>NC_135540.1:79776444-84640500 GCF_045843805.1 Urocitellus parryii
CATCAGCTTGGATGTAAAGTTTTTTGTGGTTACTTACTACAGTGAGTATTAGTACACATTCATTCCTGAGTGATCATTTAAGACTGATGAGTCAGCTTATTCAAAACAGACTTGAGAATAGTTGACTAGAAGATAACATGAAAATGGTGTCCTATTGGTACTGGAGTGATGTGGCTGAACAACCTTTTTGTGTGTGAAGTTTAATTATTCGGCACATATTGATGAGCAAAAATAAGTATCATTAAGTTAAATTTCATGATAACTAAACTGGGGACCTACCGAAAGCCTATTTTGAAAAATTTATAGCACAGCTATGCTCATTTATTTACACATTTGTGTATGGCTGCTTTTGTGCTACATGGCAGAGTTGAGTAGTTTTTTTAACAAACCTGGAAAGCGTAAAATACTTGTTTTCTGGCCTTTTACAGAAAAAAATTGTTGACCTCTGGAAAGAGTTTGTGTTGGAGTTGTTAGGCCACTATTTTATTTTCTAGAAGCAGTATGCTTGTTTTTTATTAAATAAGAAATAAGGACTTAATCTGTAATCAAAGTCTTCTAAAAAGATTGGGCTGGGGATGCAGCTCAGTGGTAGACTGATTGCTTAGCATGTTGTGAGGACTTGGGTTCAATCCCCAGTTCTGCTCCCCTAAAAAACTGTAACAGATTTCAGATTGGATTTAAAATAAGTTTAATATAGGTGATGAAATGCTACAAGATTAATTTTGTTTCTTGGTTAAAATATTTATAAGCCCCATATTTTGGCACAATTCATCAGTAGAAAATGAGAAAAACTTAACACCTGTACTCAGATTTGTTTGACCCTGTTACTTTCATGTTTAAATTTTAGAGGTTATTCTCCTGGCTATAAAAGTTGCGCTTGCACATAGGATTGTGGAAAAACAAATCAATTTGGTATTTATACTGTTTTGTTTACTTTAGTCCTCTTTTAAGATCCAATTAGGTGTATCTTGACTTTAATAAGCATTTTTCTGTTCATCAGGCACTTACTCTCTCTCAAATTAACCATCAAAAGATTTTTCTTGGTACAAATCCATTTGATAATTAGCATTTTCATGTTTTGCTTGATGGTTTTCCATACTGTGGTCTGGACTGGTTGCCCTCTAATTGTTTAGTAACTATTTGGGGCTTTGCTGTCATTCTCGTGTTCCCTTTGCCTTTCACTTTAGATTTTTTTCCTAGATTAAGTGCTTGTTTTGGTGCAACACAAATTCAGATAGCTTTGAAACCTTCCTGTTTATATATCCTAACTAGATAACTGGTATGACAGGATAGAGAATCAAAGGTTTGATATTACTTTTGAGTCTTGAGCTTACATGGTAAATATTTTTACTAATCACTACAGATTTTTTTTTTAAAATCACTAGTGTTCTTAAATTTCATGACTGTCTTGAGTTTATTTATCCATCGTGGGCACTCATTGGATCTTTAGTTCTATAAACTTGCTCTTCAGTTCTGGCATGTTAAGGAATTGATTAACCACCCCAGTCTTTTGTCCCTGGAATTCTTGTTATTGAGCATCTTTCTCCCTTCCATTTCACACTCTAATGAGCAACTTCTATGTTTTAATCTTTCAACCTTAAAAAATGTCAGTCATTTCTTGTACCCCTCCCATCTGTCAGTTTATCAGTGATACTTAATATTTAAGAGTTTACTCCAAGATGCTTTGTGTTTTCTGTTGCTTTGGCTTCTTCTAGTTAGGGATTTTTCTCAGATATTTGGTGATTTGAGGCTCACAGAAGTGGAGCACTTAAACTAATTGGATGTTTTGAACATTTGGTTGGAGGAGAGCTTGTGAACTCGGCAAGGTTTATTGCTCACTGAGCGATCTGCATTTATAGTGATTATTGAAGAACCCCTAGAAATATCCTTTGTTTTCTCTAGCTAGTCAGGCTCAACAGAGAAGTCTTCTATCCTGTCTGACGCCAGTATTCTGATCCTCGGGTTACAGGGGGAAGGCTGAGGGATCCCCATTTCATCACTGCTTACTCAGTCCAAAAAATGCGCTCTCACCTGGTTCTGAGATTAAATTTCTTGAGTATGGAGGAATCAGTTGTCTGGCAATACTGAGGATCATCAAGATTGTTAGATATTTAACCAACTCTGGTTATGCCTCTTTTACCTATATTTGTACTGGTACTTGGGCTGCCATTTATTGACCCCTGCTTGAATTCTGTTCCTTGTTTTCTGAGACATGTCTTCACTGCTGAGAATATTCAGCATTTATTCAGCATTTGTTAATAGGCTTTGCATGTTTTTAAATGTCTTTCCTGTAACCTTTTCTTTGAAATTGCTAGGTTTTAGTAGGTTTTCAGAAGGGTGTTTGAGTTTGGGGTGGTTGGTAAAAAGATTTAGGCAAACAGCAGCAGATAAATTAAAAGTATTAGCTCAGTATCTTTCTAGAATTTGGCCAACAACATTCACAAGTAGTTGGCTAGATGATTATAGAACCATCCTGTTATATTAATGAACTGTTATGTAGCTTTGATTTCAATTCTTGCTTGATCCACTTGAAACTACCAACTACATTTTCAGGTAATGAAGTTTTCAGGGACTGGTCCTGAATCAAATTTTGATCCCTTTTGGTTTACTAGGTATCTACTACGAGGTGAGTTCATTTCTCTTCCTGGGGTTCTGTGTCTTTTTATTCCTTTCTTAAACTTCAGTGTGTATTATAAGGTTGCAAGACTTAAACTATATTATTATTTTCCACGTTTTGATGGTAGTTTTTCATTGTACTTTGTGGTGCCTGAGTTCTAGTCCACTGTAGGTGGAACATCTGTTCAGGTGCCAGTTTACACTGAGATAGTCTCAACTACATTAAGATCCAGTTTTAGGCCTTTGCATCCTGTATATTAGAAATTCAGTTTATGTGCTTTTATTTTATTGCTTGGGTTTATTTTGGGGACTGCTTTGTTTGTTTAGGGTTTTAAGGTATTAGGAATTTTGTAAACAACAAGGACTAAATCCACCATCTACTACCGTATCTTTGTTGATCCTGATATGTATGAGTTTATTAGGTTTGAGGTTAGTTCAACTTGATACTGTTGAAATGCACAATCTCAGTGAAGAAAATTTATTTGGTCAGTGTGATAACTGAAGAATTACCCTAAATTATTCATTAAATGTGATTATTTTTAAACTACTTAAAAAAAAAAGTTGAGAACGTAATATCATTCATTACCAGTCACGTTTAAGCTATTGTGGTTTAGCATAGTCTTGAAGTTCCATGAGTAAAATGATCATAGCATGATAAATATCTCGTCGTGCAAACTTCATTTACCTCGCCTTTAATTCTCAGTTGCCTATAATCTGGTAAACTGGGGAAAGATTGATTATGATCTGGTTGGCATTTCAAAGAGGCCTGAAGGTCCTTTGTATTAGAGTTAATCAATTGTTATTGGTGTTGACTGGGATTGTTTTTACATATTCCAAGTTATCTTAGCTACCCTAATGTTAAGATGGGGAGAGTTAACAGTTTGTTTCATAAGCTTTTGAGTTTTTACTTTTACCTCCTGTAGAAAGACAAGGGCACACGTTTGATAGTTACACCAGTCAGCATTTTAATCATGGTCTAGCATGAACATCACCCAAGATTGTTAGCATTCTAATGAGTGTATCAGGTGGCTTACTGAGTGGTGCAAGAGAGGTGGTGGGTTGCTATAGCTTTGAGAACTTGGGTTAATTTTTGTTTTATTATTCTTTACAGGCAATGTACTTGCCTTCTCTGTATCTTCTGTATCTTGATTCTTTGTACCTTTGGTTTGTCACTGATCTTAGTCATCCATTGCATTACAAATGGGTAACCAGTAACTGAAATTGACTTGCTGTTGTCTTGAATTGAGCTGGTTATATGTTTGACTTTAGCACCCCTTTAAGATCTCGAGAATTTATGTGGTTATAGCAGCCTCTCATGGGTGGACTTAGGTAAAGAATGTGGAACCTGGTAGGCTATAATTTAGCGCAGATCCTGACTACTAAATGTTGGTGAGTTTTCACCAGTAAGTCCTGTAAAGGCTGAAAATTTGGGATGATGGATGTAACAAGGGAATGGGAAAAGGATTTTAACAAAATTACTGTACTATTTAAAAATGGTGAATTCTTCAGAGGAATTAGGTGTTCTTGTAACAGTCCAAATCTGTTAAAAGTCTTCATTTAAATAAGACAGATAGGCACTAATTCTTTAGTGATAATAGAGGTTATAGGTTTCTGTTTGGGGAAACAACTCCCTTGATGTTGGGAAGAGAATCTACTTCAAGGTTAATTTGTATATATCTTATTTTGTATCAGATAGCAGTATTCCTTTTGCATTCTAGAATTTGAGATCAAGATTATTCTGACCTTTTCAAAATTTCTCTTAGAAAAACAAGTGTTGGGACAGAACTTGGTAGGTTGGTTACTGCCAGTACCTAAATGTGACATTTAACATGTCATGGAAACTGCTTTGAATAAATACTTGAGACAAGGAATAATGTGATTGCTTTTTTTTTAATGGATGGCCTTGGATTCCACACCTTCATGTTTTTATAAAATACCAGTAGGAGACTAATGAAGTGGAACCTTAACTAAAAATTTTTTTTTTAATATGACTGATTTTATTACAGTGTAGTTAAGAGGTTGATTAAGGCAGTAAATTAAACTTTGAAATGCTCATAAATTTGTTGTAAATTGCCTCTACATTCATTGATAATATAAAGCATGCTACTACTAATCGATTAGTTTTATGTATTAAGACCTATCAGCATGTCTTTTTTCTTAGAACCTGGTTGACTTGATTTTAAATTACGTGATGTTTTCTGTACCATTTAGCATTTTCAAGACATACTCTTCCCAAGCAAATTCCACTGGAACCAGTGTTTCCATTTCTAGAAATATAGTCTTTATTTGAAGTTTACAGTGGGGTTTCATGGGGTTTTAATTTGCACTAAATTTTCTTTTATGAAAGATTACTTATGTTCAAATTATAATGTAGTAGTGCTTTTTGTCTTACGATTAAACTCTTACAGCACTCATGCATTTTTCGCATTGTCTTTTTTTAAACAAGCTTTCTCTTGGATGAATATCTTGAAATACATAGGTCTTAGTTTTAGTTGACAGGACAACTACCATAATATTGAAACATGACATAAGAATTTTAAAAGAGATCCTTTTAAGATTTAATTTATGTAAAATAAGTCAAAATGTGTTGCAAGTTGAAGATTCACTGAATTTGATATAAGAAAAAGAGCAATTCCTCTTGTCTCCAGAACATGCATGAGGTGGGATATTGAGAACAGGAAGATTTTGTATGGGGATGTTTAGTCTTTGGCTTTTGCTGGGTTTGCTGTCAAATGTAGTGAGACCACTCAAAGTGTTAGTATGTACTGTTTTCATTTGTTTACAAACCCTTTGGGAAATGGTAAATTAAGTTAGAAGTGTAATAGCAAAAATGTTTATGCTCAAAAGTCTTTTAACAGTATTGTTTTGACTATTCCATTTCATTTTGTGTGTTGACAATGTTTAACAGAATGTGGGTCACCTAGTGTTTGCCTGCCAAGAGAGGTCATCATTATATGTGGGGTCATGGTGCAGTGCCAAGCAGGTCTTCTGCTCCCCAACAAATGACCTCTTTGTGTTTGTAACCAGCTTGTGGTTTGCCTTTTTGTTCTACAAAAAACATCAGAGGCCAGAATTAAACAATGGGTTTCATAAATTCTAGTTTCTGCCATAATTCTACAATGAGATTTCTCTGAGAGACTTTTGATTGTATAATGGGGTAATACAGACTTTCCAAAGAAGTTTCAAATATCTTTTCAGATCTGTTAAAATGTATGGGACTTTCTATTTAGAAGATTTTTAAAATTTTTAAATAAATATAAAATAATTCAAATGAATGGTTCAGAAATCCGTTTGTTTCCAACTGTAAAATTTTATCTTCCTCAAGCATGGATATTAAATGATTGGCATGTTAAAATGCTTTGAGGTTGATAATTATTAAACCTTATTACAAAGTTTAACATACTTTGAAGCCCCATCCCATAGTGAAGCAGAGTTTTTAGGGTTTTGTAGCCCAAATATCCATATTATTAAGATCTCTAGCTGGTTCTGATGCTTCAAAGCTTCCACATTTGTTGCTATTTCTATATTCTATTACTGTATTTAAGTGAATATGGAAATCAAGAATATGAAAAGGTACTAGATATTAAATGCCTATATGAGATGGGTAGACAATATGAAGAGTAGTATGATGTGGCCAGGCTTATGGGGGTGGGGTATGTTAACTATGATGGTGCTTTTTCTCAAAGCTTGCCTGGGCACTCAGATGACTCCCTATTTTTGATTCTGTAGCTTTTCTGGGCTTTCCTGACTTAAAAAATCTTCAGAAGTTTTGAGAAATCCCATGCTTTTGGTGACTTGTTTGGAAATGACAAGAGGAGTCAAGGTAGGCTAACATGGTTCTAGGTTACAGGATAGCTGTGTTGACGTTTATAGAGAAAATATGGTAAAACAAGTAGGTTTTGTAAAGAAAGGAGGATGAATATATGGTTGAGGTTGGGAAGTGTGTGCATATTATCCAAATGGGAATATCCAGTGGAGATTTGGAAAATAGTTTGATATTCAGAAGAGAGGTTAGAACTGGAGAAGGCAATATAGGAGTGAAGGAAAGCATCCTGGAGAGGGGCGCTGCAGGCCCTGTGAATGAATGAATGATAGACTATCTATGCACCCCTATCAGCAAGCAGTGTTTATTTGTTGACCCACTTTCATCTCACTAAACCAGGGATTCAGGCAAGTTAAAACTTGTGCTTTGATTTTCTCATGTTTAAAGTGAAAATGAACCTATTTCAGTGTGGTTGAGAGGATTAAAAAATATCTGTACTTAACAGTTATTAGCACATCATAAATGTTAAAAATATCTATATGTTATTCACTGCCTTTACCTATTGACGTGAATTCATTTTCTAGTAAGATCCAAATTCAATCCTTTATAACCTGTGAAACCTTCCTGAAGTGACTCAAGCCTGTGTAGATCATATTCCTCAGATGATGATTCTTCCTCTGCCATGCAACCTGCCACAATGCTGCTGTTTTAACATGTGTATTTTTGTTGCACTTGCCTTTTAACTGGGATGTAAGCTTTCCTTAGGATTAGGGCCATGTCTTATATTTCTGTATAAAGATATTATTCTGTTTTTCAAACATTAGTTATTTTTATATATGTGGTAACTTAGAATAAATTCTAATTGTTAAGACTTGTGCAGAGTAGGGGCTCAACAATGTTTGCACAAGTGAATGAAAAATCGGACAGTCTTAGTATGTTTCTTTCATCTCTAGCACAAATAATAGGGGAAGACTGGTAAATGACTGCTTTTCTTATTTCAGGCAGCTCATAAATCTAAACTCTTTAAAATTTAAGATTGCATTTGAAAACAAATATTATAGGACCTCTTGCCTGGAACTAGGATGATAACTTTAAAATATGCTGCAAGTTGAAAAAGAACTTTAAAAAAGCTTACTATTAATTTAGGTGTGGCTTCCTAATATTTAAAATGATGAGGGGACAGATAAGGTTATCTTTGAAGTTCATGATTGTCTAGCAGTAATTATGGTAGTACTCAATCAGCATACAAATTATTTTTGTACATGATTATAAATTAGAGAAATGTTAAAATAAAAATAATGGCAGCAGGGAGGCTGGGGGCTCAGTGGTAGAGTGCCTGGCATGTACAAGTCCCTGGGTTCAGTCCCCTAGTACCAAAACATTATAATGCAAGTGAAATACATTAATTTCTTCATCCATACTACTATTCAAATTTTATCTTTTCCCTAAAAGAACCTACCAAACTGACAATAAGCAAAGCAGTACTGTTGTATCTGACCCACAACTAAGAGGTTAGACAGCATATTCTTAAGTTAAACATGAATTTTGTGGCTATATACCATAGTATTTAATAAAATTGCAGCTTTCTAGTTTTGTGACCTCGAATATGTCATCAACTTGGCTGTTTTCTCATGTACAAAGTAAAGATGGTAATATGAACTCATACCATTTATATGTTGGCCTTAGTGTCTTTATAAAACTCAGGATAACCCTCTCCCAAAGCACTTAGAACATTGTTATCAGAGTGGATATCCAACCACTTCCCTTTTCCTGTGAAAACTACAGAAACTGCATACAAAGTTTCTAACATTTCAAATCTCTTAAAAATATTTTGTAAATGGAAAATAATATGTGGGAGGAATAGGAAGCTTGGTGGCTATTTAAAATACTGATGTTTGATCATTGCCACAGTTAAAATGAGTTATCTTGCAGTCAGGGATCTCCTGTTCCTCATGAATCACTAAATGATTTTTAAAACTGACTTCAGACCTCATATTCCCACTTAGGAAATAGAACTCATCACACCTTATTTGTAATTGTAAAGTTATATATTATTAAAGCATGGTGATGTAAGGTTACTGAATGGGGGTATATTAAAAAAACAACAAAGGCTGTAGATTGGTAAGATAGATGGACAGGATTGAGAGAAAATGATATAGTTAACTAGTTTTTGAACCTTACACAAAGAAATGTTTCATCTAAAACAAAGGCTTGGATTTTCATTTCAAATAAATATGTAGAAGAGGTGAACATTTCTGGGCAGTCCTCATGTTTCTAGGGGTATTTTAAGGTCAAGATCATTTCTCTTCAGGTTGAGGGCGACAATTGTAGGTATTTATTAATGGTAGTAACTATGGCATGATTCTCACTCATGGCAATCTGGATGTACTGTGGTCAGTTTCTCAGTGAATCCTTAGTCTGTGATTCTGGTATTAATGCAGTCATTTTCCTGTTAGTAGTTAACATGAGAGTGATCACATACCAACAACTATTCAATAAGTATTAATACCATTTTACAGGTGAGGGAAAAGGGGTATAGGTTAACTTGTCCAAAGCCACATAGATGGTATGTGGCCGAGCTAAGAGTTGAACTTTGGCAGTGTGATTCTGTTTTTTTTTTTTTGGGGGGGGGGCGGGGGGTTGTCAGGAAATGGGAGGTTGGTACTGGATATTGAACCCAGGAGTACAGATCTCTACCTCTGAGCTGTATTCTCAGACCTTTTTCTTCTTTTCAGACAGGGTCTTGCTAAGATGTCCAGACTGGGTTCAGATTTGTGATCCTGCCTTAGCCTCCTGAGTAGCTGGGGTTACTGGCCTTCAACTTGAGAATTCTCCTGATTCAGTCTCTCAAATAGCTTGGATTACAAGTGTGCACCACTATGCCCAGCTGAAAATTTAATTAAGCCCCAATGTTCTTAATCTTTACAAAGGAAGAGATGCTGGAGAAGAAGTAGAATGGTGGCATTCATTTCAGAAATGAAAGAAGTACAGAGACAGTCAAGGGGCACCATAGGGACAAGGAAATACTACTACTTTCCTCCAATTCAAGTAGAGAAAGATTTTCCTAATTGTTGTAGGATTCTAATTTACATATAACAATTTATTGGTACCTGTTGGGATGGGGAGAAGTGTCAAGTTGGTATTACATTTGTACTTAAAAGAATGATGATAATTGAAAGGAGAATTGCCATGCTGGCAACTATAATCTTTTTGAAGTATTTCCACCATAGCCTCCTATGAATTTCTCTTGTGTTTTGGAATTCTTTGGCCTGAAATAAAGATAAACACAAATTTAATGTTTTATTTTCATTTCTACATTAATGGGCTCACTCTAATACTTAATGAGAGCTATCTGAAAGAACAGATTTAGTTTGGTTTTAACCAATTCCAAGAGAGTTATAACAGGACCCTGCAGCTTTTATAAAGTGATGTATCAAGATTCTAGGTGCTTGTATTTAGCTGTTACTTTCATTAACTTTATTGACTGATTTTGCAGAAATTCCTAATTCTTTCAGCTTCAGTTTCTTCATCTTTACTTCCTTCATGATTTTAAAGGCCCACCATTCCTTACAATCTATTTAAAATTGCTTCTCCAGTTCCATTCTAGACATCCTACTTCAATTTTTTACATTCTAGACAATAAGTAAAATTTACGTAGCATTACATAAGGACAGGTACTGTGCAGAAAACAAGTTTCATGGACGCAAGATTTTTGTCTGTTTGACTCACTGATATATTCCCAGCATGGGACAGTGCAGACATACAGCAGAAGTTCAATGAATAATTGTTAAATGAATGAATGAATCTATAAGATGGGAATGAGACAACCTACCATGCAGAATCACAGACTGAGGATTCACTGAGAAACTGACCAGAGTGTGTGTGTGTGTTACACAAACTGGGACTGACCCTAGGCATGTTCTACCTCTGAGCTACATTACCAGCCCTTTTAGTTTTCATCTTGAGGCAGGGTCTCACCAAGTTGCTGAGTTTGGCCTTCAACTTGAGATTCTCCTGATTCAGTCTCTCAAATAGCTTGGATTACAAGTGTGCACAACTATTTATGCCCAGCTGAAAATTTAGTTAAGGTATAAATGGGTTTTATATTCTTAAATAATCTGTTTTCCCTTTTTTAATGAATATATATTATGCATGTATATAGTTTGAGAAGTCAGAATTTGACTAATGATAGTTTATTACTCTACCCCCATCCATTCCTAAATCTGTTTCTCAGAAGTAACTACTTTGAGTTTTTATTTTGTTGCTGAATCCCTATTACTTAATATAGTAGTTCTCAACTGAGATGGTGCTCAATTTTGCCCTCCAGGAGATATTTGGCAATGTCTGCAGTCATTTTTTATTTCAGATTAGAGGGAGTGTAAACAGCATCTAGTGGAGAGAAGTGAGAATGCTGCTGAGAAAGTCCTACAATACACAGGACAATACCCCACCCAAAATGTTCTGAGGTTGAAAAATCCTGTCCTAGAAAGGTATCTGATATATAGTGGGGCTCTAAGGATTTGTTGAATGTATCTCATTTAACTGTTTATTTTCTCCCAGAGTTTGTTTTTTTCTGTGCATTTCTAGAAGGTATACACACACACACACACATATACATACATATACACATATTTTTTCATTGTTTCCGATGAAAGAAAAACATTTGGCTCTCTTAAAAATGTTTTGATTAGTGTATTCTAATTATATGTTAATGGTGGGGTTCATTGTGATATATATATGTGTATAATTTACTCCAATTCATTCTCTAGTACTTCCCCTTTCTATCCCTGCCTCCCTATTCACCATATTTATATTTGGCACTGGGGATTGAACCAGTAACTATACCACTGAGTTATATTCCCTGTCCTTTTTATTTTTAAATTTTAAGACAGCGTCTCACTAAGTTTCCAAGGCTGGCTTAGAACTTGTGATCCTATAGCCTCAGCCTCCTAAGTAGCTGGGATTACAGGCATGTGCCATTGTGCCTAGTTACACGTATAACTTTTTCACTCATACATTATAATTATATGTAGAAGTGAGATTCATGTGATATATTTATACATGCATATTGTATGATTTAGTAAATTTTGTCCCCCAATTCTTCCCATTTTTTTCCCTTCTTTCCCCCTTGATCCTCTACCACCCCTCTATTGATCTTCTATTATGTGAGATCCTCCTTTAAAAAAAAATTCTTCATTCTCTCTAGATTCCTCACATAGGGAAAACATTTGACTGTTGACTTTTTGAGTCTGCCTTACTATTTTTTAAAACATCTTCTTAGTTGTAGATGGACACAATATCTTTATTATATTTATTTATTATGTGGTGCTGGGGATCGAACCCAGTGTCTCTCGTATGTGAGGCAAGTGCTCTACCACTGAGCTACAATCCCAGCCCTGAGTCTGCCTTATTTTACTTAGCATCATTTTCTCCAGTTCCATCCATTTACCTGCAAATAATATAATTTCATTCTTTATGGCTGAGTAGAGCTCCTGTTTGTGTGTGTGTGTGTGTGTGTGTATACACACACATAATATGGTACCATTTTCTTTATCGTGTCATCTGTTGATGGACACCTAGGTTTCATAACTTGGCTGTTTGAATTGTGCTGCTATAAATATTGGAATGCATGTGTCACTATAGTGTGCTGATTTCGGTTCTTTTGAATAAATACCAAGGAGTGGACTATGTGGATCATATAGAGGTTCTACTCCTAGTTTTTTTTTCCTCATTCTTTTTTTCCCTTTTTATTAGTGCATCATTGTTATACATAATAGTGGGATTTATTGTTATTTGTAATACACTCAACATTATCAGTATAATTTGGTCAATTTCATTCCTCAGTACTTCCCCATTTCTAGTCTTTGAGGGAACTTCATACTGATTTTCATAGTGGTTGTACTAACTTATAATCCAAACAACAGTGTACAAGTATCATTTCTACCCAAATCCTCACCAGCATTTATTATTACTTATATTTTTAATGATTATCATTTTAACTGGGGTGAGATGAAATCTCAGTGTAGTTTTAAGAAAAGAAAATGTTAAGAAAAGAAAATGACGACATCAGAGTAATTCAAGAAAAATTGTGGGTGGGAGGAATACTGGGAATTGAATTCTGGGGACTCGAACACTAAGCCATATCCCTAGCCCATCTTTGTATTTTATTTAGAGAGAGGATCTCAATGAGTTGCTTAGTGCCTTGTTCTTGCTGAAGCTGGCTTTGAACTCATGATCCTCCTGCCTCTGCCTCCCAAGCTACTGGGATTAAAGATATGGGCCTCCACACCTGGCTTTTTTTCTCCTTTGGCTACCAGGAAGTGAACTTGGGCACTCTACCACTGACCTACATCCCCAGCCCTATTTTGTATTGTATTTAGAGACAGAGTCAGTCTCTGAGTTGCTTAGCACCTCGACATTGCTGAGGCTGTCTTTGAACTTCAGATCCTCCTGCCTCAGCATCCTGAGCTGCTGAGATTACAGGTGTGCACCGTGGCACCCAGCTTTATTTTTGTATCCATAATTAAAATATTATTTTAATATTATTTTTATTATTATTTTAATTTATTGTTTATTAGTTTTTAACATACTCACCATTAATTCATTCCCAAATGCTCCAAAGGAGTGAAATATATCCCTCGTCTGCTCATTCCTGTGTTGGATCCTTTTGCTTTATCTTGAGGAAGTCCCTAACAGAGCCTTCTGACCTTATGTAATCTGGTTTTGCTGGGCTCCAGATTTCTTATATAGTTTTAATCTTGGAATATTGCTTTTCCAATATCCTAGGATAATCCTTCTCTGTGTTGAGTCTTTTTGTTTTTTCAATCTTACATATTTTGCTTTCTTATTCCTCTTATTGGTGGAAAATATCTTCCAAAAACTTCCTTAAACTGGTGAGTGGAAGGTATGTTTCTGAGAATTTACATACCTACAAATGTCTTTATTCTACCTTTATTCTGAATTGGTAGTTTGGGTATAGAAATTTAGTTTGAAAAATAATTTCCAGTGGAATTTTAAAAGAAGTTTTCCATTTTTCTTTAGTTTTCAGTATTGCTATTGAGAAATCTGATGCCATTCTAACTGCTGTTTTTGCTTTGCCTCATCTCTGAAAGCCATTAGAATCACTTTTTTCCTTTTTAATACTGTATTATTTCAAGATAACATGTCTAGCTATGATCTTGACTTTTGTTCACAGAATCTAGACATTCATATTACTTAGGTCTAGAAATTTTTCTTGTATTACTCTGATGTCTTCATTTTCTTAAAATTTCTGTTATTCATGTTATATTTCTTAGATTGATTCTCTGACTTCATCATCTTTCTCTTTAAGAAAGATCTACTTTCTAAGAGAATATCTCAATTATATTACAGTAATTATATATTGAATTTTGCATTTTTAGTACTATTTTAATTTCCAATTTTTTTTTTTTTTTTTTTTTTTGGTACTAGGGATTGAACTTTGGGGCACTCAACCACTGAGCCTATTTTGAGAGTCTCACTAAGTTGCTTAGTGCCTCACTGTTGCTGAGGCTGTCTTTGAACTTGAGATCTTCCTGCCTCAGCCTCTTGAGCTGCTGGGATTAGAAGCATGCACCACTGTGCCTGGCTTTAAAACTCTTTTTTATGAGTATTTTTATATAGCTTTATGTTGGCATTTCAGGAATATACTATCTTCTATTATTTCTTTCAAAATGTTAGAGAATTTTTTAAATGATGCTTCCTTTTGTTCCTGTATTATCTATTTTGTTTAGTTCTCCCCCACCCATTTCTTTTGGTCTTATTATTATTATTATTATTATTGTTATTAAGACTTTCCACAAATAACTCATGACTTGTTGATTTACCAAACACTGACTGGGAGCTCCTTGTGAATAAGGTCTGACATTGGTGGACTTCACTGTAGAAATCTGGTATGGACCTGCCCATTTAATTGGGGATATCCATTGATCTTTTTTCTTGGCTTAGTCTCCTGCATGAATGAAACAGAGTGGGGGAGAGGTTCATGAGTAATCACTGGATTCTTAGTCCATCTGATTTTAATATGCTGATCACTCTGTTCTAAACGGCACCTGATGTCTGAGTTCAGAACTTCTTTTTTTTTTTTTAGTTGTAGATGGACATAATGCTTTATTTTATTTTATTTATGTAATTTTATGTGGTGCTGAGTGAGCACAGTGAGCACAGTGCCTCACATGTGCTAGGCAAGTGCTCTACCACTGAGCTATAGCCCCAGTGAAAGCATCCAGATACAAAAGATCACATATGATTCAATTTGTATGAAAAATCCTCAATTGGTGAATCTATACAGACTGAAAGCAGATTACTGACTGCCAGAGCTGGGAGTTTCTGAGGGATGTGGAGGTTCCTTATTTTGGGATGATGAAAATATTTTGGAGTTAGGTAGAGGTGATGGGTGTATAACATTGTAAATGTACTAATTGTCACTCAATTGTGTACTCCAAAATGTTAATTTTATTAAGTTTTGTGAATTTTAACTCCATTCAAAAAAAGATTCTGCCCTGTAGTAAGATTAGATTATATAGCCTTCCTCTTTAAACCTAGTGGCCTCAAAGATTAGGAGAAAATAAAACTAACAATAGACCAATAGACACAAGAGAGACCCCCCCAAAAAAAAAAAATGAGAGAGACTGCATATAGCATTTTTGTACATAGTTTTTCTTTGGGGTGGGCGTTTACATTTTGGTACTGGGGATTGAACTCAAGGGTGCTATACCACTAAGCTGTACCCCCTAGCTCTTTTCATTTTTTTCAGACAAGGTCTAAATCGCCCAGGCTGGCCTTGAACTTACAATCCTCCTGACTCAGCCTCCCAGATTGCTAGAAATACAAATGTATACCACTGTGCCCAATTCCAAACTAGTTTTCAAAATATTTTCTAATAGAGAAGTTCAAAGGTATACAAAAGTTGATAGAATGATGTAATGAGAAATATAATGTTGTACCTGAAAGATGTAATAAGACATTGTACTGATCACAAACTATTGTTCTTAGGCACCCATGCTTGATCATGCAATCTTAATTAAATAACCAAATCTCTGAG
Organism: Urocitellus parryii; assembly: GCF_045843805.1. Taxonomy (NCBI): domain Eukaryota; kingdom Metazoa; phylum Chordata; class Mammalia; order Rodentia; family Sciuridae; genus Urocitellus; species Urocitellus parryii. The sequence goes on from NC_135540.1 coordinate 79,791,885, forward strand.
AAATCTTCTAGTTTTGCCTTCCCAAGATCAAACCCTAAACTCAGAAAAAAAGGAAACATTTTGGATTTAAATAAATTCTAAAAATAAATAAATGTGTATTTACATGCAAAAATAAAGAATGATGTAATGAACATCTATATACCCTATATAGTCAACATTCAGTTTTAGCAATTATCAATTGATGACCAGTTTATTAAATTTATACTTTGCTTCTCAGTTATTCTGAATAAATTAAGTCATTGTTATACCCACATGCCGGACATATAATTTCAATAATAAACATTTTAGTTCAAATCTCTAATAAATAATGTCTTTCTAAAAAACATAGCCACAATACCATTATCATGCCTAAAAATTAATTCCTGAATGTCATCTACTATCCAGAATTCCAATATCTAGTTATTTTAAAAAATTATAATTTTTCATTTTTAGTTTATTTGAATTAAAATCTAAATATGAATCACATTCAATTGATATAACTTTTAAGTCCATTTGTTTATAAGTTCCCTCTCTTTTTTTCCCTTGCAATTTATTTGTTGACTATTCTGTTTCATAATGTAAAAAAATCCTTCTTTTACAGATATAACCACCTCCTAATTAATTTGGTTTTTATTTTTAAATTGTTTTATAATTAATCTTTTAGTTGCATTCTAAGAATTTTTTCTACATTTTTTATTTGTACATTGTAATTGTACATAATGATGGGATTTGTTGTTACATATTTGTACATGCACACAATATAATTATATGAGTTGGCCAATAACACTCCTACCACTTACTCCCTCCCTTCACCTCCTCCCACTCCCTGGCTAAGAATTTTTCTTATAAAACCAAAGATTTGTGACAGGATTATTTCATAGCAATTTGTCTTAAAGGCAGCAATCTTATGACCTGGAGCACTGTTTGAACATCAACACAGATGTGAATCACTTACAGTTGTTTGGGGATCATCTGTTCTATTGAAGGAGATATTCAATCTTTCGTCTCTTTCCAAAATTACATCAATACTTTGCATCATAACATTTTTTACATCAGTGACTTGACTCTTGATAGTGGGAATTGTGCTGTCATCTTGATTTTTATTGTATATCATCTATATAGAAGTGAAATATAACACAAATTTTATTTATTTTTTAATTTATTTTTTTAGTTGTCAATGGATCTTTATTTATTTGGATGTGGTGCTGAGAATTGAACTCAGTGTCTCATACATGCTAGGCAAGTGCTCTACCACTGAGCCACAGCCCCAGCCTACAAATTTTATTTTGAAAAATAAAATCCATTATATTATACAAATTGAAACAAAAGTGTCAAAGGCATATCTCACTGTGTAAGGAATCAACTAAACTCAAATTTTCTTTTAGTCTCAAAAAAAAGTTCAGGAAGTACATTAATGTATTCAATCAGCAGAGGGTTTATTTAATTATTTATTTTCAAAAATAGACTTTAATACAGAGTGGTATATTTGTTACAGCTGATAACCCTACATTGACACATTACCACCTAGAGTTCCAGTTTATATTAGGTTAATTCTTGGTATTGTACTTCATGTGGGTTTAAACAAATGTACAATGGCAGGTATCCACTATTACAGAATCATACAGAATAGTTTCACTGCCCATAAGATCCTTGTACCTTTTTCTTCATATAGCCCTGACTACCACTGATGTTTTTATTATCTTCAGAGTTTGCTTTTTCAAGAATGTCATATAAAAGTTTTTGTTTTTCAACTAGGGTCTTGATATGTTATCTAGGCTATTTCCAAACTCATGAGCTCAAACAATCCTCTTGGTTTGGTCTCCTGAGAAACTGGGGCAATAAGTGTGTATTACTGTACCCAGCTAAAAAACTAATCCCTCTCCTCCCCTGAACACCCCCCCCATCTACTTACCTACCCTACCTTCCATCCTTACCCCCTCCCCTCCTTAATTTCCTTTTTCTTTTTTTCCAGTGCTGGGGATTGAATCTAGGACCCCAAGCATGCTAGGCCACCACTTGACCACTGAGCTACATATAATTTGAGTAACAGAGCTCATTATTTGAACACAGTCTGTAGCCTTTTCAGATTGGTTTCTTTCACTTACTAATACACATTTAAGTTTCCTCCAAGTCTTTTTGTGGCTGTATAGCTCATTTATTTTTAGCAACAATAATATTCCACTGTTTGGATGCATCACTATTTTTTAAATATTCACTTTTAGTTGTAGTTGAACACAATATCTTTATTTATTTTTATTTATTTTTGTGTGGTGCTGAGGATCAAACCCAACCCAGGGCCTCATGTTCTAGGCAAATGCTCTACCACTGAGCCACAACCCCAGCCCTGGATGCATCACTGTTTATCCATTCACCTACCAAAGGACATCTTGGTTGCTTCCAAGTTTTGATAATTATAAAGCTGTTGTAAGTATCCATATGTAGGTTTTTGTGTGGACATGTTTTCAACTCATTTGGGCAAATATCAAGGAATATGTTTAGGTTTTTTTATTTTGTTTTGTTTTTGGTACTGGGGATTGAACCCAGGGGGCACTTAACCACATCCCCAGCCCTATTTTATTTTAGGGTTTCTCTAAGTTGTTTAGGACCTTGTTAAATTGCTGAAGCTATTTGTATCTAAAGGTAAAAGACTGACCCAGGACACCTTTAATTAAAGAAGGACAAAGTTGAAAGGCTAACATTACCTGACTTTAAATTTTACTATAAATCTACAACAATCAAAACAGTATGGCATTGGTGGGAATTGAATTGTGATCCACTTGCCTCAACCTCAAAATTCACTGGATACAGGTGTGTGCTACTGCACTGGGATGTATGTTTAGTTTTTTAAGAAACTAATGTATTCCAAATTAGCTGTACCATTTTTGCACTCCCACCAGCAATGGACAAGAGCTACTGTAGTTCCACATCCTTGTCAGCATTTGGTATTGTCAGTGTTTTGGATTTTGGCAATTTTAATAGTTGTGTTATGGTATTTCATTGTTGTTTCAATTTACCGTTCCCCAATGATATATGGTATTGAGTATCTTTTCTTATGCCATTTACAATCTTTATCTTTTTTGGTGAATATCTGTTGAGATCTTTTTTTCTTTCTCTTTTTTTCCTCCCTCTTTTTTTTTTCTTCTATGGATTAAATCCAGGAATGTTCTATATCCTTAGTCCTTTTAAAAATTTTTAAATTTTGTGTTAGTCTAAGTTGCCCAGGATGTCCTTGGACTTGCAATCCTCATCTTTTGAATCAGCTGGAATTAAAGGTATATACCACCATACCTAGCTTACCTATTTCTTAGTTGGGTTGTTATTGTTGAGTTTTAACAGTTCTTCATATATTTTAGATACCAGTGCTTTATCAGATTTGTCTCTTGCAAATATTTTTTTCTAGTCTAGCTTGTCCTCTCATTCCATTGAGAGTATATATCAAAGATTCTTTTAATTTTTAAGTTTTTTTTAATGTAGTCCAGCTTATAATTTTTTAAAATTAATTATGCCTTGGTGTTCTATTAAGTTATTGTTATACCCAAGACCATCTAGGTTTTCTCCTGTGGTATCCTCTAGGAGTTTCATAGTTCTGTATTTTATGTTTAGGTCTGTGATCCATTTTGAGTGAAGGGCATAAGATCTATCTTGACTCATTATTTGGAATGTGGATGTCTAGTAGTTCCAACACCATTTGTTGAGATAGTAGTTTTTCTCCACTGTATTGCCCTTGCTCCTTTATCAAAGTTCTACTGACCATATTTATATGGGTCTATTTTGGGGCATTCTATTTGGTCCCATTGGTCTATTTGTTCTATCACCAATGCCATACTGTTTTGATTGTTGTAGATTTATAGTAAATTTTGAAGTCAGGTAATGTTAGCCTTTCAAATTTGTCCTTCTTTAATTAAAGCTGTTCTGGGTCAGTCTTTTGCCTTTAGCTACAAATTTTAGAACCAATTTCTCAACACCCACACAATATCTTTCTGGGACTGGGATTGTGATTACACTACATTTATAGATCAAGTGGGAAGAACTTGATTCATTTTGAGTCACACTATCCATGAACAATGTATATCCTTCCATTTATTTAGTTTTTCATTGATTTCTTTCATTGGTATTGTTATGGTTTTGCTATGGGGTGACCCCCAAAAGCTCATGTGTAAGACAATGTAAGAAAGTTTAGAGGTGAAATGATTGGGTTAGAATAGTTTTTTTACCTAATAGGTGCATTAATCCCCTAATAAGAATTAACTGGGTGGTAATTGTAGGCAGGTAACATGTGTCCAGAGGAGGTGGGTCATTGGGAGCATGCCTTTGGGATACATATTTTATCCCTGGATATTGAAGCTGGCTGATGTGCTCTCTTCCACTCTCCCTCTCCCTCCCCTCCCCCCTCTTTCTCTCTTTCATTCCTGATTTCATATTTTGAGCTGTGATCTGCCACAGTTTTCTGACATCATGTTCTGCCTCACCCTGTGTCCACAGCAATAGAATTGGCCATCTATGGACTAACACCTCTGAAATTGTGACCACCCCCCCCCAAATAAACTTTCTTTCCTCTAATTGTTCTTATCAAATCTTTTGGTCACAGCAGTAAAACAGTTGACTAAAACAAGTATTTTGTAGTTTTTCTTCAAAAGATCTTACACTTTTATTTCTAGATTTATATCTAAGCATTACACTTTGGAGGATTGATAATGTAAGTAGCATTATGTTTTTAACTTTAAATTCCACTTATTCATTGCTGGTACATAGAAGACAACTGCCTTCTTTATTCTGTAACATTGTTATAATTGCTTATTAGTTCCAGGAGTTTTTTGACCAATTCTCTTGGATTTCCTACATTGACAATCATGTCATCTACAAAGACAGTTTCATTTCTTTCTTTCAAACAGTATACCTTTTATTTCCTTTTCTTCATCTTGTTTCATTAGCTAGGATTTTTGGTATTAATCCTTGGGTTTGATTCACAACACCATAAATAAACAAACAAACATATTTAGATTCAAGAAGTACCAGAGTTTAAAACTTCACCCACTGTATGAATAAACCCAGTTTTCTTTATTTCAAAAGTATGTATAAACTTACATTATATACATTACGGACACACACACAAAAATATTCTGGAATATTATGTACCAAATTTTTAAGAGGTTTTAATTCAGATTATAGAGATTTGTATTTCTTTAACATACTTTTATGTTATCTAACATTATTAATAGCTACTACTTTTGCAAAAGAAAATGATATTCAAACTCTCTGCTCAGGGCTGAAACTATAGCTCAGTGGTAGAGCACTTGCTTAGCATGTCCAAGGGTCAGGTTTGATCCCTGGCACTGCAAAAATAAAAATAAATCAACATAAACAAAACAAAATCAAACCCTGTTCTAGGAAAATGATCTTATCCACTTTAAACACACCTATGATCTTCTTGGTCAGTGAGCCATGTGTATTTCGATTTCTGTTCTATGAGGGGCTTACCATTTAGATGTAAAAAAGGGAGGGTTCTGAATTGAATTATGTATCACCCCAAACTACACTGAAGTTCTAACTGTGGACACTGATGAATTTGACATTATTTGGAAATAGTATCTTTGTATATACAAGCAAATCAAGACAAATAGCTAATACTTGGTTTTCTTTTAGTTCCTTTTCAATAGTTTATTGTAATATAAGAGAAATATCTAAACTCTGTTAAGATAAAGTATTCATCATCTATTCAATGACACTTGGTACATCTATACACATTTTCACATTTAAAAACTACATTTTGGGGCCTGTGTACATTTTATTAATTATAAGAAATTTAATGTTTCATAAAAATTTCTATAATTTAAAGCTTGCCAACTTTGTTTACAAATGTAAAATAGAAATTTATTTGATTTACATGTGTTAATTGCTTAAAATATGTTTAATTTTTTAACATTTTCACATGGTAGCTAGTTTTTAGGCAGCCATGCTAATAATATATTTTGCTTCTGTTTAATATGCAGAATTCCTCAAAATAAAATATATGAATTTCATTATGAAAGCATATAACCTTGGTTATTTTGACTAGCATTCTGTTGAACATACTGCATGATGATCCCCAATGAGTCACATCCCTATATAATCCCTTATTCTTGAATGTGACTTGCTTCTAACCAATAGGAACAAAGGTCACCCCTGTGATTATGTCACGTATATGAAACTTGTTAGACTGGAGTGAGAGCTTCCTCTGCTGGCCTTGAAGAAGCAAGCAGCCATGTTGAGAAAGCAGCCATGGGAATAAACTGCCATCAGTCTCTAGGACATGAGAGTATCCTCTAGCCACCAGCTGGCAGAAATCTCTATCCTTATAGGGCCATAGATCTTGACAACTTGAGCAAGCTTGGAAGCCAGTTCTTCCCCAGAGCTTCCAGATAAGAACACAGACTGACACACTGACTGTAGTATTATGAGACCCTCATCAGAGAACTCAGTTAAGTCTACCCGATTCCTTATCCATGGAAATCTGAGATAATAAATGGCTTTTGTGTTAGTCTTCTAAGTTTGTTATATACAAATAGGGAACTAATAGAAGTATACTTAAAATATTTTTATTCACATATCAAAGTGGAGGAAATAGTTTAATGAATCCCTATGTACTCATCACCTAGCTTCAGCAATTATGCATAGTCGATCTTGTTTCATCTAACTGCTACCCCTTACCCAAATATATTATTTTACAGCCAATCTCAGACTTTCTACCATTTTAATCTGGAAATGCTTCAATTTAAATTTCTGAAAGATATGGTTCATTTTTTTTCTTAAAAACAGAACCATAAATAGCATTATCATTTCTAAAATGTTTCTTTTTTAAGTTTTTTTTAGAGAGAGAGAGAATTTTTTAATATTTATTTTTTAGTTTTCGGTGGACACAACATCTTTGTTTGTATGTGGTGCTGAGGATCCAACCAGACCGCACGCACGCCAGGCGAGCACGCTACCGCTTGAGCCACATCCCCAGCCCCCTAAAAATGTTTCTTAATATCATTAAATATCTAGCTTGTATATGAATGTTTTTTTGGTCCTGGGGATTGAACCTTCATGTGGTAGGCAAGTGCTCTACCACTGAGCTCTACCCCTGGCTCATACATAAATGTATCAAAAACAAGTCATTTTTTATAGTCCTTTTGTTGAATAAGGCACAAAACGTACATTTGATTGAAATTTCTCTTAAGTCTCTTTTAGGGGCTGGGGATGTGGCTCAAGCGGTAGCGCGCTCGCCTGGCATGTGTGCGGCTCGGGTTGGATCCTCAGCACCACATACAAAACAAAGATGTTGTGTCGGCCGAAAACTAAAAAATAAATATTAAAAAATTCTCTCTCTCTCTCTCTCTCTCTCTCTCTCTCTCTCTCTCAAAAAAAAAAAAAGTCTCTTTTAATCCATGGATTTTCCTTTCTTTTCCCCTTGAAATTGCTTGCCATGGACTTTCTTGGTAAGAGAATTTCAGTCCTGCTATATACTACTCATTGTGTGACATCAGAAAATACATCACTATCTCTTATTTTAAGGCTAGAAAACAGTGGATTTTGGCATGTGGAGTCTTTTTCATCCATTATGAAGTTCCTCAGAAGCTTTTCACTGATTTTTGGTTGGTTATTAATATTGTCTAGGTCTATCATTTTATTAGGAATTGCAAAATAATATTTTATCACTTCATCATTTACTCGCTGGGATACTTGCATAAAGAAAAATACTTCTCCCCATCAACTGTTTTTTTTAAATTTTATTTTAGTTGTAGATAGACACAATACCATTTATTTATTTAATGTTGAGGATCAAACTCAATGCCTGACACATGCTAGTCAAGCAGTCTACAACTGAGGCACAACACCCTCAACTTTTTTTTTTTAAGAACAGTTCATATAGTCAAGAATAAGTGTTTGACCCTTTCCTTTATGTTTTTAGAGTAATGGGGTATATTTAGAGTATTTTCCAAAATGCTAGTGAGGGATTTTCTCCCTTTGATAGTATCTAGGAACTGATCAAATTTAACATATTCAATGTGTTACAATCCACTGAATTTAGGTTTTTCCTTCCTTCCTTCCTTCCTTCCTTCCTTCCTTCCTTCCTTCCTTCCTTCCTTCCTTCCTTCCTCCCTCCCTCCCTCCCTCCCATTCTTCCTTTCTTCTTTGATGGTACTGGGAATTGAACCTGGGGTACTGTACCATCAAGCTACATCCCAATCCTTTTTATTTTCTATTTAGAGACAGGGTCTTGCTACCTTGCCCAGGCTGGCCTCAAATTTTCAAATTTCCTGCCTCATCATAGGACCCATTAACAGGGATTAGAGGCATGCACCACAATGCCCAGCTCATTTAATATTGCTTTTGATGCTTGAAATATTTCATCATTAGCAGTAAGTAGTCTTTTCAAGTTGGTTCCTATCTTTTGACCCGAGCGTCTTTGTGGTAGGTATGACAAAATGTTTCTGGCTTAAATTTTCTGCCCCATATCTGTAATTGATCCTGATTTCTTTTAGTGGAAAATGGTATTTACAGACTAGAACATAAATACTTGGGTGGCTCATGAACATTGGTTTAGTCTTTGCTTTTAGCCTTTTTCAGTGTATAGGTAAGGAACTTAAAAAGAAAAAAAATTTTTTTTAACTTGAGATTAGGTTTTACTTAACTTATTTTACATTTGTAAATCTTCCTTCTGAGATTCTTGATTCTTAACTCAGTTATTCAAAGTAATATATCTATATCTATATAAACTAAATTCAGAATAGCAATGCCAATATTATTACTAGAATGTGACTATTGAAAATAAATAAGTAAATTTGCTCATGTATTTTAAATATTTTTTAAGTTGTCAATGGATTTTATATTTTATTTATTTATATGTGGTGCTGAGGATCAAACGTAGAGCCTCACACATGCCAGACAAGCACTCTACCACTGAGTCATAACCCCAGCCCCATTAAATTTATTTTTAGTTTTTTTTTTCATTAAGGTATAATTCCACTAGAAATATACAAATTACTGTCTTTTAGAGTCATTTGAAATAAATTTTTACTATCTTATAAGCCTTTAATCAACATAGTTTTTTTTTCATTTTGCTTTAAGTTTTAAAAATTATTTAAAAATTAACAAATGTTTACAATAACATATATACACATATATATATGCACTCATACACATATATACATGAAATTTACCATTTTAACAATTTTTAAGTGTATAGTTATGTAGCATTAGTACATTTATTATTATTATTATTATTATTATTATTATTATTATTACTGGGGATTGAACTCAGGGGCATTTGACCACTGAGCCACATCCCTAGCCCTATTTTGTATTTTATTTAGAGACAGAGTCTCACTGAATTGCTTAGCACCTTGCTTTTGCTGAGGCTGGCTTTGTAACTCACAATCCTCCTGCCTCAGCCTCCAAAGCCACTGGGATTACAGGAGTGCATCACAGTGCACAGCTACATTTACATTATTATGCAACTATCATCACCATCCATCTGCTGAACTTTTCGTCTTCTCAAAATTAATTTCTATACACATCAGACATTGACTGCTGTTCCTACTCTTTCCATCCCCACACACCATTCTACCTTCTCCCAAGAATTTGACTACTCTCAGTACTTCAATAAGTGGAAGTATAGAGTATTTGTCCTTTTGTGACTTCTTATCAGTAAGGGTTATTTTTTATATTTTAACTTAATAGTTTTTCATAATTATATAAACATTTACCTGACACCAAAGTCAGATTTAAAATACAAGTTTCATAGGCCTGGATTCTACTTTTGTCACTTTAATCCTTTTTTTTTTCTCGTTGCCACATGGTAACCACTTAAGTGTGTTTGGTACATCCTTCCCCTTCCCTTTTATTTTTAAACAGTAAGTAAGGAAATATATATTTTTATTTATTCCCTCTTTCACATATAAGCATGGTAAATACATAATAGTATATAAATACATACTTTTTCTCGCTTTATTAACTTTACCATAATATCATTCATTATCATTATATATAATTCTTATTCTTTTTTACTGATCTTAAAACTCATTTGTTAGCTATAATAGTAATGATATTTAGGAGTACAATTTGAAGTACATACCATATAGTTTCCTAGTACTTGTTGAAAATCTGCAGCAACTGCATTTGAAGGAGAAAAATAGTCTTGTGACATCAAAGGATTTCTTAGTAAAGTTTCACTAACCTGGGGAAATTAATGGAAATATGTAACTATAGATAATTTTAACTAGAGAATTAAGAGAGCAAACATTCATTTGAAGAAAAGCCTAGCAGAAACTAGAAACTAAGAGACCCAAACATTTCTGGCTTTTTTGAGGCAGGGCATCCTTTTCTACTTTAAGATGCAGTATTTATGAAAACTTAGTTTACCCCAGGATTATCCTGTGCTGTACCGACTAGAAACTCATTCAGTACAACTGCAGAGGTTGCCTTCCTTCTTCAGCAGATTTGAGGACTGGAGGGAAAGAGCAGACATTTAGCTGTGGCAGATAAAAAAAGCTGGGGGCCCATGATACTTCCTAAATAGCACTGTAACTTTCCCCTTTTACCCCTACCTTCAAAATCTACTCAACAGTAAGAATGATAACTATACTGTGACTTTCTATCAAACCCTGGTTCCCGGACATTTCAAAAATCTAAAAAAAAAAGTCAAAAAATGTATTTAATGTTGCTTTTCTCAGAGGCAGTGGTAAAAATTATGTGGTTAGCAATTTTGTGTCACCTGGTTTTGGAAAGGTGGTAGAGTGGAATGTTTTGTCATTATGGAGAGATAATTAAAAAAATATGCTATATTCATTTAAATGGCTAACAGTGTTCAGCAGCTGGAATTTAGCAATTATGTAGGCATAACTGAAGAATAAATTACAATATTTAGCCCTTATAATCTTTTACTTTACAATATGGTTACAGTTTGAGCTGGGTCAATACAAGTTAGTACATTGACCCAGCTCAATAAACGCATGATACATGAACCCGACTAGAGAATAACTATTAGTAACTATAGGAAAGCTGAGTTTTCTGTTAATATCTTTAAAAACAATTTTTTTTAGTTTTTTAGATGTAGATAGACGCAATATCTTTTTCTTTCTTTCTTTTTTTTGGAGGGGGGTGCTAGGTATTGATCCCAGGGGATTAAACCCTTTGTGCATATGTTTTGTGCAAACGAGGCAAGCACTCTACACCAACTGAGCTATATCCTCACAATACCTTTATTTTACTTATTTAATTTTTATATGGTGCTGAGGATTGAACCCAGTGCCTCACATGTGCTAGGCAAGCATTCCACCACTGAACCACAACCCCATCCCCATCAGTGTCTTTTATTAAAATATTTGTTCTAGCTAGGCACAGTGATGTACACCTGTAATCCCAGCAGCTTGGGAGACTGAGGCAGAAGGACCTCAAATTCAAAGCCAGTCTCAGCAATGGTAAGGCACTAAGCAACTCAGCAAGTCTTTGTCTCTAAAGAAAATACAAAATAGGGCTGGGGATGTGGCTCAGTGGTTAAGTACCCCTGAGTTCAATCCCTGGTTCTGCCCCCCAATCTATAAATAAAAATATATAAATATATATTTTGAATTATATATTTGTAAATAAAATTAAAGTCTATTATTATTTATTATTATTATTTACTTATTTAGTGGTACTGGGGATCAAACCCAGGATCTTGCACATGCCAGGCAAGTACTCCAGCTCTAGCATTTGGCAACATCCCCAGCCCATATCATTTACTTTTTTTTTTTTTTAATATTTTTTAGTTGACAATGGACCTTTATTTTATTTATTTTTATGTGGTGCTGAGAATCAAACCCAGTGCCTTACACATGCTAGGCAAGTGCTCTTTCTCTGAGATATAACCCCAGCCCAGTATCATTTACTTTTAAACATAAGAAACAAACATAAAAATTACTCTGATGATGGTTGAGTTCTAGTCTGTCTCTAGATTACCTTTCCTGAAATCTCCTTCTTTTGATTGGGGATCAAACTTGGGGTGATAGGAACAACAGGTGATACCTCTTGAAGTTAATTAGTCTTTCAGAAATTTATAAGATCTCCTGTATCTATATAAGCATGTAAAAGAAGTACTCTATCTACCATAATTTATATTTGCTAGAAATTCTCAGTTAAAACTTTCCCTAGAGATAATATGTCTGGATTTTAAAATTATATATATTTAAAATTTATATATGTTTTACATAAATATATTTAAATATATTTCTAATATATATTTATAAACATGTTTACCTTAAATATGTTATATATAATATGTACATTAATATGTTTATATATTTAAAAATATATACACATATTTTTATTATATTTATGTTGTATATTATATATTTATTATAAGTGTATATTAGTGGCATTATATATAACATAAAATATGTATTTATAAATAAATATATCTATATTTCATATATATCTATATTTCCTATCTGTATCTATATATACATGTCTTCCTGGTACTGGGAATTGAACCCAGAGCCTTTGCACATGCTAGGAATGCAATCTACTACTGAACTACATCCCAAGGCTTTTTTCTTTTTTTTTGAGCAGGGGGACTTGGGAATGGATACAGGGGTGTTTTACCACTGAGCTACATCACCAGCCCCTTTTATATTATATTTTCAATTTTGAGACAGGGTCTTGCTAAGTTGCCCAGGCTGAACTCAAACTTGTAATCCTCCTGCCTCAGCTTCCCAAGTAGCTGAGATTACAGTATGCACCACTATGTTCAGCTTAAAATAATATTCCTTTTTATTTAACTATTAATAGTTGATTTATATATGCTCATAGAAATGTCTTTACAATATTGGTCTCAAAATTTTCTTGTTTCTTATTTCCCCATGCATATAATTATTTGCAAATAAAATACATTTCCCACATATATTAAAATATATTTTAAATATTAAGTATATTAAATATCATTTTACTTTAATTTCTTTCTCTTTCACTCTCTCTCCCTATCCCTTCCTCCCTCCATTTCTCTCTCTTTTTCTTTCTCTCTCTCTCTCTCTTCTTTCTTTTTTGGTACTGGGAATTGAACCCAGGGATGCTTTGTCACTGAAATAAATCCCAGCTCTTTTTTTTTTTCTTTCTTTCTTTTCTTTTCTTTCTTTTTTTTTTTTTTTTGAGACAAGGTTTCACTAATTGCTTAGGGCTAACAAAGTTGCTGAGGCTGGCCTTGAACCTGTGATCCTCCTGCCTTAGCTTTCCGAATTATTGTGATTACAGCTCTTTTTTAATTTAAGAAACAAAAAAAATATTAGTCAGGCATGGTGGTTATGAGGTTCCAATAGATCTGAGTAGATGTTTTTTTGCAGACATCGCTTGAGAGTCAGGGGATGTATGGAAGCAGTATACAGATTAGGAAGAGATTATAGGTCTCTGAAGGTCATTAATGACCATGACTCTGCATATTATAGGATATGAATGATATGCTTTTTGTTAGAGTACTATTACTAAATAAATATAAAGTATAAATTATAGACTTTATAATTTCAAAAACTTTCAAGTCCTGTGTTAGTATAAAAAGTTACTTACTTTCTTAAGAAATGCAGATGGTGCCACCTTATCCAAGGCATTGTCTGTAGCACATAAGTAAGTGATTCCGTTGATAAAGAGAGTATGGTAGATATAGCTTTGGAAAGAATGCATTCATTTACAAATATTGAAGGAACTAAGTACCCATATAGAAAATTTAGCTTCATTTTCAAGTTGTCATTAGTGGTATAAAAACTATATAGGTTAAATTTTTATAATCAAAATGATTGGAAGAACTTTCATCAGTTTGAAATATTAAAGTAAATAATGTTAAACCAAAAGTGTATTTAAAAATGTATTTAAAATTGCATTAATAAATTACACTGAAGATGAACTTAATAACCTGATTATAAGTGTGTGTGTGTGTGTGTGTGTGTATGAAATGGTTTTGATAGAAGTCAAATTGTAACAATCAAGGTTCTTACAGAATAGAAAATGCTATGTTCACTGGTTTTTCCTATTCCTGTATTTTTAGGTAGGCATATTTAATTTTGGCACTTGGCTTTCTAATATGATATATTAGAATTCTAATATAATAGGTTAGAATTTAATGATAGATAAGGATATTCTGGAGAATAGTATGAGTTGGGGAGAGGAGAATTATACTCCTATTATGCTGAAGTGTGCTTATCCTGAGCATTCCAACATCTAGACCTTTCTACCTTCTCAGAGTCATATATTAGGAGGCTAGATGACTCTTGTAAAGTGCCTCCATCATTTATTGCACTTAGATATTAGTCTTTTGAACAATCTATCTACAGGCAACAGACCTTGTCAAATGTTAAATCATGTTCAGAAACATGTAGAAAGGATAATCCTAGAGGCACAAAATAAAGTATATGTCATTTCAACATAAATCCTCACATCATATCATGAATACAATATGCTAAAATATTTTAATGATGATATTGATAAATGTAATCTCCGCCTGGAAAATATTTTTATTCCTAAATTTGGAAGAGTCTGTTGGGGAAGAGTTGCTAATTCTACTATCTACATGAAAGTTATATATGTGATTGGAAAGAGATTGACACTAGATGTGAAAAGGAGAGATATTTTAAATTTATGCCTAGTATGTTACTAGTGAATAACATTTAGGTACTTTTTTTTTTCCATTATTGGGGTCTGAACCCAGTGACACTTTGTCAGTGAGCTACATCACCAGTCCTTTTCATTTTTATTTTGATTGTTCCTTTTTTTTTTTCCCATACTGGGGATTAAACCCAATGCCATGCACATGCTAGGCAAGTGTTCTACCACTGAGTTACATCCGCAGCTAGTTTTTATTTTGAGATAGGGTCTTGCTAGGTTGCCCAGGCTAGACTTGAACTCACGATTCTCCTGCCTTATCCTCCCAAATTGCTGGGATCACAAGCATGTGCCACTGCATATAAATGAAATTATTTTTTTAAATAATTTTTAAAAAATATTTTTTAGTTGTCAATCTACCTTTATTTATTTGTTATTTATTTATATGGGTGCTGAGGATCAAACCCAGTGCCTCAAACATGCTAGGCAAGCACTCTGCCAACTGAGCCACAACCCTAGTCCCCTGAAATGATTTTTAATATTAAAAAATGTGAATACCTAGGGCTGGGGTTATAGCTGAGTGGTATAGCACTTGCCTAGCATGTGTTAGGCACTGGGTTCAATTCTCAGCACCACATATAAATAAATAAAATAAAGGTCTTCTGACAGCTAAAAAATTATTTTAAAAATGTGAATACTTGACATCCAGGATATATTGTTAACTGAAAAAAGCAAGGTGGAAAAAAGTGTGTCTAATATACTATCAACTCTCATTCTCAGATACTACCTAATAAGGGAAGTATGAATGCATATAAGTATTTTATAATATGCTCTTATAGAAAAATACAGAAAAGAAAAAGAATGTATTCCCAAAAACTTATTCAAAAGGGTCACCTATATACAGCAGAGAGAGAGTAGTGTAGAAAGGAATGAAAATGAGACTCTTCGAAGGAACCTTGTTATTTAGACTTGACTCTGGAGCCATATAACAGTTTGCATAATTATAAAAATGCTATTAAATCAAACTTTTACAAGGAGTAATTATTAAAGATAAGAACAAAATTAAAAAATGACTCTGTATATTAATGTTTATTTTATATATATTTAAAATATATTTTATTATATTTTAAATATATTTAAAATAAACATTAATATAGAGTCATTTTTTCATTTTTTTCTTTAATATATATCTTTTATATATAAGTATATATAAAAGATATATATTAATGGCATAAAACATTTAAGGCAAAACATAACGTTTGAAAACATGTTATATATAATAAATATATTTAAATATATTTATATAAAGCAAGGGATGATGGTGGCTTGGTTACTATTTGGAAAGGAAGGGCAACAGAATTTGCTAATGGATTTGAGTGTAAAAG
Source organism: Urocitellus parryii (assembly GCF_045843805.1). Lineage (NCBI taxonomy): Eukaryota > Metazoa > Chordata > Mammalia > Rodentia > Sciuridae > Urocitellus > Urocitellus parryii. Next base: position 79,807,835 of record NC_135540.1, read on the forward strand.
CGATAAAAGTCAAGGATAACAAGATTGCAGACCCGAGGAACTAGAAAGGTAGGATGTGAAGACTGAAGGGTTAGACATCTGAACTGTGGAATAGGCAGTTGGAAAATTAAGTCTGGAGTTCAGGAAAGAGGCCTCAGAGTAAGACTCAAATTTGAATACACAGTATGGGTAAGCAAATAACCAATAGGAAGGTACCTGTTTCTAAAATCATTTCACCTAATTATTTCAGTGAAAACACAACTAGATCATCATTTTGCAAACACCAATAAACTAATGAGTAAGGATGGTTGCTAACATCTCCAAAGGAGATATAAATAAGATAATTAAGCACCATCTGATAGAAAAAAACTCATATAGTCTTGCCAAAGGGATTGGACTCTAGACTCTGGATCAGTTACTTGGAATATGGTGAAATGCATTTTGGGTACTCAATCAGCAAACCTAGAATGTGGGAAATTTTGTAGATTCCTTAACAGTAAACTGTAACAAAATGCAATGAATGGAGAGGGAGAGTATAGATTCAAAGGAACTCAAAAGACATATTAAAAATGGGTAGGATTGGGCTTTCATCTGAGGATGCATATTTGAGTGCTGAGGCAATAAACAAATAGGAAAGCAAATACTATAGGAGTTCAGATAGCAGTCCATTTGGGGGAAAGAGAAGAAGCAATAAATGGGACACCAGAGCACAAGATGGGGAGTTTTGGGGGGTTGCTGGCAGGGTTTTATTTTTTTGGCTTAGGTAGCAATTGGTATTGGATAGAATCCCTTATAATACTTCAAAAAGCTATACATTTCATTTATCTTTTTTTTTTAAGATGGGGCTTCTCTAAGTTGTCCAGACTGGTATGGAACTCTTGTTTATTATTGTTTACTATTCCCATTCGTGATTTTATACTTTTACATGTAGAAGTTCTCTTTTTCTTCGGGTTTAATCAAGTCCTCCTGCTTCAGCCTCCTGGTTAGCTAAGACTATAAGCATGTACGATCACACCCAGTTTTTTTTTTTTTTTCAGACTGTTTTACTTTAAAAAAAAAAAAAGGTTAAAGCTTATTCTTAAAAAAAAAATATGAAGGGACTAAACAAAAGCTCTTTTCCCCTACCTGTTCCTTTTCTAGCAAGTGTTTTCATCATTGGTTTAAGATCATCACATATAATATCCCAAGAAAAGCTTAAGAGTTGTGGCTACTATTCATGGTGTTATTAAAGTGATTTTAATAGAAGTTTCCTTTTTTTTAAATTAATGAAATGTTTTGGGTATACCAAAAAGATGGAGAATAAGATTATGGAACACTTTTACACCCACTTCTCAGTTAAAATGATACAATTAGTATCTCCTTCATATCCTTCCTCAATTTCATTCTTTTCCCTTTAAAGAGGTAACAATCCCTCCCTCTCTCTCTCGCTTTCTGGTACTGGGGATTGAACCCAAGGGGCACTTTACCACTGAGCTACATCCCTAGTCCATTTTCTTTTTTATTTTGAGACAGGGTATCACTAAGTTGTTGAGTCTGGCCTGGAACTTGTGATTCTCCTCCCTCAGCATCACGAGTCACTGGTGTTATAGGTGTGCACCACCACACCTGGCTAGAGGTGACTAGTGTCTTGAAGTTGGTGTTTATTATTCCCATTCGTAATTTATACTTTTACATGTAGTTCTCCTTTTCTGCAGATTTAATCAAGTGTATGTGCAACTGTTATTTTTTTTTTCATTCATCATTGGAATCATTAGTTGGTAATTGTTAAATGGACTTCATTAGGACACTCCTTACCTTCCCATTTGAATTATGGTCTTTGTTTCACCTCTAAGAAGCACAAGTCTAAGGACTTTTGCTGCTGCTTCCTAAAAATAAATAGTCAGCATTTACTTTATGAAGATTATTGTATTTTCATTATTTTTCTCCTAAATTTTACAAATGTTATGATTAGTTAATTAAGGAAAAACTTTTTCCTAGAAGAACTAATGGGTATTATTCATAAAGTATGGTATGAGGCAAGAAGTCATAAAATAGTCATATGAATTTGCAAGAAAATACTAAACTTACATAAATATACACATAATTTATATATGCACATATAAGTGTGCAAATGTAGGTTGCCCTAGATAATTTTATTTTTACAGTCAAATGTTATATATGGCTTCAAGGCTAGAAAGCATAGAAAGCACTAGCTGATTAAACATCTTTTTAGTGAACACTAGTCCAGTATAATTAAAAGGTTAATGGATTATATATTCAGCTCTTATTCTCTGAATACCCTTAGCAATACCTTCTATCTTTTTCCAAATAAAAATTTATACTTACTACTCATTTATCTTTTTTTTTCTTTTTCTTTTTTTTTTTGTGTGTGGGGGTACTGGGGATTGAACTCAGTGGAACTCAACCAATAAGCCACATCCCCAGCCCTTTTTTGTATTTTATTTAGAGACAGGGTCTCACTGAATTGCTTAACACCTTGCCATTGCCGAGGCTGGTTTTGATCTCATGATTCTCCTGCCTCAGTCTCCCGAGCTGCTGGGATTACAGTCATGTACCACTGTCATTTATCTTTTTTAAAAACTAAATAACTGCCAGGAACTTTTATTCCTGTTCCATGTAAGGATCATTCATTGGGGAAAAAATTTGCAAGAAACTATACTTATCCAGAATATTTTACAAATATAGTCTTTTATTTGGAGTCTCATTAATTTACTTTAGATGCATGAAAGGAATGTGAACATTATCTAAGAAGTTTTGGATAGCTCTACTCCTATTTTTGCAAAATGATATTTTAAAACTTTTATGAAAGGGTAAAACTTATTAATTGTAGAAAATAAAACTCAAAAACTCTTGATATTGTCTAAAACATCAAGGCAGTATTTTCTAGGAAAGGATTTCCTAAGAAACTTGGAACATTAAAGGCATACGTAAACTTCCTTTTATTCTGTTATTAGAATTGGAAAATATTCCTCTATCTTCCCCAAAATGTCACATTTGGAGAATATAAACACTACTATTGTAGCAAAAACCAAAACAAATGACAACATGGGGCAGTAGAAAATGTGACAAGGTGGGTTCAAGGTGTATTTCTGGAATTCACATGCTGCAGACTCAGGGACTTGTCTGGCCTGTTTCTTTGTGGAAAGAATGAAGAGAGCAGGCAGATGATCTTGGTCAGCTCTAGAACCCTGTAACTGCAGTTGACTGGATCCTGTGATTAAGTGTAAGTATTGATATTTTTCAAAAAAGTAATATTTTTTAATTTTTTGCAGTTCTGGGAATGGAATACAGGCCCATAAGCATGCTAGGCAAGCATCCTACCATTGAACTACATTCCAAACCCCCCAAAATATAAAGTTTTTGTGACAATACTTGACATTGAGGGAAGCCATGACATCTTTCTCCCACTTCTCAACCTGAAGTGTTCCTTAAAGCTCCTTGTCATCCTTTCCTCTCCCCTGATCAGCTTTCTGCACTGCAGTAATTCCACACCTCAACTGCAATTGTGGACAACCCTGCTCTCTTCTAAATTCTTGCCTTCCTGCCTGCTTCTGAAAGTCTTTAAATTCCTCTCTCCTTCCTTAATAAATGTCTTTGAGAATACACCCAAAGTACAATAAATAAATCCAAGAATCAATAAGTGGGATGACATCAAATTAAAAAAAAAAAAAAACTTCTGCACAGCAAAGGAAACAAAAGAGTGAAGAGAAAGCTACAAAATGGGAGAAAAATCTGTACCATCTGTTCCTATGACAGGGGTTTAATATCCAGAATACATAAAGAACTCAAAATATTCAATGCCAAAACAACCCAGTAACCCAATCAATAAATGGGCAAAAGAATTAAACTGAAATTTCTCAAAAGAAGAAATACAAACAGCCAACAGATACATGAAAAAATGTTCAACATCTCTAGCAATCAGGGAAATGCAAACCAAAAGTACACTAAGATTTCATCTCACTCCAGTCAGAATGGCAATTATTAAGAACATGAATAGTAATAAATGCTGGCAAGGATGTGGGGAAAGGTATAGTCATACATTTTTGGTGGGACTGTAAATTAGTACAACCAATAGGGAAAGCAGTGTGGAGATTCCTCAAAAAATTAGAGATGGAACCACAGTATAACCCAGTTATTGCACTCCTTGGTATTTATACAAAAGAACTAAAATCAGCATATTATACCAATACATCAACTTTAATATTTATAGCAGCACAATTCACAATAGCCAAATTGTGTAATCAGCCCAGATGCCTGTCTCTAGATGAATGGATCAAGAAAATGTGGTACATATATACAATAGAGTTTTTCTTAGCCATAAAGAAGAATGAAAATGGCATTTGCCAGTAAATGGAAGGAAATGCAGAAAATTGTGCTAAGTGAAATAAGCCAGAAAACCAAGAGTTGAATCTTTCCTCTTGTATGTGAAAGCTAGAGCAAAATGCGGGAAATAAGGAGTGAGGGATGGTACAGGATATCATAAAGATACAGGGAAGATGAGAGGAGTAGAAGAAGGAGAATGAGAGGGAGGAGGAAAAGAAGGGGAAAGGGAACAAAATATGAAATGAGTTTAACAAAATCATGTTTTATATATATATATAATATGTATTATATATATGTACACATATATAAATGTATCAAAGGGAATTTCACCTTTATTTATATTTAGAAAATACCAATAAAAAATTATTCAGTCTCTCAGGAGACTGAGACAAGAGAATCATAAGTTCAAAGCCAGCCTCAGCAATGGTGAGGTGCTAAGCAACTGGGTGAGTCCCTGTCTCTAAAGAAAATACAAAATAGGGCTAGGGATGTGGCTCAGTGGTTGAGTGCTCCTGAATTCAATCCCCAGTACAAAAAAAAGAAAAAAAAAGTTGTGAAAGGAAGATCAATAGAGTAGAGGAAGGAGAATAGGGGGAGGAAGGAGGGGAGGAAAAGAAGAATAGGGATCGAAATCAAATTCCTTGCATGTATTATTTTTGTCAAAATGAACCCAAATACTATGTATAATTATAATGCTCTAATTTTTTTTAAAAAGTGTGTTGAGAATCTATGAATCACAGCATTGTATACTGGGAAGACAGAGATGAAGATAGTCCCTGTCTTGAAGTTCAATGGCAGAGGTAGGTAAATAAGAGAAAATTCCGTTCAGCCTAAGTAGTTTGGTAGTTAGGGTTGTCAATTAGTCTGGGCTAGAGAAGGCTTCAAGAAGGATTTAAGAAACACCTCAAAAGCACAGAAGAGCTTATATTGTCTCAAAGTGGAGGAAAGTGGTCTCTCCATAGAGGGAGCAGGAGAGAGGAAAGGAGACTTTGATGAGATTGGAGAACAGCAGGAAGTTCAGGATAGAGAACAAGAACATCCAGAGAAGGGAAGGAGGCAGTCATGGAAAAGCTCTTCCATTCAGGGAGGACTCTGACTGCCAAATGAAGGAGTATCAGCTTTATTCTGAATATAATCAAGGAAGCATCAAATGATTTGAAGCATCACGTTTGCTTTTAGGAAGGATCACTTGAGCAGCAATGTGAGTTTTGAGGAGGACTAGGCTCTGAATTCTGAGAGGTTAGTTAGGAGGCGTTTTCAGCAAGCTTCGGTGAGAAGTTATCAGGGCCTGGATGAAGACATGGTTAAAAAAAAAAAAAGATGGATTCAAGATATACTCGGGATAAAGAACTGATACTTGATACTACCGGGCAATCAGGGCCTCATCTCCAGCCCCTACGCATTGGGAACCTGTGCTCTAGCTACACTGGGTTTCTTGGGGATCCCCAAACACCATGCTATTCCCTCTGGAGGGTGTTCTCATCCCTCTGCTCTATACCAGGACAGGACTAATTCTTATAAGGCTTACCAGCCAAGCAGCCTAATCTGTAGCCTAATCATCTTCTCTGTAGCCGGCACACAGACAGCCATCCTGAGTGCTACAGGAACAATCACATCCTACCTCCACTGAAATACCTTTTACACTCTTAAGACATAAAGGTTAAATAAGGATTCCAGGGCCAACGTCATGTTCATTTTTATCCATGCATCCCTCACATTCTTTACTCCGGAATTTGGCAACTACAACATGTTCACTAAATGTGTGCTTAATTGCAGGTCATTTCTCTACAAGGGAAAGAAAATCTTTAAGGTCTACTTAATCGGACAATGGTACAAATAATGGTTAATAATGGTACAATGGTGCCAAACGCGGCACATGCAGTGCCAACCACAACCTCTGGGGGGCGCACTTACAGCTCCCGCCCGGGAGTCCCGGTCTCTTGCGCCCCCAGAGTTCTGGGCCCTCCCGCGGCGCCGCGTCCTGAGGAAAGGGCTCCACAGCCGTTAGCCTACAGGAGCGAACTCCGCGGAAGCGCGGACCTGCAGGTACCTGATAGGAGCCTCCAGTCAAGGCCAGCTCCGCTAGGACCGCTCGGCCATTAGCAATGCAGCTGTAGGTAATCGTCATAATGGGAGGGCCAGTGAAGGATAAGATCCAGCCCGTCCTAACTGCCCGCTAAGGCTTTGGGGCGGGGCTCCCTGAGGAGGCGGTGTCTGCGCAGGCGCATGGGGTGATTGATTGGCAGGGAGGGAGGCGGGACAATCTGTGGGCTGAGCTGAGGCGGGTTCGAGACCCTTTCCAGGGGTCTGGAAAAACCTGTTGTGTTGTGGGCGAAGCCTTCGTGGTGGTCTTTAAAATCACTTATTGGGTGCCTGCGCCTGTAGTCCCAGCGACTAGGGAGGCAGAGGCAGGACTATTCCAAGATCGAGGTCAGCCTCCGTGATTTAGTGAGACTCTGTCTCAGAAAATAAATAGGACCTGGGCTGTGTTCAGTAGTAAAGAGCCCGTGGGGTCAATCCCTTCTAGAAACAAAATAAGAACAAAAAAATCCGACAACCAAACAATTAATTTTACTTAAAAAGCCTTACTTTTGATTAATTTGCAGTCTAGGATATGGAAAAGTAAACCATGTTTTTTGTTTGTTTTTGGTACTGGGGATTGAACCCAGAGGCGCTTAACCACTGAGCCACATCCTCTGCCCTTTTTAGTTTTTATTTTGAGACAAGGTTTTGCTAGTTGTTTAGAGCCTTGCTAAATTGCTGAGGCTGGCTTTGAACTTGCGATCCTCCTTCCTCAGCCTCCCAAGTAGCTGAGATTACAGGCATGTGCCACCACACCTGGCTTAGACCATGGTTTAAAATAAAATTCATTCATTAATTCAAGAAACATTGGTTGAACTCCTGTATTGCACTGACAGACTACATAGGTTCCCGAGTATGCAAAGATGAAGACCCTGACTTCGAGGAGTTTATATTCTAGTAATCGTTAGAGGAACATGCAGACAAATTCCACTCTCAAGCCATACGTGTGTTCTGAGATAGAAAGTATTGCACAGTATTGCAGGACTGAGGTGGAGGCTGCTAATATTCTTTGAGAGAGCAGTAGAGTCACTGTCCAACGTAGTGGATGAGTGGGTTTTCTCTAGGTGGGGAGGAAAGAGGAAATCTAAGCAGAGTCTTTTGTAAAGGCTCGAAGGAAGGCTGGTGGGTTTTGGGAATGGGTATAAGTCATGATGGAGGCAGAGAAAAGGTGTATGGGAGAGTTGGTAGGAGATGGTGGTCCTAGCAGTGGTAGAATGACCTCTGTTACACTATACCTTGGGTGCCTTGACAAGTTATAAACTTTCAAGTTTATCAGCTTAAGATTACATGATTTCATTGGCAAGATATTGTGGTAGAGTAGAAAGAGCATAGCCTTCAAAATAAGATGAACTTGGGTCCAAGTGTATGAATTGCCATTTACTCTGTGCCTTTACTGTGACTTAACCTTTCTGAGATCCAGTGTCCTAATCTATAAAATGGGAACAGTTGTCAAGTTTAAGTGAATTGTACAAACACTATTGCATTCCTGATTGTGATGGGTACATTAATGAGAATTACTTTCTTGATCCTAGTAATATAACCTTAAAGGAAAGACAGTGTCCTTCTGGAATGCCTGACAGGAATTGGACTTGACAAGACAGCTACAAAACTGGTCTGAACGGTAGGTCCTGTTGAATCATGTGTCCTCCTCTATAAAGGAAATTTTGAATCTCATCAGTTTAGGGGTATTGTCTGTTATAGGTAAAGTGACCCAATAAAAACACTGGTCATATTGGAAAATGAAGTATGAGGTAATGCTTTGGTATACTATATTAAAATAATTTGAATAAACTTGGCCACATTGCAGTGCCCTTCTTTTTAGTGAATAGTAGAGTTGAAAGCTATTGGACAAAAAACCACGAGCTGTAGTTAATAACAAAAACATCTGATAGTTGGAGAGATATACATGGGATCTTCACTACTTTGGTGCCACCTTATATTATTAAAACAATCCTGTGAAGCATGTGTATTGGGTTTACTTGGCAGAACCCACATATGCAGGACCACAGTAATATGAAATTTAATTTATAATACAAATTTTTCTTACTTTTAAGCTCTTTCTCTTCTCCCTGCTTAGCTTTCAGCACAGTGGTCATTCGACACCTTTAATCCTCTCCTCCAATCGCATATTGTTCCATCTTTTTCACTTTCCTACCTTCCTGCCTGCCATACTCTGTTTGATACCTGTGACTTCCTCTAGCCAATACCAGCTTCCCAAGGTTGACTCAGGATTTTCTCCTTCCCTACTTTCTCCAGGGTGGCATCTCTGTGGGGAGAAGGATCTTCTGATGTCTGACCTTCATCCTTGTAAGGTGGCATCTGCTGCTAATGTTTTCTGTCTCTGGTCATCAAATCACACCCTCCATTTGGAACCTCCAAGGCCTCCTTACGTGCTCTCTCAGCCACTTTTAGTGGCTCTCTCAGGATAAGGAAAACTTTCCGCTGCTCCCTCCTGCCATTCTGAGGCCGTGGTGGTCTCATACTATGCTGCCACCTCTCCTGTTTGCTATGTCACTTAGTTGTCATATGAGGAGCTATTCTTGGACCTTACCTCATAGGGAAGCAAGTCCTTGGGTCCTGCTTACTGTGAGTCTTCTCATCACTGCCACCTTCTCCCCTCGCTTCCTAGAGGGACCTTGGTAGCTAATGGAGTGCTTCCTTCTGACTTTGCCTTCCTCCTGCATGTGGAAATTCTAGAGAGTCATAGTAGGGAACCTTGAACCAACCTAGACCTTCTTCCCAACTGACACCACGAACATTGGCTTCTGCTGGCTCAGACCTTTTCTTTCCACATACTTACTCTCCTGGGACTTTCAAAAATCTGTTTTTAAAAGCTAAGAATTTTCTTCATTTTCTCTTCCTCCTCTCTTTGTCTCTCTCCCATATCCATTTTCTTTTTTTTCTCTATTTCTGTGTAAAAGGGAAAACAGAATAAAAAAATAAAGGAGGACATTTAAAATGTCACAGGTATTTCCACCATTCCCTTGATAATTTGTCAAAATCTTGAGGATGGAACCGAAAGAAAGGTGGGAAATAGGATTCCGGAGAAGGAGAAGCTGGTTTCTTCTTTCTTTCTTTTAGTGTGTTTTTGTGCTTTATCATTACTTTTGCTGACTAACAGAGCATTGCTTTGGATAGTTCAACTTCTCTGAAGGAAGGTCACTAATTTTTGAATCATGTGACTTCTTAGATCACTAGAGTTTATAAATACTTCATCAACTGCGGATCTTAAAGCACCCTCTTATTCAGGATGATTCTTACAAAGTAGCAAAATACTCCTGTGACTGTTCTTTTTTCTTATTGTCTTATTATCATTCAAAATGGAAATATATATATGTGTGTGTGTGTGTGTGTGTGTGTGTGTGTGTATATATTTTGGGGGGTGTGGGTACTGGGATTGAACTCAGGGGCACTCAACCACGGAGCCACATCCCTGCCCTATTTTGTATTTTATTTAGAGACAGGGTCTAATGAGTCACTTAGTGCCTCACCTTTACTGAGGCTGGTTTTGAACTAGCGATCCTCCAACCTCAACCTCAGCCTCCCGAGCCACTGGGATCATAGGCGTGTGCCACTGTGCCCTGCTTAAAATGGAAATATGTTTTTACATTTTTTCTTATTTGTGTGATCACTGTAAAAATCGAGAGTAAAATCTTGTCTGTTTATTATCCCATAAAATAACCCCTGCCAGTAATCTAATGTATGTTTATGCTTCTTTTTATATATTTTGTTTAATATTAACAAATACATACATATTTTTATGAAACCTATTTTTAATTTTGTTCCTTAAATTAATAGTATGTTGTTTTCTTTGACCATCATGTATATTTCAGATGTTTTCCTTTGAAGTTTATCATTTGATTTTCCTTTTTTCTTTAGGTGTCTATTCTTTTGAAGAAGTTTTTGTTTCTTGCATAGTCAAACATGTCAATCTGTTTTATTATGATGTTGGACTTTAGTTTTCTACTAGGCAAGGCTTCTTTTCTTATCCTCGTTTAAAAACATTTATTTTTCTTCAAGTACTTTTGTCTTTGTTTTACTATTTAAATCTTTAACCCACTTGAAATTTGTTTTTGTGACTCTGGTTAGGTAGGAATTTGTGTCTTCATAAATGGTCAGTGAATTGTTTCATTTCATATCACTTATGAAGTACTCTATTCTCTTCCTGCTAATTCGAAATGCCACTATTACCATAACTAAATGCCTCCATATGCCTTGTTAATTGCATTTTAAAGTTGACTTATATGTCTGTCTGTGCTGATATCACAGTGATTCAGTGATTGTAACTCAGATTGCTTTAAAACGATCAGATTAGAGAGAAAAAATATACAATAGAGTCTTCCTATCTAGGAATATGGTTGTCTTTCTATTTATTCTTCATATAGTCTTTCTATTAAAGCCCTATAAGTCTTTTCATGAGGACTTGACAAGTTTTTGTTATGTTTATTCCGGGTTATTGTGACTGCTCTTATTAATGGAATTTGTTCCCTATTGCTTTTTTAAACTGTCTTATTTTGCATGTAGAAAACCTATTGCTCTATTTAATTTATTTTGCATGTAGCCCCTGCTCCATGTAATTTCCTTAAGTCTGGGGCTTCCCATAGAATGCATAGGACTTTCCTCAATGTGAACATGACACAAGATATTGCTGTTGACTGTTACATTAAGCTTCTCCACCACTCTCAGCAGCCAGAACCTCATGTAAAGATGGTATGTGGCACCAGGATGATTCAAGGTAGTATAGTGGGAAGGGACCAGTGACTTTGGAGTCAAGCTGTCCTGGATTTGAACTCTGACATTTTTATGTAAATGTGGCATCTCTAAACTTCGATTTGTTCTTTAGGTGGATCTCTGAATCTAATTCATAAAACAGCTAAAGTATACAAAGTATAAAACATATTGTGATGGGCCTCCAGTGGGTGTTCCTGAATGGATGGCTGTTGTGATCATTATGAGTTTGTATTGTCATGTAACCAAATATATCTAATTATAAGCACATTTAAGAAAGCCTGGCCTGGCCCTGTGTGAGGTGCCTCTTTATACATGTTATACATTTAGTGAACATATTTGAATTATAACTTAAGGCATATGTTACAGAAATTTCCTAAAAGTATACATTCTGAGAGATGTTATATGTCAGTTTCTTCTCTCTAGCTTGTAAAGTTCCTGTGAGCCTAGACCAAAGATTGATCTTTTTTCCCCTAGTACTTCACACAATGGTAGACACAATTTAGCTGACTGCATTTCATAGAATGAAGTACAATAACTTATTCAGTAACTTATTTAACAATTCCCTTCCTATCTCCATTTCTTTTCTTTTCTCTTTTTTGTTAATGCAGAAGGAAAGAATTCTCATCTTTGCTAGGAAGCTTAGCTAAATTTAAGAGAGGTGTGTAGGCATTACACTGTAGTTGATTTTAAATCTAATTGCTAAGTTGGAGCCAGCAGAGGGAGCACAGAGCACAGCTTTGAAGGAGAGCAAACTAGCTGTACTGAGGAGGAATCAAAAAGGCCACTCAGGACTTTTACAGAGGAGAGAAATGAGATCTGGGAAGAAAGTCATTTGTCATCTTCATTCTCATCTGCTGTGTTGTCTTTTGTAAAATATTCAGGCTCAAACAGGCCTGTTCTAGTCTTTTCTTTTGTTCCTTGCTCTGCAGCTTTCTTCTTCCTTTGTTTAATTACACAAGAAGGTCCACAAGTACCATCTTGTTCCTTGTGCTAGCTTCTCTTGACCCAGCTAGTTACATAAATCATATTCAGGGGATAAATATTGTAAGGTCACAGAAACATATGCAGGAACCGAGGGACCTTGATTCTCCATCCCACTTGGGGTCCTGAAGGGTAAGAGAAAGGGCTGAAATTAGTTCTTCTGGCATGAGGAATTAAGGCAAATGAATTGGATGAAATGTGTCATAGGAGTGGGGTTTCTGGACAATGGAGGGAATGCCACTTTCTGCTTTATTTCTTTCAAAGGAGAATGTTTTCTAAAGTCTCTTCTTGATTTTCATTCCCATTGAGGGAGTTGTGGAAAGACGTGTAGATTGGTGAAGGAAGGCATTTCATAATCTTGAGTGGGGCTTTTAAAAATCTCTTGTGTCCCTCACAAACCTTTCCCCTACACAAGATTTTGATATCATCCTTATTAACTCCTGTATTTGAGGATCTCTTGAATAGAGAACTTCTGCTGTGAGTAGGAATGATTGCATCTGTATTGGAGGAGAAAAAAAAAGTTGTAAACCATTGTCCTATGGGTTGAGATTAATATTCTTGGTTGTTCAAGATTTGTTGTTGTCTTCCTATCTGCAACCGTCTCCTCTCCACATTAGCTACCATCATAGCAATCTAGTCTGCTAAATTATCTGAGGTTATATTATGCTAATTATAGACTGGAAAATTTTGTTTATATAATCTTTCCCATATTCTCCTAATTCCATTTCCATCCAGTTTAAGTCTCACTTCCTACCAAGGTCTCCTGTAACCCACACCTACACCTATACTTACTGTTTTTACATTATTGGTTTCAGCCATTAATTGCATTCAGCCAATTCTTAGTTAACAAATTTGTTGAGTTTCAAAAATTTATAAGTTAGTGGTTTGGAATGGAGAGCACATTTCTCTGTAGAAGAATTGTAGCTGACTAAAGGTACATTGGGTTAAAAAAAGATAGAAAACAATCTCCAGTAATTAAAATAAATCAGTAATTCTAGTGAGCAAACAAAACAGGAAATCAATAAGACTAAATTAGCTTACTCTCATTTATCTTGGTGCTGGTGTTTAAGGAAAAGAAGGTTTAATTAAATGAGGATGAAGTGGTGTAAGAAATTTTTGCATATTCTGAATGGGCCTTATGGGGCAATTTCACAGAAAACACTGACTCTCAGTATGTCTTCATTACCTCACAATTCTAGGTTTCCGTTTCTATGATGTTGGTGTCTTGCTAACAGTGCCTTTGTACTTTGCCATTATTTGGATTTGGGGCAAGGACGCTTGAAAAGGTTTATGGGAGAATGTCAGCAAAAATGGAGGTGTAAGGAGGTCTATAAAACTGCCCCTCCATAAGAGCAATGAAAACCTGTCAGAAGATCTCAGAATTAACTTTTTTGGAATTCTAGAAATTAACCAAAGGTTTGCAGTAAGCTGGGGATTTTTAATTAAAGAAAAATGGCTAAATATTTATAAGAATATTGAAAACCATGCCATTTGACTTTCTCTATTTCTGCTTACCACTTTTAGCCATGAAATAGCCTTAAAAAACAATAATCCATATTGCAGAGCAGATTGACAACCACTGCAGAGAGCAGAATGGTTCTGGAACTCTTTCAAAACCTCGTTCTTAAAGAACAGTTTTGGTCTGATCTAATTGATGGTTCCCTGGAAAACTCCACTTACAAGGCTGATTTAAAGCTCATTCTCCTCCACAGGGGGACATTGTCAAAAAAAATTATAGGCAAGTGTTTTAACTTTGTAGATGTGTGAGATCTCTGTGATGGTTAAGAGTTGGGTAAACAATAGACTAACTAGGAGGAGCATGAGATGTCTGGAGAGGCTCTAGTAATCCAGAAGGCCATGTACGTGGAAGGGCTGTCAGCATGCTGAGGAAAGAACTAAGAAGGCCCTAAGCTCTCACTTATGGTTTATCTTGAGATTATATGCAAGCAGGAAATGAATGCTAAAGTGGAGTTATAAACTTCTGGTGTTTTAAAGGCATGTACTAACACTTATACAAAATCACTCAGCAAAGTCTGGGAGGCTTACTACTTTTAGGTATTTAAGAAATTCAGTAGCTCATCAATAAACTACCCAAGTGGAGACATAAACATGACAGAAATACAGACTTTACAGAATTATTTCAGAAAAGTCACTAAACAAACAAATAATCAGATAGACAGCAACAAATCATGCATATGGAGTGGGGATCTGAGGGCAAAAGTTACTACCTTCTGTTATTTTAAATGTCCAGTTTTTTTAAGAGAGAGAGAGAGAGAGAGAGAGAGAGAGAGAGAGAGAGAGAGAGAGAGAATATTTTTTTGTAGATAGACACAATACAATACCTTTATTTTTATGTGGTGCTGAGAATCGAACCCGGGTCCTGCCCGTGCTAGGCGAGCGCTTTATCGCTGAGCCACAATTCCAGCCCCTAAATGTCCAGTTTTTAACAACAAAAAATATGACTCACAGATGGAAACAAAATTTTTCATTCAAGCAAAGAAAAGCTATCAATAGAAACTATACCTAAGGATCCAAGATGTTGGCTTCACTAGACAAAGACTGTAAAATCAGCTATTTAAGACATGTCCAAAGAGCTAAATCAAACCTTGTCTAAAGAATTAATGTGTGATAGAGAATAAAAGAAATTATGAAAATGTCTATTATGAATATCATAAATAGGAAATTATGAAACAAATAAAATTTTCTGAGTTTAAGATATAAATACTAAAACAGAAAAAAAAACCCACTAGAAAAGCAGGCAGGGAAGAAGAATCAGGAAACTTGAATACAAACATGTCAATAGTATCCAGTATGGAGAACCAAAAAGAAAAAAAATAAAACAACAAAGGATTGCAGAAGAATGAACAGAACTTCAGAAATCAATAGGATACTCTAAAATGTACCAACAAAAGTATAATGAGCATAACAGAGAAGAAGAAAGAGGGTAGAAATAATGGTTGAAAACTTCACAAAGTTGATGAAAAACTTTAAAATCCCAATGACATTCTTCATAGAACTACAAAAAGCAATCATGAAATTCATTTGGAAAAATAAGAGATTCAGAATAGACAATCCTTAGAAGAGTGAAGCAGGAGGCATCACAATACTAGATCTTAAACTATACTACAGAGCAATGGTAACAAAAGCTGCACGGTATTGGCACCAAAATAGACATGTAGACCAATGATACAAAATAGAAGACACAGGGACAAGCCCACATAAATATGTAATCTCCTACTAGACAAAGGTGCCAAAAACATATATTGGAGAAAACATAGCCTATTCAACAAATTATGCTGGATAAACTGGAAATCCATATGTAGTAAAATGAACTTAAATGTCTATCTCTCATCTTGCACAAAAATCAATTCAAAGTAGATCAAAGATGTAGGCACTAGAACAGAGACTCTGCACCTAATAGAAGAAAAAAGCAGGCCCAAATCTTCTTCATGTAGGTTTAGGTCCTGACTTCCTTAACAGGACTCCTAAAGTACAAGAAATAATAATAAGAATTAATAAATGGGATGGATTCAAATTTAAAAGTTTCTTCTCAGCAAAGGAAACAATAACATGAAGAGAGAGGCTACAGAATGGGAGAAAATCTTTACACATGTACCTCAGAGCACTAATCTCCAGGATATATAAAGAACTCAAAAAGCCAAAAACCAAACAAACAAACAAACAAAAAAGCCAAATAGCCAAATCAATAAATGGGCTAAGGATCTGAATAGACACTTCACAGAAGAAGAAATACAATCAATCAACAAACATATGAAAAAATGTTCATCAACTCAGGCAATTAGAGAAATGCAAATCAAAATTCCTCTAAGATTTCATCTCACTCTAGTCAGAATGGCAATTATCAAGAATATAAGCAATAAAAAGTGTTGACAAGGATGTGGGGGAAAAGGCACACACATATGTTGCTGGTGGGACTGCAAATTGGGGCAAACTATGGAAAGCAGTATGGAGATTCCTCAGAAAACTTGGAATGGATCCACTATTTGACCCCAGCTATCCCACTCCTTGATTTATATACAAAGGACTTAAAATCAGCATAATACAATGATGCAGCACATTAATATTTAGAGCAGTTCAATTCACAATAGCTAAGCTATGGAGCCAAACTAGGTGCCCTTCAACAGATGAAAGGAAAAAAATATTACTCAGCCTTAAAGAAAAATGAAATATGGCATTTGCAGATAAATGGATGGAACTAGAGAATATCATGCTAAGTGAAATAATCCAATCCCAAAAAGCTAAAGGCCAAATGTTGTCTCTGATAAGCAGATACCAATCCATGGTAGGGAGGCAGGTAGAGAAGAATGAAGGAACTTTAGATTGTGCAGAGGGGAGAGAGGGGAGGGGAGGGGCTCTACAGATGGGACAGACGGTACAATGAGACAGTCATTATTACCCTATATACATATATGATTACACTGCTGGTGTGACTCTGCACCATATACAGCCAGAGGAATGACAAGTTGTGCTCCATTTGTGTACCTCTGTTAAAATGCATTCTACTATCATGTATAACTAATTATACATGGATCTATAGAAAATTAGTGAAACATGAGATGTACCCATCTGAGGAGAAACAGCAGGGCATTTACACTGGGCAGGTTTTATGAATTGTACACAAATGGTAGAGAGGCATTTCTTAGCTCTGTCTCATTTAATATGGACTTAATACATTTCACTGGAATTGTAAGAGAGCAAGAGTGAGAAAGAGCAAGATAACTGACCACGTGAAGACAACAAACTGTCAAAAGACAGGGGAGAATTGAAAATAGCAAGAGAAAACAGACTCATTATATATGTGGCATCTTCACCTACATGAATGGCTGATTTTTCATTAGTAATCATGGAAGCCAGCAGGCAATTGGATGACATATTCAAAGTGCTGAAAGAAAAAATAGTCAACCAAGAATTTTGTACTGACAAAATGATTCTTCAAAAATGAAAGAATTATTAAGATATTTTGAACTATAAGATTGCCAGTAGGTCTTCCCTACAAGAAATATTTAAAAAATAAAAATGAAAACCAGAATAGTGATGAATTTCACTAGAAGAACAAAGGATAATTAAGTCTGAATTAAGCATTATAAATAAAATGTCAGGAAATAAAAATCATCTCACTATAACAACATTGAATAAAAACAGTCTAAACTCCTTAATCAAAAAACATAGACTGGCATATTGGATTGGAAAACAAGACCCAACAATATGTTGTTTTCAAGATGATTTACAGTAGAAGGTGTAGAGAGAGAAAAGGGGAGGGGAGGGGAGGGGAGGGGGGATAGTAGAGAATAGGACAGACAGCAGAATGCATCAGACACTAGAAAGGCAATTTGTCAATCAATGGAAGGGTAACTGATGTGATTCAGCAATCTGTATACGGGGTAAAATTGGGAGTTCATAACCCACTTGAATCAAACTGTGAAATATGATGTATTAAGAACTATGTAATGTTTTGAACGACCAACAATAAAAAAAAAAAGAAAAAAAAGATACTTACCTTATAGACAAAGACGTACACAGACTGAAGGTAAAAAAAAAATGGGGAAAGATACTTTACAAGAGCATAGCCATGATATGGTAGCTAAGAGCAAGCAGGGTTAGCTGCTCATGTATCAGAAAAAGTGGACTTTAAGCCAGAATTAACCAGAAGAGACAAAGAAGGTCACTGCATACAGGTTAAAGAATCATCCAACAACAATATATAATGACTGTAAATATTTATGCACCAGTGGTTCATATATGTACATAAAATAAACCATTCTCAATATAAAGAATCAAATAGACCATACTACTACAATACTGGGTGATTTCAACACATTATTCCTACTACTAGATAGGTCATCCAGGCATACGCTAAGTAAAGATTCTTCAGAACTAAAACAAAAACAAAAACAAAACAATACTATTAATCAATGGACCTAACAAACATCTACAGAATATCTTATCCATAGACAACTGAGTTCACTTTCTTCTCAACAGCACATAGAACATTATCTAAAATACATCACATTTTGGAGCACAAAGCAAATCTTAGCAAATACATAAAAATAGAGATAATTCCTTGTATACGATCAGATCATAATGGAATGAAATTAGAAATCAATGACAAGATAAAAAACAAAAACTTCTCTAATATCTGAGATTCAATTATATTCTCTTGAGTGACAAATGGATAGCATAGGAAATCATGGGAGAAATAAAAATTCTTAGAAAAAAATAGAATAGTAATATAACCTATCAACATTTCTGGGACACTGTGAAGGCAGTTATAAGAGGAAAGCTTATAGCCCCGAGTTCCTATATTAATAAAAGAAAGATACCAAATAAATAATCTAACATTGTACCTCAAGGACATAGAAAGAAGAAGAACAAACTATCACCAAAATCACTAGAAGACAAGAAATAATTAAAATCAGAATAAAAAAAATCAATGAAATTGAGAATAAAACACAATACAAAAGACCAATGAAACAAAGAGTTGGGTTTTGGAAAAGATAAACAAGATGGATAAACCTTTAGCCAAACTAACTAAAAGAGGGAGAAGACCCAAATTAACAAAATAAGAGATGAAAAAGGAAATATCACCACAAGTACTACTGGAATCCAGAGGATCATTAGAAACTATTTTGAAAATTTATATCTAATAAGCTAGAAAATCTTGACAATATTGACAAATTCCTAGAGACATATGACCTACCTCAAATGAACCATGAAGATAGAGAAAACTTAAGCAGATCAATATCAAGTAACGGAATTGAAATAACTATCAAAAGACTTCCATTCAAGAAAAGCCCAGGACTGAGTGAATTCTCAGATGAGTTTTATCAGGCCATTAAAGAATAATTAATACCATCCTTCTCCAATTAGTCCATGAAATAGAGAAGGAGAAAACACTGCCAAATTCATCATTCCATGAAGCCATTATCACCCTAATATCAAAACCAGACAAAGACACATCAAGGAAAGAAAACTTCAGGCCAATATCCTCAAGGAACATAGATGTAAAAAGTATTTAACAAAGTATAGACAAACTTACAAAAATGAATTAAGATAGTGCATCATGATTAAGTGGGGTTCATCCCAGGGATGCACGGTTGGTTCAACATATGCAAATCAATAAATTTAATTTATCACATAAATAGAGCTAAGAACAATAATCACATGAAAAAGTACTTTGCAGAAAGCATTTGACAAAGTACAATTACCATTCATGTTTAAAACCCTAGAGAAACTAGGGATAGAAGGAACTTATCTCAACATTGTAAAGGCTACATGTGACAAACCCAAGACCAACATTATCCTGAATGGATAAAAACTGAAAACATTTCCTTTAAAAATGGAAACAAGACAAGGATGCTCACTTTTGCCACTACTATTTGACATAGCCAGAGCAATCAGGCAAGAGAAGGAAATTAAAGGGCTATAAATGCTGATGTCATAATCTTTATTTAGAAAACCCCAAAACCTCCACCAGAAGATTTCTAGAGCTGATAAACAAATTTAGTAAAGTAGCAGGATACACGATCAACCTGCATAAATGGCGTTCTTATACTCTAATAATGAATGTGCTGAAAAAGAAATTAAGAAAACTATGTCATTCACAATAACCTAAAAAAATGAGGAAAAGTGAAGGACCTCAAAAATGAAAACAATAGAACACTGAAGAAAAAAATTAAACAGGATCTTAGAAGATGGAAATACCTCCCATGTTTTTAGATTGGCAAAACTAATAGTGTCAAAAAATGATCATACTACCAAAAACATTATACAGATTCAATGCAATCCACATCAAAATACCAATGACATTCTTCAGAAATAGAAAAAAATAACAGTTCTAAAATTTATTTGGAAGAATAAAAGACCCAGAATTGCCAAAGCAGTCCTGATCAAGAAGAGCAATGCTGGAGGCATCACAATACCAGACCTCAAATTATACTACAAAGCTATTCTAACAAAAGCAGTATGGTATTGACACCAAAACAGACACAGACCAATGGAATAGAATAGAATAGAATAGAATAGAATAGAATAGAATAGAATAGAATAGAATAGGACAGAGACAAACCCATATGGATAGTTATATGATACTATACAATGATGCCAAAAACATGTTGGAGAAAAGATAGCCTTTTTAAGAAATGGTGCTGGGAAAACTGATTATCCATATGCAGAATAATAAAATGACCTCTGTCTCTCATTCTGAATAAAAGTCATCTCAAAGCAGATCAAAGACCTAGGAATTATGTCAGAAACTCAGCAACTGCTAGAGGAAAACATAGGGTCAACACTCCAACATATTGGCCCAGGCATTAACTTTCTTAACATGACTCCTAAAGCCCAAATATAAAATTAAGAATCAATAAGTGAAATGGCATCAAATTAAGATGTTTCTGCAAAACAATAGGAAATGAGCATGAGGAGACAGCCTAAGAAATGGAAGTGGATCTTTACTACCTGTTCCTCTGATAGGGGATTAATATCTAGAGGATATAAAGAACAGAAAAAATTAACACCAAAAGAAAAAATAACCCAATCAATAAATGGTCAAAAAACTAAACAGACATTTCTTGGGCTGGGGTTGTGGCTCAGCGGTAGAGTGCTTATTTAGCATGTGCAAGGCCTTGGGCTCGATCTTCAGCACCACATAAAACCAAATAATCAAAATAAAGGTATCGTGTACAACTAAAAAATAAATATTTTAAAAAACTAAACAGACATTTCTCAAAACACACAAATGGACAACAAATATATGAAAAAATATTCAACATCTGTAGCAATCAGGGAAATACTAATCAAAACTGCACTAACGTATCATCTCATTCTGGCCAGATGGCAATTATCAGGAAATATAATAATATTTGTAGTCTTCCCTGTGGACCCTCCCCTCTACCTCTTTCTCTGTCTCTCTCTGTCTCTCTCTGTCTCTCTCTCTCTCTCTCTCTCTCTCTCTCTCTCCTGGTTGACATGAGCCGAGCAGTTTCCCTCCACCACTACCCTTGCACCATGATGTTCTACCTCATCTTGGTCTGAGAGCAATGAAGTCAGCCAATCAGGGACTGAACCTCTGAAACCATGATCAAAATAAACTTTGACTTTTCTAAGTTGTTCTTATCAGGTGTTTTAGAAAGCTGAGTAACACAATTCCAACAGAATAGATAGCAGCCTGGAGCCCTGGGAGCAGGGCCCTTGAAACTATGGTAGAACCTTGCCTAGAAGAGTTTTGGAAGTAGGATTACTACCTCATTGGGTCCTTGGTGTAAGACTGTTGCTCCAAATCTGGAATGTGGAACCTCTGTCCCAATGAATCTAGATGGTGGGATCTCCTCCCTAGTGGGTCTAGAAGGCAGGACCACTACTCCAGTGGGTCCTAGAGGTGATATTGCCACCCTAGAATGTTCAGAAGGCACAGCATGGAGCCAAATAACCCAACATATGATTATTTTTGAACCTTAAAATCTCATGGAGTTTGCCTTGCTACTAAATTTTCAACTTATTTGGGACCTAATACCCCTTCTTTCTTTCCTGTTTATCCCTTTGTGGAGTGGGAATATTTATCCTATTTTTGTTCCAACATAGGAATTTTTTTTTCCAGTACTGGGTATTGAACCTGGGGTGAAGTGTTGTGGAGTGACATCCCCAGCCCTATTTGTATTAATTTTATTTTGAGAAGTCTCACTAAGTTGAAGACTAGCTTCAAATTTGTGATCCCCCTGCCTTAGTCTTCCAAGTTGTTGGGATTACAGGTGTGTGCCACCATATTGGGCCCACTATTATATTTTGAAAGCATATAACTTGTTGGGTGTTATGGTTTGGATCTGGAAGATTCCTCCCAAAGTGCATGTATTAAAATCATGATCTCCAATGCAGACTGGTTCAGAGGATAACCATTTAGATAATGGTTAAGGCTCTGACTTCATTAGTAGAGAAATCCATTTTCTGTATTAATCCTCTGATAGCTAAATGGACTGCTGGGTGCTAACTGTAGACAGGTGAGGTATAACTGGGGGAAGTAGGTCACTGGGGGCATGGCCTTGGGCACTACATCTGTCCCTGGTCCCTTCCTTTCTCCCTGATTTCCAATTGCCATGAACTGAGAAGCTTTCCTT
Source organism: Urocitellus parryii (assembly GCF_045843805.1). Lineage (NCBI taxonomy): Eukaryota > Metazoa > Chordata > Mammalia > Rodentia > Sciuridae > Urocitellus > Urocitellus parryii. The sequence goes on from NC_135540.1 coordinate 79,830,058, forward strand.
CACCATACCCTTTCTCCATGTTCTGCCTCATCTCAGGCCCAGAAGCCAGCTGATCACAGACTGAGACCTTTGAAACCATGAACTTAAAACAAATTTTTCCTTCTTTAAGTTGCTCTTGTCAGGTATTTTGGTCACAATGATGAATATAAAAATAAGAGAAAATTAAAGAAACTAAATATTGACTCTTTGAAAAGACCAACAAACTTGAATGAAAAATCAATTGACAGGAGGGTGAATAATTATTTATATGTTCAGGAAAATGGACTCAAATCTGCTACTAAATCTCAGATGTGAGTTTGAGGATTTCCTTTAAATTTGAGGATTTCCTAGGTTTCAAGTTACTTATCTTTAGAGTTGAAGGAGTTGACGTGGATGCAATAAATTTATTTCAACAGATATACTATATGTAAGGTCTTCACATTAATATATTATATAATTAATATGATATAATTCACATTAATATAATATAATTCTTGTACCAGTTGTGAATTATTCTGTGTTGCAAATTGACCTAAGCCAGTTGGCCATTATCAGTGGCAGATTCTTTCAGTAAATATTAGTACCTGTTATATTTTATATGTCCCCCAAAAGCACATTTATTTGCAATGCAAGAATTTTCAAAAAAGAAATGATTAAACTATCAGGTATAATCTAATCAGTGGATTAATCCACTAAAATGGATTAACTGGGTGGTAACTGTAGACAGAGTGTGACTAGAGGAGATAGGACACTGGGGGCGTGACTTTAAGGTTTATATTTTGTCCCTGGTGAGCAGAGCCTTCTCTGCTTCCTATGGCCATATCCAGGGCTATTTTCTTCCATCATACCTTTTGCCATGATGTTCTGCCTCATCTTAGGCCCAGAGCTCTGGAATCAGATGTCTGTGGACTGAGACCTCTGAAATTATGAGCCAAAATAAATTTTTCCTCTTCTAATTGGTTTTTCAGGCCTTTGGTCACAGTGACAAAAGTCTGACTAAATATTACTTCTGAAAATTAGAAGTGGTAGAGGTTATAGTTTCTTTGCCACAACCTTGCACCTAGAGGTATTTTTATGGTGAAAGTAAACATCAGAATTAAATTCTGTCTCAAGTACAAACATTTATTGTCTAGAAACACAAAAACAATTACATAGTATAACTAGTTCCTGTAAACTCAGTGAAGTCATTCTTTCATCTTGGGTGCCCAAACAGAATTTGCATGAACGGTTCACTTGAAGGCCAATGCAAAAATATTGTGAGGGCAAGGTCAGCTAGCCTTCCAGTTGAATGAGGCAACCAAATTCTTTGTTTTGATATTGTGTGTGTGTGTGTGTGGGGGTGTGGTTCCTATGGTTTTTGAATGTACTTTTATTTCTGGTTCAGCTCTGAAGGTGTTAAGCTGCTGGTTTTACCTGATTACATACCCTGTTCATTGAAGGGTAGAGTGTTTGTACTATGCTAAGCTAACCATACATCATGATGAGCACACATCTCACCATTGAGATATGTCTAATCTTACTGTATCAGCTCTACTGCCACAACGATGCTACATAATAAATAATCAGAAAGCCTTGGAGGTATAAGAAAGGTATTGCTCATGTGCCTGGATTCATTGGAAGGCCCATTTGTGACTCAGGTTACCTTGGCTGCATTTGCCTACAGGTTGGGTTTTAGCTTGCTGTTGGCTGCACTTTTGAGGTAGTCTAGCTCTCTGTTCCATGTACCTGTCATAGTATCTAGGGCATCTTCTCCTGGTGAGAATAAGAGCAAATCAAGGGCAAGATAATTTCAATCTGAGTTACTTCTTTCTAGTCTTCTCCAGATGTTACATCTGCTAACCTCCCATTGGTCAAAATAAATTGCATGACTGTGCCTGAGGCAAGGGGTGGGGCAAACATACACTACAGTATGAAGGCACTAGTGCTCTCACTGTATTATATTTCCCTGAAATGTTGCCTGTTTTTGTTTTTCTGCTTTTGAAGTAGACATAGAATCACAAAAACCCAAGATAAAAGCAGTGAAAAGCATATTGCTTTCATCGTTTATGTTCTGAAGTTGTGAATTAATACTTGGCATGATTTCCTATGTCAGAAAACAGCTGTAGCCTTTATTCTAGTCATTGGTGTCCATGCAGGAAACGTTTACTTGCTATTATACATTCTAAGATTAGCAGTGTTATTTCTGTTCAGGTGCCATAGTTTGAATGATACTAGATACTTTTTTATATGGCTTATCTTTTGATATGTTCCATCTTCTATTAGTCCTATTGGGACTCTTCAGACTAGTCTGAAGTTAATAATTCTTCACTAACCTGTGAAGTTGGAGAATGGAACTAGAAAAAGCTGAACATTATGTCATATAAATTAATTTTTGTATTGTCCACTTGGTGGTAGGATTGTTTTTAAAAAGCAATGTGGAGAGTAATGCTAATCTCATGAATTCTTAGCCATGTGAAAAATGCAGCATATGCTTTAAAGAGGTATTCCCCTAATCAGTGTTGTTTTTATTGAAGTATAAAAGAGAATGTAATTCAAGGTTGGTATGTTTATTTAGTAGTAGGTTTTTTCCCCCTTCTAAGGAGGAATAATAATTCCACTCCCTAATAAATCAGTTGAAGCTATTGGCTTACTGGTTAGAGTTTAGTGCTCACAAACAGATTTTTGAGATTGTTTTAAGTTAGGTAATCTTAGCATCATCACATTGTCTTCTTTCTTCTTCTTTTTTTTTAAATTTAGAAAAGTCCTTATATGAAATAACTCTCCTTTCAAAATGTTATCTAAGTTCTTCCTACTCAAGTGTGCTTTGTTGATCAGCACTACTGCATCACTTTGGAGCTTGTTAAAAAAGATTAAAAATCTTGGCCCTTAACCCATCTACTAAATCATACTATAGCTTCACAAGGGTAATCCCCAAGTGGTTTGGAGATGAATGTTTCTAGTACATATAACTGTACATAGACATTTACTTCTGAATACTTCTAAAATACACCAAATGATCAGAGACATTATATGCCTTAGCAATCAAAAAAAGATAATTAACTTTCAGGGGAAATGTTGTATATCCACCTGGAGTTCTTGCCAAAATCAAAGGTGACTTTCTAGCCAGGTGTGGTAGTGCATGTTTGTAATCCCAGCATCTTGAGAAGCTGAGGTAGGAGGATTGTGAGTTTAAAGCCAGCCTTAGCAAAAGCAAGGTGCTAAACAACTCAGACCCTGTCTCTAAAGAAAATACAAAATAGGGCTGGGCATGTGGCTCAGTGGTTGAGTGCCCCTGAGTTTAATACCTGGTACCAAAAAAAAAAAAAAAAAAAAAAAAAAGACGATTTTCTTCTTTAGGCTTAGTGATCTTTAAATATTTGTGCTTGCATGCCTTTTCCAAGCATTTGGAAACAAACAAGCAAGCAAGCAAACAGCAATATGTTCCCCATAGATTTTTAACTTGATGTCTAAAATTTCTTCTCGTAAATAAATAATTGTGAAAGAGGCAATTTCTGCCCTACTATAAATATTACCATTTTTGGATTAGAATAGTTAAAGAGGGAAGTTGTAAAATCTACAGGGTGAACCATTCTGTGTTTTTATAATTCTTTTTTAAATTTTTATTTATTTTTATTGTTTTTATTGGTTGTTCAAAACATTACAAAGCTCATGATATATCATCTTTCATACATTTGACTCAATTGGGTTATGAACTCCCATTTTTACCCCAAATACAAATTGCAGAATCACATCGGTTACACATTCACATTTTTACATAATGGCATATTAGTGACTGTTGTATTCTGTTACCTTTCCTATCCCCTACTATCCTCCCTCCCCTCCCCTCCCATCTTCCCTCTCTACCTCATCTGCTGTTGTTCAATTCTCTCCCTTGTTCCCCCCCTTTCCCCTCACAACCTCTTATAAGTAATTTTGTGTAACATTGAGGGTCTCCTTCCATTTCCATACAGTTTCCCTTCTCTCTCCCTTTCTCTCCCCCCACTCGTCTCTGTTTAATGTTAATCTTTTCCTCATGCTCTTCCTCCTTGTTCTGTTCTTAGTTGCTCTCTTTATATCAAAAAAGACATTTGGCATTTGTTTTTTAAGGATTGGCTAGCTTTGCTTAGCATAATCCGCTCTAATGCCATCCATTTCCCTGCAAATTCTATGATTTTGTCATTTTTTAGTGCTGCGTAATACTCCATTATGTATAGATGCCACATTTCTTTTATCCATTCATCTATTGAAGGGCATCTAGGTTGGTTCCACAGTCTAGCTATTGTGAATTGTGCCGCCATGATCATTGATGTGGCAGTATCCCTATAGTAGGCTCTTTTAAGATCCTCAGGGAATAGTCTGAGAAGGGTGATAGCTGGGTCAAATGGTGGATCCATTCCCAGCTTTCCCAGGAATCTCCATACTGCTTTCCAAATTGGCCTCACCAATTTGCAGTCCCACCAGCAGTGTATAAGTGTACCCTTTTCCCCACATCCTCGCCAACACTTATTGTTGTTTGACTTCATAATGGCTGCCAATCTTACTGGAGTGAGATGGTATCTTAGGGTGGTTTTGATTTGCATTTCTCTGACTGCTAGCGATGGTGAGCATTTTTTTATGTACTTGTTGATTGATTGTATGTCCTCCTCTGTGAAGTGTCTGTTCAGGTCTTTGGCCCATTTTTTGATTGGGTTATTTGTTATCTTGTTGTTTAATTTTTTGAGTTCTTTGTATATTCTGGATATTAGGGCTCTATCTGAAGAGTGAGGGGTAAAAATTTGTTCCCAGGATGTAGGCTCTCTGTTTACCTCTCTTATTGTTTCTCTTGCTGAGAAAAAACTTTTTAGTTTAAGTAAGTCCCATTTGTTTATTCTTGTTATTAACTCTTGGGCTATGGGTGTCCTATTAAGGAACTTGGAGCCTGACCCCACAGTATGTAGATCATAGCCAACTTTTTCTTCTATCAGACGCAGTGTCTCTGATTTGATATCTAGCTCCTTGATCCATTTTGAGTTAACTTTTGTGCATGGCGAGAGAAAGGGATTCAGTTTCATTTTGTTGCATATGGATTTCCAATTTTCCCAGCACCATTTGTTGAAGATGCTATCCTTCCTCCATTGCATGCTTTTAGCCCCTTTATCAAATATAAGAAAGTTGTAATTTTGTGGATTGGTTTCTGTGTCCTCTATTCTGTACCATTGGTCCACCTGCCTGTTTTGGTACCAGTACCACGCTGTTTTTGTTACTATTGCTTTGTAGTACAGTTTGAACTCTGGTATCGCAATACCTCTAGGTTTACACTTCCTGCTTAGAATTGCTTTTGCTATTCTGGGTCTTTTGATTTTCCATATGAATTTCATGATTGATTTATCTATTTCTACAAGAAATGCTGTTGAGATTTTGATTGGCATCGCATTAAACCTGTAGAGAACTTTTGGTAATATCGCCATTTTGATGATATTAGTTCTGCCTATCCATGAACAGGGTACATTTTTCCATCTTCCAAGATCTTCTTCTATCTCTCTCTTTAGGGTTTTGTAGTTTTCATTGTATAAATCTTTCACCTCTTTTGTTAGGTTGATTCCCAAGTATCTTATTTTCTTTGAGGATATTGTGAATGGAGTGGTTTTCCTCATTTCCATTTCAGAAGTTTTGTTGCTGATATATAGGAATGCCTTTGATTTATGCATGTTGATTTTATATCCTGCCACTTTGCTGAATTCATTTATTACCTCTACCAGTTTCTTTGTAGACCCTTTTGGGTCTGTTAAATATATTATCATGTCATCCACAAATAGCGATAATTTAAGTTCTTCTTTTCCTATTTTTATGCCTTTAATTTCTTTTGTCTGTCTAATTGCTCTGGCTAGTATTTCAAGAACTAAATTGAATAGAAGTGGTAATAGAGGGCATCCCTGTCTTGTTCCAGATTTTAGAGGGAATGCCTTCAGTTTTTCTCCATTTAGGATGATGCTAGCCTGAGGTTTAGCATATATAGCTTTTACAATGTTAGGTAAGTTCCTGTTGTCCCTAGTTTTTCTAGTGTTTTGAACATAAAGGGATGCTCTACTTTGTCGAATGCTTTTTCTGCATCTATCAAGATGATCATATGGTTCTTGTCTTTAAGTCTATTGATGTGGTGAATAGCATTTATTGATTTCCGTATATTGAACCAGCCTTGCATCCCAGGGATGAATCCTACTTGATCATGATGCACAATTTTTTTGATATGCTTTTGTATTCAATTTGCCAGGGTTTTATTGAGAATTTTTGCATCCAAGTTCATTAGAGATATTGGTATGTAGTTTTCTTTCTTTGAAGTGTCTTTGTCTGATTTCGAGATCAGGGTGATGTTGGCCTCATAGAATGAATTTGGAAGAGCTCCTTCTTTTTCTATTTCTTGAAATAGCTTGAAAAGTATTGGTATTAATTCTTCTTTGAAGGTTTTGTAGAACTCCACTGTATACCCATCCGGTCCAAGGCTTTTTTTGGTTGGTAGTGTTTTTGTTTTTTTTTTTTTTAAAGAGAGAGGAGAGAGAGAGAGAGAGAGAGAGAGAGAGAGAGAGAGAGAGAGAGAGAGAATTTTTAATATTTATTTTTTAGTTCTCGGCGGACACAACATCTTTGTTGGTATGTGGTGCTGAGGATCAAACCCGGGCCGCACGCATGCCAGGCGAGCGCGCTACCTACCGCTTGAGCCACATCCCCAGCCCGGTTGGTAGTGTTTTGATGGCATCTTCTATTTCTTCCTTTGTTATTGGTCCATTTAAATTGTGTGTGTCTTCCTGACTCAATCTGGGCAGATCATATGACTTAAGAAATTTATTGATATCTTCACTATCTTCTATTTTATTGGAATATAGGGTTTCAAAATACTTTCTAATTATCTTCTGTATTTCTGTAGTGTCTGTTGTGATATTGCCTTTTTCATCCCTTATGTTAGTAATTTGAGTTCTCTCTCTTCTTCTCTTCATAAGCATGGCTAAGGGCCTGTCGATCTTATTTATTTTTTCAAAGAACCAACTTTTAGTTTTATCAATTTTTTCAATTTTTTTGTTTCAATTTCGTTGATTTCTGCTCTAATTTTAATTATTTCTTGTCTTCTACTACATTTGCTGTTGTTTTGCTCTTCCTTTTCTAGGTTTTTGAGGTGTAGTGTGAGTTCATTTATTTGTTGGTTTTTTCTTTTTTTGCGGAAAGAACTCCAAGAAATGAATTTCCCTATTAAAACTGCTTTCATTGTGTGCCATAGATTCCGGTATGTTGTGTCTGTATTGTCATTTGTCTCTAAGAATTTTTTTTTATCTCCTCCTTTATGTCTTTTGTAACCCATTGATCATTCAGTAACATATTGTTCATTTTCCATATGATGTAGGATTTTTCCTTCCTTCTTTTATCATTGATTTCCAGTTTCATTCCATTATGATCAGATATGGTGCATGGTATTATCTCCACGCCTTTATATTTACTAAGAGTTGCCCTATGGCATAATATATGGTCTATCTTTGAGTAGGATCCATGTACTGCTGAGAAGAATGTGTATCCACTTGATGATGGTTGATATATTCTATATATGTGGGTTAAGTCTAGGTTATTGATTGTGCTATTGAGTTCTATAGTTTCTTTATTCAGCTTTTGTCTAGAGGATCTGACTAATGGTGAGAGCGGTGTGTTGAAGTCACCCATAATTATTGTGTTGTAGTCTATTTGACTGTTGAACTTGAGGAGAGTTTGTTTTGTGAACGTTGCAGCACCATTGTTTGGTGCATACAAATTGATAATTGTTATGTCTTGTTGGTGGATGGTTCCTTTTAACAGTATATGGTGTCCTTCTTTATCCCTTTTGATTAACTTAGATTTGAAGTTGATTTTATTCTATATGAGTATGGCCACTCCTGCTTGCTTCTGAGGGCCATGTGAGTGGTATGATTTTTCCCAACCTTTTACCTTCAGCCTGTGAATGTCTTTTCCTATCATATGAGTCTCCTGAAGGCAGCATATTGTTGGATTTGTTTTTTTGATCCAGGTTACTAGCCTATGTCTCTTGATTGGTGAGTTTAGGCCATTAACATTTAAGGTTACAATTGAAATATGATTTGTACTTCCAGTCATGTTTATTTATTTATTTATTTTAGTTTGGCTAGTTTTTACTTTTTGGTTATTTTTCTCCCCCTTTACTGAGATACCTCCCGCTGTTAGTTTGGGGCACTATTTTTCAATTCCTCTTCTTGTAGCATTTTGCTCAAAATGCTTTGCAGTGCTGGTTTTCTGGCTGCAAATTCTTTTAGCTTTTGTTTATCGTGAAAGATTTTAATTTAATTTCATTGTCAAATCTGAAGCTTAATTTTGCTGGATACAGTATTCTTGGTTGGAATCCATTATTTTTCTGCGTTTGAATACATTGTTCAAGGATCTTCTCGCTTTCAAAGTCTGTGATGAAAAATCAGTCGTTAACCTAATTGGTTTACCCCTGAATGTAATCTGCCTCCTTTCTCTCATAGCTTTTAATATTCTCTCCTTGTTCTGTATGTTGGCTATCTTCATAATTATATGTCTTGGAGTTGGTCTATTACGGTTTTGAATGTTTGGGGTCCTGTAGGTTTCCAGGATTTGGCAATCCATTCCATCTTTCATCTCTGGGAAGTTTTCTAGAATCATTTCATTTAATAGGTTGTCCATTCCTTTGGTTTGAGTCTCTATGCCTTCTTCTATCCTGATGACTCTCAAATTTGTTTTTTTTTTATGACATCCCAAATCTCTTGAATAGATTGCTCGTGGGATTTAAGCATCTTTTCTGTGTTGACTATATTCTTTTCAAGTTGATAAACTTTGTCTTCATTATCTGATGTTCTGACTTCTACTTGATCTAGTCTATTTGTAATATTCTCATTTGAGTTTTTAATTTGGTTTATAGTTTCCTGCATTTCTAGGATTACTGTTTGATTTTTTTTAAGATCTCTAACTCCTGGTAAAGCTCATTCTTTGCCATTTGAATTTGTTTGTTTAATTCATTTTCAAAATATACTTTTATTGCTTGGACTTGCCGTCTCATGTCTTCTCTAATGTTCCTTTCCATCTGAGTTAGGTATGCCTTGAGTTCTTTCCCTATCCATGTTTCTGATGCTTCTAGGTCCTCCTGTAGATTTAAGTTGGCCTTTATTGTTTGTAATCCTTTTTTCCCTTGTTTTTTTCATGATGTTCATGTTACTTTCCAGCTCTATTTGATTGCTGTGTTTCTGCTCTCTTCTCTAGATTTGTTTTGGTTTTGTATCTCTGCTGTCTCTCCTTTGTGTTGGTAGAGTATGCCTGCTAAAGTGGATTCCGCTGGGAAGGAATTCCAACAGCCGAGCTCCAGTGACGTCACCTCTCTGCTATGGCGGGTTCCAGGCTCCTTGCTGGGGTGTCCGAATGGCGGGGTGTGACTGGACTGTCTCTGGTTGGTTTCAGCTTCCAGTCGCCGGCGGGCAGGCGGTCTCCAGCCGCCCAGTTGCGCAGGCAGCCGGCGGGCGATCGGTCGCCAGCAGGCAATTGGTTGCCCGCGGGCATGCGGTCTTCAGCTGCCCAGTCGCATGGGCAGTGGGCCGGCTGTCACCGGCGGGCGGGTGATCTCTAGCTGCCCAGTCGTGCAGTCAGTTGCCGGCGGGCAGGCAGTCTCCAGCCACCCAGTCGCGGGGGCAACGGTCCGGCTGTTGCCGGCGGGCAGGTGATCTCTAGCTGCCTAGTCGCTCGGGCAGTGGGGGGGTGTCACCAGCGGGCATGCAGTCTCCAGCCGCCCAGTCGTGAGGGCCTGGCCTCTAGACCCCTGGTTTCTCCTGCTAGTCCTGGTTTCTCCTGATAGACCAGATTTCCCCTGAGTGATGCCTCTCGGCAGTTCAAACTGTATTCTGGGCCTGCCATTTGTTGGGTGTGGAGGGTGGCTATTGGGAACCCCGGCACTCTATTGTTTTGATTTTTTCCGCTTGCCCCTCCCTCAGCGCTGGCAAGACAGGTTTCGTTTTCGCTGCTGATGGGAGGGGGAGTTGAAGGTCAGGTGTCTCTAGTTGTCCTCTCGTCTTTATGCAAGCTCACTCTGATAATCCCTCCCCTGGAAAGTGTAGGAGAGATTTTATGTGAATTTCCCGCTGTATGGGAGATGGGCTGAGTAACACACACCTGTTTTATTGTTGCAATCTGTTGGAGAGTGGCGGTGGTTACTTCAGCTCTCCAAGATGGTGGCCGCTGGTTTCCTTGGTGGAGTTTCTGTTGTGGGGGATAGAACTGTACTGCTTCCTTCCCCGTCTGAAATCCCGAACTCAGCCTGGGGCTCAGTGAAGGCTCAGCCGGGAGGCTTCCACAGAATCCACAGCAATGTTTCTCTCTGCTTTCTGGCCGCTTCTCGGCGGCACCCCGCCGTCTGTAGCCCCGGGGCAGGCCGTGCGGATTAGTCAGCCCGGATCTCCGATCGCACAGTTGGCTTGTGTTTGAGACTCAATTACCGGACCTTGGTGCTGGAAATCCTTCCTCTAGGTTTCGGTGCACCCCCATTTTGCTGTAAATTCCTAACAAGATAGTTTTTTGTCGTTCTAACTCGTTATTCACCTGCGCAGTGATGCGGTACACAGGGTGTGATGCACTCTATTCGCGGCCATCTTGGAGTCTAATTCTTTTTTTTTCTTAAATATTTATTTCTTTTTAGCTGTACACAGTACCTTTGTTTTATTTATTTATTTATTTATTATGTGGTGCTGAGGATCGAACCCAGGGCCTTGCACATGCTAGGCGAGCACTCGACTGCTGAGCCACAACCGCAGACCCTTTATAATTCTTATTGGTAAGAAATAACTTGGTGAGGAGAGATCAAAGACGGCAAATTAGAAGTCAGGATTCACTTTCTAGTTGCTCTGAGCTCGGGATTCAAGAAACAGGAATACTGCTTCTCAGGTGGGTGACAGAGAGAATTCACTGAAATTCAATATCAGACAATCAGAGACTCATAAAGACCCAGAAACTTGAGTGCTTTGAACAGAGTACATTGGTGCCAAGCTGGTGAACTGGCAGCAGCATTAGTTCACCACAGAAAGAGGTACAATACAACAGGGAGATAGAAACAATATAGGAAAATTTGTTGAACAGAAAACTAATCTGAATTTAGCTGAATTGGAAGCTACACAGCAAACTTGTATTTGTAAAGTTCTCCATGTTTCTCAATTGGAAAATTCTCGGAGAGCTGAGGCAGGAGACATCTTTAAGAGGCCACACTGCAGCTTGCTGCTGTAGGAACCTGGGAGATAATAGCAAATATTGCCATACTGTCCCAGCAAGCGTGTGTCATGTGGCCTGGGTCCTTCATGGAATGTGATTGAAATGGTCAGAGAGGATTGTGCCCAGGGAAATTCAGACGGGGGATACAGAGGGGAATGTAGCTTGCTTTTCCTGTGAGTCTGGTGGCTCACAGGAGGAGCAGAAGAGGGTCCAGAAACGAAACAGATCACCATGATTTCACATGCGAGACAATACAAAAAGATTCAAAGGAGAAATGATCAGGTTGTAAGAGTCTTAATCCAATCAGTGATTTAATCCCCTGATAGGAATTAACTGAGTTGTAACTGAAGTGGTAGGGTGTGACTGGAGGAGATGGAAATTAGGACATGGCTTTGGGTATATATTTGTATCTGGAGAGTGGAGTCTCTCTTTGTTTTTTGATCACTGTAATGTGAGCTGCTTCCCTTTCCCACCACGAAGGGAGGCAGCCTTCTATGGATTAAGACCTCTGAAACTATGAGCCTTCAAATAAACTCTTCCTCCTCTATAATTGGGTTGGTCGGGTCCTTTAGTTCCAGCAGTGAAAAAGCTGATTAAAACAGAGACCAAACCTGGGAAGGCCACACTCATGGGTGGCTAATTGTGTGTGTCCTATGTGTGGTTTGTTACTCCATCTTATAAGTGGGATTCTTGGGATGTCCCAGAGATCCAGATGCCCAGTAGAGATTGGCATCTGCCAGCCCTAGGATATGTTGATATTTTTCTCTGGAGTATATACCACCTGACAAGTTTCTGAAGTTCTGATCAGTGCTAAACCCCAGCCACCAGAACTTCCCATTTACAATTTACATCAGACCTATAATAATAATGTATTGATCTAGTCTATCATGACAAAACTCCAATTGATTGTTATTACCATTTGTCCTACCTTATACTGGTGTGAAAGGAAGATCAAAGCTGTTTCATCTAGCTTCAGTTCTAAGCCACTATAGCTGGCAACACAAAAAGAGGAGGGGATTAACAAATCCCAGCTTTTGATGTCAAAGTAATATATAGCCCACAAAGAAACAGAAAGAAGAGAACAATGTGGCATAGGCAGTGAACATCCATCCTTGGTAATTTTGAATTCCTCAGGGGAGACAATCCCCTCATTTCTTCTTATTTTTTTTTTTTACTTTCTTTCTTTCCACTTTTAGCTTTTTAAAATCCATTTGTTTTATCTATCTATCTATCTATCTATCTACTTATTTATATTTGGAAGTGAGGATTGAACTCAGGGGCACTCAACCACTGAGCCACATCCCCAGCCCTATTTTGTATTTTCTTTAGAGACAGGGTCTCACTGAATTGCTTAGTGCCTTGCTTTTGCTGAGGCTGGCTTTGAACTTGTGATCCTCCTGTCTTAGCCTCCCAAGCCACTGGGATTATAGGCGTGTGCCACCACACCTAGCTATTTTTCTCCTTTTTAAGTGGCAATTACTTGTTACCTCTCTTCTGCTTTATCTCTGTTCACATTTTGAATATTCTAAATTTTCTTGTCTTCCTAGCGCATTTTCTTTTGTCTTAATGACTCATAATTTTACCATCTTTTAGAATTATTTAAGTTTATATAATGCCTGTCCTTACTGTTCATGTTGTGGTTATTTATACTGTGTATTGTATAGTTGATGCCCGTTGTTTACTTTAAGGCTAGATCTAGTTCACAGTTATTTAAAAAAAAATTGTTGTTGTTGTCTATTGCTGACCTCATATTTCTCTTTTTGTAGTAATTAATATTGTTGATGTCATAGTAGGCACTGGGTATTTATTTTAATGCTGTATATTGTTTGCTGCTGTTGATGTTATCTTAAATTTCCACCTTTTCTGAAAGGTGCTGGTAATTTACCAAAATACTATGACTTTACAGGTAGGAACTCCATGCCTGAGCTATAAGCACAACCCATCCAAGAGGCAGGCATCTTGCTCCATGCACAAACTAACCCTGCTCAAACTTCAATGATATATTCATACATAGAATTGGAGAAACAATCCCCCCCCCCAAACTGACAATCAGGCCACAAATAAGAACAGTTGGAGGCCCTGATATCCCACTCATGGACATTTGCTCCTATAGGAAAAACAGAGAAGCTCAAAGACAGAGGCTTGGAGGGACTACAGTTTTGTAACAACTCTCCAAGAATGAATTAAATCAGCAGTTCCGCAGTGTCAAACTGAGAGGATTGAAGGTTGAAACTAACACTTGAATTATACTGAGCCTTTGTATTAAAGCTAAGATATATAGACAGCACGGGGCTCATTACAAAATAGAGAATTAGTCACCAAAGGACCACTCATAAAACAGGAAGAGGATCCCATCTGAACAGATGTTCAAGTCCAACATCTCTGAAAATGTGAGGAAAAAAGTAAACAGGTCTTCCCACCAACCCAATTTACAATCCACCAACAAAAGAACCTACAGACACTGAAGGAGATAAAATTTTATAGAGAAAGACTATAAAAATTGATGATTAAAATGATTAACAAGTTAAAAGAAGATCTAAGGAATGTATTAAGAGCAAATACAAGATGTGAAAGTCCATTTCAATAAAGAAATAGATATTATCTAATGAAACCAATAAGAATTCCTGGAAATGGGGCTGAGGTTGTAGTTTAGTGGCAGAGCACTTGCCTTGCACATATAAGGCACTTGGTTCGATCCTCAACACCACATAAAAATAGATAAATAAAGTAATTGTGTCCATCTACAACTAAAAATATTAAAAGCAATTCCTAGAAATGAAAGACCCAATAAATCAAATAAAAATTCAACTAACAGATTAGATTACATAGAAAACAGAGCTTCAGACCTTGAAGACAGCATATATGAACATGAACAATCATAAGTGGTTAAAAATAAAAGATAATGCTCAGAATGTACATAAACTTTGGAACAATGTTAAGAGAACAAACTTAAGCCCCTTCTGACCAGCAGACTACCTCGGGAGGTCAAGCCCAGCGGTCCAGATCCACCCACACCAGTCTCTGTGGGGCCCAGGTGCACAGCAGGCCCGATCCACCTCTCCCCTGGCAGGGCAGACACCTGCCAGAGCCTAGCCACTTGCCAGGACTGCCCCTTCCTACCAGCAGACTAGGAGGTCAAGCCCAGCAGTCCAGATTCACTCACTCCAATTTACACAGGACCCAGATCCAGGATGTAGTAGCATTCACTGAGGGACACCAGCAGGGTCTGGAAGCCCAACATCAAGGTAAGGTTCAGACAATCTGCATGGGTACTACAAGAATATAAGGTAGAAACTGTAATATCTCAGATCCACACTGCAAGAAAGGTAGACACATAGACAACTTGAAAAAACAAGGGAAGAAAGTGCCCCAAACAAACCAGGACACTATAATAACAGAATCATGGACAGCAAAGTTGATGAAATGTCAGAGTTCAGAAGGTTCATAATTAAAATGATCTGTGAATTGAAGAATGACCTAAATGAGTAAATACAGGCAAAAATTGATCACTTCAACAAAGAGATAAAAGAGCAAATACAAGTAGCAAAAGATTACTTTAAGAGAGAGACAGAGACTCTGAAAAAAAAACAGTCAGAAATTCTTAACATGAAGGATACAATCAATCAAATAAAAAACTCAATAGAAAGCATAACCAACAGACTAGATCACTTGGAAAAAAGAACATCAGATAATGAAGACTAAGTATACAATCTGGAAAATAAGGTTGATCACACAGTGAAGATAGTAAGAAACCATGAACAGAACATCCAATAATTATGGGACAGCATCAAAAGACCAAATATAAGAGTTATTGGGATAGAGGAAGACACAGAGTTTCAAACCAAATGAATGCACAATCTCTTCAATGAGATAATAGCAGAAAATTTCCCAAGCATGAAGAACAGATTGGAAAACTAAATATAAGAGGCTTACAGGACACCAAATGTACAAAATTACAACAGATCTACACCAAAGAGCATTATAAAAAATGCCTTGCATACAGAATAAGGATAGAATCTTAAAAGCTGCAAGAGAGAGAAATCAGATCACACATAAGGGGAGATCAATTCGCATCTCAGCAGATTTTCCAACCCAGATCCTCAAAGCTAGGAGATCGTGGAACAACATTTACCAAGCTCTGAAAGAAAATGAATGCCAACCAAGAATCTTATATTCAGAACAACTAAGTTTTAGATTTGAGGATGAAATAAAAAACCTTCCATGATAAACAAAAGTTAAAAAGAATTTATAACTAGAAAGTGTGCACTACAGAACATCCTCAGCATCTCGTATAAAAAGATATTCACAGACTGAAGGTGAAGAGTTGGGAAAAATCATACCACTCACATGGACTGCAGAAGCAAGCAGGGGTTTCCATCCTCATATCAAGTAAAGTAGACTTTAAACTAAAGTCAATCAAAAAGGATAAAGAGGAAATGAGAAGATGGCGGCGAAGGGAGTGCATCACCCCAGTGCGCTGCGTCACTGTGCGGGAGAAAGACCAGGTGAAACAGCTGAAGGCTATCTTGTTGGGAATTTCCAGTGAAATTGAGGTGCTCCAGAATCTAGTGGATGGATTTCCATCACGCGAGGTTCGGCTGCGGGGGCTCGGTTGTGGGTGATTTCTCAGCACGGAGGGTTGCATTGCCTGATCGGCGGACCACCCCGCAGCTGGAGTCTGAAGCGGCGAGGTGCCGGAGCAGGGGTGCAGCGATGCCGATTCTGGGGGCTCCTGTCAGTGGTGCAATGGCCATGCTGAGTGCTGAGTTCCGGCTTTGAGACAGAGGAGAGAAGCAGTCCAGTTCCATTCTCGACACCGGTCTGACCACGGAGGAGGACAGCAGCCACCATCTTGGAGACCTGATGTAATCATCCCTGTTTTCTACTGATCTCAGCTCATTCAGCTATGGAACAGGTGATTTCAGGCTGGTATTTGCCTGAGTCTCGCAGACAGATCGCTCAGGCTCGGGGCTGGAGAACCTGTGGAGAATACTCCTGGGGGCGCGCTCCTGCCAAGGCGTATGCTGGGCTCTGAGCGGCCGGATTCTGGTTCCCGGGGCTGCTTTGGCCCAGGGCTGGGGAACATGCACCTGCGGAGACTGCGTGTTGAGGCCAGCTCCAAGTGGAGCGTGCGCTGAGCTCGGGGTGGCTGGGTTCTGACTCCCGGAACACTTTTGGCCCAGGGCTGGGGAGCCGGCGGGGACTGTGTCTTTGAGCCCGCACCCAGCGGAGCGTGCACCGAGCTCGGAGAGCTTGGAGCGGCCAGGCTCTGGCTCCCGGAGCTGGTTTGGCCTGGGGCTGGGGAACCCGCGGGGGTCACTCCTTGGAGCCTGCACCTAGTGGAGCGTGCGCCGGGATCCAGAGGCTGGGTTCTGGCTCCTGGCTCCCGAAGCTGCTTTGGCCCAGGGATGGGGAACCTGTGGTGACTGCTTCTCGGTCAGGGTCCTGCTGGGTGCTGTGGGGGACAGGGAGGGCAGAGTGGAGCTGCCGCCTGCGCCCAGAGCTGGCCAAGTGACCCGCTGGCGTGGTATCACGACACCCCAACTGCAGCTGGGGCTGAAGAGAGTAGCCGCCCACGCCTGGATCAGGACCAGCATCCCGACGGCGCGGCAGCCAAGTCACTCCATTTGGAGTAGGGGCTGTGCAGAGTCGCTGTCTGAACCTGCAAAGTAGGCAGACCTGCGACCCACAGGCTGGACAGGCCTGGTAGCCTGCCAGCGAGGTGGACACGTAGTACCGAGGCAGTCACGTCACACTGGTTGGAGTGGGGGTGGAGCAGAGCCACCGCCCGTGTCTGGAAAAGGCTAAGCGACCCATTGGAGAGGCAGTCAGGTACCCCCATTGGGAGTGGGGGCTGAGCAGAACTGCCGCCCAAGCCCGCAAGGTAGGCAGACCTGCGACCCATCGGCTGACCAGGCCTAGAGGCCTGCCAGCGTGGTAGACACGTCACACCAATTGGAGTAGGGGCTGAGCAGAGCCGCCGCCCACATCCGGATCAGAACAAAGGACCCGAGGGCGTGGTACTTACGTCACCACAATTGGAGTGGGGGCAGAGCAGAGCCGCCACCCGCGCCACCAGGGTGGGCAGACCTGCGACTGACCAGCGTGGTAGACAGATCACCCTAATAAGAGGAGGAGCACAGCCACTACCCGCCCTGCAAGGGAGACTTCCCAACTATACAAGAGCAATATAAATAAATAGGGGGAAAATTTCAAAAACACAACAGTTTCACCAAGCAGAAAGAAACGCAAGCAGTATGAAAAGACAAGGAAAGAAAGGACCACAAGCAATGCAGGTCAACTCAACTTTAGAAGAGGTAATAGCTGCAACAGATGGAATGTCAGATAAAGAGTTCAGGATATACATGCTTCAGATGATCTGGAGTCTCGAGGAAGACATGAGACAGCAAAATCAGACAATCAAAGATCACTTTGACAAGGAACTACATAAACAAATCCAGGAAGTAAAAGATCAATTTCACAGGGAGTTAGAGGTATTAAAAAATAAACAAATAGAAATCCTAGAAATGCAGGAAGCAGTAAACCAACTTAAAAACTCAATTGAGAATACTACCAGCAGAGTAGATCACTTAGAAGATAGAACATCAGACAATGAAGACAAAGTATTTCAACTTGAAAAGAACATAGACAGCTCAGCAAGTCTGCTAAGAAACCATGAGCATAACATCCAAGAATCATGGGATAATATTAAAAGACCAAACGTAAGAGTCATTGGGATACAGGAAGGCACAGAGCTCCAAACCAAAGGAATAAACAATCTATTCAATGAAATAATACAAGAAAACTTCCCAGACTTGAAGAATGAGACAGAATCCCAAATCCTAGAAGCCTACAGGACACCGAATGTGCAAAATCATAAGAGATCCACACCTAGACACATTATAATGAAGATGTCCAACATACAGAATAAGGAGAGAATTTTAAAAGCTACAAGAGAAAGGAAGCAGATTACATTTAGGGGTAAACCAATCAGGATAACAGCTGATCTCTCAACACAGGCTCTGAAAGCTAGAAGATCCTGGAATAACATATTTCAAACACTGAAAGAAAATGGGTTCCAACCAAGAATCGTGTATCCAGCGAAATTAAGCTTCAGGATGGAAGATGAAATTAAAACCTTCCACGATAAACAAAAGTTAAAAGAATTCGCAGCTAGAAAACCATCTCTTCAAAAAATCCTTGGCAAAATATTACAGGAAGAGGAAGTGGAAAATAACATTGAAAACCAACAGTGGGAGGTAGGACAGTAAAGGTGGGAAAGTAATCAAAGAGGAAAACAAATCAGGTTTAGTAACATTAATAAACAAATATGGCTGGAAGAACAAACCATATCTCAATAATAACCCTAAATGTTAATGGCTTAAACTCACCAATTAAGAGACACAGGCTAGTTGAATGGATCACAAAACAAGACCCAACAAGATGCTGCTTACAGGAGACGAATTTGATAGGAAAAGATATACATAGCCTGAAGGTGAAAGGTTGGGAAAAATCATACCACTCATATGGACTGCGGAAACAAGCAGGAGTGTCCATACTCATATCTAATAAAATAGATTTCAAGCCAAAGTTAATCAAAAGGGATAAAGAGGGACACTACATACTGCTCAAGGGAACCATACACCAACAAGACATAACAATCATAAATATATATGCCCCAAATAATGGTGCAGCTATGTTCATCAAGCAAATGCTTCTCAAGGTCAAGAGTCTAATAGACCACCATACAATAATCATGGGAGACTTCAACACACCTCTCTCACCACTGGACAGATCTTCCAAACAAAAGTTAAACAAGGAAACTATAGAACTCAATAACACAATTAACAACCTAGACTTAATTGACATATATAGAATATACCACCCAACATCAAGTAGTTACACTTTTTTCTCAGCAGCACATGGATCCTTCTCAAAAATAGATCATATATTATGTCACAGGGCAACTCTTAGACAATATAAAGGAGTAGAGATAATACCATGTATCTTATCTGATCATAATGGAATGAAACTGAAAATCAATGATAAAAGAAGGAAGGAAAAATCATACATCACTTGGAGAATGAACAATAGGTTACTGAATGATCAATGGGTTTTAGAAGACATCAAGGACGAAATTAAAAACTTCTTAGAGTTAAATGAAAACACAGACACAACATATTGGAATCTATGGGACACATTGAAAGCAGTTCTAAGAGGAAAATTCATTGCTTGGAGTTCATTCCTTAAAAAAAGAAAAAAACCAACAAATAAATGATCTCATACTTCCTCTCAAAATCCTAGAAAAAGAAGAGCAAAACAACAGCAAAAAAGTAGAAGGCAAGAAATAATTAAAATCAGAGCTGAAATTAATGAAATCGAAACAAAAGAAACAATTGAAAAAATTGACTAAACTAAAAGTTGGTTCTTTGAAAAAATAAATAAAATTGACAGACCCTTAGCCATGCTAATGAAGAGAAGGAGAGAACCCAAATTACTAGCATACAGGATGAAAAAGGCAATATCACAACAGACACTTCAGAAATACAGAAGATAATCAGAAATTATTTTGAATCCTTATACTCCAATAAAATAGAAGATAGTGAAGGCATAGATAAATTTCTTAAGTCATATGATCTGCCCAGATTGAGTCAGGAGGATATAGACAACCTAAACAGACCAATAACAATAGAGGAAATAGAAGAAACCATCAAAGGACTACCAACTAAGAAAAGCCCAGGACCGGATGGGTATACAGCAGAGTTTACAAAACCTTTAAAGAGGAACTAACACCAATACTTTTCAAGCTATTTCAGGAAATAGAAAAAGAGGGAGAACTTCCAAATTCATCCTACGAGGCCAACATCACCCTGATTCCAAAACCAGACAAAGACACTTCAAAGAAAGAAAACTACAGACCAATATCTCTAATGAACTTAGATGCAAAAATCCTCAATAAAATTCTGGTGAATCGGATTCAAAAACATATCAAAAAAATTATACACCATGATCAAGTAGGATTCATCCCTGGGATGCAAGGCTGGTTCAATAAATGGAAATCAATAAATGTTATTCACCACATCAATAGACTTAAAAATAAGAACCATATGATCATCTCGATAGATGCAGAAAAAGCATTCGACAAAGTATAGCATCCCTTTATGTTCAAAACTCTAGAAAAATTAGGGATAACAGGATCATACCTCAACATTGTAAAAGCAATCTATGATAAGCCACAGGCCAGCATCATTCTGAATGGAGAAAAATTGAAGGCATTCCCTCTAAGATCTGGTACAAGACAGGAATGCCCTCTCTCACCACTTCTGTTCAACATAGTCCTTGAAACACTGGCCAGAGCAATTAGACAGATGAAAGAAATTAAAGGCATAAAAATAGGAAAAGAAGAACTTAAATTATCGCTATTTGTGGATGACATGATAATATATTTAACAGACCCAAAAGGGTCTACAAAGAAACTGGTAGAGGTAATAAATGAATTCAGCAAAGTGGCAGGATATAAAATCAACACGCATAAATCAAATGCATTCCTGTATATCAGTGACAAATCCTCTGAAACGGAAATGAGGACAACTACTCCATTCACAATATCCCCCCCAAAAATAAAATACTTGGGAATCAACCTAACAAAAGGGGTGAAAGACTTATACAATGAAAACTACAGAACCCTAAAGAGAGATATAGAAGAAGACCTTAGAAGATGGAAAAATATACCCTGTTCATGGATAGGCAGAACTAACATCATCAAAATGGCGATATTACCAAAAGTTCTCTATAAGTTCAATGCAATGCCAATCAAAATCCCAACAGCATTTCTTGTAGAAATACATAAAACAATCATGAAATTCATAGGAATAATAAAAGACCCAGAATAGCAAAAACAATGTTAAGCAGGAAGTGTGAATCAGGAGGTATAGCGATACCAGACTTCAAACTATACTACAGAGCAATAGTAACAAAAACAGCATGGTACTGGTACCAAAACAGGCGGGTGGACCAATGGTACAGAATAGAGGACACAGTAACCAATCCACAAAACTACAACTATCTTATATTTGATAAAGGGGCTAAAAGCATGCAATGGAGGAAGGATAGCATCTTCAACAAATGGTGCTGGGAAAACTGGAAATCCATTTGCATCAAAATGAAACTGAATCCCTTTCTCTCACCATGCACAAAAGCTAACTCAAAATGGATCAAGGAGCTTGATATTAAATCAGAGACATGGTGTCTGATAGAAGAAAATGTTGGCTATGATCTACATACTGTGGGGTTGGGCTCCAAATTCCTCAATAGGACACCCATAGCGCAAGAGTTAACAACTAGAATCAACAAATGGGACTTACTTAAACTAAAAAGTTTTTTCTCAGCAAAAGAAACAATAAGAGAGGTAAACAGGGAGCCTACATCCTGGGAACAAATCTTTACTCCACACACTTCAGATAGAGCCCTAATATCCAGAGTATACAAAGAACTAAAAAAAATTAGACAATAAGATAACAAATAACCCAATCAACAAATGGGCCAAGGACCTGAACAGACACTTCTCAGAGGAGGACATACAATCAATCAATAAGTACATGAAAAAATGCTCACCATCGCTAGCAGTCAGAGAAATGCAAATCAAAACCACCCTAAGATACCATCTCACTCCAGTAAGATTGGCAGCCATCATGAAGTCCAACAACAACAAGTGCTGGAGAGGATGCGGGGAAAAGGGTACATTTGTTCATTGTTGGTGGGACTGCAAATTGGTGCAGCCAATTTGGAAAGCATATGGAGATTTCTTGGAAAGCTGGGAATGGAACCAACATTTGACCCAGCTATTCCCCTTCTCGATCTATTCCCTAAAGATCTAATAAGAGCATGCTACAGGGACACTGCTACATCGATGTTCATAGCAGCACAATTCACGATAGCAAGATTGTGGAACCAACTTAGATGCCCTTCAATAGATGAATGGATAAAAAAATGTGGCATTTATACACAATGGCGTATTACTCTGCATTAAAAAATGACAAAATCATAGAATTTGGAGGGAAATGGATGGCATTAGAGCAGATTATGCTAAGTGAAGCTAGCCAATCCTTAAAAAACAAATGCCAAATGACTCCTTTGATATAAGGGGAGTAACCAAGGACAGGGTAGGGACGAAGAGCTTGAGAAGAAGATTAACATTAAACAGGGATGAGAGGTGGGAGGGAAAGGGAGTGAGAAGGGAAATCACATGGAAATGGAAGGTGATCCTCAGGGTTATACAAAATTACGTATAAGAGGAAAGGAGGGGTAAGAGAAGAATAATACAAGTGGAAGAAATGATTTACAGTAGAGGGGGTAGAGAGAGAGAAAAGGGGAGAGGAGGGGAGATAGTAGAGAATAGGATAGACAGCAGAATACATCAGACACTAGAATGGCAATATGTAAATCAATGGAAGTGTAACTGATGTGATACAGTAATCTGTATACGGGGTAAAATTGGGAGTTCATAACCTACTTGAATCAAACTGTGAAATATGATATATTAAGAACTATGTAATGTTTTGAACGACCAACAATAAAAAAAAAGATTTTGAACTTGAACTTTTGGGCAATCCTAGAACTGTTGAGATTATAGGGATTATTGGAAATGAACTAAATATATTTTGTATTGTGAGATGATTATGAGCATTTGTGGGCCAGAGGTGGAAAGTTATGGTTTGGCTTTGAGGTGTCCCCCAAAAGCTAATGTGTGAGACAATGCAAGGTTTGGAAGAGAAATGATTGGGTTATAAGAGCATTAGCTCAATTAGTGAATTAATTACCTGTTTGGATTAATTGAGTGACACTTGAAAGTGGTTAAAGGAGGTGGGCATTGGGGGCATGGTTTTGGGGTATATATTTTGTATCTGGCAAGTGGAGTCTCTCCCTTTGTTGCTTGATTATGTGAGCCATTTCCATCTGCCACACTCTTCTGCCATAATGTTCTATCTCACCTCAAGCCCCAAGGAATGGAGCTGTTTATAGATTGAGACTTGAAACCATGAGCCCCCAAATTAACTTTTCCTTCTCTAAAATTTTTCTTGTCAGGTCTTTTAGTCACAGCAGTGAAAAAGCACTTTCTTCTCAGCAGCTCAAGGAATTTTTACCAAAAGAGACCATATTTTAGATTACCAAAGAAGTCTTAGTGAATATAAAAATATTGATATAATACCTTGTTTGTATCAGATGATAATGATATGATATTAGAATCCACATCAAGAACTACAGAAACCACATACACATTTGGAAATTGAACAATATTCTGTTAATGACAAATGGATCATCAGAGTATTGTATCAGAATATACCTAGAAGAAATGAGAGGAGACGTCTTAAAAAATCCTGAAATAAAACAAGAATGGTGACGCATACCAAATGGTGACAACATACCAAAATTTCTGGGACACAATGAAAGCAGTTGTAAAAGGAAAGTCTGTAGTATTGAATGTTTAAATTTTTAAAACCCGCATAAACAATCTAATGCTAAATCTGAAGGCCTGGTGTTTTTTTGTAAGAATTCAATTATCATATCAAATCTCTTTCTGCTTAAAAATGCTGTGAGTGCTTTCTGTTTCTTGTACTTACCCCTGACTCAATCAGAGCTACAGGAGAAAATGAATGATGAAGAATTTTTAACTTTTAAAGAAGAGTTTGTTCTTTAATGAATGATTAAAGTTGTCAGATTGCTACTGTATTTCGATTCAAATGTACAATATATTAAAATGTCCATATTTTTCACGTACTAAAATTATATCCTTTTACACTATTTATGTATATGAAGAAAAATTTAGTAATTAACTCTTGTTTTTCTACAGTGCTGGTAATTGAACCCAGGATCTCACCCATGCTAAGCAAGTGCTCTCCAGGTGAAAAAGTATAGATGTTTCATTTAAAACTATGCCATAAGGTAAATAGTTTTTGAAAGTTTTTATAGGTCAAATGCAAACAAAGGACTTTGAAGACTTTCCTTAGGCCAGGCATCATTATCCTTTGATATTTAGGCTTTGATTTTATAATTCTGGTTTCATTCTGTAACAAAAAGGCTGCTAACTTCTACAAATCATGACAAAATACCATGTATTTATTATTTAAAACTTTCAAACAAGATGTGGGGATTCTACCTTAACCACACTTTCTATGGATAACCATTATTAACAGGATGTGTCCTTTGAGATCTTTCTCTGACATAAGAGGTGTAAGGAAACCTGTGTACATTAGGTGACCTTTTGAGGTACTGCCTAGGATCTAAGGGTAAATGCAAATACAGTGTTTCACTGGACTCCCTTTGAATATGTAGTGCAGTGTCCTACCTGTGGTACTTAATGTATCTTTGTTGCTCATGACTTCTAATATACATAGGTCAAAGCCTTGACAAGGAGTTTGTAATGGTTTGGATAAGTGTCCCCTGAAGGACCATGTGTTAAAGACTTGATCTCCAGTCTATGGTGCTACTGGAAGGTGCAGGAACCTTTAAGAGATGGTGTAGGAGAAAGTTATGTCACTGGGTCATGCCCTGAAAGGGGATACTGAACCCTGACCCCTTTCTCTCACTCTTTTTTTGCTTACTAGATGCTGTGAAATGAACAGGTCTCCTTTATCATGTGCTCCTGCTATGATATACTGCCTTGCCACAGGCCCAAAGCTGTTGGGTGAACGGACCATGGACTGAAATCTCTGAAACCATGAGCCAAATTAAGTGTCAATCTCAAATATTTTGGCACAGTGATGGAAAGCTATCAGCTAAAGATTATCTAATAGGTGATAATCTACACATCTTTATATGTAGCAAAGATTCTCTGGAAAGCTCTTGTTCTCTATTTTATAATTAAATATTTAATTTAAAAAATGTGGGTACCTATCAAAAGGAAATAATACACCTTCATGATCTGAGCAAAATGATTTTTCATGTTATATTTTTTCGATAAAGATAATATGATAATACCTGATAGTTGCTTTATATTTTACTTTAAGGCACTTTGAAATGATTTTATCTAGTGAGGCAGACATAGGTGAGGTTATCGACTTAGATGAGCTTATATCTATCTAGAGATGAATAAATAGAAGCTAAGAGAGTTTCATTGACTTGCTCAAGGTTACACAGTGGTAGAGCTTGAACTAAAACATTTTGGCTTTGTTTTACTATGTTCTTCACCTATACAACTGCCCAGAATTGTCTTTATTAAATGATAATTTTGGTAATATGACTTTGGGGACAATTTGGGGATATGTTTCTGCAAATTTTTTATTATTGTACAACTTTCTTATTTTGGAAGCCAGATAATAGTTTAGAAATATTCACATAACTCAGTAAATTAGCTGACCTGATGAGGGTGCTCTTATTCAACACATGGTTTAAAAATTGATATTCAATCTTGTTGATAATGCCAAAAGTTGCTTACATAAATGACTGTGTGAGCATGTTTATTTTGGATCAAATAGAATATTTCAGTTTAATCTCACCTTTTAAAAAACCTATATAAGGATTCTTATCTTTCCCCTTAGTGTGAACACACCACAGTTTAGATTTAAAACAATAAAGAACGTTCCAAAGGGGGATTGATTTAGCTCTGCTTCTGGAGGGAGACTGTGGGAATGAGAAGTGGGGCTGGATCTGTTCAGCACTGAGGAGATCGTCAGCAGCTGGCGTGACTTTACTTCCAACCCTCTTCCCCAAACCCAGTCCTAGTAGTCTAGGCATCATATAAGGGGGATTCTCTTATGTGTATCCTCAGTTCTAAGATTAGCTTGCTTAAATTTTTGGGTAACACTAAGATTGTGCAATTTACATTTGTCTTTGATTTTTCTGATGAAAGAGTTAACCTTAGGTTCTGCTTTTGTATGGTAGCTTCCCATCTTTGGATTGATGGGTAATACCTTCCTGACTAGACTCCCCTTGCCCACTCACTACCATCATACACATGCTAATACATTGACTTATTAAAACCCATTATACCTTGGAATGTTTGACTGCTTAAATCATGTGGTGGTAGATAGCAGCAACTCTGCCACTTCCTAGACTGAATGCTGGTCAAGTAACCTATCTTCTTTAGGTTTTAAGTTACTCATTTACAGAGTGGGCTAATAATACTACCTACTTAAAGTGTGGTACTGAGGATTTAAAGATTTCCTAGGATAACCACTTAGCATATAGGCTGATCATTCTCTCTAGAATGTCCTTTAAAACTAAGGCTTTGACTTTATACTTGTGGGCTTCAACCTTTAAAAATGTTTAATTTTACAAATCATTTTTAGTTGATTTCTAAATGACAAAACACCATGTATTTGTTTTTACATATTTATTGTTGATAAATATTATGATAAATATTCAACAATATTAAATGTACTTGGTCATAATCTCCAACTTTAGGATCCAGAGGTTTTTTGAGGGGAGGAAGAAGGAGGACTTATAAGAATAATTTTAGGAAAAATAGCTTGAGAGATGGACCAAAGAAAAATTCCAATAAACCCCAAACAGGAATCTAATGCTGAGAACTTAATGAGGAGAGGAAATTAGTGGTCATTTTGGAATATAGAATCCTGGGCGTGCGTGGCAATTAAAGGAACTCAGGCTACATTGGGGATCCAGCAACTCTGTCCCTAAGTAGTCACAGAGGAAGAATAATTCAGTGCTAAGTATCTCCAGGTTGAAAGCTAGAGCTTACATCAAGTAAACTTACATCAGCCCATGCATTGGTAGGAACACATGTAGGAAAATCTACACAATGGCACCTGAAATGGTAAAATCCAAGTGTTTAACCCTTTTGTTTAGTTTTTCACTCTGTCACACTTTATGTATTTATATAATGTAGGTGCCTAGAATTTATCTAACTAAAACAGTGCTCATTTGGAGATCTCAAATGTTTTTGATTCAACCTAATTTTTATTATCAATGGATTATTGAATCCTTACCAGAACACTTAAAATGATTATATGATGTGATTTTTAATACTGAAAATAGGACACTTTCCCAATACATATAAAACCTTCTAGTGAGCTCTTTTTTAAAACCATTTTTAAAATTTGTGTTTTAAACTTATCATTGTCTTCTTTCTCTCTTTTCATCTTCTTACGTACTACAGAGGAAAAAAAGAAATAGAATTGATGTGAACAAGACTTTAGTAGGAAAGGAGATCTATTAGATAGGATGCCTGTGGACTCAAGAAAAGCTCCCAAAGGCTTGTGTTTCGGTGTGTGTTTGGGAGAAAGACTAAGGGCAGTTATATAAAAGGAAGTATGTGTTCAAATTGAAAGAATTACATCTCAATTATCTGTCTTTCCTGAATGACATTTTGATTCCAGAATCTAAGCAAAGTATAAGTCCCTGATGGCAACTGTAGTAGTTAGGTAGGGCTATGTTGTTCTGTGGAACAGATAAGCCTGAAAAATCTCAGTGGCTTAACACAAGAAAGATTTGTTCTTTGGTTTTGTTTTTATATTCTAGTCTGATGTAGGTTGGATGGTTCTCCTGCTTGGCTTGTCACCAAGTGGTGACTCAGGGATTAGTTTCAGGAAAAGGTTTTTCTCTTTACATAGGTGATATACTTTTTCATTTTCTTTCTTTCATCAGAAACTTTAAATCTAATGTTAATGACTATCTTACCTCATTTTGATAGTGTCATATATTTTCTTCTCTTGTGTTTCTGAAATAATTTTATGGTTTTCTTTTTACCTATTGTATTTTCTAAGAAAGTTTAAATTGCCACCCTTGTTTCTAGTTACAGCTGATGTATTAATAAGGATGTTTTTAGAAAAAACAGATACTGGCTCAAGTAATAAGAATTTATTATCTGATATATTTACAGTTCAAGAATTGGTTAATTCCATGGTATAATATCATAGAGAACTATGTATACTCTCTTTTTCTGCTCTACAAACCCCAGTATTTGGCATTATCTCCCCTTACTGTCGCACATAGCTTAGTTGTTCCAGATGCCACATGTTATGCCATGGTGGGCCTTAGCCAGGCCTGGGCCTTGTGAGGCAGAAGACAAATGATGTTAATAGACTAGTCATGTTGCCACCTATTGCATTGCCAGTAGGTATGCATCATGCCTAGTTATTCTGTAATATGAGATTATAAAACCTGGAAAATGTTACAAAGTGTTGCTGATGACAGGGTATAATATTGAGCTTTCTATTACTGTTAGGAAATATCTGAGATAATTAACTTATAAAGAGAAAATGTTTATTTTGACTCATAGTTTTAGAAGTTCCAGTCCACAATAGGGCATACCTGTTGCTTTTGACCTATAGTGGGTGTATGCTGGCCAGAAATAAAAAAGAAAATAAGAATAAAAAAAAGAAGAAGAAGAGGAGGCTGGGGTCTGTCTAGAGGCCAGTGGGAAGGTTTCCCAACTTTCCAATAGCACTCTCCTGGAGACCAAGCCTTTAACACATGGATCTTTTGAGGACATTCAACATCCAACCTGTAGAACAGGTAAGAAATGATATCCAGAACTGAATGTTAGGTTCAGTCAAATGGCTTGTTGGAAAAAGATTTCTATTTAGAGAGAAATTATATTGGTATATCAGGAAACATGATTGGTGGGGAGTGTGGGCAGAGATGCTTGGACAGTGTGGGAGTGATAGAGGTGATTACATGCATCTTGATTCTGGATATAGTTAGAAGAATTTGATGATCGCACGAGGGGTGAAAGAGATAGATGTGGAGATTGGCTCCAAGCTTTTGGCCTGAGCATTGGGGTTGTTATTTGCTGAGATGGAAAAGACTGGAGAAAACTCCAAGTTGTTCCATAAAATAAAATGTATTATGTTTTTGGCAATGACTGGAGGTAAGACATTGCAAGGAATCTGGACTGGGGCTGGGAGAGAGAGAGCTAAGATCAGAGTGCTGCCCCAGGTCCTAGGAATCAGCCAGGCAGATTCCTATGGAGAAGGACTCTACAATGCCAGAACCCTGTTGTCTTTCCCAGGTCATGCTCACCTCCAATCTTTATTTGGCATATTTTGTTAACTTTACAAAGAGTTCTGGAGCCCATTATCCTATTTGACCCTGAGGGAGAGCCTTGAAACATGGAAACTGCCCTTCCCTTAACTAAATACTTGAAAATAGTCTCAGAAAAGTTGTCATTCCTGCATTAATTTAATGCACTATCTAACAAACACTTAGGAAATACTTGTTGTATGTCAGGAGATAAACCCCAGTGGTCCTAATTCTTTCCACATACCTATTTCTATACACTGGTTTCCACTTCCTTTTCTTCTACATTTGGCTCTTAAACGTTCCCTTTCTGTTGTGTTTTTTGAAATGTCTACAACTTTTTTGATACTACTCCCCTTAAGAAGAGGAGCCTAATTTCCCTTCAAATGCCTGTAGCTGATTTATTTTTAGTGAGTAGAAATAAAATAGAAGTGATGGTCTATAATTTCAAAGTCCATTTCATAATAGGCACTTTGACATCTTAGTTTTTTGCTCTTTCTCTTGGATCAGTTGCTCTAGGGGAATTCAACTGTCATACATACTGTGAGAAGAACTATGAAAAGACTCACATAGTGTTATGTGAGTTTGGATATGAGGTGTTCCCAAAAGCTCCTGTGTTAATGTGAGAATATTCAGAGGTGAAATGATTATAGCCTGTGAGAGCTATAACCTGTTTTATTCAGCTTTTTTGTTGCTGTGACCAAAATACCTGATAAGAACAATTATAGAGGTTTCAAAGGTCTCAGTCCATAGATGATTGATTCTACAGCTCTGGGCCTGAGGTGAGGCAGAACATCAAGGTAGAAGGATATGGAAGAGGAAAGCAGCTCAGGTCATGGCAACAGGAAGCAGAGAGAAAAAGAGTTATGCTCACTATGGACAAAATTAAACCCCAAAGGCATATTCCCAGGGACATCCCTCTTCCAGCCACACCCTACCTGCCTGTAGTTACCATCCTGTTCATCCATATCAGTGGCTTAATCCATTAATTAGGTCACAGCTCTTATACTCAAATCATTTCACTTCTGAATGCTCTTGCATTGTCTCAATGCAATGAGCTTTTGTGAGACACCTCATATCCAAAGTATAATAAACTTAATTAGCACATCCTAGTTTGAATAGACTAACTGGTTCTATAGGCAGGTGGGCATGACTTGGAAGGGCTCATCTGCCTGAGCTCTTCTCCCCCTCTCTCTGTTCCTCACCACTGTGAGGTGGGCAGCATTCCTCTCTTCTCTTGTGCTATGATATTCTGCCTCATCTTGGGTCCAAAGCAATGGACTCAGCCAACCATGGATTGAACCTCTAAAACTGTGAGCCAAAATAAACTTTTCCTCCTCCTCTTAGAGGTAGTTTGGTCTCAGAAACAAAACTTTCTAACACATATAGTAAAGAACTGAGTCCTCTGGCTGACAGAATCATGAGTGCACATACAGATGGATCCTGTACCCCTAACCTCTCCTTCTCTCTCTCTCTCTCTGTGTGTGTGTGTGTGTGTGTGTGTGTGTGTGTGTGTGTGTGTGAGAGAGAGAGAGAGAGAGAGAGAGAGAGAGAGAGATACGCTGGGTATGAACTCAGGACTTCAGGCATACTAGGAAAATTCTGTACTACTGGGTTACATCCCCAGCTCATGCTCTTGGATTTCTGAACTTCAGAAACTGTGAAATAATATTCTTTTTTTAAAAATTAGGTTTTTAAAAAAGTACTGAAAAAAGTAACAAAGAAGGGAAAAAAGACAATCCACAATCTCCCACATGAAAAAGAATACTTACCCATATAAAAATTCCTATAGTATAAAAAGGAAAAATTAAAATAAAACTTCCTTTCTTCCATCCATGATCTCTAGTTCTTCTTCCCAAAGTGATCAGTTATTCTTCCAGAAAGTTTTCATGCATGTGCAGTATATATGTAAATCCTGTTGATGGTCACAAAAGGATCATATTATACTCTTTTGAAAAACTTTTATTATATCTTAAAGAAGTCTTCACATCATTATGGACTCACCTATCTTATTCTTTTAAATGTTCTACCAGATTTCTTTTATGCGGATATTTAGGATATTTCCAATTTTTTTCAATTATAAAAATATGGTAATGAAATTTTCACGCTATTGTGAGTACATTTGGGTAAGTTTATATATTGGAATCTTGCTATCAAATGGTGTGTGCTTTGCAAGTTGATACTACCCTTCTGTTCCACAATCTTTGTCCTCAATGTATACTGACAAAAATGAGAATTTTTAAAAACCTATAAATCTGTCCATATCTTTGAAAGTAATCATCTTTTAGTACTTTTGACATTTATTTTTCTTCTTTTGAGGATTGTTAATGCATCTTTTCGTACTTTTGACATTTATTTTTCTTCTTTTGAGGATTGTTAGTGCATCTTTTAGTATTTTTGGCATTTATTTTTCTTCTTTGAGAATTGTTAGTGCCTTGAGTAGAGTACCTGTCTCCTAATGTATAAGATAATAATATAATAGCTAGTATTTTGTGAGCTTTCTTGTGCTTTACATATATTTACTCTTTTGATACTTCCAAAGACCCCATATAATACTATTATCTGCTTATGGCTGGTAGGAAAACTGAGTCATTGAGGTTAAACAAACTGTTTCAGGTCATACCACTAAGAAGAAAGTAGAGCCAAAATGCAAATGATACTGAATTAAAAAAAAAATTAATCGAATGAGTGAATGACTGACTTTTGATTATTGTTTTATTTAATTGGTTTCTTTTTCTTTTTTATTGGTAAAAGCTCTTTTTTATATTAGGAATATAACCTTTTTCTATTCTACATGTTGCAAATATTCTCCCTAATCTGTTACTTGTCTTTAACTTATTTATTTACCATCATTTGGCATTCATTTCTTGTTTACCTTGAAAAACCCCAGAGCAGTAGTTAAAAATATGATCCCAGATATTATTGTTATAAAAATATACAGGAAAAGACAAACTTAAAAAATCTGCATTTGAGAAGTGATCATAATTTAGGTATTCAGAGGAACTATGATGTTGGAAATATTGAGTCCAATTAATCCAAATATGAAAAATAACTTCAAGGGAATTAGTTGCTTTTTCAGATTGAGGTACTTTAAAATTACTGCTCTTTTTTAGGCATATTTGTAATTGAAGCTGAAGGAGTTGGGGGTTTTCATATTTACTAGATTGGTTTTTGAGAAAATGAATTTTTAACTTCATCTGCAACAAATGAATCCTAATCAGTTAAGTGGCTTTGGGCTAAAGAAACTGTAGTGACTCTCTTTTTTTCTCATTTTATTTCCAATTTTTTGAAAAGCCCTTTCTGATCTTATGAAACTCTCACAAGTTGCTGAACTGAGTTACATCTTACTTTCTGGGAAGACACTAAGCCTTCTTGATCCCCTGAAGAGTTCTTCAGAGGGACTATCACAGACATTTTTCTTGCTGTCAGAGTCCCAATTTGTTTGGGTGTTCACTTTACACATTGTTCTCAGAAAGGTGATCATGTCTTTAGCCTATGAGGTCCCATCAGAACTGGTCTAAACTTAAGGCAGGATTTTCAAACTTAAGCACGTGCGTCAGGAGGGTCTGTTAAACCACAGTTTGCTGAACCTCCACCCCCAGAATATCTGATTCAATACATCTGGGTTGGGGCATTTTTTATGACATTTTGAGACAATACTTACACTGATGATATATTGACTAAACTTTGAAAATCACTGATCTAAACTAGTCATGATGATCCATGTCCCTCCCCATGACTGGTTTAGGTATATGGACGTGTACCCCACTGGCCAATGGAGTTTGAGGGAAGTATTCTGGAGGGCAGCTATAGGAGGGATGTCTCACTAGAAAAACAAATGCATGAATGGAGATCCTCCTTTGTTGGATGTATTCCTATCTTCATGTAACACCTGGAAATTCCGTATTCATCTTGTGAGCAGGAGAACATGTAGAAACATTAAGGATTGCAGAACAAGCAGAAGAATGGAAAGGATCCTTGATGATGTCATTGTGCCACTAAAGAATTAACTTGGAACCAGCCTAAGCCTGAGCTTCTTTGCAGAGATATCATAAAATATTTTGTTTAGTTTTACAGATAGTTTGTAGTAAGTTTGAATAACATAAATTTATGAAATATAGAGAATAACAATATATGAACACCCATTCACACGAAGTTCAGTATAAGAACATAGTGTGATGATTACGTTAGGTCTCCCATAGGCAATAATGGGTACTGAAGGTACTAAAGGTAATGAGGGTGCCTCTCTAACCCCCACACTCCCAATAATCTTTCCTTCCCTCTGAATTTTGGGTATGTCATTCTCTATATTTTTTGAAATAGTTTTTAACCACGTGTTGGCATCCTTAAAAGTGTGTTAGTTTTGCCTCATCTTCAATTTTATAGAAATGAAATCAGCCAGGCATGGTGGCACACGTCTGTAATCCCAGTGGCTCAGGAGGCTGAGGTAGGAGGATCAAGAGTTCAAAGCCAGCCTCAACAAAGGCAAGGTGCTAAGCAACTCAGTGAAACCCTATCTCTAAATGAAATACAAAATAGGGCTGGGGATGTGGCTCAGTGGTCAAGTGCCTCTGAGTTCAATCCTCAGTACCCATCCCACCCACCCCCCCAAAAAAGAAAAAAGAAATCATATTGTATATATATGCTTTATTATTTTAGCATTATGTTTCTTTAGCATTATGTTCCTTAGATCTACTAATGTTTTTTTTTTATTGTTGTACTTTATTCACTTTCTCTGCTGTAGAGTATTATACCTTATGACTGATAATGGGAGTTTTTTTTTTTTTTTATCTTTTTCTCTCCCTCTTCCTCTTTTTCTTTTCTTTTCTGTCCTCTGTGCTGGGGCTCAGACCCAGGTCCTTGCTCCTGCTAGGAAAGAGCAAAAACACCACCAGTATTACTCTATTACTTCCTATGGAGAAAATGTGAGAGTGTTTCTTCAGGGCAGCCATTCTCTAGTGGTGTGCTTTACACAGTGTTGAGCCACAAATGGATTACAGGGGTTTATAGGTATTTGATTCCTCTGGCCCTTATGGCTGGGCCAGGTCTAGGTAGACAGAGCCTTGGAGCCTCAACCCAATCAACTCCAGTTCAGAACAAGAAAGCCTTCTGTAAGAATGGAATTGCTAGGCTATTTGAAGGCACTTTATGATCCTTCTAGATAAAGGTGGGTTATTTTTGCTTATATTTTTTTCCCACAGATAGTGTTCTCTTGCCCCACATCCTGGAGAATCCTAGCTATCTTTTAACTCTTTGACAGTATGGTTGTTGTGAAATATCTCACTGAGATTTTAACTTGAATGTATTTGATTATTAATGATGAGAGCATATTTGTATATATATTTTTTAGCCATTAGACTACCTTCTCTGTAGATTATCTGTTTGACTTTTTTGAATCATGGTTTTTTCTCTTGGCTTATGTGAATTTTACTTATTGATTTTTATTACATGATTTAGATGCAAATAATTTCATAGTTATATGGGCTACATATATGTCTTAGTTTAAACTTGATTTTTTTTTTGGCCTATCTCACTATGGTATTTATTACACGAGAGAGGCCATCTTCTGAAGGGGAACTAATAGAAGATAAATCACATGTAAACAGACTAACATGATCGGCTAAAGACACACCATTAGTTATTTTCAGCACTAGTAATGTGTTTCAGTCATTTTTCAAAACTGCTTTAATTGGGTACACACAAATCTCACACACTAAACTTGATTTTTGACTCATTTTGTCTTGTGTTGAATAGAATTTTAAATTTTAAGTTACTCAGATTTATTATTCCTGTTCTTTATAGCTCTGCCTTTTGTGCCTTATTAAAGAACTCCGTATCTACTTTGAGTTCATATTGTCTTTAATTGTTTTAAAGTTTTGCCTTTCATAGTTAAATATGTCATCCAACTGGAATTGGTATGAGAGAGGAGGTCCAATTTATTATTACATTTAAAAATATGGTTAGCCAATTATCCTAGGAATATTTATTGGCAAGCTTATCCCATTGATCTATAATATCAGCTTCATCATAGCAGGTTGCTTTATAGGGAGAATCTCTTTATCCTTATATGAATAGCAGTATCCTAAAGCCTTATACCAATTTTTAAAATTTATTTATTTATTTTGATTAGTTATATATGATAGCAGAATGCTTTTGATTCATTGTACACAAATGGAGCACAACTTTTCATTTCTCTGGTTGTACACGATGTAGGGTTGCACCATATATGCAGTCATGCATGCACCTAGGGTAATCATGTCCATCTCATTCCACCATCTTTCCTGCCCTCATGCCCCCTACCCTCCCCTGTCTCCCCTTTGCCCAAAGTTCCTCCATTCATCCCATACCCCCCACCATATATTAGATTATTTAGAATCAGTTTAAGTTCTAAAAATAGATTATCCATTGGGAATTTGTTTAGATTATATTGCATCCATAGATTAATTTCATGACAATTAACATTTTTGTGATATTGCATTTTCTAATCTATGAATATGATTTTTAGCCATCTTTTGAAAATTAAGTTTTATTTTCTCCACAAAGGTATTACACATCTTCTAATAGGTTTATTATTATGGACTTTTTTGTTTTAGTGCTATTATACATGTATTTACTTCTTAAATATTTTCCATCTACTTGTTGATAGTGAATGGAAATGCAATAGTGACTTTGTTGTTCAACCCTGCTACACTCTCTTATTAATTATGTAGATTATTTTTACATAGACAATCACATCATTTGTAAATAGGACTGTTTGTTACTTCCTTTTGATTATTAAGCACTTTCTTTGTTTTTCTAGATTTACTGCCCTGATTAGATATCCAACCAATTTTTCATAAGAGTGGATATAGCCATCACTCTTGTCTTGTTTTTTAAAGTGAAATTTTTTAGTGTTCTACCATTAAAAGTAATGTGCTACATGTTTCTACTGGTATCCTGTACTGTTAAAAATTTCTGTCTTGCTAAGAGTTAATACTATGGGCTGGGGTTGTAGCTCAGTGGTAGAGTACTTATTTAGCATGGGTGAAGCCCTGGGTGGATCCCCAGCACCACATAAAACTAAATAAACAAAATAAAGGCATTCTGTCCATCTACAACTAAAAATATTTTTTTTAAAAAAAGAATTAATGCTGTGAGTTTCATCAAGTACCTTTTTCCCGAATCTATTGAAATGATCATATAATTCCTTCCATTAATCTTTAATGTGGTGAATTATATCTTTAATTTTCTAATGTTAAACCAGCATTTCATTTCTAGGGTAAAACTGACCTGTCTGTGATATATTTTCTTTTTTTCTGCATTGTTCTATTGTTTGCTACTATTTTCTTTAGGACATTTGCATCTGTATTCCTGAGAGTATTGTGCTATTATTTCTTTTCTCATCTGCCCTTGACAAGTTTTGGAATGGTTTTGTTAGATTCATAGTAAAATGAGATGACTTGTAGATATAGTCCTCCAGTCTATGCCTCCTTAGTAAAATGATGTTCTCTCTTTGACTGTGTATCTGAATGGATTAGGGTCTACCCTGGTTCAGTATGACTTCATTTTAACTTCATTGTATCTGCAAAGACTCTATTTCCAAATAAAGTGACATTCACAGGTATCTGGGGTTAGGAGTTTGAACATATATTTTTGGGGGGCACAATTCAACCCATAATACTTAGAAATAAATATAGTTAAGTCACCAAAGTTAAAAATAGGTTAATATCTTTACTTTCCTTTAGACAACATAAGGAGTTAAAACAATGTATGTTTTACTGCTTTAAGTCTCCTCAAGTTTGTATACATTGCTAGGTATGTGTTAGGCACAAAAGACATTTATTTGTATAATGTGCATATAATCTCCATTTGCTTATATGTAAGCATGTATTTGCATTCTCTTTGCTCATAAACCTGGTCTTCTTGTCCACATTATTGCTGTTGTAACTTCAGCTCACAGTCAGATTGTTTTTTGCAGATAATCTTCCTTTCTTCTGTGGGTGTGTTTAGAAAAAAGTTGTTTTGCTTTTTCACTGATGTTTTGTAGTTTCAGTATAACTTGCTTAGCTATGTTTTATGCATCCTGTTTGTAATTTAATACCATCTCTAATTGTTGTTTAAATATTGCCTTGTGTGTTCTCTCTCCTCTCCCTTAGAACAAAACAAATAAAAAGTTCTAAAAGATGTATATTATTAGTCGTTTTTAGTCTCTCTTCCATGACACTTAACTTTATTCAAATTTCCATCTTTTTGATGTTATTTTCTATTTTGGTAATTTGTTTTTTCAGATTAATCTTCCACTTCACTGATTTTTTTGTCAACTGTGATGAATTTTTTCAAATCTTGGAGATTTTTAGAGTGTCTTGTTCTTCACTTATATTTTCAATGCCTCATTTAAAAAGTTTTATTGCTTTGTTAGCAAAGGAGAAACACAGGGGACTCCTGTCCCAGTCTATGATTCTGCCCATCAGGGAGAGCAGGGGGCTTTTAAAGAGGTGAATCAAAGGCTACATTCCAGGTATTCTGTTTGGAGTTCCAATTCACTTGTTAATTGGAATTCATTTATTTTTATTGCTGAGGCTGGCTTTGAATTCTCTATCCTCCTGCATCAGCCTCCCAAGCTGCTGGGATTACAGGCGTGGGTCACTGCACTTGGCTGGAATTTATTTATTCTTAATTCTATACTATACTATGCTTATGATAAGATGAGTCAGTGTTCACAGTATCTGAAGTCTTGTAGGTCTCATTCTGCTGATTGCTATTTCTGCCTCTTTTTGTAACATGGTATGTTGTATTCATGTGTGTTCTGTGTCTGTTTTGTTTGTGTATTCAACTCATGTTTCTTAGAACTTATCTGTAATGAATCTTTGTAGCTTGGGTTAAAGGTAGGTTATTTCAGTTGATTTTCTTTTGTATCAGATAATTGTGGGTACCACCAGCTTGGGTTTATTTTCAATTCTGAGTGCTCTTGGATTTTTTAGAACAACCAGTAGGAATTTGGGCTGCTGTGAGGGCCAAGTGGTGAATACAAAATCCTCAGGGTTAACATTTTATTCTTTTACTTGGCACAAGATTGAAACAGACCATTTTCCTTTTAGAGATCCACTCCTCACTCCCATTCTACAGGCTCAGGGTTCTGAGGGGTTCAGTCTCTTTCTTGGATAAGGCCACTTCTTCTTTATGTGGGCACATCTTCTATGTTCCTCATGTCTTTGAATGACTTTGATTCCTATCCCCTGTGGCCTATGAGACCTTGATAACTTCACAGCTCAAGTTCACAATGTTCCACCAAATCCCTTAAAGTTCCTCTATGGGTGCCATTTCACCCAGTGCCCTCAGAGTATTTATTATTAACTGGAATACTCAGTCTTTAACTTAAAAGACTAAAAGTAATTCATTAAGTTTCTTTTTTAAAATTGTTTACAGTAGAAGTCACAGCACTTAGTCATCCATGTTGCCAGAACTGGAAATCCAACACTTTAGTTTAATTGGCTTTTATGTCAATTGGCTACATTTAATTTGCTTTTATATTAAGTGCAGTCAAAAACATCTGACACAGATATATTTTTACCTACTCATATGCTATTTGATATATTTTTTAATATTTATTTTTTTTAGTTGTAGTTGAACACAATACCTTTATTTTATTTATTTATTTGTATGTGATGATGAGGATCAAACCCAGGGCCTTGCACATGCTAGGCTAGTACTCTACCGCTGAGTCACAACTTCAGTCCGCTATTTGATATTTAATTCTTTTATGCCTTGTTCCCTAAGTGTGAAAGTATTTTGCAAGTAGGAACTCTATCTCATAACTATTCAAACATATCATATTTTCTGGAATGATTTAAAGGTCTCCTTCTTGTAGTTGTTATGAACTACTGAAGTGCACCAAAAATTCCAATATGTTGTAATCTACATTATATCATGCAGGTTGAATATTGTATCTCAAAAGTGACATAAAAATGATTTCGTAGATTATAGGTCTTGAGCTGTACTGTGTAAAATATAGCCACATTTTAGATGATTTCTCTCCTTTTGTTTCTAAGGACTGTATACAAGTACAGATGGAAGTACTTAAGAGGTATATAATGAAAAGGTGTTTGCTGTCCCACACTGCAGGTTAACTGGGTCTATGAGGAGACCTGCCACACGGACTAGGAGATCAGCCTGACTGTTTAAATTATCTGTTTTCTTTATTGCACGAACTACATGTATTTGAACAAGTTACTTAATTTCTTGCCTTTGATTTTATCATTTGCAAAATGGGACAATCATTCTGATCTCGTGGAGT
The DNA here is from genome assembly GCF_045843805.1 of Urocitellus parryii. Classification (NCBI taxonomy): domain Eukaryota; kingdom Metazoa; phylum Chordata; class Mammalia; order Rodentia; family Sciuridae; genus Urocitellus; species Urocitellus parryii. Next base: position 79,869,503 of record NC_135540.1, read on the forward strand.
TGTAAATATCAATAATAATGTTTGCAAGGTGCTTGTCATATAGTAGACACTCAAGATGCAGTGATAATTATTATTATTGGTTACTTGGCTGTTTTCCAGAACTTTTAGGCTAGTAGCAACTAAATTTTTAGCTGTCAAAGCTATGTACCTCCTGGATTATCTGGTCCCTTCTGTCATTTCTGTGGCACCTACCTGTTTTATGAACCAGTATCTTAACTGGGAGTAGGAACAAACAGAGATTGCAGCAATTGCAACTTTGTCCTTCATTCTCTGCACCCTGTCTCTTGGTGAATGTGACTTCTGAATGGTAAATGATGACTGTCACTAAGTGGCATAAAATTTCTTTTTAGCTGACTAAAAGAAGGATATTCTTTGAATTACTTATCAAGGTCAAGCCATTCAGTATTATTTATAGTTACATGTGCAATTTATTTAAGAAGATAAGGAGATGTTGCCAAAAGGTGGCCTTCAAGTGTTTGACTTTTTCTTTCTCAATACAGACTCAAGGAGGAGCCCTAAACCAGGCATATTAGTGTTCATCTGTAATTCCAGTGGCCCAGGAGGCTGAGGCAGGAGGATCACCACTTTGAGGCCAGGCTCAGCAACTTAGCAAGGTCCTAAGCAACTTAGTGAGACCCTGTCACAAAATAAAAAATAAAAATATGATTGGGGATGTGGCTCAGTGGTTAAGCACCCCTGGTTCAATCCCTAGTACCAAAAAGGAAAACAAAACAAAAAACAAATAAACAAAAAAAAAAAAGAAAGAAAAAGAAAAAAAGAAAAAAGAGGAGTTTTGAGAATACCTGGAGCCAAATTCTATAGAACTATTGTAGTTCATCAAGCCACTTGACCTTAACCAAATATGAAGAAAATTGAAACTTAAAATAAATCTTGATGAAGGGACTATTTCCTCTAATTGACTTTTTATGTTACTATCTCATGCATCCCTACTGGGTATTCATTTAAAATCAAATTTTTCAGTTGGGCAAGGATTTACTCTAGTTTTGTGAAATCTCTGTCTCCAGAAACTATTACTTTCCAAAAGCAGTATTAGTGTACTTGTACCCACTCAAGGTTGCCTTCTCAATCTGTCCTGGTGGGACTATGGAAAATTTTTAGAGTTGTGTATGGGTTATATAATTATAAAAATGGGTTACATAATTATAAATTATAATATGCATTTGGTTTTCTTTTTTTTTTCATTTGGTATTCTTTAACAAAACTTGAAAGTCCAGGGAAAATGACTTATAGGGGAAAAAGCAACATAGTAATCTTATTTTCTCTTTATTGGACCAATGTGATTTATTTTTCTTTAAAAGAGTAAGTGCCTCAAATTACCAACCAGTCCAAAAAAATAAGTCTTGAAATAGATGACAATATAAAATTCCAAAACTGGGCTTTGTTCCAGTTTTTCTAAGGATAATCAAATTGTAAGTATAGTTTCTAATCAATTTAGAGATGATTAGAAGTCACACATATTAAACCAGTTTGGATTTTCTGAGATTATCACTCAAACTTATTTACTAATTATTTTTCTAAATAGCAAGATAAATCTCCACTCAATCTTTCCTCCTCTGATGGTCCCATAAGAAATCATTTTGCTATTAGCCTGGAAATGTTCCAAAAACATAACAGTGTAGTGGCAGTCTGCAGCATGGCCTCAAGGGAGACATCAGATGTCAGTTCAAATGTGACTTTTATGCTCTTGATTGCACATCTGAAAGTAAGGATACAATGTTTTTCTGAAAGGGAGGTGCTGAATAGGAGTGTTCTATCTCTGTCAGCTCATCAGCCTCTGGGGAAGAGCAATCTAAAAGCCATCAGTGGGCTCCTGGGCATTGCCTTTAATCTGGGTCTTTTGGGGGGTCTTGAAATATGGTGGGAATAACCAATTTGAAGCAAACAAATGCTAATGGTGCAGCAGCCAGCTGTATGAGCAGCTCTCATCTGGGGATTTAAAAACACTTTGCAAAACATAAGTCATTAATCTTCACAGTGGTCCTCTGGAGTCATAAACATCCATCACCACCCATCTTTGCCACTGGGAAATCTGGGATTTCAAAGGCATGATGCAGAGCTGCATCAGGATCCCAGGTGGGTCCTATAACAGGGTCAGACCATAGAGGTTTGGAATTGATATAGTGAGCAAGGTACAACAGGCTTGTGGGGAGAGGTGGCTGGTGGGATAGGGCCATGTTTGGGTCTGTGAAAGTGCTGGTTCTCTCTGGACTCTGCTCAGATGTTTAGTGGCATCTGAAGAAACATTAAAGGGAAAGGACTGAACTAATACTTCTGGGTTTGGTCTTTTCCTTCCTCTGATTGTTTTTCTCACAGCAGAGCTTTCTTTCATATAATCCATTTTGATTTGATTTCGCATGCTTTAAGTTGTAGATTCACAGTCTTTTAAACATAAAGAGACCTCAGAAATTGACCACTTTTTATCTCTGTACATTGTTTTCTTTTTGCCTTATTGGGTCTCCCTAAATTGCTGAGGCTGACCTTGAACTTCTGATCCTCTACCTCGACCTTCCAAGTCTGGGATTACAGGCATGCACCACCATCTCTGTACTTTTAAAAACTTAGGAACTGGTCCAGGATCAAGGGTTTCATTAGTTTCCCTTAAAAGTATGTTGAGTGAGTAAATAAGAATAGAAGCTCTGTGAGAAGGAGTTCCTTTCTTCTCTCTTCCCTTCTTCTGAGCAGGAAGATTTCAGCATGGAGAGGCAGGGTAGTCTCCTGTGAACCACTGAGTTTTCAGGAACATTGGTGGCTAGTATGCCATCAGTGGTCAGTTTCCTAACCCTAGGGTTTTTGGTTGGCCAAAACCTAAAAGAAAAAAGGCTGAGGAAACAAGAAACAAGTCTTCAGATTCCAATTCTGTGACTCTATTTTAAAAATTGCAAAACTTGGGAAGTGGTATCACAACATAACTTGTGATGGCAAGAACAAGAAATAATTTCAATGATGACCTAAAAGGCTGGGGATTATATTGTACGTTATACATTAGACAGTAAGTTGTGGTTTATTCATTTGCTGGAATGTTACATGGTTAGCAATTGTATAGATACTTTTACCTGTATTTAACATTTCAACAATAGTAATAACATCTCCCTGCCTAAGCAGCTCATTCCATGGAAACACACTTCCTCCCCAGGAAAGGGAGACCTGACATCTTATCATTAAGTGTATCCACTTCTGAGGATGTTTTTGTCTCCTTCTTTCCTTTTGGACCAAGTTTACAGAACTGTATCCATCACTGTCCTTTGTTTAGGATACTTTCATATTTGTTTCCAAGTGATATTTTAAATTCAGTTGGAACCCCAACTTAATATCCTGTAATCTAAACACTACATTATAAAGTTAACCACATCTACATACTTTATATTAAATAGAAGTGAAGGGTCACCTGAGAAGGGTCATGTACAGTGTTCTCTTGTACATGGATGGTTCTCCCCACCTCAGAGTCTATTTGGGAACCAAATCTAAGACAGACTGGAAACTTACCAGAGAAATTATTCAATGGCCTGCAAAAGACATCTGTGCTTTAATTGGCATGCTGGATGTCTATTGTACACTTTTTTTCAGAGCAAACCTTCTGTTCAATTTTGGAAATTGTTATTGCCTATGTCTCCAGTAACATTATTTATTGTTAGGTCTTACATATTCTTATGTGACCCCAATTTTTATAATTCCCTTTTTGTCTTGATTTAGTCTAAAATGGAATTTATGTTTCTTGTAGCTAAGCATTCTAAAAGGTAGATTAGTCAGTTTTCCATTGCTGTGACAAAATACCTGAGATGATCAACTTCTAAGGAGGAAAGGTTAATTTTGGCACATGGTTTCAGAGGTTTCAATCCATGGTAACTTGACCGCATTGCTTTGAGCTTGGGGCAGCACAGTACATCATGGCTGAAGCATATGGTGGAGAGTCTTATCAACTTATGATGGCTGGGAAGTGAAAGAGAAAGGAAATGACTTGAAATTTCAATAGGCATTCGACCAATGACCTAACTTCCTTCCACTAGTCCCCACCTCCTAAAAGTTCTATCAGCTCCCAATAATGCTATGGGCTGGCAACATAGCCTTTGCAGCATATGGGCCTTTGAGGGGTATTTAAGATCCAAGCTAAAGTACTAGGTTAAAGCATTATTTTACAAACCAGCAAGTTATTAGGCCTGCTTTAGATTAACACATGGTAACCAGTGAAGGGCAGGTTTTAAGACTGGAGAGGTGAATAAAAAGTATAATATTGTTTTTTCTCCCTTAACATAAAAATTAATGCTTATTGTAGAAAACTTGAAAGTAGTAGGGAGAAATCTCATAATTTTATTACCCAGAAATAATTACTGTTCATTGTTTTATTTTTAATACCCTTTTAGTTTTTTTATCTAGGGCTATATGTTTATATACACACATTTTCTTTTAGAACAATTGGATTATTCTGTTGGTAGGCTATGTTAAAATGATTTTAAGACATTGTGAATATTTTATGTTGTTAAGTACACAGCCACATACTTTTTAATAACTTGGTAGTATTCTACCATAGACTTGTTTCACAATTCATTGAATCAAACCTAAATTTGATTGTTTTTTTAATTATTATGATCACCAATGACATAGTGAATGAGGTCTTAAGCCTAACATTTGATACAATTCCTGAAAGTGTAATTGCTGAATCAAAATGTTTGTAGATTTTAAGACCTTTGATATGCCTTTGATATGAACTAGTAAATCAGTTTCTAAAAGGATTATATTACCTTATATAGTCACCAGCAGTGTATAAGAGTGCACTGTTTCGTTTTCTTTTATGTTTTTTGGGTACTGATGATTAAACCCAGTACCATTAAGCTACATCCCCATCCCTTTTTATTTTTTATTTTGAGAAAGGATCTCACTAAGTTGCTTAGGGCCTCGCTGAGTTGCTGAGGCTGGCATAGAACTTGTGATCCTCTTGCCTCAGCCCCCCCCCCCCAAGTTACTGGGATTACAGGTGTGCACCACTGTGCCCATGTGAGAGTGTACTTTTCTAATGCTGGGTTATTATTTCCTTAAATGAATTTTGTCAATTTGATAGAAAAATACTGTTTTTAAAAATTCTTATTTCTTTCATCACTAATAGAAGAAACATTTTCACAAGTTTATTCTCTTTGTGTGTGTGTTAAGTATGTTGATTGCTTATTATTTTCTTAATCCACATTTTTATTGACATGTTAGAATTTTTTTATATTGTACAATGCAGGTTTTTTCCAGTGTGTTATTTGTCTTTTAATATTGTTTATAAAGTCTTTTGATGTATGCAATCAAATTTAGTAATAATTTCTCCCATGGCTTCTTTTATGCTTGGCAAGACATTTGCCAGCCCTAGGAGGTAGGGTCACCCGTAGGGGGAGACACAGGAGAGTAGAGAAGGAGAGAGAGGCTGATGAAGCCTGCGGCTGACTCTAGACTCTTGATGAGGGCCTTGGAATTGTGACTTCTACCTTCTTCATTTTACAGATGAAGGAGCAATGGTCCAGGGAGAATAAGAACAAGATTGAAATAGCAGATTACAAAGTCTCCAAATAACAGCATTATCTGTGATGGGATATATTGCATTTTTATAAAAAATAATTAATTTCATGGTGATAAGAAGGGAAAAAATCCTTTTGTTCTTATATTCTTCTGCTGCTATAACATTGAAATAAGGAATTAAAATGCCCCTGAAAGCTGATTACATCTTTACACCTAGAATTGATGGTTCTAATTTCTGTTTATTGATTGTGTAGCATTTTATAAAAGTCATGGTGCTTACCCAAAGCAAACTCACTGCAGCAACCAGCATCCATGTGTAATTGTTAACAGTGTCCACAAATTAAACTGGAGCCCTTGAAGAACAGGCTGTGCAGTATCTAAAATGTGTTGGCTTGTCTTGTGGCTCCAGGACTAGAAACAAACAGCAAATAACTGAAGCAGGACTTGCATGTATGAGATAGGAGGTAGGGTTGCCAGATTCAACAAATAAAAGTGTGGGATACTCAATTAAATTTGAATTTCAGATAAACTATGAATTATTTTAGGTAACTGTGTCCTATGCATTATTTGGGGCACTCTGGTACTATATAATTGTCCTTTGTTTATCTGAAATTCAAATTTAATGAGGCAATCTGTATTTTATCTGGCCACCCTAGCAAGATGGATCATTTGTCATACACATTAAATACTAAATTTATTCAATGCTTATATTGTATGAGAGTGTTCATCACTCCAATCACAGTAGTTTAATGGACTAGATATTTTCAGAGATAGTCTACTAAGAATCTCACATAAATGGGAAAATTACCAATGAGTGGTAGAAATGTTGTATTAGTTTCCTACAGCTGCTGTAACAATGTACCACCAACTGGGTGGCTCAGTGTAACAGAAATTTATTGTGTCACAGTTCCAGAGGCTAGAAGTCTGAAATCAAGGTGTCAGTAACATCCTGCCCATTTTGAAAGCAAGAGCAGAATCCTTATTTGTATTTTTCAAGTTTCAGGCAGCATGCAGATAATCCTTCCTGTTCCTTGGTTTGAGGTGCAGCACTTCCATTAGGTGAGCTCTCTGTATGTATTGTTTTTGAATTTTCTTCTTACAAGACACCAGTCATACTGGGTTAGGGCTTATGCTAATGACCTCATTTTAACTAGATTGCATTTGCAAAGAGGTTGTTTCCAAATGAGGTCACTTCACAAGTACTGAGGGTTAAGGTACATATTTTGGGGGATACTATTTAACTTATAACAGATAACTACCTAATATCCTTGATGATATTTTTAAAATTGGAAAATTACTTTTACTGAAGTCATTTCATTGTTTGCCAGATACTGGTTAAATCAAATTCCGTTCAGTTGTTAAATGGAAAGATTTTCATTTTTGAAAGTAAAAATAGAAAATTTTGTGTGGGACCTTAGAATTTCAGCTTACATCTTTGACCTGCAGCTTGAACTTGATGTTGGAAGGAGAAAGCTCTGGGGACTGTTGTATTAATCAAACAGAAGTTTACATTCCCTGAACATAAGGCAAATTGTGCTTTTAAAGGAAAATACAGTATTGTTGCCAAGGTCCTCAGGTGTGATGGTCAACTGGAGGCACCTTCTCGAATCCCAGAGGGATCCCTCAGAGCTCCATTAGTGATTTCTAGGACAGTTGTCCCAAGAGCAAAAAAGACATTATAAAACTTTCTGGAATTTTTTCTCTAAAAACTCATAGAGTAATTTTTGTTTTAAAGTGCTTTAGACAACAAAGTCAGAGGAACTCCTTAGCAGTAGTCAAGTTGTAGAAGAGAAAAGAAACAAAAGTGGCCAAATAAGGCCTGTGCAAACCTATATTTTAAATTATATTATTAGTAGCACATGGTATAGTTAATCAAAGGCTAGATCAGGTCAATTTTCTAAGTCAGAATAAGTCAAGGAAAGGATGGTGCTAGAATCAATCAATCGATCAATCAGTCTGTCTCTTTCTTCATCTACCCATCCAGTCCCTCCCCCATCCATCTATCTATTCATCCTTGGAAAAATGATATAACAGCATTAAAGAAAAACTTGGAAAAAATAAAAAAGTACTATAATCTCAGAATGTATATAAATATGTTAATTTCTACATATTATCTTCCACTCTTTTTGTAATTCAGTGCCATACCATTTTAAGGTTGTTGGTATTCTTATGACAAAGTAAAGTATATATATATTATATATATATATATATATATATATATATATATATATATAGAGAGAGAGAGAGAGAGAGAGAGAGAGAGAGAGAGAGAGAGAGAAGAGAGAGAGAGAGCTCTACCACTGAGCCACAACCCCAGCCCATATTTTGGGCCTACCATGCAAAAACTTCAATAAAAATGTTAAGAAATTATTTGACATGATAAATTTTGGAAGGAATTTTGATGTTGGAAGGAGGAAACTGGTTTGTTATTACAGGGAACATTGGGTGACCTTGGGAAGAGTTGTATACTCATGATTTAGGTTTGCAAATGTTTCAAATTGTTTAAATCTAGATATTATGAGTTCTTTTACTTTCCATAATTTTTGTGCTAATTTTGTGTAGGAGCAACTGCTTCTCGAAGTAGATTTATCTCTGACATGTTTGTATTCTTAGATAACATCTGTTAGTCTCTAAAAGTCTCTGAAAGTTTTCAGTCTTTAATAAGAAAAATTAATTTTCTTAGTGAATCCTGACCCAGTGGAACTTTTGGTGCTTGGCTATTTCCAAGGCAGGAAAGCTCTTGGCTGAGTGTAGGGAGACTAGCAGATGATGGGGGAGCATCATGAGCCTCTTTTCTTGTCTGGAGCCTGTCACCATGACCTTGTTTTTGCTGACCTTCTCCCAAGAGCCAGAACCTGCTTCTGGTTCCTAGAGGTCAGAGTATTGCTTTCTGCTGGACAAATGGTATAATATAAACCTCTAATCTTCTTCCTCTTCCTTCTCTTCCCCTTCTTTTCTTTTTTTGTACCTGGTTTTCAAACCAAGGGTACTTAGCCGCTGGGCTTCATCCCCAGCCATTTTTTTTTTTTAAGAGACAGGGTCTCCCTGAGTTGCTTTAGGGCCTCATTAAGTTACTGAGACTGGCTTTTAAATTTTTATTTTTATTTTATTTTTAGTTAAACATGACAGTAGAATGTATTTTGACATATCATACATACATATCATACATATAACTCCAAGAATGGGAATATAACTTCCCATTCTTGGAGTTATATATCAATATAGGAGAGTTATGTCTGATTCATTCTGTTGTCATTCCTATTCCCATTCCCCCTCCCTTCCCTTTATTCCTTTTTGTCTAATTCAAAGTACTTCTATTCTTCCCCAACCCCTTATTGTGTCTAGCATCTGCACATCAGAGAGAACATTCTGCATTTGATTTTTTGGGATTGACTGATTTCACTTAGCATGATATTCTCCAGTTCCATCCATTTACCAGAAAATGCTGTAATTTCATTTTTCTTTATGGCTGAGTAATATTCCTTTGTGTATTTATACACCACACCATCCCATTTATTGATTCTTGATTTTAGTTCTTGCACTTTTAATAAGAGTCTTGTTGAGAAGTTTGGTTCCTAAGCCAACATGATGGAGATTTGGGCCTACTTTTTTTTCTAATAAGTGCAGGGTCTCTGGTCTAATACCTAAGTCCTTGATCTGCTTTGAGTTGAGTTTTGTGTAGGGTGAGAGACAGGGGTTCAATTTCATTTTGCTACATGTGGATTTCCAGTTTTCCCAGCACCATTTGTTGAAGAGGTTTTCTCCAATGTATGTTAATGGTGACTGAGTCTGGCTTTGAACTCACGATCCTCTACTTCAGCCTCCCAAGCTGCTGGAATTACAGACAGTGTTTCTTCTTCTTTTTAACGCTAAGAATATATTTTATTTAGTCCAATAAAGTCAAATCATTATTTCAATAGTAATCAATATAAGCATTGTTCAATTATTTTACATACTTGAGTTTTTCTTGACTCTAGGTTCATAGTTGTTCTTCTCTACCCATGTACTAAGTGCCCCTATACCTTTTTCTCTTGGACTGACTTTGAGGTTCATTTTTTTAACAATTGTTTCTCTTCTGCGTATCCCATGGTCCTATGCTGGCTGGGTCTGTCTTTAAGTGTCTGATTCTGATCCCATCTGCTGGATCCTTAAATCTCCTTCTTCTCTGCTTGCCCTGTGCAGCTGTGAAAACCCATTTTTCCCTGTACTGAGTTCTGAGACTTAAAACAGGCCCACTATTTATGAACCAGTAGTGAAATTTTATCTTGAGAGTGTTCTCATGCCCTGATATTGGGGATTCCTGAGTTCTGTTCGCTTCTTTTTCTGTTAAGGACATGTTAGAGATAGCTCATAGCACATATCCAAAAAGTACTCATTAATTAATGAATACATGAGTAAATTAAAAAAAAAAACTTTTTAGGGTTATTCAGGAAAAAATCCAAAGCTCAGGGAGGTTATCTCCCGATGTTACTCACAGGAGACAGTAGAGGCGCTGGAATTCAGAACACTTTCTGTGCCCACAGGCAAACATCAAAAGCGACAGCTAATTTGTGTAATGGGAGAAATGCTCAAAGTTTCCTCTCTAGCCAGAGTGTGTTTAAACAGTTAAAGAGGAAACATTGATTGTTTTTAACCTCACCGCCCCCTGGCTCCTAGTTTTATTGATCACATGTTCTAGTGTGGACTGGGAACTCTTGCATTAGTGTAGTGTCTGTGTGAGGAATGGTGGTTGCTCTGTGTTGATCCAGGCTGTGTGTGATGTGTGCTGAGTGAGAGTAAGGGGTCCTCTAGAGGGACCCCTGGAAGGAGAAAGGCATCATGTGGGGATTTGAGGTTTGATTTGTCTTTTTTGTTGTTGTTGTTGGATCATGGGGTAACCATAGCCCAACCAATGGGTCTAATGTTTTGTGGTTGAACACTAGTGCAGATCTAGAACAAGGTGCTTTTCTTATCCCAGAGAAAGTCTTTGGAGGCTCCTATGGATGCCCCAGTTGTTGAGACACTCTATGATGAAGAGGTTTGTAATCTGTTTTTGTTGTCATTTTGTGCCATGCAGCCTATGAAGTCAAAAAGTTTTTGAATGTATAAAAGAAAGTATATAGAATTACAAAGAAAAACCATGGTTTTGGAAATTTAATTATCTCAACATAGTAGGTCTAATAGCTGCTGTGATTTTGAAATAGGTAAGTATGTTAATGGTTTGGTCAAGTTTAAGCCGCAGTGTGATATGATGTGAAAACATCTGGTATTTCAACTGGAGACAGATTCACAGATGTTGCTAATACACTCTGGGTTGTGCCCTGCATTATAATGGAAGGAAATTTAAGTTAGAGTTTTTGAGAAAAATAAAATATATTCAGGTTCACAATGGCCTGGGTGAAGAACTGTGTCTCTTTGGGTAGGAATAAGCTGACTGCAAAGCACAGACTCCGTCATCCAGGCCTCACCATAGGTGGCAGAGGGATCTATAAGGCAATTACTATGTGACAATTGAGCCCAGATTCATCACCTCACCTCTTTATGCATCACTTTCTTCTCTGTCACTGAATGAGATGTGCTAGCCCCATCCTTCCTCAAAGGTTAAATGTAGTGATCTATGTCAAATAAAATATGTCACATGCCTTCAGGTCCTTAGAAGCAAAGTCAATATTTAGTAGGTGTAATTTCATCTAGACAGATGTAGGGAAAATTAAATGGGAGAGATTAGTTTTCATTATTCATGATTCTTTCTTTATCCAGTTTTTTTTCCTCTTTGATGTCCTTCCTAATAATTATTGCCTCATGATGATAATGTGTAGGATCATAATTAAAAAAAAAACCTAGAGTAGTCTCATTCTTTCTTTAATAAATTTGCTTTGTTATTTTTTATTATTATTAATTAAAAGTTTTATTATTAGCTGAAAGATACAGCAAAAAAAAAAAAAGATGGAGGGGGAGGAAATCTGCTGTTCCTCAACTATTTCGAAGAGCTATATGAAGAAAGTGATTTGATTCTATGTAACACTAACCCACAAGAGAATCAGGTTAATAGTATAGTTTTTAAAAAGAATTTTCGTGTGTGTGTGTGTGTGTGTGTGTGAGAGAGAGAGAGAGAGAGAGAGAGAGAGAGAGAGAGAGAGAGAGAGACAGAGAGAGGGAGAGACAGAGATGGGCTTGAGTGTATGTTTGTGTTTGTGTGTTTTATTGGCCTTTGCAATCAACTCTGGCAGCTCTGATTCTTTCAATCTGGGGCACTTTTCCATACCCTTCCTTTGGCATGATTAGTCTTTTGGGGGTGGCATTTCTATTTGTGTGATCTTTGGGTTGGTCCCAGGGAACTGCTCTCTCCCAACACAGGGACGAGCCATTAAGACCTGAGTCCAGCTGGCTAAGGGAATTGTTGGTCAGCAACAGGAATTGGAAGGAGATCTACATTGCTTCATCTATCAATCTTTCATTTGCTGTGGAGTTTGGAATGCTAAATTTTCCCTGATCCTTTTGCAAGGGGGAGGCCTGTGACATTATTCTGCAATAAAAAGTGAACAGGAGCCTGTTGAGAGTTCTGGGAAGGTTCCTTATACAAATGCTTTGGCTTTGTTTTTCCTACCCTGTCCCAAAAGTTGGAGTAGCAGTTTCTGCTACATGATCCCCAGGAAGACAGAGGACTGCAGTGCCTCAGAACCAGGCTAGCAACTGCCTGTTTTGGGGACTTCATGTGGAAAAAACCTTAACTCTTATGTATTGAGACTATGAGCAGGTTGGGTTTTCTGTCACCTGCCCCCAGATGCAAACCCTAATTAAATCCCAAGTTCTCAATCTGTTCTTCCTGGGACTTCTCTGTGGGAGCTGAAGGTTCCTGGAAACTTCTGCTTTCTGTCTCTGTGTATTTCACTACTCCAGGTGTCTCACACAAATGGACTCATAGAATATTTGTCCTTTTGTGACTGGTTTATTTCTCTTAGTATTATATCTTTAAGTGTTATCAATGTTGTAGCCTATATAAGTATTTTTTTCCTTTTAAGATGGAATAATATTCCATTGTATGTATATACAGTATTTTGTTAATCCACTCATCTACTGATGACATTTGAGTTGCTTCTACCTTTTGGATATTGTAAATAATGCTGCTATAAGCATGTTTGTACAAATATTTGTTTAAGTCCCTGCTTTTAATTCTTCTGGGTATCTCTCTAGAAGTGGAATTGCTGAATTGTATGATAACTTCCATTCTGTCTTCTGCAGTGGCAGTACCATTTAACATTCCCACTGACAAGGCATGTGGGTCCCAATTTCTCCCTATCCTCTGCAGCATTTCTCCCTCCCTCCTTCCTTCCTTCCTTCCTTCCTTCCTTCCTTCCTTCCTTCCTTCTTTCTTTTTTTGATAATAGCCACCTCAATGGGTATAATCTGACATCTCACTGTGGTTTTTAATTTTTTTAAGTTTTATTTAATTTATTTATATGTAATGCTGAGGATTGAACCCAGTACCTCACACACAGTAGGCAAGCGCTCTACCACTGAGCCACAACCCCAGCCCCTCATTGTAGTTTTTAATAAGCATTTTTATATACAAAGTATAATAATCATTTGTGAGGTAAATCATAACTAATATTTTTTTTAACTCAAAAGAACTGAAGTTATAAATGGTATATTTTATTTTATTTTATTTTTTTTTAAAGAGAGAGTGACGGGGGAGAGAGAGAGAGAGAGAGAGAGAGAGAGAGAGAGAGAGAGAGAGAATTTTTAATATTTATTTTTTAGTTCTCGGCAGATACAACATCTTTGTTGGTATGTGGTGCTGAGGATCGAACCCGGGCCGCACGCATGCCAGGCGAGCGCGCTACCGCTGAGCCACATCTCCAGCCCCTAAATGGTATATTTTAAAAAACTAGAGCAGAGTTCAGTTTCTTTAATGCCATCAGCTTCATCTATGTGCATCCCAGTGTGCTTTCCTGAGTGGGATAGTGAAGGGTAGAAGTACATTTTGTGTGCCAGGAATTGAGTGAAACTTGTAGAGCCAGTAATATGAGTATGTTTCATATGCATGTGAATATTTGCCAGATGTTAGTAAAGCAGATGAATAAAACAAAGTCTCTATAGATAATTGAATGTTTACTGGTGTGATGAGTATTTCATTTAAGTCTTATTTTTTTTCTTGATGTGGTGGGGATTGAACTTAAGACCTTGCACATGCTAGGCAAGCACCCTACCACTGAGTTATAATATACACAGCTTGGTGAATTTCTCTGTCTCTGTGTGTATGTGTATTTCATATTCATGAAATTTTAAAATTAATGTTGCTAGTAAAATTTGATGTAATAAAATGGTCAGTCATTTCCAAAACCAAGCAACATATGTATTGGACACAGACTTTACACCTCTTCTCAGCTAAATTTGAGAAAATTTTCTTCTGAAGGAGCCACCTTCCTTCCAATGATGTTGTCTTTGCTGCTTCCTTTCCTTTCTGGAGTCTGAGTTGAAGGCCTAGATCTGTTTGGCATTTACAACACAAATGCTGAGTCCCCCCTGCACAAAATATACCTTTATTTCCTCACTTGCATTCAGTGCTACTCAAGGCATAAATCTGGCTTCCTGAGCAGCTGCTGAGGGGCCGGATGGCCAGCTCCCACTAGACCAAGAGATGAAGGGTCACTGGAGACAGCAGGGGACTGGGCAAAGATGTACTCCTCCTTTGCTCCTTCTCTGGACCTCTCCACAGTGGGTTATTTCTTGTAGACAATTACAGAGAAGTCCCTGTGCCAAGGAAGTACTCCTACTGAGTGACTTACTGTGTCTCTACAGACTGTTGTGAGGTAGTTGGTGGCCAGGAAGCTGGCATCAGCTTCACATCTTTCCTTGTTTCTCTTTGCTTAAACCATTGTGGGCTTGCAATTTCTAAATAACATATTAGCATTTTAAATCTTACCCAAATTCTGCTTTCTAGAGAATTTGGGTGAAGACATTGCTCACTGCATTTTTGTAATGAATTGTCTTTAACCGGCAGTCCTTATAGCTATGGATGATTAAAATACTGTGAATTCTTTTTTAAAAAAGAATTCAAAAAGCCTTTTTAAAAAGCAGTTTAGGGGCTGTGGTTGTGGCTCAGAGGTAGAGCACTTCCCTAGCACGTGCTGGGTTCGGTCCTCAGCACCACATAAGAATAAATATATATATATAATAAAAATATTGTATCCAATTACAACTAAAAATAAAATATTTAATAAAAGCAGTTTATACTAAGGCATATTTCTCCTTCATATTAAACAGTGGTTATTGAAATCACTGAAAAAATGACTGAAAAATTCTCTTTTTTTTTTTTTTTTTACTGAAAATTAAACACCCAGGGGTGCTTTACCTCTGAGCTACATTCCCAGTCCCTTTTATTTTTTATTTTGAAACAGAATCTCACTAAATTGCCCAGGATGGCCTTAAACTTGTGATCATCCTGCCTCAGTCTCCTGAGTCACTGGGATTATATGTGTGCACCACTGTGCCAAGAAGAAAAATTCTTATTTAAAAAATAAAGCCAGGTGTACTGATGCACACATATACTCCCAGCTTCTTGGGATACAAAGGGAGGATGATCACTTGCGCCTAGGATTTAGTTCAGCCAATCTGGCCAGCATAGTGAGATACCATCTTTCAAAAAAATAAGAAGAAGAAGAAGAAAAAAAAAGATAACCACTTCTCCTCATTATCATATGATTTTCTTTTCTGATCACATTTGTAATACATGTTCACTGCAGAAATATAAGGAATAAAATAAACAAGAGAAAAGATAGTGGTCAATCACAACACAGAGATCATAATTAATATCTGTCCAGCCACTTTTTCATATATATATATATATATATATATATTTGTATTGACTTTTTTAATATTTATTTTTTAGTTATAACTGGACACATGTCTTTATTTTAGTTTATATGGTGCTGAGGATCTAACTCAGTGCCTCACACATGCGAGGCACATGCTCTATCTCTGAGCCACAACCCCAGCCCTGTATTAACTTTTTATGAAAATAGAACCAAGCAATCAATTCTGTTTTGTAACCAGTGTTTTGTATTCCATATAGTATAAGTATATTTCCATGTCATTAATTCTACATTATTTCTTTGTCTACTGCATAGATTTCATGATTGGTGTAGTAAGATCTAAGATTATTTTAAGTATGCAATTGTGAGGATTAGATATTTAATATTTAATGTTTTAGTAAACTGTAAAACATGACACTAATGTAAATTATAATTGTTCTATTTGCTGTACTAGAAATTTAAAGACTGTTTGTTTAACATAGTTATATTTTCCCATCTATTTTTCTATCACTTTAGGATTCATCTTTTCTAAGTCATTCATTCAGAAAAGATAATAGTAATTGAAATTAGTAAAACTTTCCTGCTGTAGGGCATGAGATTTGAATTCTGCTGCCCTGAAGAAAATGTACAAAGGGTATTATATGAGCTTAAGTCATCTTGTCTCTTCGGAGTGCTGGCAAAGCTGATTAAAAAATGAGCTCACTTTGGATAACTTTTCATGCATGATCATCTTTTTACATTCCTAACAAGAAATGCATGACCACTGCATACTGTTGCGAGAGCAAACCTGTAGTGTAATTTCAGACAAGTCAACCCTTTCTGACAGTGCCTAATGACTTTTGTTATACAAAGAATAATGTCGCCTGGGGCTGTATTAATGAGCAATTTCTTTATCAATAATAGATAGAACTAGTAGGTGTTAAGGTCCAAATTGTTAGGTAAGTTGGGACGTCTCTAGTGGTCACTGTTTCTCCATGATTATCAGGGAAGACTTCCATTTGCTGAATGGACAAGAAGCCAGGCAGTTAATTTATGTATGTCTCCTAAGGGATATTGTTTGCCTAATAGTGTATTCTTGGGTTTGGAGAGAAATTGGTATAATGTTGGGACTTGTGTGTTGAAATAATCTTTAGTTAAAGAAGTTGTTAAATGTTTGCATTTTTCTTGTTCAGGATGTAGCTAAGGCACACACACACAGCTAAATAATACAAAGTACTACTTTGTTTGGCAGCCCAAGACAAGCTTCATTTTACTCAGCTATTGGACTATGGTGTGCATGATAGCTAAAGCGTTTTTCAACTTTGAAGACACTCTTGAGGGTTTTACCCAAGTGAGAAAATCTCAGTGACGGGAACAAAGCATTTTCCTTGAGTAAACACTTCTGAATTTGGCCCAGAAAAATGTGGATCAGTCTCTAGTATTCTTTTTTTGAAGGCAGAGTTAATAATGATTAATGTTTTATTTATAATGTTAGCTAGAGAAAATGCAAGGCTGTTGCTACAGAAAGCTGCCTGAGGAATCAGAAAGCAAATCCGTCCCTTTGCTGGTGAAAATACTGTTTTTTATTGCAACAGGAGGAGGGTTAGAAACATCCTGGAAGGCTTGGGGCCTCCCTCACTTTCCAAGCTGCTCCTGAAATTGCCTTAGCCGCTGGTCACCCCTACCCCCAAGCCTTCATTATATTGACATATTGGAGAAATATGGTAAGCTGAAATTAAATACCTAAAAATTTATTGTTTTAAAAATATATATGGTATTCCCTTAAGCCACTTGCAATGCGATAATGAAGCTACAGAAGCATGAAGCTGACGTAAATTGTTTAAGCATTGTTAATAGTATTGCTTAGAGTTTTGGTTTCTGTGTCGGTCAAAACACAAATCCACCTCCTGTGGCATTGATCAGGATGTTTGTATTTCTTATAAATCATTGAGCTCAGTGGTATTTACCTTATTAGATGATTTTTTTGGGGGAAGAAGGATGGTAGCTATTTATAAATATTAGGGGTTAAGATGTTGAACTGGACTCTGGATCTGCTTCCTCCCAGAAAATAGATTCTATGATCTGTGTATTATTATTATTATTATGTGATGTGGCATAGTTTTCATTAGCAAAACTGCCTTTTGTTCAATTCTGATAGCTTTTTTTTTGAAGCAATTTCATATTCCTTTTCTTCTGTGAGTCTTGGAGAATGCCATGTCTCTACTGTAAACAGTCACTCTGTCATTAGGTCAGGAAGGATATGTCCTTAGAGAAGGTCATTAGGATTGAATGGGAGGCGAGGTCCATCCTGACACCATACCCCCTCTGTCACCATGGTCCCTTCATAGTTCAGCCAGTGACCACCTGTACTTCACCCATATTATTCCCAGAGACTTTACCATCCTTCTGTTACCACCTTGGATTTTACATATTTGTTTCCTGGCTACCCTTTTCTGCTCCTATCCTGGAGAGGTAATAAAACCACCAAGAACCTACTCTTTTTGAGAGACACAAGGAAATACGTTGTTTCTCTTCCTCTTCAATTGTGTGGACATACTATCCACATTTTGTCATTAATTGTGGAGTTCTTATGTTGGGCCAAGAGCATACTGGAGGGAAAAGTTGAGAATTTCTCGTTCCTCAGAGCTGTTCTTCAGCTGTGTTCCTGTTTCTTTCTTTTCTTTTGTGACAGGATTTTGCTGTGTCGTCTAGACTGCTCTTGAACTTCTGGGCTGAAATGATCCTCTTGCCTCAACCTTCTGAGAAGTTGGAACTCCTGAGAAGCTGCGCCACCATGCCTGGCTTCTTCAGCTTTATTTAATAGTGTAGCACCATGCCAGGAATATAGCAGTTCAAAAATATTTTTCAGATTGTCCAAAATTCTATTTAATTTTGTGGGGTGCTTATGATATACTGAGCACTATTTTTAAGTGCTTTATATGCATCATACCATAATTTTTAACAAATGAATCAGGAAAGATAACAGAAAAAAATTTTCTCCATTGGACAGACATTAATTTGGTCAATATTTTATTGAAATTTTTAGAATTTAGTAGAAAATAGATACTAAATGTGTATATACCTAGCATTGCAAAATTTTCACTTTCAATTTCTGTGCCTAAAGGCAGACTTTAAAATTTTCTCAGGGATCTGGGGCTGTGATTCAGTGGTGGTAGAGCACTTGCCTAGTATGTGTGAGGCCCAGGTTCAATCCTCAGTCACACACACACACACACACACACACACACACACACATTTGATGGAGTGACTAGAAGTTTAGAAGTTGTTATGGTAAACCAAAATTATTAAATCTTGATTGATAGTAGTTTTTCATATATGTTTGACAATGTATCTTATAGTTTTTTTCACCCTTTGGGTAGTGGGGATTTAAGGGGTTAAGAGGTGCTTAACTGAGACATATCCTCAGCCCTTTTTATTTTTTATTTTGAGACAGGGTCTCACTAAGTTGCTTAGGTCCTCACTAACTTGCTGAAGCTGGCTTTGAACTTGTGATTTCCTGTCTCAGCTTCCTAAATTGCTGGGATTACAGGTGTATGCCACCTGCCTGGCTAATTTTACAATTTTATGCCACAATAACTTGTACAATAATAAACTCTTAGATTATTTTTTGATGTGTCATACAAATTTCCCTGAGAGCTCTTTTCAATACAATAATTTGAAAGGCAGATAAAAAATGAAATCATCTATATTCTCTCAATAGACACATTCATTGTTAAGTGTTTAAGGAATCTGATTCCTGATGTTTTTTTCTCCCCAAGTGTAACAATTGCATTCTCCTATTACTATTATAATCTTTAGAACCATCATTTCAATTATTTTTAAAATGGAAATATCTTAATTTTTTATTATAACAGGAAAGATATACTAATTTCAAACCTTTAGGCATGCATTAAGTACAAAATGAAAATTCTTTATAACTTTACTTCCCCCAGGATAACATGCTTAACTGTTTTATCCATCATTCAAAATACCTACCATTCAGTTGGTGTAGCCATAGTTTGTTCTTAGGTTTTTTAAAATTATTATTGAACATTTAAGATTTTTCTTCCAAATGTTCTTATAATATGTAATACCCTAATGAATATGTTTGCACTTAAAACTTTGCCTATAGTTCTATATTTATTTCTTTGAGAAATTTTTAAAAAGTGGAATTATTGAGGCAAAGGCTGTGAGTGCACTTAAGGCCTTTGAGAATTATTTTCAAATTGCTAGGAAAATGATTATGCCTACATATATATTTTCAATAGGGTATATAAATATACCAGGTTCAATAGTTTCATTCAATAAAGTATTTGCTAATTTCATGATAAGAGTAGTACATTACTGTGGCTTTATTTTGCATTTGCTTCATTTCTATCCAATGCTTATTTGTTAATAGTTTTTTCTTTTGTGGATAGTTATTCGGGTACAATAACAATTATTATTAACAATTAGTATGAATAGCACAATCCCTATTGTACAAATAAAAAACCCCACTAAGTTATAAAGACTACTCTTATCTACTATGTAAACTATTTTTTTAAAGTTTATATGTTTTGATGTTGATTTTTTTTAATTTGGAGAAGTTTCTAATTTTTAATATTAAGTAGACTATTGATCTTTTGTTTCTTCATTACTTTAGATCTTAGGAATTCCTTTTTTTCTCCAGGAGTTTTATAGCTTTTCTATGCTATGAGTTAAAACTACTTTGTTTTTCAATTTTTAATCTCATTTTTAAACTTCATTTATTAAATAATTCTTCCCCTCTCTACTGATTTGTGATGGCTATAAGATAATACTTTTAATGTTTAGGAGTCACAAGTTCTTAATCTAAGCATATGAGCCTTTTATTTATTTGTATATATATGACTTGACCTTAATTTTATGACTGATTTACCATGTATTTGAAAATTTACCTGTTATCAAGCTCCATAATTCATTAATAATCTTTTTTTTCAAGTTTTTTCTTTTTTCTTTTTTTTTGTTTTTGATACCAGGAATTGACCTCAAGGATACTTGACCACTGAGCCACATCCCCAGCCTTTTTTTTTTTTTTTGTATTTTATTTCAAGACAGGCTGTCATTGAGTTGCTTAATGCCTTACTTTTGCTGAAGCTGGCTTTGAACTTGCAATTCTTCTGACTCAGTCTCCCAAGCCACTGGGATTACAGGTGTGGGTTACTGTACCCAGCTTCTTTTTCAAGTTTTTACATGATGTTCTTACTTACACATTATTTCCGATGGATGTTAGAATATTTAAAGTCTCTTAATTCTGTTGGAATTTTAAGTACAATTATAAATTTTGGAAGGCTTCATATCTTTACAATAATTTTACCATTCTCATTATTTAAATTTTATCCTAAAGACAATTGTAGTTTTTCACAATATGTGTATTTTTTACAGAAATTTTCTCTCTAAATTTTTTATTGTTTCTATAATAAATAAAATATATTTAAAATTACATTATCTAACTAGATTACTATAAAGGAATGCTGTTGATTTTAAAAAAAATTTATATTCTGTCTGGTCATTTTTCTAAATTCTGTTCTTAGTTCTAGTTTTCAGAATTCTCTGTCTGGACAGTAGTTATGCATCTGCAAATAATGATAATTTTGTGTTTTTTCTTTATTGCATTTATAACTTTCATTTATTCCATAAACATAATATAAAATATAAGAAACAGAAAGCTTCCTTCTTTTTTTAGCTTAATTTTAATATTGCACTCATAGAATTTCTTTATTAAGCACAAGACTAGTTGTTGGTTTGATATCAAAAAAGTTTCTGATTTGGGTGCTTATCTTCTGCCAGGCACTGTGCTATGTATATAGGAGATTAATGATAGTATTTTTATATGAACTTGAATCTGTTTAACTTCAAAATCTTTCATCTTTTTTGTCCTATTTTTAAACCAGTATCAAAATCAGGAATTGAGGCTAATTTTATCAAATGCCCTTTTGGTATCTGAGGAGTTTTATTTACTGATGCTACAAAGTTATGAAGGTATAGTTGATCCTTTTGTTGCCAAACCTGGCCAGTCTGACCCTCTGCACACTATACCAATCACCTACACAAATTTTCCAAAACAGTTTACTTGCAAGATGCCTTTGGCGGAGACAGGAAATCCAAGTCTCAAATCCACCTCCTGGAGGATTGGGTTTCAGAAGTGTTGACTGATAAAGAAGCTGAGTGACCTAAGGGAAAAGGTTCTTGAAAGTGAAGTGCTCAGTGCTCTGCATAATAAAGCTTTAAGGATCTTTATGAGATGGGTCTTCAGAAAACTGGGCCTAGCATGATCTGAGGGTAGAGTTTTCAGCTCTATGACAACAAAAGGTCACACGTGAACACTTGCACAGGCCCAAGTGAAAAGTCAGTAGTCTCTGAAAAATAAGGTTGGCAACCATTATCATAACCTGTAGCAAAGCTAGTGGAAGAGTAGGTCCATCATGCTCAGCTGCATGACTTCCAGAATTGGAAGTTATTTTTTCTTCCCTATTTTTTTTTTTTGTGTAATATGGTTGTACCTAATGGAAGGATTTGTTGTTAGATATTTATATGTGCACACAATCTAACTATATAATTTGGCCAATATCATTATTCCCCAGTAAAAATGAGTGTTTTTTAAGGTCAACTACAAGTGAATAACTAAAAGCAAGTAAAGCTAGAGGTTTATTCAGGTCGTCCTCAGAGTCACTTTGTATAAATTGATATCCTTCTTTATTCAAATAATGTATTTCAGTAACTTCCAAGTTTTCATGTATCAGGATATAATAATAAGTGACTACATAAGGCAAATTATTAAATGGAGAATTGTGGATCTTCTTGTTTAGCTTTTTTGTTATAGCATACTATATTAGTAATTCTTACTATTGGGGCATTATTGCTTTCCTTGTTTAACTCCATTTGGTTGAATTATATTTGCTTATATATTTTGGTAATTTTAGTCTTTTATTCTTCAATAATTTTTTTTCTCTCCTTCCTACCTTTCCTTCCCTTTCTCTTTCCTGGCCCTTCCCAGAAACTTTTTCACACTATCTTTGTGAGGTATTGGTATTCAGACTATGTTTATGTTCCTATAATTAACTAGGTTGTTTCTCATTTCTTCTTTATGTTCTGCAGCTGGACCTATTTATTTGGTATGGTGCTATCTGTTCCTGAACATGTGAAAGAATTCACTTGTAAAATAATATTAACCAGGAACACAAGTGTTCTGGTAGAAAAGCGTGAGAAGGAAGATAGTATATATTTTTAATTCTTTGCAAATGTCTGCCCTTCTTTAAAATTTCCCTTCTCAAAAGAGAATAACAAGGACCTTTGTGCCTTTGAGATTAATCAGTATCTTAAACTGGAATTTTCCTGGTACAATAATTACATTTGCTGCTCCATCAGTTCAGATTTGATGGTCTGTTGACATTAGTGGTCCCTGAAAAGCTTCTTGATGATTTATTATTATGTTCCTGTTCTGCCCAGGTGACAAACCCACTTATTTCCCACTTTGTTGGCATCTTGTTAGGAGTATTTCATTGTACTGAGGGTACAATGTCTTTCTCCTTTGGGAGAAAGCACAGTGCAGTGCTGAGAGCAAGGCTACTTTGAAGATAGATGGATCTGGCTTTCCAAGCCAACGATGCCACTTATTAACTGCCAACATTTCTCAGTCTCATTTTCCTCATCTATAAAGTAGGAATAGAAATAAAGCTTCAGCCATTGGTTTTATGTGAAAATTAAATGAGAAAATCCTTTTAAAATGC
The DNA here is from genome assembly GCF_045843805.1 of Urocitellus parryii. Classification (NCBI taxonomy): domain Eukaryota; kingdom Metazoa; phylum Chordata; class Mammalia; order Rodentia; family Sciuridae; genus Urocitellus; species Urocitellus parryii. The sequence continues at coordinate 79,892,535 of NC_135540.1, forward strand.
TGAGTAAAGATTCTGGCATGCAGTAAACAATAAATGGTGGCTCTTATTATTTAATGCTTTATAGTCACTGCCTCTTTTTATTACATCAACAGTGTCAAAATGTATTCAGATATGTAAAAATGTTAACTTCTTTACAAAAAATAGTCTTATTGTATAATTCACATACAATAAAATGCTTTTATGAATTTTGAGAAAGGTATACATGATAAAAATACAGAACATTTCTGACTACTCCAGTGGTCCCCATGTTCTTCCCATCAATCCTCATCTCCCAACTCCACTACTAGGCAACTGCTGATCTGCTTTCTACCATTAAATATTAGGTTTGTCCTTCCTTCAGGTTCATATGAGTGGAATTACGAAATAGGCACTCTTTTGTGTTAGCTGCCCCCTTCCACTTAGCACACTTAGCATAATGTTTTAGAGATTCCATTGTTTCATGGAATGTAGAATGGTAGTTTGTTTAAAAATTGCATTTGGATCATTTTCAGTTTGGGGCTATTTTTGTCAAGAATCAAGCTGCTATTAACATCTGCATACAAGCTTTTAAAAAATTATCAATGGGAATAAACATGTTTTCTTTTGAAAAGATTCTTGGAAAAGGAAATCTTGAGTCACATAGGAAGTGCTTGCTGGACTTTCTAAGAAACTATCTAATAGTTTATCAAAATAGCTATGTTATATATTTATGCCAGCATGTCTGAGAGCTCCAATTATTTTAAGTTCTCTCTAAAACTTGATATAGTCTCTTTTTTAAATGTATTTTTTATTAGTTCTAATCAGTTATACATGACAGCAGAAAGCTTTTCAATTTATAGTACATAAATGGAGCAGAATTTTTCACTTCTCTGGTTGTACATGAAGTAGAGTCATACTATTCATGCAATCATACATGTACCTAGGGTAATGATGTCCACCCTCTTTCCTACCTTCATGCCTTCCTCCTACTTCCCTTTGCCTCATCCAAAGTTCTTCCACTTATCCCCCTGCCCCATTATGAATTGGCATCCACATATAAGAGAAAACATTTGGTCCTATTTTTTGGGGATTGATGTATTTCGCTTAGCATGATATTCTCCAACTTCATCCAATGTAGTTAGTCTTAAATTTTAGCCATTTTAGTGGAGGTGGAGTGATACTTAACTTTGGTTTTAATTGCACTTCCTTTATAACTAAAGATGTAGAGTGTGTTTACGTATGCTTCTTGGCATTCTCTGTATCTCCTTTTGTGAAATCTCTGTTTAAATAATTTGCCCACTTTAATATTGGTTTTCTTTTTATTGAGTTAAAGAGATTTTTCTGTACTATAGATAAAAGTCCTATTACAGATACATGTATTTTGAATGTTTTCTTTTAAGAATATTATAGTTTTGCTTTTATGATTAGGTTTGTGATTCAGTTCAAATTAATTCATGTAAATAGTGAAGGGTCAAATTTTACTTTTCCCCATGTGGATTGTTATGGAACATAAATTAACCATATATGGTTGAATATTCTTCTGGAGTCAATTATTTTTTTTCCATTGATCTATATGTCTATTTTTATGCCAATTATTATTATATAAAATAGACATATATAAAATTATATGAAATTTTATTATTATATAAAAATAGAAAAGTAAAATTTAACCCTTTGCTTTGATTAGTATAACATTATATCTTGAAATTAGATTCTATGAGTCCTTTTTTTTTCTTTTTCAAATTGTTTTGGCTATTCTAGGTGCTTTACATTTCCTCATAAATCCTAGAATCTTGTCAATATCTACAGTAAATCTTTCTGGAATTTTGATTGATACTATCTACAGATCAATTTGGTGAAAATTGCTATCTAATCAATATTGCATTTTTGATCATGAGTATATATTATATATCTCATTTACTTAGGTCTTTATTTTGTGTCAGTAATCTTTTATTGTTTTTACCTTAAGTGCTCTTACATTTAAAAATTTATCCTTAAGTACTTAATATTTTAGATGCCTTTATAAGTATTATTATTTTTTAGCTTTAATTTCTGTTTATTTCTAGAGTATAGATATACAATTGATTTTTGGGTATTGCCCATGTATCTTGCAATCTTTCTAGGTTCACTTATGATTGCTAGTAGCTTTTGTCTAGGTTCCTTAGGATTTTCTATGTACATAAAAATGATAATATGACTATTATTGTAGAGAATTTGCTCTCTTTTCTAATCCATATGCCTTTTATTTAGTTTTCTTATCTAGCACTGGCTAGGGCTTCTAGAAAAATGTTGAATAATAGTGGTAAGAAGTATTATTATTTTAGGGAGAGAGAATTTGCTCACTTTTTACCACTAAGTGTGATGATAACTATGGGTTTTCATATATCAGTTAAGAAGTCCATGCTAGTCCTACTTTGCAGAGAGCATTTAGCATGAACGGACTTTTTACTTTTATCAAATGATTTTCCTGCATTTATTGAGATGATCATACTCTATTTCTCCTTTATCTGTTATGGTAGTGAATTGCATTGATTGATGTTAAATCTTTCATCCCTGAGACAACCTCCATTGAATCATGGCATTTTATTTGTTTCATATATTGCTGGGTTTAATTCTGTCTAAGGTACTAATTATTTCATAAAATTGGGCACAGATCACAGGATTTCATGTAGCATTAGTTCTGTTGAAAGAGATAGACATAAGGTATAAGTTAGAGCAGCTATTTCTCTAAAACTAAAGAGTGTTATCATAGTCATTGAGGACAATAGCCAGTTTGTTTTGTTGCCACAGCATTAGCTGACACTAAATCAGAGCTTTCCATTTTAAGAAAAAGTCTTTAGAAAGGTGGGAAAATTCATAGTGAACATAATTTCATAAGAATTTTCCTTCCTTTGTTTTTTGTTGTTGAAGTTGTCAGTTTTTATTCCTGCTAGTGAGCTATGGAAAGCTTTACAAATGGACTTCAATTATTCTACCTGCCTTGAGAGCTGACAAATGCAATAGCCTAGATGTTTTATGTGAGTTCTACAATCCAATATCAAGGCCTTTCTTCCCAATAGAATTTAAGTAATGCAAACAAAAACAGGATCTGGGGAATGAAAATGTGCAGAGCCAAGTTCTTAGGAGTAAATCAGTTTTGAGTGATGATCCAAGGGTTATGTTTATGATACTACTGAGGATTGTTCTGCATTGTATTATCTGAGGCTATAACTGTAAAGTGCTCTTTATGATTGTCACTAGATTTCTCACACTGAAATATCTCTCTCTCTCTCTCTCTCTCTCTCTCTCTCTCTCTCTCTCTCTCTCTCTCTCTCTCTCTCTCTCTCCCTCCCCCCGGTAAGAGATTAAGTTCTATTGGAGCCTCCAAATGTGTTGGGAGCACATACAGATAGATAAGAAAAATCCCTTTAGTTTACACTAGTGTGTATATACTAGTTTTTGAAGCACTGTTGTCCTTTCCCAAGGACCTCCATATTCTCAAGGGCTCCATGCTTTAGTGCTCCCAGGTACAGAAAGGAATGACCGTTCCAAGAATTAATACTGAAGGCATCTCATAAGCAGCAATCAGCAACCAACATAGTTCCTATATGTATGAGACTCAGGCATTCTGTTCTACTTTGAGAACTTGAAAGCAGGTCTGCACACTGTTCAGTGTCTGGTACATTTTAAGTGTTCAGGTAATGTTTGTTTTCCAATGTATGAGTATTTAAATGAAAGGGTGTTTGCTAGTTTGACCTAAAGTTTTAATGTCAAATCTACCTGCATCTCATAACTGTAGATATACTCCAGTTATTCCTGGATTATAGATTTTAAATATCCAAGGAGCATTAACTCTATTGTCAAAGAATATTAGGAGAATGAGAAAGAGAAGGGCCAGGTGCCACATGTTTAACCTTACAAGGAGGTAAACAAAGGTCAATGGTTCTCAAAGTGTGGTTTGCATTCTAATGATCAATGAATCTCACCATTACCTGAGAAATCTTAGAAATGCACATTCTTAGGGTGCATCCAAAGCCATTGAACCAGAAAATCCAGAAGTTGAGCCCAATCACTGGTGTTTTAACAAGTCCTCCAGGTGAATCTGATGCATGGTACAGTTTGAGAACACTGGCACCTTGCAGTCTCCTCGAGCCCTCCTGAACCCTCCCTAAGCCCACAGCCTCCCCTCTATTATTGTAGCTTCTGACACCGTTGATTTTTTTTTTTTGGAGGTCGTTGTTTTTTAAAAGTGTGTTCTTGAATCATTGAAGGTAAAATCATCTGACTTCTTGATAAAAATCCCTATTTCTGGGTCCTACCCTCATATCTTCTGAGTCAAATTCTTTAGGAATGGAAATAGGAATTTTAAACAAATTCTACTTTTATTCTTTTGCACTAAAATTTGAGAACTATTAGAATAATCATTGCTATGATTTATTGAGAGCCAATATCATTCTAAGTGTTGTTCATATGTGTATCTGATTTAATTCTTACAATAACATTCTGAGATAAATCCTATTATTCTCATTTTAAAGACAATTAAACTGAGACTTACTGAAGTTAAATGACTTCCAAAATTATTCTGCTGGTGAGATTCAGTCTCCAGAATCTGAATAATCAACCAATATCTTATTTTATTTCTACTAAAGAAAGCAGTGAAAAATGCAGATAAATAAAAAAAAATCCATCACCAACTTTTCTTTTTTAAAATTAATTTTGAATTAGAAAACATTCAATTTCCAAATTTCAACAGAAATTCGGAAAAAACAATCCAAATTCATGTTTACTGTCTCTTCTTTTGTGTTATTTAATTTTTTATTCATTGTTTACAATTCTCATGTGAAGAAAAAGTATTTTGAGAATATAATTTATTGTTAAAATTTTAGTGACAATGTAATACCCTCTGGGTGGTTTCTTTAAAAAATGTATCTATTTAGAATAAGTAAGTAAAGACTGAATTAAGGAATTCAGGCAATTCTTAGATGGAGGTAATTTCTTGTAAAAATGGCATCTGTTTTGGGGACTGGGGTCATATTAATATTTGCAGCTCACATTATATAGGTACAATATATCTCCTGATCTATTTGGTAAGAATGTCTATTAGGAAGGCACTGCATTCTCATTGTGTTGAAATTTGAAAAACAATACAACAGATGAAACTCTCAGCTAAATATTTTTAGAGCATGGATTGGCAACCTCTGGGCCCTTGGACCAAATCTAGTCCTGGAAATATGAATGGTTTTTTTTGTTTGTTTGGTACCAGGAATTGAACCTATTGGTGCTTAACCACTTAGCAACATCCCCAGCTCTTTTTAGTTTTTATTTTGAGACAGGATGTCACTAAGTTGCTTAGGGCCTCTCTAAGTTGCTGAGGCTGCCTCAGAACTTGTGATCCTCCTGCCTCAGCCTCCCAAGCCTATGGGATAACAGGCATTCGTCATCACACCCGACTGATTTTGACCTTTTTAAATGTAAAATTTAAGATGTCTGTTAGCCTTTCTGTTAGGACATTTGCTTAAGAATTGAGTATATTGTTTCTTGATTTGCAAAATCTAAAATATTTACTGTTTAGCCCTTTACATAGAAGTTGTAAAGACCTCTTATTTAGTGCACCACTAAACAAAAAGATAATTCCAACATTGCAATTTATACCAACCAAAAACTGGGTGCAGTCATGTTTATTTGTAACAACAACCCTAAGATATATTTTTTGGATGGGCAGTGTGTGTGTGTGTGTGTGTGTGTGTGTGAGAGAGAGAGAGAGAGAGAGAGAGAGAGAGAGAGAGAGAAAGCCAAAGGTCTGGGATCCTCTACTTTGAGTCTGATCCAATATGGCAGCCCCCAGGCTGATTACTGACTGACCACAAGCCTACTTGAGCATAGCTTCTCTTGTAATTAAGTAGTTAGATTAACATTGTCCTATGTCACATACCTGTATTTTCAAGAGCCCACTTATTTCCTTCCTGAGAGATCAGTAAGCATTTTACAATCATTCCTATGAAGCAGCATAAAGATTTCTTTGTAATTTCTTAGACAAGCCCAGAGCTTGTTGGGAGGAAAAACTCCAAATCTGCTTTTCTAAACTTCACACATTATCCATTGTCTCATTTAATCCTCTCAACTTCTCTGTGAGGTATTATTATCTTCCTTTTACAGAAGAAGAAATACAAGACAGAACTTTCCTTAGAGCTCAGGCTCAGATTTCTTAACATTTGATGCCAGGATAAGGGAAACAAACAGGTGTAGGCAGACACAGAGGAGATCTCTGCATTGAATAATAAGCCAAGAGTGCATTGTTGCCCAAATGGTGAATTCATCTATAAATAGGAAATCTCTCTCTTTTTTTTGAAATGTGCAAGCAAATTAAAAAGCATCCTTTATGCACAGCAGGAATTTTAGGAGCAGATGCTCACATTGCTGCTTGCTGCTCGTTTTCCATTTGTTCTGCAGGCCGTGGCGACAGGCCAGCTCTACGTGGAGGTAGAAGAGGAAGCTGTCCAAATGCCTGAGTTCTCTATAGTTCCAACGTGGGATTTAGGAATTTGGGGCAAGGAATCTCTTTCTATTCCCCAATCTTTTCTACCTCTTCACTAATGCTTAAAATGCATTTAACAAGGGACAATGACTTTTGGTCATTATTTGGAAATTTCCATCAACTCTCCAGTGCTCTCCTACTACCCCATAGCACCCAGTCTGTCTTATTTATCCTGGCATTTATCATGATGTACAGACAGGAACTTTGAGTTATAGTTCATGTCCCCCAGCATCCAGACCATTGTCAGGTCTAAAATAAGTTGCTTATTAAATATTTACTGAATGAACCAAAGTTTACATTTGTACTTAGTGGTAAATGACCAATTTCAGATTCTTCCCTTATAGTTGGTTCTGACAGGGATGGGTCTGGGTGCCCAATGGGTAAAGAAGGAGCTCCAGGTGAGGAGAAGAAAACCAAAGAGATGAGGCTGAGAATACTGAAACAAAGCTCATATTTTTTACAGTTTTCCTGTGATCAGCCCTAACTTGACTAGCTGAAAGTGGATCTTTTGAGCAACATAAAAAAACATTTCCACACTCATTCTTGTGCAAAATTAATCCCTATGATGACTCCTTGTGTACAAAGTGCATAGTATGCTACCCAGAACTACAATACTAACAGCTGCAATGATGCCTCTAATGGACAATGAGTCTTAGCTCAGTTCAACAGTTTTTGTGTGTTGGTAGTTTGTTTTCTTTCTTCATCTCTGACTTGATTTTAGGGATTGAAGTTGGTGGCCATCCACTTCACTGACTCAATGTGTGGTGCCTATTGTGGAGCAGTGTTGTGGCAAACCTAATAAACTGGTATTATTGGCTTATCCAAAGCAAACCAGAAGTGCTAGACTAGAATTGTTCAGGAATTTATCCCTCTAGGGAGGAGTCCTCTACCAATGACTTATAGGAATATGGAGACAAAACATCCCACCCCCTCTGGCCAATTGACTTGGGGATGGGTGTTGTTTTTTTGTTGTTTCCCAGAATTTCTTCATGCAGTTAAGCTCTAGTGGCTGCTTTGGTATTACACCCTTTTCTGGCTGCCCCATCCCTCTTTCACTTCCCACTGACGCATTGGAAAGAGTGCTTCCTATGCTTCTCCTTAGACTTCTTGCAGTTGAATTGTTGCCACAGGGTCTGTTGAAAGAATGAATGACAGGACAGGGGAACCCAATGTCATCAGGAACCTAAAAATTCTAAACAGTGGGTTTTATGTTGTAGACACTGGGATTTTGTGATTATCATTTTAAAACTGCTTTGTGTAAGACATACCAAGGAAAGAAAATTATAGACCAATATCCCTGATGAATTTAGATGCAAAAATCCTTAATAAAATATTAGCAAATCATGTTCAACAACATATGAAGAGGATTGTACATTATGACAAATTCTTGACAAAGGTGTGAAAACATACATTGGAGAAAAGATAGACTTTTTAAACATGGGTAATGGGAATACTGGTTATTCATATATAGAAGTATGAATCTAGACCCGTATCTCTCACCCTGCACAAAAATAAACTTAAAAATGAATAAAATACCTAAGAATTAGAATAGAAACTGTAATACCTAGAAGAAAATGTAAGGTCAACACTCCAGCATATAGGCACAGGTAATGACTCCCTCAATAAAATCCCTAAAGCTCAGGAAATAATGCCAAGAGTTAATAATTGGGATGGCATCAAATTAAAAAGCTTTTGCACAGCAAAGGAAATGATTAAGAATGTGAAGAGGAAACCTATAGAATGAGAGAAAATATTTGCTAACCATTCTTCTGACAGAGGATTAATAGCCAGATTATATAAAGAACTCAAAAATTTTAATGCCCCCCAAAATAACCCCCCAAATAGGAAAATGAACTAAATAAATGATTCTCAAAGGAAGAAATACAAATGGCCAAGAAATATAAAAAATGTTCAATCACTAGCAATTAGGAAAATAAAACTACACTGAGATTTTAGCTCACTGCTGTCAGAGTGGTAGTCATTGAGGATAAAAATAATAAGTGCTGGAAGGACGTGGAGAAAAAAGAACACTTTTAAATTGTTAGTGGGATTGCAAATTAGTACAACCCTATGGAAATCAGTGTGGAAGTTCCTCAAAAGACTAGGCATAGAAACACCATATGACCCAGCTGTGTCACTCTTTTATATTTATCCTAAAGAATCTCTCTCTCTCTCTCTCTCTCTCTCTCTCTCTCACAGATCAGTAAGCTGTCTTTATTAAGTATCCTAAAGAGTTTAAGTCATCCATACTATAGTGATACATGCATACTCATGTTTATAGCAGCACAATTTGCAATAGTCAAGTTATGGAACCAGAATTGGTGTCCATCAATGGATGAATGAATAAAGAAATGTAGTATAAATACACAAAGGAAGTTTGTTTAGCCATAAAGAAGAATAAAATTATGTCATTTGCAGGGAAAAGGATGAATCTTGAGATCATTATGTTACGTGAAATAAGTCAAACTCAGGAGGTCAATGGTTGTATGTTTTCTCTTATATGTAGAAGCTAGAGAGGGAAAAGGAAAAGAAAGGTGGTGGTGGGGATCTCATTAAAATCAAAGGGAGGAGGCTGGGGCTGTAGCTCAGTGACAGAGCACTTGCCTAACATGTGTGAGGCACTGGGTTCAATCCTCAGCACCACATAAAAATAAACAAATAAAATAATGGGAGATCAGTAGAGGAAAGGAATTAGAGAGTGGAAGGAGCAGAGGGAGTGGGGAAGTGTGGGGAGTGATATTGGTCAAATTATATTGTTTTATTGTGTATTGTGTGCATGTAAGAATATGTAACAACAAATCCCATCAGTATGTACAACTACAATGCACCAAAAATGCAGGCAAAAGCCCTTCTGTGTGTGTGTGTGTGTTTGGCTCAGTGACTGGTGTCCTTGAGGGGTGGAGAAATAGAGTTTTGCAACATACAGGGAGTGTATGGGTTTCCCTTGACACTTGACTTTCCTGGCTCACTATGGGCTATTAATTTATCGGTGTTTAGGGCTGAGAGTCATTCTTGTCTACAAGTAATTGCTTCATTCAGAAATATCTCCTCTGCTTCAAATAGAGTCCTTCATGACCAGCCTATTCATCAGTTTGGGCACTGCTGATATTTATGGCATTGCTCAGAAGCACCTCCTCAGAAGAGCTCAGGTGACAGCCATTTAGCCTGCATTTCCTCAGGTGCAGCCTCCCTTTGCCCTTGTCATGCACTTCCTTTTCCTCACTGGCAGTGTTCGGGAGCTCAGCACATTGGTAGGACAGTAGAGCATTTAGGGGAGGCAGCTCTGCTCAGTGCCATGCATCTCCCTGAGTTACATGGTGTAGCCTCAACCCTGTAATATGGGGCATAATAAGACTGCAGTGTCAGAGCATTATGAACGTGTCAGGATGATGAATTTACTGTAACAGTATCACCATTGGCAGCACACGTAATACGGTATATCTCAATCAGTCATTTTCCATGGTCATGCATTGTGTGGAATCAGTTATTTTTTTTCTTTTTGTTCTGAGGGATGTTTATAATGGTGGGGGTGAGAGTCTGGAATGGATAATAAGTTTTGATACTCATGTTTGAATTAGCTTGTTGGCAGGAGGTGGGGGGCTGTGGCAATATGTGTATAAGAAGAGTGGGAGGGAAAGAAAGAAGTATAAGAATGGGGACTGAAGGTGGGGAAAGGAGACAGAGAATTACTATTAAGCACTTTAGGCCTTGGAGTAAATTTTTTCTTAGGCCAGTTGGGAGACTTATGCAAAATAAGAATTTACGTGTACTCCCTCCCTTTCAGGATTAGCTTGCTCAAACCTGAGCAAAATTGGAAGCTATGTGAAGCCTCTACTTGGATATCAACTTGAAAAATTATCTAATATTTCATGCATTTCTCCATGGCTTTCAGCTGTAACATGGATCCTTAGTCACCCTGGGGCTGCTGGTCCCTGCCTGGAACTCTCAGGCACATCTCACTGGTCCTCCGCATCCTTCTCCACTCTACCACCAGCACCTCAGGACTGTGTTTCTGTCTTCTTGGCTGAAAAGTTGAGGTATGATTAAAGGAAATTAAAAGATATGAATTGAAGAGTTAAATCTGTGAGATAAATATGACTCTTTAGAGGATCTACAAGGAAAACATGCAAGAAAATAACCCCTTCACAGTGGGATGCCACTCACAAATAGGCTGAATAATGTCCAAAGATATCAGATCCTAATCCCTGAAATCCATAAATTTTACCTTGTAAAGAAAAAAAGTCCTTGAAGATGTATGTGATTAAGATAAGGACTTTTATTTTTCTTGGTACTGTGAATTGACCCCACGGGCCTTGTGCCTGCTAGGCAAGAGTTCTTATCTCCAGCCCTTATTCAATGATCTTAACCTGATGAGATTATCCTGAGTCATCCAGATGGGCCCTCAATCCATTCACAAGAATTTTTCGAGGGCTGGCGCTGGAGGGGGGGGGCATTTTGAGATTATACACAGAGGAGAAAATACTGTGAAGATAGAGGCCTGCTGGAGTGATGGGGGCATCATACAGAGTTGTACATTTAATGAAATTGAATTTGTCAATCTTTTAAATTACAGTTTGGTATTTTATATCTTTTTTTAAGTATATATATATATATATATATATATATATATATATATATATTTTAGTTTTTGATGGACCTTTATTTTATTTATTTATATGTGGTGCTAAGAATCGAACCCAGTGCCTCACACATGCCAGGCAAGTGCACTACCGCTGAGCCCCAGCCCCAGCCCACAATCTTTTACATCTTATTTGAGAAATCCTTTCCTATTCTTAGATCATAATAACATACTTCTGTATTTTCCTGTAACATTTTTAGGGTTTTAAAGATACTTGTTTATATGAATTTTAGTCTTCATATACAATATGAATCAGTTAAATAAATTATATATATGTAAACACACATATATTTCCATTTGGAGCCCATTAACCTACCATTATTTAATTTAATTATAATACAACTTATGTTTATATATGTTCACACATGTGTGAGTATATATGTATGTATACTTACATGTTTTTGTATGTTTGTGTGTACGAACAATATTATACCGTATATAAATTGCCCTGTTCCTTTGGTCTGTTCGACTGATTCTGCCCCAATACTTACAGTTTCATAATTATAGTATAAAAATAGTAAGCTTCGCTGTCTAGAAGAGTCAACTTTCCTTCCTCCTCTACCTTTCAAAATTGTCTTGGCCATCTTTGGCCAGTTACCATATTTTTGCATGTTTCAATATAATTGAGAATATATTATGCATATAATTTTATAACATGCTCTTTTTTACTTGATACTCTAAGCATTTTAAAGTGTTATTAACACTGTTGACATTTGAAATAGCTCATATTGTTTTTCTGGTTTGTTTGTTTGTTTGTTTGTTTTGGTACTGGGGATTAAACTCAAGGGTACCCAACCACTGAGCCACATCCCCAGCCCTGTTTTGTATTTTATTTAGAGACAGTGTCTCACTGAGTTGCTTAGTGCCTCGGTAAGTTGCTAAGGCTGGCTTTGAACTCTCCATCTTTCTGCCTCAGCTTCCCGAGCTGCTGGGATTATAGGTGTGTGTCATTGTACCTGGCTACATCATGTTTTTTAACCTTCCCATATTGCTGGACATAACTGAATTTTCAAGTTTTCTCATTATGAATAATAGTACTACAATTAACATCTTATGCATAAAGATTTTTTTTTAGGTTTTTAGGATGATCACACTAGAATATATTCTCAGAAATGGGATATAATTGACAATTTTATTTTAAAAAGAATTTTACTTTCTCAGGAATTTTCAAAACTGTACTTTTAATGAGGTCTTCATTAGCATGGAATACTCTAATTTTTTAAATTGAAGATAAGTTAATTATATTTAATAATTCTCCCTCTAGCTGGTTCTGTGAAGAGAAAATTTTCTAAAAACTCTGAGCAGTACTACTAAGTACTGAAGAAGGAGTGGACTAATAATAATTTTATGGGGGTGATATTTGAAGAAGGGAGAAGGAAGAGGTGCTTAAAGAAATCTGTTCCAAAGTGACTCTTCTGATTTGGTGTCAGGAATGAGAATGTTTCTATTGACTTCATTAACTATACCCTTGTTCCTTCCTCATGTCCCCTGATTTCCTATGCAGATTTTAAAATATAGTGACTTTTTGACAGATTATTTAAATCCCAGTGAGGTGGAACAGCATTCAGATAGTTTCTAATGACTATCATCAGTGGCAAATTAGTTTAGTCTGTCTCAGTTTATTCTCTTTGACAGCTTCATGTTTATTTCACACCCGTAGAGGCTAAAAAGGAAAACACGTGTAAAAGAAAACTTGTTTTGTTGCCATTTAATTATTTTAATAATAAACATGATCAAGAATGTGTTTCGGACTTTGTCCTGGCCACAAAAGGAAGATGAACTTGAAAGATAAAACTAATTAGAGTTTTTTTTTTAGTAGGTTTGTTTTATTATTTTTACTTCCCATATGTTGGTTTCTTTTTTTAAGAAAAATTGAATTCTGTTAAATTTATATTTGTCTAGAAAGGAAATTTTAGAAATATAGATAAGTCATGATCATCCATATTTATTTTGATTTTAGATTACAATGCCTGTGATCCTGTGTCTTCTTGCTACAAATTTAACAGTTGTTGTGCTCTTACCTATTACTTATTGCAATTGCAATATTAAAAGGAATTTTAAGGTAGCTATAAATTTTCTTCTGAAGGATATGCTTGGATATGCCCATTCTGTGATATTTCAGCAGTTATTTTGTTCTAGGCTAGTCTGTTTCACCAGCTTCTAGTCAGTGTTTCTAAATTTAGTAATTTTGGTAACATTGGTAGCTTAAAATAGATAAAACAAGAAAGAGGAATCTGTTCATAACAAGCATATTATAATTCTCTTCCAGTAATCTGGTTGCACAAAGAGAGTGTGGGTATCTGTTTGGGGTAGACATTTACCAACACAGAAAAGCAACCATCACCACACCCACGTGCATGAGAGACAGCACAGTGAAAAGATCCATGGAGGGATCTGTACCAAAGGCTGCCTGGGTTTGTATCCTGTCACCACTGCACACCAGCTGTGTGATCTTGATCAAGTCTTTTAATCTCTCTGTAGTGTCAGTTCCCTCATCTGTAAGTGAAGTTGAAAGATAAAGAATTAACATGTGTATATTGTCTTGAATTTACAATATCATGAGAGTGTGAGAACAGTGTTTGTCCATGTTGATGTGTAATGAAAATGCATCCCCCCCCCTCCCTTGGGAAAGCTCTTTGAAGCAGAAAACAAACGTTGTTTTTAAAACCTTCCTCTCCCTCAAAGAAATAAATAGAAAAAGGCACATATCTTCTCTCTCTCTCTCTGTCTCTCTAGTCTCTCTCTCTGTCTTTTGTAACATAGATAGCTAAGGAACTATTCAAAGATTTAAAGATTTCTTTTTTCTTATATTGCCTTCATAGGTTCAGGACTTCTGCTTTTAAATTTTGCAGCCTACTATAGGTAACTAAAGGTCTATTCTCTATTTCCAATTGAAGTATGTACCACTGTAAAATATGCAGAATGTTGTAGATAATGTGATAAAATACATGGTAGAGTCATTGTTTTATGTCTAAAATTATTGTGAAAAGTAGTTAAAGTTTTAACTGTACAAAGTTTTTCAAATAGCATTTTTTAAGATACATTGTTATGGGAGGGGGTTGTGGCTCAGTGTCAGAGCGCTTGCCTTACACATGTGAGGTCCTGGGTTCAGTCCTCAATACCACTTAAAAATAAATAAACAAAATAAAGATATTGTGTCCATGTCTAACTAAAAAAATATTTTAAAAAGATACATTGTTATTTGCACATATCTAAAAGGATTATGAGGATAATACAAAATAAATAATATTTCTGAGAGCAAGAAAAAAGTTAACATGTATAAATTGTTTGCAATATGTAAATATACTAAATGTTGGTGATTATTAGTTTCTGTCTGGAATCTTGAACAAGGTCCAAGGGCAGTATCGTGTTGGGTCTCGTGGAGAATTCCAGGACCTCATTCTATTCTAAAAGGATTCTATGTTAGTGTCATAGATTGAATTCTCCAGAAGTCAGCTTCTGAGATTGAGATTAGCAGGCAGGAACCATTCTGAGAGTGGCATTAAGGATGGTTCTTGACATCTTTGCATGTGAAAGGGAAAAAGCAGAGATGGGGCAGAAGATGTAGCTGGGCTGTGGTGTGTCTCAGCATAGGCCTCTGCCAGCCACCTGGGAGTCTGAAGCTAGGATGGCTCTTTGGAGTTGTTCTGAGTTGGGGCTAGAGGCCCAAGACCTTTATACCCCTGCATCAGGAAGTCAGTGGACATGGGCTTCTCCAGGAAGCCCGTGTGTCCTTGGGAGAAGAAGACTGTCTATAGACAAGGCAATTACTCCAGGGGACAGACTGTAGGTGACATTCCCAGCAGTTGGGGAATAAGTTTTTTAAAGTCATATCTGGGTGGTGCATCACAGTGTCCACTATGTCCAGAACTCTATTATATTTCTGAGGTCACTGAATCCCACCTGTTCCTGTTACCTTTGCTAAACTGATATTTAAGACACTTCTCATTGCCTGTCTTGCTGCACTTTCTCTCCACTGGTTCATTATTTTCTAGTTGTTCCCCCTACAGATCTTTAACTTTCTTGTCACTGTTACCCACTGTGATTTTCTCACTTCCTGGCCAAACCTCCATGTTAATTTAGGACTCTGAACCCTTCATAGATTTGTTCCCATTTGGGGCAACTTCTCTTATACATGAACCAGTGAACAACACATTGGCTTCATAGTTCCAAAGCAATTACCCATAAGTCGGCTTTCTCCATCATCATCATCTACTTCAGGCCAAACCAAGTCCATCTCCCACCAGATCAGCTTGGTCCTTCCTTCCTCCCCTGCTCCTGTAAAGCACTTTCACCCCACTCCCAATCTTTCTGCAGCCTTGATGGTGTTCTCAGGACACTTTGGTATGTCTTCTGCACTGCCAATAACCATAAGTAGCTTCTGTTACATAAGAATGAACACTTGGCCCTTAACATGGTCTGCAAGACCCTTTGTGCCCACCTCTCTAGTAGTGTCTCATACCACTATCCACACTGCACTCCTTCCACATAGTTTAGCTATTGCTTTTTCTTTCAGCATTTTGAAGAATTCATATTGTTTTTTCTTCTGTTGTTTCTGTTGAAAAGTAATATTTTCTTTTTTTGAAGGCAGTGTTCCCTTCTTGGGGGCTGTTCTGAAGATAATGGTCTTTGTCTTTCAGTAGTTTTACTATGGTTTCTCCAAGTGTCTCACCTTGCATTTATCTTGCTTGGGGTTTATAGGACATCCAAGAGCTGTAGTTGATATCTTTCATTGGTTTGGGAATTATTTTCAAATATTATCCTTTCATTTCATCTGTCATTTTTCTTTTAATGTTTAACTACACTTCCACTTTATCTCTTCTCTGTCTTATCTTTCGTCAGACCTCTTGTTTCATTTTTATTCAGCTTGAACAAGCTGACTTATCTTCCCATTCATTCATTCATTCTTTGTATTTAGTGTGCTGTCAAACTAAAGTGTGAAAATGTAAATTTTAAAAATTATTTTTAAAATTTTTTTTCTAGATATACATGACAATAGAGAATATTTTGACGTATTATACATAGAATAAGTATAACTTGTTCCAATTAGGATCCCATTATTGTGGTTATACATGATGTGGATTCACATTGGTTGTAATTTATATATGAGGATAGGAAAGATATGTCTGTCGGGTTTTTTGGCCCTCGTTCCCTCCCGACCTGCGGGAGAGATGGGAAGAGCATGCCCCGACCAAGACGAGCCAAGAAAGGAGAGGGCCGACTTGCCAACGGCACCCAGCACGCAGCCCTCCCTCACCGGAGGACAATCAGACGGTCAGGGAGACCAGTCAAGGCAGGAGCTTGTTTACTGAGAAAAAACACACTGCTAATATAATGTACAGGAGCCAATCAGGATAAAGGTCAGCAGGGTGGGGAGAGTTCACGTGTACACCCATCCTACAGGCCGTAATGGGAGACACGAGCTGTCCATGAGGGCAGAAGGGTTCGGAGCCTATCCTAGAGGGGGTCCCATTTTTCGTCATAACCCACAGCAACACCTTCTGGCTGATCGCCAGGTGCTATCTTAGCCACATGTGGCCCCAGGACAGCGGGTAGCAGCCAGCAAGTTAGGTTTCCTCTTTTCTGATGCAACATGCCCCACATGTTACATCATGCCCTACATATGTCCAATTTATTCTACTCTCTTTCCTATTCTCATCCCTTCTCCCTTCCCTTCATTTCCCCTGTCTAGTCCAATGAACTTCTAATCTTCCCCTCCCTTGTTGTGGGTTTGCCTCTACATATCAGAGAGAACACCTGCCTTTGGTTTTTCTAGAACTGGCTTATTTTACTTAGTATGATATTCTGCAACTCCATCCATTTACCAGCAAATGCCATAATATTCTTCTTTATGGCTGAGTAATAAAAAAAAAATCATGTATATATACACCAGATTTTCTTTATCTGTTCATCTGTTGTAGGACACCTAGGTTGGTTCCATAGCTTGACTATTGTGAATTGAGCTGCTATAAACATTGATGTGGCTGTATGTTGATTTTAAGTCTATTGGGTATAAATTGAGGTATGGGATAGCTGAGTCAAATGGTGGTTCCATTCCAAGTTTTCTAAGGAATCTCCATACTGCTTTCCATAGTGGTTGCACCAATTTGCAGCCACTAACAATGTATTAGTGAATTTTTTTTCCCTACATCATACCAACATCTATTGTTCTTTGTATTCTTGATAATTGCCATTCTGACTGAAGTAAGATGGAATCTCAGTATAGTTTTGATTTTTTCTAATTGCTAGAGATTTGACCATTTTTTTTCATATATTTGTTGACCAATCATATTTCTTCTTCTGTAAAATGCCCGTTCAGTTAGTTAGCATGTTTATTAATTGGTTTATTTGGGGGGCAGTTTGGTGTCAAGTTTTTTGAGTTTTTATCTATCCTGGAGATTAATGCTGTATCTGAAGTACAGGTGGTAAAGATTTTCTCCCATTCTGTAGGTACTCTGTTTATGTTTTTGATTGTTTCACTTGCTGTGAAGAAGTTTTTTAGTTTAAGACCTTCTCATTTTATTGATTCTTGATTTTACTTCTTGCACTTTAGGAGTCTTTAAAATTTTTGTAAAAATTCTAATTTGTTATATATGACAGCAGAATGCATCACAATTCATATTACTCATATGGAGCACAGTTTTTCATATCTCTGGTTGTATATAAACTATATTAAAAAACTGTTCGTGTCTTCATACATGTACTTAGGGTAATGATATCCATCTCATTCCACCATCTTTATTACCCCATGCCCCCCTCTTCCCCTCCCACCTCTTTGTCCAATCTAGAGTTCATCTAATCCTTCCATGCTCCCCCTCCAACCCCATTATAAATCCCTCTCCTTATATCAGAGAAAACATTCAGGCATTGGTTTTTTGGGATTGGCTAACTTCACTTAGCATCATCTTCTCTAACTCCCTCCATTTACCTGAAAATGCCATGGTTTTATTCTCTTTTATTACTGAGTAATATTCCACACACCACATTTTATTTATCCATTCATCTACTGAGGGGCATCTAGGTTGGTTCTACAGTTTAACTATTGTGAATTATGCTGCTATAAATATTGATGTGGCTGTGTTCCTGTAGTATGCTGTTTTTAAGTCCTTTGGAAATACACTGAGGAGTGGGATAACTGGTCAAATGGTGGTTCTATTCCCAGCTTTCCAAGGAATCTCCATACTGCTTTCCATATTGACTTTACCAATATGTACCAGCAATGTATGAGTGTGCCTTTCCCCCGCACATCTCCTCACCAACACTTATTGTAGTTTGTGTTCTTAAAGTTGCCATTCTGACTGGAGTGAGATGAAATCTTAGTTTTGATTTGCACTTCTATAATTGCTAGAGAGGTTGAACATTTTTCCATATATTTATTGATTTATTGTATATCATCTTTAGAGAGGTGACTATTCAGTTCCTTGGCCCATTTATTGATTGGGCTATTTGTTTTTTTTTTTTGGTGCTTAGCTTGTTGAGTTCTTTATATACCCTAGAGATTAGTGCTCTATGTGATGTGTGAGGGGTAAAAATTTGCTCCCAAGATGTGGGCTGTCGATTCATCTCACTGATTGTTTCTTTTGCTGAGAAGAAGCTTTTTCGGTTGAATCTATCCCATTTATTGATTCTTGTTTTTAATTTTTGTTCTATAAGAGTCTTATTAAGGAAGCTGGGGCCTAATCTGACATGATGGAGATTTGGGCCTACTTTTTCTTCTAATAGGTGCAGTGTCTCTGGTTTAATTCCTAGATCCTTGATCCACTTTGAGTTGAGTTTTGTGCATGGTGAGAGATAGGGGTTTAATTTCATTTTGTTGCATATGGATTTCCAGTTCTCCCAGAACCATTTGTTGAAGAGGCTATCATTTCTCCAATGCATGTTTTTGGCCCCTTTGTCTAATATAAGACAACTGTAATTATGTGGGTTAGTCTCTGTGTCTTCTCTTCTGTACCATTGGTCTTCAAGTCTATTTTGGTGACAATACCATGCTGTTTTTATTACTATTACTCTTTAGTATAGTTTAAGGTCTGGTATAGTGATGTCACTTACTTCACTCTTCCTGCTAAGGATTACTTTAGCTATTCTGGGTTTCTTATTCCTGCAGATGAATTTCATGACTGCTTTGAATGTCATTGGTATTTGGATAGGAATTGCATTAAATCTGTATAGTCGCTTTTGGTAGTATGGTCATTTTGACAATATTAATTCTGCATATCCAAGAACAACATAGATCTTTCCATCTTCTAAGGTCCTCTTTGATTTCTTTCTTTAGCATTCTGCAATTTTCTTTGTAGAGATCTTTCACCTCTTTCATTAGGTTAATGCCTAAGTATTTTAATTTTTTTGAGGCTATTGTAAATGAGTAGTTTTCCTCATTTCTCTTTCTTAGGATTGTCACTGATATAAAAAATGCCTTTGATTTATGGGTGTTGATTTTATATCCTGATACTTTTCTGAATTCATTTACTAGTTCTAGAAGTTTTTTGGTAGAATTTTTTGGGTCTTCTAGAATAGAATCATACTGTTGGCAAATAGTACAAGTTTGAGTTCTTCTTTTCCTTTCCATATCCCTGTAATTTCTTTCGTCTGTCTAATTGCTCTGGCCAGTGTTTCAAGAACTATGTTAAATAGAAGTGGTGAAAGAGGGCAACCCTGTCTTATTGCAGTTTTTAGAGAGAATACTTTCAATTTTTCTTCATTTAGAATAATATTGGCCTGGGGCTTAGCATAGATAGCCTTTACTATGTTGAGATATGTTCCTGTTATCCCTATTTTTTTCTGGTGTTTTGAACATGAAGGGGTGCTGTATTTTGTCAAATTCTTTTTCTACATCAATTGAGATGATCATATGATTCTTATCTATAAGCCTATTTATGTGATGAATTACATTTATTGATTTCCATATGTTGAACCAACATTGCATCCCTGGGATGAACCCCCACTTGATCATGGTACACTATCTTTTTGATCCATTTTTGTATTTGATTTGCCAGAATTTCATTGAGAATTTTTGCATCTGTGTTCATTAGAGATATTGGTCTGAAGTTTTCTTTCTTTGATGCATCTTTGCCTGATTTTGGAATCAAGGCAATATTGGCCTCATAGAATGAATTTGAAAGTGCTTCTTCTTCTTTTATTTCTTTAAATAATTTATAGGGTATAGATATTACTTTTTATTTATAAGTCTTGTAGAACTCAGCTATGTATTCATCCGATCCTGGGCTTTTCTTGGTTGGTAGGCTTCTGATAGAGTCTTCTATGTCCTTGCTTGAAATTGATGTGTTTAATTGTGTATATCATCCTGATTCAATTGGGGCAACTCCTATGCCTCTAGAAATTTGTCGATGCTTTTGATATCTCTATTTTATTAGAGTACAAGTTTTCAAAATAATATTTAATTATCTTCTGTATTTCTGTAGTGTCTGATGTGATATTTCCTTTTTCATCACATATGTTAATAATTTGAGTTTTCTCTCTCCTTCTTTTTGTTAGTATGGCTAAGGGTCTGTCAATTTTATTTATTTTTTCAAAGGACCAATGTCGCGACCCCTTGCCCGCAAGGAAGACGCAACTCAGGAATCTTCTTTCAGCAGTTTATTCAGGTCCTTGATACTTTTTCTTCTCTCAGCTGTTTATTCATGCCTTTGTATTGACATGTCTTTTAGCTTCTACTACTACTCCTACTGCTACTACTACTACTACTACTACTACTACTCCTGCTACTACTACTCCTACTACTCCTGCTACGTGCCCCAGCCCTAATAAAGCAGATAAAGCCCCAATGCATAACTGCCACGTGGATCTTTCTCATAGGGTGATTTACAGCTACGTGCCAACTCTCCCAAAATAAGGAGTTGTTTATCACAGGCCACGGTGCTATCAGCGCCATCTTGTAATGGCGGCCACAGTACACAGAAACGGCTCACCACAGTTCCCCCTTTTTAGTTTTACTAAGACAATACAGGCGAGAGTAGAGGTCCTATCCCACTGTGCAGAAGTGGCTGCATATGGTTCAGCCCTAAGGAGGCGCCTTCCCCAGATCTGGCTCCATATCAGCCGACGCCTTTTTTCGTGGGGCGGGGCGTGGACGTCCAACCCGCATGCAATAGGACATGCTCCCCTTGAGGTCCACTTCAAGGATCACTCAAGTGCAGTGCCTTGCCTCGCATCCTGTATCGTGACGATGGTGGACGAAGGGGGACAGCTGAGGCTGAACTGTGACTGATTAGAAATACGACGACAAACAAGTTGGCAGCACCCTGAAAGAAAGGCACGGACAGTAGAAAGGGGGAGAAATTCGGTCGTGACATCTGCCATTGTTAGATAAAGGCCAAGACGTTCCCGTGGAATACATGTGTCTCAGGCAGAAAAACAGGAGGCCTAGTGAGCTGGCCACTTCGACATGCAGAACAAGGAATTGGGGGCTGGGCCCCGGGGGCCAGGGAAGGCCTGCTATCAGCAAGTTCCCCTCTTTTGTTTATTGCATGTCAAAGGGAATCAAGTAGCCCCTGTCTTAGGTCGTCCACCGCCCCTGCACTGCTTACCCGTCTCTGGGGAGGCCCCATTCCCCTGTCTTAGGTTGCAGTGCAAGCGTGGAAGTTGCCCGTCACTGGGTACTACAAGATCAGCTCAGCGTGTTGTGGCCAACAGGACATTGTCATGGTAAATGTTTAACCGCCTCCATATACAGGACCCATGACCATCACCATCAAATGGCAGGTGTAGTTGAACCGTAAGATTAGTTAGTAAAGATCCTAGTGCAGAAAGGCAGGGAGGAGAGGTATGCACAAAGGAAAGATATGGTAGAAGTTTCAACATTAGAAGAATGACAAAAGAAAGACATGTCGATCCCAGTGCAATGTTATAATAACTTGGGGTGCAACGACCATGTCAAAGGTTTACTGTTTAAGATGCGCAAGCCAGACTTGTGGCGAGTTGCCATTTTCTAAAGCAGCAAGAGCTTGTATGATCATAGCCTTATCGTGAGCACTGCGGGCCTTGAGGCGACAGAGAAACTACAAGCAGAGAAACATACCAAAGCAACACATTGCACCAAAAATGCCTATTCCCACCCATTCCTTAAAAAAGGAAAAGGCAGAAGAAATCCAAAGGGTGAATTGTCCCAAAGTCACTGGTACGACATGGGTGTTGTTCAAAACAGCTATCTGAGTCAGTTGAGACTGGATCAAATTTTCTGCCACCATGGACCAATTTCCGGCCAAGTACTCTCCGATGATGCGGGAAGCATTCCTGGAATTATTAAATCTGACAGAGGTTATGCATAAATGTGCATGTTGGTCAACACAACCTAAAAGCACCAAGTCAGCCAATTCTTCTACCTGAGCTTGGAGTAAATCTATTCTTTGGTTGGCAGCTAAAATCCCTGACAAAAGATGTTGGTTAACTTTATTTTGAGAATCGAGTATGGTGGAAGTTTGTTGAATAACCTGATTAATAGTGGCAGCAGTTTGGACCTGATTAAGAGCCTGTTTGCATTCAGCAAGCTGCTCCTTAATCTTCACTTTATCAGTTAAAAGAGCATCCTTTACCAATCTCCATAGAGAGAAAGTAGCAATCGGGACTCTATCTGGACTTTGGTCCCTCAACAACTTTTGGAGATCCTGCTTTACCAAATCCCAATCACTGTTATTAAGAAAGCCTCCCGTCAGAAACCAAGGACAAGCCTGGGCTATAGCTTCAACGAATTTAGTTGTTGTCTTGGTTTTTATTCCTGTTCCTTGTTTGTTTAACAGTTCTTTAACTTCGTTGGCCAGACGAAGTTTCACTGTTGAGTTACCCATGGTACGTACCCTGTCTCTTTAAATCATCTTTGATCCAATCTTCCCCCTTCTCCCTTAGAAGGTGAGCCTCCTCCGCTTACCTCTGCTTTCCGAATCTCCGTAAGGACCTCCAGATGCCAAGTCCGGCCAACGGAAACCGAGTCCGGCGAGAGACGTCGAGGTTAAAAAATAATAAAAAAATCACAGGACACCAAGGTTCTTTATCCAGGAGGAGGCATGTGTGCCTTTTTTTTTTTTTTTAAATTTCTTTTTATACTTTGGAACAATTTTTGAAAACCTTAGAATCTATAAACAAATTATTATATTTTGAGAAGAAATATCAATGAAAATAAAGTTAAAACCTTTAGATATTTTGGAGAAATAATTATAATAATTTATCATTATATGAGTTTGAACAATAACCTTGAGAAGTAGAAATTACTTGATTGTATTTTTATTTAAAAGCAAATTTATAGTAAACGCATTTATCTCAAATATCTGTAACTGAAAAGGCAGAGTATCTGATAAATGTAAATATAAAACATAAATTATGGGTTTTCTGTTGAAGAAAAACAATTAGGCAAATATATATTAACTAATCAATTAGGCATGTGCTAATTAATTTATAGATTAACAAATATAGGTTATCTAAATATCTAAAATATATATATAAAGAATAAGAACATAACTTATAATTGTATTAACTTCATGTAACCACGTGGTCTTAAAATATTTGGATCCATTTAAATTTATTTTTAACTAGGAGTGCACTCTTCTATGTGACGTCACTTGATGTAACTGAAATAAGATCCTTGAGTATACATTTTTATTTTTATAGTTAGCAATGAAAATAAGGATTTTTTGGTCATCACAGGAACTTTGCCGGCTTGTTCCTGTGGCGAGCAAATGCATCCTCATAACCTTCAAAATTAAAAGTAAAATATAAAGAAGCATATTTGATATCTCCCATCAATAGAACATTATTTAGTAACACAACTATAGAGAAAAAGTCAGGTTATTTAACTTAGAATTAGCTTAAATTTAGGACTGTAACATAGAAACCTGTGGAATTAAATTTTGTCTGAAAAAGATATCTTTTGTTAGCATTTACAGGTAGGCATTTTGTTGTAAAAAAAATACAGGCTCTGAGCAGCTCCGGTAGAAACCTGAAACACAGCAGTACAGGTTAGTGGCTGGAAAGCGGGACTAGAAGTCCTGTCTGAGTGACTGTGGAAGAACCAATCGGAAGCCCGCAAAAGTGTGGGAGGTGGGACCAGGAAGCAGCTATGCCGGCCAGGCATCCCATGGTTACCATGGTGATGCAAACAACATGGAGTCTGGTGCCCATTTTCAGGGCAAAAGTTCTCCAAGTTTTCTTAGCCGATTGTATTTTGTTTGATTTTGTCTGCATTTTCCCCCGCCTGGCCAAGATCTTACTGCGGTAGCAGCTTGTTCTGTCTCTGCGACCTGCGGTTGCAGTTGTACATCCTGTACTTCCTGGCGTTCCCCTAGGGAGTCTACAGATAGAAAGGGGTTGGTCCGTGGGAGGTGACGAAGTCCCCCACTCCCCGGGGTACCATTCCGTCCCTGGATTGCCCCATACACCTAGGCTTCCGGGGCCCGGGTCGGGCCCCTGTTTCCGTTTTGAGGGCAGCGGCCAGAACCCTGTCCTGTAATATGAGCTCCATCAATATCCTTACAAGCTCGAATCATGTCATCAACACTCTTTGCTCTGGTAGATTTAATGGCATTTTGGCAATAGGAATTTGCATATTTAAGAGCCAATTGCTTAATGACCGGCATGGCTTGTTCCAAGTTAGGGAATATTTTTTCTGCTACCTGTATCAATCAGGCAAGGAAGTCAGAATAAGGCTCAGAGGGTCCTTGAGCAATTTTTGAAATTTTTGTTTTAGCATTTGAAATAGGTAGAGCCTTCCAAGCCTAAATGGCTGCTGTAGCTATCTGAGCATAGACCCCAGGATTATAATTAATTTGTTGATTTATGATAGCATATAGTCCCAAGCCTGTTAACATTTCAAGGTTACGCCGTGGGAAGCCGGCGTCCTGATTGACTCGGGCTAGCTCGCGACACCTCTCTTGATTTTCACTTTTCCACAACAAAAAATCCCCTCCGGACAACACAGCCATGCAAAGCTGTTGCCAGTCACTAGGTGTTGGCTGATTGGCAGGGGTCTGTAATTAGTAACTGCCTCCTTTAGTTGTTTAATATCCTTAAAGGCTAAAGGAACATGTACTCTGGCCGGCTGTCCATCGGCATCCAAGTTTTCAATTACTGGGAAGTTTGGGCCGTCTTAGGCTGCCACTGAACACCCCCCAGCCTTCTGGGGTTGTCCTTGTCCCAATCGGGGTTACAAGGAGGGAGCATGACTGCATCGGGGCCGTAGGTGCTTTAAATCTTGACTTTTTTAATTGACCCTCCAGTTCTTCTATCTCCCTTTCCAGTTTTTCCTCCTGCCAGCTGTTACCCTGGAGCCCAGTTAGTAACTCCCTTATCTTAGAAATGTAGTCAGCACTGTGAAGCCCAGCTCAAGGCCAGAGGCCTTGTTACATATTTTTGTGAAAAACTAGTAAGGGAGTGTCCAGTGCCTGGAATGCTGATTTTTTCAGACAGTAGCCAAATAAAACAGGGCAACATGAAAATAGGAAGTTTATCTACATTAAACCTTTTTGTAGAGATTCTTTTGCTGAAAGTCCTAAAATAAGCCATGGTGAATATTTTGGAGAAGGTCAATTAAGACTTTTCTGTGGGCCTGATAGGGAGGGGGAAGATGAGAAGGCGGGGTTGAGAGCGGCTAGGGTGGATCTAATTCCTCAGAACTGTCCGAGCTACTTGTGTCCTTGGGAGTTTTTAACTCAGTCAAGTCCGGATAGAGCCTTCTCCTCTGTTTAACATTTCGTACATTCCCATCCTTCTGAGATATCTCACTTTCTGCCGTCTCTGACTTCTCCTCATGTAATTGCTCTAAAACTTCCTGTCCTTTAGTAAGTGCTTCCTGACATCTGCCATCTGTGAGGCAACTACGGACCATCTTCCAAAGGGGTATCACCCCACCCTCTAATATGCCCTGCTCAGAAGCAAAGTCAAGGTCTTTGCCTAATTTATCCCAGCTAGGTATAGTAAGGCTGCCCGAGAATGCAAACCACGGTGCAGCAATATCTGTCTTCTGTAAAAATCTCTCTAAAGTACTACGTTTCACTTCCAGGCCCTTGGAACGTAACAGGTCATCTAGGGCCAGGAGGAGCGGACTTGAAGACGCGGCACCCATGACACAACAACAAAAGACGCACAAAAAACAACAAGAGATACCACAAAAAACAAAAACGAGATGACACAACAAAAGAAACACAGAAAACAAAAGTGAAAGTACACAGTGCAGCTGCAATAAATATGAGGCTCTCTCTTTCTTTGTAGAGGAGCTGACCCCGCTTTGGACGCGGATCCCACTTAATGGGACTATCCCTGCTTTCATAGCAGATCCCACTTACCTGGGATTAACCGGTGCACCACCCCTGACTGACTGAAAGTTCTGGTTCCCGGGTCTCGGCGCCACTTGTCGCGACCCCTTGCCCGCAAGGAAGACGCAACTCAGGAATCTTCTTTCAGCAGTTTATTCAGGTCCTTGATACTTTTTCTTCTCTCAGCTGTTTATTCATGCCTTTGTATTGACATGTCTTTTAGCTTCTACTACTACTCCTACTGCTACTACGACTACTACTACTACTACTACTACTCCTGCTACTACTACTCCTACTACTCCTGCTACGTGCCCCAGCCCTAATAAAGCAGATAAAGCCCCAATGCATAACTGCCACGTGGATCTTTCTCATAGGGTGATTTACAGCTACGTGCCAACTCTCCCAAAATAAGGAGTTGTTTATCACAGGCCACGGTGCTATCAGCGCCATCTTGTAATGGCGGCCACAGTACACAGAAACGGCTCACCACAGACCAACTTTTTGTTTTATCAATTTTGTCAATTGTTTCTTTTGTTTCAATTTTATTTATTTCAGCTCTGATTTAAATTATTCCCTATTTTCTACTGCTTTTGGTATTGATTTGTTCTTCTTTTTCTAGGGCTTTGAGATGTAATGTTAGGTCATTTATTTGTTGACTTTTTCTTCTTTTAAGGAATGAACTCCATGTAATGAACTTTCCTCTTAGTACTGCCTTCATAGTGTCCCAGAGATTTTTATATGCTGTGTAATTGTTCCATTTACCTCTAAGAATTTTTTAATTTCCTCCTTGATGTCTTTTGCAACCCATTGTTCATTCATAGCATATTATTTAGTCTCCAGGTGTTGGAGTAGCTTTTATTTCTTATTTTATCATTGATTGCTAATTTCATTCCATTATGATCTGATAGAATGCAGGGTAGTATCTCTACTTTTTTGTATTTACAAAGATTTGCTTCATAGGACAATATATGGTCTATTTTAGAGAAGGATCCATGTGCTGCTGAGAAGAAAGTGTATTCACTTGTTGAAGGATGAAGTATTCTATATATGCTAGTTAAGTCTAAGTTATTGATTGTATTATTGAGTTCTATAGTTTCTTTGTTCAGCTTTTGTTTGGAAGATATATCCAGTGGTGAAAGAGGTGTGCTAAAGTCACCCAAAATTATTGTGTTGTGGTCAATTTGACTCTTGAACTTGAGAAGAATTTGTTTGAACATAGATGCTCAATTGTTTGGGGCATATATATTTATAATTGTTATGTCTTGTTGGTGTATGTTTCCTTTGAACAGTTTGAAATGTCCTTCTTTGTCCCTTTTGATTAACTGTAGCTGAAAATCTACTTTATTTGATATGAGGATGGAAACCCCTGCTTGCTTCCGAAGCCTGTGTGAGTGGTATGATTTTCCTAACCTTTCACCTTCAGTCTGTGGATGTCTTTTCCTATGAGAGGAGTCTCTTGGAAGCAGCATATCGTTGGGTCTTTTGGCCTAAGCAGCAATCCTATGTCTTTTTATTGGTGAGTTTAGGCCATTAACATTCAGGGTTTTTATTGAGATATGATTTATATTCCCAGCCACTTTTGTTTGTTATTTAACATGACTTGGTTTTTCCTTTGATAAGCTTTTCCTTTAGTGTAATACCTCCCTCTGCTGATTTTCACTGTTGTTTTCATTTCCTCTTCTTGGAATATTTTGCCAATGATGTTCTGTAATACAGGTTTTCTAGCTGTAAATTCTTTTAACTTTTGTTTATCATGGAAGGTTTTTATTTCATCATCAAATCTAAAGCTTAATTTTGCTGGACACAAAATTTTTGGTTGAATCCATTTTCATTTAGAGCTTGATATATTTTGTTCCAGGATCTTCTAGCTTTCAGGGTCTATGTTGAAAAATCTGCTGTTATCCTGATCTGTTTCCCCCTATATGTAATATGATTCCTTTCTCTTGTGGCTTTTAATATTCTCTCCTTATTCTGTATCTTAGATATTTTCATTATATTGTGCCTTGGTGTGGATCTATAGTGATTTTGTGCATTTGGTTTCCTGTAAGCCTCTTGAATTTGGATTTCCAATTCATTCTTTATGTTTGGAAGATTTGCTGATATTATTTCATTGAATAGATGGTTCATTCCTTTGATTTGGAACTCTAAGCCTTCCTCTGTCTCAATAACTCTTAAATTTGGCCTTTTTTATGCTATCCCATATTTCTTCAATGTTCTGCTCATTGTTTCTTACCATTTTCACTGTGTGGTCTACATTCTTTTCAAGATTATATATTTTGTCTTCATTGTCTGATGTATTATCTTCCAAGTGGTCTACTCTGTTGGTGATGCTTTCATGTGAGCTTTTAATTTGGTTTATTTTTTCTTTCATTTCAAGTATTTCTGTTTGTTTTTTTTTTAGACCCGCTATCTCCCTATTGAAGTAATCTTTTGCTTCTTGTATTTGCTTATGTAGCTCTTTGTCGAAATAATCTTTTGCTGCCTGTATTTGCTCTCTTATATCATCATCCTTTAATTCACAGAACATTTTAATTATGTACATCCTGAACTCCTTCTCTGTAACTTCATTTGCTGTTTTGGGCATGGATTATAATAATTTGTATCTTGACTTGTTTGGGGCACTTTCTTCCCTTGTATTTTCATGTTGTTCGTGTGTCTTCCTTTCTAGTACTGTGGATGAGAGGTGTTACTGTTTTTATCCTATAGGCTTATAGTGCCCTTCTAGGGTTCCAATACCTCTTCATTCAGAGTAAGGACAATGTTAACAGATCCCAATAGAAACAAAATACCACCTAAAAACAAATAGTTGTTATTAAGATGTTTAACGTTTGGTCACAGTGTATAGAAATGGTGAATTCAATTATCATCTACATTATAATCAGTAGGTTTGTAAAAGGTTTACAGTTTTTGATGGTGGACAAAAAAACCGGGGATGAGGTGTAAGATGATATGCTGAGGAGATATGAGATGAAGATATAGAGTTTTTATATCTTAGGAAGTGTGAAAGAAATCTAAAGAAGAAGGTTAGTAGCAGGAGAATAGAGAGGTAGACAAGTAGGAGGGAAGACAGTAGAGTACATGAAACAAACACACATATATATTGAGAAAAATAATAAAATGTTAAAAAATAGTAAAAAGTGGAGAGAAAAAAACCAAAAAGGGGAAAAAAGAACATACAACACAACTTAATATGCTATTCAGTTGTCTCAGTCCTCAATAACCTAATTCATGCAAGTACTTGGTTTCACATATGTTAGGGATGTGAGGGTGGGAGAATAAAAAGGGAGAAGAAAGAAGAAATATCAAAGGAAGAAACAAGGATTGTTTTGGTTGGAGATCAGTATCTTTTCTGCTTCCCTTCTAATCCAATAGGTGGGGTTGTCTGTTCTTAGTTGGTATCTCCGCCTTTAGAATGGTGGGAGTTACCAGGGTGTGAGGGTTGGTCTTGGGTGCAGGGCACCTGGAAGTGGAAGCCAATCCCGTTGGGAGACTGTGCTTCAAGGATCTCCTTTGGGGTCTACTCCTGTGATGTGGGCACCAGGTCTTAATTCCTCATCTCCTGTAGACCTCACAGTTCCTGCCCTCTAAATCAGTCTCTAAAGTGTGTCTCCCTCACAGTGAGGTCCCTTTCTACTTCCTAACCAGGAACCTTTCTCTCTGGGTATCTTATGTATTGCACTCTGGTGGCTGTGCACCTGTTGCAGAGGGCTGTTTGTACTGGGCAGTCACTCTGCTGAGTTAGCAGCTGCTGGGGATTTCAGGGAACTAGAAAACTATGCAGACCTGGCTATCTGGTGTTCCAAACTGGTAGTTGCCCCAACTAAAGATGGTGATGGAGGTGACCCAAGATGGAGGCTGCTGCTTTCAGTGTTGGGATGTAGGGTCGGGTGGCGGGGAGCTGGGCAAAGGTGTTGTGAAATGTGTTCAGAGATGCGCTCTGTAGTGTGCAGTGTGTGGCTGTCAGCTTTCTTTAGAGGCTGTGATGTCCCCAGGAGCAGGCAGGCTACAGTGAATAGGGGACTATGGCTGAAGCTGCTGAGTCCCAAGATGAAGACAACCTAGGGAGCCCCATGTTGGTAGATGGGGATCCACATAGGAGAGGTGGCAGGAGTTCCTGCGAGTGGGTAGTGGCTGAGTGTCCTTCATGGGAGTGGAATCTTGGAATTCTGTGCTGGTGCTAATGCTGGTGGTCCCACTAAGGCACCTACGAGTAGTCAGGGGTTGGGAGTCCTTTTCTAAAGCTGAGGCCTGGGCCCCTGTGCAGCACTGTGGCCGTGATTTCTGCATGGAATCAGCTGTGGAGGTGTCCTCTATCACTCTCAGCAAAGCAGCAGTGACACAGAATGACACAGAATGTGGCCTCCTAGCTGCCATCTGGGATCCCCCCCCACCTTTAGGAGTCTTATTGAGGAAGTCAGTTCCTAAGCCAACATGATAGAGATTTGGGCCTACTTTTTCTTCTAGTAGGTGCAGGGTCTCTGGTCTAATGCCTAGGTCCTTAATCCACTTTGAATTGAGTTTTGTGCAGAGTGTGAGATAGGGGTTCAATTTCACTTTGCTCCACATGGATTTCCAGTTTTCCCAGCACCATTTGTTGAAGAGGCTATTTTTTTCCCTCCAATGTATGTTTATGGCACCTTTGTCTAGTATGAGATAACTATACATTATTATTTTTTTAATTTAAATTTTTTTAATTTAAAATTCACTTTTGGTTTTCTTCTGTAATTTCTGGCTCTCTCACCAAATTCAAAATCTTATCTTTTATTCCTTAAGTATATTAAACATGGTATGAGCATGAGTATAATGAAAAACAAATATTTGATCTTTTTCTCCCAGTTCTTGACACAGAGCTCCTAAAAATCCTTGGAATCTCTAGAGTGATGAGTATCTTTTGTGAGCTAATGAGATGACAGATTGCAAGGGGCTCCCCTAATTTACAAATGAGGGCTGGTCATAAGAAATCCCAGGGAATGGTAAGAGATTTGGAGCTTCCAGCCCTTTCTCCCAACCTCCAGGGAAGGTAGAAGGGCTAGAGATTGAGTTAACCATTGGTGACCATTGATCTAATCAATCATGCCTTCAAAATGAAACCTCTATTAAAACCCCTAAATTACAAGTTCCTAGAGCCTCTGGTTTGGTGAACATATTGGGGTGTTGACATGTCCTGCATTTGGAGAGGACCTGGAAGCTCCACATGCCTTTCCCTTTGCATCTCTTCTATTGGGCTATGAATTGTATCCTTTATATTAAGCTGGTAATAGTAAGTTAAACTCTTGCCTAGGTTCTGTGAATCCTTTTGGCAAATTATCACACCTGAAGTGGGAGGGTTGTGGGTACCCCTCACTTTGTAACCAAGTCAACCAAAGTGAGGGTTACCTGGGAACTGATACTTGTGATTGGCTGCTGAAATGAGAGTGTTGAGGGACTGAACCCTTACATCTGTAAAATGTAATGCTAACTCTGAGTAGCTAGTGTCAGAATTGAATTGAATTGTAAGACACCCAGTTGGTATTAGAATTAGTTGATGTCATGAGGGGGAACATTAGTTATGCTGAAGTTTGCATCTGTTAGAGTTTTCTTTATATCTGGTTGGCCTATAGTTGTTTGCTATTGTTTACTTTTGTCCTAGTCATGCTCTCTTATTATCTCATATCCCTTGGCAATTTTAATTATGAAAAACAAGCATTAGTTTGTAACTCTGGGTATTATTGTCCTCTCAGGGAAAATTTTTATCTGCATTTATATAGGCAAGGTACAGTAGGAATTTCAGATCTTCTTAATCTAATCAGCATTTGAGATGATAGGAAGTTGAGTTTTGATCTCTGCTGATCTGTTTTTCATTTATCCTTGCTCATGCTCATAGTGAGTAAGTCCTTAGGATCTTACGCAGGGGCACTTATCAGCTAATACCCACTCCCCAGTGAGACCTGATTTCTAATTTTTGTCTTCCTGTCCCTGCTTGTGTTGAAGCCTCTGATCAGCTTTTCAGTCTCTCCATTGTTTCTACTAGAGATATTTGGCCAAGTTTCTACAGGAAAGTGGTTCCAAATTCCAGGCTCACTTTTCCTTATTCCCCTGAACCATGGCTATGTGATTTTTCACTGTTTACTATCTCTGCCACATCTTAAAACAGAGTAGAAGAAATACTTGTTCAGCTTTTCAAGTAGTTCTCAGCAACAGGCTTGGTCTAAATTACTCTGTTTGCATTAATGAAAGCAGAATTCTCTTTTTTATGCCTTGAATATTCAGAAGACTGTATTCTTGCCGCTTAAGAATTTCTTTAGAATTTAAGGCAACGGAATACTTTTAAGATGAAAATATTCATTTAAATTTGCTTGAGATTGAATACAAAGATATTGTGGTTTAGAAAATAAAGCTTTTATAATTGAACTACATCTCTAGTTTTCTTTCAAAATTTTCCTAATTATGGGAAAAATAATCTAACATTCCTTTGCCTAACTTTTTAACACATCTGAAATTGGAGGTTAAATGAAACTGGACTTGTGAGCCAAGTACATAAGTCAGCTGGAAGCAGGAAACTATGCTTTGTAAATTCAAATATTTTTTAGTTTCTTGCATTTTTTCATTCCATTTGGAAATTAACTCTAACTTCTCTGTTCTGTGGGCAAATGAAATTGATGTGGATTGTATCCACCTTTCAGCCAGAATATTAAAGAACAAAGAGCATTTCCCTGAAAGTTGGAATGTTGAAAAGGTGGAATTGGAGTAGGAGATGGATGAAACTCAGGAGGAAATAACCAAACTTCCTACACATCTTCTACTCCCCACTTGGAAAAGTTATTTCCAGAAATTGTTCCTGCTCTATCATTATAAAGGTTTATTATATTAAAGAAATTCTCTTATTCAGTAGACATATCTCACTACTATGTCACCATCATATTATTAATATCATCTATATCACATTATTTTATCATTGCTTATCAGTTACATTATCCTAACTAAGCATTTGTAGTACAGTGTACCACCAAACCAGGGAAAATCCATCTATTGAACTGACCTTATTTTTCCTGCTTTGCTGAGCCTTAGGGCACTTGGAGTATATATATATATTTGAGGTGGGGTGGGGGATTGGGAAACATAAAACTTATGTAAAAAGCATAAATTCTTCAGTGATATGAACAAAAAGTCAGAAGTCAGTCTTCTTCCATATATGCTAGATTGGGAATGCCTGGGCAAATGGAAGGGAAGCAAAGTGAAATTTTAGAAATAGGCTTTAGTGGAAGAGTTTTAATGGCACAGCTTATCACAATATAAGTACACTAACCATAATAATTGGGCAAATATATTTACAGAAGCAAGATGAGTTTTTATTCTATGGAACAGAAAATGTAATCAAAGTATTTTTTTTTCATTTAGTAATATTTGTGGTCCATTTTCCAGGAAATATTTTCAGTATTTAGTGATGTGTGAATATACATCCAGGCTCACACCTGACTTCTGATTACAATGGTTACTTATGACTTTTCATATGACGGTTATTCTCATTTTGTAGTTTATATATGCATATTATGTTGAATATCTCTTTAGTGTCTATGAGAAAATAAATCATTGGTATGAGAAAACACTGGCATTATATGGTATTCATCTGGAATTATTCAACCTTTCACAAGGAAATGAGAAAGATTATAGGATTAGACCAAATCCTGGATCCTTTTTCCTCTTTGCCCATCTGTATTCATTATAGTTGAAAGAGAGACAAATGAAGCTATTGGTAGCTCAATATTTAAGGCTTTATTACACTTTAGAAGCATTAAAAAAGGGAGAAAATGGAAAAATCTTATCAAAGGCTGGAAATGATTATCATATTGAATAGTTGAATTTTCCATTTAATGACAACAAAGAATGAAGATAGGTGTTGTAAAGATATGACTTCATTATTGGTATCACTCAGTACTCTCAATTCCAAAGAATTGATCATAGCTTTTAAAGGCTTCTGTCAGGACGTAGAACTGACAATTGGGTACATTGCTGGAGAAAATGAAATGAGTAAATGATTTCCATTTCTATTGAAACTGTATAGGAAAGCCCCAGCCTTGATCAGAGCTCATGCCACAATTCAAGATTACTTGGGTCTCTTGCTTTGGCTACTGTTATCCTTCCTGGACCCCAGGAATGTGAACTGTGAAAAGGACAAGGTCAGAGAGGACAAAACTGCCAGAGCAAATGTAGCTGCTATCATTTGTCTTTTCTAGTATCCATTCTTCTCCCTCTTCCCCAAAGCTCCCTCTTTATAAATCCAGGACCCCAACCTTCGGCAACACAGTCCCTGGGCTCCAGGGAAGCTAAGTCCATCCCTAGTTCTTAGGGTCCCTGACTGGCATAAAAGTAATTCAGTCCCTTCTGCTACAGTAATTGATTGTAAAATAGTCACGTGTCACGATAACAGATGCTTGCTGTGGGCCTGGGGCAGAGTAGTTTCTTTGGCTTTAAGAGAGAACTATCAGGACAGATGTTTTCTCTTCTTCTGGACATATTATTTATGATTCTGGCCTGAACCTACTATAGCCAACTTAAAGTACATACATGAAAAGAGAAGAAAGTGAATCAAAGAGAAATGATCCAGGACCATGATCAAATCATATCTAACCACTGCTATGAGAGCTAAGTATAAATTTCCTGAATTGTTATGTCAAATAAGGTGAGCTGTTTCTTGCAGCCAAAATTATTCCTAGTGATAGATAAATGAGTTCTCTTTTAAGCCCAAGTGGTTTCTAATACAGAGGACCACCCACAGATTCTGTTTTAGGTCCCTTGACCTATTTGAGCTAATAGGGGAGCTGTAGAGATGCTGTCCTCTGTTTCAGAGCTGTTTTAGAATTTGTGGTTGTGTCCTTTGAAGTTATCTGGTTTACAAGCCTTGAGCGCTCTTCCAAAGGCCACTTCTGCTAGAATGGGCTCTCTAGGTAAAATGTGACCTGATCCTCACCCCTGGGTCTAGAAGCACCTGCTCCGCCACCTTGAGGCTATAGAATACAGATGTAAAGCTTTTCTCATTTCCCAACATTATGTTTAATGAGAAGACCTATCCATGAGAGATGCTTTCTCACTCACAGGCTCATCATTCCTGGCTTCTCTAATTTTCCACACAACTTTTGTTTTTACAAAAATTTTAGTTCAGACACATAGTAAGTTTGAGGAAGGCCTGTTGACCTCTTGTTGATCAAAGTGGAAGCTATTGTAGTAGAGGCAATTTGGCAACAGGAAAACTTGGTCAGGTGTGAAATAAAGCTAGCATCCTAAATGATCTCTAAGCAAGCCCAGTAAGAATAGCTGAGTTGCATACCAAGAGTTAAACATTTAGAGTGGGGTCATGATATGCTACTGATAAGCTTTTACACTGAGAAATCTATGATATTCATGGTATAGAAAAACTCTTCACAAGTTCAAGTCAAACTGACCACAACACAATAATCTTGGGTAACTTTAACACACCTCTCTTATCATTGGATAGATCTTCCAAACAAAAGTTGAATAAAGAAACTATAAATCTTAATAATACAATTAATAACTTTGACTTAACCGAAATATATAGAACATTCCAACCTGCATCAAGTGGATATGCTTTCTTCTCAGCAGCACATGGATCCTTCTCTAAAATAGACCATATAATATGCCACAAGGCATCTTTTAGCAAATACAAAAAAAGCAGAGATACTACCCTGCATTTTATCAGATCATAATGGAATGAAAATAGATATCAATGACAAAATAAAAAATAAAAATTACTGAAACTCGTGGAGACTAAACAATATGCTACTGAATGAACAATGGGTTGCAGAAGACATCAAAGAGGAGATTAAAAAATTCCAAGAGGTAAATGAGAACATAGACACAACATATCAAAATCTCTGGGACACTATGAAAGGAGTAAGAGGAAAGTATATTGTATGGAGTTTTTTCCTTAAAAGAAGAAAAGTTAACAAATAATTGACCTAACATTACATCTTGAAGCCCTAGAAAAAGAAGAAGAAATCAACACCAAAAGCAGTAGAAAGCAAAAAATAAGTAAAATTAGAGCTGAAATCAATGAAATTGAAACAAAAGAAATAATTGAAAAGAAATTGACAAAACAAAAAATTGGTTCTTTGAAAAAATAAATAAAATTGGCATGCACAAAACTCAACTCAAAGTGGATCAAGGACCTAGGAATTAAACCAGAGATACTGTGCGTATTAGAAGAAAAAGTAGGCCCAAATTTCCATTATGTCAGATTAGGCCCCAACTTCCTTAATAAGACTCCTGTGGCTTAAGAATTAAAATGAAGAATCAATAAATGGGATGGATTCAAACTAAAAAGCTTCTTCTCAGCAAAAGAAACAATCTGTGAGGTGAATAGAAAGCCTACATCTTGGAAGCAAATTTTTACTCCTCACACATCAGATAGAGCACTAATCTCTAGGGTACATAAAGAACTCAAAAAGCTAAGCACCAAAAAACAAACAAACAAAAAAACCCCAAAAAAACCAAAAACCAAACCAAAACAAAACCCAAGTAGCCCAATCAATAAATGGGCCAAGGACCTGAACAGACACTTCTCAGAAGAGAATATACAATCACTCAACAAATATATGAAAAACTGTTTATCATCTCTAGCAATTAGAGAAATGCAAATCAAAACTACTCTAAGATTTCATGTCACTCCAGTCAGAATGGCAGCTATTATGAAGACAAACAACAGTAAGTGTTGGCAAGGATGTGGGGAACAAGGCACACTCAAATGTTGCTGGTGGGACTGCAAATTGGTGCAAACAATTTGGAAAGCAGTATGGAGACTCTTTGGAAATCTTGGAATGAACGGAACCTCCATTTGACCCAGCCATCCCTCTCTTGAGACTATACCCAAAGGACTTAAAAACAGCATACTATAAGGACATAGCCACATCAATGTTTATAGCAGCACAATTCACAATAGCTAAACTGTGGAGTCAATCTAGAGGCCATTCAGTGGATGAATGGATTAAAAAATGTGGCATATATAAACAATGGAATATTACTCAGCAATAAAGAAGAATAAAATCATGGCATTTGCATGTAAATGGATGCAGTTGGAGAAGATAATGCTAAGTGAAGTTAGCCAATCCCAAAAATCAAATGGCGAATATTTTCTCTGATATAAGGTGACAGACTCATATTGGGGTAAGGACAGGGAGCATGGGAGGAAAAGATGAACTTTAGATAGGACAGAGGGGTGGAAGGGGAGGGGAGGAAGCAAGGGGTTAGCAAGGATGGTGGAATGTGATGGACATCATTATCCGAAGTATATGTATGAAGACACGAATTGGTGTGACCATACTTCATAACAAGCAGAGATATGAGAAATTATGCTCTATATGTGTAATAAAGAAATGTAATGCATTCAACTGTCATTTATTTTTAAAAAACCAATAAAAATATTTCTCACACAGCTGCATATAAATGGCACTCTTCTACCATCAAAGATTTTAAGCAGAGGGGCAGCATAATCAAATTTGCATTTAGAAAGATCACTCTGACTGCTATTTGAAGAATAAAGTGGTAATTTCTGGGTAAGGAAAATGGGGTTGCCATTCAGAATAGGGAATATAGATAGAAGATAGAGTCTAGTGTAAGACATTGAGATTTATTTTGGACATGTTGAGTTTGAGGACCCAAGGAATATCTGGTTGAAGTGTTCACTCAGCATTCCATTTAGGAGTGAGAGCTAGAAACATGGATTTGAGAGTTTTCATTTTATATATGGCAGTTAAGCCCATGAATTTTGATGAATTTACTCCAGGAAAGCAATCACACTTGAGACTTTTAGTGTCCTGACAGCAGAATCCCAAGGTACACAAAGGAAGCTTGAGGAGAAACCAAGAAAAAAATGTGCCAGAATCTAAAGAACTATTGGTTTAGACCAAGGGGAATAGAGTCTTAATGATTTATTCATTAATACGATCACTGCAAATATAGTTTTTAATTCTAAATGCCATCGAAATGACATTGAAAGCCACAGCCCATCAGGAGGAAGTGAGAAACTCAAATCCACATCATAGCAGAGTGGCAAGTGCTCTCATCTGGAGGGGTGTAGGGGAAACCAACTTGCTTTGCAGAAGAGCAGTTTATCCTCTCTTTATGGTTCTAGAAGGAATCATGAGGAAATATAAGAAAGTACATTTCATTAATATAAACAACAATTTGAAAAGGTGTTAAAAACTGAAGCAAGTTGACTCGGTTGGGAGCAACCTTTAGTAGGAAGAGAGATTTTTTAGAACATAGTTTATCTTATAGGTCAGTGGTCTGTGAAATTGTCATCTCTCTATATACATATTTAATGCATATATTGCTGGCCACTACACATATAGGCCTTGTGTTTATGTCATTCAGTAAGCTTAGGGTGAGTAGAAGGAGTGACATTTTATTCTTTGGAGGCTCTAAGTGAAAGTGACATGATCCGTACCACATTCACATCTACTCTCAAGAAATTTTCTTGAGAATTCCCCTGGGAGAGAACATCTCAGTATTGAGTCAGTTTTGTGGCCTTGAACTGAGATAGTTGACAAGACATCTTATAATAAGAATATGAGGGCAAGATGCCCTAAGGGCTTCACAACCATTTATATCAAAATTCTGTGAAGGAAAATCAATGCTTTGTTTCTGGGAATGAAAAATCCAAACTTCACCAAATTACTAGGAATGAACGTTTTGTTTTCAAACCAGAGATGGGACTAAAACCCCACCAACCTGAACAAGTGCTTCACCATGTCTCTGGAGGTAATGTGGTTTGATAGGCTTGACAATGACCCTGATTTGAAACTAAAATTTATGTTCTCTTCCATTCGAGTTTTAAAATTTTTTCAAAATTGCCTCAGTGAAACCTTTCCTGATCTCCCAATGGAAAACTTCATACCATCTAAGCCTTCATTTCCTCTTTTCCTGGATCATGTTTTTCCTTAACACTGATGTTCCCTAGGAATAGGATCTTAGACAAAGATTTGAATGCATGTGCTTAATTTGGGTGGTGTTCATGGGAAACTCAATAGGGGTGTGGGAGAGTGAGCTGGGGAAGGGAAGGAAGCCAAATCAGGGTACATCAGCAGCAGGTTATTGCCATGGGCATAGGGGACTAAGTCCTGCTGGGACCTCGTGGAGACTGCACAGAGGATACCTCAGACTTGCTACCTTTGGGGCATAAGGAAGCTGAGGTGTTTGTCCACCAACTGTCACCAGTCTGTGGTTGAGGGTTGCTGTGGAGAGGTTTGGGACTTTATTTCTTTATTTTTCAGGTTTCCAGTCTCTGTGCTTAGTCAAGTGTCCTCCAGCTGCTTTGCTTTACAGTAGGAGCCCTGGGATCCAGGTGGATGGGAATTGGAAGTACCAAGGGAACTTGAGAAGGCACTTATATAGTATTTGCTAGGGAACTTGATTCTCTCTAATGTACTGGATATTTTATTTATTATATATCTCCCACTATCCTACAGGATAAATTTCTTGAAGACATGATTTTGGTCTGTTTTGTTCAAAGAATGGCACTAGAAGTATGGCCTGAGGCTTATTCATTTAGTATTTAACAACTATAATTAGGGACTACTCCAAACCAGGTACCTCTGTACAATCTTTGGTATTATGATAGCCAATCCAACCAATTGGATAGTTCTCCACTATTTTTGTAGCCAATTCTTAGACTTTACTTAGTCAAAAAGATGGAATTACAGGAAGAGGTGCTAATTAGACAAATGCTTTTGCTGTGTTGCATATTTTTGGTAACTAAACACATACAAGGACAACATGAAGTGCTGGGTTAGAGAAAGAACAACAGGGTTTGAAGGGAATATGTGAACAACAGGTTACAATGCTTACTCTAACCCCAGCTTTAACAGTCTCCCTGCTAACTGAGGGAGTGTGGCACACAGAAAGAACTCCAAATCCAAAGCCTATCCTGGCCAATAGTTTGGTTCAGATCTCAGGAGGAGAGTACAACCTTAGAATTCATCATCAACAAAGATGCTTTTGCTTAGACCTGTACAGATGACAACTTGACGTTTTTAATTAACAACTATTTCAGTGTTTCTTGAAAACACATGCAGCTGTTAAATTACCTTGCACCTACCCTGAACTTTTTTTTCCTGCTTCTTGTTTTTGTAAAACCTAAGTTTAGAGTATCAATCTTAAAATATTTGTCACATCTTTTTGTTAATCTCTCTCTCTGAATCCCAGTTTATGTCATCTGCTCCTATTATTTTTTAAATTTAGCAAGGTTATGTTTAGCTTTCACTTACCTTCTCTGTCCTCTGACCTATCCAAAGCACCCATCCCACTCCCAATCCCATCCCCTTTCCTTTCAACACAAGATAGATATAATTATTATTCTTAAAAACTCTGACTCTTGCTTTGTTGTAAAATTTCAATCAATAAGGCACTTATAAATGTTTGATGTTATACTATTTGTATATAACCACACCTCTTTCCCCTTCAATTAGTGGTATTAGTCAAGGATTGGACAGACTGAAAACTCTTTCAAGTTGTATTCCTACAATTTCTTTGATTTTTTTTCCTCTAGAATCAAATCTGCAGGCAGCTAAAGGTATAGATACACAGCCCATACCATAATCATTCTTGTTAAAGACTTTTGGTGTGTCTTCTAATTGGAGACTTTCTGTACTTAGTACAGGAATATGTATGGGTTTTAAATCAGTCATGGGACTGCTAGAGTGTTCCCCCAGAGAAGGGGAGGTAATTTATGCAAATGCAAAACATTTTAAAGTGTAACTGCAGGGAGGAAAATTAAGAGGCATTTGTTGTACTCAGGCACATCTGGCTTGGAAGTAAACCTTTAGGAAAAGACAACCTAGGGGCTTTTGGTAAATTAGGTCATCATCATCAAATAACATTTCTGGATATTATTTATCATGTTACTAAGAT
Source organism: Urocitellus parryii (assembly GCF_045843805.1). Taxonomy (NCBI): domain Eukaryota; kingdom Metazoa; phylum Chordata; class Mammalia; order Rodentia; family Sciuridae; genus Urocitellus; species Urocitellus parryii. Next base: position 79,933,804 of record NC_135540.1, read on the forward strand.
GGGTAGTGCACAAAGCAAGATGATCATAGCCAAATGCCAGTTGGAGAATTAAAAGTAGTTGGGAGGTTTTGTGCCCTAATTCTTCAAGGTTTACGAAGATAATTTTTCAGTAGAAGAACTAGTATTTCTGGGACCCTTAGGCCCCAAAGATAACATTTAGTACTAATGAGCCAAATTATTAGGTCATATGTGGACCCACCAAAGCCACATAGGTCTTGCCTGAGACCTGACAACAGTGGCACAAATGTGCAAATGGAGAAATCCTGAGGTTGTGCAAACACTAAATAAATTAGACAAATACAGAAGAGCATTTACATTATGGTAAAAATTAGGGGAAATAAAATGTACGTCTTTATCTACAAGCTCCCTTGGTATTCCATAAAGGTTTTATCTCAAGTAAAACAATGAGCTTGCTGGTGTGATAAATTAGCAGACCCTTCTTTATTGTGAAGTATTCCTGTGTTGCAAATCACTGATTTTATTAGATGGCAGCTCTAGCAGCAGTCTAATGCTGCCTCATGAAAAATCCATAACAATTCAATCTAATTTTAATGATTTTGGAAAATAATAGTAGGTATTTGAGGATAGCCCACTTGCTTATAGTCTCACTTTGTAGTTTTGTCTGTGTAAGTGAATGTGATTCATGAACTTCTGTTGCTATTTTTTTTAAAACAATGTATGAACTCAATTCAGTTTATCTTCACTCCCCCATTTTCACACATCCTCTCTCTCCACAGCATGTTTCTTACATCTTGTGTATATTTACAGCTTATTTATTTATTCCTTTGGTTCCTAAGCATATTGAAGGAAGATCAAAGCTAATTCAGTTGAATGTTTCAATCTATTATAATGCTTGTTCTTGGAAAAATGCATACAATGGCTTAAATTTTTATTTTAGAGGATAATTGAAAATAATAACTGTATTAAGCATTCTCTTCACATAGAAAATAAGAGAATAGGAGGAGTTTCTGAGTTAAACCCAAAATGGAGGAAAGTCAATCTTACACTGTAACTCTGTCTTATTTGCCTTCTAATTTCATTTGTTTGCTTATGTGTAAATCTTTATTCATGTGGTACCTTCAGTGTGTGAAAGTCATGCAAAATAGCATGACAGCAAAATAGCTGTCAGTGTAAACCCTCTGGGAATACACAAGAGCTTGATGCATTCTCTCAAGCAGGTCACTACTTTTTTCCTTCACTATGGGGAATAATTTATGTACCAAGGCAAGACATTACTGTGTTTTTGTGTGTTCTGATTCTTCTGTGTTAGCACTACTGTCTACCCATCAAATAACTCAAGCTAAGAGAACATTTGAGTTACTTCTCAATTTCCACAATTATTCATTTTCTAGATACAGTATTTTATTAGAGAATGTTATTTCTATCACTTTTCCTGTTAGAATCATCATTTGCCAGTGGAAAATATTAGTCTAATAAAATATTTCATCTCTGTGTTTCTATTACTGTGTATTTTCTCATAGATATTCTTTTAGTGTGATGTATATTCATTTTTATGTATAATTTCTACAATATGAAGACTGTTGATATTATTACCTTTTAGTGGTTTGAACCATGATTTGTTGTCTAATGCTGTTAAGAAACCCATCCTTTGATAGATCTTGCTGAGAGCCACAGCCAGAGTCTGTATGGCCCCTGGCATTTTGCCAACAGTATTGATTGACAGGCAAGGCGTTAATATCCACCTCTGCCGCTACTTTTGAGTTCTCGCGCTATTTTTAGTTCTCACGGGGATTCCCCGGGAGTTCCCATTGGTTGGCGAAGTGCAGGAGGAGGGATTTTCCGGGGGAGAGATTTCCGGTGGGGAGTTCCTGCAGGAGCCTCGTGGCTTTCGGGAGGATTCCCCAGGAGCGTGTGTGAGGTTTTTTTCTTGCAGTAAAAAAATAAAGTCTGTTCTTGCTTCAGTGGCTCGTGATTTGTGCCCAGCCAGACTGCGGCAAGATCTAATACTTTCAAAATAAGTGGCAACAAGGGCATCCAATGAGGAAATCAGAGTACTAGAATTATAACAGAAGAGTCTGTTTAGTTTCCTCAGTTTCCCCAGTGAGACACAATAAACCAGTCTGTATTGGTATGGATTGAAAGAAAAGCAGAATTTGTCAGCTTTGCTGGGTGGATGTACATGCCTGTGTGGGACTGTTCACCTAGAGTAGTGATTCTTGGAGGATCAACATACTTTGTAGTTAGTACTTCTGGAAGAATTGATGACCATTCCTAGGAACCCTGAGGCTTTCATGGGTAGATTCTATATATTTCTATAGTCCTATGTTCCTGAACTTTTATGGCCAAATTAACTTGCTTCATTCTATTGTCTCTCAGGCAAGTAAAATGTTTATTAATATAAAAAAGCATATCTCATTTATCTTGTTTATCTGGAAAACTGATTTGGATCATATTGTATAAAAATCTACTCTCAAAACCTCAAGGGAGAAATAATTATCATAATTTGTAAATTTTGGCTGATTTTTCTTATGACAGAAGGAAGAATTAATGGCCAATTCATAAATTCTCCAACTGAATTACAAAGAATATTTTTGTTTTTACATAAAATTTGTTTTGTAAATATGAAGATATCTGACTGTAGCACATAATTGTTATTTATATTTGCTAGGGAGTGGCTATAATAGAGTCAACCCTTTATCTTTAGCCCATGTAGGTATTGGTACTATATCATCAACATGTAGGTTCAGTCCCTCCAATTTCTGTCATTCTTTAATTGATCCTGAACAAGGTGGGCTTTCTAAAGGTGGACTTGACTCCTGAGCAGTGTGTATAGAATAACTGGTGCAGCTGTAGGTTCTGTACTAAGTATGCTTGGAGTTACCAGTTGGGTTGTCAGAGTTATACCTTGGAGATCATGGATGCCTTAGGACACACACTGTGCCTGCCAGGACTAAGTGGATGGGGCAGGACATGGAGGCTACCCTAGGCTTTCTCTGTCAAAGCAACTATCTGCATTCCCATTAAACATCCCAGCAGAGGTGACTCAGGGGTCTTTAAGAGAAGCTTAAAGTGGGAATATCCTGAGCCCAGGTCTGCTGGAGTGAGGTCAGTCCTATCCCAGGGGAGGGGTCTTTTCAGCTCTTTCCATCAGGATAGCTCAATCTGTTTATATGGTGGCTCAGGGCACCAGAGAAAGCATTCTAAGACAAGAAACTCCAATGTGAAATCACAAGCTTCTGTTTGTACCATACTTGAAATGTCCCATTGTCTAAAAGGAGGCACATGGCCTGGCTCAGAGACAAGGTAGGAACAGCTTGAATACTGAAGATATGACTCATTTGGGATCACTAAGGAAGTAATATGCCCAATTAACACAAATTTTATAGATGAAATGTGATTTCAGGATAACTTTGCCCTTGTGGTGGGCCAGGACTCACCTATTCTTGATAATACATTTGCTCTTTTCTACTGCTGAGAACTGGTCTGAGCTATGTTGGCATACACAACTAGTAGGATCTTTTTGGTGATTCTTGGGTGTTGTTAATATTTAGAAATCTTGAGAGTTAGTTATTCTTTCATAACTTCATATCAGGTTATGAGAAAAGCAAGTCTTAGAACAAATGCTTCTACTCATATTGAGTAGCATTTCTGCAAGCAGGCACCAAATAATACTAAACCACTCTGTAGACATCATTTATGAATCTAGCTAAGGGCTTCATTCCTAAGAACAAAGATTTCCAGCACTCACTAGAGTCTCACCCTGTTTGTGAAAGCATAGGGAGTATCTATAAAATATTTTAACTAGTTTCCATTGCTCCGCTGCTACTGATTTTCCAGATGGGAGCCTCATTCTATCAATCAATGAGCCACTAATTCCACCAATAAAAGCCAACTTCTAATATTAGGCCAATAAGGAAAACTGTGTCATTGAAGGAAGGAAATAAAGACTAAGATCTTTTAGTCTTTTATAATGTATGACCTTTCTGATAAAGTTTAGCTAATAGTCCCTCCAGTATGGATTTATGATTAGAGCAGCATCCTACCCCAAGAGTGTAACTGTAACTGACATACACTATCTATACTAAAGGATATTAAAGTGGGGAGATGCTGGTCAAAGGATACAGTTACAGACAGTAAGAATGAGTTCAGAGGATCTCTTGTACAGCATGGTGACCATGGTTAATAATATACTAAGAGTAGATCCTAAGTGTTCTCAAAAAAAGGAAGTGTTAATTAGCTTGATTAATCATTTCACAATATGTGTGTACATGTCACATTGAAAATTGTAAGCATATGTAATTTTTGCTAATTATACTTCATGCTGGGAGTAAGGGAGTATAGATGCCACAACATGCATTTAAGAGTGCATTGGTGGAAATATTGGAGAAGCTTCCACCAGAGTATAGAAAATTGAGAACTTGAGGATAAGGCTTTGTTAATTCATTGCTCCTGGGAACATCCCAGAATATCTGGCATGATCCCAGTTCTCAGGTAACCATTTCAAAAAACTAAGTATCATACACATATGAAAAATTCACAATATTTAAATGTTTTATAAAAATACCTTTTTAATCGATTGCATTGTATTTTTATTTATTTCAAGCATACATAAAGTAGAAGTTTTACCCCTCACACAGCTTCAGTGACTATCAGTATATGAATCTATTTCATCTCTACCCCTTCTCTTTACCTTCTTTCCTGCCTTAACATCAGATGTATTTTTTAAAGTCAAAGTCCAGATATCATGTCCTTTTTATCTATTGGCCTCAACATTAATACATCTAAAGAGAAGCAGTCAGTTAACTATCTAGTCAGTACTCAAATTTCTCTGAAGCAAACATCTGTTCATAATAAGTATGATTCAGGATTCAAAGTCGAAACAAGGACTCAAACAAGATTGCACTTGATTGATATGTATTTTGGGTCCTATATTGCTTCTAAACTAATAGATTCAGAGCAGGATTTTAATCTATTGACAATTTGGACAGGATAATTATTTGCTGTCAGGGAGCCATCCTGTGCATTGAGGTTGTTTAGCAGTAACTCTGGCGTCTACCGGGTGTCGATAACACTTTTTCCCAATGTGACAACCAAAAGTGTCTCTAGACATTGCCTTAATGTGCCTTGAGGGCAAAATGGCCCTGGTTGACTGCCACAGATTTAATGGTTTCATGTTTAATTTTTTGACAAGAATAATTCACAGTTAATATTGTATATTTCTTATTGCATTACATCACAAAGCATCTCTTTTATTGATCAGTTGGTCCAAGAATTGTCAACATGATTCATTCAAGTTAAAGTTTCCTGTTTATCTTTCAGCAAAAGATTTTAATAGCCATTGATTATCGAGTAGATCTATTGTTTTATTAAGAATTATAAAAAGGATTTTCTAATTTTATTATTCTTTCTGCAATTATTAGCTGGGAGTCTTATATAAAGAGGAACATTTCTTCATTAGCTATTTGATTACCCTGAAACCAAATCAATTTGGTTCATTTTTCAGAAAAATGAATTGCTGCCCATTGAGTCTCTATATTAGTATAATTCTGAACTCATGGACTTGTGCTTATTTTTTTTTTCATTTTTTATATAGTTATAGATGGACAGCATGGCTTTATTTATTTATCTTTTTAAAAAATGTGGTGCTAAGGATCAAACCCACATGCTCTGCCACTGGGCTACAGCCCCCCTGATTATTCTTTCTGATGCTCAAATTGCCCTGTATTTAGAAGTGGGATCCCCTTTAATTTTCGTAAGACTTAGTGGTCTTTAGTAAGCTTTTTATTTTTTGATATAAGATGTTATAGGATTATCTTGTGCATTTCTCTTTAATCTTGATTTTTTCGGAGTGAATTGTTACTTAGAATGCTAGGGGTTCTCATTGATTTTGAGTTTTCTTGCTTCTAGGCTTTTCTGAGAATACAGCTAGGAAAAAAGTTTCTTTTAAAGGGGAAAATACAATAAGATCTTACTGCTGTTTCCAATTCAAATTTAGTTTCATAAAGATTTTTATTTAATTCCTTTGATACATGTCTACATTTCATTTCTCTTATACTGAACAATTTATTCCTAATAAATTAATAATTAATTATTTAAAAATTTAACATAATAATTTAAAAATAATACCATTATTCTTATTAATAATATGATTATTGCTCTCTGCTTTCTGATCATCGAGTGAACTGCTTTCCCTCTGCCACACTCTTCCTCCATGATGTTCAGCCTCACCTAGAGCCCCAGGAATAGAGCCGGCCTTCTATGAATGAAGACCTCTGAAACTGAATGATTTACTCTTAACTGCAGAGAGGTCCATGGGCCCACCTTCAAAATATGGCAATAGCACGGAATCCAAGATGGAGGGCCAGAGGGAGGCAGCATTCTGTGTCGCTCTGTGACTTGGGTTTCAACTAGTGGGAATACTGCTTCTCTGAGAGTGATAGAGGATCCCTACACAGCTGCTCTCCTGCAGAAATCGACAGCGCTGTGCGCCTGTGCAGGACTCCAGGCCTCAGCATTAGAGCCGGACTCCCAATGCCTGACACCCAACTTCTGAAATTCTAGCCCACCCAGGGCTCCAGAGGGCTTCAGCCTCATCAGCACAGCTGCAGAACTCCCAGACGCTGCTTCACTCCCATGCAGGACACTCAGCTGCTACCTACCCATAGGAACTCCGGCTGCCACTCTCCTGTGGACCCCCATCCACCAACAAGGGCTCCCCAGGTCACCTCCATCTTGCAACTTAACTTGGCAGCTACAGCCATAGTCCCCTAGGTGGTAATCTGCCTGCACCTGGGGACATCTCACAGCCTCTGAAGTCAGCCAAAAGCCACAGTACTGAATGTCACAGAGCTCATCTCTGAACACATCCCACAATGCTATCACCTGGCTCCCCTCACCCACCATGACACCCTGGCGCTGGAAGGGGCCTGCTTCCATCTTGGGTCACCTTCCTCGATATATTTGGTGGAAGCAGCTCCCAGGTTGGGACTCCGGCTGTCCAGGTACCCGGTTTCCAACTTCCCCCTCTCCTTAGTGACAGTAACCCAGCACAGTAACTGCCCAACACAAAACAGCTCTCAGTGGGATGGGTGTGCAGTGCGACTGGGGCACTGCCCACGGGAGCCCCTGTGAGAGAGATCCTTTAATTGGGAACTGCTAAGGGAGAGGGAGATGGTGCAAAATTTTGGAGACTAACAGAGAGACCAGGAACTGGGAAATCTCCAGGCAAGATAGAGTGATAAGGCCGAGTGCTCAAGTCATATGAGTGGACCCAAAAAGAGACCCTTGATGTGCAGTCTCCCTTCAGGGACTGGTGGGTGCCACACCTCACTCCCAGGCACCCTGCACCAGGACCTGGTTACCTTTCCACCCTGGTTACCTTCACCATCCTGAGGGTTGAGATAACAGTTAACAACAGACAACCCCACCTGTTAGATGAGAAGGGAAGCAGGAAATTGATCTCCAAAACAGTCAACAATCCTGGTTTCTTCCTTCAAGACTTTTTTTTCTTTTTTCTATTTTTCTTCTCCCCCTCTATCCTCTCATCCTCATATCCCCAACATATGTGAAACCAAGTACTTTGCATGAGTTAGGATTTTGAGAACTGGAACATCTAAATAATATATTAGAGGTGTGTTGTATATGCCTTTTTATTTTCTTTTCCCCTCCAATTTTTACTATTTTAACATCCTTTATTTTTCTGAATACACATGTGTGTTTGTTTTATGTACTCTACTCTCTTCCCACTTACTTGTCTACCCAAAATTATTTCCTGTCTATTCTCTTGCTACTAGCCCCCTTCATTAGATTTCTTTTTCACACTTCCTAACATATATTAACTCTATATCCTCACATCCTGCCTCCTTAGCACATCATCCTATGCCTGACCCCCAGTTCATTGTTCACTGTCAGAAACTGTAAACCCTTTTATAAACTTACTGATTACATTATAGATAATAATTGAATTCACCATTTCTGTACATTGTGACTAAATGACTTAATAGCAATGAATTGTTTATAGGTGGTATTTGGTGATATTGGGATCTTGTAACATTGTCCTTCTCCACAAAAGAGAGGTGTTGGAACCCTAGAGGAGCACTATAAGCCTATAGGTAAAAAAAAAATTAACAACTTGAACCCACAGAGCTACAAGGGAAAACAAATGAGCAACATGAAAAGACAAAGGAAGAAAATGTCCCAAACAAATCAAGATTCCACATTATTAGGATCCATGGCCAGCACAGCAGAAGAAATTACAGAGAAAGAGTTCAGAATGTACATAACTAAAATGTTCTGTGAATTAAAGGATGATATAAGAGAGCAAATACAGGCAGCAAAAGATCATTTTGACAAAGAGCTACATAAACAAATCCTGGAAGCAAAAGATTACCTCAATAGAGAGATAGAGGTTCTAGAAAAAAAAAAAACAGAAATCCTTGAAATGAAAGAAAGAAACAAAACAAATTAAAAGCTCAATTGAAAGCATCACCAGCAGAGTAGACCACTTGGAAGACAATACATCAGACAATGAAGACAAAATATATATCTTGAAAAGAATGTAGACCACACAGTGAAAATGGTAAGAAACCAAGAGCAGAGCATTCAAGAAATATGGGATAGTATAAAAAGACCAAATTTAAGAGTTATTGGGGTAGAGGAAGGCATAGCATTCCAAACCAAAGGAATGAATAATCTATTCAATGAAATAATATCAGAAAACTTTCCAAACATGAAGAACAAATTGGAAAACCAAATTCAAGAAGCCTACAGGATGCCAAATGTACAAAATCACCAAAGGTCCACACCATGGCACATTATAATGAGAATGCCTAACATACAGAATAAGGAGAGAATATTAAAATCCATGAGAGAAAGGAATCAGATTATGTATAGGGGGAAACCAATTAGGAAAATGGCAGATTTTTCAACACAGACCCTGAAAGCTACACGATCCTGGAACAACATATATCAATTTCTGAAAGAAAATGGATGCCAACCAAGAATTTTGTATCCAGCAAAAGTAATCTTTAGCTTTGATGATGAAATAAAAACCTTCCACGATAAACAAAAGTTAAAAGAATTTACAAAATATCCTTGGCAAAATATTTCCTGAAGAGGAAGCAAAAAAAAAAACAACAATGGAAATCAGCAGAGGGAGTTAGTATCCCAAAGGAAAAACTAATCAAAAGCGAAAACAAGTTAAATAACAAAAATAAACAAATATGAGTGGGAATACAAATCACGTCTCAATAAAAACCCTGAGTGTTAATGACCTAAACTCACCAATAAAAAGACAAACACTAGCAGATTGGATTTAAAAAAAAATGACCCAACAATACACTGCTTTCAGGAGATTCATCTGATAAGAAAAGATATCCACAGACTGAAGGTGAAAGTTTGGGAAAAATCATACCACTCACATGGACTGTGGAAGCAATCAGGGATTTCCATCCTCATATCAAATAAAGTAGACTTCAAGCTAAAGTTAATCAAAGGGGATAAAGAAGGACATTTCATACTGCTCAAGGGAACCATATACACCAACAAGACATAACAATTATAGATATATATGTCCCAAACAATGGATCATCTATGTTCATCAAACAAACTCTTCTCAAGTTCAAGAGACAAACTGACCACAACACAATAATTCTGGGTGACTTTAACACACCTCTCTCACCACTGGATAGATCTTCCAAACAAAAGTTGAACAAAGAAACTATAGATCTCAATAATGCAATCAATAACTTAGACTTACCTGACATATATAGAATACTTCATCCTTCAACAAGCGAATACACCTTCTTCTCAGCAGCACATGGGTGCTTCTCTAAAATAGACCATATAATATGCCACAAAACATCTCTTAGCAAATATAAAAAAGTGGAGATACTACCCATCATTTTATCAGATCATAATAGAATGAAATTAGAAATCAATGACAAAATAAAAATTACTCCAACACCTGGACACTAAATAATAAGCTACTGAATCAACAATGGGTTGCAAAAGACATCAAGAAGGAGACTAAAAAATTCTTAGAGGTAAATGAGAACAATTACACAACATATCGAAATCTCTGGGACACTATAAAGGCAGTACTAAGAGGAAAGTTCATTACATGAAGTTCATTACTTGAAAGAAGAAAAAGTCAACAAATAAATGACATAACACTATATCTCAAAGCCCTAGAAAAAGAAGAACAAATCAACACCAAAAGCACCAGAAGACAGAAAATAATTAAAAGTTGAGCCAAAATCAATGAAATCAAATCAAAAGAAACAATTGAAAATATTGACAAAACAAAAAAATGGTTCTTTGAATAAATAAATAAAATTGACAGAACCTTACCTATGCTAATGAAGAGAAGGAGAGAGATACTCAAATTACTAACATACTTAATGAAAAAGGTAATATCACAATAAACTACAGAAAGATAATTATAAATTATTTTGAAAACTTGTACTCCAATAAAAAAGAAAATATTGAGGCATCAACAAATTTCTTAAGTCATATGATTTTCTCAAATTGAATCAGGATGATATACACAATTTAAACAGACCAATTTCAAGAGATGAAATAGAAGACGCCATTGGAAGCCTACCAACCAAGAAAACCCCTGGATTGGATGTATACACAGTTGAGTTCTACAAGACCTTTAAAGAGTAACTAATCTCCATCATGTGGGATTAGGACCCAAGTTTCTTAATAAGACTTCTATAGCACAAGAATTAAAATCAAGAATCAATAAATGGGATGAAATCAAACTAAAAAGTTTCTTCTCAGCAAAAGAAACAATTTGTGAGGTGAATAGAGAGCCTACATCTTAGGAGCAAAGTTTTACCCCTCACACATCAGATAGATCACTAATCTCTAGGTATATAAAGAACTCAAAAAGCTAAACACCCAAAACACAAATAACCCAATCAATGAATGGGCCAAGGACCTGAACAGACACTTCTCAGAAGATGATATACAATCACTCAAACAAATATATGAAAAAATGTTCAATATCTCTAATAATTAGAGAAATGCAAATCAAAACTACTCTAAGATTTCATCTCACTCTAGTCTGAATGGCAACTATTAAGAACACAAACAACAAGTGTTGGAGAGGATGTGGGGAAAAAGACACCCTCATACATTGCTGGTGGGACTGTAAATTGGAGTAGTCAATCTGGAAAGCAGTATGGAGAGTCCTTTGAAAACTGGGAATGGGACAACCATTTGATCCAGATTTCCCTCTCCTTAGTCTATACCCCCCCAAAACAGCATACTACAAGGACCCGGCATACTACAAGAACACAACCACATCAGTGTTTATAGCAGCACAATTCACAATAACTAAATTGTGGAGCCAATCTAGATGCCCTTCAGCAGATGAATGGATTAAAAAATGTGGCATTTATACATAATAGAATTTTACTCAGCAATAAAAGAGAATAAAATCATGGCATTTGCAGGAAAATGGATGGAGTTAGAGAAGATAATGCTAAGTGAAGTTATCCAATCCCAAAAAACTAAATGCCAAATGTTTTCTCTGATATAAAGAGGCTGATTCATAATGGGGTAGGGAGGGGGAACAGGGGAGGAATAGATGAGCTCTAGATAGGGCAAAGGGGTGGGAGGGGAGGGAGGGGGCATGGGGTTAGAAATGATGGAGGAATGGGATGGACATCATTATACAAAGAACACGTATGAAGACAGGAATTGGTGTGATTATACTTTGTATACAACCAGAGGTATGAAAAAAATGTGCTCTATAAATGTAATATGAATTGTAATGCATTGTGCTGAAATATATAAATAAAAAAATTTAATAAGAAAAAAAGAAAAATAATAATATGATTATTGAGGGTAGGTTCAGATTTCCTTGCCATTAGTTTTGTTCTTAGAATGTTTATATTGAGGAGAAAGATTCAAAATTCCTTTTCTTTTGTGTCTTATTTTTGGAGATTGATTTTGGTTTTTTATTGAAGTTTAATTTTTAATTAATTATGTAAAACATTTACTTGGTACCACAATAAGTCCTTAAACAAAAATATCCAGAGGAATTGTCTTAGATTGCTTGTGCTACTCTATCAAAATACCTAGGACTGGGTGACTTATAAATGACAGAGGTTTACTTCTCATAGGTCCAGAGGCTGGAAAGTCCAAGATCAAGGTGCCAGCAGGTTCAGTGTCTGGTGGGGACTACTTTCTCTGCATCTCAGATGGTACTTTGTTGCTATATATTCTGAAGGGGGAAAAAATGCTGTGTCTCCCACATGGTAGCAGAGCAGATGAGAGCAAAATCTCTGCCTTAATTCTTTTTTTATAAGAGTGTAAGTCCTCCTATCCATGAGGGCTCTACCCTCATGATGTAGTTACTGACTAAAGGCCCCCCTACTTCTTAATACTATCATTTTGGTAATTACATTTCAACATTGGCATTTAGGAGGATATCTTCAGACCATAGCACAAATCTAGTTTCCATCTCTGCTGTCTCCACCCTGTTCCCTCCTTTTCCTTAGAGGATGCATTCTTAATGAAGGTAATGTCTTCCCCAAGGAGATAAAAACTGACTTTAGGGAATGCTGTAGTTTAAGTATATACCCCAAGGTTCATGGATTGGAAACTTATTCTAGAAAGATTACATATACCTTTATTCATTGACCCTGCAATCCCACTTATAGGAATCTTATATGAAACACACGAACAAACATGTAAAATGAAGTAAGCAAAAGGCCATGGTGAATATATCCTCAGCATAGGGCATGTTGGGGCATGGGATCTTTAAAAGGTGAATAAGTCACACGCCCTTGAGAATGTACTAATGAGGGAATGGGTTTGTTATCACCAGAATGGGTTTGTTATTAAAGTGAGTTTGGCTCTCTCTGGCTCTCCTCTCACCGTCTCACTTTCCTCCATGGGATGACTCTTTAAAAGAACTCACAGGATGCTGGCACCTTGACACTGGATTTCCCACCATCCAGAACTGTGAGATATAAATTTGTTTTCTTTATAAATAACCCAATTTTTAAAATATATTTCTGATATAGCAGCACAAAATGGACTAAGTGAAATATGAAAATAGTTTCCTTGAATGATTTGTGGCCCTCAAAATCTCAAACTTACTCTAAAAATCTTTATTTTTAAAATATTTTTGGTGTTGGGGATTGAACTCAGGGCCTTATATTTGCTAAGCAAGCACTCTACCATTGGACTATATCCCAACCCCTCTTACTCAAAAATCTTATTGCTTAATATTTAATTATTTTCATTAGGGAGAATTTACACAATTTAATTTTTCTTTCTATCAGTATTGTAAAAAAAGATTGAGAAAAACTTTTCTATAAGTAATCATTATTTTTATATACTTCCATTTGAATTGCATATGTATTCATATACTTATGAATAAGTATATATGTAAATATACATGTATTATTTTTCTTTCTTAGATAAAGGCTCATGTGCCTGTGCAGATAAACTGTTCTACCATTGATTTTTTTTAACTCAGCAATGAAAATTGGAGAAGTTTCTATAGCAATGTCATCCAGCCTAGAACTAGTGCTTTAGAAGAGTCGTGAAAGCTTTCTCATTTCTTTTTTTAAAATTTTATTTATTTGTTCTAAATAGTTATGCGTGTCAACAGAATTAATTTCAATTCATTGTACACAAATGGAGCACAACTATTTCTCATTTCTTTTTATGGCAGCATTATACTCCATGTTGTTAATGCACCATAGTTGATTCAAGTAGTGCCCTATGGATGGGCCTCGAGTTATGTTCAATCTTTGGTATTACAAAACTGCTGCAATAGTGGCCATGTGCTTACACTATTTTACATTTTTGCTGTTGTATATCTGGTAAGATTCCTAGAAATGGGACTACTTCTGGGTCAGTGGGTAAAAGTATATGTAATCTTTTTAGATATTGCTCCAACTCTCCTGCTTGGAGACTACCATTTTATGAGAGTGCCTGTTTGTCCATAGCTTTGTCACAGAGCATGTTGTTAAATATTTGGAATTTTGTCCATGTATTTTATGGGCACATTATAATTATGCACAATAGTGGGATTCATGCCATATTTGTACATGCACATTTAAGAGATATTTGCTTTTCTTTTTCTGTGAACTGTATCACTTACCCTCCCTCCCCCATAGTATCTTCATATTCTTCTCTAAGAGTTCCTTGAGTTCTCTGTCTTCTCTAAGAATATCTCTATGAGTTACTATGTTAGGGCTAGTAACATTTAGTAAGTAGATTAAATTGCAAATACTCCACAATAATCCTCCAGTTTATGTTTGTCTTTTGATTTTGCTCATGCTATTTTTTATGTACAACTTTAATTTTTATGTAATCAAATTGACACTTTTCCTTTATCACTTCTGGATTGTAAGTAATAGAAGAGGATCACTTATGTTTTTTCCTAATACTTATGTAGTTTGTTTATTTAACATTTCCGTTCATTTGGAATTAATTCTGGTGTGTGTTTGTGAGAAATGGTTCCAATTTTATATTTCTCTACATGACTAACCAACTGTGTACCAGACAGTCTTGTTTTCCCTTCTAACTTGAGATGCATCCTTTATAAAATCCTAAATTTCCTTGTCCAGTTTGGTATATCTTTGGATTTTCCTTTCTTTTTCTATTGGTCTATTAGCTTGTGTGCCTACACTGAAGGTTTTATAATATGCTTTAATATCTAGTACGGCTAAACTCCTTTTGCCATTTTCTTAGTGTTTCCATGGGTATTCTTGCTTATGTGATCTCTCAAATGAAATATATAATTAACTTGTCTGGCTCTGAAAAAATGATATACTTTTATTGTGATTATATTAAATTTTAAAAATCTCTTTGGGAGAACTGGCATTTTCATGATCTTGTATTTTCCTAAACATGATGTGTCTTTCCGCTTGTTCAAGCCTATTTTTCTGTTTCATGAATGTTTTATTTCTGTAAATATTTTCAGTGTCATACAATGTAGAGTAATACTGTGTCTCTCCTATTGTATGTGCAGCTTCCAAGGCATATGTTTTGAGGCTCATCATTTTTTTTTTTTTTTGGTGCTGGGGATGGAACCCAGGGTCACTTATACACTGAGCCACATCCCCCAGCCCTTTTTAAAAAATGTTTTATTTTGAGATAGGGTCTCACTAAGTCCATAGGGCCTCACAAAGTTACTGAGGTTGGCCTGGAACTTGCAATCCTCCTGCCTTAGCCTCCTGAGTCACTAGGATTACATGTGTGTGCCATGCACCCGGCTCATTCATTCATTTTGGTAACCATGACCATTCAAACCAGATTCTTCGTTTCTAAAAATTTGAGAAGTAAAGAGAAGAATTGCATGTAGAGTGGTAAGTGAGTATTGATTTTGGAGTCGGACTTTGGTTTGCATTTGGCTCTATTGCTTATCAGCTCTGCAATCATGAACAAGTCCTCAGTGACAAAAATAGAGTATTTTACCTTTTTTACTAGAAAGAAGGGTGGAATGGGCTAATGTGTGAAGCAGGTCATGCAGAGCCTGGCATGAGTAAGAGCTCAGCTTAAGTGGTATGTTACTTGTCTTGGGCACTGAATTTTCTCAGATGCTCTTCTGGTAGGAAGTAATTTCCTATATGGAATTGAAAGCCGTATCATAGACTTTATGATGTGTTTGTAATATAGGTATCTTCTATAAAACAATTTTTTAAAAAAGTAAATCTATCTTCCATATTAATTTCATTGGTGCCTGGCAAAACCATAGTATTTTTCCCCATGAGTTGGCATTTTTTTTTGGACTTCATCTTTTGTCTCATTTTTATAAAATGCTGGAATAACCTGCAAGTTGTGGCAAAAGCATGGCTTATCTGAACAGTGATGGATCATCTTTTCCTGGAAACCATCAATCAACTGAAGCTAACAAGAATATGGAGTGGAGCAGGAGTGGGAGGGGGTACGAAGGTCACTTTTCTTGGTTCACTGACTACTTACTGGGAACCCTTTTGATTGATGTACTAGAAATTTCTGCTGATTGCATCACTATTTCAGGACTGGGTTGACTTGCTTTCCTCAAGCAGATTTCTGATTTTAGTTGAAAATCAACATTCTAAACTTTTAAATTTTTATGCAGACAGCAACATTAATTGAGTACCCACTGACTACTGTGCACTATACAACAGAGTTAAAAGCATGTAGAAGTCCCAGTGTTTGCTTGTCCCAGAGGTTAGAACTGGCTGTACTCTGGGAACATAGGACTGATTGTGTTCATTAGAGAGGTGGGCTGATGCACACTTACCTACCATGCAGGGTGCAGAGCTGCAGTGTGGTTCACCTGGCATGAGGATCCCCAGAGGCAAACCAAGTTAGGAAGCAGGAATGAAATCATAGTTCTTGGCTGGCAAGCAGGGAGTGAAGATTGGTGCTGTGTCCAGGAGGCCCAGAGGAGGCAGACAATCATGGAGACCAAAAGCCTTGGTTGAAAGCTGGGGAAACTTAGCAGATGGTGGGGGAGAAGTTAAGCCAAGATCAGAGGCAAGTAGCCAATGTGGATCTTTGGAGGGTTATACTGACAAGAGTAGGAGGTACAGTGTCATCTTTTCAGCAGGACATCTCTTGGACTCAGCCAGTGAGCAGGGTGTCAAAGGGACCCTGTCCTTAGGGTCAAAGAGGCTCCATGCCTGGAGCGAACAGGCTCCGTCCTGTACTGGCAAGTCGCTGTACACAGCAGGGCAAAATCACATAAATAGTAACAGTATCTTAATCCATCCAATACATTTAATGCTTCAGAGTGCTTTCTCCCCCTTTCCTGTACACATACAAAGTGCCGTATTCCCTAGGAGGCTAGTGCCAATGACTTCCCATCAGCTCTTGCCCTTTGTGTTGTTTTCCCAGAAGTGTTCAGGGACTTAGGTTGATTAAAGCACACTTTTTGGTCTCCTGATAACCTACGGGAGTTGTAGGTGTCAGAGTGAAACTGTTATTATTTGTCTATCCACAATTTTGTGACACACACACACACACACACCCATCCATTTATTCAACTAAAAATCTTGTGCACCAACTAGATAACAAGCATTGCTTTGGCACTATAGATGCACAAATATTTCTATATAAAAGATCTGCATATATGTTGTTATCTTCTAAACACACCTCATCCAGAGGGCAGACTGACAGCATTCTCAACCACCCGAAACATAAATTGGAAAAAGATGATGAGAAGTGCTTGAAGCGGCAGACTGTTCAAGACTTCCTTCAGCAGGAAAGATGAGATTGCCCTGAGGCAGTTGCTCAGAACAACTGTGTGTATAACACAGCAGATGATAGCAGCAGGACTCACTGACCTCAGTGAGAAATGACAGCTGACAGCAGAGGGAGGGGACAGAAGAACTATTGAAGGCAGAATCATTTCCTTTGAATTCTTCCTACTTCTTCAGCCCAATGGTCCAAAGCCATTTGGTTTAGGAGTTAACAACCACAAGGGCTGCAGTAACCTTTGAGAGCAGTAGTGCATTAAATAGCACAAGAATTGATGTTCAAAATGCTGCAAGTTCGCATGTGCATACCTTATTTATGTATTTTTTTAAACACTGTCCTTAATAGTATATGGTCCTATTAGATCAACACAAAATCCCTATGCCAGCATCCATTACAATCACCTGGAGGGCTTGTTAAAACAGACTGCTATCCCAAGTTTCTGGCTCAGTAGGTCTGGGATCAGGCCCCTAAACTTTCCTTGCTTGCTGCTGATGCTGCTGGTAATCTTTTTGAGAGGCACAGCCCGATAGCATATGTAGGGATTCTTGTGTTACTACTGTCTCCATATGAAGTGGAAAAAATTCCATGGGTTTCAGAGAAGTTGAATTACTTAACCAAGTCACACAAGGGTCAGGTTTCAGACTCAAATTTAGATCTTCTGAGTATGACACATGCTTTTTCAACCATATGCTTTTGTCTCAGATTTTTTCCTTTAAGAATTAAGAGAGGGTTTAATATATTTTAGGTTTTCATTGAAATACTTGGGATTGAAAACATTGACATTCTAGTTTATTAGAGAATTGATATATGTGACATATATGTTTTTCCTTGGCAATGCTTGATTTTTTTTAATGTTCAGTCCCTGTAGCATTTACAATATTGAAATAAATGTGAAGAAACTGAAATGACTGGTTGGAAAAAATGCGTGTGTGGAGGAAGTAGGTTTTTGGAGAAACTGAGGCAGGTGCAAATTCTTTGGAAAAGATTTATCAAGTAGCAGAAAAGCACAAGATTGATCACATTTAGAAAGAAGCTGGATTTTGGTGGCATTTCCCTGCATAGATAATTCAGCTGACCTGAAATAGTAGTATTGACTGATTTGATGTTGCTCTTTGGTCTTTTCCAACCAAACAAGCATTCTGCTTCCAGGCTTGAAACATCTAAAAAAAAAAAATTCCATTTGTGCTAGTGTGTTCATTTTCTTTCTCAGTGAGTGATTTCCTGGGAGTCTCTTTGTTTCAAATGCTTTCTAAACCAATTAGAGAATTATGAAGAATCCTTTAAAAAAAGAATCTTTAACAGCATCTTCAAGAAAATTCTGGGATCACTCACTTCTTTTCAGGAATGTGGTAGCTGTTAGTGTGGGGTATGATGTTGTGTTTTGGGCTATAACTAGATTGTATTAGGGTCAATCAGGAAAACACTGGAGTCATTTTAAATGTGAAGAGTTTTGTTATGGTACTGAGGTAGCTTACAGAACCATGGAAAAGGCTGGGGAGAGTGAAAATCAAAATCATGAAGGCTGTCACTGGATCCAGATTCACCACCACAAATGTGTTGGGAGTTGCTGTCACCCAGAATCAGGAAATTCAAGAACTGTGACTGGTCTCCTCCTCTTTTGTCCCAGCTCTGGGGGCTGAAATGACAGGGAAACCAAGAGATTGTTGCAAAAACACATCTGGCTATTCCTCTTCTCGGACTATACCCCAAAGACCCCAAAATAGCATTCTACAGGGACACAGCCACATCAACGTTTATAGCAGCACAATTCACAATAGCTAGACTGTGGAAAGAACCTAGATGCCCTTCAGTGGATGAATGGCATCCACCTTCCAAGTCTTGCAGGAATGCGTTCTCGTTGTGAAACCCAAGACATTTCCAGTTAAACAGGATCCACCTGGAAGGTCAAGATTGCATTGCTGCACAGATATGGCCATGGCTTCTCCCCCAGATTACCAACCAGGGCGAACACGTGGAGTCTTGCTGGAAGCAGAGGTCTTCATGTCTCATTACCAAACCTCCGAGCTATGACGTCTCACTACATTTGCGGTTTTTGGATTTGATGTTGCTTGACAGATCTTAATGACTTATTGATTGTATTTTTATTTGTAATAAAACCTGAATTCATGGGAGTCTTGCTAATGTAGAAACTGCCATTAATTAATTCCCCTTCCCCTTTGTAAGCCTTATTTGGAAAGAAATTTTACCACTAGAAATAGGCTCAATGAAAGTTTTGATTTTTATTTTTAAAAACTTAATAAAATACTTAATTACCCAATTAATATGTCTATTGCACAAAAGTGAAAAAGGTATTTGTGTATATTTATATAAGTAAATATATATATTTGTTAATTTGCCCCCCTTTTTCAGAATTGTAGTTGGTTGGAGTTTTTGTTTTCTGCTTCAGTTAACAATGTTGATCTAATATAGTCCTCTTGCAGTATATGTGAGAGA
Organism: Urocitellus parryii; assembly: GCF_045843805.1. Classification (NCBI taxonomy): domain Eukaryota; kingdom Metazoa; phylum Chordata; class Mammalia; order Rodentia; family Sciuridae; genus Urocitellus; species Urocitellus parryii. Next base: position 79,953,436 of record NC_135540.1, read on the forward strand.
CTGGTTCTAAGATCCCCTGAGAATAGCAAAATCTGCCATTGATTCAGCTCCTTGTATAAGTGGTGTATTTTTTTTTGCATTTAAGCTATGCACATTCTGTATACTTCAAATCATCTCTAGAATACTTTTAATACCTAACAAAATGTAAATGCTATATAAATGGTTATTCTGCTGTATTGCTTAAGAATAACAACAAGAAAAAAGGTCTGTACATACTCAGCACGGATGTAATTTTTTTTCAAGTATTTTCAATCCATAGTTGGTTGAATCTGTGGATGCAGAACCAGTGGATATGGAGGGCTGACTGTGCTCTGAGACACGCATCCTATAATAAGTGATATCCTTGGGTAAATTCCTAGAAGAAATTTTTGGTGGCTAAAATGGTCTTTTAGGGGATTTAAAAAGTATATATCTGTAAAATGGCTTCCAGAATGATTAGGGCACTTTTGATCTCCCAGCAGCTGTGAATAAAGGTTTCCAATTCCCTAAACTCTCATCAACACTGGAGCTTATATTTAGAAAAGATTTGTTAATATGATAAAGATGATGTTTAATTGCCTTAATTTGAATTTCCTTGATTACTAGGGAGGATAAACATATGTTCATATGTTATTGTCCATTCTCCCAATGAAATCATACCTGTTTTTTTACTGGATTGTTAAGAGTTCTTTAAAAATTTATTTCTAGTAGCTTTTTATGTATTAAAGCTAAAATCACTTATATCTCATATATGTTGGAAATAATTTTCTCAAATTGTTGTTTGCTTTTGTACATTTCATGCTTTATTTCCCAAAGACTTTAAATATTTTAGTTTGATCAAAATTTAAATCTTTTTGAAAAATAGTGTTTGAGCTTGAGGCTTGACTAGAAAATCTTTTACCACTCCAATATTATAATGTAAGTATACTATCTTATTTTCTCATGCTTTTAGAATCTCATTTTTAACATTTACACTTTAGTTCCATTAGGAATTTTTCATTATCACAACTGTTCAAAGAATTTAATGACCAGTATGTCATGAGGGCTGACCAATCAGAATGAATGCTAGTCATAAAAATTGGGTGTGGCCAGATTATTTGTAGTTCTTGCTAAATATCAGTTCTGAACAATTTTTTTTTGCAAATGGTCAGCCATTTTCCTGACAGATATTACATCCTTTTCCTTTTGATTTAATATATCATCATTCTGTATTAAATATTTTTTATATTTGGGTATATTTCTTGACTATAATGGTGGCTTCCATCAATTTGATTGGTGGTTATTTTGTTTATAATAAGTCTGTTCAATATTGTTTTGATTATTTGTAGCTTCAGAAAACATTTGAATACGTGACATAACAAGCCATGAACCTACCTTTCAAGTCACTAAGACCACAGGCAAAGGAAAGTGCATCACACGCATGACAGCTGATGATAGGCAGGTGGCAGGTGGCTACTGTTGTATAATGGAGGCCTGGCTTGAGGCCTGGCTTAGAAAATCTTTCAGCACTCCAATATTATTATTTTTTTATTTTTTATTGACTTTTTAATATATGACAGCAGAAAGTATATTCACACCAATTCGTGTCTTCATACATGTACTTTTTTTAATTGGTTGTTCAAAACATTACAAAGCTCTTGACATATCATATTTCATACATTAGATTCAAGTGGGTTATGAACTCCCATTTTTACCCCAAATACAGATTGCAGAATCGATCGGTTACACATCCACATTTTTACATAATGCCATATTAGTAACTGTTGTATTCTGCTACCTTTCCTATCCTCTACTATCCCCCCTCCCCTCCCCTCCCTTCTTCTCTTACATGTACTTTGGATAATAATGTCCATCATCATCATTTCTAACCCTCTGCCCCCTCCCTTCCCCTATCACTCCTCTGCCCTACCTAGAGTTCGTCTAGTCCTCCCATGCTCCCCCTCCCTACCCCACTATGAATCAGCCTCCTTATATCAGAGGAAAAATTTGGCATTTGTTTTTTTGGGATTGGCTAACTTCACTTAACATTATCTTCTCTAACTCCATCCAGTTACCTCCAAATGCCATGATTTTATTCACTTTTATTGCTGAGTAAAATTCCATTGTGTATATAGGCCACAGTTTTTTTTTATCCATTCATCTACTGAAGGATATCTAGGTTAGTTCCACAGTTTAGCTATTGTGAATTGTGCTGCTATAAACATTGATGTGGCTGTGTCCCTGTAGTATGTTGTTTTTAAGTCCTTTGGGTATAGACCGAGGAGAGGGATAGCTGGGTCAAATGGTGGTTCCGTTCCCAGTTTTCCAAGGAATCTCCATACTGCTTTCCATATTGGCTGCACCAATTTGCAGTTCCACCAAGCAATGTATGAGTGTGCCTTTCCCCCCACATCCTCGCCAACACTTATTGTTGTTTGTGTTCTTAATAGCTGCCATTCTGACAGGAGTGAGATGAAATCTTAGAGTGGTTTTGATTTGCATTTCTATAATTTCAGCACTTCAATATTATAATGTAAATGTACAATTGTATTTTCTCATGTTTTGCTCTCAAGTGTTCCATTGCAACAACTTTTGATGCTCTCACCCCAGTTACAAGGACAAATGGACAAGTATAGCAGCTGTAAGCTTATAAGGACCCCATAACAAGGGACTCAGTCCCCACAAGAAAGTGACCTGAGACACTGCATCAGGAACATGCCCAGACCAGAGGAGTTTCTGGTCTATCTGCTCTTTCCTTCCCCTCCCTGCCCTTTCTGCCTTTCCTGTCCTTCCTCCCTCTTTGTTTCTTCTTTGATTCTTTGTCTCTCTCTCTATATAAAGGCAAGATACTGGTTAAATGGACTTATATATTTTAATAAGGCCCAAACACAACTGCTTCTCTTTTGTGTACCAGATTCAAAAACATTCAAACAGTAGAGCTGGTATTTATTTATAACTTTCCTCTCAAAGATTCCATATGGATTAATTTAAAAAGAGGATTTTTTTGAATTTTGAATTAAATGAAAATAAGTAATCTAAAGCTTCCTACTTTCCCACCATCCCCTAAAGATTTTATATATCTTGTGTAGATATTATGGGATATTTTTACAATAAAAATAGTTGTTTCATAAAACTATTTTTACAGAAAGCTATTGATATATTAGGTATTGATATATTAGGGGTGAAGTTGAAGGTACATGCAAGCTCAGCAGCTAAGGTCTAGAATAGATCACACATAAAATATCTAGACATAACCAAAAAAAAAAATGCCACAAAAGAATTACTCCTTACCTTTGGGGAGTTGTAACGATGAGTTGTTTTTCTTCCTTCAAGTTACTTCTGTTTCCTCTTCATGATTCCCTGTTAATCATAGGTTTTTCAATTATGAAGGTGAAGAATTTCAATCAAAACCATGCAGAAGGACTTCTTATACTGCAAGACCACATCAAGAGTTGATTACTTTCAATAATTTCTTGTATATCCTTTTGGAAAGTGTCTGTCTCTACACAAAAATAGAGCACATCCCTTGAAATGCCACCACATAGAATAAAACTGAATGTGATATTTTACATCTTATTTTGTTATTTGACATCAAATTTTAGATCTCTTTTAATTTTAGTATGCATTTGCAGGTAGATGGATGGCATTGGAGAAGATAATGCTAAGTGAAGTCAGCCAATCCAAAAAAACAAATATCAAATGTTTTCTCTCATATAAGGAGGTTGACTCATAGTGGGATTGGGAAGGAGAGCATGGGAGGAATAGATGAATTCTAGATAGGGAAGAGGGGTGGGAGGGAAAGGGAGGGACAGGGGATTAGCAAGGATGGTGGAATGTGATGGACATCATTATACAAGTACATGTATGAAGACGTGAATTGGGAGCCAACATACTTTATATACAAATAGGGATACAAAAATTGTGGTATATATGTGTATTAAGAATTGTAGTGAAAAAAAAAAGAATAGCGTTACCTTAGATTAGGTAGAGGGAAGTGAAAGGAGGGTAAGGCAGGGGATGTGGGGAATAAGAAAGATAGTAGAATGAAACAGACATTATTACTTTATGTATATATGTGACTATATGACCAATGTGGTTCTACAATATGTATACTCATAAAAATGAGAAATTATATCCCATCTATGTATGATCTATCAAAGGATATAAGTGCATTCTACTGTTATGTATAACTAATTAGAACAAAAAAAAATTTAAAAAATTAGTATGCAAAAATCTGATAGTTTTCATTGCATATGGTAAAATGCATTTTATTTTATTAGGTGTTTTTAGATGCTCATTGGTTATTTCTAAATGTTTGTTCTAAGAAAAAAATTTAGTATGCATCCCTGTATTCTATTTATGCATATCGTTCAAGAAATTTGTGGATAAAATCTTTAAAATATATTCTTGCACTACAAGATATATGCATGTAAAAGTTTGGTAAATAATGTCAAGAGCCCTCAAAATATGGTGCCAATTTATTTCCTTACCAATAATGAATAAAAATGTATGGGGAAGTTTAAAAATATATTTCAATATAGATTTACATTTTGAAGGAGAGGTAAATGAGGGACTAATTGAGAGATTTCTGAAAAATCATAATTATTTAAAAAAAAGGGTTGGTAGACCCTATGTTTTCCATTTTTGAGTTGTGGCTCTTAACGTAGTTTTCTATAGGAGATCGTTTCTAATACTCCAGTCTCTTAGTGTTTGGAACATTTTGTTGGCTATTTGTTTTTCTTCCTTCAAGTTACTTCTGTTTCCTCTTCATGATTCCCTGTTAATCATATGAAATAATTTCTCTCATTTCCTTTTAGAAGTTACTGTGTTTTCTCCATTTCTTAGGCACTGCCTAGTTATTGCTTGTGTGGACGTGTGTGCCTTCATGCCTTTATGCTTCCATGTGTGCCTACATTCTTGAAATGACAGTGCTGCTTGATATTATCATCAAATGTTTCAGTATTTCTGTTGATCAGTAAAGCTTTATGCATATGTGGGATTAAAGTACTATAAAGTTGCTTAGAAGACCTAATATGATTGTAATGAATGTAAATAATGTATCTTCATTCAGATGTGTTCTTCATCTGTATCTCTTTTGTCTGATAAAATATAATCTTTGTAAATAATTATTGCTCACATTCTTTTTTATTCATTTTATTTATGTATTTATTTGCCTCACACATGCTAGGCAAATACTCTACCACTGAGTCATATCCACACTCCTCTTTTTAATTTTTTTTCAACCATTTTACTGAGGTGTAATTGATACAAAAAGCTGCATATGATTAGAATATATAACTTGATGAATTTGGATCTAAGTATGTGCCCATGAAACCATTCCCATAGTCTATACCATAAACATATCCATAACCTCCATGAGTTTCCTTCCACACTATTATATTATTATTATTATTATTATTATTATTATTATTATTATTAACACTTAACATCTGTTCTCTTAAAAAGTTTTTAACTATGTATACTATTGTTATTACTCACATTCCTTATTGAAATAAACTTATATTTTCACATATCATTGAGTAATATGTATAATGAGCTTGTTTATTTGGATAAGACAAGATGACTTCATAGTTTTATGGAATGTATAAGGTTAAGCTCATAGGAATATCAATGTGGTAACAAATATTAGTCACAGTTTTTACCTCTGGGTCATGGGGAGTTCTATTTTTTTCTTTGCTTTCCTATATTTAAAAGTTATTTTAAACAACCACATATTGCTTTGTTTAAAAAAATAAATAACATTTCAAATACAGTGTGCTTTTCAGCAGAACTCAGAGACCTAGCAAAATAGAGACAAGGAAGGCAGTTTAAGGTATAAGTTGCTAGTTTGTAATTTATAATTCTGTTCCTCCACTGGTTCTTCTGGGAGATAAGATAAAATAATTTTTGTATTCTTCATTTTTTTCTAGGAATGCATTATTTAAACAGGTGACTATATTTAATTTTTTAATATTTATGCTTTTTTGTATGAAAATAAAAGTGTTACCACAGGAGAGTTTCTGCTTGAGAATGGAATTTTCAGTTTTTCCTGAACATTGCATTCTGAAATGAATATGCTAAGCATCTGTATCAGTTTGATAGGACTTCTGTAATAAAACGCTAGAGAATCCTTAAGATGAGATCGAAAAATAACTGTTTTCTCACCATTCTGGAGGCTGAAAGGCCAAGATCAGGATGTTGGCATGATTGGCTCCTCCTGAGGACCCTTTTATCCTATGTCTTCTCACCATTTTCCCTCTGTTTGTTCAAGTTTTCTCTTCTTACAAGAACACTGGTCTTATTTGATTAGGGCCAACCCTAGTGACCCCATTTTCCTTTACTTAAAAAATCCCCTATTTCCAAAGTTTACATTTGGGAGTACTGAGAATTAGGACTTCAACAAACAAATCTTGGGTGTGGGGAGCACAGTTCAGCTCATCTCAGCATTAGAGAAGCACTTCTATTGGTTGAGATGTTGTTTGGATCTCTAAGCATGAAGTGGCTCTCATATATTGGTATTTCACTTCTTTTGAGTCAAGGATCCCTTTGAGAATGAGCAGTAGGACCCACTACCCAGAGATATGCACATAGACACTAAATTTTAGTTAAGGAGTATACAAACAGGTAACCCTATCCCCAATCTTCCATGTGTGGGCCCTTAGGTACAGAAGCTACTAAAACTGTGAAGGCAGGAATTCACTGATTAGATTCATCAGCTAGCTCTTTGTAATTCATAAAATTTAGTAAGATTTGTAAATACTGAATTACAACTTTAGGTCTTTCACCCAAATGTTTCTAGTCCATTGGCTGTCCATTGACAGTTTGTACAATTGAAAACATAGAACCCATCCCCACTTCCTTAAAATCAAACTGAACTCATGCCAGTGGCTCTTCTGAATGACTGCAGCAGTTTTCTCTGTTTCCAAACATGTCTCCTGATGCCACATATTAAGCACAGAAATGGTAGAGGGAGACTCTCCTTGCTTTTCAGCAGTTCCTGAGTTTGGGCCTTTTCAGGATGAGATGTGGCTACACTTGGCTATATGTGGGGCTTTAGTGAGATATGCACTGGCTTTGGCTAATGGTGGGTAGGAGGACTGCTAGTCACAAGGGTTGACTTTCCACTTGGAGCCATCTTCCATCTAGATGCCAACCTCAAGTTGCAAAAGGAACTTCACATTCCTTGAAGCTGAGTCAGTCTCTAGGGCTGGGCCTCTAAGCAGTCACTGAAAGTAAGCAGACTTAGATTCTGTTAGCCTGTTATTGTTTGTAAATAAAGACAGAAAAATCAGAGTCAGCATTTATAGAAAGGGACTTGAATGGGCCCTATAACCATGTGTGTAGGGCTTTCTATCCAATATATGTACTTGAATTAATATTTAAACCTAGTGCTGGGACTGATTTGATGAACCTATTTTCTTTTAGAACAGTATATAAATGTGTCACTCCAAGGCCAGTTACTAGTTTTTTGTTTCATTAGTATAATATTTGGCAGGGTTTGTGAGTAAGGAAAAAAGTACTCTGTGGGTTCATTTTATTTCAGTGTTTGGAAGCATTTATGGTTTCTTCCAGCTTTTGTTTTGCAGTTCATTTAGATTTAAGTCCATTGTCAAAACAAAATTTAAAATGCTTATTCAAGGATACAGTGAACCTGGAAATCACATAAAATTCAGCCTTATATAGCTACATGAAAATTCTGAACACAGGCCAGAAATACATTGGGAAAAACAAAAGCTTACAAATATACCAGAATTTCTTTAATTAAACTATAAATTTTAAATGTGTCTTCAGTTTTATGTGGATGTATTTTACTTTTTTGTCTTTTTAATTCACTTGAAAATTTATGTTCTGAACCTATGTTGTTATAAATATGTTTTTACTGGAAAATAATTGTGTACTAAAAATTATTAACAAGATCCATATTTACTCAAAACAGACTGATTTGATAATGCATGGAATAAATCTATATAATATATAAAACAAATTTGTTTTAGATGGGTTTTAGAGATCCTCCATTTGATAAATTAACATATCATCAATATTACTATTATTTTTATTTCCCTTCTCAATTATGAATTCTCAATGTACAGTTGATTTTTTTGTCACTTAGTCAACACTTAAATGCCTGTACTATTTAGGTAAAGAAAATCATGAATATATGAGATTTTTTTCAATAAGACTTTAAAGAAAAGCATTATGAATTAGATGTTACATGAACTAAATACTCAAAAGAATGTTTATAAACAATTATCAACTTTTAATTAAACCTTTTATAAAAACTTTAATCAATGTTTAGATAATATTCATCAGCTTTTAATTCACTTTTTAGTTAAACTTCAATCAACTTTTTACTAAACAGTTGCCAACTTTTAACCTTAGAAATGACAGTACTATTTACTGTTTTGGATAAGGTGGTAAGAATTCCTTAGAACTTATTTAAAAAAAAAAAAGTTCAGATTTTTAACAGTGTTTTCACTAATGTCTTTTTTTCTGCTTTGAGATCTGAGCCAAGATACCTCATTGCATTTATAGCACATTATACTTTATCAGGCAATTTCTATTGTTATTATATTTTAAAATGATTGCCAAAAGCAGAAATCCTGCCCATTCAGCATGTACAAGTGTGCATACATGAGTGAATGTGTGTGTGTGTGTGTGTGTGTGTGTGTGTGTGTATGTGTGTGTGTGTTTTCCCCTCCCCTCTGGCAGAATAGCAAAAGAAATCTTATGGGATTTAGAGTTAAAGTGACCTAAATTTTAATCCCAATTTCGCTGTTTCATTTTGGGCTATGGATTAAGTAACACAAGCTCTCTAAACTTCAGTTTCTTCTTCTGTAACATAGAAATAGTAATGATAAAAATAACTGTCTCACTGAATTGTAAGGACTAAATGTGAATATACATACAATGAACTGCCGTACTGATTGTTGGCATTGCTGTCTAATGAAGATAATTTTAAGAAAAGAGAATTATCCAGAGAGCAGATGGTCAAAGGTGAGTTTTAAAAGTTGGGGAAGGAGAATGGTGCAGAAAAGCCACAACTTGAAAAATCAACTCCAAAATAATCAGGAATCTATTGTTCAGTAAAACGAAGAAGCTTTCTATTTCTTGCCAGCATATTTATATCAAAGTATGTAGCATGGGGCCAGTTTTGTTACTTGGCATGTTCCTGGCCATTTGTAAAGAAAATGCTCAGCAGCTGTTGCTCTGGGAGGCAGATGGATGGATGACATTTATGGATTGTATTTTTCTCATGGAGAAACTGAGGCATCGACTGGTTAATTGTTTCCCCCAACCTTCTGCATCCGTGAAACATCAAATTTGAAATTATAGTTCATGAATACCGTCTGCCTCCCAGCTATGCATTGTGGAAAGGAAGCACCAGTGGATGAGGTGGCAATCGTGGGGGGCTTTCTCGAAGGGAGGCCAGCTGAAGAGCTGAGCTTTTGTGTTGGGTACAGATGGCCAACTGGTAGTGCTCACCAGCATTTCCCTCCCTGCAACCACCCACCCTCAAGTGACAGCTTTTTCCATCTTCTTGTCTAATTAAACCACCAACAGAGAATGCCAGTTATCTGCTTGCATGACACCTCTGAATATTAAGTAGCTTTTGTAATTAATTATTTTTGAAAGGCTTGATCCTTCATAATTAAATAAATCTTTGAGAATTAGGAATATGTGGACTGAAGAACACCACGGGTAACAACGTGGCTGTGAGGGAAGACCTTTGCATACAATATAGTGCCTCTATTGATCCATTCTTGATGATCTGCATGCTCTCAATCCTAACAACACACTGTGCTGCTTCTTTTCTCTATATTCCTGTGCACCCAAGTGGAACCAATTGTTTCTGCACAGGGTAAGTTATAAAAATGCAGATTTGCTTAAATAACTTACTGCCCAACAAGGCAGTCTGTGTAGTACATGAGAGTATGCTGCAAGCAGCTGTCTGGCTCATGTTGCCCTCTGGGTTGTGGCTGTGGTGCTGTTTAGTAACTTTTGTGCCTTTTTGTGCTGGCAGTGACATTGAGACTAGATAATGGATACAGGCAAGTTCTGAGAATCAAAGGCCTGTAAAGAGTGCCTTAAATCAGGTGGTCAGACTCTGTAGAGCTGTGTGGTTGTGCAGAACTGGTCCACTCAGATGACAAACCAGTACCATACCCCTCTTGGATGGGAACCTGCCTTTTTCGCCCTTTAGGGGCTGAGCAGCAGGGGAAGCTGGACTGACCTGCCTCTGTTGGATGTCCACCGCCAGGGCCTGATGACATGTCATTTGGCTTGTTTGGCAGATGCTGTTTAATCTTAGTCTGTAGGGGTTCAGGTTGTTTGCTACTTAAACTGGATAGCACACGTGTTTAACTAGAAGAAACAGGGTCGGGGAAGGAACGTGAGCAAGTTAGGTGAATGAAAATGGAAATGAAGTCCATACTTATATTTAGGAACAATTCCTGCCTTTTCTTTCACCCCTATCCATTCCTTTTCCTTCTTCCTGCTTTCCTGCTCCTCGTCTTTCCCTTTGTCTCTTTGTCCCCAAAGTGTGTTCTTATTTGGTTTGTCTTGGCATTGTCTTGCTTAGATTTCTACTTTGAGGGAGGCAGTCTCATACATTAGCATTTTAGAATTTTATATCTAGATGATGTCTTGGGAGTTCTGCACCACAGTGGACAGTCTTGAATCCAAAAGATTCCAGAAAGATTCCAGGTTTATTTGTTAGATAAACGTAGGAGTGCTATCTGGCTCAGTGACTTAGGTGTAAGGATAATGGTACTAGTGATGATTAATATTATAATAATTAATATGCATTGAGTGATGCATTCTCTATATTGTGTCTTTTGACATCGTAGTTTTAAAATAGTTACTGCATCAGTCTGGTTCAAAACAAAAAATTGTAAGATATTGGGTAAAAATTTCTCATTTCCTATCTCCCAAAGAAATAAATAATTACTATTATTAGTTTCTTGTATATATCCCTCACAAACTTTAAAAAAATATTTTTAGCTATAGATGGACACAATATCTTTATTTTATTTATTTATTTTATGCAGTGCTGAGAATTGAACCCAGTGCCTCACACATGCTAGGCAAGTGCTCTACCTAAATTGAGCCTTTAAATTGAGCCACAACTCTGCGCCCCCTCCCCCCAGAGACTTTTTGTACATAAAAATATGAACCTCTGCCTCTCTCTGGCACAAATAGTGACACATCATACTTTGTTCTTCTGCACTTCATGAACTGTCTTCACTCAACCCTCCCAGCTGTCCTGTGTGGAATAAGCTTCTGTCACCTCCTTTTACAGTCGAACCCCATGCTCAGGCAACATGGCAGGATGGCAGAGCTGGAATAGCCCCTGAATTGTCTGTCATGGTCACTACAATCCACCTTACTAGGCTCTACTGCCTAACTCCAGCTGGTGTGGTGTGGCCTCCCCAGGTTCCTGCTGATTTGCTCAAGTTCTCCGGGCACTCAGTGCAGTACTGGCTTCTATCCACAGACTCCAGCCAGAAGGTAGGGGATGTGGCAAAACTCATTGAGCTCTGCATCAGTTGGCACAAAGAAATGATTTTTTAAAATTATGGTCAAATGCACATAACCTAAAATTCACCATCTTAACCATGTGTAAGTGTACAGGTTAGTGTTAAGTACGTTCACATAAAGCTCCAGGACTCAGTTCATCCATTAGCACTGCAGTTCTATATACATTGAATTTCCTTCATTTTAAAAGCTGAATAATATTCCACTGTGTACGTATGGAACCACATTTTGATTATCCATCCATCCATTGATGTACACTTGTGTAGCTTCCATCTTTTGTGAATAATGCTGCTGTGAGCATGGGTGTAACTGACACCTGTTTGTGTCCATATCTTTATATACCCACAAGTGATTATTGGATCAAATGGCAATTCTATTTTTATTTTTTTTGAGGAACTGCTATACTGAATTTTTTTTAGTACTTGTCCCATTCTACATTTCATCGATGCTTAATGATTCGAATTTTTCTGTATGCTCCTCAACATTTGTTATTTTTCTATTTTTTATAGTAGTCATCATTATGAGTGTGATGTGGCATTTCCTTTATAACACACTATTAAGCACATTTCTTAATTCTTTGTTGGGCCCTCCCGCCATAGAATTCAGGTTTTATCTGTGACAACCAGCCCAGATGCTGAGTGAGGATGGAAGAGCTTAGTGTCCTGAAGCATCTGGGCTCCAAACCATAAGAATATTTCTCTGCTTTAGTGATGCATTATTTATCACACTTATGACTCATTTGCCTCCCACTTGGAGCCCTTGCTGACCTACTATGTGCTTTAGTGTGGCCACATCCACTTGCTGATTAGTCCCGATCAGAGAGGCTTTCCTGACCTTTGCCAAAACGACAAGATGGTCCTAAAATTCAGAGAGCCTTTCCTGTCTGATGGATAACTCCCATTATTAGTTGTCCCTGGAGGTTGTTTGCTTTGTTAAAGTGAGAGACTTCTTAAATGTAGTAACGTTTTCATTCAATAAGCCAGGTCATTGTTAGGCATGTTCACCCTCCACCCTTATATCTCCACCTTTTCCTCCTCCTCCTCCTGCTCTTCCTCCTCTTCCTCTTCTCCCCACTCCCCCACTTCCACCCCCGACCCCAGTGTTTCTTTCCTGTGGTGTAATACTGCAGGGTACAACATGCCCCATGCAGATTACCAGGACAGTGACTCAATCTGGCTATTAAAATGAGCCACCCCCACCCCACATCCACCAGCTCCTCGGGCTCTCTGGATGTTTCTTGGGATTGATTAGGGAATTTAGTCGCTTAGGACCCAAATGTAGCCTGTGCTCAGTACCACAGAGGTATTTGTATGTTCATGTTGTAACCTATACATCTACTCCAGGGTTGAGCAGCCACTAGGAAGGAGGTGGAGTTCTTAGTTTGTGGCATAACCCATTCTCAACCTAGTATATCCCTGAAGGTGGCTGTTTTAAACAATGGTATCATTTTCTAATCGCAAAAACAAGTACATGTTCAAAGAAGAAAATTTAGAAAATACAGAAAAAAAACATGACTATAAATGTAGTGTATAAGATTACAACATAGGTACTATTTAATAGCCAGTTCATTTGATTTAAAGATTGTGTTAGCATCTTTCTACATGAACAAATATTCTTTTTAAAATATTTATTTTTCAGTTATAGTTGGACACAATATCTTCATTTTATTTATTTTTATGTGGTGCTGAGGATCAAACCCAGGGCCTTGCATGTGCTAGGCAAGCACTCTACTGCTGAGCCACAACCCAGCCCTGAAAAAAATTCTTTTACCATATAATTTTATTGATTACAGTCATAGAATAGTATAGATATGGTGTAATTTATTTAAACATTCCTTTATTGTTGGCAATTTGTATCCATTTGGCGTTATTACAAACTTTCATGAACATCTTGGATCATGTATCTGTGAAAATTATGCTACATATCAATTCTCGTTTTGGAAAGGTATATAGGAAGGACTGTTTTATTACAGGTGACCCTGACACTACAGGGTTGTCCCTTTATTCAGATGAAGAGGCTCTAGGTAACCAACCCCAACTACAGAGAACTCAGACCAAACTCAGCATCACCATCAGTTTGGCAGTTTCATTTGCCAGCCGTTTGGAAGCATTCAGGTTGTTCCTTTTCCCCCTCCCTGTTATCCATGGTCCCTACTAGTGGAAGCTTTGGAAATACCTCTAACAAATCATCAATAACTGCATCCTCACAAAGCAGATCTCTGCCTCTGAGCCTGTGTTGTGTGGGACTTGGCAACCGTTGGAGCATTTCTTTAGTTTTCAGAGTACTGATAGGTAGGATTATATCATATTATTCTATTGTTGTTCTGGACGTATCCTCTCCACTGGTGATCTACTAGAGACATGGCTTTTTCTCTTTCAAGTATGTTTCTAGAGACTGTGTCCTCCAGATGATTTAAAAAAAAAAAAAACATTTTCTTATGAGAATAACACCACAACTGAAAACCTACATATCCCTGATTTGGAAGCAAATGGGTCATAGATGTGATGAATAATGTGTCATCAAGACAAAGAAATACTCTCTTATGGTTTGGATATGAGGTCCCCCACAACAAAGGACCTGTGCTAATATAGGAATGTTTATAGGTGAAATGGTTATATTATGAGAGCTGTAACCTTATTAATGGATTAATAATTTGAATGGACTGAGTGGTAACTGTAGGCAGGGGGACAAAGATCAAGAAAGTAGTCACTGGGGTGTTCCTTGAAGATTATATATTTTGTCCCGAGCTCCTCCTGCATGCGCTCTCGCTCTCTCTCTCTCTCTCTCTCTCTCTCTCTCTCTCTCTCTCTCTCTCCTTTCTGACTACTATGGAGGGTGGAAGCTTTCCTCTACCATGCCCTTGCACTATGATGTTCTGCTTCACCTTAGGCCCAGAGCCATGGAGTGGGCCAACCATTGACTGAACCTCTGAAACTATGAGATGAAATAAACTTTTCTTCCTTTAAGTTGTTCATTAGGTATTTTGGTCACGGTGATGAAGAGCTGACTAGCACAATCTTTCTCTAAATTTTTCTTAGAGTTCAGAGCTATTTAAAGTGGTCCCACTAGAGATAAATGTGTGGTATGAATTATTTACTTGAAGGGCCCCAAATATTCATAGAAAGTTTAAATGGAGGCTCTACAAGGACAATTATGCCGTGTGATAACTTTGGCCTGTATCTAGAGGTATAATGGCCTGTCTGCTCATCGCTCAGTAGAACAGCTCCGAAGGGCTGAAGATTGTTGTTGCAGCATTGCAACTCAGCTTCTCCCTCTGCCCAGTGATGCTTCCTCCCTTCCCTCCAGCTACTGACCCTGAGAGCTTTAAATGTCCTGCATGAAAATTTCATGAGTCTACTTCTAGAGAACTGAACTGGGACATTAGACAAACCATTTGGGGAACATTGTGAGTCAATTGGGTCTTAAAAAAAATTGTACCAAATTTTGAAATTAAGACTTTTTTATACTCTTTATTAATTTTCTTGGAGAGTAAACAGTGATATTTGAAGTAGGTATGTTAGCTTAGGTTTGAATATACATGTACAAATACATATTATATGCAACATATATTGTTGTACAAATATACACACATACAAAAGTTTCTGGTAATATTGCAGCCTTGCGATAATAACTTTACTAGGATAATTTGCAAAAGATATATCTTATTAATTGATTTTTTTTGCTTTCTTTCCTTTCCTCATCCAGCAAACTCATAGTCATTATTAAAGGGAAAATAAAATTCCCTGAGTGTTGTGTTTGCTAAGAAGGGAGAGATGATTTGTGGGAATAAGGAGATGGAAAATATTTATGATTTTATAAAAATTAAATCCTAGGATTTTCTAAAAACAAAAATAAAATTTCAAATATTAAAGTATCTCTTATCTAGAATATTGGACATTTTTTGAAAATGTGAATAATTTTTTTAGTTTTATTGATTTTATTTTTTTTAAATACATGACAGCGGAATTCATTATAATTCTTATTACACAAATATACACAATTTTTCATATCTTTGTATATAGAGCATGTTCATGCCAATTCATGCCTTTATACATATACTTTGTCTTTTTTTGCATTACAATTCTTATTACACAAATATACACAATTTTTCATATCTCTGTTTATATATAAAGTATGTTGACACCCAATTCAATTCTTTATACATATACTTTGGATAATAATATCCATATAGCTCAGTTGATAGAGTGCCTGCCTTGCATGCACAAGGCCCTGGGTTCTAATCCCTAACACCACAAAAAAAAAAGAAGTTGGTTATTTTTTATCTTTCAAAAGGTAAAGTATCACAGACAGGGTCCTTAGAACTTTCTCCTAGTGACACTATAGAGCCCTCATTCTGCTTGACTAGTGCTTAACTGAATCACTGGCCAGCACAGCAGGTATTTGACGCCCAAAACACTGAACAGGTAAACGTGGACAGGAGCCCAGTGTAGGGTCAGATGAGCAGAGTGATGAAATAGTGTTGAAAGCTGGACACATCATCCCTGTATGTGGACATTCACCATAATGGTGTTAGCAAGATACAAATTCAACTGCAAACAGTGAAACTTCCATGAACAAGCCCTTTGGGAAAATAGCTCTTTTATGGTACAGCCTGTAGCATTTTCAAAAACCTTCAACATTTGTAGAGATTGCCTGGCTTGTGAAAAGGAGTTTGGAATTCATGATGAAGTCATAAGTAATTCCTTATATTTCTAGGTACATTTCTCTTTCTCCTCCTCCTTCCCTGTTCTGGGAAACCTACTGCTGAGTCACAGGAGTCAGAAAACCAGGGATTGCTTTTGAATTCTCCTTATCTGACACACCCAATTGATTTAGCCTTTAAATAATTGTTCAAACCTATTCCTTCCTCTTTATACTTACTTCACCTGACCTTATTTAGAACCCCAGCAAGTCTGGATTGGAGTACTACAGAAACCTTTGAACTGATCTTGATACCTTTAATCTTGCTTCTTTGATACCCCACCCCATCTTTGATGGAGGATTTAGATTGTCATAATTTGGAAAATGCAAATCTGGCAGGGCATTACTTTAAAAACCCTCCTTGGCAATTCCTGACTGCTCAGAAATCAGTCCAAGACCCTCAGTGAGGCATTCCAGCTCTTCACACTCTGGCCTCTGCCTGATCTTTGCCTTTATGCAGCCTGTTCCTAGGTTCACACTGTGTATTTATTCCAGTAATGCTGAACTGATTATACACACACACACACACACACACACACACACACACACACACGTACATACTGTCCCCAAATGTGTCACCCTTTTGTGCCTTTATCAGGCCTCTTCCTTGTCTTGAACTGTAATTCTATTCACTACTTAAATTGGTAAACTCCTACTCATGCTTCATGACTGGTGACTTCTCATGAAAATCTTCCATCCTCTCTTCTAGTGGGACTGTCTGTTTTTACATTTGTCACTCCTGTGCCACTGTAAACTCCAAATCCTATTGAACTCTGTGTCCCAGCATTAAAAATAGTATTGGCCCTTAGTCAATGCTTAGAGATGTTCATTGAGTGGCAGGAAAAGAGAGCTGGAAAGGGCTGGGGATATAGCTTAATGGTAGAGCACTTACCTTAGCATGCTCCAGGCCTTGTGTTATATGCCTAGTACTAACGGGAAAAAAGCTGGGAAAGAGACTGAGCTACTATTCAGAACACCAGTGGGGGTGAAGGGTCCCTGTGACTAGACCTAAGCAGTCTATTTACTCTGTGTTGCTGGATGGAGCATCAGTCAGATGAACTGGGGCATCCTCAACATAGGCACAAGTGGATGCCTTTGCCACACCTGCAGGAGTCTCCTCTATAAGCATCTGAAGGGCCTGGCACCCATTTTATTTGAGAGCATTTGCTGAATCTCTGAGAGTCTCTTGAGACCACACAGGATAGATCCCTGGGTTTGAGAGAGTGTGGACTTTGTATCACTGCACAAGTGAAATGGAAAGGCCGAGATGGTGTATGGGACAAGATGTTGATGAGCATTGGCAGATGCACAAGACAAGTAGCAAAGTTGGTAAGAAAGGAACTGGGCAGAAGACGTCTTCTTCCTTTTCTGTACCTCTCTCTTCCATTTCCTCCTCTCTTCTCTTTCATTCACTTCCCTTTTCATTTTTTTCTTCTTCCTCTACTTTTTGCCTTTTGTTTTGGCAGACATTACATTTTATGTTCCAGACAACTTTTTAATAGTAGAGGTATAAAAAGATAGTAGAGGTATAGAGAAAAAAGGTAGAGAACATTTGTAGAAATGTAAAATAAATTTGGACTCAAAAGAAGGGTTGAAATTACAGAGTTGACAAGTAAAGTGGTTCATTCATTAAATTTGGCATCAGTGGCTTTAAAGTCAATTGTAAATCAAGCACTACATTATGCAAGGCACATTGCCTCGGTTCATAAATCGAGTAACACTACTGCTGCTAAAATAAAGTGCAAATTTAAGATGATGGGTCGCAAACCCAAATGGGAAAACACATAGGGTTAAGTAATATGGCACAATACTTAATCCCGCTCAGCCACTGTCAATCACATAAAAGGTATTGAGTTTGGTCATTTGTGGATCAGAATTTGCATAAAATATTTATGACTTTTTTGTGACTAGCTTGAGAGGCCCAAGATGAATACTAAGCTTCAGAGAATTTATGTCACAGGCAAAACCATCAGGACTAGAACAAGACCATATCAGCATTACCATGGTATTGATTTTATGGTATTTTTGCCTTTTCTGTATTTAGTTTAAATTTCCAAGGCCAGGACATCATTTCAGCCTCTTTGCTCATTGTTTTTCACAATATGATCTTTTGACCTGAGTTAGAATAGCTTGAGGTCTGTTTTGATGCAGATTCCTGGACTCCCCCTTAGATCTCCAAGATGGAAAAGCTGAGAGGGCTTCCTAGGGCTCTGGAGTTTGTTTTAAAGCCATCACTGCCCATTTTCTGAGTCATGCCCACATAGAGCCTCTGATATTAGTCATGAAAGTGATGGCTAATGTCAGAGCAGCATGAGCTGAAGTGATAAACCTACTGTATGTGTAAAGATGATGTTGGATATAAGATGTGGTTTGCTTTCAGAGATTGTTGATTTGGAGTCAGAAAGTTGAAATGTTGCCATTAAGGTCACACAAATAGCGAAGCTGGTATGCTTCAAGAAGGCTGACTTAGCTTCCTTTCCTGGGAAGCTGTGAGAAACCCTTATCTGGTGAGATGATAAAGCAGTGGTTCAATTAGGACCCACACCCTGAGGTGCCCCTGCCAGAGGGTTATACCCACAATAGCATTTGGCTGCCTGACTCATGCCTAGGACATGAGTGTAATGCTGACCTTGAACAAAGCTGGGCTGTTTTGTAGGCTGTGGATTGCATCTGAGCCACAGCCAAATTCATCTGCTGCTCTGTACAGCTCCTAGGTCTTCTGCTAGCCAGCCCTTCTGCCACTGTGGTGATCCAAGCCTGTAGTAAAACTGCAGTGACAGATGCACATACAGCCAGCCCCCTGAATCTTGGTGTATGAAACAGAAAGTCATATCATAATCTCTCTACGTGCCTCTCAACCCATGAGATGGCATCCTAGAAGTATTTAGCCTTATTTCCTGCTCTAATCCATTCTTTTGACAACCAAGAATATCACTACACCTATTATATTACTTCTGTCCTTAGTAACATAATTCCTAATAAAATTTACCATTGAAAATGCATCCTTTATCTTATTTAATAGAAGCATTACTGTCCTTGATATACTCATATGACATCTTAGAAAAAGATATTGGATTTATTTCAATCACTTTTCAGGTTGCTATAGCATCAGGAGGATGTGAGCTTGGTTGTTCTTGGTTGCACTGCCCAGATTCCTCAGGAGTAGGTTGAGGCCTCACTTGTTTGGGTTGAATGTGCATCATCCTGACCTCACAGAGAACTGGGCAACTCTGCCCCTACACCAGGTCTATAACTTCCCACCACACCTTGGGATTGTGGTGCTTTTATACATTTCTATGAGCTCCAGCCTGTCTGTACATCCAGTGGGAGGGAGGATAAAGTAAGACAGAGAGCAAAGAGCTTCTACCTCAGAGTCTCTGACAGTGTTATCCCTTGGCTCCTGAATTCTTGTTGAGTCTCTCTTATAATTCCAGACTTGGGACTATGTCAGTTGAGAGCTGTGGCACCTACTGGTGCCTCCCCCACCTTTTCCTGACCTCTCTGGGATGTTCCTGTAAGACTGATTCTTGCAGCCTTGTCCACAGCCCTTGTATCTTACATTGGCAGGATCTGTCTGACTGCATCTAGCAAAACAGGCCTCTCCAGAGTCTGTTTCCACCAGAATCCAGAACACACTCAGACCTTGACTTAAGCTCTATGTGGGCAGGGGTTATGCTGATTTGCTTCTGCCTTTATTTCCTATGTAGTAGGTTCTCAATGAATGATGGCCAAAGGTGGAATGAAACTGTACACGGACTTTGGCATTTTGAAAAGAAAGTATACATTTTAGAATTTGAAATCTAGAAGAAAAATTATCTAAATAAAGGAATGTGAAAGCTATGATTCTCCTTTCCCTGTTCACAGTGATTCCTGTAGTTTCCTCTATTGTCAGAAGAGATTGCCTATGTCCTTTTCATCTTTTAAGAATGACAGATAAAAATTGCTTTGCCATTGCAAAATACTGAATTAATCAAATTATTCCTCTCTGTAATATGAACTGTACACAGAAGAGCAAAACAAACAAAAACCTCTCAAATCAAGGATTTAAGTTGAACAGTACTGGGACCTAAAATCTAGTACATAAAATTAATGTTCATGACTTTTAAACAAACACTTTTCTTCTTTTTTCCTTGTTAAGTAAGATTAAACCAGAATAGATCCAAAAGATTTTTTTCCTCATCCCAGTTCTAGTTTATAGTAAAACAAGAAAAATCACTTAAGATTTTACCACTTTAACTAAGCCAGCTGCTTACCTCTAGGTTCCTTAATATTGATATGCATCTTATCCAAATTAAAGCACAAGCTAAACCAGTGTGGTTCTAATTCCTCATTTTATTTTTCACTGATGTGGCTTTGATAGTGTTGCCCATTGATTCCTAACTTCATGCTAAATCTCTGATAATTCCAGACTCTGACCTTGTCCATCTAGAGCTGTGGTGTCTACCAGCTTAGAAGTCATTGCAACTTGTCAAATGAACTCTTTGAGCTGAGTTCATTATCAAAAATTTGCATGGACCATTCTCTTAGAACATTTTATTTTTCCTAAATAGAAGGAACTAGAGAAAACAAATAGACCCTTCAGATAAAGCCAAACTCTATATTGGAACATATATTTTTTACTATGTACCTCAAGACGGAAAGAGCCCAGTAGAATCTTAATTTGATCTCTGTATGTTCATGGAAATGGGATTCTAGTACCTGTCCGAAGGACAGCCCCAAGAAGAATCTTATCTTGTTAGTGATTGTACAAAGCTGTAAGTTTGCAAACATTTTCTCATCCTAGCTTCTCAGAAATCTTGTGATGTACTGGTATTGGCAAGATCATGCATTAACCTTCTCTTATACATAAGAAATTGTTGCTCCAGATGTTGCTAAATCTTATTCAGCAAGTGACAGAGTTGAAAATCAAACCTAGATCTTTTTACCACAAATCTTGCTCCTGGAATAGTGGTGCCACAGATTCCCTTGAAGCAAAGAGCAGACACACTAATATCATTTGCTGTGGGTTGCCTGAAGTTGGGGTTGGTGTGACATATTTATTTCTCATAAAGTTTTGTTTTGGGTTCCTTCTCTTAAGATTTATTCAGGATCATTCCCCTAGCATACTATTGCTTATTTGGTTCACATTAAATAAGATTAAAAACTAGAAATAACCTCATATTACTTTATGGCTAGTATTTCTACTAGATAAATTTGCACCAAACTTATGGTAAAATTAATAAATATTGAAATCTCACCTATCTGGAGTTTATTCAAATAAACAGTTATCTTTGATATAAATATATGTCAAAGATACAAAAGAAAAGAAATTTGAAGCACACTCAAATTTGGTGATTTTTATATTTTGGATGTTTTGGAACTGGCTGGTTGGGTTTAAATGGTAATATAAATTATACTCTCCTTGACAGGTAGTAAACAAAAAGCCTCTTGACTATGCCGAAATATGCCATGTTTCTTTTAAACTCCTTACATATTGTGAGTTCTGGTGGAGGAAGAAACATTAAAGAAGATTTATTCCATAGTTTATTCCTGATAATACTCACCCACGATCCATGACCTATAGTTTTCAACCCCCCAAAGCTCTGAAAATCCTTAATTTTACCATAAGTTTGGTGCAAATTTATCTGGTAGAAATACTAGCCATAAAGTAATATGAGGCTATATCTAGTTTTTAATCTTATTTAGTGTGGATATTTATGCATTCAGCTATAGAAATATGTATAAAAAGTGCATAGAAGCAGGGTGCTGTGGCGCAGGACTGTAATCCCAGCAGCTCTCCAAGGCTGAGGCAGGAGGATCTCAAGTTCAAAGCCAGCTTCAGCAAAAGTGTGCACTAAGCAACTCAGTGAAACCCTGATTCTAAATAAAACGCAAAATAGGGCTGGTAATGTGGCCCTGTGCCCCTGAGTTCAATCTCCAGAACCCCCAAAAAAGTGTGCATAGAAATGCAGCTAGTCCCAAGGATTTCAGGTAATGGATTGTAGACCTGTTCTCAGGAAGGGAAGAGAGAATCTGTGTGAATAATGGAGAACAGCAGAGAAGCATTGTGGTGGACTGCACTTTTTTTCCATGCATGTTGGTGCCTTCCACTGTGGAAGATCACACCTCTCTACCCTATGATTCTCCGACACACTCATGTGACTTTGGCAAGTAAGTGTGAGCAGAAGAGAGGAGTCACTTCCAGACAAAGCTTTAAGAGCTAACATATAGCTCTCCATTCTTTTTTTCCTTTACCATGAACTCAGTGGTGATCCAGATCAAGGCTGAGGTCCATCAGCCTGGGGTCCATCTGCCTGGGTCCAATGAAGCCCCACCTAGAGCTGCAGCTGATTGGCACTGGAGATGTTGTATAAGTGAGAAAGAAACCCTCCTGGCTTAGGCTCCCACAGCATAATCTCATCGGTCTTCACGGACACATACAAAGTCATATGCCCTCTGTAACATCTGTGGGCACCATCACAGCTAAAATGACCAACACAGTTGGTGTCCTGTGGGGACTGCAGTCCTGTTACCCTAAAGAATTCTTAGGAAGGAGGTGTTACATTGGGCCTCGCCTGCCATGCTGCCTTTCTTCCCCATCCCTGTCCTGATTTCTTTATCTAGGCTCGAGGCCAAATAGCTCCCAGCTTTTAAGTATTCAAACATGTTTAGATATTAACACATCCTTTTTTACTTTACTGGATTTAAGTAATTTATACTTATTACAATAATTTACACAAAAATATATAGAGAACAGTTTATTCTCTTTTTTTTCTCTTTCTCCTTCCTTCCAACCCACCCTTAAGGTGAAAGAAAAATGAGAGATGGGTGAGCGAGAAATGAAGGAAGGAGACCAGGCAGAAATCCACAGGAAAGTTTATTTGTCAAAGCTGACAAATAAAGGCCATCTCTCTATAGGGAGGAGAGAGAGGCCCTGAGATGTTCAGGTGTTCAGCTTTTGTGGGGTAGGGATTTGGAGTTGGAGTTGTAGCCTATGGGATAGGCTCGGGTACTTATGTCAGAGCTAGGCGGGTGGGGAATAGCATGGGATTGGCCTAGGTCCATGGAGTCTGGGATTGGCTTAGGGTTATTGTACCATGGGTTAGGTCACTAATGGGGGTGGGGGGAGTTCTGGTAAGGGTAAATACAGGAAAGCTAATCTTATCTCAGAAGATGGCGGTTAACATTTAAGATGGCTGCTCCAAAGTTAAATCAATTCTCTATATAAGGTAACAATGTTAATAATTTGGTGTGTGTTCTTTCATATTTTTTTTTCTGTGCTGGGTAATTACACTCTCACACACATAAACACTCAGGATTATAGACTTGTAGGGTTACTTTTTAATATTATCTTACTCTGAATGTGACTTTGTGAAGGGCATTCATTCAATCAGTTATTAGATCTAAGCAGATTTAATGAAATCTTTTAACTATTAATAGCTGCCTTTATTGAAGCTTGGACGTAGCTTTCTATGTCCAAATCACTCTTATAAACACTTCATGTGTATTTAGTTCCTTCATCCACCCGGTGAAGTTGGCACTGTTATTATTAGCATTTTCTGTTTGGGAAAATGGAGATCCAGATAAATTGAGTATAATTTTTAAATCAGCCAGTTTAGGAGGTGGTAGAGCAAGAAACCCAGGAGTCTGGCTATACATGCCATGCACTTAACCTCTAGGTTATATTGCTTTTATAATTGCATAATAATCTGTGAAGAAATGGACGGTAGCTTATTCAATGATTTTCCTGCTGATAGGATATTAAAGTGATTTTCTTTTTCTTTTTTTTTCTCTTTTTCTGTAACTGCCAACAAGGTTGAAATCAGTAATACCCAAATGTGTACTGATATCTTTATTTCTGTTGAAAAGAATCCCGACTAATTTGGAAGAACTCTACCAACTTTGGCAGTCTCGGTTCCAGTTAGCAAGAAGTCCCTGTTATCCTGATTTCCATTCCAACAACCAGTCAGGAATTCTTGCTTTACCTGATCATTTGAACCCTCCTTGGCGCTCTCTGCTATAAGACAGAGGGGAGAACCCTGCTTAAGTCAACCTTGCCTGTATTTAGATACAGGAGGAAGTGAACTGTAAGGGATTATCTTCTCCTAGATGTGTCAGATGTAATCACACGGCATGGATTTATGAAGTGAAGTGAAATATTTGTTTTGATTGCTCACTGATTAAGAATCCACTCTAATGCACAATCTTGACAGACATCTAGGGCACCTACCCTACTGTATGAATCTGGGTCAGGGTTGCCCAACGTCTTCCAATGCAGCAGTCTCATCTCATTAAAGGATTATGCAAACAAACCTCAGTTGGGTCTGTATGATTGTCTGCTTCATCTTCGGTATTTAATATTGCAGGAGCCTCAGCAGTTGCCAATGTTATTGCCCATTGATTTGCAATGTTTTCTTCCTCATTGTTCAGTGTAGACTTTGGAAAAGCAATTAGCTGGATATTTTCTGAAAAATGAATATACCATATGAATAGTGGACATTATTTTAACACTAGAATAATTGATGGAGATATTTAAGGGAAGGTGTCAGACAAAACCACCTATGCCATAGACCCTTAAAAGTGGGTTTTTTGCAAAACCTGAAAATGATTTAAATGGAAATAATTAAAAATCTCAAGAGGTATGTTTTAAAAATTTAATCTAGAAGCACTGCAGGATAGGTATTTATGAACAGATTGCTACATTGTGCTACCATATGAAAATTGTACAGTGAACCAGACTTGGTTATGTAAAGGTAAATTATCCAACACAATGCAGAGAGCAAAGCCATAGCATACATTAAGAAATCTTGTATTTGTGACTGGAAATTGTAATGTTATATCAGGGAGGAGTTAGAGATGGATAAGAATGTGATCTCCTTTAAATTGTTTCATTTAGAACAATGTAAATTTGGGGGTGTCCAAAATTTTTAAATAAATGCATTCTAGATCTTAAAAGTTAATGCTTATATATATATAGAACAGCTGCAAAAGTGAAGCATCAATCATGTCTGCCCTGGCACCTCAGTTTGTCTGTTTCTCCTCTCAGTACCCATTCCGTTCTCTGTGCATTTCTGTTGATGCCAGGGAAGGGCACAGGACCATGTAAGTGTGAAGCCTCACCTTGAAGCACATAAAATGTAGACCTCCTTAAATTCTTTGACTCTGTGTAAGGGTGAGAAATGTGATTTTTTTTTATCAGTTCATTTTTTTTAAAAAACTAGGAATTGAATCCAGGGGCACTAGGAATTGAATCCAGCCACATCCACAGCCCTTTCTGTTTTTTATTTTGAGACAGTGTCTTGCTAAGTTGCTCAGGCTGGCTTTGAACCTGTGATCCTCCTTTCTCAGCCTCCTGAGCTGCTGGGATTACAGGTGTGTGCTACTTTGCTCAGCTAGTCTGTGTTATCTTGAATACTACTATTTTCACCAGCAAGAGCCTATTTGTGCACCCCTGGTGCTGATGAAGGTGCTTCTAATTTTGCCAGTGGAACTCAATTTCTGAAATTGCCTGTGTTAATTAGTGAAGTCACAGGTGATGACCAAGGTATGAAAACCTGAAGTGCAAGTACTCATCCCTCTGGTATGTGGGTCTCTCTCTGTCTTGTGGATATGGTTTCCTGTTTAGGACAACTGACTGTCCTTTGAGTCAAGTGTAAGCTAACTACCACTTTCTTGTGTCCCATTGTCTATCCTGAGGATTTTAAAGTCATTTATGGACATACTGCACTATGCTACAGTAGACTGATTCAAGCCCTTCACTCAGCTGCTATCTATCTTGATTCTATCTTTCCACATACTATAGAGTTTGCCTTCAGCTAATACTTATTTCCATTTCTACCTGGGCTCCTGCTCTGATTTCGATCAGGACAACAGTCCTCTTGGTGTACCTAAGTGTATGAAGAACATACACTTTTTAATCTCAGGTTTACTTTTTTGAATGATCATGCCACTGTGCTAAATGGAGGTAAAGAAAGATTTAATCATTTTTTTTCTGAAGCAGAAAAAAAAATATTACAAGTTTCTCCTTGTTGTGGGACTCTGCTTTCTTTCACCTCTACAGTGAGGAGTCTGGACCAGAACAGGTTTTCCTTCCCTGGAGCTCTGATTGGCTAAGATGGTCTTCCTGCCCCAGCAGGTGCTGCCTTATGCTAAGCCTGCAGCTTCCTGTGAGGTACAGTCTGAAGAGCATGCTGACTCGGTTAGGGTCCTCTTCCTCAGGATGGTGACTCACGGAGTCCAATCATCACTGTTAGCTACTGCAGCCTGCTCTGTTCCTATACTGAGGAATGGGTGTGGATGGTGACAGTGCCAAGACTCTGCTACAGGTGCGGCATTCTTTCTCCCTTTTATCTCGATTTTTTATGGTGCATTATAGTTGTACATAATGGTAGGATTTGTTATAACATAATTCATACAGGCACAAAGTATAACAATATAATTTGGCCAAAATCACTCCCCAGTATTTCTCCTTTTTTTTCCCCCCCTCTTCCCTCTTTCTGTCCCTTTCCTGGACTGATCTCCCTTCAATTTTCCCCTACCTTTCCTTCTGTTTTTCCTCTGTGGCTCCCACATATGAGAGGAAAAATGTTTGACCCTTGGCCTTCTGAGTTTAGCTTATTTTGCCTCCAGGCCTTTTTATGGCAGTATTAATTCACGAGGTTTGAGACCCCATGACCTAAACACCTCCCATTAAGTCCCACTTCATTGTTGATTAAGTTCCCAATATATGCTTTCCCAAATTAATCAGTTTATATTTTTTGTTACTAGGGATTAATGCCAAGGCCTCATGCATGCAAAGCACATGTTCTGTCATTGAACTACACCTTCAGCCTTTCCACCACATGAATTTTTTTTTTTTTTTGGTACCAGTGATTGAACCCAGAGGTGCTCAACCACTGAAACATGGGGGCATTGTTTAGACAAAGCATACATAAAAGGGGGAAATTTGTGGGATTTAACTATCTTTCTCATTTTTCATGCAGCCATTGATTTAAAAAAAACACACAATGAGTAGTACATATTTCCTGTCTTTGCTTTTAAATTGAGTTCTGCTCTCTCAGCAGGTTGCATAATTTGTTCAAGGCAGCAAAGACTCTTTGTCTTTGAAAATTTAGAATTATCTTAGAGGAATAATGGGGCTGGCATTGATGTCTGTACTTAATCTCAATTTAAATATTATTTTATAATAGGCTTTTGCTTCAACATCCATGTATTGTTTAATGATACAGTTATTCCTCATTACACAGAAATTTAACCTGGTGAAAACTGAAAGAAGAATTGATAAGTACAGATATTTGTTCAATATGCAGTACCTGTTGACTAAATTTGAGGAATGTGCAGATTCCTTGGCTGAGGTTCTCATGAGAAGACTTACTACTGACTATTGCCACTGTGCTAAATGATATAAGTTTGGGCCTGAAAACTTTGAAGTTCTACTGAAGGAGAAAAAAAAATATTACAATGATTCTTTGTTTTAAAAATATTTTTTTAGTTGTCAATGTATCTTTATTTTATTTATATGTGGTGCTGAAAATCAAACCCAGTGCCTCACACATGCTAGGCAAGTGCTCTACCACTGAGCTATAACCCAGCCCATAAGGATTCTTTTATTTGTTCATTTGTTGTTATATTACATTTGTTGTTTTCCTCTTTGTTGTCTCTCAATTCTTATTATTTTGCTCATTTCCAAAAAGGATCAGCTTAGACCATGTGCTTGCAGCCTTTTGGGATCTGCCAGTCACTAGAAAATATGGGAAAGAGGACTGGCAGAAATCAATTGCTTTTTTCTGATAGTTTAGTTCAACTCTGTCTGCCACCTTATTGTAGACAATCTTTTATTGAACTTTCCTCAAATTGTTCAGTTGGAGTTTGCCTTCATAATCAGTTTCTTGCTGGGGCCCTGACAGATAGGCTAAGTCAACGAATGCTTGTGTCACTTGGAGATAATAAGGCATAGCAGTTGTCTTCCATTTGGAAGGACTGATCTAGTTTTGACTACATCCCTATTGCTTGGTGACTAGGAGCAGAGATCATGTAACCAATTGGAACCTCAGTTTTTTTCAAATTTAAGGTAGGATAATATCACCTACTTCACAGCATTTTTGCAAGAATATTTTTGAATTCTCAAAACTGTCTTAGGTTCCCCTCAGTTTACATTGATTGAATACCTTACTCACTGGTAGATCCCGATTATTACAAAACAGTCAGTTCCTCTACCTTTTGTGTTGATGATCTTTTGTGTTTCAGACCCCCTGTTGTCCCCACAAGTTTCTCCTTATCTAAAAAATACTATCTCTCACAGATGGTCCCATGGCCGCGCTGGTAAGCTTACCTTAAGCTTGTGGAATTTTCTGAGAACCTTTTTCAAGTGGTAGAAGCAGGGTTTCCCTGGTGATGTGAAAGTCTTTGCTGCAGACTGCCCAGATGCTGTGCATCTTTAGGTAATCCATCTGCTTTTCAGGTTAGCTATTTATTGTCTCTTTTTAAAATACCTGTCTAAAATCTTATAAGATAATTTGCTAAATCCTGATAAGTCTTGCAAGAATCAGCTAATTGATTATTTTAGATGTCTTGAAACTGGCATGGTGTTTAGTAAGAAAGTCAGGCTAAATAATGTTAGTAGGCTCTATGGGAGTACGAACTGTACCAAATCATCCTTTTAATTTGCTTTGATGTCTAGTAGAACTTGCTTATTGTGTAACATGTCCCATTAAAATGAGTTATGTCTGTTATTACATTTAAAACATGACCTGAGAAGATGCTTTAAATAAAAAGAGGTGTTTGGAAAATATGCAAAGCTTTTGTTGACTGGACTTAGAGCTATTGAAGCCACTTGTGCTTTTCTGACTCAAGAGAAACCCTGTGAAGTAGGATTTATTTGTTAAGAGCCTATTGATTGTCAGATGCTGGGGGGTCACTGGGATTCTCAACCTGAAGGATTCTCAATCAGAGTTTATAAGACAAGGCAGATATACAAACAGTCAAAAACATTCATAGGGGTTTGTGACTGGGTAAACATGGATGCACAGACAGAGTGAGCATCACGTGATAGTTCAGTCTGGAGGATATCAGGATCCACAAAGAAGAGGAGGCTGGAGCTGACCTTTAGGGATACGAACTTGCCACATGACAAGAGTGTGAAGAATACTCCAGACAAAGCAGGCAGTATCTGAAAAGATTTTTTTTTCTCTCTCTTCCTTTCTCTCCCTGTTTCATTGAAACATCTTACAGAAGTTTCTACTTCCTCTATATCCAGCTTCTATCTGGTTCTTGGCACATACTAGATATTTGATTAATGCTCATAAATGAATAACAGGATGATAGTGGATGGTAGGATTACACACAGTGACTTTAGTTTTCTTCACTGGGCTTGTCAGTTTCTAACATCTCACAACATGCATGTCTTTCTTTTGTAACTAGAATATTTAAAACTACTCAGGCTGTGTTTGTCAGAGCCTGGCTGCAATGACGGTGAAGGTCAAGGGATAGTTAGAGAGGTGAGGGGATTTGGGTCCTTGGTTGGGATAGTGGTAGGGCACAGGCTTGAGATGGGGGGGTGGGGTGGGGGCTATCGCTAGAAATAAAACTGGAATGATGGGTTTGGGCTCAGATGTTTGGACTTAATGTGAAGATGATGGGAAGCCATTGAAACTATTAGGCAGGGGCATGCTAAGTAAGAGACATTGTGAAGCCCATGTTGTTGTGGGAGAGATGGGGGTGGAGGGAGAAGGACCAAAGGGACCTTCATCATCCAGGTGGGAAGTACTGAAGGTCTCCACATTGGGGTGGGATGAGACACATAATGGGTTTAGTTTTAGTCAGGAGAAGTTTGAAGTGTCTATGAGATAATAGCA
Source organism: Urocitellus parryii (assembly GCF_045843805.1). Taxonomy (NCBI): domain Eukaryota; kingdom Metazoa; phylum Chordata; class Mammalia; order Rodentia; family Sciuridae; genus Urocitellus; species Urocitellus parryii. The sequence goes on from NC_135540.1 coordinate 79,983,462, forward strand.
GGAAGGCCAGTGACTTCTCAGAACTGCCCTGTCCTCAGCACCTGCAATGTCCTGGATGCCAGGGACCTGGGAGGATTGGAGGGAGGAGATGCCTAGGACATCTCAGGAGGCATGAAGAGCCCAGACAGAACGGCAAGAGAACACAGGAAGAAAAATGGCGCTGTGAAGTCACCAGAGAAAAGGAGGGAGAGGTGGTTCAGAAATGGGCAAAGTATCTCATGAGGAAGGAGATTATTTCCTTTCTTCAGACTTCTCTCTCCCTCCCTGTCCTTCAAGTTTCTGCTCCAAATTCATCTTTTCAGAAATGCCAGACCATCTTCCTAAAACAGCACTGTCATTACTGCATGTTGCCCTCCCTGGACACTGTTAGCAAATGTAGGTGTTAGTATTATTCAGGTATGGTGAGGCGGGCAGGTCAGGAGACCCTGGAAAAGATCATTTGTTCCTCATAGTTGTCAAGTGGAGGGGCATGCAACACAGAGACCAGGGGACAGCCACACAGGGAAGCTCTAGCTTGGTCAGTAGGCAGCCGGGAGTGAGGGGGATGTGGTAGGTGACTTTATTGTGGTTTCTATGGGAAGGAATGGTGGGTCAGGTAGAGTGAGCAGTCTTAGGATGATCCAGTTGGAATAACTTCAATGCTCTGGTGGTAGAGGTCATCCTAGCTGTTTGGTACCTGGTTCTGGGATAATTAGAACAAGGGGTATTATCTTGATGTGGAGCCAACCGAGGATGTGGTTAGGGGATAGTCATCTCATTGGTTGGGTTGCATATGAAAATGCACTTAGAGTTGAGTCCTTTACTGTCTCTAAGAGTTGGCTAGCCCTGGGAGGGCCAACCTCCCCACTGTGAGGAAGGCCCATGTGTTAAAGCATCCCCCCAAAAGACATGATAATACAAGCACCACCAGTCACTATATTGCATGTTTGTTCATGGGTAGTGCCAGGACTGTAACTAAGAAGAGTGAGCAAGTTATTCCCCTTGAGCACAAGATGTAAAGGGGTGCAAGAAAACCAAATAATTAAGATAAAAGTATGTTAATACAATGTTTTTCAAAATCAAAATGGGGGCTGGGTGCAGTGCAACAAGCCTGTAATTCCAGCAACCTGGAGGCTGAGGCAGGAGGATTGCCAAGTGCAAGGCCCTGTGTAACTTAGTGAGACTCTGTCTCCAAAAAAAAAAATTAAAAAGAGCTATGGATGTGGCTCAGTGGTTAAGTGTTCCTGAGTTCAATTCCCAGTACCAAAACCAAAACAAAACAAAATAACAACAACCAAAAAAAAGGGGGGGAGGTGGTGCTAAAATATCTGTGATAAACAAAATACCAGAATTTAGGTAAAGACAGAATCAGTAGTAGTGTTGCACTGAGCCAGTTGGGAGCTGAAAAAGAAAGGAAAATCATTATTATTTTCATTTTTAGAATGATTGCATTAAAATGTTGTTGAGCATCTTGGTTTCTGAGGGTTGTTTTGGGCACCTCCTTCCATTTTATGCCTCACTTGCCTTCCCCTTACCCCACCCCTGGGGAGCATGGGTGAAAGCTGGGTGGGAGTCAGGAGCTGGAGATTGCTGTCCTCTCTTAGAGAGGGTATACCATTCATGGGTTTAGAAGTGTTTGGCTCGGATGAAAAGAGAAATTGTGTTAGTTAATGTGTTTGGCTATAAGTAACAGGATACTATGACTTAAGCAAACAATGTTTCATTTTTCTTAAATTACAAAAAATTTGGAGATGACTGATACTCTGGTCATTTCAGTGACAGCGTGGTTGCATCTGATGTCTTTATGGTGTTTTCTTCTTTTTTTCTGTGTGTGGGGCCTTGCATATGCTAGACTAGTGCTCTAACCCTGAGCTACCTCTCCAGCCTCTGCCTCTTTGAGTTTTGTTTTAGTTTTTAGGGGAAGGAGTTGTACCATCCCACTCTGTTCTTCACATCAAGATAGCTCAGGTCTTCCAGAAGCATGCTTCCCACTAACTTCTCAAACATCATTGCTCAATCCTAAGTCAAAAGATTCCCCCCTCATCCCCAACCACAAAGCAGGCTGAGGAAGTGAGAAATAAATAGGGTTGCCAAGCCTGACCAGGACCCGTCCAGGTCATTGCCCTGGGACTGGGCATTTTGTACTTTGCAAGGATTGGAGCTCAAATAGCAGGGGAGGAAGAAGGGAAATGGACATTTGAAGGTAATGAACAGCATCTGCCACGAGGCCCTTGACAGCAGACATCCTTCCACAATCAACAGGGATATTGGTTTCCTGGCATGTTTATACGTTGTTTCCTTTTGCAAGCATAGAGATTTTCCTCACTACTGTATGGCATGCAGCCCGTTGGTTTTGATAGGCTTAAGACCCTGTGGTATTAAAGAGTAAGCCTGGTATACAGCTGGGGGATCCATCCTTCCAGCCTTGAGGAGTGATCAACACAGAAGGCATTAGAAACACAGCTTGTTTTCTTTTTAAATGATTCAGAATTGGCTGAGTCTTTAAGCTTTTACTCCTGCTGCGCCTTCTGTCCACTATCCTTATCTTACCACTGCAGACAGATGACTCTCCTGGAGTGGAGAGCCAGGGAAATGGATCATTATGCCTTTTCTCTTAAAGTAAATACTGGATAAGCAATCACTATTTATTGATTTAAAACTTCCTGTCTTGCACTTAAGATTTAGTTGAATGTGATGGACATTTCTGAGATGCTTATAGGATCTCATTTTTAAAAAGAAGAGCATGCAGATTTCATGGCCTAATATCCCAAGGTCAAATCCATAGCTCCTCTGTAAATATATTTTAATATGGAAGAAATAGGTTCACTAAAACTTCTTGGAAGAAGAAAAACACCAGAGGAAACATCCTGAAGAGTCAACTATCAGCTGAGATGTGTGTGTGGAGAAAGTCCTCTGCTTGGTGACTTTGGAAAGAAGAGTCCATGGTGATGCCAGGTGCTTGGGTCTCCATAGCAGCACTGACTGCCACCGTTTCTCCCTTTGCTTTCCTAAAAGCAAAGGTAAAATTTGCTTCCCCTAATTATTCCCCTAAAAATTACTTTTCCTAATGAGACTCTACTCCAAAATTTGTGTTGTGTTCTTCCTTATTCAGTGAAACTCAAAAAAATATTTTAAAATAAAATTAAAAAATAAATAAAATTTAGCTTATATGCTCCCAGGGGGCATCTCCACATAGGTAAATTATGCATCTTCTGATAGTCTGGAGGTTGAGGTTAAGGGTGAAGACTAAGGGACAAATTCACTGAAGTTCATGTCTAGTTTGGATTTGCCAACCAGCCAATGTTCATACCTTCCTTTGTTGGGGTACCTCCTTTGACAAGTTCTCCCAGGTATTTCCAAGGGAGTTTCTTCCAGAATCTTTTTGGTATCTTTTTATAATTCTTGCCCTAATTATTTGTTGGATGATCAAATGATTGAATGTCAAGAATCTCTGAGCCTACAGGGCCCTTGGCACTTCTGAGCACCCTCTTTGTAGACATTCAAGAATCCTCAGATTTGTGAACATACAATTCCTCTAGAAAGGGGGTATTTTTTCTATTGGCAGGAACAGTCATGGAAATAGTTTTTGAATTTTCCCTCCTTTTTTCCTATGGAGCATATTGCTATTCTTTCAAACTCTAGAACCAAGTCCATTGCCAAAATTTGACATTCTATCCTTTAATGTATCCAAAATTCCAGTGGGAACTCAAGCTCAGGTTTCAATTTGAAATTTTCTGGGAATTCCTCATGATGCCCCACGTATTAGTTCTTTTTCATTCATCTGTGCATTTACTAGGATGCTATGAGACGGCCCTTTCCTTGTTGTGACAACTGCTCTGGTCAGCTGTGGCAATGCTTTCTTTTGCTGCTTATTTTGAATGTGGCTCCTCTGTGGCTGATGCCCACTGAAAAGCTCTGCTGAGCGGATGCTTGTGTTGCTGACACTAGCCAATACCTGAGTCCAGGGAGCACAGGGTGCCAATGTCTCATGCCTGGGCCCTGCCATCTGTACCAGGAACACTGGCTTCCAAGCCATAGAGCTGCCAGTGCCAGATGTCCTGTGATGCCTTGTCTTATGTACATTATAGTTGCTTTGTTTTTCTGCTCCCTAGGAACTCTGTCCTTCTGCAACCAAGCCAAAGTACAAAATAATTCAAGAGAGAATGAGTTATAAATCCTTGTAGTATGATAACATACAAGGGAAATGCTAAAAAGAGGTTAGTTTAAGCAACTTGAAAGGTCTGGTAGTTTTATGATATCTGTAATATACAAAACTTGTGAAACTTCTTTTTTATTTTTTATTTTAATAAGGAATTGAATTCTGTATTGTGGCTAAAGTCTGAAGTCAAAGTATAAAGATAAAATTGAAAATAGACAAAGTTATTCTTGAACTTTCCTTAAATTGCTCATAGACTAAGTGTACATGGCCATATTTACGTGTGACAATGAAGACTGACATATTATTTTTCCATAAGTTGAACACGACTGCGTTTTCCACTGGCATTGAAACAAATCACTATTTTTTTAATTGACTGCTAAAAGTAGTTGATTTGTATTTAGGATCCATGTTGTATCAGAAATATAGACTTTAAATTCTATAATCCTATGGAATCCATCAGGATGTTCACACTATGGGAGGCATGAAAACTAAAGCCAACTCAGAAAAGATGATGCATCCACTCCTCTAATAGAATATTAACAATATAATTGACATTTTCAGACTCTTTACATCTGTCAACTCACTTTATCCTTTCAATATCCCCAGAAAGTGATTGATGTTATTATACCCATTTGATAGAAGTAAAACCTTGGCACAGAAGGTCAAGTGACTTTCCTGGGTAAAAAGTGGCAGGGAGTTTGAACATGGTCTGGCTTATGCTTTTGCTCTTTGCTGCTTTGCTCTACATTTTTAAGCATGATGGTGCTATTTAAATGGTCTTTCCTCCTTCCTGGACATAATGGAATTTAACAATATCCATGTTTTTTAATGATGTGACTTCCTTGTACTTTTTTATTGTAGCAAAAGAATCAAACTATGCCGAAAGGTCATAAAGGGATACTCCCCTTATCCTCACACCCAGATGTGACTAACGTTAAGAGTTTGTGCATTTTCCTGCCCAGGATTATTGCTGTCTTGGTTAACACACACCTTACTTTAATTTCCTTTTCAACCTATCAAAGTCATAGACATCTTTCTCTGCCAGTGTATTGAGTCCCGCCTCCCTTTAAAGGGCTAGTTTAACAGTCACTTATTATTCCACTGAATGAGTCCTATAATTTATATCTGTAGGTTCCCCTATTGGTGAATGGTCAAGTTTAAAACTTCTTTTACCAGGTTTTTACTTATAAACTCTATGGCAGACTTGCTCAGTTTGTTCTCATTTTTTGAGCATTTATATTTTAGCTTTAAATCTTTAATCTACGTGGAATTCACTGTGTGCAGAAGGCGAGGTGGGGATTGCAGTGATGTCTTGGCTCTCCTCATTCTAATGATTACCCACCTGAAGAGATTCTGTCTCTAGGCACCCGAGTAAACACATTGCATCTGTTATAGAAATACATTAAAAATTGTAATAAGGAGGAATCTCCATGGTGGAAAATAGTGGGTAGCATGTTGGGGAGAAGGAGCAGAAACAGCAGGCACAGCCGGCATGAGCTTGAACGGGAGCTGTGCTTTCAGGTGGCACGGCTGCATTTTAATTAGCAATATTACTCCCAAATGTTTAGCTGCGATGCTGGGGGGATTAGGGACCCCTGCTTGCTCTTCATAATTCAGCACTGCACATCGGAGTGTCTAATTAGATCTTCTCTCTTCTGAAAGGTCAGCCAATAAAATTGTCATGTTGTGTCATTCAAAGTCTAGAAGTTACTCTGCTATAAGCTTCATGGAATTTTTTTTTTTAAGTTAAAAATCACCCTGCTCGTGCCTCATGTCTTTTAGTAACCTTTGCTAGACCAAGATTCTGGCAGGCCATCAGGCAAAGGATCTCTGAAATCTTTCAAACACTTAGAACAATTCTAGTCACATAAATACACACACACACGTTTCATATATAATATCACTTTGGATGTTATGCTAATGAAAATATCTTTTCCTTAAGGCTTTTAGTGTGTTTTCTTTGCTCTTTATTCACAAAACAACATTCATCTTGATTTTTGGTTTCACTCTTCTTATTCTATACAATTAAACATTTCTTATAATGAATTTCCTGGGGAGAGGGGAATCCTAATATAAGCTGTGCTTTTCTGGAAACATCTTCATTTAGAAATTAATGAAGCTAGATTTTCTTAATTCTGTTGCTTGGTTATAAGTAAAGTATACAGGGGAACTATCCTATTTTTTTTTTTTTCGATACTAGGTAGTGAACCCAGAAGTGCTACATTCCAGGTCGATTTACGTATTAGAGACAGGGTCTTACAGGGTCTCGCTAAGTTGCCAGGGTTGCCCTCAAACTTGAGATCCTCTTGCCTCAGCTTCCCTGGTCACTGGGAGTAAAGGCATGGGCCAGCCACTGCGCCTGGTGAGCTCTCTTAATTCTTTTAAGCCATGTTAGAATCTGAATGGGATGACAAGTTCAGGGAGAAACATTTGAATTATGGACAACTCTGACATAAGACAGTCACTGCCATCCTTCTCCACTTAGCCCTTATTCTCGGGATCTTCTCTTGGTTCTTTCAGAACTCTGTGCTCAGAGCTGTTGGGCTTTTAGCCTAAGGATCTGGGGATGTGGAAAGGAGATATTCAGGGCTGAAAATGATCATCACTGCTATTTTAGTTACATATGGATTAAATTAGGTTTGGGAGGAATATAGAGAAAATCTTACCATTACAAATACCAGTATGTTTTAAAGTATAACTCATCACAATTACCTGGGTGTTTAATCAAAATGCTGCTTGTTGGATTCCATCCCAGAATCAGAATCTCTGGTGGTAGAGCTCAGGGATCTATTTTTAATAAGCCTCCTATGCTATTCATATGGGCATTAAGCTTTGAAAGCATCTGATTTATAACATTATTTCTATGGGAAAAAATATACTCCAATTCTAACCAAAGGGCCTCGAGGTGTGCCTTTGCAATCTCATGTGTGGGAACATTGTATCTTGCCTGTGTGTGAACGCACCTGCCTGAATGACAATCTCATGTTAAAAGTGTATGGTGACAACCCTTGAGTAGATGATGACTAAGGACATTCAGGTTAATTAGATTCTAAGTGATGGAGCTGGGGATTCCACAGAGAGAGGATTCCTGCTGGAGTTAAAGCACTAAAGGGATATTCAAAATAGAAAGTGAAGCTGTAAGAATAGTTTAAACATCTGTACCTAGATGTCAGCTGGAGTGACTCTGCCCCTTGAGATTTAGATAAGATGGCTCAAGCCCCTATTTTCCCTTTTCCATTTAGAGACAGGGTTTTGCTAAGTTGTCAAGGCTGGCCTAACTTGCAATCCTCCTGCCTCAGCAAATCATGGGAACCTACCTTCCCAGGGTTCCCTCTGAGTAATCCCTTTCTTCTGCTCTGCCCCTTGGGATGGCCTTTTATCTCTGTCTTAGTATGGCAGTCCTTCTTGAACCTTCTAACCACAGAGAGCTTTTGGTATTACAGAGCTTTCTATTATTGTACCAAATACCTGAGATAAATAAATTCATATAGAGAAAAGATTTGATTTTGGCTCACAGTTTTGCATATTTTAGTCTTTGACTAGTTGTCTTTGTTGCTTTGGGCCCACAGCATGGCAGAAGTGGGTAGAAGAGCAAACCCCTCACCTCATGCCTGGAATGTGAAAGATGAAGAAAAGAACTTGGGTCCCAACATTCCCTTCAAGGACATACCCTCATGATCTCCCACTGGACCCCAGTTCTTAAATATTCTACACCTCCAATAGCACCAAGCTGGGGACTTAGCCTTTAGTGCATGGATCTTTGAGGGATATTTAAGGTCCAGACTACAGCAGAGTTTTTCACTAACCAGAATCTTTACAGAGGATTGTGGAATCACAGACAAGGATTCACACAGCCATATCACACAGCGCAGAATAAAACTTGCAATCATATATGAATTGTCCTATCTATCCTTCAAGGTATTCTTGGCCATCAGTCATAGGAATATGGAATATGTCTCACTGATCAAGCAAGCCACTTGATATCAAACCTTTCTCCTTCTGGACGGCTTCTTGGTCTCCTTTATCTCTGTCTCCTCTCCAGGCTTACTCTCAGGAATTCCTGTTTCTTCTCATCCTTTTATTCAGACAATGTCAATAATTTTACTCCTAACTTACCTCCCCCGCCCCCACCTGACCAACTGTATTGTATCTGACATCAACCAAGATCCTTGCTGAACAAAAAGTTTAGTTAGTCTTTTCTTTAGCAGAATCCACCCTCCTTAAGTAAAATTTTAAAATTAAGTAATATTTTCCTAATGGATATAATATGCTTTTCTTCCATGGAACAATTAATCCTATCGAGGCTTTCTTGAAGGCAGGAAAGCTGAGAAAGAATCTTTTCTTTCTACATTACCAGAGAACCTTTTTGTTGTAAAATGCTCATCTAGAAAAAATTATGCAGGATTTTTGGAAGGTTCTAGAAGGCAGGTACACATCAGTACCTTCCAATTAGTTAACCTCCTCAATCCTTACAAACTCTTGCTAACATGCTTAGGAATTTGTCACTTATATTTGTAGCCAAATAAATGAAAGCAGAATCACTTTCCACTCACCAGCAAAAAGAGGCCAGGTGAGTGGCACCTGCAAGACCACTCAGGGCCCTGTGTCACAACTCACATTTGGAGAATAAAGAAACAGTTAAATTGTTTTCAGGAGGGTTTTGCTTTCTTACATGCTTATCATTAGAATATCCAAGAGCTTTCTCTTCTGCCTGAAATGGCAAGTCATTTCCCAGATGAGAGATGATTTCATTTAGTGCTCTTATTTTCTTGAGTAAGTATTCTGAATTTTTCCCTCAGTAATTTCTATTTTTATGCAGAGTGATTCTCAATTGGTGAGAAAATTATGATCTCATGATCTCTTTTCCTCGTCCTTGCTGAACGCTTAGCCTCATTTGCTGTGTGAGTTCCACTTCACGGTCATGAGATGACGCCTCTCCCCGACTCTGGCTAAGCATGTCAGCTTGATGACTTTGACCTTTTTCATGAAAACAAGAGAGATGAAAATATGTGACACGTGTGTAAATTGTCACTCAATGGTTTATTTTGACCAACAGCTTGAAATACTATAGAAGGTACCAGTGGAGTGTCTCATGTTAAAAGTCTTTTGATTTTTAAATAATAAAGACTTTTAAAAAAGTACATGCAAACAATAAGGTTACATTCTCAATCATAAGATATGTTATTCAATAATATGTTACAGATTCCCAAGAAGAAGCATGTTCTCCAGTGATACATGAAACCTGCCTCATCCATACTGCGATAGATAACATCTCCCCTGTCCTTAATTGGACTAACAGACAAATTTAGATTCAGAGCATTTCAGTGACTCCAAGGGATATATAAATATCTCACCAAATCCATTTAAATGGTATTCTGCATTTGGTCAGGGGTCTCACTGTAGTAATTTGCAGGTGTGACTGATATTAACTTATAAATTTCCCATGACTGGTCCTTTGTTGGTTTCTGGCTTCCCCCTGTTCGGTAATGATTGCTCAGCAAGCAGATTCTGCCTTCCTTCTCTGCAGGCCCTTTATTGCTTTGAGATGTGCGTGTGTGTGTGTGTGTGTGTGTGTGTGTGTGTGTGTGTTTAATAGTAATACATAAGGCGGTATTTTCCACTACAGCATCTTAATAAGAGCTTTTGGAGCCATTTCTTATTTGACACATCTTCTGTCTTCACTTGGCTGTGTTTTCAGTTACAGCGACTCGGACTGTGTTTGACTGGATAGGCAATGACACAACAATAATGATGCTGTAGAAACATACACATGCTCTAACAGTCTGTGCAATATCACACTTGGCTGGTGATCCTGTGATGCCATTTTTAGTAATCACCATCAGGGCGGGTCTGAAGTCCAGCCTGATAACCCTAATGTGTTTCTGTAATGGAGCTGACAAAATTTTACATATGGGTAAAAATGATTAATTTCTAAAATTTGTTTTCATTTTTTTTGTGTGTGTGTGTGTGACTGGAAATGAAATTCACATTCCCTGTCAGTAGAATTGACCATTCCATATCATTTATTCCTTTTTTCCCTTATTGCTAAAAATTTAAATCATATGGCATGGCTCATTTTAGAGTCTTAAAAAAAACTGGAATTATTCAATAAAGATGAATTTGAATTAATTTAATTATCACAATAATTCTCTAAAGCAAGACTTTTATTATTTCCACTTTAAAACTGAGAAACCTAAGTACAGAGTGATTAGTTAACTAGTCTGAGGTCACACAGCCAGGAAGCTACAGAAGATCTGAACCTACATAGAATTGCCAGATTGGTGAAAAGTACACATAGAAAAAAAGACACCCATGCAATACTTGGTTTGGGGATGGGGGTTTGCAGTATTTTGGACAGACTTATACTAAAAATTATTGGGTTTTTTAAAAATTCAAATTTAAATGCATGTCCTGGGTTTTATCTGGTAAATTTAAACCTAAGGTATCTCTGGCTTCAGAGCTCACGTTCTCTATCTTAATGTTAGTTCTGCCTAAAACCCAGGCTTAACTGGCATATGTTGATTGCATATCTCAGGTCAGTTCCTTTCTTTGTGTACCCAAGACTTCATTGTTCCAGAAGATTCTTCTTCCTGGAGATAGCCTATGTAGTGAAAATATATATGTTAGAGAAAATGTACTTTTAATTCATTCTATGCTCAGCATGTGTCAAAGACTAGTGAGACATAATTTTTCACCTAAAGATCTTATAATCTGTAGAAAAAGTGGATGTGTGAAAATGTAATTCTGTTATAATATAGGAATAGCTTTGCTAGACCGTGAACAGTTAACTCTTCCTAGTAGACTTGGAAAAAACATCAAAAAGTAAGGATCATTTGAGTTGAACCTTAAAGGATGAACAGGATTTCACCAAAAAGACACTGCAGATAGGACAGAAACAATGTAGGAGATGTAATGGTCTGTCAAAGTGCATGGTAGAGATTTTTTCTTTTCTTGTTTGATTTATGGTACATGTGCTATGCTTAGTTGTGGGGATAAGAATTAGTGGCATATGGATATGACTTCAAGGATGTCAGTGCTGTATCTGAAACCTTATCCTAGACAACTGAGAGCCATTGAAGATTTCCAAACTAGAAGTGATAAAAACAGATATGTGTATTTAAAAAGATAACCACTTAATCACAGATACATTGAAGAGGAAGAGGACTATGGGCCATTCATTTGGAAGAGAAATCTGTGGGATGGAGGTGGAGGCCAGTGGTGTGAATAGGTGAGTTAGCTCAGGAGAGTGTGCAGGACATGGAGAAGACAGCAATATCAAGTCCTGGGGGACAATGGCATCTGATTTGGGAGCAAAGTGAGAGAAGCCAGAAAAAAGAACAAGAAAGAACAGAAGACAGAGACTGGGAGGGAAAAACAGGAGACAGTAATATTTGGAAAATCAAGGCATGAGAAAGTGCCAGGAGAACAGATGTTGCTCAGCCACGTCAAAGGGTATGCATGTAAGAGTGACACTACCGGATGGACAACCAGGCCATTTTAAAAGCACAACTGGTCACCTTTTTTCTGTGATCATTTGGACACTGCTATAGACTAAATTGTGTCCCCCTCAAATTCATCTGTTGGAGCTCTGACTCTCAATTTGATGGAAGTTGGAAGTGGGGCGCTTGAGTGATAGTTTCGATGAAGTCACGGGAACCAGACTCTCGCAATGGAATTAGGATCTTTATAGAGATACCAAAGGACTGTGTGTTCCCGTGCGTTCCTCTACTGCCCCTTTCTCCCATATAAGTGACACAGTGAAAAGATGGTTCTCTGCAAGGAGGTCCAGGAAGGGAGTTCTCACTGGGAATGGGGCCAAGATAACACTTTGATCTCAGACTTCCAACCTCTAGAACTGTGAGCAATAAATGTCTGTTGCAAAAGTCACCCACTCTATGGCATTTTGTTATGGCAGCTTGAGCTGACTAATACAAATGTGAAATTTGTACAGCTAAGGACTTAAATTAAATGCCTGAAATTGACTTTGAACACATATTCTGCAAGAATCCATGCATTTTATTTCCACAATGTTTCAACTTCTAAAATGCTTAATTATTGCATATAAAAGAAAACATAATTTACATGGGGAAAATATTATAGTCTAATACCAATGTAAACCACTTCATAGTATGAAGGAATTTGTCTATTTCTCAGCGACGTTAGAGAAAACATGATGAAATTTCTGTTGACTGATGCACTTTACTAGGTCTCTTCCAGTTTTCCCTCTAGAACAGCTCTTTGTCATTCTTCAGCCTGATGAGCCTCCTAGGAAGCTGGCCTGTAAGGACTCCCTCAAGGAGATCCCTCGCCCTCTGGCTTTTGTTGCTTTTGATTAATGGAGGAGACTAAAAAGACATCCAAGAGAAGCAGTGTGCAGTCCTGGCCTCATCCTTGTGGGTCATACAAGCTGCTTTCTTTCTTGAAGGCCAGAACTCCAGACTCAAGCATGCCCCTTTCCAGAGTGCCGCAGTCCGGCTGCAGCAAAATAGCCGGGGGGTGACGAGCAACTTGTATACATTGATACAGCAGGAGTGGGAGCCGTTGATTGTAGCACCGGAGGGGTATATATACATTCCACACAGCTTATCTAATTAACATAAACTAGATACAGCAGTCAACCAATAAGGAATCTCCACACTTAATGGCTTGCTGGCGTTACTTCACAAACCACTCCTTCTGGCAAAATGCCAGGCGCCATCTTGACTTGTTTACAGACCCTAACACCAGAGAGCTCTTCTCCTTGGTTCTGATGTCCCACACCCTTTTCAGGCATTGGGTGGTAGTCCGATCACCCTCACCCACCCTCATCCTACTAGCTCCAGGGTATGAGTCTATCCTTTGCTGATGTCTCCAAACCCTAATTCCACTTGACACCCTCCTAAATGGTCTCCTAATAGCCCAATTTGAGTATGCCATCTATTTCCTGGTGGATGCAACTATGAACCTTCTTTTCAGGACAAAATTTAGAACATGGTGAGAAAAGCTAACCTGAGAGGCCACCTAAAGAAGGAGACTGCAAACTTCCTGGCAGAGATAGTCATTCACATCACCATCAGGGATACTGAAATCTCCCCCCCCCCCTTTTGATAGGAGAAAGTAGATTGTTCTAACTCATCAGAGGGACTCTGTGGGATGGAGGTGTAGGTCTTTTACTGGGGAAGAGAATAGCTCTGTGCCTGTGTGTTAGTCCTTGGCATTCCTAGGATCTGTAAAGGATGCGGCCTATCATATTATTGGGAAAACTAACTGAATGTTTTATCCGGTGCCATCTGTCTTAGTTCTACTACATTAACTTGTGAATTTTATTTTGTTATAGGTAAAATAAAATTAGACAAAAGCTGAGTAAAAAGTAATATTGTTCAGAAATGTGTATTTCAGAGAATTATGATTCTGAGGAGGAAAAAATAAATCATATATTAAATTAGGCATAAGTATGTGCTGTGGTTTGGACCTCAACTGTCCTTCAAAGGCCCATGTGTTAAAGGTTGGCCACAGCCTATGGTGCTATTGGGAGGTGGTGGAGCCTTTTAGAGGTAGGGCCTGGTGGGAGGAAGGCAGGCAGCAGGAGGCATGCCTTCAGAGAGGAGAGTGGGACCCTAGCCCCTCCTTTCCTCTCTCTGCTTCCCAGGCACCATGAGGAGAGCAGCTAAATTCACCACATGCTCCCTGCTGTTATGTGCTACTTCGCCATAGGCCAAAGCAACAGGGTCAAGGAACCACGAATGGAAATCTCTAAAACCATGAGCCTAAAGAAACCTTTCCTATTTTAAGTGAATTATCTTAAGTAGTTTGTCATAGTGACAGAAAGCTGACTAACACAAGCACAGAAGGAAAAGATCTGTAATTATATTATCCATAATATAAAAGTGCTATATAAAAATTAAACATTAATTTCATCACATGATATTAGAACATACAGATAGATCATATGACCTGGGCATTGAATAGGACGTGTGAAATGTTGTGGAAACTACACCATTGTATACAAATGAGAGTTATTATCATAGTAAACCTACTTGTCAATAGTCAGCCATTATTAGGATATTCTGTCTAGTCTTATTAGAGGGTCATTTTTGAACAAGATGACTTAAATTTAATTTCATTTGCTACAAAGACCTTATGATCTCCTGAGGTCCTTTATAACTTTATGCTTCTGTGAAATGTGGATATGATGCATGGGAAGATGCTGCAGCTCTGGAAAGAAAATCTGAATATATTTTAAATATCACACTTTAATGATGATAATAATGATTGAATGTTTTGATAAGAGGATCAAAATGCATTGTGAACAGAATAAGCAGTAGGAGATCTGTTCTAGGTGGAGAAGGTAAAGTAAAAATGATTCCACTGACATCTATGATGTAGATCTCAAAGGCAGTATCCACTCCTATGCATGGTCCCAAGTGGAGTTTCTCTTCACCCTACTTTGTGGGAAATGAAGTAAAAGCTGTTTGAATAGGTCCTAAGCCTAACATGTTCAAAACTGGAACTGTAATCCTGCTCTCCTTTTACTTCCATGATAGGTGGTCCCAACTTTCACTCTTTGAAATTCTAAAGCTCTGATGGGAAGGTTTGCAAGCAATTTGTGGAAGAAGGAAGCCAAAGAGCTCAAGGCTCTCTGTATTCAGTCTATGTATATTCCAATTTTAGTATATGTGCTGTTGCCCTGAGCATTGTTTTCAGTCTCTTAAAATTGTGTGACCTGCTGCTGGTGAGAAGGAGTTAATTTGGCAATGAAGACACCATAGGTTATATTCATCTGAGAACCGTGCCACTGGACTCCAACATAATGTTTTAATTAACAGATGCAGCAGGCTCCTGATTTGGACCTTGAGGGTAGATAATGAATGTAGATTCACTTCTAGCATCTATTGCTCCCTTGCTTGTTTTCTTGATCCCCTTTGCCATCCATTCAGCTATATTTGTATTTGATAAAGGAAGTAGAAGCTGTTTGAATGGGTCCTAGAGCTAACATGTTCAAAACTGGAACTGTAACCCTTAAAATGCTTCAAATGGACAAGGCTTTATTTTGACCTTTTTGGAAACTTTTTGTAAACACACAGAACTCTGAGACTCAAAAGAATAACAGTGCTCAACTATAAAATTTAATGCAGTGAAACTTGCAATTACATCAACGCTGCCATCCAACTCAAGTAGATCAATAGCTTCCTAGTTGCACTTATACCTGAGGATCACTGTGGCAGTGGCACATTTACTGCTGCAAACATGAACTGTGAGAAATTGATGCTGAAGCCACAGTATCCTGTTGATGCAGCTTGGTCGCCCAGCTGGAGCAGTGAAGGATGCTCTGGTGCACCTTTTTATGGCTAATGCAAATTAGCAGTTAGTTGTGGGAATAGAGTTCTCTCCTTGATCTATGGCAGGAGATAGCTAGTCTGGAAGAGTTCATTTCAGGCTGTAATTAGTTTATTCATTAAGGTGGGGAAATTCAATGACACAGCTGCATGAGGTACCATTGAAAGCTACCTGAACATATGGCAGAAGGATAATGCAAATTTAGTTCCTGCAAGAAAAAGCCAAAATAGTGCAGCTTTGTGCTCTTATTTTACATCCTGCAGAGATTCTCTGACGTGAGGGTGAAACACACAGTGAATTGATTACACTACAAACCTTCCAGTATTCATTGACTTTATTTTTTATTTTTTATTTTTTTTGAGAGAGAGAGAGAGAGAGAGAGAGAGAGAGAGAGAGAGAGAGGAGATAGAGAGAGAGAGAGAGAGAGAGAGAGAGAGAGAGAGTGTATTTTTTAATTTTTTTTTTAGTTTTTTTGGTGGACACACATCTTCATTTTTATGTGGTGCTGAGGATCGAACCCAGTGCCCCATGCATGCCAGGCGAGTGCTCTACCGCTTGAGCTACATCCCCAGCCCTACATTGACTTTAGATGGAAGAATATTCATTTCCTGAAATATTATGGACAGTACCTATAGATGTAGCACAACTCCAAATATGTCCCTGGACATCTAGATATATCCATAAATGACTGAATGCTCTTCTTTGGTTGGCTCTTAGCAAGACAACCAACACCCAAGCCAATATTAATGATTCTGTATCCTTTTCTGTTTTGAGAGTTCACTAGTAGCATAACGAGATTTTAAGTTTGGTTAGAGGTGCATGTACAGAGGTGAAATAAAACTATTGTTTTATCTGAATTTTGTGAGACTTATGGGTATTTAGACATATATATATATATATATAAAATTCACCTTTGCTTGAAAAATGTAAGCCCTTGGGTGGAGAAATTCTCTAAACTCTGTTTGTATTACAAAGACTAATCTGATTTCAGATGTAGCCATATTTATGTAAAGTTTAAAATCCATAGAGCACTTGACTTACAAAATCCAAGGCCTATTCAAGTAGATTATAGAAAGAATCAAATCTTCTGAGTTAGGAAGGAAGCCCAGGAGGTTGAAAAATTGATTGGAATGAAGCAAAACTCAATTTGAACCATTACATCAAACCAATTGCCTGCCTCTCTATATTCTTTGTGTGTCACCTATAAACATTTTAAATGAAAATGTTCTTGAAGTCAAAACATCCCATCAGGGGAACAAACAGGTGTGGAACTGTGACAGATCCCCCGGACTTTTGTTCTTGGCAATTGATTTACTCCACAATTAGTGCCAAAAGCTATTTATCGACTATGTAGTGTGCTCATAATACTGTGATCTCTTCCTTGTATAACTATCAATCCAAATTTATGGATAGCACCATGAAACAAAATTCTCCCACAACAAAGGTATTGGATTAGGAAGGAATTTGCCAGAATACACAATGAGATGATCCTCGTTGCTTGGGACAGATCCTTGGGAGTTGGAATATGGAGACATTTTGTATCTTACTTTGTGATTTTTCTCTCTTGTCTAAACTTTATTAAAATATGTGTGTGCTGCTTCCATAATAATTCGGAGGCTTTAATTTTTGGGAATATAAACTTGTTTCTGTGCAGAACCAAATGTCTGTGGTCGTGGTTCTGAGTAAGAAGTACTGAAAGAAACAACAATACAGATTCAGAATACAGAATAAAATACACATACAGATACAATACAGGATACAGAATCATTAATTTTGTGCGTGAACATCCATTCACACACAGATTCATGCATCCAACCACAAGCTAGAAGTGGTAGTTAGGGAGAGGTTAGGGAGCTGAGTAAGGATTCTGGGGTCTGAAATTCACACGCCTGTCAGAGCCCCCCAGCAGCAAGTTCAGCAGAGCAATGGGATGGATTAACTAAACATATGAAGAACCAAGGGAGGATAAAATCAAGCAGTCAGGCAGGTAACATTTTCCAGGATCTTGTCTGATGTGGTGAATCAGGAGTCAGATGGTACAGTACTAGGATCAGGAGACCTTCCCTAGACAAGGTGGCTCTCACCTCATCCTCCTAACTTCCATATCTTTAGGTAAAATAATCCCATGACAGAAAGAGACCTACTCAGATATACCTAAGCAGAGGCACATGGGAACCCTGGACAGGCCAGAGAGTGCAGGTCTTGGCCAATTACATTTGCATCCCTTGTGTTAACTCATGAATGTGTCACCATAGAAAGTAGCAAGACATTTCTCTGGATAGTTCTGCTTTTTTTAACTGTGACTTTTTACTTTTTACCTGGTGGAGGTTCGGGGGCAGCAGCAGCAGAGTTCTGCTCCTCCCCCCAGCCTCCCACTGACTGACAGGCTCATGTCTAGAAAGTTCTGTCCTTTGCAGTGGGGTCAGTGAAGCTGTTCCTTCCCAGAAAGGATATTTGCTAAGGGGAATCTTTACCAATTTCTGCTTACTCAACCTTCTTCTGATGTTTGGTATATGAAGAAGAAATGAAAGTTACAATGTCTGCCTTCATGAACTTCATAGTCCTTTGGAGGAGATGTAAGAATTGTTCATTTTACATTCATTCATTCATGCACTAATTATTAACCATGCAAGGTGTGTTATTAGTTATGGTCATTCAGGGGTACAGAGACAGCCTGCCTTCATGGAGATTGCAGTCAAGTGAATGATTTCATTCATTCTAATTGTCTGTTCCCAGTGCCCTCCTTTCCTGCTTAAGTTACTTTCCTATACAAATGAAGAATAGAATAAAATTAAACAAGGCCTTGTAGTGCAAAAGCTCTGTTAATTTTACAAGATGGTTTCAGCACATTTACTAGTGTCTGGTGAAGAATTGTGATAATTAAAATTCAGCTATACTAATTAAAACAAATGAACAAAGTCTGTTTAATGTCCTTTTCCTCACAATTTTTAATTTCCTTTTTGCTCACTCCTGACTTTGCAGAATTCTGTAATCCTCACTCGGGTTTTCTGTCATTAGGGAAATTTATGAAGTTATGTTGCTTAGGAAACCTGGAGGACTTCTAGAACAGTAATATTTGAATAAATGTAGATTCCTTTGTAGCTTCTTTGAACCAATGAATTTAAACTGATAAGTATTCTGAAAGCCAGAATTTTTGACAAATGTTTATTATTTTAATATCCTGAGGTTAAAAGTGAGTCCCCACATATTTATCTTTGCCTAAGCTTGAGATTTAAATGCTATATTCGTGACAAGAAATCAGCTAAATAAAAACTGCGTAGAAAATAGAAATTATACCAAAATATTAACAGGATTTGCCTCCAGGTTCTGGGATCATAAGGCTTTATGTGTTTACATCTTTTCTAAATGTTCAAATCTGAACACATAGTATTGTTGCTGTTTGGGTGTGTGGTGTCCCCTGAAAGTTCATGTGTGAGACAGTGTAAGAATGTTCAGAGGTGGAATGATCGGGTTATGAGAGAAGTAACCTAATCAGTGGATTAATCCACTGACTAACTGGGTGGTACCTGAAGGCAGGTAGGGTGTGGCTGGAGGAAGTAGGTCACTGGGGACATGACTTTGGGGTTTGTATTTGTCCCTGGTACTTGCCTCTCTCTGCTTCCTGGTCACCAGGTCAGGTCTGAGCTGCTTTCCTGGGCCATGCTCCTCTGCCATGATGTTCTGCCTCACTCAGGCCCAGAGCTATGGAGTTGGCCAGCCATGGACTGAACCTCTGAAACTGTGAGTCAGAATAACCTTTTCCTCCTCTAAGTTTTTCTTGGTAGGTATTTTGATCACAGTGACAAAAAACTGACTAACACAAATACATTTAAAGAACTACCACAAAAGCAAGTGCTAGCTGATCTCATGTGCTTGGGAAGCTTCCACAGACAGCCCTTTTCTTTCAAGCAGGTCCCAACTCTGCCTTCACAACACCCATTCCCCTTCAAAATGAAAGCATCCTTTGGCTCATTTTGTTTTATAAATTGGTGTTAGATTTTTCCTTAGGCCATCAATTTCAGGTTCTTTCTGAATGTGTTTGATCCAATGGAAAACTCAGTTTCATCCTTCAATTTAGCCCAATTTTGAAAATATAGCGCTATCAGGTGATTTCGTGTAATATCAGCAATCATAACTAATTATAATAATAATACCTTTGCAAAATGCTAAATCATAGATGGGAATTTTGGGAGAAAGCAGATGTCCAATTGTCAATGATCCCCATCCTTACAATAAGTTAAGCTTAGTAAATGACTCCTAATGACATGACAGAAAGAGTTTGGGCTGGATTCATGAATGTAGAATGAGGTTTCAGGGCATATATTTTATTATCAATATGGATATGGGCTTTGGAGTCCAAGAGTTGGCTTTAGTTCTGACTCTGTGTAACCTTTAACAAATTACTTAACCTCTCTGAATTTTCTCATTTGTGAAACATGGAAGGTAATTTCTCTTTCAAAGCTGTTCTGCGCAGGTAATACACATAAAATGTTTATCATCATTTGTGACACCTGTAGTTATTATTGGAACAGAAGAAAGATGCCTGTGGGTGAAAAGTCCTTATGTAAGTTAATATCCCTGACTACTTAACTTAGGAAATCAATCCTTCTCAAGAATAATTGTCAATTCTGACAGGAAGTTATGAATTACTATGACAGAACACTATTGGGGTTTAGAATCTTGTTAATGACACTGAGATGTTAGGCAAGCAAGGAATCAGTACCATTGGCCACACACCAATTAACTTTACCCCTCATTAGTAATATGTGCCTGCAGACATTATTTCTTTGCTCTATCTTATCTCATTAGGATGCCATTCAAGAGAATATTTAAATAAAGACCCAGTTGTTAGATCTTGCTGTTAGCTGAGCAAGAGCAGGGCAGGCACCACTAAGGTTAAGTGTATTACAGCAAGCTCAGCTGAAGATACCACAGGAACTGCTCCACCTACCTGAGGAAGGGCTAGTTTTTTTTCTTTAGATGTCCACAGACCTTTATTTTATTCATTTATTTATATGTGGTGCTGATAATCGAACCCAGTACCTCAGACACACTAGGCACGTGCTCTGCCACTGAGCTATAGTCCCAGCCCAGAAGGACTAGATTTTTTTTGTTTTTTATTATTGATTTTTAAAAAAATAAATGACAGCAGAATGCATTACAATCCTTATTACACATATACAGCACAATTTTTCATATCTCTGGTTGTATACCAATCCGTACTTTGGATAATGATGTCTATCACATTCCACCATCCTTGCTAATCACCTGCTCCCCCTCCCTTTCCCTCTCACCCCCCTACCCTATCTAGAATTTATCTATTCCTCCCATGCTCCCCCTCCCTATCCCACTATGAATCAGCCTCCTTATATCAGAGAAAACATTCGGCATTTGTTTTTTGGGGGGATTGGCTAACTTCACTTAGCATTATCTTCTCCAATACCATCCATTTACCTGCAAATGCCATGATTTTGTTCTCTTCTATTGCTGAGTAAAATTCCATTGTGTATATATGCCACATTTTTTTAATCCATTCGTCCACTGAAGGGTATCTAGGTTGGCTCCACAGTTTAGCTATTGTGAATTGTGCTGCTATAAACATTGATATGGCTGTTCCCTGTAGTATGCTGTTTTTAAGTCTAGAAGGACTTATTTCCTGAGGCTGGGGCTGGGGCTCAGTGGCAGAGTGCTTGCCTAGTATGAGTGAGGCACTGAGTTTGATCCTTAGCATTGCTTACAAAAATAAGCAAATAAAATAAAGGCATGCTGTCCATCTATAACTACAAACAAAACAAAACAACAAAAACCCCTTATTTCCCAAACAGCAGCTATTATGGCCAAACACCAAGCTAAATTTTTAGAGATTCAAAAGTAGAGCATAGTATATGGCTACCTTCCATATCTACCTTTGGTTTACTTACACATATAGGGGATGGAATAGTCATGGTAGAAGGGAATTTTCCTTAAATTAAACTTATTTTTAGCTGATAGAAAAAATCATAAAAATTGCACATATTTATGGTGCATCACATGATGTTTCAATGCATGTATACATTATGTAATGTTCAAGTCAGATTGAACGTATCTATTTCCTCAAACAATGTATCACTTTCTAATGGTGAGAACACTCAAAACCCCTTCTTCTATGGAAGACAGTTTTTGATGATGAATGCCAGAGAGGTTATGTATAAAATATCCTGAATTGACAGTTTAGGACAAGTGGAGATTGAGCCTTTGGTCCCTCTCTCCAGTTCTAATAGGTGAAAACCCTTTATCTACCTTCAATTTTCCCAGATCATTGCGGATGCTCCTACCTTGATCTACCTTTTCTACAGGCAGTAAAATTCTGAGTTGTCATCTGGAATTTAGGAGTCATGCTCCATTAACACTAATGAGTGACTTATGGTTAAATCTTCATGGATCAGCCTGGACATCTCCCTGTAGGTATTGGTTCACATTTCATTTCAGTGGGCATCACACGAGCCTGTGCTAAAACTGCTTGCATCATTTAACTTGTAATGTTGTCTAACAAACCTATGATTTATGGTTTGGAAAGTATTCAGCTTAGGCCAGGCTGTGACTGAGAATTTCCTGGTTTCTTTGTTACAATTTCATATTCGAGTCAAATACAATGATAAATGTCCAGATCTTTGTTGTTTCCTGTAGGACTTGGGTCAAGATAGTTTATATATGGAATGATATAGCTTTAAAACAATTGTTCTAACAATAATGGAATCATGTGAATTTACTTCTGACAGCTAGAGGTATAAGCTAACCAGCCATGACATTGAATCAAGTTGCCAAACTCCATCTATTTGTCATTCTAGCGATTTGTAAAATAACCTTCAGATTCACAGGCATGTCGGTGAGCAATTTTTAAAATACTTTCATGAAAAGCACAAGAGACCCCCCAAATGATATTTCTATTTCCTACATAACTCTGAAAGTATTTACATTAATTGTATCTACCTTGATTGCAAATTGAATGTCAGGACACATTGTTTGAGTGTATAATTCAAGGTCAATGCCAAGGTGCTCGGTTACATGATTTAGTCATGAGCCACAGCTTGAGGCATTGCCTCCTACCACTAATGAGTTGCCTCCAGATTTTCCTTTATAGCGACAAGATTGGGAACCTTTGAACTGCCTGGGGGAAAGTCTTTGTGCTTGTGTGTTTGCCCTTTCATTTGGGGAATTGGTTGTCTCCAGCATTTTCCTAACAAATCGAGTCCCTGTTGCAGCCTGGCTGTTAGATTGGGAGCCATTAATAATTGGCAATTTGTAGCTGTCATAATGATGCTGGGATTTTCCAGATGGCTTTCCCTTTCTCTCGAGAAGGAGTAAGATATGTGCTTAGTCCCTTTGATGGGATTTGAATCAGCAGACATTGATCATGGACCTTGACCCTCAGCGTGGACAGAGGTCACCTGCTTACAAAGCCTTGGTTGGATGATGAGGGGCCAAATCTTCAGGAGGACAGGCTGGGGTGTTTCAGGATACAGACTGTGGAAATGGTGGAGGGCTGGGAGTGCATGTTAAATCAAAAATAATGCACAGCTGAACTTTTTAAAATAACTAAGCCAATTTTGAAGGGAACAGAAAGTAGCAAGTTGGAGCTTTTTGTCTTTTTTTAGTCCTATCTTGGTGCAACTCTCAGGGCCAGCCCTAAACACAAGTTTAAGTTAGGAACGATTTGGTAGTTTCTGCTATTAAGTTTTATAACAAAGAATTTTCTCTCATCCAACTTTGTTCCTCTTCTTGTCCCTCCAAATCCCTCATGCAACATTAAGAAAAAGAGAAAACCCACTATTCTTTGTAAAGTTTTATAGCTAATGGTGCCTAAGGAGTATTTTGCTTCAGAATAGGCATGACAGTGGTGGGAACATCTTTTTCCTCAAGAACTAATGAATGCTCCGCGTCAAGCTTCCCTCTTCCTCCCAATACTTGTGACTGAGCTTCCCTTTGCCTAAAATTCCTTTCTCTGAAGCCTCTGCTGCAACACAGCTCCCTGCGTCCTCCCCTGTCCTGTTGCCTTGGAGCTACAATCTCTCCTCCCTGCCCTGTGACACCTCAGTGTCCTGGCTCTGCTCCATTCTTCATGAAATGCATCAGGCCGAACTGCTTCTGGTCTGCCTCCCCGCATGAAGTAAGAACACTGTGTCTCTTGCTGCTAGTTAACCCCAGGCTCAGTCTCTGGTGGAGATTTTAAATATATACATTGAATGAATGTATTCATTTTTAGGCTCTAGATGTAGTGCCCAATCCTCTATAAAACAAACAAACCCCCCAGAATATCCCAGCCCTAGCATGCTTGTTCCAGTATCATGGATCTTCTTTTCCCAGATGGGCAGGGTTTTCACATTTCTGAAATCAGGGAACACCTTAAATATATACACTTAATGTAGGAGTGGTTCACACTTTTCAAATCTCTACTAAATTGATGTATGATTATTTGTCTTAGAATTAAGAACATTATAGTAGACAGAATAATGCCCCTTCCCAAGAGGTCCATGACCTAATCCTTGAAACTAGTTAATACATTGCCTTACATGTCAAAGGGAACTTTGCTGATGTGATTAAATAAAGGATATTAAGATAGAGGGCGTGGAAGCACATGCCTGTAATCCCAGCGATTCGGGAGGCTGAGGCAGGAGGATCAGGAGTTGAAAGCCAGCCTCAGCAATTTAATGAGGCCCTAAGCAACTTACCAAGACCTTGTCTCTAAATAAAATATAAAAAAGGACTGGGAATGTGGTTCAGTGGTTAATCACCTTGGATTCAATCCCTGGTACCAGAAAAAGAAATTTAATCCTGGGCTATTCAGATTGGTCCAATGTACTCACAAGGGTCTTTATAAGAGCAATACACGAGGTCAGAGCCAGAGAAGAAGAAATGATGATAATAGAAGCAGAAATCAGAGTGACAAAGGGTTGCAAGCCAAGCAGTACAGGCCTCCAGCTGGAAGCCTCCAGGAAGTGGATTCTCAGGAACACAGTCCTGTGTACGTTCTGGTCACTGGTGTGGTCAATTGGTCACTTGGCTACCTCAGTCGCTGGGGATAGAGACTTGGAGTCAACACACAGACACCGGGAGCTGGTGAGAAAGCTGGCTGGTGACAACCACAGTCGACGTCCAGCAGATCCTTTAATGCGGAATTGATTACAATTGATATAGAATGCATCTTCCAATCATACATAAGCGAACAGGTCATACAACATCTAGAAACCAATCATCTTAGGGTTAATGTAGCTGTACTATGAGGAAGCTCTAGATATTGCTACATAATGGAAAGCAGTCTGGAAGGATCTTTGTCCCTAGGGGAGGGGGCCTTATGAGTTGGAGGTTTCATGCCCTGAAGCACCCGATTCTCAGTTTCCTGGACTGGTAGCTTGGTAATGCTGACCTCAAGCACTGAGGATGTAGTTTCACTGATGGCTCACTAGGGTAGAGCACCTCATCCGGCAGGTGTTCTTGTCAGGCCTGTATGAGGGTAGGTTTTTCCTAGCACTCTGAGCTGCTTATAGCTGCTAGCTGCAAACTGAAAGTTATTCCAACATAGTCTTGCTGGCCCAGTTTAGATTTTTGACCTCCAGAAGTTTAGGATAGTAGGCCTGTATGGATGATACCACTAAGATTGTGGGGAGAGGTCACAGTACCAACTGGAAGCTCATGCACTTCTGCTATTACAGCAGCAACCCTGACTGCATTCTGGAAGCTTTCAGGCCAGTTTCATGATCTTGGGCATTGCTATCTTCTTGGAAACAAAACACCATTGATTTATCAGGATCAGGACAGGGGATAGTTGTAGACTCTTTTGAGGCCATTTTGCAAATGCTGTTGTCAATGCCCCAACCATATCCTATGACCTACTTCTGAGGTCCCCCTGAAGATAGTTCCCTCAATAGGGTGACAGTCATCCCAGATGCCTAGGACTTATGGATTCACAGGATGAGGGACTTCTAATGTTAAGAAGAAGAAATTCATGTGCAAACCAGAATACTAGCACACAAGGAGGCCACCTGCATAGGATGAGGCCATTCTTGGATCATAAACTTCTCCCTATTTTACATAGGTGGTGGGGTTTAACATTGCAAAAGCATCTCTCAAACAACAAGGGGTGAGAACTGGTGGCTATGAGTCCAGCTCTCCTGCTTCCCATGGGAACATGCTGAGACATGTTTCATTCACTCCTCTGGAGTCTCCCTTCCAGAACTGAGGCCTCATTGCCCACACCTCTCCTTAAGGACTCTCTTTTTGGCTTGTCTTCCTTCCTTGTCTTACTTCTTCAACCCTCAATGAGCTTCCTGGATTGTTTCTCAGATAAACTATATGTTTCCTATCTTTGTCTCAAGGTCTGCCTTTGGGACATCATTCCAGGCTCTTGAGTTTTATGTGGTGAAATGCAAAATCCTTATCAGGGCCCCCAACAGCCAAACCCTGTCCTCTCTAGCTCCATCCGTCCCCAACTTTGCTCACTCAGGTACAACTGCACCAACCATTATTCAGAAACTAATCTGTTCCAGCTTCCTTCTCACATGGGTCATCTGCCCTGTTGCTTCTGCCTGGATCTCCTGTCATGCTTATCCCTTAGGCCTCCACTCAAATACCAGTTCCTCATGGAGGCTTGCCCTGGCCCTACAGACTGTGGATGCTCTCTGTGATCCTCCTGCACTTTCTTTCATGGCACTGACTACAAATTAAATGGATTAATTCCTTTTAAGGAAGATTATCTGTCTAGATGTGGGTCTTGCAAGGCACCCAGCCACACTGGTATCACATAGATAGGAATTAAGACTTATTAGACAATTACAGACAGAAAGGTCTTCACGTTACATGTTTCTTTGTCCTCTGGCCAAATTGCTGATATGTATGCTGGCTAGTCACAGCTGGACAAATCCTGGCAGGTACTCCAAGAGAAGGCCTCTGCTGTGGACTACTGTACATATGTATAAGGAAACTAGGAGGAGGCAGGAAGCACCTAGTCAATGCACGATGGTGAAAGCTTCTTGGACAAGGAGATAGTTTTATTAGAACAGAGCTTAGGCAGGGGAAGTATCATACTATTTTTTAATGGAAGTATCATACTATTTTTTAAACTGATCAGTTTAAAAAATGTTGGGTCCACACTTTCATCATTGGTATGTTTGTGAGGTTATACATATACCATTGTCTACCTAAATGTCAAAGTATAGAAAAGCTGAATTTCTTTCTTTTTGCCAATAGTCAACAAATTCAATTAAAAATCAAAATGCTAAAATTTCTCTCCATACCTCCAGTAGATCACACACCACATCTTGGAGGTTATTGCCCTAGGGTGGTGCTTTCATGAGAAGGAATCACCTGGGCAGCATGTTAACAGGCAGTCTCTAGCCAGGAGGTCCTATTCAGGATACTGCATTTCCAGCCAGCTTCCAGGTGATGCCAGTGGTATTGGCTTGTGAACTGTCCTTTAAGTAGTCAGGGACTACAACATCTTGTTTCCCAAATATTTATATGCCTCTGAGATTCAGATGCTTAGGTCAGGCAGGGGAATGACATTTTATTTTATTCTGGGATGATTTCCGGCTGTCCCGGGTTTGCTCTTTCCAGGTGGAATCAGTGGAATGCAAGTTGTCGAATGATTGTCCGTTGAGCATTTATGTACAAAGAGTGAGGGACAACCAGGCAAGGTAAAAGTATTTGACTCTTCATTTCTCCTGGCCTTTAAGATCTAATTATCTGTTTCTATTGAACCCCATGAACAGGCTCGATGCTGGGATTTTTCATGTGCTATTTCATTTTATATCTGGCTAGAATGGCAGAAATCAGTGTGAACACAAAGAGGGGTGTGTGTGTGTGTGTGTGTGTGTGTGTGTGTGTGTGTGTGTGTTCATGTGCATACACAGGAAACTCGGACTTCCGGCCCTCCGTCTGACCTGCTGTGAGGGATGGGACAAACCCGTCAAGCTCCCTGTGTTCAGGGACGTGGTGAGGATTTCCCAGTTAGTGACAGAGTCTGAGTGATTTGTAGGCATTTGTGTGCTCATTGTCTTGCCCTGCAGGCATCTGCAGTGTTGTATCGGGAGGGCAAGAGGGTTCCAAATAGATTTAATATTCCTTGTATGAGCTTCAACCATCTGCCCGCCAGCTCCCAGTGTGAGCATAATATATGTTTCCAGAACCAAACACAAAGAGCCTATTTTTCTTTCCCTTTTTCAAAACCTTTTAGTGTAGATCATTTGTGTTTTCCTTGTCTTTGGGAGGTAGGTTATTAGGATCACCCTTTCTGCAATTATATTTACTTTTATTTTGTTTTCTGATGCCTCTGATATATTTAAATAAATGTTTTTCTCTTTTCTGGACTCCATCTATCTCCTCCAGACTGTATCCTTGAAATAAATATCAATAAAATCTTGTGATGCACCCATGAGGTAGTTAGTATTAACAGCAGGCATTCCTGGTGAGCACAGATTAGACCATGGACAGCTGACAGTTTATCCCAGGCCAAATCTGAGTGCTGTTTTCCTGAAGGATGCAACTTTAACATTTTTTTTTTTTCCTTTGAGAAAAATCTTGTGCCTGTAGACGGGCCTGTTCTCATAGCTTATAACTCACGGTAGGACTAAAGTTTTTTGAGTGTTGGTCGTTGACTTAAAACCCATGTATCATTTTTTTTTTTCAAAGGTAATTGACATATGAGGAGTGTAAGCTCTTATAGAGATGAAAAGAAGTTGAGTCAGTCCAATGGGGTTCTTAAAATCTCACTGATGTTGCAGAAATTTGGCAGCAGAATTTGTAAAGCTTTTTCATTTACATGACAGTGGAGTAGGGATGGTGTTGGAACTCTCTCAGCATTATTATTCTGCAAGCAAGTGTTGGGAGGGGGTGACTAATGGAAATATTCTCTGGTGCAGCCTCCAGGGGTCAACGTCTTTTATTTCTGCTCATTTTTATTGTCAGCAAAATGTGCATTGTTTTGCATTAGACAACATAATTAAAAACAGCTTCTTCTTTATTTCACATTCCCTTCTTCCTACAGGGTGGGGCTCAGAAAGTCAAACTCTTTGCGGGTTCTTCTAGGCCAATGCTGATGGCATATCCAGAAAGAAAATTTTGGCTCCATCTCTCTGACTCTGTGACCTGGGAAGGTAATAAAGATCTCTGGGCTGCATTTTTCTTAGTTATGAGGTAGTGATTAATGATAGTTTTACTTGAAGGAGTTGAGGAAATGATCAAATGTAATAACGCATAATAATATATGTAAAGTGCTTAGCATGGTGCCTCACATGATAACTTGCTGGGCATTGTTAATGCTATCATTACCATAGATGTGAAGGATGGAGAAGAATGGGAGATGGATTCTAGGTCATGACTTTTGGTGCTTGGCTCTGAAGGTATTATCTGAAACACAGATATGCCCATGGACAGAATTGATAGGTCAGGGCTGGTAAGGAAAGGAGCAAAGAAAATAGAAACTGTATTTAAAACAAACAGATAAACAAACTTTAGTTTCAATATATGGTTGCTTTGGAACTCATGGAGTATGGAGGTATGTGCATGGGGAGTACATCCTTCCCTTTCAGACTGGAGAGGCAATTAGCCTCGCCCTCTCTCCTGTACCCACAAGGTATTTAGGTTGCTCTGAGTCATGTTTGAACTATATTAGTGGTGAGGCCAATGGAGCCTAGGGAACACCTTGTCCAGAACTGTTTGTCTCACTGCAGGTATAATGCAGAAGAGATCTGGACCTGTGTGGATAGTTAGAACTGAGCCAGCCTTTAGGGAGGAGGTGGGTCTGGCCTAAGCCAAGAACCTGCCCATTCATTGGTCCCAGCTACCTACCTTTCATGTGATCTTTCACAGATGTAGGCCATGCCTGTTAGGATGGTTGAGCAATCAGAAGAGAAGTGTGAAGCAACCGAGTGCAAACAGCAATGGGACTTACCTCAAAACCCTTCCAGGGGCTCTTTTGGCTTTTTTGGCTTGCTGGCTCCTGTTTCCCATAGAGGACTCAGCTGGTTCACGTGTTTGGTGCTGGCCCTGGGCCAGCTCTACCTTAGAGCTGCTGGCCCCTTCCCTCTTCTCCACTGCCCATGACTCTTGTGCTTTTGACCTCTGTGGCCACCACTGCTCACCGGGCCGTGCTACGGTCCTGGCTCTGATGCTTCTTTACTGGACTCCACACCTGTTTCACTTCTTCCCCAAGCGAATGTTGGCTCTCAGCTCTTGGGCTGTGGTCCTAAGAGTATGGCATAGCCTTGATGTTCTGTGGTTTTGTCATTGTGATGTAGTGCCAACCTCTTCCTCCTCATCCTCAGTGTTGACCCAGGCACTCCTGCTGTCACCATGGGGAACCAGGTCTTTTGCCATAGTATAATGACTCTTATATGAAGCCCCATGCTCAGGGAGTGGGGCTAAGTAGCTTATTCTCTTGGTCTCTTATCAGGATTAATCTTGGAACTCTCCCATTTGTTAATTCAGTTTCTTCTTCAGGCTGTGCCTGTCTTGTAAGTCATAATGTAAGTTCCTTCTGGGGTTGAGTTACTTGATGATTGGTTTTACACTGAATAGCTTTACTCCTTAAACAATCTCACTTCCGTCTTATTGCCCATCAGTGAATTAGAATGACCCAAACCTTGAACCTTTTCCATGTTAGAGTATGTCTCTTTTACTTCCAGGACAGTCATGGAAGAGCTGGGAGGGTCAGGTGTATCTCTTTGCTTACTAGGAGGCCCTGGCCATCAGCCTCAAAATACCCCAGGAAGATTCTTCCCATCATAGCTTTTCAAATAAATAACCTTGACAGCTCAAGGTACTAGGACCTACACTGTTGTATTGGGGGAGTGAGCTTAGCTGTGTTCTTCTCCCTTTCTTTCTTCCTCCTTTCCCTTTTCTTTCTTTTTATACCTCGCTTCAAAGAAAAGTGTTATTTTTCAGGAAAAATTTCAGTCTTGGCACAATTTACAGAGAAGTGTAGAGTTTCACAAAGCAGGTCCTGAAGCCATGACTCAATGGAAAGGGCATGGGCCATCAGGAGGTTTAGATTCTGGCCTCAGCTCTGCCAATATGGTAGCCGTGTAAACTTGGGCAAGAATCTTAACCTCTCTGTGCCTCTTGATTTGATGTCTGTAAAGTGGAACGTGTGTGCATACACACTGTGGTAGATTGAACTAAACAGACTTAAAAACACTCTTTGTTTGATGGAAACTGTCATCTAGAAACACTTGATAGAAGGCCTAGTATATAACTAGGCTTTGCTACTCGCCCACCTTCTGGTAAGGGAGGATGGGGGCCCAGACAGAAGCCACATGCTCACTTATTGTACCAAGAAAGAAATGAGGCAAATATTAAGTTTAAATCAATAGCATCACTTGAACACAGAAGATGAAACTATTTTCTCCCAAATTGTTTTGATTGCTGCCAGTAGCTGCTATTCAGTTTGAAATCCATTCAGATCATCAGAATGTGTTTCATCCAAAGAAACACACATTGTGCGAAAAGATGTTGTAATTGGCACCATTGTAACTCTATACCGTGTGCGATCTTAGCCGGGAGGAGGTAGGGTTGTAGGATAACTTGTAATCTAATTTTCTTTGTTGTAAAATAGAATGTTACTATTGTATTCCTGTGGAATAATAATTATAACATCTCAGACAAATGGAGTGCTTTTCTCAGGAGGTGCTTAAGGAGCTCAATAGGCATTCATTCAGCCTCATAAACATAGTAAAACCTGGCTCGCTTGCATTTCTCTCAACTGAAAATTCCTATTAACTAGTGTCTCTCCTCATCCGTCCTGGTGAATAAATGATTTTTCTGCTGATGAGACTGACATCCTGAGAAACACTGAGGTGCCTTCTGAGTCATCAAAGAATCATGAAACCTTCAGTAGATTTTCAGTGTTAATTGCAATTTATGATAGCCTAATTTTTGGAGAAGTGATAACTCATGTGTTGCCTAGATGGTAATTAGTGGGAATAGTTGCTTAATCAGACTGCTCTATTCCTGACCACACTGAAATACAGAGTTGATAGCCAATTGCAACAGCGGCTGTCCTTCTGAGAGCCATAAAGGAAGCAGGGTACATGAAGGTAGGGTTCTTTATGGTGTGGCAGACATGCATCACCAAGAAGCGCTCATTCTAGGTGAATGGTCATTTCTGGTGGCTTATTCTGTAACTTCCACATTCACTTATAAACTATATGAGAAGAGAAAAGGGGTCAGTTTCAAAAGTAGATTGTCTGCCTTGTATACGACCTTGCCATCCCTGGAATCATGACTGTTGTACAGAACTGGACTGTCAGCTCCTTCAGCAAGGTAAGTATCGTCAACATCAAATTTTGGATGATATTTAGTAGGACTTCTTCACAAACAGCAAACACCAGAGCCCTTTAAGACAGTATCAGTGTAATAGATTGTTGTATAAATTGGTCCATTCTATTATTAAAATAATGAGATCTTCAATCAATTAAGATTAACCCAATGTCTTTTTAAAAAATGTGTAAATTCTGAATTATAAGACCATAAAAAAGTATATGAATTGATATTGTGCTCAGTTCACTATAGGAAATCTGAAAAGTTCAGAGATATAGAAAAATCTAACTCATAATCCCATCATACAGAGAGAACTATTATTGCCATTTGGTATGTCTCCTTTCACTTCCCCCATGTATACACATACATGTGGAGATTTTACAAGTTTAGAATATACAACATATACTGTATGCTGACCCTTACTGATATTATATAATGCTATTTTCTGGGTCATTAAATATTCTTTTAAAACAACTTAGTCCTAAATACATAAACTGTAATATAGTAAACCAAATACACAAACTGTAATATAGTAAACCAACCTCCTGTTGATGGACTTCAGATCATTTATAGGTTTTGACTTTACAAAGTTGTAACAAATGTCTTTGTTCCTTAGTCCATTGATTCAATCAGTTTTTATTAAATTTTATGTGCCAGGCTGTGAGCCAGGAGCTAAGAATATATCATTAATTATAACCTCCAATAACATTTATTACTATTACTATGGACCAAGTACTTTATTAGAATTAGCATAATAATTATGACTATATATGAATATAATAATCATTGTAATAAATTAGTACAACATAGTAGTATTAACTAATTAAATTATTATGAGGGAAGGTACTATTAGTATACCTGTTTTCCAGATATGGAAATGGAGGCTTAGAAAACTGAAGTGGCTTGCCTAAGATCACTCAGCTGCCAATGGGCTGAGTCAGAAATCCACACCTAGGCTGCAAGCCCGCTCTTTTAACCATGGTGGGTACTGTGTCTGTAGAAAAGACACCCACTTACTTCTATGGACACAAAACAAATTTAAATGCAATCATCTTTGAGTGATGCTCTGATTATTTTCTTAGGATAAATTCTAGAAATGAAAATACTGGATCAAAGAATATGAACAATCCTTCTAATGAATGATATTGCAATCATAGGCCTAAATAGGGGAAGACTAGAGATGATAAGATTACCTTCTTCCTTCCATTCTTCCTTTCTTCGTTCTTTTTTCTTTTTCTCTTTCTTTTTTGTCTTGGGTCTCTGTCCTCGCTCTACCACTGACAGCGGGAAATAGATGTGGTAGTGATTCAGGCCCAGGTGTGCCCTGGAGCAGATCCGGGCAATGCTTTTGATGTCCAAGCAGGGTCAAAGGGTGGCTACCTTTTAGACATGTTTATTGCCTCATGATACTACCCGATCAGAGATGTCACTAAGGAGAAAGTCCAGGGAGGATCTGTTAAATGGGTTTAAATCCATTCAGCAAAGAAACGAGTCTAGAGCACATTTGATTATGTAGCTTCTTAAGATGAATATCAGAAGAAAAATGCCTCTGCTTGGTAAAAATTACCAGGTTCAGTTCAAGACTTTGCAATTTAAGTTAGTATTTGGTACAGCCTCCCTTGCATCTAAACCGTACATTGTTTTTGTATGGCAAGTGACTGTGACTAATTCTTTTGTTCCTCATTATTGTAATCTCCTCTAGTTCTACTCCTCTAAAGGATCATTGGGACCTTGATCCTATCTCCTAGTGTCCAGTTTTCAGTGATGTACCAAGTAAAAGTACCACAATTCCCAGCTGTCCTGGTTTGATTCCTGGCTCAACCATTAACCTGATGTACAAACTTGGATAGATTTTTTTAAATTCTCAGTTTCTCATTTTTTTTTAAATACAGAGTTGTAATGACCATCAAATGAAATGGCACATGTAGAAAACTAATAACTAGCTTTATTGAGTTCTTTTTATAAGTATCACAAAATGAAAGTTGCTTCAATACATGCCATTCCTTATTCACAGTAATCATGGGATAAGCAAGAGTCTAGACAGTTCTCATGATCTTCATGTGTGTTATATTACATGGCAAAAGGCACATTGCAGATGTAATTAAGGTGAGTAGTTGACCTCAAGATGGGAAGATTATCCAGATATGCTTGATATGATCCTATGGGCCCCTTAAAAGCAAAAAGTTTTCTTTGACTATTGGCAAGAGAGGAAGTTAGAGAAAAGTGAAATATGGTAAGGACTGAGTGAGACTGCTGCTTAGAAGATGGAGGAGTCCACATGAGAAGGAATCCAGGCAGCCTCTGGGAGTTCCTCATTGACAGCCAGCAAGGAAACAAGGCCCTCTGACTTACAGCTGTAAAGAACTATATTCTGACAACAACTTGAAAGAGTTTGGATATGGGTTCTCCTCAGAGGCTTCAGATAAGAGTCCAGTCTGGGTGACCTCTTGGTTTTAGCTTTGCAAGAAGACCCTAAAAAGAGAACTGGGTTGAGCCCACTCAAACTTTTTTCCAGATATGGAAATGGAGGCTTAGAAAACTGAAGTGACTTGCCTAAGATCACTAAGCTGGCAAGGGGCTGAGTCAGAAACCCAAACCTAGGTAGCCTGACTGCAAGCCCTCGTTTTTAATCATGGTGGTTAACCACCCAGACTTTTAAAATTCAGAACTGTGAGATGATAAATGGGTGTTGTTTTAAGATGCTAAATTGTGGTTATTATGTCAGCTAATGCAAACCATATATAATAGGTACCCTTATTATTATACCATTTTGCATGAGGAAAACGAAGCCCAGAGAAATAAAGTCACTTGCCTGAAGAGTCACACCTACAAAGTATCCATCTTTGTGTTGCTATCACAGAATACTTTAGACTGGGTGATTTATTTATTTCTCACCATTCCAGAGGCTAGGAAGTCCAAGATGAGGGCACTGCATTTTAGTGAGGGCTGTTTTCTGCTTCTAACATAGCACCTTGAATGCTGTGTGCTCCCAAGGAGAGGAACCCCATGTCCTCACATGGCAGAGGACAGAAGGGCAAGAGGAGTAAGCTCCCTCCATCAAGCCCTTTTCTAAGGGCACATAAATATATTCATGGAAATCACCTCTCAAAAGGCCACATACTTGATACTGTTCTCAATACTGTTCCATTGGGAATTAAATTTCAACATCACTTTGCAGGAGATAAACACATTCCACCCATAGCAATATCAGAAGTGGGATTTAAGTCCAGGTAGACTGCCTCCAGAGTCCACAATGACTTCTGAGACAGTGACTGGGATGTTAGTAGGTTTTCATTGCATACTAGTTTTCCTCCTTCTCTCTTTAATGTAGCCCAGGTTGCAACAGCTGTCAAATTTCTCCATTTCCCTGTTGAGAGTTACCTGGTGCTGAGATCTAGAAATCAAAAGATACAGACAGAATGCTTGGGGCATGAGTTTACTCATGGAGCAGGTCTTTTATTTTATTTTAATTTTTTATTAGTTGCTCATGACAATACAATGATCTTGACATACTTTTGAATCAAATGCTAAATGTCTTCTCTTATATAAGGGGGGTGACTCAAAATGGGGTAGGGAGGAAGAGCATGTGAAGATGATTACCACTAAATAGGTCTTTTATTTTATAACAAACCTGAATAATCCATAGGCTAGAATGAAAAAGATAAAATAAGAGATTTAAAATGAACTTAATGTTCTTGATAATGTCTTTACTGTAGATGATATTTGACTGGAAAAGTTTGAGAAGCACTGAGATGATATATTCAGACTAACATGAATGCCTTTCCTTTTCCTTTTATTCCCTAAATTCATAGCATGTCTGCTGCACCAGTTAGAATTCTGGAATGAGATTCAAGAAATCTGGACCCGATTATTCATTACTATCCATCTAACTGCCCATCATCAATTTGCTCATCCAAGAAGCATTTAAAGAGTGCCAACTCTATGCTCTGAGTGTCACTAAAACAATATGACTTGATGGAGTAATAAAGACTTCTACTTCTGTTGCTTGTGTATAAAATTAGATGATTTGAGGAAACTTTCTCTAGGGTCCTGTCACTGAATTGAGTGTTTTTACAGTTCTTAAAAATGCTTTTAAGAACTCTGAATTTGATATGGTAGGACAGTGTTTATTGAAGTACAGCCTGGCACCACTTGCAGAGAATCTCCTGAGATGCCTACAAAAAAGAAAAGAAAAAGAGCCCCAAGATCCTGAGGTGGTCCCAAACCTGCTGAAGCACAATTGCAGAATGTGAATTTAGGACTTCTCATTTTATTTTATTTTACTTTTTATTGATTTTTTAAAAATGATAGCAGAATGCATTACACATATACAGCACAATTTTTCATATCTCTGGTTGTATATACAGTATGTTGACACCAATTCATGTCTTCGTACATGTACTTTGGATAATGATGTCATCACCTCCACCATCCTTGCTAATCCCCTGTCCCTTCCCTTTCCCTTCCACCCCTCTGCCCTATCTAGAATTTATCTATTCCTTGAATGCTCCCTCTCCCTACCCCACTATGAGTCAGCCTCCTTATATCAGAGAAAACATTTGGCATTTGTTTTGGGGGGATTGGCTAACTTCACTTAGCATTATCTTCTCCAGCACCATCCATTTACCTGCAAATGCCATGATTTTGTTCTCTTTTATTGCTGAGTAAAATTCCATTGTGTATATATACCACATTTTTTTTGTCCGTTCATCCACTGAAGGGCATCCACAGTTTAGCTATTGTGAATTGTGCTGCTATAAACATTGATGTGGCTATGTCCCTGTAGTATGCTGTTTTTTAAGTCCTTTGGGTATAGACCAAGGAGAGGGATAGCTGGGTCAAATGGTGGTTCCATTCCCAGATTTCCAAGGAATCTCCATACTGCTTTCCATATTGGCTGCACCAATTTGTAGTCCCACCAGTAATGTATGAGTGTGCCTTTTCCCCTCACCTCCCTGCCAACACTTATTGTGTTTGTCTTCATAATAGCTGCCATCCTGACTGGAGTGAGATGATATCTTAAAGTAGTTTTGATTTGCATTTCTAGAGATGATGAACATTTTTTTCCATATATTTGTTGATTGATTGTATATCCTCTTCTGAGAAGTGTCGGTTCAGGTCCTTGGCCCATTTGTTGATTGGGTTAGCTTTTTGAGTTCTTTATATACCCTAGAAATTGTGCTCTATCTGATGTGTGAGAGGTAAAAATTTGCTTCCAGGATGTAGGCTCTCTGTTTACCTCACAGATTGTTTCTTTTGCTGAGAAAAAACTTTTTAGTTTGACTCCATCCCATTTATTGATTCTTGGTTTTAATTCTTGTGCTATAGGAGTTAAGGAAGTTGGGGCTTAATCCCACAGGATGAAGATTAGGGCCAACTTTTTCTTCTATTACATGCAGAGTCTCTGGTTTAATTCCTCAGTCCTTGATGCACTTTGAGTTTTGTGCATGATGAGGGATAGGGGTTTAATTTCATTTTGTTGCATATGGATTTTTAACAAGCTTTCCACAGACCATTCTTATGTGTAATAAGCTTGAAATGTTACAGTTGTGAGGATGCAAAATAAATATGTAATATAGACCTTGTTTCCTAAGTCTAATCCTTATTAAAAGATAAACATTATGGTGTGGATATAAAGGCAGGGCCACACCTGTCTGGATCAGCCACCCAGCTGTGTCCATCCTTGATTTCTGCTTGTGCTGCCAAGGCCAGGGAGGGACCTGTGATTGTGCAATATACCTGGTCCAGGCCTAGTGCCTTACCTTTGGGGGCTTACCTGAGCTGGACCCGTTTGATAGTGTGGGTTAATATAAGAGCAGCAGTGGAAGTTCCTCCCTGTCAGGCAATGGGAGCCTTCTCTCTTTCCCAAAGGAAGGAAGGGTGGGGCTGGCGCAGCCCCGCGGGGGCGCCCCTATGGGCAGCTTCAGTTTTGCAGCAGTCACTCGCGGGGGTCATCAGTGCACGGCAGGCAGCGCCTTTTCCACCTTGGTTGGCCCAAACCAGGGGAAACTAGGGAAGTGGGTCATCCGGGCCGGTTCCCATGAACACATCTCCCCCTCCTTCGCCTCCCACACTCCCGCGGAGCTTCAGGTATCTGCTCTGGTCAGCGGTGTCGCCAAAGCGTCCCTGCCCAGGGAGGAACCCGGCTGGTCCCTGCGCCACCGCGCTGTGCCCGCCGGCTGCCCTTGCCCGTGCGCCGCCACCCGTCCTGCGGCGCCGTTGGCCCTCCCGCCACCCCCTCGGCGGGGCCCTTCCCTCTACTATGGTAATAGTGACATTCAGCGGGAAAGGCGAGCGCAGAGCGTGGCGACCCGGCTCCGGCTGCGCGGAGGCTGTGGCCACGGACCCGGCCGCGCGCACCTGGTGCCCCTAGACTGCCGGGGGCTGGCAGCGGGCGCAACCTCCGCGCTCCGTGCGCCTGGACCCCAGCCGCCAGCGGTCACCTGGCAGCCCCCGAGCCACCGCCCCTGCTGGCCCTGGAGCTTCAGGCAAGACCTCGCCGCTTGGGCTCCGGCGCAGCCAAAGGACAGAACCAGCGCGTTGGGAGAGAGAGATCCTGCCTCACTGCTTGTATATGGCAAAGTTTCTCGCCGAGCTCCTGGGCTGCACACTGCCAAACAAGGGCGCCTCTCCCATGTTTGAGGTAGGTGGAGGGTGTGTCTCCTCTGGACAGCCATCTGCGGTGGTGAGCGACCCCTGACCGGACCCTGGGGACCCCATGAGTTGACAAGTGTACAATCTCACTTGCCTGATTTCCACATAGACTTCTGGGGCGGGGCAGGGAGATGATGGCGTGGAGGAGACCAGAAGCCCTGGAGCCCGAATTCCTGCCTTCCTGCCCCTCTGTGCATCTTTTTGTTTTTTTCTTCCCTAAGTTGACAGGGGAACACGTTTCCTGTCAATCTGGATGAGTTTTGCGAGTTGTTCTTTACCTGTAATGCCAGAAATATCTAAAAAATGACCACTCTCCTGCAGTCTCTCTTTGCTATCTATTTTGTTTATAGATTTTAGTCTGAAAAAAATATTATTGGAAATATCTTTCAGTCAAAAGGTTTCTACCACCAATCACTCCCCTCCCCCAACCTCCAGAGCCCATAGCAAACTCCATGTAAGTTAACTCATTTCTTCTGTGAGTGAGATGCACTGGGAGCGAGGAGGGTTAAAATAGGATCTGCAGAATCAGGTGAACTCATCGCAATTCTGAAGGCAGGTACATCTAATTGCTCACACCTGCCTGTGGTGGCAAGGATGCTGCTGTAAGCATCTCTGAAAGGAGCTGTTGTGCTTGTTGGTCCTTCTGGGGGTAAAGGGGATGGTGGCATCAGCGGTTTCATATGAGATCCATATAGGGAGAGCTTCATGCTGTGACCCCTGACCTCTACAGTCAGAACAGTGTTCTTTGTCTTACCCTCCCTTACTGACTATGTGATAAGTAGGCGTGGACCAGGGGCTGTGTCTCTGGCCAGGTTAACCAGTGCTGCAGTCTCTGTGTGCTAACTACATTCTTAGGCCAAAGGCTTCACAACTTTCCCTGCCAGCCTCCCAGCTATTGTACAGCCTCCTCTACCCTCTCTGTCAGCAGTTCCTCACTGGCCAGAAAGAAACAGAACTTGGATGCAGGAGTTTGTCCTTCAGTAAGGCACCTTTTTTAGATTCCAAAAGTTTTTTGAGTGTTGGTCTTTGATTTAAAACTCTTATATCATTTTTTCAAAGGTAATTGATATATGAGGAGTGTAAGATCTTAAAGAGATGACAAGAAGTTGAGTCAGTCCAATGGGGTTCTTAAAACATCACTGCTGTTGCAGAAATTCATCTCTGGCTGCCCCTGGGTCTCTTCTCACCTTTGGCAACTGCAGGTGTTCTTACCTTCTGAGATCATATGGAAACTTTCATTTGATTTGGGAGCTCAAATTGTCCAACCCGTAATCTCTGCAATGTGACACAATGGTTTTTAAGCAGGGAAACCACAATGTAAATGATGAGGAATAGCTAAGAAAGCAAGAGTGGAGAGAGAAATAC
Organism: Urocitellus parryii; assembly: GCF_045843805.1. Lineage (NCBI taxonomy): Eukaryota > Metazoa > Chordata > Mammalia > Rodentia > Sciuridae > Urocitellus > Urocitellus parryii. The sequence goes on from NC_135540.1 coordinate 80,023,225, forward strand.
CAGGCCCAAATGCCTGTGCAGTTAGTAGCCTGAAGTCTAAAAAAATAATGAAGAACCCAGAAAAGTGAAGTTTCCCACACCTGCTGAGAAAATTAGCACCTCCTTTGGTATGCAACATGAGAAGCCCATTTACTGCTCATGTTTTTTTTTTTTGTTGTTGTTGTTGTTTGTTTGTTTTTTTAAAGAAAGTGTTAGGCACCATTTAGGGGTCATTCTGGAGAGCTGAGACCCTCCTACAAACTTGCTTTTCTTACTGAATTTCTCTTCAGTTGTACTTGGACTTTTTTCCCTTAAATTACCAAAACCCATGACAAGTGATTTTGTTGTGTGCACTGCCTTTTGATTGTATATTCCTACCTGTTTTATTCTCTAGCCAATAGATGTCTAACCTTGATTTTTTAGAATTATTGGTTTCCAATTATCCCAGGGAAGAGGTGGCCTCAAAAAGTATCCAAAGACATGTTTAGACAATTTTTAAAAAGTGAGTATTTTGTCCTTGAAGAGTTCGAGGTGAAGGGAATTCCCTCAGTCCTTGGGTAACTCCTCATATTTTATTTTCCACCTATCTAGGGGCAGGAGCTACTTGTAGCATCAATTCTGTCTTTTTACAAAAGGTTGATTCAGCATTGGCTAAATTGACCTAAAGCACTCAATTCAGCTATCTATGTTTAATCAATGTTACTGGAGAAGTTATGTGATCATTCCTTTCTTGCCTTTGCCCAAAGAGATGAGGAACTGAGTCAGGCAAATGCTTTGAGGATGCTTGCTGCTAGGCAGGGGTCCCAGCACACTCTTGATCATTTTTGCAGAGACTGTCACCCAGCTCCCTACATCTGGGATGGAGAGAAATGTGTGAGAAAGATATTCTTAAACCTTTCTGAGTATTCATTTCCTTAAAGTGAGAGTGCTTGGACATTGAGAAAAATTTAGGCAGCTTTTTATTTCTACCAAATGCACCAATTTTATTTGTGGAGATTGCCTTTAGTTTCAGAGAGATCAGGAAAAGAGGTGAGTGTTTTCATAGTGAATAGCCTTTGGTTAGAATGTGGCCAAGAATATAGTTGCACCCACACAGGCTATTAGGTTTTCATGGAGGTGATTATGCCTAAATTGAGGACCTCTTATGTGTTTGGAGTTGTCTTACAAGGGAGGAGGGAGAAGGGATGCCTGGTTATGGACAAAAACATCACTAAAACAGCTCCAATATGCACCTACCTGTATTGTCTTCAGAGGCCAAGCTCAGAGGGTGTGCACTGGAAACACACAATGTCTTAATAGTCTTTTTGTTACCTTTTGTTTTACTTCTTAGTAAACAATGTAAATTTGCAAAACAAGTCTTAGAACAACTTAAAAATTTCTAGAACAAAGCAAAGGAGAGTAAGTTTGCTTTGGGGTTATGGTAGCACTTGGAACACTGGCCTGGATTTTTGGAACAATGTTTGCACCATACCAAGACAGAGAACCTACAGAAAGAATGGACTTGCTCTGTATTCTGATGTCTAGAAAGGTAGGAAATGTACAAGAAGGTGTTTTCAGATCTAGTACATGCCTGTGTGCTTGCAGGGATGGATGTCTGGTCCTGGCATCCATTCTTTCCCTTTTGAACTCTAATGACTATGAATCTCCAGCCTGTCTTGTTTTGCATCATGTCTTAGTGATGGGGTCTGAGCTCCAGAACAGGAAATGACTGGAGAATAATACATTTAGAGGCTATTGCTTTTTCCTCTTCTAGGACTTTTTATCCTACTCCACAAATCTGCATTTTAAATCCCTGTCAAACATCATCTAACATGGTGGAGTATCTTTAAGGAGTCATATCCATTGGATGAACACATATGGCTCTATAAAAAAGGGATGTTTACCTATAATCCCGACTACTTGGGAGGCTGAGGCAGGTGTTAGGCCAAGTGTTAGGCCAGCCTCAGCAATTTAGGGAGACCCTATCTAAAAAAAAAAAAAAAAAAGGTCCAAGGCATGGGGGGGGGTGGAGTGAGGGGTGGGTTAGGGATGTTCAGATTCATGCAACTATTCATGGATGTGGTCTCTAGAGTTGTTAAATCTCATGTATATTCTATATATTTCCACATTCTGCTTTCTGTCTTCATCGGTATTGCTTCCTAACTCATGTCTGTGATCTCTTCAAATTAGGAACCATTTTTCCTTCCACAGTATTACTTCTTAACACAAGTATAGCTTTATTTTAATCTATACATAATAACTATCAGTTGTCATCTACTTTGGGTCAGGCATTGTTCCTAGTGCAAAATATATATCATTTTAACTATTCTACCACTAATCTTGTGATACAGGTGTTGGCAGCTGTGTGTCACAGAGGAGGAAATTAAGCTTTATGGAGTTTAAGTAATTTGCTTAAAGTCACTCTAGTAATGTGTGCCAAGCAAGGATGCAAACCCAAGCTTGTTTGATCTCATAGCTCACCAACCTCCTCCAACTATGGTTACTTTGTATATTGGAGTTTGTTTTGTTTTGTCCTTTGTTGTCTACCTTCATCCCTAGATATCCACTTTTTTGAAGAAGGAAAGATAAACCCCCATTCTCTCACTGTCTCATGTTACCCTGGGATGTCATGGTGACCTTGCTCCCAGAGATATTCAATCAAATGCTGATTGTACTTGAAGATGTTGTTGAGGGAAGATTCAAGTTCAAATGTTATTGCCTGTTAGAGATAGCTTCCATTTATAGAGCATTTCCTGTGTGTTGTCCTGTTTTATTGCCCTATAGTGCTATCAGGTAAGTAGTATTATCATTCATGTTTTATAAATGAGGAAGCCAAGGCTCACAGTGATTACATGAATTGTTCAGTGTCACTCACCTACTAGGTGAGAGTCACCTAGTGACTACTAGGGTCTAATCTGGAAAGTAAATGCCAGACTCTTCACTGCAGGGCTTTGGCAGCCATCTGCATGAACTTACCTTGTTTCCTCATTTCTGATGTTGGGGCTCATCTACTCCATCTTTTGTGTAATTACCCAAATCATCCTTCTAATAGCCCAGCTCAACACAGTGCCCATTTACTTACCCAGTTGTTTAGTATAGATTAGTTTAGTACAGATTCAGCAGGGTATGTGCACCTCCTTCACAGTATGGTCCCTGCCTAGTTTTCTTACCCACTCTTTCCTTCCTCTTAATATATTCTCGCTGTTCCAGCAACTTGAATTTTCTCTCATTTCCTGATCATATGTTGGCACCTCCAAGCTCTTCTGCTGCCTGGGGTATTCTCCTAATATTCACCTATTTTATCTGGCTTTGAGATTCAGCCCAAATCTCTTCTCGAGATCTACTCCCTTGGCAATGTCCCACCCTTCACAACAGGCCCACTGAATATCGTGTGTGTGTGTGTGTGTGTGTGTGTGTATGTATGAGACCTTGATCAACTTTCTCTTTGAATTTCTTTATGCTTCAAAAGGGGTAATAGTGCTTAATACAAGTTGATAAGTGTTAAATGAATTGATGACTAAAAAGTACTTACAATAGTGTGCAGTACCTGTTGATTTTTGAGACTGGTGCCATGTCTGTGATTTCTTCAATATTAGGAACCATTTTTCCTTCCACCCTACCTAGTATAGTATTTGGCACATGGACACTTGCATAAATGTCTGATGGGTCAAATTGATCTTCTAACCTGAAATTTCACAATTTTCTTTGCCTTTAAGTGGTTTGTTGTTTAACCGAAATTCAGAATTAACTGGGCCCTGTATTTTTGTTTAAAACACCAGGCAATTCTATCTGACCTTGTCCTTCTTCTCTCCTAAACCCACTTCCTACTCACCTGTGGAATCCTTGTCCATGTCTTTTCCTCTTTAAATCCCCTATCTACCTTGCCAGAAACCTTGCCTCAGGCCAAGGGGGCACCAGTGAATTGCAGCTTGGCCAACTACCTGTTCCCCCTGCCTCACTAATATGAAAATGCTGGAGTGAGCAAACTTGCTGTTACAAGTATCAGGGCTGTGGCTGAGAGGTGCATTCCTAGCATCCTATTTACTCATTCTTCACATGTTCACCAACTCATTCAATCATTCATGTATTCAACAGGTTTTATTAAATGCTGTCTTTGTCCTGGACACCCCATGGAAGCCTTGCTGAGAGACTCAAACCATTTTGACTGTGACCCACAGAAATATATTTTGCATTGCAATCCTGTATGTGCTTAGCTACTTATACCAGTAACACTGAAATTAAGTTACAAGAATAATACTTTTCCTAATAATGTGGGATGTACTTTAATCTTTGCAATTCTTTTCTTTCCTTTCCATTTCACTTCTTCCATTCCATTAAAAAATAAACTGGTAAAGACTCACTAAATTGATTTCATGGGTTGTACCCACAATTTGAAAAGCACTGCTATATAGGATAATAAGATTCTATTTTTGCAAAGCAATTTATATTGCCCCATTATCCCAGCACTATATTTATGCATTATTACACTATACATTAAGATAGTCTGTGGTCTTGGGAAGCTAGTCACCATGAAAAATATTATTCCCTCTGGGAGAAAATGTTTCAGGATTTTGAACAACTAACTTACCAAACAACATTTGATAGATATCTTGCTTTAAATTGGAGAGCATTTGTATAAAAGTTTTGGCATGTTGCCTGAGCCTATTTTATGACATGATTTTTTTTGTTATTGTTTTAAATGATGTGCCTGAATTTCCATTTATTTCTCTCTTAGCATCCACTAATTTCAGATGTGCCCCCCTGCTTGGATGAATTCCCAGGGCTACATCTGATGAATCTCTCCAGTTTCATATTTTGGTTGACTGTATTCCTTCTCTCTTTCAGAAAGTTGCACCTTCAAGCAGTTTCCCTGCTCTAGCTCTTTATCTCTAATTTGCCTGTTAGAGATATTTATTTATTTATTTATTATTATTTTTATAATACATAATTAATCTCTTTTGTCTGTTAAAAGAATCTTGTGGGCTGGGGATGTGGCTCAGTGGTCAAGTGTTTGCCTGGCATGTCTGAGGCCCTGGGTTTGATCTCCAGCACCATGGAGAATTCAAGAGAGAGAGAGAGAGAGAGAGAGAGAGAGAGAGAGAGAGAGAGGAGAGAGAGGGGGGGGAGGAGAGGGGGGAAAAGAGAGTGGAAGAGGGAGAGAGAAGGGAGTGGGGGAGGGAGGGAGAGGAGGAGGAGGAGGAGGAGGAGGAGGAGGAGAGAGAGAGAGAGAGAGAGAGAGAGGGAAAGTGAAATCTGGTACAGCCTTATCCCTCATTCTTCGGGGCTTTAAGCATCTAGAGAGTGAAACATGTGGTCAGGCTGTTTTGAAAGCAAATGCCTTGGGCAAATGTGGCTGTAGTTTCTGTGACTGGATGTTGGTGAAGGATCATGTAGGAGAGAAGTTTACTTTGAGAATAATTGCTCCTTTTGCCACATCTGTGCTTTCTATGAGGGTCATTTGAATTTTAAGCTAATGGCTCCTGGGTTTGTCTGTAAATCCATAGTTTTTGTTTGGGGGCCAATTGGATTGCTCTACCCATATCTGAGCCATTGAATACATAGAGGCAACTCTACTTACCTTTTGTGTTAGCCCCTTTTAAACTCTGCATGTGGTCCTAAATGCACGCATTTATTTATAGAATATTTGGTACCATTATGATTATATTGGTCTAATGGCTTCTTGCTGAGAAATGTTACATGGTTTTTCTTTTTTGTATTTTGATAAGGAAAGGCTAGTGTTTCATATCTGACAAATGGCCAGTGCAGGCAGCATGTCATAGGGAGCAGGGATAGGGGCTTGACTCTTTGATGCATGTCCTTTTGCTTAGTTCCTTTCAGCTTATAATGGTGTTCTTGTATATTTTTATTTTTTAAACTTTGTACATCTTTGATAAAATACAATAGTCCAGTGGTAACATTTACACCAGGAAAGTTCTACCTACATAGGGTTGTCTTTTGAGGTGCATAGTAAAATGACAACTTCTTGTTTATCTGAATTTGTGATGAGTAAGGACTGTGATTTCCACTGTAAGAGAGTCTTAAATGTATTCTAATCCTGTTTCTCCAAATATCAATAATTTATCAACTGTTCCCTTCACACCTCTACATTTTCAATCCCAAACGGAGGCCTCATCATTGCACTTGAACCCACCTGAAACTTATGTTTTCTGTCCAACCCCATGGCCAGCCAAAAGAGCCACCTGCTTTACTTTCACCTAAAGTAGTGCTTTGCTGATTTATTTCTCTCTTCTTTTTCTTCTATGGTCAATCTGTCAGTTACTCCTGCAGATTCTTTCTTGGATTTAAATCATCATCTTCTTCTCCTCCTCCTCCTCCTTCTCCTCCTCTTCCTCCTCCTTCTTTTAAATATTTGCTTTTATTCATTCACTGATCTAACAAATATTTTTGGAGTATCTTCTACAACCAAAGAGCAGTACGGTCTATAGAAGATTTCACAACCACAAGTTGCTTTACTTCCCTTAGGTCTCCATTCCCTCCACTCCTCCTAAATATTCTGCTAGAACACTTCACTGCCTTTTTATCCTCACTTTCATTCATAAGAGGCCACATGACTTTCTGTTTACAAAGGCTTAAGTCTCTAAATTCTCTTAGAGGATTTCTAAGGTATTTTTTTATAGCATAGCAATTATACTTCCTTTTTATTTTGGTGGTTCTGGGGTTTGAACCCAGTGCATGCTAGACAAGTACTCTTCCACTGAGCCCACCAATTATACTTCCTGCAATTTTTTCCCATGGATCCTTACATATCAAATATAAATTCTGGCTCTTGTGCCCTTGCATATACTATTTGTCATTCCTTAAATATGATCTGTTTCCATTCTTTCCATTCTTCCTAATTGAATCCTGCCTAACCTTCACAGTCATGGCAAAGAGGCAGCCCCTCATGAAGCCTTTCCCAAATAGAGCAGAGCACACAGACTGGGGAATCACATATGTGGCTTTTAATTTTGGTCCCTTACTTCTTAGCAATGTGACTATTATGGTTTAAGTTTTAGGTATCCCCCAAAAGCTCATGTGTGAGACAATGCAAGAAAGTTTGGAGGTGAAAATATTGGATTATGGAAACCTTAATTTAATCAGCACATTAATCCCTGGTAGGGATTAACTGGGTGGTAACTGAAGGGGGGTAGGGTTTCGCTGGAGGAGGTGGGTCCCTGGGGCCTGCCCTTGGGTTTATATTTTGTCTGGTTGAGTGGACTTCTCAATCTGCTTTCTCGTGCCATGTTCCCAGCTGTTTCTCTCTGCCACACCCTTCCATCATAATGTTTTGCCTCACATGGGTGGAGGAATGAAGCTGGTTATCTATAGACTGAGACCTCTGAAGCCAGAAGCCCCCAAATAAACTTTTCCTCCTTAAAATTGTTCTCGTCAGGTCTTGGTCAACTTAATCAAATAAGTTACTTTTGTGTACCTTAGTTTTATTGAGTTATTGTGATGATCGAAAATAATTCAAATAAACTACTTAGCATGGTGTCTTGCATACAGTAATTGACAAATAATATGTATAATAGTAATAATAATAAAGTTGCACCTTGATTCCCACAGCCTGAGTTACCCCTCTTCTTTGACTGTTTTAGAACAAATCTTACACTCTGAATCTATCACAGTGCTAAGCAAAATATAGATGCTCAGTCCATGCTTATTAATTTTGAAAACATTCCATATGCTGTTTTAGCAGCATATGGAATAAAATGGGTACTAGTTTATTTCTGGATATATTTAATTTCTGGATATATTTTTTTCATGGAAGCATGCATGACAGCCACATCCTTTAGTGACTTGCCCACCCCCCACCCCCATATGTATATTATGATCTATGGGTTGTATAGTGCAGCTAACTTAGGCTGCAATTGTACAGATGATGATAATGTACTTTTACGTGCAACTATGGCAGAGAAATACTTGAAAAATGTGCCAATTACAAATGCCACTTAAGTTAAATTCAACCATAGATTGCAATAAAATTAAATACAAAGTATTTTTTTTTCTTTTTCAGTTGGTTTATAAACACGTATCCTCAATATAGGTCAAGTGATGAAAATCTGTGCCATAAGTCAAGATTTTATTTATCAGACCAATCTTCCATGTTGTTGGTGAAGAATTCTGGTCCAAAGTCAGCTCAGATTATTTCAAAAGTAATTTACTCTAAAATGGGCAGGATGGCACAAGCCTGTAATCCCAACAACTCTGGAAGCTAAAGCAGGAGGATCACAAGTTTGAGGGCAGCTTTAGCAACTTAGTGAGACCCTCAACAACTTAGACCCTATCTCAAAAAAAAAATAAAAAAATAAAAAAAATAAAAGGGAGCTGGAGATGTGGCTCAGTGGTTAAATCCATAGTTTAAAAAAAATAGTACTTTACTCCAAAGAACACTTAGCCAGTGGGTTTCATGATCATATTTCCAACAGGAAAGAGGGGATGATGATGTCCTACTTTCCTACTTCCCTGGAAACACTGTTGGTTGTCTGGAAGCATGGGGATTTACTTTGATGGAGATCGTTTGGACTTGACTGGAAGTCTAGTAAGAGTGCCCACAGAGAGACACATGGGACTGACAACCGAGTGGCAGTGTTATGAATTGCAGAGATTTGCAGCAGGAGTCCTAAGATCTGTATTCCAAGCTTGACTCATCTCCTCACTGGCTGTATGATATTGGAGGAAATCTCCTGTCCATATCTAGTGTCAATTTCCATAGCTCTAACATGAAGATATCAATATTCAATTTGCTTCACTTGCAGAAATGATATGAGTCACTAATGTGGTAATAAATGTGAAAGTCTTTTATAAAATGTCAGGCATTATGCAAAAAAATGTGAAATGCCATTACCATTACCATAATAAAGAGAATAGAAACCTCGGGTGTACATGGACATCCTGGGCTGGTAGGATCCTGCTAGCAAATGACCTGTCAGGGGTGGTACTACTAATGGTAAAGAGGGAAAGATGGAGCAGTCAGAATTTAAGGTAGAACTCTGGGCTTCTGAATCCAATGCTAACGTCACTAAATAAGCCTCTTATCTTTTTATGTATATTGGTGTCCTCAGAAACTCTGCTGACAGCCTGAATTTCAGGCAACCTTAAGGTTCTATGGTTTCATTATATGGAAATTTCTTTTCCAGGATGATGTTATTTGGAATATGATTATGAAGGGCTCTGGCAGGAAATTAATCTGACAAGAATTTAGATTTCTTAGGAAGGCTGCAGACTTGAATGGGTTCCCATTGGTCTTTGGAGTTTGAATTTTTGTCTTGGGTAGAGTCTAAAGTTTTCTAGAGAAAACCCTCCTTTTTAAAAAAATTTCTCATGGTGTCTATATATTGTACCCTACCTAGTGCATCCTGCCTGGGAGAGCCATATGGAGGTCACAAAGCAGGGTAAGGTTAGCCAGCCTCCAGGAGTCCATGGAAGGAAGGGGAAGACTGACATCCTCAAAGGCATCCTCCTTTTAGAAGTGGGTTCTCACCATGACCTTTACTATGCAGGTATATGAGAGGTTCATATGTGTTTACCTCGCCCCTAAGAGTCATTCTATTTAGCTTTGTCAATCTGTATTAGTCACAGACATCTCTGAGCTTTAATTTGCTCTGTACAAAGTAGATGTTGCAATAGATCCTATCTTATAAGGCAATGAAGTAGTGTACATATCTCAGTTAGCTTACTGTCCCGGCAATGTAGTTGTTCATAGTGGCAATAATAATTTGCTTACTAAGCTAGTCCTTTAACATCTCATGGTTTTATTTTTAAAAATTCAGTATTAGTAATCATCTAGAATTGTGCAGACTATTTGCAGTGGGGGTGGGGAGAGTATGGAGAAAGGAAATAACATTTAAAAAAATCAGATGGATTTAATCCCCAGCATGGAATAAAACAAAACAAAACAAACAAACAAACAAACAAAAACCCCACCACCAATAACAAAAGAAACCTGATGGATAAAAAAGAAATATGATTGGATCATAAATTTGTTTCATTCCTTGTTCAAAGTTTAATACCAACCTGTTACTGGAACTTTAGTAAACTTTTCTACTAAGAGTTCAAAGCACTTTAACACATTTTTTTTTTATATTTGTATGCTAATATTACAAGGAATGATAACACACTCAAATCCTCTAGGCAATCCCTATTCAGGGAATGAGAACAAGCCTCAGGGTTAGTTAGCAGGAGTAATGGGTTACCTGATGGTGAAAAAACATTTCCCAGGTTTGTATAGTTCCTGTATGTAATGGGAGCCCACCTCACTGGGTCAGAGCTGAGATTTGCCTAGGTCCTCAGTGTGACAACCCCTTGCATCTGTTTGAATCCAGAGACTTACATAGGGATTAAGGCACTTTGTGAGAACTCAACTAGGTTTATGAATAAAATTCTGTCAATTCGGGGGAGGGGAGATGTTAGTGACAGAAGGCAAATTGTGGGGAGGGGCTACTGGGTGGGCCACACCCAGATGGAGGGCCTGAAGGTTTGATGGTAGATTGCAGAAAAATAAAATGAGTGTGTGAGTTGAACTCCTTCCTTTTTCCCTCTGTCTCCTGAGCCTAGCAACCATGAAAAAAGAGCTGGACACTGATGATCACGCATGCCTGCTGAGGGGCCCTTTTAGAGAGCAGAACTCAGTGCAAGGGAGCATTGAGCAGTTGTGGCAGGGACGATGGACACACACAGGCAACTTGCTGCCAGCACGGTCCAGGGTGCCTGGCCTGGTTTAGGGGTTCACATGACATAATTTCCCCCAGTGGACAACCATGGATACTCAAAGAAGAATCTGATGTCCTGAGGATGGGAGTCAGGCAATGTGTCTTGCAAAACCTGGGTGTGTTACTTATTTTGTAAGTCCATTTTATCCCACAAAATGAGATCATTTCATTCTGTCAACTTCCTTCTTTCCTAGTCCATTCTTGAATCAGAGTTTCCCAGAGGCTCAGGTAGGCCTTTTGTGAAACCTAAACCCTCCAAGTTATTTTTGTCCCCAATGAGCTTATTCTTGATGTTCATTTTAGTCAAGTTTCTTAGGTGCTAAGATATGTGTTATGTGTTAGGAGAGAGTAGGGTGGTGTGGGAGAAGCCAGGCATACACAGAGTGCCCACAGACAGACACAAATAGACTGATGTACATTTGGTTTACTCTTGGAATGGCCATGATGGTTACACCACATCATGACCAGTAATTAAAACAACTCCAGAAATCTTGCTGATTTTATTTATAAGCTTTGCTCCCAAACCTTAGTGTGTTTGTATATGTGAGGCCAAGCACATGCGGTGCTTCTCAGCGGTAAACAAATTGACCCTCTTTTTCCTTTTGAGTTTCCCTTTTGCCTTTTTCCTCTTCTAGCTTAGGGAGTTCCTTTCAAAGGATCTGCGACATGGCTGTGTGTGACTTTCATTTTTTCCATCTCACTCTGCAAATAGAAACTGATTTCATTTTTTTTCTCATGTATAAAGAAATAGTGCATCTGATTTCACAGGCCAGAAAGAAATGATTGGAACATTTCCAGCCAGGCCCTGGGGAAACCCCTAAAATTATCCACTACCTTATGGACTGTCCAGATTGTTTGTATGTGTGACTGGGTAGGATGGGGGCAGGGAAGAGGGATTTTGGAAATACAATTTTCTCATGCCCAGATGCTGCGGGTGAGTCAGATGGCTGGGTGAGTGCTCCTGATGCCTACTGTGATTTTTAAGAGTCTACTTGCTCAGTGCCAGGTTTGTATGTCCAAGCAGCTGGGCGGACCCTCTGGGGTTCCTAGTTAATGCAGCTCCTTCTCTCTGCACATTGCGCAGGCTTCCCTTATGTGTGATTTCTTCCTAGATAAATGCAGGAACTTTTCTTGTCTTATCTGGGATTTGCATCTTTGATTTGGAATTGCTGTGGGTTATAGTGACTAAGAAATATGCTCTCACTTAGCAGAGTTGATGGACAATAAACACTAATAATAGTCATCTAGAATTCACCAAAGCACCTTATATAGAAAAATTGTAGGAAATTATTTTATCCTATTTGTAGGCAAACACACACAGGCACATACATACACCAAACCAGGGAGCAGGGAATTAAGAAATATTATTTGTTGGAAAATAGTTTGGATCTAAAATTACCTAACTAGTCTTGCAGAGGATAAAAATATTTTACCACCTTTTTATGTGTATGTCTTACTTTTTAATAGGATAATGGTTACCAGGGGTTGCCGAGGTCAATAGAAAATAAAGAGATGAAGGTCAAAGAATGCAAAGTTGCAGATTTGTAGGATGAACAAGTCTAGAGATCTAATGTACGATATAAAGACTATGGTTAATATTTTAGTGTATTGTTTTTGGGATTTTTCCAAGAGAATAGATTTTAGATGCTCTTGCCACACACACACACACACACACACACAAGGGTAACTATGTGAGATGATGGCTATGCTAACTTGCTTTAACACAGTAACAATTTCACTATGCATATCAAAATATCAGGTTGTATATCTTATATATACACAATAAGCAAAGAAGATAGCACTACAAAAGTGTCACTGATTGAAATTATTGCAATAAGACACTTTGAAAATCATAAAGTAGTACAATAAACTATCTCCAATACAGTTTGAAGGTATACCTTCAAATACAGTGCAGGTTATGCCTACATGCCATAAAATAGTTATTGCTTATAGAAGAGACATCATTAGTAAAGGGCTTCCTTATTTCTGGCCTTGCAGATGAATACGATAACAAGTGGGAGGAGCTTTGATGATTTATTTCCAAAATTATTCACAAATATTTTTGACCTTCAATATTCATGGAAATCCCACTTGTCATTGTAGGTATTCCCATCTCTTCCTTTGATTTTCTTATGTCACTGTGTGAAGAGCACCTGGGAGAATAGTTATATTTTTCTCTCTATACAGATCATTCCCAAGGTGCAGCAGTTTGAGGTGACTGTCCAGGAGTTTGTTATAGGGTCTGCTGTGGTGCTGATGGCTGAGAGTATCATCAGTGGAAGAGAATAATCAACAGATTTTATGGAACAGTGCTTTATAGATTTTGAAGCACTTTAGACAAATCCTCTTATAGCTTTTGAAACATGAATCATTACCATTTCATGGATTTAGAAGCTGAGGTTCAGAGAGGAAAAGCATGTATCCTGAGATAACCACTCCCAGATAGTGATAGAGCTGGGACCTCAACTCTGTCTTTTGTTCCCAAGTTCTCCCACTCTTTCTAGGGCAACCAAGGTGTTAGTTGTGGTGCCCTCACCAATTTAAGATAACTGAGATGCATGCACATTAGTCATCTCCATGATGACTCAGGCACCTCCAAAGTAAAGGTGTGGCACTTCCCAATTTCACTAAGATTTCCTTGAATGGTTATCTTTTAGAGTTTAAGTTCAAATCTCCACCCTGTCATTTGCTGCTGCTTGTTTGTGTGACCATGGGTAAGTTACTTAACATCCCTAAGTTACAGTGTCTTCATCTGTAAAATGGGAACAGTAGTTACTTTAAGAATTCAATGAGAAAAAATAGGTATAATGTTAAGCATTATGACGGGTACATAATTAATATTAGATGTTACTTTTCTTCTTGTTTTTTTTCTCTTATTTTCTACTTCATAATTGGACTTGATTTTCATTTATATCCTTCTGTATTAATTGTTTTGAGGGTAGATATTGAGTAGATGTGTGACAGGAAAAGGAAAGGTCCAAAAGAAAGCATCTACTGTGTACTTTGTCCTTGGCCTACATGAAAATCAAATAGATTTCCCATAAGCAGAGTACCAGCTAACGGTAATAGAGGATTGGTTTGATTTCTTTTTCCTGGATGTTATGGTTTGGATATGAAGTGTCTCCTGAAAGCTCTTGTGTTAATGCAGGACCATTTGAGGTAAAATGATTAGATTGTGAGCTGTGACCTCATCAGCCCCTCCTAGTTTGAATGGACTGGGTGGGTGGTAACTGTAGGCAGGTGGGCATGGCTGGAGGAGGTGGGTCACTGGGGACATGCCTTGGAAGGGTTCATCTTCCCTGGGTCTCCTCCTTCTTTCCCTGTCTCTGCTTCCTGGCTATCATGTCCTAAGCAGCTTCCCTCTGCCCTTGACACCTTCCACCATGACACACTGCCTCACTTTAGGCCCAGAGCAATGGACTCAGCCATCTATGGACTAAATGTCTGAACTATGAACCAACTTTCCCTCCTCAAAGGTGTTCTTGTTAGGATTTTTGGTTATAGTGATGCAAAAGCTGACTCTGGGTTAGTAAATCAGCATTTATTTTTCTTTCTAAAGTCTCTTGCCCACTGCATACTGTATTAGGCTAATTATTCATTCAACAGTATTTATTTATTCCCAATCACATGTCCTATGTATGTGCATGATGCAGTAAGAAATACAAAAGGAACAAGGTGTGGTCTCTGCCCCAAGTTTAATTAAGGGTGCTTGTTTCTAAGCAGAAAAAACACAGACCTATTTGGAGCTGAGGTGTGGTGAAAATCACCAAGCCTGGTCCAGGGTGAAGACCGCATGGGCTTCCTCACTTCCTAACACACTTCCAAGTGCTGTGACACCACTTAAAGTATTTTTTCAAAAGGAGCAGTCAGTTTAAGAAGATATTATACTTTTCCAGATTGATTGAAAACAGCAAAAAAAAAAAAAAGTGGGATTATATCTGAGGTTGCATCCAGTTGTTAAAACTTTTTAAACCTAAAATGATTGGATTTTCTGATTTTGCTTTGTAATGTGAATTACTTTCCTCATATATAAAGTGTTCTAAATAAAAATACCTCACTGGGCTGTAAGCATATTAAATTAAGATATGGTGTGGAAAGTACCAGTGCCTGGCAAATGGTAGCAAGCACACAATTAGCAATATCTTTCTTTCCACATTGATGGATGTACTCCTTGTCTTTCCTAAACTAGAGGTTTGAAGTAAGTTCTCCTTTTGGAGTCCTTCCTTCTATGCACTTTTATTCTGCTACGTGCCTGAGCACTATCTGTATGTAGCTTGTCATGACTCTACATACATAACCCCTCAAAGAGTTAAAATGCTGCGTGTCAACCTTTCTGGTTTGCTGGAACTATTTAATCAGAGAAATCATTGTGCCTTTTTTTTTTTTTTTTTTTTTTTTGGTGCAACCCTCTGAAGGCCAAAGCAACTAATTAGAGAAAAAAGAATATAGAAAATCAATCTTTACTAACATTGACATTTCTTCCAATTGAGGCAATTGGTTTGCTTATATTTGTGAAATCCTGTAGAGATCTAAAATTATCCTAAATGACTACATTACAGGGCTCTAACAGGTTCTTGGTGTTAGAATGAAGATTATTTGAACATGAAATACATAATCAGAATTTGGAAAGGATCCAGCACATTACATAATCTCACTGGATAAGCAGTTTGTGCTGGTAACATCATCAAAGAAGCTTTAGGTAAAGAGGCAACAGTATAACTCTTTGAGAATCTATCCTACTTCAAAGTAGAGGGGAGAAGATTGTGTTGAGTTTTCTTTCACCTCTCCAGTTCTTGACCTTTCTACACTTCAAGCTCCAGGAATCTAATCTGTATGAAATACACCATCAGGGTTGTCTCAGGCTCAGTTGGTAATTGGTCTGGATCAATGAAAAGCAATGGGCAGAGACTGGAGGGAACAGGGATTGCGAAGGCAAAACATTTATTACCCCAACTCCCTGTGTGGGGTCACCTTGGCCTATCTCTGTCTCTCTTCTTAAGATCATAGCCCCTATGAGGTGGCCTTTCCCACCAGCCTCTCTGTTTCCAGCTTCCTGTGGCTCTCCCTTTTCTTGACATTTTAGGGCTGGTAGTTGGGCATGTTACTATCCCCAAGATATTTACATCATGTCTGGTAATGTTCCTACACCCTGCCTGCATCTTTGTAAATAGTCAAAAGTCCTATTAAACCTTCCTTAAATTACCTAATGTGAATGTGTCATATATTTTCAATCAGATCCCTGAATGATAAAGGAAGAGTAGCAATTTCCTCTTGAAAGATCAAAATGAACTTCTGAATTACTGGTTTATAAAAAAATTCTGCCCATTCACAAAAATGTTGATTGCCTCATTGCATGTACACATGAAGGTGGGTGAATTCACAAGGTAAATTCATAAGAATGATATGTAATGATGTAGCTTGTGTTGATTGTGATTTGTGGTTAAATGGAATGGCATTGGGGTTGAATGGGAATGTTAATAGAGCTTCATTAAATGGCAGAGTCTTAGAACATAGAGCCTGTAGAGATGGAGTGGCACAAACAGCACTGTATCTCAACTTCTTAGTGTGCAGGTGAGGAATCTGACTCCTCAAGAAGTTAGCCAAGGGCCCAAGATCAGATGACTAGTTTCTTTGGGCTGTAATAATAAAATACCATAGACTTGTGGTTTATAAGCAGAATACATTTATTTCTCACAGTTCTAGAGAAGGCCAAGGTCAAGATGCCAACAGATTCAAAGTGTCCTGTTAGACAACCACCCTTTCACTCACCTCACCCGATGGAAGGCAAGAAAGACCTCTCTTAAGCCTCACTTGTAAGGCCATTAATTCCTTCATGAGGGTTCTGTTCCCATGACCAGATCACGTCCCAAAGTCCCCGAATCCTAATATTATCACATTAGGGGTGAGGATTTCAATATGAATTTTGGAGGAAGTTAACATTCAGACCATAGCAACTAACAGATCTGGGTCTTGAATCATATTTTCTGACTCTTGTTGTTTTAGTGCTAAAAGTGGCTAAATTTAGTTTCTGTTACATAAAATACATGAATTTGACTTTCATTGGTCAGCTTGCAGTTAACTAGAAGTATGTGCTAAAGGGTGGTATTAAGGGTGGTGTTAAGGGTTTTGATTTTTTTTAAGGAAATTGAGTGCAAATGGTGAATTTCACTTTACAATAAATCACCTGTCACATCAGCTTAGACGAACAGACCAATATTAAGATGTTCACACTGTTTTAAATTTATTTATTTGTAAGGGAATTGTGTGTGTGTGTGTGTGTGTGTGTGTGTGTGTTGAGGATTAAACTCGGGGACATTTTACCACTGAGCTATATCACCATTCCTTTTTAATTTTTATTTTGAGACAGGTTTCCACTAAATTGCTTAGGGCCTTGCCAAGTTGCTGTGGCTGGACTCAAACTTGTGATCTCCTGCCTCACCGTGTGGAGTCACTGGAATTACAAGTGTGCACTACTTTGTCTGGCTCTAAGGGCATATTTTTTGCTGCATAGTATTTTTAGTTGTAGAAAGTATAATTTATACTTGTGCTGAGTATAAATTTGTTTGTATAATTCATTGAATTATGAATTATACAAGCACTCAAAAAAGAATCCCATCCCAAACTCCGAATATATTTTGTTATTAAGAGGGTTTCCAGGGAACTGGTTTTTCTTCACTGTTTCATATCAGTAAAAAACATTTTATCTTCTATTGTGTATATGGTGTGTGTACCCTGAGAATTGGAGTACTTATTATATGGAAGGTGTCAATACTTTTGCCCTTAAGATAATAGCAGCGTAATGCAAGGGAGAAAGAATAGAGATTATATTCAAATTGAAAAATAAATAGTAAAATTTTCTGCTTAAGTCATCTGGTAGGAGAACCTGTTAGATAACTTCTTCAATTATAAGATAAATCCCTGAAGTCAAGGGTGAAAACTTACATTTCTTTCATGGTCTCTTCTACACCTTTGCATGGTAGGCAGGGGAAATGATAAGTGCTTGGCTAATATTTGAAAAATAAACAAATGAAACCACAATAGGTATTCTTGTAGTATTTTAGAAATAAGAAACAGAGTTCAGTCTAATCTGTTGTACTTTCTGGGCTAGATGGTATATGTGTTGGGAGTATTACTGTACTATACATAGCATGTGAGGATGGTGATAATTCTTTTGGCTTGCATATTTAAAAATTAGATTATCAATTCAATATTCTCTCTTTAATAAATTAAAAAGTGAAACTCTTTAGGTAAACAAATCAATAACATGATGGCTTAAATCAATTTTGCTATGAAAGCATCATCACTTTTCCTGTGCATAAAATCTTGAAAATTAATAAACATAAGCTTTTTATTGGAGACCGTTTTCATACTTTGGTAATGATCAATAACAATGGGACTCACACCAGTTAACTGTGTTGATTTCCCTGGCATTGTTGCAATGCACTAAGATTGTCTTAGGATTCTTCTTCCTGAATAAGGATTCACATTACTTTTTCACATACTTATTTAAAAAATTTAAACTACCAGGTTTGCCTCTGTGTAATGCAAATACATACCATTCCCTTTAAAGCATCATAAATGGGTTTTTTTAATATCAACTGGCTTGATTATCTTTTGAATGGTGAAGCTTTCTAAGAAAAGGATCTGTTGAAAAGATAACGGGCAAGTATATGTTTACCCACTTGTAAAAGTTCTATTGTGATCATGACTTTCTCCAAAGAAGACAGAGTGTTCAATGCCTCTTTATTACTCATTTTATCAAATTTGTTCCCTTCCGAATTTGACCCCAATGTGGAAGAACACAAATCTGACAGGTTGCAGGACTCACCAGGTTGCAGGACTCACATTGAGTAGGTAGTCATGTTTACATAGGTCTATTGTAAGGACTGGGAAAACTCCCACTTGTAAAAATGTACAGCTAGCTCTTTTATTTTTTTCTATTTCCCCTCTGCCTTGTGCAAGTAGAAAGCTATTAAAGAGGTCCAACAAGCTTTCTTGTTATCTCTGAACTCACTCTGGGCCTTTCATGCCTCTGTGAATGTGAAGTTATTGTCCCAGAAAGAATTTTGGTGTTAGATAGAACTGTATCTATTTGTTTTTCATTGTTTTATTCCCAGAACCTAGCAATATTTTCCAGATAGCAGGTTTATAGAATGAATACTCAATGGAATAAATGCTGTAAACCCATGTCATCACTTTTGTACCAACCTTCCTCTTCCACCATCTTCATCATCTCTCAGGAGACTTTAATTACACCCTGCTCCTTGAGTGTTCGTATTGAAGGATATAAATGATTATAATTAACAACTATTAATGTACATATAAGATGCTTTTATGCTGATTCCTTTATTCTTTCTCTTTGGCCGTGTAGGCCTTATGATCTGAATTTCATATTAACTCTGATTCCATTTGTTTTCAAATATGGGGGTAAGTGGGAGGGAGTGTTAGCATCCATAATGTGATTTGCACACCCCCTGCTTTTTTGTGGAAGGCACTGGACTCTAAAATGTTTTGAGGTGAAATTAATTGTAAATTTAATAATATAGAATATCCAAGATAGTAGATTAGAAGAAGGCTGCATTTCTAGTTGCTTTGTGGCTCAGGGTTGAAGCAGCAGGAGTACAGCTCCAAGGAGGTGGGTGACAGAGGTGGTTGACTAACATTCAATATCAAACAGTCAAATTCTCATAGAGACAGAAATTTGAGTATTTCAAACAGAGGACAAGAAAGAGTACATTGGAACCAAGCCAGGGCTGGCAGCCGTTCCAGTTCACTGCAGAGCGAAGGGGTAACATAAACAGAGAAACACAATGAACAAATTTGGCATGGAAAAACCCACAGAACAGAAAAGCAGCTGAATTTAGTGGATCCAGAGGCTGCACAGCGAGCTGATGTTTGAATATGGCTCTGTTTCTCCACTGGCAAAAAGAGACCCGAGGTAGGAGCCATCCTGAGGGGGCCACACCTCAGTTTGCTGCTCTGGAGCCCAGGAGATCATAGCAAACATTGCCAGACTGTCCTGGCAGCACCCACCAAGTGGCTTAGGGTGTACCTAGCAGAATGTCAGCGAAACAAGCACAGAGAAGATTGTACCCAGGGGGATTAGAGTCAGAGATTGGAGGAGAGTCCAACTCACTTTCCATTTGAGCCTGCAGCTCATGTGACTAGCTGAAGAGGGTCCAGGAACTGGACCGGTGAGTGCTATTGTACTCAGGCACTGAACTTGGGAAGGCCTTCTTTGTGGGCAATGGAGCGTGTGAGACTGAGGAGGGTTGGCTCCTCCGACCCACAGGTAGGATTGGGAGGCCCCTGAGATCCAGATGCCCAGTGGAAATGGGCACCTGTCCTGCCTAGATGTGTGTTGATCTAATTTCTCTGGAGTAAAGGCCACCCAAGGGTCTGATCAGAGCTAAATCCTAGCTGCTGGAACTTCCCATTTAGAACTCTGCATCAGCCCTGCCCTGGGAGGGCATCGATCAATCTGTCCAGACAAAAACTCCAATTGACTTCCCATTTCATCCTACCTTAGACTGGTCCGAAGGGAAGCGGAGAGCTATTTCAACTAGCTTTACTTGCAGGCCACTCCAGCTGGCAGCTTGGTGAACAACGCAAAAAGAGGAGGGGGTTAACAACCTCCAGCTCTTGCTCTCTGTCAGTGGTACATAGCCCAAGAAGAAACAGAAAGGGCAACTGTCATAGGCATTGAATATCCATCTTTGTCAACAGTTTTGACCACCCCAGTGGAGGCAAGTTTTTCATTTTTTTTTATTAAGAATTCCCCCTCCTTCTTTTTGGAGTATTCTTGCTGTGCTTATTGGTTGTGTGTGTGTGTGTGTGTGTGTGTGTGTGTGTGTGTGTGTGTATACATGCCCACATATACATTTGCTTCTTTTTTCCTCATTTTTGTCTGTTATTTTTGTTTTATCTTTTGAGGGTTAGGGTTTTTTTGTTTTGTTTTCTTTTTCTTTCTTTTATTCTCCCTCTAAAAGTCAAATTTCCTTTATCTCTTTACTTATTTACTTTATTCTGCCTTTTGTCTAGGTATACCACCCTGCATGCAGCTGATCTCATCATCTTCTTTATAATCATCACTTGTTACATCTCTTCTGCATTCTCTCTGTTTATATTTTGAACATTCTACTCATTCTTTTTGCCTTCTTACCCCATTTTCTTTTTTTTTAAATGAACTGTCTTTTTATCATTTTTTAGAACTAATAATGCCTGCCCCCACAGTTCATGTTGTCATGCTTATTAGTATTGTGGATGGCATAGTTGATGTCTGCTTGTTGTTTACTTTAATGTCAGATTTACTTCATGGCTATTTATTGTTGTTGTTATTAGCAATTGCTGACCCTGCCATTCCTGTTTTTTTGGTAATTAGAACTGTAGATGTCAAAGTAAGCACAAAATATGTGTATTTATATTCATATACATAGTATCTTTTAATGCTGCATCTGTTTGCGGCTGTTGTTACTGTTCTTTGTTTCCCCCTTTGCTGTGAGGTGCTGGGTCTCTACTGGGACACTACCAGTTCACAGTGTAGAGACTTCTGCTATGCGACACACCCCAACCAAGAGACAGCATACCTTGGTCTACACACAAATTAGCCATACCCAAACTTCAATAATACTTTAATACCAAGAATTGGGGAGACAAAAACCCCAAACCAATGACTAGGCCCCAAATAAGAATGACTGGGGGGAACTCTCCAGGTCCTACATAAGAATACCCATTTCTACAGAAAAAGCTAAGACAAATAACACAAAGGCTATGAATACCACACTTATAAAAAGTCTCAATTTAGATTACTCACATACCTTTTAGAATATAGAGTGGTTAAGTCTAGAGGAGCAATCTCAGAAGGTGTATCACATATAATCTGATATATGTAATTGCCTGATATTCAGAAAGAACCCTACTTTTATGAGATCTACAGAGAAAGTGGGATCCTCAAGCTTGGACACAATACATACTCTATCAAAATAGACTAATTATCACTAAAGAACTAGCAGTGAATCTATACTACAAAACCCACTTTGAAATATATTAAAAAATTTACAACAACCTGATATTCCAGAACATTTCACTTTCAAGAGAAAGTTGTACCTTAAAGGGGCCCATACATAAGAGTGGAAGAAAAATATACCTCAACAGATACATAAAACCCAACATAGGAATATAAGAAATATGAAAAAACAAGGTAACATCAAACTTCTGAATATTCATAATTCATCAGGAAGTGACTCAAAAGATATTGAAATGCACGAAATACCAGATTAAAAGATCCAAAAGAATGATCATAAGATGATTAATGAATTCCAAGAAAAACAGAAAAACAACTGAATGAATTAAGTCAGTAAGTACAGATTATGAATGAGAAATTCAATAAAGATATAGAGGTATTGAAAAAGAACCAAACAGAAATCTTGAAAATGAAAGGCACAATAAATCAAGAAGTTCAACTGGAAGTCTAATAAAGTAGACCATGAAAAAGGCAGAATCTCAGAGCTGGAAGACAAAGTGGCTGGCCTTGAACATTCAGAAGGTATTAAAGAAAAGAAAATAAGTAACCCTGATCAGAATATACAAGAACTCTGGGGCATAATTAAAAGACAAAATTTGAGAATCATTGAAATCAAAGAGGGTTGTAAAAAAAACTAAGTTTAAAGAATTATTGAAAGATCTCCCATGTTTATGGATAGGGAGAATTAATATTGTTAAAATGGCTGTATTACCACAAGTGGCCTACAGATCCAATGCAATACCATAAATACCCTCATTTTTTTTCACAGAACTAGGAAAAATTATAAAAATTTCATGTGGAAGAATGAAAGACCCAGAATAACTCAAGTAATTCTAAACCAAAAAAGCAATGCTGAGGCATTAACAGTACCTGACTTCAAATCATACTACAGAGCTATAGTAATAAAAACTGCATTGTACAGACTTTGAAACAGACACATAGACCAATGATACAGAATATAAGACACAGAGACAAACCCATGTAGATGTATAGTCATCTGATCCTTAACAAAGTCACCAAAAACATATTTTGGAGAAAAGATAGCCTTTTTTAACAAATGGTGCTGCAAAAACTGGTTATCCATACTTAGAAGGATGAGACCAGATCCTTATCTCTTGACCAGTACAAAAGTCAACTCAAAATCAATCAAAGACCTAAGAATTAGACCAGAAGTTTTGCAATTGTTAGAAGAAAATATAGGGTCAATACTCCAACATATAAGCATAGGCAATGACTCTCTCAGTAGGACCTAAAGCTCAGGAAATAATACTAAAATTGATAAATGGAATGACATCAAATTTAAAAGCTTCTGCACAGCAAAGGAAACAATTAAGAATGAGAAGAGAGAGCTGGGATTGTGGCTTAGTAGTAGAGTGCTTTCCTAGCATATGTGAGGCACTGTGTTGAATTCTCAGCACTGCATATAAATAAATTAAACAAATAATAAAGGTCCATTAAGACACACACACACATTTTTAAAAAGAATGAGAAGAGAACCCACAGAATGGGGAAGAAAATCTTTGCTACTAGCTTTTCTGACAGAGGATTAATGTCTAGAATGTATAAAGAACTCATAAAACTTATCCTTCACTCAAAAAATAAAGATAGTCCAGTTAATAAATGGACAAATGAAATAAGCAGACACTTCTCAAAAGAACAAATACAAATGGCCAATAAGTATATGAAAAAATGTACAACATCTTTACAACTAGGGGAATAAAAATCAAAACTTCACTGAGATTACATTTCACTCCAATTAGAATGGCAACTATGAAGAATACTGATAATAAATAGTAGAAAGGATGTGGGGGAGAAGGAACACTTTTATCTCATTGGTAGGGTTGTAAATTAGTACAAGAACTATGGAGTCACTATGGACGTTCCTCAAAAGACTAGACATGGAATCATCATGTAACCCAGATAAACCACTCTTTAGTATTTATCCTAAAGAATTTTTATAGAATATTTTTATAGAATATTTATAGTCTGAATAAGGATACATACCCATGTTTATTGCAGCACAGTTCACAATAACCAAATTATGTAACCAGTCTAGGTGCCTGACAATGGATGAATGAATAAAGAAAATGTGATATATATACACAATGAAGTTTTATTTAGCCATCAAAAATAAAATTATGTCATTCTCAGGAAAATGGACAGAACTTGACAGCATTATGTTGAACAAAGTAAGCCAAACTCAGAAAGTCAAGGGTCATCTTTTCTGTCATGTGTGAAAGCTAGAGAGAAAAAAGGAAGAGAAGGTGTTCTCATGAAAATTGAAAGGAAATAATTAGGGGAAAAGGACCAAAAGGAGGGAAGAGGGAAGGGAAAAGGCTGGGGAATGATATTGGCCAAATTATATTGTTATACTGTGTGCATTTAAAAATATGTAACAAAAATTTCACTGTTATGTACAACTATAATGCACCAATAAAATATGAAAAAATAAAAGTTATGGTAGCAAATTTAACATAGTTTAAATTGATTAAATAACTTTGTAGGTTGATGGAGTTGAAATCATTCTTTTAAATTTGCTAGCATCATTCCTTTGAAGAGCACAGTAGCATAAACTTTAATGCACTTTTATTTAACTTTTTAATAAGTTTTTGGTGTGGACTTATATCCTAAAGCATTTTCTGTACAAACCTTCAATCACTATTATTTTGAACATTTAGATAATAAATATAGAGATTTTTCTTCTCAAGACAAATAGTTTCTGTTGTATTTTAAGATGTTCATTATTTTGAAAAGTGTTACAAAAGCTGAAATGGAAAAATTTTCTTATTACTTTAAATACCACATTAACTTGAAATATTAAAACTGAAATTTTGCTACAACTTTGAAAACAATCTGGCTCTTCTCCTTGGGTTCAATATTCTTTTCCTAATCATTGTGACTGTCCATGATGCTGAAAGCATGCTGTCACAAAATGAGGGTAACAGACATTTTTTAGTGTAATCACTCCTTTTTAAGTGAAGGATGGGAGTGTGCTAAACTCACGATACCTAATTTGATATACTGACTGATCAGGCTAACAATCCATGTGCCTTTTCCATTACTTCAGGCTGGCAGACCTGCATTCAAACTTGACGTATTTCCAAGTAGAAGTAAGCGTGCAAAACTTTAAGGTCCAATTTGAAAAAGCAGTTACTGTATTACAAGTCTTCCTAAACCCATTGGACACAGGGAAACATATCAAGATTTTT
This sequence comes from Urocitellus parryii, assembly GCF_045843805.1. Lineage (NCBI taxonomy): Eukaryota > Metazoa > Chordata > Mammalia > Rodentia > Sciuridae > Urocitellus > Urocitellus parryii. The sequence goes on from NC_135540.1 coordinate 80,048,127, forward strand.
TTCTTTATTGGGTACACTAATGAGGTTAGTGTACAGCATGTAACAACTCGTCTTTTCCTATTTGAAAAAAGAAAATCCTAAAGCATTCCTCATTTTTGTTTTTTGAAGACCTTGAAATTTCAACTGATTCTTTGGTACTTTCCAAATATGAATTATTACTTAATTATATCAGAATCAGGTATTTAATTCAGTCTCTACAAAGATTAAAAAAATTGAAGGGCTGGAGTTGTAGCTTAGTGGTAGAGTGCTTGCCTGGCATGTGTGAGGTCCTGGGTTCAATTCTCAGCATCACATACAAATAAATAATTAAATAAGAAATATAAAAGATCCATTAACAACAAGTAAAAAATATTTTTAGAAGTTGGAAAAAGTACATATTTAGATATGTAACTTGAGACTATTAGATAAAAATGCTGGGATAAAATATGAGTCATCCTTCAAATCATGCTGAGCAGAATTTTGTCTGATAAGGCATTATTTCTCTCTGGGATTTCTTATAATGCTATTTAACTTGTTTTTGCACATCAGATTTGCTAAATTTTATTCTCTCCATTATTTTTGTCCTGATTTGACTGTTTTTTGAAAACATTTAGAATCTATTTTGGTGTTGTCTTTCACAAATATGTAAAATTACTTATATTTTATTTAGACATAGGAAAATTTTTTTAAAATACAGGCATCCTATTTTCCAGATGTTATCTATAGGAAAAATAAAAAAATCCTCCCTTATTTAAACCCATGTATTCATTGTATTGTATAAGTGTGTAGTATTTCCTTACAGTTCTACTAGGAAAAAATTAACTTATGGTATTGTCCTGTCTTCTTATTCTTGTCTTGTAATTTAGTTTTTCTAAACATAATAATTATTTTTGAAAAGCTTTATTGATGAACAATTGATGTATAATAAATTGCTATGAAAGTGTAAAATTTTTGTATAGTGTACAATTTGATAGGTTTGACATATTCACAACACATGTGAAACTGTCATCACAATCAGGATAATAACATACATCCTTCAAGAGTTTCCTTGTGCCTTTTTTATATCTACCTTTTAAATTTTATTCATTCTAACAGTTGCAAAATACATCTCATTGTGACTTTAATTTGTACTTCCCTAAAAGCTAATGATGTTGAACATGCTATCATGGGTTTATTGTCCATCTGTCTTTTTTCTTTGGTAACTATGTGTTCATAACCATGTGCCCACTTTCCCCCTTTTACTCAGTTTTGAGAGGTTTTTATATATTCCTAATACAAGTACTTTCTCAGATAAGTGATTTGCAGTTCTTGTCTTTTCATCCAATTAGCAGTCTTTCAATGTATTGTATTTTTCTTTTATGAACAATGTATTTGGTCTCATCTAAGACTCAAGGTCATGAAGATTTTCTCCTAAATTTTAGAAATTTCATAGTTTCGTGTTTTATGTGTAGGCCCATGATCCATTTTGAATTAATTCTGCACATAGTGTGAGGTATGGGCCAAAGTCCTCCCCACCCTACCTTTTTTCTTTTTTTGCATGCTGATATACAGTTACTACAGTATCATATGTTGAAAAGTTGATGTTCTTTCTGCAAAATTCTCTTTCTATCTTTCACAAATTTGTTGACTCTGAACTCTTTACTATCTTCCTGTGAATCTAAAATTGCTCCAAAAAGTAAAGTCTATTAAGAAAAAGAAGAGAAAGAAAGCACATTGATGTATAAATTGGTACCCTGGACAAGCTTTTGGAAAGATCTCTGAAGCTCTGAGGAGTCCTACCTCTGTGAAAATGTCTCATCTTTGTCCTTTGTTTTCAAATTCTAGCTACTTTGCTCTCCCAGGCTTTCAGCACTGTCCCCTCAACTCAGGGAGTAAGCTGGACTTCTAGAGTTTTCCCTCTCTTGGAGCCATAGACTGGAAACTCTTTTAAGGTGGTAAATTGGCACCTTGTTCTTGTCTTTCAGGGGTCTTTGCCTGCTATCCAGTGTCTTGACAAACCATTGTTTCATGTGTTTATTTACTTTTTTTGTTTTTTCAGGAAGTTGGGTAAATTTGGCCCATGTTACTTCAAATGGTCTTGTTATAATTGGGACATAATTATATCCTAAACCATGTGCTACACACAGTAGCTATAGCTATAGGAATTAAGTGGAGGTAATTTCTAGAGTGATAGGAGAAATGTGCATGGGAGATGGGAATGAACTGAGATTTGAGTACAGGCAGTAGACGTATCATAACCCAGCAATGAGAAATAGCACCCATTCCTGCTACAAAAGAACTATAGATACATGCTATCATTGGTTGACTATCATAAGGGGCCAATCTACATAGTTACCTCAAAGAATTTTTTTCCTTAACCATGTTTTGGAGATGGAAATTATTAAGAGATACAGTGAAGTATAGAGTCTTGTCATTGGATTTATATTTGTTAATACCAGGCTTTAATTTTCAATATCAAGTCACTTTATGAGTTTGTATTATAAATAACAAATAAATAGAATTTGGAACCAAATAAATATGGATTTTAATTCTGGTTCTTCCAATTATTAGCTGTGTTGCCTTAGACTAGCTGTACTTTTCTTAGTTTCAGTTTGTTCTTCTTTAAAATGGGAGTCATGAGAGTAATTATCAAGATTAAATGAGACAATACTTGTTGAAATAGAAAAGCTGGAACACTGAGTAAATGTTGATTATTATTATTATATGTTATAGTATAAAAATAAAATGCAATTACATTTAAATATTCTGTGGTATTTAGCCTATCCATTTGCTTTTCTCAAAGAATATTATAGTTGAGGAAAAACTACATTCAAATGTGATCCTGTGTTTATATCTTAAGCTTTATTTTATTTAGTGTTCTCAGTCTTTGCCCACTTGATAACAAAATATGGATAAAAATTGAAAAAGCATTAAATTTGGATGACTTGGTACTCATCTTAATGGTCATGATGAGTTGAGTTTGACTAAATCAATCATATTTATATGGGTTTTGTTTTTAAGCTTTTTATTTGAATCTTCTCTTTTTGTCCCTTTTACCCTGTTCTGCTTGATTGGCATCTACTCTAAGCAATCTGTCTTCTATGGCTTTTGTCCTGGAAGAAATCATTGGCTGGTTAGTTTTGAGAGTTTTTAGGAACTAAACTCTTTTGGCTCCTTCAGATTTTCCTCACTGAGAACCTCTTGCACTACAAATGGGCATAAGCAGAACTCATTCCGAGTCCCAGCCAGTGTCCTCATATTGGTCCCTGTGCTTTTCTTTCGGTACTTGTTGGCCATTTTTGGGATTTCTGATGTTGGATTCATCAGATACTCTTTGTTCCTTCCCCTTTCCTCCTACATGGAAGCTGATAGCATGTGGGTCTTGTGGCTATGGGTCTGGTGGTTTATCTCCACCTAGTTATATTTTTAGGTTCCTGGGGGGAATCTTAGTCCCCGAAATGTCACCATTTGATGTAAGTATTGCTCATGAGTTTAGTGTTGTAATTGCTGTATCTGTTCTTATGGGGAAGATTTGGGGAGATTTAAATGCTGTATTGCAGCTTCCATCATCTTCCTTGAATTCCTCCTTGATCAGTTCCTGTTTTTCACATTTATCTCTTCATTTGAGAAATAACCAACAGTTTTCTGGAGGCTCTGACTCAAAGGTTAATGAAATGGAAACTAGATTGTGATAAAAGAAACTACCCTAGCCAGAGGTGGCTTGCTTGTGGGATTCTTTTAATGTAGTCATTTAATTTGTAGGAATGTGTCTATCTGTGGCTTACGATACATTACTTCCTTATTACTTAATTTGCAAATATGGTGACAGCGTATATATCATTTTTATGTATTTCAGATATGCCATGAGTCAATTTTTATTCTCCTGTCCTATAAACAAGACAATTATATAAGAAAATTTCATACAATATCATTAGTTTAAAATTGAAGTATTTGTTCTGTTACCAAAATTGTAAGGGTATTTTCCTTTTTGCCATATTGAGCATTTTGAAAGTCTTTTTAGTGAGCAGGGCTTGCTTTTTATTCTTTTTTTAGCTCCTTGTTTTTATTGGTCTTAAAAATCATTCAGGATGAAAATATAGGAAGTAAAAAGCCTTTTAGGATTTTTGTTGACTTCAAACCTAGAGTTTGCCAATTAAACCAACCCAATTTCTTTTGGAATTTTGCATCTTCTTTAAGGAGGCTAATTCCTACAGAAATAAACATGTCATCTGGTTCTTTGAAACTGTATGGATTTTTGTTCAAGTTTAACATTGATGAGAAGTAGGGCTGGTTGTGATCTGGGATGAGTGAGAAAGGAATGAACCAGAATTCATTATCCCCCAAGTCTATCACACTCCAAGGGCATTTCCTATAGACTCATTATTGTGAGTGTATTCTCAATTTTCCATGATTTATAGTACAGGAAAATAGGAATCTAAGAAATTCTTAAAAGAGCAGCAAGATGGGCTGGGGTTGTGGCTCAGTGTTACAGCGCTTGCCTGGCATATGTGAGGCCCTGGGTTCGATCTTCAGCACTGCACATAAATAAATAAAATAAAAAATCCATTGACAACTAAAAAATATTTTTTAAAAAAGCAGGAAGATATAATTAATTCTCATACTTCTTACTTGAGTTCTTTGTTCAGCCATAGAAATAACTGAACTTTGGGCAGCAGTAATCATTAATGACCTCCCTTATGGTAACAATTTTTACTTATTTTTCAGAGAGATTCAGAATACCCTCATTTTAGAAACTGGAGGTTTGCTACCAATGATGCACATTTTTGTGTATAAGTGAACTTCAGTGATTGAAGTTGGAGGGTTTAGAGCAGGGAGATTTTTTCTCCTTGGACCTCACTTCTTTTCTTTGTTCAACCCATCTACTGCTATCTGGAGTCTTGAGGTATGTAGTAGCCACTTCATGACCATTTAATTCCAAGTTCTCCACCCTTACCAGGTTATTCTTCCCCACTTAAAAAGCCTCCCACATCAACTCTCTTAGTGAGAGTTAATCTATCCTTATCTTGCTCAAAACTCAATTCCTGTAGGAAGCCTTCTATTAATTGCTATTCCCCCTGACCATGCCATTGAGCAATATATACCCCTAGCACATCTCTATTCAATTTGAATGATAATGCTTTTCACTGCTTTTAACATAGCTTTCTGTGCAAACTGAGCTTTTAAAAAATGATTATTAACTAATTAACCTGTCACCTTTTCTTGTAGGAGAGCCAGTAAGTAAGCCCCATGCATCAAAAGTCTATATTCTTTCAGGTTTTGAGCAGTTTATGGTAAAACAAAAGGAGAGTGAGTTGAGATGAATTGGGTTTTACACTAAAATTTGGTTATTTGCATGTAATCATTTAAAGATAGCATATAATAATGATCCTGTAAATGTTTTTTAAATTATAAAAACTGGTATGTATTAATTACTGTGTCCCAGGCACTCTGCACAGAACCAGGATTGAGGCATAAAGAAGCTGGGTAACTTGCAATGAAGATCACTCAAGGAATAGATGGAAGAGATGTGGTTCAATAAAGGCAATTTGTATCTAGAACTTACATTCTTAGCTACTCTTTTTTTGGAGGGTACTGGGGATTGAACTCAAGGGCACTCGACCATGATCCACATCCCCAGCCCTATTTTGTATTTTACTTACAGACAGGGTCTCACTGAATTGCTTAGCGCCTTGCTTTTTGCTGAGACTGGTTTTGAACTGGCGATTCTCCTGTCTCAACCTCCCAAACCCCTGGGATTACAGGCGTGTGCCACTGTGCCCACTCTTAATTCCAAGAATAAGAATGCCATGTGAACCATCTATTTTCTTGTCCATTTTACCACACCCAGGCAGATTTACATAGTCCAGAGAAGTGTGTCACACTTTTCCTAGACAATGTTTTTCAGGATCCTTATTCTGCATGACAGATTGATTGACTAAACATGCATGCAGGGTGACATCTAAGTGCAGCTGTAGTTTGTTTTCTCCCACTCTCCTGATTTTCTCAGGGGTCCACCCAACACTGAATTTTGCTATAGGAAGTTTTGTCAAGGAGCTCTGCTCTTTGAATTTTCAACAAGCATCTCAAATGATGCAAATGTTCACTAGAAATTTAGTTTTAATTGAAGTTCAACATCAATATAGGAAGAAGAACTTGAGTTTTGAGTGAGACCCAACCTGCAGGGAATGGACTATCTTTTTAGAAGACTTAATGAATTCAAATTAGCAAAGTGTTTTGAGATTCATTAATAGAAAAATACTACGTCCATACCATTTATGCAGCATTGTTTCCCCCCGCCCCCAAATTGGCATAATTCTTTTCAGCAAACTGATTGATATTTTTATTACTGTGGCATTGCTTCTATATATTTTTGATATTATAGATATGGTTGGCCAGTATCTGTTCAAGTTAATTATTGGCCTAACACATAGATATAATGCCATTGTTGTAATACTTCAATTACATTACCAGTTTTTGAAATAACAGATATTGCTAAGTATTTTGTAGAACAACATTTTTTTTATAAAGGAATGTTTTGGGATTAATTTTGATAAGGTTATGGCAGGTGTAGTAATTCTCCCTCACCTTTGCTCTAAGATGTCCATGTCTAACCCTTGAAAGCTGGGAATATGTGAGATTACATGGCAAAAGGATTTAAAGTTGCAGATGAAATTAGGGTAGCTAATCAGATGCCCTTGAAATATTGAGAATAATGTTATTCCATGGTCCCAATGTAATCTCAGGAGTCCTTAACAATGGCAGAGGGAAACAGAAGAGGTCAGCATGATGTGAGAAGATCTGGACATGTTCTTGACTTTGAGGATGAAAGGGGGCCACAACAAAGGAAAAAAGACACAGATCTTCCCAAGAACTCCCAGAGAGGGATGTAGCCCGGATGACATCTGGATTTTAGTGATAACCATGTCGCACTTCTAACCTGCAGATATATGATAAGCAATTTATATTGTTTTTAAGCCACTAAGAAGATGGTCATTTGTTATGGCAATAACAGAAAACTGATACAAAGATTCCCAGACATGGATGGGAGGAGATTTTAAACACTAAATTCGATACTTTAACTGGGATCATTTATATTGCAAACCTCAGATAATACAAAGACTACAATTATCATGTTTGAAAATTTAATTCATTCCTTTGGAGATTTAGCAAGTGACACCACAACTTTTTTAGTTTTTATGAGATTGGTATGAGAAAAAAAATCATGTATGGGGAGTAAGATCCAGGAACTTGTGACATTCTGTTGGACTGGTTCTAAGTGAGGGCTTGACTATCTCTAATACAGCTGGCCTTAAGTGACTGTCAGGCTAGCCTTCCTACCCATAACATCTTCATAAAAACCTCCTTCTTTTGTATTTCTGGGAGTGTGTGCAGGTACAGGAGCACCAGGGTTCAGAAAGGTGGGTCATGCTCTAGAAGTGGGGTATAAGCAGTGGCTCGGGGAATTGAATTAGCCATCTCTGGGCTTCCCTCTGGTTGTGGAATGGATGTGCTTTAGTCATAAGGCTTTCTGACCTTCTCTGTATTGCTTGACAGGTGGAACTTAAGACTGGTATCTGGAAAAAATAAACTTTAAGCCACTGAAATGTTTTCAACTATGTATTTCTAAATAGCATGTTTGTCCAACTATTTTGATTTTTCATTTTTCATGTTCTATCACAGGAAAACACCCTTACATCATTCTTCCAGCAATCTCTCTCTAGTATGACTCTTCCAAAACCCATCAATATTTAATGGTTACACTTTTAACTGTATAGATTTTATCACTATCTATGAGATGCTGTCTTCTATGACTATTTTCTTTCTTGAAAATATTTCGAGTTTTTCTACAAAGTTAACATTTTTTTTCTGTATGCCTGTTATCAACTAGTGCTGAACCCTCTAGCAGAAGTATGACTTTCCCATTAGTTATTCACATTTTCACACACTAAGTCCATCTACTGGATTCTTTCTTCCCCTTGGTGGAAACTTTCCTAGACTTGCCACTCTCTATCCCTAATCGACATCTGTCATTCTGAGAACTTCATTCATCATCATTCCAAGAATTGCATTTCCCTGTCTCCTATTTGGAGCTCCTGTATCTTAGAGTCACATTTTCATCTACTAATGTTATTCCCTCTGGTGGTAGAATGCATCTTCTAGTAGTCTCCCCCCCTCCCCTGCAGCGAAAAGGAGGACATGCAGGCCAACTTTATTAAGTCCTTCATAAAGATTTCTTCATTCTATGATTTTTCTTGACTGATAATTTAAATATAGAATTCTAGACTTGGAATAATTTCCCTTACAAGCTTGTTGGAGTAATTTTTAGCTTTCAATATTATTGTTAAGAGTTTAATTCTGTTTGAATCCCCAAGTTTTTGTATGAGATCTGTATTTCTCTCTGAAAACTGTTAGGTTCTATTCTTAATCTCACATATCTTGAAATTTAAAAGATTTGTCTTAGTATTGGTCCTTCTTCATTCATTTTGCCAGAGGCCCTTTTTATCTGTTATATTCCTTCAATTTTGCAAACATTCTTTTTTGGGGGGCTACCAGGAATTGAACTCAGGGGCACTCCATCACTGAGCCACATTCCCAGCCCTATTTTGTATTTTATTTAGAGACAAGTCCTCACTGAGTTGCTTAGCACCTTGCCATTTCTGCGGTTGGCTTTGAACTCGCGATCCTCCTGTCTCAGCCTAGTCTTAATTTGTTTTTATGATAATTTCTTCCTCTCTTGGACCTTCTGGACTGATTCTCTATTTTCATATCTTTTAAATCTGTTATTATATTTTTATTTATTTATTTAAAATTCTCATACTAAGATTTTTGTATTTTTAATTCCCAAGAAATAATTTTTGATTTTTGAATGCTGACAAAAATGGAGTCCTTGATAAAAATTTAGTCAGGCTCTGCTGAGCTTTTCTTGACTAGGGCTTGGTAAGAATCTTCTACACGCTTAAGAACCCATCAGGTTGCTCATCCATTCCCCCAAGCTTGGTACCTAATGAAGTCCCTTTTAGTAATTTTCAATCAATGACTCCCTCATCCTGTCCATTGGCTGTAAATCTCTGCTGACCCTGTTGTATTCAGAGTTGAGTTCAATCTCTCTCTCCTACTGAAGTACTCTTCAATAAAGACTAGCCTGTGGAACTTGTCTGGTGCACTTTCTCTTTGACAGTGCCTATTTGTTCTGGGTATAATCTTCTTTTATCACCCAGATCATATTAGTGACGGCTATAGTTGGGATGTTAAACATCCCCCAAGGTCCCTGGGTAACAATGCTTGGTCCCCAGTTGGTACTAGTGGAGAGGGAGGGAGCATTTTGGAGGTAGGGCCTAGTGGGAGGTCCTTAAGTCACTATTGGTGAGGCTTCAAAGGGACCTCAGCCTCTTCCATTTTCTCTTTTTTGGTTTATTGGTCATGAATTGAATAGTTTGTTTTGCCAAGAGTTCTCCACTATTGCCACCTGGCACTCTCAGGAGAGGCCCTAGACAATGTATCTATCTGCCCTGTCATGGACTGGATCTGCAGATCTGTGAACTAGTAAATCTTTTCTTTATGAATTAACTATCTCAGTTATTTCACATTGGTGATGGAAAGCTGACAAACAGGTGATCTTTGAAAAAGTTTTCTTTTTTTTCTCCCCCTGGAAAATATGTGTGTGTGTGTGTGTGTGTGTGTGTGTGTTTCATATTTAAGAAGGGGTTGCTAAAATTGCGATTGCAAGTTCTGTGTGTAAAATCTTATCACTAGTGCACTTTAGTGTAGGATGATTGGACTAATCCATTTGTTGCTTCTGCCTCTTAAAAACCCCTACCCCATAAACTAATACCTGGGGCTTTTTTCTCTAAAGCTAGTTAGTTTATCCTCAGAAAGGAATTGTCCAAACTCTTGCCAGTTGGGTAAAAAATAAGTATAAGGCCAACTGTGTGAGTTCTGGAAGCATAGGAGAGTAAGAATCTGGGAATTGTACTTTTGAGTATGTCCTTTTTTGTAGCCGGCCCATTATTAGCATGATGCCCTTGCTCTCTCTGTCCCTGGTATCTCCCAGCCCATCACCCCTCATATTCATCATTTCCAGATAGTGCACCCACAGTGTCCTGCAGGATGGGGAGAATATGTAGAGGGCTAAGGGCTTCTTATACAAACGTGCAAGCAATCTTCCTATTTTCTTTCTTGTCCACTTTTCTACTTTTTCGGGGATACACACTCTCATTACTGAGGCTTTTCATGACTGTGAGGAAATAATCAACTGGTTTCATTCACCATTGGTTTAGGATTAAAATTTTTGAGGTCTGCTAAGTCAGGATCACTTGCATATCTGCTTTATGCTTTCCATTCTCTAATATTTTGTTTCTGTCTTCTCCTAATTTGTTTGGGGGGTGGTCCTTCTCAAAGGTGGAGTATCAGAAAGGTTTGACATTTCTTGTTTAACTGGGAGTAAATGCATGCATTTCAGGTTTTTCAAGACATTAGCTAATTATATTCTGGCTTCCTCTCAGTTAATAAGAAATTCCATTCACCTTAACATCCTAGTTCTTCCCAACAAACTCAATTAATAAATGGTGATGGAACTATTGATTTTTCATATAAATAGGTATACCATGTTTCCTTGACATTTGTTGAGGAATGTAAAACAGAACTATTTTAAATAAATCCAATTGAAGGAAGAGAATTCATAATGGAGAGTAAATTACATAAGTGAAAACTGCCTCACCTACTATATTGCATTAAAACTGAGGATTATTGCAGTAATCACCTAACAGTAGAGGTCCATATTGATTTTAACTGCTAATTACCTCAGGGACGTGCCCCTGAGTTAGAATTCTAAATCTAATTCTGCATAGTCTGAAAGTCCTTTCTGAATTCTATGTGGATTGTAATTTAAATAGAAAAAAAATCACCATGGCTAAACAACATGTAGCTTAATCACACATGAACTGACTTAAGAACTTTTCTATCATATTTTATCATAGCAGGATCTGGCCTTTACTGTGGAACAAGGGGTCATAAATTGGGATACTTAAAATCAACCCAAGTGGGAAAATATCTTCAACAAACTCAGATTTAATAAATGATGAAGCAATATTTAGCCATTAAGATTGTATATTATATTAGAATGAAAAGTACCCTAATTAGAATTTTAAAAAGATGTAAACACAATAAAAAAGGATCAGTAAAAATGGAGGAATACAATGAATTTTGGTTTGGAGAAATTCAGGCTAGATTATTTAATGCCTCAAATATCTGCCTTCTTTTTAACAGATAAGGAGGTAAATGGTGATGACAGTTTTTCTGTCAAAACCACAAATGATTCTTGTGTCAGTCTTGGCCATGTTCATAATTTTCATAATTACATTTTGAAGAGGCTGAGATTTTTGAGAGAAATGTTTTAGGTCATTGTTGATCAATTTAGCCATCCAGAGGACTCAAATGTTAAGGATCCCTCAAATGTCACATGAATAGTAAATTTCCTTGGATGTTTGGATTCAACACAGTTTAACATATTTTATTTAATATTTATTTATTTTTCAGTTGTAGGTGGACACAATACCTTTATTCCACATCCATTTCTATGTGGTGCTGAGGATAGAACCCAGGGCCTTACACGTGTGAGGCAAGTGTTCCACAGTGAACCACAACCCCAGCCCCAGTTTAACATATCTTGTTAACAGATAGATAATAGTTTTGGCTAGAAGATTCACTTAATTGACTTCCTTTTCACTCCATTCCAAACTCATGTTATAATTTTCCAGAATATCCCATAAATTTTAAAAAATGCCTCTTATCAACTTGACATCAGGTAGCGAGAAGAGTCAATTTCTAAAGAATATCCTGGCATATTTCTGTTTTGATAGGTAACATAACCTTTAACAATGTCCTTTCAATAAGCTTCTTTTACCAGTAAAATAAGATTTTTGTTCAAATACTCTTTCAGTAAAGTCAAATAGTTTTCCATACAAGAAGAGGTCTAATAGATCTGACTTCATGCTGTGCTTTAGTTATAATAAGATGGAACAAAACTTAAAAAAAAATTAACTACCTTTGCCAATGTCCAGTTAGACTATTACATTTTCAGCATTTCAATCTACAAGAATATATTAATTCAATGTCTCAACATGTCCTAAACTAAATAGAAAACACATTTTCTAGTTTAATTTTATGGAAGCACCTACCACAGTGCCAGTCACATCACATATACCTAATAAACTTGTTCTTGATTTCAATACCTGTGATCTTTTACGAATCACTATAAGATAAAAGGTCTCAAGAAATAAAATATTAAGCAAAATTTAAACCTGTTAGGCAAATAATGATAAGGAAATGTTCCAATAATAATATTTAAGTAGTTAATTATGGCCTACATGTGATCAGCATTAACGTTAGTACTAGATATAAGATGTAAACTCAGTTGGTGTGTATCATTATGTATCAATTGGTATTTATGATTATTCTGGGTGCCTACCCTTTCCACTGCCCTCAGCATCCTGGATTTCCCTACAATGCAGAAACTGAAGCATTGAAGCCTAGAGGCTTATGGGACCCAGAATTTATTCCATTGGTTAATGTCCAGGATATATTGTTGTTAAATATCTTGACTTTCCCCCACCATACCCCACTCCCAACAACACCTTCACCTATTCACAAGATGATGTATGCTTAGGAAAGGCAATTAAGTTTTAATAGTAACTGGTGTAGACTTTATCAGTAGGCAAATGAGTTATTTTGGAGTAGAAGAAATAAAGAAGGATTTTCTAAGTCCTCTTTTTTTTTAAAAAAAAAAATTTAGTTGTAGATAGACACAATGGACATTTGCTATAACAATAACTTTATTTTATTTATTTATTTTTATGTGGAGCTAAGGATGGAACCCAGTACCTCATGTGTGCTAGGCAAGTGCTCTACTACTGTGCCACAACCTCAGCCCTCTAAGTCCTCTTTGATGAAAGTGTGGTTAATTTTTTATTTTTTATGTTTTGCAAATTCTGGATTGAATACAGCTATGAATGTTTCTTTCATGTAGGAATCTTTTTTTAAAAAAATCTTGATTTGTTATGACAACAGAATGCATTACAATTCATATCACACATATAGAGCACAATTTTTCATGTATCTGATTGTACACAAAGTACAGTTATATCCTTTGTGTCTTCTTACTTGTGCTTAGTAATGATGACCATCACATTCCACCAACTTTACTATCCCTTTGCCCCCTCCCTTCCCTTTTCTCCTTTGCCCTATCTAGAGTTCATTTAATCCTCCCCCCCACCCAGCATATTATGGATCAGCATCCTTAAATCAGAGAAGTCATCTGGCATTTGGTTTTGTGGGACTGGCTAATTTCACTTAGCATTATATTCTCCAGCTTTATCCATTTACCTGCAAATGTTATTATTTTATTTTCTTTTATGCTAAATAATATTCCATTGTGTATATATACCACATTTTCTTTATCCATTCATCTATTGAGGGTCATCTAGGTTGGTTCCACAGTTTAGCTATTGTGAATTCTGCTGCTATAAATATCGATGTGAAAACGTGGATGTATAACCGATGCGAGTCTACAATCTGTATACGGGGTAAAAATGGGAGTTCATAACCCACTTGAATCAAATGTATGAAATATGATATGTCAAGAGCTATGTAATGTTTTGAACAACTAATAATAATAAAAAATAAACATATTGATGTGGCTGTGTCCCTGTAGTATGCTGTTTTTAAGTCCTTTGGGGATAAACCAAGGAATGGGATAGCTGGGTCAAATCATGGTTCCATTCCCAGTTTTCCAAGGATTTTCCATACTGCTTTCCATATTGGCTGCACCAATTTGTAGTCCCACCAGTAATGTATGAGTGTACCTTTTCCCCCCACCTCCCCACCAACACTTATTGTTGTTTGTCTTCATAATAGCTGGCATTCTGACAACAGTGAGATGAAATCATAGAGTGGTTTTGATTTGCATTTCTCTAATTGCTAGTGATGATGAACACTTTTTTCATGAAGGCTGGCTCCATTTTTCTGGAATCAAGGTGAAGCAGGAGGACATTATGGTAGGAGAGTATGGTGAAGGGAAGCAGCTCACAACATGATCAGAAAGCAGAGAGAAAGAAAAACACCACTCTCCAGATACAAAATATATACCCCATAGCCATGCCCCCAATGAACCACTTCCTCCAGCCACAACCCACCTGCCTCCAGTTACTAATTAATCCCCATGAGGGATTAACTCACTGAGGTTAAGGCTATAACCTTTAAACTTTCCTATAAACTTTCTTGCATTGTCTCACATGTAAGCTTTTGAGGGACACCTCATATCCAAACCATAACACTTAAATATTCTAGAAATCCAAACCTTGTTAGATGAATAGTTTTAAAATATTTTCTTTCATTCTGTAGATTGTTTCTTCATTTTGTTGATTGTTTTCTTTGCTGTATGGTAGCATTTTAGTTGGTTGTAATCCCATTCAATTTTCACTTTGGTTGCCTGTGTTTTTAGGATCATATTCCCATGATCTTTGCCCAGACCAATTTCCTGAAGTATTTCTCTTATATTTTTTTCTAGTGGTTTCATAGTTTGGGGTCTTAATATTTAAGTTTTTGATATACTTTCAGTTGATTTTGATATGTGGTGAGTTTGTTTCTTTTGCACATAGATCCAGTTTTCTCAGCACCATTTATTAAAGAAACTTTCCTTTTGCCAGTGTATGTTCTTGCTGCCTTTGTCAAAAATCAGTTGACTATAAATATGACTTTATTTCTGAGTTCTCTCTTCTGTTTCATTGTTTCTTTTTCACATGATCGTCAGTACTAAGATGATTTCATTAGCTTGGTAGTATATTTCAAAATCAGTAATTGTAATGCCTCCAGGTTTGTTCTTTTTTTGATCAGAATTGCTTTGGCTAGCTGGGGTCTTTTGTGGTTTCATACAAAAATTTAAAAAATATGCATTTAGTTGTAGATGGACAGAATATCTTTACTTATTTATTTTTATGTGGTTCTGAGGATCAAACTCAGTGCCACACACATGCAAGGCAAGTGCTCTACTACTGAGCTACAGCTACAGCCTGGTTTCATACAAATTTAAGGAGTTTTTCCATTTCTGTAATTGGTATTTTGATAGATATTACACTGAATCTTTAGATTGCTTTGGGTTGTATGGACATATAAAATGTTAATTTTTCCAATTTATGAACATAGGATGTATTTTCATTCTTTTGTGTGTCTTCTTTAATTTCTTTTAACATTATTTTGTAAATTTCACTATATAAACTTTGTTAAATTATGAATGCATCAATGTATTCCTAAGCTTAATTTTTTTAAGTTATTGTGTTTGGGATGCTTGATTTCTTTGTAATTTTGTGATTGATGTGTTAAAAAATTGATATTTTTTGTTGACTTTGTATCCCATAACCTTACTGAATTTATTAATTATGAGGTGGTTTTGTTGTGAGTGTGTGTGTATGTGTGTGTAATATTTAGGTTTTTCTATATAAAATCATGTTGTCTGTAAACAGGGATAATTTGACCTTCTTATTTCCTATTTGAATGCCCTCTAAACCTTTTTCTTGGTTTGTTGCTCTGGAAAAGTACTCCCCATATTATACTGAACAGGATCAGTGAAAGTGTACATTCTTATTTTTTATTTTAGAGGAAATGATTTCAACTTTTCCCCATTTAATATGATGTTGGCTGTTAGTTTGTAATAGATAACCTTTATTGTCTTGAGGTACATTCCCTCAATACCTAATTTCTTTGAATTTTTTTTAATCATGAAAGGATATTGAACTTATCAAATGCATCTACTGATGTAGTTTTTGTCCTTCATTCTGTTGTATTACATTTATTTGATGTTGAACTGACCTTGCATCCCTGTAATAAATCCCACTTGATAATGTTGTATCATCTTTTGTATTTTTGCTGTTAGATTTGATTTGCTAGTATTTTGTTGAGAATTTTTGTATCTATGTTCATTAGGGATATTGGTCTGTAGTTTATTTATTTTTTTGTTGTGTCCTTGTCTGCTTTTGGCATAAAAGTAATGCTGGCCTCAGTATAGGTTCACTGATTGATCTGGAGAAGGTACACCCAACTGTGGGTGTGGGACCCCTATCAGTGTCTGAAGTCTACATGGAAGCTGGGCTGTACCTATGGGTCAAGACAAGGCACCTGTCAGTGTTTGGGGCTCTATGGGTTACTTCTCTGGGTCTCAGGGGCTGACCTGCTCAAGAAAATCTGACTAGCTGCTGCCCAAAGCCTGTGGCCATTGGTCAATGCCACCTGTCTGCTTCTCAGGGCCTCAGCAGGCTCAGCTTCTGAGAATGGGGTACTTAATTCCTTCTTGGGGCTGCAGAAGGATGGCTGGGTTATCTACCTACTTCCTGGGAGCCTCTGCAGGCTGAATGGCTTAGAGGCTTCCCAGGGCCATGGTAGGGTGGGCAAGGCCACCTGGCTGGGCTGTGGTGGTAGATCACTGGTTCTTCTGGGAATAGGTACCTGTTGTTTCACAGAATCCTGGGTGGGAGGATCTTAGGTATAGTAGGAGCCTGGGTAGGGCAGAGTATATCATGGACCTGGCTATTTCTCTGAGGCAGTGCAGTGGTGTGGTAACCCAGGAAATCTCCAGATGGAGTGCAGGGCCCATGTAGTTCTCCAGCAGCAGTGTTTCAGACATTCACAGGGTGAGTGTGGACTTTGGGATGACTGCTGCTTACCCTTTCCCTGACAAAGTGTCTATTAGTTTGGGGTTGATCTCAAGAGATTGAATGGTGAATCCCATGTGCTTAGATCTTTGTCAGGCCATCATGAATCTCCATGCTCCACAATGTCTCTGTCCCTTCCCCCACTGTACTCTGGTTCTGTGCCTCCTCAAGCACACTTGTCAAATAGCTGCTGTCTTCCCTTTATTAGGTCCTTTGCTGTGGAGGAAAGCACACCAGGCACCTCCAGTCAGCCATCTTGCTGACCTCACTAACATTTCTGTGCTTATTGGCATCTTGTTGACCTATCAGTGTCATTCATTTCAGTACTTTTCCCCTTTGTGTCCATGTGGTTAATTTGTGTCTAGACTAAAAAGAGCCCTGTTTTTTTTTTTTAAATCAGAAGTGCTGTATTTTGCACAATTATTTCCCAGAAGAAAAATGAGACATCTTTTCTGATTTTGTTACAACTGATGGAATCTCTGTTGGTGGGTCAGTTGGTGAGATCTTGTCTTTGTTGTCAAGAAGATAGTACAAAGGATATGAACCCAGAGAAGAAGTGAACATACTATTCTGTGATGCCTGCTCTACAATTGCTATTAATTTTTTTGAGTATCACATACACTCACACTTATTCAAATGTTAAAAAAGACTCAATTATTACTCCTGCTCTTAGGTTTCATCCAGCTGAGTTTGAACACTTTATTGGAAAGAGAAGAACTGCTTAACCTGGTATAGACCAAGGCTAATAGATATTGAGGTAAGGAAGGGAGGAGTTCTTTATACTGATTTCTTAACATTTCTCAAAGTGATTTGGGCTTAACCTGATCCACTAAGGTAGTTTTTTATCATACTGCTATGAGAAAATGTCCAGGAAAGAGCAGTGGCTTTCTTTCTACCCCCCCCCACCACCACACACACACTTTTTTTTAAAGCTCTTTCTTTCTAAAGTCTCCCAAACAGGTATGGCATTTGCCAATTTATGAATGAGCAAGTACTGAGTTTCAGATATACTAAGCCCCTGTTGGTAGTATTTTCTCCTGGCCTTGTGAATTCAGTGTTTTATAAAAATAATTTACCCTGCAAAAAAAAAGTTGGGGTTCCAGGTTTAGAGTGCAGGGGAAAAAATAATTATCTTTCACTTTCCACAGTTCTTAGTGGGGACAGACCCCTGTAACAAAAGGCAAATTTACAAGAGAAAAACAAACAGAAGATTAATAAGATGTATATCTCCATTATACACGGGATATAACTCAGGGAAATGAGTAAATCTCTCATTAGAGTTAAACCTTGAAGAGTTGTCTTAGACTTCAAGCTTAAATAGCATTGTTCTCTGAATGATGATGGTAATTATGATGGTATTATTCATCTTTCAACTGTTCAAGAGAGAGAAGTCCTTACAAAGGAGATTTCCTTTGTAGATACAAGCTTTCTTTACAAAAGCTTTTCACAGCTACTTCTCCATCTGCTGTTTCTCAAAATAAGCAGCTCAAAATATTTCTTATGTCAAAAAGGTATATTTGGGGGTAGCATATTCTGGTCTCCTAGAGTCATATTTTGGGGTGCTGTCTTATGGACCACATCAAGAATTGTCATCCTTTTGGGCCTTTAAAATAAAAAATTTTAAAACATTTGAATTAAATGAAAAATAATAATGCTAATTATAAAGATAAATAATAAATTAAAAAAACAGAAAAAGAAAAAATAATCTGTCCTTAACTGCCACCACTCTTCCACAGAAAAAATAATTGCTATTTTCATGTCTGTGAATAATATGGTCTTTTATGAATGTCTTATACAGGTATAAATAGTTTTCTCATAGTTATAATAATAGTATATAGACACAGTCTATGTTTCCTTTCCCTTTTGAATTTTATAGACTCTTTTCCATGTTTTTTACTTAGTCTTCATTTTTACTATTTTAGTGCACAGTACCAGTTTACTGAGTTAAAATGATGGTTTAAGAATGAGTTATAGTTAGGAGAAATGTATTCTTTTTAAAATTTTTTTTTGTAGTTGTAGATGGACAGAATACCTTTATTTTATTTGTTTATTTTTATGTGGTGCTGAGAATTGAACCCAGTGCCTCATACATGCTAGGCAAGCTCCCTGCCACTGAGCTGCAGCCCCAGCACCAAGAAATGAATTCTTGAAGAAACATTTCCCCTTCTCTCTTTTTGTTTGACAGGGTTCTGGAATGTATAGGTCATTCTTCTTGTCACCTAAGAATATGTGTTCACTCATTTTCTTATTGTCCCTCTTACTTAATATTTGAAATAATTTTCATATAGAAATACGAATAATATTTGAAATTTATTTGGAAAGAAATAATAAGTGAAAGAAGTGTTCTTGGGAGAGAATCTTTTTGGATAGCATTAAAGGTAGATTTTAAAAATTTTATCTGATATTTCTTTCCAAATGAAAACAGAAGGACCTACCACTGTGTTTTCTTTTCTTTTTTAAAGTATTCTTTCTTTTTTATAACCTTTATTTTATTTATTTATTTTGATGTGGTGCTGAGTCTCAAACCCAGTGCCTCACACATGCTAGGAAAGTACTCTACCACTAAGCCACAACCCCAGCCCTGTGTTTTCTTAATTGTAGAATTGTGCATATTTGCGTTTGTTGGACTCCATCAAATGATTCTGCAAGTGACTATCCATGCTTTGGACTGAGTCATGGCAACATATGTACTTACTTAAACATGTTATTGGGTACTCTGCATTCAAATGGCCTGATGTGTAATATATGCTGCTCTTCATGGTTTGCATATTAGAGATGATGCTTTCTCTCCCGCCCCCCCCCCTGCTGCCGCCTCCTCTACCTGGGATTATGCAGATTCTGGTTTAAACCTCTTTATTCTTTTCTCCAAGTGCACAGCATGATGGGCTTCATTTCTGTGAGTAAAAGATAATGGATTTCAGCTTTCACCAGTGACATTTAGAAACTACATGTCTTAAATGATGTGTGTGTCACACAATAAAAACGGTCACCCTTTTCTAACGATGTGAAAATATAAATAACAATGAAGTGCTATAGATATATAGAGGCTAAACCTTAAAATGAAGTGTATGTGTGGGGGGTCCTAGTTATCTTAATGGAGCCAATTTTATGATTTTTTTCAAGCTGGATATAGAGGACAATTTTATATATAGTGGGTACTTGGGATGATTGGCAGTAAGGGTTTAATTTATTCTGTCACATATTCATGGTTGTAAAACATTCCAACAAATCAAAGCCACTATTTGAGAAATAGCAAAGATTAAAAACCAGCATTGAATACCACAAACTTGAGTCCTTCCTGCCCTTTAATCTAAGTACCAAATTTATATTAAATAAAGCAAATTTTTCATTGATCAACACTTATTTTGCTGTCTCTGATGGATCATGTTTTTGATGCTCTTAGATGTAAGGGGGCTCGATTCCAAAATAACTAAGCACTTATCTTCTGTCTATAAAGATAAATATAGGGTGTGAAGGATGTGAAGACAGAGTTCTGATAAATCTCAGACTGTGGTCCAGAGAGGGAGCAGGGTGGCAGGAGAGGGCATATGGAGCAGGACATTTAAAAAGAGCAGGGCATTCTCTGAGCAATGACCTTGAGAAATGAGATTATTGAAACCTCAAATCCTGGTGTTGGTTCTTGAAACAAGGAAATGTTTGCCTTATTCTCCTTTTCTACTAGCAGAGGATGGGAATCAGTTTCTTAGCTTTACTAGAGTAGGTTTTCAAGAGCTCCTCCCTCCCATTCTGTCTCCTCTTTAAGAGGAAGAACATGCTTTCTGTTCCTGGCTCTAAAGGCCTGGGGAGGACCCTTCCTCATTTCATATTCCTGAATCATCTGGGCCCTGGCACTTGGAGTATTGACTCGTGGTGCTGACATCTCCACCTCTGCATCGTATGTCTTTCAAGTGCGAAGACTTTCCTGGTCAATACTGAATCAATTTGCTCTGGCAGTCTAATTGAATGCCTCCCTTCAGACAAATGGGTCACCCGGGGAAAGGGTGAAACCTTGATATGCAGATCTGAATCAAAGCCCCAGAGAAAGCCATTTTGAATACCTATATTCCTCTTGAGAAGTAGCCCGTGTAGCAAATGCAGTGCTCAGTACCATGAACATAAATCAGTCTCTTTCCTTCTTTTGGTTGAACGCTATTCTGCTTGAACTTGATCTCTGCAGAGTGAGAGCAAGAGCAAGAGCAAGAATGTCTGCATGTGGAGACCAAAACTCTGAAATTGCCCACAGTATAAAAAATTTCTTGCATTAAAAATTTGGATATCAGCAGAATACATCAGACACTAGAAAGGCAATTTGTCAATCAATGGAAGGGTAACTGATGTGATACAGCAATCTGTATACGGGGTAAAATTGGGAGTTCATAACCCACTTGAATCAAACTGTGAAATATGATGTATTAAGAACTATGTAATGTTTTGAACGACCAACAATAAAAAAAAAATTAAAGGGAAAAAAAATTTGGATATAAAGATCTCACTTCTTAAAGGGTACACCATTTCCATTTAGCAAATTCTACTGATGCGTTCAAATTATTTGACATTGTTAATATTCATAAACTTAAGCTTTTTTTCTGAGTTGAGTTTGATTTTTCTGTGTTCCCTTTAGAGTTTATGAAGATAAAAGTCAGGAGATCTCAGGTGAGTGCTCAGCATTGTGTTGGCTTCTTTCCAATTCCAGCTTTTAGTCCTTCTACAGCCCCATGTCCAGTTCACAGAAAGCCTGGGTAATCTTCTGGTATTTGAATCATAACCAAATTATCATGTTTTCAAGGCCAATGCTTATCCCCCACCCCCATTGGGGATTGAACCCAGGGGCACACTTAACCACCGAGTCACATCATCAGCCCTTTTTTTGTGTGTTTTACTTAGAGACAGGGTCTCACTGAGTTGCTTAGGGTCTTGTTAAGTTGCTGAAGCTGGCTTTGAACTTGCCATCCTCCTGCCTCAGCCTCCAGAGCCCCTGGGCATGTACCACAATGCTTGGCTACAGGGTTAAATTTCAGTATCACTTTTCACAGTGGTATTTTGGGGACTTCTCCTTTCATTCATCTTTCACTTATAAAAGGAAATCAGAATATGTTACCCCAAAATGTCTCTTTCTCCTAAAAGAAAGAACTGAGAACAAGTACAAGCATACAGGAAAGACTGGCTGCATCGCCCAACCTTTGTTTTTTATTTTTATTTCTATTTATTTATTTGTTTGTTTGTTTATATATTTATTTTTGCCTAAAAGAAGAACATAAGTTGACAAAGGCAAAAATGGTCAGCCTCCCCTCTCTAGCAGAGAAGACACAGGTTAACCACCAAAGACAGCTCTAGAACTTCATCAACCTGGAAATGGCACCAACTGCCTTTATCTACCTCCCTACAATTTGCTGCCCCTAGAGATTCAATGTCTCTAAAAATTTATTGTTTTGTTGAATATGATATCTAAGTTTGAATTCAAACCCCCTTTTAGTGAATTACTGATTCTCTAAGTATAATATACATGTTAATAAACATCTGCCTATTTTTCTATGGATAATCTACCTTTGTTACAGGAGTCCATCCCACCAATTAACTTAAGATGGGTAAAGGAAAATAATTTTCCTTTCTTTATAACATATGATATGTATATATATGTGTATTATGCATTAGTTTCCCATTGTTATTATAACAAATTACCATTAAGTTATTGACTTAATATAATTTCATTATTTTTCAGTTCTGGAAATCAGAAGTAAAAAAAAAAAATGGGTCTCACTGGGTTAAAATCAAGGTGCCAGCAAGAAATAGTCCCCAAACACAGGCCCCCAAGGACCCACTCCCTTCTTCTCAGTCCTGACTTCTCTACTTCCCACTACCTTTTAATTGTTCATTCAAAGTATGAATCACTCCAATGGATTAATCCACTGATGAGGTCAGAGTCCTCATGATTCAATCTAGTCCTCAAAGCCCCACCTCTGAACATAGCTGCATTGGGGACCAAGCCTTTAACCATAAGACTTTGGGAGGCACTGGAGATCTAGACCATAACACTATCTCCAGGGTAAATGACTAGCAACCTTAATTCTATATGCAATCTTAATTCTCCTTTGCTATGTGTTCTAACACATCTATGAGTTCTGGGGACTAGGACATAGACATCTTTGGGAGACCTCTATTCTATTTCCCACACTGTATGAAGTCTTTCAGCAGAATAATACATTGGCAAGAGGTGTAGGATTGAAGTCAGACTGTGTGAGTCCTGATCCTTAGTTTTCTCATTGTATGATTTGGGGCAAGTTAATTATGTTCTCTGCACATTGACATCAATATCTGTAAAAAGGGGATAATAAATTTGTGTCAGGGATTGAGATAGTATAGATAGAATGCTCAGCATGCTAGTACATAATGTAGGGTAATGTCCAACAAATGTTGACTTTTAGGGCTGGGGATATGACTCAGTTGGTAGAGTGCTTGCCTTGCATACACAAGGCCTGGATTCAATCCTCAGCACCACCACCAAAAAAAAAGTTGACTTTTATTATTTATAAAATATTAGGTACATGGGGCTTTATGATGCACAAAAAGTCTCATAGATTTCATACCACTCTATGGCACTTGCTACTAATTAATCTCTAGTTTATTATGCATTTATTTTAAAATAGTATAGTTTACAAATATTTTCTCTGACATGCGGATGCTTATTCACAATAGAGGGGGGCTAGGGAAGAGTAGAGGTACTTTGGACTAGACAGAGTAGAGTGAAGGGAGGAGACGGAAGTATGGGGTAGAAATGATAGTAGAATGAATTGGACATTATTACCCTAGGTGCATATATGATTACATGACCTGTGTAACTCTACATCATGTACAACCAGGAAAATGAGAAGTTAATACTCCATTTATGTGTGATGTGTCAAAGTGCATTCTACTATCATGTATAACTAATTAGAACAAATAAATAATATGGCATAAAGTTAAAGGAAATTTGTGGGGGTGGGCACCATATTAATACCTTAACACAACTATTTAATTTTTTAAATACTTTTAAGCCTTTGCCTACATGCATTCTATAGTTATGGATGCACATTTGAGAATAAATACAATGTTTTTGTTCATTCTGTAGGCACTGGCTTGGTCATGGCTAGCATGCAATGAATGCTGATAAATGACTGAGTGAACTTAATGGCAGAGATGAGGGCATAGGCTGGGAAGGGATAAGGCTTTTGCGTTCTCTCACTCCTTTTGCTGCATTGAAAGCTCCTAGCAGGTCACTTGTCCTTGGTGTGTTAAAATCTGCACTCAGTGAGGATATAGTGGCTTCCTAAAAGCTGCCTTGATCCCTTCAGTTATTGATTTAAGTCATGTGAAAGTAACAGAAAACTGACCTCAAAATGGCTAAAACAATAAGGTGTTTATCAGCTCATGTAACTGAGAACTCAGAGAGGTTCGTCAGGCTTGGGCCAGCAGTTCACCAATGCCCTCATTTTGTTTTATCTTCTCTGTTTTCACTCTGCCTGCTTTCTCCAAGGCTGGCTGGCCTCTCCTGTGGTCAGAAGACAGCTAGTCAGAAGACAGTTTCTAAGTGCTCCATGCTTCTTAGCTTCCGTCCTACAGGATAATAGAACCACACTAGTAGCAGTCACAGTGTGTTAGAAACCTCCAAGAAGCAGCTTTTCACATCCATTGGCCTAGACTCAGCCTCTGCCTTGTGTTACATCCCTGAACAATCACAGGTCGAAGGAAAGCTTTGCTCTCGACTTTAGCCAAATAGAGTTAACCTTTAGCAGAGTGTGTGTGTGTGTGTGTGTGTGTGTTCAGTTTTTCCCCAAAGTGGAGTTGCCAGATAAAATAGAGCATAGCCAAAGTACCCAAGCTGCACTGGGGAAGGGGGTTGTTCTGAGCAGGCCAACTCAGCAAACATGAAAATAGCTCAGTCCCTCTAAGAGTGTAAACAAAGGAACACTTCTGAGTAATGAAACCTGGCTGAGTTGAAGACAGTCTCTTAAACTTATTTAAGCAGGTCCCTTTAATCATTCTTCTTGATCAATACTTTGTTAATTTATGGATCATTTCCTAAAGATTTTAATGCAGAAATTTGCTTTTAATGTTTCACACACGTCTTTTATTCATTTTCAAGGATTTATCCAACTGCTGTTCTGAGCACTGGGGATTCAGAAGTGAACAAAACACAGCTCCCAAATTTAAGGATTTTCCTAGTGAATAGAGGTGCTGAACTGCTGACATCCTTGGTTTCAAAAGTAAATCTTTGTCAGAGTCTTCTTCTGACTGTAATTGAGTCACTTCCCTCAGAGGGATCAATGTTGGGGGACAGAACTGAGGCTCAAGTAGTCCAAAGTTAAGGTGCATAATCAGTCACAGAGGTTGACACAATGTAAACTTTTCCTATTAAAGTTGTGAACATAGGGAGGTGGGACAGAGTGATTGAGACTGGGACACAGAATGGCCTTGCAGACTGAGATGCTTTTCATGGGGGTCAGGTGTGAACGGCATTGAAAATGATTTGAAACCATGCGGTTGTGTCACAGTTCCTGACCTCTATTGGGAAGGCCCTAGAGAGGAACCTGGGATCGAATCTGTCAATTAAAATCCTATTTTCTTTCCTAGAAGTTGGCCCTCTGGGTCATCCTGAGTGCTTCCACTGTTGATGAACTTCACCTTTAAACTGCTTTCTCTCTAAATAACTGCCTCCCTAGGGGGAAGGTGTAGATCCCTTGATGCATATGAAATTTATTTAAGCAATGAAGCAACTTCCTTCAGGTCAGTGCAGGAAATCCCACAGGGTGAGGGTCTAGGCTGGAGGCAAAAACTACAGTTAAGCCAAGTTGCTTAAATGACATCCATTCATGAGGTAACCATTACCTCTCAATTTTGTAATGTTTGAGTGCTGGGAGAGCAAAGGAAGCCTAAGTACATTGAAATGCATTTAGTGTCGTAGTTGCATAAAATTAAAAAAAAATTAAGATGGTCTACATTAGTGATTATTCATCATTATTGTACATGTCATAATGATATTTCTTGCTAGTTATTCTAATTAGTATTGCCTTGATGTAACTGGATTAGTTTTGAGTTTTCCCTTCTGTTTTCCAGTATCCACAAATACCATTACAAGTTGGCTTCCCTTGAAGGGGGCCCATTAAAGTCCTCTGTCATGCCAAGTGCAAAGGAAGGTAAGAAAATGAGGGTAAAGAAGATAGGCCACCTTTATTCCTCATAAAGGCTCAGTTTTAGGATTATTTAATCAGATTTTGCCACCTAGCCATTGGCTATGCTGGACTAAATAAAGCCCATGGTCTGTGGGTTGAGGAAGGGTTGGGGTGAGAGAAGGCAGCCAACTGCTCTCAGAGGGACACACGTGAACCAGGAATAAAAGGGAACTGAGCATGATCAGCCCATTCCTCTGGACTCATCAATCAGATCAGCCCCTTTCAGAGCATTATGCTCAGCAAGCTCCCTCCACATGACCCCTTCATCAACAGCAGTGTTCCTTTTGACTACATGTATATTTTTTTTCCTGGATATTTGATGCAGTTTAATCCTCTGTGTACTGACTTGACTACACTGTCATCTAAAACCATGATTGTGGATTCAAAATAGTCAGAGGGCTTCCTTTATTCTCTATCATTTGGTCTTCTACTCCTGCTTCTCCTCATACACTAAATCTTTCCCCTGGCTTCAGTCTTCTTGGGGTGCTCTTCTACATTTATTTTAAATTACTTAATTATATCAGATTTCATGATTAATCTCAGCTTCTCATGTGTCAGTCACTTTTAATCCACAAGAAACCTAGGGGATAGGATTTAATCTCATGGATAGATACAGAAGCTCTCAAATAGGGTAATTTATCCCAGATTGAAGAGACAGTAGTGAAAACAGGACTTGAACCTGTGTCCCTTCATTCCAAAAGGCTACTCTGGGGCTGTGGCTGAGAGAGGCTGTTGTAACTTCAAGTACCCATCTCTCCAGTTTGGGCAGAATTGAAGAATGGGTATGAAGTAGAGATGCAATGCATCCACTGTGTTCTGTGAAATGAGCAAGGTCACACAAGACTTTGACAGGAGAAGGGTACAGGACAGAGCATAGCTGGACACAAAGCTCTCTGAAAAAGGAGAGGGAAGGTGAGAGAACAGTGACTTATAGGTCTGCTATGGCACCTGTCCAAGAAGCCCTACTTTACATGGGGAAAACTGAAAAGCTGGCAGTCTGCTGGGTTAACTTTTCTAGTTTCAGGTGTAACCAGGTAAGTTGAGTTGAGTAACCTTTTGAACTATGTTCTCAGACAGGCATGTGTTCTCAATTGCTGCTTCCCAAAACTCTTCTCTCTCCTACTACACCTCTTCCCTCTCCTCCTTCCCAATTTCTAGTCTAGGAAATCAGCAGGAATGACGCATGGCAACCTGAATTGCTAAGAACTCACTCCTATACTCCATAGTCCAGCTGTGCTTCTTTGCTGTGGGTGGAGAAAGAAAAGAAAACATGCATTCCATTTTTCTCTCCTGGGGAGTAGTAGACAGCTGTGCTCATGCATATCTACTCCTAAAGATGAAGGTTTCCTGACCATCTTTGTCTCTAGAGCAGAAAGATTCCTTTCACTTTCTTCTTGGAGAGCAATGCCATAGACCTTTCTTACTTTTTTTCTGTAGGAGTGTGTAGTTATTCACTTTTTGTCACTGTGACCAAAATACTGACAAGAACAATTTCTGTAGGGGAAAGGAATTTTGTTTTGGCTCATGGTTTCAGAGGTGTAGTCCATGGTGGGTAGACTCCATTACTCTGGGCCTGAGATGGAAGGGTGTAGTGGAGGAGTCCTGCTCCCCTCACATTAGCAAGGAGACAGAGAAGGGTGGAAGGGAAGATGAATCCTTCCAAGACACGCCTCTAGTGACCCTCCTCCTCCAGCCATGCCCTACCTACTTTCAGTCACCCCTAATCAGTTCATTCAAACTAGGATGGACTGATTAGATTATAACTTTCATAATTCAATCCTTTTGCCTCTGAATATTTCTGTATTAAGGCAGGAGCTTTGGGGAACACCTACTAGCCAAACCATAACAGAGTGCTCCTCAACTGTGCCTGCCCCTCAAACCACTGATTGAAATATTAAGATAACTTGCCATTAAAATCTCATCTTTCTGGAGCAGGGCACTAGGAATTAGGGTGACTGTACCCTATGCACAGGAATTGCCTTTTGATTCAAGAAGACTCAAAATTGTTATGGCTCAGGGATAGTGTGCTAGTCCATTTATAATGACCAGTTTTCTTCATTCTCAATTATTTGGATAGCTGATCAACTATGGGGAAAAAAAACCCTACACTTATTGTGAGTTACTAAATGGCTAAGACTTATAGGATCTAGCGGTGATTTATTGGCCTGTTACATGGAATGGGACTGAGTTATATCATGAAATCCTTAATTATAGGAGAGTGGTAGATAGAAATGTTAGAATGTTCTTAACAATGTCTCTGAAATACTTAGGATTTCCCATAACAGGGTGTTAAATTGCCAGATCTTAGGTTTGTCGGTAAATTCAGTTTGGCCCTTTTCAATTTGCTCATTTCTCCTATTAATACTAAAAAATAAAATACAGTAAAAATCCATTCTGTTCATTTTTACACAGTAAAAACTGAATCCATTTATGGATTTTAAATTATATCCATAAATGTGGAAAAAAAGGGAAAACTGTGTTTGATTGACTTCTCTCACTCTGCATCTATCTACTTTACAAGCAAAATTGGAGATTCCGACAAGATTCTCTTCTATTGATTTCTTTCTTGGTTGGGGTGTTGAGGGAGTCCATCATCCATTCTTTAAAATTGTATCTTTGAAATATTTTTATTGTTCATGGAGTATTACAGAGTTTGGTCCTTGAAATGATTCCCAAGCAGGGACTCATTTGCCTACTTCAATAGAAATATGTAGCCTATATGGCCTTGAGTTTGGCATGACCATTGAAAAAGTACCCACCCATTAGGAACAACATATTTTTATAAGGCATCTTAGGACTATGTCATCGATTGACATGTGAAAAGTAATTTTGGTTAAGAACATCTAAATTGTTAAAGCTTGCTAAGGATAGAGAAATTTGGTTTATGCTTAATTTATGTTTTCTTATAGTTAAAGAATTTCTTTTCTTTTGGGGAGGGGTACCAGAGATTGAACTCAGGAGCACTCAACCACTGAGCCACATCCCAGCCCTATTTTGTATTTATATTTAGAGACAGGGTGTCACTGAGATGCATAACACCTCACTTTTGTTGAGGCTGGCTTTGAATTCTCCATCCTCCTGCCTCAGCCTCCTGAATCACTGGGATTACCGGTGTGAGCCACCATGCCTGGTGTAGTTTGACTTAATTTTCTTTGTGTCATTGTAAAGATTTATTTTTGGTAGAGAAAAACCCTTTAACTTGTCAGAGGGTCTTGCCTTTACATTTTACTGTTAGTAGCTCTTATTTCTTTTTTTTTGGGGGGGGGGGCACTCGACCAGCGAACCACATTCCCAGCCCTATTTTGTATTGCTATTTAGAGACAGGGTCTCACTGAGTTGCTTAGTACCTTGCTGTTGCTGAGGCTGGCTTTGAACCCTCATCCTCCCACCTCAGCCTCCCAAATCATTGGGATTACAGGTGTGCACTACCTCCCCAGCAATAGCTCACATATCTTGATAACTAACTACTGGCCAGCCCTCATACTAAATGCAGTAGTGTACTGGTAGTTGTTTAACAGCTGGTGCTTAAAAACAACAATAGCAACAACAATTTCTGACTTGTAGCACTTGTTAATTTCTCTGGTGTAAATACTCTGCAAATTACTTAAGATAATGGCTATGAGGGGTAGTTGGTTGGGGGCAAAGATAGTGTCCATATGGGAAAATATCTCTAAAAGTAAGTAAAAATCATCTCAAGATATTGTGCTCCAGTTGAAAGATGGAGGGCAGGTGGATCCCATGGACAGAGGGTAGACTACAGGGGTAAGGGTCTGACAGCAGGCACTGAGAGCCTAGGCTCCTGGCTGAGTCCTGTTACCCAACTGGAGCAGCTTCATGACTTCTTCTGCCTGAATTTCCTAGAGGGGAGCCCAGGGAGAGACATGAATTCAGCATGTAAGAGTGTGGGGTGACTATCATTTGAGCCATGACCCCAAGAAAAGGAAATATGCTCCTTCAATAACGCCTCCTTATGCTCCTTGATGTTACAGTTTTTTCCCCTCTCTGGGTATAGAGTTATGAATATAGGAATAAATGATGTTTTTGTAGGAAGCCTTAGGTAAAAGATTATTTATAGGAAGTCTTTAGGTCAAAGACTCTGTTAGAAACCAATTATTAACCCTAATTACTTTTTTTTTAAATATTCAAGCTTAATGCACCCACATTGTTATCTGTATGTAATCCAGGTGTCTCCTAGAGGAGGTTATTTTCTGGTCAATTCTGGTTTTGTGTTTAAATCATCTCACTATTTCACATGTGGTGTTCCAGTATTGCAGAGTCAACACAAATAGAAAACAACAACAACAAAAAAATAGCTTTCTCTTGACAGCTTTTTTACTGCTACCCACATGCCCTCCTATTCCCTCTTTGTGTCTGAAATAGACTTTATTGACAGTCAAGGGGATTTATATTCTGCAACAATATTAGTAACTGACAATTAAATTTAATTTTGGTATTCCCATTCACAAAAAGCCTTGTGGTCATTTCCTCTAGCCTGAACTCTAGCATTCTTCCATTGTTGGTTTTGTATTTCTCAATTATTCTTTACTGACCTCAGCTACTTCAAAAAATTTTCCCATTATACTGTCTGTTTTCCTCCTCTCACTGCCCTCAAAGCCAGCTCTAGGGATTTCTCTCTGCAAATTGAAGACCCATTAATATGCTTTGAAAACACTGGCCACCTTCCTCCTCCACTCATCTTTAAAGGGGGAAGAGGCAGTGCAGAGAGTGTATCTTCACGGATATGAGACATGCACACCCAAGCACATGTCCCACCATGCACACCCTCCCCTGGATAAAACCAGCTCACTAAGGTTTAATCAGATAACAATTTGATTTGATTTTTCTTTTTAACATTGGACAGATAGAAGTCTAGAATTTTCTAAAAAATTTTGCAGTTTGGTTGTAAAATAAGTAGAGATGACATGGCAAGAGAAGTCATTCCTTAGTGTGGTTGTTCAACTCTATGGTTTGTTCTGTTCTTTGGGATCTCCATCTCATTTTTATCTTATCTCAGTGTTGGTTTTATTTTTTAAAATCAATCCCATTAGCATAAGTGTGGATTTTATAGAATGTAGATTGTAGAATTGTCTAGCAACAAGCAAATACCCAGGTATGTTTGGAGAGTGACTATTGTGATTAGGCCTATCCAACCCAGATCTCAGGAGCCCCCACTAGTTAGAGGGTGTGATAATCAGATGCCCGCCTTTTCCCTCTGCCCAGTACACATTCCCTTGTTTTCTGTTTATAATAAAAGTAAGTCTTCGACTAAGTGCTTTTTTTCTTCAAGCAGATTAGTAATCACAGTCATATAACTTATATTTTAAGTAGACAAAGTTCCAGCTCTATCCTTTTTAGCTTCCAAAAATATCTTACAAGAAAGGTTTGCCTGAGGCAATTTGTCAGGATTCAGTGAATTATTGGGAAACCAAGAATCTGCTGACCTATTAGCTGGGCTCAGGGTGTTTAGTGATTAGGTGCAATGGCAGGCCTTCTAGTGCTGGGTTGTTTTCAAGTACATGTTCAGGGATGCCTTCAACCCTCCTGTTTTGAATACTTCTAACCCCACCAATGGTAACTCATATCTAATTTCACCAACAAAAACCCTTTGCAACACTTATTATGTCAATTGTCAAAGCCTCTGGTGCTGGTCAGAGATAAGGATAGTTGAAGGCTCCTAGTAGCTGCCTCTGATGAAATCGTGGCTGAGGACCTCAGAATATGAATGTCCAATTGTGGTAAGCAAGTAGTTAAAGTGTAGCTTCATCTAACAATTGTGTCATATTGTGTTGTAACCAAATACAAGTTTGAGGGTAGTATCCTTTGCCCGAGATGTTTAAGAGTTTGAATGTTCTTCTAATCACAGAGCAGCCTTGTTTCTCCCCTCTAAAAAGTGTCCACTATACTATAGAAACAAGAGAGCTCTCCTTCCTAGTGGTACAAGATTGTAACAGAAATAGATCATAGTATTAGAAGTGGGCCTGGGTGGAGATAAATGTTTTAACATGTATGTGTAATGGAACATATACATAGCAATAGGTTAAACTTTAGAACTTTTTAAAGGGAGATAATATCCACTATCTTGTTTCCCTAAAAATTGAATAGAAATAAATGCTAGAAAAAAAGCAGGAAAGAAATCTCTAGAAACCTTTACATGGTTCTTTTTTTCCCATTTCTTTCAGATTCAGTGTAAATAATATTTATGGTATGTAGATCAAATAAACTGCATAGCAACTTGAAATTCTGACCACCATTAAGTCTGGTTTTTGTCTGATAACTTTTGAGTCCCAACAAAGAAAAGTTGATGCCTTGTTCCATTAAGAAAAAAAGAGACAAATAAAAGGAGTAGACAATTAAGATTCCTAACCAACCTGCAAAATAAAATATGCACAGAAACTATGGCTCTTAATTAGCTAAGGGGCATGGAAAAACACGTGCATAAAAGAAAGGCCACTTGAAAATTAGAATTGCAAACATATCTGACTTTTGACATTGTTAAGATTAGATGGCAATTTAACAAGATCTGTCAAGTTTCTCCAGAGGAGTTCATGATTTTATCAATGCTTGTGTCCTAGAGAACAGAGTTCAAATTTTGGTGCACAATATTTTGAAGGCAGATTTGAATGAATGGGTTCCTATCAGTTGTGGTGGTCTATTGTGCTGGCAACTTCCACACTTTCTGACTGTCACATCTTTGAATCTATTTTCCCCTAGTCTGAACTTCTATTTTCTTATCTTATAGTTCTTTCCCTAACCTCTCCAGTCTGAACTATATCATTTCTATTGTGTTAATCCTGGGATTCCTTCAACAGTAAGATGGTAAAACCGGAAGGGAGGTTTGTGTTTGGCTCTGGATCCAGTCTGGGTCTGGGGTCAGGGGCCAGTTATAAGTGCTGGGAAGTTGATAAAAGTGACCAGTTAAACATAGAACCTAATAAGAGGTTTAATTACAAGATGATAGCCCATGAAGCAGGGTTGAGGAGGGGATGGCCCTTTTGCTCTTGGCCCTAACTTCCACATCAGCCCCAGACATCAGTAGGTGACCATGCCATCCTTTTCTTTAGAACCTGGACAGAGCCTTGGTCTTCTTTCTAACAGTTCCTATAGCCAGGCAGTACACTTAAATGAATTCAACCTTGTGGTCTTGTTGAATAACCCAAAGAGCAGACAGATCTAATTCATAAGAAATCACAGAGTATGCAACATCTGAAACAGCAGTCAGGCAGGCTGTAGGCACTGTGGAGCAGGCTGTGGCCTGGAGTGCTAGTGTTTTAGAGATGGCAAGTAAAAGCCAGGTAAGAAGATGAAGCACTCAGTTGTGAAGGTAATGAGCTGTGGGCAGGTTACCAAGATAGGAGTAGGACAGAGCTCTCCAACTGGGCTATCAAGTGGACGTAGGGCCAAGAAGAAAGAAAAGCCATCTTATCAGGACTGGGGAGGAAAGGTGAGGCTGGGTTTGCTGCAAGGACAACTTGATGCTATTCTCTGGAGTGATGGGCTGGAAAGGGAAGAGAGGGAAAATAATCCTCATTGGGTGTCTGCTGTGTGCCAAGGACTGTTATCTTATTTCAGAGGCAACTTCTATCATCCCTCCTGCCCAAGAGTAGGTTTATCCTGGCCTGAATCCAAGCCAAGCTGCAGAGGGCCAGAGCTATCACCTACCACCTACTTTCTTACTTCTTGTCTTTATTTTTTTTCCCTATTTGTCTTTTTAAATCCCCAACTAGATTTTAATGTCTTGAGGGAAGACCCTGGGCAGACTCTAATGCTTCCTTGTGTCCTCCTCAAGTTTTACTTGACTTAGGAACTTGTATTTTTGTCTGTATTTGTTAAGAGATTGCTGTATCCTAAAGCATCTGCTTTAGGGGAAACTTATTTCTGGGATTGTGTCTCACAGCAGATTTCTGATTGTCATTGTACTGTGATCTTGCACAGTCATTGAATAAGCTGATAACAATGAGATGTAAAGTATTTTTCCAAATATGTCTTAAATGATTAGACAGAGTTCACCCACCAGGATACTTTCCCACCTGAACCTCTGTGAGACAAAGAGTCTGGGCTGAAACTGTAAGAGCTGCAAAAGGATACATGCATAGAATTCCCAGGACCTCTCTGGAATGGGACTCTAAGGGTCCCAGGATATGTCCCACACCCTCTGTTCATTTCACTATGTCTTTCATCTTGTCACTTCTTAGCGTACTTACTTGCACCTTTGCATTGAGTCCTTGAGGGTGTATGTTAATGTATAGTTAGCATGTGGGAGATTAAAATTTAGTCAATATCAGTCTTTCCAGTGTTTTGCATCAAGATTATGATACTCTAAGAGTTGTTAGGTTAAGCTGGGAATTGTAAAATAATTTGTGAGAAAAGTTTGTTTTAAGTAAAAATATTAAGCAACAACAACAGCAGACAGACTGAATTGCTGTTTCTCAATAGGAGACATTTGCTTCAGATATGTTATGATTTGGATGTGAGGTGGCCCCCTAAAGCTCATGTGTGGCACAATCAAGGCACAATTAGAGGAAAAGTGATGGGGTTGTGAGAGTTTTAACCCAATCAGTGAATTAATCCCCAGACAGGATTAACTGAGTGGTAACTGAAGGCAGGTGGGGTGTGGTTAGAGGAGGTAGGGCATTGGGGGGCATGCCTTTGGAGTATATATTTTGTATCTGGCCAGTGGAGTCTCTCTCTCTCTCTCTCTCTCTGCTTTCTGATCATCATGTAAGCTGCTTCCCTTGATCTTCAGCCTCAGCTGGAGCCTTGGGGAAGGGAGCCTGCTGTCTCTAAATTGAGACCTCTGAAACCATGACCTGAGCCTCCAAATAAAGTTTTCCTCCAATTGTTCAGGGTCTTTTAGTCACAGAAGCAAAAAAAAAAAAAAAAGAAAAGAAAAAGAAAAACTGACTAAAATAAGATATTTATGTAAGATGCTGAGACATGCAGGTGAAATAGCATGAGTTTGGATTTCAATGGTTCTTTTATTCTGTCACTTACTTATTTGGTCAATAGGACAAACCTCTGGTTCTTAATTCCTTAATCCTTAAAAAGACGATAATAATGCCTACAATATACAATTTTTCTAAGGATTTAAGAGAAATCCATAGACTACATAGCAGTTAGTAGATGCCTAAAAAAGTATGGATGTTATTACTAATTTTTTGGTTGATTTTTGGAAAGTAGGAAATGGGCCCATTTTACTGATTTCCTTTATATAAAAAAAACCAGCCTATCAGCAAAGAAAATATAAAATTATTATGACGTATTGCTTTCTTGTATCCTTATTCACTGGCTATGAAGTGTTTATCATTTATTATTTTGTCACTAAGATGTCACTAATTATGCAAATGCATACGTTGAGGTACATGCTTATAAGAGTTAAAACATTTTACCTACGTTGTCAAGGAATTTTGTTGCTATATAAGGGAACAGTGAATCTCTTATCTATAGATACTTCCAGAAGAAAAAACCTATGTCTTAGAAAATGCAGAATTACAAAATACAAACATTGAGGATGTCCCCACATCTCCGCCATGTCCTTCAGTGTTATAGTTTTGAGTATTTGTTTTAATTTTCAGTCATCTTCTGATCCTAAGTGTTATTCTTATTTAGCAGGTGTCTCTCATATCTTTTATAGATTCATGACACATTACAGCAATGTATACTAAAGCAATTTTAACCCAACAACATCTTGGCATGACTTTTTAACTTCAAGAAAATATAGATTCATGATAAAAGGAGCCTGTTTGGTGTATGTATGTGTGTGTGGCCCTAGACATAAAGAACTATTTAATTTTCTACAAAAATATTTTTACAAGCTCAGTTCTAGTTACTATAATCATGGTAATAATTTTTCACACCCTGGCACCTATTGAATTAGCAAACAAGTTCTTTGCTTGAGCCATTATTCAAATGTATTCCATCTGCATTCAAATTAATCTCAAGATCATAGAAATTAACAACGGGAATGGTACATTAAATTACTTCGTCCATTTCTTTGCTAGGGGTGAATTGATCTTTACATCATCATCTCTAATTCTTTGTCCAGTGGGTTTTAAATGTCTTGAATAAGGGTTTTTCTGGTTCTGGGTGGTCATTTCATCAAATTCTAGGGGAAATTCTCTTTTTACAGCCTACTAGAATATATATGGATTTTCTGATGTGTGCAATTGGCCAGTGTGTAGAGCCTCCAGAAATCAGGCAGTGAATTTTCCAGAGGAGCTTGTTTAGATATGTGTGTCTTTGTGTGTATGCATCAGAGGGGCTTGGGTGAGTCCTGGTGGGAGGGAGAGAAAGGCAGGACAACTTGAAAAGGATAGTATGTTTGCTTATGTTTGAGATCTGGCTGTTGCTTGTTTTCATTTGGCAATGTCCTATTTGGCTTGTGTAGTAGGTATAGGGATATAGGTATGCCATAAAGCACTGCAAAATGGGTCTGATGCCACTTTGAGTTATCATTATGTAATTTTATAAGATCAGAAATCCAGGAGCCCACTGAAAAACTCCTTAGTTTAAGATTCTGTTTTATTACTCATAATTACATGTGGATAGTTTAAGTTTGAGATCCAAAGTAGAAAGTCAGAGTCTAGGCATTCTAATGTTAATTATTTTTCTTTCTTTTATAATTCAGTTGCTGCTTTCCAAATGGATAGACAGACAATAGATAGAATAGGTATCCATATTCACATGAAGCTCAAGAAATGAAACATTACTATGGTGAATCCTTCCTTGGTTTTTGTTTTATTTAATTCAATTGTTAGCAATTTCCTTATTTACAAAATGAGATAAACAGAAGGTTTGATTCAAACACTTTACAGCTGCTAGGACATAGCAAAAACAAGACAAATTGCACGATTAATAATATTCATTATTAAACACAAACCTTTTTTTAACCTGAATAATATGAATGATTTATTGTATATTGAAAAGCATTCTTGGTTTTTTTAATTGTTTCTTTTTAGTGATACATGACAGTATAATCCATTTTGATATAATTATACAAGCATGGAATTTATCTTATTCTAATTAGGATCCCATTCTGTGGATGTACAGGATGGTGAGATTCACTGTGGTGTATTCTTATATGTACATAGGAAAATTATGGCAGATTCATTCTAATGTCTTTCCTATTCCTATCCTCCTCCCTTTCCTTTATTTCTCTTTGTCTAATCCTCTGAATTTCTATTCTTACCCTCCCTACTCTTATTGTGGATTAGCTTCTACATATCAGAGAAAACAATTGGCCTTTGGTTTTTAGAGGATTGGCTTATTTCACTTAGCCTGATAGTCTCTAATTCCATCCATTTACTGGCAAATGTCATAGAATCATTCTTCTTTCTGGCTGAGTGATGTTTCATTTTTTATATATATATATATATATATATATATATATATATATATATATATACACACACACACACACCAGATTTTATCTGTTTGTCTCTTGATGGGTACCTAGTTTGGCTTCATAGCTTAGCTATTGTGAATTGTATTCCTTATAAACATTGATGTGGCTGCGTCACTGTGGTGTATGATTTTAGATCCTTTGCATATACTCCAAATTGTGGCTCCATTCCTAGTTTTTTGAGAAATCTCCACACTGCTTTCCACAGTGGTTGCACTAATTTGCAGTCCCATCAGCAATCTATGAGTCTACCCTTTCCCCCACATCCTTGCCAACATTTATTGTTACTTGTATTCTTGATAATTGTCACTCTGACTGAAGTGAGATGAAATCTCAGTGTAGTTTTAATTTGCATTTCTTTAATTGCTAGAGATGTTGAACACTCTTTCATATATTTATTGGCCATACAAATTTCT
This sequence comes from Urocitellus parryii, assembly GCF_045843805.1. Lineage (NCBI taxonomy): Eukaryota > Metazoa > Chordata > Mammalia > Rodentia > Sciuridae > Urocitellus > Urocitellus parryii. The sequence goes on from NC_135540.1 coordinate 80,085,805, forward strand.
TCTTTTGAGAAGGGTCTGTTTAGTTCCTTTGCCCACTTATTGGCTTATTTTTTTTTCTTGAGTTCTTTGTATATCCTGAAAATTAAGCCCTATCTGAGGTGCAGGTGGCAAAGATTTTCTCCCATTCTGTAGGCTCTCTCTTCAGTCTTTATCATTTCCTTTGCTGTAAAGAAGCTTTTTAGTTTGATGCCATCCCATTTATTGATTTTCGATTTTAGTTCTTGTGCTTTAGGAGTCTGGTTAAGGACGTCAGTTACTGAACTGATAGGTTTGAGGGTTGGGCCCACATTTTCTTTTAGTATATGCAGGGTTTCTGGTCTGATTCTTAGGTCTTTTGTGTTGAGTTTTGTGCAGTGAGAGAGATAGGGGTTAAATCTCATTCTACCACATATGGATTTCCAGTTTTCCCAGCACCATTTGTTGCAGAGATTATCTTTTCTTCAGTGTATGTTTTTGGCATCTTTGTCCAGTATGAGATAACTGAATTTATGTGGATATGTCTCTGTGTATTCTATTCCATTCCATTGGTCTTCATGCCTGTTTTGGCACCAATACCATGCTGTTTTTGTAATATAGCTCTGTAGTATAAGTCTAGAATTGTGATGCCTCCTGCTTTGCTTTTCTCACTGAGGATTGTTTTAGCAATTTGGGGCTTTTTATTTTTCCAAATGAATTTCATGACTGCCTTTCCCCTTTCTATGAAGAATGTCATTAGAATTCTGATGGAAATTGCACTGAATCTGTATAATACTTTTGGTAGTATGACCATTTTGACAATGTTAATTCTGCCTATCTAAGAAATGGGAGGTCTTCCTCAATTTCTTTCTTTAGTGTTCTGTAGTTTCCATTGTAGAGGTCCTTGACCTCTTTTGTTAGATTGATTCCCAAGTGTTTTTTTTTTTTTTTTTTTAGGCTATTGTGAATGGGATGGTTTTTCTAATTTCACTTTCAGCTGATTGGTCATTGAGTACAGGAATGCAATTGATTTATGGATGTTAATTTTATATCCTGCTACTTTATTGAATTTGTTTATGAGTTCTAGAAGTTTTCTGGTGGAGTTTTTTTTTTTTTTTAGGTCTTCTAGGATCATGTTGTCAGCAAACAGAGATAGTTTGATCTCTTATTGTTTATATCCCTTTAATTTCTTTCTCTTGTCAATTTGCTCTGGCTAGGGTTTCAAGGACTATGTTGGATATAAGGGTTGAATGTGGGCATCTTTGTCTTATTCCTGTTTTTAGAGGGAATGTTTTCAGTTTTTCTCCTTTTGAATGATGTTGGCCTTGGGTTTGTTGTATATAGATTTTACAATGTTGAGATAGGTTCCTTCTATCCTATTTTTCATACTGTTTTAAACATGAATGGATGCTGTATTTTGTTAAATGCTTTTTCTGCATCTATTGAGATAATGATGTGATTCTTGGCTTTACTTATACTTATGTGATAAATTACATTTATTAGTATCTGTATGTTGAACCAACCTTGCCTCCCTGGGATGAAACCCACTTGATCATGTTGTACTACCTTTTTTCTTTTTCTTTTTTTGTGGTGCTAAGGATTGAACCCAGGCAAGCACTTTACCCAACTGAGCTATATCCCCAGCCCCATGTACCATCTTTCTAATATTAAACACAAACAATGTTTATTCCATTATAGTTCTGTTTTCCTATACATAGGATGCCCATAAAAAACTATAAAATTGAACATGTATAAAATTGCTCAATTTAAGTTTTCATATGTGTCTGTATTTAGGATGAGGAACATAATGGGCTACAGAAGATAGAGAAGGATTTGGTTCCCCAGAACTGACATGAAAAGCATGAGGATTCCTTCTTTCAGAATCTCATGGACTATGAAGATCATAAAGGACTTTAAAATAATTTGCCTTCTGTTGTGTAATTTGAATTGCTACTTTAACATCCAGAACTAGTATTTTTTCAACTCCTGTTGAACATTTTATGTGATGAAAATGTCATTAGCACTCAAGGCTTCAGAAACAAAGACTTGAAGCTCTGCCTCCTCAACACATCCACCCGTGGGTCCTACACTTAAGGGTCATACAAAAGTCATCTAATCTCTTAGAACAGCTCTTCACACATTTGAACACCCTTGTCATTGCTTGTTGCCTTTACCTCTCTCTAAGTGTTCCCACTCCAGTGTGTCAGGTTAACTCATTCCTTCCCAGATGTCTTTGCTCCCTCTGCTCGGTTTGTGCAGACCGTGGGTCCTTAGTGACAGCTTCAGGCAAACCCATTCTTGATAGTGTTTGTGATATACACTCCTTTGGTGCCTCAGACAGAGCAGGGCTTAGTGTATATTTGCTGAGTGAATGAGCATGTTCTGGCCAATTCCACAGGATATTTATCTCGCATTATAATCCCCAGTGTAGAAAAAGATTTTTTTTTTATTTACCTCTCTTTTCATTTTCTCCCTATGTCAGCCCTCATTAGAAGAAAATGTGCAAGGACCACCAAATCACCAAGTCTATCATGAAGTAATCCATCCTTTTGGGTAAGCCAAAAGCACAGCAAGGATATTTCAAGCCTTTCTCTCTTCTCCCTACTCTCCAAAAAAAAAAGGAGATTTGCTTACCTTTAACACATACAGAGTCCCCTCCTCCCATCTCAATTGCCAGCTAAAATATATTGAGCCTACTCTATGTGCAAATGAGAGTCTCCTTATAACTTCTTGAGATGACATAGAATGGCATTACCCTGGCTGCTACTCATAGGTGGAAAGTCCTTGTGCAAACTAGGAAAAGGTGCCCCCTCTGGTGGGCCCTTAGAACAGTGATCCCTGTCCTCTTGGCAGTCCCTTCCCTTCTCCATAAGGCTCTATTGTGGGCTCAACTTCTTGGACAAGTCAGGAAGTCAGATGACTGATAATAGAAAAGCTCTTGGACATGGTCAAGCTCTTAGAAATGATTGTTGGTTAAAAGATGATGTTACAAAACAAACAAACTAAATATTAATGAGTTCTTTCAAAGGGGAATGAGCCAAATGGGTTTCTGTAAATTTGGTCTTGCCTGTAAACCAAAGCCACTTTGCTCAGATATGTACAAGTTTTACACAGAAAAACATTAACCAGGCCTCAAGAGTTAGCAAGGTTAATAATTTGAAACTGGGCTGCCCATGGTTCCTGATGCCCTGGAGTCCACTGACTATGGGATCACTTACCCTGCCTTGTGAGTTAAGTGGCACTGCATAGACAGATGGTGGAGGAGCCACCCAGCAGGCTGCCTACTGTCTGATGGTTCCAACTCTCAAGCCCGGACATGGGTTTGGTAACGAAAAGCTGAGCTCATAAAGAAGTGGAAAGGGTTGGAAGAGAGTCTTAACACATGCCTCCCAGGGAGGCCAAATGTTAGATCAGCCACATCTCCCAGCCACTGCAGTGACTTCAGGGAATGAGATGTTAATTTATGCATAGTGCCTTCAGGAGCCTGGGAAGTGGGTTCTATAATTTGTCTGATTCTCAAGCTGACATAGCTGTCTCTTTGTAACCTATGGACTCCCTGGCAGGTGCAAAGTCCAACACTGAAGTGGCCACCTTTGGGATCACTCAACCAGGCTTATCTCCTTTTCTATCCCATACTCCTCACAATCTTCCTCCTTTCCCCTGTGCAAGTCCAAGCGTCCTGGTGGTAGGACAATAAGGAAAACTTTGCATCCACATAGAACAATTGGTGACTGCAAATGTTTTTCTATAACCTGCAGGGAAACAATGATGTGTGTGAAAATAAAAGAGGTTTATTTCATGTGGTTTTGAAGAGGCCATTTGGAACCTTGGAAAATAGTACCCAGCTTTGCAGTACTGGAAAATTGACCTTGCAGTTCGTTTATGATTATTTTCCCCCACCAAAAGGCTACTATCTGTCTTTTTAGGGAAGGGGAATGGGAAGAAGGTAATGGAACCATCAGCAAGAAAACCAGATTTCACCCTCTAGCACTATGAATAATTGGCAGTTCTTAAATGGAAGTTGGCATGGTTACAGATGTCATAACATTTGTTGATATAAAATGGGATGTCCCTGGAGGCATGGATAGGTTTAATTGTTCTGATCCCAAAGACTTTATGAACCTAGCAATGAGCTATATTTTATAGCATCTTTGTGGCAAGTGCCCTGGATGGAAACAAAGATACATTTAATAAATGTATTAAAGAGCCAGAACACTCAGAGCAATGCTTTATACTCTATTGCAAATGTTAAATGCCAAGGGTAATTTCCATTTGCCTTTTGTGTTCTGTACAGATAGGATACCCTGTAGGTTTCAGCCACGGGTTGACCTTGATGAAGTTCTCTATTCACTTTCTGATTCATTTCCTCATCTCTGTGGTGTTTCTTACCCAAAGGTCCTGAGAGGAGGGACAACATGATTGGAATTTACAGATGATGGGAGGGTTTTTGGTCTGGTGTGTGGAAAGGTCAGACTGAGTGAGGGGACCTTGGGATGGACCTCTTACTCTGATAAGATCTTGGAAACCTGTTGTGGCTCCAAGGTTTGTGCCAGTTTGTCTCTACGTCTGGTTGGTTCTTGTGGTCCACCTGTGTTTGTTTACCAATCAGTCACAGAATCACAGATGCAAAAACAAACAAGCAAGCAAAAAAGAAAGAAAGAAAGAAAACAACAGGGGCCATCTCTTCAGGGTGTCCAAATTCATATTTACTAATTTCTAAGTAAAAATCATCCTCAAGCTGGCTTTATCCATCTTAATGTACATTTACGTATCATCTCAGGTAGGTGTCATGGGCCAGCACTCTGATTACAGCAGGGAAATCATGCGTGGACTGAGAGAAGTGTAGCCCACCTTCATGGCCCCACCCTGCACACAGGCTTTACCTAGGACTGGTCCACCTCTGAGGCTTGGACAAAGTGTCTTTCTTTTTCATTTTCACCTTTTCCCTTTGCCTCACTCTAAATTTCACCATGTTAGCTTTTGGATCTCACTGTGATAGCTATGGACTTTCCTCCTGGTCCCTTTGCCCCTCTAGTCTCCACTGCTTGCCATATCCATGCAGTTCAGGGTTAATTCTTTCATTCAGCATGCCAGAACTGTTAGAAATAAGTGTTCATTGTTTAAGCAACTTAGCCTGTGGTGTTATTGTTGTAGCAGCCCAAACTGATGAGAGGGTTCTCTGGCCAAGGTCATTAATGTTGGGCTGGAACTCAGATTCAGGGTCTACTTCTTCCCCCACTGTGATCCTGAGTTTCTATGACTGTGTTTTATAGTTAGTGAACTCTGTGGGACATCCACATTAAATTTCAGACATATGGTCTTTTAATACTATGAAAGTGTTAAAGCTCACCAAATAATTAGTACAATTGATCTTGTGACATGGTGCTTCTTTCGGGGGGGGGAATTAAATCTGTAGTCAGAGACAAATTATTTTTTCAGGATCTGGGTGGTCTCTTCAGATTCTGAAGAATCATAATCCATGGACTTGGGTGAAGGAATCACTAGGATAAATAATAACAAGCGTGTAAAAGCTGGGCTGAGGTTGTGGCTCAGCGGTAGAGCACTCACCTAGCACATGCAAGGCCCTGGGTTTGAGCCTCAGCACCATATAAAAATAAATAAAATAAAGGTATTGTGTCCAACTACAATTAAAAAAAAAAAGAGTGCAAAAGCTTCTGGAGGTAAGTAAAGAGGTCCTAATACCTTTTCAGTTCATTGAGGAGCTTCATTTACCTGCTCCTGGGGGATATTTTTCTAAGTGATAGGTTTTCACCATGAGGCAGCTAGATGAATTAATTCCCCAAGTGTAAGTGATCTAGACATATGCTCTGTGCTCCTCACTCAAATAATCATTGGGATAGATACATGATTTGAACAAAGTTGCTGCAAAGAAGTGTTTAAAAACAACTAAGTGCCTACCATCTTTTATTTACTTTCCAACAAAAGTATTTTCTATAATTAACAGAGAATGTATGTGTGTATATGTGTTGGGTGGGAGGTGGAAGGGGCGTAAAATGTCCGGAATTTCACTTATGCAGCCCCATTTGTGTAGTACTTTATGATCATTATTACTTTTATATCCATGACCTCATTTCAACCAAATGACAATTTCACCAGGTATAAGGGTGGGTGCTCACCTTGCTTTCATGGTGGGGTATGCAGCCCATGGAGGATGATCAGGAATGTAAACTCAAACCCCATCAACTGTGAGATAATGGGGAGTGGGAGGCAGTGGGAGAAAGGCTGTCTGGTCTGCAAGCATCTAAGTGTAAGAATGTAGCAAACCCTGAGATGGCCTATGAAAATGTGTCTGTCTCTTACTTCTAATGGTTTATTAAAGCCACAATGCTTGTAAGTAACAGAGTTGGGCCTAGGTCCTAGGTCTTCCTCTCTCTGCATCCAGTTCTCTTTCTATAGCACCTCATCACCTCAGATTTATGTTAAGACCCTTGGGTGTCTGCAGATAACAGCAACCGCTCTTATTTATTGAGCATTTACAATTGCCAACCTCCTCACCCAACTCTGATGTTTTCATTCTGGTCTCAGAATAAGCCTATGGTGTGGGCTTGTGTTGTGCCCATACTGCAGATGAGGACAGTAAAACCCCAAGAGGGGAAATGACCTGTCTACAACGTTCCATGTAGCCATCCTCTGAAGGCAGCAGTCTGGCTGACTGTAGAATGTAGGACTCATGCTGTTAACCAGGACATAGTATTAGAGCCCTGACTCCTTCTCTGAAAACTGAAAAGCAAACAAAAAATTTGTCAACCTGAGTCAGAGGTACAATGTTCTCTTAGTAAAAATATACTGTTTTGAGAAATGTAGGATCCAAAAGGTAAAAACTGATCTGAGCATCTTTCTCAGGCAGCAGTAAGGCTGACATCTGGAATTCAGGGCTCTCTGACAGCAGGAGTGTCAAAGCAGCAGGAAGGAAAGAAGTGACAGTCCTGTGAGGGCCATGCTTTTCTTTGGTAGGAGACATGACAAGAAGTATAAAGGATATAAGCCCTAAAATTAATTTGCATGTTTTTTCTTATCTTTTACCTCACCATCAGCTTTTCCATTTTGCCTTTTATTTTGATTTTGGTCCTGGGAATTAAACCCAGAGGTGTTTAACCTGTAAGCCATATCCCCAGCCTCTCCACCTATTTTTTTTTTTTTTGTATTTTTTATTTTGAGAGCGTGTCTCCCCAAGTTGCTGAGTCTGGCCTTGAACTTGCCATCCTCTTCTCAGCATCCTGAATCTTTGGGATTACAGGCGTGTACCATCACTCCTGGGTTTATTTCACTTTTAAAATAAACATTTTAAAGATGATTTCTCCACTTATTAAGACTTTGGGAATGTGACCTCACCTCACTGCACCCCCTTTTCTTCATCTGTAGTAATAGACCTACGTTAGTATGACGGGAGGGATAAGTGAATATATGTAACACACTTAGCTTGGTTCCTGGCATCTCTAGTTTTAATATTCTGTAAGTGTTAGCTATTATCATTATTATTAGTTTTAAAAGTGGTGGTTGGTATATTATCATTATTATTAGTTTTAAAAGTGGTGGTTGGTATAGGTCATCATGGCCCAAGTTAGAGACACATAAGCTGGTCACTTTTGTAAGTGATTTATTTTATTCCAACTTAAAAAAAAAATATTGTGTCTCACTGTACATGAAGTCCTCTGCTGGGGTTTTTTGCACCCATTACAGATCTGATCCTAGGGTCAAACCATGAAGGACAAAAATTCATATTATTCCCATTTGATATATGTAAAAACTAAGGCTTAGGGAGGATAACTAATTCTTTTTTAGATTTTTACTTTCTTTTTTAAATGTATTATGAGCTTCATAGTTATACACAGTAGTTGGGTTCATCCTGAAAAACTCATAGATGCACGGACATTGATATCAGTTCATGATCATCCCTTTCCCTTGTTTTAGTAAGCTATTTCACTGCTGTGATCAAACATCTGGCCAGACCAATTTTAAAGGAGGAAAAGTTTATTTGAAAGCTCAGGTTTCAGAGGTCTTAGTCCATAGAGAGCTGGCTCCACTCCTGGGACCTCCAGGTGAGGCAGATGTCATGGCAGAAGAGTGTGGCAGAGGGAAGGAGCTCCATGTTGATCAGAAAGCAGAGAGGATTCCACTGTCCAGATACAAATGTATACTCCAATGCCATGCCCATTCCCACCCCCTCCAGCCACACCCTACCACTTCAGTTACCACTCAGTTAATCCCAATCAGGAGGTTAATTCGCTGATTGGATTAAGACTATTACAACCCGATCATTTCTCCCTGGAACCTTCTTGCAATGTCTCACATATGAGCTTTTGGGGGACACCTCATGTCCAAACCACAACACTCCCCTCTCCCATTATCCTTCCTCTACTCTAATTGACTTCCTTTTGCTCATCTATTAATTTATATTTGACTGGTCCTTTATCTTATCCTATTTTTCCCTTCCCCATTCCTTTATTTTACTCTAGCTTCTGCACATGGGAGAAAACATTCTACCTTTGAGTTTCTGAGTTTGGCTAATTTTACTTAGCATGATATTCTCCATTTCCATCCATTTACTGCTATAATTTCTTTCTTTCTTTTTTCTTTTTCTTTTTTTTTTTTGTACTGGGCACTTAATCACTGAGACACATCCCCAGCCCTTCTTTAGGGCCTCTCTAAGTTGCTGAGGCTACCTTTGAACTCCCGATTCTCTTGCCTCAGCCTCCCGAGCTGCTGGAATTACAGGTGTGTACCACTGCGCTGGGCTATGATTTCATTTTCTTATGGTTGAGTATAACTCCATTGTGTGTGTGTGTGTGCTTGTCATCTACTGATGGGCATCTGGGTTGAATCCATAATTTAGCTATTGTAAATTGTGCTGCTATAAATAATGAGATGGTTGTATCAGGAAAATACCCAGGAGCAGGATAGCTGGGGTCACATGGTAGTTTCATCCCTAGGTTTTTGAGGAGTCTCCATACTGTTTTCAGAGGGGTTGTACTAGTCTGCAATCCCACCAACAATGTACATGTGTACCTTTTCCCCCTCTTCCTCACCAGCATTTATTGTGGTCCGTATTCTAAGGTCTTTCTTCAGTTTTCTATGAACATTTTTTTTCATATATTTGTTGGCCATTTGTGCTTCTTTTTCTTTTTCTTTCTTTCTTTCTTTTTTTTTTTTTTTTTTGAGGAGTTTCTGTTTAGTTCTTTTTCCCATTTATTGGTTGGGTTATTTGGTTTTTGGGGGTTCTTTTTGGAGTTAAGATTTTTGAGTTCTTTGTATATCATGGAAATTAATGCCCTATCTGAGGTAGCAAAGATTTTCTCTGATTCTGTAGGCTCTCTCTACACAGTCTTTATTGTTTCCTTTGCTCTGCAGAAGCTTTTTAGTTTGGTGCCATCCCAGTTATTAATTCTTGGTTTTATTTCTTGTGTTTTGGTGGTCTTGTTAAGGAAGTTGGTGCCTGCACCTCTATGATGGAGTGCTGACCCTATGTTTTCTTCTAGCACTTGGAAAATTTCTGGTCTAATTCCATTTTGATTTGAGTTTTATGCAGGCTGGGAGATAGGGGTCTAGTTTCGTTTTTGCTACATATACCTATCCAGTTTTCCCAGCATCATTTGTTAAAAAGACTTTCTTTTCTCCAAAATATATTTTTGGTATCTTTGTAAAGTATCAGATGGCTGTAGGTATGTGGATTTGTCTCTGTATTTTGTATTCTGTTCCATTGGTCTTCGTGTCTTTTTTTTTTTTTTTTTTTTTGTGGTACTGGGAATTGAACCCAGGGCCTTGTGCATACAAGGCAAGCACTCTACCAATTGAGCTATATCCCCAGCCCTATGTCTGTTTTGATGTCAATATCATGCTGTTTTTTGCTACTACAGCTCTGTAGTATAATTTCAGATTCTTCAGATCTGGTATTGTGATGCCTACTGCTTCACTTTTTTTGCTAGTATTGCTTTGGCTATTTTGGATCTCTAATTCTTCCAAATGAATTTGAGAATCATTTTTTCTAATTCTGTGAAGAATGTCATTGTATTTTGATGGCGATTGCATTAAATCTGTTTATTGCTTTTGGTAGTATGGCCATTTTGACAATATTGATTCTCCCCATCCAAGAACATGGGTTGTCTTTCCGTATTCTAAGGTCCTTGATTTCTTTCTTCAGTTTTCTGTTCTTTTCAGTGTACAGCTTTTTTATCTCCATGGTTAGATTGATTCCCAAGTATTCTCTTTTTTGAGGTTACTGTGAGTGGAATGATTTTCCTGATTTCTTCTTTTGGCTGAATCACTGTTAGAATATAGGAAAGCTATTGATTTATAGATGTTGATCCTGTAAAGGACAAGTGATTCATTCTTAAAGTCTGTCAGTTTAATAAAGGAAAATCAAGATGAAGATTCAGGTTTTCTGACTTAAAGTCCTCTCCAGTTCTTTCTCTGTAGTACCTCTCTTTTGCACTCCCCTGGTCTGTTTCTGTCCATCTCTGCTGGTTTCTGTGCCTTCCCTGAGTTCTAGCTGAACATAATGGCAACTCCAACTCCTCTGCTTGCAGCCTTCAGCTCTGCTTTATTCTCCTTGCTTTACAAACTTTTTCTTAAAAAACTTTTATTTTAAATGCTTTTTTTTTACATTTAAAGATTTCTGTCTTGCAATTTTCCAAATCTATAAATTCAATGCCCTGTGTCCTATATATTATTAAAGACAGGGATGGTAGCCATAGTGAATAATCCTCAAGGCTTATGCTGAGTTACTTGAACACTGTCATATTCAAAAGAAGATAAATCCAGAGCTGGTGCCTATATCATCTATGCGAAAGACCCAGAGGACCATGGTGACTACGTATGTGTTTCAATTAAGGAATGAAAAATCTGCAAGTTGTGCAGTTGATTGTAGCCAAAGAGTCAATGAGGCAATTATTCTGTACAAAATTAAATACTTTGCTCTATTTTGTTTTGTAAAACTTATTTCATTTGATCTTTAGCCTAACTTTTATCTCTCCCTTGCCATTCCCCACACTGGGACACTGCTTTCTTCACTATAGTACCCAATGTCTTATCTCTCTGACAGTATACTTGAGTGGACACTGCAGAGCTCTGAAAAGGCCCAGGAGCCAGCAAGATTTGCATGTACTAGGCTGGTGCAGTGTGCTGTGTGCTTACACTGGCTGCAGAATTATAAGTAGCTTAAAGGGAACTTCATGTCAATTGGGTCTAGAGCAGGAATGATTTTACCCTACTCAAATCCCCTTGCCACATCCTGAAATTAGAATTATTTAGTAATATGGACAGTTTCTTTTGTTTTATTGATGTATTACAATTATACAATTATAGTGATAGTCATTATATAATATTCATATATGCACATAATATAATTTGAGTTTCTAGACTACTCCAGTGGAAGAAAATGCTAAGGATCTGCTATATAGATGAGTTATTTATTTACATCCATTTGTTAAATCAAGAAATCCTGTGAGTTTCTCTCTAGAATATAAGCTCAATACCCAGTACAGCACCTCCCATGACATTTTTTCTATTGAATGGATAAAATGAATGAGTGAATGGAGGGGAAAGACTGCTATGGAGCATAGAAGAGGGAGACTTAATTGCTCAGACAAGATTCCAAGAGGAAGAGATATGCAAGAGGAGACTTGATGGATGAGTAGGTGTTGGGTTTGAAGTTAGTTTTTTGAGGATATGAATCTAATAGTGCAGTATTCTCTAGAGTTCTCATCATAAAAGAGTGTAGAAGGTGGCAGGGATGGGCACAACCATGTGCAGAGGGAGGCTCATGAATAATAAATGCTGGCAACATGAGAATACACTGGATATGAAGAAAGGGGTAGTTTGATTTTTTTATTTGTTCATTTGTTGATTTTGCAAATACTAGCTCTTTCTATGTAGTGGGCACAATGCTGTGTGCTTTATAAATTCTTCCTCCTAACAAAGATATTATTGTTTCCATTTTACAGATGGGAAACTGAGATACAAAGAAGTTAAATAACTTACCCAAGGTGACATGGTAAGTGATAGACAGAGCTGAGATCTAAACCCAGGCAACCCAGATGCAGGGCTCATGTTCTTCATCCCTTCCTGATGTTGACTCTTGTGGATGAGCAAAATATATAATCAGAAACTTGGGCTTTGGGGGTAGACATGTCACAGATGCACCGGAATGGTCTTTATACATGGCTCTCTTTACACCAGAAACATGGAGGCTTCTTCTACCAGAGCAGATGGATACTTTGCATTGTGATAATATAGTAACATACATTTCTGTTAAATAAAGAGGAAAATGTGTTTTTTAAAACTTTTTTTTTCCCACTGTTGCTGGTGTGTGGGAAAAGGAGGACTAAGTAGAGAGATGGAGCCTGTATATACAAATGGCTGGGGGATTCTGGTTCAACACCAGGAAAATTTAGCCAGCACTTTGTTCATTCCCAGAGAGTCACGCTGCCAAAGCCTGGTCCTGTCCATCAGTAAGTTCGGACTGTTACTTTTGCTCTCCATTGCTTCAGACATAATTAGAATCCCCAAATAATCTCTGAAATGGTGATGGGCTGAGGGAGAGTCTGCTGCAGAGATAATTTGATGTTTCCTTCCCCAAATTACCTAGACGAAATCTTGATGGACATATTTGGAAAGCCCTAACAGTCATAATTATAATTATCATAAAAAGTAAAAGAGTGTGTCTCTTTTGAACATTCCTGGAATGATATTAATGCATTTTCTTTGCTTAGATTAGAAACCTTGCCACCGACTTTTCTTAAAAACTTTTCACGTGGAGCTCCTTGGGTGTGCTGTGTTTGGCAGTGAATATAATCCCTATGATGGGATCAGGATGCCTGAGATGGAATCAGAAAGGCCAATGTGGATAAAATTCACCATATGAGCCAGCTGATGGAGCACTGGCAATTTAAATTTGCTAGGCAGGACAGATAGAATGACTTTTTGTGAAAACAGCATGTAGCTATTGTTTCCAATAGATTCTGCTTCTAACCTGTGTTTAGCGAGTGGTCCCCATAGCCAATTGTGTATTAGCTTCTGGACCCAGGAGCTCAAACTCATTTTTCTCTCCCTAAAAGCACTATCGTTTCCAGAGGGCAATGTGTGTTAGAAACCCGTTCCTGGAGTTGCTTTGTCAGAAGAGGGAGATATAGTAAGAGGCTGTCGGGAACAAACAAAGACATCCTTGACAAGAGCGATTTATCTTGCTACCTGCAACATGCCCTTTGGTTTGATAGCTGCATGGGCTGGCTGGGATTATTTATCTTGAGCTCACACTGATATATGGACGTGTGCTCCTGGCAGGCTTCCTTCCTTTCTTCCGTCCCTGCCTGGCCAGTCTCCGTTCACTCTTCCATATCAGAGGGCTGTCAGCTAGCACTGTCCTGGGGAATTAGAGGGGAGGGCAAGTGCCTAGAAATATCTTAGGAGAAATGATCTTCTTTACAAGCAGGACTTTATCTAATTTCTTTTTTTCCTGTGAGTTAAGCCTTAGGAAATCAGAGAATACCTAGGAGTGTATCTGGCATTTGCAGGGAATGTGGTACTGAGTCTCTCTAGCAGTGGATCTCTTTCAAACAGACTATCTCATCCTTTGCCTTCTCAAAAAAGGCTTACATGATGCTTCCTTCTGCTGCTCAGGCTTCCCGGTGATACTAACACGTGACAATTGCAGGAGCTGGGCAGCAGGTCTCCTACCTTTGACTCTAGAAAATGCTGCTCTCTCTGTTCAGAATCTTGTCTCCTCCTCACCCCTGATTTCCTCTAGCCAGCTCCTGCTGATTGTTTATGTATTCAGCTCAGGCATGACCTTCTCTCAATATTCCTTGCCTGGTTTCCCATCTTAGATTGTGCAGAGAGTTTTTCAAGACAGTGGAAAGCTGGAGAAAGGGTTGTTATTCAGGAAGTCCCTGGGCATTGACTCTGATCTCTTGGCTCAACCCCAATACACACACACACACACACACACACACACACACATACACACACAAAAAACCGCATACTGCCCTAAAAAAGAATATAGCTGTACTCTTGCTAGTTTAGTTCACATATCAGGTAATCCCAGTGTTTGCAAATGGACTCAGATTGACCCAAAATGGATGTTGTTTTCCAAAGACTTTAGCTGGGGAGAGTTTAATGAAGAGACTATTTCCAACAGTGTGAGGGAGTTAAAGAACCAATAAGGGGTAATATACAGGGACAAAAGACAGCAGAAATGGGCAAATGCAAGGATAGAACTAGTGATGCCTTGAGAGACGGAGATGGGATGGGGGAATTCCATCCCCTTCCATTCTCCTGCTGTCGTGCCTCCCCATGGCTGCAGCCACACAGATGATGAGTCCATGGAGGTCACAGTTCTGGGACACAGAGCAAGGCAGGGAGGGTAAAGAGTTCATGGACTCTGAGCAGGCATACAAAGCTATATGGCAATGGTGAGGGCCAATGGAAAATAACCAGCATAGAAACACACCTTTTGTTGGGGCATGAAATCCTTTGGGTAGTCTGAAAAGCTAATAAATCCTTTCTCAAAATAGTGTTTCCAAATACAAAAAAATAAAACACATAGATTCGCAGAGGGAACTGATTATGTTGAGATACAGTTATCAAGACCCTAAAAATATACAATCATGATACACACCCCCCCCACACACACTTATTATTGAGACTACAAAATCTAGAAGCAGATCTAACATCAACCACATTTTCTATGATGACTAGTATAACTGATATTTTAAAATACCTGTAACAGCTGAAATGTAAGTGGAAATATCTGTATTTTTTTATGATTAATCTTAGGTACTTCTTATTGCTACTATGTTTCTGACTTACATGCATAGTTAAAGAAAATACTAAATTTCAGTTAGCGCTTAGTAGATAAAGATATAATCTCCCCCAACTAATTTCATGGGCCCCTGAATTCTATCCATGATCTCCTTAAGGGTTTAAGAACCCCAGATTTAAAAATGCTTTCCCCAAGTGTAAGTGTAGAAACTGTTAAATTCTAGTGCAATGGGGATGTAAGTCTGAGTATGAAAGGGCAGTCGTGCAGCCGGAATCCAGAATCTAGCTTCTTAACAGGGGTAGGAAGGATCTTTGCTTTGCTGTGTCCTAGGAACCTGGAAAATCCTGGCTAAGAAATGAAGCATTTGCCCAATTCTCTGTTAGCCCTCTACTTTTGTCAAGTACTGTCTTCTTGCTATGCTAGATGTAAACTTCATGAGGATTTTTTAAAACATGTGATTAAAATTCTATGCACAGATGTGTTTGTGTGTGTGCGCGCGCACACACACACACACACACACACACACATGCATCTATTCTAAGTGTGGCTTGATGAATTTTCACAAACTGAACACATTGATGTAAACAGAACCCAAACTATTATCAGTCTCCTGGGAGCCTCCTCAGGTCCCCTCCCTGACACCCCCATTTCCTATCCTGATTTCTAATAACATAGAGAAGTTTTATTGTTTGGGGTCTTTAAAGAAATAGATGAATGCAGTGTGTGTTCTTCTGTGTCTGGCTGCTTTTCTCAACGTTACATTTGTGAGATTCACCCACATTGTTCCATGTGGTTGTGGATTCTTCATTCTCACTGCCCTAGAGCATCCTATTATATGAATAGATCATTTCACTATCAATGGAGATTTGGGTTATTTTGAGTTTCAGGCTATTATGGGAAGTCATGGTTGTAAATATCTACTATAGGCCTTTAGACTGAAGTATTTCCCATGACTATGTACTCTGGGTGGAAGTGCAAGGTCATAGGGTCTAAGTACATTGCACCTTGGTAGATATTGCCTGTTTTCCAAAGTGATTATATTGATTTATACTTCTACCAGTCCCAGTTGCTTCAAATCCTCACATAGCACTTTCTGTCTTTTTTACTTTAGTCACTATGATGGTTGTACTGTGGGAGCTCATTGTGGTTTTGACTTTCCTGATGATGGAGGAAATTGGCTCCCGAGGTATTGGCCATTAGAATGTCCTCTTCTATGCCATACCTGTGCAAGTCTGTTGCCTATTTTTCTAATGCCTGTCTTAAGATATCTTGGACCAAATCATTTAATCACTCTCACTGTCTTCATTTATTAAATTAGGATCTTAATATAACCAAATCATAAGATTGTCCTGAGGATTAAAGAGATAAACTCATGAAACATGTAGCCTGGTGCCTAGTGCCTGACCCACATTAAGGGCTCCTTAAGTGTGCCAATTATTATTAGTTAGTTTCTAGTGCAGCACAGATCACAGCTCTGCCATATTTGTGGAATAACTGAATTTTACAAATCTTCTTGTAAGATCATTGCAATGAGGATCTGTTAATACTGGCCATGTCTATGCTCAGTGGCTTGGGGATGAGACAGACTTATTTTATTCTCTTGCATTTTGTACCTCTTGAATTTTTTTTTAACTATGTGAATACATTTCCTGTTCAAAAACACATAAAATTAAATTCCAAAAATAATAGTTGGAATAGAAATGGAAATAATCTGGAGTTAAGTTGAATTGTGAGCCATCTTGCCTGTGCTACCATGTATCCCAAAGATGTATATGGAGAAAGGATATGTTTGGGGGGCACGATTGGGGGCCAGTGAAGAAGAAACATTTAAAAAAAAATAAGATTGAGTTGGAAAGGTGTGATGTCAATCTATTCATGGAAAAGTTATGAGAATAGAAGGACAGGTAAATTATTCATGCACAATTAGTGTTTGAGTATTCCCAGAACTTCTTGAGATGGTAGGTGAATTTAATATTGAGAAAAAAAATATCAGAAGAGAGAAGTAAAATGGAATGCTTTAGTCATGTCCATTCCAGCCTCTCAGGCTCACAAGAATTTTGAATATTTTGGTTTTGGGTCTTTCAGGGTAGAGATATGCATCTCTGTATCTCTTAGGGATTTGTTATATAAAAAAGGTAAAATTCTTGGTGAATTTATGTTGCATTTATATAAGATAAGTCACTTTGTGTGATCCCAAAAGAGAAATAATGGAGCTGTGGCCGCATGCTTTAAAATTATTATCACTGATGGGCTAGGGTAGTGGCTCAGTGGTAGCATGCTTGCCTAGCATGTGTGAGGCACTGGGTTTGATTCTCAGCACCACATACAAATAAATAAAATAAAGGTCCATCAACAACTAAAAAAAAAAATATTATCATTGATAATATTGGTCATGCCTTCACTTGTATATTTCTTGAAGCATACCAAATGCTGTTATATCCATGTTCTTATTTTGTCCTTCATACTAACTTCTGAGCAGGACAGATATTATGCCCATTTTATAGGTGGAAGAACTGAGGCTTTGAGGGGCTAAACGAAGGAAGGAGCCAGGACTGGAAACCAGTTTAATACTGGAAAAAACTTCAAAATAGTCTTCCTATTCTGTTTGTGATATATGTAAGAGTTGAGAGAGAAGGTGTTTGAATGGAGAATAATGACTAAAATGGAGAGTTCAGGCTGCCAACATCCATAGAGATGGTTATGGTGTCATGTCATGCAATGTGCCTCTAGGTTATATCAATTCTGAGCTTTGATGAGGTTTCAAGACAGACTTGGCATTAGCATTCAATTAAGTGACCTTCTAAACAATGATGCTGGGGAGGGAACCTAGCGTCTCCCACATGCTAAGGCAAGTGCTTGACCATTAGGCTATATCCAGCCCTTTAAGTGACTTTTTAAATGGTTATACATACTATTTGATAATATTTGTGCATGTGATTATTCTTAACATGTATTATTTAATCACCACACTGCCTGTAGTCTTCTTTTCCTTTTGGATTCCTCCAATTATAACTTCTCCCATTAAAAGAGAATCACATTTTATATTACTTGATTCCCCAGGCCATTTAGTTAGATTCATTAACTTGAGAAACAGCTTCAAGGTCACCAAAACAACCTCTTCATAATTTTATAAATGAGAGAACCAAGACACAGAAAGGCAAATAACTTGTCCAATATCGTAGAGCCAGTTAATGTGGAGGAAGGCATGAAATAAACTGGGGACTAAAAGGGCAGAGTTGACTCTAAATGCAAGTTTTCTATACAGGTCAACTTTTAAAACAGTTTTATTAAAGTATAATTGATACACAAGTGCTGCATATATTTCATATATTCAATGTGACGAGTTTAGACATACGCATACACCTGTGATTAAATTAAGTTGGGTTTTAAGGAGAGAGAGTCTTGTAGTTCTATGGAAAAGAGAAGAAGGATTGTTTCTTCGACTTATAATATGATTTTTACCTATCATCTAGGTGTGGTGGTGCACACTGTAATTCTAGCAACTAAGGAGGATTGCAAGTTTGAGGTTAATCTCAGCAACTTTGTGAAACCCTCAGCAACTTAGTAAGACCCTGTCTCAAAATACAAAATAAAAAGGGTTTGGGATGTGATCCTTTCAGTTCCTAGTACAAAAAATGATTACCTATCTAGGTACTCCTTTCCTGGAATGCCCCAGCATTAACTCAGAAGCATTAATTCAGGCAATAACAGCCCTGTGGAGAATACCTTGTTGTCTCCTGGGGTTCAAGGCTAATGTGCTTCTTCACAGTGTAACCTATTAAATATGCAGGCTACGAGCAGCAGCATTTTCAGAGAAGTGGTTCGTAACTTATGGGAATGCTTTTGCAGAGAAACAATTTTCCAGGGAGTCAAATCAAGCTTTGTTAGAAGCTCTACTTTAGGGAAGATAATATTCTTGGAAACCTCTCAGAGATTCAAAGCAGATCTACCCTTACTGGATATGGCATTTCTTTATTTTAAGCAAAGTTGTTGCTTGCTTGAAGAAGAAGAAGAAGGAAAAAGTCTTTCTGGTATATGAGGGAGAATGCCAGTGTTCCTTTTCTGTTACTTTATTTTCCAGACTACCTTTTAATTCTTTCCTGGTCAGGTATAATGGTAAAACAGGAAACACTAAAGAGCATTCATTTCAGTTTGGAGAGGGGCACTGAGGTATTGAAAGGGAAAGGTCTTTTTCTTCCTTTGTGATAATGCCCTCATGGACAGGTCTCTGAATCAACTATATTTGTGGGGACTCCCTGGCTGTAGTTGTGAGAAGAGGAGTCAGGTTGGCAGAGGTCTAGCTTGGGAAGAGCCATGGGAGCTTTTATTTGTGACATTTGTTTGTTAGTTTGTTTGTTTGTTTTCCAGGGCCTTGTGCATGCAAGGCAAGCACTCTACCAACTGAGCTATATCCCCAGCCCCTTACTTGTGGCATTTCTAGTATATAAATTTAGAAACATAGCTCTTTGAATTCTCAGTCATGGTTGGATACTTATATAAAAAAAAAAACAGTTCTAATTATGTTTATTTGTATCTTCCTGATTAATCTGGATTTTGCAAACATTTAGCCCAAATCAAAATGGTTGTCAAAGCTGACTCCGTGGGTAACAGAGAATAGTGCTTTGAGGACTCAGGTCTGTAATCAAGGGATATGGGGCATTATAGGTCATGGCTACAAGCTGTGAAGGGCAAAGGGATTAAGTGATAGCAACCCCTCCGAGGAGATATCCCAGATCAGTGCAAATACATAAGAAAATTAGGAAGTAAACATGTAACTAAGAATCCTTGCAAGCGACTCCACTCAGGAAAGCAAAAAGAACACTGCTTTTTCCTCTATTACCAACAATTTTGCAACCTTTGCCAATTCATAGGACTATTTTAGGTTTCAGTGTCTGTGGGTGTGAAAGGAGTTATTTCTGTTAGAATTCTTCATCTATAAGCAGTAGAAATTATATCTCACCATTTTAAGCAGAAGAGGATGTTTTGGGAAGGTGCTGGACTGCTAACAGAGTTGCAGAGACCCAGGCTGAGCCAGGCAGGAAGCAGAGTAGGTGTGGGGGCTGGGTGTCAGAAACATGGCCTCCCTGGGGAGTGGGCTTGCCCTCATGAGGTTCTAGGAGGCACACTTCTTTTCTCTGTCAATAGACAGTCCAAGGTCAGTAGAGAGTCTTCACAATCTTGGGGTTCCTCCTGGCTGAGCCCTCTATTTTTTGATTTCTCAATAAAGAACTCTGGGTATGTAATAAAAATACTTAAATAAAATAGGAAATGGATATTTCCAGTCTTTTTCCTCTGATACAGTTTCTCTTCTGGAATATATGCTTTTATTTGGCAGAATTTTGATTTGCTTAAAAAGCTAGTACAGTTGCTATCAACCTGAAGCTTGAAACATTTAATGCAGTTTTAATTTTACTATTTACTAATATAAATAAGGTAGAGATGGGTCTAGAGCTTGATGTGTTTGACATTTAAATCTAACTTTGCAAATCCATTTACTAGGCTAGGAAAGAATTTGATATGCTGTCTCAGGTCTATCTGGATTTGTTATAGGATAGTAATGAGAATCTCGCAAAGGAGAAAAGATGTATGTTTGAAGTTGCATTTTTTATTTTCTATTTCATTGAAATAGATTTTCTAGGTCAGTCCTTTCTCTGGGCTCACCATCCATTTAGCAATAGTTACCATAAGAATTACATTTTGGGGAAATACTGATGTGGAAATACATGTCATTGAATACATCAGAGGCCTTTTTTCCCTGCTACTCTGAAAGTCAGTTGGAGCTCAATTTAGAGAATTGCTAGTTTTAAGGAAGTGAAATACATACCATTCATTCAGCTTAGTGCATTTTAATTACTTACTCGAAAGTTTAACCATTTTAGACATTTTTCTTCATCTAAAAATGACTGAAACTATTTGTGTATTGCTTCCAGATATATTTAATCAGCAAGAATTAGGTAAACACAAAGGGTGGACATTGCTTGGGTTGGTTTTTCATACCAGGAGATAGGTGGAGATGGCAAGAAGGAGCCTCAGTCTTAGCTTTTCACACAAGCTTAGGAGAAAATGGTTTGTTTGTCCATCTATGAATCTAGCACTGTCAAGCAACACTGCCCTTGTAATCTTCATTGACAAGGATGAGCTATGGAAATGGCTTCCTATTGTTTTCCCAGCAGATTCCCCAGGAAGCATCTCCCTTAGGCACAGATTGTCATGTAAATCTGAGTGACAGTGAGCCTGCAGAATCTCCACAGGAAGAATATGGCCAAGGTGGACAGCTGTATCCCAAAATTCATGCTCCCTTTTCTGCAGCACATTGTTATCCCTGATAAGCAGGAGCTAAATTTCCCAGCCCTTCTTACAGCTAAGCACGGCCATGTGACTATTTCTCATGAATGGAATGAAAATGATGTGTCACTTCCTGTTCATAGTGTTTAAAAAGCAGAGATATTGAGTCCATATTCTCTCTACTGGCTACATGTAGATGACTGCTCCTGGACATAGTAGAGCCAGGAGATGGAACCACTGTGAAGTGGACTGTCAGCTGTCAACTAGGAACATCCATCTCAGATTCTTATCTGAGCCATAAACAATTTTTTTTTTTTACTGTATTTGAGCTTTTACACATCTGTAGGCCTGTTCATTGTATCAGCAAGCATTACCCTATTATAGGAAATAAATTCTTTGGGGTAGACATTTGACTTGCCGCTGTGTATTTATTGTATCTTTGAATCCTTTGTTAATTCAAAGCTTACAGTGGAAAGAGAAGACCAGTCTACATTTCCTGTGCTGTTGTAGTTTGGATGTGAGGTGTCCCTCAAAAGCTCACATGTGAGACAATGCAAGAAGGTTCAAAGGAAAAATAATTGTATTGTGAGAGTCTTAACCCAATCAGTGAGTGAATCCCTGGTGGGATTAATTGAGTGGTAACTAGAGGCAGGTGGGGTGTGGTTGGAGGGAGTGGTTAATTGGGGGTGTGGCTGTGGGGTATATATTTTGTATCTGGAGCTGGATCTCTGTCTACTTCTTGACCCATGATGTGAGCTGCTTCCCTCTGCCACACATTCTGCCATGATGTTCTTTCTGCCTCACCTAGAGCCCCAAGGAATGGAGCCAGCCTTCTCTGGACTAAGACCTCGGAAACTGTGAAATAAACTGTTCCTCAAATAAACTTTTCCTCCTGGTTAGACCCTTTAGTCACAGAAGTGAAAAAGTTGACTAAAACAGTGCTTATCGCATGAATAGAAGGGCACAAATATGAGTGAAAAACTAACACTTCTTAGATATTTATAAATCATTTCCCTAAATTCTTCTCCTGAATGGTTAGCCTATTGAGAAGTAATATGGTATGCAGGCTGTGGGGCCTGGATGCCTGGTGATAAATCTTGCATCTGTTGCTTACCATCTTTATGAACTTGGGCAAGTTGTTGAAACTTCTGGTATCTTTCTCTCTATTCCTCTCTGCAAAATATAGGTGATAACGTGACCCACCTCAGAAAAACGTTATGAGAATTAAGTAAATACAGTTGAGTTTCTGAATATATTTTCTAGCTTGTGGCAAACACACAACAAATGTCATTTCTTGTTATTGTTCAGGGATTTTGTTGTGGTTTAACTTAGGATTTCTAAGGACCTTTGTATTTATCTCTCGTATTTTTCACATTAGGGTGAGGAGAATCCTGGAAGCTTTTATATGAGAATAAAACAAATCACAAACACTAGCTACCTTATGGATTAGAAAATGTAAGTGCTGGGGATATAGCTCAGTTGGTAGAGTCCTTGCCTTGCATGCATAAAACCCTGGGTTTAATCCCCAGCACCCTCCCCCCACAAAAAAGTTAAATTACAATGATGAAATACTAGTTGATAATTTGTAACTATATATCAAATATTGGTTTTATTTTACATATATTAACTCATTTAATCATCACAACAATTGTGTAAGTTTGGTATTACTATTTGCCCTGTTTTATAAATTGGGGAATTGAGACACAGTGAAGTTAAATTATGTTCTCCTAACATACAGCTATTTTAGTGGCAGAATTGCTGCTTCAAATCCAGGCAGAGTGGTCATGGAGGCCGTACCTTTTTAACACTTAGTCAAGGGTCCTATCTTCTGTGAGGTCTTTCCTGATGTGTTCAGGAGGGTGTTCACCACCATT
This sequence comes from Urocitellus parryii, assembly GCF_045843805.1. Taxonomy (NCBI): domain Eukaryota; kingdom Metazoa; phylum Chordata; class Mammalia; order Rodentia; family Sciuridae; genus Urocitellus; species Urocitellus parryii. The sequence continues at coordinate 80,108,695 of NC_135540.1, forward strand.
TATGTTACCACCTACCTTGAGCTGGTTCGATTGTAGGAGGGATCGCGCTGTGTTGTAGTCATTTGTTCATATTCCTGTAAGGTCCCTGTGCATATAGACTAGACTAGTGCTTCTTAAACTTCATTTTGGCTGTGAATCATTTGGGGCCATCTTGTTAAAATGCAGATTCCAATTTTTGGTTGATTTTATGCCACAACTTGTTGAGGCCCACAGAGTGCTCAGATATTTGTTCAATCATTATTGAGGGTGTTTGGAGAAGAGATTAATTTTTCAATCTGTAGACTGAGTAAAGCAGATTACCTTCCCATCTTATCAATTGAAGACCTTAATAGATAATTCCTCCTGCCTGACAACTTTTTTTAAAAAATTATTTATTCTAATTAGTTATCATGACAACAGAATACATTTTGGTTAATAGTACACAAATGGAGCACAATTTTTTTTTTAAAAAAATTTAGTTGTAGATGAACACCATACCTTTATTTGTTTATTTTATGTGGTACTAAGGATTGAACCTACACTTGTAAGGCAAGCACTCTACCACTGAGCCCCAGCCCCAGCCCAAATGGAGCACAATTCTTAATTTCTCTGGTTGTACACAATGTAGAGTCATACCTTTGGGTCATCATGCATGTACCTTGGGTAATGATGTCTGTCTCATTCCACCATCTTTTCTAACTGCATGTTTCCTCCTTTCCCCTCCCTCTCCTTTGCCCTATCCAAAGTTGCCTGATTCTTTTGAACTGGCACATCAGCTTCTTTCTGCCTGGGCTTGACCTGAAACATGAGCTCTTCCTGGGTCCTGTGCATGCTGGCCTTCCAGTTACTACTTCACCATTGGCTCTCCTTGGCTCTCCCTAGCTTTCCAGATCACCCTGTAGATCATAAGATTTGTGAGCCTCCATAATCTCCCTTTATATCTAAATAATATAAAATACCTAAATATTATATAAACATTACTATATGTATATGATTGTTTCTGTTTTGCTGGAGGACCCTGACTAATACAGTAGGTTTGGTGTGGGGCCTGAGACCCTACACTTCTAACAAGTTTCTTTGTAGTGTCAGTGTTCCCAGGCAGCTGACCATATTTTGAGGAGCAAGGATAAAACTGTGTCATTCACCTTTGTATCCTTAATTGAGGTTTTTTTTTTTTCTTGATTGAATTTTGGTTGAATGTTTCAAGTGATATTTTCTTATCAGATAAAAGACATCTCTCTCTCTCTCTCTCTCTCTCTCTCTCTCTCTATATATATATATATATATATATATATATATATAATTTTATGGAAATAGTGATGAGAAGAAATAATTCTGAAAATTGTATTTTCAACCTTAATATAGTCCAAATTTGACTTAAACAATGAGGAGAAAAATGAAGGTCAAATGAAAAATGACACATCATAAGAGCCAAATGTCTAGGAATTAGAAAGCAAGATTAATGAGACTGACTGGGTCTGATTAGAATCTATCAGTGGTTAAGCATAGAAAAGAAAATTAGCTTAAGCACTTATGGTTTTAATAGCATGCATGTGAAACTAGGCACTGCCTGAGTATCTGAGTGTTCTGTAAGATTTAGTTCCACATACTCGTGCATTGAAGTCATTTTAATCATTTGTAAGTATGATAATGTATCCATGAAGCCTGAGCCTGATAATCTTCAGTTAGTTTCATGGCCCATTATTTCCTGCTATGGAGATAGTGTGTGGCTCATTGGTTATGTTTCCTCTTGGAACTTTGTTCCTGAAGTTTGGTTACACTATAATCAGCTGAACCAATTCAGGGTTTAATTCTGTATGGTGAGAGGTGACAGGATGTTTCATCGTTGACTTTACTTGTTTTCTCTTAATAACCAGAGTTTATTTACCACTTTTATAAACCCATGACTCAAAGATTAAATTATCTCAGGAAGCCCATAAAAGATGAAAATGTTAGAATTCTAACAACAACAGAAGAAGCTAATAGGAGTCAGACGCACGCACAGATGTACACAATCTAAAGATGTCATTGATCATGAGATGTGCCATCTTAATACGCATATGTATGATAGCTGCTGCTGCTAAAGTCGAAAAAGTGCTACACTATAATAATTATATTACTATATTATAGTAATGTCAAATTATTAGACTATAAGATGCATACCGATTTCAGAGATCTTAATGTGAAAAAATAAATGTTTTAGAATTGCTGATGTGCATTGTATATTTATGTATGTGTGTATGTGTAGATATATAAACATGTATATTTATACATACCCACTCAGATATATAGGTGTTAAAAACTGTATCTCCACATGTTGATGTCTAGACTGTGTCTGAAGGTTGCAGACACTCTATATAAAATGTGTAGAAAAAGTGTTTTTTTTTTTTCTCTGAGATTCTTTTTAGAATCTGAGACTGTTAGTGATATTTTTAGGCTTATTTTATGTGTTTGGAATGATTGATACAGAGGCCACTATAATAGTTATAGGGCTTAGGCTATTTTAGTCTTCAAAAATAATACTTGTTTTGACTTGTGAAATTGAGGATCTTTAGTTAACCAAGAAAATTATAATTCAAATAAAGGGCATTTGGTTACTCTTATGACACATGTGTTCGGTGATACGTCCTCATGTTATCTTGCTCTTTTGGCACACATCTTAGTACAGATCTGCTGCTTTTTAAATTCTCATTTGATCTGGGGTCTCATTCAATTTGACCTTTTAATTAAACCAAATTGCTGAGACTTTGATTTGTATGACCTTGGTTAAAATTGCAGGGCAAGTTCAGAATTGCTTCATACATGCATGCAGAGCTCCCAGAAGTTCAATAATGATTTTTTAGTGTATGTGGACTTTGTGACAAGTAGCAATGGACTTTATGTGAGAAACAATTAAGATAACATCAATACTCACTAATGTCTTGCACCAAGGGATTGGGATTGTGAAAAAGCTGTGGACTGCGGGAGCATGATGAATATTGTAGGCAAGTCACAGTTGTCATGGAAAAGCTAATGATCATTATTTTTCATGGATGAAACTTTCACATTGCCAATAAAACCTTTCTGATGGGTGAACGCGTGTCCCTCAGGAAACATGTTTAGGTATTGTTAAAATCTGTTTTCTCTTCACTCTCCCCAAAGCCCTTTTAAGAGATTGATTATTTAATGTTGAGCCTTGTTTTATTTCATGTTGCTTTCTTTTGCTATCCTGTGCTTGAGCTAAGAAGGCTAGTTTATTCACCGCTAAAGCGAAACTATGAACATTAAGAGGCTGTCATGATGGTAAGAAGCCAGACTTCAGCAGTCAATAATAGTAAAATCACATGTTTCAGCACTAAAAGACCATGGCCATTATTTTAGTCAGCTTTTTCATTGCTGTGGCCAAAAGACCTGACAAGAACAATTAGAGGAGGAAACACATTTATTTAACTCACAGTTTCAGAGGTATCATCAGTTTATAGACAGCCAACTCCGTAGGTATGGGCCTCAGGGGAGGCAGAACATCATGGCAGAAGGATACGTTGGAGGAAAACAGTCTAGGACATGGCAATCAGGAAACACAGATCCCTGCTCACCAGGGACAATATAACCCCAAAGGCATGTCCCCAATGACCTATCTCTTCTAGCCACACCCTACCAGCCTATAGTTGCCACCCAGTTAATCCCTATCAGGATTAATCCACTGATTGGGTTATACCTCTCATTATTTAATCATTTCACATCTTAACATTCCTGTCTCACTTTGTGGGAACACCTCATACGTAAACCATATCTCAACCATAACAGGCATTCTGCAAAAGAGGATTATTATGTAAGGTAAGTTTCATTTTTGTCTTTTAAAAAAAGAATCTACAGTATTGGAATAATGAAAGGAGATGCTATATACTTGGAGTTAGTGGTAATTTAGTGCTTCCTGGGTACCAGGCACTTACAACTACCTTATAAGGCAGTACTCTTATTAGACCAATTTTATAGGTGCACACTCAAGTTCAGAGAAGCTAGATGACTTACCTAAGTGTATCATTCAAGACACTGGTAAGTAACGCATTCAGTTTGGGTACTTGCAGGAGAATTTATTAAAGAGATTATGTATAAGGGTGTTGGCAGAATTTAGGGAACAACAAGGAGTTAGCAACATTGGGATTCATTTCTACCCCTAGGATGAGGATATGGGGAGATAAAGTTCCTGGATATAAGATTACATGCATAGCACCCTGAAGAGGTATGTTGCCAGGATTGGTTGAATCCCACTGGAAGCCAGGGGGCAAAAAGCCACTGGTGCTGTCACTAAGGCTCAGCCTCCTGGGGTCCAGAGGAGAATGAAGACTGGATATAGAGGAGCAACAGGAACACAATCAATAGCCACTCTCCAGGTTTTGAGAGTTAGTAATGAGCAGGACTTAGGGACAAGTGCAGGCAGAGCAGACCCTGCTAGCCACTCCCCATATACTCTCCTGCCAGACAACTTCAACTTTCCTTCACAGTGAACCTAGGATGAACAGAAATGCAATTGAAATGTCTTAGCAGCTCCAAATGTCATTTATTCATTCCTTATTATTCACTTAAATTTTCATTAATCCTCCATTTTTAGTATTACGTTGTTCTGAAAAAACATCTTGTCTTTCTTTCCCAGGTTCCATCAAGTTCAAGGGTGTCTGGCTCTTGTTGACTATTTACTTTGTTGTTTCATCATCTCTGCGGGGGGTATTCTTTTACATTTGGAACACTCTTCAATGATTATTGTAGTTGAGAAAAAAAAATCAGATCTTAGAGCGATCTTTAAGTTAGCTAGATTTGGGAGTTTCTTGCAGTGTGAAGAAAGTAACTTTTTCTAAAAAGACAAGAAAATTGCCTTTTAGTATATGTGTCAAGGTGCCAGAATGCCTGGAGAAAAATGATCCTCTTTGTGAACAAGCACACAAATGAATAAATGATGGTCTATTTTTGTATTGAAATGTAGTTATTTCCATAGACACTTGATTCATAAGGATTAATTGTACAGTAGTGTTTTCCAAAATCTATTTGAATTATACACAGCATTGATATAATAAACTCTTCACTTCTTGTTCAAATACTACAACATTTTCTTTCAAAAATCATTGATGTGCAGTGCCTTAAATAAAGATTAACACAGTAGCTTTTAGCTTTCTGTTTTTATATTCCATTAATGTGAGATGAATTTTGGAAGTACATTAAGGCTTACTAGCTACAATTATCTCTCTCTCTTTTTTTTAGGTTCGAAGAGAGCATATTAAGGATTTTAGATATAAAATGGAATGTTATCATGATGATGTTTGGATCAGAGCCTGCTATTCTTTGTAAGAGGGTAGAAAGTCCCAGTTCCCTAGGAGACTGCATCTGGTCACAGGGTATATAGCAGTCACAGGGAATAGCATGGCTAATGGTATCCTCAGTGAACAGCAGGCTGACTATCCTGCTTAATAGTAGAAATAATGAACATTTATCTACAATTTAAACTCCCAAAGTACTTTTATGCACCTACATTGACTGATCTAATCCTCTATCTGTGAGAAAGTTGTTTTTTAAAATTTTTTTAGATATTTTTTTTAGTTGTCAATGGACCTTTGACAGTGCCTCACAAATGCTAGACAAGCACTCTTCCACTGAGCTACAACCCCAGCCCCTGTTTTTTAATCATCAAAATACAAACAAGAAAACTCAGGGTTCAGATGTCAACTAGGGGGTGGCAAGGCCAGAATCTAAGTAAGTTTTCTGACTCCCAAGTTTGGATCTCTCTCCCATTATCTAATGCTGACTCACAAAATATCACCTGCCCTAAGTACTGGGGGGGGGGGGTTGCTTTTTAAAATTTTTTAAAATTTATATAGGACAGAGGACTGTATTACAATTCTTATTACACACATAGAAGACAATTTTTCATTTGGGTGGTTATATTTAACTCTGTGAAATGTTAAGTTTTTCTGTTTTTTTTTTTTTTTTGGTGTGTGTGTTGATAATCATTTGTTAGCTTATTTGCTGGGACAAAGACCATGTGACAGTGTTTAAAAACCCGGAGATCACACATCTCAACACTGAGACCAAAATATTAAGAGGATGATGACCCGAGTCGTGGTGTTTCCCAGTCGGGAACTGAAAGGGCACAGATTAAACCAAGACACTAGCTCTCATACTCAATGTGAAGAGCCCACAGCGCCAGATACGGGTTTATTTGTCACGTTCAATTTTATTTGTTTGCTTTCTGTATCTTTTTAGTGTTATTAAAGATCCAGGAGAGGTGGTCAGGAATTTAAGTATAAAATTCTTTCTCTAGAAAACCACACGTTCCTCTCAAGAGGCTGATGTTTTATCTCAGCCTGGCTCTGTTCTGAACCACCATCTAATTTATTCACTGCTCCTGGTGCCGTTTCCATGTCTTTGAACTTGGGTGTCTAGGATTCTTTCTACCTCCCTGGGATCTTATAAAGCATGAAGTGAAGAGATCTGAGAATTGAGAAAAGCAGAAAGCTATTGAGAATTTTCCTGAACAGTTATAATTTGGGTTTTTATAATGGGGGCTCAGGTTTTCTCCTTTAAATTAAGTTATCTAGTGGTCTCTTTTTTTCCTAGAGAAGAAACTTATGGGTCAGAATGGGCCTTGAGTGATATCAGGGACAGTCCTGAAGCAGGCATTGGTTTACTCCTATGGGAGTGTCAAACAGTATTGCGACACTTTGGTGCAACTCAGCAGGAATTTACCATCAGGTAGTGAAACTTGTGTTGAGATCATTAGGTAGGTCTGCAGCTAGTAAGTAAGTAAATAAATGAATAGTGTCATAGATCTGTGAAGGGAAGACAGCTTCCAAATACACGTCATCTTAATAAATATAATTACCTGTTTAAGTAGTGAATACTTGCTCAGAAAATGAAATCATTTTTTCCCTTGAGAATTCACTTATGCTTCCAATTAATTTAGGACTTTTCAAAATGTTTCAGATATTGTACATGTTGCAAAAAAAATCATTGTTTAAGAATTTTTTTTTCTATTTTATCATACTTGAGTAGCTCAATTCACAATACTAAACTATGGAACCAACCTAGATGCCCTTTAGCAGATGAATGGATAAACAAAATCTGGTAATATACACAATGGAATATCACTCATTCTTTAATATCACCTTAAAGAAGAATGAAATTATGGCATTTGCAGGTAAATGGAGGGAGCTGGAGAATATCATGCTAAGTGAAATAAACCAAACCCCAAAACCCAAAGGCTGAATGTTTTCTCTGTTAAGTGAATGCTGGTCCATAATGGGAGGAGCGGGTAATGAAGAATGGAGGAACTTTGGGTTAAGCAGAGAGGAGTGAGGGGAGGGGAGGGGGTGAAGAGGTAGGAAGGTAGTGGAAAATAAAAGTATATCTAGTGAAACCTGAACCTACGGAAAGATCCCTTGTGGCCACTTCTGTGCCCTTGATACATGCTTTTTTTTTTTTTTTACAAATCCCTTTGACCCATAGCAAGACTAGCAGCCCAACCACTTCAGAACCCTGCAGAATACTTGTATGTGTCCATGCCCTGTGTATGAGTAATTTTCATATACATGTTAATAGTTATTTGGGAAGTGGAATTAACACTTGGAGAGGAAAAAGAGAGATCAAACGAAAGACAGAAAATTGCAAAGATGTTTTCACAATGTAGCATTGAATCAAAAAAGAAATTGAGGACAACATTCTTCTTTTAGGACACAGGCCACATAGAGCAAGTTGTTGAGCGATGTCACCGTATCTTGCTATTTGATATATTCTTAGATGAGTGTATCTTGTGCTGTGTTATGGCTATAGGACCCTGTGCAGGTAGCAATTGACTGAAAGCCTATCCAGGGGACATGAAAAGTACACCTTAGCTAACCACCACTACCATAGCAACTCTCATTTCTTGTCTGCTTATATTATGTCAGGAACTGCTAAGTCATTTATGACATTTTCCCACTTAACCTTATAGTAACCCTATGAAGTAGCTGTTATTAGCACACCTGTTTTACAGAACAAGAAACCAAGGCCTAGAAAACTTAAGACAATCAAGGACATAGAACTAGACATGCGATGTATTTATGTTTGAGGACAGATCTCTCTGACTAAACAAAATATATTAATAAAATTCCAATTTAAGCATCCAAGATATTGTATGTGGGAGCAGCTTCCAGGAGATCTGAAAGTAAAAGGCACTAACTTGGCCTAGTTGGCAGGATCCATAAACTGCATAACATGACTACAGTGGTGTCAGGGAAGTGCCAGTTGGGCCATCTGAGAATGGGAAGGTTTTAAATATTCAATTGGGAAATTTGCTGTTGGTGGCTAATATTCCTTTGGGAGTCTTTTACAGAGCTGAGGTATGGATGGGGATGGATGGAAGACAGTTGTGATCCTAAAACCAAATAAAAGCATTTTGAACCCAGGAAAAGTAAAATCGTCTTTTAAGCCATTGGTACAACAAGCAGAATTGTAGGAAGTGATGGAAATACCTGTAGATAGGAGTGGAGGTCTCCTGGTACTCAGATCTATGATTAGAGAAATCCAGACAGATGTTTTGGAATAGGTAATGTGGTGGGGATGTACGCACTTCAGACTGTCTGGAGTTTATTCTGCTTTTATTTATGAGATTTTCTTGTGAAGTAATGGGGACTTCTCCGACTTGGGCAAAGAACCTCTTATGAGGAACATAAGTGGCTTTTACTGGATGTTTTTACAGTCTAGACTTCCTATGTATATCTTTTCATTATCTCGAGAGTTAGAAGTGGGAGCTGAAGTACTGAGATCATTTTATGTCATCTACCATTTTAAGGGAATGTAGGGCTTATTATTTGGTAATCTTATTAAATTCTCCATTTTTTTAACTCAAATTTTAGATTCTTCTTTGGATTCAAGCAGGCTCTTCATTGTTTACAAGGTAATTTTTGCATTGCAAAATTCTCTTCTTTTCTCTCCCTCTATCTTGGCTGCCACAGTCAGACAAAAAAACAGGAGGACACTTCCTTCGTGCATCTGTAATGGAAGCCTTAGCAGCAGACAGTAATTGCTCCAGGTCTGTCAAAGAGAGGCATTCACCAACTAATTAAGCTGAGAAAATTAGAAGATCAGTATCTACATTTCAAAGGATTCTGTGTTTTAAAGAAGAGATTCGCTATAGAATTTTTTTACAGAGTTATTTCTTGGACATCAACATGAAGTACATTTAGACAGCATTAATTATTTCAAAGTGACCAAAGAGAAAAGGAAAATAAATATGAAGAGAAGCCAGTATCAATTTCTGATTGAAATAAATTTCTGTAAAGGTAAAATATGCATTGATTGAAAAACTATACTTGGTTTATGTTTTTATCTTGGTGTTTTTATATGGTTGATTCTACAAACTATTGTTAGGAATGGAAGACAGCTTTCAGTGATAGTTCTATAAGGATTGTATTTTGGTAAGGAGGCTGCCCCCAAGATACTCATAAATCTAGCAAATGTGTTTGTAATCTCAAGTCAGCATCAGTATTAACACCTATGCAGTAAAATGATGATGGTATCTTCCTTTATGTAATGTATATTTGTGAAATTTCTGTACCTGTTTCTCTATAGATAGACAACTTCACGGTTATGTTTGCAAAGCCATCACTGATACAGTTCCCGCCCCTGTCCCCAACCATGTGCTCTCTGCAGTTCAGCTAACACTGTGTTCAGTTTCTGGAGCACGTCCTGAGCTCTCTGCCTTAGCTCTGCAGCATCTTGTCCAGTGTTCCAGGGATGGCTGCTTTCGATCCTGTAGATCTTGGCTCAAACATTACCTCTTCCCAGAGGCCTTGCCCCACAGGTTTCTCTAGTGATTCTTTTTCTCAGAGACTGACTTGTTTCATTTATAACATATAGCACAACACTGCAATTGCTTTATTTGTTTGAATATTTATATAAGAACTAATATGTAAACTCCATGAGAATAGGGAAAATTACTTTTAAACAGATTCCTTCCTCAGGGTCTTGTACCTAGTAGGTACCCAGTAAATACTTGTTGAGTGGATGACCCTGGAATTCACTGTCCCACAGAAATGTTAAAAATAATAGTCCATTTTCCAGTGTCTCATACAGCCTAGTTATTTCAGTGATATAATTATCCATTGCTTTAGGATATGCAGCTTGAATTATGGGTTGTGAGAGCAGGGGGTGAAGTAGGATTCAGGAAAAGGAGAAAGAATCATTTATTGTCACTTTCTTATATTCAGCTATAAAACTGATAAACTTTTCCTTTATACTTTCTTTCTGCCACATTCTTTGTTTTATTTTGACTATTTTAAGGAACAGAGATCCATTTGGGAAAGGCCAAGGAAAAGGATATTATATAATGGGTAACTGAGAACAGGAGCCAGAGCTCACAGAAATAGGAATTGGGAAGCCATTGAGAATAAAGATATCTTTTTCTCTAATTTTCTCACTTATGGGCCACATGATTTCTCTCCTGGGGTTCCTGCTATCCTTTGTCATATTCCCTGGGTTTTGCTGCCTGATTTACTCTGCTTATGTATAACTTGGATTTTCAAAAGTCATCATGGCCAACACCTTTTAGGATCCTTTCATATCACAACTTTTAAGTTTTAATTTCCATTGCTAACTGCCTCAGACTTCCTTCCATTTCTGAACTCCTGGTATGGAAATCTGATTGGTCCTTGTGCTAATTGACTGTGATAAAATACCTGAGACAAATCAACTAAGGGGAGGAAAGGATTTTGAGCTTATAGTTTCAGAGGTTTCAACCCATAGTGACTTGGCTTCATTATTTTTAGGTCTGTAGTAAGGCAGAGCATAATTGCAGAGAGGGCATGACAGGGCAAAATGGCTACTTCATGGCACCCCTAAAGTGGGGGTAGTGGAAAGAGAGAAGATGAGAGAATGTATGCATTAATCCAAGGACAAAATATACCCTTCAAAGTCAGGCCCCATGACTAACTCTTCTAACGTCTTCTAACTAGATCCTTCCTCCAAAGTTTCCACCACCTCCCAAGAGCTCCACCAGCTGGGGACCAAGCCTTCAACATGTGAATCCTTGGGGGACATTCCCGATCCAGACTCTAACAGTTCTCCTCCTCCTCATCTTCCTGAGCCAAGTCATAGGCTGCTTTACAGCCTGTTTGTTGGCTTCCCCACTGGGTCACTTTCCCCCTCTTGTGTCAATCATTTGATCCTGCAGTGGGGAGTGAGGTCATGTGATAAGGGACTAGGTTGCAAAGGCAGCAGGAGTGGTGAGTGGGCCACATTCCCTTAGAAGGGAATATACATAAGTGGGACAACGAACATCTCTCCTAGAATGTCCCAGTTCATAATGCCCTCTACTCAGCCAGCCAGCTCCCTCTAGTCAGTACCAAGCATCCATGCCAGGCCCCAACCTAAAGCCTCCCAACATGATCCACAAACACCCACCCTTTTAGTCTAGTCATTTTCCCTAAATGGAGTGGATAAGATGCTTATGTGTTAGCTGCAGTGCTAGTCTCTTAAGACACAAAATAGAAATAGAATATGGTCTCTACTTTTATTTATTTTTTTTTAATTTATTTTATTTTTATTTTTATTTATTTTTTAGTTATCGGTGGACACAACATCTTTGTTTGTATGTGGTGCTGAGGATCGAACCCGGGCCGCATGCATGCCAGGCGAGCGCGCTACCGCTTGGGCCTCATCCCCAGCCCTGGTCTCTACTTTTAAAGAGTTCACGGTCTAGTTAAGGAGATTGACCAGTATACCATCAACTACTTTTTGATGTGCTCAATGCTATTATAGATTGCTGTAACTAAAGTGCATTTGCAGAGTCTAGTGGTGAAGTGGATAACTGCTTGAGTAGAGAGAGTTGGATAAGAGTTCACAAAAGATATTGCAAGTGGGTTTTGAGAGGTTAATTGGGGTTATAAAAGGGGTGCATTAGCAAAACTGTGGGGAGATAATTCATAGCCTGTCGGGAAACTGCCATGTCTGACACATGAAGTATGTAGGAGTGGGGCTTCTGCTGAAATACGGGCTGTGAAGGCAGGGTGGAATCCAGGTGCTGGTCATGGAGCTTTAATAGGAGGATAGAGATTTGGGCTTGGAGAGAATATGTGAGGAATGGGCATGGGAGAGACGAACTTAGCAGTGGCACATTCCATATATAGTCTTACTGTAACTTCATACTAGGAGCACATAACCATTTTTTAGTTCAATACCATAGGCATTTGCTAAGCATATAGTATGTGTGAAAAAGGAGCTCAATAAAGAGCTGTATTAATGTGACGTCATAGTTATGCCCATGGATATGGATGATATCATCTAGGAAGTACATTCAGAGTGAAAAAACAAACAAACCTGGTAGTGGGAAGTGGGAGCAGGGAAAAAAGCGGTGATTGACATGATTAACAAGATAAGGGGAGAGTAGAGATGGAAGCCAAGGGTAGAGACTCACAACATAGCAGTGGTCAGCACTGTCAGGGGACTATGCCACATAAAATGAAGACTGAAACGTGGCATCTAGGAAGATTGTTATGGGTGGGATACAGAGTAAGGATGCAGTGAGGGGTCCTGGGGCATGAGGTAGCAAGTAGCCACCTCTGATTTCACCCAGAGCTAACCCTGTACAAGGGAATCTCATTTAAGGCAATTTGAATACTTTGTTAACAGCTCTCTGAAAAGATTGGTTGAGGAAGGAGATTGGAGCTCTGAGCTTAAAGGAAGGTTCTGGATTATTTATGGATTTAATTTATCCCTATGATCCATGTCCCCAGTTGACACAGGCTATCAAGAGTTAGCTGCATCCTTTTCTTCTTGAAAAAGGAAGACTATTTAATCATAACCAAGTTGCGCTAATAGAAATTTTAATAAAACTGGGCTGAGCTGGGACTGGGAAGTTGCATAAGCAGTTGGGGAGTATGAAAGTTCCTCTGGGTGCACTCTGCACTGGCATAGCTCTTAGGACTAAAATATAATATTTAATCCAAAGCACTCACCAGTTTTCATAAGTACAGTTTATTTAAAGTCCACACAAATGTGTATGGTACATAAAGCATAATTTTCTGAGAATTTTAATCCTCCCTATGACTTAGATAAAACTTAAAAAGAAAAATCTTGGATATATTTGACAGCATGATTGCTTAAATTGGTTTACCTTCAGTGGAAATCAAAGTAAAGACTGAAACCCTATATCCTCTCCTATATAATCAGTCTTTCTTGAGGATAAGTAAGAAGGCCTGAAGTTTTATTAGAAATTATTTAGTACCTGAGGGCCACAGAGGAAAAATGTGGGGAGATATGTCCAAGATGCATAACTGTTAGTGTCGGGGCAGGGAAAGTACTGAGGTTGAAGTACTTGCTGTAGGAAGAAGCCCACATACTCATCTATGTGCGGCTCGGGACTCAGGTTTCCTCATACCTTTCATCACCTCCTCCTGGGATCCTCTTTCTCCTCTCCCTGTGATTAGCCACTCCTTTTCATCCTTTAAAACTCAGACTGTGCACCAACCCCAAAGCCTTCCTATACCTTTCCCCTTATTTCATATTCTGTGCTGTTGCATTTCTTTGTTATAATACCTGCCATGTGGATGAGCTGTCATTTGCTTATATGTTTAGCTGTTCAACTAGGAGATTCTTGAGTGCAGAAAGAATGTCTTACTCACTTTTACATCCCAAGTGTACAATGCCTGGAAGACCTAGGTGCTTAGTAAATGTTTATGGGATTGAATGGAATAGTAACTAAAACCAAATAGTTGGGAGCCTTAATAGAAAATAGAGCCCTCACTAGTTTGCAACTAGCCTAGTTTGTCTATGTCTTCTGCCTTTTCTCCATAATCTTGGAGAAATTGGTCAACGTGTTGTTCCCCAGAGATAGCATAGGCTATTTTTGTCCCCCACCATGCCTGTGTCCATGGCATTTCTCCTGCCTGGCAAGCCCATCTTTGTGGTCTAGTAGCAGTTATTGTACCATGTGGCTGATGTGCCAGCTTCTTATCTTTCCCTACCTAAGTAGGACTCCCCTGTTCAAGGCCTCCTCAAGTTCTACTCACACTTGCCTCTTCTTCTAACCAATGATCTCAGCCCTCTTTATCCCTTTAGCACTTCCTGTAGCTACTGCACATGGGGTGCTCTATGCTTCTTTTTATGGTTATTTTTCCTTCTGGATAGATTACATACCTATGCAACTAAATTATAAAACTCTTGAGGGCAGGAACTGTATCTTGAACTCCTAACTTTATGAAGAGCTGTAATAAATGTTCGCTGATGACTGAGAGGACGCTGGGGTATTTTTATGGTACAGCTCTGTGATTTCACAACTGGATTCAGCTGGGTATGTTTGTGATGCTGTGGCTCATGGAGGCCAGTCAGGCTGGCTGTAGTCAGGGATTCTGGAATTGAAGGGTCACTTTGGGAAACACAATTGTTCAAGCTCATTACAAGTAAATATCTCCCCGATGAGAAGTTTATATCATATAAAGATTTCCCCAAATGGCATTTAATTTATAGACTTAATACAATAGCAATTAAAATCTGATTGGGACGAGGAGAAGTTTATCTGAAAGGATATTCAAAATTTACAAAGGATATGCTGAAAAGTATATTGTGAGAGGCTGTCTCTATTTGATCTTAAAGCACAAAAAACATATTGTCAAAATATTTTAGAATTCATTCACAAATTGAAAAATGTTATTTTTCGTCTGGTGCAACATGTATATGTTCTATATTATGCTATCATGCACATTTAAGAAATGTTTATAAACCATCTCATCTTGCTGTCAGTCTTCATTTGAGTTAATGGTGGAAAAAGACTTAATAGGTCTTTTCCTTTCTCCATCTCAAGGAAATCAGGCAAAGAAACTGGAAAATCAGGAATTACCAGGAAGAAAAAGCACTAGGAAGTATTTCTTAAAAAGCAGTGGCACCTTCACCAAAAAAGTTAACCATATTCTTCCAGAGAGAACATGAGACTGTGGCAAAGGACAGATTTTTTTTTGTCTTATAAATATTGTTGGGATGACCAGTTGGCAATTTTGGGGACAAATCAATTGAAGCTGTCTAATAAAATAAATATCAAGTGGATTAAATAATGAAGTATGGAAGTAAAATGACAGTCTAGCAAGAAGAATCTAACCTGAAGATGTATCCGACTTCAGAGGGGGTATAATTTACATGCTTGGGTTCAGAAGAGGCTCAATGGTGACATCATTGCACATGACCCCCTGAGCAATCCTATTGACTCTGTCCAGCACTGTGTCCCTAGTAGTGACAGGCCCAAAGTGGATTCTATATGTGTAGCCATGTGGGGGTGCATGAGTGTGTGAATGAATGTGCACATTGTTCAATCTGATGAGCTGCGAGTCTCTGTGTGCATGTGTGTATTTTGACTTTCCTTGAACCCTGAAACCCCTTGAACAAGGGGCCATAAGGGCCTTGTGGGACCATCAGGAGCCACTCTGATACTTCAAGGCCGTGCTGTTCTTCATGTTATTGAAAATAAGGCAGAGAAGAGGATGAGATCACAGGACCAAAAGAGAAAAAAAAAATAAAGCTTCTCCAAGGATGTAGGATGGGGACTGAGGCATGGTGGGAAGGAACTTCTAAATGCTCTTTGAGCCATCTTGATCCTGTCTCTTGTTGTGGTAGGAAAGAAAATGGTTGCCTCTTTTGTTTCACGTCCTTTTCTCTAATTAAAAAGAGGTGAACAGAGGGTTGCAAGCTGGAAGAAGAGCTCCGCCCTCTGGATTCTTGTTTATTTCCTAACTGCTCTACTGCAGGACTGGATGGACTCAGGGTACTGTAGTCATGGCTAGTTCACACAGTCCCTGAAGACAGGCCTGAGCTGTCTCCTTTGCCATTGAACCCCCTGCTCTTAGCCTGTGCCTGTTCTAGAGTAAAAACTTGAAAACATCTGTCAAGTGAATGAATAAGTGCCTCTTGTATACCTTTAGAGAGCAATACAGAGTTTTAAGACCTAATCCTAGATTTAGAGTTTATTGTGAAATATCTGGTCTTTGTGAGTATTTTCTTTAGGGTACTGTGTTTTACAGAATGCTGAAGGGTTAGACTTCCATGCATTAGTTAGCCTCAGAGACGTACAGATCCAGAATGCATCGTGGCCATTTGTCTCGGCCTTATTTGTGTGCCGAGTTCATCATTGTTTTATTTTGAGCACAGCTCCTTCTGCTGCTCTGGACTGTAGAGCTATTAATAGTAACAGGAGCTTCCCAGCTTCAGTCAGTGGCATGCCTGAGAGGGATGTTCAAAGAGATAGGAAGGATCCATCTCCCAAGTAATTTGTATGCCGGGAGTAGCACTCCTTAGAAACCCTGTTCTTTGTAGCTGATGTGGTTCATGTCAGGGCTGGCGTGGAGGAGAGATCTGAGGCATCCTGTGTAGACAGGGAGAAACCAGAGGCTGGAAATCAAGCCCCCACCCCACCCATGGCTAGACAGGTGGCAAGGGTGGCCAGGTGGGGGCACCAGCTGCCAGAGGGAAGGAAGAACAGACGGGCAGGCCCCAGAGCCCAGGAATTCTAGGGGAAGTCCTGGAAGAGGGAGTGAATGGAGGGAATAGGCAGTAAGGTCCTATGGGAGGTAGTTCAATGTCTAGCACAGAAGGAAACCTTCTGGCAGTAACTCCGGTGGCCACTGACGGATGGAGAAGTAAATGTGTTTCATACACATAGGGGAATATTATTCAGCTTTAAAAAGGAAGGGCATTTTGGAAGGCCATAATGCTCACCACTGCATCACCAAGGCAGGAAGGACATTTGGACTTTTGCTACAACCTAGCTAAAGCTTGAAGACATTACGCTAGATGAAATAAGCCAGTCACAAAAAGAGAAATGCTACATGATTCTACCTGAAGATGTTCCCTGGGTAGTCAAGTCTGTAGATACAGAAAGTAACAGAGTAGTTGCCAGGGCCTAGGGAGGTAGAAAATGGAGGGTTGTTTAATGGTACAGAGTTTCACTTTTGTAAGATGAAGATGCTCTGGAGATTAGTTGCATGGTTATGTGAATACACTTAATATTGCTAAACTGTATACTTAAGGATGGTTAAGATGATAAATTTTATGCTTTGTATGTTTTGCCACAATTAATTTTTTTTCTAAAAGGAAAAGAAAAAAAATCTTTGCAAACAGATTGACTGACTTCAAACCCCAGCACAGACATTGATAAACGTGTGCTTTTGGGTCATTCAGGGAACATTTCTGAGCTTTGGTTTTCATTTTAATGTGGGAGAGACAATAATAGGATCATACTGTACTATTTTTATAATTAGTAAGTGAAACACTATTTATAAAGCCCATGTCACTTTTAAGAGCACAACAGCTATGTATTTTCCTATTATCAGAAGATGTAACATTTCAAGTGTCCAAGCAGGTAGCTTGTCTTAGGATGTCTGTGATTATTCCAAAGGCTCAACTTAGGGTCCAAGCTACCAAATTTAGACTGAGTGACCTTAGTTCTAAGTGAGGCCTGCAAAGAACAAGGTGTGACACAATACCAGATTCAACAAAGATGGGATTTGTAGCAGATGTCAGGTTAGAAGGGGTTGGGAAAACATAACTGTGAGCTTAGTGCTCACAGCTGCTCACAGGGCAGTAGGGGTAGTGTCAAGTTATTATTATGAAAATCCAGTTATCTGATTTGGGATACATGATAGACATTTAGTATTAGGTATATTGCAGAAGGTCTGTCAATTATTAGAGTTGTGGCACAGGGTAAGAATTAGATTAACAACCAAAGTGACTTTAGTAAGACTCGGCCTGTGACAGAAACCCCAATTGGAACTGGTTTGAGCACAAAATTTAATGTATTGCTTTACATAGTGAAAATCCAGTAATATCTGGCTTCGGGAATGATTGAATCCAGGTATTCAAATGATGTTGCTAGAAATCTGTTTTGCAGCAACTTTTGGACTCTGTTTTCCTCTATAGTAGCAGCATCCTTGGACAGTTCTTCATGGTGGTGGTAACAGGGCCACCAAAGCCCCTTGGTTTTTTGCTCTTCCTCTTTGTACTTTGTTTCTTTTCCCTTCTCTTTCTGAATAATTTCACCCAAAAGCCATTATGTGGAGCTGAGCAAGCTAGGCATATATGCTGATGGTAGGGGTGGGAAGCCAGGGTGGTTCCTAGCAGGGATTGGAGCCCATGTGGGAAGGATAATAATCTAGCACAGGGTGTTGAAGTCCATGTTGGGTAAGAAGGGCATCCCAGCAGTAGATGTCCTGGTGAAAGGTGGACATGAGGGTCTGTGTGGAGAGTAGAGTATCCACGTAGAAGGTATCAAAGTTGAAGGAGGTAGGGAAGGAGGGATAGGGTGGAAGTACAGTCCAGTATAGGTGTTAAAGACCATGCATGATGAGGACAATATTCATGAACATGGATGGGCTGCCATGGAGTGTCTGAGCCCAACTGAAGAGTGTCCATGAGAGAAGGTGGCCCAGAGCAAGTGTCAGAGACTGAGGAGGATGAGGAGTTTATTTGTGTGGGGGTGGGACAGCTCTGTGAGAGGAGACAGAACCCAGGCAGGATATAGAGGGCTTTCCCCAGGGAAAGGAGATGGCAGAAGTAATAGAGAGCGGCTACATAGGCAAGATTGGTGAAAGGAGTACATATGTTAAGAAAGGTGGAAGCCAAATTTCTCACTTTAAGAGAAATGTGGTTATAAATAGGGACAGGGAGGAAATGAAAATCAACCCAGTGGTATTGGATTGGAATTAGAGGTATAGATATGAGCTCACAATATTTCTATGCAGGTAGATAGGTGGATAGATAGATAAATAAATTTAAATGTAAATGTGTGTATACGTACATACATTTGATATGGTTTTTCTCTATGTATATGCTTCTAAATACTCCTTTATATATATATATATATATATATATACTTCTTCACTGAAAGAAACCAGGGATCCTTGAAGAAATGGTTGATTGAAGGATTGAGGCTAGGAAGGTACTAGATGAGTCAGAACAATTTGTGCTTGGAAATAATGAAGGGTTCCAAAGAATGACAGAGACAAGTCCAAAGGACACAGAAGCAATATGAGGGGCTCCCACTGGTCACATCTGGGACTATGTCGCTTCAAAGTAAATACTGACCATAGTAGGTTATCACCTGCTGAATAAAATAGGAAACCATAATTAAGAGCTAGTAAGAAGCAGGAAGAAGGGATATGTATGTAGCGTCCCCCCCAAATGCTTATTACTTATAAGGGGCACTCAGAGGCTGGTCTCTATGGTCCCAACTCCCTTTTCTCTGCTTTCCACCATTGGCCTTGGGTGCCTAGTGGGTAGAGGAGGGAGAGTGCACTGACTCCTTGACAGAATGCAGCCACTGTGTTCCTGAGGGTGCCCTCACCTATGGCTGCAGAGTTCCCTGCTCTTAGGAAGCCTTTCCTCTCTTTGCCCTGTGGGAATAGAGGTGATAAGCACTTCCCACCTTGATAGCCTTGGGTGGTTTTCCTTAATCCTATCCATGTCTGTTCAGCATGGCTTCATTCAACTCTCTCTGGAGTACTCTGCATTTCCTGCTGGGACCCCAGCTGTTGCAAGGATAAAGAGCACAAGTCCCAGAAAGAGGAGGATGAAAGCAGAGCTGCCTGCGGCTGATGCGGACCCATTGCTGCTTCCCAGATTAGCACACTCCAGTCCCATCCCCCACAGAAGGAATTGAGCCCACAGCTGTGACTGTCTCTAGGGAAGGGAATCAAATTGGAGAAAGGGAATCTAGAAAGGACTCACAGTAGCTCAGAGTGACCAGAGGAGCATTTTGTCCCAGTCCTTCAGACAGATACTGCTCTAAAAGTAAGGACTTGAATATCTGTTAGAGAATCCAATATCTTTTCCCTCCTAGGCAAGGAGGGGGGTGGCCCTGCATTCTGTGAGAATTGCAGTTCAAAATCCCATTGGCCTTTTGGGTTAAGCCTTGTGATTTCTTTCAAAGAAGACAGGATTAAAAAGCAACTCAGAAGTCAAGGGGGTACCTTTTTGATACTTTTCAGTCTCGATGGCACTGTTCCCACCCTACAAATCATTTCATGGCAAACACCCATTTGTAGAACTTCCCATTTGTTATGGAAAACAGGACAAGGACATGAAATGGGAGGCTTTCTTAATGTCAGTTTAGAAATGTCCTTTGTTCCCAGCCTCTGAACCTGGGATGACACTTGCAAATACAGCCTGCTAGGAGAGCAACTCACTACTCTCATGAGTTCTTGGGTTACTAATCACTCCATTTGCAGGGTGATCCTATTAATTATTCTCAACTTTCAATTAAGGGACCTTAGACCAGAGCCTGTATTTAAGATTGTCCCTTTGTCAGCTCCATCTTGGGGCTTAAGTTGGACTCTTAATGTTGGTAGAGCAAACAGAAACATTTCCTAATCTGCTCAAGCAGCAGAGGAATCTTGAACCACCTTTCCAGTGTGGGCAGAATCGGTGGTGGAGAATCTGCATGTTCTTTGTGGGGAGAGATCACTTAAACTCTGCTTTGTTTTCCATTAAAGTCCTGCTGTCATATATCAATCACACCTGCAGACCTCCTGTCAGAAAACTGGTTTTCATAAGCAGCTCTGGAAAGCAGAATCACATTCACTCCTTGCTGTTTTAAACTTTGGAATAACTTTAGAGAAGACACCACTTTCATTAGCACTGCTTAATAAGAGTTAAGGTCAGAATTCTGGGACAGTTAGTATAATTCTGTTGTAGAAGGAAATCATGGATTTTTGTTTATAATGTTTCCTTGTCTCTTTGTTGCACGTGCGTGTATGTGGGATTGTATGAAGGCAGCCTTATTGTGTAGGTTGTTTTTATTGTGTAGGTTGTTTTTATTTAAATGTCTAGAAATCTACAATAAACTACTATGCAAGTAATCTCCAAGTGAAGCAACTTGATTTGTGAAGGTTTCTTGCATAGGTGGTGCCAGTTACATAATAACCTTTCCTTTACCTGTCCTGGCACTAACTTACTAGGCTCCTCTTCCCTTCTTGCCATTCACTAGCTGGCTCCAGAGAACAACCTGGAGATCTTTGGCTCCTGCTGGCAGCTCCAGTGTGACTTGGCTTATTTCTTGGTAAATTTCTGATCTCTTCTCCAGGACTTCCTTTCTTTTAAGTCAATTATTCATACAGTATATTTTCTGCTTATTATCTGATTTATATTCCTCTGGCATCAGCTAGCTTTTTCTTGGGTAATTTTTTTTTCTCATATATAGTATAATGTTAGAATACCACAGGCTTTGAATTAGATGGTCTGGTTCAAGTCTTGGTCCTAACACTTATTAGCAGTTGTCTTTGGTTAAATTATTAAGCTTTTTAAGCCTCAGTCTTTCTGTTTATAAAATTTAAATAATACTTCAGTTACGCTGACTTTTTAGCCATGTTACGAGGGTCACATAAATAAATCAGTGCAGGTAAGTTGGATGGCGCAATTATAACACATTGTAAATGCTCAAAAAACGAATTGTTGATGTTGTTATTTTTATCTTAGTCTTTTCTTCTGTTCTTTCCCTTGCCCGATCTTTTCTAATTTTTATCCAATTGTTTGAGGAAAATCATTTTTCTTTTCTTTTGAATTTAAAGTAACAATAGGATTGTTACCTAGGTAAAGGGCCCCGTGAGAGCTGGCCTGGAATAGTGTGCCTGCCCTGGGGAGTTGCTCCACTACCTTCTGTTCTCCTGCTGCTCTTTGCCATTAGGAGGCCTGAGTGGCCCTTTCCCTAGCTGTTGGCAGGGCTTGGGATATAGCTCAGTTGGTAGAATGTTTGCCTTGCATGCCCAAGGCCCTGGGTTCAATTCCCAACACACACACACACACACACACACAGAAGCAATATGAGGGGCTCCATAGCTGTTGAAGCTCAGAGTGATCTGGTGATGCTGAGTCAAGGAAAGCTTTAAAACCATCCATGTGAGAGGGTTTTTCCAAAATCTGCTAAAAGTAGCAGAGGAATCCTAAAATATGGGGCCTCCTGGGGGAGGAGGGGGGTTTGGGGTTGTCAGACCTATCAACAGTGAATACCATGTCTTGATAACCTTTTCAGAATGCCAAAATTTCTACCTCACTTCATCCTCCTCAAATTTAATACACTTTTTGTTTCACACGATTGTTTGAAATATTGTGTAAGGAAAAAAGTAAAATAGTTTTTGAATTGATTTTATTATTTATCTGCTTTAATTGTTATTATTGTAACAGTTTATTTTTTCTTTCAATTTCATGGCATTTCAGTTACAATAGAGTTATGGGGAAAATAAACATTTGCCATAATGTATAATGTGCGAAAGGAATTTTTAGAAGGCGCCATTTGGCATACAGGGGGCTGTTGGCACAGTGACACAGGTGACCCTTCACGAAGCCCAACCCCCAACCTGCTTAGGTAAGACATACACCCAGGAGACCCGGGAATTCATTTGTGTCAAATGAAAATGGCATTTCTCTAGTTGAGTGACTTTTAATTCTCTTTGTAAATGGGATATCTGTCCTTTAAGTCATGTTTCCAATTATGACTGACTTGTATACAAAGGCCTATTCATAGATATTTATGGCATTTAATATGATATAGGAGCCCAACTAAATTTCTGAAGACATAAAATAAACACAGAAATTTGTGTGCTCACGTTTTTAAATGGGATAAGTTAAAGAATTGTTGCAGATCTGCTTGCAGATGAGTTTGAGTAATTTGCCAACGTTCAGCCTGCTTTATTTAATTCTCCTGGCTCACCCACATGGTTCAATCAAATCCAGAATGTTAACACTAGGCATTTAATAGGGAGAGCAAAAAGAAGTTCATTTATTCAGATGCGTCAAAGAGAAAGAGAGGGAGAACCAGACCAGTTTCTTGTACTTTCCTATTTCTCATTCTAAGCTCCATTGTCCTTGGCAGGAAGTGGTTCTCAACCACGTGGCTTGAAGACCATATGTCTATTTCACTTCCACAGGGTGCTTGTTAAATGGTAGTCTCCTCCTATAATCCTAGCGGCTCTGGAGGCTGAGGCAGGAGGATAGCAGGTTTGAAGACAGCCTCAGCAACTTAGTGAGACTGTAAGTAACCTAGTGAGATCCTTTCTCAAAATAAAAAATAAAAAGGGCTGGGAATATGGCTCAGTGGTTAAGTACCCCTAGGTTCAATCACTGGTAGGAAAAAAAAAAAGGACACGCCTGGGAACCACACTAGACCCCATGACTTGGAATGGCCCAGTTTACCACCCCCAAGTGATATTTACAAACTGTGGAGTGTGGGAGGGCCAGGCAGACTCTCTCAGGACTGGCAGTGAACAGGAGGCTAATGGCCCCTTTGATCCAGCGCTTGGTTTTCCTGGATCTCCCTCTTCTGGATTCTTGATTTTTTTTTCTTTGGAATAGATTCTTCAGGGTCTATGAATAAGTTGTCTATGGCTAATAATAAAATACTACAGGCTAGTGGCTTCAATAACGGAAATTCATTTTCTGACAGTCATAGAGTCCAGAAGTCCTAGATTGGAACTGTCACCAGGGCTGATGTTGTTCAGAGGGCCTCTCTCCTTGTCTTGTAGGTGAACATCTTTATCCTCCATGTATGTGTATTGTCTATGTCTTAATCTCCTCTTCTTACAAGGACACCTATCATATTGGATTTGGGCCAATGATCTTATTTTACCTTATGTATGTCTTTAGAGTCTTTATTTATAAAACCAGTCACATATTAAGGTTTTGAGGGGTTAGGACTTTAACATATGAATATTGGCAGGAAAGAATTCATCTCATAATAGTTTAGACAGATCTTAAAACACTGATTAAGTGAAAGATGAATAATGTTGATTTCTAATAAAGTTCTGTTCCTGTGCCGCTTCTGTTCCTCAGAAGGAAGTCTGTTCCCTACTGGTCTTTCTTCTGAAGCAGCAAAACAGAGGTCAGGACAATAACAACTTTATATTGGCTCTTTTCCTTCTAAAATTCATTTAATTTAAAGACGGAGGATCTAATTGTTTTAGAATCAATTGTTTTAAATAACTAAGTGTGGTGATTCTCAAAGGGAATCTGAGAATCAAAACTCTTTTCATAATTAATATTAAAGAGGCATTCTTTCCCTTTTTGCTGGATTTATTAGTCAGATTTGCATTACTATAATAAAATACCTGAGGCAATTAACTTTCAAAGGGAAAAGGTTTATTTCCACTCACAGTTTTGAGGATTTCAATCTAAGATCAAGTGACCTTGATTGCTTTGAACCTCTGTTGGGTGCAGCATATTATGACAGGAATGCAAACTACTAACATCACTAAGCTAGAATTAGACAAAGGCAAAGAGAGCAGGTCCCACTGTGATCTTTGAGGGCATTTCTTTAATGATCTGAGGCCCTCCCATAAGGTGCCACTTCCTAAAAGGTTCCACCATCTCCAAAGTGCACACTACCTTGGAAACTAAGACTTAGGGCTTAGCAAATCCAAACTATAGCACTGGGCACTATTTGCACTGATTATGCAAGAGCAACAGTGGTTAGAACAGTTGGTGCTTTAATATGACTTAAGGCAGTACCACCAAACTCCACTAGTAATCATAATTTCACCACCGAGCATTTACAGTATGTTGCAGGGGCTTTGGGGGAAGCTGTTTTACTTGAGAATGCCCTTGACAAAGTAGTAAACATTATTAAGTTTGCTGGCTCTCAACCCTCGAGTACACATCTTTTTAAGTATGCTGTGCAATAAAGTGAGACGTGCACAAAGCACTTCTGCTGCATTCAAATGTTCAATGGCTGTTTTGAGGAAAAGCACTTGTGTGATTGAATTATAAGCCAAACTAGCCTCTTATTTCATGAAGGGCCATTTTTACTTATGAGAATAAGAGATGAAATAGAATTATTCAGACTCAGGTAGCTGGCAGACATATTTGCAAAAATGAATGAAGTGGGCCCTATTGCTACAAGAAAAACAATTTCCTGGAAGTATTTGTTGCCTATAAGAAAATTTAAGCTTTCAAGGGAAAATTAGAATTTTGCAAAACTTGTATCTGCTATTGTGATCTTAATAGCATACTAGTAATTGAAGAGTTTTTGGATAAGGCTGATGATTAGTAAATGTGATTTTTTGATATTATATAATGAAATGGATCAGCAATTGGGAACCGTGCAAAACTCACCTAACCATTGTTTTCCAAAGGACTAAAGTATGGTGCTAAAAACAAAACAAAACAAAACAAGAACCTACTCCAGGTATAAGATAGACCAATAAATGTTTACATAACAGAGTACAAAGTATTCTTGAAATGATTTTAGACTACATTGCAACTAATTCTTAAGAAATTACCACTTGTCAAGTTTTGTCACATTATCAAAGAAGAATATTCATAGTAATCCGAAAGGATTATTTAAATACTCCTTTTCAACTACTTATCTGAGTAAGATTTCCTTCCTTTACTGAAAACAAAGACCTATCAAAATAGATTAAATGCAGAAATAGATATGAGATTCTAGCTATTTTTTAATTTAAGCCAAACATTCAAGATATTTGCAAAAAATGTAAATGCTATCTTATTTTTGTTTTAATGTGCACATAAAGTATATAAAATGTTACATAACATGAAATGGGTTTGTTATTGCTATTTTAAAAGGAATTAATAAACACATACTTCAAAAATTTCACAGTTCCATATCAATAGGCCAAAAGCTCTTTGGGAGATCCAATACTTTTTAAAACTGCAAAAGCATTCTGAGACCAAAACATTTGTGACTTCTAATTTCAGAAGACATCTCTTCTAGCTATGCTGTAGCAATTGGTTTAGAATTAACTTTGATTCATGGTACACTTAGGGCCAAATATATTCACTATCTGAATACTAAAGTAAGCTTGATTTTGCTTTTTTTCTCCTCACTGGGGAAAAAAATGATAGTAATATTCTCTACTAAAACATTCTCTGGCATAGTTTAATGCCTGGTTTATCTTTCTTAATCCCAGATCAGTTTAGATAATCATGAACAAACTGGAAACAAAAATACCCTTTATACAAACTAATGTTGTTGAGAGATTTGTTTCAATGAAATGAAAATATATTCAAATTAGCAGAGTCTGAAGTCTGCCCCGTAGAAAAACACTTGGAAATATTGCCAAGAGTGTATTCTTTTTTCATTCTGCTCCTTTTTCTGTCTATATTTCCTTCCTCTCTTCTCTTGCTTGCCTCTGTTTTTATTCACTCTTCCCAACCCTACCTTGTGCCTCTTTCCCTTTGCCTTATGATAGCTATGACCATTGCTTTGCATGCTGCAGTCTGGGCTTCTGCCAGTGTCCTCTAGGGAGAGATGCTGACCTGGTAAATGTGAATGAGGCATTGATGAAGTGTGGGCTCATCTTGCTCTCAGCTCAGGATTTGTGGGTTTCCATGAAGTATATAAAATCTAACAGCACACAGTCTGAGCTGCCTTTCTATTCCTAGATACCATGAAGGAAGCTTTAGGGAAGAGGATTTTTAACTTGAAACTTTTACCCCCTAGAAGAAACGACTCCAGAAGAAGTTCTGCTATTACACTGTGTTCCTCATAGATTTCTTTCTCATTTTTCCTCTAGTCCAAAAGTCATTCCCGAGTTGGCCTGAAATCGAGCACCAAGCAAAAGGTATGTTTATTTTTTTTCCTTCTACATTTTTTTCCTGTAATAAATAATCATTTTTGGTGGGTGCTTCTCCCCCCTACACAACTGCAGAGAATGACTTGTCTTTGGAGGGCCAGGATATCTCTAGAAACAAAGTGTTTTTGGATTTTCACTTTCTTTGCCTCCATAATAATAAAAGTGAAATTGGAGACAGATCCTTGAAATGAAACAGAATTTGACAGATAGTCTTAAAACTTAATGACAGAAGCTGAGAATTTCCCCATGGCTTAAAAGAATTCTGGAAAATGAGTCAGCAGAGGTTCTACCTGAGTCCCTTCTGTTATTTTCTAAGCCCTGCCCAGTGGAGGAATTTGTTCCTATTTCTGTTTATAGTTTTACTACACATTATCCGCTGAGCATCTATTGTGGATAATGACCTTTTCGTATGGTCTGTGGTGAACTGCTTAAAAAATGAGCTCTGTGAGTCCAAAGAAATTGGTGTTAATTCTTGGTTTGTTACTTTATTATGTGATCTTGGACACATTTTGTGCAAAGAAGATGTATATACCCCCTAGTGTAGTATAAATTAGTGATAAAATGAGATCATATATGTGAAGACACTTATATTCCAGTGCTCAACACAAAATAAGCACTTAACAATTTTTTAAAAATTCTCTCTGTATATTATTGATAGTTGATAAAACAATACATACAAAACAAGAGGGAAAAAACAACTAGAAAAAAAATAGAATATTTGAAATACCAAAATCTTAACCCTTGGACACACATACACTTCCATACACTTAAATTATGCCAATTCCTAATGATAAACAGGATAGTGATGCGCATAGATTTCTTAGAATTTGGAGAAGTTCAATGTAGACATTTGCAGTGGTTGGAGTACTTGCAAAACCTTTCTTGAGGTCAATTGTCAGAGAGGAAACATTGCAAGAATGCAAAGCATCTGAGAGGTTCTTAGATTAAAAGAAGCAATGTAGGTGGCAAGCATAAGCCCAGAGCTGTGTAGATATTTGTACATTTTGCTAGAGATGCCCCATATTGACTGGAAGGTAGGCTCGGGGCTCCCACTCAGCTGCAACACTTACAGATAATAATTGCAAATTCCCTGCTTCAGGTACAGCAGGAGCACTGTACAATGCTTATCTCATTTAATACTCCCAACAACTTTCTGAAGTAAATGTTGTATCCCTCAGGGTGTGTCAGGAGAATGAACCCACACCAGTAATTTAAGCAGAGAATTTAATGGGAAGAATCATTGACCATGTGTGAAGTCATTAACTAGGTAATAAAATAGGAAAAAGAGAAGTAGCTGTAAGGTATCATGAAGTAGCAATTCCAGGAAGCAGCTACCTCCCCTCTGGCTGAGGGAACAAGGAAAAGAGTTGGGACTACTAAAACTTCTTAGACGCTTAGAGGAGCATCCACAGAGTTGAGATTCAGACCTTGAAGAACAGTCAAGAAAACTGGTTTCCCTGAGGAGCTGACACAGGTGAGGCTGATTCTCAAGTACTGGGAAAACTGCAGACTGGACCCAGGGGCTCTGCAGGGAGGAAAGGAAGTTGGTGTTGCTGAGATGATGGATGCTCCAAGCAGGTGCACCGGAAGGGGCAAGTCCCTTCCCTTCCAGCTCCGCAGCCTCCTCTAGTGCTTACACTGGCAGGGAGGCTGATGAAGCAAAAATGTGTTTTGCAGAGTCCCAACTCCAGCATCCCAGAGTTGATTATAGAAAGGTGAGTTTGAAGATGAAAAGCAATGATTTAGGAGCTGGCATGAATATTAGCTCCATTCTGCAGATGAGAAAACCAAGACATGTTGTGTTTGTTCAAAATTATTCATCTAGGAAGAGACAGGGCTAGAATTTAAACCTAATCTGTTTGGCTTCAAAATTCATGCTCTTCATGCCTTAAACAAGTGAC
Organism: Urocitellus parryii; assembly: GCF_045843805.1. Taxonomy (NCBI): domain Eukaryota; kingdom Metazoa; phylum Chordata; class Mammalia; order Rodentia; family Sciuridae; genus Urocitellus; species Urocitellus parryii. The sequence goes on from NC_135540.1 coordinate 80,137,142, forward strand.
CATAGACAAAAACGTTTTTCTGAGTCTTACTTTGAACTTTGCAAAATGGAGATGATAATGCTTAGCTTGTGGGGTTATTAGAAGGATTGGATAATATAAATGATGTGCCTGTCATACTTCCTGGTGCGTAGTAGGTGCTCAGTAAATATGGGCTCTTGCTGGATATGGCATTTTATCTTAATTTGAATATAGGAACTTCTTTCTGCCTCTGTGAGTGTATGTACAGTTTTTAAAGTATTACCTTTGCCTTGAACTGGTTTCTTCTCCAATTGGTTGCTAATTCCACTGATTGTTATCTCTCTAACTTAGTATATTTTAAAATCTTCTCTGTTGCAAAATGAACAGTAGAGAGATGTTAAAACTGGAGTTTTATCAATAGAGACTTTATTGATGATGTCCTTAAAATCAGAGTTTATCAGAGGCTATAATAGAGCATTGAGTTAGTATTTTACTTCAGATTTTAAGTAGTGGGAGAAATCATCAAATTTAATTCATTTATTCTTTAACACAACAATTATTTATTGGGTACCTGATTATACCAGAGGCTGTACTGGCCATCAGGGGTGACATAAATACTGACATAAGAATTTTCCCTTGAGACTGTTATAATTTAATGGAGGAGTATGATAACAGCTCAGCTGCTCATTCTTTTCCACCTTTCCTTGTCCTTTATAAGTGTGTGTGTGTGTGTGTGTGTGTGTGTGTGTGTGTGTTTATATGAATTTAGTGCTATCATGTAGGTAAAATATGTATGGAGCTTTTGTTGTAGTTTGGATATGAAGTGTAACTTCACAGGAATGTTCAGAGGTGAAATGATTAGATCATAAGAGCTGTGACCTAGTCAGTGGATTAGCCCATTTGATGGATTAATAATCTGAATGGACTAGTTGGGTAATGAGTGCAGGCAGATAGGACATGGTTGGGGGAAGTAGGTCATTGGGGGCATGAATTAGGTATTACATATTTTGTCCTTGGGTCCTCCTGTGCATCCCCCCCACCCTGCCTTTCTTTCTGTTTCCTGGCTACCAGGAGGTGGGTGGTTTTCTTTCACCATTCCCTTCCACCATGATGTGTGGGCCCAGAGCAATGGAGTTAGCAGACCATGGATTGAAACCTCAGAAACTGTGAGCCCAAATAAACTCTTCCTCCTCTGAGTTGTTCTTATTGACTATTTTGGTCACAACAATGAAAAGCTGACCAACACAGCCTATTACAGAGTTGACCTCTGTCCAGGGGACACTTAAAAGTATAGGAATAACATGGCTGCCTCTCCTGAAGTCAGGAACAGTTGTGAACAGCCAGGGTCTCAGGGCTCTCTACTAGCTAATTGGCAGGATCAGGTACCTGTATAAATCAGGTAATTTTTATGTTATTTCTGTTGTATATTTGATTCCTTTTATTTTAAGTGGCAATTGCCTCAGTAGTCCAAGGGAAGTGAGGGACAGACTTTCTTTATGTATGTACTTAGGCCAGAGCTGTAAGGGGATGTGAGCCTCGGGGGTCAGCATGATAGTGGTGGTGCCCAGGATCCTCCTGAGAGAGCATCAAAGTCATAGTCAGGTTGTCAAGGTCATAGTAGGTCATGTTAATCTTTCTGGAAAATCTGCTTACAGAGATTAGATTATATTGAGATAGTGTCTATAGGACATGGGAATACACCAAACCTGTTCTTGATTCCCATTGTTGAAAGGAATCAGGAAAGTAAATGTATGAAGGGCAATGACTGGGAAAATTCATGTTCTATTACCCCAGTGTCAGTGAGTGTGGTTAGATGCTACTTTCTTGGTATCTTTTCAAGAACAATAATAATCTTAATAATATATATGCTACTTTCTTGGTATCTTTTCAAGATTAATAATAATCTTAATTATATATATATATATATATATATCATAATTAGTATTATGGTTGCTTTGTAAATGTTCTATGGCTGCAATATTTTCATTCCATTTAATTTTTTAAAGATTAAACTTTTTAGAGCTGTTTTGTCCCCACACATGCTTAGCCTCCCCCATTATCAACATCTCAGCAGAGTGGTACATTTGTTACTATGGATTGAAACATCATTGCCACCCAAAGTCCATCAGAGTTCACTGTGTTGCACTTTTGATGGACTTTGACAAATGTATAAAGATGTGTGTCCAACATTATAGTATCATACAGATTGCTTTCCCTGTCCTAAAAGTCCTCTGTTCTCCACATTTTCATCCCTCTTCTCTTTTCACCTCACCCCCCCCAAAAAAAAAACCACTGATTTTTTTTAACTGTGTCCATCCTTTCATTTTTTTCCAGAATGTCATACAGTTGGAATCATACAGTATGTAATCTTTTCAAATTGACTTCTTCCACTTAATCATGTGCACCTAAGTTTTCTCTATGTCCTTTCATGACTTAATGGCCCTTTAATAAAAAAAAAAGTACTGAATAATATTTCACTGTTTGGATGTACCACAGTTTATTTAATTCATTCATCTATAGCAAGACATCTTGGTTACATCCAAATTTTGTCAAATGTGAATAAAGTAGCTATAAACACCTGTGAAGGTGTGTGTACAAATGTTTCAACTCCTCAAGGAATATGATTACTTGGTTGTACAGTGAAAATGTATTTAGTTTTGTAAGAAAGTGCTGGACTGTCTTCCAGAGAGGTGGCACCTTCCTGTCATTCCATAGCCTCACCAGCATTTGGTGTTGACTGTCTTCTGGATTTTGACCATTTTCATAGTTGTGCAGTAGGATCTCAGTGTTGTTTTAATGTGTATGTCCATGATATGTAATGTGGACCATCTTCTCAGATGCTTATTTCACCTGTATATCTCCCTTCTGTGAGTTGTCTGTTAGGTCCTTTGGACAATTTTTTATTCTGATTATTCCTTGTTGCTAAGTTCTAAATGTTCTTAGTATTCCTTATTGTTAAGTTTTAAATTTTCATCTCTCATCCAATATGTATTTTGCAAATATTTTCTCCCAATCTGTGTCTTGTCTTTTGATTCTCTTAACAGTATTTTTTGTAGAATAGAAATTTTAATTTTCCTTTCTTTTCTTTTCAGACAGGGTTTCACTGTGTTGCCCAGGTTGGTCTTGAACTTGTGAACTCAACTGACCCTTCTACCTCAGCCTTTCCAGTAGCTGGGACTTTAGGCATGTGGCATCACTCCTGGCTGAAATTTTTAATTTTAATGAAGTCTAGCTTATCAATTCTTTCTTCTATGGATCATGCCTTTTGTGCTTCTATTCCATATTATCAGAAAGAAAATTAATTTGCCAAAGCCTGATGTTAATAACGTTTTAAATATTCTCAATCTCCCACCCAAATATTTCTGTGTGTTCAGTGATTTTGACTTTATGATATCCTTTCTCCTATCAAAGCCATCTTTTCAGATCAGATAAATAAATTCAAAGTAAGTTGCACTTGCATTATATGGCTTCACATCTAGTCTTTCTTAAGGCTATTTGCATTTCAATATGTGGCAAAGGCTGATGAAACTGAGTTGCAAGAGTGGAATTTCTAGCATTAGCAAGCAGGGTGCTGTTTTTGATGGGTAGAAAGATCTTATCCTTGCTCCTAAAATTGCATTCTTTACCTCTAAGATCAATTTGGAGGGAGACATAAACTGGTTAGATGACCTGTGGTCACTGTGCATGCAGTTGGTTGGGAGCCAATAGTCCAATATGGAGTACTGAGGCTGGCAGCTTTTTATTCAGATATGATTATCTCTTCCTCCCACACCCCTTCCCCTTCACCCTCCCTGTTTATGAAGGTAGTGTCCCTCTTTCCCACCCAATTGTAAGCTCTCCTCCAAACAGAAATTGTGTTTTGTTATTGTCTATATCTTTCCCCTGCTCACTTTGCTTTTGCATCAAATATCTGAGAGCTTCGTAAATGTTGAATCCACTTGAAAAAGATCCCAGGTCCTCACTTTACAACCCAGCAAAGCATGCCATGAGCAGTGATGGTGTTCAATGTTGTCTCAGGTCCCTGGACAGGTAGCTTATAGTTTTCTCCCTGCTATAGATTTAAAGTGGCTCTAGAACACTTCTGTAGTATTCTCATTTTCTGATTCTATCCAGACACCCCTCAGCAGTGTTCTCTTGTCCTTCTGAGCCCTCCACTAACCCATCATGTACAGATTTCTCTACTTTCAACAGCATCCTATGGTAGAGTGGGGCGTTTGATAGAATCATGCACCTCCCTTGATGCCTGGTTGTTACTCAAAGTCCATAGTTTACCTTGGGTTCACTCTTATACGTTCTGTGGGTTTTGATAAATATATAATGACATGTATCCATATTCTATCACCATACTGTAGCATCATATAGAATAATTTTACTTCCCTAAAAATCCTCTTAATCATCCCTCCTTCCCTCGACCCCTGGAAACCATTCATCTTTACCATCTCCATCATTTTCCCTCTTCCACAATGCCATGTAGTTGGAATCATATACTATGTAGCCTTTTCAGATAGGCTTTTTGGACTTAGCAATATGTATTTCTATTTCCTTCCTCTCTTTCCATGGTTTTTTATTTTATATCATTTTAATTTTTTAAACATAGTTTTTATTTTTAATTGACACAGAGTAATTGTATACATTTGGGGGTCCAGTGGGACATTTCCATACAGGTATACAATGTGTAAGGATCAGTTCAGGGTAACTGGCATAGCCATTATTTCAGACACTTATCATTTCTTTGGGGAACTAAACAAAATCTTCTCTACTATCTATTTTGAAATATGCAATTAATTATTGTCAAGTATAGTTTTCTACTGTTCTATAGAACATTAGAAGTATTTCTCCTGTCTAGCTGCCACCCTACACCTGTTAGCCATCTTTTCTTCATGTGACCTCCAAGCCCCTCACAGGCTCTGGTAACCACTCTTCTACTGTTCAGTTTCCACATAGAAGTGAGAACATGCAGATTCTCTTTCTGTGCCTGACTTATTTCACTTAACATCTTTGAAATCCTTACATGTTGAGACAAGTGATAGAACTTCATTCTATTTATGGCTGAAAAATATTTCATTGTATATATGACCATATTTTCTTTCTTTTTTGGCAGGGGGTGGTGGTACTGGGGATTGAACTCAGGGACACTCAACCACTGAGCCACATCCCCAGCCCTATTTTGTATTTTATTTAGAGACAGGGTATCATTGAGTGTGCATAGGGTCTCGCTGTTGCTGAGGCTTGCTTTGAACTCACGATCTTCCTGCCTCAGCCTTCTGAGTTGCTGGGATTACAGGCGTGTGCCATTGCACCCATCTCCCGTATTTTCTTTATTCATTCATCTGTCAATGGACACCAAGGTTGAGTCCAATCTTGGTACCTGTGAACAGTACTGCAATAAATATGGGAGTGCAGGTATCTCCTTTATGTATTAATTTTAGCTCCTTTGGTTATATATCTAGTAGTGGGAATTCTGAGGCATATGGCAGTTCTATTTGTACTTTTCTGATAAATCTTCATATTGTATTCCAAGTGGTTGTACCAGTTTACATCTCCACCAACAGTGTATGAGATGTTTTCTTTCTCTTCATCCTCACCAGCATTTTTCATTTTTTGTGTCTGTGATAATAGTTGTTCTAACTGGGGTGAGATGATCATTGTGGTTTTGATTTGCATTCCCCTGATGATAGGTGATGTTGAGTATTTTTTCATAGTCTTGCTTGCCATTTTTATGTCCTCTTTGGGGAAGATCTACTTAGGCTATTCACCCATTTTAAACTCAGATTTCTATTGTTGTTGTTGTTTTGCTGTTGAGTTATTTTTTTTTTTTTTTTTTTTTTTTCAGTGCTATGATTTTTATTTTTTTTTTTTTTTTTTTTTTTTTTTTTTTTATTTTTTATTTTTTTATTTTATTTTATTTTTTTTTTTATTGGTCGTTCATAACACTACATGGTTCTTAATACATCATATTACACGGTTTGATTCAAGTGGATTATGAACTCCCGCTTTTACCCCATATACAGATTGCTGTATCACACCAGTTTCCCTTCCATTAATTGACATATTGCCTTTCTAGTGCCTGATGTATTCTGCTGTCTGTCCTATTCTCTACTGTCCCCCCTCCCCTCCCCTCCCCTCCCCTCCCCTCCCCTTTTCTCTCTCTACCCCTTCTACTGTACATCCTTTCTTCCATTTGTATTATCTTGTCTTACCCCTCCTTTCCTCTTATATGACATTTTGTATAACCCTGAGGATCGCCTTCCATTTCCATGCAATTTCCCTTCTCACTCCCTTTCCCTCCCACCTCTTATCCCTGTTTAATGTAAATCTTCTTCTCAAGCTCTTCGTCCCTACCCTGTCCTTGTTTACTCCCCTTATATCAAAGGAGTCATTTGGTATTTGTTTTTTAAAGATTGACTAGCTTCACTTAGCATAATCTGCTCTAATGCCATCCATTTCCCTCCAAACTCTATGATTTTGTCATTTTTTAATGCAGAATAATACTCCATAGTATATAAATGCCACATTTTTTTTATCCATTCATCTATTGAAGGGCATCTAGGCTGGTTCCACAGTCTTGCTATCGTGAATTGAGCTGCTATGAACATCGATGTAGCAGTGTCCCTGTAGCATGCTCTTGTTAGGGCTTTAGGGAATAGACCGAGAAGGGGAATAGCTGGGTCGAATGGCGGTTCCATTCCCAGCTTTCCGAGAAATCTCCATACTGCTTTCCAAATTGGCTGCACCAATTTGCAGTCCCACCAGCAATGAACAAGAGTGCCCTTTTCCCCGCATCCTCTCCAGCACTTACTGTTGTTTGACTTCCTAATGGCTGCCAGTCTTACTGGAGTGAGATGGTATCTTAGGGTAGTTTTGATTTGCATTTCTCTGACTGCTAGTGATGGTGAGCATTTTTTCATGAACTTGTTGATTGATTGTATGTCCTCCTCTGAGAAGTGTCTGTTCAGGTCCTTGGCCCATTTATTGATTGGGTTATTTGTTATCTTATTGTCTAATTTTTTGAGTTCTTTGTATATTCTGGTAATTAGGGCTCTATCTGAAGTGTGTGGAGTAAAGATTTGTTCCCAGGATGTAGGCTCCCTGTTTATCTCTCTTATTGTTTCTTTTGCTGAGAAAAAACTTTTTAGTTTGAGTAAGTCCCATTTGTTGATTCTGTTTGTTAACTCTAGCGCTATGGGTGTCCTATTGAGGAATTTGGAGCCCGATCCCACAGCGTGCAGATCATAACCAACTTTTTCTTCTATCAGATGCCATGTCTCTGGTTTAATATCAAGCTCCTTGATCCATTTTGAGTTAACTTTTGTGCATGGCGAGAGATAGGGATTCAGATTCATTTTGGTGCAAATGGATTTCCAGTTTTCCCAGCACCATTTGTTGAAGATGCTATCCTTCCTCCATTGCATGCTTTTAGCCCCTTTATCAAAAATAAGATAGTTGTAGTTTTGTGGATTGGTTACTGTGTCCTCTATTCTGTACCATTGGTCCACCCGCCTGTTTTGGTACCAGTACCATGCTGTTTTAGTTACTATTGCTCTGTAGTATAGTTTGAAGTCTGGTATCGCTATACCGCCTGATTCACACTTCCTGCTTAGTATTGTTTTTGCTATTCTGGGTCTTTTATTATTCCATATGAATTTCCTGATTCTTTTATCGATTTCTACAAGATATGCTGTTGGGATTTTGATTGGCATTGCATTGAACTTATATAGGACTTTTGGTAATATCGCCATTTTGATGATGTTGGTTCTGCCTATCCATGAGCAGGGTATATTTTTCCATCTTCTAAGGTCTTCTTCTATGTCTTTCTTTAGGGTTCTGTAATTTTCATTGTATAAATCTTTTACCTCTTTTGTTAGGCTGATTCCCAAGTATTTTATTTTTTGGGGGGATATTGTGAATGGAGTAGTTGTCCTCATTTCCGTTTCATAGGATTTGTCGCTGATATACAGGAATGCCTTTGATTTATGCGTGTTGATCTTATATCCTGCCACTTTGCTGAATTCATTTATTAGCTCTAATAGCTTCTTTGTAGACCCTTTTGGGTCTGCTAGGTATAGAATCATATCATCTGCAAATAGTGATAATTTAAGTTCTTCTTTTCCTATTTTTATGCCTTTAATTTCTTTCGTCTGCCTAATTGCTCTGGCCAGTGTCTCGAGGACTATGTTGAACAGAAGTGGTGAGAGAGGGCATCCCTGTCTTGTACCAGATCTTAGAGGGAATGCCTTCAATTTTTCTCCATTCAGAATGATGCTGGCCTGTGGCTTATCATAGATTGCTTTTACAATGTTGAGGTATGATCCAGTTATCCCTAATTTTTCCAGAGTTTTGAACATAAAGGGATGTTGTACTTTGTCGAATGCTTTTTCTGCATCTATCGAGATGATCATATGGTTCTTAATTTTAAGTCTATTGATGTGGTGGATAACATTTATTGATTTCCGTATATTGAACCAACCTTGCATACCAGGGATGAATCCTACTTGATCATGGTGTATAATTTTTTTGATATGTATTTGAATCCGATTCGCCAGAATTTTATTGAGGATTTTTGCATCAAGGTTCATTAGAGATATTGGTCTGTAGTTTTCTTTCTTTGAAGTATCTTTGTCTGGTTTCGGAATCAGGGTGATGTTGGCCTCGTAGAATGAATTTGGAAGTTCTCCCTCTTTTTCTATTTCCTGAAATAGCTTGAAAAGTATTGGTGTTAGTTCCTCTTTAAAGGTTTTGTAAAACTCTGCTGTATACCCATCCGGTCCTGGGCTTTTCTTAGTTGGTAGTCTTTTGATGGTTTCTTCTATTTCCTCTATTGTTATTGGTCTGTTTAGGTTGTCTATATCCTCCTGGCTCAGTCTGGGCAGATCATAAGACTCAAGGAATTTATCTATGCCTTCACTATCTTCTATTTTATTGGAGTATAAGGATTCAAAGTAATTTCTGATTATCTTCTGTATTTCTGAAGTGTCTGTTGTGATATTGCCTTTTTCATCCCGTATGCTAGTAATTTGGGTTCTCTCTCTTCTTCTCTTCGTTAGTATGGCTAAGGGTCTGTCAATTTTATTTATTTTTTCAAAGAACCAGCTTTTAGTTTTGTCAATTTTTTCAATAGTTTCTTTTGTTTCAATTTCATTAATTTCAGCTCTGATTTTAATTATTTCTTGCCTTCTACTTCTTTTGCTGTTGTTTTGCTCTTCTTTTTCTAGGATTTTGAGATGAAGTATGAGATCATTTATTTGTTGGTTTTTTCTTTTTTTGAGGAATGAACTCCAAGCAATGAATTTTCCTCTTAGAACTGCTTTCAATGTGTCCCATAGATTCCGATATGTTGTGTCTGTGTTTTCATTTAACTCTAGGAATTTTTTAATTTCCTCCTTGATGTCTTCTAAAACCCATTGATCACTCAGCAACCTGTTGTTCATTCTCCAGGTGATGCTTGATTTTTCCTTTCTTCTTTTATCATTGATTTTCAGTTTCATTCCATTATGATCAGATAAGATGCATGGTATTATCTCTACCCCTTTGTATTGTCTAAGAGTTGCCCTGTGACATAGTATATGGTCTATTTTTGAGAAGGTTCCATGTGCTGCTGAGAAAAAAGTGTAGCTACTTGAAGTTGGGTGGTATAGTCTATATATGTCAATTAAGTCTAGGTTGTTAATTATGTTATTGAGTTCTATAGTTTCCTTATTTAACTTTTGTTTGGAAGATCTGTCCAGTGGTGAGAGAGGTGTGTTGAAGTCTCCCATGATTATTGTATGGTGGTCTATTAGACTCTTGAACTTGAGAAGAGTTTGCTTGATGAACACGGCTGCACCATTATTTGGGGCATATATATTTATGATTGTTATGTCTTGTTGGTGTATGGTTCCCTTGAGCAGTATGAAGTGTCCTTCTTTATCCCTTTTGATTGTCTTTGGCTTGAAATCTATTTTATTAGATATGAGTATGGACACTCCTGCTTGTTTCCGCGGTCCATATGAGTGATATGCTTTTTCCCAACCTTTCACCTTCAGTCTATGTATATCTTTTCCTATCAAATGCGTCTCCTGTAGACAGCATATTGTTGGGTCTTGTTTTGTGATCCATTCTACTAGCCTGTGTCTCTTAATTGGTGAGTTTAAGCCATTAACATTTAGGGTTATTATTGAGATGTGGTTTGTTCTTCTATCCATAATTGTTTATTGATGTTACTAAACCTGATTTGTTATCCTCTTTGACTACTTTCCCCCCTTTACTGTCCTACCTCCCATTGTTGGTTATCAATGTTAGTTTCCATTTCCTCTTCCTGTAATGTTTTGCCAAGGATTTTTTGAAGAGATGGTTTTCTAGCTGCGAATTCTTTTAACTTTTGTTTATCGTGGAAGGTTTTAATTTCATCTTCTAACCTGAAGCTTAATTTCGCCGGATACATGATTCTTGGTTGGAGCCCATTGTCTTTCAGTGTTTGAAATATGTTATTCCAGGATCTTCTAGCTTTCAGAGTCTGTGTTGAGAGACCAGCTGTTATCCTGATTGGTTTACCCCTAAATGTAATCTGCTTTCTTTCTCTTGCAGCTTTTAAAATTCTCTCCTTATTCTGTATGTTGGACATCTTCATTATAATGTGTCTAGGTGTGGATCTCTTATGATTTTGCACATTCGGCGTCCTGTAGGCTTCTAGGATTTGGGATTCTGTCTCAATCTTCAATTCTGGGAAGTTTTCTCGTATTATTTCACTGAATAGACTGTTTATTCCTTTGGCATGGAGCTCTGTGCCTTCCTGTATCCCAATGACTCTTAAATTTGGTCTTTTGATATTGTCCCATAATTCTTGGATGTTCTGCTCATGGTTTCTTAGCAGACTTGCTGAGCTGTCTATGTTCTTTTCCAGCTGAAATACTTTGTCTTCATTGTCTGATGTTCTCTCTTCTAAGTGATCTACTCTGCTGGTAGTATTCTCAATTGAGTTTTTAAGTTGGTTTATTGTTTCCTGCATTTCTAGAATTTCTATTTGTTTGTTTTTTATTACTTCTATCTCCCTGTGAAATTGATCTTTTACTTCCTGGATTTGTTTGTCAATGTGATCTTTCATTGTCTGATTTTGCTGTCTCATGTCTTCCTTGAGACTCCAGATCATCTGAAGCATATATATCCTGAACTCTTTATCTGATATTCCATCTGTTGCAGCTATTACCTCTTCTAAAGTTGAGTTGACCTGCATTGCTTGTGGTCCTTTCTTTCCTTGTCTTTTCATACTGCTCGCGTTTCTTTCTGCTTGGTGCAACTGTTGTGTTTTTGAAATTTACCCCCTATTTATTTATGTTGCTCTTGTATAGTTGGAAAGTCTCCCTTGCAGGGTGGGTAGTGGCTGTGCTCCTCCTCTAATTATGGTGGTCTATCTATCACGCTGATCGGTCACAGGTCTGCCCCCCCTGCGGGCACAGGAGGCGGCTTTGCTCTGCCCCCACTCCAATTGTGGTAACGTAACTACCACGCCCTGGGGTCGTAGGTCCTGATCTGGATGTGGGTGGCGGCTCTGCTGGGTCCCCACTCCAATTGGTGTGACGAGTCTACCACGCTGGCATACTTCTAGGCCGGTGGGTCACAGTTCTGCACAGCCCCCACTCCCAATGGGAGTACCTGACTACCTCTCCAACGGGTCGCTGGGCCCCCTCCGGACCCGGGCGGCGACCCTGTTCCGCCCCCACTCCAACCAGTGTGACGCAACTGCCTCGGTGTTACGTGTCCACCACTCTGGCAAGCTACCTGGCCTGTCTTGCCAGTGGGCCGCAGGTCTGCCTGCACGCTCTGCACAGCCCCTACTCCAAATGAGGTTACTTGGCTACCGCTTCGCGGGGCCGCTGGTCCTATTCTAGGCGTGGGCGGCTACTCTCTTCAGACCCAGCTGCGTTTGGGGTGTCATGCTACCACGCCGGCGGGACACTTGGCCTGCTCTGGGTGCAGGTGGAAGCTCCACTCTGCCCCCACAGCACCCAACAGGACCCTGACTGAGAGGCAGACACCGCTGGTTCCCTAGCCTTGGGTCAAAGCAGCTTCGGTAGCCAGAACCCGCCTCTCCTATCTCGATACACTCTCCGCTGGGAGCTGGCTCCAGCGAGCGACCCCCACGGGTTCCCTAGCCCCGGGCCAAAACTGTTCCGGGAGTCAGAACCCAGTCGCCCCTAGCTCAGCGCACGCTCCACTTGGAGCTGGCCTCCACCGGCAGTCTCCGCAGTTTCCTCAGACCTGGGCCAGGTTAGCCCCGGGAACCAGAATCCAGCTGCTCAGTGCCCGGTACACGCCTTGCCAGGCATGAGCCTCTAGGAGTATTCTCCACAAGATCCCCAGTCCCGAGCCTGAGCTAGAAATCTGTCTGCTAGACGCAGGCAACTACCAGCCTGAAATCACCTGTTCCGTCGCTGGATGAGCTGAGATCAATAGAACATGGGGATGATTACATCATCTCTCCGAAATGGCGGCTGCTGTCCTCCTCTGTGGTCCGACCGGTGTCTGGAACCCAACTGGACCGCTTCTCTCCTCTGTCTGAAAGCTGGAACTCAGCACTAAGCGCTGCCAAAGTCCTAGCGCCAAACCGCTAGAGGCACTTCACAGACTCAGGCCTGCGGAGCCTGGTCTGGCCGCCTCCAAGCCGGCTGGGGGTGGGGTAGGGTGGTAGGAATGTGGATCCTATTGCTGGACCGCCGGAGGCCGTTCACAGACTCAAGCCTGTGGGGCCCAGTCTGGCCTCCGCCCGCGGCCGGCCGGGTTGTGTCCCTGGTCCGCTTGCTCCGAACTGGCTGGGGGTGGGGTGGGGTGTTAGGAGTGTGGATCCTAGCACCAAGCCGCTAGAGTCAGTTCACAGACTCAGGCCTGCGGGGCCCAGTAGGTTCCTATGTTCGCTGCAGTTCAGCGGCGGCCGGCGGGATTGTGTCCCTGATCTGCCTTGCACCGAGCCGGCTGGGGGTGGGGTGGTAGGAATGTGGATCCTATCGCTGGACCGCCAGAGGCCCTTCACAGACTCAAGCCTGCGGGGCCCAGTCTGGCCGCTGCCCCTGGCCAGCCGGCGGGGTTGTGTCCCTGGTCCGCTTTGCTCCGAACTGGCTGGGGGTGGGGTGGGGTGTTAGGAGTGTGGATCCTAACACCAAGCCGCTAGAGTCAGTTCACAGATTCAGGCCTGCGGGGACCAGTAGGTTCCTATGTTCGCTGCAGTTCAGCGGCGGCCGGCGGGATTGTGTCCCTGATCTGCGATGCACCGAGCCGGCTGGGGGTGGGGTGGTAGGAATGTGGATCCTATCGCTGGACCGCCAGAGGCCCTTCACAGACTCAAGCCTGGGGGGCCCAGTCTGGCCGCCGCCCGTGGCCAGCCCGCGGGGTTGTGTCCCTGGTCCGCTTTGCTCCGAACTGGCTGGGGGTGGGGTGGGGTGTTAGGAGTGTGGATCCTAGCACCAAGCCGCTAGAGTCAGTTCACAGACTCAGGCCTGCGGGGCCCAGTAGGTTCCTATGTTCGCTGCAGTTCAGGGGCGGCCGGCGGGATTGTGTCCCTGATCTGCCTTGCACCGAGCCGGCTGGGGGTGGGGTGGTAGGAATGTGGATCCTATCGTTGGACCGCCAGAGGCCGTTCACAGACTCAAGCCTGCGGGGCCCAGTCTGGCCGCTGCCCCTGGCCAGCCGGCGGGGTTGTGTCCCTGGTCCGCTTTGCTCCGAACTGGCTGGGGGTGGGGTGGGGTGTTAGGAGTGTGGATCCTAGCACCAAGCCGCTAGAGTCAGTTCACAGATTCAGGCCTGCGGGGCCCAGTAGGTTCCTATGTTCGCTGCAGTTCAGCGGCGGCCGGCGGGATTGTGTCCCTGATCTGAGATGCACCGAGCCGGCTGGGGGTGGGGTGGTAGGAATGTGGATCCTATCGCTGGACCGCCAGAGGCCGTTCACAGACTCAAGCCTGCGGGGCCCAGTCTGGCCGCCGCCCGTGGCCGGCCGGCGGGGTTGTGTCCCTGGTCCGCTTTGCTCCGAACTGGCTGGGGGTGGGGTGGGGTGTTTGGAGTGTGGATCCTAGCACCAAGCCGCTAGAGTCAGTTCAGGGACTCAGGCCTGCGGGGCCCAGTAGGTTCCTATGTTCGCTGCAGTTCAGCGGCGGCAGGCGGGATTGTGACCCTGATCCGCGTTGCGGAGATTCACTCGCCTGGGACCAACTGACCCCTCCCACAGACTTACTAGTTATCGGCAGGTCTCCTTTCAGTGGAAAATTGTTAGAAGTTCCTCAGCATGTCCCATGCAAGTGTATTTATGTGTCTCTCTGATCCCGTTACTGCGGAGGTATAGAAAATGCTGCCTGCTCGCCGGCCGCCATGTTGGATCAGTCGCTGTTGAGTTATTTGAGATCGTCACATATTCTGGAAATTCACCCCTTGTCAGTTGAATTGTTTGTAAATATTTTCCCCATTCCTTTAGGTTGTCTCTTCATTCTGTTGTTATCTTTGCCATTCAGAAGGTTTTTAGTTTGATGTAATTCCATTTGTTAATTGTGCTCCTGTTTGATGTAATTCCATTTGTTAATTGTGCTCTTGTACTTTGGGGAATCATAGCCAAAAATATCTTTCCCAGACCAATGCCTTGAAGTGTTTCCCCTATTTTTAAAAATTTCTTTAGTTGTTGATAGACCTTTATTTTATTTATATATTTATATGTGGTGCTGAGAATCAAACCCAGTGCCTCACATATGCCAGGCAAGTGCGCTATCACTGTGCCCCAGCCCCAACCTGTTTCCCATGTTTTATTTTAGTAGCTACATAGTTTTGGTTCTCACATGTAAGTCCTCGAGAGTGATGAAAGTGTTCAACCTTGTCTTTTCTTGATCTTAGAGAAAACAATTTCAGCTTTTTCCCATTCAGTATGATATTGGCTGTGGGTTTGTCATTTATAACCTTTACTGTATTGAGCTTCACTCCATGTATACCTGATTTTTTGAGGATTATTTTAATCATGAAGGGATGCTGAATACATGTTCTGAATCTATTGAGGGGATCATGTGGTTTTTGTCTTTCATTCTGTTGGTATAGCATATCACATTTCTGGATTTGCATAGTTTGAACTGTCTTTGCATCTTTGGGATAAATCTCACTTGATCATGGTTTATAATCTTTTTAAAGTGTTGTTGGGTTCAGATTGCTATTATTTTCTTGAGAATTCTTACACTAGGAATAGTAGTCTGTAGCTTTCTTTTTTGCGTTGTGCCCTTGTCTGGTTTGACAGCAGTAATGCTGCTTTAATAGAATGAATTGGAAGAATTTTATTACTTTCAATTCTTTAAAATTGCTTGGGAATAATTGGTGTTATTTCTTTAAAGGTTTGGTAACATTTGGTGGTGAAGCCATCTGATCTGGGCTTTTCTTTCTTGGGAGATTTTTTTATTACTGACTCAATATCATTGTTTGTGATTGGGCTGTTCAGATTTTTTGCTTCTTCATCTTCCAGTTTTGGTATGTGTTCAGAAATCTGTTTATTGCTTTTAAAATTTCCAGTTTGTTGGCATATGCTTGTTTTTAATAGTCCCTAATGATACTTTATATTTCTGTGGTATCACTTGTAATGTTTCCCTTTTTATCTCTGATTTTATTTATTTTGGTCTTCTATCTCTTTTTTCTTGGTTAGTCTAGCTAAAATTTTGTTCTAATTTTCAAAAACTATTGATATTCTTTGCCCTAATGAAAGTGTATTTCATTTATATTTGATCTTTGTTATTTCTGCCACTAAATTTGGGTTTGTTAGGTTTTTTACTTTCTAGTTCCTTGAGTTATACCACTAAATTGTTTATTTAAAAATCTTTCTTTTTTTCCTTCTTATTTTCTCTTTTCTTCTCATCTCTTCTCTTTCTTTTTTCATGTTAGGACTTATGGTCATAAAGATTCCTTTTAGTACTGCTTTTTTCTGTATACCATAGGTTTTGTTATATTGTGTTTTCATTTTCATATGTTTCAAGAAAATTTTAAATTCCCTTTTTTGATATCTTCATCAACTCACTGGTTTTTAAGAACATATTGTTTAATTTGTTAATTTTATTTGTTTGTTTTGATCTTTATTCCATTTGCTTGTATTCTGTTATAATTAGAATGATATGATTGTGACTTTTAAAAAAATTTCTTTAGGCTTGTTTTGTTACTTAACACATAGTCAATCCTTGAGAATGTTCCACATGCTAATGAGAAGAAAAGGTCTCTTGCAGATATTGGATGAAATGTTCTGTAATGTGAAGTCCATTTGCCTATAGTACAATTTAACTCTGATTTTTTTTGAGTGATCTGTTCATTGATGAAGGCAGGGTTTTGAAGTCTCCAACTTTTATTGTACTAGAGTCCATATTTCCTATTATACCAATAGTGCTTGTTTTATATCATTGGGTGCTTTAGCATTAGGTGTGTGTGTATGTGTGTGTTCGTGTGTGTGTGTGTGGGGAGTGGGTATTGTTATTTCCTCTTGTTGGGTTAATTTCTTTAACATTATATAATGGCCTTCTTTGTCTCTTTTTACAGTCTATGATTTAATTTCTAATTTATCTGATACAAGTATAGCTACTCTTGCTTATTTTTGGTTTCCATTTACATGGTATATCTTTTTCCCTTCCTTCACTTTCAGCCTAGGTATATCCTTACTGATAAAGTAAATTTCTTACAGTTAGCATGTTATGGGTTCTTGTATTTTTTTAAAGTCTATTCAGTCTAAATATTTTTTTTCTTTTTTAAAAATTTTATTTATTATAATTTGTTATATATGACAGCAGAATGCAATTCAACTCGTATTACACAAACACAGCACAATTTTTCATGTCTCTGGTTGTATACAAAGTAGAGTCACACAATTTGTGTTTTCCTACATGTACTTAGGGTAATGATGCCTGTCTCATTCCACCTTCTTTTCCACCCCCAGGTCCCCTCCCTTCCACTCCCTCCCCTTTGCCTGATCTAAAGTTCATCTATTACTCCCATGCTGTCCCCCCATCCCATTATGAATCAGCATCCTTATATCAGAGAAAACATTTGGCCTTTGGTTTTTGGGGATTAGCTAACTTCACTTAGCATTATATTCTCCAACTCTATTCATTTACCTGCAAATGCCATGATTTTATTCTCTTTTAATGCTGAGTAATATTCCATTATGTGTGTGTGTGTGTGTGTGTGTGTGTGTGTATATATATATATATATATATATATATATATATATACACATACCATATTTTCTTTATTCATTTATCTACTGAAGGGTATCTAGGTTGGTTCCACAATTTAGCTATTATGAATTGTGATGCTATAAACATTGATGTAGCTCTGTCCCTTTAGTATGCTGTTTGTAAATCTTTTGTGTATAAACCAAGGAGTGGGATGGCTAGGTCAAATGGTGTTTCCATATCCAGTCTTTCAAGGAATCTTCATACCTCTTTCCATATTAGCTGCACCAATTTGCAGTTCCACCAGCAATGAATGAGTGTGCTTTTTCCCCAAAATCTTACCAACACTTATTGTTGTTTGTATTCTTAAAGTCAGTCATTCTGACTAGAGTGAGATGAAATCTTAGAGTAGTTTTGATTTGCCATTCTCTAATTGCTAGAGATATTGAACATTTATATATATATATATATATTTGTTGATTGATTGTATATCATCTTCTGAGAAGTGTCTGTTCAGTTCCTTGGTCCATTATTGATTGGATTATTTGTGTTTTTGGTGTTAAGATTTTTGAATTCTTTATCCTAGAGATTAGTGCTCTATCTGATATGCATGTGATAAAAATTTGCTCCCATTCTTTAGGCTCTCTATTCACTTCTAAGTGGAGAAAAACTGAAAGCATTCCCTCTAAAAACTGGAACAAGACAGGGATGCCCTCTTTTACCACTTCTGTTTAACATAGTTCTTGAAACACTAGCCAGAACAATTAGACAGGCAAAATAAATTAAAGGGAGAAGGATAGGAAAAGAAGAACTCAAATTAGTACTATTTGCTGATGATATAATTCTGTACATAGAAGACCCACAAAATTCCACCAGAAAACTTCTAGAACAAGTAAATGAATTCAGCAAAGTAGCAGGACATAAAATTAACACCCATAAATCAAAGTCATTTCTGTATATCAGTGACAAATTCTTTGAAAGGGAAATGAGGAAATCTACCTCATTTACAGTAGCCTGAAAAAAAAACAACAACTTGGGAATCAACTTAACAAAAGAGGTGAAAGACTTCTACAATGAAAACTACAGAACACTAAAGAAAGAAATTAAAGAAAATCTTAGAAGATGGAAAGGTCTACCTTGTTCTTGGATAGGCAGAATTAATATTGTCAAAATAACCATACTACCAAAAGCACTATACAGATTTAAAGCAATTCTGATCAAAATCCCAAAGACATTCCTCATAGAAATAGAAAAAGCAGTCATAAAATTAATTTGGAAAAATAAGAGACCCAGAGTAGCTAAAGCAATCCTTAGCAGGAAGCGTGAAGCAGATGACATCACTATACCAGACCTTAAACTATACTACAGAGCAATAGTAACAAAAATGGCATGGCACTGACACCAAAATAGACTTGTAGACCAATAGTACAGAATAGAGGACACAAAGACAAACCCACGTAAATACAGTTATCTTATATTAGACAAAAATGCCAAAAATATATATTGAAGAAAAGATAGCCTCTTCAACAAATGGTGCTGGGAAAACTGGAAATCCATATGCAACAAAATGAAATTAAGCCCCAAACTCAACTCAAAGTGGGTCAAGGTCCTAGGAATTAAACCAGAGACCCTGTGCCTAATAGAAGAAAAAGTAGGCCCTAATCTCCATTATGATGGATTAGGCCCCAACTTCCTTAGTAAGACTCCTATAGTGCAAGAATTTAAAATTAGGGATTGATAAATGGGATGGATTCAAACTAAAAAGTTTCTTCTCAGCAAAAGAAACAATCACTGAAGTCTAAATCTTTTAATTGGGGATTTAATTTATTTATATTCAAAGTTATTAGTGGAGGAGTAGGGATATACCTCTAACTTTTTGTTGTTGTTGTTGTTGTTTGTTTGTTTTATACATCCTTTGTTCTTTCCTGCCTCCCTTGTTTTTCATCTTTGTAGTTTGTTATTTTCTCTGTGTTGATAAGGTTTGGTTCTCTCTCTCTATCTCTCTCTCTCTCTTGGTCTTTTGTTTTCTGCTCTCTTAATGAGTTTTGACTTCACATGTTTTTGTGATGGCAGCTATTGTCCTTCTAGTGTAGGACTCCCTTAAGCATTTCTTATAGGGTGGTGATGAATTCCTGTTTTAAGCAAATGAAGAAATGTTATTTTTTCATTTCTGAAGGGTAGCTTTACTGGGAGTAGTATTCTTGTTTGGTAATTTTTTTTTTCTCTCACAACTTTGAATATGTTATTACATTTTCTCCTGACCTGTAAGGTTTTGCTGAGAAGTTGCAGAAGTTTGCTGGTAGTCTGGATCCCTTTATATGTGACTGGATTTTTTTTTCTTTTGCCATTTTTAGAATGCTCTTTGCTTTTCACTTTTGACAGTTTGACTATAACTGGATCTTTTTCAGTCTCATCTTTTATTTCTTTTAAGCTTCCTGGACCTGTTTGTCCATATAATTCCCAAAATTTGGAGAGTTTTCAGCAATTTTCTCATTGAGTGGGTTTTCTATGCCTTTTGCCTTTTCTATTTCTGAAACATCAGTAATGCAAATGTCTTCTCATTTAATGGTGTCCCACCAGTCTCCGAGTCTTGCAGACTTTCTTCATTCCTTTCATTCATGTTTAAGGGCTGTATGAGTGACTTCGTGAGCCTCCCGAGCTTGAGCTGTCTAGCTGCCTTCTGTGTTAAGGGTGGGTTGGCGGGCTATCTATCTACTTTTAGTAGATACAGTAGATATGGTGGATATGGTTGCCTGTCTAATTCCCATGGTTCCTTGGTAGGCTAAGCCACTCAGGGATGAACTGCTCATATGCTCTTCAGGGCCATGGGAGGGTAGGCAGGGCCACTTGAATGATTCACAAAGCTGGGTCAGTAAACTGCTGTGGGAAGTCACTCTGCTGCTTCATGTGGATGGGGACTCAAGAGAGGATCCAGAAGAAGCTGGGTAGAAAGGGGTATAGGATGTGGGCTGGGCTATTTTTCCAGGGCAATGCAGTGGGTGTGGTAACCTGGAAGCTCCCCAAACTGGGCTTAGATCTTGCAAGGACTGCAGGCTTCTCCAGCACCAAATACTTTAGTTGTCTGGGGCATGAATGGGGACTAATAGGGGACACTTATTAACCCTTTCCTTGCCACACTAAGTTCTTCTTGGTTCAAAAGAGCATGCTGTGTGCTTAGTTTCCTCTTGATAAGGCCATTCTTGGTTTCTGTGCTTTGCAACATTTCTGCACATCCCCCTTTTACTCCAGTGCTCTGCCTCAAACACTCCAGTGAAGAGGATGCTATTCTCTCTATGTTTGGTAGTCTTTTTTTGGAGAGAAGTATGCTAGATACCTCCAGTCAGCCATCTATCTGATGTTACCTCTGTTTCATTTCTTTTTAGTTCTGGATAATATTTCATTCTCTGGATATATCACAGTTTATTTATCCATTTATCTAACTGGAGGACATCTTGATTGCTTACAAATTTTGACAATTATGAATAAATCTACTGTAAACATCCATATGCAGTTTTTTGTGTAGACACGTTTTCAACTCGTTTGGGTAAATACCAAGGAACACAATTGCTGGATCATTTTTTCTTAATCATTTTCTTCCCAGAAATGACTCACAGCCTGTACTCTGTTTTCTTCAAATATATGCTCCAAATGTTGTGTTTTCCCAAATGCATTTCCCTTTATGTTTTGGTCATGTATTTCCTGCATTATCCTCTGTTGTCCCTGAGAATGATCTAAGTGCCCTTTGGAGGCAGGTATAGAAAGAACAAAAATCTTTATAACAACAGGTTATACAGAGAAGTGTATTTGTACAATCAAGAAATACAAACCAGGGGATGAAATTATAGCACCTGAGAGCTAAATTCCTGCCCTGTGATGTATTTCCTACCAGCATCAGAAAGAGTGGTTTGGGCCCTTTACCTCACCATGAGGATCTGAAGACCGCATCTAGCTGAAGGGAAATTAAAAGTTGCTGTTTTGGGGTAGTCACAATTCTCCTTGAAGGTTTTGACAGGAGAAGGAAATCAGACTCCCTGGCAGAGTCTACATTATCATGACTTCGTGATATTGTCTCCTGGCATGTGAAGATGCCCCGTGGCTTTCTGGAAGATGCTGCCTGAATAAAAATTAACAAACCAAGCAAGGTAAATTCAAAAGAGATGGGGATCATCTCTGACGACTCACAACAATAGGATTATAGGAGAGCCTACCCTTTCTATTATTATTTCTTTTTCCCAAGGGAGAAAAAAAGAATTCACATTTTTATATCTTAGTTAGTTAAAAAGTGCTATTTTATTTTCCTAGATAGAGGGCCGCTCTTGAGACAAGACTTATTCAAAAGACAAAGGTTGCATGTCAAACACACTGACACTAACTTTTACAGTCATCTCCTTTCTGAATTTTAGCTATAAAAAGACCCAGAAGGACAAAGTGGGCATTTCAGCAATGTAGGTCAAATTCTATTGCTATGAGCTCTGGTGGGCTGGCTGTCCACTGCTTTTGTTCTTTTTTGAACCTGTGTTATATTGAATTGTGTTTGCAAAGTATGAGCCTGGGGCTAAATTTGAGGGAGAGCATGATGGATTTTTAAAAATTATTTAACTTAATTAATTAATTTATTTTTTTGCATTAGTAGGACTCAAACCCAGTGCCTCTGTGCATGGTATTCATCTGCTCTACCCCTGAGCTACATCTCCGGCCCTTTTAAAATGCTGTTTTTGAAACAAACTGTCACTAAGTTGCCCAGACTGGCCTTGAACTTGTGAGCCTTCTGTTTTAGCTGGGATTACAGGTATGCATCACGGTACTCAGCTTAAATTTTATTTTAAATTGACAATAACCATATATCTTTATGGAATTGAGTGTTTTGGGGATTTTTAATGCAACAACATTTATGAAGTGGATATTGGAGTCACTTCACTTTTTGTCGTATCTGTGTTCTTTCTACTTGCCTTGAAGGGAAGCAACCTAACTCTCAGTGAAGCTTTTACTCCCTCTATATCTTGTTCCCCTGAGACTCCACTCAAGGTTCTCCTTCAATTTTTTTCTTCTTTCCCTTAATTTTTAAAGACATTCCCAAATAGAATGCATGCACCGACTAACTTAAGTTATAGTCTAGCATCTCAAACTCAGAAGAATCAGCTTCAAGGCTGGTGTAGGCCTATGGCTTTGGGAACCCCTTTCATCAAAGACCAGATATGTTCTCTTAAATCCTATGAGAGGTGAGGCCCACACTGAATTGCTTAAAGCATGCACATTGTACTTGTCAGATGAGCAAAGAAAAGAATAATAATGCCTCCAAGTACAGCTCAACTTGTTTAATATTAAACATGGCCACTGCCTCATTGTTCTGTGATTCTGAGTTCCAGCAGATTTCTTTCAGGTGGTCTTTTTCTAGCTCATGAGCTAAACCCAGTGTTTTAGAATGACAGTTGCTCTGCAAGGAGAACCCATGAGATGGTGACATAAGGTTTTGCTGGGAAATGTCATAAAGGATCTGTCATTTCTTCTCCTCACTGAAGAGAGTACTAACTGAGCAACTTATGATTCTGCCACTCAGTAAACCAATTTGGACACCTGTGTCATCTGTCAGCAAGTCAGAACTTTGATTCTGTGTTCCCCAGTCTTCTACAAATGGCATTTTAGTTTTGGTTACCTGAAACAAAGGTGTTTTCATTCATATAAGTTAAAATTTTCCATGCTTCAGAAATGCTCAAGGAACTCTGGAGGTTGAAGAAGAAGATCACAAGCTCAAGGAGAGCCTCAGGAATTTAGTGAGACCCTAAGCGACTTAGTGAGACTCTGCTTCAAAATAAAATATTAAAAGGACTGGGCGTGTGGCTTTGTGGTGAAGTGCTCCTGAGTTCAATCCCTACTACAAAAAAATAAATAAATAAATAAATAAATAAATAAATAAATAAATAAAATAATAAAAATGCTCAGGATAGAATTTCAGAAGGGAAGAATGAAAACACATCTCCTTCCCCATTTTATTTATTTATTTATTTTATTTTTTTTTTTTTTGCACTCTTTTTTATTTTTTTTTTTATTGGTCGTTCATAACATTACATAGTTCTTAATACATCATATTACACGGTTGATTCACGTGGATTATGAACTCCCGCTTTTACCCTATCCTTCCCCATTTTAGAAAAGACTATTTTCCGTTTCAGAGATTTTAAAAATTCACAACTCAGTCTTGTTTTATTTTGCCTGCTTATGTGGTTTTTAAAAATACTAGTATTTTAAAATGTGAGTGCTTTCATATAAAGATCTTGGTTTCTGGCTTGTCCTAAAAAATTGAAACATCTTGAAGGTTGGTGTGGATTTTTGAATGACAACCATCAGTGATAGTGAGGGGCCACTGCTTCTCTCAACAGACCTAGGGGCCTCCAGGTTACCACAGTCCCCTTCTGTCCCTGTCGTCCTCCTGCCATCCTCTAATTCATGCTGTTCACTGCTTTCTGAGTTTCCCAGTTTCCTGATTTCTTCCTCTTGAGTTCCAAGTCCTTATATGGATGTTTTAGCTGAGATCAACACTTGGCTATCTTGCTAACACATTCTATTTAGCAAATTCTTAATTAGGCTTCATATTTTCTTTAAAATAGGTTCAACAACAACAAATTTATTTAAACAAATATTCTTTGGCTTAAACTTAAGTTCTTCCAGTGAAGTTTGATATTTAAGGCCTTTTTATAACTGATAATTCATTTTCATACAGTCTCACCTTTCCTGTAAGGCCTTTGGTTTAAAAAATGGCAGTTCAGCATTTTATTTAAGCAAACATCATTTTCCTTCAAAACGAAATAAAGGATAGGCATCTATGCAGGAATACACTGACTTCCTATGTAATGGCGCTAGGCCAAGTCCAGAAGGTATTCCAAGCATGACTCTTTCAAGCCAAAAAAAAAAAATACTCTAAGTCATTAATAACAACCACAAAACAACCAAGATAGGGAGAAAACAGAAGAGAAAATAAGTCCACAGGAATAGCAAGGGAAATCTGGACATTGAGATGCAAGTGGTAGAATTCTGGGAGGCTGCTGCTGAGCCAGGTCTCCAGATCACAGCATCACTGCCACCACCAGGTGTGTCTCAGCTCAGGTGAGTGAGGCAGGCACAGAACTTAAGGGTGTGCCCAAACACTCAGTATTCACCATAAATAATACTTTCATAAGTTTTATTACTTCCCACTGTCTTTCCATTTGACAGCTGATAAACTGAGGCTTAAAGATGTTGAGTAACTTAGAGCTAATAATGGCCAGGACCCAGGCAGCCTGACTCCAGAACCTTTTCATGAGCAGGTACTATGCATCTACTTCTGCTAGGCTGGCACAGCCCAAAGTGAGAGCATCATGTCCGGTTGGTGCTGATGTAACACCACTGTTGTGGTAGTTCCTTCTGGACCAGGGATAGGTTCACAACCTCAGAACAGTCTCATGGAGACTGGCCTGTGGGAGCTGAGTTAGTTAGCTGAAGACAGACATGCCCATTAATTTTCTTACACGAGATTGATTGATCAACTGATTGATTGATTGATTTAGTCCAATCCAATGTCAGAGGGAGGATGTGGGGAGGAGACTTGGGAAGTACATATATGCACAGAGGCAGTAACCTAAAGATAGTGATACCAAGGCAATAAACATAAATACCTGATCTTGGTGGAGACAAGAGCAATGAGGATGAGCCTGAAGTGTGAGCCCAGGATGGGGAGCCAGGGGAGAGCTCTGCACCTGCAGGGAATACATAGAACTCAGCCCTGGAGCTACACAGAAATGCTCTTCCAGGCTCTGGAAGATGTTATATGTCACACAGGCTGTTTTTCTGGCTTTCTTGCTCTTTGTTCCTCCATAAATTCCATGCATTTAAAAAAATACTTTATATTTAATCAATGGTCCATATCTTAGTAGAGATGGCCTAAGTCGTTAACTATAATACAGAGGAGCCCAGTGGGCGCTCATTCCCAGATGCCCTATTCCTGGTCCAAGTTGCCTGGTCCTCCTCTCCTTCACTGTCTCTCCCTTTTTGCTGGCTATCCTGCCTCCTCAAGCCATCATTAGACTTTAATGTACTAGCTTTCATCAATGAACCTGTGTTTTCCTTGTGTGATGCTTCATGAAAGTGTAAAGAGCCTGGTTGCCTGTGATCCCTCAGCTGTCTCTCCAAGTGCTTCATTATCTGCCTGTTTCTCCAAGCCTGCAGGGCTGGAAGGAGAGGGTGAGGAGCTGAGAGGGCCGGCTGAGCAGGGGACTGTTCATGCAGGGGAAGAAGGAGGTTCAGTTAAACTAGCAGTATGCTGTGAGCACTCTGCTCACTTTATTGGCATATTTCCTATAGAATACTCCTCTTCACTTTCAGAGTCATTGCTGCTGCTATAACCAGATTTAAAATGCATGTGGTAGGTATTCCAGCACCACTCAGCTCAATAAAGGTAATAATTACCTGAGGACCCTCAGTCCTGGTAAGCCCCACACCCCTTAGGCAATCAATATTTAACAACCATTTTGTGATGATGATGACCCCTCTATCACTTGTATGGATCATATAATCTATTTATTCATAATTTTAAAATATTCCCTAATTGTATGAGAATAAAAGGAAATAAATAAGTAAATAATAAATTAAATATAAATGTTGAGCAGAACTATGCTAAGACATACAAGGCCATCAGATATTTTTTCTTTTTTCAAAAATCATTGAGAATGGGACTTTGAATAAATAATGCAGACTGATATCAGTGTTTTTTTTTTTTTTTAATGGACACTAAAGAAACCAAGCACAATCAATCTTACAGTCAGTGACATGAGTCCTTAAAATGGTGACTGTGGCAAACACAAAAATGGCCCCTTCAAAGATGTCCTGGTCTCAGCCCCTGGAATATGTTACCTTTTCTGAAAAGGGACTTTTCAGACATGGTTAAGGATCTTGAGATCTATTGGATTATTCCCAGGTGCCCAATGTAATCACAATGACCCTTGTAAGATAGAGAAAGAGTGTCAGAGTCAGAGGAGATGTGACCAGGTAGGACCACGAGCCAATGAGTGCCAGCAGCCTCTAGAAGCTGGAAAGGGCAATCGCAGGCTTCTACCCGGACTTCTGGAAGGAGCACTGCTCTGGTGTCTCACTTTAGACTTCTGAACTCTAAAATTGTAAGATAATAAATTTGTGTTGCTTTAAGTTACTGGGATTGTGGTTATTTCTTATGACAGGAAAATAAAACTAATACAGTGATTGACTCCTGGAAAACTCAATACTACCAAAGTATAATCTTTTAAAAATTTTATATGATAGCTTCCTCCTTGGAAAATTCATCATGTAGTTAAAGTGTACAAAAAAACTGTGATTATATGTAAAAGGAGCTTGATTCCAGGCTCACCCAGAGTTTCCACCATGTTGCCTGCCAGGCTCTCAATTTTCTCACACTCCTGTTTGCTCTCTAATCTCTTCCACTTGAAATTTCTGGCTTATGTTGCATGTGGAACAATTAGTTTCCATCTTGCTTTGAGATCTCCTTGCAGATGAATGCCTTCTGACTTTTTCTTGCCTTTCCAGAATAGCCCCTTTGAGATCTTTATACAAACATGGTTCTCTCCCTAAAATTGCTAGCTGTTAAAATTCTGTCATGAGAAATATGCTCTCCTTTAAGGCTAAAATGACCTTCAGCTTCCAGTCCCTGAGGCTTAGGGGTCCTTCAAAACTTAAATGCCAAAACTTCCAAATAGCCTCTGACTCCTACTATCATGGATTGGTCCTCTTCTTCGGTTTTCCTTGGCCCTGAGTTTGTTCACCTTTTATTTTATCACCCCCTTTTTAAAAAATGTGTAAACACTGTGCTAGTACTTTAGCTTTATTTTGTCATTTATATTGTGTACCATTAAAATAGGGGAGACATTATTTATCCCCATTTTACAGATGAGGAAACTGAGACCCAAAGAATAATATTTCTAATCTATAGATTAAAATATTTTTTAAAAACCTTATTTTTAGAATCCTCATGTTTACAAAAACTTAAATTTCAATGGATTACATTTGAAAAAGACTAAATGTATATAACTTTTTACTTATTAATAACTATAGTTTATGTTCACATGAACATAGATGAAAATTTTCAGACTGTGCTTCCAATTTTTCAGGATGCCAGTCTTTGGTATCCTGGTGAATGGTTCATTTTATACATTTGTATAATTTTAATTTTTCACAAATGTCAATTTGTGGGGTCAAATTTACTTTGATTCCATATATAAAATTTGAAGAAAAAATTCTTTAAAAAGCTTTCATGTTATTTTAAGCCTCTTGTAGGCCAGTTCCTTGTTTCTGTGTTTATTTATATAATTTCTCACTCATTCACTGATTGAGTGATTGAATGATTGAATGATTTGTTCCATACTCACTCACTGAGTGTAATACTACAAACCACATTCTGTTCTAGGCACTGGAACATGGCAGTGAATAAGAAAGTCAGTGGCTTTGTCATTGTGGTGCTCATTCTAGTAGTCATTCACTCAACACCATAGCAGGCCACCATAGTATTAGGAAGAGAAAGAAACGAGGGTAAGGCAATAGAAAGTGCCAGGACTTTCTCCATTACACACTCAAAGAAGACCTCTGAGGAGTCTTTGTGGCAGAGCCTGAAGGAAGAAAGGGAGAAAGCCAGGTGAGTCTCTGGTGACATGTGTTTCAGGATGGAATTTGTAATTTTGATGCAATAATTTGGGTTTGATTTTGAAATCAGAGTTACTTGTATCAAAGATACTTATTGAGCAAAGAATAGATGTTTGGTGGGTGGGGTTGGGAGTTCGAAAATGGGGAAAATATAGACTTGGCCTTGGCCACCTAGTTCATAGCCTTGGTGAGTATGGAGAATAATACACATAAAAAATATCAGAAAGGAAAGCAGTATAGAATTATTTGGTGCTAAGTTGTGTGCTGTGGATCCCAGGTTTAGGAGGACCCCTTTGTGTCTTAAATCTTTAGAAGTCTAATGTTCTAGACTTAAACATTTTTAAGGAGAAAGCAGTAGAACTAAAATAAAATGAGAAAAAATGTTTTCTAATAGAGCTTTATTTCTCATTCCTATAAGAGTCTCCTTCTTGTAGCAGACCATTTAGGAGTCTGTGAAATATGATTCCAACTGGGTAAACTCTATTGGGAATCCAGATGGATTTGCTGTATATTGCATCCTAGGATATGGTGACTTTCCTTGGACCCAGACTCTTGTGGAAAGATAATGGGAAGAATTAGCAAAAGCATTATGTTCCTGCTTTTTTCCCCTCTTACTCCCTAGTGCTATAAACAATTGCGATTTGTGGTCTTGATTTAGACTTTAAATAGAACTGAGATCATCCATTGCCTGGCACAGGACTCAGTCCATTTGAGGTTCTCCATAAATGATTTATGACTACAACCTGAATATGCTAATAATATTTGTACTAGTGGGATTATGACATTTTAAATATTTTCTAAATTTTCTTCTTTCTACCAATTATAATAATTCATCACATAGTTTCTAATTATACTCCAGTTTTTGATTACATAGGCTATGAAATAAAAAAGGTAAAAAGTAATAATTTTTAAAAAATATTGGGTTATTTCATTAATAGTGCATGTTCAATTTATACAATAGATTGTTCTCTACTAAATTTAATGTTTTTTGCTTTTAAGATTTATGTTTAAATCCAACTTTTACTTTTATTTTAATGAGCTTTATTGCAGGAATTAATGATAATACCTGTGTTTCACACTATGATTTTTCACCCCCAAATTTAAAAATGCTGTTTTTTTTAGCATTCAACATTCTGCAAATGAGCCTACCATAGAAGACAGGCAGCAGTCGATATTTATATATTATCAAAAGGTTTGGAAGTTAGATGACAAAAAAAAATTAGTAGTAACAACAACAACAACAACAAAACCTGAATGCATTTTTCTTTTACCTGATAGAAAATACTTATTCATTTTGCAAAGCTGCTTGGACTGTTGCTAAAGCTGATTGTAATGATGCTAGTGAGGTTTTGTGAAATACATGTAAGTGCTGCTACAAAGCCGAGTGGGAAGGCTTTCCCTGTGGTTTTGATTTATAATTTCATTAGATGCAAAATCAAAGACTTGATTCCCCCTTGTTTTGTTCTCTGGTGTTAGAATTTCAGGCAATGATCTCTGCATGCTGCTTCTCAGATGGGGGCCTTTGATTGTTTCTGAAGATCTTTGTTGCAATTGTACTCTGTCAATGTGCTAGTCCTGGTCCCATTTGGATGCATGTGCCTCCCTTGCTTCTCTTCTGCTATGCTTCCTGTAACAGTGGGGATCAAACCTTGCAGGTTGGATTGATTCTCAGGCTCCTCTTTGTCAGTTGGGTTCTGGCAGGAGTAAACCAATTGGGGGGTCGGGGTGGGGGGGTGGGTGATGCGCAGGAGGGGCAGGTACTAGAGATACTGGAATTTTGGAGAATGGTAGAAGCCCCAACACCACCTTCCTCCAGGTAACCCCAGTATCTTAGCCTCCTTCCTTTACCCTATAGTCTAGGGGAGGTAACAGCTTTCTGCTCTGTTCATCTCTGGGCTGCCTTGCCCTGGGGCATCTCAACAGCTCCTCCATTGCTTTTGCCACTATTTCCCTGTTATTAAAGTCTGTTTAGCTGCATAAAGTGGTTTCTGATGTTTGAGTTAAACCTGGACTAGTATAGGTATTATTTTGCAGGGATACCATGCCAACAGAATGAATCATTATCTTTGTGAGAATTTCTAGAAAATTAAAGTTTGTAAAATTTACCTTGTTTTAGACCTCAAGGAAGATAATAGTACGGGAAAATTGAGGAGATAATAACTAGCATTTTGTAGGCAGGTATTTCTGAACTGATGAATTATTTTATATCCTGCTATAAAATGAGTCATGTTAATTACATGGTCCTGTGAGTTTCTTTATGGTATACTTTGGTTTTATTTCATAATTGGCAAATGATCTAATGTGGTATAAAGTGATGATACTAAAATGTATTAATTCAAACAGTTAAAAGTTTATACATAACATAATATCTTTGTCCTTATTTGAGGTAGACAGACATACTTCTTAATAGCATTATCAAAAGATAGAATGGGAACTAAGTTTGCACAATTTTTCTAATTTAGAGGAAAATCATCTGTCTTGCATCAGTTGGCAGCATTGATAATAAGGGGCTTGTTTTAGTCCATTTTATACTGTTATAAATAGAATCCTGCAGACTGGGTAAATTATAAACAGTAATTTAGCTGACACATTCTGGAGGCTGGAAAGCCAAAGGCATGGTACAGGTGTCTGGTGAGGGCCTTCATGCTGTATCACAACACAGCAGAACGATAAGCCAGCACAGGCAAGACAGAGAAAATTGTTCCAAACTGTGGAGCCTGCTCTCATAATAACTAACCCACTCCCCAGAAATAGCATTAGCCCATTCCTATGGGCATAGCCCTCATAACTGAATCTCCTTTAAAAGGTCCCACATCTTAATATCACCACAGTGGCAATGACATTTCAATTATGAATTTTGGTAGGGTCATTCAAACCATAGCAAGACTAGTAACTAGTGTCTTCCACATTTCTTTAGCCATGCAGCATCCACAGTGGGGAAACCACTGGACTAGGAATCATCAATCATAGATTTTATCTGATGTTAGGTTGGCTAGAGGCAGGATTTACACATGATTTATTAAAGAAGGACTTGAAAGGAAGTCGGGGAACAGGATAGGGTCTTCTCTTGAAACAAGATATGCAAAGATGTGTTTCAGATAAAGTTTTGTCCCAGCCTGATTCCATGAGGTATTTCTGGAGGTTGAATAGCACTACAGAGGAGTCCTATCTGGAGATAAGGCATCAGGGGTTTGCATCCCTGTCCATCAGTCATACACTATAGGTGGCTCCACAGGCAGAAAACTTCAGGTGTTTTTGTCCATAGAGGACAGTTCTCAGGAGAAAGATAAAGTTATATGCTCTTGGCAGCAATACCAGAAGCCACTGAAACATGGATAAATAGACCTAATAAAGGAGATGTGTGTGGGAGCACCCACAGAATCTACTGTCAATACTAAGACACTTGGAGGTCTGTCTCCACCACCTACAAAACTTTTTGCATTAGCCAAAACATAAACCTGTTAAAACCTTAGGTTCCTTATCTGTTTGAAAAATTAAAAGGGAGGCAGTTTGTAATAGCTACCTTCATTAATCAATCATAAATCTGCTTTGAAAGAAATAAAATGCTGTGGAAATATTATTCCCTGAAGCAGTTAGCTTGTAGCAGGAGAGGGCAATGCAAGGTCATGAAAAGCTAGTTTGTAAGCTGTAGTTAAACATGATCATGGACTTAGTTGGATTCCTCTGCAAGCAAAATCGGAGACAAGGACTTGGTGAAGATAGTGTAATTCAGAGATAATCCCAGGAGGAAGGGGGAGGGAGTGGGAAGAGAGAGAATGTGCTAGAGGAAAAGCCAATATACAGGTGCACCCCTGAGCTCTCTGCAGTTGTATGACAGGGCTCTATCTATGCATGCTGAGGTGAACTGCCATCAGCAAGGCCTGCTGCATGGCACTGTCCATCCCAGGACTGAAATTCTTACCTATTAAACTACATTCTTGGCATTGTTTATATTCATTGATTCTCTCTGCTAATTCCATCCATCACTGATTCTTCAACGTCAGTCTGATCCCTGCTTCTGAGAAAGATGTACCAGAGCAGAGTTAGTGCCACAAGCTTCAGCCCCCTTGCTACAGCTGATTCTGAGAACACACTGATGTCCACCTCCTCCACTATCCAATATAGACTTCTCTCATCCTCAGCCAGCACTTCTGAGTCCCTGAGGCATCTGGCACTTGGTTGAATGACTTGCTGTGACCACTAGATCAGAAGTACCAAGATGTTTCCCAGTGAATCTCCTGATCCACACTTACTCTTTCTCTCCCAGCTGTATTGCTGCTACCCTGTTTCCTCCTCCCAATATAGAAATTATCCTTTGCCTGTGGTCCACTGGCACAAAGAGCCAGGCAGATTAAGTGCAGTCACAGCTTTAGATTCAGTCTCTCATGTGGGAAGTATTGCCTCCTAAGAATAAGACTCTATTCTAGCAAAGTTTAAAGCAATTGTGTCATTGGGAACAACAATGAGAAAGTCTTTTAATACTTGCCCCTTTCGTGTCTGGACTTTTGCTTTCTAACTTTTGGGCTCACATCAGCATGAAATGCTATGGTTTCAATGCATGCAATGAAACTGGACAACAGAACCCTCAATCCCCACCCTGCAGGTTTTCAACCCGAATTGGTACCAGATCTAAACAAGTTTGAGACCATTATCATATTCTAGCAGACTGGATTCTTCTGAGTCAATCCTTTCATTCATATATGGTAGGACTGGTGGAGCCTGGAATCATGCAACCTTTATTGGATCCTTTCTAAGAAAGAAGAAGTCACCAAAAAACAATTCTAATTCAGGTAACTACCCACCTCAGACATATCTGAATCCAGAAGTCAGTCTAAGAGAATGTAAGTTGGGATTGCAGATGTGTCTTCTACAGTTGCCACCACAGATCTTTTGTAGGATTCTTTCTTTCATGTGATGCTGGACTAGGAGCTGTACTAAGGGAGTGCACAGAGATTCTGTACTCTGTGATTTTTCTATTCTGTTCACATAGTCATTCAGGGAACATAGTGATGGTTGTTGTGTGCTAAGTTGAATGTTAGAGATACAAATATGAGTAAGTTTCTGTCCTTTGGGGACTCACCACCTAGCACAGGAAACTGATATATAGCCAGGGATGTATTGTTTTACAGTTGATGGTTTTCACATAGAGAGCATGAAAAGAGACTGACCAATCCTTTCTGGAGAAATCTGAAAAGGCTTCAGATAGGAGGTGATATTGGGGTTGACAACTTAAAAATAAACATGTTTTCAAAGTAGTCTTTGGCTGACAGAAGGCAGGCAAAGTAGAGATGGCAGTACCTATCATTCAGCAAAGGCATAGAGAGGACATGGCATGGAGGGGCCTGGCACAGGGGGTGAGTGACAAGACCTCTAATGACAAAAGCAAAGGTGAGGAGAATTAGAGAGAGGCAGAATGTATGGGCCAAGTAAAAAGGCTCTGTGTTGTATTCTAAGGCATCTGGACCCGACAAATATTTCTAACATAGATGTATGAGTATGAGCCATGCAGCCAGAATAGTAGCAATATTTAACTGGTATGTGAGTGAGTAGACAAGAACATGTGAAGTGAAGCTCTCAGAGCCTGTGCCATGGCATGACCAGAAAGCTGGAGCTGGAAGGAGCCTTGCCAGACATTCTCAAATGTGTTTCTAGTGAAATCTTACATTGGAAGTCAATATGGTCTAATAAAGTCAGAGCTATTGTAAATGAAGCATTGTGGGTTGAAGGGTAGGAAGAAGTCTGATTGGAGGGGTCTAGGGATCTAAGTGAGTATTTCTTTGCTCTTTTTGTCTACCAGGTTGAAACAACGAAAAGGCACAAGAAATTGTGAATGTTATACCTAGACTAGAACAGGAATTTAAGGAAGCATCTGAATCCTTCTCTCCTGTTGTTTATATTTTTTAGACATGTAAATGTTGTGGACATAATCTCAAATGACATGTGTGAAATTTTATTTCACAAAATGTTAGGTTGATGTAAAAGTCCAATAAATGTTGGCTATTAGTGTTACGATTTTGATGATTTACCACCACACTCATGTATATTTTGGAAGCAGGTACAGGAAGGGTGAGTCAGAGATAGCATGAGAATATGCTGAGTCCCTACTTGGATGGGGCTGGAGAAGGGAAATGGGTGTCCCATGTCTGGGTGAATGATGGGAAGTTGTCCAAAGTTGTCTCTTATGTGCGACAGTTCCTCTTTCTGAAATCATTCCCAGTCTCATATTAGATTCCAGATCTCAGCACAAGAGCTTCCTCATTGGGTTCCTAAACCAGTGACCTCAGTGGAATAAGAGGGGGAAGGTGAGCAAAGAAAACAGCCCTGAGTGGGGGCAGCAGACATAGGGGCCTCTGGGATGACCTGTGGGATTTTTCAAGCTACTCACCTGTCTTCCTCCACTAGTGGAAATGTTCACATGCTCCCCTTGGGGAAGGGGAGGTGACCCATGAGCCTCTGAATCTTGGAGAATGTCCTATCCCTTAGGCATGTAGGGGGAAAAGAGGTTTAGAACGTCTGATTTAACCTTCCCTTTTTCTTTTCTTATAGAGTCTGGAGATGATTGTTTCTATTTTCATGTCAGTCATGGCACCCTGCAAATTGCTAGCTCTCAGTATTCATTTATTTATTACAGCCCTTAGTGTTTGTAATTAATTCTAATTAATGACAGCATGACTAAAATAAATATCACTGCAGAAAGTCAGGCTCATATGGTAGACAGTTCTGGACAAATGTTGACATTTCTTTCCTGGTTTAGCAGTGGGGAAAGGCGTAAGAGGAGAAAATCATATTTGATTTTTGATATCCTCTATCATGAGGACATTCCTAGAGTTCTGTCATTTGGAAACATCTACAATCATAATACCTATAAGTGAAAAAGAAAGATTGTTGCAAAGAGCTTTGCACTTTGGTAATTTGTGGGTAGTGAGAATGGATTTAAAAGGATAGAATTAGTACCTTATAAACAAATGTTTTAAATGAAATACATTTAGTACAAATCTACAGCTTAGTTCTATTAAATAAGAAGTTTTGTTTTTTTTAATCTACCCAGTAGATTTCAGAAATATTTAAGTGATAGAAAAATACAGAGATAACTGTGTTGTAATTTCACCCAATTATTTTTCTTGCCTAAATAATTGTCACACAAAGCTTATACAAGGCTTTAAAAGTCACAAAGTTCTAAAAGACATATTTAAAAAATAATGGCCTCCTCAGTCAATGTAAAGCCTTTCTCCAATGACAATGATTTGCTTTCAATTCTTTCCTGCTTGTATTATTTCATATTGTGAAGTCACAAGTTTTAATTCATACATATCTTTTTTGTCTCTTGTATCCTTTAAATATAGCCATAATTTTCTATTAAATTCATATTCACTGTTTTTTTTGAGAGAGAGAGAGAGAGAGAGAGAGAGAGAATTTTTTAATATTTATTTTTCAGTTTTTCGGCGGACATAACATCTTTGTTTTTGTATGTGGTGCTGAGGATCGAACCGGGGCCGCACACATGCCAGGCGAGCGTGCTACCACTTGAGCCACATCCCCAGCCCTCCACTGTTTTTTAACCAGGCAAATATTATTTATTTTTAAGCCAAATAGCAGGCAGTAATTACATTGGCTTTATATTTATAATCTTTTGTTTTTCTTGGAATTGATAACTGCCTCATTTGTTTCCTATCTCCACTCATACCTTTCAACAGCTTTGTGAAATGTCTTTCTTAATTTTTTTTCTCATAGTCAAACCCATGAAATAATCTACTGTATCTATTTTTCTTTCTGTAGTTCTCAGTTACTCTGTTTTGCTCTAGGTTGGTTGCTTCCTAAACCTATCATAGAATTGGGCTTTAGCTAATTAATTTTGCTTCTCTCTCTTGTGTCCCAGATTTCATGTTATTTTCTTTCTTAATTAATTTACTTATCCTCATATAGTATTTCAGTCAGCTCTTTTGCTGCTGTGACCAAAAAACCTGACAAGAATAATTAGAGGAGGAAACTTATTTTTATTTTTTTAAATATTTCTTTTTTAGTTGTAGTTGGACACAATACCTTTGTATATTTATTTTTATGTGGTGCTGAGGATTGAACCCAGGGCCTCGTTTGTGCTAGGTGAGCACTCTACTGCTGAGCCACAACCCCAGCTCTAGAGGAGAAAAAAATTATATGGGTCTCGTGGTTTCAGAGATCTCAGTTCGTAGAAGGCTGGCTCCACTCCTTTGCACTGGAGGTGAGACAGAACATCATGGCAGAAGGGTGTGGTCAAGGAAAGCAGCTAGAAACATGGCTCCGGGAAGCAGAGAGACACTCCATCCACTCACCAGGTTCAAAATGTATACCCCAAAGGCATGCCCCCAATGACCCACCTCCTTCAGCTACACCCTACCTGCTTTCAGTTTCCACTCAGTTAATCTCTATCAAAGGATTAATTTACCGACTAGCTTAAGGCTCTCATGACCAAATCATTTCACATCTAAACTTTCTTGCATTGTCTCACAAATGAGATTTTGTGGGACACTTCATATCTAAACCACAAGATATAGCTTCTCGAAAAATCATGGGAGGTAATTTTTCTGAGACTTTGTATATTTGATTGTAATCCTTATCACTAATGATTTGGGTAAATCTAGGCTCTTTAGTTGTAAATAATTTTCTCTTTAAATTCTATCTTGTAATGTTGCTCTTGAGATGATGGATGTTTTTCTTATTCTTGATCCTTTACCTGTGACCTGTTTTTCTCTGTTTCAAAATCTTTAAGATCCCTAGGTCTCTGATATTCTCAAATTTTTCAATGCTACCCTCAGTATGGATTCCTTTTTCATCCATTCTGTCATGTCTTTTCAGTGAGAAATTAGTATCTTTTGGTTTTGTAAATTTCCTGAATTTGTTTCCCTGAGAATTTCTTCATGAATGTGTTCTCTGTTTTCTTTTTGGCACTCAGATTGGTTAGATGGAACCTCTGACTTAAGCTTTCTGACCTATTTTCCACCTCTTTGTCATTTTGTTCCACTTTCTGTGTGAATTTCTTGACATGATCTTGGTGTCCTTGGACTGTTTCCTATTTTTAACTTTTAGTACTATTTTTTTAATATGTAAAAGAACTTTCTTATTTTTAATGTTTATTTTAATAGCATCATGTTTTTATGTTGTAGATATAATTAAAAAATAAAAACTAAACTACCCACTTCTTTTCTCTCCCAGCAGAGATCTGAATGTGTCCCCCTTGCAAGAGAAGAGTAGACTAATACCATTAGCGTGTCACATCCCCAGGCATGTCAGGCAGGAAAGTTTCAGAACTTTGGAGACAATGATCAGGGTATCTTTGGAACCTTCTCTGCCCCTACATTATGTCTGTTTCTTCTGAGTTATTTTATTTTGCTGATTACGTATTTGACAGTCTTTTTGAAATCTTGCATACTTTCTCCAAATGCCTGGAGTCCTGGGCTATTCATTCATATGTGTTTTAGTCAGCTTTTTCACTGCTGTGACCAAAAGATCTGATAAGAACAATTAAAGGAGAAACGGTTTATTTGGGACTCATGGTTTCAGAGGTCTCAGTTCATAGACAGCCAGCTCCATTCCTTGGGCCTGAGGTGAGCAGAACATCACACAAAGTGTATGGTAAAGGAAAGTGGCTCAAGATATGATGATCAGAAAGCAGAGGATTAGCTCCCCTCGATAAAGACAAAATACATACCCCAAAGGCTCTTCCCCAAGGACTCATCTCCTGCAGCCCCACCCCACCTGCCTTTAGTTGCCATCAGGGGATTAACACACTGATTAGGTGAAGGCTCTCAAAACCCAATCGTTTCCTCTCTAAACTTTCTTGAATTGTCTTACACATGAGCTTTTGGGAGATACCTAATAGCCAAACAATATTTAAGAGCAAATCTTTGGAAAGCCGAATGGAAGTTCTGTGTCTCTTCGTTGGATTTTTGACTTGTGGGGTTCCCTGTAGGGGGATTAGGATGGTACTACTTTATCATCAGGGAACTCTGCTATTTTTGTCTGCAAGAAGTTCAGTTTTCATAGCTATGTCTCTTTCAACCATCTGGGAGTTCTTTGTTCAGTCTGCAGACTTTCACTTGGTCTCCCTGTCTTCATTTGCATGTCTCACCTCCACCCTCCCTTCTCATTCTGGATCCCCACCAGGATGGAAGGGAAGGATGGCCAGATCCCACCTCACTCCACCTTTAGAGGTCCTTGTGCTCCTGTCCTCCTGGATGCTTCTCCAATCTACTTCTCATTAGCATTTTCCTTTGCAGACACTTAGCTGTGCTCTGGCCTCTCCCTGGAAAACCATCTCCTTCTTCACTGTTGCTATATTCATCTGATGATTTGGTTCAGAATTAACAGTGTCTCCTAACAATTTCTCTTAGAAATTCAATTTCTAATTCTTATTTCCTTGAATATTAGGGTGATATTTAAGATGTAAATGTCTACTGAAGACTGGGCATATCTGGTACCTTGAAATTGAAAATCCAGTAACCATCACTTTAATTCTCATGGAGAATAATTGGGGATAGCTACATAAGTCACTGTATGGAAAGATATTTTCTCTTAAATTTTCCATCTTCTAAAAGTAGACACAACAAGAGCATGGAGGGAAACAAGGGAAGTTGTTGGTCATGACTAAAAATCACATTGCAGTATTGTTTTCTTCTCTCATTGATAGCGTGGGATTTCTTCCCTTGTTTTCATACAAATGCACATTTTTTTTTTCCAATCAAGATATTTTTTTTTAAATTGGTTGTTCACAACATTACAAAGCTCATGACATATCATATTTCATACATTAGATTGAAGTGGGTTATGAACTCCCAATTTTACCCCAAATGCAGATTGCAGAATCACGTCGGTTACACATCCACAATTTTACATAATGCCCAATTAGTAATTGTTGTATTCTGCTACTTTTCCTATCCCCTACTATCCCCCCTCCCCTCCCCTCCCATCTTCTCTCTCTACCCCATCTATTGTAATTCATTTCTCTCCTTGTTAATTTTCCCATTCCCCTCTCAACCTCTTATATGTAATATTGTATAGCAATGAGGGTCTCTCTTCATTTCCATGCAATTTCCCTTTTCTCTCCCTTTCCCTCCCATCTCATGTCTCTGTTTAATGTTAATCTTTTCTTCCTGTTCTTCCTCCCTGCTCTGTTCGTAGTTGCTCTCATTATATCAAAGAAGACATTTGGTATTTGTTTTTTAGGGATTGACTAGCTTCACTAAGCATAATCTGCTCTAGTGCCATCCATTTCCCTGCAAATTCTATGATTTTGTCATTTTTTATTGCTGCATAGTACTCCATTGTGTATAGATGCCACATTTTTTTTATCCATTCATCTATTGAAGGGCATCTGGGTTGGTTCCACAGTCTAGTTATTGTGAATTGCAAATGCACATTTTCTGATCATATTAAGGTTGGAAGGCAATAGGAAGAAATTGAGAGTTTTCCAGGTGGTCTGTAGTTTACTGTGGATTTTTGCACAAATGTTGCAAGTACAATCTTGATTTATGGAAAAAGTACTTAGTGTTCTGGTATCATCCAAACTATGCATCATGATGAAAAGAAACAGGAGTAGCTGGGTGTGGTGGCATACACCTGGCATACACCTGTAATCCTAGTGACTTGACAGGCTGTGGCAGGAGGATCACAAGTTCCAGGGAAGCCTGGGCAACTCAGCAAGACTCCATCTCAAAATAAAATGAAAAGGGCTGGGTTGTAGCTCAGTGGTAGAGTAACCCTGGGTTTAATCCCTAATGGAGAGAGTCAGAGAGGAGGAAGAAGGAGGAGGAGGAAGAGAAAATAGAAAAGGAAAGGAAAGAAAAAAAAAAGAAATGGAAGAATTGAGGGGTTGATTCAGCATGGGAGAAAGATACTGTGATCTTTCCTGAGAGGCAGTGGTCTGTGGAACCACTTCACAGGTGGTCAGAGAGCATGGAGGTACTGAGTACTTCCCACAGGCCAGGGACTGTGCTTAGAGGTGCTTTACATGCCTCCTGTCATTTGATCCTCATAATAACCCCACGTGGAAGATACTGTCACCTCTATTTCTCAGGTTAAGAAGCAGCAGATGAAATGACTTACCCAAATCTATGCAGGACCAGGGTTCAATCCCTGATAGTCTGACCCAGGAGCCTCTGCTACTAACCCAGTCTGTAGTGACAAAGAGACCCCAGAGGTGGAGAGTATGAGAGAGGCAGGCTGCAGCAGCACATTCCAGGAAACTGTGCCCCAGGGTTCTTGTGAACATTGCTGAGAAGAGGGGGTGAGGAAAGGAACTGTGTAAACATTTGCTTCTGCTTGAATGTGTACCTCCCAGCGCTCTTCCATCAATTAGGAGAGCCGTCTTGAAGAGTGCTGCCTCAGCTTCTGAAGAGAGGACCCCAGGACATGCATTAATGAGAGGAGGGGGAGTCACAGCTGACAGAATAATAAAGCTCTCTGAGGGAGACCTAGGCCCCTAGTGAGGCCTGGAGCTGCTGGATAGAGCAGCAGGAGAGCCCTGCTGCTGGGCTGCCCCTGACCCACGTGGAGCCTCCCTGTTGCACTTTGGAAAAGCACACTCTCCCTGCACGACTCCCCTTATATGGGACAATTAATGAGCAGTGCGGTGACAGGAGACACCTCTCCATATTGTTCATAGCTTGGGCTCGTGACCAGACATTCTGCCGTGGCCCT
Organism: Urocitellus parryii; assembly: GCF_045843805.1. Classification (NCBI taxonomy): domain Eukaryota; kingdom Metazoa; phylum Chordata; class Mammalia; order Rodentia; family Sciuridae; genus Urocitellus; species Urocitellus parryii. The sequence goes on from NC_135540.1 coordinate 80,177,575, forward strand.
TCTGATTCCATTAGGGGAGAAGTGCCTTTTCAGCGGTTTGCAGAAGTAGGTTGCAAAAGCAAAGGGCACAGAGTTAAATGCATCGTATCGTTCATTCATTTAGTCACTCGCTTTTGTGAGAAGCACGGGTTGAGAAGGCAGTGCTGGTTTGTTCTGAGCTATAACCCCTCCTTTGTCATTATTAGGGAGCTTACTAAAATTACTTTGGACAAGAATGACTGGATTTTGTTACTCATTCAGTCAACACACAAGGAAATTCTTTTAACAAAGCTGAGATTTGGAAGGACTTTTGTACTACACCTGTTTTGATTATAGAAAGAAGGTAATATTACTCCCTGTTTAAAGATAGGGAAGCTGAGGCCCAGGGATGTCTATGTATATACGTAAGTACTACATCCAAGGCCATGCTGGGTTTGAAATGGAAGTAGAACTAAGATTGTCTTGCTTATAATCCTGGGCTTTCCTTCAGCACCACATTGTATTGCCTGTTGCTAAAATTTTGCTAACGACTGTCACTCCTCACATCTTTAAAAGGTCTCTTGTCACACGACCCCATGAAATCACCCAAGATGGGTCAGTTAGTCAGTGGTCACTCACTAAGTATTTCCCTTTGTGCTAGGTAAATTTCCAAGGACATGGATAAAAAAGTCAGGTCACATGTTTTGTCTTTAGGGAGTTTGCTGTTACACTGGAAGATGTAAGTGTAAACAAAATGCATAAGAGAAAGGTTGAATTCTTAATTACAGCAAGAGTTGCTTTGAAAAACAGTGTGGGGGAAGAAGGATTTAGGCTGGGGTATTTGGAGAATGAAGAGGGTGATGTTGTACATGGGTGGGGGGTAGGGAGGGAGAGATGGATGAGATGCAGGAAGAGTGACAAGAGGTTTCCCCACCAGTGGAGACAGAGAATTAGAACAGGAGAGGGAATATTCTGGGTCAGCTTCAGAGTTTGGGGTAATAGTGTAATGGTAGAAGAATAAAGTATGCATGGGTGTAGCACACACATTTCTTGTATCTCTTTTGCTCTACTTGACTTTTTCCTTTTCACAAGAATGCACAATGTTTTTTTAAAAGTAGACCAAGTTAGAAAAAAACATTAGTTTTTCTTATGCTTTTACTTACTGTATTTCTTTATACATTTTGTCCAACCAATGTTTGAAGACAAAGGACAAAAGTGCCCAGCACTAAAAAAATTACTTTTAGGAGAGTTACTCGTAGTTACTGAATTCACTGCCTTCACATTCTAACCAACCCCCTCTCCAGAATTGATTTCAGGGATTTTTCTCCCCAAACAAATCTCTATGTTTATCAGAAATACACATGGGAAGAATTTGTATTAATATAACACATGTAGAAAAAAACAATAAGTTAAAAAAAAGGACTAGTACATGAACATTAGTGTCTCTGTAGGGAATTAACTCTGTGAATGAGGCCAGGCAGAGCCATTTATTCCTCTGCAATTATTCCACAGTATTATGAACAATTTCTCTTCTTCACTACACCATAAGCTTCTAGGAGGAAGAGACTATGTTATCTGACTTCTTTATGACTCCAGTGTTGAGTACACATCTAACTAACTGGTTGATACTTAAATAATGTTGAGTTGAATGAATAAATGACCTTATAAGTCTAGATTTCATCCTGGGTACTAATTAGGATAATGCTAACTGCCAAAACAAGTAAGCCCCTAAATTTCAGTGACTTTGCACAACAGAATTGTAGTTCTCACTCACACAGCAGTAGTCTAACATGTATTCATGGTTGATGTTAGCTTTCACTACTTGATGATTCAGGGATCTGGACTCCTTCCATCTCATAGCTGGGCTTCCCATGAGGTCTTCAGAGTTTCCTGCATATGGTTGGCAGACAGAGAAGAGAGAAGGAGGAATGTACAAGTGACACATATCACTTCTGCTCACATTTGTTTAATAGAACTAGCCATATGACCCTACCTAGGGACTGGAACATGTGGTCTCTGCTGCTGAAAAACTTCAAAGGACAGCTCCACATATGGATGAATGGTATGAATTTTAGTGACAATTAGCCATCTCTACCACATCTAGCCTTGAGCACCTACTAGATATGTGATCTTCAGCAAGTTCATAGTATCTCTGTTTTTGTTTCCTTACAGATACGTAGAAACAATAGGTTTATCCTGTTGTGAATATTAAATGACAATGTATTTGAGGCATCTATGAGTAGGGCTGAGCATATGCTTACTATAGGAGAGCTCTTATAAAATGGTGTGACTTTTCACATTTCTACTCAATAAAGAGCTTATTAGGACATTTATTGTTTAACATGTATTTTTCTTCAACCTAGTCATAGCACATCCAAAGTAAGGACAACCCAAGGACAGCATGTTGTCATGACTCTCATAGAAGAGCAGGTGGAGATTTTATGACTGATAATTCCTGCTGGGGCCATGGCACATACTGAGTTGAAGGTAGCATATGGAACCCATTTGGTGGTGTGGACTTGAGATAGAATGGAGAATTTTCTTTTGAAAATTGGCTGCAGATTTTCTAAGACAAGTTACATATTGTCAGATTGTCTTCAGATGGTTTCCTGACCCTAGTGGAGCTAGAAGAAACGGAATTATTACAGACTTTTCTGATGGAGTGAAAGGACCCTGGGAAAAGGACAAAGGAATGTAAGGACTTAGGTTCAAGGTTAGGGAAAGAAAGGAAAGGAAGGCAGCTGTGTTGGCTGTCAATAGCTCTCAGTGAGTCCTCACTGGGAAATTGCTCTTGGTTGAAGAGAGCTTCCCAAGATTCTAACTCCACTTAAATAGGGGTGATACTACCAGACCCACTGTGGACATCTCCAGAAGGCTGTTCCTGCTTGGCAGCTCCCTGTGGAGTTGGCCAGAGCCTCTGTTTTAACTGGACTAGGCTCTTTCTGTCCAGGCCTGCCTCCCTCACCCTTGCTGTTGGGGTTCCCAGTAGAGTCCCTGAATGTGGCTCTTTATCTCAGAGTCTGTTTCCAGGAGACCTGAAGGATAGAGAAGAGAAGAGAAAGAAAGGAAAGCAAAAAGAAGGGGCAAGAACCCAAAGAAGACAGAACTTTTGCCCATGGACTGTCCTATGCTGCAGTTCCTGGAAGACGCAGGGTAGTTAGACAACATGGCTCCAAATAGAAGGAAAAGTCTGTACATTCCACTGGATTCCCTTGATGTGCTTTTCCAGCTCTCAGTGAGTTTGTTTAATATGGGTTATTCCATCACCTTCTGCCCTCAAGGCCCAGTGCTGGGGCTATCTAGCACTTCTCTACATAGTCTGCTTTGTTACAAAATCTATTTCCTCCCTTCCTCCTGCTTCCCACCAAAGTCTAACTTATCCAGTTCTGCTTTGAGCAGAACAACAATGTATATTCTAGAAGAAAATTTATATGTTAGGAGAAAAGGGGGAAAATTTACCATGTCTTCTCTGGTGAGGGGCATTTACTAAGAGAGCTTTTGCTGATCCCTTCTGCAGGTAGGATGGGGAAGCAGGTGGTCTTCTGTGTCAAGAATACAGTGAGCTGCAAAAAGTACATTTTGAAATGAATCTTACCATGTCTGTCATCAGCATGCTGTCACGATCTGGGGTGGGAGAGATGCCCTGGAAACATGACCCCTGAGACTGACCTTCACCTTCAAGCATTCTCAGCCCTGTCTATTTGATGCCATCTGAGGGACTTATTTTATAATAAGAGCTCCCACTTGAAGGATGCTATTAATATTCTAAAATTTCCTTCTAGTTAAAATTCTCTTTTCTTTGTGGATGGGTTTGCCACTCTGAGGTTCGGTTTCCCTGAAAGAAGTGTGTTTCCTAGCTTCTCGTTTGTGATTAATTCAGGGGAAGTGTTTATCTGTTGTGATCTAAATGTGTATTTGTTTTACCCTGAGCCAACAAGACAATTACAAATGTTGTCTTGCCTGCAACCACAGGCTCGGAATTGCAGTTGTCACAGTGAAAGCCACAAAGCAGATGAGTCCTAGGCTCTGTGCTGACACTTGACTAGCAGAATACATGCAGAAGCCAGAAGTAGAACATTTTTTACTGAGATGATGAATGTTTTTCTGCCCTACAGCATTGGCAACGGACTTTGCTTGGACCTTAATTGGACCTGGGGTTGTTCCTAAAATTCTGCAGAGTAACATGACTTTCCTACAATACTGTATGACTAAGGGCACTCCCAGAATTCTCCCCCACCCCTTACTGGAAATTGAACCCAGAGATGTCCTACCACAGAGCTACATCCTCAGTCCTTTTTATTTTTAGACAGGGTCTCACTAATTTGCTGAGGCTGGTCTCAAACTTGGAATCCTCCTGCCTCAACCTCCCAAATCACTGGGATTAGGAGTGCACCACCATGCCTGGCTCTAAGAAGGTTAGTTGTGTGGAAGTACCCAACCTTCTTCCTCCTGCCTTATGGTTCTTGTTGATTCCCAAAGCTCTGATTTGTCCCGGAATCTGGGATAGACTCTGAGACTGACTGAAACTTGAGCAAATAGCTTTGCTGGGTTTAGGATAGAGCTGATAGAGCTGGGTTTAGGATAGACTGACTGAAACTTGAACAAATAGCTTTGTTAGGATAGAGCTGATGCACTCACAGGAAAATTCCATCCAGGAAAATGGTCGGAGCATCTCCATTGTTGATCTGGAGAAGGCAGAGTCCAGTGGACCCTAAATGCACATGTCTTACATGAGTCTGTTTAAAACTTGGTATTTCTTCTACTGTCGTGATCTTAACATCAGAAGAACTTTTCTGCTTTCAGGCATAGGCCAAGTAAAGTTCTGAAGGCAGAGATAATAATGAAAACATACCTATAACTGTGCCATCTCTGTTATTAAGCTAAAAAAATGTATGACTTAGGTGGTGCCCTTCCTAGTGACAACTCTGAGCATCTGATGCTATCTTGAGATGGGTCCATAGGGAGCCATTTTATGTCATTTGCTTGTAACTGTCACTCTAATGTGCTGAAGGGAGGTTTTACTATCATTTGCATATTCTGAAAGTTTACTGAATTTTAAGAAATGTGTGTCTGAGAAAATAGCTTGTCTTGATATATTTAGGAATCTGGATTTTCCCCCCTAGTTTCAACTGCTAACCCTGGCTGCTCTTCTAATCATTTTTTTTCCCCATGTAGTCTTTTTGTGAATTAGTCCAAACACCTGGGGTCTATGAAGCATTAGCCATGATTTCTGTTAATGGTAAAAAGAATAAGCCACATGTATAAAGAAGTACTTAGAGTCTAGAATGAAGCTATGTACCAAGAACTCTGAGAGTAGAGAGAAAGAAAAGGGAAGAGGCAACCAAGTTGATTTGGGGTACTTTCATAGGGCAGTGGCTTTTGAACTGGGTTTTGAAGAATAAGTAGGAGATTAGAGGATGGGAAAAGATAGCTCAGAGCAGCTCACACAAAGGGCAACGCAAGAAGATGCAGCACAAGAAGACAAGACAAGAAGATGCAGCACAATGGGGGATGGTTGTAGATTCAGAAAGTGTCTTGTGGCTAAGGAGGTAGGTCCAGATGTGAAAAAGCTTTATGTAATAGCCTAATGGATTGCAATAGGAAGGTGAAGTCGTGAAAGACTTTTAGGCAGGGGAATTGAGTAGAGAACACTTAGATTGTGCAGAGTAAGATGACAGCTCCTGATGGGATGTGCTTCTGCATTGGTGATAGGAATATTTTAGATCGCAGCAGAGCTTTGTAGTTATGGAAGCTGCTCTTGGAAGCTTAGATGACTATGTTTCTCCATTTCCATTAGTAATTTTGTGAAGCATGTGACACCCAGCAGCAAAATATTGTTTTCTTAGAGCAGGTATTGTAGTGTCTGTTGTCTGCAACTGGATCCAAACCTATACAGCATCCCATCAGGCCTTTGGGCTGAGGTAGGAAGTCAAGAAAGACATGGCTGACTTTTGTGGGGCTTGGTAAATGGGAGAAGAGATTCAGGAGGGAGTAGAAGCCAGGACACACACAAAAAATGAGATGGTTCAAACAGGGAGATATAACTTAGAACACACACTGCTATTATTTGGATGTGGTTTGTTCCCCCAAAATTCATGTGCTAGAAACTTGATTTCCAATAGATGTTAGACGGTGGTGGAACCTTAAAAGGTGGGGCTTACTACAAGTTAATTGGATCACTGAGGGGCCACCCTCAGAAAGGATTAAAGCTGGTCTTACATTATAAGTTCTTGTACATGTGAGTTGTTATAAAAGGAGTAAGATCAGCCTTCTCCACTATTGGACTTCCTGTTCACTCATGTAATTTCTTCCACAAACACTTGCCTTGTGATGCCATCCTCTCTGAGGCCCTTACCAGAGTCTGAATCTGTGGGGCTGACCAATCTTGAATTTTTTCAGCCTACAAAACTGTGAGTTAAACAAACCTTTTTTCTTTATGCAAAACCTAGCCTCAGGTCTTTTGTTCCATTGCTCATGGAAAAGAGACTAATACACATGGATATATGAATCACTCAATGACTGAAAAGTTGAATGGGACACTTAGTAAAAATTCTCATGTTTGATGGTGAATATAGAGCAATAAAAACTGTAGTGAGATGCACATGATAGACATGTGTCCACTCATCAGGTTCTCAATAAGCTGATGAAATGGCCCTTTAGGACTCACTTGAAAATAGTGAAATCATAAATATCAAATCAGCTAATATGAGTCATCTTTGCTTTATATGTAAGTTGTAGGCTTGTTTCTTAGTTAAACTAATAAATTAGGTAGTAGATAAGCTAGCCAGACCTTTAGTTTGCTTTTTAAGCATATTATATTTTGGTTAGAATCTTCTTGTTATTTAATGAATACCAGATAACTAAGCCATTAGCAATTTCATCTGAGACTTTAAAATTTTGTGGATAATATAAAAGGTATACCGCATCCCTATGTTTTTTACAACACTCTTTGCAATAGCCAAAATGATGAAATCAGTTGAAGGGTCCATTGCTAGATAAATGGATAAAAAATTGTGGTATATAAACATGCTGTAATATTACTCAGCCATAAAAAGCACAAAATTCTGTCATTTGCAGCAACATGGTTAGAACTGGTGGACATCACCAAGTAAAATAAGCCATGCCTAGAAAGGCAATGCACATATTCTCACTCATATAAGGAAGCTAAAACAGTGTTTCACAGAAGCATAAAGTAGAAGAGTGTTTACTACAGCCTAGGAATGGTAAGGGGATGAGATAAAGAATGAGGATGGATAATGGTACCAAAATATAGTTATACAGTAGTAAATTCCAGTGTTCTGCAGAACAGTAGGGTGATTGTAGTTTACAACTTACATATTTTACAAAGAACTAGAAGATAGGAGTTTGAAGACTACAAACACAAAGAAATGATAAATGTTTAAGGAGATGGAGATGCTAATTACTCTGATTTGATCATTACACATTGTATACGTGTATCTAATTATCATAGTATATCACATAAATGTGTATAGTTATTACATGTCAATTAAAATAAATTATAAGAAGAATTTATGGATAAAAATGAAGTCATTTTCTCATTAATGTTCCATTTGTAAGGCTCAAGGCATCTTAGGCCTCAAATATCTGAGATTTCCCTTAAAATTTCCCTCTTTATAACTAGCAAAGGCTCAGATTTGTGGAGGTAGCAAGTATTTTGGGGGTGTATTTGTTCACATAACCAGAAAGTAGACATTTTTCTTCTATAACCATTGCTTTTGTCCTTCTGGTCAGATTTCATATTTGAGTGTTTATTGGCCATTACCAGCTGAGGTCTGCTGGTGGCTGCAAATGTCTTGTTTGCATGAATTTAAAAAAAATGTTTGAATTCATTCCCAACAACAAAAATTAAGAAATCCTATCAGAAAGCCCAGGATTTCCAAAGACAGGAGCATGCATGCTAGCAGGACCTGTAGCCCTTCTCTTAAAGGAGGGCATGGCAGGCTGACTCTTAGTCCCTAGCCCCTGTGCTGCTCACTCCTGGTCTAAATCTCCTGCCTGATTCCTATGGGGATTTAAGTTTATGACCCACATAAATAGCTTATTTTGAAGAATTAAAAATTGTCACCCAGAACTGGAACACAGGGTCCTTTGAAAATCTGTGATGTTAAGAACATTCGACCATTGGTCATAAACATGTTATTTGTAATATCATCTTCCTTGTGAAAAATGATTTTTAAAAAAATTTTTGGCTGGATATGCAGAGTTTGAAGATTCACTAAGTAATCTCTACACTACATTATCCTTTTCCTCTTTGTCCAATATCCACTGAGCACTTTCTCTTGATAAGCTGCTATTTATATAACTTGGAAGAAAAATTTTGCAATCAGAGAGTTTATTTTTCTGGTCGGTCCCTGTTGTCATCCTCCTAGGTTGCTCATTTAATCTATCATGGAAGCTTATCTGTCTTCACCCTGTTCCTGGGGGAATCGGTTCTGCTCTGTTTCCTTTCCTTCCCTTTAGTATATGGTTTGGGCACTAATATTTGTATCATCATTTTTCCTCATCCTTTAGCTTGAAAAGTGTATCATTTATGAAAAAAGTACATGCCTGAAAAATGAACATAGACCCATAGCTACTATTTTGGTAAAACTCAGAGAGCAATATAATCATTTAACATACCACAAAGCAATTAAATTTATGCATTTTTATTTGTTGTTTGTAGATATGCATGACAGTAGGATGTATTTTAACATATTATACATACATGGGGTGCAACCCATAACAATTTTGATCCTATTCTTATGGTTGAACATGATGTGGAGTTACACTGGTCATGTATTCATACATGAGCATAGAAAAGTTATGTCTGGTTCTTCTATTGTCTTTCCTATTCCCATTCCCACTCCTTTCCCTTCAACACCCTCGTCTAATCTAATGAACTTCTATACTTCCCTTCCCTACCCACCCTTGTTGTGGGTTAGCATCCATATATCAGAGAGAACATCTGACCTTTGGTTTGGGGAATTGTCATATTTCACTTAGCATGATATTCTCTAGGTCCATCCATTTACTGGCAAATACCATAATTTCATTTTTGTTACATGTATTTTTGATAATTGCCATTCTGACTGGAGTGAAATGAAATCCCAGAGTAGTTTAATTTGCCTTTATTTAATTGCTAGTGATGTTGAGCATTTTTTTATATATTTTTGACCATTCGTATTTCTTCTTTTGAGAAGGGACTGTTCTGTTTCTTTTCCCATTTATTGATTGGGTTATTATTATTATTATTATTAGTGTTAAGTTTCTTGAGTTCTTTTTAGATCCTGAAGATTAATGCTCTATCTGAAGTGCAGGGGGTAAAGATTTTCTCCCATTCTCTAGGTTCTCTGTTCATAAACTTGATTGTTTCATTTGCTGTGAAGAAGCTTTTAAGTTCAATGCCATCCCATTTATTGATTCTTGATTTTACTTCTTGTACTTTAGGAGTCTTATTGAGAAATCTGTTCCTGAGCCAATATGATGGAGAGTTTGGCCTGCTTATTCTTCTAGTAGGTGCAGGGTCTCTGGTCTAATGCCAAGGTTCTTGATTCACTTTGAGTTGAGTTTTGGGCAGTGTCAGATATAGGGGATCAATCTACTACATATGGACTTCCAATTTTCCCAGCACCATTTATTGAACAGGCTATCCTTTCTGTAATGTATGTTTATGGCACCTTTGTCTAATATGAGATAGCTGTATTTATGTAAGTATGTCTCTGTGTCTTCTGTTCTGTTCTTTGGTCTTCATGTCGATTTTTGTGCCAATACCATTGCTGTTTTTGTTTTTGTAGTATAATTTAAGATGGGTATTGTGGTGCCTCCTGCTTTGCTTTTCTTGCCAAGGATTGCTTTGTCTATTCTGGGCCTCTTATTTTTCCAAACAAATTTCATGACTGCTTTTTCTATTTCTGTGAAGAACGTCATTGAAATTTTAATGGGAATTGCATTAAATCCGTATAGCGCTTTTGGTAGTATGGCCATTTTGACAATATTAATTCTGCCTATCCAAGAACATGGGAGGTATTTCCATCTTCTAAGGTCTTCGTCAATTTTTTTCTTTAGTGTTTTGTAGTTTTCATTGTAGAGGTCTTTCACCTCTTGTTAGATTGATTCCAAGGTATTTTTCTTTTTAGTCTATTGTGAATGGAATATTTTTTCCTTCAGCTAATTTGTCAGTGGTATCTAGGAATGCGATTGATTTATGGGTATTAATTTTATATCCTTCTAGTCTACTGAATTCATTTATGAGCCCAAGAAGCTTTTTGGTGAAGATTTTGAGGTCTTCTAAATATAGAATCAAGGATAGTTTGAGCAAACAGGAATAGTGTGAGCTCTTCTTATTCTACTTGTATCCCATTACTTTCTTTCTTTTGTCTAATTGCTCTGGCTAGGGTTTCAAGGACTATGTTGGATAGAAGTGGTGAAAGAGGGCATCCCTGTCTTGTTCTAGTTTTTGGAAGGAATGCTTCCAATTTTTTTCCATTTAGAATGATGTTGGCCTTGGGTTTAGAAATATATAGCTTCTATAATGATAAGGTATGTTCTGACTATTCCTAGTTTTTCTAGGACTTTGAACATGAATGGATGCTGAATTTTGTCAAATGCTTTTTCTGCATCTATTGAGAAAATCATGTGGTCCTCGTCTTTAAGTCTGTTGATGTGATGAATTACAGTCATTGATTTCTGTATGTCTAACCACCTTGCATTTCTGGGATGAACCCCACTTGATCATGGTGCACTATCTTTTTAATATGTTTTTGTATGAAGTTTTTAATAAAATTTATTGAAATTTTATGCATCTATGTTCATGAGGGATATTGGTCTGAAGTTTTCTTTCCTTGTTGTGTCTTTGTCTGGTTTGGGTGTCAGATACTAGTCTCATTAAATGAGTTTGGAAGGGTTCTCTCTTTTTTCTATTTCATGGAATAATTTGAGGAGTATTGATGTTAACTCCTCTTTGAAGGTCTTTTAGAATTTGGCTGAGAATCCATCTGATCCTGAATTTTTCTTGGTTGGTAGGTTTTTGGTGGTGTCTTCTGTTTCATTGCTTGAAGTTGATCTGTTTAAATTGTATATGTCCTCCTGATTCAGTTTGGGCAGATCATGTCTCCAGAAATTTGACAATGTCTTTAAGATTTTCTATTTTATTTGAGTATAAATTTTCAAAATAGTTTCTAATTATCTTCTGTATTTCAGTACTGTCCATTGTGATATTTCCTTTTTCATCATAAATTTTAGTGACTTGAGTTTTCTGTTTTTCTTTGTTATCTTGACTAAAGGTTTATTGATTTTATTTATTTTTTCAAAGAACCAACTTTTTGTTCTGTCTATTTTTTGAAATTTTGTAGTTTCAATTTCATTGATTTCAGCTCTCATTTTAGTTATTTTTCTGTCTTCTGCTTTTAGTGTTGATTGATTCTGTGAAGTCTAAATTATTAATTGTATTCATTACCTCCTTAGCTTCTTTATTTAGTTGAGTTTGAAGGCTCTATCTAGTGATGAGAGAGGTGTGTTAAAGTCACCCAGTATTATTGTGTTGTGGTCTATTTGATACTTGAAATTTAGAAGGGTTTGTTGGATATATGTAGGTGCGGCACTGTTTGAGGCTCAAATATCTACGATTGTTGTTGTATAATTCCCTTAAGCAGTATGAAATGTCCTTCTTGGTCCCTTCAGATTAACTTTGGCTTCAGATCCACTTAAATCTGATATGACAATAGAAACCCCTGCTTGTTTATAAGATCCATGTGAATGATGTTTTTTTCCCATCATTTTACCTTCAGTCTATGGACCTCCTTGCTTATAAGGTGAGTCCCTTGGAGACACTATATTGTGGGTCTTGTTTTTTATTTTTTAAGTTATTCTAATTCATTATACATTAACTGTTATGGTTGGAATGTGAGGTGTACCCCAAAAGCTCACACATGAGACAATGCAAGAAGGTTTAGAGGAGAAATGATTAGGTTGTGAGAGTCTTAACCCGATTAGTGATTTAATCTCCTGATAGTGATTAACTGAGTGGTAACTGAAGTTGTAGGTGTGATTGGAGGAGGTGGGAATTAGAACGTGGCTTTAGTGTATGTATTTGTATCTGGAGAGCAGAGTCTCTCTCCTTGCTTCCTGATCACTGTGATGTGAGCTGCTTCTCTCTGCCACTCTCTCCCGCCATGATGTTCAGCCTCACCTCTTGCCCTAAGGAATGGAGTTGGCCTTCTATGGACCAAGACCTTTGAAACCATGAGCCCTCAAATAAACTCTTCCTTCTCTATAATTGTTCTGGTCAGATCTTTGAGTCACTGTGGCAAAAAAAAAAAAAAAAGAACCAAAAAAAACCAGAGTAAAATAATGACAGTAGAATGCATTTTGACATATTGTACACAAATGGAGCACAACTCCTTCCTCTGGGTGAACATGGTACAGAGTCACACCAGTAGTGTAGTGATACATGTATATAGGGTAATAATGTCCATCTCCTTCCACTGTCCTTCCCATTCCCACAACCCCTTCCCTCTTCACACTCTGCACAATCCAGAGTTCCTTCTTTCTTCCCTACCCACCCACCCCCCATTATGGATTAGCATCTGCTTATCAGAGAAAACATTTAGCTTTTGGTTTTTTGGGTTTGGCTTATTTCGTTAGCATGGTATTCTCTAGCTTCATCCATTGACCTTCAAATGCCATAATTTCATTCTTCTTTAAGGCTGAGTAATAATAGTCCATTGTGTATATATATACCCCATTTTCTTTATCCATTTATCTGTTGAAGGGCATCTAGGCTGGTTCAGCTATTGTGAATTGAGCTGCTATAAACATTGATGTGGCTGTGTCACTACAGTATCCTGACATTAAGTCCTTTAGGTATAAACTGAGGAGTGGGATAACTGGGTCAAATGGTGATTTCATTCCAAGTTTTCTGAGTAATCTCCATACTGCTTTCCAAAGGGGTTGTATTAATTTGTAGTCCCACCAGCAATGTATGAATGTACCTTTTCCCCACATCCTCACTAACTCTTACTGTTGCTTGTATTCTTGATAATTGCCATTCTGACTAGAGTGAGATGAAATCTTAGAATAGTTCTTATTTGCATTTTTCTAATCACTAAAGATGAGGAACATTTTCTCATATGTTTGTTAATCCATTGTATTTCTTCTTCTGTGAAGTGTTGATCTTGTTTTTTAATCCAATCTGCCAGTCTGTGTCTTTTGATTGATGAGTTAAGGCCATTTACATTCAAGATATGATTGTAAAAATCATTGGGATATGATTTGTATTCCCAGACATTTGGGTTTATTTCCACTTTTTAATTTGAACTAGTTTCTCCTTTGATTGGCTATTCCTTTAGTGTTGTTCCTCCCTTTGCTGGTTTTCACTTTTTTTTTTTTTCAAGTTTATGGAATATTTTGTTGAGACTCTTCTGTCATGTAGACTTTCTAGTTGTAAATTCTTTTAATGTTTGTTTATCATGGAAAGTTTTTATTTCATCTTCAAACCTGAAGCTTAATTTTGCTGGATATAGAATTCTTGGTTGGTGTCCATTTTCTTTCAGAGCTTGGTATATGTTATTCCCAGACCACCTAGCTTTAAGAGTCTGGGTTGAGAAATCAGCTGAGATCTGACTTGGGTTCCCCCTATATTAATCTGATATATTTCTTTCACAGCCTTTAAAATTCTGTTCTTATTATGTATGTTAGAAATTTTCACAATAATGTGCTTTGGTGTGGGTCTATTGTAATGAATATTTGGGGTCATGTAAGCCTTCTGTGTTTGGTTTTCCATTTTGTTCTTAAGGTTTGGGAAATTTTCTGATATTATTTCATTGAAAAGACTGTTCATTCCTTTGGTTTGTATCTCTAAGCCTTCATCTATCCCAATAAATCTTAAATTTGGTCTTTCCATGTTATCCCATATTTCTTGGAAGTTCTGTTCATGTTCACTTAACATCTTTTCCCCATGGTCAGCTTCATTTTTTAGATTATATATTTTGCCTTCATTGCCTGAAACTCTGTCTTACAAGTGATCTAGTCTATTGGTGATGCTTTCAATTGAATTTTTAATTTAGTTTTTTGATTCCTTCAATTCAAGGATTTCTGACTGATTCTTCTTCAGGATCTCTATCTCCTGTTGAAATGATCTTTTACTTCTTGTATTTTCTCTCTGATTTTATTTCTTACATTGTCTTTTATCTCGTAGAACAGTTTAAGCATGAACTTTCTGACTTCTATCTCTGACATTTCCTCCATGATGGCATAAAAGTAGTCTACTATTGAGGTAGTCTGGGTTATTTGGGATTTTTTGTTCCCTTGCTTTTTCATATTGTTTGTGTGTCTACCCATCTATCTGGATGGATTTGATGTTGGAGAGTTTCTACCTTATGAGTTTATAGGGTGCTTCTGAGTTAGTAGTACCTCACAGATTGGGGAGAGGGAGCCCAATAAGAGCAACAATGTATTCAAATGATATATAGCGGTAAACTAGGTCCTTAGTTTCTATTTTGATACCTAGTGTTAATTGCTACCATACATTGGAATAGTGGGATCAGCAATTTTCATCAGTAGTGGGATCAGCAATTTCTGTCAGTAAAAATAGAACACATTTAAGCCAGACATAATCATGTGTTATGTCTGGCTTAAAATCAAACAGTAGGTGTTGTCTATGCCTTCTGCTGTATAAATTATTGCTGTGACATTGGCGGTGGGGGTAGATATTATATACCTCAATTAGTTTTAAGAAGTGTTACAATAGAGTATGTGTAAAGAAAAGAGATAGGAGGGTAGAAAAGTGTTTGCAATTTCAAAGGATGAAAAGGGCAGATGCAGTGGTAACTTAGGATATGTTGTTAGGGGATTTTAAAAAAGAATAATATATAGGAGGAGAGAAAATAGAATTTGGGTGTCAGGAAAAGAGAAATGAGAGAGGGAGACAAGGGAGATAAAGTAGTGATAAATGAAAATCAAAATAAGTGAATCATAAACCCCAACCCTTAAAATACAGAGCATGGGAAAATAACCCTTTGGAAAAAAAAACAAAGAAAAAAGAAACAAAATAAGAAAACTATAACAGCAACAAAACAGAAAAAAATTGAAAGGAAGGAAAAAAAAAAGAAAAGCAAGGCTAGAAATGAGAAGAGAGAAACATACTTGATTATGGGTAGGAGTCATTGAATCAGTCAGTACATATTTTAATAAAACAAGAGTCTAATAGGGAAACCCAAAATCAAAAGGCAAAACAGAACTGGTTTTCTTTTCATTTCTTGTTGAAGTATGATCTAAACTTTTGGCATGAGCCACGGGTTGTGCGTCCTTCCTTTATTGTGTTGCTCACTGTGTGAAGGTGGGGATTTAAGACTTCCTAATTTCCCTTCTTGGGAGATTAGTGTGGGTGGCTGGGATGCAGACCTGGAGTCAAGTGGCTCTGGGAAGCTGGGTTGCAGGCAGGAAGCAAAGCAGCTGGCCATGTCAGGTGACAGGTGGATCAGGGCCTGGCACTAGATTCTGGAAACTGGGGGGAGGCTGTGCACTGGACAGGGCACATCTGGCAGTGAAGTAGCGAGAGGGGCCAGCAAGGCTGGGGGGCCAGGCTGGTCTGTGCAAGGTGGGCAGGGCCAGATGCCAGGATCTCTGACCTGATAGTGAGGCTATGCACAATGGGCCAGGTCAGGGGCCAAGGAGAGGTTGAGAGACTGGGGACTGTGGAGCAGGAGGGCCCTCTTGGATGCTGGACCTGGCAGGTCCTGGGGACTGGTAGACGCTTAACTGGGGAGGGAGTTGGGGACAAGACTGGAGCTGGAATCCGGCAAGTGCTAGCCCAGGTGGGCCCGGGAACCCGGTGGGTGCTGGACCAGCTGGCTGGGGGAGCTGAGATCAACATGCCTTCACACCCTCTTCCAATCTCCCAACCTGCTGTAATGGGCCCATCAGTCCCCTTGGCCTAAGGACTCATGGAGCTGGGGAGAGCCTGGCTACCTCCAGCCTCTCTAACCTGTGTTCCCCTGGTTGAAATGCTCCCAGTTTCTCATTTTCCCTGGATTTGCTAATCTCTGAGAGGCCCATACAGACCTCGATGCAAACTCACAGATCTGAGTTTTGAGTTTCCCTAGGCCCTGCCACGCTGCAGTCCCAAGATGGCTCCTGGATTGGTGGACAACTGATAAACTCCAGAGGAGAGGTTTTTTAAAAAAATATCCGATTAATGAGTCAAACAGTCTCTGGTTCAGTTAGGACAGACTGGCCCTCCAGTCTCGGCATTTTTCACTTTAAGCCTCGGGGAGATATCATATTCCTGCTGTTTTGAGTGCTGGGTAGTGAGCTAAGAAACATGCTGCCTCCTGTTAATCTTGATCTCCTAAGCATTTTTATTAATTAACAGAATAAATAAGGCAGTTTATTCTGCTAAACTCAATAATATATTTATTCAGCAGATATTTATTGAGCACCTAATGTGTGCCTGATATTTCTGATGCTAAGGATGTAATGATAATAAACGAGAACAACATTCAGTCCATTCCACTTGGGGAGAGGAACTAAATGAGTATCCTGAGATAGCGTATCAGGTGGTGATGGTGTCCAGGCACAATGGTATAGGCTAAGGTGATAGAGTCATGAGTGGCAGTCTAGGTGGGCCAGGCCAGGAAGGCCTCTCTGAGGAGGTAATATTCAAGCAGAGAAAGAGAATCAATGAGGCATGTGGAGATTGGCTGGAAACTGTCCTTTTTGCAAAATCCCTGAGGAAAGAATGTTCTTGTGTTCTGGAAGAGCCTGAAGGCCAGTGTGGCTGGAACAGAGTCACTGAGGTTAAGTAGGCTTTGGAGGAATTTGAATTTGAATTGTGATAGGAAAGCATGTAGGGAAAGTGTATTTTTAAGATGGAATACCCTTGAACTTGTATCTATATGCTGAGGAGAAGAACAGGCCATGAAGGATGATTGATCAGTGGTAATTCCATTCCTGAAATCCAGGTCAGGTTGCATATGATCAAGGTGATACACAGAACTCAATTATTAACTATCAACAGTCCTTCTCCCTTTGCCCTGACAGTGTCCCCAGGGTCCTCCTCATCTCTCTGACCTTATCCCCCAACTCCCTTCTCTGGGTGCAGGGTAGTCCCTGCAGTCTGTAGCACAGAGCAAAGCATTGCATGCAAGCTTGTCATATATTTGCAATTGGTGATGTACCTGTGTTGCTGTTCATTTGAGTCTTTTAGGACAATGTGAATTGCAGGAATGATGAATGTGTAACCTAACTGGTATGAATGTCTGAATGTTCATTCAGGGACACATCTGCATTTATTGGAACTGATAGTGGAAGTTCTGGCCTTGCAGCATTTAGTTAAAATGTGCCAGGTGCACATTTGGATGGCTATGCATTTAATCAGGTGCATCCATTAGGAAGGATACTTTTGATAGACAAATGAATTTGTGATATCCTGTAGACCAAATGACAAACCATCCACTTTCCCATTTCTCAAAAGCATCTCAGTAATTACTTAACCATTTGAAATTATGGTTCTCATTTTAAAGACTTTATTAACTTCTATAACTCCTTGTCAGGATACTGTTTTCCTGCTTTCTAGTAAAGAGGTCATTGATTTCTGACTAAAGTCCACTGAAATGAGTGTTCCCCTTGTCAAAATGTGCTACATGTAGTCTGTTGATCCATATGATTTACACTGTAAATTGCTGTTTCCTAAGAAAAACCAATCCTATGTCCATAGAATACTAGCCTGTACAAATACTTGGCTGAAAGAATTACATGACTTGGGCTTTTGATATCTCTATGAAAGTAGCTCACTTGGTGAGAATATGCTATTTGTTAGGTCTACAACTTGAACTTGACTCCACCAGCAATTAATCATGATCATTCATTTTAAAAAAAAAATCAAGTGACTCCTCTGTGCATAAGACTATTTTAGGAATTAGGGATATAGCAGTAATTGAAACAAAGTCCTTGGGCTGGGGCTCATTGGTAGAGTGCTTGCCTTGCATGTCTGAAGAACTGGGTTCAATCCTCAGCACCACATAAAAATAAATAAATAAAGAGATTGTGTCAATCTACAACAACAACAACAACAACAATAATAATAATAATAATAAAGTCCTTGCTCTCAAGGAGCATACTCCAGTGAGGGGGGCAATAAACAAATAAATTAGCAGCATGCGAGGGAGTGACAGATGCTATGGATAGAAATAACACATAGTAAATGTGTGTTAGGCCTTGGAACCCAGATAGGCTGGGGTATTTATTTAACCAAAGATGGTCAGGAAAAGTCTCAGTAATAATCTTTAAGCAGAAACTTTGAGCAGAAAGGAAGAGAGAGTCATGTGGATATGTTGGGGAAAAAATGTTCAATACACAGAAACTATCAAGTTCAGAAACTGATACTAGAAATGAGAAAGTCAGAATTCCTGAAGTATTATGAGCAAGGGGCAGAGAAGTGGAAGATGAAATAATGTTCTGAGTTGTACTGAAGTATTGAGTTAGAAATTATACCAAAGGAACAAAATAATACTATAATATTTTTTCTAGCCAGACAGGTAGCACATGCCTGTAATCCCAGTGACTCAGGAGACTGAGGCAGGAGGACCCTATGTTCAAAGCCAACCTGAGCAGTTTACTGAAAACCTCATTCAAAATAGAGAATTCAAAGGACCAGAAATGTAGCTGACTGGTAGAGTACCCTGGGTTTAATCCCCAGTACAGCCAAAAAAAAAAAAAAAGAATAGAAAAGAACTACATCTTTCTAATTTGGCACCCCTGGGTTCAATCCTAGAATCCTTGGTCAAAAAAAAAAAAATTGTATTTTAATGTAGTTAATTCCTATGCATAAAGTTTTCAAAGGACAACTCTTAATTGTCCAACTTGACCTAGAAATCCGAAGAGATCTTGAATTTATTGGTTTTACTTGGTTTTGGAAATCATCATTAGTAAAAGAGATAGTCTAAGTGCATTTTCTTATTTTTTTCTTTTTTTTTTAAGATTAAAGTGACATGGATTTTGAATCAGTCACTTAATCTCTCATTCTTAAGGAGGCAGTTGGCTTCAATGTAGTGTGTGTGTGTATGTGTGTGTGTGTGTGTGTGTTTGGTGTGCACTTCCAGGCACAATCCATTGCAAATTTATAGATATCTTCTTTTCCACTTTTTCCTCTACATTCCTTATTTCTATTCTTTAAGCAACAGATGGAGAAATTGGCCTTCCTGAAAATATAGTGACCACCTTCTCTTTGAAGAGAATAATCCATTGGCCTGGTTGCCAGAAAAAAAAATACCATCTGATGTATTGGTTATATTAAGGAAAATAATTATTTGGGCTTCCTATGTGTCAGGCACTATGGTATATACTTTACACCATAGATTTGTTTAATCCTAACCACAATTTGCTAAGGTGAAAATAAGGTGCTACTGTTATCCCCATTTTAAATCACAAGAACCAAGGCGTGGAAGGGTTCAGTTGGTCAAATTCACACAGTTACTAAGTAGAGTACCTGGGATTTATACCCAGGTAGTCTGCCCTATGACCTGAGCACTTCACTATTTCTGAGGGAGGATCTTACAAAATTTACTAAGACCTATTAGAGAGAAATATGGATGAAATGTTGGTAGAAGGCATTTGTAGGCACTTCAGTGGGACTCATTTGAAAGGCAAAACTATAAAATACTGAATTTTGAGCTGAGTGATCAAGCTTTATTTATTCCTTTTGAGGCTCACATTTTAACCTTTTGTTATGCAAAGCTGCCAATGTAATTTTCTGATGCAAAAACTGTCCAGAATGATTAACAAGTTGTATTTATTATTCACTGTAACTACTAACAAGTAGAATAACTTGAGATTGTTAAAATTGCTCTCAAGCCACCTTCAGGCAATCATTAGCATGCATGCAAGAGAAGGCTGTGCAAAGTGGTAATTCCAGCAACTTGGTGAAGGGAAGTGGGGAGGAGAGGGAGACAGAATGAACGATGTGTGCTTAACACCTTTCAGTGCTAAGGCCGTGGTGGGTGTCTTACATACATTATCTTATTTAATCTTCACAATATCCAGATGAGGTAGTATCAATTCCTCCGTTTTACAGATGAAGAAACCCAAGGTTTGGAGGTAATTTGCTCCATGTTAGACTAATTATTAACCCATGCATACAGGGTTCCAACCAGGTATACCTGACCTCAAAACTCATCCTCTTCCCAGTTATTTGGAGAAAAAGAGGGAGGTACAAACAGTGACATTTAAAAAATATTAGAAATATGGATTTCAGGTCAACATATTTATTTTAAAAAAGAGACTTTTCCCCTAGATAAAATGCTGCTGCTGTCACTGCCTCGAAGCTCAGATTTTTTGACAACAGTAAGAGAAGGAAATTTTTAAAAAATAGATAAATGGTTTCTAAAGCTATTACTGGTTGTCTGAAACAACAAAAGTAGTGAAAAATTGGTCCATTTGTAGTCAGGCATATTATCTATGGCATGTCCAGTCCTGGTAAATGACCCATTTGTTCACTTGGAGGGAAGGGTTAGCTTGCTTGAAGGAGGTAAGACTCCAAATACACACATACATCTTCAAGGGCTCCCTTAGCTGGTGTGCGTTGATCTGTGCGGTAAACACACTCAGCAGGAAACCTACCCCACGTCTTCATCCTAGTGATTTGCTTTACTGGATGCAGTTACTATACTGCTGGTGAATTCTACCAATTAAAAACCCATGCTGATTCTACCTGTTCCTGTTCTCAGTTCCTACTGAGACCTAACAGACTTTGATCCAAATAGGTCAGCCCAGCTGTTCTTAGGAGGCAGAATTTCTTGATATATTTCCAGGCATGTTGGAAGTGTGCAAAGAAGAGGAGAATCTTTTTTTTTTTTTTTTAACTTAAAAATGCATAGTGTTTTCCACATTCTCAAAGGAAGACAGCTGGGCCTCTCAGCCACTGTGGAAGCATGCTGGCTTTCTGCATTCCACAAAATGAAGTAGCGGCCCCAGACATTGCTAGGGAATTGGCATATTGAATGTCTTTCCCCTACTCCCTGGTTCAAGTGGTTTATCCTCTTTAAAATTAAAGACTTCCTCAAAGTGCTCAAAACAACTCATTCTTTCGCTGTGTCTTCTGTGGACTTTCATGTATAGGGATCTTACATTCTAGTAATTTGTGGCATCATTTTTGAATGTGGAGTTATCAAAGCGTACAGAGCAATCATTTTAATTTGAATAACCCTTGCAGTGTCTGGTGCAGAATGAAAAGAAAGGCCAATCATGTCTTCCACGCCTTTTCCCTAGCCTGGGCTTCTTAAAAATCCTCC
Organism: Urocitellus parryii; assembly: GCF_045843805.1. NCBI lineage: Eukaryota > Metazoa > Chordata > Mammalia > Rodentia > Sciuridae > Urocitellus > Urocitellus parryii. Next base: position 80,198,817 of record NC_135540.1, read on the forward strand.
CAGGTATTCTCTAGTGACAGTATTTTTTTAGCTTCCTGAGACAGCCAGCAATACTCCGATGTAAAAGGATTTGTCATTTTGATTCTAGTCGAAATGAAGCATTTTGTACAGTACATGAAAAAATATAGAAGTCTTTTCAGTGGATGAACAGCCTATTATCCATAGCAAAACTACTGTGTTTTATGTCTGTCTGAGAATTACTGATTACAGCAACAGCCCAGGCAGGAAGCGGCTAAGCTGCTGCTCAATTGTCCTGGCCTGGAAATAGATTGGAGTTATTTATTTATTTATTTATTTATTTATTTTTTAAGCCCTTTCAATTGGTGCCATGGTCTCCATTTTCTAAAGTACAAATGAGCTCTTTGGTTAGGGATCCTGAGGGGAAAAGGCAGCTCTTGAAATGAGGAGGCAGTCAGACTGCCTGGTCGGTTTTGAGTTGGAGGGGAATGATGGATAACTGATTCATTCCACGAGTGACAAAGCCTCCCTCTTTGAAACCTGTTTACCTTTGTAGGATGATCCATCAGCCTTTCCCAGCTGCATCGGTGACGACCAATTTGAGAGGAAGATCAGTACCTTTTATGACTAATGTGTCTTGATTTTGGCAAGAACACAAAACAGTCTTTTATGGAGACTTACTTCAGCTTCAGTATTCAGACATCATGACCACCAAGGTTAGAGCTTACCTTTTTTGCTTCTTGGGTATAAACCCCCCAACACTAGAAGGGGAAGACAGGAAAAAATAATCACAGAAAGGTTGTTTGATGTTTGGAGACATCTGTAGTAATCAGAGTTACATGGAGCACTTTCTGTTCTTGTGCTGGGACCACTTTGAGACCTGGGACCTGTGTGGTCACACAGAACTGGCTCTCAGAGGGGAGCACACTTGGTTTAGTGCTCTGCTGTTGCCATCTTGAAATTCCTGAGTCATTGTGAATAAGGGATCCACCATGTTTATTTTTTACTAAGCTCCAATAAAAAATAAATGTATGTAGCCAGTCCTGCCCGTGGTCCAGGCCTAAAAGTTGGGCGAAGCTGGGACGCTGACCAAATGTTCCTGTCTCTAGTTTATGCCAACTGTGATTGTGTTCCTTTTCTATGTTCTCTTTTTCTCTGATTCTCTCACACAGACAGGAAACTTGTACAGTGTGCTTAAGAGACAGTCTGAGCTGAGGTTATTCCTCATTTATTGGCTGCATGATTTGGGGCAAGTGACTTGATCTCTTTAAACCTTAGTTTACTTACTGGTGAAATGGGAATGATAATGGCATCTAAGTCGCAGGGTGGTTGAGAGGAGTAAATTAGGTAATTTTTATAAAACATCAACATAGGACCTGGTTATGGTAAACCTTCAGTTAATAAGAGCTATAAATATTATCTTTTATCAGTTTTGTATGATATTTTATTATGAAAAATTTCAACCATACAGAAAAGCTAAAGAATTTATAGTAAACACCTATATCCATGGTCTCATTTTTACCATTATTATTTTACTGTGGTTACTTTATTGTGAATCTATACATTTATTCATTTCTATCCATCTACTAAAATTCATCTTATTGTTCATACATTTCAAAGTAAATTATAGACCTAAGTACACTTCCTCTAAATATTTCAGCTTGCAAATCATTGACTAGAGTCCAATATGTACTTAGATTTTTTTTGTTTTGAGGTATAATGTATGTACAATTAAATGAAAAATTTTAAGTGGATATTCACTGGTCTTTGACAAATTCTTGGACTCATTTAACCCAAATCTCTAATAAATTACTGTCTTAGGATGCTAAAACAAAGTACCATAGACTGGGTAGCTGATAAACAATAGAAATGTATTTCTCATGGTTCTGGAGGCTGGAAGTCCAAGATCAGCATGCCAGCAATGGCCTTCTTCCTAGTTACAGACTGCAGTTGTCTCACCATATCCTTACACCATGGACAGAGAGAGAAAGAGCCAGTAGTCCCATCATGAGTGTTCCACCCTGCTGACTTAATTACCTCTTAAATTACCACCTCCAAATACCATCACAGTTGGGGTTATATTTCAACCTAAGAATTCTGGGGGTACACAAGCATTTTACAGTTGCAGAACTTTATCGTTACTCCAGCAAGTACCCCGACACTCCTTCCCATTCAGCCCTAGCCACAACTTTCTCCACCAGAGTCAAACACTGCTTGGTTTGCCTGTTCTTTAGTTTCATATAAATGCAACTATATAGCGCCTACTCTCAGGTAAGGTTTCTTTTACTCAGCATAGTGTTTTTGAGATTCATCTTGTTAGTGGTGTTCAGTAATTTGTTTTTATTGTTGAGAACTCTTCCATGTATGCCATTTTCCTGATGATGGACACCTGGTCTATTTTCAGATTTTGGCTATTATTACTAAAACTACTATAAACATTCCTGTAAAGTTATTTTTGTAAAATACCCAGATCAGAGAGTACATATTTAGTTTTATCAGAAACTGCCATTAACTGCCAGAGTGGCTATACCCAGTGGTGTGCTTGTACATGCATATTAGCTGGTTCTACACAAAAGAATATCAAGAAGGAGGACAAAGAGAATTAAAATAAGGAGAAGGAGGGAGAGAGGAGGGGGGAGGAAGGGGAAGGAGGAGTCGACTATCATCACCCTGACAAAGCTACTAAATTTTGTAAATACCTCGGTGGAACCACTCCCACCATGACCACATTCCAGCTACTGATGTGAAGTCATTGTGGGCTAAAATGGAATGAGCTGTGTACATTTTGCTCTTGTGAACCAGAACAAATTGGGTGCTGCACACCACTGGTTGTTTACACCAGTTTATATTCCCATCAACAATACATGACAGCTTTAGTTGTTCTATATCTTTGACAACATTTGGTATTGCCAGTCCTTGTGGTTTAGCCATCTGCCAAAGCATTAGTAGTATCTCATTAGGATTTTTAACTTTCATTTTCTGTGACTAAAGATGTTGAGCACTTTTCATGTGCTTATTTGTCATTGTGTCATTTCTTTAGCAAAGAATCTATTGAAATCTTGCCCCCCCTTTTTATTCTGGAAAGGTTTGTCTAAGAAACATTTGTTGGCCACCCAGTGTTGAAGCTATTTTTCTAAAATCCTTATTATTTAACTTTTATCATTAGTGTATAATCCGTTTCAAGTTAATATTAGTCATTGGTGAGAAATACAGGTCAAAGTCTATGTTCTGGCACATGGACATCCAGTTATTGCAGCAACATTTATTGTGACATTTTTTTTTTACTCCATTAGTCTGTTTTTGTCCAAAATTAAGATAGCAGTTCTTTTTCTTGTTTCTCTGTTGTATTAATCTGCCTGCTGATTTTTAGACCAGTAACATTGATGACTCTAGTTGAGTAGTTAGCTTTAAAGTCAGGTAGTGCAAGTCTTCCAACTTTGTTCTTCCTTTTTCAAATGCTTTGCATATTTGAGATCCATTGCATGCATTTTGCCATGTGTTCCACTAATTTTGGTCTAAGAATATAGCTAATCATTTTTCACAGTCCCTTATCTACTCTTAGAAGTTAAAAATTCCTTTTCAGCATTTAATATATTATAATTATAAAATTATTATAATACTATTATTATATTGTGAATGCTAAGTGTCCAGTCTGCAGTTTTCTAACATTGAAGCAAAACATTGCCATTATTACTTTATTTCATGCAAAGAGTAACTGTGACAGGAATTAATTGATAAATGCCTTATGGTCATTTTGTGAGGTGGGAATCATATTTTCTGCCATTAGAGATAGTGAATTTCATTAGAACATGCTGCCCTAGGCAAACTCAGCTCTCAGTACAAGAAGGGTCCTAGATTTGGTCTGTCATCAGTTAAAAGTCTCAGACTATTTCAGAGGAACAAATATGTACCAATAACTATCTTATCAATGTGGCCTTATATAATTTGTATCAGAACTTGCAGAGACTTCCAGTAGACTATTTCAAATGACATTCCCTTTCCAAACATGTTGTTTGATCCCTTCATGTTGGAGTTCCTTCTACTTTAGAGATGGGGGGGTGTGGTAACTAATCACATTCTTCTTCCTTTAAAATTCTGAATTTTGAAGAATCAAACACTGACTCCAATGTGGACAAAGCTGGTTCAGAATCTAGTGTTCAAAGTGGACTTCCTGTTTATTTTCTCTTGTTTTGAACCCAGGTAGATTATAGTTGGTAACTACAGGTCTCCTCACCCCACAGGGTCAGGGCCTGTCCTAGGGAGCATACCCACAGGGAGGAGGGGAGGAGAACCTGTGTGATCTGTGTGGAAGGAAGAGGGTCTAGAAAGAGTCTTGACAAAACATGCAGAGGAGTCTCTTCTCCACCACGTAAGGGTGGGAAAGGCAGCACGTAGGGGGAAGGAGAGAAGGCAGGCAGAAGGCTCCCCCTAAAATAAGAGAAGCCAGCCCAAGGTTGGAAGAAGAATCTCTGTTTGTCCCTTTCCGTTGTGGGGAACCCATTTTTAAAAAACATTTCTTTGTTGTTAAGTTGGAGCTGCCTCTTTAGAAGTCTGCCTTTTGGTCCCCGTTGTGTTCTCCTGAAGCCCATAGGGATACATCTACAAATTGTTCCACAAACCTGAGGGACTGAAGTACTTGAGCAGGTTGTTATATCTTCACTCCCCGCTTTACCTTTGGTAGTTCTTAGCTTTCTTAGGTTCTAAAATGTGCCCCTTATATTCCCACTTGTCCAGCATCTGTTTCCCCATTCTCTCTCATTTTGTGAATAGCCCTCAGTTTCTCTGCGGCGACTCTCTTCTTTCCTGGCTGAACTACCTAACTGGGTAGTGCTATGCTTTGAATGTTCGTGTCCTCTCCGAAATCCATGTTGAAACTTCATCTCCAGGGCAACAGTTTTAAGAGGAGGGCCCTGAAGGAGGTGGTTAGGCCCCGAGGGTTCTGATTGGTGTTTTATTCAAGGGCTAGAGAGAGCTAGGTGGCCCTTTTCTGCCTTTCCTTATGCCAGTTGACAATGCAGCAGGAGAGGCGATCTTGGAGTGGGAGCTGGGCCCTCACCATACACGAAATCTTTTAGTGCCTTGACCTTGGACTTCTCAGCTTGTAGAACTGTGAGAAATAAACTTCTATTGTTTATAAATTCCCTATCCTTAAGTATTTTTGTTATGGCAGCACAAAGGAATAAGACAGGTGGGTTTGAACCCTGCCTCCCCTACCTGCTTGGGAGCCCCTAGCTCCAGGAGTGGGTGCTTGATCCCATGCACAAAGGGATTTGAAGCTCACAAGATCTTTGACTTACAGGGAAATAGTTGCATAATTAGCATATTCATCTTCTGGTACACTGCAACATCAATCATTATGGATACTGCAGATATATTATTGATGCCAAGTATAGCATCCAATCAATTTGGGGGAAGATTTAGACACTAACTAAATACTTCTTCAGTTCTGTCAACTTGCCATCTTTGAATAATCTCGAGAATGGCCAGAAAAAAAATTGCTTGGTAGTTTATATCTGGATTTTGGGCCCTTCAATTGCACATGGGTTCATGGGTTGCAGGAATATGTAGGCAAGGCCCTTTCTGCTGGGTGATTGCCCCTGTGAAGCTGAACTGTTCTACTCTATAAAATAAAATGAATTAATCCATACATCCCTTTGGATTCCTACAAATTACAATGAATGATGACCTTTTTATTTTGCCTTTCTTATATTCCATAATTAAGAATGAAATTTATTTAGTGAACTGTACCAGCTACTTAGTGTTTCTGCATTACTCAAGGTAATTGTTACTCAGAGCTGGGTCTTTATTGCCTGTATTTAAAGGTTTATTTTTCTTTTGTTGTGGTTTCTTGGCTTTGCTCCTGGCAGGGCTGACAAATTAATAGGCATCAGGTACTAAAAGTATTTGCAATTAAAGCAAAGTGGTAATAAAGGTCACCTGTTCCAAGAAAGCTTTTCTTTAAAAAAAAAAAAAAAACAACCCTGCTAAAATCAATATACATTGTGTGTAGATGGTTCTCAGTGTTGGGGCCCCTTTTTCCACAATCAGGTTTTCAATACTTTTCTGTTAATTCAAAACAAATAATAATCGTTAAGCGTTCATCTTTTGCTTTGCCATATTTCTTTGTTGTCAACAGTGTTTTGAATTATATCTCTCTAACATGAAGTCAGAAATAATTATACCTATTCCAGTCCCCAATCCGATCATTTAATTCAACAAATATTTATAGAGTACTTTCTACATGGTGAAAGCTGAGATGTAGCACTGTGAGGCTTCACATTCCTCTTTGAGGAGCCATCGACTAATAGAGAGCTATAGAGAGAGGTAGTTGCTAAGCAATGTGATTAGTTCAACAACAAAGGCATTTGGGAGTACAGGGGAAGCTGCGATTGATTCCATCTGGAAAGGTAGAATGCATAGTCCTTGGAAAAGAGATGTGTCTTAAGGGACATATAGGAGTTCTTCCAGAGAACTTTCTGGAAAAGAGAATATCAGGTGGAGGCAGGAACCTATCCAAAGGAAGGCAATGTCAAACCACTGTTCTCATTTTTGGAACTACAAGCAGTTTGGTGTCTCTAGAATAGAAGGTAGGAGGTGAAGAATCTGGAAGACTAGGCTGGTGAATTTAATTGTGAAAGAGTGTGTTCTACCTTTGTTGGATTTTTGTTCACTGGGAATAAAAGGATTTTTCTTTTTTAAGTGGGGGAGCTGCACAATCAACATTATATTTGGGAAGATTGCTCTGGAAGCAGTCCATGACTACATATTATTTGCTCATATTTCAAAGTACATGTAGCCAGCCTCCAACTATTTATAGTAGATACCTGTTATGGGTTAGATATGAGGTGTCCCCCAAAATCTCATGTGTAAAACAATGCAAGAAAGTTTAAAGGTGAAATAATTGGGTTATGAGAGACTTAACCCAATCAGTGCATTAGTCCACTGATATATATTAACTGGGTGGCAACTGTAGGCAGGTAGGGTGTATCAGAAGGAGAGGGGGGACGTTACTGAGGATGTGCTTTGGTTTTATATTTTGTCCCTGGTGAGTAAAGTTTTCTCTGCTTCCTGATTGCCATATCCTGAGCTACTTTCTTCCTCCATGTCCTTCCACCATGATGTTCTGCCTCAAATAGAGTTGGCCCTTTATGGCTTGAGACCTCTGAAACCACGCACTTCAAATAAACTTTCCTCCTCTGTGTTGTTCTTGTCAGGTCTTTTGGTCCCAGTGGACCAAAAGCTAATTAAAACAGTCTTAGAAAGTATACATAATAGAAATCCTTAGATGAAAAATTATTTGGTATAATAAGTAAAAAATAGATATCAGGCTGGGTCTCCTTCTGTGACCACTCCATAACTATATGACTTTGGGGAAGTCATTTAATGTCTCTTGGCTTCATTTCCCTCTTTCCTCATGTGACTAATGAGATAGTTGAATAGATTCTCTGAACTCTGTTATAATGTTAATATTTTATGGATATCTCCACCCAGTGGCTTTGGCTTCCTTCCCTCTGTATCTTTTAACAGAGTTTAAGTGGTAAACAGGATTTTCTTCTGCTCTGAACTGACAATAGAGTGTAGGACAGATTGTACTGCCCAGGAACAGGGCGGTTTACTTTGGTTAATAGAGAATTACTGGGCCTCCCAGCAATTTTTAGGGACTCCCCTTAGACACTATCCAGGCTTTTACAAATCTGTAATTTCACATCTTGGATTCTAATTCAAAGTATAACAATCTCAGGAGACTGAAGGCAGAACCCATGTTTTATGTATCTTTGTATCTTCCATCCTTGGTGGATTTTCTTTCTAAAGAAGCAACTGGCAGAGATCTTTTGGGCCATTTGTTGGTTCTCCGCGCTTATCATATTTTTTTGTGCACCTTCTTTTCTATTTCTTTCTAACTTGATGAATTCTTTTCTACTTATTTCAAGAGTTATAGACTCTCCAGGAAAGGTAGTGAAATAGCTGCTCTTTGTTCCTGGAATAGGTTGAAGAGTAGGCTTTTTCCTATAATAGGTTTTATCTAAAGTCTGAATAATATGGTGACAAAATGGTTGTTCCTCAAAAAAGAAGTTAGCCAATGTAGGTGACCTTAGCGAATCAAATACTTGAAAATATTTTTATCCTATAAAATTTGTTATAATCCAATCTACAAGTATATGGATTAGGATACACTCATGGTCACATTGACCTTGATGATACCAAACCTGATGTAAGATACTCGACTTTGATGTTAGTGATACTTCTGCCTCTGAGCATCAATGTGAAAGGCAGGTGAGATACTGTATGAAGACTGGAGGTCTGAAAGTACAAAATATCCTAGAAAGTACTTGAAAACCATTTCTAAATGACTCTAGTGATAAAAGGATTACAAATATTCTATAGTATTTGCATTTTTTGAATAGATGGTTAATTCAATTTTCTGTGGGCTAGAATGTACCTAGGAAATTATACCATTGTGAAATTCACATTCAGCACCCTCACTGTTCATTTCAGAAGGTGTTTATATAAGGCTTAGAGAAAGAAAAATAGCCACATCTCTTCTCCCTATTTTCGTACAGATTTGCATAGTTTGCATACGATTTGCATAATTTAATGTCAAAAGGAACAGAATCTTCTTAGGTCTTTGCAACTTTCTCACCAGTATCTTTTAGTTTTTGTTTTTCCTTCTAAATAACAAGCTGTTTTTCTTTATTACATTTACGTTCTCTTGTTTCTAGTATAAAATACCTAGATCTTAAAGAAACAGAATCTTTCCCTTGTCTAAAAGAGTGGTGTTCTTTTTATCTGTGCTTGTTTCAGTGATCAGTTGGCTTAGGAGTGGGGCTGCTTTCCTCATTATTCTAGGATTCCAGGTGTATATATGCTTACTGAATGATATTGCATGAAGATATGGTGTGACTGAGGAATAAATGACTTCCATTTGAGGAAAATGTGCTGTATCTTGAAAGTGTGAAGCAGTGGAATATGGCAGCTAACAGCAGGGGCACCAAAGCCAGACTGCCCAGCAGGGAACTCCAGCTCTGCCACTTCTTGGTTGTATAAGCTCCACAATGATTTAAGCTTCCTGTGCCTCAATGGAAAAAGTAAACTGTATCTATCTACCTTATAGAGTCTGTTCTGAAAACGAAATGAGTCCATTTGTTTTAAAGACTTAGATCAGAATGCTAAAAATGTTATCTGTTACCATTATGTGGGCTCCACTTGTTCATTTTCAACTCTGTACCAGAAAGGGAGATGGGAGTAGGAATCTGAAGGACCCATATATTTAAATGTTAAAGATGGCTCTAGGTAGGCAAATATTACTGTGTAAAGTTATGGATGCCTTTAAGTGTGTCTATGTATTTATATCATTAAGGACAAGCAATAAACACAAAACAAAACAAAATTCTCAAATACCTGCCCAATATTCCATTGAAAAGTGCTAAAAACAGTTTGAAAATTTGTTTCTTTAGAATGCCTATCATCTCCTTTATAAGTGCAAAGCAGGAAATAAAATCCTTTCCTGATCTCTTTTCTTTCAATTATGTGTTTTGTCAATGAATAAAATCATGACACACTGTTTGAGCAACAGTATCTTAGATTCAATGAAGCAGGATATTTCACAAGATGTATCAAGGAGGATTTCTCACATGCCCTACTCTGCAAAGGGCATTTCTTTTCCCAGGAACACCTTCATCAAAAACCAGTCTGCTTTGACTTTTGTCTCTCTCACTATCTTCTGTGCATTTCTTGATCTCTTCTTTCCCCTTTTAACCTCCCTCTCTCTTCTCTTTTCCTCTCTTAATACAAATCATTATCTATAATGGCTTCTTTTTTTGAGGGGGAGGGGGTACTGGGGATTGAACTCAGGGGCATTTGACCACATCCCACATCCTGTTAGAGACAGGATCTCACTGAGTTGCTTGGCACCTTGCTTTTGCTAAGGCTGGCTTTGAACTTGTGATCCTCCTGCCTCAGCCTCCCAAGCCGCTTTGATTATAGGCATGTCCACTGCACCTGGCTCTCTTGACTTCTTGTTCATTCATCCATCTTATACCTCAAATCAGTGCAACAGAGGACCCATATCCAGCCTCAAAGACCCATTTTTCCGATAAAGTACAGGAAGGGAGAAGGTTACGACTGCTGTTTGGGGGTCATTGTTTCACAAGTGGAGCTGCAGAAGCAGGCTTCCAGTCCAGCACTCACCTCTCCAGTCTACCTTTTCTGAGTCCATTACCACTCAGCTCTGCTCCCATTTTTCTTAGACATCACCAAGTCAGATATCACGTGTGCATCTTAATCTACTCTTGATGGAAAGCTTGACTCAATAGATTAACACACGTGTGGATCTAGGGGTTCCTGAGATTCCTTTTAGCATTGAAAATGACTCATGATTTTCCACATTCTTTTTACCAGTGTGGTTGTAGTACTAATCTCTGCTTCATTGCTAAAGTGTTTGGAACACGTAGGGATCAGAGGGAACTAAAAGGGGAAGTGGCCAATCTGCCTGATTGAGGAAGGGATTATTTGAAATGCAATCAAGTAAGAAGGGGTATTAAGAAGAGAAACAATCAAGAGCATGAACAGAGAGCTGACAGAATGGGAGAAAATCCTTGCCACCTGCACTTCAAATAAGGTATTAGTTTCTAGGATATACAAAGAACTCAAAAAATGTAACACACACACACAAAAAAAACCTCCAATAACCCAATCAATAAATGGGCAAAGGAACTGAACAGACCCTTCTCAAAAGAAGAAATATGAATGGTCAAAAAATATATGAAAAAATGGTCAACATCTCTAGTAATTAGAGAAATTCAAATTAAAACTATACTGAGATTCCATCTCACTCAAGTCAGAGTGGCAGTTATCAAGAATACAAGTAACAATAAATATTGGCAAGGATGTAGGAGAAAAGGTATGCTCCTACATTGTTGGTGGGACTACAATGGAAAAAAGTATGGAGATTCCTCAGAAAACTTGGAATGGAACCACCATTTGACTCAGTTGTTCACTTCTCAGCATATATCCAAAAGATTTAAATTCAGCATACTATAGTGAGACAGCCACATCAATGTTATAGCAGCTCAATTCACAATACTAAGCTATAGAGCCAACATAGGTTCCCTTCACAGATGAATGGATAAAGAAACTGTGGTGTATATATACACAATGGAATATTACTCAGCCATAAAAAGAATGACTTTATGACATTTGCCAGTAAATGGATGGATCTGGATACTATCACGCTAAGTGAAATGAACCAATTCAAAAATAACTGAAGTTCAAATGTTTTTGCTGGTATGTGGAAACTAAACCCAATAAAGGGGAAGAAGAGAAGTTCAGTAGATTAGACAAAGGGAATGAAGAGAAAGGAGGGGGATGGGAATAGGAAATACAATAGAATGAATCTAATATAATTTCCCTATGTACATATATGAAAATACCTAAGTGAATCACACCATCTTGTATGCCCACGAGAATGGTTCCTAATTAGAATAATATATATTCCATGCTTATGTAACTTTATAAAAATGGATTTTACTGTCATGTATAACTAAAAATAACCAATAAAAATGTCTAAAAAACAAAAGAAGAGGTAATACTTCAAATGCATCTTAAGAAAGAAAGATACATTCAGGCAAAGATATGAGCTAATCATGGAGTCAAGAGGATCAGAAGAGCTTATTCAGTGGTCAGTAGAGTTTGGGTTGTGAATCACAGGGTCCCAGGGAAGTCAGGCTTTGTGGGAAAATGTCATGCATTTAATTTAGACATACTGAAATTGTGTGTCTATAAATTTATATGTCTCTTCCAGGTAAAGAGATTTAAGGAGATTATGCATGTGTTTGGAATAATAGCAAGTTCATGGATGGAAATATAGATTTGGAATTTTAAGTAATTGAAAGCATAGTAGTTTAGAGAAACTACATAATTAAGCTAGATAGGTAGATGCTTGTGGTAATAGACTTTTATGTTTAGAGTTTTAGGAGTAGTCCTGAGTTATGACAAACTCTAGGATTGAGCAAATTCATATTAAGATGATGCAAACTCACATACATTATAGCTTTTATAATCAGACTTGAAAATGACTTTGCTTTTTGTAGAATTCTTTTCACATAAAATAATAAAGGGTATCATGAAACTGGATTGGAAGTCTGAATGTTGTCTTTTGTTGTTGCTCTGCCTAATTTCTTATACAACTTATTATCTGTTACAAAGTAACAATCAGTGATGACATAAATTTTGACTTTTTTTTCAGACATTTCTAAAAAAGTGAATAGAATTAAACAATTTGGTGACTATAAAGCTTTTCTATGTGCCATATTTCCAGAAGGGATAATACTGAAAAAGTTAGAGATTAGCTATCAATACTAAATATAAGGTATTCCTAGGCAAGTGTTATAGTTTGGACATCCAATGTTGCCCAGAGGTCCATGCATTAAAGGCATGGTTCCCAAGGTGGTGGTATTGAGAGTGGTGGAAGTAGGAAGTAGGACATAGTGGGAGGTCCTTAAGTGATTGGAGGTATGCTCTTGAAGGGGATTTGGGACCCCAGCCTCTTCCTCTTTCACTCTTGTTTCCTGGTCATGGATCACTTAGTTTGCTTTACTGCCAGCTGCCTATCATTGCCATTCAGCACATCCACCGGAGGCCCAAAGCAATGAATCTGCTGAATACTGGACTAGAACATCTAAAATTCTGAGCCAAAATAAACCTTTTTCTTAATAAGTAAATTATCTCATGTATTTTATTATAGTGGTAGGGAGCTAATAAATATAATAAAAAAGGTAATAATAGACCAAGGCAGATATAGAATTGCCTAAATATTGATGAGTTGGGGCTTTCTGAGGATGGCTTCTAGGTTCTGCTCCTGCTAGTGGTGGAGTTCACTCGGGACATATGTGATTTGGGTACCTGATTGGGTGGTGGTCTTCTTCTTCTTCTTCTTCTTCTTCTTCTTCTTCTTCTTCTTCTTCTTCTTCTTCAGAGAGAGAGAGAGAATTTTTTAATATTTATTTATTTTAGTTTTCGGCGGACACAATATCTTCATTTTATTTTTATGTGGTGCTGAGGATGGAACCCAGCGCCCTGCGCATGCCAGTCGAGCACGCTACCGTTTGAGCCACATCCCCAGCCCAAGGGTCATCTTCTTGAGGATGCCAGTGAACTTTAAGCTACTCCTTCTTCAGAGGCTGCATGTGCTATTATGTTGTCTTTAGATCTTTGAGGGGAACTGATATGCATCCCTTCCTGTTTCATGTTGCACAGTTTAATAGTTGTTCCCTACTAATGTTATATTATATTCATCACTCTGACATCTTTGGGAAGAAATAAGGGATTAATTCCATTTGTTGAAAGCAGTTCTTGTTTATCTATGTATTTATGTATTAATTATGTCAAAATAGTTTTGACCACGATCAGGTTTGGTAAATCTTTTACCAGTCACTTGCCAAAATTAAGGAGCTATAAAGAAAAATGTACCAAAGGTAAGACCAGAATAGTATATTCTATCTATTCTTACCTGGGATTTTAGGTCATAAGCCACTCTAGTCCAGGCCTACTGGATGGGAATATGAATGACAACTTTGACCAAATTAGGTCTGAGACTCAGATTGTCTCATAGACCATCAGGCTGAAATTCTCTCATGTTCTGATTGAAAATTAGGATTTACCACTTTTCAGAGAGCTAAGAATTTGCTTCTTTGTCTCTCTCTCTCTTTTTTTTCTTTTTCTGCTTTGTTGGTCTTTTTTCTTGAATTTCCCTCGGTTCTGCGTGTCCATCTTGGTGGTCAGAGTGTACAAGGAAAGATGACTAAGGAAAAGAAGGACTTGTCTCTGACTAGCCCAACACACACAGAAGGAGGCAGGTGGTTCCTATAGGCCTCATTTCTTCTGGATCTAACCTTGACTTCTGCTTGCTTTGCTAACGAGGGCAAGTGGAGCAGTAAAGGAGAAACAGGGAGGAGGAGGAAAAGAATGGTACCACTCTGCTATGGGGCAGGAGTTTGAGGAGAGGAAGGCAGGAGAGCTAGATCCCCAAAGTAGTCAGGATTCCAACAATGAAATCCAGAGGAAAACTGTGGCACCCAAACCTTTATCAATTGCAGATTTTACCCACTGTGATCCAGTATTGCCTCCACCAGCTCTATCCCATGCTCTCCTTAAAAGTGGGAGTAGAAGGTGGGAGGAGAGCCTTGGGGGTCTTCTGGGCATTAATATCCATTCAGTTATTCATTCAACATGTACTAATCTTTGTTGAGGGCTTACTTGTGCAGTTTTTATTCTAAGCACTATGTGCAAATAGGTGGAAAGTGAAAAAGGAGAGAGGTTGAGAGGCAGAAATTGAAATTTTGACCATTATCTCGATTTCAACAAAATAAAAGCACATGCCAAATCTTTGACAGATTTAGTCTACCTTAGGAACAAGTGTTTTATAGCATGCGGGTGGGAAGTTTCTGTATCACCACCTGTGAGACATTGCTTTTTATGTATTTGTAAAGAACTTATTAATATACTATATTGAATTACCAAAGAATGGGAATTTATCCAAGTCTATTTTAATTTTGAGTTAAATTGTTTGGGAGATGTACTAATTTATTGTCTTGGCAGTTTGCTTAAAATGGCTCTATGGTTTTTGGTCTTCAGGAAGCCAGGGTGAAGACTGCCAGGTTATTTGGCAAGATTTCTATCCCACTGTGCAGTCAGAATCAGATAGACATATGCTGAGCTGTAGAATAAATCCAAACCTTGCCTTGGACTGAGGGTCCATTGATTTCAGAGTATATGGGTGATGGTCATGCATATAGAATTTTACATTGAAGACCTGCCAGTAGATAGATGAGATGGTAAGTTTGTGGGTGTCTGGGTTAAGAGCAGACATGAGCCATTCTGATGAATGTGGAGTTCTGGACTGCTGGTACATTAGTAGGAGATCACCAACACATGGGGATGGCCCCATGCTGGTATTACCAGAGGAGCTTGGCACCAGCCAAGTCTCTCCTGGCCAGCCCCTGTGAACAAACTGGCCCAGAGCTGACATTGCAAGTTGACAACAATCCAAAACCCAACGCTAAGGCACATCTTTTAGAGAATGTGTAAAGTCCTATTTTTACCTGATTTGTTTTTATGTCTTTTAATTTCTCTATAAATAGCTTTAACTGAATGCTAACTTTTATTTAAGAATTTCTCTATTAATAATGGCATTTGAATTCAGCCAATCTGCTTTTCTTTAAATACTTTCTAAGTAAAATTACCAGTTATTTTTAAAGAAAGAATTGGTACTGTTTTCAGTTAAGTTAAGCATTTAAACTTTGGGTTCCCTGCTCCTGCCTCTTGGCTATTTAGGAGGTTCCACATACTGCTGAGGATGAGATGAGGGAACTTCCTCTTAACAGTAGGAGTAAAGAGTCTGGTAGGAAGAACTGGAAGTGAAAATGTAAAATTAATTACGCAATTTATCACTTTGTAACAAGTTTCTTGGTCCTGTTGGCGGACCTCTCTAGGAAGAGGGAGAGTTTGAACACCAACAGGTGTCTTCCTTCACTTTAAGAAATGCCTTAAAAGCCCTGAATTCTTTCTTGGTGGAAAATGGGGAGATTTCCAACAGAAGAGCACATTCCACAGGCTGGCACGGGATGCTGGAAACTGGACCGCTCCATCACCCAGACCAAACTAGTCCACTCTTTTGGCCGCTTGCTCCATAGTTTGAATAGATTGATTGGTGTCCCTGTTGAGTGTGTACTTAACCATTCAATCATGTTTGGCTTTCCTTCTCAGACCCTTCTCAGGGTCTCCATCTTTGTCTTGTTTATTTCATATTTTCATAGAAGTGCATTGTGTGGAGACATGACCCATGTGTCTTGTTTAATTTTTTCCAATTATCAATTCTGTTCTCTGTAGCAGAGATCAATGAACTTTGCTTTTAATTTTAAATGACAGCTTTTAGTTTTTGTAACTGACCATAAGCATTATGATTTAGAGCTACTTTTATAAATTGCATCCTCATTTAAATACCTGCCTGTACCACTATACTGAAATAAGATTAGCTCACTTAGCACGATGCACTATTTCTAGGCATAACACACCCTTGAAAATATGCACGTTAGCCAAAAGCATGAAAAATGATTAATGGGCTTGAAAATTTCCAGGTACCATGGGGTAGGATGGAAAGCTAGTGCCAGAGAGCTAAAAATATCTTCTAAAATCCTAATTAGATGCTCTTCATTGATATATTTATCTCATTTCATATATATTCTTTATTTTTTTTTCATTCCCATTGAGCACAGATTGACAGGCTGAAATTCTATCATGTTCTGATTGAAAGTTAGGATTTACCACTTTTGAGAGAGCTAAGAATTTGCTTCTTTGTCTCTCTTTTGTGTCATGATTTTGATGAGAACTTTATTTCTTATCATTCACTTTAGCATATGAATTGATGGATTTTTGTCTCATTTTGGTTAAAAAAAGAGGGGAGCAAA
The DNA here is from genome assembly GCF_045843805.1 of Urocitellus parryii. Lineage (NCBI taxonomy): Eukaryota > Metazoa > Chordata > Mammalia > Rodentia > Sciuridae > Urocitellus > Urocitellus parryii. Next base: position 80,215,238 of record NC_135540.1, read on the forward strand.
AGGAATGAAATACTCAAATAATTTCAGACAAAAGATACATGATGCAGGCAAAGATGGTTTCACTGCAGAGCTGAACTGACATCCCGTGGGCAGCATTGCCTCGTGATGGTCTGAAAGAGTCGCTGGGTGCTTTAGGTTCTGAAGTCCATCTTTGGATAAAAACCTTCCATTATGAGGTAATTTATGCAAATGTGAGTTGTATCAGATTCTCAAGTTGAAAAGACATGACCTCCTCATACAATGAATAGGGCTATGACTGTTAAAGAAAAAAATGGGCAGGAAGTTAAAAACACAACCTTGATTGGTGGGGTTCGACTGCTAATTATCAAGAGAAGAAAAGGTGACTACCCCTCCCCATTGCCTTATGAGCAACATGTGGAACATGGCTTTCTTACTCTGTGGCTGAGGCAAGTGGAAGTGTAAAATATTTCAAAGGAGGGCACTGAATTGAAGAGTACTCATCCACAGAGAGTTAAATAGCTTTTGTGCAGTTAAATCATGGGAATTTTAAAATAAGACTCAATTCACTTAGAGAGATATGAATAATCAAGCATCAAATACTCTGAACAATCATCTTAGGGGAGCAAAAAAATTCTGGAGATACTAAAAGATAATTTTGATGAAATTTAGCTGATAAAAAAATTTAAACCTTTCCCCCCGCCCCCTAGAAAACTATAGTTTTTTGAATGATAATTTAATAGCCTATTAAAAGCAATTCTTTGGAAGAGGTCTGAATGAAAAGCCCTCTGGGACTTCTGCAGGGGATCAGTGGAGAAGCAAATTCATCTGTGGCGGGAAGGAGCCTATTGGCTGCCCCCACGGCCTGGAGCCCAAGGGACACTCACCAGCATTCTGAATGATAGGTCTGAAGATGTGCAGTGATCCATGGCTTGGTCATAGCCACTGCCCTTGTCCTAATGTGTCTGATTTGGTGGGTGCAACAGAAAGAGAAGTGTTCCTAGGCTACTTTCCCTTCCAGAATTTTCTTTATTAATCCCTTTTCATTAGCCAGTTGGTGCCCTAAACTAGATTAGTAGCCATTCCCCAGACATTGGGTAGCCTTTACTCTTGTATGTTACTCCTGCCTGAAATTACTTTTCTACCTTTTCTCATCTGCCAAACTCCTACCCAGTGTTGGGCGTCTAGTTGAACTGGAGTAGGTTAAGAAGGGACTTTTAATAACCCTTCACCTCTCCTCCCAGCCAAACATAAAACCAACGAGGCTATCTTCCTCTGAACTTCCAGGGCAATTTTTACTTCTTTGTCACATTCTAGTTTGTAGAGTAATTATTGTGCATTTTTATTTCTATTGCCACATATAAACTCATCATCAAAGGAAGAATCCATGTCTTATCCACTCACTCGCTGTGTATTCTCCTCTGCCCTCTCCCCACTTTTTGCTGTACTTTGCATAAAGCAGATATTCAAATAAACACGAAATAATCTTGAAGATAAATTTTACTCTTCTCTGTAAAATAAGTTTGGGGCATACGGTGTGTATCATTTAAAATTCTCTGAAAAGGGGGATTAAATTAAAAAAAAAAGCCATGGCACTTTGTCTTTAAAGTCTCTTGAACCAAAGTAATGATAGTGTAGTATCTAATGGAACAGTGGAAGGGCTCTTCTTTGACTGTCTTATGTCAATTTTCCAGGAAACGCTCTCATATAGAGATTTGGGTGCAGGAGGTTTGCTGGGAGTACTCTCAGGGATTGTAGGGGAGAAGAAATATCTTTTCCTCACTGATCGCAAGGCTCAGGCTGAGAGCCCCTATAACATAAGAAGAATATAAGACGTTTATTTAATCAATGTTTTATGTGACACAGGGAATTAAGGCCCCCAAATCTGGGGAAAACTATGTGTTTTTATGGATGGTCATGTTGAAGTGGGATGGGAGGACCAAGGGTATGATCTAGGGGAAATAAACTGGGGGAGCTTAGCCAGGCCTGTTTGGGAATCTGTGGGTGATGTTTCTTCCCTCTGAGTATAGGCAGGACACCTGTCACATGAAGGTTTTTAGGAGAGAAAGGGTAAGACCTTTTTAAAGAACTTTCTGCTTCTGCAGTTTTCTCAGTCTCCTTCAGCTCAAAATACAGTCTTCCAAAGTGCTTTATCTTTTGGCCTCATGTTCTGAGTCCTGTTAGGAGAAGGGCAGGGAAAGGCTGGTTGGGGTTACCCCAGCCTAGGTCTCAGCTGGTCCCCTGGAAAGTTCTGGAGTAGGATTGCTCCATTTTGAGGTACCATGGCCATAAAGCTGGTGTATTTCTATTACATTGTCCTTTGTTGGGAAAAGAGATGGTGGCCCTGGGCTAGAATGAGCTCAGTCTTGCCAGGATCTGGGCCATCACACAGCAGCCTCCACTGAGTTACCTGCTGGTATATTCTAAATGCAGAGGGGAAAAAATACATATACCCACAAATGCTGTATTTCAACTTCAAATACACGAACATGTGTTTATTGGTGAATCTTTTAATTATAGAACAAGGCTTTTATTTCAATATGGTCTTTTAGTTGACATTTTACAACCTATATAATTGGCATAAGTAAGTCATTTTGTAAAATATCCTATTTACACAGAGATCTTGTAAAACACTGTTCTCTTTTTCATACATAATTTGAAAGCAATATTTTTAGTGATTTGCCCTTTTAATCTTAGCTTCTAAATTTGATTTTATAGTTTGTCATATTATAATTCACGTATTCAAAGGCATCAAATAGTCCTATACACTGCCCCTCCCCACTGATTCCTAATCCCCATAAGCAACCACTGCAGCTCATTTCTGTTTTCCATCTGGATTCACCTCTGTGTAAACAATCCTATGTTTATGTTATCTGTCTTAATTTTTCAGTTTTAGACATTCTCTACGTGTGTCTACTATGGAAACTGATGATTCAGTTTTCTTACATCCCTTTCTCTGTCTTCTCACCCCATTCTTCAACATGCTCCCCTTTCTGCCTTCCACATCCGGTCATGTTCCAATGTTGCAGCTTATGTTTTTGAGACATGCAATATTTTGAGTGCATTTACCTTTCTGTATGATTTTTGTCTTTTTTTTTTTTTTGCTTTTTGGAATAAGTCATTATCAAGAATTATTTATACCTCAATTTCTTTCTTTTATTGATGCACTGTGATTGTACATGATAGTAGGGGTCTTTATGAACATATTCTCACACAAAGATCACATAATTGGGTTAATTTGATTCTCCAGTACCTCTCTTTTCTCTTCCCTCCTCTACATAGTCTCCTTCCTCAATTCTACTAAATCGCCCTTCTGATTTCATGAGAACTCCCTCCATCTCCCCCCAGCCCCATTTTCTCTCTAGCTTCCACATATGAGAGAAAACATATGACCGATGGTTTTCTCAGTCTGGCTCATTTCACTCATATTTTCTCTCAAGTTCATCCATCTTCCTGCAAATGACATAATTTTGTTCTTCTTTATAGCTGAATCAAACTCCATTGTATGTATATGTATGTATATACCACATTTTCTTTATCAATTCATCTGTCAATGGACACCTGAGCTGGTTCCATAACTTGGTTATTATGAATTATGCTATTATAAACATGGTTATGCATGCATTGCTATAGTATGTCAACTCTAACTTTCTTGGGTGAATATCAAAGAGTGGTCTAGTTGGTGGTTCTGTTCCTAGTATTTTAAGGGATTTCCATGCTGACTGCCATAGTTGTGCTAATTTACAATTCCACCACCAATAATATTTTTTTCCCTTACAACCTCATCAGCATTTATTATTTGTTTTCTTGATGATTGTCATTCTAACTGAAATAAGATGAAATCTCAGTGTAGTTTTGATTTTCATTTCACTGATTGTTAAAGCTGTTGAATGTTTTTAAAAATATATTTGTTGGCTATTTGTATCTCTTCTTTTTGAGAAGTGTCTGTTTATTTAGTTCATTTGCCGGTTTATTGGTTGGGTTATTTTATTTTTTTTCTTTTTAGTGGTAGGTTTGTTGAGTTCTTTATATATTCTGGATAGTGCTTCTCTTTCAGAAGAGTAGCTAGCCAATGTTTTATTGTGTTCTATAGGTTTTCTCTTCACATTTCTAATTGTTTGCTTATAGAAGCTCTTTAATTTGATGTCATCCATCTATTAATTCTTGTATAATTTCCTGAGTTTTTGGAGTCCTATTGAAAAAGTTATTGCCTGCACCTACACATTGGAGTGCTAGCAGTTGTGAAGTTTCTAGTCTAATTCCTAGGTCTTTGATCCATTTTGAGTTGACTTTTGTGCAGGGTGAGAGATAAGGAATCTGGTTTCATTCTTCTACATATGGATATCCAGTTTTCTCAGCATCATTTATTAAAAATCTTTTCTTTTCTCTACCACTTGGTTTTGGCACCTTTATTAAAATCAGATGACTGTTGTCTATGTGAGTTTGTTTCAGTGTCTTCTATGATGGGTCTCCATGTCTATGTTTATGCCAGTACCTTGCAGTATATGTTACTATAGCTTTATACTATAATTTAAAATTCAGTATTGTGATGCCTTCAGGCATTCCTCTTTTTGCTCAGGATTGCTTTGGCTGTGGTGAGTCTTTTATTCTTCTATAAGAATTTTAGGACTTTTTTTTTCTAGTTCTATGAAGAATGAAACTGGAATTTTGATGAAGATTGCATTGAATTTGTAGATCACTTTTGGTAATGTTATACCTCCTTTAACTGTAAAATGGGATAACTGTACCAATGTCATAGGGTAGTGAGAGCTATATAAGTGGTGATTATTAGTTTTCACTGACTTTGTTTTGTCTTCTTTTTTTTTAACCTTTGTTTTATTTATTTATTTTTTATGTGGTGCTGAGGATCGAACCCAGTGCCTCCTACTTGCTAGGTGAGCACTCTACTGCTGAGCCACAACCCCAGCCCCAACTTTGTTTTTTTCGATGTACGAATCCTTAAATTTGTCTCAAACTTTCTAAGTCCTATAAATGTTCTTTCAATATACTTGGTTTTATATTAAGTACAAAATGAATAAATGTTGAAAAAATATATGAAGCCACAGACATTCAGTTGAGAGAGCAATGCATTCTGAATTCTTAAACCCTTGTGTTCGTCTACCATATTTGAGCCAGTTTTATAATCTGCAAATGAGAGGATTGGATTAGATAATCCCCAGGGTATCTTCCAGCACTATGATTCTATTATGAAGTAAAAGATATGCAGAAAATACCAAACTATGTAAAAAAATAAGATTGCAATGATATTAATTGCTTCCACCTCTAGCACCTCCTCCGGAAAACCTGTCAAAACCTGTCTGGTAAGGTTATGGTGAAGTCACTCATGCTGTGATAAGGAGGTTTTGCCAAGTCACTCTATCCCAGCAATTGCCCTGCCCCTCTGGGACATCTGGTTGTAATTTGAGGGAGTTACCACTAAATGTCGCTATAGGTTACCTAAGTGGTCAGGAGAGCTCTGAGTTAATGTGGCTATAAGAACCTTGGCAACTCCCAGTTAATTACATACCTTTCAATACTCAAATTCAGACATAAAAGATGAAAATTAAGATGGTGGTAAAACCTAGAATGTTTCTTACTTCTTTGATGTGCCTTTCCCCTCAAATGCCGTTTCTCCATATCTAGATACTGGTAATAAACTGGGTAACCTGGCATTTAAAGGAGCTGCTAAATCAGTAATTGCTTGCCATTTTGGCCTACAACTTCCTGATTTTTTTCCCTTCTCAAGATTAGGAACTTAATCTCCAAGAAGAAATATGGTCTTTTTGTTTCCTGGTTTTTGGCTTCTGTCATATCTGTAAGCTCATGTAGAATCCCACACACTTACTGTATTTAATTAGTTATTATGAAAATATACTTATATATTTTTATATTGTTAACATTTTGAATGTCTATGGTAACATACAATAGTTGGCAGTGCTTTTTCTTTGTTAGTGATAGCTTTTAATCAATGCTGTCTTTTATTTGATAAAATACTGTCTCTGATGTTATGCTGAACCCATCTTAGTTTACTTGAGTTAGGACTATCTTAAACATTTTTTTGTGAGATTAATTTCCTTTTCTAGTCTTAATTTCCTTAAGGAGCTCTGAAAGGAATAGAGAACAACATTTATTGAGTGTCTGCCAGGTGTCTCCGCTCTGTGTTTTTCATATATGATTATATTTAAAACTCATAACCCAGCGAGGTGGGCCTTTTCACTTCCATTTTATTGATGAGGAACCTGAGACCCAGAAAACTCAGTAGCTTGTACAAAGTCCTACTGCTAGTGTAAGCCTATTTCAGTAGTGTATTTCTGTATTTCTGATTACATTTACACTTTTTCTACTAGGTCACATTGATATTTTAGGGTACATGTGTCCCTTTACTACCTGAAGATTTTTTTTTTAGTTGTTAGAACTCAGCCCTCTTTGAACAAGGTAGAACAGTTTCATGGGATTTAAAAATGTTGAAATCTCTGATTAAACAACATATAAATGATTTTTCTGAATTCCAGCCTCAATCTTTGTGATTAAAAGGGTTGAGGGAGACTTGTTTTTGAGAGGTGAGTTGCTTCTCCTTAGAAGGTGCACAGTACTTGGTAAGAGACAGCATGGGATATCTCACAACTTATTTAGTGTTCTTGGATTTCATTAGTCTTCTGATGGACCACTTTGGGAACTATTTTTCCAATGCCTCAAATTAAAAAGCAACAACAACAAAAGAACAAGAAGAATTTCCACCTAGTCTCTCTTATAAAAAGTCAGTTTATCATCTACAGTACATGATTCCAGTCAGAGTTTACAAGTGTCCTAGAGATCCCAGATGTAGGCATGGGAGTGATATAGTCCAGGTCCCTTAACCTCCCAAGGGGCAAGACCAAGAAACAAAGAGCAAATTCCTTTCATACATCCTCTTCTTCACTTGAAAGTCCCCTGCATGCAAATGGTACTCACTAGTAAAGTTAAGAGGAGCAGAGAGGGAAGAAAGCAGTTTCCTGGTCAGCATTGTGTTTAGGGAAAGCCTGGAATGCTTAAATTTCAATTCCCCTGCAACTCTGAGCAATTGCTGGAATGCATTCCCTGCTAATCCCCCCCTCACCTCAGTCATGAAGGGTATTTATTTGTTGTCTAGGCTGTGCTTAACATTTTCCATTTCCAATCCTCTTTATTTCAAGTTCCCCTTATTTGTAAATCTAAAAACAAAACATTAACAGTCTGTCGGAAGTTCTGTTCAATTAATTTGTCTAGGGATTTATCATCAAAATATATCTTATGTCAGTAGTTTGGGGCCTCATGATGATAAATAATCTGTTGTCCCATTTTGCAATGTTTCCTTAAATAGAGGGCATGGGATTATAACGTTTAGTGTGCAGGAGATAAGAGTTAAAATTCAAGATCACTGAGACTATCACTGTTCATAGTTTCCTTAGCTAGTGGAGATTTGAGGAATGAATGGGGAGAAAATTATGTTATATGCATATTTGAATATGTCACAATTACCACCACTATTAGGTATAATTATAATGCACTAATAGAAACATAAAAAAATAAAGTTGCCTTTGCTTAAGGACAATACTGTTTGCTGACACAAGTTTGAAATTAAGTATTTAACTTACTCCCCCCCCCCATTGGTGCATTAGTGGAACACAATGATGGGATTTGTTTTTACATATTTATGCATGCACACAATATAACATTATAATTTAGTTGTCATCTTTCCCCCATTATTGCCCATTTCTCTCCCTCTCTCACCCTGCTCCCTTACCTCTACTGAGCTCCCTTTTCATGAGACCTGCCTACCCTGCTTTCTTTTCCTTTTTTCTCTCTAGCTTCCGTATGAGTTTGGCTGATCTCACTGAACATAATGCTCTCAAATTCCATCCATTTTCCTGCAAAGATGTATTTAACTTCAAATCTCTTAAGGGAGGTAATAATTCTATTATGTGTTATCTGGTGAAAACCATTGGGTGAAACTTGTTTGTGCCTATCAAAGCCATCCAACCATCTTCATGGTGGTTCCTGTAGGAGAAAGCCCAAATGATAGTTTTTCATTTCATGTTAGATCTTCCACTTTGAAACCAATGAGATTTATATGGACATTATGTGTTAAAACCGTAAGAATAATAGTCACCCAAAATCTTTCTGAATACTAAAATCAATAGCATCTTTTAATTCTTACTTGATTTCTTAGCTGCATTTCACTCCTTTATTTACTTATATATCCCTTCACGTGCAAGGGACACACTGCAAATAAGACAGAGACCCTGCCTTTGAGGAGTTAATCTTCTGTGAGTGTTAAGATAAGTAGACAGTTAAAATGTACTCTGATAAGCACCATGATAAGGATAAGTAAGGATAAGGTGAGAACAGATAGAAGGGGATTTTAGTCCCAATTTGGGAATCTGGGGAGGGTTCCTTTCCAGAAGTGTATCCCAGGTTTGCTTTTGTGACCACACTCTCATCTGGCTTTATTCTAACTATGGTGACAGCTTTTTCTCAATTTTCTTAGCTGGCTCTCCTTTCTTTTTAATAAAAATCAGTACTTGCTGGGGTTTGTCTTATTCTCTAATTTCGCATCGTTATTTAGTTTTCTAGGCATTCTCAATCACAAATGTGGCTTCTTCAACTATTAGATACAATTGGTACCTACCTATATCTCTAACCAGTCTTAGACTATTAAATTAGTGACTTACTTTATTGCTTTATTTTATTACTTTATTACTTTATCAAATATCCTTTGTCTAGTGCCTAGATCAAAGATGAAAAACGTTGCCTTGTTAGTGCTTGCTGGGCTTTCAGTCTAGTTAGCACAAATAAAATAAAATTCTCTAAAATATGGGAGAATGAAGGACGTTGGAACATAGAGAAGAATACCACTCACTCACTAGTCCTGGGAGATTCAGGGTAATCTTTGCAGAACGAAGTAGGAACTGGCCAGGTGATTAGAGGAAGGGGTTTCTAGGCAGAGAGATATAATAGTTTATGCAAGGACTTGGTGGTCTCCCTGGCTTGCCAGAGAACAATCTGAAGTTTAATGTGCCTAACTGATAGGACATGTAGTCTACTACATCAGAGTCTATCCTGACAAAATTAGGCATTGCCAGATTGTCAACACAGTACATTGGAAACAGGTATTCAGGAGCCAGCAGAGATCTTTGAATTGGCAAATTGCAGAATGAAATTTGTTTTAGGTAGATATTTGTGTGGCAATGTGGAACACAGAAACCTGGCAGGAAATGAAATAAGAAGTGACAAAGTTCTGAACTAAAGCAGTGGGTAAGAGAAAGAGTTAAAAAAAAGACACCGAGCGGAAGAGTGATAGAGGTCTCCCTTTCAGTCAAAATATAAATGAGGTATGGAATTGGAAAATATAATGTACTCAGTTTTGGACAAGATGCCTGTGGGATATTCACTGGAGACATTTAATAGGCAAGTGGGAATGATGACCAGGGCATCAGGGATGGACAGATACATTTAAAATGAACATTATGTCGCTAGTAGTTAAAGCCATAGAAACAGATGGATTATGTTTATATTCAATACATCTTTAAAAGGTATCTACTATTTAAAATATCTTTTAAGAATATAAATTTTTAAAAAAAATCTATGGCTATCGTGCCAGTTAGAATAGGAGCAAGCAGATGGCATTTTCCTGCTTCCAAAAAGCTCCCTGGGTCAAGGGACATAGTCAAATAAATAAAAAGCAGTGTGGAAAAGATTATTGTAGAATTGTGTGTGAGCTACAGAATTGGTACAAAGATAAAATATCACACAGGAAGGGTAGAAGACATGGAAGCATTCTCAGTAGAACTTTTATCAAGAATATGGGAATCCTCATAAATTCATCTGTCATCCCTTGGTATCTCATTCATCTCATTTTGGAACATAATGATTAGTAATGTTTGTGGAATAAATGGGCCTGGGGCAGTTGGAAATGAATGAAAGAATAAAGGAGTAATGGAGAAGAAGAAGAAACATGGGATTTCCCCAAGCCCAGGGGAATACTTTCATCATCCCTGTTGGCCTTTTGCTTGAAGAGCTTGTGCAGGTGGGACTCAAAATAAACTCTGAAGACATAAAGGTACAGCAGTGTAGAACTAGGATAAGGACTGCATCTGTCAGAGCTTTAATTATGAAATGTGCTTATGGCAAACCAGGCCTTTTTATTTTGATTTCTGGTGTGCAGTGAAATTACGTAGACATTGATTTTCTGTCAAACCATCACAGAGAGTCTGAGATAATGGCACATCACCATTCATTTGCTAATGACAGTACCAGGCTTTTAAACAGGAACCCATCACATTGGGCCTTGCAACCTCCAATCTTGTTGTGCGTCCATTTAAATGATTTGTAATAGCCAGTAATTATGAAAATGTCTTTCCTTCTTGACCTTCTCCCACCAAATTTACACATTAGTATTTCATCAGTTTGGCTTGCAAATTAGCATAGTTGGTGTGTTTTTCTTTCCAGATGGATTTATTTAGGCATATAGTAGTATAAAGAATTCCTATGAAAAAGAAAAGGAGGGGAAAAAACATGTTGAGTTAAGAGCCTGATGATAAAAGATATCCCCTCCTCCCATATCCAGACTCCAACACAAAGGATCTTTCCCGGGGCTGAACATTTTCAACTTCATTGACCAATGCTGGTCTTCAGTTTCACTCCTATCTTTCCTGAGAGATTTGAAGGAAGTAATCTTATCATCAGGCCCCCACAGTTAGGCTTCAGACCAATGTACTTTTTAACCCCCTGCCCTAAATAACTGTGGTTATGGTATAATCAATTTCATTATTTTATTTGGCTGATTTCCATTAAAAAAAAATTACTTTTCCTGTGTTCTGTCTCTTGATGCAGAAAAAAATGCTTTTTCATGAACCTTTTACTCAATGATTCAGACTCAGAGCATAAGGATGCATGTGTATGTGTGTTGAAAATAATCATCCAGATCTCTTTTCTTTCTTCTCAGATACTGCCTGGAATTGTTATCCGGGTAGTTTATACCCAGAAAGTTTACCAATATATGATTATCCCGTCCCTACACTACTTCTCAAGGGCATTAACTCAGTTCTAGGGAGACCTCTGGTTCCATGCAGTGTTAGCAAATGATATTTCCTCCCGTGAACTGTTTTCATTATTCCTTAGTGCTTTCTTTGGCTTACCTTGTGCCAGACCTGAAAATCTGGAGCTCTCAGCTCACGTCCAGTCCCCTTCAGAGCAAGGTGGCAGTGTTCCAATTCCTTATGGCGATGAGCGTGAAGAGGTTTCTGCATGCAGGGCAATATTTATGGCTTTGTCAGCTGTTGGCATCCTAGAAATGGACTCAAGATGGTCAAAGGAGCTTTAGTAGATGATGAATGTTGGTTTAGAATGATGATCTGGGGAATGAGTTACAGAACAGCTTCTTAACAGTAGGGGCATTCCGGAGCATTCCCTAAAAGAAGAAATTCTTGATTCAGCAGTAGCTCAGGGTCAGATGGGACATGAGATGACAAGCACGGAGTTGCTTTTGATCTCAGAAGCCCCTGGCTGCCCACAGCTTCTGTGGTGTGTGCGTCTTCTTGACCTCTTCACTGATTCTCTCTGAAGTCATGGGTGATGGAGGGGCTTGTATGATTCTGTCTACCCTGCCCTGACTCCATGACCCAGAGGCCCTTCATCTTCATTCCAATCTTCATGTTAATATTTGTTTCTGGGACAGTAAGATACGGCCAAATATTTCAGAGTATGAATACTGTTACTATATAGAAAGTATTTTAAGGTATCTGATTTTTCATCCATGTTATAACTGTCCAAGTGGGCAGGAAAAACGTGTTATACCTTTTGGAAGCCTGAAGCCAATAATTTAATCACGGCTACAAGACTCATAAGTGGAACAAGGATGGGAGTCAGGTTTTCTTGATTCCTAGATCTACACCTGAGGAGACAAACTGTAGCTTGCTGGCCAAACCTAGACCATTGCTAGTTTTGTGTGGTCTAGAGGCTAAGAGTGAGAGTTACCTTTTAAAGTAATTTTTTTTAAAAAAAAGCAAAAAAAAAAATTTCCATGACACAGAAAATTATGTAAAATTCAAACTTCAATGTCCATAAAATAAAAATTTTATTGGTATGCAGCCATGCTTTCTCACTTACATATTATCTATGACTCCTTTCAAGCCACTATGGCAGAGTGGAGTAATTGTGACAGAGACCTTATGGCTCTCAAAGGCTAAAATATCTTTTATCTGGCCCTTCACAGGAGAAGTTTGCCAACCACTAAAATAGAAGATCAATAAGTAGAGACCCTGTTCCATACTCCCTATATTAGTTTTCTAGGACTGCTATAAAATGTACCACAACGTGGGTGCTTAAGCCAAAGGAGATTTATAGTCTCATAGTTCTGGAGTCTACAAGTCCAAAATCAAGGTGTCAGCAAGGTCAGCTCTGTCCGAGACTCTGGGTAGAATCTTCACTTGCCTCTGTCTGCCCATGGTTCCTGCTGTTCTCTGTGGCTGCATCAGTCCAGGGCATGCTTTCACCATTACATGATATTTCACCTGAATTTCCTTCCTGGTGTGTGTCCAGTTCCTCTTTTTTATAAGGATGCCATTCCTATTGGATTTGGACCCCAATTGTCTTGCTGGGTCATATGCAAAGACCCTATTTTCCAATAAGGCCACAATCACAGGTGCTGAGGATTGGGGTATCAGTATCTCCTTTTGGGGAGATACAGTGCGATTCAGAAGTCTCTTTGCACTTCAGTGTGTTGTCCCCCCCATTATCTTCACTCCTTCTGTTTTCCCTGCCTGCTTCCCCCGGTTCTTCCTTCTTCTTTTTCTTCCTCTTGCTGTCCTTGCCTTATTCACTAGACATTCAATACACACCTTTGAAGTCCCTCCTGTGTTCTCATCCCAATGCCCACCACAGTGCTAAACCAGAGGGGAAGGATGATTAGGGTGTAACTGTGAACTTGATGAGCTTACAGTGCAGTAGAAAGACCACTTGTGAGGAGTTCCAATAAACAGGTTCATTTAAGATATAGTGGAATCTTCAGGAGTTAAATTCCCAAACATTGAGTAATGATTTTTTAAAATCATGGATGCCAGCCATCCTATGACTTAAATCAACTGTTAGGTTTAAACTCTTTTGATTTGGATAGGAGATGCCCCACAAGAGCTTCTGTGTTAATGCAGGAATGTTCAGAGGTGAGATGACAGATTTTTGAGAGCTCTAACCTGATTAGTCCATCCTAGTTCGAATGGACTGAGTGGATAGTGGGGTGTAGTTGGAGGAGGTGAGTCACTTGGTGGAGGGGAAGCTCTGGAAGGGTTCATCTTCCCTGTAGCCCCTTCCCCTTGCTCTTTCTCTGCTTCCTGGCCATCACAAGTGGCATGGTGTGCCTCTCCCATGCCCTTCCACCATGAAGTTCTGCCTCACCTTGGGCTCATAGCAATGCAGTTGGCCAAACATGGGCTGACCTTCTGCAACCAGGAACCAAGATAAACCTCTCCTCCTCTAAGTTGTTCTTGTCAGGTATTTTGATCACAGTAATACAAAAGCTGACTAATAGTAACACAAATGTTAACCTAAAAATTATAGATGCTAATATACATAGCATTATAGATTTTCCTCTCTATTCTTTTAAAGTCAAAATTTACAGAAATATTTTTCCTCTTTTTTTTTTTTTTGCCCCAATTCCTTCAAACCATCTTCCCTTCAGCACTTACTATATCCAGTTAGCATACTCTGCTCTGGGAAGGACAATGGCTTGCAATTCTGACTGGGGCCTCTGGCCTAGTTTGTTGCATTAACGTTGTTAGCTTTAGGGAGAGAATCAGTCTGCAGCTTTGTGGATGGAGCTCATCACCACTCAGGGCCTTTTGTCTGAAAATGTTGCTTTTTGTATATTCTTTAAGGCTTTTTGTTGCTCTGCCCTCTCCTCCTGGCACTAATTGGCCACATTCAAATACTGTCCTGAAGTGCATGAAATGTGTTCTGACAGCTAACTCCTCCCCTAGCCCTAGAGCACAGTGTCCTCTGGTCTCACAAGGTTCTCCTTGCCAGTCTGGGGTGAGGGCACAACAAATAAAGTGGGTAGGTCTTCCCTGTGGTGGTTCTGGTGGGGTATTGGGGGCAACATAGCCCAGGTCTTACTGTGTCACCTCTGTGTGGTCTGTGAACTGTGGCTTCCTTCTGCTCTCTGTGGACTCAGAGCTTCCCGATAGCTCTCGATCCCAACATACTAACCTAGTAGAACGCCCAGGATCCCCTCCCTGTAGCTAGGGGTGTGGGTACTAAAGAGTTACATGTTTCCTCTGAAAGTATTCTCTGCAAAGGGTCCACAGATACTGCTGACCAGAACTTTGGATCTAGAGTTTATACATGCATTTCTCAGTCTGTCTTCTGCCTGGTCTTTTTGTTTGTTTTGTTTTGGTACCAGGGATTAAACCCAGGATAATTTAACCACTGAACCACATCCCCAGCCCCTTTTTATTTTTTATTTAGAGAAAGGATCTCACTGAGTTGCTTAGGGTCTTACTAAGTTGCTGAGGCTGGCTTTGAACTTGCGATCCTCCTGTCTCAGCCTCCTGAGCCACTGGGATTATAGGTATATATAGGTATGTGGGATTATAGGTTCTATAGGATTATAGAACCTTGACCAGTTCTACCTGGTCCTTTTAAAAGAGGTTTTGATCTTTTTATATAACTCATATGAATGGAAAGTCTTCTTAAGTTTTTATAAATCATTCTAAAAAGAAATTACTTGTTTCTTTTGACATTTTTTGACATTCATATTTTGAAATGAGAGTGACCTTATTTTGTTTGTTTTTAAAACAAATTTCATATTGTGCTATGATCCCAGGCATGTGTCATACTATAATTAGCCCTAGAAATACTCTGAAGGCCAGTGACCAGAGTCCTAGTTTGACTACTTAATGGTTAAGAAACCTTGATCAAGTCACTCAACCTCTCTTTTCTTAATGTTTTAAAATGAGATTAATAATTACCTTACAGAGTTGTTTGAAAGTTCAAATTTAACAATGTATGTCCAGGGGCTTTAGAAACTGAAACGTTTATATAAATGTCAGATGTTAGCATTGTTACTAATTAAAATACACTTTAGAAATTCCAGAAACATTTTCTTCTTTGGTGAGGTAATAAAGGCATAGTTATCATGGGTGTTAACTTTCTTGGGGAATAGCTTAGACCTTGATTCTCAAGGTACAGTTTCTGGACTGGAAGAATCACTCTTTCTGGGAATGTACTAGAAATGCAAATTCTTCGGCCCTAAACATCCTTCTAAATCAAAACCTCTGGGTGTGGACCCAGCAAGTTGCATTCAGCAAGCTCTCTGGTTGATTATGGTGACACTGACTGTTTAAGCCTCCCTGGCTTGATGTTATGTCTGATTGGGTATGTGCAGGCTCTGATTTTGCTGATCTTTCCCATCTGGGCTTCCTTTACCATGTGGAAAGGCTTCTGAAAGACATAAATGTGTAAACTTAAGGTTCAGAGGTCACCATTAGCTGACTTTCTACAACACGCCTGCCAGCTCTATGTGCCGTTTTTAGCATAAACAGAGAGTCTAAGATTGCAGGTCCTTAAAACATCACTAACTAAATTTATCAGGGTTCATGGGGGACTGGTGTAGAGAAGGAGTTTTAATGTGCTCCCTACTGAATAAGGTAACTAAAAAACTACTCAGTGAAGTTCAGCAGAGCTCCACTGAGCATGATTTCTGTTCTGGCTCCTCCTGGACTTGAGGTTTTTGCCGTCCAACTAACATTCTTAGTGTTCCTAGTGTATTCATTCATTTATTGATGAGTCTGGGAACCTGCCTCTGAGATGCTGCGCTAGGTCTGAGGAAAAGCCAGGGTTCCATTGGGTGCTGTTCTTTCTCACCATGGCCTTGGATTTCAGCCATGCTGTGTCTGTCACAGTGGACAGGTGGATTGTGGTTACTAGAGAAAAGTGAAAACCCGAGCTGTGCATTTAATTAAGGTTGAGGGGGGAAGTGGTGCTGTCATGCTGATCCATCACGGCAGAGATACAGGGTAGGCATTAAGTAAATATTTATGGAATGAATGAAGGAGGAATGAAATTGGGGTTTTGAAAACTACGTGGCTACTTAGGAGCCTCTGTCTATCTTATCCCAGATGAACAGACATTATGCTTTGATTGAGTGAACTATTAGGTATGTTTAGTTTTAAATGCAGACATAAATAGATTTGATCTTTCCATGGTTCAAATTTCCTCCCATCAGCTTTCCCTTAATTATCCACAAGTGTTCCAAGCCTTCATTAGCTAAATAGGATGCAGATGATGGTCATTAGTCTGGGATATAAATCCTGCTGGCACATTCAATGGCTTTTCACTTGGCTAATTGAAATTTTCAGTATTCATGGACTATAAGAAAACACTGTAATTTTATAATTTATTTGGGTGTATAATTTTTCCCTTTGATTGGTGTTTTATAATTATGCGGTTTAAAAAAAATAATTGTGAATGCCACACTTTGCCGGGAGGTATACTGCTGTTTCAGTGTATAGGTATCAATATTAGTCCTGTAAAGCATGAAGACAAAATGGAAATTCATACTTTGTTAAGAAACCTTAGAATCAGCCTACTAAACGGTCTAAGAAAGCATCCAAGTAGTGTGCACACCGGGGACCCATCAATTTAAATGTAGGAGACTTTCAAATTGCTAGTAATATGAGTCAGTCTAGTCCTGGCACCTACCAATGAATAAGAAATCATCCCATGTGCCTGTGAGGTGCAAACCAGCTGGAGATGTTTTATGCAGACATCATTCCTTTAAGTGGCTTTTAGCTTCAAATTTTGTTTTATCATTCATCAGAATTAGCTGGCCTCTACCTGGTGGTATTTGTCTAAGAGTAAAACATACCCACACACAGGCTCACAGATCATAAAGAGAATGCTTGACATAAAATTTCATAACATTGCAATTTCAAAGATTCGGTTTCTGCATTCCTTAAATTTTATATTCCATACTTAAACTGTTCCAATTTAATCAAGCAAGGGTCATATGTTTGCTGTTTTTAAAATATCATGTTTACAGACATTACATGACAGAAATTGTCTCAGTAGTGGTATTCCAGTTTCTTTTTCTAATCCTAGTTTAACTGGAATGATTCACAAAGGTCAACTCTCACTTAAAAGCAGTGTAGAATATTTGGAATCTCTTTCAGTGTTTGATCACTTTGCAAAAAATTCCCTCCAGTGAGAATCAGATAAGCAGTCCACTTTCTGGAAGAGTCTTTGTGTAGGCTGGACTGGATGCATCAATTACTGTTTTTCCATCTGTAGGCTCTCTGACCAATGACTTATTAGGGCTAGTTTTTCATCCTGAATTATTTTTCCTTCTGGACCATTTTTGCCTTTCTGCTAACTTGGAATATTTCTTCAAATGGTTATTAATATTAGGGAAGATACCCAAGCTTTCAAAATTAACCATTCATGTGTCTCAAATGTAAAGGCATTTTATATGTTCTATTTTTGTATATCACCCATTGTGATGGTTAATTTTGTGTGTCAACTTGATTGGGTGAAGGAATTAATTCTCTAATAACGCTGAAATCAGACCAAGTGAAGAAGTTCTGTCCTCACCAATGTGGGCCAACATTATGCAATTCATAGGCCTGTAGAATAAAACAGTGGTAGAGGGGAAAATTCTCTTTCTTCTTGAGCTGGGACATTTATCTTCTCCTGCTTTCAGACATAGAGCTGCTGAATCTTGGGCCTTTGAATTCTGGAACTTACAGCAGCACTCCTCTTACCTCGAGGTTCTTCGGCTTTTGACCTCAGGCTATGAGCTATATACCATGGTTCTCCACTGGTCTGAATGACATCTGTGGCTTTCCAGCCTGCAGATAGCTTATTGTGGGACTTCTCACCTTCCTTAGTTGTGTGAACCAATCCCCATAATAAGTTTCCTCTTCTATATCCGATTGTTTGGTTTCTGTGGAGACCTTGACTAATATACCTATAAAACTTTTTCTCCTTCAGAAGATCATCAAGAACTGACCATATTATTTAGTCAAGTGTTCTTCATTAGAGAATGAAGTAAAAGGTGAGCAGCATATGCATTGTACGTCTGATAAAATCAAGCAACATGCCTGATAAAGTCAGGCTTGTTCCCTTCAAATTATCAAGGGATCTCATGACCTAAAAGGAAGTGAGATGGGTTTCCTCATTTAATAGGGAAGAATTTAACACCTCAGGACAATGGTCCATCTTAAGTTCACTGGATGATCTCTTAAGAAGGGACAAGAATTAGCACCTGGACTCCTGAGCAAGTGGACCCTTTGCTTTTCTGCCCAAGACTCTGTCTTAAAAGCCCAACACACTCGCAGCATGATAAGGAGTCATATTTGACTAGAGTAAATTATAGACCTATCCAAGATCTGTCCTAGGTAGAAGTGTGTCAAAGTAAAGTATACAGTAGGGGATTTAGCCTTGCTCCACACAAATCTCCCTGCTACTAGGACTGCTGCCAGATGAATGTCCTCAGCTCTCAGCCCTCTCAGGAAATTTGCCAGTTTGGGATAAGCCTACCCCAGCTTCAGTGCTCCTCATTTGGTAGACTGGACTACAGCCCTTCCTCTTCCTCTGTTTCATCCTGCCTTTTCCTTTTCTAAGCAGTGACCTGAGAACACTTCCTAAGAAACCTCCTGTATGCTAATTTCCATCTCAGTCTCCTTTTCCAACATCTCACCTGTGACCTGTCTTCAGATCTTTCCCATCACCATGTCTGCCTAATGTCCTCAGGACTTAAGTCCTCATTTTTCTCCTACAAAATCAGCTTTTGAATTTATTAAAAAACAAAGCACCCCAACCCCCAATGTACAAAACCTGCTTTTGGAAAGAAGCTAGCAAACTTATTCCCTTTAATGAAGTACAATACACGACCTCTCCAGTTTCCCTGTCTTCAGTGACCTCTAAGCCTAACCATCCCTCATGTATCGTCTATCATGAGTCAAGGCTTTGTGCTAAAAGCCGAGCTCATATAAGTGAATTTTCAGTCATCAGTATATAAATAGACTAAAGTAGGGCCTTAATTTTCTAAATTTCTTTGGGGAAATTGCTTAAACTGTGTTGATCACTCCACTAATAGGGTTAGAAGACAGGAGTTTTAAAAAGACATTGTGCATTATTGTGCTTTTGTTCCTGTGACAAACACAACATCCTGCAAACTGTGATGGAGGTGACTCATTAGGAGTTTCCCTTTTGGTAGAAAAATATTGATGCAATAATCCAGAAGGTCACAGCATGGGTAAATCATGGTGTTTGGAGTCTTTCATTTTCAGTAATTAAAATGAACATGTTATTGGAAGGTTTAGAAAGCCCACCTAAAGTCGTTCACAATAGCTGCAATTAGGAAACTGGAATTCCAGTTAAAGTCTTTTGAAGGGAATGAAATGAGACTGGCCAAGCATATAAATAATATCCCCTTAGAAAATGGCTAAATTAAGGACATGGACTATTGTTGATCCATGCCAACTGTCTCTCACACTCATTTCAGGTATTAAAGATTTTGCTACATGGTGCAAGTGGTTCCTTTGTACAAATCCAACATTTAGAGCTACTTGTATAATTGTGTGTGTGTGTGTGTGTGTGTGTGTGTGTGTGTGTGTGTATGCATGTGCGTGTGTATGTATAGCTAATTTCATCCATCTCTGACTCTCACATCCTCCCCAACATGTTTCTCAGTTCTTGAAAGTTGTGTGGTATTGTTTAATTTTGAAGATCATTTCCCCTGGGACAATAGCACTAATGTCTGAATTATTAGACAAGTTCCTTTATTTACTCTCTCCAGGGTGGCCATGCTGGGATATCGTAGGTTTAGTTAAAAATGCAATTATGTTCCCTTGAGTTGCCCCCACATGGAGTCCCATAGCTGGAATGTGAGTACTCCCAATTCTGACTTCCATTTATGATAGAAAATGAAACTTGAATTCACCACCAGACTTCAGTTTCCTGAAAAAAGCTTAGTTTCATGAGGCAGGAAATAAGGATCATTTCTCTGAGTAACTTTACAGGTTAGACCATTTGTTCTCAACTGGGAGCAACTTTGCCTCCAGGAAACATTTGGCAATGTCTGGGGGAATTTGGGGTTATCATGAGTGAGGTGGGTGGAGTAATGTTATTGGCATTTGTTGAACAGAAGCCAGAAATACTGCAAAATGTCCTGTGTTGCATAGTGTCAACCCAAAGCTACCCGCAACAAAGGATTATATGGTCCAAAATGTCCAGAGGGCAGAATCAGAAAAATTCTGGCTTAGCCAAACCAAGTGGACAATAGACAACAGATATATGCTTAATAGAGATGTATCTTACCATTAGTTAGGATTATTTTTATCTCTCCCCTTTCCTCTCTCTCTGAGTTTCACCTTATTAGTGCTATTATGTGGGAGTCTGCCTTTCCAGTATCATACTACCAACATGGCACTTTGGGATAAAGACCTCAGTTTTGTCTAATATCATCTTTCTTATATCTATTCAATGCATGTTTATTGGATACTTTCTTTTTATTATTGGTTACCTTAGAAGGATGGGGAATAAAGAAGATTTGCTCATTAAGAATATATAATTTGTAATGAAAGAAAAAGTAAATAAGTTTACTAAGAAAAACAAAAAAACTATCATGTGTGTGACTGACCATAGCTACATACTATCCTGTTCATAGCATAGTCCAAAAAAATAAACTTGCATGTAATTCCTAATATAGCTTTAAATGTTAATGCCTTTTGAGTGGTTTATCAGGCCAAGCAGATCTATACACAAATATGTAAGAAGTCAACCCCGGGGTGAGTGAGTGTGTTAAAGATGGTAGGAAGGACATGGCAAGCCCTACTACTCTTGCTCAGACTCACACATCTCTTCAATAGGGAGAAGCTCTGCTCTACCCTTCAGGCTGATAACAGGTGCCATCACCTGGGTATTTGACTCTTTAACATTTTGCACATATCTCTTCAAGATAGAGTATCATGTGTGCTTGAAGGTGGGGCTTGGAATCAGACCGCTTGACTTTGATATCTGACCTACCTATATCCAAGGTCTGTGATCTTTGGCAATTAACCTAATTATACTTTAGTTACCTTGTCTGTAAAATGAAGACGAATAAATGTAAGTCCTTTCCTCATTGAATGGTTCTTGGATCATTTGAATGTTCCAACTTGGGTAGAGTAGCTTACGAACGGTGAAAGGCAGATAGGCATATTTTAAAATCTGGAGAAATCAGTGGAGACACAGGAGATGGTGCCCACCTTGACTGAAAATGAACAGGAAAGGTTGACATCATTGTACTTTGATAGTTCTAATGTGTTTGCCTCCTTGTTTTGCAGACCACCATTTTCAGCACGTTGGCCAGTGATAAATCCTTATCTGACTGCAAAAAGGTAAGCTGGCATTCAAGAATTTCAGCATGCTTGATATAAAGAAAGATAAAGATTTTTTTGGAATTTTAAATGTTTTAGAGTTGGTGACATTCAGTTAGAAGGGCTGTGGTGCCAATAAGAATGTTCTGATCACATTCCTGAACCTTTTTCTTCAAGGATAGAAATGTGAGTGGTTCACTTTAAGGATGTGGAAAACTCCATTATTGTTTGACAGCGTTTTGTTATAGAGAAACTCTGGTTCCAGTTCCATATATTTCTCTTCACACTATTATCTGATATTTTATTAAATAAGATGAGCATCAGGGGAATTCAGATCATGTTGTGTAAACTGCACTGCAGGCCTCTATATCTTTGTTTGTAAATTTAAATCTAATAAATTTAAACTCAATGCAATAGTAAAATGATTTTGTGTTTTTTTGAAAGCTGATCATACAGCATAAAAATCTGGTTTGGATTCACCACAGTCAAGTTTGAGAAGCTGTCATGCTTTGCAAAAGGATTAGCTTCAGTAGCTACCGATGGAAGATGTCCCTGTAATAGATTGTGTCTGATGACTGCCTCTTCAGCAGCGTGACTAATTCCCTGCTTCTTGGGCCAGGGGTCACCGTTATCCAGCACTTTAATCTCAGATTTAACCAGGTCTTCTCCTTCTGGGGGGGAAAGAGGTGATTTCACAGTCCAAACAACTCAAATAAATTCTTTGACACTATCTATTGATATGGAAAACCAGGTGCATCTAGAGCTGATCTGTGCCTAATACCTTGGTTACTTGGCATTTCTCAGAATTGTATACCATGACACTGTCTGCTGGGCTATTTCCGTTTGTAATGTTGCTTGATTTAGAAGTAGGTGGCTGGGATATTTATTTTTAGAGATAGTGTGAGGACTATCTCTATCTCTGAATAGCATTCATTTTATTATTTTGATAGTTTTTAATTACTTATTAACTCTATTTTGATTGAGTTCTGCTGTTTGTCTTGTTCTCTACATTGAGTTGTAAGTGGTTTGAGGAGCATGTATTAAATTTAGGATCGTAAATCTTGCAGAGGAAAGACACTTTATGGGACCCTGTAGCCTCACCTTTTTTCTGGGGTAATACCTTTGATATTATTTATAGATAGACCTCTAGCCTCTCCCTGGATAGTCTATTTACAGGGAACCCGATGAGCCTGAGTGTTGACTAGGGAAACAACCCTAAGAATTAGAAAGTTGTTCATTTTTCTAAGCCAATACCTGCCTGCTATAGATTTCTGCTTTGCTATTTAAGTATGAATCTAGTTAATATGTTTTTTTTTTCTGAATTTCCTTTCTACCCCATCCTTGGGCTAATGATTTTTCTTATTGGTTCTAAGACAATACAGATATAAGTGATTTCTAAGAGCATGAACTGTGGAAATCTGGCTGTTTTTAAAATCTATCTCTGCCATTTACTACTTCTGTCACTTTGGGTTGGTTACATAACCCATTAGTACCTCACTTTTATCATCTAGGGAATAATATTCCTAACTCATAGAATACATGAATTAATACATACAAAATGCTTACAACAGTGCCAACACATCATAGGTATTGTGTAAATCATTGTTATCATTTCATCCAGGTCAGGTTGTCTTGTTTTTTGGTATGGTCTTTGTTATTGATGTCAAGAACCATGTATCATATCATTCTCCAGTTAGGCTCATCTGGCAAAAAGAACCATGGAACTCCACTCTTAATTTAGCAAGCTTGGTGGGCACATGTGCTTGGTATATGCTAGGCATAGCATAAGACAGGCCTAGGCGAGGTCAAACAATGGGCTTTCATGAATGTAGCACTAATACTCTACTAATACAGTGGAAGATGCCTTCCTTTCCTACTTATAAGCCATATCCTTCAGTTGGCCATGTGAAGTTTGAAGTTTTTGCACATTCCCTTAAGACATTTTTACATAAGCTACTGTTAAAAATCTGACTCTCTTTTATTTTTATGCAAATGATTTTTTAAGGATAAATGTAGATCATTTTATATATTCCTGTCCATATTTAAAATTGTGATTAATCAAGCTTATGTATAAGCCCAATTCTATTATTCAGCTTATTTACTGCTTCTGGTTCTCTGTCATGCATACTTTGGTGTAGTTCAATTAGTTTCTTTCTTTCTTTCTTTATATTTTTTATTTTTATTTTTTTGTGGTGCTAGGGATGGAACCCAGGGCCTCATGCTCTGCTGCTAAACTATATCCCCAGGCACACAGTTAGTTTCTATGACTGCCCTTTCTTCCATCTCAGCTGGCAAGCGTTCACTGAGTACCTACCAGGTGACATGCACTGGCATATCTTAGAGAATAAGTCATGCATGCATTATCTTTACCCTCTTAGAACTGATATGTGCTCATTAAACAAATAATTAACAAATTTGTGATGATATATATATAAATATTAGAGAACCCCATACCAGGAATAGCCAACCTAAGCAGTGGGCCAGGGAGTACTTCATGAATGAGATTTGGCTGCATGAGGACAAGGTGGAATGTGTGAATGTTCAGCAGTGAGAAGGGGAGAACTATAAAAAGTTCAGTGTCTGGAAATTACAACTTGAAATGGAGAAGGCAAGCTGTGAGCCAAAAAAGAAGGCTAATCCTGGATGGTATAATACAACTATATTAAGAATTTAGATTTATTCTAAGGATAATAAGAAATTTTAAAGGACTTGAATTTAATACACTAGGTGTGTACAATATAATATAATTTTTATTTTTAGATCACTTGGCTGCTGAAGGAGCAAAACTTTGGATATGTAAGTTTAGGTATAAAAGTACCACTATAACCTCAGCAGAAGAAGGCAGTGAATAATACCAGAATAATGACAGTGGGGAGTAAGAAAAACTTGGGTGTAAAATCAACAGGATATGATCATAGTTTGGATCCATGGGAGATGAAGTAGCTAAGGGTGATTTCCTGATTTCTGACTGGCATAGTATTTGTGCTATTTTCTGAGACAGGAACCACTAGCAGAGGGCCAGGTGTAGGGAAGGAGCTGAATTCAGATCAGTACATGTCAATGTTGTGGTATCTATGATTTCCTAGTCAGGATGACTAGCAGACAGATGAGCATAGTCATCTATAACTCTGAGAAGTTCTGGGATGGGTATGTGGATATGGGAGAAATAAATATAGAGAATGAAACAGTGAGAATGCAAGAGATTGCCCAGAGAGGGTATAGAAGGTGCAAAGAAGGACAGTTCATAAGAGTTGTGAGGAAAGGTAACAAACATGTAAGAGCAGGGAGAAGACCGTGGACTTTGGAGGAAACTGAGAAGCTATAAAAGTTTGAAGATACCAGAAAAATGTGTTGTCACAGAAGTCAACTCAAAAAAATAATGAAAGAGGTCGTGAGTCTCCAAACAGTTGCTGAGGGTAAGTAAAATACTGCTCAGTGACCACTGGCTTTATTAATACCACAGGCTATTGTTGGTTTAGTTGAGATCAAAGTGATGGGCTTAGAAGCCAGATGGCAGTGGGTTTAGAAAAGGATAAGAAAACAGAAGTAAACTGGTCTCCTTTAAAAAATATGTTGCAAAACGAAGGAAACATGAGTAGTTGAATAGGGGTCATGAAGTTGAGGGAAATTCTCTTAAGATGGGACAGGTAAGTGTGTTTGAATGTTGGTAGCAAGAAGACAGTAGGGAAGCTAAGAGTGAGGATCTCAGAGGAGAATGAGGAATAGCTTCTGAGTGAGGTCACTGAGAAGATTAAAGACTGTGGGTGCTAAAGCCCAGATTAACCTAAGATAGATGGACACATCCTGCTTTGTAACAGGAGGGAAGGAAAGCAGAGACAATTCATGGAAGAAGAGAACCAAAAGGCAGGTCTGTCCTTAGAGGACTCTGATCCCCTCATCTACCTTTGTTTTTTGGGTTGATTTTTTTCTTATTCAGCAGGAGGGTGGAATGAGCGAGTGTTTAATCCTTTTGTGGCTGCACACCTATATTATTTATTCATGTAGTGGAATATTTCGAAAAAGCATTGTAAATTGCTTCCATAAATGTATTATTTTTCTGTTGTATAGATGGGGAAATCAAGAAGGACTTTGATAGATTATTAATATAAAAAACTATTTCTATAACATTTATTTAATCTACAGGTATTTGCTCACAATATAATGCATACCTATTGCCCTTCATAAGATCAACAATCTCTGGGCAATCTTTTCTGTTAAAAGGGGATCTGTTTTAAGAAAATCACTTCTCGGGGGCTG
This sequence comes from Urocitellus parryii, assembly GCF_045843805.1. Taxonomy (NCBI): domain Eukaryota; kingdom Metazoa; phylum Chordata; class Mammalia; order Rodentia; family Sciuridae; genus Urocitellus; species Urocitellus parryii. Next base: position 80,240,824 of record NC_135540.1, read on the forward strand.
GGGTTGTGGCTCAGTGGTAGAGCCTAGCATGTGTGAGGTGCTGGGTTCCATCCTCAGCACCACATATAAATAAATAAATAAAATAAAGGTATCATGCCCAACTACAACTGAAAACAAAATATTAAAAGAAAAAAAGAAAGAAAGAAAATCACTCCTCAATCTGTGTCTCAAATAATGAAATTTCTTCTGAGCCTAGGGTCCCTGTAGCTGACTGATTGGAGGTCTTTTCCAGCTTGGTATCCCACAGACCATGTCCAACTATAAATAAAATCTTTTCTACATCCTGAACATTCTTCTCTTATTTCACAACCTCAGCTAATGGCTTCACCATCTCAATCTAGAAACTTCAGTATCATCCTTGATTTCTTCCTTTACTTCTTATATCCAACCAGCTGTCAAAACCTATAAATTCTACTTTGAAATATCCCTGGAATCTCTCCATCATTCCTCTGTATACTTCCCTGGAAAGGTTGCAGCAATTTCCTCCTCAATCCTTCCTTAGACCAAGTTTTCCTTCTCCACTCCATTTTCCAAAATACTATCACTTTCCAAAATACAAACAAAAAAACAAGTAAGTACCTCTGTACCCATTGTCTCTGGCTACAACTCAACTTGAGGACTTATTCACATTAACTCCAACTTCCTCTCCTGGTACTCCCCCAGACGGCTAGAGTTTGGAGGCCTTGAGCTCACTGCTCCTGAATTTATACATTTACCTTTATGCCTGTGTAGTTTCCTCTTCCTGAAATACTCTCTTCTCCATCTTGTCTGCCCCAGGGTAACCACTTCATATCTACACTTAACTCTTGAATTTCTAGATTACTCCGGGAAAGTTTAGTGGTCTTATCTCCTGAGTGCATAATATTTTTTATTTCATCTAAATATAGGTTGAATATCCCAAAATGCTTGGACTGTAGGTGTTTTGGATTTCTCTTGGGTTTTGGAATATTTGCATATATACAGTGAGACATCTTTGGGATGGGACCAAAGTTTAACCACAAAATTCACTTGTGTTTCATATAGATCTTGTATACACAGCCTGAAGATAATTTTATACAATATTTTTAGTGCACCAGTGTTTTGACTGCAACCCATCACATGAGGTCAGATGTAGAATTTTCTACTTCAGGCATCATGTCAGTGCTCAAAATGTTTCTGATTTGGGAACATTTCAGATTTTGGATTTACAGACTAGGTGTGTGCAAACTTTGTAACACACCTAGCAACAATCACTCTGCTTGACACACGTTTGCTGCATTCCCAGATCTGTGAGAAGCACTTTACATGGAGTATCTCATTTGATTTTCATAACTATCCTTTAGGGTCAATAATATCATCATTACCTTTTTACAGATAAAGAAATTGAGGCTGAGAGGCATTAATGAGCTTACGGAAGGACATAGCAGTGGCAGGGTGGGAGACAGCAAGTGAACCCCACAGGACTGTTGCTTTTAGAATTCTACTATCTCCACCCCCCACTAGGCTTTCAATAGTTATTTATGGTTCCAACTTGCCACTAAACTATTAACTCTTATAAAGGAGAACAATGACTTATTCTATTAGGAATAGTAAAACAATACCTTGCAGGCAGTAAGAACTCAGAAAGGTTTATTTAATGAATGGATTCACTATGTACTTGAATATCAATTAGGGTGAGATCATTCTGGGACATTTTGTTCTGAAAAACAATTTTTTTTCTTTTTCACAGGATTTGAGAAAAGAATATTTATATTCGGAATTTATTTATGAAAGTTCTTTTTGCATGAAGATCAGGTGTTAATGGATAGCTGGAGAGATTGAAATGTTCACTTTAGCTAAAGATGGCAAATCCCTCAAGGCCTGTCTCCCAAACACCACTTTCTAGAGAGTTGTAAGAATCCTGGTTCTTATTTTTAGTCAAAGATGAGTTTATTCCTTAGAAATAAACTAGAAACCTCTAGGGAAGATATGTGAATTTATTCATTTATTAAGGATTGTTTGTTGAGTGTCTCCTAATGTTATTGTTAACATACTATAGAGGGAAAATGTGCTGAGACATGATATGTCTTAGTTCAGGGCTCATTTTAAGCTCAACTCAAACTATTGCACATTAGGCCTAATTCACATAGTCTAGCTTTCCTTAAAACCTCTCCACCCCATGCTATTTAACTGCAGTTGAAATCTGGGAAATGTGTGTTGGGTTGATAAGCACCAGAGAGTGCTCCTCAGGCATGCTCCCCAGTGTCTCATGCCACCTGTTTTAAGTTCATTTATGTTTATATCTTTATATCTTAATACTTTTACATTTCTCAATACAAAATATTTGGATGCAATTATTTTGATCCTGCAATTTTTGTGCAGGAACTTTCTGACATAGTGCTATTAAACTTTCGGCATTTAAATTTGAAAGTGATTACCACCCTGGGGCACAGATCACAGGGGGTGCTGGAAGCAATGGATAGGTGAGAGTGACAGATAGGATAAGGGTCAGAGAGAAAGGTGAATCCCAGGGATGGGTCAAAGTGTAGAGATGTCTGTTTTTCAAGTTACTTAGAAATGAAAATCAGTGTTTTTTTCCAGTTTGATAGCAAAATGTCCCACTTCATTCTGCCTTAATTTCCATCTACATTTAGTGATCTAGAATCCTATCCAGAAAGAATCCCTATCTCTAGTCATAAAATATAAGATCTTAGTTTAAAATTCAGCTACCACTAAGCTACTCCAAAATAAGGGACAAAGTTTAAAATTCAGCTACCACTAAGCTACTCCAAAATAAGGGACAAAGTTTAAAATTCAGCTACCACTAAGCTACTCCAAAATAAGGGACAAAGAAAATAAAGGTAGTGGAAATTCCATCAAAATGAAAGAGAGATTAGTAGAGAAGATGAAGGGCATTGGTAGGGAGGGAAAGGGAAGAACAGTGGAATGAATCTGACCTAACTTTCCTATGTACATACATGAATATACCATAGTGAATTTCATCTTTTTGTGTGTCCACAAGGCACTAATTTTTTTTCCAAAAAGATAAATAAATAACAGAAAGATCAGTGGAGTAGAGGAAAGGGAACAGGAGGAGGGAGGAGGGGAGGAAAAGGGGAAGAACTAGGGACTGAATTAGAATAAATTATACCTCATGTTTTTATAATTATGTTAAAATGAGCCATTATATTATGAATAGCTAAAAATAACTAATTAAAAATTATAAACTTTAAAAAAAATTCAGCTACCATTTTGATGTTTTATTATTCATTTGGAGGAATAAGAAAGGACTGTTGTCTGTATGTCTCTCCCTGCTTTTTCTCCCTGTACTTCTGACATCTTAACTCATCTGAATGATATTACAAGATACTTAGAAAAATTTATTTTACAAAAACTACTAAAAATAGTTCAGAAAACATATTCCTATCTCATAAAAAAGTATTGGTTTTAGACTATTGGGAACCTAAAGGAAATATACCTCTTGGCAGTGGTAATTTGGTGGGATTATTTGTGGCTATGTTATCTGTTCCTTCCAACTCTTGACTTTGGTTTCTCTACTATTACTACAGTTATATAAATGTGCAGAGGATGTGCCCATATGGTCTCAGCCCACTGGATGACACTTTTATTTTTAATGGACATCAAGTGCTTCCCTCACATCGACAAGGTTATTTTCCTTCAGGGGGAGGTGACTAGAATGTTGAATTTCATGGGTTCTTGGGAGAGTCAAGCTTTTGATCAATGTTGATGACTTAGTTCTCGGGGTAAACTGGTCCAAGATGGTAACATGAGTGGTTAAGATATTTATTCACAGATGGTTCCTCAGCCTTTTGAAACTGTTATGTCCATCTTTCTTTTTTAATGACTTAATGTCTAGATGGCATCTGTTGACCTTTACAAAGCTGGCTGGGCCAATTCCCATGACTCCCAGCTTCTTGGCAGAATTTCCAGGCTGGTAGGTCACAGTGGCTTCTTCCCATGCCCTGAGAAAGGGCAAGGAGACGAAGCCAGCACTGTCAACATTGAGGAAATTCTTCAGTTCCCCTCTGAAATGACAAAATCCCATGTTCTGGAATAGTCACAGCAAAAGGGTATCATTTCAAGTAAGTTTAAAGGCTGTTTACTTTTAAAATAGAGTTTGGGGAAGTAGCAGAGGTTCAATTTTGCAGAGTGCTATTTTTGCTGCCTTGCTGTAGGTTCTCTGCTGGCTATAGGGTGACATATGCACAATTTCAAAGTTCCTATCTTCCTTTCATATTTGCCCACATGGGCACTGATTCATGGGAAGGAAAGTTGGGTCCCTGTTGAATGAGGGGAGTTGCTCCTCTCGCTCTCCCACAAAGAAAGAGTTTCTAGCACTCATCTGTAATGTTTACGATAAGGATACTGATTCTGGATTCCATGTACTTTCCTTTCAAGTCTTAATGCCTGGTTTTGGTTTTTATTATTCATTTTTCCATCCACTTCTCCTGAGAGACAGTAAGGTGGTAGGGTAGGGACTAAGAACACAAGCATTGGGGCCCTATTTCTGTAACTAAAGTCTCCATGAGCTGCACTACCCTTGAACTCTACAACTTTGCCAAAGTTATTTAGCCTCTCTTAATCTCTAAAACTGAAACAAATATTTCAACGTATGTAGAATTATTGAAAGGATTGAATATGTGAAGCTATGTAAAATTCTTAGAGCACTAGGATTTGGTCATTATTATTCCATTCCTGACCTTGCTGAAAATAATTTGGGCCTTGGTAGCTTTGCGTCTGACTTTTTTGTTCCAGAAGAACAACAAATATCAAGGAAAGTACATCAATAGTCATGGGTTAGCATCAGCATTGGGAACAAAGCAAACTCTAGTTGCACTGGATAAATATCCTCATATAGGTATTTATTTTTAATAATTCAATTTATTAATAATTAAAATATACTCAAGTTCAGTACTGTTACAGGTTTTAGCTCTGTAGCACAGAACTTTTCTTAACAAATGAAGCACAAAACATTTCTGTTTTGGGGGGAAGTACTGGGGATTGAACTCAGGGGCACTCAACCACTGAGCCACATTCCCAGCCCAACTTTGTATTTTATTTAGAGACAGGGTCTCACTAAGTTCCTTACTGCCTTGCTTTTGCTGAGGCTGTCTTTGAACCCATGATCCCCTTGCCTCAGCCTCCCACAAAGCTGGGATTACAGGCATGCACCACCACACTTGGCAATCCATTACTTTTTCTAAACTTTAATCCCTCATGACCATTGGCATTATCATAAATTAGGGGAGGGATCATTTATTATTGTGATCTTGGCCAAACAGAATCAATACTGTGGGTGGAGTGGGCTTGTGTGTTCTCTTTATTGAAAGGGGGACTTTATGAATAGGAAATACTACTGGAAATGTGCATTTTCTTGCTCTCAGTGAAGTAGCCAGGGAAGTAACAGAGTAGAGTGAATAATAGTGATTCCTCCTTAATGTTGGAATATTCTATCCCTAGGCTAGAAATTTTTTATTTGTAAGCTTATGCTAATGAAATTTCAAAGGGAAAGAAAGACACATACCCAAGGTCAAAGCAAGTTCTCATAGTTTATAGGATTAAAGTTGTGTCTTATGACTGGAAGAAATGTATTATCTGTTTCTGTGTTTCTTGTACCCTAAGCAACAATTAAGGAATAAATTATAATAATTTTTTGTTGAGGTATTATTTACATGAGATAAAATATAATAATCTTAAGTTAACAGTTAATGATAACTATTTTTAAAATTTTGTAACAGAATTACATTAGTAGCATTACCTGTGCCTTTTGAGGTGTGGACATTTTTGAGAATGGAGTCCTGTGGTTAACTGCACCATTGACAGTGCTGGAGTGTACCCATTATTCCCTCCAACCAGCTGCTATAATTGTCACTGTCATTTTGGAATAAACAGCACATTTAGATCCATGGGTTGTATGATATAGTCATTGTCTGCAGCGGTAACAGTGCTAATAGGAAGAAAGGTAGTTAAGGGCAAATGTCATGAAATATGTTGCTCCGGTCTCCTTTGAGCTGTAATTATTGTGGCTACATCTGCATGAAAACAAGTTTCAAGAACATGACCTTTGCAGTCTGTGATTCAGGCATAACTGCCCGTGTAATACACATTTTAAGATATATTGGAAACTATAATAATTAGCAGCACACCCCTTACACATGTACACCTGCTACAACAAAGCATAGATTTTTGTGACAGCAAAAATGAATAGCAGAAATAAAGGAGGGTTGACTAATCTTGCAAATTATACATGCAAAAGGGCATTTAATAATGCCACTAATATTTTTTGCAATTTTTTTTTGGCAAATGTCACAAACTGTACTCTGTTCATCTGCATAATTGTTAGCTTGATTTCACTTTTTTCTCTATCATATACTAAAGATACTATGGTGACCTTTTGGCTGGGAATTGTGTTTCTTTTGTGAGTAAGTAGTTTTTCTTCTTGATTGCTGTATTTCTGAGCCTCCAGGGTACCTGCGCGAGTTTTTCTTTTTCCTTTGTGGCCTATTTTCTTTTCAGATTTTCCAGAATCTTATATAACAAAGAATGGACTATAGTTATTTAAGTTTAAGCACATATACACACAAATGCACACAGACTTAATTTTACATAGTATGTTCTGGGGGACAAGCTTTTATAGAGATATTCAATCTTGTTTTACTAACAAAGTATGCTAGATTTGAAAAGGAGCAGAAAAAGTTAAAAGCTGAATCAATATGAAGAACGAAGAAGAGTTTTTGTGTAAATTGGATCTCAGCACTGCCTTGCAATTCTTTTGATAAGAGTAGAGTAGTCAGAATACTTAATTTACCCCAATTAAGAATGATCACTCTGGTTATTGTTGCTCAAAATGGGACCAAGTTACTCTACAATTGAGCTAATTGCAACCTCTGATTTAGCAGCTTTGCTCTGTGTTTTTCCTTTTGTTTACACAAATGATCTGTACTCTATAGGCAAAACCAATCCCTCCTCTCTCTTCCTATGTTGATTGTTTTTTCTTTATTATTTTAATCCTACACTTTGATGATTGCTATAATCTCCTAAGTCATTGCTCAGACCAACCAGAAATTAAGACAGCTGTGTAATGGTGACCTCAGAGATGCTTGGTTAAGGGGCCGGGTGGCTGCACTGTGTGATTCAGAATCTGCTGCAGATGGCACTTGCACTGTGAGTTCTTCTGCAGGCTTGGGCAGTACATAGAGTCACCAAGACCTAGTGTTTTCAGGAGAGGGCTGTTTTTCCTTTTATAAAAGGTCCTAGAGAAGACCTCCATGGTCATTTTTAACTCTAAATATTATGGTTTTATGATTTGCTATGATGGAAAATAGTAATGGTGGTAATGGTAATGTTAGTAATTGATTTAGCTAACTATGTTTAAGTACCAGTTCACATCAGTGAATAAAATGGGTAAACATTATTTCTGCCATCTTGGAATTTATTCTAATGGTTGGAGATACAGACAATATATAATACACAAAAGAGATTAACTGCATATAACATTTTAGAATGTGAAGTGGAAAAATAGGGGGTGTAGAGGTTCTTGATGGGAGCAGTTTCTTGTGATTTTAAGCAGATTAGTCATGTAAAAGGTGTGTGTCGTTTGGTCAAAGGGGGGAGAGGGGGTGGGTTAGATCTTTGGGAGAAGAGCATTCTATAAACGGAGGGAACAGCTAGTGTAAAACCCTAAGACCTCAATGTGCCTGGAGCATATGTGGAAGGCCACAGAGGCCAGTGTTCTGGCTGGATGAGAAAAATAAAGACTAACCTTTATGGACTGTTAGAAAAATGTAACATGTTTTGAAGTTTTATCATGTGTCAGTGACTGTAATAAACCCTTTATAGTGTTCAGTACATTTCATCCTCACAATAGACTCATGAAATACAATTACCATTACCATTTATAGATGATGAAATGGAAGCACAGAGAGGTTAATTAACTTGTCCAAGGTCACCCAATAGTAAGATGCAGGCTGTCCAGGTTCAAATCGGGATGTCTGACTCCAGAGCTCAAGTGATTTCCCCTTCTACTGACAAAGAATCCAAGTGGGCTCTAAAGGATTTTCACTTATGGTTAATATTATTCAAGGTCAATGTGAGATTTTTTTTCATTATATATTGAACAACTCATTAATGGATATTAATTATATTAACATCAATTATTAATTAGAAAGTATGTATTATATGACAGGAATTTGAACTCTATGTAGTATGGCTATTAGTAACACAGACCAATTCAAACTGGTTTAAGAAAAATAACGTACTTAATTGAAAACAGGCCAGAAATAGTGGATTTTAGGCATGACCAGATGCAGATTGTAAAGTGATGCCATTAGGAATTTCTCTTATTCTCTTCATAACTTGGTTATGCTTTCATCAATTTTGTTTTTATTCTCCAACAGGATCTTCCCATGAAGTAGCAAAATGACTACTATCTGACCAGGCTTGGAAACAAAAAACTTATTATCTATGATTCAAAGCAAAACCTCCAAATTGACCCCATTGACCTGGTGTGGTCACATAAGAACCTATGAATGCATCTCAATTTCTTTTTTTTTTTATTGTTAGTCGTTCAAAACATTACATAGTTCTTAATATATCATATTTCACAGTTTGATTCAAGTGGGTTATGAACTCCCAATTTTACCCCGTATACAGATTACTGTATCACATCAGTTACACTTCCATTGATTTACATATTGCCATTCTAGTGTCTGATGTATTCTGCTGTCTATCCTATTCTCGACTATCTCCCCTCCCCTCCCCTCCCCTCCCCTTTTCTCTCTCTGCCCCCTCTACTGTAAATCATTTCTTCCACTTGTATTATTCTTCTCTTACCCCTCCTTTCCTCTTATATGTAATTTTGTATAACCCTGAGGATCGCCTTCCATTTCCATGCAATTTCCCTTCTCACTCCCTTTCCCTCCCACCTTTCCTCCCTGTTTAATGTTAATCTTCTTCTCAAGCTCTTCGTCCCTACCCTGTCCTTGGTTACTCCCCTTATATCAAAGGAGTCATTTGGCATTTGTTTTTTAAGGATTGGCTAGCTTCACTTAGCATAATCTGCTCTAATGCCATCCATTTCCCTGAAAATTCTATGATTTTGTCATTTTTTAATGCAGAGTAATACTCCATTGTGTATAAATGCCACATTTTTTTTATCCATTCATCTATTGAAGGGCATCTAGGTTGGTTCCACAATCTTGCTATTGTGAATTGTGCTGCTATGAACATCGATGTAGCAGTGTCCCTGTAGCATGCTCTTATTAGGTCTTTAGGGAATAGACCCAGAAGGGGAATAGCTGGGTCAAATGGTGGTTCCATTCCCAGCTTTCCAAGAAATCTCCATACTGCTTTTCAAATTGGCTGCACCAATTTGCAGTCCCACCAACAATGAACAAGTGTACCCTTTTCCCCGCATCCTCTCCAGCACTTGTTGTTGTTGGACTTCATGATGGCTGCCAATCTTGCTGGAGTGAGATGGTATCTTAGGGTGGTTTTGATTTGCATTTCTCTGACCGCTAGCAATGGTGAGCATTTTTTCATGTACTTATTGATTGATTGTATGTCCTCCTCTGAGAAGTGTCTGTTCAGGTCCTTGGCCCATTTGTTGATTGGGTTATTTGTTATCTTATTGTCTAATTTTTTGAGTTCTTTCTATACTCTGGATATTAGGGCTCTATCTGAAGTGTGTGGAGTAAAGATTTGTTCCCAGGATGTAGGCTCCCTGTTTATCTCTCTTATTGTTTCTTTTGCTGAGAAAAAACTTTTTAGTTTGAGTAAGTCCCATTTGTTGATTCTAGTTGTTAACTCTAGCGCTATGGGTGTCCTATTGAGGAATTTGGAGCCCGACCCCACAGTATGTAGATCATAGCCAACTTTTTCTTCTATCAGACGCTGTGTCTCTGATTTAATATCAAGCTCCTTGATCCATTTTGAGTTAACTTTTGTGCATGGCGAGAGATAGGGATTCAGATTCATTTTGGTGCAAATGGATTTCCAGTTTTCCCAGCACCATTTGTTAAAGATGCTATCCTTCCTCCATTGCATGCTTTTAGCCCCTTTATCAAATATAAGATAGTTGTAGTTTTGTGGATTGGTTACTGTGTCCTCTATTCTGTACCATTGGTCCACCCGCCTGTTTTGGTACCAGTACCATGCTGTTTTTGTTACTATTGCTCTGTAGTATAGTTTGAAGTCTGGTATCGCTATACCGCCTGATTCACACTTCCTGCTTAGCATTGTTTTTGCTATTCTGGGTCTTTTATTATTCCATATGAATTTCATGATTGTTTTATGTATTTCTACAAGAAATGTTGTTGGGATTTTGATAGGCATTGCATTGAACTTATAGAGAACTTTTGGTAATATCTCCATTTTGATGATGTTAGTTCTGCCTATCCATGAACAGGGTATATTTTTCCACCTTCTAAGGTCTTCTTCTATATCTCTCTTTAGGGTTCTGTAGTTTTCATTGTATAAGTCTTTCACCTCTTTTGTTAGGTTGATTCCCAAGTATTTTATTTTTTGGGGGGATATTGTGAATGGAGTAGTTGTCCTCATTTCCGTTTCAGAGGATTTGTCGCTGATATACAGGAATGCATTTGATTTATGCGTGTTGATTTTATATCCTGCCACTTTGCTGAATTCATTTATTAGTTCTAATAGTTTCTTTGTAGACCCTTTTGGGTCTGCTAGGTATAGAATCATATCATCTGCAAATAGTGATAATTTAAGTTCTTCTTTTCCTATTTTTATGCCTTTAATTTCTTTCGTCTGTCTAATTGCTCTGGCCAGTGTTTCGAGGACTATGTTGAACAGAAGTGGTGAGAGAGGGCATCCCTGTCTTGTACCAGATCTTAGAGGGAATGCCTTCAATTTTTCTCCATTCAGAATGATGCTGGCCTGTGGCTTATCATAGATTGCTTTTACAATGTTGAGGTATGATCCTGTTATCCCTAATTTTTCTAGAGTTTTGAACATAAAGGGATGCTGTACTTTGTCGAATGCTTTTTCTGCATCTATCGAGATGATCATATGGTTCTTATTTTTAAGTCTATTGATGTGGTGAATAACATTTATTGATTTCCATATATTGAACCAGCCTTGCAACCCAGGGATGAATCCTACTTGATGATGGTGTATAATTTTTTTGGTATGTTTTTGAGTCCGATTCGCCAGAATTTTATTGAGGATTTTTGCATCTATGTTCATTAGAGATATTGGTCTGTAGTTTTCCTTCTTTGAAGTGTCTTTGTCTGGTTTAGGCATCAGAGTGATGTTGGCCATGTAGAATGTATTTGGAAGTTCTCCCTCTTTTTCTATTTCCTGAAATAGCTTGAAAACTATTGGTGTTAGTTCCTCTTTAAAGGTTTTGTAAAACTCTGCTGTATAACCATCTGGTCCTGGGCTTTTCTTAGTTGGTAGTCTTTTGATGGTTTCTTCTATTTCCTCTATTGTTATTGGTCTGTTTAGGTTGTCTATATCCTCCTGACTCAATCTGGGCAGATCATATGACTTAAGAAATTTATCTATGCCTTCACTATCTTCTATTTTATTGGAGTATAAGGATTCGAAATAATTTCTGATTATCTTCTGTATTTCTGAAGTGTCTGTTGTGATATTGCCTTTTTCATCCTGTATGCTAGTAATTTGGGTTCTCTCTCTTCTTCTCTTCATTAGCATGGCTAAGGGTCTGTCGATTTTATTTATTTTTTTAAAGAACCAACTTTTACTTTTGTCAATTTTTTCAATTGTTTCTTTTGTTTCAATTTCATTAATTTCAGCTCTGATTTTAATTATTTCTTGCCTTCTACTTCTTTTGCTGTTGTTTTGCTCTTCTTTTTCTAGGATTTTGAGATTAAGTATGAGATCATTTATTTGTTGGTTTTTTCTTTTTTTATGGAATGAACTCCAAGCAATGAATTTTCCTCTTAGAACTGCTTTCAATGTGTCCCATAGATTCCGATATGTTGTGTCTGTGTTTTCATTTAACTCTAAGAATTTTTTAATTTCCTCCTTGATGTCTTCTAAAACCCATTGATCATTCAGTAACCTATTGTTCATTCTCCAAGTGATGCATGATTTTTCCTTCCTTCTTTTATCATTGATTTTCAGTTTCATTCCATTATGATCAGATAAGATGCATGGTATTATCTCTACTCCTTTATATTGTCTAAGTGTTGCCCTGTGACATAATATATGATCTATTTTTGAGAAGGATCCATGTGCTGCTGAGAAAAAAGTGTAACTACTTGATGTTGAGTGGTATATTCTGTATATGTCAATTAAGTCTAGGTTGTTAATTGTGTTATTTAGTTCTATAGTTTCCTTGTTTAACTTTTGTTTGGAAGATCTGTCCAGTGGTGAGAGAGGTGTGTTGATGTCTCCCATGATTATTGTATGGTGGTCTATTAGACTCTTGAACTTGAGAAGAGTTTGCTTGATGAACATAGCTGCACCATTATTTGGGGCATATATATTTATGATTGTTATGTCTTGTTGGTGTATTGTTCCCTTGAGCAGTATGTAGTGTCCCTCTTTATCCCTTTTGATTAACTTTGGCTTGAAATCTATTTTATTAGATATGAGTATGGACACTCCTGCTTGTTTCCGCAGTCCATATGAGTGGTATGATTTTTCCCAACCTTTCACCTTCAGTCTATGTATATCTTTTCCTATCAAATGCGTCTCCTGTAGGCAGCATATTGTTGGGTCTTGTTTTGTGATCCATTCAATTAATTGGTGAGTTTAAGCTATTAACATTTAGGTTTACTATTGAGATATGGTTTGTTCTTCCAGCCATATTTGTTTATTAATGTTACTAAACCTGATTTGTTTTCCTCTTTGATTACTTTCCCCCCTTTACTGTCCTACCTCCCATTGTTGGTTTTCAATGTTATTTTCCATTTCCTCTTCCTGTAATATTTTGCCAAGGATTTTTTGAAGAGATGGTTTTCTAGCTGTGAATTCTTTTAACTTTTGTTTATCATGGAAGGTTTTAATTTCATCTTCCATCCTGAAGCTTAATTTCGCCGGATACACGATTCTTGGTTGGAACCCATTTTCTTTCAGTGTTTGAAATATGTTATTCCAGGATCTTCTAGCTTTCAGAGTCTGTGTTGAGAGATCAGCTGCTATCCTGATTGGTTTACCCCTAAATGTAATCTGCTTTCTTTCTCTTGTAGCTTTTAAAATTCTCTCCTTATTCTGTATGTTGGACATCTTCCTTATAATGTGTCTAGGTGTGGATCTCTTATGATTTTGCACTTTCGGCGTCCTGTAGGCTTCTAGGATTTGGGATTCTGTCTCATTCTTCAAGTCTGGGAAGTTTTCTCGTATTATTTCATTGAATAGATTGTTTATTCCTTTGGTTTGGAGCTCTGTGCCTTCCTGTATCCCAATGACTCTTAAGTTTGGTCTTTTAATATTATCCCATATTTCTTGGATGTTCTGCTCATGGTTTCTTAGGAGACTTGCTGAGCTGTCTATGTTCTTTTCAAGTTGAAATACTTTGTCTTCATTGTCTGATGTTCTATCTTCTAAGTGATCTACTCTGCTGGTAGTATTCTCAATTGAGTTTTTAAGTTGGTTTATTGCTTCCTGCATTTCTAGGATTTCTATTTGTTTGTTTTTTATTACCTCTAACTCCCTGTGAAATTGATCTTTTACTTCCTGGATTTGTTTATGTAGTTCCTTGTCAAAGTGATCTTTCATTGTCTGATTTTGCTGTCTCATGTCTTCCCTGAGACTCCAGATCATCTGAAGCATGTATATCCTGAACTCTTTATCTGACATTCCATCTGTTGCAGCTATTACCTCTTCTAAAGTTGAGTTGATCTGCATTGCTTGTGTTCCTTTCTTTCCTTGTCTTTTCATACTGCTCGTGTTTCTTTCTGCTTGGTGAAACTGTTGTGTTTTTGAAAATTTCCCCCTATATATTTATATTGCTCTTGTATAGTTGGGAAGTCTCCCTTGCAGGGCGGGTAGTGGCTGTGCTCCTCCTCTTATTAGGGTGATCTGTCTACCACACTGGTCGGTCGCAGGTCTGCCCACCCTGGGGGCGCGGGTGGCGGCTCTGCTCTGCCCCCACTCCAATTGTGGTGACGTAACTACCACGCCCTGGGTCATTGGTTCTGATCCGGATGTGGGCGGTGGCTCTGCTCGGCCCCTACTCCAATTGGTGTGATGTGTCTACCACGCTGGCAGGCCTCTAGGCCTGGTCCGCCGGTGGGTCGCAGGTCTGCCTACCTTGCGGGCTCGGGCGGCAGTTCTGCTCAGCCCCCACTCCCAATGGGGGTCCCTGACTGCCTCTCCAACGGGTCGCTGAGCCTTTTCCGGACACGGGCGAAGGCTCTGCTCCACCCCCACTCCAACCAGTGTGACATGACTGCCTCGGTGCTACGTGTCCACCTCGCTGGCAGGCTACTGGGCCTGTCCTGCCAGTGGGTCACAGGTCTGCCTACCTTGCAGGCTCAGACGGTGGCTCTGCACAGCCCCTACTCCAAATGGAGTGACTTGGCTGCTGCGCCGTCGGGTCGCTTGTCCTGTTCCAGGCATGGGCGGCTACTCTCTTCAGCCCTAGCTGCAGTTGGGGTGTCGTGATACCATGCCAGCGGGTTACTTGGCCAGCTCTGGGTGCAGGCGGCAGCTCCACTCTGCCCCCCTGGCCCCCACAGCACCCAGCAGGACCTGCGGGCTCCCCCGCCCCAGGCCAAAACTGTTCCAGGAGTCAGAACCCAGCCGCCCCAGGTTCAGCGCACACTCCACTTGGAGCTGGCCTCAACACGCAGTCTCTGCAGGTGCAGGTTCCCCAGCCCTGGGCCAAAGCCGCCCCGGGAACCAGAATCCGGCCGCTCAGAGCCAGGCGTACGCCTTGCCAGGAGCGAGCCCCCAGGAGAATTCTCCCCAGGTTCTCCAGCCCCGAGCCTGAGTGATCTGTCTGCGAGACGCAGGCAAATACCAGCCTGAAATCACCTGTTCCGTAGCTGAATGAGCTGAGATCAGTAGAAAACAGGGATGATTACATCAGGTCTCCAAGATGGCGGCTGCTGTCCTCCTCCGTGGTCAGACCAGTGGCGAGAATCGAACTGGACTCCTTCTCTCCTCTGTCTCAAAGCCGGAACTCAGCACTCAGCCCGGCCATTGCACTACTGGCAGGAGCCCCCAGAATCCGCATCGCTGCACCCCCGCTCCAGCACCTTGCCGCTTCCCAGTGCGCGCCGCAGACTCCAGCTGCGGGGCAGTCCGTCCATCAGGCAATGCGACCCTCCGTGCGGAGAAATCGCCAGAAACCGAGCCCCCGCAGCTGAATGTCGCGCGATGGAAATCCATCCACTAGATTCTGGAGCACCTCAGTTTCACTGGAAATTTCCAACAAGATAGCCTTCAGCTGTTTCACCTGGTCTTTCTCCTGCACAGTGACGCGGCGCACTGGGGTGATGCACTCCCTTCGCCGCCATCTTCCAAGTCGAATCTCAATTTCTGAAGAGTTAGATATGCTGACTGGCAGGCTTGGGTTATATACCCACCTCTGAGTTAAAATTCTTATCAGGGCTGTCCAAATCTCTGGCCCAAGAGGGGATGTACTGGTTCCCCAAAGAAAGATGAAGGAAGTTGGATAGATGCTAAGCTAGCAAAGCAGTGGCTGTCCAGTGCTTCTACTGCATCTTGTCATTCCTCGTTCTTTTCTATTTTTTTCTCATGTCCTTTAGTTTTGAACCATTATATTTGCTTTTGTATTCTTTGTTTTTCTTATTTTGCTTTGTATAGCAAGAATTTACAATATGATAAAAATCACAAGGGATATTGGTAATGAGAAAACAATTGGGAAAGTAGAACTTTTCTTGAAAAGTTACAGCATTTTATAGAGCTCTAGGTGTGCCATTTCAGAGCATTATCTTTCCAATCTCATATACAGAATGATTTTTATATGGAAAATCATATATTTAACATATATTGTGTCTTATAAACCATGGGCCTTCAAATATTGATAATAAATTGGGGAATGGGCAGTTGTCAAATCTTTGGGGAATATGGGATTGATTCAATGTATACAGAAAATAAGCCAAAGTGGATTAATTTAGTGATATTTTAGAAGTGTTATTTGATTCCAAAGAAATTCATGGTGTAAATATATTCTGAACTACATATATGTTGTTTCCTGCATGGACTGTGTTTCAAGTTGTCTTTTCTTTATCCTGTCAGTAGCAATAGTAACAATGTCAAAAAGGTAGGGGATTCAGGGAGTCATAAGGATATTGCCAATTTAACTATTTCATGAT
The DNA here is from genome assembly GCF_045843805.1 of Urocitellus parryii. Lineage (NCBI taxonomy): Eukaryota > Metazoa > Chordata > Mammalia > Rodentia > Sciuridae > Urocitellus > Urocitellus parryii. The sequence continues at coordinate 80,257,080 of NC_135540.1, forward strand.
AAAAGTCTAGAGGGATAGAGGTAGATTTTGTGGAATTTCAAGAAGTTTGAATCCTCCAAGGGCCCTACAGTTCTGCTTTCCCTCTGGACAAGGAATAGCTCTGAATCTATTACCAAATTTCCATGCAACCTGTTTTTGATGGTTTAAATTTTATGTTTCTGCTCTGCTTGAGCAGAGATAAGTGTCAGATTAGGCAAATTTAGTTTGACACCTGAAACTGAATTATATTTATGGAGATTATAGCTGCTTGAATACATTTATTTGGAGGATTAGCAGAACAATTTAGTTTTTTAGCATTTCGCTATTACTGTGGATTTGACCACAAAAATTTCATTGTGTTGGGGAAAGAGCCTGTTTTTGGATTTTAGAATAGATATGCCCTAGCACCAAGTATTTTTGCAATTATAATTTCTAGCCTGTGTGACTCAATAGCTTTGCATAAATCTTTTTCTTTCTTCCTCTTTTTCCCCATTTCTCTAGTTAGCTTTTTCTGCTCTTCCCCTCTCCTCCTTTCCCTTACCACCTTTCCCATTTTTTCCTTCCTTCCATCCCCTAATGTATCAGATAGCAAGGTATAAGTTAATAATTGTTTGCATCTTCCCACTCTACCTGCAAGAGACACACCAAATTTATTCAAACGTTCTTTAGGTCCTGGCTGAAAGGAAGGTTTGGATTCACCTAGACCCAATTAGTTAATTATTCAATACAAGTTGAAGATCTTCCAGGATTATTTGGAGGATTAAAAGACAAATGAATTTATGTTATAACTGAGCTCATGATTTAGTGGGGGAGGAAGAATGAAACCACACTTGGATAAACAAATCACAAAAGGGAAGTAAGCTCTATGATAAGTATGTAAACTAATTGTTTTACCTCAATTATTTACTTTTTAATTTAATTATTTTTATTAAATTATTTATTAAATTATTACTGAATTATGATTTAATTATTTAATTTGTTATTTTAAAATCTTTAAAAATTGTTCTAAGAAGCAAAATCAAGAGTCAATAAGTGGGTGGAATCAAACTAATTGTTTTGATAGCAGAGAAGAGGATGAGCACAGCTCTCCCTGGGAAGCCACTAACATTCTCCTCCCATTCTAAGTTCTTACCAGGCAACCTTCATGCATCTCTGAGTTACTGAATAGGTTCTGTCTGCTTGGTGGCCAAGGGCCATTTGTGGTCTGTCAGGGACTGGGTGATGGTCTTCCCTCCAACCTGCCAGCAGCATGAAAATGAGTAGGATAATTTGCCAATGTTGCTAACGCTTGCATTATTGCCGGGAGATCATGAGCTCTGTCCTGCTCTGTTTGGGCTTGCACCTAAATTTAATAACCTTCTTTAAAACCACAGACCATGCAGCCTTGTGAAACTGTCTCCATGTATATGTTTAAAAAAAATGATCCTGCTGGTGTGGAATTGCAAGATAAGCAGAGAGCTCAGTAAATGACTCAGTGGGAGTTGTCCCCAAGGGAAGGATGGAGAAAAGAGTGTACTGTTTTCTTGGCAAAGAAAACTGATCCTTACTGTGGTTATTGCAACTCTGGGCATTTGGCTTTTCCCACCGGGGAGATCAATGTGTTGAAGGCAGAGCTGCTCTTCCAAAGCAGAACCTCCGTGAGCTCAGGTGTCCAACCGAGATGTCAAAATGGCCAATATCCTTGGCAAAGAGAGCTATTTAATTAATTAGTGCCTTGAGCTGGCAGCCTGCCAAAAAAGCACCTGAACACAGTGTCTTGTGAAAAAAAAAACTGCAGAAGGCCCCTGCCAGAGACCCACTGCTCCTGTGAAAGCATGCCGTGAGTGTCCACCTGTCTCCGTGGGAAAGACAGGTGCCATGTCCTCCTGATGAAGGATCTTTTTTCACATGGTATTCTTTGGAGAGAGATTCTTGGAAAAGTCTTTTCTTTTCTTTTCATTCATTTAGATGGGACAACGATGAAAAGGAAAGTGCTGTTTTCTATTGCTGTTTAGAGAGCCACCCAAGTCAGCGCCTGGAGTAAGCAGAAGGTGTCTTAAGGAAAAGCTTCTCAGAATCCAAACCTGTCGTCTTGCATTGCTCAAGTAGGAAGAGACCTTGAGGCTCTCTAGTGTCATTAAGGTGGTCTGGCATTTGGAGGGGCAGCTTCTCTGTTACTGCTTAAGGTGATTCCGGACTCAGACCTGAGTCACCACCAAAGCAGTGTTGCCAGGTGTCTCAGAGGAAGAACCCTGCAGGGTTGCAAATGTTCTGCCTGCCCTTGTGCTTCCCTGCAGCACCTTCTGCTCCTGTTGCGGCAGAGGAAGCCTTTTGAAAGGTTTTCTTTGATTTATGTGGAAAGGACAGAAACACGTACCCCTTCTCTTACAGAGAAGTACTGGGGCAGAAGTCATGACTGTAAGGAGGGTGAGTCACTGCGCAGCTTCTGGGCCTGATCCCCCCCAGAGCCTCTGCTTCTTGTCTCTGGTTTTAGTCTTTGGTCACTCTTTTTCTTGGTGGGGGCAATTATTTTATTATGACCATTTTTTGATGCTCCTCCTAGCTTCCCAAAGTATTTCTAAAAATCTTTTAGCTTCTAAAGAACATGATAATGTATTTTCACATCTCAGATGGGCTTTATTAGTTATGGATTTGCTGGTGGAACAATAAGCTATGTAACATTTGTAATATTCGAAGCATCAGGTAATATAATTTCCAGTTCACATGTAACCACTAGATGACTCTGGAGCTGAATTGCCCATAAAAAGTGCTGCCTCCAACATGCGTTAGTACACTAGGTCAAGTTACTAAACCTCTCAGCCTCCACTTCTTCATTTTAAAATGAAGATGAGATTATGCTATCTATCTCATGGAGTTACTGCCCAGTCATGTAGGACCTCATCAGAGCCTTCTCTTTGATTCTAGATGTAGCTTTTCTGAATCTGGAGACAGATCTACCCATTGCCTTAGTGACAAATTACCTCCCTGCATCCATGTCACACCCAGTGGTCAGACTTAAAGAGATGACCACATTAAATATTCCCACTGGAAAGGGGAATTTGGGTGCAACTGCCATTATGAGGTACTGACATCTGAGCAGCTGCTTACTCTGAAGTGGGCCTAGCTTCTCTCTCTGGGGTTGGCTTCCCAGGCTACAGCTCTTCCTGGGAGAGGGGTTGTTTCTCCTTAGCCACATGTGAAGGTGGCTTTAGAGGATAGGCTACTTTCTTAGCCTCCTATCTGCTCATTTTAATCCCAAGCTCTACAACTCTCTCAAAAATGTAGTTGACTTTTTCTTATTTGATTTCCAGTCATTTCCATATGCTAACAGGCAAACTCATGATTCTTTTGTTTTAAAAAAATTTACAGCCCCTCTTTCTTCTCCCTTTTTATTGATGTATAGCTTACATGTAGAAAAAGCCCAGTTTTAAAGTATACCAGCTGGGCCTGGTGACACACGCTTGTAATTCCAGTGGCTCCTGAGTATCACAAGTTTGAAGCCAGCCTGGGCAACCCAGGGAGACCCTGAAGAAAGAAAGAGAGATATGGGGGAGTGAAGAGAAAAGCAAAAGGGTTATAATGTAATTCAGTGGTAGAGTGCCCCTGCATTCGATCCTCAATACTGAAAGTAATTAAATACATTTTTAAAATTTAATTAATGAGAGATAAAGTGTAACAACTCAATATATTTTTGGGTATTCCCAGGTGCCCACCGTCTTTGTTAAGATATAAAGCTTTCCTGGTGCCCTTGTTGATGCTTTCACACTACCTAGTAAGGCAGCCACTTTTAAGAATCCTATTACTACGGGTTAGTTTTTGAATCTCACATAAAGGACGTCATATCTATTTACTTTGTTGCTTCGATATTTTTTTGTCTAATGTCATGTCTCTGAGAGTCAACTGTGAAATTGCATGTAGCAGTAATTCTTTCTCTTCCCAATGCTGTTGAGTATTCTCTTTACTACAACATAGCATTCAACTGTTGGTGTACTTTTTAGTTGTTTTCAGTTTGGGGCTGTCATGAACAACAGTACTGTAATTATTCTGTTATCCGTGTTTTGGTGGCCACAAACACTCTTTCACCTAGACATATACACAGGAATAGGATTTCTGGGTTATAAGGCACATATATTTAAGTTTTGTTTTAGGGTACGTCCTAATCTTTTTCAAAGTAATATAATGCTTCTTTGGATAGTCTGTAATGGATAAATTACTATTATCTAAAACCCCATGAGGTTGCAAAATAATAATAATATATATTAAATAATAAAATATATAATAAAATTATATATTATTATTAATAAAATAATAATGATATTTTAACCCCCTTCTCCAGTACTGTTGGAGCCGGATGAAGAACTTTTGACCAGAGTCTCTGGTTGGCATGAGCCATTTCCACTCCTAAAATGTGCCTGCTCTGTTCAAGGAAAGAGAAAGCCCAGTCTGCTTTGGGTTCCCGAAGTGCATCTGCTTCATGGTGTTTGTCTTGGGAGGTTTGATTGAGTGTAGCTCCTCAAGGGTCATCACCTACTTCTGTGACTCGCATTGTCCCCCAGCAGTTGAAGGACCTCTAGCTCTCTTTGCATATCCTAGAAATAACAGGGAGCACCTAGGTGTCACTCTCCTAACTGAACAGTGATTCTAGAACTTGTGTAAGAACACTCTTTACAGATAAGCTACCCCTTTGTTCAGATACCCTTAGGGGAAAGAAGGACACTGTGTTCTCTCCTCTTTGAGCTTGTTTCCTGGTGGGCTGTAGGGGAACCAGCAGTACCAACTAGGTGACCAGGGTAACTGGAACCTCACCTCATCTTTCTCGTCTTTTAAGGGTTTCCCTGGGGGAAGGATGTTGTCAGAGCATCTCTTCTACCCTCCAGTTTGTTCCCATGAAGCACTGGGTGGGCTAAATTTAGTTTCAGGTTAAAGAGTCCAGGAAATCCTGTCTGGGATTCTGGCCTCTGGTCTGTGGTTAGTATCAGGGCATCCTGGGGATGGAGCTAGTTGAGGATAAGAAAGCAGATGGTGCTGGCCACTTAATGACCTCTATTGGAGTTGGGGCTACCTGGGACTTTTAAAAATGTAGCTTTATTTTGTTGTAATATAATTGGGTTGATCTGACTTAAAGACAGAGGGGTGGACACATGTGTCCAAGGAAATTCTAGGAAGGGACTTTTAATTCCCCTAGGGCAGCCTGGTTGAGAGGAAGGTCAGACCTCCGAAATTTCATGCTGTCAAGTAGGACCAAACTTGTTCCTTTCACTCATGATTTTTTTCTTTCCTTTATGTTCTTAAGATTAAATTTCAAAACAAGTGACTCTAGAATGAATTTCTTGTTTCATCCAGTATGTTCTACCTGAATGTCCCCAGTTTCATTAAGCTGTAAGGACAGTCAATGTCAACATGGGAGAACACCCTTCTCCTCAGCTCTGCCTAGAGCGTGGGCTCCTGGATCTTAAAGCAGCTGTTGGTGCTCTGAGCTTCAGTCTTTCATGAACACAATGCCTTCCACTTCTGTTCTTACCTCTGCTCCTATGGAGCCTCAGGGCCTGTTCCTAAAGCTGAGAGGAAAGATGCATGTCACAGCTTTCACCTCTGTTATGCTTTTTTATTCCCTCCCTGCCACTTTTAGCCCTTTCTCCTGAACACCCTTGCACCAACATTTTTACCCTTTCTTTCATCTAAAAATAGCTCTCAGATATCTTAGTTCATAAATGTGTTCTGGTGGTCACTGGCCCAGCTCCATGAACAGGGGATCTTAGAATCCTACTCCTGACTTTAGGATGTCTTGATAATCTACCTCCCAACTGGTGAGTAGACCAAAGTTTGTGCTCACAAGACTGTACCTTCTTTGTTGACCTGCTTATGTCTGAAAGGCCCATGGAAATGGCGCAGGGGGCTAAAAGGAACTGAATGGGGACTGGAACAGGAGGCTGGGGGAGCTGCTGCTGCCTCTGAATAAAGAATGAAAGAATGTCTACTACCCACCACCACCCCCACACCGCAAGATTTCTAGTTCTAGAAAAATATAATGGTAAATTAAGTAAAATGTTGGCCGTTTTGTTCCTCCAGTCACAAGTCAGTTGCTAGAAGAAATCCAGGTCTGCATTATTCAAATACTTCATCTCTGTAATTTTGCTCCTTTCAACAGTCCCTGGATTTAAAGGATTGAGAGGGCCAGAGTGTCTATAGATTCTTATCTTGACCTCCATTCATAAAAAGGAAGCTAGGTCACTTATTGAACAATTCCTTCAATATCCTTAGACCCAAGATTGCTACCTCAGCATTTTAGAAGTTGCCCTTTTGTCAACAAACCCCAATGGGATCCGTGAGTATCAGGTAAACTCGTGACCTGGTCAGGGAAACCTGCCAGTTAGGCTTCAACTTATTGTCATTTTATTGCTATTTCTAAGTGTGATTTAAGGAAAAAAAAAAGGATGGGGGGATGTTACATAAAAGAAGAGGCACAACTCCAGAATTAAGGGGAAATTAAAATTAGAATTATTCTACAAAAATTAGCTACTTATAACTGTTTGCTTTTAGAAGATAATATTAATTGATTCAGGGAGATTGTGTTTAAGTTACTATGATGGAGTAAAAAGACTTAGATCTTGGAACTGGTTTCTTCATGGATTTATGAGGTTTGGAGGAAGTTATCTTAATATCAGCATCTAGAGTCACCTTCTGTGTTCCTTGGTTCCACATCCATGGAGTCAACCTATTGCAGTTGCGAAATATTGGGAAAAAAGCATTGCATCTGTACTGAATGTGCACAGACCTTTTCCTTGTCATGACTCCTTAAACAGTGCACTACAACTGTTTACATAGTATTTACATTGTATCAGGCATTATAAGTAAGTTTAGAGATGATTTAAAGTGTATGGGAATATGCTATTTTATTTAAGGGATTTGAGCATCCTTGGATCTTGGTATCCAAGAGGGATCTTGAAACCATTCCCCTTGGATCCTGAGGAACGACTGTTTCCTTGTTTGGCCAAGGGTTATGTTGGCATTTAGGCATAATATGTAGAATGTTGGTGAGGACAGCCTGTGCTCCTGCTGGGAAGGCACTAGTTGTTCCCTGTCTGAGGGTAGAGAAGAGGAGAAAAAGGAGGGAGCCAAAGAAAGTCCTTTCTATAGGGCCCACCAGACAAAAGAGGAAGATGTCAAAAGTTGAGCAGTTTTTGTGAAGGGAAAAGAACAGAAAGTTCCAGTGAGGGGAATCTATTCATGAATAGCACTGTCAAAAAACCTATGCAACGTTAGCTCCTCAAAAACAGGAATGGCAATGTTGTCACTTCTGTCATCTCAGCACATGCAGACTAGACCCTGGAATGGAGCAAGTTTCTACTGAATGCCTGTTGAATGATGAATAGATGAATGAACAGATCCACATGAGGATACAAAGCAATCTCAGATGGATGTTTGCTGACATTTCGGGTGAATGAATAAGTGAATGCACAACTCATATCTGATGATTGTACAATTAGGTTAATTTGCAGATGATAAAACACACCAGAGATGGGTGCAAAAACAGTTCAAGTGCAAAATACCATGAAACAGCAGGAAGACATTTTGTTTAACTCCTGTGGCTGCTGCTTCTATTGCAAGGGATGGTTAGGAATTGTTCTGTAGTAGAGGAAGTGACTGTGTAAACACAGTTTGGGAACTTTAAAGCAATAAAGGAATCTTTGTTTCAGTGATTTGACTTCCAAAAATGAGGACACTTTGTAAAACCCTTATTTCCACAATAATGCAGACAATGTTATGCAAAATGCACATTGGGAAAGAGCAGTAAGTAAGTAAGTAGGTAAGTTTATAGAACTACTCAGAGTAGTGTTAAAGTATTTAAGCCAGACCTTAAAACATTTGTCCAAAATTTCACTTTAAAGAAGCATAAACTAACCAGGGTCTCCTTCACACCACATTGGTGCTCTGTTTACATTTGCCCATGAATGAATGAATGAATAAATTAAGGGAAATTAGACTAGAACTTCTAGAACCTTCTACCATTTTTTTTCTTCTGTTTTGCTTATACAAATACTAGCTCCTAGGAGAAATACTGGGTCAACTAGATGGGGGAACTTTTGATATTTAAACACAGAGGCTGGAGAGGTAAACTGGAGCCTGTGCATAAGTAGTCAGAGTCATGAGTCTTTTTCCTTAGGTTAGGAGCTGAGACAGAGGTTGTAAGTTCTTACAATGGCTTAAAAATATGTGAGGAGAATTAACAAACCTGAAGATTCTCCAGCCCACTCTTTCTCTTTGAGATCCTGATTTATTTCTTCTGACATGAGCCTGGACACTGACAAATCTGAGAGCTCTCTGCAGATATCTGATATAAAATAGCTAGAGTTGAGAAGCAATGAATTAAGGGAGCAAGTGGGTTCCCCTCTCTAGATCCATTTTCAGATGCCCTGACCATGGTTAAGTGTACTCAGCTTGCTTCCCAACCTGATCTTCCCCAAGTCAAGGATACTGTTCCCCAGGTCCCCACTACTGAGGGAACTGGAGACTTGTGGACTTCCCTCATTGATCTTTGTTTATTAATACCTCTAATGTGTCCTCAGTGCTGTCACTGTCAGAGATTCTTTGAACTGACTCAGGTCTCTCTGATCTTCTCTATACAAAGTTCAAATTATGAAGCTATCTACAACTTCACCTGGGTTCAGAGATGGACAACAGGAAGTTACCTATCTAGCTAATTTTCCAGTGGGTGATGATTTACTCTGCGCAGTATCTCCATGTCTTCATGCAGTGGTTTTCAACAGAGTCATATGTCAGAGTCACTCAAGGAAAGTTTGCCTAAATATATGTATTCATCCTCACTTTGACTCCTAATCAAAATATTGAGTCTATCAGTAGATCCAGGTAGGATTTGTATATGTATCTTTCCAGGTGGCTCTAGGTCAAGTTTTGATAGAGATCCTCTGCAAAAGGTGAATGAGCTGAAACCAACATGATCTGAATTTCTCCTGCAAAACACTAGTATATATTTGTACTTCCAAATGTATCTGTTTATGATGTAAACTGCTAGGCTAGCTGCCCATCAAACTTATTATCTCTTCTTCCACAGTTAACAGGGTTGTAATGAGCATATGGCTGCCAAGATAAAATTAATTTTCCCATTCCTCTTATAGTTAGTTGTGGTCCATGAGACTAAGTCATCACTAATAATAAGTAGTAGTGATATTTGCTTTCTAGGCTGGGGCTCTTAAGATAGTGAGAGCCTTCTCTATCTCCCTACATCCTTCCTCCTGGCTGACAGAAATGGCAGAACTGTTGTCAGCCCAGGGCTCTGAATGACAGCATAGAGTTGCCAGACAATATGAAATGCCCACCTCAGACTGTTATGTAAGAGAAAAATGAGCTTTCTCCTCCTGAATAATATATGCCTCTGCCTGATTTTGGCTTACCTTGTTTTTTCCGTGGACAGTTATGCTACCAGCAATGCAGCGTCCCCAAAGTAAATCTAAATCTAGTTCCAGAGTGAGTTATCTTCCCCAAAGTTTGGAAGTACTACCTAGGAGAAGTCTGTCACCTCGGACCATCCAGGATGACTATGGAATACAGAGCAGCTAGACAGTACTACTATGACTAAGCTGAGCTACAGGGCCTCATTTTTCCAGTATTGAGCTTTACATCAACTGACACCTGAGTGGTCACCTACTTTGTCTCATAAGCCAGAAAATTAAGGGGTGACAGAATCTTCACACTATTAAGGATGCACCAAAGATCAAGTATGCAACTTATGTCTTTGAATCTATTTGGTAGGTGCCAGATCTTCCATTTCACAGATTTTTGTTTATTTTTTTTTAGAGAAAATAAGATAGGGGTAGCTAGCTTATGCTACTCATTTACTGAAATTTAGACTTATCTAAGAATGACATGTAAAAGGTATTATGCATAGAAATGGAAGGGTTTTGCCTAATAAATTATTTTTTCGGTTAGTTATTCCTATAGACAGACAACTTAACTACTATGGCTTTGCCTTATTGCTATTTTACTAAACTGGATGATCTTTAAAAGCCATTCAAGACCCTAAGCATGACTACAGGGACTTCTGGTAGTTCTATTTATGATTAAAAACTCATTCCTGCACACCAGTCATCAGAATGCATGACCTTGAGCTAGTTATGCCCCAAGTCCCCAAACAGAGACTAGATCTGTTCTTAATCCACAGAGTCTCATAGGCTGCCATTAATGATGGATTTTGTTGTGGACCTTCTCATTGGCAATGGTCACAGTGAAAGTTAATACCCTCACCAGTATGGCAGAACAAGAGCACCTAATGTTACCCCTACCCTATGTTCATTAGGGAGAGTCCTGCCTCCACAATTAATGTAAAACCTGAGCTCTGATACCAGGTATCAATTTATATCATGTATTTAGAAAGTGCCATTCAAAATATTGCTTGTCCAAAACCATCTGCCCTCTGCTCCTTATCCTCTTACTGATGGTTTTGTGGAATGTGGTGTGTAGAATCCTGACCCTGTCTACATATAGCTTGCTATGCTATATATCTCAGCACCACTAAAACTAAGTATAACAATTAAAACACTCCTCCATTCAGAAACCCATAGCTTCTCTCTCTCTCTATCTCCCCTCTCTTTTTCATTCTCAAACACTACTATAACTCCAACATCTGGAAGGTAGTTGGAAAAACTATCACTTAAGAAGATCAGTGAGATATTCTTTTTCTATATCAAAAGGCAATTCAGTACTAATTCTCTTAGTACTGAACTGTCCAAGGGCTGGGGATGTGAGAAGCAAAACATGTGCAAGTCCCTAGGTTTAATCCCTAGCACAAAAAATACAAAGGCTTTTCTTGCAAAACAGTAAATCCATAAGCTTTACATCAGGGAAACAATTTGACATCAGGGAAACAATTTAAGTGGAAGAAACCTTATTTTCTCAACACAAATACAAAATCTGTCCCAGTCAAAATCTGTTGGACCACTTTTGGAAACTATTTAAAAACCAGAACAAAGATGGCATTCCATTTCCACTTTCCCTGCTCCCCAGCACAGCTGCTCTTTAGAAACTTTGCCCAGTCCTTATTTTCCATGTAGCTCTCAAAGCTGAGGGCAAAGACAGCAGTGTATAGGAGCAAACATCATTACCCTAGAGGCTAACAATAGCTTCCAACACCTGAGTCATGGGAGGGAGGGGCCTCAGCCCAATGTTGTCCTCAACTATTTAGTCACACCAGGTGTGCCAGCTGGCAAATCCAAGATGACCTTGAGATCCACTGCCCAAGAGAATTATCACAAAAGAAGTACATGTACCAAATTTTACCCCAGCCAAACCTTTTAAATGGAGCCAGCTGTGAGCACTGGTAGTGTTCAGGGCTCCTACTAGCACTATCCTATTTGATTTTGACCCCATGGCTTTCACTCTTACTCCAAAATTTGGCTCATACCTGATTTTAATAGCTATCTGTGTCCATTTCCAGACTTGTCGTGCTTTTTACCTACACTTTTGGACTTCTATATTTCTTTTAAGCTTTCTAGCTTAACTCACCCCCCTTCCATGCACAGATATGCACAAACACGCACTCATACTTATGCACACTGAGATACAGGCCAATGAAAGTGTGATGCAAGACGAGGCATGAGAAGTAGCAGAGGTCAGTTGAAGACTGATTGCCAATGTAGATTGGATTTCATCCTACAGTCTGGGGGTTCATTGAAGAATTTTAAGCAGGACAGTGGCATTTTAGAAAGATCTTCCTTTCTAAATACAATATGGATGATTTGGAGCTGGTTATAGTAAAAGCAGGAGGCTAGTGGTTTAGCTCATACCATCAAGGCACATATTGTGACTTAGCTGTTCCTGGGCCTCTCCTCATTACCTGGATCTCAGTTCCTTAATTCACAAGATTCAATCTTCCTCTGTGTCCTGTCTCCATGTAGTGGTTGCTTGATGATCATTTCTAAAACCAAGCCAAGCAGGCAAGCTGGATCTGCACCAGGAGTCCAAATTGTCTGGAACCATTAGGGAAAGAAATAGCAAAAGGGCATGGTGGAAGAGAGAGGGAGATCCTAGGAAGATAGACTTTTACTTGAGACAAGAGGTGGAGTGGAAGAGGATAAAACCAAATCGTTAGGGGGAAATATATACAAGTTAGAGTAAGCACAAATAACATAGAAAGAGTGTTATTCTCCAGAAGTAAGAAGAGAAGAGAAAATCAATGTAATTTTTGTTCCAACAATCAAGCTGAATTCAAAGAAGAAGCCATTATTCATGCAGAAAGAAAGGAGAGCCACATGCAGGTGGGATTTCTCTTCCTGGAATCTGAGTTAGAAGATGTGGTTTGTGAAAACTGAAAGATTTTCATTGCATCTCCTCTTCAAACGATATGTAAGTTGAGGGGCTGGGGTTGTGGCTCAGTGGTAGAGCGCTCTCTTAGCATGCATGAGGCACTGGGTTTGATCCTCAGCACCATGTAAAAATAAAATAAAGATATCATGTCCACCTAAAACTAAAAAATAAATATGTTTTTTTAAAAAAGATATCTAAGTTGGAAAAGCTATTCAAGGATGTATATCTTTTTGTTTTGTGAAAATGACAATTTAGGAGAGAGATTTAATTTATACTTGGAGAAAAAATGGTGGTGCCTATAGCAATAAATACCTGAGAGGTGAAGCCAGCTAGTTAGAATGAGGAGGCCAGAGTTGGGATTGAAGCCCAGCATTCCCACGGAGCTTACAATATGGACATAAAACCAGGATGCTAGTTAATAGCAATAATAATAGTGTTATGTCCCACAACACACCATGATCAGTGTGCTACATAAAGTGAATAAGACGCTGTTTGAGATTCCATCTGCAGCAACAAATGAATCTCTCTTCTTCTAAAAGTCTGAGGAAGCTTGAAAGGTAAAAATTCAAAAAACATTAGACTCCTATTAAAACAATGAAGAGAAGTGTTAGCTCATAAATGAAAAGTGGTGAAGTCAGGTGCCACTGAAGGAAAAGCTGTGCAGATAAACTTCACTGTAGAGTAGCACTGACTTAAAGGCAAAGAGAGAGAGAGAGAGAGAGAGAGAGAGAGAGAGAGAGAGATTAAAAATAGGAAAAGTATAAACAAACCTAAGCCACCAAAATATGAGGAAGTAAATACTTTGTTTGCGTGTGTGTGTGTGTGTGTGTGTGTGTGTGTGTGTGTGTGCTAGGGATTAAACCCAGGACTTGCTTCACTTCCTACATCCCAAACCCCTGGACAAAACTTTTAAGGACTTTATGGGTAACCTTGGGCAAATAGAATAAAGAAGAAATAAAGAATGAATGTCAAAGACTAAGAAAGATAGTAGAAATTGGAAGCTACCACCTTTACTAAAAGCTTACAATAGTAGAATTTACCTTCAAGACTGAAGGAAGTCAGTCAGGGAATGTCACAATGTTTTTAATATAGTATACGTAATGGGAAAAACATGATTGAAGGGAAAAACCCAAACCATTCCAAAGGAAGAGGTGAATAGATATGTCATGCTTGACTCTCTGCAGATCATGCAAAAACTTGTAGTGCCGATAGGACATGCTAAAGGATCTTGAAGTTACCCTCAGCTGGTATGATGTGGCCATTTGTAAAATCATTGGATAGGAAGGGTTGAAATGAATGTCTAAGGCCAGTGAATCACAGCAACTGACACAAGGCTTGTTAATCTTTATATCAGTCAAGGTTGACCCAAGGAAGTGAAAGTGGGAGGAGACCTACAAGAGACAACTGGGCACACAATTGTGGGGCAGGAAGTCAGGAAAGGAAGGCTGAAACTCTCAGACATGGTCTGAACCTGCTGCCAACAGTTAGAATGACTTCTTCTTCAGGATAACCTCAGTTCTGCTCTCAAGACCTTTCAACTGATTGAATCAGGCCCATCCAGATTATCTTGGTCAGTCTCCCTTATTTAAAATCAATCAACTATGTGAGCTTTAATCACAACCACTAAACACCTTCACAACAACAGCTAGATAAATGTTCGGTTGAATGACCGACTGTCACCTGGCCAAGAAGACACAGCAAAAGACTACAGGGTTAAAGCAGAAGGCGAATACCTATAGGAGCTCAGTCAGACAGCATGCTGGTCAATTATTCTGACAAAAGAAGAAAGGGAGATGCATTTAAAATATATGACTGAAATATCAGAAATGCTGGATGGAGCAAGGTCACTCATTCACTTACTTACACACACACTTGCTCATTCAACCAACATTTATTTCTTATCAATGTATGGGACACTGGGGTTATAGCAAGAAGGCATGGCCTCTTCCAATACACAGAGAGATAAAAATGTACACAAAATAGTGCTTTAGAAGGCAATATTATAGAAGTATGTATGAATGCTATGGGAACAACAAGGAATAGGCATGGAGATGGTGGACAAATGCAAATGAACTTGTATCAATGGCATAGAAATGAATGGTGAACCAATGAGAATTTTTGGCATGCATGAAAAGCTTAGTAAAGAAAATGGAAATAAAAATAATGTTAAAAGTCAGCAAGCATGGGAGGGAAACATTTCCTATGGCAGTTTTCCTTTTACATATTCATGATGTGTGGCCTCCCCCAAGAGTGTATGTGATCCTACCAACGGTAATGAATATCCTTTTATGGCCTATGAAAAAATAGCACATTCCCAAAGGGCAGCTGTGCATCTGCTAGGCTAGAGGAAAAAGAGCATGCCACATAGAACCTTTTTGCACTTCAGGGTTACTGTATTTCAGATTTAAGAAGCCAGATGAAGACAATGATGGTTGAATCTATGGGTAACTGAAATACCAAATGCCCGAGTCAGCTCAGAAGGCTCCACTGGAAAGAAATTATTTTTATCATGAATATATCTGTCCAGAAAGGCACCAGCTTATGTTTCCTTCTCCATTTCCCTGCTATCTTTCCAAATAGATCCCCACTGTATTAACTTGGACTCCTGGTCTCAAGTAACAGAAATCAATTCAGATAGACTAAACAAAAACTGACAATTAACTTGTAAGAATGCTGGATGGATGCTAGAACTAAGAAGGTAGACTGATCTGAGAAAGGGACTGGGTATAGGCACAGGAATTTTCTCTCCTCCTCTCCTTTCTTCTCAGTGACTTCATTCTCGCTGGGACCAGCTTCCTTTGCTCAATACAACTGGTGGCATATCTGCTCTATTGTGGAAGGTCGGTCCCAAAGTTAATTATAGCTGAGCCTTACAGAGACACTGTCCTAGTTTCAAATCTGATTGGTTTGGTTTGGATCAGGTGTCTGCCCTGTCAATCAGCTGTGGCCCAGGGCTAAGAGTAGAGGGACTTTGAGGTTGACAGTGGGAGAGATGTGTCAGGTACTAGTTAGATCTTTCCATAGAAAGAGAAAGGAAAGGTCAAGCACAGCATATACCTTTCATCTCACCTGTGAGATTCTTGATTGCCATTTTTGTTCTTTTTCTTCCTGGCCTCTGGTGTGGGCCTTATTTCCACACCTCTGGAATATTATAATGCCTGAGATACAGTGAAATCTTCAGGAAATAACAAGCAATGTGTCCAATTTGTTTTCCCACTCAAATAAAATCATAATAACATACTGAATAAAACAGATATCCTTTCCTCTTTTACTCCAATCTGCTTACCCAGAAATAAAGAGTCAAACAAAAATCTAGTAGATCATTACATATTCATTCAGCCTCTCCTATGTGCTTAGCATTGTGGAAATCATTATCAAGGATTCAGAGAAAACACAAGAAGAGGATCTTGAGAAAAACTCTTATTATCTCTTAGAAGATAAAATGAAAGGCTAAAGATAAAACTGCATTATATCAGGTTAAGATTCTCATTCAGTATATTATTATGATATGTTTATACTACCAAGTTCTTGAAGAGTGAAATACCTGGGGCACTGTTCTCTCCTAGTTCTCTTGTGCACCTGCTGGATTAGTCTTCTTGATACAAAGAGGGGGAAAGGCTTGCCCTAGGTGCCCTACCTCCTCCTTCAGGGAGAGAGGAGAAGGACCCAGGAGATCTAGATAGAAACCACAGGAAATGCCTGATGGGGAAGAAGGTGGACATGAATACTGAAGTAGTTCTGAACCCACCTAGTGGATTTTGAAATCAAATTTATGAGACTTCTTTCTCCATTATGCCACACTGCTTCTCCATGGATCTATAAGTGATGATAATTGCTCTATTTTTCTGAGCTTTAGCCCTTGTAATAGTCTTATAATGATAATATATTTTACACGGTAATACCCTAATAAGAATACTACATATAAGATTAGGTGAATTGTATTTGACAAATTTAATTTTTAAAAGCCAACAGGAAAGACCACATCCCAATGAGATTAAACGCTGGCTTAAGTCCTCAAAGCGGGGGAAATTGCCAGAAGGTTAATTTTGCCTTTATCACTGCCCTGCTCCCTACTCCCAGGGGGCTTTGCAGTTTCTCCCAGAGCCTGCCCACTGGAGCCGCTGAAGCCTTTGGAGCCCCTGAAGCCTTTGGAGCCCCTGAATGAATGGCAGGTGAACTTCAAAGTGAGTTTTCCTAGTTACTGTTATTACTTACCTCTCAATGGGCTCTATAAAGATCAGTTAAGCAGATGAAGTCTTAAGTGAATGAGTTTAGAGGTTTGTGGGGAAAGATGATTGATAGATTTAAAAATAATTCAGTGTTTCCTGACTCTGGATCATTTTTCTCTTCCTTCCTAGGTAGTTCAGCAGAGCAGAATCTCTATAGATTTTGAAAGGAAGAGACTGTGTGACTTTTCATTGTGTGAGTGGTTGCCAAATTTGGTTGTAAAAAAAAAATCTATCTCAGGATATTTGATTAAATTCTCAAAACTGAATTTGAATTTTGAAGGTAAACATGTCACATTGTGTTTTGAAGGCGGTGAAATGGGATCTCCCTCAGAAATAGTACCAGAAAGGGACACTGTCTGCCTGTGTTCTGCTTGTCTTAAGGGTATGAGAGCAGCAAGTTCTCGTGTAAGGATGCATTGGAAAAACAGCCACCATTTTATTATGGTAAAGTAAATATATAAATTTAGTGGTTATGAGAGAGACAACATTTTTCCTCTGGTTTATAATTGTACTCAGTATAGTATGTAGAATATTCTGCATGAGGTTGTAATGATTAATTTTATGTGTCAATTTGGCTAGACCATGATGTCAATATATTTGGCCAAACAATATTCTAGATGTTTCTATGAGGAATGTGAAATTAACATTTGGATGCAATGAACATTGAAATTGATGGACTTGGAATAAAGCAGGCCACCCTCCTTAGTGTGGGTGGGCCTCATACAACAAGTTGAACGCCTGAATAGAACAAAAGACTGACCTCCAGAAGCAGGAAGGGATTCTGTTAGCAGCTGTTGGACTTGGACTGCAGGAACAGCTCTTCCCTGGAACCCTGGTTTGATGACCCCCTTTGTGGATTTTGGACTTACCAACTTCCATCATAGCATGAGCCAATTCCTTAAATAAATCTCTCTCTTTACAGCTCCTATCATTTGTTTCTTTGGATACAAAGGCTGAATTCCATTATTTAAGGGAGTGGAGTTTTTTTTTTTTTTTTTTTTTTAAATGAGGCAGCTCTCTTTAAGAGTAGCTCCCCTTAAAAATTGATTTAAATGGTAGAAACTCTATTACTTCCTTTAAAATACTGTGTCTTCAATTTAAAAGTTTAAAAAACATTTAAAAGTTGATTTAAATAAGCACTTAATGAATTGGAACAAAAATTGTGATAAGAAGTAGATTATGTGGGTCACAATTTAATAAACATTAGGCTGAATTCCTGTCATACAAAGTTGTTTAGGTTGCTTCTAGTTAAATCTCTGACCAGATGAAATCATATGAAATTGTTGGTATTTGAATGTGTCCCATCTATTTTAAAAAGGCAATTTTACATGGTCCATTACAAAAAGAATACATTACTTTTTAAAGTATAATAATGGTCAGGAAAGAACATTTCTAGATTCTTTCTCATAGAAATGGTTTCCTTGATTTAGAATCAATTGTTTTAGGACCAGTAAGACAGGTATAAAAGAAAGGTAATCAAGTACTTTATATGAAGAATACACAAACTTGGATAGGGTGATTCATTCCGATCATATTTTTAATCAAATTTTAAACTTTTAGCTTTCTTTTTCTCTCTTTTTTGCTAGTACAAGGACAAAGGCTTGCCATGTGCACCTCACCTTCTTCCTCAGGGAGAGAGGAGAAAGACCAACAAGGTCCAGACAGAAACCTTGAAATCATAGACACAATTCCATTTCCTTCTTAATGGGTCTTCTCCCCTAAAGCACCTTTGCATGCAAGTAGACTGGATCTTTGCCAGGTATTCACACTGGAATGCTATTGAAGTGCCAGAGGATGTTCAGTACATCTTGAAGGTGGTATTGATAAACCTGCATGAGAATCATTTCTGACATCCCTAGTGATCCTTAGCAGGGTGAGATCTATGACTGTGTAATGGTTCCTGACATTGGGATAGCACTTGATGGTTTACAAAACTCACTCTCCTTTCATCTGTGCACAAACATCATAGCCTGCATTGTCTTCCCCATATTAACAATGGACAAGATGCAGTCCAGACAGCAGAACTCGCTGGCTGAGCTTACATAACTTAATGAAAGGGGCTGGAACTGTAAACCCTCTGGGCGCTGCTACTTACCATCTTGAGACTGATTGCCAGCTTTTCTACAATTTGCCCTTCTTCAGTTAGGTTCTACTCATTTCATAGATTTGTCTATCACTGGATCACATATTGCTTAGGTAGCTGAATTCTGCAGACATTTTTAAGGCTGTTTTTTCCAAGAAAAATCCAAACAGTTCCCTGCTGCATTCTAGAGAAGAGCCTCAGCTGTCTCTGGGCTTGTTCTTTTTTCAAAATATAGTGCTGACGTTACTCCTTCAACTGCAGGTATTTTGAGAACCCAGCCCTCTGCAGGCAGCAGAGCTGGCAGCAAAGCAGCCTGCTACTTAGAATGCAACCTCACTTGCCTCCTGCATTCAGAGGAAAGGTCAGGATACTGCAAACTGGAAAATATGGGAAGAAAAATTTGTGAGGGACTTCATAAAGCCCAGCCTCAAGTGCTGGAGAACGGCAGGAGTTAAGTGGGAAATAACATGGCCCATAGACTGGCCTGGCTCCTTAACAACCAGGAACAGAAGAGTCCCTCACCAGCAAAGATGCAGAGTGACTGGCTCTAAGCATTCCAGAACAGGTGCTGAAATACAAGAGCTGTGCCTACTCCCTTTTGTGTCTGCCTAAGGAGTATGCAGAGAGCCCAGACATACAGATTCGGAAAAAAAAAATGGTGAAGTTCAGCAGACTGTTCTATGTGGTCACAGAATAACACTGCCTCTGTAGTTAAGAAAAAATTAAGAACATCTTTCTTTCAATATGTTTTAGTGCCTTTCCTGGTATCTTTCTTTGAAAGAAAAAAACATGCAGCTCTCCTATGCTATTTGGCGATCTGAATCTCTCTTCTCTATTGCAAGAACTGTCAAAGCTTGTGAAAATATCTTTGGATTTAGTTTGCTCATTCCCTAATTGTATATTTTCTTTCCTGTGAATTTATTTTTCAGGCTTTTGCCTAGACATTTATAGCTACTTCATTCTCCCTGGCTTAGTGCCACAGGGATAATTCTGGCACAAAACAGACATTAGCAGACTAGAATACAAGATCATTCTCTTATCTTACTAATTACCACTCGTTCCTGCTGACAAAATCTTCAGGTCTTAAAGAGAAAACAAACAATTTACCTGAAAAGCAGAGGCAAGATATGTAATTTTGCTGTGCTGGGTGTGCTCTATCAGAGGAATTTTCAGCAACGATGTTTCTGATTTGTGCACAACTTACACAGCAATTGTGGTGACAAGGTTGCCTATGGGCTCGAGTCTCAGAGCTAACCAATTGAGCCTTGGTTTCCCCATCTGTGAAACTGGCATAATCAGTCACCTCGTAGTGTTTGAAGATCTAATGAGATAACAAGTGAGAAATGCTTTCTAAGCTGTAAACTGCTGTGCAAGCTTGAGCTGTGATGATGGAGATTTTCATTTTAGGAAGTTAGAGAGTCTCTACTCTGTCAATTTAAAGTTGTCCTTTCTTTTTTTGTTCTCTTAAGGTAAATGACATTGTGATAGGTATTACAATATGAATATATATATATATATATATATATATATATATATACACTATACAAATATGGACAAATTGTATGTGTCAGTAGAAAAAAAGAACACACATACAATATAGCTCTCTAAGAATTATTGATTTTTTTTACCAAAAATCCAAATAATCCAATTAATAAAAAATCTAAATAGACATTTCTCAAAAGAAGAAATACAAGTGGCCCAACAAACATATATTTTAAAAAGTGTTCACAACATTCCTTAACAATCAGAGAAATGCAAATTAAAACTACACTGAAATTTCATCTCACTCCAGTCAGAATGGCAATCATCCAGAGTACAAATAATAAATGCTGGCAAGGATGTGGGGGGAAAGGTACATTCATATATTGTTGGTGGGACTGTAAATTAGTACAACCACTCTGGAAAGCAGTATGGAGATTCCTCAAAAGACTTGTAGGCATGGAACCACCCTATAATCCACCGATCCTACTCCTTAGTGTTTATCCAAAAGAATTAAAATTAGCATTCTGTAGTGACACAGGCACATCAATGTTTATAGCAGCATAATTCCCAATAGCCAAGTTATGGAACCAGTCCAGATGCCCATCAACTGATGAATGGATAAAGAAAATGTGGTATGTATACACAGTGAAGTTTTACATAGCCATAAATAAGAGGAAAATTATGGCATTTGCTAATTGGAACTGGAGAACATCATGCTAAGTGAAATAAGCCAGAATCAGAAAGTCAAGGGTTTTATGTTTTCTCTCACATGCAAAAGTTACAGCAAAATAAGGAAAAGGGGAGGGGATGGTCTCAAGAAAGTAGAAGGGAGATCAGTGGAGTAGAGAAAGGGGACTGAAGGAGAGGGAGGAAGGATGGGAAAAGGAAGGAACTGCAGAATGAAACTGACAAATAATGCTATGTACCTATATGAATAGGCCACAGTGGATTCCTTCTTTATGTATATCTATAAAGCATCAAGTACAAAAATTAAATAGAAGGAAGACTAGTGCAGTAGAAGAAGGTATAACAGGGGGAGGTAGAAGGCAGAGAAAGAGGAAGTACTGGGAACTAAAATGGAGCAAACTATATTGCATGCATGTATGAAAATGTCAGAATGAACTCCACTATTATGTATAACTATAATATGCTAATAAAGACATTTTTAAAAGGTGGATTGTTTTTTTAAAATCAGAAGATTACACAGAGTTTTGAGACTAATTGGCAAACTATAGCTTATGGACCAAAGGTGGCCAGCTGACTATTTTTGTAAATAAATGTTTATTGTAAAACCAATATGAACATTTATGTCGTTGATTATGATTGCTCTTAATGTGCAATGGCAGAGTTAATACTTGCAGTAAAGACCATATGGCCCCAAAGCCTAAAATTTTTCATTGTCTGTTCCTTTACAAAAAATATTTGCTGATTTCTCAATGAGATCAAAGGATTTTGGCAAAATGGAAGGAATTTTAACTTCTTTATATGAACATGTCTTTTTATTGATACCAGTGGTTCAGTGAAATGGGCATTTTGATTAACTGTCAGGGAGGAAGGTATAGTCTTTCTAAAGGACAATTTTGAAAATATGTACCAACAATTTAAAAAATTCACATCAATTTTTAGACCCTGAATATAATATGATAAATATTAGTAGCATTTCCTCCTGAGGTTTGGAACTTCAAATGCCATTAGACCAAATTAAAAACTCCAAAGGCGAAGAATGAGAAGGGAAGGGGAATGGGAACAGGAAAGACAGTAGAATGAATTGGACATAACTTTTCTATGTTCATATATAAGTACACTCCCACCATTGTGTTCAACACAAGGATGAGATCTTAATTAGAATAAGATATATTCCATGCTAGTATAATCACATCAAAATGGGCTCTACTGTCATGTATCACTAAAAAGAACCAATTAAAAAAGAAGAAGAAATCTCTTGTAACTTTTAAAATTCCTTACTGAAAATTTAGTATGTTCTTAAACACCAGATAAAAACACAAAGCATGAATTTATATTACATTGGGGGGAATTTTATCCCTAGATCATTGCCATTTTGGTGGTAGTTGTTGAAGGAGAAATAGAGGCAAGGCTCTTGGTATTGTGGACAGGCATCCTGTAATTTCTTTGTTTATTTTGCAAAATTAGAGTCTTTTAAAGTTTATTTCCAATTGAATAGATCCTGGGTTTTCAGTCATTCTATATTTCTTCTGATCAACTCTTTTTGCTTTCTTATAATTGACACTGACACAGATGCACCATAGACCCAAAAGGACAATTTGTTATTAGTTAAAAAAAAGTTATTGTTGTTATTATTTCTTTTTTATTCTGGAAAACTTCATTCCATGTTACCAGTTGTTGGTCTGGGTGCCTTGCTCTGTGGTAGAGTGCCCAAAATGTGCAAAGCCCTGGGTTTGAGCCCCAGCACTGGAAAAAAGAGAGACCTTTATTTAATAATATATTTTGTGTTAGATAGGAATTACCGGAATTACCATGACATGGTGAGGTATGTTAAACTGTCCATAAAAAAATGTTTCTGATAGAACAACTAAAGTTTCAGTATCAAAACATTGCCCTCAAAAAGAAAAAGAAGACAGAGATGCAAGATAAGCCAAGAGCCCTTCCTATGCCTTAAAAAAATGTCTTTATACTGGAATCTATTTGCATTAATTGTTCTTTGTAGTCAGTGTACACAGAAACAACCTGGGCAACTTCAGTCAGCATAGTTGGCGATAGACCCTTCATTGGTGTCTGGTGTCCTCCCTCCAGAGGTAAATGAAGCTGGGAAGGCGGTAACTATGGCAACCAGGCACTGCTTGAGAGGGGCAAACTAGCTTGGAGGTGTGCTTAGTATTTTCTTGGTGAGGAAAGCTTGTATGTTTTTATTTTTTTTAATCTTCGTGATTCTCTAGGAATACACTGTGTTGAATGTCAGGATGAAGGCACTGGGACATAGCTACGAATAGACGGCACCTCCTCAACTGCTTTTGAAGTTCAGTTTCAAGGCTGCATGACTGTTCTGGAAGGCCTGGGGCTTCTTGGCACATCTGTGAAACCAGAGTTAGTGCTATGTGAAAGCATGTGTTTTCTCACACTTAGAGGTGACATTTTGGTGCTTATAAAGAGGCTTTTGCTACAAAAAAAAAAAAAAAAGAGTCAAGAACTAGGGTTATGAAAAAAAAAGACTGTTTTCTGTGTATATTGAGATAAATGTGCAGGCATGAGCATGATTCATAGATAAACACATCCCTGAGTAGAGAGATGGAGTACTACTTTCATGGCAGGACCTGCTACCTGATGAAAACTCTGTGAAAGATCTCTTTTCCCCTCATACATAAACAAGTACACCGCAAGATGTTGTTTGCTTCAGTATAGAAATGGAATGGATTTTTAGATTCTATTTTTGTTAAATTTTTCCTGAAAATAAGAAAGCCTACCAAACTGATGATTAAATCTAAGAATGTAGAAAACAGCATAGAATAGATCAGATGTAGGGGAAAGAGCTCATTGTAATTCATCATTGAGAACAAAACTCCGTGGCAATTCTGCAAATAGAAAGAAACCATTAAATTTATAAGAATAAGAAATTAGTGGTGATTTTTCATTTGCAAAATGTACCACCTTTATTCCAAGGACCATTAGCGTACAGTGGCCTTATTGTTAATTATATTTTGCTTTGTGAATTAAGTATCAGAGAAAATTTCAGTAGAGAGAGAAATAATATCTTACAAAGATGTATTTGTGGATCTATTTATCTATCTATAAATGGATACATTAAAATTTTGTTAATAGTTGAATTTAGAAGTAGGATTTGTGGGAGAGAAAATTTTACGACTCATATTGAATCTTCCTAAACTGCGTAGACTTTTTACTGCACATTTGCAATAATTATAACCTTTAAAAATTTTAAGGCTTATTTAAGGGGTGGAATTTCCATAGGCTTGTTAGCATTCGGAAATATCTAATATATGCTATTAAAAATGATATCTGTTAGATATACTGCAGTGACTATTGACAGCCTTTTCAGCTACATGGCATCAGGGGAGTATTTTAGTTTTGTCTATTTTTGTCCTCTAGGTGATAATGAAGTCAAGTGGAACCTAGTGTCACCCCACGCCCTCCAGTCATTCTAATTTCCCATGCTGCCTGCCTGTAGTGAGCAGTACATTTAACCACCACAGTTGCTGGGTGCTATTTCACATCCTGGCATTGTACAGAGCTGGAGAGATCCAATACCCACTGGTCTAATAATTGAAAACATCAAGGCTTATAGTTCAGGGGCTAAACTTTCTAGTAGCTTCAAATTCCATAATCGAGAAAGCCCAAATTTCTGAGTTGTGACCTCTCACACAGAAGAAACCAGAGTTAGGCAACAATAGAAAACTTTCCCTTTCACGCTTACCTAAATGGAACAGTCTTCACTTTGCATTGTAGGGGAAAGGGAAGGTGAGGAGCAGGAGGAGGTGCAGGGGGTGGTGATAAATAATAAAGAGAGCAGAGTTAACATTTAGGCTCAAGTTAGGGCTATAGAGTTCTGTTATCATCTGATTTATAATTTTTATATGGATAGAATGTCTCCAATAAGTATATAAGTACAGCTTTAACCACTATATAAACATTTATTTGAAATCATATTGTGAGACAAATCAGGGGAAGTAGCACTAATATCCCTAACTTAGGGGCTTCTGATTTAGACAATCTTGGAGTTCTACTTTTAACCATTGAATCAACATCGTGAGAGAGATTAATTCTAATTCCACTTATATTAAACCAAAGGAGAGAAATTATTGACACCCCACCCCAACATCTGGAAATGCAGGAGTAGACTGCAGGCTTGTTAAGTGGCTAAAACAAAGTTGCCACTGAGCTGTTTAGCACCTCACTTTTGCTGAGGCGGGCTCTGCACTCAGGATTTCTTTCTGATTTCTATTTCACTTTGCATGTGGGTATAGGTATTTTTCTAGGTAACAGAAGAGATGATTCCTGGAGGACTTGTTAGATCGTAGAGTTCAGTGCAATAGGATAAGAACACTTCCCATATGTTCTTCATCATTAGAGTGGTCCAAGGAGGACTCCTTAGTCTCTTTGGGGTCGTGTGCTGGTTCCACAGCCAGCCATTGGTTCTAGAGGTATGTGGTGTTGTGATGGCCTCCCCTGGCTCTCCTGTCCACTTCCATAGTTAGAACTGATTATCTAGGAAATATCGCAATCCAGTAACGTTGCATGATAGGACTGCATTTAGGAAAAGAAAAAAAACTACAGCATTTGTAGCCTGTAGGTGACATCAAAGCCGTCTTTCCCTTCACGCTTACCTAAATGGAACAGTCTTCAATCCTGCTTATATCCCCAAGTGAACTGAGGCAAAGGATCAAGAGGGAGTTTGGGAATGCCAGCCTTCAAGTCTTTTTTTTTTTTAAATTAATGAAGGACATTCTTAAATCTAGTTGCCTCACCAGAGATGTTTCTCTCATATTTTGAAGAATTGAAAATCTATGAATCCATGACTATTTTGAATTAATTTTCTTTTTTCCCCCAAGTTCTTAGTCCTCCTAACTCTGAAATCAATAAAGATTATCGAGACCAAATCAAAATAAAAGCAGATAATTTACTTGGGTGTCACACCTAGTGAAAGTTGGAAGTTCATCTTGAATATGGAGTTTATATTTTACTCTGCATGTTTTTTTGCTTTGGAAGGTTGGGTAAAGCCCAAACTCTGTCAAATTCCTGTGGGGGACTTGGCTTTTAGGACCAGCGGCCACATCCCACACACCACCATTCCTTTATGGTTTGGCGTTGGTTGGGGATAAGCAGAGGACAGATGAGAAGTCTGTTTCTTAGCTGGTAAATTTTTCTGAATGGGACTTTATAATCAGTCTTTTTTGGGGGGGGGAGGGGGACTGGGGATTGAACTCAGGGGCACTCAACCACTGAGTCACATCCCCAGCCCTATTTTGTAGTTTTTATTTAGAGATAGGGTCTCACTGAGTTGCTTAGCACCTCACTTTTGCTGAGGTGGGCTTTGCACTCATGATCCTCCTGCCTCAACCTCCCAAGCTGCTGGGATTACAGGTGTGCACCACCGTGCCCAGCTATAATCAGTCTTTTGTATAGCAATTCGACTAATAGCTGCCTAGGGCTCTTGACAAATATTTCTCATTTCCATCATTATTTCCAGGCTAAGTCTATATAAGAAACTCTGATCTAGGGCAAGTTCCTTCAAGTAATTCTTTGGGTATGATATCATTTCAATGGCTTCAAAGTGCAGTTTAGGAAATAAATTATAGAATATCAAAGCTCCAGAATTATCACTCTTCTAAATATACTATCAACACTTTATTCTACCTTCTAAAATAAAATGCACCTTTGAGTCTCCTGGTCTAAAATCTAACATGAAGGAACAAGTGGGTTTCAGATATAACTGTTGCTAAGGATGCCAGAGGATTCAATGGCTAAGATGATGCTACTTTGAAGTTGAAAAATATAAGGTTTAATTCTGATTTTACTGTGTAATGAGTTTGGGACCAACTTTCTTTACCTTTCTGTTTCCTCCTTAGTAAATATCAGATAGTACTTATTAATGCTGGTTCGAGTGCTAATAAGATAATATTTGTGAAGGACTTCCCCCAGAACTAGGAGTATAGTTAATACTCATAAATTAATGATTTTTAAAATCATTGTGGCTAGTTTGACCATTATTATGCATTTTTATAGAATACAGGGAAAAAATCCTATCAAAATCTATGCAAGATTATATGGTCTCCTTTACTGACCTCTGATTCTATATGTTTACGTATGGACAAAGTTCTGTGAACCTAATGCTCTAAGATCACTGATTTTAGGAAGTTTTTCTTGATATGTAAAGCGACTACTTTGTTTCTTTAATCTCCTCATCTTTACAGATGTTCCTGCATTTGCTCTGAAATTGTAAAGACATTGTCCACCATGTCACTGAGTGATCCCTCCTCCCCTCTCACAGGGGAAATTCCTATCTGGGTTTGGTTCTAGGTTAGAAGCTTTATCTCCCTTGGGAAAGTAGTGGTTTTCCTCTTCTCATATCAAAATGACTTATGTGACTTAACACATATCCTCTTAGTTCTGTTTATTAGGATGATTAGACTTGTTCTTTTCACTCAATCCCAACCACTTGGTTTATTGTTGTATTTTGAATGTTTACTTTTCTCCATTTCCCATGAAAAATTTTAATTCTATTAATTTATTTTTTTTTAATTTGCTATGGCTCATGTCATTAAGGGAAAGAGATGAGTCATAACTATATAGAAATATTTATCATATTAATCTTTGTAATAGTTAATATGGAAATATTT
The DNA here is from genome assembly GCF_045843805.1 of Urocitellus parryii. Classification (NCBI taxonomy): domain Eukaryota; kingdom Metazoa; phylum Chordata; class Mammalia; order Rodentia; family Sciuridae; genus Urocitellus; species Urocitellus parryii. Next base: position 80,284,481 of record NC_135540.1, read on the forward strand.
CTTATACATATATATTTTATTAATTATTATTTGAAAGTTTCACCTTTACATGTAAGTTTTGATTATCGGCAACCCCTTTAACCCAGCTAGTTCTCTTTTCTTTGTTTATTTCCTTCACATGTTTGTTCCATAGATATTTCGAAAATGAATCTAATTATTATCAGCGAGCTTATGTCCTACTAGGGAATACTGACTCCTGAGAGGAAATACAAACCTAATAATATCGAAGTAGCTTTCCATAAAATAAAAAATGAAATTTGAATACTATGCTGGTAGTTTTGATGGGAAAACTAGCTTGGAGAAAGGCATGGTCCTATTTTCCGACACTCCTGCTGAATCTAATGGGATTCCTCTAGCTTGCCCACAGCCTCTGGTGAAATTGGTTTTTCTGTTTGTTATCTTGGTGCCTTTTCTACAATAGCTACAAATAAGATGTTCTTTCGTATCTGGGAGGGTAGAGAATGAATTTTGTTTCGTCACGTCCCTGACTATGCTCTTAAGGATGGGGAGAAAATGTGGGTTAAGAGCTCCTATTTGTTTAATTCCATTTTCTTGTCATTTTAAACTACACGTTCCGGATATTTCTCAGACAATGTACTATCATTGCTTAATGTTATATTTTCTTCCCTGTGATTGTTTAAGGCAATAAGAGTCATTTTATTATATTATATGAGGAAACACAATGTATTATTAATCATGATTATTTTATTCATAGGCTGACACGGCCTCAGAAGAGTGTGGATCACACCAAACATACCTCTTCCTTCCTTTCAGGTCATGGGCCTCTTTGGGGATATTTCTTTTCATCATTCATAGAGAATATTTTTTTCTTTCCTTTAACATAGTACATTTTATTTAGGAAAATCGATCCTCTGTGTTAGGGATAATGATACTCATTTTGGGTTTACTTAATGTCTGTTGAACTATTACTATGAGTTTTATGACACATGGGGCCATGAGCTGAACATAGCCATTACATTCTGTACCTTAAACCCCAGCAAAGTCTAGAAGTAAGAATATAAAGTAACTAGTAGGTATATATTTTTTTTTTTGACCTCTCAGATTTCAACTCTAGAATAGGTGCAATGTCATGGGAGGGGCTTTATGAATTTGAGGTAGGTGCAATGTCGTGGGATGGGCTTTATGAACTTGAGATAGACTTTGGTTATTCAAGTTGGGGTAACCAGTGGTTCCAGTTTTATTTGATCCTCAATGCCAAAGTAGGCATTTGATAACATCTATTTTTATAGCTGTCTAGGTTTAAAATGTTGGGCGCAGGTTTCCATGTTTTTGTCATTGAGATTCAGCTCTGGATGCCATGATTGTTGATTCGTCTATGAAGTAGACTGGGGGAACGTGGGACTTCATTGTGGGAGGAGGCCTGCTCCATGGGAAGGAGGGTGTTCTTTCCTGGCCATATAAGAGCATGTCTTAGAAAAATCTGACTGTTAAAGGATATGGGCAGGGCTGGTTTCACAGATGTGATCCATCACCCTCAGAGGGAACTCGTTGTTGGTTTAATGTTTTGTTGTCATCATCTTGAAAATTTGTTTGATTAATTAATTTTGTTTTGAGACAGGGTTTTGCTAAGTTGAGCACACTGGCCTTGAATTAGTGGTTCGCCTGTCTTAAGCTAGCACCACCATGCCCAACTTGAAATTCTTAATAATTTTGAACAAAAGTTTCTACAGTTTCTTTTTGCAAAAGGTTCTACAAATTATGCATCTAGTTCTGTATCTGATTCTGTACTCATCTGGACCTAGTATCATCTAATAGTTATATTATTTGTCCTGATCAAGAAATAGGATTTTGAACCTGTACCTCTTAGTTATTTTTAAAAGCTCATAGAACAGCATTTGTGGAGATTGGCTGAAGGATTTGAGGCCTGTCCACTCCTATAAACATGCTGCAATCCATTTCTGGATTAGACTAGATGACTCCTGGTAGTGCCTGGACCTTACCATGTGCTTCTTTCATTCGTTTTATTGAATTACTCTTTGGTGGCTCACCCTCATATTGAAGGATGTCCTATAAAAAGTCTTTATGCTACTCATAACTATTGACTGGAAAGATGCTGTTGAGGGTATTGTTTGTAATATTATTCTTTATCCTTACTGTGAGGATCAAGGAAAGATTTTTCTCTTTCTTCTCAGTACCAAGAATGGCTGTTTTCCTGACTGGTTTATGACTTATATTTAGTATAATGTGACATGTCTTTCTCTTTGTCTTGGATGTCAGGAAGCTTGGAAACCTGTGCCCATACCTCGTGTTTGCCTTCTGTGAAGTAACTTCACTGTTGCATTCTTCTTATTTTCGTACCACATTTTCTCCTGCCTTTGTTTTCTCATCCATATATTATTTTTTTTAGTAATAGTCTACTTTTGTCATTACATCTACAATTTTTTAATCAGCCTTGAGTGTTTTTCCTGGAATATGGTAAATAATACCAATGTATTCCCTATGAAAAGTTTTTTTTCCTGAGTATATCATGTTCAAATGGGAATACACAAGGGAAATATTTTCAGAGGAGTGGTACTCTTTGAGTGTCAGAGAACAGTGATGGTGTCTTTACTATGTAGAGAGACACAAAGCAGTCATTTTAGAATGTTATTATTGCAAGATAATGACAGTGTTTGGTAAGAATAAGATATGACTTGAAATGGATAAATTTGACTCTGCAATCAATTATATTTGAATTTTACTTCATGTTGACTCAAAAAAAATCCTATTTAAAAAATTTGTCTCCAGATACTTAGGAGAAGTATTTAATATGACTAGTGTGATGAAGAAGTTGCTTTCAATATAGGATTTTTTTTTTTTTTTTTTTTTTGTGGTGGTGCTAGGGGTTGAATCCAGGGCCTTGTACATACTAGGCAAGCGTTTTACCAACTGAGCTATATCCCCAGCCTCAGTATAGGGATTTTTATAAGCACAAATAACTTATTGTTGATTTTTAATAAGCTAATTTCAGTGCCATTTTTTTTCAATTTCTCTATATTTGGTAGGGTGAAGGTTACAAACATCATGTATATACAATAAATTCGGGAAGCAATTGAGATTGTGGTACATAGCTGTATTTTTTCTTACTTTGACACTTATATTGTTGTGTTCTTCTCATGACAATTTTATTCAAACAATTCATTTAATATTCATTCACAACATGTATTAAAGACCAATTAAGAACAAGGCATTATTCTAAGTGTTGGGAAGACATCAACAAACTAAAAGCACTGCCTTCCTATTGCTTATACTTCAGTGATTTCCCCTGAATCGTTCCCACGTATTCTTGTAAAGATGTATCCTGGTTCCAATGCTGTGTGTTTGCTCACTGGCATGTTGAAATCAACTTCATCGGAAATATAACTTTTACCTGGATTTTAGATTTTTTTTCCTCTTTCTCTACTGATCAAATCGCTGGAAATTTCACTTGATTTGCTAGTGAGCTACATATTTTACTGATTATGGGGGTTATATGATTTGTTTGATTTGGGCTAATTTACATAATTTTCTGATTAAGCTACATATTAGCCTTTTGACCTTTGCACTTCATCAAAGGTAGGGGATAATTAGCCTGCACAATTTGATGGCTTTCGCATCTGCTATTTTTTTTTCTTTAGCCTCATCTAATAGACACTTCTGATAATATGTAGATTTTCTTCTAGGCTAAATGTGAATAAGCTATTTTTTATTTTGGTACACATTGCACCATGGAACAATGCCCCCTATTAAAACAAAAACAAAAACAAAAACCCCCAAAACTATGTAGCTTCCTGCTCAAAATAAGTTGAAAAAATATCACACGGAATTTGTCAATGGAATTTCTTAGCCTCAAACCTTCCTTGTTTTGCCACTTAGAAGGAACAAGAAGTGTGCTGCTGTTCACAGAAATGTGGTGACTTTGTGGTTAGCACAGAAATGCATGTGTATCACAATGCCTGCTTAGATAGGATTTGAGATTTCTTTTCTTGAAGGAAAGCCACTTAACTATGCAAGTCACTTCTCTTGACTAGAGGGAGAAAAACCTCCTAGAAAAAGCTTTGTTTTCTTCTTCACAGCAAAGGGAACAATCCCAGCTTGAAGAGAAAGCCTACAGAATGGGAGAAAATCTTTACTATCACACCTCAGATAAGGTGTTAATTTCCAGAATATACAAAGAGTTCAGAAAGTTTAACACCAAAAAACCCCAAATAATCCAATCAATAAATGGGCAAAGAAACTAAAGAGTCAGTTCTCAAAAGAAAAAAATACAAATGGTTAACAAATATGTGAAAAAAAAATGTTTAACATCTTTAGCAATTAGAGAAATGCAAATCAAAACTACACTGAGATTTCACCTCTCTCCAACCCAAATGGCACTTCTCAAGAATATAAGTAACAATAGATGCTGGCAAGGATGTGTGGAAAAGGGTACTATCACTCATTGTTGGTGGGACTCCAACAAATTAGTGCAACCATTTTGGAAAGCAGTATGAAGATTCCTCAGAAAACTAGGAATGCATCTACTATTTGACCCAGTTACCCCACTCCGCAGTATATATCCAAAGAAGTTAAAATCAGCATATATAGTGATGCAGCCACATCAATGTTCATAGCAGCTCAATTTGCAATAGCTAAGCTATAGAAGCAACCTATATGCCCATCAACAGATCAATGGATAAAGAGATTGTGGTATATATATTTAATGGAATATTACTCAGACTCAGCCGTAAAGAAGAATAACTATGACTTTTTCCAGTAATTGGATGGATCTGGAGACTATCATGCTAAGTGAAATCAGCCATCTCAAAATCTAAAGGTCAAATATCCTCTCTGATAATGTGGATGCTAACCCACCACAAAATTGGAAGAGGGGAAGAATAGAAGATCAGTAAATTAGACCAAGGGAAATGAAGGGAAGGTTAGGATTTAGGAAAATGAAAGACAATGAAATGAATTTGACTTAACTTTCCTATGTACACATATGAATACACCACAGTGAATCTCACCATCATATATATACACAAGACTGGAGTCCTAATTAGAATAAGATATATTCCATGCTCATATAAATATATCAAATAGATTCTACTGTCATGTACAACTAAAAGGAACAAATAAAAATTTAAAATAAATAAAAAAAAAAAACCTTTGTTCTGAGGATACCTATACTGGAGGAAAGAACTAAACTAACATGACCTTTTTTGTTTGTTTTGTAGTACTGGGGATTGACCTCAGGGACTTAGGCATGCCAGGCAAGTGCTCTGCCGCTGATCTTGACAGAGGCCAAGGAGGCTTTGAGAGTTGTGGTCCTGTACTTTCTGAGGCTCTCTGTTATTAGAAGTTCTCTGCTCCCTTCTCATCTCCAGGGGAACTCATGAAGAAGAGAAGTCTTGCCTGGCAATGTGGGTTCTGCATCAGAACTTACAGGTGTGGGTGGAGGGCCAGTAGGAACTAACAGGTGCCCTCTACCTGCTTCCTTGGATTTGCCTTAGGAGCTGTGGATGCTGTAGCTAAAGGTGTTGGAAGTCAAGGGGTTAGGCTAGGGGCAATAGATTCTCTTTTCCTTGGAAAACCAGTCAGGCCTGTGTAGACCTCTGAGCCTCCAGATGGGCAGAGGCCTGTGGAGCTGTGTAAATTCTTAATTGTGATGTTGTGTGTCAGCCACATGGGCAACATCAACTGGGAATTAAAAGTCATGAAAGGTCTGTGCAGATTTTCTAGATGGAGAAAAGCCACCTAGAAAGCATTCTGTTCTGATGATACTTATCCTGGAGGAAAGGGGTCATGTGACTTCTTTTGGATGACTTGACACAGGTCAAGGAGGTATTCAGAATAAGAATATTTGTAAACCAATGGAGTGGGTGTGCCAAAGATGAATACCTTTCAAATTTGAAAAAATTTAAAAAAAAGTAAAGTGGGATACAGAACAATATTGGCCCATATCAAGATGTTTGCAAAGAAATTGGCTGCAATCGCTTTTTTAAAGCCACAAAGAGAGTTGTGGACATTCTAACAAGAACCATTTCAGTTCAGCAGCATTTTTAGATCAGTTGGTGAAGTAAGTAGACAGGTCTATCTAGTACTTAATATTCCCAATTAAACTGTTTGCCATTTGACTATATCCATGGATCTTCAAGTAGACCTTCTTAGTATTGGAGAAACTCTATGTAAAGTTTTAAATCCAAACCATTACATAATCTCCCAATTATTTATGAGCCATGGAAAAAGAACTAAAGTCTCTTTTCAAAAACTGCCTCAAGCTGCTTCAGTCTCTGAGCCTTTTCTTTTCTTCTCTGCGTGTAGACATAGTTTTCTTAGGATACGAAAAGGGCTCCATTTGGTTCTTTTAGCTAAAATAGTCTCATCATTGGGCTTTAGTTGAAGCTTTCATTTTTCTGTCACCCCAGCACTCCAGTAGACATTTTCACCTTTCCCCCCAAGTTAAGGTTCCTTGTAATGTCCGAGTGCCCAAGAAAACTCCCAAGTGCATGTTATGTAAAAATGGTTCAGCCAAGTGTGAGGACTGGTTTCTCATCCAGTTAAAGTGTGACCTAGAGCATTTAAAAAACTCACTATTAAATAGCCATGAAAGGTTATTACAGAAATTATGGATTAGCCTAGGTGCCCATCAGCTGATGAATGGATAAAGAAAATGTGTTGTATGTGCATATAATTATTATTCACCATAAAGAAGAATAAGTTCATGTCATTGATAGGGAAGTAGATAGAGCTGGAGATCATAATGTTAAACAAAGTAAGCCAGACCCAGGGGACAAATATTCCTTGTTTTCCCCTAGGGGAAAATGAGATGAAAGTAGTAGGGAGACTTAGAGAAGAAGAAGGGCATCAGGGAGAGGAATTAGGGGAGGTTAAGGGAGAGGAATGGGAGATGGGTCTGATCAAAGAACATTATTGCATGTATGTATATTGTCACAATGAAAACCATTATTATATATAATTAAAATGCACAAATAATAAAAAAGTTATGGCCGGAGTCATATGTCTGATATTGTCCTGTACAAAGCCTAGCAAATAGCAGATGCTCAATGAATGTCTCTTGAAAAAACAAATGGATAGCTGCTTATTAAGAAAATAAGATCTATTTGGAAGGTATGAATAATATTAATAATATTGTCATAATTGCTAAGTTAGAGAAAGGCTGCATGACATCCCAAGGAATAACTTTTTTTAAAGAATTCTGATTAGTGGTACTCTGAGAATGCATGTCTTTCCCATCCTTGCTGTTCACCAATTGTCAATTCGGCATCACAGGTCTGTCATAGCATGGCTCAGGAAATAAGGATTTTGCTCTTTCAAATTTTTAGTAAACTTTCAATGTGCTGAAACTAGTCGTCAGGAAGCAGAAAACTGAAACTTACATTGTGCAGTCTGCAAACCGTATGTGCAGGATTAATTTAAATTTGCACTATCTCAGTGGGCCCTAAGCACCCCTTCTAAGTCATCCTGTAGAAATTGTTCATTTTATCACTTTTATGATGTATGAAAAGGTAGAAAGGATATATCTCAAGATACCAATTAATCGTGAGTGCATTAACTTTGGCATAAAAGTATTAATAATGTTGAGCCAGAAATAACATAGATATTTAATACCTTCAAAGCAGGTTTCAAGTCTATTGCATTTCATCTTCTCTGTATCAAACATGCATGGTTGAACTTTCTCCTTACACCAGAAGATCACCATGAATAAAAGACATCCAACTCAGATAGTGATTCTAATCAATTGGTATACCAGCTACATTAGAATGAGCTGGAGACCTTCCCAAAATATTGAATTTGTGTTAGGTGCTTTCAATTATGATTCAGTAGCTCTTAGCGAGGCTATTCACATGCATGCATTAAAGAATTTTAAATTTCTGGTGGTAGGGTCAATAAGATTATCAAAATTCTTTCCTGATACACCTCTGATAATACCCAGCAAGCTGCACGTGTGCACGCACATTCACACAATGTGTTGTGTAGCTGAGGAGGAAGAATGGAATGGTTAAGATGTACAAAGAAGTTTGAGTCTAGAGTCTTAACAAAGTTCTAAAGCTGGCATTGATCTGGAGTATCTACTGATTCCAGGTGGACCAATGCTTAGACTTTAGAAGGTCACGTATGCACCGAAGGCAAAAACAGAGCCTAGGAAGGTTGGGAGGTTAGATCAGAATTTCCATGTAAATCCAGAACCTCCCAAAGGCAATATACTTGATATGCCTATATTTGTTTTTTAAGTCTATTGTAACAAAGGACCAGAGAATGGATTGCTTAAATAACCGAAATTTATTTTTCCATAGTTCTATGTACTAAAAACCTGTGATCGAGGTGTTGACAATGTTGGCTTCTTCTGAGACCTCTCTTCATGTGAGACAGTTGTCTTCTCCCTATGTCTTCACTTGATCTCTCCTCTGCACATCTGTGTCCAAATTTCCTCTTCTTCTAAGGACACCTCTTCTATTGGATTAAGGCCCAGCTTAACAATATCATTTTAATTTAATTACCTCTTCAAAACCCCTGTCTCCAGATACAGCCATATTCTGAGTTATGGAGGGTTAAGAATTCAACATGGGTTGACACAATTCAGCCTATACCATTGTCCATGGGTGATAAGTCCTATAAGGAAAAATAAAGGGAGGAAAGGAAATTGGAAATAGCTAAAGGCTACAATTGGAAATTGGATTGTTGTTACTGTCTCTCTGCGAAGGTAATACAGGTGAAGACCTCAGGTGAAGAAGCTGACTACACAGATGTCAGGTATATTCCAGAAAACGTATCAAGTTGGCGTTTCACATCCACAGTATCAGCAATAACTAACAGGTCTGATGATACCAGTATTTGGTGACAATGTTGAAATAGTTTGGATCTTGAATGCCCAACAAAGACCTGTGAGTTGGAGGTGTGGTCTTTAACCAGTGGCAGTATTGGGAGGTAGTAGATCCTTTGATATGTAGAGCCTAGTAGAAGGAAGTTAGGTAATTGGGGCAATGCCCTTGATCCCCTCTTCTTACTTCTTGGCCTCCATGAGGTTGGTAGCTTGTTCCACAAACTGCTCTTCTGCCATCTGTTCCCACCATGGTGTACTACCTCATCACAGGTCCAAAGGCAGTGGGGTCAACTGCCCACAGATTGAAATCTCCAAAACTGTGAGACAATATAAACCTTTCCTCTTGTTATGTTGATTGTCTCTGGCATTTTGTTACAGTAGTAGAAAGTTGACTAACACAGATGTAGAGAAATGGGAACTCATACACTGTTGTAGGAGGTATATAAATTGCTATAAACACTTTGGAAAATATTTAGGTAATTTCAAGCAAGATGAAGATAATGCCTTAAAAATTCTATTCCTAGGTGTACCCTCAAAGAAACTTGTACCTGAGTATCAGGAGAGAATAAGAATATTCATGGCAGAGTCTTAATGACAACATTCATAGCAGCAAAAAAAAAAAAAAAATGGAAACAACTTTATGTTCATCAACAGAAGAATGAACAAATAAACTTGAAATATTGACATATGAAGTACTATGCCAGTAGAAATGAATGAAATATAACTATATATAAACATGAATGATTATCAAAACAATGTTAAGCGTATTTACAGGATGCTTCTACATAAGTAAAGTTAGCAAACAAGCAAAACTAAATAATTTCTTTTAGGAATACACACACACACACACACACACACACACACACACACACACATATGCACATTTCACATTTATGGTGGAACCACAAAGAAGGAAGTGGATGGTTAATAGAAATCCAAGATGGAGTTTACTCTAGTGGGAGGGGAAGGAGATGGATAGGGAAAGAGTACACAGGAGAACTTAAAGGTGTTTTTTATTATATTTCTTAAGCTAGCTTTTTACTACATGGCTATTTAGATATTCAGTATAAAAAATCTGGTCTGTTAAAATTAGTGTGGGTTACGTTACTTAAATGGGTTAAGAACAGATTTTTTTTTAAGGACATCTGGTCATCAATAATATATATTCCCACATAGAAAATGGTGCTGTCTTTAATATCGCCTGGAGTCTTGCCTATTTTTCTTTCTTGGCCCAGTTAAAAGCAGATATTTTCTTTGAGAGTTGGGGTAAATGCTATATAATCCCATTATGGCAAGATTATTGCTATATTTTAATGCATTTCTTTTCCTTTCACACATTAAAAAAAACTAACATTTTATCTCTAAAACTGGAGAAGCAGATTCAGCACTAGCAGAATCAGGACCCCAAACTAATTCAAAACAGACAAACTTTTACTTCCAACACTAAGCAAGTGTGATTAACCCTTATTTAAATACTTTTTTCTTTCATCTAACAGGGCAGTTGACGTCTCTGACCAGCTACTCCTGGTGATGAAGCAAATAAGCTCAGAGAGAATATGAAGCAAATTAAACTCCTACCCCCCTGTAGGGAAGTTTTAAATTTACTCTTTTCCCTCTGAAGTTGTGATAATTTGAGTCTATAAAATGAACATCAGTTCATAGATTAATGGGGAAAAAACATAAGAAATTTTCATTATGCAGTGAAACACGGGAGCCAACACACAGCATGAGACTCAAGAGGAGGGCTGGACAATTGAGTCTCACCAAGTAAAGGAAGGGATAGAGCCTGGGCTTACGGAGGAAGTGAGGTGGCCTGGGCTGTGGAGGGTTCTGGAGGACCTGCACATTGAGCAAGGGTTCTCTCCTTGTGCAAATGAATTCTCCCAGGTAGCAGTCACCTGTGGTCACCTCTGCCAGGCCAAGTGTGGGACTCTCATGCTCTTCTTCCTGTGGAACAATTCCTCCTAGATGCTAAGGGGCACATCAGAGAGCAAAGCCTGTTTATGTCCCTGGTTGTTTACTTCACTTGTGGAATTTTCTTTGTGTAGGTATAAATTTATTTTACAAAAGTGCAGCCTCTCAGAGTCATTCCTGTGTCCACAGAGGTCTGCCATTTCTCTGAATAAACAATTCAAAATAGTTCAAAGCAATTTATTTAGTCTGGTATGTTTTACTCTCTCTTCCCTTCGTATTGGAGCATTGACTATTTGTGATTCAATTTTGAAATCATCTTCCTTGGTGGAAGATCTTTAACCATAGTGACACAGAGCTTTGGACTTCATTTATAACTATGTTCACATGTATTTTTGGACTCGAGCTTTAAATAACCTTCAGAAATAGCTGAACAGTTGGAATTACAGAGTCGGCAAATGACCTTAATGCCACTAAGTTCTCTCATTAATAAGTGTGGATAAATGGGTCAAACTTCTAGTACCACAACTTGTCTCTTATAATATGTTGCTTTCATTAGTTCCTCAGTTTGGGAAACACATCATTTAGAAAAAAAAAAAATTGTTAGAAATAACAGAAAAGACAGCCAGAGTGGGTTACATAGAGTGGTTTATTTTTCCCACACTAAATACATAGGCACTGCTGATGTTGGTTTAGATTAAAGTCTCATGGTGATTCTGATGTCTCTGTTCCCTCATAATCACAGTAATTGTAGCAGCTCAGTCACCATGTTTGTGTTCAAGAAGACAAGAATTGGAAATTGCCTACATATTTTCTGATTTTTTTCCCCCTTTGGTGATACTGGGGCTTGAACCCAGGGCCTCATGCATGCTAGGCAAGTACTCTATCACTGAGCCATCTCCTGAGCCTTTTTTATTTCTTATATTGAAACATGGTCTTGCTGAGTTGTCCAGGCTGTCCTTGAAATTGTGATCTTCCTGCCCCAGCCTCCCTCTGGAATAGCTGGGATTACAGGTGTGCCCCACAATGTCTGACTCATTTACATCTCTTTGTCTAAAACTGTAACCTATCAGTGTTTCTCATGGAAACAATGCTGGGGGATTGTTTTGTTTTCTAATCTCTGCAGTAGAGGCAGGCAAAGGAGAATGGGGTTGGACTGGAGTTGAGCTTGGTGTGAGTCAGCCTGCACTGTTGTGCCACAAGAAATTGGAGGCATAGCCCAGGAGCTGACATTGAAAGGTTTGATGAGTCAATATATCTGCACTGCCACTTCACTTATAAGCTTAAGAAGTTCTTTGAAAACCCTGTTTTTCTATGGGCTGTTCCAGAAGTGGACCATATGTAATTGCTAAGATTCTGTCTGTTACAAAGGAGATTACTGGGAGAGCTGACAATAGCCATTAGCAGAGTTCCTTTGCTGAAGTGACTTGCTGTTCAGTCTTTCATAGGTGTGGCAGCCTGTCTCATCCTTGGGCACTCACAGCTTTGCCTTTTGCTTCTACGCAACTTTGGATAATTTGAGACCCACAAGATCAAACCAGGGTCCAGATTTTAAGGCTGAGGGTGGCATTTTTTAAAAATTCAGCAAGACATGACTATAAAGAGTTGTCATTGCTCTCTTTATGCTTATTTAAATAACCCCTGGGTTAAGCCATAGAACAGTGGTTGGAAAACTTTTTCTGTAAAGTGCCACCTGGTATATGTTTTAAGTTTTGTGAACATTACGTTATTGCTTTTCTTTTGCAACTGATCAACTCTGCTATTATGGGGCAAAAAAAAAAAAACATGGACAATATACAAATGAATATTTTGGCTATGATCCAATAAAACATTGTTTATAAAAACAGGCAGAGTGTTGGATTTGACATGTGTACTATAGTTTGCCCATTCCTGCTCTACAGAGAGGCTGTAACACCAAATAATAGTGAAATGTGCACAATGTTTATTATATGTCAGACCTTATTATTATTCCACTTAATTACAATAATCCTATGAGATTGTTCCTACCATTGATTTCAAGTATGAAAAAAAAAAAAAAACAGTCACAGGAAGGAAGTTTATTTGTTTTGTTCAAGGTCCCCAACTAATATGACCATGTGTCTTCAAACTTAGAATCTGGCTTCACTGTATGCAGACTAATAAAATGGTGTTTATAAAAGTCTTTTCAAGAAAGTTAGTTAAGGGGAGGGAAAGAAGGGAAGGGAAGGAGGGTGCATAGGGGCAGGAAAGGTTGTGAAATAAGATGGGCATCATTACCCTAGGTACATGTATAACTGCACATATGGTGTGACGCTACATCATATACAACCAGAGAAATGTAAAGTTATGCTGCAATTGTGTTCAATGAATCAAAATGCCTTCTTCTGTCATATATACCTAATTAAAATACATTAATTAATTTTAAAAAAGAAAGCTAGTTAATAAAGCAATGGTGTGTTTCTCCATAATCCATTTGTCTGTCCTTACATCCATGCATTCACCCAGTCAACCGAGTTAACAGATGCCTATTTATTGCCTCCCATGTGATAAGCACTGTTCTAGGAAGTGGGTGACACAACAGTGGACAAGACTGACAGGATTCCTGCTTTTACAGGGCTTGTCCTCTAGCAAGCAGAGCCAGACAGATGTACCAGGAGGCCAGTCAGTGAAGATGAGCATGCTAGCAAATGAGGTCAACACACCTGGATGATGGGAGAATGGCTTGGCTAGGGAGGCCTCTCTGAAGAGATGTTGCTTGATCTGAGACATAAATAAGGAGAGAAGCCAGCCACATAATGTTTTTGGGAAACGGAAGTTTCTAGAAGAGAAAATAACCTACATCCTGAAGTGGGATGAGCTTAGTCCAAGGGTATATAGAAAAGTACAGGAAGGGCCTTACAACAAGCAGAGTCAGATGAGACTGGAGAGCTCATCAGGATGCTCAAGGTATAGGACCTTTTAGGCAAAGATGGATTTTCTTCCCCCAGGGCTAGGGATTGAACCCAGGGTTTCCTGCAAATGAGTCAAGTGTTCTCCCACTGAGCCACTTCCCTAGCCCCAGCAAAGATAGATTTGATGAGAGGTTATTGGGGTTTTTACACAGAAAAGTGAATGATCTGATTTGCAGTTGGACTTAATTATTTGAACTGCTCCAAGGAGATCACAGGAGGAAGCAGGAGGCTGGTTGGGAGGGCAATGCATGAGTCTAAGTAAGAGAAGGTGATAGTTTGGTTCAGGAGAAGAGGAAGAGAGGAGAAAAATGTAAAATTTAGGGATTTCATTTTGTAGGTAGACAGAACTGCTGGAAGGATTGGATATGGGGTGAGAGGAATAGAGTAACCCAAGACAGCTCCTGGGGTTTAACTTGAGCATAGATGGGGAAGCCCAAATATATGAGTCTAGATTCTAGGTCAGATGTTACAGCTGAGAAAAAAAATTTCACCATTATCTGCATATAGATAGATGATTGCATCAATGAGACTATTTTCTGCTCCATGTAACAGGAAACTCAAATCAAACTAGGTTAATGGTAATGGCATTTATTATCACACATAAGAAGAAGCCTAGAAGTGAGCAGACTTTAGGATAAGTTAATCCAACACTTCAATAAGATCTTCAAAGGCTTGAGGAGTATTTCCTTCTCTTTATTACATCGAAACAATGACTTCAGTAGCCCCAAGTCAGTTTTTGCATGGTTACGATCAGAACTGTGAGCTTCCTCCTTCATATCTGAGGGGAAAGAGAAGAGACAACAGGGGGAAGGAGGGAGAGAAGAAGTGGGAGAAGGAGAAGAAAAGGAAAAGAGAAAAGATAACTATAGCTCTCACTTAAGGGAAAACAAAACAAAACAAACAAACAAACAAAACCCTTTCTTTTCCAGAAGCCCCCAGCAAGGCTTTGCTCACAACTTACTGCTCCAAACTGGCTTACGCCTGCCCATCCTCAAACCAATCATTGTCAATGATCATAGATTCCACTATTGACTTAAGAATACCTTGAACCAATTTGGAAAGTCAGTATCAAGTTCCATTATTTAAACCCAGAAGATCACATAGAGTAGAGATATAGAATAGAAGACACCCCAGACCTGTGCCCTGCAGAATTCTCTTTTGTTTCCCTGATTTTATTTATTTATTTCAATTTTTATTGAAGCATTATTATTATACATAATAATAGGATTTGTTATTACATATTTGTGACACAATGTAGCAATTGGTCAGTTTAATTCCTAGAACCTCCATTTTTCCTCCCTCCCGGGACCCTTCCTCTACTCTTCTGCAGAATCCTAATCTCTAAAGATGAACTTGACTTGTGTAGTAGGAAGGCATGGCCAGTGAGGGATAGGAAAACTGGAGAGTGTCCCATCACAAAGATCAAAAGAGGGAAGGGTGGGGTATTGTACAAAATGATGCTGAAGGAAAATAACATGAGGCAGAAAGGTAATCACTAGATTTTGTTAGAGTAGGGTAGGGCCACTGTACCCTGTAGAGTTCATTCTGTATTAGATTGTGGCTGGAAACAGGGTATGAACTCCAAAGGTAGAGTCCCAATATTGATATGTCACTGTCTCTGGAAGAAGGGTAAGAGGTGGCAAGAGTTCATGGTTCACTTTTACATTTACTAATTGTGAAGTGATAGGCATAAGGGACAGCAGTTTTCCATAAGTGGTCTTATTATGCAGGCAAAAATATCTTTTTCACACATTAATTTTCAATCTATGACCATTTAGCATGCCATAGCTGGACAAAAACAAAACAAATATGTAAATATTGAAGTCAGTTCTCTTCATCCTCCTTTTTGGATTTCTGCTTCCTAAATTCTTTTTTTTTTTTTTTTTTGTAACTACATGGCTGGGGAAAGCACAGCTGTGTAGATACATGGGTCAAAATCTGTTGATGAGTGTGCTTGTGAAATTCGCCTTGGTGTCAATGATTCTTTCGTTTTCCATTGTGCTGAGAGATCAATTCGTGGATGGATACATGATTCAGGTTGGTGAGAATGCTAGAATGCTGAAGCTTCAAAACCTCTTCATCAAGCCCAGGGTGAGATGAAGTCAGAAGTCATTGAGCCGAGGTGGGGGCTAAAAGAGAAGGGAATATGGAAGAATGACATGATAGCAAGTTTTTCAGGGCATTTGGGCTTTCTTGAATCTATTTCTTTAAAAGTCTGTCTATCCTTTGAAATTCTGAAGTCCTTCAGTGAAGAGACTCTATTTTGTTTGCTTTTGTATTCTCAGAGCTTCAGGGCAGTACTACATCTGTAAAAATGTCAAGTAAATGTAAGAAGGAAAAAGAGGGAGAAAGGTAGGTGGACTGAGATGGGAGAGCACAGGAATGCAGTGACATAAAGGAAACTCATAGTTTGGTATCTTTGTTTGGAGCTGTTATTATGTCATGAGACCTGGGAAGAGAACCCCCATGTTAAAAATAAAGTTTCCTGAAGGGTCCACCAGTCCCCTTAACTCAGTGGTTCAATTAGGGGACACTGTGCTTCCTGGGGGGCATTTGGCAACATCTAGATATTTTGGGTTGTCACTATGTGCATGTGTAGGGAAGTGCCGTTGGCATCTAGTTGATAGAAGCCAGGGTTGCTTCAAAAACACTGCGAAATGAATAAGATGTTCACATTACAAAGCCCCCAAATGACAGTAAGTCTCAGGGCTGAGAAGACCTCCCTTAATCACACGTTGGTGCAGCTTTCTGTGCAATAACTATGCATTTACTTTCCATCTTCTTGTAATGGAGCCTATAGTTATCCAGGTAATGATACCTGGAGAAGAGAAGAACCAATGCTAGTTTCCAGGAGTATAAGGAGCTTTTTTTAAATTTTAAAAAAACAAAAGGCCATGGGGTATGTTTATGTCCAGACATCCTGGTTGTAAATAAGTTGAGCTTTGCCTGCTCATATCCCTTTCTCTAGATAAAAATTTCATCATTCTTTACACAAGGAACTAATCTAACAGACCCAGAGTGCACGACAAAGAATAGATGATAAGAGATGTAATGAAATGCGCCCTGTTTTGCATCTCACCAACTGTACTTAAATGGCTCACCACTAAAATATAAAATAGTGCTGCTGTGTCCTCTAACATTTCCTGCTTGGAAATGATCAGTAGTCTGGAGTCCTGTAAGCTGAAGGATGCTGGATAAAGGCTCCACACAGCTGTGAATAGCAGGGAGACCCCAGGATAAAGCAGGGAGTGTTTGGATCGTTCCAAATCTGGCAGACTTCTGTGCAATCACATCTGCGTGCAGAGTTGTGATATCTCTCATTACAATTTTAAATGATGAGCTGTTTTTTTTTTAATGTACATAAATTGCCTTCAATAGACTTGGTGATTGAACACAGTAAATATTTTTCTGTGACACTAAAAATAGAACTCTGGATGGCATCTCTCTTCCTTGTGTCCTGCAAAGGCACGTAAGCTCTTGAATGTGGTCTCACACACAGCCTTCTCACTCCCTCTTATCCATCTCTTAGACTGGCTAGAGCTTGCCAGGACCTGCTCAAATCCCAGTGCCCTTAGTAAGGTTGAGCCGGCCTGGAGAATCTGCTGCCCTTAGTCTGTGTAGGTGCACAGTGGGGTGGGGAGTGCCTTTGGAAGAAGCTGCTGGATTTGGGGCAGAAAGGCCCTCTTCCAGCAGGCTGCCTTGTCACATGCCGGGGCTTCTGCCCCTCTGTTCTTTATGGCAAACAAACAGCTTGCTCTTTCTGCACATTTTCCAGTGCCTTCCATCCCCCAAGGAGCTGTGCATGCAAATTATATGTAGCAAAGGTTGTCCTATTCTGTCTGGTGTTCTCTGTGAGCTCTCATCTCTACATTGCTGCATTGGCAGACCTGGTGTAAGACTGAAAGGTCCCCACCACCCAGGCCCCAAGAACGCCTTCCTGTGTCACACACCCAGAAGGAGGAGTGGTGACTCATGTTAAAAAATTAGTGTCCATTCTTGTGGTTCCAAATCTGGTTGTGTAAGGTAGCATTGAAAAAAATAGATTTTTTTTTTCAAAATTGTTTTTAAGGACAAATAAAAAGCAACAACAAAGAAATAAAAATCTTTACCTTAGGACAAAGTTCACAGATATTCAGAATGCCAGCCTTCAGGCATTTCACTTGAAGGTTGCTCTGTGTTTCCTAGATGCCGGTATACTTTTATCTTGCCTAATAATTTTATCTAAAAAATAAAGTTATTGTTATAGGAAGAATGGGCTTTTGTTGACTGTGTCACAGTTTCCTTGGGTTATCCCCTTTTTTAAATAATCTTATAGAGAAAATGTATATAAAGTATGGCCACCTTCTTTCCCTAACATTTGAGAAGGCTTTCATCACATGGAGAGATCTGCTTTTTGAGGCTGGGACACGGGAGCTGAGAGGAGCAACCCAGGGTAACACAATAACACTGCTGAGCAAAGAAGACCAGCTCTGAGTTGCTCTTTTGATGCCTGATACTCTGCTGAGTTTTTCCAGCTATAAAACAAGGAAAATGTGATCTGCTCTGCCACTTCTCCCACTGTAACATCCAGGGCCCCTAAACTGTTGGTTGATGAAGACGTAGGAGACCCAGCATTACTGATAACACTGTGATTACTGCCTCAGTTGACTCCATCCAAAGGAAGATGGAAACAGTTTAAAATCCCAGAGAAACTGGAGCTTCTGTTCTTTGGGAGAAGACCGTGGCTAAATGCCCCTCTCTATCTGAGAAGTATACGTGTAGATCTGTGTGTGTATGTGTGTAGAGGTCAGTGGCAGTTTTGGAAGGGAGCAGTCCTAGACCCAAGTGCCAAGTGCACCATAGAAGCAGGGAAAGTGCAGCTTTCACAGTGCCAGCAGGAAAAGGGTTGCCCTCACACAGTCATCTCACAGATCCAAGGGGCATCCTTACCATAGGGGCTACTGCTTGGCAAGGCGAGAAGAAGAGCTGTGACTTCATCACCCTGTTGGCGGCAGGCCTGGTGGTTGTGGAGAGGCAGACTTGAAGCACAAAGTGAAGAGGCTGTGGCCAAGATTTCTGAGAGGACCCTTTCTGGCAGCTCTTCCCTGGAGCTGAATCTGCAGGAATGAATAGATGACATAGACTCTCAAGCCTTTTGTGAAAACAGGCCTACTATCAATACATTCACAAATGAAGTGGATTCATTATTCACATTGCTCAAAAAGAAAATGATAACCACACAATTATCTCTTATTTGCTGGTGAATGTACAAGACACTCCATGGTATTTTTAAATTTTAGAACTTTGTATAATGTTAAATTAAGACCCCACACAAGTTGCTCGCTCACTGAAAATGTGTTCTTCAGACATGGTTGTGAGGAATGCAAATGAGGACACATCTCAAGAAAGAGAAGGGATGGAATTTGCCCAATCCTTGTGTGCAGCTCTGCATTTTCACTTACTAATTCAGTCGAGAGTGACACAAAATGAACTACAAATCATAGCTGAAAGTCTTCTCTCATCCCGTATGTCAAATTCAGTATGATGAGAATGTGCTTTTTTCAAACCCATCCAACTAGAGCAGTGAGAAGCAGGTCCAAGAAAATGTATCCCCCAAAGAATACTTATCCTCAGTAAAGAAGACCAGAATCCAAGGGAGAGTTTAGGAAGGAAGGAGATGCAAATTCCTGTGACACTGGGCACAGTGAGGCCCACTGAGATTAGGTCAGAGGCATGTCACTAGGCTGATCAATAAAGAGACTCTCAGGTGACCTGAGAAAGAAACCATCATCTCAGGAAAGCAGTAAAAGGACTAGAGTGGTTTTAAATGAATGGAGAGATGAACTTGTGGTCAGCACATGAGGACAGGGGCCTATGCATCATTCTTTCTTGAGGTGGTTGGAATAATCGGGGAGAAGTAGGGGACTGGCTAGAGAAACACTAGATTGAAAGAAGATTTGTATGAATTAGGAAGCAAAGAGGAAGTTTGTAGGTTGACAGGAAGAAAAGAATGGGAAGCCTCAAAAGATATAGGAAAGGATAAAACTGATGCAAGAAAGGAACTTCTAGTCCTCAGTGATTTTGGAGGAACAGGTTGGAAAAAGTCTGAGTACAGATAAATTTATGGTGGTGATGGGGAGGAAGAGAAGTTGAAGATATTTGCCTACTGCCTCTGTTTTTCTGTGAATAAGAGGCAAACTCATTTCCTAAAAGTGGCAAGTAAAGGGTGGGAAAAAAAGGAGCTTTAAGACAGGGATGCAATATTGAATTAGTCTCTGTAAAATGCAGGAGAAAGTTCATCAACTCAGGCCAAGGAATTACTGGGTGGTCTCGCAGAGCTCAAAAGTCACACATTTTTATGGTAACAATTGACATGATGGTGGAACATTTTTCAAAAAGTGACCTGTGATCTGGGTAGAGAAACACAGAAGGCAAACAGTCTATGGATTAAGGAATGTGAATGACAGGTGAAAAAGAAAGGTTATGTAAAGGAGAGAATTAAAGATGCTAGCCAGAGAGAGGAGTTAAAATAATGGTTTGCTGAATGAATCCTGGAAGAAAGAAATAAAGTTTAGGAGAGAAAAGAGAAAAGCCAAGCCACATGAAATCTGCATGAGCAAAAGTATTCAGAGTTAGGGATTGGAGGGCTGGTGGGATAGCATTTTTTTGGTCAGAAACCTTAGTTTTAGAGCTTAAGATCTTGAAGATAGAATGATACCAGGTAATGAAAAAAAATGGAGTCAAGAGAAGGGATTATGGAGTGTGATTAAAAGTCATTGAAGGTTAAAAACAGATAAAAAGTTCATCTTTATCATAATTTACTCTGAAAAATAAAGTAAAAATCTCTGTGAGGGTTGACCAGCCGGAACTGGGGTTGCTAATGATATGCTTAATGATAATTAGTTATGAACAATTTCCCTGTAGGCAAGTCTTTGCTCATTTACTTATTTTTGTGCATTCTTATTTAAATAAAATGAATGGATGGTCCAGGTTTTTCCATTTTTAATGGCAAATAAATCCCTAGGAGCTTCAGAAAAAAGCAACACAGATGTGATTACTGCTCTAAATAATGAATTCTCCCTCAATGCCACCAAATTGCAAATGACTCATGATGCCCTCATGATTATTTCTGAAATGAAAATGTGACATTAAGATACTCCCAGCAACATAGTGAACTCTGTTTGCTGATACACTGGGCCTTTCATTAACTTTTGCATATGTGTCAGAGGATCCACTTTCTGTTCGTCAAACCTTTTTGTTTTCCTTTCGAGAACATGGGGGAAGGGAGCAGAAGGTTCCACCTTCCAGTTCCACAAGCACCAAAGCCACTAAAAGCAAGATTGATGACTGGAATAAGTTGAACTCCTAGGTGACAGTTGTCATGGAAAGCTTTTAAATCTCTGTAAAGTTCTCAGTGAAAGGCTATTACCTAACTCATTAAAGTTAGTCTTTGTCTTAGCCCATTTTGTGCTGCTGTAACAGAATACCTGTGACTGGGTAATTCAGAAAAAACAGAAATTTATTTCTCACAATTCTATGCTGGTATGGACCAAAGAGTTTAGTCAAACAGAATAGGCATAAGAAACACCAGAAAGGCACTGAAATGTTGTTGGACAGAGACAGAAATGATTGGAGGGCACCAAGATTGTACAACTGTCTCATGTGTTGCCATGGGGACAAGTTGGTCCCACACTGTCTCTGCAAGCTAAGTGGAGCTTCTGTTCCTTTTCTCCTCTCTCCTGGGCATCCTGGGAATCTTTGCAAGTGGATTTGTGTTCCATGTGCCTTTTGCTATGATATGAATGTCTGTGTCCTGCTATTCATGGTTTGAAATAATAACCCAACAAGGTGATGATGTTTTGGGCCTGTGGGAGGTGATTTTTGCCTTCATAAATGGGATTGATCCCCTTATAGAAGAGACCCCAAGCAACTAGCTAGTCCTGTTCACCAAGTGTGAACTCAGTGAGAAGGTATCATCTATGAACCAGGAAAGAGGCCCTCACAAGACACTGAATCTGCCAACATATTGATTTTGGATTTCTTAACCTCCAGAACAGTGAGAAATAAATTTTGTTGTTTATAAGCCACCCACTGTATAGAATTTTGTTATAGCAGCCAAAGCTAAGAGGGTTGTACTTATATTTCCTGCAGATGGCTATTACCCCACCACACTGCAGACTGCTATTTAATGTGAAAGCATATGGACCTTCTTTTAGCCAACTACAGATAATCTAATCTCTAGTAACTGATCTCTTTCCAGTCCAATCCCAATCCAAATCTTGGTTTGCAAGAAATCACAATTCTGAAGGAGCATTTGCAGACGTTATAGTCTACCCCCTCTGTTGGATTTTTCTGTTAGATTAAGAACATAAGAGAACCGTTGACCCTGATCCTTACTATTAGTGTCCTGTAGAAGTGCTTTAAAGCTGAATTGCACTTCAGAATTTGAACTGTTCCTGATTCACAGAGAAGGTTCTGCTAAAAAATGCTGAGTGTGCTTTGAGACTGATTTTCCTGTGGGATATGTTTGAGGGCATGACCTATCACGCCACATCACACCTATCATGCTCCTTTATGCTATCCCACAGGAGACCTTGCTCTGGGGTCTCAGATCAGGGAAAATCCATGCTATGCTGGGTGGTTGGTTTCTTAAGAACATGATGCATCTTGTAACATCATATTTTTCCGTCTTTGCTTTAGCCGTTAGGAAGTTAGATCTAAATTTGGGAGAGAGCTCTGGAAAGTATAATGCTAATTTTACCCTTTGCTTTATTATATTCCCATCCACTTGAAATTTTATACTAGTTCCTCCAAGGATTGTATATTCTTTGGTGGTTTTTGTATTAAGAGCTAAATAAAATTTCTAATGTGAAGAAATGGTGATATAAAGTCTCAAGGGCTTGCAAATAAAATAGTAATAATGCAGTTCCTGATGCTAACGTTAAAAAGATGAGGGAAGAGGCCATGAGTGGTTCAAAGTCCATGTACATTGCAAACGATGTCAGCTGTGAAGCTTTGCACCATTTAAACCAGAGAGATGTGGCTAGAAGTAGTGCTGCCTGGCGTGTGCTCCAAGTACACCACCTTAGTTCTTTGTCAGGGATCTGGAATCAAGTACTTTGGGATGCTCAAGGAATATGTTTAGCTTTTTTCAAACCTCAACTGCAGAATTTCTACAAGTCTTTAACATTCATGCCTTGTGAATCTCCAGGAAGCAGACTGTGGTGCAGGATTTCCAAATTTATTTGACCATTTATTTTTCCTGGAGCATCTCCAAGAGCTAATCCTCTTTGAGATATGCTGGGGCAAAATAATGCCATTATAATAATTATTATTATTAGAAAGGACTTTCTGTTTTCTCTTAAAACATACAGGGCAAAAGCTTAGATATTTACAGTTCATATTCTTAATTCTCAATTTTAAAATTTAAAGTGACAATACACTAAGAACCAAAGCAATAAAAATCCTTGTAGGTCATGTTTTCTGTGGATTTATTTAGTGCAGACTTTTATACTTAGATTATTCCTCCTTAATGTGATGTCTAATGTTCTTAACTATGAGATAATCTGACAGCATACAAAGTTGGTGACAGAGGTGCATAGGAGGAAGGCACAGCCTTCAGGTAGGTAGATTCTGAAACCGGACATGATTTTAATTCATGACTCTTTCCCTCACTAGATATGTAATCTTAGGAAAATTACCTAAATTCTAGAAGCATTGTTTTTCTTTTCTGTAGCATGGAGGTTATAGTATACTCACCTCATAGGCTTCTGAGGATTGAATAAATTCATATGCATATCATGTATAACTGCACATGCATATGTATAGTGCTTCACACATATTTTCATATAATAAAAGTTAGAACTATTTCAATTTTTGTTTGTTCATGAAATAGTGACTGAGAAACTGCCAAGAAATGAGCACTCTGTTGTTTATGCTGCTACAAATATGAAGGAGTCATAGTCTTGTCCTTGAAGAACATGCAGTCAAGTAAACAAGGAGCAGACAGTTACATAAATGTGTCCAGTGTTTATGGATCAATATTTATTATGGACCAATATAAGTACATTCATAATAGAATTTCTGAAGGCAGGATTGTCAGTTTGCAGGGACAATCTGGGAAGGTGTCTTGCATGAAGGTTCCTCATGGATGCTACACTAGAGATGAGTTTGGAAAGATGACTAGGTAATTGCCATGGAGAGGACAGTGAGACAGTGAGGCTTTGGGCACTGCTGAGAGGGATTTCAAGCAGGTATGAGCATGAACTAAGGCAGACTAAGTTCACGAAGCTCAAGGGCATGGTCAGAAGTGAGGGGTGGATGGTAGTAGTTACTGAATCAAGGAGGATCTTAAATCCAATGAGCAGTATTTGCAAGTTATGCTCTTGCAAATGTGAGGCAGGTAAGCAGTGGAGTAACTGTATCTTATTTGTTGAAGATCAGTACTATTCTAAGTGAGGTCTATGTGCTTTCTATACTAACCATCACTTGGGAACTTTATTAGAAATGTAAATTCTCAGTCCCCACCCAGAACTACTGAATGAGTCTCTGGGAATGGGGTTCAGCAAATTAGGTTCTGGCAAACTTTCAGATGATATTTTTGATAGCATGAAAATTGAAGAAGCGCTGTTCTAGCTTGATCACTCTCATTTTAGAGAGGTTAGAGGGGATGCTCCAGTTACACACAGGGAGAGTGATGGGTACAGAGCCATTGTTCAGGCAAGGAATGACGGCAGAGCCTGAAGCAGATGAGCAAAAGCAGAGAAAGAATAAGGAGGAGACAAATAATAGAAAGATAATGAATTTTGCTTAGTGGAACCTTGGTCACCACCTGGTGACCCAAAGCCTCACTGTCTCACTGTCCTCTCCATGGGGTGTTAGGGGTGTTAGGAAAAGGGAGAAAACTCACAGGTTCCTTGTTTTATCAGTAGAATATAGTCTTATGCATTAATATAAGAATATGAGAAGAGTTCGAAATGTTTTTTTTTCTTTCAGTGAAAGGACTAAACTATAATGAGTTTTGTTTCTGATATATTAGAACTGCCCATGGGACATCCAAATGAAGCTGTACTTATTGCTGGCTATTAGACATTTGGTCCCAATACTAGGACTGAAGTCCTGACCATTATTATGGATTTAGGAGTCATGAACATCCAGTGGGCGAGGTGAAGCAGCAGGGATGATCCAATTGGAAAGAGACCCAAATAGGGACATTTAGGTAACAGCAGGTGATATTGTGGTCCTGCTTTATCAGGGTATTGTTCCTCTCTCTCATCCTACCTTAACCATTTCCTCTTATCAGTCTGCCTACCAGTTAGACTAAGCCATTTGAGAGTCTCTAAATACGCATGCCATCACAACTCCCAGGCCTTTCCACATGCTGTTCCCTCTGCCAGGGACATCCCCTTCTTCTTTCCTTTGCTCAACCATTTTTACCTAGCATCTCCTACCGACCTTTCAAGACCTGCTTCCAATACATTTTCCTTCCCAGGAAAAGTGCCCCTTCCTGCTGAGGGCCATTGCCAAGTAGGAATGATGCATCGAAATTTCCTTGCCAGCGTACCCCATGTTGCTTAGAGGACATTCAATGGGACATTGCATGTATGCTTTAGTAAGGTGACCTTGCTCAAAGACTAGGGCGGATCCCTGTTTAGAGCTGATCAGGTTTGAGGAAGTTTCCCACTCCTTGAGTTTAAGGCGTTCCCAGTTTTAAACAAGTTTAGGGCGTTCCCGGTTTAAGACAATATGGGTTTTAGGGAAGTTGGAGGTTGAAGATTATTGCTGCTGGGATTAGGGTGTTCCTGCTGCTTGTTCCCATTGAGTTCTCATGAGATTCAAATGGGATTTGGAAAAAAGCCTCGTGGAGAGGTGAATTGGGCGGCAGAACGGGAATTCAGCAGAATGTGTTTGTGTAGAGGCCGGTGTGAGTTCGGGAATAAAGAATTGCTGTTTGAATCTACAAAGCTGTGAGTGGCTCGTGATTCTTGTGCCAAGCCCAGACTTTGGTACCTTCCAGCTCCTTTCTTGCACTTGCTGTACGGAATGGACTTTTGCTGCTCTGTTCCTTTTGTGCCTAGGTACTAATGGTAATATCTGTGTGGTATTATTCACCCCAGTCCTTGCCAGGTGCTTGCCACAGCAGTCATTGGATCACTAAATGTTGAATGAATTATGATAGAATGGTCAGAGAAAGAGGAATTTCAAAGGGTGCTTACAATTTATAGTTGTCTAAGAAGGCAGAGTATGAAAAGCAGGAGTGCCAGGACAGAGTGGTGGTGGCATGGAGAAGAGAGTTTCCAGAAAGCGGTAATCAGTGATGTCCAAAGTTTCCAAGCGTCCATGTAAGAGAAAGACTCAGAGAGTCCACAGGATTTGGTGATTAGGTCAGTGGTGCCCCTGCCAAGATGGTTTCAGTGGAGTGAGCACTCACAGTAGAAATCACATTATGGAGTTGAAGAAGAGCAGGTGGACAAAAGAGCAGAACTTAAAACTATGAGCCGGTGGCTCATGACAAAGCAGGAGACATGGGTCAAGGGAGGCTCCTTGAAATGAGATGATTTAGCACACATGTGCTCATGAATAAGGGCCGCTCTAATCAGGAGGAAAGGAGGAAGGAAAAAAAGAAGAGTAACTGAACACATTTTTCACCTTAGAGGAAAGAGACCAAGCTTCATGAAGAAGATTAATCTTAAAATGGAAAACAGCTCAGAAAAGGGTGGAGACGGGTTGGAAGCAGATAAGTTTATAGGGGTCAGGGAAGGAAATTTAGAGGGTTGAGGACTGAAAGTTTAATTTCCAGTAAAACAGGGGCCAAGTTTAGTATAAAACTGTGCAAATGTACGCATGTGACTGTGTGTAGAGGTGGTCTGAACAGATACAAAGGCCCAGAAAATGTTCTTGGGGAGAAGAATGAGGGCTCCAAGTGGTCATATTAAGACTTGGCAGAGGAACTTGACCAGAAACACATTGTGTTTTTCTCAGAAAGAAGTCTCTTGTCAGTATCCCTTAGGAATTGTGTTTATTGATTTTGGTGAAAAATTTTATTAATTATATAAGGTATACCATAAAGACATTATTGACTTATGATATGAAACCTTTGACATTATCATTCAGGACAAATTATTTTAAAAGACCCATCCTTCCAAAATTTAAAAATGTTATTTGTCTCACCATCTTTCTATTTATAAAATATGTAAACATCCTGCACATTTAATGATCCTAGATCCATATGAGCTGCCCACATTACAGAAAAAAAGAAAGAAGAAACCAACCATATTATTTCTTTAGTTGAGTTTCTTTTATCCTTTATTTAAATGTATGAGCAAGCCATGCTGGACTGTCTTGAATTAGCTACTTAACTCAGTATAATGTGTAAAGATATGCACCTAAAAAATTATGGCTTTTTGTCTTGAGTGGCACTGTAATATTAAATATAACACTTTCGGAGCTCTTGCCTAATGCGATTTAGTATGCTATAACCTTTTCTAGTATAATCTAAAGCATCAGAAGAATTTCAGGAGGCAAGGAATATTTCAGTCTTATTTTGTAGATGAGGAAAGTGTGGTTTAACAATAGGTACCTTGCTTTTCTTTTAACTTTCCACTCAAAGAAGATGTAGAGTTCAGAGAAGCTGAACTACTTAGTCAGTTTATAGTTCTGTACTTTAACTATAATTTTGTAATGTTTCTAATTTACAATTGTTACAATTTTACAACACTCCTAATACCTAGGTAAGGAAGTTTAAAAGTCTAAACTAGCATGGACTAGTCACTGTGCTCATGATGGTTAAATATGAAGCACATGTGCTTTCCCATCCCCATCTTAGCCCATTACAGACATTGATAATCAATCATAGAACACTTTTTATGGGGCTCAGACCTTTGTACTATACTGCTCTGGGCAATCACTACTAATTGATTTGTCATCCAGAGGCTAATATGCCCGAAGTTTCGTGAATCACATCAACTGACTGAGAGTTTCTCAGTGGCTAGAAGATTGGAGCTACTTTTTTTTCTTTCCTGGAGTAGTGGCACACCTGCCAGGATTTTAAGGAAGAAGTTCCTGTTTGTGGAGTCCTTCCCTCAGCATCAGACCCTGAAGAAGAAGGGCAAGTGACAGACACTCTTTCTTAATCTGCCAATTGATCCCTTCTCTTATCACATCATGCAGCTGGGAATTATCTTTCACTTAGCCAAAACTGTCCTCTTTGTTATGAGGATTATAAAATAATAAAAACAGATTGCAAAATATCAAGAGACATTGCTACCTACCAGGAATATGCTTAAAAACTTCAAATATTCCCCGACATTGCAATTAAAGAAATGTGTAAATTGTTGATTGGCATTCTCTCAAATTGTATCTTTACTGAAAGACGGGCAACTATCTTGAGAAAGAGAAATCTCCAGGAAGACATGCGAGTGGGATGGATATTTTTCTTTAGCAAGAAACAAAGATTTTGCTGCTTCACAAGTTACTAAGTTGCAAGTCTGCAAAGCTGCTTTAGCTGGTAACTAAGTCTGTTCATTGGGTTGGTACTGCCATGCTCAAGGCAAATAGAATCCCAGGTGTACTTAGGTAATTGAGTAAGCGTATCCGTTATCACATTGTAATGATGACAACAATCACAGCAATTGACTACCATTAATTGATTGCCCAGTAAGTGCCAGGGCACTGTATCTGAAATACATTAACCTCTGATATTTACACATCTGGGTGGCATGGCATAGACATGTCAAGGATTGCTGGCACATTTGAGTGCTGAGAAAACATGATATTCATTTAATGGGAGCTTATAGGCAGGAAAAGAATATTGCAAGCTTGCTCAAATGAAGATGGAAAAAGAAATCTCCAATGTTGTGTGCCCTGAATCTGATCAGAAGTCTGCTCTTCTTTGGGGTTGAGAGTGGTTTTTTTGTGGATCTAATTTTCCTAAAGGACACACACACAAAAAGGCAATTGGCTTAGCTACTGAAAAGAGAAAATGAAAAGGAACATTTGACCACTAATTATTTTTAAAGCCTTATTACAAGTACAGGAAAAATGTGTGTGGCAGATCAAAACAACCAGGTGTTTGGATAGCAGCCCTCTGAGGCCAGCTGGCAGAGGGCAGCTGGTCATCAGAATGGATGGGAAAAGCATCTTCTAAAAAACTGAAGAGTTAGCCCAAGGGAGGTCACAGGAAAGCACCCAGTGTGTGGGAGGCTGTGGGCAGATCATAAATTACGTGCATGAAGAAAGAACAAAAGCAGCACATTTTAGGAGGTGCCAGGGTTTAATCAAAGGTCTCCTATCCACAAAGGCAGACGTCCAGCAAGGGGATCAGTTGACCCTTCACAGCCTGGTGGGTCGGAAGACACGCTCAGCATCAAAGATACAGAGAAACTTCCTGCAGTGCATGGTGTGGTATTGCTGAGCACCTCCAACAAAGGAAACTTTCAGCTCAGTGTGCATTGCAGGGCAAGTTTCTCCATGTTGAAGGCAGGGGATGAGAAACAGGACTTTTGGACCAGACCAACACAGTGTGATAAATGGACTAACATGGAAATAATTCTAAATGAGTCTTAGATTTTGAAATTCCCATCTAGTAAAATTATGTAAGAATCACCATGGAGAATATTTAGAAGGGACACCTTCACTGTATTGTTGCTTTCTCTTTATTATTCATGCCTTCCAATCCCACAGGGCCCCCCTTATATTTCCAAGTCAGCATTTCATAAATAACTCCACCACCAGCAAACATTGTCTGATGCTCAGTAGTCATAGGCACTGTTCTGAGGGCTTTCCTTTTTTTTATACTCCCTCCCAATGGCTCTGTGAGGGGACACTGTTTTACCCATTTTAGAGACGAGGAAAGCTGAGTCACAGGAAATTGACAAAAGCAAAAATCCTAGGTGTTAGACAACTAGTCCCACATTGCCAGAATAATGCTCCTAGTTTTAATAACAATGAACTAGAGATGAAAAGTAGATGGTGCAGTCAGGAGAAATGGGTGAAAAGCTGGAGGAATAACTATTTTCAGATGAAAAAGGAAATTAGTCTTAAAAGAAGAAAGGTGAGAAATGGACCTGAAGTCTATAAAATTAAACCAATATCCACCTATTAAAAGGCTTTGTGAGCTGAGGATACTGTCTAAACCTTGAAAAGAAAACACATTTGTTCTGTATCCTCAAGTCAGCCTTGTGATCATAAATCTTGAAAAAGCCCTGGAAATAAAGTGAATGAACAGGAGACACCGTGGCAAGGGAGATGGAGCACAGGATAGAGAATGGTGCTGCGGATGCATGGTGATGGCCATCTGTCATGGTCCAGAAGCCCTCAGGGCTTTGGCTTCCAAACCTGAGAACTCTCACTTCTTTTGTGGGTTCCTTGGAGAGAAATTAACCAGGCTCTCCCTCCCTGGCACAGCAGTCTGTTGTTACACATATGTTCAAATTGAGGCATCACATAAAAATAAATAAACTAATTAAATAAAGGTATTGTGTCCATCTACAACTAAAAAGTATATATATATTAAAAATTATATATATAAATTATATGTATAAATTTTACATAAGTATACATACAAAAAAAAAATTGAGATTCTGTCTCCTGTGAGAAGCTGTTTTTCCCTAATGCATATCCAAGCTGAATCAGCGACCAGAGAGGTCCCAGGTCACTCCCTGTCCCCCTCCTGGCTCCCATTGCTGCCTTTGAAGCAAGTGGCCCCTACCCTTAGTCTGAGCTCCAGGTAAGTAGCTCCAGCAGGAGACTGAGAAAATAAACACAGGGATGTTTTTTCAAGAGGCAAACATGTGCAACAAAACTGTTTTGAAAGGAGGTAAGAGGCAAATTCAGAGTCAGCTTCTGAGTGAGATCAGAGGGGGAGAAGCCAGGGATTATCTGTGATTGCTGGTGGCTAGGAAATAGACACATGAAGGGATTCGTGGCTTTCAGTTTCCTTGTTGAGAATGAAAGCTGGAAAATGAAACACAGATATTCCAGACTTCATCACGTTAGAGTCCTTAGGATATAAGTTTGGGTGAAAATCTTCCCTTTGTCATTCCACAGATGCTTGATGCTATTTACAATTGGAGCACTGTCCAGAGCAAAGGCAGAGAAAGGGTTGCCTCTCCTGCTGAATTCCTCTCTGCTCTGGGATGACCTTGAGACTACCCAGTTTCTGCCCGTTTTGCCTCTTGTGTGCTGTAGGGAAGGAGCATTCCTGTCTACATTTTTTTTTTTTTTAACCTGGAGGGTTATCATCTCTTTCATGTTGAGCCATCACATTTGAGGTCATGAGACAGGTACAGACTGCCAACTTCCTGAGAAGATAGAGGGACAGAAATTCCTTCTCCAGTTAAAAATCATAGCAAACTTGGGCAGGCAGAAGGGTGTGTGTATGTGTATTGCTAGAAGCATCTATTTTCATAATCTATCTGGTAAAACTTCAGGATGAACTGAATACCTCTAGTTAGGCTTACTTCGTTTGCTCAGTGCATTGCAAGACATGATGATCGCTGTATTACTTGTGTTTCTGACATTGGTTCCCCATTGTCTTTGGGGAGCTGTATGTGTGGGCTCCTTCCTGATCAGGTTCAGTCGGTCTGGGTGTGGCCTGCTCATGAGACTTCAAAAGCTCCCTCAGTGACCTCAATTTGCAGATGAGGCTAGAAATCAAAAGGTTTAGAGTTACTTCCTAATGAGAAATTTAGGAGGATTCTTCAGTCTATTGGGTCAGATAAAAGGACATGTTATAGTGATGCTATTGTTAAAAGAAGAAAAAGACACTGAAAGTAAATATCTAAAGCAGGTCTTTTTACAAAATGGTAGCACTAATTGCAATGGGTCAGATAAAGTCATAGAAAACATTTGATATATTCCATATTTTATTCTTGTCATTAATCTGTTTGCATTAGGAAATATTATGGTCCCCATCTCTCAAATTCAGATACCTGTAGGTGCTCAGGAAGCTGCAGACAGAAGATCCAGCTCTATTAGCAACATAACCACTGGTTCTCCCTGGAGATCAAGCAACAAAATAATCTCTACAAACAAAACCCCACTTCTTTCAGGAAACGTCAAGATAGACATCAAAGCCATGTGTTTAGTTCTGTCACCTTCCATCTCCAAGTGAGGAGGCTGTGAAGCCAAAAAATCATGCTGCAGGGGTTAGGGAAGGCAAATGTCAGTCAGATTTGCACTGACTTTCTGCAACTTGAGATGGGCAGGCAACTGTGAAGATGTGACTTGGTGTTAGTTAAGGAATTCCCTTCCTTAGAAACCTATTGAATACTATCAATGGTAATGTAAAACATTTACTGAGCTCTTGTGTCCTAGATATTTTGCTAAGGACTTTACATGGACGCTGTTTTCCTTATTTTTCAGGTGAAGAAATGGAGAATTTATGTGGTTGTATGACATCGTTATTATCTTGGTGGTGGTAGAGGGTAGAGCAAGGATTTAAAACAGATCGCTGAGTTACTACCCTTGATTTGTAGGGGGAAAAAAATCATCCAATTTTGCTTGTTTTTCAGTTCCTTTGTTTATCCTGCCTTAGAATCTGAACCTAGTTATTGTCATCATGAGTAAATTTCTGTTATTGATTTAGTTAAATATGAATCTCTGAGACTGTCAGTGCATATGTGAAGCTCAAATAGTAGCTGACTTTACAACTGGGGACTGAGATGTTTCTTTATGCAAACTAATTAATCCCAAGAAGGAAGTAACAACAATAAAAATTGAAATTAAGCATGGCTGAATATGTTCATGTGTTTACTGAGACCACGGGTGCTGTTATTTTGTCAGCACCAAAGACTAGCTTTTATATTTTATAGTATTCCTTTTCTGTTTTAGCTAATGGTTGTTGCAATATTTTTCCTCATTTGCTACAGATACTCAAAAATCTCAGGTTTTCTTTGCCTATTGGTACTTTTTGCAGTGTTGGGATTTGAACCCAAGGCCTTATGCCTACCAGGTAGGTGCTCTACCATTGAGCCACATCTCCAACCCTTTCATTAACACCTGGAGATAGAGGATGAAGACATGAGGCATGATGGCAAATACAAATTTTGTCAATTTGCATTTGAATGTATGTGAATGTAGGGACCCTAACTACATGCCTTCCAGATTTTTCTGTCCTATGCATTCAGTATAATGGCCTGGTCTCTGTGAAGCCCTGCCTGAGTGTGTGCTGGGTACATGGTGTGGGCTTCACCCCTCTCTTGGCTTGCCCTGCTCTTCTGAGGGCCCAGATGGGGAGGCTTCAGCCTGACAGGGATATTTATCTGGCCATGTAGAAGGGTCAGGGATGCTTGCTCAGGGCTCCATACTTGCACTTACAATGTCAATGGGTAAAGGCCATGTGGATTGATGGAAACCCCCACACCTCTAAAACCTGTTGTAACACTTGTCCGTCTTCTGAGGCCAAAACCCTCAAATAAATAAGTCTCCAAATAGGTTTCTTTCTTTTTAAAGCTTCTTCTCCTCTAAGGCCAAGACTACATTTTTATCTCCCCCAATAAAACATGTAACGACGACATGTCTTTTACACTTGGAGCTCCTTCGATTCTAGGCTCAAGGACAGAAGATAGTCAAGGGAGAGATGTAGGGAGAGAGGCTCCTCCTGCAGGCAGAGCAGGCTGTGCATCTGCTGGCAGAATGCTGGAAATGTCCTTGGGTGGTGGGACCAGATTTCTTTCCCTGTAATTATATCATATATGATCCTTCATATCCTCACATGTGTATATTTATATATACCTAATCTTTTATGTAAATTATAACTAAAATGAATGTTGGAAATACAAAGATATGTACAAAACCTCAGGAGGCCAAAGAAACATTGTAGCGTTCACAAGGGCCCTCCACAGCTCACTCTTCTTCCTAGTGTGCAGTGTGATAGGATTATAGTTGCCCACTGTCCCTGAATGACACATGGCCTTAGGACTGCTGTGGCCTATGAAGTTCTCATGTGTGGGGGTGCACAGGTCTCCTAGGCAGAAGCCTAAGAACCAGCCTGTGCTTTGCTTTGGTGTACTTTGCTTTCCTGCTAGCATGGCGAATGGCCACACCATTAGCCCAAGCCCCTGATGGAATCTCCTTAGTGACCCTCGGTGGGCATGCAGAGACAGCAAGAAATCATCTTTTGTTATTTGAAGTTATTGGATTTGGGGTTATTTGGATTAGCAATATGGTCTGATTGATAAGAAAATCATCATGTCTCACGCTCCAATAATAGGATGTAATAGAAATGGGAAAAAGGAAATTACTCAAGAGGAAAGGACTCAATATATTTGTTTGTTTTAACCTTAAGATCAGCTGGGATCAGTAAATGTAGGAAAGGCCAAGTCCCATAAACCCTGTTTTGGCTTTTCATTTTAAGTGTGATAAATATATGTAACATAAAATTCAACATTTTGTGATTATAGAGTGTCACACACTATTCCCTCCTTCCCACCCCTCACTTCTGTAACCTACCGTTCTACTTTATCTAAGTGTGACTGCTCTAGGGACCTCGTATAAGTGCATTTGTGCTCTTTTCATCTCTTTTCTGATGTTAAAAACACAATACTGCAGACTGGGTAAGTTTTGAATGTAAGAGGTTTATTTTGGCTCACAGTTCTGATTCAAGGTCGAGGGGTGCATCCAAGGAGGAACTTCTTGCTGGCAGAGTCCTCATGTGGCACAGGGCAGTGTGTGGCAAGAGACAGGGAGAACAGGAATGAGAGAACTAGCCAAACTGGTTTTGGTAGAAGACCCACTGCCAAGATAGCATATCAGCCCATCACTCCACTAACTGCCTGAGTGGATTAGTCTATGCACTGGAGCAGAGGTCTAATCACCTTTAAAGGTCCCATCTTGTCCCACCTCTTAAGATCTCAGAAGGGGGGATTAAATTTCAACATAAGTTTCGGAGGAGACAGACCATGTACAAACCATAGCATATATACTCTATTTGTCATTTTGTGCTTGGCTTCCTGAAAGCCTTTTTTTGTTTTAACAACAACAACAAAAAAGATTGGATTCTTGTTTCTGCCAGCAACCCTTATATCTGTCCATCTATTTCTTAGTCTTTGCCTAAAGAAGAAAGGAAAAACAAGAATCTACCTAAAGGATGCCTCTAGTGTGGGTCAGGCTGCCCGCAGGCTTTCCAGGGCAGAGGTCAGTGACCTTTCCAAATGGAAATGCCACAGCTCCCATGCCCTGCGCTTTCCTTGGGTCAGTGGTTAGGGATGCTTTCAACCCAGAGGGACCACGGTCAGCCTCCTGCTGGTATGGGGAAGGCAAATATCCTACAAATTGATAGGGAGAGATTTATTTTTTCAGTAGCAGAGCTGTTACAGGATGGGCCAGTGTGAACAGGTGGTTGTAGCTTTCCGAAGGGATTGTCACAATGGTGGCAGGCCCAAAGCCATGGCAATCATCCTAGGGACCGTCAAATAAGTGTATCTTTCTTTTCAGTTGAAGAAAAAGACTGTGGCAGAAGTTGGTTGGGGATATTATGACCCTCTCTGATGAATGCTTTTCTTTTTTCCAGAAATGTGCTTGTTAGGAACACATAGGTCGTTGAAGGTAGATGTCAGAAAGCTGAGGGATGTGAACTTGACCACAACGATCCGTCCCTGAGTGCTTATTCAGGGAGGCAGGCAGCTTGTGGAGGAGACAGTAAGCCTGGGAGGCCCCTGCTGAAATGTCACTTCTGTCTGCTTCATCAGATTTGAGAGCCACCGAGAGGAGGGGAGGAGAGGAGAGGAGGTCAGGATAGTGGTTTTGTTGGAGTTCTTCTTTGGAAAGAAGAATTGGAGTTGATTATTTAAACAGTCACGGAACATGTAATAATTGTTTGTCACAGAGATAACAAAACTGAGCTGCAGTTTACACATGGACTCAGTAGATTTTTCTTTGTGCATCAGGAATTTAACTGGGTCTGGGGGTACAATGGGAGATAAAGACACATGGCTTTCTCCAGTCCAGCAAGGAGACAAATATTATTCAGCCAATCAATAAGACAGTTGATGACTGTTAATCGAACACAAATTATATTCCAGACACAGGATATTAGGGAGTGAATGAGACACAAGTCCTGTAAACAGATGTCAACTTGTAACTCTAATGAGGGCTAGAAAAAAGGGGCACTCTGTCTCTCTCATGGGATTGTATAACCAAGGAGAGCTTGTTCTGAGGGAAAGAAGAGCTCAACCAGGTGAAAGGGGATGAGAAGTGCATTGCAGGTAGAGGCAACAGCATATGCAAAGGCCCTGTGGAGACAGGGATCTTGGCGAGAATGAAGGATGAATGGAAGATAGAAATCATCTCTGCTAAAATTGGAATGGGCAGAGGGATTGGTAGATTAGTTTATGTTGGAGGGGTAGGCAGGAGCCAATAATAAAAGGAATTTTCATAAAAGGGGAGGATATGTGCTCATCATTTTCCATGTTAGAATGTGCATACTGTCTTCTTCCTTAGTATAGTACTTTGAAGTCAGACTGCCAGGCTTATATACCAGCTCTCCTACTTACAAGCTTTGTGACCATAAGCAAGTTTATTAACCTGTCTATACCTCAATTGCCTTATCTGTAAAGTGGAAAATGTGTTAGTACCTACTTCATATACTTGTCAGGAAAATTAAGTGAATTAAACGTATGTGTGTATTTATATGTGTGTATATGTATATTTGTGTGTATATATGTGTATGTATAAAACACATGCGTGAGATAACACAAAGAAGTTTAGAGGTGGAATGATTGTGTTTTAGAACCTTAACCTAGTCAGTAATTAATCTTCTGATAGGGACTAACTAGGCGCTAACTGGAGGCCCCTAGGGTATATCTAGAGGAGATGGGTCATTGGCAGCATGTCTTTAGGGTATGTATTTTGTCATTGTTGAGCAAAGTTCTCTTTCTCTGCTTCTTGGTGGTCACATTCTTACCTGTTTTCCTCTGCCACACTCTTCCACCACGATGTTCTGTCTCACTTTGAGTCCAGAGCAATAAACTAGCTGCCTATGGACTTAAGACCTCTGAAACCATGAGCCTCAAATAAACTTCTCCTCCTATCAAGTTGTTTCATCCTTTGGTCACAGCAGTGAAAAAGCTGAGTAAAACAGTGTATGTGTATGTGTGTCTCTATCTTCTGGAACAATGCCAAGCACTAATTAAGTACCCTATAAATATGGCCTATTGTTGTTATTATTGCATCCTATATGGTAGAGAGCATTACTGTTCAGAAGAAATCCCCTAATTAGTTTATGAATAAGAAATTTACCCTGAATTATATTCAGACCATATAAATGTTTGCATCATGAACAGAGAAAACCTAAAACAAGCTGTGGGTCTCTTCAATGTCATTTACAGATGGAAAATGCCTTTCTCAAGTAAATTATCTTGGAAAAGGCTTTTTTAAAAAACATGTAATATTAAAATACCCCTAACTCTGCCCATATATGTATTTGAGATTTTTGGAAGAGAGTGCATTCTTGATGACTCAGGTGATACTTGGGACTGACGAAGAGAAGAACTTACTTCAGATCGCTTCACAATTTTTTATCATTGATGCCACTTAGAATGCCGTCTTAGAATGGCAGAGCCAGGAGCATTTTGAGAGATTAGCTAGTCATTTGTTCTCATTTAATTGGTTGTTAGTTTCTGCATAAAGTGATCATGTTAGATAAAAAAAAGGATCTGCCAGCTTAAAAATTTAATAGACAAGCAATCAATTTAACTGAGACGCTTCTGTGAAAATCACAAATGCCATCTGCAGCTTCTTTTTGGAAGGTGGTAGTGCATTTCTGCTGAAGGTTTTATTTTTTTAACTCTTTGAAATAAATAAAAGCAATAAGCAGCTTTGCTTGGTGCAAATAGATTTGGTAATATGTGAGTCATCATGCCTTCCATGTGGGCAGTGCTATATTATTAAACAAACAAACTTCTATTGAAAGCTCATTATGCTGAGGCCTAGTGATGGATGCCTATGTGGGATGCCTCATTTAATCCTCACAGTAATTATGGAGTCTTGGGCAGGTCTCGAGTTGCAGGTTTTTGGATCCCATCTCACTCCTCCTCTGCTCTGGCAGGGGGACTGCAGCCTCTCCTGTCCACTGGACTGGACATTAGGAGGTGATGGTGGAGATACAGTGTATGGTGGGAAGGAGGCCAGGGCATTTCTCCCTCCTCCTCTGCCTTGGGTTGTGTCTTCCCTATGCCTCCAGCTCCCAAGAGACTGGAAGGTCTTGGTTCTTGCTTCTACTTGGTGGCTTCACATCAAGCTTCTGATAACAGTTTCTCCTCCTTGATCTTCCTGGTCAAGGGATGATGGAACTTCCTGCTCTGGCTCATGTCTGGATCCCCCATCATCTGATTTGCTGATAGATCCTGTCTCCGATAGAACCAGTTCCCTGCATGACACTCTATGAGATATATTTGAAGTAATTTCTGTGTTCTTGTTGAAACCCTAACCAATACAGAACTTTGTATAATTATACTTCTTTTTTTCTTTTTTTTAAATTTATTTATTTTATTATTTCTTACATATATCACAATAGAGGAGTGCATTACATTCATAATTTTGTTTGCATTACAATTCTTAATACACCTTTGTACCACAATTTATCAAATCTCTGTTTGTATATAAGGTATGTTGACACCAAATTCACATCTTCATATACCTGTTTTTTAATAGATGAGAAAACTGAGGTCCTCCAGGTCCTATCACAATATTACAAATTGCCAATTATAGTAAATGCCTCAGACTCTGAAGCTTACATATACTTTTTCTACTATTTTACTATGGTGACTGCATAACTCTCTATAAAGGAGAAATCTCTTTTATGGGGAAAATCACTCTTGGATCATCAGTGTTGTGATGGTTTTGCCATACTCCTGTGTTATAGTTCAACTGGATGGAGGACTTATAGCAGGATGAATCAGATGAATCTAAGGGTCAATATCTAATTGTTCTCCACAGACAGAATTATGAGGTCTTCAGGCAGCAGATTAGAAAGATACCCATTTGTATTTGTCAGTTTTCCATTGATAGAATAAAATGCCCAAGGCTAGGTAATGTATAAAGAAAAGAGGTTTATTTAGCCCACAGTTTTAAAGGCTGAAAGTCCAAGATTGGGTGGCCCCATCTGTTCAGTGTCTGGTGAGGGCCTTGTGACAGATGGCATCATGGTGGGAGCATGTATGACAGGGAAAGATCACACTGAGAGACAGGAAGGCAGACAGCAAAGAGGGGCCAGTCTTGCTCTTTTATAACTCACTCTAACGGGGTTAGTTAAGTGGGGTACTATGAGACCTATGCAATCCCTTCCAAGGTCACAGCCCCAATGACCTAATCACCTCCCATTGGACTCCACTTCTTAAAGGTTCCACTACCTCTTAACATGTTCACAGTGAGGACGAAGGCGTCAATACATGAACACTTACAGGACAGGCCACACCCAAACCATAGCAACCACTGAAGCTCCGTCCTTCAGGAAATCCTCCAGACCACAGAGCTACCCAGTTCTGGCCACTCATCCAGAATGAGTTCCTTTTGTTTCAGTTTGAATAGAAAGTTGAGATCTTTTTATTTCTCACATTGAATTTACTCAGAATTAGGACAGGTTCTCTCTTATATTGTCATTAAGTCTCAAACATAATCAAAGACTCTAGATTTGTACCATAATTTTAGGCTTAATCTTTAGACCCCTTTCAGAGGAATAAATCATAGGCTAAACTGTTAGGGGTCTGAAAATAACTGAAGGAATCTTAGGATGTCATCGATTTACTTGTAGGGAATTTTCTTGTAAAGAGAAAAGGAGGATAATTCTTTATGACTTTTATCTTTGCCCCAGGCTAGTTCTATTCTCCAGGTTCATTTTTTTCCCTTTATGACTTTTATCTTTTCCTTTTGTATATACTATGTGAACCAAGGAACTTTGTGTCCTATTGGCATTCTAAAAATAAATAAATAAATAAAAATGTGAAACTAACAGTAGAAAAACAGCCTCTGAACCCTCTTCTATTAAATAGATAGATGGGACCAAGTAGCAGACAGGGCCAAAGTCTAGGTTAGATCATGGTAGGGGCAGGGAGAATGTGTATTATGTGTAGCCACAGAAGCGGCGAGTGACTCAACCACGTGTTTAGAAAAATAAGTTGAAAATTGTGTTGGAAGAGAATCTGGATGGAGGGTGCAATTATGATGTTATTATATATTGTACACAGAGAATACACAACTGGGTGGCTCAGAAAACAATACTCCCCAAATATTACAAGTTTTACAAACTGAGGATTAAACTTGCATCACAGAGGAGAACACTCTGAAAACGAAGCACTCTGTCTAAAGCCCAGCGAAACTTTGTCCCAGGGTAGTCTGTTCTCCAGGTTCATTTTTTTTTCTCTCTAAAATTTATTTGCACCCTCTCTTGCCTATAACCTTCCTTTCCTCTCTCCCAGGAAGCAGGTTTTTAAGCCCCAACCCCCGGGCCCTTCTTTGAATTTCACATTTGTGTGGCTCCCATGCACATGTGCATGTCAATAAAGTGATTTTAATGTGGGTGTTGTTGACTTGCTTCTGCATATTCAATTACTGAACCTTCAGAGGGAAAGTTTGAACTTCCCTATAAAGGCATACAACCATATAATGGTGCTATTATGGTAGCCAAGGAGACAGGTAACAAAGGCTTGCAGGAAGTGACTTTGGAATAGAAGCTACTGGTGGATGCATGAGATGCTGTAGAGTTAGGACTAAGAAGATTTTATTGATTGGGATGGGAGATGAGGGAAGAGAGAGAAAATGAGGATAAATCTGAAGCCTTTCTGACTTTTATCTTTTCCTTTTGTACATACTATGTAAACCAAGGAACTTTTTTCCCTATTGTGGATTTTTTTATATTCCTCTGGGGGTCTATTTGATACTCACTCCTCCTTTGCTGAAGGAAGAGTACAGCACTTGTCTCCATCTGAGGCGGAAAGGGAGCGCCTGACAGCCTCAAGCCACTAAGCACATGGAGTCTATGGCGTCTAACCTCCATTACTCCTTGCACAAGAGTGACCACAAACCATGGGACTTCAGAGGTATCTTTCAATCTCTAGACTGTCCTTCCAGGGTCAGGCCAGGGATGAGGTAATTGCCTGCCTCGGTTTGCCTTGGGTCACAGGTCAGGCCTGAAGGGTTCTCATACCTAGCATACCCCTGCACTCTGCCAGTGTGGCCTGAGGGCAGAACCCACCCGTCCTCTCCCTCTGTCCTTTGCCTCTGTTTCCCTTCTTACCTGCAGGACCTGCTCCTGACACCTGCTAGTCTCCCCAGGCTTTGGAGTCCCAGCACCTCTTATTGCCTGATCCCTTCCTGAATAATTATGTATGTTTTGTATCTTTTAAAAATTTCATTCTATATTGCATTTTGTTACCCTTTAATCTCTCCAACTGAGCTAGTCTTGTCTGTCAGCAAGAGAATCTCCACGTCCTTGAGGGAAGAAGTATTTCTGCTGGTGGTTATCCTCCGACACACCTTGTGCAGAAGGCACACCTGTGAATAATTGATTTAATGTGGAAAATGTGCCTCCGTCTTCTTCTAGCCATCTTATATACTTAGTTACCTATTGCTTCCTTCTTCAGCCAATAGATTGCCATCACGTATGTGAGCATGCAGTGTAGGTTCTGAATATTAAAGCATTTCTTTCAGGCAAAAGAATAATAATAAAAAAAAAAACACTGTGACCAGAGAGAGCTCCAGGCATGGTGCTGAGGAAAAGAGAAAGAAAGGAAAACACATTTAGAAACATAGTTGTTCTTCAACCTGGATGAACTGGTTTGCTGGAAGTTACCAAAAAGCAAAGCTGTTCAGAACAATTATCAGTCCATTGTCAGATATGGCAGGCATGTCTTTCTTAGGACAGCAAAGCGTAGGAAGTAACAAAGGCCAAGATATTCTTGGTGGGCCATTTGAATCAAAGGTGTTTTCTGCTTTAAGAACCTTGGCTTCTCCATCAGTACAGAGACCAGCAGGTAGTGATTGAGTAACTACAACTTATTGAGCCAGGAATATAATGTCAACTTATACCTCTGTGTTGAATTTTCCACCACAAATATAGACGCAGGTGTTTCAATTCTCAGTACAAACATAATGAAACTGATATCTAGAGAATTAAGTAATTTAATATGACTAGGTCACTTTCTCTAAGAAACCTTCCCTAACTTCATGATGGGTTAAGGGATGCTCCATCTCCTAGAGTAGCCTATGGATATTTTAAGCTTAACCTCTATACATTAATTTTTAATATTTTTTAGTTGTACATAGACACATAGTATCTTTACTTATTTTTATGTGGTGCTGAGGATCAAACCCAGTACCTCACACATCGGAGGGAAGCACTTTACCACTGAGCTAGAGCTCCAGTCCTCTATACATTATTTTATATCAGAAACATGATAACAAGGCAATCTGTTTCATATATTCATATATCTACCTCCCTGATTAGGAGAAGGGAAAGTTCACCTTCTAAGTCCAGTGGCTTTTTTTCTATGTATATTGACAATGCCATTTTCATACATGTCCTGGACCTTGGGGTTTTAAAACATAGGGTGCCCTTTAGTCAGTGGGAATATTTACGTGGCCAGGGTTACTGGTATGTCCTCATTCTCTACGGAAGAAAGCATTTCCTTCTTTGCTCACTTCCTTCCAAATTGACTGAAGGCCTTATGCATGCTGAGCACGAACTCTACCAGGGAGCTACATCCCCAGCCCTTAGAAAGTTTTCTTACAAAACATCTACCTCATTGCATTTCAGGGGCAGGGGAGTCTGTTTCCAGAAAATTAACATCAAAAGAGGATAGCTTGTGGTGTAATTGCTCCCTGGCAAAAGGTTACCACGGATGCTGGAGAACTTTCATGGTTAATTTTGTAGAGCTGTGGCTAATGGGACCAATCGCCATGCCGTGGAGATTCCTCAAGCTGATTGAGTGTCCAGAAGGGAAACGGGTCATGGGCTGTGAACCCTGGATGCTGAGGAGTTCATGGCAAACAGAAAGCAGTCAAATGTGACTCAGTCAGCTATGGGTGGAGTTGGCCTTGGCTGTCTCAGCTGAGCTGACATCAGCAGCATTTGACTGACATCAGTGCAGACAGCCAGCCACCAGCCAAGGACAACCAGGATTTGTGTCATGTGAGAAGAAATATCTGTTAGAGGGCACCAAATAGTAATAGTGAGCCATCTTTTGCCATCCAAAGAGAAGCTCTCTGACTTGTCCTGGAAGGTACAGAGCATCCAAGGCCCACACCAGTGCTCTCTCCTTAGACCACACAGAAAAGGGAGATTTTCAAGAAGTTGTACACTCAGGTTAGGATCAAGCTGACACTTGGACGGCTTGCTTCTTCAAAGCACAAAAAGTCTTTGAGGTATTCGGGAACGGCGGTGATTTGACACAGCAGCTTATCATTCTTCCTAGATGTGGTTCTTGTAGATTAGGCCAGAGAAATATTTCAGCAGTGCAGTCATCACACATGTGCTGATCTTTGTTGATATATAAGAAACAACAACGATGCATGCCCGAGAGAGGTTTCACTGGAGATCCGGGTAAGATCCCAGGTAAGGAACGCTGTGCCTTTCAAACCAGAAGCAACAGTGCATAATTAAAGCGTAACCATCTTCAAAATAATTTTTAAAAGATAACAGCTCACATTTGCTAAACACTTCACTTATTGAAAACATGGTGGCAAATCCTATCTCATTTGATCACAGCTACTTCTGCAAAACTTAAGAGGCAGGTGTAGTCGCTCATTTTGCAGAGGAAGAGAAGCTGAAGGTTTTCCCAAGATTTTATTTATGATGAAAAGAAGTCTGGATCACACAGTAGTTACTGTAGAACTAGGACTAGAATCTTAACACTTTAACCAATGTTTTCAGATGATAAAGCTCATGATGTCTTATCTGAAATTTTGAATTCCAAACAACCATGTAAAGTTTTTTTGTTTTGTTTTGTTTTTAATTTCTTTTCCTAACTCATTTGGAGGCAAAACTACCTGTTCTCGGTGGCTTTTGGCAACATTCTGTTTTGAGATGATCTAGATTTCTTCTCTAGGGACAATATCCATTTGTTTCATTGCAGGCATTTTTAATGTGCTCCAGTTACAGAATGCAGCCTCAGACATTATATTTGTTATATGAGCCATATTGTCATTCTAAACTCCAAAAATTTCTATATTCAAAAGCACACCTGAACAGAAGCATTTTAGGCAGTAACTGTAAGCCTGGAGTAGATTGCCTGTGTCTCTGATAGTCAGGAGAGGAGGTGTTTATGTCAATCAGATATTCTGGTTAACATCTCTGTAGGTGCCATGCGTGTATTGCTAATGCTGAACAAATTAGACCATAAAGAAATATACTTCATATCAACCCAGCAGTTGTTGAGAGGGTTAAATAGGATAATTCAGGTAAATCATTTGGCACAGTGTCTGGTTCATAGGGTACATTCTGTAACTAGCATGTTATTTTCTTTCTTAATAAGTATCCCCATCTTACAAATGAGGAAATGTAATAGTCAGAGAGGTTAAGTAACTTGCCCAAACTCACACAGTTAGTGCATGTCATTGCCAGGACTGGACATTCAGACTGTCTCTCTCACACAAAGCATATGCATAACCACTAGGATAGAGGTGATTCTTGGACCTTCAGGGGGCTCTAGAAATCCTTCCAGATCATCATTATGAAAATTAATTACTGAATCATTGGACTGTAGCATGTGGAAGTGCTGTTTAATAGCCTGCTGATTAAGCCAGGTTTTGTTGGCTACAGAGAGAGAGAAAGGGAGAGGGAGGAATGGGAAAAGAAAGAGAAGGATTAAATTACTAGAAAATCTCTTACCAATTAAAAAGTTGGAATGACTTTATGGAGCAAGTGAGGAACCTCTTTTCCCAGGAAATAGTATAAATACGGTCCCTCCCATGGATAAAGTCTTTCCAGAAATGATAGCAAAGAAAAGTCACTCCCAGGGCTTTTTCCAAAATTCTGTGGTCAGGCTCAAGAAACCTAGTGTGGGGGATGGTGGGTAATTTTGTGTCCTGATAATGAGA
This sequence comes from Urocitellus parryii, assembly GCF_045843805.1. Taxonomy (NCBI): domain Eukaryota; kingdom Metazoa; phylum Chordata; class Mammalia; order Rodentia; family Sciuridae; genus Urocitellus; species Urocitellus parryii. The sequence continues at coordinate 80,329,136 of NC_135540.1, forward strand.
ATTCCCCCCACTCCACCCTGTTCCCAGCGCCCCTCACACCACCTTCTCCCTTTCCTTGCTTTGAATCTAGCTGCTTTGCCGCCAGCGCTGGCCCGATCTGAGCGTGGGGAAGGTGGATGCGCTGCAGGAGGGAAGGGCTGGGGGTGGGGGAGCCTGAGACGCAGAGAGGAGCTAAGAGGAGAGCATCGCGGGCCTCCCAGATTGGCCCTCATCCCGCAGCTCCCTTCCTGACCCAGCTCCCTTCCCAGATGGGGAGAGGAGCTCTCCAGCGCCGGGTGCTGTGGTCCGTCAGGACAAGCCCGCCAGAAAGGAGCCCCTCTGCGCTAAGCTGGAGATTAAGAGCGCCTGGTGCGCTTGCGTCCTCCGCAGCTGCTCCCACCCTGGTGTGGTGAGGCCTCCGCGTGCGTCTGGCTTTATTTGCTCTTTGGGGCGCGGCACTTGAAAGATGCCCCCTCCCCCAGACTCCTTGACATTTGTCCAGAGATTAATTGGGCTAATCCCTTTCTTGGAAGAATAGGCTGGAGAGGATGTGTTTGGGGAGGGTGAGGAGGCAGGCGGGGATTGGAGAGGCGAGCATTAATGAAGGCGCTGGGGCTTGCTGGACCCTTTGAAGGAAGAAAAGAGCAAATTTCTCTGCTGTTCTGGACAAGGCTGACAGGTGGGCAGGGAGACTGCGGCTCCTCTGTTCTGCCCGGCTTTGCCAGAAGGTCTGTGTGCACCAGCAGTAACGACTCTTGACAGCACCAGCTGTCACTCAGGGAGGGAGCACTCCCAGGACACCTTGGCCTGCCATTCGGTCTCTGGCACTGAGGGCAGAAGTGAGAGCCCCAAGACAAGCCGTCCTCACAGGGGAAGGCACACATTGCTCCAAGACTTGTCTGGGATATTTAAAAAACAAACAACAACAACATCTCCCCCACTTCTATTTTGTTCTGAATAGACAGTTTATCATTTTAGATTTGTGAGACAAGGTACAGAACCACGGGCCATGTTTTCGTATGCTGTATTCAGCCATTCATGTTTTGGAAGGGGACACAAACCTCTTCACCTATTCTCTAATAAGAATTGCATTTATTGGGTTGGGGATGCAGCTCAGTGGTAGAGTGCTTGCCTAGCATGGGTCTTGTGACCCTGGTTTGAACCCCACACACAGACACACACAGACACACACACACACACACACACACACACACATCCACACACACAAACGGCATTTATTTATAATAGTTTATTATATGCCAAGATCTAAAATTTCCCATGTATTAATTTCTTCTTCCTAGCAACCCATATGAGATAGGTGCCAGTATAGTCTCCACTGTACAGTGTTAGTAACTGACTAAGGTCATTTGTAAATGGTGGCACCAAGATTCACACTCAGGCACTCAGTTTGTAGCTCTACCCTCACTCAGCATGCTACTGGGCTGCATTGCTAGCAGAGAGAAGGGAATAAGCACTTTGCCTGGGCTAGTCCCAGGATTGAATATGACTGAAGTGAAAATGAAAAGTTAATTGAAGATCCTGCATCCCAGGGGAACTGAGTATAAAGAGCCACAGTAATACTTTGAGATCCCTGGGAACCTCTGAAAGATATGTGCCTAATTTTACTATAGGTGAAAAATTTCCTCCAGCTAACAAGATTCCATTCCTGTGCTGTTTCTGTATAAATTACAGCAGGCAATGGCATAAGAAAGATGAAAGACTGGTGGTTAATCACATGAATTTAGAATGGGATTTATATTTGATGCCTGTTATAAAAACTATTAATGATGAGGAGTTTGCCAAGTATCACCGAAAAGGTGAAAAGAAACCTGCCAAGGTATGAATATCTGTTTATCCCCCATCAGAGGTAAGATAAGTAGGTCACAGAAATTGCTTTGGAAGGAAACTTAAATGACAAATTCTAATGTCAGAACAATGATTAGAAGGTTTGAGGCACGTTTTTGCAGTCTGTGAGCACAATGAGAAATCTTTGACTTGGGAACATCCATCTGACTTAATTCTGCTTATTCCTTCTATGTAACCACTGTCCACCAGTAGGAAGCTCTTTCTTCCTGACATTTATCCCCTTGACCCATATGAGTAGCAGCACTGATCTGTGTACTACCTATGGTGTCCAGAGGGATGCCTTCCACCCTGCATCCTATTACTCTCCAGCATCAGGAGCTGGAGATGGTGAAAGGAAGGAAGAGAAACTTGACTCCTCTGCCCTGGTCCCAGCCCCTTTCCCACCTTGTTTTGCTGCAAGATTATTCTGTCATGCCCAGCACCAGTCTTCTGGCCACAGAAAGGAAAGGGGAGCAGATGAAAAAGGTAGGCATTCTTGTTTCCTAATTCCTTATTCTGGATCTTTCTCCCAATTGAGCCACAACCCCTGCTTCCTCTCACCTCTATCTCTGCTTCTCATTCGACGCAGATCCTCACTGCTCACTTGCACCTGACAGCAGCGACACCACTATTGGATCCTTACAACAAAAGATAACTTTGCATTGAACTCCACAGTTTGACAAATCTCAGGTGGCAGTTCTTCCTGTGTACTCAGAGAGGGTTTCTTCAGTATTCGACACCAGTATGGGGTGACAGTTGAGAGTCCATTACAGAACTCTCCAGAAAAACTCTCTTGATGCTACAGTTTGTCAGGAGACACCCTATTCCAAAACAAAGAATTCCAAATAAACTTGAAATAGTCTCTTTTTATAATTTGGCATTCATTAGCAAAATCTTTGTTTTTCTACATATGGAGTTTTCGTTTTCTGATAAAATGCTCAGTGGTTTTCAAGTTGTACCACTTTTGCATGAAGATCAACATCTTATACCAAATAATGTCATCTATATCCATTTGACTTTATTTTAACATAGCTGACAGGATATTAGACCATATTGATAGATGACGGGGAATTAGACCATATTGCCCCTTCTTCTTACTACTCTGGGGCCTTGGACACGTACTGCACTGCATGTGCCACCAAAGCTGTGCTAAGTCCTGCATTCACCTGCCTTTGTTTCTCACCAGACTGTGAGCTTTCCATTACATGCACCATGTTTTAACTTAGTTTGAATCTTCTACTCTTACCCTGTCCAATCCATTCCCTACAAAGCAGCAGATAAGATTGTGTCATTTTTTTTTCTTGCTCAAAACCCTTCAAAGTCTTCCTATTGCCCAACTATGCATGCCTGACCAGGGCTCACTACCCCTGCAGCTTCTGGCTCCTGTTTGCTTTCAGCCTGGCTCCAGGTCCACTGGCCTCTGCTCAATGCCCAGGACTCTGTTGCCTCAGGTCCTTGGAGCTTGCTCTTCTCTCTGTCTTGAATGCTCTTCACCCGCCTTTTGCATGGTCAACTCCTTGTTATGCCTCAAGTGTTAAAGGCTTAAATGTCACCTTTAATGTCAGAGAGACCTTTCCCTGAACACAACATCTGAAGTGAATCTGTTCTGTTGTTTTCTATCTCTGGAACCTGTTTAATCCCTTTATATGACACATCTCCGTCAGTAAGTGCTTTCTTTATCGACTTTTGGGGGCTCTCAATTAGGCATCATGAGGACAGAGTCCTCATCTGTTTATTCACAGCTGTATCTTTAGCACAAAAAGTGGAATTTAGCATGGATCTGTTCTGCATATATTATGTCTGAGTAAATGAGTACAGAAATGAACAATGAACAACACAGAGATGTTCTCTCAGTCATTATCCAATAGGAATTATGTATAAAGATTCTCCCATGGTTTATAACTTTTGTGTTTACCCAAGTGGATGGTGCAACCCCTCACACTTGTGAGCACACAAGGTGTGAAAAGTAAGACAGGCCTTATTTATCAGAGAGTTGTACAGAGAGCAGAGGTGATGTCCAAGGGGCCTACATGACACCATGTGCCCTGCTGCTCAGGCACAGTCTGCTCACCTTCTCCTGTTGAACCCGGGATCTTCTCTAAGCCAGAGATGCCTTTTGATACTCTCATGTACAAGCAAAATGAATCTGGGAGATGATCATTCACAGCTCTTTAAACAGTGTATCTGCCTCCATAAGAAGCTTTCAAATAAATGGGGGTGGATAACTGGGATGTAGCCCCTCTTAAGGCTCTTACTCGTGACAGCATCATGACAGCCTTCAGGAGCTGGCCACCTTCAGAAAGAGATTATTTGCATTGTCATATCAAAAGTCCTAGGTTTCTCTTTTAAGCTTGATCTCAGCATCAAGAAGCAAGTGAGCGAGTGAGTCTTCACCAACTCTACAAGCATTGTTTTTGGTTCAAGCCTGACAATTCCTAAATTCATTTTATAAGAAAGATGACCAAGGTCCAAACAGACTAGGATGTGTCTGCCTCTGTTGCCCTTTGGTTTGTGCAATAAGGCTATGGGACAACTGTGAGAAATAACTCCTCTAAAACATTGTTAAATCAGTCATTGGAAATGTATTATTTAGACCAAGATGCTATTTTGTTTTAAATTTTATATTTGTTTCTATTTACAATGCACACTAGAATTTCCAGTGTGGTATTTTGCTTATGATCCTCTAGTACTATATTAATGATAACCAACATGAACTCAAAATGGAAAATGGCAGGGATTCTTCTAATAATATTCAGGGAAATTTTATTTTATCTCTGTATTAGCAGTTCTTTTGAGACTGAGAAGTAATTTCCTAAATTATGGCCTAAGGTGATAATCTCCTAAATACAGCCTCCTCTCTCAGTGAAAAGACTGGAGTCCTTGTTTTGTTTATTGTCTTTGAATTATTTATAGATTTAAAGACACCCCACCAAGCATTGACTCATCTGCCAGGTGCATTGGGCCTCAATGGGTTGGAAATGAAATGTGGGGTCCCAAGCAGGGGAAGGGATGAAAACAGCATTCACTGTTTATTTGCTCACAGATGTTCACATAATAGGAGCCGAAATTTAAGAAGAAGCTTCTCTCACTTTGTATTTGACAAGAGACAAAGAAAGACAGTTGTGTGCAAGTCGTTGGAAGGCAAGGGGTAATGAACCTCTAAGAGCCGCAAATGCCCACGTTTACCAATCCTGGAGGGAGAATCCCCTTGACAAAGGAATTGATTTTCATTCCCAGAAACGCAAGACTAGGGCATCTGGCTCTTGATGAATCCTCAGCAAGTGACTTTTACATGAGGAAGGGACTAGGACTCGATCCTGGATGGTGACTCGGAGACCTGGCCATTGATTTCTCTCCTCTCCCAGTACCCTGAGGAACTGTAAGAAAATCATCATGCAGTGCCAGAGTCATGACAATGACAACTCCTGACATCAGCCACACACCCTCTCCCCAGCCTGTGTCAGTGCAGTCCGTTTGGGTCTGTGCATACCACAGTGACCTGTCACCTGGCAGTCTTGAGTTCTCAGTTTGTCATGCAAGCAAAGATGGGACAATGTGAATGAAAGAGACATTTGCTGTGACGGTAAGGGTTTGGCTTTCTAGGCTAGAAGTTCAAAAGTGTGTTGTTTCTTTCTGTGTATGGTGTTCCTGAAATTATTGTCAATGACCAAATGGCAAGTGGCATCTGAATTATGATTTTCCAGGTCTGAAAAAGCTAGATTTCATTCAAGGTTGGCTAACTGAGTCAAAGGTTAAGATGCTTTTCTGTATATTATGGTTTTTCTAAAAATTAGAGTTAATGACATTTTAAATTACTGTTACTCTGAGTTCTGATATTGGGAAATCTCTCCCTTCTCCCTTGCCCTCACAGTCAGTGTTCATCTCTGTTGAAGCTACAGAGCATTCAGGACCATGACAGCTTTTCCAGAACAACAGATGGTATTTTCCTGATATTGTTAAGTCTCTTATATTCATCTACATGAAACTTAACAGACACACACACACACACACACACACGTAACTTAAATCTTATTCCTCACTTTCTCTAAAATTTTTACTCTCTGATTAATAACAAGAAGATAGGCTAGCTGCTGTGTGAAACAATCCCCATAATTCAGTGGTTTAACACCATAAAAAAATTTATTTCTTGTCCAGATGGGAGGAGTGAGACCCAGATTCCTTGCATCTTCTGGATATACCCTTTCATAGATCCTTGATGTCTTGTTCACAGATGGGAAAGGGAGTGACTTTTATGAATTGAGTTGTGTGTGTCAGGAATGGAGGAATCCACATAATTTTATTGCCTAGAATTTGGTCATCCAACCACGCCCAGTATGAGAGAAGCTAAAAGTAGTTTAGGAATCATGGCCCCAGGGAAAAGAGAATATATGTATTGGTAAATAATATTAACAGTATTTGTCATATCAAAAAAACTGAAAAAAGGAGAGTTAGGAGACTTCAAACTGTTAGACATCTTGTAAACTCAAACCTAGCCAGGTGCATATGCTTTTGGAACATTGGCAGCAAGATCAGAGTGCAAAGTGAACCCTGAGTGGCGAGGCTGAGTGCTTGCGGGCACGCCATCAGCATCATCTTCCACAAGAGTTTTATCTGGAGTAGCCTGGGGAGTGTCTGATGCTGATCTGTACAGGAGCCAGCACAGACGTGGGCCACCATGTGATGCCTGCCTGATCATGTTTCTGATGGAAATCATTCAGTTTAGTGTGTAGCTATTTTATTTCGGGTGTGTGTAATGATGAGCTCATAATGTTGGACAGATTTGTTGTATAGTCAGTAGTTGATGATTAGGATTTTCTTTTCACTTTTTATTTCTTCAGAGATTTCAGAGTTAATGATAGATTCACTTGTAGAGTTAAGAAAACCAATCCTAACAATCTGCCTCAATCATGTTTAATCAAGATTGTAAGGATGCTCTGTATTACTTTACCTTTGACCAAACTTGAACTATTGGGAAATCTGGATTACAGAATACTAGATCATCTGCCATTTATTGTATATTAAAATGATCTGTATTACAAATCTTTTTTTCCCTCAAGCACTGGGACTTGTTTTGTGCATATTGTACACCTGAACCACTGTCTCTGACCTAGTGGGCCTCAGTAGATGGTCACCACAGTGGTTCTCAAAGTGGTCCCTTGGGACCAGGCACATCAGCATTTCCATGTTAAAATGCAAACTCTTGGGCCTACCACACACCTACTGAATCAAGAACTCTGTACCCAAAGGACTTAAAAACAGCATACTGCATCCTAAAAAAAAAAATTGGGGACTGGGGATGTGGCTCAAGTGGTAATGCGCTAGCCTGGCATGTGCGGGGCGCTGGGTTCGATCCTCAGCACCACATAAAATAAAGATGTTGTGTCCACTGAAAACTGAAAAACAAATATTAAAAAATCTCTCTCTCTCTCTCTCTCTCTCTCTCTCTCTCTCTCTCTCTCTTTCTCTCTCTCTCTTAAAAAAAAACAACACAGCATACTACAGTGATACAGTCGCATCAATGTTTATAGCAGCTCAATTCACAGTAGCTAAATCAGGAACCAACCTAGATGTCCTTCAATAGATGAATGGATAAAGAAACTGTGGTGTATATACACACTGGAATTTTACTCATCATTAAAAGAGAATAAAACCATGGCATTTGCAGGTAAATGGATGGAGTTGAAGACTATGGTGCTAAGTGAAGTAAGCCAATTCTAAAAAACCAAAGGCCAAAAGTTTTATTGATAAGTGGATGCAGATCTATAATGAGAGCAGGGAGCCTGGGAGGAATGGAGGAACTTTGGATAGGGCAAAGGGAAGGGAAGGGAAGGGAGGGGACATGGAGATAGAAAAGATGGTGGAATGAGATGTATTGCCAACTAACCCGTCTGGCGACCTATGCTGGGTTCACAAAATTTGACTGCATCAATCACTGAGAAAACGGTGAAGAAAGCCTGCAAGCACACAGAAATACCTTTTCAAAATCCAATATGGCTCTCAACCTTAGGGGTCTGTTGGAAAGACAGAGCTTTCACCTGGATTCTTTATTTTTTAGGGGGAGCACAAAGGGCGGTTTGATGGAATCTTCTTTCCAAATAAGGCAAGGGGTCAGGTTTCAGGGGGTTAAGTCTAGCTTCATGATGTCTTGTGGTCAGTAGATTGATTAACATCTTGGCGAGTTACACCCATACACATTTGAGCATATAGGAGGAGTCCCATACGCTCAAATGCGCATAACTCACACACACAGCCCATGGCTAGCCCGCGACACATATGAACATCATTACCCTAGGGACATGTATGAAGACACAAATAGTGTGACTCTACTTTGTGTACAACAGAGAAATGAAAAGTTGTGCTCTATTTGTGTACTATGAATCAGAATGCATTCTGTTGTCATGTATAACTAATAAGAACAAATAAATAAAGAATTTTTTAAAAAAGAACTCTGGAGATAGCTGTTAACATTTGTACATACCTGAGCGATATTCGACATGATTGTTCTCATTCATGTTTAATCTATCTTTGGTTTTAACTCAAGTGTAAACAAAACATATCGAGAACTTTTTATAGAATCAATATTTCTGGGATTTATTTATAATAATGGGACAGTCCTCACTTTTACCAGATGTCCCATAAAAATCCTGGTCAATATCAAAGCTTAGCTTTAAGGACCACTTTTAAACATTCCAGATAATCACAGAGATTTGAAGGGATATACTTTTGCATTCTTAAAAAATAGTTTCACACTGTACTGAAACTTCATTTGGAAGCCTATTTCAAATAGGCTGAAAAGTTTAGTAAGATGAATGGTTCTCACACAGTAGGAAGAGACCAAGATGGTGCAACTCTACACTCTGGTCCTTACTAGTAGGTGGATTGGGGCAAGTTATTTAACACTTTGTCTTCAGTTTCCTTTGAAAAATGTAAAATAACCATAACAATGGCCACATCACAGCATAATTACAAGAGCTAAATGTTAATATTTGTAAATAACTTAGACAAGTGCTCTGTAAGTGCTTTGTAAGTGTGTGAAAGGAAATTATCATTTTTAAAATAAACACAACAGATAGAAAATTGTTTCAACTGTGGTAGAATTAATGGACAATAAGGATGGGAAACAGTACTTTAAAACAATGTCTTCCAAAGAATCAAAATTGTTCATCAGAATTAGCTAGTGTTGTTTTAATAACTCAATTTCTTAGACCCACCTCCAATCTCAGCCTTGCTAAGTCAGAATCTAAGTCTAAGTGAGTCAGAATCTTGTTACATGTTCAGCAAGCTCCTAATGTGATTCTCAGGTCCAGCAGAGTTGAGGAACCTTGAAATAGAGCAGCATGGTAGGATGGAAAATGCCCTGTCCCTCAAACATCCATGTCCTAATCTTAGAAGCTTGACTATTGTTACCTTACATAGCAAAAGAAAAAAAAAATCCTATTTAAGACTCTTGAGATGTGGAGATTATCCTGGATTACTAGGTAGCCCTGAATGCAATCACATATATTCTTATTAGAAAGAGGTTTTAACACAGAGGGAAGGCAATGTGAAGACCAAGCAGAGAGAGGTGTGAAGATGCTGGTCTTGAAGACTAGAGTGATATTGACCACAAGCCAAGGATGTCAGCAGCCACCTGCAATTGAAAGAAGCAAGGAAGGATTTTCCCTTGAACTTTTGGAGGGAGAAAATCCTTGCCAACACCTTGATTTCGGCACAGGGTTACTGCTTTGGGACTCGAGAATTGTGAAAGAATAAACATCTGTTCTTTTATGTCATCTCCTTTGCACTTATTTGTTCCAATAGCCACAAGAAATTAATCTAGGTAGAAATTAATCCCCATGTTTTTTCTTTTTATACCTATCAGTAAAATATTTTGAATACATCAAAGTATGTTTGCTCATAAATATTTGCACCTAACTTTATGCCAGTATATCATTATACATTATAAGACATATAAGGTAAAAATTAAAAATTAAGCACTAGAAAGTAAAATAAATAATATGGGTAATTTTATATTATTTGTGGCAAAAGATGTTTTACTTCTAACATGTATTATATTTTAGTGAAGTCAATGTGAATCAATATTTTAATTAGTGTGAAATCTTGGTTTAACACTTTGTTAAAGAAATTTGTAAATACTTTATTGAAGAGTGGGTTCAAAGTTCAGTTTCTTTAGATATCTTATTCAAATGGACATTGTAGCTGAAAACATAGCTTACAAGAATTTGCAGAGCCAAAAGGAAGAAGTATATCCTTGGATTTGCTTTCTAAAAGAGTTTATCCTTTTATTTTCTAATTCCATTTACTAATTATGCAAATAATTTTTTATCACTTTCAGCTAAAAATTCTTCACCTCCACCACCTTGTCAATTGGTTTCTTTTATAAATTATTGGTTGCTTTTATAAATTAATTGGATGATATCAAGTCCATTTACCTTTAACAAACATTCTCAAACCCCACTGAATGTCTTTATTTAGAAGATTTAAAAATAGATCCAAGTCTCTAAAAAAAGCAGATAAGAGAATATTTTAAGTGAGACAGTGTTTGGGGGCAACAAGATCATGAAATCATGGAAATTTCCAAACATCTGTTTTCAAAATGTTCTCTTTTTTAAAAGTAATTTTTTGACTCACTGTTAAAACACTCCTCTCTCATAAAAAGATAAATTAAAAAGAAATAAACTAAATCTCTAATAAGTTAATCAGAGGATTTATTGTCTTGGAAAAAAGAAACCTTCTAGATACCTGGCAGGGTTGGTAATTTCATATTACATAAAGGATCAGAAAATTGGAACACTTGTATTTTGGTAAAATGATATGAAAAGCATCTATAAATTTCACGTTTCTTCAGTACTTCCATGAGAGATGCAATGAACCTCTGTGGAGTACAGGAATTTCATTGATACTACCATTCCATTGAAAATACTGTAATGATTCTACTACTTAGGATAAAATAACTCATAAATCTGCTTAATCAGATACATACTTTCTTGATGTTGAAAGCAAATCAGTGGCTCGGGATGCACTGTGAGCTTATCTATGCTTCCGTTGATTCTCAAGACACCTTGCTTTCCATACCTCCTATTTAACTTTGATTACAAGGCCAAGCATTTGAGTCTGTGACTCTCATTTGTGTATGTAATATTAGTCAAGCTTAATTTCTTCTTTGATATTTCTATCAAAAATAAATATAAGTAGAAATTCCAATATTTTCCTTCCATACTATTGGACAGTTTTCAAACTTTCTATGATGCAGAGTACTTCAAAGACTATAGCTTTAAAACAAGAAGAAGTTGATGGATAGATCATATAGAATACAGTGGGGATTGTCAAGATGTTACAGAAAAGGACCAGAAAGACAGTAAAGAGTAAAGTGCAGGAGAATGAATGTTAGGAGAGGATGGGACAAATGTAGGAAAATAGAAGTGGTTGTGCAAATGCCTTGGTTTGCTTTCCCCCAAAACAAATTCAAATGGAGATTGGCATGTAGGAAGTTTATTAGGGAGTTCTCTTGAGATTAAAATTTTGGCCAGAGGGAGAAGCTGGGAGATGGTCAGATGGCCGTAGCCAACCATATGGGTGCTTTGAACTGGGATAGTCCTTGAGAGTTGCCCTAAGTTGGGATTGCAGGGAATCACCTCTGTGGCCTACAAGGATCAGTCATCAATGCTGGCTACCCTGGGAAAGAACGTGACCTTGGGTGAGGCAATAATTCCCTGTGAGCACTGAAAGCTGAGGACCTCCCTAAACACCCTTCCCCATTGCTAGGAGAGCATTGCCCCCATGCAATAGCTCAGCATTTCCAGAAGAAAAAGTGTATTTTTACCAATGAAGAGTAGGTCTGAGCAAATGGAACACCTTTATTATAAATGAAACCAAAATTAAGATATACACAATGTAAGATTTAGTTTAAAAGCATTAATTGTCTTCTCTAGACCACCATATCCTCAATGAGGGACATAACACCTTCAAAGGGGTAAAAATATGCTCTTGGGGGGTAAGGAAAAATCTTACTCTTTTTATGTATAAAGTGTGGGCATACTTACAGTAGATAAACAGAAATGCAATGTCTCTGTGGTATTAAAATTTCACCAAAGGGAGTAGTGATTAGGAGATAAGTTAGGGGTGATATAGAAAAAATGGCCGAGAAACACTGCTTTAGGGAATTAATGAATAGTAATTGTATGAGCATGTGTGCTGGGACAGTATTTTATTTAAAATACTCAGAATTCAGGCCAAGAAAGACATCAGCAAGAATGGAAGAAGGAGAGTTCTTCCTTCCCCACCAGAAACCAAGAGGTCTTTAAAGAAGAGGGTGGAATGAGATGGATATTATTACCCTAAGTACATGTATGAAGACACAAATGGTGTGACTCTACTCTGTGGACAACCAGAAACATGAACAATTGTGCACTATATGTGTACTATGAATTGAAATACATTCTGCTGTCATGTATAACAAATTAGAATAAATAAATTAATTTAAAAATTTAAAAAAGAAAAGATAATCTTTTCCCTACAGTCTTAGATCTTTTCAAACTCCTAGGCATTTCTAAACCAAGTCTTTGAATTTTCTCCCTGATGTAGGTGATCAGTCTAAAGGGGCAGGTGGCCTCTTGTTATAGTAGCCCTGGGGTGGGAATATCAATTACCTATTAGGCAGAAGGAACTGAGGCCCAAAGGAGACACTCAATCCACCAAAGGTCACAGTAGTCAATGACAGTTTAGGACCTAGAACATTAACTGAAGCTTTATTCCCGTGAACACCCAATTTTCCAAGACAGAAAGCAAGCTGGTTTCCCCTCAAAGATGGATACCTCCTCTATGGCATCTGACACTCCATTTTTCTTAATTACCTGGTTGTAGTGCTCAGAAAGATATGTGTGTGTCTTTCTGAGACTGAAAGAGAAAAGTCAGGCTATTCAAATTTGAAGTATCATGTAAACGGAGAGGGATGCTTTGTGATCAACAAACTGTCAGAAGAAATAACAATGAAAAATTCCATTCAAAGAAAACTACTTTACCAAAAGGAATCAGACTTTCCAAATATCGTGTTATGCTGTTTATGACTAGACTGGGCCTTAACCCTTACCTTCCTCAGGAGTAAACACCTCCTTGAGTTGCACAGCTCAGAAGCCCAGGGGCCCCATGAGGGCATTGCCAGGTGCAGAGCAGGTTTCCAATAATTATTTTCTGGATGGACAAATGTGCTGCTGCTCCCTGCACCTCCATGATCACTTCCCTGATAGACATTAATAAACTCTCCTCTAGTCTTCCTGAGATACTGAATACAGGTTGTATGATATGACCTATTGTATTACAAGGTAGGGATTACAAGTATGTTCCTTTTTCAGAGAAGTGTATGAATAAGCAATGTACAGAGGGTTAGGAAGCAGAATACCTTTGGTATTACTCTGGCCCTCGGCTTCACCTTGCTTTATTGTCAAATAATGTATATTGACCTGGATCTATGGAGAGTGCCCATCCAACCAGCCATCCAACAAGCACTGTTTGGAAACCTACTGTAAGTCTGGCACTATCTGGTATAAAGATAAAGGATATAGACTCTGACCTTAATTAGTTCATTGTTGGATATGTGGCAGCTCCTAAAAGATTGGGGCTATAGAAAGAGGGCAAATCCACTAATAGAGGGGCTGCCAAAGGAATTTGCACTTGAAAGAGGATTGTGCTGTTGGCAAAATTTGGGGCTTTGCAGGATATAGTTTAAGACAGAAATGTCAAAACTGAACTTTAATTACATCCAGTAAAGAGAAGGATGAAGCTTTTGGAGCTCCTCTCCCACCCTCTGGTTTCCAAGCATAGATTTGTAGCACCCAGTTACCCTACCTCGGGATAAGCCTAGAGAGATCATTGGGGCAGTCATCTGACAACGTCAAAGAGGAGGTACAGTTGAAGTCTGAACTAAAGAGACTGGTGTGGAGGTGGAGGAGTAGTGGCAGTGAGAGTGGAGGAGAAAGGCTGGGTGTGAAAGATGTAATTCATAGTAGCCCGCATTCGCCCAGTGCCCAGCATTGTCAGACACTGTTCTCAACATTCACAACAATCATGTGGTTAGTGATATTATTATTATTATCTTTTGAAAAAAACTGAGTCACAGAGCAGATACTTTCCACCATACAGAGTGATTAAGTTACCTGGTGTGTAGCTGACTTGTTAGTAACCAGCTAGGACACACAGGAAGTAAAAGGCAGAGGCAACTTTAAATCCTTAACCACTGCTATGTACTCTTCAGTATTCAATAGAATGAAGGTGAGACGCTCATGGGAAGCAGAAGGTTGACATCCAAGGTTGACACCTGTTTCTGGTTTAGAAACCACTCCCCCTGGTATACTCACTATAAAGAGGAAAAGCAGATTTGAGAAGTCAGTAAAGAGTATGGTTCAGGACAATTCGTGAACAAGGTATCTTGAGACCTATAGGTAGAGATGCTTAGATAATAGGTCGTATATGATTCTGACATTCAGGAGAGAAATCTGAGCCTAAAAGAAATCAAGCTAGACCCAAACAAACAAGTAGAGATGCAAACAAACAAAAACTATACATAGCAGGAAAATAAACATTTTCATAATATTGAAAATCTGACCTTGTGTTTTATGTAGCTCGTATCCAGAATCACCAGATTTCCTAAGCTCTAGCACTTACATTAAACAGGCTTTCATAGATAAGTTGATTTCTCTGGTCCTTTTTATTAGGAGGCCAAGCTTTGAATTATATACTCTGTGTGTGGGGTGTGTGTGTGTGTGTGTGTGTGTATGTGTGTGTGTGTATGTGTGTGGGGTGTGTGTGTGTGTGTGTGTGTGTGTCTATGAGTGCAGCAGTCATGGATTTGCACCATCTCTCTAGTCTTTCACCCATCATTTGTGACACCATTGCTAGCATGGCTGATATTATTTGTGTTCACTGAACAATTTCTGTCTGAACCAAATTGACATGTATGACATCAGATGTGTGGCCTGGGTCCCACTGGCATCATTCGCCAACCAAAGGAGCTGCCTGATAGCAACATCAAGAAAGAAGGGAGATGCTGCTGACATTTTTATGAGTCTGTAAAAGGAATGTTTCAGGGCTTATGTATTCAATAAATCTACTTGCAAAACCAATGGAACAGTTAATATTATGGGGAAGATAAATTAGTTTCATGCCTGTGTAGTTCTTTGTTCCCTGTTCACCAAAGGAGGGCTGCCTACATGCAGCTGTTCCCAACAGGAAATTGCATTTCAATCTTTAATGAAAGATATCCTTCAAGTGCAACAAGTGCACCCTCTTCAACCCCAACTCAGACTAGGCCCCCCGGTTTTCTGACCTCTGTGGAAACCCTTCATGGAATCTCTTTCATGGAGATCTTAGGTGATGAGTAGTTTAAAACCGAAGCGTTCAGTATCAGCTTAGTGAGGGCTTCCTATAGCAGAAGCTCCCCATAAATTCACAAAGCCTCTTCTCTCTGGCCATCTAGAGATGGGGGTGGGGACCAGTGCTGCTCCAAAAGAGAATTTGAAGCCCTCTGGGAACTTACTAATCAGAAAATGAACAGAAAATTACAAAGGAGAAAGAAAAATGGCAACCAATGCATTAAACAGTTCAAATCACTCTGGAGAAAAACTGGTCCTGCAGATTTCTGAATAAGCAGGGTGACAGTGGCCTGAGGACATGCCTCTAACCTTCTATTTCTAATAGCAATTGCTGGAAACCCATTCCTTCTATTCTCTGTGCATTTAGGGTAGTTGAGAAATGAGTCACCTCTGAGAGAAACAGATATTTTCTTGATGGGAGTCAGGATCATCTTTACTCTTTCTTGTTAAACTACTGGTCTTTAAACATTAAAAGTATCTTCCCCTATCAATACTAAAACCTTGAGTAAAGACTCAAGATAAATGTATGTATTCCTATTGGCTGTTCTATTATGAACATTATATAGTTCTTTCCCTTGCCCACTCAACTTAAGCCTATTGAAACGCACATGAGAAAGAATGGCAATATTGTTTCAGTTATTATTAATAGTTGTTATAAGAAGAAAGATTCTTGTCATGTAATATGTCTCCATATGTCTTGATATCCCAAACTGAGAAAGCCTGGATTGAAAAGAGAAAGTCTGGAGAAACTTCCACTAGGGTCTAGCAGGAAAGTGATGATGGGACTTAGTGCACTCCCCCCTTCAACAATTATGCAGTGGGTCCTTACTTTGTGCCTTTCAGCAAGACAAGGCCCTGCTCTCATGAGCTTCTGCTCTCCCATGGGAGCCCATCCACCTTGCTTCATGACTCAAGTGGGTGCCATTTACAGAGGGTACATGGCAGCCCTGCTAAAAGGTGGTTGTTGGTGGGGTAAATAAACCTCTATGCTATACGTGTTAGTCAGCTTTCCCTGATTGTGACAAAATGTCTGAGATAAAAAAAAAAAAATGAAGTGGAGGAACTGTTTATTTCGGCTCCGGGTTTCAGAGGTGTCAGCTGATCAGCTGGCTCCACTACTTTTGGGCCTGTGGTGAGGCTGAACATCATGGCGGGGAGTGTGTGGTGTGGTCAAGTAAAGCTGCTCACCTTATGGCTTCTGGGAAGCAGGGGGTGGGGGCCCCCAATGACCTAACTTCCTTCCACCAGGCCCTACCCCCTAGAGGTTCCACCACCTCTCCACAGTGCCACAGGCTGGTAACCAAGCCTTCAGCACGTGGAACTTTGGGGACACTCTAGATCCAAACCAAAACTCTGAATCAGGTAGGGCAAGTGCTGCTAGGAAGAATGACCAGGTGAAAAGAGAGAGCAGGAGGCTGCTCTTTCCCAGTTGGAAAATCTCCATCAAGGGCCTTTGAGCCTTAGGTTGAAGGCAGGGAGGGAGCTGGTGCTGTGAGAGCTGGAGGAAGTGCATTCTGGGTATTCACTGTGGGGCCATGCTTGCACCCCTGACTGCAGGTGACCAAAGCCCAGCTGGCCTGAGATTGACTTCCTAGAGGCTTGCCGGCTCAGGGGAACAGGAGGCCCATCCTCAGCAGCTGTGAGCTCACATAAATAAGACACCAGGGCTTTGTTACATTTGGTCTGCTCCCTGTCAGTCCTGACAAGGCAGTGCCCTTTGTATTGGCTGATAATGGATTTCCTCTCTGAGGCACCATCAGGCTCTGAAACACACTGTGATTGGTAATCTCTACCCGCCTCTTGCCAAGTCTCCCTCTAGAAGACCTCACCCCCAGAGTCTTTTATGGGTTTTTATGAACAGGGATTGGCACTGTCTGTCATAAAAGTTCGAAGCCACATAGCAGTTGAATCTCCAGCTGGCTAGACCTTAGCCTTCAGTTACCCAGTATTTTAGAAAAAAAAAATGGTCCTCTATGATACTGGGAAGAAGTATGGACTTTTGTTGTCTGGACAATGGGGAGTACTTGGGATCTCTTTCCCCAAATGCGTCTACCAAAGTTCTTTTTAATTTTAGAATTAGTTTGT
Organism: Urocitellus parryii; assembly: GCF_045843805.1. Lineage (NCBI taxonomy): Eukaryota > Metazoa > Chordata > Mammalia > Rodentia > Sciuridae > Urocitellus > Urocitellus parryii. Next base: position 80,346,412 of record NC_135540.1, read on the forward strand.
GTTTTAACATGTCTGATAATACAGAGGTATAAAGAAACAAACTGCAGGAGGGATGATGCCTGTCTATAATCCCAAAGTCTCAGTTGGCTGAGACAGAAGAATTGAATATTAAGGCCAGCCTTGGAAATTTAGTGAGGCCCTAAATAACTTAGTGATACCCTGTCTCAAAATAAAATGTAAAAAGGGCTGGGGAATGTGGCTCAGTGGTAAAGCATCCTAGGCTTCAATTCCTAGTACCACTCATCATCATCATCTTCACCGTCATCACTATCTCCAACCCAATCCTTTTCTGGTAATATGAATAGAAGAATAATCTAGAGACAGCATGCAGGCTGTAAGCCAGGCTACCTGGTATAAATCCTGCCTGCTACTTGTCAATTATGTGACCTTGCTCAGGTTACTTAACCTATTTTGGCTTCAATTTCCTTATCTGTAAGATGGGGAATGACAATCTTATATCTGTCTTATGAGGTTTTTATATAAAATGTGTAGCACTCACTTAAAGTAACACTTGTTACAAAGTAAGCACTACACTCATATTAATTACTGCTATTATGATATGCTTCTATATTAGCTATGATGAGATGTCACTTTTAAATCGGATCATATAGAACCTATTTTTTCACAACCTATTATAGATCTCTTTTTTGATCTAAATTCAAACACATGTAGATATTATTATTAATTTTTGACAGCTGCCAGTTTTGAATATTATATTTGTAGTAGGCATCAGGTTGTTTCTAAGTTTTTACCATTACAAGTAACAATAAAGACTATTGTACAAATATCCTTTAGTACTGTTGCTTTTGTTTCTAAAAGATTCTTTCGGCAGGATTGTTGGATCATAAGTCACGAGGTTTTAAAATGGTAATAGATATCCCAAAATACCATAGCAATTTGCACTCCTATCAGAAATATATGAGTGCTCATTTCCCCATGTGCTTACCAGCAGTGGATATTATCAATCTTTAATTTTTTCCAGTCTAGCAGGCAAAAAATAGAATCTCATTGTCCTTTCATTGACATTTCTCTGGCTGCTAAAGAGATTGGGTACATTGAAGGGTTCTAAGCAGGGGCATTAAATAGTAAGAGTTTCAGTGTAGCTTCAACATGGAAACCTGAGTAGGGTGGGGGTGGCGAAGGCTGATGTGGAACCAGGGAAGATGGTCAGGAAGCTGTCTTCATCCTCTGTACTTTTTTTATTTTTTAATTATTATTATTGTTTTGGTTTTGGGTACCAAGGATTAAACCCAGAGGCACTTAACCAATGAGCCACATCCCCAGCCCTTTAAAATGTATTATTATTATTATTATTATTTATGTTATTTTAAGACAGGGGTCTCACTAAGTTACTTAAAGCCTCTCTAAGTTGCTGAGGCTGTCTTTGAACTTGTGATTCTCCTGCCTTAGCTTCCCAATTGGTTGGGATTGCAGGTGTGCGGCACTGTGCCTGGACTCCTTCCTTTATTTTGACAGTACCTCTGTGCCCATTGTCACCTTCTGTTCCTTAATAAGTCTGGGTTCTAGCACCATACTTCGTTCTAAATGTCAGACACTACTGTGGGAACATTAGTTGTGGGTGCAGATTCCATATGTCCAGAATAAGTTCCTTTCCTCCACCTCCCTTCTCTCCCAAACCTACCCCTTTTCTTATTTACTTCACTTAGTTACTTACCTCAGCATTGGAGTGTTAAGTTAAACCTACAAACCTGGAGTCACTCTTCAGTTCTTACTTCTCCTTTACCCCCACAGACTCCTAGTCACAGCAGTACACGCTGTGGTTTTACCTCTGCCTGTCATTCAAGTCCTCACTGCCTGCCTTTCTCTTCACTCTGCCATGGGTCACACCTTTATCATCTTTTCTGGATTATTCTAATAGCTTCATGGCTTCTACCTGATTCTGATCCCTTTTCTTCATTCTTTTATCTCTGCTTGGGATATGGAAAGAGATAGTACTAAATAGTTTGCTGATACAAAGAAAGAAGTCTTGTGTAAGGGTTTTGCTGCTAAAAATTAAATTGTTAATAAGAATGATTAAAAATGTATTTTCCAGGGGCTAGGGGTATGGTTCAGTGTTCATGCATTTGCCTAGCATGTGTGAGGCCCTGAGTTTGCTCCCCAGAACTGGGTGGGGGGGGGAAGTAATTTTCTTTTAGAGTTTTTAAATTGTAAAATGATATTTGCTCTTTGTAGAAAAATTTGTAAAAATAATTGAAAAGTAAAAATAACAAATAATAAAAAGTCATCTATATTACCATTTATAATCTTGCATTGCCTTTTTCTGTCTAGTTTAATTACTGTATAATACTCTGTAGTGGGATGAGTTTTTCCACTCACCGTCAAGTTCCATCCTATAGTTTTTGAACCCTAGAGTAAATTTCAAAGAAGAGGGCCTCTGTAACATTAATTTATACTGCAAAAGAGAAGGGTAATCCTTTATTATAGCAAAATATTTAAAAATATGTTAACAGAAGGTTATACATCACAGTGCTTTGACAGATGTAATATTTTTCCCCACTGAAGCCAGTATGATGCCCCAAGGGCCAAGAATTAAATTCTTGTGGGCATTGAACTTGAAAGTGAACTGAATAACCAAGGATGCCCGTCTTAAATCCCTACCCCTTGATGTATGCTCTGTCATCATTTATTTTTCTTAACAGTAAAGTTTCTGTAGTGAGATTCTGCCCTTCTTCCTTATTCATTTTTCAGTGACCAACTAAAGCAATTAAGAAACCAGTATTTGTCTACTTTGTGTTAGAGCTTGAAAAGGACAAGGGAGGTGGGACAAATCTCATTCCACCAGATCTTCATATCATTTGAATCAGAAACAAATAAAGCAGTTTAGCTTTGTTTGGGATTTTAGGTGTGTGATTCATCAGCCATCAGAGTAAATGTGTTTTGCAATTGACTCACCGGTCCCTCTCTTTCATGATGAGGGCTGTAGCTACAACTCCTGTTTATTAGATATAATAGTATAATGTCTATACTTAGTCCCATATTGTTGGACATTTGTTTTTAAGTATAATAATTAGGATTAAAATGCATTTGAGGCATAAGGTATTTTTTCTATATTTTGGTTTTATATCTCTATATGTCTAGATGTAGGATTGCTGAATTAAAGGATAAAAATAGTTTTTGAGGCCTTTGAAACATTTCACTTGATATTTTTCCAAAAGAGTTTTTCACATTTACACTCTTGCCCACAATATCTGACAGTGACCTTCTGGTCACACCACTTCCAACAGTGAATTGTAACAATTCCCCAGCCTTTATTTATATGTTTGTTTGTTTATTTAGTTTTAGTGAGGCTGGCCAAAAACTTATGACCCTCCTGCCTCAGCTTCTGGAGTGGCTGGGATTATAGGCAAGTGCCACCCCCCCTGATGTGCATGTTAACAATTAAAGAATAAATCCCTGCTAATTTGCTGGGTGATAGGCTAAAATTTTCCAGATTGTGTCTTCATTCTTCAGGAAATCAAGACTAACAGAGACAATTCATCTCTTTAGAAAGGTTTTACCGGACTTAAAGTCCATTATGGATGACTTCATATGTTCAGATAACTCAATCTAGGCTACTCTGGTTATTATTCCCATTTGCAAGGTGCATGTTGCTTTTCATAAGTGAACAGTTGTAGGTAATTTGGGTTGTGTCATCTTTGTGTGGGAGGGATGATTCCATGTGAGAGAGATGGCAGCTGGGGGCCTCTGAGCGAAAGATAAGGAGAGTCGGTGTCTGATGAGTACATGCATTGGGTGATCTAGAAGAAAGATGAGCTCACAAAGATTTGCTAACTGTAGATAGTAGTTTTATGGCCAAAGGACTGTTAGAGAATGTTACTGAGGCTTGCTTTCTTTTTCAGCTAAAACACACACACATACCCCTAGGTTTAGCAAGAGATGGGGAAAAGGATGGAAAAGCATACGAAAAGCCTTAGGAGTCTCCATGACTCTTAAATCAGAACCCTGCTCATTAAGAGTCCCCCTTTTATGACATTTTGTGGCCTCTGTAGAGCCTCTGCCTTTCCTGAGCTTAGAAATGGCAAAATGCAAGATTTGTATTTCGGCTCAACATTTGGAAAGCATAATTTCAATGTCCCAGGAGTAGGGAGTTGCTATTTGTGGCAAATGCTTCCCAAAGCATTTCTAGCACTTTGCAGACTTTTCTCACAATCATTGTGTATTTTTGCTGTTGCTATTCTTTAATAGGAAGTTGAGCTGAGACTCTGCAGCTCTCCTTAACTCGTTTTCAGTGCTGAACTGCAGCATCTGACAAATGTATATTTGTTACCTACTCTGTACATGGCCTTGGAAAAGACAAAGGTGGCTGGACGAATCTCACTCCACCACACATTTCTGTTTAGAAAACTAAAGCTCTAGGTGATTAGTGACAAAATGAAATTCTGTTTTCAAGTAAGTAACAATCGTGTTTGGTAGAGACATTTGTTCACCAGTAATGGAATTGTTTCTGTGGCTAATGTTGGGGTGCTAGGTGTAAATTCAGGCCAAGGTTAACAAAGAGCTAAACTCTACAGAGCCTAACAATTTAGAAAGAACTTGCAGATGAATTATTCTTATTTGAGCCTCAACAAAACCCTGTCTAGTATTATAGTCTCCATTTTACAGCAAAAGAAATTGAGGCTCAGAGATGTTAGATAAAAAGCTTGTCAAGCAGAGCCCTATGAGTCAAGACATGAACAGGAATGAACATCATGGCAATGACTCAGTAAGAAGGCACTCCTGTCTGTACCAGAAGATTCTACAAAGTAGACTATGAATAAGATTTCAGAGGTAGGATAGAGTCTTTAGAGCTAAATTAGGTGATTTGCCTTTGTTTGTAATAATCATGAGCAGAGACGCGGTATATTCAAAATAATACCTGGCATAGGTGTACAGGTGGAATTGGGATGGGGGAGGTTTAGAAAGGTCAGCTAAATAATGTTGTGATAACCAATGTGTGGGCTTAAATGTTGGATGCAAGGATGATGTAAGATGGAGAGAAGATCCAAATGAAGGATGCGTCAAAGGAAAAACATGGAGGTTTTAGTAATGAAGTGGGTGTGGTTGATGGTAAAGAAGAGAATCCAAGATTATTTGGTTTTAAGCCTGGGAACAAGAGAATGATAGTTCAGCAATCCTCAGGCAGCCAAATAATCTTCTGTAAGCATTTTCATTGCTGGAGGAGCAAAGCTAGAAGGTAGGACAGAGCAGGAGTTTTCTGGCTTGTTTAAAATCACCAAGTTGATAAGGTGAGCTATCTACTAAGAACTAGGGTAACTGAAAATCCAATGAGTTAACTTATATCCAAATGAGGCTCCAGTGTTGGTGAGTGCGTTTCTCTGCTCCAGGAATGCAACACCAATGGACATTGCCCAGTTTTCTCCCTTGTTTGGCAACAGTGTTTCTTCAAGTTGTGACATGGGACAGGTAAAGACTAGAGTTCTTTAATAACAAGATTTCCATTGTGAGGCTGTATGACATTTTCAATCAGCAGAAATCATAATTTTATTTTATTCATTTATTTTGTGGTGCTGGGGATTGAACCCAAGGCTTTGCACATGCTAGGCAAGTGTTCTACCACTGAGTTATGTTTCCAGCCCAGAAATCAGAATTTTAAATGAACTTACCTGAGCCTCTGTGTGCAAGACAAAGAAGCAAAAGCTAATGGGGCTTTTTGAGTCCTTTTTTTGTTCCAAATCTTTTTTGAGAGATGAAGCCCATAGCCGAGCCAATAGCTGTAATCAGTGGCTTCCAGATGCCTAGTCTTTGATCTGAAATGAAAAAAGGAGTGTGACCAGTGACCTTCTAGTCTCTGGGGCAGAATAGGAGCAGAGAGCTCTTCCCTTCTCCACCTCCTCCTCCTCCAAATATGCCTTGTCTTGCATACAGGGAATGTTGCCTGTGTTCTAACTCTCCTAGGATATCTATAGGGACTTTTTATTCTGAAGAGTATTACACATATATATGAATAACATATATACCTCTATATCTATCTGTGTGTATGTAGGTGTGTGTATATATCTGTATATACACACACATATACGTGTGTGTGTGTGTGTGTGTGTGTGTGTATAAACACCTGTTAGAGCTACTATTAAAGACACAGATACAGTACATAGTAAAAAGAGACTTGAGCAGAGAATTTCTGCTGGGACTTTTCCAACCTGCTGTGTGGCTTTATCCTGGTTGTCAAACTCTGTGCAAATCCTTTGGTTTCTCTATACCTCAGTTTTCTCATCTGTAAAATGAATAGTTGGACTTGAGGCTGCTTATATCTATGCCTTAATATTCAGTTATCATATTCTATTTAACTTTTGCTAGAAAAAAATGTGTTACCCGCTAACCCTTCAGAGTGCTCAGTAAAATGATATAAACTATATTAAATTGATAATATGAATAAATGGTGCTTTGTTAACCTCTCAAAAACATCATTTTTACCCATCACTGAAAAATAAATCAACATGAATAGACTTTGTCTAATGTGACTGTCACCCCTCTTTTAACTTGGAGAGTTTCATGTGTGGAAAACAAGTGTAAGTTTTCTCAAAAGAGATAAAGCCCCATGATCATTTTCTGTTTCTGCTGTCTGGGGACAATTCTTTTTCATATTTTAGGGAAAATTATGTCTTTTTTCAGTAGACTAGTTTGGGAACAAAATAATTCCATGGACAGCTTAGACTGGTTGGGCTCCAGAGCTGGAGGAATAAAGAGGAGAGAGAACCAGGTAGAAGCAAATGGTTCCTAATGAAGTCCATGTTTCTTGGGGTTGGGGGGGGGATGCAGCTGCTTCTGTGAATCTAAAATAAATAAAGACTTATTGCTTAATTATTCAGTTGTATATTCCCTATAGATGATGAGAACGAAGGGAATGAAATAACCTAAATTAAACTGTCACAGCACTTTTTTGTTTGTTTGTTTTGTTTTTGAGCCTTAGCTACTTCTCTGCTTCACCTGGGAAATTTACTTTCTGAGTTGGCAATAGTCGCATTGTCCTTGGTGGCAGTAGCATTTAATGTGTGAGGAGTGTGTGCAGGGCAGGAGGGAGAGAGGGTTGGGACACACACCTGTGGATACCTTCCCAGATGCAAGCAGGGAGACACAGGCTATGAGAAGGCAAACCCATGCCTTCACCTGCAATAGATTGTACCCTGTAATTCTTGGGCGAGTCATTACCCTTTTGGTTGCTTTTGAGACCTGTTCTTTTGAACCAAACTTGAACCCTTCCAGAAGATTCCCTTCCCAGAGTTTACAGCTTGCTCTGATCTATCCCCAACTCACTGCAAGCTTTTGTTCCATTGCCTGGTTCTGTGGACATCAGTTATAGGACACAGGTGAGATTTTGCTAGCAGCTAAATCGGGTCCCTTGATAACTACCAAAGGCAGTGGCTTCCAACAGGGGCCGCCATGGCCCTAGGCTTGTTGTGTGGTCAGACTGCTAATTGCTGCCTCTGATATTTGTCACAAATGCTTAGGAATGAAGATATTCTAGTCTAAAATGCCTCTTCTTCCTCTTATGTGAATTTGAAGTTGCACATAGCTGCTTATAAAGGGGAACATGTGGATCACTACCGTTAACTAGGCCCAGGTTCTTTTCTGAATCTCGCCTTCCTCATCTGATAAATGAGTGTTTACCAGGACAAGCGACTAAATCAATCAGGATCACTCCAAGTGAATTTGGGCTGATAAATAAAGACAGATACAGAAAGTACCTTTTCTTTGGGTTCAGTGACCACACCTCAGCCACAGCTCCCACAAGGGGGGCAAGGCAGGCAAGAAAGAGGTGGAGTACACCTCGAACCCGGGTTTTATTAATGGGGGAGCTAACCCATGGAACATTCTATCCAAAAAAGGGCAAAAGGGTAAGATTGCAACAAACAGGTGGGTGTAATTCAACCCCATTCTTATCCGAGTGAGGTAAAGTTCACCTCTATTGCAATGGGTGCAATACCAGTCCAGTACCTCCTTACTCAGGACTTTTTTTTTTTTTTTTTTGGATTTGGCAATGTAGCAATCTTTATTTCACTTATGTTTTCTTTCTTTCCATTTCTTGGATAAAACTTTTTTTTTTTTTTTTTTGCAATATTGGGGATTGAACCCAGGACGTTGTGCATGTAAGGCAAGCACTCTACCACTGAGCTATATCCCCAGTGCTTTCTAAATTTTTTATTCTGAGACAGGGTCTTGATAAGTTTCCCAGGCTTACCTCAAACTTACCATCTTTCTGCCTTGGCCTCCTGAGTTGCTAGGATTACTGCTATGCACCACCATACCTGGGCTAAATCTTTCGTTTTTAAATTGAGGTATAACTGATTTATAAAGATACACAATTTAAACGTTAATAGAAATTTGTTAAATTTTTTTACACAAAACTGTATACATCTTGACTTACATATACACCCATGAAACCGTTTCCTTAACCAAGATAGTGAATATATCCATCACTCTCAGAAGTTTCCTTGTGTCCTTTTGTAAGTCCTCTCCTCCCCATCCTCTAATCTCTTGACAACCATTGATCCCCTTTGAGTCACTATAGATTAGATTGCATTATCTAGAAATGTACATAAATGGAATAATAGTGTTAGTCAATTTTCTATTACTGTAACAAAATACCCGAAATAATCAACCCATAAAGAGAAAAGGTTTATTTGGACTCACAGTCTTGAAGCTTTCAACCCATGGTCAACTGGTCCTGTTCTTTTGGCATGTGATGAGGCAGCACCTGATGGTGTGAGCATGTGGCAGAGCAAAACCACTCATCTCATGGTAAGGAAGCAAGGGGGGTGTGAAGGAGAGACTAGTGTTCTCTTATCTCTATCTAGGGCACTCTCTCAATGACCTATCTTCCTCTAACTAGGTCTCACCTCTTAAAATTTTCCACAACTTTGCAATAGCACCATCCTTTACCACATGGGCCATAGAGAACCTCAATATACAAATTATAGCAAATTTGGAGGGGGATGGGTTCTGGCTTATTTTATTCACTATTATTACTTAAGGACTCAATGTTCTGCATTTGTCCTCATTTGTTCCTTTTTTTTGTTGCTAGTTAGTATTCTATTTTATAGCTATACCACAACTTCTTTCTCTAGGCACATGGTGATGGACATTTGGGTTGTTTCCACCTTTTGGTTATTTCAAAGAGGGTCTCTAAGAACATTAGTGTGTAAATCTCTACATGAGCATAAGCTTTCTTTCCTTTTAAGTACACAGCCAGGAGAGGAATAGTCAGATCATAGGTAGGTATGCATTCTTACTCAGGACTTAAATGTGTGTACATAGCTCCTGTCCAGGGCGGCTCCCAACAAGTGTTTTCTGAGGTCATTGGCACCTCCAAGATATGACAGTATCCATGTTTTTATCACTGTTTTTCTTCCAAGTTCCCTCTCATATTCCTACTCCATGAGGCCTCTGGTCAGATTATCCTGCCTCCATCAAAACTCACTTCTCAGTGATAGCATCCCTTGGATGTTCTATTACAACCCTCACCACAGCCTGCTTTATATCTTAGACCTTGGATTTGTGTCTCTCTGGCTAGACTATTAACTCCTGGATATCAGGCCTACTTATGTCTTATTTATATTTCCATTTCTCATGGCGCTTTCTGAATTTCAGGCAGGCATTCAGGAAATAGTCTGAATTGAACAGAACTTCTCACTTGCATAAGGAAGTGACCTGTAAGCAAGGCCTTGTCTCAACTCCTATTAACCTGTTCAGAAGCTCAACAATGGAGGAGGTAGTTAGCTTGTTGCTCGCAGATCAAAGTTAAATAAAAGGACAGCTGGCTCCAAGACTTCTAGTTCCCTAATGCATTCCTAAAGTTCTGTAGCAAACAAAGTTATTTTAATTCCTAACAGATAAATGACCCTACAGAGAAGCAGCCTGTACAAATATTCCAGACACATTAACTCTTGGGATCCATTGAGAACAGATTCCTATTGGTGCTCTCTTTTTACTGTTGGGTCATTTAAATGGTATCATTCAGTGCAACACTAAATTTTTTTTTTTCTTTTTGAGTCTGTAGTATGTTCACAGTATTGCAGGATGTACACGGCTAAAGAGAACATAGCCTGCTCTTGAGAAGTTTATGGTTTTATACAAGACTATAAGAAATTGCTGCAATGACTCTAATGTGAGGCTAAGTTTAAGAAGTGCAATTAGCAAGTGAGAAAATGCCATATAGGATTCAGAGGAGAGAAAGCTCACATCAGCTAGGACAAATTCAGGACAGAATTCGAGAATGGAATTGAGGATAAACAAGATTGTAGTAGACAGAGAAACTGTATGAGGAAAGTAAAGAAATGGGAAAACTTGGAACACAGAAAGAACAGCTGTATTCATTAGAATGGAGAGTTTTTACATAGTCATAAGAAATAAGAGAACATACTTGTAGGGTTCATGCTATGGAGGACACTGGATCCCAAAAAGGTGGCTGGTTCAGAATGGTATAGGCAACGGATGCTAGAAGGGGATTTTGATCAAGGGAGTGAATATCTTAAACCAGGGGTTGGCAAACTATGGCCAGTGGGTCAAAACTGTAAAATCCTGGTGGACTGCTGTAAAATCCTGGTGGAATACAGCCTCACCTGTTCCTTTATGCATCGTTTGTGGCTGTTTGGGGGCTACAGAGGAGAGTTGAGTGGCAGAGACATGGTTATATGACCCACAAAACCTTAACTGCTGACTATCTGACCTTTCACAGAAAATTTTTGCTGACCCCTGATAAAAATATTCATTCTTTCAGCCATGCATTCATTTATTGATTAATTCAACAAACATTCAACACTTACTGAGTACTAGGGATATACCTAAGTATTTTTCCTATTATTTCATTTAAAGTTGGATCATCACCTAGGTCTTTCCTTTAAAATTGCTCAGATACTTCATATTTAACATATATATATATATATATATATATATTTTTTTTTTTTTTTTTTTACAAATTATGCGATTGTTATCTTCTTTAGATGTCCTTAAAAATGTTGCTTTTTCTAACACCATTGGCTCATACTATCAGGGCTAAAGTTCAAGCAATATTTATCTCAATGAATCAGATGCAAAGTGATATTATAAGGTTATAAATTAGATAAGACAGGGGAGAAGGTGAGTATATTGCAAGTTGTACTAAGTAAGTAGAATCTCATTTGGGCCTTTGTATTGATAGCTACTTGACTTCACTTTCCTCTGAGGAAAGATGGCCGCAGAAGAGAAGACCGTGACAGCCTTCCCACTACCTTGTTACCACCACCTGCACCACTTCTGCTGTTCTTGGGGTGATGGTCCTCAGTGGTGGAACTGAAAGGAGTCCTATGCCAACTACATTGGTTTGCTGGGGCTGCTACGGAGACACTACAGCCTGGTTGGCTTGATGGACAGATATTTATTCTCTCACAGTTCTGGAGGCTTGAAGTCTGAGGTAGGGTTGGTTGCTTCTGAGGCCTATCTCCTTAGCTTGCAGACAACCATCTACTCTGTGTCTTCACATGGTCTTTCCTGTGTGAATGTCTGTGTCCTCATCTTCTTTTTTATGGGGACACCAGTCAGATTGGATTAAGGTCCACCCATATGAACTCATTTTAACTTAATTAACCTGTTTAAAGGTTTTTATCTCCAAACACAGTCACATTTTGAGGTTCTGTGATGTCAACATAAGTTTGGGGGAGACCTAGGATTGGTCCATAGCAATCTGTAGAATATGTGCCTTGATTTAATTTTTATATTTTAATTTAATTCAAATGATAACTATTTACGACAACCTACCACATTTTAAGAATGACACTAATCTCGGCTCGATTTGTGAACAAGACATTATGATCCTGTGGCTGTGGATCAAAGAGAGATCAGTCCACTTGTGTATCAAGCCAGAACTTCTGTTTTCTTACCCAGCTGACCTCAGTGCAGGCAGAATCTTCACTCTACACCAATTCTGCCCAACACATCTTCATAAAGGGCAACTCTGATCATGTCTCTACATCCTTGTGAGCATTCTAAGGGAAGGGATTGTGTCTGACCTCTGAACCTTAGGAGTCTAGATCATTGCCTGGCAAATACAATATACTCAGTCAATGTTTATGGAAAGAAAAGTAAGAAGCAATGCACAAAATAGTTGCCATTCCAGTTACTAATTTGCATAACAAGTGACCTCAAAATGTGGTCACTCAAAACAGTCGCCACTTTCTTACCCACTTATTCTGTGCATAAGAAATTCCAACAAAACACTGGCTGAGTGGCTAATATTTTCCCCACATGTTCAGAAATGGCTGAAAAGATTTGAAGGCTTGGAATGACCTGATGATGTGCATTTCTTCACTGGAACACCTTGCACATGGGCAGAATTGACTCAGCAGTGCCAACTGTAGCACCTACTCATGGGCTTTCCATTTGGCTCAGTTCTCAGAGCTGCAGGGGAATCAGACTCTCTTGTCTGCTGGCTCAGGGATCCAGGCACAAGTACTCCAATAAATGGGGCAGAAGCTATGTCACATAGCACCGTATCTATCTTACCATATTGGTTGAAGTGTCACAGGCCTACCTAAAATCAAGAAGAAAGGAATTAAATTCCATCACTGGATGGGGAAATCATACTCTCACAGGTAAATGAGAAATGTGGGATAGAAATTATTAGTATTGTGACCACCTTTGAACATAAAATCTGCAATTAAAAAAAATAAATAAAGCCAGGCACGGTGGTACACACCTATAATCACAGCCACACAGAGGAGGCTGAGGCAGGAGGGTCTCAAGTTTGAGAACAAACTCAGCAATTTAGCAAGACCCTGTCTCAAAAATAAAAATTAAAAAAGGGCTGCGGATGTAGCTCAAAAGCAAGCATGGGTTCAATCTCCTTTCCTGCCCCTGAAATCAAACCAACCTAATCAACATGTACAATACAGAATTCTTTTAGTCACCAAATGTCAAAGAATGAATACTAAATTGTTCATCTAATGTCAACACTAGAGAAATGATTGAATGAACCCCCTTATTAGTCTTATCCAGGCATCAAAAAAGCTGTTTACAATGATGTGTAATAACAGAGAAATGTCAGCTACATTACCGGTTAAGCTAGATTGGAGAAAGCAACTTGATGTATGGCCACAATCAGCCTTCCTGTTAATTTCCTTCCTGAATTAAATTCTTCCACCCAGAATTGTAGCCCATCCTTTTCCAGCAGGCTTTGTTTATGGAGGAACCAGAATAAATGCTTAGACAGGCAAATAGCTCCCGGAGGAAGGCCACTTGACACCCCACCTCCACCCGGATGGCTGTGTGGCTCACCAGCCAGATGCGTCATTCTTCCTGCCTTGGAGGTGGGCTCAATAACCCAAGGCTTCTTGTAAGTGGATAACAGAATTGTCTCCACAGAGGCATAAAATGAGGTTCCATTGTCTTTGGCTCAAGGAGTATTTTAAGAACAGTGAAAGACTTAGAATGAACCTAGACTTTTGGTCACTAAAGATCTGAAAACATTTGGCATGATTATGGTATGGACTCCTGCCGGAAGTGGGGGTGTAGCTGCCATTGGTCTCTGATTCCCCAACACTGGTGCAGAATTGCGGTTGCAATGTGTTTTCATTCTTGTGTTCTCCTTGGAGTAGAGAGCTCGGTCAGGAGCACCTTATTTTTCAAGATACGGGAGTTTTCTTGAGGGAGAGGTGGGGAGTTAATAAATGTTTGCTATGAAAGCAATGGCCTGCTTATTCAGTGAGGTCACCTGCCTGAGCCTGTAGCCATTTGAAGTGTTTTTAGTTTGGGGGATGGGGTAACAGAACCCAGAGGAAATGGATATCACAGCCCAGAACCAGACTGGGTGAGACTAAGTGGAAGTGAAATTGTATAGAAATACCACTCACCTTCTGTCTTCCTCCCAGAAGTTCTAGCCTGGTGGAAAACTGATGCAGAGAGGCTTGGTTACGCTACATAAGCAAACAGTGCCCAAATCTTAGGCAGCGGTCTTAGTTCTTCCTTACACAGCAAGCATGTCCCTTGTGCATGGGCTGCAAGCTCTGCTTCATGTCACTATCACGCAGCATCTCAGCCAGTCAAGTGGACACCAGAAACATGGCCAGTAGCCGTTGTAGAGGGAAAGGGAGCTATGGCATAGTGTTCAGTGGCTCCACAAACTTCCACTTAGAAAAATGCGTTATTTCTGTCCACATTTCATTGGCTGAAACAAGTCACATGATCATACTGAACTACAAAGGTAGTACTTCCTACCATGTCCAGTGGTCAGAGATTCAGGAACATTGGTGGAGAGTACAAGGGACTACAGCATAGACCTACACAATCTTTCTTAACTTATTGGCCCTGCAGGAGGAATTCGAATCAGTCCACCTAATAGAACTTTACAAAGAAATGACTGATAAATAGTCACATAACTGGTCATGTTGACAACTATATTAGGGTTCACCAGAAAAGCAGAACCAACAGGACATCTAGACATATAGGCCTTATAATAAATATCCTCATATGTATTACATATACATCTCTAACTCAGTACACTTGACTGGTTTACATTTCCCTAAGGGAATGCATTGGTAGTGTTCCCTGAAAGACTTTAGAGGGTGTTCAGAGGTATTCAAATAGACATTTTAATCTTTCAGGGGAATTCCAGTGACTAAAAAGTCACCTCTACTGTCATCAAGATTTAGACTGCTTTTTATTTTTGAAGTACCACCATATGATTTCTCTTCGTAGAGAGAATAAGGTTATTTATTAAAAGTTTTTCTACAGACATGGAAGTATATTGTCTAAAAAATGTAACCTGCAGCTGGAAGGAGTTTGGCCTGATCAGACATTTGTTTTCTTTTATTTATGAGAGGTGATGAGGAATATTTGTATATGTATATTTGTGTATTAATATTTATATATTAGTCAAATAGAGGACAGTGACTGTGGTTTCGGATGCTGTGGGAAATAGATGTCAGAAAAGTTCTATATTGTGAGTACATGATTCGAAGTTCTTTTATTTTCATCAAGGACTCAAAAATCTTTTTGGAGGGTCTCTTTATGTTTTATTTAACCTGTGAAAAAGGATACATGAAAATATGGTTAGAATCTCTTTTTATGAATGTCTTCTCTTTTAAAATCTATTGTCTACAATAACACAATGATTTGATCTCCTCAAGTCAGGATCCAAGACAGCCTTTGGGCTCAGAAAGCAGGATTCCCAGTTCAGTTTGGGTTGTCCTTTCACTGAAAGGTCATAATTTGATGTGCACATTCCGATGGCTGGATAACCACTGGTTTTGTGTAAAAGTAAAACATTTGGACTAATAACAGGAATAAAGATGGCCTCAGTAAAAAGAACTATGGAATACATTTTCCCTTTGAGAAAACGGACTAAGCCGCCCTTTATGTCAACAAATGATCTCCCCAAAACTTCCATGTAGCTTCCTGGCTTCCTGCAGCTTGGCTGCTCTCAGCCTCGCCTTCTGCAGGGCCAGCCCCTCAGTGGTCTTTTGCAGGATAGTTGGCCCTCTAGTTTTTCCCAGAGAAAAGTAATCCCCTTGACTCTAGAAGGCAGGAAGCTACATTTCTGCTCTTAGCAATATGTGCCTTCTGTTCATCTCAGGAACATTGAAGGATTTTGCAGAACAAAGAAACACTTGCAGATCTCAGAAAGCACAATACCCCACTTTGCAGATAGAAAAACTGAGCCAAAAAAACAAAAGTGCATTTCTTGAGTATAAACGTGATATTTTTAGGCAGAAGGCAGAAGTTGAGACCTGATTCTAATAGAGTGAACTGATTAAATCACAATTCGTAGGTACTTTTTTCTTATCTTCAAAATTAGCCCTGCAATTAAAACATAATTATATTTTACTCTTTAGTGGTACCTTTCACCCAGGGAACAGAAAGTGCTTTACAAACATTAATTAAGCAGCACAACACCCGTGTGAGGAAAGTAGGAATTATCCTACTTTTAAATGTGGTGACAGAGAACTGAAGAATTCAGTAATTTATCCATGATCACAAGGGGAATTGTCATCTAAGTTTCCATATGGCTGGAGTCCCTTTGTAGTCTTATCCTTCATTTGAAGAGACTTTCAAATGCATTAATAGTAGCCTTTGTAAAAAGTATTTTCTAGCTGGTTATGGTGGCTCACACTTATCCCAGAGACTTGAGAGGCTGAGAGGAGAATCACAAGTTCAAGGCCAGTCTCAGCAACTTAGAAAGACCCTGTCTCAAATTAAAAAATTAAAAGAACTGAGGATGTGGCTCATTGGTTAAATGCCCATGGGTATCAATCCCCAGTACCAAAAAAAAAGAAAGAAAGAAAGAAGAAAGAATTTTCAACAACTTGTTATCAGTGTTGTATTTTGAAGTTGGAGCTTAATTGGAAGGGACTTTTTATATTCTTATTTTTTCTTCATAAAACTTTGTCTTATATTTTATATTTAGAGCTGCAATCTATCTAAAATTGATTTCTCCATTTACTTTTTCATATTTTTATTGATCAAAGTGCTCTAAATATCAAAGTTGTCATTTTCATCTTTTAGTAAACTTTTTATTGAACTCCATACTTGCATACCGAAAGAAAAGTAATACATGCAGTAAATACATCCAAACATAAAACCTGCAAACATACAGAAAAGTGCACAAATCATGACTGTAAGGCTTGATGAGTATTCAGAAAGTGAATTCTTACTTTATAGGCACCTAGTCCCCTTTGCCTTGAGGGCCCACTTGGTCACTGTACTCTAATAGCATAGATTAGTTTTGCTTTAGATACATTAAATCATACTATTGGTACTTGTCTGTGTCTGCCTTTTTTCAATGAGCATTATATTCGAGTAGTTCATCCACGTTGTGATCTGGAATTATAAAGTTCATTCTCAGAGTTTCACAGTATTTAAATGTTTAAATATTCCCCAGCTTCTTTATCTATTCTACTGTTGATGAACTATTGGGTTGTTACCAGCTTGGGGTGATTTAAGTGTTATTCTTAATGGTATATTGCCACACATACTCTTCTTCAATTAGGTTGAAATAAATCAAATTATCCTTTTCACAAGCATTACCAAGAGTGCATCTAGACAAATGGATGATTGAGCACTAAGGAGTTGCTAGGTGTTATTCATGCTCATTCCTAGAGGAGCAAGAGTCTTAAGAAATGGTTTCCCAATTGCAGGGGTGGGAATAACTGTGAATTAATTTCAGCTGACTGAAAATATCAGCTGACTGTATTGATTGGTTAAGCTCACAGAAGGCAGTTTAGAGAAGTGGAAAGAACACAGCTTCTGGGGCATGAATTCCAGTTCCACAATTGTGGCCAGCTCAGCCTCACCCAGTTCCAATTCTACTCTTCTCAACTGTCTAAAGTTCTCTAGGGTTACCAAAATAAATAAAAGTAAGTGTAGCACTAAGAAGGAACTCAGTGCGTAGGATATGTTATTAGATATTTCCTGAACTGGTATGATCCTAACCCCTCCCATGTGGTAGTCTTGTCTAACCTGGATTATATTTGTGGATTATTAAGAACATTTATTTGAAAAATTAAATAAACAACTGTGCATTGAGTATGGAAACATTTGTATTCAAGGAGTCCTCCAACACTAAAGGAATACCCAACATTCAAGATTTCTTTATTTCTTTTTGAGATATATCAATGATGAATATACAATGATTAATTGATTAATCTTGGTCCCTATGAAAGGCATTATCATAGATGTAATAAAAAGCAGATTGAACATCATCACACATGTGTTCTTTAAACAGCTTGACTTAGTGTATGGTTTAGATTGGAAAATTGTTGATGGGAAGCTCAGAATTCTGTGGAAATGGAAGTCTGGACAGAAAATTGCTATATGTATATTTAAAATATTTGTTGGATCCTAGATCAAGAAGCTGCATGTTAAATGATATCTTAGAGATGATAACAATTGGGGTGACCTGAATGGGAGGGGTAGATATTCTTGATTGATTCTCATTTGGCTCTTAACCAACTAATTCATTTCTCATATTCTTGAATTGCCATTAGAGAGTCATTTGTCTAAATCTGTGATTCTCTTTTAACCAGCTTGTTTAACCATTAAGGAATAATAGACAAGAACCTGAGTGTTCTGGACACAGTCCCCCGACACTCAACTAACCATCCCCACTAAGTCTCCCCCTAAGCATCATGTCAGTCCACCCACTATTCTCCAACACCACTATCTCAGTGCAGTCCTTCAGTTATCTACCTGCAGTGTTCAGGAGCCTTAACCTGATCTCCCCATATCCAGTTTTTCCCTTTTAGAGTTCTCTCCCTATGTCGCAGCTAAAAGTGATCTACAACAGATCAGACCAGTCCTGTTTCTACTTCAAACACTGTAATGGTTTCACATTAAACTTAGGGCAAAGTCCCTAATCCTTAAGTTAGCCTAAAACAAAATGGCCCTTACTCGTTTGCTTCTTCTTTGCTTCAGCCACACAGGCCTCTTTTCTGGTCCTTGAATACAGGTGTCTTTTACATTGTACCTTCTCTTTCCCTGGAAAACTCTTAGCAATTATTCAAGGCTTGAATTTAACATTGTCTCCCCAACCCCAGGAAAACACAATCCCGTGATTCCATGCATTAAGTAGGTTGGTCCTCCACTGTATCTCACGGCATCCTCCACAGGTCATGATATTGTTGAGACTTGGAATCTGGCATGCAGTGCTCACTTTCTCTACTGGTCTCTACACTTATGGGAGCATGATACTGTCTACTTTGTCTCCCTATGTATTTCTATTGCTAAGTGCACACTAAACATTGTTAACTAATTAAGTCATGTATTTCTTAGGATAGGATTAGGTTGTTTAGATTTCCAAAGGAATTGGTGGACAAATTTTATCTCTTTAAAAATGTTGAAGTGAGCCAGGCGTGGTGGTGCACAAACGTAATCCCACTGAATGTGGAGGCTGAGGCAGGAGAATGCCAAGTTCAAGGCCAGCCTTAGCAAATTAGTGAGACTTGATCTCAAAAAAACAGAAAGGACTGGGGATGTAGCTCAGTGTCAGAGTTTCCCTGACCTCAGTCACCAGTACCAGAAGAAAAAAGAAAGAAGAAAGAAAGAAAGACATGTTGAAATGATATTTTAAAACAGTGAATTTAGTAAAGGAAATTGTCAGTGTTGTTTGTGGAACTAAGGATAAGAAACTCTTCAAAAGAGATTATAAAGGTTTTATGGTGTTACTTATTCTTATCAGTTTTTCTTGGTTTATTTTGTCATCAATAAATAGGGATTCACTGTACAATTCAATTTAATCAAAAGCAACAAAATATGAAGTGCATGGTCTTTGATAACCCAGTTATAACATGTTGCAGAAAAATATGCCCCAAAGTAACGCCATTCCCAGACTACCTGTTCTAACCTCTCGACTACTTTTCTTCTGCTCCATAATTGAACATCTGCAGCAAAGCCATCTGCAAGCTGAGAGTTGACACTTCTTTCTCACTTCTGCTACATCAGCTGAGCTCAGTCTTCTCAAGGAACCAACTGGGTTTTTTTGTGTGTGTGAGTGTAGATTCTTGTTCCCATCAGAAACTCAGTGAATTAAAATCTTTGACAGATGCAGACGAGGGAACCATGTTCTTAACGGAAACAAATGTCTGAAATCTCTCAGTCTAGTGCCTTGTCACTATAGGTTCAGAAACTGACAGGGCATATGTGATGTCAACTTTGGGGAATACAGAATTACATTTTGTACACATCTTCATCAGTGGGATCTCTCTGTCAGCTTTAACCTTGAAATAAGCCTGTATCTCCAGCATGGTAGGAATCTTAGAAACATAATGCTGAAAGGACTTTAAAAGATCATTTAGCTAAACTTTGCACTTCAAAAATACTCGAACCACATATAACTGCAAATGGCCTATTTCTTCCCTTGAAGACATTCAAGGACAGAGAACCCATTAATATATCTGAGTTTTATCGCCTAGACAGATAATCTTAGATGTTCTTCTTTTAACTCTACTGAAAGCTTTTGGCCTTACCTTGGGTCCATTTTCTTTCTTTTTTTTTTTTTCTTTTCTTGTTTTTTTTTTTTTTCTTTTTGGTACTTTGTAAACAAAGAAAAACTAACAAGGTCACCTTCTTAGTGTACTTGTATGTAGACATCCCATCATCCCTCAGGACTGATGCCAGACTTCAAACGGACACCCATTGAGTTGGAAGAAAACTTAGATGGTACTTAAATTGGACTTCCTCTTTTCACACACACACACACACACAAAATAACATTCAGGGATTATTTTCTATTCAGCTGTAAGTCTGACAGATTTATGGACATTTTTCAACACCCCAAATTAATTTTTATCCTTGGTTATATTTTTCTATGTTGCAGTTGAAAAGCATCTGATCCATCTTAACCCAGTTTTGGCTTAACACCTTCTGTGTGATTTGACAAGAACTGACACACTTAGGCTTCATTTTCATCATATGGTATATGCAGATAAATCTCTTTGGTAAAATTATATAGAGGGTGAAATGACATATGGCACAGTTTGTGGTGTATGGTAGGTGTTCAGTTAAAAATTCATGTGTTGATTGTTGGTACAATTTGTAGAAAATAGTTTTGCAACATGTATCAAAATGTAAGATATGTATGGCCCCATGACTTGGCAGTTCTGCTAACTATAGGGAAATCAGGGTCCATATGCTAACTCTAGGAACTGTAAAGTCACTCATAGTTAGCTACATGTTGGCCAGAACTTATTTCCTCAAACTAGAACCCAGAATGAAACAACCAAAACACTGTACAGCAGTCAATATCACAGGCAGCCTTCTGAAAGAAGTTAACCATAGTTATTTAGTCATAAGAAGGAAAATAGCAAGGATAGTTAATAAGAGTAAATAACTAGTTTATTTAATGTATGTGAGGTACCAACCCCAAGCTGTTCATTTAATCTTTGTGATACCTTTTTTTTTCTTGTGGTACAGGAGCATTCTACCACTGACCTACATCCCCAGCCCTTTTTATTTTATTTATTTTATTTTTTGGGGGGGTTACCAAGGATTGAATTTAGGGGCACTCAACCACTGAGCCATGTCCCCCGTCCTATTTTGTATTTTATTTAGAGATAGAGTCTTAATGAATAGCTTAGTGCCTTGCATTGCTGAGGCTGGCTTTGAACTCACAATTCTCCTGTCTCAGCCTCCCTAGCTACTGGGATTATAAGCATGCACCACTAGGCCTGGCTTAATTTTTTTTTATATTGAGGCAAGGTCTTGCTAAGTTGTTCAGGCTGTCCTTGAACTTGTGATCCTAGTGCCTCAGCCTTCTGGGGGAGCGAGGATGACAGGTGTGTGCCACCATGCTTGACTGTGATAACTTTTTTTTTTTTTTTTAGTTTTCAATGGACCTTTATTTTATTGATGTAAATGTAGTACTGAGAATCAAGCCGAGTGCCTCACAACATGCTAGGCAAATGCTGTACCACTGAGCTACAACACCAGCCCTGTGATAACATTCTGATATAGACACAATGCTATCGGTATTTTAGATTAAGTAACCTATACCTCTTGTGGGGAACAAGGGAGTGGCATAGATTTCCTCAGGGATAGGGAGTAAATCAGAATTTGAACAGAAAATGGTTTAATTCTATTACCAGGCACTCACATCTGTAACTCAAGTCCATGTATATTAAAACAACATCAGCAACCCCCAAACCAAAAAACATTAATGCTAGGCCCCATCCCAGACTCTCTGGGCTACAAAGGCAGAAGACAGGGTGAGAACAACTGTCAAAGCCATTGTAGTTTTCCATCTCCTTTCTTTTGTATGTGGTCTACTTATTAAAAAGGAAATATACTGCTGTATACATGCTGACCTCAGTCAATTATTGTTGTCCTATTTTCATTCATTGAACTCTTCATACACGTCTTTGAATTGCCTCCAATGGTGGGGTCCCCCTTTGAAAGATCTTGATGAAAAAAGCTAATTAGGTACAGATGCACTTGAATATTTTTTTTTATTACTAATGATTGGGTATAGGTTTTCTTCTTACCCTTTTTCAAGGAAGCTGAGCTTCCAAGGCAGCCACAAACTACAATCTAAATGCAGGGAGGAAGGGAGGGAAAATCTTGGAAAACTCAAAGGTCTGATATTTCCCAGACATGCCCTAATCTGCTTTTGACTTTGCTCCAAAAGAAGTGGTTTCCATCACAGGATGTGTGTATTGTAATGTGACCCTACTGGAACAGACCCACACTTGACCTTAGCTTTTCCTTTCTTTCAGCCTAGGCTTGGATTGGTGGCATTTACATTGCTACCTGCTGTGACAGGGACCAGTGCTTGTGCAGTCTCATGGCACACCACCTTTCCTCCTGGCAGCTCTGGCTCCTATTTCTTCTTCCTCCTCCACCAGCATCACTAGACTGGGTGGAAATTTATTTGTGCCCCAGGTTATATGTGTCATTTACAAATGTTCATTAATTATATCCTCCTACTTCCAACCAGTGCTTCCTGGTAAATAATCCGGGAGCTAAAACAGTTTCTCCTTACATTTGGTAGCAGAAAAGATTGAGAAAGATTTGGGAGGTGAAAGAATCTGCCCACAGCATCATGGGAGGATAGCAGGGCCAGACAACACAACTCAGCATTTCCAGCCTTTTCGGCAAAATGACCTCCCAGTTTGCTTAGTGAGGGTCCTTTCACTTCTCGGGTGTCTTCTCACCCCACTTCCCTTCTGAGACAGACAGCAAGGTTGGAAGAGGGGTCAGTCAGCTGGGTGACGAGGTGATGGCTTCCATGAGGACTGCTGCTTTCTCCATAATGATGAAATCCAACCTCACAGTTTAAATACTTGTCCCAAAATATTTCCAAATGGGAAACACATATGAGCCAAATGACAAAAATGTTTTTTTTTTAAAAAACAAAACAAAAACATGGGCTTCTTATCATCCACCACACTAGCTGTTTCAATGTCTGTTCAGTCAGTAAATTATTCTTTCTGATCTTCATTTCTGATGATATCCAGATGGCCTAAAAGTCAGTCTTTTCTCTGAGAGAGAAATTCTCTGTGAAGTTAAAAGTGAGTGGCCTCTGTGTTCAGATGGTGTGGTAGGAACCAAGCAGAACGACATAAGGGATATCTGTACCCAATTAATAGTAATTGATATTTAAATAATCAGAGACTGTATACTCAATTTGGGATTAGGCTTTATTATTAGGGTTCTTAACTCCTAAACAGAGACTGTATCTTTCTCCCAAATTACAGGCCACTCAAAAAAGTCAAAATTGCTGAGGTTAATTCTTCTTCCTGTCTACGTTCCCCACATCTTCTAGAACTATAACGTGTTTTGACGGGTTTGAAGACACTCAGTAGTCAGACCACCCCTCAATAGATTATGAGAGCTTCATTTGAGTTATGCTACAGATTATGGTATTTCAAGCTTATTCTAATTCCTTACAAATGGAACCTTAAAATGGCTAATAATGATAACTTAAAATGTTAACTAATTTCTGTTTGTCACTATCACTTACCAGGTATTTAAAAGAATACAGGGCTTTCCTTTTTCAACATGAAAATATCAATACTAGTCTCTGTCAAGTGTCTGTTCTGTGCTAAGCATGATGGTAGATCTTCTCTTTGTTACCTCCTTCAGATCTTTTTAGAACCTGTAAGATGGAACACAATTATCCATATCATATTTTATAGATAGAGAAACAGAGGCTCAAAGAATTTCGGTAACTTTTGCAAAGTTGCATAAATTATAAGGCTAGAAATCCAGAAGGGTGGTATTTAAAATCTGATTCTTTTACCTTGTCACATGGTCTAGCAGATCAAAACCCTCTACAGACTATGTTCACACACAAGGAATGAAAGGCAAGAAGCTTTGTTACACCAGTCACTCCTTTATTGCTGGAAGCCAAGTGCAAATAGGTGATTCTGCACTTCCCTTTCCCACACACAGATGTGTTCACACCAGGTTCCATAAAACATGTGTTAAATGAAATTATAAGAGGCCATTGTTTTGAACCCAGCTCCTGCAGCATGCCCCAGAAAACCAGAGTAAAATGGAGTCACATGTGCTGAGCACCATGTAATTAAGTTGAAACTTCAAAGAAGGAAACTGACCGATTTTTCCTAAAAACTTGATTCTTAGAAGTCAATAAGAAAGGGTCCAGTCAGCCTGAGCTGGCATGTTAGGAAATCCTGTCTGTTTTAACCCTCACAAATTACCTGAAGTCACTGATGTCGGGCAGTCCACTTTTTGTATTATTCTGTTTCCTTGCTCCTGTTCAAGCTGCCTTATAAAAACTGAATGTTCTGCCATGCCCAACAAAGTGCCTTTCTCTGTTTTACGAACTGTTGCCCAATTCATGAGTCACTAATAATTGCCAGGAAGCCAATTAGATCTTTAAGTTCACTTGATTAAAATTTTGCATTTTGACAGGTTAGTAGTTGATTTTATTATTGAATAGGGCTTGGGGAAAGAACCCTACATATTTATTTATGATATGTCAGTTACTTAGATAAAACTTTTCAGAAACACATTTAGTTTTGAAAATCAAATAGTATGAGGATTTGAAAAATGTATATGGCCACGTGAAGGTGGGCTATTCAAAGAATGTCAAAAACTCCCTAAAGTCTCCTTTTTTCTTCTCCTCTCTTTCTCCCTTGCTTCTCTTTTTATTCTCATTCTCATCCTCAAGCCTTCTGTTTTGTGGGGTTTTTTTTTTTTGGTGGGGGGTACTGGGGATTGAACTCAGAAGCACTCAATCACTGAGGCACTACATAAAATTTTGTATTTTATTTAGAGACAGGGTCTCACTGAATTGCTTAGGTCCTTGCCATTGCTAAGGCTAGCATTGAACTCAAGATCCTCCTGTCTCAGCCTCCAGAGCCTCTGGGATTACAGGCATGCATCACAGTACCCAGCAAGACCTCTGATTTTAAACAACTTTTTTCTTCATCTCTCTAGAAGGAGATTCCATATCCCACCATTCTAAGAATGACAACTATAGTCATAGCAATGGGCAGTGATACTCAGTTTGAAGCTGCTCCTTAGGTCCATAAGCCAGCACCATTGGGCATTGCCTGAAAGCCTGTTAGTAACCATGGTCTCAGGCCCTTCTTCAGCCTAAAGAACTGGAATATGCCTTTTCACAGGTCCTTTGTGAATTCATTTGCACTGTTAGTTTAAGAAGCTTCACGGCCCTAGAGGAGTCGAATGGGTCTTTTTCCCTAGAGTAGAATCACTGCTCTAAAGGGAAAATAAATTGTGCCAGAATGTGGGTTCCAGGGTCCTTCTTAACAATGGTTAGAACCCGGGCTGTTCCATGGGGAAGAAGACGTCAGTTATTGCCCATAACAGAACAGGATGACACAGGTAAGTGTCAAAGAATGTCTGGAGTTCTGGCTACATTTTACTTCTATCACTTTTAAAATTTCCACAAAGAAAATTCTCTAGGACCTGACCTCTTATGGCAGCCACATCCCCAATTCCCTATGAACAGATACACTCATATATGCTTCATGAACACTGCCCATCCACATCAAAAATAGTCATTGTGCACCTCAGAGAAAGAGAAGAGAGAAACCCAAATCTGTTGTGTGTCTACTATGTGGCAGGCATTGCAGGAGCGTTCACCTAAAGGCTAGATGGAAAATAGAAGACAATCAGGTTATTGTGAGCATGCATTCAATTACTAGGCAAAATCCATTAACTGGAACTTCTGTTTTAAATGATGACCTCATTAAATGATTGAAATAAATGATAAGAGCCTACAATCTAAGTAATAAAAGAGTAATTAAATTATATTAATTAGCGTTCTCATATTTATAATATCATATTAAAAGCTTCCAAGTGACTTCAAATGCAAAAAAAAACCAAAAAAAAAAACATATTCTAGCCTATGTACATTTAACTTTAATGTCAGTTGCCTGAAGAGACCCTCTTTCTCTAGAGTGGTTTTTTGGAGTTGGAGACTATGCTATGAAGATTTTTAATTTAAATAGTTTTTCCCTAACCAATTTCTGGAAAACCTGATTTTTTACAATATTCTTTCTTTCATAGCAAGTAAAAGTTTCCCAGAGCCTACCCTCAATAGGACCAGTGGCCCTAGCATGGATTTGTGTGATTCCAGTATTCCAGTCCTGTTACTATGCTGGCTGGCTGGGTGATTTGGGGCTGTCACTGAATCCCTTTGGGTCTCAGTTTTGTCCTCTATGAAATGTTAAAATAGTGGGTTTGACTGGGCTCAAAGTTCCTTTCTACCTTGCATCAATATTCTAGAGTCTATGAATAGAATATTTCAAAATAGAATGTGTCAGCCAGGATTTCAGTGGAGGTAGCTGGGTCTCACCTCAGCTTTTCAGCACTTCTGTGTATCTGAAGTCTACATTTCCTGTACCACTTCTCTTCTCAGAGGCATGGCTTGTGTCAGATGTCAGCTTGGCTACTGGGAAGGAGGCAGGACTGATAGGTGGTGGTGGGGAACTGACTGGTGATCACTGAAGGAAGAATCTGGTCCTCCTGACCACACTGTGGCCTCAGAAAGATTGGAGTCTCTGTAGGATTCATGTTCGATATTTTCTTCTGTTTTTGAAATATCCGTATGTTCAGAACAATGCCGAATATAGTGTACTCTAATCATTTAGAAACAATAAACCCACTGATGGTGTCAGGGGTAACTCTTGACAGAGCCAAGCTTTTATTTGTCAACTTGTGCAAGAGAAAAAAAAAAAACAAACTTTAAAGTTAGAAGAGTATCTATTTGTGTGGTGCTCCTTACTAATGGAGAAACTCTGGGCAAGATAATTAAATTTGCTGAAACTTGAAATCCTAATATCTTAAATAGGAGTAATAATACCAACTTCGTAGAGTTATTATAAAGATTCAATGTAATACATACATAGCTCCTGGCAAATAGTAGATGCTCAAAAAATGTCAGCTATTATTTGCAGCTAGACTGATTGTTCACAAACTCTCAGGGGAATATGATTTTTGACATAATTTTCACCATTGCATCATGGATTGTGTAAAATAATTACAGTATAGTTTCCATAAATTAAAGTTTATATCATGTTTCTTTTTACAAAATGATATTGACAGCAATTATTATTTTAAACTTATTTAGCAAAAGGAAGAACTAGTAATTCTAAGTCAGCCATCCATATTTTGCTTGTCTAATTGGTCTGATATATGAATCCAAAATAATAGGACTCACTGAATTAAGACGCCCCAATTACACTGAATAGTAGGGTCTACTGAATCGGATGATTTTTCATTATCAAATCATTTTAATGAGGGCAATGACATTCCCTAGTCACTTCATGCTACAGCCAGTTACTGTCTCCTGAATGACTGCAATACCTATCACCAAGATAACTCTGATTACACTCGTGTGTGCGTGTGTGTGTGTGTGTGTGTGTGTGTGTGTGTGTGTGCTTTTAGCAGCAGTATGATTTCAGTGTCTGGTGTCTTCCAGAGAGATTTTAGAATCAGATACATTGATGCAATGGGCTGTATATAGTTGTGATACAATCTGGGCCTTGCATCTAACTGCCAGGGTTCAAGACTAAATCCACTACAGGTTAGCTGTGTGACCTCAAAGCACATCACTTACCTTTTCTGTGCCTCAGTTTCATCATCTGTCAAACAAACAAACAAGACAGTACCCACATAATAGGATTGTTGTGAAGATTTACTGAGACACTTGATGTAAGCATTTAGTATAATGTTTGATAGATAGGAAGGGCTCAATGAATAATAGCAAAATTCAACAACCAGACTTATAAAAAGTAAACAGTGAGCCTAAGGGTCAGACAGGCTTGAGATCTGACACTTCCCTCCCGCTCCCCTTCGTTATGTGACTTTAGGCAAGGGAGCATCTCTGCATCTTATTTTCCTCATTATTTCACACATTTATTGTCAGTATCAATTAACTTCTTATATGTAAATTACTTAATATGGTGCTTGACTCAAAGTTGCACAATAAATGTTTTATTTATGTTAAAGGGAAATGTTTTTCCTTTCCCTTTAACAAATCTCTATTCCACAGAGCGCTACCTCTGTACTGTGTGCATAATAATAATTCATGGGTATTTATTGTAGTCTGTCCCCATCCCTTTGACTTACTACCTCCCACTGTGCTCTCACTCCACAGAGAGAGCAGAGCCTGGTACTGGTCAGGACCCAGTTATTAGACCTGCTGGCCATTCCTCTCCTGTAGCCAAGATGGCCTCCTCTTGGGCCTCTGTGATGTCAGGAAAGCTTATCAGGAAAGAGCAGGATTAGGGAGTTTCCGATATCTTGTCACAGCCAGGAGAGCTACAGACCCAACACATTCTTTCAAAGACATACTGTATTTTAAGAATTATGTCTCCTCTGTGTGTGTGTGCGTGTGTGTGTGTGTGTGTGTGTGTGTGTGAGAGAGAGGGGGGGGGGGAGAGCTCCAGCCTCCACTTCCTTCTTTATGAGCATCTCATACTCCAGCTCATGGTGGGGGCGGGCTGCCTTGCTGGACTTAGCCACAGACAGTGGCACCTCTGGGGAAAACATGCAAGACTTATTTTTTGGCTTATACTGATAACATCACTGAAGTTAAATAAATTCCATATTCTTTAAACAAAATAAACCAATACCCTTTAAGACTCATTTTGTAGTGAGAGGATGTTTTATCTTTATTGCTGGAACTAAGGGAAGGAAGGAATGAGGGATTGCAGAATAAAGTCACTAGAATCACTCAAACAAAACAAAGAAACAAACAACAACAACAACAACACAAAGAAAACTTCCTTCACAAAGCTCCCTCAATATGAAGAGAGAAGTCTCCTGCTTAAATCCTCTTCCTTTGCTATTTCCTTGCCTCAACTGTTGTAATCTGGAACACGTTTTTTTTTTTTTTTTCAACTTTTTTCTTTCAACGAATACAACATTTTAGGAGAGGCCCCCTCAAAATAAGAGAATTCAGAAGGAACCATTAAAATTCTGACTCTTTATGACTTGACGCTGTGTTCCCAAAGGTAAAGCAGAAATGTGCTCTGTAAGGGGATCTGACAGTGGTGGGCTTCAGCTCAGGCAGGAGACGGGACCATGTCGGAGACAGGAAAGGCCAGAGCATGTAACCAACATGCTCTCTGGGCACACATGCTGCAGTGTGTCACTCCTTGGTGTAGCCATATCCGCATCCCCTTGGGAACAGAACATTCCATTACTGCCATTCCAGCCCCTCCACCAACTCTTGGGTTGATACTGACCAAAACTGTTGGGAAAAAATCTTTGTAAAAATCTCATCAAAAATCTGGACTACTGCTAAAGTTGTTTCAGAAGAATAAGTTTAGACTCACACTTGGGTACCTTTTCCTCCATCCTTTTTAACATGGCTTTTTGTAACTGTGTGAGAGTGTGTCTTGAGTGGGAACAGAGTCTTAAGGAGCATTACCCCCTATAATGGCAACAAAGTGTACCAAGAGCACAAATTAGTATCATCCAGACTAGATCAGCTTTCCCCAGACTTCAGTTATTCCAAGACTGTTTATGGTTTTTCCTTTGGTTGTGTTTTCTGTTTTGCCATATTTGTATATAACCTCTTCTATTAATGCAAGGATTTCTTTCTTAAATCAAGGCACTTTGACAGTTTTGACTTAAGAACCAACACCTAAAAGATCCTGAGTTTTATGTTCTTGTTTCCTAACATAAAAGAGGGAATCCATGACAACTAAAATTAAATTTTAAAAAGGCATGTACTTACTTTAAAAATCATGTAACAGTGATAAACATATAAACTTGGGAAAGAATTGACCTGGGTGGTCCTGTGGTCAAAGTTGAGATCAGAAATCAAGATCATATTCTAAGGGATTGGGGATAAAGAATTGAATCCACAAAGCCAAAGATTGTAGAAAAGCCCTATAGGTGTGATCAGACTTATCAGACCTCCTTCCCTTCTGTTTACTGTCAACGAATCTATCCCAGCTCTGAGTGCCTAAAGGTTGGGACTTCTCCTCTGTATTTTGCAAAATTTTTTTTAAAGAAACTGTTTTTATTTTTTCTGTCAACTGTACTTCCATTTTGCTTAAGAGTCTGCAGAAGAACAGCATAAGACCCCCTGGTGATTGTTCCTACCTCCTAAGTGGCTAGAGTAGCAGGAGCTGTAGCCCAGTCTTGTGTGACCAGCTGGGTGCTCCAGCCTTCAGTGGGGAGCAGCTGGATAGCTCCAGAGGGCACCTGTCTGCCTGCAGACCAGGCTGCAACCTCAGGTTGAGTGTCTTTGCAGTTTTGTCCTCCGTTCTTAAGTACCACTTTAGCTTCACCACTGACAGTAGCCTGGAAATTGCCAGCATCAGACAGATGATGTCCACCTGAAGAGACTCCCTTTGCATTGGTTTTCTTCTAGCATTTTAGTTGTGGGTTTTCTCTAATTTCTAATACAGAACTAGTAACAGTAAATGAGTATAAAAGAGCTGCCTTGACTCTGGGAAGAACCTGATCTGGAAGGACTTTCTGTGACCAAGAATGGGGCCATTATCAGTTAAAAGAGAGAGAGAGAAAAAAAAAATCTTGTGAGAAGTTTAAAATAAAGCAATTTGTCTGCCTTTATCTCTCATAAACATTTATATTTTAAATGTGAAAAATGTGGACCACCCTCACTGGTCCTCTCATTATCTGCTGAGCCAAAATGGTGTTCAATGTCACAAGAGTGATAATTCCAAATGTTCTCAAACATGATTTCACTGATCTTCTCATGCATCCCTGGAGACCAAAGATAGTTTCAGGGTTGGATAAATGCAAGCTTAAAATCTTAGAAGAAATGTTCTAGTCTAAATGCAATCTTCTGCCTCCTCATTTAGGACTCTCTTCACTGATCTGTTTTCTCTCTCTCTCTTTTTTTTTTCTTAGCTGCAAATAACATGCCTAATTTGGGACAAATGAAAAATACCTAAGATCTAAGGAGGCAATAGAGAAAAGCACAAATACTTAGTGTTCTTTGTAAATGGGAGTCTAAGGTGTAATTTCCATGTGATGAGATCAACGCTGAGAGGTCTTTAACTCAGGCAGAAGTTGTGAAATTACTGAAGCCCTTATAACCTCCTGTGACCAGTGAGACTCTTCCACCTTTACCAAAATATTGTCTGAATAAGATGTGGAATTTTTTAAGGGACAAAATATGTAAGATAACAATGGCAAATAACCTTACTATTGTAGTTGTATTATTAAATTCTGAAGAATTCCTTTGATAAAAATATCAACTCCATGTTATGTTCCACTAAATGGGATCAGTCTGGGTTCAGGAGGCAGCATTGTCTATATGAACAGTTTCCACCTGGGGTCATATTTGTACTAGTGCAATTTTTTTAGGTCGCCAGCTGAACCAAAAATGATCACACCATCAAGGGAAGTACTTAAAATGATAGAACATGCAGAGACACACCCCCCAAAAAAAACTTTTGGATTCTTCTTCTTCCAAAAGGTCTGAACTGGCTTTTGACAATATGAAATTACCAAGGCAGACTTAACCACTTGAAGCAAGTTTCAAACCAAAGTGGCACATCCAGAAAAGGCCTCGTGCCAAGGGTGGAGGTAGAAACACGTTTGTGTCTGTGACCAGGACAGGACGTTATTCACATCGTGTGGGCAGCTGTTACCCAAGGACACCTCTGTGAAATAGCAGAATGTGCTGTGCCTGCAATGGCGACTCCTTTTCTCTGTCCCAATCACATAGTTGCATACAATCTGATGGTTGCAGGCCCTTTATGATGATATCTAAAAATTCTTGTTTGCTGGACACTTGGAACTAGTTTCTCTTCGTCAATGTATGGATGCCTTAAAGCCTAACACAGGCTTAATAGCATGATGAAGGAGAAGCAGAAAGAGTAATGTCTCACCAGTGTTCCTAATAATTGTTTGAATTGTTAGCAATAACGAAAGTGTTTGCTAACATAGTAGAATAAAAACAGGCACTTGATTACGAATAACAAAGGGTTGGGCTTGCCTAAAATCTATTTAAAAAGGAAGGGAGAAAGTACTTTCAAGGCAAACAAGGCCAAATTTCCCACTTTACTCCTCTGCATTTTTTTCTTATAATTTTTCTTCCAGATGTCCTACACGTCTACTAGTCCCTTCACAATTTGTAAGACAAGGACAAAGTCCTTTAAGATCAAAGTGATTTGTTCATTCATAATTCAATTCATAGCTCTACCTAAGTAAATACACTAAGAAATCATTGCACAGTTCCTTAATCCTAGAGCTCTATCTTTGGCCCATTTAATTTCTTCACTTGACCTTAATACCATAAACAGTGATAATTCATGTATGGAAAGAAAATGGTCTTCTTGACTAATATATTTTTTGCTGAGCCGCAGCTCATTACTAGTTCCATCCACCAGATGTCTATTATTGCCTTTCAGAAAGAGCCTGCCCTGGTATTATCCATCCATAGATCCTTAGATCTATAGGTGGGAATTTAGGTTGCATCAGCCCATAGACCAAACCCTCTGAGGTTTAAATATGCTTATGTGTTACAATGAACGAGCACTGTTGCTGTGACTGGAAGCAAGTTATTTAACCTCTCTGCTTTTCATTTTCAGTGAATTTAAAATGTTGGATTAGATCTGGGTTTGATTTGAGTGCCAGTTCAGATTCATTAGTGGTGGCAGGCTAGGAACTAGCAAAAGGTTATAAACTGCATCCAGCTACAGTGGGAATGAGGAACCTCATTGATTGATTCAGATCCAGATTCATTCTGATTAGCAATGTCTATCAAAAATAGGAGATACACACACCCACGCATACACACACCCTAGCTGAAAATGCACTCTAGTGTACATTTCATCTCTGTTTTAGAAAAGTATATCACATTTCCTTGAAGAAGCAGCAAGATTATTTTGTAATCTTTAGAACCAGAAATAGAAATTTTTCTTGATCAAGATGGTTCTTAGAGTCTTGATTCTTTCAAATGTCTTGGCTCAATCTCTTATATTCTCCTTCTGACTATTAATAACCAATTGGAATAAATAGCCAGATAGTACTCCCTGTTTTGGGAATGAATGAAAGCACCAGGCATTCCTTCCTCATGCGCTGTCAAGAGACAGGACTTGAAAGATTTATTTTATCAATCAGCCCACGATGTATTGGTATGAAGTGCTCAGTGCTGGTTATAAGTGGAGACTAAGTTGTAATTTTCATTTGATTAGATCAGCTCTGAAGAGGTCTTTAAATCAGAAGTCATAAAATTATTCAAGCCTCTACAATCTTAAGGAGAAAGTTTGCTATGTAATTGTAGTGCTGACTTCTAACCTTTGGGATTTCTGATAAGTATCCCCAAGAGCTTCAGATATACAAATCTGTCTTTTGTTTGCTTATTTAATAAGGATTTTCCTAGAACCTCAGAAATTTGAAAGATATTTGGGCCATTGTTTATCCATACAAGTAATTTGCTTGAATTAAAACTGAGGTCTTGGAACCACCATCCCCCACCACCAGGCAGTATACATTTTACTTTATATTTGAGTAGGAGTCAGAGTTTGGGGATTCTGTTCCTATTTTTTAAAACTGGGACTATTTCTAAATTTAGTGAAATTGTCAAAGCACAATATATCTGCTTCCCCCCAAGCCCCACCCACAACAATGGGTCATTTTTTCTGTCCCTTGATTGTATTATACTTCAAGGATATTAAAAAAAAATCATTGGAGAAGTTCCAGGTGATCATTCGAGCTTCTGGTAAAACTCACTTTTGCTATTACCATTTTGTTGCCAGCTAGGTTCTTGCTATATTATCTACCCAGGGATTTCATATTATAGGTCCCTGAATATTTTCTTAAACATAGAGATCTCTCTTATAGTGCCCAAAAGCTGCAGAGGCTAAGAAGAAATCATTTGGGATGTGAAATGTTAATACAGTTTTTATCTTAATACATAAACAAGTTCATCCACCCGGGGATTTCTCAAATGTCTGGAAGAATTTATGCAACAAAGACTGCTACCAGGGTACAGGGTGTGTTGGCAGATGTTCTAAGCAGGGTTTACACCCTTCAGATTTCTACAGTCACTTCTCTAACATTTACTTCCATTCAGGACAAAGAACAGGAGTCACATGTGATAGCATTATTGTCCCTAAAGTCTATTAACTTCTAGAGGTCATGTCTGTACATCTTCAAGAGAGAAAATTATTTTGTTTCAAGTGGTCCTCTCCCAGATTATAAATTTTAGTGGACTTTTTTTCTTATTAGTTGAACTGGTTGACTGTTTTTTCTGTCAATATCTGTTCTTTTTTCCAACCAGTTTCCCCATTCTTTATTCCATACAAGCATTGGTGTGTAGGTCAAGGTTTAACTTGATCTCTGAAGAAAAACAACTGCTCTGATTTATACTGTTTGCCAATTTTTTGTGGGATAAATCCTCCCACTAAGGCAATTTGCAGGCTACCAACATTACATCATTAAATGCAGGTTTGGGAAGAGAAGCCCAGTATCATACCACCATGTTGTACTCTATTACACAAAAGCAGAGACTGAAATAAACTCAACAGCATAAGTAATGGTAAAATAATTAGGAAGTAAAGAATTGAGTATATGCTACCTTTGTTTTATACATAATCTATTTATTAGTTCATCTAGTTTAATTTTTAATAAGAATTGTGTTTAAAAACTGGATCACATAATTCCTGAAAATTTAATAGTCCTATGCACTGGGATGGACTGGTTCTAGCGTGCCATTTTATAAGATATTCAGAGGCTGAGGTTAATTATTTCCCTGGGAATGCTTGAAAAACTGGGCAGGGAAATGTGATTCTAAACTCCCACCCTAGGCAAAGTAAATGAAAGAGTAGGGACGTGTCCACTCAACATGCTTTATTTGGTGCCAGTACAAAGCCCTGGCATTTGTGCACTTAATGCATAGATTATATCAATAACAAGAGTGAGACCAGGCTTGCCAGATAGGCCACTCCTGAAAACATCAAAAAGACTCTTTAAATTTTGGAAAAGAAAATAAATACAACTGAACATGAAAACAGAAGAGTTTGGAGAGACACACTTTGACAAAGTTGGTCTAATCTAGACAGTATAAACACAGAGATAGTATTAAATCTGTCTGGGATGGTAATACTGAAGGAATCATTGTTCATTGTGTAGGAAATAAAGTCAAGAAGAAAAGCCAAAAGGAAACAGAGCCTTAGGGTTCGATGTATGTAGGTAGATTACAAAAATATAATTTGTGTTTACCTTGGCTCCAAGTGCATGCATCTGAGACCACCATAAGACAATCATCAAAGCTTGGCTTTTTGGTTAGAATAGCTCAAGGTGCCAGAAGGGAATATGAATTCTGCTAGGTTCAGCAATTGTGGGATAAGAAAACGAAAAGTCCTTTCTTCTCCTTCTTTAGAAATCGCTGCCAATTGACTTACCCCTTCCTCTCCACACCCTGTTTATGCTGCCTTCTCTGCCATTACCAAGCACTGATCTGAAAGTCTCTTCATCCAATTCTTCCACAGTGGCTCTCACTGTCTCCTTTCAATTTCTACTATCCCTGGAACTACAACTCTCAGTGTCAGCTCTAGATGCTTGCTGTGGTCCCCAAGTCCTAGCTGGAAGGCATATTGAGTTGTGAAGTTACTTGTTTATCTCTCGCAATAGGTTTAAATTCATTGAGAATGGAAATGTGTCTTATTCTATTTTATCTTATGTGTCTAAAGCAAATGATGATTATATAATAGGTGCTCAATGTGTTTCTGAATGAATAAAATAAATGAATCAATGGCCATAGAGGAGATAGAACTCAAAGGATCATGGAGGTTTTCCATTGTTTAAATAACAATAGTAACAGCTGCATAATAGATGATAATACTGTATTACTGCCCTATCTGAGTAAATGAGCAGAAGAAAGTCAGTTAAGAATTCTTTGCTGTACTGGGGATATAGCTCAGTTGGTAGAGCTCTTGCCACCCATGCATAAGACCCTGGGTTTGATCCTCTGCATCACACACACACACACAAAAAAAAAACAAACAAACAAACAAAAAAAAAAACAAAAAAAACCTTTTTTCCATGAACATACACACCTTGTTACCCTTTTCCTGCCAGTCCCTGTTTTTCTTTCATCAACCACATTAATATTCTTTTTCCTTCTTATCAGTTGCCTTCTCAGACTCCTTGTTTACCATACCAAGTGCAATAGATCATCTGTGATAAAATGAAGGGGAAGGACAGTCCATCCTGATGCTCAGGAGTCACCACTTCAAGCACCTGTGTTACTTCTCTCCTCCCCTCACCTCCACCTGAATAGTTAAATACAAGCTCTTTTGTATTACACTTGAGCACTCTGGCAACCACTGCTATCTACATATTCATGGAGACAAAATAAAACGGAGCAAGGAAAAATTACAGGTTAGACAGGTGTCTGGTGATAGCCTAAATTATTGTCTTTGCTGAAAGCAAAATGTTGACGTAGGCCTTTTATACACCTCCAAAGACACGAAATTCAGGTTCTAAATTAGAGGTAGAATTTCATTATGCATCTTGATAATTTATTCTCAGGTGTGTGGGAGAGATCTGGATGTAAAAGGGCTTTAGCTCCTAGGAACTGGAGCTGTTTAAGTTGGAAGGTATGTCACGTGCATGGTTTTAAATAGGCAGATATGCTTTGCCCTTTGAGTTTTCAGAGCTTTACTCTTTTCAGTCTACCAGGCTGAGTGTGGGTTTTCTTCCCTGCCCTCTCAAAGTCATTTAGGCACACCTGATGACATTCTGTCAGCAGGAGAACTTTTACTTCATTTGAATGGGTGAGGTGATCAGTCCAATCTCTACTTTTTCTGTTTAATCTTATTACCTCTACTTATTCTGAGAGTCCCAAGCAGACTCATTACTCCTTCAAAGGCTTCCAGAACAATTGGAACAAGCCTTTGTACTTAGCCATTAGAAACAGCTATTTTGGAGGCTTAGGTATTTGTTAATGATGTTCTCTTCTCTATTTGTTGAATGAAATAAATTTTGTTACTGACAGTCACTCAACACCCTGAGGTTCCAAAAGACATTTGTATCCAACATTTTTAAAGGTTCAACAATATTAGCTCTCCCTACCATTTTGCTTAATATACAACTTTGTCAATCCTTTAGGATTCCACTGAGAGGTTCAAAAGAGTTTAGACCTATTGTCACATATTCACTTAAATTATCAGCAATAGTGGCTCAGCTTTATCTACATGGAGGTCACTAGGAAAAGTTATTTAATTGTTTTCAATGTAGTCTTTAAAACATTGTTTTTCAAAGCACGGACCAGCCTTTCTGAATCTTAGATGGATTGCTTGGTTAAAATGAACATCTCTGAACCTCACCTTAGATATTCCAAATTAATTATCTGGGAGTGGGACCCAGGAGCCTGCATATTTAATAGATTTCTACATGACACTGATCTAATTTGTAGACTATGGACTATAATTTAGAGCATTAAAACATTAAAAAAATAAATAAAATGCAAGAAATATTGTATCATTTCTCTTTAAGCATAATGAAATCAGTTTTCCCCACTGCTTTTATGAGATGATAAAAATACGTTGTCTGGCAACCATGTAGGTGGGTGTGTAGGGCAGAAGCCAGGCAGAGGGGGTAGAAGTTTGGAGTAAGCTCTAAAAATTGATAGTCTTATAAATCAGTGTCAGAATGGCTTACAGAACTGGCCTACAGAACTGAATAGGTGTACATAATGGGTGAGGTGATCAGTCCAGTCTCTACTTTTTCTGTTTAATCTTATTACCTCTATTTATTCTGAGAGTCTCAAGCAGACTCATTACTCCTTCAAAGGCTTCCAGAACAATTGGAACAAGCCTTTGTACCATAGTTATTTACTATCTCCTTAGCCATTAGAAACAGCTATTTTGGAGGCTTAGGTATTGTTAATGATGTTCTCTTCTCTCTTTGTTGAATGAAAAAAATTTTGTTACTGTCACTCAACACCTTAACTGTACATAAAGTGGTCTATTACAGAACAATCAGGCTCAATAATACAGGGAAACAAGTAAGACTCCCAGGCCACAAGTGATGTGTACATTGCTCCTCATGATGTCTGCATATTAGGTAATGTAAAGACAGAATTTCTTAAGCCCATTCATTCATTCATTCATTCCTCATGATGTACTTTGTCTCATGCACTCTGCTAGATGCGGGGAATATAAATGTGAACAAAACAGATGGAGTCCTGCCCTTATGAGGCTTAAAGCAACAGAAGAAGAAAGATATTAGATTAAAAAAATCTTAGATCACAGTATGAGCACATGTTTGTAATTTGTGATAAATTCTATGAGGGAATATTATATGATGCCAAGAGAGTATGACAACAGGATCTAAAACAAACAAAGATAGAACATTTAAATTTACAGTGCAACTGATATACAGCAGAAGAACCTGACCTGGGCCCTTCTCCTGCATCACTGTGTTTTAATAATAATGAATATTGTCAAAATAATAACTACCAAAATTGAGTGCCAACTATCTTCCCTGGCACCAATGTAGATCTTTATAAATGCTTTCTCATAAACTCTTCTTGGTGACCTGTGGGGATCCCAGATCTACAGAAGGCCTCAGTTGAGATTCAAATTCTGGTCAAACCCTGGTACCTAGCTTCTATCCACTGCAGTACCTCGGACAGATACCACTTATTCACAGTGTTCAAGCTGGATGGCACATCAGAAGTCATCTACCTACTAACCAACACCCCATTTTATAGATGTGAAAACAGAGATTAAGCTCCTATCAAAAGTTATGACCAAACTATCTGGTAGAACTGGGTATAGTAACTAGGTCTTAAGCCCCAATCCAAGCTCTTAGTCTACTCCTTTGCCTCTGTATATCTTAATTATTTGTGCCCTGTTGAGAATTTAGCATTGATTTTCTATGCTATATTTTAAAACTTGTGGGTTTAGGCTGGAGAAACAACTCCCAGTTATCAAATTTTTCACTCTAGTATCTTTACTTATCATTGGCTCTGATGTCCCCTTCTAAGTATTATGATCATTAATAGCAATTGTGCTGCTCATTAGGAATAAATAATATCCTATTGGAACATTCTCTGTGAAATGTGCTTCTCAGAAGTATATTCAGAAATGGCAATGGATTTACTTTTTCTTCTTTTCACTCTTGGGTACACTAATCCCAAGGGCAATGGTGAGATGCCTAGATCCACAGACCTGCAGAATCAACACGTATACCTTCCTAGAGCATTACTTCAGTCAATGGCTTAAACCTTTTCCTTAACATGACAGCAAACATAAATATATTAAGGAGTGGAATGCAAATTTAGAATAATTTTTTTCAAAGATAAACAGAAGACTTCAAAAAATTATGTGTGTGCAACTGAAGGCTTCAGACTAACATCCTCAAAAGGAGTCTGTGTCCCTCTCCCTTCAAATGTGTGCGGAGAGTCACCCATTGACATGATTTACTCTTCTCTGTCATTAGACATAATTTGGTGAAAAAAATAGTGAAAACATGCTCCAAGTTCATTATACTCTCATATTTTTTTCTATTCCTAAAGGTGTCATGCAGCGGAAAAATATTGGGCTTTGGAATAAGTAAGACTTGAGTTTTTACATCTTGAAACTAAAACTCCCTAGCTATATCACATCTATGCACCGAACCTCAAGTTCTTTTGCTTTATGTTGGAGATGTTAATGTGTACACCATGAGCCTATTTTGATGGTTAAATGAATTACATATAAAGTGCCAAATGCAGCATCTGGGACATGGACGCACTCAAGGAGTGACACTTGATTGTGATCCCATATTTACAAATGGCAGGCAGAGGGTGTGGGCATGGAATATGGTTAGGAAAAAGAGAAAGCTATTAGGCCAGGTTGTCACCACATTTTATCTTCTAGAGGACGAAATATAATGAGAATGAAACGCATGCATGTACACACACACACACACACACACACACACACACACACTTACATCCCTGAACCTTTGTGAAGAGAGAGACACAAATAGCAGCTGGGAAAGATTGAAGTATGGGAGCAAGGCTTGAGACACTCGAAGTTTTGGGGACATGAGAAGTATGAATCAAACTGTCATAAGAAGACCAAGAGTCACTTTGCATCTTCTTTCCCCTCAAACCATAGTTCATATATTAAAAATTAAGGAAGCAATATGATATGATTTTTTCCCCTACACAGACATTTTGTTCTAATTGTAGTCTTTATTTCTTATCTCAAAACTGTTGTGAGATATATATTATTTATGATATCAGGATTAGAAAACAGATTGTGGCAGAATTTGTACAACTCCTGGATTTTGCCCTAAATTTGAACTTTTTTATTTTCCAGTTTGCTCTTTTGCTTCCTGTTTCCAGGACTGAAAGCTTTAAGAAGATCAGAAAATAATAATCACCACATAGCATTAGGCCTATAGGAAAAATGTGTCTGTGTCAAGTGCAAATTAATCAGAATTATATGCCTTGAAATACCTTTAGAAGGCTATATATAAGTTGATTTTTTAAAAAAATTGGATCCAGCTCCTGCAAAGCAAGGAAACTGTAGTGTCAGTTGGTGAAGACAGCCCACAAATTCCAGAGCTCCTGATGCATTCTGTTTACAAGCGCCCTCCCCCACACGCCCAGGGCACAAGGTGTCCTGCACAGATCCCTCTTCAATCTGGTTCTCCAGGGAAGATTTGGAGAAAGGGCAATTGCTCTGAATTCAGAAGACAGTTGAGGTTGGCCTCTGGCCTGGGGGAGGTAGATAAAATGGATTCCTTCCTCTCCTCCAGAGCAGATGTTCTGCCTACTCTGTTCAGCTGTCACCTGCAGCTCACTCCACTGAGTCTCACCACACCCTTTGGTGACACTCTTTGGGACAGAGAAGATGGGAATTCAATATCACCTTCCCTAGCAATTGAGAAGCCATCTTCATAGTCCCTATCTTTATATCAGCAACATTTACGTGTTTCTTAATTAAGCCTCTAACACGTTTTAACATCTTCATGCTCTAAAAACATTAAATGTTACTTTTTTAAAAAATAAAAATAATGGGCAGGCATGGTGGTGTATTCCTATAATCCCAGCAGTTTGGGAGGCTGAGGCAGGAGGATTGGGAGTTCAAAGACAACCTCAGCATTTTAGTGAGGCACTTAGCAACTCAGTGAGACCCTGTCTCTAAATAAAATATATAAAAGATCAAAAGATGTAACTCAGTGGTTAAGAATCCCTGGGTTCAATCCTCAATACCAAAAAAGAAAATAAAATTAAGGAAGAAAAATAAAAATAATGTAAGAGAAATTAAAACATCCCCAAACCATATTTCCTCATGGCAATGTCATGCTTTCCAATCAGATACACTTCTTGGGGCCTCTTCCCTTATTCCTTGTGAGGATATTTGAAAATATACCTGACATTTTAAAGAACTGGAATTAGGTGGAGGTAGGAAATCGCTCAGAAATGCTTACATTTTTTTTTTCTTTCCCCACCAACCTCTTTGAACATTGTGTCACATTCCTATCTCTAAGGAAAATTCTTGCCCAGCTTGAAGGTGTCATTGGCTATCCTGCCTTGGGGAGAAGACCCACTGATCATCTGCACAGTGTGTGACTAAAGCATACATGGAGGAAGGAAAATGCTGAGTCTTGGTGGAAGACAGAGATGGCCCACACCGGATATAGGCAATTGTCAGGACTAAAAGCTTTGGCCCCATGAGGCATACTTACTTCAAAGAGAAGTCACAAGGCCTGGAGTCCTTAGGAGCTTGCTCTTCTTTGCGGCACCAGGATGAGATGAGTGGAGGAGGAAGGGGTCCTCACAATTAACATTTTGAGCAACAGCTTCCAAAGAAACTGGGTATTCAGTCTTCACATAGTAAAGAGTTGAGACAAATTTCCTTTTCTATTGAACTATCATTTGATAGATGCCACAATCACAATTAGGAACACTTGTGTTCCATGAGTGGCAATTGCCAGTGTAGTAAGTCAACACTGTGCATTAACCAAGGTCAAGAGCACTTGGCCTGTAGAATGACTTATTGGTGCTATTTCCCTTTTAGCAGGAGAGAGAAGTTTAGAATTTGAGGCTAATTGTAAGTTTTTCTGAGATTCTTCCTAGTCATGGGCAGTTGCATAATGATTTACTACATGGAACATTTCTTCATTTAACAAATATTTATTGAGTTGTGCACTATGTTAGATGGTGGGAGAAAATACAAGAGGCAAATCCCTGACCTCATGGAGTCCGTAGATCAGCAGGTGGGAGGCACATCAAATATTTACACTGGTAGCTGGAAGCCCCAGATTTCACCTGGGCTGCCACCCGCTCCAGTTCCTCACCTCTCATCAAAAATGTTCTCCCAGTCTGGCCCACTGACCCACTGCAGCTTCGTCTCCTGGGAGCTTGTTTACAATGCACATTTCCAGTCCTACAGCATACAATTTTCTGGCCTTCCAACAGCCTTCCTGAAGTATTTCTGATCCATAAATTCTCCCTGCATGTGTTTTAACTGTGATAAGGCTCTACAATGCTTCTGCAAGAAGAAGCATATGAGCAAGCAGGCTGGTTTGTGGTGGGGCTAGCTCTGGATTTGTGGTTTTTAGACATGACTTTAAATGTCACTTCTTTCAGTTATAATGTTGCTTTTGAGTCTCAGTTTCTTTATTCCCCCAGCCCCAGCCCCCTGAAGGATTGCATATGACAGTGCCAAGTCCAAGGTCTGTGCTTGTTTCTTTTGGCTTCTTTAATTAGCAATAAGTTACTCATAAATGTGCTACCACACCAGCCATGGCAGGAAGAAGAATTTACAATATTTATAAGTAACAGGTAAAGACTGTTGTTCAGAACACACACACACACACACACACACACACACACACACATTCTTTTTCACTCTACAAATCGGGAAAAAGACACATAGAAGAAGGATCAAATACATGAGGCAGGAGGATCATGAGTTCAAGGCCAGCCTCAGCAACTTAGCAAGGTCCTAATCAGCTCAGTGAGACCCTGTCTCTAAAGAAAATATTA
Source organism: Urocitellus parryii (assembly GCF_045843805.1). Taxonomy (NCBI): domain Eukaryota; kingdom Metazoa; phylum Chordata; class Mammalia; order Rodentia; family Sciuridae; genus Urocitellus; species Urocitellus parryii. Next base: position 80,389,310 of record NC_135540.1, read on the forward strand.
AAAAGGGATGGGGATGTGGCTCAGTGGTCAAGAGCCCCTGAGTTCAATCCCCAATATGAAGGAAAAAATAAAAGACATATCTAGTGCAATTCAAAATGTTATATGTAGGTCTTCATTGTTCTACTTCTCCTTGTATCTCCAATAGAAACTCTGGTGTTTGTGCATAGAGTCATGTGATAGGGTATTGCAGCAAGAGTAAAAAAATCAGAACCCATCTTGTGTCCATTTATAGAGGAATGGGGAAGTAAAACGAGCAGTTAAAAGTGATGATCTCAATCAGCTGGTTAGAACTCAAGAACATTTATTGAATGAAAACAAGGAGAACAACGCAGCCCTATGAATCATTTATATAAACAAAAAAGAACAAAAACGATATTATGTTTTGTTTTATGATGCAGGTTATGTGTGTGAGATTTTTACAAACGAAAGGATTCATACAAAATTCATGCTTTGTTGAATGAAGGATGATGGGGAAAAGATAGGTGGCTGGAAAAGATGTTTGATTATATCTACACTTTATTTCCATAAATACAAAATATTAAAACCTGGAAGAAGTACAATCAAACCTTGACAGGTGCTGCATCTGAATCACAGGACTACTAGTGTTTGTTGACTTATTCTTTGTAGTTTTCTGTAGCATTAATGTTTTTGAAAATTAAAAAATCAGAGAGAGAGAGAGAGAGAGAGAGAGAGAGAGAGAGAGAGAGAGAGAGGGAGGGAGAGAGAAATCAATTGTTCATCATGGTCCCGTAGCTGAGGAGACTCTTTGGACAGGTGAGAGGTGATGGCTAATGTGGAATGCAGTGAGATGCTGGCACACTACTGGCTGGTGGCTCTGGGGTTGGCAAGGAAGAGTTGGACAACCCCCGAGACATTAGGGACTCACCATGGCGGGAGGCCCCCAGAATGCGAACCAAGTTTGTAGTATAATTGTATTTGTTTTCAGTCCTCTCAGCTACTGTTTATGTAGACAGTGAAATTACCAGTCAGAGACTCAGAGAATAAGTAGCTCTTTCTTCCCTTCCACATCCCCCCTTCTCACCCAATGCCCGCCTGTGGTTTGGAGGCCATGCTTGACTGCCTTCCAGTTGGCCTCTCCTCTTGGTTTCTATTTCATCTTTCTGGTGGTTGCTGAGGGAGTATGAAGGAAGCGAGGGAAAGAGAAAGGAAAGTGGGAGAATATAATGAACTCTGGATAAAGCAAGCCATCTCCTGGATTTTCATCTAAGGATCAAATTTCGTGGCCTGCTGGAAACTGGATTTCAGAGATGGACATAGCAGGAATTCTGACTTCTGGGAGCCTGAGCAGTTTTGTAGTGACCCCATGTTCCTTGCATCCTGTCCTCCAGAAAGCTGTGCCCACATACATACAACCATGATGTGCGTGCAATCCCACCCACTTCCTGCACTTTAGTAAAAATCCCAGTTTCTCGGGGCAGCATCCACACCTGTGAATAGAAATGCTCAGGAGCTAGCATGCTCCTGAGAGTGGAGCAGAAGGCTTCACATGATACAACCCAAAGGAAAAGAGTGCTTGGTTATTTGTCTTTGTAACTAATATGTTTGGGAAAGTCACTGCTCATTTCATGTACCCATTCCTCTCAGAATGGACAGTTAGACTGTAAGATCTTACTCTTACAAACAATGTTGCAATGTATGCCTTTAGCATACCGGCTAGGGTTTTCTCTTGCAAAGAGGGTAGGTGTCTGTGATTCTGTCCTGCTACAGAATGGCTCCTTCGTATGTACAATACAAAGCATTGATGTCCAACAAGTGGGACCCCCAAGACTAGCAGCATCAGCATCACCTGGGCACTTGTAAGAAATGCATATTCTTGGGCCCTGCCTCAGACAAGGACTAGTTCGCAGCCCAAATATCTGCACATTAAAGCTTGAGAACCTCTACTAAGATCCAGCACTAAACTGGTTATCAGAAGGAAAGAATTCAGGTGTCTACTCCATACTTACTGGCTGTACTGCCTTGGGCAAATAACTTGCTAGAATTAAGTGTTGTTTACATGGTAGGAGCCCAGCAACTGTTTGTTGAATGAGTAATGTCTGTGAACGTTCACTGAAAACCGTGAAGGACTGTACCGCTGAAGTTGTTATTACTGCTGTTATCTCATCCTGGGAGTGGCTCTCTTTGCTAAATCAGATGTTCTGGTTGAAGTATCCTTTCTGCTTCTCTTCGATGTTTGTTACTATCCATGAAGAATGACCAGTTTTAGCCAATACAAATAGAGGACGCTCCACTACATTTAAATTTCAGATAAACCACACATATATTTTCTGAATATAAGTATGTCCCAACTATTGAATGGGCATGGTTGTACTAAAAAATTACTTTCTGTTTTGGACCAGTCCTGTATTTAATCTGGTCTCCTCTATTTAATGTGGCAACCCTGTCTTTGGAGTGTTTTTAAGGTTAGGGAACAGCCTTTGTTGATTTCAAAATGTTTGTGTTTGAGAAGGAATGCTTTAAGCTATAAGTATTGGGGAATCTCATGATGATTTTATCAAAAGAACTTTGTCTCATATGGAAAGTAGTCTTGGGGAGAGCTGATTATAGGAACAGTTCAGGGGCTCAAAAACATCAGGATCTTATTCTAGATTCTTGTGAGTCTCTTTCCTTCATCATCATAAAATGGCTGCAGTAATCTAAGTTGAGATCCTCACAGAGCTCTCTTGTCATACAATTTCAAGTCAAATCAAGAGGAGGAGTTCCTCAGAATCTAATAAACTGGAAAAACACCCACCCTTACAATTGGGGGTAACCAAGTGGGAGACAGATTTGGGAAACTTTTAAGGTAGCTAACTAAAAGAGTCTGGCAATGTTGAACAAATATTTATTAAGTGCTACTATATTATTGGGCTTAGCATTAGAGATATATGTAAGACAAAGTTTCTGCCCTCCTGAAGCTTATTCTCTGCTCAGGGAGACAACAGGAATCAGATTAGGTAATTAAGCAAGTGCTTTGTTGGAGACTTGTACCAGGTACAAATGTAGCTCTCACTTCTCTCAGGCCAAGAGTTCAGAGAAGCCCCCTTGAAGAGATGCTACCTAGCACATAGTCGATGCTTGGGATCCTGTGAGAATCAAATCATTGTGTACACACACACAAACACACACACACACACACACACACACACACCTACCTTTATTGTATTCTGTACACTAAGGATACAATAGATGTTAATTCTTAAATGATTATTATCTTAGTGGGAGCCAATGGTCTGTTGATGTGCCAAATGGGTGTCCATCTTTTACTGGCTGATCTAAATTAGTGTGTGTGGCCTGTCTTACCTGTCACACAGTCAAGAAGTTCAACAAGGAGTGCTGAAATAAGCCGATGGCAGAACAAGAGAAATTAGAATTCATATATCTGAAGAGCTACCTAATCAGGGCTTCTTAATATTTTTATATCCCAAACTCCTTTATGTGTATGTATGCAATCCTGTTAGGATTATTAATGTATTAGCACTAATTTAAATTTAAAATAAACTCCTGACTGTAACTAAAAACAAGTCGAAACAATGGGACAATAGGTTGCTTAATTTCCAAGCTGTATCGCATCTCTCCTTGCCTACCAGATCCGCTCAGATACTGTCTGTACTGCCCACCCTGTTAAGAAATCATCGCCTTGGAGATCATATGGATTAGTGGTTTTTCTTTTGGAGATTCTCCAGGTCTCTGTAGTGTGCCATAAAGTCTCCCTCAGAGATTGAAAGGAAGACCAAGTTTTCTGGACTCAGGTGTATCACTGACTTCCACATGGGCCCTCCTCCAACACACACACACACACACACACACACACACACACACACACACCAAACAAAAACTTCCATTTAGCCTGGAGGATAAAAGCCAAGACAGGAGAGTCAGGTTTCCTGCCCTGTGTTAGCTGCCTGGACTTGGGCAAGTTTTTAACTTCTTTAGGCCTCAGTTTTCTCATTTATAAAACAGGAATGACAATAATACTTCCAATTTTATTAAAATTTCCAACAAAAAGAAGTAATTTACCAAGGGTACTTGGCATAAAGCCTGGCAGATTCTGATGATGTAATAATTGTGAATTATTGTTAGTACCATTTTTATTAATATGTAAAGAGTTTGAATATGGTTGATCTCAACAACAAAGAATTCCATGGCAGGGAAAAATAAATAAACAAACAAATAAATAAATGAAAGAAAAGGAAGTTTACCATTTTAGTCAAATTACCTTCTATTAATGAGGCCACTGAGGCTCAGAAAGGTTCAGTGAAGTTCCTAAGCTCATTTGGTTAGTGGTAGACTTAGTGCCAGACATAAGATCTCAGACTTTAACAGCAAAACTTGTATAAACTCACGGATCACAAGGTTTCATAGCTCAAAATAATTTTACTTGAATTACTTTAAAAATGATACAGTAGCAACAGTTCATATTAATATATTTCCAGCACTGGTTTCTATGCTTTGAGGTCTGATATAAACACGGATGAAGATACTTCAACAGCAGGTGTGAACACCCACCTGAGAGGCCCACCAACAGGATTCCCTTCCAAGTCACCTTTAATTGCTACCCCAGGCCATTTCTCCTCTCCTCTGTGTTAGAGAACAGTCCTTTCTCCTACAAGCTTATCCCTTGCTAGTCAGACGAAGGAGAAGAAGAGGAAGAAGAGGAGGAGGAGGAGGAAGAGGAGGAGGAGGAGGAGGAGGAGAGGAGGACAAGGAGGACAAGGAGGAACCGAGGAAGAGCTTAAGAACCTGCAAGTTGTCTCATCAGAGGAGAATGAAACCAATATTCCTTATAGGTGCCCAGTTTAGAAATCCAGAAATTTCTTTTACAGCCTTCTGGAGGATGAAAGTCCAACAACAAGATGCCCTCAGGGTTGGTTTCTTCTAAGACATTTTTCTTTGGCTTGTGGAGATTGACCTTCTGTGTCTTCATAAGGTATTTCCTCTGTGAGTGCAGATCCCTAGTATCTTGTAAGAACACCAGAGAGATTGGATCAGGGCCCCAATGACTCTGTTTCAACTTAAAAGATACAGATACAATCACAGAGTGACCTGACTATTGAGGGTTAGATCTTCACATATCAACTTAGAGAGGGGACACAATTCATAACAGTAGGAACCAACTATTCATGTCGTACAGTTTCTTCCTACCTCCCCCTGAGCCTTCGACTGGGCCATCTTTCTGGAATCACTTTCTCCTCCAGATATTCAAAATATATTCTTTTTCAAAATAAATTCAAACCCTACCTCTCCTGGGAGTCCCATGCCCTGCCTTTCCTCACATTCCCAACCTACTTAATTGGACCCTACTTCAATCTGTATGCATGCCTCTGTGTCATTAGAGATTTGTCAACCTGTGTATACACTTGGTGAAAGCTGAGGAAATATCACAGACAAGTTGTGTTGATCAACTTTTTGCCACTGAGACAAAATACCTGAGAAAATCAACTTAAAGGAGGAAAGATTTATTTTGGCTCATAGTTCCAGTGGTTTCAGTCCACGGTCATCAGGTTCTGTTGTTTCTAGGTCAGTGGAGAAGCAGAACAGCACGGCAGGAGGACAGGATGGAGGAAAGTTGCTCCTCCCATGTCAGCTGAGAAGTTGAAAGAGGGAGATAGGAAGGGGCCAGAGACAAGATATACCCACACAGGACTCATGCTCAGCAAACTATTTGGTCTAACTTGGTCTTAACCACGTAACGGTTTCTACCACCTCTGAGTAATGTCATCAGATATGAGTCCCTCAATGGGATTTGGTCAGAGTCCTTGTGATCTAGTCACTTCCCCAAATCCCCACCTGTGAACACTCTTGCACTGGAGACCAAGTCTTCAACACTTGAATCTTTGGGAGACACTTCCTATCCAAATGATAGCACAAATAATTACAAAGCACACAGTAGGAATGTTTGTTTGAGACAAAATGTGGGTTTTGATTTTAATGGACTTCAGCTGAAGTGGGAAAAGTTTCATCAGGCTGAGAGTGGATTGTGACCTGAACGGTTTTCTGAAATCTACAGGCTCCTCAATGTCACACCATCAAGTGGAAACTCAAGATTTAATCTGAACTTGGAGTTCTGACCTGGGATCTTTCAAGGGGACATTAGAGTGAGAAACTAAGTTTTTAGCTATAAAAGGAAAAATTGGTTGGGTACTGCTTTATACACTGTTGAATTCCTGATCAGGAGATTCTCAAGAGAATCATAGACTCATGCTGTCTCCTATCTCCTCTCTACCTATTATCCTTATTATAATGTGTTAGTATGAAGATGGGAGAATGGCAATTTCCAGATTAGAAAACCCAGCCCATGGACTTTTATAGCAGCAGCCATGCCTCAATTTGATTTTGAAATGTGCAATTAAATGCTTAGTCCTCTATACAAAGAGAATATTTCTCAGAGGAGGGATCTGGAATCCCTTGTTGATGAGCTTCTCCTCAGTGTGGAATTTTTATTGGTCTCAGTTTCTCTTAGTGGCTTTTTAAAATGGGAAATTGCAACGTTATTTTGCATCTGAAATTTTAAAAAATAAACTGATGTGGGTCTGCTTCAGGCCTCTACTTTCAAGTCTGTTCTGCTCTGTCAGTACAAAGGTCTATTTATCTCTGATCAATGATGGATTTCAAAGAGAGGGACACATTTTGCACATCTTGCCTGTCCAACAATTCCTTTCTATGCAGTTTGTGTTAAAGGATACCAGTGCATAACCTCGTGGCAGGTACACAAGTAACAGATACACAGGACTGGAGCCAGTGATGCTGTGAACCAAGAAAATGCTCTTTCAGGTTAATAGCACATTTTTTTCAGCTCATTAGAGAAAACATAGTGTTAGAAGTTTTGCTTGATGTTTGAAAGATTCACTGTTTTGTAGCCTGCACATTTGCCAAGCTTTCTCAGAAGCTTCTTCTCAGCAAAAGAAACAATCAATAAGGTGAATAGAGAGCCTACATGTTGGGAGCATATTTTTACCCCTCACATATCAGATAGAGTACTAATCTCTAGGTATATAAAGAACTCAAAAAGCTAAGCACCAAAAATTAAAATAACCCAATCAATAAATGAGCCAAGGAACTGAACAGACACTTCTCAGAAGAGGATATAAAATCAATCAACAAACGTATGAAAAAATGTTCAACATCTCTAGCAATTAGAGAAATGCAAATCAAAACTACTCTAAGATTTCATCTCACTCCAGTCAGAATGGTAGCTATCAAGAATACAAGCAACGATAAGTATTGGTGAGGATGTGGGGGAAAAGGCACACTCATGCATTGCTGGTGGAACTGCAAATTGGTGCAAACAATCTGGAAAGCAGTATGGAGATTCCTTGGAAAACTTGGAATGGAACCACTATTTGATCCAGCTATCCCACTTCTCAGCTTATACCCAAAGGACTTAAAAATAGCATACTACAGGGACACGGCCATATCAGTGTTTATAGCAGCACAATTCACAAGAGCTAAACTGTAGAACCAACACAGATGCCCTTCAGTAGGTGAATGGATAGAGAAACTTTGGTATATATACACAATGGAACATTATTCCACATTGAAGAGAATAAAATCATGGCATTTGCAGGTAAATGGATAGAGCTGGAGAATATAAGTGAAGTAAACCAATCCCAAAACCAAAAGCCAAATGCTTTCTTTGATATGAGGATGCTGACTCATAATGGTGATTGGGCAGGGGGAACATGGGAGTAATGGAGGAACTTTAGATAGGGCAAAGGGGAGGGAGAGGAAGGGAGGACACAAAGGGGGAAGAATGATGGTGGAATGAGTTAGACATCATTACTCTAAGTACTTGTATAAAGACACGAATGGTGTGAAAATACTTTGTGTACAATCAGTGACTTGAAAAATTGTGCTCTATATGCATAATATGAAATGAATTGCATTCTGCCATCATGTATAACACATTCGAATAAATAAATAATTTAATTTTTGAAAAAAGAATCCCCCAACTTTAAAGAAGAATGAATTTATGGCAAAAAAAAAAAATCAGCAGAGACCTACCAACTCTAACACATTGTGATAAACTTTAAATGATGGTATAAATAAAGTGTAATAGGAACTTGAAGGAAAGTGCCACTCATCCTGTCAGCCAGGAGAAGACTCATAGATGAGTTGAGGGAGAAGGAAGCCTTGAAAGATGAATGGAGTAGACTTTTGCAAGATTGGAGGACAAAGAATACTGAGCAAAATAACGGTAGGGAAGAGTGAAAAGGAAAAGTCTCTTAGAGGAACAAAGAGTAGTGTCAGAAGTCAGAGGCACCTGGATAGGGGTGTAGGGATGATTTCAGAGAGAGGAAACAAATGCACAAATTAAGTCTTAAGGGATGCGAGTCACTGAGAAATCAGAAGGAACATTGCTGGAATAACAATACATAGGAAAATATTTTTGCACTAATATTTTACACAATTGGAGAGCCTGTTGATCATCACTTGAAACATGGTTAGCAAGAAGTATTGTGTTAAAAAAAAAAGAAGTATTGTGTTTTCATGTGCTCCAGGATATTGCCTGAAGTATAAGTGCATATTCAGATACAGAGCTTGTTCAGAAGCCAGTATGTTTGAGAAAAATCTTTCTGGAATTGATAGAGATGGAGCAAGGTCTGATAGGTTAGGAGACCTGAATTATTAGAGGAAAGGGGAAAGCATTCTCTCTGAACAACATCTCAGCAGCAGGATTGCAATTGTGGGGACAGAGGTGGTAGATGAGAAGTTCAGCAGAGATCAGCCTCAGTCATTATGAGGGAGGTTTCTGTTGTTGGGTCCATTGGTTTAATTTCAGTATTTCTCAATCTTGACTGCATATTGGAAAACTATTGGTGTCTGAGTCCTGCCCCCAGTTTTTCTGACTTAGTTGGAGTGTAGTCTGAGCAATAGGATTTTTTTTAAAGCTTCCTAAGTGATTCTAGTGTACAGCCAGATTTACAGGGTGTATTAGTCAGCTTTCCATCACTAAAACGAGATACCTGATGCAGTTTTCTTCTAAAGAGAAGGTTTATTTAGCTCATAATTTTGGAGCTTAAGAGTCTAAGATTGGGCAGGGTGGGAAGGATGGGCATATTAGCTTGGCCTCTGGTGAGGGTGGCAGATGGCTGCACATTATGGCAGGATTGCATATGTATAGAAGAGCTTACATTGCTAAACCAGAAATCAAAGAGAGGGACACCAAGTCCAACAATCTATTCAGAGGTCTCATCTCCAGAGACCTAAGGAACTCCCACTAGGTTCACTCCTTAAAGGTTCTACCACTTCCTGATAGAGCCACCCTGAGGATTACCTTCCTTGGGGGATACTCACACCATACCCAAACCACAGCCAAGACTAGATTCCAGAGGTTCACACATTTCAAGTTAGGAAATTGGGATTGGATCTCAAAGGCATTGAGATTAATGCCTTTGTATGGGGTCCTTCCACTTTTGCTCACCAAGTGTTGACAAAATAGAATGGAAATTTTTTTAGAGAGGAAACTGTTAAGTGAAAGTAGGTTGGAGAGCTCACTTATGACCAGAAATCCATACAGAAATCCTGGCATGAGTTATCAGAGCATCAGGCTAGTGTGGTGTCTGTTGGAAAAGGAAGAGAAGGGCAGATCCCAGAGATGCCTTAAAGAATCATCCCCAAAATCCAGTGGCAGGGACAGTAAGAAGGCAGAAAAAAATGAGGATTCTGGGGGTGGATGGACCTGGATTCAAATTCCAGGTCTGCCCAGTTTCCAGCATTATGACCTGGGCAAGCACTTAAACTCCTCCTTTCAATTTTATCTCCACTGGAGAGAGAAAGATGATACCAATCTTGCAGCTATACAATGAAGAACAAGGATCATTTATAAAAATTACCTGGAATAGAGAGAGAATTGAATGGAAGCATCTATGTTATTCCTGTAGAGAATAAAGCAAGCTGCCTGATTCATCAGGCTGGAGATCTAAAACCAGCTCAGCCCCTTGATAAGGACAGACATGATAAGAGACAGGATCTCTCTAAATATAAATTTACCTATTCACAAATTGGGAATGATGTTTCCTACTTCAGGGGGCTCCTAGGATCATGCTTGGCACATAATACATGTTCTTTCAATGTTTGTCACTGTCGCAGAGTGGGTTGTTTATGTTGTTCACTGTGCAATTCCAGGCATCCTCCACACCGTCATTTATGGCACCCCTGGAGTTGCACCATACACAGCCTGCAGGGTCATTCCCTCCTTAGTAGGAAAATTCAGGGGTCCTGTATTCAAAGAGTAGGGGAAAGGTTCCAATTAAGGTACTAATATTTTTAATGTTAAAAAATTTTCCCTTTCTTCCATGTTCTTTCTTCCCAGTTCTTGCTTTATTTTTGTTTCATGTCATTATCTCGTGGTATGGGGATGAAGGTCAAGTGCAGACCTTTACAGGTGTCCAGGGATCCCACCCTGAAACTCAACCCTCTGGCTGTCAGGGTTCCTCTCCTTCCAGATGCCAGACCTACAACAGGCTGTGCCCTGGCTGTCAGTCAGGGTTGGGGTGGGTGAGTCCATCTTCCATTCTCCGGGGCCTGCTTCCCCAGCCCACAGTAACTGGTGACCCTAAAGGAACTGTAACCTCCAAACTAGGTGCTCTGGGTTCCTAGAGGCAGGTGAGTGAGAAACTTACCTTCTCTCCCTCCTCCTTTTTTTTTCTCCATCCTATTCCCTTTCCACTGTCATCCACCAAAAATATGATGGTGCTTCCAGTCTGGAGCGGAGGTGGTGGTCTCCACGCTCTGTCCTGAGATGCCAGGGTCCTCATGTAGAATTCGGACCTTCTCTGTACACATGTACAGTCCCTGTGAGAACTGGAGGGTGACAGCAGCCATTTGGCAGGTCAGAGAGGGGCAGCCAGGTTGGAACTGGGCATTGATAGACATCGGCAGTCGGTTTAGAGTGCCCTTCAAGTGACAAGGTGTGCATGACCAACCTGTATGCTCTTCCACACAGGTTGTACCAACCTATAATAGATGCATTATAGCTAAGACCCTCTACCTGTTTTCAGGCAATTCCAATAGTCCTTCCCTTACCCAGCTCCAGGAAACCACTAACTTACATTATGACACAATGAATTTTGCAATTCTGGATATTTCATATTAGTGGAATCATACAATGTGTAATCTTTTGTGTCTTGACTTCTATCACTTAAGGTTCACCTATATTATAGCATGTATCCATGCTTCCTTAATTTTTATGGTTGCATAGTATTCCATCGAATGAATATACCACATTTTCTTTACCCATTCATCAGCTGATGGATGTATGGGGTCCTTCCACTTCTGGCTATTAATAATAATACTGCTATAAAAATTTGTGTAAAAGTTCCCCCCCTGTGGAATTTGCCATTTAAAAAATGACTGATTTTTTTTAAATAATTACATGCTCACCACGTTTGAAGTTTTTCTGTGGACTTGTTATCATTTTGTACAGAGAGAAATTGAGGGGTCATATGGGAACTATGTTTAATGTTTGGATATCTACAGCTTCTGTGGTACTTCATATTCTTACCACCAATGTATGAAGGTCTAATTTTTGCGCATCCTTGCTGATACTTATTATTATATTATTATCTATGTTTTTGATTATTGGCATTGGTGTGTATGTGTGTGTGTGTGTGGGGGGGTACCTTTTCACCTTTTTCTAGTAGCCAGTGAAGTGGAGCATCTTTTTATGTCCTTGTTGTCCATTTGTAAATATTCTTTGGAGCAGTGTCTATTCAAATCCTAAGCCCATTTTTAAACTAGGTTATTTGTCTTTTTATTACTGAGTTAGGAGTTCTTTATACTTTCTGAATGCAAATCTATTACCAGACATGTAACGTTCAAATATATTTTCCATTCTGTGGGTCACCTTTTCACTTTCTTGATGGGATCTTTTGAAGCACAAATGTCTTTAATTTTGATAAAATACAATTTGCCTCTTTTTCTTTTGTTGCTTATTCTTTTGCTGTTGAATCTAAGCAGACTTTGCTTAACCCAACGTCATAAAAATTTATTTGTATGCTTTCTTCTGAAAAATTTTATAGTTTTGGTCTTACATTTAGCTCCAAGATCCAGTTAATTTTTATCTTTTATGTGGAAAGGGGACCAGCTTTGTTCTTTTATGGGTGGATAAATACTATTTGTTGAAAAAACGATTCTTTCCTCATTGAATTGTTTTGGCATCCTTGTCAAGAATTTCTATGTCAAACCTTATGCTGTGTTATCTTTTGAATGAGAAAATAGTCCAACTTTGGGAAATCTTATAGGACATGCTGTCACTGTAGTCTTTTACGTATTTATTTTATGTCATTAAAACATTTTAAGTTATCTACCGTTACCTTTTAAAAATTGATCAGATTTAGTTTCTAATCTATTTCACTTAGAATATTGGTAAGATGATGATAATGATGATGAAGGAGGAGGAGGAGAAAGAGGAAAAGGAGAAGAGGAGGAGGAGGGGGAGGAGGAGGAGGAGGGGGAGGAGGAGGAGAGGAAGTTTTTTCAAAAAGAAAAGCAAGCAAGCACACTGTGAAGACTTGGCTGGAGGTCACAGCTGTGCCTGCTCACCATTTACTGTCACTCCTTTCCTTGGCAACCTCTCCTTAATGCAACCTGGTGGGACTGACAGCAGGTTTTGTGGCGAGGTCACCTTGCTAAATTCTTCATGGTTTTTCACTGTGGATTTTTAGTAAAACTCCAGGAGTCTCCAGCTATCTCAAAATCTAGTTCAAAATGTACATCATTTCATTATTCAGAAATTAAAACACAGCAACCTTTTCAATAGCGAACCTCACATGGTTGGGAACCGGATTGATTGCCTTCCCTCTGTTCGGCAAGAGGATGGCAACCAGAAGCTGAAAAGGGTGGGCAGGCTGGCCAGCCAGGGCCGCCGTCTATTGAAAGGTGGGACAGCATATGGGGCTGCCACTCAAGGGATTCTCTGCCTGCAGAGACTGTGTGAGGCAGACCGTGGGCAGCAGGCCTTGGAGCAAAGTTAATCTGTTCCCAGGGGCCAGATGATTTCCAAGTCCAAGCTGCCCTGGTAGTGGTCTTGGAATGCTGGCCTCACAGCAGAGGGTGATTTGGACTCGAAGAAAGCAGGAGAACGTGATTCTGGGCTGAAATCTGGGGTCCACTGATCCTACCCCTGACTTCCCGACTCACTGTTGATCTTCTTAGTGGCAGATGCTGTGGCATTTCCCTTGTAGGGAGGGGTGAGGTGGACAGATGGGGAAATGGAGTTTCAGTGAACCCAGTAAGAGCTCTGAAAAGACAAACAAAACCTGATCAGCCTCGGATCATTTTTCTGAGATGATGTAAGGGATTAACTGTAGGTTTTGTTTTCTCTGAAACGAGTGCCTGGATAACTCAATGAAATAGTCTGAGAGATGAATTTGCTGACCCTTCTGTAAGATACCTATAATTATGCCATTTACATAATTTGCACCAACTTCTGCTTCGTTCTCTCTGTGTGCTTGCCAGAGATACAGACTCGGTCTATTTCTTTATCAGAATTGAGGGCTTACTATTCTTACTGAGGTTGTTTCTTCTTTGTCTGTCAATATAGGATACAAAGGTCCAAGTATGAATATCATATATTTAAGTTGGATTTTCCTTTCATAAAATATGAGTTTATAGATCTAAATTTGTAATATGGATATAGGCTAGAGTACTTACCTTCACGATTGGATATTACTTTGAATTTCCCCCTCTAAACCTTCTGCTAGGCTGGGAGCTTCCATCCTTCTTTGAATAAGTGATGCTTTCAAATTTGAGACATCTATGGTTAATATGCAGGTGCAGTGGTTCAAAAAGGTGGGCAGTAGTATACCTGGAAGATGTTTAGGAAAGTGGCTATCACAGAGGCGGGGGTACTACTGGAATATAGTGGATAAAACTGTATATTACATAGGTCCTTCTATGGCATCACAAATTCCCTGCACCCCTTCTCATGAAAACCCAGATCTCTGTTTACTATCATTCCTTTCTCAAACATCTCTTTCCCTTGGCACTCCCTCCTTAATGCAACCTGGTGGGACTGACAGCATATTTTGTAGTTAGGTCACCTTGCTTAATGAGACAAGATCCTGAATGTCTTGCAATGTGAGGGGCAGAACTACACGACAGAATTTCCCACTCAGAATGTGAATAGGGCCCCTAGGTTGAGAAACAGTGATCACTGGTCTAAGCCCGCATCTCATCTCTGCTTTTGAGTGGATTGGCATGTGCACAACTAGGCATCCTGAGTCTGATAAGCAATAACAAAGAGTCCCAGGATGGTCTCATGCAATTATAGCATCACCTGTATCTGTGCCATTCATTTCCTTTCCTGCCTCCCCTGTGATTCTGCTAAGCTATATCTCTAGGTACCATCTTCTTTCCACAGCCTCATCCTGCCAGCTGAACCTAGCCTTCATCTTGTTATTCTCATTAACAACAAGTGACCTTGACTGGGTGTTTACTTGGTAGCAGAGAAGATGCTATATATTATTTCATTTTATATATTATTTCATTTTGTTCCCATAAAATTCCCAACAAGGGGACATTAGAATAGCCTTCCTATTAGAATAACCTTCAAAGAGATGAAGAGGTTGAGTAATTTGCTCAAAGTGAGAAAGAACAGAGATATTGTGGAGCTGACTTTCTGTCCAATTTCAGTGCTATTTCCTGGGACCCACTGTGCTGTACCAACTGCCCCCAGCCTTATCCCTTGGCTGATGGACTCTACATGCCCTTCCTGCTAGGAAACACCTCCCCTTTGTGTCCTCATTCCAACTTCCTGGACTGGCTAACTCTCACTAAGTCTCCAATCTTGCTTCCTTGGAGAACACATTTTGGGGTTAGGAGCCTCATCTCTGTGCCCTCATCACTAGCAATAATGACAATGTTTGTGTCTATGCCATTACTAGCCTAGCTCTGGGTCTGCACAGTTGAGGTGCTCCGCAGATGTCTGTGAGGTATGGAGATGGCCAGTGACCTATCCCCTCTGGTTCTTGCCATTCCAAGAGTGTCTCCTGGGGGCCTTGCCCAGCCCTCCAGCCACAACTAGCTTTCTTAATTGGGACCCTCTTCCAAGTTTATATCTAAGTGGGAACTTGAACAGAGCCTGGGTGGGGTGACCAGCATAGGTGTAGGCCAGAAACCTAGGTTTACATGAGAAAACATGCAGGGAATTTGTGGTCCCATGGCAGGAACTATGGCATGAGGAAGACCAACTATACAGTTGTTGACTTCTGGGCCACATTAGAAAGGCAGATGACTTCCTGATCCATTAATTTATTTAACCTAAGTGCAAATGAACTAGAACCTATCCTGAGCCTAATGGGGTTTCCACCAACTCCAAAAACCTCCAGTCTGCTTGACAAAGGAAAAAAGTTCTGGATTTTAAGGGGAGGGAAAATAAGAAAAATCTTCATGAATAATGTTTTTGTCATTTAACATTAAAGAAAACTTACTCATGACTTCAAATTCCAAAACTCAGGCACATTTTTATGGGATTATGTAGCTCCTTCACACGATTATGACACTGTGATGGTCCCTATGAAATCCCAGGGACCTTAGACATGGGTGTGTCTAGGTCTGTTTATTTGCTTATTAAAATTTACCTCCAATCCTTGCCAAAATACTAAGAAGTAGATATCATTTTCCATATTCCACACATCATGAAATGAAGATTATGTTAGTTGCCCAAGGTCAAGTGCTTCCTAAATGGCTGAGAAGGAATTTGAACTCAGGTCTGTCTAAATCTCAAGCCCTGAATGAAGTTGGCTGTCTCCGGCAAATACATCACCTCCCTGAGATGGACCAGCTTGCCCTCCATGCTGTCCTTTCTCTTCCTCATTCTTACATAGGTGTGCTCTTTCTCACCTGGATGAGCTAATTGACTGAATGAAAGCATGGGGAAAAGGAGACTCAGGTATGACAGGGTGGGTGGTGGACAGGAGGACAGTTGGCTTCTATTTGTCAAAACATGTGAAAAAAAAAATCTCTGCCACCTTGCAGGTGTAAATAATTTGTGATGCAAAGGGAAGTCTTTCTCTACCTTTAGAACTGCTTTGCATCAAGCAGAAATGATTGGAAATGCTCTGGGTCAAAGAATTTACCTACTTCTGTTTACTCTTATCCAGAAAAATATTCCAGTGGACTCAACTGAAAAACCTGTACTCATAAATAGATCCTCCCAAACATAATCAAAATGATAATTTCTTCCTCTGGGCTAGACTGGTTGCCCGGCTGCAATTATCATCTATCTGCCAATCTACTGTGCTATTTCATTTTGTCAATCCATACTAATTTTCAGGCTGTGCAAAGGGTTGGGTGTATTTTATTTTATTTTTTTTTCTGGCAGCTCAAATCCTCCCAGTCTCCAGAGGCAAGCATGACTGCTGTAAGTTAAATCGAATTTGCAATTCCCATGGTAGCTTTTATCACTGTTGTGCAAACACCGCTAGCTTATACACCTGTCTGCGGGCGCAGCATTTGATACCCGTGTACCACCTGGCTCCACGAGGTCAGAGCTGAGGAGCTTGCTTTTTTCTAGTCAGGCAAAAATATGGATGTAGCTGTGTCATGTTATGCAACAGCTCTTTTCCTCGGAGGTGTTCCCTCCATATGTGACTCCACCAACAGCAGTGGGTCATCACAAAATAAGGAAATGAACAGGTGAGCGATTGTAAGTGTTCCAGAAGGTCAAATTTTTAGGTGGATCTACGTGTGTTCATTTATAAGGAAGTCACTTCCTGTCTTGAATCCCCTCTGCAAACAGGACAATGTCACGAGGGAGATGGTGTAGAAAATTACATGGCAGGCTGCAGAGACCTAGTTAGAGCTTGTTTGTCATCAAGAGGACTTTTGACGATAGGCAGGTGAGGACTCTATTTCCATTGTGCAGAGAGAGCTGATGAGAGGGAGATTTCGGCATCATCGTCGGTGTCTGTCAGCACTGATGTAATCAGCTTTTGATCATTTCCAGGCTGTTTTTCTGCTCAGTGAATGATTTAGGGTCTTTTATTCTGTGATTGCCAACACTTCTTTCACAGGGAGGGCAGTGGGAGGGGAAATGAGTTAAAACTCAAACATGACCATCCTTCAACTCATCAGCAACTTCGCTGAACTTCCTGCCGGGTGGGGAGTATAACCCCAGCAGCTGAGATGCCTTGGGATGATCTTGGCAGGAAGGTATATTTAACTTAATGGTACCATCCTGCTGCTTAGAGTTGATTCAGATGCAATTTCTTAAAAAATAATATGAGGTTGGAGCTCTCACATCTGTGACCTTAAGATCTAATAGCAACATCCACATCTCCATGATTAAAGATCTTACCTGGCATTTGGCACAGTTCCTTGAAACAGTCTCTTCCTGTTTCTCTTGGTCTGTGCTCTTCCTGCTTCCCTCCCCGCTCTCTGATGCATCCTCAGCCTCCTTTGCTAATTCCTCATTTTTCCACCCAGTGCCATGTTGGAGAAGCTACCTTAGGATCTATAGTAAGCTCCTTCCCTTTTGTACTCTTCCCAAGCATTATCCCCATATATTCCCATGTGCTCATCACTCTTAGATCCCTTAGTTCCAGAGCCGAATGTCTCTCTGCCTGATGGGTTTCATCATTTAGACATCCAGCAGGCATCTTAGATGTAATTACTTGAAAATCAAACTATATATCATTCCCTTCCTTCCCTGCTCCACCCAAACCCCTAAATCTCATAGTTGCTCATCATTCATAAGAATTTCTACTTATGGCATACTTGCTTTCACCTTCTTTGAAGAGAAATCTGTAAAGCTCAGTTACAATTAAGATTACATATACCTTTACTATAGCTTCAGTGCAGTTGGAGTGCCCCTCAAAGGTCCATTGTGTTTGGAAGCTTGGTCCCCATGGTGGCACTATTGGGAAGTGGTGGAACCTCTTAGAGGCAGAGTCTAAAGGGAGACCCTTTGGTTATTGGGGCATGAGGTAGTTCTGTGCAGTCCTTTGGTTCTCATGTGACCTTCTGGTAATTTTCAAGAGACGATTATTGTAAAAGGAGCATGTTTGTCCCACCCAGTTCTCTCTTCTTCCTGGCTTGGTATGTGACCCCCTGCTCTGACAAGAACTTCTGCCAATGCTGTTCATCATCCACTATCTGCCATGAGGTGACACAGCCAAGGCTGGCCCCTGCAACACAACCAATACTATGCCATTTCAAGTTGGAGCCTTCATAACTGTGAGCTAAATAAACCTCTTTTCTTCGTAATTATCCTGTGTCAGGGATTTCATTATAGTGATAAAACGCTGACTAATGTAACCTTCAACCAGAAAGCCTTTAATTTATTGAAATCAAAGCACCTTACTTTATAAGAGTATATAAGGATGTTCATTGTTTGCAGTGATGGGAAAATGGGAACAACCTGAATGTCCATTGGGGAGACAGATGACAATGAATTATGGTCATTGTACAACTGTTTAATGTGAAGTGTGTATTCTATGGTATATTTTTTGAAGTGAACAAGCAGCTTGAAAACTGATATTATCCCATTATTTTAAAGGAAAAATAGCAAGTAACTCTACATATGTATTTGAGCTGGGGTACTTGAATGGACATGGGGAAGAAGAATAGTCTAAAGGCGTAATATTGTTGCTTGGTAAGGCAGGGGTGGGGAGGTGTGAACATGTGTTACCTTTAGTAATTTTGAAAAACAATGTAACTGCTCATCCTCCCATATTTCTTGCTATTTGCTCAAGGAAGAATGATAACATCATCTGAGGCTTATTCTTCCCTCTTCCTTTTTCCAATGATTCATTGCATTTGTGTCTGTATGCTCCACTAGCCTTTAAATTCATCAAGGGCAGGAACTGTGTTTTATTTATCTGGTCCCCTGTGTCTACCTTGCTAGTATCTTTCAACACATAGTTATTGACATGAAATGAAGATGGGAGTGTGTGATGGCTCTATATTTCTATTATATGGACACCTCTTGGCTTTTATTTCTAATCCAAAGAGATACCAAACCTGCAAATCACACCTCACTGTCCTCCACTCCACTTTGGAAAATATGGCCTTGGAATATATGGTATCACATCATGTACTGTGCCATCCCAGGCTTAGTTATTTAGTCCTCTCCTATGCACAGTTCCGCTCCTCTGTGCATCTTGCATTCAGTATCATTTAGAGTCCTTTGGGTAGGAGGTAGGTAAATAGTGGGTAAATAGCCCTTCCAGGCTATTGTGTGAATTGTGTGAATATTGCACTAAAATAAGCAAAGAAAGGCACCTGTGTCAAACACAGTGATGAAGAAGTTGGCCCAACATCTGGGATATCTCCTGGATGTCAAACACTTAAAAATATGAAGCAACCTTGAGATTTCTAAAGCCAAATCTTACAATAGTTTTATCTCTAGGTGAGAGATTTGGTAAGGGACTCGTTCTAGGGAAACTTTTGCTCCACCCAAGGGAACCATTCATCACACCCTCAGCCTTCTTCACACCCCACACCCATATCCACACACACACACACACTACATTGAACTTTACGTGAACTCCAACTTGCTGAGTCATGATTTCTCTGGCATGGCTCCAGAGACTTTCCAGGACTGGTGGTTAATGCTGAGTCCCCTCAAAGAGGAGTGGCAGATGTTCAGTCAGACTTGATGGATGAATTGCTCCACCAATCTTTCAACCGGTTCTTCATGCACTGTCCCACACTGCATTCCAGAGCCTTGACCAAATCCTGATACAAAGATCTGCCACTGGCCATCCTCACGGTTTGCTGGATTGCATAGCACATTGAATAACAGGCATGATGTCATCATCATGCAAAGAAACAGCAAAACAGGATCTCTTGAAGCAGATTAGTTAAGTCATCAAGGTGCTATTTATATCTCTAAAACATCTCAGGCTGAATTCAGAAGAATAACTAACAGAAGGTATCAGGTGCAAACCTCAATGTTTCTAGAAGTTGCCCCACACCATTATCACCATTTTACTAATAGGGGAAGTGAGACACTGAGTGCTTATACAGACAATTTGACTTTCCATTAAAGACTAGCAAGTCTATAGATAGTAAGAACCGAGTAGTTAAAGATCATTGACACTAAATGAATTGTGAGTCCTGAGGAATGCTCCCCTCTGTGATGGTGTCTATACACAGTTATGCCAATAGATTCTAGACTTCACCTAGTGGACAGTTTCATGTAGTAGTTATGCCTCTTGAACTATGGTGTGTGTGTGTGTGTGTGTGTGTGTGTGTGTGTTGCGGTTCTTCGGAGTAGATGTCAAGCTAGTAACTGTTAAAGGCTGCATTTTCCTATATTGGTAATGAATTCTGAATGAGGCCTCCTCCTCCAGTCAGATGGGCTGTTTGTTCTGTGGTAGTTATACCACTGGAAAGATACTTTTAGACATCTTGGCTCTTTATGGAGACTTCCTTTTCTACCACCCTCCTCCCCAAATAAGGTATAAATGTGACCCCAGGCAGCAAAGTATCTTTTGAGTGAGCCTAATCTCCTAGCATCAGAAGCTAGTGGGAGCTTTGCCCAGGGAGAGGAATTAGAAATCAGCCCATAAAAATAAATGAATCTGTTTCCATAGTGACAGGAATCTTTCTCTCCATACTTTTTATCCTCTGTTCCCCCCACAGATCCCTTAGGCAAAATAACAATAAACTCGAGGAAAACATTTTATTATCTTAATGGATTCTTAATTTAAAGCCAGAAGCCTTTAAATTATCTTCCCAAGGATACCGTTGGCCATGACTTTTGGAATTGAATACCTGCACAGAGTTGCGGAAGGAATATCATTTCAGAGTATCCACCCAGCGGGAGGAGCAGAGTGGGGAAGACCTCATGGGTCACACATGCATTTTATATGCAGCCTTTCCTGATGGGTGACGCACCTGTCATGTTTAATATTTCATTGGTGAAGGAAATGTGCATCTGTCTGTGTTCATCTGCCGAGTGAAATTTTACACTGATGAAGCCTGCGTGTGGTGAACACGACAGGGCGCCCTCATTACTTCCCTAAATCGTATTCTGCAGCAACCAGGAGGAATCCTGACAGCAAAATCTGCGCCACTGCTCTTTACCCATCAGCCAGCTCCAGGGGTTCTTTACCTCTGTTTCTGCAGCTGCAACTGCGCCTGCCTCTGCCTGGCAGTTACAGAGGCCCAGAAGCTATCGTTTCAGAGCCAGGCTGCAGAGACAAATGACCCAGAAGAGCAAATCCTGAGCAAAAATGTCCTTGGGTGAAAGTTAGGAGACCCACCAGCAAGGCAGAGCTGGCGAAAATGTTCTGCGTATCCATGGCACACTCCTAAGACTGGTATTCCATGTGTGGAATGGTGCCGATGATGTGAATGGAAATTATTTCAGGATTGCTTTAAAACTGAATATGAAGGGATTAAGTGAATATTCTTGACTTTCAAGAAGCCATCTCAATGGGAAAAATGTCTTGTTCTTTCCTTATGAGGGTGACCATATGTCCTAAGTTTCTTGGATGGATTGAGGTTTCTGCCTAATATCTCAAGATAACTATTAATAACCCTATTTTCCACTCTCAAAAGCGTGCCCAAGGTTTGAACAATTAATGATCAGGACCTTTTACTCATAGTCTGCATGGTAAATCTAGTTCCACCACTGAGATTTTCTCTATTTCTTTCCATTATTATGTATGTAGTTTCTAGACAGGTTTGTGTGACTTCTCATGATGAAGCAGCTGCCGGTGTCGACTTTCCAACCTAAAGATAAGTGGAGCCATGAAGACGCATTTCTCATAAGACAAAGTGAAGTGTGAAGGAGCTGCTTCCCCTTCACATGGTCACCCTTATGTTGTGTGATTTAAAAAAAAAAAAAAAGATCAATTTTTCACCTTAAATGTGAGGTTCTTAAGGGTCAAGGGAGAATATTTCTTATCTTTCTATTTTTAGGAAGTATTTATAGGTAGTAAGTAAAAATGAGTAGCTGAAATCATAAACGAATGACTATAGCAACAGTAAGGGTAGAGTTTATTTGGGCCTAATACCAAATAAATTTTGGAGGAGTGAGGCTGGGTACTAATACCTGGCAGTGGGGTTAGTGAGGCAAATCAAGAAGAAGAAGAAGGAGAAGGAGAAGGAGGAGGAGGAGGAGGAGGAGGAGGAGGAGGAGGAGGAGGAGGAGGAGGAGAAGAAGAAGAAGAAGAAGAAGAAGAAGAAGAAGAAGAAGAAGAAGAAGAAGAAGAAGAAGAAGAAGAAGAAGAAGAAGAAGGAAGAAGAAGGAAGAAGAAGAAGAAGAAGAAGAAGAAGAAGAAGAAGAAGAAGAAGAAGAAGAAGAAGAAGAAGAAGAAGGAAGAAGAAGAAGAAGAAGAAGAAGAAGAAGAAGAAGGAAGAAGAAGAAGAAGAAGAAGAAGAAGAAGAAGAAGAAGAAGAAGAAGAAGAAGAAGAAAAGAAGGAGAAGGAGAAGGAGAAGGAGAAGGAGAAGGAGAAGGAGAAGAAGAAGAAGAAGAAGAAGAAGAAGAAGAAGAAGAAGAAGAAGAAGAAGAAGGGAAGTAGCCCACCTCCCAGAATCACAACTAACTTTTTGAGGTACAACTATCTCATGTTTCTCACTCACATTCACGTATCTGTAAATATGTCTGCATATTCACATGGTTTTTGGAACATATCACAATCAGTGCTTTTGGAGGGCCCTAGAACCCTTCGCAAGCTTTCTCCTAAAGTGCAGTCTGTCGTGACTAATTCAGGTGGCAAAGAGAGCTTTGGATCATGTGGAGAATTTATGTGAGCACCCCAAGTGGTGGAGGAGAAACCTGAAGATATAGTGGGGATTGATTGTATTTTTATTTTTATTTGAGTTCAAGAATATTCTTTCCAAGGATATTCTGCTTTTGCTAGAAGTCTTCCATCACTAGGATCAAGTGAGTGCAGTCAGGAACACTGGATGGGGATCAGAAGATTGGAACATATATTCTGAATTCATCACGTAATTGTTAACTGTGCTAGTTCTTTAATCATTCTGAATCTCAGCTTTATTCCCATAAAGGTATTTATTCTTACCATGTAACATCATTGTGAGGATTAAATGAAAGAAACATTTCGACAATATCTGCAACATGGTCAGTAATCAATAGATAGTGGTTGATCTAAAGAGAAGTAAATATATTCTTTATAGTGAAAATATATTTATATGTATGAAATTCCACAGAGATGGAATGGAATTGATGGGGAAAACATAGGATTCAGGATATAAAGATGGATTTAAAATTGGACTTAATCTTTAATGACTATGATTATAAGGCAATGCATTTAATCCATTATTAATTTGGGAGGGGCATAATTTCCTCACCAACCATCTGAAATCATTTAAATAAAGTGTTAAATTTATCAAATTTTGCATGTTGCTGCTGCTACCGATGATGATGATAGCAATCACTTCCTTATTGGTAAATTGGAAGAAGAAAAAAGAGAAAAGGAATTATTGATTCTGTTATACTATTCTAAAGATAGATGAGATAGTGACATTTTATTAATATTTCTGAACTCCTATACCTTCCAACTGGGGGGTATTTCAGTTGTTTTCAGCCATTACCTGAAAGAGTTAAGGAAAAAACAGGTAAACAATGCCAGAGATCCAGTTGAATGAGAACCACTAATGGGTTGGGCTGTTGATCATATTTTTAAAAGGTCCCTAGACCATTGTTACAGATGACCAGGGTTGAGATCTATTTTTGTGTTCCATATCTCTTGAAGGAAACTTTTTATAAGCATTATTTTCATAACTCAAAGAACAGGAAACCTCCTGGTACCTAGTGCCCCATGTTGTCAGAGAGATGGGAAAACTGGAAATGGATTCCCTGGAGCTAGGGGAGCCCTCTGATCTATGGGTAGTTCCCTCTCCACAGCACAGAGTTCACAGAGTGTGGTGTGGTCAGCTCAGCAGGAAGGTCCCTAAGAAGTTCAGATACGTGGGATCCTTGCCATTCCAGTCATTCATCCTTTGTCTGGATGTCACGGCAATCTCCTCCCTGTCTCTGATTTTTAATCTTCTGTGGGCTGTTTCCACATAAACCAGCAGAAGCCTGTATTCATTTTTATTCCATCATAACAAATTACCATGGACACAGTGGCATAAAACACATGCATTTACTAGCTCACATTTCTGTAGGGATGCAGTAGCTGGACTTAGGGTCTCGCCCAGCTGAAGTGTGGTTAACTGTTTTCACTGGGAATTGGGATCTGCTTCCAGGCTCATCCAAGTTGCTGGCTAACTTTGGAACCTTGCTGCTGTAGGAATGAGTTTTCCATTTCCTGGCTGGCTGCCTTCCAGGGACCCTTCTCAGTCCCTGTAGGCCACCTCCCACTCCTTGTCACAGGGCCTCCTCCAGCAACAGAGGGTTCCTTATATCCAATTATTTCATTCTGGGAGACTCTGTACCAGGAAGAGTTCAGTTCCTTTCATGGGCTCACCTGGTTTGGTCAGGCTCTGTGAGAATAATCTTCCTTACTTAAAACTAACTGACTTGAGATTTTAATTACATCTGCAAAATCCCTTCATAGAAGTAATAACTTAGTATTTAATTTAATAACTGAGAAAAGATATGTATACATAATGGACTGGAAATCTAGGGAACTATCTGAGAATTCTGACTACTATGAAGTCCAAATATATGCTTAAAACTTTTCAGTGGGAACACATTTCATCCACTCCATAATCTGGTCTGTCTCTCCATACTCACCTCTAGTTACTCCATGCCCTGCATCTTACTCAGCTACATTATATCTGCAACACTTTGTCCATACTTGTGTGGCTTTGTATACGATTTTGTTTCTTACTTCTGGCTTTGGCTAATAGTCTTCCCTGTGCTTAGAATACCTTTACTCTTCTGTATTCGCATGAAAACGCTTCATGACCTCTCACAGAGGACCCATCTTCTCTAGGAATCTTTCCCTGGGTTCATTCATTCATGCAACAAATATTTATTGAGCACCTACTGTGCATCAGTTACTGCTGTTCTTAGCACTGGAGATATCATAGTGACTCTGCTCATCTTCCAGTGGGGCAGACAGGCAAAACACAAAGATAACTATAAAGTGTGACAGACGGCCATAGTGCTATGAAAAGGAATAAAGAGAGATAGTGAGTGATGGGCGAGTTGTCATTTTATATACCATCAACCCATTATGCTTCTGTCCTGAGTGACAGCTAAGTAGAGTGAAGTGAGGGGGTAAACAATACAGAAAGATGAGGAAAGAGCCTCAGTGTCTTTGTCCTTGCTGTTTCTTTCTTCTCCATTATTTGCTGAATGGATGAACGAACAACAACAAAAAAAGAATTCCAGGCAAAAAGATCAGCAAGCACAAAGACTCAGAGGTAGGAAGTCCTTCAGTACTCAGTTAGCATTTGCCTGAACTGATGTGCGCAATTAGACATTTCAGGGGCAAATTCTAGTCATTTAGAATGGGTCGAGAAAGAAGAATAGAAGGTCAAGTTCCAGTTTAGGCTTAGAGACATTGGCCAGTGAAACAGGTCATAAGTGCAAACTGAAACTGGGTTCATGACAGAGTACTAAGTCCCATGGGTCCCCAGGTCCAAGCAGAGAAACTGAGGCTGGAGCCATATCCATAGGGATAGACTGGATACATTGAGAGTCTGATTCTTAGAGACTGTGGGTCTCTGAGCCATTCCTGACTGACCTCAATCCTCCTTGGCACGTTAAGAATCTGCATTGCTATTTATCTCATTTCATTGAATCTCATTATTTACAGGCCTGTCTCCTGTTCTCTTGGAGATGGAAATTAGTAAAGGTCTTTTTTTGATCCTGGGTATCCATCCACACAGTTGTCATCAGTCTTTTGTGGCCTGGTCAAGGAGCCAAATGGGTAGAGTGAAGCTTGAAAGAAAACAGAATCAATAGGGTCTGGTAAAGAAGAGGTGCCTGCTCAAAGTAAAATGGAAAAATAGTGTTTGCTGTAGAGATAAATATTGATTTAGTAGTCTAATTAGAACCCAAACTAGAAGCATTCTTGTGGTCAACTCTAGTGAATGATGAAGTGCAATTGTTCATCTTTCTTTCCTTCTCTTTCTGGGTCTGCCTCTGGGTGTCAGCTTTGTTTTTCTTTCTTCACTATGAGGTTTTTTTCTGCTT
The DNA here is from genome assembly GCF_045843805.1 of Urocitellus parryii. Lineage (NCBI taxonomy): Eukaryota > Metazoa > Chordata > Mammalia > Rodentia > Sciuridae > Urocitellus > Urocitellus parryii. The sequence continues at coordinate 80,415,382 of NC_135540.1, forward strand.
ACTCATAGTTTCTACAACCTCATAATTTCAGGCTGCACGTGCCCCTGGCTTGCCATGCATCCAATTCTGCTTCATGGTGATTTTTGCAACTTCAATTCATACCACCAACTGGGATGGTTTGTTTGTATGATTTCATTCAAATTTAGGAGGGAGAGAACTTAGTTGTCCCAGGTCATCTTTTTTAAATACCGGAAAGTCAAAAGATTAGCTTGGCTCAGGTGCCCACCATTAGCTTAATTACCTGAAGCCTAGGTGAGGGTGGGAGGAGGAAAGAAAGAAAAGAGATTATGCAGTTTGAAATGCAGTTGCCTAGATACCAGGGGTTAAAGGCTGGGAAAGTTCCTTCAAAGATGGTGTGGGTGAGCAGACTCCAGCTGACAGCTCTAATTTGGGGAATGAGGTAAGCCCTTGAGTGGGGACTGAGAGTTAACTGGGGAGTTAAAATATCAGCCAACATGAAAACCAACAGTCAAGGGTAGCTTGTGAGGGAAAAATTAAGCCAATTTCAGAAGCTCAGCAAAGAGAAGGCAATGAACAAAAAAGGAAGGAGTCTAAGAACGTTTCTTTTTTTCTCTTTCCACATTTTTATTGGTGCATCATAGTTGTACCTAACGATGGGATTTGCTATTGCATATTCGTTCACGCATTACAATATAACAATATAATTTGGCTCAGCATTTCCCCCCTCTCTCCTTGCCTCTCATCCCTTGGTCCCTTTTCTCTATTGATTTCCCTTTGATTTTCATGAGCTCTCTGCTCCACACACACCCCCCCCCTTTTTTTTCCTCTCTAACTTCCAAATAAGAGAGAAAACATGACCCTCGACCTTCTGATTTTGGTGTATTTCCTTAATATAGTGGTCTCTAGTTCCATCCATTTTCCTGCAAATGACATAATTTCATTCTTCTTTATGGCTGAATAAAACTGCATTGTGTATATATATCACATTTTCTTTATTCATTTATCCATTGAGGGACACCTAGGCTGGTTCCATAGTTTGGCTATTATGAATTGGGCTGCTGTAAACATGGGTATGCATGTATCACTATAGTATGATGACTTTAACTCTTTAGGATAAATACCAAGGGGTGAGAGAGATGGTCATATGATAGTTCCATTCCTAGTCTTTTGAGGAACTTTCATACTGATTTCCACAATGGTTGTACCAATTTATAATCCCAACAACAGTGTAAAAGTATTCCTTTTACTCCACATCCTCTCCAACATTTATTATTTTTATCCTGATGACTGCCATTCAAACAGGTATGAGATGAAATTTTATAGTTTCGATTTGCATTTCCCTAATTGCTAATGATGTTGAACATTTTTCATATATTTATTAGCCATTCATATTTCTTCTTTTGTGAATTGTCTGTATAATTCATTTGCCCATTTATTATTTGGGTTATTTCATTTTTTGGTTTTGTTTTTTGAGTTTATATATTCTAGATATTAATCCTCTGTCAGAAGAGTAGCTAGCAAAGATGTTCTCCCATTCTGTGGGGTCTCTCTTTACATTCCGAATTGTTTCCTTTGCGGTGTGCAAACTTTTTAATTTGATGTTATCCCATGTATTGACTCTTGGCATTATTTCCTGAGTTTTAGAGCTCTTATTGAGAAAGTCATTGCCTGTGCCTTATGCTGTAGTATTGACCCCACATTTTTTTTCTAGGAGTTGCATAGTTTCACAGTCTAACTTCTAGGGCATTGATCCATTTCAAGTTGATTTTTTGTGCAGGGTGAGAGATAGGGTCTAGTTTCACTCTTCTACATATGGATAACCAGTTGTCCTAGCACCATTTGTTAAAAAGGTTGTCTTTTCTTAATGTACGTTCTTGGCATCTTTGTCAAGGATCAGATGACTGTAGATGTGTGATGTTATGGTTTAGATTAGGTGTCCACAAAAGCTTCTGTGTAAGACAATGCAAGAAGGTTTAGAGGTGAAATGATGGGTTATGAGAGCCTTAATTTCAATCAGTGAATTAATCCCCTGATAGAGATTAGCTAAGTGGCAACTCAAGGTTCATAGAGTATGACTTAAGGAGGTGGGTTGATGGGAGTGTGCCTTTGGGGTATATATTTTATTCCTGGCAAGTGGAGTGTTTCTCTTTCTCCTTCCTGGATTCCATGTTTCCAGATGCTTTCCTCTGACACATACTTCTGCTATGATATTCTGCCTCATCTCATGCCCAAAGGTATGGAGCCAGCTCTGAAACCATGAGCCCCCAAATAAACTTTACCTCCTTAAAATTATCAGATCTTTTGGTCACAGCAATGAAAAAGCTGACTAAAACAGAAATTGGTATGGGAGTGGGGCCCTTGCTGTGAGTAACCTGACCATGTGGTTCAGAAGCTTTGGAGCTTTTTGGAATTTGTGGGAGGAATCTGGGAAAGTTTAGCAATGCAAGCTGGAAAAGTTTTATATTGTTGTAAGCAGAACTTAATGGGAAATTCTGGTGGGAGTTCAAAAGACCAGAATGCCAATATGATGGAGAGTAAAGAGAGTACAGAGTGGGTGCATGAAGTTTCAGAGGAGAAGGACTGTATAGGAAAGTAGACTAGAGGCCATTCATGTTATGTGCTGGCCTAATTTATTCTAGCAGAATCCATCTCTCTGTGCAGAGGTGTACACGAGGATCTGAACTCCCAAGAATCCTTTAAGAAGGATAATCAAAGCCTCACTGTCTTCTTAAAACAATGGACTGTGACATTTTCTCTTAGTATGTGAAAGGATGTGAAGCTGATCCTTTGTATCAGCTCAGTCACTGATTCCAATGCTCCATCAGAGCAGGAAGAGTGGTACATAGTATCAGCAGGCCCAGATTTCATAAATTCACCCTGCTTTTCATGGGAAATGTTGACAGAAGCAATTTTATGAGCAGGTTGTGCATGGAAACAATTAGTCATCTTCTAATTTCTTATTCCTCTCAATTTTTAAAAAATGTAATTTCTAGATAGACTAGTTGATAAATTGGTTCATGCTAATGAAGGAGTACTGAGCCCCATAAAATAACATCATTTTTCATTATTGTTAATGGATGTTTATTTTTTAAAAAATTTAGAAAGTACAAAATGCATACAGAATGCAACTCAGCAGCAAGGACCCCAAAATATATTCACTGTCACCTGTTTTCTGCAATGCAGAATGATAAGAATGGTAGGTGCTAGAGATAAATGGTGAGTAAAATGCACCCATAGAGTGCTACTCAGAGATAATCTGTGAAACATTTAAATGCTAAACTGAAATCCTTTTGGACATTTTATTTGCGTACACACCCACAGCCACACCCACACATATTTAACTTTAGGAGACTGAAGCAGACAGGCACAGTCACAGCTTACAGCTACTTTGGGTGTAACCTATTTGCAGATCAGAGTCATTCTCGGAGTCTATACCAGACTCTTTAAATCAAGACACGTGCATTGCGCATTGGACAAACATTTTAGATAGAGATAGATTACAAAAAGCAAGTAAATGTTGAAATCTGCAACATGATTTTCATTAACTCAACACAATTAATACATTTCAAGGTTGTGGGTGCCACTTTTAGAAAGTAACCATGGATGTGAATCTTCTTAATCTATTTCAAGACTTCTTAATAACTAAACTCTTAGTTAATAGTAAGACTGCCATTAACTCCATTCTAAATTTCAGCCAAAATAAATAGGTTTCATAGAGGCCAGAGTTCAAAGTCAACCAAAGAGCAGGGGAGACTCCTGGATAAAAGCTGGTAAAACAACTCTTCCTCCCTCTATGAATTCTGTTGCAGACTTTCTGTTATAAGCTCTTTTATTTGGTGGTTGGTACTAGAAATTAATAATTCTAATCACACCAGCTCAAGTAGAGTCCAGTATAGTCAAGATGAAATGATAAATTGAAGTGGGTCAACTTTTGTCTATTACTTTATGCCACAGTAATATTGAAGGATATGTCATAAAGTTAAAAGGAAAAACTAAGGGAATCCGTGTTAGCAGCGAAGGGAAATGTTAATGGTGCCATGTTTTATTTGTGTTTTTAACTTTCTCTAAGCATTTAAATCAAGAAAATTCATTGAAGTCATACACTGGGGAATAAGGAATTAGATGGAGAGTGACTCAGAGGAACTAGATGCCAGGTTGAAGACACCCCTGGAGGGCAAAGACACCTAACTACCAACCTCCAAATCAGCAATGGTGGCTCATCCTCTGAGTTTCATAGTTGGATTTTTAAAACATTTCAGAATCTAAATTAATTGTTCTCCATCAAATGTTTAGTCTGCTTCAGTTATTTCTTTCCTGAAAGACATTTTCATGTTTCAGAAGTCATCTTTTTTTACAATTATTATGAAATCCTGAGACACTGAAAAATAATTAACTGCCCATTCAGATATGGAAGATTGGAGTATTCCTTGAACACCATCATGAGATGTGCACATTCTTGGTGTTGCACGAGTAGGCTGTGCACCTGCTGAGTGTCTGCCCTTCTCCAGAACAGCATGCCTTTCTCCAACAATACTTGGGAAGGTGCTTCCCTGTCTGTGACTGTGACTGAAATGAAGGTGAAGCACATTAAGGTGCTCAGCTCACCTGTGTAATTTGTCCAGGACTCAGCTGCCCACATACTGAGGGCTGAAGTGGCTCCTTTGGGAGCAGCAACTGGGATGCATGTGGCTGCTAAATAGAAAGTATCAAGTTGTAAAAATAGTACCAACACATATCATTAGCTTTGATTTTAAAGGGAGGGCACAGTTATCACTTTACTTCCAAGCTGATTAATTACACAACTTGCATCTGGCAATCACTTATAAATCCTAAGCAGCAGGCAGCAAATGATGCTGTAACTTGTCTGCTCAATAGTAATTTTTAGAAAGGGGTGTTCAAAATAGAATTGGTTTATGAAACAATGTAATTAAATAAGCTGCTGCAAGAAAATACTTCAGCTCTTCTTACTGCTCTATTTCACTCTTCTCTATTTAGCCAAAAGATGTTCTTTCTAAAGGGTTGACTAACTACAGATTTCTAAGCAGACTCCCATGTTGCCTTTTGGTGTAACAGGACACCATAGGCACAGCTATATGATATGCCAAAATGGCCTTTGCATATGCCAATTCAAGTTAGCTTTTAAATGTTTCTTTTTATGTTACCTATGTTTTAGAATAATAGAAACTTAAAAAGAGAATCGAGGGAAATGCCATCCAAGCAAGGAATTCTCTTTATTTCAAGAAAGCATCCCTGAACCATTTATCAAGGGGCCTGGACCAGTAACACTTTATGCCAATCAAATATTGAAAAACAACCATCAACATAACATCAGCAACAAGGTCAAATACCTTTCCACACTAGCCAACCAATCAAAACACATCAGCCTTAAAGTGTAAGAAGAGTCTTACAGGCTAAATCAGGATAGAATTTTGATATGCTGATTCAAATTTAGCATTTATCTTTAAGAATGAAATAAAACAAATTACAAGCACAAAGAAAATTTATATTCCCTTTCTACACACCCTCTGAAAAAATGGCATCTTTCAAGGAGAAGGAGGAAGAAGGAGAAAAGGAACAGGAGGAGAAGGAGGAGGAGGAGGAGGCAAAGGAGGAGGAGAGGAAGGTGACACTATTATGAAGAAACACATCTTCTTTATGACCTAGCAGCATTCTGACCTGTAATGATTTAGTGATGCAAAGTATTTTATGAATATGAGTTGCCATCATTACCTAAGACTGTTTTTAGCTCCATTGGAATGAAACTTCAGTAGCTGCCAGTAAATGAAGAGTATTCACAAACAATTTGTCATGTACTCCACTCCCTGGAATGTTCCCTCTTTTTAATGACACATCAACCATCTTGCCTAGGATGTTCTACACAGATATTGGGAAAACGAAAGAACTCTGGAACATGTTTACTTCTGCTTAATATCATTTAGGAGTTAATAAAATCTGTTTAAAATACCATTTGTGAATTCATCAACTCCTCCCTTGACTTTAAAAACAGTCAATATTGATGTGGCATATTGATGAACAACACAGTCTTTGGAGCCAGATAATCTTAGGTTCAGTGTCTACTTTGCTATTAATTATAGTCAGTCCCATTAAATGTAAGTTTCTTAATCTAAATAAATTTGAATCATATCTACTTTATAGGGTTTTTGCCTAATATAGTACCTGGCATCAAATTAGCAAGTAAAAATGTTTAAGATTATTTCTGGCTATTGATCTGTCTAGATGTGTAGGTCTAGATGTGTAAACACAAACTTAATACCAGCTTAGTAAATAGTCAATGCAAGGCATTCATATAATGCCTCAGGGCCTTTCACCTTGCTGTGATCAACCTGGAACATTCCTCCCTGGGTTTTGCATGTTTTGTGAAGTTCTTATGTGCAAGAAACCAACTCTAGCTAATAAAAGCAGTATAAGAAATGTATTAAAAGACCTTGCCAGAGGAAACATAAATTTGGTGAAGCACATGTTAGTACTTCCTATTTGGAAAACTATTGGCATTGTCTTCTAAAATTGAGTATCAGCATGAATTCTGATACCACAGTTCTTTCCCCAGTTATATATTCCAAGGAAAAATGGACATTTTTGTACCAAAAGGCATAGCTAAAAATGTTTGTGGCAGCATTATTTGTGATAGTGCCAAACTTAAAACAATACAAATGTCCATAAGCAAAGAAATGAATAAACTGTGATAGATTCACAGCATGGAATAGTACACATCAATGAAAGACATTTCTAGAAAGATCAGTGAAGAACTATATTGTACACTACACTGTCTTATTCATAAGTTACACTCATATCTTCATCTCATGGAGTATTATTTTGAGAATGAAAGATAATGTCAAAAATGCATCTATCACTGTGTCCTATGAGATGACCATTCAGAAAAAACTATGAGGTGAGTGGCCAAGTAAGAGAAATGGTTAGCAGTGCCTTTCCTTCCTTTGTGAGGAATCACAAAGAAAAAAGTCCCAAACCCAGATCTTTTTGATGCTCAATTCTGTGTTGTTCAATCTGAATATAATTGGATAATGGGTCACATTTTCTAAAAAAGAAAATGAAACAACTGGTTTAACAATGCTTCTCTGGTCACTGTCACACAGAAGTCACGTCTGCTTGCTCTGATGTCCAGTCTGGGGCTGTCAGGGGAGCTCATCTGATCTGGAGTTGGTTGCCACTTTCACAGAACACAACTCCTGTTCCTGACCATTGCAAACATATCACAATTAGATACCTAAAACTGTGTATATTAGCTGGGGTGGAGTCTGCAACATAGATTATATTTGGGGGAATTGGTTTTTTTTTTTTCCTCTCATTAAACTCGTAATTAAAGTGAGGAGGACTGTGTTGCTTCAAATCACTGTGGTGTAGAACGTGTAATCAGGGAAGGCAAAGACCCAGTGATGGACAAGATGCAAGACGAGAAACACCAGTGTATCTGCTCTCAGATGCAGTTATTGGTTGTCCCTCTCTGTTGTATTTCCTACCACAAAAATTTTAAGAGATTTTCCCCCTTATTGGGAATTAGAAGCAATGGGCCATCTCTCCTTTGGTAATTTATATATCAAGCCTTATGATAATTATTAGTCACAGAATGAATGTCTTTCCCTGGAAAAGAAGGTACAGGTACAGACAATCAATGGCTGGGGCATTTTCCTTAAAATTGCACGCCCCCCACCTGCCCTGTGGGAGAATTGTGCCTAAGGGTTATGGCACCAACTGGCAAGTCATTTACCAACTAAGCCCACTTAATTTCTAGTAACACAAGACATTTCTAGAAAGACCAGTGAAGGACCATATTGTTTGGTATTAATACTATCTATACTTCTTAGACATCATTATCCAAAGTACAAGTATGAAGCCACGAATTGGTGTGAACATACTTTATATTACAACCAGAGATATGAAAAATTGTGCTGTATATGTGTAATAAGAATTGTATTGCATTCTGCTATCATTTATTTTTTAAAAAATCAATTAAAATTTTTTAAAAAAGAAATATTAGAGTAATTCTGAACAATCTTTTAGCTTCAAGGCAAGGAGATGGCTTAAGGTATCTACCACATTACTACGTTCAGAGTCTTATAGGAATTAGTAAAAAATGAATCCAAGAGTCAACATAAGGACATAAGAGTAGAAGCCCAAATACATTTGCTTGGGAAATACAGAAAGCTCTGAAAATTTGAGAACTATTAGATTTATTTCCTTTTCTATAAAAGTTGTATTGAGAATAAAGGATGAATGGGTGTTTTAATTTTTTTCTTATTTTAGAATTGCATAAAATTTGTACTAATATTAATTTATTTAATCTTTTTGAACAGAAATTCTCTAGACCTAGAATCCAAAGCTCAGTTGGAGCCTCTAATTGAAGTGTTTTCAGGTGCTTGGACCAGATGAAGTTCAAAAGTTTTCAGATAGCTTAATAGCTTTTGTGGTTTGAAGATCCAGTTTGACTATTTCTGTCACTTGTATTATACCTGAGATCTGATTTGGGAAAAGTGCTGCAGTGTATAAATAAAGAACATTTTATTAGGATCCTCTTACATTATAATCAAGATAAATTTACAGAAGAGTATAAATTAGTTTCACTTACTAAATAAGCCAGGAGCAAACATCACGGTAGTTTATATAGACAAACCAGTCTTTAAAATATAGTAGAATTTGCTCAGTTGTTTTGTAACTGATAACCAACAGGATTGGTGATTGTGTTGCCTGTGCTTTGGTACCTGATAATGATTCCCTTTCAACAGGGCTGGCTTCATTAATTGGCAGATTTCTTGCATAATATGAATATAGGACCCTCTGTTCAAAAAGCAGGGTTAAAAAAGCAGGGTAAAATAAATAGGAAATAAATAGTTTTCCTTTCTTCTTTAGTCTTCTTTAGTCTTTATCTCAAGTCATGGTATTTTTTAAATTTGTTATTTGTTGTCATTTAAAGGGAAGAAAAATTAAAATTTAAATATTAACATATATTTTATCATTTGTCTTTATATTGTACAATGTCATATTTAGACATGAATATAAGAGTATTTAATGCATATGTAGAACCACTGAAATCATACAATTTGTATTTAGTAGTTGCACCTGAATGTTTATTCCTTTTCTACCAGAAGGACATGCTGTACAACTAACTCACCTGTTTTATTCTACTTCTTGATATACATACACCTTCCACAGACGTTTTCTACTGTCATTTTATTGATAAATAAGGAAGGGCTAAAAGAAGGAACCGTGGACTGTCCTATCTTTTCCTTGCCTTCTAACTCATTGTTTTCAGCGTGAGTGTTTGGCTAATACAGGAAAGGAACATGAGTAGAAACTGATATGCTCAGGTTCTTTGGTTGATTGTGTTTCTTACACCGTTGCCTTCATGTTGCATTGGAAGCAAGTTCTGGTTCAATTGGAAAGCGTGGTCTCTCAGGGCTGTCAGTGTCTGTTTAGTCAGGTGTAGTCGTAACATTTTCACCTGTACTTGTTTTCAGTCTCTCTGAGCTCCTGTGCATCCTGGTTCCCCTGGAATTCTGTGCTCATGGAACATGGCACATACGAGTTGCAAATGATATGGGGAGAGGGCAATAGTCACATGTATCAGGCTCACCTCCTCTATTCTATGCATCTTCCCTTGTCCCACAGGACTTCCATCTGTAAAACAGAGTTTAAAGATTAAATTATTTAGAATTTAAAAATGACAACAAGGCAGGAGCATGCCAAACCTGGGGCCCTTCTGAGTGCCTAGTCCTATGCGACTGCACAGGTCATGCACCCAGACAGCTGGCCCTGAAAGAGCTAACAGTGAAGGTAAATTGTTGCCAAAATGTCATCCAGAAGTGTTCTACTATAATTTATTTATACATCGATTATTTATTCATACCACCTGTTCCCATGTTGTTAATTTGTCATGGAACAAAAGTAGCATACCTTACTCTAAAAGTTAAGATGAAGCTCAGCTTTCCCTAATCAATATACAACTTTTTATGCCATTGAATGACAACTTTCCCATCCTCCACCGTATTCTAGAGGCACTTCCAATTCGTTTTTCTTTTATTTGGGACCATAGAGACACAATACTAACAACCTGGACCTGGATGCATGTAGGAGATAGGGCATTTGTGAAGTACAGGCCCAGAGACATGTCCTGTGAAAGAACATTTTAATTCAACATGAGCTGCGATGAGGGCAAAAGATTAATTCTCCTGACTCTGACCTCTTTTGTCCAACCCCAAATGCTACCACCTTGTTATACCTCCCAAGACCCTGCCTGATCTCCTGGTCTCCCGCTTCACATTCTTCTCCATCATGATCCCAAAGTGATTCTTGTAGAACACATAACCAATCCAGATGATCCTTTCTTGCTCTTCACATCTTCATGATTCTCAAGGTCCTCCATGGTTTGGCCCTGCCCACATTACCAGTCTCCTGTGCACAGTATGACCTTTCAGACAATTTGCATTTACTCAAATAAGTTTATATCCCTCTGTATGTGCATATTTACCCACTGCCTGGAAAACTCTGTCCTATTTCCTTTGCCTGCCCCTCTCTTACTTGTCTTTTAAGAATTATCACAGGAATTCATCCCTTTATTTATTTAACTATTCATTTATTTACTCAAGAAATATTTGCTGAATGCCTGTGCTATGCCATGTGCATATCAGATGTATGGGGAATGAAGACAATATGTGCTGTCTGAGTAAAAGTCACACAAACACACAAGCAAAAAAGTGCACAGATCAACTGCAACTCTCACAGAGGTTCCAGAAGGGAAATACTTTGTGGAATGAGGATGAAGAAGGAGATAAATAGAATCCAATAGAAATGACAGCTGAGCCACACATAGAAGGGAAAATCAGATCCACTTAGAGATGGAAGTGAGGAGTGGGTACCTAGAGGTGGCTGAGATTTTTCTGGGAGAGAGAACTGTTCTTTTCAAAAGTTCTGGAGCAGGAGAGAATCTTGACTTTTTAGACACTAAAAGGAAAGAGGAAAATGGTACCATATTGGTCAGGAGGGGTAGGGAGAGGCCCAACCTAGAAGGGCCTTGTAAGCCAAGATGAAATTTTGGTCTGCATCTAAGAGCACTGTGAACCTCTGAAGTGTTTTGTTTTATTTCGTTTTGTTTCATTTTGTTTGATACCAGGGACTGAACCCAGAGGCGCTTAGCCACTAAGCCACATCCTCAGCCTTTTTTAATATTGCATTTAGAGATGGGGTCTCACCGAGTGGCTTAGGGCCTCGCTAAATTGCTGAGGCTGGCTTTGAACTCACTATCCTCCTGCCTCAGCCTCTTTAACCCCTACACCTGGTGAAGTGTTTGTTTTAAGAGGGAAGAAAATAGAATTGGAGCATCACAGGTGTGGAATGGTGAAGAGATCTGCGGGAGCAAGAGTGGAGAAGCTTCCCAACATCCAAAGAAGAGATGTGTCCGAGTGAGTGTAGACAGAAGTGGGGACTGCCACTAGTGTGAAGATGTCTCCATTCCCCCCACCATCACTCCTCTCTACAAGTCTGGGTGAGGGCTTCTTTCCAATGTTCCTGTGGTCTCCTGTGCTTATTTCATTTAATCTACCCAATGACCTGGTTCCACAGGCATTATTATCATCCCTATTTTGTACACAAGGAAGTTTAAGGTTTGGAAAAATAGGAAGCTTTCTGAAAGTCCTGCAAATAGTATATGGTAGAACCAGGGTGGATGAAGAAGGGCTAAGAAGTTTAAAATCTGATGATTTTAATTCCATACTATTTCTTAAGTCTGTGGCCCCTTCTGTAGCCTTTCTGCTACTTCACCAATCTAGGTATTCAAGCATTTCTTGTCCTCCCTGCTTTGTGGCAACTGCAGCCTAAACAGTTACGCAGTTTGTACTCTTCTGTCTCTTGCATCCCTCTTCTGTCTCTTGCATCCCTCTTCTGTCTCTTGCATCCCTCTGTCTGTTCACCAAATGATCCATTCAAACCTTGTTCTAAAAGAAATGCACCTTTCCTGCCTGTCTCTGCTGTTCCACTTAACACCATCCAGTCTCTTTCTGCAAGATCTAAAGATACTTTGTGTATAACCAGAGATAGGAACAATTTGTGCTCTATATGCATAATATGAATTGTAATGCATTTTGCTGTCATAAATAAATAAATAAAACCAAACTTTTATGGTGCACAAAAACTAAACTTTTTTTTTAATTCCATGCTTCTTTTTGTGCCCATGATAGTTCCTCTTTTTTGAGCACCATAAATCTCTTTTCATATCCCTGACCTTCCCTCCCCATTCCACCCATCTTTGTCGGCCTGGCTTTGATGCTGTTCCCTTAAATTCAGCATGCACACCACCTCCTGCTGGAAGTCTCCCAGTGACAGATGACTCTTCCTCTGGGGTTGGAGGATGAATGCACCTCCTTTCCTTCCACTGCACACTTTAATCCTTAATCTTTTTTAATTTTTAATTTTTGTACTCATTTTAATTAGTTATACTTGACAGTAGAATGCATTTATATACTTTGACATATCATACATAGATGGGACATAATTTCTAATTTTTCTGAGAGTACATGTTGTAGAATCATTTTGATCATGTAGTCACATATATACATTTAGTAATCATGTCTGATTTGTTCTACTATCTTTCCTACCCACACATCCCCTCTCCTCCCTTCATTTCCCTCTACCTAATCTAAGGTAACTCTATTCTTTTCTAGTGCCCCCTCCCTTATTGTGAATTAACATCCACATTTTAGAGAAAACATTTGGCTTTGATTTTGGGGGGATTGCCTTATTTCATTTAGCATGATATGCTCCAACTCCATCCTACTGTCAAATGTCATAATTTCATTCTTCTTTAAAGCTGAGTAATATTCCATTGAATATATATATTAAATATATATTATATATAACATATATAATATATATTAAATATATAATATATATATAAACCTTTTCTTTATCTATTCATGTATTGAATGACACCTAGGTTGGTTCCATAGCTTAACTATTATGAATTGAATGGTGATAAACAATGACATGGCTGCATCACTGTAGTAGGTTGCTTTTAAGTCCTTTGGGTATAAACTGAGGAGTGGAATAGTTGGGTTGATGGTGGTTCTTTTCTGAGTTTTCTGAGGAATCTTCATACTGCTTTTTATAGTGGTTACACCAATTTGAGTCCCACCAGCCACCAGCAATGTATGAGTGTACCTTTGCCCTCACATCCTCATTAACATTTATTGTTGCCTGTATTCTTGATGATTGCCATTCTGACTAGAGTGAGATGAAATCTTAGTGTAGTTTTGATTTGCATTGCTAGAAATGTTGAACACTTTTTTATATATTTGTTGATTGATTGTATTACTTCTTTTGTGAAGTGTCTGTTCAGTTCCTTAGCTCATTTATTGATTGGGTTATTAGAGTTTTTTAAGTGGGTTTATTTTTTTTTTTTTTAGTTTTTTATATATCCTAGAGATTAATGCTTTATCAGGGGTACATGTGGCAAAGATTTTCTCCCAATCTGTAGGCTCTCTCCTCACATTTTTTTTTTTTTTTTTTTTTGCTGAGAAGAAGCTTTTTAATTTGAATCCATTCCATTTATTTATTCTGATTTTACTTCTTGTACTTTAGCGATCTTGTTAAGAAAGTCAGATCCTAGGCTGACATGGTGAGAATTTGGGCCTACTTTTTCTTCTGTTAGGCACAGGGTCTCTGTTCTAGTGCTAAGTCTTTAATCCACTTTGAGTTGATTTTTGTGCAGGGTGAGAGATAGAAGTTTAATTTCATTTTGCTACATATGGATTTTCAGTTTTGCCAGCACCATTTGTTGAATAGGCAATCTTTTCTCTAGTGAGTGTTTTGGCACCTTTATCTAGTATAAGATAATTGTATTTGTATTTTTCTCTGTGTCCTCTGTTCTGTGTCATTGATATACGTGTCTATTTTGATGCCAATACTATGCCATTTCCACACTAAAGGAATATTCAACTAAAGGAGAAACTGTGTCAAATTAAAAACCAGAAATAAGTCAAAATGACAGGGAATACAAATCCTATCTCAATAACAACCTTGAATGTTAACAGCTTAAACTCATCAATCAAAAGACACAGACTGGCAGATTGGATTAAAAAGCAAGACCCAACAATACGCTGTCTTCAAGAGACTTAACTCATGGACAAAGACATCCACAAACTGAAGGTGAAAGGATGGGAAAAACATATCATTCATATGCATTGTATCAACAAGCAGGTATTCCCATCCTCCTTTCAGATAAAGTAGACTTCTAGCCAAAGTTAATCAGAAGAGAGAAAGAAGGACATTTCATACTTCTTAAGGGAAATATATATCAGCAAGACATAAAAATTGTAAATACTTATGCCCCAAACAATGGAGCATCTATGTACATCAATCAAACCCTTCTCAATTTCAAGAATCAGATAGACCACAACATAAAAATACTGGGTGACTGTAACACACCTCACTCACTACTGGACAGATATTTCAAACAAAAACTAAATAAAGAAACTATAGAATAAATAATATAATCAATAATTAAGACTTAATAGACATAATAGAATATTTTATCCATCAACAAACAAAATACTTTCTTCTCAGCAGCACATGGCTCCTTCTCTAAAATAGACCATATGTTAGGCCACAAAGCAACTCTTAGTAAATACAAAAAAAAACAAAAACAAAGATAATACCCTGCATTCTATCAGATCATAATTGAATAAAATTAGAAATCAATGACAAAATAAAAAAAATAGAAGCTACTCTAACAAATGGAGACTAAATAATACACCATTGAATGATGAATGAATAGTAGAAAAAAATCAAGGATGAAATAAAAAAACTCTTAGAAGTAAATGAAAACACTGATACAGCGTATCAAAATCTCTGGGACACTATGAAGGCAGTACTAAGAGGAAAGTTTATTGCATTGAAAGCATTCATTAAAAAAAAAAAGTCAACAAATAAATGACCTAATACTACATCTCAAACCCTTGAAAAAGAAGAATAAATCAACACCAAAAGCAGTAGAAGACAGGAAATAATTAAAATCAAAGCTAAAACCAATGAAATCGAAACAAAAGAAAATTGAAGAAATTGACAAAACAAAAAGTTGTTTGTTTGAAAAAAATAAGTAAAATAGAAAAACCCCTAGCCATGCTGATGAAGAGAAAAAGAAAGAAAACACAAATTACTAAAATATGAGATGAAGAAGGAAGTATCACAATGGATATGTCTGAAATACAGAAGATAATTGGAAAATATTTGGAAAATTTATACTCCAATAAAATAGAAAATATCGAAGATATCAACAAATTTCTAGAGACATATGACCTACCCAATCTGAATGAGGTCATACATGATTTAAACAGATCAATTTCAAGTAATGAAATAGAAAATGCCATCCAAAGCCTACCAACAAGAAAAGCCCAAGCCCAGATGGATTCTCAGTTCTACAACACTTTCAAAGAAGAATTAACATCAAATGCTTCAAAGTAGTCTATGAAATAGAAAAAGAGGGAACCCTTCCAAACTCATTTTATGAGGCCAACGTCACCCTGATACCAAAACCAAAGACACATCAAGGAAAGAAAACTTCAGACCAATATCCCTAAAGAACATAGATTCTTAAATCCTGGCAACCCCCATACAAAAACGTATTAAACGTTAGTGCCCATGATCTAGTGGGGTTCATCCCAGGGATGCAGGGTTGGTTCAACATATGGAAATCAATTAATGTAACTTCTCATATTAATAGACTTAAAAACAAGAATCATATGATCTTCTCAATAGATGCAGAAAAAGCATTTGACAAAATACAGCACACCTTCATGTTCAAAAACACTAGAAAAACTAGGGATAGTAGGAACATAACTCAACATCATATAAGCTATATATGAAAGGCCAGCATCACTCTAAAAGGAGAAAAATTTAAAGCATTCCCTCTAAAAACTGGAACAAGACAAGAATGTCCTCTTTTACCACTTCTATTCAATATCATCCTTGAAACTCTAGCCAGAGCAATTAGACAGAAAGAAAGAAATTAAAGGGATACAAATAGGTAAAGAAAAAAAAAACCCTCAAACTATTAGTATTTATTGATGATCTAACTCTATATCTAGAAGATCCAAAATGTTCCACCAGAAAACTTCTAGAACTAATAAATGAGTTCAGCAAAGTAGCAGGATATAAAATCACACCATAAATCAAATGCACTTCTGTACATCAGCAATGAATCCACTGAAAGAGAAATTAGGAAAACTACCCCATTCACACAAGTCTAAAAAACAAACAAACAACAACAACAACAAAAAACCTGGGAATCAATATAACAAAAGAGATGAAAGACCTCTACAATGAAAAGCTCTCCCATGCTCCTGGATAGGCAGAATTAATATTGTCAAAATGGCTATACTACCAAAAGCGTTATACAGATTTAATGCAACTCCTATTAAAATCCCAATGACATTCTTCATAGAAATAGAAAAGGCAGTCATGAAATTCATTTGGAAAAATAAGAGACCCAGAATAGCCAAAGCAATCCTTAGCAAGAAAAGTGAAGCAGGAGGCATCCCAATACAGGACTTTAAACTATACTACAGAGATATCCTAAATCTTTACTACCACCTTAAATATTACTTATTTACCTTTCCCCTCCTAGACTTGGGGAGCCCTTGAGGGTAAGACAGCATCTTGTACACCTTTATGTCCTCAATGCCTGCTCAGTGCTGACTTGCAAACCCCACCTATTCCAAGGTCTGCATCTGCTCTGTTGCTGGTCACTGCAGCACCTCTCAATCCATTTGGCTATCTTTTCTACACTGACTGACTTCTGCCCCTAAAGCCCTTCCCATTGACATTGAGGCTCTTGTTTGCTAGAATACTTTGTAAGGATGCCATAACAAAGTACCCAGACTGGGTGGCTTATATAATAAATTTTTTCCTTCTTTTCTTCAAGCCTCTTCTTAGCCAGATGTCTGAAATCAAGGTATAGATAGGGTTGATTCTTTCTGAGGCCTTCCCTCTTGGCTGATAGGCAGCTGTCTTCTCCCTGTCTCTTCCCATTGTCTTCCCCCGGCATGTATTTTTATCCTAATCTCTTTTTAAGGGTGCCCGTAAAATTGTATTAGAGTGCATTGAATGATGTCATTTTATTACCACTTTAAACTCTGCATCCAAATACAGCTACTTTATAAGGTACTACATGGATTAGGATTTCAGCACATGGATTTTGAAAGGACCTAACCCATAACTTGCCTCTGATCCATTCATAACTTTACCCGAATTCAGCGCAGGTCTCCAAATTGCTCCAATATATAGAGTCACAGGTTGTAGCACACCTGGTTCCCTCCCTCCCATTGTCTGTCCCCCTCCCTCCTGTTGAAATCACTGTTATTATGATTGATTTAGATTTAGACCCTCTAGAGCTCATACTTTTGGGATCATTTCCAGTATGAAGTTGACCTTCAGAGACATTTGTAAACTATGGAGAAATATTTCTCCTGTGTGATGTTTTCTCATGTTTAAATTGGTAGCTTCCCATTTTAATTTCATTTACCTTTTCTAACTCCTGGAGGACTTAAGAGTGTATGTGCTACAGTTCGATGAACTTTTGGGTGGCATAACTAGCACATGACTTGGTTTTGACATTCCAAAAAGATCAGGAATTTTTAAACATCTCTTTTTAAATGTATCGAAATTTGGTGATTGTTTTCAGATACAATGCCTTACTGGACTATATATATATATATATTTAAGTACTCTGTATATATGCATCAAGTATTCTCTCTCTCTCTCTCTCTCTCTCTCTCTCTCTCTCTCTCTATATATATATATATATATATATGGCACTATATATGTGTGTATATACATTTATATATATATTTATATATTCAAGTATATATATATATATATATATATATATATATATATATTTATATTCAAGTACTCTATACAGTACTTTTTACTGATGAAGAAGTAGAACCCCAAAAAGGTTTCATATCAAGTGTCAAAGCCAGTTTTCAAATCCAGGTCTTCAGAGTAGGAGGACAGTGCTTTCTACTGCATCATGATTAACTTATTTATAAGGTCCTTAGAGGCAGACATACTTATTTTAAAAGCCTTGATATTTATAAACCTGTGCTTATTAAATTAATTCATAATTGATTGCTTTTTAGAAATATTTTAAATATTAGTTTTATGAATGTTAATGGTATAAGTTGTTGTTTGTTTTGCTTTGGTACCAGGGATCAAACTCAGGGGCGCTTAACCACTGAGCAACATCCCCAGCCCTTTTTTATATATTATTTAGAGACAGGGTTTCACTGAGTTGCTTAGGGCATTGCTAAGTTGTTGAGGCTGGTTTTGAACTCACAATCCTCCTGTCTCAGCCTCCTGAGATGCTAGAATTACAGGTGTGTACCACTGTGCCTGATAAAAGTTTTATTTTAAATAAATTTATATTTATAGTTTTGATTTATAATATATAAATGTTGAATATTGCTTATAATTTAAAAATAATCATGCCTGTTTAAGCTTATTTAATAAATTTCTAAACAATGTATCTGTAGCTTTTATAATTATTACAATCATTATTTAAACATTTTTATAAAATTCTAGTTTACTTATAAATATTTTGTATAAAAATTTTCATAGATGTAACTAATGTAATACTACATCAACCAGAAGAATGAAAAGTTATACTCCATATATATATAATATGTCAAAATACATTCTACTATGATGTATAGCTAATTAGAACAAATTTTTTTAAAAAATTCTATAGGCACAACATATGCATGTATGTAAACGTCACAGTGAAATTCATTAATTTGTACAATTAATATGTGTTAATACTAATAATTAAAAATCCTTACTAACAGCATCGAATTAAGTTAGTTCTAGATTGCTGATTGACAATAGAGAAGGAAATCTACATACTAAACTATAATAAAGACTCCTAGACATTTGCTAGTTTGCTCTGGAAAACAATACAAGGAATAATGACAAAAAAATCTTTCTTTAAGTGAAAAAATAATAGCATTTTTTAAAATGTAAGTTTCTTTGCTGAGCTGAATTTCAATTTAAATTCTTCAAACAAGCCTATGATGTAGGTATTTTCCCATTTTACATTTGGGGAAACTGAGGCTTAGCAAGGTTCAGCAGCTCACTCAGCATCTCACAGATAGTAAGTGCAGAGCTATATGTTGATCCCATGTTTATGACTCCACATTCCTTCTTGCACTGTGACACAAGCTGAAAAAGTACAGGATAGACAAAGAGTCATCAATTACTCACTGAAACCAGGGAAGAACTGGGTACAGCAGGTACTTGAAGCCAAAGACGCCCCAAAAGGGACTTTGGTCATCTGACACAGTGTTACTTAACCTCTGTGGCTCTTAGTGTTTTCTATAAATATGAAGTTAATTATGGTGTTTCCTCATGGGTTTGCTGTTAAGAAAACAAAAGAGTCGATGTGTGTGTGTTGAGTAATGTACTTCAATATGTACACTATGTATGTTTGCTGTGTATTAGAGAGAGCTGTGGAAAGTAATGACTTTTGAAAAGTAATGACTACATAGTAACTAACAAAAGGTATAAAAATGTTTATGTCTTTTTGGAAACATACTCTAAAGCAATGATTCAAAAGACAGGGAAATTTTTTTTTTTTTAGTTACAGGGAAAAAGCAGAAATATAAATCAAGATATCAATACAATCTAATCTACTTTGTTGAGGGAACATTTTGTAGTGGCTAAATCTTATAAACTCAAAGACTGTAAAAAAAATAGAGAACATGTAACATGTGATGGTAAGTGGTCACCGGAGTATGATACCAAGTGGTGTTTTAGCTGAGCACGCATGCATTTGGACAAAGGCAGCAGGCAACTCAGAGACACGCAGGGATGGTGAGGGGAACGTGTCTCCTTTCAGGAGCCCATTAATGTGCAGTGTTGCAACAGTACTTGTTTTAATGCTCTGTGTAATGGTAGCCTTGTGATAGGCACAGGTGGTACAGAAGATATATAAAACATTGGGAAGAAAGGCAAATGCCCAAGGGACGTTTTAAAAATCAGCGTGTAAAACATCCAGGAAATGGAAATTTAAATGCAAAAATTTAGCAGAGCATTTAAGGGAAATGGGTACTAAGGGAGGTGCTGGAGAATGCATAAGCAGGCTAGCCTCTAACAAGATCCTGCCTAGAAAACTCAAAAACAGGACTTCTTGTGAGCTGTTCCCCCTGTGACCTTCTCTCACTGCTCAAATGTCTGTGATAATAGTTGAAAAGGAAGGAGGAAAATGTAGCAGTATGTACAGTTTACTCAAGTTCACCAAAACTGTAGAAAAAGGGAGGAAGTCTGGTCAAGCCCCTGTGAGTCAACAGCAAGATGCCCTCCACCCAGTCCTCCTCTTTTTTCCAAGGCCACCTCACCTCTGCATCTGTGTGCTTGACCCTTCCAAGAAAGGAACTCCAGCTGCGATGGGTGGGGCAAGCCCAAATCCCTGTTGGTTGGCCACCACAACCAGAGCCTCAAGCCTGAGAGCAGGGCCTGGGGGCAATGGCGGTTATCTAGATCACATCCTGCTTCAGGAACTTTCTCCTTCCTCTTTTCCCACAGTGTGTTTGAAATGTCACAGTTCCCTCCACATCCTAGGTCCCAGAAACAGTTTGTGGCTTTTTGAGCAGTTGGAAGGGCAACTGAAGTGCTTTGTTAACAGATTTTTAAAGTACTCTGCAGATACAAGAAATCCCAATAAATGTTTGCTCCCAATAAACAATGAGTGACAGGTAGAAGCTGCGTCCATCTCAAAATAGAACACAGTTGTTCCAAGGTTCAAGGTGTGTGGAAAACAGGGTGGGACCATTGATAGATATAAATGTGCCTTCTTTATCTACAGTATAAGATCAAAATTTCTGAGGAAGGATACTTTCTTTCCTTCTGAGTAGGTAGGATTGTTTGAGTTGCCTCAGTCAATGTATCCCTAAGCAGACATCACCTGGACTGCTCAGTCCTTCTAGCAGAACCTATCAGATGATCCCCATATCTTTGCACCTCAAAAAAATCTCAATTATTTCTGTCCTTTTGTACCAGGAATTGTCATTCTATTTCAGGCACCAGGATAAACACTAAAGGTTGTAATTACAGTTCAAGGTCTTCACAACAGCTTTTCTCTTCTTCTGACCTTAGAAAAAATTACCCTAGGCCCCTTTCATTTGGAAATCTCTGAGAAGTTGTGTAGCAAATTTAAGGTACTCTGAAGTTATCATGAGAAGAAGATACAGGGGCAACAATTGCTCTCATTTTGCAGAGATCTGTGGAGGATGGCTGATATGCCTGGGGCTTCAACAACCTTTCTCTAATTCTCTAACTCCTCTCCTTGTTCCAAGTCCAACCTCAGCATCCAGACTCCCATATTCAGCAAATGGTGAGTTAGTGGGGAATTAAAGGTAAATAATTCCAGTCATCCAAACCAGAATAATAAAAACCCATGGGGAAAGCCTGAAATGAGGATGGGAGGGAAAGGAAAAGGGAAACACTGTTTAATAATAACTGTATACCTACCACTAGTCTACACCTTACGTATGAAACCATTATTTCAGAAGTTTCCTTTCTATGTGGTCCAGACTCATAATGTATTTTCCCACCAAATAAATAATTTACAAGTAAGAAGTCTGTTTTGCAACTGCTGTGCTGTTTTGGTCTTAAGTATACCCAGTGTGAACTTATCAAGGGATTGTTTGGTCTAAAGAAAATCAGGATGCACAACCTCCTGAGAAAGCTAGTTACATGTTGCCATAGCAACTGGACCAGCCTCAGACTGAAGGGCAAAGTTCTTCAGATTCATCTATGGCTTCTGCAGATTGACATGCTCAACACAGAATCATGTTTCCCTATCATCAACATGGCAACTGTTATTTTCATTAAAAAAAAAATTGTAGTCTCAAGTTGACATAATTTGGCCTTTTCCCTGATGCCATTCAATGTCCTTTTATCTTTGGAAGGTGGAAGTTGGTAATTCGATCTTTCGGAACTTTCATTCATGCATTCACTAATATGGTTGGAACCTGCGCCAGTGGGGTTTGATGGTAATTACACTTTGACAGCTGGAACATGACCTGCGAAATGAGTTGCTGGTCTTGGTTTAACTCCTAATGGACAGCAATCCACATCTCTGGGAATCCAACTATAGCCCCTGTTTTCAGATTCTAGGAAGAAGTCAGAGGTTTGAATGACTTCTCTTAAGGGTAAATTGCCGGGCCCTCTCCCCAGGGGTTATGCTTTGCCTTTCTAGGCCATGGATATCTCTGCAATTAGTCTAAAAAATACCCTGTGAGATGTGTGTAAATAATGCAAACCACATTTATAGGCAGGGCCACCCTGGTGGAGAGAATAAGTAATTTGCCCCATTGGGGACAGGGTAAGATAATTAGTAACAGCAGGAGTAGAGAGTCCAGAAGCTTATACTCCATTCCTTTGCTAAGATCACTGAAAAATCTTCCTTTACTTCGAATAACACAGCCAATTAGTGAGCAGCAGGAGGTGGGGATGGGTCAATACTTGCTGATTTATTATTAAAGTTCATTTTTATTTTATGGGGTTTGTTGATATGTACAGTTAAATTTTCTTTTTTTTTTTTTCCTCTTGATGTCTCTTCTAACAAGATTGAAAGAGAGGGTGAAAAATATGTGTGGTGAGATTGGAACTGGGATTGGAGACAATTGGATCTAGTAGGGTGTATGGAAATTAATAAAGACACGCAGGAAGAGATCAGTTAACCAAAGAAAATTTATTCTAATTAGAATTTATTCTAATTAGAAATTATAAAGGCTAAAAAATACCAAAACATGATTTTCATCCTCGGTGGCTCACGTAGTGACAAGTACTCTAAGAATAGTACCATGGGACTCTGTGGTAGGGAGAAATTTATTGTGACTCTAGTCAGAAGTGGAGGAACATAGGGAAATGTTTCCTAAAGGAAGTTGAACTGGACTTTATAGGACAGGTAGGAATTCACAGGCAGATATTGAAGAAGTATATTTTTAGGAACCAGGAACAGCATAAACAAAGATACAAATTGGAGACCATTTAAAAAAATACATTGGCCAGTATTGCATGAGTTATCAGGTAAATTGTAGGGTTGAGTTGGAGCTGAAGTTGAAAAAGTAGTAGTTCTTTGGGAGGATTCTGAATAGTAGGTAAAAAACTTTGGAAATCATCCCATTCAGAATCAAAGGTTTAAAAATCAGAGGTTGACCTGTGGTCATTGTTTTTAGGGAATGAGATATATTAGGAAAGTCACTTAAAAAAAAATCTTTTAATCTAACTTATGTTCTAGGAAAATACCTTAACAGATAAAGCTGAAAATATCCTGAATTGCTGTCAACATGGGTATATTAATTTCTTCAGAATGTCATAAGTGGTTTTGTAATCTGTCTCTGTACAAGGTTAAATGGGTTTGCATAGGCTGTAGACTGAAGGGCCATGCAAAAAACGCTGACTCAGGTATTTCAAGTGACAAATGTGGAGTTCAAGTGCTTGAGGCACTATTGTGAGCAGCAGGGAAATGGCTCCCGGCAGCAGAAAGTCAGCCAAGTCCCTGAAATCTCTTTCTCTGTTTTCTTAACTACAGGAGCAACAATGGAGACCTTCTGTGTACAGCAGCCTAGCTCCAGTTTGCTTTGCAAACCCTCTGATTGAGAAGCCAGTAAGCAAAGTAAGAATGCCTCTATTTCTTGTTGAACAGTATGCTTTGAGCAGATTGACTGTTACTTTATCTTTTATCTTGATTTTATTTAAGTGAAATAATCAAATTGAGCTCATAAAGCTGTCTGAGAAAAATCCCAAATGTGAACTTTTTGGTTGGTGCTAATGATGCCTGAGATAAACTTTTGAGCTTGAGAATTCTTGATATGAGATTCCCTCACCCCAGCACCTGCCTCTACTTGCAAACCAATGGCATCCTCCAATCTTCTGGTCTCTCAGCAGTTTGGCCGATCCTCCCCTGCCTATCAGAGCTTGTTCGAAGGAAACAGATTGCATTTAAGTCTGCCCCTCAAAGCGGGAAATTCACACACAATATTTTGTTTAAATATTTGTCATTAAACCATCTTGTGGATTATAGACTTTACCTCTAAAAATTACAGATGTGTGCCTGACCTTCTGTTCTTCTGAACTAGAAATCACAGCCATCAATCAGTCCCACCAGGGAGTGTAGAGTCTGATGGGAAGAATATGAGCTCTCTAGAGCCAGCCTCCTGGGTTCACTTCCCCCCTTAGCCTCCACTGGCTGTATGACTTTTAGCAAGTTCCCTGTGAAAAGGGCACCATAACAGACCTGCCTCGTGGCCTATCTATCATAAGGATTAAATAATTGAATATAAATTCACAAGAGCAAGAATTTTTTTTTACCTATTTTGTTTGCTGTGTATCTAAGCACTCTTAGATATACAAATAAATTGAATGAATAAATAAATGAAAAACTGAATATTAAGTTTAGAGAAAACACATTCCCAATTCACTTAACTCAATAAATGGGAGAAGGAAGTGGCGTATTTCAAAAAGAAAAGCCAAACTCTTCTGAGTAGCTAAAGGACACTTTTCAGATATACCTTTAGCAGAAGGAGCACAGTGTTCCTAGGGTCCCTACCTCCTTCCTGTCCTTTACTACTGATGCATCCCCAGACCACACATGATCCAACATCTAGGATGAAGCATAGTCACTGGAAAAGCCAGAAACAAATAAAAATTCTTCAAGTGGGATAGTGTGGGCTGAACCCATTTTTGCAGTTTTTAAAGGAGATGAATCTATTTTCCCAGCGAATTTCTGATAATTTTGCCCTGGCTGCAATTCTTGCCTGGGCAACTGCAGGCAGAGGGTGAAATCCCTAGTGAACAAGAAGCCTCCTCTCGCTTCCGTCAGCATGGCCAGCATTCTGCAGGCACAGCAGGGGAACCACCCAGCTTCCTAGGACTGTGCTTCTGTACTTTGTGGTCAGTGGAGGTTTGCACTTCTCTTCTGCTGACTTCAGTTCAAAGTGAGAGGAGTAGCATTTGGCTCAAATATGAAACCAACCAACCAACCAACACAACACTCCCTGAATGTCCCAAAATATGTTGGCCACTGTTCCAACATTCACTGCTTGACCCCACTGCTGTCCCCTCGGCCCTGCATGCCGGGGTCCGGCTGCAGCAGAATAGCCGGGGGGTGACGAATAACTTCTGTAGATTGATGCAGCAGGAATGGGAGCCGTTTATTGTAGGGCAACAGAGCTATTTATACATTTTGCACAGCTTATCTTAATTAGCATAAACTAGATACATCAGTCAACCAATAAGGAATCTCCACACTTAATGGCTCACTTTTGTTACTTCTCAAACCACTCCCTCTGACATTTTGCCAGGCACCATCCAGACTTGTTTACGAACTCTAACATTTCTCTGGCAAAATACCAGGTGTTATTTTTGACTTATTTACAGACCTTAACACCTGCATATTTGACTTTGTTGACACAGGCTCCAAATAGACCACTACATTGCTGATGGGGAGGGGGAGAAGCCATTTCAAAGGCTGAGGTCAGAAATCCATGTATCTCTGAGAGGTCGCTCTTGACTAAATTGCATTTCAATCCAATAGATGGTCTTGAGTTGACTTAGCAGTTTCCTACACCTGGTAGAGAACATGAACCACCACATAAAATTGTTAGGGAGTGACTTTTTAGAATGCTTTTCAGAAGATAGAAGTGAATCAAGAGCTATATGACCACTCTTGATTCAGTGACATTATTTTTGTGTATGATCCTCTGGACCTCCTGTCCCCCTGTGGTGGTTGGCAGGTAAGCCTTCTGTGTCATGTCACCTGGGCTGTCTTGGATTGAGTGAGATTGCTCCCAATGGAGACCCTTGCTCTCTCTTTTCTCAAAGCTCTGGCTTCTGGACTTCCTACACTTGCTGTGAATTACTCTAATGAATTTATTTTGCAATAACTCTGATATCCATCCGTCCACCTGGAGAGGAGAAATGACATTGAAAATATAAGCAGAGTCAACCTTCAATTATAAGTGCCAATGGAAGGTAGCATTTGAGTCAGATTATTGACATCTATATTAATCTGCTCAGAATCCTTTCCTCATGTGTAAGGCTGAAAACTGGACCCAGATGGGATTCCTACCACCCAAACACTGGTACTCCAAGCTGAACTGGGGGAAGGGGCGGGTGGAGCAGTGTTTCCTTATTATGGAGAAAAGAAGGGATTTGTTAAAAAAAAGAGGATTCCAAGGTGAGCTCATAATAGAAAAACTAATATTTGGGGGCCAAATCTACGACGAAAAGAACAAAATGATAATGTATTAGAGGGTAGAAATGAAAGAGGGAAACTCTGGGAGCAGAAAAAGAGAAGCCAAAGAAATCACCCTGGGTAGCAGGCATGAAGGCCTAGAATGTGTGATTATTCACCCTCAGATAAAGGGGAATTGAGTATTTTATTTTACATAATTGGAGTCAGTTTCTTTTCAATGGAACATACAAATTTATGTAAATAAGATTGCAAATGTTAAAAATATGTGTCTTGGGATTTTCTGGGGATAACCTGGCAGCTTTGTCTTCCTTTCCTTTGCAGCTGCTAAATATTGTGTTGTGAAAGCTTGAGCTGAATTTATCCCACCAAATCCCATAGTGTTAAAACTAGAGGACTTTTTTGTGTGTGTGTGTGTGTGTGTGTGTGTGTGTGATTTACAAAAGATACTCTCTGGAGGATGAATTAAGACAGAATACTTTAACATATTTGACAGTAAACATGTTACACCCAAGAGGTTGCACAGACAAAATACAAAAAGGATTTTAGGATTTCAATAAATTAAGGAGAGATCCAAAGTGGACTATTGGAAGGGAATTAGAAGATGATGTAGACAGAAGCAGGGATTCGGGGAGATAGATAACATTAGAGGATGACCTGAAACTCAATGTCCAGGCTCTCCCACAAATTTCTCACTGGTGCTACTGGCAAGGCATCGTGTAGACCCTGCAGGTCAAATAGCCCAAAGTGCCACAATCTCAGAAAACTGTAGTGTCCTCCCAATACACAAGCAGACAAAGCTGTTTTGAATCAGGGTTACCCATGACTATGCCAACCTGCCTTTTTCAAATAAATTTAGGTGACAGGTAAACATGTTCTTGATCCTAAGAAATGTAACTTGAACACATTATTTGATTTGCCCGGAAGGACGTGGAGAGATAAACTGCTTTGAAGGATAGCAGGGATATTGAATGGAAGGGTGGCTAAGAAAGTAAATAAGACTCCCTAGGCCTTTTATATGTCTGGGTAAGTGAAGGGGAAACTGAAGGAGCCAGGTGGAAGTAACTGGATAAACAACAGATAAAAAGAAAGGAACTGGTGAACTCAAAATCAACAAAATGTAGAGCTGCTTTATTTCAAAGTTTGGAGGCATCTGTGGGAAGAAAAATTAGAGGTGTCCTTTTTACAGATTAGACTTTAGCTTTTTTAATTTAACTGTTGAACAGTTTTTCTTACTAAAGAACATTTAGCTTAGCAAATGCAGCTCACTATAAAAGTAGTCTTCTGAGTCAAAGCCTGTCCAGAATTGTTGAATACCATATTGTTATATTCTGACTGGGTCTGGATGGACAGCACTAGTTCTATATGAAGTGCCTCAGGACGTAATATTTATCACTTAGGGTTCTCAGTGATTCAAGAAGATGGAGAAGGTCAAGCCAAAAACTAATGTGGGGCTTTCTCTGCTTCCCCAAAAAATGCCCAAAGTCATGAATGGAATACATGGAATAATAATTTTTAGCAAGGCAAGCCATTACAATTACTATAGCTATAGATAAATATTATCTTAAAGTGTTTTTCTTTTTTCTATGTGAATACCCTGGATCTCTATACATTTAGCTCCTGGTCACTATGGCAAAATGCATTAAACAAAGTATTTTTCTTCTAGGGCTTTTGTTACAAGATGAAGGAACCCTGAATGTTAAAAGATTTGTTTCCTATTTTTTTTTTTTAAATAATGGAGGTTTTAGTTGGACATATGACTGCCTAGTTAAAGATACACATTTGGTCTCCCTTGCATTTGGCCATGGCTGAATGACTAGATTATGGCTAGTGGAAGGAGAGGGGCAATACCAGGTGTCATTGACAGGTCATGTACTTGCTAGCTGGAATACAGATGTGGTAGCAGAATCCAGAATAGCCGTCTTAGAGCAAGAAAGATAACAGAAAAACTATATCCAAATCAGGGTCTCTCACTCCATAGAATCCATAGCTGCTTGTGCTTGACTGATATTGCTTAGCACAGAGTCAACTCCCATCTGATTTACACCACTCTCCTTTGGCCAGTATTACTGTAGCTGCAATGATATCCTAGTGCTCAGTTACACAGAGCAGGGGAGAGAGTGGTTGCCTGCTGTGAGAAGATACTTAGAACTCAGAGAAAGCACCCAGCAGAGCTGTTATAATAAATATTGGAGGAAGGAGGAAGGCATTGACTTGCTAACACCCATCTCCCAAATTCAGTCTGGATCAAGAAGGAGAGACAGAGAAGCTACCTTTGGCTCTGAAAACCAGGAGCAGGACTCTGCTGAGCCAAGAACCCTGTCTTTGAAGTTCAAAGGTGATAAACCTGGGCATTTAGGTTTGAAGAAATTCTCAGCACTGAGGCAAACAAATTTCTACTGAAAATACTTAAGCTCAAGAACTATAGTGGAGCCTATAATCTGCCAAATACTGTTTCTATTGATACTTATTGTATATAGGAGTTGTCATTGATTTAGATATATTCATAGGTATCCCCGTGTCTGCATCTGGCATGATGTTCTATTCTTTCATCACCTGAAGCAGATTCTTATTGCCTGGGGCAACCCCAACCAAATGGGGTTCTAGGAGAAGAGTGAATTGTTTCATCAGTGCTTTTTAAATCCATTCTCTTTTTATTCAACATTAAATAATACTTCTTATTTTGGCCTAGTAAATTAGCCCTGTAAAATGTCAACTGCTACCACTACTACACATTGGAACCCATGTCAGTTTGTTTCCATCCTGCTTTTGCCCAAAAGGCTTAACTCTGCTGGGCAAAGAGGCTTATCCCTGTAATCCCAGTGACTTGGGAGGCTGAGACAGGTGTATTGTGAGTTCAAAGCCAGCCTCAGCAATAGCAAGGTGCTATGCAACTCAGTGAGACCTTGTCTCTAAAGAAAATACAAAATAGGGCTGGGGATATGGCTCAGTGGTTGAGGGTCTCTGAGTTCAATCCCTGGCACCCTCCCCACCAGAAAAAGGCTCAATTCCATAATGGGCACACAGTAGGCCTGTCTACTGGTGGCTAAGTAAAGGAAGTTTAGTTTGTTATTCAGTTTCATCTTATTCTTTTTCATAATTGTTGTTGAAGTTCTATTCGGATTTTAAAGTCAATTTCATTAACACTGTCCTAAATGA
Organism: Urocitellus parryii; assembly: GCF_045843805.1. Lineage (NCBI taxonomy): Eukaryota > Metazoa > Chordata > Mammalia > Rodentia > Sciuridae > Urocitellus > Urocitellus parryii. Next base: position 80,444,783 of record NC_135540.1, read on the forward strand.
CCAAAAGTGAGAATATATATCCCTTATATTTAGATGCCTAGATTCCCACTACCATCCAATAACAACCTAGGCTGAAGTTTACAACATTAACTCCACCTATGGGAGTTCAGTTGGGTAAAAAGCTCAGCCTAACACACAAAGGCAAGAAGCCTGTCTGTCTCACATTCCCAGCAGGCAACATGGTTCTATAAACAGGCTTGATGAGCTCACAAGAATTGTTATAAAATTTAACAAATATGCTTCAACCACTGGCAGTATAATTTATGTTCTCTTATAAACATAAAAGTATATAGCAATAGCTCCCAAAAGCCAAAGAAAAATACATGAAATGTGAATAATTAATATCAATAGGATGTATTCATTTATTAAGTTTATAAAATCCCTTAATTTTAGACATCTATAGATACTGATACACTATAAAACTGGAAAACTATAAACATAAGAAACAAACATCTTTCTTGTTCTTCTGATCTTGTTTCATAGCTTGTCTGTGAAAGTTGAAATGTACAATATAACATGCATGGACTGAATGCTCACACAGATAGACAGACACACACACACACACACACACACACACAATCCCCAGGCTCTTACTATTAAGGAATGTGCATTATCAAAGGGCACAAAGTCATATTTGTGTTACAGAGATATTGTTTATTCTTTCCTTGTCTCAATGTGCTGATACTTTCCATTAACACTGCCCCAACTTCTCTCCCAGAACCCAGCTGAAAAATATCAAGTGGAATTTGTGGTAGAAAAATGCTAAGTAGGCTGACTGGTATATTGTTGAGAAAATGAGACAGATTTGTATTAACCTGGGATGGAGAAAAAAACATCACCTAAGGCTGCTGTAAGACTACATGTACTCATAATACACTCTCTTTTTTGCATAATTCTTTTTTTTTTCTTTCTTTTATTCTCTGGGGGATCTAACCTAGGGCATTGTGCATGTTAGGCAAGTACTCTACAACTGACCTATACCCATGGCCCTCTCTTTCCACATGGATGAGAAAATTATAATAATATTGAGCTCTAAGAAATTGTACTGCAGAATTAATACTATTGCTACCTTCCCAATGCTCTGGGTACTTTTAAGAATGCCAAAAGGAGCACTTCTTGGAAACACTGCCTTCTAAGCTAAAAACTAGCCAAGCATCCGCTAAGAGTAAACAGACATTGAGTGCCTACCATGTGTGGGGCAGGGTGTCATAAACAGTAATCCAGGGCAATTTGGTACCAATGATAATAGCTATAATAATTATTTTAATAGCTACTATTGTTTGAAGACTCCATGTCTAACACTAACCTCAGTTTTTATAGGCGGTATCTTATTTAATCATTTTCCAGCCGAAGCCTAGAGGATAAACAACTGGTTCAAGGTCACAGAGCTAATAAATGGTAGAGTTGGCATCCAGACCCAGCCACGCTGACTCCAGAACCTAAGACTTAACCACCTGCTGGAGAGATGTTTTTTTTTATTTAGACAAGCTCTTTCCTATTCCTAGTTGAAATATAATCAAAGTTTCCTGAGAGGATAACAGAAGGAAGCCAAGAAAAAGCATGACCTGGCTTCTGTTCTGGGTCACTCTGGCTACAGTTAACCTACCTGAGATTTTCATTTTCCAAAAGACCCTGGCTAAAAATAGCAAAACTGCACATGTGAGAATAGTGTGAGCAGGCTGTGGTGGGCTGACCCTTCAAAGGGAGGTGCTTCACAAAGAACTTTAAAAGGGAGAGGAGCTGCGGAGGTGTCACTGTGAGGTTATTCAGATCCAAATATTCAGAAGTATTCCTCAGAAGCTGCTCTGTATATTTAGGTGTCCCAGTTTATCTGCTCTGGGAGAAGGAGGCTTAGTCTGCTCCTCATCCATGAGGCTATGCGTTTAACTTTAAGGACATTCGTACTAACAATGAAAAGAGTCAAAATGGTAGTATTAAACATCATTAAAGTTCAGTTTAATGAAAGAATCACAATAAAGCCAAGGGTGGAGCCGAAATCTCTCCTTGCCACTAATGTCTGTTAAGGTTTTTACATATAGGCCGTTTGGATGCCTGTTAAAATAAATGAGTATGAATGAGGTGAACAGAGAACAGATCGCATAAAAGTTTATGGTCTGGAGAGTAGGGAGGTAATTAGTGGTACGATGAACTCCCCAATTGTGTCTGTGTTTTTAAAGGTCATTTCCTGCATTTCATAAGAAATGGGGAATTATAGTTGGCCCCCACAGAACTTTACTTGTACCATTATGAGCATTTCTTTCAGCCCACCTTATTTTAAGGTTGGTTGATTGCCTGTATGTCTTTTTCACTGGCTTGTAATCTCCTTGACTATAGGCTGGGGTGAGGCAGGATTGTGCCTTATTCATTATTTATGTCCCCAAAGCACCAAGCGTAATTCTTTCCACATAGTAGCTGCTTGTTCAGGAGAGGGAGTGGTAGAAAAAGTAAAAATAAATTCTCACATTGCTGAATCAGAGATCCATGTTTTCTGACTACCTGGATTCAGGTTGCTTTTTCTGTTAAATGACTTCCTAAGCCTCTCTAAGGAATTCTCCAAGAAATATTTTTCCCTTAAAAGTTAGTTGCTTACAGAATGGCAACTCTGAAAAGGCTTTACTCATTTGTAAAACTCATAAGCTACATTTTTACACTAAAGACTTGCAAAGGGAATCAGCAATGAGAGTCATTATGTTGAGATTTCAAACAGAATAGAAGAGAGAAAGAGAGAATGTCATTATCATGCTTCGAGGCATGGAAGTTGTTTCTTTCCTTTGCTACGTCAGTGAAAGTGGTCTTGCCAAGATCAGTGAGAAAACCCTAACTGCCCAAATCCAAAGAGCATCTTCCAATTCCTCTGCAACTTGATCTCTACAGCATTTGACTCAGTTACCCTCGTCTTGAAGGTCATTCCTCTCTTGGCTTTCAGGAGCATAGATGGTTACAATTCTCGTCTATAAGAGACAAGACCTTCTCAGTCTCTCTTACAGTACCAGTTCTGTGTTTTCCAGTGTTTCATTTCTGATTCACTTTTAAAAAAAGAAAAAAAAAAGGAAAAGAAAAAGAATCCACTATTTGAGCTGGGTATGTGCTGCACACGTGCAATCCCAGTGACATAGGAGGCTGAGGCAGGAAGATCACAAGTTCCAGGCCAGCCTTGGCAAGTTAGCAATACCCTGTCCCAAAAATAAAATAAAAAGGAACAGGGAATGTATCTCAGAGGTAGAGCACCCCAGCTTCAATCCCTGGTAGAAAAAAAAATTAACTATTCTTTTTTTTTTTTTTTTATTCTATTGGCTCTTTATTCTGGCTCATTTGTTTTCTTTATTCTGTTGGTTTATTTACTCAACTATCCAAAACTGAGCTAGCCTGCTTCTCTTTGCCATCCACAGATATTCTGTTCCTCTCTCAGTAAACAGTTCTACTTCTACCTACCCCCAAAATCAAGCCAGATTCTTGGACATTGTCCATAATTCCTCCCTCTCATCCATTTGGTCTGCCATTTAAGTTCAGATGGTTCTAAATCCTTAAGATCTTGCCTTGTCCTTCCCCATAGTGATGGCTCCCAGGTAGGCCTTCCTCATCTCCTGTCTGGATTCTGGATACAACTTGTAAATATGACCCACTTACTTGACCAGGAGGTGGAAGGCCTCCCAGGGGCTGCTGCCCTGTCCGACTCTCTCTGAAAGGTAAAGTGGGGTAGGCATGACCTAGCCACTTCTGCCCTCAACTCCACTGCCCGTTCCCTTTAGGGCTGTGTTGTCTTCTTATAACTCTTTGCCCTTGTTAGTGCTACTCCTGTCCCTTGTTCCTGCTTAACTCCTTCCTCTTTTTCAAAATCTTTTATAATTCACCTCTACTTTTGTTTCCTTCCCTACTACAACATCTATTCTGAGTTAAGACTGTACTTTGAATTTTCTAGTACAGTTTTGCTTTGCTTTGGTTATCAATTCTGAGTAATGGAACATGTTTGTTCTTTCATCCTTTTTAAAATTTTTTTTTTCTGTACTGAGGATTAAACCCAGGGGCGCTTTACCACTGAGTTATATCCCTTTTTAAATTTTATTTTGAGATAGGGTCATGTTGAGTTGTGGAGACTGGCCTCCAACTGTGATCTTCCTGCCTCAGCTTCCTGAGTAGCTGGAAGTACAGGCATGCATCACCACACTCTCCTGGAACATATTTCTTATCTTTGCATTGAGTGTGCAGCACAATATGCGGCTCCTATCAGACTCCTAGTTGTCCAAAAAGTCTGTTTGTGTCTATGAATGATTTGTCTATTTATTTTACCCTATATCCAGAACCCAGAGCTCATTCAAACCTAGAATTCAGAACTCTTCTCATTTGTACCTTACATGATTCTCCCAGCCAGAGTACCAAACTATCAACTTTCATTAATGAGGAAAGCAAAACACTTCTTTTTCTCACAGATATTAATAGCTATTATTATGTTGGAATTCATTGTAAAAAAAAAGAGAGGGGGTATTTAGAGATGATAAAGACACCTTGGCCAAAGTGAATACTATTAACGGATAACAATGAGATAATTGAAGACAATAAGCACATTACTAAGTTTGGGGGATTCTACTAAAGCTAGTTTATTGAACAGATCTGCAGTGGGGGTTGGGATTGTCTGCTGTGCCTTTGGAGGCAGGAGGAATTGTTGCCAGTGTTTCCAGGTACCGTATGTAGAGAAGGAAAAGTGGTTTTTGACTCCAGTTTGAACTTTTGATATGGGATCAATCACAAGTGACAGGCTTATTATACCTTGAAGGGGAAAGCCACATGTAAAAATCTGAGAGCTTAACACACACAAATTTAAATGATGCATAAGGAAGCACTAAAGCCTGTACTTTTTAGTTTTAGTCAACACTGATTTTTTTTGGGGGGTGGGGTACTGTGGATTCAAGTCAGGGGCACTTAACCACTGAGCCACATCCCCAGCCCTTTTTTTGTATTTTACTTAGAGACAGGGTCTCACTGAGTTGCTAAATAACTGAGGCTGGCTTTGAACTCTTGATCTTCCTGCCTCAACCTCCCAAGCTGCTGGGATTACAGGCATGTGCCACTGAACCATGCTCCATACTGAAGTTAAGGAAAACAAACTTTAATGGTCTACTTACTTTAGAGGATAGGAGATACAAAAAAATCAGAATCCTCGCATACCTTCATTTCAGCATGAATCAACTGTTATGAAAGGGAAAGTATACATTTACAATTATATAATAAAAGTTTAATCAAATATTCTAGATGAGTATAATTTGGTCAATAGTGCTATTTTGAAAGGAACAATGAACTTATTCAAGTCTTAAGGGACACAGATTTATTTTGTATGAATGTAATTTCAGTGTCACCTACTCTAACTTTTGTCCTGATGTTTATCTGTTCTAATAAACATCTGGCAAGACTTCTGTGAATATTGTCAGTGAGAGAGAGCTTTCTGCCTCCTGAGGCAGTTCATTTCATGTTTATATTGCTCTCATTATTAATGATAGTAAAGACAATCTATTGAGTGCTTACTATGTGCTAGACACTAATCTAAACAGCTTCAAAATCTAAGCTAATCTTCATCACACCTTATAGAATGGTACTGTTATTATTTCCTTCCAAAATGTTGTTTTTTTTTTTTTTTTTTTTTGGTACTAGGGACAGAATCCAGGAGTGCTTAACCACTGAGCAACATCCCCGGCCCTTTTCTAATATTTTATTTAGAGACAGGGTCTCACTGAGTTGCTTAGGGCCTTGCTAAGTTGCCAAGACTGGCTTTGAATTCATGATCCTCCTGCCTCAGCCTCCCAAGCTGCTGGGATTACAGGCATGCACTACCATGCCTGGCAAAAAATGGGTATATTCTTAAATAGCATATATATGCAGCCTCTCTAATTCATTTTCTTCTCAATGTTCATCTGAAGCTTTGGGTCCTAACTTTCAGTGAGATGACATGAAACATGCCCAGTTCTTTGTCACATAGCTCTCTTATCCACTGTAGTCCTTCAGTCTTTCTACTGTATTCACAATTGCATTGCCTTTCATTTTTCCTTGTTTGAGATAGTTTCCAGGCCCTTTTAGCATCTTGATCACTTTCCTATGGACAGCTCTATTTTAGGTTCTTATACACTAAAACATACTAGTATTAATTTTATATAAGATTAGCTTCATTGGAAGTGTGGAACACAGGGTTGAGTCATATACTTATGGTCGAGCAAAGCCAATAAGTGCTTTGCATACATGTTGATAAGTTATATCTCTGCTATTTTATATTCTACATCTGGATTTTTGAACTTGAATTTAGAAGTTTGCACTTACCACAGTTACATTTTATCTGAACAGCATAGTTTATTATTCTAGAATGATGAACTTTCTTAGTATTAAGATTCTGCTGTCTAACATTTTAAAAAATATTTTTGGTTTATCCCTTAACGTGTGTTATATATTAAGCCACCCCAAATTTAATGGATTAATGTAACAGTTTTACTTCTAATTCTACACATCAGCAGTTCAGTTAAGCTGAGCTGAGTGATTTTTTGGACTCGACATTGGCTCTAGCATCTCGGATTAGCTGGCATGTCAAGGGGAACTGATTGGAATGGCTAGTCTAGAAGCACTTCAGAGGAGAATGGCAAGTCTCCAAATGGTCTGTCACTCTCCAGCAGGCTAGCCTGGACTTCTGCACATGGCAGAGGATGGGTCTCATGACAGCAAATGAAATCAAGAAAGGCCCCATGAATCCTAAATTCAGGACAGGCATACCTGCATTTGATCCAGATTCTATTAACCAAAATAAACTCTAAAGCTAGCAAAGTTCAAACCTGGAAAAATAGACTTCATTTATTGATGGAAGACCTTCAAGGTTACTTCAGAGGTTCTAAATACAGTGTTATGGTTTGTATATGAGATGTCTCCCAAAAGCTCCTGTGTGAATGCAGCTAGGTTCAGAGGTGAATGATTGAATTATAAGAGCTGTAGCCTACTCAGTTCATCCTCCTTTGAATGGACTGACTGGGTGGTAACTGTAGGCAGGTGGGGTGTGGCTGGTAGGTCACTGGGAGGGTGCCTTGGGAGAGTTCATCTTCCCTGTGCCCACTTCCCCTTTTTCTGCTTCCTGTCCACCCTGAATAGAACAGTGGTCCTCTACCGACCCACCATGATGTTGTGCCTTACTTGAGCCCAGAGCAGTGGATTCAGGACTGATTTTCTGAAACCATGAGTCCAACTAAAACTTCTCTCCTCTAAATTATTTTTGTTGGGTATTTTGATCACAGTGATGCCTCACTAACACAGATAGGAAGACATGAAAAGTGAAAACATGAGACCTTATCACACTCTCAGGATCATGTCATGTGAATTTGATAAGCACACCCTTAAAGTTGTTATTTAAAAATTTCACAGGAATTTCAATTAAATTAGGTCTAAAACTAAAGTCATATGTAACATACCATGTCTGTTCTTACAAACTAGTAAGACGACCATAAAAGATACACTGTGAACAAAAAGGAATAAAAATATATGTTAAACTATATCATTCTGTTTCTAAAGGGGCATAATTTAAAGAATGGAAAGATTTGCAAGGACCACCAATAGGAAAATACTTGTAGAGGAAATTAAATTTGGTGTGAGGTTGAAAAATAGAGACTAACATCTATATTGGGAGAGAGGAGTGAGAAAGGGGCTGAGGATTGGGTTGAGAGTGTGTAAAACACATGAAATTGGAGAATAGACAGGAGTTAACTCTGAAGAATGAGAGGGAGAAGAAAGGGTAGCCAGGAAGTGAGGGATCTATAGCTAAAGAACACAAATTTGAACTTGGTTTTGTAAGCAGTGATCAACCAAAGATGTTCTTGAGCAAAAAGATAATGCAATCAATTTTTTTTGCAAGACTAGCCTAGCATTAATTTGAATGGAGAATTTTTGGAATCAAAGAAACCATTCATAATAAGCCTTACAGTTTTTTTTTTCAAATTTAAACCAAGTATCTATACATCTTTTTTCTAAGGTAAAAAAGAAATAGCCTAAATAATTATCCTTTCAATAAGTTTCATTTCTGGTAATTTAAGGAGCAGGTGTAAGGTGCCAACATTTGGAAAGTGGTGAATATGTTCTTAAAGAAGGAAAGAAAGGAAATATAATGACTTCTGCTTAATTTTGAGTCATTATGTCATGTGTATAGATTTTTTTCAAGGTCATTTCCCTTGGTGACAAAATGATGGTTTGCAGAAATAAAACGCTGACATTTTCAAGATTTTAAAACTTAGCAATTGTACAAAACCCTGAGTAATCACAAAAGTGAGTTTTCTCTTCTGCTGTAGAAACCCCACCTGCTGTAAGAAGATGCAACAGATACCTAAGGACATTCTCTCAGACTACTCCTGCTCTAGGTTCTCTGTAAGTAAGGAAATCTCTTTCTGATTAGTGTACCAGGGCTAGGACACTAGTAACTTTGGGAAAATTATTGAATGTTTGGGAAACAATTTGGGATCCCTCTTAGAAAGGCACAGTAGCTAGTCAGAATTCCATCATCAGGTGTGTGGTGTTAGGCCATTTTGGTTACTTTTCTTTTTGGAACACATTTTCTCCAGAACACATCAGTTTAAATCCTCAACTCCCTTGTACACTAAAGTGAATTCCAGATTGATCCATTTTTTTTTAATCCTGGAAAAATACAGATGATCATTTAATGATCTAATATTATCATAGAGTAAGACTTTCTTAGCTTCCAGTAGTAGAGCCCAACTGTAGAACTGGATGTAAAAAGCAATTATCAGTAACTGTGAAAATCATTAGTTTGTTGAAAATTTTGTAAAGAATAAGTCAGGCTGACAATACCTGAAACCACTAATTAATCTGAACATCACTAAAAGAGGGACTCTCATACATTATGTCTGAGGACTGGATACAACAGGAAGTTGATGGCACCACTTGTGAAGCTTTGCCTAAAAGAATTTTTCCAAATCTTATCATATCTGTAGATCTATCACTTGAAAGAAAAGTAGTAAATGACATCAGGAGGATACCATCATACAAATCCAGGAACTAGGATGTTCTTTAGGTTAAAAGAATCAGTTTCTTTAAAAAAAAAAAAAAAAAAAAAAAAAAAAAAAAAAAAAAGATAGCCTAACATAAGAAAGAATGGAAGAACTTAAATGAAATATCAACTGAATGTAACATGTAGGTCCTATTTGAGTCTGGATACAAAAATTTAATTCTAAATTGACATTTTTTAAAGTCAGGGAATATTGAGTCTGAGTGGATATTAGATATGAAGGAATTATTGTTAATAATTGGGTAGGTATGTTGATTATTATTTAAAAGCTCTTATAAGCTAGAGGTATATTCTAAAGTATTTGTATGTGACATTATATTATGTCTGAGGTTTACTTTAAATTGCTTCAGCAAAAGAACCATGAGTAAAGGAAAAAGAATTAGTGAACAAAAATTTTAGAATTCGCTAGGGAATGTGGTTCAGTAGTACAGAACTTGCCTTGCATGTATAAGGCCCTGGAATTGATCCCCAGTACTGGAAAAAAAAAAAAAAAGGAATTGCCCAATGTTGATAATTGTTATGCTAGGTATTAAGTACATGTGGGTTCTTTATAATATTTCCTCTATTTTTGTGTATATTTGGAAATGCTCAAATTATTTGAAAATCATTGAAAAAACACAAAAGAATATATTACAACAAGGACTTTGCCTCCTTAAACAAGAGGCTGGAGAAAATACTAAAAACCCAGTGTCTAAGAGATCTAAACATAGAATTCAAAAGAGGAAATATAAATTGCTTTAAATATTCTTTTAGAAATAATCAATTAAAAGCAAGTTGAATTATTGAACTGCTGAATCAAGCTATCCTCTAGAACTTAGATGCCTTTGGGTTCTGGAAAATAATTATTTTATATGATCCATAGAAAAAAATTTTAAAAATAGTAGCAGCTTTTTTATTAATGCCAACACAGTGTCATGTGCTGTACAGTAAGGATTATTTTTGGAAAGCCTTTCTAACACTTCTCCAGGCTGATAAAATTCTGGCCAAGAATCCTTGCTGGGGGAAGAGGGAGTGCGTCAATGGAACTCAGGGAGTGGGTTGTGAAAAGGAAGGGCTTTACAGGGTGTTTCCTGGGGTGTTGACAGTATTCTTAATTTGGTTGATAGCCATATGGGTGTTCCTTTATAGCTGCTTCTTAACTGTACATATATATTTTATGTCCTTTGAAATGCATGTTTTTGCTTTAAAGCAAACTAGAAGAATGAATTACCTTTGTGGTGGTTGGCCTGAAATACCTCTGAGTGACCAAAGAGGCCCTAACTGCTTGAGAATGGAGTCTAGCCTAAGAGTACACTTGGGTTCTCTAATGCTAGAAGCTGTTTTCGATGAGAAGATCATAAATCTAGCTGTGGGGGTTCCCCAGAGACATCATTAGCTACTGGGGAAGTGTTCACTTCTGGAACTACTCCAAAATTGGAACAACCCAGGAAAACCAGGAATCCCCTGAGAAATTTTTTTTTTTAAGTCCCACCCATTTGAGATGTTTTTAATGACCAGAAGAACTTCATAAATATAATACATAAAGATACTGGCATCAGGACTCTCTAAGAATAGTTAGATTCTGAGATGATTTTTTATTTTTTATTTATTTTTTTAAAGGGGGGGGAGAGAGAGAGTGAGAGAGAGAGAATTTTTTAATATTTATTCTTTAGTTTTCGGCAGACACAACATCTTTGTTTGTATGTGGTGCTGAGGTTGGAACCTGGGCTGCACGCATGCCAGGCGAGCGCGCTATCACTTGAGCCACATCCCCAGCCCCAAAGATGATTTTTTAATGGTAAAAGATGGGTTTATTCTAATGATTTTTATCTTTCTATTTAGTTACCTCAGGTGAATGTGGAAGAGTGGAATAAAAGAAAGGATGATTTGGTTAAGACATGATCTTAAGGAATCAACCAAATTCATTCTCCTGTGTTAGCTTTCAGCTCTATGATGTTGCAGACAATTTGTAACTGACTTGTCCAGAAAGCTTGAATGTTAAGAAATTATGTTTGGTCAATATCAAATATCCTATAGTTAGCATCAGAAGCTCAACAATGATTTGTCCATAGTCATATAGTTGAAAGAAGGCAAACAATAAAAACAACTTCAAAATATGAAAGAAAGATGCGATTACTTCTTGATAAAGTTGTGAAGATAATAAGTTTAAAAATGCTTTGAAAAAAATCTATTAAGCATCTCAGAACAATGGGAAGACGTAAACACAATAGTAATTCATTTTGGCTTTTAATTATTCATTGCTTTCTTTACTATTTAGAGCAAGTGACTAAGTCTTTTTCTGAAACCCTAGAATTCTCATTATGTTTTTTAATTCCTCAGCCCCACTTCTCTCCATAATCTCTTCCAAATTTATTAAATTACCTGTTACAAAAGCATTACAGTCTGTTCTCAAGAAAGTCTCTTACAAAAGTCTTTAAATTGCATCCATGAATTTGAAATGCTTACTAATAACAAATAGGAATGGCTCTTGGTTATTTGGGGGGGGGGCATTTGGTTATTTATAATAGAATTTGATGCCTTTTCTTGGTTAAAAAAAATAAAAATAAAACCTTTTCTGATTATGAAAGTAGTACTACTTCAGACTTCCTCATTATGGGTTATGTGGAAAATTCAGGGAAGATCAAGAAGGAAGTAAAAATTTCCACAAAGATAACCATGGTTGATATTTTGGTATATTTCCTTCCTACTTACATACATCTATGTTATAGAACTTAGATTATCCTATGGAGCTTTCTACCCATTATAACCTTGCTTCACATTTTAGCATAACCATTTTATAATATAATTAAATAGATTTCAGAAATCTCAATTTTCATCACTAATACTTTTTAAATTACTTTACCAACAACCAATTCTGGACATTTTTATTGTGTCTAATTTTGTCTTCATAAACAATGTTAAAACCAATAACAAAGTACCCATACATAGATCTTCTACAATACTTTATAATTATTCTAGAAATGAATGGCAAAGGTTGAAAACTTTAAAATTGTACCCTGCAATGCTTACTTGCATTTCATAAAGGTTGTTCAGTCTTTATTTCTATTAGCAACATGTAAGAATGCCAATCTCACTATCCCTCCATCAGCACTGAATATTTTAATTTTAATCTTTGCTAATTCAATCTGTTAAATCATGATATCTCAGTGTTTTCATTTGTATTGTTTGCTAGTGGTGTTGATTTTTCATGTCTTCATTTTTTAATATATTTCTGTGTATGTGCAATATAGTTTTATATACTTGAAACCAGTTTTCTATTGGAATTTTAGTGTTTTTTTTTTAAACTGACCTCTTTTTACATATGTGACAGGGAGACAAGAAAAACATATTAAACCACATATTTAATTGAATGTTGATAATCCATTCTGTCTTTCCCCTTTTCTCTTTTCTGTTCCTCATTTTTCCAGTCATTAGGAAGAATGTCAAGTCTGTAGTTCTGATGAATGGAGTGAGGTGTGATATGGGGGAATCCAGGCTAAATTGACAGAGATCAGAAAAGACATGGGAACATTTTTTTTTTTAAGATGTGGAAATATGGAGATACCTGTTTGAAGAAAAAGAAGTAATGAAAATAGCAAGAAGTTTGAGAGACTTGACAGGAGGGAAGAGAAAGAGAAAAGAAAAATGTCAGAATGTGCTACACTTTGGAATCTGATTGCTGAGGCTTTAATGAGGAGAGGCAGAGGGGATTTTTAGTAATGTTACGGCTTTATACAGAGAAACCTCATGTTTTCTGATATCTCTGTCCCACCATATAAAACAAAGCTATCTTTAATAAAGTATGCACGGAGGTCATGGAGTTGGATTTTGTTCTCTTTGGCTGTTTCCTTGGGCTAGGATGGGCCCTAAGAGAAGATTAAAACAGAACAGCTTTATTATTTAGGTTGAACTCATACAATAAACATAAATAAACTTGTTATGTTTTTAAATCAATATTTCCCCCTGTTGGCTATTTCATTTTTTAGGGCTCTCATAAAACTTTACAAAGATGATATACACATAAATGTTTTTAACTTGACATAAAGATTCACTCAGATTCGAAAAATAGGTTTTCTTTTATATTACTTTACAACCAGAATCTGTATTAACTTTGTTGAGTTAGATATAGCAGCTTTTAAAATTTAGACTTAAAAAACAGCGCCCTCTTATCTGGGAAAGGAATTTTCTTGAATTAAAGATAGTATGTAGTCTTAGACACAGGTATTAATGCAGGGAGTGTTGAAAGAGTCCTGTCCCTGGCTCCACCTGCCCCAGGTTATTTGGATCAAGGCAATCAATTATCACAATGAGAACGTCATCTCATAACAATTGTACTATATTTTTTGACATCTCAGTAAGTATCTACATTTGTATGCCTCTGTCTCTCCGTGGGTAAATCTACAGGGGGGTAAGTACGGGTGTATGTGTGTGTTTAGTGAAGTAACCAATATGGTCACCTTTCTTTTCTTCCAGTTTTTCTGTGGTGTCAGTGTTTACATTTAACACTAAATAATTATGGGATGAAACACTTTTGATTATAGGATGAGATGATGATCAAGGTTGATTATTTTTCTGTAAATTATCCAACTTCTCTAGGATCATCATTGGAAAGTTAATTCTTTCCTAGTTAACATGTGACATAGAATCCTCTGTGAGTCTGAATATTTACTTGCAAAGTGGTCACCATATTAAAATTTTAAAAAATTAATTCTAATGTTTATTGGTTTATTCACATGGGCTTTTCTATACAGAGAGGTATACTTATAAATAGAAATAAAATATCAGAAAGAAGATATAAACAATTCTATCTCTTGCATTTTGATCAGAAGATTTTCTTTTTTTCCCCAATGGCTACATTGAAATGTATAACTTTAATATTTAATTTTCAATATTAAAATTATAAGTAATTTTGGCATCATTATGTTATATTTGTACATGCATGTAAAATAATTAGGTCAATCTCATTCCCTAGGACTGCCCCTTTTCTTCTCCTTCTCCCTCTCCGTGATCTGCTTGCTCTATTCCACTAATCTCCCTTCCATTATTATTTTGGTGAGTGCCTTATTATCATATATGTAAGCAGGGTTCATTGTGGTATAGTCCCACATGCAGTTAGCATTCATTGGTTGATCTCATTCCCTAGGACTTCCCTGTGCCCTTCCTTCCTTGCTTTCCCCACTTCCCTCTACTCTGTTACACTCCCTTGATAAGAAGATTTTCAAGGAAAGTTTTTTATGATATTGAAAATCAACAGTCAGCTCATAGCTAACTGTGGATCACCAGAGAAATTCCTATTTAAGTGTGAAACAAGGATGTTGATTAAGGCCACTTTTATTACAGACACATCACAAATGTCTTTTAATCTTCTGATTGATTTAGGATAACAGCTGGGCACAGTGATGCATGCCTGAGGCCGAGGCAGGAAGATGGAGAGTTCAAAGCCAGTCTCAGCAAAAATGAGGTGTTAAGCAATTCAGTGAGACCCTGTCTCTAAATAAAATACAAAATCAGGCTGGGAACATAGCTCAGTGGTGGAGTGCCCCTGAGTTCAATCCCTGATAACAAAACAAACAAACAAAACAAAAACATCACTAACAACATCACTAACACAGCATACATTTAACTTTGATGAAATACATCATACTCAATAGTACTCTATTGTAGATGAGGAAATGAAAATTCCATGGTGAGGAGCTTGTCTAGGGTCAAGTAGATATAGGATCTGAACCCTGTTATCTCTCAGTTATCTTCCAGTTGGTTCAGTTCACTAGACCTTATTGCTTATTTGACCTTCCAGCAAAAGTAAAGCATTCCTTCCATTTGTAAACAGCTTGAAATTCTATAAAATGATTTCATGTACTTGGTCTTGCATTCTTCAGGATTAACTTTTGAGGGAAGTAGGTCCATAATCATACTTAAATAATTACAAATAAATATTAAAATGTGAAGTCCCTTATCTCTTAGGTGGTTTAGCTACATCAGAGTGTCTGCCTGTCATGAATTCCCTGAAAAGAGATATGATAAAGGAAAACACACACACACACACACACACACACACACACACACACACAGGCTGCTTTACATTCAGAGGTGTCCTCAATACTTTAATTAAATTAATTAAAGCTATGGGTTTTCTCTCTCATATGTATTTGATAATATTGTGTTAGTATAATTTTGTGAGGACTAGTGTAAATCTAGTGAGAATGAGAGGAGGAAGACCAATTGCCTTATTAGGTTGGGAAAGAGGAGCGTCAGGAACATTTTCAAGTTACCTCATGAATAAAATTTGTGCTATGGAAGATGGAAGATGGTGGACTTTCTTTTCCAAACAATATTCTAAACTTCAGAGAGCAGCATTTGATATTATATTTTGCAACAAAATGAAACTTTTAGACCCTTCATAATTTGCTGAAGTTGTTACCAAGTGCCGGTGCCCATCTATGAGTGGTACTTTTTCTTCTGTTGTTATAAAGGATAGTAATGGCATTTTATATTCTTTCAATCTTTCTATTAGAAAGAAAATAGATTCAGAGTAGCGTGCTGTTCCCGTGTACCTAACCTGTTCCTCTGAACTTCACAGTCCTTTACCCCAGATTTTCCTGTTCTGTGACTAAGATCAAATTAGGGCAGGGCTGTGTCTGCCCTTTTCTGAATTATAATGGCATGGGGGAGATGGAAAATACCCAATGTGCTTTCATATTTTAATGGGTACAGTTAGGAAACTGTTCAATGGATTTGGGGAGGTGGGGTGGGAGGAAAGCAGGCAGGATTTCTCCATGCTAACTCCTATTAAGTTGGGGTGTGTGTGTGTGTGTGTGTGTGTGTCTGTGTGTGTGTGTGTGTGTGTGTGTGTGTGTGTGTGTACTATCACTTCTGGCAAGCGAAAGGATTCTTGAAAGACTGTTGGATCTTTTTTGAATCATTTGTATGAGAAACACACTCACCTGTCCAAACCCAAAGAATGGACTAAGGAATTTTAACAAAAGCATTTTACTGCTAGTCTGGAAAGATGAGCGGGCACACCCCAGAGCAGTTACATCAGCATTTTATTTCCTAGTGAGCAAGGTCCTTCCCCCAGTTCCTCAATGACTAAGTACATGGGGTGTACAGTCTTTCCAGAGGTCACCTAGGTTTTACTGTCTCCTATTGGGTTTTTAAAAAGAAATGTACCTTTGTTGTCCCCACCTCCTGTTTTTCTCTTGTGGCCCAAAGGCCTTCTTGGGTTGAGTGCAATCTTGCAGTTTATTTCTGTTGGCCAGCGCCCCACCCCCCTCCTGTTTATCAAGGGGCTGCAAATTTGAATTCGTCACACTCTGGTATTAACGCCTTTTAACTTTTCATTCTGCTTTCCCTTCCAGCTGCCTTTCTTAAAATTACTCCCAAGTAATTTTACATTTAAAGCTAAATACTATATTCTGAAAATAGACCACCAAACTTTCTATTTTTCACAATTTGGGAAACTGCAGGTGTTAAAATAATTTTAATCAACTTTGTTGTCATAGTCTTTATACAGTGTATCCATACTATGAAATAGTATGTAGCCATTAAAAATATGTGTTTAAAACATGTGATAAACTGGAGGAATATTTTATAGTGGTCAATAAAAATTTCCAACTCAAATTTAAATTGTTGAAAGTCAGGTCTCTTTGTGGCAATAACATTGACCCAGATCAAATAAGCAGTCCTTTATTCTAAGTATGTTTCAGATGTCTCATGAGAATCAAAACATAGAAATCAATAACAAACTTCTAAGAAGTTGAATCTGGAAAATTACTAAACCTATGGCTCCTCTTCCAGGCTACTAGATTTCCCTCTTGAGCCCTTTTCTTCTGCTTGCCTGTTACTTATTCATTTCTCTACCATATCAGCCTTCCTTCCCTAAACATAGCTTTTGCTTTCTCATAACTTCTGTACATAGTCCAGAATGTTTTAGCTTCTGTTCTATCTTGTATCTGATCATCTCAGCTGCATTTCTGATTTTATTTTTTAGCTTCTTAATTCTAAATTCCTACGCTGATTAGTCAAATTCATCTTTTTTGAGTCAGCCTGTAACTACTAGGTTCTTTGTTAGTCTAAGTATGGGCTGCCCTTATGTCCAGTGACCAGAGAGGATAGGTCACTGGCTTAAAGTACATATGGTTAGTCAGGAAGGAAATCAAGGTGAGCAAGCACCATAAGTATGTCTAATACTTAAATGCTATGTATAAATATGTATGCATAGAAAACAGAGTTTGAAATAAACTTAAAAATATTAACAGCAGTTGTCTTTGGGCAGTGGTATTACAAAGATTTTTGTTACTTAGTTTTATCTAATTTTTCTGTAATGAACACACCTTTTATTGTAATCACAAATATAATAAACTTCAAAATGCTCCAATTATTTTTAAAAGAATGACAATGTCAAAACTAAAAGACACTTCAGGATGATATAATTCAGCACCACCACAATTTACAAAGGTTGAAACAGGCCCACATAATTAATACCCAAAGACACAGAGCAAGGGAGTGCCAAGCTGTTTTCTGGCTCTTATTCCTGAATGACTGCAGCCACACAGGGTAGTGCCTCTCCTGAACTAAAGGAGATAAATGGCTCTGATTGCAAGTTAGAGCCTGTAGGTTGTGGATCTTTGAGTGTTTGGTCGATATGCAAATTGTGCTCTAAATCTTTCAAACTTGGAAGTTTGTTAAAATAATACCCTGTTGCCTTGAAACAACTCCAACCCCCAGGTCTCATTAAACCATTATTTTGTTACAATCTGCATTTTCGCTGAGGGCTTTGGCTTACACACTCCACAGGGTCAGTTCTGCTTCCTTTTAAATACCCACAGCAGAGAAGCAAAGAAGGAATGAGGGAATTTCCAGATGTGAAGTTCCATCTCGTTCTACCCTCCGGTCTGTCTCTCTCCTCAGGTGGTTTCTGCTTCTTTCCCTCCAGAGTGTTTCCTCTGGATGGATTCACATGCTCTTTTATGAAGAGAAGAAAATCTTGTGGGGTAGGGTGAAATAGAGGCCCAGAGGGGCATAAAATCAGATCTACACTATGGGAGAAAAGGAAAGAAAAGTCAGAAGTCTCTTAAGATTGCATTCCAAAGCAGGACTTTAAGCTGAAATGAAAAACCATCCCTGGCGGGAAAAGGCTCCTGCCCAGTTTGAAGCTGGCACCTGCTTAACCTGGAGGAAATCAAAGCGCTGAGGGATTTAGTCCCTTCTAGATATCAAAACGCACAGAGATAATCCTGGCTCTAAGGCACTTAGAGTGTGTAAATTCCTCCCATCTGGAGCCTCTGAGAGAGAAGCTGGAGATAGGATTCAGGTAGAAGTCCTGGGTCTTGATTTTGGGTTTATTTGGGTATTTATTTCACTGTTGGCTTAGAAGAGGAGAAGCTAATAGGATGTACCATTTATCACACAAATGACAGACTCAAGATTCAGAAAATCTGAATAGTCTGTAATGATAGCTTGAAACCTCATCCAAAAAGGGAAATGAAAATTTTTAAATATAAATAAAAAGCCTTAAACTCAGAAACAACAATAAAGAAAAAGCTAATGTTGCTTGGTGGTACCAGAGATAGAGGAATATCTTGAAGGTGCCAGCTAATTTCAAGCTTGAGTCCAGTGTATCCAAGACAATGAATATAGCAGGAAAATATTAGGAAAGCATATTTTCAGGTTTTGGTACTCCATGTTTTAAAAATGGCTTAAGCAGACTGGAATGTACCTGAAGCAGAAAATAGGGTTTGCAAGCCATGTCTTTGGAAATAAGAATATTCATCTTGGATGGGGGAAGGAGGAAGAGGAGGCGCACATAATACTGTTTTCAGATGTTCAAAGGATGCTCATGAGATTAGATATGCAAGCAAAGGGTTGGGTTCTCAGGAAGCAGAATTCATGTCAAGACCAGGAGGCCTTTTATAATGATAAAAGCTATCCCAAGCTGGACTGAGTCCCCAGGCTAGGTACCATCTGTTCTAGCATGAGAAGAGTGGAAGAGCTTCTCCCAACACTGATTATATGAATGAAAGTGTTAAAATCTTAGTCAATTCAATTGATTTTTCTCTTTTACACCACAATTGGCAGTGGTATCACTGCCTTTGTGATTTAGAAGTAGATATTGAGAAAATGAGGATAAAAAAATGACTTGAAGTAACAGGTAAGTACCAGCAATGGAGAGGTTGCCCCAGTGCAGGGTGCCATGAGATCTCTAAAGTTGTTACTTAGAATTCTCTTGAGACACAGTCATGGAATATTGGGCATGTGCTAGGCAAACACGAAGTCAGGGTCCTGGATACAAACATGAAATGATAACCCAAATAATATAGAGTGGTATGTTCTTAAGAGCTAAAATGATCTACTCTCAGTTAATATTCCCCATTTTGTTGAATGCTTATACACCCTTCGATGAATGTTGTTCAAGTGGACCTTGATGAGCCATCTCTAACATTTTAGTAACTTTCAGGTGAAACCCTTTCATGTATGTCAGTTAAGAAAAATGGTTTTATTACGTTCTTTTAAGTTCAGTGAAAACAAACAAGCGTGTATTTGTTACAAGCGTCTTCCTTTCTGCTGCTATCTCTGCAGATCTAGCAGGTTTTGTCAGTATTCTACCTCAGCTATCTTTTTATCTTATTAGTTGAGCTGGTAAAGTTTAAGTTCTGAAGAAATCTCAGATAATTAGAAGCTCTTTGATCTGTAGTATCCCACAGTTATGTGTGAGCAGATGATGGCCTGCATTAAGCACAAAGATCAAAAAAAAAAAAAAAAGAGTTAAATGGGAGGTTAACTTTGCTGAAGGCTTCAATGGTATCCAACTGGTTCTTTGGATTTATACTTAGACATGAGGCATCTGGAAAATTAAGTGCCAGTGTTCTTTGCTCCTTGACTACTTGGCAACTAGCTGCTCTCTTTGTAATTTTTTTTTTTTGTTGTTGTTTAATTACACTGTTTTTTTTTTAAATGAAGCAACCTCTAAACTTGACTCAGTTTGCTAAATCCACCACGAGGTTTGTTCAGGAGATGGGTTGTGGGGGAGCCTGTATGACTACTTTTCGAGCTGAAATGTGATTCATTTCCCCTCTAGCAAGCTGGACCACATCTTCATCACTGCTTGTTGTGGAGGGTAGACTGTCTAATCCATCTGTATTCTGAGAACTCAACTAGGAGAGTCACCCTCTTAGAAGGAAGTATATCCACTTTTCTGAACACTCATTTCCTCCAATGGACTGAGTACCACAATTAAGTGTAGGTTCCTTTATTTCAGAATGTCCAATGGCAGTTTTTAAAAACTAATGGTCATCAATTATTGGTTGTGTCTTAACAACACATATCAGCACTGAAACAGAAGCCAATTTGGTTAAGTCCCATCAGCACTAGTATAACTATAGGAAGTCAAGTAGAGTACAATAATAATAGAGAGCCACAGTGACCCCAATTCTATGACACCCTGCCTTCCTGCTTAGTGCAATCTCATGAAATGCAGAAAGAATCCTTTCCAGGATGACTTAGCAGGAAATGAAATATTAGATGTCATCATTCATTTCTAGGATCCTAGAAGAATCACTAATCTGTGTCTTTGCAGTGATCCTTGAGTAGGGGGTTGGCAGAAACATTCATGCCCAGTGACTTTAGAAGAGTTCATTCTAATTGCTGCTTCTACCTGGTGCTACTGGGAAGAGAACCTTCCCAGTCCTCCCTGCTAGCCCACTGCACCCCAGCCCTTATAGAAGATAGGCCTGCGACCTCATTCCCAGGCTCTTTGTGATATTTAACAGTGGGTCAAAAACTGAGCAGACAGTAAAAGTAAACTCCTATTGATTTTATTGATTCTATAAGTGTTCGTCTGAGGTGGGGGAGAGAGCGTCCAAGTAAATCTCCAAGACTGTCAGTGTGTAAGGAACAGGCTCAGGACTGATTTCCTTACCAACCCACCCTCCCTTTCAGAAGAAACATTGTTTACATTATCCAGCATACTGTCAACCCAGATAAGTTTCAATACCACAAAATTCTGAAAGTCAACCAAAGGAACTATAAAATTCATTACCAGAAAATCCCAAGCAACCCTTCTGTCATACAGAGCTGTGATTGGTAAAGTGAGGGATGGAGCAAAAAATATTGCCATTTTGCATCATTACTAAGGAAGTTCGAAAGATCAATAAGGTCAGTACAGACACCTGTCTGAAGATGAATCAATAATATGGCTCTGCTTGAGTGCTGCACCTTTATATTTTTGTCAAATTCTATTCCAGACTACTTGCATCAATTCTGCTAAAACTTGTCCTTCATTAATAGTTTTCAAATGTCCTGAATATAGTGTGGCCAAGATAAAATATGCATGTCTGAGGAATTAAAACAGTTACAAGCCATCAATATAAATGTCTTCCTCATAAATGATGAATTCTAGGGAGGAAATCATTCAATTATTTCAAGAGATTCTGACTGTTCTTCTCTCTGAGTTTGACATGGATCTGTCTGAACTCCTACAAATGAAATGTACCATCCTTATTATAATAACAAGATTCATCATAGAAGCTTCCAAATATCAGAATATTACTTGGAGCTGTCATACAGTAAACTAAGTTCCAACTTTACAAGGGTTTAGGATATCAATATCAGGTTTAGTAGCTCTTTCAGCCTAAAGTATTCAGTGAAAGTCTCCAGATTAGCATGATTGATGATGAATCTAAGTAGGACATTGATAATGACCCAAGAAAAGGAACCATACATACAGTGTGACTGTATTAAAACATGCAAATGAATTACAGCTATAAGTGAAGGTGCTAACTCTAACTCAGACTAGCCAAAGGCCACAGGCGGATGAGAGCCATGTAAGTGTTGCATTGTGACTGGTCTCCACCCCTCCAATTAGCAAATGGAGTCCAGAAGCAGAGTCGCCTCTGAAGTTCAATCCAAACAGAAACCTAATGCTCAAAGAGGCCAATGCTACAGTCTCCCTTGACCTTGATGAGCATAGCGACTCTGCTAGCCTGACTCATCTTCTAGGTCCCTGGTCCCAGTTACTTTCTTTCACTCTTCAGTCCTAGGTAAATTTATTCCCCAATTTCTTTAGGAGCATTTTCCATTGAGCTGGGCCTTCCTTCTAGACTCACTGTTCTCATCTTGTGCTTCCAGGACAGGAAGAGAAAGAGAAACAAATACCTCAAAATCAGACAAGATGATGTCCTGATACCCCTCAGATATGCCTTCATTTTTTTTAATGGTTCTGGGGATTGAACCCAGGGGTGTTCTACTGCTGAGCAACATTCTCAGCCCTTTTTTTTTTTTTTTTTTTTTGACACAGGGCCCCACTAAGTTGCCCAGGCTGGCCTCAAATTTGTGATCCTCCTTTCTCAGCCTCCCAAGTAGCTGGGATTCTAAGCCAGCTGTTTTGCATATAACTCAGATCTGTCTTCTCTTTGACCACTGAATCTGATCCAGATTAGACTGAGGTTTTCACCTTGTCTCAACACTGGTTTCTATCTAGCCATACTTCTCCTCTGTCTAGAGAACTTTCTGTGAGTGTGACATAATCTCACTCAGTCTTTCTCCCAGGCAACTTCTCCTCTGTCTAGAGAACTTTCTGTGAGTGTGACTTAATCTCACTCAGTCTTTCTCCCAGGCAAAAAGTCCTATCCTAGCATAGCCAAGACAAAACCTGTATGAAATCTAGAAATTCATCCACAACACAAAGGTAAAGGGTATTTTTCAAGAGCATCAGAGATCTGGAGCATTCAAGATGTTTTTACAAATGAGAGACTGCAAAAGGTATCCAGTAATATTCTGTTTAGGGCAAACTTGAGAAGGTGTGTCAAAATCCATTTCAAAATCCATTATATTGTGTATCAGGAATGTATTCTACAAGTCATATCACATGGAATTAGTTGATCTTTATTGCTCTCCAAACATAAAATCTATGAATGGGAAATATTCAGTGGGTAGAGAGGAATAAATCTCAATTTTTTTTCAGTATTAGCTGCTTAACAAATTTATTGGTTTGAATGCCAAAAGAAGTTGATTCTACTTATAGTTTGTCAATAATAAGAAAAATAATTTACTTCAACGACCTTTGCAAAATTTGGGTGAATATTTTTATGACCATAGTTAGCATTGCCAAAACTGCAACGTGAATATACAAAATGGCTTTTTCACAGAAAAGCTTCTACCTCATCTTTCAAGGGGTCTAGGAACATCTCTTAGGGAAGCAGTTTACAGGAAGAATGAATGGTCATTTTAATCATCAGTAAAGACAAACTGTGCAAAGTTGCCAACAGATACACATTATTATCTAAGAAAATTAGAGTTCACAAGTAGGGTCTGGCAGGTATGGTAGTGGAGCCTGTAATCCCAGTGGCTCAGGAGGCTGAGGCAGGATGATCACAAATTTAAAGGCAGCCTCAGCAACTTAGCAAGGCCCTAAGCAACTCCCCGTCTCATAAAAAAAGGGGTTGGAGATGTGGCTCAGTGATTAAGTGCCCCTGCATTCAATCCCTGATACAAAGCAAGACAAAAAAAAAAAAAAAAAAAAAATTCAAGAAGGATCTCTGTATTTATGCTTTATTTGGATTTTTGAAAAATATATTTTATTTGAAGATATCGTTGGTGCTGCGCTCTGGAAGTGGTATAATTGAAAGCAATGGTCTCTAAGCGTCCCAGTGCATGAGAATCACATATAGAACTAATGGTAAGTGTGGACATCCAGGTCCTGAGAGATTCTGGTTCAGTATGTTTTTGGGGTGAGGCCCCATAATCTGCCTTCAGAATTAGCACCCTGGTGATTTTGATGCTGGTTCCATGAAACACTATTTGAAAACCTGAGGAAAAAACTTGAATTTTGAAAGTAGGCAAAAGAATGAAAATCCTACTTTAACCATTTATTTGTCTACAGCCTTAGGAAAAGCATTGCACTCTCTGGGTTTCAGTTTGTTCTCTGTAAAACAAGGATCTAATAGTCTCATAGCATTTTTGAAAGTATAGAAATTTGTATAGAAAACATACAAAGCACATAGACGGTGCTTTTCTACCAAAGACTTTTGGTGGGTTATATCAAAAATCTAAGGATGAGACTTGGAAGAAATTCTTAAGTCCACTATTAAGACATAACTATGTAATGTATTTCTCCAACTAGAATAGTTTGGAGAGTGAAAGGGTGCTACTAACAAGTTTGCTGAGGGCAGCCGGTGCAAGCCCAGGGCTGCATAGGCACCTTAGTTACTAATGAGATAAAAGACCACATATTTGCACTATGTAAATACATAGGTCTAAAACTGAGAGAGGTGGATGTGGTCTTCACAGCTGACTTTGCAAAAGCTTTAAAACCACTTTTGGTCAAGTCCTTGCAGTGAAGATTGTTCCCTAATACATTTTTACTGTCTGCAATGCTTAGTATTAGAACTATATGCTGAATGAACACAGTAGGTTCCTCAAAAATAATTTTGAGTGACTAAATAGATAATCATCAGTAATTTATTTTATGTAGTAATTCAATTGTTCAAATAGAATAAAATATATTCTAAATCAACAACTCCCATTTTTTGGTAGTGTCTAAAATTTCCAAAGTATCCCTATGAAGAGGATTATAGCATAATACTGATCAAAGTCCTCTATCTTCTGGGTTTTTTTTTGGGGGGGGGTATTTTTCTTCTTCTCTATGAATCTCTGAATGCAGATCAACTGACATCTTCATATACCCAAGGGTGATATTTACACAATAAGAGGTGGTTGGCCTTTCCTTTTATCAAATATAAGTTAGTAGTCGTGATGAGAGAGAAGAGAGAGAGAAAATAAAGACTTCCTAGGTCTTCTAACAATCTTGAATCTGAAATCATCTAACATATAGAGAAAATGAAATATCAAGAAACATTGATTTGAGGATATTTATTGTGGAAAAGTTTGTATTAGCAAAATACCAGAAACAATTAACAAGGGTGGAATTAGTTAAATAAGTCATGGTAGTAGTACTTAAAATGTAGTTCTTAGACCTCTAGGCTTAATTGCATGGAGATCAAAGCTTTATTCCTAGTAATCCAAGACATTATTCACCTTTTTCGTTGTTTCAACAAATAATGCAAAAGTGTGGTGGGTAAGACTGCAAGAATCAAGGCAATGACATCACACCGAGAGTCAGCATTATATTCTTCACCACCACACAGTTTCATTTATTTTAAAAAGCCAGTGTTACTTAAGAATGTCCTTGATGAAGCGGTCCAGATGACCAATTCATTCAATCTTGGCCCTGGAATACTTGTCTTTTAATATTCTATGCAACAAAATGAGAAGCATGCAGAAAGCATTTCCGTTATATGCTGAGCTGCGGGGGTTATCTCAAGAAAAAGCACTTTAGGCAGTTGTTTTTGTTGCCATGGAACTCTAATGGAACAACATTTTTCTTGAAGAAAAAATGACTGACAGACAAACTACAGTTATTCAGAATTGGGTATATGGCAGATACCCAAAAATAGATGAAATGAATGTGTTATTTCAAGGAAAACAAAGGACCACATTTCTTGACAATGGTAAAATCTGAGCTTTCAAGGGAAAGTTCAAGTTTTGGAAAGCTAATGTCTGCCCTCATGAACTTAACAAGATCCCAGTATTTGAAAACTTTCTGGGAAGATTAATGACTATACTAATGAATATAATTTTTTTCTATGATATAATAAAATATATCTCTGTTGAGATATGCATATACCTCAGTGAAGACTCTTTTTCAAATGACTAATGCATGATGGTATAAAATCATGCATGGGTAAATGCTTCATTCAAACAGTAAGATAGACCAACGGATTTTAATATAACAAAGTAGGAAAAGTCTACTGGTGTGGTTTCAGACTCTACGTTGCAACTAACCCTTAAGGAATTATCACTTTGGCCATATTTGGTGGTGCACACCTATAATCTCAGCAACTCCAGAGACTGAGGTAGGAGGATCACAAGTTTGAGGCAAGGCTCAGCATTGTAGTGAGACCCTGTCTCAAAATTAGATTTTATTTATTTATTTTTGTTCTTTTTAGTTATACGTGACAGCAGAGTATGTTTTGACATATCTATACAAACATGGAGTATATCTTATTCTAATTAGGATCCAAGTTGTCTGGTTGTACATGACGTGCAATTCACTGTGGTGTATTCACATATGTACGTGGGAAGGTTATGTCAGGTTCACTCCACTGTCTTTCCTATTCCTGTTCCCCCTCTCCCTTCCCTTCATTCCCCTCTGTTTAATCTACTGAACTTCTATTCTTTCCCTTCTCTCTTATTGTCTGTTAGAATCCACATATCAGAGAGAACATTTAAAATGTTCTTTCTGGCTCTTGTCAAGTTCATGGCTTTGGGGGATTGGCTTATTACTTAGCATGACTCTCCAGATCCATCCATTTACTAGCAAATGTCATAAAGTCATCCTTTTTATGACTGAGTAATATTCCACTGTGTATATAGACCATATTTTATTTTTACTTTCATCTGCTGAAGGGCACTTAGGTTTGTTCCAGAGCTTAGCTATTATAAATTGATCTGCTATAAATGTTGATTTCCTTTCCCATTTATTGATTTTTTTTTTTTTTTTACTTTTTGCTTTTTGGTGTTAAGGATTTTTTGTTGTTGTTGTTGTTGTTCTTTATATAGTCTGGAGATTAATGCTCTGAGGTGCATAAGTTTTAGAAAAGAGGGCTGGGTACATAGCCAGATTACATGTAGAGTGCTCAGCATGTATGAGGCCTTGGGTTCAATCCCCAGAACAATGAAAGAGAAAGAGAGAAAGAGAAAAGCATTTACAATTATCTGAAAAGATTATTAAAATACTCCTTTTTCCCCAACAACATAGCTATGTGAAACCAGATTTTCTGTGTATATTTCAACCAAAACAATATTTTGTAACAGATTGCATTAAAAAGCAAATATGAGAATCCATTTGTGTCCAATTAGGCCAAACATTATAAAGAGATTTGCAAATTTTATAAAGCAATGTGAATTTTTTTCTCATTAAATCTTTTTATCTTTGAAAATATAATTGATTTTAAGTTTCACAAAATATGTTGTTTATGTTAATGTGAAATGGGCTTATAAATTGATTAAAAGGATATAATTAAAATATATTTTATTTTAAACATTTTTGGGGATTAATTTCTAATTAAAGAATTATTTGAGGTCTGCAGTTATTTTTAAGAATGTAAAGCTTCTAAAGTTCAAAAAGTCTTTGAATTGCTCAGATATGACAAATTAATAAAATGGAACTAATGCAGCAGTGGAAAAGAACAATGTAGATTTTTGATGCTGATCTAGAATTTACTCCATTTTATATTAAGTGAATGAAACAAGTTGCATTATAATTTGTATAGTATGCTTCCATTTATTTATTTATCTTTGTTCTTTTAGTTATACATATCAGTAGAGTATGTTTTGACATATTTATACAAACATACAAATATATTCCAAATAAAGGGATGAATAAATATAGAAAGATAGAATTATATATATAAACATATGTTATTATTGATGTATCTATACAGATCCATGTTATGATTATGAATTCATTTTGGTTACATCTGAGAAAGTGGCTTAGAATCTGGGTAGATGGGAGAACAACTTTCTATCATTTGGGGTATTTTTTAAATTTTTAATTTAATTTTTTACACAAGTGGAGCAGAACTTTCCATTTCTCTGGTTGTTCAAGATGTAGATTCACACCATTCCTGCAGTCACACCCTGTACTTAGGGTAATAGTGTCCCTCTCATTCAAACATCTTTCCCCACCACCTCCTGCCCACCTCAACCTCCTCTGGCTGCCCAATCCAAAGTTCCTCTATTCTTCCCTCCCCCTCGTTATTCTATATCATTTTATATTTAAAATTTTTTACTATGGATTTATTTTATTAAGAAAATTAATAGTTTTTAAACGCATATTTAAAAGTCTGTCACTCTGTGAATGATTTTTATTCACAGAGTGACAGACTTTTAAATATTAGGTAAAAGTACTCAATAGGACAGAACTGAACATAGACCCTTAGGAATATTAACCACTGAGTTTTCCAACGTTGGCTCATTATTTATTATAAAAAATTATCTTCTTTTAAGTTAATAAGAGTGTCACATTTTAACTTTAGCCCTAGCAAGGAAGTACTTTTTGTCCTGCTTCCTAACTTTCTGCAAACATTTATTTTTCATTAGTCTTAAGCAATTTTACTGGCAGTGCTTATTTTTGTTAAAGTGCAATGGCAAAACTTCACAGGCAGGAAATGTCCTTTCTTCTTGCTGGGTTCAGTTTATTGGAAAAGGAAAAGAAAGACAAACAGAACACGAAGGACAGAAAAGATAAGGATCGTGGGCAGACACTACCTAAAGGAACCAGGGGGAAAAGACTGAGATGAGGAGGGGGATGGGTGTTGGTGGGAGGGGCGTGCGGCAGGTGCTGGCCAATGGGAAAGGGTGCAGAGGGGCTGGGAAGGGGCCCCGGGAGCGCAGGAGGCTGAGTTGGTACAGCAGAGAGCAGGCAGGGAAAGGGGAAAGAAAAATAGAAATTGGAACCAGGGGAACAGAGTGGAAAACAAAAAATCAGTCTGCTGAAGAGAAAGAGCCTCCTCAGCAGTAACTGAGGGATTGCTGACCTTGTCTCCAAGAGCAATGGAATGACAATCTGTCGACAGAAATTCAGTGGAAATTGACACTTTGACAAGAGGACACTGAGGACATTTTGGCTTGGATGAGACACTTCCTTTTTATATTTAAGTCCTGTGTAGTTTCCAGGCACAAATGATGGGTCTCCCCAATTCTCTGTCCCTGTACTCCATCTGGAAAGCTGACAGTACAGAGAAGGGGACAGAGGACTGTGATGGATGGGCAAAGGACAGAAATGGAGAAAGAAACTGCTGTGATCCCTTATCCATTTAGGAGGAGGAAGAGAGGGGGCGCTGAAAGAGGCCTTTATCTCTTAGCCATGCAGCTGGAGACTGGGTGTCTGTCTCTCCAGCTGAGCATCAGCTCAGCCACTTCTGACCCAGACAGTCCCTGGCCAACAGCGCTCCACCCACCAGCCCTGGACCGTGGCCAAGGAGCTGTGGGAGGCAACGAGTAAGCAGAACAACCTCCAGACTTATTAGGGAAATGGAAATTTTGAGAGGGAAGGGTAAAAGAGGATTGGCATTAGCAAAAGTGAAACTTTCACAGAAGAAAAACTTAAAGGAACAAGGGTAGGAAGAAGAGCACTTAAACAAACCGGTCAAGAATACCCCCAACTGGGGTTGGGGTTGTAGCTCAGTGGTAGAGTGAATGAGGGCCTCCCATGTGTAAGACACTGGCTTCAATTCTCAGCACCACGTATAAATAAAATAAAGGTTAGTTGACAACCAACTGGATTTTGTCAAGTTTGTTTCTGATTTGTTTTCTGTGATAATAGAGAATTCGGGGGTTCTGTGTCAGCAGTTAGTCAGTGTTGTTTTCAACTCCCAGATGCTAGGTCCCCCAATTTCAAGTTTTAAGATTAAGCTCTGTTAAGATTAAGATTAATTCTTAACCATGATCTGCTCTTTGCCATAAAGAATAGACCAGCAGGTTCCACAAGGCAGCAACAGCACTAGATGTACAGAAACAATGTAAGATATTTATTAGCCAACAGTGGATACTGGGATGAATATCCATGGAAAACAAGAATAGGACAATTCAGTTACAGTCTTGTCTTTAGCTGTCTGCGTGGTATCAGTCTATGGTGGAACTATTAATGGAATAGCCCTAATGTTGGCCTAATACTTGCAAAGAAGCAACTGTTTCCAAGTGATGAGAAAAGTGAGCAAAAGCTTAAAAAATTACAATAAAAATAAGTTATACTGAAACATCTGGGGATGAGTCATCCAATAACTTGATAAATTATCCCTTGAAGAATAGATTGTTTTTATTATTTCACTTGGAAATTGTATTAAATAACATCTTTTGCTTTCTTAAAAAGTACACTCTAGTTGTATCCTTGCCTTTCCTTTATTACTGAGTTTTAACTATTATTAAAATTGAATCCAGTTCCACAGTGATAATCTGGGTCCTGGCTCTGAACTTGCTTGCTTCCATGCACAATTCCTAGATCAACTGGATGTTTAAAAGTTTTCTCTTGAATTTTCTTCTTACACTTTTCTGTCCCTTGTCACCACACTATCAGCAGCTGCTCTCCCCACCTAAACTCGCCTTCTAATTTGTCTCTAATCTACAAAGGGTTAGAAGTCAAATAGCTGTGTGAACAAAAGTTTGTATGAGGCAACAGGAAATGGAGCTGTCTACATGGTATCATAAGTAGGACACCTCCTGACCTTCAGTGTGTCTAATTGGTCCGTCTGTTGGTTTTAGGGGGTGAACTTTGTAGCATCATTTGGATGCTTACAACCATTTATGTCTTATTTTATATTCTCATCTATAATCTTGTTAATCCAAACTGCCAGGTACATTCAGGAAAAAAATGAAGTGTTTTCAACGTAAATTGAGAGAATTCTAGCCAATTTTTAAAATTCTATTGCCTATAAACAAGATAAAGAAAATGTCTATGAGAAGGAAAGGTAACCCCTCCCCATATCAAAACACCTTTATTATTAATTCACGGTCATTTT
This sequence comes from Urocitellus parryii, assembly GCF_045843805.1. Classification (NCBI taxonomy): domain Eukaryota; kingdom Metazoa; phylum Chordata; class Mammalia; order Rodentia; family Sciuridae; genus Urocitellus; species Urocitellus parryii. Next base: position 80,475,374 of record NC_135540.1, read on the forward strand.
ATAAGACCTTAAAAATAAATAAAACAGAAAACACACACACAACCCTCAAAAATCTCACCAAAGATTCCTCCTATTAATATTAAGATCTTTCAGGAAACACCATTAAGATGACTGCTGATTTTCTTTAAATGAGAGTAATGAGACAGAAAGGGTATAGAACTCTAACGACTAATTTCACATATGTAAGTTTATAATCTCTCTGCTCAAAATATCACAAATAATTTTTATTAATTTTCACTAATAGTTAAATTATTGCATAATAATTGAAGGAGTGAACTTTGATGTGTATCTTTATCAATTATTGTACATACAGTATATTTTTATTTTTACTTCTTTTATGAATTTATGTATTTTGGTATTTTGAATATAATTGTTTTGTTATCAGATTGCTTTAATTTTTTTTCAAATATTTTATTTTGTCAGTTTTAACCATGCTATTCAAGATAAATTCATTTTTTTCTAACAAAACATATTTTACTGAGCTATGAACTTAAAAACAGAATTCATTTGGATAGAGAGTTTCTTGACAGCCAACTCTGTGAAAACACACTAATCAAAGACATCTGAGGTTGTTTTGCTCCCTCAGATGTCAGAAAGTTTTTTCTGTCTTGCTCATCTTGCTTATTTTAAATTCTGTCTTCCTTTTCTCATTCAAAATAATGATTTTGAAGTCCACTCCCTTTCTAAATCTCCTATATTCTCCAACTTATAAATAGAGCACTTTGATTTCTTTTAAAGTATCAGTGACTCAGCCCTACACTTAAACCAGGTGCTCTGTGTTGTCCTTGGTAACAGGAGAGGATATTACTTTTCAGTACTCAAATGGATAGAGAAAATTACTGTATAGAATGTCCACATGGAGGAAATCTGCTCACTACTACTATTTTTCACAAACATCTTGAGAAAGAAAGCACAGCTTTTCCCCCCCTCTGCTCTAGAGTATGCCAAACAATTGCAAGGAATTTAAAACAAGAGTAAATCATTTATAAAATTAATTAGAATTTATTAGTTCTAACCCTCTACCATAAATTCTACTAAGAGGAGATACATATAAACTTAGACTTATAAACTCAATAATAGATTTAAAGTATCTTAGTCAGGTATGAGGCCTGTCCCAAAGATTTAAAGTCTCCCTGAGAAAGGGTCTAAGTGCACTTAATTAAATTAATGTAACCCATCTTCTATGGGACATTTTAGTCACCTCCCATCTGCCAGTCATGGACTTTCTGACTTTGGGATAGAATCTGACTTGCCTAGGATTTAGTTTCTTCATTTATCAAAGGAAATGGCTACATGAAGAGATCCCACAGCATCACAGGGCCCTACACCTGGACAGAATCTCAAAGCGAATCAGAAGAATGTTGATCTGAAGAGCTGAGGGCCACGGATATCCTCTGGTTAAGCCACTGATTCCCCTACCTACAGTGGCTATAGTGGAAAAAAAACTTTCCCACTTTCATTATCACAGCTGCTGGTTTCATTTCCCCCTTTGTAGGAACCCCCTGCTCTGACGTACAGGAAGGATGCTTGAAATAGAAGTGAAAGAAAGAAGAAGCTCAGGCAGTGTAGGAAACATGGAATGAGACGATAGGCCAGCAAGGGGGCCTGACTGTTTATCATTCTGAGCAATTTGGAAGGAAAGATAGTTAACAATCTCCACTTCCTCAATGACACTTTCCTTTAGTGAGTGTCCTACCTAAAAGATATTAAAACATTTGAGTCAAAATTTCAAAGTAGAACCTCCCCAGGGAATTTCTTACAAGACAAATTGTATCACCAACTGTCAGAAGTCAATTATTTTTTTGCTATAAATTTCTATCAATTTACTCGTTAAATTAGATATTCAGGGGGCATCAAAGAAGAACACTCTTGAACCTAGATAATAGACAGCCCCTGTAGAGAGAACAGATTCACAAAAGATTACTTATAAGGGTTCAAGCCCATCCAAAGTATAGGCCAAGTATCCTTTATTCAAAATGCTTGGGAACAGAAATGTTTTAGTTTTGGATTTTGGAATATTTTGATATACATAATAAAATATTCTCACAATGGGACCTGCATTTAAACACAGAATTCATTTATGTCTCATTTACACCTTATACACATAGACTGAAGGTAATTTTATACAATATTTTTAATGTGCTTGTATTTGACCACGACCTGTCACACACTTGTGGTATCATGTTGGTGATCAAAGAATTCAACATTTAGGAGTTTGGAATTTTGGATTAGGGATGCTCAACTTATTCCCCTTTATTTTGCCAGAATGTGTTTGGTGTGGTAACAGACCAAATCGTTCATGAGGACCAAAGACACTGCTCAATTACTGTATTTTAGTTTACATTACTTTATCTGTTCAAATACTACTGCTCAAAATTCAGCATCTTTCTATGTTTTTTTGCTCCCTCTAAAAGCTGTTTGTAATAGCCACAGCCACCTCCAAAGCAGGTTCTAGAATAGCATTTTTGCATGTCTTTTTGACCACAACCCGCAATGGAAATACAATTTAAACCACAAACCAGTACTCCCATGTGTGAATATCTGCATGTATATACACAAGTAAATACATCCAAAATGATGTCTCAGGAAATGATGCTCTCACTCTATGGGGTACTGAGAGTTTCTATTCTAGTTTGTTACTTTATTTGTTCAAAAACTATGGTGACTCATTGTATTGATTGTTCAATTCACAAATAAGTGGTAGTCTACAGTTTGAAAAGCATTGGCCTGGATCAATTATAATTATGATGATAAATACAATAGTAATTAATAGTATAATAAAAGCTTTCACCAATAAATCCCTGAAGACCCTGAGCCTTCTTTGGAAGAGTCAATTATGAAGATAGACCTGGAGCAGGAGATGTGGAGGAATTATCTTCCAGTACACAAGAATTTTCTGAAATGACAATTAATGAAACAAGTGACAACCACTTTGGACACTCTTTGTCCTAGTCCATCTCTGCTCCTTATTCATCTACATAATGTGACACTGGATGTTTGACAGATCTGCCTCTATAGATACTCTGAGCTTAACTGTATTTGAGAGTTAGAAGACAATTCAAATGTACAACAAATCATTATTTTATGAGCTGCTAAGAAAGAAAAAATTGCGACTATAAAGTACCATCAGTTCTAGGACATTGAACAGAGATGTGAAAATGTGAAAAAGCATACATTCTAAAATCAACCCTGAACTAATCACTCTCTTGGGCTCATGGAAGAAGTGTCTAGGGTTGTGATTTACTTATATTCGAAGTTTCATTCTAAATTTGAAGAAGTATCCTCAGTGATAATCCTGGTTGTACCTACTTGTGTTACAGTTGAAGAATCTGATACCCAGAGAGCTGATGTGACTTGTCCCAGATAACATACAAAAGTAGAGACAAAAAAGGTTTAAAAAGAGAAGATCTAGGTTGTTAGACTGGAAAGGAAGAATCGTAGCCCATCGAAAATCAAGGCTAGAACCCAAACCTCTGGTCTATTTATTCTCTCTTCTCGGGTTTTGATACAGAATTGGCTACTTCAAAGACAAGGTCATCAAAAGGGGATCATGGGTCCCTTTTACCTTTGAATCCAGTATCTCCATTCTGTGGGGGAGACATAAATCACTACCACAAACTTTTTTCCTCAAACATCATTTTAATAAGAATTTTCCCCTTCTCAAGAACTTCAGAGTGGCCTGGATTGAAAATGATTATTTACATCCTACCAAGGGATAGGGATCTTCCAGCATCATCATAACTTATTTACTTATTGTGGTTTACACTCACCTACTTCCTGTAAAGAGAGTTGGATCAGCCTTCACCTTCTCAAGTCACTCATAGTCCTCGTTCTGATTTTGACACAGTCCTAATCCATTGCTCAAATACCTCCAGCATGCACGTGCACTGTGAGGCTTCCTAGTTCCATTACCCTATAAGGGCTCCTTGGTGTCAGTTCTTCTCTTTTTCTTTTTGAATCCAACATTTATCCTCTCTGGAAAACATTCTTTAATTAGCATTGTTATGTTTTCATTTTTTACTCAGCAACTCGCTTAAAAGATGTTTTCTAACTGATTTCAACTTCTCCATATGGTGTTCTCTTACGGGTGCCACTTTTGCACCGCCCCTAACTCCAGGGATGATTCTCAGGCTGAAATGTCCCCTGACTCATGTGGCTGGTCCTTAAGGAGCTAGCCACTCAGAGAGAAGGAATGTTCAAATACACACCCCACCACCCCACCACCGCTGCCGCCAGGATACAGGAAGGAACACACAAGCAAAAGAGCAAAGCTGTATTCATGGTTCCTGAAGGGCTGGTTCACCACCTGATGACTAGCTGTGGCAGAATATCTGGCTAATTTATAGACTCTGTCCTACCTATCCACCACTTCATTTTACACAACTATGTTTATTTCCTATTCCTTGGAGATGCTTTGTCACTGCTGTGTCTTTACTTCTAACCTTCTTAGTGTAGAACACCCCTCACCACCTTCTTTACCTGTACCACACTCGTCCTTTCCAAAATCTCTGGGGAAAAGCAATTCTTACCCCTACCCTTGCTGAGTAGCCATGAGCCACAAGTGACTATGGCCCACCCGAGGGCTTTCCATGGTATCATTATTCAACACCCATCTCTCTTCTCCACAAGCCTGAGAAACACTTGATAGAAGGTGCCAAGAATATTTTAGCCCCTGGAATGGTGCAGGCAACTATAATTTGGAGTTACTTCATCTCATTCCAAGAAAATACATTTCAGAGAAATTCTATAGCCACCACTGGCAAGAACTACATTGTGGGGTTAGTGAGCAAACAGAACCACAGTATTCCTCCTAGATATTAGAGGATATTCTTAGAGTCAGGTTGCTCTTTAGAGTTCACCTTTGATGGGAAAGCTGTCCTATAGGCTTGTTAGCAACATCTTAGGGGAAAAAAATCTCATTTTTTAAAAGGTTAGAGCCAGCTGGACTTCTCTTTCAAAGACTCATCAGGTAGCCTTGGAAATGCTGTCTCTCTTTTTAACATTGCTGCCGCTTTTTCACTGATGTAATATTGTGGAGGTTGGGTAACTCATCTTATTTTTGAGTTGCTTATTTTTCATTTTTCTTTATCCCTTAAAATTGGTCTTGTATCTCTCAGCTTTAATAAAGTTCTGGTAATTCATTTCAGTTTGCTTTATTCTCTACTATGGCTACCACCCTTTTAACAATGTTTTCAGAGCTGGGATTATCTTAACGAAGGAGAAGACAATCAAGAATTATTTCCAGTAACCCAATGGAAAACTGAAATATTGGTTAATTTGTATTCTGGGATTGATAATCTTAGAGACATTCCTGTTACCTTGAACCACATAAGAATCTGGACCATTGGTGGAGTTCACATATGAGTCCTATCAGAGGGCCTCTTTGTCCAGCTTTGCTAGAGGTCAGGAAGTTTAGCCTAGATATAGAATGGACTCTGGAGTCATATAAACATCTGTGGAATGTCACGTAGGTTATATGGATGATGCAAGAGGCAAGGGGCATCTGAGTCACACAAAGCCTTTGCTGTTTGCGATGTGAATATCCACATGAGTATTGGGCAGTTTACTTTACCTCTGTCCCTTAGTTACAGAATCTGTAAAATGAGGTGTAAAACACTTGCCTCATAGTGTTGTGAAACATGTATGTGAGAGACTCACACGTATTTAATGTCCAGTACATAGTAAATGCCAAAAATGTTGGTTATTACTAGTGTTGCCACTTCCAGGCTATTTTACAAAATTATTAAAATATTGAATAATTCTCAATAGTGTCTCACTTTATTCAAAGATTTAAATTTGAAAAACATAATCAATAGCCCCTGGGGCTTCAACCCCAGTGTTGACCTTGTAGAGTTAGGATTTCTTATGTAACTTGTTTCATTTTGTTTGATGTTCATTTAGGATTTACTGCTGGCTTAGCCTGTTCCAGACACTGGTATTATTACAAAGTTGAATCACACATGGATCCAGAGAATTGGTTCTGATATTCAACAAAGTTTCTGTATGTAGCATCCTTTGTAAAGCACTCTCCTGGTTCCTCTTGGCTGAATCAATTACTTTTGAAAACTTTATTGATTTAAGAAAAACTTGAACTGGAGAGACAATTTCATTAAATGACTCATAAATCTAAGGGGAAGCTTCAGAATTATTCTGTTCATGATATATAGGAAGATAGATATTTTAATTACAAAGTCAACAAAAGAATAGGATTTCTTTTATCTATCTATCTATCTATATAGATAGATAGATAGATAGATAGATAGATAGATAGATAGATAGATAGAGATATATATTTCTACCAGGATCATGAGGGTTACCTTCAGATTCTGCTTCTAGATTCAAGGTTGGAAGCAGATTCTGAAAGCATCAAATCTATTTCAAAGAATATAGCATTGGAAAATTGCTTACTATTTATGTAAAAAGACAGGTTACAAAAATAAGACAATTTACATATATAAATATCAAAATGTGAAGAGGGAGTGGTGGGATTGCAGGTAGATTTTCTTTTATGTATGATTATTTCTAACTTTAAAGCAATAAATATATGTGGTTACTTAATGCAAAATATAGGTAGTAATATATAATATAAATATATATTTGTATAGTAATAAGATAAAAGTCACATAGAAAAGAAAGTGAATGTACTTCCATATGCTTTAGAAAAAAGTTCAGGGACATTTATGTCCATTTTATAACCTGCTATTAAATTATTTTAACAATTGATATAACTGTGAAATGAGAAGTGTATTATAGTAAAGTATCTGGGCTGAGATCCCCTTAGAAACTACAGTGTTTGTGGCAATACTCATCATACCTGGGAAAACAAGATAGACTTCTGAACATTTATTTTCAGGCCATCTGGATAAGGGCATCTTATACAGAATATTTTCAAGGGTATTCTTGGCTGCGTTACTGATATTCACACATATCCTTCAATACTTCAATAAAAACAGTGGTTTAAAAAACAGTGTTGCCTGTTTATTTAAATTGTAATCCTATCATTTAAAAAATAAGAGTCTGGGGGCTGGGGTTGTGGCTCAGCAGAACAGCGCTTACCTAGCACATGCAAGGCACTGGGTTTGATCTGCATCACCACATAAAAATAAATAAACAAACAAACAAACAAATAAATAAATAAATGTATTGTGTCCAACTATGACTAAAAAATTTTTTTAAAAAATAAGAGTCTGCTTGCCATTGCAAGGGTGTGGCATACAGCTTCTTGGTAAAGAACTGGTTTGTCCTACTAATAAGTCTGCAGAGCTTATTCTAAACCCAGAGGACTAAAAAGAACTTAGAAGAACAAAAGAATTTTTACCAAGGTAATATATTCATAAAAATTCAGAATGAACATATGAAGTTGAAATTTTCACACACATACACACACACACACACACACACACACACACACACACAGAGTAAGATTGTATTTGCCTTGGGAAGCTAAAATCTTAGTAATTAGAATTCAGAAAACAACCGACAGAAAGTCTTGCTAAATAATGCTTACCACCAAGGAACAAAGCGTGCTACACATCCAACCACAGGATCACACAGAACTCAACTTCCTAAACCAGGAAGGGTGAAGCTAGTCAAATAATAATGAAGGCTTTGTGTTTTAAAGTTTGGTATAGATTTCAGGTGGCAGGATAAGAAGTCTCTTTCCCAAAATGAAGTCAAGCAATGTTGAAGGTGAACTCTGTTGGTGAAAAGCCATTAGACATTGAACTTTCAGTTATTCTTCAATTGAACTAGAACTGCAAGTTTGAGAAAGAAAACAGGTAACTGCCTTTAGAGAGACATCCAATATTTCTAAACCTGCAGGTGGGTGGGCCTCATCTCCTGTCAATTAGGAGCTTCTGTGGGACACAGGGCTCTGAGGGAGAAGCATGTGTGATGGAAAGTTGGGCTGCCAGGGCTGTCGGTCTGCTTCTTTATTCATTTTTGTATGCTGCTCCTTCCAGGTCTGGGTATTTCATGACACAGGAAATAGAGTGTAGATTAATTACAAAGTTCTTTACTCTAATAAAGTTTTGTAATTAGTCTCTACCTTTTCCTGCCTCTCTAAAGACTGCTTGTCATGATTGACAAATTGTATGTTCTGCCAGTCATTGATCTCAAGTTGATCTTTCTTAGTTATTAATTCTTGTTTATCCAGAAATCCATGGAAAAGCGGACCCCACCACTAGGCGTTTCAAGCAGTGACAGGTAGTGACAGTTCTCATCTTCTGTTTGTGAACTTTTCAGGGAGGGGACGTAAGAGGAAACTCCAAATTGTTAAATGCACAGATGAATAAAGGATGATTTCTCCTGTTCTAGCAATTCCATTCTAACAGAGTTAAGAGAGTAAAGTGAAGTTCTCTACTATTGTTACAGGTAGTAGATATGATTTTGTGGAAAATTTGTTGGAGCAGACATGGTGAAACTAAATTATGGGACTTCATCTAGGTAGCTAGTCATTCTGGACCTATAATGCCAGGAATTTTATTTTAAAAAGAAGCTGTCATGTCTCTCCAGGTACCTTATTATATTCAGTTCCATTACGTGGAACTGAAAAGTGCAAAATCTTTCCCAAATATTTTTCAATAAAGTAATGCCTCTTTTCCTACCTAGAAATGTAACAACTTGATTATTATAAAATTTGAACTTGACCCTTCTTTGGGTCTAATATACCCATGCTTTTTGCGTATTCTTTCACCTGTTTAAGAAATCTGGCCTTCATAAAAAAAGAAATGTTAATATATATTATCAATATTTAACTATCTCACTGTGTGATTTTTGTTTTAAGAGCAGCTTCAGGATTGTCAAAGAAATATTTATTGAGCATCTGTTAATTGCTGGATGGTGGGAAATTCTGATTTCAAGGCATTTAAAATCTACTGGGGGAGACAGACAAGAGACAGTAAGACTTCAAAAAGATAAATGTGAGGGATGGGGATGTGGCTCAAGCGGTAGTTCGCTGGCCTGGCATGCATGGGTTCTGGGTTCGATCCCCAGCACCACATACAAATAAAATAAAGATGTTGTGTCCACCGAAAACTAAAAAATAAATATTAAAAATTTCTCTCTCTCCCTCTCTCTCTTTCTTTCTCTCTCTCTTAAAAAAAGGTAAATGTGAACTTCAAGCATAAGGGTAATATGCTACAGTAAATTTAGTAGCGTATTAGTTACTTTTTTTTTTAGACATAAAATGTTACACTAGCCTCAAGGCCCATGAGATCTGAGGCTGAAATAATGGCATTAGAACCAGCATGTCTCCCCTCCATCTCTCAGCTTTGCTTTCTTTGTGATGTGTATCCACCCTCTCTCCACTGCCCTGCCCTTGACTGCCAATTGAGCTCAGAGCCTTATGTATACTCCACTTAACTATGTTCACAGTCCTTATGTTATTTTATTCTGAGACAAGTTTTCACTAAGTTGCTTAGACTGGCCTCCAACTTGGAATCCTCCTGCCTCAGCCTCCCAAGTGACGGGGTTTGCAGGCATGTGCCGGCATGATGTCTTTCTTAGGTAGCAGGTTGCTTCCAACAGCTATAAGCTGAAGAAGTCCCAGGACTGGCTTTGATTAACCTTTCTTGGGTCCTGTGTTCACTTCCATTGCAAGCACTGCGGTGCCTATGATATACCAAATTTGTCAATTTCCTTGTTTTCTGGACTCAGGTAGGAATAATTGAGTCTCCAAAGAAAAAATCAGGGAGCTACCAGATGGAGAAACTAAAGATATCCACTGTACATAATCATCCATTATATTAAACAGTATGAACTACCATAAATATTAGGCTCAATAATTTTGTGTCTATATCAATTTCTACTTTATGCCGGGTCTATCTATACTGTATTTGAATATCATCTATAAGGAGAGATTTATACTAGGTTATTAAAACATGTTCACAAAATCATTCACTGAAACTGATGTTCATCAAAGAGCTGAGCAATATGCAAATATACCACTGAAAAGCTCAAGGTAAGAGCTGGCAAAGTTAAAAACAAGAGTCTGTGTCCAAATATAAGTGGGGGGAAAGAAAGCAATATTAAAAAAAAAAAGAAGGAAGGGTAGATCAATAGATTGTGGAATCAGTGGAGCACATTCCCAAATCCTTCAATCTGATCATATTCAAGGAACTCTCTCTATCAGTAGTTGTAAAGAATTGACCCACAGAGCCAGAAAAATAATATAGATCAAATGAGCTACTGACTTCCAAGTTCAGTGATTTAAAAATGCCGTACTAAAAATATTTTTCAATTTTAATTTTTATCTCAAAACTGAATAAAACCAGGAAACAAGTACATATCAAACCTTAAAATTAATCTTTTCTTTTTTGGAGAAAAACATTTGCTCGATTTTCTGAAACATTGGCTTGAATAATGCTTTAAACATGGCAGGTCAGTTACATAAGCAGGAAATAAATTATCAGAAAACACATAACTGTGTTTTTCCACAGGACCAAAATGTTCCAATGGTTTCCCAGTAAATGAGTTTACTTTATTAAGGATCTATTTTCATAAGCTGAAGTTCATTACTGGTCATTGCTACCATGAATATGCTATAAATAAACCAGAAAAAATAATCACATTAAATATCCACTGTAATAGAAATCTAGGCCTGGATAATCATAATACCAAAAAATTAAACCTAGGTACTTATCTTTTATAATTTCACAAAGTTTTCCAATTTAGGGACTGCCTAGTGGTTGTATTATAAATTAGCTGTTCCTCCCTGTACCTCATGTCATTTTGTGTGTCTTTTTTAGCATTTCTCATGTTGCATTTTTATAAAATTTGTAATACCCACCCTTTGGTGCAGAAGGACTTATGACAGGTGGCAGTAGCCTGTTTATGTGTTGGCTTTTATCCCAAGACAATGAATTTCTTGGACAGGGACTAAATCTTATTTATCTTCTTATCCCCAGACGGTGTGTTTATCACTTACAGAAGTACTAAATAAATGCTGAGTAAAACAAAGCAGGAATTAATAGAGGAATTAATGGACTTTTTCATTTAAATGACTTCCTAAGCTCTTTTTTATCTTTTTCCTTCATTTCATGGGTTAAGTGCCTGAAAGATTAATTTTACATAAGTTAACCAACTCCTAGGTAGATACTTGATGATAATTAGATTATGACTTGTGCCAGGTGGGAATGACTACTGGCTGGGGCCAGGTTTGCTGCTGGAGTACGGGCATGGTTGGCATCGTCTGGCCAACTCACAGGACACCCACTAGTGTTGGATAAAAGAGAAATTCCAAGTGAGGAAAACTCTAATTACTTTTGGGATTGGACATACATGCAGAGGTCTAGAAGATTCTTGGGACTGTTCCAAAGAAGATTTTTCCAGGAGGCAAGGGGCTGTGACATCTTCGGGAAAACACTAATTCTAAAGGAAACAGCCAAGCACGACAGGCCCAGCCAGTGACGCATTGTTCTTCCCTCACTTTGGAGGAGAGGGGACTCTGCACAGGCAGGGCTGCCACTTGGATTACCTCCTCTGCCAGGCGCATTAGACCCAGGGAAGACAGAAAGATGATAAACCAACCCTGGAAGAACTCTCTTCATACTGGGGTGTGGGTATGAGGATCCCTCAAATAAGAGTCTATGTCACACAAAGCCAGGACTGCAGTTCTCCCCTGAGCCCTCCTCATGGCACTTCATGCCATTTCAACTGTACGGTCCTGGGGAAGCATTCAATCCCCCATGTTCACTTTCCACAGAGCTTCTGTCCTTCTTCCCTCAAGGCTGTGGCTGCGAGGGACATTCCTAGCTTCTCTGCCCGTCAATACCTGCTTCTTTGCAAAGTTAGAAATGAGCTGCTCTGACTGGAGAGAGCCTGGCTGCCTCTGGGGAGAATCTCCCTGTGTTGCCCGCTCAGGTCTCTTGTTCTTTATGTCCTGTGTGGGAGCAGTGGCACTCATCCGCAGGTCCCTGTTGCCTCATGATGAAACCTAAGAGGGGAGTCAGCCTCTGACCTTACTTACTTCCCTCCCTACTCTCAGGTCAGCATATAATGGGGTTGACAGGAGAGGCCTGTGATCTTCCATGCTCCTGACCAGGTGGTGACTTTGTCCTTTCTCTCACTGTCCTGGTCCACTTCAGGCTCCAGATGGCCTTACGTCCTGAAAGTTCATTTGGATGAGATGACACACTTGGCTTTAGATCCAAATTGCATTCTCCAAGCCAAACTTACCACAGTTTACAAGGGCTCTTGGGCACTTGCCCAGTTCATTAGTAGGTCTGATTAATTAACAAACCTCCACAAGTGATCATCCACTAGTTATCAGGTCCTCGACTCTGTGCTTTATCTGTTGGAGTCAGAGTGAATCACAGTCTTCTCTCCTATACACCCAAGAGACTGCCCTGACATGGGCCCAACCCAAGGAATCAGTGGGGTAGACTCATTGGGGTAGCCGCAGAGGAGTGGGCATGTGCCCTAGGACAGCCAGCCTGGTAGGTGATGAACCAGCATGTTTGACGGTGGGGAAGCTTTACATGGCTTTTGAGGAACTGTATCATGTAGGTGAAGCCAGTAAAAATGAAATCATTATTTTAAGTAATCTCGTTCATATTCACAAGCTGATGGCCCCTGGGAAAAATCACATTTACCTTCATTTTACTCTCAATCTGAACATTTGTTCATCAGATCATCTTGTCCAAAATAGGTGATTATGTTAGGCATATGAACTGACTAATTCACTTGAAAGGCTGACCATTTTGCAGATTGCTGTTTAAATGAATATTGGTTGAAATAGGAAAGCTTTTGCTCTTATGAGGTATGAATGTGCTAGTTTAAGGATTATTTTTTGTTCATTTCTGTGAGCCCCGAGTTTGGAATATGGTGAGATGTAAGCCTGCAAGCTAGAAGCGAAGGCTTACTTCTTATTTTTTCAAAGCACACATTATCTAAAGTTGATTCTCTGTGTCCTGAAGAAATTATTTTTCTTGCTACTTTGCAGATCAAAACGGTTTGGTCTCAAAGTGAATTTCTCTCCTTTATTATTTCAAATGATAATGCCAAATCTGCATACAGTTTATGTTTGAAGCCTGCTGCAACAGTGAGTCAATGCTACTTAATACTTTTTTTTTAAATCTGATTTTTGACTCAGCACTTAAATATGTGCATAAATAAACATAAAAACTTCTAGTTTGCTGTAAAATGTAGCCCTCCAGACAAATATAATGATTGTAATTTTAGACATTTCCCAAATTTTGTTATTTGTTCCCATTTTTCTATAAAAAATCATATTTTCTTTCAGGTAGTAACAGTATTTGTTTTCTATTTTCAATAAAATGAAATCCAATCCTGAATAATCCTAAAACCATGAGTCTACTTTTACTTGCCTTCAAATATTCATATGGTTTCTATTCATTTATCTTCTGTGAATAATATTTAATGAGTTATTCTCTAGAATCTATATCAGTATTAGAGTTTGGATTTTCAATTGTAAATTCACTTGCAAATTGCATTTGATAAACTGAACATCATTAATATATTCCATATATTAAGGAATTAGGCACAAAATGATACATGTCCACAATATTCTCACTGATTATGCAATCCTTAGAATGTTTTTTTCAGCTGTGTTGACAAACCTACAAATGGAAGGGTATTTTTTCTGCAGTCCTGCTTTATAACTTTACCTCAAAGGTATTGGCAATAACACTCTGGCCATGGAAATGGAGTTTGGAATGAGGATGTTAAGGAGTGAACTTCTGAGAAAAGAAGAGCTGGTCTCAAATTTCAGCCCTACTACTCACTAGCTGTGTGATCTGGAATAAGTTACCGCAATCCTCTGAACTCCAGTTTCTCCATGTGAAAAAGGAATTGTGTTCATGTGCTAAGCAAATTAAACAAGACAATGTGTGTTGAATACTTGTAACATAGTAGGCACTTAAATATGCCAGTTTTAATATCCAATAACCATGTCTCCCTGGAAGTTCAGCTACCTCTATGGGTTTAATGGACCATTCATTTTTATAATAGTTTTGAAGTCATAGGAACTTGGAGATAGGAGTGACCTGAGAGATTGATAAAGTGGCATTTCACAGGTGGAGAAAATAAGTCACTGGGAAGTTAAATGGCATAAAGCATCTTTTCCTTTATGTTTTATATAAAGAAATTGGAGGCAACATCATTACTTGTTCAAGTTTTCATCTGACTGATAGGAAAAATCAACCCACAGAAAAGAGGTAACAGGTGTGAGGCAAATCCCTATGACAATTTCTGGTTCATACTCCAGATAAGGTAAACTCAACCTATTTTTGAGGGAGAGGTTACTTCATTGTATTCTTTAATGTATCTGAATGTTTTGAAGAATACTGAAAATTATGAACTGAATCTTATAATCGGTTATCCACTGTCTAGGGAAATGGAAATTTACTGTGATTGATAACTTGACATCACAAGGATAATTCAGATATACTTAAGGCATTTTTTGTCTGAGGCAATTGCAGAGATTTTATCATGGTTCTGAGAAGTAAAAAATCCTTGGCCCTAATTCCCACAAACTTCCATGTATACTGGGCTTTATTTTCATCCACAGAAAAAAAAAGCTGGGTTACAGGAATATTCTCACACTGCAACCTTTACATGACTACCGTCACAATGTCTACATACACACACACCTGGGATATTATTTTCTTTTTTAAAATAGCTTCCCTTTTAAAATTTAACCTTGTCCTAAGTGATAATATCTAGGAAGTGGAATATTTGCTATGATGATGATATTTTTTCTCATATAAAGATAAATGTGTACCTATTAAAGTGAAAGATGTCTGTAAAATTGCCTCATTTTGATAGCCTTGGCATAGTCTTACTCTTACTCCCACTCATCCCCAAGACTGTTCAGAATAAAGTGAACTATGCAATGACAAAGTCATTTCTATTCTCAAGTGTTCAGTCTCTGGAATTAAAAAGAGTCTCCATCCTGGATCCATGTGATTCAGGAGGCCGGGTGTGGGGTGGGATCCATGTGCTTTTGGATAGGTACTAAGAGGACCTATGAAGGCAAACATTGCACAATTTCCTATTCAAAATATTGCTTTAAAAGATTGAACCACCACCACTAGGAAGTATTGTTTATTTTTAGATTACTTCCAATAACATCAAATTAAATCCAAATCTTTCATATCAATTTGTACTTGCCCAAGGAAACTTCATATAAAAACTAATGTTCTTTAAAAACATTCTTAAAAGACTATGAAAATTTTAATGTTTCCTCCAAATAGAATTCTTTCTAAAAATAAAATATTTGAATAGGAACATGTGGGAGAAAGTGCATAAAAATTGTGCCCTCTAAACTGAAGAAAATAGATTTTGGAAAAGATGTTGAAAGGTAAAAAGAAATCCTAGCCCCATATACATATTCCTCAGTAGACACTGACTTCATGATTAAACTAATCCATTCTCTCAAAATTCCTCCTCTTCACAAAGAACCTAAAATTGCATTCTGCCATTTTTCTCAAATCTAACAAATCTGTTTTCCTTTTTGTTTTCATTAAACATTAGAAGTATAATCATGACTAATTTCTATCAGGTAAGTAGATAAATAGACACATATGCCTATATACACATACATAAACATGTGCACCTATATCAATATTATTAATACAGACATGGAATGCTTTATTTGCGAGGGCTTTAGTTTGCATTGACCTCAGCATCACCCCAACTATGTTCCACAATTTCCAAGTTATGTTAAATGGTTGTTCCAGTAAAAAAAAAAAAAAAAAAAAGAAGAAGAAGAAAAAGAAAAAAGAAAAGAAAGAAAAAAGAAAAGATCCATGTTCAAATAAGGTTAGTAAACATTGTATTAAAGAAAACTAAACAATGCATAATGCTGTATACATTTTCAATTCCAAGAAGGTGCAAATGGAATTATTTCTCAAACTTTTCAGTAGGTTTGGAATGGGACCTGATAGTCTACATTTCTCACAAGCTCACTGGTGTTGCTGATCCTTCTGGCCTAAGGACCACACTTTGAATAGCAGGAGTATCTTCCTTAAAAACTTACTTACCAGGAAACTGCCACACCACCCCTCTTACATACAGTTGATTGGGGATTTGGGCAGTTTGTTTGTTTGGCAGGCTGGCTGGTGGATTGATTGGTGTTTGGTTGTTTGTTTGTTTTGAAAGTAAAGTGTTGTACAAAACTGATTTGAAACTGTGAATATAGATGAATCCCTTCATTGTTTAGAATGTTGAATGCTAATTTTAAAAACCACTCTAAAATTCAAAGATAAATTTTACTTTTATCTTTTCAGTGGCCTTGCCATAAGTTGTGCTTGAGAAAACTTGAAATTCTATTCTAGGTCAGGTAGTGGTGAATAGTTTTAGAAATAAAGGGTCAGGAGTTTTATTCAAATGTTCATTGAAGGATGTGCTTGCTTCAAAAAAGTATACTAAAAAGATGAACTTGACTCCTATAACTAAATTAAAATTTTACTAACAAACCATTGCTAGGATTTACATTATTTACATCAGCCACCAAATGCTCATCCACCTGCTCATCACCCACTAGCCACCGACTTGTCTGCCCTCACACCCGACTTTCCACCCTTCCATTCCATCCTATATCCATCACATGTCCACTTATCTATGTATCCACCTACCTATCTAACCACACACCCATTCCTTTGTACATTAATTTGTTTAACAATATTTGTGTGACATTTCTTTGTAAAAATACAGAAAAACCAGGCATATAGAAGAATAAATTACATGTTATTTTATAATCTACTAATATATTTCCTTACACACCAAGTCTTCTATCTATGAAGAGTTATTTCAACAGTAGTTTTTAAGCAATGGCAGGGATGTTGTTAGAGAGAGAAGCATGTTACCTGTGAGTTGAGATCTGAGCTGTCCCATCTTATCCTGACAGTCCTCAGCCTTCATCCCATCAAGTTTCATTCAGTCCTTCCCTACATCTCCTGGTGTTTCCCTTTTGCAGTTCTCTCCAACCAGCTGACCTGAGCTATTAGAATTTGTTCAAACCCAGGCCTTGTATACTTTCCCCCTGCACTTTGATTGCACCTCCTGCCCATGCTATATGTCTAATTCACAGCCCAGTACTTCTCTTTCCTTTCTGGGAAAGTTTCCTCAGATCTGGTCTCCCTTGATTTATGATCTGCTCTTCCCAAATGGTGTTCATTGCTTTTGGCTTTGTGTTCTTATTATTGATGGGTCTGTGAACATAAGGATCCCATGAAAAAGGAGGCTTCCCCTTGATTTATCATCACTACTTCACAGATCCTCATCCCATCCCACTGTTCCTCAGCTGCCCAGGACACAATGCCACGAGAAGTAGCCCCGAGGGCCTCCTCCTGCCTAGCATCAAGTAGCTTGCCATTCTTAACTACGCAGTCCTGCCCCAGGGTTCTCCCCACAAAGCCTTCCCATGCTGAGGCTTTAGAAGCAAGAGGGACCACGGGAACTATCAATACTTTCTCCTCTAGAGACCCCAAGAGGAACCCATTTCATGCTGTCTTTCTCCTTTAGAAATGGTAGTTTGCATTCCAGACAACTCACTTTCCTGTGAAGTAAGAACACAGACTATGTTTGATTCGAAGACTGCCTGTACTTCTTAGGGAAGTGGGGTACATATACAAACTGCTGTCTCACTGCTGGGAGGACACCTAACATTTATTTATACATATGGTTTAATATATATAGTTATTCCTACATATATTTTACACACACACACACACCCACACACACACACATATAATTTAACTCTCTAAATACAGAAAAGTACAGGTCAACCCACTCAATAATCACTTTGCTCCTTTTTAGGACACTCCTGAATTTAATTAAATTTTATTTAAATTATTTATATGTATATAGGATACAACATGTGCTTGTGTACCGGAATACAATATAAATATATGTTTTTCATAAAAGTAAAAAACAGAAGTTGAAAGCCATTGGCCTAGAGAAATTCTTGAATGAGTGTATCGGCCTAGTCTTGATTATTTAGCCTTTACTCAAAAGCCCCCAAACCACTGTCCAGAAAGACTAAATACATTTGATAGAATCATCACAGAATATAATATAGTAGTGAATATGAGTAAATTATAGTTTTAAGCAGCATCATAGATAAATCCCTGTTAAAAATCAACTTATGGGTTTGTTTGTTTATTGGTGCCGGTAATTAAACCCAATCCCTCATGCATGCTAAACATGTGTTCTACAAGTAAGCTACACCTCCAGCTGTGGATGAATCTTAGAAACCTAATGCTGGAATAAAACAAAAAATAAGATGCAAAACAAAAAAATAAATGCATGTAATATGATAGCATTTCTCTTAGACTCACCCCTGGGCACCTCCCCAGTGACTTTCTAATCCTAAGGAGAGTGTTCATGAAAAAATGTACTCATCTTTCTTTGTCTGAAAAAAACACCTTAGGGAAAATTCTTAGTCTCTTGAAAGGGACTTTGGAAAAGTCCTTTCCATCCATTTTCAATTGCAAAACAGTCCTAAAATCTCCCTTTTATATTTTATCAGAATTGATGGGGATTTGTTCTTTTCCACCTCAAATTACAAGTATCTTCAAACTTCAAGGGACAAAGTTTGCTTCCTGTCACAAAATAATTCTCAAAAGCTGGCTGAATATGGATGCCAGTGTCCTGGCCCCAAAGGGGACAAAGTTAGAAGAACTGCTCCTGTTGCCACTTGCCCTTTGCATCTGCCACACCCCATGGGAGGAGCAGATAAAGAAAAACCTGAAGTCTTCAGTGAGGTGACCAAGATTTCAGAATATTCCATTTGTTTCTATACCCTCTCTTTCTTGCTTAGGAATGAAATTATTCTATATTAAACTCCTAGTTTCCTTTCCAAGTAAAGCAGGAAATACTTTTAGGGAGGATTTTAAACAAATTTTATAATAATGATAACATTGGGTAGGTCTTAGATCCTAAATAAACCTCTTCCATCTAAACCTTTCTTTCTCTTTCTTCAGTGAATAGTTAAAATGTTAGAAATATTTTCATTTCTAATTCCTCAAGTAAATGTTCTTTTCTTTGCTTATTAATGAAATTATTCTATATTAATATTTCTTTTATAAATTATTTCTTTTCTTTCTCCCCTTTCTATGATTTTATTAAGTAGTCTAAGTTAGTGTTCACAATAGCGCCTGCTTGATTTCTTCACTTTGTTTTTGTTCACAAGTTATTGGCTATTTTACCATTTTTTACTTAGGAAACAATGTTTATATAAAAGAAAATTTACATTGTAGAAATCATTTTTAGCAATTTAGAGTGAGAGCTCTTGAGGCAAACTTCTTGGGTCACAGTCCAGCTCCTTCACTTATTGGTTTTATAACCTTGGACACTGGTGCCTCAGTTTCCTCATCTGTAACGTGGAAGTGGTTGACTATATTCTTCATGGGATTTCTGTAGGATTAAGCAAGTTAATATGCAGATGTGTATAGACCTCTGTATACAGCAAAGGCTCAATCCATGTTGGTTATTCATACAACTGTTATCATTTCTACGTTACTGCATAGATTATACTATATGGTAACCCATGACTTCTTACTATCTAAGTACCCAAGACTCATTTTCGTTTTTAAATTTGTTTAAACCAATACATTTTTTCCTCTTTGGTGAACTATTTATCCAACATAACTTCCTGGTAAAGTTCAGCTTTACTTAGTTGTCAAATGAGATAAAGTATATAAAGAACTGTGCAAATCATAGGCGCCATGCAAGGGTTGGGTCAGTTATTATAATACTACAAAGAAAATGTCTTTTTTAAATGCCTTTATTTAAGAAAGGTTTTTTCTTTCTTTTTTGGAAATAAGTTCAAGGTGATTTTCCCATAAAGAATACATTTTTGAAAGCTCAAAGATCTTAGACTAAGATTTGTTGATGACATTTTTCATTAGTGGGATAAGGATTTAGATTCTATCAGATTTAAATGCAGTCACAATATCAGCTTTTCCTTCAACAAAAATGTGAACAGATTGCTGTCCCTTGTCTATCAAAAAAGAAAACCACTCTTGATTGCAGGAATCTGAAAAATAAATGTTAAATAAAATAGGTTCCCAGTAGCTTCAATTTTCAGACCATTTAACACATACTTCATTTAGCTAACTGTAATTAATTGCACACTTAAGAAATTTTCTGGGACAGAGACATCCAATCCACAGACCAGCATTAAGTTACTGAAATTTCTTAGCCCCTCAGCACAGTATCTCTTTTTTTTTATTCCTTTTGTACACACCATGTAGGTCTCCCCTAAATAAGACTTATCATGACTCACGCTGTCCTTTCCTCAAGCTGTTCTATCAGCCCGTTATCACACATGTTTCCTGTATTTATTTGCTCCCTCTCCTAATTTTTAAACCCTTGAATCAAGGATCGTCTTATACTATTCATAATCTTTTTATAATGGGCAGCAAAATTCTAAATATATGGTAATTTCTCAGTGAGTGCTGATTAGTTGATTAACTGAAACTCACATGAGCCTGCTCTCGAATCCAAAGAGACAAAGCCCATATTTTCCCCAAATGAAATAAGACCTTATAACAGAAAAAAATTCACTCTTCTACAGGTTTCTCTGAGACATCTGTGATGCCTAGATTACCATAGCACACAGGAGAAAGATCTCCAGCAGGGTTAAAATGTCTTGAGTTTTTAGTCCTGAAGGTAAGCAAAGAATTTAACCTTGTTAAGCCTGGTTTTCTCATCCATAAATTGGGGGAAATAATATCTGCCTTGATATTTTGAGCATTGGAGAAACTGTTTTAAATAACATGCCTAGCTCAGAACCTTGTTGGGGCACAATAAAAGCCAAGCTATGAAATACCTGCTTAAAT
Source organism: Urocitellus parryii (assembly GCF_045843805.1). NCBI lineage: Eukaryota > Metazoa > Chordata > Mammalia > Rodentia > Sciuridae > Urocitellus > Urocitellus parryii. The sequence goes on from NC_135540.1 coordinate 80,496,181, forward strand.
GTAGTTATTGCTTGGTCATTTACTGCTGGTTTTCTCAAAGACTCACTATGTCCAAAACAAAGTTATGATGTTATTCAACTTCCAAACCTAATCCCCCTGTGGAAAATGGCACTACCACGCATTTGCTCCTGTAGACCACACATCTGGAGCTCTCCTCTGATATTTCTCATTCTCTTTCACATTTCCCCTTCCCAGACCAACGCAAACTCATTGCCTCCTGAGTCCTCCACACATCCTCATTTTTCACAAGGACAAATTGGTAGATGCTACCTACCTCTCTTTTGGGGCCACATAATACCTCCAGCTGTACTTCCTGCATCCTCCATGAATGGGACCAGTCTGTTCAGATTACATTTGATAAATGCAAATCTGAGCACATTATTCCCTAGCTTCCTATCACTTTTAGGAAGACTGAAACCAGAATCTTTCACTTGATCAATAAGATCTGTGATGATCTGTTTCATAATTGTGTAAGATATTTTCCATTGCTCCTTGAAAGACACTGCATCCTTCTTCTCTCTACTCTGTGCCCTGGGAGCTGGTCTTTATAGGCTACATCAAAGGGCTCCCTCACTTGTTTGACTAAAGGTTGATTAAATAAAAGTAGGAGATGGAACAAGAAAGAAACGAAGGAGATGGGAAGGAGGCTGGAGATTGCTGTATATAATTTTCCCCCTGCTATATAACCTTAGACTGGCTACATCCATCTCCCCCCCCCCACCCGCCACCCTCTCTCTCTGTCTACCTCTCCCCAATGCTGGAGATTGAATTCAGTACCTTATGCATACTAGGCAAGTGTTCTACCTCTGAGCCACATACCCAACCCTGACTACATCTCTTTATAGAAGGCCACAATTACTGTGTAGTATTTTTTCCCTATAACTATTTTCTCTGATAAACGTCCCTGCCTTCCACTTTGGTGCCCAGGAATGGGGAGATCTGTCCATTCTTGCTCTCCTGGGGTACTGGACATCCCTTGTTAATTTCCCTTAACCATTCAGACACCATTATAAAGAGCCCTTTAATTAAACTGTCCTCAGTTGGCCTATTTGAATGTGCCCTCTATTTTCTGATAGGATTCTAATTGGCTGAACTATTCTTCCCTCCTTAAGCCACTCTGGCCTTTCAGTTCTTCAAATATTCCATGCTTTCTTCCACCTCTGCCTTCAGGACTCTAACTCATCCCTCAAATCTCAGCTCAAATATCATTTCCTGGTAGATATTTAGTTCTGACTCCCAAAGGAGGTCAGATGCTTTCATGCTTCTATATAATTTTCCACAGCTCTCACCGTAAGATAATGAATATATCACTTAATTAAAGTGCATCTCGGCACGAATGTAGGAATCACATCTGTTTTGGTTACCACCACACCACAGTCCCTAACACAGTGTCTGGTATGTATGATACTCAGATTAAACAAGATAAAATAATGAATGCATTCAATTTTCTAGCTCTCACTATAAATATGCCAGTCTTTAGTGTGTAAAATCTGAGCACATTTACCTACTTATTTTATAAGGCTGTGTCACAAATGCTAATCATATTTTGGGTAAAGAGATTATTTTTATTATTCCTTCCAAGCACAATTATCCAAAGCCACATGGTTCCAAGTTCCATTACATTAGGAATACACAAGCTGCCTCTTTACCTCAAATGTCTCTCCTTTTCTTCTTCTTTTCCGCTCTACTTTTTATTTTCCTCTGCAAATCATTTTCCCCTATCCAGTATCTCTATTTTGTACCCTGAAGCGCTTCCCTTCCACATACCCACGTGATTGAATCCTTTGTTTCCTTCAAGGTTTTGCTGAAACATTTTCTCAGTGAAGCCTACCCTAAACAAATTATTTAAAATTTCAGAAGCGACTCTTTTTCTTTCTGAATCCCCAGTGTCTTGCCCTATTTTTCAATAACTTTATCATCCTCCAACATCATGAATATATTTATAATATGTATTATCATCTCTCTTCACTGGTAAAAATCCGTGTATCACAAGTGCCCACAATAGTGCCTGGAGCATAGTAGGCATTCAAATGTATTTCTTGAATGGTTTAAATTGATATCATTTCTCAACCTTTGATTGGCCTGTACCTATTCTTTTCCCACAAACCAAAGGCAATGACAGACTTAAAATTCTCCTTTGTACCCCTTCATAAAACTTGTGATGCAAAAATGTTAAAAGAGTCCCATGTGAGTTGAAAAGTGCATACTTCTTAAATTGGTAATTGAGTGATGTGAACACAGGATTCATACTTCCTGGATTAAAAGTCCTGCACTTGGTAAATATTTTGTTATAAGAGTAATAAAAATGAAGGCAGGGGGTAATGAAATTCCACAAAGGTGTAAGTGAAATGCCTAATCTCTATTTGCCAAGCAATTAATTTCTACCTCCATTCTACCAGTAGGTCATTTTAGAAATATCACATAAAAAGCAGATTTATCATGTACTCTAACAAAAGGAACTCCTTGTCAATTTTCACTGTGTCCATTCTGTGTTAATTTTCATCATTTGTTTTCAAAATGCTTCGTCAAGCCCTGTAAGTTCTCACAGTGCTTCTAAATCATTAAGCATTAAATTTTCAATGGTATTTTAGGCCCAACTTATTCATTGAATATTGGTTATTCATGCACTGAGCTTATGATTACTCTCTAGTCATCAAAATACCCCAAGTGATCGATCCAACCGAAAATGTCTATTAAACCTCTAGCATTGTTTGATTAGCCAGGACGCTGCATCTGTGAGCATTCGAAATGCTGTGAGCATTTATTGTCTTACTAAGAACCACAAAATATCTGTGAGTCTGAAGCTACTTTTATGCAGATGCCACTGAGAGGCTGAAGGAGAGACTGAGGGTGCGGGTTCCCCTTCCTGTCCGGCTCTCCTTTATCACACCATCTCTCCTCTGAGGTTTGTACCTCCTTTCTCATTATTATCGCACTGAAACTCTCAATTCTTTTTCCTCCTTTAGATGAGACAAGGTAGAAAATTGTATCTGAAATATTTTATGCATTTTTTTTCTTTTTTACTTTTCATATTTAATAAAGAGCAATTAGGAAGCATGGGAGGATTGATTCCCAATTCTTCCATGTAGTTCATGACTTAAAGGTAACCACTGCTAATTTGAGGACTTACATTTTTTTCCCCATGTTTGTGTGCAGGTACACACACACACACACACACACACACACACTCACACACACCAGTGATCTGAACATGTTAATAGTGATAAACTAAAGAAAGTACAGCCCAACCCTAATAAAAGTGGCAGCAATAAAAATATATATGTACATATTAAGATGAAAAAAAAATTAAAAAAGAGGAAGAAGAAGAAGAAATGGAAGCCTAGCCTCTAGGGTAGAGGTTAATAACTGAACTGTCATTTGGAGTGGATGATTTGCTTTCCCCTAAGCTTAGAACTTTCGGGGAATTTGTTTATGATCCCAGGCAGCTTTCTTGGCAGGGGGGAGGGTGCCAGTTAGCCCTAATTATTACATTTTGTTTCACAGTCCCACTTAAACAGCTAACCTTTTTTTTTTTTTTTTCTAATGGGTCTGGACTCTGGCAGCCACAGCTTGAACTGACAGAGCTGTTCTTTCTCTAAATGGCCTTTTGTGTGTGGATAATGACCCCACTCTCTTGAATAGGGCTTCTCTCTACATGCTGTAGCTAAATGCATCATTGGGAAAAACAAAGCAAAGAGAAATTTCAGTAAAATGGTACATTATGGCCTCCCATGCGGGGGTGGGCAGGCTTGGCTCTCAGACTCACATACTTTCTTCTACTACAGTTTCATACAGAATATTTTTCCTCCAAGCAGAGAGACTGCATCTTATAGGATTTAGGTGAGTTCCAGTCTGTGGTTTGAGAAGACAAGCTGTCACAGGGCTTCCTGGGTCTTCTGAGTACAAATCTGCTCTGCCCCTTTACCCAGATATTGAGTCAGAGATGGCCTTAGAGTAAGTGTCAGAAATAGGAATTTCTTCTTGTCACACCATGCTTTGGAGGGCTTTGGGTCATGTTTTCCCCTTTGCCACAGTTCTAACTTCATCATGTCCACCATCCTGGGCAGCCCTTGGGAACAAAAGAATGAAAGTTATTGAAAATCCCTCTCCTGATACCACTTGATGAATAAAGATAGAAAATGATCAAAATAAACTTGTTTTTCCCATACTATAACAGGAATAAAGATATCAGAGATCACAAACTGTAAGGCAGATTTTGAACCATTTTCCATTGCAAAATAATTAAGGGGATATCCAGGTATCTGTAGTCCTCATGTTTTTCATTATCTCAGGTAACTTAAAATTAAAGCAAGGCAATCTGGGGTCTAAAGTCCAGGTGAGATACGGAAGCCTCCCTACCCCATCCAATTCTCTACCATTTTCTTCACTCCTTCTGTTCATTCTCTTCCAGTATGTTAAATCACTTTGTAACTTATTAGACATTATGTAAGTACTAGTTAATGTGTGCTATGACTCATCCTTCTCTCCTGTACCAAATTCCCTCTGGTGTACCTTATTTACAGGTACTTGCTGATTCTAGCCAATCCATTTCTCCCACTTCATCCCATGGGTATTTTAATAGTTTCATTTAATGAAGTAATAACCCATAATGGGTTAATAAAGGGCAGTTAGAGATGCTAGGACACAGCCCTTTGAAGGTTCCTCCCAATGTGATTTGTTTGCCTTTTCTTCTGGCTGTCTCATCTTTAAAAAGAGATGTGATCATGCATCTCACCTTTGCTCAAAAAAGTAAACATAGAGATGTGCATGTGTGTGGAGTGTGTGTATGTGTGTGGGTGGTGGGGTATTTTAAAAGCACGCATTTTGCATCGACGAGAGGGCAAGATTTGGAGCTAAAACGTGGAAAGAGGAAGCTCTATACAGAGACAAGTATTAGCAATTACACATATCAATTGAAAATTAGCATCATCATCCTAAGAATTCGAAATAAACCTTATATTATAGGTTATGCTCTTTCAAAATACTGTTCATTTTAAAAATCAAATAAAAATAAATTTGGGAAAAATTTTAGAAAATCAATCTCTCTGAAGGTCCAGCCATTTATATATACTCCTGGTTTTTCCAGAAAAATAATGTTGAGGCCAGGACAACTTCATGCAGAGTAGGTTTGTGGGGCAGCTGCTGAGGAGGAGAGTTATGCCAGATAAAGATACTGACTGGTTTATAAACCTTGACTTTCTATATGGACCAAATACTCTTGACCCTGTGAATCAATTTGTGATTCAGATGTCACCTAATCTTCATGACCCATGTAAGACTCTGGAAGGCGATTGAAGTTTCAAGTACTAGGAAGGTGGATGTTTTAGAATAACACCCCTAAAGGACTTCTTGTGGACCTATAGAGGGTCACCATGAACTGACCACTTGCTAATGAATGGATCAGTGCAGACAGGCTCAGAACAGCTTCAAAGCAGATTCTGAACACCAAAGGCTGAAAGAAAGGAGGATCAGAGACTGTCCCAGGAAGTCACATTCCACCACATGAGATGGGATTAGAAACAGGTTAATTATAAATGATAAAATAATAGCTCTCATTTATTGATTCCAAGTAAGTCACTGCCACTGTTCTTAAGTATTTTCTCATTTAGACTCACAACAGCTCCATGAGAGAAGTATTACTACTCCCCTCCCCAGTTTTTTTTTTTTGTGTGGGACTGGGACTTGAATCCAGGTGCCCTCAACCACAGAGCTATGTCCTCAGCCCTTTTTATTTTTTTATTTTTGGAGACAGGATCTTGCTAGATCACCGAAGATCTCTACTACCCCTGTCTTCAGATGATTGCATTGAGCACAGAGAGATGTCTGTACTTGTACAAGGTCATACAGTGCTAAGTGAGGAAATCAGGATTCAAATCCAGACAGCCTCTGACACCACACTGTAAAAGGGAGGTATAAAAAAAACCTCAGATGTCCCTGAGGAGGGATTAGCATTGTTTTTAAACCTTTCCTGTATTCCTGTCTTCCATTTAGAACTACTGTAAAGGTAATAAAATTGACCCATGAGACTGAAAAAGAAAGAACCCACTGCTAAGAGTTTGGTGCATTTCCTTTCATCTTGCTATACAATGGGGTTTGCTGCCTTATAAAAAAATGGCACTATAATTATATAGTATATACCATTCTAAAAATGTAATTCTGAACTGTCTGTGGGCCTTGAATATTATTAAGCAATGACAGAGGAAGTCCTTGAGAATCATTATTTAAGGGCTTTCATAGCCCAAGAGATAGGATTGTTAGGTACATTTTAAAATATTCCCTCACTGGAGAAGTAGTCACGTACAAGTCATTTACTTGTATGAAGCATATATTATGATAATAACCTGCTTATCTTTAAGAATTATCATGAAGGATCACCTACATATTGAAATATCCACAAGTCTCTGGTATCAAAATGAAATTGAAACTTTTACATTCTCTTATTATTTAATTTATGTAAGTTAAGTTGATGTCAGAACTGTAAATGCATTTATAATTTTAGAAATTTCCACAAATATTCATTAAGAACACAGCCAAAACAAGGTTTCTTTTATAACAATGCTATAAAAAAAATATTGGAAACCAAAGAGGGGATAAAAATCATAATTAGAGTCAGCTATTTCCATAAAATGTGTGTCTGTTTAAATTTTAATGATGGCATAAACAGGGGCACACAGCACTCCACAGCTATACACATCTCACCTATTAACAAGGCACATGAACCTTGTTAGGAAAAGAAGGAAGTACAGACTCAGACTGTAGGTACTGACTTTCTTATCAGAAGCCCATTCTCACATTTGAAAACCCAACTGATCTAAGCAAATTTTTCAGCTTGCCAACTAATGAGTTCAAAAACCAAGTCCTCCTGTTGTTGCTTGATTTCCTTTCTGCTTCAGTTGTTCTTTCAAATAAAATGCTGAAATGCCAAGGAAGCAATTTTCAGAAATGCACTGGAAGCTAAATCGCAGCTGTATGTTGAGAGCCCATGTAGGTGGACTTTACTGGTATTACCTAAAGCCTCTCTAACATCCTACTGTCATTCAAAGGAGGAAAAACCAATGCCTAAGGAGGCCAGCCAGCATAAACAAAAGCAAGTAAAATTGCCTGGACAAAGTCAAATTGCCAAATTCCTTAAGACCTCACTTTAACACTGATTTGACAGTAAATTCTTCAATAAAAGACAAATTTGCTTAAATCTCAACCCAAGAAAGGCTTTAAAAAGAGCAATGCCATCAGACCTAAGGGCTTTACTTGGACTATCTCTTTGGATACTTACAACCACACTGTGAGGTAGCTAATATAATTTCCTTCGCTTTACAGACATGGAAATTGAGACACAGAATTTGAAGTAATGGGCCCACAGTTTACACATAAGGAGTGGCAGGATGGGAATGTGAACATAAAGTTTCCTGAACCTTTATTTTCTGCTCCTTCCTCATCTAAAATCTTCAGGAACTAATAGTTTACCTATCCAGTTGACAAGAGCTGACTGGGTCGGGGACACCTCTAGAGAGTAAGGAATGAATGAAGGCCTAGGGAAATGAAGGCAGGATTTGGTTTTTAAACCAGCTTTATATTTCAGCCCCCATTATGGATGGTGATTCTGTTGCTTCCTTTCCCAGGTCCAGTCTCCAAAATGTCACTCCCATGCTCTCAGGCTCTGTGGCTTCTTTTAGCTGGGTTCAGTTACTAGGAGGCACTGGCAGGAGAACCAGGGGTAGGAGGAGAGGGGCAGCACCCTTCTTCCTCTTGCCCTCCCTACTTGAGTGCACTTCTCTGGAGGTAACTGCACCACATTCTTGCCCCTTCAGCTTTAGAGGTGGTATGCATCCTTGGTGGCTAGGGTCTGGATGCTTCGACATCCCTTATTTCTTCCCTTAACCCTACCCAAGCTCTTTCAGACATCCTTTCCTTAAAATCCCTTCTCTTGAATTATCTGGGGGAAATTCTGTTTCCTACTGAGACCTGACTGATAGGCCTGTGTTTCCAGTCTTATTCCCCTCTCCTGGCTACAAAAATGCATCCATCCACTCATTCATTAAACAAATACTCACAGAACCAGCTATTCTTGTAAGGGCCGGTGCGGAAGAACATCATGGTGAATGAGGTGGACAAGCTCTCCGCTTTCCTGGAGCTTAAACTGTTTTATGCCTTCACTTTCTCTTCTTCTTCTTTATGCCTTTCACTTTTTCTTCTTCTTCTTGGTTACCAGGGATTGAATCCAGGGGTGCTTAACTACGGGGCAACATCCCTAGCTCTTTTTCTTTTTTATTTTGAGACAGGGTCTCACTGAGTTGCTTAGGACCTCACTAGATTGATGAGGCTGGCTTTGAACTTGTAATCATCCTGCCTCTGCCTCTCCAGCCCCTGGGATTACAGATGTGCACGACAAAAACCAGCTTCCCCCTTCTTTTGTTCACTTCCGACTCCCCACTCATTTTTTGCCCATTGTCATCCTTTCAGACCCAGTTCAAATATTTCTTCATCAAAATTCCAAATTTTCAACCTTTTTTAAAAGCAAGATGAAGGGCTGGTTTCTGTACTAACAATAAAGTTTCTAAAATGAATTCTTGAAGCATTCACTGGTCACCCCAGCATTCCGGGTCTTGTTTCCAAGAGTTTATTACTCTGAAAAATTCACAGGAGCAGATGGAATTTTCCTGAGTAAATGGGAGCCAATTATTTTCTGCTGTGGAATGGTTGACTTCCAAAAGATAAGGAGATACTTGTGTCATAGGAAAATTTATGGAATTATTAAACTATTTTTCTCTAGCCATTTCCCAGCAATGAGTAAGGCATTTGGGCTTCCCTATCAAGGGGAAGGCCATATTGAGGAAAGCAGAAGGTCTTCACAGACAATGTCCTCCATGACTTTCATTTCTAGGGGCTAGAGTTCATAAGAGAGTCACAGCAGTGGGGAGGGAGAGGTGCCAGATGATGGTGATTGGAAGTAAGATACGGAGACAATGCTGCTAAAGACTTGGAAGGGGACAGAAGCTGCTTCACAGTGTTCCAGAGAGATATCAGTGGCTGTGTTTATCCCCAAGGAGTCTGACCTCTGGACTCCCAGCCAGTGCAAAGACCCCAGAACAGGGTGTTTCTGAGTTCCCTGTTCAGCCAAGATGCCTTGGGCAAGCTGTGTGCAATTTATGGAGCCCTCTGCCTGTAAGGGACATGTAAGGGAGAAGCAAGGTAGAAGAACACCTTACCTTCTCCTCAGGTTTGCTTTCCAAATGAAGTAATTACAGGCTTTCAGCTTCCAATGTTGTTTGATATCCTAGCAGCTGGACAAACTACGATTTTTTTTTCCAGCATCAAGTTCATCTAGTTAATATCAACTCAACTCAAACCTGGATCTAAATTTGTATATGAATCATTAACTTGTATTTACAAAACCCTAAGCTGCTATTGAGAGAAATAAAATCACAGCTCCCTGGATAAGTAGAAATATTTCTTCTAAAAGGGCCTTTAGTTTCTGTGTCTGCTTGTTCATGATGACAGGAGAAAGAGAGACCACAGAGGCAGAGACAGACTTAGTTGCTTGACAAGGTTATCAAATCCTCATTTAGAGTAGAAGTTGCCTAACTATGTCCCACAGGTCCTATTTGGTACACCACCTGTTTGTATATGACCCATGAACTAAGAATGATTTTTATATTTTTGTGTGGCTGGAAAAAAATTTAAATAAAATGTTTTTGTTATACATATAAATTGTATAAATTCAAATGCCAGTGTCCTTAATAGTCATGTTGGAACACAACCACATTCATTTCTTTCAGTGGCTGATTTATGCTACAATGTAAGGTTGAGTAGTTTCTAACAAAACCCTATAAAGCCTATAATATTTACTATCTGGTCCTTAATAGAAGTTTGCAAATCCTGATGCAGGTTGAAGGTGGCAGTTCTTGTCTTGAGGTTTTAAATGTGGCTGTCTGAGAGGTCTGGTCACCTAATTCCTAGATTTATTTCTATTACTATAAGGAATAGACAGTGGTTATTACTCACTGAGATGTAAGGTTGGCATCAGAATAGACCAAATCCAAGAAGGGGGTCATCTCAAGGAGTTAAGTAGAAATCAATACCTGTCCCATGAGCTCAGCCTGCAGGAAGTTCTCCCAGAGGCCTTGGAGTAATAACAGCTTCCACTTGGAGAGCACCTGCTAGATGCTGTGTATTGCCCTGGCAACTGAAAAGTGTGTATTTTAAAGACGTCACCAAGGGCCAAGCACCGTGGCACATGACTGTAATCCCAGCGGCTCAGGAGGCTGAGGCAGGAGGGTTGCAAGTTCAAAGTCAGCCTCAGCAACTTAGTGAGACCCTGTCTCAAAATAAAAAAATAAAAAGGGCTGTGTTTGGCTCAGGGATTAAGTGACTGAGGGTTCAATATCTGGTAACAACAACAACAAAAATGTTACAAAGCAGGCCATTGTTGAAATATAGGACTCAGAAGGTGTGTTGGATGTGATTGTAGAAGCTGAAGAGTGTAAGAAAGGACTTCTAAAGTACTTGACAAGAAGGCACATCTTGTGACAGGTGGAGAGCTGCTGTAAGGAATTGGTGACCTCGCTTTCGGGAAAACACCAATAGTCTCTGGCAAGTAGTGGTTGCCTGGTAATGTTAGTTTTTTTCTCCTTTTTCCCCAAATTTATATTTACCAAAATGTACTTGGGGTATGCATTAAAAACAAACAACAAGGGCAGAAAGATTACAACACAAGGGCAGAAAGATTACAACACTAATAAAGTAGTTGTCAAAGGGGCTGGGGAGAGGGTGTAAGTAGACAGGGTTGGGTGGTATCATGGTTCACCATACATATTTTTCTTTTTTTTTTATTCTGAGCCATGTAAATGTGTTCACTATCAAAAATTAAATGAAAACTTTGTAAGGAGGCATTGTTTGATAGACAAATCCACTTATATCACAGTTGTTCCTCTAATATTGATTTTATTCCATTTTGCTTTTTTCCCTTTACTTTAGATCTAATCTGTTCCTTGATTTGGAAATGTATAACCCCAACTTCTTTGTTTATAAAAAAAACTCCTGTGGATAACAGTGATAATTCAGGTTGTGGTTCATTTTTACACTCAAAACTTAGTACCCAGTAGCATTATTGGTGCAAAAATATGTATTCTATAGTAGGTAAAATTGTGGCTATTTACCAAGGTATTAATGCTGGACTAAATTAAATAACATAATTAAAAATTAATAAATTTTCCAAATTTATTGAAACATTGCAGGGCCTTGTGATTATAGAAAGAAAGACACCTGTGCTCCTTCACAGAAAATACACGGTCCTTCATGTCTTAGATCTTGTCTTCTGTTCTTAGCTCATCTCCTGAGGCCTACTTCTTCCACCTCCAATGTCATAAACCATTGTCAGGTCTCAGCAGGACCCTGCAGTTTCTCACCTAAGTGCTTCTCACTTAGTATAGGCTTAGCAAATACTCAATTGATGGATGATCCATACGTTTTATGATACTGGTTTCATTTTCCAGAATTATCCTCCTATTCGAGAGAAGCTAGAAAAGTTATTTAACATACATATACCACCCTCATTTTAATGATTATGTGTAACTTTCTAAATTTTGAAATTAATTAAATTGGCTTTTATGCACCAGTCTTTCCTGAGTTTAGTTAATATGGATCAAACCACCCATAGGTAGACTGGTTTTATCAAACCATCTATGGGTAGAGGAGTGTTCCATGTGGAGTGTGCACCTTAGAAGGAAGCACTCGGTAAGCACAAACAACCCAACTCACCTCCACTCCCTGAGTCCAACCAAGTTCCAGAACTAAACTTTGACCCTGAATAGTAAAATCCTCTCCAAAATTCTGTTTTCATTCTCTTTATGAAGAGTTCAGAGATCGGATTCCATTAGTTAAGCTAATATTCAAGGCTCTGTCAATTGGTCCCAATATACTTTTTCGAGCCATATTCCTCAGTGAGCCTGTCCGCTCCAGCTAGGTTAGTTTCCAGAAGACATGTGCTCTATTCACTTCTACCTTCAAATCTTAAACCATACTCTTCTGATTAAGCAAGTCCCATGGATTTGTTTATTTTTTATAGCAGTTTGTCTTTTGCTACTAAGATTTTTATATGTAATAAAGGCCTAAATAAAACCCATTTCTTTCTCATCCTCTTTCTTGGTACCTGCTGTTTATACCAAAACATCTAATAACTTGTGTATATGTGCTCTGATTGTTTGCTAGTTCATATTATTTATATATTTCCTCTCCTCAAATAGAAGGACTGTTCTTCAGAGACATAGGTTCAGTTTTCCGGTTCTTTGTCATTTGTCATAATGCCTGCTACAGGGCTGGCTGGACTGAGGAGTATTAAGGATACTGTCCTAGTCTATTTGTGCTACTATGACAAAATATTACAGACTAGGTAATTTTTAAAGAACAGAAATTTATTTGTCACAGTTCTGGAAGCTGAGAAGTCCATTATCTGTGGGCTGGCAGGTTCATGGTCTAGACAGGGTCGGGTCTCTTCTGCCAAGAGGTGCCTTGAATACTGTGCCTTCTAGAAAGAAAGAATGTGGCACCCTCATATGGTGGAATGTAGAGAGGTAAAAAAGGATGAACTTCCTCCATCAAACCCTTTATAAAGATAACTGATCCCATTCCTAAGAGAGGAGTCCTGTGGCTGAAGCACCTTTTAAAGGCCTTACCTTGGCAATACCTGAATTTTGTAGGGAGACACATTCAAGACACAGCAGATGCCAATTAAACTGAGTCTTCTGAAGGCATTTTTTGAATTAAAAGGAAGAAAATGAATACATAGTTTCTGCATTGATGCAATTTAATTTTTGTTACCTAGAGCAATACGAACTGTTGCAACAGATTTATTACTAGCCTTATCTTTTAGGGATGGACAAACAGATATTTACAAAAGTTTCATGACTTGCCCAAAGTCACTGTGTGGCAGAATTGAAATTTGGAAATACATCTGCTGATGTCAGAGCTTTTTCTTTTTCTTTTTTTTTTTCTTCATGAATGTTTGACAGTGCCAGTAATCTTTAAGACTGGAGAGTTTAAATGTTTACTATATGTTCTTAGTTGGCAACTTGATGAAAAAAATAGTTTTTCCTACAAAATGAAAGTGCTATCTTTCTCTTAAAATTAAAATTGCACAGAGGACAGCTTCTTTTTATCAAAAGTAATATGGAAACATAAAGGGAATCAGTAGGAGAATAATTTTCAATAGTTAGGGAAATAAAACCTCACCAGATTAGTCAACTAACAAAGAAATTCTGAGTTAGACAAACTTCATATTCCCAGACTTCTTGGGGAGATAGCCAGCATATCAAGGCATATTTTCTACTGCTTGTCTGGAAAAAGGTCTTTCAAAGACCCAGATTATTCTTCTTTTCTCTCTTGTTTAACATTCGAAGACAAACTAAGATAGTAGTGTGGGTTTAATTTCTAACACTTTCCCAAACAAAATCATGGCTCAGTAGTCCAAGAAGGCAAAATGGCAAGACTTAGTCCATTTTCTATTGCTATAATGGAATGTCTTAGTCTGAGTCATTTTTAAAGAAAAGAAGTTTATTTAGCTCACAGTTCTAGAGCCTGGGAAGTCCAAATTCATGGTGCCAGCATCTGGTGAGGGCCTTCTTGAGGCCTTATTACATGATGAAGGGGATCACGTGTGCCATGGAGCAAGAGTACTAACTCTCTTCATCTTCTTAGAAAGCACTGATGCCATCAATGCATCCCCCACCACCTCATGGCCTCATCTGATACTAATTAGCTCTCACAAACTCCACATCCAAACACCATCAACATGGTAAGGCAGCTCTGCTTTGGGGAGGGTCTTGGGCCGCTTCACCTCATGGTGGAAAGCAGAAGGGCAAGTGGCTGCATGTGAAAGAGATAAAACCTGAGAGGTGGCCTTGCTTTAGAACAGCCTGCTCTTGCAAGAATGAACCTATTCCTTTGAGAAGGCTTTAATTCCTCTTAATGACTTAATTACCTCTTAAAGGCCCCACCTCCCTACACTGCCACAATGACAATGAATTTCAGCATAAATTTTGGAGGGAACAAACTGTATTTGAACTATAGCAAGTAGATTTTTTAAAATTCCTTGTTAAAAACTAGGTCCCCTTCCCCCCAGCCTCACCACCTATAAACTTCAACCACATTATCTACTTCCTTGTTCCTGTGGCCATACCTACCCTGGAAACAAAATATTTCTTTTGATCTTTTTCCCTCTCTTGGGCATTTTCTTTCTCTTCTGATCCTCACTGAATGGGAGACCCTGGTGTTGTGCAGCAGGTGTGCTGGGTGGAAGGCAGCTTGCCTCTCCAAAGACACAGCAGACAAAAGGGAGGAGCCAGGCTGTCCCACTGCAGGACAATGTCCCTGAGAACCATTCAATCCCTTTTTGTGAGAAGCAGAAAAATACATGAGACTGACATCTCCATATCTAGTCATTCCCACTGTTTCTCCTTCCTGCTGAAATCTGGAAACTCACATGATCAGTCACACCCATGTAAGTTCTCTAACTGACAGAAACCAATCTGAGGCTGGGTAATAAGAGGAAGGGAAAGGATGAGGGGGAGGGAAGGGGCTTTCTGGGGATATTGAAGCTTTCTTTACCTAGAAAAGCCATTTCCTTTTATTCTAACCCCAGGCTTGTTTTAATTTTAAGCTACTAATTTGAAATCGCTAATCAGTTGCCATAGGCATACAAATACTTCCAGGATTGCAAAATACCTGCCCATTTCTAATCAACCCCAAAGTGATAATGATTTATATATCCAATGTGCACTTAGTCTGAAAAACCCAGGCACTTTTTATGAGATGACCTGTGGAGATTATTCAGTAGAAGTTTCTAATTCATATTAACAGCTGGGAGGCCCATAGAGGATTATAGCATTTTCGTGATTGATCAAGAGAGTGAGCGCACACGTTTTTAAAATTACAAACTCTAAGAAGCGATTTCACCAAGATTATTTTGCGCATCTACTCAGAATAGTATTTTCGAATGCTTCTTAGTGGGGCATTAGTGGAAATGCCGGAGGAGCCCCTAAAGAGAAGCAAGGTTTACATAGCATGAGCTCTCATTGCTGCTTCAATACCGAATATTTACTGGGAAGCAGGATGGGTTTCTTCATTTAAAGAGAATTATTTGGCTTGGCTTAATGAAGCAAGAATTAACTGTTAGCTCTATCACTTAGCCTCCTGCTGTGATGTATCTATCTCTATTTTTTAAAAAATTTTAATACATTCTTGTCAGGTCATAGCCACCTACACATTTGAGGGGATTGGTAAGAGAGAAGACCATTGATTCTAATTGAAGTGACAGCAGATATTTGAGTAGAGTGCAATAATCTGCATTGAAATATGACTGCTATTCCAATTAGAATTTGTTTTCCCTCTTCTACCCAAATGGGCAAGCAGATCTTTATGACCTTGCAAAGTGGTGTCTTGACCATCCTTTTAAATTATACTCTGAAAATAAGTACTTGAAAATAAGTATCTGTCAGGGGGTGGGGGTGCTCTTTCAAGGGAAACCACAGCTGCAGCATCACCCAGAGTCAAACCCAGCATGGCAGCTTCCCGTGGAATTCTGCCATCCCAGTCAACTGTCATGTTGACCAGTTGAGATTATGAAATATCTTGGGAACACGATAAGCCCAGGGGGCATGGTTGCAAAAAGTTCAACTCACACTCTCTTAAATTTGACTCATCCTTTCCAGAAAGCCTTTCTCAAATGAAAATGTTGTCAATCCCATTTGGGGCCATTATGAGGCTAGAGAGAGGGTCTTAGGAGAAAAAAAGGAAATGGGTGAAAAGGGAGGGCACTGAAGGTGAGTTTTTCAAATAGAAATTCTGTTTGATGGTCTGGTTCATGGTAGCATTATTTTATTTTAGTGACTGCCTTTCAAAGGCTTCTATGTACCTTATCAAAATGCCCTTTATTGTGTGTGTGTGTGTATATATATATTTTTGAAGTTAAATTCATATTTTTGAAGTTAAATTTAGAACTATATATATATATAAATATAAATATATAAATATATATATAGTATATATTTATATTATATATAAATATATGATAAAAAAATATATAATAAAAATAAATATATATATAGTTCTAAATTTAACTTCAAAAATATGATTTTTCTTGGTAAAAAGAGAATCTTTTAATTTTTTATAACAAATCTTTGAAACTTCATTTTGATAGAATAATTTTTTGCCCCTTTTATAGATCCTCATTGATATTTCCTAACCTAATATTTTCAGAGGGAAAGAAATCCTATATCATCTGGAATGAATAGGACTGTGGTGAATAACTTGTGTTGCATGTCACTGAGGTTGCCAATTTACAAAGTTAGACCTCAGACCAAATACTTGCCCAGCACTGTTTAGACAGTTACACGTTGAGCAATTATTTAGAGAAGATATGGCTGCTAAACACTCAGACACCTTGGGAAGAGGTGTCAATCATCAACTGCCCCCAGCCAATTCTGAACAAATCCTTGTTTGTATCATTAAGGGAACGGAGCATGTTTCATACTGATGTCCTACAGTAGTTCTGGTCCAAGGGCCTCCTGTTGTCATTATCACAGGCATATTCTAACGGAGATAATTCTATCTTAATGTGTCTGTTACCTATCAAAATGGATGTCACAGTACATTTCCTCAACAGGAGACAACTTCTGTGGATGAACAGGACACATATATCTGGATTGTCACATACTCTAGAAACCTCGTGGGTTTTACAAATGGTCCAAATTCATAGTTGCTACTTTTAGGGTGTGTGATGGTGTAGGAGGCTGTCAATCAAAAATGGGAGCTTAACGCTCTCTGTAACTTTTGATATTGAAATAAGATTCCTCTGCGGTAAGCTCAGAAATGGAGTGGAACAAGTTAATTAAAATACTTTTCAGCCACTGATAGTTTCCAATTGGCATTTCCTCTGGAGCATTCTTTGTTGCTATAAAGCTCATCTGAAGCCTATAGGAAGATCATTTAAAACCAAAATAATTTCTTCTAAGCTCTTTCTGCCCTCTCTTTTAAGATCTGAAGGCAACAATTTTGTGGAATTCTCACTAATACCTTACCTCTCTGTGCTGTCATGGAAAGTGTGCGGGAGCATCACATTTTAAGGCACACAACCTGAAAACAGCTATATTGGCAGAGAGCAGCTTGTCTCACTATGCATGCTAATGAGTGATCAGCCGAGTCTTGAGGAAGTAACTGGGAACTCCAGTCTAGGTTCTTGAGGTTATTTTTGGCCTTTCATTTCCTAGAAAAAGAAATATGCAGGAAGAGACTTATTTATATGTTGACTTCTTTGCTCTGTGTAGAACTATTTGAAGAATTATTTTTCAAACTAAAATAACTTACTATACAAGGAGTGAGACCCTCATCGTGGAATGTGTGTCTTCCAGAAATTGCAAACCGGTGGCCCACAGGCCACATCCAGCCTGCAGACACGCTTTGTGGCCTACATGTTTGTTAATTAAGTTATGAGACATTTTATGAGACTGGAGATTTCACATAAAAATGTAAATTTGAGAAAAAAAAATCTGCCAATACTGAGTCTACACCACCTCCAGACAGAGCTAAATACCAACTGTCCCCTTTAAATGATGCTCAGGCCCTCCAGTAGCTACCTCTAGATGGGGAGAGTGGATGTGTTTATACCTCTTCTCTCAGGTTTAAATCCTTCAGCTGCCCCCTTTAGATGGGACTGAGCCCTTCAGTTTGCCATAATTCTTTTGTTCCAACAAAAATCATAAAATAAGGTCCTACTGCAGGCTTAGCAAAGACATTTGTGATCCCTTTTCTTGTCAAAGAACTTTTTGATATTATCTTTATTAGCAATAACAAGAGAAACTATGATAAAAGTTCTTTGAGCTTCTTATTAACTTCTTATTAACTTCCTTCCCATTATTCATTGAGCACCTAGCATGTGCTGGGCACTTTTCTCACCCTGTCTCACATATTAATCACAACAACTCCTCACAGTAGGTAAGTTTCAGACAAGGAAAGTGGAGCTCTGAGAGTCTGAATAATTCGCCTGAGATCACACAGAATTAAATTACATTTCTAGGCCTGCCTGGTTTCAAGTCCAGACTCTTCTGCTAAGTTTCCCAAAGGCTTTAGATGACTCGACACAAATCTTATTCCTTTTACTACATCCCTATCAAGAGTGAGGAATCGAATAGAGAAGTCTAAGAGAGAGGAAAGTTTTGGTATTTCCCCCTGCCCTCAGTTGCTACATCATCATTTCTCTCTTGAAACTTGCAACTAAACTACCTATTTTGGCTTTTGAAATTACTCATGGCAAGCCATGAAACATGACGTATGTGTGGCTCCTGTAGGCCACTGGAAGGTTGGCATCCATGTGGCTTTAGCCTTTCCTTAGAAGTTCATTCTTCCTTTCCAACTGCTGCACAGCTGTATGGAGCTCAATTTGTAATAAAATGGTTTAGTGCAAACCATACATACATAATGGTCTTTGATTTCCCCCCAGGCTTTGAAAATCTCTCTTAATTATCTGCCTGTGGGCTTGGAATTTCTTTGCCAAGTCTATCTTCATTTACTGAAGAGTCTCCAGAGTACCACTTTGAGAGGAATTTCTTCAGAAGTGGAAACTGGCCCCAAGCCCTCATGTTGAAGAAGGTCAATTGTAGTAATAAAGTTGACTTAAAACTTACCCCAGAGAGGAAGTCCCTTAAGAAAAGGCACTCTGTGCCCACCCACTCTCTAAGAAAAGTTGTGGAAATGGGAGCAAGGGAGGGAAAGAAGGACACTGCACCAGACAGAGCTGGGGACTAACACCTCCCCGGGCCGGGGAGGTGGCCTTCCACTGCTCCAAATTCCTGCTTGCCCCAGCACACTCACTCAACCCTCCCAATACTTTTATTCATAAATTCTTTTGTCTGTTTGGGTATTTATTCAAGCCTTCTCAAGGATCTACACAGAATGACACTTCTCCCTCCCTCTCCATCCTTTGTCCTGCTTTATTCTTAAATCTCTTCACAATATCATATATATTTTTTTTCTTTTTTAAATCTCTCTCACCTACATTTGAGCTCTCTAAGGACAAGGGCCTGGCCTGTGTTATTCACTGCTATACCCCTAGCACTCTGCATAGCACAGAATTAGAACTCAAAAAATATGTTTCTGAAGATGCACTGTGTACTCTGGATCTGAAAGGAGTAAGACATTATTCTCACCTTCAAGGCATCCATAATTTTTAGAGACACAGATATAAGTGCAACTCATAATGTGAGAACCTGTATTCATTCCATTAGCAAAAGTGATACCACTGATTAATTATTGGACTCCAAGGATTTAATGTTTTTATCTTATGCATCATCTTGACTGGGCCCTAGGGTGCCCACATATATGGCTGAATATTCTAAGTATATCTATGAGAATGTTTTATAATGAGATTAACATTTGAATCAGTAGACTGGACTGAGTGAAGCAGATTTCCTTCCCTAATGTGGGTGGCCTTTATCTAATCAGTTGAAAGCCTTAATAGAACAAGAAGTCTGACCCTTTCAGCAGAAAAGGGAACTCCTCTGGGACTGACTGTCTTGAACTGAAATATCTTTTTTTTTAATCATCAGAATCAGAGCATCAGTTCTTCTTGGCTCTTGAACCCATTGGCTTTGGGGCTGGAATTATATACATCAGCTCTCTTGAGTCTCCATCCCATTCTAAGTTTTGGGACTTTTTAGTCTCTATAATTGCACGAGCCAGACACACACACACACACACACACACACACACGTTTTACAGATGATATGATATATTTTATTGGTTCTGTTTTTTGGACCCTAGATAATACAGTGGGCCACACATTGCAAAAATGTTGACCCTGCTTCTCCAAGAGACAGATGCCACATGGGATTGGAGATCTATATATATAATGGATTTACTGTGGGAAGAGCCTGTCGAGGGTAAGGTGGGAAGAAGCAGGAATATTTGGGGGAGCCAAAGGCTCATGAGACAGGTCTGATACCTGGAAAGAACAGAGGGAAGGACTGGGTAGAAAGACTTTCAGATGGAAGTGCAGTTCTGAGAAAGTTGGGGCTGGCCTGATGGAAGGTCCCTGAACCAAAGATGCCCATTTAAGGAATCCCCTTTTAGGTGGGAATGGCCCAGCTCTCACACCCCCATGGAACTCTGTAATTGGTTGCAAGTGATGCTGGAGAAGTATGGCCTGGGAGTGAACACAGGAGATCCAAGTACAGCAGCTGTGCCCCAGACAGGCTGTCGTGATGGAGAGTGGAACAGGCAGCTGTGCTTCACAACCTGTGCTCTGACGTGCCCTTCTGAGGCCGAGGGTGGCCTTTCACAAATGTGTGTCCCCTCTCCATGTGGGAGGGACCACATGTTTTTAAAGCCAGTGTGGGGAGGAGTCCCTAGGGGCTGTTCTTGGAGCACGTTGGTCGTATGTGTACCAGAGCCAATCTTGGAGCCATCTCAGCTCATAAGCCAGAGCGGCCAGGCTGCGGAGGGAGGGGTGTGGAAGTCTAGGGGGGAACGTGGCCTGGAAGCCATGTTATTTGTCTCCTCCACTGAGGCCAGACACATGGCAATGTGAGGGGAGGAGGACCTGGTCTCTAAAACCAACAATACACCAATGGGGGAGGGCCAGCTTTGGTAGCCACCCCTCTACTTGACAGACCCCACTGGCTGAGGTGTGGAGGCTCTGAGCCACACCATGGATACATTTCAACAGAGCTGGGAGGAACATGGCAGAGATTCGCTCCTTTGTTGGAGCAGAACACCTCCCATGGGCGGGCAGGCAAAGCTACTAGGCCACCTGTTCTTCTGGCAAACCAAATAGGCTGAAATGATTATAAATCAAAATTTTTTTTCTTTTACTCCTCCGCTAGGATCAAAATTTATTAGCAATTCAGAAGATTTGTGTGGGCTGGGCTTCCCCTGTAAACATTTCCCTTCTTTCAGTTATTTCCCTTAATCTACAAATGAAGAGAACCGCCACTTAATGCCTGTAGAAAACAACCCTGTCAATTAACTTTGATGGAGTCATAGGAGATGAAGCACTCACTCATGCTAGACAGGAATTTGGAGATCCTTTCTTGTTACATATAGGGAAGTCAGTCGAAACCCAGAAAATGAGTGATTGATTGCCCAAGGTCACCTGAATGACTGATGGCAGAAATAGCTGGAACCCCACCAGGGCTTTGGTTCTTAAACCCAAGTTCTGCCCACCACAGCAGCCTCACCTTCTTCCTGGATGCTTTTTATTTTAAGTCCTTTAAGTTAAAGACATACTTGCCAGCCAAAGATTTTTCATAAACCCTATAAAACAAGATTTCTCCTTTTCTAAGAAACTACTTTTTTCTCTGGATAAGACTTTTGTGACCTTACTATCCGCGGAGTGGTAAGAGGGAAGAGTGACATGCAATGTCATTATCTTAAACACTGACCATGGCTAAAACCTAACATAAATCCTGTGAAGGGAGAAAAGGACGGTGAAGCTGAGGCCCTCCCACCCCCCAAAAACTCCATCTTTGGAAGTGTTAGAGCGAGAATTTGTTGACTTATATGGAAGATCCCAGGAGCTGCTTGTCTGTAGGCTTGAAAACTTCTTTGAACTGAAAGGAACCTTGACAATTATCTATGAGGAAGCAGAGCCTCAGAAGGAACAAGTCCTGTGACCACAGTCACAGGGCAGAGTTGGAACTGGAACCCACGCTTCCTACTCAGTCAGATAGATTGCTGGTGGCAGAAAGCCTTGAAGAGCCCAAGGATGAGGTCCTAATGCAAGCCAAGCAAGGGCAAATGAGAAAAGGATCCAGGGAAGACGAGAAGACCCAATTGGAGAACTGGGCAGACAGGAAAGGGCACAATAGCCCAGAAAGCCTCCGCTCAGTCATGGCATGTGCCACTGCCACTCAAAAGCCACTAGTCATGGCAAGTCACACAGGCAAGGAGAGAACATAGCAACTCAGGTGTCAACCGCCAGGGATAATGCAGAGGACTGCAAGTCTGCATCCCCTCCAAGACTCATCGGATGCCATTCCGCCCCTCTATGTGGTAGTGTGAGGAGGCCGAGCCTTTGGGAGGTGAGGAGGTCATGGGCTGAGCCCTCAAGAAAGGGGTTGGAACTCTTCTTAAAGAACCCCCAGGAAGCTCTCAGTCTCTCCTTGCCATCTGAGGACGCAATGTACGTCAGTGGCCTGCAACCCCGAAGAAGGCCCTCATCAGGACACTCCTGCTGACTCCACCAAGACCTCTGCCTTCCAGCCTTAGAACTGAGAGCAATAAATGTGTGTCATTGAAGCCACCCTGACCACGGTCATTTGTTGTCACGGCTCTAAATAAATAAGACAGGTTGTGTGTGTGTGTGTGTGTGTGTGTGTGTGTGAAATATTTGAAACAATGTTGCCATCTTCCCATCTACCACAATGGGAACCACACTTCACATTTATTAGCGCATTTGATCTTGAGTACAAAGCCTAGGAGGTGGATAAAAATATCATCCGATGACTAAAGTTTATATCACAAATAGAAGACAGGGCTGACCTCTGAGCACAAATATGTGCCTCAAGACCCACCTCCTCCACAGGCCCTGTCTGTTTCAGGATCTCTGCCTTCATCTCGACAGACAGAGCTTCCCTCTCCCCCATGCCGTCTCCCAACTGGGAAAAATCAGCCTAATGCCTAATTCCAAGACTTCAGCCATCTGTTATTTTTACCTGCATTGACAGATTCATTTATTTATTCAAAAAAATAGATATTGAGCATCTGTGGGTTTTTCATGACACAAAGCAGCAGGCATGGGGTGGATAGAGAGATAGTCAGAAACAGATGATGGACCTGCTCTCACTAACCTAGAGAAGATATGGACACCTAAAATGTGTGGAGTAAGGTGGTGAGTCACAGACACAGGTGAACCTACCGTCAAATTGTTGTGGGGAAGCCACAGGAAGAAGAGAGTTATTCTCATGAGGAAATCCTAGAAAAAGATGGCGGAGGAGTTATCAGTTGAGTCTTTAAAGGACAGGTTGGGCATAAGATAGGCAGATGGAGGGAAGGAAAAGAATCATGAAGATAGGGCCATAAACATTAAAAGCATAACATATTACACATCATCCTCTAAAACACCGCAAATTTTAAGAATCCTGTTTTGGCTTTTCTTCATTTTTAAAAAATGTTATACAAACAGCTTCAAAAAAAAAATAAAATTAGAAGTTTTATCTTTCAGTTTCCTTGGTGAAACATGATGGAAAGTAGGCCCATTTTGCCTGGGAAAAATATTTTATTCATTCATTCAACACATATTTAATGAGCACTTCCTATAAGCAGAGCATGATTCAGGTATGGGGATGCAACAGTGATCAAGAGGCTCAGATTTCTGCCCTCAGGCTGCCTGCATTCTATCGAGTACATAAAGAGAGACCTGGAAACTGAAGAGTATGTTTATGGAGGAAGCAGATCTTGACTGTCAGTCTAACCAGCACCATTTTTCTTGTGCAGACAGTGGGGAGTCCTTGCAAGTTTTCTTTGGGGACATATTGAGCACTAGGTTTGGGGGTTATTCAAGAGAAGGGACATTCAAAAAGCAGTTCATGCTGATGTCTAGCAGATGGAAAAGCAACTCTGACCTAGGTTGGCCAGAGTGGATGTAAAGCCAGGACAATATGTCAAAGTTTCCCTTGGCAGGGAACAGCAGGAGAGGAATTCCTGTTTGTGTGATTGGGAGACCAAGGAGAGGAGAAAACCAAAGCTCCTGTGCTTTGCAGCCTTACCTCTGGTCAGAGAAGGATAGAGTAGGTCAGAAGTTGACCCGCATTTCAAAGTGCGGTCTGATATTTAACAGTTGTGAAACTATGGGCTGGTTGTTTAACCCCTCTAAGCTCAGTGACTTCATCTGTGAAAGTGAAAAATAATACCTAATGCAGGACAAAGAAGGTTGTAAATATGGTGCACAGAAGACAGGTGAAACTGTCAGCAGCGTTTTGCTATGAATATTATGGTTAAATGGAAGATGAACTGGCTGGGACATGCATTTGAAGTAACTGCAGGACATCCAAAGAGTGCAGTTGAGTCACAAAGATGAGGGCCTTAAACTAGGCATGGTGGCACATTCCTGTAATCCCAGTGACTTTGGAGGCTGAAGCAGGAGGATTCCAAGTTCAAAGCCAGCCTGGGCCACTTAGTAAGACTGTCTCAAAACAACTAATAAAAAGGGCTGTGGATATAGCTCTGTGGTAGAGCACCCCTGGGTTCCATCCACAGTACCACCCCAAACAAAATCAAGCAAAAAAACAAAGACTAGGGCCTTATCAATGACAACAGTATCTTCCTGCAGGAAATTCAGAGATTCTGTATGAACAACTGGAAAGATGGGAGCTTCACATGAATACCTGTATCCACTATTAGTAGTAGTGTGCTAGCATTTATTTTGTGAGCATTTACTCTACTAAGTATTTGTCAAAACTTCAGCTCCTTTAGCTCTCACAAAGCCTAAGAAGGTGATATCATTGTCACTACTTTTAATTAATGAAGAGACTGAGATGGAGTTAATTAAACTGCCCAGCCCATAGCTAGTGAAGGATAGAACTCAAATTCAGGTCCCCTTGACTCCAAAGCCCCCCAATCTTAAAACATTCAAGGTTCGAACTAGCAAATTCAGAAATGGCACTTAATTTGATCTGACCACCTACCCTCCCACACTTCCCACCCTGATTGGCTGGCCCTGCAGAAGATATGCTGCCCAGCTGAGCAGCCTCTGTGGACTGGGCAGAGATTGCTGCTATTCAGTTACTGATCTGTCAGCCTAATCACAGTCCTGGGGGGTAGCTCTCTGGGCTCTGGAAAGGCCGTCAGTGTCCTTCCAGGTTCACTAGGCCCTGCCTCTGGTAATTCTGTCTAAGATCCCCAGGGCCGGAAGTCAATGGGAGTGGAATCCACCCCGGGGTAGAGACCCCTGTTCAACTTGTGCTGCCACCTCTTACCACCTGTGGGATTTGGGGACTGTCTCATATCCTTTTTTGAGCTTCTTTCCCTGGCTAATTCACAAATCAGACATAATGACCTTAGGTTCAGACCAGACAACAGGGAAATAGAGAAAAATAATCTGTGGAAGGAATCACTACGCAACTAGCATTTGCTCTCAGTGACGTGGCCCTGGCCTAACTCCCCAAGATGGGAAGGGAGTCATGAGCCACAGAGTCTTGCTTGGTCCTTTGATTAGACTAGCTTGAACTATTGTAAAACCTATTTTAACTTTTCGTTTCCAAGTGCAATCCTGTTTAGTCATTTTTTCACTCAAGAAAAGTGTCCCACTCCCAGAAAACTGCTTTGTCCCTTCTGTGTGAATGTTAATTTTAGCATTACCTGCATGGATGACAGGTTTCTGATCCCAAACAAGGCCTCCTCAGAATAGAACGGAGGCAGCCCTGTGACTCACTTGGGGGTTGAATATCATGTGTGTTAATAGCTTTGCCATTTCTCAGCGAACAGATCCTAGCAGTGAACACACTCTGCCGTGCTGTTCTTTCCTAATAATTTTCTGTATGTGGGTCTGACAAATTGGCTTTCAAAAATCCCTGGCACAAAGATGGCACTTGCCAGCTCATATGTGGGAAGAATTTGATATTAGCAGAAGAAAAGCGTGATGCAAATTGTTCCGGGGTGTAAGTTAGGGGAGCTTGACTTTGCTTCTTATTCTAAGTCAATCCCTTTAAAATATTAACTCATCCCACTGAGCAGCGACCTGCCTTTGTATTAGCATTCTCTTCTCACTTCCACTGGCTCCCAAGCAGACATTTTCTTGTTTTTCTCTTCTTTTCTTTTAACGGAGGATCTGGCCTTTCTTGGAGACACCAAAATGCCAGGGCAGTCGAGCGAATAATCGGCATTTACTGTGGGGCTCTGCTAGGTTTTCCAAGCAGAAGGACAGAGAGGTTGAATGAGTGGGGGTCCCTGTGCGTGTGGCTTTGTGTAGCAGGCCTGCCAAGCATTGCTATTCCAGCCCTTAAACCTGTGCCAGACTGTTAATGTCTTAATGCTTATTCAAGTGTCAGGGAGTGCTGGCAGATGTCAGGGAGAATGGGAGGCTGTCAATAGAGAAATTACTTACATTCACGGGGTGATTGCCGCAGTCTGTCAGGTAGCGTTTGAGAGGATGTCAAGCTGAAAAGGAGGAAGCAGAGAAGAAAAGACGGTGGCAGCGAACAGCACTGGGGGAGGGTCCTTTTTTTAAAAAAAAAATGTGTTTAGATATTTTCTTTTTATTTCTGGAGCTAAACTTCAGACATAGCAGTCACAGGTCAGAAAATAAACAAGGTGTTTCCTATTTCTGGGGACCTTAAAAATATAAGAATAGATCATTTGTTTCTTGACATGAGGCAAATAATTCACGTTCTTTCCTGAGAAGGCAGCAGGAGTCAGTTCCCTGGTTATCTGGAAACACACACACACACACACACACACACACACACACACACGTTTTTCCATATAATATAGTTTTATTCAACAACTACTTACTTCCTACTCCCTGTGTGCTAGGTGTGGTAGAAAAAAACAAAAGGGAATAAATATACATGGGAAATAGACTAAAAACACATTTTGTTTTTAATTTTTGGGAATAAAAGACATGCCCTTTCCTGTAAGGCTTAAAGAGTTTGAAGGAGAATGTCACCATGTAACTTCACCAGCTTCTGCCTGTCTGCTTGCATGGTGGGGACACTTAGGCTTCTGGAGAAAGGGGCTGGGAGGCAATCTTGCCGTTAACAGTTTCTCTTAGTTCCAGATTTGCCACAGTGATTCTGCTTCTTGCTTTCTATACCTGTAAAGCTCTATTCCTGTCTTTTCTTTTCACAGGTCTGTATACTCCCTGACCTATGTCTCCAACTTGTGAGTGTGTGTGTATGTGTGTGAGTGTGTGTGTGTGTGTGTGTGTGTGTAAGAGGAGAGGGTGTAAATACTATTGTCGTTTATCAGTGGACAACTGCAGTGGTCCAATTACCAGGACCCATAGAACCCATCTTTACAAAATTTATCTTTTCAGTGAAAGGTCAAGGCCCCTCAGAATCAGCCTGGAAATGGGAGACTCCTCCATTGTCTCCTGGTGATAAGAAAAACAGCATTATATTTAGAGGGAACATGACAAGTTAACAGGGGCTTCTTAGGGCTGTGTATGTTCAATGTCCCACATCTCCTCTTGTAAAATACCTCCTTTTTTTTTTTTTCTTGGTACAGGGGAGTGAACCCAGAGACACTTAACCACTGAGTCACATCCTGAGCCCCTTGTTTTAAATTTTATTTTATTTTATTTAGAGACAGGGTCTCACTGAGTTGCTCAGTGCCTTGCTAAGTTGATGAGATCAGCTTTGAACTCACATCCTTCTGCCCCAGTCTCCAAGTCACCAGGATCACAGGCATGCGTGCTACCTCGCCAGTAACATATATCCCTTTTGTGTTTTAAAATTTCTCCCAGAAGGAATAAGACAGGGGAGGTTAGGCGCATTTTTTTTTTGTTGTTGTTGTTAGTTTTAGGCTAGTCAAGGAAAAGCAAGTGTTTTACTGATGGAAACTCCAGAGCTAAGAGTGTAAGAATCAGAGACAGGGCAGTTTTTCACAGAATTCCTGAGTCAACTAAACTCCTGAAAGATGCTGCTGTAATGACCTGTTGCTATGGGAACAAAACTGGCTGGGTTGCCTCAGAGTGGAACCTGAGGTCCAGACATAGCCTGGACCAAGTGATGGCTCTGGGTGGTTCCCGAAGAGCCCACTCTCCACACCCTCCCACTGCACAGTTTCTCTCTCTTCCCCCATGAAGAGGTATGGAGTATGGAGTGTTTGTAGGAATGTGCTCATGCCACCTACCTGATGGCCTGATTGTGTGCTCAGGATTCCCAAGGCTCAGACCTCAATCAGTATAACACCAGACATGGATGAATCTCCAGGGCTTTTGAACACTCTAACCCTTGAAGTGATCCTCCCAAGGGGAAATAAGAACATTTCTGCCAGAAAAAAACAAAAATGCAGAAGGGTTTTAACCCATCCCAGAAGGATTCTTCTAGAGACACCTCACATTTCAGGGAAGAGTACAATTCTATGAAAACTTGACTCACCAGGCTTTCTTCCATTTTCTCCCTAAGCTGAAGCAGAAAGCAATCAGGTTAAAACTCCCTGTGAGTTTAAGCTGTAGCTATAGGTTCTCCTCTCCCACCTGCATTGCCCTTGAACACACAAGTATAGTCAACCTGACCCTTTCTCCTACAATATTAAGCTGCAATATTAAGCTCTGGGTAAAAGACATAGCATATTAATCAATCAATCTAGGACTTATGCTGAAAGAAATACTTGACACAGAGAAACATGCTATCAGTAGACAATCACACAATGACAAAATCTTGAGCATGTCAGCAAAAATACTAACAAAGCATTAACTTTCCCATATGCATCTGTTTTTCAACTTGTTTATTGATGCTGTTCATTTTACTGAATAGCTATATTTTTAAAAAAATAAAATAAAATCCGCTGGGGTTGTCTAGCTTTTTCAAAAGTAAAATCCACATATTTTCAAAATATTTTCTTTTTTCCCCTTTCCCTATTGTTATGATCACTATTATTCAAAATCCATGTTTCTTTTATCCTGTACTCCAACTGGATACTGGTTAAGGAGTGATGAGAAAAAATAGTAACAAGGTCAATAATTATCATTTATTAAATATTTGTTAAGTGCTGGGGTAGCCTCTTTGCATTTATTATCTCACTAAGACTTTAGCACAATCCATTACCCCTATTTTACAGGTGAGGTTTGAGGTTCAGAAATGCTGAACAATTTGAGGACTTTAGTAATCCCAGACCAAAGCTCAACCCTCCAGGAATCCCTGCCTTCAATCAGGACATATGTGCATCTTTAAATGCTCTTACAGAGTTGTATTATATCTTGTAGCTCTCCTTCAAAGTTCTTATGAGAGTTTGTAGTTTTGTATTTATTTGTATGATGATTAAGTAACCATCCCACCAAACCCTCACTGCTCCCAGACCCTAAAGTACCAGGGTAGCTGAAATCATGTCTATTTTTGCCATTATTAAAGCTGCTACATAGTAAGATTATAATACATAATGGACAATTTGTATTATATGATTTGATTAATGAATAAATTCTGTCTAATTCTAGGATTTGAGAGTTTAATTTAGGCAGAAAAATCATTTATTCTATTAAGTCCTAGGTGAGGAGATATTCCAAATGTCATTCAACATGCAACATACAATACTGCTCAAAAACTCTTCAGCTGTTGATCTTGGACATGCTACTTAAACGTTCTGTGCCTCAGTTTCTTCATTTGAAGAATGGAGTTAATAGTAGAACTCACCTCAAACAGGAAGATTAAATGAAGGTGCAATATTTCAGAACAGTGCATGGTATTTAGAAAGTTTTGTATATGTGTTAGATGTTGTCTTTATTCAGGAACTGTCTTAGCATTAATAAATCAAGTATACCAGGTTACTTTCATTGAAAGATGGCTATGTGATAGTATTTACTCATTAACTGAAAGCCCCTGTTTTGGTCCTTCTGATAGGTGTTAAAGAGGCAGCTTTACATGTTCTCTCAAACAAACAAACAGAAACACCCCAAATAAATCCATCTTGATGTTTGTACTAATCTTTCACCCTACAGAAAGAAAATATTTAGTAAAGATAAATTATTTTTAAAATTTTTGAACATATATCATAAATATTCGCTAAAAAAAATCAAAATATACTCCCACAGACTACATCCTTGGCAATCTTTATCAGTAATTATGAAATAAAGCAAAGCCATCAGGAGCCTGACCAGCCACACAGACCCCGAGTTCATCAGGGCCGGGCACCTATGAACTGCTTCATGTCTTATTTTCTCAATGAGAAAATGAAGACATTAATTAGACTGCTGTGATGGTTAGGTGAGATAAAAGCTCTGAAGACCCCAGTAGATCAAAAATGCTTAGTAAAAGTTTTCTAGAACCTCCACCCCTGCGGTCCGACCTTCTTCTTATAACCATCTCGAACAGGATGTGACCAATACACTACTATGCTTAGGGCCTTCTCTGGCCATTTCTTCAGTGTCTCTCCAGCCTTGCTAGGACCAGGGTGCTCACCTGGCCTTTCTCCTTCATCACATACTCCATGAGCTCCCAAGGCTCAGGTGATAAAAGTAAAACAGTAGAAAATTGAGACATTCCATCAAAACATCTGGGTAGGAATTTTCCTTCACTTCTGCTTCTGAGTGGTTTCTTGAGGCTCAGCAAGTTATTTAACCTTTCTTGGTTTCGTGCTGTTCATCTGTAAAAATGACACTATTCACCATGATGCCATAGTCTGGGATTACTACTTTGCTCCTCTGCCTTGTTATATCTATGTCATAATGGCAGTGTCACTAGAAATGTTTTCAATGTACACTCTCCGCAATCTTTATACTTATTGTATCATTTGGTCCTACTCTCAAAATTGTGAGATGTTTGAGGTAGGCACTGACATTCCATTTCCACATAAGGAAATTCACCACTCCAAATTCCAGACAAGGGGAGAATGACTCAGCAAGGTCACAGTGACCCTAGAACACAGAAGTATTTTACTGTGGTCTGTCAGACTTTTAGGTTGCACTTGTTGTATGCATTGAGCTGAGCAAAGTGTAAGTGACTGAGTAACAATCTCATTCTTTTGTTTATAGACTACATATTCAAAAATAAGTGATAACCCCAAGTAGCAGATGCTAAGAGGCAAATGTGTACACCATAGTGACTTTTCATCCTATAGATTTGTCTGTCAAGAAAGAATCCCTTCTTTTTCTTAGATGGAATTTCCTCATCATTGTGTAAATCACTCATCCCCTACACACACATGTGTGCGCACATGCACACATACAGCTCTTATGCGTTGGGAGCTCCATGAGAGAAACATTAATTTTACTATAATGCCATAATTGATATTGTATAAGTATCAGCCTTGGGTTGGATGTTTTCAACTGAGGTCTTTTTACAACAAGTGCAACCTTTAAACCATGCATAGTTAAATGTAATCTACTGCTTCAACATTTGATAGAACAACAAAAGTCAAGATTAGAAATTTTCGAGAAGTTGTCTTTAGACTTTTTTCCAGAGACCAGGTTTTAGGATTGGGTCTGGAGAAGAATGCAGAATTTCAGTTTCATTTTTAGCAACACTGGAAAGTGAAAGAATTTATTCTGAATCTCCACAAAAAGAATGAAGATTATGAGAATATATAGAATGCTTTCTTTTAAAATAAAATACATTCCCTGGACTTTTTATAAAACATTTTAAAAATATTTAAATGTTGAATCTGTGACTATTCACACATTTTAAACAAGATAAAGTATGAAAAGGTGTCTTGTGGAAAAAAATATTCTTCCTGTCCCTCATATTGTGTTCCTCTCCCAAATAGCTAACCACTCACCAGTTCCTTATTTATCTGTCCAAGTTATAAAATAATATATGTTTAATATAAAAATAATACAGCTCAAAAAAAGTGTTCCTTCTTATTTCTACATAATATTCTATACCTAGTTTCCTTATTATTTTCTACTATACCTAAAAAATGTTTTGAGTTTGTGAATGTATCAAAACTCCTCTAATAATGGATATTTAGTTTTCTTCTAATCTTTGCCATGAGGGAATGAATATTTTTATTCATGTCTTATTCCATCTGATGAATACAGTACTATCTGTAGGAAAATTTTCATTAGCTAGTGTTGCTTGATCAAAAGGTATTACTTTTGTAATCCTTTACAGTAGATCTGTACCAATCTTGTGAGTTAAAAAAAAACACTTTTAATTTATAATTTTACTATTATGAGTGGGAGAAAGCATTTTTCATCTGTGCAAAAGTTGTTTCAGACAAAAACAATGTGCTTCTATCATTTGCTATTTCCTCTTGGAGATTTTTGCTTGGTAGCAGTGTAGTGAACAAGTGAACCATCTCTATTTACTAGAGTTTGTTTTGGTATAGGCTTCTTTTTTAGAGGAAGGTGGCCATTCTTATCTCCTTTTTATTTGAAGATACTAGTGGTTAGTGGTGGCAAGCACTCATGGACTGTGCACTCCTCTCTTTGGCCCCAGTTGGATTTGAACAAATAGAAGTATAACTTTTCTTCTTTCTACAGCTTTTATCCCTATGGCTGAAATTTGCTCAGTATGTTTGAAAGAAACAACAATTTACAACTGAAACAATCTCCCAGTTTTTTTCTTCCTCCTTAAGTAATTTTGGAATCGTCTTATCAGTCCTTTTAATAAGAACTGGAGGAACTGATAAGAAAAAAGAGAATTTTCTACAACCAAATTGATATAACACTATTGCTAAATCATTGTTTGCTCTTTTTTTCTCCCAAAGAATTTTGAAAATAATTCTTTTTCAATCAATATATGTTTTTCAGATATTTGGAAATTGATAGCCCTTTCTGATTTCTTTAAACATGGTATAAAATTAACCTATTGGCTTTACATTACATCATTTAGTAAAGCCAGAATATGAAAGGAGAATGAGGTTATCTATATGTTGAACATTATTTAATTTAGCATGTATTATGGAGCAGTAATTATGAGCTAGATGTTCTACGAAACACTAACAATATGTAGTAGTAAATAAGAAAGCCATACCTTCTCAGAGCTTATAGTCTAAACTAGACACTCTTTACCCAAGTTATACAGGAGAATCCCCTGGGAAGCTTTACAAAAATACCAATATCTTTGTTCAAGCCAAGAATCTCTAGGGATGTAATTCAGGAGCAAATATTTTTTTAAAACTCCGAAACAGTTTCTAAGTGAAGCCAGAGTTGAAAACCACTGGTCTAACCATACCCGAGATACCTAGGAAACTAAAAATATTTTGAAGAGGAAGTGGTTATGGAAATTTTGACAGGATCTAATATGAATTATATATCTTTACATTAAAGCATTCTTGATACAATATTCAACTCTAAAGCAACAAAATCTTAAGACCTGCATTCCAATTTAGAGATTAAACACAGAAGATAGAGGAACAAGTTAAATGACACTACAAGGGAAAATATCAAACAAAGCCAGAAAGTGGAACTATTTCCAAGACAATGACCAGGCTTCTTCAAAAAAGGCAATGTCAAGAAAAACAAAATCGGGAATGGAGTGAGGGTTAATATAGATTAAAAGAGAATAAAAACACCAACCAAATATAGCATATGGATCTTGATTGCTTCCTGGCTCAAAATATCCTTGGGGACAATTTTTGGAGACATTTAAGAAATTTAAACATGTAGTAGAAATTAGGTGTTATTAGGATACATTGTTGATTTTTCTGAAGGGATGACATTATCTGTGTCCTTATTTTTAGGAGATGCACACTAAAATATTTTTAAGGATGCCTACAATTTTCAAATGGTTCTCCAACAACACAAAACGAAGTCACACATATAGACAAGCAAATGTAATCACACTTTTAAAAGGAGTTTGAAAGAGGCTGAGATATGAAGTATGAAAAAGCTGCTGAATATTAGAGTTGACAATTATATTTAATTAACTACCATTGATTGAGTTGTTTTCCAAATATTGTACTGATAACTTTATATGCATGATTTAATTTCATTTTTAAAACAAGTATTATTTCCATCTTATAAAGGAGAAAACTGAAGCTTAGAATGATTAAAC
This sequence comes from Urocitellus parryii, assembly GCF_045843805.1. Classification (NCBI taxonomy): domain Eukaryota; kingdom Metazoa; phylum Chordata; class Mammalia; order Rodentia; family Sciuridae; genus Urocitellus; species Urocitellus parryii. Next base: position 80,529,819 of record NC_135540.1, read on the forward strand.
AATTTGTTCAAGTTTTCCTGACCCGGGATTTGAACTAAGTTCTTCCTGTTTCCATTGTGGGTGATCTTGGTCATTATACAGCATTGCACTTCCCCTCCTCTGACATAACCACTTGTGAGGTAATGGAAAGCACACACGTTTTGTTTTGTTTTGTTTTTCCTCAGACTTATTTTACCATATTAGTCCATATAAATCTCTCATGTGTCTGTTCTATAATGTCTTTGGAGTCAAACCCAGCTGGACCCCTATTTTGATGCTACCATTTATTACATGTTTATTCTTAAGCAATGTTTTACAACTTTTCTCAACTTGTTTTCTCTTCTATGAGGCTGGAGATAATATAATATGCAATTGCTACACAGATTAAATAGATATGTAAGGAAAGCACTTAACATCATATCTGGCATATAATGAATGCTCAACAAATAGTAATCATCCCCCATCTTTCCTTAAATTTAATTCAGATGGCTACAAATGACTCCTGCTTACACACACAAAACAAATAAACAAAAAAACAAATAATCCTCATGTTTAAAGTAATTGCCAATACTGGATCTTTCAATCACATCCAGCAATTACCAACTTGTCATCAAAGACCATGGTTTTGAATCCCTAAAACTTAGAGCTCAACTAGCATTCAAAATTACATATTTGTTAGTGTTAACTCATTAGTCACATGGCCATTATTATACATTTGTTAAGGCTGAGCCAAGTACTTAAAAATTTTCTCTAGAACTTAAAATTAAGATATTGTCAATAGGTCTCTAAAAGTTAGGAAAAAACAGTTATGGTTTATTTGGGGACTGTGAAAGTTCATTCTAGATAAGAGAAATAGTATGAGGAAAATCATTGGAATAGAACAACTTAGGCTGTTTTTTTTCCTTCAATGATAGGTAATCCACTCAATTGTATTACTGCATATGTAAAAAATGTGAATAAGAGTCGGACATAGTGGCACACATCTGTAATACCAGCATCTCAGGAGGCTGAGGCAAGAGGATCATGAGTTCAAAGCCAGCCTCAGCAAAAGCAAGGCACTAAGCAACTCAGTGAGACCCTGTCTCTAAATAAAATACAAAATAGGTCTGGGGATGTAGCTCAGTGGTTGAGTGCCCCTGAGTTCAATCCCTGGTAGCCCCCATCCCCCAGAAAAGCATAAATAAGAGATACATTTTTAAAATTTTGAGAATCTTGACTGCTTAAATATAGTTTGTCTTCAAGCAAATGAGCAATTACAGTTGCTGACATGCCACATATCAGAGATAGTCTAATCTTATACCTGTACCTATCTATGTGTGATGGTGGGACATAACATTCAAGTTGGTGGGCATATCTCAGAATATAGTGGAGCCAGAAATGTCAAAGAAAGGTAAGGAGAATTTAGGTGATACAAAATACACAGATATGGCCACTGATTGGATGTAGGCAACAGATTTGGTTAGGAGGTCACACAGGCTCTGTGGTTACATGCTGAGTTGTCAGGAAGTGAGAGAGTCATAAGAAGGAGCTGGTTTGGAGGAGGTGAGAAATTTCCTAATAGAAATAGTAAAATTGTTAGATCTCACCTCTGTGCCTTATTAACACTAGTCATACCAGAACCCGTCTTTAAAAGTAGGTCATCATAATTCTGGAGGCTGAAAACCCAGAAATGTAGCTTACCTCAACTTGGGTAGCAGAGCACCTAACATCTTACCAGCTCTTACATGGCAAAGGAAATGACTTACAAAGTCTCTCCTTGAGCCAACAGGCACAGACTGGCCTAGAATATCCCTGGTCTGAAGCTTACGGGTGGGTGTTCCATGACCCATGCAATCCATAATTTCATCTGTATGGATAGGGTGGTTGAAAGCAGGGGAATAACTCAGGGAAAGTGAATTTTGGGGAGGTATATAATAGATCAAAGAGAAGTAATATTTTCACTCATTTATTTATTCAATAGATGTTGAGCAGCTATTATATACCAAGTATTGTGGGCATCAGGGTTAGAGACAAGGTCTTTGCTAGCATGTAATTTTTATTCGATTATTCTTATAGGATACCTATTCTAAATCTAATTTTACTAGTAATTATATAAATTGCAAAATAAGATAATTTTAGAGTGTTAAAATTCTCCTAAGGTTTTCTTGAAGTGTGTTTTTGTTCTTAAAGAATGAACTAGAGCAAATTCTTTCTGGCAACATCCATTGCTGACTCCTCATACTTCAGGTCTTACTCTAAGAGAAGCCACCCAGACACCCTCTAAGCAGATCCCCACAGAAGTCGTCATCTATAACCACTGGTGGGTCTTTATTTCTTTTTATAATGTGTCTTGTTTCCAGGATGATAGCCTCATGACAGTAACAACCTTGTCTGTTTTGTTCTCACTGGGTTCTCAATCCCTTTCCAGGGCCTGACACCCACAGATGATTCTTGGTAAATATCTGGAACTCAGGTGATCAACCATCTCAGTTTACCTAGAACTGAAGATTTTTCCAAGACAGGAGGTATTCAGTCCTAAAACCAGGCTGATTCTTGTTAAATTAGGACAGTTGGTTACTCTATGTGGCATGCATATCTACTGAATATAGATTAATACCAGAAATAGGCCTCCCACCATTGAAGTTGAACCTCACTTTTGGGTAAAAGAGACCCAAAGCAAAGGTATCACTATGTCATAGTAGATTTAGTTGCAGCCACTGGATCCAGCATGGACCTGAGCCATAGGGAAAAGTGAAAGCAGTTCCCTAGGGAATCTTTCAAGCACCACAAAGATCAGTGTAAGAATACAGGCACAGAGCTCCAGAGAAAAGCTATGTCCACATTCCCTACCATCAGTGGGTTTGGGTAGGTCTATTATCTGTAGGCCTCATCAAGATTCTTGGTTGTACAGGTACCCAGTTGGAAGTAGCCTGAAGACTCACAATTTAAAAAGTGGTCTTAATGCAAAGTAGCATTTGATCATTGAAAAGCACCTTTAACATCAGGTAGTTTAACCCTCTCAATTTACCACAGTGCGGACACGAACATTCTGAGACTTTGGCTTCTCTAAAGAAGTTCTTCAGGATCATCTTTATTTTGTTCCTATATTTAAGCTGATAAGATACTATACTCGATCTTAGCCAAAAGGCCGAGAAGCAAATTTTGTTCCTATATTGATTAGAGTGAAATATTGCCAGACTCTTGCTTCCTGGGTAAGACAAAGTTGTCCTGTTTTGATGTTTTCCCTCATTCTATGTGCTTTGGGACAAGTCCTGCTGGCCTTTTTTTTCCCAAACACCTTATTTCAATATGCTGGTTGATTCTTCCTAAAAGAATTTCTGTTTAAAAAGTTTCAAACATTTCCTCTTCCTTGAGGTATGAGTTGATTATTCCCAGATTTGGAGTGAAATGTGGTTTGCAGATTAAAAAAAGAAAAGAAAAGAAAGAAATGGAGGGCAGGAGAAAAAGGGAGGGAGGAAAGAAACTAAAAAATTCCTGTAAAAATTTTATAGACCAATCACCTTGATTATTGGGTAAGCTGTTCCTCAATTTTCTGTCACTGTGATAAGCATTAAAGGGTTTGCTTTGACAGCATATATGTTTTTGTCTCACCAATGGGAAGACAGAACAAAACTCAGGTTCATGTTCATTTTGCTGTATTTTCTGAATCAAAAGGCATCAATGTGTCTGCCATTAGCTTTGATGCAAGAGCAGGGACAAGACCCGTCGAAACTGCATCTATTCAGAGATGTTTTCAAAACAGTAAGTCCTAGGTCAACTATTTTGAGGAAAAATACAGCTTATTAGTATTTTGGAAGTTAGAAAATTTGGGCTTGTGACTGTCTCTCATAACAGCTGGTGTTTGAAAACAGGGTATTTAAAAAAAAAATCTGTTGTGTGTTCTTAAAAAAAAAAAAGAATAGCACACAACTGAAATTCCTGCTGCTCAGGAGGCTGAGGCAGGAGGAGGTTCGAGGCCAGCAACTTAGTGAAATCCTGTCTCAAAATGAAAATTAAAAAGGGCTAGGGTTGTAGCTCAGTGTTAGAGCACCCACAGATTCAATCTTTAGTACTGTGAAAGAAACAAAAATTTAAAATAACACACTCAACAGAACTTAAGACAAATGTTTTATTCATCTATGGAACTTTGTCCAGAGTGAGACATTTTCTTTTGTCCTTAGCTATGAATTTTCTTTTGTGAGAGGTGTTAAATTCTTACCTCTGTAGAAAAGGCCTTGGTCTGTCTCAGATTTATCTGTGTATGCACTTAAGAGATAACCTCTTAAATGACTGAGCAAGATCTAGGTCAGAAAATTTTGTTTTCTTTTCTTATAACATTTTCCAAACTCTACCTTTCTAAGCAAGAGCTGTGTCCTTCCAATCCAGCTCCTCATCCCAGATCCATTCCTTCAATCTCACAAACAGAGCTGAGGTAAACAGGCCAGTCCACTAACAGGGAGACACATCCAGATTCTACCTTGATTTTCTTCCAGTTCTTGACCACTCTTCAGAGACAGCTAATTGGAGACAATTATGTGCATAATTGTAGATTCTAAAATTATCACTGGTTAATTCTAGGCCCTGGAAACATTAATCATATGCTAATGGTGTTAGTGTGAGAGATTTGACTTTAAAGTAGGTTTTAGTCAAGAATCAAAGCTCATTTATGTGTTAACTGTGAGTCACAATGCACATCACTGTCTGAGAGCAGACACACACAATCACCTCAAAAAGCAAGAGAGAGCTGATTTGACACACTATGCGAGAGGTGTAACATTCCTCAGTACATTTATATCACATATTATAGTTTTGTGCAGTGGGACCAATAAAATTATCTGAAACTCTGATGAATAGTTACACTTCATAAATGTGACTAATCGGTCAACAGGAAAACATGAAACAATAACTGTTTGTATTTTTGCCTGAAAACATAAGTTTTAAATATGGAAGTTTAAGATGAGATAGTACAGCTGTATGAAAAATAGCCCTGTCTTGATTACAAAATTCTTTCTCTGAGACCTTTACAAAATTTAAAAAGTATAAGCTCCTGTGTACCCACAACACACAAAATGCTAACAAAAAAAAATTTACCTAAAATAAAATGAAATAAAATTCTACAGATAAAGTTCAAGTTACCTTTGACTCTCATTCCCAGTTCCACCTCTGCCCCTTACCAGAGACAGCAGAGAATCCCTCCAAATCTCTGGTGACATACAGTTAAATCATAGGATCAGTTCCATTTTGGGTGCAGAAAATATATTTAATAATTGTGCTTTTCCATAACAATATTGAAACATATTTTATGGGAATGCTGAGTTTTCTACTGAAATAATGATTATTGTGTCAGAATAAATGTTTGGACATTTTACAAGTTAAAACTTCACAGAATCATCCAGAAATCACAGCAATATTTTAGTGAAATTGTCTAATATTTTAAAAAGATGACATAGTCATGTGAAAATTAGTTATTTTGTTATATGAAAGAGAAAATACCTCAGGTATATGCTTTTATAATAACAACAATAAGTGCTAATTAAAAAATCTTTTTGTGTATATGTGTGAGACAGGGTCTCACCACTTTCCTCAGGCCTCAACTCATGATTTTCTTTCCTCGGCCTCTGGGTAGCTGGGATTTCAGGCAAGCATCACCACTCCCAGCTTAAAGAAGCTCTTTTGACTGACATGACTTTTGAATATAACTTTATGAAGACTAATTAGTAGTCCAGACTGTAATTGCTTCAGTGATAAAGCCACCAGAATTTACTATTGTACTGTCTTGAATAGCAAATAATATAAGAAATAGTATTAGCAACATTTAGAGAATTTCAATAAAAGGTACTAGCAATATGTAGAGAATTCTCCTTTCTCAGTTTTATCAAGAGATATTTGGGAATATTTGTCATCACTATTTGAAAACAAATTGTGCTTCTGTAATGTCAAAGTAGCTCCATAGAATAACCCCTGTAGGAATACTTAGAAAGTAAAATCACATGCAGTGTTTGGAGTCCTGGGCTTCTTTCTTTCTTTTTTTTGTTTTCTTTTTTTATTTTTAGTTGTAGATGTACACAATACCTTATTTTATTTATTTATTTTTATGTGGTGCTGAGGATCAAACCCAGTGTCCCATACATACTGGGCAAGTGCTTTACTACAATTCCTGAATTATTTCTGAACTCTTTGACTGGTGTTAACTTCACTATTATTGTTAGCTTTGATAGATCATTCACTTTCTCAATTTCTTCATCTCAAAAATGCCTTTGTTGATGGCACAGGATGGGGAAAGATTTTACAAAATGATTATTAATATTTCTTCCAGTTCCCAAATTCTATTATTATATGATTAATTTTCTTCCTTCTTCCTTTTCACTCAATATTTTGAGACACAGATTGATAGATAATTCGTTAAAACTGAGGGAATCTACTAGAAAAATAATCAGATTTAACAAATGAAAGGCTCTATCAGATATAAATCTTTTTCTTAATTCATTATAAGATCAACTCATCCAGAAGAAAACAAGAAAAAAACTGCTTAGAGAGAGAAGTTACAAGTAGAGAAATATATTTAGATTTACTATTTACTATAAAAATTTTATAGGATGAAGAATGCTTACTTAAATATATCTAAATAACCCCATGTTAAATGTAGTTGAATTTCTACACAAAACAGTGAAACATCTAATCAAAATGATGCATGTTTAAGATTATTGAATGTTTCTTTGTCAGTTCAGAAAAGAAAAGTTACTGTGCATTATGCAATCACTGAAGAGGATGACTGTCCAATGACCTAATGATACAGCCAAGTTATATTAGTTCTCAATTATCAATGTATCTCCTGGGCACATTGCAAATAATTACTTTGTAAGAATAGATATGAATGGGCAAATGAATGAAATAATAGTGCTTATTAAAGAAAAATAGTAAAATTGCATTTCAACATTTCTCATCTATAAATAAAAGGGATAGTAACTATTAAAAATCTTTTTAGGGAACTTGAAAATCTACTCTATCTGTGGTGGAATTTTCCATGCAGTTGTTAGATTCTTTTGTGCAACTTTAATGTCTCAGAGATAAAAAAAAAATGACATTGATAAAGTATCAACATAAATGTGGGAGAAACTTCCTAAAGTTATCTTTTCTACTCAATTCCCTTCCATTTTGGACTATCTTCTTAGCAATTTTAAATGGATAGCTATCTGTAATATTTTTAGTGATCCCAGTAAAGGAAAATACATTCCTTCTATAATGATGAATGTAAGAACTGAATGATCCTCACATACCTAATGTTATTCCTAAGTGAGTTAATGGTTGTGAAAGAACATTGTAAACTAATAAATGTTGAGGATTATTATTAAGATTACCAGTCCCAGGCTGACCACAATCTCTTATCTCAACACAAAAATCCCTTTGGAGTAGCAGGGTTCATTTAATAGCTATCAAAGGACTGATGGCACTGGGAAGGGACTTGGAATCTTAAATATCTAAATCTTCAAGTCCTGCTTTGGTCAACCTTCTCATCATGTTCCAGTATGTACAGAGGTCAAAGACAAACATATACATAGTATATTACTGTCCCCGTCCAACATGGTGTCCTTGGAAGCTAGGTTGGCCCACAGACAGATTTCTTTTTACCCAGGCCAGAAGCAGGAAGTGGTCAAGAAACCAAAGCATGGCGTAGCAGCCTCCTTCCCTTATTTTGCTCTAGGCCTTCAGATGATGAGGAAAGGGAAGTCATGGAGAAGCATACTAAATAGCAAGGGGAAAATAAGGGATTTTTTTCTCTAAGGTCTGAAGGTGAGCTGGTCTAACTGCCCTGTTAGAGACTTTAGCATAGTAACTCATCTTTCCATTGTAGCCACAGGGAGAGAGTCCAAAAAGAGAGGATCCCAAGAAATGAGTACTGTGGTTATTCAACATCTCTGTCTTGGCTTAGCCATACCACTGCAATTTTTCCTTTTTTGAAGTGGGATAGTTAGATTTTCTTCTTCTTTCTTTAAATCTGTTTTCTGTGAAATAGCAATTATTTTTCTTTAACCTAAAATAGTTTGTTTTATGATCAGTACTCCAGGTATCAAAGTTTTTTCTCTTAAATTTTCTTACCTATTAAAAATCATAGGGTTCCAGAGAAGCTGTGGCTATTTTTGAAGATACTATAAGACAAGTTAACAAATTAAAGTCATATTAACATAGTCTGCTTAGGAACTATTAAATGGTTTTCTCAAAATTGCATCTGATCATTCTTCATGTTTTTGCTTTCTGAAATACTCATACTTGGTTTTGTCAACATATCAGAGAGGCAGGGTGTATTATACTTATCTAAAGTGGGTTTGCCTTCCTTGGCTTTGAAAGAAATGAAGGCCCAGACAATGTTCCAGATTGATTGTTGATAGATAAATATGACCAATGCTTTTTGTTGTTGTTGTTGTTTTTCTACTTACAAACTGGGCCTAGGGTTTCATAACCTTGAACTGTTTATGTTCATGTTTCAGAGTGAAAATGAGAAAATGAATGTGAGAGAAAGTGTTAGAGAATTTTGGGAAGCTACTTGTCCATTTCATAAGGTACATTAAGACCCAGAGAGAGAAAGAGAGTTCAATGCTGAAAAGGGCTGCTGTTCCACTTGGGATATCTTGAATGTTTTTCTTGCATACCTTTTCCTCTTTAGTCCTATCTGGTGTTCTGGTGCCTCATTTAACATGAAGAGTTTTAAATATTTGAAGATAATTATGTTTTATGATGTTTTTATTTAAGATTCAAGTATCTTAAGGAAATCATAAATCATGAATAATGGTAAACTTGTATCTATAAAAAATGTGTGAGACAAATAATAAACTTTGCAAGAAAACAACTGCTTTCTAGTTTTGTTAACACATATCTTCTAGTTTTAAACATTATTTCATAAATCTTACAGTAACTAATTAACACAATTTTATGAAATCAGAAGATAGGAGCATTGGTCAGAGATGCATGGATTCAATCATAGTTTCTCGAGCTAACTGGTCTTGGCAAGTTATTTACCTTCCTGAGCCTCATTCCTTTTTTCTCACAAATGCAAATAATAGAACCTATGTCTCAGGGTTTTGGTGAGGACTAAGGGTAATGAAAGGAAGGAAAAAATGTAACACAGATATGGTGTAACATTTAACAGTGGGCAAAAGGAGTGAATGATAGGAACATTTGTCAACACGGATAGTTGATCAAAAAGTAAGTTGGGTGGAAAACAATGAGAAACAGCAGGAGAGGATTGCACAATAACATTTAGGTAAATATACTCGTGGTATTCACATAAAACAATACCATCATTGTTCATAAAAGATGGTTTGAAAAACACACTACATACAGTGTGGTGAAACTGGGATTTTAGATGGGAAATGAAAGAGATTAAAACAAAAGAAAGAAAGTTGGACTTGGATCAGTCATGACGCTTGCCCCCATTTTGTGCACATGAAGTAAGAGAGAATTGGGAAAGAAAAATGATCCTTAGCACAGAGTCTCAGATATAGTAGAAACTCAGAACAGGTGGCTATTTTTAAATACTAGAATGAAGTACTACTCATCAGGGCTTTATTTGCATCAGGGTGACCACTATTGAACTTATCCTTATTTATAGTAATAGGAGTTGAACTAGTGAAGCCAAAAGACCAGAAAGGAACCAGAAGAAGTAGAGAATGGAAAGAATCTTTTTTCATGATAGAGCATAATTAAGATGTAGTAGTAACATCGATTATTGAGTGTTTAACATTCATTCACTTTTTTATTCATTCTTTATCCAACCAATATGTATTTATTGAATGCCTGTCTGTGGGTTACTGTTCTAAACACTGGAAATACAGCAGGTAAATAACAAACCCTGATCTTTTTTTTTTTTTTTTTCTTTAGTACTGAGGATTGAATACAGCAGTGCTCTACCACTGAGCTATGCCCCCAGTCCTTTTTAATTTTTTTATTTTGAGACAGGATCTCCCTAAATTGTCCAGACTGGCCTCACTTAGAATCATCCTGCCTCAGACTCCCAAGTAGCTGGGATTGCAGGTGTGTGCCACCACACCCTGCTTGACAAACCCTGCTCTTATGGGGTTTCTAAGGGGAGAGAAGCATTAATAAGTAAAATATACAGTATGTTAAATGGTGATGTGTCCTGTGGAGGGAACAACAGAGAAGGGATAAACAAGGTGGGAATGATTACAGTTTTAAGTGGGGAGGTCAGGGAAGGCTTCTCTGAGAGATATTATTTCAACCATTTCATGTATTGGCTCTTTTAAGTCTCTCAACATAGGAAGAGTTACTTTGATTATCATGGTGCTGCTTTCCAGATGAGTAAACTGGGTTCCTGAGTCCTTCAGCTCCTTTTTCTAAGATATTATAGGTGCTTATGAAAAGAGACAGGGTCAGGGTTCAAAATGCCTGGGTCCACAGCTAGAAGGGATGCTGAGGGATCTACCAGAAAGGGGGAGCGGGAATGTGGTTTGAAAAAATACTGACTCAATATTATCACAGTACCCATTTTACATTTTGAGAATCCAAAATAAACATCTTTTGCTTGGGAAAAAACAATGTCAGTAAAATTGGGCAAAGTCTTCTGGGCTACTGTGAGTACCCAGAGGTTACAAAGGATATGGCAACTATTTTCATTATGAAATCTTGAATTAACCTAGCCCTTTTAATGTCTTGCTACAGGACTGTGAACCCCAAGAGAGTTAAGTGACTTGCCCAACATCACATGGCTTGTTTGTTACAGACCCAGGACGGAAAACTGAGCTTGAAAAACAAACAGCCAGCACAACCACACAGTGGGGCTGCCCTGCCAAGTTCCCTTGGCTGTGCGGTGTCTTGTTTAAAGTGCAGAGAAGACAGGTTAACTCCAAGGCTCAGGTCGGTGAGAGTGAATTAGTGAGTCAAGGTAGACCTAGAAGGAGAGAGGGAGTATAATAGAAAGAGAAGCAACAGGATGCTCAAATGAAGGAATGAGAGGGGAAGAATCCGCGAAGAGGCAATGTGAGATTCAAGGTGGCTCTTTCCATCCCAGGAAGGAGAGAGACAGAGAACGTGCACCACGTTCAAAAATGTTTTCTCGATCTCAATAATCCCAATTTCAGCCCTATGGGATAGCAATGAATAGTGTTGTTTTGTGGATAAACTTAAGTGCAGAAGAACTACTTAAGCTCACAGGGCTGCCAAAAGTCTCCTGATCACGTAGATTTTCTCTATGGGTCTCTTTCTTTGTTGCCATCATTTTTCCCTCAGCCTTCTTTCATGTGTATAAGGTGAAGTATTGGGGGTTTTTACCTTTTTACTAAAATAGTTATCAAGTAGCCAATGATAGCTTTAAGTATGTGGTTACCATGACAACATCGCCTTCACTAGCTTCCCCACCTTGCTTCCAGAATCATATGTCACAGAGTAGGTTCCTTTCCTTTGTGGAACTTCAACAGTTGTAATTTCACACCGTGTTTGGGTGGTTATTTGCTTAACGTTCGTCCTCTACCCGGTCAGCTTCATAATGGCCAGGACCAGCCTGCTTTTGCACCAGTGTGCCCCCAGCGTTTTGCACAATACTAGCACTCAGGCTCTTCGTAAACACTTGCTGAGCAAATGTTTTGTGGTTTCTCTCAGCTCTTTTCTGAAAGTTACATGGACAGTAACCTTCAGCTCATAATTAGGTTAATAGATACTGTATAACGAGTCGGGCCGGTATTTACAGGTAGTACGCGGGTAAATGAATACACACATGCGTACACACGACTGCACCAACAGCCCCAGGCAGGTGCACTCGGCAGGAAGCGAATGCTGTAGAGAGTCCCCACACCACCGCACTGGCCCAGGCAGTCTCCGCAGCGTGGGAGGGCACCCGGGCGACAGCGCTGCGGGAGTCCCCAGGCCTGCGGGCCCCGCGGGCAAGTCCCGGGGCGGTGGAGGCGGTGGCGGCGTGGGCGGTGAGCTGCGCTGTGATTGGTCCGCGCGCGCGGGAGGGGCGGGGCTGGCGGCGGGAGCGGGAGGCGGGCGCTCAGCGAGAAAGGGGTGTGCGCGGCTGCTGGTGCCGTAGTTTCAGTATAAACAAGGAACCCGACTGGTTAGGCGGATTTTCTGCCCTTCTTCCCGCGCTCTTTTCTTCCCGGTCCTTTGGTCGTATTTGTAGGCGCGCGACAAACAGCCAGGAGGCTGAGGACCCGGGGTCCATCTGCGGGTAGGTTGTTCCCTGGCTGGGCTGTTTTCCCGGGACCGGGGCTCGGCGGCGTGAGCGCGGGACTGGGCTGCGCGCTGCGCTCTCTTTGGAGACCCGGGAGCTGCACTGGGACTCAGGGGAGCTCTCAGACTGCGCCCCGGCTGCCGGCTGAGCTCTGAGACGGAGGGAGATCTTGAGGCGAGCGAGCGCTGACCCTAAGAGCCCTGAAAAGCCGAGGCGAGGGGAGTCCCATGCCCGACCCCCGCCAGCTCCTGGGACTGACCGGGTCCCAACAGGTGCTAGGCTGAGCCGCTGGGACCTGGGCAGGGATAGGCTGGGTTGTGCCTTGCTTCTTTCTCTCCAATCCTACAGCCTGGCTTTCTCTCTTGAGATCTCGGTAATGTTGGAGGGTTTGTCTGAGGCTAGTCACCTTCATCCTTTTCCAATCTCTTTTCTTTCTGTGCATTCCTAGGTTGTTTCCTTCTACCTGGCCAGTTTTCTCGTGTGTTTGTATGTGTATGGGGTGTTTATTTTTGTTACCGGTTCCGTATAATCTAAGGTCTGATTTAGGTAGGGATGGGGAAACAGGAGTCATGACTCTCATCCCTCAGTATCTTTAATTCCTCGGTTCACGTAAGTTCTCCTGGGAACCCCCGAGCCGCCTTGTTTTTTTGTCTGAGCTCAGGTGAATTACCTTGGGACACCTTTCCAGGGATACTAACATGAGTTGGGGGTACGTGGACGCCTCATGGACAGACAGCGTGAGAGAAGCTCCTTTTTAAAGGAGATCCTTGGGGCCAGTTTCAGTGTTGTTTGAGAGGAAAGGGCAAAATAGGGAGCTGGGGTTTATGTGTGTGCAAAAAACAAACAAACAAAAAAACAACCCCAAAACAAAACGGTTTGACTCTTGCTTCCTACTTTACCTCAAGCAAATTGGCGCAGTTTAAGCAAACAACGTTGCTAAGTCCCCTGACTGCGTCTAAGAGCATTTTTCTCTTTGAATATAGATGTATCGTTTTCACAGATGAATTCGGTGGGTATGGGTTATCCAGCTGGATATGTACACATATTTGTGTATGTATGTTTGGGTGAACGCGTCTCCAAGGAGTCCTTCGTCAGCACCACCATGTGACGATGGTCAGGAACTGCTGGTGTGCATAGATCTATATTTAGCCCTGGTGATCTCTCATGGCCTGGGAGGGTCTCTGAACTGGGTGCATAAAGGGGAAGAGTCCAGGGATCAGGGTACTGCACTCTTGAATGATGTCTGGCACAGTCAGACTCAGATGGGATGAATAATTATTCTTTCCCCCAGAGAACAGTAGCTGGAGCTTGCCATGTGATGACTGTGCCTTAATTTAAACATAGTTGGGACTATGGTGGTCAGTCTATACTAAGAAACAAGGAGGTTTAAAATTAAGCAGAATGGAGATTTGGGAGGAAATAACAGGTCAAATGAGCATTAGAGCAAATGTAGAATTGATTTATTCAAAAAAAGCTATAAAAATGTTTGGTCGTTGAGATTTTTCACAGCAGAAAAAAAGAATGGCAGCTGCTAAACCCTAACATTAATGACAGTTTTATTTGGGGGTGGGGGCCGTTTATGAGAACCCAGGGCACTTTTGACAGAAGTCATGGTTCACAAGCAGTGCTGTATTATTCCTTTCAAGCAGATTTTCTTGAGGATGAGGACATCAGCCACTGACTAGCAAGTTTCTTGTGGGCATTTTTTCCCTGCATGTCAGTCTCCTTTGTTTTCCTAGAGGTGGCAACCTAAGCATTGGCCTTCTACTTTCCAGTTGTCTAATGGAGGTTTCAATTCTTAAAACTTATTTCTCCTATAGTACATTTTCAGTTTGCTCCATCTTATGTGCTCCACCAGACATTTTATCTGATACCTACCATACCTGATATCTGGGGGATCATACTGTCTTTTGGAGAAGAGAATAACCACAAAATTATTTGCCTTTATCGTCCCCCCCCCTCCCTAGGTTGGCCTCTGTCTAATCTAATATAGTCTTAAGTATGCATTCATTATTTATCATAATAATACATAGTTTTGTGCTGTTATTAATGTTTCATTCTTATAATCTGAAATCTACTACTGGTAAATAGAGTACAATAGATTATATAAAGCCAATTGAATACCACCCATCTAGGGGAAAGAAAAAAATGGTAAGAAAATTGAGGGAGGAATCTGGGAGTGTGTTCCCATGCATGCTAGGTGAGATTCCCAGTGTGGCACAGGAATTCATGCGCTCAGCTTTCTCAGTCTCCAAAGGTTACCTGAAGAATTGAACTTGAGAAGAACATTTGGGTAATCCCAAAGGAGCACTGCCCTGGAAAGGAGATGGGGAAAAGAGGGTACTCTGCCTTGCTTGGGAGAAGAATCAGGACTCCCTGTGCAAGGACTGAGACTCTTAATTCTGATGCCACAAATAATAAATGGAAAAGTTTTTATAACATTTTGGGACATCTGAAAGAGGCTTATTGTACTGCTGAACCCACTGTGAAAGATTTATGGGGATTCTTGGTGGTGTTGGTGGTAGTTGAGATCAGGTATTTCCTCTTTATACCTTTCTTTTTTTTTCAGAACTATAGTAGTTTTTGTTTGTTTGTTTTTTTATTTTTTGGTTCTCCAGTTAAATCTACAAAAATTAGATCTGTACAAGCCTTGATTATTTAAAATGACAGTTGTAGCCTAGTCCTATGGGAATATTTCCATCCTGGGAATGAGGAGACTTGGGTTCTGGTAGAGCTAGAGCACTAACAGGTCATATGTCTTCTCCCTGTACCTGCAGCATCTGTAAAATTGACATGGGGAGTTGAGCTACATGGTTTCTGGATGCCTTTTCTCTCTGTCTTAACTGCTTTATTTTGTGCTCTCTCCACACTTTTGTACTGTTAGAGTGGACAGTGAAGGATGAAGTGATGTGTCATTGATGTTCAGTTACTTTCTGGGTCCATGGACATGAAGAGAGAAGAGTGAAATTCTTTTTATTGATAAATTCACATAGAAATCCTATATTTTCTTGAATTTCTCTTTGTTTTTCTCCTATAAGTGTGAAAATTTGAAATTACAAATTACCAATAAATGTTTCTTGGCCTGTTAAATCAGTATTATAATCCACTACATTTTTAATTTTTATTTTGATCAGTCATTTTTTCATCAGTTTATGTATTTATTATTTTCTCTCAAAGTATGTATATACTTGGAAGTCATTCAGTTGATTCAGATTTTATTAGGAAACCCTAATATGAAAATCAGTTTAACACAGAGAAAGTAAAAATTAGTCTTATAAGAAAGGGAAACCGCTTATAGACCAATAATACCATTCTTTTTAGCTAAATGAGAAGAATGGAAGGGGAGGGGTAAGCAGTTTTTTAAGAACTTGCATCCAGAAAATAAAATTATCCAAGTAACTGTGTTACATAATAAAATATAGAGAAAATCTTACTTTTAAAATGCTCTCACTAAGTGCCAGATCCTTTTCATGCTCCATGAACTGGGTTAGAAAATTAAATATTTTAATTGAAGTGTTCCCCACATGATATTCTATGGTTTAGCTTGAGATCTGTCATGTATAA
This sequence comes from Urocitellus parryii, assembly GCF_045843805.1. Taxonomy (NCBI): domain Eukaryota; kingdom Metazoa; phylum Chordata; class Mammalia; order Rodentia; family Sciuridae; genus Urocitellus; species Urocitellus parryii. Next base: position 80,545,525 of record NC_135540.1, read on the forward strand.
ATGACAACTCATCTACATAGAGCCATACTGTTCAATGAGGTAGCCTCTAGCCACATGGGGATATTTACACTTAAGTTTATTTAAATTGAACGAAATTAAAAATTTTATTTCTCAGTTGCGCAAGTCACATGTTAAGTGCTCAGTAATCCTTGTGGCCAGTTTCAACTATATTGGACAGTGCAGAAGAGGGACATTTCCAGGATCCCAACCCTTTTGACAGTGTTTGATTAGACAATGATGCTTTTGATTATCCAGAAAATCACTTTTGTTCTTCTGGGAAAATGAAATAATTAATTCTCATCATAGATGGGCATCTAAGATATCTGGAAATATAACTGACTGGCTTTGTTAGCTAGTATGTCTTCATTTCTACATCATGAACAATGCTCATGCTATGATCATAGGCACCAATTTCTCAATATTTTTTCCCCAGAACTCTAGTTGCCTTTCTTTTGCTTTTCTAAATCATCGCCAACTGTTATTGCTGAAAAAGCACCAACCATTTGAAAGGCAGGGCATGAGGAGCCATCTACTGTTCAAGTCAAGAACTGCATGGAGTTGTGGACATAAAGACAGTTAATACACAGGAATGGCAGCCTGTTTTAGATTCACTTCCCACACAGGAAAGCTTCATTTCATGGGAAAGTTTTAAATGAATTTCCAGATCTATTCAGATATGCCATGAAATATCATTTTGTATGTTAATAAACTGCTAACAGCATTCTCCCAAACAAAAGATAACAAATCTTAGCTTTGTTTTTCTTCAAAGGAAACCAAAGATTGTAAATATTTGAGTCACAAGTCCTTCCTCCATCAATTAAGAATTAGTGAAGAATTTTTTTTTTAAAGTAGCATCCATCCAGGAAAGATCAAGCAAAATGTAGATTTACTTTTTGTATGAACACCTATAACTTAGATCAGGAATTAACATAGCCTTTCATCGTGGAGAGAAATGGGATCTTCCTTTCTCAAAAACATGGACTTTTGTCCTCTCTTAACTGGGAAATCTACGAAGTATTTGGAACTCAGCTCCAAAGAATGTACTTATCTTGGAGTTAGTTACTTTCTGTTCACATGCCAAAGAAGTGAGGTGATTGTGTGTTGTCTACTCTGGGTTGCCTTGTCCACACAATACCTCTTTTTCTCAAGGAGGTTAGCCAGAGGTGGAGCTTTTCTATAGTTTCCACAGATGCTCTTAAAAATCTCTGCCTTTGTGACTTCCCCTAATGAAAGAAATGAGAGAATAATCTTCTATAAATTTTCAAGATCAAAATAAGCTATGTTTTAGACAGTGTCAGAAGTTGGACTTCTACCTTTCACCTTGACTCAAATCTACCATCAGGTGCACACACCCTGGGAGTGTGCAGTGAGTCTTTGTATGCTAAAGTCTCACATTGCCAAAAGGAGCCTGAAAGTACCTAAAAGTACCAGATGGAGAAATTTATGAAGTCTTTCTAATTCAGGGCTCTACAAGTTCAAATTTAAAAAAAAGAAAGAAATGGATTATTGAAGGTGCATCTCATCGAAGAGCAAAGTTCCTTTGGAATCTAGATTGGAATTGGGGAACCTGTAATTCCAGGATTTTAAACCTCTCCTCATTAAACAAATATGCTTTCAAAGTTCAGTTGTGATAAGGAGGGCTTTGTCCACTGAAGTAATTTTTTCCTTTTTTTTATGGATTGGGACACATGTCCAGCATTTGAACAGATGCTAAAATACCATAGACAACATAAAGGCCTTGCATTTATTAAATATTGCACTCTGTGTATTGAAAAGGAAAAGAAAACCTTTTGTTTCTTGGACTCCTTTATTTTTTTATGTCATTTTCTTGAGTGCAAAGGAAATGCTGACATGACATTCTGGGAGAGATTTACAAAGCACCTATAAGACGTTGAAGGATAGCTTTTGATTTTGTTCCCACACCCATATTTTCCTTGACCTCTTTTCCAATTTGAATCGTCACCTGAAACCACCTTATCCTGGTGCACCTGCTTCATCATAAATTACAATGTGCAAAAGCAGCCGCTAATTCAAACACAGTCTGCTGTTCAGAAAAAGGCAGCTTTTCATCTGGTGCTTTAGTTGGTTTGAAACCATTAGGCATGCCTTTCAAATCCATTCATCCCGTAAATCACCCAGAGCTTGCTTCCTTGCTGCTGGATCAATGTCGGGCTGAACTTTTTCAGGGTCCTTAGAAGAACATGATCTATCTTTGTGGCCAAATTAGCAGCCCCTGTAAGATGTCTTGTCTGTCAACCAACTTTTCAGCTTACCAAATTAATTCTAAGAGAGAATATTCATCTTCTCTACCTAGGTCAGGTATAACTTTCCTATTGGAACTTGCCTCATGGAAAGTTTTCCAGCATAGCCTATAATACGCACACTAATTTTTGTGGCTCTGAGCTTTCTTTGAGCTCAGTTTATTGTTTTAAAATCCAAAATTTGCTTCCTACTGTCTAGCTGTATCTCCTTCTACCTCAAAATACTGCCTGAATTTAGGGGAGAAAAGAAAGCTTATTTCAGTAGCTCTACACAAACCAAAAGAATTATCATTCTTTTATTCTTTTAACTCCATTTGTTTGATATAACCTGGGGAAAAAAAGTATTTCATGATTTCTAAGGAGCTGGTTTTGAATGTACTGGGCAAGGTAACTTTCAGATTCACCATGATCTCCAGCTTTGAGGTAGAGAAATGATATCCAGGTTCTTTCCAAATTAGCACATAGGCCTCTTAATCTGGGATTAGAGAACTCCCTTAAAGTATATTATTGGTATATTTCTGCTGGGATAGTAGGGAAGCAGTTTGTGATTTCCTTAAAAAGTTAAGAACCACTGGCTGTATAGAATATATTATGAAGGGTGGGGAATGGCTTACAAATGAAACTTTGTGAGCCTGGCTCTCAAAGTCTCCATTCTGTGTTAATGATGGGGATTTGAATAGTCAGTAGGTTTTTCATGTGCCTCATGCAAATCTCCTTTTCCAAGGGAATTTACTCCTTTGAAGTTTGATTTAACAGTAAATTAAGCTAGTGTTCTTGCTGCTTTGTCACATTCTAATTTTGGAAAATAGTGTTTCCTAAACAAAGTTTTTGATTAGCAGGTCCCCATTGAGAGGTACTTTGAGCTGGGCAAACTTTGTGCTAAAGAAGACTGATGAATAGTGGAGAGGCTGGTTTTGACATTATGTTGGAAAGTATGGAGAGAAGTAAATTGAGAGACAGAAAATATTAGTTGTGAGAGTTGAAAGTAGTACATTGCTGTAGATAAAGAAGGCAGCAGAACTATACTGATATTTAAAAAAAAAAAAAGAATGGAAACTAAAGGTTAAGAGCAACCTCGAACTATCCCTTCTTCCCCTAGAGAAATCATTAGCAAGTGATTTCTGGAATTAATAGAGCCCAGGGATAAATACTTTTCTGGGTTCTCATATCTAGTACTTTGGAGATGAGATTCATTTTCTTAATAAGAACTAAGCCAGTATTTAGTTGGCTCTCACTTTTCAATTCTAAAACTTAAAGCAGGTAAAACTAAAGGCCTGTCCATCAAATCTAAGTAATACTGACAAACAATAGCTCCTGGTGTGGGTAATCAGAAGGAAGATACTTGAGAGAAAACACACTACTATGTTTATCTTAATAGGTTAAAATTAAGTTTCACAAACAGCACTTTCTGTACCATTCTGCTGAGTTTATCCATTACACAGGCAGTTAATCCTTCATAAAACAGACTGGCCACTTGTTTGAGATTATCCAGGAATGAGTGATGCATACAGTGACCCATGGTATTCTCATAGTCATTTGTCTCACTTAATTTTTGTTGCTGGAGATCTATAAAGTAAATACAAGCAAATATTACGAACTTCATTGGATCAAAGGTGCTGTTTATTGTAAGATGCTCTGTTATTTCATATATTGCTGAAAAAAATGTCAAACATGTTTTCTTATAATCTGACTGTTTACATGCATCCTAGTTTTAAAGATAACAAAAATGGCTTTTAAAGTATATGTTAGAGTCTCTGAAGGCTGTTTCTAGATGGAACTATGCTTTGATTGCCAAAGTCAGTAGCTTCAGTACTGCTGTTGACAGTGTGACTTTTTAATAAGAGTAATTAATGGTATTAATATGTCTTTGGAACAAGGGTTTATGTAGAACATGTAAAACATAAATTATTCTAATAGCCTACAATTTGAGACAGACTAGCAGGCTTTTCATCTTATGGTTAAGCATTAGAAGTTCAAAGAAGACTATCTAGAGTAGAACACAAGTCGGGTCATAAATTTTATACCTGGAATCTGAAGATCCAGGTTTGGAACCCTGCCCTTTCTGTGCCTTCATATGGAACCCAAGCAAGTTTTCCTGGGTTTCAGCTTCTTACGCAGCCAAGAAAGGATGAGGAAATGTGCCACGTGAGGAGGTTGCAGAATCCAGAAGGGCATTTGGAGTCAGGAAACACACAAACAGGAGTCATGAAATTCTTAGAGCCTACTACTCTGTGGCTCTCCAGAGTAACCTGTTAAGGGGAACTGAGAGACATGAAGGCCTATGAAATGTAGGGACCTTTTCCAACACAGGAGATTCCATATTTAAGAAGAATGTGAGACCAACTAACCAAGGAAGAAGAGCTCAAGGAATTGAAAAGATGCTGTCTTGAATATATGGCAAAGTCGATAAAATTGCCCATGGTATGTAAATAAGAGGCTACCTTTTCCTGAGTGACTTTCATCTCAGTAGGTGATTGTTGCTTTCAACAGTCCGAGTGGCACCTGGGAAAAGAAACCAGCTGATTAGCCACGACATAATCTTTGAGCTTAATTCAAAACTGGAAAACATATTATGACATAACTCTCTTCTCACAATTGATTTGTAAGTGTAATAAGTGATAACTGCAAACTTTTTACCTTGATTTGGCTCCCATTGCTATTTACAGTGTTTTCTTTTTGGTACCTCATTGGAGGGAGTTTTTAAGTGATGATGTTTTGTCCCTCCTCAAGGAAATCCTGTGAGAGATACATTTCCAAAGATAAATACAAAAGCCTTTTGCCAGAACTCGAATAATAATGTTCTAAGGAGTTTGGTATAAAGAAAACAGGCAGTTGGGTGTGTGTTTGTTTTAATAATTTACATTTTGGAAGGGGTGAGTGAAACTGAAAATATCTGATAGAAAACATACCTGGAGATCAGGCATAAATAACTTTCTGAAGATTTTACAGCTATTGAGTGCCAAAGTTAGGATTTTATTAAATCTGAATTCTGTCCCGATCTGAGGCCTTATCCACTCTACAGGAATAAATAATTAAGAAGTATAAATGCTTAGTGGATTTTGGTGTTGATTCTTTGAAAGGGAACTCTGAGTGAACTGTGGCTGTCTTGTGGGTCTGTGCTTACTACTGAAATGCCCAAGATAGCAGGGGTGCAAGACAGGGGAGTTCCACTCTGCTCACTTTGTGCTAGACCACGTGGCTGCATCATGTTAGTCTGGTCACTCCAGTTCACCTTCCTGGGTCTCAGTTTGCACATTTTTAGAGGCAAAAAGCTTGGACCTGACAATGATGATACATTTGCTTTGGCTGCATCCATGACAATTTGGCAGTCATTGCCAATCACAGGACACGTATTCCCCTGTGGAGTTCTAGCCTCCAAATCTTGCTCATCCTCAGACCCCCCTAGGGAACTACTTGTAACTGATAGCGGTTGGAAAGTGAAATGAAATCTATTTCCTATAGCCTGGGTCAGATGACTTCTATGGCCTCTTTGAATGTTCTTTGAATTTATCAATTTCTGATTTTCTGGAGTTCTCAAGTCCTGGCAGTCATCTCTCCAAAGCACTTTATTAGAATGGTTGCAACAACAACTAAGGGAAGCTATCAGGGAAAATTCATGGTTCCTGGCAGAAAAAAAAAAAATCCAACTTCAAGGGAATTTTACTTCTCATCTGGTATAGGAAGAACACTGTGGTTATAACCATGGAAAGCTATTTTTTTTTTTTTTTAAGCCACAGGCAACCAAATCCAGACAGGATTCCATCAAGGTTATAGAAGTAACTTTAAGGCATGGCTCTTTTCTCAGGTTCAGGCCTCCCAGTTTGAGGACATTCTCTGTTTCTCAGGACAAGGGTGGAATGATTTTTTTCTTCCCGACAAGGATGACCCATTTGCAATGCTTATGTTACACATGAATGGTACTCATGAAAACTGGCAATTTAAAGAGGGAACAAGTGTACTCTATCCATTGCCTTCTACACTCTTAATGTTGAGTTAAATAAGTAAATAAAATGTTAATGTTGAGTTAGAAAGTTTTACCAACCAAGGGGATTTGTGTTAACATTGCATTCCATTGTCCCCGATCCTTTGGCTGTGATGACCATGTCTACCTATCTAAGTTAAAAGCTTGGCAGCCATGACCCTGTATAGTGACAGATCCCCCAGGGTGGCTCTCAGGAATCACTTTCTTCCCATTTGTAGCTTTTTTTTTTTTTTTTTTTATAGATCCCTTTAAATTCTTCCTCAGTGCTGATTCATGGATGGGATAGAGTGTAGGAGGAAGCTTTTTTCTATTTATTTTTCTTGATGTTCCTTTTCCTAGATGTTGTTGCCACCTGCCAGGTTGGCTTTAGAGTGGATATTAGTGCCTGGAACTCCACTCCTGGCCCCCTCCTGCCCAGGCACGTGCACACATTGTGATGCTCTGTGTCCTCCATTAACTGTGGCTTGAACAGATGCTAGTGGAGTGATGGATGTGACTTCTCAGACAGAGCCCTACACCCCCACCCCCATTTGGATGCAAATATCTTTTAGCATCTTGAAAAGTAGGATTAGCCCAGGTTGTGTCCTCCCTCAGCCTCCACACACCCTGTCCCTGTCAGTCCAAGGCCTGGAGTTTGGCTTCCCCTCATTGTTTGCTTTCTGAAACCCCCAGTTCAGCAGCTCTTGAATGCCTCCATTGTGCAGAGCAGCCGCCGCCAGAAACCCCAGTCTGTTGTCAGGGCCAAGCGCTGTGTCCCTAGGAATCCAAGTAATAACTTAATAGCCTCTGGCCTCTATGGAGCGCCCTCTGACAAGGGCTTTGTGAGTTACAAGGCCCACAGATGGAAAGGAGCAATTTATCTCAAGGACTGTCACAGTCCTCCTTGTTCCCAAATCAGGTGCCTCCTCAGCCTGTATGTTTACTGAGAACTGAGACTTTAAATACACCTCCCACCCTGAGAATTTGACACAAAGGGGTGAAAATCAACAGCATCTGATCTTCTCAGAAACACAGGAGTCAGCTTTCAGCTCTTGGTACAGGGAGACACAAACAACACACACCCTGTGCACTTTGATCCTAAGCCTCTTGTGCACATTAGTTTTTTCAGCTTCAGTTTTGGGTCTTCCCTGTATGTCCAGTGCTAGTCAACTGTCTCTTAAGCACTGTGTGATTCTTCCCAGCCAAATTTCAAGGCCTATACATTTCCACCTTAGGAAAATACCCTGATGGGATAAAGCAATCCAAGCCGGTTCCCTGCCCCTCTTCAGCACCAAATATGAAGGAGTGATATCTAAGTATGAAAGCCAGAGTCTTGGATTTAAGTCCAGATTGGATCCTTTGGTGTATTCATTTTATGCCATTTGATTGATTGGCTTGGTACTCAAAAGTATGCATATTTGTGGTACTAAAACAGTAGCTTGGTTCTTGGTAGGTTCTGATACTGTGTCAGAACCTAAATTATTATTTTTTAATTTGTTGTCCTCATTAGTATTAAAGCTTAATGTCTATTAAAGCTTTTTATTTCTCGATATTGTGTGTTACTGAAACCATGTTTTCTTCTTTTTATTCCTTTTAGGAAAGCATGCCTCAGACTCCTCCCTTTTCAGCAATGTTTGACAGCAGTGGTTACAACCGAAACCTCTATCAGTCTGCAGAAGACAGCTGTGGAGGGTTGTATTACCATGACAACAACCTCCTCTCTGGGTCTCTGGAAGCACTTATCCAGCACTTAGTACCTAATGTGGATTACTATCCAGATGTAAGTATTCATGTTCCTCTGAAACCTATCCTTGGTATTGAGCAGAAATTATAATATGTAGGGACCATATATACTATACAATTATATATGGGTTGCTAAGGATTTTTCTCATAAGAAATTGCATATTGATTATTGAATGCTTTCAGATCAAATCGAGCCTGAGTGTGGATCAGATTTTGGTGTAGTCTCCATTTCAGTTTCTTTTCAGATGAGGTACTACATTGTAGGCAGCCTGATACCACCTGAATGAAGTATCTATAATGTTTTGATTCATGCATACACCTTGGTCCTTAAATAAAAATGCCAGCGAACATTAGATGCTCCCAGCATTTGATATTTAATGCCTTTTTCATTTCTAATACCATCACTATCTGAGAAAAGTAGGAAAGTATTTGGAAGAGAGAAGATGATATATACTCAAGATGCAATGATTTATCAGTTGGGACATCAGATAGCATTTTTGCTTTTGTTTTACCTTAATAACCTACACTTGTATAGGTGGTACATTTCAGTATAGGGAATTCATTACATATTATCTCAATCTTTGCAGTAATTCCAAAAGAGTGAAGGGGAGATAATTGAAATTCACAGTATTGAGGATTTGCTCCAGCAACAGTAGTCAAATACAGGTTTTTCTTTCTGGGGCAAGTGATCCCCCCCCCTTCTTTTGTACAACAGCTATCTCTATAAAACTGATTTGAGTAGGACAATGAAATTTACTCAGCAGCTAGTTATTGATGGAGATTTCATGAAAATAGCTAGAGACCACATTCATTAGTTTTTATAAATACAATGAATATCATTGATGTGCAAAGAATTGTTTGTGTATGCCACTGTAATTCATCATGATGTTTCTTACTGAGTTATCTCTCTGTGTGTGAATTGTTACATAGCATTTTCAGATATGTTACCACACAGGGAAAACTTGTAATCAAAAGTAAAAGGAATCCCTTGTTCAGCCCTGCAAGCATTTATGAGCTACTAAAGGCGCCTAAGGGGGGAAAAAAAATCCATGGAATTTCTCTTTTCATTGGGAGTCTGAAACTCTTATAACAAATAAGCACCACTTCATTACTGGCTTCTTGGGAGACAATGTGGTTAAAGAAAAGTATATAGTGTAATATTGTGCTTTATCAAATTGCTTAGCCCTTGAGCAAGTAAATAGGTTTCCTGAAAGCCTGCCTTCAAATGTTCTGACACAAATGCTTCAGTGTACCACACTAAACACTCTGGAGAATTCTTGAGCTGAATGTGGGAGAGGAGGTGGGTTTTTTATTTTGTTTTGTTTTTTGTTTTATTTTGGTTTCAATTGAGTTACCATAATATTTGGACACAGAACCATATTCTGTATGGGTGGTATATTTAAGTTAGATTTCTCTTGGGCTGAATTTCATTCTTTACTAGAGTGAATTCTATGACTTGATATCCCAGCTCCCTGAGGACAAATGTGAAAATGTTCTCTGAATAATTTCAGGAGCCAAACTTATCCTGTACTTCTGTTATTTTTAGTATGGTTTGAGGGAAAAGACACATCCAGAGGTAACAGAGAAATCCATCTTCTACTGTCTTACTGTCTGACTCCGATAGGCATTACTCTCTGTAGCACATTGACTTTGATCAAGAGAACTTCATGAAATAAGGTGTATAATGTATAAGAAAGATATTAATTTCAGAAAATATGTAACAATGACTTTTTTCTCTTGCCACAGAGGACATACATATTTACCTTCCTACTCAGTTCTCGGTTATTTATGCATCCTTATGAGCTAATGGCCAAAGTCTGCCACTTATGTGTTGAGCACCAGAGGCTAAGTGAACCTGATGGTGATAAGGTAATGAAACATTTTGAACTTCATATTTTTTTCCCCTTAGGCTCAGATTTTGTGAAGTTGGTTACCTCAAATAACCCCAGCTTATCCCCAAGACGAAGAGCATAAGTGATATCATGGCTATGCTTAGGAATTGGGGTTGGTTGAAAGGATACCACAAATCTAATGCCATGGTGGGTCCCTGGATATTGCCATAAGTTAGTTGCACTTGGCAGGGACATTGTGGGATGGGGGAGTTAGAACTGCTTCTTCAACCCCAAAGATTTTGCACTAACCTGACCCTGGTATTATTTATTTGATGTAGTTTATGATGACAGATAACACTGAACTATATTTGCTTTTTCTCCCTAGAACCAGATGAGAAAAATTGCACCTAAAATTCTTCAGCTCTTGACAGAATGGACGGAAACATTTCCTTATGATTTTCGAGATGAAAGAATGATGAGAAACTTAAAAGATCTGGCTCACAGAATAGCCAGTGGTGAGGAGGTTAGTAACATGAATTTAGCACATAGCCTGGGTGGGAGATGGTGCTTCAGAATCTCAATGCTTCCTTTTGGTTCTGCCTTTGGGCAGACCCTCTGCATGGTGTGTTATTGTCCTTCTTGGTATATCAGGGGGGATGATTATTCCATCCCACTTCAAAGGGGTGCAATCTAGAGTTTTCTGATTAATTGGGGATATGTTCATGTGAATTCATGCACAGGTCTCATGTTGCAAGTGTGTTTTAATTTCACTTTACTTATATCTCTCTTCCTTCCAAAAAGTTTTGACAGAGCTAGCAAGAAAATAAATGGCATATTAATAAGCACTAATAGATTTAAATAGCATCTTAGTATAATAGTTGATAAGTAATATTAATAAATCATAAATAGAAATAGACAATCTGGACCAGGGAAGGGAGAAAACAAATATGCCACTGTTGAGAGCCAGCAGGGTTGGAAAGGACTGTTATGGGTTATGTTTAAGTTCCAGATAAAAGGGAAATGCAGGTGGTTATATAATTTTCATTTTCAGGGAAGGAAAAAAAGTACTAATTCCTCAATGCTTTAGAGGAAAAATTCAGAAACCTAGGGCTGGGGATAAAGCTCAGTGGTAGAGCACTTGCTTAGCTTGTATGACACCCTGGCTTCCATCCCCAATACCACCAAAATAAATAAATAAATACACAGAAACTTTCCAATAAGAATTTTTGTATAGGGGTCTTAGAATGAGATATTCTTTATAGTACTCTTTATAATGATTACTCCTTGATAAAACTAAGACCAGAGATTGGCACCTAAGTTACCAAAGGTAATTCTTTGGGAGAGGAAGACAGAGAAAATAATCCAAGTCTTCTGGTGCTAGAGATTGACTCAAGGCTAGGACCTGGAATAGGTGGAGATTGAAAGTAAATCTCTTAGATAATCTTCCATAAATTCTACTTCCCTCAATTGAGCCTTTGATAAGAGCTGACTAGTTGTGACAAATTTAGTGTTATCCTTTTTGAAGCAGGCCTGGAGGGCTGGTATTCAGTGTTGAGGCTTGTCAAGCAAGGATGTCTTTGTAGTATCTGTTGTTGCTGGAAACTTTCTGGAAACAAGTTGCTTCAGCAAGATACAACCTTTCACATAGAAGAATGTGGCCGAAACTTTCAGCAATGGCAGTGATGTCTTGTTTCATTCATCTGAAAATACATTCACTTCACACATAAACTTCATGCAGAACTCATTCTTTAAGTGGTGTTGAAAAGATAATATTAACAATCCTTATGGTGAGGTTTTCATGCCATTTCCCTAATGCAAAAAAAAAAAAAAACACACAGAAATCAAACTAAAATTGTATCAGTTTAGCACTTGAAAAACTGGAACTTGGCTTTCCTGCATTAGGTTCTACTTTATGAGATGATATTGAAGCCGGGTGCTCACAATAGCTTTCTGCAAGGCTGAATGGATCATTTCCTGAGTCATTTCACAAAGTTATGACTATTGTAATCATTTTGCCAGTTTGCCTGTCTCAGCTTCTGCCAGGTTTGTATTGATAGGTCCCTTACTCACAGAGGCAGACATTAAGCCTCATGGAGCAGTTATATGTAAGTCTTATGTTAGAGGGGTTAGCCCTTGGGTAGCTTGGCAAGGTCAGTGCAGACTCAATGACCTTGGTTTATGACAGTCTGCTCAAAAGATTGGTGGCATCACAGGGTGTTTTCTTGCATGAAGGCTGAGCCCTCGATCAGTTAGTTCTATATTCCAGGTGAGTGTGTGTAGCTACTTTGTATGACAGTCAGCTTATCTGCCTTCTCTGTATTGCTTTATTAAAACATGAAAATTATAACTTAGTTTTTCCTTAAAGAATCATCTTAAAAAACTTTTTTATTTTTAAGATTAAATGTTAGTGATTTGAAAATGCTAAATGGACGGCTTTTAGTCCTTCTTGTCATGGGTGTCAGAGAGGGAGATCATTTCTATCTGTAGCCAAATGAAACCTAGTCTATATTTTAGAACAAGATTGAGCCATTCAAAAGTTGGGTAGAGCATGCTTCATAACACCAAGAAAAGGGCCAGTCAGACTTCTGACCCACCTTCTTGTTAGCACTCCTGTTTTAATAACACATTCTTAATAAACTTTGGGAAATTCAGCAGGATTTGAGCATGTAAAGAGGAGATGAGAAGATAAGCCAAGTCTAACTGAGGAGCCAACTGACCTAGGGGTTGAGTAGAGAGATGTGCCCACCTTGTCAGGCTGGTGGGTGTCTCAGGAACCTGCTATTTCTTTGGTTGTTTTTATCTAATATTCAGAAATCAGGTCTACACTCGGCAGCTGGTTGATCTGAGTGTGCTTTGGCAAATCCCCTAAATTCCTTGCTCCTTTCTCATCTCCATAAATCATGCAATTAACTGCCCTGTGTTAATGTCCCTTCCAGCTCCCAAATTGCGTGATGGATGCTCTTTCCCCAGCTCTTTGCTTGGCAGTCCTTTATCTGTCATGTCTTTAAGTGTCTCTCCTCAGGTAGACTTCCTCTTGTCACCCTGAGCCTGCTCCCATTCCTGGTTGTCACCAGCTCTCCCTTCAGAGCACCTCATAGCATTCTGTGACTTGTAATGACTTTCTATTTGCTCCCACTGGGTTCCATGCTGTGCCCTCGTTGTTCACCATGGCATTTAATAGACTCTTAGCGCTTGAGTGAATGAATGAATGAATGAATGAATGAACAGGCAAATCAGTTACCACAATAGGAAAACATTATTTCCCTCCTGTGGCAGGAGTTTGGGCTTCAGTTGCAACTTGTTGCTTCTTGCCTCTGACTTCAGGGATTTCTTTGGCAGTCAGTGAAGCCAGGTGTGCCCCATATATAATTTAGGCAGGTTCTCGTGTATCTGCTAGGACAGTTCCACATAATTTGGCTTAATATGTTTCTCCCCTGGGGATTTGCCCTAAATGAAGTGGTTTATTAGGACTTGCCTGCAAGAAACATGAAATGGAACTAATGATTGAATTACATGACAAATGACTGTAGTGGCTAGAATGCAATTTTCTCTTCCTTAAGGGGCTGGTCTTTATAATAAGAACTTCTATCTTTATTTGCCAGGTAATTACTGTCGCTGGCATTTGAAGTTATAAAAAAGAATAAGTACATATTTAGCAATGCATGACTCAGTGAGGAAGCATGCTTAATAACACAAAGCTTGATTTCTCAAATGGAATCAAATGGAAGCAGGAAACTTAAAAGAGGTCACACACATTTCTGTGTCCTCTTCTTTTTCTCTCTTATGTACACATGCAGGCACACACAGAGGCACACACAGACCCACAGTGTTACTTGAATAGCTTTCTCCTATACCCTGCTGTGTACATTTCTCCCTATATGTGTTGGTGGTGTCTTTTGCTCACTCTGGTAATCTGGATATATAATTCCTCGCCCCCCCAACCAAAAAAAACCCTAAAATATTAATGCAGAATCAAAATCTTTCACCAGATGTACTAGTAGAGCATGGGTTCTCACCCATTGCTGTGTGTCAGAGTCACCTGAGGAGCATTTGCATCATGCTCCCCAGATTGTACCTCAAATCAATCAGTCAGAATCTCTGGAGGTGGACCAAGCTGTGGGCTCTCCCCCTCAGCTGTTTCTTTTGTGGGTGTGGTCTTCTGAGAGAAAAGTTCTTTCTTAGATGTCTTGAACCTGTGTTATCCAAGAAATCCCATTGTGGGAAAGTTATTTTTTTTAAAAGAGAAAGAGAGAGAGAATTTTTTAATATTTATTTTTTAGTTTTTGGCGGACACAACATCTTTGTTGGTATGTGGTGCTGAGGATCGAACCCGGGCTGCACACATGCCAGGCGAGTGCGCTACCACTTGAGCCACATCCCCAGCCCAGAAAGTTATTTTTTTTTTTAATAAATCAAGTAATATAGGAATGCATTCTGGTTGTTAAAAAGAGAACACAATTTATACAAAGCCCCCCAAAGTTTCACCAATCCTACAACTGGTGTCAGTTTTGTGTGTATGCATTTATGCACAGATACACACATCCATAGAAGCAGCGTGTATAGTTCATGTGTGCATGTGTGTGTTGGCCTCGTGTTTGCCACCCTGCTTTTCCACCCAGTGATGTGTCCCGGGGAACCTTTCCACGTCAGTGCAGATATCTGTGTCCTCTCTCACCTGCTCCACAGTAGTCAAAAAAATTAGTTTTTCTTTTCATAAACTACTTTGTTGGAAGCAAATACTATTTTCTCATGCAGAAAATGTACGATTTTTCTTAGAAAGCCTTAGCAAAGACTATAAGTCCCTTATTCACACTGAACTGTGATCAGTAGAGTAGTAATGACAGTTGTGGGTTACTCTTATTAAGTGGGCTTTAATGACTGAAACTGCAACTTTATGACATGTGTTTTGTACTCTGAATGGTACATGCTGTAACTAAAGTACCTCAAAAAAGTTTATTATTTATCTTAATAAGCTGGGAAATATTTGCATAATTTGAACAAGTAGTATTAACTCTCCTGAAGACGTGTACTTTGACATCTGGGACAGATGACTGAAGGAAACATCTTCAGGTAGAGTTCTTGGAGTTTTAATGTATCTCCATGTTACAAAAGTAGAAGAGGTAGGGCAGCCAGGATGAGGGATTGAAAATAGCCCATGACTCAGCCTTAAATTGCTTGGAATGCCAAAGAAAGAGGCATTTTCCTTGAGAGACATATATATTCCCAAACAAGTAGCATCTTCTAAACTGATAACCCGAATGTTGATTGAAAGATAGGTTTTTTGAAGATTCATTTTTTACACACTTAGGTATTTCATCATTTGGGGATGATCTGCAAATGCAGAGAAAAATCAGGTCATCTAATAGGCAACCATAAAGAACTCATCAGAATATATAATGACATGTAGAGAAGAAGAAAAAGAAGGCCGTGCTTTTTATCCTTTACAATGCAAGCATGAACCATTTCTCCATGTGTTGTAATCTTCCTTATGTGCAAATATCTCTAAGTTTTTATATGTGCTCTGTTAAACCAAATTACTTCTTTAAAAAAACACGTAGCTCTTATACTTGTCGGTAAATGCCACTCAATTTTCAGATAGTTAATCTCAGCAAATGATACTGTGATACCTTTTAAGAAGTCAGTAAAGCTGGGATGGGATTGTGGTTCAGTGGTAGAGTGCTTGCCTAGCACGTTTGAGGTATTGGGTTTGATCCTCAGTACCACATAAAACTAAATAAATAAAAATAAAGGTATTCTGTCAATCTAAAAAATTTATTTTAAAAGGTCAATAAAGCCTTTCTACATTTGTAGATTTACTGGAACTGTCATCCTTGAGAGCTGGTAACCTTAGCACCAAGTTTGCATTGAATCAGCCCATAGGTCTATCTGTGACATGGGCATCATAATCCACTAGAAAGAGAATTACTGTTGGCAATTTGGGACCAGAAAAGGAGGACCAAAAGAACTCCATAACTTAGAATAAGTGTGCTCAAAGAGTAGGGAAGTTATTTCTCTGATGTAACAAGTGTTTTCAAGGGAAGAGATTGACACTTCTCTATAACACCTGCAGTGTTTTTTAAACCAATTTCTCTTTAAGTATTGTGGCTATAGCAAAAGGAAGTTGCAAACAAAGTGGCATCTGGTATTAGCATTGTGGGGAGAACTGCCACATGGAAGAGTTGGTTGTGAACATTAGTACTGATTCATGAGCACCAGAGAAATGGGTAGCAGCCAAGTGGAGGTCAGATACCAAAAATGAATATCCACTTCCACAATGCATGTGAAAGTCAGGAAGGTGGGTGGGCGGGCAAGTGGGAAGTAATCTGTCAAGTAGTTTTCATGTCCTCAGGCTGATAAAATTGAATGATAGGAATGGAGAAATAAAGTAAGTGGCCTAAAAGAAAATGTTAGAAAAAGAATGCTCTTGGGTGTAGGAAAGACGGTGGAATGAGACAGACATCATTACCCTAAATACATGTATCAAAACACAAATGGTGTGACTATACTTAGTCTACAACCAGAGACATGAGAAATTGTGCTCTATTTGTGTAATATGAATTGAATTGCATTCTGCTGACATATATATAACAAATAAGAATAAATTTTTTAAAAAAAGAAAGAAAAAAGGATGCTCTGACTTGAGGTCACTGTATTTTATCCTTCCAAAAGTAAACAGATGCATTTCTACCAGAGAGCAGTTAGTTGTGTGTAGTCTTCATTAACACTGGATCCCCTTGAAAGCTCATCTGTAATGTCTATAGTGTTTTCAAGGCCCAACCTGAATCGGACTGTCCATAGCAACCTGATAACAATGACTAAACTCTACAGGTTTGGAAAGACACTTGATGTGTTTGTGTCTCTTTTAAACTATTAGAGCTATTTGAATCCTCCTGTAGGTTTCCTGAACTAAGTTGATTGCCCAATCTCAAGGTAAAATCACTCACAGACATAGTTCCTGAGGCTGCCTAGTACTGAAAAAGGACATGCAGAGCAAGATTGTAATTCTTTGCTTATTCCCTAGCAGACATACCGGAAAAATGTCCAGCAGATGATGCAGTGTCTCATTCGTAAACTTGCTGCCCTCAGCCAGTATGAGGAAGTTCTGGCAAAAATCAGCTCGACATCTACTGATCGGCTCACAGTTCTCAAGACCAAGCCACAGTCCATACAGAGGGATATCATTACTGTCTGCAGCGACCCTTACACGTTGGCCCAGCAGCTGACTCACATAGAGTTGGTGAGGCCCTGGTCATCTTTGCCCTTTGCAACCACAGGTTTTGTTTGCTTTGGCAACCAGACAATGTATCTGCCAGCAATAAAGTCACAAGAGAGGTCAGAGTAATCCAAATGGGAAATAATCTATGAAATAGGATTTGAAGGCATTTGAATATGAATGCTTTTGATATTCTGGGAATTTACTTGCAAATAAACACCAAACATAAATGAAAAGCAGAGTTCATTGACCTTCCTCATTTTCTGCCTCTGATTAATTTTTCCATGACTGGCTCAGTCTTCAACTATCTTATAGAACGTTGACCTAAGCAAAAAATTGCCTCTGTTCAGACCTTGGAGATAATGAAACAATTGGGGGTTAAAAGCTTATTTTATAATTTGCATTAAGAAATGGGGGTGATGCCAAAAGCCATTGGAAGGAGTTGACTTTTCATTTTCTTTAATGCTGTTGATAATGCTGGATTTTCGTTTCAGGAGAGGCTTAATTATATCGGGCCAGAAGAATTTGTTCAGGCATTTGTGCAGAAGGACCCTTTGGACAATGACAAGGTAATCTATCCATCTAGAGGTCAGTTCTAAGACTAGAACTGGAAAGCCGCCTTAGTTTATGATAATAGATAAGACATCCAGGCTAAAACTATTCTGTTTTAGGTTTTAAAATCAGGAAGTTAGTTAGTTAGTTTCTTTCTTTCATTAGCCATGTGGGATTCACTGCAATTCTTCTTGAGCCAGATCTCTGAGTGCCTTTACAATATTTTTACCCCATCACTAACTTTTAGCCTGTCTTTTGTCCTTATTGGGGAATGTAATAAGCCCTTTATAGCAAGTAGATGCAGGCATTTGTGGTAATGAAGGTAGAAGATAAAAGCATAATGATTTTAGCAGATTAAGCCAGAAAGAAAATAAAAATAACAATGCTGTGCTCATGATTCAACAATAGCATGGGCAGGAGAGACAGGATGCACATACATCCAGCCTGCTGAGCACGAATCTTCAATCTTCGCTGCTTTGCCTCTTGTTTGAAGGTTGATCCCTCATGTCAGGTTTATGGTGGAGCCCACACATTAAGGAAATAATACTGGACACAGAATATAAAATCATTGTACACATGTAAGAATTTTATCTTCCAGTAACTTCCATCCCTAAGCATTTTGAATTATAAAGCAAAAAAGACTGCATCACCC
Source organism: Urocitellus parryii (assembly GCF_045843805.1). Classification (NCBI taxonomy): domain Eukaryota; kingdom Metazoa; phylum Chordata; class Mammalia; order Rodentia; family Sciuridae; genus Urocitellus; species Urocitellus parryii. The sequence goes on from NC_135540.1 coordinate 80,563,739, forward strand.
GCTGATGAAAGTCCCCTCTGGGAGTAGGGACAACAGCTGTTTTCCGGCCTTAGAGTAGTTCCTCTCAGTCCGGCCTTAGGGTAGTTCCTCTCAGTACGGGAAGTGAAGAATATGTTTTGCAATAGAAGGCTAGTGGACTTTTTTGTTTGTTTCTTTTGGAAAAAAATGCAAAGGGGTTAATGAACTTCTTCAAGCTTGGCCTTGAACGCCAAGATGAGATGAACTTCTTTTGCCTTTGAAGAGTGTATCACTCACCCTCCTAAAAACCAGGATAGCGTAGACTTCTATTTATCATCTTTGGAAGATATTTTGTTTCTTGGTACACGATGATCCAAAATTTTGTTCAGCAGCTTAATTTTAGGAGAAGGTTTTTGAGGCCCCTGCCCTGTTGGCCTCTCCTTCCTGTGTTGATAGCAATTGGTATTTGTATCCCATTAATCAGTGCAAGATTGTTTTTGAATGCAGCCAGAACCCTTCCTTTGAATTGTGTTTCTGAGGACAGATCTTACCCCAAGTAACTTTATTTCTTGGGAAGGTAGGGAGGGGTATTTTTATGCATGCATCAGAGTATATTTCTAGACCTCAGGTTTCACAGAACCTAAGAGATTTTTGTATTTCTGTAAGAATAATCAAGAATGCTAATGGTCCTGGTGGCCTCTCCTCTTCCCTCCACTCCCTCTTCCTGTCATCTCATCCTAAAAAGCCTTCCTAATCCATAAACTGAGAATCAAGTCCCCATGTTGGACAAAATGAGAGCCCAGTCTAGTCTTTTTTTTTTTTTCTAACTTACCCACGCACTTTGGTTTCTCCATAGAGTTGCTATAGTGATCGGAAGAAAACACGAAACTTAGAAGCTTATGTGGAATGGTTTAATCGCTTGAGCTACTTGGTTGCTACTGAAATCTGCATGGTGAGAAAATGAATTTTCTCTGTCTTCTGGGTCTTGATTATTTTTCGTACTTTCTTTACATTTGTGGGCCTGCATGTTGGATAACTGCCTTCCATCCTTTTTTCCACTTAGCCTGTAAAGAAGAAACACCGAGCAAGAATGATTGAGTATTTCATTGATGTAGCTCGAGAATGTTTCAACATTGGCAACTTTAATTCCTTGATGGCAATAATCTGTGAGTATTTTCTGGTGGATATGTGTCCTTTATTTCTGTAAAGCAAAATGTATAAAATTGTGAAATGTGTTCACCAAAAATCTGCAAATAGTTTTATTTATGATAAATGTACTTTTGAATATTGAAATTTAGAATGTTCAAAATGTTTTAAATAGCCAAATTGGTACAAGCAAGTATACTTAATCTTTCTTAAGTATGCAAGAATTCGTGGAATACTTTTAATTTATCTTCAATTAAATATTCTCCTATAAAAGCTGAGAACTGATCATTTTTTGATTGCCTGTGTTCCTGTACTTAAAGTTGCAGTCCTTACTACTCCAGCATACCAACCTGCTACTCTATATATCATGGAGATTTTTAATGCCAGAGACCATGTTACTTTCCATTCATTCTATAAACATAGGACATGAAATAACAAGTCTTAGGTGTTCTAGTTTATACCTGTTGTCTTGCTATAATTATTGATAATGACCCTTTCTTTGAAAAATGTACTAGTTTATATGACAAATTATATGGCCATCCTACACATTATAGGTGCTCAGTAGATATATGAATAAAAGAACAAAGGAGTTAGGGTCAATTTGATGCTAGAGAATCTATCAAATTTAATTCAGTAATCTGAATTACTGACAAAACCCCCTTCTCTAATTCTTTATTCCATTTTGTTTGCATATAATTTCCCCTTTGCTGCTCTCATAAAAATACTGGCCAGATTTCAACTGTTTTTTATTTGACTCACTCCATGAAAACAGTGAACTGAAAGATTATCTGAGACAGAAATCTGAAAGGTTCACAGTCTAATAAAAAAGATTACTTAATTTCTCTCTTCTGCCATCAAAAAAATGTCAAAACATGTCATCCATGCTTTGCATTTATCATCTTATTAATCCACTCAACATTCCTACAAGAATAAGCTGAGTTCCAGAGGAAAGAAATTTTCCCAGGGATGTCCAGTTAACAACTGACTGATGCAAGCTCAGTCAGGGATCAGGAAGCTACAGCTCATGGCCCAATCTGGCCCACTATTATTTTCTTTATGACCAGTGATCTAAGAGTTTGAATATGATTGAAAAAAAATCAAAATAATATAAAATTTCTAACATGTGAACATAATATAAATTCAAATTTCAGCATCCAAAAATGAAGTTTTATTCAACACAGCCATAGAAATTTGTTTATATAATTACCTATGACTGCTTATGCACCATAACATGACAATGTTTTGTAGTTTACTATGCAGACCATATGGCCTGCACAGCCTAAGACGTTTACTGCTTTTCCTTTTACCAAAAAAAAAAAAAAAAAAAAATGTGCTTACCTCTACTCAAAGCAAATGGTGTCATTATGCTGTTTCTGGGCTGGAGGAGAATTTGCAAGAAAAAGTTGTAAAGCTGGAGTTTATCACTAACAATTTGTTGAATCCAATTACTTACATTTAGTACTGAACACTTTAAGTAGTATAAATTGGAATAGCTTTTCTTATATCTCTATTTCAATTTTCTCTTCCTCCCATGCATTTTAAATGGGAAGCTGGCATGAATATGAGCCCAGTCTCTCGACTAAAAAAAACTTGGGCCAAAGTGAAGACTGCAAAGTTTGACATTCTTGAGGTAAGTGAAACTGATGTTTTACTGTTAAATGTTTTATACCTGGAAAGTGGGATTCATTTGTTCAATCTGTCGTCTCTGATAGTGTTGCACAAGAAAAAGTCTTACAGACCAAAGGGAAAGAAAGGGATTCAGATTTCAGAAAAGGAAAATAAATCAGGTTTTGGACTAGTCTTTTTATAAAAAGAGTGTCCATTTTGAGTTTAACTGAAGAAGTGCTGACTGTCAATCACAACACATTGTATGCGGAAATAGAGTTGGGGTCCTGAACAGTTGAGGAGTTTGTCTCAGGTTGCCTAAACTAGATTTATCTATCTATTTAATTTATCTGTAGTGTCTCAGTTAGGATTTCCTCATTCCCACAGAGTATTCTTTCACCATTCTTTCAACAATTGAGGCTAACTTGTGCAAAGCCCTTCCCATGTAATTGTGAAGATGGTAAGAATTGTGCACAAGGCATGCATGTTTGAATCGAATTGATTCATCTATTCCCTTGGTGTATTGATGCTTTCAGTCTATTGTCTTTGGAAATATAAGCATTCTTTCCTAAGTTTTTCCCCAATTGGAAATTATCATTAGATATCTCTTATGATGCCTTATTCATGTTATCTAATAAATTTGTTTTCTTTGTTGCAAAATGGTATGCTTTCAATTATTTTGAATGATTTGTTATCAAATGTAAATAACAAATTCCTTACAAAGTGACTAACCATTACCTAGCCAGTGACCCTCAAAGGAAAATTTTCTAATGTTGAGGTTTGACTCTTGGTTATCAGTTTTAAATCTGATATCAAGAGTTAGCAACACAGATTGGTTTAGGCTTAACATGATCAAAATTGACATTAGCTTGTGAAACTGAACCAAACATCAGAAAAGAAAACATTTGTGTTCTAATGTGTTGTGTGTACAAATATGTGTTTAAGAGGGATATGTCTTATTCCTAATGAGTTCCCTAACTTATTTTGAATTGCTTATGTTTAGTTTAAGTTGTGATTTTTTTGAACTTCTACAGATGAAAAATAAGTGGTTAATACTCTTCTCTCTTTTATCTGTAGCATCAGATGGACCCTTCCAGCAATTTCTATAATTATCGAACAGCTCTTCGCGGGGCAGCACAAAGGTCTTTGACTGCTCATAGTAGCAGAGAAAAGGTATGCACGCAAAGCAGTGTGTAATTTATGATAGAGTCACCACGTTTTACACTGCAATGCAATGGGAACTACTTTACTGAGCTTCTTTTACCTATTCATACCTAAGACAGATGCACATCATAGAAATTTTATCACTTGACACATAGGGAAAGAGGAATGCTAAGGAACTTTGCAAATACATAGTACTGTGTTATTGGTACATTACTAAAGTGCTTATTTTGTAGTGTGCCTTGTGTTTAAATAATAAGTCACATATTAAGGTGACTAATAGCATTAGAGAGTAATTTAATTTAATGGAAAACAGACATTTAAGCTTTGCACAAGGTGCCTGACTTAATGTAACCCTTTCTTTTAAAAGAATTAGCTTACCTCCCATGGTTAAGTCATTTATTTTCAGAAAGTAGGCTAGTTGCTATAGCATTAGGCCTGCTGTTACTAATTGGATATGCAGGTGGCAGAAAAAAGTACAGGGATGATGTCTGAGAAATTAATGATCCTCTCCCTGTTATGCTTAAGCAATACTACCCTGGATCTAAGGGTCCTCTCTTGGCACATTTTGTTGTCATATTTCCTTACAGAGGAAGGCAAGTCATCTCAATGTTGGCCATGGTGTTATTTGAGAAGTACTTACCTCATTTTAGTAAATGGTTAGTGAAGGTTTCTTGGTAGTGTTATCTTCCGTTTAGATTCTGGCTCTCTTTTACCTTAAATTATATAGTAAACAAATAAAGGAAAAGGTGTGTGGGGGGGGTAAAAAAATACTTCACAGCATCTCCATCATGTCTCCAGGTTTTTAACCATTCCTCATAGGATCACATGGTTTTCAATCCCTTAGCCTTTCTATGTTTCTGTGACCCTTTTTTTCTGCATGCCAGCAGAAAAATATAGTACCTTTAAAGTACAGTTTTGGCTTTCTGAATTAAGACCATTTAAAAAAGGAATTGGAAAATATAACTTGAGAAGTCCTTCCACTAAAGGCATCATGGGCAAGACCTTCTAAAAACCAAACTCTCTCTCCTACTAGTAACCTGTATATTCACTTAGCTCATAGGAATCCAAAGTCCTTATATTCTGACTTTTACTGCATTAGCTTTATATTAGATTTAAGGGCTACAGATATGATAGGAATTATCTTTGGGTAAATGAGAAGTTGAAGAAGCCTGTGAAACTTATTTCTTGAACATGGGCTTAGGGAACTGAACAGTGAAGTACTCTCAGGGAGATTGGCTGTTTCCAATTCCTTGGGAGAGCAACTCAGTCGATAGTAGAGAATCATGCAGGCATCCATGCATGCAAACATCACATGAGGAACACCCAGAATTTATAATCCAGCTAGAGGCACATGGCCTGCATTTAGAAAAATTTTATATATCAATGCGAGAAAATAAATGATTAACACCCCATGACTCTCATAGCTCAGCACCAAAGAATAGAGCACAGGAATATAGTTCTTGCTTTAAAAACTATTACAATGTACAAATATTACATCTTGATCACAATTTTGTTCTCATTTCCCTGTGACTGTCATATGATGATGTAGCTCCATTATATTTTAGGGCATACCCCACCTGGGTAGTAGCTTAAAAGCAAACATAGACAATATTTTGATGGATGAGCATCGCTGTGTTCCATTACGCCCCTGCAATTAGAATTTCATGTAATTTTCATGTATCATAAGGTATTATTCATTTGATTGTTATCCAGCCACTTAAAAATGTAAAATATGTGACTCCTAAACCATCCAAAATTGGAGCTACAGTTTGCCAACTTCTAATTCTTACCACCACCAGTAAATGGTGGTTCCAAATTCTTAACTGATGTCTGACAGAGTCCAGCACTTCTCACCATTAAGTAATTTTTGTTGATTGTTGAAGTATACTTTTATCATTATTCTGATGGTGTCTTAGCTCTAACACCATAGAAAAATAGCCAGTAACATTAGAAGGAGAAGGTAATGAGATCTTTACTAATTCAGCCTTAGCAACTTCACAGACAAAAACAAATGATTAAAAGCATATTCAAGAGAGCTATCAAAACTGAAGATTCAATTTGCTTATTTTCAGAAATCAGTAAAACAAAAAAATAATGAACACCTTTTTAAAATTACTTCAGGGGTATGTTTTCCTGTTTATTTGGTATAGAAGTGCCACATGAGCCATGAGCTTAGGAAACTTCAAAACCATGATCTTGAGGAAATAAGAGACCCACAATATATGTTTGGTATATTATTTGTATTGTAGAAAATTTAGAATCATTAAAAATATGTTGGCATTTTAGAGAAAGTGGAAGTTATTATATCTGAGCCTTTTTCTTTTTTTGGTAATGGGTATAGTAAGATTTAGGTTACTTACTTAAAGATTATTTGGGATTAATTATTGTAAAATGTCACTCCATCAAACCAAAGAATTCAGGCAGGAAATTATTGTTAAAGAAAGTTCAAGCTGGACACTGTGGCACATGCCTGTAATCCCAGTGGCTCAGAAGGCTGAGGTAGGAGGATCACAAGTTCAAAGGCAACCCCAGAAAAATTAAGGCACTAAGCAATCCCTGACTCTAAATAAAATACAAATAGGGATGTGGCTCAGTGGTTGAGTGCCCCTGAATTCAATCTAAGGAGGAGGAGGAGGACGAGGAGGAGGAAGAGGAGGAGGAGGAGGAGGAGGAGGAGGAGGAGGAGGAGGAGAGAAAGAAAGAAAGTTCATTGTAGAGAGTTATTGAATTTAACTCACACATTTATATTTCTCCCTCACTGTGGCACATCCGTCTCACATCATATTGTACCAGGTACTTCTGAGGTGATTTTCCATGACAGCAAGTGCTAACTTGTTTCCTCATTCACAGGCTATCTTTATCCCATAGGCATGTGTAGCCATGACTGCCCATAAGCTCTCACATTATCTTGAGCAATGCCCTCAAGGATCAAATAAAATTATCCAGGGGGAAAAATTATCTAAACTGTAGACATCTAAATGATGTGGCAATATAAATGATGGGCCACACACCTTAAATCTCAGTACTTTCCAGAGATAATTCTTCTATTAAGATTTTACCATAACTAAAAGGTTGATGAATGAAAAGCAAGAGTGCCTTTTAGATATTTTTTCTTTTCATTATAACTAGAATTTTCAGATTTTATTACATGTTACTCTGCACTGAGAGAAATAGGAAGCACTATAGGAAAAGCATTTGTCCATCTATTTCCCAGTACCACTTATTCTCGCTATGTTTTGGTTAATATTAACATTTGCACTTTAAGCAAAATTATGCAAGGGAGGAAGTGGCTGTCACATACGGTGTACAAAGCACTATACCTTAGTTCATTGTGGCCTTGCATGCAACTCAGAGTTAATGTTGTTTATTAATCCTTGGAACTATTTGATGAGATGCTAAATATTTATTTACCTAGGCAAACTAGAATCTTTTATTTTTCTCTAGATTGTGATACCATTCTTCAGTCTCTTAATCAAAGATATTTATTTCCTCAATGAGGGCTGTGCCAACCGCCTCCCAAATGGCCATGTCAACTTTGAGGTGAGTATGATAAAGTAGGATGAAAAAATCAGGGCATAGAGGGAAGTGCGGCCTCTCTAGCACTGCATCCCAGGCCTGGCTGCAAGAGCTGACTCTGTAGTTCTACAACAAACTTTCTCTTTCCCTATTATTTTATAAGAAATTAATAAAACCAAGTAGAATATAGTTGCCGTATCATCATCATCATCATTATCATCATCATCATCATCATCATCATTATCATTATTTGAGGGAATGTTTACCTGGACCAACCTAGCAAATACAGTTTTTATTAAATTTCTTAAGTATGTAATACAGAAGCTTAAAAACCAAAAGGAAGCATTTTAAAGGGAATTGTCTCTTGCAGGCTTAATAATTTTTGATGATCACCTTTAAAATTCTTCTCCTTTGCTCTCTTTCAGAAATTTTGGGAACTGGCCAAACAAGTGAGTGAATTTATGACATGGAAACAAGTGGAGTGTCCATTTGAGAGGGACCGGAAAATCCTGCAGTATCTGCTCACAGTGCCAGTCTTTAGTGAAGATGGTGAGGCCATTCAGTTGTAACCACACTGAGCATCCCCAAATCCTGCATTTAGGAAACAAGCATATAAATGTTTGATGCTTGATTCTGCATAAAACTAGAGGCCAGTCCTCTAATCTGTCCCAGCTTAAGAGCATAGAAAACCTCATGATGTCTCCCTAAAATTTTTAACTTAATATTCATCCATAACTGGTGTGTTTCCAAATTTAAATCCTTTCAAATCCCTGATCTGCAAAGCTTTGAACATAAATGGAAAGCTATTGGAGGGTGTCTTTCTTTCTTTCTTTCTTTCTTTCTTTCTTTCTTTCTTTCTTTCTTTCTTTCTTTCTTTCTTTCCTTGTTTGGACTTGCTTCAATGGAAAAGAGATGTTTTGTGTTTTGTTAATAGATAAGGTAATTTGGAGGAGGGAGAAAAAACCCCCCAAAATTGTTATCACCAGCCATTTCAAGAAGTAAAAGAATGTCTTGACCTATTAAACTATAGGGACATTAAGGCAGAAAAAGTGAATGAATATATATATAGAAAGAAGAGAAGAAGAGAGAGAGAGTTCATAAGACTTGGGGATTTGTTTTATTGATTCATTTTTAATATCCTAACATCATAGGAATCAAGAGCATCAATTGGCTAAAGTTTCTCATCATAGATTGATAGTGTTTGCAGTAATATCTGAAAAACATTTTGAGTGACTATTACCTATTTCAGACTGTACTTGATTGTTTCTAATCTCTATAAATAGGATTAATAACAACCTTTCAAGTTTTCAGATGAGGGTTCTATTTTATTTAAAAAAAGAAAACATATTAGAAGGATAAAAAATTGCCCTAGAAAACCTGTGAAGGTTGTTTAAAAACTGAGGGTACCAGGAAAGAACTGTCAACCTTTTCATTGTAAAGAACATAAATCTGAGTGTATGCCAGCATTGTGTGGTTTGCATTTTGTAAATATTTTGCCTTATGAATTCTTAGTTAATTAAATGTCTTTTAGGCTTAGAGGCCCTGGGGGTTTTGCTGAGAGGGTCAATCAGAGACAAAATGATGTTATATGTTCTTCAAGAAATAATGAACCTTCTCAGTCATAATTTGATACCTGAAAGAGAGAGTTGTCTTGAATATGGGTTCAGGTTGCACAGGGGATGGATGGAGGTGGATAAGTGGCAGCAGGCTCCAGTATTGACACATGGTCTCTTTTGGTTGATTGTAGCTCTCTACTTGGCATCTTATGAGAGTGAAGGACCTGAAAATCACATAGAGAAAGACAGATGGAAGTCTTTAAGGTGGGTCTCGTTGCTTCTCATTTCTATACAAATCCACAGGAAATATTAGCTTTACATGAAGAAAGCCACCCGTATTCTTCGGGAAGTCCCCGCTCACCTGTTCCAAGTCCTTTACACCATATTTCCTGCTAACTGAATCTTTGTGGCTTTCAATTTTCATTGCCCTAATTCAGCTTTATTACTTTACATTTTTTTTATACTGGCAAATACACAGTGATTCTGTTCTTCTTTCTTCCATAATATAATAGAATGAGGAATTGAAATTATCCAATGCTATGGTACAAAGAAAACACCAACTTTTTTTTTTTTTTTGTCTAAAAGATCAAAAGTTCAAACTTATCTCTGAGTAGTTCTTCTAACCCGGAAATATTTTTTTGATCTGAGATTTTAAAAAATGAACAAAACATTGGTTAAGTTAATGCTGGACCAGTTAACACTGATAATGTTGGGGCCATTACTTACCAACTAACTGGATATCAGACCCCTTTTTGGTTTGAGAAAGAAAACTGGGACTTTAAATAAAATAAGGAGTTTCATACTTTAAAATGTTGCTATCCCATTAGAATTTTCACACAAAATGTGTTAGCATTTGCATTTTTAAGAATCTTGAGATATGGCCAGGCACTGTGGAGCACACCTGTAATCCCAGAGGCTCTGGAGGCGGAGGCAGAAGGATCTCGAGTTCAAAGCCAGCCTCAGCAATTTAGTGAGGCGCTAAGCAACTCAGTGAGACCCTGTCTCTAAATAAAATACAAAACAGGGCTGGGGATGTGGCTCAGTGGTCAAGGGCCCCTGAGTTCAATTCCTGGTATGCCCCCCTCCCCCAAAAAAGAATCTGAGATACTTTCATAGGTAAAAGCAGTCCAGGGCCTCGTATAATATAATCAAAATTGTATTTCTACTAAGCTGATCCAGGAGTGCATGCCTTTGGGTATGTACCAGAGCTGACAAGCACTTTTTCTCTTCTTCCTTTTGTTCTCCCCAGGGACAGTTGGGAGCTTACATTATATTTGATATTAGGCTAGATTTCATGAACCAAGGTATCTAAGATACACTTGTTTGTGTGTGTGTGTGTGTGCATGTTTGATTTGTGTGTTTCAAAGGAAAACTTAGGCCACCTTCTTTGTACCTCTCAATGAGGAGGGATGGGGTACACAGGTATCAGAATTATTATCTTTAGGACAAGTTGAAGGGATAGATAAAGGACTGAAGATGTTTCTTGTACCTCAGACACAGATAAAGAGGGTCATAAAGAATGGCTGGCTGATGCCATGATTCCTGGGGACATTTTAGTCCTGCTAGGTTGATGCCCTAGTTCTTTTTTTTTTTTTTAATTTTTTTTTGTGCCTGTCTGTGTCACATTCCATTTAAATTTTGCATTATTTTGTGTTTGAATTAAAAGATATGTGTGGTATTCTTTAATATTTTGACATGCAAAAATAAGTTTTAAAGTCTACACATCTAACTAGATAAAATGTGGAAATAACTCCTCTAAAAATGAAACTTTTTAAGGTGAATTTCATCTTCCATACTTTTTCATCTTAATCCACCCTTTCTCTTTTAAAAACTTCAAGTTTGGTAAAGCCCTTGGGTATAGTTTAGCTATTATTACTTTTCTTGAAGATTTTTTAAAAATTATCCAGGGGACAGATTGACTATGCATAATGGATATGTGGTATCTACATTACCTGTGGCATCCAGACATTAAAATAATCCAGACCTGCCAACACTTGTGTTTTAGTTGTTTCTCTGTTATGATACCTTCCTACTGATTAGTGAATCAGTTGTAAGATTGATTAGTCCAAGGTTTGATAGTAAAAACTAAAGATTGAGTTGCATAATCCCTTCCCATATCTCCATGTACCATATACACAGTACATGATAGCATTGAACATTTGATTTGTTGAAATGCAACCAGAAAATTTAGTGGAGAATTTAGAAATATGAGGTGAAAAAAAAAAAAACTGTACAGGCTTACATTGTGTCCAGGAATGGATCTGCAGTTGTACTCAACTCTAAAGTGCTCATAATACTTCTTGTAAGAACTGAAGGGCGGACTGGCAGCGGCCGAAAACAAAATTAATGGCATATGAGGAAATATGTGTATAAATATTGAAGATATATTCTTTGGTATAAAAGACTAATTTACTAATTTACTAATTTACAATTTAGATTGTTTTCTAAGGAGGCTTGAGGATCAAACTTCCTTTCATGTCTGTGCTTAAGCCTTGCACACACCATTTATACATCCTGTCTGTTCTCATGGTCAGGATCTAGATCTAGTGCTTCCTTCCTACTTGGCCCTTCTCTCCCCAAAAAGTTCCTCCTGCACTCACATACTCCTGAGGCAGGCTTCCTTTCTTGTTGGTTGCTATATGTGGTTTTGTGCAGTGTATGTGTTTTTTTCCCTACTACCTCTGCCTCAGCCCTGGACACACTGCCTTGCAGCTCCTGCTCCTGCAGTGTGAATGACATTGGTTTACTGCATTGGCCAAGGCATAGTACCCACCAAAAGGATAAACAGCAGACACTAGGCTGTCACAGTTCACAAAATCCCATGTTAAGCAAATACTAAATATTCTAGAATGATAGTTCTTACCTGAAAACTTTTCAGTATATAACTTTGAGAGCCATAAAATATTTGTACATAGACACTTCTCTTGCTGTTCCCAGAGTCATTAATTCCAAACACATTCATCAAAGGCAATGACAAATCCACCTCTGAGGGCAGACACTTTTCTTGTCACTTACTATTTAAATGATCCCAATGGTCATAGAATGTGTTGTAGAAGATGCTTTTATCTACTTAAGTAAACCTTCCTATTATAAGACTGGCACCTACCTTTTAAGCTTTTTATCTTGAATGTTCTTTGTGCTTTTTTGGTTTTTGTTTTAATATAAAACCACTCAAGATCTACACTTATGTATAAAGAAAGCTTTTGCTGTCTTCCTTAGAAACTATTTTAAGTGACTAGCAATTTTCCTAAAGGGCAAAGAAGACTTCAAAGTTTGATCACAATCCTATTACAGGTTTTGGTTATATAAAATTGAATCTAAGACCTAGGACAGGCGGGTGCAATGGTGCATTCCTGTATCCCCAGCAACTCAGGAGGCTGAGGCAGGAGGATCCCAAATTTGAGACTAGCCCTAGCAACTAAGAGAGACCCTGTTTCAAAATAAAAAATAAAAATAAAAAGGAGTGGAAAAGAGGTCAATCACCCCTGTTTCCATTCCCAATACAAAAAATAAAACCTAGGAAAGACAAAATTAATATTAGGCAATGTTTTAATCCTGATACTAATAGTCTTCTGTGTGCTGACTTAAATGGTTTACTTTATTGCACAGGTCCAGCCTCTTAGGCAGAGTTTAACACATGGAAGCTCCTGCTGCTGTTGCGCTGCCTCTGCTGCCACTGCTGCTGCTGTCGCCGCCGCTGCTGCTGCATCATGCAGATTTTGGAGGGGCTGGCCTTTGTTTTCTGGCATCTAGTACTAGGAAAACTCACGAAGACCCCACAGCCCTGAGAGCGCTCTGGTCAGCAAAGCAAGGGAGCTCACTCCAGAGCAGATGGGAAACTCCATTCCCACAGCTGACAGATTGACTCAGATTCTGTGAGACTGAAATGTTCACTGAAGACACTTGAGAAAGAATTCTCTAAAGATCCCGGCTCTGCACATGATTCATCTCCTGGAATTTCCATGTGAATCACAGCTCTGCACCTGGACGGAGTTTTCTTTTGTGTGTGTGTGTGTTTTTTATTTGGTTGAACATTTGCTGCTAATGGGACTTACCCAGCTGAGCGCTGGCTGTTAGGAAGCCCATGTTTCTTTGTTAATTTAAATTAAAAAGGGAGAGGAGGGAGGGGGAAAGCCCCCCCCCCCCCTTGGTTTTGATCCCAGACCTCAGCTCAAGCAGTATTGCCAGAGAAGGGTAAGACTGGTTGGACTGCGGACTTCACTGCCCTTAGCGTGTGCTGTGTTGTAAATTCCTCTCCTCCCTCTTCCTACAAGGTTTTGAGTTGGCTGCTGGTTAGCAAACTCCTTTTTACCCGTATAAGTTATTTAATATAATAATGAAGCTCAACACTGTGGTAGGAAAATAGCCACTAGGGGGGAAAAAAAAAGCAGAGTGTGTTGTTGTTGGGCTACTTACCTTGCTAGGACTTTTTGTTTTCTTTGCCCTTCTGAGCTGTTTACAGTTGACCACTGTGTTCGACAGGTGGGAGGGGAAATTTTTTCAGTATTTTTTTGTTGTTGTTGTTGTTGATGCTTATTTTTTTATTGTACATTTAAATGATCTGATTTAAAGGGTCTTAGGAAAACCCATGGAATAATCACATTCTAATTTTTTTTTAACAGACTATGATTTTTCATTACCTTTTGGAGTCTGTTGGTGACTAAACATGTAAACAGAATAAATTGGAGAAGTTACCTCCTCCCCCAAGCAGTGAACAAAGCAAATGAAAAACACCTTGCTGTTAACTCAATGATTGATCTACTTGTGAAATAGCTCACCTTGGGAAACATCTAAATAATCTGTAGTTGCTCTGCAAACAACCATTATATATATATTTACTCAAGGAGAAACTGTAGAGTAGTACTCTGTGCTAATGAAAAAGCAAAACACCATGTTCAAAACAGATGTATGAAAAACCTTAGGACATGGCTTCCAGAAACAGCATGTATGCTGCGCATCATCTCAGCAGGCCCAAACCGGCTCCAAGTTGTCCCTTTACAGTCATCAATATATTTTACACTCTGCCAGGAGTTGTGGCGTCTTTTTTTCTTATAGGGGTGGAGTTGTGGTGTGGGTGGGCTTGTAGTCACAGTAGCTCAGCTGTGGTGACTGGCTGAGAACGTGTGTGGTGTGTGTCCTTGAGGAGAACATGCATGGGCATTTGTTCTCTAAAAATGAATCAGAGTAAACATTAAATAAATAATACTTGCCAGGTGCTTTCTAAGATTATGTGATCATCACACCCACTTTTAGTGTATAAAAACAGGTATGTGATCTGCTGAGAATAGTAATTTGTCCAAGGCCGCATAGCTAAAGAAAGGCACAAGGATTGGAGCTGGGCCTTCTAATTCCAGAGCCCAAGCTTTAAACCACACCAGCAAAGCACCTTGCAAGTATCCTGGGGAATCTTGTTACCAGCAGATTTTGATTCTGTAGGTTTAGGGACAGGGGATGGGGGATGGTGACACTAATGTCACTAGTCCTGGATCTTGCTTAGAGTACAGGCACTCCTGTTTCATTTGTACCTTGAGATTTTTTTTTTTTTATTGGTTGTTCAAAACATTACAAAGCTCATGACATATCATCTTTCATACATTTGATTCAAGTGAGTTATGAACTCCCATTTTTACCCCAAATACAAATTGCAGAATCACACGGTTACACACTCACATTTTTACATGATGGCATATTAGTGACTGTTGTATTCTGCTGCCTTTCCTATCCCCAACTATCCCCCCTCCCCTCCCCTCCCCTCCCATCTTCCCTCTCTACCTAATCTGTACCTGGAGATTTTAATTTATGGGGGTAACTGAGGAAAGACACAGACCGGTACCATTCAAAGTCTTATATTACTGACATTTCTCAAAAGAAGGTGGCACGATACATCTCAAAGACCCACAGAGGAAACACCAGTGCGAGGAGACAGCAGGAATGAAAAGAAATCCTGGGCTATGGCCTTTACTGAGGCTTCCCCAGGAAAGGAAAGGCAGGGCATGGTACACATTTAAGACTGGCAAGTTTGAGTAATTTCCGCAGGCTCTGGGCTGGTGGGGTGGTCTCTAGGTGCCTGATTCCTGGGCTGGGATGGATGATGAAGGACAGGAAATACTGCCTTGGTATGTGAAAGTTAGAAAAATAGAGGAGGTTCCCAGCAGCTGAGGAGGCTGAGACAGGAGGATCGCGAGGTCAAAGCCAGCCTCATCATTGGTGAGGCACTAAGCAACTCAGTGAGACCCTGTCTCTAAATAAAATACAAAATAGGGCTGGAGGTGTGGCTCAGTGGTTGAGTGCTCCTAAGTTCAGTCCCCAGTATCAAAAAAAAAAAAAAAAAAAATTGAGGAGGTTATAAGCTAGATATTTGGCTTGTAAATGAAAGAGTATATAACTGGGCTGAGCTTTGTAGTCTTTTTGTAGTCTTGGCTGGCCCTCAGAGGATCCTTCTTACACTGGCCAGCAAGATTTTTTACCATGTCAAAATATATATTAATACATGATTAATACAACCCCACGATGCCATCTCTAGTCCCCTTATACTGGCTTCCCTGGACTCTGCTTTGGTTGATGACAGCAGTTCCTTTAGCTATCTAAGTCAGGGGTCAGCAAGCTATGGGCTGCTGGCCAGTTCTAGCCAGCTGCCTATTTTGTGTGACCTACAAGGTAATGGGTTGAAAAAAAATCAGAAGAGGAATAATATTTCATGACATGAAAATCATGTAAAATTCAAGCATCAATGTCCATAAGTAAAGTTTTATTGTAAGATGGCCACACTCATTTACTTAAGTGTTTTCCTGTGGCTGTTTTCTGCCTATGGCCACAGTCTTATAATTGGGACAGAGACTGCATGGCTCAAAAAAGCTGCAAATATTTACTCTTTGGCCCTTTAAGGAAAGGTTACTGACCCCTGATCTAAGTGGTTTTTTTAAGCATTAGCAAGACAGTTTATAAAAGTGTCAAGAGGTCTCTATTATGGAATTAAGTACCTAAACATGGTGCTGAAAAAAATTTCCTAAAGTGCTCTTAGGCTTAAAAAATGTGAAGCTGTTTCAGCAAAAAGCTTTCATGGAGTTACCATTCTTAAATATAGCCTCTTGTTTTAATGTCCAGGTTAGCCAGCGGTTTAAACCCTGAATTAACTTATCTGTGGAAATGGTTGGATAGTCTCCCTCTTGTACATGTGTGCATTTGCACTCCCCACTGGGTTTATAGGTGCATTTATAATTTCATGAGGCTGGATGGAAGCCTGGGTAAATATAAGCATGAACGGCACCAGGCAATGTCAGACTGATTGGGGTGGTTCTGCCCAGGCATGTCATGCATTCCAAGGCTGCAGGCTTGGAGCTGGGACCTGGAGGGACAAGTTGGGTGTAGATAGGTAAAAGGAGAGTACACCGTTTACTACTTGAAGTACACCTTGTTTTTGAGTACAGAGTTCCCTAGGGGTGGCCTGTCTTCCATCTAACAAACACAACATGATCAGAAACTGGTTGTCTTTGCATTGAAGGTTTTTGCCTTTAGTTATCCCCTTCACCTGGCCCTGGGCATCTCTGCCATTTCCCCATACACTTTCTCCTGACATGCTTTATTTCTTTTTGTACTTTATTTTTCAACTGCTGTCCACATGCCTCCTGTGTGTAAACCTCAAGGAAACAGCCCACCACTGGGAAAAAACTGCCTAAGAATTTTCAGCTGTAGATTCTAAAAGGCCTCTGCCCTCCTCCGGGTGCTTTTGGTTTACCCTGTGGTCTGTCTCAGCAAAAGACAATGCCTGCCTCCATTCCAAATGCATTTTACTATTCTGATGGAGAAAGAGCTACTGGGAATAGAAAAGAGGCTTAGGCCAATTTTCTGCTGGAGCTGAGGGTTCAAAGGAATTCCTTAATGTGTTTCCTGAAACAAACAAAAATGTGGTTAGTGACCTGGAAACTACTAACTAAACATATAAAACTGGAAGATATTCTATGGCAACTCCATTTGTTTTACCCTTAAGATGTGTTAAAAGGAAAGGCTTTGGTCAGACTTGGGTTTCTAGAGTTTTTAAGAGTAAATTGGGGCACTTACTGGGTAACTCAAGAGAACATTATTTGTGGGTTTGAATGATTGGATAATTACCTCAGTTCTCTTCTTCATGTAATCAAGATCACTTGACTCTACTCGATGCTGACAGGTGTTGGGGTTCCAGTATCCACACTTTATGGTTTAGAGACCTGTCATTCAAAACTGTAGACAAGACTGCTTCCATACAAAACAGAAGAGTGCCTTAATTCTGTACTTAAGAATCAGTTCCACTTAGAGGTTGCAGTTTGTTTGTTTACTTAATGCAATGAGGAAAGTCCAGGTAGCTAATTCCTTTTTAGTGCCAGCAGGCTTAAATTCTACTCCTCAACCCTGAAACACTGCTTCACTTCTAAACAGCCACATGCAGATCATCATATTCTGAAAAGAAGTTATCTTGGAATATAGTTAACTGATATCATACTTAAACATAAGAGTACACATAATCCACTTTCGCATTTCTAGGCACAAGTTTGTAGATCATAATTTTGGGAATTAGGAAAAAGGGAACTGATGCTTCTTAGAATAAAGAAGAATATTATATACTCCTAATTGGATGCCAAACTGGAGGGTTTTCTAGCGTGGAACAAAGTTTGCTTTCTTTCCAACTTTTTCCACCTACACAGCTTGGAGAAAAAGAAAGTTAGCGTGAAATCATCTTTCTCTGGATGAATCACTGTGGGAAAGTGAGTTCAGCAGAATGTGTCGTCAGTTTGGTTGAGGCATGACAGTTGGAGGATCATGGGCATTATAAAGTTTTTGCAATGTGATTGTGAATCCTCCTCGTAAGTGCAGGTGAGCTATGATAGATTTAACTTATGTTCCATAAATACATGTTGAATGTATGAGCAAGCCAATTATTAGTCTGGTTATCAATGGGGATTCATAGATTTCCCTCTCTTTGGTTGAACAAATTTCCAATGTACCCTTAAGATATCTGAATTTTGGAAATGCATAGAATTTGAAATGATTCCACTGTATTGTCACTGTCATCAACAAAGAAAATTCAGCCACTGTGGGGTTTTTAAAGATGATGAGTATCCATTAGCTTGTTTACATTCCCCTGTGTTTATTAGTTAGAACCAATAATCCTGCCAATAAATCTTCCTTTAGCAATCATATAAAAAACCTGTCATTAGAAGGGATCGACATGGCTTAGGGATATGGGGTAAATCTGAAATGCACTCTGCCAGAACACTAGACTTAGAATGTGAAAATTATGTGCTAAGCACACCGCTTGGATTTCTGGACTTTGGAAAAGTCTTCCCCACTTCTGAACCTCAATGTTTTCTTTAAAAGGAGTGGGTCTGGACTGATTGGTGTGGAATGGGCGATGGGGGTCTAATAGCCTGTGGATTTAGAAAGCACTTTCTCAGCTTGCAGTCTTCAAAGATGAATTAGCCAGTAAATGCAGCATCCTGCTTGTGTCCCTCAGCCTTCTCTTCTTCCTGCCCAGCTCTTTTGTGTTTTGTTTAATTGTGTTTGAAGAGGGAAGGGATAAGAGGCTAATTACTACTTCGTAGGAAACAAAGGAGTGATCAAGCCTCAACCCACCCCTCTAGCTGCACGCCACAAAACAGGATAGAGTTCTTTATAGCGAAGACTGATTGTTACCCAGCCCAGAAATCGAAAACACCACTCTTGTGCAAGATCAGTTGCTCTATGATTTCAAAGAAGCTAGGTTTAAGAAAGCATAAAGACTACAAAATAGCTTTGTTGTGTAGACTACATCTTTGTCATAGCAGCTGTTGCAATTATGCTTGTGGATATAGAGATATAGATAAAATCATACATAAAGTGCCTGTTCACACCTAGTCATTTACAAATGAGTCACTCACTATATATGGCTTAACAGACCAAGACTAAGGGGAAGTAATGATCAGAGTCTAATTCTGCATTTTGTCAACATTTATTTCTGGAGACCTCCTTTGAAGGCTGTCCAGACAGGCTTGTGTTTGAATTTGACATATGTGTTAGGGAAAGTCCTATACCGGAGGGAACCAGAAAAGGGGCATAAAGCAGTCCTCTAGTCTTGCAAGGCTGGAGACTTTCCTCTCCTAGGGCTATAAATGCTCCAGGGATAATAATCCAGAAAGTCCTCTGCAAAAGAGAAAAGATCAAAGGAAGAAAAAGCCAAACAAAAACTCCTACACAGGAGAAAATGTAGAAGGATATGTCAACAACAAATAGCTTTTGACAAGGAGGAGAGTTTAAGAAGTGTGACATTAGTAACCAGAGCATCTGAAATACTCAAACTCATTTAAAACCTAATAAGAAAACAATGAAGCCAGGAAATAGGTTCTCTTGGAAAACTATAAACTGTTTGCTATTAAAATAGATATTAGGGAAATGGGTAGCACTAGATAACTTAGAGGATTGTTTTCCATTATAGTAACTTATTGAACTGACTCCATGTAATAAATTTCATAACATTCTGGAAAATAGCCATCACCAATCCCTGTCCACATATTCAAAAACTAACAAGGCCTTGGTGAAGGGCAGAAGATGAATTGGTGAGAGTGCTCACTCTATAAAGTTAAAAGGGACTTTAAAGGGAGAAGAAGATAACCCAAGGGATTCTGAATACCCCCAACAGGCCTCGTTGTTGCAAAACATCTCTTTGCTCTAGGGCATTCCTCCATAATTAGGCACACAGATTAATCCAATTCTGCTGCAATGGCCAGGTATAGAGTGGAATAAATGGCTACCTTAGCTCTGCCTTTAAATTTACGGAGGCCGGAGTGAAGATCTTCTTACCAAAATGATCTTCTGTAAAGAATTGCCTGTGTGGGCTGGGGCTCTAGCTCTGCTGGTAGAGTGCTTACCTTGCCTGCACATAGGCCCCAGGTTTAATCTCCAGCAGCAACAACAAAATGCCTGTGTTTAGAGTCTGAATGTGATAAAAGCAGTTCTTTGGTTTTTTCCTCTCTATTTTTTGAGCCCACACCGTGTCAATCCGGGATGAGCCTAAAAGGGGATTCTTCCCCGTCCCCCCTTCTAGGGAATCAGGTGTTGAAGTTTATTTCCAGCCCCTTTTCTACTGGAGCAGGAAGGGAGCAAGGATTGGGTTCTGCAGCTGTGCCTGGCTACCACTTTCTTTCAGCACCACTACCAGAGAGTCCTTTTTCTTTATCTTAACAACTTAAGACAATTTTAAGACCAGATAATTTTTGATCTTAATAGTTATCAATTATAGTTGTTTGGAATAGGCCTGGGCTCTAGGAGGTCAGTGGACACATGCGCCATCCAGGCCTGCAGAGGATGAGGGGATGCAACTTACCCCACTCTAGATTGGTAAGTCCTCAGCTCCCATCCTTCTTCCGAATATGCTCTGTATCCTAGAGCTTTCCTTCACTCCTGTCTCCATTTTCAAAATGTCCATTTATTCAGAGTCTACTGATCTTAGCTAGGATTTTGAAAGATTTGAAGGTTTAAAAAGTTAACCTAATTTATGCTATTATAGAATCGACGGAGAATCCTTTCATGCTAGCTTTTCTACCACTCTGGTAGAGTTTTAGGACATACAATACAGTGAACTTTTAAAATTCAAGGAGCTAGGGGAGAGATGTAGATGGGAGGATCTTGAAAGTCATAAAATGGTTTTAAAATACTACCGAGTGATTGGTTGATTTAGCCATCAAGCTGGTTGGTGACTGGCCAGAGTCTAGACCCAGAATCTGGGTATTAAGCAGATGTCCTTTCCAAGCAGGCCATCCTGCCTGGAATTCTGCCCACATTCACTGCCCTAAGCAATTCTTGGTGATGTCAGCTATTCCAGCACTTGAATCCACAGAGTCTCTAACTGGCAAGAAAAAAGTGGAATTCATTTGATGTTGACGTCCCTATTGCTACTACACTGCATATTGTTAGAGATGCTGAAATAGGAACCAGACGCAGCATCTCCATGGAAGGAGATCATCTTCTCCTGAGGACATGGCCCTTGTGGTACAGCAGGTATTTGGAGTCAGTCTTTCTTTGCTGCTGTCACTGACGCCTCTAATCGCCTAGGTCACTCAGTTTGGGAGGTCAGGGAGCTTTGTTGGCAGATGCAAAACTAAGATTTTATGAATGTTTGTCTCGAAAACTCCTGATGCATATGGGCCAGGCAGCCCTACATGGGCACGTCATTTTATCCTGCCCAAGGCAAAGGTAGATGGATTTGGGACTGAGATCCAACCAGTGGCCTGGGTCACCAGGCTATCTACCAAGCCTGCACCAAGTCAGCCTCCACCTGGAGGAAGGGGTGCTTTATTTAAGTAATTCGTCTTTTCTGATGAGGTCCCTTCTTACATGCTGGCAGCAGCTTTGAGAAAGGGCAGCAACAAAATCCCCTATGGACTAACTCGCGTTTGTGAAAGCTAGAAAGGGGTTAAAGTTTTAATCAGGAAGCAGATGGAGAAGTTCTGACTCCAGGCTGAGGACTTCCATTTTATCCTAAAGTTCTAAGTGGAAATGCTAAAGGACTTTGAGAGGTGAGGTGACATTGATCCAGAAAACACTGGCTGCTCAGTAGAAAGCGAAGTGTTGGGAAGTGGGGCTGTGAATGACTTAAAGGACTACAAGAGGATTCTTGTCTTAGACCAGACAATATAAATGGAGAGGATCTGAGCCAAAGGAAGGAGGATGGAGAGGAGTTGATGGATTTGAAAAATGTTAAGAAGGTAGAGGTAAAAAGCCCCAGGTGAAACTGACAAAATGTGTGGGCACCCTTGCAGACCAAGGGGAACTGAGACTGGGGAGAGCAGTTCTATGGAGGTCTGTGTTAGGGATTGAGTTGTGTCCTTCCCAAAAAGATATGTTGGAATCCTAACTCCACAAGCTCAGAAAGTGACCTTATTTGAAGGCATGATCTTTATAGAAGTAATTATTTGACATGCCTGGCATCCTTTAAAGGGTGGAGGGGAATTTGAATACAAACATGCACAAAGGGAGAACCCATGTGAAGATTGGAGTGATACTTCCACAAGCCAAGGAACTCCCAGGAGTTAGGAGAAAGGCCTGGAAGGGATGATTCCCTAGCACCATCAGAGGGAGCATGGTCCTGCCCACACCTCGTGTGGGACTTCTAGCCTTCAGAACCCTGAGACGATACATGTCTGTCGTTTAAGCCACTCAATCTATGGTACTGTGTTACAGAAGCCCTAGTAAACTAGGTGGTCTTAGTATTAAATTATTTATTAGCTGATGTCTTCCATTGATTAAATTCCTTTACTAAACAGGAGGTTTAGCGGTATTTAAGCAGTATTCTATCTTGAACTCCCCACAATAGCAGTCACTCCATTTTATGGCCAAACATCCTTTTTAGGTTTCATTTATTTATTACCTTCAATTGTATCATATCTTAATCAATGCAAAATAAATGGGGAAGTTGAAGTGTATTCCAAAATCAATGAATATGATTAAATGCTCTGAAGGAGACTGATATGATCCACTCCTGAGCCCAGCCCACCAGAGACTGGACTGCATGAACCAGATGGTAGAGACACAAGGGCCCCAGAGAAAATGGCACAGTCCTTTATTTTGTAAACATGTCCATTGATGTATGAGATTTTGGGCAAATGGGTTAGCAAATTGGTGATAGGACTAGAACTGAAGACTTAATTTCTTGACCTGTTGTCCATTCTCTTTTCCTTGTTCTACTGCTTAAATACTGTATTTCCCTTGGAACTAAATTTGCCTGATTTTTTCCAGTTTTTTTAAATGTAGATATAAAAGTCAAATGAACAGAAGACTGGAGTGTAGCTCAGTAGTACAGTGCTTGCCTACCATGTGCAAGGCCCTGGCTCCATTCCCATCATTAAACCCTGCAGCAGTTTAAGGAAAGGACTGTAATAAAATTAATAAGTGAGCACTAGGTAAATGTGAAGAGAAATGGAAATCTCACTGGCCACTTCTCAGTCTCCTTGGCTGATTATGCCTCAATCTCAAGACACTTGATTCCCCCAGGATTCAGGGATCCTTCATTCTTCATTTATATTCACTTCTCAGGTGACTTCCCTCAGTCACACTGCTTTAAGAGCTTCTACCACTGGTGGCATCTCCTGCTGCAACTCTAAGTCTTAACTTAGAAGTACACTCACGTTGGAGCTTAGGAAGCTGAAACTTTAGAGCATCTCATTTATGCAACCTCTTCTAAGGACTTAAATTTATACTGAGTCTTGCATTCTTTATCTTAAAGAAGCTTCCCCGAAGTCATATAAACTCCAAGTCCCACAAGGCTGGACCCCCTCACCTTTCCCTGAACTTCAGAGTAGTATAGCAAACTTGACTGGAAAGGACACACCTGCTCCCTGACCCTGTCCCCACCTTCTCCCACCAAAACAAAACACCCCAAACTTCCTGATTTTCCCACCTGTGGCAATCTTACCAGTTATTTAAACTGATGACCTGCAGTTAGTTCCTTGTCCTTATTCTTAATAAATCCCAAATATCCCACTTTGTCATTTCCAGGCCTGTGGTAGGTTGTATTTTCCATTATCCCCTTTGAAGTTAGGCAGAACTATGTTATTGCTTTGTCGGATGAAATGTGAGTGGAAGTGACCTCGGTTCCTGGCAAGAGCTTTAGAAGCCAGAGTACAATTCTCCATGTTCCTTCAGGTCATGTGCTGCAGGGATCAAGATAGGAAGTATCAAGATGAAGCCTCAAACTTCTAGCTTCCTGAGTGGAGACACTGAGCAAAGTCCCCTGCCAACTGGTAATGGGCATGAACTGCAAGAGACAAAGAGATTTGCAGGTTAAGCTGTAGAGGTCTGGGGATTGTTTGTCACTCCAGCATAACCTAGCTTATTCTGACTGATATACCTCCCAAATCTGCGCCTCTTTTCAGCTTTCCACCTCAGTAAACACAAATTCATTCCTCTGGGTTTCTCCCCCAAATCACATGGTCATCCTTGATTCCTCTTTGTTTCACTGTATATCAACAGTCCTGGAAGTTGTCCCTTCAAAAATATCTAACAGCTGCCTGTATCTCGATACCTCTATGACTTCCACCAAGTCAAGACACTATCTTTGCTGGGTTACCTCCCAAACTTGCCTCCTTATAAGTAAGCCTGTTTGCCACCAACCTGCTAGGGTGATCATTCAGAACACAAGTCCATTTGTGTGGTTTATGTGATTGCTCAGATGGTTTCTCATCTCACTCCAAGTAAATCCAAGGTCCTGCAAGATGGAAGCCTGTTGATCTCCAGCCTCATCTTCTCCCTCATGACCCTCCCTGCAGTCATTCAGATTGTTGTGCATGCGCTCCTTGCAGGTCTGTAGACAAGCTATGGGTGCTCACCATTCCCTTGGCCTGGAATATTCTTCCTAAGAGAGCTCCATGGCTTATTCCCTCTTCCTCATCAGCTCTCTGCTCAAATGTTGTCTCCTCTGTGAGGTCATCTGAATCCTTCTGTTCCCCAGCATTCCCATGAGTTGGAAATAATAAGAGAAAATATTATAATTATATGCTAGGTTCTGTTACTTTTTTTTGGTACAGGGAATTGAACCACATCCTCAATTCTTTTCAATATTTTATTTAGAGACAGGGTCTCACTAAGTTGCTGAGGCTGGCTTTGAACTCATGATCCTCCTGTCTCAGCCTTCTGAACCACTAGGATTACAGGTATGGGCCACCAGTCTCTATTAAACTCTTGATACAAATAAACTCAGTTAGTTACAGCTAACCTATGGAATGGAAACTACAATTATTATTTAATAATTGTGGCTTAGAAATGTCAAAATTTGTTTAACGTTACAAACAGGCAATTGGTAGAGCTCAGATTTATCTTGTCTTACAGACTCTTAAAAGTCATGTTCTTAATTGCCATGTACTTTTCTATTGATTAGAAAGATTCTAAAGGCATATTAAGACTTGGCAATTTTAAAAATTCTTGTTTGTAATTCTACAGGGAAACAAATTCAGACTGTATCATAGCCACAGTTCGGAGAGTTTAGAGCTTGCTGGGCAGTGTTTTCCACAGAGAGTGGATCAATGAGTCATTGTTTGCTGGATACAGGTTTGTAGTGGTGTAACAGTGTCCTGGCTCTGCCCTGGTCTGGATCTCATTTTCATCATTGACCAGGATGAAGATTGAATAGGCTGCAAAACTGTTGTGGCATTAATGCTCAAAAAATGTTTTGCTGTAAAAATAAAAAATTTGAAACCAAATGAAGCTTGATAGACTGAAGTTAAATCTTGCACTTAGATTCAAGACTCAGTTTTATAAATTCAGCACCAAAGAGGCAGCGAGAAGGATGGCAAACCTTATAAATCAAAGATAGTGAGACTTTTTGGAACTGGAGTTGTTAGGCCTGAGGGGAAGACTTGGTGGAAAATGAACCACTGTTAGAAGACCCACTCTGCTGAGTAAAAAGTACAGGGAGGCAGATTTCAAGTCAATATAAAATATTTTTTTCCAATCAAAAAATGTGTCCTACATCCCTAATGTTACAGAAGATATTCCAGTGGATGGTCATGTAACTGGGCCTCTACCATCTTTCCACCAGTGAGAGAGAGTTTGCTTCATGATAAATGTTGACTTGCTTAAACAAAAGCATTGAAGTTGCTGAAGTCTAGAGTAGCCCAGAGGAAGGAGTGATTCTCTCTCTCCCTTGGTGGTCAGTGACACACACAGAAGTGACAATTAAGAATGACTTAGAAGCAGAGGGGAGAGTTTTTTTTTTTTTTTTTTTTTACAGGATAAGCATTAAGGAAAGGCTCCCAGGATAAACTGGGAAGGGAGTTAGGGACATTGTCTATAAGAAGCCAAGCAAGGGTGCAATTTCAAATGAAGTTCCAGACAGCCTGATTCCATGGGAGATTCAGGAACAATAAATTATGCATGGGAATTTGTTCCCCTAGTGGCAAGAGGTCTGGGATTTTGTACTTCCACTTTAGTGTGTCATTGGTTATGGGGTCTAGGGGCCGGGAATGCAAAATTTCTAGGTATGTGAGGTGCAGGTTGAGCATCTCCCAAGCAAGGCCTTAAGTTCAGGGTATGAGCCAGGGTATTAGCAGCAGGGTGTACAGAACTTGGAGGATGGGTGCATGGTATGATTTAAGAATCACACATTTCAACAGTGCCCTTTATCAGAAACATGAGAGAGAGAGAGAGAGAGAGAGAGAGAGAGAGAGAGCATGCTGGGAATGGAACCCTAGGCCTTGTGCATGCGAGAAGAGCTCTACTACTGAGCTACATTCTCAGCCCAATGAGAGGTCTTCTAGCATGAGAACTCAATGATCAAAGGTATAGAATATGATGTGTACTTAGAGGGATAGATACAGTTCACTGGAACACAAAGGGTTTAGAGAACAGAGGAGGAAATAAGGTAAATGACTAAGGCAGCAGAATTTTGTAGAACCAAGGTAAACGTCCACTAGCAAGGTAGCTCAAGAGAGGGAGAAATCTCATAGAAGGAAGTCTTGGTGGGGAAAACAATAGTATATTGATGCTTCTTGGAGGCTGGTTCTGGAAGGTGATTCAGGATTCAGGTTTCTAGGAACCTCATAGGTTGGATTTCATGGATTAGTATTTTTGCGCTCTGATAGATTTTTGTTCACCATTTCTGATTCAATGTCTAAGGTCAGGAATCTGGTTGACCTAGCTCAATATCACTGGCATCATCTGAGCAGAACACTTTGTATTACATGGTTCTTAATCTGCTGGAAGATTCAGGGTAAGTTCCATGGTACACTCGGTTACAGGGAGTACTGGCTATTGTGGTCTAGGACACAACAAGGAGATTAAAGGGAGTGGTGGGCATGGTGCATGAGTAGATAGAATAAACTTCCCAGAGTCAGACCAAGAATATTGTATTGGTTTTCCATGGTTGTGTAACCATTGCCCAGGGCCAGACAAGGTGTGAATGCATGAGGCCATGGGATCATGAGATTCAAGGAGACACTCAGGCTCAGCCTCCTCGGAGTGTAAGTGAGGGCCTCCTTAGATGTTGCACCCCAAGGGCTTCACTTCTCTTTACTGAGGACTTGCCTTCAGCTACTCCAAACTTAGTGGGTTAGCTCATTAACCTGTGGGTTAGTATTTTGGCTTGAGCTTAGCTGGGCAGTTCTGCCAGTCTAGACTAGGCTTGTTCCTGTACCTGTGAGCAGCTGGATTTGACTGGTTGATGGTGGCTGTGGCTGTTACACGGGTGGTAACTGGTAACTCTCTCCATGTGATCTCTCTCCTTCAACCTCTTGGCCTGATCTTGTTCACAGGGACTCCTTAGGGTCCCAAAGGAGAGCAAGAAAGGGCACAGGGAATTTGCAAGCCTCTGTGTGTCAAGTTTGCTGCTGTCCTCTTGGCCAAGGCAAGTCACACGTCTAAGCTCAAATCAAGGAGTGGACAGACAGACTTCATCTCTTGATAGGAAGAGGTGCAAAGTCACTTCATAAAAATGTGTGTAT
Organism: Urocitellus parryii; assembly: GCF_045843805.1. Classification (NCBI taxonomy): domain Eukaryota; kingdom Metazoa; phylum Chordata; class Mammalia; order Rodentia; family Sciuridae; genus Urocitellus; species Urocitellus parryii. The sequence goes on from NC_135540.1 coordinate 80,591,124, forward strand.
GTGTGCATGTGCATATGTACACACACACACACACACACACACACACACACACACACACACGATGGTTGCAATTTTGTTGCAATTTTTGAAAGCTAAGCAAAATCCTCATTTACCAAAGAAAGGGACTTGGTTTCTGTTCCGGAGTCAAGGGAGCCAGGAAAGAGTTTTTAGCCATGGGGCCATATGATAAGTTTCGGTAATAAGACCTGTCACTCTGGCAGCTGCCAGAAAGGAGGAGGGTTGGCAGGATGAGACAGGAAGTAACAGACAAATAATGAACCCTGTAGCAAAAAGGAGTAGCAATTAGGATGGAGAAGAGAGGGCAGGACCAAGAATATTCAGCAGAAGGAACAAGTGTTGATGGTATAATTAGCATGCTGGGGTAAAGCATTGGAATTTCAAGGTGAGAGGTTCAGTTTCTGTTGAGTCCAAAATGTCTCCCTGTTTCACAGCCTAGCCAGCCTTTATTTTCTTCAAAATCCCTGATACCTTCCTGTTATTCACTTTCATCTCCCTTCTTATTAAGACAAGTGAGGTCGAAAGGTGTAAATTAACTCATCTCCCACCTTCCCACACCTATACCACCCTCTCTTCCACCTTGTCTGTGTCCCCACCCAGAGTGACTACTTACCAGGTTCCTGAAGGACAGTCTCTTTTGGGTCCAAGGTTGAGATCTCTTCCTGTGAATGGTGAATGGTCATCCCCTCCCCTCTCCTCCACTCTCCTGGAGTCTTGCTCCATCTCCTTTTACAAAAGTTTACTCTTCCTGTTAAGAATTTTCATTATTATGGGGAGAGAGGCATTACATGTGTGATAATGTATTTTAGAAGCATGTTTTCAAAATGTCTGTAATGCATACCTCTAGGAAGTAGTCAAACACTTCAAAAACAAACTGGATGTTTTATATAAATGAGGTGGTCAATAACAAGGTTTCTTTGTTTCTAATTCTGACTTTGAACCCGATACAGTGTTTGCTCTCCCCAGAGTCTGCACGCCACCCCCCCACCCAGAAGTCTAATCTTTTACCTGAGACAATAAATTGTCGATGAAGTACCCTGGGGCCGGAAGGAGATGGAAACACTGGAAGGAGATCAGAGAGTTGGGACAGACATGACTGAGGGAGTGGGAGGGATTCATTTATGTGGAAACATGAAAGAAGAACTAACTAGCGGTGACTAATGATATGATAACTGTCTACAAACACCAAGTGTGTATGAGTGCCAAGACATCTTTGCCTCACTCAGCACACAGATGCAATCTTAGAGGTAACAGGAGACCAGAGAGGTAGATAGGACACCCGGAATTACAGTCTCAGGAAAAGAAAAGGAGAGAGATTGAAATGATTTCACAAAGACTACTTCCTTTCAAGGACAGCTCCTGTTCACCAGCTTGTCCACCCACCCATTTACTCTTTTCTTCAACCAGTTCTAAGTACTTACGGAGCTGTAAAGCAACCCTCTCTTCAGCTTTCTCTATCCACACCATCCAAGCCCCAGTCTCTAATTTTTCTGTTTGTTCATTGTCTGAGTGGCCTTCCTGAATCCTCTCCATTGTTTCTTTCCAGCAATGTTCAAGCAAGAAATGAGGCTAAAAAGGCCAAAGCAATGGTATATCTCAGGATAAGTTAACTCATCTCAGCAGAAAGAAAATCCCCCCAACAGCCTTGACGTTGCGTTCAAGGCCATTGTCCATCTGGAGGCAAGTCAGCCTAAAGGGTGAAGGCGGTCCAGTGCAGTCCTTCAATGCTTTAAAGGCACACCAGTAATTGCCCCCCTTTTTAAATTAATGCTTTTTAATTATACAGAATGATGGGTTTTGCCAGGTGTGGTGGCACACACCTATAATTCCAAAGACTCTACAAGAGAGGCTAAGGCAGGAAGATTGCAAGTTTGAGGCCAGCCTGGGCAACTTAGTGAATCCTGTCTCAAAAGGAAAGATATATAGAAAAGGGGGTGGGGATGTAACTCAGTGGTAGAACACTAGCCAGGATGCATAAGGGCATAGGTTCAAATCCCAACACTTCTGCCCCATCCCCCCAAAGAATAAGAGGTTTCCTTGTGGCATATTCCCACATACGTTGATCATATCCATCCCTAGCACCCTTCCCTCTCCCCACCGCTTCCTCTTCCCTAACAGTCATCTAAGAATCCTGTCATTGGCCCCTCATTCCCTAGTGCTCCCATGTCCTATGTGATACTGACTCATCCCTGCTGTCCTCATTTTCCTGGACCACCAGGGGCAGTGGCAGACCTGACTCTAAGCAGAGGCCCTGAAAAGGCCCCTCTTCTCAGGAAACTTAGCATCAGCATCAGTGAAATTAAGGACATCACAAGTTCATAATTGCCCGTTCATTCCATGAACTGGCCGGCACCAAGTGCAGACGTTGTGCTGGGCTCTTTGCTGAAATCTAAGAGCTGGCTTCACAAAGAATACCCAAGACAGCCTCAGCTTCACAGTGCATGTGAAGACTGCTGGCACTACTAGATAGGGTCCCAACAGAGTCCCTCAGGAGCTGTGTTTCACAAGGTGTCAGTGTCCACAGCCCTGTGTTGGACCACAGGTATAGGGGAGTTACATGTGTGCCAGGATACGGCCAAATGGGTGAGCCAGTCTGTCAGAAGGCATTTGAAAGAAGAATCCAAGAAGACTTAGCTCACTGTGGAGGGATGGAGGTTGGAGGCAGAAAATTACTGAAGGTTTTAGGACTAACAGTGAAGAAAGCGAGTCTGTGCATCTCTGCACTGGCTCCCAAGGAAGATGTAAGTGATAGCTCAGAAAGAGGCGACGGACCTGATGCATGGCTGGGCATTTTACTTTCAGAAGACCCCACAGCGTCTTGACCAGGATGGGACTGGGATGTACAGATAAGGCATAGACTGAAGCACTTTGAGAAAGACCTGCCAACATTGCAAAAATGAAAACAGGCTTTAGATATCTAAGGTCTCTATTGCCATCAAGCGGTGGAAACGAGGATAGCACTAAAATAATATGATCTTTTCTAAACAGCAGGAGGCTGGGAAACTCCTAAATTCTAAAGTAATTTTTGGGTCTGAGGGCCTCTATTCCACTAGGATACCATCACAATTTTGGAGCTTTCTTTCTTTTTATAAGTTTTGTGTTAGTTGCTCCCGATTTTTAGCGCTGGCTCTCTGGTCCGAGTCCTGCAGCCACGACAACTGTATCATTGGAGAAATGCTGCCACCTTGTGGGAGTTGTGGAAAGAAGTATTGGGGGCCCAAGTGATGTATGTATGATTTATTAATTTTATAAAGAGAGGCCTGGACCCATTGAAGTAGAAATTCATTCATAAGCAAAATTGTAAAGCCAGAAGAATTAATTTTTGATATTTCTGCTTCCCTTTCTAAAGTGAAAGAGCATGCATTATTTTTGAATTGTAATTGGGTCACTTCTGTGTGATCCAAAGTAAGTTAGCCCCAATTTACACATCAGCAAAACGGGCATGACAACACAATTGATATTATTTTCTTTCTTATTTGAATCCTTACCCACAAAGCATTTCTTGTATTTTTCCATCCCCATGAGAGAATAAACTGTCCTACTTATACCTGAATTCACCCTAATGAGTATGCAAGAGCTGCACGGCTCCATAATAGTGGCAGTCCATCAATGCAGGACTACAAGAATACATCTTTATAACAGAACTTAACTTTCTGACCTTCAATCCTCCTCATCCCTTTCTGTGGAAATTTCTAGGTTTCTGAGTGCAATTGGAATGTACAGTTGAAGATTCATTTAACTCGGTTTCTGTTTGCAGCTTCCACTTGCACCTGCCCCCTGCAGGCCACCATGCTCAGGTCCTCACTTCTTGTACTTGTCCTGCTGCCAAGGCAGGTTCTGAGTGCAGGTGAGCCCATAGGACCCAGAGATCACAGGTTTTCCAGAAGCCAAGGAGTTAAAGCAAATCTTATTTACCAAAGGCTAGAGAGCCCTGCTTATGTATGGTATTTCTTCCTGTTTCGTTTTACAATCAAACTGGAAAAATATTTTAATGAAGCCTTCTTTTTAAAAAATAATGAACATAGACATTGGTTTTCATTTTCCAAAGTCACCAACTCAGAAGGTGCTCACTCATGCACCAATGCACCCTGAAACATGACACCAATTTTTTCCAAAAGATTTTGTCCATTTTCTGCAAGTCCCAAGCACCAAATTCTTTAATTGCTAGTTAAGAGGAAACACAAATCTGGTGGATTCTGAGGGGCTTAGAGCTTCGGAGAGATGCTCCCACTCACTGGCCTCACTAGACTCAACTCCCTTTCCATTTCTACAGTATCTTTCTCCCTGTGTGATTCTGCACTTTGCTTCTCTTCAATTGACCACATGTAAGAACTATGGGATCATAGTCTTCAGATGGAGAAGGACGGGCCATATTTCTTAAGAAACACTTAGAAGTCCTCATCCTTGAGCTTTCTGTAGTTTCAGAAGAGAAAAACAATAATATACTAAAGCCATTTCTGTGTCCAGGATAACAATTAATGTGACGTGAAAAATGCAACTGGGTGGGATTTCCAAAAAGTCTTTGAAAATGGCTTCACAAGGCTGAGAACAATATATAGGTGAGGCAGGTGGAGGTGGGTTGTGCTTTGCCATTTACCTGGTGTTTCATCAGTACAGAGGTATTTCCCTTAGGAAAAGGTGGTCTCCTTGTCAGAGGACCTAGGGAGACCTGGCCACCATTATTGTCTCAGGTTCCTGCTTTCATTCTGAATGATGTTCCTAATATCATATGGTGGCCCCCTTCAGCTCCCGTCACTCACAGGCCATCTAGGGGAGCATTCCTTAGATGTTTGACTCTCAGTGACAACTGAAGTTTGCCCCCCATTCAATTCCATCTCTCTCCCAGGGTCTTCCAGCTCTCTGGAATCAGATGTGTGTCATGCAAGCAGGTGGTGTAGACAATTCACTTCTTAGGATGCTGGGACCAGGAAGAGCCAGGCTACATGAGCAAGGCACATGTGACATGTGCTCACACACACATTCCAGATGTTGACCCCAGGGCTGGATTGGACTCTGCTGACATAAACACAAGCCATCATTTGTCATGGTACTTATTCTTTTCTGGTGCTTTGGGAAAGAAAGATTATAAACTGGTGGTCCATGTTTGGAATGCATAAATAGGTTTCAGGGGACCTGTGACCTCCTGAAATGGAATGTGAACTGTATGTTCTGCATGTTTTTTTTTTCCCCTTGAGGAGAAAGTCTACATATTTCATTAAGTTCTTGAAGGGATTCCCAATCGCTCAAAACAACAAGAGTTACTAAATGGCTTTCCAGCTTTTAAGAATTTGGTCCTCCAGAACAGTGAGCTATCATACTCTTAGGACCCAGCCATCCTATGTATTGAAAAAAAAAAAAAGGGAAGTTAACCAAAACCTGTGGAGCACCAACTACACAGCATTCATGGCCACATGAAGCAGCTGGTCCACACATCTCACTAACCAGGCAAGGTCAGTGTTATTCCCCTGTCCAGAGACAGGAGGGGAAACCCCATGATACCCTGTCCAATAAATGCTGGAGTTCAAATGAATTGTCCTGCTCAGCTTCTTTGCCACCTTTCACACACTATCTGTCTCTTTCTCTGTCTCAGAGTCTCTCTCTCTCTCTCTCTATCTCTCTCTCTCTCTCTCTCTCTCTCTCTCTCTCTCTCTCTCTCTCCCTCCCTCTCCCTCTCTCCCTCCCTCCCTCCCTCTCTTTGTCCTTGTTCCAACTCTCTGATTTGGGAAGATTGATCCATTCATCTGACAGGCATCTGCCCATTTTCTCATCTGTTCTTGGCTTCTAGTAGAGTCACACTCTGGTTGCTTCTAGGTCAAATAGGCTCTGCACATATTTTCTTAGGCTGAATAGTGTTTTGCCAATATTTGGAAACTAGAATAATTCACATGAAAGCTTTGATTTCAAACTGCTTTTGAAAAATCAGATCTAGCAATACCAAGCATATATTCTCTGCTAAACATGGAGGCAGGGCTGAGTGGTGGGGCATGTGTCCTCTGGGTCACTGTGGTCCTTACTGCAGAAGAGTCCTGTGCTCTCCTCTCTGGCCCCAGGAGCACTCCCTGTGTCATCTGAGGGGGCTTCTGGCATCTGAATTTTCAATTCCTGATTTCTCCCTTCTCCTCTGCTCTTTCCCCACCTCCTGGCTTTCATACTCACCTAACCACAGGCTCTCCTTCCCCACAATGACCAGCTTTGATCTGTCCATGGCTTTTCCTCTTCTCTGTGTAGTTAGTTCATCGTGGCCTCTCTCTCCCCCTCTCTCCTGGTATAGAACCAAAGGCAAATAGCCAGGTGAAGACTCTGCTGTCTTTCCTACTTGCTTGTGCAGAGCAGAGGTGCTAAGCATGGCAAACCCGGCTCAGGGCTTTCCCCAGTCAATATTTCCTTTCACTAGAAAAAGAAAAGGAACAGATCAGAACAGTCAGGTGGGAGGTACTGATTTATCTATGCCTGCCTGCCTTCCCAAGCTCTTGTGGTGCAGAAGGCTTTTTCTGGGACCCTGGGCATATGATTGTTTGATTTTAACATTTTGCTCTCTGAGTTCAGCTTTTCATAATCCAATAGGATTGGCCGGTCCACTTGTTTAAGGATGTTTTGTTTGTGCTCGAATTCTAGCACATCACTTTTCTCTGTCATCAATCTGGAGAGAGGGACGAGGACAGGAAAAGATGTCCTAGAAAGATGCAGTGGTGTTAAAGGCTCCTCTTCCTTGATCCCAAAGTGACTTTAGCAACTTCTCTAGGATCAGTGTTGGTGGTAAAAGAAGAAAGTCAAGAGGGGAGAGGGTGGCACATATTAGGAACAAAATTACCAGGCCCTCGGGGCCACCGTCCCTGGCTGCCTCCAATAGGAAATACTTGGGCAGTAGCTTCTTTGATATGTCTGCAGTAATATCATTTGTGGTGTTAGTCTGAAAGCATTTCATGTTCTCCTTCTCTGATTCCCCAAATCCCCCAGGGAAGTATTAAAATAGGAGCCCAATGGATGGAGGGAGCTATAGTTGGATGTGGTTTGTCTTCCAAAGTTCATTGTATTAGAAGCTTACACTCCACTGTGGCCACATGAAGTAGAGGTGGAACTTTTAAGAGGTGGGACCCAGTAAGCGATAATTAGGCATCGAGGGCACTGTCCTATGGAGAATTTAATATAGTTCTTATCCTGATTATATCTTGTGTGATATCTGTCATAAGAGTAAGCTCTCCCCAGTCTCTGGCTTCCTGCCTTGCCATGTGATCTTTTCCTCTCTTGTGCAGTCCCAGCATGAGGTCATTTATCATGATGTGATGCAACAAGGGGCTTCTGACCTGACCTGAGGTCAAATCTAGGGGATCACCCAATCTTGGAATTTCAGTTCTGTGAGTTAAGTAAACCATTTTTTTTTTACTTATAAGTTATCTATCCTCAACCATTTTGTTATAGCAATGGAAAAAGGCTCAATATAGAGATATAGGTAAGAATGGAAAGTTATCTGTCCCATGGTTTCTTCTCACTCATCTTAACCCCTTCCCTTTATTTGAAGACACAGCATGGATAGACATTATCCTTCTAGCTAATCAAACGTACCCTTCAGATATCCCTGTGCCTGTCTCTGTTCTCTGAAGGCCTTTGTCAGAGGCCATGAAGCTGCTGTGTAGTGCATTCAAGTACTGCACTTACTCTGATAAGATTCCCAGAAGACTTACCATCTGCCTGCTCTGTTCTATTTCTTGACAGGCCATTGCTTACTATGAAATCATACATTTACAGAAGACTTTTGATGACAAGTTCATCTCAAAATCAGGAGTCTTGATTTTTGTTTTACTGAAATCTGCTACTTAAATGTCCCATGGCAGTGGACAATGGGCAGCTAATTTGGTTCCTTTAATTCTTTCTCTCTCATTCATATGTAGTATTATTGCATAAGACATTTTCCTTTTCTTTAAAAATGTTATCTTCTTATTTTCAGGAATTCCGTTCAAATATTTCAAGTGTCTCTTGCAGGCATATGAAGCACCATGTGGACCCTGGAGGGGGATGAAGTAAAGAGAGAAACTAAGAACCTTATGATGAGGATATTATTCCCATATCACACATAAGTAAACTGAGGCTTGGAGAAGCTATGTAATCTCATAGGTCCAACAACCCTTCACAGTCTGGCACTTGAAATAAGTCAATTTGACTCCAAAGATTTGGTCCTTTTCATTGTCTCATGTTTGCTATGAAGATAATCGAAATATGGCTTCTCTCCCCAAGGAGCTTTCTGTCTAGCAGGTGATAGTATGTGTACAATGGCTATAATTTAAGGAACAGTCTGTAAATTCTGCATAGCAGACAAAAATACAGGTTTACGAGAGGATGGTAGATGAAGAAATTACTTTGGGTTGTTTGGGTCTTTGTTATTGGTGATGTTGTTACCATGGTTACAGCTTGACACTCCCCTGCCGCTTATACTTCTGAATTAAGACATGACGGGACATGCTGGTGTGGATATCTCAGAAGCTTTAATCTTTCCAGCAGCTGTAAGGAACAGACATTGGTGTAGTTTCCTGACTCTACACCATCCTCCCTGTGGGTCAGTGATGGCAGCTGATGCCTCTAGGAATGGGCGCTGATTTGATTTTGTCCTTCTGGTCCTACCTGAGGGTTAGTTAACACTATTTCTCAGATGTGGGAATGCAGGATTTCAGAAGTCCCTCTGCAATGTTCTGCAAGGAACCAAACACACTCTGCAAATGTTAAAACCCCAGGCCAGGTTCCAGATTCTTATCCGCTGATGCTCTGTGAAAGGCTCATTATTGTGTTCAGAGACTAAGGATCCAGCCCAATAAAAACAAACTGATTTATAACTGTGTTATAGACACATTCCATTTGTAACATTTTACTAGGAGGAATTACATACTAGACATGTAGCCCAGTGACAATTGTTGCTGCCAGACTCAGAGCAAAGATCCATTTGCTTTGTAGATGTGGCATTCTTGGGATCAGACCCACCAAGTTCTGGATGCCCAGAGGCTGCTCAAGTTGAAACTCCTGTAGCCACTGCACTGCGGATTAAAAAGCACTTGTTCCAGCTCTAAGATTTGCCAAATGTCTTTGCACCACAGAAATGAGATCTGGCCTGTGTGGAGGGCAGGGGCTCCCTAGCTTGTATCACATTCTTTCAGGCTTAATCTACTCAACAAGTAAAGTGGAAACAGCTTTCCTGCTACTCACAGCCAACTGACTGTACAATAGTCTCACGTTGCTCCATAGCAGCCTTAACCGTAACTAACTCTGCACCACATTCCCCAGAGAGCTATCTAGGACTTCCCTGAATGCATGATTTTTGGAACAACAGTCCTTTAACAGAAAAGAGAATAACTTAATATGCACCTGGAAAAAGGTGAAACCATGAACAGCATTGACAGTTCCAATAATATTCATCTTTAAATTGTTTCCTTTGTTCAGCAGAAAAGATCGGTTGTGGAAGTGGCATAGTACTGAACAAGAGGTTCTGGAACTTCTTTTGAGGCCATAACCTATCCTTCAAGTGTGGCCCAACTGGATAGGTAGACTAATAGCCCTTTCAATGTGTATCTCTCTGAGTTTATTCCTGGGGGAAGGATCTGAGAAAAGGCAACTTGTAACTAACTTCACCAAGTTTGGTGAGCTGAGCACTTCAAACTAGTTTTAGGACGCTTGGAGCCCTGATTGTGGTGTACAGTACTAACTCTTTTCTTTCTTTTTTTCCTCCCTCCCTCCCTTCCTGCCTTCCTTCCTTCCTTTCTTCCTTCCTTTCCTTCTTCCTCTCTCTGTCTCTCTCTCCCTTAATTTAAATTAAATTAATTTTTAAGCCAATGCATAACATTGCACCTATTTATGGGACATGATGTGATATTTCCACCAGTGTATACATTATGCAAAGTTTAAATCAGGTTAAACCTATGTCCTCTAACATTTGCCATTTCTTTATGGTGAAACATTCACAATCTTTTCTTCTAGCGTTTTGAATACAGATCACATTATTGTTACCTGTAGTGGCCCTACTGTGCAATAGCACACAAGAAATTCTTATTCCTATATAACCATAACTTAGTACCCCTTGACCAACCTTCCCCTGTCCCCCACTTTCCCCAGCTCTTCTAGTAACTACCATTCTGCTGTCAACTTCTTTGAGATCATTTTTTTTTCAGATTCCACACATGAGTGAGATTATGCAGTACTGTCATTCTGTTTCTGACTTATTTCACCTAACAATAATTTCATGCTGTTGCAAATGACAGGATTTTATTCTTTCTTTATGGCTGAGTACTTTATATGCATCACATGTTCTTATCCATTCACAAGTTGATGAACACTTAGATGATTTTCTTTTCTTGGCTGTTGTGAATGATGCTGCAACACACGTTGGTGGGCAGGTGTCTCCTTGATTCATTTCCTCCAGATTTATGCTCAGTAGTAGGATTTCTGGATCATATGTATATTTTTAATTTTTTAAAGGACGCTCCATACTGTTTTCTATAATGGCTGTACCATTGCTTATTCTGTTGATGCAGTACACCATGCTTGCCTTTCTAGAATGCATCCCACTTGGTCATAGTGAATTATCTTTTAAATGTGCTGTGGGATTTAGTTTGCTAGTATTTTATAGAGAAATTTGCCTCTATGTTCATCAAGGATATTGATCTTTGGCTTTTTGTTGTTGTTGTTCTACCTGGTTTTATTGTCAGGGTAAAGCTGTTCTTATAGAAAGAGTTTGGAAGAAGTCATACCTCTTCAATGTGGAATAATTAAAGAAGAATTGATATTGAATGTTTAGGAGAACTCAGCAATTCTTGTGATCACCATTCTAACTGGAGTAAGATGGAATCTCAAGGTAGTGTTGATTTGCATTTCTCTGATTGCCAGACATGTTGAATGTTTTATGTATATACACTTGTTTACTATTTTTTCTTCTTTTGAAAAATGTCTTTTTTAGTTCTTTTGCCCATTTATTGTTTGGGTTGTTGTTGTTGTTGTTGTTATTATTATTTGGTGTTAAGTTTTTTCAGTTCTTTATATATTTGGGAGATTAATGCTGTATCTGAGGAGTGGGTAGCAAATATTTTCTCCCATTCAATAGGATCTCTCTCCACACTCTTAATATTTTCATTTGTTGTGCAGAAGCTTTTTAGTTTGTTGCCATCCCACTTGTTGATTCTTGGTTTTATTTCTTGAATTTTAGGGAGTCATATTAAGAAAGTAAGTGTCTGTGCTGGTATGTTGGAGTGTTAACTCTATTATCTTCTAGCAGTTGTAAAATCCCTAGGTCTTTGGTCAACTTTAGGTTGACTTTTGTGCAGGGTGAAAATAGGGATTTTGTTTCATTCTCGTACATCTGGATACCCAGTTTTCCCAGTGCCATTTGTTAAAAAAAGCTATCTTTTCATCAACTTATGTTTTTATCAACTTTGCTGAGTATCTGTTATGGTTTAGATGTAGTGTTCCCCAAAAGCTCACAAAGCTCACAACGCAAGAAGGTTTGGAGGAGAAATGGTGGAATTATAGCCTTAACCAAATCAGTGAATTGATCCCTGATGGGATTAACTGAGTGGATGGAGGAAGTGGTTCATTGGGGGTGTGGTTATGGATATATATTTTGTATCTGGAGATTGGAGTCTCTCTTTCTCTACATCCTGATTGTCACGTGAGCCACTTTCCTCTGCCGCACTCTTCTGCCATGATTTTCAGCCTCACCTTGAGCCCTAAGGAATAGTTTCAGTTTTCCCCCATTCAGTTAAATGTTGGCTTTGGGTTTATCATATATAACTTTTATGATGGGGTGGTAAGGTTCCTTCTATCATTAGTTTCTTCAGAGTTTTTAATGTGAATGGATGCTAAACTTTGTCAAGGGCTTTTGTGGCATGGACTAAGACCTCTGAAACCATGTTTCAGATCTCTGAAAACCCAATAAACTTTTCCTCCCCTAAAATTGTTCTGGTCAGATCTTTTAGTTGCAGAGTGAAATAGTATGACTAAAACAGTATGAGATGACTATATCTATGTGGGATTTTCTTTGCATTCTATTTTATTCCATTTTTCTTCATGCTTGTTTTTATACCAATACTATGCTATTTTTATTACTATAGCTATTGTAATTCCTCCAGCATTGCTCTTCTTACTCAGGATTGCTTTGGCTATTCTGTGTCTTTTATTCTTCCAGATGAATCTTAGGACTGTTTTTTGTTTGTTCATTTTTAGCTTTGTGAAGAATGTCATTGGCATTTTGATGGGGATTGCATTGAATCTGTGTTTTGCTTTTGTAGTTGGATCATTTTGACAATATTAATTGTGCCTATCCAAGAACATGGGGGGTCTTTCCATCTTACCAAGTTGTCTTCATTTCCTTTCTTTAGTGTTCTATAGTTTTCATTTTAGAGGGTTCTTTTTAGCATCTTAGTTAGATTTATTCCCAAGTATTTAAGTATTTATTCCCAAGTTTTAAGGTTATTGTGATCTCTTTCTCAGTGGGGTAATTATTGGAATACAGAGAAGCTATAGATTTTTTTATTTTGGTCTTGTATCTTGCTACTTTGCTGAATTTGTTTATTAGCCCTAGATATAGAATCATGTCTTTAGCAAAAGATAATTGGGTTTTCTTTTCCTGTTTGTATCCCTTTAATTTCCTTCTCTTGCCTGATTGCTCAGGCTAAAGTTTCAAGAACTATATGAGATAAGAATAGTAAGAGTGTATATCCTTGCCTCATTCCTGATTTTAGAAAAAATGGTTTCAGTTTTTCTCCATTCAGTTAAATGTTGGCTTTAGGTTTATCATTTATTTTTATGATGGGGATGTAAGTTCCTTCTACCAATAGTTTTTCTTCAGAGATTTTAACATGAATGGTTGCTGAATTTTGTCAAATGCTTTTTTGGCATCTCTTGAGATGATCTTATAATTCTTAATTCTATTCATGTGGTGAAATACATTTATTGATTTGCATGTATTGAGCCAAAATTGCATTCCTGGGATGAAACACACTTGACTGTGGGATATTATTATCTTAATGTATTTTTAAAAAATATTTTTATTAGTTGTTGATGGATTTTTAAAATTTATATGTGGTACTGAGGATCAAACTCAGTGCCTCACACATGCTAGGCAAGTGCTCTACCACTGAGCTACAACAGCAGCTCTTCTTCATGTATTTTTGAATGCAGTTTGCTAATATTTAATTAAGGACTTTGTGTCTATTTTCATTGGTGGTATTGGTCTGTATTTTTCTTTCCTAGATGTACTGTTGTTAATTTTGGGATCAGAGTGATACTGGCTTCATAGAATGACTCTTGGAGTGTTCCTTCCCTTTATACTTCATGGAATAATTTGAAGAAGATTAGCATTAATTCTTTAAAAGTTTGTCAGAACTCAACTGAGCATCCATCTGATCCTGGATTTTCTTTGTTGGAAGGCTTTTAATTGCTTCATTCTCATTGCTTGCTATTGGTCTTTTTAGGTTTTCTATGTCCTCATGGCTTAGTCTGGGCAGGTCGTATGTGTCTATAAATTTGCCAATATCTTGCAGGTTTCCTCTTCATTGGAGTATATATTTTCAAAATAATTTTGAATGATCCTCTGAATTTCAAGAGTGTCCATGGTGATATTTTTTTTTTCACCTCAAATTTTATTGATTTGGGTCATCTTTCTTTTGGTTTGTTTGGCTAAAGTCTTATCAATTTTGTTATCTTTTCAAAGAACCAACTCTATATTGCATTGACCCTTTCTCTCAATTATATTAATTTCTGATCTGATCTTAATTATTTCTTGTCTTCTAATGATTTGAGAATTAGTTTTTTCTTCCTTTTCTAGGACCTTGAGAAGTAACTTTAGATTTTTTATTTAGTATCTTTCTATTTTTTTCAAATGTATGAACTCAGTGCTATAAATTGTTCTTTTAGAACTGCCTTAATAGTGTCCCAGATATTTTAATATATTATATTTCGGTTCTCATTTGTTTCTAAGAATTGTTTTATTTCTTCCCTGATATCTTCTATAACCCATTCCTCATTCAAAAATGTTTTATTTAATCTCCAGGTATTAAAATGTTTTTGGATTTTAATCCTGTTATCAATGTTTAGTTGTATTCCATTGCAATATGATGAGATGCAAGGAATTATCTATCTTTATGTGTTTTTAAAGACTTTCTTAAGCTGGGGATATAGCTCAGTTGGTAGAGTGCTTGCCTTGCATGCCCAAGGCCCTGGATTCAATACCTAGCACCACAAAAAGGCTCTATTTTAGAGAAGGTTCTATGTGCAATTGAGAAGAAAGAGAATTCAGTTTTTGGTGGATTAAATATCCCACAGACGTCTATTAGGTCCATTTGACTAACAATATTTGTTAGTTCTTCACTTACTTTATGATGTTTATTATGTCTGGATGACCTAGCTATTGGTAAGAAAGGTGTGTTGAAATCACCCAGTTTTATTGTATTGGGGTTTATCTGATTCTTTATATCGACTAGGGTTTGTTTTATGTATGTAGGTGCATTGAAATTAGAGACATAAATATTTATAATCATATCTTGTTGTTGGATGATTTCCTTAATGTGTATGAAGTGACCTTCTTTGTCTCTCCTCATTATTTTTGGCTTGAAGTCTACTTTATCATATAGGAGAGTAACTACTACTGCTTGCTTTCAGTCTCCATTTGCATGGTATATCATTTTTCATCCTTTCCCCTTCAGCCTCCTGATGTCCTTGCCTACAAGGTAAAGTCTCTCATAAACAACATAGATGGGTCTTGCCTTTTGATCCATTCTGACAACTTATGTCTTTTGATTGTAGAGTTTAGAGCATTTACAATGTTATTATAGAGAGATGATCTTTATTTCCTGACATTTGATTTACTTCTGATGCCTAATTCAGACTTTCTTATTTTTTAACTGACTATTCTAGTGATATTCATCTATATACTGGCTCTAATATTTATTTTTTTATTTCTTCTGCATGAAATTTTTTATTGAATATCTTTTGTAGTTTTTGATTTATAGTTATGAATTCTTTTAGTTTCTGCTTATCATGTAAAATTTAATGGTTGGAACCCATATCTTTAATGGTTGGAATCGGCATATATTATTCCAAACTCTCCTGGCTTTGAGGTCTGATCTGAGAAATTCATAGCAATTCTAATTGGCTTACCTTTAAATGTGACCTGCTCTTTTACTCTTGTGTGGCTTTTAGATTCTATGCTTGTACAGTAGTTAAGCATTTTAATTATAATGTATCTTGAAGAGAATCTTTTTTGATCTTATTTATTTGAGGTTCTACATGCTTTTTATTTTTGAATTTTTGTCTCATTCCTAATGTTTGGAAATTTTTCTGATATTAATTCATTGAAAAAGGTTGTGTACTTTTAAAATTTGTATTTGAATGCCTTCATCTATGCCAATGATTCTTATATTTGGTCTCTTCATGTTATCCCAGATTTCTTGAATACTATGGTCATTCTCTTAACATCTTTATTATCAACATTTTTTTCAAGATTACATATTTTGTGTCAGAGGCATGATAATATGACTTCAAAGTGGTCATGTTGATGATACTTTCAACTGAATTTTAATTCAATTTATTGAGCTTTCATTTCTAGAATTTCTGTTTGGTTCTTTTTCCAGAATCTCTTTTTTATTAAAATGTTCTTTCAACTCCTATATAGTCTCTCTTAGTTCATTACTTAAATCTTCATTTAGTTCATTGAATATTTTAATTATCAACTTTATAAATTATTTTTCTGGCATTTCTTCCACTGTTGTGTCAATGGGGTCAGTTGTGCAGTGAGCTATTTGGGGTGGCTTGTTCCTTTGTGTAGAAATACTAACAAAATGAAAAATCACTTTCTGGAATAACTATCTTTTCTAATTTCATGTAAAGAACTTTTTTAGTGAGTTGCTGTTTTACAATGTGTCCTGGGTTGGGTAAATATCTTGGTGTCAATATTTTCACTCAGTTTGAACTTGTTACTTCATCCAGTCTCTAACAGCACATTGAGAAAAGACACTAATCCCCAGAAGTTGTAGCCACTTCAGAAAACTTCCTTAAATTAACAATCTTAAAAAAAAAATAAAACCTTACTACCAATGTTCTTCAGCAATCCACTAATGTATTGTTCTAGGTCAGGTTTTTTAAATAGGTGTTATTTTTCTGGGGTTTCAGTTATTGTGCAGTTTATTCTAAGCTCTGTCACAAGGTGGTCAAACTTGTTAGAGAAGTCTGTATGTAGAGTTTCACTGCAGAATTTCACTCCCCTTTTGGCTAGATAGGTCTGACACCCTGCTCTTTCTGAGTGTCAGACCATGTGCTGGAGGGAGAAAAGTGGAATGCATCAATTTATCCTCCAGCTTTTTCTGGAGGAGGTGGAGGTGATGACTCAGGGTTCACTATATATAGTATGATTTAATTGGTCTCAATTCCCCATTTATCAGTGTTGGCCAGGCTCCTAATTTCTGAGCTCAGATAATTTGTTTCAAGTGAGAGTTATTTGCTTTTTAGACTCAATTTTTCTGGCACTAAATTGATGTTTTGATTCACTATTAAGGAGTTGCTATGAGAGTGTGGCTTCTTCTGAACTACCTCACTTCATTCCCTGATGGAATAGACTACATGGAATTAAAGGATGTTAAGAATATGGTTCATTAAGAGTAAAGAAGTTAGGACATTAAGGCAAAAGGAAGATTGGAATATTCAAAAGGTGAAAGAAGGGAAAGTGGAAGTGAGGTAGTGTGTATAGGCCATAATGAAGGAGGAAGTGAGAAAGTAAGAGGACAAGATTTTTTACTATTAGAGGGAAGGAGGTGAGGAGAGTAAATGTAATAAGCAAACAAGCAGAGCAGAAGGACACCAATCCCTCCATACCAAGCAACAAAACTAAATTTAAAATACTCCAAAATCTAACAAAATCCCCAAAGATCACTACCTCTTAAACAGAATAGAAGAGTAGAGGATTATTAAAAGAAAAAGAAATGATAAAATAAGAAAAAAAGAAACCTAGAAAAAAAATATATAAACCAATCAATACACATATTTTGAAAAACAATTTAAAAATATTAATAGAAAATAGAGAAATTCTGAATTTAAAATGCTCAAATTTTTCCACTGAGGTAGCTGGTGTCGAGTGTTTACATCTTATTATAGACTGTCCTTCTGTCTTCTTGGGCTATCTGCCTCAAAGAGGGAGCCAGGTTGGGCAATATTAAATCCAACCTTTTTTTTTTTTTTGTGTGTGTGTGTGTTTGCTACTCTTCCTGCTGGAGTAGATTGGAAGTGTAACTGGTGGAAATGGCTCTCAGCTTCTCTGCTTGCCAGTACCAGGTGTATGTAACTGGAAGTACCATCTATTGAGATTTTTTCCCGATGTCTTAGATTGCCACTCTTCCTGGTTGGAAGTGGTACAGAGATCTATTTGGGAAGTTCTGGCTTCTGGGGTTGAGTTCTAAATGGAACTCTGAAACTTTATTTAGGTTATGTACTCCAGAGCACTTAAGTCCTTGTACCCTTAGGGCAGAATAGACTTTGGCTTCATCTGGGTGTCTGGTTTGCTAGTATTTCCCCAGAGTTCTACTCATAAGTGGGGGTGACAGAACTCTCTAGATGGCTAGTACACGACATATTTGCTGTAGCCTGTGTGCCACCCAAATATGAATTTGAAGTTTCTATTCATGAATGTAATCATGCCTACCTGGTCAATGTCCCCTTTTCAGCTGGCCACACAGATCTCAAGAGGAAATCAGTTGACTTCTCCTGTCATCAGTGTAATCAGGCCTGCCTGGATAATCTCCCTCATTCTTTCCCACTTGTCAATGGTACCAAAGGGCTCAAAGGGAGAGCAGGATGTACTCTTCTCTGTACCTCTGACTTGAAACCCCTGGATCAACTGTTCTCTCTGTTTTGGGATTGTGATTTGCAAGGCGTTCTTTAGGTCATGCAGTAAGCACTGGCTGAGAAAGAGTGGAAGTATCTGTTATAGACTCTTAGGTTCCTATAGTGGATCTTCACCTTAGTTCTTAGAAGTTGAGAAACATGGAGCACATTTTGTGTGTCAAACTTGTCTGCTGTGTTTCTCTCTTTGTCTTGCACCAGGTTTTATGGTGACACAGCACCACTGTCCCAGCCAAGCTTGGATTTATTTCCTTATATTCTCTGTTCACTACACCAGAATCTCTGGGCTTCTTCATGTCTCTAACAGACAAATAATGACTTATAATGGTTTTCTTCAGATACCCAGCTTATTATGAAGCTGTATTTCTGTTGTTCAAATTCCAAACAGTAGAGCAAATGGGAATTGCCTCTTTCTTCTACTGTGCCATCCTGACACTTCCTCATAATAATTTCTAATACTTCTTTGTATTTCTGTGGTGTCTGTTGTCATGTCTCCCTTTTGTCTCATTTTATTTATGAGTCTCCTCTCTTTTTCTTAGTCTAGCTAAGGGTCTGTCAATTTTATCTTTTCAGAAAATCAGTTAACATCTCTGTTTTTTTTGCTAGAGTATCACATTATTTCTGTTGTTCTCTTGAATCTCATCAAGTTTTTTAAAACCAGCTGTTTTAAATTCTCCATCTGAGAGTTTTCCCATGTTGGTAACTATTGGGTCACTTTCTTGTGCCTTATTTTGTCTATTAGGCGAGGTCATTGCTCTCTGAAAGGTTGTGTTTTTGTTTTTATACTGGAGATTGACCCCAGGGTTCCTTTATCATTGAGCTACATCCAACCCCTTTATATTTCTTTATTTTGAGGCAGGGTCTAAGTTGCCAAGTCTTACCTTGAACTTGTGATCCTCCTGCATCAATCTCCTGAGTAGCCTGGCTTACAGGTGTGTACAACCATGCTTGGTTCTCTAAATGTTCTTGATACTCATTGGTATGCAACTTTTGCACATTAAAGGATTAGGTATTTATCCCAGTTTTTGCAATTTGGCTCTTTAGGTACATGAATTTCCAGAAATTCTAAGCAGGCTGCTTATTTTATCTGAGCCTATAGTTATTGCTACTACTTCAGCACTAGGTGGTGCCAGAAGTCCAGGTTTGCCATGTATATGCTATTGGAGTGTTGTCACCATTCAAGTGCTAGAGGGTGATCCAAGTCCAGGTTTGTCACATATCAAGTTGGTGTGTTGTTAAGAATAAACTGAGGTAGAACCTAAAAAGGGTAGCCCACCCACACAGGCTTCTCCCTGGGAACAAGGCAGCCCCAAATACCTTGTCCAGTCACAAAGTGGCCAGAATCACTGTGAAGGGAACAGCACCAGGCTGTATTGCCACACCTGTAACTACCCATGCTGCAACACTATCATGACATGTGCCAATAGCCCCCAAGCTCAGTGCAGTCCTGGTTAGGACCAAGACCCCTGCTACGATGGTCTGTCTATTCCAGTAGACTGAGGCCATGTATCTCTATCTAGCACCAGTTATGTTCCAGAGATTTCATCCATGGACACTGGCCTGGGGATGGGTACTGTTAAGACCTTCACAGGGTTAAGTTTGACTAGCTTGGCACTGAGTTCCAAGGCAAAATCCTGTGCTTACTATTTCTCAGTCTATCCTCAGTGAATGGGGTCTTGCTCCACTTTATGCTGCCTGAGATGGGAGTAATGTTGGTAAATACACCTAGGCTACACTGATCTGGATCACATCTGAGTCTCATAGTTGCAAGAACCTGCTCAGTACAAGGGGTGCACACCAGCTCATGCCCCAACCAGTGGAGCTGCAGGCCAAAATATGAGTTTGACCCATCAGGGCTCGAGTCTCTCCCTGGTGCCAGAGCAGGTCTAGAGGCTCTGTTTTTAAGCACTAGAGATGCTGTGCTGCCCAAGATTAAGGGACAAGGGGTGTTGACAGTCCCTTGGCCACCAAGGCTGATGCTAAGCTGTGTTGCATATTAGTCTCATAGCCACAGGGCTATTTAGAAACCCCTCTGTAAAATATTTTCAGTGATTATCATAGAAAGAGGGAAATGGACTATGCTTAATTTGTTTGCTTTTGTTTTTTAAAAATAATACCACTTTTTGCAATTAGGAAGGACCACCACCATTGATGTACTTGGCAGTTTCTCCCCTATTTCTCAAAAGTTTTACCTTGTTTTTGTTTCTTACATATGCATTTATTAGAAATGATCTTATCTCACCATAGTGATTTCCTTGAGTTTTCCTACTGAGATTTTGTAGGAGACTTTGTTCTGGTTTCTATAGTTTTCGTTTACTGATAGGATGGGTTCTCCTTCGAGCCCCACCAGACTTTGAGAAGGCAAGGATCTGGAAGGAGACTATGAGTTTTGGTTTGTTCTTTTCTCTAGTTGACCACATGGGTGTAGTAAGAGGGAGAGGGAAAGTGGATAGAAAAGAACTGTAAGTTGGAAAAAATCATGCAGATCTCTAAGGAAGAGAGAACAAGTGTGGGTAAAGCCCCAGCATAGCTGGAGTTACCATGTACATACATGTTTTAAAAAGTCATCTTCATACCTATGTGATATACTGCATTCCCAAGGAAACAAGCTACAGTTAAACATATGGCACCCCAATAAAAAAAGGAAATCCCACAAGCCAAACATCAATAAAATATTGTTTGATTATAAAGCCAATTTATGGTTGCCTAAATGTGTTTTTAAATATTATTTTCATAGGTACAGAAGGATCGTCTCCTAACAGCTGTTGATTATATGGGTTCAATCCCCTGTAGGTCTAATTATACTTCTGGAATTGCTGCAGATATAGATTATAATAGCTTAATGGATCATGGTTCTTGGGCTTCTAAGTTAAGAGTGAATCCAGGTGCTTTGTCCTGTGATATAAAGGGTTTATGCTGCGTCTGTCTCTTAAAACATTCAGCTCATAAAAAATTATCGCTGACAAAAGGTCTAAGAAGGTAGAAGAAAACCATCAGCACGTTTTGAGCTGACAGGTAAATATTGACTGAAACTGACCTGAGAGCTTTGAGATGTCAGATCATGCAGAAAAACTCCTTGCCTCACTTCTGGACAAAGGCCACAGTTTTCATCTTTCTTGATAATAACAAAAGGTTATTGGAAGTCAAGCATCACCTAGCACAGCGCACAGAGCTCCTTACCTCTGTAGGAAAGGAGGATAATTCTGTCACCTGCCTGAGGGAATGACCAAAACTCATAAAAATGGGGATATAGAAAAAAATCAGGAAGTTTACTTTACTGGTTAAATAATGTGCTAAGGAACTGGAGCTGGATGACTGGCCAGAGGTGATTAAAGATAAGGACTAAGGTAAAAAATTTAAGCCAACAATGTGAGAAGTCAGTTTCAAAATGAACCATCCTGTGCTCACTCTGAACACATTTAATTTAACAAAACTTCTTCTCCAATATAGCAAATGGTTTTTCTAATGTGTTTTGGAATAGGAATTAATTTTGTGGCTCATGGTAGGTATAATAATAAATAGTTATAATAATCGGGACAGTAACATTTTATAGTAAATTACTTTGTGCTTATTCTAGAGATTGAAACACAATTCCCTGACTGAATAATGAATTCCAATGATAGTGAACATTATTCAGCCTCAAAGACAAACTCCAGTACACATAACTAATGAAAAATAATAGCTACCATTTATTATATACTTTTTATTCAATGGACACTAAATGTGTAACATGTACTGTCTCACTTAATCCTTATTCACCTATGGGGTATAGCGGCAAAGGTCAATTAGCCCTCCTTAAAGGAGCTCGTTGTCTTCCATCTCCCCTGGACTTGCTACTTTGGACCTCACCATTTCTCTTGTAGGCACTGTGGGGCCATCTACCTGGGCCTCTTGTTTTTACTGTATCTGCTGCATCCAAGTTGATTTTCCAGAAGCCAACAAAGATCTTAGCTAGTTTAAAAGTAGTTGCTCACTTAGAATAGGCAACGAACCTGAGCTTCCCCATTAAGTAGAACCAGCTATTGTAGACACCTGGATTCAGGCAAATGAGCAAGACTGAGAGAAAAAGATTCATGGGCAAAAATAGGTCAGTGTCAGCGCGACTTTACCACAAAAGTGACTTCAAAGGCAATTCAGGAGAATTGTTGCAGGCTAGGTTGAAACATGCCTTTTTCAATTAGGAGATAAAGGGAGGCTCTACCAGGATGTCAGCACACAGAATGTAGGAGTTAAGTGGGTAGAGCCTGAAGGTCTGGGAATCTGAAGATATGGCAGAAGGAAGAGCAAGCTTGTCGATTAGAGAGAAGGTATAAATAAAGATGGCACCCCCTTTACTGCCTTTGTTCATAGGTCTTACTTCAATGTCTTAATATCATTTTACCATTGAATTAAAAATAGTTTTACCAACATGATTCCTTAGAACGACTTATTAGAAAGGCTTCCCTTTGGACAATAAGTTACCTACCTTCCCAGCCTCATTGTGATTCCAGAGCCAACCTAGAGAAAGCTATCTGTGACTGGCCTGAGAACCTGCCCAGATGCTGCCTCACACTGGTGCTGAATGTAAACCCACATGGCTGAGAATCATGGCCCAGTCCTGGTCCCAACTGGGACGATAAGAAGCAAACAGAAAGGCTGGGCATGTGGCTCAAGCAGTAGCTCGCTCATCTGGCATGCGTGCGGCCCGGGTTCGATCCTCAGCACCACATACAAACAAAGATGTTGTGTCCGCCAAAACTAAAAAATAAATATTAAAAAATTCTCTCTCTCTCTCTCTTTAAAAAAGAAAAAGAAGGAAACAGAGTTGGAGTTGATACTTGACAGGACGTGTGAGCTAGAAACCATACTGGGATTCATCAGCACTAGGAACCCGTGCCCTGTGAACTCATCCATGCCTGGCCTGGGACTCCCTGTGTTACCTGTGGTAGTTCTCCCACTGTTGTTCAAAAGCATTCTAATATTAGCTCAGTTAAACTGAAGAAGAAGGGATTTCTCTCATCTAGGACACCAGTGAGGAAGTCCAGATGATTCTGGAAGGATCTGTGGTAGTGCTGGGCCATCTTACCTCAGGGACTGGGGAAGGGCTGAAGGAGCTGGGCCTAAGTGAGGCCACAGAAGTGAGTGCTTCTGAGATTCCCATCCTCACTTCCAGATTGTGGGTCCTCCAGTATAAATAGGACCTTGATGGTTAGGGTCACAGGACCCCCTTGTTGGGAATCTATTATCTTTCAGGTGCATTTTGTCAAATGTTATAGAGGTAAATGTTGGTAGCATCAGTTAGGAAATTTAGGAAACGTAAGACCAAGGGAGACAAAAAATAATAAAAAAGACTCCAGATCAAAACCAGACTGAGAATTGCAGGGTTGAGAAGTCTCAGGGAATTGCCTGGATCTAAACCCATAAGTCTGAGTTCAAAATATCAGATTCTCCAGCCTGGGTCTGAGCATCCCTGAGAAGAGGAAAAGAGAGGGCATAACAGAGATACGCAGAGTCAGACCCAGCCAGGTAAAAACCTTGTACTTTAGTAGCTGTGTGGTCTTAAAAGCCCCTTTCCCCCATCTCAATTTTCTCACTGCAAATGAGGATAATAAATTGATACAAAACCAAGAATAATTAAATGAGATAATATAGGTAAAATGTTTAGTGCAGACACAGGTGTCTAGGATCTTCTAATGGAAAACTCATAAATGGAAATATTGTTTATCTTATATCTAAAAGACTGATTAACATATTAGAAATGTGCAATACTTGTTGCTCGCATTTAACTGAATTCTGTTATTTATTTATTTATTTTCCTCGAGTGAGCATATTCAGTGAGCTTAGTGATGTGGTGGAAATCTGCGCACTTTCAAGATGCATCTAGAGTAATGAGGAGCTGTCGCTTGCTCTGTTACCCAGGTTCACTAAAGCCCAGGGAGCCAGCAGGGTTTAATGTGCTTGCTTTCCACAGACAAATGAAACTCCAGACTGAAAGCAAAGTCCCCTTAGGCACCGTGGCTGGGACCCATTATTGCATTTGTGCTCCCTTCACACACTGTCCTGATGACTCCTGGAAAGGGAACTGTCAGTGCCAAGCTTTGTCACACAAGAGTGAGATCACATGGAAGGGCGATCCACACGTGGCTCTGCTCCCCACTCTGTCTGATCTCTACTCCTTTGATATTATAGTAAAATAAACTGCTTGAAAATAGTGAGATTTCTTAGGCAAACTCCAAAATTCAAAAAGACCCAAAGACTCTGCCAATAACAGGAGAATTAATAAAAGAAATCCCCCAAATGGGTTTTTCCTCAGAGAACAAGACTATCAGTCACCCAGTGGATTCTGGTTACCGTCTTCTGTGGGCAGGACCCCGGGTTATGTGGAACAGGACTGAGGTAGACAACACACTCTGTGAAGTTAGAGCAAAAAGGGATGCCTATAGGGCAAGATGTGCCCTTAGAAAATGATCTGTTCATCCTTTTTCTCTGCTTCCCTCTTTTTTCTGCTCCTCAATCAGTATACTGTCTCTGAGATCCAGGATGATGAGGGGACACCCTGGAGCCACAGGTAGTGAGGGAAAGAACTGTCAGTCCTTATCCAAGGCTCACGGTCCTGCATGTGTCCGCTGCCCCTCTGGGGTGACATGGAGGAAGTTTGCATAGGCTCTCTGGAAGAGAGGACTTGACGTGGGTTTGGAAGAATGGATGGATGGACGTTGGAAAAGCTAGAGGAAGTGATAAAGATAAGCAAAGCTGGGAAGTGGGAAAATAAAAGAGACTTTCTGGGAACACTGAATAAAGGACATTTATGGGTGAACAGGATCCAGTTACGGGATTCAACAATAAACATAGGGTTGGTCCTTGAGATACTGCCATCTATTCCTGTTATTCCTGTTTTAAAGCTTGTTGCCTACTGAATAAAGTTCAAACCCTTTAGCAGAGAGTTTCATACTTTGGCCTTCACAGACTTCTTCTATTTGTTTCTCTTGCCACCCAAGACTAAAGTTTCCCAAATAGCCCTTCATAGACATGTTTATGACCCTGTCATTCTGCTTACACAGTTCTCTGACTGGAAATGCCCTTCTCTTTTTCCGCCTAGTCAACTATCACCATCTCTGAAGCCTCTCTCCACCCTCACTGTCCTTTCCTTTGGAGGTGGAATTAGTCATATCCACAATTTATGTTCCAATATCAGTATTTCTTCCCCATGATGGTTCTTTATGTGATCAGAACATTTTTCTTACTTATATAGTAACTGTCTTGAGCATCAGGACTTTCTACAATGCCTGCAGTTTTATAGGTTCTTTGTAAACCTTTACTGTCTTAATATGACATTTGAGTGAAAAAATCATAATTCACAATGTCATGGAATTCCTAAGGCAATTCCTCCAGAATGGTCAGTTTTATATGACAGTAGGAAGACAGAACCGAAAAGTTATTTTAGGTTGCAGCAGATTGAGGGATGAGATTGTTGTATCCACAATTAACTGTGAAAGACTACCTATAGCAAGAGTACCGAGAAGAAGCCGACTTCTTACTGAAGGGTGGTGGATAACTAACCTATTAATTATTACCCTGTATGAAGGGAACTTGAGGGAAGATAACCTTGACCTCAGTGCTTTGTAAAGTTTCTGTAAGTTATTTCTTGTACGGGAAGTTGTTTAGGATTTACCAACTTGCCAAAATATGTAGATTTAGGGTATTCAAGGAGAACACATTCTCTTAGTTAATAAACAGTAAAGAAGTAGGTTGATTGTTTGAGGCTCATAAAGGATGCTGTTCTCCTCTCTGTCTGGAGACCCAAGCCAAGGTCATTGTGCAGCAGACATTCCCTGACCTTCTTTCTTAGTTCCCGTCCTGGTTTCTGCTCCTAGGATATGGCCATTCTAATGGTGAAAGGGATGTGTGAAAGGTTTGCATTAGCTTCCTCGCACTGCTTTTTTTTTTTTTTTTTTTTCTGAGATGGATGCGAATCACCTTCTTGCCTTCTCAGTTTGGGAAAACCTCTGATCATGAGATGTCCTTCTCCAGGCCAATCACATGGGAACAAAGACATGACGAGAGCTCACTATGTGGAATAAAGAGGACTAAGGGAAGAGAAGCATGTTCATCTATGAAGGATTCCTTTTCTCCTCCACTAACATTTCCATCCAATAATTGATGCCTTTCAGTTTCCAAGAGACTTCTGTTTTTGTTGAGTAGACTAAGGAACAGCTTAAGATGCCTGGGCCAAATACATAAGATTCCATGAACTAAAAAATAAGGCTACTCTCCAAAGAATTTTATTGTACCCTAGTTGACCATCATGAATATGTTGATGGGCTACTTTCTACTTGGGTGAGACAGGATATTTGAGACCTACGTGGCTACAAAACTTGCAGTGCAAAATTTCATACAAAGTGATCCTCTTTATCTTTAAAATTATATTTGTGTGCTTTATAGGCAATATATCTATGAGTTTAGTAAGTATGTATCTATTGGTTATAATAGAAGAGCTCCCTTACTTTCTTGGCCCCCACTGTTTTCCTTATTGAAGACACCATTTCCATTTTTCCCCATCCTTCCAGATCCATTTTGTATATGCATATCCAGGAAAATATATAAACTGTGACTCTTGGTTCAATTGGAAAAAAAAAGTAGAGACAACTCTTCTAAATAAAAGTAAAATTTGAGAGCCAGTTTTCAAGAAATCATCAGACTAATATATTACCGAAATTTCTTCACTTAAATGTGTTTATTTGCATTTTAACTGAATTTTTGCAGTTTTAAGTGCCCAAATAAGTAGCTCTTCTTTGAGAAAATTGCTGATTCAAGGAAAAGACCTCTTGAATAGATTTCCTAAGATGTAGAAAATAATAGTATGCCATACACACTTCTTCATCTTCAACTTTTTCTTCAAAGCCGTTTTATGAAAATTTAGACTTCATTTCATTCATAAACTCTAGAATGTATAGATATTTTCTTATATTATTCCAATGTCATTATCACACCTAAGACAGTTAATTCCTTGGCATCAAACAAATATAGAAAATTTTCAAATTTTACTGATTTCTAAACTATTACTTTTTTACAGATGGGGTTAAGCTAACCCCATCAGGCTAGACCATAACTCACAATTTTCTGCCTCAGCCTCCTGAGTAGGCAGGATTATACAAGTATATGCTGTACCTGATAAAAGTACTTTTAAAAAAGTTTATTTGACTTAGGATTTAAACAAAGTCTACACATTGCTTTTGGTCATTCAATTGTTAATCATTTTAACCTGGAACAGACCTTAGTCCACCTTGAATGTCCCACATTTTGGGTTAGTCTGTGTGTTTTCTCATTGTATCATTTAACAAGTTTCTCTATTTCCTGTAAACCAGATCTTAGTTTTAATTACATTAAGTTCAACTTTTATGGTGTATGTGTGAGTGGGTGAAAGCTTCTTTACAGTGCTGCTGTGTGGTTCCTATTTATTGTTCCAGAAGGTATGTGACAGCTGGCCGTCCTATCTCCCTGGGAGTTTAACTCAGGTGTCTCAAACAGTAGCTCAAGAATCAAGTTCAGTCTGCTGCCTGCTTCTGTAAACAAGGGGTTATTGGAACATACAGCCACACTCTCATCCTCTCTGACCTCTTTTGTGTTACCAGGACAGAATTAAATAGTTGTGGCAGAGGCAGTATGGTTCACCACGTTGGAAATATTTATTACCTGGCATTTTGCAGAAAAAGCTTGTTGATCCCTGGTTTAGTGCATTCATGTAATGACAAGCTTGTCCTCCAAATGAGGAACCAAAGGCTCTAAATGTCAAATTGACTTGAATAAGATCCCATCGTGGAGGAGGCAGGGCAATGGAGCCTATTTTCTGCTTTTCTCCCCACCTCTGTCCTCATACTGAGGCACTCAGTGTCCTAAACATCAGGTAGTCAGGCATTGATGGCCCTTGCATTCTTCCTTAGCGTGACCCACTGGCATTCTATCAGACCTACAACTCAGCTGCTTGAATAGGACAAGCAGAAGAAGTATAATCTTGTGCTTTTAGCTGTAAGTAACAGAAAATCAAACTTAAACAGGAAATGGTTAGCTCTTGTATTTAAAGTCATTGGTGACCTCAAGGGCCCAGGATCATTCTGTCTCTATCCTCTGCTCAGATTTGTATTGATTTCATGTTCAAGTTAATTCCCCTTCTGACTGTGGATGGTAGTCAAACTGGGGATATGTGCATTCTTGCTACTCACAGCAAAAGAGAGACCTGAGAAACCTTGCTTTCAAACCTGACCTTTGAGTCCTTTCCCTTGGTTTGATTAGGCCCCCTGTCCATCTCTGGTCTAATAATGATGGGGGACAGATGGATGCTAGTGGTGGGAACAGAACTTGAGGTTAGGGAATAATTCTATAAAATTGGCCTACTGATCCCCACATACCTTCTTTTCCAAGAAATGACTTGCCTGCAGCCCGACCTTGCTTAAGTGGATTGATATATCTCATTCCTCAGCAAACTACCTGTTATCTGCAGGAGAAATGCAGGCTCAAAATAATTCAGATAAGAGGAACACAAGTTATCCTGAAGGGAGAGATTTTCATGACCCTTTTCACAGACCTCTCCTTTCATCAGGGAGATAAGGATAATTCCTCCTAACCATGAAATCTGTAAGAATTTGTGGTTAAGAATCTAATTAGAACCAGTCAGCATGGGCCAAAGTAACCTAGAGTTGTCGTGGCAGCAGGGACTTGAAAGTCTGATGTCATCCTGCTGTTAGTCAAAATCAAGAGGTGGACCTGGGCAGGACTCTCTGGAAACTTTTCTGGGATCCCCAATAAAACTGGAGTACAGGAGGGGCACATTGTCTCTCTCCTCTCTGAGAGGACCCATTCTATCCCTTGAGAGTATCCACTTCTCCCTTTTCTAACCTTTCTAATAAACTCATTCCTGTTACTCTGAGCAACATGTCTGAAATCTTTCTGACTTGATTTCAAGAATTGGGGTTAAGGGGAGTCTTCATGTTGCTTTAGTTATCTGGAAGGCCCTCCAGCCCTGTAACAATAGTAGCCAGGAGAATCTGTTGGGAGTCAATCGGGCTCCAAAGACTAACTTCTCCATCCCCCAAGAGAGACGCCCAATGGTGAGCTCTGCTGACTCTCATGATCTTTACCCACCAATCAGACTAGCCCTGCTGACTCACATGATCCTTAGCCACCACTCGAAAGCACCCCGTGCCAACTGTCAAACCATTAAACTGTTAAACTGTCATAACTGTCAAACTGCCCTAGGCTCTATAAATATGCAGAGCTATTCCTCAAGAAATGGGCATTTTCTCCAAAGATGAGCGTTGTTTGTTCTTTCAGAATCACATGTATTAATTGGCAGAGAATAATGGGAGTCTGATTCTGGAGCTAGTAGGGAGGTAAACACTTGAACAGCAATTAGGATTCTGTTAGAAAGGATGGAAAAATGAAGAGGAATATTGGAATTTGGGAAACTGTACTCTAGGATCTTTGTGGAGCTAAAAAGATTGAGTATTCCCAGAGTGATTAATGAATGTCCCTGCTAGAGGAAAAGAAGAACCAATTAAAGTCATTGTCTCCAATCAACTGTGTTTATTGTCTGTATTCTAGGATAAGATTTGGTCTCAGGATGGCTAGTTTTTATGATACTTATGTGCCATTAGCTTATGAATCCAACCAAAGCTATTTCATATGAAAATTACAAGTTTTCATTAAAATATGGTGTTTAAAGATTTAAAATAAATAGCATTTCAAAAATGAAGTATTATTAATTAGTTTTAGGAACTTGCAGAACTAGATCCTCAGAGAGTGGAAGGATAATTAATCAGTATGAATCAAAAGCACATTAAGTGCAGAATGAGATTTTTAACCTAAGGAATAAAAGGTCATAAAAGCAACTATAATTTATTTCTGTCCTAATAACTGCTTGACGAGTTAACCTTAGATAATTTCAATAAAGCAGAGAGCATGACCTTTTTTGATACACTTAACCTTATAAATTATATAAGGAGAAAGAATAAAGGATAGGTATTTGGAAGATGTAATTTCGTATATTTTCCCAAATAGTTGCAGATTATAATCACCTGGAGAGTTTTTTTTTTTTTTTAAAACTCAGAAATTTTGGTTGAATTGGGTGGAATGAGCGAGTTTAAAAACTCCCCAAGTGATTCAGGTGTTCAGTGAACGTAGCCAGACCTAAAGAGAGGCAAAACACCACCAGAGTGGCCATCTACAACAAGTCTAGACACCAGATCTGAAGTCTAAATATGAGAGACTAAAAACCATATTTCATTCATTCTAAGATGTGCTCCACAGCCTCCCCTACTTCCAAATTTATACCTCTTTAAAATTGGGATGTTGTCCTCCAGGCTGGGTGGCCAGCCAACCTGAGTGTATCCATCATTAGCTACAGTGACAGCAAGAGGAAAATATTAGGATGGTGTTCTGCACCTTAAGAATCGCAGCATCTCCCACACAAAATGTGTGGTTATGCACAAGACACACGATAAATATGTCTAGATAAATCTAAAGAAACTGAACAAAGTAAAAACTTCCAAGAAGAAAACTGTGCCTAATTTAGTTGTAACAATTTGTTTCCTTTCCTAGTGGTGCCTAATGAAATGTTATTTATTTTAAGAAACAGGGTCTTTCTATGTTGCCCAGGGTGACTCCAAATTCTTGGACTCAAGTGATCCTCCTGCCTCAGCCTCCTGGTAGCTAGTACTACAGACATGTGCCCAGGTAGAGTGGTATATCTTGTAATAAATGGCATCTTAGATTTAATGAAATATGGTAACAATCTAGTGTTGGAGTAAATAAATGTTTAAAAGAAAAAAATATCGAATCTAGGATGGACAATATTAAAAAATGCCCTTGCATATTTTGCTTTTCTCCTGGTGATAACAGATACTTATTTAAGAATTAGGTTCTCCCTTCTCTCATGACAAAGTTGTCAATGCACTAATCAATATTGGGCCCTCTCTCCAGGTGGTTGTTTTTCCCAACCTGTTTTCAACATCCTTTTACAACTGGTTTCAGGCAGAGTCATTAGTGCATGACTTAAAGAGTGCTGAGAAGTTTGTCCTAGACAAACACATCATTCCTCAGCAATACTCAGACTTTAGTTAATAGAAGATTTTTTTCCTTGGGTTAAGTCATTGTTATTGGATACTGTTCAATGTATGCTTGGCAGGAATAATACATTAAATACCTTTTTTTTCCCCCACTGATGACTTACTCAATTAGTTTGTTGGAATATTTCAAGTGTGTGGTTATCTGAGGAAAGAATTTGATACAGGGCAAGGGGAGGGAGGAAGAGGACAGACATGTGTCCATGATAGTGTCATGCTGGCAGAGGATTAACCACTGGCCAGACCTCCAGGAAGAACAGAACCGTGGTCTGGTGTGAATGCTTCCACTATGACTGAATTCAAGCTACTGACACACTGTCACTGAACATGAACTTGGGGAGAGATTCACAAAATCAGTGCCCATGAGCAGATAGAACCTGGTTCCAGCACAGCTCAGGATACTTGGGAGATGTTTCTCAGAGTATCTGGGAGAGAGCAGAAACACAGGGGAACCTGGGGGAAATTCTTCGAGCAGAGGGGGCAGGAGGGGGGAAAAAGGCCCCAGTGGCTTCCTCAGATCCATGGAGGGAGCCTTGTTAAAGGGATGTGTCTTCTACCTTGGGATGAGCCCTCCTCCTGTTTCTGTTCCTCAGTTTCCAAGAATAATGGACCCAAAGTTGTAGTCCTACCCATTCTTTATTTTCTTAAATTTAAAGAAATTTATGGGCTGTTCTCATGACTTCATAGTTCAATGGAGAGTGGTTTATTTCTCCGACTAACATCTGTAGAATTGAGCTGTAAATCTGTGTGTCTGGGTGTTCAGTTACTTCTTCTCACGATGCAGACCAAGTACTCTTGGCTTTTGATCAAATAAATTAGAGGGTTCTCATATTGATGATCCCATTGAATACACACACACACACACACAAAAAAAAAAAAAAAAAAACAACCCACTATTTGTGGAGAAAAGGCAGATGCCCACATTCGATTAGATCCAAAGAAAAAAGATTCCATCGTTTTTATCTTATTAATGCTTCTTTCTTAAAAGAAAATGTCTGTTATTTGTTGCTCTTTGAAGGAGAAAAAGACACCGGAGGCTTATAGAGTGCTAAATATTTCAGATTTTTGAGAAAAATAAGGAGATAATACTTGGAACGGACATTGCAGACTTAAAACAGAAAAAAGATTTTTTTTTTTCTTAGAAAGAGACCTGAGTTAAAGACTTCCTTTGGGATTGTGTTTGCCTTCTAATTAGTTATGTGTTGATGTTATGAGTGTCCCATGTCAACCACTTAATCCTCCCCTGAGATCAGGCCCACAGTCAATAAAAATCAGGATCCTTTGATCAGGAAGAAACAGAAATACTCTCATTTATAACAAGATGGTAGATGAAAATTAAGTAATAAAATGAGATTTTAAGTAAGAGATGTAGAGAAGCTTATAATCTCTTCACCATTTTTTAAGCAAAAATAGAATTTTTTAAATCCACAAGTTTATGATTCTACACATAACTCACATGTGGACTCAGATCAGAAGAGTAGCTGTCAGGTTTTTCTCACTGAAGGTCTTCCCTATCTTTCTGACACTCCTCCTGTCTCCACAGAGGCTCAAGGATGGGCAGCAAGTGAATGCCCTTCTGCATGTGCTTTGCCGTAACTATAATGATTTGTTTATTTAACTGTCATTCAGGGTTGTTAGCCCATAAAAATGTTTGTTGAACTTGGAGCAGTGTCAGGATTTTGATGAGTCTCCAAAATAATTGTACTAGTTGCAGGAACTGCAACCCTCATCTTTGTTTTTTAACAACAAAATGTGATGACCAGCAATTGTTCAATGGGAAAAATCAGCCAAACAAATAAACAGAACCCAGATTTGGTACCTGAAATATAAACTCTAAAAACAATTAATAAATTAAAAAAAATAAATTCTGCTAGAATCTCTAATTTGCAGATTGTGTGTCTGTGTTATTTAGCTAATTTCTCTACTTATTTAGCTAATCAAGTAGAGAAAATTGGATGCACAATTGTCTGTGGATGAATAATTTGTGAATAAATAAAAGTGATTTCCACTATTATCAGACAGATGGATATCTTTCATGTGTGTGTGTGTGTGTGTGTGTGTATCCACATATGAAAAGACATTTAAATATATATTCCAGTCATATGAGTTTTTTCTCTGAAATATTGTTAGCTAGTTGTTTTTGGAGGATATTCCATGAATTCTTTATCTTCCATCTGGTCATTTTGCTATTTTTTTCTGAATACAAATCAGGTGCTTGTAACATTGTGAGTGTTCATACCTTATGACAACAAGCAAAGCCTCCCTCCTGGTGGCTGACTTCTACCTTCCCTGGCTCTCCAGCACTATGGCTGGGTTGGGACATATACAGAAAGGCCAGCTTGACTATTTGGATTTGCCTTTTGGGACTGGGGTCAATATTTTATATTTTGCTTTCTTCCCAGGCCACCTCTTACTCTTTTCTCGAGTTACTGGCCATCTCAGCCACAAGGTCCATCTGCTTCCAAAGTGTTTATGGGCACCTGCCTCTGAGAATTTGATAAGGAATTCCTGCTGTGATAAAAAGTGCTCTTAGGTCAAATGTGTACTGGTAAAATTAATTGTTTTGAGACTGTGTGTCTCAAGCCATCTATAAAAGCCCTATTATTTACTGCTTAGGATACCACCTGTGTAACACAGCTGTCTCAACCACTTACACACACGTACACACTCACATACACAGTGAGAGACAGAAAGAGGGAGACAGGAAAATTATATTCCAAGGGAGGTTTTATTTGGGTTAAAGCCATATTCTCTTGAGGTTTTGTTTTTCACCTAATTGAAAACATCTACCACACTCCTGCCAAAGAATCCCGAACACAGGCCAATCTGGAGATGGGGGCCTCTTGTCCCCAAACCATGAATCATTGATGATTTTACTTCAAATCGAGGCCCAAGTATAAGGTTCTGCTTATCAAATAAAAATAGTAGCAAGCAGCAGAATCACTGATGTGACAGCTACTTGGTTCTCAGCCAAACAATTGTCATTAGGCTTTTAGTCCCCAAACATTTCATGGCAGTAGCTTAAGTGAGGCTCATTTTCAATGTCTCTGGGAGCTCAGTGGAAATTTCTTTCTCTCTTATATACCTGGGTGCAACTTTTACATTGTCATTTGGAATTTTCTTATCCTCTGTTTCTTCTTATAAATTTGAATAACGATGGGACCCTTTTTAATTTATTAATTTATCAATCTCAGTTAATTTATCTCTGCAGTCTAGTTTCTTTCACAGGACACAAATAGGGAGTGTAAAGGTCGTTCTTGGGCTGAAAGAGAAGAGGCTGAGAAGGGCTACTGGTTTTTACTTTAGATCAAAGCTTGGCAAGCTACAGCCAACAGGATGAATCCAGTCCTTTGTCTATTTTTACAGGTAAAGTTTTATTGGAACACAGCCATGCTCATTCATTGACATGTGTCTATCTATGGCTGCTTTCACTCTAGCAGCAGAGCTGATGAGTTGTAATAAGAAACAGCCATGCAAAGATGTTTACTTTCTGGAGCTGGGGTTGTAGCTCAGTGGTAGAGCACTTGTCTAGCACATGTGAGGCACTGGGTTTCATCCTCAGCACCACATAAAAATTAAAAAAAAAAAAGCTGTTGTGTCCATCTACAACTAAAAAATAACAACAACAACAATAAAGATATTTACTTTCTGAAGTTTATAGCAAGTGTTTGCCAACCTCTGACCATTAGCGGGAATGTTTGAAGACCTCTCTTAGTTTTGCAATCAAAAAAGTAAGTGGCAAGACTCCTGAGCCTCTGAAATAAATCATTATATAAACCTGGGAATGATTGCAGCAGGGCAACCCTGCCTGGCTTTTCCACACATCAGTGGTGAGCTGTCTGTCAGAGTTCACAAACCCCAGTGTATGTAAATGTGGAGAGGACAATTTCAGTGGCATTTCTCAAATGTTGCTGCAAAGAATATTAGTGTCATAAAAAAGCTATCATTTCATACCAAAGGAATTCACTGGGGGAAATAAGCTTATTAGATGCATGGACTAAAAAATGTTCAAGAAGTTTCTTTACTCCAGGTTTTATATTTCAGTAATGTGATGAGGAATATAGGAATATAATGGACAAGGTCTCATTCTCAATCTTACTTGTCAGTAGAAACTATAATGGAACACCAAGAAATATCTTCTGGAATAATCCTCTTGCTGTGGAATACACTCTAGGAATCCTCTCCAGGGTCTCAGTACACAGAAAATCTGGGTGTTTCCTTTTTTTTTTTCAGTATTAATTGTTCCAATTCTCTTGTCCAGCTGGTAGCACTATTTGCTGGGTACATAATAGTATAGCCTATCCAGTTGTTAAAAGTCCTGTAATATTTTTGTACCCACTGGCAACTATTAACTTCTCTGGGCACTCAAATACCACTGCAGCCCTGGCTGTGAGGTTTCTCCACTGAGATCTTCCAGATTTCTGCTCATTCTAGCTAATAAAGGTTTTCACTTGACAGACAAAGGAATGGGGGAAGGCAGGGGCTTTGCCATCGTGCTCCAGCTCTTCAGAATGTGTTCTGCTTTGTCAGTGATAAGCCCTATAGGTTTTTAAATATTCTGACTACCACTCTCCAAATTTCAGTGTGAGTGCATTTATTTTCTAGCCCACCAAGAACTGTCTTGCAATGTAGTTGCTACAGCATCACTGAAGCCAAATTGTTTATGGTGGCAAAACAAGTTTAGCAGCATCTCACCTATTGTGCAAATGGCCAATTGAAAATTTAGAGCAATGGCCTCTATTCTCAAATAAGCACCTTCTCTCTCCTAGAGGAGAAAATATAGCTTAATATAAGTGATGAGTGAAGATATCATAGAAATACCTTGGATATTCACTAAAAGCCAAAAGGAAGGGAAAGGGGCAAAATTTAATGTTTTAACTATTAGTAACAAATCTGTGTTGCACCTCAGAAGAAATGGATCCATATTGATGTATTAAGAAGTTTTGGTCTAATAACGGGCTACGTCTTGAGAAATCTGTGTAATGTCACAGCCTAAGCATATTTTTGAATAATTTCATTATTTGTCACATTTTGTGCATGTTGTTTGCTAAACTAAACATAAATTTGGAGATTAAGAAAAGGATAAATCAGGGCTGGGGTCGTGGCTCAGTGGTAGAGCGCTCACCTAGCATGTGTGAGGCCCTGGGTTTGATCCTCAGCACCACATAAAAATAAATAAATAAAATAAAGGTATTGTGTCCATCTACAACTAAAAAAAGAAAAAAGAAAAGGATAAATCATAAATTGGATGAGTAAGTATCTCTTGTATGTATGGTTTTTATTATCTTGCTTCTTTTTGTGAACTGAAAGAATTATCCATCAATTACTTTGGTAGGCCTACCTCATGCAAGTAAAAATGGTGTTCCAGTTCTTTCATAGGATTTCTTAAGAAACTTCTTAGTTTTGCAATTGTTTCACATTCAAATTGCATTAAAATGCTATGAAAATAGCTTGTGACATGTCAGGTACTCTCTGAGAGGTATTAAGATATGTTTTTATTTGCCAGGCACAGTGGAGCATGCCTGTAATCCCAGCAGCTCAGGAGGCTGAGGCAGGAGGATCACGAGTTCAAAGCCAGCCTCAGCAACGGTGAGTGCTAAGCAACTCAGTGAGACCCTGTCTCTAAATAAAATACAAAATAGGGTTGGGGATATAGCTTAGTAGTTGAGTGCCCCTGAGTTCAATCCCTGGCACTCCCCCCAAAAATATGGTTTTATTTAAATCTCTTTTAATTGCCAAAGAAAAGATACCAATTTCCAACTATTTCATGTACATCAGGAGGGAATTTAATGTGAGTCCATTAACTCATGAATATAATTACCTCATGGAATATAATTACCTCAGTCAGGAAGTTAGCTAGTCATTATGAGGAACAGAGACTGGGTACTGGACAGGTATCAGGAACCTAGGTGAGGTGTTCTCTTGTTATTTCATCTTTCCCTTTTCCTCTTCAAGTAAGAGGAAATATATTTCTTTGGCAAACACAAGGCTAAATGTCACCAACCACATATTTTATCTCCTTTGGTCAGAAATTAACTTAGATTGCCTGCTGTTGCTTAGTTCTAGACCAAGATTGTGGAAAGATTTGTTCGGGTCAGTTACTTTCTATTTGGCAAGGGATAATGGTACTAATGTCATACAGTGTACGTGTGGGTGCTTTGATTCTCCTTGCTCTTCTGTGTGGGTGAAATTGTCAGAGAGGCACCAAACTATTATATTTTTGACATTTAGTGTAACAAATCCTTCGGGAGATAGGTATTATAATTTCCATTTTATTGAAGAGGTAACTGAGGTTCAGAAGGGCTAAATGACTTCTTCTAGAACACAAAGTCTGACTCCAAAGTCAGTGACCTGTTTTCTACATATGTTTCCTCTTAGATTGTGAATAGGATGCAATTGCCTTTAGAAATGAGCTGATAACATACTTGAGCAAAATAGATCAAATATTTGCATGACATTATAGAAACTGTAATGATAGGATTGCTGTTCCCTACCAAAAGTTGAGTCAGAGGAAAACAAAGCACAGTTTCTTGGACTTTGTCTCCAAAGGAGGTGGCAGAATCCTTGGTTCAGAGTGGCATGGACTTAGGTAATGTTTCTGAGGTGTCCATCATACCTTCTGAGATGGGCTGAATTGTAAGAGAGTGAGTGTGTGTGCATGTATACATTTAAACAGACATTACTGGAAGTTGAAGTTCAAAAATCAACCTGCTTTTGTTTCCTTGTTCACTTTAACAAAATATGTAGAGAAAGTAGAACTGTTCCATATTATTTAACTTGCAAATGATCTCCTAAGATTGTCTTAATGGGACATATACTCTTCAGTCCCTGAAAAGCCAGAATAACAGGGACACATGTGGTCTCAATTATGGAGCTCACTCACTCTCAGGTTTTTCTCCCCTTCATGTAAACAAAATTTTTCAGCAGGATTATGACATCAAATTGCACAAAGAATGACACTGCCTCACCTGCCTTCATTTTGCCCTTGGTTCCCTCTTTTTTATCATGTTTTCCCCAGAGGAAACTCATCTATTTTTTCTTCTCTTGAAAGGCAATTTTCTCTTCAGTCTGTTTCTTGTGTTTTCAAAATTTTGTTCATCATCCTTTTGAAATTCAGGTTCCTAATGCATTAACTTTCCTGTAAGTGTTCCACTTAATCAATTGCCCTCATTTGATGAGTATGTGTAAAGTGGATATTGGGGTGTGCTCTAGCTGTGCTGTTGTCAGGCACATTTCTGTCATGTCCCACCAAGCTCCTAGCCCTCTCCTGGGTATCCTGAAATCTACACTGGTGAGTCCTGTGACACCTCACCAGTTTCCTGAACTTTTAGATCCCTCCTCAGCCTTTCGAAGCAGGTAGGCAGCAAATTGAAATCACCCAATGATTGTATTCAGCAATGGGTGGAAAGCCCCAGGTAACTACACACACACACACACACACACACACACGAACAAACAAACAAACAACAAAAAAACCCCCACCAGTTCTGTTGTTCTAGGGAACATTACAATCTAATAGGGACACCAGCATACCAAAAGACAATGAATAAAATATATTACAGACCAAATGCCAAAAACAAGTGTGGGCTATTGGGCAGTTTTAGAGCTGAGAGGAGGAGACACTTGCTCAGGGAATCTGGACCAACAAGCCAGGGCAGAAGTTAGCCAGAGTAAAGCTCAGAAGACAGGAAAACGTGGTCCATGTTCAAAAGAACATGCTAAATCCTTTGTCAGAAATGGAGAGCTCTAAGACAGACTAATGGAAGACAAGGTAATAAAAGTATTTGGAACAATTGGTAAGGGAACTTAGATTAGAAAAGGTAACATAAAAATCAGGATATATCCTAAGGGCAACCCTAAATTTAAGTTCATGAATATTGTATGATATGATCTCTTATTCTTCCTCTGTTTTCTCTCTTGGTCTGTCTCTTCCTTTATTTCTTAGATGGATAGATAGGTAGGTAGGTCGGTAGATAGATATAGATAGATAGATAGATAGATAGATAGATAGATAGATAGAATATACATTTGTATTTTATGTCTGTGAAGAGCTCTTGAAAATATCCATCAAATATTAAAAATATTTACTTTTAGGGGATAAGATTTGGGATCATCTGTTTTTCTTTTCTGTACTTTCTTGCCTAATTTAAAAATCTTCAGTGTGTATCATTTTTAAAAGAGTAATTTAATAGTTACTTTAAAAATTACAAATGTGAAGTCAACTTGGAAGGAAATTGTGAAGTGCCATTTCTGTCCTCTGTGCCATACAGGCATATCAGTTGACCAGTGGGCTCTCTGATTACCCAGTGGCTCTGGTGAGAGCAGACACAGTCATCATTGAACTCTCTATAAGAAGTTATCTGAGGCAAGTCAAATGACTGAGCTAGCTGAAAAGTGAAAGCTGAAGTCTGATTCGTTAACATCATTGAAGTCAAGTAGGTCACTAATTTTCTAACTTTTTTTCAAGACAGATCTTGGGCTCAAACACACATCTTTCATATAGCCTCTTTCTATCAAAGGTTAAAACAAAAACAATGGTAGCCAAAGATTAAAGGTTTAAAACACTTTTAATGTTACCTTTTCTGGGACTTCTCTCTCTGTGTCTCCACACTATCTTGCAAATGTGCTGAGGAGCTCCTGGGAACCCTAGTAGTCAAAGTCAACTATAATTGCAGATCCTACTTTAAGGGAAGTGAAAACCCATCACATCCTGCAGCCAAACACTGAGAATTACTGTAGACATGATAATCTGCACTGAATGTTTCAGGTCAAAGGGAGAATTAAAATACATTCAAATATGTTTGAAATCAGAAGAAATCTTCAGATTTTGTTTTAGTATAAAGTATTTAGGGTTCAATTGGTTTTTGAGAAAATATATTTTGTCTATAACAAATTCTGCTATAGCAGTTTCAGACATGTTGCCTGACATTTCACCGAAGCATGCCTTCATAGATGGCCCCATATGTGAAAGCCTGATCCACATGCCACCGCCAGCCCACATTCAGCCTGTACCCCAGTGGTGGCATCATGTAAATTTCAGCAGTTCAGCTTTGTTCCTGTTTTGATCAATATTTAAATCTATATTCATAAAACAACTCATATGATTACAAAATGAGTAAGGGAAAAAACTGAAACTCTTTTGGAACATACACAGGACTGTAACATTCAATTCCCTGAAGATCAATATTTAGGATGTGGAGTGAGTGAAAACAGGGCATGTTACCTGAGTCTTGCAGGACATTGTTCACTCACTGAAAAGTTAATATAAAGAAAACTCTGCTCTGACTTTCCAATAATTATCTGGGTAGTAGTTTGAAATCTGCAGCTTGCCTTGTCAGTGAGAAATGTCCCATTTATAGAATACTTGCATTTCAGAGCTGGGAAAGACTCCAGAAAGTTAAGAATTAGAGCAAATGACACCCTCTATGAAGCTTTCCCTAGTTCTCAAGATGGAATTCACCTTCAAAAAATTAATTTATGATTTTAAAAATATTAGATGCTCACTAAGGAAAATTGGATGAATACACACAAAATATTATTTAAATATAGTCTATTTCCTTCCAGGATTTTCCCACAGACTTAATTATATAATGCACAAATACTCTGGGTCGATTTAAAAAAAACACACAATGCTTCATTGCAAAAATCCTTAACTTAAAAAAAAAACACTAAAAAGTGGTTGCTTGGCATGCCATCATGTGGATAAACCATGATTAATTTAATAGTTTCACTACATTTTTAGACATTTAGTTTTTTTCATTTTTATATGATAGACCAAGCTGTGATGCCTTTTGTATGCATCTCTGAATATATGTAGGATTCATTTCTATGGATGAAATGCTTGTCAAAAGGCAAAGTTGTTCATCTGCTTTCTAGAAAATGCACTCCATAGCAGCATATGAAGATACAATTATTTTATCCTTTTTGACCATAGCATTTTATATTTTCATGAATGACCCAATTCTGTTGTTTCAGGTATTACAATACTTTGAGGACATGTCCACATCATCACAGAGAGAAATAAATCAAGATTTGGATGGTGTGGTTGAGTTGCCCACCTTCTCATCGTTGGTGGCAAAACTAAAGTTAGAATCAGACTGTCTTAATTTCCAGTTTGGAAGTTACAATCTTTTGTAATTCTTTTTTTTTTTTTTGGAGGTGGGGAGTACCAGGAATTGAACTCAGGGGTACTAAACCACTGAGCCACATCCCCAGCCCAATTTTGTATTTAGAGACAGGTCTCACTGAGTTGCT
This sequence comes from Urocitellus parryii, assembly GCF_045843805.1. Classification (NCBI taxonomy): domain Eukaryota; kingdom Metazoa; phylum Chordata; class Mammalia; order Rodentia; family Sciuridae; genus Urocitellus; species Urocitellus parryii. Next base: position 80,632,358 of record NC_135540.1, read on the forward strand.
TAGCACATCGCTTTTGCTGAGGCTGACTTTGAACTCATGATCCTCCTTCCTCAACCTCCTGAGCTACTGGGATCACAGACATGTGCCAACACTCCTAGCCTCATGCATGGGTTTTTTTAAAGATCCAGATCCATATTTTGACACACCTCTCAAGAAAGTGCAATATGCACTGGCTTCAAAAGAAGTTCTGTGGGGTCAGGCTCCAAATTCCTTAATAGGACGCCCATAGCCCAAGAGTTAAATACAAGAATCAACAAATGGGACTTACTTAAACTAAAAAGTTTTTTCTCAGCAAGAGAAACAATAAGAGAGGTAAATAGGGAACCTACATCCTGGGAACAAATTTTTACTCCTCACACTTCAGATAGAGCCCTAATATCCAGAATATACAAAGAACTCAAAAAATTAAACAACAAGATAACAAATAACCCAATCAACAAATGGGCCAAAGACCTGAACAGACACTTCTCAGAGGAGGACATACAATCAATCAATAAGTACATGAAAAAATGCTCACCATCTCTAGCAGTCAGAGAAATGCAAATCAAAACCACCCTAAGATACCATCTCACTCCAGTAAGATTGGCAGCCATTATGAAGTCAAACAACAATAAGTGCAGGTGAGGATGTGGGGAAAAGGGTACACTTGTACATTGTTGGTGGGATTGCAAACTGGTGAGGCCAATATGGAAAGCAGTATGGAGATTCCTGGGAAAGCTGGGAATGGAACCACCATTTGACCCAGCTATCACCCTTCTCAGTCTATTCCCTGAGGACCTTAAAAGAGCATACTATAGGGATACTGCCACATCAATGATCATAGCAGCACAATCCACAATAGCTAGACTTTGGAATCAACCTAGATGCCCTTCAATAGATGAATGGATTAAAAAACTGTGGCATTTATACACAATGGAGTATTACGTAGCACTAAAAATGACAAAATCATGGGTTTTGCAGGGAAATGGATGGCATTAGAGCAGATTAGGCTAAGTGAAGCTAGCCAATCCTTAAAAAACAAATGCCAAATGTCTTCTCTGATATAGAGAGCAACTAAGAACAGAACAGGGAAGAAGAGCATGAGGAAAAGATTAACATTAAACAGAGACGAGTGGGGGGAGAGAAAGGGACAGAGAAGGGAAATCGTATGGAAATGGAAGGAGACCCTCAATGTTACACAAAATTACATATAAGAGTTTGTGAGGGGAAAGGGGAAAAAAACAAGGGAGACAATTGAATAATAGCAGATGGGGTAGAGAGGGAAGATGAGAGGGAAGGGGAGGGGGGATAGTAGGGGCTAGGAAAGGTAGCAGAATACAACAGTCACTAATATGGTATTATGTAAAAATGTGGATGTGTAACCGATGTGATTCTGCAACTTGTATTTGGGGTAAAAATGGGAGTTCATAACCCACTTGAATCAAATGTATGAAAGATGATATGTCATGAGCTTTGTAATGTTTTGAACAACCAATAAAAAATAAAAAAAGAAGTTCTTTGAGAAAGACTGATGTGTTGGCTGTGATGGGGAAAATGTACAGTTCCATCCATGAGTTACTTTCAGAGAGTCAGAATAACTTGCCAAGGACATTTTTACCTCTCAAGGAGTTAGTGTAAAAGGACTCTCGAGATTTCAATAATAACAACTTAAAAAGCTAGTAATACAGAAATTATAGTAACTCCAACATTTAAACAAGTTTTTTTTAAATGTAAAGTTACTCTATAGGACTTAATGAAAATTTATATGTTGTAAACATAGGTAAAAATGTTTTTATTCAAAGATGAGGTCCTTTAATTTGGGTTTTATGAAATCAAATAACTCTTTGATCACCAAATAGATTCCTGGACAATGACTGAACCTTCATTACCCTTCTACAGAGAAGCAAGTTCAACCGCTTACCCCCAAACTTGTCCCTTTTCCATTTCAATCCAAACTTCTTAAATAACAGAATAATATTTCCACTTTCCAATATGCTCTCAGAAAAAAGAATAATTCTAGTACAACTTTGTAAAATATCCTTTTTCTAGTCAAAGGAGATTTTTTTCTCCTTCAAATCTATTATTTTTTAAAATTGATTTCTTCTTTACAATGTTGATAATCAATAATAGCCTTAACTCAAACTCCCCAAGGTGCCCATAGTAACCTAGCCCTTCGATAAATCTAGGGACTGTCCCAGGGGTTTCTAGCCCAAATCCCACCACCACTTTTATGATGATATATGAGGGTCATATACAGGGACTTACCCAACATCCTTTAAATTAAAAGTCATTGGAGCAGGTAGTTTAAGGAACAGATTTATAACAAGTTTCAAATGAAACAAAGGTATTCCTCACAGCTGTGAGCCATCTGCAACCAATTTTCTCATACTCAGGGTATATTGAAGATAAATATTCTCACCATACCCACCCCACCCCCACAGAGACTCATATAATCTGCCACCCAGAGGAACTTTAACATTTCCACAGTGTACAGCTGCTCAACCTCCCTTTGGCCTTTCTCTTGTAGTTCATATCGATTTCAAATCATTACTACACTCACTATCCAGATCCTTACACTGTTATTTAACCTGCAAATGCTAGTTAGAAAAGTCAGGATCATTTTAATTGCTACAAGTTTCAAAGGTATGACTGATTATTTACTGTGGTCATGAGTAATATTAGAATCAGAGTTGGGATAATTTCCCATAAGTCTTTAGAGGAAAATATGAACCCAAAGCAATATATCCTAGTGGCCCAGGGCAGAATTGGAGTCTGATGGATATGGGTTTAAGGCTTTGGATATGGGTTTAAGGCTTTCCTGAAGCTGTATAGCCTGGGCTTCCTTTTTTTTTTTTTCCCTCTGTAATATGGGGATATAAATAGTGCCTACCTGGGAGGGTTCTTGGGAAGATTAAATATGATAATGCACATAAAATGCTTAGTAAAATATCCAGAAGGCATTTAGCGCCAATAAAGATTAGTTACTGAGGCTGAGATTATAGCTCAGTAGGTAGAGCACTTGCCTAGCACTTGTGAGGCACTGGGTTCAATCCTCAGCACCACATAAAAATAAATAAATAAATAAAATAAAGGTATTGTGTCCATCTACAGTGAAAAAAAATTTAAGAAAAGGATTAGTTATTATTACTTTGTGAATGACAATCCTTTCAATGTTACTTTCATTAACCATGATGATCTTTCACTAATAAATTATTAAGGGGCTGGGGTTGTGGCTCAGCGGTAGAGTGCTCGCCTAGCACATGCAAGGCCCTGTATTCGATCCTCAGCACCACATATAAATAAATAAAATAATTATATTGTGAAAAAATATTAAGATGTAAATATCATAATCACTTTGATTTCTGGCCTCATAGTGCTGCATCCTACACTATATAAAGCAAACTAGTATTTGTCCCAGCCTGTCTTCCATGGAATTTTAGCATCCTGTAAGATATAACAGGACACATACACTTACAACTCTAGGGTGTTGAGTCAAATATACTGAATTAAACACAATTAAGAAGGGTTTTTTTTGCAAGTCTTCCCAGTATCTTGTATACTGATTGTCCCTGTCATTTTCAACATGATGAGTGATGGTGGTGGTGAAGGGGGATATAGTTTACATTATTTTCCAATATTATTTGCTTAAAGAATGTCTTTTTATATTTTCATACATCATGTGATAAACTTAGAGTGGTATAAACATGAAATTTTTTTTTCAATTATTATCTTCAACTATACACTTTGTGACATAATGATATGGTCAGATTCCACAGTTTACTGATCAGTCTAGTTCATTTAAAAACTTTAAGAACTTTACTCTCATTTCCAATGCACTACCACATACCTCCTCCCACCCTACTGTAGGAGTTCAAAAAGTAGGGAAGGAGCTTAGTCTATTCTTTCACTTTTCTTCTATTTTATTTCTATTGGGAAAGCAAAGAAGAATTAAGGCTACAAAGAGCAAAATGCCCTTTTCATTTAGTAGATAGGAATGCAAATTAATATACTATTTTGTGTCATGGCTTTGTGGGGGCAGAGTTAGCTCCAAACCTCCTTTGCTTTTCTCTGTTCCCACAGGCATGGTGCATCCCCTAGCCTCTTTCTTCTTGGGACCCCTCGATAGGTATCAGTCCTCTGGGATGGGTGCTGGTACCTGGCATAATTGCAGCGTCTCCCATGGGAGTATAAATTATCCTACCGCCCATCATCTCTACTTCACATCCTCTAATTTTCTTTAACCCAGTTTAGATAGCTGCAGGTGGTAGACCTGGAAGTCCACAACATGAGCAGATATTGGACTAGGAAATTAGTTGTCCAATTTCTCCTTTTTAAATGCATGCCAATTTCTAAGGGTGCCTCAACTAGCACTTTCTTTACTTGGTATCTGTGGTGAGGAAACAACTCCTCTGTTCACAGCAAGAAAAGAGAAGAGATTTGGTCTAGCTGCTTCAGGTTCAAGGTTCTTGGATGCATGGCTTCTCCTCAGACCCCTCCTCCTTCCTATTTTCATAGACAATGGGGTTAGGCTTAGGTGATGATGACAATTATCAGAGGTAATTCAGCTGCCACTTACTAAGCCCTGGAGGTAGTGAGCATGTGGTCTCCTATTACAATTCTTTTTATTCTTTAGAACGCAGTGTTTCTGTCTTGGGTCTTGTCTTGCAGAAAAGTTTGCTCAACATTTTGTAAATCATTAAGGTCTTACAGGACGCTGAGGGCTGTGAAGCATGCTTCAGCAAATGCTGGGTTCTAAGTTTCTTAAAGACAGGGACAGTGATGGTCTCATTAATTTATCCTCTAGTACTTAACAAGAGCTCAGCAAGACTTGGCTGAATGAATGAGTAGCTGAAGAAAAGTTCAAACCTAGGCATTTTTTAAACTGTCGTATGGCTAAGAATCATTTGGGGAAATGGTTTTTGGCATAGATGCCCAGGCTTCAATGTATAGTAGAAGTTCTCATTTAATTGTCTTAGGAGAGGGAGTCTATACTTTGAAAAATATCACCTAATTCATGGATGAATGAACTTTGTATGGTTCTAGAACTACTGGTTAACAATTGCTAATGCACACCTTTCAAGAGTTATCGTTAGCGACTCTCTTGTCTGAATATGAAAAAAAATATCTACCGTATTATTCATGCATAAGAAACAGGTGACACTTAGGTAAGAGTGAAGAGCAAATAAGGCATGGGACTGATATCCAGATCAATGCTTTGGGACTCTTGAATATATAAATTCATGGAAAATGTCACTGGGGAAACCTTATAACCATTTGTGACTTTTTCATGTGGGTAAAATTTCCTTTTCTAGTTATGATTAAATCACATGTTTAAGTGCCACAAATCAAGATTCCTTAGTTCCCAGGGTCCTTGTCTGTGGTGAAACCCAGGAAGGAGCTATGAATGAGGAGCTGTGTTGCTTCCATCTTGCAGGTGGTACCTGTTAGGAGAATAAATTATGGATTTAATTCTCTATAGAGTTTTACCACAAAGTAGTTCACACACATGGAATAAAAATTGTAAATCCAATATTTCCCCAAAGTGGTTGTCTTCATTGCAGGTGAATAAAATATGTTGAAACTGCACACAGGGGTATGTGAACCTCAAAGAATTTGTTTTAATTAGGAAAGCTTTAGATAGAAAAGGATTGTTTTTTTTTAAACAGAAATGTACTTCAATAGCAACTCCTATTATTTCTTTTAAAATATTTTTTATTGAGATGAACACACAGAAAAATGTACATGGTAGCTTTGTTTTGATTCTCAGTTGTATAACTGAAATTCTTCTAGAAAGAGAGTACCTTAAAATATATTGTTTGCCACAAAGTTTCATTCATGACCATGTAATCGTAATAGAAGTTAATTTCATTAGATTAGGAAGTTATCTTGTAAATTATGCCGTTTCCAGATAGATGTTTTCTAGACAGTTGGAGCACATTATTTGGCATTTTACTATCAGATAAAACTCAGTTGCCAAAGAACAATCAGGCAAGATATAAATGAAGGAGTTCACAATTTCAAGGGCTAAGATGACAAAATTTCAGAGCCAAAGCCAGAAAGAACCTAGTGTCTTAAAGGTGATAAGCAGAGCCCAGTTGCCCCTTTGTCTACCTAGAACTATTCATTCCTTCTTCTTCTTTTTTTAAACTTCAAATTAAGATCTATGTGAACAGCCTTGAACCACTTATAAAAGAGAGGCTATAGTCTGGGTAATCAAACTGAGCAACAACTTAATCCCTAAATTCCTAAATCCTATAAGAGAAGCCTTTTTTAAAAAAAATCTGTATTACCTGTGGTCTATTGGGGATACTGTGTGAGAGTGAGAGGGGTTACAGGAGAGAGGAAGTTTGGGAAGAGGGACGGGGCCAGGCCTTTTCAATCACCTTATAAAGTTTACTCACAGCTGGCTTATTTGTGTCCAAACAGGTTCCAAAGTTTTAATTCCTTTGAACACAGAGCTCTAAATATTCTAGAGTGATCCTAGAAAGTTTAGTTTGATCTGGACTCCAAGCATAGCCCTCAGACATCAACAAGAAGTCTGCACAATCTCTCTAGTGCTTCAGATTAGGCTCTGGGGCAAAGGGAAGGTACAGGAATCACCACAGGGAAGACAGGACTTCTTGCTCAGGCCACTTCTCCTGCAACCCCAGTGGCTCCCTGCGATTGTCCAAAGCACCAGTGGTTCTAGGGGGTGGCATTGGGTATGTCCATGTGACCTATTTTGATGTAACCACTACCCAAATATGTTATGATAAAAATGTTTTTTCATCTTTCCCAAAAGAACATGGATACCCAAGTGTTGTCAGTCTCAAACAAGCCACCTTTCTGCCTGGGTGTCATTTCTGTTGCTGAAACCAGACATTCTCCACTCAACCAATAGGCATTAACTTTACCCTGCATTCAAACTCCTGCAGAAAGGTGTTATTTTATTGACTAAGGAAAAAAAAACCCACCTCCTGTGACATACTGTGGGACATTAAAGCCACAGGTTCCAAACCTGGTGCCTTCCTATATAATGCTGAGTGATTTTGTGTGTGAGGGGGTGGGGATTTTATATCAAGCTCTCTGCAACTGTTGGAAATGAAAAAAAAAATGCCGGAGTCTAGTGAAATGTCTTTAAATGTGCTTGCTGTTCTTAAAAATTATTTAACAAGAGTACTTATGCAACAGGAAAAAAATTTAAAAAACATAATGATACAAGGCATACTTATGACCTAAATTACAATTGTGAATCACTGTTATGCAGACATTATTTGTCACATATCATGTTAACAGCTCCTGACACTGATTCTTTCATGCTGAATTAACACAAAGGCATCTTATACTTTAGTTCCAAATTTATTTTTAAAATGTACTGCTCAAATCCATCACTCTAAAAATTTGCATTATTTCACAGTTGTAGATGAGTTGCTAATGATCAGTTGTAGAGTAATGCATGGGTTATTTCTCTTTGTGATTCCTGAGATGAGTTTACATCAGTAAGAGAAAGAGTGGAGTCAGATATAGTCTGGATATTGTTACGATGTTAGCACATTTAAGTGTTCTGTATGTCTATGAGTGTTTTTTCAAACTGATATACAGCTCTATACTTGATAGCGAAATAAAAATTACTGTTGATTATTCATAGCCCAAACTCAACAAGTAGCCTGTTATATCTTATAAATCAAATAATTAAATGAATCCTTAAAGAGAGAGAGAAAATAATTTGATAAAACTATTGATTAGCCAAGTACATAAATTTTAATACATTTTTAAATGGGTCAAATGGTAATCCTTGATTCTTGACCCCAAGACTATTCTTGCTAATGTACCTGCTCTCTATATTATGACTTCTGAAGCAGCTCTGTATATACCCAATAAAAGTTAAAGTTAAAGGAAGTTAAAGGAAAATTGTTAAAACTTCTTAAATTCACACACTGCATTGATTTGTAGATGTGTCTGTGTAGTTCTTTGGCTTCTGATTCAATTATTGAAGACCTAGCCCACAACTTAATGTTCTTAGGAGATGAGGCTTTTCAGAGGGAATTAGGTTTAGATAAGGTTACACAAAAGTGATGACCTCACAATGGAATTAGTGTCCTTACAAAAGAGGAAAGGAGAAAAATGTCTTTCTCCAGGAGCACACACCCAGGAAAGGTCATATGAGCACAGTGAACTGTCTACAAGCCAGGGTAGGACTTGTCGGACGGTCTGTAGGCACCTTGGCTTGGACTTCCATCCTCCAAAACAGAGAAATAAATTTCTGTTGTTTAATCCACCCAGTCTATGGTACTCTGTTATTACAGCTTGAGCTAAGACAACCTGATAGGAATCTTAACCTGAGCGACAAAAACTTGTTTTCATTTATAAATAACAGAAAACACCACAAGAGTAGACTAACCATTAGGAATCATTTGTCTCACCAAAAAAAAAAAAAAAAAAAAAAAAAGGGTCAATGGAGTAGCCAGAACAAGGCTGGTGCGGTGCCCCTACAAGGCCTTTGTGACTCGCTCCTCAGTTTTGAATACTTCCAGTTTTAATACCTCCAGAATAACCTTAGCACTCATGATGGTTGGTTGCCTTATACTCACAAGATGGCTGCAATACCTCCAGGCTTCTCTTCTGTGGCACAGGCATGAACAAAAGACTGGAAAAAAGCTAAACGCTGACCTGTTGGCTTGTTTTAATGAAGCTTTGCCTTTTTACTTGGGAAGGTTGCCCTTGCCAGGGATTTCTATCTTCATGTGCTGGAGCTATGACACATGAACACTTTGAATTTCACAAGAAGCTGCATCATCTATAGATTCAGGAAACTTTTAGTTGGGAAAAAGTAACTGTACCCCTGGTACCCCTAGGACCATCTGCCATTCATCCCTATCCTCCTTCACATCAATACCCTTTATTTGAAATGCATTTCACCCTCTCCAAAGACACAGTCCTCAATTCTTCCCCAGATTCTGCATTCTATTTAAAGTGTAAGATTTCCGAGGGATATGCAGATGCCCCTGTGGTTCTGAGCCTGGCTCCATCTTCCCGGGAGGTTCATCAACCCACTTGGGCTGAACTGACCTCTGAGGTTTGGATGTATCCCAGGGATGAATATGTGAGGCATCAGCAAACAGCAGCTACCTTTTGTATCTGTGTTGTTATCTATAACCTTTGCACTGTTGTTCTCTGGGTTGGCAATAAAACCAAAGCAAAAAACAAAGTGAACTGAGCTCAAGTCAGAATTCTTGCAAACTTAGACTCTGCAAGCTTTGTGGTCTGACCTAACTCAATCAGGCTGGTTCTGCTATTTCCACAAATCACCAACACAGCTGGTGGAATCAATGAGGAAAAAACTGATGAATTAATTTAGTCAGTATGGTCAGTCTTGTAACCTTGTGTAAACACAGCTTTCAAGGTTTTATTTTCTGACACACAAGTTCCAGAATGACCCACAACAAAACAACCAGAAAACAAGTACATCCTGAATACACTTACAACTTCTCCCACTACCTATTTCTAACAAGAGGCATTGGGAGAATTATTACCAGCCTCTCCATTCTTCCTGCAAAGCCCTTCCTTCTTCCTTTGAATACAAAAGAAAGTTCCAGAGTTCCTAAGAAGGGAACTGCATTTCACATTTTATTTCACAGTAGAAATAACAGTGCCACTTGATTTACTCTCTGGGACATGTAAAAGAGGCACATATCAATTGCCACCACATCTTATGTATATATTTTAGAGTGTTTTTAAAGTTTTGATGTATAGGAGAAATAATAGGAAATGCTATGGCATCTAGAAGCATATTTTATTTGGAAATATCTCATTCAGGACTCCTGAACCCATATCCCAATCCTGGGTTATTCTGGGAAGACAAAATATAGTTGTTAATTTGCCATGCAATTATTTCAGGCAAATTATTTTAAAGAACCTTAGTTTTATTTTTCTTTCTTTCTTTTTTTTTTTCCCCTAAAATCAGGCCCTGTAAGAACATGTAGCTTCTGGGCTTTGTCAGAGGCTGCTGGAGCAGGAGCTGTATTTACTTCAGCCACTAGGGGGCAGCAAGGAACAAAAAGTGGGGTGCAAGTAAAACATTTCTTGGTTTTACAGGGTGTGGAAAGCTTTCTACGGGCAGGCAAGGAGGGAGTCCTCAAAAAGCAGACAGTCAAAAAATAACCCCCACATTACCACCATGGAAAAAATAAAACAGATGTGCAAAGGTCACATTTCTTTGTAATTCATGGTGGCTATCTAGAGAAAATTAGATGAATATACTTATTTTTCTACCATTCCAACAAAAGAAAGAAAGAAAGAAATCAGTTAAACTGAGAACAAATTACCAAAGAACAAAAGAAATGTTAAAGTGCAATTTTATTCATTTGGGGGTAATGACATTTAAAAGCATTTAGAACTGGTTTGCTGGTATAGGCTGATTCTGGCATTTACTCAGCTTTGTGACCTTGGGCAGGTTGTTTAATCCTCTGAGCTTTCATTTGCTCTTCTGAGAAGCATGGATAATAATCCTCTGTCTCATGAAGAGGTTGTGAGGCTTAAATGAAGTAAGGCAGATGAGAAGCTTGATGCTGGTTAGCCCCTCAATAAATATAGGCCAAGACCATCATTAGGTGAGCACAGTGTTCCAAGGGGATCCTAGGAGCTCACTATTGGGAATCAACAAAGGCCTTTCCAAAGGCTTCTATGTTCAGGATTCAGTCTCCTAAATGTGAGGCAGGGGCTGGAAATAAGTAGGTCCAGTAGAGAAGGAGGAAGAGGTGACAGTGTGCTGTAGCCAACGTGCTGGTTCTCCCAGGGTCTTGAGCAAGCCAACCCACTCCAGGTGGGACACTGAGGCTGGTTAGTTGGCTGGCTGTGTCCTCCAGCCTCCTGGCCAAGAAGGAGCAGACTGGAAGTACAGTGCCCAGCAGGGGTGAGGGGAGCAATAGCAACTATTCCATCTCCCTCCTGCTTTGCCTTTAAAATACTCTGCTGAGCTTGAAGTGGTATTGACAGGAAAGTCAACAGGGTGGATGGTCAAGGAGGATTGCCCAGCAGGAGAGGACGGCCTCTGCCTTCTGTTTTTATTCTTACTCCTCTGCCTTCTGTTTTTATTCTTACTCTTTGGACTCCTCTTCCTAGCTCCTTCCTTTCTTGCATCTTCTATTCCTGCTTCTAAATCTTATCAAATTCCCTGTTCTCTGATGCCCTACAGGTCTCTCTTTTATTTGATTTTTCATCCAACAATTTTTTTTGAGGACTGTGTACCATGTGCTGAGAATATACTGATGAATAGAGGTCAGGGCCCTGTTTTGATGGAACATACTTTCTAGTGGGGAAAATGACAGTGAGCAAGGAAACAAACTGGATAATTTCTGAAAGCGGTTAAGTTGCAAGTAAAGGTTAAAGTTGAGGTGCATAAGGATGGGTTGATCAAGGGAGGTTTCTCTAAGGAGGCGACTTAAAACTGAGAAGGACTGAATGATGAAATGAGCCATCCATGTGCAGAGCATGGCATTCCAGCCTAGTGCAAAGGCCTCAGAGGGCCTGCTGCATTTGGGGAGCAGAATCAAGGCCAATGGGAGAGAGGAAAAATGGGCATGGCAAAGGAAGAGGTCAGAGGTCACCTCATTATATCAGACTTTATAGGCCAGAGTAAGGAGTTTGAATTTGCTCCTAAAGCAAGTGAGGAGTGCTGTTTTGTCCTAAGAAATTGTTCTCTCCTTCAGGGTCATAGACCATATTCTAGGTATTCTGTTCTTCAGTTTGGGTTTCAAACTACTATTCTAAAGGCCCTACGGAGCAGTCTCCTTCCTCTCTCTGGGATGGTTGATTGTCAGGGGAGCAGAACTCTGAGTTGGGTCTGGTGGCTCTACAGTGGACCCTTCAGGGCAGGGACAATCTAATCTCAGCTAGAACAGGATGAAGCCCAGGTTCACAAGTTTCCCTGATTATGGTGATCCCCTTGGAGCACAAGGAAAAAGAAAGTAAGTGCCTTCTGTAAAATAAAAATAATAAAAAAAGTCAAACTGCATTCTTTCTCCATTACAAGTTAGATTTATTCTAAAACTGTTAAATAAAATCAAATAGTCTTTTTTTCCAGTTTTTTGAGCAGTACTAATATAGAATAAGGGCTACATAAGGGAGATGGGGGTGGGGAGAGGAGGAATCTTGGTTTCCTAGCATCTGGCATGGTACCAAATGATCTGCTCAAATCTCAAGTGCTTGCAGTTTTAAAATGAAGTTCTTTCAGTAGGTCACTTACCCCTCATTAATAACATAGTACGTGACTTGAAAAGGGGAAAGTTCCAGAGACTGTCAATAAACTCAATCCCCTGTTACTTTGGTCATTCAAACCCCCAATTTCCCTTGTGATACTGATAACTTTGGTTCAAAGTCAAAGCAGTGGTTGAAAATTTTGCAAAGTTGCTGGTGACTGGGGCATTAAATTCTACCATAATAGAAGAAATATAATTCTTATAACCACATATTTTAACTTGCTAAAGGACAAGACAGTATTTATCCTTCCCTTTATTGATTTAACTCATATCCTTTGAACACTTACTATTTGACAGGTGGTAGCTGAACAATGGTAGAGGCAAACATATTTTTCTGTGCTTCTGTAACTTTCAGTCTGTATAGGATTCAAATTTCAAATTCCACACAAATGCACAGGGATAACTGAGTGTTATTTGCAAGCACAGTGGCAACTGACTCTGGGCCCTAGTACTGAGTGGACAAGATCAAGTGGTGAGGTCTGTGGCAAACTGGAGAAAAGTAACCCAATCTACAGGGTCAGAGGTTTCTCCTGCATCATATGGCCTTTGTGCAAAAGGAGGACCCAGTGTTGCTGAATCTTCAACTTTTTGAAAGTAGGAAACCTATATACTTACATAAAATAGGCTATTTTTAATATGTAAGGAACTAATTTAAATTTAGTTTAAAATTAATTTTAAATTTAAAAGCTAATTTAATTTTAGTTTTAAGCTAATTTTAAATTTAAAAAATTTAAATTTCCATGAAGAATAAAAAGTATAATTTTAATTAGAAACTTACATTAAAAAATAGTCTATTTAATACTAATAAAGATTTCCTATATATCTCCTTATGTATGATTCAGATTTTTGTCAGAATCAAACAAAACATATCTGGACAAGCATACCCTGATTGTGGTATATTCAAATTTTATATATATGTCTATATATCTGTATCTATATAATACATTTGACCAGTGAGCTTCTTGTTATCATCCTCTGATTTAGAATAATAAAACCTAGTATCACAATCTACTTCCATGAAAATATACTCTAATTTATCTTCAGTGCATTGATTGTCCCCGTGAACTTAAAGGCCTTCAATTCAAAGGGCAAGGCAAATTGCAAAGCAGGAGAAGAACAAATAAATAAATGTTCTTTAGGAAACTTGTCTGGGGTGTCTCTAGGGTGGAAGTGCCCCAAGGAGAATGAAACCCCACCTCCTTCTGTGTCATTGTATCCGTGGGATCATCACAAACATGAATCCAATACGGTGGCCTCAGCTTCCTTAAATAGAAATGGCCTGGGAAAAAAAAATTGGCCTCATTGGGAAGAAAATGATTTTATACAGTAAACAAGGGAGACTCAGAAGTCAAAGATACATAACTGAGCTGGGCACAGTGGCACATGTCTGTAATCCTAGCGGACTGGAAGGCTGAGACAGGAGGATTGTGAGTTCAAAGCCATCTTCAGCAAACACCTCAGCAACAGTGAGGCACTAAGTGAGACCCTGTCTCTAAATAAAATACAAAATAGGGCTGGGGGTGTGGCTCAGGGGTCAAGTGCCTCTGAGTTCAATCCCTGGTACAAAAATAAAAAAAGAAAGAAAGATACATAACTGAAATAGCTGGGCCTCCCCACCACCACCTCTGGAGTGGGTAGCCAGGAGATACTATTTGTTTTCATTCCAGGCAGAGGATTCTCATCAAAATGCATTAGTTGCCTTGTAGCACCCCGAAGAGAAAAGGAATCTAGGATCCAAAGGGTCACCTTTGCTGCACAGGGCTGGCTCACTGTCTCAGACTTGTGCAGAAGCAACAAGAAAGACAAAGCCAGTGCATGAGCATGTTGACACTGGCCGCGTCCAAAGTGGCCTTTCCAAGCATCGGTCCCAACACTGCCTCAAAAAGCAAAGCCAGCTGAAAGAAATGGCCCAGACGTGTCCCTCTACTTGTAAAATGAAAGAAATTCAAACAGCGGACATCAGAGCTGTCTGCAAAGCCAGGGACCTTACAGGAGTCAAAGATTTCCTCCAGCCTTCCTGCACTTGCTCCTCTACTGTCCCACAAAGTGAGGCACAGGCCTTTAGGGATCTGACCAGCTCATCTTGAAAGCACACTTCTGTAATTGATGTCACAGATGCTCTAAAAGTTAATTATTTTGTTGATAAGGAGTTGATTTCCTCAGGAACACTTGGAATAACACAAGATTGTCAGATTCTGGACCTTCAAAGAAGAGTAAGAAGTTTCAATATATAATCTAAAGCAGCAAAACAGAATAATCTTAAAGATCCAGGTGGAAATCCTTCTATGTCAAAGTCCTGGTTTATTTCAATTAAGCCAGATCACTGATGTGTGATCTGGCATTTTGTGTGTCAATTCTACTTGTGTCTTTTAAGATCCAGAACCATTTCCATGCATAACAGCCCAATTTACAATGGCCCATACCTATCTGGGAGCATCCTTACAAATTACTTAAGAGGGTGGGAGTACAAATATTCCAGCTCTATGACCCTTGGCAGGACAGATCAGATGGGTGTGCCATGCCATTTCTCAGAGCTTCCATTTAAATTAAGATCTAGTTGCCAACTAAGGTAGCTGGCTCAGTTACGTGCCCCTGTGGGCTGTCTTACTTTCTGTCTCCTGTATCTGGGAACTTCCCAGATAAACTACATGCTCTCTGTCCTCATCACAAGGCCTGCTTTTTAGGGGAATACTATGACACATACTCCTACTGAAATGATTTCCCTAATTTAACATTTATGGAGAAAGAAGCACATCTTTTCAAATGTGAGGGGGACTGTAGCTAAAAGCCAGCTGAAGTTTCCTGTTAGATATGTGGCTGCATACTGGCTACATGTCCTTGGTGACTCCAAGATTATCACCCCTGTCCTTGCTTGGTGCCCTCTACTTGTGCTACGCTGTTTGTAATGTGAGAGGAATTCAAGTTTAGAATGGACCGGTTAACACTATCCCCTTCCATCAAATGAAACATGTGGCTGGGGGATGTCACAAAATACTCCTAGGTAATGAAATGTAGGGAGGGGGAACTTTCGTGTTAAAATTGAAGGTTCCAAAATGACATATACATCAAATTTTGGTCTGCCTAAGAAAAATTTGGGAGTGTTTATTAAAACTATATTTGCAGCTTCAAGCCTCAGAAATATAATGTAAATAAATAAATAAAACCCACCTATTCCCATTTTAAATAAGTATACCAGAGTTAGAGTATGGATCCTAAATGTACCCTGAAGGTCCATTTTCTAAAGACTTTGTCCCCAGATTGGCAGTATGGGGAGGTGATGAATCTTTAAAAGTTGGGGTATAGTGAGAGATACTTGATCATTGAGGGCATGTCCTTAAAGCGGATAGTGGGGCCCCAGCTCTTTCCTCTTTTTAAAATCCTGGTCATGAAGCTTTGCTTCACTGTGTGCTAAGGGAACTTCATGATGTCCTTCTTTGCCACAGGTCTAAAAGCAATATGCCCAACAGACACTGAAATCTCCAAAATCATGAGATTTTTTTATAAATTGATTTTTTCAGGTATTTTGTTATAGTAATATAAAGCTGACTAAATCAAGCCTTTTTAAAACATGGTCCTCAAATTCTTTGACATTCTTTGCATTGAGAGCTAAATTCTATGCCCTCCTTCTTCCCTCTATACATAGTCACTGCCTGACTGAGAGAATACAGTAGAAAGAATGCTGTGCAGGTTTTTGGGTGAAGAACTTAAGAAGCCAGCTTCTACTTCATGTCCCTTGGTATACTCTTTGTTGGAACCAAGCCACAGTGTTATAAAGAAGCCAAGCAGACATATGGCGAGGACCTGTGTAGGGCTCCCAGCCAAGGTCTCAGCTGAGGTCCCAGCTGATGTCCAGCAACAACCCCAGATATATGAGCAAGTGAGCCTTCCAATGACTCACCCTCAGCAAGTACCTGCTAACATCTCATGGAATAGAGATCAGTCAAACTTACCATGCTTCCCCAAACTGATGAATGAATGGCTAGTGTTGTTTTAAGCCACTACATTTTGGTGTGGGTTGTTAAACAGCAATGCTAACCAAAATAATAACTTCCCCAGGTGATTATTAAATATATGGCCCATACACTTTGAAAAAATACTCTTTCTGATAACTAGTTGTGTCAATAGTTCATGCAAAAATTGTTGAGGAAAATTGTTTCATTATGTAGTCTTCATCAATGATGTGGAGATAAGGGTGGGGATGTGGCTTGGTGGTCGAGTGCTTGCTTGGTATGTGTGAGGGCCTGGGTTCAATTACCAACACCATAAATGGAGACAATGAGCAACAGTCTCCACATTCAGAAATATGGAAGAAATAATTTTTCCATTTTTGATAGTGCAACTTCACTTTTTTCTTATTCCATTCCTTTGTGATGGGGGGGCTTCTGATCTTGGGGGCTTCTGATCTTGGTCATCTTCTATTTACCCTGTGGCATCTATTGAAGTTCCTTGGTCCCATGTCCATCTATAGATTACTGTTTAAGGTTTCTAGATCCTTTTCAGTCCAGAATTCTGAGCTATTTCTGTCCCTGCTTAGGCTAACACAGCCACATACTGAGGTGAAGTCCATGGGCTGTGGAAGGCCTTGTGGTTTCACTGGGCAACTGTTTCTACTCCACATCATGCTCTCTTCCTGGGGCTATCAGTGGGAGACCACAGTGTGTAACTGAGTGAAGTGGACCAGTTTTAAGAAAAAATGGGTAGTTATTACTTCACTCCAGCTAATTATTGTCTTGAGGAAATATGGGCCCAGAGTGTCAGATATCCTACTATTTCAAGAGACTTCTGAAGTGAGAATTGTTTTGTAGCATCGCCTGATACTAACTGTATAATAACAAAGACAAAGTTCTAAAATGTAAATAGGAAATGAAGCTATTCCTTGGGCTAATCTTCCAAACTTCCTGTTTGTAAGCTCTGACTTAGTTAATTTTATATTCATGTGGGCTGTGGGAGAGGGGATGCAAAGAGCCAAGGAGAGCAAAGGATAAAGAGAAATACTGAAAACTAAACTCTACCTGTGAATTTTTTTTTAAAAAAATATGATCCCAGTAAAGAAGAAGGGATAAGGAACAATATTAAATTTGAAGAAAAAGAAATTTTCTATCTAGTTTCAAATAAAGGCAGTTTCTCTCTGTGTGTAATAATCAGCCATGCAATAGTGCCATGCCCAGAGTCAGGGCTTAGGGTATCACATTTGAAGAGGAGAGGAGAGTGAAAAGAACTCCATAGCAAAGGGCATGAAGCCCCAATAGGTCAATTTATAGAGATTTAAGCAAGCAGGCTCTTTTTCCTTGCTGATGATAATTTTGAATGTTAGGTTCATCCCTAGAGTCAAAAGCAGAAGTAAATGAAATTCACCAACATTTCTTCATGATACCATTCCAAGAGTGATCACAAATCTTCCCACTCAGACATAATCATTGCTTTTTAAGAGTTTAGCTTCTAAAATGTTAATTGAAACAACATATTAAATTTAGGGGTCCACAAAATGAGCTGGGGACAAATGAATGCAAAGGCTTGTTCAATGAATGTGGGTCAGCTGGGATCCAATGCAGGGAACGGTTTCAGTGCCGCTGCTGCTGTCCTCGGTGATGTCAGGCTCCTGGGTCGACACAGTGGGTTTATTGGAAAGGAATGAAGGTCACACACGAGGTGAGACATACACCAGGGAGTTGTGACAAGGTCTCCTTGGTACAAGATCTACCTTTCCTTTCAGAAGGCATGGAAGAGGGCATTGGAGGAATGCATAAGTGTGAAGAAGTATTTATAATCAGAGCTCTAATTGAAGGTGAGAAAAACGAAACCAACTCTAACAGGTCTAAGATTTAGAGAGGAATGAATATATATATATATATATATTTTTTTTTTTTTTCCAGTAATGAATAGTCTAGGATAGGACTTTTGAAGCTCTCTCCAAGGTCTCAAATGATGCTATCAGGACTCAATTGTCTTTTGGCCCTGACTGGACACAAGCCCAGGAATTCCAGGCTAGTATTCAAGCTGTTGACGTCCAGGTGGAAAGACAGCATCTCACTCAGATGACTCAAGCCCAAGCTCCAAGATTAGCTCTGGCTGCATCAACCTGCACCTTGTGCCAACCCCTGGCACAATGTTGTGACTGAAAGAATAATAGCACTCCACTGACTAGGACGAGATGAGGTTGCACAATCCAGCCTAGGAGATTTTCTGTTTTAATTTTTCCATGGTTCTTTTTCTCTTTCTGCTTCGAGTCCTTTGTACTGATCTTTTAAGTTAACGAATATTTCTTCCATTGTGTCCCATCTATCATTAAACTAATCTATTGGGTTTTCACTTTCATACATTACATCTTCTGCTTTAGAATGTCCGTTAAGGCATGTACAAATATGTTCGAAGAAACATTTAGAATAGCCACAACTGGAACCAAAATAATTTCTACCCAAAGTGTAGTGGGTAAATGAATTATGTCATTCATATTCATAGAGTGGGATGCCATACAATAATAAAAATAAATAATCAACTATTCTGACATTATAGATGAAATGTAAAGCATAAAATTAAGATAAAGAAGCCAGATAAAAATAATGGATGATTATATTTAATTTATTATATATTTTGAAATGGCATCTCACCATGTTGCTGGACTGGCTGTTAACTTGTAATCCTTCTACCTCAGTCTCTCTAGTAGCAAGGAATATAGGTACATGCCAACATGCCTAGTTTATGATTACATTATATAAAGTTCAAAAGAAAACTAAAGTAGTTAGGGATCTATATTTATTTAATGTTTTTAAAATATAGAGTAGCTTCTATTTTTAATTTTATCATTGATTTCTAATTTCATTCCTTCATGATCTGATAGAACGCAATGTATTTTCTGTTTTTTGTATTTGCTAACAGTTACTTTGTAGCAAACATATGGTCTATTTTAGAGAAGGATTCATGTGCTGATGAGGAGAAAGTGCATTCAGTCATTGATGTATGAAATATTTTTATTTCTCTGTTAAGTATAAATTATTAATTGTATTTGTTAGATCTATAGGTTCTTTTTATTTAATTTTTGTTTGCAGGATCTATCCATTAGTGAGAGAGGTGTGTTAAAGTCATCCAGTATTATTGTGTTGTGGTCTCTTTGATTCTTGAAATTGAGAAGGGTTTTTTTTTTTGTTGTTGTTGTTGTACATAGATATTCCATTGTTTGAGGAATCAATATTCATGATTATTATGTTTTGTTGATGTACAATTCCCTTAAGCAGTATGAAATGCCCTTCTTATCCCTTCTGATTAACTTTGGCTTCAAGCCCACTTTATCTGATAAGAGGATAGAAATCCCTATTTGTTTCCAAGACCCATGTGAATGATATATTTTTTTCCTATCCTTTTACCTTTGGTTTATAGATGTCTTTGCCTATGAGGTGAGTCTCTTGGAGAAAGCATTTTGTTGGGTCTTATTTTTTAATCCAATCTGCCAGTCTATATCTTTTGATTGATGAGTTTAGGCCATTGACATTCAGTGCTATTATTGAGAAATGATTCTTATTCTTTGTCATATTTATTTATTTCTGCTTTTTAATTTGAATTAGTTTTTCCTTTGATTGGCTATTCTTCTAGTGTAATTTTTCCCTTTGCTGGGTTTCACTTGTATTTTTCATTTCTTCTTCATGGAATATCTTATTGAGTATGTTTTTGGTACAGGCTTTCTAGTTATGAATCCTTTTAACTTTTCTTTATTATGGAAGGTTTTTATTTCGTTGTCAATTCTGAAACTTAATTTTGATGGGTATAGTATTCTTGATTGGCATCCATTTTCTTCCAGAAGTTGTTATACATTATTTAAAGACCTCCTAGCTTTAAGGGTCTGGGTTGAGAAATCAGCTGAGATCTGGATTGGTTTTCAAATATGATCTGTTGTTTTTCTTTGACAGTCTTTAAAGTTCTTCCTTCTTCTGTATGTCAGGTATTTTCACACTAATGTGCCTTGATATGGGTCTGTTGTAAGTTTGTATATTTGGGGTCCTGTAAGCTTCCTGTCTTTGATTTTTCCATTTTATTCTTTTGGGTTGGAAAATTTTTTAATATTATGTCATTTAAAAGATTGTGCATTCTTTTATTTTGTATCTCTGATCCTTCATCTAGGCTGATAAATCTAAAGTTTGGTCTTTTCAGGTTATTCCACATTTCTTGAAACTTCTGTTCATGGTCTCTTAACTTTTTCTTCATGGTCAACTTTATTTTCAAGATTATATATTTTGTATTTATTGGATGAAACTCCATCTTCCAAGTGGTCTAGTCTGTTGGTGATGGTTTCCATTGAATTTTTAATTTGGTTTATTGATTCCTTCATTTCAAGGATTTCTGCTTGATTTTTTTTCAGAATCTCATATCTTTATTGAAGTTATCTTTCACTTCCTATATTTTCTCTCTGATATCAGTCCTTACATTGTCCTTTACCTCACAGATCAGTTTAGCTATGTACATTCTAAAATCCTTCTCTGATATTTCTTTCACTGTGGTGTTGATAGATTCTCTTATTGATGTGTCTTGGTTTATTTGAGGCAATTCCTTCCCTTGCTTTTTCATGTTGTTCATGAGTCTACCTATCTAACAGTATGGGTCTGAGGCAGTAGAGTTTCTACCCTGTGGACTTATGGTGTCTCTGAAGGTTTTCAGGACCTCACCATTTAGGGGGAAACAAATATTAACAATAACCAATGCAAACAATATAAAAGCATTAAACCAAATAGATCCTGCTATAACATCTACAATGTTAATTGTCACAATATATAAAAATTATATGATCAATTATTGCCTACAATAAAAATAGCAACTTTGCAAAAGTGTTTACATCTTCAAGTGGTAGACAGCGAAAGAATGGAAGTTATACAGGATGTGGTGATTACAAGGGTGGGGGAGAGAAGATAGAAGTAAAAAAAAATATTAAAGGAAGAGTAAAAGAGAAAACAATAGAGATTGGTTGTTATCAGAAGAAAGAGAGAAAGAGAATCAAGGGAAACAGACAGGTGAAATATATATATAAAGTAAAACTTCTAAAAGTTAAAAACAAAAATAAAAAGAATACAAACCAAAACTGAAATATTCTAATCAAACATCCTAGTCCTTAAAAAACTGGTCCATGAAAAATAATTGACTTTAAAAATGCTAGAAATGAGAAAAAATATGAATATATATATATATATATATATATATATATATATATAAATGTTCATGAACTATTAAGGTCACAAACAGAGAGAGAGGGGGGAGGAGAGAGAAAGAAAAAAATCACTATGAAAAGTTAATTAATTGTTTCTTTCGGTGTTCAAAATATTCTCACTTTCCTTCTCAGTAATTTTGGGTAGGGTTATCTAGAGGAAGGTGCTTGCTTCACCCTCAGGGTTGAGTGCTGAAGTCAGAGAGTTAATCCCACAGGCAGAACTCCTGGTAGAGGGGTTTATGCTTAGGTGGGCTCCAGGGTCTTTTCTGAATGACAAGTGTTCTGGAGATTTAAAATCAGCGCACCTCCAGGCCCCAGTAATTGCCAGTCCATGTTGGACCACTGCACTCCAGGAACCTCCCCTGGGTTCCACTCATGCAGTGGGGGAGCCCATTCTTCGTCTACTATGTCACCTGTGGACCTCATATTTCCTGGTCTTGGGTTCAGTCTCCAAACTCAATCTCTCCTGCCCCCACCATTTCAAATTTCTGGCCAGGGACATCACTCACAGCTGTTCCTGCAAGAAACCAGATTGTACGGGGAGGGGCAGAGTGTGAGTTTCCACAATCTATATTCCCTTGTATAAAACTCTCTCCACCTTTGGTTTTCCCCTGGTCACTTAGGCACACTGGGTGTCATGCAGCATGGGTTTGCTAGGCCTGTATTTTGGGTCAGACTCAGGTTTGCCAGGAATTGGCTTCCATAGCTGCCAGAACCCCTGCTGTGGATGCAAAATGGTTCCTTCCTCTGTCCTCCACATGCAGCCAGGAGAGATTGGGCTTCTTTCCCACAGAAGGACATTGTGCAGCAAGCCTTTCAGTTTAGTCCGGAAGTGTCTGTGATTACTAAACTCTCTGTACCCAGACATGCTTCAGTCCTTCTAGAAATGAGGGTTCCTTTAATTCCCTTATCCCTCCATTGTGTTTGCAGAGGGACCACTCTGGCTGGTGATTCCAGCTGTGGCAAAGGCTTTATCACTGGGGATTTCTTCCTTATTTTATTATATCCAACCTCCTGAGTGGTTAAATGCTTTTATATTGTTTGCATTGCTTTGAATGTCCAGCATTAAATTCCAGCAAAGCCCGCCCCCACCCCACTGCCCTTTTTTTCTTTTGTTCACCCACCTTGCCGAGAAGCTGCTTTCTTGGTTTCATGCCATGGAACATCCAGGAAAGCAACCATCTGTATTCCACTATCTTGAAACCTCTCAGAGATCTATATTTAGATAGTAAAAGTATAAATAAAAGCAAGAAAATAATTACAAAGCCAGACTGTGTTTTGGGTAGATCCTTTATATTTTGCAATAAATTGTAAGAAGATATAGAAAATGGGTAATCATAAGTTTGGGCAAACTCATGAGTACATTAGCAGTTTTTATCTGACTTTTATCTCTATGTCACTTCTGCTGCCTTCTATAAACACTACCAAAAACTCCCTGTGGTAATACTTCCTCTTGTGCTTGAATTTTTCACTGTTGTCCTAGAAAGGTGGTAAGTAGTGTTATGTCCAAAAGTCCTCTGTCAGTGGACAGAAAAGTCAGAGTGCAATTCTAGAGTTATATCACCTGTCTCTCTCATTAGTATGATAGGCAGTAGGTTTCAGGAGCAGATATGAGATAAACTGCAGTTTGAAGAAAGTGTAAATAAGATAAATGAGATTGTACACTGAAGAGTTGAACTATACCATTACATGATTAAACACAGATTTGTACATTCCTGCAAAATAATAGGTAAGATTTGTTTAGTATTTACTAAGGAAGGTGTACAAAAATGTAACATACATAATCCTTACAACCACTTTATAAATTTAATAGGATCATTATGTTAATATTGCAGTAGAGGGAACTGATGTTTAGGGAAATATCAATAAAGTCCTCAAGGTCAAATAGCCAAGCAATGGCAGTGCTGAGATTTGAACCAAGATCATCTGGCTCTTGAGTTTCTGTTCTGAACATCCACATTGTAATATCTCTACTAAGGAGATTCAGTGGCTCCCAGGCCTGAGCAGGATTGGAAGATTGCTTGTAGATGGCATTAGTTAGCAACAGAAGTGGGGAAAATCTGAGTAACTTGGGCGGCCCAATCGGAGAACTCTTCAGGAAGAGGAAGTCCTGCCAAAAGACCTTGGTACTCGTGGTCCCTTTCTACAGGTTGGACATATCAGCCTTTCTTAGACTCATGATATTAAGTATTTTGATTATGCCAATAATCTCATGTTCTCTGAATTCTTGTTCAGCAAGAAACTTCTCGTTCTAATTTCACTTTTCCAAAAGACCCCATTTGGAATTTAGAGTCTGTGAGTGACATCTTTTATTCATCATTGTCTATTAATGTATTAGCATTCTCATTTAAACACTAGTGTCTTGAGCTATACAAATGCAAATTTTCTCTTAGAGATGTTCCTCTGAAATAAGGTCATGAGACTGATGCCTTTGTGATGGGATTAGTGCCCTTATGTGAAGAGACACCAGGCAGAGCTAGCTAACATATGAGTGTTCCCCCTGCCACCATCATGCACAAGGAGAGCAAATAGCAAGACAGAGACCATCTACAAAGAAGGAGGAGGGCTCTCAGCAGAACCTGACCATGTTTGCACTCTTCAGAACTGAAAGAAAATAAATTTCTGTTATTTAAAGCACTCTGATATTTGGTTATGACACCTCAAATAGATTTATACAGGAGGTGGATAGAATAGAGATGCAACCCTTCTTTGAACAACTAAAAGATGCTGTGGCAGGGGTAAGGCAGGCTCCAAAAACTTGAAAGCTCAGTCCCAAAACACCTAGAACCCACAGAACTACCTTTCTTCCTTTAGGACTGTCTCATGCTTGGTATCTGTATCAGGTTATTCATCTGAGGTTTTTCAACTTTCTGCATCTATTTAATTCAATAGAAGAGACATACTAGTGTCATCAACACCTAGAACACTTTTAGAAAGTAAAGGATTTGACTCACAAAAAGATATCATTACATAGTATTCCTTTCTCAGATCATTCTTTCCTTTCTGGAAATGAATCAGGTTTTTAAACCTGGAGAATGCAGTTAGCACTTTTAAATGCTGTTTGATTTTTTTTTTTTAAAGCCTAGGCATCTGACCATGGCTTTTCCAAGTCAAACAGTAGTTTAAAATCGAAGAGGCTTTGAAGTCAAATGCCTGAAGTTCTGTGAGCTACTTCGCTCCCTCTCTCTCTCTCTCTCTCTCTCTCTCTCTCTCTCTCTCTCTCCCTCCCTCTCTTCCTCCCTCCCTCCCTCTCTCTCTCTCTCCTGAAATAGTAGGTGAGATCAGATGAAAATATTGTACAGATACTGTTTGTGTTTCTCTACATAGAAATTTATTTTGTAAGAGTCTGTCCTATAAACCCTACTTAGGTTCTATACTACACAGAGTCAAGTTTTTGAAATATATTTTTAAAATGCAGTTTGCTAAGGCAAACTTATTTAGTTTTTACTTTTAAACGTAAAAATGGTCATTTTCCCCTTCACTTTTCCAATGACAAGTAGAAAGAGTTAAACATTTGGAAGGTCATGTAACAAACCAAGATCAATACTGATTTTAAAATCCCCACAATAGAGACCTCTTTAAAGACTGCAAAGGTCCCCATAATACTAGCTGTTTTTTTTTTATGTTGTACCTACAAATGCTAGTCACTTGTGCTTGCTACATTGCATTATTTTTCATGATTTCAGGACAACCTCAATAAAGAATGCATGGGCAGAGACAGCAAGGCTCTGAGTAGTTACATAACTGGACCAAGACACTATTCATGGAGAGGCTGGCTCAGAATATAAAACCCCTTTCCACTGTTTTGCTATATAGCATCTAGAATAACATCTATATTTCTGGAAGGAATTATATATTTGTGAATTCTTACTTTTTATTCTAGAATAAAATGCTTTTAATGAGAGTAAAAACGAACATTAGTAGTTCAGAGACTTGAATGTTTTTCACTTCTCTAATGAAATTCTTTCAGTGGAAGGTTAATTTTTTAAAAATAATGTTATGTGTGTGTTAAGAGGGAAGGAAAGTTGAACTGAGGACTAAATTTTACCAGCCAGTTCTGTTCATACTATGGTAACCAATCATCAAGGTATTGACTTGCAGAACTGTAGCAATTATCATAATTCACATTTGTAGAATACTTTTGAGGTCAGAAATAAATTATCTGAAAGATAAGAGAGCTGGATCAGAAAAGAAGCCATGTGCAGCTGGGCACGGTGGCACATGCCTATAATCTAAATGGCTAGGAAAGCTAAGGCAGAAGGACAGAAGGATGTAGAATTCAAAGCCAGCCTCAGCAAATGATGAGGCGCTGAATAACTCAGTGAGACTCAGTTTCTAAATAAAAATATTAAAAAGGGTTTGGAATGTGGCTCAGTGGTTGAGTGCCCCTGAGTTCAATCCCTAGTACCAAAAAAAAAAAAAAAAAAAAAAAAGTCATGCCATGTAGCTGGCATTAGCTTTCTTTGGAAAACCTGTATTATATCAAAGTTTCTATAGAGAGAATAAGGATTTGTATGTCACAATTTGTCACCAAGCAAGATACAATAAACACAAAACTATTTTGAAATTGGGAACTGACTTGTTGAAACAAAATATGTAATGAAGACAAGTAATGAAATTGAGGTAGTTAGAAATACTCAAGTGGAAGCAGATTACTTGGTAGTCTTAGATGTTACAAGGGTGTTATGGTTTAGATATTAGGAGTCCCTCAAAAGCTTACATGTGAGACGATGCAAGAGGGTTTAAAGGTGATATGATTGGGCTAAGAGAGTCTTAACATAATTGATACATTAATCCCCTGACATAACTGAGTAGGCAGGAAGGGTGTACCTGGAGGAAATGGGTAACGTATTTTGTGGGCTGCGTTTAGACTATCTGCTTCTTGGTGCCATGTCCCCAGCTGCTTTCCCCTACCGCACATACTGCTGGGATGTCCTGCCTCACCTCGTGCCCCAAGGAATGGAGCCAACCCTCTATGGACTGAGACCTATCAAACCATGAGCCCCCAAATAAACTTTTCCTCCATCTGAGACCTTGTCTGGTCTTGTCTGGTTTTTTGGTCACTGCAGTGAAAAATACTGACTAAAACAAAGGGCATATTTGTAGGTAGTCTTCTGCCCTAAAGAAGGAAGATGTTGAGTTTGCTTGACAGACTTTTTTCCATAGAGAAGGAAGGTGGTTCATTAGTTTTCCATATCTTCACAACACTTCCAAATTAACCCAACTTCCCCAACCCTGATTCTGCATTCTCTAAGCAACCTTCCACAGGTAATTGAGTTTCCCAGATAGATTTCTCTCTGGGAAAAGTAACAAATGGACAGAATGACACAACTCTCCAATTTGCTTGGCAGTACAGTTTCTCACTGGAAATTCAGATCCAGAATCTGAATTTGATATAGTTGAGAGATGCAAATCTGTTGTCTTTGTGGCTGACTTCTCAAGGTCCTGGGTCTGTAAAACTGATAATAACACCTATTTTGTATAATAATTTACAGCTTATTTACATGTCATCCCAAATGGCTTTTACAGTGCTTCTATGGAATAGTTTTTATGATCTGTCTCATTGAGCCTTGGAAAAGTTAAATGAATTTCTCAAGATCATACAGTTAGAGGAAAATGACATGCAGAATCCAGGGCTTTGGATGCTCAGTTTGGAACTTCTCTACTGCCAGGGACAGGTAAATCTGTAGAAACTCATAAGACTGAGTTTGCAACAATTTGTAGTCTTACCAGTCTCTTGCTAAAGGAGAACCACTTTTATTTTCATAGAAGACAAATTTTTTTAAGCTTATTTGTCTCCTTATCCTCCCAACCCTAGGAAACCACTAATCTTCTATCTGACTATAAAGATTTGCCTATTCTTGACATTTTACTTAGATAGAATCATGCAATATGTGGTCCTTCATGACTGGTTTATTTTAATTTTCACAATGTTTTCAAAGTTTGCCCATGTTGTAGAGAGGTACTTTGTACTTTGTTCCTTTTTATCATCAAATAATGTTCTATTGTGTGGATAGCCTGCATTTTGGTTATCAGTTCTTCAGTTGGTGAGCATTTGGGTTATTTCCATTTTTGTAAAAAATGTTTTTTTTTAAATTTTTTTATTAGTTGCTCAAAACATTACAATGATCTTGACATATCATACATTTGATTCAAGTGGGGTATGGATTCTTATTTTTCCACGTGTACAGATTGCAGTATCACTTTGGTTGTAAAAAATGTTTTTATTGAGATATAATATTGTATATCTTTGTGGGGTACATTATGGTGATTCAGTGCATGTATTCAAAGTATAATAATCAAATCATATTGTAATAATATATAATAATCAAATCATCTCTGTCTCTTAATCATTCTTTCATGCTGGGAATTTCATACTCTTCTTGTCATTTTGAAATATATCATAGAAACTGTGTAACTAATAATTGCTCTACTGTGCTAAAGCAGAAGCAGAAGTAATCCTCCCCTCTGTGTTTTGGTGTTCCTTATTGAACCTCCTGTCATCCATTTCCCTTTGTCTACCCCTGCTCTTCTCAGGATTTAGTGACCACCATTCCATTCCATTCATTCACAAGCTTGACTTACTGGTTTCCACAAACGAGGTGTTTGTCTTTCTGTGCCTGGCTTATTTCACTTAACAGAATGGCCTTCAGTTTCATCCGATGCTGAAAATGACAGAATCTCATTTGTTTTAGGAATGAATACTATTCACTTGTATCACATTTTCTTTATCCATTCATTCCCTGAAAGGCATCTGAGTTGATTCCACATTTTAGCTTTTGTGAATAGTCTGCAGTAAACACATGTGTGCAGGTATCTTTTTGGTATAAAGATTTCATCTCCTTTGGTGGTGTAGATACATTGTAGTAGAGTTGCTGGATCATATGGTAGTTCTATTTTTTGTTTCTTGAGGAACTCTCTACTGGTTTAAATAGGTTGGACTCATTTCTATTCCCACCAAGAATATAGGAGTGCCCTTTTACCCATAGCTCCGTGCTATCATATTTCTTTGTTTGATCTTTTTTGATTGGTCTTTTTTTGATTCAAACTGGGGTGAAAGGCTATATCTTTTAATTTCAATTTGCATTTCTCTAACAATTAGTGAAATTGAGTATCTTTTTTTTTCAGGTATTTAGGCCATTTGTATGTCTTCCTTTAAGACTTTTTCTTTACTATTGGGAAAGTGCTGCTATGAAATATTTGTGTAAACATGTTTTCAATTTTTTTGGGTGTATAACCAGAAGTGGAATTGCTAAATCATAAATAACTCCACACTTAATGATTTGGGGAAATTCCAGATTCTTTCTCAAAGCAGCTATACCATTTTATATTCCCCCCAGCGGCGTATGTGTTCCAAGTTTTTCATATTCTCATCAATACTTGTTATTATCTGACAGCCCTAGTGGGAATAGAGTGGTATCTTGTAGTTTTGTTTACATTTCCCTGATAGCTAGTCATGGGAACAACTTTTTATATATTTTATATATTTACTGATCATTTGCATATCTTAGATAATCAAATCATTGGTCCATTTTTAAATTGCATTATTTGTTTTTTTATCACTGAATTATAATAATTTTATATATTCTAGATACAAGCCCCTTGTCAAGTAGATGATGTGTAAAACTTTTCTCCCATTTCATGGATTGACTTTTAACTCTCTTGATCATATCCTTCATAGCATAACAATTTTTACTTTTGATGATATCCAATTTATCTATTTTTATTTTGTTGTAGTTTTGGAGTAGGGATAGATTTTTTTTCTAATTAGGAGAAAACTAATTAGAAGTCCAAGTAACATTAGTTATTACTGCAAGATTAAGTATAAAATAAAGAACTGTTTCAGAGGATAAGTGCACAATGGACTTTAGGATAAAAAGAAAAATTAGAGAAACACAAAAGGTAGAAAAAGGGGTTGATAAGGGCTAAATATTGAAATAAGTTGTAATAATAGCTTGTTATCAGCAATAGTTAGAGACCTTTTTCTTTGTTGTACAAATACATATCAGCAAAATATATCAATCAAATAATATATTTTACATTTTGACTTTTCTACATTTGAATTTTTCATGTTTGTCTAGAAATGTAAACAATTATGATTGTATTTTACCTTTTCCTTCAAAAAATGGCATAGGTCAGATGAGATGTCAATATATGTTTGTGTAAGATTTAATGATTCCTTTTAAACTAATTTTGTGTTTATATCCTTACTAAAATAGCACTTTGGTTTATATAGAAATCTTAAGCTTCCTTTGAGCATAATATAGTTTCCTTATGCAAAACAAGATATATGTATCTTCTACCTAATACACAATTAGATTTCCTTCCTGTTCTGTTGACAGGTATTTTATGAGTAACATCTGCAATATCCAGTAATCTGCTGCAAGAAATAGTGTTGATTTCATTAGAAAATAATTTGCCTTTCAAAAACAT
This sequence comes from Urocitellus parryii, assembly GCF_045843805.1. Lineage (NCBI taxonomy): Eukaryota > Metazoa > Chordata > Mammalia > Rodentia > Sciuridae > Urocitellus > Urocitellus parryii. Next base: position 80,662,196 of record NC_135540.1, read on the forward strand.
TTCTTCATATACTCCAAACACTCTCTAATAATATAACTTAATAATATGTCATATAGGAAAATGCTAGGCATACCAAAGGAAAAACAAGAATATTCAATTCAATGTTGAAAGGAAAATTAGAAAAATTTATCTATGCTTTTTTTCCCCATACATATATTTTTATATCATCATGGTGTTGGTGGGTGCTTTATTTCTAGGCTTGTAGGTAGGTTTAATTTTATTTACTTGTCAAAATGAAATTTTGAAGTGTTGATGGGCTGTATAATGGAAATGTTAGGACTCTAAACCATAGTTTTAAGCTCTTAATTAAAGGTTTAATTAAACTACTGCTATAGGGTAAAGATCTCTTTATTAAATGGTTTAAACTTATGCAAGCAATCACTATATTTAAGAACTCAGTTCAAGGATAACTGAAATAAACCAAGTTTAGGCCATATTTTTTACCTTTTCCATTTTCAATTTTTTTCTCTTTTAACTAATTCCAATCTTATTTTTATGCACTTGTTTTTACTAGAGGTTCTTCTATGGCTGACTCTGCTTGTCTAATGTGAAACCCAAATCTTCCTAGAATCTGAGCCAGTTTCCCAGAACTCAGGATATTTTGGTAACTAAGTGACTTTATGATTTTTTTCCCCCTCACACTTAGAAGACTTATTTTTTTCCAAAATTTAACTCTGTTCATGCCAGTTGTACCTGTTATAACTACATCATTCAGGTGGGAAATCAAAGATGAAATGAGTACAAAGAGAAAAGTGTTTTTGTTTTAATGAAAATAAAATTAAACATTTTGGGAAAGGGTCCAAAGTTGAGTCACTTTAAAATTAGTATGCAAGGTGAACAACAATAAACTTACATAAAAATCAACAAAAATTAGCATTAAAAATATCAACCATAAAAGTTTGGAGAACAGACAACAAAAGTAGAGATGTTTAAATTTGAATTAGAAAGCAGCCCAATTGTGTTCTTTCATACACTTATTTGTTTATCCCACAAATGATTATCAACTACTAGACAGCTGCATAACTAGGACTGTGAAAACAAGTGAATCTCAGAACTTAAAATCTAGCAGGGAAAAAAAACTATGTGAACATGTATATTGTAAGAAAAGTCATGATCATATCAAAGTATTTTTTTTTAAGCCTGAACCTATTTAAATAAGCACATGTTATTGGCTCCCAAGGAACATTTAAGAGTAATTGCTTTTCTCCTCTGTTAATATAAAATGTGTTATAAAGTAAAATAGCTAAAAAAAATATAAAGAAGAAAATAAAAATTATCTTCAATTCTACTACCCAGAGAATTATTATCAATTGTTTGGGGCTAATTTCCTTCTCAGCTTCTGGCTCTCACTATATATATATATATATATATATATATATATATATATATATATATATATATATATTGCTATATTAATTATGCTGTATCATTTTATGTATTATATTATTTAATACTAAAATCATATAATATATATACTTATACATAAAACCTATTTCTTTCACCTTGTTGCAATCATTTTTCTCTCTTTAATAGTTCTTAAAAGGATTTACCAATAAAATGTCCAAATATTAAATTTTATCAATATTAAATATCTATAATGAGTATAGTTAATCAATATTAGCTTTAAATAAAAATGTCAGCTCAGGATAAAATTTTTTAAAAAATGGGTGTCAAGTTTAACAAATTCTTAGAAGTATCAAGCATTCCAACTATTGTATAGAAAAGTCTGCTGATATTTTCATACCAATTGGCCTTTTTGAAATAATCTGAGTCCCGATGACATGGCAAGATGTTATAGATTGAAGCAACTAACAGTATTAGAATTTAGGGAGGTGTTTCACTCCTATAAAATAAGTTAAATATACCATTGGAGAAAGGTCCTGCTGTAGAAAGTGCCCACCCACTTCCTGGCATATTCTCCTCCATCTTGCTAAAGAACAGCATCAAACACAGCAAAAATGGGGCTACCACAAAGGTCTGCTGCAAGACATCTGTGGAATGGGGCAGGACCCAGAATGAATTTGAGGTTCATTGGAGTTGGGGCAGCCCATGGTCAGCAGTCTCACATTTTGTCTCTCAGAAGGACTGCTCTGAATTTGCCCATCTGCCTGGAGTGTGCTGAGTGGAATTTAACCTGGTGATACTATCAGCACAGATAGATTTCTGTGAGATAATGGAAGTGTACTTGCTTTGAAAAGGCTGAAGTCCAGTGCCTTGTGGCTTACTAATAAGGAGCAGACAGAACAGGGACTTTTTCTTTTGTGCTTCTTTATTCCATTTTCCTTTGTAACATTATCCTGTTCCACATGTGAAATTCACTGAGGCTTTGACCAGGGTTTTATCTGTGTCCATGAAGAAATAATGTGAGTCAGAGCCATGCAGATTCCAGTTAGGTTTAAAACAAGGCTCATCCTGCACTAGGGGCCTGCAGAGCTCTGGACCTGCCCCGACTCAGACACCCTGCACACTGGTATATGATACCACAATGAATTGGTGGGCTTTTAAAACCAGCTCAGCCCCCTTCAAGTCTCTTTCTGGGAATCCTCTGCCTCCTCTTCCTGGATCTCCTCCTTTTATCTTTGCTGCTCTTGACTTTGTTCTTTGTCTCCACCTCTGCCTGGAAACAGAAGCTCTAATTCTTCACTTGATTTCCTGATACTCTCTTCCCTGGATTTGTTCCATGGTCAGAGGTGACTTCAGGGGTCTGTGACCCAGGCAGTTGCAAAGGGCCCTGCACTAAAAATGTCCCTGAGCTTGCTTTACTGTTCTGCTGTTCCTGTTTTGAAATTTTTAATAATTTTTGAATAAGGATTCTATATTCTCATTTTGTACAGGACCCTATAAATTATGTAGCCTCTCCTCCTCTCTTTACATATGACTATGAGCCAACTCAACCCTCTTCCCCCTGCCAGTGTAAAACTCTGGAATACCAGCCTGGGCTAAGACCCTGCAAGAGAGGAGCTGCTCCCAGGAGACTGAGGTAGGTATTATATTATTTAATACTAAGATTATATTTTATACATATTCGTATGTATGTGTGTGTGTATATATATATATATATATATATATATATATATATATATATATATATGTGTGTGTGTGTGTGTGTGTGTAGTCTTTCTCTCCTTGCTAGAATGGGCATGATTATACCCATAAATGGAGTCAATGGCATCAATTGCAGCCACCATGGGGACAGCAGGGGCCGAGATTGAATTTAATAAGCTAATTTGAATTGAATTGTTGGGAGCTAAGACCAGCATAATCTTTCCTTCACCCAGACAGTGTTTAATGAAGAATGAGGGAAGGAATGAGAGAAGCAGCCAGTAACATCCTCCACCTCCTCAGTCCGGGAGACCTAAAGGAAACCTGAGCTGGAATAGTAGAGACTGAAATTGGATGTGAGTTTGGAGTTATGTAGTTATTGGAAAAGATTAGGGTTTTACTTATTTAGTAGTGATTTTTATTGAATAAGAATCAGGAGCATAATGAGACCTGCTCAGTATTCATCAGAGGTAAAGAAGGAACAAAGTGAGAGAATGTCTTTAAAGAGACAGCATCAAAAGGAAGAAAAAGGTGTTGGTTGCTTCTACATTGAATCCAGCTTATTTAATAAACTAAATTCAAGAGCATGTTGCCCCTGGAAGGATGAGTAGGCAGATCTTGAGGACATAACCCATGTAAAGCCCCAGAGCCTACTCTTCTTATTCATGAGGTTAGCCCTGAAATAATGCAGGGCTACATAGTCCTTCCTAATAAAATTGCTACCACTTTTTGGTGTTTATTACATGCTTTATGAATAATATGATTTCAGTTTCACAATGAGGGATTCTCAATGATTATAGAAGAGGAAAGTGTGTCTTAGAAAGATTAAAGTCATTGTATATTATAGTAGGTAAGTAGAGGAGCCACACTGAGAACCAGTCCTCTCAAACTCCCCCAGACCTGGTCCACTATCTTACCCTGTTCATAAAGGAACTAAGAAACTGAGTTACTCAGATTTCAGCCTGCCTTTTCAGGCAGTGTTCCTTGCAGTAATACTCATATGAAAATCACAGAAATAGCTTCATTTCCAACCAAACAAAGGCAATGATATAACTTTCTCACTCTTCTTGCCCTATTCTCTTGCTCTTTCATATTTATACATAAAATCCATGTATACATAACCTCCTCCTTTCTTGCTCTTTCATATTTATACATAAAAACCATAAAACAAGCAAACTGCCCCCCCCACCAAGTGATTAATTACACTAAAATTAAAATTTGACCATCTGTGTAGTTTTGAAAGTCCCATTCAGCTAAAAAAAGTAAAAAGAAAAAAGTTCTTAGTCTAGTTTATTATCTTTATCAAGTTTCAGATGGTGAAGGAAACAATGAGAATTTTTTGTTCTAAGATAAAAATATGATTGCTAAGAAAGCAGTACTCAGAGAAGGCTGTCCATGGTCAGCTGTGCCCTCAGAGTTCAGGACAACAGAATATAGCTAAGAGCACCGAAGCAGAATTTCAGAATTGCAATCAGAGGACTGTATCTGAGAGAGATCATGTAGCTGTCCAGAGCTTTCTCTTTCAATCTTGGCTTTGCAAGAGCTGGCATGAGATATGAAAGAGGGAATACTTGAACCAGGAATCATATGGACCCAGAAAAATGTGAAGTAGTCTGATATGTATTAAAAATAAGGTCAGTGAAACCTCTCTCTAATCACAGGTCAAGTGCCAGAGACACCCAATGTAGGTATTTAAAGATGAGGACTCTGTCCAATTCTTAGACTGTGGTTGGGAAAAGGGTATGGACTTTTGAGAGTGGAGAGGCCAGACCCACCTTCCTATTCTTATGAATGACAGGGACAGTAGGGGGCCAGATGATGCAATAACTGTCCACCATCCTGGGAACCTTATAATTGTGATTCTCCCGCAAACTACAGATTGTCTGGGACAGATAAAGGCAGCATCTTCAGAGCACTGAATAGGATTTAAAAAGTGACTTCTAGATAGAGAAGAAGTGTATTTACCCTCCATCTATGCCTGATAATTTACAGAATGTGGTGGGGGGAAAATGGTATTGATCAGAAATCCCTTCTAGCTGAGGAATGTTATTTTGAGAGAAAATCTTTAATTAGCCCTTTGATAGTAGGTGATATCTTAAGAGAGCTGCACAGTGAGGATCTGAGCTAACCTTGTCTCAGAGAACTGTTGTGGGTCTAAATGAAACTCTGAAAGTAATGTCTGATGGGCAGTAAGGATGCTATCATGATTTTCTATTATTGTTTCCTCTCACATCTTGTTCAGGAAGATTCTTAAGACAAATGGTGTTTCATGGGTATCTGCCATAGCCACCTTCTCTCTCTCTAATGAGGATAACATCTTCCCATCTCTAGACTCCCCATATCTGTTCTCTTTGTCATTCCCTATAGGACTACATGTGCACCTGCTTTCCTGTCAGTGCTCCACAATCATTGCAAGCAGGACAAAGTGTTATGGGTTGATTTGAAAATTTGAAAAGCCTAGACTTACCTTATCTTGTTCAGGTACCTCACCCTGTGTGAAGCTGGCCCCCATTCCACATGACCCTACTCACACAGAAACTAACACCTCCATCCTACCTACTTGCATCCTGATCACAATATCTTAGCTCTATGGAACTAACCCAAGATTGTTTTTCTGAGAATGTAATTTCTGAGAAGATGACCATAGGACTCTTTTTTTTGGTAACTTTCCATTTGTAGGAAATGTACTTGTGATTATAATTGCTTCTCCTGCCTGCTGCCCGCCACTCCCGCCCCTTCTTCTTTGTGGTTTTAGGCCTTATAATCATTTTCCTATTCCCAATCAGGGTGGAGGGTTGCAGAACTGCTTGGTCTCTGTGCCCTTGACCCTGGTCAGCAATAAAGCTTTTGTCTTTACTTCCAAAGGACCTGGAGAATTATTTGGAAATTTGGGAATAGCGCCTGAACAAATGTGGCACGTGAGGGCTGTTTTAATCAACTTTTGTTGACTAAATATCCAACCAAAATAACTGAGAGGAGAAAAAGTTTATTTGGGCCTTATGGTTTCAGAGGTCTCAGTCCATAGACAGCTGACTCCATTCTCTGGGTGGGGCAGCACATCATGGGGGAGGGGTCCAGCAGAAGAAAGCTTTCGGGGTCATTAGCTCATGGCGGGGTCAGGAAGCAGAGGTGGTAGGGAAGAAGCCACAGGAAGAATAACCCTTCTAGCCCTGCCCCATCTTCCTAGTCACCAGCCAATCATTCCATTCAAACCAGGATAGACTGATTAGGTCACAGCTCTCATAAACTATATTCCTGCATTACCAGGAGCTTTTAGAGGACACATTGTATCCAAGCCATCACAAGGGCCAAGGGGGAAATTGCAATTTACCATTTCCTCCTTTATTTGGAACTTCAATTTTTTTCACTCTCAACCTTGAAATTGCTCTAATAATCACCACTTTCACTGAAAGAAGATTGCGTGGAATGTATGATTCATCCCCAAGACTGAACTTATGTTTTCCTTGTTGTTGTTGTTCCTTCTCCAGAGTTTAAGAGACATTTTTATAGCTCTTACCATCTTGTAGGATGGTGTCTAGGGCACACCATTCTACTTGCCATACTGCCCCACCCCTTCCCCCAGAAGGAGTGAGGATCTCTAAGAGGAGCAGTGGATGGAAGAGGAGTTTGTATAATGTCCCTTCCTCCCCTGAAAGGTGGCCCCTTTTGCTAAACCAAGGGATGGAAAGAGCAAGTGAAGAGTTGATGGCTGATTTTCCTTAGCTCAGATCTAGAGGCCAGCTTCTCTCCTCACCTGCCCCTCTGCTCCTATAGAGCCTGTACCCTCTCCCCCAGCTGACGGTTAGCGATATCTCATGATGGTTTAGCTCAGTACAATTATGGAGGAAAGACTGAAATCTACTAATAAAAGGAAATCTGTGAAAACCAGTGTAGAATGTGGGGAAGTACAAGTTGCATGAATGCCAAATACACAAGTCAAAGCTTGGTCAAATATGGGAGAAGTTCCCTGCCAATGTACCCTGCAACAATGCAAACACACACAACACACAACTGGAATGTGGTGCTTCTCTCATTTGCTTAACCTCATCCTAATAACAAATTGTGCATGCTTGAAAAGTTTTTGGAGCTCATTTCTTAATATTATTAGTGGGTATTTTTAGTATATGTTGATTTATGGATTTGTTAATTTTGTGGCCATGAAGTAATATTCCTAGAGCATTATTGTGCTTTGCAGGATCTAAGCAATATAAATATAGGGATTGTTTTCCCCATGGACTTTAAACTATGAACAATGGAAAAAAACAAAGGGGAAAAGCATGGATTCTACTCTTAGTCTTTTTGTGTTGTTATAACCAAAATATCTGAAACTGGGTGCTTTATAAAGAAAGAAAGTTTATTTAGCCTGGATTGGGAGATGGAAAGTCCCACATCAGGCAGCCCTGACTGTCTGGTGAGGGCCTTCTGGTTCCATCACAACCTGGCAAGTGACATGGATAACATCACACAGTGAGAGTGTGTGTGAGAGCAGCCAGTGGCATGTGCTGCGATCACATAGCAAAGAGAAGAGGGTGAGCCAGGGAAGCCAAGCTTGCTGAGTAACAACCTGCTCTTTACTGACCAATCCAGGCCCTCAAGGTGGAGAACTTATACCTAATTACCTCTTAAGGTAGCACCTCCCTGTACCACCACATTAAGGACTGAGTTGCCACATGAGCTTTGACGTATTCAAACCATAGCGTACTCCATGCTTGACCTAAAATTGGCTATATGATGTTGAGTCAGTCAAGTAATCTCTCTGGATCTCCATATCCTTCCTTGTAAAATAAAAGTGTTAAATTATGACCTAAGAGTCTTTAACTATAGTCCATTCATTACAATGGCTATGTACTTTTTTCTTGTTCAAACATATAACTTGATATTTTAATTCATCAAGTTTATATTTTATGGCAGTGCTTATAACTAAATCCAGAATCTTCCCTTTTTTGAAAATGACTTTATTTTGTTTATTTATTTTTATGCAGTGCTGAGAATCAAAACCAGTGCCTCACATGTGCGAGGCAAGTGCTTTGCCATTGAGCCATAACCACAGCCGGAATCTTCCCTCTGAGTGCACTCTTTCTCCCATCTCTTTTCTCGTGGAGTGGGGTTTGTAGTAGTTTACCTTATTGCAGATGAATTTATAAAACAAGGGATTCAAAATCAGTCATGTCCTGATGTTTAAGTTATGCTTGCCTCATTGATTTCCTTCCTTCCTCTCTCTCCCTTCTGTCTCTACTTATTTCTTTCTCTTTCCCCCACTGACTTTCAAGCTCTTTGATGGATATCTGTGCAGAAGAGTGAACTTAGGCAGCCTGACTACTCTTATGAATGACTTGCTTACAGGGTGGCCCTTGAATGGAGTCTGGGAACTTGGATTTGGGGAGGGTGTAAGCTACCCTAACTGGGAAAAATGACTCACTATCTAAACTGTAGAAATTACTTAGTTTACACAAAACAGCTATTTTCCTTCTGGAAGTATAGAATTCTGTTAGGTACTAGGCAGAAGATGATCATGGTCCTGTCCCTTAATAAAAATCCTGGGACATGGAGGCTCTGAGGAACTTTTCTGGGACACAGAATTTCACATGTTCTCTCAGAACTTGTTCTAGGAGAATGAAGCTGTATTTTGTGACTGTTGGAGAGGACTCTCAGCTCCTGTTTCCTTCCAGACCCTGTTGATTTTTCCTTTATTGATTTTTCTTTTTATCTTTTGGCTGTAATAAATCATAACTATCAGTATCATTGTATGGTGAGTCCTATGAGTCTTTCTAGGGAGATATTGAACCTGAGTATTGTCTTAAAAATCCCCAACCCAAGGTCTTTGAGATACTCCCTGTTCCCTGTACAGGCAATAGTTTATCACAGAGATATTTTCAGTAAGAACAGGAAACTGTGCCCATATTATGCACTGACTTCAGTCCTGCATAAACCAAACAAGTAGGGTGGCCATGTTAATTGACCCAGATGGTAAAGATACCATTGCTTTTTTATCCAAATGTTCTCCTGAACTTAAAAACTATGTATGAGTGGTTTTCAACTTTATTTTTCAGCCATGGAATCCTTTGTGTATAGGGAAGCCCGATGGGAAGTCCAACATGTGAGACATTTCAAAGCAGGCTGCTCGGTTGAGGAAGCCCTCAGAGACTTGCCTACTATTTCCTCCCTTTCTGACACTAGCTAAGAAATGTGACTTGGAGATTACTTTTTTAAAAATGCATACCATTTGGCATTGCACCAGTTCACATCTTCACCAAAGTTGATAGATGGTAAAATGATTGCTTCATTTACTAGCAAACTTATAAATGGAATGACAAAATTAGATTATGATAATATCATGTTTATCTCTTAAATCAAGAAAACAAACCTGAGCATTAAAAGTCATAGTTGCCCTAGAAAAAGGCGTAGCTGAGGTCCCCCTTCTGTTCCTGACTAATTTCAAGGAACTAATTATTTTTAAAGCATCTATTATGAGAACACTGTCCTTCATTACAATTTTTAGAAAATGTGAGAGGTATACTTTCTCCTCATTTTACAGACCAAAATTGTCACATTGTTGCAGAGTTGAGATTTGAATCTATCCCTGACTCTGCTACACCACATTGTGTCGGTAAGTGTCAATGTGTAGGTCATTTCTGTTGGACCCAGTAGTGCAGATTACTAAATTTGAAGTTCCTTTCTCTTATGGTTGCTGAAATTCTTTTATCTGAAGGAAGCCTGGTTTGGAAGGTCCTATTGCTAATGCCCTGCAAAATAGATGGAGGGATTAGGGGAGAAACATATGGTCATCCTTCCTCAAAGAGACGCATTGAAATCAGCATGAGCATGTAGCCAAAAATATCTTCAATGGACCAATGGTCCCTGCTAATCTGAGCACACAGGAAATGTGCTTTAATCACCACTGGCCATAGTTATGTGAAAGATATTCTGCTATTTGTGACCGCTTCCTAGTTAGCTTGATGCCTTTGTTTAAAAAGACAAGTTGCATTCCTGATAGCTGCTTGTCAGCCTGAGTTTCCTAATTGTCTCCAGTTTTTCTGTTTCTTGAAGTTGCGCTTCAGTGAGTCCTTAAAGCATTTCCTCTTCCCTCCCAGTTCCTGATTATCCCACTTCAACTTGCCCTACAACAGCTGCCTGGAATACAGCTGTCACCCTCCAGTACATGCAAGCAGTCCAGCAGAACAGCATCACTGTGTACCTAGGCTTCACTCCAAGACCCTGGGGTGACACTGCTCTCCCTGGAGGATGGAGGACTGAAGAATGAAGAAATCAGGACAAAGTTCACAGTTGTAAATACCCAATCCATCAGCAAGGAAGGTATGGTCCCAACAGGTGACACATATTTGAACAGCAGAGATAACATGTGCTCTTATTTTAATTCATTTCCTTTCTCAGAAGACAATGGTGAGACAGTATGTGCTTCCCAACACTGGCTACCAAGCATGCTGGGTTAAGGGAATTCTATTCCAGACAGAAAGAAGGTAGGGCACAGGAACCCAGTCAGCACTGCATGAGGGTGGGATTGGAATCAAAAGAAAAAGTATATATTTGCAAAGACCAAGAAGAAACAAACCAGATTCGCTTTGTGTCCAGATTGAGCTCAGGAGGTCTGCAGAGAGATTTTATATGTAATATGTTACATTATTTTACATATAGATAAATTTATAGATACATATACATAAACATATATACATACAAATATATACCGTGGATTAAACCCATGGGAGCTTTATAACTGAACTACATTCCCAGTCCTTTTTTTAAAATTTTTTATTTTGAGGGTCTTGTCAAGTTGCTGAGGCTGGCCTCGAACTTGCAATCTTCTTCTTGTAAGCCTCCAGAGTCACTGGGATTTACCACTGGGCCCAGCTTGTGCAGAGATTATTAAAAGGATTGTCAATTTAGTTACTATTTTGTATTTTCGTCCTTAAAATCTAAGAAATATGGATCCACTAATTATCTTTAATATTATTTTTTTAAATTTGTGTTTTGCATTGCTGGGTGTTAAACCAAAGCAAGTGGTCTACTGTATTTCATTGGCTCCATCAACTCTATATTTTTGGACTGAGGAATCATCACTCTTAGATTTTTAAAAATTTGCCTAAGGTAATATCATTCATAAGTGGTAGACTCAGGATATGAATTCCACTGAATCAAAACCTCATGTCTATTAACTATGCCACACTGTGATCAAAACCAGCACAGTGATACCAAGCTGCAGTTCCAAAATTGCAGTTACATCATGCTTACATCATGGGTACCGGAACAGAGAAGAGTTAACATAGCTGGCCTTACTACTAACTTTTGAATGGCACCCTGTCTTTTCCCAGAAATTGGGCCTTGTATGTTTATTCTCTATCTTGGCTAAGGGAGGCATGTTCATGAATACCATTTGTCAGCTTTTTGTCACTGTTACCAAAATATCTGACAAGAACAACTTAGAGGAGGAAAGATTTGGGCTCATGGTTTCAGAGGATTCTGTACAAGACTGGCTGGTTCCAAAGCAGAAGCATCATGGCAGAAGTGTGTGGCAGAGGAAAGCTGCTCAGCTCATAGAAGCCCAGAAGCAGAGAGGAGACAGGGAAGGTTCATCTGCAAACAAGATGAACCTTTACAGAGCAAGTCCCCAGGGACCTGCTTCCTTCAACAGGATCCCACCTCCCAGTAGTCATGCAACTATCAATTTGATGGATTAACCAATCCACTTGATAGATTAACCTATTGATGAGGTAAGAGCCCTTATGATCCAATCATTGCCTCGAACCCACCTCTGACCTTTCCTGCATAGGCGATCATGCTTTCAATACAGTGCATATTCAAACCACAGTAAGTACCAACTCTGAAATCCAGAACTTATCTTGCTGACTTCTCTTCATGGCTCAACTCATGTACCACCTACTTTGCACACCTTCCAGAACCCTCAGATAAACCCTCCTCTACTAGGCACCCATACCATCTCCAGTATAATGTAACATATTATGTGCTCATATTATATTCTTCCTCCACTTTAACTGAACATGTCCAGAGGTTAGGGGCATTTTCCACCCATCTTTGTATCCATAATGCATAGCAAATGACTGTCCCATGGTCAGTACTTTAAGTGAATCATAGAAATAAAATAAAAAAGAGATTAATGAATAGATATCAGAATATCAAGTAAAGTGTGTGGGTGGTTTTTTTAAAAAAATTTTAGTTATTTACCTTTTAGTGCTAACTAGAAGAGAATTTTTCACTCAGAATTATTGACTATTACAGTAATCATTGTCTTCAGTGATAGTTTAACAAGACAAGCACAGTATGTTATGGTTTTAATAACACTAATTAAGTGCTTTAAATGGACCTATGCCACCAGATATTAGAAAGAAAACAGTAGTTTCTCTAAGATATTTCTTCAAGCATTGAACTGTGGAAAACTACTCAGGGCATTACATCAGGATGCCAAAATTCATGTTGAACATTCTTAAAGTGTTGCTATCTTTTTTCTTTTTTCCCTCTAATATGGACACTGGAGAGACGTGCTTTCTGAACCATGTCCCTTCATGTCTGCCCAGCGTGGCACCCACAAGCTCAGGGCTGAGGTTGATCAACTCCACCTGTCTGATTGATACCTGAGCCCTGTGTAATTGTTACTACTTACTTCATTAGGCTGGGGACAAAATGTGATTGTACTTTTTGCATTTTTTCCTAAGTAATCTTTTTAAGGAGGATTTTCCTTTTTATCAGGAAGTCCAGCATCACTTAATCTATCTTCCACTCAACTAACCAACAACCTTGAGGGTTTGGTTAATTTGGGAAAAGGGGCTGCAGTCAGCCTTGCTTCCAAGTGCCAAGTACAAAGACAACCAGAAAAGTGCATCAGTGCCCTTATACGTTGCTTCTCACCACGGCTGTCAGTTGTCTGATGGCTGTTGAATGGCTCACTGTCTGACCAGGGCTCACTGTGCCCTCTGTTTAGACTCCTAGGCTGAAGCTCGTTTCAGTTCACACCACATGACCAGTGGCTGTTACTTCAACCTCAGTGCCTACGCTAATCTGCACAGTGATTCTGGCTCCAGTTGAGCCCTGTGCTGGAACCACCGATTCCTGAGAAATTATATAGAATAAAGGTCATTAAAAGTATCTTCGTCTGGGCCATGTGGTGCTTTCAATGATCTTTCTTACCAGTATAGCTTCATCAAAGCCTCTTGGCTCTCCAGGTTTTTTTAAACTTACACTCTTAGGTAACTAGGGGTTATTTTCCTTCTTGTCTCCAAATCCTTAAGGCTCAATGTACAAGTAAATCATGCCCTTTTTTCAGGAATCCTTTTGGATTTTCAGGGTATTTTTCCAGAGGAACTTGTCTTGTTCTTTCCTGAGAGCAGCAGCCACTAACTGCAGTGCCATAAATAAATATAGTAGCACCCCTTATCTACAGTTCTGTTGTCAAGAGTTTCAGTAACCCACAGTCAACTATGGTTCAAAACTTTAAATGGAAAATTTCAGAAATGTCTAACTCATAATTTTTAAATTGTATTCTGTTCTGAGTGACATAATAAAATCTCATGTATATACCTGGAACAACCATCATCCCTTTGTTCAGTGCATCTACACCATAAGCACTACCAGCCAGTTGTTTGGTAACCATCACGGTTGGCATATGATTTATAGATTAAAAGCTGAGTTTCTACATCACTGTAGTACTTGCCAGTCTACTTTGTAATTGTAATTTTATTCTTATTGTATGTTTTGCAGTGTTCAATGTAATGTTTAGATGTACCTGTATATAGTGAAATGATTGCTAAAGTCAAACAAATTAACAATTCCATATCCTCACATAGTTATCTTTTTCGGTAGTAAGAACACCCGAAATCTACCCTCTTGGCAAATGTTCTAGTTTATAATACAATATTACTAACTATGGTCCTCACTCTGTGTATTAGATTTCTAGATTTATTCATCCTGTATAACTGCAACTTTGTATTCTTTGACCTACATCTTTCATTTCCTCCCTCTCCACCTCTGGTAGCCATTATTTTATTCTGTTTCTATGTATTCAATTATTTTTGATTCCACATATAAGTGAGATCATGCAATGTGCTTCTTTTTGAATCTGGCATATTTCACATATCAATGTCTTCCAGGTTCATCTGTGTTGTCACAAATAGCAGAATCTCTTTTTTTAAAGGCTGAATAGTATTCTATTGCAAAAATACCACATTTTCTATATCCATTCATCTGTCAATAGACACTTGGTGTTCCATATTTTGGCTACTGTGAATAAAGCTGCAATGAATATGGGATCTCAGATACCTCTTCACGTACTGCTTTCACTTCCTTTAAAATGAACCTCTCCAGAAGGATTCCTAAATCATATGGTATTTTTATTTTTTTGAGGAAATGTCATACTGTTTTCAATAATGGCTGTACAAATTTACATTCCCATCAACAGCTCACAAGGGTTCCCTTTGTCTTATAACCTTGCCCATACTTGCCATCTCTCATCTTCTTGATAAGAGCCAACCTGGAAACTCTGAAGTTAGCATTATTGCACTGTGGTTTTGATTAGTTAACTTTCTGAAAATTAGTAGCTTTATCTTCCTGATGATTTGGGAGGTTGAACACCTTTTATTTGTTGGTTGTCTTGATGTCTTCTTTGGAACAATGTCTGTTCAAGTCTTTCCCCCAATTTTTGAATCAGGTTATTTGTCTCCTTGATATTGAGTTGGATTATCAACTCCTTATCAGGTATGTGGTGTACAGATATTTTATTTGTAGGTTGCCTTGTCACTGGTTGTTTCTTTACTGTGCAGACTTTTAGTTTGACATAATCTTTGTTTTTTGCTTTTGTTGTTTAAGCCTATTATGTGATATTAAAAAAAATCATTGTCAAGGCCACAGTTGATGAACTTTCCCCTCTGTTTTCTTCTAGGAGTTTTGCAGTTTCAGGTCTTATGTTTAAATCTAATCCATTTTGAACAGATTTTTTTTGGGTGAATATTGTAAGATAAATGTCCAATTTCACTCTTCTGCCCATGAACATCAAGTTTTCTTCATGTAGCTGCCACTTTCTTTTCAGCTGTTTCCTGATGAGGAAATTCTCTAAGGGTGTGTGTGGGGGGGGGCATCCTTAAGGGGATCAGAGTCCCTATGGAAGACAAGGCTCCTGTGTACATATTTAGGAATGTTAAAAAGAAAATCATTAGAAACCCTGGGTGTATATTGTTAGACATTAATTGTACCTTTGGGTTTCCTTTCTCCCAAGTGGGATTTTTATGGAGGGCACTGTTCACCTGAGAAGGCTGGTCAGGAGGATTGTTGTACAGGTTGACTGTCCTTTATCTGGAATGCTTGGAACAGAGGGGTTTTGTGTTCTGTTTTTTGGCGGTTTTGGAATATTTGTGTATTCATATTGAGGTGTCTTGGGGATAGAACCCAAGCTTAAAATTCGCTTGAGTAATATACATAGCCCAAAGATAATGTAATATAATACTCTAAATAATTTTGTGTATGAGACAAAATTGCGGGGGTTGAGACAAAGTTTTATCATGTGAATTTCTCTACCTGTGGTGTTATGTCAGTGTTCTAAAAGTTTCAGATTTTGGAGCATCTTAGATTTTGGATTTTGGATTAGGGATGCTAGACCTGTATTAAAGCCTCAGCCCAATAAAGGCCAAGGACAGAATCCTAGTGGTATTTCCATTTATTGGTACTGCAGTCACTGTAGTAACCACTTTAACTAAATACTATTCTTTGCATCAAACACTGCAGCAGGAACATTACATATGTCATACATCCCCTGTTTATTTTGAGACTACAGTAATCTTTGCATCAAAAATTTATCCATTTTTGGAACATAACTTTAAATAAGCTTAAGTCTAGCCTACTTTGGAACCATCCTAATATGGTGTAGGGTGAAAGGCAGAATAAGGTGGGGCACATATGTCTTATTTATTCATGAATTCAGAGGGGAGCTAGAAAAGCACTGAGGCTGGATGGAAAGAAAGAAAATTTGATTCCACTGTGTTGGTGACTGGTGACTGCAGAATTCTTAATTGACAAAAATCATAATCCATTTTAATATTTTGTTGGCAATTGACACCATTTTTGAAAAAAATATATATACATATATATCCAAGTACATTTCTCTTCTCTCATTTGGAATAGGCAACTTTTCCACTTCTAGATTCTTAACATCTCCTCTGTTTAGTGTAATTATGCAAAAATTACAAAAGCGAACAATGTTTACATTCTCAAATTCTGTCAGTACTCTGGGAGAGAATTCATCTCCCAGGGAGATTTCTGTTTATTTAAAGTCACTTAGAGCTTCCCTCCCAACAGCTTTTGGCTGATCCTGGGACTTCATTCCCTTGCCATCATGTTCATTCAAGCCTTTCAAGCTTAAAAAATTGCTCCTCTTGGAGGGTTATAAAGTACTCTATATGGAATAGATAGATCATGCTTATTTACTGTCAGCATCAG
The DNA here is from genome assembly GCF_045843805.1 of Urocitellus parryii. NCBI lineage: Eukaryota > Metazoa > Chordata > Mammalia > Rodentia > Sciuridae > Urocitellus > Urocitellus parryii. Next base: position 80,678,693 of record NC_135540.1, read on the forward strand.
TAGTGGTTGATAGATGAGGGTTTGTGCTATAATTAAATGCAGCCTTTAGATCATACCATCCAAGTGAAGGAGAGAACTAATATAAATATGCAAATGAAACTAGCCAAGAACATTTTTTAATTGATCTAAATGAAGTGGTTTTGCATCTTAAATTATTTACAAACTCTAAGGGCTTCATTTTGCTCCTTTATAACCCAGCATAGATAAAGTGAATTTGCAAAAAAGTGGCACTGTGGGAAGATCCTTAAATAATTGACTGATAAAGAAAGTCTAAGTCAAAAAAGTAATGAAAGATTTGAAATCCTAATAATGTTTAAAATATATTTTTAAAATGTGAATTGACATAACAATGTATGTATTTATGGGGAACAGTATGTTGTGACGTTTCATTACAGGTGTACAATTGCAATGAACAGATCAGGGTAATTGGTATATCCAGAACCTCAGTTATGGTGTATCCATAACTATCAGTAGTTTCATAGCTTCATTTCTTTGTATTAGGAAAATCTGGAATTCTTCCGACTAGCTATTTTGAAATATACAATTAATTGCCATCAGGCATAGTCATCCTACTGTGCCATAGAACATTAGAAGATATTCTTCCTATCCAACTGCACCCCTTTACTCACTCACCATTCTCCATCCTCTCCTTTCCCTGTCCCCTAAGCCTTTCCAACCTCTGGTAACTATTATTCCTACCTTCTATGAAATCAATTATTTTAGCTTTCCCATGTAATGAAAACATGCAGTACCTGTTTTTCTGTGCCTGACTTATTTTAGTCAACATAATGTCCATTAGACGCATAGATGATGGGATTTGTAGATGATGGGGTTTTATTCTTTTTTGATGGGTGCATAATACTTCATCATGCAGTGTATATATACTACATCCATTCATGTATTGATCCATACCAAGGTTGATTCCATATCTTAGCTATTGTGAGTAATGATGCAGTAGATATAGTAATGTGAATATTTCTTCAACATACGAATTTCCTTTCTTTTGGATATATAACCAGGGGCAAAATGCTGGCTCATAGGGTAGTTCCATTTTTTGTTTTTTTGAAGAACTTCCATAGTGTGTTCCATAATGGCTGTACTAATTCACATTCTCACCATGAGGGATGCAAGAGGACACATGGCTACATTCTTGCCTGCATTTGTCATTTTTTTTTGTCTTTTTAATGATAGACATTCTAACTGGGAAGAGATATCTCCTTGTGATTTTGATTTGCATCTCCCTGATGATTAGTCAGGTTGGGCATATATTTTTCCATGTATTTATTGGCCATTGATGTGTCTTTTTTTTTTTTTTGAGAAATGGTGATTGACCATTTCTCATTTGTTCATTTTTAAAAATCAATTTATTTTTTTTGCTGTTGTATTATTGCTATATATTCTAGATGTTAATCCTTTCTATGAATAGTTAGCAAATATTTTCTCCCATCTAGTAGCTTTTCAGTCTGTTGATTATTTTCTTTGCTGGGCAGAACCTTCTTGGTTTAATATAATCAATCTCTTTTGTCAATTTTTGCTTTTTTTGCCTATACTTTTGGGATCATATATAAGAAATCTTTACCCAGACCAACATCCTAAAGCATTTACCCTATGTATTCTTCTGGTAGTTTTATAGCTTTGGGTCTTAGATTTAAGTCCCTGATCCATGTTTAGTTGATTTTTGTGTATGGAAGGAGCCCAAGCAAGTGGACATGTGATTTTGTAAAATTTGCAGAAATGCAATATCCAACTGCAATCTGTTTAGGACTCTGTCTTGTTCTTCTTGATTTTTCTCTCTGCATATTAACCCTTGCCAGGTGTCCCTTGAAGAATTGTGAGCATTTTGGGGAATCTTGAAGTAAGAGTAGGTTTAGTTAGGTTAGCGTCTGTGGTGTTTACAGTCATTTGAATTATTTCTAGTTTTTCTTCTCTGAAGGTGGCTTTCAGGTGGTTGTGTGCCACATAAAGAAGTGGGACCAGAGGCATATTGTGACATAATTAGTACCCAGCACTGGAAGCATGTGGGTGCTGGAGGAGAAACAAGGCTCAAACTTGTAGACTCAAAAGCTTATTGGTAGAAAATTATTTCAATCAGATGGGAAGAATTGTGAAGAGAGGATTTGGTTTTTTTGATTCTTAGTCAAAATCGATGCACTTTTGTACTGGGGACACACTCAATAATGCCATATATATATAACCAACAACCCATTCTACAGTGATGAGAATTTCCAAAATACAACTTATCAGAGGATTTATGTCTGTAGGACTTAACCTTGCAGCAGTTTAACAAACACTAATAAGGACTGTGTGTGAGGTCATTTCTATAGAAATAAACAGGGTTTAGTCAGTCATGTTAGAAGGAAGAGTGACTTACCTTTGAATTCTCCTTAGGTAATATTATAAAAAAAAACATGATCATCCGAAGAGGTAATAAAGGATTATGCAACCAACAATGTAAGGAAAAGCAATTACAGAGCTATGCAAACAGCTTTGAAGTCTTACAATTTTCTAGAATTCTGCAATGTTAGAAGTATTTTTCATCTTCTTAAAATTTCTGATTTGTGGTGATTTGTTTTCTCATTCTGAACAGATATTTGCTTTGATACATAATTTTACATTTGCAGTTTTATCTTCTTTTTCTTAAAAGTTCCCCCACAAATCCAAAACGTCTCTTTTCACCATATTTCAAAGTGATATATTCTTTTTCTTTCTCACAGACTAACACATTTCAAGTCTTATTTATTGAGAAGTTGTGATGTAAAAAAGTATTTCAGAGCTATGGTTTTCCTTGGGGAAATTTGCTCAGCCTCCCTGGACTGACAATTCTTTATAAAATAGAAAGAACAGGCTGTCTCATAGGTTTGAGTTTAGGATTCAGTGTGGTCAAATGACATACATGTAAGTGGGTTCTAAATGATGAAGTCTATTTAGGCAGCCAGCCTGGTTCACAAGCTTTCAAACAAGGCCACCCTTTCCTTTATTCTCATTTTTGGGTCTCCTCATTTCCCCTCCTATAAAATTGAGGGGAAATGTATCCAACTTAAAGAATTGCTGTAGGCTTCAAACAGGTAGATCTTCCTCATTATCCATTATCTATGTCAAATAATGTCTTTGAAGAACTATAGGAAGTTAAAGAAACCTTTTTAAATTAACTTGTTGCTTTTGACTAAAATGTATTATTATAATTGTACTTTCATTTGTTCAAGATTCGCTTATTCCACAGCCATGAATATTATACTGACTTTTAGCATTGTAATTGATGGTATTCTGATTTTTTGAGCTTGAGCATTATGGATAAGAAATACAGCATGCAGCTGAGTCTTGAATACTTCGTCACATCCTTCTTACTAGGAAGGCACATCAGGTCAGAGAAGCAATAGCAGGCACTGTTGAATTGTAGAGACTGTATTGCATTGTATTGTAGGGATCATAGACTTTGGTGAGATGAGTTAATAAAGCATCTTTATTTTCTATCAGATTAAAAACGCATAGAGTTTTTCTTATTCTTTCATAGCCCTTCATTTATTTTCAAAGAATAAGTTTAAATAAAAATAATCTAGAAAAATGACTTTCCCAAACGTGTGCTCTTTTCCCTCCTTCTTACCCAGAAGGACAGTTTTCTCTTCTCATATTTGAAAAATTTTTCCCTTACCTCCTGCATCTCAAATGGAGATAATTAGGGAAATTGCCTTGGAGTCTAAATTTTGGGGATGCTTAGTATAGCTCCAGAGATCAGACAACAATGTAGAGGCACAGGATTAAGAGGAGACTGACAAGATTTGCTGGCAATTAACAGAAGAAGATAGAAGATAGGAGATTATATATATATATATATATAAATAAAATAAGCTCTTGAGTCTAGTTTCCTGGCAACAATGTTCTTTCATGCACATCTATAGTGTATGTGGATTCTTTTTTTTTTAACTGTGCATTTTCAACTTGAAGCTTCCCTTTGGTTCCAGTTACCATAGGTGCATAACAAACCACCCCTAATTTTCTAGTGTAGAAAAACCTTTTATCATGCTTATAGATTTGGGGGGTCAGGGATTTTGACAGAGCACAGTAGGAATTTCTCTGCTTCATGATGTCTCTCCCTCAGCTGTAAGGGTGGAGACTTGAAGAGCTAAGTAAGGGCTGTATCATCTGGAGGCTTCTCCACTTACTCGTCTGACTACTGGGTTGGGAAGACTCAAGTTTGGCTTCACCTGGAACTATTGACCAGAGTCTGTTCTTGGCCATATGGCTTGGACTTCCTCAGAACACGGCAATCTGTGGCAATTTAGTATTTTAATGGAGAGTGTGCCCATGAACCAGGGGAAGATGCAAGCCTTTTATGGCACAACTTCAGAAGTAACAAGTGTCCCTTCTGCTGTCTATTTATCCAAGCACCCAGATTACAAGAAAGGGGACATAGACTCAACTTCTCAATTGAAGAGAAACTTCAACCATGTTGTAAGACTGCCTCACTATACAAGTTTATGTTAACAACTAAGGATCAACAGCAAACAAACACAATTGATTTCCCTGGAAAACATATATCAAGAAAGAAATCTTGGTAAGAAAAGTGAGGTGAGATATCATACCATCTGTGAGAGGCAGGGTCCTATATTGAAAGGCTTTGTGCAGTGAGGAGGAATGAGCTGTTATCCTGTATTCGATGCTTGAGCTTTTCAACCTCCAGGATCAGTTTCCCCATGAAGGCTCATAAAATTTGTCAATCTTGTGTTTGGCATGAAGACCCAATGAGACAATTTGTAGACCAATATATTGCCTTTGTTAACATACGAGATCATCAAGATAAATCTGAGGCAAGGCAAAGATCAGAATTCAGCTGTCGCATAATACTCAGCTTGAATTCACTTAATGAATCACAGGTTACACCCAGAAGGGAAACTAACAATCTGACGGCACTGTGAAGGACAATTTTGTGACTGGACTATATTTCACCTTTTAAAGATTCAAGTCACCCCTCAGGTCAATCCTGCATCATGGGCACATATCCAATTTATTTATAACACAACTGATAATAATTTAACACCAAACATTCATTAAGAACCTACTCTATGTCAAGTATCATGCTAAGCACATTACATGGATCTGATCCTAACAACTGTACTAGACTGTCTGCTTGTTAGTGTAGGGAAACTGAAGGATATGGAGATTATATACTTGGTGAAGTTCTAGCAGTTCATAAGGGAGATGGAGCTGGCATTTGAATCCAGTTTGTGTAATTATTACCTGATGATGCAAAGCTTTGTGTATTTGATAGCCCTTTTAGGATTGTGCCTACATAACACCAAATTAAATTCTGATTCAATCTAATTAATTTAATTTAATAAGTATGCATCAAAAACTCTTCAGTCTAACTGAACTAATATTTAGTGAGGGATTAACATAAAGCAGGCACTGGCCTATAGAGCTGACAAGCTGAACACTTTGCCTTTGAGGAGAGGGCAGTTTATTAGAAGAGAAGAACACATAAATAATTGTAGTACTCACTGGTAAATTCCTACCTCATTTTAAGCTCTATGTTGATGTGATGCTGGTTAGGAAAGCAAGGCAAACACAGACTCTGCCCTCAAAGATTTGTGATTTTTCTTGAAAAAGTTAATTCTATCACCACAGTGTTGGCTGATAATTCAGGTAAGTATCACTTGTAGGTACAGCTTTATGATTTCTGAGAATTATTGATGGTTTATTTAGATTCAAAGAGGATGCCATTTGATGAAATATCTCAATTTATTTTTGGTTTATTTAGATTCAAAGAGGATGCCATTTGATGAAATATCTCAATTTATTTCTGTATGTGAATGTGACCAAAACTGTTGGAAAAATTAGTGTGGTTTGTTTTGATAAAAGAACAACCAACAATACTTGACTAGAGCCACTACTCAGAGTGAAGTTAATGTGCATGTATTATCTTCAAATTTCAAAGTGATAATCACAGAAGAGGAAACTCAGCCCCGGGAGCTGCCTCTGGATAGATAATCATTCCTATCACATTTTGATCCATCATCCATCCATGTATCCTTCTATCCATCTAATATCCACCCCACTACTGTGGAGTGTGGTACCATGTTGAAGCCAGCTGCCAGTCAATTACTGAAGTTGGCTTATACGGGCTGGAAAGTGATGATTGTTAAATTTCCAGAATTTTCATAGTTTAAACACAATCACTAAAAAATTAAATTACATAAACTTAAAATTAGAGGAACTTTGTAAGTTAATAAATACTCAAAATGTACCCCTTCTGAATTATTTTACCAAATTTAGTACTTCTGTGCTCTTGAGGATAGAAATACTACAAAAAATCCAATAAACAGTCCTACTCTGTATAGTAACCACTTTAACCATTTTTTAATTTACTCTAATTAGTTATACATGACAATAGAATGCATTTTGACACATTGTTCACAGATGGAGCACAACTTCTCATTCCTTTGGCTGTACATGGTAGAGTCACACTGGTAGTGTAATCATACATGTATACAGGGCAATAATATCCTTCTCACTCCACCGTCCTTCCCATCCCCACACCCTCTCCCCTATCCTCACTCCCTTTCTGCACAATCCAAAGTTCCTTTATTCTTCCCTACATCCACCCACCCCCATTATGGATCAGTATCCTCTTATCAGAAACATTCAACCTTTGTTTTGGGGGGTTTGGCTTGTTTCGATTAGCATGATATTCTCCAGCTCCATCCATTGACCTGCAAATGCCATAATTTTATTCTTCTTTAAGGCTGAGTAATATTCCACTGTGTATATGTACAATGTTTTCTTTATTCATTCATCTATTGAAGGACATCTAGGTTGCTTCCACAGCTTAGGTATTGTGAATTGAGCTGCTATAAACATTGATGTGGCTTTGTTCCTGTAGTATGCTGATGTTAAGTCCTTTGGGTATAAACTGAGGAGTGGAATAGTTGTGTCAAATGGTGGTTCCATTCCAAGTTTTCTGTGGAATCTCCATACTGCTCTCCATAGTTAACTACTTTAATTCTTAACTGTTTCTTCTGGTATTTGTTTCATGTTTAGAAGCACTATTATTACATTGCTTTTCATTGAATTGCCAATTTTCATCATTATCTGTTAACTTCCTAATATAATAGATAAAAAATTACTCTTTTAAACTCCATCCTTTCTTTGACACCATCTTCTAACCTAAATTTGTGACATCATCATTTTTTAACAAACCTTTGATTGATGTTTATTTTATTGTTACTATTTGTAGCTTGTTAACTGTCAATTTGACCAGTGTACACTGAAACTCTTTCTTTTTCCATATAGCATTTTCCCTAAATTTAATGATTGATTCCTTGAATAATTTTTTTGTTTGATGATTCTTCCTATACTCATAAAATTTAGTTCAATAAGTATTGACCACTATCACTGTTGTTGATCCTCTTACTATTCTCCATATAACCTAAATTATATTGAAATGTTTTAGCATATTATCTATTTGAACAATCCATGTAGTTCTCCCTCCTGGTGCCTTTCAATCTTTCTCTATTTTTTTCTGGTTTCTCTCTCGGCTTGTATGCAGATGTCATTCTAAGACATATTTAGTCTCTTTTTGTGCTAGGAGCTGCTATGTTTAGAAAATATTTGTCTTCTTTCTTACTTAATTCTGCTGCTTTACTATATTATATCTACCAGTAGCTCCCTAATAGAGAGTGCATAAGAGAGATTTTATGAGGCATCAAATTCTTTATTCTACCACATTTGATTCTAGGATGTGAAGGAGAAATTCTCCTATCTTGGATCTCTGAGGCACTTCTTTGTCTTCTAGCAACCTGTGTTACTGGTGGGATGTCTGCTGTCTGTTCCCTAGTATTTGACCTTCTTTTCCTCTCTGCAAGTTTTTTTGGTTCTTCTCTTTAGTCCTGGTATTCTAAAATTTAAAAATAACCATCCCTTGTGTGTTTTTAAAAATTCAGTGAGCTGGGAATTCATCGAACTCTTTTATTTTTAGTAGGATTTATTAAAGAAGAGTTTCTTACCTTCCAACCATGTTATTCATTTTTATTATTTTTTAAAATTTGAGGAACCATACTTTTCAGTTTCCTAAAGTTTTTTTTTAAATCACCTGTTTTAAATGTATCAGGTGCCATGCTTAGTTGGATTTTTACTTACATCTACTCTGAGACTTTTTTTTATGATAGCAGATTATTTCTATTCCATTTGTTTATTGGAGTGATATATATTCAGAATTAAATTTGCCCCATTTATTTTGTTCTGCTCTTTACTTTTCGTTCATTTTACTGAGTACTTGATGGGACTTTTCAAGCTGCAAATTGGTGTTTCAGAAATATACAGAATATTAAAACTTGTTAACTTCGAAACCTATGAACCAAAGCATATTTTATTTTTTCATACCTTTCCTTCCAGCCCAATAGAATGAGAATAATGATGCTTATTGTGTATTTTATAAATATTGTTTATTTGACATTCCATTGTGCTTGCTATAGGGAAACTGTCAAGGACTTAATTTATTTAATTTCCTCCAGTACTTGGTATTATTAGGCATTATGAAAATTATTTATTGAATGAATAGATAATAGGATTAACCCCTCCAGAAATAGTTTTTTTTTTTTTAAAATGACTTCTTGTTCCAAATTAACTTTTATTTGGGCAATATATGGTACAAGTACATTTGAAAATCTGACTTCTTGCCCTGCAACATTATGATCTACAGGACAGAAGATCACTGTAGTTGTGATCACTTCTAGGATTATATGTTTTTGAAAGGAGCTGCTTTTCTCACTTATTACAATAACAGAAAGATCCATTACTGGATATTTTTAATACAAGAAATGGTTAAATGACACCACAGCTTACAGTAAAGCCTAAGACCTTCCCAATTTATGTCCGCTTTGCTTTTTGAGGGGTTCCCTTTAATTTGCCTACTAAAGTGAACTTGAGATCCTATTTGATGTGAGCCTTAGCCAGCTCTCAGCTCATCCATGTCTCAATATTTCCAAGTACTCTCCTTTAAATATAGTGCATAGCAAACATTTTTGAAAGGAGATCTCAAAATGATGCAGATTGGGCTTTTAGTGGATCCAAAGTGATAAGCTTGCAGAGTTTATTAAGGGCTTCTTACATTAAAGTTGTTGAACACTGGAGACAAGGCAGATGCTAAACAAAGTTCCACTCAGTTACCTCCAGAGTTGACCTAGAGAATTCTTTCACATGCCTTGCTCTTACTTTCTTTCACATTTTTTTCTTTCTTGTCTAGATGGGAAGGGACAAATTAACCCCCATCTCAGCCTTTGACGATGTTTCCCTTGCTTTTCCTGACACTTGATGTACTCTCATTGGGTGATAAGGCGAGAGAAGGAAGTTGACATTGAGGTAGGAGTAAGGTGAGTGGGTTGCATGTGTGCCAGTCTTCCAAAGAGTCAGCAGTAGCTCGTGCTGGTCAACATTTAGTGTAGCATATGTTAAACATTTAAGTGAACATTACTGCCTTGGGATTGCCATCTGGTTCTAACACTAGACAAAAAGATCCTTGAGATTACAGAATCAATCACCATTCCTTCCTTCCTTCCTTTCTTCCTTTTCTTTAAACACTACTATGAGTCAGGCACCATTCTGATGAACAAAACAGGTGGGCATACACTGAGGAAGATAATGTAGACATCAGATAACTTATTTATCTAGTATTTTAGTAAGTGTTTAAGTGTTGTGAAGAAAAGTAAATCAGAGAAGATCATAGGGCATGCTGGACACCAGGAGTGAAACTAGTGACTCCATTTAACCTACCATGTCAGCATATCCAAGGGTGTGGGGAACGGATATCTGAAATATAAACAAGCTTCCCCAAGGATCATGATGCATTTCAAAGTTTTCAGGTTACAGAAATAAATAAAATTCCTTGTGCTGAAAATGTCTCACAAGCAGAGAAAGAACATCTTTCTCCAAAATTTTCATAGATTTTGCTGTTCATTGAGGCTGTTTCTCTCCATTTAATTTCCCTTTGAACAATTGAACACTTCTTAGCAACCCATGCTTTTTCCTTAGCTCACATGCTGGTATCTAAGGGTTGGCTTTCAGAGGAGATAGTAGAGTTAAGAATACTAGAAATCTAGTCTGTAAGATAGCCTGATTGGTTTCAATAAAATAACCCAGAGAAGATGATACTTAAACAACTATAAATTACCATAACAAAATAATTAACTGTCATATTACTTTATTCAATTACATAGCAGTGCTTTTGTTTGGACATGAAGATTCAATTCAATTTCCTTTTGCTAAAAACATGCAGAGTCATAAATTTTTATTATCTTTATCTATGGAAACAGAACACTGTGAATGGCTGTAACATCATAGGACCTGTTGACTAAACATTGAGACAAGGCAATAAATCTTGATGAACTTTGTCCAATGCTCTCATTAGTGGAAGATTTAAAACTGAAAAATAAGGCAAATGATTTAACAAATAACCCCTGCTCTTCAAAGGTAGAGGGATTGGAGCTTGCGATAAGGAAAAGCAAAGGAAACAGTTCTTTGTCTTCAGATTTTCTAAACAACTTCAGGTTTCTGTTGTAGTAGATCCTGGAGTCTTCACATGTTTGTGCAGGACATAAGAAAATACTCTCTTTCCTGACCTCTATGTGAGCCATGGGAAATGGCATAGAAATGAGGGCAGGAAATGAGTTGGACATTTCCCATTCGTTTTACAATTACAGCAAATTATTAATTTACTCCTTAAAATTATCATACACCAACATTGTTTTTATATTTGAAGCATATAACTTGAATTGGCTCCAATTTAACTTTGGCTGTAAGCAAAGAGGACATATTGGGATTTAAATTGATGAAGCATATATAAGCTTTTCTCTTCAGAGAGCCTGGTCCTTTTTGAATGATTCCTAATTTTGAAATTGCTGGTATTTCGTTAATGAGGTTAGGAAACTAAAAGTGAGAAGCATCTTAATATAGAGTTCTGGAGTTGGATTCAGAAAACCTCAGTTTTAATCCATGTTACTTCTAATTGCTTATACATTCTTTTTGAACCTCTACTTTTCATTTGGGAAAAAAATGAGAATAATATATAAATCTCAAGACTGTTAGGAGTATTAAAATAAGTGCAAAATCAGCTGGCACAGTATCTACTATAGAGAACGTGCACAACTGTGGTAGATCAAATAATGTGATATGCATCATGTCTAATCCAAGGATCAGTGTACTTTACCCAGTCAGTAAAATTTTTATACCTGTAGGAGGAACTTTGAATGAGAGAATTTAGTGTCAGTGATTTTAGTGGGAATATTGCATGCTGTTTTGGATTCTGCATTTACTATCCATGATCATACAACAAAATCCAAGACCCTCTGCAGCAATATGCCACAAATATGTCATCAATGTGTTTTAATAATACTCTTCATAAAGTGAAGATATACTTCAAAAGATAACCCCCAAGACTGTATCCTTGATTCTGTTGGTTCAGACAAAAGAAAATGCTGGTGGGTGTGTGGGAGTAGTTAGTGGAAGAGACGGAGGTGTGTGTGGCTGGGGAAGGGTTTGGAAAATTGGTCAGGATTCTCATTTTAAAGCCTTTATAAATATTTGAAGAACTGTGTAAGAGCACAGTGCCAACTTTGAGAACACAACTGTTCTTAGCTTAGAGGTTGTGAGCTAGTTGGGACCCTGCCCTGGGCAATAGCAGGTCTGCTGTCACTAGATGCTTTCGTCTCTGGCTGCCAGAGGATTTGTGACATCGGATCTGCAATTTATCTCCATTCTTACAAAGGTGAGCCAGACGGGCTCTAGATAGGACTTCTGGGGAACAACAGAGCATGTGTGTACTTTCTTGTTTCTCATAATACAGAAAATAAGCTTAATCCCTAGGACAGAACATCACTCAGCTTCATGTCCCCTATGTCAGACTCAGAAGAAACCGTTTGTAGTGTGAGGGCAACTTACAAATTGTTATTTGTACCAAGAATAGTGTCAGGGACTTTTTCATAAAATATAATTCCTTTCTCAATTTTATGAAGAATTGAGCCAGTACAGATATTTTAAAACTAGTCATTAAATATTTCAACAACCTTTTTCAATGTGAAATCTATAAATTCTAAGTAACTGGAAGAAGAAAATGACTTAGTGTGTTTCTAAGCAGTATATTATTCCCAAATCAAATAATTTCAAAAGTGCCACTATGATATTGTATAGCTCATTTGTAGCATAGCGTTGTCCATACAGATTTGGTTTTTAATTGCTCCTTAGAAGAATGTTAGATAGAATTGTGCTCTTTTTTGAAAAAATTGCCCTTGAGGCTAGAATATAAGGTTATAGAATCACAGAACCAGTTTGTCTCAGGGCGTTTTTTTTCCCTATATGAAAGATAGTCCTATTCAATAAAACAATTTCTAAGCAATTTACTCCAATGGTACACAGGCTGAAGCACTATGGGAAAGGTGAAGGGATTGGAAGGGGAAGCATACAGCAAAACCAAGGTCTGGTCCCATGGCCTGACAGGCCCTTGGACTCCCTGGGGAAGGCAATGCCTAAATAGGATACAATTAAACCATAAAGCAAGACAGTGTTGGAAAACTGTGCCAGAGAAATCATGTAGGCTGCAAGAGATCTAGGAATGGAAAGTCAGCCAATCAGTCAGATTAGGCTCCTGGTGTAAGCAATGATCTCCTGAAGCCTTTGGGCAATACTTAAAAGTAAAGGAGAATGGACTGAAGCAGGTGGAAAGCAGTGAGTTTTATAGACTTGAACTTGGCACAGCCATAACCCAAGGGCTTGACAATCCAGAACACCACGGAGGAAGTTCTCCTTAAGCTGTGCTTCACACTTGTGAGTCTCCCAGAAGCCTGACAAAAATCCCTTCATGTACCTAGATTGGGATCTGTTTTCTTTAAAGCTAAGTCTGTATTAATAATTAACTGAATAATACAGTGGTCCCCCCTCGCCCCCCGCCTCTACTCACTACTAATAATAGGGTGAAAGATCACTCTGAGTCCAGCTCTTAAAAATAAATATTCTAGGGCATGGGAATGAGATAGCAGGGTTGATTCTAATTTTCTTCCATGTCAGGTCTAAAAGCAAATGTGCAAATATCTGACATGGCAATAAAATGTGCATGAGGCAAAGATGAGCCCTGAGAGCACCCTTTAAAAATAAACAAATTAACCCAAGTTACTCTCAAAGTAAAACTGAAACCTCTCTGGACTCATATCTAATTAAAAGAAGTTTCCTTAGACCAAATCTGGAAGAAATGCTTCCTCTCCCTCTCCCTGTACCTCTCCCCACTCCCCCTTCCCCTCCCCCTCCCCCTCTCCCTCCCCCTCCCCCTCTTTCTTCTTCTTCTTCCTTCTTCCTTCTTCTTCTTACTTTTTTCCCAGCTCTGCGATCAGTAGAGTAAGACCTTTATTAGATACATTTCAGAGGTTGGCAAAAATTTAAACAATCAGGTGATTTTGAGACTTGCTGGGTCCTTAAGAAGATGGTTTCTGCTCAAAGGTGCAGACAATGATCCCTTTCCTTCCAACTTAATATCTCTTGCCTTGACCTTGACTCAGGAAGAAGGTCACACACTGTTAGTATGAAGGAACATACAACAGCATCATTCTGGAATAACAAAACAAGGTGACAATGGTCAAAGTCATTAGATAGCAACTGAACCTTTAAAAATTCCTTTTCAATATGCCACATCCTACATGGACAGAAACCTTTGAACAGGGAAGTCACCACTCCACATGCTTTGTTGCTACTGCTCTGCATATGGAACTTTCTGCTAAGCTTTCCTGCTTTTGCACATGATTTTTACTCTTCTACAACTTAAATTCATTCAGTACTTAAGAAGCCCATTCCATTTTACATTAGTATAGTACTTAGTATAGAGTAAAATAAAAATTGGAGAACTTTTCCTGCATTTAAACAAAGCAGTTTTTCTGCAAATGAAGAAAAATTAATGAAATTCAATGTTCTACTTGATTAAAATGAATATATAGAGAAATATTTATTTCACATGTGTGTGTGTATGTGTGTGTGTGTGTGAATTTAGAGATTGCCTTCAAGTGAACTCCATTATCAAATTTTCAGTGTCATATTTTCCTCACAAAATTTTGTGTCACCCTGAGGGAGTTGAAAGATGAAAAAGCAAGGAAAAGAAAGAGAAAGAGAATTTATGTCAGTAAGTTGCTGAAAGAAAAATCCATAGTTCACATCTGGTGGTTATGTGAACAACAACAACAACAACAACAAAAACCACTTATTCTCTCCTGTGGGTCATTGAAACAAATTGTTGAGAGCAGGATCTTATCTTGTAAGAGGAAAATATATATTCTACACTTTAGGTAGAAGTTGAAAATGATAAATAATATGCCTGAGGAAGAAGTGGGAGAGATTTTGCTGCTTCAATATGAAGAGGCCATATGTTCACGCCATATAGATTGAGGTTGGGGGAGGCACAGGAGAGAAATTCCTCTAGTATCAGGGGCAAGACTCTTAACGACATTTACTGACACACATAATGGTGAGACAAGTGTTGACTTTATGAACTCTGCTTCTTGGAGAGCATGACAGATACAGTATTTCTCCATATATTTTGGGTTGTAGCCAGGCTGACCTATGGCCAATTCTCTCTCAACAATAATACTTGGTCAACAAACTAATGTTTCCATGTGTGAAACCTATGACAATTCAAACCTCACCTATTTATATTAGATTAGCAATACATTAGAATTGCTAGTATGTTAGTGTTATTATACACTTCTATACTAGAGTATTAGAATAATAAGTAATAGTATATTAGAATTATGAAGAATGCATTAGTTATATATTAAGATACATATAGTGTATTAGTTATTCATTCAGCAAATAATATTTGAATACCCATTATTTTCCAGACATCATTTTAGTCTTATGAACAAAACCATTAACAAAGTAGACACAAATACTTGTGAATGTCGAAGGTCACATTAAAACGAAGCAAACAATAACTGTAATAAAATAAATAAATTAAATGGTTTCCAAAAGCTACTTGGAAATAAGTAGAACAAGATAAGGGAATCAGTAGGGCTGGTGGAGGGCATGGAGTGTAGTTTGCAGGTTTAAATAATCACCATGAAGAAGTTGAGCTTTAAACACAGGCTTTGAAGTGGTGAGGCTGTTATCTGTGGGACAAGAGAGCCAGGTAGAAGGAATAGCCAGTGCAAAGACCCTAAAGCAAAGAGCCATTTGCTATTCAACAAACAGCAAGGAGGTTGCTAATGCAGGAGCAGAGGGAGCTGGGAGAGTGAGAGGACATGAGGCCAGGAATTAGAAAAGGAGGGGGCGGTGCACAATGGGGAAGTAGATCCTGGGTGTCTTATAGGACATCATTAGGATCTGGTATCTTACTATAAGGTTTTAACCAGGGAAATGATATAATCTGTGCTGTGGAATGAATATGTTGTCCCCAAATTCATGTTGAGACCTAATTTCCACTGTGGTGGTATTAAGAGGGGTAACCTATAGGGAAAGGATTCACCTTCATAGAGAGGATTACTCATTTGAAGTACCCATGTAGAACACAGTGAATTCTATGGAATGATTATAGAGGGCCCTGCAGTGCTCTACAGGGTAGTGTCCTTGGGGAGCTGCTCTCTATCTGTTGGTAACTCACAGTGAATATGGCTGTAGCCCCATTCCTTCACTCTCCTCTTGTTCATCTAGTTCTCATTGTATATTTGCTGTCTATGTTATTTTTTGTTGATGTCCTTCTTTCTTTAACATTTAGGGAGAAAAAGAATGAAAAATAACATTTGTTTAAGAACTGTTGAATTCAGCCAATGTAGTATTTTAAATGCATATAGTAGATTCACTAACATTTATGGAGTGCTTAATATATACCAGACACCATGTTAAACACTTTAATACAGTTCATCCATTTTATTTAATCCTCTCAACAATCATGTGAATCTAGTAATTTTACCCCTTTTTGCAGAGGAAAACATTGTGCACTCATAAAAGTTAAGTTACCTGCCCAGGATTATTTCCAAAGTAGCAGATCAGGGAATCAAACTCAAGTTTGTCTGGAGCCCTTGGTATTTTGCTTAATTTTTTTTAAATCCTCAGTCTTTAATTGCCCAAAAGGTTGTGAGGGAAGAATCACTGTCCCTACAGAAGTGAAACAAATTTCTAGTCAACTCTTGTTATTTTCTAGTATCAGCCATCCATTTGTATATGTGTGTAGACTTTTTCTAACTGGATTATTAGTTCCTACCATAAAGAAAAATTAAATAAAGGCATACCTTGGAGACATTGTAGGTCCACTTCTAGACCAATGCAATATAGCAAATATTGCAAATTAAATGAGTCACACAATTTTGTTTCCCAGTGTACATAAAAGTTACATTTATACTGTATTGTAGTCTTTGGGTGTGCAATAGCTTTATGTCTAAAAATATGCAGACTTAATTTAAAAATATTGTTTAAAATGCTAACAATCTTCTGAGCCTTTATCAAGCTGTAAACTTTTTTCTGGTAAAGGGTCTTGCCTTGATGTTGACGGCTGCTTATGTGGTCAAGATGATGGTTGCT
Organism: Urocitellus parryii; assembly: GCF_045843805.1. NCBI lineage: Eukaryota > Metazoa > Chordata > Mammalia > Rodentia > Sciuridae > Urocitellus > Urocitellus parryii. The sequence continues at coordinate 80,695,232 of NC_135540.1, forward strand.
GAAGATTGGGGTGACTGTGACAATTACTTAAGAGAAGGCAATGATGAAGTTTGCCTGATTAATTAAATCTTCATTTCATACAATATTTCTATGCAGCATGCAATACTGTTTGATATCATCTTACCTACAGTGAACATCTTCCAAAATTGGAGTCAATTCTCTACATTTGAATAGGATTCACAGCATCATCACCTGGAATAGATTTCATCTTGAGAAATTACTTTCCTCATTCATCCATAAGAAGCAACTCCTCATCTGTTAGAGTTTTATCATGAGATTGCAGCAATTCTGTTGAATCTTCAGCCTGTGCTTCTAATTCTAGTTCTCTTGCTACTTTCACCACATCTGCACATCTGCAGTTACTTCCTCTACTGAAGTGTTGAACTCTTTAAAATCATTTGAAGGGGTTGGAATCAACTTCATCCAAACTCCTTTTAGTGTTGATATTTTGATCTTCTTCAATGGATCACAAATGTTCTTAATGACTTCTAGAATGGTGAATCCTTTCCAAAAGGTTTTCAGATTGCTTTGCCCAGATGCATCTGAAAAATTACTAGCTATGGAAGTTATAGCCTTATAAAAATGTATTTCTGACTTGAAAGTCAGAATTGCTCCTGGATCCATAGGCTGCAGGATGGATGTTGTATTAGCAGGCATGAAAACAACCTTGATCTCATTGTGCATTTCCATCAGAGCTCTTGGGTTACCAGGTGCACTGTCAATATTTCCAAGGAATCTTTCTGATCAGTAGTTCTTAACAGAAGATGTAAAATGTGGAGTAAGCCATGTTGTATACAGATGTGATGTTGTCTAGATTTTATTGTTCCTTTGGAGAGCTCAGTATTTAGAGCTCAGATGCTGAACTTAATTGATAAATGTTGTATGTGTTCTAATTCTTAAGGGCTCTAGGATTTTCAGAATGGCAAATTACCTTTGGTTTAAAGTCACAAGCTTCATTATCCCCTTACAAGAAAGGTAGGCATTGACTTCTCCTCACTAGCTATGAAAGTCCTAGATGATATCTTCTTCCAGTATGTTTTTTTTTTTTTTTGTCTACATTAAAACCTGTGGTTGGCACAACTGCCTTCTTCGATGATCTCAGCCAGATCTGGATCACTGGCTGCGGCTTCCCCCATTGGCATCTCCTGCTTCACTTTGCACTTGTGGTTATGGATACACTTCTCTCCTTAAGGTCCATGAACCATCTGCTAGCTTTAGGCTTTTCTTCTGCAGCTTCTTCTCCTCTCTCAGCCTTTGTAGAATTGAAGAAGGTCAATTAGGGCTTGACCATGGATTAGGCTTTAGTTTAAATGGATGTTGTGCCTGGTTTGATCTGTCAAGACTAGTAAATCTTTCTTCTTTTTTAGCAATAAATCTGTTTTGCTTTCTTCATTCATGTGTATCCTGGAGTAGTGATTTTAATTTCTACCAAGAGCTTTTAGTTTGCTTTCACAAGTTGACTTTTGGCACAAGAGGCCTGCTGTCAGCCTGTGTTGGGTTTTGACAGGCCTTCCACACTAAGCTTGATCGTTTCTAGCATTTGGCTTAAAATGAGAGATGCCTGACTCATCTCTCACTTGAACACCCAGAGGCCCCTGCAGGGTTGTTAATTGGCCTAGTTTCAATATGGTGGTGTCACAGGGAATACAGAGGCCTGAGGAGAAGGAAGAGGAAAGTCAGTGGGTGGAAAAGTTAGAACACACACAACATTTATCAATTAAGTTCAGCATCTTTTATGGGGCATGGTTATGGTGTCCCAAAATTACAACAATAACATCAAAGATCACTGATCCCAGATCACCAAAGCAGAAATAATAAAAATTAAACATGATGTATTGCAAGAATTACCAAAATGTAATGCAGAGACATGAATTTAGCACATGCTGTTAGAAAAATGACATTGATAGACTTGCTTGATGCCCGGTTGCCACAAACCTCCAATTTGTAAAGAGCAAAATATCTGTGAAGCCCCATAAAGCACAGCAATAAAATGAAGGATGTCCATATACATGTAGTACCAAGTATGATGCTTGAGCATGGCTAGGGTTGAATAAAAGCCAGTTGACCGATTTTGTGCAGTTTTGTTTCATGAGATCATCTCATACTACGCGCAGGGTCAGATTCTACTTCTGTGTGTGCTTCAGAAATGTTATTCACAACATATGTTTGTTACTTAATCTATTTCTATCTTGGTGATTCTGCAATGATTCTTTCAGCTTTCACCCAGCAATTTTGTCTGCTATGACTCTTATAATGAAGAAAACCACTCTTTTTTTCCTAGAACATTTTTATTGTACTCCCACTTGGGCAGATAAAAATGAATCTGATATCAGACGTTGAATGACGGCAGTGTTCACATAGATGTATTCTTGTCATCTTTGCCAATCTCGTGAGATCTGTAAATTTATAGCACTCTGACTTCCTTCAAAATGTCCTGCAGGGGAGTCAGAGAGACCCAGACTGTCATTCTAGCCAGGTCAAGAAAACATGGACAGGTATTAGGGCTGATGTAAAGAGGAGGCACGGGTATCCTATCTGTTAACGTGGGGTCATCTCTCAGGGTGAGTTCCTGAAGAACATAGATCTTGTTAAGAATGTGTGTCTCATACACAATAGTTCATGGATGTCACTTGAATATTCATTTATAGACCATGGGGATCCCTGATTCTGGAAAACAAATAAGGAAACAGCAATTGCAAGAAGATATTAGGAAGTGCATTCACCCATTACTTAATAAGGCATCTTCTTTTTCCTCCCCTCATTCTTCTCTTTGCTTAATCTATTTTAAGAACATTAATTTTTCTTCTCCTATCCTAGGGTCTATGTTAGTCCACTTGGGTTGCCATAACAAAATCCCACATACCCAATGGTTAAAACAACAGAAATGTATTTCTCATAGTTCTGGGGGCTGGAAAGTCCAAGATTAAGAGTCAATCAATTTGGTTATTAGTGCAGGCTCTCTTGAGTTTTAGATGGTCAACTTCTGGGTGGGTTCTCCCCTGGCTTTTCCTAAGTGTGTTCACATAATGGTCCCTTCTTCTTCTTCTAAGGACATTAAACCCATTTGATATAGATTAATTATTGTAGTTGAGGCACTGTGTCCAAATGCAGTCTCATTGGGGCTTCAACCTGTAACTTGGAGTGGAGGAGGAACAAGGAAGAGAAATCCTGAGGCCGAGTTTATCTTTGTGATTTATCTCAAGTCTAGGATTTGCTGTTTATTGAATTACTGAATACAAAGTTTATCTGTAGAATATTGCTGCTACTAGTAATTATTTAGGAGTGATAGATCTATTTCTGAAATATCTCAGTTTTGCATTATTCCTATTTTAAGATGGAATGAACAATAAATTCAATGGTAAAGCAGTTGCTTATTACTGATCATGGGCAACTGACTCCTACTATTTAGTGTGCCATCAGAAAACCTTATTTACAATTTAGAAGGTTCCTGAAAGGAGGAGAAAAATCCATTCTATTATTACTACTATCAATAGAACAGAGAAAATCATTTTCAGATATTCTAATTTCCTTACTTGAATAGGTATTATATAGCAATATTCCAAACTAACTTATAATATCCATATTATTAAAACCACTAATGTTCTTTGTTTTATAAGACAGTCAAAATAAAATCATGCCATTGAGCTGTGAATGTTAAGAGGAAAAAAGTATTATTTATCCCTATTTAGATACTAACTTACTAAAACTTACATCTTAGTAAATTAACTTATAACTTACTAACTTACATCTTTGCCTCACCTATATCATCTATATGATTTTTACAGAGCACATTGGTTTTAGCCAATTTAGGAAAATCGCTGACCAATTAGATAAGAGGGAAAAAAAAAGTTAAACCAGTTTTTTTGAATCAGAACACACGATAATGCCTATAGTCCTTATTATTCCAGAGTCCAACACATAAACTGTGATTTAAAAAGCGCATTTGGGAGATATAATGCCAAAATCCGATGTTTTTGATAGAATCCTGGAAGGGAAAGGAACTTTAGAAATCTTCAAGTTTGACCTCTTCTGGGTGGTCAAGGCCATTGCTCCAGATGGAAGCCCCCAGAACCTGGACTACAAGGTGGCTCCTAGTCTGTCAAGTCCTGTCAGGCTTCTCACCCATTCTAAGTTTAGATGACTTCCAATATGCACCATGACATTCTCTACTTAATAAAACATTGCCAAACAAGTAATGCCACAGACATTTCTTGACAAAATCATCTGAAATCCAGAGAAGTGTTTGATCTTTAAAGAGCATGAGAAGTAGCCATCCCTGAATATCCTAAGAACTGTGAGGGTGTGATGCCTGTAACACGTTAGATTTTTTTTTATTAAAAGATTTTAGTTAGAAAGAATTATAATTTTTTAAGTATAAAGGATTTTCCTGAATGTCTCAAGTTTTTGTTATTTTTTTTTTACTAGCTGTACTTTACCATCTCAACTGCTTTGCTTTACATTCTTTTCTTCAATTTGTGAAATTTCTCTTCCTTCTCTCACTAGCTCTGAAGAATATCCTCTTATTAACTAGACAGTGATTAGTGAAGGTGAGAAAAGCCGTGTGTACCTGTGCATATGTCTCCAGAAAGCAACTAGTGAATCGTCACCATTCGATTTTGAAAGTTATAGAAATACAAGAATATATCTGTGTATCATATTTTTAAACCAATATCGCAGTCATTTCCTATTTCCAAGTGGCACGTGATGTGAGACAGCTGAAATGTTTCAAAAATAGGGAAAATATCTTAGAAAACACATGTACGTGAAACACATTTTGTGTTGAGTTTGATAAATAGCATGGGAGCTTGGCAGAGTCTGAATGATTTATTAGAGGGCTGTCATTTTTATGTAGCTGTATGCTCAAATTGGAGCATGAGAAATGGCTTGGTTTTCTCATGCAAAATGATAGGATAAAAATGTATTAATGAATTGAATTAAGATATAATAATCATACATATATACATTTACATATATATGCACATATAACTATACACATACATATAAATACTAATCTACTTATACATGGAAATATATATCACTATGTAGAAATAAGGGCAGTAGTTCTGTGATAGCTACACAGATGAATAAGACAATGTATGAGAGAGGTAATCATGTAAACATTTAAGCTACATTGGTTAGACAATGATCAGGGCTGATAAGAGTCAGGACCTCTGTAATGGGTAAGGAGGCACTGAGATCAATGTTACCAAACAACATATCAACCCTCAAAACAGAATCAAACAAAACCAAATTATCTGTGTCTCCTTCCCAGTTGTTGTCTAGAAGTGTTCATCAGCCCAGATAAGTTCTGAGCCTGGGCTTTAGAGCCAGAGTGTCTGGGATTAAATCCCTGCTCTGCCTCTTCTTGATGGTGAGATCTGGGAAAGTTACTTGACTTCTATTCTATGGCATTGTCACAAGGACTAAGTGAGTAAGTCCCCAGCATGTAAGTGATCCAGCTGAGGGTCAGCGCGCAAGTGATGAGTGAATTTGGGGTACAGAGGAGGGAAAAGGAACTGTGTTTTTTGCTATTCCGAAGAGTGATATTATTTTCTGATTTAAAGTCTAAAAAAAAAATAAAGTGAGAAAAACTATATTGATTAAACATCATATCAACCATTTCAAAATTAAAATGTCCTAGGAAATGTGAGCTCTGTGGACTGCATCATAATAGCCTTTTCACAGAGGCTCCCTGGACTCTTTATTGGACATGAAAATCCATTTTCCAAATCAGATTACAGAGAAACAAATGAGGTAAAGTTGTCCTTTAGACTTTTCACTTCCTGCCTGGGGGTCACAAAAGAGAACCACCCTGCCTTTCCTCTATGTCATTCCTCCCCTCCCCCACCACCCAGCCCTGATCTGAGGACAGCTCTGTTCCCTCTCAGGTTAGCAGGGATCTTCACGTGTTCAAACTGCTCCCTGAGAGGGTGGAAACTTTCAGAAACAGCATTTAGGTCATCATGGCAAAGTACAATAAGATTTTTTTTTTAAGTACCTCTCAAAAAACTTGTAAAAACTGCTTTCGTTTTACGCTGTCAATAAGACATTAGATGCTTCCCTTTTGAGATTTTTCTAGAGTGCTCTGGAAAAATATAAGAAAACAATGACAAACTCTTAATAATTTCCAGATCAATATTTGCAGAACATTTGTGTTCAGGTCTTTAGGACTGTCCCTAAAGACCTGGGTGGTCACTCTAAGCTAGGGTGCTCAGTAATTTGGAACTGTAGGAATTGGGGGAAGAGTCTTTGCACTGAGGAATTGAAAGAATGAATTACCTAAAGGACAGAAATTGACTTTTGTAGTAAATAAGAAATTGTTTCTATGTCTCCAGGTCTGACTTTGTACTGCTAGTACCTTGGATTCCTTGAAGTCCCTGACTGCCCAGGCAGGCTGGAAGTAAAGGGAAATAGCTATTTCCAGGAAAGGGGATTTATTTCCTTCAACCAATCAGTGACAGAAATTGGTGGAAAAATGCCCAGTTCCTTCACATCTCCAGGGATGACTCTGAGGTGAGCATCCGAAATCAATGGTGAGAGCCCTGCAATACGTTGAGGTCACTAATTGCCTACAGTGGCAACTGGTGCCACCATGCCCTCTTCTTGTCCGGGTACTACCTCCTGTCCAAATTACTTGCACTTGCATCTTATCTCAGGACTGTAGAAAACCAAACAAAGGCAATTCAATACAGCAAAATGCTGTTGGAGAGGAGGAAGACACTTCATGTCAGAAGATGAAAAATGGCAATATCCCCAAATTTTCTTCTTTCACTACAGAAAGACTCTAGTGGATACAGATGGAAGTTAATTAACAGTATAACAAATTTTAAATTTTTTAAATTTTTTCATCTTTGCTGAGGTATGATTAACACACATACATATATTTAAGATATACAATATGATATTTTGTTGAACATATATATTGTGAAATGATCATCACAACAAGCTAATTACCCCAATACATGACCTTATATAAAAATTACCCCTCCCCTTTTGTTATGAAAGCACTTAGGATCTACTATTTTGGCAAACTTTAAGTATCTAACACATTTGTACTTACTATAGTCATCATGCTGTACAATAGAGCTCCAGTATGTATTCTTCTTATAACTGAAAGCTTGTACCCTTTGACGAATAACTTCCCATGTTCCACCCATTCTAGCTCTTGGTAATCACTCTATTTATGAGTGTAATGTGTTTGGACTGCACATGTAAGTGATATCATGCAGTAATGTGTGTCTTGCTTATTTTACTTAGCACAGTGTCTTTCAGGGTCATCGTGTGGATGAAAATGGCAGGATCAACATTCTTTATTTTATTTATTTTTATGTGGTGCTGAGGATCAAACCCAGGGTCTCGCACATTCTAGGCAGGTGCTCTACCACTGAGCCACAACCTCAGCCCCAGGATCAACTTTCTTAACGTTGAATAATATTCCATTATATATATATTTCACATTTTCATACCTATATGCACATATTGATATCTATATTTACATTTTCTTTATTTATTCATCCATTAACAGATACTTTAGTTGATTCCAAATCTTCATTATTTTGAATAATGCTTCGATAAACATGGGAGATAGGGAACTGTTGGGAGTACTGACTTAATTTCCTTTGGATAGATATTTGTAAGTGGGATGGATGAACCTTATGTAGTCCTATTTTTAAATTTTGAAGGGCCTTGGTAAACTGTCAATTTACATTCCCATGAACAGTGTACCAACCAACCAGGGTTCCTTTTTCTTTACATCTCACCAGCACTTGCTTTCTTTTGACTTTTTGATTATAGCAACTTAACAGTTGTAAAGTTATATTTCACTGTAGTTTTGATCTGCATTTGTTTGATGATTATAAAGATGTCAAGGGCCTTTTCATTTACATGTTGGTCATTTGTATATCTTCTTTGGAAGAATGTAAATTTAGTTCTTTTTCCATTTATTTATTGGTCTTTTTGTTTGTTTTCTATTTTGCTATACAGTGTATGAATTCTTTGTATAATTTGGACATTGGCCTCTTATCAGATACATGGTGTGCATTCTACTATTTCATAGGTTGCCTGTTAGGGTTTGAATCTCACACGCCCCTTAAAGCCCTATATGCTAAAGACTTAGTTGCCAGCCTGTGGTACTATTGGGTGGTAGTAGGACCTTTAGCTGTGGGCCTGTGGGAGGAAGTAAGGTCAGTGGGGCATGTCCTTGAAGAGGATGTTCTCTTTCTTCCTTCCTGGCCACTGCAAGATGAGCAATTTCCTCCACCTTGCATTTCCACCATGATGTGCTGCTTTGCCATCACCCAAAAGCAATAAAGCCAAGTGAACTATGGACACAGACCTCTAAAACCATGAGCCAAAATAAACCTTTCCTCTTTTAAGTTGATTTATCTGAGGTATTTGTCACAGCAATGGAGATTCTGGCTAACGTGCTGCTTTTACTGTTAATGTCCTTTATGGTGTGATGTTGTCCAACTTGTTGATTTTTACTCTTGTTGTGTGTGCTTTTGGCATTAAATCCAAAAAATTGTTGCCAAGGCCAATGTTAAGGGACTTTTTCTTAATGTGTTTTTCTGAGATTTTTTTGGTTTCATGTCTTATGCTTATCTTTAATCCATTTTGTGTTGATTTTGTATTTGGTATATGGATCCATTTATTTTTTCTTCTGCTTCTTTCTTTTCCTCCTCATCCTTCTCTTTTTCTTTCTCCTCCTCCTCTTCCTCCTCCGCTTCCTCCTCATCCTCCTCCTTCATGTGGATATCTAGTTTTTCCAGCACCATTTTTTTTAAGGCTATCTCATTGCCTGTGCTTGCCTCCTTTGGTGAAGATTTGTTGACTATATGTGTGTTTATTTTGATGTTTTCAATTCTGACTATTAGCCTTTATGTCTATTTTGATGCCAGTACCATATTGTTTGGATTACTATAACTTTGTAACAGTTTGAAATCAGGAAATATGATGTCTCCAGATTTGTTCTTCTTTCCCAATATTGCTTTAACTATTTAGGTCGTCTATGATTCCATATGAATTTCAGGATTATTTCCCCTGTTTCTGTGAAAAATGCCTTTGGAATTTTGACAGGAATTGTATTGAATCCTATCAAAATGACTTCGGGTGATATGGACATTGAAAATTTATCAATTCTTCCAATCTTTGAACACAGAATATCTTTCCATTTATTCTCTTCTTCAATTTCTTTCAACAATATTTTATAGTTTATAGAATACATCTTTCACTTCCTTGGTTAAAATTATGCCTAAGCATTTTATTCTTTTTGATGCTATTGCAAATAGGATTTAAAAAAATCTTCAATCCTTTTAAATTTCTCTCTTTGGAACAAAAGGACTGACTTCTCCTAGGTGCCACTCACCTTCTCCCTTCCTTCTGTATCTAGTTGGCTAAGGTATGCTTCAGGATGCCTGTCCATCAACTGGGGAAGCACATGTTGCTGCCTCTGTCTTGTTACTATGTCCACTTGCCTTGAATGACACCCAGGTGTAGGCAGGACCCACAAGAATTTATGTGACTGAGAGAATAGGTTGCTATTTACTTCTTTTGCTTCAGATCATCATGTCCCATTACATTTCCATGAGGTTCTGTGGCCTCTGTTCCCTGAAAGCAGGGAGTTATAACAGACAGAGGAAGCTGGAGATGTCTTCCACTGCTCCTGAGTCAAACAGTCAAAAATCTCATAGACCTGTCCCTGTGTAGCAGCTCTGAAAAACCCAGTCTCTGGCAGGCAGAGTACCACCTATGTGTTCTTAGGATGGGGTTGTCTGAAGCTTCTTCACAGGCCTGCATAAATTTTCTTCTCTTAACCTCTCCCTGAGGTATCTCTTATTTGTCCATAAACAGAATGACAACATTGATTAGAAGGCACAGATGGCTGCCTGTGATGGTGTTTGGTTATGTCACTTCACTGTTTATTGACATTGTCACAGTGTAAAGAGAACTGTCACAAGTTTCAGTATTATCTCCTTGATTTCATGCAATTTGACAATTTTGTCTTTGTTCAGTGAGATAAAGAAAACATTTTTCCTCTTTTGGAACTATAGGGGAGGATGAAGAAGGCTTTGCTCCTCTCTCCTCAGTAACTTCCATCTAGGCCACTCCCTCTTACACTCCCTCATATCACTTCCCTTGGAAAACTTTCCAAACTACTCCACCTCCACATATGGCTTCCATTTGGAGTTCTAGGCAAGAAGATCATCTATGCCTGCTCAGGGTTTGTAGTGTTAGCCGGAGATGAGCAGATAGTCGAGGACCTGACAAAGGCCACAGAATTGCTTTTCGTTCCCTGGGGGAAGGGGGTAAAGTGGCCAGATCAAGACCTGAAGGAGCTGAGGAAAGTGTATGTGGGTACAGCATGGCAGGGCCCCAGGCAAAAGACTCCTAGGAGAGAGAGGAAAGTCATTCCAGTATTGCATTTATAAGGGATCTTAGTAAATAGCACCCCGTTTCCTTCATAAACAAGTTGAGAAAAGAAATGAGAAAGATAAAAATGTAAATTTGATTTCTGGTAGCACTACAAGAACATCATTTCTGTCATATACAAAGTATAGTTACCCCCAAACCCACATGGAAAGACCACATAGGGATAAGAAATAGGGTGATACCCAGATTCAGATGTGTGAATGAGTGAGACTGCAGCTGATTCTAATCCAAGCCACCGTCTGACTCTAGCCAGATGAGTGCTCATAGCCAAACCCTTTACATGGTCCTGATTTGCAAAAACAATAAGTCCTTTTAAATTATTATTATTTTAGCTCATTAAGTTTTATAATAGTTTATTATATATCAATGGGTAATTGGAATCCTACTTTTTCATTTTGAAAAAAAAAAAGATTGATTAACATCACTTATCAGATGGTACCTTCTGCAGTTACCATTAGCAAGCCCTCTGTGTGTAGATGTGTGTTTGTTTACATGGGTATGTGTGTATATGTGTGTTTAGATGTTTCCCATTTTAGTGCATCTTTTCTAAATTACCACTATTTTCTGTTTTATAAGCTTTCTAACAAATAGCATCTACAACTGGCCTGAATGTCTGCATTTCTAACAAGCTCCTAGGGGATTCTGATGCTTCAGGTCAGGGACCACACTTTGAGCAGGAAGGCATTAAACTATATTGCTTCAACTATTAGCTTCTGGGCTGGATCTGTCTGAGCAAGTTATAGGTCATGGTCCTCTTGGAATAACTAATCCTTGCTGCCTCACCAAACTGTACTATAGGGTTTACAATTAGATCATAACCTCCGATAACCATAAACCTGCCCTAAGTCAGAGGGCTTTTCAGGCTCTGCTTCTTCTAAGTCTTTTGGTTCTGTTACTTTAAACCCTCATGCCAGGCCAAATTATAAGAAATGACGTCTCAGTGTGAAATGGCTCTGAATTGTGGCCAATTGGCTAGGCTGTCCCAAAGTTCCCAAACTACAGAAAACTGTGAGTTTCTAAACATTTGTTTAAAGTTGCTAAATTGTTAGGGCAATGTATTATGTAGAAATAGCAATAGACAACTAATATGCAAAAGTTGAATTGATTTAGATTTGGACAGTAACCCCTCTCCTGTAGTTTGCCACTGATTCTACAGGTGGAACTGGCTTAGGATCTTTCATAAAGTTAAACCCACATTTTAGTCAAGGATACAGTTATCTGAAGGCTTGGCTCTGGCTGGAGGATGTCTTCCAAAGGTATTCATATGGCTGTTGGCTGGAGGCCTCAGTTCTTTGCCAGATGGGCCTCTCCATAGGACTGCTCACAACATGACAGCCAGATTTCTCCAGAGAAAGCTATGGAAGAGAGATAAAGAATAAGCAGAAAACTGCAGTACCTTTTTATGTTGTTTCCAATTTTCTGCAAGTATAAAAGAGTGCAATTAACTTGACAATGGAATATTTTTAGCACATTGTTTTCCTTCACATATGTTTTTAGAGCTAGAATTATTCTCATACTGCTATCATGACTCAAATATCATCTCCTCTGAGCGGTCTTATCCAACTTGTCTCAAATAGGCCCTTCTCCTGTCACTGTTTATTCAATTACCCTATTCACTTTTTGTAATATTATCACTGCCTGAAATTATGATAAGCTCCATGAATACAAAGATTTTGCTTAACATTTTCCTGGCATCTAGAATAGTGCTTGGCATGTGGTATTTGCTTGATAAATATTTCACTAATAAATAAATGCGTAGGAGTCTCTTCTTTACTCTGTCTCCCTGACATTGGTATTATCATTTAAAAGCCTTCAAATAGGTGACTAACTTATATCTTTGACTACCTAAGGGAGTTATTTGCCAGATAGTTTGATATAACAATTCTTTATATATTGACTAAACCTGCTACATATGTGACTGAGGCAAATTATTTCAAATGACTTTCTTTATCCAGGTCAGATCACTTGCAGTATAGACTTCCTGTTCCCAGAAGACATGACAGAGGCTCATAGCTTGAATAAGTATGGCTGAAAGGATTCATTCTGTTCTTGGAAGTGTGGCTACAGCTTCTATTTGCAGAATGGGAGACTTTTGCTTGCTCTGAGTTTCCTGAGTCAGCCTAAGGTCTTTAAAAGCACATCCCCATTAGACCAATGTGACAAAGCTGGGCCTCATCATTTGAAGCTGTGCTTCAGGGAATCCTTAAAATAGTTCTCTTGCCCCATCCTGCCTGTGGCTGCCCTATTTTTGCTCACTATTATGAAAATTTCTTGAGTGTCTGGTGGTCATCTGTTTCCCAAATGGGGTCAATTCCATAATGTCATGCCAAGATGAGTGTCACTTAACTGTTGCAGTCCCTAGCTGGCCATTTCCTGTTTAGTAGGTTCACAGGGAATGCTGTTGGGATGTTCAAGCAAGAAGTGAGCTCTCAACATATGCAGAGTTGGGTTTTTAAGTTTTGAAGTCACAATCTGTCTACTGGTATCTCAAACAGTTAACTTTCTTGGTTAGGTTTGCTTCTTTGTCTATCTTTGCAATATTGGATTGACAATTTTCCAACTCTCTGCAGGGTTTTTTCCCCATCTTTACATGACTGAGGAAACTCTAAATATGGGTGGAATCTCCTGGAGCAGTTTAGATAATTAATTCCATCTATCTATGTATCTATCCATCTATCCATCCATCAATCTATGAAGAAGAGAATGGATTATGGCAATAGAAAAAATGTGAGTAAATATGATATTGTAACTCTGACCTATATTTCTGTTGATCAGGGACTGTATTTATTTCATGTACATAAAATGGGCTTAAAATGAAAGCACTATAATATTGCCTTCTTCTATTTAATATAGCAGGAAAAGAGTAACACCTTTTATTTCATCTTTGTAGTAACATTCTAGCTATTATAAAACAGGATGACTGGTGTCGGGTAGGGATGCATTAGAGAAAGAAAGAAGGTCTTCATGCTGTCATTTAATTGGGTTGACCTCATGCTGTTCACTGAACTCTATAAGGACATAATTGAAGTGTATAAATGTAGCACATCAAAATCAAAGTACACTTCTATAAAAGTTCTGTGTGAAAATTCAGAAAGTCTTTGCTTTGTTTTTTTTTTTTTTTAAATTGACTTGGGTTTAGTTCAACATATAATTGAATTTGGCCAGTGATAGAATCTTCTATTCACAGATGATTGCAAAATTGTTCTTGAATTGTTAATGTAGATGTGAAATTGAGGTCATGCTGTTAATTCTTTGTTGTTGTTGTTTTTGATTGAAAACAGTATGACTTTCTGGTATTTTTCCTCTAAGAAAGAGCAGTGTTAGTCATAATCTTTTTATTTCATTCTCTGAGAGAGCACCTTAATTGGGCCATGGTCATTTTCATCTCCACTTGGGCTATAGCTGAGGATCTGAATGTATGCAGAACATAACTTCAGAGGCCCCAGTGGAACACTTATTTCACAAACTACTAGCTGTAAAGGATCTCTGGGCTTCTGTGGCTTGCAACTAATATACCCTTCAATCAGCTCAGGGGACACAACACTTTTTCTTTTAATATAAGAATGTTACCAACTTTTAAATTTTGATCTTCTCTCCTTTACAGTGGTATAAACAACTGTGCCTCCTTGTGTGACTGACAAGCTAGTTCCTAGTACAGAAGAGTTCTGTGAGTACCCCGTACCATAGGGACTTTGTAGACCACTATCAGTAAAGCCATACTAGAGACCTCTGTTTTAAACTATGCTACAGTTGGGGTCATTATGGCAAAAATCTGAAAGTAGCAGGACTATTGTTGCGTCTTTTAAAAAAATATATGACAGTTACTTACCATGGAATGCACAACTAGCTTCTTTGTCTGTCAACACTTCTCTGAAAGAAATGGACACTTTTCATTTTCTATATTTCCACTTCATTTTTTCTCATTTGTACTTAACTATTGTATTTGTTCTTTCTATACTATTTGAAATTGTTTGAGGGAAATCACACAGTAAAAAGTAATAGTCCAACAACATTTTTAAGTGAACAAATGGCAAAGATTGAATGGATCTTGACATCACATTTCACTTCAGTGGTTGTGTTCAGATGTCTTGTTCTATCTCCAAAGAGCTGACTGTGCCAGTCTCTTCCTAATTCTACACTTAGTGGCATCACATCAGTAGCTCAAAATTAACCACAGTAGGGTGTTTATGTCACAAATATTGGCAAATTCTACATATGTTTTTTCTCCCATGTAAATGTTAAACATTTCTCAACACATTGATGCCTTCAGTCAAGAAATGGAGAGAAGTAGGGCAAAGTCTAATCCTGAGAATCCTCAATAGAAAGTCTTTATGATTGGTGGGATTATAGCAGCTCCTGGGGTTGTGTGATGATCCATATAAACTAAGACTATGAAGTCTTGAGAAAATTGTTTTGAACAGGTACAACAAAATAGTTGTATCTAAGTGTACTTTTTTTTTTTTTCAAAATAACCAGTATAGGAAATGACACACTTGTTCCTCTTAGTTGTCATTGCGCAAATCAGTTTGGAAGCCCCTTCTTCAAGTCAGTTTCAAGGAAATGTTTATGAAGTGTTTATAGTTTTAATATGTGATAATATGTAAAGTAGCTTCATTCTTTTCACATTCCGATGCATGGTATTCTCTGATTTCTCTGGGCCCCCATGCTGCTGTGGTTCCCTGCAGGCTTGTACCCTCTGCAGTCTTCTGTAGAATCCATCATCTACTAAGTGTTGGTGGATGGGGATAGATCTAGTCCTGGCTGTCTCCAGTAGGCTTCTCCATACACTGCCTTTCCCAGAGTCCCACATTCCTTGGTTAAGGGGCACTGGGCAGATGATCCAGCCCAGTTCCTAAACAGATATATAACCAAGGAATGAAACACCAATCTCCACTTCCTACAGTCACCTTAAACCTTACCGGAATTCCTGTGGGGCTGCCTTCTCTGGGGTTCAGGGAGGGAAGAAAAGTCCCCTCTTTCCAGTAGGGGGAGCTGCAGGAAGGAAATAGTTTCTTTTTATAAAAAATAACAGTGCTCTGAAAATGAGCTCTCTCTAGCTCCAATTTCTCATCTTAAAATGTTGAGGGGTGGGAGGAGGGGGAGTAGAAATGCCTCATACTAACACCTCAAGCCCTCAAGTTGGTCTGAACCCAACTTCTCATAGTTCTTTTAGGAACTTAGCACTTTTATTTTTTCCCCCTCTCAGTTGGGGCTATACTTGTTTAAAAAGGTTTTTTCATCCAGCACCTAATACCAAGAGTCCTGTTGCAAAAATAGATTTTTCTTTAACAGCTTTTATACTTGGGAATTCATTGTGTGAAAAAAAAAAAAAAAGTAGAGATAGTGCAGCACACCGGACTTTTAAATGCTATAGCAGAAGAGTAAATGGTGAGTTTATGTGTGGGACACGCCTGGGAAACCATGTGCATGGAGAAATTAGGATTCTCCTTTTTGTTCAGAGGCTCCTGGAGGTCTCTTCAGGGTTTCTTATATCTTATATCACTGTTCCCTCATTTTATCAATACTTCCTAATCTTTGGAGGAATACTCTATCGTATTTAAAAATCTTATCTTTTTAGCACCCCTCTTGCTACTTGGAAAGAAAATGTGGAAGGTCAAGAAGAGGAGAAAAGCTTTGAGAAATTGTGTGATAAGTAACATCTAACTCATTTTTATCCCTTTGGGAGAATCATATTCACTTACCATACGCCACTGATTCAAAACAGATGGACCTGGCTTTAGAAAAAAATGGTAGGAATGTTAGAAATTTGGTTCCTATCATAAGTTCTCCCTCTCGGTGAGATCAGTATTGGCATCTGAGGGAATATGCATTTCACTTAGAACTGGTTGGAATGTGGGGTTGGAGTCAGTGGAGCTTCACTGTAGAATGACTGGAAAGGAAAGAACAGAAAAACAGGGAGATAAGACTAGTGTAGTTTCTGCAGATAGTAAAATCAAGGGCAGAGGAGATGGATTTGAGGGTCACCTGTATGGAAAGGCAGGATGACAGGGGCAAAGGGCACTGCTGGGAGGGAGGTGCTTAACTCTAGAGTCCCTGCAAACTCCAGTCAGTCCCTGGGAAATGCTGACACAGAAAGAAGTATGATTGACTCTGGGATGCAAATCACTGTATAAATTATGAGAAACAAATAGAATAACATATTCCAAGGCCTTGAAAGCAGGCCTAACACATGATGGAAAGTCGATTAGTGTTCACTTTCCTTCCCTTCCTGCTCTTGATGATGCTACCAGGTGGCACATAAAACACATTGTGTGAGTTTGGGTCAAAGCATCATTGTGACAAACCTTGTCTCAGTAGCATTTCCAGTGCAGGTAAAAGTTGAACTCAATGTGTGAAATGGCTGAGTGAGAAAAACAGCAGAGTCACAGGTCAGACTGGAAATAAAACTATAGCCCTACCTGGAGTTGAGAAGGACATAATAGCAGTCGAGTGCCCCTTAGGGAAGCAAGAGTAACTGTCGGTCCCAAACTATTGTCTCTAGAGATCCATCTATGAATCAGTGACCATGACTGTGAGAGGCAAGCTAAGCCCGTGAAGAATGTTGGGAAGTCATAAAAATAAGCAGGTGATGTGGGAGTCCAGGGATAATGAACCTTAGCATTTGGAACATGTTCAAGAATTAAATTCAATTTCTATCTAAGAAGGTCAGGATGTATAGGGCAATTAAAGAGCAGAGATAGGAAGGTGCCTCCTCTGGGAATGACTTGCGAGAGAGGTTGGGCTCTTGGGATCCTCTGCTAAATCATTAATTTCTAAAACAAAAAAAAAAATGGAGGGGAGGCTCTTCACATGTATTTGAGCCTTAATACCTAAATCAGATGTCGACTTTAAGAAGACTTTTCTGACTCCTTTCCTTAGGTGTAAGGAAATAATGCATCATAACATTTCAGTACTGCAGAAAGCATTTGTTTATGTGGTGGACCTACAAGACACTCTTGAAATAATTTTGATTAATTATCTTTGATAGTAGGTTGTTGTTTTCTGCCACTCACAATCCATTCCTCCTACCTTTTCTTTTTTGATAAGTGTACCTTATTTTCTTTTGGGGGAATTATCTCTTTTCTATTGTGTATACAGTTTTGGTGGGGCTGCCAATCAGCATGTTCAGTCCTTCATTTGTTGAAAAGTAGATGCCTAAACCACAGTGGTCATTTGGATGCAACTGGAACTCTATGTATTGAAACAGAAGGGGATTTATTAGCAGAGGACTGGGGTCCAGGAATTATTTGCAGAATGAAACTGCTCTGCAAAGAGAACAGTTTCCATCAGGAAGCTGAGGTTAGGAACCACATTGCCAACTTCTGTCTACCACTGCAACCATTGGCTCCAGGAATATGCATCTTAGCTGTGCTTAGGGGATTTGAATCATTGCCTCCATAGTCATGACATGTACCTACAATTTAGAAGATCCAGGCCATACCTCTCAACACCTATTAAGCTAACGATTGGATTTGGGGACTTCAGTTAAAACTGTTGCAGAAAAATCAAACACTTTGACATCCGTACTCTACATTAGAAATTGCAGAAGGAGCACAACAGCATCCTCAGCTTCTTCCTGAATTAATGCATTAACTCTGCATGGAGAGCTGCCTGTGACTCACCAGGTTGAAGAGCACTCCTGAAGTTCTAGTTTAGAGCTCAAAAGTCAAGGATATCTTCCGACATCATCTAAACCAACCTCTCCTTTTTTTCTAAGATGAAGGATTTCTAGTACAGAGAGGCACTAAGCTCATTTCTTTTCTCATCAGACATATTCCTTGATTACTAACATTATAGGAATTCTTCTTGAAATAGTTCACTTATATAACAAGTACAATCCTTTTAACAGCATAGAAATATCCTTGGGGAAGAGAAAGTATATAAACAACTTTTTTTGAAAAAACTAATTTAGAGTAACATAGGTTTTAAATTGCTGTCATTAGGTAAGAGTTTTATTATAGGAATTGTAGCCAGACTTTTAAAAATCTTTAAACATCTTATTAGAAGTTTCTTTGATAAGGAAAAATCATACTTAGTGGAAAGCTCTTGGGGTTTTGAGTCCTCAATGGAAAGGCTTTGGGGATTTTTAATGCAGCAATGATTTCTTTTTAAAATTTAAAACTATGATGGGCCTGTCAGTCAGGATCTTCTTAAATAAACGCTTTGCAAATGATCCAGCCACAATTTTATACCCTATGCAGATTCCAAAATGCACTCCCACAAAATGTTGTCTGATGAATAATATTTAACTATTTTTTTAAATAGGAGTGGGCCAAAGACTTTGAAAAACATCCTTAAGAAGCTTCATGGAACTTCCAGTTTAGTGAATTTTAACAGCTGTTTCTGCCACTAGGCCTGTAAGTGGAACTTGATTTCCCTTGAGGCAATTCCATTAATTTGTTTTTATTATTTTAGGAGAGCTAATATGCTTTAGCTGGCTCGGTTCTAACACTAGGAATGGTGTGGGTGGTATGGCAATTCTGGTTCTAATCTGTGGTCCTCTGAGGGTTTTTCCTGAAGACCACCCAGATGAGTGATGGGTCAAGAGCAAGCAGGGCTACAATGTGAGTTGCACCATGTTGTGCCCATGCCTCACCCAGAAAAGGGCATTCCTGCCAAGCTCTGGGGGGAAGTTCTCAGGAGACCTGGGCACTCAGCAGTTTCCAAGGTGATAGAAGAATGTTATTTCCCCTGAGCTTCAAATGTGCTAACCATCCCTCGTATTTATACTCATACCTGTTAGAATGCACCTATTCAGAAGAGCTCTGTTCTATTTACAGCAGGCTTCAAGAGGATTGTGTAGTGGCTTCAGATATTTATTAGCAAGTTAAGTGGAATATCTGTCCTTCTGATTTCTCAGTGCTCTTCTATGTATAATATGTTCATATACGATGAATGCATTTTGAAAAGAAGTAAGCACTTACCAAATGTTTTCTTTTAGAGTGTGGTGTATGAAACTTATCTAAAACATTATGATTTATCTCCCTCTCTATACAATGAGTTTAAGTTCAGATTTTTAAAAAATTCTATTACCAAAGGTAGAGGGGAGATACTAAGACATTTTCTTGATTTTGAGCAGTTTGTAAAGTAGGGATTCTTTGATTGATTTATTTCAGAATTAATATTTCTGTCTACTTAAAAAATTTACATAATGTGGTTAGTTCTTTTGGACAAATTAATTTGTGAATTTTTTTTTTACATAAGCAATCTAACACGGATACATTTGAATTACCAAATGTTCAAATTTGTCCAATTTGTTCTAAGGCCGTGGGTTTTGGAAGAGTATCAGGGAAGGAGTTAATTTCATACAATCAGATGGACTCTGTGTGGGTTGTTTGCATCTTTATCATAGTCATTGCTTAGTTTTGCCTGACTCATAAGATCAAGTTTTCAGAAGCCAATTTCTCTGCAATTGATTGAACTGTAAACAATTTCTCAGTGAGTAAAATAGCTATTTTCATTATTGTTCTCCTGTACATAACCCTAACTAAGTACATGTTTGATTATTATTGCTGAGTTTTGGATCAGGCAGAGCTGCTAAGATGTGGACATGGCTAGAAAGTTTTAAAAGAACTTCTTTGCTGCTGATTTCCAAAATTGAATGTGTTCACTACAGGAAATATGGAAAATTCAACAAAGAATGAAGAAGAATATAGAAACCACCCCAAATTTTACCTTTCAGAACCAGCCATTTGTAACATTCTATTTTTTTAAAATTTGCTATGTACATGTATATTTTAATTGTATAAATATATATAATTCTATTTTTTCTTGTCATTAATAGTTACTTATTTGTCCATCTGATGAATATTCATTAAGTGCCTTCAATTGCATATTTCTAAATGGTTACAAGGTATTCAACATGGTCTATGTTTTAGTAATTTATAATCAACAATGGATAGGAAAAGATGGCTTTTTTTCCTTTCTGTTGTATGTGCTTCTACTGATTCAGCTCACTGATTCAGCTAATTCTATCTGAATTACCCTGAGCTGAATAGTTTCTAAAAAAACTCACGAAAACCAGAAAGTATTATCATTGTCAATGAGTATATGATATATAAGCATTACTTTATATTAATCGTTTTTAATTTAAAGAATGGCTAACCATCATCACTGAATATGGAATGACCAAGACAATAAATAAATGTCTTATGGCAGAAACTTACTTTTTATAATTTTAATAACTCTAAATCATGAAATATTTAAAAAAATATTGAAAAATCATCATGACCACTTTTTCCTTGACATGCAAATAAATTCAACAAATACTTTGTTGAACATATATAAGACATGGAGTGACAGAACACAGGATGAATATGAAATAATTCCTATTTAGAAGAGCCCACATGCCAGCCAGGGACTGGATCAGTCTGCCAGGACTGCCATTATAATGCCACAGTCTGGGTGTTATTAAACAACAATACCAGTCTTAAACATGAGAATTTTATTTTTTCAAATTCTGGAGGCTGGACATCATGGATCAAGGGAATGGCTGACACAGTTTCTGGTGAGGGCTCTTTTGGTTTGCAGATGGCTGCCTTCTGGCTGTATCCTTACAGGGCCTTTCCTCTGTGGATGCTAGAGGAGAGATCCCTGCAATCTCTTCCTCTTGTACAAGGACACTAGTATTATTGGATTGGGACCCCATTCTTATGATCTCCTTAAATCTAAATTACTTTCTCAAAGACCCTATCTCAATTACAGTCACATAGGAAGTTAACTTTGACATAAGAATTTGGGGAGGGCACACTTCAATTCATAACAAGGACCCAGTAATAAATATAATGATCTAATATTTAATTGGTGCTGTGATAGAGATATAAAGTGTTATCCTTGCTTAGAGTAATTAGAGATTAATTGGGACCTGGGGGAAGCTTCACAGCATTTTGGTTTGTCTTAGAATTCCCCAGGCTTAGGCCCTGATATGAGCATTCCCAGGCAAGAGATTCATGGAGAAAGTGCTCCCAGGGAAACTAGTGATGATATAGGAGAAGCAAGTTGGGGAGAGGAAAGAAGACAAGCACAAGGGTGAGAGTCCGGGCAAAGCCCTGCAGAGGGTAGCTTCAACCTGATGTTGAACCCTATGATCTGAGTTCTATGTTGCCTGAATCAAAGAGGAGAGAGCTGGGTTTTTATACCCCTATAGCAGTCACCCAGGGGCTAAGGGCTGCCCTGGAGCTGGGTTGGGGTGAGGAGCAGGCCACAAACTCCCAGACCCTCTGAGCCCTGCTGCTGCATACACAATGGATCCTGTAGTTGCAACAAAGTCCACTGAAGAAAGTCATAGGTTGAAGCCATTAGAAGCAAAGGCCAAGAGGCCAGGGACAAGCATACAAGCAGAAAAGGGGTCTGAGAGCCTGGATGGAACACTAACTGTGTTCACTATGGTGCTGGACATCAAAAGGAAAAAAGTAACATTTCGACAGATTGGGAACATGTGGCTAGTGGCTCATTACTGAGCCATGAAGCTGGAGAACAAGTTCATGCTCAGAAAATGTTCAATTGAACAGCACTGTATTTAGATTGAAAATAGTATGGATGAAAATCATAGAATTGTGAAGGAAGAAATAATAAGGACAGAAGAAAGGTAGACTGCTGGAATATAGATTATGGTCAAATTGTAAAATAGTTTTGGAAGCATTGATACACTGATTACAGTATCAAAAATAGGAGTTGTGCAATGGAATCTTATGATTTTGAGGACCCACCCTGAAAAAAGATATAAAAGTCAGCAGTATATGTGTTTGCCATTCATGCCAATATATATTGTCTCCATACCTGGCCTAATACTGGGTCTCTGTGCATTTAACTAAAGACCTTGCTTCTTATTTGGTCTTCTGGTCTCTCTTTCTTTGTCTTTTTTCTCTAAAATTTCTCTATTGCTTGTTCCACTGCCTCTTTGACATATCCAGACTTGAAGCTTTAATCTTAAATGTTTAGACTTCTTTCTAGAATTTTGAATCTCCTACCCTTTTTTTAAATTAACTTTCTTCCTGTCATTCTCAATTATATATAAATCCCCAATTGCATATACAAAACACAGTATGATGAAAGGATGCGGACTAAGGCAAAAATCAGGTTAATAGATGCAGAAGTCCTGAGCCCATTGGATGAACTTTGGGCAGAGTCCATGGGGGTATGGAGAAATGAAAGAACCAAAACAGAGGGGGATATAATTAATGAAATAAGAAAAATACAGGGACAATTTCTTTGAGATTTCTTGAAGATTACCTCTACTTTGAATTCTAGGGAAAAGACTGTATTTCCCATCAACACTATCTGTAATAAAAGAGAAACCAAGGCTTTTATAAGTCCTATTGTTATTTTTTTTCTATTTCATTGCTTTTTTTTTATTGGTTGTTCAAAACATTACAAAGCTCTTGACATATCATACTTCCTGTAGAGTAAAATCTTCATATACTCCATCCCACCAAACTATATTTTATTCTATATATGAATTATAAGAGAAGAAAATGATCAACTGCAAGCTTTAATCATGGATATTTAAAATTTTTAGTTTTAAAACATTTAATTATGGTAAAATATACATAATATGAAAACAACCATCTAGGTTATTTTTACCTGTAGGTAAAATTCAATTGGTAAGTACTTTTACATCGTCATGCAAACAATATCCAGGACTCCTTTCATCTTGCAAAACTGAAACTCTATGCTAGTTAAACAGCAATTCTGAAATGCCACTCATCCCTTAGCTACCACCTTTCTACTTTCTGTCTCTATGAACTTGACTATATGAGGTACTTCATATAAGTAGAAGCATGCCATGTTTGTCTTTGTAACTGACTTACTTCATTTAGTATAATGTTCTCATGGTTCTTCCATATTGTAGCATGTGTCAGAATTTCCTTTATTTAAAAGGATGTGTAATATTCCACTTTATGTGTATGTGAATTTTATCCATTTATCCATTAATGAACATTTGAGCTGCTACCATCTTTCAGCTATTTTGAATAATGCTACTATGAAAAAAAATCAAGTACTTTTTACACAGATCTTCTAGATATATCCTTAGTTGGTACAAGTCATCATATCCTTCCACATTGCTTAAGATATAGATCCAATGGTTATTATAATCAGAAATCACAGCAAAATATTTAAAACCATCAAATCCATTTGTTTGGAGGCAAGATTCCTTATTCAGATATTTCCATAATTTATTTGTTTTATTTATGTTCTATGTCCCGGACCCTAAAATCATAGTAATCATAATCCAGAGACTGTTTTTAATGACATTTTATATCTTGCTGCACTTCTATGCTACTATTAAGAGACAATTAAATTATATTCCATATACTGTGATTTCTAAACCAGAAAACTAGTCTAGCACATAAAGGTATGATGCTTAATAAAGATTGAAATAAAAACTGATTACAGATAACATCTAATCCAACCAGAAAATTCACTTAATCAGGACTTATTAAGAATTCCAATGCTTATTGAACATATTGCAACTATAAAGAATTTTTGCTTCAAAGGATGTGAACCCTTGACTTAATAGAATGTTGACAGACTAAAAATGGAAATGGCATTTGTGTGTGGTTAATTTGGGGAAGGATGTCCTCAGCCAGATGTAAGAACAACATGATTTCAAATAGGCCCTTTCAAGGCTGAATTTAACCCCAATACATTAGGTAAATCTTTTTAGAAAGATGAATTCCTCAGTCAATTCAGCCAAGTTTCACCAACCATAATTTAACTGTCATGAATGCCTTCTCTTAGGATTTTTGCTCCTTTTTTGGGATCTGTTAAATTGCATGGTGAGGTCTTTTTTGTACCACACATTCACTTGTGGTCCCAAGCCCACTGAAGGCCTTGCAGCAGGTTTATGTAGCTGATAAATAAGTTCACAAAACAGTCCCAGTAAACAACAAAAAGTCCTGATTTACTAAGTGAAAGGGGTAATTTCAGCATGGGAGAAGGAATGTGTGATACTATGTGAAGTAGTGATTATTCAGGCATCCAAATGAATCACTAGGGGGGAATGGGATTGGTCTTGTTAGTTTCATTAACCAAAAGTGAATTTCAGAATAACTTGAGTCACAACTTTATGTCTTTTAGACTCATCAAGGTAGTTGTGTTTGATCTGTAATTCCCTCTCCACCCTCCTCAAGGAGTGGTTATCATAATAGCCTGAATTTATACCTCTATGTTTAAACTCCCCAGTGTGAAGACTGCAGGGCTACCTTTCTATGGAAAAGGACTGTGTTTCCTATTTTTCTCAGCACTCTAAAAAGGAGCATGACAGACACAAAGGAACAAAGGCAAAAATCCGAGTCTTCAGGCAAACCTTGTGACCGTGGCAGGCAGCTCCCGCAGCTTCCCACATGAAGACCCTTCCATGAGAGAGTAATATCTGTTCTCTCTCATTCCAGTTCCTTTCAGAGAGGTATAATTTTGTCACATGGGCACTGTCCACTAAACCAGCTAGAACAGACAGTGAGTTGTATGACTGTGTACCTGGGCAAGGGACATGGGAGGAATTTGAGGCTGTGGTACACAGTGACCCCAAATGGGGAGAGATTTCCTGGAAACTGAACTTCAGCTGAAACCCAGGAGTTTAAAAAAAGTAAGAAAGTAAACGTCAGTTTATGCCATGGGAATAAGTTATTGACAGTGGATTAGAGCTAAAAAATTCATAATAATTATCTACATATTCCTATCAACTATGTTTTCTTCATAATTTAATAATATCTCTATGGGGTTTTAAAATGGTTTCCTCAATGCTCATATTTATATGTATGAAAACAGAATATTGAAAAGCAATATTAAATAGCTTGTTTGTCTACTTAGTTTATTTTCTTGCCTTCCTTTTTTTGGTTTCACAAATCTCAATGGAAACTTTGTCAACTAATTTGTCACATGATTCTTACTGACTTGAGAACTGCAAATGAAAGATAATTTACAAAAGATGAAACATACCATGTTTTTTTTCCGTCTTTTCTCTACTTTAAAATTGTATTCTTGCTTTTAAGAAAGAGCTGTAACTAACTTCCTTCCTTCCTTCCTTCCTTCCTTCCTTCCTTCCTTCCTTCCTCCCTCCCTTCCTCCCCTTTGGCCAATGAAAAATGGAGGCATACGTGAGTCCTATCTTACATATTATCATATAATTCTTCTCAGAACATTTCAGAAGAAGGTAGGGGAACATGAAAAGTTATGGCAGAGACCTTTATTCAGCAGATCTGGATTCAAGTTCAGACTCTATTCTTTACCAGCTTTGTGATCTTGGGTAAATCTCTCTGCCTTTGTCTGCAACCCAAGGGTAACAATATCTGTCTTTCAAACTTATTTTATGGATCACATGAGCTGATGGCTTGAAACATATAAATGTTATTAAAAGCAATGTATGGCTTACAGAAACACTTAAATTATGTTTCTTCTTGGGAGCTTTATCTATATCTTAAATAGCTAGTTGAGAACCAGTATCAAACAGTGGTTTAGACCAGTGTTGGAATCCTGATTCTGTCACCTACTAGACATATAACCAGGATCACCTGGCTGAGTATTTTTCTCTCTGTATCAAATGGGAGAACATGACCACCTCCCAGAATCACAGTGGTGATTAATAAAATCATTCTTTGAAGAGAATCTAGAGACTCTGAATAAATTATTCATGTCTATTTATCATATCAGTTCAAAACTTATAATCCCAGAATTGGAATTCATTTGCTTAATGTCTTTTGGGTTTACCTACCCTAAATCTTATTTGTTAATGTTTGCTGAGTAAAGTCTTTTGCTCCTTAAGTTCTTTTCACCCGAAAAAAGTAAGGTGTCCTTTAAAACCATCCTTATTTCACAATCGAGGGAACTATCACCCAAACAGGCTAAGTAGCTTTAGGAGCGACAACAGGGATTTGACATTCCCCATCTGGTCCAAGATGCCCATTACACTGTGCCTTAATGATCTGTGCATGTGAAAGCCTACCGACAGAGCACTCAATCCTGATGACTGTACTCTAGTTTTACACACAGAAGGCTACTACATTGTGTCTCCACCTTCGTGAGACGCTGCTTCACACAATGTGTACATCATTGTTCTAAGCCCCTAGCATACTTGGAAAATAAGTCATGTGGGAATTGTGACTAAGATGAATGAATCCTATATCTTGCCTTTTTCTTTACTGCTGCTCCCTAGGAAGCCTTTGGACAGAGGAGGACACACATGGCCTTTGCCCAGAAACCCCTTTATAATCCTGACTGTAGCTTGCTTGCCAGTGCACAGTGTGGCCTTTGGCAGGGAGTGTTTGTCCCTAAGTCTTAGTTTTCATAAAATAGAATCATAACACTTAATAAAGGAGTATTGTGAGGAATAAAAAGATCATTATATAAAGCGTCTCCTTCAGAGTAGATGCCTAATATTGATTCTTTCCGTTTTGCATTTATTGGAATGTGTTCCAGTCATGTAAGCACTTTAACATTCTGTTTTTAAAATCCCTAAAAACCACAATTTCTCTGAATTTATCAGGATATCTGATGCCTAAAAAGGTTTTGAGGACACATAACTATTTAGTGATCTTTGTATATCTAGCAATACAGGGAGTCCTTGGGGATTTTGAAGCCCCAAAAGGTGATCTCATGACAAATACTCCCTTAAGATTATTTGGAATGCCTCAATAACTGGTTAGTTTAGCTAACAGCTATGTTTATTATTAAAACTGTCAAAATAATTTTTGGGGGATTAATGTTCTATATCCTGGTTGCTAAAATATAGTAATCACAAACTCAGGTTGTTTTTCAAATGTAGAAGCTGTTGTTATTGAAAATACCTTTTATTTATTTATTTGTTTTTAAATATACTGATACTCAGTGACAGAGAAGTATGATCTCCAAATCTATAGAACTTTGTTGAACAGACAAGGCTGAGAAAGCCTTGGGGAAAGGGATTCATGGAGATTTTTGCAAGAATATACATCCATATCTCTTTAGTTTTGAAAGTTTTAGGGAAAACGTGTCTAATATGGTCTGGCACATAGACTTTCAGCTTGGGGGACTACAACAAGAAGTACTTCCTTGTTGGTTCTGGCAAAATCAAAGAAATCAGATTATGAAAGAGACTTCTGAGGGAGCGAAAGCTTTTCCAGGGTCAGAGGGAAGTACAGCAAAACTGGAGAATTCTCATGCTCTCCAAAGATGAAAGGGGAATTTAAAAAAAGAAAGAAAACTTCAGAAATGTTGTTCCACCACCGGAGATGAAAGAAAGAAAAAGTCCCCAGGCAGTGAAATGACAACTATCTGCTAAACCAACTTTCTCCATCTATGGACTATAAAAAGGTTAAAAAGCACAAAAGAATTTCTGGACAACCCAATAATGTTGAGGTTAAGGCTCTTTTCTGGTATGGCCAATTTGCAAACATAGGTGACATTGTCTAGGACTTAATCTGTATCCATAAACCAGATACACTTTGCATATTAATGAACTGAATTAAAGTCAAGTTGAAGCTAAAGGCTCCCTGGAACATAGGAAATGGCAGAAACTGATTTAAAGCCAATATAACAAGAAGAGCCATGTGAAGAGCAAACAGTGTCAAAATCTATCCATTTCCCAGTGCAACCACAAAGCCCTTAATATAGAGCTCAACATAGTGGGAAATCATGGTGGTAGGGTGGGCACAGTGACTTTTTATTTTTGGATCAAATCCAGGGCCTGGTGCGTGCTAGGTGAGTTCTTCACCACTAAGTTACATCCCCAGCCCACAGTGATACTTTTGAGAACAGATAATTTTTTTTCTGTGAATTTTGATGGAGCATCCCAAAGAAAAAGAATTTCTGCAAAATAAAAAAAAAATCTTCAAAAGAAAATTAAACTACATGTAACAATGACTTAGGGTCATTTTAGTCAGCCTCAGCAATTTAGTGAGGCCTTAATCAACTTAGCAAGATCCTGGTTCAAAATTTTTTAAAAAGGGCTGGGGATGATGTGGCCCAATGGTAAAACCCCACTGGGTTCAATTCCCAGTACCAAACGAAATAAAAAATCTTAATTCTCCCAGCATTTTTTCACAAATAGGTGCTCAGTTTTTCATGAAGGTGGACAATGAGAAGTATGCAGTACAGGCTTCTGAAGGAGATTAATCCAGTTAGAATTTTTGAATGAGATTAATCCAGTTAGAATCATGAGTTATTAGTTTCCCAGTATGAGGACAAGAAGACTAATTAACTCAGCTAGGATTTTGTAAAGTGCATCATGGTCAAAAGTCTAATTGTGCTTAAATGTGTAAAAAATACAGAAAGAGGAAAATATGGAACTCAAGAGGAAAATATGGAGCTCTAAGTAAAGGCAAATTAACTAGCAAAACTTCCTGCCAGGTGGAAAAAATTGCTCACCATAGTGATAGTTGGCTAGGAGATTCATATGAGCTTTGAGATATTGCCAGAAACATTTGGATACCCTTTGAAATACTAAGTCAAATTTGATGACCAAACACATTTAACACTTTCTGTCAGAAAGTGAAGTTGTGCATCTCAATATTTACTCAGTTGGGGAAACACTTTTGACATGCATGAAATTTAACTTCACAGAACTAAGTTTATTCTGGTGAAAATATCAATATTCAGAGATGAAACATTCACATAAAATAAATAAACCATGTTTTTTTTTTCTGTCTATGTGAGGAAGCTAGTAGGTATGCTTGATTTGATTTTCTTAGAAAATAGGTCATGTTAAACTTGAACAAGAACATACTTTAAAAAACATACTTTTGGCAGAGACATTGACTGACAAGCATTAAGTCTGTTTGATGAGATGATGGATGCACTTCCCAGAAGAACAACCTGAAGGAGAAAGTAAAACAGTTATGGTAAATTACCTGCTACTCATCCTGGGGCACTAGAGGGGCAGGGAATGTGGATCTCAGTAGGTTTCCAGGTGGGCTGTATAGTTCTTGTAACTCAGTACTATCTGGAAAGTCCACAGTCTTAAAAACAAGTAAGTGTACTGAGGTTGAATAAACCTGGCTTTTTCCATTAAATTTGCTAGGTAATAAACTACTTTAGAAATTACTAACTTAACAGCTATTGATTTTGACTCTGCTTTTCACAGGTCAGCAGTCTGGCCTGGGCTTAGTTGGGCAGTTCTTGTCTTTGCTGATCTTGAGTAGTGTTATAGTCTGGACTATATCCCTCTAATGCACTGACAAAATTATATATTTATGTCCTAACTCCCAGTACCTTAGATTGCTATGATATGTGGAGATACAGTCTCACTGAAGTAATTAAAATAAAGGTCCTAATCCAATATGGCTGGTGTCCAGATAAAAGTAAATTTAAACAGTAACCTGAACAGAGGAAGATAATGTAGGGAGGTGACCCTGGGAACCCTAAGGCAGATGTCTGTAAGCCAAGAAGAGAGGACTTCTTTCCTTCCCAGCCCTCAAAAGGAGCCCACCTCCAAATGTGTGAGAAAACAAGTTTTTGTTTGCTCTGCCCAGGCTGGGGTGTGGTGTAGTCTTTGTCACAACAGCCCTAGGGAATGAGCAGAACTGGGCTCTCAGGTTCCTGCAGGCAGCCAGAGGGTTGGCCAGCCTGGCTGATTGGGAAGCTTCACAATCAATATCCAAATAATGAGTTGGTTACTGAACATCATAGACAGTGTTGAATGTATTATATTCCCATGAACAAATGGGACATTTCAAGCAGATGCTAACATACAAGACTGGATCACTGATTAAAAAATGAAAGCAAAATCTCTGACTGGTTGTAGATATTAATTTTTATGGATAGAATTAAACAAAGGCATCATAGTAAATCATTACTTGTTGAAATCTGCCTTTTCCAAGCTTAGATCATTGAAAGCAGAGTTCACTTGTTTCACTTCAATACGACAGACTATCTGGAACTTTCAATGGTACCTTTTAAAGTGTCTCCAACAGATGGATAATTATTTAATTTACTTGTTGAATAAATATATGCTAAGAGTGTTATTACTTGTAAAGTTCCAGAGAAATAATAGTGAGCAATAGAGATTGATTTTCTCTTAGTAACAGAGCAAATGTTAATAAGAGCTCACACAAAAATAATTAAAATTATAAAAATATTTATGAGTATAGCAGAAAGTGTGCAATAAAATATTGCTCACATAACAAGCATTCATGAAGCGACTTATTAGCAGCTGGTTAATGTGCTGGGTACTGGCAATGCCAAGCGAATGAGTCAGACACATCCTTTTCTTTATTTTAGCATGATAGACCAAAAGACCAATTAGTTAATGAATTAGAAACAAAGAGTTATGATCATTATAACTTGTGATAAGTATAATGAAAAAATATATGAGCCAAAAAAAAAAGGATGAAAATAAAGTGGGGCTGTCTCTACAGGCCATGATCTAAGGCCTTGCAAAGAAGGTGATATTTTAAGCCAATATCTAAAGATGAAAGAAGTTATCATTTTAAGATGAGGCCGACAATCTCCAAGCAGAGGAAACAGGAAATGCCAAGCCCCAAGGGGTGAAAGATCTTCATGTGACAAAGCAGGAAGAAATCTTAACTGAAAAATTGTCACCAGTACTGTTGGAGGATCATGTGCCAGTTGGAGCAGGCACTAGATCATACAGTACTTGTTAGGACAGGTAAAGAAGCTTAGATTTTATTTTAATAAAATGGAAATCCACGGAAGCATTTTTAGGAGATAGTGTCATGACCTATTACAGAAATAGTGAAGACTGATTGAGAAGATTTGAAATAGGAGTAGTGAGACCAAGTTTAAAGTTGCTTCAGTAGCCCAGGTAAAGGAGGATGGTGGTCTAGACTAAGGCTATGGGATGAAAGGATAGAGGACAGATGTTAGATTTTAATGGAAAGGCATGAAATAAAGTAGGATGGGAAGGGAAAGCCCTAAGGTTTATATCTTGTGAGAATATCAATGAAGGATTAAGAGAGAAGCTTTCCTCCAGCCTGTGGAAGCAGGGCTGAATTAAGACCTAACCAAACTTCACATTCTGAGAGGATTATTGCTCTCCTTTCCCCAGAAACACACACATCCCCAAATGATTCAAAACCCAAACAATGTTAAACCATAAAATGGGTATACACAAGTTCCACCAGATTCCTTTTTTTTTTCCCACCACAACGGTATTTTTACTTTTGAACTTCAGACATCAAATCATCTTATGTGGTTCTGAGCATATACTGTGTGAAATACTGAGCATATACTGAGTTTGTTTGATCAAGTGCATCCTCTTACAATGTCCCTAAAAAGCAAGTGTTCCAAGTGTTTTAAACCAGAACCAGGCTGCATCACAGACCTAGAGGCCAGAGCCTGGCCAGATCCTGCAGAGTTCACAAGTTCTTTGAGAACTGGGCCTTAAATGAAGAGCAAAAAAGGAGCTCTGATAGAATACTGGAGAGCAAGAGGAGAGAAGGGAGTTCAGCTAGTCACACACATCATAACCAGGTGGGAAGCAGTGTGGTTGGGTGACAGGTGTTGATGATGGTGCAGGAGAGTTCTCCATCAGTCAGAAGCCAGGTCAGAGGTTACCAGGTCAGTCTGATCAGAAAAGAAATAGCTTGCCTATTCTAGGTTCCTGCCCCCACAATACATTTATTTTTATACCATGTGTCTATTTTGACTGGAGAAAAGCAGAGTTGAGAGTTACTTTGCTTGGTGAGAATAAAATGTCAAAGGCAATGCATCAGACTCCTTTTTTCAAAGAACTAAAACATGTCAGCATTGTTATATTTGGAAATTCTCCCTTTGTTCAGACTAGATCTGTATGGCTTGCTTTAAAGATAATACTGTAGCTTCTCAGTAGCTTTTAACCAAGCACAATAAATTCTGATCTCACCTATAATAATTCAGTTTTGACTGTTCCAACTTATTTTTTTCTTTTTAGGTTCTCATTTTTCTTGACTTTCCTATTAGCTACCCGCTCCTCTTCAATATCTGAATTATCCAATTCCTTGGTTCACAGATTTTAACTTGAGATGCAAAAATACAATGTATGAAACAAACTATCTGCTCAGTGTGCTTGTGGGATGGAATTTAGATAGCTCCTACCCTAAAGGGTCTTGTAGGTGACTTGGAGAACCGGCTGTATTAAAATTGACACACAGAGGTTTTAGGAGAAGGTTCTGAGGATTGAACCTAGGAGCACATTAATCACTAAGCTACACCCCAGCACCTCCTTTCCCCCTCTTTTTAAAATTTTGGGACAGGGTCTCCCTAAGTTGCCCAGGATGGCCTTGAACTTGTGATCCTCCTGCCTCAGCCTCCTGAGTAGTTGGGATTACAGACATGCACCTCTGTGCCTGGCTACACATAGTGGTTTAAATTTAACAGGAGAAGTGTGAGAATACAGAAGTAGACAAGAAAAAGAAAGAGTAGTTAGTTGTGCACAGAAGTATTTAAAGAGGGCATTAAAGAGCAGGTGATTCCAGAGGAGCAGATGGGAAGGACAACTGAGGAGGAAGAAATACCAAGCAAGTATTCATAAAGTTTCAAAACCCTTAAATACGCTGGGATAAATTGAGAAGGAGAAGAATACTAGATACAAGCAGCAGCAAAACATATAGGGTTTGTGGGCCATGTTACGGAGTTTGGACTTCATTTGGTAGGGAATGGGATGAGGAGAGTTAAAGGTCTTAGCATGAAAGCAATAAGATCAGGCTTTGCATTCTACAAAGTACACTTTGCTATAATGTTGGAGGCAAATAGACTTAGTTTGTTGCAATGGCAGTAGAGCAGGTCAGGGAGGCTAGGCAGATTTAAGAGACTGACAAGCTGGAATGGAGAATTGGGTGAGGGGCAGGCATTGGGAAAGATTCCACATTTATGGTTTAGAAGACATCTAAATGGTATTGCTACCCACCAGAGGAGAAAATACAAGGTTGGTTGTGGGGGTGTGCACGAAGTTGAGAGTAAAGGGGAAAATCAGTCCTTTGGGGCATTTTGCATGTAGGGTGACTGCAGACTTTCTAAGAAAATATGGCAGCACAGTGTGCTTGTAGAA
The DNA here is from genome assembly GCF_045843805.1 of Urocitellus parryii. Classification (NCBI taxonomy): domain Eukaryota; kingdom Metazoa; phylum Chordata; class Mammalia; order Rodentia; family Sciuridae; genus Urocitellus; species Urocitellus parryii. Next base: position 80,728,620 of record NC_135540.1, read on the forward strand.
CTCCCTGGAAAAAATCAGTTTCTTATAAGTGTTTTTAATAAGGCTCATGCCTTTGTAATCCCTGCTTAATATCTTATATAGTATTATTCTGTTCATGCCTTCGGAATTCTGCATTTTCTTCTGTGCTTTCTGTCCTAATTTATGGTGACACATCCCACCCACTTAACCAAGCTCATCACCTCAGAGTCAGTATCAATTTCTCTCTTATGAGTCACATCCAACAGGTCACTCAGAATGCTTTCTAATCATTCCCTCCTCTCCTCTCAAGTTCACAGTGCACCTACCCAGTGCCACATACACACATATCCTCAGACCTCCAAAGACAATTCCTTTCTCCAGACTCTTGCAGTCATTTTCAGTTTGCCATTACTGCCCCTCATTTTTTCCTTGACCTTTGATATTCACACTATTGCCAGAGAAACCTTTCTGTAACACAAGCGTAATCACATTTCCTTGTTACTTGAAAACATCAGTGGCTCCTCAGTACCAACCTGGCCTTGCAAAAACACATTGGTTTTTCATAATTTGTTTGAAGCCTATTTTCTGGACACAGGAAATTACTCCTTACTTTATAAATGATACCCCAATTGACATTAAATATTGCAATTCAAAGGCATTCTTTTAAACAGATTTTATGACTCTGTATGATTTCAGATAGGTTTTGGATAGGTGGAAAGAGTCTCAACCCACTCTGACCACTACCACTACCATCACCACCACCACCACCACCACCACCACCACCACCACCCTAAGTTAAATTCAGTTCCAAAATTAACTGAAGATTTACTGTTTGGGCTCAAATCATGTTCCTTTATCAGATATGTCAAAACCCTAACCCCTGGTACTTGTGAGTGTGACCTTGTTTGCAAAGGGTTCTTTGCAGTTGATTTGACATGAAGAGCATGATATGGGAGGATAGAGGCAGAAACTCTAATGAATCATAAGGAGTGAAACATTCAGCCATGAGGTAGACAAAATACCTTGCCTTATTTATTTATTTATTTATTTATTTATTTATTTTGGTATTGGTTATTGAACCGAGGGGCGCTTAACAACTGAGTCACATCCCCAGCCTTCTTTTTTTATATTTTACTTAGAGATGCTGTCTCACTGAGTTGCTCAGGGCCTTGCTAAGTTTTTGATAACTACAAGATAAGAATGACAAGGATTGGTGGCCACCACCAGAAGCTAGGGAGAGGCAAAGATGGATTCTCCCCTTCTAGATTTTAGAAGGAACATGGAACTGTCAGACCTCTACCTTCTAGAACTATAAGGAAACATATTTCTGTTGTTTTAGGCAACAAATGTATGGTCCTTGGGCATAGAAGTACTAAGAAATTATACAGATGCCACATTTTGGGGGATAGACTGTGGCCACATGGTCTTCTCCAGGCTCAGGCTATCTAGTGGAGCAGCTGCTCCCCTGGCAGAGGTACCTCAGTTTTGGCAAAAGTGCTACTATTGTACTTTTATGTGTAACCTTATAGTACCACCCCTGAAAAATTTACAATCTAGGCCCTTCTGTCAGAGAGAATATTTACAAATGTAGTACTCCTCTGGTTCTTATTGCAAATTTGATGTTGGAAAATCACGATTTCTAGAAGGGAAGAAATTTCAGTGTGTGCTCTGGTAGCTCTGATTCATACACGTACTCCGGTTCAGACACTTACTGCTGGGTCTTTTTTTCAGCTTTGTGATTTACTCTATCGAGGCTTTATGTTTTACTTTTTTCTAAGTGTTAAAAAGATTGATATTTAAATAAAAGCTATGGAATTCTGACCTTATCTTAGTAAGGACTTCATGGTGTGTTTCCATACTTTATCAAGTTTATTTCCTGGATATGCTGCAAATGTATGTTTGTTCTCACCTAGAATATATGTCCCATTCATTTCCTCCTGGTAAACAGTATCTGTTCTCTAATGACAGCCAACATTGTGATGGGTATTGTACAGGTACGATCATGTTTCACAACCTTGATCACAACCCCATGATTTAGGATTAGAGAGGTTAGAAAGTGACCACACTATCAGTGCTCCTGCTTCTTGGCTTCTTGCTGAGACAGGAATCTTTCTTAATACCCATCTCCTCACCACCAGATATACACTTTCTCTCCAAAGTTTCTACAGAGCTCTGCACTTAATTTTAATGTGACTTAGTATGTTTTAATTATTTATTTAGGTTTTTAGCCCACTGAGTTGAGTTTCACATGACATGTTTCTTCTTTGTATCTGTTTCAGTAATGGCACATAGTAGCATATGTTTGCTGAATGAATTACTGTATGCTGAATAAATCTATGCAGGGATTATAGAATTACAGCATTTTCTCTTTTATTTGAAACTTCTAAATATAAGTGACTTGACCTTATCAGTTTTGATTCCCCAGGAAAAAAGCTTATTGGTCAAATGAACGATTTGGTGAATGAGTGAATACTTGAAGTATGCAGATTAGAAGCCCAGCATGTGGCAATGTGCTCTCTGTATTTTGTAAGGTTTGGGAGCAAGTAATAAAAGATCAGACAAAGGCCTCAAGGTCTGTCTAAATCTCTCTTACCCATCAGTTGAGTTGAGCTAATGCAGCTTTCCAGACTGGTGATATAAAAATATTAAAGATGAGAAACAATCCCCCACTCTTTCTTTGTGTCATTGTTGGAAGTTAGAGCTTGGGAAGCTAATTGAGGCATTGGCTGAAACTTGGAACTGCAGTAGTAGTTGCTTTTGGGGGTCATCTATGTCACAGTAAGTAGTATGGGCCTCATACTTGAGAGCAGTGGTTGTCAAAGTGTGGTTCAGGGACCCATGGAAGTCCCCAAGACCTTTTTAAGGCATCACGGATCAGAATGACTATTATGTCACTAGAGACCCTACTTGTTATTTTTCATCTTATTCAGTGGCATTTCCCAGATACTATGTCATATGTGCTATAACAACAGAGTGAAAATACACATCAATATGCAATATCCAGATAGCTTCTATTATGCTAAACATTAAAGAGATTTGCAAAAAAATATATAAAACAATGCTTCCCTTCACTATTTTTCTTTGAAAATATTTATTTCTTATATTAATACATAATGGTTGTATAGTAGCTATTTTTGAATGAATAAATATTTATAAAACTGTCTGTTTTGACTTTGAAAATGATAAATATTGATAGATATAATATACATAAACAAGCATATTTTAGGGTCCTCAATAATTTTAAAGCTGTAAAAGTCTTCTGAGACTAAAATTGTGAGAACCACTGAATTAGACAAATATAGACTCACGAGCTCTTTCAAACCCTGTGTCTTCTCTGGAAGCACCCCCTCCAAAAGATTTCCTTCTTGCTGGAATGGAGGTTTCGTACAGAGGATAAGGGTGATTACTTACAGGACTTAGGACATCCATCCACTCCTTTCTTGCCTCTAATCTACTCCCTTCTGAACAGAAGTTCTCTAGCTCTCCAGAAACCTGTAGCTAGAACCAGATATTTCAACTCCAGTCTAAGGACAGATTCTGGTGTCCATTCTCCATAGGACAAATCCCTTAAAGTATTCCTCTCCCAGAACCATGGGACCTCAGCTCCCAGACAAAATCTGTTCAAGGGAAAGTCACTACAATCAGCTACCCGAGGGTATGCTAATTATGTAGTTTCTGAAATGTTCTCTCAATAAATGAGCCGTTTAGTAATGGGAAAAATAAAATAACTCTTAATTGTAGTTGTAGAATTTCTAATAAAAACTATAATTAAAAATGGATACACATTGTCACTTTTATTAAATTGCTAAATAGCCTAGCAATATTCATTTATCCATGCAAGAAATGTTTATTAACTACTTATTATGTGTTAGGTACACTTCATGAATGTTTGTAAATACCCAGTCTAAAAGCAGTTGTTTATTGTGTATTGGCCCCTGATAGCTAGTTACTAAATCTTGGCTCTCTGAAATAACCAGAGACCAGGGCTAACTGTTCATAAAAATTTTATTTTATTAACATAGGAACCTCTCTTAAATGGAACATACTGGACAATTAAATTGGTAGTTTACTTCCAATTATGGTCTCCAAAGGGAAGCTAGGTGTATAAGTTGCAAAGTCAGTAACAAATAAAACAAAGGAGAACATCATGAAGCTTAGGGTAATCTGTAGTTATTCCCATTGGCAAGGTCATAAAATGGAAATAGTGGCTTTTGACAATGTGCTAAGACTGAAGACCGTGTAGTTGTGTTTTAGAGGCTTCCTTATGGGACATGCTGGCTTCGCATAGGTAGGAAATGATTTATTATTTGTTGTCTATGAACAGATGGTTCTGCCTGGCATTAGGTCATCAAATGAGTTCACTTAGTGGTGCACAGTTTACATGGACCAAGCAAAGTCTGAAAAATAATTTGACCCACCAAAGGATTGAAACTAAACAGGATTCTCAATTACCCTTATTTCAGGGAGATACTGCTTACTGATTAAATGAAACCTTTGGTGTCTGGAGGACTTTCTGGGAGTAAGAATCGGTTACAGACAGTCTGAGTTTGGGAAATGATACAATGAGGTCATAATGGATTTAGTTCCTCTTGAATGGTTATATGAAGAGAGAAATGAAATGTAGTTGAAGCCAGGTTTCTTCTGGGTAAATGCAAGGATGGGCAAATAATAAACCATATCTATATGGCATAATACTTTAAAAGTGTGGAATGAAAATAGATAATAACACTTAAATTATTTTCATTAACTTACCATTACTTTGGTTGTTAAATTGTCACTGCTTCTAATATATATTAGTATATAACAACATAAACAACATATGAAATAAACCAACAAGCAAAACACCAGCCACTATTAAAAAGCAGTTATGTCACCTTAGTTATTGCTAGATGGGCATGGGCATTCTTTATAAATTGACAGCTAGGGCTTTCATTTATAGAAGTGTTGCTACATGGTATTTCTATTTGTTGGGATATGTGGCATCTGGGCATCAAAACAGCTAACCCATCTCTGGTTACTGAACACAAGGCTGTGAAGTGAGTTAAAGTATTTCCCAGCATTCACTGCATTTTGGTTGGAAGCAATGGTTGAACAGAGTTTTTTTTTTTTTTTTTTTTTTAAGCATCATTCTTTTATTCATGGATATTCACAGAGTGATTACCATACAGAAAAGGTCATGTCTGCTGCCAGGAGTTTGCAGTATGATATGGTCAGCTATATGCACACTAGATTATAAAACCGCTTGATAAACCTTGTGATATAGGTAAAGGCACCACAATACTCTAACACAGTGGAAACAGGCCTGGGAACAGGACCACAGCTTTGTGAGTGGGTATTTAGAGCCCAAGTATCTATATCTCTTCTTTCTGTCCCTCAAACTCACCAAGCTCCTTCCTACTATTGCATTTGCTAATCCCTCTGCCCTCTGCTGGCAAGATCCTCCCCTATAGCATCCTGTTGTGGCTTTGCCTCATTTTCGCAGAGTTAAACATTCTCCTGTGCTTATTTTATATCTTTTTAAAGATACACAATTTGTGTGTTGTTTGTTTGTTTGTTTATTTATTTATTTTTGCAGTACTGGGAATGGAACTTGGGGCACTCTACGACTGAACTACCATCCCCAGCTCTTTTGTTTTCTTTTGTGAGAGGGTCTCTCTAAATTGTGCAGGCTGGCCTTTGAACTTGCCATCCTCCTGTGTGAGCCTCCTGAGTTGCTGGAATTACAGGGATATGCCACCATACGAGGCTTTGTGTATGTGTTTTTGAGTATCAATGTGTTTTATGCATGGTTGTTTTAATTAATGCAAAGGCTATTGTGTCATATATATATCTCATTGTGTACATTTATCCACTAGAATACACACAAATATATATTTATATTTACTACTAAGGGTTGAACCCAGTGGTGCTTTACCACTGAGCCACATCCTTAGCTCTTTTTTTTTATTATTTTTTAAAAATTTTAAAACAGGGTTTTGTTAAGTTGCTGAAGTTGGCCTTAAACTTGCAATCCTCCTGTCTCAGCCTCTGGGGTAGCTGGAATTACAGGAGTGCCTGCTGCACCTGGTTTACACACTCTATTTTAAAGATACATAATTTTGCTTTTTAAATATCTAATCTGTTATTTCTGAGTTTTGTATAATTTTCCGCCAGCCAATACTTTGTATACTCATCCTTTCAGAGATGGATACCCAGGTGGCCTATTTCCTTAATCCTAACAAAAAAGTTGCAATAGCTGCAAGGACAATGTCCTTGTCCATGTCCCTTTGTGGATCTGAATGAGAATTTTACAGTATACTCAGAAGCAGAACTGCCAATGGATTGTACACATTTTTTAATAAATCCTGCCAAATGATTGTCTAGAATGGCTTTACCAGTCTAATCCACAACGACTGACCCAGAATTTTAAGTTAATGATCCTGGGGTCTCTATCCACGTTGTCTAAATATTAGAAAGAGAAGGTGAGAAGTAGGCTCCCCAGGAAGAGTGCTGCATCTAGCTGCTGTAAGATGTAGGATTGGAACTAGGTAGGATTGGAACTAGTTACCAAGACAGTAAAATAATGCACTGCATACTAAACTGTAAAGGAGCAGAGTAAAGATAGGGAGGAAGTAAATAGAGGGTTAAGAAACTAGAGGTCCCTATGAGGTCAGAAACATATGAAAAGAAAGTGACTGAGAAAATAAGCTTGAAGAATGCAAGGCTATAGTCATAGCCTCTAAGATCTTATCTTAGCTTGGGTTCCCTAGGTAATGAGCCTGAACTCACATGCTAAAACTCTATTTAGGGTATGATCCTAGGGTTGCAGGGGCGAGTGAAAAAAGGGAAATGAGAGAGAAGAGAAAAAGCAGATTTAGGGTGGCGCTTCACCAAACTGTCTGCAGTTTCTCTAGAAAACAAAGCTGCCTGCTGAGTCATGATAGAGCAGCCATAGTACAGAACCATTGCGTCTTTGAGCAGCTCCTGGGTGGGCAGGAAGGGTGAACAATTTACCTGTTGTCTTCTTCCTGGCTCCTGTCACTCAGTGGTCAAAGTCAACTCTACAGGGCATAATTTCATGTATTTCTGGGTTGTGTTTTGGGCCTTTCCAGGCAGCAGTTAGGGAAACCAGAATTTCTGTGGATTCAGTTAGGTCAGCTCAGAGGCTAGAGCTACTGAGTCTCCCTTTACATGGGTGTTACAAAGGCCCTGCTGGCCTGACCCTCAATCCAAAGAAGGTTGAGAATAATAATAGTATTATCCTGGGCTTTACAACAATGGGAGAGCATGAGCCATTGCCAGGGTTTGTGGCTGAGAAGCTGAACAAAGGGATGAAATCTTGGGGGCAGGCAGGTCCAAGCTGATCTGGGGTATGTATATACCATTACTATGTTAATGGAAATTCCAGGTGTGATGGTGGAGGCTGAAGTTGACTGAGATGTAGGTTATTTGATATGGGAAGACTGAAGGGCTGAGAGGCAAAGTGTTAGATGGGTGGTCCATGTTACTTTGAAATAGCACAGAATGGTGGGATGCCAGAGGCAGTAAGCCTGATGCATAGTTAGTATACACTGGCTATATTACTTAATGAACACCCATAACTAGAAAGAAAAATCACTTGCAGATCAAAGTCAATGCAGATAAAACCAAAAAAAAAAAAAACCCAAAAACTAAAAAACAAAAAACAAAACATTGTTTATACTTTGGTGTTTATAGTAAAATTTACTATTATCTTATTATTAGTTATGCAGATTATTAGTTAATAAATTAATTATAATTATTTCAAATAATTATAATTATTCCAGAAGGAAACTCAACAACACTCTCCAAAACTTACAGAATTTCAGAAACATAATTCTTTCGGGTAATAAATCATGGCTCTCTATCACCTGCAGGATTGAACCTGCTGTGGGTGCTGGGAGACATGAAACAAAGATGAATGAGATCCATGTCCCCCTGGTGTGCACAGTCTGGCAGGGGAGATAGGAAATTTAGATGGATAACAACAACATAAAAGTAGAAAGTGATAAATAACCATAAGACTGGCTGAAATAAATGCAGTGGTGGAAGAGGGCAGGTTCTGGAGGAAGAACAGGCATCTGGAAGTAAAAACTAAAGCTACAAGAAAGAGACAGGAAGAGAAAAGGGTACCGGAGAAGGAAAAAAAAAAAGAGGAGGGAAGGAGAGGAGAAAAAGAGGAAGAATGGGAAAGAGACCTGGGAAAATTTAAACGGAGTGGAAGTAGAAGGAGAGCAGGGAGAAACTTCAGGATGAGGATGAGTGAGAGACTGGCAATTTAAAATGTGGGGACACATGGAAGCTGCCTGGAAAGGCTGGGAACCAGCTCAAATGTGTTAATGCCCAAGATGCTCACTCTCCTTCCTACCAGGAATCACGGGGGAGAATTTGGCAAATGAAAGTCCATTGGCCTCTTGGAAAGAGAAGAGAAGAATGGAGAAAAATCCCAATGCTGGACCTGGAAAATTATATAACATTAGTGATGAAATTTCACGAAGGAAACAGACACCATATATATGGTTTTCTTTCAAGTCTCCTGTATCTTGGTAAACAGTTTTAAAATAAGAAAATGGAGACAGTAGAACAAAGGGTACATTAAATATATATGTGTACATTAAATATGTGTGTGATACACATATACACACACACATATGTATATATATATTGTGTGTGAGGGGTCTTGTTGTGTTGCCCTGGCATGTTCTGGAGATATAAGAATTAACATAACAAATTCCCTGCTCTGAAGCCTAATAAGGAAGACAGACAAATTAACAAGTATTTGAAACTTGGAGCAGCATGTTACCTTGGGATCACAGAGGAGAAAACCACTATCAGTCAGTGGACTTCAGGGAAGTCGTAAATGGCATTGAGGTGAATAAAGGGACTATGGGCTTCAGGGAGGTAAGATAACATGAGAATTGTGGTGGATCAATTGGCCCAATTTCATAATCATGTTAAGTATTGCTGGAAGCTGGATAGCAGAAGCACTAAAGGCAAATGGTATTTTTTCCTGGGGTCAGGATTTGACAAAACCAATCAGAAAGAGGGGCACAATAACCAAAGACTTGAGCTTTTGTAGTTGAAATGGCTGTTCATGGGATCAGATAAGCAGATCTGAAAAGAAGTGAGAGTACAGGAGAGAAGGGAACACAGCCCAAGAGAGGGTGAGAAAACCTATGACTCACCAGGATGATAGTTTTGTCCCTCTCATGTTCCCAGGAAATCTGCTGATACACAGAGGGGAGCTTAGCTTGGAGGACTCTGAGCTGGAGTCCAAATGCTATGAGCCCAAGGCTGATCCTTTGGGCAAAGGTAGCTGACTGCAATTATGGAGCCTCTTGTGTGGAACTTTATCTGGAGAAAATAGGGCTATGGTAGATAAGCTTGAACAGAAATAAGCAATTCATGTGCTTAAAAAAAATCAGCATGGAAGCATTATGGAATCTGTTCCCAGCTCAGCCCAATGGATGCAGTTCCTTGTGAAAAAAACGTCGTAGACAAAACAGGTATCTCTGTAAAACCCAGGAGCTGCTTGGGGACTTCTCTAATGGTTATAAAACAGAGAAGATGATCCTTTCATCCTCCCCATCTCTCTGAACTTACACATCAGAAAACCTTAGTTTTCTGGTAATAAGGCTTAGCAAAGAGCAGGACACCAAGTGGAGCTGAGGTACTCCGAGTGGGAGAAGGTTTATTCATGAACAAATGCCCAGTGGCCCAAAGATACAGCCCAGAGGGAGCTTGGAGTGGGGCTGCTCAATCAATGGCAGAGACAGGTCAATAGAGAATGGTTCTCACTCTCTACTGTACAGGCAGAAGAGCTTAAGCTTTTAGGCTATGGAATGACATAGTTTAGTTCTGTAACTTACTAGCTGTGTGAATTTGGTCAACATATTTTAACTCTTTGAGCATGTTCCTGAGGTCCACTGCTTCCTCTAGTGGATGAAGTAAACAAGACATTTCATGCAGTCCTTTAACCCAGTCAGGCTTCAGAGAAGGAATTCCCTCTCTCTGATGGTGCCTCCTCATCCCTTGTCTCCTTCTCACTCATCTTAAGTTTAAATGTCATTTTCCACCCTGGAGAATGCATCCCTGAGCCCTGTAGCAGACTCTAAGTTGCTACCCAAATTCTAACTACATCTTATTTGGTTTGAGCATCAACTTCTCAAAGAATAGAATCCTAAAGAGTCTGGGGACAAATCCTGAAGAACTTAACCCAAGTAGTCATCATAAACCCCTCTCTATTCCCAGCATTTAGGGGTGGGGGTGTGATTCAGTTTTGACTTATGTCAGGTGAGAAGTCTCAAGCTCCTGAGACAGATTTCCCCACTCTTGTAAAGAGACACTCTTTGTTACCTTCAGGCACTGTTCAGTTGCTCCAGCCATTCTGAGATCCTGGATGGGTGGCTCTGGACAGGGACAAAGCTGACAGGCTGGCTATCACAGGAGGAATAACGGAAACAGCCTGAGGCACTCCCTGACATTGCTGAATTCACCAGGGAGAGCCTCCTGACCTTGGGCCTTCTTGGTCACATGAAACAATAAATTTCTTTATCATTGATGACATTTTAAATTGGGTTAATTATTAATGGCAGCCTCCCACACTTAAATTATGACGCCATATTTTTTCTCATATATTTTCCTTCATAGTCTTTATCACATGTATGTTTACTTTTATGTTGATTTGTTTAATGTCTGCTCCTCCACAAGATAACAGATTCTAAATTAACAGAGGTGACAGTTAATTTTGTTACTATTGAATCCCCACTGGGCCTGAGACGGAGGAGTGGTTAAAAGCATTTTATTGGAAAAATTAATAAAAGACTAAAAAATGGTTACTAGCCTTCCTCCTCCTTTTGGGGTGATATGGTTGAGATGACAGTACAGAATAGCTGGGAGAAATGTGAATTCCCATACTCTGAGGGGTATGAACATAGGTGGCAGTCTGTACCCCATGAATGGCTTTCGAGTTTTCTCTCAATTAACAATAAGAAGTACATACTACATGTTATCCCAGGGCATATATATATATATATATATATATATATATATATATATAACTAAACTGAAAGATTTATAAAACATTTTTGCTCTTCCTATGTGTGACATACTCAGTTATTTTATTGTACTTTTTCTAAAAAAAAAAGATGCTAGCTTTGACTCAATACATCAAGTTTATGACTCATTAATTAGCAACCCACATTTCAAAAACAACCTGGATTAAATGAAATATAAGAGCTTCAAAAATTCCCCCCCGCCCCGTTTGTCATTAAATTGTTCACAAAACTTCAGTCCATCGATTTACATGTCCTTTATTAGAAGGACATAGCAAAGACTTAATTATTTCCCCCTTTCTTGTGGAATTCTCTTTCACCCCCTCTGTCTCCTCAGGTTGGGCATGAATGTACAGATTCTGGCTTAAGTCCAGGAAAAAGTAGTTTGTAATTTTTTTTTGCTTATTTTTCTCTAGTTTGCACAAAACAGAACTACATTCTTCTTCCTCTAAACTTAATGGCCCCATTCAACAAATTTCCCCAGGCCTCATTTCTATACGTTTATGTATGCAATAGTGCATGCTGGTGTTACCTGAGCCCCACTGCCACCGTGTGGTTTTAAACCCAAGGGAGTCGGGTTCTAACATTCTGGATGCACACGGAGAATAGACCCTCACTGTACTTCCCGTTCCTCAACATAGAAATGGCCCTTGTCCTCGGTAGATCTGCCAGTAGAATTCCTCTGGGCGCAGGAGGAAAAGGGGAAAAACCACATGGAGATCGCACAACTCCAGTCACGGCAAATAGTGCGGTGGGTGTATGTATATATTTAGAAAACCACAATGCACGCCTCAGGAAAAAAAACATGTACTCAAAAGGCGACAGCAGAGTATTAAATTAACTGCTTGAGTGATCAAGAAAGCTCCCTGTTAGAGACCTGCAGATGCAATTCCGGAGATACAATCTCTGTCCCTTGAAACTCGGTTCAACCACTGCCCCTAGCGTCACGTGAACTGGCAAACTAACGCAAGTTATGGCTCAAGAGTTTGGGAAAAGCGCGTCGCCAATCTACTCTGGGATCACACGTCCCCTAGAAGGGCACTGGTGTGACCAAAGAGAACAGGTCCAAGATGCGTGCGCCAGTTTGCGCTCTGGGAGGGAAGGCATGATAGGGGGAGCCTGCAGAAACAGACTGGAGGGATGGAGGATAGGGAGGGAAGAAGAGATGAACCCCCTCCCCCCCGAACTTTCCTCTCCCCTCGTCCCACACACTTGAAATAGAAATAATAATAACAGAAATATGCTACAACCACGATGTTATCGCCCTACTTAAGTTGCCTGGCTGGATGCTACGGGGTATAAAGTGCGGACTGCGGTGGTTTCCACTGGCTTGTCTAGCGAGTAAAGGTTCGGGCTGGTGCGGGCGCGCGCGCCGATGACCCCACCTTTGGGGAAGCCGGCTCCCTGCGGCTCAGCGCAACAGCCCCGACTGACCCCCGCCCTCCTGCGTCCCTCCTCTCGCGCTTCCTCCCCCTCCTCCCCCCGCGCGCCGCCTCTGCACCGGCCCCCGCAGAGGAGCTGGGCGGCAGCACCGACGCCGCCGCAGCTCTTGCCCGCCGCGCGCTCGCCGCGTCCCCGGCTCACACGCAGTCCGAGCGGCGGCGCCCGCGGCCCTGTGCCCTCCTTGCGCAGGGTGCGCACCGCCCGTGCTGGCTGAGCTGACCTGCGCTCGGCTCGGGCGCCGCAAGCGGCTGGGGAGGGCGGCGTGGGAGAGGACGCCAAGACGCAGGGTCAGCCACACAGAGGTGACAAGCTGCGCACCTGGAAAGTTACCCGGCTGTCTGGTGAGGTTCGAGGGCTGGGGGGGTTTGGGCACCGGCACTTGTGGGGAGATACGCGTGTGCATGCTGTGAGTGCGCTGCGCGGTGCGCGCCTCGTTCCCCACCCAGCCGGTCTCATGCTCGTGCTGACTGCGTGTGGACGTGTGCACGCGTTGTGTTCGCTCGGTGTGGCAGCGGTCCTTCGGTGTGGCACCTCGGTGAGGATCTCGGTGTGGATCTCGGTGTGGCAATAACAGCCTTCGCTGCTGTTTGGGCCTGATGGCTTGACGATGTTGTCAGGGTGCTTTGCTTTCCTGAGCTCTTGGTCCCTCTTAGGAGACCAGCACTCAGGCAAGGACTTTTTTCCAAGTCCTTGTAAACTTGTGTGGGTGTCCTGTGTCACTCTGGGCACCCTGAGGCACTTGCACATCTCTGTATTTCCTGATGAAGAAGAAACAAGAACAAACAGAAGAAAATAAGAAATCAGCCGTTTTGGGGAAGAGAAATGGGTGCAAGTATGAGAAGAGCCATTGTGCAAATGCATAGCAGGTTGGGTCCAGAGTTGAGAATACAAAGAAACAAGGCAGGAGGAGTAGTTAGGCAGAAAGGATGAAGCCAGACAGATGCCTCGGTTTCCTGATCATCATGTTGTTCCTAGGGGCATTTTTTTTTTTCTTAAATAAAGGAAGAGAGCAGCATACACCTGCTCCCCGCCACACCCCCATACATACTGTTCCTTAGGAATTGTCTCTTCTCTTTGCAAGTTTCTATTTAACTCATGGAGAAGGCGATCATCCCACATAACATGCAGCAGCTGTTGCCAGTATTCCTGTTTAGTTTTGCACAGGAGGGTATGAGCTGATATAGTGGAGAATTCTCTTTAGAAAATTAGAGACTGTCCTCTCTATTGGAATGCTGTGTAACTAAGAATAAGTGACATTCAAAGATGATGCCCCGGAACTGTATTGCGTTTCTCCCCTGCCTTCTCCCCACTTTTTTTTTTTTTTTTTTGTATTAGGGTTTGAATCTAGGGGCACTTAACCACTGAGTCACATCCCTAGCCCTTTTAATTTTTTTTTTTAATTTTGAAACAGGGTCAAAATTGCATAGGGCCTTGTTAAGTTTCTGAGGTTGGCTTTGAACTTGCCTCAGCCTCCCTAGACCCTGGGATTACAGGCATGCACCACTGAGCCTGGCAGGAATGTTCCCCTTTTACATGAAATGTTGATCTCTGACACCCTGAAGTCAATAGAAGTGAGACCAATGAGAATTCACATAACAGTGAAGGCATGTGTTGCCTCGATATTTCGAAAGTCCTGTAATCCTATAATATCTGGTTTCCTTTGGATTATTTCTGTCAGTTATCCCTTCTTCTCCTATGTTTTAATTTTCTCTAATTTCAGTGGTTTATTATCCTGGGCTTATACATACTCTAATTTCTATCCATGAACCATCTTGAAGTCCCTACCCAGCATCAGCTGTCTCTGTGGTCCTTTGTAATAGTTTCTATCCTCACTCTTTCTCTCCCACAAATAATATTCATAGGTGTTCCTAATATGTTCAGATACAGCAGTAGAGGCCTTCCTTTCTCTTTCCCCTGGGTGATCTCATCTGCTAATAGGACTTCAAGTCTTACTTCTGTGGAACAGTCTCTTACCTTGACTTTCATCTTTGTATCTTGGTAGACATTCCCACCTTGACAACCCACAGGCATCTAAAATTCAACATTCTATAAATGCAGATCCATTAGTGGCTCCATAAAGTGTGTTCATTCTCCTTCCTGTAGTCAGTGTCATGATGGCATGCTCACAGATGTGCTCTCCATGTCATGTTTGTCATGTTTGAATGAGTGAAAAGTGTAGAGTGGAAAGTGCTGCCTTCCTTCAACATTTCCAAGATCAAAACATTGGAATTATTTGGTCTTCCCTTACGTGCACACCCATTTATTTATGACATTGAGACTCAACCCTGCAGTGTTCCTCCTATCCTCTTCTTTGCATATTAAATTCTCTAATCCTTTCTCACTTTAATGAAAACAAGAGCTACTTCTCACATATCTTTAGTTTTTTCCCAACCTCATATAGACTTATACACTCTTTCTCTCTTCATTACCAGTCTCCAAAGTTGAAGCACTTTGTCAACTTCACCTTTTACATGTGTCAATTGCTACATAATTTTAGTTTCTCCATTTTAAATTTTTTTCTAGTGTCTATTTATTTATTTATTTATTTAGGGTCCCAGGGATTGAACTCAGGGGCACTCAACCACTGAGCTATATCAACAGCCCTGTTTTGTATTTTTTTAGAGACAGGGTCTCACTGAGTTGCTTAGAGCCTCCCTTTTGCTGAGACTAGCCTTGAACTTGCAATCCTGTGTCAGCCTTCCAACCCTCTGGGATTATAGGTGAGTGCCACTGTGCCCAGCTTGTCTCTATTACTGCTTATTAAACTTTTTTCTACCTTAAATTTCCACAGGTCCCTGAAACTGAGAATTGCCCAAATTAAACTAGAATCATATTCCTCAAGACTGTACCTCATTTTGGTTAATGCTATAACCTCTTACCCAGATGCCACATATGACCTTGCAAAACTTTCTTCTCTTTATTCCTATCATCACTTAAATTCTATGATCTATCATCTCTGACCCGCTCCTATGGAACTGTATTTCTGTGTGTTTCCTATTTATCTGTCCATGTAGCTCCCCAAAATAACTGAATGGAATGCTACCAAATTTGGCAGTCAAAATATAGGATATGTGACATTCATAAAATTCACTGTGCACATTCTGCTAGGAGGAGGGATACTTCAAAGATAATGTTGGGGGTAGATGAAACTTTGGTACAATAAGCTCATATGATTGTGTTCCAAGAGAAAATTTTTCTCCGCAGGATACTGTGGACAGATGAAACAAACAGCAGGTTCAAAACTTAGCCTCAAGTCAATAGTCACAAGTCATATGGACAGAGGATTTTAATTGTTGCATTGATAAAGAGTTTAGATGTTTCTTACAAGGGCAACTCTGTTTTCACTTCAATTTTGAGGCACGAATTTATATGTTCAATGATGGTTAATTATTTTCTAAAAGAACTATGGTGAGACAAGTTAATGGTAACACCACACTGATATGCATTAGTTTCATATATGCTTAGAATTTTATTTAGAAAGACAGTATAATCCACTCCTCTCATTTCAAGCTAAACGGCCCATATCATAAAGGAGGATCTTTTCTCCTTCATGATGTATCAAAAAGAAGTTGCAATTACGTGTAGCCATAACTTTACGACATCCTTCTGATTACCATGGAGATGCTACTTTTTTTCCCCAGTCAAGCTGACCAAGTCATTAGAATAGGGTTGGGACTCTGAACCGGCCTTAGTCTGGTACTTATCACCTCTTCCTTGATTGGTGCAATGGCCTTATAGTCTGTCTTATTTCCTCTAGGCTCATTTCACTCCATTCCATAATTATTTCCAAGAAAATTATCTTTTTACAGGACAGATATGACCATATAACTTGAAAAAAAACTTGGCTTAACATTAAAATCCACATCCCGTAACATGGCATATGAAGTTTTAGTGTCTCCCTCCAGTATCTTGCTTTTTTAGATTCATTACTCATCACTTTCCTTCCACCCATCATGCATTTTATCCTGTTCCCTGAATGTGCCATCAGCTTTCTTGCACTCATTTTTTAGTACATGTTCTTTTTTTAATTAATAGACTTTCTATTTTAAAGCAGTCTTAGTTTTATAAAAAAAAATATTGCTGAAAAGTACACAGAGTTCCTATATTCCCCCTCCACTGGCTTCCCCTGTTCTTAACATCTTGTAACAATGTGTTATATTTGTTACGATTGGTGAACCAATATTGACACATTACTATTAACTAAAGTGCATAGCTTATATTCCGGTTTTTTCCTTGTATTGCACTCCATGGAGTTTTGACAAGAATGTAATGACATATATTTACCATCACAGTGTTACACAAAACAGTTTCACTGTCCTGAACATGCATTTTTGTTCCATCTACTCATCTCTTTTTCCCTCTCTCAGCCTTTTGGCAACTTCTCATGTTTTTACTGCTTATAAGTTTTGCATTTCCCAGAATGCCATATAGTTGGAATCATACTATATGTAGGTTTTTAAGATTTGTTTTTAAAAATGTCCAGTAAGGCATTTAAAGTTCCTCCATGGCTTCTCATGGATATACTTTGTATTATTGTATAATATCCTACCGTATGGCTATACTACCATTTGTTTATTCCTTAACCCAAACTAAGGTCGTGATTGCTTCCAAGTTTCAGCAATTATGAATGAAACAGCTATAAACATTCATGTGCGGGTTTTGGTGAAGACATACATTTATTATCAGTTGGATAAAAACCAGAAGTAGGATTGGCTTTGTAAGCAGCTGCCATCTTGTCTTCCAAAGTGGCTGTATCGTTTTACTTTCCCACCAGCAGTGAATGAGTTTCTGCTGCTGCCTATCTTTGCCAGCAGTTGATGTTGTTGGTGTTTGGGATTATAACCATCCTAATCTGTGTATAGTAGTATCTTATTGTTCATTTAATTTTCAAATTTCTTCATGACATATGATGTTGAGCATCTTTTCATATGCTTATTTGCCATCTGGGAATCTTTGGTGAAGTGTCTGCTCAGATATTTTGCCCATTTTTTTTTTTCAGTTGAGTTGTTTGAGTTTTAATTGTAGAGTGTTAAGAATTTCTCCTATATTAGGTAGGTGTTTTGTAAGTGCTTTCTTCCAGTCTGTAGTTTCTTGTTTTATCTTAATTCTTCTTTTTTTGCAGAAGAGAAATTTTTAATTTTAATAAATTCCAAATTATTAACTTCTCCTTTCCTGGATTGTTCTTTTAGATTTTTACCTAAAAAGTCATCACCAAACCCAAGCTCATCTAGATTTTGGACTATGTCTTCTAGGCTTTTTATTGTGTCTTATGTTTAGGTCTATGATCCACTTTGACCAAATTTTTGTAAAAGAGGTAAAGCCTTTCTCTAGACTTTTTATTTGAGGGGGGGCGGGTATAAATGTCTAGTTTTTCGAGTGTAATTTCTTAAAGACTATCCATTTTTCTCCACTGATTTGCTTTTGCTTCTTTGTCAGGTAACTGTATTCTTTGAGTCTCTTTCTGGGCCTTCTGTTCTGTTTGATTGAATCTATTTACCTGCTTCACCAGACCATTCACAGCCACTTTCACTTTTCATACTGTTTTTGACTATCGTAGCTTATACTAAGTATCCAAGTTAGGTAGTGGCTCATTAAGCGGCCGGGGAGGCTGAGACAGGAGGATCATGCTTTCAAAGCCAGCCTCAGCAAAAGTGAGGTGCTAAGCAACTCAGTGAGACTCTGTCTCTAAATAGAATGTAAAATACGGCTAGGGATATGGCTCAGTGGTTGAGTGCCCCTGAGTTCAATCCTCAGTACCCACCCTTGCAAGCCCCCCCACCAAAAAAAAAAAAGTTAGGTAGAGTCAGTTCTTTGACTTTGTTCTCCTATGAAATTGTGTTGATGTAGTACATTTTTTTATCAATATGTTTTTCTACTAAGATGCATTATTTTGAAGGGTAAATCATGTTAGTAATAATAACAGTGTCCAATATTAATTAAACAAGTACTGTATGCCAGATATTGTTGTGCTAAATTCTTATTGTGGTCTATCTCATTTAACCCCCAAACAACCCTAAATGATTTGCAACATTATTTTATCTGTATGTGCAACTATCTGTGTGTCTCTCTTCTGTGACTGGCTTGAAGCCCAGTACCTTGCCCCAGTGCATAGAAAAACCAAGTGAAAGTGCTTGCACTGGAGCGATGGCTCCATAGACTTAGTCAGCACTAGACCAACTCCCATATTTACAGATAAACAAGTAGTTAGATGCATACATAAACCAGTGTGTGCATATGAGTGTATTTATGTCAGACTCCAGATGGGTAGAGAAAGAAACAGATATTATTTAGATCAGAGCCAGGATTTGGGTTTCAAACTACTTTAGTGCTAGAGGTAAAAACAGACATGGAAGCCCAGTTCCTCCCCTATCTACTGCCAGGCATAAATGGGAGGGCAAGGGCCTTCTCAGGAGCTATCACTTTCCTTGGGTGTCTCCTCGTACCATTTGGTGGATTGCGTTTGCTAAATGATGAGAAAATTAATGTGACAATAAAATTTCACAAAACTATGGTTTTGCTCTGTTCAGGCTATGTGTCACTACTCACCCAATTCCCCTTTCTCATTTCTGTTTTCAGAAGAATACTCCTTTCCCAGTGAACCAGGTTTCTTTGTTACCTTCAAAGATAATTAAGTAGGACTGGGTGCAGTGGTGCATGCCTGTAAGCCCAGTGACTCTGGAGGCTGAGGCAGGAGGATAGCGTTGTTCAACTTAGCAAGACAGTGTCCCCAAATAAAAAGTATTGGGGATTTGGTTCAGCTGTTAAGTGCTCCTGGGTTCAATTCTCCGGTACCATAAAAAAAAAAGAAAAAGATAATTAGGTGGATCTTTTGATTTAAGAAGTTCACAGCACTATAAGAAAATAACTAGGGGTTGTTCCATGAAAGAATGCAAAGCCCAAGGAGTCCTTGAAGTTCTGGAACAGGCTTGTCATTTACAATGGTTTTTAGACTCCATGTTTTGATGGGGCTTGTTACCTAGGCTGTTGATATCGAATGGCATCTTTTCTCAGTGGAAGATGCAATCCAGCCAGAGTCAAATTCCTCTTCTCCCAAAGTGATATTTGAATCATTAATGATTTTTTGCGTGGAAGGCATCTTGTTTACTAGACTTCTGCCCCACCTGGAAATGATCACCCTGGGCTCTTCTCAAACCAGGACATTAACGCCTGCCTCTGGTCCCATAGTATTAAGAGAGCTTCTCTTTTCCTCATGTCTACTAGATGTCAGAAATTGCATCAGAGACTTTACAAATGCAATCTTCATAATAACTCTATGAGATGTATTCAAGTGTATGCATTTTATAGAAAATAAGACTAAATCAGAGATTCCAAGTAATGTATTTCTATTGGGAGAGGGCAGAGTTTTTTGAACCTTGAGTAGCCTGATTGTATTGCTCATGTTAAATTTGGATTTTCATCTCTAAAGCCATTTCTTGTTACATCATGTATTGCCTTCTGAATGTAAGAATGATTTTAATAACCTGTAGTTGCTAGATTGATGAAGCAACATCCTGATGTTCAATTCACCTTGTGGCTAGCAATCCATATTTGAGAAATATGTTATCTGAGTGACTGATATAGGAAACAGAATGAATCTAATTAGATTTTATGAAGCCAGAGACTTGAAACCTTGGCTTCAGGGGCAACAGAATTTAAACAGGTAAACTAAATAAGAACTCAGACTAGTATTGAGCCACTTAGTAATTTACTTATCTCAAATTAGTGACTTGAAAGATGAGTTAGCTACTCTCATTTCACCCCTCTTTGAAATTCTAAATAGCTTGAAAGATTTGTACAGCCTCCAAACTGACTTCATTAAAACCAGAGAATAGTTGGTGTTTGGGGAGAATTTAACACCCTCTACCTAATTGTGTTTCATGTTTGTAAAGTTATTGGATTGGCATAGATTTTTTAAAAATGTTATTCATAGAGAAAAAATGATTCTAAGCTGTTTCATATTTAGAATGCTAAAATTGTTTTCTCTGTCAAGTTTGACTGTAAATCCATAAAAGGATATGCCCCCAAACATGACACTTAGTTAGATCTTAGTAAACAATTGTGCCATGAATGAAGAATGAGTTGTTAGTTTAGTATTACATGTAAATGTGTTTATGCTGGCTTTCATTTTTTTATACAGAATTTCCTTTGTCTTCGTATTCCTCCTTGGCCAAAGAATGCTTGTCCATGAACGAAAAAAAAAACTGTCTAAAAGATGCTTCACTGCTGCATGTTCAAAATTTGTGCAAATGTTAATTTAAGATACCTTTGAGAGCACCTTTTATATGTCTGTATTTAGAATCTCATTTAAGTTTATTCTCATGTCCCAGCCTCACATCTTCTGATTGCTTATTCAAGATTTAACTGTTTTCAGGGCCCCTTCTTTTGAATTCCAGCTTCCTCAACCTTTATATATATATTTTTAATATATAAGAATAGTAAATGCTGCCAAGTGAACAAAAACATAAAGGTTGAACCTGTCACCTCTCTACAACATATTGAGGCAATTCTTTGAAAGTTAATGTATTTCAATGACTACTGGGAACCCAGATTCTATGAGGGACAAAAATTGTCTCATTTTTTGGCTCTCTTTTTTAAATCATTCTTTTAATCTTAATTTGTTTTATATGACAACATAATGGATTACAATTCACATTACACATATAGAGCACAATTTTTCATATCTCTGGTTGTACACAAAGTAGAGTCACATCCTTCATGTCTTCATACCTGTACTTAGGGTAATGATGACCATCGCATTCCATTGTCTTTCCTACCCCTATGCCCCTTTCCTTTCTCTCCCTCCCCTTTTCCCCTTTGCCCTATCTAGAGTTCATTTAATCCTCTCACCCCACGGCCCCAGCTCCCCACAACATATTATGAACCAGGGCCCTTATCAGAGAAATAATTCAGCATTTGTTTTTTTGGGATTGGCTAATTTCACTTAGCATTATATTCTCCAGCTCCATCCATTTATCTGCAAATGCCATGATTTTATTCTCTTTTAATGCTGAATAATATTCCATTGTGTATATATACCACATTCTCTTTATCCATTCATCTGCTGAAGGACATCTAGGTTGGTTCCTATTGTGAATTGTGCTGCTATAATCTGTTTCCTTATTTTAGATAACCAACAGTAATTCAGGCTTTGTTTATAAGTGTTACAATGCTTCCTGGTTATGGCTATCGAAAATTGCAGATTATGGCTATCAAAAATTGTACAAAAGTATGAAGTTTGACCAGGTACCTAAAAAGGTCTAACCCTATGGCAATTCTTCAGAGCATTATTTCCTAAACTTCATCTATTTGAGTTATACTTTTTGATTTTGTTCATATGTGCTTATTACCTACAGATGATTTATTTTTATTTTCATTGAATTGGCTCAGTAAACCTAAAATAATAAATTTAGCCTCCACTGAAGTAATATAAATTTGTAATGCCAATAGTTTATATTTCTAATAAATGTTAAAATAAATACATAGTTACTGAACTAAAAAAAATTCTCAATCAATTAAAATCATCCCTCATAACCCCTGATCTTCCTAATCACATACTGAGACTCACTGGATTAGTGATTGCTTTGGGGTTTACACTGAGCATATTCTTAGTGGGAGAAGGAGAGAACCTGGCACCATAGGTCATCATTTTTTGGACAACCTAACTTTAGGGCAGAAAGTAAAAGATATGGAGGAATCCTCATGCCTCTGTTTCCTTCTAAGGACCACAACCCAGAAGTTGTTAACAATGAGCAGCAGTATTATTATTATTATTATTATTATTTTGTATTGAGGATTGAACCCAGGGGCACTTAACCACTAATCCATATTCCCAGCCATTTCTTGTATTTTTTTTAGAGATAGGGTTTCACTGAGTTGCTTAGGTCCTCGCTACCTTGCTGAGGCTGGCTTTGAATTGCTGGGATTACAGGTGTGTGCCAGTGTCACTAATAAAACCTCCACCTTGTGAGGAATGCAGATGTGTTGTATTCTTTTTTTTTAACTTTATGTATTATAATTTGTTATATATGACAACAGGATGCAATTATACAAATAAAACACAAATTTTCGTATCTCTGGTTGTACACAAAGTAGAGTCACACCATTCATGTTTTCATACATGAACTTAGGGTAATAATGTCCTTCTCGTTCCATGGTCTTATCTATCCCTACGCCCCCCTTCCTTCCCCTCCCTCCCCTTTAACATAGATACCCTTATTACATGAATGAATAAAGAAAATGTGGTATATATGCACAATGGAATATTACTCAGCATTAAAAGAGAATAAAATCATGGCATTTGCAGGTAAATGGATAGAGTTGAATAATATAATGCTAAGTGAAGTAAGCCAATTCCCAAAACCCAAATGCTGAATGTTTGTTTCTGATATAAAGATGCTGATTGATAATGTGGATGTGGGGAGCATGGGAGGAATAGATGTGCTGTATTCTAAATTTGGGCAAGCCTTCTTACTGTAGCCATGCAGGGAGCTGGAGAGTTGTGACATTCCCAAGCCTCTGACTCTGTGGCTGCTTCTTTGAATCTTTGCTGTGCTAACATCCAAATAGCAATATTGTTGGGATGCTTTTGACAGCTATCCAGAGAATGCCCAAAGAGAACAACAGAGTGCTTAGGTGCCATATTTGTGCTTGCAAAGGAAAGGGGAAGAGTGAACCCAAATGCCAGCTTCTCTTCATGCAGGGATAAAGGAAACTATCACTAGCTTCGCTTCTGGATGCATGGAGACATTTGTTGCTCATTGAACGATGATGAATGCTGTGTGTTTCTATTTATGAAACAGAATGAGAGGGGTGGTGGGGACTGTTGGAAAATGAAACCTCACTTGGTTGTTCCTGATTCTGTGCCTCCTCGTCTCAGGTCCCTGAGCAACATGGGAAATGGTTCAGTGAAACCCAAACATTCCAAGCATCCAGATGGCCACACTGGGAACCTCAGCACTGATGCCCTGCGGAGCAAGGTGACGGAGCTGGAGAGAGAGCTGAGGAGGAAGGATGCTGAGATTCAAGAGCGGGAGTACCATTTGAAGGAGCTGCGGGAACAGCTGTCGAGACAGACCGTGGCCATTGCTGAGCTCACGGAGGAGCTCCAGAACAAGTGCATCCAGCTGAACAAGCTTCAGGATGTGGTGCATATGCAGGGAGGAAGCCCACTCCAGGCCTCTGTGGATAAAGTGCCTCTTGAGGTCCACCGGAAGACCTCGGGATTGGTCTCTCTCCATAGCAGAAGGGGAGCAAAGGCCGGGGTGTCTGCGGAGCCAACAACCCGAACCTATGACCTCAACAAGCCCCCTGAGTTTTCCTTTGAGAAAGCGAGAGTCAGAAAGGACTCCAGGTAAGAAGTTCCATGCCGTTTTAATTCAGATGGCCTTAATGTTAAGAAGGACCAGAGTGATAACTATGAAGGCTTTTGAATGGTGAAGAGCATGTAAACTCTCAGATGTGGGGCTAGAGGGGATTCCCAAATGGTTTTGTTTTACAAAAGTATCTCTCATTAAGTAGAACATTTCTTTAAAGCAAAAATTGCACTTTATGTGGACTTTGAGGTGTATAGACATAAATGCAGACATAATGAGTTGCTGAGTTTACTAAAAGCCCTTTCCATTATCTTACAATCCCTGGAGGAGTGAGGAGGTAGGTTTAGGAAGTCTATACTTCTTTTCTTTTAGAGTAGACCTAAAAATGTACACAAATCACAATAAAATATGAATATGTATAGCAAAAACCACTTCTGAGTAGTTAAAAGGAGGCTGACTTCATTCATTCGCTATACCATTTATGTTGAGCACTGTTCTCTGCCAGCCACTGTGTTGATTGCTTAAAATAAATATTCCCAGATCCTTTTTTTGTGGGGGAGATTGTATACCCAGAAACAAATAAGAGATGTATAATTATTAATTGGGTTAATGTTGTGATGGAAACCAGCAGTATAATGGGTTGTGTTGAGGGTGAGGGGGAAAGAAAGGAAGCAGGAAAGAGGAGCAGAATTGTGATGAAGGCCTGGTTGAGGTGGTGACCTTGAGCTGAAATATAAAGAGGTCAAAACCAACCAAGTAGAGACTAAGTGGAAAGAACATTTTAGGAAGAGGGAACAATTAAAAGCTAGAATGCATTTTAAAAGTTAGAATTTTTTTCTCTTTAAAAATTTTTTAGTTAACATAATTGTGCATATTTATGAGGTACAGTGTGATATGTAAACACATGTACACAGCACTTACTGGTCAATTAAAGGTGATTAGCATTTTTATTTCTTTATCATTTATGTTTGGAGCAAAAATTAGAAATTTTAAAAGAACATATAAATATCGCAACAATTTTGTGTGTATATGAATATGTATATGCATGTGTATATTTTTCTGGCTTAAGTTTTATTTTCCTGACCAGGAAAGATTGATTACAAATATGAGTTAGGATTCTCCTTTTGCATGGTTTTTAAATAAGTAAATATTTACTAACTGAAATGAGATCTTTTGCTTTACTATTGCTGTGGCTGAGCCTGGATCACTGTGGCAAAATGCAAGAGCTGTGAAATTAAATCAAATTTTAATTTATTCATAGACACAAGTAATATAAATCAGAATAAAACATTCAACCTAAGCAAATGAAAGATTTATTTTGACAACAAAATTACAAAGGGGGGTTTAACTCATCAATTTGTTGACAGCAGTTGGTGGCATATATGAAATTATTGATAAATATTTGTTAAGGAAACTAGTCATACTGGATTATTAATCATAATATTCTATGGCTGAAAAAATATGATTAATATTAGGTTTCAGGAAAGTTTTATTAAGCCAAATGTTTTATTATTAATTGGTTTAGAAAGATCTTATCTACTCTCCTTTAAAAGTAATACTTGTTTTAATGCTATGAACTCAGAAATTTTAGCTGTCACAAAATTGCACTTGTTTTTCAAACTTGAACAGCATCCAGTGTTACTTTTTGATATATCAGAGACATTTGAACTTATATTAATATTGTATATTATTCATTATGCTACATATGTACATAAATATATTATGACTAGCAATATGCTTTCATATGTAGGACAGTGTGTCAGAGAGTTTAGTAGCAATTCATCTTCTTTGACCCTATCCTTACATAGGCCACTAGATTTCTCCTCTTGAATGAAGATTTTGTTCAATTACTTTGTTCAAAGAGTTATGCTTATTTTGAGACAAAATACCATTTTCTTGGTGCTAAATAATCTGAGATAAGCATATTTCTTTGAATTTCTTTATTAGCTCTTTTATAACCAGGCAAAGAAAATCAGTAATTACATGCTGTCAATTTCTGAGACAAACTGCATTTCTTTTCTTCTGTCTAGTGAGGGACACAGGAAAGACATTATAGCTTCTGAATAAGGATTATCAATGACTGTTCTCACCCTAAAGGCAGACCACGTGGGTACCAGTCTATGTTGAGGTCAGAATGAGGAAATGAACTAATTTGTTTCTTAATGATTGGTCCTAAAAAAGAGCAGACTAGATCATTCATGCCCTAAAACGTTTCATCTGCTTTCTCAGAGCCTTGTGCTTCTATATTAAAAAACAGAATATGGAGTCACTCTTTTCTCATTGACTGATATGTACCACACTTTCCCTTGAAAAAAGTATAACTATGTCTCTCTGAAATAATTGCTTAAACACAGCCAATTTCATCAATTCAGAGACTTATTTTTTTTTTCGTTTTTCATTTCTAACAATTTCTTTTTCATTTCCAAGAAGTTCTAATTCGGAAGAAAAAACAAATGTCAACCTTGAATATTTTTAATATCTCTTTTATGCAATATATCAAAATTTTGTAAGGAACAATTTTCTAGAAGTTAGAGCATTAACAAGATGGGAGCATCTTCCACCGCTAAAAGGATTATGCACATTATGTATTGGTTTGGCTACTCTATCAAGCAGGGCTTGCTAGATATTAGAGAATTTAAGAACCTCAGTCAAAATGACTTCTCTGTTTATTCTTAGTTCTCATGATTTATTTGTCAAACTTTTTATAAACTTTACTAGCTGAATCTAAGATTAAATCTTGTTCCTACTACATATGTATCAACTACATTTTGGATAAAATTTACCCTTCACATGGAACAGAAAGCCATTGGATGGAGTTTCAGTAATTTTGTCAAAAGGAATGAATGTCTCTAGTAAGTATCACAGAGCAAGAAACTGAGGGGAGACTATCAAGTCTCCCACAATCAACAGTATTTTTAATATCTCTTTTATGCAATATAAGCCCTGGTAGATGGCAGAGTACACAATTTGATAGAATGACAGATTCCAAGTTTGAGGATTCAGATTCAGTAATCTGAATCTTCTTTACAAGAAACTAACTCATGAACATCAGTGTGTGGTTTTCCGAGTCTCCTGTGATCAGATGTATTGTGAATGATGAGTAACATGCTTCAGCTTCAGGGCTGCCCCCAGCTCATCCCAGCTTTGTTGTCGGATACCCATCAAGTAGGTAGTTAGTGTCCAAGGGCATAACTTAAACTGTGTACTTGTACCTCTGTTCTTTATATAGAGAAACAATAATGGTATTCTAATGGTACTGGGGAATCTGGGCAATTGTCTCACAAAATTCTCAGGTTCACTTTTTAGGATCTGGTTCTAAAGTAGTTCAGTGCTGTGCAGTTGAAACTTCTGCAGTGACAGAAATTTTCTGTAATCTGTATTCATTCAACAAGATGGTAGCCAAAACCCAAATTTGGCTACTAGGTAATTAAAAATTTGGCTGCTATAACTAGGGGACTGGATTTTTAATTTTAATTCATTGGAAAATTAAATACCCATATGTCTCATGACTGATGAACTAGATATTGCAATTCTAGACTATATGGTTTAGATGGCAACTGCTGTGGCGTGAAATGAGAATTATGATCTAGTGCAGTTTGGGTATACTTTATAGACAAAGTAAGACCAGTGTGAATTTTTATGAAGCCACAGAAAATAAGAATATGACTCTTAGATTGAGGTGGGCCCTAAATGGAATTGCTGGGAAGCTGCACTGGAATCTTCATAACCTTTTGTAGTGACTTGGCCTTGTGCCTGTGGACCATTTTAGATCTTCAAAAGCATATAGCTGTGCAGACATGTAGCCTGTTTCTATTATAGGCTCTCAGCGTTTTTGCATTATTATAAAATCACATGACAAGTCAGAGTACTAGCAAATATTCTGATCTCTGATTTAAATGTAATAAGGGGAACATCAGAAGACTTTAGAACTAGAAGAAAATTAAACATTATTTCATGCTACCCTCCTGGAGATTGCAGAAACAGGTGCAGGGGAGTTATAGAATACACCGTGAAAGGTGGTAGAGCCAGGATTGGAATATAAGACTCTTGATTTTGAAACCAGTTCTTCTTCTCTGCAGTCCTGCTCTAGTGTTTTCAGATCTGCCCGCAAAATGAAAAAAAAAAAAAAAAAAAAAAAGGCCTCTAGTCAGACCAGTTTGGGCACCAGTCTACTTTTTGATGATATACCCAGTTGACTGGTAATAAGAACAATGGTGCTTCCTGCATCTTCCATGTGGAGCTGAGCTGAGCTTGCCCATTGCATAGTTGTCACTAAGAGCTGCATCCTCAGAGCTCTGACTGAGAGGAAAGGACTTTGAGAATGATTTGATCTATCTGATGGCCCAAACTGTGGTGTATATGGAAGGTTACATATATATCATGTATAGTGCTTCTTAAGGCTGAAGACTGGATATCAGTGGTAAAGAAGGACAGAGAGAAGAGCAGATAGTTTTTCTGTCCATCTCCAACCTGCCTTGAGCATGGAGACAATCAAACATCCAGAGGTCAGACCTTTTACTGAAATTAAGTTTTCTGTTTATGTAGAGACATCGTTTAGCAAACTTCAGCACTGGCAGAGCAAAATTACAGGCTCATGCTGAATGTCTGGTGGAACACAGGAAAATTAATCAGAGACATCTGGCAAGTAGCTGTATGACTGTTTTTTTTTTTTTTTTTGCTAAGAATGCTTAAACTATCATTTGAAACTATTGTTCTTTCATGAAAAGGAAAGATAAAACAAAGACTTGCCATCTGACTTCAGATGTTGGCTCCAGTTTTAGGAAGGACAATTAGTTGTATTTGTCATTCCCGCCCCAGGAGCAAGATAGGTAAAAGTGGAAAATGCAAGTGAGTCACACATTTAAATAAGATGTGGAAAAGGAGTGAGGGAGAGTATGTTGTTATTATTTGTGCTCGTTTTCTAAAGCAGCGCTGAGGAATCGATAGTGCATTGGAGAAATGTGTTTCCTTTATTAAATAAGAAAGTTTCTATGGAAAGAAACAACATTTATACATCGCTAATCTGTGCTAGCACATTCTGAATGCCTCACAGATATTGAGTCATATAAATCTCATGATAAACCTATAAGATAGATAGATATCACCCCCCTTAATTTTTTTTTCTTTTGTAGTTGTAGATGATCAGCATGCCCTTGTTTTATTTGTTTATTTTTATATGTGCTGTTCAGGATCGAACCTAGTGCCTCACCTATGATAGGCAAGTGCTCTGCCACTGAGCCCCAGCCCCAGCTCCATTGTCCCCTTTTATATATGAGAAAACTGAGACATGTTGAATTACATAACTTGTTTAAGGTTACACAGGTTTTAATTTTGGAACCAGAATTCAAAACCTGAAAACCTGCTATCAGGTTCTACTCTAACCAGTCCTATATAATTTTTCAGAGATGAAAATTAGAGGAGGACTTTTCACATTTTAGTGGGAAAGACTTGGCACAAAAAATTAAATATGTAATTAGAAACAGATTTTAAAAAAGTGCTGTGCTTAGAAACAACTGCCTACAATTGTTATTTTTCCCTGAAAATTGTGCTTCCAGAAGTGCCGCTATGGTCTCAGTTTGCAAGTTGAGGGAAATTTTGCTGGGGGGAAGCTCTAGGATTTGTTGCCTATGAATTAGTAACTTACATGTTGCTGTATGAAAAGTTCTATATCTTGTTTTGATAGAAAGATTTTTAAGAGAATATGTACAGACTTATTGAATAGTCAAAAAATTGGTGCATGTACTTATAAATATTACAACCTTAACCTAAGTTTTTATTTATGTATTCATCCATTTGTTTATTTATTTATTTATGGGTACTGGGGATTAAACCCAGGGGCACTTTCCCACTGAGCTACATCCCCAATCTTTTTTTCTTTTCTTTTTCTCTTTAGTGAGACAGGGTCTTATTAAGTTGCTAAGGGTCTCACTAAGTTACCACGACTGACCCTGAACTGGCAATCATCCTGCCTCAGCCTCCCGAGTCACTTGGGATTACAGGTGTTAGCCACTGTGCCTGGCTTAATCTGAGTTTTTAAAAAAGGAAAAAGAAAATGAAGCTCTCTGTATAAAGAATGAAAGAAGAAAAAAGTCCAATCTTGTGGTAATCTAATAGCTAGAAGCTATGGGTGAAGGCAGCTAAGTGATATGTCTTGTGAAAGATAGATGTTTGAAAACAAGCAGTTATGCTATATAGCAATAATGTGTGTAGAGGCATCCAGAACTGAACTAGCTGTGGAGGGATGGGATGAGAAAGCTAAGTTATCAACTAATTATTAGACATTGGTTGTTTCCCATCCATCATCTCCTGGGGCTTTAGACTTGTGGAATGAGGTGGTGTTACTTTTCCGTCTTACCCAAAGGGAGTCATTCATCAATGTGCTGAAGGTTGTAATGTGGACAGTTTGTGGAACCCGGTTTCCAGTCTGTCTGCCTGATGTCCAGTGTGTGTTCCCTACCACAGTGCACACATATCCAGACTGCGGAGCCTCCAGTGTGAATGCATGCCCTTGGGGTTGTGCAGTCGGGGTTGGGTGGGTGAGAGTTGCTGTTAAACTTCAAAGAAAGGGAGAAATCAAAAGTAGGGAGAAATTAACAAGGTGGCTACAGTTGAGTGGCACCTTCCTTGTCATCTAAATGTGGTCCATTAAGCTTTGGCAGCCTTTGCAAGTGCTGGCAGCTGGCCCCTCTCAATTCCTGCCTCTGCCCTTTCTTCTCTCAAGGAGTCAAAGGACACACTCAGCCTGCCCACCTCTGCCCTCTCTAAACCAGATGCTGTGCTTTGTTTATATCTGCCCTTTGCTCCTCAAAACTTCCAGTCTGTCACTAGGTGTTAGGAAATATGTTTAAGGAAGCCTCAGAAAACACTCAGGACTGATACCTCCCTGTTATGAATAGTCAGAAGTTCATTTCTCCCTGTGGTCTGCATTCCTAAGAGGACACTTTATGCTATTTTTATGCTGCAGAAAACCCATAGCAATTTTTAACCCTATAACTTCAACTACTAGCTAGAAAGTCCAAGGTTCCCTTTACTCCTTCAGATTAACACATTCAGGTCAACATTTACCAAATATCGAATTCAGCAGGCTCATTTTTTAATCTTATCTTTTTTCCACTTCTTCCCTTTGTATTCCTTGTCTCATTTTTTTCATTTATACTTTTGTTTTTTTTCCTTTCTAATCTTCCCCCATTCTCAGCATCAGAGCAACTCTGAAACTGATACTCACTTTATTTTGCTTGCTATCTTCTTAACTTTTAGGATATTAACAATAGTTTGTGGATCTGCTTGGCTCCATGGAAGTTTGGAATTGAGCAGTGCTGGCTTCGTACCACTGTCTTGGAGGCCAGGGCAGGAGCTGCCAGCTCTCCTCATTTGTATCTTCTAAGTGTCCTCTGAGATGGGCTCCTCTTTTCTGACCCAATTTTTTATTCAAAAACCTTCCATGCTAGTCCAGATACTGCCTATTTCATTGCTAGACACCCAGAAAATACCATAACAGAAATAGTTGAGTTGAGAAGACAGCAGTCTTTATTCTCCTTGCAGTCAGGTCAGAAGGAAGCAGGGCCCTGGCCTTTGCCTGCTCATAAGCTCTGCAGTTATGAGAACCTCCCTTCTTTCCATAAGTCAGCTCAGCCCCTGTCATCTGACTTTTTCTAGGGTTCAAACTACAATGAAATTCTCACAAAGGGGAAAAGATCTGAAGATTAGGATAAAACCTTTCACGTTTTTAGACCCTTTTGGGAGGATCTAAAGACCCTCATTGTGGAAGATACATTTCTTACAATTATTCTTTTAACTAAACTGGTTGCGTTACTTTAAAGTTTTACTCCAAATTAATTTGTCTTTGAAGTACTTGTTAGTTCAAGTTTTTTCAGCACAGTCTTGACAGTTTCTATTTTTTAAATATTTTTGTGAGATCTATACCCAGGAGTAGATGACCAGGGGATATTTTATATACATAATTTATACTAAAGCAGGAGTGATCAAGCACCCACTAACTCCATTTAATCTTTCCAGAGTGATTTTTGTTGTTGTAGTTGCTATACCAAATCAATTTTGATTGGTAAATTTCAAGCAGCAGCTTTGATGGTCCTTTTGAGATTTACAGATCAAACTCTAGAAAATATGAGGGAAATAAAAAGCTGGAGCTTTGAGTCCCCTCTCTCCAGATGAGAAGAGGAAATGAAAGTGAGCAGAACAAGGCATTATTTAAACTTCCTGGGAATAGAAACTCAGGGAAATCCAGATATAATAATTTTTTATTGCTGGGTAATAAATTACCACATGATTAGCAGCTGAAACAATGGACACCCACTATCTCAGAGTGTCTGTGGATTGGGAGTCCAGGTATGCCTTATTTAGTTCACCTGCTTAGTCTCACAAAGCTGCAAGTCAAGGGTTTGGCTGGCTGTGTTACTTTCCAGAACTTTCTAGAGGAACAGGTCCTCTTCCTAGCTTCTGTTATTGTTGGCAGAATTAAGTTCCTGTGGTTGTAGGAGAGCAGTCCCCATTTCTTTAGCTATCAGCTGGGGCGACTCTCAGCTCCTAGGGCTGCCCAGAATTTCTCCCCCAAGCCCTCTCAACACAGGGCAACTTCCTTCATCAAGACCAGCTGGGGAGCTGCTTGATATTTGGCTAAGACAGGTATTGTCCTTGGGGTGGCCCTCCCATCACTGTTGCTACACTTTGTTGATGAGGACCATGTCACCGGCTCTGTCCCCACTCAAGGTGAAGAGGATATACAAGGATATGACTACAGGCATAGAGCACCTGGGGCCATCTTGGAATTCAGCACACCGTACAAGGCTCTTTGGCTTCCTTGAAGTGAGATTCCTTGGTTGAGAATGCTGGCTGTAGTGGTGTGAAAAGTCCATGCACATGGACTTGAACATCTGTGTATTTCGCATCATTCTTCACAATAGATAAAGATGGAAGCCACCCAATATTCACCAACAGATGAAGGGAGAAACAAAATGCAGTATGTGCATACAATGAGATATTACCCAGCCTTAAAAAGGAAGTTCTGACCCATATACAACATAAAAGAGCCTTGAAGATGTTATATAAAGTGAAATAAGCCAGACTCAAAAAGGACTGGAGGTTACCAGTGGCAAGAAGCAGGGAGGTAACAGAGTTAGTGTTTAATAAATAAGTACAGATGGCTCGTGGTGTTAGTTATGGAATAATTAGAATATACTTAATGTTACTGAGCTGTTCAATCAAAAATAAACTGTATATTTTAGATACATACATTTCATCAGGAAATTTTGAAAAAATGTCCAGAGTTTTAGGAATGACTTGACAGTGTATTCCCAAATACCCAGCCATGTTTCAGGATTTACATTAGGATGCTGAGAAGAAGAAGAGGAGAATAAGGATTTACTCATTTTTTTGTACTTATTTGTCATATTCCAAAGGAGAATAGGCTATGTCAAAATCCTGTGACAAACATTAATTGTTGTTAATCAGTTATTGTTACTTAGTATTAATTGATTGAGTTCTTAGTGAGTCATCAGTTAAAGCATTTTCCCAGTTCAGTGCTGTGGAAATAGAAGGGACAACTTCAAATTCCCTTGTGTTTTCTTGTTTACAGCTATATTTCTTAATAAATAATCACCAGGGGAATATTAAACAATACTGATGCCTAGGGAGTCTGGCTAAACAATATTCCCCTAGGGAGTTTGGTTAAATTGGTTTGAGGTGAGAGCCCAGGTGTATGGATTTATAAAACCACCATTGAGGACCCTTGTGTCATAGGAACAGCCCTCCCTGCAGCTGATTCTCAAAATATTTCGTTTGATGATCTAAGACCAGTACTAATTACTTACACTTAAAGGAATGATTTTCCATTTATACCAAGTTGCCATGCCACACAATGATGATTATGCATATCATTTGAGTGTGTCAGATTAATTTCCTTGTAACTTTTGGTTGTTTTCAACATTTCATTATCAAACCCTGTTCTTTGATGCTCATGGGAATAGGATTATCTGCACAATCTTAAGAAAGAGAGAGAGAGATATTTGTTGTGAGCATGAAGTAACAGCAAACATGATTGCATTACAACTGTGCTTGATCACATGGGCAACAGGTAAAAGAATTGACAGGAGTAAGTCATGCCTATTTTCTGATTATCCACAGAATGACCTCATCTTTCTCATGCTAGTTTCTTCATTTACAAATCTTTGCTTTCATTAGGTATTTTTTTGTTGGTTTATCACTCAGAAAATTTTATTGGAGGGAGGATAAGAAGTAAAGAGATGATACTTTGCCTGTTTATCATCTATTCCTTATTTATCAGGTGATTGACATTTTGGCTCAGATTCTTGTCCATTTACCGAGTATATTTAAACAAAGAGAGAGAATTTGAATGTCCTTCAGCTTTCTTGGTTTTGTTAAGTTCCTAATGTGTGCCAGGTACAGTTCTAGATGTTCATCTTCTTAGGTAATAAGAAGATGCAGAAAGCATAGTCACATCCAGAGTTGAAGATCAGAATTTCTTCAGGAAATTAAACTTTATTTCAGTTTTGTGTGATTAATATTCTAAAAGACTGGCGTTGGAAGGAAGAAGGGAATACTTTTTAAATGGCAGGATCAGGGAAACCTCCATAAAAGAGAAAATCTTGAGCTGTTTTGAGGGAGGAGTAGACTGCAGGGTGACAAGGTAGGCTGGCATGTTTGGGGACAGTTGTAGTTCAGTGGGCCTGGGAGTACTGAGCACAGGAGACTGAACAAAGCAGAGGGACTAAATTGTTAGGAGTTTTACCCACATTTCAAAGGATCTCCCTTGATGAAGAGAGGTTTTAAGTAGAGAGAATAGAGTTTTTACAGCTGTTCTGACACTGTTCTCAAGTTTCTGGTGACTTTCTGATTAATCAGTAATAGCTAACCCTTAGGTAGTGTATTTTATGTTCTAGGTGCTGTCTTTAGTGCTTTATATTGTTAACTATTTTAATACTCCTTAAACTCCTGTGACCTGTGGACTATGTGTATTATTGTTTTATAACTGGAAGACTTAGAAGTTAAGTGACTAGCCCTAGGTTCCATGTTAGTATGTGACAGAACTTGGACTCAAACCCAGGCATTCCAGCTCCAGAACGTGTGCCTATATATAACAAATACATGTTATCCTGTGCTTTATACTTTTACGTATAATCAAGCTATGAAATACCATACAAGTAAAGCTGCTACATGCCCTTGGCTCACAAGAAATTCTTGATAGATATGAAAGAAGGCAGAGTCTCCTGGCCCCCAGCTTTGCACTGAGACTTATGCAAAGAAGGTTGCAAGATAACATGGTTTTACGTGACAGAAACAGAGAACCGAGACTGGTAAGATACCGGATGGAAAACAAAGATTGAGAGCCTCACACTACAGGAACTAGAAGTGAACTTTGACATCAGAAACTTTCTGAAATCAACTTAGGATGGGAATTTATTGCTTGAAGGAATGTTGATTATGTAAGTTGGGAGTAATAAAAGGACTAAGACAGGATTACTGATATTGCCTCTGATGGGTATGAATTTGAAATCCAGCTCTACTGGAGGAACTTTGAGTAGAGGGTCTTGGGAAGTGCCTCTTTGTTGCTCTGTGATTTCCAAAACTTTTCATGTCCCATTCTTTCCCCCAGAAAAAAAATCCTACAACTACTTCCAGTGCCAACTACTTAATACTATTATCATTATACTTAATACTATTAGCATATAATAAGTATTTAGTGCAACATTTTCTAAGTTCAAGTGCTTAATATTCCTGTGAAGTAGGTATAATAACTGTGCCCAAGTCATAGATGAGAAATCTGGGATTCAGAATGGTTAAGACACTTGTTCATGATCATGAAGCTAGGAAGTAGCAGAACTGAGATTTGAGCCTGGGATTTTTTTACTCCCAAGCCATACAATTTAAAAAATATTTTGTTGAAGTGTATCAATAATAAAATGAGTACATCCATGTAACCCCCATCAAGAAATACATTACCAGAATCTCAGAAGTCTCCATCCCCCTTCCAAACTCTACCCATTACCCACCTCAAAGGCTGCTACTAGCTGTATTATTATTGCTCTAGACTACTTTGTTAATATTTTTGAACTTTATTTTAATAAAAATATAGAGGATCTACTCTTCAGACTCTGGCAAAAAAAGATTAGTGTTCTGTCTGATATGTGAGGGGTTAAAATTTGCTCCCAGGATGTAGACTCGTCTTTCACCTCACAGATTGTTTCTTTTGCTGAGAAGAAACTTTTTAGTTTGATTCCATCCCATTTATTGATTCTTGGTTTTAAGCAACATTAATTTTTTGTATCTTTTTATCCACATCCATGGTATATTCCTCCATTTATTTAGGTTTCCTTTTATTTCTCTGTTTTGTGCTTTTCTGTGTAGAGGTCTAATACATCTTTGTTAGATGTAATCCTACATAGTGGATCTTTTTATTTTATTTTAAGTTATGTCATTTACAGTTTTTATTTTTAATTGTTTGATGCAGATTTGAATATATAAATGTAATTAAGTTTATATATTGACTTTTTTATCCAGTGATATGGTTGCTGTCACTTATTGATTTTGATAACTTATCTATACATTCTTTTGAGTTTTTCACATGCATGACCGCCATGTCTTTTTGAATGAATGGCAGTTTTATTTTATTTCTTCTTTCCTATGTTTGCATATTTGATAGTTTTTCTTCTTTTTGTTTCTTTTTTTTCCTTACCTAATTAAATTTGATCAGACTTCCAATTCAGAGTGGAATGGAAATAGTCCATTTCTAATATCTGGTGCTTTCAGTGTTTCACGATGTAATTTAATGTTTTCTGTTTGTTTTATAGATGTTTTATCAGATAAGATTTCCCTCTATTCTTATCAGCTATAATTTTTTAAATTTAAAAATGATTGCAGGTATTTAATTTTATCAACTACTTCTGCATCTAATTAAATATGCTATTGTTTTCTTTTTTATTCTTTTCATGTGGTTAATTTCATTCATTGATTTTCATTCTGACCTAAAATATTTATTTTACATACTTTTTCTTGATTTTTGCTTTTGTATTTATGTTTTTAGGGAATTAACTTTCAGTTTTCTTTCTGTTAATTTGGTTTTTTATTATCAGGCCATTCGGGCACTATAGCATGAGTTGAGAAAAATCCTTCTTTTTTGTTTTCTTGAAAAGATTATGTAATATTAGTATTATTTTTCATTAAATGCCTAGAAAATTTAATGGTAAAGTTCTCTGGATCTAGAATCCCTTCTTGGAGTAGTTTCATTTTAATTTAATTTGTTTATTGTCAATCAGATTTCCTATTTCTTCTTGAATTCTATTTATTATTTTGTATTTTTCTAGGGAATTTTTTCATATCATCTGAATTCTCAAAATAGTTGTTGATATTATTCATTC
Source organism: Urocitellus parryii (assembly GCF_045843805.1). NCBI lineage: Eukaryota > Metazoa > Chordata > Mammalia > Rodentia > Sciuridae > Urocitellus > Urocitellus parryii. The sequence continues at coordinate 80,765,775 of NC_135540.1, forward strand.
ATTTTTTCACTTCTGTAATATCTACAGTAATGTCTTCTCATTTCCAGTATAAGTAATCATATTCTTTCCTCTCCCCCATCTTGCCAAGAATTTATCAGTTTTATTAATCTTTTCATAGAAACTATTTTAGTACTGTGTGGATTTTCTTCATTGTATTATTCCTTATTTTATCATTCTGTGCATCTTTTTTGTTATTTGCCCCCTCTTTCTCCTTCTTCTCAGTGTCATTTGCCATTTTCTAACTTTATAAGAGGAACAGTTAGGTAATTTTATTTATAACATTTTCCCTTTCTGTTATATCTACTTAATACTAAAAATTTCTAAGCATCATTTTAATTACATTTTATATGTTTTGATATATTATAGTTTACTACTCTTTATTTCAAAACATTATTTGATTTACCTGGTGATTTAATTTTGATCAGTGGGGTCTTTAGAAATGTATTGTTCAATCATAAAAAATTGAGAATTTTATATTTTTTGTTATTTTTTCTAACTCATTCTACTATATTCAAAGAATATATTCCACATTATTTTGATCTTAAGAAATTCATTGAAACTTTATGGTTCTTTATGGATCACAGTATGGTCAATTTTCATGGAGGTGTATATACACTTGAAAAGAGTACATATTTCAAATATATTAAATATAGACTTAAAAAATATCAATTGGATCAGGAAATTAAGTAAAATTTGATAATCAGTTATTTAGGTCATCTAGTTTCCAATGTCTGCTTATTTCTAGTTACGTGGAGATATTAAAATTTCCCAAAATTATTGTGGAAGATTAATCAAGTTCTTTTACTTTTGTCAACTTTGCTTTATATAGCTAACTAGGTATATAGATAGAATATTTGCATATTCCTGGTGCTATCAATATGAAATATTACTATTTCTAGAAGTTTAATTTTTCATTAAGGTCTACCTTCCTGTAGCAAAAAAAAAAAATTCTCTTTAGTCAGTGCTTAATATATCTTTTTCCATTTCTTACTTTCAAGTTTTCTATACTAGTATCTTTAAAGCACTTCTCTTTTAATTAATATTCATTTGGTGTGTATTTTTTGTTTTATTTTGTCAGTTGGACAATCTTATTCAATTTAGTCAGCTCATATTTAACACAAATATAAAATAATTGTTTAAATCTATTATCTTACTCTTTATTATTTATTTGTCACACTTCTTCCATTTCTTTTCCTCTACTTTGTTGCCATTTTCTTGGGTTAAGCATATATTTTTCTATTGTATCTATTTTTTGGCTTTATAGTTAAGCATTCTTTGACTAATATTACATTATTACTTTAAATTATTTGCATCATTACTCTATTAAAGTTCTCATATAGATTAGTACCTTTATCAATTCCTGGACCTTCTGTTATGTTAACTCCACTTATTGTCTCCCTCTCCTGCAGTTTTTGCTATTTTCATTCATTTATTTATCATACATTTTAGACTCCACAACTTATTGTAATTGCTCTTCCATAAAGACAGGCTGCCTTTAGTTACCCACATACTTCCTTTTTCCACCGCTTTTTCTTTTGCCAGTTTTCATCTGGGATCATATTCCTTCTATCTGGTGCTCTCCACTCTTACAAATCTATTGTCAATGCAAAAACATTTTTTAAAATGTCTACATTTTGCTTTCATTTCTGAAGGCTTTTTTCACTTGGTAAAGATTTTGAAATAGACTCTATGAAACACTTTGAAGATATTCTGTTGTGTTCTAGCTTCTGTTATTTCTTAAGGTAGATTTATTGGTGGTCATTTGAAGGCAATGTGTCTCTTCATTTCTTGTTGCTTTTTTGAGTTTTCTTTTTGTGTTTTGTTTTCAGCAATATGGTGGGCCTAGATATGGTTTAATTGTATTTATTTTGTTTGGAGTTTATAGTACATCTTGTCTGTGGTTTGTCTTTTCACTGATTTAAGGAAATTCTTGAATATGATCCCCTACTATGTTGTTTTATCCCAATTATTTCCTTAGTGTCAGGGGCCCAGATTATACACATTTAATTACTCTGTCGTGCCTCCTATGTCTCTTACTTTTTTGGGGGGGAGGGAGGTTGCTTTATTTCCATTTTGTATTCTCTCCAGTTTGCCTTATAGTTATATTATTGTGCCTGTACATATTTAGTTTCTAACTCTTTCTACCTTTATTTTATTAGATTTTAAAGCCATTTATTGAGTTCTCAGCACTAGATACTATTTTTTTTTTAGTTTTAGAATTTCCACTTGATCTTTTAAAAAAACTCATGTTTCCTGTTCACATTCTTCATTTTGTCCTTGATTTTCTTAAACATACTGGTTATAGTTATATTGAAGTCTGTTCCTAATAAGTTCAATATGTTATCTACTCTGGATCTAATTCTACCTATTGTTTTTCCTCCTGGTCTTTAGACATTGGATCTTTTGGTCTGCTTGGTAATTTCTGATGTCATGTCAGATATTCCTCAGGGAAGAACTATAGAGGAAATTTGAGATTTTTGTGAGCTTCTTGCAGAGAAGATTTACCTTTGCTTCTGGCAGGCAATGGGCCTGGGGAAAATTATTGTAAACAAAATAGGGTTTTGGTTTTCGGTACTTGGTTTACAGTTTGGTGCTAGACTGTTTTGATGAGTCCGGTTTGGCTAGTCCTTACCCCTAAGTTGTAGCCCTTCATTGTCTCACCTGAAATCTTAGGTGTTGATCAGGACCCCTCCTTCATCATGTGGCTTGAATGCCAGCTTTTGTTTTGTTTAAGGGGAGAAGAAATCAAATCAAATTAGAAGAGAAGACATGCTCCAAGCCTTAAGGTAAAGTTGGCAGTCTTAGAAGACAGGATACCAGCCTCCTATAGAAAGCATTTGTTTTGGGCACTATTGGTACTAGATGGGTAGAGTGGAGGAATGGTATGGGAAATGGTGAATACTAGATCATGGGATATGTATATTTTCTTCTCTGGAAGAAATGGTATTTCATGGTACCTCCATGGAATGTTAACAGAAGTTAAACAAAATGAAGAAGTTAAAAAAGACACCAAGGTTTGGGAAATGTTGTTTTAAGCATATTTCTTTACTGCTAGACTTACTTGATTTTTTTTAAGCGTGCTTGTTTCTAAAACTGCTTAAACTCAGCACACTTTCCCATATAATAAAGCAGTGTTTCTTGGAACATACTTTGGGAAATTGGAATGTGTGGGCATCAAGGAAATATGTGACTGGAATATCATATACTATCATGAAAAGGCCACAGAAGCATGAGCTTTTTATTTTTTGATATTGATCAAAATTCTACCACTTGCACCAAGAAGATGATCTAGCAAAAGTTTTCACCCAGTATCTTTTAATTGAGTGAACTGTTGCTTTAGTGGATAAAAGAAAAATGGGACTAGGGTGAAATGAGAATGAAATTTGTTGGCCATTTTTTTTCTAGGAAGATCCATCTGATAATATAGTACAAGAGGAACTGTAAGGAAAAGAGGATAGACACTGAAAACCCAGATAAAGGTGTTACATTTCTCTAGACCTGGGATTTGGTTTTGGACTATGGGGTCATCTTTGAAGATAAAAAATGAAATGGAGACTGGTGATACTTTGTTCAGGAAATCAACAACATTTGTTGGTTTTTTACATGGAAAGGAAGTTCTCAAGATCTTCAATGAGCTTGGATGGCTCTGAGGATGATTGGGTCACTGTGGGGAAGAAGGACAGTCTACATATGAGACCTCTTTCTGTTTCCTGCATGTAACCAAATGGTCGCTGGTGGGATCTGAAGACAGTGACTAATGCCATGAAGTCTTACCTTATGTTGAAGAACTCAGAAAAAGATCACAAGTTTTCAAACAGTAAATCTAGTGTTCAAAGCATTTGGATGAAATTTTTTTTTTTAAAAAAAAAGCTATTTAGAAAATTAGATAGTAAGTACATTGTGCAAAGATTCTGAAAGTTTCTAAAGCATTTTTCCTTCTAGTTCAATAATTATGTGATATCTACAAATAAAGTATGTATGTGGGTTAAAAGATTTCAAACTGATGATAATTGCTATTTTAAGCTACCTTTTCCCCTCAATAGAAAGCAGAGTGTTCTAGAATGACCAAGCAAGACTTGAATTTGGGCAATGACTAGGGTGTGACATTGCAAATATAGGTTCAGTCTAGACATACTTAGGGTGGAATCTAAGGAGGTAAAGATTTTCACCATTACCCTCTATGTCTGATAAAATCTAAAGAGCCTCACAGGAGCCAATTCTCCTCCTGAGAAGAGGCAGTGGGTGGAATAGAAACAGCATAGACTTCATCACAGATTTAGATTTAAAACATCCAAGGAATAAGTTGATTTTTACCTCTTAGTTCACTTCTCTATAAAACAGAAATAGCATTTACCTCATAGGATATTTGTGAGGATTAAATAAGATATAAATAAAGCCGTATGCATATAACAAAGAATGAATACTGTATTGTAGTCCCTTAACACAACTTCTTCATATTCACCAGACTCAATTTTCATCTGAAAATTGTGTGCCTTTTGGTAGGGTTATTGAGAGATGCTACATGTGTGGTGATAGAACTAAGAATAATATTAAAATTCGTGTAATAATAACTACCAGAAAAAATATGGGAAATAATTTTGAAGAGTTTTACATGTAAGGTATTAGGAATCGTAAGGATGAGATATTTGGTGGGGCTAAAATTATTTGTGTTCTTGCAGGAAAAGTTTTAAGTATATTGGTAGTGATATTGAGAATCTGAATGAATTAAATCTAGATAGTAAAGCTTGGTTTTAATTAATCAAAAAAATAATTAATTGCAACTAACAATTCTTTCCCATTACACCAGTGAGAAGAAGCTCATTACAGATGCCCTTAATAAAAACCAGTTCCTGAAGAGACTGGATCCTCAGCAGATCAAAGACATGGTGGAATGCATGTATGGGAGAAACTACCAGCAAGGCAGTTACATTATTAAGCAAGGAGAACCAGGAAACCATATATTTGTGCTGGCAGGTGGGTTTTGCAGATTTTTTTTTCAGTTATCCTATAACAAATGTTTTGCTTATTGTCTTGTGATTTTTTTTTTGCAAACATTTATAAAAGTACAAAACCAGTTTCTCTATTTGTAGAAATCTAATAGAGTTCATGAAATGCAACATTGTTAATCTAATCATTGTGATGGCAATAGTTAATATTTACTGAATTCTTTCTATATATCTGATATTCTATTCAACACTCAGTTGGGAGGTCGTGTTTCATTTTCTTACCAACCCTATAATGCAAGTGCTGTTATCTTTATGTTACTAACAGAGAATATGTCCCAGGAGGTTAAGTAAGTTATCCAAGGCCACACAGCTCATAAGTGGTGAAGGCAAAATGCAAATTTAGGCAATCTAACTTATGAAACATATTTTTAATTACAGTGCCACCTGCAAAAAAAAAGTGCTTCCATTCAAAATACAGCTGCTTATGTTTAGTTTTAGATAATTATACCAGGAAAAAATATCGTGGTTTTGGAAATGATTTTGGCTATATACCAATGATTTCAAAGGATAATTTAGGTACATTTAACCAACAGACAAATCTGTAGAGTGCCTTACAGTAACAACTGGTGTTTTTAGAACTAATTAAATGGCTTCCTTTATCTATGATCACTTGAACATGCATACATGCTAGAAAGTTATATAAGGACTACTCAAAAAAATTTTAGATATAGAAGCGAGAAATTATCTGAGCAGGGATTATGGTTATTGGATGCCTTGTTAAATTCTGAATTGCCCCAAGCCTAGGAAAGAAAGTTAAATTGGTTTACCCAGATGGTGTGGTAAATTGAGATATGCTGTGATCTATTTTATGTTGGAAGTTCTTGATAAGCTAAGCAGTTGCCTTTATTTGTATTTCCTTGGGGCCTTAGGTGTGGGATACAAGGTGCCTTTCTAAACAATCTAATAGTCTATTTATAATGTACAAAAGATCATTTTCATATACTTTGATTCTTTAAACATGCTACTTTTATAGTTATTTGTGTATTATTTGCCATATATTTTTATAGGCAGCTTTAAAGTCATATGGTCATTCCCAAGTAATAATTCTATTCAACTAGTGCATTATAGCCTTAATTTAGTTAGTGTTTATTTTTTAAATTTTTTAATTTTTAAAAATATTTACTTACTTTCTAAGTTGTAGTTGGACACAATACCTTTATTTTATTTATATGTGGTGCTGAGGATCGAACCCAGGGTCTTGCACATGCTAGGCGAGCGCTCCACCGCTGAGCCACAACCCCAGCCCATAATTTTTAAATTTGAATAATTTATTTAACCCAGTATATCTAAAACAGCCTTCAGCTTTATAGGATAGGTGATCTGGAGCAGTTTTTCTCTCATGCAACTTTTCTCTTGGGCATTTTACATCTGTTTTAGCCACACTAGAAAATTCTGGGAAGAGAAGATAGGTCATTAAGTAACAAATATTTGTGGAACTTGCTAGGAGAGCATGAGAAACTCATATCAGCCCATCTTGTTCCTTGCCAGTTAACTCTGATGAAAAACTTGGGGAGGGAAGAGGTTGAACAGACGTCAGCATCTATGTTGCTATTGAGATCAGAGATATAGTACACATGGAAATGGAAATTGGATGGTTTTTTATTTGAATTAATTATGCTGTCATCTAAAGAATGATTTGCCTGGTTTAATTATCTGGTTGAGTAAATTAATTTGATAATTAAAAATCCTCCTTTGTAGAATATAGCATGAATAGCAAATAGTACAAGCATATTAACTTAGAAATTCGGTATTCTGTTTAATTCTTCAGCATTACTCAGGTCCCATGAACCATAACCAATTAGGGAAAAGCCTTAAAATGCACTAATATCTGTAATATCAACTGGACAGTACCACTAAGTGGCTTTGATAGAATAGAATTAGCTGTAATGGGAAATTATTACATTGCATGTCTAATCTGTGGGATTTTGAACCAAAACAGAGATTGCTTTTTGTTTTTCTTATGAATTATAAGTTTTATCAGAATAAGAATCTCTGTCTCTTTTGTCCACTTTGTTGCTGTGGCATCTGAAACAGTTCCTGGAACAATGAAGGTACTCAGATCAGATTTGTTGAATGAAAGGATGGACAGGAGATGACCCAGATCTACACAGTGGTAACTTAGGAGAAAGAAACTAATACTTTAAGGGAAGGGACATTACCCTTTAAGAATTTGGGTATTTTTGGCTTATGAGTTTGGTTAGATAAGATTTCATGTGAAGAGGAAGGAGATGAGAGCTGCCAGAGTAAAAGAATTGTGAATATCTTAGTTTTGCCTCTCCCTTCCTTTCATCTTTGCCTAAGTACAGACACGTGCTGTGCCAAACACTCTTGCTAGTGACTTGCTTCCGTGATTAATAGTTATTACATTTAAATGCAGGAAAGGTTAGATAACAGGGAGGACCATGAAGCAACTTGTCCAAGGACACACAGCCAGTAGTTAGTAGAGCCAGGACTCAGAGCCAGGCAGTCTGACTGCAAGACAAGTGCTTGTCAGGTATGACACATCGTCCTTCTGTCACTGTGAACAGCTGTTCTGTGTTTTCAACACCATGATGGTTGGATTCCTAATAAGAGATCAATTATTTCATGTACTACAATTTGCGTAAGGTAGAATAAACTTTAAAGAAAACACTCGTCATTCACCACTTCAGGGAAGGAGTTTTGTTAGAGTGATAGCAATCAATATTAGTAATGGCTGATGTAGCATTTCTTATGTGCTACCCATCATTCTATGTTCCTTCTTGATATTAACTTATTCTCATGACAAATATGTGAAATTATTATCTGGCCTAGTAACTTAATTTGATAATTAAAAATCCCCCTTTGTAGAATATAGCATGAATATTTCCCCATTGTTAATAATGGGAAATATTATTAATACCCCCATTATTGATAAGGAATTTCAGACAGAAAGGGTACCTTTTTCAAGGTGAGTGGCAGTGCTGGTTTCAGCTGTATTTTTAACCACTGTATTACAATGAGAATAATAAGATATCTCACCTGGGCGATTTTCATATATTTGGTTGTTGTTTCATTTACAAAATACAGATTGATTTTTATTATTTGTATCTGTCTTAAATTCTACTTGATAGAGGGTCGACTCGAGGTGTTCCAAGGAGAGAAATTGCTGTCATCCATCCCTCTGTGGACCACATTTGGGGAACTAGCCATTTTATACAACTGTACCAGGACTGCCTCTGTGAAAGGTAACAGGAGATGAAATGATGTCTTTGAATTCTTGCGTGGTGCTAGAAGATTATCTTGTTAAGTCAGGTTTGCATCTTGGTCCAACCTTTGTCTTTTAGTTTTCCCTATATGCTCTTATTCATAGAAATGCTATGCCTATGATAGGATTTATATGGAAGCATTTCTCTAAACAATTCAAGTTAAAAGAACTTTTCTCTCAGGTACCTGTGTATACAATTTAAAAATGGCTTTAAACTAAATGATTCCAACATTTTAAAAATTGCCATTTCACCTTTTACTACGTAGACATCTATCACTAGCCCATTCAGAATGTTTGTTCTTTAGTTTCCATAAGGTTCTGATCAGAAAAATTAATCAAACCAAATTAATTAAATGAAAAAATTAATCAAATGAAAAAAAATGTAAGTATCACAAAGGATGTGAATTAAAGAAATGAGAGTTTGCATGAATTACTTTTAGGATTTGTTTAAGTAGTTCTACTGATTTTATTTTTACTGATTTTATTCATGCAATCTTGGATTTTCTTCAAAATTATTTAGATGTGGTGTATCTCAGTGTTTGAGACTGGGTTACATATATTAACATGCTGAGATATTTAATGAAAATGCAGACTCTGGGGCTCCACTCCAAATATGAAGAAGAATTTCTGGTCACGAGGCTCAGGAATCTGTATTTTTAGGAAGAATATCATGATAATTATAATTCACTGTAAAGTTTGATAAAGTGGATCTTTAGTTCCTGATCTATTTTGTAGGTTCTCATTACTCTATTTTTTTTAATCCTACAATTGTAATTTCATTTAAATTATTTTTAAAGCTGTTACTTCTACTCTACTTCTTTTTGGGATCTTATGCCTGCCTTTAATATCTTTCCTATTAAAACTGTTTTTTTGTAAAAACTGTCTTTTGTAACTTCTTTAAAAATTATTCATAAGCATTTTATGTGAATAACTACAGAGATCCTTGAAATATATAGGCTTTTTGTGGCAACGAGATCTAAACAACATAAAAAGACACACAAGAAACATACACATACACACAGAAATCCTTAACTACAATTTACCTGCTTGTGAATTTTTCAATCTCTAGGTTGGCCACAGGTTGACTGGCCTTCTCTAACATGTGTCCTGATGAGGGAGTGTATAACTGGAAATTGCAAACTCATTTGAATATCATCCTAACCGAAAGATAATTAGAAAGCAAATCTTCCAATTCCAAATCATGGTACACTTCAGAGCCAAAATTATTTATAAAATTAGTATTTATTTTGATTCTTCCTTCCATTTGCATGTTTAAATAATGCATTTTCCAAGAAATGCAAATTCACCCTATTAACATTCTGGAAAGTTTTCTTGATGTGATGCTAAATAATGTTTTGTTATTTTCTCCATTTTTCTAAAGCCATTACCAATGTTAAAACATGGGCATTAGATCGAGAGGTTTTCCAGAATATAATGAGGAGGACAGCTCAAGCTAGAGATGAACAGTACAGAAACTTCCTCAGAAGGTAAGAATAATACATTGGGAGCCAGTGATGTAACCATAGTGTGGATATGACTGTTTTATCAGAATATTTATTTTAATATAGTTTCTCCCATTTTCCACATTATTAAACCAAGGAGCAAAAGTATTTCCTTGCAATAAATGCTAGTATCAGTAAAAAGTATTACATTTAATTCCCATTAGCTTTGTGTATTGATTTATTTCTCTTGCTAATTTTTCCCTTGTATTCATGGAACCATAGTGTATACTATAGAAAAATGTACAAAAAAATCCTAAAATATTCAACAGAGTGTTCACTAGACTTTGAAAGATATATGAAATTTGAAAGAGGCTAGCAAAAAGATATCCCTTCTAATATTGCTTTGCTTAGAATAATATTAAAATTAATTTAATTTACTATCCTTGCTTTAAATTAGACATTCTTTTTTTTATTCACATAGCCACACTGTCTTCCAAATTATTAAATTATTTGTAGGTAATTAACTTGCCAAAAACATTACTGTACTTGTCGTGATGACATGAATCCTTGAAACATAAATCATTTTGTGAAATATTCTGTACCTCAATGACTTACTTGAATGCATGAATTTACAGAAAAACAAATATTTATGTAATTTAAAAAGCCAGTTCCAAATTAGATAAAGTTTTTGAAAATCTAAGTTTCTTAAACTACTTTTGTATCATTTGTGAGAGTTTTGATAGTCTCTGAATCTGTAGTACATTCTGTAATGAAATGTTACTTATAAGTGTTAATAATGCATTGCATAGTTTCCAAAAATAAATTCTAAGTTCTTCTGAAGTACAGCATAGTGATTTCATCTTGCATTATATGCCTTTGAAGTCAGTGATTTGGGGGCTGTATAGTGCCTAGCATATATTGAGAGCTCAATAAATCCTGAAGGAACACATTGTTAATCAGTAGGACATTGCAAGTATCAGTTCTCATATAGAATTGTAGTGATTGACCCTTTCAAGGGAAGTAATGGCTCCTGGCAGAGGGGCAATAATGACAAGCAGGTGCCTTATCTGATAGCCAGCCAGTGCTTAGTCATCATTTTGTGGGATCTCCGTGAATATAGGTGATCTCCAGTCCAACAACGGAGTGACACAGGTCAGCATTTAAAGCTAATAAGCTGCACTTATGCAAGAGCCAATAAAGGATACATAAATAACTAGTGCCCAAAGGTTATGTTTAAACATCTGAGATAAAACCTAAACCACTACATGCAGAGCAGTTAATTCTCCCCCAAGTCCAGTATGTTCCTAGTGGAAGGAGCTTAGATAATGTACTAAGATACATTCCTTCTTTCTTTCCTTCCTTTTGATACTTCATTCATTCTTTCAATTTATTTCCAGGTAGAAAATATTGTAAACTCAGATGGTAAATAAGATAAACCTGATGCCTGCCTCATAGACATACTAATATTTCCCCTCATATCCATTTCCTCACCATGCCCCTAAGGTGACAGACTTACTAATGTTATAGATCCCAGTTTGGACCAGAAGTTAAACTTTCATACTAAGTATGTGTTAATCAAAGACAAGTTTTGTTTATCCTTTTATCATTTCATCAATAGGGAGACAAACTAGCAAAATATATTTTTCTTTGTTTCATAATGTACAGTGAGCTCTTTCTTTTTTCATTTCCATTTTTATTATAAAGTCTGTGATATGTAAGATATGTGGTCCTTATGTAAATTACAAAATATTATGACACTAGCCATCTGATGACTGGGTATATAGTCATAGGAAATGAAATAACTTTGTCAAAGAGACATCTGCATTCCCATGTTCACTGAAGCACCTAAGTGTACACCAACCAATGTACACATTAAAAAAATGTGGTACACATGTGCCATGTAGCCATGAAAAAAGATGAAATTCTGTCATTTGTGACAACATGGCTGGAAATGAGGATCATTATGTTAAGTGAAATAGAAAAACAAGAACTACATGATCTCACTCATGTGTGGACTTAAGAGTTCATCTCATAAAGTTGAGAGTAGAATGGTGGTTTCTGGAGACTAGAGAGGGTAGGAGAAGGGAGGGATAGGGAGAGGCGGATCAGTGGGTACTAAGGTATAGGTAGATAGAAGCAAGAAGTTATGATGTGCTGTTGCACAGTAGGCTGACTATACATAATGAGAATGTAATAAGTATTTCAGAAAGCTAGAAGAAGGGATTTTGAATGTTTTTAACCATAAATAAATAATAAATGAGAAGATAAATATTTTCCCCAACTTAAACATTGTAAAATGTATATACATGTACAGAAATATCACAGAGTACCCATAAATTTGTAAAATTTTTATGTTTTTATATATCCATTAAAATTTTAGAAATTATAGCAGAATAAATGTCCAGGAAACTATTGCCCAATATAAGGAAAAGAAAATTAGCAGCATCCTTGAATTTCTCATGTGCCTCTTTATGTCATTTCCTCCTGAATCCCCTCTCCTTGAAAGTAATCTGCATTTGAAAGTTTAGTGATCGTATCTTTGTTTTTGTTTTGTTTTTTAATAGTTTTGCCTATGGCTTGAACTTTATGAAAAGGGTATTATTGTTGCAACTCAAGTTTTCACTAAGATTCATTTCTCCTATTGTAGAGTTTTATTACTTGGCTCTAACACTGTGTAAATGTCTCTTCTCCACTGCGGTTTCTTCAGTGTTTTGCAATTACAAAGGATTCAGGTGCAAACCTTCTTATACTTGTGTCTTGGCCTGTGCTTCCTGGTGCATGTGTGCAAAAAGTCAGTCTAGAGCTCTCTGCCTTTACAAACTCAGATCCAATTGTGCATTTTTTGGAGTGGCATTATTTTTTTCCTGTAGGGGTGTCACATTTTAGATGGTAAGAATAATTTATTTTTCTTATAGGAATTATATTAACAGTCCTGAATTAAAATGGGTAAAATAAAAGTGAAATTTAAGAGAACAATTGAATCATGTTGATCGATTAATCATACTGAAATTTCTGATATTTTAAAATAATAGTTTTCAGCATTCTACTTCTCTCTATATTGTTATCTGTAACAATGTTCCTATTACATGCCTCTGGCTACCATTGATTTTTGAAAGGACAACACAGTATGACTAATAATCAAAGGTCATTTCAATGTTAATTCCCATATTCCCCTGAATTCAGTCTTTATTTAATCACAAGGTTTTGGATGAAAATCTGATCCTCCACTGGAAGGAGAACTCCTTACCCAAACTAATAGAAAAGATACTGAGATATGGAGAGGAACACATTTATAGATGCTATTCACTTTGAAAACCAACAACGACAGTCAAGTGATTTTTCCTCTGTTAGAATGTGATTTTTCCCCTTGATATTACTATTTTTATTTATTTACTTATGAAATTATACATATCATATTATATAATTTCTAATGTGTATAAAATTCTGTTATTTATGTGTTTTCTGTTATTTAAAGGTTTACCTTGGAAAACTAGAGTGCATTACAATTTTTAAATAAATATAAAAACTTTAGAATCTATATAATGTATATTTGTATATTTATAATTAAACTCAGAAAGATATTTATTATTAAGGAAAGATTTCTTTTGATTTTGAAGTGTATCCTTGCTGAAGAATTTACCAGAAGATAAACTGACCAAGATCATTGACTGTTTGGAAGTGGTAAGACATTTAAAGTACATTTCATTAGAGTTTAGAATCTGGTTGTGTTATTAGCACTATAAATGAATAAAAAGGAAAAGACAGTAGATCACTATTCTGTAGAGACCAGAAACATTTTTCTATTGTGAAAACTTAGGCTAACTCATGCTGAAATAAGAGGCTGGGGAAGAGTTAGATTCTTTTGAAATGTATAAAAGGAAATTGGATTTGCATGTGTAAAGTGAAATTTGATTTACATATTTTAATCTTTTTAGTATATTTTATAAAACTAATCTGCCTTACTCAAGAGGCATTTGATTTTTCTGCAATTAACATGACAATCCCTTACAGAGTTTTCATAGTAGAAAGGAGTCAGTGAGGCATAATTAGGAAATGGAGCACAGAAAGGGCATGTTGGTGCTTCTGGTGACAAGCCTCTGAATCAGACTATGAAACATTCTATACTTGAACACTCTAGGCCAGGAAAATACATTTTAAGAAACTGTACTCAAGAAGCACTTTACCTATATTAGTGTCTGGAGGAAAACGGCATTTTGGAATGTATTCAAAACTCATTTTAGGCATCACCCAGATGGTTGGTTCCAGTCCAAGACTCTTCACGTCTTTTCGTGAATAATACTTCAATGACACATACCTTGGATGCTAATGATATGCATCTTATGAAAACCTCTTCGGATTTCAGAGATTAAAATTCAAAGCAAATAACCTCTCTAACTTTCTTGGGGGTCAATTTCATTGAAACTAAAGTGGATTTTATGGAATTTAAAGGAGGTAGGGAATGGCAAAGAAGTCACATGTAGACTGTAAGCTTTAATAGAGCTGTTCTCAGTGGGAGGAATATAAAAAAGCCCTACAAGGCTGATTGTTGACAGATTCATGCCTCTGTCAATCACAATATGCAATGTAAAATAATATCTGTTGAGAAGGGAGTAGGGGCCATTTCATCCTTAAGTGTAAGTGACACCAGTAATGTTTCCATTTACAATTCATGGAACCCATCCAGCAGTTTATCTGGGACAGACCGTGATGACACAATGCCTGGCCTTGTGTCCCCATGGGGGTCAGATATGAAGTCATTTTCAAGAAGACTGCTTATTCTGCATCTCTTGGGATTTCCCCAAAGTAACATAAACCAATCACAGATGTTACAAATTAATAATTCATCCCAATTTCTGAGGATTTTTTTAAGCTAGAGAGACCCTATATTTTTTTGTTAACCAAGGAAATCTGTTTTTAATATAAAACTAATAGAGTAGATTCACCAGAGGGGAATTCCATGCTGACAGCAAATATGAAAATTTAGTATCATTAAAATTAAATGGTAAATTAGACATATTTAAAACAGCCACAGGCAATAGCTACAGAACATATAGATGGGGACTCAAATCCAGTATTAATTAGCACACAATTCATGTTTGAGTCTCATCTTTTAAAACACCTTAGAAAAGCTTTACCATATCTAAGCATTTGCAGAAAACAGCACGTTTTATAAAAGGCTCTTTATTCATTACCTGGCAAACAAATGTGTCTCTGTAATGTGTGAAAATTCTCAGATGCAAAAGCAATGAACAAGGGAGTAATGGAATCTCTTTAGCTCTCAGAAAAGCACATACCTTACCAGCATAGCTTGGACTAATGACCCGTCCACATGGTCCGACAATGATCTATTCCTAATGCACCCAAGTTATGACAGAGCGCCTGCTGAGTTCTAGGACCAGCTGTACCACAAACTGGTTCCATAATCCTTGAGAAAATAGAATCTGTCATGCTGTTTAGGAGTTGATAAAGGGAGTTTTTATCCCCATGTGTATGTGTTTGGGAGGGTGTTGGGTGGACATGGGGGTGGGTATCAGAACTTCCCATAAAGAAGCAGTTGGCCTGACATGTTTAAGATGTAGACTGTTGAACACTATTGAGTTTCTAGACCCAATGGCCCCCGTTGTGCAGTGCTCCAATAGCATTTCTGACTCTAGCTTAAGTCACTCAGATCATTTGGTTCTGGAGGCAGACATTGTCATTAAGCCTTTTTGCATGTTCTCATGGGGGAATGAGTGGGAATAACAATAACACACTCACTGAGGTGCTTAAGATAGTGAAGTCATAAAGCATGATACAGATTTGGATGGAGATTAATAATTAATGATGCTGGAAACCATAGTGTGACTACTCCCCCTGCCATTATGCAGAACAATATAGGAGAGGAAGGGGTTTCTCTTCCCACTCACAGATCAGTCCAGAAGCATGGGATTGACTGTGCTGAGTTACAAGCCCCATGATGAATCATGAGGTCACCTCACTGATTGTTACAGAGCTCTGGTATTTGACCTAGTGGCCTTGTGCACCGCCACTCTGACATCTTTCACAAAGTCACAGTTGAGAGGGGGTGAGTGGATTTAGAGTAGTGTGGAATGTTCTTATCCTTCCTTCTTCAGACTTGGGGGGCCCTTTGAAAGTTAAAAGGCAGGTTCCCGGGTAACATCCTTCACTTACTGAATCAGCAACTTTGATAGAGGCCCCAAAATTCACATTTTTAACTTTTAATGTTGGGATACTTATGCTTACTAAAGTTTGAGAAACACATATATGTTTATGACTAGAATACATGTATTCAAATTTCCCCAGTCCGCCACTTCATATAGGAATTTTCCATTTTTAATCTTTTTTTTCAAAATTTAGCCTTTCTTTCTTAAAGTTCCTAATAACAGTTGGATAAGCCAGACAGTTGTCCTCATTTTAAGGATTATATCCTGAGTCATGAGAAAGCTGAGATCATTGTGGATTTTGCCAGTTTATGGACTAGTGAGTTAAAGGTGGGGCTGCTGGGAGTTGTACAAAGTTCACCAGTCCAAAGTGTGGAGACCAGAGTTTGTGGACCTTTCTCTGTCACTACCAGCTGTCCATTAATCGTAATGAACATATGTAATGAGATTTCTAGCTATAGTGTCCTCTCATTACAAAACAAGAGGGTTGTGGACCACATCTCTATGGGCTCTTTCATTGTTTATATTACTGAATTCTATGTAGTTGACTTGCTCAAATAGAAATAATTTCTGCTGGTTTTTATTTTGTAGGATGTAGTTCCTTGGCAATAACAAACCGGGTGACAAATTAATGCTGAATGGTTGATAGGGTCCAGCTGATCTAGGTGTATCTCCTTTAATATTTCTAAGATTGTAACTATTGTATTTGGAAAAAATTACTAATTCTCTATGTACCCAAGTTTGTTTAAACTACTTATACTCAAACAACTGTAAGCAGTTTTTTAAATAAATTTGAGAAGTAGAGAACTGAGGCACCGAGGGTGTGTGCGTGTGTGTGTGCGTGTGTATGTGTGCATGTGTGTGTGTATACTACATTTTGTTGTAAATCGTCAATACTTAATTGTAATGAGATTTCTAGCTATAAACTATATACTCTAAGGAAGTCTAAAATGCTTCTTTTTCCATCACCTTTGAGTTTCTTCTGGTTTTATATAGTATTTTTATGGGCACTGTATTTAGACTTTTGCTAGATTATCATAGTATAAGCATTTTATGTACAGCAAAAATAAAATCTTTCCACCTTTAGCTGTTGCTATTTGTATAGTTTTCTTGTGATCTCTACCTATTATTTTATCCTGAAATTAATTGATTTTTTTCCCTACACTAAGTACCTACTCTCCAGGCTTCTTGACATCTTCTTTTAAAACATCTTATTCAGACTGTGGGTCACGAATCATTGCTAGGTCATGAAATCAATTTAGTGGGACCATTAAAAAAATCAGAGTAGTAAGTATCATTTTGAAAACCATGCTTTAGTTTCATATAAATGTATGTGTTCATGCTCTTATGTGTGTATTGAGTGTATATGTAAAATATATTTCTTACTGAAGGTAAGAATAAAAAATGCTTGAAAACTTTGCTCTACAGGTCAGGGTCTATGGCTTCTTGGTCCTCTGAGGGACCCCTCTGCAGTGTAACCACAAGGACAATAACCACACTGTTTGCGTTTCTCTTTTTTGGTCTTGGTGACCACCCTGGCTTGACTGGCTACTCTCCCTGGTTGGCAAACACTGGGCAGTCCGGCATCACAGTCAGTACTTACCACTGTATATTTTTGGTCTGACCTATTTCCACAGCCTTTTCTGATCTATGAAGTTACTGTCAATACACTGGGAGGTATTATTTATCTTCCTCCCATGGTCTGGGGTGACAAAGAATCATCCCTGGGAAAAATACCACGAGGAAATTTGTCCCTTAAGAAACAATGAAGCTCTATCTCAGGTATCCTTTCAAGCTTTTCACCTTCAAACTTACCTAGTTGACAGGAATTAAAGCTGCACCTCTATATGTACCAAAAGCTTTATAATAATAGAAGAAAAGCCTAGCAGCACCTCAAAAATTCTCCATGTTCTTCTGCTCCATGTGGGCAATGGAGACTGAGATTGGGATGTGGACAAGAGAGACTGAAGGGCAGACTATTAGAAATGAGAATATAAAACATGACTCCAGCAGTTTTATTAAAGAGAACTGAACATTAGTTAGATAAAGACAGCAGGACTGTGGGAATGAGGTCATCCAAAAGGGTCATAGTCATTGCCATTTTAAATTTAAGCTTGTCTACAGTGAATATTTGGGATAAATATAAAATGAGGAAGAATGAAGAGTTAGAGTAAGTAAACTGATGCAAAGAAATTTAGAAAATGGCAGGGGGAATAGTCACACTATGGTTTCCATCATCATTAATCATTAATCATACAAAAATTTTGGTCTGACAGATGGATAAATACAATTCTGCCTCCTGTTCATTTGACAGTCTAGGGAAGATGGCCCTGTTGACTCCACAAAGTAATTCAGGAACCCAGGCTCATGACTACAAAGTCCTTCTGGGCTATACCATTAAAACTGGGGGAAAGTAGGAAGATACATACATGAAAGGGTTCTTAGACCTTTTTGGAAAAAAGGTACACATCACCTCTGTTTTGATTCTTTTAGATAGAAGTTAATTATATGGCTGCAACTAACAGCAGGAATATAATTTATCTGGATAACCATATATTCCTGTGGAAGACTCTGATGACCACCTTGCACTCTCTTTATGGGAATTAACAGTCACCAGGTGCCTGTTCTGTACCAAACGTTCCACCAGATCTTTTAGCTACACTATGTACCTATGGTAGATGTGCAATATTAATTTACAGACAAGGAGACTGAGGTCCAGAAGATAATACTAACTAAGCAAACATTATCCTCCTCTTCCTTAACATGGCAATTACTAATAAAGCATTTGCCATGTTTAAGATTATTTTGGTACCTCAGAAAACATTGTCTTTCATTGGCTTATTATGGTAGGCAGAATGGTTCCCCCAATATCCAGACTCCAATCCCTGAAATGTGTAAGTATGTCACATTATCTGGCAAAAGAGACTTTACACATGTACTCAAGGTTGGGGGCTTTAAAATAGGAGATTACCCTGGATGGGCGAGGTGGGGTGAATATAATTCTATGAGCCCCCAGAAATCAGAGAATTTCTCTGACTAAAAGCAGAAGTGGAAATCTGAAAGATTTCTGGGGTAAGAACTGGACCTGCCATTGCTGGTTCTGAGATGTAGGGGCCCCAGGCAGGGGGACAACAGAGGTGTCCAGGAGGTAAGGGTAGCTTCCACAGATAGCCAGTGAGGAAATGGAGACCACATCCCCAAAATGAATTCTGACAGTGACCAGAATGAGCATGAAAGCCAATTCCTCCCCTCGCCCTCGGCATCCAGAAAGGAACACAACTCTACAGACACTTTGATTTTATGTCATTTCTGAACTATGCTGTGGCTGGACTTTCTGACCCACAGAACCTAAGATAATGAAAGGGTATCATTCTAAGCCACTAAATTTGTGGTCATTTGTTTCCACAGTAGCAGAAAACTAACGTACTTTTTTAAATCTTTGAAGGTAAATGTTCTTATTATAATTTTATGGATTGATGAAAGTAAAATTCAGGGTAGAACTAGGATTTGAGTCTAGATCTGTGTGGCTTCAAAATACTTTTCTACCCTAAAATATCATGCTTCTTTCTATGAAATGTTGAAATGTCTTGTAAGATGTACATTGTGCTATGAAAATAAAAGGTATGTTTATTAATATTAAACAGTATTAATAAATATTGATATTTATAAATATTACAATTAATAAATAATATTTAACAGTAATAATAGATATTTAGTAATGTTTATTCCATACATGTAAGTTGAGTTTTAGAGTAAATGACCAGAAACAAACACAGAAGTTGTTTAGTTTGAAATTATTTTCAAGTCTAAAAGAAAAAAGAGACAGCGAGCTATTATGTGTTAATTATATCTTTTTTAAAAATTAAACAATCCCATTTCTGTTTGTATAAATAATTAAGAGATACATTTTAGTTGTATGATTTCCAGACAAGATCCAATTAAAGCAATATAGAGGCAGACAGTTTAATCCATCTTTTGTTTTCTCGGGTACTGAATTGCTCTTTTGGTCTGACAGGTGGATAAATTACTTTTCCCTACCCAATAATTCTCCGATCACACAATCATCTATAAATAAAGGAAGCATTCATACATAAAAAGAAGTAGGTGGTCATTTGAGATTTCATGAAGATGGAACTACATTTAAAAATAGAATTTATGTGTAAAAAATTCCAGTATCTTTATGACCTTTTATGATGATGAATCTTTGGAAGTAATATGTATAACAGAGCGATTTAGTGTGTATGTGCAATCGTCCAAGCAGTTGTTGCTCTCCAGGAAATTAGAAATTGAGGTTGATATTCCTAATACCCATTAAGGGTGATACTTTCAACTTATTATGTGATTGTTTGCTCTTTTCTAAATCCTGGACCTCGTTTTCAGACTGTTACCCATCACTGTGCGGTTTGTATTTAGATTATGTAGGTGAAAGTGCACCAGTGCATAGAGATCGCTGCCCTGCTTTTGCATCTCTTCGTGTCGAGGTCTCCATACCTGAAATTCAGTATTCCAGGTGAATTTTTTCTGTGAAATAAAACATACAAGTGCAAAAGTAAAGTAAAAGTCACCTCTTGTACCATTTATGATGGCGATGTAAGAAAAACAGATACGGTAGACCAAAATTTAAAGAAACAGGTGTGGAGACTCATTTCAGAAACCCAAAGAGTCCTGTTTCCCTGTGTCTTCAGTTGTACCTTTCTGTTGGACCTCACATCCTCTTTCTTTCTCATCCCAATAGGAATACTACGACAAAGGCGATTACATCATTAGAGAGGGCGAGGAAGGGAGTACCTTTTTCATTTTGGCAAAAGGAAAGGTAAATATTAATTAAAGCTTACTTAAAATAAATTTTTAAAAAATTAATCATTTTGCCATAAATGCAGCAATATTCTGTACTGCAGCATAAGATAGTCTCTACATTGAATGCATTCTGCATTCGGAGCTTCCTCCAAAAGAATCTTCTGGGGTCTACCTGAGGGCTGGGTTTGAGGGTGGGTGCCACAGGAAACTTGTGATGGGTTCCAGGTGAGATAGTCTCCTTTTAGTGACCTTATGCAGGTCACTTGACTTTCTTTGGACCTTGATTCCTGGTGTACAGTAGCTGGATGGTTTCTGAGGTTATTTCTAGCTATGAGTATGTGATTCTCAGTCAGCTCCAGGGTCCAAGAACAGGGCTAGAACATTTTTCTAACAGATGTGACAGGTGGCAAGTGGAGGGGAATGAGCTCAGCAGCTGGGGGTGGCAGTGGTCAGGCATTAAACTATAGAACCAATAAGCTTGGAACTTAAATTTGTACGCAGTAGCTGAAATTGACTTAGATACTGATGAAAATTTTATTTTTATTTACTTTTTTATTTATATAATTGTGAATTTAAATTTATCTTTATATATTTTATAATTTTGTATTGTTGATTTATAATATTTATATAATTTTATTTATATATTACATATAAAATAGGTCTTTTTCTTTACCTAACTATGAATAGATAAAATGTTGTCAGTTGTTCCTATGTTGACTCTTAAGGTTTGTCAGAGACAAAAAGCATTTATGAAATACTGAAGGAATCAAATCTCTTGAGCCCCTGTGTCTGTCAGATATTTTGTGTATGTTGCCTCTTCCATGAAAGAGAGAATCGGGCACTGCCTTTTGTTAACTGGTTTGTGGGTGAACTTTGAACTGGGCCCCCAGTGAAGAAAAAACATGAACAAAATAGTTTCGAACGTCTTTTTCGTCAACAGTGAGAACCACATCTTAACTACTTCTCCCCTACTTGGACCTATGCTATGAAAGAATTCTTGCTATTTAACATGTTGTACTTACTATCATTATTTTTGATTTTTTTAATTCATTGTAACATATATGAGTGTCAATCAAAAATTCTAATCAGCATGAAACAACATTTATTACTGTGTTGAATTAAAATAATTCTAGCCACAGATATGAAATATTAAAGTTTGGTTTGGCTGTGCTAGAGGGTTTTTACAGTTTCCTGGGCCATGGGTTCACTTGGAGATGCCCACAGAAGCTGTGAACCATGTCCAACCCACATTTTGTATCCAGTTTTAGTAGGTACATGGGATTTGGCAAATCTGTGGTCACCTGACTTAGGACTCCTGATATTCAACCTTATTCGTTTTTTGTTTGTTTTTGTTGTTGTTGTTGTTTGTTTTGGTGGTACTGGGGATTGAACCCAGAGCCTCATGCATGTTAGGCAAGTGATCTACCATTGAGCTACATTCTCAGTCCTCAACTTTATTCTTGATTAATTATTCTTGATTAATTTGTCAATTCTTTTTAAGCTTTCTGGAAATAACAAAATTTCCCACAGGACCATTATTATTTCCTTTGAGAATGTCTTGGAAGGAATCACTAGATTCACTTTTAAAAATTAACTTTAGGAGGTAGGGTTTAAGTGGAAAATCTTCTTCTTTCAGAGGGTAGTCCTTTATGTTAAACCACAGTATCACTCATATCCATCAAAATGATCTGAGTGTAGTTAATTGTCTTACTACTGTAAAATTAAAGGAAAATCTTACCCTTTTTCCCCTCATTTATCAAGTTTATCTAGGTCTGGAGGGTTTGCTTGAATGGATATGTGTCTGATTCTCCCCCTCCTTTTTAATCGATTAACATTATTTAGGTTAAAGTCACTCAGAGTACTGAGGGCCACGATCAACCACAGCTGATTAAAACACTGCAGAAAGGAGAATACTTTGGTGAAAAAGCTCTGATCAGGTGAGCCCATGAATCTATATGCCATAGCTAAATAAAATGTTTTCTATGTGAAACTAGTCATTTGAAGTTGTCCGATTGAGCCACCAAATTAATGGCAACAGATATTCAGGAATTAAACAAAAATGTTAAATTGCCTTCTAAAATAATCAGCTCATTTTGCAAGTCTTTGAGCAATTCAAAATAGTGCATTTGAGATTTCTACCTGAACCTTCAGTCTTTGAGACATAAGTTGGTTTACTCTTGATATGATTTATAGAAAAATATTTTTAATGGTTAATCAAATGACTTGGACACTACGTACTTCCTACATAAAACCTCATGACTGAAGAAATATATTTTCCTAAATTTAAATAACTTCATAAAATCTCAAAATTTGGGCAACATGATGTTTTGGAATTACATGTTTTTAAGTGAATATTTGGAATTACTGGGAAATCACTTAAAATTTATGTTATGACTTAATGCTTTTATTTCATATTGGTGCTTGAAGGAATGCAATAGTAATTCTGTTCATTTACCTTCTTAATTTTGGTTTATAAAGCCCCAGTTCTACTGATTTGTATGACAGATTTTACATAATTACAGAACAAAGGAAGATATTCAGAGATTACCTGAAGATAAATCTCATCATGAAGATTTTTTAAAAAGAAAACCCAAGTATTAAAGCTTAATAAATTAGGTTATAGCTATTATGTAAGCAACTTAAAAGTAGAATTTAAAGCTAGGCTAAATTTTTTATTTCCCATTTTCTTGCTGGTAATGAACTTGATTCACTAATAGGAAAATTATCTTTCTTTTGTGCATTATCATAATGTAATATCATTATCAAAGACTTCAATATATTTGTTTTCAACATTTACAGGCTATTTTTTCTCATACTTCTAAGCAAAATAGCTTAAAGCTTGAAAGTTCAAAGGCCTTTATAAATGTAGTGTGGAGACAAAATAGTTCTTGAAAGGAAATGTATCATCTAATTTTGTAGGACCTGCAGTGATTTATGCTATATGTTGTAGCCAGCCAATTATAGTGTTTTCCTATGGACAATATGGGAATTTATGTTTACTATCGACTCACAACTTCCCAAGGTATTTGAAAGCATAAAGTTAAAACCAATGGGAAGGAAAGTGGAGACAAATATTATAACATTTTTGTGGGTTGCTGCTGACTGACTCAAATTTCCTTTTATTCTGTATATTTCCACAAGTTGACATTTAAAAGTCCCAGAAGTTCTTTCAGAATTTCAGATGCAAATATAAATCCATGACACTTACACACTACTATGAAAGAAATATGAGTGTTTATGAACATTAATATTTGTAAAGTGTTTGCAGAGAATATTCTCAGTGACAATAATGACACCACCGTGTGAAAGGAACACGATATCTCTTTCTCTGAACTCAGAGATCCAATAGCTGGTCCACAATCCAAGTTCGTGTCTGTGTCTGTTCTGTTTCTATATCTTCCTGGCTCTGTCTCTACTACCTCTGTCTCTGTCTTCACTACCTCTATCTCTATCTCCATCATCTCTCTTTATCTCTGTCCCTATCTCTGTCTAAATCTCATTCATACAAGTTGAGCAGAAACTGTCCTGCCTTTGACTCCAAAGTTCATGAAACTCAAGTGTCTTTACTGATGTCTTCTTACAAAGATCCTATAAAGGGATCTTGGTGGGACTGGAAGATATGTCAGAATGTCTTTGGATATCAGCTAGGCAGAGGGCACTTCTTTGGAATGGTAGAGAGGGGCTGCCCAAGTTTTCTGTGTCCTACCACTAAGAAAGGTGAAGGAGATTTGTACAATACTATATTTGATGAAGTTGACTGGAGCAGTCCTAGTAATGGTATTCTACCATTTGCTGCTACTGGTAGGACATCTTATAAATCTCTGAGCACTGGGTTCCAAGTGGGAGAACCTGTTTTCATTTTCTTTAATTTATAACAAATAGAGGGAGGAAAGTAATATAAATAAGTCTCTAAAGAATATTTGCCTGATGCTTAACAAGTTGATATTCATTAGAAAATTAAACTTACCATCAGGTCATATATGACTACTCATCATATCTAAGATATTGATTGTAAGGTATTACCACTCTATTATGCACCATTAAGAAACACAATACTGCTAATTATCCTATGACTCATCATTGATTTCATATATAAATTGATTTCAGAGATTTTAATGGATTTTAATGTAGAAATACACATTTTCATTCTATAAAATGAAAAGTATTTTAGTATTTAATTAACTGGATGATCTGATACTGAAAACAATTTCCTAGGGTTTTATTTTTGATGGTTTTCCCAATAAGTTTCTTTGATCAGTTCATTTCTGTTTTGCTTCCTTATTAATTAGTCTTCTTTGATCAGGGGAGAGCTCTTTTAGTTTAGCTATCACAAAGCTCAGAATGATATTCCACATGCACTTGCAGTCAGCAATTCCTCTACATTCTCAGTGCAATTATCTTCTCCTCTGCATTCCTTGTGTAGATGACCTTTATTGGGATAAATTTTAAATTCTTGTGGTTTTTCTTTTGGAAGGGGGTTGAGTATAAATTAAAATGTTTTTTTCAAAAGTATAGTATTGGGAAGATGCTTTCATACAAAGTAGCAGATTTCCTAATCAAATTTGTGGTTTTAATTTCTAACTGCAGTGGAAACTGACTCTCCTGCTTTTGTCTGCAGTGATGATGTCAGGTCAGCTAACATTATTGCTGAAGAAAATGATGTCGCTTGCCTGGTTATAGATCGAGAGTGAGTATCCTCATGTTCGAGAAGGCAGACTCCTGCCACCTTTGAAGACTTGGCCTTCCCTTACTCCCAGGGCGGATCTGTTTTCTCATTCATCACCACTCGGAAATGCTAGCCAGTCCTCAGCTGCAAGTACATTCTATTAAAATTCATGAGAAGGAACAGGGCCTTCTGATCTGAATGTGTCTGTGGCAGTGGCAGATGCTGGCAGGCTAAATATTTTGTGTGCAGAGTTTGTACATAAATATCAGCAATTGACTGATTTAAATTCTGCATCTCCCAGAGAAATAAGTTTATTAGTGTTCTTATGGATGTTTTCCATACAACATAGTGAACAATTTTGTAATTTATTTCTAAAATGCCTTTAGCAGTCAAAAACAGTTTTGAATAAATCCTCTCTCAATGTATAAAATAATCATTAGCTATTTATATTTCCAAACAAATTTTAGTCATTTGTAAGCAATGTGTATCAATATTGATGTCTAAATATCTTAGGTTATTTTTCAGAATAAGTTTTATTTTGTTTCACTCACTTCAAATCATACTTTATCCTGGCATCTTGGATCTCTCATTAACCATTTAAATATTTACTGATTAATTTCAAGATACACTAAAGGAAATTCTAATATAACAGAGCTAGATCATTATCCAAATAAAGTCATTGTGTAGTCAAAGAAATAGGTCAGACTCACATGAAATATTAACAAAAAACAGTAAATTTACAAGAGGCATATAGTCAACTTCTGACTGAATACAGCATTTATTGAACATAGAATCATAAAAATGTAGAGCTGGGAAGAACTTAAGAATGTTTAGAAACCTTTTTATCATGGAAAGTTTCAAACATTAAAAAATAAAATGGCATCAGAACTCTACAATTCAAGTTCAACAGTTATCAATTCATATCTTATCTGTACTCTTCACCACTCTGTGACATCTCCACATTATTTTTAAGAAAATTCCAAATATAAAATTGTTGCAAAACATTTGGGGCACCTCTAAAGCCAAGTATTGACTACAATAATATTAACATGTCTAAATAGTGATTATAATTCACATGGAATTATTTCAATTCTTTCCCTTACAGATAAGAAAAGCAAATCCAAAGTAGGTTAAAGAATTGTACCAACAATGCCATCTGTGACTGAGCAGGGGTTACTGCCCAGGTTTCCAGATTCATCTCAACTTTCTTTCTCCAGCACATTTGGCTCTCATAGCACCTGCCCAGAAAGAAAAGCAGTCCCTATGCAGTCAAATGGTTAAGAATTTATTTTATTTTTTTTAAATATGGAAATGGAGCATAAAGAAATAATAGGATTTTTCTTAGCAAAGAAGAAATTTAAAATTCACCCCAGCTGAATTAAAACTCCAGAGCAAAGGCAGACAGCTAGGAAGTAAAAAGTGTGTTCAGATAGCACTCTTTGAATGCCAACTCTTAAACGGAAAATGATTTGGTATATTGTCCTAATAATACATTGTTTTGTTTGAGTTCCTTAAAAATATGTGCATGTGCTGAATAGCAATAGCTGTATGGAATAAATCCTCTAAAATGTTAGCACAACAAAATTTGATAGAAAGGAAGGACTTCTTTCCTTCATTATAATCACATGTACCACACATGTATGTAATATCTTTTAATCCATGAAAAACATGCATTGACCTTATATACTTTACAAATTACTTGCAAGATTATAATTTTAGGATGTTTACTTTGCATATATATCATTGAGAGTCTATAACATACACTTGGCATAATGAAAGTTAAAAAATTACATGGATTTACTCTGTGGGTGAGAGATGTTGACTATCTGGTATTGCTAGTTTCACCTATAACCTGGTTTTCTTGGGACAGTTAGGGTTATCCCAACATATTTATTATTGGTATCTGATTTCATTCTGGAAAGTATTTCAGTTTGGATAATAAATGTTAGGATCATCTTAGCTATGATTCGGAGTAGATTATGACCCCACAATGCTCCCATAGTAAACTGTTTTTACCCAAATCATACCATTATTCACACTTTGTTTTATTTACCATCTCTTGCTGCTCTTTTGTAAGCTTCACGAATACAGAAACATGTAACTGCATTGCTGCTGCAGTTCCAGCATCTGATGTAGTCCTTGGCATGTGGGAAGTGCTCACCAGATGGTGGCTCAATAGAGGGCATCATCCTTGCAATGAGATGCAGGCATGGAAAGCCTATGGATTCTTATTCTTTCCTTCCTAGTCCACGGTTTTAATACATGCTTAGAATGATTATAGAGCAAGAAGAATTTGAATTTGAGGTTTTCCTGTTTTTAAAGTGTGATAAACCGTGAAATAATCCTGCTTTAAGATCTTTTAACAAATGGAAGGTGTATGGTGACACCACCATCGTTAATTTTTGAGATAAATCCCAAAGGAGTTGGTTAGTTACTGTAACAGCTGAATGAGTACAGGCTGTTTGAAAGTTACAGCTATAATGTTGCAGCTCTTGAAAGAGTGGTTTAAGATTAGTTAGGAAAGAACCTCTAGGAACCCATGACCCCAGTGTCACAACATGAAAAAAATAAGATTTGTTTATAACAATAGTCTAGTGGCAAGCAAAAAATTGGTAAAGGAAGAGTAAATTAAAGGAAAACAAAGTACAAGAAATATTTCCTTTTTATTGGTTCTTTATATATGACAGTAGAGTCCATTTTGATATAATTGTACAAGCATAAAATATATCTTATTCTAATTAAGACCCCAGTCTTATGGATGTACATGATGGTGAGAGTCACTATGCTGTATTCATATATTCACATAGGAAAGTTATGTCAGAGGACTGGGGATATAGTTCAAATGGTAGAGTACTTGCCTCCAAACATAGGCCCCTGAGTTCAATCCCCAGCACCACAAAAAGAAAAAGAAAGAAAGAAAGAAAGAAGGAAGGAAGGAAGGAAAGAAAGGAAGAAAGTTATGTCAGATTCTTAACATTCCCTTTTTGTTTGAAAATTTCAATGATTAAGGAAGTTAGAAATTCCATAGTAATATTATTTTTTTGTCCCATTACTGTACATCATCAAAGGTCAGTTTATAGTAAAGGGTAGAAGAGAGTGGGGAGTACATCTGAGGGGAGAGATGAAAAATACCCATTCCAGTGTGTAACACATATTGACAAATGGAAATATTGATTGGCTGTCAGCAAAATGTGTATAGAGGCATTAAGTTGTGACACTGTATTATTGAGGTGTTACTGGTTTATTAGTTTTAGGTATGTTGAGGCCCATTTTTATTATTTTAATTCTATTGTGTACCAGACACTTAAAATGATACCATAATGGTAAAAGTGGGGTCTCTATCCTAATAATCACAAATCAAGGCAGATTGTTAGATACGGCATAGGAAGCTTTGGAAGGACATTCAACAAAACTATCCTTTCTCTCGTGAGGAAGGGGATTCATTTTTCTCACGGACAGTGGAGTATGTAAGAATTTCTAAAGACTGTGGACTGGGACAGGGAGATTAGGTCAGGCACAGGACAAGGCTGTGGTCTATGAAGGATGAGTGAGGTCAACCAGATGAGCCTCAGACAGAGAACTATGAAATTCAGGTAAAAAGAAATTATGAAGGAATGTGAAATGGGGAGAACTATCAGAGACAAAGAACAGATAAATTTTGCCTTGGATTTTAAAATTGTTACTTAATTAAGCAAAAGTATTAAAATCTGTAACCCCTATAAGCTATTGATTCAATAAGCAGATCATGTAAGCTGTTTCTTCTCCACTGTCTTAAAACAAATGAAAAACTACTTGTTGGCATACTAGAACTGCAAAGCAGAAAACAATAGAAATGCCGTCTCTTCTCACTGGTAGCCTCTTTAGCTTGCATGAACTCAGAAGCTCAATTATAGAGCTTTCAGTAACTAGGCCACATGTTACAGCAATGTTAATATTCCATAAATTATTGAAAAACAATTGACTCCATGGGTAACTATATACATATTCTTGTATGAGTTTAAGAAGAATGTCAAGTTACTTTGGTACTATTTTGCTTTATTTTATTCTATTTTATTTTATGTTATTCAGAACATTCAATCAAACTGTTGGGACATTTGAAGAACTCCAAAAATACCTGGAAGGGTATGTGGCTAACCTGAACCGTGATGATGAGAAAAGACATGCCAAGTAAGTGGGGGAACATCCTCCCAAGAGAGATCTGACTGGTTGGGAAGTCAGTAGATAAAGAAGAAGGCATGGGAGCTCCATTGCCTACACAGTAAACAGTTAATGTGCCTTCACTAGAAACTTCTGGAGAGCTCTTTTTAATAAGTCTTCCACAAACAAGATACTAGAATGTCACTAGAATGATGATTAGTTAAGTCTCTGAATAGTCAGCAGCTTTTTTAGCATAATGAATAGAAATTTTAGGGAGAAATTTCCTGGTAAAGGGAATTCTTTACAATGGTAACATCTCAAAAGAACATTTATACTAGATTACAGGTAAAGAGTAGGGTCATAGTTTAAATTTTTCAAAACATAAGGGAGCTATTGTCTAGATAATTATATGTATGGAGGAGGAGTTGGGTAATAGGGATATAGTAATTGGGATGAATTAATATAATTTGATAGAAAATCTACATCTTTAAATGATTTGTTTTTTGCTAAAACACTTCTTATGTTTCTTTGTTTATTTTTTGCTGTGTTGGGGATTGAACCCAGGGCCTCATGCATGCTAGGCAAGCTCTCTACCATTGAGCTGTACCTCCACCCCTTGAAACATTTTTTTGAGTGAAAGCTTAAGCATATGTGCAGTAGATAGTGCTATTGAAACTGTATATTCAAAATTTCTAGAAGGCTGAAGTTGAGTTAAATTAGAGCATTCAATCAGTACCTAACAAGATTTTTTTGTTTTTGCAAGGAATGCATTTTCAGTTTTTACACCAAAGGCCTATTGTACTAACAGTTTATGAATGTATAACTCAGAGCAGTAAGTCTTAATTGAGGCATAAAATGGTTGTTTCCACAATTCTTAAGACATAAAGTGAGAAATGTACTTTTCACATTTCAAAAATCAATTTTTCTGGGTAAGCCATGGAAAACTTCAATATCTGAGAAAAGGAGCAAACTATGGCCAAGATCCTCAGTGTGGCATTGTCCTATATGTGCAACAAAGAGAATGGCTCTCTGGTTTTATTGCCTGCTATTCACTCCTTTTCTGGGTTGTTAATAGTTTTATAGAAATGCTATAGAAATGAGATCTTTAATATTATGTTTTAAATGCTATTCACTTTTATTTATTTTTTTTGGTACTGGGAACTGAATTGGGGGATTGAACCACTGAGCCACTTCCCCAATTTTCTTTTCTTTCTTTTTTTCTTTTTTCTTTTTTTTTTTTTTTTTTTTACTTTTTAATGAGACAGGGTCTCATTAAGTTGCTGAGGCTGGCCTGTAACTTGAGATCTTCCTGCCTCAGTCTCCCTAATCACGGGGATTGCAGGCAAGTGACACTATGTCTGGCTAAAATGCATCAATTTTACCTTGATGATTCAATTCTATTTTTGTCTATTTCTTGTTTTGTGCATATAAGGGTTTTTGGTTTGTATATTCCATTGTTTTTCTTCCCAGATGTACCTGAATCTGATCCTATCAAAGTTGAGATAGGCTTTGAGGCAACTATAGGCAGTGTTGCCGGCAGTTGTAAGGCTATTTAAGAATGGAATTTATGAGAGGCATGGTGCCTGCCTGACTAAGGGTATGTGTGTAAAGTTTCACTTCTTTTGTTCAGGCGGTCCATGTCTAACTGGAAGCTGTCCAAAGCACTCTCACTGGAGATGATTCAGCTGAAGGAGAAGGTGGCCAGATTTTCCTCATCATCCCCCTTCCAGAACCTTGAGATTATTGCAACACTGGGCGTTGGTGGGTTCGGAAGAGTTGAGCTTGTAAGGGGTTTACGTTTCAAGCATCTGAGAGAAGCCTGTTGACTTTTTTTTTGTTTTATATTCCAGCTTATCTCGGAGGATCATATGAATTATTATTGCTATCTTAAATTTTGTTTTGAGCTGAAATTGAGAAAGTAAAATTTTGAATCTGCATATGGTATAGTGGCAGGTCTGTGTTAGTAACTTGTAGTAATGAGCTGTTATTTCCAGCTTCTTACATCAGATCCTTTAGTGAATTTGTTCTTGATGGTAATTATTGGAGAATGTACTAAGTAAACATTCCCAAAGGCTGTAAAATGTAAAAACTATTTCCTAATGGCAAAATATGTATATATAGATATATATAACCACAACACATGAGCTCTCTATACACAAAGGAAGAGAAGAATGTGTCCTACAGAAATGCTATTGAAATGAGATCTTTAATATTATGGTTAGATCCCTTAGACAACTCCACTACCGTGTCTGTATTTGGCTTTCATTACCCTATTTTTGGGTTGCCCCAAATTTTCCATCAGAAAAAAAAGGAAATAAGACGAATGCAAAATGATGTTTGAAGAGCAGCCTTCTGCAGTGCTGAACAAACAGCTGGAAACTTACAGCCTGATTTCAGTTGTGTCTTCCATATCACCACCTCTCTGTGCTTAATAATCATCCTCCAAGTTGTAGAATAACAACAGATCTGGTATTCTGAGGAAACTGTAGAATGGAAATCTGTGACCTTTTTGGTTACATATGATTCTGAGCCCTTGGCAATTACCAAGCCCATCAGAATTTTAACAATGTACTGTGTATTGACGTCTGGGTACTGTGCTGATGATGTCTCTGTCTGCCAGTTGGCCCTGGGCATGAACAGATCTGAAATCCTGCCAGGGACCCTGGATAACACACTTCACCCTCAGTTCATACCTCATCTCTGACGAATGAGAGGGGAAAATGGTTTCTAAATAGAGGAAGAATATTCATGATGTCTCTTATGTCATATGAAGAGACAAGGGCAATATCCATCTGTAGTGTATTTTCCACCAAAGATCATGGCAAAAGGATTAAATTAGCAATGCTGAGATCTGTTTCCTCAGATAACAATTATTGAAGCAGTATTTCTCCCTGATTTAAAAGTTATAGGCAGTACCAATGGTAAACATGATAAAATATGGGAGGAAGCCATTTCTGTATAACCTCGTTACTTGTCCAGAATAGACCATTTATGAAGTGTTAAACCTACCAGGAAAAATGTTTATTTTAAAATTTACTTTCCTCTTAAGGGAAAAGATTGATTTTTATACCTAGAGTGTCACTTTCCAATAGACATTTCTATGATGATGGAAACGTCATATATCTGTGCCATCCACTCAGGTAGCCAGTAGGTGTATGTGGCGTTGAACTTTTGAAATGAGGCTACTGCAACTGAAGAACTGAAATTTAAATTTTAATTAATTTAAATTTAAATAACCTCATGTGATTACTAACTACTGTACTGAATGGTGCAAATATAGAACATGATTTAATTTGTTTTTCTTGGAAAATCAAAGAAGTAAATATTAAGAAATAGAAATTTTTGGCCATGTTGGTCCAGGTTTTTTCTGTTACATAATCAAAAACATTTGATTTCTAAAGATTAAGACTTTTAACCATATGTTTTCTTACTGTAATACAAAATTTTAGAATCAGATGTATGAACTACTTGAGAAATTGTGATGAAACTGAATCCTAGAGACCTAAGTGGCTAAAAGCTTCCATTCTCTTTAAATGTGAAACAGGTTTAACTCTCACTAATTATCATGTTTTAAACAGATATGGCAAATTGTTCCTACTAAGTCAATGTTGAGGATTTTTCCTTTTATTACATAGGTTAAAGTAAAAAATGAGAATGTTGCTTTTGCTATGAAGTGTATAAGGAAAAAGCACATAGTTGACACTAAGCAACAGGAGCACATCTACTCAGAGAAGAGGATTCTGGAAGAGCTGTGTTCTCCATTCATTGTGAAGTAAGTGAGCCTTTGGTCTCCCAGGACTTGGAAGTTTTAGGCTCTTCTTTTGAATGTTTCTGTGTAAGAGGACAGAAAGAAGAAGAGGAGACTCTACTCTGGATTAGCCAATGAAATCTTGGATCAGAGTTTCCACTTGTTTTTATTCCTACAAAAGCATGTTGTTTGTGTGTGTGAATACAAAATTATTGCAGAATAACTTGAACTGATTATTTTATCCAGACCTATTGTAGAATTTGGGGGAATCAAGACGCTCTAAGAAACCCCTCAGAGGGTGTTCTGATGTTGAATTTCTGTAGGAAGGGCACATGGAGCACATGGAAGTTACCAAAGGAGAACATATCCTGGCCCTCGAATGCCTATGTGCCAAAGGCATATCATTTTCTGATAGTTATTCTTTTTTCTGTAGCTATCCTCAGTGTTTCAAGGGGAATTTAAAATTATTCTAGGTCATAGCTCTCTTTACTTGTGAATTCATGGGTTAGTGATATTAAGTGAATTTATATTTTCTCTAAATGCCCCAAACTGTAGTTTTTATGATTTCTGGGTGATAGACAGTGTCCGTATAATGAAGAGAATTTGTACTTTTTGATCAAATACCCTGAGAAGATCTTTCTGTTTATCCATATCCCTAGACCCATTTTTGCAAGGCTAAAAATTAAGTCTGAACTCAGGTAATACTAACAAATATCATCCAATTACCTTTTATTATGCTCCCAGAATGCCCCTTTAAAATTAATATTTCACTAATGACCTATGATGGCCAACTTTAGGGAATGGATTAAGTTGTATTAAGTTTTGCATTTCTAGATATTTGTGATGTACCTGGCAAATAATAGGGCAATAATAATATACTAAGAATAAATATAAATGACAACATTTGTATAGTGAGATATTAACATGCACCAGTCACTCTTCTAAGCCAAAAATATAGGAAGAGGAAGTGAGGAGAATCACAACATTTCCTTCACTGGTCCTTTAGGAGGATCAAATAAATATGAATAATTTTCAGTAAATATTTATAATCAACAATATATACAAATAATATATAATCAAATGAATATATAATCTCTCACTATATATATGTATATATACATATATACATATATACATATATATTTTTTTTCAATGAAAAACAGAGATCTGAGACTACATAACTAATATGTGTCTGATCTGGGATTTGAGCCTGAGCCTCTTGGTTGAGCTCACTCTCTGAATTGCTTTGCTATGTAGGCAGAATAATGAGCTGCTTTTTAAAGAGGTATAGTCTTGCAGAGTAGATAAAACTTTTACAGTGAAATGGAAGACATTTCCTCTGTGGGCAGAGGGAAAGCAGTCTGAGTAAAGGGATCCATGAGCAAAAGCACAGCAGTAGGAAAGATGAAAGAAGCTTTGGCGAGAAGCCCAGTGTAGCTGCAGGATATTTGTATGGAGATGAGGGTCAATCATTCAAAATGTTATTGAAGATAGTCTTAGACGACTTTAAAGAGCTTTAAAAGCCATATTTCTAATCATAACCATGTTTTTATCTGTCTTTGCAGATTATATCGTACTTTTAAGGACAATAAATATGTGTACATGCTTCTGGAGGCCTGCTTAGGTGGGGAGCTATGGAGTATATTAAGAGACAGGTAATGAACAAGCATTATAAGCAAGAGCTTTCTTTACTCATGTCAGTCTACAGGATGTTGGATTTAGGAACATTTAAAGAGGCACAGAGGAAATGATTTGGAAATTATTATAAGAAAATATTATTGCTTGATAAAGTACAGTAGGAATAGTCTATTAGCTGACATTGCAGTCATGTCATATGCACCCTGTGACATAGTCAGTTTTAGGCAGTAAAGAATCCCAGAGACGGAGAACTATCCAAGGTCTCATGGTGAGTACAGGGAAGAATCAGGGCATTAACTCAGATGTTTCTGATTCCCAAACTTAAAGAAATGGGGCCTCGTAGGGTGTCGTTAAGACCTCACAGAAAAGCATTGTAAGATGTCAACAAAGGTTCAATTTTACTAAAGAAGTGGTTTTCATGCACTCAAACCACAGATACATACTAAGCACCACCTCTGTAGAAGACTCCACAACAGACAGTATGGAACTTTTCTAGATGATATATAGAGTTTCTATCATAAAGAATAAAAAGTATGAACCTTTTTTTCCAGGCACATCAAGAGTTCCTTTGGGGAAATTATATGATTTTTAAAACGTTTCATAAATATGAACACTAAATAGTAACAAAGATGTTTGGCAAATTGTAATTAAATAGCAAGTGAGTTTTGTAGACAGTCAGCTCAGAGGAGGGGAGGGAGAGAAATGCATGATGACAGAGGAAGGTTTTGAATTAAACTCTAAAGATGACAAAACCTTGGAAAGCCAGAGCAACAGGAAAATACAAAGCAGAAAAGTTGACTTGGTACTAGGTCTCCTTATAGTTAATGAGCAGAATTTGAGTAGGAAATAAGGGTAGTGAAAGAAAATGTAAAGGTAGGCTGGCATTAGATTCTGGAGGTTACTGCCCAGCAGACATTCTGACAGCCTTACCTGGGACAGTGGACCCCAACCCTGGCTATGCTTACAATCATAAGGGGGAACTTTTATGAAGAAAAATGCTGGGCCATAATGCCAGATGTTATGATTTCATTTCATCTGGGATGATATCCAGTAAATTTTTTTTCATGCTTGTTAGACAATTCTAGTGTACATTCATGACTGAGAATCGCTGACCTTGGAACATATATTGTTGGATGGATTGGGGAAAACCCGGAAGGATAAGGGAACTTTAATGATGCTACTGCAAAAACATTAGTCTTTGCTTCAACAGTGAAATATATATATATATGTATATATATGTATACATATATATATATATATAAAATCTAAATCTACTTATGAAAGAGAGTTCCTACAACCTGTTAAGTACCATGCTCAATCCTAAAAACAACGTTGCTAATTAAGGAGTAAGCCCATTTTACTGCATGGATTCTGTGGCTTAGAACAGTTAAACAACTTGCTCAAGGTATAGTGAGCAAAGGAAACAGGAATTAAATCCATTTCTCTCACCCCAAAGCCATAGTCTTCTGATATACTATGGGGTGAATCACCACCATGTTTAAAAAGATTCAGAGTATAATAATGCTTCTCACTATGCTGGTACAAGGCAACTCTACTAAAAGATCAAGAGACATCAAACAAGAAAAGTTATGGCCCCTTTCTACCTGGGCTAGTATTGTATGCTGTACCCACAGGAAATTAAAGTGACCACTTGAGCCATTCTTTAGTCAAGCAATAAATTGCTGAAGTCTCTTTTAAGCTCTCCACTGAGAGAGTCGCATTTTCTCCAGAGTGTTCCACAGACATCTGAAGAACTCTTTGTTTCCTTGGTTTTCTATTTTATATGTTCATGTGTGATTATCAGAAACAAGTGCTTGGATAAAGATATTTTAACTTTAGGGAAGTTGTTTAGTTTGCCTCAAGTAACCTTCTCAATTTCTTTATCACCAGTAAACATCCCAATTTTATGGACAGTATAAAATACATTTTGATATTGACACAAAATATTTATATTACATATTTGTACTAATATAATAATTGAGACCTAGAACAGTAGAAAGGACATGTGTCCAGGACACTGAGAATGAAAATTATTTCATTACAGAGGCAGCTTTGACGAAGCCACCTCCAAATTCTGTGTCGCTTGTGTGACAGAGGCATTTGATTACCTGCATCGACTAGGTATTATCTACAGAGACCTGAAGCCAGAAAACTTGATTCTAGATGCTGAGGGTTACCTGAAATTGGTAAGATAAGTTCTTTCATTTATAGTGTCACATAAGATATTTCCAGAACAAAGTTGTGTTACAGTTGCAATTTTCTTTTTAATTTTGGTACAGCTATTATTTTCACTATGGGGGATATGGCCTTTGAAGTTGGCACACTTAGTACTGGGAACACTGTTATGAGTACATTCTCTTTGTCCTGTGAATTTAATGTTCAACCATATTTATGACTCCTACTGAAGATTCTCGTAATAGAATGCCCTTAACATTGTATTTTATTAGCATTTTTTAAATAATTTGACTAGGTTTTAATTGATTCATATAAGGACTGGCTATAAGAAATAATGAAAGAAGAGAGTATATCACTTCTGCCCCAGGATACCTGCTGTCTATATAAGGAGAGAAGATAAACCTAACTGTTGGTAGTCATTTTGAAATCTTTCCAGGCAATTCTAATGGGCAATCAGGATTGAAATCCTGTTAGACTACAGGCTTCTGAGGACAGAGACTCCCTTGCTGTCCATCTTTGTGGCCAATTGATGTCTAACAGGAACTTCCTTATATGTTATAGTAAAGAATAAAAGAAAAGTGAAGCTGCTTTCAGTGAGAAAGTACAACACAACTGGGTGGTGGTAACTGAGGAGAAGCCAAGGCACTTTGGACCTAAGGAGGAAACCCCACAGGGTGGGGACCGAAGGCTGAAGTTTTCTAGGTCTTGAGAGTCTCTCAAAGACATTCAAACCATCTCTGAATATTAACAAAGATATCAAAAGTTACTCACCGAGACCTTTTATATAAGGAAATAATAATATTATTTACTGAGTAGTTATATGTGTAAAGATACTATGCTAATCTTTGACAATTAATCTGTTAACAATTTGTGAGACAGGCTTTATCACCAACACATTATAGTTGTGAAATTTAGCCATAGGAATTAACTTTGTTATGTGTGATGGCTACACCATCTCTCCCCATGGTAAAGGAGGAAAAGAGAAGCCCTTTCATGTGATATTTGGCTGACTTCCAAGAGATATTTTGATCTAGTCAGGCTTTATTTTATCCATGAAAGACAGCTTTGAGAGCTGGTGAGATACTAACACAAGGCTTCAATCATTCATATTTGTGATTCCTTCATTGGTTGTGTCTCCTACAGCTCTTTAAGGAAAAGCTTTGGAGTATCCTAGAAGTAAAACCATCACAGGGCTTGAAGGCTCTTGTCCTTCTCAGAGCTGTTTTTCAACAAAAGTTGGTAGCATAATCAGTATTTATAATAATGAGTCTGTTCACCATTGTGTCCATTCTGTTAATTCATTTGCCAATGACCTAAACAAAGAGTAAGAACTAAAGCCTGCAGAGGATAAAGAGCAAATGTTGAATGTTTCCATTTCTAGCTATATATTGATATAGTGGGATAAAAAATGAGTGAGGAGCAGATGTTTTCAAAAAATATCCAACAGGTTTTGGGAAAAAAAAACTAACAAGTAAAGCATCTAATAATAAATTAAGAGTATAATAATTGAAATTAAATGTACAATGGAAATTTTCATTAATGGTTGAATAGTTTGCACTGCACTGTCCTCTTGGTGAGATTAATTATGCATATAAATATGTATAAAGGCATTGGAGACCAATAAAAAGTAGATAATCAGACCTTGAAAAGGGGCAACACACTAGGTGAGATCCACAGTTAAACAATTTATAGCCAGACTTGGTGCACAAGCCTATAATCCCAGGAGCTCAGGAGGCTGAGGCAGGAGGACAGAGAGTTCAAAGCCAAGCTCAGCAAAAGTGAGGCGCTAAGCAACTCAGTGAGACCCTGTCTCTAAAAAAAAAAAAAAAAAAAAAAAAAAAAATACAAAATAGGACTGGGGATGTGGCTCAGAAATCTGAGAAACCAGCTTTCAGAAATGGAGTTTTTTCTGAAATTCCCATGAAAATTCAGAATGTTTAGAAGTGTCAATAACTAATTTGTAAAATAATAAAATTGAAGAATTTATATTATCTGATATGAAGACTTACTATAAATATAAAGCTGTAGTAATCAAAACACTGTGGTACTGGTATAAAGATAGACAGACAACTCAGTCTAGTAAAATAATGTCCAGAGATAGACACAGACAGTCAGCAAAAGAGGATATGCTAGTGTCTTCAGAAGGCATTGCTGAGACAACTGTATAGCCTTAATAGCAAAAAAAAAAAAAAGAAAGAAAGAAAGAAAGGAAAAGAAAATGACCTGATTGTACCTCTTATTATATGTAGAAATTATTTCAAGATTGTTCATTAACCTATAAACCATTTAGAAAGTAAACATAATATGTATTTTCAAAACTTGGGATAAGCCGAGATTTCCTAGAACACAAATAATATTAATAATATTAATCTTAAAAGAAAAAAAGATGAATTGAATTTCATTAAAATTAAAAATTTCTAGCTGGGTGCAGTGGCGCATGCCTGTAATCCCACCAAGTTGTGAGGCTGAGGCAGGAGGATCACAAGTTTGAAATCAGCCTTAACAAACTTAGCAAGGACATAAGTAATTTGCAAGACCCTATCTCAAAATAAATGTAAAAAGGACTGGGGATGTGACTCAGTGGTTAAGGGCCCCAGGTTCAGTCTCTGGTTCCCCTCCCAAAAAAGAGTAAAAAAAAAAACATTAAAAATTTATGATTGTGAAAATACATGGCCAAGAAAATGGATTATCATGTCATAAACTAGAAGAAAATATTTTCAATATATATTTAATTGACAAAAGGCTCACAGCCAGAATACATAAAGAACATCTACAAGTAAATAATAAAAACTTGAGCTACTGTATTTAAAAAATGGTCATGAACCTTGAAGAAACACTTTACAAAGGAAAGTATGAACATGATCACTTAGCCATATCACTAATTTTCAAGTAAATAAATATAAATTAAAACCACAAAGAAATACACTTCACACCTAGAAGAATTGTTATAATTAAAAAGATTGACAATATCAAGTGTTGGTAAGGATGGTCCCCTACACTTCTGATGGGGATAAAAACTGAAATCATTTTAAAGAATAGTTAGTTTCTCATGGAGCCAAACATACCTATTCTATGACAGAATATTCCACTTCTTAATATTTACCCAGGAAAACTGAAATCAGAGCTTCAGATATATTGGGAATCAATGCCCATAATAACCTTATTCCTAATAGGCCCCAAACAAGAAATAGCTCACATATCCATCATCAATTGTATGTATTTACATACAGTCGTACCTTCAGCAACAGAATTCAGTTTAGTGATAAAAAA
Organism: Urocitellus parryii; assembly: GCF_045843805.1. NCBI lineage: Eukaryota > Metazoa > Chordata > Mammalia > Rodentia > Sciuridae > Urocitellus > Urocitellus parryii. The sequence continues at coordinate 80,806,041 of NC_135540.1, forward strand.
GGAGTGAATTTCTGTAGGCAATAACATGAATGAATTTTAAAAACTATGTTAATAAAAGAAGCTGCACACATACATGATTACATTTATAAGAGTTGTATAGTATGTGTTAGAAAGCAATATAATAGATATCTGTGGGAGGAGTATTTGATTGGGGAAAAGCATGAAGAAATTTTCTGAGATAATGGGAATGCCTGTATCCTGAACATATATATGGTGGGCTGTGGTTATATGAGTATAATCTGCATGAATTGTATACCAAAGATGTGTGCATTTTATTACCTGTCAATTGTATTCAATTTGGAAAATGTCATGGAAAGGTTAAATAGTAGATGATTAACACAAACAGAAAAATCAGGGAAATGAAAGAAAAAGTGATTTATATAGAATGTAGCATAGAGACATAATAGAAATAAAAGAAAGAGGAATGAAGAAACTTGGAAAAGTTTCTTTAAAAGTTTAATTGTACTCCCAGACAAAAATAATATAGAGAATGAGGGGAAAGCAATATTTCAATAAACCATGACTGAGATTTTTCCAGAAATCATAAAAAGACAACAATCAGGTAAAGGAGTCCAAATTCCAGATCATATTTCTTGAAGCTCTTGTTTTGCATAATAAGTCACTTCAAAACTTAATGACTCAACACAGCAATAGCCTTTTACAATCTCACAGTTTCTGCAGTTTGGGAATTTGGAAATGTTTAGCTAGGTGATTCTGACTCCAGGTCTCTCAGGGAGTCTTGGTTAGATGTTGGCTGGGGCTGCCATCACCTGGAGGCTTGCACATCTGCTAGGGCTGGAGGATCAGTCCCAGTGTAACTCATTCATATGGCTGGCAAGTTGGTGCTGGATGTTGGCTGGAAGCCTTCATTCTCCAACAGGCCTCTTCACAGGACTGGTTGGATGTTCTCATGGCATGGCAGCTGGTTTCTGTCAGAGTAAGTCTTCCAAACACCGAGGAACTGCTACCTGCCTTGAAAACCTACTCTCGAGGTCATCTACCAGCACTTCCACTGTATTCTGTTGGTCTGTTGTGGATGGGCATACCACTCAACACAAGGGGAAGTGGCTCACTGGGGTGCCCTTGGATGCTGGCTACTGTAGTAGTAAAAGGATAGAACTAAAACAGACAGCATCTTAAAAGTCATCAAAAAGAAAGGGAAGTTTATGTAAACTGAAAGGAACAAAGGAATAAAAATCGGACTTTCAGCAGAAATCTCACTAGTAATAATAGAAGTCATAAAGTAGTACAATATCTTACACATTTTAAGTGAAATAACTAAAGACCTAATTTGTAAGCCCAGAAAACAAAGTTCAAAGATGTTTACTCCTACATACAAAAGTTATGCTTAGAGGGGCAGAAAAATGATCCCTCATGAAGGCTCTGGGATGCCACAAGGAGAGACGGCCATAGAGAAATGGTAAACACGTCACTTCATTTAAAAATTATGATGTAAATTAATAATCTTTGTAATGTATACTATTAAAATGATAAAATACTAAATACCTGAAAACCAGTATCATATAAACAGAATGTGAGAGTAATTGAAATTGAAGCAAAAGGAGAAAAATGTCATTTTAATAGAAGGCAACAAAGAAGAAATAAATCAAGAAAACAGAGAAAGCACAAATTAATAAAGTAGGAAGAAATCTAATGTATGTAAATGCACTTAACTCTCCAGATAAAAATGATTGTCAGATAGATTTATAAAATAAAGATCAGCTTGATGGTGATTCTAAGAGAGACACCTAAAATAGGAGGATGCAGAAAGGTTGAAATTAGGATAGGAAAAGATATTACAGGTTTCATCATATTAATATCAGGGAAGGTGTGTTCCTAGAGATAAAGGTGTAACGTTATGATAATGAAAGGCCCCTTTCAGCAAAATGATATAAATATTCCAGTCTTTTATATACCTAATAAAATATTTCAAAAAATAAACAGCAGAATTTGGCAGAATAAAGAAATGTGAATAATTGTAGACTTTTTAATATGCCTGTCTCAGAAATTGCTTGAATATTTAGACATTAAGTCACTTAAGCTATAAAAAAAGTATATAACAAAATTAATAAATTTAATCTAATAGGGCTTGTAAAATATTCAATTCAATGAGTGACTCAGCTGTCACTCATCAGTAGGTGAAGAATACACTTGAACAAAACTTGATTTTCTACTGGGTCATTAAGCAAGTTTTAGCAAATAGCAGAAACAGGCACTGTCTGTTAGCTGAAAGCCCAGCAGAGCTGAGCTGAGAGTTCCTGAGGGGGCTTCTGTAGGGATGGATGGTGGGGTACCTGGTGACAACACAGCAGTAATGCCATCTGGGTGATGGACCCTGGGCAGTCCAGCCTTGGACAGAAATGTCTTTAAGGATGAAAGATGCCTTCTGAGAGTACCTTAGTCTCATTCTATTAACTCTTACAAGTAGCATTTTCCTCCTTCTTCAGTTTCCTGCAGTGTGTAGGAGGGGGTGAGAGGCCTAATGGAAATATATTTTTTTTTCCATCAGTGATAAAACAGGAAAAGCTTGGGGCAAACTTTTCCTAAATAAGAGAAAAACCTGGATGTTGGAATTGTGTCTCTAGAAGGCTGTAGAAGTGTACCCTTTTGTGATAATTACAGACAATGGGCTTATGGGGAGGGCTGAAGACCTTATTCCACTCTTTCTGCCCAAGTCATGATTGAGATTGGTTGGTTTATTCCTAAATGAATCCCCTCTGGGACCAAGCTGTCTTCATCAGAAACTGCAGGGGTGTAGATTAAGAATTAAAGAACTGTAGGACCTGAATACTCTCACATCATCATCTTTCACCTCCTGTCCTATCATTTCTTAAATCACCTTTCTCCACTTTCCAGGCCAAGGAGAGCTGATAAAGGCAATAACACTTTTGAGTCCTTATTCTGGCTAGAATGAATGAATCAAGAACAGCATTAAGATGTAGGACAGTACATAAAATGTTTAAAGAAGACTTGCCTTGTTCTCAGTCCAGGCAGAGTATGTAACCCTCTTGCAGTTATTCAGGAGCCAACTTCATAGTAATCAAATAAATCTCAGCTGTCACTCACCAGTGAACATTTGATGTGACTGTGGAATTAACTGCTGTGTATAATGCCCCTCAGCCAAAATGCAAAGATGCTTTTGCACAGGGTGCACTAATAGAGCAGATTAATTTTACTTATATTGAATATTATTACATAAGAAAGTATAGTATAAAGCATATTAAATATTGATATCATTGCTCATTTTTATGATCTATCTTCTTCCTTCTAGTAATAGCCCCATAACAACAACTAAGAGAGTTTGCTGCTGGACTGAGCAGATTGTTTAGCATGTAAGAATGAAGGAGGGACCAAGGAGGCAGCCCTTCCCTCACTCTCAAAGTAGGCACAAGTAGTTCTTGTAAACTGATCTCAGTGTATTTAAAGTAGAACTCAATAACAACAAACAGGAAGAAGCCACTAACAACAATCGAACTTGTCTTGGTGGAATTTTAAAGATAATGTGGAATGACTCAACAAGCAGTGAAGAAAACTTTAATGAATATTTAAAAATGACGCCTGAGAGAGTATACTATATATCAACATATATGGGCTGCAACAGCTAGAATTATATTTAAAACCTCAACCATTTCAGCTAGGAAATAAGAACGGTTAAAAATCAATGAGCTTGGGGTTGAGGATTTATCTCCGTAGCAGAGTACTTGCCCAGCACACACAAGACCTGGGTTTCATCCTCGGTCCTTGGGGGTAAGGGGATGGAGAGGGATGGGAATCAGTGAGCTAAATATCCAACTTAAGAAGATAAGAAAAAGATATAATATAAAAACAAAGAAAGGAACAAAATAAAGAGCATGAATTAGTAAAACAGAAAATAAAAAGGAATAGACACAGCCAAAGCTGGTTTTCTGAAAAAGGTAGATTAAAATTAAAAAATCTGTGTGAATGCTATTCATAAAAAAGGCTATAAAATAAATACTTTTATGAATGAACATAATTACTTAAAGCAGAGTTTTATGTGGACCAGAAAGTACTACATAGGAAATCTTAGGTTAAATGGAAAAGATGTACAAAATGCCTAACCAAACAAAAAGAAGTAGAAAATCTGAGTGATCTTGTACCTTTGAAAAAGCAGTCACTTCAAAGACCTTTAATGTTAAAATTATGGATATCGTTCCAAAAATAGTAAGGGATAACTCTTATTTTATGGGGCTAGTTAATATGAACTTAATTCTCCAAAGAAATCTCCTAAAAATGACAAATTAATATAGAGTCTTACTCATGAATTCAGAGCATAAATCAGGAGCAGAATATTAACAAACTGACTGATGCTGTGAATACAGATTCATAACAATTCATCATACAAGGTTGGATACATCTCAGGAAACACAAAGCCATTGGGCCAGTTCTACACGTAAGGAGCTTGATGTTGCCACTCTCACCTCCTGAGGAAAGAGCTGAACAGACTGAAAGAACAACTCTTCCTGGATCTGTAAGAGAGAGGGGAGAACCCAGGGAAAACCAATGCTTCCACTTCTGGAGGGAGAGACATGGGAATACAGAGAGTGGCAGGTCACAGGAGCAAGGACTCTCCAGGGGAAACCTCCATGTGCTACACAGGGAAACCTTAACAGTAACCGATGAGTTGCTCTGCAGAGTTCTAAACTCCAGCAACTGCGGAAGGTCTAGACATGGGCAGAAGGGCACACTTTTGTGAGTCCTCCAGGAGCTGCACTAGATTCTCCCAGTAGATATCACAGGGGCAAAAATAGTTTTGATGGGTGCAATAGTAGACTTGACAAAGTTAATTTAAAAATCTCTAAGTTTAAAGATATATAAAAAGAAATTTCCAAAACTTAAAAACAGGAGAGAAAAAAAAGACTGGGCAAAAAAATTATATATATATATTACATAATATAATAAATATATAAATTATATATCCAAGGACTGTGGAACAACTACAGAAGGGAGAACGCAAGCACAATAGAATGGGAACAGAATGAGAAGACAGAGCACAAAAGGAACAGAAGCAATATTTGAAAGAGCAATGACTGAGAATTTGTCTAAATTAATGTCAGTCACCACTTACGTGTTCAGGAAGTGCAGAGCATATTATGCCTCTATACATAAGTGAAAAGAATGAAAGCAGTAATCCACACAAGGGTGGAGAGTAATTAGGATTATTTTGTTAGCATACCTGTGAAGTGGTTTAGCATCATTTGGATACCTGAATGTAGACATTACCATGTCTGCTTACAGCACATGGAAGGAACCTAGAGATCCATAACAGAAAGATAACTGGAAAATCCCCAAACACATGGAGACTAAGCAATACACTAAAAAACAATACATGGGTATAATAGAAATATCAACAGAAATTTTAAAATATTTTGAACTAAATGAAAATGAAAACACCGTTTATCAAAATTTCTGGAATGCAACCAGAGCAGAGTTGATAGAGAAGTCTCTAGCATTGAGTGATATATTAGGATCCAAAATAATCATCTTTGCTCCTACTTTAGGAAACTAGGAAAAAATCAAGTGAAATTCAAAGTAAGAGAAGACAATAACTAATAATTTGTGCAGAAATTATTGAAATCAGTAACAAGAAATGGACAAAGAAAGTCAATGAAACCAACAGCTAATTCTTTGAAAAGATCAATAAAACCAGTACATCTCTAGCTGTAATACTAAGAAAAGAGAGAGATGTGGGGGGAAGGAACAGATTACTAAATCAGAAATGAAAGAGGGGTACAATGACAGAATTCATGTATATTAAAAGGATAATAAAGGACTACTATGAATAGCTATATTTCCACAAATTTGATAACCTGGATGTAGTTAACTAATTCTTTGAATGATAAACTCTCTTAAAAAACAAAGAAGAAATAAAACAATCTGAAGAGGTTTATATCTATTAAAGAAATTGAATAAATAATCAATAATCTTTCAAATGAGAAAATATCAGGCTCAGATGGGTGTACTGGTGAATTCCAGTCAACATTTGAAGAAGAAATTATACCAATTCTCTATAGTGCCTTTCAGAAGATAAAGCAGAGGGAATTCTCCCTAATTCATTATTTCTTATTAGTGGATTATAATTATATGTAATAATGGGATCTATTGCCCTAACATCAAAAGCAGACAAAGGTTTTATAGGAAAAGAAAACTAGAGGGAAGATCTCTCCTAAACATAGCTGTAGAAGTCCACAACAAAATATTCGCAAATTGAATTCAACAATGTATAAAAAGAATTAAATACTAAAGTAAAATTAACTTTACCCTAGGAATGCAAGGTTTGGTTCAACATTTGAAAATCAATCAGTTTAATCCATCACATCAACAGGATAAAATAAAAACCACACAATCATATCAATAAGTATAGAAAAAGCATTAGACAAACTATCACCATACAGATTTGTTAAAAAAATCTCTCAGTAAACTAGGAAAAAAGAGGGATTTCCTCAACTCAATATAACAAATATCTACAAAAACCCTACTTCTAACATAATACTGAATGATGAGCAACTAGAAGCCTTTCTTCTATGATCAGAAAAAAATACAGATGTCTCTTCTCATCCCTCCTTTTCAACATCCTACTGGAAGGCCTAGTTAATGTAACAAGAGAAGCGAATAGAAGATAAGCAGACTGGGAAGAAAGAAATAAAAATTTCTCTATTCACAGACAATATGATCATCCATGTAGAAAATCTGAAAGAATGAACAACAACAAAAAAATCTCTTGGAATCAGTAAGCAATTACAGCAAGGTCACAGAATATAAGGTTCATATACAAAACTCAATTGCTTTCCTAGATACTAACAGTGAACAAGTGGAATTTAAAATAAAAACACCATAATATTTACATTAGCACTCCTGAAATGAAATATTTGGGTGTAAACATAAGAAAATGTATAAATAATCTATATAAGCTAAATAACAAACCCTGCTGAAAGGAAATTTAGCTGTCCTAAATATATGGAGAGCTATTTAGGATTGTTCATGAATAGGAATACTCTGTATTTTTCACAGTGCCAGTTCTTCCCAACTTGATCTGAGATTCACAGCAATCCTAATGAGAATCGCATCAAGTTACCTGATGGATAGTGACAAACTGATTCTAAAGTTTATATGGGGAGGCAAAGACCCAGAATATCAACACAACATTGAAGAAAAATGTCAGAGGGCTGACAGTACCTGATGTAGCTGCAGTGAATAAGACAGTGAGATATTGATGGAGGAGTAGACAAAGAGAGCAATGGAACAGAACTGATGGCCCAGACATAGATCCACTTAGACAGAGTCAACTGATCTTTGGCAAAGGAGCAAAGGCATACATAAAGCAGAGTCAGTCTTTTCAACAAATGTGCTGGAGTAGCTGTATATCCACATTCAAAAAAGGAATCTAGGCAGACCCTGTACCCTTCTACTCCCTTCACAAAGGTTAACTCAAAATGGATCATAGACATAAATATAAGACCCAAAGCCATAAAACTCCTAGAAAATAATATGAGAGAATAACTAGTTGGCTTCGTGTATGGTGATGACTTTTAAGACATATCAAAGGCCATGGCCTATGAGAGAAATCATTGGTTAGCTACACTTCATTTAAATTAAAAACTTGCTCTGTGAAAGAAAATGTCAAGAGAAGGAAAAAACAAGCCTTAGAAGTAGGAGAAAATACTTTTAAAAAAACATACAGTAAAGGACTATTATTGAAATGTATAAAGTACATTTAAAATAAGAAGAAGAAAATCAAGAACTTTATTAAATAATGGGCAAAATACCTGCACAGACATCTCACCTCAGGAGATATATAGATGGCAAACAAGCACATGAAAAGATGTGTACAATCTAAATCATTAGGGGTTTAAACATTAAAACAGCAAAACAACACTTCTCACCTTCTAGAGTGGTTACATCTGGAACACTGACAACACTAAGTGCTGGTGAGGATGTGGAGCCATGGCAGAAATGCAAACAGCACACACACTTTGGTGGATGGTTTTCTGGTTTCTTAACAAAGTTAAATATACATCAACTATATCATTTAGAAATCCCAATCCTTGATATTTCCCCAAAGGAGTTGAAAACCGATGTTCACTTCAACATCTTCTTGCAAGTGTTCGTGGCAGTTTAATTCAGAATTGCTAAATCTTGCAAGATGTCCTTCAGTAGGCAAATGGGTAGATGGCTGAATCCAGACAATGGAATTTTATTCAATGCTAAAAGGCAATGAACTATCAAAACCATGACAACACATGGAGGAACCTTAAATGTATATTACAAAGTGAAAGAAAGTCCAATCTGGAAAGGCCACATAGTGTTTTATTTCAAATGTGTCACATTTTGTGAAAAGCAAAACTACTGGAGACAGTGAAAAGACCAGTGGTGGCCAAGTTGTGGGGTGTGGGAGAGAAATGAACACAACATATTTTTGGGGGCAGTAAAAATACTTATATGATATATAATGATTGACACATGAAATCATATGTTAGTTGAATGGAAAGTATGGACTTTGGGTGATGTGTCAAATGTACCACTCAGATGGGGTATGTTGACTATTGAAAGACTGTATGTGTTTGTGTTAGTAAGAAGTACATAAGAAATCTATGCATCATTCCTCTTAATCTCACTGATTGTTCTAAAAGTCTTAAAAACTTTTTAAAAGCTCTGTTAAAGTAAACCACCACCATAATAGATTAAAGTAGAAAATCTATTATATAATCACTTCATAGTCGCAGAGAAAATTTTGATATGTTCAGTTATAATAAAATCTCTTAGCTAACTAAAAATAAAAAGAAATTTAATGAATCAAATGAAATATACCTAACAAAATTTAGAGCAAGCACTGTACATCATGATTAAACACTTGAAGTATTCTCTTGAAATCAGTGATCTATGCACCCCAATTCAATATTTTATTTACCATTGAACTAAGATAGAGATAAACTTAAAAGACAGATGGAAAACCAAAGGACAAAATCTACTAGTTGATAAAAATTAATTATATAGAAATCCAAAGTGAAAAATAATGTTAGAATTAATTAGAGAGTTTTTAATGTGGGTTGCAGCATGTAAAATTATTAATACAAAAACAGAATATTTTAAAAATACAAAACAGTGTTATTTAAAAATCAGAAAAATAGTTGATAGAGGAAAAAATGCCATTTATGAAAAAAACATAACCAAGACTAGCAAAAATGGCAACAATTTTACTGAGAAAATTAGAAAAATCATATTTAAAAGATATTATATAAGACTTAAATTAATAATTAATGTTGCTCATTCTCTCTTCTGGGCACAGAGCTAGACAATCCATTTCAGCCCTTTTTCTAGGTAGTTGTGACCATGTGGCACATATTAGCAAAAGTGATGTGTACTACTCACACACCGGGCCTGTAAAATTTCTATGCAGTGGGTCTCTGTACTCTTTCTGGCTTGTTGCCAACAAACATAGCTGATTTGAAGTTAGCAGAGCCCTGAGATGGTGGGAGCCTGTCTCCCTAAATCACTGTTAGTGAAGATCTACTCATTCCTCAGGAAAACCCAGAATGTGAGAAAGAAGTACATTACTATAGAGTTTAAGCTTTTATACCTTCTTGGATATATTTAGTGCAGCAACTAGCATTATTTACCTAACTCAGAAGGATGCACTATATTTCAAAACAGACAGACTGAACATCCTAAAGATATCAGTACTCTTCAAGTTGATCCACAGATTTGATACACTTCCAGTGGAAATCCCAGCAGAGCTTTTCCTGAAAGTTTGGCAAGCTGGTTCTAAAATTTATGAAGAACACCCAAGGGCCAAGAATAGTAAGACATTTTTGAAGACAAAGAGAACAGGATGGAAGGAAATTGCTCCCTCAGATATGAAAGCTAATTATAATGCTATAGCTCAAACCAATTACTAAAGGAGGAAATACAAGTTAAAACCACAGTGATTTTGTACTCACAGATGGCAAAAAGGGAAATGTTTATATTATTAAATCATTGTGAGGATGTAGGGCAATTAGAATTTTTATACACTTCTGGTAGAGAGAGTAGCAATATAATATAATCCCTCTGGAGAATGTAGTTGGCAATATCTAATAAATTTGAAAATGCCATCACATCTTTGACCCAGCATCTCTACTGTCTTATACATATGTATTAGATAACATGGAAAACAATATCAGTAGAAGAATTTTGGAGTGGCATGTAGTTGGAAATAGCACAGATGTCCACCAACAGTAGAATGGATAAAAATCATAGTGTGTTAATTAAATGGTGGTTAGGATACAGCAGTGAAAATGGACTTCAGGATGGATTAAATTCACAGATATAAATTTGAATGATAAAAAATGCAATTTGCCCCAAAATAGATAAGATCTACCTAAAGTTTAAAATATAAAAGTTTTGTCATACTTAGGTATATTAGATATGGGGCAAAATTAGAAATGAATGCAAGCAAGTGATAAGTGTAGATGTCAGGGGAATGATGACCTCTTGCCCATTGGGCAAAAGGACTCCCTAGGAGAAGCACGTGGACCTTCCATGTTGGCTTTCCTCTAGTTATTTAACTGGTGGGTGGTACAGGGGGTTTTATTCTCATGCTTTATAGCTTGTATACATGTCACATTGTTTTATAAATAGACTTTATGTATATAAAGTATATATACTTGCTATCTTTCTCTTTTTAGTTTCTCTCTCTCTCTCTCTCTCTCTCTCTCTATATATATATATATATATATATATATATATAGAGAGAGAGAGAGAGAGAGAGAGAGATAGTATTTCCTAACTTAAAAATAATCATCAGCTCCAACAATATTCTGTTGCCAAGAAATTATTAGCTGTACTTAGTGACAGTTTTTCCCATCAGTGTGCTTAACATGGGCTACTGCTTCTCCTTTAAATACCTTCTACCTCATCATCAATTTATCTGTACAAGGTTCCCTTAGAGCCTGGTTCAAGTCTCAGCTCATACAAGTACCCATGACCTTCTTAGACCTCATGCTTATTATATCTTATTGAAACCTTCCTAGACCTCATGCTTATTATATCTTATTGAAATCTTTCTAGACCTCATGCTTATTATATCTTATTGAAACCCATATGAGCAGTTATCTCTTCATTTTTTTTCTCACTAAACACCAGTTGAAAATCTGTTACAAATGCTGTAAGGTACAAAATGAATAGATACAATGTCTTTTCTTAAGGAGCTAGATTTACTCACACCCAATTAGATGGTACTCCTACTAAGGATGTAATGGTGGAATATAAGCAGTGTTAGAGATCCTTATAAGAGAGGAATTGGTTCTGTGATTCAAGGAAATCTTCAAAGAGCCTCAAAGAATTTTTCCAGTTTGCCTTTGTGCATGCAAATCATCCCTTTTTTGCCCACCTTCTACTAAATACTCTGAGCATTTCAGCTGAATCTCCATACCCCATAAAGAACAGGCCATTGTTATGAAAGGTTCATCCACACATACCTTAGCCTCTCTCTAACTTGATGGAAATCACCTATTGTTTCCTATTTGGAGGATGGACACACGTATCTGAAGGACATTGAATCAACTTTGGTTGTTGGCAGACTGGATGAACAGATTCCATTTTACCCTTGTCTAGACTTGGGTAAAAAAAAAAAAAAGTTCCCTAAAAATGCCACATAAATATTATTTTGGAATGTTATGTCTCCATGAATCATCTGGCTTAATTAGACTGGTCATTTTGTGTCCATATTTATGTGACTGAGAGAACCAATATCTGACAGATTTTCTGACCTAGAGCGAAACTTCTGGGAAAAAGCTCATACTTGTTGGACCCAGCTCCAGCAAGCCACAGTGCTAATTTTTCTGTTTCTCAATGATTCAGTCATGGCTACAGATTTGGAAGTATCTTAAAACCTTCTCATTTATTAAAGTCTTTGGATCCTTAATGATTGTAAGCTTTTAGCTTAATTTAAGCCATGTTTAATAATAGAAATTTAATAGAGACAAGGAGAATCTGCAGTCTGGTTCTCTAGAGATCCTTCTTGAAAGCCTACTTTTGCTAGTAGAATGTGAAGGGAAAAAAAAAATAACAGGGGTCTATTTTCTTATTTCTTAGAATGATCCCTTTAAGATATAAGTCAGGCCATAGCATCATACATCTTTCCCTTAATCCTACAGTAACTCTTAGAAGAAAAATACAAAGTTCTTTCTGTGGCTTACAAACCCACTCCAGAATCTGCCCTCACTTCCTGCATCTCTCCCTCTCCCACATTATGACCCAGCCACACTGGCCTTCTTCCCAGGCCTTGAACTTACCAATGCACATTCCCATCTCAGAGCTTTCCTCCTGACAGAATCACTATTTACAGAACTCTCTCTAATTCCACTCAGATTTCTACTCAAACCTGCTCAAATGCTTTCTCCTTAGTGTGTTTTTTTCTTGGTCACCTTATTTCAGATACAATTCATATTGCTCTCTGTGCCTAATTCTGCTGTATGTTTCTTTATAGCATATGTCACCATCTGACATTCTATGATCATTATGGCATTATACTTATAAGCTTGTTTTCTTTCTCTTTTTCTCAATATAAACTCTGCCAGAACTCTTTCTTTATCCTGGTACTTGGTATATGGTAATGCTCAATGAATGTTTATTAAACAAAAAAAAATTAAGTAACTTACTTTTCATTACCCAGATGGGATGGGGTAAAGAAAAGGTGGAGGCTTGTTTTAGAATCCATGGTGGTGTGAGACAGAGGGAGCTTGATTTTTATAGAAAACATACAGAATTTGACAGAAGATGTAGTCTTCTCTATTAGGCATGTAACTTTGGGTAGGTCTGAATGTCATTTTCTTCTCACCAAATGAATTAAACCAAAGTTGATATGATTTAAGAAGATAAAGAAAGTGATGAGTTCATAAATCCTAAAAAAATTATGTAGTGATTACCACCTATGGCTCAATATGCAAATATGATAAGAGCAGAACCAGCAATTTAAAATATACCACCTTGGAGCCAGAAAACTTCTTTTAAATAGTTATTAAGTATTCAGTCATTCTTTTTTTTTATAAAAGAAATCACATACATACTTTTTGTTTAGATCATAAAAAATTTATTTTTAAGTTTAGAGTGATGAAAACTTTTCTTAAGCAGAATCTAAAGGGAAATTAAATGCAATTAAAAAATGAGTTGAGAAGCAGTTATAAACCAATAAAATATATTTCCACCTATTTGTGCATACAAATGCAGCTATAAATGTTGCTTTCTTATCTCTTAAATTTCAGTCTTTATAAAATTAGCTACAATTTTCATATTGGTTTCTTCTCTGAGGAGTAAGTAGATGTGCTGATCTCAGCTGGTTACAAGTTTTAATTCTATCATATCCCCAGTTATCTCCTACATATAATCTTTGTGAACTGTTCTGTGTGGATGAAAGAAAACAGTAAAAGCCTACTTTGAATTATGTTATGTAGATTCCCTTTTCCCAGTAAGGAAATTCTTGCTATTGTGGGATAATAACAAAGCGTGTGTAAGATGGTAACTTTCTAAGAAATTTAAGGTAAAATAAAGATTTTAAATATTTGAATAAGTAATGGGGCATGGATTTTATAACTCAGTGGCTTACACTTTTTTAGGTGAAGGCTGATTTTGATATGCTAACTTTGTTTATTTAATTCTTTAGACAAGATTATTGCCATATTGTTGAGATCATCCATGTGTAATGAAGTTGTTAAAATGTGCATGTTACAGTCCAGGAACAATTTCTGTGACTGTTTACTTGAGGGAACTGGAACATGGTTTTGTTAAAATAGTATCTGTATATATTTGAGATGACAAATATGTGCTAAATACCCCTACACAGGTCTAACCAACTGTTTGTTGTACAGGGCGGGTTTGGTTTCAGTTACTTACACTACCTCAATTCAGTGACAGGGCCTCTACAGCTCCAGCTTTGTTCCCTGTCTATTCTGTGCACAGAGTTCATTGAGCAGAAGCTAAGAGAGGTGGGAGAGCCCATTTTGAGAAGACAGAGAAGGGGATGTTGATTCTTTACCCTGGGAGAGTTCCTCCTTCCCTCTCAGGGACGTTCTCAGAGTCATGGCCCAGTAATCTCTCTCCAACCCTATTCCTCCAACTGTTTGTATTTCCATGATGGAGCTTTCTGCACCCAGGGTTGTATCACTTCCCCTTTCTCATTTCTTCCCACTGAATACAACTATCATATTGAAATTTGCTTTTGGTACTGCTTGTTGGGAGCATATTACCAAAATTGAATTATCTTCTAAGGGTGAAGAGAGTAGAGGTGTGTGCAACTAGATTTATATCTGATCCTGCAAAGAAATATGTAACACAGAGAGAGAAGAGACAGAGACTATGTGTGTGGTGTGTGTGTGTGTGCATGTGTGCGCATAGGAAAGGGTGGGAGTATAGAAAGATTTAGGAAGTAACTGGCAGACTTAAAGAAGAGCATAAGTTTTATAACCTCTGACATTTTCTTTGATTCCTTTCCAGGTTGACTTTGGATTTGCTAAAAAAATAGGTTCTGGACAGAAAACGTGGACATTCTGTGGGACTCCAGAATATGTAGCTCCTGAGGTCATTCTCAACAAAGGGCATGACTTTAGTGTGGACTTTTGGTCCCTGGGAATTCTAGTGTATGAGCTCCTAACAGGAAAGTAAGTGTATATCTTCCAGTTTTATTTAGACACTTTTTTAGAGAAATGCCAGAGTAACTCACTAATGATAAAAATTTATAATTCAGGAGTTTAAAATATTTATGAAATATCTTTATTAAGTATGTTGCCTTTTTCTCTTTATATTGTTTCAAATACAGTGAGGTTGTAAGCTTATAGCATGCCAGAAAAGATTCAGGAAGTTGAAAGAAAGGAGTATAGAATTGCTATGTTTTACCTAAAATGTCAAGGTACCTTATTGAAAATAACATTAAATATGGGAAGGCTTTCTTTGGTGATCCAGCATTAGACTAAAAGAAGGAATGAATGTTTTTAATGAAAGTTTTGAGTGATGTTATAATTTCCTCTTTTTAAATTTTGTTAAGAAGCTATTTTCCTAATTCAATTAAATTCATTGATCAAACAAACTAAACTTAGCCATATTCTTCCATCTTCCCAACATATCATTAACAAGAAATGCTAAGAGAAAGCCATACTGCAGGATTTAAATTTCATCCTCTTGCCAACTCCTTTCTAGAGGTGTTAATGAACACAGACAAGACGCATCAGGGGATTTAGCAGTTAAAATTGCATTGTAATTTCCAAAGAGATTAAAATACTATATTAATGAATTCAGGGTCCCAAATATTTAACACACATACACACGTACAGACACATGCACACGCACATACATCATAGAATCTATGTGATGTTTGCTCACATTTGTAAAATGCTTCACAGTTTACAAAGCACTTATGTAAGCATTATCTAGTTTAGTCTTCATAAATTGGTATGGAAGATAAGGCAGGAATTTTTATTATTATTTTATGATTCAAGTTTTATTATGATTATTTTATGATTTGAATTTTTATAGATTAGAAAACCAAGTGAGAAAGCTACCTGCTGAAGATCCGTAATTTAATCTCAAGTCTTCTGGTTCTAAATGAGGTGCAATTTTTGTCACACATGTGGCATTGTATCGATTTAGATGTAACATGTGGACACACACAGAATTCAAATTCAGTTTTCTACCTCCTTTCTCATTAACTGATTGTATTATCCTTATAACAATTTATAACCAAATATTTCTCAATCTTAATTTCAGAGAGGATTCACATATGGAATAATTTAAGAAATACTGGGGTAGGTCTATTGGGGGTGGGATAGAAGTCTCAAGCACTTACTTGAGAAAGAGAGCTTAGTGGAATCACAGAACCTTCTTGATTTTTTTTTTCCTGTGCTTTTGGACCACTGCTCTACCACTGAGCTATCCCTGCAGCCCTTCTTGAACTTTTTGTACTATAAGTTTCAATATTAGCTTACCTGTGTCTACATTCAGCATTTTCTTTGAACATACTGGGCAAACAGATATGAAAGATGGTTTTATATTATCAGTTATCATTTTCAAATATTCATTGCTTACAATTCTGAAGGAAAGAAGGGAAATTTTCCAGGGAGTCATTCAGAGAAGAACACTGTTTAAGGTTTGGGGCATTAGGAATTTTATATCAAGAGTTTTTTTCACCATCTTAGATGTTTCAGCTGTATTTCTGAGAGATACAAGATGGTACCTGTAGGTGACTGGAGATACACATTTCAATCTTCATCAATTAGAATAAATTGTTACAAGAAATAGGGAAATAAAGTGAGAAAACAAGGAAGGCGGGAAATCCCACCACCTTGGAACTGCTTAAGTGGCCATGAACTGTCATGAAGAAGTTGGGGAATTATTTTTGCAAACGTTTTTAGGGTAGGGCAGGAGAAAAGTAAATTTTAAATGCCCTGAACTCTAGAGAGGCAGGAGGTAAGTGAAAAAGAAAACATCTGAAGAATAAGACAAAACAAAATAATGTAGTTGTAAATGTATGTATCTCTCTCTGTGTGTTTGTGTGTGTGTGTGTGTGTGTGTGTGTGTGTTTAAAATATCTTACCAATGGTTTTTTGTTTTCTGTCTCCTTCTCTTTACAAGTGAAACCTAGATTGTTAAAAAAAAAAAAACCTGGTATACCACCTTTGTTTCAAGTTTATTACCAAGGGTGGGGAACTCTCAGTATCAAAAGTTCTCCAGCATGGCTAAAATACAGCAGAGTAGCAGAAATCATCTTTAATTTAAAAAAATTAAATGGCATAACAGAATATACATGAAATTATTTTTTAAGAGCAAAGTGGACTATGAAATGTTATCTAATGTCAGTGATCAATTCTCAATTGTTTTTTTACTCATCTCAGCTGTAACTTTCCTTGAAATATTTCTTGCACAAGGATTCTAGGACCTTCCTCTTTCTCCTTATCCCACACTGGTGGCTTCTTCTCAGTCTCTGTGGCTGGACCCCTCCAATCTTTCCAACATCTCAACATTGGACCTTTTTAGCCCTCAACCTCTCTTTTATCTACCACTCCCTATGTGACATCATCACGTTCCATGGCCATAAATGCTATCTGATGACCACAAATCATACTTTCATCCCTAACTTCTTTCCTGAATACTAGACTCATAAATCCAACTGCCTGCTTAGCATCTCCATGTGGATGTTCAAAATTTAACCTTTGATTCCCTTCCTCATAACTTGCTCTACACCCTCACTGTGTTAGTCAGTTTTCCATTGCTATGACAAAATACTTGAATAAACATCTTACAAGGAAGAAAAGATTATTTTGGCTCAGGTTTTCAGAGGCTTCAATTTAGGCACATTTGGACCTGTTGCTTTTGGCCTATGGTGACACAGTACATCATGGCAGGTACATGTAGCTAAGGAGGCCTATTCACGTCATGGGTTCTAGTAAGCTAAGAAAGAAGAGACCAGCATTTCAATATCCCTTCCAAGAGCATGCCTCCAATGCTCCACCTTTTAGAGTTTCCACCACCTTCCAGTTGCACTACAGGCCGACAACTAATTCTTTAACACACAGGCCTTTGGGAGTGCATTTCAGTTCCAAATTACCAATCACCACCACAGCCTTTCTTCTTTTAGTGATCATAGTTCCATTTTATAGACATTTAAACCAAAACACTTCAGCATCATTCTTGAATCCTTCTTTTCCTCCTACTCACTACCTTCATATTAGCAAATCTTATTGTCTTTACCACCTGTCTTAGTTCAGGCTGTTAGAACAAGACACCATAAACTGGGTGGCTTAAACAGAAAAAAATGCATTTCTTATTGTTTTAGAGGTCTAAAGTACCAGATCAGCATGCCAACATGACAGAATTCTAATAAGGACTCTCTTCCTGGGTATAGATTTCCAATTTCTCCTTTGATCCTGATATGGTGAAAAGATGGCCAGCCAGCATTCTGTCCTCCTCTTAGAAGGGCACTAATCTCATTTGTGAAGGCTCCACCATTATGATTTAACTACTTCCATGGGCCCCACCTCCAACTATCATCACCTCTTAATTAGGGTTTCAACATATGAATTTTGGAGTGGCCACAGACACTCAGTTTATTTTTCAGTCAAGATAGATCCAGAATCCAATCAGGTCTCACACCTTCAATACCATTGTCCTCTGCCAGGATAGCAGGCCTTCTTATTGACTCCACCCAAACTCCATCATAGTTTATTCTCCATGCATTGAAGAAAGCTAATTTCTTCATTAAATTACCAAATATATACATTTCCAGATCCTTACCATAGCCCAGTGGATCTACATGATGTTGCTTTCATCTCTTGGATTCCTTAGCTGTTGACTCACGCCACCAGCCACACTGCCCACCTCACACCTCCAGAACACACAGGCCTACTCCCGACACACGATCTTTGTTCTTCCTGTCTTAGAGCCTTCTGCCCACAGATTACAGTGTAGCTCATCCACTTCCTCTCTTTACTCATATTTCAGCTCAGGAGAGAGGCTTTTCCTATTCACTCTTTAAAAAAAAAAAGTATCATCTCTCTCTTTTCCTTTAGGTTTTCTTTTCTTTTTTTTTTTTAAGGATCATCATTAATTGACAGATTACCTGTGTGTGTGTGTGTGTGTGTGTGTGTGTGATTTAAATGATGTGAAATTAGTGAAATGATTTTCTAGCACATATCCAAATATGTGCTAGAAAATAACTAGGGGGACAGGGGAAGAGAGATAGAGAGAGAGGAGGGAAGGAAGGAAAGAAGGGAGGGAGGGAAGAAAAACTTAAGAGAGAAAGAAAAAAGAAGCCCTGGACTCTGGTCTTAGTGTGTCCTATTTTGGATTTTCCCTAGCCCACCCTTTTCTGGGGTTGATCAAATGATGACCTACAATTTGATTCTCAAAGGAATTGAAAAAATGGATTTTCCCAGAAAGATAACAAGAAGACCTGAAGATTTAATTCGCAGGCTTTGCAGGTGAGAGTGACCATAAGTATAACCCCTTGTTTTGGATTAAGTGTGAAGGCTTTCAGGTTCTCTCCTTACACATTTTTAAATTAGGTATACACTTACTTTTTAAAAATGTTGCTAATTACATTTAAAGAAAGTTGTTTTTTTTTTCTGTTATGAAAACTAAGTTAGAAGTTTTGAGTTTACCTCATGTGTTGTAGAATCCAGTAGCAATGTATACTTTTAAAAGATCCAAATTTCACAGATTATCTTCAGGAATCATCTTCATCTGTTATAGGGCAAAATAGAATCACAAACCTTGGATTAAAAATAAAATTATTTATTTATAACCTGGTTGTTTTGAGAGAAAATTTGTAGTGTTGATGCCTTTTTTTTTAACTTTTAATTTTTAAAAGGCATTCTTCTGATCTTACTTTAAATTACCCGTTTTTTTTTCTACTTAATACTAAAATCATTTATCAGAAATAGAAGGTTTCCAGCTTTTTTTGGTTAAGTTACACTTTGTTGCTACTTTCTTTCTTTCTTTTTGTTTTGTGCACTTGAACTTTTTTTGAATCATTAAAATTTAGTAAATTTAGAACATGAAACCTAGCTGTGGTGGCCAGCAGGAATTCCTGCCTGTTTCTAAGAAGATTCCAGCTTAGATGTAAATGATTCTCTGAAGCTTTCCCTGGTTTTCTCAGTTGAGTTGGCAAGATAGTACTTACTAAGTATTTATTTATAGCTCCGTTAAAGAATTCATACAAATACATTCCTAACTAGTTCAACTGTGCCTCTTCCAGGAGGGCCACGTCTTTTTCATCTCCCTAAACCCAGGTGTCTGACCTACAGTAGGAACTTGATGGATACTGCTGAATGAATGAATGAATGAGACTCACTCAAGTATCATTACTGTAAATTCTCTTTTTTAAAAAATTATGCTTTCAGGCAAAATCCAACAGAAAGACTGGGAAATCTGAAGAATGGAATCAATGACATTAAGAAACACAGGTCAGTAGTTACTTTTTTGCCCAGAATAATATAGAAATTGTGGGAATTTCTATATTATGTAGATTTTCCATTTTTCCTATGTGTGTGTGTGTGTGTGTGTGTGTGTGTGTGTGTGTGAGTGGTTTTGTTTTGTTTTTTCTCCTTTGTTTTGGGTGTGGTCAATGCAATCAATCTCAAGGAGATTTTTATACTGTTGGAAATTCATATTGAGAATAGATGAAGTTATAAAACAAGTAACAAAATCACATCTTCAGGTCATAGAAACTTAGCTTTTTATTCACTATTTTCATTGCTTTGTATGATGAACTTGGATTCTATAAGGAAATTAAGTTCTGTTTTCAACACTGACTTTTTAAATAAAATAGACTATAATCATTACTGTCAATATTCAGGAGAAAGTGTTAGCTAAGTAGGTAGTAAAATAGCACCAACTTATGATGTTTTAACTTTATGATCCTGCAAAGTAATACACAGTCTGTAGAAGCTATATTTTCAAATTTTGAATTTTGATCTTTTCTGGGGTTACAGATATGTGGTATAATATACTCTTTAGTGATTTCTTGCAGCTGCCAGGCACAGCTCCTGGACAGCCACATGATCATGGGGGCAAACAACCAATACTCCTTAAGGGACTGTGTTGTTAAGCTATAATGTTCAGTAAGGTAGGTATATTTTAATTTAGGATATTTTCAGGTTATAATGGGCTTATTAATATGTAACTTCATAATATTTCATCTTATTCTCTTTCAGTTTTAATATGATTAAATATAATTTTCTTTAGCATATTTCTCCAAATTCTCAAGTCTCATGTTAATTTTATTTATTTTAGTGAAGAACATAGATTTATACAGAACTTCAAGCATTGAGTTCTCTTTGTGCTGTAATTTAACATGCAGTTAGATTTTTCAGTTCTATGAGTTTCTAAAAATGGTCTTCAGCTCCACTGATAACTTCCTTAAGACATCCTCTCTGATTTGATTAAATATTCAAATGTGGCCCTTCAAACCTGGAGGATTTCTGTTTATTCCGTCAGTACCTGGCTGTGTCCTGCAATCTTCAAGATGTTTTTACTTTGCTTATTATTTACAGATAGAAAATATCACTTATAAAAAAACATTGATAGTACTAAAATAATTTTGAGAATTTCATTAATTGAAAACCTTTGGATCCACTGATGTGGTCGCTGTTAGAAATGAAAACGACTCTCAATAATTTATTACTCTGTGGATTTTCCTTTCTTTTTCTTTTCTTCTTTTCATGCTGGGGATCGAACCCAGGGCCTTGTGCATGCGAAGCACACACTCCCCTACTGAGCTACACCCCCAGCCTTCTATAGAAATTTTCACTGAAGAGCTGGGGACACATCAAAACAGTGTAAAAATAAAAGGAGAGACGTGGCTACCGATAAATAGAAACACTATTCATTTTCCTAAACAGTAAGCAGTACAGCTTAAAAAAAAATCCCCAAGCTGCCAGCCCTGCTCTATGTATTCATGAACTTACTTGAAATAAAGCCATGTATTCAACATTGTAAACTCATATCAAGCTCTGCCTTAAGGAGGAAAGAGGGGAAGGAGAAAAAGCAGAAAGAGAGAAATAAGACAGATAAATCTGCGGATTTTATAGACATCAAAATGCTTGTAGTATTTTAATGTTCTTTCTAGTCCTTTGGATTGCCTCCAGTTGTAAAGCTCATTATTTAATCTTAGATTCCAATTTATCTTCTCCCTGCATTCCATGCTATTCTCACAGTTTCTTTTCTCATTATAAAATGACACATCAACACACCATTCACATGGCAGAAACAAGTGTCCCGTCAATTAAAATGATTCTTTCAATATATTTTCTCCCTTTCTCTCATTAAAACGTTTTCAGGTTTGGCTCTGGGGTAATTGAGAACCAGAAATGATATAATTGTTAACCGCCTGCAGCTCTATCTTTTACTTACTTCCCCAAGTCCATTTAAATGTAGCTGCCAAATTGTGATTGGATGCACATGGAAGTTGATGGTAAAGAACTTCCTCCCCTGGGCATCTTAATAAAGAATTCTGAATTTCATTCCCTGTGGGGAATAATTTGCCTCTTTTTCCTAAGAGGCAAGGTGGTCTTTGCTGTGGGTAGATGTGAAGAAGTCAGAGTATAATGTGTAGAAAAGAGTTGACTAAAAAGATACACCAGGCTTACACAGTGCCTTCTGGTGAGATCAGAGAGCTCAAAACCATGATTTCATTCTATATTTCTGTTTTCATGCTGTTTTTAATGAAAGTTTGGTGGGGGGGAAGACCTCCATATTTTTCACCAAACAGAAGTGTTTTTCAACCTTCCCCAAGTCTCCAAGGTATATAGCTTTACTCCCCATCATATTCTTAGAATATTAAGGGGAAAAAAAACCCAAAGTCTGGCATTAGGTTTTCCCCCCTCTCTAAAGTAAAAGCTTCAGTGCTTTTAGAGACCTATTCATGTAAGCATTTCATTTAAACACAATAGAGTTAAACATGGAATATTGTTATATGGATTTATTCATTCTGTGTTTAACTATCTTTTCCTAAAAATTTATTATAGAGCTCCTCTTTCCCATATTTATGAGCTAACTTATAAACGAGGCATCAATCACATCTCCCAACACCTATTTTTAAAAGAGGAATAATAGACTTGTAGGGTACTATTAAATTTTTTTTTCTGATAAGAAGAGGAATAATTTGTTTCAAGTACTTTAAACATTGTTTTACTTTTAAGAATAGCTTCTACAAGCCTTCTGAAAACAAAGAAACAATTTATGTGCTGTTAATGCCAATATTTCCTTGGTGAATGTTTTTCACCCATGAGTACATGCTGGCATTTGCATTACTTAAAATGTGGTTAATATCAAAAGGCCAAGTATGAAGTGAATGGCCACTCATGTTAAGTAAACATTACCATAAGTCAAATTGTAGCAAGTACTCTGTAAAAAACATACAGTCTCTTTGATTGAGTAATGGTAATGATACAGTCTGAGTAGAATAATGGTAATGATTTTTATTAATGTTTGTGGAATACTTCTGGGTAGAGAGAATTAAAATATGTTAAATGTATTGTTACTGTATTTGGTGGCAAAAGAAAACAATCTACAGAACTATGTACCCAGAAATCTCTAAAAATGGAGCCTCTGTCTGTGGGAAGCAGTGATGGGTGGATCCAGGAGAGAACTGTGGTTTCTGTCAGAATTGCAGGGCAGCGGAGGGCGATGGAACTCCTGGTGCTGCTGCCTGAAACTCAATCTTTGGCTAGAGTTCCAGCAGCTTCTACTAAAATGGCACTTTGGTTTAGGAATGGCATCTGAAATGGAATGTACTAGCACTTGCCCTCTCTGTTTTTAGTTCCTACTCTTTTGCTAAACTTAGGCTTGGATTAGGAAATGTAGTCAAGGACTGAACCAGAATCAACTCTGGGTTACAGAGACTGAGAAAGGTAGAAGCACTGACTTGGCTGATAGAAGAATGTGACAGCCTCCTAAGTATCACCTTGCCTTCTATCTCACCCCACCACACCATCACCACCTGACCAACCTGGTCCCCTGTGGTTATTCCCCACGTAGCCAGAATTGTCTTTTGAAAAATCGATTGCATCATTTTCTTAGAACTTTGTAATGGCTTCTCATCACACTGAAAAATCAATTTCTTATTGTGCCCTAAAACACACTAATATGATCTGGCCTCTGGTTATTTCTCAATACCTTTTTTTTTCTTTTTTTAGTTTGCTCTCACCATATTTCAGTTCATTCCTGCCACTTTCTTCCATCTGGAAGGCCCTTGCCACAGATGTTCTTGTGGCCTCTTCACCCTTCTCTTCATTCTGGCCTTAATTCTAATAATGCTTTTTAAATACCACCCCAGCTAAAATCCACTCCTCCTATTATTCCCTTTCCAGCCATCATTTGTTGCTGAAAGCTCCGTCCTTGTCCCCAGTGCCAATCCAAAATAAGGATATGGTTCTGAAAAAACTGAAAAAGAAGTTTTATTGCTTTGTTAGTAAAGGAGAAACACAGGGGACTTCTGTCCCAAAGTCTGTGATTCTGCCCATCAGCAGGAACAGGGGACAGGGGACTTTTAAAGAGATGATTCAAAGGCTACATTCCATTCCATGTGTTCTCTGTTGGAGTTATACTTCATTTGTTCATTTTGGAGACAGTCATTTCTGACACCTTCTGGTACCATCCCAAAGTCTGGATTACTTCATTCCTATGGTGAGTGTGTACCCAAGGACAGATTAACTCTGTCTAGGAGGGGGGGAAGAAAGGTAACCTGTTGCCCCTGATATTAGGGAAGGGGAGAGATTAGGGAGGAGCAGGGAGAGAGGAAGTGAAAGAAATGTCCATTTTAAAAATGCTCTGCAGTGGCAGAGCAACAAGGGTTTTATTCAAAGCATGTTACATTTCCCCACTGTCAATTTCTACATTCCATTTCTGTGGAAAAATGGGCAAGCACATCTCCAAACTGCTTCCTGCTGAAAGGGGGCAAAGTTGGGGGAAGTAACCCAAAGTACTTATTCTGTATCAGGTCGGCTGTGGACAGTTAAGGGCATTCAGCATCAGAGGAGTGGAGTTCCACAGTGGCAGATGGCAGGTAACTGGACATAAGGCAGAGATCATGCTAAGACAACAATAAACAATACAGCAAAGTATTACTTTTTTGTAAATAATTAGCACAAAAATACTTAGTATTTCAGCCAGTCTCTGAAAACCATGAGGATGGTATCACAGTCTTATCAGTGAAAAGCAGATCATGTTCATCAATGTAGGAGGTTAGGAAGATTTGTGAGTCTATGAAATCAGACTCAAATTAACTCAGGACAACTTTGTGACTCTTGTAATCATTATTATTAGGCACTGTCACACAAGAACCCTTCCTTTATAGCCTCCAGATTTACTTACTTTTGGTAGAGCTGACATAAGTATACATCTTAAGTTGCATTTTAAAAAAAACAAAACATTGTTTTTGCTTTTAAATGTCCATGTAGGACTGTGCTTTTAGTATAGACTCTCCTGCCAGGTGTTTAAGACCAAGTTGGTCAAAACTAACTTTGTTCCTATCTACAATTAAGAGTCAGCTGAGATTCCTCAGAGATCACACTTGGGGACATGTGTGAAGCCTCCTGGCTCCTTTAGCTTTCCTCTACTCGTGGTGCCACCTGCCAGGATAAGTCAGGGTCCTGCTGACCATATGTGGCTTCTCTTGGAAGCACCAGGAACAGTTCCCTTTCCAGTGACTCTCCTCTTTGCAGAACGTGCACTAGTTGGCTTCCTGTGCTCTAGGGTCCTGTCCATCTCCCTAATCAGCAGATCAGGTGACTCACCAGAGTTGCAGGGCCCAGAGAGGTCCCATCATTCTCTGCATTCTAGCTGACCTTAGAGGGCAAGGGCCAAAATATTAGCTGTTTTTGCCTTGGCCCTTTTACTTCCTTGACTTTGGTCTTCAAGTTTTGGGTTTTAAACATCCAGAAAGCCAGTTTCACCAGTCTTATTTTTTAGTTCTCGGCGGACACAACATCTTTGTTGGTATGTGGTGCTGAGGATCGAACCCGGGCCGCACGCATGCCAGGCGAGCGCGCTACCGCTGAGCCACATCTCCAGCAGTTTCACCAGTCTTAAAGAGGGAGTAACAGGTTATAAGTTCAATATCTATAATTTTACATAGACTTCTTTCATTTGATTAGGGTTAATATTAGTACTGGAAGTCATCATTATATACTATCTATCCTGATGGTTTATCTTCTCAAATTAACTCAGATTTTTTGATTTTGATTTTTGTTTTAAGAAGCAGTACCTATGCAAAACACTAACAGGTAACAGTTATAAAGTTTACAAGGAAAATACAAAGTGAAATTAACAAAGAGAAAAACATATTCAGTTTGTGTAAAGCTATGAACCAAGAAAAGACTTTTATAATCTTGAACCTTTACTTAGTTAAATATTATATCCCTGTTTGACATCACAGTAATCTTTACAACAAACTTCAATCTTTTGAACACAACTTTAAATGAGCTGAAATCTAGCCGATTTTGGAGCCATTCCAACATGGACTAAGGTGGGAGGAGAGCCTTATCTCAGGTAAGGGAGAGCTCTTCACAAATAACACAATACAACTTTACATCTGAAACATGAATCAAAGAAAGGCTGAGAGAGCTTTTAACTTTCTTTTTGTGGAAAGAATGGCAGAATGCTTCCATGTTTTACACTGCCACTTTTAAATAGATCAGGTTCTCCTTGTTACCTTCCAAAACTGTATTTAAATTCCAATTTCAGTGTGAAGAGTAACACAAAATTCTATATATTTAAAACTTATTGACAATAGGTTATTTTATCCAGCTATAGAACATCAAATGACATGAATAAATACCAACCAAATCCAAGACTTTTGGATACAAATCCAAGATTTTGCTACAGATTATTTTAGTTTGGATAACACCAAATCGGCAAAGTGCTCTCCTAAGTTTTACATTTAACCAAGTTTAAAGTACAACATAGAATCCAGAGTGGACAGTAACAATAATTACAGTCTGCATGGGTTAACAAAAATCAAAAGATAGTTTTAAATCTCTTATACATTTAGGAAATAGTGTTAATGAATCAGAAACTGACTTGATTGAAGCAAACAGATATAAGACAGGTCTTCAAATGACAGTGTGGCCCTTCTATGTCAAATACAATGTATAAAAGAGAGCACTTATTGGTTATCTTGCCTGTAAACTTATATAAACTTTCATTTTATAAACTTTTACATTGCCACTCAGACAGATATAGTTCTCAGATCCTTACATATACCTAGTCAGTTTTGAGTGTCAACAATAGTGTTATAATCTAAATAACAGTTTTTTGTTAAACCAGTTACAAAGTAATCATTTAAGAATTTAAAATAGGTACAGACCCTAATTCCTTTAAGACTTAATTTCTCCAAGTAATAAAACCTAACAAATGCAAGAAAATTATCTCAATAGATAAGAACAAATCAGTGTTTCAGATTTTGCTTCATATCAGTACATTAAAGTTTAAATAACTTTGTACCAATTATAGCCAATTAAACACAAACATAAATATTTTAAGATTTACCTTTCGCAAATCTTCTTCGACTTACTAAAACATTCACCACTACTTTATATCCTTAGTTTTTCTTTCATCTTGGACTTTAGCACAAAAATATTACTTTACCTATCAGACAAAATACTTTCTCATCCAGAAACATTTCTTTTACCTTCTAATTTTTCATACTAAAATACATTTCCATACCTATAACTTTCTTTTATCTTTTCTAGTTTTGGACCCTCCCTTAAATTCATATTCTGAAATGGACTATTTTAGTCAATTTTTTTTTGTTGCTGTGACTAAAAGATCTGACCAAAACAATTGTAGAGGAGGAAAAGTTTATTTGAGGGCTCACAGTTTCAGAGGTCTTAGTCCATAGAAGGCTGGCTCCATTCTTTGGGGCTTGAGGTGAGACAGGACATCATGGAAGAAATGTGTGGCAGAGGGAAGCAGCTCACATTGTGATCAGAAAGTAGAGAAGGAGACTCTACTAGGCAGACAGAAATATATACCCAAAGCCACTCCTCAATTCCCACCTCCTCCAGCCACACCCTACCACTGCAGTTACCACTCAATTAATCCCTATCAGGGGATTAATTCACTGATTGAGTTAAGACTCTTACAAACTAATCATTTCTGAACCTTGTTACCTTGTCTAAAACTTGAGCTTTGGGGGGGATACCACATCTAAACCATACACATACCTTATGAATGTTATCTGTGCATTCAATTTATACAACAAATTTTATCCTGGGAGGTGGACAGTCCAGTGTATACTAAAAGAAAAAACCAACTAAAAAACAGGCTTAATCTTTTTCCACATAGGTTGTATTTAAAAGGTTGGAACACGGGATTCTTTTGAGTCTGACCTGTCTCTGTTATCATTATCACAGTGTCATCAACTTTTAGTGAGTTCCCCACTGTCAGTTGTACCCAGAGGATCCTTTGGGACATTTTTCCTACACTAGGCATATTGATATGCAATGCATCCTTTTCTTTAGTCTTCCTTGAAGATCTCTTTGCAGAGGATGCCTTCAAAACACAGGTTTGCCTTCGTTTATGTCTTTTTCTTATCTGGGTGCAGTTATTTATTCTGCCAGTCTCCCCAGCCATTTTAGTTTGATGGGCTACTATTATAGAAAGAATTTCTCTGCCCCAGTGATGAATATCCTCTGTCCAAATGGGGTGTTCTGTTAGATTTTAAAAGAGGAGACTAGTCCTGTCCCTAGGTCATAAACTGACAGTGCTGGAATCTACTGCCACATTTTTTTTGTGGCCAGCAGCCTTTACCTCCCATGGGCAAAATGGGGCTGAAAGGAAGGGCAGTTTCTCTTTGGACATTTTTCTACAGCTCAGGCAGCTTTCATGGGATTTTTTCCCTCAGATTAGGGCTAGTGTCCTTGACCACATGAGATGATCTATGCCTGAGAAACAGTGTGGGGAGTGCCAGCACTGGGTGTCAAAGATTTAAATCTTTTTAAAACCCTTTTTCTGGTGCCTTGCTCTCCTTGCACACCAGAAGCAGTGCCTTTGGACACCTTCAACTTAGTTCCTGATGGCTCAGACCCCTTATTGTGCAACTGCATAAATGCCTGTACATACAGAATCTCTTTCATATACTTTATCCCTGACAGACAAACTACAAAGTCAAGATTGTATAATAATCCAGAAAAACCATTAAAGGGCCAGTATACTGTTTTTCTCTTAGTCTTATACCTGGAGGTGGCCCATTCAGACAAGATCTCTCTACTCAAGAGATTACAGGTAAGATCAATGCAGCATGGCTCCTGTCTTAAAGGGCCAGTAATAGACCAAAAAATCAGACAGAAAAAAGGATCACCGAAACCAGGGCTGACAGAATGGAACCTTTAAAATAGACAGACCCACACATACAAATTTCTTCCACTTACTTTACTTTTGACAGACCAACTTCAACTGCAAGATTGTATAATAATCCATAAAGCTATTCAAAAGCCAGATCATTACAATAAAACATTATCATAGACTTTTACCTATTGGTGGTCCTTTCTTCAACTCACTTTACCTCTGACAGACCAACTCCAGTTGCAAGATTGTACAATAAAGAAACACAGAGAGGAGCCCCAAAACCATGGCCGATAGATGGGAACCTTGAAATTGACCAGCCAAGATCTTTCCCAAGAGATTACCCATAGAATCAATGTGGTACTGGCCAAGTCTTAAAAGAGGCAATACAAATAAAACAGATAAGCAAAGGGGACTCTCAATCCCTAGGCCAAGAAACAGATGAGAACCTAGAACAGATCCGAAGGGAGTACATATCCCTAGGTTCTAGAGTCCATTTTAACTGTGACTCCTACATCAGTGGTGCCACAAATGTCCCCAGAAGGAGGGACCAGATGTTCCCACAAAGAGGAACCAAGTATATAGAATCAGGGGGCTCAGCATGCACAGCAGAAGACTTACCAAATGGCCAAAGTTGTTGATGCTATCCTGAGTTCAGTTTCCTTCTTCTCAAAGTAGACCATAATAGAGCAACCTGTACAGTTTAGGGAGAGAAGATGGGAGTTGCCTGAAGCAAAAGGAGCTTTGGCAACTGTGGGACATTCCTCTGGTCCCTCCCTTTACTCACAGGAATGGCTCCTCTGTTCAACCCAAGGCAAACTCACCAGTCTCCTAACTCTCCTGAAGTTGACTCTCAACAAGTTCACCAGCACCATGACTCCTCAGCATGGAAGTGGGGTTCCTTGGAGAGGCAGGCCTGACCAAGAAAGCTGTAGTGGTAGCTGCTCTCAGGTCCCATCTGGGTGGCCAAATTTGTTGATAAAAGCTCAGTCCTTGTCCCTGATGCCAATCTGAAATAAGGACATAGGTTTTGAGAAAAGGGAAATAGAAGGTTTATTGCTTTGCCAGCAAAGGTGAAATGCAGGGGACTCCTGTCCCTAAGTCTGTGATTCTGCCCATTAGCAGGAGCAGGGGGCTTTTAAAGAGGTGATTCAAAGGCTACATTCCACATGTTCTCTGTTGGAGTTATACTTCACTTGTTAATTTGGGAGACATCATTTCTGACATCTTCTGGTACCATTCCCAAAGTCTGGATTACTTCATTCCTTTGGTGAGTGTGTACCCAAGGACAAATCAACTCTGTCTAGGATGGGGAAGAAAGGTAACCCTGTTGCCCCAGAGATTAGGGAAGGGGAGAGACTAGGGAACAGCAGGGAGAGAGGAAGAGAAGGAAACATGTCCATTTAAAAAATTCTCTGCAGTGGAAGAGCAGCAAGGGGACCATAAAGTGGACCACTGTTACACATGTACCATTGTATTCTCTTTTAGCATCCTAGTACTTATTAGAATCTAAAATTTGTTTAAGGATTTATATTGTTTTGTTTTTGTCTGTCACCTCTCACAAAAATAGAAGCATTATAAAAGTAGGGTCTTGGTCCTTTTTGATGCCAAAAAAAGGAACCAAGTTGGCTCTCCATAAATATTTGTTGGCTAGTTACACTGACCTCAGGGTCCCAGTAGAAAACATCAGTGAATATAGAATAATATTCTTCCATGTTCTTTGTAAGATCCTGAGAGATAACAACAGATTGTGTTCAAGAAAAGCAAGAGCCTCAGACTTATGGTGTTACATTTCTAGTCCACCAAGCTTGGCATGTAAGCTAGAGACCAGAACACTTTTTAGATTAGCAAAACATAAGCAATAAATGAAAGAGCTTTTTTCTAGACGTCAGCTTAACCCCTTATTTTCATAGATGATTATAAAACATTTCCTTAGAAATGTTCTTTCCTTAGAAAAGTTCTTAGAGCTTTTCAGATACATGTCACTAGGAATATCACCACCCTGAGAGTGTGGTGTTATAATATAAAATAGTACTTCTCTTGCAGTTATTCAATAAATGCTTATTGAGCCCCTATTTTGTCTCAAGCACTACCTCAAATATTAGGTGCACAAAAGGAAAGGAAATAATGAAAACTCCTGACCTCATGGGTTGCATGTACTAGTGGAGGATAGAGAAATTAAAATAACTAAGTCAAGTGGTTTATCAGATACTAGTAAATGCTAAAGAGGGAACAAAAAGCAGAGAAAGAAAATAAGTGTTGATTGGGGAGGAGTGAGAAGGGATGCAGTTTTAGACTGGGTAGACAAAGAAGTTTTCACTGAGAAGATGAGAAAATATCTGAAGATACTGAGGGAATGAGCCATGTGGGAATCTGGAGAAAAAATAATCCAGCATTGCATGTAGAGGTCTTAAAAAGTGAAAGTATCACTAACTTATTGGAAGAATGATAGGGAGATAAATGAGGAGGAGGAAGATAAGAGAAAAGTAGGACAGCAGTAATATAGTGGAAGGGCAGTGGTGGAAAAGGTGATTTTCAAAGTTCCTGTGGACGACAATAAAGACATGATAAAGACCGCCTTTCAAGTAGGACAGAAGACACTGAAGAATTTTGAGCAAAGACATGAGGTGACCTGACGTGTTAAAAAATGATCTCTCTTGCTGCTGGGTTGTTTTCTAAGGACAAAAGCAGAGCTTCATCCATTCTAGTATAGTGCAGGTTTGGAGGATAGATCATAGTCCTAATACCGATATATTTGCAAGGTAGCACTAACCATATCTGCTAATGAACATAGATAGGATGTGAGAAAGAATAACCCCAGTGTCTTTGACTTGAGCCACTGAAAGCATTGAGGCAAGTTTGGTGGAGAAAATTTGGAGCCCAGTGTTACGGTTTAGATATAAGGTGCCCCCCAAAATCTCATGTATGAGATAATGCAAGAAAGTTTAGAGGTGAAATGGTTGGGTAATGAAAGCCTTAAAGCCGTCAGTGCATTAATCCAGTTGAATGGATTAACTGGGTGGTAACTGTAGGCAGGTGGATGTGGCTAGAGGAGGTAGGTCACTGGAGGCATGTCTTTGGGGTATGTATTTTGTTTTTGGTAAGTGGATTGGTCTCTTTGCTTCCTAATTGTCATGTCCTATCATCTACAAACTTCTACCATGATGTTCTGCTTCTTCTCAGGCCCATGGAGTTGGGTGTCTATGGACTGAGACTTCTAAAGCCGTGGGCACCAAATGAACTTTTCCTTCTCTAAAACTGTTCTTGTCAGGTCTTTAGGTCACAGAAATGAAAAAAAAACTGACTAAAACACCAAATTTGGTTCTTATCTGTGTTAGATGCTTATTTGATATCTGGATAGGAGTGATAAATAGCAGTTGTAGATGATAGTTTATTAAAGGAACAGGGAGGTAAAGTCTTTGCTGACAATAGAAATTTGGGAGTAGCCAATATATATGTGCCATTTAAAGCCATGAGACTGGTTGGGATTATCTGGGAAGTGAGAATATTTGCAAAGAGCAAAGGTCCAAGGACTGAGTCCTGGAGCTCACCAGCTTCAGGAAGAAAACAGTGGAAGAGGAGGGAAAGTGCTCAAGAAGGAAGAAGGAAAGTTTGGATGCAGTGTTCTGGAAGCCAAGTGAAAAGAGTCATGGTTTGAGTCTGATGAATAATTGCAAAGTCTACTAGTAGATCAAGTAAGAGGAAAACTGAGAATCTAGGTGATTCAATGGAGTATAGGGAATGAAACCAGATTCTGGTGTGGTCAGGAGAAAATAGGTAGAGAGGGTAATTGAATTACTCTTTCCAGGGGTTTTCCTCTAATGTAAGGAAAGGAATGGGATGGGAGTTGGAGGTGAACTGAGGTCAGGGGAGGATGTTGTGTTCTAGGAAATAAAATGTTTGATGATCTTACAGAGAAGACTCAGGACAGAGGAGAATTGCAGGAGTATGTCTAGTATGTCGTTGAACAGAGAAGAGTCAATGAGATCAAGTATATAATGGAATCATTGAGCTTAGCTAGAAGCAAAGGCAGTTATTTCATGGTATAGGAAAAAAGGTAACACAGAATCTGGTGGGCATTGTGGAAAGGTTTTGTGTGTCTGTATGTGTGTGTGTGTGTGTGTGTGTGTGTGTGTGTGTGGTTTTGGTTTTTTTTTTTTTTGCTTCAGTTTTCTCACTGAAATAAGAAGCAAGGACATCTGGAGGATGAGAATGGGACGATTCTGGAAATTTGGAAAGAGTATAAAGGGAAATCTGGATGATACTTGGGTTGCATTACATTCCCACATATATTTAATTTAGCCAGATCAAACTACCAGCATGGTGCATGATTTTCCTCTGGCAGCTTGTAACTGCCCTGTTGCAGACAGATAGCTGGAAACAAAAGGAATTGACAAGTAATATCCCCCTTCTCATTTCTCAGGTGGTTAAATGGTTTTAATTGGGAAGGACTGAAAGCACGGAATCTCCCCTCACCCTTACGAAGAGAGGTATGGTGTTTACTATACTACTTATTTTTTTCTGAGGATTTATTTTTGTGAACAGATTTTAGGAGTGGGTGTGCAAAGTCATGCACACACATGCACATGGATACATAACAGTCTAGGTGGTTTTTTGACAGTAATTTTGATCTGAGGGACTAACTACTCTTTCCTATTTGACCAGCATTAGCTGTCCTCTCAGGAACTGTTTACATGTCAGTGCCACCCAAGTCCCAAGGTACTCGATGTTCATCAGGCTAACAGATGGCATATCATTTCTTTAATAGTTACCTTTAAAATTTTGTATTCTATTTATATCATCTGGTACTGATGCATACCATTAAAAATGTAATTATAATGGAATCCAGAAGAAGTGTTTGTGCTATCACAGAAATTTCTGTTGTCACAGAAATTTAAAAAAATATATTAAAATTTAAAGCACTTAACGATAAAGAAAGATAAATAATTAAGTTTAACAGCAAAAAAATTATATTAAGATGAATTTTATAGGAAAATGGAAATGGAGGGAGAAAAGTGATGTAATATTTCTGACTTTTAAAAATGGTTTATCAAACTTCAGTGATCACTAAAGTACAGTAGACTTGTTTGAAGGCATAAAGTAAAAATAACATTTTATCTGAAAATGACAATATTTACAACATACTAAAAATTGCATTCTCCACAACTATGAAAACTTACATGACAATTTAATAATCAGTCTGCAAATGTGCAAAGAGAGATATAGCCTTTCACAGTTGTTTCAGAGACAACACTAGCAAAAAGATAACAGGGCATTAACCTGGAAAAGTCTTTCTTCCACCCAAGTCAGCTGATGTTCTGCTTCCTCTAGGACTGTACTGTCCAAAAAGTGTACCACAAGCCAATGAATGATTCCCCCACCTTGCCCCCAAGCTCCAACACATTATGATGATCATTAACTATATTTTTAATGATATTTTAAACTGATTCATCAATTGGGCACTGTATAATTTGTTTGAAAGAAAAGAATTAGAAACTACCTGATTTGCAAACTAATTTAGTGCCAGAGACATTTTATTCTTTCAACAGGATCACTAATATTTTTAATTGTCATTTTGGCATTATGGATACCTGATAGGGATGAATTAACCATATAAAAATTCAAGATTGGGCTGGGGATGTGGCTTAAGTGGTAGCGCGCTCGCCTGGCATGCATGCGGCCCGGGTTCAATCCTCAACACCACATACAAACAAAGATGTTGTGTCCGCCGAAAACTAAAAAATAAAAATAAATATTAAAAAATTCTCTCTCTCTCTCTCTCTCTCTCTCTCTCTCTCTCAAAAAAAATTCAAGATTGGTAAAAAACTTAAGAAGAAGAAAGGCTCTGACAAACTTTGACTTTTACATATTTGCTTTTAAAATATTTTTCAATTTGATAAAATCATAGGTATTATTCCTGTTACTTTTTCTTTAGAAAGTAATTCCTCATGCCAAGTAGCAACTAATGAATGTAAGCCACTGACTACTGATCATTTGCTTCTTAAGAAAAAATCTCAGTAAGCTGAGACTGTGACTCAATGATAATATTTGGCCCCTGTTTTCTTAATGTGTTCTTTACAAGTGATTGTGGCATTGAATCAGTGTTCAGGTAGAAAAAAAAAGATGGCCTGGGTGCAATAGCATGCTTAATCAACATCATTCTCACCTTTGTCTTAAAACTTTCTATATTAGCTCAGTGGACCCATCGATCACAGCTACTTTGACAAGTATCCTCCTGAAAAGGGAGTGCCTCCAGATGAGCTGTCCGGCTGGGATAAGGACTTCTAACAGAAGACAGGATGATTATTGCCTATATGGAAGAGGACAATAAGGATCAAAAATCTGACAATGATTATTATATTACAGTATCTTTTGGAAGACCATTAGGGAAAAGAAATCCCTGTGCAGGAGGTGGAGGAGAGTGGTATGGATGTGGTTCTGAATGATAATGTCTCATTTAGATGCTGTGAATTATTCATGTATTCCATTCTATGCTTGTGTCAAATGTTGAAGGCCATCCCCTGCCCCTTTTCCACAATCAAACCATTTTTGTTGAAGTAGCATAGTTTTCTCTGAAATCTAGTGCTGCCTCCCAGTCATACTCTTCTCTTTTGAGTCATAATAAGGGCTTAACAAGGGCCTTGCCCTTGAGCAACTAAGTTCTGCAAGTAAGAGGAAGAATCTGAGTAAATTTTGGAAGATTTCCCCAGCACTCAACAACTCTACATAGGCATGGTGGCATCTTAAAAGCTGTTATGTAGAAATCTTGGTAATCAATAGTTCTTGACTTCTTTCAGCCTAGAAATACACAAATATGCTTCTGAAACTAGTCTGGAAACTGTGTGAGTATTAGAGAGTGATACTCCATAAAGTAAATAAGTCAATTTATCCATTATATTCTATTGAGAAACTTAGAAAAATTAAACAAAGCAAAACTATTTTTCTTTCTCCTGTGACCAGCTATGAATGATATCTCAGAGATTTTCAAAAACTCTGCTAAAAGTGGTTATAATTTATGGTTAAATGAGGACCTTTAGAAAGGTTTTATCTGCTAAAATGTTTTCACGACCAAAGTAGAAAATATATTAAAATGAAATCATGAAAGCTTTTCCTCCCTGTTAGAGATAAAGGAGAATAAATTCCAATAGGTAAAGTTATGGACTCTTTGAAACTCTGAGCTATTTTGGTCAATTCTGTCAGTGTTGCTATTAATAAACCAAAAAGGGATAGAGTGGCTACCATTAATTTTTAATGAGAAGCCTATTAGCAAATGTTGATGCTTTGCAATCTCTGAGGAGTTAATGACTCTTTTTAAAGAGATTTGAGTCCTGGATGTGTTTATAATTACATGCCATTGAAGAAGTCACAGGATTTTAGAAGTAAAAGAATACCTACTACTGGTTGCAGTGGCTCCTGCCTGTAACACCAGTGACTTGTGAGGCTGAGGCAGGAGGATTGCAAGTTTGAGGCCAGTCTCCACAACTTAGCAAGACCCTGTCTCCACCAATTTAAAAAAATGTGTCTCAAAATAAAATAACAATGAACCTAGGGATGTAGCTCAGTGGTAGAGTATCCCCAGTACTGCAAAAACAAAGCAAAATGAAATGAATAAACACCTAGCATCTGGCCTCTTCCTGCCTCCTCCTGGCAATCTTCCAAATAATGAATAGAACATTTTCAATATTGTTGGATACTAGTACCTAAGAACATCACTAGTAAGTGAATGTTTATAGGGATTGACCATGATCACTTTATTTCCTCTTTCCAAAATGGATGGGAAGCAGAGCTTTCTCTGTAATTTTTTTTCTTTTACAAATGATATCCAAATTCCAGCATTATTCAAGCTTCTGGTTATATTTTTATATTATAATAGTCTATGTGAAATGCAACCTCCACCTGTTCTGCACACCTATTTCATCATCCAGAGAAAGTCAGTTATATGTTTCCTGAAGACTTTAACCCGATAAGTGAGGCCCAATCCAAGAAAGTGCATCCTTAACAAATCAGATTTCCACACTTACAGTCCTTTTGCTGAACCAAAGAGTTTTTGTTTCCTGGAGTAGTATTTTTAAAGATTATGTATTGTACATAGAAAAACCATTTTTAATAGGATTAACATAACCTGCTTAAAGAATTTCTAAAGTTTTTAAAATATTTTTATTTGCATTTGGTTTGTATGTACTATATGTTTTTCCATGTATATATTTTAAAATTACCAACATATACAGGTAGAAAATTTATGTATTGGATGGATGTTAAAACTGTACAGTTATAATAGCAATGATATTCTCAAAAGGAGATCAAATGGTTGTAACTTAAAAAACCCTACGTATAGAGAGATAAAAACCTGTAAGACTACTACAGGTTTATTTTTCCTGTGATTGGTCATATCATATGTAATTCCCACATGTGATTTTATTGTGTTTTCTTTAGAGTACTTTATAAAGATGAGGACGTGAGAGATTGAACCATCCTATAATTCCAACTCCACTATTTCCTAGCTGGGTGACCTTGGGAAAATGATTTACTTTTTTTAGTACTAGCTTTCTCACTTGTAGAAAAAAGGCAAAGTAATATTTACTCTAGAAGCTTGCTTTGAGGATTAAAAAAAAGTATGTAGAGAGTCCTTTGCCAGGTATCTGTGAAATAATCAATGTTGCATTGATGGGAACTATGGTTACTATCTCTGTGAAAATTAAAGGGGCCTTAATAACCAGTTAGTCCTGAACCTTGTGCATCATTGATGTCTGTATGCAAAATTGTACTGATTAAATCCCATATCTGTCCTTGCTTTTTCTTTGAAGTAAAGATGGTTATCAAACCTTAGTGTATAAAATGAAGGCTTAATCCTCACCAAAATGAAATGCTTTGTTAAGCTGATCTAAATTTTATTTTTTTATAAATTAAAGATACATGCACACACAGGGAAATACAGAAACTTATCTCCATATATAAATTCATCATATTCCTAACCACTAAATCATCCCTTATCTCTCTTTTCTAGGGTGTAAGGTTAACTTTTCATTCTGACACTTCTTCAATGGGAGCAACTTTTCATAATTGGAGTTTCTTAATCTTTTCTCTAGACATTAAAATGTCTGGGAGGAGGAGAATATAGTAATGAAAAATAAAACTTAGAGTAAAAAAAAAAATCTAGGTTTGAATTCCAGCTCTGCCCAGATTTGCATGACTTTGAACAATAAACCACATCTTTATTCATATATAATTTGAAAATATACTTTTAAAGTTTTGGAACATTGGACCAGAAGATTATTACTAGCAGATCACTGATAGTGATCATTTAGAAGTGTATCTACACATGTATTTCTTTTGGCACTAGAATAAATACTTTATATTAGTAGGCATGGTAATAGGAGCACTTACATTCATTATCTCATTTACATAAGGTCCAAAAAAATTACAAACACACTGCCTATTGACTGCTCCAAAGCTAAATTTTGGCCTCAGATTCATTTCATTCACAGTTTAGCTGTGATGTTTTTGCTTGGCTTAGCCCCAGATACTATGACTACACCTCAAACAATCCCAATACTTAGTTTCTTATTTTCCAAAATTCTTTGGGTCAGGATTTGGACAGTAAAAAGCAAGGATGGTTTGACACACTGTACCACAACACCTGGGGCATCACATTGAAAGACGGAAAAGCAGGGAGGGAATGTGATTCAAAGACTGGGAGCTAGAACAATCCAAAGGCATGTTCGGGTACATAGTTACCGAACTCAATGACTAGGACTGTAACCTGGTTGCCATCACATGTCCTCTCCATGGCTTGAACTTCACATCATGGCCTCCTTAGAATAGTCAGACTCCTTTTGTGGCAGCATGGGGCTCCAAGAGCAAATGTTCAAACCAACAAAGCAGAAGTGGTATCCCATAGGAATTACCCTGTGTCATCTAAAGGTCACATAACATCACTTCTCCCTTGCTCTATGGGGGGAAACATAAATCAACCCAGATTACAGAGGAGGGAACATAGACTGGACTTCTTAGTGAAGAGTATGTCAAAGAACTTACAAGCAAGTGTTAAAACTGCCACAGTCCACTTTCTTAGCCACACATTGTTTACATTCCTATGATCTTCAAAAACAAATTTCATTTCATCCCAAGGGTCTCCATAAAAGCATCCATCCAATTCATATGTGAATGATGCTCCTTGGGTGTCATTCCTTGGATATATCCCTTTAGGTCTGAAAGCCTATGAAATAAGTAAGCAACTCAACTGCCCCACCACTCCCAAGATTGGTGAAAGGAGTAAGGGATAATTACAACAGATAACTTGCATTCAGAGCCTGGTAAAGGGAGTCACAAAGCAGCCACCAATCTGTCATAATTCTGAAATCTGGCCTGACATATGTTACCATGTCTCTGTTTGAGGCAAATCCCTGCCCACTGTGGATTGTTCTCACAGCCCTGGTTCCATCACCCAGAGTCTTGATTCCACCTTCTGAACTGTTCTTTCTTTTCCATAAGATATAGCAAGTATTTGCAACAGAGTAGACTTCCTAGTCATTCTCCTGCCTATAAAAATTGGATGATAGAAATGCTTCTTTCAGGTTTGCCTGTCCCTGTGTCTCTATTCCACACCAATTCATTTTCTTTAAAAAATTTTGTGAGTTTCCCATGAATGAATTCCTAATCTACTCCATTAGTTATAAGTCACAGACACAAATCTTTTCTATTAAAAATACTGTGAGAAAATTCTAAGATTCTTAGAAGTTCTGTTAATTTTTTTAAAGAGAAGGTCTGCATAGCACTTACTTAAGCTTCAAAGATCTTTTTGGGAGGATGTGGTAGACAGCTTCAAAGTTGACTTCTAATGATCCCTGCTTATGGTATCCATGCTCTTTATAGTCTCCCTCCCTTGAGTGATAGCTGAATCTCATGACTCTCTTCCAACAAGAAGAATACAACAAAAGTGGTGGGCTGTCACTTCCCAAAATAGGTTACAAAGTCACTGTTTCTGTCCTTCCTACTAAGTTGTTAAGGAAAGAAGAACATAAAGTTTGGGGAAACAAGAACAAAGTAGACATAAGAGAAAGATTGTATTCTTAAGGCAACACTGGTCTATGGGGAGAGATCAGAACCTATCAGTTCAAACTGGCATATACATTTGTCTTTCAGGTTTGCCAACATTAATCATATAGGTGACCTTCAAGATAAGCTGGGGTACTTTCACATATGCCTGATTTAGGATTTGAAGATGCTAAAGGAGCAATTTGGCTGGAGCTAGAAGAGCCATAGGTCTGGCTGTTGCTCTCCACCAACTAGGGGAACCCCCAGATCAGCAACAATGTGGATGAGCTACCACCAGAGCACAAATACAGCTACTTTTGCAGAGCACAGGGGTGCATACCTGTAATCCCAGGGACTCTACCCCAGAGGTTGAGGCAGGAAGATGACAAATTGGAGCCCAGCTTTAGCAACTTAGCAATTGAAGGTTGGCTTCAGCAACTTAGCAAGACCCTGCCTCAAAATAAAATATAATATTAACAAAAAGGGCTGGGTATGTAGCACAGTGGTAGTACACCCAGTAGTACAAAATCATTACAGTGTAGCTGTTTTTCACATCTCTGCCTTACAAATCTTATGTAGAAATCTTCATGAAAAGGCTTTGCTCAAAAACTACTGAGAGGGGCTAGAGTTGCAGCTCAGTGGTAAAGCACTTGCCTAGCATGTGTGAGGCACTGGGTTTGATCCCCAGCACACATAAAAATAAACAAATAAAATAAAGGTATTGCGTCCATCTACAACTAAAAAAATTTATATAAATAAAGTTAAAACATAAATAAAATAAACAAATAAATAAACTGAGAAGGGAATTGTGGGAAACATCTGGCTTAGTTAAATTAACACAGTACAAATTTGCTCCGTTTTGAAATTCATAACGCATAATGATTCTTATGTAGTTATTTAGTTTGTATTTTTAATTAATAAGATTTGCCTTTTCTCTTTCTACCCAATATTTATCAAAATGTATTTAGGGCTCAAGCCACATAGCTCAATAGAAAGTTGCAATAATAATTCGTCTCAGGTGATTTACAGGTAAGCTCTAAGCTGAATTAGATCAGAGGCATTTTCAACTGTGGAAGGTCATAAAACCAATATTTTAAAAAATGTAATTGTTGGTTGTTAAATTGAAGATGTACAGTGAAAAGTAACATGAAATTTGTTTTGGTAAGTATAAACTTCCTCAGTGAGGGAAGAAGCAGACATGCATTCAGGGGGGAAAGGAGAAGAAAATATGATGTGATAAAGAAAGAACACTGGCAATTCACCAGCTCTGGAGCCCAAGCACAGCAAATGGGACTTCCATTCTAAGTAGGTGGGAGAAAGCTAGGTGTCACCCTGGAACACGAGTTGACTAGGAGCCAAATCTCTAATCCTGCTATTTAAAATTCAAGGAGATCCTCAGATTGTAAATGGACCATAAAATGCATGATCTGGAACATTGCCCTCATCTGTATTTTGCTTAGACAGCCCTTTTAATGTCTTGTGTTCAGTTTTACATTTAGGAAGGATAGTCAAAATATTAAAGTATGCCAAGAAATACCTAAAAATTAGATCCATGAGTCAAAGCTAAAGAAAGTAAGTAAAAAAATATTTTAAATATGTTTTTTTCTTTGGCGAGGGGTGGGGGACGTGGGACCAAAAAGAATAAGGGGAACCTCTTATTCAAATGATGAATGTGAAGAAAAATACACAATGCATGTCTTAATTGATTCACTCAATAATTATTACTTGAGCATTTATGTTCCAGCCCTTGTTTCAGGTTCTACAATATAGCAGAGAGACAAAAACAATAGTGCTACTATATACTCATATTTTTTAGAAAAATGTGTTAACAGTGATTATCTCCGTGTACTCTGATCATGAATACTTTTTTATCTCTATTTTTCTAAGTTTTATGCATTGAATTTGTATTTTGCAGTGAAGAATGAAACCTCCTTTAAAAAATGAATTTGAGGTCCGGGGTTGTGGCTCAATGGTAGCACACTTGCCTAGCATGCATGAGGCACTGGGTTCAATCCCCAGCACCACATAAAAATAAACAAATAAAATAAAGGTACTGTGTCCATCTACAACTAAAAAAATTATATTAAAAAATAAATTTGAATCGGAGGAGTAGCCTCACTATCAGAAAGATCATTGGGGAAAAATAAAAGGAATGTTGAACATTTGTAAATTTCATTATATCAAATCTGTTCATAGGCATCCGACTGCTATAATCTCTCCCAGGCTGCTACAGCAGTAAGCACATTTACTTGAATCTTTGAGTTAAATTTTTATAGAATTTCTGATGACTCTCTTTACATGTAAGAATGCAAATTAAGTCTTCCACTTGATAGCAGCAGATGATTTGCTTCTTCGGGTACTTTAGGTTGTGTTTTTTTAAAAAAAAATAATTAGTTTTGCTTCTGCCAGATTTCCTATGCCTAGTTTCTCCACCTTCTCCCTCATCCCTAGGCAAAGTAACTCCTGATATCAAATTCTCTCTACTGAATACATGTGAATAAATTAGTTAATTAATTAACTGACTTAGTCTCTCAACTAATATTTGTGCAACTACTCTGTACAAATTGTCAGGCACAATTTCAGATGCTGGTGCTTAGCAGTAACTAAAATATGCATCCACTATAAGGCATATATTCTAATTGTCAGAGATTTATAGCAAATCGTTAAACAAAAGAAGGTTAACTCAACATAAAATGTGTGCATAGAAAAAAATTGAATAGTGTTAGGGTTTGATATGAGGTATCCACCCAAAGCTCCTGTGTTAATGCAGGAATATTCAGAGGTGAATATTTGGACTGTGAAAGTTATAATCTGATGAGTTCATTCTAGCTTGGACCCATTGGGTGGAAACTATAGGCCAGTGGGGCCTGGCTGGAAGAAGGTCACTAGGGAGTGTGCCCTGGAAGGGTGCATCTTCCCTATGGCCCCTTTCCCAATCTCTCTCTCTCTCTCCCCACTCTCTGTCTCCCCCACACACTCTCTCTCCCCTCCCCATCCCTCCCTCCTTCCTTTCCCCTCTTCTCTCTCCCTCCCCTCCCCCCTTCTTTCTCCCTCCCTCCTTCCTTTCCCCTCTTCTCTCTCCCTCCCCTCCCCCCTTCTTTCTCCCTCCCTCCTTCCTTTCCCCTCTTCTCTCTCCCTCCCCTCCCCCCTTCTTTCTCCCTCCCCCATTTCTCTCTGTCTCTCTCCTTTCTGGACACCATGAGGTCAGCAGTGCTCCTCCACTGTGTTTTTCTGCCATGATGTTCTGCCTTACTGTGGTCCCACAATGATGGACTTGGCTGATCATGAACTAAACACCCAAAACAATGAGGCAAAATAACTTTTCCAACTCTAAGTTGTTCTTATCAGGTTTTTTGGTCACAGAGATTCAGAGTTGATTAACACAAATAGTTTCTGTAGCTTATCTCATTCTCCTTTGAGCTTCCACCTCCTAGTTAGTGGGGGATAGGGAAGAGAGAGAGTTAAAAGCCTCAACCAGTTTAAAGTTGATCCAATCAAATACTTTAATCATTTCCTCCAGGAAAGAGCTTCTCAAATTTTGGTGGGTATCAAAGTTTTTCAGGGAAGTTGATAAACACATAGAAGTCCAGGCCCCATCCCGCTTGGAAAAGCCTGGGTTTCTGTGGGCTTTATTGCCAATGCAGGTGGGTCTGATTAACCTCAAAGTGTGAGAACTATGACATTTCTAGTCCTTCTTAGATAAAAATGCTTAGGCTCTCATTTAACATTTCTTCCAATTATATTCCTTCCCGAGATGCAGGAAGTATCCAGGCTCTAAGGCAAGATGTCTACTTGGTTGCTTTTTGGCCCATGTTTTTATTTAGTCAATGTCTATGGTTGGAGAAGCCCATCGTATGCTCTCTGGTTGGGACAGGGCCTAAGGCTGTTCTCAATGGCTCAGATTCCCCTTGGATTTTGCTGGCACTAGAGACATTTAAGATTTGACTATGGTCCTTTTCATCTCTAGCTAAGATTTGCTTTGCACAACCCAATCCTAAACCTCCTGCTCCCTACTAAGGTAATCTCCTTTGATCATCTCCTACCAGAACCTCAGAGTACAAGTTCTGTTTCACGACATAGGAGACAAGGGGAGTTAGGATAACTACAGCTCAAGACTTCCTACTGCCCAGTTGTGCAGGGACCCAAGGTTACTATGCTGCTGTCTGCTCCAGGAAAGCTTCTGAGGAGCCACAAAATGGGAA
The DNA here is from genome assembly GCF_045843805.1 of Urocitellus parryii. Taxonomy (NCBI): domain Eukaryota; kingdom Metazoa; phylum Chordata; class Mammalia; order Rodentia; family Sciuridae; genus Urocitellus; species Urocitellus parryii. The sequence goes on from NC_135540.1 coordinate 80,850,104, forward strand.
AGAGGTTATTTCTTTCCCTCACTGTTTCTTCCCACAGCTCCTTGAAAGGGAAGTTTCTTCTCTTTCTGTTCTGTCAGGACTTCCCTTCCAAACCTAAAACTCTGTGGTATTTTCCAGAAAAGCCTGATCATCTAAAAGCTAAATGAGGAGCTACAGGAATTTAGATAATACTTTCTCGGGATCAAAGCTTGGCCTTTGAATTTCAAAAGCTTAATATCACCTAAAGCTTTCTCAGGGCAACCGCACTGCAATTCATCCTTGCTGGCAGGTAGATGATCTGGAAAAGAACCAAGATTTACTCTCAGAGAGAAAAAAACAAGATCATATTAATGACTTAAGGAGAATTATTTCTCTTTTGCAAAAATAAATAAACCAGAGACTTTCATCACAGTGATAAATGCTGTAATGCAATTAAACGGGATCTTAAGGCAGAGCATGGCCAAGGAGCAGTGAACCACTTTGAATAAATGGTAAGGAAATGCCTTCCCAAGAAGGTGACATTTGAGCTGAGACCTGAATATTGAGAAGGAAACAGGCTTGAGACGGTCTAGGAAAAGTTGTCCAGGCAGAGAAATCAAATGCAAAAGCAGCAGGGCATTAATGAATTTGGCATGTTGCAGGAAGAAAAAGCAGTCTTTTAAGTTTCTAGAATAGTGAGAGCTCAGAAAAGTCAACAGGTCCTGACTGTGAGAGTCTTGAAGGCCACAGTAAAGAGTCTGGTTTTTATCCTAAATAAAATATGAAGACATTTGATTTTTTTTTTCCTTTTGGAGCAGAGGAACTTGATCTGATTTATATTTTCAAATGATTACTCTGGTGGCTCTACTTTGGTGCACAGATCAGGGAATAAAGGAAACAGGCAAACCAGTTAGCAAGCAGTTGAGTTACTTAATCCAGGGGAAAACCGATGGGGGCAGGCTCAGCCTGGGTCATTGACAAAGTGTAAGGATTAGATGGGGGCTGTGTTTGGAGAGAGAGGAAATAGGATTGAAAATGAAAGAAAGAGAGGATAAAATCAAGGGTGATTCTTAGGGATCTCAAGAGTCTAGGTGAGTAATTTTATGTATATGTATATCCACGACATATACACATGCACAAATATATGTATGGGTGTATATGTGTGTATAATATGTGTGTCTTTGTGTGTGTATAAAATACCCTTTTCTCTTCTAATAACAGTTTGCAGACTGTGGTTTCATCTATTTTCAGTTAGAGTTGCCAGATATCGGTAATTTCAACTGCATGAGGTTAAGAAAAAAAAAAAAAAAAGTAAATTCTGCTTTTAAGCACTTACTTGGCAGGCAGCCTTTGCCAAGTGCTTTACATGTCTTACCTCACTTCAGACTTGTGCAGTTATTGTTTCTACCTGTTAACATATGAGGAGACTTGACCCAGGAGGAAAAACAAACTAACACACTCCAAAATTATTGAACTAATGTTTTACAAGACATACTGTGTGTGCTATATTCACTGTTGATGCTGAGAATGGGTAATGTCATTACCTATGGCCATTTATGGTGGGGGCAAGAATTTTAAATTCTCATTGTTGTATTACCTATTTTCTGGATCAACACTACATAAAAAAAGTCCTTGCCTTTCATGAATTAATGAATCAGAAGTATCAGCCATGGTTAAAAAAAAAATGCCAATAAGCATTGTACCAGATTGTCAGCCAAAGTATTTATATTATCTACAAGTAATGTTATAAAAGTTTCAAATGATAGAGTGTGACCAGCATGGGAGTGTCTTAAACCTAGCTTTTTATCTCTCTTTAGGTCAAATTCAATTTCTGCTACTTTTTAAGTTTTCATTTGAACAAACCTAGAGTTGGGGACACCAACTTGTATGTTATTTAGTCTATTATTATTATTTTTTAAAATATTTATTTTTAAATTTTAGTTGGACACAAGACCTTTGTTTTATTTATTTATTTATTTAGTTAGTTAGTTAGTTAGTTAGTTATTTTTATGTGGTGCTGAGGATCAAACCCAGGGCTTCGCATGCACTGGGCAAGTGCTTTACCACTGAGCCACAACTCCAGCCCCTAGTCTATTATGTTTTTCATTGAAGTCTGACATTCATTTAACAAACATTTTTGATTACTTACACATACAATGACCCATAGAGCGACTGAAATAAAATACCAAGAATTTATTCATTATAATTGTTTCCCAAGCTTCTGTGATTTTGAATTATGTATTCATGACTTGGCATTGTTTCAGGACATGTTTTATATTATGGAGGAATATTGGATATCACGTAAAAAGAATCATTGTATAATGCTAAAGGAAGGGAAAATGTTAAAAACTTTAGGATTTCTTCAGATATTTTAAATATATTTGTGTAAAAAGAGAAAAAAAAAAGAACATAGCAGTGAATGTTGACCTCTGAGTGGCAGAAATATAGGTTATTTTCAATGTCTACTCCCTTCATTATATTTTTTCTAAATTAGCCAAAATTTCTGCAATAAACATTTTGGTAATGAGCAATTTTTCTTTTCTTTCTTTCTTTCCTTTTTTTTTTTTTTTTTTTTTGTGTGTGTGGTAAGGTTATGTAGAGGGTAGAACAGGAGATCTACCCTCCTAAATTTTTAAGTGGGTAATGGTGTTGTTAGCTATGAGCACAATGTTGTGTAGCAGATATCTAGAACTTACTCACTTTGCATAACTGAAACTTTATAGCCATTAAACAGCAACCCCTTCCCCTGTCGGCCCAGGCTAAAGTAACCATCATTATGTTCTTTGTTTCTATAAGTCAAATTCATAGAATATGGATCTATGAGTAATATGAGTAGAATCATGCGGTATATGTCCTTCTGTGACTGACTTATTTCACTTAGCATAATATCTTCAACAGGTTGGCACCTGTTGTCACATATGGCAATATTTTCTTCACTTATAAGGTTGAGTAATATTCCACTGACTGTACACACCACATTTTCTTTATCCACTGACAGACATTGAGGTTGTTTCCATATCTTTATTACTGTGAATAATTCACAATAACATGAATGCAGATATCTCAGGTTTTAATTCCTCTCCATGTATACCTGGAAAAGAGATTTCTGGATCCTATGGTAATTCTATTTTTAATTTTTGAGGAATTTTTGTACTGTTTTCCAGAGAAATTGAACCATTTTGTATTCCCATCAACAGTATACCAAGGTTCATATTTCTCCATATCTTCACACTTGTGATTTTATTTTATTTGCAATAGCCATCCTAGCAGGTTTGAGGTGTTTTCTCATTGAGGTTTTGATTTCCATTTCCTGGTGATTAGTGATATAGAACCTTTTTCATATACCTCTTGGCCATTTGTATATCTTCTTTGAAGAAATGACTATTCAAGTCCTTAATAATTTATTCAATGGGTTATTAGTGTTATTTTCTATTAAGTTGTAGGATTCGAATAGCAAAAATCAGAAATGAAAAATCAGATGATGCAACATGCCATAGAAATTAAGAGATCATTGTAAATAACTATGCATCAACAACTTGATAACCAAGAAAAATGGATAAATTACTAGAATTATACAACTTACCAAGATTGAATCACGAGGGAATAGAAAATTTGAGCAGATCAATAATGAAAAGGAGATTGAATCGGTAATCAAAACCTCCCAACAAGGAAAGCCCAGAACCAAATGGCTTCACTAGTGATGCTACCAAGCCTTTAAAGAAGAATTAATACTAGTCTTTTTCAAGCTCTTCCTAAAAAATTGTAGAAGAGGGAGTACTTCCAAACTAGTTTTGTGAGTCCAGCATTACCCTGTTGTAAAAACCAAGCATACCACAAGAAAAAGACAACTAGAGGCCAATACTTTGCTGAACATAAATGCAAAAATCTTCAAAATACTAACAATCAAAATCAGCAGCACATTAAAAGACCATACACCATGGCCACATAGCACTTAATATCTGAAGAAATCCTGAAGTTTTTAACCTTTTTCCATCCCTTAGCACTATACAATGATGTATAATGCTAGGATGGATGCAAGGATGGATCAACCCACACAAAAGTTAATTATTATGAAACACCATGTCCATAGAACAAGGGATGAAAATCACATGATCATCTCAACAGATGAATAAAAGAATTTGATACAATTCAACACCCCTGGAGAGTGATGAAAAAATAGAAGGAATTTATCTAAATATAATAAAGGACTCAAATGACAAGCCTGCAGCTTATATTATACTCAGTAGTAAAAAACCAAAACGTTTTGCTCTAAGATCAGGAACAACATAAAAAGCTCATTCATACCACTTCAATTCAATATAGTATTAGAAGTCCAGCCAGAGCATTTAGGTGAGAATAATAAATAAACAGCATCCAAATTGAAAAGGAAGAAGTGAAATTATATCTGTTTGCAGATGACATGAACTTATATTTAGAAAACCCTGGAGACCTCATAAAAACAGAAAAAGATCTATTAGAATGAACAAATTCAGCAAAGTTGCTGTATATAAAATCAGGATATATGTGTATTAAGAATTGTAATGCAAAAAAAGAGTACATGTATAATGGCATAAGTTGGCATGAACATACTTTATATATTAAAATTGTGCTGTATATGGGTAATAATGAGTGTAATGCATTCCACTATTGTCATGTATTTAAAAAATAAATTTAAAAAAATCAGAATATAAAAAGTATTTTTATTTTTATACATTAAAGCAAACTATTCAAAAAAGAAATTAAGAAAACAATCATTTTCAATAACATCAAAAAGGGTAAAATATTTGGAATAAATTTAACTAAGGAACTGAAAGATTTAAGCACAGAAAAGTATAAAACATTGATGAAAAAAATGAAAAAGACAAATGAACGGCAAGATGTCCCATGTCCCTGAATGGCAAGATATATTGTTAAAATGTCCATATTTTCTGAAGCACTTTACATAATTAGTGCAGTCCCTAACAAATTAACAGTGTTTTTTTTTATAGAAATAGAAAACAATTATCCTGAATATTTATGTGAAACTACAAAAGAATTGAATAAAGTAATCTTAACAAAGAAGAAAGACTAGAAGAAACACACTGCCTACTTTCAAATATGTTACAAAACTGCAATAAGTACAACATTATTGCTGCCACATAAAAAAGACAGATTGACCAATAGAACAGAGTAGAGAGCCAAGAAATAAATTCAATTCGTATCTAAAAAAGCAACTGATACTCAGTAAGGGTTCTAACAATGTACAATCGGGAAAGATAGACTCTTCAATAAATTGTGTTGGAAAAACTGGATATGTACATGCAAAAAAATATGAAGTTTTTTTACTTATTTCAAACACAAAAAACATTCAAATGGATTAAGGGTTTCAACATAAGACCTGAAGCCATAAAACTCCTAGAGGAAAACAAGCCTTTATTTCTGGGATCTCTATTCTGTTCCATTGGTTAAAATGTCTGGCTTTATTTCAGTACTATACTGTTTACTTATTGTAGCTTAGTAATACATCTATAATCAGGACATGTGTTACCTCCAGCTTTTCTTCTTTTTCAAGATTACTTTAACTGTTTAGGTCTTTGCTAGTTTCATGTGAATTTTAGGATTATTGTTTCTGTTTCTGTAATGTTGACCTTGGCAATGATTTCTTGGATTTGACACCAAAACACAGGCAACAACAACAACAAAAAAAAATCAACAAGGGAGGCAACAGCAAACTACAAAGCTTCTGCCCAACAAGTAAACAATCAACAGATTGGGAAAAAATATCTCAACGATATAACTAATAAGGGGTTACTATTTAAAATAGTTAAGTGATACCAGCTGTTTTCTGCAGCTACTCTAACAATTTTCTTCAGTTGCGGGTTACATCATGTCTTTCTTATACAGCAGTCACTAATATCTCCCTTTTATGAAATAGATCGAGTACACAGAAGCCAGTGAGGCTTGCAGAGTCCTCATTGATTAACTACACCTTTTCAACTGAAATTTAATTCTGCTTATTTTCAGCAAGGTTGAACCATCAAAGTCATCTTCCAATTTTCACATAGGGTTGTATTGATGTTTTTGCTCCTTCGGGATGCCTTCATGGTGAGCAAGTATGAAAATAAATGAACAAGATTTTTTTGCAGGAGGTGAGAGTGGGTACCAGGATTGAACTCAGGGGACCCTGACTACTGAGCCACACTCCCAGCCCTATTTTGTATTTTATTTAGAGACAGGGTCTGACTGAGTTGCTTAGTACCTCACCCTTGCTGAGGCTGGCTTTGAACTGGTGATCCTCCTGCCTCAGCCTCCCAAGCCTCTGGGATTACAGGCGTGCGCCACCACGCCTGGCAAGAAAAAATATGTTTTCTTATAAGCTAGAGAAATGACAAAATCTTGGAGTAAGTATGCAGCCTCTCCAAGGATGTTACTTTAGGCAGGGAGGATGGCTTATGCTTATGAAATAAATACTGGTTCATTTTACTCTATTTACACTTTCCTCTATCCTTTGCAGGAGTTGACTCATCTTTCATTTTTTTAAATATTTTTTTAGTTGTTGATAAAACTTTATTTTTACTTATTTATATGTGATGCTGAGAACAAAACCCAATACCTCACACATGCTAGGCAAGCACTCTACCACTGAGACACAACCCAGCCCCTTGTCTTTCATTTTTAATAACCACATTAAAGTTTACCTCCACTGTTACTGTTTAATCAAATTCTGGGCATTCATATTTTCAACTTCTAATATATTAGATGTTTTTGCACATATTGCTAAACATGTCTAAAACATGTTTCCTCAGTTTTCATCCCCCAAATTCTGTTCCTCTTCCTACTTCTGTGGGAAAGCCAAAGAGCTACCAAACTCAGTCTCCGTGGTCTATAAGGCCAAGTAGCCCACATAAAGATATAAATACAGGGGTGATTCATTGAAGAAGAGTAGGTTAGTGTTAGAAGTCATTCAAAAGAGCGCTTAAGACCAGGCATGGTCACTCATGGCTGTAATCCCAATGGCTCAGGAGGCTGAGACAGGAAGATTGCAAGTTCAAAGCCAGCAGCGAGGCACTAAGTAACTCAGTGCCTTGTCTCTATATAAAATACAAAATAGGGCTGGGGAAGTGACTCAGTAGTTGAATGCACCTGAGTTCAATCCCTGTTACCAAAAAAAAAAAAAAAAAAAAGAGTGCTTAAGATTTCCCTTTCCTCAAGGCTACTGAATTTTCCTCTTTCTGTGGTTCCATAAATATTTGTGTATGGAGATGGAAGCTAAATGAAAAGATTCTGTATATTATATAACATTACTAGAACTTGAACATGGATTGGATACAGGATAACAGCATAGGAGGAAATCCAGGAATGGCTCAGGTCTCTGACTTGGACCCTTGGGAGCAACACGCACAGTTCCCTAATATAAGGAACAGAAAGAGAAGCAGATTTGGGGGAAAGAGAAGATTTAGTCATACATGTGTCATGTTGAAGTTGTTGTGAAAAATAAATGGAGTGTTCATTGTAGGTTGAATTTAAATCTGGAGTTCAAAGACTTATTTTCTACTTATTTCTTTAACTTTATTATTTTTATCCATTAACCCCTTTGAATCACCAGTCCATCAATCTCTCTTGGTTTCACTTTTTCCCCCATAACTTGATTATTCACTTACACTCATTTTTTGTTTTACATTTATCACATTTATCATTTTAATTTTCTTCTGTACCAACACAGCAGAATCCTAGAGTTGTAACAGTGTAGTTGTGTACTCAAATCTTATATGTGGGCAGCCATGTGCTCCAGAGAAAAACACACTATATGCAAATTATTGACAGCTCATATTTCAAACCTAGCTGGGTTTTCAACATCTTTAGTTCAATGTGTGTGTGTGTGTCTCTCTCTCTTCATTTTTCACAATTGTTCTATGAACTCCACTACACCTCTCAAGGCCTTTGGCACATCACCTCTCACAAATGACTTCACTTCCTATTTTATTTTTTGCATTGCCCGTATAACTGTAGCTCCAAATTCCCAACCTCCAGACCAGAGGTCTCTGAATGTACTCAACTGAATTTTCTAGTTACTACAAGCTCAGTTCAAAATGTAATGTCTAAAATAAAACAAGCAAACAAGCAAAACACCTTAATATCTTCATTGTATCTCTTCCACTAACCAATATCTCTTGCATCAATTACTTACCTATTAAGGTTTTTCTCCTTGCCTCCAGCTCAGATTTCCATTTTTTTCTTGTATTTCTGTTAGAACATTTTTTCCCAAACACAAATTTAATAGGACAAAGACATTTTGTCTAAATACATTTTTTCTGAAAAGTACCTCATCCAAAGTAAACATTTTATGTTAAATTTTCTATAAAGCATTTTTTTTTATTCATCAGAGAAGTACTTAGAGTTCTCAAAAGTACTAGGGGGGAAAAAAGCACACAATGAAATAAAACTAGAACCAATAATAGAATAGTCCCCAAAAGCTCTTCAATAGGAAATTAGGTAATTTCTTTTCAATGATTGTATTTTAACAGGAAAAACAACACAAAAAATATATTATATGCCCAATTATGCAAATTTTAGACTCCAAGTTTTAAACATAAGTTTACAAAGTAAAATTTCATGATAGAAATAGACAAGAACATGAGAAATACATTTTAAAAACCCATATTTAGTCAAATAGTATTTAGAGGAAAACAGTTATACTTATGTGCATTTATTAAAACACTAGAATATTTTTTAAATAAATGAACTTCATATTTACTTAACTCAAGATGCTAGAAAATACAAAGAATTGGGAGAAAATATTTTATTGAATAAGACATAACCTAAAGAAATAAAAGAACTCTTACTTCAAACAGAAACTGATTTAAAAAAATAAAAACAATCATGAGAGAAAAATTATGTAAGGCAAATCAAGTAGAAAGAAAACAAAACATAAATAAAAGGTACTAGAAAAAAATTGTAGTCATTACAGAGTTAGAATAATTTAAATGAGAAAACAAGTTACAAGTCCAGACTAAAAAGATAATTTCCAAGAGCATGTAAATCACTAAAATCTCAACTCATATAGAGGAAAAATATCTAAATTAGCTGAAGTGGAATGCTAACTGCCCATCTCTACAAGGCAGTTAGTCCAGATAATCCCTATGAAACAAACTCCTCTTATATACTCCCCAAAATATTTCCCAATTCACTCTCTACAGCTAGTGTAAACTAGATACCCTAGTATAACATAACAAAAAACTATACCAATTTTATTTATGCAAATGACACATACATGATTAAATAAGATAACAACAAATTAAATCCAAAGCTAAATGTTTTTGCCATATGTATGTTTGCCATGACCAGGTAACTTCAACCTTACACTATTTAAATATATACTAATGTCATTTATAAGATAATTAGATTAATGGAAAATCATATTGATAGGTCATTTTAAAATAATAAAACATAAGATCCATCCTGGAAAATTTTATTTACTATGGAAGCTAGATAGTTTTTAAATAAATTTGACAAATTGTTTCTAACATTGATCTGGAATAGCATATGCTTAAGAACAGTCAAATATTTTAAAAACAAAACCTGAAATTACTGTCGTCTTGTGAAGAAATGTACAACTTTCAAATCATTCTTACTTGAAATATGAAATTTGATTTGAGACGTAGATGGGACCTGTATTGTTACCTCACGTTTAAGCCATCATTAAGTTCTTCCTGCCTTATTGAAATTGTCACCTGGTTGCTTTCTACTTCTTTTCCCTTTCCATCTATTCTCACTACTAAGAATAAGTCTCAGGACTAAGCAATCCTGTTAAATATAGACCAGAAAATGTCACTTCCTTCCACAAAATCCTAAGAAAAATCCAAAATCATTCATTAAGTATAAAGCAATAGGCTTCTCTCCATTTTTGTTCCCTCCCTGGTTTCACCACATCCTCTCTCTCTCTCTCTCTCTCTCTCTCTCTCTCTCTCTCTCTCTCTCTCTCTCTCTCTCTCTCTCTCTCTCCATTCTAACTACATGGCCCTCCTTGATCTTAAACAGGTATGCTTTCACCTCAGGATCTCTGTCAGGAACTTAGTATTTACCTCCAGAAATTTACCTTCTTTGGGTTTTGACTTAAGCTCACCATCATAGAGTGTTTTTTTCCGGATGACCCTATTTAGAATTGTAAGTGTCCTGGTACTCCACCACTCTTCCTCATGTTACTATATCCCATAATGTTTATCTCTAATATGATAGACATTTTATTTATTTTGTTTATTTTCTGTCTCCTGTCGGTAGAATATAATTTTGGTGAGGACAAATTGTGGTATCTCCAGTGTCTAGAATAATGTTTGGTATATCATAGGTGCTCAGCAAATATCTCTTGGATGAATAAATGAATGCATGGATTACAGATGTGGTAACCAAATTCAAAAGAGTTAACAGCTTCACTTGGTGTTCATAAAACTTCATTAAACCCTCGATCTTCTGATTCTGGAGTGCCATATGCTTTTCCAGCAGACAGCCTCATGCCTATGATACCCATATGTTAAATTAAATTTTGGTTGTTATAACTTCATTTTCTTAAAATTTAAAAATGAACAGATTTTGTCTTCTCATGCAATAACCTTAGAATTTAGAGTATAGATCCGATTTGTAGATTTCACAAATAATCTCTCTTTAGGCTTTGATTGCTTTTTTTTAAAATCAAAGATCTAACCTAAAACAAACCTTAAAAATGTTTAAATTAGTGTGTTAAAGTGCATATTCAATTCAGTTGTACAATATGCAAAATCCCATTTTATGAATGTAATGGAATACTAATAAATGGGGTATCCAGAAGTACCCCAATTATAGAAAATTGAGGGATTATTAGTTTAAATTTTTATAAGAGACCATTAACAGTTTTCCATAGGACTAATGTTTACTTTTGGCTACAAGGTCCACTCTCTCTTCATACATTGTTGCCTGAGAATTTTAGTGTTTACTAGGGAATTAGGAAGAGAGAAAACAAATGTATTAGATCATTTTTCTACCTGAACTAAATATGCTAAAAGGAAACATAAAGAGGTAGGTTACAACATCATATATATTGTTAAATGTCCAAGATATCTCCAGGGGACTTTCCTTTTAACCTGAGACCTTATTCTGTTTTGCAGGTCACACTTACAAACTTGTTAAAAGATTGGCCATTTTTCTAAGCCTGTCTTAAATGTCTCAATCATTCTCCAGTGAAGCTAGGTGAGGGTTGATTCAAGTGAGCCTTATAACATTTGTTATGAACTTGAGCTCTTTGGTGGGGATAATATTTAGACATGTTATAAATGTGGAAAATGATATTTTCTCTATTTCAAATGAGGATTTGGTTAACGTGACTAATGGGGAGCCTCTTGGTGAAGCTTAGGAAATACATTTTTTTTTTTACAAGTGAAGCAGAATAATCTTGAATTTGAAAAAGCATGACTGCTCAGGGCTATAATTGCTATTTCTAGTTTGATCTCATTTTTCAGTCACATTTCACGTGTGTTTATGTCTGATGGCTTTTCATGGGTTTTTCTCTTTGCTGTGAACTAATTATCCCTTTATTAAGCTCTTTAGGAGAATTGTGAAGTTGCATTTATATGTTTATAGAATACACGAATCTCTTCCTCTGTTTCTTTACTGGTTTTAAAGAGAGAAAGCAAGTGTATATCTATACATCAGATAGTTCTGTATTAGATGGGTTTGTTACAAATAGTGTGAATTTAAGAAACATTCAAAGCATAGAAAAAGACAGCAATTGGTAAATTTGCTGTGTCCTCTGTGAAAATAAACGGAACACTAAATAATGTGACAAAATGTATCTTGAATCTTCTTTATTGAAAAACATTTTAGCTGAACATAAAATGAAGTGAAATTCCATTCTAGATCCATTTGGCATTTAATCCTCTAGATTAAATTAAAAAATGAAACTATGTTTTGATGTTTCCTATTTGAGTGCAGCAATATCTCTCCTGAGGCAAATGTGGTAGCTCAGAATCTTTTTCAGGCTGAAATATCCGACTGAGGATAGGGTTGTACAGAATGCTCTTTCTTTGTAGAACAATAGATAATGAAGAAAGACAGGTTCAATGAACATCTAAAAGCAAGTTTAAAAAATTCCACTGAAGTGTCTCACAAATGAATAATTATGTCATGACAAAGAGAAACACAGTGTTCTTGGTTTCCTGATCTCCTTTCTGGAATTGTACCCACGGAGAGGACTAAGCAGTGTACCCACACAGTAATGGGGCCACACTCTGCTTCGTCCCAGGGCCTTGGGGTCCATGCCACAGTCAGGATGTAATAAACCCGCCAGCTTGCCTCTGTTCAGGCTAAGAGCTGGACTCCCTCTAGTGGTCATGGTAGCAAACAGGGGTCTGGCTGCTTGGCTGAAAACTAAACCAAAGCAAATAGACTGGGACCATTCTTAATAGGTGGGTGCTGTCAGAGAATCTGAGGGTGATTAAATAAAACACCCAATGCAGAGCTTCGGGGACCTTCCATATCAGGAGCTCTCTGATTCCTCCCTTTGGCCAGGACTGTTGGGGCTGAGCCCTTGGCAGGCTGGAGCGCTTTTGCTCAATTAAGTCAGGCTCAGAGATTGTTGTGTGTGGTGCGTTTTCTTGTTATTGAAATCAAGGGAGGATAGTGAAAAGAGTACTGGGGAGAGTGTCAGGAGGACTGTCTCTGCTATGTGACTTTGAGCAGGTCCTTGGGACTTCACCTTGATGGGACAGTTTCCTCCTCACTGAGTTGAGAGGATGGGACACAAAGCTTTCCTCCTGACAATCACTTAATACCTGCCAGGCGCTAGGCTGGGTGCTTTGTGGGGCTCCAAGATTTTCAAGTTCAAAGGAAGGGATAAAATTTTAGTGTAAACACCTAAAGTATATTAGAGAAAGTGCTAAATTTCATAATCAGAAGCCACAATAGATTTACATACAGAAAACTGAGGATTAGATAGTTACTTCTGGATGGTAGGAATGAAGCGATGTCACAAATATGTCTTATCCATCCATAGCTATATCTGTATCTCTTCCTTCCATGTGCGTATGTATACATATAAATGTGTAGATAAATATCCAATGAAATAGAACCCATAATCAATAAGATAGACAACCATTTGGGGAAAGTATATGCAACATGACTGACAAACATAAGTTTCATATTATTAATGTTTAAAGAATTTTTTTAAATGAGCAACAAATATACCAACTCCTTAGTGGCAAAAAAATAAAAAAGAAACTAGAGATAACCAAAAATATGTAACAAATACATTTACTAGCAATCACACCAATTAAATCAACTCTTAATTAATTAAATCAATATTAATTACTATTAATTATTCAATTCACTAAATCTAACTGTAAATAGCCATACATTTCAAAATTATGACTAAAGCAGCAAAGTTTAAAAAGTTTGATTATAGTTACTAGTATTCAATGGGCCATGTAGAAAATGAGCTCTTAGACACCAATGAAGGGGATATATATATATATATATATGTAATCCATCTGAAGCAAAGCTTGGAAATATGAATTAGACTCTGATTTCTCAGAAAGCTTAAAAGGAACTACCAGATGAGCAACTATGGCGTATTGTCTATTTATATAGATAGTCATTTAAATATTTATAATATGTTACAGATAAAATACCTTACAAAAGAACATGTCCTATATACCATAGTTTTATTAAAATAGTAAACTATGTGTACATGTGAGTTAACATGGAAGAATATACACAAGAATACAAATTGAAACATTACTGGTGTTTATGTGCTGAAATTAAAGGTAATTTTCACTTTAATTTTGTACCTTTTCCTGTGGTCTACATTTCCAATGCTTATGATAAATTATTTTACTGGCAGATAAACCGATTAAGCAATTTTTATTGAGGATGGGAAAGCCTGAGCAAGTAGGGCACATTCCCATGACAATCTCTTAACTACATTCCCCATGATGTTTCCTAATCTTAAAATTTAATTTCCTGCTTCAGTTTATAGTACTGTAGAGGTAAATAAAGGGACTAACAAAAGAGAGGCTTCTTTTCACAGACCATAAAAGTTCTATCTCACTGGTGACAAACTGTCTTTTCATACCCCGTAAGCACTATATTAAGTCTTCGTGTGGGAGAAGTTAGAAAGGAAACTTATAAAGAAACCAAGACCCTCTCTCAAAGGAATAGGCCAACAGAGAGCTTATATGGTCAGGACATATCCCTTCGGCTATCAGTCAGCCTGCTAGGAGCCTGTATATGCTGTGGTCAAGTGTGAGAGTTGAAGAAATGGTTAGCAATAGTTAGACCTAGACAAGGAGAGTGTGGGAATGACTGAGAAATACAGGATGAAGGGCTCAGTGAAGTCCAGGGACCTCCTGTGATTACACTTGTAGTCCAGGTCCTGATTGTGTCCCCCCTAGAATTAGCATATTAACCTCAGCTTCTCTGTGGACAGTTTTTTTTTTTCTATTCTTTAATATTGTTGTTAAACTCACTCTCTCTGCCTTTCCAGGAGAGCCACACCGACTTGTGCTTGAACCCTAGTGTTGCCGTCAGCACTATGTGATTTTAGTTGGGCAAGTAAATGAACTCTCTAAAATTTCAATTTTCTTATCTATGGAGCAGGGATAATACCATTTTATTAAATTCTGGTAAAGGATGAGGTGACATAAGTATAATGCCTAGCATATAGTCAGTGTTCCAGAAATGAAAATTCAGCCTTTTCCTGAATATCAAAGCAGAGCAGGTATTAGCCTCCATTAGTCATAAGTTGGCTGACCAAATAACTTATAAAACAAACAAGATAACTTTTGACAGTGAAAAGGCATTGCTTCAGTTATGTCAAAGCAAAATGTAATCTGTAAGTGACCCTCAGAAAATTAAGATGGATGATCATTCTGCTGACAAGGTTCTTAATGTGATATCTTCAAGTGTACGTTTACAATGGTTAGTGTATCATTAGTAGTTCTGAATATGGATGATTTGTTTAGGGTTCATGGGTTTGGAGAATCTGACAATTCCCTGAGCACATAACCATTGTGTACATATGTTGCATTGCTATTATTTGCATGATGGAGTCCCCATGGTATGTTATTTACATCCCTGGTGCCTAACATATTGTACATGGTCAATAAATGTTTAGTGAACTCATGAGTAGATGCCCTGAAACTATTAGTTTCAGCTGCCAGGAAATGGCCCCTGTGCTTTCTGTGTGGTTCCTGGCAGTGAGCCCAGCTTTCTAGCCATTGGATAATTGCACTCCGGTGGTCAGCCTAAGGCAGCAACAATCATCTCTGCTGCCTATTGGGTCAAGAATAGAAGTTGCTGTCTATTCACAATAGCCAAGCTATGGAACCAACCTAGGTGTCAGTCAACAGATGAAGAGAGAAAGAAAATGTGGTATATAGACACGGTAGAGTTTTATCAACCATTAAGAATAACATTATGCCATCTACAGGAAAATGGATGGAATTGGAGAATTTTGTGCTGAGACAAGACAGCCTCCAAAAGTCAAGGGTCATTCTCTCATATGAGGAAGCTAGAGAGAAGAAACAAAAGGGGCCTCATGAAATTAGAAGTGAAACCACCACCGTAGAGAAAGGGCATCAGAGGAGGGAGGAGGGAGAGAAAGGGGATGTCCAGGAGAATAAAATAGAGCAATTTGTGCTATATGTATGAATATATCACAATGAATCCCATTTTATGCATAATTATAATGAGCCAGTAAACATATTTAAAAAAAAAAAGAATAAAGGTTGTTGATTGCTGCTGTCCACATCAGGTCCTGGGAATTTCTGAGGAAGTAGGATACCTTACCTGGCTTTCTTGTTGTGCTATAGAATCACTCTGCTTTGCTGGTCAGTCAAATATGTGATCTACTAGGCAATGAGCCCCTTGAGCACAAGAAGAAGACAGGCTTATTTATGCAGTAAAGAAAAATAATAAATGGGAAGAGCATTTTAACTTTCTATGTAAATTTAGAAATTTCACCTTTTTTTGCTCTTATTTTCTATAGCTATGGAATGAGAATGATAATAGTACCTTATAACAGTATGGCATCACACATTTTAATCATCACCATAATGTATGAGCATTAAGTCTATAAATTATAGTGGCTATGCTATTAGCTTTGGGTTTGGAAGGCTTGGAGTTTGAATACAATTTTTATTAACTGTTAAATCTTGAAAAAGTTGGTTAGCATCTCCAAGTCTCAGATTCTGATGCTCTAATGATGAAACTAAATGTTGGTATTGTCTATTGCTCAATAAATGAAAGCTATTATTAACATCATTACTCATATCTGAGGTTATCTTAAGGTTTTAGAATTTTGTGATTGTTTTTTGTTTTTATTATGTACAAAACCTCTATCAAATAAGAATACCATTATCATTCTTATTTACAACCAGTAAACAAGGAAGATTTTTTCGATTTGGATTATTGGGAATTGAGAGTGAATTGATAGATACAATATGTAGAAAGCAATGCGAATCAAAAATTGCATAGTATTTTATGATGCACAAAGTATTTTCACAACCAAAAGATTCACAAAGCTTGGAATAAACTATGGATTATTATTATGTTTCCATTCATTACTGTGAATTGCATTTGTACCTTGCCATATTATTTGGGAGTTCCTGTGAACACTAAGAGCCATGTGTAACTCATTTACCTGGTTGATTTAAGAGGAGTTTGATAGTTTCCAAAAGTTTCCACTCTCTCTTTCTTCACCAGAAAAACAGAATGCAGGTGCATCCAAGTGATTGAAGGGAATTGAGTGTAGATTTGTCGGGTATGGGGAATGTATTTGGTGAAAAGCTTTCTGTAGCTGTGTGTGTGTGTGTGTGTGTGTGTGTGTGTGTGTGTCTCACAAAGGCACAGGCACGTCTGTGTGTCCCACACCACTTGGGAATGAGATAATGGGATGACTCAAGGGAGAAAGAAACGGAACAAAGATAATCACACCAACTCATTCTGCACTTTAGGAGAATCTTATAGTGAGTGCTTAGAACACTTAACTTTCTTTAGAAGGCTCTCATGTACTCAAACAGAATTTATGAACATTTCTCAACTTCAACACTATGTATCTACAAGTAATTATGTTATCTTCTTCCTGATCACATATCATTGCTCACAATTTCAATTTCAAAACCCTTACTTTATTAAATTTTCACTCAAAACTGTGTTGGAAGCAACAATGAATGATTCAGTTCTCATTTTCATTTTTCCATTCATCTCTGTAGATGGAATACCAAGAAAAGAAATCTAAGAGCTTTCTACACACTTTGATTACCAAGATACATTTCATGATCTGTGAGTCCCATTCTAAGTGTCAGACACATTAACAATTCCAGTCAGTTGACAAAAATGTTTGCACCTTGTAAAGCTAAAGAACTCTTTTTAAAGGGTTTAAAGAGTCATGAGTCCTTCAGGGAAAGGGGTGGGGAAAAAACAGCAAAAATATTCTCCTGGCTATGGAGACTGAAGACTTCCCCCTGAAAACTGTGGATTTCCTGGGCAGACACCCAGCTTCACATGGAGAAGCAGCTGGAGAGTCAAAAACTGACTGCTTTTGACTAGTTTATACCCACAGTTTTCTATTTTAGCCTAGGAAATAGCTACCTTCCTGACCTAGTTATTTTTAAATGTTTATTAATTATTTTGATAGCCACTTATCTATTTCTAATAAGGGGAGGCTGAAGAGAAATTTGGAGGAACATTTTATCTTTTTATATGATATAAATGTGTGCTATAATTTAAATAATGCTACCATATAATATTATGACTTTCTTCTACAACATTTTACATGATTTTAACTAATGTCTTTGATGTGTTAAGTCATTTGCCTGTAGAAGAATTATTGAAGTGAGTTATGAAAAGAAGTTGAAATAACTGCTGATGAAAAACAGCAAGATGATTTGATGCTGTTTAGTTAACTTGCTATGCTATCTTCTTTATCTTCTTTTGCTTTATCTGTCTGTCTCCCTATTTGTCCATCTACACATATTCTAGATGTTCATAAAGAGCAAAAGATCAGTTTCTTGCAAAAGTGTACCCATGTGGGTGAATTAGTAATAACTACAGGCAGATTTAGTGTCATCATAATAAGTTGTTTAGAATCAAAGGAAAGACGTGTTGGGAGTTTTCTTCATCATGTAATGCTGGAATGAGCAGCACAGCTGTGTTTGAATGGTCATGAACATCTGTATTATAAACCACAGTTGAGTAAAAACTGGTCCCAGTGCCAGAAGAAATGACCTGAGGCAGCTTATACATCAGAGAGTGATTAACATAATCTCAAAAAGTATGGGTTATAAATCTGTAATAGTTTTTCAATTTTTAGTCTGCCAGAAAGATGCTGAGACTTTTATCATCTTTTAGGGGTCACATACTGGCCAAGGATCTCCCTTTCGTAGAGTGTAACTGATTCAGATAAAGAAAACATGTTTTGCAAAGAGTCAAAGGGAAACTTCTTCCTGCTTACCCCTTAGGTCAGTGCTGTCCAAAACTCTCCGTAGCAATGGAAATCTTTTATATCTGTGCAATCCGGTAAAGGTATTTATGTGTCACATGTGCTATTGAGCACTTGAAATGTGTGGTTAGTTGCACTGAGGAACTGAATTTTTATTTTATTTCTTATAACTAATTTGTAGTTAAATAGTCACATGTGGCTAGTGGCTATGGTATTAGTACAGAGCTTAGATTCAAACCCTTCCAATGTTTTTGTCCACTGAGGGAATTTTTCTGAGTTATTAACATTATCAGATGCTAAATATTTAAATGCTAGGTCAAAAGTAAAGTTCAAGCTCTCTGTCATTCAAACTACTAAAGAACTACTTATTTAGCATTCCTCTACTTTCAGCCACTGCTATTCATGTCCCCTCATGAATAAATTACTATTCAGGATCTCTTGTCTCGGGTGGTGGTCATGGTAACAATCTTCAAATTCTCAGTGGTTTAAACAGATATTTTTCTTTTCTTTTTTTTTTTCTTTAGTAAGAAATTTTCAGTCAAAATAAATATTTGACATTAGTTGTAAAAGTACAAGACTTTGGGTTGGGCCCAGTGGCCCACATCTATGATCCCAGAGACTTGGGAGGCTGAGGCAAGAGGATTGCATGTTCAAAGTCAGCCTCAGCAATATAGGGAGGCCCTAAACAACTTAGTGAGGCCCTGTCTCAAAATAAAAAATCAAAAGGGTTGGGAATGTTGCTCAGTGGTTAAGCAACAAGAGTTTAATCTCTGGTCCAAAAAAAAAAAAAGTATAGGATTTGGGCCTGTCATTTTTTCATAAATTCAATAAACAAAGAAATCTTTTCAATAAATAAATCTTCAGTGGTGCTGTGATTTGGACAAGTGCCCCTCAAAGGCCTATGTGTTAAAGCCTTTGTCCCCAAAGTGGCACTATGGGGTGATATGGCCTAGTGAAAGGTACTTAGTCATTAGGGGCAGGCCCCTGAAGGGACCCCCAGTCTCTTCCTCTTTCCATTGCTTCTGTTTCTTGGCTCATGTGGTTAAGAGTTTGCTTCATCAGACACTTCCAATGTGATGTACTTTGTCAGAGACCTAAAGCAATGAATCTACTCGGTCTTGGACTGGAACCCCCAGAACTGTGAGCCAAAATAACCCTTTTCTCTTTTAAGTTAATCATTTCAGCTATTTTATTATAGTAACAGGAAACTGACTGATACAAATGGGTGGTAGTTTCCTTTATCCATTTACCGTGTTTTTTCTCTATATTCTAACTCATTTGTAGACCATTGTCCTTATGTGTCTGATAACCACACTAGAGGTTAATGAGATTTCTCTCAAACTCAAATTTTATTTCAGAAAGCTGCATGAGAAAGATTAACAAAGTTTAAGACTCTTTAGGATTTTTAATTTAAATGAAATTTGCTTTTTTATTTAAATCAATATATGTACTCATATTTGGGTGACTTCTTTCTTCTTAAGGCATGAGATCATTTCTTATGTGCCCAACAGAGTGTTCAAAATTAGGATGCAGTGGAGGACTCTGCCATATACTAGTCAGAAATATTGCATCCGATGATGAATCAGTTCTATATCTCAGTTCTGTAGTTGGAGTGGGATAGAATTTAAAAACATCCACTATGACACCTTGAAAGAGGAACTGGAAACCACTGTGACATTTGAAGCAACTAACTTCAAAATGCTCTAATAGTCCTCTAAATCTGAAATCTCTCTTTGCTATATGTTGCTATCTCTTAGAAATGTTAGGTGAGCTTCCAACCAAAGGCAATAGAAAGCGCAGCCCCAAAGAGCCTAGCTACTTCTTGATGCACTCCACCACCTGCAGCCAGGCATGCCATCTACCTCTGCATTATAAAACCATCCAAAAATCACCCGCAGATCTGAGTGTTCTTATTCTTGCTATTGACAGCAGCATATAGACTCCAGCTTCCATCCAATATTTGTCTATGTGATTGTTTCAGTTGCCAAAATGTTGATATTGTATCATTAAATTCTTCCATTTCTAACAAATGATTTCATGAAACTACATACACTGGACCCATTTTTTAAAAATCCATATTTATTCATGTGTCTATATGTAAGTGTTTAAAGTGATGGGAAATCTCCAGAAAGCAGGACCAAAGTTTTATAAACACCAAACTATTTCTCCTAAGTAAGTCCATTTTGGGGAAAGCTCTGTCCCATGGTTCTTGGACATAAACGCCTCTCCTCTAGACCACTGCATTTCCATCTGGCCTGAGCCCCCATGAGGTAGGGGGTGATTTTGACTGTAACCTCATGGCAGTTTGCCAGTGTGCTAAGTCTGGCAATGTAGTTGGCTGATATTCTGAGCAAGGGGCTAGATCATGATCACACTTGCATCACACTTCAGTGATGCTGTTGGCAGAGTGCTCTCTCTTGCTCTCTCTCTCTCTCTCTCTCTCTCTCTCTCTCTCTCTCTCTCTATCTCTATCTCTCTGCTCCCTATCTATCTATCTCTATCTCTCTGCCCCCTCTTTCTCTCCCTCCCCATCCCCTGATTGTGTGTGGAGTGGAGGGATCTGGGAGGAAGAAAACCTGAGGGATAAAAATACCTGCTACTCACTGACTTAAATTTTCTGGAGACTGGAGTACTTATTATCTTCAGGGCATTTTTTTTAGTGCCTCAGAAAAAATGTGGACTAAACCCAAGTTGTCACCAATTAAAATTGACAACATTGACCAGAGAGGGAAAAGTAAAGGTTCACATTCTGACCTAGTGCATTATCAACAGCCTCTGATCTCTTGAACTGAGTTTGTTTCTTTACAGACAGTAGCTCAAAACCCCAGACAATATAGGATTTGGACTTGAGGAAAACTAATGATGGATTTTCTTCCCACATTTTCTGATGGGCTTGGATAAAATAGGAAAAGTAGAAGGGGAAGAGAATTCTTAGGGAACAAAAACAAAATAAAACAGAAACAGCAACTACCCAAAATGATTACTCATAGTGTTTGCTCTTTGGGGGTTCATAATAAGTGTCCACTTTAAAATAAAAAGCAATATATGTTATCAAAATCGGTTTTACCCCATTCCTCCCTGTTCCATAAAGAGTGCTCAACTTCCACCCTATTCACTACGAGATTAAGTAGAAGATGCTTCCTTTGTCTTCTTTCACAGCTCTTCCTTATGGAAGAAGAAGCAATGATCCTGTTAGTGATGAGTGGAAATGGCTCATTCCTCCACTGATCCACATTTCTCAAGGCGGCATGATGAGATTTAAAATTATGGTACCTGTATTCTTGGTCTGTGGGGGTCTGCAATCTTAATGAGATATAGGGAAGATCAGTATTTCCCCTATGGCAGGATTACAGGGAGTGTTATGAATCCATTTTCCATTGCTAAAACAAAATAACCAAAGCTGGATAATGTATAAACATAAGAGCTTTATTCAGTTCACAGTTTTGGAGGTTTGAAATCCAAATTACATGGTGCTGGCTCTGGCAAGATACCTCCTGGTTGCATCACATCATGGCAGATGGCATTTTGGTAAGAATGCATGCAAGAGAGATCACATGGGGAGAAATAAGTCAGAGAGCAAGGAGGGGCCAGTCTTGCTTTTAATAATAATCTCCTCATAAGGTAATTAACAAGGCTCCCTGGAGCACTACCTTAATCCCTTCCTCAGGCAACATCCTCAATGACTAATCCCCTTGTGTGAGGCTTTGCCTCTCAAGGGTCCTTCCTCCTCCCACTGTAACCACACATGCTGGGGACCAGGCTTCCCACACATGAGCCTTTGGACCCCCAACCTGTAGCAAGGGGCAAAGAGGAGGATCTTAGTAATAACCTACTTCTAGTCTTCCCAGACAGGAACAAGAGTCCCCTGCACTCTTTAGGAGGAAACAGTATTGGAGCAACATTCTGTGTCCTTTTTCCTGATTAAGGACATTAGGAAATGGCAACTGAGAATACACAGGATAGCCCTTCTTTGGCTTTCCCCTTTTCAGAACTTTGTATTCAAAAACATATTTTTCCATCTTCCAAGAAGTGAGCTAACTAGTACAGCCTTCTCTACCATCCGAAGTCATCCTAAAAATTATCAGGGAAGTTCAACTCAGGAGGAAAGCCTCAGATCCAAACACCAATCGAACATTGCCATTATTCAAGATCACTTTTTCTCCATCTCTGATACTTGCTATTTTCAAAAGCGTCTGAGAACTCTGAGGGAAGACGAGATAATAACTGTGATAATTTTCTTTTTTTAAAAACAAAAATTGTTCTTTTAGATATACATGATAGTAGAGTGTATTTTGACATGTTATATTCCAATTTTTACCCCATTCTTGTGGTTATATATGCTGTGGAGTTACACTCGTCGTGTATTCATGTATGAATTTGGGGAAGTTATGGCCGATTCATTCTACTGTTTTTCCCATTCCCATCCCTCCCTTTCCTTCATTCCCCTTTATCTAATCCAGTGAACTTCTATCAGCATCCACATATCCGAGAGAATGTTCTCTCTGATGACTTTCTTTAAGCAGAGGCATCTGAGAGAAAATGGAAATGAATAGGTCAATCAAGGCAAATCTACCACTGAACTCCAGCCAGACAAACCTAGCATGGCTCTGACCTAGGATGGGTCAGTTTTTCTCTTGGATCAGTAACATGAGCATAATGCTTACCACTACTCAGAGTCCAGTGAAGACATTCCCAGAATATAAGTTCATTGCATGAATTAAATAGCTAACTTTATAGAACATTTACTTTGTGCCATGAACAGCAACATGTTTCATGTGTGATAACTCAAGTAACCCTCACAAGACTATAGGGCAGTTTCTGTGTTTTGTTCACATTTTACACGTGAGGACAGGACAGGGAAACAGAGAGAGATTCAATAATTTGCCCAAGGTTGCACAACTCATAAACAACAGGGTTTGAACTCAAATGCAAATTGTTTGGCTACAAGCCTAAGTCTCTAACTCCCATAATATACTCTCGAATTAATAATAGGTAAAATTCAGATATTTTTAAAGTATTTTCACAACTAAAATGAGTGGATGAATGTTTTAAATAGGGGTATGAATGGTAGAAGAGTCTCACAATCTCTTGATAGAAGTGAGATAGAACCTACAATCTCCTTCTAGACTGAGGAAAGATGATCAATTCTCCTGGACCTCTCTCCAGTTCTTATCACTTTCCCTTGTATCATGATGAATGTTGTTGTTTTCTTCCCCTAAGATGATCCTAATCCCCTAAGGTGATCAGAACAAAAGTGAGTTGTGAATTGTGATCTAATATGGATGTTTGGATCACAGATTCTGATATGCTAGAGCAAGAGGTGATTTTGAAGATCACCAAGTGAAAATAATGAATGCCAGGAGGCAAAAGATCTTAGAAAAGTACACAAGCCTAGAACTTAGCATTGGCTGGTATCTGGGGGTTGTACCAAATGCAACTGAAAAACAACTATAACTCAAACTTAATTTTAAAGATCATACCATAAGTCGTGCATGCTTGTGTGTGTGTGTGTGTGTTCAAAAGAGCAGCAGGTAAAAACTCACATTCATAAATTTTGAGTGCTATGGATCTAAGTATATAATTTTACAAAATTGTGCCTTTTCCTGTTGTATGTTTTCATTTCATTGGTCAATACTTACTTATTTTTAATTATAAACAGCTAACTCCATTTTCTGAGACTGTGGACAGTTTAGCTTTTGATGCTTTATATCATCAAGCTCATTTTCATCAACAAAAGTAGATGTTTGTACAATGTGGAAAATGTTTGTTAATACTAAATAACTTCTAGAGTGATGTGGATGCAAAGAGATCTCAACCTTGAGCTGCACCATGCTTTCTAATAGCTATAGAGACCAATCCCAAGAGATATTCCAGGGAAATCCTCTGGCATGGAAAATAAGGCACTTATTGCAACAGTGACTCTTTCGGAAGTATTCATTCATTACAGAATTGACCACCCTAATAAAATGAAGATCTCATCAATATTGCTCAAAGGCACACATCACTCTGGTGGTAACCAACAAAGTCATGACTCAAACTCAAGACCTCAAAGATCATGCTGTATCCATAATGTTTCAAAGGGTTCCAATACCAATTTTTTGGTAGGTCATCCTATAGCACTGTACATACTTAGCAGTTCAATTGAGGGCGTGTGTGTGTGTGTGTGTGTGTGTGTGTGTATGGGTGTGTGTGTGTGTGTGTGTGTGTTTATTTGTTTGGTTGCAAATTATGAACATTGTTTCAAACCAATTTTAGTAAGAGTGGATACTTTGTTTTATGAATAACTAATGTAATCCAAGGGTGGGAAGCAGAATTTATGAGACAATATAAAAAAACTGGAATATCATCATGAAAGAAGGCAGCTACTCTCTTTTATCTGCAAGGCCAAAGCTTTATCTATACCCAATTCATTCTTCAGTTTACAACTGGCTTCAAACTGTTCAATGTGCCTAGTGAAAAACAGGGCTTCCATCACCATCCCTGCTGCTAAATAACCTCCTAACTTCACCATTACTGGTCCAGCTTCTGTCAGGTGCCCATCTTTGTTATGTGTCAACCCTTTCCTGTTGTGGTTGGGGGGAGACCAGTTTCTGAAGGGGGCATGATGGGTATAGACATCCAAACAGATGTCTATCAGCACAGGTCTGCATTTCCTCACTTGGAGAATGGACACACTAGATAAGATAGTAATGATAATAAAAGGAAGGATTATTATTAACAAAGTTGTCATTCTGTTTTGGGCATTTGGCTAAGTTATGCAAGTGTGTTATCTCATTCAATCTTGTAAGGACCATATGAGGCAAGAATTTCATTGCCTCATTTTATACATGAAATAATTGAAGCCATGAGAGGTTAAGGAATTTGCTCAAAATAATTTTTCAAAAATGTCTTGTAGTTTTGAAAAGTTATGATACACCACAGTTTGATAGAGATAGATTAACACATTAAAATAATACAAAAGCATATTTTACTTTTAAACCTCTGTTCCTCTTTTCCTTAAAGAGAAATTGATAGCCTGAAAAATAGCTCAGTGATCATATTAGTGACATTTAGATCCTTAGTCTAAAATGGACAGGACATGGTAATAAACACTGATGGAATAAAATTATTGTTAAACAAGTGGGTCCAACATCCAGAAAAAAACCACAAAACTTTAAAACCCCAAATCTCCAAGTACAAAATGTGGGATTTGTAGGTAACAAAAGAAAAGAAAATATGAAACAATTCAAGTTTCATTTCTCAAATTAGAAAGACATAAGATATTTCTCGTTATGGGTATATATCAGTATTATTCCACAGAGCTAATCATGTATGTTGGTAGTAAGCTACCAGGCCCCATTCATGATACTATCTCAAAAGGTTCAACTCTGTGCCTAAGCAAATGACCCCTTTTCAAATGTAGCACAGTCTAAACCATGTAAGAAATAGTCATTCTCAGAGAAAGAAAAGGAGAAATATTCAGTTAAGCAATTTTTATTTCCATATGATATAATGAAAAGCTCTTCATTACTGGAGAAAAGTGATACAAATTCAGCAAAGCTTAGCACATCAGTAGTGAAGTGTCCTTCACAGTTTCACTGCAATACACCCTTTAAATGGATTTGACTAAAGAACCAAATTTCATGTTGCATCTAGGAACTATAGTAAAAAAAGATTTTTTTCTCATTTTCTAATGATGAAAATTATAACCATTATAGGAAGGCAACAGTCATTAAATAAATTAAAAGCATCTTTAAAGTTTTTCCATATACATATATAATATATATATATATTTTTTTTTAATTGCCATTTACTGTACAAGCATTTCTCATCTAAAACATTTACAGAAACTAGTTTGGAAAGCTGACGGGAAGGCTTGGTTTTCAGAAAAAGGGGATTATTTTATCACTTACTAACTACATTAAAATACAGCTCTCAGAGGAAGAAAAGTTATACAGAGAAGTCAGACTTACCCAAGATTTCTTATTTAATCACTTATTTAATCTTATACATTAAGTGTGCTGAAGCTATTCTCTAACCCAACCTTGATTCAACGAGAAGCCAATGTCCAGACATTGTTAGCACAGAGAAAAGTGAAAGTAGCAAGATTAAACGGAATAGTATAGTTATATCTTAAAAATTATAAGATGACTGATGATAGTATTACTCACATATGATTATCTATGAAAATATTAAATGGGCAAGGAGTCATACAGAAATATTAGGTAAAAATTTATCTTACTGAATAAATGATCCACAGTTAATATATAGCTAGGTGAATATAAAAATTAACCTGGAATACTGTAGTCCTGAGATCTGAGGAATCCAATCTTCCAGTTTAAGTTATACAACCCCAATTCTGTAAATTGTATGTTATTTACATAGGTTACAATAAAATATTCTTAAAATACTAATCAACATTAGCTGTCCCTTAATTGGAATTCCAGAGAACAGTTATTGAAAAAAGAACTCCTTTATAAAATGACGGTGTTTATATGTGTGTGGGGTGGGTTCCCACACTGCAGAATGGCTAGGGAAAGGTTGAGAGTGGAAGGGCTGAAGGGAAGAAGGAAAAGAGGGAAAGAGAGAGAGATGCATGAATTTTAGGACATGGCATTTTGTAAATGTAATTTCTCTTCTCATCCATGCCAATTTTTTCTTTCTTTCTTTCTTTTTTTTTTTT
The DNA here is from genome assembly GCF_045843805.1 of Urocitellus parryii. Lineage (NCBI taxonomy): Eukaryota > Metazoa > Chordata > Mammalia > Rodentia > Sciuridae > Urocitellus > Urocitellus parryii. Next base: position 80,877,169 of record NC_135540.1, read on the forward strand.
TTTTTTTTTTGATACAGGGGATTGAACTCAGGGTCACTCAACCACTGAGCCACATCCCCAGCCCTATTTGTATTTTATTTAGAGGTAGAGTCTCACTGAATTGTTTAGCGCCTCGCTTTTGCTGAGGCTGGCTTTGAACTTGCAATCCTCATGCTGCGGCCTCCTGAGTTGCTGGGATTACAGGTGTGTTCCACGACACCCAACAATCTTTCTTTATTCTTTTGGAATAAAACTTTTTCCATAGTTAGCATAATATGTCCTTAATACAATAGAGGTTGAATGATGGCTATAAAGTCACCTGGGAAAAAGTTACCAGTGAAATCTCTTTCCATTGCTAAGAGACTTTCCAAGATCTTTCATTAGGTAGTAGTATCATCATATCAATTGCTACTTAAAATAAATTGTAATTAGTTGGTACTTAGAAATTTTTATTACTTAAAGTATTTTTTTGCCATTTGGTGGTATTTAATCTATATTAAATACGCATTGATTCACATTAAGAAAAGCAACAGACTTTAATTTGTATATGAGGCTGAGAAGTGATACTAAAAATTGCCAGCCTTTTTCATCAATGCATCTCTAAGAAAAACTGTTAAGAATTTAATCAAATATACCAAGGAACAAGAAATTTTCTTTGTCAAAAGACAGTATGACCAGGATATATATGGCAGCGACACTCTGGTTCATTTCTGTCTTTAAAATTTGGCATTCAAATGTATAGGAATATTTCTTTGGGGGGTGGTGAGAGGTACTGAGGATTGAACCCAGGGGCACTTAACCACTGAGCCACATTCTCAGCCCATTTCATATATATATATATATATATATATATATATATATATATATATATTAGACAGCATCTTGCTAAGTTGCTGAGGTTGACTTTGAAGTTGAGATCCTCTTGCCTCAGGCTCCTGATCCACTGGGATTACAGCTGTGCACCATCGCACCCAGTGATAAGAACAATTTTTAGAAAGTAATTTCATCCCACATCTTGGTTTGAATCTTTAACTTTATGGTACCAGAACAACAACAACAACAACAACAACAAGGAAGTGAACTAGAGGAAACAGGGTTACTTAGACACCACAACTTCATTCATTTTTTAGACCTGTTATATCTCATTCAGAGTCAACACACACCCACACCAGCTTTTGTATATTTCTAAAGTGGCAAAGAGCTTCTCTTCATATCCTTTTAATAGGTTTCCAATAAAATGCCACTTAGACTACAGAGAATGCCACACTGGTTTACCAACACTGAAGGGTGGGGATGTTCCTGCATCTGGCTGATGCACAGAGATACTTGCAGTGTTTTCACATCCATCACTATAGTCCCCTCAAGGAAGACGTGTACGGAATAGCTTATAATAAAAACCCAAACGTTCAGTGCCAAAAGGACTTCCAGCTCAAGTGGTCAGTCTCTTCATGTTACCAGGGAGGACACAAGACACACAGTTAACTCGAACCTTCCACAAAATAGATAGAAGCTCAATAAATATTTATTAGATGACTGAACCACCATAGATAGCTACAGGCAGAGACACAGCAAAATTCCATGGCTTCTGATCCTGCACAGCTTCCAAAACAGACGAGTTATTTCTATTCACCAGGTAATACTCAATTAAGACAAGGACTAACCACAGATAAAACACTAACAACCATCTACAGCCTGAAATGGCTTCTTGTATCTCGAGCAAACATAGCAAGGGAAAGATTTATAAAACAATTTTCTAGGGCAAAAATGAGATAAGGTATGTATGATAAATGGAAATGAAACAAAAACCAAATAGTATCTACATTTAACTCCTTTTCCTGGTGGATAAACTTGGTGAGCTTTGCTAAAGTGTAGATTCCACGACTGAGGCAAAAGCCCAAATCTGTGTGAAAAAGGTGCCCTTGATCCAGATGTGGTTGATGAATGATATTCAACCAAGGTGAGAGTGTTGATGGTCAATGTCTATGGGAAATTCCACAGGAAGGCAAGGCAATATCAAGCAAGTAAAATTCCAATGGCCTCAGGAAGAATTGTTGCTGTTGTTGTGTTTTACAGGGAGTTTCTTTTTCTCTTTTTGAGACAGGGTCTCACTAAGTTGCCCAGACTGGCCTCAAGCCTGCCATCCTCCTGCCTCAGCCACCCTCCTGAGTGTCTGGGATTACTGGTGTACACCACAGCATCTAGCAGGAAGGACTATAAAATTCATTTTAGAAAAGACATATAAGAAAGAAGGGCAAAAGATGAGTTGCATCTGGGATTTTTTAAAAACTGAGCTGCTGACTCCCTTTTCTGGAAGGCAGAAAACTGAAAATAGCAGTATTTCCAATATAATGGAGGATCCAATGGCAACTCTGTACAGGCTCTTGAATTGTTCTACCATTTTGGTAAATTTCTCATACTAAAATGGTGCTTGCCAGAACATGAAACTGAAAAACAAGGAATCCTGTGTAGACTGAGTTACAGAGTCATATTAAGTACACTACCTATAGAGGACACAGACCCAGGCACATGTACACACACACACACACACACACACACACACACACACATACTCAGCATACCCTCACTTCAATGCACACAGTGACTTGTGTAAAGAAAACAAGGGTAAACAAATGAGGAACTTCTAATATAAACATTAACATTGACTGGGATATTTAGCACATGTTAGGTTTTTTCAGAAATCTAAGGCAACAAGCCTACTTAAAAATATGAAATTACTCTGTTTCCCCTAAGTTGTTAGAATGAGTAGAGATAAATGATAAGCTACTGCTGTTTCTCCATTCTATTTTTAAATCCCCTTACAAAAATAAATCAGCGTGTTCTTTAACAGTTCTAAAAACAGTTTGATACTCTTCCTCATGTGATTTTTTTTTCAAAAGAAAGAAATATGTGTCCATATTTACTACAAATTTATTTTCAGTTACATTCAGGAACAAATGCAGTCCAGTTCTGCATGGTAGAAATCTTCAATCTATTTGCTCATTCTCTTTTGACTATAAAACAATCTTTTGGAACAAAATGCATTGGCAGTGCAAAAAAAAAAAGTCCATAAAAATAAACTAATGATTGAATGAAGCATTCAAATGAGTTCTTTGCCAGGTTATCTGCAAGCACAAGACTCTACTGTCATGTTAGGATATACCTTAAGCACTACATTCTTATTTTCATCGAAGAATAAAATGCTGAGCGAGGACATCTTTTCTGGCACACAGCAAGGCTCAGGAATCCCAGGGACAACCCCCACAGCTCTCACTATGCTCTGGATGGTAGCGTGATTTGATGGTTTCAAAGACTAGAGAAAATAAATGAGAGAACACACGTTAGGTGGAATGGTTATTCTACTCCTCATCACACAAAATGCCTATATAATGAATTTGTTTCAACAATTTTGTAAAATCCTGACATAGTGTACATCAGCCCAACCTTGGCTCCCCATGGCCCCGAAGTGATAGTCATTTGCTTGAGAACCTGCTATGTTCCAGGCATTTTATACAGACCACCTCTAATCCTTATAACAAAAACACTGTTTCTTACATTTGGCAGACTCAAAAAGCTTAAATGACCTGTCTGAAGTCAAATAGCTTATAAGTGGTAAGAATTTAAGCCCATTCTTTCAGCAGGAATCACTTAACTGCAAAGAACTTAATCCCCAACCATGGAATTGATATATTAGTGATGTTTTCAACAATAGGTTTGCAATTAAAAAAAGTTTTTATTATTGTTCTTGACCCTACATTAATCATGAAGAACCCTAAAAAATACCCTATTTAACAGAGGTGCCTTAATGCCACTACTATAGTGATGTTTATGCATTGTTGCCAAAAAAAAAACTAAGTGGGACAGAGGAGCATTGATTACTTTACTAGTTGCCAGGAAAATGAATTGGATGGTGACTGTTTCATTAATGTAATTATTCAACTTTCAGAAGTGCAAATTGAGGTTAAAAAAGACCACTCCATTGGCCACTGGGGGTCACTGTTGCTCCATGGGTTTAGACTTGGTAGAGTGGTGTTTTTAGGAGTAGATCTTGTCCTGTGGGAATAAACTAGAGGGTCTAAGGTTATCCCATGGATGTCAGACATTTGACCAAGGAAGCCTGGGTTAAATCTCTTCCCCAGGAAAATCCAAATGGGATCATTACCTTCCATGTGAAACATGTGGTTTTATTTAGAAAGCCCCATACAGCTCTGCTCTAACTCAAAGCATTGAAGGGAGGAGTCAGTTTTGCTAGCCCAGAGTGTTAGGTCCTGCAGAATGGCCAGAAGACCTCCATAAGAGATGCTTTTCAACAGCACTTTTCCCCCATGGTCTCCTTTGGGTGGGTGAAACTGGTTTTGTTTCAATCATATTTAAAAACAGAAATTTGGGGGCTAGGAATGAGGCTCAGGGGTAGAATGCTTGTGCTTGCATAGCATGTGTGAGGCCCTGGGTTTGATCCCCACCAACACACACACACACACACACACACACACACACACAAAGAGAGAAGGGGGAGGGGAGAGAAATCTGGTAATTTGCCAGCCTTCAAGTCAGGAATAGGATTTAAGTCAAAACTCTCACTCTAATTTCAACATTTTGAGCAGTATTTCTTATGGCTTAGAGGCACCCCTGCCACAAAGAATTGGGATTTTAAATTCAAACTCCTAACTCCAACATGGGAAACTGGCACAAGTTGCATAAAAGTCAAAGGAGAAGAAAATAATACAGAAAATCAGCATATTGTCGGGGGTGGGAAAGGATTCCTTTTGGCAGATAAAGGGAAATTTTTATTTGTCTCATTGCACTTTTAAATTTCACTGTAAAAAAAAGAGTCCATACATTTGACTTCAACTTATTGTGAATAAATATAAATAACTTAAAAATTAGTTTTAATTTTACTCTTACTTTCGAGGGACTTTATGTATAAGTTAAAAAGAGAAGTCAAGTTTCAATTCACTAGCTTGGATTGATTGCAAAACAGGGTTTCACCCCTTAAGTGAAAAAAGAAAAAAAAAGTCCATGCTGTTCTACTTTGCATTTTGGGTGCCCTACATCATCAATAAAATATGTGAACCTCACCCAAATTGCAAGGAGCATTGAACCATGGATGTCAATAGGCTTTGTTTGTTATCTTAGCAGTATCAGTAATTTCTAAAAAGAACTTTTGCAGACATACAATTTTCTCTATTGATTTAAAGTTATTCTGAAGAACTCAATCATCCAAAAAACTTGTCATGAACCCCCAAAAGATTTTTAAAGCCAGATTTTCTAACATAATTCTATTATTGTTAATGTCTAATGATTCAATATTTATATTTCATACAAAGTTGTTCTATTTAATTAGATCAGCCCTTGGGCAATAAATATGCTGCACATTGCTGTCCTCTATGCCTAGAACACTGTATACTCTTGACACTGAAGAAATATTTGGTAAATAGATGAAATACTTACAGAAAACAGCATACCCTTCATTTTACCTATTTTTGTGGGAAAAAAAATTCAACACCAAAAATGAAAGGTTCTGCCTGAGATATGGAAAATATTCATGGGTGTTTCCTAGGAAAATTCCTATCCTTTTTCCCCCCTTAACCTCCAACTCATAAATGATGGAGTCAGAAACTATGAGGGTATGAGTAGTCTCTAGTGAGCTCGCGGGAATTCAGCACAAGCCTTTGAATGGTGGGTTGGTGTTTTCTTATCAGGAACCTCTCAGATTACTAGGGAGTTTCCCCTTTTTTCTCACTATGGAATCCTCTGATCAAGCTCCCCTTACCAGGAATAATTATGTCATGCACAAATGATCCATGCTGTAATTTTCTGGGGTGAAGCATATTGCCTGTTCACAGTTTTGGGTTTGTTTCTGAGTTCAAACTGTGTTACTCATGACTCATATTTACTGAGATTGAGAAATGTTTCAGCCATAAATGCCAGCCTATTCTCTTACCATCACCAGCCTCTCTTTTAAATGAGGTTGAAACATGTCTTCAACATCAGTTCAGATAATTTTTTGCTTAGGAAACACAGTACATCACAATTCAATGTTTTTAGTGTTTATATTCATGACCAGACATTAGAATTGGAAAATTCAGGCAATTCATTGAGGATGTATGGTTTTGAACTAATTAATGTGAATTTTTTTTCATATGGAATATTTGGTGCAACCTATTTGGATTATTTACTGCCTAGTTCTGTCTTTGCTATTCTTAGTTTTTGCATAATTCCTTGCAAAAGTAACTTCATCCCTCTAATCCTTGTTCGTTTCTTGGAGCTCTGTCAGCAACAATGGCTCAACCATTTTCATTTAAAATTTCTGTTTTCCATCTCTGCTAAGGTGGTGAGGGAGGCAAAGAACTTGGCTTTGGCTATGTGGGTATTTTTCATCTCATGGCAGAATTCCAACAGTCTCTCTCTCTCTCTCTCTCTCTGGGAGAACAGATTGCCTATAAGGGCTACAAATCGGAAAAATCCAAACTGCTCTGTCTGTGAATGAAATCTACAGTGGTCAGGCCTGCACCTGCCAAGCTGTGTGTGATGTCCTCAAGTTGAATTTGATTACAAATACATTAGCAGGGGAGAGTATGTCATCGGCTAGGAGCCTTCATTCCCGACCCAGACCTTGAGGCTTTGCTCCCCACACTTCCAGTCCAGCCCACATGGGTGTGAGGGCCCAGAAACTATCTAATTGGAATCAGTGAAAGGGCAAAGCCTGGAATTTGGGAAAGGCAGAGCACAGCTGTTCTGAATTATGGAGCAGGTTGTCGACTTTAGCAGAAGACGAGACCTGCCATATAGAGCGGGCTTTTGCTCAGGAGGCCCAAAACAGGAGAGCAGCTGAGCAGTCTGGCCTGGGAGAACTTTTCTCTGGGGCAAAATGAATATCTAAAGTCTGAAGATTCTTTGGTGCCTCCATTACTGCACGTGTCATGCTGACCTAGTTGCAGACCCTCATTTTTGTTCAGCTGGTCAGGCTGCGTTTCTATTTAAGTAGTTGTCTCTGGTTGCCATATTCGACACTATGCTGACAAGGGACATACTTGCCCCTTGCCCTTCCTTCAGCTTTATGTTTCCCATCCCTTGGTTACTGTACCATTGGAAGACTTAAAGGAAACCACTAGAAAGCTTTAAAAGTTAAGCATATCCACACAAGGTGACGAGAGATAGAGAACTCTTTGTAACGGCCAAACCTTCACTCTCCACTTGGCAAAAAGAAATATCAAGCTCAGAGAGAAAGCTCCATGCTTATCCCTGTTATGTCTCCCTGGAGCTCTGATGCCATTCCAAGTTTCGACAAATATTATGATGAGTCCAGTTGCTGCAATGGATGCTCTCCTCATTCTATTACTCTCCAAAGGCACCTCACTGGAAGAGCTCACAGGCTGTTAAACCCACAGGGAGAATCCTATTTTCAATCTTGTGATATTTGTAAAGGAACTAGAAATACAGAACTTTTTCTTGCTTTACAACTTTTATTTTCTTGCTCCCTTTCCCTACATAGTCTTTCTTCAGCACCCCCACACTTAATTTTCTGTTCTCCTCAGACTCTGCAATGGCCATTAATGATAACAACAATAACAGCAAATACTTATTGAGCACCTACTGCATGCAAGTTGCTCTACTATCTCATTTCCCCCATCTCATTTTTGTTATGAGGTCCTATTATTACTATTTTTACCCATTTTCAAGATGGTAAACTAACATGTAGAGAGTTTGAGTAATTTATCTAAAGAACCATAGTTGGTAAATGGTAGAATCAAGATTCAAGCCAAAAGCATTTGATTATCAATGTCACTACTCCAAGTACAATTTGTGAATCAGCAGCATTAGTATCATGCTGAAGCTTGTTAGATGTGCATAATCATGGACTCCAGCCCCAAACCCACTGGATCAGAGCCTACATATTTAAAAAAAACCCAGGCAGTTTGCAGACAAAGTAAGGTTTAAGAAGCCCTTATGATTAAGCATGCATATTTAATTATTCTGCTATGTTAACATACTTCTTTCCTTAAATTTATCCTTTTTGTAACTAATCCCTTATTAGCTTTTAAATTATTATTCTTTAGATCACTGAGGACCATGGTGAAGCTCTTCTGGAGCAATACCAGATTTAGGATGAGTAAAAGCAGGTGGCACCAACAGAAGAGAGAGACACAAGTGAGGAGCAGTGGTGGAAGGCTGGAGGCTAAGACCCTTCTCCAGAGTTAGGGAATGAAAAGCAAACCAAAAAGAACATCTCAACATTCGTATGGCTTTCTGGAACCTTCCTGGAGTCAGGAGGGAGGGAAAAAAAACTTCTTTTCCAGGTTACCCAAGTGACCTGTTTATGAGGGTGAGAGAGAGAGTTTAGAAAACCCTCAGCCTATCTAAAATCAGTCTTCCTGAACCTAACAGTAGAGGAATCCATTCTTGCCTCTGGATGCCACAAGGCAAGCCGTATGGTAAATGATTCTTCTCTGTTTGCGACATGTGTCATCTTTATTGTGTTTCTAAGTGTCATCTCTGGTGAATGAGTTTTTGTTTCATCAGCAAAATGTACTCCATGAATCTTTAGACAAGATAAGGCTCTTTTTATCACTGTAAATGTAGAAAATCCTTACTTTGTATTGAGTTTACAAAACTTGATATCATTCAAAATCCTTGGGAAACATAAGGTCTTAGAAAATGTGAAAAGCTTATCTTTCTGAGATATCCTAACAAGAAAAACAGGATGTCCGTTAGCACCTTTGTTTTTATGTGCATAGTACCCAGTGATCACAGGACTAGAAACATAAAAATGCTAATCATAAAGATTTATAAACAGAAATCAGTCACTCTTTGAGGTGAAGGATCTTCTGTCCCCATTATCAAACAATAACAAAAATTGATTCAAGTATTTTTAAAAATCCACTTTTTTCTCTGAATTCTATTCCTTGGGTCACCTCTCATTGTTTAATAGATTCAGATTGTCTGAAGCTAAGAATGAAAGCATGGCAACAAGCTGAACCGAAGGCTGGAGGGCCCCTCTCTATTTTACTATTTATACCATACATTGAAAGAGAACTGTCACTTGGACTTGCTGTGCAAAAAGAGGTGAGTGTTGGAGAGACTTCTGAAAATATATTTGTCATAATACTCAGTAGTGATATGATAAAACACAGTCCTAATTGAGTTTGGAAGAGTCAGGTAATTTCTGAGAGGTTAAAATGGGTCTTGGAAGACGTTTACAGAGTCGTCATATTCTATTTTGCCTTCTTTTTTGACATTTAGCAGAGAAGCAAATGAAATAAACATCTGGAAGATCTAATGAGGCCAGTTTACCTAGCCAAACCCTGATCTTAACCTCTGTGGGGACAACTCTTCTCATGAGTAACTACTTATCAAAAAAAAAAAAATGTTCTGCATCAGGGCATCAATCCCATTAGCTTGTCCTTTTGCTCCCACCATCTCTATGCATTCCATTCCCTGAACATCCCTCAAAGACCAGTCTTCTACCACCTGGGGTTTGCTTATCATAGACAGGTATAGATAACTAGTTGAATATGCACCATGTTTAGAAGCAACACAAAAGGCATATTTTATGCATACATTTTTTCATATTCTTCATATTCATTTTGACCTCATATTACTTTAACACCATTAAAGAAAAAACAAGCATAACCATATTACCTATTGCACTTTAGAATGTAGTAAATCAGGGTCCAGATGGATTCTGTAAATGAAAACATGCACTGACACAACATGCACATTCAACTTAGTGTGGCTTTCTACTCTGCAGAAATAGAAAGAACAGGGCTAAAACAATGGCTACCTTTGGCATGGGGAACTGGCAGGCTCCGGAGCAATAATAAGCATCAAAAGACTTGGGGGAGATAATCCATTCACTCCAGCCAATATCTGCAAAGTCCACTTTAAGGTATCTCTTGGCACAATTCCGAGGTTCAACCCACTGCTTTCTTCTTGCCTTCTTCAAGGTCTGCTCATCAAACTGGAGCGTCTGACTCTTCTGGTGAGGTCCTTTTCTCTGTTTCTTCTTGTTCTTATTCTTCTCAGGCGGCTGAGTCTGAAGGGTCTTGTAAGGCTTCCTTTCTTCCCATACCCCTTCCTCCTGGTACTGATACTCTGCCCCAGGAAGCTCATTGTTCTGCAGAGGCAACAAGATACCCGTAGAGCGTTTCTTCCTTCGTTCCATAGAAAGAGCAGCTCTGATGTGGCTATCCAGTTTGGGAACAGCTCCATTGGGGAAATTCCAATGTCCCTGTAAGCTTGACACCACACTTTCTGGCTCAGAAATGGCAACATCGTTGGCATACACCAAGATATAAGGCTCCAGAAAAGGAACCATCCTTTTTGGCGGTTGCTGCGCTTTGGGGGTCATGTTAAATCCTATGAGGAAGTCCTCGTTTTCCTTGGCCTTCTTCAAGAGCTGAGTGATATCTTTAGAGAGCCAAGACATGGTATCTCGATGAGGTTTGGCTATATCTACTGACAGATGACCCAGGAGTTGGCTTTGGTTTAGATTAGCTTGGAGGCTCCACGCAGAGAGTTCTATCTGAATGTGTTTTCTCTGAGCATGATGTGAGCATCTTGGGGACACTGGACAATTCCAACTGATGTTTACCAGCTCTCCAATATAGAAATACAGTGTGGCAGACAAAATGTTTTCAGACTTGGTTAGGGAAGTCAGATTAAAAATATGCAGTCCTTTGCTTTTAAGGTCTCCTAGGAAGCAAAAAAGACAAAGAGTAAATAGAAGTAAATAAGACCTCAACCATGTGAAAAATTTTGACTCAAAATAAATCAGTACCCTAAATATATGAGATAAAAGCCATAAAATTCTCCGATGAAAATAGAGGAGTAATTCTTCATGAACTTGGATTTGACAGTGAATTCTTAGATATGACATTCAAATGTGAACAATAAAAGAAAACACATAGATATATCAATAAAATAAATTTATAAATCAGATAAAGTGAAATTCATTGAAATTAGTAACTTTTGCATCAAGGGACATAGTCAAGAAAGTGAGAAGACAATCTTCAGAATGTTAACCATATATCTGACAAATCTAATATCCAGAACCTAGTACATAAGTGACAGCTATAACTCAACAACAGTTATAACTATGTATAAACTAATAAAACATGAGCAAAAGTCTTTTTGCTCTCCAAAGAAGATATACAAATGGCCAACAGGCACATAAAAAGATACTCAAAAACATTAGTCATTAGGGTACTAGAAATCAAAACCACAATGTACTAGTTGAGACATACGAGTATGGCTATAACAAACCAACCCCAAAACACCAGAGAATCAGAGAGGATGTGGAAAAATTGCAACTCTTTCATTTTGTCAGTAGGGAGGTAAAATGGTTCAGTTGTTGTGGAAAACAATTCAATAGGTCCCCAAACATTAAACATGGAATTACCATATGATCCAGCAATTCTACTCCTAGACATATGCCTCCAAAACTGAAGATAGACACTCAAATGAGTATTTGTTTATAGCAGCACTATCACAATGACCAAAAGGTGGTAACAGCTCAATAGATGGTCAGTGGACAGATAAGCAAAGTGTGGCATTTCTAAAAGATAGAATGTTACTGTTATGAAAGAGAATGAATACCAATACATTCACAATGTAAATAGACCATGAAACATTATGCTAAATGAAATAAACTAGAGATGCAAAAGTTCACAAATTGTATTGTTTCATTTATGTGATATATTCAGAATAGTTAAGTTCATAGAGACCATAGTGGTTGGTGTTTGCCAGGGACCAGAGGAAGGACCAAATGAGGAGAAACTCCTTATGGAGTTTAGAATTATAGAAATGTTTTGGAACTAGATGGGGCTGGTTGTCGCACAACACTGCAAAGGTATCAATTGCCACTTCATTGTTCTCTTAGAAAGTTAATTTCCTATTTTTGTGAATTTTACTTCAATTAAAAAAAATACAAACCAAAAATTTATGTAAACTCTTGCTTTTGAGGGTTTCTAATAGGGGTGGGGAGTCACCAGGAGTAATTTTAAAAGCCAGAAAAAAGTTTAAAGCAAAAAATAGCCACTTTTTTGATTCGTTATTTCCTTTACTGAAGCACCATAAATGTGTGAAAATTATAACACCATAGTAAACTTAGTGCAGGGGTGGGGTGGGGCAGAGCTGAGCATTCTAGAGATGATATAGATCTGCACATATAACTTTGACAAAATACTGTAATAGCCTCCTATCTGAGGCACCCAGACCCTACTAGATACAAGCACAGGTTTAGAATTAGACTCACCTTGACTTAAGTGCTGGCACTTAATTAACTGGGGGAGCTATTGTTCTCATTCATAAAATGGAGATAATTTCTACCTCCCATGTCATCAAAATTAAATGAGATAAGTTTAAAGCATTTCAATAAGGATCTAGTTAAGCATTTCTTCTTCTTTTTTATTTATATATGACAGCAGAATGCATTCCAATTCTTATTACACGTATAGAGCACAATTTTTCATATCTCTGGTTGTATACATAGTATATTCACACCAATTCGTGTCTTTATACCTGTACTTTGGATAGTAATGATTATCACATTCCACCATCATTAATTACCCCATGCCCCCTTCCTTCCCCTCCAACTCCTCTGCTCTATCTATTTGTCTATTCTTCCCATGCTCCCTCTCCCTATCCCACTATGAATCAGTCTCCTTATATCAAAGAAAACATTCATCATTTGTTTTTTTGGAATTGGCTAACTTCACTTAGCATTATCTTCTCTAACTTCATCCATTTATGTGCAAATGCCATGATTTTCTTTTCTTTTATTGTTGAGTAATATTTCATTGTGTATATATGCCACAGTTTCTTTATCCACTCATCTATTAAAGGGTATCTAGATTGGCTCCACAGTTTAGCTATTGTGAATTATGCTGCTATAAACATGGATGTGGCTGTGTCCCTGTAGTATGCTGTTTTTAAGTACTTTGGGTATAGACCAAGGAGAGGGACAGTTAGGCATTTCTTAAATGTAAATTGTCAGTGTAATTAATGCCACTATTCACAGTATCTCGGGGATTGTATCTCCCACCTGCCTCACAAAATGTAGGGTGCAGGATATGTGTTGGGTAGGCAGGGAGAAATAACTTAATATTCAGAAATATATTAGAAAATGAGCCACCCATTCAAAAATGTTTTTAATTTTATTTCTTGTGTAGTTTGTCTGAAATCTGATACTACATGAATCTTGAAGTTAAATTTCTATATAGCTCCACAACAACAACAACAAAAAGATTGAAATTGTTTACTTGAACTTCTAGTTCTTCATATCCAGAATAAGAGATAGTAGAGAGAAGGAGACAGATTTGTCAAGGCAGAACACGGCTCTTTCTCGTGAGATCATCTAACAAGTTATTGGTAAAGCTGAGGTTAAAGAATGCCCAGTCCTGGGACTGGCCACCAAAACCCAGGCTTTCCTTCATGCACTTGTTCCATATACATACTTGTTTCAGAAACACACGCAATCATGAAATTATGTTCTTGATCAAAAACATGTTTCTGTAAAAACAAAACATTTTTATAAAGATGTGGAAACTTAAAATGAGTTCACTGAGTCCCCAAGCACAGAGGAAGTGCAATGGGAAACACATTTTACTCATTTTTAACATTGTGTGAAGCAAAAGAAGGAAACTGCCATTTGTGCACATTTGTATTATCCATGACACCAGGATAATATTTTGCAGACCTTTATAACAAAGCCATGGCATTGGAGTTGTTCAGAGACTCTGACCTTAATTCATCCCAGTCACCATAGCATATACTCTTACCCAAACTTTGTGTAGCAGAGGGAAGTTTAAAATGGAAGAAGAGAAGTCACTCTGTTCTAAGTATGTGGCAATAGAACAGCTGCCAAACTTACTGGCAGTGAATGAATGAACTCCGAGGGACAGGGGTGGCAGAGTCTCACTGGGTAAACTAATCCTGCTCCTTTCCCCCACATTTTGCTTCAAAACATTTCCTTATTTCAGACTAGTTTCCCATCACCTTGTTACCTACTCTTGGTCAGCCTCCACCCCTGTGTCTAATCTTCAATATCTTCTCATGAAAATTCTCAGAATCTGTCACACCACCTGGTCCTACCACTCCCATTTCAGTTCAGGCCATGATTTTAAAGTTTAAGCCCTGTGACCCAGTGCCTATTCCACTACACTCAATCGGGGTTCTCAGACAAATTACAAATACAAACAAATGTATTTTGTTCTCAGGCAAAATACAAATGTGCACAAATCCCAATCTGCTCCTCTATAAAATGAGCCCAGTAGTATCAACTGTAGAGTAGTTGTGAGGATTAATTGAATGGATGCAGGTAAAGTCCACATTTAAGGAAAGCTTCCTTAAATGCTAGAACTGCACTGTCCAGTATGATAGTGACCACCTACTCCAGTTCAAAGTGAGGTGTGCTGTATACATGTAAAATGAACACTGAGTTTCAAAGATTTGCTAAAAAAATAAATGTACAGTATTTCAGAAATATATTTTATATTGAGTATGTGTTAAAATGATAATATTTGATTAAATGATAATATTGGGTTAAATGTACTTTATTATTAAAATTAATTGCTTTTGTTACTTTTTGCATTTTTAAATGTAGCTACTAAACTTTTAAAATTATATATGTGGCTTACATTTGTGGCTCCTATTAAATCTCTATTGGATGGTGGTGGTCTAGAATAACCACTGGTTTTATAGTAATGGCCCAAAAGGAAATTTTTTAAAGCTTGTATTTCCAAAGGCAGTAAAGAATAAGGATTTTGCTCAACACGAATAAGCAAATAAAACAGTAAATTGGGCAAAAGATTCCTTTCTTGAAATGCAACATTCTTTCTTTATGAAGGACATATTAGATAAAGATAATCTTGGTGATTACTTTAAAAATTTCCCTCCAGCTGCAGTTAATCATTTCAATCTGCAACCGAAAGTCTAAGACCAACAAACTGCTCTATTCTAGAGCTAAAAGGGCCTTATAACACAGAGATTATGTACATAGTTTCCACTGTATTATTTGTGTATTACACACATAAACATACTACAACCAGCCATGAACAGACACCAAAGCAAAATAAATGATTTACTTTAACAAACATGAGCTGAACACCTACCAGGTGCTAGAGCTGGGGCTAGATCATAGGATTTCACAAATAGATGTTCCTATTCACGCACACTGGTGAGAAAGAGGATCGTGAGCAATGTGCAGGTAGCTCTGCCACTTTAACACTAGCTGTCCAAGGTGTTAAGGATCTTGGAACAGAAGAGGAAGCACTTAACTTTGTCAAGATAGGGGACAGAGGGACACTTGGGAAAAAGGTGCCCTTTGAACCACACTTTAAAGATGAAGGCAGAAGGGAATGTTGGGAGGAGTAGGAAGGAAGGAACATGTTGCAGCAGTGTCACAGCTGCTGTTACAGCAGCTAAAGATCTGGAGGCTTTTCCACAAGGAATATTGGAAACATTTTAAATATAAATTATAAGAATGCTTAAAATTAACCTAGTTACATGAAATTCTAGCAAACAACTAAGCCAGCCAAATTCAGACAAGAAATGGCTAATTCACATCTAGCTTCTAACCAAAGGTGAGTTAAGTTATACCCAGCACTTGATGTCCTTGCTCTTGTCATTTGTACTCAAATCAAGGAAAGTTCTCTTTCTGCCTATTCTAAATCCCTACTCTCCTTCCTGTTTCTTTTCAAAAGTAAGCTTGAAGTAGCCACCCTTCTATAAAGCATTCTTTCTTTGACCAATGCTTACTTTCTGTTTTCTCAGATCTTAAGTTATTTAATTTCTGTGCAAGTCAATGGTCTTCCCTCAAAGAAACCAAATAACTATTTAATGAACATTTACAATGGACAAATACACCATTAAGACAGCTGCATGGAATTTAGCAAGTTGGGTATGAGCAATAATTAAGAATGAGATAAATGCCTCTCTGAAATAGAAACACATGACAATAATATCTATTCAATGGCTTTCAGGCATTATATATATATATATATATATATATATATATATATATATATATATATATATTTAGATTTCTATATCAATTTAGCTTTTAAATAAGCATCTTCCTGTACTTAATAATGGGAATTTTGCATTAGAGTTCTCTCTCTTCCCCCATGAGTTATTGCAAAGATTTATCTATGCACACCAATAATTAAGTTTAAATACCAGTGAAAGAAAAATGCCTTAATGTTCACTTTTTTAATTCATTTGAAGTATTCAGATAATTATCTATTTGGAATCATTGAATAAAACACCAGGTATTTTTTCTGATTAATAAGAAAAAACTGATAATAATGATACTGGTAATAATAATATGAGAAAGATGGGCTGCTTGATGTTACCAAAAATAGCTTATGAAATATTTTTAGGCTATGGATAGCCTCAAATTTTTAATACAAGATAATACTAATTATATGCTATTCAAATCTAAAAATATCTAGAGTAGCATGCCCAATTCTGGGTGTTTTCATCTTAACTGGTTTCTGATATGTCAAAAACAACTAGGAAAGTAATCAAGATGTTGAGAGGTCTAGAAACTCTTTCATAAGTTTGAGTTGAATAAATAAGAATAGATGACCTGGGATGAAACAGTTTAGCAAAGACATAAAAATTATTGTGAATTATTGAAGGGACTTCACAGAAAGCAGGGTTTTTCTTTCCAGTGTCAAAGATAAGAATAAATCTAAAGGTGGCAATTGAAAGGAGGACAAATCCAGGTCAATGTAAGTCATGACTTTTGATTGTTTGACTCAACTTGGTAAGACTGGGAAAAAGTCCTGACTATCACAGGAGGATTCTCTTATGGTAGGATGGAGTGTGAAAAGTGAGCCACAGAATCTCTCAGCTCCTTTGCATGTAACATGGGGCTTTGTTCCCAGCTCTTCCCCAAGACAAATTTATGATGCCAAAATATAGCTACCAATAGGTGGTGCTATTTTCTAACTGTTTGCTGGCACTCCAACAAGCCCAATTTTCTTGCTGGGAAGATATCTATTGCAATCTAGTTAAGATTTGCCATTGGCATTATAATCTTACATTCTGAATTTTCAGAATCATAATATCTGAGAAAGGGAGATTGGAAGTCAGGTGAGTTTCTGAACAAGCCAACCCTCCCTCTTGCTTGTTGGGACTCTGACCCTGCCACTTCTCTGTGGAAAACTTTTTCCTACCCCTTTCCAACTTGATAATCAGGATTTGTTTGTTAAGGTAAAGCAAAGGCACCACCTCCCAAGGCAGGGTGGTCTTGACAATCCACTCTCTTGATTGGGACCCTGCCTCTATTATTTTAATTTGGTGTTGCTCCTTTCTAAAATCATAAAAACACCTTAAAGATGAGTTCCCTGTTTTACATTAGATTCTCTAGCTCCCCCAGTAGGTCCTGACCCTTAAGCAATATTCAATAAATGCTTCTTTTATGAACAAACAGATTTAGTTCAACCTATGCATTACAGAAACGCAAAAAATGAAGGACCACAGAAGTGAGTCAGCTGGTTACAATTGATTTCAGGGAGGATGCAGGTCATTGTCTATCTATGTCGATTTATGTAAGGAGTTTGACTGTTTAAAGGTAGAAGATTTATTTCTGTTTTTATCTGAAAACAAAGCACCTGCACCTGACAAGGGCAAGGATTCAGCTTAAGCAGCTGGGATCTGACCTGGGGACTCAAGACTGGCCATGCTATGCAGCAGTTCAGCCCCTCTCCAAGAGTAGCAAAGGAAGGCAGTGTCCAGGGAGTGGTGAGGGGAAGTTCACCTTCGTGCTGGCCCACACAGAATGAATTCAAAGGGAATTAGAACATACAATGGAAAGCTTTCTATGTAAAGTCTGATTTTAAAGCAAATAGATTAAATGAAATCTTGATGATTAGCTAAATCCCCAGGAAGCAGGGAAAACATTTTAGTCATACAGAAAATATGTAGCTAAGAACAGTTCCTTACTACCCCTCCCCCACAACTCCTTTGTCCAAACAAAGTTCAGCGGCCAGAACTGCCAGGGGTACCTAGGAAGAGGTTATATATACTCTACACCCGCTGCCACTGGCTGAATATTTGCTCTGGATTTCTTAGCTGGGGCTGCAGTTTCTCTCTGCTACCTTCCACTTTCAGGAAGAGGCAGACGAAAAGGTCACAAAATTTTATTTTTCTTGCAGAGTCTGAATCAAAATGTCTAAGTTTTATGAGAACTCCAAACAACCACTTTCTATGTCCAAAGTAAAAACATGGCCAAAAATGATATAATGTATGTTTTTCTAGAATAGTCAAATGTTCATTAATCAGTTTATCTGCTCTTAGCCTCCGCCCAGGGGCATTCCTAGACTGTGAGCTCTTGGAGGGCAGACTTATGTCCTATAAATCTTTGAACTCCTAGTCCTTCACACGGTCTGGAGTATTTACCTCCTGAAATAGGTGTGTATGTTTGTTTGTTGAATGAACAACTGTGCAAACTTATCAGATTCAAAAGTTTAACACCATAATGAAAAAATTTTCAAGTAGGTTCAAGTTCCTTAAGTTGGCAAAAGCCTTTCTTCAGCTGTTTCCTTCCAGTTAATTAGAGATGAAGAATTATTAGATCAGTTGTATATAAAGTAAAATAAGATCTCCATTTATATATAAGCGATAATATGCCTCAGGGGAAATTCTTTCAAGACAAGTTTGTTTCTTAAAGGACACATTACCTGACAGCTTTTCGACTATCTCTTCTTATTTCATCTCTGAACATTGAATTCAACTCAACTGAGTTCAAGCTGCATGTCAAACTATGCCAGGTCTTCAGAATGTGACCATGAAATGAGATAGACTTCCTGCCCTCCAAGGACTTTGTTTGGAGGCCCCTGCTCACATCAGTCTTCTAGCAAATCTATTAGGTCACAAACTCTCTGCAGCTGTGAGTAAAGGGCAAGCAGTCTTGATTAACATACTTTGAAGCCTTCTCCAGGGCAAAAACTGTCATAAAGGCAGCAATATACCTTGCAAAACAAAAGAAGCTTACCATTACGTAAGTTAATAAACCATTTGTCCAAGGAGACTCCCACTGAGGGCCAGGAATAGCACGCTAATCAATCCTAGATTTCGAATATGGGTTATGATGCAAAATACTCAAGACTCTAGGGATAGAAGCTTAAAGCAGTGTTTCTCAGACATGGATCAGAATCACTCTGCTGGCTTTTTAAAACACAGATTGCTGAGCCCTACTCCAGATTTAACTCAGAATTTTGGTGTGGGCTGGAAAATTTCTAACAAGATTCCAGGTGATTTTGATGTTGCAGATTCAGGGACCATATTATGATACTAAATAACTTCATGAAATCTCTGCAAAAGAGTACAACTCTGCCCCACTCCATCCCTGGGGTCCGGATAATAACTTGTTGAAGGATGGGACAATCATAGATTGTTTTACAAGATGACTACCATCTCTTTATATTTACATTATCACTGCACACAAACATATAGTATCAGCATTTGAGATGTGTTTCAGGCTTTACGGGAAGCTAGAGGAAGACAATCTCTCAAAATATTAAGAATATCTTGTTTAGGGTTTTTTAACTTTTTTTTAAAAAAATCTTTATTTTGTTTATTTATTTTCATGTGGTGCTGAGGATCTAATGTGTGAGGCAAGTGCTCTGTCCCTGAGCCCCAGCCCCAGCCCGGTTTTTAAACTTTTGATGTATCTTTCTATTAACTTTCTCCAATGGGTTTCACCATTGTTCTATAAGAGACACAGTAGGTATGATTTAACCCACCTAGATGAAGAGGCTGATAATAGCAATAATCAAGGACTTTATTACAGCAGTTTAGCTAGGATCAGAATTTAAATCTCCCAATGCTCAGCCTTAGGTAACAAAAAAATAAACTCTAATGATCTTTTTTTAAACTTGAAAACCATTCATCTTAACCTATATCTACCCACAACAATCACTCAATATAGTCTTTAGGATTAATTTCATGCAATTAAATTTTTTAAAAATCAAAGGAAAAGTAAATAAGAGTGTGTTAGACCTCAGCTGCTTTAATTATACAATGAAAGGCTGGACAAAGAACCTCATATTTCTGAAGTTATTGGATGTAATTATTACATAGAAGGCATATTTGACAGTACCTTTTTTAGTAAAGTGAGATCATTTTGCTCAACACTTTCATTTATAGTGTTCCCAAATATAATCAAGGCATTTACTGTGCTTCTGTTAACAAAAGAAAATAGATCTGTAAAGGAGATCACTGAAGAAGTCAATAAACACACCAAGGTAATTTCACTTTATGACCTACATGCAGATGTTTTTAGATAAAGAGAAATCCTTGCCTTTAAAAATATCACCACTGAAAGTGTGTGTTACCAGGGCACTTTATCTACAGCTTTATATGCCATTATGCCAAGACACAATTCCTACTAACATGTGAATAGACTAGCAATTTTATCGGTTGCTAAATATGTCTGAGAAGTTTGGGGTAATACTGTCATCACTTATTACAGCCCAAAGTTGGCATTATCCAACTTTAGCATGCATCAACTGATGCATATATCACTATATATATAACATATATGCCATATATAACATATATGCCAAGTTTTTATATCACTATGTAGATATTTCCATTTAAAAGTTCTATTTTCAAGGATTCATGACATTATCATAAAAATTGACTCAACTGAAAATTGACATAGGGAAAGCTCTATCTTATACTATTTGTGATGCCAATTTCTTTCCACTACTACCACCAAAATAAAATTATTAAGATTACTAATTACAGCCGGTGCAGTGACACATGCCTATAATCCCAGCAGCTCCAGAGGCTGAGACAGGAGGATCAAAAGCCTCAGCAATGGTGAGGTGCTAAGCAACTCAATGAACCTCTGTCTCTAAATAAGATACAAAATAGGGATGGGGATGTGGCTCAATGGCCAAGTGCCCCCTGAGTTCAATCCCTGGTACAAAAAAAAAAAAAATACTGATTACTAGGATATGCAATTTTTTTTCTTTTTCTTTCTTTTGGTACTATGGATTGAACTGAAGGGCACTTTACTATTGAGATACATTCCCAACATTTTTTATTTTTTTGTTTTGAGACAGGGTCTCACTAAGTTGCTGAAGGTAGCCTTGAATTTGGGATCCTCCTGATTCAGCCTTCCCAGTCATTGGGATTACAGGTGTGTACCCCCTTGCTCAGTAGGATATGCAAATTTAACAAATGAGAAAACCATCTAAATTTGGGGAGAAAATTTCTGTCTTATATTGTAGCACAAAAATCCTGACTAGTCAATAGAACATATATGCCAAGTTTTTCAAAAGGTTTTATGAGGATTCTTGAGGGGTATAATTTTATTTTATCTATTAAATACAGCTAGTTCAGAAAATTATATAAGGGAGTTGATGGATGTCTTGAGCAAATGTGTCTTTCATATAGGTATTAATGATGGTAAAACATTAACAAATCTCCCAGTGTATTTTTCTGCAAATAAAATAGCTTTAAAACAAACAAACAAAAAATAGGTACTTAATCATGTAGAAGAAGACAATAAATAAAAGTTCATAAAGAGACAGGGAAGATAAAATTTGGTGACAGAGAGACTCTAAAATTATATTCAGAGAGATTTTCACCATAAAGCAGGAAGATGGTAAAATGTCAATTATAACCAAGTTCAAAAACTAACAATATACATATGTATCATGAGATAGGTACTGAATGGGAAATGAGAATGAAGACCAGTTTCATTCATAGTAGTCACTGAACTTGGCATATCTTCTTTCTTGCTAAATTAGGAAGGTTTTATTTATTTATTTTTATGTGGTCCTGAGGATCAAACCCAGTGCCTCACACATGCTAGGCAAATGCTCTCCCACTGAGCCACAAACCTAGCCCTAAATTAGGAAGGTTTTAAACCAGTATTTTCCCAACTAGCAATCTTAGTACTAAAATTCTCCAAAATTCCTGTAGAGAAGAATAAATTATCCTCTCTCCAAAAAGTGTGCCCCTCTTAAGGAGCCTCATTAGCATCTAAAGGCACTGAAAGGTCCCACAGCAAAGAAAACAGATCCCTTCTTCCAAATTTTTTGACCATGGAATCCAATTTTATGTAGCACCTGTTAAGATCTTCCAGGGACCTCTTTTTGTGAAATTTTCTCCTAGAAAATTAGATCAGGTCAATAGAAATAACAGATTTTTTGATGAGCTCAGTATGTTTGAAAATTGTCTAGCAAATATATCATGATGCCCATTTATGCTTCCATGGAAGCAGGTGAACTTGTTTCCTTCAATGACTCTTCCAAAAACAAAATTCTACCATACCAAAATAGTTAGAAGTAGATTGGGCATGTAGGTGCCTATTTAATTATTTTAAAATCTGAACTCATTCAGTCAATTACTTGTGAACTTGTACTGCTTAGGTAAAATGTATGTAAACATCTTAATTCATTTTTAATTATGCATATATTTTATTATACAAATATTGAGTGAATTATTTGCCTGAATGAATTATCTGCTTATGGTTTTTATTTTTCATTGACCTTCATGGTCTCTTGGTTTCTCCAAGTGTGTCTAACTGTACTACAAAGCTAAATTTGAATTATTTTTTATGCGATTCATTCTCTTTCTCCTTTCCATCGAGCATGGATAATCAAGAATTCATGGTATTATGGATTTTTAAATGTCAGATATTATAAAGCTGTCTTGCCTATTACAGTAAAAACTTCATTAAAGGCTATCATGTATTCAAAGTGGTGTGTAATTCAAAGCAGCTGCATATCCAATTCCTCCACATGTACTATTGTCCTTTAAATAAAAAACAACAGATAAAGTACTCTTAGTTTCAAGCCTCATTTCTAGGTGCTAGGCATTTCAAGGTAAGTATATTCTAATAAAATAATTATAGTTGCTTATCATTAAAAGATATGATGCTTTCCTTGGTCCATATATTATACAGACACAGCTCCTATTGTGTGATGATCCTTTTATCATATACTATTTTTCCAAATTCTTATATTTTCACCTTGCATTTCAGAAACATGTCAAAAATCTTGATTCTTCATTTTTAAAGTTTTTGCTTCTAGTAGAAAAGAATCTTTCTTTCCTCATTGAAGAAAAATATTCACTTGTGGGTCTGGGTTACTTCAATATCATTCTCTTTTATTCATGAAATATGTGTGATTTAAAAAATGACAATGCATAACCACTCAAATGTAGTCTTTTTGTACTTGTATGTCATAGATGGTGATAGTTTCCTAATAAGAACATATGTGCTTTAATTGGTTTTCCTAAAGAGGTTACTTTTATGATCAAGAAAAATGAAATTAAGTTACTATGGGAATAAAGATAAAGTAAGTAATATAAATTATCTATCTTGAATGATCATGATAGAAAAAAAAAACATCATGTAAAAGCCAAGAACAAACTTAAATCAAGATTAAAACAGGCGAATTTCATATCCTTCTGTCCTCCTTCAAGATGATGTGTTTTATCAGGCCAAATGTCTCTGCCATCAATAATTTTGTAAATCAACTTTTACAAAGGGAAAGATAAAACCTCTCTTTATGTAAACTCTTACACGTCACAAAAAAGGCTTATAAGTGCTCCAAACTTACGGTTTTGGCACACCAGCTGCCTTGAGTTGAGGGAGGAGAACAGGGGTTAGCAGAAAGTGTATTTAGGATGGATGCCACCCACCATCAAGTAATGGTTTAAGTAGAAAGTAATCAGAGGGAGACCACAGCAGCTAAATTTCAACCAAAGATATTCTAGGTTTAGAACAATAAATAATTTTAATCAGGTATGTTCCAAAGAGCAAATAGGTCTCTAAGGCTATAACTCAGCCTGAATAAGCACTTGGAAAGTCTGCCGGATCAGCAGCCACTCCGTGTACACAGCACACCACCTGACTTTCCATTAAAATCTGGAACATCTTTGGTACAGAGAAGCCCATATGTTGTGAAACACTTTGAACTGAGAAACATATCTAATTTATTAATGCAGACAGCATCTTTCACCCACATCAG
The DNA here is from genome assembly GCF_045843805.1 of Urocitellus parryii. NCBI lineage: Eukaryota > Metazoa > Chordata > Mammalia > Rodentia > Sciuridae > Urocitellus > Urocitellus parryii. Next base: position 80,901,144 of record NC_135540.1, read on the forward strand.
AACACAGGTCACAAGGTGAAGGGTGTCATGAAAACGCTGATATGGATGAAGCGAGAGGGACACACATGAAAACCTTAGCACTTTTCTGGAGTCCTGCCTCATTACAGCCAGGACTGCCTTATAATAAAGTCTTTTCAGTGTGTTAGTAACTAAACACTCTTGGAAGGGGTCCAACATGAACCACCTCTCAAGGAGTCTCCAACCAGGTAACATGACACTTAAGCTTCCACACAAACCAATGTCTACATTTGATGAATAAGTCATTAAGACAGTCTCTAGGATGCTAAAGGGATTACCTTTCTTATCAGGGCACACAGCCTTGTATATATGCTTCAAGCTTCAATTCATCATTTCAAGGGAATGTCTGGCCTCTGCATCAGAGTTTATCATTTGATGCTAGAAGACCACAGTGGGGCTGATAAGGGACACTAAAATTATAATGTGCAGAATGAATTGAAGCCCCAAAGTATACTGTGCCTGAGTTATTCAAATCCTTACACATAGTTCACCCAGTCTATAGCAACAATAACAACAACAAAACTATACAATGTGTGTGAATGAAACAAACTCAAATTCTACCTCCAAACTTGTGGTTTATACTAAAAATGAAACTTGTCAATACAAAAAAAATTATTGTTTGTCTCTCCAGTGCCTCAGTTATTCCCTGGGCTTATAACAAAGAAAACAAATATCAACATAAGAGTTACTTGAGTATCTGCAGTATTGCCTCCTGCCTTGCCCACCAGACTTCCTTCTAATCCTTGTTACTTCCACACTGCTCCTTCATTCAGCTCTGCCCCCAGAGATTCACTAAAGTAAACCCATCATTCACTGTCAAGACAGCTTCCTCAAGGATCTGGGGTGTTGTGGATAATGCAGGGCAGGTTTCTGTTTCCCTAGTGGAAGTGAGCCCCTTACAGGTCATGCTTATGGTTCTAAGAAGAAAGTAAAACCTGGTTCAGTTCAGCCTCTAGCTAAAGACTTCTGCATTATAAAGCATAATTCACATTTATTGTAAATGTCATCATGCCTTTGAGCTCTAGAGTTTATTCACAGTTTCAACCTTGGACTTTCCTTGATGGATGTGTTAGTTTTTCCTTTTTTTTTTTTTTTTTTTCCAGGAGTCCTACATATCAAAGTTGGGGGAAATGTCTCAGAGCACTGAGGCATAGTTTCCTTTCTTGAAGATTCTTTGATGCTTCACTAAAGAAGGCTTTGCATTCACGTTTTCTTTATCATGAATGTAAGGAAGGAAAAATCCTAGTGCATCCTCAAAGCATATAAATAGGGTTTGGAAACTTTCCCTCAAGCCATTAGCACAAGAGGAGAAGACTGTTAGCATCTAAGTTATTCACTTCACCACAGGGGCTAAGGGAAGAAACCTTGTTAAGCCATGAATTTCAGTCTGCAGTGATCTGCGTTGAAAAATGGGATGAGCAGATTCTCGTGGGCAGATTCCAAGAGATGTTTAGGATCCGCAGCTGCTCCACCCCCAGCCCCCAACTCCTCCCAGGGTGGATGGTACAACTCCTATTTGCCCAGATGGGTTTTAAGTAATGTATACACTCAAGCACCTGGTTTTATTTGGGTGTTTGCCACGTAGGGACTATCAAGTAGAAAGTGTCAAATATAGTAACACAGAGGGCGTGAGGAGTTAAGAGCCGGTGGGTGCAAGATCTGGAGAAGCGAAAACCTAAAAGGCGAGGGGAAGGCATCTAGTTCAAGTGCGCTTTACTCTCTGGAGCCCTTTGGGCTGGCATAAAATGGCATCTGCTTCAGGGTAAACACAGGTCGAGCCTAGCCCAAGGGAATTTCCGCTGACCAATTTAGGAATCATTGGGATAAGGTCCCCTAGAAGTACTCCAGGCACCCTGAGCAGGAGGGCTAAGCTGAGCATAAAATGTCGCCCCCAACCCTCTCTATTGCTCTGAGCTCTTCTCTGGACTCCCACTCACTTGGGATTATAAAACTGGGCTTATCTGGATCGCAGCTGGAGAAATGCAGAGTGTGACAGGGCAAGGGACACAGAGGGCAGCTACGAAGGGCGGGGAAAGGTCCCTAGGTAGCACTAGGGAGACAAGGGCTGACAAGGAGCTGTGGGGGGTCCTGGGAGAAAGCCAAAGAGCGAGTGACAGCAGGAAGGGGGCTCCCCTTGAGCACTCACCTGCTGCTCCCGCACGAAAGCTTCGAACTGTGTTGCCTTCGCGCAAGGGCTGAGGGCGCCGGGGCTGCGAGCTTCGTTGTCGGGAGCTTGGCATCCGTGCTGCCTCCACTCTGCCACTGTCGCTGTACCTGTCATAGAGCCGCAGCATATGCTCCGACACCTTGTCAAGAGGCTGCAGCTCTGGGCCAGGGCCACCACCTGCCGTGCGGTCTCCTGGCATAGCTTGGTGGAGCTCAGGCAAATGTTGTTTCGGTCTCTCTCCCTGCACTAGGCTCACGCCGAAGAAGCCCAGCCACAGATAGAGCAGGATGCGCGCCCCAGCCATGGCGAGGTCCGGGTGCCGCGCGTCCGCTCGGTGTATCGCACGGGAACACTCCCAAGGCGCGAGGGGCCGGCGACAAGGCTTGAACTTCTAAGCCGCTGCGGTAAGGGCACTGGGAGCCCAGGGCAGAGCTGGAACCGGACAGCGACAAGCCCCACTTTCTGCGCTGATTGAGCGCGAACCCGCAGGTGGGCTCTTCTGGGGCAGCGATGCGGATCTCACCCGCGAAGGGCGCTGCAGGCGTTGTCTCCAATCCAACGCTGGGGAAGAGCTGTAGGTCGCCGCGTGTGTGGCCCGAGTGTTTTCAGGAGCTGCCTCTACCCTCCCTCCCCACTTTATTTTCGGGAACACCCTGCCGAAGCGGCTGCGCTGGGGACGCGGGTTAGAGCTGCCTTCAGCGCGTGCCGGAGCTGGGGTGAGAGCAGGGTTCTGGAGGGCGCTCACTAGCTCGCCTTTTCCAGGGACTGGAGGAGCCGCGGAACCGCCAGTCTGAGTTTTGAGTGTAAGTGCGTGGTGTGTGTGTGTGTGTGTGTGTGTGTGTGTGTGAGAGAGAGAGAGAGAGAGAGAGAGAGAGAGAGAGAGAGAGAGAGAGAGAGAGAGAGAGACTCTTGACTCTCTAACTTCGCTCCTTCTTCCTCTGACTGATCTGTTCAGTTCGCTGCCAATTTCGCCCTCTCCTTAGCCCTAGTAGGCACTCGGACCTGGCAGTAGCCAGGAGAGAAGTGAGGAGGGAAGTAACCAGTGAACCAGCAGGGGGAGGGAGAGAAGAGGAAGTAGGGTGGGGGTGCCTAGGGAGAGGAGGGAGAAGGTAGAGGAAGCAAAAGTAGGAGGGACTTTTTTTTTTTTTTTTTTTTTAATCTCTTGGAGAACAGTGGCCACATTCCCGCTAGCAAGAAGGCAGAGGAAAATAAAAGAGTTTCTTCCTGGGTTTTTAATCTTCTGACTCCAAACAAAATCGCGATGTGAATTCTATTCTCATTTCCTTTCCTGGGCTTCCTGTGTCTGAAGCTATGGACCCTGCACCTGTGCCTCTTGGCCATAGCTACCTGTCATCCTGAGAGCTTCTCATCATAGCTCCCCTCTCCCGCTGCAAAAAAAAAAAAAAAAAAAATCAGTGAGAGCCTATTTCATGCTACAAACATGCTAATTCACCCACCCTCACTCCCCTATACTCCCTGGAGAGGTTTCCCTGCAGAATTGGGCGGTGGTGGTGACGCTCAGGGCTTCTGGAAGATCCCAGAGTGCAAGCAGGTTCCTGGAGTTGCTAGCTTTGATATCCTTGCTAATTCTCTATTTTTCTGGGCTATAAATGGAGATTAAACTACTACCCAGCGTTTTACCCCACATGAATCATAACCTAGGCGCTTTTTAAAAAAAATGTTCCATGTGTACTATTTTCAAAGAATTTTCATGACAAACCCCGTTTTACAGACTAAAAAACTAAGGCAAAATGATACACAGTGTAGCATAGATGAGCTCTAAAATCAGGGAGTCTGACTTCTGGGCTCAGACCCTTAGTCACCACAGTATCAATAATGAAACTAGCATTTAAATTAAAGTTTAAAAGTACAACTGGTGGATATTATGTTCTTGTCCCTGTTCCTGGCTAATGAAGTAAACTCTCCATGTCTCTTGCAACTCCCTGCTCCCTCTGTGGGGCCTTGAATTTTATTGAAAAGAAGATAGGCTCAAGGGTTACCTTGAGCTTCCAGAATCTCTGTTTCTTCTTTAATGGTGAATAACAGCACATTCCTTTCAGAGTTTTGTTTGGATGACATTAGAAAGCAATGTTAAAGTGACTGGCACACTGACTAGCCTTTACTAGGGACTCAATCCCTTTTTATCCCAAATTTATCCCAAATGCAGACTATATTCTCCCCACTCAGTCACTTCTCATCCCCCTGTGGTTTGGATTTTGCCCTTAGCCACCCCAGGAACTGTTCTGCAGATAATAACACATGCTTCAAGTGTGTTTGAGAGGATTCAATGGGATCATGTGGGTGATCTTTGCCTGGCATAGAGAACATAATAGCTTTTGTGATTAATAATGAAGACCTAATTGCGAAATTCAATAGGCCCTGGAAACTCACTCCCTCTTTGATTTTTCCCTGTGAATCTTTGGTTGTGTTCCCTCCCCTTTCTGCTCTCTCAATTCTGTGAGCTGCCTTCCCTAATGTTTCTCACATCTTTATACTCTGCCCTGGGAGAATGACAAATCGAGAAGATTCTTCTCTGCTCCTGCTGTTGAGGTGGTCACCTCTGACCTTTCAATATGTAATTCTGGGTCTCCCACAGCCCTAACCATCCTTGTCAAAAATTCATCCTATTCCCCTTGAAAGTGTCCCTGAGACTTGCCTCCCTTAAACTCCTGTGTATATTTATTTTGCGACATTTGTCACTCTGTTCTCAACATAATTCTTTGTTTGTAGGAAGCTGTGTTGTGGGGCTGCAGACAACTGTGCATCCTGAGTGCCCACCTTCATCTCTTGTAGTTCTGTATAGTCCTTTCTCAGTACCTTTACTTTCTCATTAGCACAGTGCCTCCAGCATTGCAAAGACTTAAAGAGAGATAGTGGAGACCTGAGAGAATTGTGTGTCAGTTTTTTTTTTTTCTAAAGCAAACATCAATTTTAGTGACCAGACATTACATTCAGAATAAGCAAAGTAATGAGGCGATATTAAGCATGTAGAATAATCTCTAGCAGAACTCTCAGCTGTAACTGCAAGATGGTATAAAGAGTCTGGATGTGGAAACCAGTTAACTGAAGATTGCTTTTAGGAGCCAAATCCTAAACCTAAAATGGCACGTTTGCAACTAATACACCCAGGAAGATGGAGCAATGGTTGAAATGGGTGAAGCCAGCAGCAGCATGACCAGCAATGATGAATAAACCTACCCATTCACACCTGTCTGAGTGACCTTTTGGGGAATTGAATTGAAAGCAAATTGAACTAGGAAAAAAAATCAAAAATCCAGTCTCTAGTCTGTCAGAACACCTGGAGATGCCAGTTGAGATACTTTAAGAGAGAAGCACACAGAGTCTTAGATCTGGATGGATTAAATGGTTTCCGAATGCTGGAATACTTAGAAGCCTCCTCCCTAAAGCAATCAATGAATAAGTAAATAAATCATAGGATTCAAAATTCTGGCTGAACATCAGATTTTTTTGATGCTCAGGATCCCTGAAAAGTGCAGCTTTTCAGAAAGAGTAAGATTAAGGTATTAGTAGTACAAGTGTCTTGTATCTAATTTCTCCAAGACATCTGATTAATGAATTAAAGTTGCTTTAATGTTTTAATAATAGAACTTTCCTATTTTATATTAGTGCTACTGTTACAGACAGATATTAAACCATAGGACATACCTCACTCTCTTTTCCTAAACACAAGAAAAATTGAACAGACATGAGTTGAAAACAACAGCAAACACAAATTTAGGATTTTACTGGATTCTGTTAAGTTGAGCTCTACTTTTGTCAGCGAAATCTTCTGTGTATATGTTTCTGTGAATACTCTGTATCTTTATTTCCATGATTTACATTCATTGTCTAAAATCTTCTCACAAATGAGACCAAATTCTACTTATGTACAGGTGATAATATATCACAATGAAACCTACTGTTATATATAATTATAACTTGCCAATAAAAATATTTTTAAAAAAACTTATAGAAATGCCAAGAACACCTTTCCTTTAATTACTATTGAATATTCATGTAAGCCTGAATTAGTAGTTGTGGGGGCTCTGGTTCCTTCTTATCTATTTCACTACTGCTGTGTTTGTTTCATTCATTCAATAAATATTTAGTAACTATTGTGCTCTTGACATTTAATTTAGTATTGAGAATGTAGAGGTGGAATCATTTGGTCCCTTCCTCTGAACTTAAGCCTACTGGGGATATAGGAACATCTTCTTAATTAACTTAAGAAATCTTAATATAACTTTTTCTGGCTGAGCAATTTTGTCTGCTAATCAGAGCAGGGAAGCTGTATGGAAGAGATAATACTTGAACTGAGGGGTAATAGTTTTAAGCAGGTGATTTCCCGAGACTGTTGCAGATCAGATATTCCACACAGAGGAAGGGTATTATCCACAGAAGTGGGCGTCGTCTTTCTTTGGGGATCCTCTTCCAATTTCTACCAATCTTTCTTTTCACATATTTTTTCAGTTAATTGGTTATCAGAAATGTGACAATTGTCCTTTCTTTCTTTGGTACTAGGAACTGAGCCTAGGGGCACTTAACCACTGAGCCACATCCCCAGCCCCCCTCTTTTTTTTTGTACTATTTTTAGAGACAGGGTCTCACTGAATTGCTAAGTGCCTCACTAAGTTGCTGAGGCTGGCTTTGAACTCATGATCCTCCTGCCTCAGCCTCCTGAGTCACTGGGATTGCAGGCATTTGCCACAGTGCCCGGTGACAAATGACATTTCTAACTTTAACTTCTTTACAGAATTGCAGCTCCTTCATTTTAATGAGTTTGTGGACATGCTGTTGATATCATAAATTCAGAGCATTTGAAATAAAACTGATTATCCCTACTTCCCAGTCTTATTCTGGGTTTCCAAGCTTTTATAAATGACACCATTATCCTTTCAGCCCTCCAGGTTCCTGTCTTAGACTCATATTCACCCTCTTTCCTCTGGCCTCCATCTGGAATCCATTGCTGTCACACAAAGGATGTTTCTTTGGTATTTTTCCCTTCTGACCTCTTTATTTTTATGGTAACTTTTTTATTGAGGTACTAATTTGTTTTAATCTAGGTTAGTTTCATAATCTAAGTGGCTTCTAGTTCCTCCCCCACCAACTGTATTTGATTTCTGTTGCCACATAACAAATCACCACAATCTTAGAGGCCTACAACAACACCCATGTGTTTTTCCACAGTCTTGCAGGTCAACCATCCAGGTGGGCTCAACTGAGTTCTTGGCTCATAGCCAAGTAGTTGGCAAAGCAGTGGTCTTATCCAAAGGCTCTGGGTAGAAATCCTCTTCCAAACTCATTTCAGTTTTAGCAGTTCCTTACAGTCCTAGACCTGAGGTCTCATTGTCTTGGTGGCTGCTAGCTGAGGCCTGTTATTGGCTACTAGAAACCACCTATCATTTCTGCCATGTGAGCCCTTCCATCTTCAAGTAGCAATGAAGAATGTTTTGCACATTGAATGTAATACTTTCTATCTCTTTCTCCAGAAAGAGCCCCTGTCCTTTTAAAAACCTTACCTAAGGTTAGGCTCATGAAGGAAAACTTTCCTTTTTTATTTTTTTTAAAGTCGGCTTTGCTAGACAATGTAAAGCTAATCACTCCAGTGATATCCACTCATTCCTTCAGCTTTTTCCCACACTCAGAATGGAGGGGATTGTACAAGATTCTGGGTTAGCAGGAGTCCTTTTAGAATCCTATCTACCATAGTAGTCATGTATGGGGTTGCTAAGTTTATTCTCCTAGAACTTTGTCCATTCCTGCTATAAACTTTTCCCCCAAAGAAGACAAGTAGCCATTCATTACTAACTAAATTAAAAAAAAAATTAAAACAAGACCTCAGTTCAATACCTGTATCCTTTCATACTTGCCTCAAGCTAATATTTTGGTGTCCAGCTCTCTTTTCCCTCATATTGCAATGTTCCAGCCATACTACATGGTCTGGTTTCCTTCACTACCATTTTTTCTTTGCCTGGTTTATCCTCCTTAATACTCATCTGCAAATGCTACCTTTTCCATAAGTGATACCTCATAAGTCCAATGGATTATGAATGCTTAATCCTTTATTGTGTTGCAGCATTTATTACTTATATTACTTAAGAGATTCTGTTATATGTTGTTTTTGTTTACTTTTATAAAGAGCTAACTGCTGCCTTAATAAACCCCAGCTCCCTCAGGCTTAGCAGCAATAGAAAAATAGCCACCTGCGGAGGAGTGGCCAGCCCTCTCTGATTTTTTCTTCCCCAGACACTTTTCCTCTGTCCTTTCTCTGACTGATTCCTAGTCCCATGATTTGAAAGAAAGACATAAGAAGGTCTGGAAGAGAAATGTTCCAGAAACAGGAATAGCAGTTGAAAAGAACAACCTGCTCAGAGGGTTTTAGCCAAAGGTTTGGTGTTATTCGCTCTCTGATCCATGAAGGAAAATAGGACAAAAATCTGAAGCATAGACTGAGGTTTGGGAGAGGCAGAAGTATCACTACATTAATTTATTTCTGTTCTGATGCAAAGACCCTCAAGACAACTATTGTTGTTCAACTTTTCCTCTCACCGCCTTCCCCAAATTTCCTTATATATCATTGCCTACTTAATAAATATTTGCTGAGCTGAATCCAATTGAATAGTGGTGAGCTAAAGGGGTGTTACATCAGATATATCCTGTCCCAAATCCCATTTCTCTATATAAATAAAATAAAAAAATATATTGAGAATCCTATGGAATAAAATAAATTGATTCAGCATTTTCTTATTTCCTGTTTTTAAAAATTTGCTTCAACTGTTTTTCAACGAAGATGTTCCTTAAAATTTTAATGATATGAAAATTAATGATGACTAAACAAATATAATAAGGAATAAGAATTAGTCAGTTCCTTGAGGGCAGAAACTGTGTTTTATATATTTTTGTATCACCCATAGTCACAAGACTCAAACAAAACCACAATTAGCATCTTAGGATATAGCTTCCACTCCCTCTTTTTTCTCTGCCTTGGGTGTAGAATATTTCTGTGTTGATTATATCTTTATAATCATGCAGTATTTCTATTTTTTTCTCTGCAATTAAAATAAATTATTTAATGAGGGGAGTATATGCTATTATATTATGGTCTTTGTATGCTATTTTATATTTTCATAATTAACAAATCAGAACAGTTCGAACACTAAGTTTTTATGACTAATTAACATATCTGGTCATGCATTAATTAATTCCACTTTTACTAAAATTTTCTACTGATAATGGTGCTATGAGAATTTACCACTATGCTCCCTCTACAAATAATGTGTGTGTTTGTGTGTGATATTTTATTTCTAAGTTATATATATATATATATCTTTTTCCCTTTGTGGAATGCCTGGAGTCATACTTGAATCACAGCATGTGACGGGTGTTTAGCTCATCTTTTATTTAATACCAGGGATTGAACTCAGGGGCACTTGACCACTGAGCCATAGCACTAGCCCTATTTTGTATTTTATTTAGAGACAGGGTCTCCCTGAGTTGCTTAGCGCCTGCTTTTGTTGAGGCTGGCTTTGAACTCGAGATCCTCCTGCCTCAGCCTTCCCAGCCCCATGCCCAGCAGGACAGCTCATCTTGACAGTTTTCCTCTCACTGTCTGTTAACTCATTAATTGGTTGAGACTTGGAGGGGCTCCTCAGGTGCTCTTCGTGTTCTTTCCCTCGTGAAGCTGACAGTCTCTGCTCTGTGGAGCTCTTCTCACCTTTCAAGTCGGTTTTCCTCCTTTAGTTCTTACAGGTGCCATTTTTTTTCTTGGCAGTTGTGTTTAAATACTCTGGCCTTCAAAAGACCTTCTTTTTACTATCAAATTTCCAGATTATTCTCATTGGGTCTTATCAGCCATTGCTGTACACAGTAGTTATTTAAGTCTGACTTTTTAAAATTTATGTATTCTTTTTGTAGTGCTGGGGATCAAACCCAGAGTGCTTTACCACCAAGCTACAGGCCCAGCCCTTTCTATTTTTCATTTAAGGCAAGGTCTCACTAAGTTGCCAGTGCTGGCCTTGAACTTACCATCTTCCTGCCTCAGCCTCCATAGTCATTAGGATTATATGCCACTGAGCCCAGTTTAGAATCTGATTCTTGCCATTTGGGAAAAGTTACTACTTTGAAAAAGTCTTTTCTTCTTAAAGCCCACCTTCTTCCATCTAATCCCTTTGATGATTATTTCCTGAATTGAATTTCTAAGAGCATAACACTTAAATATTTCATGTTCTGGCAATTGTGCCTCACACAATTTAATGAACACTTCCGTTATATTTCTGTGTTCATTTCTTGAGTTATCATGCAGGGAAGACCCACAGGTAAGGAAGAGTTGGTAACGCCGAAGTACACAGCCTCCTTTTTAACTTCTCCCTCTTCCTGATTTCAGGTCCACTCTGTGTCTCTCCTAAACTTCTAACATTTTCTTTTCTTGTCCCTCTTTTTTCCTATCAAACACAAATCTAAATGAAGGTCATAGGCATTGGGGCTGTGGAGAGAAGTTACTGACCCTCCACTGCCTGGAGCTGAAAGTCCCTTGAGGGAGGTGGATCTCATTTGTCACCTTGGCCACTCAGAGATCCATTCATCAGAAGGGATTCATTGCATCATTGCAAGCATCTGCCTTTTCACCCTGCAAATTTTCAGGTGGAGCTGGAAATCAGATGACCCATGTAAAGCCTTAACAGGATCAATTAAAGTTGGTTAGGCATGGTGACGAATGCTTTAAAAATACGGACAGATGGGAGTGTAGAAATGATAAATATCACCACTGGGGACTAATTTTATTCTTTACTTTTGCTTCAGGGTTTCCAGGTGTTTTTCTAGCTTTTCTTCCTTGAGGGAAGTCGTTTTAAACTGCCCCTGGATATCTGCCCATGGAAAAGCAAACAGCTTTCTTTGACCACAAATGATCACCTACCAACAACTCCTCCACCCTGTTTTTCAATTTTTGAACTCTGGGGTTAATTCTTGCCTTATAAAATTAAGATCAAGATTACTCTGGCAAGGAGCCAGTCCTGCAAACCAGTTCTTTTACTGGGCAATGAAGAGTGATTGCATAAATGCTACATAAATATTTCAAGTATCCATGTTGTCAATCCTGGTAACTATTGCTGAGCTGTAAACAGAGCTGCAGTGTCTGGATAGTGCTGGGGGAGCCGAGTAGGATTTGACCAGACAGGAATTAAAATGGAATGGAAGCTAACAGACCCTGAAGTAGGCAAGATTCAGGGTTATGGCTTCTTTGCTTTTGTAATCCCAAATTTACACTAAGTGCGCAATATTTTTTAAATTGAATTGCATATTTTGAAAGAAGTGCAAATAGAAAGAGATTGATGTTTACCCGTATAGCGAGTTCAGTGTGTATTTTTGAGTTCTGAGGCATTGACAAAGAATAACCCCAAGGAACATCTTGCAGTCCTATGGAAGTTGTCCTTGTCTTAAAACACTCTAGAGCAAGTTTCTTGGTAATATGACACAAACCCAAACCAACATGTTAATCTTTTCCAGATCAGTAAACTTTAGATTTCATTTGATCACGAAGCCTTTCTACATGACTCCAGACCATTAGGATTTGATGTACCAACACGCAACAGGAAAATGACAATACAAATAGGCATTTGAGAACATTTGCATCTCTATGTGGAGCACAGCTTCTTAAGAGCAAGAGTCATGCATGGGCCCAAAGAGCTCTTTGCCTACAGTAGGTAATCTGTAAATACGCTTTAAAGAGTGAGGTGCAGTTAGTGAGACCCTAATTCTGTCACCTAAGATGACAGGAAGATGAAGAGAGTCCCCTCACCCTTTAATTGTAAATTAACCTGGCCCTACTCTATCATGTTGAGAGCAGAAATTTATTTTCCTTTTAACAAAAAGGCAGCAGGGCTTTTCTTTTAGTAATGAAATTATGGGTTACAAAATGTTTTCAGTATTTTTCTTCCTAAATTCAGCGCTTGTTCACGATGCAAGTGTGATTGTCTTCTTGAAATCTCTTGAGTGACTCATGTCATAAAAGACAGGAAAGTGATCTGTAGCACACCTCAAGCCGTGACTTCCTACGCTTCCCTTGAATCATACATAGACTTGCTAATTGAAATTAATTCAGGAAATCAGATACAAGTCCCAACAAAGAGCAGTTTGCAGCCAGGCATCTTCCTGGTGGTTTCAAATCTTTCCGTTTCTCCCCACTCAGGTAGGAAGAGATTTTCAATGTTGTTGATCTCCTCTGAAAAGCTGTAGAAAATATCTGTCCTGCTAGGTGAAAGAAATCCCACCTGGTGGCAGTGTTTGGATTGTATTCCCAGCAAATGTTGGGAACACAGCTCCCTTACAAACACTAATGGGCTCAAAGAATGGAGGAGCAGAATGTTAGGGACCTTGCCTCCTAATATGAAGATGGCTCTGATAGAACCAGTCCTGGCCTGTTATCAGAAAGTTCTGGGCACAAAGGTGAATCCTTTCTTTCCACCTCTGTCCTTAAACAAAGCAAAACCTCAGTGTTCTGACTGACATAGTAGGAGAGGAACTTTCTCCCTGGGGATGGTCTCCAGGGAGGCAGAGTGCAGAGTGTACCACCTGTGGGTAGTGCACTTGGTGAGTAATGAGATGGGAGCAATCTTTTCATCAGCAACTCAAAGAGCTTCTTTCTTTGACTCTTGACATTCTGCCAGGCTTCAAGAGCCCCCTAATAAAATGTAGATATCCCTGGGAAGGCTAACACCTTGAGCATTATCAACTGGTATCAGTTAACACCTTAAGGGAAACTTAGGAGTGTTGCCAAAGTGGGCAGAGAATGAAAGGGGAAGGAGAAACGGTACCCAGTATCAAGAATTGCTTACTTTACTATTTTGTCCAGGGTCAGCCCTGCCTAAGTATGCAGAACAAGTGGACTCTGTCTTACCTCAGTGGCCTTGGACAAGTCCTTCAGCTATGCTAGTTTCTAGTTTACCTGTTAATTGGAGAGCATAATTATTCTTTATCTCGTGAAGGGTGTTGGGAGAATTTATGGTCTATAAAACACTTGAGATTTTTAGTGTGAGGCAGTTCATAAGTACAAAGTATTATTATTGGTTTGATTACGGGACTATAAATGTGATATAGGTAGCATCATAATAGTGATGTTATGTAAAAGTACTTATCTCTAGTTCTATAGAGAGGTGGGGCTATTTGTATACATTTACTAAGCCATAGTAGAAGAACTACTAAATATTGATAAATATAGATTAGGTCCTGATATAATGAAGATGTTGTTAGATTTTATTACCTAACACAGGTGTTTTATGGTATTTCTTATCTGAGAATAATATCCGAATGTGTAGCCAAGCCCCGATCAAAGTCAGTGTGGGTATTTTTTTTTAATCCTGTGAAAATATGGAAAGGTCTTCTTTTGTTTCTGTAGATATTACTATTATCTTACTCTTCAGTGGCAGGACATACTCATATTCATGCTGGTTTAAAACTCTTATTGCTATGTGGCCCCTGTCTCTTTCCACACACAGAAGCAGAACTAGAATAGCCAATGGTGGCTTTTTACTTGATACTTGTCCAAGAATCTATAGTGATTCTCCAGAGACTCACATTCGATCTTTGAATTCCTCAGTCCAGAATTCAGGAGCTTCTACCAATCCACTCCATCAATTTCCATTTCCATTTCTATTTTTCCATGAATTCAATACATTTGTCTAATCTGTTTGCCAGTAATAGCCCCTCTTGAGGTGTAGATTCTATGGCATAAAGAGTTAGAGGGACATAGCAGCTGTGAAGTAAAGTTGCTTAATGCATAAATAAATAATTTAGTCCCTGAAATACTTTTCTTCATTTTCCCCTCTAATTTTTATTCTTTGAGTTTTCAAAATCTGGCTCAAAATTCAATTCATTTATGTAATCCTTTAATTCAGTGTTACATACTATTAACTATATGTTGAGTTGAGTACTTAATACCTCCTTGACCAAGCCTATCTGATTAGGGTTGTCCTTACATTTAGACTCCATATTTAAATTGGAAATTAGCTCCTCTGATTTGCTGCTTTATAAAAATGAATGTTCATGATTTAATGTATGCTTTGTATATAAGAAAATGAGCTTAGGTATCAGAGCAAAACCCTGGATTTGCCCTTATCTCATTGCAATATTCTTAATTTAATTATCTCCTACTTGAGATAAGTACTTAGTTTTAATTATCTAAATTTCCCTAAGCCTTAGTTTCTCTATGTAATTCTTTCTCTCTTGCTCTCTCTCCAGTGCATTGCCAGGTTGTTTTCTTTCACTTCTGATTGGCTGGATAACTTGTGCCATAAATACTTGGAAGAATGATGAAAATCTTTGCAACACTCATTGTGTTACGTTTCACCAGGAAATTTGCTGCACAAAGAACTACTTTAATATAGTGTGACCAACTTGTCTTGATTAGCTGGGCACTATCTTGGTCTTAGCATATTCTGCACAACTTCTCTGTCCTGAGCAAACCAGAATGGTTGGTCACTATTTTAGCTGGGTTTTTCTAGGGAATTAAAACTACTAGGACACACACACACACACACACACACACACACACGGGGTGTGTGTGGGGGAGATGGTGTATCCTTAATCTGAAAGTCAGAAGTCCAAAATGTTCCAAAATCCAAAACTTTTCGAGTGCAAACACGGCTCTCAAAAATTTTCTATATTGCAGGTTTGAAACATAATTCCTTCTTCTTTTTAGAATCTCAGTCTTTGCTCTCAAAATGGACATTTCAGATATTGGATCTTCATATTCGGGATACTCAACCAGTAAAATCAATGTCAGGATTACAAAAAAAAAAAAAAAAACAACCCCCCCCCAAAAAAAAACCTTTATTAGTCAGCTTTTTGTTGCTAGGACCAAAATACCTGCAAAGGACAACTTAGAAGAGGAAAAGTTTATTTTAGGCTGACGCTTTCAGTCCTATGTCAGCCACCTCCATTGCTCTGGCCTGAGGTGAGGCTGAACATCATGGCTGAAGGATATGGCAGAGGAAAGCAGCTCACCTCATGGCAGCCAGGAAGGAGAGAGAGAGAGAGAGAGAGAGAGAGAGAGAGAGAGAGAGAGAGAGAGAGAGAGAGAGAGAGAGAGGTGCTACATGGAAGAGGAACCAACCCTTCAGGGAGTATCTCTCAGTGACCAACCTCCTCCAGATATACCCCAACTGCCTAACAGCCCATCCAAAGTAGGATGGACTTATTAGGTTACAGCTCTCACAATCCTATCATTTCACCTGAATGGATATTTCTTCATCAACACAGAAGATTTTTTTTTGGGGGGGGGACCCTATAACCAAACAGATACTTCAGATAAAAGATACTCAATGTATGTGTGTGTGTGTGTGTATATATATATGGAGAGAGGTCCCAAGAGATTTATTTTAAGAATTTGGCTCATGAGACTATGGGGCTGGCAAGTCTGGGATTTTAGGACAGGCCGACATGATGTGAGAAAACTCAAAAAGGATTTTTATATTGCAGTTTTGAAACATAATTTCTTCTTCCTCTGAAAATCTCAGTCTTTGCTCTCAAGATCTTCAGCTGATTAGATGAGAGCCACCTATGTTTTGTCTCTGCTTAAAGACAACTGATTGTAAATGTCACTCACATACACAAACCCCTTTAGAGCAATATCTAGATTAGTGTTTGATGAAACAACTGGGCTCCATAGCGTAGCCAGATTGACACATAAAATTAACCATTCAATTTAGGAGACTTTCTTTAATGCCTCTTGAAAGTTTTGATGTCTATGACATGACAATCTTGAGAAAGTAATGGAAACAATATATTTCAATAAGAAATCTAAGACAAATATGGATATTCTTAGTGTATTTTAAAGGATACAAGATTTGAAGATGAGCTTTGTTTATAAATTAGACATAAAATTGTGAATAGTACATTAGTTGCTCAAATAACTGCAGTTTTAATAAGAGGGTTCTGATTCATCTGAAACTATATATAATGGTACAAGGTGAAAAGAGGACTGCATTTTATACTACTATGTATATCATCACTGTTAAATACAGGACCTGCAATGATGAACCCAAGAGCAGTTGGGGTGGAGGGGCCATTAAGAGTATACCTGCTGGTGTTAAAGTGTTAAATTCAAATTTGGAATTTTCTCTTAATTCCTTAGAGAAACTCAGAAAGGTATTAAATTTACATGAGCCTCAGTTACTTCTCTTAAAAACTGTGTTTTAAAATCTTTAAAAATATTTTTATTTCCAAATTTATTAAATATTTATTGTGTCTTTACAAAACAAATGTTCACATAAAGTGAAAAATGTGTTTAGATTATTTTTATAGAATTGACCCATAGCAATTTTCTTTTTTTTAAAAAAAAGAAATTGTACTACCCAAACAGTACAATTGTAACCTACCATTCAATATTATTTTTATTGATGTATGATTAATATATAAGAAGTTACATGCACATATTTTATGTATACATTTTGATGTAAGGATAAATATACATCTGTGAAACTGTTCCCAAAGGCAATGCCATAAATTTAATCAAAACCTCTACAAGTTTTTCCCCTTTTCTTCCTCCCTTCTCTCCTTCTTTTCTCTTTTGCTTTTTAAATAGTTGTAGATGAACATAATACCTTTATTTTATTTATTTATTTTCCTGTGGTGCTGCAGATGGAACTCAGTGCATCACATGTGCTAGGCAAGTGCTCTACCACTGAGCTACAACCCCAACCCCTTCTTTTATGCTGGGGGTTGAACCCAGAAATGCTTTACCATAAGCTACATACCCAGTACTTTTTATATTTTATTTTGAGACAAGTTTTCACTAAACCATTGATAGTCTCTCTAAGTTGCTGAGGCTGGCCTTGAACTTGCGAGCCTCCTGCCTTATCCTTCCAAGTTGCTAGGATTACAGATGTATGCTATAGCATCCAACATTTTAAGACCTATTCTCTTAACAAAATTTAAGGTTTAGATAAGGTATTCTTAACTAGTATACCTTGTATACTATATACTATATACTAGATCTTCTGGATTTAGTCATCTTGCATAACTGGAACTATGTATTGTTCGATCAACACACCTCTGGACTATATCTTTTCATAACATTGTCTGGGAGTACATACAATACGGTGTTCCTGGTTCTGTGTTTGATTCTGTGGGTCCTCAGTGTGTGGAGGCTACAGAGAGGACAAGAGGGAATTTAAGTAGTTAACATTGACTCTGCACACTTTCATATACTAAAAACTGTGCTGGTCAATTTACAAGCATTATTTATTTAAACATCAGATTCACTCAATTATGTGGTGATTGCTATTGTCTTCCTTTTATCAGTCAGATAATCAGTTTGGAGGGGTTAACTGATATTTCAAAGTTAAACAGCTAGTAAATGGTAGAGTTGGCATTAGAACCCAGCCATTCAGATTCCAGAACCTATGTACCTAATCCTTCTATCACACAATTTGGAATAATGAATTAAGATTAAAATCCTTAGATGAGGGCTGGGGATGTAGCTCAATCGGTAGCGAGCTCGCCTGGCATGCGTTCAGCCCGGGTTCGATCCTCAGCACCACATACAAACAAAGATGTTGTGTCCGCCAAAAACTAAAAAATAAATTTTAAAAATTCTCTCTTTCTCCTCTGTCACTCTCTCTTTTAAAAAAAAAATCCTTAGATAAGACTATATTTGAGTAATTATTGAGAAAGTGCCTTCCCAGCTGGATGTCTTTGGGTAAATTATGTAAGCTCTTGGAAGTCTCTATTTCCCTAAGAAATAATGGTAAGAATAACTACAACCACAAACCTTATTCCTCACAGGTTCCATATTTGTAAATTTACCTACTTGCTAAAATGTATTTGTATCCCGGGACCCTCTTGCTGCCATTTGTTTTCATGCACAGAGGGTGGAAAATGTGAGTTTGCTGATGTGTGCATTCCCAGCTGAGGCTGACAAGGCCACTGTTTCAGATCTCACACTATAAACAGCTGTCCCTTTCACAGTCTATTAAGTGCCATGGTTTTCACATTTTTTGTGCTTTTGTTGATGCATTTGCTACTTAAAACAGCCCCCATGCTTGAAGTCTAGTTTCCAGAAAACTGTGATGTGCCTTTTGGAGAGGCTGCCTGTGTTAGGCAAGCTTCATCCAGTCATGACTTAGAGGGCTGTTGGCATTTAAGTTCAACATGAATGAACTGGCAATGTATATTAGATAAGGTATTTAAATAGCAACACACATAAAACAAGGTTGTATATTGATTGCTTGACCAGAGACTCCTGGAAACCTAATCCTGTCTCTCCTGAGGATCAATGATTTAGTATTCACTAATTCAGTGTTTATGGTAGAAAGTAACTAAAGTAGAATTGGCTCTATCTCCTAAGGGTGAGAATTAAGATAATATACTTGGCACAAAGTAGAAGCTAAATTGTAGATGGTTTTTGTTTTTCAGAACTATCCAGATTAATTATCCTTTTCTGAAAAAAAACAAAACTAAAAAGAAAGTTTCAGTTTAAGATTTGCAAGATTGGCTTCAAATTACAACATTGAAATGCCAATCCAGTGGGTTCTTTTTTTTTTAATATTTATTTTTTAGTTGGACACAATACCTTTATTTATTTATTTTTATGTGGTGCTGAGGATCAAACCCAGGGCCTCACACATGCTAGGCAAGTGCTCTACCACTGAGCCACAACCCAGGCCCAATCCAGTGGGATTTAACGGCTGATGACTAGTTAGTCCCTCTTGGGAAAGGTCCTCAGCAGCTTTGTGTGGCAGACTCCTCCTGCTCAACCCTTGAGACTGAGTTTGGTTTTGACTTCTCCCCAAGTTTCTCTAGCCCAGAAAAGCCTGCCTGGCTTCCTGGTAGCATTCTCAATACACAGTTTTGTCTTGTTTTTCACTCTTATCACAGACATTGTTACCTTCTCTCTCTCCCCCACAGGGTTATGAACAATGCCTAGCCCATAGAGGGTGTTCAAGAAAACTTGTTGAATGAATGAAAGAATGAATGTGTGCGGGTTCCCAGTTTAGTGTGTGTATTTAACTATAGCCAGGTGTCTATCACGCTGATAAAGATATCTTCCACCAATTGTAAAACAGACCATCAGCTCTAATACAGCATATGTAGACATTAATGATCTTACTGATGAATTAAAGTACCATTAAAGTCTAAGCCCCACTTTGACCTCCGTGCCTTGACATTTATCTGTGAACATTCTGGCATATTTTTATCAGACATATCACTGGTTTGAGGAAAACTTGATGAATTTACTAATTTCTTGGTTTTTAGAATGATTAGGTTATTAATACTAGGGAGTCTTTTTTATTTTTTTATTTTTTTGGTACCGAGGATTGAACCTACAGGTGGTTTACCACTGAGCCACATCCCCAACCCTTTTTATTTTTATTTTGAGACAGGCTCTCACTAAGTTGCTTAAGGCCTTGCTAAATTGCTGAGACTGGTCTCAAACTTTTGATCCTCCTGCCTCAGCCTCCCAAATTCCTGGAATTACAGGAGTGCACCACCACACCCAGATTAGGGAGTCATTTTCTGTCACATGAACTTTCCAAACTAATCCCAGCATTTGCACTATGTCCTTCCTCTTTCCCTTACTATTTACTACTCTTGTCAGTTCTTAAGGCAAAGATCTTTTTTGTTTGTTTACTTTATTCTCATTGACAGCACCTCTAACCCACATCTCTTTGTCCTCATAACTATGCTAATGCAGCTTTCTCAGGAAACAGTTTCCAAACCTTTCAAATTCTTGATTTTCTCTCCCATCCATCTCGTTTGGAAACAGCTAATGCATTCATCTTTCTGCAGTACAAATTGATTGCAACTGTCTTCTGAGAAAACCACATTTAATGGCCTCTCATTGTTCATCTCATTAAGGATAAAAGGCCTGGGCACTTCATGGTAAGACATTTTGGGGAGGCTCATGAAAGCTCTTTTGCCATAAGTTGCCCGTAGCTGATGTTCTGTCCATCTTTGCTTACTGCTCTAAACTCAGGACCCAATGTGGCATTGGGTACATCAGTAAGCACTTACACATCATTTGGGGTTCAGCAAATCAACTAGGAAAACTGATGTTGAACTTTCATTGAACTTGGATTTCTAAGTGAGATGTGGTTCTGTGATACTTCCTATTAATGTACATGGACTCACATACAAAGGGATCTCTAGGAAGCATGGCATTGTGAACTTAGATGTATATCTTCTTTCCATCCAACCTACATATGCTCAAGTTTCCTTAGCATTTTGCCTTTATATATTAAACTTTCCAGAAATAGCAAGAGTTCATTGATGATGATTGTGTCTAAGTTTATAAGCTTTTCTCGATGTTTTTATTCATATTCCTGAGTACCTTGGGAATGGAGGAAGCCATGAACGGATAGGAGGTGTGATTACTTGGCTTTTGCTCATTTTTGTCCAGGCCCATTGATAGTTAAGTCTTCAGCTTCATTTACCTTCATTCAGTGGGTAGAACAGGTGAGTGGGAAATCTCCCCAGCAAATGTGACCTCATTCCGCATGGCTGTCCTCTGCTGCATCTCTAGCATTATTGCTCTTCTGCCCCATGGCTGTGTCATTTACAATCCAGCTTTTATTGCAAGGCAAGGGACTATCTGGCCCTTATCTCAGCAGGTGCAGCATTATTTTACACCACAGCAGCAGGGATCAGCTTTACCACTTTCGCTTTTACTGGGAAGCGGCCTCACTAGTCTGTCTGCTCCAACTGTTAAATCTTGAGAGTTCTTTCCTGGATGGTGACAAAGGCTGGGCTCAGCTGTGAATTTTTAATCAGCTCTCTAGGGACCTCCATGCTGGCCTTTTTCTGCTTCTTTCTGGTCTTTTTATTACTGGTTCTTCTCTTCTTCTTGTCCTCCCTGCATGTTTGTGCTCTTGCCCAACATCTGCCCTTGGCCCAGGGGGCAATTTCCAGCTCTGGGTATTGTCTATATATTTTTAAACAACATCTCCCTCATGGTGGTAAATACACATTTGCATTTCAATAGCTATTCCTGGATATGTTTAAAAAATACCACCCACGTATAATGAATAGTTAACCTAGGAAATTCTGGTTCCCTTTGTTTTCTGCCTCCCCACCCCCACAAAATCCTCTAGTCTCTCACACATTGGGAGCTGTGAATGCAAGTGAAGGTAAAGCAGCCATGCTTGGTGGCTTGTGCTTTTCACACTTTGAACTTGTGATGACTGTTCTTCAACTGAAGTTTCTCACCTTTTCCCCTGGGGCCTCTCCAGACTCTGTCTCACATAAACCACTCAGTGCTTGACTTTCGGAAGGAAGCTGGGAGACTCCTTGCTCTTACTCATACCTTCTCCAGACAAACCCTCTGAGAGAATGTCCCCATCACAGAGATAGGTGACCCAGGACTCTCCAGTTCCTTCTCGTGGGGCAAAGCTCATACCTCCCTTTTCCATTCTACCCCTAGCTTCATCCCACACCTTGGGCTTTGTACAAGTAGATTGAGAGAGAGACAGCTGGGGAAACCCATCAGCTGCTTATTTTTCTCAAGGAAATAAAGTGAAACAAAAATAGCCTAATTTTTGTATATCATTTACAAATTTCTGAATACTCTCATTTGACAGTTATAACCCAGGGAGGATTATTAAATTATATTAATTTATAATCATTTTTCTAAAGAAGAAACTGACTTTCTTAAAGGACTGCCATTCTGCAAGTGAACAAACAGACAAAGCAACAAAATAGACACCTCACAAATTACTCTGCAGATTCCATCCTCTGGCAGAACAGGAGCAAGCTCATTCATTTGTTCATTCATCTAAGCTAAAATTTTCTGAATCCCTTCCATGAATGAGGCTTTTAGTGTTGATTGCATGACTGGGCTATGCTTGTGTTAGATGGTCTAAAGTTGTTCTATTTGTGTTTTAATAAACCTTTCTTTTTCTACTTTTTAATGCATTGGCTACTTCAGTTCTGTGAGTTGATTCTCACATGTTAAGTCATCTATTTTTCCCTTGTGGATAAGTGAGAACTAGTTTTCTACAAGAATCAGGGGCTTTATAACTATATTTTGTAACTATATTTTTCTTTTTCAAGAATGAGTGGATTCTTTGTTCCTCTCAGATTCTACTGCTCACATACATTTCTGTTTGAGTCAGGGTTGAGGCTCAGAGTTTCAGATGTCTCAGTTCACAGATGGCAGACTCCATTGCTCTGGGTCCAAGATAGGCAGCAAGCACATCATGGGAAAAGGGCAGAGAGGAGGAAAGCTGCTCAGCTCATGGCAGGACAGGAAGCTGAGAGAGGGAAAGAGAGGAAGGAACCACAGGGAAGCTGCTCTGTTATACAACACACCCTCAGGAACCCACCCTCTCCAGCCAGCCATGCCCCACCTACCTACAGGTACCACCCAGTTCATTCAAACAGGATGGGATGGGTAGAGTACAGCTCTCATGGTTCAATCATTCACCTCTGAATAGTTCTATAGAAACACAGGCATTTGGGGAACACCTTGTATCAAAACCAGAAAAATTTCATATATATTCACTTAAGAATCAGAATTCTTAAAGTCTAATAAGATGTTGTAGAATAAAATGTGTATGTGCCCTGTCTTATACTTGGGATAGGATATTTTTATACATAACTCCCCAATAGACAGCCAAAACATCTGATTCTTATGAGAAGGTACCAATATTTAATAATAGACAAACCAAAATAGAGCCTAGAAAACCAATATGTCTTTGATGTGAGCCCTGAAATAATTTGGTCCTAGTATAATAGACTGTTCCATTCATTTTAATACATACAGAGACATATAATGATGAAGATGTGATATCGCCATCTTGAGGGATTTTCCTTTATGAGCAATTAAGGAAAGAAAATTTTGGCATTGCCTAGGGCATGGGCAGGAATGTTTTCTCACATTGCAAAGGTTCTTAAACAACACATGATAGTGATATATTATAAACTAAAAATAAGGTAAACAATGAAGCAATTTTGTAGAAATGGGTTAAATTATACCAACAAATCCATAGCGCTAGTACAAAGTGAATATCCTTCCTATTCAATAGAGTCTAACTGTGTGTGTGTGTGTGTGTGTGTGTGTGTGTGTGTGTGGTGCTGGGGATTGAACTCAGGGTCTTGAGTATCCTAAACATAGGCTCTAACACTGAGCTATACCTATTGACCTCCAATATAATTTTTGAGGTAAAATGGCAATATCTTTGTAAAGACTTCATCCAATGGTCTACTAGATAGATTAATAGTTAGCTTAGATAAAATAGTTAAAATGAATTAACTTGTGTTGCACAGTTAGTACATAATGAGGATTATTCTAAGAACTTTACATTTACGATCTTACTGAATTTTATTTTAACAACCTAATGGAGCAGGTATTATTAATACCCATTTTGCAGATGGGTATTAATTAAGGCTCAGTGGGATTAAATTATATCCACTCTTTCACTTAACTAGTAAGGTGGAAAACAATTGGGTCTTAGAAACATGAACTCCTGAAAGTTGTGCCTTCAAGTCTGAATTCTATCAGATATATATTGAAAGGCCACGCTCAGGAAGCTCATTAATGGTAGAAGTAATTATTCTGATCATATTTTTCAAACAAAAACTTAGGACACACATTTTGATAAACAGAAATGTATTCTATATGGCACATAAAAGACATTCAATAATTTCTTGAGGTAAAGAGAAAATGAGAGTTGTCTGAATATCTTGGAAATTTTGTATTTATTCATGCCTTTTAAGGTGATAGCCGAAGACCTATGTATAAGACGTATGTTTGATATTCCTTCTTCATATAGTCAGAATTGTTGTGTTCCTCTAAAATTCACATTGGACCTAATCCCCCAGGGTGACAGGATTAAGAGGATGGACTGTTTGGGAAATGACTAAGCTATGAGAGCTCCACTCTTATGAAAAGAGGTTGAAGGAAGCTTCCTGGACCTTTCTGCCATGTGATGATACAGCAGCAAAGTGCCATCTATGAATCAGGGAGTCTTTATCAGACACCAAATCTGCTAGTACCTTGATCTTGGACTTCCCGTCTCCAGAGTTCTGAGGAATAAATTTTCACTATCTGTAAGTTACCCAATTTAAGATATGTTGTTCTAATGGCCAGAATGGACTAACACACTCCTCTAGAATGAAAGATTTTTTGATGTGATATTCTTTTTTAAGGACTATTGGTGCCCAGCTCATAATTTATTTATAATACAACCATTTAATTTTTTAAAATTTTGTTGTCATATTTGATTTCCTGGTGACATATGAATTGAATGAATGCTAACTTACTCAATAGACCAGGAAATCCAATATTGTTCTCATTTCTCTTATAAAATGTTAATTTAGGTTTGATGCAACATTATACTATATTTTTCTAGTTCAATTAACATAAGTTGCTCAGAATTTTCTCCAAAATGAAATAGTATAGACTGGACCACCATTCAGCAACCAAATATACAATCAAAGCCAAGATGCATGTGGGAAGGAGAGAAATTCTTGCACCTAATTTGTTTATTGAGATAAGGCAACCATTTCAAGAAGAAACATTGTCTAATTCCAAACTCCAAGACCACATCTTCCTAAATGATGTCTTTGGAAAATTCAAGCCACTGTGTCTCTCTATCTGAAAGGGACCCAGCAGCAATCTTGGTTAGTACCCTGTGGGGACATTTCAGGCTGCTGGGTGAGTAAAGTTTTCACCCAAAGGAGGAGAAGCACAAAGAAGCAAAGCTTGGGTTTGGCCTGTTATCACTTGCAGACCATCCTTTCCTCACCCTCCCTCAATGCCATGGATCTCCAAAGGAATTAGCTGAAAAGTACATTTCACAAGTAAAATTAGCTTAATATTATGTTGTATACCATAAACATGTATAAGTTTTATTTTTCAGCAAAATAAATAGATACTCCAATAAAAATGATAATGATGATAATAATAATAATAATAAATCCTATTGGAACATAGTTTAGCATGGAAGCCATCTTCAGCATTGGCAGCAATATGGTAAAAGTAATATTATAAAATGCTAATTATAATATTAAGTTAATTAAAGGTCTCATGATTCGAAATTATTTATCAATAAAAATCTCCATGCAAACATCAGGTGGGTGAGGTAACCAGAAGAGAGAAGAGATATATTTATAGACGCCTATTCCACTCGGGTTTGCATTCCCAGTGATTTTGTGTCTAGAATTTGCATCATGTAATTTTAAAATAACCACTGAACGAGGGATGGTATATGCTTATGCAAATATGACAAGAGGATATTGAGAAATAATTTTGTTTTTTCAAGTCATTCTATGTGTGTATGTGACAAAATATAACATGGAGTCCATTGAACCTTTGTTAGATTCATAGTCTTTTTTTAATGTAAAGGTAAATTTCTCACCACCAAAGAATAAAACTGGCAAAAATAAGCACAAAAGTATTCCTAGGGGCAGTAAAGCAGGGCAGCTAAGAGCATGGCCCAGGATCAACTGCACATGTTCAGATCCCAGCTCCACAGCCTTGGGCTATTAGACCCCAGATGCTTATGTAATCTCCTTTTGCCTTGGTTTCTGCACCTGTAAAACAAGGGCAAGGAACAAAATTTCTTTCATAGGGCTGTTGCAAAGATCAATACATATAACAGAAATCAAGTTCTTAGAATCTGGCACAAGATGTATCTAAGTGCTAGCTGTTGTCATTATCTATAAAACTACCCTCTGCTGAAGAAATAGTCTGCAGGTGTGCAGTTAGTGGAGGTGATCAGAAGCAGGTCTCACTCTAATTGAAGTATCAAAGCTGAACTTTTCAGAAGCAAAAAACAAGAACAATAACCTAGTCAATATTATTGCACCCGTGACTGATTAAAAGTGTACCAATGGGAGATTGGGGACAGCCAGAGGAGACAAAGAGCAAGAATTTATAAGTGTAAACTCAGACCTGGCCAGTTACAGTGCACTGTGCAAACTGGTTCCCTTGCCAGATTTCAGCCCACTGTGGAAACATACATGATGACAGGTCTTCATTAATCTAAAACCTTTTCCACTTGCTCCATGCTTGCTCTCCATGTCTGCTTCTGAGAGGAGCTGTTTCTCATGTCTTGGGGAAGAAATTGACAGGCTATTCAACCTGAGAAATACAATGTTTTGGGTATCTATATTTCTTTCTACAATTCTTTCTATATGTATTTCGGATTTATATCATTTACTTAAACAGACAATATAATATTTGCAGAAGTTCTCAAATTTGAATATGTAAAAAAATCACTATTTTTTTAAAAAATCTAGATTCTGTTTCCTCTTCTCTCATTACACACACACACACACACACACACACACAGAGAGAGAGAGAGAGAGAGAGAGAGAGAGAGAGAGAGAGAGAGAGAGATAAAGATTAGGAAGGTCTGCTCTGGGGTCTAAGAACAACAGCAGTGATTCTAATGCAGGTATTCTTTGGACTACACTAAATACTGAAATATTGGGGCAGATAAGTTTTGTAATTAGAGAGACCAGGGTTAAAAACCAAGCTCTGCCTCTTCATAAAACCTGCATTAGTTTGGGCAAGTTAAACATTTCCAAACTTCAGTTTCCTTATCTCACAAGATGGAAGTAATGATGCTCTGCTTAAAATTCAACAATGTCAAGAAAAGTGTCTTTCAGGTGTGGCAGTTATTATCTAATCAGCCATGAGGCAGGCTGTCTGAGCCTGTTCATCTCCAAGACAAGGGAAACACAAATGAAAATACTCAAAGCTGTGAATGCATAGATAGTGGCTTCTTTGGAGACTCTACCTTTCCTGGGTATTTACTTAAAGCATCTAAGCCATAGCGTATGCTCAATGGATGTCAAGTCCCTTCTCCCTTGCATCTCTCCCTTGTTTTGAATTTCTAAGAAGACCAAGCAAAATTCCAGAGCACACATGGATGGGTACATCACACTTTTTCCTATTTAGGGAAAATGACTCAAAAGCTGACATACTTTGGCTTTTTGAATCCTTACATCCGAACTATGCACTTCAGAAAGTAAATCACAGCCTGCTGAGGGCTTCTTTGTGTTATAGAGAGGTTGGGGTGCAAATGACCTGAAGACCATTTGGTCCAAATCCTGTCTAACATAAAGATGAAGAAACAGAGCCCTGGAGGTACTCAGAGCCAGGTGTCCGTTCCTGTTTCTTGACTATTCTGTCACTCCTTTTCCAAAACAGGACTCTAGATGGAGGTGTCACGGCTACTCAGCATTCTGTAACACAAGCATGGTTCAGGAGTGGTGAGTCTCATGTAGGCTCTGTTCATTGTACAGGAATCAGCTGTTCGAGGGACTCCAGACAGCTTTGCTTTGCTTTCCAGATGAGAACCTGACAGAGTCCAGGCATGTTGGGTATTGCCGCGTGCTGACAAATGGCTTGACAAATGGGGGATGTGAAGAGGGTGCTGGGTGGGAGAGGAGGCCAATTCTCCCCCTGGGAATACTTTAGGCCCAAAGCTAAGGGTTGCAAAATGACTCTTGAGTATGTGACTTTTTAAAAGCCTCATTTGATTTAACTGGAAGGGCTGTTTTTATTTTTTCCCCCATGAGTTGTTTTCTATTTCTCATGATTTACAATGACAACTGTCAGAATTAGTCCTTGTTATTATAAAGGCTAAGTTAGAGAGTCATTTTAGTGTTAAATTGTGTATCAGGCAAATTCATTATGGGAATAAGAGGGAATAAACCTTGTCAATTGCTTATAGTACTTATTTTCTTCTTCTGTAAGACATTGGGGTCTGAATTACATGCCTAAAAATTTGCTGCTTAATATTGATTTGTATGAACCAAAGGGAATCAAAATACAGCTTGGTATCCCAGAAATCAATTTTTTATTCCAAACTTTTAATGGGATTGTTTTCTATGCTTCTGGGTAAATCTGTTTGGCTCTCACAACTCACTTGTATACATTCCATTAACAGATCCTGACTCTGACCACTGTTTAATATGCTATGTAAGCAAACTACTTCCCTGAAAGTTCAGGATGAATTGTTTGATGTGTAACATTGGAAAAGTTATCATTCTATGACCTTAATAAATAAATAAATAAAATAACACTAGAAGAAGGAATCAAGCAAGAAGGGAAGGAAGAATGAAAGTAAAGAAGGAAAAAAGAAAAGGAGGGACAGAGGGAATTTGAGGCACAGAGAGGGTGGGGAATGGGGAATACAGAAGACCAGGCAGAAATCTGTTGCATGACTAGATTAATGGACAAAGGAAAAATGTGAGTTTCTATAAAAGTGAGGGGCTAAGGTAAGTAGAGGAAAGATCATGTAAAAAGGCAAACAATTCTTGTGTTCTCTCTATGTGTTTTTGAGAATCATCACTATATACTACTAAAGATTTCTCTCCTGTTGGAGTCTTTTATTGAGGATCTGTGTATCATGTGGGTCTTGTGTTGTTTCTCTACTCTTGGTAGAAACAAAGGGATTGAGGGATGCATATGCTCATTTTCCCCAATTCAATAACTTGCTGATGCAGTCCAGAGAGTGTTCTCTAGCAAAAAGTAGTGGGATTTGTAATCTCATATATCAGACCAACAGCATATCTCTTCCATACCTCTACTGTGTGATCTTACACATTACTCTTTCTTCATCTGTGGAATGGAGATAATAATTGGCTGTCATAGTAGTGTGCTTGAGGGGCCTGGCCCCTGCTTATGAGAGGCAGGTGCATATGTGTCCTCTAACTCCATTATTAGAGATGCCACAAGAGTAGCTTAAAATTGAAATATTAGTAGATAAAAAATTCTATAGAAATTGGTAAGTACTACAAATCATGGCTTTTATTTTCTCCCAGAGAGGCTATTATTAAACTTTTATTATTTCATCTCTGCTTATGGATGAAATGAGATTATAAAAAGGATTCTATCATTTGTAGGGATGCAATATCTATTTGTCCGCACCTCAACCATTCCTACAGAATATATGTATCTAAAAACTTTTGATGTCCATATTCTTCTAGATAAAAACAGAACAACACTAGATATTTACTTGGAAACTCAATTTCATATTGTAATCTCCATGCTTATTTTTTCTGACTCCGTATTCTTCTGTTTCTCTCTCTCCTTCAGTACTGTCCAAAAGTGTCTCTTTTCTTAAATTTTCATGACACCATGTCCAATGTAGTGTCCTATGAAGATATTATCACAAAGAATTTTGATGAGCTTTTCAATGTGAATAGATAGTTCAATATCTTAAATGAACTGTGGTAAGAATTTCAAGTTTAAAGTAAGAACTATAACAAGTTTAATACATTATTAAAAGTGGAAAAATAGTTTTATGAAGGAGATGACCTTTGTGCTGATCTGTGAAATATAGTTGGATAGCCTCGTGAGAAGGACAAGAGTAAAGGGTTAGATCGATGGGTCGGTGAAGCTTTAATTGCATGACAGAGGGCAGAAATCTGGGCTACAGCTGGAGAGGTCAGTCTCAGTGAGGAGTTGGAGAGACAGTTGGAAGGTCAGGCTGAGACGACATCTAGAAAGGCCCACAGAGGAGTGTTTACTTCATTTACTAGACAAGGGAAGGGCACTGGAGCATGAAATAATCAGAGATACGTGTTGGGAAGAATAGTCCGGCAGTGTAAAAAATGACTTTGGAGCGAGATCCATGCCTGGCCACTATGCATAAGGATGTTCTCTTCTAGGAATCAGGAAGGTCAAATGAAGCCATCCTGTATATGCCTGGTGCCAAGCCCCTGGCATAGAGCAGATCTCCAGAGGGACTCTTTTCCTTTTCAAAATCTCCACTTTCTATTGTTGATTTTTCTTCCTACAATATGTGCATGTCTCACGTACAACTGGGAGCTGATAACATACAACTGGATGGAAAAGATGCCAGCAAACTGTAGAAGCAGATGTAAACTGTTTTCCTTAAAAGGATTTAAGGATGAGAAGAAAGATTGCAGGAGTCACATGGGCTATAGAAATACTGCTGTAGTATACACACTCTGATTCTCCAGATTTAAGTAATTAGCACATCTTGACCCGGTGAAAACAGCCACCCAGCCTCTCCCTTTGAAGGGGCAGAGGTCATTGACAGCTGCTACTTGGGCCTTTGGAGGGGATATTCTGCTTGAGACCAGCTGGGGGAAATGGATCCCTGGGAAGAGTGGTCACTCAATGATGAGAGCTGTGTTCCTTTTTCCTGTAAACAGTGGACACCCTTGAAGGCCCATCTGCACTGTTCCGACACATTCTGCACCTGGGTTTTTGTTTTCCTTGCTGAAGAGCAGTTGCCTGGTGTGCTTCAGGAGTTCCCATCTGCCTCACAGACCCGCATGGAGCAATCAACCGCTTGCTTTTTTTTTAAA
This sequence comes from Urocitellus parryii, assembly GCF_045843805.1. Taxonomy (NCBI): domain Eukaryota; kingdom Metazoa; phylum Chordata; class Mammalia; order Rodentia; family Sciuridae; genus Urocitellus; species Urocitellus parryii. The sequence goes on from NC_135540.1 coordinate 80,931,613, forward strand.
TCAGAGAACGAGAGACTGGTTCATTCCCACTCTAAAATAAAATCCCATCCCGACTCCAATTCTCAATATTATGAAAGTTTCAGTGGCAGAACCAGGTTGTAACAGACAATGAAAAAAACTATATATTTACACAAAAACGTAGAAATGATATGCTTCTTGCCTGGTGATTTAATTAAAGTCTCATGATTTTTCAAACTCCAACTTTTGAATTTTTGGCAAACTGCTGTGCGCCTCTGAAAATTCCAAAACACTTTACATTTGTCACTTGGTGAGACATACTGAAATTTACATTTTTTTTTTTAAGTTAAAAATGTAGGATGCCAAGACGCATTTGCCAATACCCCTTTTGAAAGCCAGGGAAACAAAAAGGCAGGGATTTCATGCATTCAAAAGCCTCTAAATCCTAATTTAGTCTACTCCCCCTTGCAGTGTCTCTCTGCAGGCTGTGCCTGCATGGTTTTGTCACACAGAGCATTATGTCTTCCCCAGAAGGCAGCAGCATTTGACCGATAGTGCCCTTTTGCCCTTTCCTCAAGGAAGGGAAAGCCACAGTGGTTTCTTGTCCTCCCTAGAAACTCAGCCTAGTAACTCTTCATCATGAGAATGTGTCTCCTCCGATCATTGGAAGTGGTGAGCAAAGCTGGGACCCCACAAAAAGCTCAGAGCAGTACAATTTAAAGTCAGTTACATTGTCCAAATAAACAATGGACTCCAAAATTTTTGCTAAGCCTTACCACTAGGTGGCAAATTCTCTAGTCCCAGGAAAGTTGATTGCTGTTCTCACTCTTTGGTTCTAATATAACACTGGCAGTAAAATGTGGGAATCTAATTATGCATCCTCAGCCATGACATGGTGAGGTCCACAGTACCTTTCCACAATGAAGAGAGTGTCACTGAAAAACAGGTTTTGACATTTACTGCCCAATGTGCTTAGATGAGCAAACTAATTCCATGAAGTTAAGGATGACAGAAAGCTTCATTGTTATCAACAGAATCTTACTTAGTTTGCCTTTGTCCAAATATCTTTATCTTTAAAATAGGAATTAATATGTACCTCACAGTGTGTTATGAGGACATGTGAAATGACATTTTAAAGGGTACCTGGCAAGCCAGATGCAGTAGCCCACACCTGTCGTCCCAGAGACTCAGAAGGCTGAGGCAGGAGGATCTCAAGTTTGAGGTCAGCCTCAGCAACTTAGTAGGACCCTGTATCCAAGTAAAAAAGGCTGGGGCTATGGCTTAGTGTTCCTGGGTTCAATATCCTATGCCTTAAGTAAATAAATAAATAAATAGAAGCTATCATAGACCAGTTCCTCAATAGGCATTTGTTCAGAGTGAACAAATCAGTCAATAATCAAAAACAGAAGTAGACCATTTCTCTGAAATGCCTTGAATTGAACATCACCTTGCCCACAGAAAGGGAAATATAAATTATTTAAAAAGAAAACAGATAAGATCCTTTTGTAAAACAACAAAAACAAAGAAAAATCCATTTATAATTTAAAATACACTCTTCCAAAAGTTTGTACTAAAAGGTGACTCACTGTCTGGAAATTCTATTAGACAAGATTGGATTATCACTTTAGGTCCTCGTTGAAGGGCCTAAATGCAAAGGAACATGGAAATTCACTCTTGTTAGATCATTTTTCCTTTGAGCTTTCTGTGGGCAAGGTGATATTATAGTTGTATATGATGGAAAATAAAGAGCAGAATGCTTCAGTAGTGTTGAGCTCTGAAATAAAAAAATAAAAATTTAGGTAATTATCAGTAAATCCATGTCTGAGTATTTTTAAATACTAAATAAATCCACTCCATGCTTAAAAGAGCTTTCCTGGGCCACATTTAAATGTCAGCCAACCTGCTTCCAGGACCCCCAAGGTAAGAAGTTCTTATTCTACCATTAAAAAGCTATATAAGTGGAAAGAGTAGGGTATATGCTAGACATACAGTCATTGAAAAAGTATTTTTCCAAATTCTATCTTTTAAATAGAGTTTAGATATTTACATTTTACTAAAAATATTAAAAATCAAACAAAGTACTGAATATTATTGTCCATGTATCTAAAAAGTGCATTTTCATTCACTTTGGATATGGTGTAATTACAGCATAGTGGGTTTTTTTTATGTATTTCAAGGTAAAGGCTCCTAAACACCTTCCAAGTGAGGCAAACTAGATATGGTTTTTGTTCCTTCATTCCTTTGATAAGAATATTCTATTCTATTTGACCAAGTCTACATTTGTACACCATCTTACATTTCTCCATGCAATATCTCTGCAAGATTGCTTCATTGCGAAAATGAAAAAGACATGACTAAAAGGCTATTTGTCTTCAGTAACACAGTTATTACATACGTGTCCCCAGCTAAATCAGGAATTGAATGTAGGTCTTTAGACTACAAGGTCAGTACTTCATAAGGCAATAGAAAAGGTGGTTTTTGAAAAAATGAATGTGGATATGAATTAAGTCAGTCTTAGTGACAAAGATGACTGCTTCTCAAATCATATATTGATTCTAACTCTGGAAATAGTGAAAGAATTAGGCTGGAAAGGAAAAGAAAATATAGATATTTGGAATAAGAGATGACACAGAGAAAAGACAAAAGTAGAGGAAAAACTTGAATTCGGCATGGTGCTTGAAACTCTAGCCAGAGTAATTAGACAGAAGAAAGGAATTAAAGAGAAACTAATAGGAAAAGAAGGAAAATCATCCCTATTTGCTGACAACATGATTCTATATTTAGAAGACCAAAAACTTCACCAGAAAACTTCTAGAACTAATAAATGAATTCAGCAAAGTAGCAGAATATAAAATTAACACCCATGAATCAAATATCTTCCTGTACATCAGTGATGAAGCCACTGCAAGAGAAATTAAGAAAATTACCCCATTCACAATTTCCTCAAGAAAAATAAAGTAGAGTCAGCGGCCACCATCTGGGAAAGCTGAAGGATACACCGCCACTCTCCTTCAGAGTGCAACATCAAAACAGGTCGGTGTCATTCAGCTCACCCCCCAGACAGCGGGAATTCGCATAAAATCTCTCCTAGGCTTGCCGGGAGAGGGAGTATCAAGCTGAGCCTCCATAAAGACTAGGGGGAAACTAGAGACACCGGACCTCCAACCCCTCCTCCCAGTAGCAGCCAAAACGAAACCTGGCTAGCCAGCGCTGGGGGAGGGGCAAGCAGAAAAAATCAAAGTGATAGAGTGCCAGGGATCCCAGCAGCCTGCAGCAGGGCCCCAGAGATCCAGGCCAACTGATTCGCGTGGCCTGCCCTGCGGCTACAGAAGGCGTGGCGCCTCAGTGAAGCCATTAATTAGCAAGCAGGGAGGTTAGGGAAGGCCATTAGGTGGAATCCCACCAGCCAAGCCCACACGGACCCTTGGGCCGAGCACGGGATCTCAGAAGGGGAAGGAAGTGGTACAGTCCCATCCCCCACAGCGGACACTCTACCGAGGCAGTCAGCGGCCACCATCCGGGAAAGCTGAAGGATACACCGCCACTCTCCTTCAGAGTGCAACATCAAAACAGGTCGGTGTCATTCAGCTCACCCCCCAGACAGCGGGAATTCGCATAAAATCTCTCCTAGGCTTGCCGGGAGAGGGAGTATCAAGCTGAGCCTCCATAAAGACTAGGGGGAAACTAGAGACACCGGACCTCCAACCCCTCCTCCCAGTAGCAGCCAAAACGAAACCTGGCTAGCCAGCGCTGGGGGAGGGGCAAGCAGAAAAAATCAAAGTGATAGAGTGCCAGGGATCCCAGCAGCCTGCAGCAGGGCCTCGGAGATCCAGGCCAACTGATTCGCGCGGCTTGCCCCGCAGCTACAGAAGGCGTGGCGCCTCAGAGAAGCCATTAATTAGCAAGCAGGGAGGTTAGGGACTGCCATTAGGTGGAATCCCGCCAGCCAAGCCCACCGCCCACGCCCGGAACAGGCCCAGCGACCTGCCAGCATTGTAGTCACGACACCCCAATTGGAATAGGGACAGAGCAGAGCCGCCTTCCACTCCCGGAACAGGCCCAGAGAGCCGCCAGCGTGGTAGACACGTCACCCCAATTGGAGTAGGGGCACAGCCGCCGCCTGCACCTGCAAGGGAGACTTTTCAAGTATACAAGAGCAACATAAATAAATAGGGGGTAAATTTCAAAACATAACAGTTGCACCAAGCAGAAAGAAACGCGAGCAGTATGAAAAGACAAGGAAAGAAAGGACCACAAGCAATGCAGGTCAACTCAACTTTAGAAGAGGTAATAGCTGCAACAGATGGAATATCAGATAAAGAGTTCAGGATATATATGCTTCAGATGATCTGGAGTCTCAAGGAAGACATGAGACAGCAAAATCAGACAATGAAAGATCACATTGACAAACAAATCCAGGAAGTAAAAGATCAATTTCACAGGGAGATAGAGGTAATAAAAAACAAACAAATAGAAATTCTAGAAATGCAGGAAACAATAAACCAACTTAAAAACTCAATTGAGAATACTACCAGCAGAGTAGATCACTTAGAAGAGAGAACATCAGACAATGAAGACAAAGTATTTCAACTGGAAAAGAACATAGACAGCTCAGCAAGTCTGCTAAGAAACCATGAGCAGAACATCCAAGAATTATGGGACAATATCAAAAGACCAAATTTAAGAGTCATTGGGATACAGGAAGGCACAGAGCTCCATTCCAAAGGAATAAACAGTCTATTCAGTGAAATAATACGAGAAAACTTCCCAGAATTGAAGATTGAGACAGAATCCCAAATCCTAGAAGCCTACAGGACGCCGAATGTGCAAAATCATAAGAGATCCACACCTAGACACATTATAATGAAGATGTCCAACATACAGAATAAGGAGAGAATTTTAAAAGCTGCAAGAGAAAGAAAGCAGATTACATTTAGGGGTAAACCAATCAGGATAACAGCTGATCTCTCAACACAGACTCTGAAAGCTAGAAGATCCTGGAATAACATATTTCAAACACTGAAAGACAATGGGCTCCAACCAAGAATCGTGTATCCGGCGAAATTAAGCTTCAGGTTAGAAGATGAAATTAAAACCTTCCACAATACACAAAAGTTAAAAGAATTCGCAGCTAGAAAACCTTCTCTTCAAAAAATCCTTGGCAAAACATTACAGGAAGAGGAAATGGAAAATAACATTGAAAACCAACAATGGGAGGTAGGACAGTAAAGGGGGGAAAGTAGTCAAAGAGGATAACAAATCAGGTTTAGTAACATCAATAAACAAATATGGATAGAAGAACAAACCATATCTCAATAATAACCCTAAATGTTAATGGCTTAAACTCACCAATTAAGAGACACAGGCTAGTAGAATGGATCAAAAAACAAGACCCAACAATATGCTGTCTACAGGAGACGCATTTGATAGGAAAAGATATACATAGACTGAAGGTGAAAGGTTGGGAAAAATCATATCACTCATATGGACCGCGGAAACAAGCAGGAGTGTCCATACTCATATCTAATAAAATAGATTTCAAGCCAAAGCTAATCAAAAGGGATATAGAAGGACACTTCATACTACTCAAGGGAACCATACACCAACAAGACATAACAATCATAAATATATATGCCCCAAATAATGGTGCAGCTGTGTTCATCAAGCAAACTCTTCTCAAGTTCAAGAGTCTAATAGACCAACATACAATAATCATGGGAGACTTCAACACACCTCTCTCACCACTGGACAGATCTTCCAAACAAAAGTTAAATAAGGAAACTATAGAACTCAATAACACAATTAACCACCTAGACTTAATTGACATATATAGACTATACCACCCAACATCAAGTAGCTACACTTTTTTCTCAGCAGCACATGGAACCTTCTCAAAAATAGACCATATACTATGTCACAGGGCAACTCTTAGACAATACAAAGGGGTAGAGATAATACCATGCATCTTATATGATCATAATGGAATGAAACTGAAAATCAATGATAAAAGAAGAAAGGAAAAATCAAGCATCACCTGGAGAATGAACAATAGGTTGCTGAGTGATCAATGGGTTTTAGAAGACATCAAGGAGGAAATTAAAAAAATCCTAGAGTTAAATGAAAACACAGACACAACATATCGGAATCTATGGGACACATTGAAAGCAGTTCTAAGAGGAAAATTCATTGCTTGGAGTTCATTCCTCAAAAAAAGAAAAAACCAACAAATAAATGATCTCATACTTCATCTCAAAATCCTAGAAAAAGAAGAGCAAAACAACAGCAAAAGAAGTAGAAGGCAAGAAATAATTAAAATCAGAGCTGAAATTAATGAAATTGAAACAAAAGAAACAATTGAAAAAATTGACAAAACTAAAAGCTGGTTCTTTGAAAAAATAAATAAAATTGACAGACCCTTAGCCATGCTAACGAAGAGAAGAAGAGAGAGAACCCAAATTACTAGCATACGGGATGAAAAAGGCAATATCACAACAGACACTTCAGAAATTCAGAAGATAATCAGAAATTACTTTGAATCCTTATACTCCAATAAAATAGAAGATAGTGAAGGCATAGATAAATTCCTTGAGTCCTATGATCTGCCCAGATTGAGCCAGGAGGATATAGACAACCTAAACAGACCAATAACAATAGAGGAAATAGAAGAAACCATCAAAAGACTACCAACTAAGAAAAGCCCAGGACCGGATGGGTATACAGCAGAGTTTTACAAAACCTTTAAAGAGGAACTAACACCAATACTTTTCAAGCTATTTCAGGAAATAGAAAAAGAGGGAGAACTTCCAAATTCATTCTACGAGGCCAACATCACCCTGATTCCGAAACCAGACAAAGACACATCAAAGAAGGAAAACTACAGACCAATATCTCTAATGAACCTTGACGCAAAAATCCTCAATAAAATTCTGGCGAATCGGATTCAAATACATATCAAAAAAATTATACATCATGATCAAGTAGGATTCATCCCTGGGATGCAAGGCTGGTTTAATATACGAAATCAATAAATGTTATTCACCACATCAATAGACTTAAAAATAAGAACCATATGATCATCTCAATAGATGCAGAAAAAGCATTCGACAAAGTACAGCATCCCTTTATGTTCAAAACGCTAGAAAAATTAGGGATAACAGGATCATACCTCAACATTGTAAAAGCAATCTATGATAAGCCACAGGCCAGCATCATTCTGAATGGAGAAAAATTGAAGGCATTCCCTCTAAGATCTGGTACAAGACAGGGATGCCCTCTCTCACCACTTCTGTTCAACATAGTCCTCGAAACACTGGCCAGAGCAATTAGACAGTCAAAAGAAATTAAAGGCATAAAAATAGGAAAAGAAGAACTTAAATTATCACTATTTGCAGATGATATGATTCTATACCTAGCAGACCCAAAAGGGTCTACAAAGAAGCTATTAGAGCTAATAAATGAATTCAGCAAAGTGGCAGGATATAAGATCAACACGCATAAATCAAAGGCATTCCTGTATATCAGCGACAAATCCTCTGAAACGGAAATGAGGACAACTACTCCATTCACAATATCCCCCCCAAAAATAAAATATTTGGGAATCAACCTAACAAAAGAGGTGAAAGATTTATACAATGAAAATTAAAGAACCCTAAAGAAAGACATAGAAGAAGACCTTAGAAGATGGAAAAACATACCCTGCTCATGGATAGGCAGAACTAACATCATCAAAATGGCGATATTACCAAAAGTTCTCTAAAAGTTCAATGCAATGCCAATCAAAATCCCAACAGCATATCTTGTAGAAATAGATAAAAGAATCATGAAATTCATATGGAATAATAAAAGACCCAGAATAGTAAAAACAATACTAAGCAGGAAGTGTGAATCAGGCGGTATAGCGATACCAGACTTCAAACTATACTACAGAGCAATAGTAACAAAAACAGCATGGTACTGGTACCAAAACAGGCGGGTGGACCAATGGTACAGAATAGAGGACACAGTAACCAATCCACAAAACTACAACTATCTTATATTTGATAAAGGGGCTAAAAGCATGCAATGGAGGAAGGATAGCATCTTCAACAAATGGTGCTGGGAAAACTGGAAATCCATTTGCACCAAAATGAATCTGAATCCCTATCTCTCGCCGTGCACAAAAGTTAACTCAAAATGGATCAAGGAGCTTGATATTAAATCAGAGACACGGCATCTGATAGAAGAAAAAGTTGGTTATGATCTACACGCTGTGGGATCGGGCTCCAAATTCCTCAATAGGACACCCATAGCGCTAGAGTTAACAAATAGAATCAACAAATGGGACTTACTCAAACTAAAAAGTTTTTTCTCAGCAAAAGAAACAATAAGAGAGATAAACAGGGAGCCTATATCCTGGGAACAAATCTTTACTCCACACACTTCAGATAGAGCCCTAATAACCAGAATATACAAAGAACTCAAAAAATTAGACAATAAGATAACAAATAACCCAATCAATAAATGGGCCAAGGACCTGAACAGACACTTCTCAGAGGAGGACATACAATCAATCAACAAGTACATGAAAAAATGCTCACCATCGCTAGCATTCAGAGAAATGCAAATCAAAACTACCCTAAGATACCATCTCACTCCAGTAAGACTGGCAGCCATTAGGAAGTCAAACAACAATAAGTGCTGGAGAGGATGCGGGGAAAAGGGCACTCTTGTTCATTGCTGGTGGGACTGCAAATTGGTGCAGCCAATTTGGAAAGCAGTATGGAGATTTCTCGGAAAGCTGGGAATGGAACCACCATTTGACCCAGCTATTCCCCTTCTCGGTCTATTCCCAAAAGACCTAACAAGAGCATGCTACAGGGACACTGCTACATCGATGTTCATAGCAGCTCAATTCACGATAGCAAGACTGTGGAACCAGCCTAGATGCCCTTCAATAGATGAATGGATAAAAAAAATGTGGCATTTATACACTATGGAGTATTACTCTGCATTAAAAAATGACAAAATCATAGAATTTGGAGGGAAATGGATGGCATTAGAGCAGATTATGCTAAGTGAAGCTAGTCAATCTTTAAAAAACAAATACCAAATGACTCCTTTGATATAAGGGGTGTAAACAAGGACAGGTAGGGACAGGGATGAGAGGTGGGAGGGAAAGGGAGTGAGAAGGGAAATTGCATGGAAATGGAAGGCGATCCTCAGGGTTATACAAAATGTCATATAAGTGGAAAGGAGGGGTAAGACAAGAGAATACAAATGGAAGAAATGATTTACAGTAGAAGGGGTAGAGAGAGAAAAGGGGAGGGGAGGGGAGGGGAGGGGAGGGGGGATAGTAGACAATAGGACAGACAGCAGAATACATCAGACACTAGAAAGGCAATATGTCAATCAATGGAAGGGTAACTGATGTGATACAGCAATTTGTATATGGGGTAAAAGCGGGAGTTCATAATCCACTTGAATCAAACCGTGTAATATGATGTATTAAGAACTATGTAATGTTATGAACGACCAATAAAAAAAAAAGAAAGAAAAATAAAGTATAAAGTATTTGGGAATCAATCTAACAAAAGAGGTGAAACACCTCTACAATGAAAACTACAGAACACTAAGGAAGGAAATTGAAGAAGACCTTAGAAGATGGAAAAATCTCTCATACTTTTGGATAGGCAGAATTGATATTGCCAATGTGGCCATACTACCAAAAATACTGTAAGATTTAATGCAATTCCTATTAAAATTCCAGTGATGTTCTTCATAGAAATAAAAAGAGTAGTCATAAAATTCATTTGGAAAAAAATAAAAGAATAAGAGGAACCAGAATAGCCAAAGCAATCCTTAGCAAGAAGAGTAAAGCAGGAAGCATCTCAATACTAGACCCTAATTTATACTACAGAACCACAGTAACAAAAATAGTATGGTATTTCACCAAAACAGACGTGAAGACCAACAGAACATAATATAAGACACAGACACAAACCCACATAAATCCAGTTATCTCATACTAGACAAAGGTTCTATGAACATACATTGGATAAAAGATACCTTCTTCAACAAATGGGCCTGGGAAAACTGGAAATTCATATGAAGTAGAATGAAACTGAACCCCTATCTCTCACCCTGCACAAAACTCAACTCAAAGTGGATCAGGGCCTAGGCATTAGATCAGAGACCCTGTGCCTACTAAAAGAAAAAGAAGGCCCAAATCACCATTATATTGGCTTAGGAACTGAATTCCTCAACAAGACTCCTAAAATGCAAGAAATAAAATAAAAATCAATAAATGTGACTTTATCAAACTAATAAGCTTCTTCACAGCAAAGGAAACAATCCATAATGTGAAGAGAGAGCCTACAGAATGGGAGAGAATCTTTGCTACCTTTACCCAGCCATAAAGAAGAATAAATTAAGACATTTTTTTGGTAAATAGATGGAACTAGAGACCTTGCAACATTAATTACCATAAATAAAGAGCACAAAAAATTTAACACCAAAACAAAAACAAACAAACAAAAAAACCCAATTAATAAATAGGCAAAGGAACTGGACAAGCACTTCACACAAGAAGAAATTTGATCAGTCAACAAATATATGAAAAAAAAATGTTTGACATCTCTAGCAATTAGAAAAATGCAAATTAAAACTACACTGAGATTTCATCTCCTTCCAATCAGAGTAACAACTATAAAAATACAAGCAATAATAAGTGTTGGCAAAGTTGTGGGGGAAAAGTATACTCATACATTTCTGGTAGGACTGAAAATTGGTACAACCACTTTGGAAAGTAGCATTTTCAAGATTCCTCAGAAAACTTGGAATAGAACCACTTTTTGACCTAGTTATCCCACTCCTCTCTATATACCCAAAGGACTTAAAGTCAGCATACTATAGTTACACAGCCACATCAACACTCATAGCAGCTCAATTCACAATAGCTAAGCTATGGAACCACATTAGATGCCCTTCAACAGATGAATGGGTAAAGAAAATGTGGTATATATTTACACAATGAAATATTACCCAGCCATAAAGAAGAATAAATTAAGGCATTTTCTGGTAAATAGATGGAAATAGAGACTATCATGCTAAGTTGAATAAGCCAATCCCAACAAACTGAAGGTCGAAAATTCTCTCTGATATGAGGATGCTGACACACAACAATGGGGAAAGGGAGGGAAGAATAAAAGTTCATTGGATTAGACAAAGGGGAATGAAGGGAAGGGATGGGGAATGAATAGGAAAGACAGTAGAATGAATCAGCCATACCTTTTCCATATTCATATATGAATACATGACCTGTGTAGCTCTACATCATGTACAACCACAAGAATGGGAAGTTATACTCCATTTATGTATAATATGTCTAGAATATACTCTACTGTCATGTATATCCCAAAATAACAAATAAAATCCTCAACAACTATAACATATATCTTTAAGGAGGTTCAATGTTATGAAACTAAACTAAATAAATAAAAAGTAGAGAAAAAATGGCAAGAAAGATGGGGAAAGAGTCATATCCACTTCAAGAGCATTTTGGAATCCGTTCCATACTCACAGACCCTAGGACATGTTTAGTTGCTTCTGTCCTATGCCTTCACAGAACACTGTATGTCTCCAATTATTGTATCTATTGCATTATATTATAGTTACTTGTTTAATCATTTCCTGTATTATTAAGCAGTTTGCATAGAGGTGGTTATATCTTTCATACCATTGAGGTTGGCATATAATATGTGCTTATTTGACATTTTTAGAACATAAATAAATAGGGAATCGTATAAAATCTCAGACTGCTTGTATGCCTAGATTTTTGCCCATATCTATTCTACATTCAAGGAATCCTGAACCAGGACTGTTTGCTTGAAAATGAATAAAAAATAGATCTTTGTCGGGCGTGGTAGCACATGCCTATAATCTCATTGACTCAAGAGAGGCTGAGGCAGGAGGATTGCAGGTTCAAAGCCAGCCTCAGCAATTTAGAGAGGCTGTAAGCAACCTAGTGAGTCCCTATTTCAAAATAAAAAATAAAAATGCCTGGGGACATGGCTCAGTGGTTAAGTGCCATTGTGTCCAATCCCTGTTACCAACAAAACAAAAAACAAACAAACAAAAAAAAATTCTTAAGGACTGGCCATTCAGATTGATTCAATATTTGTACTATTCGAATTGTAATGCAACCCAACTAGTACATGTAACTGTATTATAAAGCTGTAATTTTAAAAAATCGTAATGCATATTGAGTTATTTTAATGAGTAAAGAGGACACATTTCTTTTTATTGAGTTCTGGAATTTTTTCTGAATGATCATTCATCTCTGTTTCTTTATGGTAGAGTTTTGAAATTACATAATTGGACATAATTCATTATAGACTCGTATTAGAAAGTGGGTTCATTTCATAATACTGAATATGTTTGGCAATGGGAAGTTTATTTCTTTTTCGCTAATTTGATTATGAAGCCCCTGTTTCATTCTCCTATAATAATAATGGCTCTAATGTTTTTTGATCTGTGCCCGAGGTCATTTATACCTCAGAGCCTTTGTGCATCTTTTCTATCTTGTTTCATTTCCTGAGTTTCAGGACCACCTCTATTAAAATATTAGGTAATTAAATAAGAAAATAGAGAAGAAAAAATAGCTCTCTGGGGACAAAAACAGTTTCTTTAATTGAATTTTGTTATAACTTCTAAGAAATATTTGAACTTTATAGAACCCCGGGGGAAAAAAAAAGGGCTTATCCTTCTCCCTTGTATTTAAATTTTATTTAAGCTGGAAAATGGGCACCTGTTTTTAGACCACAAAAAAAAAAATCACAAAATGCAACTATTCAAATAGCTTGCATTGATTTCTTTGAAAAAAATGTTTAATACAGATCATGCTATGAATATCAAATTCAAATGAATAATTTTGTTTTCCCAAAGTTTAGCATTCCTTGAATTCTTTTTTAAAATACCAGTCCTACTCTATCTGATGAATAGTCCAGAAATGTTCCTAGTCTTTAAATTATGTTAAATTCGGATTACAAAACAGTTGGTTATATGTGTGACCATGTGTGTAAGAGTATGTCTTCTTTTATATGCATTTGAGTTGTTAGAACATCTTTCAGAGGGCATCTTCTGGTTGTGTGTGAGAACATGGAGCCTGCTAAATGGAGGTAGAACAATGCCTAAGCTGGGAAAGGATCTGGGATCTGCTAAGAGATAACAGTAACCATTTGTAAACAATAGAATTTGGTCTAGTGTATTTTTCTTTTATATAGTGTATAAAAGTTAGCCTGGTTTTTTGTTTTGTTTTATTTTATTTTGTTTTGTTTTTTTTTTGTTTGTTTTTGGTCTTTCTTTATCTACCACACACACCCTCCTCCTTTTACTTCTTTCCTTCTCTTTGCTATTTTACAGATTAATAATGCCATCTCTAGGTATTTAGTAAATACCTAGTTTAATGGGTTGGTTTGTTACCAACCAGTCCAAATGCAATAAGGGAAGACATGGATATACACTGAGGCCACATGGCTGAAGGAAGGGCAGTGTCCCTGGAGGCTGCTGAAGTGATAGCCTTCCTGATTGACAGCCATTCCCGTGAGAATGTGAGCCTCAGAAGAACCAAAGCCGTGGCCACATTGCCTAGTCACTTCTTCCAATGTGAAGGTTATTTTTGTATTGTCAATTTGAAAAACCTTATATATCCAAAAAATGAAGAGTCTCCCAGCCAGGTTCTGAGCCATAAGTTGGACCATACACAATAAAGAATAAAGGCTGAGCACTGTGACACGTGCTTGTAATCCCAGAGACTCAGGAGGCTGAGGAAGGTGGATTCCTAGATCAAGGAAAGCCTCAGCAACCCTAACAACTTGGCAAGAACCTGTCTTAAAATAAAACATAAAATAAAAAGAGGCTGTGGATGTGGCTCAATGGTTAAGTGCCCCTGGTTCAATCCCTGGTATCTAAACAAATACCCCCCCTCAAAAAAAAAAAAAAAACCACCAAATGAACAAACAAACAAGAAAGAATAAAGTATGGTCCTCTAAGGAATTTGGACTGAAAAGAAAAAAAAAGTTAATACCTCCATCATGTTATATTTTATAAGACATTTAATACATGTTATTTCGTAATTATTAAGGTATATGTATTTATGACTGTCTTCTTTTTATAGATTAAGACATGCCTACTGATTGATGTCAGTCTGAGTCACAAGGGTAGAATAGACGTGCTGTTGTTCTGGAAGCACAGAAAATGTTTCTTGAACTATTATTTCATGTATAGTTTTAGAAATTCCAAATTGTAAAATATTCAAACATACAAAAAGTTTATAAAATTTTATACATGTATGTGTGTGTATATCACTAAGTCAAATGTAATGGAAACTTTTTCCTTGTATTTTAGTTTTCTCATTTTTTAAAAAAAACTCTACAATGTAATACATTGTCCAAATTCCCAGATAAAACAACAGATATACATTTTAAAGTGTTGTTCCAATTTCCCTTTATGCTATGCCCTCCTCCTATTGGTCACCACCTTTATTAGCTTCTATTTTTCTGTTTCTTACTTTTGCATCAACAAAGAACATTTAATAAATGTTTAATGTTAGGGATATATCTTATTCTTTAACAGTGAAGCAGCCAGTAAAGATACACCTGAATAATGAAACTGTTACAAGTTGTAATGAGTGCTTTGAACAAGATAAGAGTGTCTTGTTGAAAATTCTTTGATCCTCAGACAGTGGTTCCCAAACTTGAGTGAATATCAGAGCCATTGTTTGTTTTTTCTTTTAAGTAATACATTCATAGTATAAAAATATATGCTGGGGCTGGGGTTGTGGCTCAGTGGTAGAGCACTCACCTAACGTGTGAGGCACTGGGTTAGATCCTCAGCACCACATAAAAATAAATAAATAAATGAATAAAATAAAATAAAATAAAGGTATTGTGACCATCTATAACTAAAAAAATGCTATAGAAAACTGTAAAGTAAAAAAAGCACATATATCTCCCAAATACTTTCCTCCAGAGATTTTATGTGTGTTTTTATGTGTGTGTTGCTCAAGACATTTTATATATAAATTCAAACATACTTATAGATACATATGTAATATGTTAAATGTAATATTCTTATTATCTTAGAATTCCCATTAAGTCACCAAAATCTAGAATAATAAGATGGGTACCAACAGCTCTCCATATTATAAAGCAAGAGATTAGACTGTCTACGTAGGGTATATGTACGTTCCATGAAGCTTGTGTATCCCTGCTGGACCACAACTTGTCCCCAGGCTAAAAGAAAAGACAATTTTGGGAAAGACAATTTTAGAGAAGATATTTTATGCTTTATGAACTCCTTTTCTCAGTGTGAGAAACTTGGGGGATTCTTTTACAATTAGTACAAGTGGAAGAGAGGCCCTGAGAGATAGAATTAGAGATTTCTGTGTCCTTATAGTCTGGAGGGCACAGGGAGCAGTAGCTGACTCATGCTCTGAAAGTCAAGGGCAGGTTGGTTCTGAGAGACACCAGATAGTGTGGGCTGCAAGTGGCTGATTTCTGAGGGAGAAGATGGAGGGTGAAGGCAAATGTAGGGGAAGTGGGAGGGATCATTTAAAAAGGATCTCATTTAAGAAGATGACCTGCAGAGGCCATGCAACCTCAGCAGAAGGCTGGGTCCTCTGAGTCTTAAGGCTGAGAAAATGATTTAAGCAGTCATCCAGAGAAGTGGTCAGGGACCAGTAGTTGAGGCAGCCTGGGTCTGGGAACTCTGACCTCAAAAGAGACCCACAGGAAAAGGAGTATAGGGAGTTTACATTCCCCAAATCAGGGGCAACCTGCCAGATCACAACTGCAACAGAAACTAAAACTGTGATTTTTCTCTAACTTCCTCTCCTCCTCTCAGCTGCATTCTGGAAAGACAGAGATGGCAGCTACTAATCAGGAAAAGAGGACTATAACATCAAGAGAGGAGACTATAGAAGAGGCTAGTAATGTTCTTTTCTCTCATTCCAACTCTCCAAGCCCACAGCTAGCCTGCACACTGAACTTAGTTGATACCGAAACTGCATGTGGGCTGGTGAGTGAGTGGCAAGTTATGGCAGGACATCGTTTTGTGAGGGTCATGCTTAAGCTGACAGCTTTGAGAAGCACACATTCCACATCTTCATTTCCTCTGGAGATAGCAGCAAATATTGTCATGGGGAAAGCCTTTGAAGCAAGCCTTCAGAATAATGTGTCCAGTGAATTCCCTGTTGAGATTTCTGTCTGACAGATGGTGGGAACTGACAGAGGGTGGGAGCACAGTAGGGCAGGTGCATTTTAGTGCCTTGCAGCTTGGTGCTTACCCCCATCCTCATGCAGTGAGGTCTCCTGGGTGCACATACACCCATTACCCATATCAGGGAGTGTTCCGCCCACCAGGCAAAGAACTCTTAAGCACTGTCACCTCTGCACAAACAGGAGGCTTTCCAGTTCCTGGGCTGATAGCAGAGCTCACAGAGCCACCTTAACAGCTTGGAGAAAGGCAGGTTGTGCTCTGTGGCTCTTGAACATGCAAAGCAACTGCCCTTACGCCAAAGAGGACATCTCCTCCATCTCACCAGAGAAACCCCAGTGCAGGGGCCAACACAGTGGTAAAAAAATCTGCAGAAGTGAGCCTCAGAGTTGGGGGTGGGGGTATGAAGACAGTGAAGACAGCTCAGGAGTTCCACTTGCTGCTGCTGCTTCTTCCTGTTGTCCTCCTTCTTATTCTCCTCTTCCCATCCTCCTCCCATTCTCTTCCTCCACCTCCTTTGTTTTTGGTCTTTCTTTATCTACCACACACACCCTCCTCTTCAGCAGCTGATCTAGGTGTGGGAAAAAGTAAATACACAATGCTCCACCTCTGTGCAATGTCAATCAACTTTTTCACTTCTCAACACCCAGACCTTGAGAGGACAGCTGCATCAAAGTGTCCCACATCAACACCTGGCACATGTCACATCTGAAAAATGCCAGAAAAGTCCCTCTACCTTAAAAACCTTGGTGTCATTTTTTTATTCCAATGATATTGTTTTCTGTGTTGGTTTATTTTAATTCCTCTCATTATTTCTTATTGCATGCCTTTATAAAACATTGTTTTTTTCTTTTCTTCCTTATTTAAAATTAATTTAATTGGGTTTATTCTACATTCAATTTTTATTTCTTATTTTATCTACTCTCTTCTATTCTTTCTTCCAGTTCTCATTTTTTTTTACCTCTCTCTTTCCTCGCCTTTCTCTTTCTTTTGCCTTTTCTTCTGTCACTATTTTTTATGGTCTATAGAATTTAATATTAATCTAACATTCCTTATTGCCCATTTTTAGCCTATTCTATATTATTACTCATCTTCTTTTTAGTAAGTGAAGTTTTAAGAACTTGTTCAATAAGTTGTCATTATATTTTATTATAGGTTGGCTTTCAAGTTGTCACTGATAATTTTGGTTATTCTGTTCTCTTAGGGTGGTGATAGTGATGGAACATAGCACTTTATTGGGTGCTCATTGGGTGCTCTGATGCTAAGATATACCCCTAGTCTGGTGCACATTGTAAAGAGAAAGTAACTCACTAAAAAAATCCCTCTTTTAACAGTGAAAATATCCATCCCAACAGATGCACAAATTTCAATAAAGACACACAGGAAACATGAAAAAACAAGTTAATAAGATACCTCTAAAATTCATAACTCCCCAATAACTGAACTAATAGATATCAAAGTGGATGAAATGACAAAGAATTTTAAAAATTATCAAAATTAAAAATGAATTAAAAGAACTAAGAAAGATAGCATATGAAAGAGCATTTCAGTAAACAGACAAAGATTCTGAAAAAGAACTAAACAGGAATCTTGGAAAGGAAAAACTCAGTGAGACAAATGAAAACATTCAGTGGAGAGACACATAATAGACTAGGTCAAGCAAAAGAAAGAATATCAGGACTCAAAGACAAAGTAAATGAACTAGAACACTCAGACAATAGCAAAGAAAAAAAAGAAACCATGTAAAGGACATACAAGGGCTCTGTGACAACATTATAAGATCAAATTCAAATTTGAGACTCATAGGTCTTGAGAAAGAAGTGGAGATACAATGGCATAGAAAACTTATTTAATGAAATAATAGCAGAAATTTTCCCTAATTTTGGGAATGAAATGGACATGTAGGTACTGCAGATATTTAAAACTCCAGACAGAACCAGAAAAGCTTTCTCTATGAAAAATTATTATTAAAATGCAAACAATTCAGAACAACAAAAGGTATTTTAAAAGCTATGAGTGAAACATCAAGTCAGCTATAAAGGGAAACCCAACAGAAAAAAAAATCTTAAGAGAAATTCTAAAGGCCAGGATGGTATAGAATTATGAATTTTGAGCCCTGAAAGAAAAGAATAAACAACAGAAAATACTACCAACATAATAACTACCAACATTATTATTTATATCAAAGTTGTCCTTTAGAATAGAAGAAATAAAACTATCCAAGATAAAATGAACTGAAATAATTCATATGCACTAAGCCAGAATTACATACAATAGTTGATACAATTACATACAATACTTAATCCTGTACACAGAAGAACAAGATTAAAGTAACTATGGGAAAGAATAAATCTCATTAGGAAAGTATATAAACAAATAAGGATTATGAATAAATCAAAATTTAAAAATAAAACAAATGACAGGAATATATATTTATCTATCTATATAGATCTATTTATCTATATAGGTTGGTCTATCTATCTATTGATCAATCAATCTATCTATATTAACACTGAATACAAATGGTCTTAATTCTCCAATTAAAAGACAGACTGGAAGACTTCAGTTAAAAAACAAGATCCAAGTATATGTTGTCTATAAGAAACATACCTTACTGTCAAAGAAATTCACAGATTGAGGGGCTGGGGATGTGGCTCAAGTGGTAGCGCGCTCGCCTGGCATGCGTGCAGCCCGGGTTCGATCCTCAGCACCACATACCAACAAAGATGTTGTGTCTGCCGAGAACTAAAAAATAAATATTATTAAAAATTCTCTCTCTCTCTCTCTCTCTCTCTCTCTCTCTCTCTCTCTCTCCTCTCACTCTCTCTTTAAAAAAAAAAAGAAATTCACAGATTGAAAGTGAAAGGATGGAAAAACAAATGCACATGGAATCTGAAAGCATTCAGGAGTAGCTATTTTCATATCTTAAAGAGCAGAGTTCAAGACAGAATTAATCAGAAGAGACAAAGAAAGCCAGTACATATTGGTAGAGAGAACAATTCACAAGAAAATATAACAATTGTAAATAAATATGCCCTGATTCTTGATGTTCCCAAAACATTAGAAAACATATAGAAAACATTCCATGATATAAGGAATAAATAGGCCCCAATATAATAATAGTGGGTTCAGTATGCCACTCTCACAGACCCCCTTCAATCAACAAAGTTATTAGAGTTGAGCTATACTTTAGATAAAATGGACATGAGAGAAATCTACAGAATATTTCATACAATAAGAGTTGAATACACTTTCTTTTCAACTGTTCTTGGAACTTTCTCCAAAATATATCATATATTAGGATACTAAGCAAGTATTAGCAAAACAAACAAACAACTTGAAATAATTCCTTGCAACTTACTGAATGCTAGTGGAATAAAACTAGAAATCATCAGTAAGAAAAACTTGGCACACTATACAAACACATGGAATTGAACAACACACTTTTATTTATTTATTTTTTATGTGTTGTTTTTAGATATACACAACAGTAGGGTCTATTTTGACATATTATACACACATGAAGTGAAACCCATTCCAATTTGGATCCCATTCTTGTGGTTGTACATACTGTGGAATTACACTGGTCATATATTCATATATGAGCACAGAAGAGTTATGTCTGATTCATTCTACTGTCTTTCCTATTCCCATCCCTCCTCCTTTACCTTCATTCACATTTGTCTAATCCAATGAACTTCTATACTTCCCCTCTCAACCCTCCCTACACAGTTTTAAAAATATGTATTTTAGTTATACATGGACACAATATCTTTATTTTATTTATTTATTTTTATATGGTGCTAAGGATTGAACTCAGTGCCTTACCCATGCGAGGCAAGTGCTCTGCCACTAGGCCACAATCCCAGCCCTTCCTACACACTTTTAGATAGTGGATCATTAAAGAAAAGGGGGAGAAATAAAGAAATTCTTAGGTTCATACAAGAATTGAAACACAACATATCAGAATCTGTGGGATATAGCAAAGGCAATTCTAAGAGGGAAGTGTTTACCTAAAAAATCAGAGAAGTTCAAAATAAATAACCTAATGATGCATAACAAGGTCTTAAGAAAGTAAGAATAAACCAAGTCCAAAACCAATAGAAGGGAAGAATAAAAATCAGAGCTGAAATTAACTAAATAGTAAATAAAAGAACAAAAGATCTTAATAAAATGGCCACATTACCAAAGATAAATGAAATAAAGAGTTGATTCTTTGTAAAGATAAACAAAATTGAAAAATCCTTAGCCAAATTAACCAAAAGAAACTGAGACATAAATTAATAAAATTAGAGATGAAAAAAGAGATATTACAATAGACAACATTGAAATCCAGAAGATCATTGGGGATTATTTTGGAAACAGTTTCCAACAAATTAAAAAATCCAGAAGAAATGGATAAATTTCTAGACCTGTATAACCTGATGAAATTGAATCAGAATATAGAAAACTTAAGCAGACCAATAACAAGCAACAAGATTAAAAAAGTAACAAAAAGCCCATAAACAAAGAAAAACCCAGGATCAGAAAGAGTTGTAAGTGAATTTTGCAAATTCTTTAAGGAAGAACTTATACCAATGCTCTTCAAATAATTCCATGAAATAGAAAACAAGGAATGCTTCCAAATTCATTCTACAAAGTCCGCATTATCCCAATTTCAAAATATGACAAGGACACATCAAGAAAAATACATGCTAATATCCTCAAAGAACATTCATGCAAATGTCCTTAATAGAATACTTGCAAACTGAATTCAACAATACATTTAAAAGATCATAAACTATGATCAATTTGGTTTCATAGAGATGCAAAAATAGTTCAACATGTATAAATATAAAATAGATCAAATGAAGAAAACTACAGGATTATCTCAGTGGATGTAGAAAAAAGCATTTTGACAAAATTCCACATTTCTTCATTATGAAAACCTTAAAGAAACTAGTGATAGGAGGAACTTAATATGAAAAGGCTATATGATAATCCCAAGCCAACATCATACTGTATGGGAAAAGTAATTTTTCCAGAACCAATAAAAGCAATTTCTCCAAAATAAAGAAAGAGACAAGGATGTTCAATTTAGCCCTTAAAATTTTAGAGCAATTAAGCAAAAGAAGAAAACAATAGAAACACAAGTAAAAAGGAAGTCAAACTATTCCTATTTGCAGGTGATATACTCTTTCATTTAGAAGGCCCTGAAAACTACACCAGAGACTTTTAGAGCAGTTAAGTAAAATCAGAAAAGTGGCAGGATACAAAAGCAACATCCACAAATCAATAGCTTTTCCAGGCACCAATAATGAATCCACAAAGAAAGAAATCAGGAAAACAGTTAATGAATAATTAAGTATAATTATAATATACCAATATAAAATATAAAAAAGAATGCTTCATATATGAAATCATACAATAAAATATAAAATGAAATACCCATGAATAAAGCTAAACATGGAGGTGAAAGACCTCTTTAGAAAAAATGACAGAACACTGAAAAAATAAACTGAAGACACAAAAAGATAGAAAGACTTCCCATGTTCATGGAAAGACAGAATTGATCTTAATAAAATGGCCATATTACTAAAAGGAATCTGCAGATTCAATGCAATCTTCATCAAAACACCAATAATATTCTTCACACAACTAGAAAAAACAATTCTAAAATTCATATGAAAGAACAAAACACCAGAATCACCAAAGCAATACTAAACATAAAACAAAAGCAAAGCTGGAGTCATGAGTGTACCCAATTTCAAATTGTTACAGAGCCATAGTAACAAAAAGAGCATGATACCAGCATATAAACCAAGATCAGTGAAATAGAATAGATGACACAGAGACAAGTCCACAAAGAGTCATTTGACAGAGGTGCCAAAAATGTACATCAAAGTCAGCCTTCTTAACAAATGGTGCTTGAAAACTGAATGTGCATATGTAGCAGAATAAAACTTGATCCCAATGTCTTACCCTGCACAAAATTCAACTTAATACTGATCAGAGATCTTGGTATAACACGGAAACTTTGCAACTACTAGAAGAAAATGTAGGGGAAACTTTTCAACATACAGTTATAGGCAACAAGTCCTGAATAGGACACCTATAGCTTAGGAAATAAAATTTAGGATCCATGGATATTAATATAATCCCTAAGCATATCTCTCCACAGCCACCTGCCTACATTTCTTCATTGCTGACTTTCAATGAATACAATAGGTTATCTAGAAATAGTGTACTATGCAAACTCCTTAGAAACTGCCTACAGAAAAAAATGCAAATGAAGATATACATAATATTATAGAAATGATTTTATTTTATAATGCTTTGTTTAAATAAGTGTATCAGCTACTCAAGAGAAGACATGATTATCTTCAATCCTAACCTGTTTTGGAAATTAGAGGGCTTGAAGTCCAATAAAATTGATGTTTTCTGAGATTTTCTTTGTAATTTGCAAGAAAATTTCATTCTCATATTTCAAAATCTTCCATACTTCTCAACAATCTCAAGAAAAGACATGAATCATACTGTAAAGAAGATGACATTTGATTGGTCTACACATATTATATAGTTTTTGGTGGGGAACAAGTTTTTGCTCTTGGTGCTAATTTGTTTTGGGGTATTTCCCTGTACATTTAAGAATTATCACTTCTGCTAACAAAGAGAATGACAGCAGGGTTTGACAGAGCAAGGTGTCATAGATGACAGCATGTCCTTTCTGGCTTTAGTGCACTGAACTTGCCCTGACTCATTTAGTCGAGTACAGTTCCTAATGCTATTTTCCTTTATTGCCATTTTGAGGCACTGCTTAGGAAAATGGCTGGGATCTGTGCTTTTATGGCACATGACTGGCTTGAGTGATTTAGTCAATAGCTTTGATTTTCAATATATCATAAAGGCCCATCTCCAAAAACTTGAGGCAGTGAGAAATTTTTCTTAGAGTTTGGCCCATGTAATCTCTGTGGGACTAAAGTATTATTTATATATATATCCTTCTTTTGGATACAGAAGTTCTTTGTTTTTTCATATGCAGAAATAAATCAGATGATGGTTACCTTCTACTTTATTTCCACATACCACCTTCTCTTTCTGCTTTACTGCCAAATTCCAACCAGCTGATCCTGTTATTCTCATACCTTCTCTTTCAAATTCCTAGTGTATGGGCTGGGGTTGTAGCTCAGTGGTAGAGTGCTTACCTCGAACGCATGCACGAGGCACTGGATTTGATCCTCAGCATCACATTACAAATAAATAAATAAAGATACTGTGTCCAAATAAAAGGAGTTTAAAAAAAATTCCCAATCTAGCATTATGCTGCCCCAAATATACCCATATAATAAAGAATCCACAGATCCCTTTAATATAGGGGTCAATGAAACATATTCAGTGGAATATGCAGATGCTGTAGAATTATTGATTCTTATACTTCCCACCAGGACAGACATTATTGGAATGTGTTCAGGTTCTTAATTTCATTATAAGAAAACTTAACTTTGGCCTCCTGGAGTTAATTTACTATGTGTATTTTTTCCATCAAGGAAAATATTATTGACCTATTATAAGTGTTTGGATAAACTGACTGGCAGGTTCAAACAAATTGCCTTTTCTATTTTTTATTGGCAAAACACCACACAAGGCTCAGAAAACCAGATGCCAAATAAGATTTCAGAAATGAAGTTTTGTTTTACACACCCTGTGTGATGGTCTGTGACCTTAGTCGTGGAGAGAAAATAATTTTCAAAGTTAAGGTTTGGGCTCTGGATGTGCTCAGAATTGACTCAACCTGTACATTACATGACCTCTTTAAGCATCATTTTCTTCAAATTTTGTATCAGAGGACAGAGCATTCAACAATATTCAAAGCAGTGCTTGCATATCTTTTCCTTCCGTCAACTAAATATAAATAGAAACCACTCCAAAGGTGATATAAAAGTCTCTTTCCTGAGTTTTACATTACATGTTAATTATATGTTTGGGGAAAATCATAGAGGTTAGTTTAAGTGCAATACCGCTTATAAATTTTTAGTCCTCAGATATATCTAAGCTATTCCAGGAAGATTCTGAGCTAATATGTACAAGTAACATAATAGAAACCAAATTCCATCCCGCTTCCTCCACAATTAACTCTGTTCCACTTTCACGAGGTTTGCTATTGTTGAATGCCATCATCACTTCCCAGTTTTTCCAGGCTAGGGAGCACTAGTTCATCTGTAATCTCTTCCTTCTCTATGGCCAATAGGTCTCTAAATCACGTTAATCCTGCTTCGAAAATATTTCTCACACTTGTTTTCTTCTTTCTCCATCTCTGTCCCTGTCTGGTGATTTCTTGCATGTATTATTGCATTGCCTCCTTAAAACCCCAGTCGCTCATCTCTGCAGTCTAATTATTCATTACGTTGCACAATCTAATCACCTCTTTGTGCTGTCCCTAAGCCCACCAGCTTTCTGTCTTTCTTTTTCTGCCTCCTTATAATCTAACCTGAAAACTAAACTGCTCTTTCTTTCATTTCCTCTAAATGCTGTTGATATTTCAACTTTTTCTGTTTGTTTTTCAAAACAAAATGCAAATGCTTGGGCAGAATGCACAGACCTCCTGTGATCTTGTCTTTTCCTCTCCTTCTTTGAGTCTCACCATTCAGACCCAACTCCAGACATTTTGTTCCAGCAAGCCTGACTGACTTACAGTTCCTCAGCCACGTCCTGTCTCTTTCTGATATTTCACTGTTAAATGTGTCCTTTTTTCCTGTTATTTTCTACTCCTTTTTCAGGACTTAACTCAGATACGGAAAGCCTTCCAAATAATCTTTTAGTTTCTATACTCATTCATTCTGCCATATTATTTATTCCACTTCATTAAAATAGTTTAATTATTTATTTCTACTATTTTATTCTCAGCTCTAAGAAATTTTTAGAAGTTCTCAAAGGCAGGTCAATATGCCAAAAGTTAAATAACTGAAAACTAATTGTTGAAAGCCAATTAACCCCTTGATGAATTGATGAACTATGAATTGGCTTAGTTCTTAAGCTTCTTGCAGACAAGGCCAAATATAATCAATTCTGTATCCATAATTCCTAGTTTAGTGCCCAGCTGAATGGCTATTTAATATATGGTCTCTCCAATAGAATTTAATCACTACTCTTCTTATGTTCCAACATCAGTTATTTTCTTTTTCATTTCAGTGCCACTTTCCAACAGTGCCAGTTTAGAAGCAGGGTCAGTGTTATGAAGGAATAATAAAAACATTTTGGAAATCAAGTAGGAGGTTCTCTTTTCTACAAATACTGAGGCAGCCAGGCCTGATGGAGCCTGCCTATAATGCCAGCAACTTGGGAGGCTGAGACAGGAGGATTGCCAGTTAAAGGCTAGCTTCAGCAATTTAGCAAGGCTCTAAGCAAGTTAGCGAGACCCTGTCTCAAAATTAAAAAAAATTTTAAAAAGGGCTGAGGATGTGGCTCAGGGGTTAAGTACCCTTTGGTTTAATCTCTAGTACCAAAAACGAACACAAGCAAACAAACAAACAAACAAACAAACAAAAAACTGAGGCAGTTTCTGTATCTCTTCTTTTTATATGATTCCCACTTCAGCCCATATAAATTGCAATTCCTAAAAATCCTAAAGCCCAGGAGGACTTTCTGAGATCTTTTGTGTGGTTACCATTTCTGGAAAAAAAACATTGCCCTGTCGTCCCTATGTTAGGCAGGTTTTCCCCACTCCATCCTCCATCTAGGGTTCTGACAAAATACCGTTCAGGGAAAGCAAAATAATCGGTTTAAAAATATGGAAAAATAACCAAAGATAATAATGAGAGAATGGAGAAATGTTAGAACATCCTTAAAGGAACAATATCAACACAGAAAAACTGTTCTGACTAAAAGAATGTTTGTAATCTAAAGATTATTTACAATGTTCATTGCACAGTATGTTATAGAGCTACCTAAATGCTATAATTGTATCAGATTTTCATCATGACTGTCTTCTAAGATGACAATATGATATTTACTCTTTAGCATCATTAAGACAGTTTAATAAAATTAGTGTTTAAAAATCCAAAGTGTTCCATCTAAAGCAGAGATGATATGCTATACCAGGTGTTTTTAAAGATGACCCACAGGGAATGTCACAGATGAATAAGTTTTGTACAGTTACTGGTTGATTCATTATTTTACTGTCCTTTTTTTGTCCAACAAAGAAAATCCTGGATCATTTATTTAATGTGTGATGGGAACTTGACACTCTAGAGATGAAAATCAAGATTCTATGTAGTGAAAATCTCCTGGATTTAATAAGATTAAAGCAGTATCTCTGCATAAATAAGGTAGAAGAAGATAAACAAAATTAAGAGACATAAACAATGGTTAAGAAAGCACATTAGAGAAAGACATTTCACTTTCAGCTAGAGAAATCAGAGAAGACCACTGCAGGAGGTAGTAATGAGTTTCAAACTTAGAAGGACAACATAAATTTCAACACGTGTGTATGTTAAAAGCATGTTATGCAAGAGATGTTCAAATGCACAATGCCCAGAAAGTGAAAGGCCAATTTAGGGAGTGACTATATACATATCTTCGGTGCATAACGGTGAAGAGAAACAGGAAGATATCTGCAATAAAATTATAAAGGCCTTTGTGTGTAAAGTTGAGCCATTTGAATTGTACTTGGTAGGTAAAGAAAGGGCCATGTGAAGAATCTTGTTGAATAAGTGAGTAGAGTTGATCAGTTCTATTCTTAAACTGATGAACCAAAATGCACATGGATATTATTCTACTGCTATAAAAGTTGTCACATACTTTAGTATCCTAAAACAACATAAATTTATTGTCGTGTAATTTTGTAAGTCAGAGTCTGATGGAGGGCTCATTGGACTAAAATCAAAGTGACAGCAGGGTTGTGTTCCTTTTTGGAGGCTGTGGAGGAGGATCTGTTTCCTTGAATTTTCTAGTACTAGAGGCTGTCTACATTCCTTGTTTAATGATCACCTTCCTCCATTTTTAAAGCCAGCAATGTTGCAATTTTCTGATTTTCTTTGGGTTTTTATTTACATTTCTCTTTGATCATATGAGGAAAGGTTCTCCAATTTTAAGAAATTATGATTAGGTTGAGCCCACTCGAATATTCCCTAACCACCTCATTTCAAGATTCTTAATCATAAGCATATCTTTTGCCATCACAGTGACAAACATAGGTTTTGGTGGTTAGGACTGGGAGATCTTGGGGGCCATTATTCTGCCTTCCACAATGTAGATAGATGGAAATTAGGTGGAGATGTGTCTTGAGCAACTAATGTTGTGGCTTCTGATCTGGTCAAATTAATAGGCAGTATAGAATTGAGCGGGGGCAGAGATAGTGAGAATGTAAATAGGGGGTTAATGCAAGGTTGGTGATATAAAGGAATAAGAAACTAAGTGAAAGTTTCTGTATATTGAAAATTGATACGAATAGAAATAGGAGTGTCAGGACAAGGACAAGAGTTGGAAAGAAAAATTGCAAATTCATTTTCAGTTTGTTGAAATTGATGTGCCAATGAGTTAGACAAAAAAAATTCAACAGGCAGTTGAAACATGCATCTGAATCTTGGGAGACAGTTTGAAGCCTAGAAATATTATTGTAAAGATATATTGATACCTGTGTCCAAGGATTAAATCTGCTCCAAATGGTTTATCAACTTAGATAAAACATCCTTGCATAATTGTTGTTATAAAAATACAGAAACCTGTTGTATCTTATCAAATCAATACAATTAATGGGGCAAAACTGGTAGCCCCATTTTTAATTCTAACTTATAATATATAATCATTTTATATTGTAAGTGTTTATATTGAAATGTAAAAGTAGGACTTGGCATTTAACATTTCCCCCTACACTTCATTTTGTTTAGTAGATTTCTTTGGCATTTTAAAAACATGGTTATATTTATTTAAAAATAACAGTCCAAAATAACAAGGATTGTTATTTCAGGCTAACATCAAAGTATTAAGATTTACTTCTCAAAAATATTAACAGTTGACACAGAATCATCTGCATTTAATTTGGGGGCTGAGCCACCTCTTTCCTGGCCCTTTGCCTGAGTTGTTCTGCCACTAACTAATGATGTTGCACTGACGTTAACAAAACATCAGGTTATGTTTTATAGGAAGAATTCTGCACTATTAGGTGTTTTAAAATTTTTTATGGTTCGTTCCCGGGTTTTACCACCACCAAAAAAAAAAAATTGTTCAGTAACCATCAAAAGAACAATTAGTAGACATATTAATGCTAGAAAAAGAATGTACTATTTAAAAATGTAACACTAACTTTATAAATATTTTCCTCTCTTTTCAATATTTGGTTACAAGGAGTAACTTTAGGCATTATGTCAGTTAATTCTAACCACGATGAATATTAGGATCCCTATATTCATGTGGGGAAACTGAGGGTAAGAAAATTAAATTACAATTTAATTAAAATAATCCAACTAAAATGTGATTTAATTGGTACACAATGCAGATTCTGAGTCTAAAATTATTGATCTTTACACTGTACTAGAGTTATCTCTCTGTTTTAAGAAGCAGTTTAAAACAATGTGTAGGACAATGCTATTGGTTGTTGGTCTGTTGTCTGTGTTCCTCATGGGAAGGGTAAGATCCTAAGCACCAGGAAATATGACTACAGTGTTTACTACTCTAGTCCCAGGTCTTAGGGGATTTCCTGTGTGTCAGGTAAAGGTGTTTAGTGTTTGTTTAGTGAATAGTGAATAAATACTTGGGTAGTTGTTATAGTTTGGATGTGAGGGATCCCCCAAAAGCTCACGTGTGAAACAATGCAAGAAGGTTTGGAGGAGAAATGATTGGGTTATACCCTTAACCTACTCAGTGAATTAATCTCCAGTGGGATTAACTGAGTGGTAACTGAAGTGATAGGGTATGGCTGGAGGAGGTGGGAATTGGGGTGTGATTTTGGGGTATATATTTATATCTGGCAAATGAAGCCCTTTATCTCTGCTTTTTGATCATTATGTGAGCTGCTTCCCTCTTCCATACTCTTCCTCCATGACGTTCTGCCTCACCTCAAGCCCTGTGAAATGGAGCCAGCCTTCTATGGACTGAGACCTCTGAAACCATGAGCCTTCAAATAAACCTTTCCTCCTCTACAATTGTTCTGCTCGGATCTTTTAGTCACAGCAGCGAAAAAAGCTAATACAGTAGTGAACATTCATTCTTTCAGGTATAGGACAGTTTCAAAGCAGGCCTTTAGATGCTATTAGGTACATGGTGACTGTATCAGGAGACAGTTGGCAGAAAGCTCACAAACTAGTCTTAAAACTCATAATGAGTGAGAGGCCCTCCATAGTATTCTATAACGTGTTTGATGACAGTCAAAGAATTTTGACATGTTAGCATTGCACAGCTAAAGAAATGAGGGCCAGATGCCTTAAAGAACTAAAGCAAATTGCAGGGGATAGAAAAATTGGAAGACAAACTCGGGTCTTCTAAGGTTAGTGAAGAGTTCTGGGATATGTTGACATCTCTGCAGTAGAGAATCAAGTCTTTGTTTTTCCATTTAAATTCATAGTATCTTTTATTTTTTTAAATTTTTCTTTTACATGACAATAGAATGCAATTTTACATATTCTCATGGTCATACATAATGTGGAGTTATGCTGGTTGTGTATTCATGTATGAATGTAGGAGAGTAATGTTCAATTAATTCTGCTGTCTTTCCTATTCTAATAGTTATCTTTGTGTCATACTTTGTATAATACTTTGTATGAATGGTATGGCTGGGCAGGGTCATAGTCAGCAAGAATGGTTGCAAAAGCGTTTGGAAAATTTATCTTTATTTGCACAAATTCCTAATCATAAGTTTTATCACTTAGATTTCCAAGAGCCTCTTGAAGGTTTTTATTGTCTCCTGTGTGTCTGATTTTTTAAGTCTTCAGCTTCCTTAACTATTCCTTTTATATAACTTTAGGACCTCATTGGAATTTCTCATTAACAGCAAATTGTTCTAATGATGATAATTTGAAAGAAATAGTGATGATTTTAAAATAATTGGAAAATTATAAACTAAAAAATTAGGTTTGCAAATTCACTGACCCTAAATCTTTAACATGTGTTTGTAAGCTTGCATGGTAAGTGCATGTTTTCTACATTATTTCGTGCCAGCTACAGAATGAATAAACATCCAAGAAAAAGAAGGCATTGTTTTGTAATTTTAAATATTACTTGTTACACAAATTAATAAATAGCTATTTATTTGATTTCCTGAAAGAAATAAACACAGCATGTTACTAAATATTAATATTTCTTAAGAAGGAAATTATTATTATTTCTCAGAAGAGGAAACTGTTCTAATACTGGTCTTTTAATTTTTTTTCTTACAAGTCATTTTTACATTAAATTAAACATTACTGTTCCTTGAAAACTGACTCTTGTGGTCTTTAAATTAGGTACTATTAAAATATGAATCGCCTGTGACAAGGATTGGGAGAGCCAAAGGAAGACTTGTAATCTGGCATTATCTATTGATCCATTTTCCAAAGTGTAAAAATAGAGAAAATAATAAATAAGAGAAGCCAAGGATCTAAGTTGACTAAGTAGAAATAAGTGAAAGCAATCCAAAGACTGACTGGAGATTAACATCAGTTATCAAGTGTTGACTTCTTACACAAGTTTTGCTGGGCTGCTAGAGGCTGAAATACCCCAAGAAGAAATTGCTGTGTTGGTGGTCCTCCTAACTAATACGAAATTCTATATTATTGTGCCTGTATAACTTGCAATTTATAATCTTCAAGGAGACTGGTTATAAATGTTATGACACTAGGAAGATGCAGCTCTTCCTAGCTCTTTAGATATGTTTTAAAATAGTAAATTTAAAAGACTCTACAGGAAACCTTAGTTAAGTAAAGACTGACAAAATAGATTGAGAAAACTAATTTGTTGTAGTACTAAAAGCAAACTTGACAACTTAAGAAAGATCTGGAGGTGGTTTCTGCATCCACTATTATAGGCTAATCTATACTGGAATTCTGAACTGGTTAAATTTTGCCAACCAGGAATTTTTGGTCGTGTCAGTAGACATTTTTTTTTTTTTGCTGCTGGTGGTTAAAGACTGGAGATATTGCTGAATATCCTACAATACACAGGACATCCTTCCTATACAACAAAGAATTATCCAGCTCAAAATATCAATTATGTGATGTTGAGTAACTCTGGTCTATACTAACCAGAGAGCTGGACAAGAGTCTCTCTGTCTTTCCCTCCTTTCCTCCCTTCTTCATTTTAAAAACAATATTATCTTTTGTCCAAATGAAGTATTTCTTGAAACGTAAAGGAGACCTATCTGTTCTGGAGTCTTGGCATTCCACTAGCTCTTCTTCCCATTACCATTTGAGATGGACCCTAATTCTTAAGCATACCTGAAGAATGCAATTTAAAAAGTATTGCTCTTGGACATGTGTGGCACCATTCTACCCCTCCCCCTAAAATAATGACAAGAGGAGGAGGGGTTCCTTGTCATGGTACATGTACCTCAGGAGTTCCAATATTCTTGGCCAATATTCTTGGGTTAAAGTGCTTGGTGGAATACAACTTTCCTTATATCCATCATGGGCAGAGGAGAAAATCCTACCTCAGCTAAGAAGAGTTGCAGTAATATAAATGATTTCTAAGGACAGTTGCAAAACAGCTGTGGTTGAGGAATAGATATAAAAAGAGAATTCAAGGAATCCAAGGGAAGAGGAGTGGGAACAATGGAAATTTCACCAGCTTCTCTGGTAGCACACACAATGTCTAGATAGACTTTATTTCAGACCTAATTTATTTAAGAAGCTAAAATTGATTGAATACATACTATATGGCAGATATTATTCTAAATGCTTACCATGATTGCCTATTGAATATTTTTATTCTATTGTGGAAGTTAAAAATGTTAAAGAAAATATAAAAACATCAATATAAAAATATCATTGTGGGGCTGGGGATGTGGCTCAAGTAGTGGCGCGCTCGCTTGGCATGAGCGGGGCACTGGGTTCGATCCTCAGCACCACATACAAATAAAAATAAAGATGTCATGTCTACCGAAAACTAAAAAATAAATTTTAAAAAATTTTCTCTCTCTCTAAAAAAAAAATCATTGTGTGAATGGTAATAAACTGCAATGAACATGATCTTGCCAGAAAAGATATCAAAACCTACTAAAAGGAAAAAAAAGATTAAAGCACTTGGTGGTGACTGAGCAACAAACAATGATAAAGACACTGGAAATAAACTAAGGAAAATGACACATGATAAATATGAGATCACAAATGAAAAAAAAGTGTGTAGTTTGAAAAGTGACTTGGGAAGAAATGAATAGCTATTTGTGAAAAAATATATGAAATCTCTGCACCATTCCTCATATGAAAATATATCACAAATAGATAAAAAATATACTTATGCAAATCATAACAAAAATACTAAAGAATGTTAAAAGTTATCATTTTGGACTGAAATACAAACATTGTTAATAAAGGTACAATTGACTCTGAGAAAGCAGGACAGGTTTGGGGTAAAGTGAGACCTCCAGGGATCACACTGGAGCAGGTACCCTGAGACTATTGCCTAAAATGCTGGCTTTGAGAAATTCATTCACCTCCTCTGATTCTTGGCCTGGGAGGATGGGGACTCTGCTTTCAATTTCCTATTTTTCAACTGTTTGGATGATTTGCCATGAAAATATAAAAGCAATTTTGGTTAAAAAGAAAATAAATTACTTGATAAAATTGAAGAATAGGAAATTCACAGCATAAAAGGATAAAAGGATGGAAGTGATATATAAGCACCTTAAAACTAGATCACAGTAAAACTACCATAAATATTGCTACAAATTGGATTTTAAATTTCAATAGAAAATATACTAAAATAACAAAAACCCAGGACTGTATCTCTAGATAAGTTAATAAATGTTTAAAAAAATTGGGAGGGACAATAAGATAGGTACTCACTTAGCAGAAAAATAAAGACAGAAATAAAGTAGGTTAGTATTTTAAATGTCAGAGGGTGGGGAAAAATTGAAATTTAAAAATTGGAAACTTAAGGTTCTTTTTATTTAGTGGAAGTGCAATCCATGCTGCAAATGACCACTAAGAATAACAAAAGAAGAGCTTCAAAATCGATCAAGCAAAAATTGTTATGCTTACCAGGATATTACTTATTTATTTATTTTGCTATGCTGGGGATTAAACCCTGGGTTAGGCAAGTACTCTACCACTGAGTTAAAACTCCAACCCTTACTAGGACTAAAAAAGACTGTTTTGTAGAAAATTCTTCCATATCTCTAGTAATCTTTGATGGGCCAAAATATGTGCATAGATAAATGTATATGTAAGTATATATTCATAAAAGAATATACAAAAGGACTTGGATAATATACTAATAATGTTTAAACACATTAAAATATACAATATTCAGTTTTCTTTCAACCCTCTGTGAAAAGTTTTAAATTAAAAATTAAAATCTAGTTGTATATTATGTTACAAAGAAAATATCAAAAAAATCCCACAATTAGAAAGTGTAAATGCCAGACCATTTGACTACAATGCAATAAAACTAGAAATTATGTGCATTTGATTAGATAAAACTAATTAGGATTCTTTGAAAATTAAAAAAAAAACCTACACCAGAAATCTTAGGCTAGATAAACAGAAATCTACAGGTATGGAAAGTTTATAAGATAGAAAAAATGAGAACAATAATTCCCCAAATTTGTTGATTGTAGATAAAGCTGTAAAGGAAGGAAAGATTCGTGTTAAATGGTTTTATTATTTTAAAAAAGGAGAAATGAAAATAATTACTAATCTCAACTCATAGAGTTCGGATAAAATAACAAAACACACCCAAAAAAGGAATGAAGAATGAGATGATGAGGAATAAAAATAAGAATAAATTTTTAAAAAATCAAATCACAATTGAAAAATGTAATAGTAAACCCTTTAAAGCCAAATCTCTTATAAGTAAATTATGAAGAAGATACGACACAAATTTTAAAAAGAGGAATTAGAAGGGATGGGACTGTGGCACAGCGGTAGAGCGCTTGCCTAGCATGTGTGGGGAGCTGGGTTCAATCCTCAGCCACATAAAATAAAATAAAGATATTGTTTCCAACTAAAAAGAGGAATTAGAAAACTGATCACAAAAAGTATAGACAAAATACATTACAAAATATATTATGTACTATTTTATGAAATATGTTAGAAAATTTCAATGAAGTAGATTATTTTTCTGATAAAAAATTAATTAAAAGCATGGATTTCATTCAAACAACAAGTAAAAGTTTTTCTTTGAA
This sequence comes from Urocitellus parryii, assembly GCF_045843805.1. Lineage (NCBI taxonomy): Eukaryota > Metazoa > Chordata > Mammalia > Rodentia > Sciuridae > Urocitellus > Urocitellus parryii. The sequence goes on from NC_135540.1 coordinate 80,966,111, forward strand.
AAGCTTTAGAGCAATATGGCTTTACTGTTGAGAATTATGTCAAACTTAAAAAAATAGATAATTCGAATTCTACATAAATCTTCTGGGATATGGAAAAAGCCAATTAATATTAATTTTTCTAAAGAAATTTGTTAAATATAGCATTTGAAAAGCTATATACTTTAAGAGAAGGAAAAGACAAGTCACCTACTGGGGAACATGTTTGTAAAACACATATTTGTTTAAAACAATTATATTGAAAATATACAAAGCATCTTTTAAAACTCAAAAACAAATAACCCAATTAAAGTAGGTGAAAGATATAAATAGATTCTTCACCAAGAAAGATTTACAGATAGCAAATAAGCCTAGGCAAACATGCTCAATGTCATATGTCTTTAGTACATTGCAAAATAAAACAACAGTGAGATATCGCTACCCACTTATTTGGAGGGCTCAAATTCAAAACACCAACAACACTAAATGCTGACCAGGATGTGGAGCAAAAGGAACTCACATTCTTTGCTGGTGGGATCAGGAAATGGTACAATCACTTTCTGAGACAGTTGGGTACTTTCTTACCATATGATCCAGCAAGCATGGTTCTTGGTATTTACCCAAACAAGTTGAAAATTCATGTCCTTACAAAATCCTGTACATGGATGGTTAGAGCAATTATATTCATAATGATCAAACCTGGAAACAAACAGGATGTCCTTTAATAAGTAAATGGTAAACAGAGCATCTAATCCATACAAAAAATATTATTAAGCGATTAAAGAAAAAAGAGATGAGCTATCAGGCCTTGAAACATCAGGGAGCAAGCAAACTTAAATGCATTGGTAAGTGAAAGTAGTCAGTCTGCAGAGGCCATGTACTATATAATTTTAACCGTCTTATATTCTGAAAAAGGCAAAACTACAGTCAATAAAAAGATCAGTGGTTGCCAGAGGTTTAAGCAGATAGAGGGGTTGGAATGAGTAGGCAAGCAAAGAATTTTTAGGGCAGTAAAACTATTGAGTTGATAGTTGAATTACAAAACAGTACTAATTTGCTAAAATCCATAGAACTGAATAACACAGAATTATCTCTAATGTAAACTATGAACTTCAGTTAATAATTTTTCAATATTGCTTTATCAATTGTATCAAATATACCACATTAATGTTAGATGTTAACAATAGAGGAATCAGTGGGACAAGAGGTATATGGGAGCTCTCTGCTCTAAAAAATAAAGTTTATATAAAATGACCGAAATTCAATATTCAAAATCTGGTGTCAAAGTTTTATTGGCAAAGAAGAAGGAGGAGGAGGAGGAGGAGGAGGAGGAGGAGGAGGAGAAAAAACTACATATGTAGAAAGTACTCCCATAAATAGAATTTCAAAAATCTCAAATCATTGATGAGCAGCCCAATTGATAAATTTTTGAAGAAATCATTTAAGAAGCATTGTTACTTGAAATGCATACCCAAATTCACATACATAGAATATCATATAGCTTAATTTTATTTATAATAGTTTCAATTCATTGGCACAACTTCATTTTGAGGAAAACATGGACATTTTGCCCAAAAGAAATGAAACAGAAGTATATTTTCCCCCAAATAAAAATATAAATCAAGACTCAGTATCATAGTTAATGGTATTTTGCAAGGTGTGATGCACAATATCGATTTCAAGAGATTTTACACAGGCTATGCTTGGTTGTCACCCCAACTAATAAAAATTCCTTGAAGACAGGCCTAGAAACACCAACCCCTGAGACATGAAGATGAGCCTTCAGGTATTATGTCTACCATCTGCTCCTGACCATTGTTGATTGATCCAGGAATGGATATTTAACCACAGTGTAGGCAATCAGATTTCCTCTCTTGAGAATTTGAAATGTGGGATTGAGGGAGAAACCACAGAGTAGTTGGAGGTCAGTTACTTGGCAGCACTTGACAGAGAGGCTTCCAGAATTCTTCTGTATTCTTTCTTTCTCAAGTCTCAGTTATCAGCTCTTTGGATTGCAGTACATTCCTCTTTCTGCTTAAATATGTGATTTTTTTTTCTTGGCAGATACTTTAAAAAGACTAGCACTCCACAGAGCATGCTTTGGGAAATACTTTCTTGGTGGTATTCCCAATAACCAGCATCATCATCATGATTGAATATGGTTCTGCAAAGTCTTGGATAATGTAATAAGATATGGAAATCAGGCATCATCAGAGGAAAGGGGGAGTAAAAAATTGTCACCACGTACAATGTATATTTATAAAATCTTAGGGTATCATCTGGAATCCTATGAATCTATGGTTTGGTAATGAGAACAAGTACAATACAATATTCAAATTCAACTATAATAATATACGATGTACAACACTCTTTTTACATCTGTAATTGGGGTGGGGGATGGAATTTACTCCACCATAGCAGCAGCAGCAGCCAATACCAATAAAAACACAAGAGTGCTTCGCTTTTATAAAATTATGAGCTGGTGAATTTATTGAGGGAAGGATTTATTCATTATTGTGCCCTAGGAAGAGTAACTCACTCATGATGGATCCCCATAAATAAGTAGATATTTGCTTTTAATTTCCTTGGGATTAAAATAATCAATAGCTAGTATCTATTATTTAAATCATATTATTCTGGAAGATGTGATGCCATTGAAGAGGCTAGTCATATATCAGGTGATTTTTACCATACACTTGCCCTTAGAAAGTTGTGTTATAAACAAGACACAAAAAGAGACACCTTATCTAGTCACATTACCTTTATTCTATTGTTACCACCAGTGAAAAGAGGAAGAAAGAGTCGCTGCTTCAGAGATGTGGGGCCTGAGCCAGGCATCTTCTTTCAGCCCTCCCCTGTACCACTTCCAAGCTCCATTGTTTTGTGACAGAATCGCCCACATTTCTGAAGATGCCTATTCATCCACAAGGTTATCAGGACTGCTGTAATTATGGGAAATATAATTCCAGTCCAAAATAGCATAGCCTAGCCATATTAGATTTTAAATTTTAATGGGGGCTGGCCTCCTGTTTTGAAGTGTCTGTTCTCTGGGATTCAGGATAAAGAAGGGGGAGTGAGGAAGAAAATTAGGGGAGAGGGAGGAGGAGACACAGAGACAGAGAATATGAAACTCTAGAACAATTGAAACCATATTTTCTATCATAAGACAAGGTCTGGAGAAACACAGATGCTGGTTTGTTGAAAGAAAATGATGGCAGAGAGGAACTGAGTAGTGAGTTAGAAATGGGTTTCTAAGGTTGTTCAAGTTTTTCTTATATTATTCCTGGATACAGACCTATTCCTTTCTTTTTGTTCTGGGAGACATTCTCATGTTCTTAGGATAGAGATTCACACTAGCTTTCTGTCTCACTTAACCAGAATCCTGAGTAATATACCTAAACTACCACTTGGAGGAAATTATACTTAACTTGCAAGACTGTTCTCTTCAGCTGAGTCTATAATTAGTTTAGAAAAACAGCAAGGAGAAATCATAGAATTTTTGGATTTTGAAGGGATCTTTAGGAGCCAAAGTCTGGAGAGATAAAGTGATTTGGACAGTTACCAACTTCAGTTTGCCAAATAGTCTGGTTCTCAATGCTCTTTACTCTACTGCATTGCCCAGTTTCTCGTTTCATTTCCCTTTAGTTGGCTAGCTCAGTTTTGGTCTTGTGTCTTTGGCCCACTATTCTTTTTGCTGATTTTCACATATCCCCTCTCCTGAGCCCTGCATTCCACCACCAGCCTCAAGTAAATTACTTTCTTCGTTTACCTGTACTCTCAGGTAACAGTTTGCTAATTGATATCTCTGCTTTATTGGAAGGAAGTCATTTTAATGAACTTCTATGAAGGGGATTTCCGAGTCTCAGTAGTTTCATTAGTGTGATCTTAGAACTGTGACAACAGGGCAAGGCAAAACTTGAGCAATATGCTCAACACAATCAGATGTCATTTAAATATTCATAAGAGTTGTGAACCTACAGATAGAATGTGAAACAATTCAGAATTAGTATGAAGCTGTGCATAGAGTCACTGAGTATCATTCATCCTGTATAGATGCTGCAAACTGAAGTTAGGTAAGAAAATTAAAATCTGAAACTTGAATCCAGGGCATCTGGACAGCAAGCCAATTCCAATTTTAGAGGCATGATGTTAGAATCCTCCAAGGTCTAGATTTGGATTGGTGTTGGCTGAGATGGTTTAATCATAAGAAAATGTCCTGGCTGTTACTAGTCCACATCCCATGTTAAAGACTAAATTATGTCCAACCAAATTCATATTTTGAAGCATGTGGGTTCATATGTTGGACATAGGAACCTTTAAACAGAAATTGAATGAAAATTATGATGGGCCCTAATTCAATCTGACTCATTTTCTGTGCACAGAGACACTGGTACATGCATGCATAGAGAAAAAAAACATGAGGACACAGAGAGAAGGTGCAAGACAAGGAGAGAAGCCCCAGAAGAACCCAAACTTGCCAACATCTTGATAGAGTTTCAGCCTCCAGAATGATGAGACATTTCTGTTGTTAAATTTCTGTCTGTAGTTTTTACTATGTAGCTCAAACTGACTAATGCATCCCATAATCCAACTCAAATCTCCAATCAGCATTTACTCTTTGTAAGTATAGTTCAGAAGATAAAATTTCACTGGTGGTGATATAATTTTTTTTAGTGTTTCAAATCTTGGCATTAAATATAGGAATAATCTAAGAATATATTAAGCATTTTAAATATTACAAATGCCTATTTTAAAATAGTTGTGTTTAAGAGAAGCTGGTGGGCTAGGATTTTGGCTCAGTGGCAGAGCTCTTGTCTTGCACATATGAGGTACTGGGTTCGATCCTCAGCACCACATAAAAATAAACAAATAAATTTTAAAAAAGAGAAGCTGGTATATTTATATCAATGCTTATCAATTAGACAGTCTAATAGATTCCATTAGATAAGCACTGATGTATTATTAGAGTCTATAGAATCTATAGAATAGTCTATAGAATTTATAGAATATGGAATCTATAGAAACTATAGACTCTAATAGGTAAGCATTGATATATTATTTAAAGTGTGATATTTGAATTCATTCAGACATGATTTTAAGTTGAAATTTTGTAAATTTATAAACCAGAAATGTAGTCAAATCTATAAATAAATGCAATAAATAAATACATTGTGCTTAAAATAAAGGGAATTAGGGTTCTGAATTTCTAAATTTAATAATTAAAGTATTTATTTTATCATAAAACAATCTCAGGCTTAGAAGTTGCAATTATAACACAAAGACCTTTTTTCCTTGAGTTGTTTATAAATAATCAGCTGATACGATACCCTTTGACTCTTAGATGCTTTGGAATAATTCCTCTAATCAACAACATTCTGTTTTATAATCACAACATAATCACCAAAATCATAAAGTAAACATTTTTGCTTTACTACCATCTAATCTTCAGAAACCATTTGACTTTTACCAGTTGTCCCCAAATGCCCTTTGCAGGATATGGATTCAACTTGGAATTATGTGCTATAATTGGTTGTCATGTGTCTATTCTTTGGTCTGGATGGTCTCTCAGTCTTTCAATTTCACCATTTTGACACTATTAAAGATTACAGACCAGTTATTTTGTATAATGTCCCTGGATTTGGGTTTGTCTGATTTCATCTGATTACATTCGGAGCCTCATGCAACTTTTTTTTTTTTAAAGAGAGAGTGAGAGAGGAGAGAGAGAGAGAGAGAGAGAGAGAGAGAGAGAGAGAGAGAGAATTTTTTTAATATTTATTTTTTAGTTCTTGGCAGACACAACATCTTTGTTGGTATGTGGTGCTGAGGATCGAACCCGGGTCGCACACATGCCAGGCGAGCGCGCTACCGCTTGAGCCACATCCCCAGCCCCTCATGCAACTTTGCTGTGTTTCTCCTTTGCATGAGAGAAGCCTTGCTAGTCCAACTTAAGATGTGATATTTGACTAATCTTGATTCAGTCATAAATCTTATTTGGTAGGGCACAGATTCAGTTTGCCTCATTACTGACAATATTCTTCATCACTTCCTGTAAGTGGTATTTGCTAGCCATTTCTCTTGATCCCTTTAGAATCAATAAGTGTTTGTGGAGAGGTAAATATCCGCTTCCTCATCAATGTTCTATTTATTCATGTGTATGCAACAGTATGGATTCTGGATTCCTATTTGATTCTTGCTGTTATTGTTGCTTTGATGCCCACTATCCCTGATTTGGCCAGTGGGAGCTCCTCCAAACTGGGTTCTGTGTCTTTTTAATAAACCTTCCTTATTTGATGAGTACTTCTTTGCTTTCTGGAAAAGTCTGTTCCAGACTCTTGAATTTTCTCTTCCATGAACCTGGAATCAGTTGTTTTCCCAAGGATCTTGCTTATTTTTAATGGAAAATGCTTCTGAGAAACTAAGACACTGATCCTGGGCTGTTGCTGCTGCTGGGCTCTCTCAGTGGGCATGATAGCATGCAGGTGAGGTGTGCACATGCACACACATAATCCATTGTATATATTGAAAATTATGATATCAAACACATGCAATTGCAATTTAAGCTGTACTCCACTCACACTGCTTGGGATCTGACATCTTGTGCCATTCTACAGCTTCCCCCATGGATACACCCTTCTCACCTCATTTGAACGGACACTGTCTGGGACTCTCCCATTGCCACACACCAAACAGACTCCCACGTTATTTAGCCCTATCTAATTGCCTCAGGAATAAGCTGTTTAGAAATAAAAGAGAACTGAGTGGGAAGAAGATCCAAATATTAATTTTAATTAAAAAGTGGCCTCTGCATAGTATCTTTTCTTCACGAAAGCTATGTGAAAGGCACATTAGGAAAATATGTTCATTTCCATTGTGATGCTGTCATTTCTCTAAAATCCTCTGGTTTCCTTTAGATTTCACCTCCTCAGCTTCATTGTCCTGGGATTCGTGTTGTCCAGGCGCATAAACATATTAAACACTTTCATTCATTTTATGATCATGTCATGGAATATTTCAGATTTTATTTGCTCATTCAGCACTTGCATTAGTGCAGCATTTCCTAGAACCGTCCTCCTACTTGAAATCCCTTATCACTAGCCATTGATTTGGGGAGACAGCACCGCCAGCAGTGCCACACGGCATCATGTTTGGTCTACTAGATTTGGCAATAATGGGACCTGGAACATTTTTGTTTTGGAAAATTTGAGCTACACAATATGTCACCAATTAATGTATCTTTGAAGTGGCAACAAGATTTTCTTTCATGAACTGTTGCAATCCGCCTCAGTGTTCAAGGGGGAAAAAAAGAAAGAAAAGGAAAAACCCCAAATCACATCAAGAGGCTATCTGTACAATTCAAAGACAGGCAAGATGACAGTTTTCTAATTTCTATATTAACTTTTATTATTCTAAGGATCAGGACCAAGAATAATTTATCTGATTCTAATTTGCTTCTGATTACAGGATCAATTTAAATTTACCAAACAATTAGGAAACCACCTAAGAAGTTGGTGCTTAAGTCTTCCTTCTGGAAATGTGGTCGAAAATGATCGCTTGTATGTAGAGATCTGTCTGGATGGGGATTCTAGTGGAGTTGTCACCTGGTTGAGCCTAAAATACACAACAAATTACACTGTTAGTTCAATCAATAAAATAAGTGGCAGTAAGTGAATTGTCTTTTTGCTTCAAGATTGCAGAAGACAGAACTAAAAAGGCTGTTTCCATGGAGACATTTCCATGTTTCCTCCCCTGACTCTTTCTCAAGAGCAGTGATGATTCCTATGAGGAGCTTTGTGGCCCAGGGTTGTGACATTACCAAGAATACCTGGATCAGAGCAGTGTCTCAGGCTCATGATGGCCTAGATTCTGTTGAAACCTGTGAGTTATTAACTCTGCAGAAATTCTAGTGAGGGGTTTTACAAATATATGATTTTAGGACTATAATTCAAAAACAATGCTATCTTAATCTTCATTTTGTGAAATAAAAAATCTCTCAAATGTGGAATGGTAGACCTGTCCATGGTGAGTTTCATGAAGAACTGCTTTCTTATCTTAAAAGCCATTTATCTGCTTCCCTCCCCCATTCAAATTGTAATCTACAAAAAAAGTTTGGTCTCTTTATCTTTATTTGGCATTGTCAATCAAATTTACAATATAATTAGCTCCTAGGGAGCTCCTATGGAAATAACTATTTGGTAATGTGGTATTGATAAAGAGAAGAGAGAAGTGTAGGTGAAATTAATTCTTACAGAGGGGAAAAAATCCTCTAAAAGAGTTGCATGATATGATAATTGGAAAAATACAAGCCATTGAACCTTTCCTGAATTTAATAATGAAAATATTATGTTACTTGTTGTCTCTTCTATTGTAGAAATAAATGGTAGGAAATTTAGAACTGGAGCTAGAGAGAAACCTTGGTATTGTTTTTCCCACATAATTTTTAATTTCTTATACCAGTTGAAAAATTATATTTTGGAAATTTTGAGCTACACAATATATAGCTCAAAACAATTAAACAGTCATGAAAACTATAGTCATTAAAATGGGTACAACAAAAAGAATGAGTTTCTTGACTCACTCACTCAATCTAATGCTATTCATTGGACCAAACATGTTGCCATGTGGCACTGCTGGTAGTGCTGTCTCCCCAAATCAATGGATATTGACAAGGGATTTCAAGTAGGAGGATGGGCATAGGAAATGCTGCACTAATGCAAGTGCTGAATAAGCAAATAAAATCTGAAATATTTCGTGACATGATCATAAAATGAATGTAAGTGCTTAATATGTTTATGTGCCTGGACAACATGAATCCCATGACAATGAGCCTGAGGAGATGATTCATTTCTTGTGTTATTTTATAAGTTTTTTTAAATTATCACGTAATTATTACAATACAAGTGATGTCCTCATACTTCTTCAATCTTGAATTTTCAAGCTTTATTACAGTTCTTTCACTTGTACAAAACTGATAATAGTAAAAAAAATATTATATTCTTGTCTAAGATGCAAATTAATTGTGCCCAGTGAGATGCAAATAATTATTGCCCTTTATAAGGACCTGTTTTGCAACTGTTTGACTTCAATTTTCCTTATCCCTTATATGTACATGTTTTCTACTCTTCTAATTCTCCTTTGAACTGGTTGTAATATCTTTTGGTTCCTTCTATGATTAATTAAATGATTTTTTAAAATATATTCATGTTGTACCTGTAGAAGAGTTACAATTATGCTGTTTTTAGAAAATTATCTTGTAAACATTTTGGAGTGTCTCCTGCTGATGCCTAGTGGGTTCTTCTGATAGCTAAGTATTCCTGTGGTAGGGTAATGAGGTACCTCACCGGCCTCTTCCACCATGGCATGTCTTTTCCGAACCTCCAGAGGTAAATTTTCAGTAGCAATTGAGTGTAAACTTTGCAGATCCTCTATTTCTTTCTATGTTTTCCTACTATTTTTTGTTTTGATTTTGTCTTTTAAACTTTTACAATTGATAAATTATTCCCCACTAGTAACAGCAGTGATTCCGAATTTGGTTTTATGGTCTAATTTTTGTGATTTCTGTAAATGGATAATAGAGATTTATTCCCTGTTGGAAGACAGAAAATAAATAATCTAGTTTTTTAGTATTTTATTTTCATTATTTGTGTACTTATATATTTTAAACATAAGTTAAAAATGCTGTGCCTATTGAAAAAAAGAATAATTCTTTGACATATGAATTGGTGATTCTGTGTATGTGTTTCTTTTTGATCTGTGGATAATGTTGAGACCTGAAGTTATTAGCTGTTTTTGTGTCTCTGTATGTAAAATATTGTAATTTAGGAAAACCTTTATTTTTTTTAGTGTGAATGCACAATATTTTCCTATCTCTGGAGTATAATAAATTTGGTTAAAAAATTTCTCATAGAAACCCTTTTGTGATTGCCATATAAGAAAGTTCTGATATAAATAATTTATTTTATAAATCAAATACCCATAAAATTCTTAGAAAATGAGGGAATTAAGATTATAATATTTTTAAGTGTGCAATACTTAAAAGTTATTCTTATAGAAACTCAGAATTTTGAAAATTTAAGTTCAATTTTCAATTCAAGACCAAGGTGGTAATTTTGTATTAATAAAAAAAGCTGCCTTTGCTGGTTCATCAGTGTTGGGTATAACATAAAATGAGCAACATTTTATTCCACAAGGTTTTATTTTTCTTAAAACTATGCAGGTATGCTCATCAAGTCAACTTTACTCACATATAAAATTAAAGATAATGAGAAATGTAAATTTGTTCAACTAAATCAAATCATTATTCTGACCATTTTATTTTGACTATAATTATGTTTTACCTTTTTAAGTATGTCAGCTTGAATATCCTTCCCAATATCTTTATGTAACATAAAACATTAAACTGATATTACATTGAATTATATAATGAAAACTTATTTGATATCTAGATAATTTCTAACTAAGTCTACTGGAAATTTTATACCTATTAGGTATAATTTTGAGTTTATATATATTTTTTTCAAATGATATGAAAAATGCTTGTCTTTGGGTTCTGTTAATGAAAATGTCATTTTGTCTACTTAAAAAAGTTATGTGTGTGGATATAGAAAGTTGCAATATAAAATTTGCTAGTCTGATAAAATGTGTGTGGAAAAATAGTTCTAAATTCTCTACCTCCAGCTTTCTCTATGAAATGGAAGTTACTTTGGTTAAAAGTCACTATTAGTATGAATAATTGAGGCCATGCTAGGAATAATAGGAATAGACTCATAATATGTGTGTTTTACATCTCAAAGACAATACAGATTCGCCTTATAGCGGCTGTTGCATAGTAGTGTATAATAGTGGAATGCTAATATACTTTGGTATATAATAGTGGAAGAAGGGATAAGGAGAAAGACAGAAAGAAAAAAATGGTTTTCTGGCTTTTCCTACCATCTTAGAATACCTGTAAAATCTTGGGACTTATTGTGGACCCCAAGAAACTTTAAGGTATGTGGGTGACAACTATCAATATACCATATTAGAAGTTGAAATTGAGAAATTTAAGAATATTTACTGACTTATTTGATCATAGAGATGCTGAATTCATTGAACTGTTAACAGAATAACATGTTAAGTATCAATGTAATTTTTTTGTGTGTAGTCATGGTGTCAGTAAGAATATCTGTGATATGAAAAGGTGAAATGAAGGGTAAATTTTGGAAGGACATTTTACTTGACTTGGTATATAATACTGGAGTCTGAGAAGAAGCTGTAAAGTACTAAAATTTTAGTAAAGTTGGTCCAATTTTATGCCTGAGGTCCTAGGTTCAATTCCCAGCGCTACACACCACAAACAAAATGTTGGCCCAATCTGATGAGCTTGCTTTCTTGGCTTACTGATTTCTTTTCTTTGTCTATTAAATAAAAGACTTTAAAAAACTCCCTATGTTATCTATCTAAACAGCAAAGATTTGGTCTTACAAGAATAATTTTTTTGTGCTTTGTAGTTGAATTTTTTTGCATCCTTGATTATTTAAGAAAAAGAAAAATCATAAAAAAACCCAACAAACTAGATTTCTTAACTATAAAGAGCTCAGGCTCTTTACAAACATATTAACTTCTATGTTTATTTTTAAAATATTTTATTGCTTAAAATGTTTAAATAGCCAGGCACAGGGATGCATGCCTGTAGTCCCAGAAACTCAGGAAGCTGAGGCAAGATAGGAAGATCATGTTTGAGGTGAGTATAGACAACTTAGATCCTTAACAACCTAGAAAGATCCAATCTCAGAATAAAAAATATAAAGCACTGGGAATGCAGCTCAGTTATAGAGCATCCCTGGGTTCAATACCTACAACAAAACACACACAAAAAGAGTTTAAATATTTAACACAGTATTTCCCTGGCACTCTAGACTTATATTATTCAAGTTTCCAAATACATTCAGACAATTTTTTGTTTTTGTTTTTGTTTTTTTACCTTCTGATTTCTGCAGTTCCATAATTGGATCCTAACTATAAAAGAAATTAAACTTTCAGGATGTCTTTTATACTTAAAAGTTCTCAGAGGCCCCTGGTGAAAAAAAGTCACAAAGATTGAGTCTTTTACTTTTGAAAAGAAGTGCTGAAAGTACTTAGATTTATTTGTAGAATTCCTCAGGAAGTGTTTTAAAAAAAATTTAAAAAGAGATGCTGAACTTATCTATGTAAATCTGTACAGTTATAATGCTATTGACATAAATATATTAGAAGTTTTGTAAGCTTTATGGGAACTCCTTGGAATTTTGAAATTTCTCTTAGTGTCCTATATGATTTTGCTCTCAGGGAAAGCATTGCAACTCTTAGGAATAACTCTGTTTATTATAGTTCTAGAGGTGCTTTGTCTGATATTAGATAATAATAATGCAATGTTATTAGTTATGACTTTGGCTGCTTTAAACATACAAATGTTGACTTTTTTCTTTTGACTTTTCAAATTTCTTGGTATTCTTGGCATTAACAATTATGGCTCAGGATTATTAAATGTCACATTTCAAGATTTTTTTTTCTTAAATTAAAATTATTTTTAATTAAGTTAATTTTGATTCAGATATGTAATTCATAGATTTCTTCTAAAATAGATTTAATAATTTTCCTTAGAGATGTTTGGTCTGATTTTTCTTTGTAGTGGCTTTATTATCTTTGTTTTATGTACCACAGAAAGAACTAAACTTCCTTGCCTGCTGCATTATTATTATGAACCCCGACCTGACAGTGGGGGTTTAAAAATTGTCAGCAGTAATTCAACCATAGTCATTTTGAGTCCCCATCATCTACAGATAGAAGTATTTTACTCTGATGCTTCCCTAAAGTCTTTCATAGGTTATTGGACAGAACTTCTGTCTTTGATAAGGAGATACAGCCTTAGAATTTTGTGGAAAAGGACTCTACCAGATACTTTAAATATTGACACTTAAATGCTGAACTCAGAGTTGTTAGACAGCTTACAGACTGCTTCATGGATGAGTCAAGATTTCCAGGAACCTTTTCAGGTTAAAGAAAAGAGTGGTATATGGTGACTATCACAGGATTCAGAGCAGCAGAAATTCATTGTAGTATGACTGAATGACTGATGAGAAAAATCTTCTTGTGGTTATTTGCCTAGAATACTATTAATGTTATTTCCTGTTCTGTCTTTGGATATATAAGAACAACTTTTCTTAATACTGCAACCCATAGAAATCTAGTAGATTCTACTTTAAAAAAAAAATATATATATATATATATATATATATATATATATATATATATATATATATACCTCTATTTTACTCATTTATATGTGGTGCTAAGAATCAAACCCAGAGTCTCACACATGCTAGGCAAGTGTTCTACCACTGAGCTACAATTCCAGCTCTGGATTCTACTTTTATTAACTAAAAGGAATCATTTAAAAATGCTTCTCATTTATTCTCATAAATTATTCTCTTTTATCCCTCTAAGAGCCAGAAATGCTTAGTAAGTCTCCTCACCCTCAATGGCCATTTAGTAATTTGCATAAATTCAGTAAGAAGCTATCATCGTTTTTTACCAGAATGTAATTGTACATGCTTAGAATACTTAATATTATGGGGTTGGGGATGTAGCTCAATGGTAGAACACTTGCCTAGCATGTGCAAGGACTTGGGTTCGATCCCTACCACCATACACACAAAATAACAACAATAATATTTTAAAAGCCCACTAAGAACTTATAAGTGGTCAGAAGGAAGTAACAATTACAGAATAAAAATACAATATGCTCACATTCATAAGAAAGAAATGTTCATTTCCAATAACAGCAAAAATGCAAATAAAATGACTCTAAATAAATTTGGACTGCAAAATTAACAGTTTTAAAAGGATGTAAAATAAATAGAGCATGATGAATAGGGAGTCTTAAACAGTTCGGGGATAATTGTAAATTGATATGGTCTAATTATAACACAATTTGACAGCATCTTTCTAAAGCTTTACAAAGTATACATTTTTAAATATTTTTCTTTTAATTTATTTTTTGTTGTAGTCAGACACAATACCTTTATTTTATATATTTTTTTTTATGTGGTGCTGAGGATTGAACTTAGGACCTCTCATGTGCTAGGTGAGCGCTCTACAGCTGAGCCACAACTGTAGTCCCCAAAAGTATACATTATTTCACTAAACAATTTCCATGCCATAATTCTGTCTTAAGGAGGGTTGAGCAGAAATTTGGTTGTAGAGACTTGTTAGTTAAACTTGGTTGTAGAGGATCGCTTGTTAGTTGATGGAAAACAGAAACCAATCTTAATGTTCATAAATAGGACATTCTTATGTAAAATTATGACTAACACATAGAATCGAATGTTACCTATACTGCTTGACAATTTGCTGTTTTTCGCTTAATAATGTATCCTGAACATCTGTCTATTCCCAATAGTACATCCTTGACAGTAATTAGAGCTTTGATGTTTTCAACTACTACATCCTAAGATAGGAATTTGAAGATACAGAAAAGAGGAAGATATACTGAATCTCAAAGGTAGAGATCAAAAACCACTGAAATGTAAAAATGCCTATGAAAGGCTGCAACTCCTGAGTGAACTAGCCCACACCCTTGGTCCGTGCCCTTGATCCTTACCTGCAAGGGGCAGCACCTTCTAAATATTAACACCCCACACCAATGGATTTCTGTTTCTCCTTCTAAAGGCAGCCCACATTCTCCATTGAATGTGCCTCTGCTTTCCTTAACAGAAATATGTCCATGTCTCTGACTGGCACATACTAAAATTCCTCTCTGTCATATACCAAGAACCCTACCCTTCTGTGTTGAGTTTCCCCTTCCCTCTGGGAACTCCTTCAACCCTTCCTCTGAGACATTTCTTCCCCTATTACAATACTATAAAATTTCCTTTTGTGGATGTATCATAATTTAGTTAACCATTGCCCAATCATGGACATATATTTTCAGTTTTTAACTTTTGCAGTGAAAATTTATTATACTTCTAGAACTTCCATGTTTATAATGTAATGCACCATCAGGAGGCAACATTCATCCATTAAGCACTTACTCAGTAGTAGCAGGCATTTTACACATGCTCACTTAATCTTAATAGATTTTTATTTTTTTACAGATAAGAAAACTGAGGTAACAGTTAACAGGTTAACAGGTAACAGGTAACAGTTAACAGGTAACAGGGTTAAATAATTTTCTCCAATTACAGAGCTGAAAAAAAGCCTCTGAAACTCTCATTTGTTTTAAATTTTGCCCTCTCTAAAGATTTTTCCCTGCCTGAGCCATAGTGGCATCCCTGAACCCCTTCCAAGATGTCCTGGAGTTCTTCCAGCCCTTTCAGGTATTGGAGGGAGTGGGTCTGATTAAGGGACTTAGGCAGGTTTGAGTATCCTAAAATATTAGTCTATTACTCTGTATTCAGCCAAATCTGCTTGTGTGTATGTGTGTTTCAGATAAATCTATGGAACTCGTCAGGTTTTAAAGTAAATTTTGTTTCCCAAAAGGTTAAGAACCTATCCTTTGGAGCAATCTCATGAAGTTGAGAGGTAGTTTTTTGAGCTACCAAGTTGAGGCTGCCAATTCTTTGTTAGTTTCATTTGTTATTAGCCAGCAGCGACTGCTTAGATGTTGTCAAAATAAGGATTTTCTTCCTCGCTAATGGCCTCAATCACGCTTCATGCTGTTGTATTACATATTCTAATAAACTTCAACATCTCTAATCTTGCTTTGGGGTTTTAATGCCTTGGAAATTGTAAGCATTTCCCAGGGTGAATGGTTGAGAAGGAGTCATGGGAGCTGACTACTTGTTCAGTCCCAGAATTCATGCTCTCTTTTTGAATTAGAAATATCCTTAACTGAGACCTTGCACCTGCAAGAACTGTGCATGGCTTATGTGTTTTCTGGTGCCTGCTTCTTTCTGGTGCCAGGATTTGTGATCATGGAGGAAACATTTACTTTGTTTGTACTCCATCATTTTATCTACCAGGAAACTGACTTTCCACTCTTTTCCACATTCCTTTGCTGTTGGTAATACATTGTGTGAAAAAGTGAGCAAACCCCTCCCTCCTCATTTCCCTGGGTCACGTTTTTCCTCCTACTCATTGCATTGTGTTTTATTAGGCTATCTTCATAATCAGAAGCTGAAACAGTAATTTTTCTTTGTCATGTATATCATATGGCATATGTATGACTCACAGTAAGGGTTATCATGAATACTCTCTTACTATTTAACATTACAATATAGGTAATAATTCAAAATCATATATTTAATCTTTTTCTTTTCTGCAGCTCACTTTTCTTTTGCTATACTTCATATATAAGTTCATACATTGGACTCTTAACAGCAATGTGCTTATCTCCAGGGGTTGTTCCATAAATACTGCGTATAAAATTAAAATCAGTTTTCCAGGTCAAGAGGAGGACATGGCATTTAAATTTTAGGAGTTTTAATTCATAAAAGCCAAGCTCTATTATATAATTTTTAATGTATTCCTTAAGGTCATTGATTTTAGCAGTAGTTAGTTGAGTAAATACTTAATTTATATGTGGTGGACTTTCAGTTCAGATATACCAGGTGATTGCCCAGAGGAAAAAATGTTTAAAAGCTACTTAGTATGTGGGTGTTTTAGGGCTATAATCAAGCAAACATTTACTAATTTGGGCAGCAAAACCAGAAAGTTGGCAAAACTTCAGTTTTACTTAATAACTGTGACTGTGCCACAGTTAAAAAGCAACGTTTACAAGAGGCCTCCAAGGAAAATCCAAGAGCCAAAAAAGTAGTGTTGGTGATTTAGCGAGTGTCCCCTGCCCCACTGGCCCTGCGTTGTCAGTCCAGTTTTGCACTGGAGTTTTAGGAGGTATTCCCAAAGATGTTGCAGAAACCATAGCCTTGCTGAAACTAGGTTATTTAGAGTGTTCCTTTTCTTTTTAGTGTTCAAAAAGGAACTCTACATGTCCCCTGCAGAAAAACCTCCCCCAAACTATAAAACTGAGGACTTTCACTGGGGGTGGAGCTATAAGAAATTAAACTTGAACCATCTGTTTAATAGGCTTCCATTTTGAGAACAGCAATTTCAAAGCTGTCACAGGTTGAGATTTTAAGGTCTGGGTGGTAAGGGAAATGAAGACTATAGTCAATGAGCTCAGAGACAGGCAGAATGAAGAAGGCCATTAACACCCTCCCTTCTAATAGCAGCAAGTGCTTGGGTGGGAATTGTTGGAGAGGAAGGAACAAAGAAGAGAGGAGGTATAAGAAGGTGCTATTGAAATCTTCCTCCCAAATAAAGGAAAAAAAAAAAAGGAAAACCAAACAGTTCTTTTATGGGTTGAATTTATTCAATTGGTTTACTTAAATAGTCTTCTGCTCATAGAAAAATAAAGTGAAATTTGGCATATTTGTTTTTAGTATCTGCACAATATACAATAACATGTACACATTTATTTTAAAAATAATAAAATAATTGCTATTCTCATTCATTCATACACCTAACGCATTGCCTGGATATCCAGGGTCAGTATTTCAAGGTTCAGCGAAGAACCCCGAGGTTTAATTCACCTACCAAAGAGAAAACAAGGCACCAGAGTCAATTATTTTGGTCTGGTTTATCTAAAAGTAGCTTTAGTTTTACATATGTTTCTAGTGCCTGATTTCTTAAAATACATTAATCTCAAATTTTCCATGATTATTTTGGACCCTACTATTTACTTCCTTAGCAAATATTTAATATTCAATATATTCATTGCTCAGATGTTTATTGAACACCCTACCAAGTACTAGTATGGTGTGAGCATTGGCAATACAATGGTAAAACCAGAAAGAATCCCTGCCCAACTTGGCACAGTTAATGCTTTAAAAGTTTTTATCCGTATATAGTTTCATTTGAGCCTTTGGACAATTGTACTTCACAAAATGATTTTTGAGGATGCAGTGATAGTAAGATGGGGTACCACTGCCTACCTCCTCTTCCCCTAAATTGATCCAAAGACTTCTGGACAATGTCTACAGGAATACCACATCTAGTGCAGTAGTATTCCTGTAGACATTGCCCAGAAGTCTTTGGTATATAGTCTATACTTTCTAGTTCTTTGTGCAGTCCCAGAAAAGTGCAATTTAAATGAATTAAAATTAAACTGGTTGAAGTAAAACTCATTTTAAAGGAATGAAGTTTGATTCCTTTACATGCATACAGTGAGGTGAAGCAATAGCTAATAAAATGTTACTGTGTAAAGCAGTTGGATATCAAATTCAGCTAATCTTTAGGATCAGCTGGGGAGATTTAAAAATATAGATTCCTGTGCTTCACCATAGATGGGTTCAGTTTTGACTTTCCAGGGGTGGTGGAGCCTGGATTCTCCTGAGTGGCCAGGGTGAGTTGAAGGGAGGACAAGGAAATGCTTTACTGACTTGACAGGAGTTGCTCCTGATCAAGCAAGCCATGGTGAGCTGGAGGTTGATGAAGAGCCCTTGTCAAGACAGCTTGTGTTGTAAAGTAGCTCTTTGTTATGGATGAGTGCTTGTGAACAATTTTCAAAAGGAGGAGTCTGGGCTCCTCTGGACAGTCAGGGGCACTGATACATAAAGAAAACAGAAATACATCTTACTAAGTCAGCACATAATTTGTATTGCACATGGTTTCCAAGCTTCCTGACACTCAAAATGCATCCAGAAAGGTTTATTCTATAAAAGTGTTTTTCATTTCACCAATATTCTCCATTTAACAGAGACTGCACATCTCTGAGATCGTTAAACATGTTTTTTGGGTTGGTTTGCTTGTTATCAACCATTTTTCAAACAACTATATTCCAGATGTGCTCTAGAACATCTTTCTTTTTCTGGGGTGAAGTGAGATCTTGTCCAGATGCATATATATATATTCTCTAAGTTTTGTCTTTATCTATCAGGTAGTTAGAATACTGGAACCATCAAATTAAAATCTGCTAATTATATCAGGATCCCTACCTAGTTCTTATTCTCCTTGTACTTCACCTGAATTATTGTTATTGTGCTCACCTTCTTCAGTTTTTCCTACTTATTCTGAACCCTTTAATCACCTTAAAATATGCCTTTCATCCTGCTGTTTCCCTGTACAAGAGCTTTGGCCCTTTCTTATCTACTCTATTCCAAGAACCCTATCATCCTGGACTCAAGGCTTTTCATGACTTCTCCACACTTAATTCCCACTTCATTCCTCCAAGTCAATGCAACAGCCAACTTGAACTATTTTCTTTTTCTGTTTTACTCTCAAGAACCTTGGCTAATAGATTTCATTTCTGGTACTAACTACCTCTTTCTATGTATGGATTCCTGATCATCCTTTGTTCCCAGTCAAATTACCTCCTCCTAACATATTTCCCAATGCTACTCCTCACTATTCCTCTTCACTAGCTCCTGCTCCAGGTCAAAAGTCATCCCTCTTCCACTGAATTCCCAAACTATTCCTCTTTTTTTAAAACAATTATCACTTTCTACAGTATACTGCTGTATGTTTATATATGCCTATTTCTCTAAAACAAAACAAAAACACAGAACCAGACCTAAAAGCAGTTAAAGCGCTAGAGTTGAAATTTTGCTTGTCTTTGTCTCCCTCCATGGTGTCTCATAATATTTAACTTTAAGCTTCATTGTTATATTCACTAATAATTACCTATGTGACCTTGAGCAGGTCACTTGAACTGTCTGAGTCTGTTCATACATAAATGAATGTTTAAATTTAATACTTTCATTGAGACAATTTAAATTACAAATTCTCGGGACCACACAGGAAGACATGAAAGCATAGACCAAAATAAAGATTTCTCTATAACCTCTACAAAACCTCTTTCCACTGATAATTTCTGGCAATTTTTTTTTCTTACTTATTTGGATCTATTTAGAATGGGATGTTCACGTATATTTTTGGTCTCACTGCTAGTGAAACACTAGTAATGTAATCCACTCAACTTTTGATTGGTGTGACATTATTGTTATTAACAATATTATTTGCTTTGGGAGAGAATCATTTATTCAATGAATAGTTTTAAATACTTATTAACAAAGTATTTTTCCAAGTTTTATGGGCTCTCATGGCCCTTTTCCATTTTAGTGAGTGGAAGTGGGAAGAGAAGAAAAGCTGATGTAATTAAGAAAGATTTTTGTTTCCTATTTTAACTCTTGTACATAATCTCTCTTTCTCTTGCCTTATTAGTAGAACATGCCAGTTTAAGAGCACCTATGTCATGATTAGACTCAGACTCTCCCATGATTAATATTTCCTTAAAGTAAAAGAGAAATGATATTTTTTCCATTAGTCCAGATACTAGATGGGAGTGAGTGTGAAGTGCTCCCACTCAGTCCCTCTAAAGATAATACACTGGAAACATTTTGGTGGGTGTGAATCACTCAGACAAGCATTCTTCACTCAAAAATAGAAACTTGTCTTATTTGTTCCAGATGTTCTACAGCTGCAGGGAAGTTAAAACCAGTGGTCCTGTTTTTCAATGCAACCAAACTCTTATTGCATTTGGAATTTCTTAACCAATGAACTCATATTACTTGTTCTAAGACCTGCAGAATTTTCTTTTTTCCACTGTTATCATTCACAAACAACTGTTTCATGGGAACTACACTTCAGAATTAAGGAGTCTGCATCTGAATTGTACAAAGGAGACACATCCTGTTTACCATTATTTCCACCTTTCATTTATCTTGACCTCTTTAATTTTAAACATAAAATCTTCAAAGGGAACACTTGAAGAAAAAGAAAAGGAGGGTTGGGTTGTATTGTTCTCATTATATTTTACAGTACTCCAATGGTTGGAGTTATAAGAAGATGTTTGTTTTAGGAAGAATTTTTGGCAAAATTATTTTTTAAAATGAGTATAGAAATGTAATTCTTCACACTTGCAGTTATTTAAAAATAGACATTTGAGATTATTTCTTTTTCCAATAGGTCCATAAAAAATGTGTTGGATGCAAAAAATTCAAAAAACAATCAGAGATCTTTGAAGAGGGTAAATAAGAACTTATGTGAGAAAAGCATATGCTAATTTTATATTTAGTCCACAAAAGTTAAAATCGAGAAATGTTAGTTTACTTATATTTGAGAACAGAGTGCCAGATTTCTGAAAGTTATTGTCTTCTTATGGAGAAGGTAACCTTAAGTTGCAGTTCATAGACAATTTGTAGCAAAATCACAATAATTTCATGTTAAAGTATGTACTTCAGGGCTCATCTGAGACTAAATCTTTGAAAATTGAGCCTGGTACATTAGAAGGACTCCAGAAACCAGAAAAGCCAAAAACCAAACCAATGAAAGAAACAAACAAATAAATGAATCCTTATCTTACAGTTGTGAACATTTTTTAAAAACCCATGAATGTGAAGTGAACTTATCAAAGCCATGCAAACAATTAATAGTAGTAAGTTAAGGCCTAAAAATATGTTTTCTAATGCTGAGACTAGAATTTCTTTCCAGAAAGGCTGTCTTTAATTTTTATTTTCAAAAGTAACAAAATTAAAGTAAAATTTAAAAACTATCATGAATACAATTTTTTAAAAAATATCCAAATAGCCTCAGGTGTCTGACTGAATAATTGTTTACTCTTGTTACTCATTAACAAAAACCTTGTTTCTTCTCTAAGATTTAGAAACATTTTCCTTCAAATTCAACTTACTTTCTTCCAGAAAAAAGAGGAAATGTTACATTTTAGTCATTGTTAACATAACCTTTGAGACGTCATGATTATTTTGAAAGCGATCATTTTAATTAAATTACTTGAATCATACTCAAGTAATAGTTATTATTTAGTAATGGTTCCCCACAGTTCACAAAAATTACTATTCAGGACATACATGCTTCACATATGCCATTAGTTAAAATTGAGCCTAAAGTAGAGTAAATATGATGTCATTCAAAACGGATTCAAAGCTGTTTCACACGCCTTAATGAGGCAACTAATAATTTTAAACTTCTTATTGTATTTGGTTTAGCTTTAAAAAGGAAACTAATTTGTGAATGCTATTTATTAAGTTTTCTGTACTTGCCCCAACTGATCACAGATTTAAACCCATAAGCAAAGAGGTACTACTAGAGAGAAGGTGTATTGATAAACTTTTTTGGTATTCATTGATTCATAATAAATGTGATCAGGGAGATTTCCTGATTTAGGACTTTATTTTACCAATGAGAAACCTGAGACTGAAAATGATGTGTGTTCTTTCAAAGGAGATAGCATTGGGTTGGCAGCTGCTAGTCGTCCATCCAAACCTTTTCCCTTCCCGTTCCAGAACTCCTGCTTTTTAGCTGGCTGCATGACTACCTGAAGAAAGGTTATACTTCTCAATCATGCATATCACTGGACATGGCCATATGGCTAAGCTCATGCAATGGAACATGAAAATGTTTGTGTGGTAGCTTTTGGGGAAAGCTTAAAAGGCAGGAAGGGCATGTCTTTTGCATCTTCTTGCCTTGCCCTGTGTGTTCCTTTTGGAATGTGGTTGTTTTGGCTGGAAATCTATTTGGCTTCTGAGAATGAAGGCCACCCTGATCCAGATGACCTTGGATCTGCCATCCCAACCTTGGATGCTACTATCTAGATTCCCATATGGGAGAGAAAGAAGCTTCTAACATGTTTAAATGACTATCTTGGGATTTATGATACTTGCAGCTGAATCTGCAGCAGTAATCTGTTGAATTGTAGACAATAACCTATTTCTTGCTATAGAATTTCATTCACTCTTTGGACTCAGTTATTGAGCACATTCTATGTGCCAGGAATTGTACTAAGAGGATATGAAACAAAGATTTTTATTATTATTTTTTTAAATTTGAATCTCTAAAAGCTTTGGAAAAAGATTTGAGAACCCAAATCCCCCTTTCCTTTGGAACATCTTTGCCTCTATCCTGTGTATATCACAAAATTCTTATTCTCTTCACTTTAAAAGGAATATTTTCCTGTCTGGATTTTAGACTGATCTTGTCATTTGAAAGTGAATAGTATATTTTTCAAAAGTTAAGAAAACCCCCAAACACATAAACAAACCAAGCACATAATGATTCAACTTTTCATCCCTAGATATATGACAGGTCATGATACAAAGTTCTGATAGAATTGCAGTCTTTGAAAATATGTAAAATGTAAATATATTTCCCTAAATAAATTCAAAATATCTTGGGTCACATATTAAAATAATAATAAGTTAACACTTAGAAATATACTAATGGCATATTTATTTTCAGTATTAGTTACATATACTGAGAGATATTAGAATGTAGGGTACAATTGTGAAGTGAGAGTCCCTCTTCCCTAAATAACTCACCTCCCCACTAAGAGCAAAAAGTGACCAGACATCTCCAGATTAAACAGATACAATGACCATTGGCTCCCTAATCTAATCCTGCTGCAAGACATGAACTGTTCCTACTCTTAAGGTGTAGGTAGATTCCCCACAAATTCTTTCTTATTAATTTCTGATCATTTATTAAACTTTGGAGGTTTTTTTTTTTTTAAAAATAAAAGAGAGTATAAGCTCTATGTTTCAAAGGAGATTTTGTTTCTGATCTAAAAATACTCCAGGGTGTCAAATATGTAATAGATTTTTGAATTATAATAAAAATACAATAAAATCTAAAGAGATATATAAATGTAAATCAGAATTACCTTTGGGTCCACGTTGAGAATTTTTCTGTCTCTTTTATATTTGAAAAGTAAGCCTTCTGGATTGTCAGCAATCACTTGATAATTGGGAGTGGAGTTACAAACAGCAGTATGACTGTCCCAGTTGTAAAAACTACAAAAATAAACATTTATTAGGAGTTAAGATGTGTAATACATTAACAAGTGTATTTCAGAGAATATTTTGGATAGTTTGGTGTCAGGATAAAGGGATAAGGACGGTATGTACAACCATGTAGAACACATCTGAGATTCAAATTCTTACAGAAGAGATTAGATATATTTATAATGATTTTGCATGATTTCCTGGTTTGGACACTAAGATCTAGGACCTATTCCAGTATTAAATTCTCAGGAAGTCAAAAAGAAAATTGATGCAATTTAAGGTTATTTGTTCCACTGTAGACTTGTCAGGGTAGAAAGAAACTGTTTGCTGGAAGGAAAAGCAGGCTAAGTCACTTCTTTTCATTTGAAATCATTTCAAATGAATTTCTTCCTTCAGAATTTCTTTTTCAATATGTTTCCCAGGGAGCAGGAGAACTATATATGTTTGAGTGGTTATCATAGGGCAGACATGATGTGATGTATTGTAACACAACAGCCCTGTGAAATTGCTCATTTCACAGACAAGGTAAGGAGATGAAGCCAGGTCAACCAGCAAGGTTAAGGTCTCCCAACTTATATATCATGTGGATAATATTTCAATCCAAATCTGAAATCTCAGTGTTTCAAAGCATACATGTGCTCTTTCAATTATTCTACATTTCTGTGTAGCATTTTTCCTTTATAAAAAAAAATCTTCTATGGAAACTTCCTATTTTTCCACATGTTGTTTTGTACTTACTTGTCAAAACTGAATACAATGCTGTCATTTGAATTAGTAGAATCATCAATGTACTTTTTAAAAATATCTTATTCTTAGTAACATTTCTTTTTTTATATTCTTTAAATATATTATTAAACGATTTTAAGTATTTTTACACGTAAAATGTTAAAACAAAATGATGAAATTTTAACATTTAGAATTAGATGAACATTAAAAAGTAAGAAACATATAACTCTGGGATCTTTCTTAGAAAGTAATTGTTACATTATTACATATTTCCTTCTATTATGCATCAGTTTTTTTCTATATCTCATAAATCTTTTTTTATGTTAAGTGATTTTCCTACATGCATTATGGATCAAAACAATTACTTTTCTCTAAATGCTAAATATCATGAATTAATAATGATAATGTTGAACTATATTACAGAATGAACTCATAAGCTTAAAAAACAAATAGCAGCTGTCTCTGCAGAAACTAAAGTAACGGAGAGGCAAATTTATCAGGAGGATGCTGCCATAGAGAATTCCAGACTTCAATGTGGAAACCTAGAATCTCAAAACAAGTCCTTATATACCAACAATACGAAGCTTAAGTTTGATATCAAAATCTCCCAAGAAGATTTTCAGGAGCACATGATAAAATATAAGATTTATTATGCAAAAATAAAAGCACATAAAGATAATTTGGGGGAGATAGAAAGCCAATGGTCATTTATGATTGAACTCTGTGAAAAACAAGATCTAGTTAAAAAACTAAAGACAATGAAAGAGGAACTTATGCAAGATCTCCAAAATCTAGGAGGGAACCAAATGACACAAGTACATGTTTGAACTGTTACTTATCAAAACTAGTTGTTAACTAACTCATGTACTTATTGAAGAACTTAAAAATTGTGAAAATAGTT
Source organism: Urocitellus parryii (assembly GCF_045843805.1). NCBI lineage: Eukaryota > Metazoa > Chordata > Mammalia > Rodentia > Sciuridae > Urocitellus > Urocitellus parryii. Next base: position 80,991,464 of record NC_135540.1, read on the forward strand.
TCTGAAGGTTAATAGAGAGCATTTTACTAACTTAATAATAAATGTATTATTTAATATATTCTTATAATATGAATAATAGAAAAAGTTTTGATAAGTAACATTTCTAATATTATATTGATTTAAAATAACAGTCACAGAGATAACCCATGTATACCTTATAGACCAATCTACCTTTCAGATATTTGTCATATTTATTTTTAATCAGTTTTACCTGATCCTGTTTCTGAGTTGATTTACCCTCTATTACTTCTTTTTCACCTTTTGAAAGAAAGGATTTCATTTATTAGACTCACTTTGAATTATATTGTTTTTTGAAGCATCAATATTAACACTTTTGTGTTATTACATGAAAATGTAATATGCTTACCACCATATTTTTCAATATTCACATGATTATATAAATCATATATTTAAGTCACTGGCATGGGGGATTATAGTAAGAACTATTTGCTCTCTTTCCCCACTATCCTTTCTATGGCACCAATATGAAAAATTGCTTTTCCAACCATCTCTTTCTGATTAGTCAGTCCTCTGTAAGAAAGCAAGGATGAGCATTGGAGAAAAGGAGCTGAAGGTCCTGTGGTTCTGATGGTAAATTCAAATCAGTGGTGAAAGAATTTTTAGCTAATTTGACTCTGCATCTATTCAAGGTGGGTTTTCTAATTCAGTTTAATCGATAAGAAAGAAGATAGTTTGGCTGCTATTTTAATAACTGTTCAGTTAGGAGATTGTTAAATTGGAAGAGGGGACATGGTGTGATTTTCAACTTGATATATATGTCTAGGTAATTGTTTACAAGATATGTAAATATGGATAATTCCAGCAAAATGCTTTAGTCATAGCTCAAGTGGCATGGTTTATATCATACATTTCTATCTTGTTGCTCAGCTCTTGGACTGAAAGCCTTATGGAAATCCAGGTGGATTTTAATAAAAATTGCTCTCTCCATATATGTGTAAGAAAGCAAGGATGTGTATACACACACACACACACACACATATATGTATATACACTTATACAAATGTATATATAAATATATATATAAATATAAACATAAATGTATTTGTATATATACACATATATACAAATTATATACAAATATAGACATTTATACATTTGTATACACATTATATACATATAGATATATACATTTAATACATATTCTTTAATTTTATACAAAAGTTGTTTTCTTTTTTTTAAAATACCTTGTCAGTTTTATTCCTATCTCTATACCTGTCACTTTTTGTTTTTGCAGCTTTTTCACTGTTGTGACTGAAAGATATGACTAGAACAATGAGGAACAGGCTTCATTACATGTGCCAGTCTTTTTTTAAAAAATATTTATTTTTTAGTTGTAGTAATACCTTTAATTAATTAATTAATTTTTATGTGGTGCTGAGGAGTGAACCCAGTGCCTCGCACGTGCTAGCCAAGCACTCTACCACTGAGCCACAACCCCAGCCCATGTGCCAGTCTTAATAACTAACAATTATATTTATTTAGTAAAGCCAACTAATGATTATTTAACAATTACCATGTGCTGTGTAATACACACATTTATATGTATATAAGCATATACTATATAACATATATAGTATATGTTATATAGTGTATGTATATATTTTATATATACTATATATAAACATATACTATATAATATACATATAAATGTAAACATAATATATATACACACATATATTGCATATCTATATTATATACATTTATATTTAAGATACACATATATTAAAATCTAATATTAAATATTCTAGAATGCTAGGAAAGGTTAATCAATTTAGCACTGATATTAATATAAACAGAATACAGGTAGCCTAGAAACCAATACTATCATTTTTAAAACAGTCTATAATTAAAGAAGCATCACAAATCATATATATATCAATTTGTATAGCATATGGCATTTTTGAAGAAGAAATTTTTTTATTGACGCTTTTGTTGTCCTATACAGGGATGATAAACAGGCTTCATTTCATGTACCAGTCTCAATAACTAACAATTATTTGTATTTAATAAAGCCAACCAACTAGTAATTATTTAGCAATTACAATGTGCTGGGTCCTATTGTGAGCCTATTGAATCATCTACCTCATTTAATCTTGTCACCAATTCCATGGAGTAGGTATAAAACTAAACATTTTATACATGCTGCATTAATAGGGAAATGGTGTCACTTGGATTCTAACTTTTTTTTGCAGGACTCCAAAGTCTGCTCTGTCAAGTACACATGCTAGTTTTTCTCCTGCATACTATTTGATGTGGCTACCTAAGTTTCATCCACTAATGATGAAAACTGATAACTAGATCTTCAGAATACAATTCAAGTATTCCTTGCCCTGTAGCCAGGTAATAAAAATTTAGCTGATGGACCATGAGCAGGAATGATATTTGCAACTTTTATCCTGGACCCATTGAAGATTTATATTTTCTGTTCTTTCAGCGATCTGAAAAGGAGATGACAAGGTTGGAAGAAATTTAGAGTCGGGCTGGAGATGTGGCTCAAGCGGTAGTGCGCTGGCCTGGAATGCGTGCGGCCCGGGTTCGATCCTCAGCACCACATACAAACAAAAGATATTGTGTCCACCGAAAACTAAAAAATAAATATTAAAAAATTAAAAGAAGAAATTTAGAGTCATTCTGAAATGAGGATGAGAGTTGAGCTCACTGAGAAGATACTTGTTTAATTACTATGACATCTAAGTTGCCTGAAAAAAAAAAGGAAATTATACATACTCTAGGGCCACAACATAAATGTGGACCATTAATGGTTTCTGCATTGTCAACTAATTCCTCCCATATATAATGATTCGTGATGCTTCTTTAAATATAGACTATTTTAAAAATGATAGTACATGTTTCTAGGTTTATTGTATTCCATTTATATATAACAGTGCTAAATAGATGAATTTATTCTAGAGTTCTAGAATGTTTAATATTACATCATAATTTATATTATGAACCTTGTGAACAATATTCATCTAGTCTTACCTGCTAATTTTATTCTGAAGAAATTTAGAATAAATATATAATCCACCAATCAAATGAATTTTTATTGTTAAGATATTGAAACATCAGTGTCAAAAATAGTACTTAGCAGAATAAATGATCAACACATAGTTAAATGATTTAATAAATTTGGAAGATTTATTTATTTTAGATTATTCTTAGGAGTAATAAGTGACTGATTGATATTATAAAGTATATATTTATCATATTTTCAAGATGATGAATTAAGAAACATTTTTCCTATATAAGCATTTATTTTGAAAGAAAACTTTTTCATTAGTTCCCACCATTTTATTCCCCAATTGATCCTCTGGTTTCTTAAGTACTCAACTAGTAAATCAATAATAATAGTGGTACTATTGATAGAAATGTGGTGTCCTCATTCTCAAAATGAGTCTCCTAAAATTTTCATATCATATTGAATTGAGGAATAAACTAGAATAAAAAACCATTGTAAGATCCAAAGTATGAGGTTAAGGTAAAGAATAAGGCATTAAATTATACTGAGTGAATTTTCAAGTTTTATTGATTATTCATTTGATGGATTTTGGTGAAAATTAAAAAAAAAATTTTTTTCAATACCATGTCAGTTTTATTCTTATCTCTATACCTGATACTTTTTGTTTTTGTCAGCTTTTTTACTGATATGGCTGAAATATCTGACTAGAACAATTTTAAGGGAGGAAAAGTTTATTTGAGGCATCACAATTTCAGAGGTCTTAGTCCATAGAAGGCTGGTTCCATTTCTCTGGGCTTGAGGTGAGGCAGAACATCATGGCAGAAGAGTGTGGCAGAGAGTAGCAGCTCACTTGGTGATCAGAAAGCAGAGAGAGTTTCTATTCTCCAGATGCAAAATATACACCCCAAAGTCCCACCTCCTCTAGTCACAAGCTACCACTTCAGTTACCACTCAGTTAAAATCCTATCAGGGAATTAATTCACTGATTGGGTTAAGACTCTCATAACTCAATCATTACTCCTCTAAACCTTCTTGCACTGTCTCACACATGAGCTTTAGGGGACACCTCACATCCAAACCATAACACTTTTTTTTTTCCAGATAGCCAATTTAAGTTGACATTTTTATAAAATCTGGGATAAGAAGTCAAAAAATCTGTAGCACTTTAGATAGTTGGAATCATATTTCTTGGTTTATTTTTGGTGGATGGGGATAAAAAGAGTAAATGATAAGATGTTAAAGGTGAGGGAGATAGAGAAATTAGAGATGACTCCAGACATTTGGGTTTCATGAAATTTTTAATCAAATAAATATTTAATTAATACCTAGTATAATCCAGTTAGGTCTGAAATTATATATTTCTGAAATAAAATATTTTCTTGGGATACAACACTCAAACATAGTGTTTCTTGAAGTGAGATCCAGAGAAAATTCCTGGGAATGTGAGTTGTCTCTGATTACTCTGCTATATCATCTCAGTATCCATCTGCATGCTTGTATTTATCTTTGTCTTGGGTTAAAGTGTGAATAATTTAATCAACCTTCAATTGATTATTTGTACAATATTTAAATAGAGCATTTATACTTTCAATTAAATTCCAACCTCTGAAAATCTTGTACCTTGTTCATGTCTAATATTTAGTTAAACAAAGGGAAACATAAAAACTATGAATAGATGGGGGAAAAGACAGTAGAAAACAAATGAGATAGAGTTCTTGTTCAATATCAAATGACAGAAGACATATATCAATTATATGTGAATTCTGTTCAGGAAAGGTAAAAAAGCAAGTACTACCGGGACCCAAAGTAAGGACCTGGGAAGACTTTACAGTGAAGCTATGGTAAGTCTTGATAATTAATACGTGAAGAAGATAAGCAGGGAGAAGGCATGGAAACTAAAATAGTATGACACTTTTGTGAAAATGTGAATATTCAGTTTAATTGGATCATGGAAGGCACTTTAGGGAAGATGACTGTAGAGGGCAAACATATCTCCATGGACTTTGTATGAAATGAAACAATGGTTGGACTTATTCCTAGAAGATAGGGATCCACCAAAGAAAGGTGTTAATTTGATAAAAATATAGTTTTAGAAAGATAAATTTGGAAGCAACAGAGAATTATTCTGAGAGTGAGAAAAACTTACAATGGCAGAGGTAATCCTGAAGTATTCTTATGGATGAAGATGAGGTACTGGATTTGAAAAGACACTAAAGCAGTGGAATGGAAGGAGTTAGTGGTTATGTGAGAGGTAAGGACAAGAGTCTAGGATTACTCTAAGGTTGATGTTTTGGATTCCTGAGTAGATGGAATGATTTACTAGGATATAAAATACAGGAGAAGGAAGAGATTTGCAAAAGGTGTCAGATGGTTCAATTTGGGATATGTTGAACTTGAAATCCCTGTGAAACATCCATGAAAATGAAATCAGGATCTTGGCTTGTGTTGTTTATTGTTTCATTTCCAAGATTTCCTAGTTCATGCCTGTCACATTGTAGATGATGAATGCATATTAATTATATAAATAGATAATGGATGAATTTGTGAAGCTGTAGAGTGTTTTCTAGGATGAAATAGTGGATCCTGATATATTAACACACTTAAATTTGAAGAGGTGGCCGCCATGGCCAAAGAACCCAATGGAAATGACAAAATTTGGAAACACCAACTTTACAAGGAAGGACAAGGAATCAGCAGAAGAAAGTGAAAAGAAATAACATGAAATGATAAAATAATCTGAAATCAGAAAGAATCAGGAGACACTTATTTTGTCACAAAAACCAAAGAAACGAGAGTATGTCAAGAAAGCAAACTTCAAGGACAGAAGATAGAATGGGGATGTAGCTCATTGCTCTGCAGAAATAGGAAATAAATAAATAAAAAAGAAGAAGAAATGTATGAAGCCATACAACAGTGACAATTTATCTACTAGGTGAGATATGAACAGTGCCAACAAAATTGGCACTTGGAGGATTATTTATTAAAGAGAAATCAGTTGCAATGGTATGGTAGGAGAAAAATTCATGTAATAGAGAATTAAAGGGAAGATAAAAAAGATTACTAAATAAAAATAGTTCTTTTAAAAACTTGCCTGTGAAGAAAATAAGAAAACTAGCCTAATACTTGAGAAGAATATAAAAGTTAAGGAACAGAGTTTTTTTTTTAAGATGAACTATTCTTGAGTATGCTTTTATGGTATGAAAATGAAAAGGCATGGAAATTAGGACTCTCAAGAGATAATATCTGTAAAAATACTTTATAGAAAATTATATGAGTAGATATAGCTAATATGCAACATTCCTATGCATTTCTTCATATGTGTAGAATAATTTAATTTTAATAAGAGCATTTCACTTTTATTACTATTTCTTCTACATAGATAAAGGAACTGAAGCTTGGAGAGATTAATTAAAATTTTCAAATACATATAGTTAATATTACTAGAACAGCATCTCAAACATATTTTAGAATCTAAAACAAATGCTCTTTGTATCTGTTTTCTATGATTAATTTTCATTGGCAGAATAATTATTATTTTTTGTTAGTTTACCTACATTACTGTTTTGACTTTTGTGGGACTCTAGGCTCTTAGGCTCATTCTTTTGCTCCTATAATTCACAACCATTTCCTTATATCTTATTTATCCCTGATTCACAAAATGCAGACATTGAAAAATACCCATTGCAGATCAAATGTCTACATTTCTCTAGTCATCTCTCTCTACCACCCATTACATTATTCATGTCTCTTATTTCTTCATTTTCCTCCTTACTCTCTCTCAGAAGATGGCTTCACTTTTTCTTTCACACTTAAGAAAAAAGGGACTTTAACTAGAAACATGACCAATATCCCATCCTATTATTAAGAAATTTATTTAATATTAAAAATATCTTCTGTACCCTTCCACTCAATTCAAAGGTTTGGATCCCTTCTTCTTTTCCAAGATAAAAATCTTCTTTAAATGGGTTCCAAATTTCTTCTCTTCTTGCTTCCTTTTTTTGTGAAGTGGGGGGACCTGGGATTGAATCCAGGGATTCTTAACAACTGAGTCTATCCCTGGCCCTTTTAAAAAAAAATTTAACTGTGAAACAGGATCTTTCTAAGTTGCTTAGGGTCTCACTAAGTATCTGGGGCTAACTTTGAACTTGTGATTCTCCTGCCTTAGTCTCCCAAATACCTGGGATTACAGATGTGCACTATTTATAGTGTTTCTTTACTTACTTCAAATCATTATCCAAATTTTCTCTTATATAATCACTCATATCAATCATTCTGCCCCCCACCAGAAAACATGTAAATGACCTCAACTAAACAAAGAAAAGGAAGGCTAGAGAAGAACAACAAAGGGAAAGACAAGAATAAAAAAGAGAAGATTTAAAAAAATCTCTAACCCAGATTCTCTCTAAACTAATACATTCTTTCTAATGCACTACAATTAAATCCATATACCCTATGTTTACTTCCCCATCCTCCTGCTCCATTCTCAACTGAGCAGCTTTTCCATTTCACCTTCTCAAGTATACTTAGCAGCATGAACCATGGACACCTCAGGCTCAACATAACAAAAACTAATTTTTTCACACCTATTATTATCCTTGCTATACTCTCTATATCAATAACTAACTACGAATGTTTATCAACTAAATGAATGATATGTGCCTACCTAATCCAATTGATTATATTATTCTTAGTTATTATAGGATTAAAATAAAGAAGCAGCAAGAAAAATTATTTTAAAAAGAAAGTAAGAGAAATTATCTAGAACTTCTATCTGGGACTTAGAATACTGAAATCCTAATGTAATGGTTTCATTTTTCTCTTGTTTAAATTTTAAAGGTTGAACAAAGTTTCTTTACAATATGAAATGCTTTGATAATAAAAGCATCTTTGATTTGAGTTTTTCCATACTTATTGTATTTAACTCTCACACATAGTTCATATTTATTTTTACATCTTGAAAATATTTGCAAAAACTTCACTCCTGTAGTGGAAATATCTATTCTGGATACCATTTATACCTGTAATAGATATAATAATGCATGATAAACCATTGATGAAATAATTTAAGGTTTTTGGAATAAGAGAATAATTTTCCATTGATTTTCTATGATAAATAACTTAGGAATTAGGCTTTATAGTGAATAGGTATAAAAGGTACTTATAAACAATTTCTGCAAATAAAGTGTCATAAGAAAACTATGTATGAAATCTTGTTTATTGAGTGATAAGGGGACTTCATGCATGTTCTTGGAAACAATTACCTGTTTGCCATCTCTTTTATATGGTAATTCCTGACACTAGGAAAGATGTTTTGATGACATCAAGGGCAGCAGAGCTTTGGACTGTCCAGAATACCTTCTGTGCTCTAATTTTGCTTAACAGCTTTCTTCATGTGTGTTGAAAATGATATAATTATGAGAGTCATGAAAGCACAAAATGGATAATGTTATCAAAGATTTTAAAGATTTGCATCTAAAATATATCTAAAGGAAAGCTGAGTTCTTAGGGGTGAATATAGAACAATAAAAATGATTTCACAATTTCAATCTCCAGCATGTTTAACATAGAGAAAAAGTAAATAACCCATGAACCTCAAATTTGACATCACAGAAAACACATCACTGAAATTAAAGCTATCACTAAGAAATTTCTCACACAAATATAATCTACAGTTTACAATGATTAGAAAGTTTTGATTTCAATCTCTACTAATAATGGAGATATTTGGGGGTTTTATATACTTGAACCAATACTTCATAGTATACAAGTCTGTGTATTATTATATTTCACATTATTATAATGTTATACATAATTTACTGTATTCAAAACTTTCATATAATTATAAAAATAAAACCAAAATATTTAACTGGTAAGAGATTCCAGTACTCTTTTCAAGAAAAAAAAAAGAAGACAAATACATTGAAGAAGGAAAGAACTATTTTATTTCACCCACATTATTCCTGTCCCAAGGTAGCATAGCTGAGTCCCAAGAGAGACTATTTTGATCCATGACTTTTCCTACTGGGGGAAAGTGAGAGCTGAATGAAAGATTGGCTTGCCCACAAGGTTCATTTTAGTCCTGTCTATTCCAGATCACTGAGGGTATCTGCATGACTAAATTGAGTGGGGTGAGTGGATGCTTGGGTATGGAAGCAAGGAAAAAAAATATTGAGGTTCACAGAAATCATCAGGCAGATCTCAAAAACTAGACATAGATTTTTATTAACTGGCTTATGAACTCCATCCACCAAGAGGGCTACCCACAAACCCCATGGAAAACCTTACCTAAGGATCACTCAATGTGCTGACCTGAGCCCTCAGCATTTTATGTGTACCCTCAAGATGGCATGTGTAAGCATCTCCTGGGGGTCAAGCAAATACCCACAGACAGCATGTGGATATCAGTAGGAAGTTCAACTTTTTAAGATTAGAAAACGGTAAATTGACCTTGAACACCCCAAGGCATTACTATGGGGGAAAAATGGCAGGTACACAATACCTGTCCTAATTTAGCCACATCAAAAGAAAACATACAATCTTAATACATCTACCTCACTCTCTGAGAGAAGGAGACTGGGTTGGGTGCACCCGTAGAAAAGAACTAAGTGACCTTTAAAATCTCTAGTTGGGATGACTAATAATATTCTTTAATGATGATAGTAAAGACTGAGAAATAGGACTATTCCAATTAAAAAACAGCAATGCCAAATTTCGGGGAACATAACAAGTTAAAAAAAAACATAGCATCATTAAAAAAAAAAGAAATAAAGCTCAAATGGTTGACCACCCCCCACCTCAATTGTGAACTGTAAATTGCCTGGAAAATAATTCAAAATAATTACCGTAAAGAAATTCTAGTAAACTATAAGAAAACATAGATTTACAGCTGAATAAAATCAGAAGAAGAATAATTAAACACAATGAAAAATTTAACATTTAAATTTCCTTTTTAAGAAAGAGGAAAACATAAGGAAAAAATAAAACCAGTCAAGTATGGTGAAACATAATTCTAATCCCAGAAATACAAGAAGTTGAGGCAAGAGGACTGCAAGTTCGAGGCCAGTCTGGGCAGTTTAGCAAGAACTTCAGCAACTTAGTGAAATGTTACCTCAAAATAAAATGTAAAAAGAACTGGAGATGTAGATTAGGAAAAAGTGCCCTGGGTTCAATCCACAAGATAGAAAGGAATAAAGAAAGGAAGAAAGGAAAAGAGGGGGAAGAAATGCTGAAGCTGAAGACTGCAATTACTGAACTGAAAAATTCAGCACAGAATTACAATAGTTGACTCAATCAGAAGAAAGAATAGATAACCTTAAAGACAGATCATTTAAAATTATCTAGTCAGAAAACAAACACAAAGAAACTAAAAGAAAAATCCTGTGTGATTTTTGGGATGCTGTAAAATGAAATAATAGAAATAATAGAAATAATAGAAATAATATCTCTATTATGGTAGTTCTAGAAGGAACAGAGAACGAGGAAAGGACACATGGCTTTTTAAAAGAAAGAATGAAGTAAAATTTCCCAAATCTGAGAAGAGAAAGGAATACTCAGATTCATGAGACTCAAATAAATCAAAATATTCTGAATATCAATTCATCTTCTACAAGACATGTCATAACCAAACTGTCAAAAGTCAAAGACAAAGAGAGAATTTTGTAAGCATCAAGAGAGAAATGTAATTCATTGTAAAAGGACCCTGCCCCATACTCCATAATAAGACTACCAGTGGATTTATCAAGAGAAATCTTATAAGCCAGGAGAGAGTGAGATGATACATTTGAACAGCTGGGGAAAAAAAGGAAAAGATAACCAATAATACTTCCTTTGCACAGCTGCCCATCAAAAATGTGGGAGATAATTGAAAGCTCAGGAAATAATATAAGAATTAATAGATGGATGGCACCAAATTAATAAGATTCTCCACTGCAAAGAAACTAAAAGAGCATGAAGAAAGATTTCACAGAATGGGAGAAAATCTTTGCAAGCTACTTTTCTGACAGAGCATTGTTATTTAAATATTATAAAGAACTCAAAAAATTCACCACCAAATCCAAAACAACAAAAACAATAAATGGGCAAATAAACAGGTACTTCTCAAAAGAAAAAATACAAATGGCAACCAAATATATAAAAAAATTCAACATTTTTATCAATTAAGAAAGTGCAAATCAAAACTACACTGACATTTTATCTCATTCCAGTTAGAATGGTAGCCAACAAAAATATAAACAAGAATCAGTGATGGAGAGGATGCAGGAAAAAGGAATACTTTTAAACAACTGGGATTGTAAATCAGTACAACCACTATGAAAATCAGTATAGAGGTTCCTCAGAAAACTAGAAATGGAATTGCCATATGACCCAGCTATGATGTTCCTTGGAATTTATCCTAAAAATTAAAATCAGCATACTACAGCAATACATGTATACCCATATTATAGTAGTACAATTTCAATAGCCAAATTTTGGAACCAACTTAGATATCTATCAATAGATGAATGAATAAAGGATATTTGGCATATACACATGATGGAGTTTTATTCCGTCATAAAAATGAATCAAATTGTTTCATTTGCACGAAAGTGGATGGAACTTGAATACATTTTGTTAAATGAAATCAGCAAAACTCAGAAAGTCAAACTTCATGTGTTTTCTCTCAAATATGGAAGCTAGAGAGAAAATTAATGGAAAAGAAGGTGCAAGGGATCTCATGAAAACATAAGAGAGACTAGTATATTTAAGGAAGAGAGACCAGGAGGAGAGAAGAGGAAAGGGAAAGGGGACATACAGGCGAATGGTACTGACCAAATTATATTATTATAATGTGTGCATGTATGAATATGTAACAACAAATGCCACTTTTATTTGTAACACATTAATTTAAATGAAGAAAAAAAAACTTTCCCAGACAAAAGATGAGGGAGTTCATTTTTTTTAATGGTAAAGTTAAATACTTTCAGAATACTCTTAATACTGTAATGGTGTGAAAACCACTTTTAGAGCAGTCGCAAAAGTTAAAAGACAAAAGTATTAAAAATAACTATAGCTGTAATAATCTGTTAATGAATACAAATTATAAAAATATATTAATACTGACATAAATGACATCAAATGGGGGAGAAGAAAATCTTTGTATGTTAATAAGCTTAAGTTTTTAGAAGTTTAAAACAGGATTTTTTTTTTTAATCTATGAGATGTTTATTTAAGCCTCATGGTGGTTGCAAAGAAAACACCTTTAACAGACATGCACAGATGAAAACAAAATTTTGTTAATGGATACAAATTATAAGCTGATGTAAATAGTGAGACTGCTAACATCAGCACTACAAAAAAGTGACAAAAGCAACAAAGAAAACATCAAGAGATAAAAGAGCAAAGAAATTACAAAACAGTTACTAAACAATTAGTAAAATGACAAAAATTCTCACCTAGATATTAGACAAACAATAGAAAAGATCAATGAAACAGAGTTTTCTGAAAAGATAAATCTAACAAACATTTAGCTAGACAAAGAAGAAAAGAAAGATACTCAAATAAATAAACTATTAAAAGGAGACATTAATAATGACATTATAGAAATACCAAGAATCATGAGGATATTACAAACAATTTTATGCCAACAAATTGAATAACATAGAAGAAATAGAAAAATCCCTAGGAACATACAATTTGTCAAGATAGAATCATGAAGAGAGAAAATGGAAACAGACTAATAAAGAATGAGAAAATTAAATCAGTAATTAAAAAAACCAACAGATAAAAGCCCAAAACATATGGATTCACTGGTGAATTCTTCCAAATACTTAAAGAAAAATTAACATTAATATTTTGTGAAATCTTCCAAAAGAGTGAATAGAACACTTCCAAGTTAATTTTATGAGACCTGCTTCATTCTTATACCAACCCAGACAAGGACTTCACAAAAAAAAAAGTTGCTGGCCAATATCCCTGCTGGACTCATATGCAAAATTCTTCAAGAAAAAACTAGCAAACTAAATTGAATAGCAAATGCAAAGAATAATTTACCATGACCATGTGGGTTTTGACCATGGGATACAGGGAGAAGAGAGGAAGAATGGAAAAGAAGTAATTATGTGAAGAGATGAGTATGTTAATTAACTTGACTGTAGTGATCATTTCACAATATATACATATATTTCATGGCTGTACATTGTGTATCATAACAATATTTAAATATGAAACATTACTGTCTCATTTTTTTCCCTCTCTAGGGATAGTATATAAGCAGGAGGGCCTTATCATTCTATTTTCCAAACTAGGATCATTTTGAGAAAGATAGGGGCTACTATTAATGGCTACGCCAAGACAGCAAGAGTTAACCTGGACTGTCCAGACAGCATTGAGATGTGTGGTCTCCACACCTATAAACCATTTAAACTTTGCTGATTTAGAGTTGATTTATCCAATGTTTGTGTAAAATGCTTCCAAAGTTTAGCCATAGATTTGCCAAAACTATGATAGTGATGTTTTAAAAATACTAAAACATGTTTTCTTATGGTTGATCTTTTTTATTTTATTTTATTGCTGTGGAAAAATCATATTACATGGAATTGTAATTGTGGTACAGAGACATGAAATTTAATCTAGAATAATAAACATTTCTGCTATTTTTTCTATTTTTCAAATAATATCAGAGCAGTAAAATATTCTATAATAAAGGTTTTCATGAAATATCATATTGCGTGTAAAAATATATGTGATCAGTTATTTTGGTTGGTAAGAATGTGAAATTGAAAGTTTAGGGTTTTATGTTAGTTAACTTGGCTCCTATTCAAGGATATATATTGTATCTGTAATTTCAATCAGCTGTTTAATAAATGCATATGGCAGTTGGTAAAATATAGATCACTGTTGAAAAAATCCACTGTAAATGTTAGAAAAATAATTATGAACATAAAGAGTACTAGTGACAGACAGTCTCAGAAGCATCATTTAGTTTAATTCAATCCAATTCTAAACATGTATTCTATGACAGTAATGGTCCTGGGTATACAATGATGAAAGGAAACACTTCTTACCTTTGAGGAACTCAATAATCTATATATTGGGAGCAAAAATTTGAACCAAGATTATAATAAAGCAAAAAATTACACAATAGATATTTGTGGCTGGTACTCTTGGCACATAGGGGTTAAAAATAGTGTGTGTTTTTGTAAAATTATTTCTCATGGGATTTTTCTTATGGAAAGCTGCAGGACCAAGCATTTTAGATAGAAAAAATAATAAAAGGTTCAATAAGAACTGGAAAATGTACATACATCAATGTTAGCCATTATGAGAGTAGACAAGGGGGGATGAAGAAGAAGGTGAATCAGCATGGATTGAGAATTAAGTGTGAAATGTGGTTTTAATTGTCTTCTACTAAAGTGAAGAAACTTTAGGTATATCTTACCTTTAAAGAAATGGGCTTAGAGTGAAGGAAACAAAGGGAGGGAGGTGGAGCCAGCTTTCCTATCATTTAAAGGCAGATAAATTGAAGGAAGATTTCATTGCTTGCTGGGTATCACCCCAAATTCTCACCTGGGTAAAAGGGCAGATGGGCACCTGTCTGGTTTATTTACCATATCTTGTGCTCTGAACCAAAAATGTGGTGTCAGGTAGATGGGTGGTTGTAGAAGACAATGAAGGAGAGGTGAATGAACTATATAACATCTGGGACACTTGACTAATTGCAGGACCTTAGAGATAAAGAATACTGTAACCCAATGAGTAGTAGCCCTAAGCAATGGAGGAAGAGTGAGCAATAATAACAGACATACCCATTCCAGAGTTCCCCATTGTAGACATATAGAGATAGATTTATGATAACATAAATCTCCTTCTAATTTTGCAATTGAAAAGTAATTGGAAATATCCTGGATTGCTTCCCAGTTGCAAATGAGGGAGTAAGAACCTAAAGTCAAGTGAGAATGCTACTGACTAGTCCTGTAGCAGTTGAGTTATGTGGCTATTTGTGGTCAGAAAGAATAGGAAGCCTCTTCTCAGAGCAAAATGGGGGTGGAGTGGGGGAAGAAATGGGTGTGGATGTCACAGATGGCCATACCTTAATCTCAGTCTCTTGATATTGTTATAACAATTGCTACTAATGTTACTTTACATTAATGTAGTACATTATCATTTACAAGGATGACTTTTATACTATAATGTCTAAAAAACAAAGGAGAATGGCAGGGCATGCAGGTATGTGGCTATTATTTTATAGAAGAGAAAATTGCAAGTGAAGAATATTCTATGTATTCTAGAGAAAGTTGAAGTAACAGAATATTCAGTCTATGATTTTATGATAATTTTTTTTCATTACTGGTCTTTCTCAATTATTACCTTATTACCATCAGTCAGGTTTCTCATGCGAAGCCCAAAGTTCTGCAATCCCACAGAAGCAGTGAAGATTGTCGTCTCAATGCAAACCATACAGAGAGGATGGCAAGGATTAAACTCCAAAGAGAAGATTTTTCAGCCAATCATCCTTTACAGTTAAAAAAGCAAAAACTAATAAAAGGTTATTTTTATCTAAGGGAGTATAAGGGCGATTCTCTTGACAACCATGCCTAATTTACCACATTGCTTACAGCAAGGCTGGAAACCTCTGAGCTTTGCTTGGATCTATCAGGACAGGGGTAGATGTGTGTTTTGGATAGGGGATGTTACAACTGTACATAGATTTCCATGCTAAGCCAGAGTGGCAATTGAAATAAGCTTCCTGGTCAGTCTCCTTGTTCCAGAGCCCCATCTTCCCTTGTACTGATCCTTATCATGTTATGGATGTGGAATGATTCTTGCAGGAACAGTTGTTTATGAAAGTGCCAGGACTGTTGCCTGAGCGAGACAATGGACAGAACCGCTGATCTAGTCTAGGCCATCTCCAGACACACAACATCCTTCATGGCAATTCCTCCAGTTTTCTAGATTGAATGGAGTACTTCTTACACCTGACACCATTTCCCTCCCCTTCTCTTACTAAACTAGGCCATCTTAGAAGTTAGGGTAAATAAGGCTCTCTGGAGGTTTTCTGGCTCCAAGGCAACTCTTTTGTTCTATTTCTGCCAGCAGACCAAGAGGAAAGCACTTCTAGAGGCCACATGGCTTACAGCAGACAAGGAGCTGAGAAAAGTGCCTGTGAAGTCACAGCCATTCATTCTCTTTATATCTGTCTCTGTCTCTCTCTCTCTCCACTTAACATTAATAGGGAGGATATATTATATGCCCAGGGAACAATTTTAGGTGTTTGAAATAGAATGAGTAATGACATACAGTCCCTGCCTTATGAATTCACTAATAGAAAACTAATAAACCAAAAAGTACAGGAAGACAGAGGAGGGAAACTTTACCCAGACTGGAGGAGGAGAAAGACAAAGGATAGCTTCCTGACAGGAATGGTACTACAACTGGATCTTAAGAAAGTAGTAGAACCTGGCCAGGGAAAAAAATGGGATCAAGGATGGATAAATTCTCTTTTCAATAATATAGCATGGGGAATCTTTCAACAACTGAATGGAGAATTCTAGGGATGGAGTGGCTGACAATTCCTTATCAATGGAACAGAAAGTGAAAGCAAGCACTAGGATATGAAACTAGAGGTACACCCTGAGAACATGTCACAGAAGCCCTTGTTCAACCATAACAAACATGTGATCGCTAAACTGCAGTCAATGGGAATATATGATGATTGTCAACAGGAAAGTGGCCTGGCTAGACTGGCAATTCGGAAGGACCATCCCATCCCGGCAGTGGTGGGGAATGGATTTAAGGGGCTGTGGATGGAGAGTGTGAGAATCCCAGGGACAAGTTCATAATCTCTTTCAGTAATCAAGGCTAGACTTAAAAGAGATTATATGTTATGGACATGGAGAAAAAGACATATTTTAAGGGAATACACAATTAAATAAGTCATTAGTGAGAAGTGCTACAAATGACTCTTATGTTCCTAGTTTGAGAAGTTGGATGGATAGTGGCACCACCATTTGGAGTGTTTTCATGCCTTTAGTTTTTATGAAGGGGAATATTTCTTAAGCTTGACTGACCATTTCTCTACTGATTTGGTGTGGACTGTAAACAGCCCCTGAGAATATATGTAAGAACCTAAGAGGGAGACAGAGACACTCAAGTGTAGGAGAAGAGTTGAATATCACAGTTACCATGACAACCAAAAGGAATAAAAAGTAGAAGAAAAATAATGAGGAGATAACCATTGTCAAATACAAAAAAAAAAAAAGGAATGAGAAAATGAAGACCAAAATTTGGTGGCCATTATTGATAACTGTCCTCCTAGGGGTTAAGGTGTATTTATCTTAGGCTAAGGAGATTTTATAGATAAGTGATTTTTGCTGCTTCTATCAGAATTATAAGACTAAAATTATGTTCTCTAAAAATAACAAACATACTTTGATTTAACATATTCTCTCTATCCTGGAAGTTCTTGGCAATTCATATTTTGCAACTTTGATAATATTTTGAGCCTATTGCACCAGCACCCTCATCCCTCACTTTTACATCATGAAGATTGAAATGCTATTTAGGTTTACTGATGTTTCTACATGAAGTCACAAATTCTGCATTGGAATCACCATACTTTCCTTTTGCATCTAATGTTTAAATTCTAGGCTTTGCTAGAATTACAATTTTCTACTCATGACTGTGATGAGGATTTTCCTTATAAGAAGTTTGTATACTGAGAGAGGACACCAAGGTATTTTCTGGGTCCTAGAGATAAGGAAGGGGAGTCAGGAAGAAAAACTTGGGGTATTATAGGTATGTTTTAAGGGAGACCAGCCACTTTTCCAGGCTCAGATACTATAATTATGCTTGGAGGTATAAACTTTGTGAAAACTGGAAGATGTGCAATTAGCTATAAATGAGTATTTGACATGAGGTTTAGGCAGTTTGGAGGTATGATAGGGAATGTTATTGGAGCATAGAAACTTCCTATACTACTGCTATATCTGGAGAGATTTTACCAAGTTAGTGGTACAGCACCTTTCTTAAGTGGGCTGAAGTTTTGCAAATTTTGGTGGTAGTGATGGATAGACATGACAAGAAGAATTCAAAATATTTCCCGTAATATCTACCCCATGATATTACACCTGTGAATATGCTATGTTCCTGAACAAAAAGGACTTTCAAGACGTAACCAACATTACTAGTTGTTTGACCTCAAAATAGGGAAAATACTCTGGACATAATATAATCATCTGTGGTTTTGAAAGCAAATGAGGAAGAGAGAAGTCAGGGAAATTGAAAACCTTGAGAAGAAGTCAGTATGTTGTTGATAGTTTTAAGATGGAGGGGCCATGGAGACTACAATCACATATTCAAAAGGAACTGAATTCTGCCAACAATCTAAATGAGCTTGGGAGTGAATTCTTTCCCAAAGTGTCCAGAAGGAATTTCAGCTCTGCCAACACTTCGATTTCAGCCTTGTGAGACCTTGAACTGAGAACCCAGCCCAACCATGCCGGACTTCTGACATGCAGAACTGGGACATGAAAAATGGTGTTATTCCAGGTTGCTAAAGTTGTGGTAATGTGTTACTCAGTGATAGAAACCTAATGTTAGACATAGTAGGAACTTTAAGATACCTTAAGGGAGCATGTTGAAGAGGAAATTAATGTTTTAGGATAGTTGGGATGCTGGGATGGTCTGGAGGCTCAGAATCTATTTTGAATATTGAAAGGAATGTGACCTCATTTTGTTCTCAAGGTTGGGGAATCAGGAGTGTAAGTTATAATCATAATGTAATCTAGGAGAAATAACGAAAAACAACACTGGAACAACACAAGCTAAAGTAGTGAGAATTTCCACACAGTAAGAAAAACAACCTTAGGCAAAAAGAGAAGCTAACATATTCAGAGCCTTTGACTTTTCAGTGGACATTTTTGTACTTCTGTACAAGATATGAAAAACTATCTTTTAAAAATGCCTACCTGAACTATAAGAGATAAATCAAGGAAATACATACTGGTTCAGTCTGGACCAGAATTAAACTGGAAGTAGCTGTTTGTAATAGCCTACTGTGGTGTTGTAGTAAGAATCAAGGGGGGCCAATATTCAACAGAAGGAGTTATAGGAGCTCATCCAGCTAGTCTTTCACATCTGACACATCTCCTTTTTAAGGACTTCTTCATTTACATAATACTTTTTTAATGTTCTTATTAGTAAAACCACTGCCTTATATTTCACTCCATAAATTCCTATATTGAAACTCTTCACTATCCTACAGTGCTCCACAATCTCTTCCTTTGCAACTGATTTTTCTTCTTCCTTTTTTGCATTTTTCATAGCGAAACAGGGAGAAGCAAAGTCTTATCATGTTTGTGAGTCATAATTTGATGAATATGAGTCAGAAGCAAATGATCCAAATATCCACTATCATCCATTCTAGAAATCTGAGTCATCTTAGGCTTTTCCCTTTTCTTTACCCTACATCTTGCCAGATCAAGTCTCGTAGACTATCTCTTTAATCTCTTATATCTATATCCTTCTTTCCAAATGCTTCTTTGCATGCTTATTCTTACCTGAATTAATAAAACAGCTTTGTGATCAGTCTTCACTCCTCTGTCACATTTGGTCAGCATTACCTCTCCTCTTTAACCCCACTCAAATTACACTTATCTTCAATAATATCACATAATACACTATATCCATGCTCAAAATACTTTCCCCAAACCAAAGGCTTTCTGAACATACTCAATAGCTTAACACACAAACTTCTTGAAACCCGGAATTTGACTTCCTAGTCATCCAGTATACTCTCAACTCTTTAACTTTTTCTACCATGTTCATTATTTTAAATATACCATTCTAGGCTCTGTGATGCTTCCCTACCTGTGGACATACTGTTTTCTTTGACTGACCTGAACTGTCCTCTCTATGTTTTTTTTTTTTTTTTTTTTGTCCTGGTAAATTCTTCTCATACTTAAACTCTCATATGACACAGTACCTCCTCTGTGGTAATGTACAACTCTCAATCAACAAAACTTATAGCCAGTGTCTTGGATGAATAGATATTCTACTATAGAAACTAAGGTTCTATAATCAATGATTTACTATTCTGTCTTCTCAACTGTCTATGAGCTCAATTTGGCTATTCCTACAGTTTACTGCAGTACCTGTTGCTTGGCCATTTCTGATGTTTGTTGCTATTATTCTAATTAATAATACATTTTTCTTCTGGTGCTATGAGATTGCAAATAGTGATATAACTTGACATTTATCTTCATCATTGCCTCCTTTTTTGCTTTTTTTTTCTGTTTTCATATTCTTTTTTCTTTAGTCACCTCCTTCCTCACTCAGAACTCAGATTTGGACATTATTAAACACTTATACATTAGTACAAAATAATCTGCCTTCTCTTTTGTTTGCCAATTATATAGGCTTCTATAGTTACAGAGGTATTTATGCTCTATCACTTTAAGGGAAGTTATTTTTGAGTGGAAATTGCAGAGGTGTCTGACTCCTCCAACCACATACTTGACAACCTATTTTGTGGGTACAAAAAGTAACTGTTAGTGTGACAAAGCATGAGCCACCCCAATGGAAGTTAAATTGTAAAGCTCAGTATAGTTGCATAAAATAACTTGTATTTAAAAATTCATTGTTTCACACTTGAGGAGCTCGTAAGATATTTTTCAGCACATTAAAACTTAATAATGATGATGAAACCTAGAAAGTACACTAGAAATATTTTGTAAATTTTAAAAAATGTAATGTGAAATATTTCAAACATATCCCTAAGTAGAAAGAACAGAATAATGCTTCCCTGGGTACTCATCATCGACTTAAAATATTACTCACAAATGACCCATCACTTTCATCTCTTTCCTCCTACAAACTCCTCTCACCAATGAGATTATTTTAAAGCAAATTCCAATTCCAAACACCCATAAAGTTTCATCTGATAAAACTTCAATATGGTTCTCTGAAAGATAGCACTTTAAAAAGAATATATCTGTAGTTTTATTATCATATTTTAAAATTACAGTAATTCCTCAGTATCATCAATTCCCATTTATTATTCAAATTTTCCACAACTATTTCATATATTTCTTTTTTATAGATGTTTTGACTAACTCAGGGTCCAAATGAGATTCATATTTTTCAAGAGTTCTGATACTTCAACCATTGGAGGATAAAGCCATTGAGAGAACTGAAATAATTTTGAAATAATGTTTGACAATAGAGAATTGTCTAACTAAAGAGTAGTGGTGCCAAGTGTGGTGGTACACTCCTGTAATCCCAGTGGCTGAGAAGGCTGAGGCAGAAAGATCATGAGTTCAAAGCCAGCCATAGCAAATGTGAGGTGCTAAGAAACTCAGGGAGACCCTGTCTCTAACTAAAATACAAAATAGAGCTAGCGATGTGGTTTCAGTGGTTGAGTGCCCCTGAGTTCAATCCATGGTACCCACTCCCCAGAAAAAAAGAGTAGCAGTATACTCACAGTTATGGTAACTGATATTCATAAAGAATTTTTATAGAGATTCTCAAGATGGTGGATTAGCATGAGGCAGCATTTCTCTTAGCTACCAGTAGCCATGACTCAAACAGCAAGAATAACACATCTCCCTGAGGTTTAGAGTGAGAATTCATGATCCTGGAAGGCAGTCTGCCCTAGGATAACCAGAGACTGTTCAGCTCATTAATCGGAGATATCTCTCTCTCTCTCTCTCTCTCTCTCTCTCTCTCTCTCTCTCTACTGGTCAGTGATCCAGAAGCCATCTTGGGATTACAGGTGGCAGAGCCTAAGGAAAGTGGAAACCTAGATCCATGCGTTTGCATTTCACTGTGGGAACACAGGTTAGAGAGGCTGAAGAGAGCTGGGCTTTTCCCAGCTCCAAGAACCCAGAGGCTGACAGGGGCTGATGGGACTGGTTACAGTGGGTCAGAGTCAGAAAGCTGGAAGAGGGTGTGAGGGCATTTTTCCCTCAGCTCACCCAGCCAGTCAGTCCTCTGCCCTTCCCAGGGCATACCTTGGGATAGCACTTGCTGTGTCCCAGCACCAGCCTGGTTTCCAGCTCTCTCACCCCACAGTGTGTCATCCACGGGTCTCTGTGTCCTGGTAGATCCAGAATCGGTTCACCACTCAATAGGGCTTTCCTGCTCCCCAGTACCCATTCTCCAATTCCTACCTGGCACCCAACCCTGCCCAGGTCTCATAGCTTATTGACTGGCCCACATTGACTTCAAATGATTCAACCTTGATATACTTGTGGGGAAATAGCTAGTCCCTGATGTGGCTAGGTCCCCAATTGCCCCACAGCTACTTAGCCACTGGACCACTCAGTCCAGTGTGCAGCTTCATGGCCGCCTGCAGGCCTGGCCTTGATCCACCCTGTGCAGAGCAGCTGATGGCCCCACGTGGCTACTGAGATGGGAAGCTGAGAAACTTGAGCATGAGCAGAAACAATTGTTCAATTTTTAATTGAGTTTTTTTCTCTTTTTTTTTCTCACATTTCCACTATTTTTGAAAGCAACTATTTTTCATGCATCAGTTTATTGAGGATTGAGATGTCTGAGTAGTATATTTCAGTTTTGTTTTTCATTCTTTTATTCATACCTTTTTCAATATATTTTTACTTTTAAAAAATTTCATTATATATTATATACATATATATGTGTGTGTGTATATATATGTGTGTGTATGTGTGTGTGTATATATATATATATATATATATATATATATATATATTTCTCTTCCATATTTGTATCCCTTCTCTTTCTCTTTCTTCTCCTGGTAGTCAACCTTAATTATTCCCTCTTTCACTCTTCATTCTTCCTGTAATTTTTTCTCCTCTTTCCTTATGGGCATCACATTCTGAATCACTCCTGTTCTCTCTTTGTCCACCATCTAAAATTGTAAACCTTTTTGCAAACTTAGTGTTTTTCTTGTAGAAAATATCTAAACACATCATTTCTATTTATTGCAACAAAACTGTAGATGTCAAAGAAAGGGCTATTTGGTTTAAGGCTGTATACTGTTTGCATTAGTTGCTGTTATTATTTGTCTCCCCCTTAAGTGGAGGATGCTAGAAAACTTCAGAGACATTATAAGTCTGAAGGGTAGAAACTGCTGCCTCAGATCCACAATGCTAGATGGGTACATGCAAAAACAACATGAATAAACAGGTGAATAAATCACCCCAAACAAACCAATATGTGCCAAAATATAGTAACAATGACAGCACAGTAGAAGAAATGTCAGAAAAGGAGTTTAGAACTACATAGTTAAATTGATCTGTGAGGTAAAGAATGGAGAAAAGAGTGAAATCAGGGATAAAATTTAGGAAGTAAGAGATCACTTCAATTCTAAAAAGGAATCAAGAATAAATCTTCAAACTGAAGTAATCAACAAATCAAATTAAAATTTCAATGGAAAGTATCACCAACAGACTAGACCACTGGAAGATAGAACCTCAGGCAATGAAGGTGAAATGTGTGTGTATATATATATATATATATATATATATATATATATATATATATAAAATCTTGAAAATAAAGTTGACCACACAGAGAAGATAGTAAGAAACCATGAACAGAACTTCCAAGAATTATGGGATAACATGAAAAGACCAAATTTAAGATTGATCAGGACAGATGTATGTACAGAGATACAAACAAAAGGAATACACAATCTTTTAAAAGAAATAATATCATAAAACTGCCCAAACCTAAAGAACAAAATGGAAAATTAAATACAAGAGGCAATATGACAGACCCACCCACACCAAGGCACATTATAATGAACATGTCTAATATACAGAATAAAGAAAAAAATTTAAAGGATACCAGAGAAAAACAATAGGTAACATTTAGATAGAAACCAATCTAGATTTTAACTGATTTCTCAACCCAGAGCCTCAAAGCTAGGAGGCCTTGGAATAATGTATATCAAGCTATGAAAGAAAATGGATACAGCTGAGAATAATATGCCTAGCAAAATTAAGGTTCAGATTTGAAGATGAAATAAAAGCCTTCCATGACAAACAAACATTAAAATAATTCACAGCTAGAAAGACTGCTCTATAGAACATAGTCTACAAAATTTTCCACAAAGATCAAATGGAAAAAAAATTAAAAAGGTGAAAACCAGCAAAGGGAGAAACTCACAAAAGGAATAATCTATCAAAGGAGAAACTGATTCAAATTAAAAACCAGAAGAAATAAGCCAAAACAACAAGCAATACAAATCATATCTCAATAATAATCTTGAACATTAATGGCCTAAACTGATCAATCAAAAGACATAAATTAGCATATTGGATTAAAAAACAAGACCCAATAATATGCTCTCCCCTAAAGACTCACCTCATAGGCAAAGACATCCACAGACTAAAGGTACAAGTATGGGAAAAAACATGTCATCCACATGAATCACATAAACAAGCAGGGGTTTCTATCCTCGTAACAGATAAAGTGGACTTCAAGCCAAAGTTAATCAGAAAGGACAAAGAAGAACTTTTTATACTTGTTGTGGGAATTATATAACAGCAAGACATAACAATCATATTTATGCCCCAAACAATGGAGTATCTAGGTATAGCAAACAAACCCTTCTGAATTTCAAGAACCAAATAGACCACACACAATAATAATGGGTGACTTTAATATACCTCTCTTACCTACTGGATGGATCCTCAAAATAAAAACTAAACAAAAAAACTATAGAAGAAAACAGACCTATAAAGAATATTTCATCCATCAACAAATATATATAATTTCTTCTTAGCAGCACATGGATCCTTCTTTAAAATACACTTTATCTTATGCTACAAAGCAACTCTTAGCAGATAAAAATAAAAATATAGACATAATATATCCTGCATTCTACCAGATTAGAAATCATTTATAGAATAAAAAATAGAAGCTACATTAATACCGGGAGACTAAATAATACAGTATTTAATGACGAATGGATAGCATAAGAAATAAGGGACTAAATTAAAAAATACCTAGAAGTAAATGAGAATAGTGATACAATATATCAATATCTCTGGGATGCTATGAAGGCAGTGCTGACAGGAAAAGTGCATTAAGCTCCTTCATTAAAATAATAGAAAGTCAATGAATAAATTATCTAACATTACATCTCAATGCCCTAGAAAAAAGAAGAACAAATCAACACCAAATGCAGTAGAAGACAGGAAATAATTAAAATCAGAGCTGAAATTAATTAAATTAAAACAAAAGAAACAATTTAAAAAATTGACAAATTAAAAAGTTGGTTCTTTAAATAAATAAATAAAATTAATAAACTCTTAGCCACACTAATGAAGAGAAGGAGAACAAAAACTCAAATTATTATAATTCATAATGAAAAAGGAAATATCACAATGGATACTAATGAAATACTGAAGATAACCAGAAACTATTTTAAAAATTTATACTACAATAGAAAATCTTGAAGACATCCACAGATTTCTTGAGACATATGACTATCCAAACTGAATCAGGAGGACATACACATTTAAACAGATCAATTTCAAACAATAAATAGAACATGCCCTAAAAAGCCTACCAATTAAGAAAACTCCAGGACCAGACGAATTCGTAACAGACTTCTACAAGACTTTCAAAGAATTAACACCAATACTCCTCACATTACTCCATGAAATTGAAAAAGAAGGAACCCTTCCAAACTCATTCTATGAAGCTAGTATGACTCTGATACCAAAAATCAGATAAAGACATATCAAGGAAAGAAAACTTCAAATCAATATTCCTGATGAACATAGATGCTAAAATTCTCAATAAAATTCTGGCAAATTGCATGCAAAAACATGTTAAAAAGATAGTCCACTATGATCAAGTGGGGTTTATCCTGGAGATTTTTGTATATTGGTTCAACATACAAAAAAATCAATGAATGTATAAATTAAATAGACTTAAAGGCAAGAATCGAATGATCATCTGAATAGATGCAGAAAAAGTAGTTGACAAAATACAGTACCGCTTCTTACTCAGAACACTAGAAAAAACTAAGAATAGTAGGAACATACCTCAACATATAAAAGCTACATATGCTAAATACATGGACAATATCATTCTAAATAAAAAAAAAATTGAATAATTCCCTGTAAGAACTGGAATAAGACAAGGATGTCCTTATTCACCACATTTATTCAAATTTGCCCTTGAAACTCTTGCCAGAGCATTCAAAGAGATGAAAGTAATTAAAGTAATATGTATAGGAAAAGAACTCCTCAAACTATCATTATTGGGTGACAACATGATTCTATATTTTGAAGACTTAAAAACATTCCACCAGAAAACTCCTAGAACTAACAAATGAATTCAGGAAAGTAGCAGGTTACAAAATTTAATCAAATGTGCTCTATATATCAGTGATGAATGAACTAAAAGAGAAATTAGGAAAACTGCTCTATTCACAATAGCCTCAAAAATAAATTGTGAATCAATCAAACAAAAGAGGTGAAAGACCTCTACAATGAAAACTACAGAACATTAAAGAAAGAAATAGAAGACCTTAGAAGATGGAAAGCTCTCCCATGCTCTTGGATAGGCAGAATTAATAGTGTCAAAATGGCCATACTATCGAAAGTGTTGATTTAATGCAATCCCTATTAAAATTCCAATGACATTATTCATAGAAATAGAAAGTCAATCTTGAAATTCATTTGGAAAAAGAAGAGACCCTGAATAGCCAAATACTTAGCAAGAAAAGTTAAGCAGGAGGCATCATAATACCAGACCTTAAATTATACTATAGAACCATAATAACAAAAATATAATGGTATTGGCAACAACACAGACATGAAGACCAATGTTTAGAATAGAAGATATAGAGACAAACCCATATAAATCCAGTTATCTCATATTAGACAAAGGTGCCATAAACATACATTGGAGAAAAAATAGCCTCTTTAACTAACGGTGCTGGGAAAACTAGAAATCCATATGAAGTTGAATGAAATTGAATGCCTATCTCTCACCCTGCACAAAACTTAACTAAAATCAGATCAAGGACATAGATACTAGACCAGAGACCCTGCACCTACTAGAAGAAAAAGTAGGCCCAAATCTTCACCATGTTAGCTTAGGAACTGACTTCCTTAACAAGATCCCTAAAGCATAAGAATTAAAATCAAGAATAAATGAGATGAAATTTAAAAAGTTAAGAATTAATAATAGGAAGAGAGAGCTGACAGAATAGGAGAAAATCTTTACCACTTGTACCTCAGATAGAGGGTTCATCTCCAGGATATATAAAGAACTAAAAAAAACTTAACACCAAAAGCAACCCAATCAATAAATGGTTTAAGGAAATAAACAGACAATTCACAGAAGAAATATAATCAATCAACAACATATGAATAAATGTTTAACATCTCTAGCAATTAGAGATATCCAAATCAAAACTACACTGTGATTTTATCTCACTCCAGTCAGAATAGCAATTATCAAGAATACAAGCAACAATAAATGTTGGTGAGAATGTGGGGAAAAAGGTACACTCATACATTGGGGATGGGGCTGAAAATTGGTGCAACCACTATGGTAAGCAGTATGAAGATTTCTCAGAAAACTTGGAATGAAAACACCACTTGACTCAGTTATCCCACTCGTCAGTTTATACCCAGAGGACTTGAAATCAGCATACTACAGTGACACAGCCAATTCTATGTTTATAGCACCTCAAACCACAATAGCTAAACTATGAAACCAATCTAGGTGCCCTTCCACAGACGAATGGATAAAGAAAATGTGGTGTATATATAAACAATGGAATATTATTTAGCCTTAAATAAGAATTAACTTAAGGCATTTGCTGGTAAATAGATGAAGCTGGAGAATAGCATGCTAAGTGAAATAAGCAAATCCCAAAAATTCAAAGGCTAAACATTTTCTCTGATATGTGGATAATCATTTACAATAAGGGGAGGGGGACTTGGGAATAATAGAGGTATTTTCAATTCCACAGAGGGGAGTAAAGGGAGAGGAGAAGGTATGGAGTTAGAACAGATAGTAGAATGGATCAGATATTGTTACTCTATGTGCATATAGGATTACACAACCTGAGTAACTCTACATCATGTACAAAGAGTATAATGAGAAATTGAGGGAAGCCACCCATAAATTACATGAGGATCTTCTCTCAGCATGGAAGCCAGGGAGATTTAGGTTTGGCCTTGGGACCTATGCATGGCTCACCCATGGCAATAGATTGCCCAATAGATTGACCTTTTTCTTGGCTCTGCTAGGATGCTCTCTTATAGTAGCTCTGGAGGTGGGCATAACCCATTGGAAACTGGACAGTCCACCTTTAAACGTTTTGGTGGAGAACATTCTATGGAAGGTCTTTGATGTTTCCCAATATAAATAAAGCAGGCAGAGGCTCCATTTTGCCAGATCTAGAAGCTCAATCTATCGGAACAGCTTGCCTGTCCTGCCGCTGTTTTTGAAACTACTTTCTGTGTTCTATGGGAGGGGGCTGCAGTTTTATTTCCCTTAAATTTTATTTCTCAGCCAGCCCATTCCACCCAGGGGAACCCCATTCCCTCCACCCACAGGGGACATGGGTAAGAACTTTAATCCTCTTATGTTTTAAAATTATAGGAGAAAAAAAGATAAGAAAGCAGAAAAGGAAGAAAAAGAGAAAGAGAAGAAAAAGGACATAGCAAAACAACTGTTAAAGAGCTATGTAAGGGCTGGGGATGTGGCTCAAGCGGTAGCTCGCTCGCCTGGCATGCACGCGGCCCGGGTTCGATCCTCAGCACCACATACCAACAAAGATGTTGTGTCCGCTGAGAACTAAAAAAAAATAAATATTAAAAAAAAATCCTCTCTCTCTCTCTCTCTCTCTCCTCTCTCACTCTCTCTAAAAAAAAAAAAAAAAAAAAAAGAGCTATGTAAGAAGCTCTGGCTAAGCTTACAGAAAAAGAAGAAAGACAGAAGATGGCAGAGGAGGGAGGAATGCATAAAAGGACTGGAAGAACTAGAAGTGAAGTGTAAAGAAGAGGAGTGATTGGAACAAGAAAAATGAGAAAGGAAAAAACAAAAGAACATTTAAAAAAAGAAAGGAAGCTTTTAACTAAATCCCAGAGAGAAGCCAGACTCAAAGCTGAAGCTACCCTTAAACTTCTACAAGCTCAGGTGTGAAAGTGCCATCAAAAGATTCTTTTCCAAAGAAAAGGTCAATTTTTGAAGGTAAAATAAGAAGAAAACACCACAGCAACTAGAAAATAAAGAAGTGTCTGAACCAATGGAATTAAGGGCTATTGTAGAAGTTTTAGAACAAGAAATCCAAGAAAAAGAAGAGACAGCATCCTCTGTTGAACCAGAATAAGAAGAGGAAACTGAGGATGGTGGATTGGATGATTCTCTCTCCAGTGATGAGGAGAGAGAAAAAAAGAAGGAAACATGGTTCAAATAGAAGTAAAAGAAAACCTTAAAGAGAAGGAGGGAGAGGAAGAAGATGAAGAGGAGGAGGAGAAGGAGGAGGAGGAGGAGGAGGAGGAGAGTGAAGAGGAAAAAGAGGAGGAAGCAGAATGTGAAGGCAGTGAAAGAGATAAGGAAGATGAAAAGATGTCAGATGAGAAAGACTCAGGGAAAACATTAGATAAAAAGCCAAGTAAAGAAATGAGCATTCTGCTGTCATTTATTTTATTTTTTCAAAAAATCAATTAAAGAAAAGAAATGAGCTCAGACTCTGATGATGATGGAACTAAAGAAAAAAAGGGCGTATGACAAAGAAAAAAAGAATTGAGAAATGGTGTCTTGAACATAGTAAAAATGTAAATACAGAAAAACTAAGAGCCCCTTTTATCTGTGTACTTGGACATGTGGACACAGAAAAGACAAAAATTCTAGATAAGCTCCACCACACACACATCCAAGATGGTGAAGCAGGTGGCATCACATGCAAATCAGGGCAACAAATGTTCCCGTGAAACTAAGATGATTAAAAATTTTGACAGAATGTTTGGATTCCAGGAATGCTAATTATTGATACACCTGGGAATTCAGTAATCTGAGAAACAGAGGAAGCTCTCCTTGTGAAATTGCCATTTTAGTTGTTGATATTATACATGGTTTGGAGCCTCAGACAATTGAATCTATCAACCTTCTGAAACCTAAAACATGTACCTTCATTGTTGCACTTAATAATGCACAATATATGATTGTAAAAAGACACCTGACTCTGATGTGGCTGCTACATTAAAGAAGCTGAAAAAGAATAAAAAGATGAGTTTGAGGAAAGAACAAAAGCTATTATTGTAGAATTTTCACAGCAGGGTTTGAATGCTGCTTTGTTTTATAAGAATAAAGATCCCTGCTCTTTTGTGTCTTTGGTACCTTCCTCCCCGCACATACTGGTGATTGCATGGGAAGTCTGATCTACCTTCTTGTGGAGTTAACTCAGACCATGTTGAGTAAAAGACTGGCACACTATAAGGAGCTGAGAGCACAGGTGATGGAGGTTAAAGCTCTCTCAGGAATGGGAACCACTCTTGATGTCATATTGATCAATGGGCATCTGAAGGAAGGAGACACATCATTGTTCCTGGAGTAGAAGGGCCTATTGTCACTCAGATTCGAGGACTCCCATTATTCTCTCCTATGAAGGTAACCCCCTGGCTTCCATGCTGAGAGAAGATCCTCATGTAATTAATAGATGACTTCACATAAGAAATTATCCTCCATTTACATGTGATGTATCAAAATGCATTCTATTGTCATGTATAATTAATAAGAGGAAATAAAAAATATGTAAGAAAATAATTTTCAGAGAAAAGATAGTGTTTGCAATATAATAAGATGAAGAGTTGTATATGTACAATAAGACAGCAAAATAGATATATTTATATATATATATATATATATATATATATATATATATATATATATATATATTTGGTTATTTGCCAGTCACATTTGAGGCAACTTTTTTTAATAGTATGATTTGTGAATGAAGAACCAGCATGGAAAGCATAAAGAAGTAGAAGACGTTCAGTGGGTAAAGATTCTTGGAAAAGATCTGGAGAAAACATTATCGTAGCTGTATACATTTGTCTTTGTGTCTTCTATTCTGTTCTACTTGGTTTACCTCTCCTGGTGGCTTATAAAGAAAATGAAGTCCCTGTTCAGATGCCGGGTCCTGCCTATGGTGATGGGAATGGGGTTTCACTCTGTGGAATGGACTGAGAAATAAAAGCTAAGAGAATAAAACAGCAAAAAACCCCATAGAAAACAGAAAGTGGTTTCAAAAGCAGGGACAGAATAGGCAAGCCAATTGGATAGATTGAGCTTCTAGACTCTGGCAAGATGGAGCTCACACCTGCTTTATTTATATTGGGAAACATCAAAGGCCTTCCATAGAATGTTCTTCATCAAAAAAGGTTAAAGGTGTGCTGTTCAGTTCCTAATGGGTTAAGCCCATCTCCAGAGCTACTATGAGGGATCTTCCTAGCAGAGCAGAGATAGTGCATTGAACAATCTATTGCCCTGGGAGAGCCATGGATAGTTCCCAAGGCCAAACCTATATCTCCCTGGCAGAGATTTAGATGCAGAGTTGTATATGTACAATAAGACAGCAAATTGATATATTTATGTCCATATATAGTTGATTATTTGCCAGTCACATTTGAGGCAACTTTTCTTTATAGTAAGATCACAGAGAAGATAGGTAAATAATTTCTTGAAATTTGCCCTTTTGGCCCTTAGAGTAGCATATTATCTATCTGCAATTATATATAAAGAGATAATAATGAGAAACTAATGAAAGGACAAAGTGAAAGGTTAATACCATATAAGTTATTAGTTCTTGGTATTATTTCCTGAGCTACAGGAGTTCTGTTGAGGAATTTGTTGCCTCTGCCTATATGTTGGGGTGTTTTCTTCTAGTAGTTGCAAAGTTTCTGTACCTAGGACTTTGATCAACTTTAGATGGATTTTGTGTAGTGTAAGAGAAAGATCTAGCTTCATTCTCCTACATATGAATATCCATTGTACTTAGCACTTTTTATTAAAGAGATTGGCTTTTCTTTAATATATGTTTTTGGCAGCTTGTTAAGAATCAGATTATCATAGCTGTATACATTTGTCTTTGTGTTTTCTAATCTTTTCCACTTGTCTGTTTTTATGCTGTTTTTATTATTGTTGCCCTATGGTATAATTTGAAATTGGGTATTATGAGCCTTCCAGCATTGCTTTTTTTGCTCAGGATTTACTTTGGCTATTCTTGGTCTTTTGTTCTCTCAAGTAAACTTCAGGATTGTTTTTTCTAGTTCTGTGAAGAATGTCATTGGTACTTAGATTGCTTTTGGTAGTATTGCCATTTTAACACTATTCATTCTGCCTATCCATGAACATGGGAGGTCTTTCTATCTTCTAATGATAAAAACAATCGTGGATTTGAAGAGACAGTATATTATTATATTATTATATTTTACACATAAATTATATATTATATATAAAAAACCTTTGCCAGCTACTTTTCTGAAGGAGAATTAATATCCAGGATACATAAAGGACAAAAACAAGCAAACAAACAAACATACAAAACCTCAATAACAAAAACAAACCACAAAACCCATTCAATAAATGGTCAAATGAACTAAATGGACACTTCTCAAAAGAGGAAGTAAAAATGGCCAATAATCATATGAAGAAATGTTAAACATCTTTAGCCATCAAGAAAATACAAATTAAAAGGAAACCAAGATTTTTTCTCACCCCAGTCAGAATGGCAATCATCAAGAATCCAAACAACAGAGGATGTAGGAAAACAACTCTTATACACTGTTGGTGGGAATGTAGTTTAGTCAAGTTGCCTTAGAAATCAGTATGGAGTTTCTTCATAACACTAAAAGTTGAATTACTATATGATCCAGCTATACTACCTTTTGGTACCTATCCAAAAGAATTAAAATCAGCATACTTTATAGATACATGCATACCCATGCTTAGCAGTTCACAATAGCCAAGTTATGGAATCAGTCTAGGTTTCTGTCAACAGATAAAGGCATAATGAAAATATGATATATATACACAGTGGAGTTTTATTCAGCTACAAAGATATAAGAAATTATGTCATATGCAGGAAAGTGAATAAAACTGGAGAGCATTACATTAACCAAAAGAAGTCAGGCTCAAAAAGATAAATGTCTATGTTTTCTCTCATATGTATAAGCTAGAGGAAAAATAAAGATGCAAAATAAGTAGTAGGGAGACCATTAGGGCAGAGTAAGGGGATTAAAGGGAAGGAGGAGGAGAAGGTAAGAAGTATCAAAAAGTAAAATTGATCAAATTTTATGTATGTCTAAATATGTTAAAATTAAACACATTATTTTGTATAATTAACATCTATCAATTTTTTAAAGAGTTGACAGTTTGCAAGAATAGGTAATGTAGTTGTAGTGAGAGGTTTACAGCTAAGAACTCAGTTGGATTCAACTCGAACTCAACAAAGTGGAGTCTGAGAGTATCAGTAACTTCTTTGCTGACTGGCTGTTGGTGAACTCTTGTGTTGCCAAGCCAAGTAGGAATGACGCATGGCAATTTCCTTGTCAGCCTACCCCATGTTGCTTAGAGGGAGGACTCTCCATTGTGAAAATGGGCTTGCCTTGGACCCAGGTCATTTGCAGTGACATTGCATGAAAAGTGACCTTGCTCAAGGACCAGGGCGGATCCGGGTTTAGAGCAGATCAGGGTTTAGGGCAGATCAGGGTTTAGGGAGGATCAGGGTTTAGGGTGGTTCCAGGTTTAAGGTGTATCCCGCTGGGAATAGGGCGTATTCCTGCTGCCTGAGGCGCCTGCCAGCTCCTTGAGTTCCCCTTGAGTTCTCTTGGGATTCAGAGAGTATTTTGGGATGCAGAGCCCAGTGGAAGTGTGGATTCTCCCAGAACGTGCGTATAGAGTGCCAGTGAGAGTTCGGGAATAAAGAATTGCTGTTTGAATCTACAAGGCTGTGAGTGGCTCGTGATTTTGTGCCCAGCCAGACTGCAGCATTGTGTTAGCTGGTGAAATCCTTTGAAGGAATAGTCAGGAAGACCTCCTGGTACTAGTAATTGTCCCCCAGAGCAGATTACTTAAAGATAAATATTTTTGCAGCAAGCAGCTGCAAACTACTGACTATATAACATACATTTGACCTCCAGTTACTGACCTGTTAGACACAATTTTGTCCAATAGTTGATGCCTGTCTCTTTCTCTCTAGATGTGTGTGTGTGTGTGTGTGTGTGTGTGTGTAAATATTTGTATATATATATATATATATATATATATATATATACACATACAAATTATATATTCCTATAGATTATGTCTATATTATTTATGGTATTTCAAAATCTAAAATACTTATATTCATTTTGTATATTCATAACATTTTAATATTTATAATACTTAAAATTTTTAGTTGGGAGCTTAGGAGTAATTTAAATGTCCTCTTTTTTTATAATTTGTCCTCTTTCTTAGTTAGCATATTTTCCCTGATGATGATTTGCTATTTTTAAATACAGAACGATAGATTTTTAACCAGAAGAAACAGAAAATCCCTTATTATTACATATAAATATAAATATAAATATATCTCAATTTGATAAATAAAATATGGGGCTTTCTTTTGGCTTTAAGTAGTTGTCTTTCAGTATTTTCTTTGGCTTTAAGTATTTGATATGCTTTGTAAGATTATATGAAAAAGCTTGGTGTATAAATTGGAGATGATTTTGAGAAACATAGTATCCTTTAGTTTTTATTTGGGAGAGTAAGAATTAACAGAAATCCATCTGTAAACAGTGAGCTATTGTTTTACATTTAAGAGCAATATTTAAAAATCATACTTCTTAGCTATAACATAATGAAAAATTGTACATATCTCTTTACCTTTATATATTTTAATTTGTAAGTAAAAGTTTAAGTGTATCTGCCAGTTGCACATTTTAAAAAATAGGTGTGATTCACATACATACAAGATAATATCAATAATCATCCTCAAAATCAGTAAGGAAAGCTGCCAATCCTTTAAGGAACAATATTAGTTCAAATATAAATAACAACCTCCTTAGAAAATACCCTTTTGTAATTGTTTAGTTTTGTCATTATTATTACTTACATGCAAATAAATTCTACATCCACTTATCCTTCCCTAACTGCATTGTACTGTAATGTACTGTAATGTACTGCATTATAGACATTCCATTTTAAATTCAACATGTCCTGAATTAGTCACCTGTATTTTCAGCCTTACATGTATTGGTACATCTCTTTATCGAGAAACATTTTAGACTTAGAATCATGCTTAGCTTTTCCCCCTCCTTAACCATTTTCTCTCAGCAAGTACATATGCCAATTTTCATCTCTCAATTTTTTTCACATTGGGCCCCTTTTTATATCTGTCTTCCACGCTTCCCTTAATCCAGGCACTCAGCAGTAGCTTGTCTGTCTCCTTACCCACTGCCCTGTATGTACTCAATTCATCTTCCATGCAGACTCCAGGGCTGTTGCTGAGGTTTAACTGTGGTTCTCCCTGGTACAAATCCCTTTCAATGACTCACCATCACCTATAGCATAAATTCCAAGCTTCTTAATTTGGTTTACATGGCCCTTCATGTCCTATTGGTCCTGGTCTGAGGTTTATGCTGAAACAACCTGAGTTTCCAATAGTTTCTCTTTTATGTACCCTGCTGTCTTTCAGGTTTATGCCTCATTCATGCTATCCTCTATGCCTAAGAGCAATTTCCCCTTCTTTTGTCTGGAAATGTCTATGTATTCTTTAAGAATTAGCTTTGCAGGATCTCCTCTAGGAAGGCTGCCTTTTCCTCTAGCACTAATTCCTTCTACATTCTCCTCTATATTTGGAAACATATCTATCTCCTTGTATTTCCCAATCATTTAATAATTGTTTTAAGTCTGCCTTTCTCCAAAACAATGTGCTCTTTGACCAAAGGAATTGTCTTATTCATCATTTTTTAAATCACTTAATACTGTGCTTGAAACATAGTAGGATCATAATAGAAGTTTAGAACATAAATTAATAATGTGTGGGAGGATACACTGAATGGTTTCCCCAAACCTCTTGGAGGTAAAGAATGTGATAATCCTACTTGGTGCTTGTCTTTGTCAATTACTGTGGAGGATACTTGGTCATGGCAATTTAGACTTGAAGAGGATACATATAGCTTTAACAAATAAGAAAATGGTTCTTAGTTCATAAAGAATAGAATAAAAGTCAGGTTAATATAGTAATGTGTGTCTTTCATAAGGACAAGATTGAGTAACCCTTAATGGGAAAATGATATTTCTAGTGGCAAATTTGATTTAATTTCAGTTGCTCTTAAAAAATCAACCACAGCCAAGAATAGATATCCCCACTTTACCTTGACTACATCTCAAACCACTCTTTCTAAGTCTCCTAATGTACTTCAAAAGGAGTAGAAACTGAGACCAGAGCTCATCCTTTTGCGCTGCAGCAGCCAGTCATTACATTCAGAGGACTTCTGGGCATTATATAAACAACAAAAAGCAGGTGGAGGTTGAACTGTCATTATTTTGTAGTAAAAGGTGATATATTAGGATAGGCCAGCTAGGGAATAGCACATAGAAAAGAGCTAAAAGAAAAATGTGTGATGGGAAGGAAAGCAGGATGAGGCTAAAATCAGGAAAAAAGAGGATAAAAGTCATATGACATGCCCTTTGAAGACACCTGTAGAATCTGTGGTGGCCCTCCTATGTGGGCCTAAGTGATGAGTCTCTGCCCCTTCCATGGTACAATGAAGCAGGTTAGGTATGCAGACCCTAGAACCTGACCCAAACCCTACACTCCCTCACCCCCACTGCTCTGCTTAGCTATGGCTCAATGTTCCATTTGGTTCAGTTAAGAAATGCTTTGGTCTTAAATAGACCTAGCATGTTCAATAGAAGAAAAGGAGGTGAGTTTGGGTTGCATTCAAAGTGAGGATCTGCTGGTCCACGTTGGTCTGATGGGTAGAGACTAACCATCATTGTGACTATCTGTCAGGAAGGCATTTTGACCAGGTTATTTATATCTGGCACTCTAGGTTTGAAAGTAACAGAATAGGATAGAAATAACTTTCAGTGAAGATGATTTGGTGGGAGTGGAAAGAATATACCATACAAGAGTAGTATTTTGCATAAAGGAAGTTCTATAAGTCTGAATTTTTATTCAGAATTTTTAAAAAAGATCAGATAATACTTAGTGGATTACTTTTTATATATGATAGTGGAATGCATTACAATTCTTTTTACACATACAGAGCACAATTTTTCATATCTCTGGTTGTATACAAAGTATATTCACACTAATTCATGTCTTCATACATGTACTTTGGATAATAATGATCATCATGTTCCACCATCATTAATAACCCCATGCCATTCCCCTCCAACCCCTCCCTTCCTCTCCCACCCCTCTGCCCTATCTAGAGTTCATCTATTCCCCCCATGCTCCCTCTGTCTATCCAACTATGAATCAGCCTCCTTATATCAAAGAAAACATTCAGCATTTGGTTATTTGTAATTGGCTATCTTCACTTAGCATTATCTTCTCTAACTCCATCCATCTACCTGTAAATGCCATGATTTTATTCTCTTAGTGGATTATAAGAAAATATGATTGACATCATACTGTGTAGCTGGATCTGGTATCCAAGCAAGCCCTTATATGCTAGGCACCCTAAAACCCTGCCTCTGCAAATGATTTGATGTATATATTCAACTTTTAACAACTGAAGTGTTAGAGTGCATATAAAAAGAATTACAGCTCCTCTTAATTTCATCTGTATGTTGATTCTTGTAATAGTAGTACTCTAATGTAAACTTGGAATTAAAAGACACTTAATAAATTTTACTCAAATGAACTTGATGTCCTGATTCTATGTGAACCAGATAAGTTTGGATCAAAACAGTATAAAATGATATTCACCTCATAAGAAAGTGATCCAAACATATTGAATTTGTGAGTCATGGACTTAGACGAAAAACAGTTTCTTATGTAGTTTGGACATAAAAAGGCTATTTTAGTTTAAGCAAAGGATAATTCAACTTTACCTGAGGATTTCATACTAACATTGAAAATGGAAAACATTGTAATAGCCTGAAACTATAATAGAAAATTCCATCAACTGGAATTATAATGTGCAGATGACTGCATTTCTGCCTTAGACATGATTGTGACCAGAGGCTAAATTCTTGAACTTCATGTACCACATTTGTCCAATAAGTTGAATTAGAGGGTTGCATGGTAATTCAACATGGTTATTAAAACATATGGAGGTTAAAATACCAATATAATACATTGGATTATAACCTGAATTGTGGAATCTGGAAACCATTCTAACTAGAAATATTCTGTTTTATAATTTGCTCAACTTGTAGCCTTGTTTAGAGCTAGTATTTTGGAAGAGCTAAATGCATATTTATGGAAATAGTAGGAAGAAAATAAATTCAGGTTCTCAGGGTTGTGGGTTCAGTACCAAATTGTGGAAAATATAGACAATTACTGTTTTTGTTTGTTTGTTTATTTGTTTGTTTTTTGTTTTCCTATAACGCTGAAAAACAGCAGTTAAAAATGCTGTTTGGGGTGGGAGATAGGGGATCTCTCCCTTTATTCTCCTTATTGATAGGATCTCTTGATGCTTCAGGATATCTCAGCCACTATCACATTCTATAGATTGTTTATTTTCAGCTTCCTAACAGATGAACCCTGTAAATAGTATGGAAGTTCCTCAATAAAATTAGAGGGGGCTGGGGCTTTAGCTCAGTGGCAGAGCACTTGCCCAGCATGTATGAAGCACTGGGTTTGATCCTCAGCACCACATAATAAATAACTAAATATATATATATATATATATATATATATATATATATATATATATATATATATATAAAATAAGGGTATTGTTGTCTCTCTAAACTAAAAATATTTTTAAAAATTAAAAATAGGATTATAATGTGATATAGCTATACTACTCCTGAGTATATATCAAAGGAAATGAACTCAGAACTCTTTTGTAAGAGATAGCTGTATGCCCATGTTAATTGCAGAAGTATCCATGATAACTAAGATATGGAATCAGTCTAAATGTCCATTAATAGATGAATGGATAAAAAAATATAGTATATAATACATGTATATATACTTATTATATATATTCATATATTATACATATGTATGCACAGTGGAGAATTATTCATGCATAAAGAAAAATAAAATCCTGTTATCTGAAGCAAAATGGATGGACCTGGAGGACATTATGTTAAGCACAATAAGCTAGACAAAGAAAAGACAAGTATCTCATGTTTCCCTCATATGAGGAAACTAAATATAAGCTGAAGTGAAAGTAGAATAGTGTTCTTGGTGTTATTCATAGGGTGCTGGAGGGGAGAAGAAGGGTAAGGTTGGAGAAAGGGTGATGGATATGATCAGTGCATGCAATATTGTAGGGAAATTTCACTGTGAATTCATATAATATGTACATTTAATACAGATTAATAAAAAAGAAAATTGAAACTGAGACAAAACAAAAACTTTTCCGTGAACCCAGAACTTCCTTTGACACAGTAGCTGCCAAAGCAGCCCAAACAGTAGTGTAGGGTTCCATGGACCTTTCCTCCTGTCCTCCCCAGTATTCCTCTACTTGTGCAACCTGTGTGTGGATAGGGGTAGGGAAGTTCCCTTTCACCATTGGGGTTGAAGAAAAAGATATTATTGAAAACAAATATTAGAACTTACAAAAGATTTTATACATAAAACAGTATTATAAAAAAAGTAATCATCAGTTTACCCTTAAAATGTACACTAGCACATATATGCATGCATGCTTGCGCACGTGCATGCACACACACACACACACACACACACACACACATCATAGAAGTAATACTATCAAAAGCCTACCTAAAAGACACAAATAAGCTTGTTAGGAAAATAAAATAAACATTTCTAAAAGCCAGCTTGCAAATTTCTGCAATTTGTATGTTGAAGGCTACAAGGATATGACAGATATGATTATTCATGAATCAGGATGTATTTATTTGTTAACTTTCCCACCATTTAGGTTGGGGCATATTTTACTTTGTTATTTATTCATAGCCATGGAAACCAGAAGTTTATCTCATATAGTAACAAAAAACATATAAGCAAATGCTTGTTTTAGATGTGTTATGAAATCAACTGAATCTTTGAAGGCCAATTGGAGATTACCCAGGGTTAACCAGCTGCTTTGGGAGTGTAACAGAAACCAGGACGACTGAAGATACTGACACTTAAGTTGAATAAACCAAGGGAATTGTGCTTGACTGGTACCTTTCTATATTAAGAGGATTTTTTTTTTAAAAAGTGTTCACAAAGGAGTAGAGTAATGGAATTTCAAGTAACGTTGAGCAGAGTTTTACGAGATTTAGTTCTAGTTATAAGTATGTCAATGATCTGGATAGATTACTATTTTGTTTCATAACAGTACTCTCTACATCTGCAAAATAAAACAGCTAGGTGATCTCTAACATGTCCCAGAATGTTACAGTTCATGTCTGAAGCAGCACTAAATGGTTTGCTAACCTAGGAAAATTGTTTGTGGAGAATAGACAATTATGCAATGTATCTTGTCAGTTGTCTGCATCACAAAATGAACAAAATATCAATCTGTTGTGTTTCGAGAGCCTATTTCTGCTGTATAAAATTTTTCATCAAAACACAAAAAGCTCAGATTCTTTGGGAAATGTGCCATGGAAAGGAAATGAAAGCATTAGCCTGGCAACTGCTGGTGGTGACTATTGGAGGCTTGTTTATCTGAAGGTTAGCCAAGATTCTGGTAAAGAATATGGGCTGGAGTTCCCTCAAACACAACATTTTATGTGAGGCTTCCAATACTTGTGTAAGTAATTGCACAAGCTTCCCTTGCATTATTATGATATTTCTAATTCCTTTTCAAATCTAGAAACCAAAAGGCACTCAAATATCTAAAATAGAGAAAATAGTATTAGATATTCTCTTACTCAAGTAAGATGGACATGAAAATAGAATTTTGAACTGCAATGTATTTGAAAAGCCTCTAAAATTTTCCCTATTGACTGACCTTTTTTCCAGATTCATTTCCCATGCCCAGATCTATTATCTGTGAAAGATAGCATGAGATTTTGATGGCCTGCAGGACACTGATACTTGGATGTGCTGCTTTCATCATAAAACACAGGTCCAGAGCTTACTCATCTTCTCCCATTTAAACCTGTTTTCCTCACCCATTGCTTTTAGTATCACCCTCGCTTGAAATCTTGGAGTCATCTTTGACTCGTCCCTTTCCATTCCTAAAATCATTTTCTCCAGTTTGTCATCATATTCTTCCTTCCAAATAATTTCTTCTTTTCAAATATTTTTGCTCATATTGACCATTTTTTTCCTTTTTCTACAGCTCTGTGCTCAACCCTACTGATTGCTTCTAGATTATTGAACCGATTTCCTAATTTATCTCCTTATATCTAGAGTTTCTTTTCTTTAATACATGGAACTCTAATACTTCACCCCAGATCTTAATCCTTGTGTACTGTATCACCTCCTAAGAAATGAATAGTTTTGAATCAAATAGAAATTTGGTAGTTTGGCCTGACTTTCAATGTCTTTTATAATTTATATTCTCCTATGCATGTAACTGTAATGTAAATAGCAACTACTATTCCCCTTTCATTTATCATTTTTCTGGAATATACTCTGGCTATATTGATGAAATAAAGAATTTATTGAAAATATCAAAGGAAGAATTACCAGCAGTTTTACAGTGTTGGAAACAGATTAATTTTCCACACACCAGAGTGCAGAGAAATCTCATGATAGGTTACAGGGAAAGTTAATAGGAGCAACCTAAACCTAGACTGTGTGTTCTGAACCTGACCAAACATATCTTAAAACAAGTGGCAGAGCAATCATATTCCCGATAATCTTAATTACATTTTAAGACAAAGTAAAACATTCTTTAAAAGATACAGAAATATCTGGTACCAAAAATGTAAAATTTACAATGCCTAGCATCCAATCAATGTACTACCCAAACAAAGAAAGAGGAACATATGATCTGTAACTGGAAGAATGTGAATTAGTGGAAATCTGTAAAATACATACTGGTTGTTTAACACCTGACTATGAGTCTCATCATCTTTGTCATTTCCAAGTCTGCCTTATAGATATGCTCAAATATGTTCATGGAGGAAAAGAGCATATTAAAAATGACAATTGAAATTTGAAAGGAAAACGTAAGTGAAATAAGAACTACACTTAATGGGATTATGCACAGATTAAAAATTGCAGAAGGAAAAAATGAGTAAGCTCAATCATAGCAATGGAAACAATAAAAAAATATGTATGAATGGGATTCTACAAAGTGAGGGAGAGGAAGGGAACATTTGAATGACAGGGAGGAGGTTTAGGGGGAAAACTGAAAGAAACAAAGATCTAAAACTTTGTTGTAAGAAGGTCTATTAAACCCAACTAGAGCAAACATTAAAACTAAACAAAACCAACCAACAAACAAAAACAATAAAACAACCAGGCCTCAAATACACCAAATTGTGGAAAATCAGTTGCAAAAAAGAAAAAAAAAATCTTAAAAACCAGAGGAAAATAATGTTAAAATGATAGAAAATACCTATCAGAAACTATGTAAGCTAGAGAAAATGGAGTGATCTCTTTCAATTACGTAAAGAAAAAAATTGCCAACCTAGAATTCTATGCCCAGTGCAAATGAAATGACGATTAGAAATGAAAATGATTGAGAAAAATTTCTAAAAACTTTCAAGTAACTCATGGGTCAAAGCAAAATATTACAAAGGCATTTATAAATATTTGCAATGAATGAAAGTAAAAATAATAAATAAAAATTTGTAAGATGAATCCAAAGTTGTGTTTAGAGGAAATTATAGTGATAGATCCTTCTATTAGAAAGAGAAAAATGGACCCAAATCAAAGAAGAAGATAAAACATAAAGGAAATAATAAAATAGATAGGAATCCAATAACACTGAGGCCAGAAAAACAATAGAGAAAATTCTTTGGAAACAAAGCCTAATAAACCTGATGAACCTCTCTCTGGCTAGGCTGAACAAGAAAGAAATAAAGAAAGCCTAAATTTTTCATATCAGGAACTAAAGGGAAAACATCACTATGTTTCCTACAAATGGTAAAGGGGATAATGAGGTAAAAAATTGAACAATTTTATTTTAATACATTAAGACAATTTAGATGAAGCTGACTAGTTCCTTGAAAGATACAAATTATTGAGGCAGAAAGAAAACTCCTAGAGCCTATATAGAAACTCATGCAAAGGTGAATACTGCTATTTATCTTAGGAAAATGTAAATCCAAGTTATAGCGATAACTGGGGTGGGGAGTAGTTGCCTTCAGGGGACTTTGGCAATGTCAGGAGTCAGTTTTGAATGTTAAAACTGGAGCAATATTCCTGGCATGCAGTGGGCAGAGGACATAGATGCTATTAAACATCCAACAATGCTCAGCACAAAAATTATCTTGCCCAAAATATTAACAGTGTTGGGGTGAGGGTAAGAAATTTGACACTACACACACAATACAATAGGTAACATTCAAGACAACACTAATGTTGTCAAG
This sequence comes from Urocitellus parryii, assembly GCF_045843805.1. Lineage (NCBI taxonomy): Eukaryota > Metazoa > Chordata > Mammalia > Rodentia > Sciuridae > Urocitellus > Urocitellus parryii. The sequence goes on from NC_135540.1 coordinate 81,035,052, forward strand.
AATGTAGAGAGAAAGGAAGTGGGAAGTTACAGAATCATTAAGTAGTTTGGTGGTAGCTTATAGTGTTGAACATGGGCAAGCAAGCCTAATGACAGGTATTTATCCAAGAAAAATGAAAACTTGGGTCCACTGTGTGAGTCCGCTTCCCATTGCTGGAACAAAATATTTGATAAAAACAACTCAAGAGAGAGAGAGAGAGAGAGAGAGAGAGAGAGAGAGAGAGAGAGAGAGAGAGAAAGAAGAAGAAGAAGAAGAAGAAGAAGAAGAAGAAGAAGAAGAAGAAGAAGAAGAAGGAGAAAGAGAGAGAGAGAGAGAGAGAGAGAGAGAGAGAGAGAGAGAGAGACTGCATGCCAAATTAGGAAACCCCTTCTGTAACTATGGATTTCAGAACCACTTAACCTTTATCAGAGTCAGAAAGTCAAAGTCAGAGAAAAACTTATTTTAGCTCATGGTTTCAGAGGTATCAGTACATGGTTGCTTGGCCCCATCATTTTTTTAGGCCTGTGGTGAAGCAGAAACTCCTGTTGGGGAAGCAGGGGGAGGGCAAGGGCCAGGGATAAAATATACCTTCCGGGGAATTCCCCCAGTGACCCACCTGCTCCAACCAGGCCCCACACCTCCTCATTTTTCCAAACTTTCCCAATAGCTTCAGAAGCTTGGAACAAGCCTTCAATACAAGAGCCTTTGTGGACATTCCAAATCCAAACTGTAACATCTACACAAAACTTGTGTCCTTTCTTGACCACTTTATTTTAATATTTGTAAAATGTGAAGAGCTCAAATGTTCATCAACCGGTGAATTAATAATCAGATTATGGCATAGCTATATAATAGAATACTACTCAGCAATCAAAAGGAATAAATTAGATGCTACGGTTGTGGCTCAGTGGCAAAGCACTTGCCTAGCACATATGATGAACTGGGTTTGATCCTTAGCACCACATAAAAATAAACAAACAAAATAAAGGCATGCTATTCATCTATAACTACAAGAATTTTTTTAAAAAATTTTTGTAGTTATAGATGGACAGAATGCTTTTATTTTGTTTATTTTTATGTGGTGCTGAGGATTGAACCCAGTGCCTCATGCATGGTAGGCAAGCGCTCTGCCACTGAGCCACAACCCCAGCCCTACAAGAATTTTTTTAAAAGAATAAATTATTAATACATGCAATGACATGGATGAATCTCAAGAGCATGGATCTAAGTGAAAGGATCCATACCACAGAGTTCATATTGTTTAATTCCCTGTATACAAAATTCAATAAAAAGCCACACGATAGTAGTCTGCTTTTGCAGGGTGATGAAAATGTTCTAGAGTTTGAATGGTGATATTTGCATTACTGTGGATGTTTGCCAAAATTCATGGGTTACCTAGCTCAAAATCAGGAAGTTTATATGCAGATTGTACTTCAAAATAATCAGATTAAAAGAAAACAAAGAGAGTAACTGCAAACCAAATAAGGGAAACCCCTTCTTCAACATAGGTGTCCGAACCACTCAGAGTTTATCAAAATCAGGAAGCCTCCTGCCAACCTGGAAGCTGAGTCTATGATGCCAGCTCAAGTCTACCCTGTCAGCTATCGTCTGGACCCCCAAACTAGACACTGCCAGCCTGCCTCACTATCAAGACCTTCCAAATTGAAGCAGGGAAATCTATTTCTCAGTCAGAATCCTAGCTGTGATGGAATCTGAGTGGTTTGAGTCTCGAGTGTTTCGTAAGCTAAGACTCCATGTTAAATGGAAGTTGGAACCAAAAATTAATGAGCCACTCCAGAGTATGTACTATAGTTCCCCGGCTCATCTTCAAGTAGTGACTAGCTAGTATCCTCCCTGCTTCTCCTATGTAATGTTTACTTCCTTCTTTCTTATTTGGGATCACAGCCTTGGGCCTTCCAACTTTTCCCTTCTTCTTACTATCAAGGCCTCCTCTTATCTGGATCCTTTATCTTTCAAAGCTTAGCTCCAGCTCCTTTTTTTTTTCTTTAAAATACTGCCTGTAGGTCCAGAGAAGCAAGACTTACATCTCAGGGAGCCTATGTTTTGGGGGTTCATTCCTAAAACTTTTCTACATAGCCTTACAATGGTACGTAGTGGTGGAGACTAAATGGGGGCAAACAGTGCTCTTTGGATGGGAAATCAGATTGGACAAAGACCTCTCTTATCCTGTGTTTCCTTTCAGTGTGCTTGTTTACCCTCTTCTAATTCCTGGGTTCACTAGAAAACTGAAGGAGCTCAGAACTCAGCCACTGGAGCTATCCTATAGCCTGAGATTTGGCTCATGTTCTAGAAGAGTGACATGATCAGTATTTGTGCTCCCAATGACTGTTACAGTATTTACCCTATAGGGTTATGTGAGTTTGTACCATTAAAATTGGGAAAAATGTTGATTTGGAGCCATTGTCAGTTATGTGAAACTTAGGACTGTAGGTTTACAACTCAGGGTAATTGCTAATGTTTGGGCTTAAGCTGCATATGTAATCCAGTGTCAACTCTTTCCTTTATTCCAGTTGCAGCCTATTCAGTTCTATAGTATTCCAGCTTCTCTGAAGACCTCATTATGGTGAGGGATGCAACAGCCACAGGTGACCAAGTCTATCTTTCTGAAAGGTGTTCATCACCATTGTTCTGCTGTGCCAGCTGGCTCTTCCACTGGACGCCTCCAATGGATATACCAATATGGTGGCCCAGAGGTCCATCCTAACTGTACATTAGGGCTGAATCTTCCTTGCTTGTTTTGTCTGTGAATCTCTTGTTTACGCTCCTGGTGCAATGTGTGAAGACAGGGATATGGTAATAATTGAACACTTAAGTGTTCTCTAACAGTAGCCTAAGTGTTGATTGGTGGAAATTCTTTAAGAACTGGAAGAAACACCATCCATATTTTACATTTATTTTGCATTTTCCCTTGCACCTAGATTTCTCTTAGACACTAGCATGTGATTATTATTTCATTTGTTAGATTTTGTCTGATAGATTGAAAAGCCCATAAAATACTCAACTTTCCCAGTAAATCAAATATTTCATTTAAGGGGTTGAATGCTTAATATTTTCTTTCTAAAAAATGATGCTATTAAATAATGTTGACTTAGTATCACAAGGATATCATTCTTCAAGTAAAGAAAACTAGAATATATATTTCTTCTTTTGGATGATTTCAGACATAGTGGTGGAGACTATTAATTTTGAAACTGAGTTCTATGTCTGTTATATGGTTAAAGACTAAGACAGTTTTTGATGGTATGAAAAAAAAAACAAGCAAACAGACACACATTTCTTGAATGTAAAACAAGTGTCTCTTCCTTTTTGTAAATTATTTTTCTTTGCAGAAAGTATTTCCCAGAGCATTGTGCTGATGCTGACAGAAGCAATTCTGTTTTTCTTTCTTTGGTATGTAGTATGGTTTTAGAGGTCGATGTGATGTACTTTAGTATGACATGAAAGTCATTGTGAGATTTATGGAATTGACCAGAATTTTATTGCAGCCAGATTTTTTCCTAATAACCTAAGCCTGACATCAATTTGGATGATGAATGCACTCAATTTAAATTTCCTTTTAGAATACATACAAATAAATGTTAAAAAAATACAGAAAAACCTGCATCTGGAGTAGATACCCAGTTCCAAATCTATCATAAACTTGCGTTAGTAATACATTTGAACAAGAAAATGTTTTGAGTATTGTTCTTGTTAAATCAATACATTTACCTGTACTTTTGGGGTAAAAATTCTTCTAAACTGATTTGTATTTATGTCAGAAAAATGTCATCAAATGTGAGTTTGCCTAAATACAATGGAAGGAGTGCATGAGAAAAAAAAAGTATGAAAAAAGAGAAAAGAGAATGGTTACAATAGAAAAAAGAACACATATAAAAACAAAACAAAATTTTAAAAGCTTCAAAACAATAGAGCAAGCACCTCAGAGACATGAGAACATGTCTCTGTTGTTTTATTTTGTTTAAATACTTTGAAGCACTCAACTGTAAAAGCTTTCAGTATACAAAATATAAATACACTTATTTGAAGAATAAAATAGTAAATTTGGAATTAGTCAATAAATGAAAGCCAAATATTAGAAACTAAGTTTAGTAAAGCAGCGTATTTTTGAATATCTAATAAATTATCTAAATGGATTTTTGCTTTGGAAACACTTCCAATAATCTGTACTGAATACTGGGGAGAACAGAACAGCCTTTTTGAGAACTCAATTTTATGTATCCCAGACCAATCTACTTATGGAATAGACAATGATGACAATGACCTGTTTTTAAAAAGTCTATTATTTATATTAAACAGACTATCAATTCTGTAGTAAAGTTTAGAAGTAAACTTTGGTGTGCTAATCTTCTCTGCTAAGAGAGCTTTTGGGGATAAAATATATTCTGTTATTCTGAAACATTTTCTTGTGTACTGCACTCCGATGTAATTATCCACTTGTGAATTTTTTAAAGCATGAATTAATTCAAGCAATTGTTACTAAAATACAGCTAGTCAATATTAACAGATTTTTCTAATGGTTCAATTCTTTGACTACATATAATCATTTTAAAAAAACTTTTGTCTTAAGTTTGTTTCAGAAAAATACTGAAAATAAATAGAATCTTAAGCATACTGTTTTCCAGACATTACATAGACCTTATGTTCAATTGACCTTATGACCTCATGTACATAGAAATTTCATTTGTGATATTGGACTGTTAAAATATTTTATTTTTTAAGAGAATAAGCATTTTTAAGTTATATAAATCCTTTTTCCATTTGAAGTTTAAGAAAAGTAAGGATTAAAAAACTGTCTCAGAATGAAAAATTTAGAACTACAAGGCATACACATTGCAAATAAAATTTATAGTTTAAATGTTTTTACATGACATATTACTAAATGTTTTAAAATTTATATCTTATCCCTCTGGAATCACTTGACAATTACATAATAGGTTGATTTCTCATATCTGTTTAGAATAGTTAATTTATTATTTTATTAAACACATTATTATAGTGAAATTACAAATTTTAATCTAGTGCCAAAGCCATAAATTAAATCTTACAACAAATCTCTGGATAAGCTTTTTTTAGAAAAGAATGAACTTCTTTTTATTAAAGTCTGGGGAAGACCAAACTAAATACAGTTAATTGTAAGTAGTCAATTAGTGGAAAAAATAAAGGCAGTCAATATGACAGATCTAAATTCAAATTCATGTCCACTACCATAGAGATTTGTTTTAAGTGAGTGACTACAGGTTTTGTATTTGTAAGCTTTCAGTGAATTGTCAGATTTAACAAACTTGTGTATCTTGTATATTACAAAGAATGGACCATGGTACAGAATTCCTAGAGGTTTGGAGGCATACTCTCAGCCTGGACACTCAAGCCAAACATATGACTCTCATTACCTGGGGGTTCAAATCAAGTGGAAATAAGGCAGAGGTGTGTGTGAGTGTGTGTTTGTGAGTACATGCTCATAGGAAGTTGTGTGTGTCTAAAATGTTTTTCCAAATGTTTGGATTAAATCCAGAGTTATGTTTTTGATATATATCAAGCACAAAAGGTATGGAATGATGAGAGAAGTGATTAACACATAAAGGTAAAGTGAATAATCTTGCAATCTGCTTGAGCAAATATTTATACTTCTGTGTATTGACCATTGAGCAACCTTAGACATATTACCTGAGGCCCGGTGCATAAATACTAACTAGGCAATTTGGTGCACACACTTACTTCCAAAGAACATTTTGATGTGGAGATGTAATGAGAAGCAGCAGCTGAAGGACATGCTTTCCTTCTGGTGACACTAATGTGTAGGGGCAGGTGCATCACCAAAACAGAGTATGGAAGAGTAAAATTTTGGCATGTGAGCAAAACTATTTTGGATCACCCCTCCAGTAATTTTTTCCAAACTTTGTTACTTAAGAAGGTAGGAATGTCATGTTGAATTCATATTCTGCAAATATTAAACAAGGAAGGGGAGAGAACAAACCTGAAGTAAAAAAAAAAAAAGGTTTTTAAAATTTAAACTCTATGGAACATTCTATCAGCAAGATAAATGAAGTGTTATTGACTTTGTATTTTGTGGCTATTTTTGCAGCTCTGTTAAATGGAACTCACAAGATTTCTCCACCACTATCTGAAGTCAAATTATAAACTAATTTGTATTTATGTCAGAAAAATGTCTTCAAATGTGAGTTTGCCTAAATACAATGGAAGGAATGCTTGAGCATTCAACTGCATCACTACAGTTCACTACATGCTTGCTGACTTAGTGAATATTTTGGACCACTGAGAGACTAGCAGAAGAATTTAAAATTCAGATATCAAAAATCAAGACATTTTAGGCTTCCTGAACAAGGTTTGAAATCATTTTGCATTTGTCTGAAAATTTAAGATGAAAAGCACAATCAAAAATTGCAAGGGCAAGCTCTCTGTCACAACAAAACTCTGCATGGAAAGCAAGTGGGAACTAATGATTGTTTCTCCTTTGCAGCAACAAGGGGAGGTAGGGAGTCCTTTAAGCTTTCTGGCAGGTTTATTTTGGTGGACTCAATGCTTTTAGTACATCATTCTAGGTGAGGGAAATTCCTAGTAAAATATGTTCAGAAGATTTTCTTTGAGCACTAAGAATATTATTGCTGGGCACATGCAAATGTTTGGAATTACATTCTTTTTTAAAAGATATGTTTTCTGGTTATAATGTATTTTAATGATAAGAAGGAACAGTGAGAATCAATCTTGCTGTCTCAGTTCAGAAGCAGCAATCACATGACTGTCCATATTAATGGTCAAACTCACCCTTGAGTGTAAACTAACAGTTTTTGTTTGTTTTTGCCAAATGAACCAGATTTAAATGTATTGAATTGGATGAAATGAAATAATCAAATGGTTGAAATAGTAAGTTGGCAGTCAAATAAAGGATAGTATTTTCATTGCAACTGAAGAGTATTCTGTTAGTTTAAGCTTTTGTATGTAGTTTTCCCCCAAACTCAATAAATATAAATAGCAAATGTAAATGTAAATATTTAAATAGTGTTAAAAATGTGAGGGGGTGAAATTCCAATGTACTTTAAAAAGTGTTTTATTGTTATACAATTTAGATGGTTTTTGTTATAAACTTTTGTCACTTAACATTTCATTGCTATTTCATAAATGCTTTTCAATACTGTAAGATTGAACATTTGAAGATAAGATCATCCTAATGCAAACCCACCTTTTATTCATCTTCTAAAATACAATACATTTTCCCTCACATTATACATATGCTTTTATAGACTGTGACAAGGTTTAGAACACTCATTTGCTGCTTAGGTCAGACATCTGGAGGCTTCCTGAACGGCAATACAGTTTCACTGAACTTCAGAAAATTCATATCTTCTCACTAAGATGTAAGCATGGTTGCTTTCCAACACTTGACTTTCCCCCCACATTTCTCTCTGAAGTTAGGGGAGACCCTGGGGAAATACCAAGGATGCCTTCTCCTAGAGCAAAGACCTGAGGCCTATGGCAAGCATGCTGAACAGCTTCCTTGTCCCTGTTTTCAAGACCAAACACTTGTATCAATCCTTCATGAACTAACCCCACTAATTGTGAGGAAAATCAAACCCCAATGAAGAATACTTCAAGGAAAAATTTAAAAGGACTTTGATTTTGCCAGAGTATTAAGAAAATAAAATAAAATTACTCACTGTAGTCTTTCTGAAGAAGTGTTCAACGTCCCAAGCACAAGGTCCTCACCTGCCAATTTAACAAAGATCTCAGGGTGAAGAGAGGCAGGTCTTCATTATAAGCAGGAGGCCTCACCCATTATCTTGCTAATCTGTGCTCCAAATTTCTAAGAAGAAACTATTCTTAATCTGAGTTCACTCAGATTTTTATGAAATTTTGCTAGGATCTATTATTCCTCACACCAAAAGTATTCATCTCGTCAATAGGATCAATGTGAGGACTAATATCAATATTGAGATCCATGCCTCTAGGTAAAGAGCAATGAATGTAACATTTCCAAATGTAATACATTTGCAATAGGTAAACCTAAATTTTACTTAAAATCCATAGATAATCAACTAATTTCACCATTTACAGCTTTAAATAGAGCCCATGCATACAGGAACATTATGAGAAGTATTTAAAAATTATGTGTTTGAAGTTTATTCTCAAATAAACAATCTAATGATACATTTTTTAAACTAAATGTCTGAGTTTTGTAAAACTTTAGAAAAACTTTCTATGTTCCTTATCAAGTGTGAATTTAATTTTATTTTTTTTATAATTTTTTTTAACTGATGTACTATTTTTTGCTTTGATTTTAGTGCCAGGGATTGAAACCAGGGGCACCTAACCACTGAGCCCCATCCCCAGCCTATTTTTATGTTTTATTTTGAGACAGGGTCTCACTAAGTTGCTTAAGGCCTTGCTAAGTTGGCTTTGAACTTGTGATCTTCCTGCGTCAGCCTCCCAAGTCACTGGGATTACAGGCATGTGCCACCAATCCCAGATATAATTCTTTATATAAATAAAGAATAAAAATCTTGAGACCAATAACTATGTATGATATTATTGCATATGTTATAGCTAATCAAAATTATTTAGTGGATTTCATTGAACTGACTTAAAGCTACTTTTTTAGATATATATTTGAAGGACTTTTTTGAAAAAAAAAAGAATTTTATATGACAGTATGATTCAAATATTGAAGGAAAGCTATATTAGTATCTATATATTCACCTATATCAAAATCAATTTTGATATTGCTAAATATATAGCTCTACACATAAATGAATACTAGAAGAAAAGTAAGAAGTCCAAATAATAATAGTAAAATCATAGGTGATTTTAATTTCTTTTATACCATTAAAAGACAAAGTTACAACAAATCTAGTTTTGCAGATCTTAGTTGCATTCTTGAATTGAGCAGCAGTCTGGACTGGAAATGATTCAGAATGCTGCATCCGCCCCACCACTTGTGCAGTTTATATTTCTAGCCAGAGAAAGGAAGTGACATGCAGAAAAGGGAAGTGAGGTACAGAAACAGCTGGATTAGTTACAGCTCTATATTTGCCTTCTTACCATAGTCTGAATAGTTGGCTGGCTGTGATTGACTGAAGTGCAACTTCTGTGATTGGTTGACACTCACCTATTTATTACCAAGGCAAATTTCAAGTCAGGTTTTCAGTTTCTGTACTAAGTTAGGTTGCAGTTAATTATGTAAGGACATGACTGGAGCCTTCCTCAGGCCAAATGTAGCTTGATTTAAGAATACTTTTGTATACTTTCTCATTGCTTCAATAAAGGTAAAGTATATTTATAATTATAACAAAAATAATGCTATCATAAAAATAATTTCGTATGAAAAATTTCTTTAGATTTGATTTCAATATTTTTTTATATAACAGAAAGAACAACAAATGTACCCATAAGGATAATAGAGGTTAAGCCTTTCCCTTTTACAGTCTCCAATTCTCTGAAGTTTTAGGCTCTTTCCTGGAATAGTAGCAAAAATTCTCTTCTGAGATTCCTGCAGACTAATGAAATGGAGATGAACAACACAAAACACTTCTTATCCCTTATCTTTTTGTATACAGATACAGTCTGCTTTCTGAGGTCAGGGTGGCCCAGTGTAGGCAACAAGCATCAAAACGAAAGATGTGTTGTCAACATTTCCTATCCAAAAAGGATGGAAGTTTTGAAAATCTCACCAAAGATTTAGTTATCCTGTTTTGCTTTTATCAATAAGTTCACTTAAAAGGCTTGTTACCTTTAATTCAGGATTTCTAATAATCTACTAAATTATAATGATCTAGTTATACTGTAACACTTTTTAAGAAATTATACTTAAATAGATGAATAGATGTTCATCAAAGCATGTTTATAATAGTTATACATTTACAACATGTGTACAATTCAATAAAACACTAACATAATGTCCTATATATACTGTTTTGTCCCTTAGGAATAATTTATTTTCTGATGTAAAGAGTGAGAAAACCAAATTGGAGGTACAAAGTAGTTTATGACTTCTTCAAAAATTGCTTCTAGAAGTCAGAATTTATTTTTAAAAATGTTGTCTTGAAACAATATCTTACAACCAATTCTTCATTACTACAGATTAATAATATAGTATGAACTACAGAATCCCTAAATTAGATTAAAGATAAAAGAAAGAAAGAAGGAATTGAAAGAACGAACAAGGCTCGTCATTGGAGCAAATGCCTGTTTATTGAGGAACAGCTCTGCATATTTATAGAGCCGGGATGGTTTGACAGTTGGCATGGGGTGCTTTTTTATTGGTGGGTAAGGATCAGGTGAGCAGCAGGGCTAGTCTGATTGGTGGGTAAGGATCATGTGAGCCAGCAGGCCTCACCATTGGACAGATCTTCTTGGGAGATGGGGAAGTTAGTCTTTGGAGCCAGGCGACTCCCAACAGGAATGACACTAAAAAGCAGGAGACATCATTTGCCACAAATATACCATGGGCATGTAGATGGTTAGAACAGAGCTTGTTCCCAACCTTTTCATTACTTGCCTAACTTCTTCTCCTACTTTAGGAAAAATGTTAAAACTTTTCTCATGGAAGGAGGATGAGTTCGGGGCATCCTTCAGTGAGAAAGAGGGAGGCAACTGACTCAGATAACTAAATTATTGAATAGTGCCGCTCTTGACATTGAATTCCTCAGGGTGTGTGAGAAAGTGTGTGTGTGTGTGTGTGTGTGTGTGTGTGTGTGTATGTGTGTGTGTATGCAAAAGTGTATAATTTTAGAAATAGCAAGATCAGAGTGGATAGGGAAACAAACTTTAGCCTAAGCCAAGAGCTAGTTGGCTCACTTGGAGGAAGGGGAAGAATTCAATTGGCAATCCTTAAGAAGAAAAAATGAAAACTATTCTAAAACTTCAAGAGAAGATTAAATTAGAGTTCTCTTTGGAAATTTTAGGCTTAAAAAGCTTCTAGTCATAATCAAGCTAAACTAGGCATCCCTATCTGAGAGAAGTGAGGAATTGGAACAATAGCTGGCAATGACTGGGCCAAGAGATTAAAATGTTAATAATTATTAAATCTGCAGTCTGGAAATTTGTTATTCTAGGCGGTAGAATATGATGAAAATTAGCATAGTAATTCAATTTCAGCTGGTTTTCAAGTTCCAAGTTGATAAAACAGGCTGCCATACATCTGTGGCAATGACTAAGGGTCATGAAGCATCTTAGAATTGCTAAAGGGAAGCCAAACATATTTCGAAAAAAGTATTTACTACTTTGGATGCCATGAGAGCAAATGACTTCTTCTTCTTTTTTTTTTTTAACCTTCAGAGGGACTGGAATGTTTAATAGGAATATCTGGCAATATTCATTGCCTCATTATAGTGCTTCTTGAATATTTGTACAAAGAAGCAAAGAATTTTTCTAGCAGATCCTAAGATCTGTTAAAGAAATAAATCTGTTGATAAAGTAATGAATTGGAAAAAATAAGTTGCGTATGTGTTTGTGTGTGTGTGTGTCTGTGTGTCTACTAGATCTAGTCAGATGCTACAAGAATAAATTTAATAACTGAAACTATATTTTATGTTTGCTAGGTATAGTCTGTTCCACCACATCCCCTTTCCACTTTGCTTCATGAGCAAGGGAGAATCCTATCTCAACAAGCAATCTTGGCCTCTGATTTATGCATAGTTGTTTTCTATGTTGGTGAGTTGTACTATATGCTCTTCAGCTTCACAACCAAAATTATTTTAGTACTTTGTTTACTTTATTTCAAATATAGTTTGTTATACATAGTTTATAAAAATATTCATTTTTATTTGCCATAAAAATTATTTCTATTCTACCTTACCTTTTAAACTCAGTTTTATAACTTATTGATAATCATTCTTACTAAAGTGGCTAAGAGTACCTTAATATATTAAGCATTTTTTATGGGTTGGCTTTTGTCCTAGCTGTTTTACATGTAATCCCATATTGAGGACTCACAATAACAAACTGAGGTAGATGTTATCTAGATAAGATGTAGAAACTTGTGTTATAGAGGTCAAGGAACTTGCTGAAGTTGATAAAAACCAGAATTAGAAATAAGATGTAATAGATTCACAAACCTAGGTTGTTGTTGTTATTATTATTGTTATTATTTTATTTTAGCCAACTCTTTATTGAATCATACTAAATGGTGTTTTTTTCCTATGGAGTACTATCATTTAAAGTTGAATTATCAAACATTGATTCCTATTACTTCTAACATTTTCCTCTAAGACTTTTCTACTCTTTTGTCTGGGAAAAAAACCATTGTCTTTTCAATTTCTTTTTAAATTTTTGTTAATAATAGCTGATTAGAATGCAGTCATCCTAGAAAAAGATTCACTTGGAAGGCAGATATATAATTCATTCACTGATAAACCAAAGGAACTAATTAGTTATTAATCCTGATAAACTGTTTTTACCATATTGGCCTATTTTACAGGTTCTTTAAATATATGACAAAATAAAGGCATTGTGATTTTGATTAGCTCTATTATATTTATTGTATAGCTACCAAACCTAGAAGAAAATAAAAACATGAGTTGATTTAAAATGTCATGGGGTGGAATGATTTGAATACATTCCCACTTTCTTTGTGCTCTTATCTCATATTCCATGACTTTTTTAGTTCCCATAACTCTCTTCCATAACAGACTACTGTTCCCATTTAATGTCACAACACATTGCGCTAGCACGCGCTTTCTCTCTCTCTCTCTCTCTCTCTCTCTCTCAAACACACACACACACACACACACACACACACACACACACACAATTTCTTCCATTTTCATTTCTATTCTTTCAAACTTCTAGACTTTCTACTGATTCTAGTTCTTTTCCACCCCTAAGTCTCCTTTCAACTCATTACAATAGAGTTTACATGACCCAATTTTTCCATCACTTGACTGAACTGTTCTTACAAAGGTCACCATTGATTTTCCTGTTTCCAGATGTCATTGGCATCATATTTAATGCTCATCTTAACTTAAGTGGCCATTTCTTTGTTTTTGCAATACTTTCCTCTCTTCAGTTACATGAAATTATTGCATTGTTCTTCTCCTTTTATACTACTGGATCTGACTTCTCAATTGAATTTTCTGTGTTCTTTTCTTTTTCCCAACATCCAAATTATGCTGTTTTTACCTTTTACCTTGTCCCTTCCCTAGATAGCTATATGCCTTCCCAGATCTCTAAGCACTGACTTTGAATTTGTATTTCCCCATCTATCATCTCTAGACATACCTATAGAGAACAAAAACTTAACATGTTAAAAAATTAATAATAGAAAACAATTTCATTGCACATGCTATATGCTGGTCACTATTCTAAGTGCTCTGCATACATTATCTTAAATAATCCTCACATGGCCTTCTATATAGGTATTATTGATATCCTCATTTTACAAATAAGTACAAGTGAGAGAGTTTGATTAACTTGCCCAAGATCACCAAGCAAGTAGGAGATGGAGACAGTTGAACCCTGTTCTAGAGACTCTGCTGTTTAACTACTAGACTCTGTATGGCATCTTTATATTTCCTTGCTCTTCACATAGGAAGTTGGTAAGCTCTTCTCATCTTTTTAGGAATCAACTTTCATTTGACATCTTCAGAGAGGCTGTCCTTAATCATTTTTGTCCTTAGTAGCTCCTGAATACATATCCTCAGTCTTGGCTTTGTGTTCATTTCCCAGAAATTGCCTATTAAAAGTTGTTAAGTCACTCAGTTCACTCATCACTTTTGTCAGGCATCCTGGATCATTTTGCTCAATATCCATTTCAATCTCTTTCTGGTGTGCCTTCATGTACTAAAGAGATGAAAGTTAAAGTTTTCTAAGTGTACCTTACTGCTGAGATTTAATTTTCATTAATCAGAAGCTCTCACAGAAGACTTTACTTTGGAAGTAAATTATGTGGGAAGGATGAGGGACATAGGAAAAATTTTGCTCAGATTATGTGAGGAAAAGACACAGTTCTAGAGCTGTCAAGTGGCAGAAGATAGGGGTAATGGTGGTTCCTGATTGTTGCAGAAAAATGTTTCTGAACAGTGTACAGTGGTGGAAGCTTCATGATTATGCAGTTTCCTGCCTGTGGTAGAAACTGTAGCTTCATTACCAGCTCAGTTATTCAGTGGGACTTTCGGAATTATGAAAGCTCAATATACAGCCAGTTTCTTCAGGCTTCCCAGTGATTTTGTGAACTTTTCATATCTTTTAAAAATATTTTGTGTGCTCAAATCAACATCAATAGACTCTTATCTACAATTAAGGACTTAGACTAGTACATCTAATTACTTTTGTATCTGTCTTGTCTATCAGAATGTAAATAGTCAGACGTTAGCCTTTTACTCTCCTTTGATGAATTCACAAGGACACACAGCTTAGCTCATAGTGGATGTTAATATATAATTACTGAATTTCATAACTTAAAGCTTTAGAAAGGTTTGATCTCTTGTGTAATGTTAAAAACTTTTGAAATACCCTGTTAAATACTTTTTATATCCTACCATTCTCTTTTCCTGTGTCTTAAATTACATTTCAGCTTGGTTCTAGAATATATCTAGGGCATAGAGATTGCTGCATAGTTATCAGTTGCTCATGGTTCCTAAAATATTTCCCCATTTCTGCCATACTTTGGCTTAGCTTTCCAATGCTTCACCTTCCTCTTTTCTGTTGGGCAGATTCCTACTTAATTTTCAAGGACAAACTGAATTTTTCCTAATACTTCTCCCAAATGATCAATCACACCTTCATTTGTGTTTCTGTAACACTTTGCAAATATTTTATTGTAGCATTTCTAGAATAATAGAGTATATTATTTTAAATCATTATAATAAGTGAAGCAAAATATCTAGATGAAGGCATATTAAATGACAAAATTCTTGTTAAAATGTGCTATAAACTCAAAACGTAAATCAATATCTTTATTATTACATGCAGAAGCAGATAAAATTATGACTCAATTTCACTTTTCAGGAAGGTACACTTCTGACTTATTGTATTTATCATCTTTTTGTTAATTTACTTGCTTTATACATGATTTGACTTTTTTTTAAGACCTAGAAAGAAAAAACAGAAGACTGAAAAAGCCACATTTCAAGCTGTGTGACTGATGTGAACAGCAGAAGGCTCTCTTGGAAAATTAAAATAATTCTATTTCAAATTGATTCATTCCTGCACAGAGATGTCACGATACCATCCTCAAACAAATAAATGTAAATGAATCATATTTCTTTTTCATTTCCTCTCAAATGAAAATCACGCAGTATAGCATGGATCCTCAAATACTCCACTAATCACTTTAGAATTTGAAAAACAATTATTTTATATATCATTTTATGTATAATTGATTCCAATTTGACCAATATAAGTAATTGTTGTTAATGTTTTTAGTTTTTATTCAAAGTTTTCAGTAAGCCTGTGTATGTAACAGGATGTAATATTTTGTTTTGAAGATACTATGTTTGAAATATTAAATAACATATATCTCCACTGTTTTTTAATTCTATTTTTGTTAATGACCCTAAATTTACATAAAAAATAAAATAATGAAAACATTAGTATTTACAATATTAAACATAAACCAGATGGAGAAGTTTTTTTTTTTTTTTTGCCAGATTAAACATTTACTGAGTTGGCAGGAAAAGAACTTCTTTTTTATCCAAGTGTGTTTTGGTTTGAATAGATTCTAATTTCTCATCCCTTTACCCTTTTCACCATTTTTCTGTTGCTTTGTGTACTAATAGTAGTTTCCCTACCACTGCTGTCCACAGTTCTGCACAGCTGCTTCCCAGATGAGCTAAATAGCTCATCTAATCTTAAGACAAGTGTAAACTATGGGCAAATCCTATATGGCTTTCACATAAGAGGTGACGGAAATCTCTTTGGAGAAGTTATCATTGCTACACTATATTTATTTTCTGAGAGAGTATTAAAGGAAATTTGACTATAAAAAACACCAAACATTACCTAGCTATACATTCTTTAAATTATGTATATTAGTTGAAAACTAGTGAAGAAAAAGCCTAGATTTGAGAAAAACATAAAGATGTATTTAAAAAAAAAAAAAGAAAGAAACTTGACCTTTCTAGAACAATGAGAATGTTTTTAGATTTTTTCTTTACTACAAAAAGTTTAATAAACAACTTCGACACAGTATTTCATCTAGTATGAAATAGGAAAACTACTCCATTCACAATAGCCTCAAACAAACAAACAAACAAATAATAACAACAACAAACTTTGGGACTCAACAAAAAAGGTAAAATACCTCTACAATGAAAACTACAGACCACTAAGGAATGATATTGAAGAAGACCTTCAAAGATGGAAAGATCTTCCATGTTCTTGAATAAGCAAAATTAATATTATCAAAATGGCCATACTACCCAAAGTACTATAGAGATTCAATAGAAACAGATAAAGCAATCATGAAATTCATTTGGAAAAAATAACTCAGAAAAGCCAAAGCAATCCTTAGCCAGAAGGGTGAAGCAGGAGGCATCACAATACCAGACCTTAAACTATACTACAAAGCTATAGTAACAAAACAGCATGGTATTGGCACCAAAATAGACATGTAGATCAATGGTACAGAATAGAAGATATGGAAACAAACAAACATGAGATAAATACAGTTATCTCATACTATACAAAGGCACCAAAAACATACATTGGAGAAAAGATAGCTTCTTCAAAAAATGGTGCTGGGAGAACTGGAAATCCATATGTAGCAAAGTGAAAATAAACCCCTATCTCTCACCATGCATAAAACTCAACTCAAGATAGATCAAGAACCTAGGAGTTAGTCCAGAGACCCTATACCTAATAGATGAAAAAGCAGGCCCAAATTTTCATCATGTCAGATTAAGCCCGGACTTCCTTACTTCCTTAACAAGACTCCTAAAGTGCAAGAAATAAAATCAAGAATTAATAAATGGGATGAACTCAAACTAAAAAGTTTCTTCTCAGCAAAACAAAACAAAACAAAACAAAACAAAACAATCAATGAGGTAAAGAGAGACCCTACAATTTGGGATCAAATTTTTGCCACACACATGTCAGATAGAGTGCTAATCTTCAGGATATATAAAGAACTCAAAAAATTAACTCCAAAACAAACAAACAAACAAAACCAAACAACTCAATCAATAAATGGGCTAAGGAGCTGACTTGACATTTGACATTTCTCAGAAGATATACATTTGATCAATAAATATATCAAAAAATGTTCAACATCTCTAGTAATTAGAGAAATGCAAATCAAAATTATTCTAAGATTTCATCTTACACCAGTCAGACTGGCAGTTATCAAGAATTCAGACAACAATAAATGTTGGCGAGGATGTGGGAGAAAAGGCATACTCATACATTGCTGGTGGGACTGCAAATTGGTGCAATCACTCTGGAAAGCAGTATGGAGACTCCTTAGAAAATTTGGAATGGAACCACCATTTGACCCAGCTATCCCACTCTTTGGTCTTTACCCAAAGGATTTAAAATCAGCATACTACAGTAATACAGCCACATCAATGTTCACAATGGCTCAATTCACAATAGCTAAATTGTGAAAGCAAACTGATGCCCCTCAATAGATGAATGGATAAAAAAACTGTGGTATACATACAAAATGGAATATTGCTCAGCATTAAAAGAGAACAAAATTATGGCATTTGTAGGTTAATAGATGGAGGTGAAGAATATCATGGTAAGTGAAGTAGGCCAATCCCCTAAAACCAAAATCCAAATGTTCTCTCTGATAAGTGGATATTGATCCATAATGGGGAAACAGGAACACATGGAAAAAATGAAGGAATTGTGATTGGGCAAAAGGGAGGGAGAGTGGGGAGGGTGCATAATGGCAGGAAAGATAGTAGAATGAGATGGACATCATTACCCTAGGTACATGTATGACTGCACCTATGGTGTGATGCTATATCATGTACAACCACTGAAATGAATAGTTCTGCTGCTGTTTTGTACAATGAATCAAAATGCATTCTGCTGTCATATATACTTAATTTAAATAAATTTTAAAAAAAGAAGTGACAAGTCAATACAAGGAACTAAAGCAATGATTTTTTCCCCTCAGTTTTATTGAGGCATAATTGACAAAATTGTATATATTAAGGTGTACAATATGATGTTTGGCTATAAGTGTACACTATGAAATGATCACCACAATTGAACCAATTAGTGCATCCGTCAGTTCACAAAGTTATTTTGTATGTACGTGTTTGAGGTAAGAACACTTAAGATCTATTCTCTTAGAAAAACACAAATATATACAATATAGCATCATCATCTATAATCCCCTTGCTGTCTATTAAATCTTCAGAACTTAGTCACCCTGTTTTATAGTTTAGATATGAGGTGTTTCCCAAAGGCTAAAGTGTGAGACAATCCAAGAATATTCAGAAGTGAAAAGATTAGATTATGAGGGCTGTAACCCAATCATTGGATTAATCCACTTGAGTGTATTAAGCAGGGGGGGAGGGGTAACTGTAATCAGGTAGGGTGTGGTTAGAAGAACTGGCCTTTAGAGTTTTTATTTGTCCCTGGTGAACTGAGCTCTCTCTGCTTTCTTGTTGCCATGTCTTCAGTTCCTTTCCTCTGCCATGCCCTTCTGTCCTGATGTTTGGTCTTACCTGGGGTCCGGAGCTATGGAGTTGGCCAACTGTGGACTGAATCTCAGAAACCATGAGCCAAAATAAACTTTTCCTCCTCTAAGGTATACTTGTTAGGTATATTGATCACAGTGACATAAAAATGACTAAAACATCCTGCATAACTAAGACTTTGTGCACTCAGACCAACACCACCCATTTCCATCCCCAAGTTCCTGATAGCTACCATTTAATTCCCTGATTCTATGAATTTGGCTTTTTAAACTTTACATATACAGTGAGATCATGTAGTATTTTACTTCCTGTCTTTGGTTTATTTCACTTAGTGTTATGTCCTCCAAGTTTGTTCATATTTTTTTTCCAAATGACAATGTTTACCTCTCTTTCAGGACTGAATAATATTTTATTGCACACATATATACAGAATCCCATATCAATAATGTTGCAATGGATGAAGGAGTATGGATATCGTTTCGAAGTTCTGGTTTAATTACTTGTGGATAAGTATGTATAAGTGGAACTGTGGGATCACATGGCAGTTAGATTTTTAACTTTCAAGGGTTCTTTATACTATTTTCAATAATGATGATTCCAATGATCATGTCAATAATGTAGAAAGATTTCTTACCAGAACATTTGATTTGGTTCCTTATATATTTTAAATATTCCCTTTTCATGTACGTATCTTGTAAATATTTTCACCCACTCTGTAGGATGTATCCTCATGCTGTTGATTATTTCCCTTGCTGTGCAAAAGTCTCTTGGTTTGATGCAATTCCATTTGTCTATTTTTTGCTTTTGTTGTCTGTGCCTTTGCCTGGACGAATATAAAGAAGTTTTCCCCTACATACTATTTATTCCTTGAATCTATTTTGAGTTGATTTTTAAATACTCTGCAAGACAAACATCCAATTTGTTTCTTCTGCAGTTATAGATTCACTTTTCCAACATAATTTATCGAAGTAACTTTTCCTTCTCTATTGTGTGTTCTTGGAATTGTATCAAAAAAGAACAATTGGCATAAAATGTGTGAATTTATTTCTCGGCTTTCTGTTCTATTCCACTTGTCTATATGTCTGTTCTTATGCCAATACCATGCTGTTTTAATTATTTTGTAATGTATTTTGCAATCAGGAAATGTGATTAAAGATTACTGTGGTTATTCAGAGTCTTTTGTAGTTCTGTGGAAGGACATGGTGGAAACCAAACTGGTGGCTAGTGGGGAGGTTTTAGGTCATTGAGGATATGACCTCAGAGGGGATTGTGGGATCTTGGTCTCTTCTTCCTCTCTCACTTCATAATCATTATGTGATTGCTGTGGTCTACTATGTACATGTTGTGTTATTGCCATTCTGTGCTGCTTTGCCATAGGCCCAAAACAGCAGACAACCAATCATGGACTGAAACTTCCAAAACTGTGAGTCAAAATAAACCTTATCTCCTTATAAGTTGATCAACTCTGGTATTTATTACATTAACAAAATCTAACACAAATAGTATTGACATTTTAACAATATTAATTTATCATATGGACCTAGGATATATTTCTATTTATCTGTAACTTCTTTTATCAATGTGACTTTCTGTTATCAATGCTTTATAGTTTTCTGTGTATAGATCTTTCACCTCTCTGGTTAAATGCATATCTAACTATTTTATTTTTTGGTGCTTAAATAAATAGGACTATTTCCTAATTTATTTTTCAAATAAGTTGTTGTTAGTGTATATAAATGCAAGTAATTTTTATAAATTGATTTTGTATGCTTTAATTTTAGTGAATTAAATTCCTTTATTAGTTCCAACATTATTTGATGGAGTGTTTAGGGTTTTCTGCATATAAGATCATAGTTTTTTGCAAACAGGGGCTTTTATATTTTTTCTTTGCCATTTGTATGCCTTTTATTTATTTTTCTTGCCTCATTGCTCTGGCTAAGACTTCTAGTTCTATGTTTAATGGAGAGAGTGAGCATGTGTATCTTTGTCTTGTTTCTGAACTTGAAGAAAAATCTTTCAGTTCTTTAATCATTTAGTATGATATTAGCTGTGTTCTTGTCATACATGGTCTTTATTGTGTTGTGATTCTTTTTTATATGCCTTATTTTTTGAGTTTTCTTCTTTTTTTTTCTTGTGGTGTTGGGAATTAAACGTGCTAGGGAGAGTTTTTACAATGAAAAGATGTTAAATTTTGTCAAATGTGTTTCTTCATTTATTGAGATGATAAAATGAATTTTAATCCTTCATTTTATGAAGGAAGCATATTGCATTTATTTATTTGCATATTAAGTATACTATCATAGCAATTAAGTCCATTTGCTCATGTTGCACCTTCAGATGAGTTTTCCAAATCAAATTGCTAGTAGTTTATTAATGATTTTTGCATGTGTATTCATCAGGGATAATTGTCTGTAGTTTTCTTTTTTTTTTTTTTTTTTTTTTTTGGTAATGCTCTTGTCTGGCTTTGGTATCAAAGTATTGCTGGCCTTGTAAAATGCATTTGGAAGTGTTCCTTCCTCTTAAACTTTTGGAAAAGCTGTGAGATTTCCATTAATTCTTTCTTAATGTTTGATAGACTTCAACAGTAAAGCCATCTGGTCCTGGATTTTACTTGGTTGGAAAATTTTGATTCCTGATTCAATCTCCGTGTGTATTATAGATTGAAATTTTCTTATTTCTTCATGTTTATGACTTGCTAGATTTTATGTTTCTAAGAGTTTGTTCACTTCTGAGTTATCTAACTTGTTGGAATATATTTTTTCATATTAATCTCTTATGATCATTTGTGTTTCTATGGTATTCATTATAATGGCTCCACTGTCACTTAAACTTTTACTGCGTGTTCTTTTTTCTTAGACTACCTAAAGTTTGTCAGTTTTATCGTTAAATAAAAAAAAAACAGTTAGTTTTACTGGATAGTTTCTTTCTCTATGTAACTTATTACTGTTCTGCTATTTAATATGTAGGGGTTCATTGCTATATACTTCCCTCTTAGAACTGCTTTTGCTGCATCCCATAAATTTTGGCATATTGTGTTTCCACTTACATGTGTCTCAAGATGTTTTATTGATTCCCCCTTTGGATTTATTCTTTTCCCCAGTGATTGTTTAGGAGTAAATTGTCATATTTCCACATATTTGTGGGTTTTCTAAAATTCTTTCTATTTTCATATTATTGTGGTTGGAAAAGAAATTTGATCTGATTTCAATCTTCTTAAATCTGTTGAGACATTTTTGTGATCTAACATATGATCTCTCTTGGAGAATTTGGAGAATGTTTTGTATGCACTTTAGAAAAATGTGTATTTTACTACTTTTGGATGGAATGTTTTATAAATGTCTGTTTTGTCCACTTGGTCTGTAGTATTCAAGTCTACTGTTTTCCTATTGATTTTCTGTCTGGATGATCTATCCATGTTGCAAATGGTGTACTGAAGTCCTTGCTAATTTTCCATTGCAAATGGTGTATTGATGTCCCTTGCTAATTTTCCATTGCTGTCTTTTTCTCCTTTCATGTATTTTGCTATTTGCTCTATAGATTTAGGGGCTTGGATATTGCATGAATATATATTATATCCTCTTGATTAGCTGATCTCTTTGTCATTCTTTGATGACATTTTTTAATCTCTTGTGACAGTTAAAATATTTTTTTAGTTGTTGATGGACCTTTATTTTATTTACTGATATGTGGTGCTGAAAATTGAACCCAGTATCTCACACGTTAGGCAAGCACTCTACCACTGAGCCACAACCCCAGCCCTTGTGAAATTTATTTTTAAAGAAGTATATTTTGTCTAACATAAGCATTCCTGCTTTCTTCATCACCATTTTCATGGAAGTTTCTTTAAAATACTTCACATTAAACATATTTGTACTTTTAAAGCTAAAGCAACTCTCTTATAGGTATCATTGTCGGGCTTTTCTTTACCCAATAGCCATTCTTTTGAGTGGGGAATTTAATTCACTCATGTTTATAATAATCAGTGAAAGGTAAACATATCTTATTGTCATTTTGTTGTTTTCGGACAGTCTTGTTGTTTCTTTGTTCCTTTCTTCTTTTCCTGCTTTCTTTGTGATTTGATGGTTTATTTTTTACTGGTGTATTTTGATTCTTTCTCTTTATATTTTATGTATGTACTACAGGTTTTTAATTTTTGTTAACTTTGAGGCTGATAAATGCACCTTATCATTATAATAGTCTGTTTCAAGCTAGTAAGAAGTTAACTTTAATCACAAGAAAAACTAGCACTTTTATCTTCCTTCTCTGCATCTTACATCCTTTGTCATTAACATCACAATTTATGACTTTTGAACTTTTGTATATCTATTAAAATTGTTGTACTTAGGTATTTTAATTCTTTTTTTTTTCTTGGTATCAGGGATTGAACCTGAGGTGCTTAAATATTGAGCCACATTCTTAGCCCTTTTTGAGACAGGGTCTTGCTAAGTTGTTTAGGTTGGTCTTGAATTTGCAATCCTCCTGCCTCAGCCCCCCAAGTAGTATTTTAATTCTTTTTCTCTTTACTTTTTACATAAGAATTAAAAGTGATTTATGTACCACTATTATAGTATTGTTCTGTATTTGACTATATACTTTTAACAGTCAATTTTATGACTTTATATGTTTACATGAATCTAATTAGCTTCCATTCATTTCATCCTGGAAAATTCCTTTTAGCATTTCTAATGAGGCATGTTTAGTTTTGTGATGAACTTCCTCAAGTTTTGTTGTTTGGGAAAGTCTTCATCTCTGCTTCATTTCTGAAGGAATGTTTTGTTGGTATATTATTCTTGGCTGGCAGTTTTTCTCTTTCAGCTGTTTGAATATGTCATCCCATTCTTTCTGAGCCTGCAAGCTTCCTACTGAGAAATCTGCTTACAGTTTTATGGGGAATTCCTTATACACAATGAGTCACAATTCACTTGCTGCTTTCAAAATGTTTTGTCTTTGATTTTGATAATTTAATCACAATATATCTGGTGAAGATTCCTTTAAATTCAACATTTTTTAGTTCCTTTGTTCTTTATGAATTTGTGTATCTATTTATTTTCCTTCACACACTGGAGAAATTCTGGTCATTATTTCTTTAAATAAGCTTTCTACCCTTTTCTCTCTCTTCTATAACTTCCATAGCATATATATTAGTTTTCTCAGTAGAGACTCATTTTGCCTTAGTCTTTTTATTCTTTTTAAATTCTTTTTTTGTCTCACTGAACAATTTTAAAGGATCTGATTTTTTCCTACCTTGATCAAATATGCTTTTGAGCCCCTCCAGTGATGTTTTTAGTTCAGTTAACTCTGTTCTTCAGCTTTAAACTTTTTGTTTGAATCTTTCTTAAAGAAAATAATTTTTATCATTTTGTTTGACTTTTTGTCTAAGTGTTGCTTTTCTGATTGTCTTTAGTTGTCTATCCATGTTTTCTTGAACATCTTTAAGATAATTATTTTGATTTCTTTGGCAACTCAAAGATTTCACTTCAGGGTACCAACCCATCAGGCAGTATCTTGGAAGACTGGCAACAAAGCTTCCTTCACCTCTTTTCTTCCCTCTTGGAGGAGGAAAAGCCTCAGTTCCATGCTTTTTACTATTCACATAGAGCAGTGTGAGCTATACGAGGACACCTGCCTTTCTTTTTGTTGTTGTGTAAGCTCTTCTGGATATTCTGTACTTGGTATTAGTCAACTTAGAAACCTGGCTCATGGAGTGCACTCTGAGTCACAAGGGATTTATCCCCTTTTTTTCCTTCCCTCCCTCTGGAGGGAAAACTTCTGTTATGCACCTTTTCCCAAACTTGCAGAGTAATACTGTCTATAATAGGATATTCTCCTCTTTTCTTTACTCCTCTTTATTCAGTAAACCATACTCTTCAGGTTGTTCAGCTCTCAATATGAAGCAAGTTTGAATCAACACCAGGGAAGGCACCCTGAGAAGGCAGGAAGCCAGATAGCTAGCCACACACTCCAGTCTTGTTTTCCCCAATGCTGAGGAAATTACATGTTTAGGTGATCTTCTGTGCTGAGCTAAGCTGGTTCTGGAGAGAAACTGAACAGTCAAGTGAAATTGCTCTTCTTACCCAGTTAAATATGAATGTTCTCAAGTTTGTGACCCTTTGAGTGCTTCTATTTAGTTGAGTTCTGAATTTCTCTTCTAAGGTATTTTAGTACTAATATTATTGTATTGGTCCTGGAGGAACAAGATATAGACTTCATACTCTGCAGTCTTGCTGATGTCACCCAAAATATCATTTCTGGTTTTCAACAGACTTTATTCATGTATTCATACAGAAAAGATTTGAAGTTTCCTAATTTAGAAATATTTCGATAAACTTTGAGCCATTTCCTTTCTTCTACTTTCTCTTTTTCATTCCTGCCTACCTTCTTTCCTTCACAATTTGGATAGATTTTCAGCTCCCTTGTTCTCCTGCCCTCCTCCTATTTCTCCTTTCCTTTTCATTCTTTCCATCTTTATGATTATTTTCTCAACTTTCATGACAATGCATCAGACTCAAAAACTTTAGCAACAAGTTTACACTGAAAATTTAAAAGTAAAATCCCAAAGATATGACTTTGAATACTTCTACTTGCATGAAATGCAGTGGAAAAAGATTATGGGAAGTGTTAAAATGGTATGTTAGCATTCTCAAATTACCTGACTTTTCATATTCAGACTTGTCCTTTGCTTTACTTATTTGAAGATGGAAGATAGAAAAAAGATTGAATTGTCCACTGCTTTACTTATTTGAGGGTGGAAGACAGAGAAAAGATTGAATTATGTTATGACTGAAGAACCTAAACTACTTAAGAAAATGCCATTTTCCATTTCGTTAAATTTTGGCATTGTGGTGCATACACATGTTATGAGATTGTAAAATGTGTTCATAAATCATAATTATACTGCTGGAGGGCATATCTGGTTCACACTCTTTCTTTAAATGAAGATTATGTAAAATATAAATAAAAATAAAATAAATTTTGATAAAAATTCATAAGTAAGACTTATAACATTAAAAGGAAAAAATATTGGGTGGGACACTTATAGATTCATGCACGTCACTAATGTGACAATTTTCTTCTCTGCTTTTACAAAATTTCAGGTAACTGAATATAAATGTCTAAGAATATTTATGTTACTGAGCCTTTTCTTTCTCCCTGTAAGAGTTTGAATATACATGTCATTCTGCCATTTTAATCACTAAATAATGTCATTCTTCTAGTGTGTGAGAGGCAATTAAACAATTATATTACTCACTCCTGAAATCAAATGCTCAGGAGAACTGCAGACAGTTGAATGTGCTTCAAGTTGAATGTGTTTAAGAGTAGGTATAAAATCCATGTTAAGGACCTGAATCTGCTTCTAGAAATTGACAAGACTGAGCCATAACTGAACCACATTTTTGTTTCATTCTTCTCAAGTTGGTTCCTGGAGAGAAAAATGAGAGGTCATATATTTGAAAGGAATTGCTTAGTTCTTTTAAGAGACTCAGTACTTTAATCCCTAACAGCAGGGGTAGGTAAAGAATAAAATAGTCACTGGTTGTTCTCTTTACAACAAAACTGATAATGACAATTTGATTTTGCAAATTATTATTCTGGCTTTGAAAATTTTTATGTGACAACTATTTTGTAATACTAGAAAATAAAATCATACATTGTTCAAAGAAAGTGATTGTATATTGTATCATTCAATTTCACAAATTAGTAGAACCAGAATAAATTTAATTTTATAAGTAATTCGGCAGTTGAATTCCTAGTTTAAGTGAGTACATGCTCCTTTGTCCCTAATTTACTGCCCAATGAGCTCCTTTTAAGTAGCAAACTGGAACCAAACATAAATTGATAATATGAAGGAAAATCCTTTCTATATTAAAACTGAAGGGAAACTCAGACAATGAAAGCACAATTATACTAGAATTTTAATTATTCTCTAGGTTTACATCATGTGGAGAGATGAAATTTTATCTGGAGAACACTTATAAATAGGTTTTCATCTAACAGTCTGAAACCAATAAACACTTTTTCCTGTCATCAAAATAAACTTAGTGAATCAATGGAAAATATTCAGAGTTAAACTATAAGATAAAGTATAAATATATAGAGTGTATAATAATGTAATCCTTTAACAAAATTGCTATGGTATCAATAAAAAGGATAATTTCAAAACTATTATGTTCAGGATTATTAAAAATAATTATCAACGGTGAGTAAAAATGATATACAACTTTTTGTTTGTTTGTTTGGCACTGGGGCCAGAGGCATTTTACCACTGAGCAACAGAAACAATTTCAAGGAGAAAAAGTCTTTTGGGGTCTCATGGTTTCAGAAGTCTCAGTCCATAAATAGCTGGCTCCACTCCTCAGTGTTCAAGGTGAGGCAGAACAATGTGGTGCAAGAGTGTGGCAGACGGAAACAGTCAGGTGATGATCAGAAGCAAAGAGAGAAACTCCATTTCCCAGCTACAAAATATATACCCCAAAGGCATGCCCCTAATGACCCAACTCCTCCAGCCACACCCTAACGCCTCCAGCTGCCACCCAGTTAATCCAATCGGGGGACCAGCTCACTGATTGGATTAAGGCTAGCAGGGCCCAATCATTTTACCTCTAAATCTTCTTGTATTGCCTCACACATGAGATTTGGGGGGAGACCTCCTATGCAAACTATAATAGACCCCCTCAAGTTTCTTCTGGATACATAAAATGGAATTAATTTTTCTGTGGGAAAAATTGATTTAGAAATATTTTTGGGGGCCTGCCAAAGTAATTATTTCTGATATGCCAACATCTCTAGAAAAATGGTTCTGTGTTCCAAAAAATAAACAAATGCAATTTTGTTGCCTTTTTTTGCACACCAGAAGTTGTCTGTGATGCCTGCTAGCTCTGCTCTATAAACTTTAGCATTATTTGGATTAAGTTATAAGACATACCATCATTGCTTCCAATTCAGAAAATTAAATAAAAATAACTGGATAGCAAGATTAATTTGCTACTAATATTTTTAAATATATACTTTTTAACAAGAAAGATAAATAAATAAGTTTACATAATTAGTTCATACAATTTTAGGGACTATAATTTTTTTTTTCCATATGATGAAACTATACTTTTTAGAGGAATGATCCTACAATTCCTCTTTAACTCAAGGGTTAAGTTGAGCATCACTAATAATGAGACAACTTGATATTAGATGCCTCCTGATATAATCTGATATGTAATTACTTGTCAGTGGAGAATTCTTTTTCAAAGAAATATTCACACTGAACATTTTCAACATTTACTGTTATTTCCAGTTTAAGTAAAATGCAAAGATAAAAGAAATAAGTCAACTGATACCACAAGGAAATAACCAGAGAAGTCCACAGTATAAAACAATCTGAAAGACAACAGGTCTAATCTCTTTAAAAACGTCAATGTCATCCCCCCCACTAAAAAAAAAAAAAAAAAAAAAAAAAAAAGAAATTGCAAAGTATGGAAAGGGGCTTTTTAAAGTAAAAGATAGGCAAGGGGTACAAGCAATGTAATTTGATATGTTGATTGGATGATGATTCATAAAATTTTTTGTAAAATACATTTTTGGAATAATTAAGAAAATTTGGAAATGAGCTGAATATTAGATAATATGAGAAGAAACAATTATTTTCTCATGTAGGAAAATGGTGATGCTGTAGAGAATATCCTTATCCTTAGTCAGGGTAAAATCTATAAGCTATTTTCAAATACTATATGGACATACCACCCCACACCACACAAATCCATAAACCCCATATCCACATACTCCCGAATACTGAAGAGTTGAAGCAAAATTGGAAAAATGTTAACAATTGTTTAGTCTATGTTGTAAGCATATTGGTTTTCATCATGCTGTTCTTTGAGCTTTTCCAAGACTTAAAAAAATATATATAATAAAAAGTTGAAAAAATTTCATAAAAAATTAGATGTAATTAATGTCACTAAACTGCACACTCAAAAATGATTAAAATGGTAAAATTGATGGTGTGTCTACTTAACAAAATTTTTTAAAAGTTGGGAGAGTTCCCTGAAGAAATTCTGTTTCAACCACAGTCAGTTTTTGTCAATAAACAAGAGGTTGTGTTGGATCACTAATTAAGGTTTACCAAAGACATTATCTTCAAGGAAGCACATTCTAGACAACTTGAGAGTCTGCCATTTGAGTATTCTGAAATTTTTTTTTTTTTTAAAGCAACCAGCTTAATGGGGCCTGGATGAAATTCCAGCACTGGATGATGCTAATACTTTAGTAAGGATTTGGGAGGAACTGCTACTCCTCAAATATTTGGGGTTTATAGACAGGCAGGAGGAAGTCCATCTGTATACAGCTTTTGGGATTTCTATTCTATATCCTTTAGTTTTCCATGAGAGATAATATTTATTGTTTAGTTTGATATAAAGAGAAGCTTAAATGAGTTAAGTATTGGAAGATTAAATTTATCTGTGAAAGAATTCCAAGAAGATATTACAAAAATTATGGGAACCACAGTTCAGAGGATATGAATAGATTCTAAAAGCATCCTGGGACATAACTGAGGTTCAACAAGTCAGGGCCAATTTTCCCCTAAAGACTTTTAGACTGAATCCACAATTATAGGCCACTTTTAGTTCTGTTCATTGCTCTTCCACATACAAAGTTGTGGGACACTGTAATTCTTACTCACAGTGACTGTAAATGAAAGCCTGGTTAAGTACAAAGGGTTGTTTTTTGCCAAATTCAATGAAAGAAGGAAGTGGCAAGGGTGGATACAGGATGGCCAAAATTCCCCAGTCTTAACTGTGGACAGCAGGGTTGCTTGAAGTTTTGGAAAACAATCCCAAATTAGTTCTTGTCAAGTGAGACGCACATCTGCAAAAGAAATATATGATCCAACAAAGACTGGGATATGGTATGACCAAAGGAGAAAATTATATCTTTACATGACAAAGTCCTAAATAGAATAAAGTATTGATTTAAAAAGAATTGTGACATTTGATCTTTATTTGTCCTGAATTTCTAGGTTTTTTTTTTTGTGTGTGTGTGTGTGTGTATATGGGTCTATGTGAAACTTTGGTCAAACCAATTAACACATCTATAATTCAGGCTCTTTGGAAGTTAAAATGTTAAAAAAGATCCCTAACCCATAGCCCATATGGTTGTGGTAAAGAGTAAGTGAAAGCATATATATATATATATTGAGATAGATAGATAGATAGATAGATATAATTTTGCATAGTGTATTGTGTGCAGTAAATGCTCAGATGATTTTCATTATAATCATAAAGTCATCATAATCACCTCAGACTTTGACTTGGTCTAGGCTTCCTGACCACAGTGGTACGAAACAACCTGGGAGAGACCAAGGATTGAAATTAAACCCAATTGGTTGAGCAGTGGAGATCATGACCCAGCTAATGGCAAATATGACTTCCAGAATCCAAGACAGTCACAAAACTTAAATGCATAGAGCTTGACAGATTCTGAACAGGAGAGAATCAAAGGTGATAGTGCTTATGCCATTAGGTAGGAGTTAATCAATTCTGTTAATCTGGTGAAAATAAAAGTACATCTCAACCAGAAAGCAGATGCAATTCAATTCTACTTGATGGCTGGGATGAAAGAATGTAGGACCAGCAAGGGAAGAACTTGTTAAGTTTTTAAGAAAATCTTTACATCCAAGACATTTTATATAAATTTTCATTTTTCTAGAACATTGATACAGTTAAATACATTGTGTAGGCAAAATAAAACATTCTGCAGCCAGACTTGGCCCAAATGACTGACACATGATCTTTGGCTTATGGTTTCTTACGACACAGAAATTATGAGCCAGAAATGTGTTATAGATATGCAGTTTTGAATCTCCAGTAGTGTATTGAAAAAAAAATAAATAGGTGAAAATAATTTTAATAGTATGTTATTAATCTTATATAACCTACATATTATTTTCATATGTAATTTGAATTTCTTAATAATATTTTATATTATTATGATAAGTCTTTCAAATCAGGGGTATATTTTATATTTACATAATATCTGAATTCAGGATTACCATATTTCCATTGCTCAGTAGCCATAATTGGGTAGTAACTATCCTTACAGACTGGAGCATTCTTCTCAAGCTAACATTGCTATGATTTAAATGTATTCCCTCCCAAATTCTTGTTGAGACTTTGAGAAATGATTCAGTCATGATGGCTTGGCCCTCATGAACACATTGGTACCCATACAAAGAATGGAAAAAATTATCTCAGACTGCTTTCTGCCTTCCTGTCCTTTGGCCATGTGAGGACACAGTGTTTCTCTCTTCTTGAGAATGCAGTAATATGGCACCATCTTGGAAGCAGAGAGTAGTCCCCACCTGACTAATCCTACCATTCCCCACTAGAGAACAATCCTGCCACAATCTTAGACTTTCCAGTCTCCAGAACTATGTGTAATAAATTTCTATTGTTTATAAATTATATAGTCTAAGATAATTTGTTATAATGGTATAATGGAGTAGCACATATATACATATGGAAAAATTTGAAGATTGTGCTATATGTGATAATTCTGATGCAGTGATTGGGACTGAGCCCACAATACTTTGGGGCTCCAGGTGATGTCAATGATAGTAATTCATGAACCCCACTTTGCAAAGCTATATTGTAGCAAATCTCCTTTGATCAATATCTTTTGTTATCCAAAATATTTCCCTATCTTTAAAATTTAGTAAGCATCTGTTAAAGAGACTGATACTCTAATGATTACTGACCATATTTGAATACGCAACATTTTAATAACTTTAAAAATAAGCAACATTTAACATATCTTTTGAAGGCAGGGCTGAGATCATTTACTCCTTATTTTTTCTTTTTCTTTTTTTTCCTTTTTAAAGGTGAGAAACTGCCAGTATGTTACCAGAATGCTTTCTTAAGATTGTACTTAAACACAGGATAAGTGCCTATAATCTAACTGTAGGGGTTTAGAACATTTAACATCTTAATAAAGCAGTCTATAGGGCTGCAAGGAAATTTGAAGGTAATACCTCATGAAACTTTAGTATTTAGGGCACTCTTTGGTCAAGGGTATGAATATTTCATAAAATCTCCAAAAAACAAAAGGACAAGAGAAATTTTTCATTTCCCCTTGATCATCATATTGGAGGGATAGGTAGAACGTTACAGGTTGGACTTGGATGTATATTCAAAAAGCACATAACATGTAAGCCACTATATGTAGGGCACAACATAGCTTAAGGATTCCATATTGCACTTTGTCCTTGACATATAAAAGTTTAAACCCATAATTGCAATGACTTAGAATGCCTAAGAACTTGAGATTTGTTCATACTGATCACAGTTTTGCTCCTGAACTTTAGCATGTGGTTTACTTTTTTATTTTATCCTCTCACAGGTGGTAAGAACAATGCTTGTTGTACTTCTGTCATGAAATTGGAGGGGAGTATGAAGAAAGTTGGTAAATGATAGAACACTATCTGTTTATAAGTTGCTCACAAGTATTCCAAGAAGATATTGAACCTTAAGGACACCATCAAGAGTGAATCTGAAACAAGAAGATGATCAAGTTCTGCTGCATCTCAAAATAGTTGCAGTTCTCTGTTGACATTTATATTTTCCACAGTAAAAATAAAAGGCAGGATTCTAATCACAGAAATGTCTCTCTACACAGTAGAAAATAGCTTATTGGAAAATAAAGAACTAGAAAGAGAACTCATGTAATTTTAAATTTTAAGATATTTTCTCTAGTTCTGAATCAAACTAAACATGAAACTATATATAAAGGAATTTTCCCCCACGTTTCAATTGCCTCAACACATATACAGGTTAATTCGAATACCCGAATTAACCTGTATATGTGTTGAGGCAATTGAAACGTGGGGGAAAATTCCTTTTGGGAGGTCACAGGACACTGTTTATAGAGTGATATAGTGTCCTGTGACCTCCCAAAAGATGAGGATTTACCAAATAAAGTTCAAACAGTGCAAACCATAGAGGAAAAGACTGAAATACATGAATCTGGCTATTAAAACTTCTTATTTCAGATTATAAAAGTCTGTGTAAAGGAAATGAAAGATGATACTTTTTAATACATATGACAGGCAAAGGATTAATCAGCATCTAAATTAAACAAAGCAAATTCCTGCAATTTACAAGAAATGAAAGAATAAACCAACTGAAAAAGAGGGGGAAAGTCTTAGTAGATTCTTCACAGAAAGGAATTCTGAATAGCCAATAAAAGATGTTCAATCTGATTAGTAATCATGGAAATTAAAACCACAATGAGAGACCATTTATACATATTATGTCACCATAGTGAGAAAAACATTTGTTAATACTGTGTGTTGGTAAGGATGAGGGCCAACCACATCATTAACATGGTACTGCTTGTTGGTACAGATTGGTATAATCACACTGGGAAACAAGTTGATGTTATCTGTGTATACTTCTGTGATTCTGGTTTTACATTTCTTTTCATAAGGAAAATAATTAATATATGAATTATAAAATAATTTCTATATGAATTATATTTCATATTAATGAAATAGCTGACAAGGAAAAGTTACTCTCTCTGGAGGAATTGTAGTTTAAAAATGCTAGATGAGTGACAGAATTAGAAAATCACCCTTAAAAAAGGGAGTTCAAAACCCAATTGAGTCAAATGTATGAAAGATGATATATCATGAGCTCTGTAATGTTTTGAACAATCAATAAAAAAAAGAAAATCACCCTTATCTAGCACTTAATAAAATTATTTATGTAGCCTTCCTTAATGAATGCTAAAAGCATTGGCCAAAACTTGATGGGGAACCCAAAGACAGAATGAGTAGGCTGAGGCTACCTCAGGTGATCTAAAACTGGGTCAATAGGAAGTACAGTTTATGGGGAATAGGGAGATACAAATAGATTGTAGCAAACAACATGAGCGTCATCAGTCAAGTTGAGATTGTGAGATGTTTGGGGATAAAGGTTTCTCTAGTAAATCAGTAGCACAGAGGTAAAAAGCAGGAGGGGAACATGTTGTAAAAAGGTTGAAGGTCATAGAATAAAAAACACAATCTTATTTAAATTTTGGTTAGTCAAACCCACTGTAAAAATTTGAGACAATAAATGAAATATGAACCAAGAGTAATTAGGTACAAGGTGACATTAATTAATTGTTTTGTTATATAAGATCATGATGTTTCTTGTAAAATGTTAACAGATATAAAGACAGAAGTGTTTGCAAGTGAAATGGTATGCTTTAAGTTTGTTTTTAATATAAACAAAGCTGTTAAGGTAACAAAATCTAGTGTTTTTAATAAATTATTAATTATGAGGGTGTTAATGGAGAGGAAGAGGCATGGAATAACATCTGAATTTTGCTTTCATTAATATATTTTTATGAATTAAATTTATTTTAACTGATGTATAAAGTACAATTGTACATATAGTGGGATAGCATGTGATATTTTGATATGTATACATTGTATAAAGCTTAAATATATAAAGTTTATAACTATTTCTTTGGCTATTTACCATTTCTTTCTGATGAAAATATTCAAAGTACTTTCATATAGGCTTTGAAATATACAGTGCACTACTGTAATCTGTAGTCACCCAACTGTGCAATTGCACAACACAATTCTTATTTCTAATTCTAACTTAGTACCATTGATAACATTTTCCAGACTTTAGTAACCACCATTCTACTCTCACCTTCTATGAAATCATTTTTTCAGACTGCATATATGAGTGAGAGCATACAGTACTTGTCTTTCTGTGCCTGGCTTATTTCAATTATCATAATGATTTCCGGTTCCATGCATGTTGGCATAAGTGACAAGATTTCATATATTTGTGGCTGAATGGTACTCTACATATGTAATACATTTTCTTTATCTATTCACAGGCTGGTAAACACTTCAGTTATTTCCATCTCTTGCCCTTCTGAAGAGTGCTGCAATACACACTGGAGTGAAATGTCTCTTATTTCCTTTGGATAAAGGATAAACATCCAGTAATGTTAGATCATATGGCAGTTCTATTTTAAAGTTTTTGAAGGACCTCCATACTGTTTTCCAAAATGGATGTACTAATTTACATTTCCATCAACAGTGCACAAGTGTTGGCTTTTCCATATCCTCATCACATCCTGTTTATGTTGAGAGCCTACAGAATCAATTGCTGATAGTGAAGGCAACTTTAGATAAGGAGAAAAGATATGATATGAGGTCAAGATATTGAAAATGAGAAGAAGCAGGGCATGTTAAGAATTAGAATAGGAGCCTATGGGCAAAAGTGGGTAGGTAGTACAGTCCCTAAAGAGGATATAAGGCAGTGCAAATGGAAGAACTGTAGTCTTTCCCTTTCACTAACCCAGCCACTCTTATTGCAGTAAGATTGATATATTTTAAAATATTTTTAGTTGTAGATGGACACAACTATTATCTATTTTTTTTTATTTTTATGTGGTGCTGAGGATCAAACTCAGTACCTCACACATGCTAGGCAAGCGCTCTACCAATGAGTTACAATCCCAGCCCAAGGCTGATGTCTGGTTGTGATTTTGATTTGCTTTTCCATGATGATTAGTAATGTTGAATATTTTTTTCATATACCTGTTAGCCATTTGTATTTCTTTTTTTGGGCCTATTTAGGTATATTGTCTATTTTAAAATCAAGTTATTTTGTGCTATTATATTTTTAAAGTTCCCTCTATATGTTAGATATCAAATCTTTGTAGATATATGATTATCTGTATTTTTGAGGTCTTATTCAAAAACTGTTAGATTACTGCAATGTTCTGACACATTTCCTTTGTTTTCTTCTAGTAGTTTTTATAGTTTTAAGTCCTAAATTTAAATCTTTAACCTGCTTAGAGCTGATTTTTATAACTGGTAAGAGATAAAAGTTCTAGTTTAATTTTTCTTCTGCATTGGATTATCCAATTTTCCAAGCATAATTTATTGAAAATACTACCCTTTCTCCAATGCATGTTTTTAGCATCTTTGGAAAAAATTAATTTGTCTATAGATGTGTGGGTTTACTTTGGGACTCTCATTATGTTCCATTGGTCTATGAGTCTGTTTTAATGTCAATACTATGCTGGGTTGATGCTTTCAGTTTTAAAGGTGGCACCATTTGCTAAGATAGGATTTACAAAAGACACAGCAGGTTCCATGGCCTATAATGAGTTTAATTTTGAACATAAATTTTAAGTGTCACAAAGTGCCCAGTGGAGTTTGAAAACCGTAAGTTATTAGGAGCAGCCATGCACATTTTTGTAAAGTTTCCAAGATTTTCCTTCAACACTGTCCCAGGGTACAGCTACAGGTTCAGTGAAGAAGTGATCTAGATCAATCTGCTTTGAGATGCTGTAGAATAGACACCGCCAAAGGACAAAAAGACATGGGCAGTGGAGATTATTGTAAGAGAGAAATTAAATAATATGCTATACACCTAGGTTAGAAAGGAAAGTGAGAAGTCCATTAAAGTGGTGATGGGTTAGTGAGTCTTTAGACAATAGCAAGAAGGATAAATAGAGTGTCACAGGGTTCTCAGAGGGGAGTACTTATACAAATCTCAAACAATGACCTGAATACAGTACTGGGAGTGAAATTAGAATGCTGCTACTATTTTGGGGTTCTATGGTGAGGTAGAAATAGGTGAACAAAAAGCTTTTGCTTAAGTGCCATTCAGAAGAGGGAAGAATGATCATTCTGTCAATGACTGACAGTGTAGAGTAGGTCCAGGCACCTGGGATGAGGAAGCTAGAGGAAAGGGTAAGGGCCTTCAGTTAAAAGAAAGTTAGGCTGCCCTCTTCCTCTTCTTTCTCTCCTCTCTCTGCTCTCTTTCTCACACTCTCTATTCTCTTTCTTTCTCTCTGCTCTCTTCCTCTGCTCTCTGCTATCTTCCTCTCCTTTTCTTCCCCTTCAGGCAGCCCCCCAAGGGGGAAAAAAAGTTAGATGTGAAGGAACTCCAGAACTGTGAAGAGAAAAACTGGGTGAGGTGGTCAGTGGCCTGCACTTTGGCTATTGATCAAGAAAGTGGGATGATAACATATTTTGAGGCTTCTAGGCAGAATATCCCACATAGTGGTAAGAGACTTATGAAGCCAGAAAATTTTAGGCTCTTCTTAATGTATAATATGAATGTTGCTGAGAATTGACTTACCTTGAATCTGAGTTTTATCTTTTTCAGATTATTAAAAAGGGGAAATGCATCTATGCTCATTTCCCATTTTAGAATTTTTTAAAAGTTCATAGTCATCAAATTCCTTATATATGTACATTACTGTTCCAAGTGCAATATAGAATATAAAAGAAAAATGCTTCATCCCTGCCACTGCAGATGTAAGGATTATGTACACAATGTACCTCAGATCTGTGGGCCTTGGAAGAAGTCTTCTTTTCCCATTAAAGTAGACTTCAAAATCTTGAGTCTTGAGTCTGTGGGCGTAGTCAATATATCCTGACACTTCTTGTCCATGAGAATTTTTATCACGAATGAAGATCACAGACTGGGAGAGAGAGAGAGAGAGAGAGAGAGAGAGAGAGAGAGAGAGAGAGAGAGAGAGAGAGAGAGAGGAAGGAAAGGGAAAGGAATAAAAGTCATTTGAGTACACTGCATATTATAACAAAAGCTACAGTTGCTGAGCATTATATATGCCAAGCTCTGTTTCAAAAGTGCTTTATGCTTCATCTTTACAATGATGTTAACAGATAGGTACTACTCTTTTCTCCTAACACTTATAAAATTTAACTGAGTATGCACATAATGCACATTTATAGTAATTTTGTAAAGCAATATCAAAATACCATTATAATACTTTTACTAAGAAGACATTATTTCAAGTGTTTGAAATACATAAATTTATTTACTTTCTCTTCAGTATTATTATCTTCATTTTAGTCATTTCTTTACATAAAAAAAATGAGATGCTCAATGTCTCAGAGCTAGTAAATTGCAAAATTGAGATTCAAACTCAGGGTCATAGATTTGTCCTTCTAACTACTACATTTTTTCCCCATTTGAAATACTATAGATTTTCTGTTATCAAGGTATAACAGAGAATAAAACATATCCATGAGAATAAAAAATCATTTTATAAAATAACTTCATAGGTCAATATTCCATAGTAAGCTGTATTCTCTGAAATATTTCTCATTCATATTCATTTCTTCACAAATATCATTGAGCACCTTCCACATGTCAGGCACTATTATAGGTGCCAAGATAGAGTAATAAATAAAACTGACAAGGTCCAGACCGCCCATATTTTGTTATGAGAATAAAAACAGAAAGCAAACTTCTGGTAGGTAATAAATGCAATTAAGTGAAAAAGAAGGAGATCAGGGACAGATTGAGTTGGTAATGAAGGCAACTTTAGATAATGAGAAAAGACCATGAAGAGGGCAAGCTGTTAAACCAAGATTGAAGGAGAAGAGAAGCAGGCCATGTAAAGAAGTAGAATAGGAGCCCATGGGGAAAGGGGGATAGTCCAGACCCTAAAGAGGAAATGAGGGAGTGAAATGTAGATAGTCCAGACCCTAAAGAGGAAATGAGGGAGTGAAATGTCAGACCATAGTCTTTCCTCTTTTAAATCAACAGTATTTTTTTTTTATCTCAAGTTCAAAGAAAACAAGACCACCACCACCAACAACAACAAAAGGGAAAATAACCCTATTCTAACTGGAAAACTTCAGAATGCATTTATTTTCAAATTTAGAATGAATTATATAATTTCATGGCAAAGTTATATATCTGGAAGAACCTACGAGACTCCTTTTTCTCCTCAGAAGTAACTGGGTTGTTTTGTGTTGGGTCTTTTGGGCAGTCAACTGTAGGAAACACTAACGTGGGTGACTTTAGGAAGCTTTGGAAACCAAACCTCTTTTCCATAGTGAAGTTAGAAAACAGAAAAGGTTCTTTTTTCCTACTGCAGCTAAAGAAACATCTTATTAACAATATCCCCACTGAAAAATGACAGAATAGAGATACAATTTTCTGCTAATAGATTTCATCTTGCCTGTCTGGTTGTTTGGAATTGGGCACTGGAAATACTGTGCTGAGAAGGATTTTTTGAAGCAGGTCTGGGATCAAGGGAACAATGTGTCACTTTCCATAGATTTTGCAGGAGTGGCTAGCATTCATTGTTATCCCTGTGTTCAATGCTGTGCAGATTTGAATTCTTAGTCCTTGTTTTCCCTACATAACTCCATGGTAAAGTAATTTAGATTTCCCTATGCTTTTAGCCATTTATTTTTTAGTTTCTGTGGCACAATTTCTATATTAATAGTAATCCAAAGAGACTGCTTGGAACTCTCATACCATTAAATCAATAACTAACCCTGCTGTCCACATGAGAGTCCTAAAGGTGCTTGACCTCTTCTCACCAAGGATGAGAGAGAGAGAGAGATAGAGGGAGAAATGGGTGGGGGATGAGAGGAGAGAGAGAGAAAAGAGAGAATGAAAATGAGCCCTATACTTCCAAATGGAATTCCATTAACAGAAAAATTCTTCTTCCTCTCTCAATGAGAGATCTACCAGCAGAATGGCAAAGTATATATTGAAACTACCTTTGTACTAAAAATGGATTAAATTTTGGATGAAACCTGAAAAAAAAATCAACAACAACAACAACAAAAAAATCCTTTTAAAGTACATTTA
The DNA here is from genome assembly GCF_045843805.1 of Urocitellus parryii. Lineage (NCBI taxonomy): Eukaryota > Metazoa > Chordata > Mammalia > Rodentia > Sciuridae > Urocitellus > Urocitellus parryii. The sequence goes on from NC_135540.1 coordinate 81,074,293, forward strand.
TGCCCTGGCAAGAAGACAAAGTAAAAAAAAAAAAAAAAAAAAGCAGGAACCCTAAGAGTAGAACCCTAAAGTTGGTTTTGTCCTGCAGGTATTTGCCCAACCTAAGGAAAATTTAAGAAAGGATTTCATGACCTTGTGGTCATGAATTACAATCTTTTAGGTTCAGAGGCTTATAGGACTTACTGACTCAACATAAAACTGAGAAATACAAAAAGACTGAAATAATATCTTTGATGTACCCAGAGAAAATAAGAACCATTCCAGAATTGTACTCCCTAAGAAAACATCTTTCTATCTTTCTAGTGAGCAAGATATTGACATTTTCAAATGAAAAAAAAAAAAAGTGAGAGACTTGACTAACAGAAGTCTCTTGCTCAAAAAAAAAAAATCTGCAAGATATATTTCAGGAAGTGATTCCAGCTAGAAAATCAAAGATAAAAGAATTAAAATCGAAGAAAGTTATGAGTATACAGGTAAATAGAAACAAATCTAAACAGCATAAAACAATAATAATTACCTCTACAATAAGTTATGTCTAAAATTTTTGAAATAGTCATGTATGTTTGGAGTGAGCAATTATGGTTAATGTGTTTGCTTGTCCTTGAATTCTTCAAAATGAGGGTACATAGAGGAATTAACTTTAGAATCTGATAGAGATGTTTCTATACGTTTAAGACTATCATTAACAAAGAGGATCAAATGTACATCACCTTCCAATTATTAAAGAAAGATTCACTTGACAAAACATAATGAAATATAAGAACTAAAAGGGAAAAATATAGAAGAGGCAGGACAAATAAATTTATTGACAGTGTTATAGGATGCATTTTGTCCTCACCAAATTTATATGTTTTAGACCTAATCACCAGTACTTCAGTGCGTGATTTTATTTGGAGATAGAGTATTTAAAGATGTGAGTAAGCTAGAATGAGTCTGTTGGCATAGGCCCTATTCCAATCTAACTGGTGTCCTCTTAAGAGAAAATTTGGACGCAGATAGCAGGGGTTCATGTGCTCAGAGAAAACCACTATGTGAAGTTCCAGCAAGAGGGCCATCTGAAGTTTAGGAGAGAGGCCTAAGAAGAAAACCAAACTGCCAAAACCCTGATCGACTTGAACTTCTAGTTTCTAGAACTGTGAGAAAATAAAGTTATGTTGCTTAAGCTACCTAGTCTGTGGTATTTTATTTTGGTAGACTTTGAAAGCTACTGTCGATAGGAATAAGTTAAAATAATTAAGTAATTACAATAATTATTAATGACCAAATGTTTAAGTTAAAAATAAAAGTTATTAGAGTGGGAAATATGACAAAAAAATAAAAGCACTAAAAAGCTGAAAGTTGAATGATCAAAGGATGTCAGTGTGAATTTCCATCTCAAAGAGAGCTGCTATCAGTATTTTAATGTTAGACAAAAAGTACTTTAATGCAGAAAGCATTACTAGAGATGAAGATTCACTACAGAATGATAAAAGATTAAGTTCATAAAAAGATATAACAATTCTGAACCTGAATGAGGCTTTGAAAACCAAACCTCAAAGTATTTAAAGCAAAAGAGACATAACTACAAGGATAAATAGAAAAGTCATCATCAGTATGGTAAATTCCTCTCTCTTATTAATTTCTAGGATATGCAGAGAATAAATGCATACATATTATAATATTAATATAGATTTTAAAGAATTGAAAACACAAGCCTGAACACATGGTGTTTATCTTAGGTAACTACCTAAACATCTTTTCTCTTCAATGTTCTTATGGATGAAATGACTGATGAACTAAAATTATATACATTCCACTATTCATAATTTCATTATTGCATTATTATGTATACAAAGCTCCCTTTCTATGTAAATCTGATTAAATATATTTCCAATCTCTGCTCCAATTCTGAGTGTTAAGGGATTATTATGTGATTTTTGTGAATATTTGGGTTTTCTGATGCTAGAGAATTTCAAGTGAGGCCAAACTGAGTATAAATGTTGAGTTCCTCTAGGTTCACTATACATCCTGGGGCAAGTCAATCAAACTTCTAATATATTTCCTCTACTTAAAAGTTCTATGCCCTGCAGGCAAGGCCCAAGGGACCCAAGATACTGCTGACAGACCAGGCTACTGAAAAATTCAGCAAGTTTCAATCATAAATAGAACAAAGCAAAACAAAAAAATAAACCACCAAAATTTGGCTTGGACCCAAGAATTTAGTTAACCAATTTTTCATATTCTTCCTTCTTTCTGTTTCTCACTAAACCCAATAGAGAAACGAAATGATCCCTTCCTTTTGTCTCCATGGAATTGCTTAACTCAAATTCAGGTGCTATCAGGGTCTTATCTTCTATCTCATACTCTTTCTTTCTCAATTGGAATTGTGGTGTTAAACCATAGTACCTTGTTTTCTTTTATTTTCAATAGGCAAAGATACTTCAGTGATTTTTTTTATAATTCTAAATCAAGAAAAGATAATCAATCACATGGATTCCTTTTCACACAAATTTGTACAGGGCAAATAAATTTGTTCATGTCTTTCCAAGAATGTGAACACAAATGTATAAGTATATTTTAAAAGATACTTTTAGTGAAATAAATAAATGTTGGTGTTATGGTTTAAATATGAGGTGTTCCCCATGAAAAAGTTTCTGTGTTGAGCAAATATTCAGAGTTGAAGATATTAGATTATAAGCGTTATAATCTCATTAGTGAATTAATCCATTTGATGGATTAACAATTTGAATGCACTATCTGGGTGGTAAATCTAGTTAGGTAAGGTGTGAATCCAGGATATAGGTCACTGAAGGCATGCCCTTAGGAATTATATTTTTTTTCTCTCACTTGTGCTCTCTGCTTCCCAGTTAACATGAGCTGAGCAACTTCGTCTGCTACACCCTTCCACCATGTGCTGCCTCACCTCAGGCCCATAACAAGGGAGCTGACCCACCAGGGATTAAACCCCTGAAACTTTGAACCTAAAATAAACTTTTCCTCTGCTAAGTTGTTAGTGTCAGATATGTTGGTCATAGTGATGAAAAGCTGACTAACGCAGAATTTGGAACCAGGTTATTGCTGTGACTAACCTAACCATGTGGTTCCGAAGCTTTTTTGGAACTGGTTCATAGGAGGAGTTTGGAATAATGGGAGATGCAGGCTGGAAAAGCCTTAGAATATTGAAAGCAGAGCTTTAATGGGTGATTTTTGTTGGTTGTCAGGGTGGGGAGGGTGTTAAAAGACCAGAATTCCAATAGGACTGTAGATAGTAAGGACTCTGCTCATGAAGTTTGATAGGAAAATGAGGACTGTATTGGGAATTGGACTAGAGGCGTTTCATGTTATATTATGGCAAATAACTAACTTGTCTACATTTTTCCCAAGTCCTGAGACTTTCTTGGAGGCTATATTTAAAGGAGATAGACTAATTAATCTAGATGAGGAAATTTCAAGGCAGCACAGAATTTAGGAAGTGATATGGATATTGTGGCATCTTTTAAACTGTTTTACTGTGAACAATCGGAACACAAGGCAGGGAAGAAGATTCAAAAAAACTTGCAGTTTGGTCAGAGAAGAAGTACATGTTCTAGGAAGGCATGGTTTCTGAAGATATTACCAGCACTAAATAGATACTAAATACCTTTTATAGATCAACAGGATAAGAGGTAGTGAGATCATTTCAGGGATCAGTACCATGCTATCCACAACAGCTTCAGAATGTAGAAGTGAAAAGTAATTTGAAAGACTTTGGTTTCAGAAGTGAATCATGGCACCAGAACCACCTTGAAATATGTTTCTCCAGGGTTCATTTCACCATACTCCATCACCCAGGCACTCAGAAACCACTGTGGGCATGGTTCAACTACTGCATGAGCTGGTGGCAGACCATGGTACCATTTACATGTTGCTGGTTTTGCAGGAAAGCTGGATGCTGGAGTTAGGTGTCTTCGAGGCTTCCCTTGAGATTTCAAAGGAAGGCCTGGGAAGCCAAGCAAAGTGTGGCCAGTTCAGAATCCCTGCAGACAGCCTCTGAGAGGGCAATGTGTGAAGTTGTGAAAAGGAAGCCAAGGCTGGAATGAGGGTCCTCAGAATTATGAAATACCAGTAATGTGGGATGCCTGCCAAGTAAAGACAATGGCCATGGACAGAGCCAGTCTGAGAGAAAGGACACGTGGGTTACAATCAGCAAAATCATAGAGGCAGGGCTGCCCAAGCTCTTTGTTGATCACATCTGGCCTCCATGTGCCCCAATGCCAGACATGGGGCTGCAGAACTTTTTTACACAGTTGGGTTTAAGTCTTGCTTGGGTCCCATCCCTCATTTCTATGTCCCTATATCTTCCTTTGAAATTGGATTTTTTACTGTGTCATTGTACATTGAATGTATATAACCTGATTTTGATATTTGCAGAAGTTCACAAGAGTTCCTTCAGACTTTGGACTTAGACTGTTGGGCAATCCTAGAACTGTTAAAATTATGGAAACTCTTGGAGATGTACTAAATTCATTTTGCATTGTGAGATGAACAAAAGCTTTTGGGGGCCAGGGGCAGAATGCTATGGTTTGGATATGAGATGTCCCCTCCCAAATCTTATGTTACAATATAGAATTGTTCAGATGTGAAATTATTAAAGTATGAGAGTTATAGCCTCATTAGTAGATTAATCCATGTGATAGATAAATAATTTAGATGAATTACTGGATGGTAACTGTAATCAGATGGGGCATGGTTGAAGAAACCAGATCACTAGAGGCATGCCCTTGGGGATTTTATTTTTGTCTCTTACTTATGCTCTGTCTGATTACTGGCAGACATGAGCAGAGCAACTTTTCTCCACTGTGCTCTTCCACCTTGATGGGCATGCCTTCCTTACCTTAGGTCCAGAGCAATGTAGTCAGCCGACCATGGACTGAATCTCTGAACCATGAGCTCAAAACAAACTTTTCTTCCTCTAAATTGTTCTTGTTAGGTATTTTGATCACAGGAAGGAAATCTTAAGTAATATAACTGGGTAAAATGAAATATCTTCCTAATAAACAAAATATTTCATGAAATTATTTCAAATTTGATTGGAAGTATTGATGTGTAGTAATTGCTGATGAATGTTCGGAGATTAAACCTCAACATCTGAATTTAGAAGTACATCATTATAAAAGAACAGTATGGGCTTATGGGATTAGAAGAAGTGACAATACAGTATCAATAATGGAACAGAAGAGGTGACAGTTGTAAAGAACTGGCAGGCTGGTTGAAATTTTACTCTCTGGTTTATTTTGTACTTTGTGAGTTGGCTGATAATTAGAATAAAGCTAGCTAGCTAACAATCTTGGTTAACTTATTTAGTATATATTTTCCTCCAAAGTGAATTGCAGTTATTTCTACTACAAATATTACTTGCTATCATTAAGAGGCCACAATGTTCTGAGAAAAGAATTAGAATCTTTATTTTCATTATTTATTTAATCTTCTAAAAATTCTATAATATTGAGATAGTATCATTATCCTCATTTTATAAATGTTGGAGCTGAAAGAATTGAGAATTTGAGTAAAGGATATACTGATAGAGAGGGGCACCTGTGTTCTTACTGAGTGTATGATGAACAGACTTGGATTCAAATGCTGGCTCTGCCAACTACTTGTTGCGTGACATAGGTAAATTATGTTTTTTATGATTTTATTCCCTTTATTATAAAATGGGCATAATAACATCTGCCATTAGAAGTGGTATTTGAATAAAATAAATATATTTCTGCTAAGCATTTAACTTGCTTGTCACAAGGTAAACAATAAATAGTATATCTATTGCTTTTTAAAACTTTTGCTATTTCTGGTGCTATTGATTTATACTGTGATAAGTTTTATCATTTCCTTAGGCATATGGAAATGGAATACTCCTTTCAGAGTTCTATTTTGCCTAGGTGAGCCACAATTATGTTTAGCGTGCAATACATGGTTCCATTATTTCTTTTAGTCATTTTAAATTAAAACTTTGGATGTATTTTTAAATTAAAATGGAAACGTGCTTTTCAGGTATTATTACATACATATAAACAGTATGAACCTAATTGACAATAAAGCCTTGATTCTGGTATCCAGAATGGGCAAAACAGGTCAAGAGAGCCCTTGATGAATGAGGTTTATATTAGCCTAGTTCAGTAATGAAGAGCTACATTATTCAGAGCCCTACATTGTTTTCAAATAATTGAGAAAATTTAGATACATTTAGGTTTCTCTAATAACATTTTTTGTCCTTTTTAATGATAGTTTGATTGAGGTATAGTTTAGGTGGCATAAATGTTCAATAAAATTATTTTTAGTAAATTTATGGAGTTCTGGAACACTATGCAGTTTTAGGATATTTTCATCACCTCAAAAAGATTCCCTATGACCATTTGCAGTAATCTTTATTCCCGCCTACAGGCAATCACTAATCAATTTTCTGTCTCTATAGACTGCCTTTTGTGGATTTTTCATACAAACAAAATCATAAAATATATGGTCTTTTTCATTAGAATAACAGTTTTTAGCACAGTTAATTTCCCAAGAGGCATATAAAAACTATACGTATTAAAGGGATCTTTTAAATGACGTTATATTTATAAAAGAAGACTTCAAAAATGTGCATTTTCCCTTAGATTAGTCTTTTTAATCCTCTCTAGAACAAGTTAAGGTTTAACCACAAAAGTATTAAGAAATCAGATAATATTCATTTGAAGCTAAGAATACTGATCCACATTTACTAGAAAACCACAAAGGAAGCACTAGTTTTTGTTCAACCACTAAAAGAAAGTAAAAGGAAACAAAACAAAAATCCCCCACAAGAAGAAGCAACTGAGAAACAGCAAGATACATTGCTACTGATACAGAGGTGGGGACTAGGACACTATGGAGCGTGTAGAATCTGAAATTTTACTGAGATCGGCTGTGACCTTAATAGTGAACCAAAGTTAGCTGAAAAAAGCTTATGGAATAAGTACTTAGGTCCTCATTACATTTTGTGCATTGGAAAAAGATGAATTAAAGTAAAATTTAGACCATTAATATATCATTGAGATCTTTGGCTGCTTGTCTTTTCCCAGAAGTGGATTAAAATACAAATTCATAAACTTGTTATAAGTTGAGTACATGTGTTGCCTGATTTCTCTTGCCAAATACTAATGAGGAGACATAAACCTGATACATTGAAATGGGACTTTGACTACAGCAAAGCCAAAGTCACAAGAACAAGAAAAAGCATACTAAGCAGTATGTTGCTTTGCTAAAACTGAAACATCCATTTTGGGAAAGGAGAGCTGTGGAACAAAGCTAAATTCTTGTGCTGCCCCTCTGAGACTGCCCATGTGTTCTCTGAAAGAGACAAATGAAGGAATTTTTATCTCCTAGAATTTTAAAACTCTAATTTGAATACTCTAATGAATCATTAATTTTAAGGAATCTTCTCTTCTTTTCAGAAGAGAGATGATTTTGCAAATGGAGTCTAAGTTCTCTGGGGACCAACAGTGGTTTTTTACCTTTTCAAAAGGTCTGTCATTATGAATATCTCTGAAACAAATTATTTTATGAAATTTTCATGATGGTAATTACTTTTAAATTCTATGTCCTCTTATTCAATTGCAGTTGGATACATATATTTTCACTATTCACAGGATCTTCCAGGCTTTAAGACCTTTCTTTCCTCTTGCAGGCTCAGGCTCAGAAAGAGCACACTATTTTCCCCATACTGTTGACTAAGGCAGGTCAAAAGCCAGCCCAGATTCAAGAGGCTGGGGAGACTGACCTGATCTTCTCTTGATGGGAGAAGCTGCCAAGCCTCTGGGGAAAGGGGCATGGATAAGGGATGAGGTGGAGAATTGCAACCACTTTTGCAATCCACAGTAATTCATCATGAAGACTTAGAAGTTTGCATGTAGCTGGCTTTTTAATTTTGCAACAGCTGGGGATTTTATTTCTGAAAGAAATTATTTTTTTTCTCTCCCAGTTTGTAAGATATATCCATAGTTGAAATGTCAGAAATGAGTTTTTTATTTGTTTCTTTACATTTTTGCATTAACTGTGAGGACAGGAATAACTTGAGAATATCTGGCCCCATCATTAGCATCTAAAATCTTCTGGAAGTTTTAGTGAATGAAAATAATATGAAAAAAAATTAAAAAACAAATATTTGAAAATAGAAAATGAAATTATCATATTGTTATGTAAACTGATAATTTATTCAGAAAATCCAAGACAATGAACTGGAAAACAATACAGTTCAATAAGTTGATCTAACACAAAATATCTATACAAAAAATAATAGCTTGGTTTTACAGTAGTAATATATCATTAGCTATTATGCATATAATCTTTATTCATACTGTACCTTTTACTTTTACTAAAATCATAACATTTCTCCAAATACTTTTTGTGAAAAATTTTTCCTAAAATAACATAAAAAAAACTAAACCAAGAGACTACATAGATGAAGAAAAGAAGAAAAGTTACCATAAAATAAATGTACTGAAATTCTAAGCAAAATACCACAGGGTAATTTTTTTCCTATAAGGGATTGAACCAAGAGACACTTTAATGCTAAGCTACATCCCCAGTCCTTTTTTAATTTTTACTTCGAGACAAGTTTGTGGTAACTTGTTGTGGTACTTGCTAAGTTGCTGATACAGGCCTGAATATCTGGAATTACAAGCATATCACAAGCATGTGCCACCTCTCCGGGCTTTAAAGGGATATTTTTGATTACTTAAAATTATACCTTGAAGAATAAATGGTTAAGAATATCAAGATTGCTGGTAGCAGGCCTTCCCTGGCCCCCGGGGCCCAGCCCCCAGTTCCTTGTTCTGCATGTCAAAGTGGCCAGCTCACAGGGTCATGATGCAGGCTTGCAGTTTTCTGTTTATCTGCCTCAGACATATATGCCTTTTTGGGAACATCTTGGCCTTCTCGGAGCTTCCTGATAAGGGACGGTCACGGTAACCCAAGAGTAGCATGTGTTATTCCTCCCCTGTTTTGGCTAAATTTCCACTGCAGTTATAGAAGGTATATAAGGGAATAAACTTTGATAATAAAGCGCGCACGCTTCCTCCTGGATGAAGAACCTTGGTGTCCTGTGTTTTTCTTAACCTCGCCGTCTCTCGCCGGACTCGGCTCCGTTAGCCGGATGTGGCAAAGATAATTTTGAAAAGGAGGAAAATAGTAGAACTTGTATTATTAGATATAATAAAGTTATAATAACTAAAGCATACATCATTGGTACAGTGGTGGATGAATTAATGAAAACTAATGACTTCAGAAATATACCAGTATATATAAATGGGTATTTATTTGGCACAAATGCTTTTGCATTGAGTGATATTCTTCTGCATTTCCTACAATAAATGTTTTTTCTTTATGGTTCTATATGGTTCTTTATGGTTACTACGTGGTTCCAAAATCTTGTCTTTCATCTTTCTGACATCCATCTCTGTACTTTCTAACTCACAATACTCTAGAAACATGCAATAATCCCTTTGGCACCTGGGAACCACTCACTTTTTCAGTGTTATGATTCCCTATGAATTACAGTTGTCCATTCTAATCCACTGAGGAATTCCTTTACCATCAATATACGTGGTCAGATCCTTGCATATCCTTTGAATCTCAATTACTACCACTTTCACTGTATCTAACTCTAACTATATTGGGATCTGGTCAAATTGTTTCTGCTGTTGTGCCCTTTTGTGTGATATTTTCTCTGCCTAAAATAATCTTTCCCAGACATTTAAAAGCTTGGTCTCTCACTTCATATAGGTTCTGCTAAAATTCTACTCTTCATGGAGTCTTTCCTGATCGTTCTAACTAAAATAGCACACACACCCCAAGCTGTCTTTGTCCTGTTTCATTTTTGTCATAACAGCTTTATCTATCTGTTATTTATTTTCTTGTTTTAAAAAGCCCTTTCCCCCTCTTTTTAATTGTAGGGTCCACAGAAATGGGGACTTATGTTTAATTTGTTCTAACTCTATTAGCAATATCCTGCACAGTGCTTGGTATATGCTAGCCTCTTGATAAATATTTGCTAAATGATGGAATTGAGGGTGTTTCCAGCATGCATGGACCAAAGCAAAGAGAGTAGCCAGTTGTGTTTCACGTTGCTGAAGCTTTGATAAGATCCATAATATGGATCATATTGTCAAAAAGCATTTTTAGTAGATGATGAAGTCAACTGTGATGGATTAAAAGTGAGTTTGGAAATGAGAAAATAAAAACATCATCTTTTTTTAGATAATGTTTGAGAAATTGTTCTACTAAGAGCAAGAGAGAAATGGTGTTCTAGCTTGAGGAAAATGTAATATCATGGAATACCACAAACTGATCATGTTTCCTTCTTATTCTTCTTGATGTGTTAGAAAACAGAACCAACTGTGTTTATCATAAAAAGCAATTTCCAAAAGCTTCTCAGTTTGATTTATCTTGCTATTTTTTTTCTCTCTGATTTCTTCATTTTACTGAGTAGTTCTCTCAATTTACATAATAATCACCTGATGGGCTTATTAAACAGATTGCTGTGTCGCACCCCAGAGCTTCTGATTTAGTCAATCTGGGATGATGTCCCAGAATTTGCATTGCTAGTAAGTTATGTGATGTGTAGATTCTACTGCTCTAGGGCAGTGCATTTTGAGAATTACAGTTCTCTTGTGAGGTGTGTGTTCTCTTCTGTGTTTTAATGCTGACTTGGTACAGAGAAAGAATGCTCATTTGTCATCAGTAACTCAATGAAGGAGAGACTTGCAGCTCTCAACACAAGTAGCCAGTTACAGAGAATAATTTCAGAGATTTCAGTGACATACTGGCTCAAAATATCTCTGCCATTCTTTTTCTGGAAGTTTAACCTTTGTTCCTTTCACTTAAAAACTTTATTCCTTTACAATTGAAAAGTGTGGTTAAGTTCTACTATTCTGCCTTCCAATTTACTCCTTACTTTCTTTCACTGTCAGTCACTTCATCTGTTCACTCACCAAATGCTGACAAAGTCATCTTCAAATATTTCATGAGTAGTTCTTCTCCAGTTTTAATGTACACATATATCACCTAAGGATGTTATTAAAATCAGGATTCTATTTCAGCAAGTGAAGGGGCTAGTCACATTTAATAAACCAAAGATAATTTAGTGTAAAACCCAAATTAAACAACAATAAATGAAACTGTGGGTGCTAGTTATATTGTGAAGTTTTGGCAGGTGTAAGTATTAAGAGTCTTTAAATGAACAGATTGTCTTGGATTATTTGGGGGGACCCTAAATGCCATCCCAAGTGTCCTTATATGAGAGGCAAAGGGAGATTAAAAACATGTATGGCCAACACCTTGATTTGGGATTTCCTGCACCTAGAACTTTGAGAGAATAAATTTCTGTTGCTTTAAGGCATCAAGTCTGTGGTAATTTTTATAAAAGCATTAAGAATCAAATGGACCAGACTTAATTCCTTTTTAGATAAAATACCCCTCATTCCTTAGGGTGATTAAGGGATATCCTTTTCTGAGAATAGATTTTAGGAAGCCAGGAGATAAATACAAAGTACTTTGTTTTGTTTTTGTACTTTTTTCAAAGGACAGAAAAAAAATTATTTATATATGACAGTGGAATGCATTATAATTATTATTACACAAATAGAGCACAATTACAAAGTACTTTGTATTTTATATTACTGTGTGATACCATTTGATCATTTTTCTCCATTTATTTTTCAATTTCTGGTGCCTTTACATATTTCACACTGAAAATTTTCTCAATAATTGGGCCTATTTTCTTAATTCATTATCTATGTTAATTCTTAAACTGGTTCAGCACCTTTGCATAAAGCCTAAAGTATTAATTATTAATTATTTATTATTTATTTTAAATTATTTATTATAAATATACTGTTTAATTCTTCAAAGTAATTCCTGATTATAACTAATATTTAAATAACTCCTTATATCAAGTAATTTAAATTTATTATTGTATTGTTTTCTATGCTATTTGCAACAGATTATTACCAAATTGGCAGCTTAAAAACAACACAATTTATTATTATAGTTTTGTAGATGAGAAATATGGCATGGCTCTTTTATTTAATTTTGGTATTGGGGATTAAACCCACTAGTGGAGTTTGACCACTGAGCTATATCATACCCAGATCTTTTTTAAAATTTTGAGACAGGGTATCACTAAATTGCTGAGGGTCTCACTAGATTGCTGAGGCTGGTCTCAAACTTGTAATTCTTCTGCCTCAGTTTCCCAAACAGCAGGGATTATAATAGGTGCCCATCACTATGCATGGTTCTTTTCAGGCTAAAATCAGCATCATCAAGGCTGAGTTCTTTCTTATAAACTCCTGGAGGGAACTGGTGTTTTTGCCTTTCCTGGCTGCTAGAGGCTTCCCACATTCTTTGGCTCAGGGTTACTTCCTTTATGCAGTTCCCAAAGCACTGCATCACCCTTCTTCAGCAGTCACATCTCCCTCCCTGACCTCAACTGGGAAGGTTTTCCTTTTAAATGACTCACAGTTACAGTGACCTGACCCGGATTACCCAAGATAATCTTTGCATCTCAATGTCTTCAACCTTCAAGCACATATGCAAAACCCCTTTTGTCAGGTAAGATAATATATTCACAGATTGCAGGTCATTTATGAAGGGCCATTGTTCACCCTACCTTATTTGCTATTGCTATTGTCTTTGAGACTCTACATCCTAGATGTGATATCTAGAAATTTTTTGTTCTTTTCTGTAGGTTGAGGCCAGAGACTTGGGTATTTTAGGCAAGTGCCCTACCACTGGGCTGTATCCTCAGCCTCCTATTTTAAGGAGGTTTAGCTGTTTTTGGTTTTGATTTTTATATAGAAGATTGAACTCATGCTTTACCACTGAGCTACATCCCAAGTCCTTTAAATTTTATTTTAAAATAGGGTTCTGCTAAAGTGGTGGTGCTGGACTCAAACTTGTAAACTTCCACTTTGGTGGGTGAGATTACAGGTGTATATCTGTAATGTTTCATATTTCTCTTAGAAAACCAAATAACCTTATTGTTTGTTTTAAATTTTAACTGCTTTTACTTTGTAAAATTACTTGCTTAAAAAAACAAAAGTTCTCACTTAAAGCATTACTCTTCCACATATTTTATCTCTGTAGAATATAATACAATTCTAGGCCTTCAACCATTTCAAGAATCATAATTGTTAGTGTTTATACTGGAATTATTTTTCCCTAAATTATGGCTATATAAAAAAATTATGGCTATATAAAATTGATCCACTTTTGAAACAAATGATCCACTTTTGAAACAGATGATTAAGTTGCCCTGATTTTTAAAAATTATCAAGCTGAGATATTGGTTTTATCAGTCCTGATTAAAAAGGGAAAAAAAAAGCTAAAATTTGATGTGAAAATGAGATAACTTTTGTGAAATTATAAAGGCTTAACTCTGTAAAATTTTAAAAAATAATCTATTTGCCTTGTTGATGTCAATAATAAGTATCATTTTCATAAGAAAGTCATAAATTTGACATGTAATGTTACCCACCAATTCTGTTTATGCTTCTTTAAATTCCACTCTTACTGCTGGGCATGGTGGCTCATGCCTGTCATCCCAACAGCTTGGGAGGCTGAGAAAGAAGGATCACAAGTTCAAGGCCAGCCTCACAAACTTAGCAAGGCCCTAAGCAACTTAGTGAGATCCTGTCTCAAAATAATAAATAAAAATAAAAAGGGCTGGGGATGTGGCTCAGTGGTTAAGTGCCTCTGGGTTCAATCCCCAGTATTAAACTAAATAAATAAAAATAAAATTTACTGACTCATCACCTTTTTAAATGTATTAACTGGATGTACTTCCTACAAGCTAGAGAAAATAGTGACCCTCATTTGCTGAAATTAGGTATTTGACCAATTCTACTATCTCAAATCCATAAATTAAAAGACCCATTCATGTTTCCCTTTACAATGTGCCTTTCCTGAGCATCCCAGCCCATAGCAACATGCTGCTTCTTCCAAAGCCTCACACTGCTTACTGGATGGACTGTTCTGGTGGTGCCTGTGAATTGCCTTGAATCCATTGCCTTTTCCATGGAAACTCATTTTCCTCTAAATGAATTGTGAATTGGTTAGTGGCAAATGGTACAGCTTCATATCCTTTTTGGTTTACTATACTTTCTAGCTTTTTAAATTAATTACAACAGCTATTTTTAAATATCATTAAAGATAGCTATTGTAATTAATTATTCTTATTGGTCAATCATCATAGCGTGTCCTCATCATGTACATCATTAGGAAGTATTTACTAAGACAATGACAAGTCCTTGTCTGGAACAGCAAAGAATGTTCTTGACAATGGTGAAAACATATTTTTCTCCTGTCATGTCTAGGTAAGGAAATACTGTTTTTTGTACTGGTGAGTTCATGGGCCAACTGTAGGCACAAAAAGGACATATAATCAAAGGGAAATCTCAAGGAACTCTAAGAGTCCAGAATTTGCCTCCCACTCCCTCAAACCTTCATAGGGGCCATGTCATCTCATGTCAACAAAGCTGTTGCTTTGTTTCTTTCATCTGTAAAGTGGGCAGTCTAGTAAGTTCTTTCCTATGTACTTACTGAGCTATAATATAGCTCAAACAAACAAACAAACAAAAATAAGGTAAACTTACAAAAAAACAGATTGTTGCTCATGGTCATTTTAAAACTACCTTTGGATGAGAATTCCCAAGGGAGAATAAATGGTTTTTAAGAGAGATTCTCCTTGGAATTCCTGTTTGAAACTCCCTCTGATTGTATTTCAAGGAAATAAGAGTCCAAGCTCTGCTTTGCACAGTGATACCAGAGCAGCTCATTTGATTTCCTTGCTTGCACAGTGTCAGCAAGGAAAATCCTGGCCTCCTCTCAAGCCTGATACATTAGAGTTATCATTGTTGTTCCCATTTTTCAGATGGCAAAACGATTGCTGTGAGTTGCAAATGAGATAACTTTTGTGAAAACCCTTACACACAGACTTATTTATTTTAGTAGCTTAATTCTGGAAAATAGATAAAGTCACTATGTTAGTTTATAAGCCTTGTTGGTATTAATAAGAAGTATCGTTTTCATGGAAATTCATGAATTTGACATTTACTGTTACCCACAATCAAAATATGAACTAGATGGTAGATGTTTTATTCTATTAAAGTATAGTATTTACTACTTTCATGGTTATGTCTATCAAAAATGTTCACATTTTGAAATGTGTGCATAAAATGGGGAAACAGACTGAAGAGACAGAAAGGATTTATGTGACTTGGTATTTTGAATATCATTAAAAGTAGATAAGATAGTATTTGTCTTAAAGAGAAATGCTACTGGGTTATTGTGGTTTAATTATCATGGGGATAGGAACAAAAGTATTTTACATGGACAGATAAAAAAGATAAACATACATTTATTATTATTATTTTAATAAAAATTGAGAACACAATTCTGTATTTGCACACTGTCCTTAAACCACATCCTGCATGTTTTGGATATTAGAGACTCTAGGATTAAGGACAGTTCTTTTTATCTCATGCTTACTCTTAGGGTTTGTTTGGACTTTTCTTTTCTCCTAACATAATGCATAAGAGTTTTGAATGGTTTAAAGATCTTTCAGGATTTAGGAGCACAGGAAGGAGAAGATTAAGATGATTTTATTTTAATTTAATATTTATTAAGCACACAAGTTATTCCAGAATTATTGGAAAACACCAAACTAGAACAGCCTCAAGACAATTGGTTTTGCCTGTTATATTTTTAGAACCATTCACGTGTCCCATTAATCCTTCTCCCTTCCTTTTACAAATGAGGTAATTGAGTCACAGAGACTCTAATTATTTATCTGTGGTTGCATCTAGATAATGGCAGAACTGGGAGCAGACTTTGATGTTTCTGATCCTACCCTGTCCAGACTCTTTCTTTCCACTACACCAAATTACCACTTACAACATCTAATATGTAAATACATATTAGAATGTGAGAATGTTTCAGGCAGGAATGTGTCTTGTTAAACACATAGCTAGCACCCAATAACGGTAAACACTTTATAAATATATAAAGTTTTGCATAACCAAGATCCTTACTAGTACCCACTTCACTATATTACATACCACAGGGAATCAGTGCACCATCTTTGATGGTAAGCATCTCAGCTGAAAACCAAGCTATTCAATTTGCCTTGTCTCTGTGGTCAAGTCACTGGCAGTAACTTCTCCTACCTAGCAGGAAATATCAGTCTCTATATTGGAGATCTTAAAAATCCTAAAGCTTGAAGTAACCATACCAAGGTCCCTGTGCAAATATCATTTTAAAATCCAATGTGATGTTCCAATACAACCACTGAATATATTGTTATGCTGTCCAGGTAAGCAGTTAAGTCACTCAGGCTCAGCAATTTATAGCATAAGCAGGTAATATTTTTAGGAACAAAATAATTATAAAATTGTAAAATCACTATGATAAGTGTAAGTTACATCTAAGGTTGTATTAAGATTATATTTGATTCAAAATTATATCCTCAAGCAACTAAAACCTGCACGATAACAATCTTCCTCAAAAAGACGCTAAGAAAATAATTCAGACAACTGGGCACTCTTTTAAAATGAGTCATTTTTAAAACAAAGTTAATCTTACCTATGTGAATAATTTCTGTCATTCTGGAATAAAACCACAGCAAAATGCAAAAAAAAAAAAAAAAAAAAATGAGTCATTTTTTTTTGTTTGTTGTTGTTGTTACAAGATCCATAGTTGACCTAAGCTAAATCACATAAATGACACCTTTCTGCCTGTTCTAAATATTGTCCTAAGTGATTGACGACACTCATATTGGCAGAGAGGACCTTGTCTCCCTCTCCTTTTCTCCCATACCCTCTTCTAAATCTTTGTTTACTAGCCTAATGATAAGAAAGTCTTGCTAAGAAAACAAGCCAGAGTATCTTTTGTAGGACCAAGATGAAAGAACCTAATCTGTTTCCCTCAGTCTTTCTTAGTGTATGAGCAAGAAAAAGAGAAGGAATGGTGTTGTAGCCAGCTTTTTTTTTTTTTCACCATGACCAAAAGACCTGACAAGAACAATTTTAGAAGGGGGGAAAGTTTATTTGGGGCTCATGGTTTCAGAGGTCTTAGTCCCAAAGATGGCAACTCCATTGCTCTAGGCTGCAGGTGAGACAGAACATCATGATGGGAGGGTGTGGAGGAAAAAAGCAGCTCAGGACATGACAATCAGGAAGCAGAAAGACTCTGATACACCAGGGGCAAAATACAAATCCCAAAGGCTGCCTCCAGTGACCTACCTCCTCAATTCATACCATATTTGCCTGCTGTTCCCACCCAATCAATCCATTCAATGGATTAATACACTGATTAAGTTAAGGTTCTCATAATCCAATCATTTCACCTCCAAACTTTCTTGCATTGTCTTATGTGTTAGTTTTTGGGAATACCTCACATATAAACCATAACAAATGGCCAGTACCACTCGTGCTAGTTACATATCCTGAGACCTGTCTTCACTTCTCCTTTGGAATATGATGAGGGAAATGGCAGAGGAGGGGTGGTGGTGGAAGAAATGGGAGATACCTTTGAATTTTCTGCTAGATATTAAAATAAATGATATGCAAATGAAAAGAGTCTATAGCCCATTATTGGGCAATATCCATAAGCTAATGATACTGCAGACTGGTGAACTTGGACAAGTTACGCGCTGGTTCTACCTTATGTGTTGGCTCATGATTGGCACTTTTTTTTCTTTTTCTTTTTTTTTTTTTTTAATGTATCACTCATTGATAACCCCTCCAGGATTTCTTCACTTTCAGAATGGTAGCAAACAGAATGGTGAAAAAAAATGGGCTCAAGAATCTGAAAATTTGGGCTTTTTACTTCAACTCGGTATTAGTTAGATTTTCATTGCTCTGACCAGAATACCTGACAAGAACTATTTAGAGGAGGAAAAGTTTATTGTGGCTCATGGTTTCAGAGCTTCAGTGAATGGTCATCTGACTCCTTCACTCCAGGCCTAAGGTGAGGCAGAGCAGTACAGCAGAAGGGCATGGCAGAGGACCATTGCCTACACCGGGCAGTAGCCAGGAAGCAGAAAGAACAAAGGAGGAGCTGGGGACAAGATATAATTCCCAAGCTTGTGTCCGCAGTGACCCATCTCCTCTAGCCATGCCCCACCTGCCCACAGTTAATAGCCAACATGGTGGTCCTTTCAAATTACTAATCCATCAAATGGATTAATCCTCTGACCAGGTCACAGTTATCATAATCTGATCATTTCAGCTTTGGGGAACACTCATCTCTAAATCATAACAAGCTCTGTCACAAAGAGTTCTTATCTTGGGAAAACTACTTATCTTTCTTTAGTCACTTTTCTAATTAGCAAAGTAGGGAAGATAAGTGTGTTGCTTGTTCATTGTAAATATTAGGTGTAATAATGCATATAAAGTGTTTAATACACTACATGATTCAGTTTAATCATCAAAAAATATTAGATTTTAATGACAATAGCTGAAATTTGAGTGTGACCTTTCATGGCTGGTAGAAAGATGGAGCCTGTCTTTCAGTCAGTAGTACTTCTTACACTTAAGGTCACCTTGAGCATATAATAGCATCTGTCCCTTCACATGGTTCAGCTTAAGTCCTTAGGCTATGACAGCAGGTATTTCCAGCAGAACCTCTAGGTCACACTGAATATTCAGTAGCCTGAAAATTTCATTTAGCTTCTGTGCAGTTGTGGGTGCTGGATAAACTTTGAGGATCTAGAATATTCTTGCTAAATTTAATCTAACTACATACTTTTGATCATACTGTAAGTTTAATGCCAACATACTGCCTGAAACCTGAATACATAGAATTTATGTCGACTTTGCTCGTCTTGGCTGCAGAGTCTTTGAATGTGAAGGGTTGGGCAAAGCCTTCACCCTATCCACACCTCAGCAATCTTTTTACTTCATTTATATCATGGCTCCATCTACTCAAGCCCCACTCTGTTTTTCCCAGAAGATCTTTCAACTTCTTCAGTGATGTTATTAAGTTAAAAACTTAAGTTAAATAAAGCTGTTCAATGACATCCTATCATATTTAAATAAAACTGAAAGCCATTTTTAGAGTCTCCTTGGCCTACACCCTCCCTACTCCCTTCTCTGCTGTCACTATAATCTAACCACATTGATCTTCTTTCTACTTCTTGAACAGGCCAGGCTATTTCCTGTCTTAGATCCATTATACTTGCTGTTCCCTCTGCCTGGAATGTTCTTTTCTAATATCTTCCACGTCTGCCTTATTACTCAAGTTTCAGTTAGAGTATTTCCTTCTCAGAGAGACTAATTCAATGCCCTATCTGTTGGGTTCCTTCCACTTAATATCAACTTGATTATTCTCACAGCATCATACCTCTGTCTGCAATTACTTGTTTACATATTTATAATTCTGGTTTCTGTATTGAAAAGCAGTTTGTTGAGATATGCCTGTTGTCTAATTAACCATTTATTATCAATGTCTACAACACTGACTTGCTCATGAGTGAATGTTCCTTTAGCAGTGTGATAGCTTCAAATGAAACTATATCTCTCCGAAATCCACTCAGTGCTGAATAATACAAAGCAGCTATCTTTACATAAACCCTTTAACTCTCCACATGGTCATGATGCATTTCACATTCCAGATAATACTGTAGTCTTCTCTGTCCATTCACTTGCTGATTACTGGATGGGGCACCATTACCTCTCTTTCTGGATGGTGGAGGGAGAGGTGAACTACTTATTAAACCCTTGGGTAAACGTAGAGTTTCCATCGGAAGAAATTCTCTTTCAGGTAGCCTCATTTGGAGATATCTGACCTCAGAAAACACAAAGACCTTTCTAAATTCTTTGAGTTTCTTCTATACCATTTAGGCCATGCCAAACTGCAATTTTTTACATATTGCTTTGTCTGTGCATTATTTAATTGTTCACTACTATGTTGTTACTCATAATTATATTTATTCCTTTCTACTTTTGTTTGGATTTTCTATGTACCTCAAAATGAAGCTCCCCAAAACTTAAGCAAGGAAAATAGCACTTAACAGGAATTCTACCTAATTGTTATTTTGTTTATTCATTCATTCAACAATTTATTGAATGCCTAGACTGTTCAAACCCTGGGGATATACTAATAAACAGGATATAGTCCCTAACCTCAGGTAGCATATATTCCAGTAGATGTTGACAGTAATAAATTTAAAATAAATTATTATATGTATTATATATACATAGTAACTATTATATTTAAGCTTTTAATACATTCAACTTGATTATTCATCTTTATTCCTAAGTCTTAATATTGTATTTTGTGGCGAAGTAGGCATGATATATGTGAATGCTAATGTTCTTAATTAAATAATGACTGTTGAAGTAAATATGCTGCTATGCTTTAATATAAGATTACAAAAGCATGTCTTGTCATTATTCATTTGAGAGTTTTCTTATATAATGTGAATTAACAGTGAATAAACAAGAAATATGCTATCCACTTCTAATAATATCAAGGTTCTCCTGGTGTGCCTCCCCACTGAACTCAAACCATCACAAGTTTATTTGCAAATTCAGATGTGATGGCATGATTTTAGAGGTATTTTTCCTGAGCCTAAATATTTGAAAGATATAATTAAGGTTAGGGGAAAACAGCTACTTCCTTCAATCCTTAATCTAATTAGATGACAGTATTTTAAAAGCTTATACTATCAACTAAAGTAAGGAGTTTAACATTTTCTCTATGAGTTCAAGAAAAAAATAAGTCACGCTACTTAGGGCTAAGTAGAAGCCCCAAGAAATGAAAGATGTAAAGTGAAATAAAAGTTTGAGTCATTCCTTTAGACCATACACAATTGTATAGAAGGGCCAGTGTGAGTTTTTATAATTCTAGTATGTTAAGGATTAAGGACATCTTCCCAGAGAATGAGCTCATTGTCAAGTCAATAATTTAGAACTCATTTAGAATCATTTGGAATTGCTTGTGATCAGGGACTTTCCAGTCAAGTATCATATCTAAAACAGAGAAGACATGCAATAATGTTCATTGATTACATGCATAAATAAGCAACAGAAAACAGAGAATAGAGATACCTTTCTTCTACCACCTTCCTTATGTTAACCTCAAAGTGAGTTTCTTCCATGCATGCTGGAATGCAAACTGAGTTATTAGAGGAAGCAGCTGAGTTTTTGAATATTCAAAGTTCCAACTCGGTCACTTAGCAGATGTAGGTATTTGGACAAAAAGTTTAATTTTTTTCTGAAACCATTAAGAAATAGAAATAGAAAAAAAACTAACTAGATGATTATCAATAAATTATGGCATACTTAGTAATAATTTATTATTTTTTATTTAGTATTGAGAAATTATTACTTCTTGCCATAAATCATGCAAATGACTCAAACTCACTTTGAGGTTAACACAAGGAAGGTGGTAAGAGAAAGGTATCTCTATCCTGTCTTTTCTGTTGCTCGTTTATGCAATTAATCAATAAACATTATTGCATGTCTTTTATGTTTTCGATATAATGCTTGACTGGAAAGTCCCTGATTGCAAGCAATTCCAAATCTAGTTGGGAGGGGGAGGAACAACTCAGTAAAGAAACAAATATGATACAATGTGATAGTGTGAGGAAAGAGCTGAAAAGAAGGATCCTATGAGAAAACTACTTGGGGGGAGTAGGGAACTGGTCCACAAAATTCTCCCAAACAATAAATCTTAAAGGATAAGAAGAAATAGCCATATGAGAAAGAAGAGGAAGGTCATTCCTTTCTTCCAGCAGGAGAACTCATCCCTCCTCTCACTAGACTGTAAACATCTTCAATATTGTATGTCTATCACCTAGGGCAGCACTGGGTACATAACTGTCTTTCAATAAGTATCCTTGAATGAGTCCCTATAAAACAGTATGATCTATGCTACTCAGGTGTCTGTATTAAAATATACAGATTATTTAAACTCAGAATTTTAGGGAGCAAATGAAAGGAGTTTTTAAGGTTTACACAATCTGGCTTATAATAAAAAATATAAATAATTTACTACACCTTCATATTCAATGAGTTAGAAAGCCTATGTAATGGGTTAAGATATCACTTTACAGTTTCCCCTCCCTGAGGAAGTGGTTTTAACCAATGATTGGTTTTGTTAATTCATTAAATCCTACTCTGGCTTGGTCATACCCTCTATTGTTTGTCTTAGGGTGCTCTTATCCCTCTGGAATGACCACATGCTTTCACACTTCCTGATTTCTGAATTTTTTAAAAGTTTTTTTCTTGTGCCTGAAATGCTTTGATACAAACCAATGGCTTCTGCAAATTGCTGAATGCCTAACTTCCTGCTGCTGAAAATGCCTGTCCAATGGTGCAGTCCTCATCTTCTTAGGTTCCAAGATTGTCCCCCATTCTCCCAGTCATGTTCTTCCTTAAAGATGGATGCTACAAAAATATTGATAATAGAATGGAAAGAAAAATCCCTTTGGTCAGAAGAATCACATTGTTCTTGGAATCCGGGGTGAAAAAACAACCTCCCTTCCTCCCTGCTACCCTGCAAGCACAGCAGGGAAGTAAGATCACAGGCTCACAGAAAATGCCCAGGTGGGAATCAGAGCATCAACTCTGTATTTTCCTAGTAACCTTGTTTCGCTACTCCAGATACCTTTATACCCTTCTCCACCCTACTTTTCACCCAGGGAGGCTATTTCAGATCTGATATTACATTACATTATATTATATTACAGATCTGATATCAGAGTTTTAGCCCCCATCAGATTTGAATGGTATGAAGTTCCTGCAGGAAGAAGATTTCATGGCATTTCTTCATAGAATCCTCTGTAGTTTTCTATGCCCCACAACAAAGGTCTCTGCTCTTCCCCAAGTTCTTCACCCTCTACATTTCTCTCATTCCCTTTTGAATTCTGGTAAACTCTCTCAGGAATGGGGTGAGGGAGAGGTTTGTGGCTGGGATGGTGCCAGTTTCACAACTGGTAGCCCTGGTGGTGACTCTACTCCTCATCCATTAGTCCCCATGTAAACACACAAGTGTTGCTATTGTTTTCTCCTGGAATCCTGACTGACACACTCACCACATAACTGACACACTCACCACATAGGCCAGTTACTTAACCTTCTTTGTTTCAGTTTTCTCACCTGTAAAATGAGATAAATAAACGTACCTATATGGAAGGTCTTGACTTACGATTAAATGAGTGAGAATCCTAGCACAAAGAAAACACTCAAAAAATGTTAGCTTTTAGTGCTACTAGTATTATTCTGCTGCATGCTGATGAAACATAATTGAGTAAATAACACCCTAGAAGAATAAATAACACCCTAGAAGAAGATTATCTTGGTGACCTTTAATTACTTCAGTTCCAAAACTATGATCGTAAAACTGTGCTCCTGCCATAAATGAGGAGCCAGAAGATAAGTGGAGGATATGAAATGACATAAGGATGTGGTCTTGAGTCAGCAAGGACCTCAAAAATTACATATGGAAATATGATCATAGCAGGAAGATTAAATACCTTGACCTTCCTGATTCTATAGCTCAATAGTAGCTAATGTTTAAAAGATACTAAAACTGTGTTTTAATCAGCTTTGCATTGCTATTATGGTTGGGACATGAGTTGTCCTCCAAAAGTTCATGTGTGAGACAATGCAAGAAGATACAGAGGAGAAATGACTGGGTTGTGAGAGTCTTAACCCAATCAGTGAATTAATCCCCTGATAGGGATTAACTGCATGGTAACTAAAATGATAGGGTGTGGCTGGAGGAGGTGGGAACTGTGGTGTGGCTTTGGGGTATATATTTGTATCTGGCAAGTGGAGACCTCTCTCTCTGCTTCTTGAGCATCAGATGAGCTGCTTCCCTCTGCCACCTTCTTCCTCCATGATGTTTTGCTTCATCTGGAGCCCTAACGCCTCTGAAACCGTGAGCCCTCAAATAAACTTCTCCTCCTCTACAATTGTTCTGGTTGGGTCTTTTAGTCACAGTAGTGAAACAGTTGACTAAAACAATTGCTATGACCAAAATACCCGATAAGGACAACTTAGAGGAGGGAGAGTTTATTTGGGCTCCGAGTTTCAGAGGTCTCTGTTCATAGACAGCAAATTCCATTGCTCTGGGCCCAAGATGAGATAGTATGTCATGGGAGAACAGCCCAGAAGAGGAAAACTGCTCCCCTATTGAGGTCATGAAGCAGAGAGAAGGAGGGGAAGGGACCACAGGGAAAACACAACCTTCTAGGGCATGCCTCTAGTAATGTAGTTTTCCAGACCTACCTGCCTACAGTTATCATCCAAACTAGGATGGACTGATTAGGTGACATTTTCTCACAATACAATCATTTTACCTTTGAACATTCATGTATTAATAATACAAGAGCTTTTGGGGGATGCCTTACATTCAAACCATAACAAATATAGCTCTATTGGAGAGATGAGAGGAGGGAAATTTTAGGAATGGTTTTAGAGAAAAAAATACAGGAAATGGGTAAGATAAAACAATCATCATCTTCTACAATAAGAAGTAGCCAAAAATATTAAGGATTATCAGTATTAATATGTTGTTTAGTAGCAAGGTTTGATGAGGTGGTCTGAGGGAGAGATATAAAGATTAGAGAGGAGAAAAGAAAGTAATATCATATTTCCTTTTTTTAAAAAAAGTTTTTTTTTTTTTTTAGTTGTAGATGGACATTATAAAATGAAGGTATAATGTCCATCTATTTTTATGTAGTGCTGAGGATTGAACCCAATGCTTCACACATGCTAGACAAGTGCTCTACCATTGAACTACAACCACAGTCCCAATATCATATTTCTTGATAAGCTTTGAGGGACTATTTTGCTTTACAAAATATGTGAATGCACTACTGAATAAAACAAATCTAAATGTGAGGTTGAACATAAATCTCTTGCACATGAAAAAAAGAGGTGAGTACTCCTGAAATGTTAGTTTGGCATTATGGATAATCTACAATACTGAAGAGACCACACTTCAGAACTTTACATAGCTAAAAAACCAAGGAGAAACATATTCAGATTTATGTTTACAGACAAATGTCTGGGATAATTTTGAAGATGGCTGGAATGAGAAGTGAATGATGTTGTGGAAAGAAAGATGAGGTTTGAAATAAAATGTGAACGCATGGTTTGAAGAAGCTCTCAAAGGCAAAATTTTTAAAAGGTGGTAATTAAATATGGGAAGTGAAAAAGGACTCATTAATACAGAAACTTCTATGTTTTGGTTGTGGTTAAGTTTATTGCTGTTGTACAAAGCACAATTAAGTGCAGATTTACAGTACAATATGATTTTACAAACCAAGATGTCTGGATCACATCCAGTTAAAATAATGTAGCACACAGAAACACATAAAATTTTGAAATTCATGGGAAGTCTCAAAGCTGAAGATAAAAAATGTGAAGGCTTCCAGTGTACAAGTAATAGTTGAAAGCATTGCTTTGTAAAATAGTGGTTGGACAATCTAAGGAACATCTGTATTTAAAAATGAGCTAGTAATGAAGTGTTTAAAACATTCATTAATTCACTTATTGATTTAATCCTTCTTTCAACAACCATTTATTAAACATCTAGTAAGAGCTAGACTCTGATGAAAGTTTCATCAAAGTTTTCCTGTATATAAGAAAATTCTTTTAAGTATCAAGTTTTGGGGCACTTGTAGAAGAATGAAAGAGAGGCATGTGTAAATTTTATTATTGCATAATTATGTCATCTTACATTTATGAAAATTTAGGAAAAACACAAATGGAAGGAAGGAGAACAAAAGGTCAGGATGCATGATCAACTACATAGGGGATGAAAGGCAACAGAAGGAGGGCTGGATATGTGGATCAACCCAGTTCCTTGAATTGATCCATGAAAGGTAATGTATCAGTGGTTTAAAGTATGGACAAGCCCAGTTAAAGCATCAAAACACTCAGAGGAATCAAGTGAAGTCTAAGACCATGTAGGAATAATAATTTTACTATAAAAATTTGGGACAAGATGGGGCCATTTGTTTCCAAACATATCGAATGGATCTATCATTTTGATACTGTAATGATCTCAGGCATCTCTGCTGTTTGTTAGTACTGTGTTATGTTTGTTATAGTAACCCTGGTTTGGGAATATAGATGAATTATTATCAGTAAAATTCTAGTGATATTTCCAGGAAAGTTCAGATGCTATTTTTTTTATAGATCAGAGAGTGTGTTACTAAATGTATGCTGGCTTCTACAAGGATGAATTTGGGCTTCTTTTGTCAATTAGGAGGATATCAAAAGGTGTCAGGTGAGAGCCTTAGTTTTTAAATCCAGACTTACCTATTTATCTGACACTTTAATTATTTAACTTTTTTTTTTTGCTAAGTCTAATGCTAAGTCTTCTTTTTTGCTTTTCTTCATTTTTCTTCTGATCCTTTTTTTTAAAAAAAATTTTCTCTTTATCCTTGTTTGATAAAAACATTGACTTAACCAGTTATTATTTTATCACAACAGTAATAGAAAACATATTCTCTAAGCTGGGACTCAACTTCAGTGATCAAAAGCACTACTGTTCTGCAAATAAACTAGTGATCATCTATTTAAATAGTTGAGATTAAAATAAACACACATTTATATTTATATTTCAAATTAAAGCCAAATGAAGAAAAAATCAGAATTTTTATATTTATGCTAAAATTTAATATTTAAAGAAATTGTATAAGCATTTTTCTTGAGCAGCTGCTATAATCTTTATCACTTTCTTCCTGAACCAAATCATCAATGATATCATTTTTGATTCATACATGTCTTACTTTTCTTTTATTTATAGCTTTTAAGTTACTTTAATAAATGAATTTGCATGTAGCATATCCAGCACTGGACATTTTTTTTCCAAACATGACTTAGATAAAAGCAAGACTTAGTTTAGAATTTTAAAACTCCCTTAGGATATAACTATTGCCTCTGAGCAATGGTACTATGTTGCACATCATACAGCACATGGTCACCCTCTGGAGTCACGCAATGCATATCTTGCTCCTATAAATGTGTCATAGCCTAGATTTATAATAAATGGCATAGTATGGTACTGACATGCAAAATTGTTTGGAACACCATTAGAAACTACCAGTTCCTGATAATTCAAAGATTATGTTCTCTCTTTCACACAATAATGACTAATTGAGAAAGGGTGAAAATGAAGTATTATGTTTTTATACAGTTAACAGGAACAGGAAATTATGGTAAAATGATATACCTTGATTGAGAGTGTCAGTATTACACATTTGGAAGGTTAAAGCCTTAGCTTTTTATTAAGTTGTCCTTATAATATGAATATAGATAAATACCATAGCTGTCAAAATTTATTGAAGGTAACTCTTTTGGAAATCAAAATGCATTTTCTGGGCCCCACTCCCAGAGATTCTGATTTAGAAACATGGAAATGGGCCTGGAATCTGCATTTTAATAAGTACTCCTGGATCCTGAATGCCATCAGTCCTGATTCCTATTTTAAGAAGCACTGTCATAAACTGTATATGATGTTGACTCACAGAAGAGTTATCTCTGAGAAGTTCAAGAAAAAAAATACTTCACCATATACCCACTGCATGGGGTGAAATTTAAACATGTACACTTTTTCAAAATTCTATATGTGATTCTAATTTGCAGCTATGCTGAGAAACTCTACTTGATATAAGTATTCTACTGCTTATTATTTATCTTAGTCAGCTTTTTTACTGCTGTGCCTAAAAGACCTGACAAGAACAAATTTCGAGGAGGAAAAGTTTATTTGGGTGTTCACAGTTTCAGAGGTCTTAAAGATAGCTAGCTCCATTTCTCTGAGCTCAAGGTGAGGGAGAACATCATAGCAGAAGGGTTTGGTGAAGGAAAGCAACTCAGAACATTACCTCAGGAAGCAGAGAGACTCTACTCTCCAGGGACAAAATATATACCTTTAAGCCAAACCCCCAATGACCTTCCTAATCAAACCACACCCTACCTGCCTTCAGGTACCACTATATTAATCCCTATGAAGGGATTAATTCATTGATTGGCTTAAGAGTCTCATAACCCAATCTTTTCACCTCTAAATCTTTTTGCATTGTCTCACACATGAGCTTTTGAGAACAGCTCATATCTTAACTGTAACACTAGTAAATATTGGTTCAATACTTTTTTAAGAAACTGCCATACTGTTTTCCATAGCACCTGTATGCAATTTACATTATTAACAACAGTACAGAAAGGTTTCAGTTTCTCCACACTTGTTACTTTCTATTTTCTTTGATAGTAATATTAAAAGGTGAGAGTTTATCTCATTGTGGCTTTGAGTTGCATTTCTCAAATAATTGGTGACCTTGAGAGATCTTCTCATATAACTATTGTCTGTCTGTTCATATAACATCTTTGAAACTGTTTCTTCAAGTATTTGTCAATTATTTCATCAAAAATTTTACATGTTTTAGGAATTCACTGTATATTCTGAATATTGATTTCTTATCAAATATATGATTTACAATTATTTTCTCCTAGTCTGTGAATTGCCTTCTCACTCTTCATAATGCCCTCGATTTTGCAGTTTTAGTTTTCCAGAAATCCAATTTTTCTTTTCTCTACTTTTTTTGTTTAATTTCTTTATCTTGCCTAATTGCTCTGCCAACACTTCCACTATGATATTAGATAGAAGTAATGAAACTGGGTGTCTAGATCTTAGAAGAAAAGATTTAATTATTTCTTCAGTGATACTTTTCTTTCTATTCCTTGTTTGCTAAGTATTTTCATCATGGAAAAGGGTTGAATTTTGTCACATACCCTTTCTGCATCAATTGAGAACATTACATAATGTTTCCCCTTCATTCTGTTAATATGGTGTATAATATTAATAATTTTTTGTATTTTGAATCATGTTTGCATTCTAGGAATAAATCTTACTTGGTCATGATATATAATGTACTGTTAATTCAGATCACTATATGTGATCTAAGAACGCTGAGAATATTTGTATCAATGTTCAAAGGGATATGTGACTGGACTTTTCTTGGATTGTCTTTGCCTGGTTTTTATTTCAGGGTAATACTGGCCCTGTAAAATGTGTTTGGAAGTGTTCCTTCCTCTTAAAATTTTTTGGGAAAATTTTGAGATAGATTAATATTAGCTCTTTTTGAAATGTTTGGTAGAATTATCCAGTGAATGCATAAGATCCAAGACATTTCCTTATTATGATTTTTTTATTATATTTTCAATCTCTTCACTAGTCTTTTAGTTCATGATTCAGTTTTTGTAGATTCTGTGTTCCTAGGGCCTAATCTATTTCATGTGACAATCCAAATTACTAGCATATAATTTTTTTAGTAATCTCATAATACTTTTAACTGCTATAAAATTGGTAGTAATATCCCCACTTTCATTTTGGATGTTAATAATTTGAGACTTCTATTTTTTCTTAGTTAATCTAGATAAAAGATTGCCAACTTTGCAGATCTTTTTAAATAACCACTTTTCTTTTTACCAATTTTCTCTATTGTTTTGCTATTCTCCATTTCATCCTGCTGTAATATTTATTATTTTCTTTCCTGTGCTACCTCTAGGTTTAGTTTGTTCATTTTTTTCTTCCTCAAGCTGTAACATTAGGTTTTTAAGTTGGGCTCTTTCTTTTTCTAATGTAAGCATTTACAGGTCTAAATTTCCTTTTTAGTACATTCTCTGTGTTTCATGTCTTGAGATGCTATGTTTTTATTTTTATATGTCTGTAATTATTTTCTAAATTTTCTTCATTTACCCATTGGTTGTTTAAAAAAGTTTTTCTTAATGTCCACAAATTTGCTGAGAATTTTCTAGTTTCCATATATTCTTTTTAGTTATACATGACAGTAGAATCCATTTTGTCATAATTATAAAAACATGGACTATATCTTGTTCTAATTCTGTCCCCAGAACCTCTCCATCCCCTTCCCTCTCCTCACTCCCTGGTCCCTTCCTTCTTTTGATCCTTCTGCCATTTACAGAAGAAATTACAGAAGAATTTTTAAATTAATTTCTTGTGGATTATTTCTCCACGTAAAATGATGGTGAAATTCACTTTGGTGTATTGATATATGTACATGGGAAATTTCTGTCAGATTCTTCTTTATGACTGAGTAATATTGTGCTGTGTATATGACCACATTTTCTTTATCCAATCATATGTTGAAGGGCACCCAGTCTGGCTCCATAGCTTAGCTCTTGTGAATTGTGCTGCTATAAACACTGATTTCTAATTTCATGGCATTGTGGTTGGGGAAAATATTTTGTGTGATTTTTATCTTTTTAAATCCACTTGAGACTCAATTTGCAGCCTCCCGTGTGGTCTACGCTAGAGAATGTCCTATGTGCACTAGGTAAGTATGTTTTTTCTGTTGTTTTTGGCAACAGTGTTCTTATAAATGCCTATTGGCTTTAAGGTG
This sequence comes from Urocitellus parryii, assembly GCF_045843805.1. Classification (NCBI taxonomy): domain Eukaryota; kingdom Metazoa; phylum Chordata; class Mammalia; order Rodentia; family Sciuridae; genus Urocitellus; species Urocitellus parryii. The sequence continues at coordinate 81,104,705 of NC_135540.1, forward strand.
GTTTATTTTGTTGTTCGAATCCTCTGTTTCTTTACTCATCTCCTCTCTGGTTATCCTATCCATTACTGGAATAATTAGGTGTAAAGGTTTCCAATTATTACTGTAGAACTATTTAGTTTTCCTTTTGATTCTGTCAATTTTGGCTTCATATTTTGATGTTCTGTTTTTTGGTAGGTAAAAATTATTATATCTCCTTACTATATTGAACATTTTATTAATAAGTAATGTCTTTCTTTCCTGTCCCTATATTTTTTTTCTGATTTAATGTGAGAGTTTTTTTATTTAGCTAGTATGTATCTTTTGATTGGAGTATTTAGTCTATTTCTACTTGGTTATTAGTGGAAGGCAGGGACTAACTTTTGTCAGTTGCTATTTTCCTTTTAACACCTTCTAGCATTTTTATCCCTCATTTGTTATATTACTGCCTTTTGTACTTTGCTAGATTTTTGTAATTAAATGTTTTTATTCCCATTTCTTTTTGTGGGTGTATGTTTTGCAACTATTTTGTTTGTGGTTACAGTGGGGATTACATCTAACCTCCTAAAGTTACACCACTCTATTTAAATATACATCAACATAAATCCAATAACATATAGAAATGACTTAGCTGGGCTAATTCTTTAAACTCTGTGAACTTTAATTTCTTTAGAAAATGTAGATAATGATAGTACTTACTTTATGCATAACTGCAATGCTTAGATGATATAATCTAGGCAGAGTACTCAGCCCAATACCAGACACAAGATATGGTATGACAATAATTAGTATTTGTTGAATGGATAAATGAATGAAACCATAATGAAGTTCCTGAAGATGCTTCTAAAAAAAAAACTATAATATCTGTATAGCTTCTGGATTTAGAACAATGGTGTCTTTAATTAAGGACAAGTATGTGGAAGAATGTGAACATGGTTTTTAATAGCTGAACCATTGTACCTTCAAAGAAATTGAAGTAATCCAGTTATTTACTGTTCTGGTTACGTGCAATGAAAGAAAATTTCCAGTGCATCTCTTGGATTTATTTCATCAAAATAATAAAAAGACAACCTGGGGGAAATGCTCTCTTTTCTGATTTATCTCTATATGACACGACTCTTAGCCCTGAGTTTCAATATTCTGTTGGAGCAAAAAGAGAGACAAACGGAGGGCCAAACTAGGGTGAGAGAGGAAATAGAAGTGCCTGGAACAATCTTGCCAACCCTGACTCTGTCCTAAGCCTCTTGCTCTCTCCAGGTTGCATTCCTGTCCCTGAGGAGGCCAAGGGCATGTGTTTAGGTTAAGGCAAGGAAGGTGCTAAGTAGGTCCAGGTGGAATTCTTTAAGGCAAACTGGCTTTTCTCCAGCTTTGGATCTTGCTCACATACTTTCTCCAGCTGCACTGCTGCTTAAACCACAGCTGGTGTGTTCTTGCTTGTCCAAGGATGGTTTGGACTATACCTAAAACTTGATGTAAGTGATTTTTAATTCCATCAGAAAGTTGAACTTTGCTAATGAGAAAAAAAATGAGGCAAAACCAAAACCAATTTAAATATGTTAGAATCTCTAAGTCATAATTTTAGAGATTGTGCCTACTGTGGATCAATTCCTCAATTTTCTTACATAAGATTGCTCTATCATTGAAAATCGGACTATACAATATTCTAGAAAGAGTGCATTGTATTAAAGACTTGAAATTAAGTTTCTATGCTCACTCTGTCCCAACCTCATGTGGTCCTTGATTATGTCATGTTGCATTTTTGGTTTCAATATTTTTCTATGCTTATGCATACTGATAGATCTTATCCAGTTCAAAAATACTGCAGTAAGGGAATTAATCTTAGGTCTTTCAAATTGTGAAGTTATAAAATCAACTTTCTTTTATTTCTCCTGTCATGAAGAAACATGAATCAAGAACACTGAATTTACTGAACATTTTAAATTTAGCTCCTTAGAGATTTTAATTATTGTATCTGAATATATTTGAAATAAGTTACTTTCATTACATAGTGAATGTTATTCTATATATTCCCATTGATCCATTACAAATTTAAATCATATTTTCTGAACTATTTAGAAAAATATTTCAAACTTGAATTCAGAGTAAAACAAGATCTTTGTTGTCAATTCCAAGAAACCCAGTTCTGAAAAGTTTTCAAATGTTAGTGAAGGCTTTTCAGGTTACCTGAATGCACCTGCTTGATCAGACCTTCAACTAAGTATTTTCATTGGCAAATATGTAATTTATGAATAAATAAGAAGTTGGAGCCTAAGAAACTGAAGTAATAAGCGCAATGCCTTGAAGTTTTTTGTAGAAAGGCTTGCATGCAGTTTCTACCAAACTTTTGCAAAATTAATTTCAGCAAGTCCAAGTGCTTGGGCTACAAGGGATGACTGCATACAGAGGCCTTTTCACACATGGCTCCCACAGTCCGCGGTTCTTTTCTATTAGCTCTCTTGGCAGCACAGCAGGCCCTCAGGAGGGTCCTTGGTAAACTTCTTTCAGGTGTGTGTGTGTTTGTGTGCGTGTGTGTGCGCACGCCTGTGTGTGTACTGAGCCAATGGATGGCTACCCATCCAGCCCCAGTCAAAATGTTTCCCCCTGGGTGAACAATCCTGCACTGTGAATGTTCTGCAGGTGTCTCAGGGTGTCAGCTGGCCTGTGTTTATTATTCGTGTGCTGTGTACAGGGAGGCTGAGCTGGCCATCAGTAACAACTCTCTGCAAATGGGTCAAGGAAATGAAAATACAGCCTGTACAGCAGGAACTTTTAGGGTCTGGGGTTTTGCTGGCAAACTCTGCCCAAGTTCCTCTTTAGGTGCTACTTTAAAATTGCTACTTGTTTGACTTGGCCAAAGCTTCACATGGTCAGGCCATGTGAGACTGTGAAGGGGGCCCCCGCTGGAAGCAGGTGTGCCACTTTTTCACTTTCACCAGAACACATCTTCTGCTTTCTTCTGCAGAAGCTTGTTTGTATAATGTGTTTTCCAAAAAATGAAAGAGGTGAGGGTTTACTATTAAAGAAGTTAGGAATGATTTGCTTGATTCTGAACTATTTTGCTTTTCAAATCTATTACTCATAATTGAATAAAACGAAACAAACACCTCTTAAAATTGAAAACTTTTCCTTCTCAGCTTACATTTTCAGTGACTCAAGAAGAAGAATGAAAGGCTTTTTTTTTTTTCTTTTTAAATCAAGATCCCTCTGTAATGAATTTCCAAACACCACTAACACGCAGAAAGGACACTGGATTACTTAGTAGGCTCACTCATACTAAAGTGTAGAGCAAGTTTAATATCTTAATTGCAGTATTCAAAAACAATTTTTTTGGGGGGGAAGAAAGTGTTAGTTTATAGAAGTTTCTTAGCACAATAATTTTATGATAAACCAGTTCTGGGATCATCACTGACATTCTCCCCAACAGCTACCCTAATATTATTTTGAACCCTGTTTACTACACTTAAAGGGATCTGGTAAGTTGGATGGGGTTCAGGATTATTAATCTGAGAAACTTTTAACTGTTTCTTAGTGTTTAAAATTTTTCTATCTGCATGATGATCTATATTATGCAAAATGGCAGCTTATGCAATTTGAGAAGTTGCTATTTATTATATTCTTAAAACCTGTAATCTATCATAAAATGTCTTCATTGATCACTTATATACTTAATAAGCATTTATTGAACCATTCATATAAGCTGAAAACATGTAGGCCAGACAGAAGGGACAAAAAGAAAAATTCTGCCCTTCCAACCCATTCTCTGCTCAACTACCATACCAGCAGCCATGAGAGAAACCTTTTGAAACTGGTTAGACTATATAGCTGCTCCTCTGCATAAAACTGCTACAGTCATGCGTGGCTGTATGATACTGCTCTTGACTCCCTCTCCAGCCTCAAATGCTTTGGCACCCTGCCCTCGTCCTCCTCCTGCAATGCTGGCCTTCTTACTATTCCTCCAACACAATTAGCATCCACTATCTAAAGTCTGTTCTTCAATCTGTAGTTGCAAACTTCTAATGTCCATCCTTTACTTCTGGTCTGATTCTGTTGTCAGTAACCTCTAGCTTTTGTCTCATCTCTTTAACTTTCCTAAAGCAGAGATTTTTATTGTTTCATTTTTCTCTCTTGTAGTTCCTGTGTGTGAAACTTGTCCTCCACAGGCTAGAAATTCAAATTCAGGCTAGATAATTGTTGAGTGATAATAATAAATAAGAATTGGGCGAGTGAAAGAACAAATGTATAAAGACTTAGTCTTTATTAGAGAGATATGTGAGTAAATAATAATGTGTCATTATACCATTACAAGTGTAAGATGGTAGTCATATACTTGTATATACTTCTTAAAATATAAATTCACTAATATGTAACTCCAGATGATATTAAAAGTGCATTTGAAAGTCAAATAAAGCAATATTTGTTTCAAGGATTCTTATATTACTAATATTTCTTTTGGCTAATGTGATAGAACCATTTTCATTTGTAGTTCTCTTATCACTTTTAAGCCTCTGGAAACCAAATATAAAAACAACAAAAACACATGCACACACAAAAAGATGATGACGAAAGAAAGAGCTCTCAGTTTTCCATAAGTATTCAGCTGGTTCTCAAGAACTTTGGCTGGAAATTTGCAGTTAATCTTATGGACGCTGCTCCTGAGGCTTTCACTAACCAGGAGAATGGAGCCTTTTTGAAAATCTCTTTAAGTAGAAGCAGACTGCTGATAACATCCTTGTATTTGCTCTTGCCAGTTATATTAAGACTTTCATGGTACTGTGGAAGCTAAAAGCTCTTTTTCCTCCTTAATGAATTGGGATATTTTCCCATAGATCTTTTAGGTTTAGAGAAATGGAAATGAACTAAAATCAGTGTTCATAGAGATCATTTTTGTAGCCTAGCCTAGCAAGGGATAATTCTATTGATTCTCTACTTGCCCTTTTCATAAGTTATATATAAATTCTTCTTCTATATCAATTAGCTATTTTTTTCTCTTTTACTTGTTAAGAAATCAAGTTAATACTGATCACTCACCTGGTTCATTTGATCTGAAGACTTAGTCCCTATGGATATGCTTAGCTCATTAGTAGCAATTTTGTCTGTGGTCCATCTCTCAACTATCTTCAAACCCACCAGTTGATTTAATGTCTTCACACTCCTCGTGGGAACTCCTCAGTCACCTGCACTCACCTGACTAAGCCTGGCCTTGAGTGCATACTTTTATGATGAGGTTGTTATGACAGGGTATATCGTCCCTGCTTGAAGTTCTCACGCATTTCACATGCCTGTTTCTCTTAGCTGTAGTTTGATTATTCCAGTTTTATCAATTTCAATCTTCTCTTGCCATACAATCATTTTCATATACCATTATTTCCTCATATATCTAATTTTAAAAAATATTGCATCCCTCCAGTTTTCCTTACATTGCATATGTCCATCAATCCTCCCAAGTAGTTATCCAGGCCATTTGAAATTAATGCACAGACTTTTCAAACCCAGCTCATAACACTGTGAAGTGGAAGTGTTTTCTTTTCCCTTATGTGCCATTCCCTTGGAGAAAAATATTCTTAGCTGACCTTTCCTGAATGTGCTAAAGTAAGTTAGGTGTTTCTGATTCTTTCCATGCTTGAGAACTCTGCTTGGAGAACTCTAAAATCACTTTGAAGTAAAGAGAATGTTTACATGGCTCAAAATGACAATTTAATATGACAACTTTTCTTAATGCCTTATATCTAGCTGTTATCAAGTTACCCTAAATATGGTTTGATAACTCACTTTAATTTGCTTTTTCCAATTTCAGCAAATTATTATACATCTAGATTCTTTTTTATTTTTTGATGGGTAAAGGATATTTGATAAATCAATTCCTTGAAATAGCGTAAAAATTTTTAATGATGTGCTAAATGAAGCAAGAGAAGATAACTATAAATATAATAACTTACTAGTCTAATAATAGCAAAGATTTTGTCAGATAGAGAAACAGAATGGAATACAATAAAATAGGCCCAAGAATATATAAAACAGAGTTTCAAAGAAGGAGTAAAAGGACAGTTTATTCAAGAGACACTCTTAAAAAAATCTGGCATGCTTTGGAATCAAACAAAAAGAAAAGACCAAAAATAAAGAGAAATTAAAAACACTAGAAGAAAATAGAGTCAGTCTTGCATATCCATAGGTTCCACACCCATAATTGCAATCAACTGTAGATTAAAAATACTGGAAAAAATTGAACATGTATAGACTTTACTTTGCTTTATCATCATTCCCTAAACAACACAGTTTCACAATTTATAAGTATTTAACCTATGTACACAAATGGTTTTTAGCAAAAATAATTGTAATTTCATGCTACATGCCAGATTTATCCTAAATGAAAATGATTGCTGGTTTTTCAAAATACAGGTTTTTTGAGGCTTCTAGTCTAATGGAATTATATAAAAAAATACCAAGGGATCAAATTTGTATTTTAGGTTTTAGAAGATGATGTTAAGGTTACATTTGTATTATAATTTTAATATTTTCATACTATATTATAAAACCAATTAATTTAATTTATATATCAATATTTACAAAACATGGAATATGAACTTTCATGTCAAATATATTACTACTTATCAGTTTGTATGTTGATATTACTATGTATTATAGTTTAATATGCAACTCTTCAGTTTAATACAAAAACTAGATTTAACCTAATAGAGAAAATGGGCCAGCAAATGGATAGGTAGCTCATCAAAGAAAATTCATAAATATTAAATGAACATGAAAAGCATTCAATCTTCCTTGTTATGAAAAAATACAACTTAAAAAGAAGATGTTTTCATGGCTTAAACTGCTTTAATAAAAGATGTGGTCCAAGCAATCTCAAAGATGTTTGGCTGGAAAGTTAGTGCAGTCTTTTTAGAGGAAAATTGAGCCATAAGAATCTCAAATTTGAGAATGACTTTTGCTCTAGGAATAAATATCATACTGAGAAAGACTGCCTAAGAAAATTATCATGCATCATTACTAATTTGTAAATGTGTACAAGTACACTTTCTGCAGAATCATTTTAATAACAGAGTTTTTAAACCAAAAGTCCATAAGTAAATATATAATGCCTTGCTTCACTGAAACATTATGTAGCAATTCAAAGTAATGTAAGGATATATCATTTACAGAGGTAAAATACAGGTTATGAAGCATTTCTATCACATTATTTTATTTTTGCAATAAAATAATTATGTATGAAAAATGTCCATAGTACCGTATTTATGTATCTATTTATTTTTAAAGATCTTTTTGTCTTTTTATTTTTTCACTTTATTATAAACATTTACTACTTTTTTTTACTTTTGTAAAAAAGTTACTTTCAAATGGAAATACTATTTATAGGAAGGAAAAAAGCAAAGAAGGTAAACTAAACATTATTGACCTTGGAATGAGCAAGAGACTAAGAAGACAAGCTGTCTTATGTAGGATTTCCCAGTAAGCACATTCTAGATGAATATTTACATGGAGGAAATTTGGGGGGATATGTTCTAGAAATCAATACTTGTGAAAAGTAAGGGAAATAGGACTAGCCAGATAGAGCTATTGAACTGCAAAGCAGTTGCAATTGACTCCTCCACTATTTCTCTTGGGTGCTTTGGAGGTGGATGGTCTTTGGAGATGTTCTAGTTGAGGTAAAGGGGATGGGCCTCTTGGGGTAAACACTAGTCAGTGCCAGGAAAGTTTGTTGTTCTAGGCAGTGAGATAAGTAGGACACTGAAGAATGTGATAAGGAAGGAAATAGAGAGGGAAAATGGTCACCCATTTCCCTTGTCTCCAATCATTATGTGAGGATAAAAGCAGAGTGACCTTGATCGTAAGGTAAAAGAATGTACTCAAAAAACATCTGAAAATACTTGCATATTAGGCATGTAACCTATCTTGTATATTCACCCTGCTTGTAGGCAGGGTAGAGCCCTTCATTCTGTCCTTACTGCCACAGAGGAGCACATGAAAAATAAAATATCCAAACTGTAGAAGTCCTCTGAGTTCTTCTTTGGATCAGAAAACAATGCACTAGGGTCTTTGCAGACCTGGGTTTGAAGAGGGCCTTACTCTGTTCTCTGCTCTCCAGAATGGACCAGTGAGACATAGGAAGCTCCCAGAGAGAGGGTGGAACCAGGGACAAAGCAGTTTCTTTTGTCTGAAAGCAATTCATGGGGTGGAAATGAGTGCTCGTATTTGGAGGAGTGAATGTTCCTAATTCTTAAAGCATTAAGTGGGGGAACTGTAACACTCGCAATCCTGTTGGTTTTCAGATGAGAATTATTGTATCTTGAAAGTGTCATTAAGGGTCTAGAGTCTGATACTCATCTTGCATTTATCAGTGAAAAGGAATTACAGATGAGATGAATAGGAATGAAGTCACATCAACACAGATCTCTACAGAGTGACATGCATCCTAACTCTAATGTATTAATTTTCACTGAGAAATATAGCTGTCATGAGGACCATAACATCTGTCCTGGCTGACCAATATATTCTCTCCTATGTTGGAAAACTATCCTTGTGAAACAAACTAAATACCAGAAAGTTTCTTGGCTTGTATTACGTCAGGACCAAAGTAATGGTGTTAAAAGATACTGCTTTCAAATTGAGGTAGCTCCATTCTACCATGTCTATATTAAATTTATTTTTCTTTATTTCCAAAGAAACACTATAAATTATTTTTTTCTCAAAAAATTTCTAGACTCAGAGTATAGAAACATTAGATATACAACATTTATATATATATATATATTATATATGTCAGTATATATTATATATACACATATAGACATTATATGTAACATTTAATTTATATCTATGATAGTTTACATGTTGGTTCCAGATTTGGAAGAATCTCAACCACACCCATTTATAAGTGACCTGCCAGAGTAAACTGATTTTGGAAAAATTTTCCATTTGCTTTACATGAGCTTTTCCTATAAAGAAGGTAGTTTGCTTTTTAATCTTATGCTCAAATTTTGAGGTACTCTTTGAACACATTAATTTTTAAAAGTTTCTTTATAAAGGCGATTTCTCAAACAGGAGTATCATGATTATATGTATAATAATTTTCTGGGTTCAAAATATTTTGATTGATAGAATCATCTTTGAAAAACAGCCAAATCATTCTTATTTTTAATGCTGCTATTATTGTTAAAAAATACTTAATTGCAAAACAAATATTCATTGCATTTCTCTATCCCTACTCCCAAACCAAGCTCAAATCCTATCATGGATGAAAACATTGTTAAAAATAAAAAAATTAGAGTTTATATTTCTAGTCCCTTACCAGTATGTATGGTAATAATTTACATATTATTCTATCACTTGCTTTATTTCACTTTCATGTTTTCATTGGAGAATATTTCAGTGTTCTACAGTTATAATCATAACAAATTGATGAAAATCGTATGTATTTTATAGACAAATATAATTAATTCATATTTTCTTTTATTACTAATGTCTAATACCTCATTTTTCCTTCCATCTTATTAATTTTTAAATGAAGAGCACATCATTCAATGCCACATATTAAGTTTAAGTCCTTCCTTGTCTCATAACTCTAACTGTATTCAATCTTTGTCTTCCTTGAGTTTATTTCATATTACTAGTATACACCCTTCTAATTATAGTAAATGAAAATAATAATAATAGGAAGAGTTTATAGTTAGTGACGTTCTGAAAGTTGACTCTGAAAATTATCTTTTTTTCATACTTTCATGTTAGTTTGTCTGAATCTAGAAATCTAGAATTCTATGTTCTAAGTTATTTTTATTAAAATATGGAAGGTAACTTGACCATTATTTCCTAACATCTAATGATGTTGTTGAGAAGTGTGACAATTTTGTTTTTAGGAAAATATCACCAACATTTTAAACTTCTAATTCACTTAGAATTTTAACCTTACTTTGGAGAATATATATGTATATGTATATATGTATATGATATGAATATGCAAATACATATATGCATATACACATATGTATGTACATGCATATATTTAACTTTTAATTTGGGAAATTTATTTTCTCTCTTTAATTCTTCCTTTGCATTTTCTCAGCTCCATCCTGCAGAATTCCTATTGTAAAATGATAGTACAGGTTGAGCATCCCTAATCTGAAAGTCTGAAATCCAAAATACTCTAAAATCTGAAAATTCTTGAGTCCCAACAAGATAATGCATATGGAAAATCCCACACCTGATCTAAAGTCACAGTGAAAATGTAGATACAACAAAAATATACTACTATTGTATAAAATTAACTTCAGGCTGTGTATACATGGTGTACATGAAACAAAGTGAGTTTTGTGTTTCAATTAGCATCCCATCTCCCAAATATTAAATTATATATATGCAAATATTATATTCCCAAATCCAAAACATCAAAAATCAAAAACATTTCTAGTCCCAAGCATTTTGGATGAGGGGTACTCAAAGTCTACTTATAAATTTATCTTTCAGGCTTCAGTTTTTCTCTCACATTTTCCATCTTCATGTCTTTTTGTGCTGCACTGTAGATACAGTTTGAACTTCCAGTCCATTACTTCAATCTTCAAATGTATCTAGTTTGCTCTTTACCTCCATTCTGGGTATAGAGTCATATTATTTAATTAACTATACATCAATCAGAATCAGTTGTAGTTTGGCTAGTTTATTAAAAAATATTCTTTGTTAGATGGAACTGTATGTTTGAAAAATCATCTGAAAGTTGGGAAGGGTACGCTACATCTGGAAAGACTAGGAAACATGATATAACTGGCCACTGCTTCTGCCACTTTGCAGAATCTTCTACCAGGGCTGTTGTCTCCAGGTCCACCTGCCTCAGCCACAATCTGAGGATAAGGTACCTCTACATCCCCTGTTGACTACAAGACCATACAGCCTCAGTCCTGACATGTACCAATAAACAGATGTCAGGGGCTTCTTCTGAATGCCTATGAAGCTATAGTACATTCACTACGACTTCTAAAGCTACCACAGAGAGCCAAATGCCTCCTTGGTTGAACTTGCCAATAGGCTCAATAAAAGTTGCTTGAGTGTGGCCTCCATCTCAGTGCATTCACTTCTGCCTTCCAAATCACACATCCTACATCTCCTTTGAAAAAACTGGCTAGGTCCCACACATAACCCAAGTAGTAGACGAAATGCAGATTTCCTTTCTCTGCCACAAAGGAGTTGGAACAGAGTTGGGTAAAACAGTATATCTTGAGCACTTGCTACATCATATTTTTAGTATTAAAAATTTCTATTTCTCTTTTTTTAAAGATTTTTTTTAAGATGGACACAATATCTTTATTTCTTTTATTTATTTTTATGTGGTGTTGAGGATTGAACCCAGTGCCTCACAAGTGCAAGGCAAGTGCTCTACCACTGAGCTATAACCCCAGCCCTCTATTTCTTTTTTACAGTTGCCTAACTTTACTTTACAGATGTAATATCATCTCTATTCTTAAGTATATTAAATGCTAACTTTGAAATATTTCTTTACTTTTGCCATTAACTCTTTTTAGTTGTTTATTTTTTGCTTGCTTGCTTGGTTCTTCATTTTGGCTTTAGGTTTTCATCAGGTGTTTTACACCATTGGGTTATTTGTTCATATTTGGACTTGATAAGTCCACTTTGCCTTTGGTGAATGTATGGCTAGTTGTATTGGCCAACTTCATATGATGCTTCTTGGTGTGCATGTGTAGAATGTATCGCCAGAAGATGTCTTCTGGATTTTAGATCCCTTTAGGCACTGCCCTGATATCACGGGTCAGAATTCTAAACACAGATTTTATCCTGGGAGCAAATTTTGTTCCTTAATTCTTTTTGTCCCTTGACTCTTCTGACAGAGATAAGAGGTTACCTCAGGCTTTGCTGTGTTTATTTTTCTAGTGTTAATATTCACTTGGGAGTTCCTCCCAGCCAAACTGTTTAATTTGTTGAGAAAGAAAACCAAGTTTTTTAACTTTTATTTTAAATTAATAGCTGAATGCAAGTAAAAATAACCAATTTTGAGAAATGCTCCAAGGAAGTATTTTAAATCACATACTTGGAGTGCAAATTAGTCAGAGACATTCAAATTACTCCCAAATTACAAAATATCTTAAAAAAAAGAATCATATGAACACCAAATTCACTGGGGAGTTGATTTCTTACATACTTTTCTGTTGGAATGTGTGTTCTGGCTCAAGTATTTCTCTTTTATTGAAACTATCTGAAGGCCTTCAAAATCCACTAAAAACATGGAAAAAGTGCCTTTCTTATGGTCTTACTAATGACACATTGACATTCATGTCCATCTGTCTTTGATACCAATTGCTAGCATCATGTACACTTCCAGAGCATAAAAATAGGCACATGCTTTTAACAAGTTTTGGGGTTGCTGAGTAACACGTGTGAACATCTCAACAAATATTTTAAAGGGAAAGGATGTAATTAGCCCACTTTTGGAGGGAAGTGATGAAGTGTAATAGAGTTCAACCTGTTCAAACACACTTTCCAAAGCTTTAAGAAGTCATGTTCTTCTCAGAGTTTTGGGAAAGAGCAATGACAGAAACATAAAAAGAAAATCTATTGTGCTAAATAAAACATTCCAATACTTTTGAGGATTAGCTAACATAAATAATCAGAGCAGGTTAGAGTAGATTGAATAGGTACACTAACTTTTTAAAACATAAGTTATTAGTTGGTAAAGAAGGCGATCCTCAGGGTTATACAAAATGTCATATAAGAGGAAAGGAGGGGTAAGACAAGTTAATACAAATGGAAGAAATGATTTACAGTAGAAGGGGTAGAGAGAGAAAAGGGGAGGGGAGGGGAGGGGAGGGGGGATAGTAGAGAATAGGACAGACAGCAGAATACATCAGAATCTAGAAAGGCAATATGTCAATCAATGGAAGGGAAACTGATGTGATACAGCAATTTGTATACGGGGTAAAAGCGGGAGTTCATAATCCACTTGAATCAAACAGTGTAATATGATGTATTAAGAACTATGTAATGTTATGAACGACCAATAAAAAAAAAAAAAGAAAAAAAATCCAATGTAGCCTCTCTTAGCAACAATAATAAATTCAGATAAATTGATCAATCTGGTTTCACAATAAGCTAAGGACTTTTAAAACAGTCCTTAAAAATTTGCTGAGATTTCTATTTTCCTTTTTTGGTAGGAAATCATATCAAGTTTTTGACTACATTGAGATTTGGTATCAAGTCTACATTTAAACTTTTGCCAATAATTGAATGGCATTATTTTGGTTTGTCTTGTAATTATTATTGCTACTCACATATATTTTTTCCTAAAAAACTAGATATTTAAATGAACTAATTTTCTAAACTTATGCATTCCATATGAATTAAATCAAAGGCTTCTATTAGATAAGTTCTCTCTTATTCAGTAAGATACAGTTGATGAGATGTACTTCTTATTCATAAGCACTAAAACCTTCCTAAGTTGAAAATATATCTACCTCTAATCATTATATATGGGTTGACAGAAAAAGATGTCCTTTCAGTAAATAAATATAGGGAATTAGGAAATTACTTTGACCCATTGTTTAATTTCCTTTATACAATTCTGCTTGATTTTAGCAAAAATTCCTTATAGAATATAATAGAGATTTAAGAATGTCTAAGTTCCAGAAAAATTCCTTTGTTCTTAGAAATTTGCCTTTCATAAATCCAACTGTTGAGTGATAGAATATTGCTTCTCAACTTGGTATTTCTCTTACAGAAATGTCCACGGACTTCAATAATATGCCTATCTATATTTAGTAATATCATTAGACTCAAAATGTGAGATATGAAATCAACATGTACTGCAAATAAGTAATGTAGCAATCTCAATTGTATTTTAGCCATGCTTTGGGACCAAGTAATCTGAAAATCATGTATGAAAATTATGATCAAGTAAAGTTATTTCCTATTTAGCCAATCCATTTGAACATTCTTATCAGCTGGAAAGCAATTCGTGCTAATTTGGCCACACTTGTTGTCTACACTCGACTTCAAGGGCCAGGTTAGATTATAAAGTTGGAAAGGTTTTCAATGGCCTTGAAAATAACAGATTGTTCAATAAATACTTCTGAAACAAATAAATGGAATTAATGACAGATATTTCTAATGGCATATCCAGTGCTTCCACTGTTTTTAGAGATTCCTTCTTCATTTTAAATGGCATTTCATCTGAGAAGCTTTTCTTATACAATCCCAGGATGAGGGAGGGGACTTTCTTAGAATGTTAATCCTCCACATACAAACTCCTACTGAAACATTTGTCCCCCTGTACTTTAATAGTGCAATAGTGAAGTGTGCCCACCCACACTGAGGTCTCATGAGAGATGGGGACTGTGTCTGCCAAGGAATCTCTGGCACATCAGAGCTGATGAAACTTCAAGCCAACTGTAAGACAGAGCATTACAATTGTGACTCACTGGTCACCTTACCTTAGTGGGCACCAATCAGACATATACTCTTCACTATTTTCACAAACTTAAGTTTTTGAAATTTATCATGTGTGAATACATTTCTCTCTGTCTCAATAAAAGATCTCATCTTCTACTATTGAAACTTGGTGGCTGCTATTTTAATTCCTTCTTACATGATCCTTTTGTATTTTAGCTTCCCTTTATTTTGAATCCTTCCTAAAGCTCACATCTCTTCCTATATTATATTTTAGTACATTTATCACCTTCCTAATGTTCTCATTTAATTCCAAATTTGTACTATTCCCGGTTTCCTTCTGAATTCCTCCCCATGTGTGTTTCACTAAACTTCTTTCATCTGCTCTCCTTTCCATCCATTTGTGGCTCTGGGCCATCAGTTTACACCAAGATTAATCTCCAAAGCCTCAAGCATAAGATGCCTTATCTTCAGTCTTTGAAGTCCTTTACAACTAACTCTCTGGCCATGCAGCATCTTGACTCACTGGCCTTTGGATGCAGAATAGACACATCTGACCCAGTACTGAAAGGTCACTTCTCTGAGTGACCACAGATATCTGAGTCAGCCAGCTGTGGTAAAAGGGACGGTCTGTAGCTACGAAACAGAGTAAAATTAACCAGACCATCAGAGATCAAACCTACATCCTTGGCCACCATCCTCAAAGCATTAATTATTAACAACTAAGTGAAACATTCACCAATACACCTGCCATATTAAGTAAGTGGGAAATTCAGGTGACAGGCTTTGAAGCATGGAAACATTTTCATCTAATAAATGAAAACCTAATGTGAGAAGCAAATTATTACCACAGCTGATCACAGTTTATACAACTAAATCACGTTTTAAGGGATGGCTACATTATGATGCTCACATATTATATATAACATGTGCTTTTGTTTGGGGAACATATTTTTGCAATGGATATTAGATACATATGCTTCTAGGTGTCACTGAAACGAGATCACAAAGAAAGTATTGTCATTTAAAATATATAATTTAATTTGCATATTAGAAATATCTTGGTTAAAGAGTACTGCAACTTAAGTAACTTGTTTTTATGACATTTTTTTAGAGTTCTGTAAAAATATAAAGAATCACATTATTTCTAAAGTTCAGAAG
Source organism: Urocitellus parryii (assembly GCF_045843805.1). Lineage (NCBI taxonomy): Eukaryota > Metazoa > Chordata > Mammalia > Rodentia > Sciuridae > Urocitellus > Urocitellus parryii. The sequence goes on from NC_135540.1 coordinate 81,120,239, forward strand.
TGGTTTAGGTGAAATCAATTATCATTTTAGTACTGAAGTCATTGTAGAGTATAAAAAGGTTATGAGGTTACATACATACAAAGAATATATTCTTGCAGTGGAGATAAGACATATGTCCATGTGCAACAGGACAAGAAGGGCAACTGGCACATTTCAGTGAAGGTTCAGATCATGGAGCATTTGTTTCAGGCTGAAATGATTTAATCATGAAGGTTTCACTACACAGGTGGGAACTGAAATGAGTTTTGAAAGATGGATAGGATGATGCTTATATATTAGCTTCCTGAGGCTGCAATGACAAGTGAACACAAATTGGGTGTTTTAAAACAACAACAGAAATGTGTTGTCTCATAGTTCTGGAGGCCAATAGCCTGAAATAAAGTGGTAGGGCTAGTTGTCTCCAGGAGATTACATGAGAAATTTTTCCATGCTTTTCTCCCATATTCTGGTTGCTGGAAAGCTTTGGCATTCCGTGGTTTGTAGATGTGACATGGCAATCTCTGCTTCCAGCTTCACGTTGTCATTGTCTCTTTTTTTTTTGGGGGGGGGGTTTATTGGTCGTTCATAACATTACATAGTTCTTAATACATCATATTACACGGTTTGATTCAAGTGGATTATGAACTCCCGCTTTTACCCCGTATACAAATTGCTGTATCACATCAGTTACCCTTCCATTGATTGACATATTGCCTTTCTAGTGTCTGATGTATTCTGCTGTCTGTCCTATTCTCTACTATCCCCCCTCCCTCATTGTCTCTTGACTCTCATTCTCTCTTCTTCTTAGAAGGGTAACAGTTAGTGGATTTAGGACCTGCTGTAGACCCAAGATAATTTCATCTCAAGTTTCTTAATTCATCACATGTGCAACGATCCTGTTTCCAAATAAGGCTGCATTCTGAGGTTTAGCACCAACAGGAAATGTGGGGATGGGGGCACTATTTAACCCACTGCAGATGGGTAGGATAATGCTCACCTAGGCAGAGAACTCTGATTAAATTCCTTCAGGGAAGGGTAGGTAATTAAAAAAATGTGAAAACTACAGTGAGAGTCAGACACTGTTATAAGTGTTTTATGTGTGTTATTATATTAAAATTTCTCCAAAAACCCTAACATGTGGATGCTGTGATAAGTCCCACTTCATAGGTGAAAGTATCAAGCCTTGGAGTTATGAAGATGCTTAGCCCCAATCATTTATCTTGTAATTGACGCATTGGACCTAAAACCCAAACAATCAGAACTCAGAAGGCCAGGGGCAATTCCAAACATTATTGATGCAGCACAATAGGAAGGGATACAGGGAGAAGAGAAGGTGGCAACAGTTTGGGATGTTTTTGAAAGTTAATTGAGGGGAGCTGGTTCATATTCTGTAAAGAGTCACTGAAAATTTTGAGTATATGCATAGCACAGTGGGAACTGGCTAGGGAAGATTGAGCCAATCCTAATGTTAGGATTGACTGAAGAAGGAGATTTTGATGCAGTCTGTTAGACCTTTGAACTAGAATGTTATTTCCACAAATCATCAGGACAGCCTACTGTAGGGTAGTGGTGATTATGACTCATCTCAAACAAGTGCTTGAGGGATTAATCCTGCCTGTGTGAGATCCTTCTTCCCTCTTTCCATTTCTTTTTCATTTTTTAAAGATCTTTCTAAACAGGAAAGAGTTTGAAGTGTTACCATAGAACACTTCCATGGTTTATTGTGTGGACAATTTTACTTCCTAGGACAATTTTCCAATTTTCCTATCTGTCCCCTAGATTAAAACAATGCAATTCTCCTGTTCCCACCCAAAGGATTTAGCTATAATACACTATCAACCAAATCATGAGTGATCCCTTCCCGTATAATTATAGGGTGTGCCACAGTACAGATGTCTCCATGCAAAGCAGGAGTAGCCTGCAATTAGCAAGAATTCTGCAGCAAATGTGGTTAGAGGCAAAAGGTTTACTCTAAATTTGACAGCTACCGCTATAAATAGTTTGTTGGCTTTTTTTTTCTTTGTCAAGGACATCTTTGCTTCATCTGAGTATTTTCTGCAAAATAATGTTACAGCAATGGATGCCATATGTAAAAGCTGTTTTTGCTTTGGACTGGTTTCTCCCTATTCAAAATGGTCTGAATAATCCATTATGAAAAGGTCTCTGCATTTTCCTTGCATCTGGAAGGTATGCATATGAATTTATAATGCTTATGTGAGGCATAAGTCAGTGGTTAGTTCATCTGATTGTAAATCATGTGACTATGTACCATGACCACATTAAAACTGAACCACAAATAAAAAGGGAGAATAGGCTGTAACCTATAATTACGGCTCTCAGAATCAAGACCCTCGAAAGCATTTAGTCCTAAATGTGTCACATGTAAGAGATGCTTGAAAAATCACATTAGTTAATGTCTAACATGTGCAGCACATGGAGTAGCAGGTTAGAAACGTTTGAAATGCTTACTTTATGAAAAGGCAGAAAAGATCACTATATATACTCCATGCAAATGCTTTATGGCTGACCATGTAACATATACTGAAATCAAAGACCTCTATTTGATCAATTCAGTAAATTCCCTGCACATCAAAATTTAGAATGTTATTTTAGAGCATTTTGGATGTTATATTTGAATATAAAATTAAGTTCAACATTTCATTATGTTGAAATATAGGAACATAGCTCCTATTCTATTGGAAAATAACTGAAAATATAGACCTATGTCACACACTGTGTTTGATATTTCAGGTTAGACTAATACTGTTACTGCATGCAAATGTTCTCACAGAGGTCAGCCAGGGTAGCAGCATATTGTCATCCATGAATGCCAAATTCCTCCTTCAAATAGAAGTCTGATTAGTAACAAAAAGAATTCTGAACAGATATGGTTTTGTCATAATCAACATATATATCCTAGAAAACTTTAACAGATAAATTAATTGGTTTAACTCAGGGTTTATTGTTTTGGAATCAAAATTTAAAAAAAAATATTAATTTTATGGACTTCTGAATGTTTACACAGGAAATTCTTTAACTTATGTATAACATTTTTAAAAGTTCTATCTCATGAAAGAAAATGCAATTTCCCCCTTTGTTTCCCTTACTAACACTAACTGTTTTTAAGTTGCTCATAGTCTGTGGGTGGATTTTCTTCTTAGTTTTCTCTATTTGTGACACCAGCATGCAGTTACTTTAAAAATTTTAGTAATAAATCTTTGTAATTAATTAGGTCCTGTTACACCTTCCTACCCTAGTCCATTATATATACTTTGAAATGGATTGTTGCTATTTATTTTCATTTGTTTTCTTTCAAAATGAAAATAGTTTTATTATTTTTCCTGATTACAAGAGTAATTGTGTTTATTATTACAGAAATTTGAAGATTATTTGCATGAAAAAGTAGTACATATAACCTGAAATAGTACATATAACCTGACTTCCACTTAAAAGACAACTCGGGAGTAACTTCGATATTGTAGTTATTGAAAAGGAAATGTTGATGAGTGTCTTTTTAGTCATGAAGTTTATGAATATGTGAAATTTGATATTTCAATGTTTGAAAAGGAGGAACATAAAGGCAGCTTTCTAGTCTCTTATTCAGAACTGAAATTCTAGACTATACTCTGGCCTCTGGGCTTTAGGCTGCACATGAGTGATCTAAGCATGCTTGGGACAGTATGTGAAGGGCTGAGTGGGCAGGTGAAGGCTGGAGAAGCCTGGGAGAAGCATTGGGCCCTAACTGCTTGTGAGACTGGAAGAATGTTACAAAGGAAAAGGTAATGATATTCAAGGTATCTAAGACCTGAAGCCAAACCCTGCCTTCTGGGAGGTCACAGAGTCTGACTGCCATCTTTGTTCACCATCATGTTTTTATTTTAACTACAGATTATTAATGAACTGAGGCTCCCTAGTAAGAGAATTTTAAAATGGGTGAAAAATGTCATCAGTCAGGGGAATGTAGTAAACTACTATCACAAATGTTTTATATGAATGCTTTTCATCATGTTTATTCAATGTGAAAGCTCTTTTTCAAAAGCCAGTTAGAGAAAAAAAGTAGCATTTTTCTTGGACACCATGCCATGACTTAGAGTTGAAAGGTGCCAGGATCTTTACTGAAGGAAAAGTTTGAAGAGTATATTTTCTTACTAAAGCTTATCTATTAAAAATCGGCACATTTTTACATATTGCTTTTTGTCAATGAACTTTTTAAATCATTAAATAAATGCCCTTGAATAGTTTCTAATCATTTTCTGCTGCTTCTTTGTGGTAAAACAGAGTAAAAAATGTGTAAGGTGTTGCATAGTGCAATATGTTAATTATTTCATACCTGGAAGATATATTAATTTTTCATACAAAATAACCCTAAGAATTATGATTTATTCCTATGTGTTGATTCATGAGGTGGTTGCACATTTGCAACATATACTTTCCTTTTAAAAAATAACATATTTGAAGTATTTGTCTTTATTAGATGAAAAGGAGTGTCAAAATATATTGTACTCATTTACCCCTTTCTTAAAATTACCTTTCTTTCCAAATAAGTTTATGTATTTGAAAGAAAAGAAATCATCTTCAAAGTGCAGAACCCATTGCAGGTAGATAATTTGCTTCTAAAAGAAGTAGCATTTGCTTCAACTTTATAAATCACCATCCTTCAATAGACACTAATTCACCTCATGAATTAGTCTAAAGGTAATTCTTTCTCATTTTCAAAGCATGCATAAAATAATTGGGCCTCTGCTCTTCTAATTATTAACAGAAAAACTAACATCTTCAGATGGTTAACATTAACAAGATACATCCTAGAGTATGGACTGTGTACCATCTAACCGAATTTAGAATTCTTCAATTTCTTACCATCTAAGAGGAAAGGAGTGTTGTGTGTAAGCAGGTACTGTGGCGCACCACTACTTCAATGCTTTTAGAAAGGCTGCCATTTCCATGGTGATGTCCAGCAACTCCTGGATGACCCAGCAAATTCTAGTTCATCCTTCAAGGTCCACCCTAAACACTTTGATATGTTCATTGACTCTTAGTACTAAATCACTGGGATTAATGATGTCTTCATAGAAGGTACAATGGGACTGAAGGATAACTCACCAGGATAATAATTTTTGCTGGGTTTGTTCGTAATGTGTTATGATTTGGATGTGAGGTGTCCTCTAATAGCTCACATGTGAGACAATGCAAGAAGGTTCAGAGGAGAAATGACTGGGTTTAGATTGGTTAAGTGTCTTAACCCAATCAGTAAATTAGCTGAGTAGTAATTGAAGTGGTAGGGTGTGGCTGGGGGAGGTGCGAATTGGGTTGTGGCTTTGGTGTATATAATTGTATTTGACAAGTAAGACCTCTCTCTCTGCTTCTTGATCATCATGTGACCTGCTATCCTCTGCAGCACTTTTTCTCCATGATATTCTACCTCACCCAGGACCCCTGGGGAATAAGCTTGGTATATATGGACTGAGATTCTGAAACCATAAGCCCTTAAATAAACTTTTCCTCCTTTACAGTTGTTCTGGTTGGGTCTCTTAGTCACAGCAGTGAAAAAGCTAAATAATACATAATGCATCTTTTGTGATATATCTTGATAACAGTGACTGCTCAAGGTCTGAGTTAAAAAATATTTGCCAAATGAATCTCTTTGCAAATTCCTTATAGACTTGTTTCCTATTTATAGTTTGGTTCTGTATTTGATTATCACATTCCTCCAGGATGCCTTATAAATATAGATCCTAGCACAGGATCTGTCACAAAATAGGTGCTTATTAAATATCTAATAGATTGATGTTTAGTAACATGAATTTAGAAAAGCAACCTAAATGCCTTCTTCTGAAGATTGTTAACAGATGAATAATATGAGGAATTAAATCTCTCCATTGGGACTTAAGGATAAATGACAACATATGTGCCATGCTTATCAATGAATGGTAGACATACATTTGCAATTTTCTAATTATGAAACCAATTAGCATGAATATTATTTACTTAATTTAAAGATGTATAGAAAGCACTGAGTTCAGATTGTCTCTTAGTTGCTATTGAGTGGCTTTTTAATACATTCTTCTCATATCCAACTCATTATTATTTTACTCAGTAGAATTCTGCCATAGTGTATTATAGGATTCTTAATTCCGAATTTATCATATATCTCTGTTCTACCAGAGTTTTATCATTACTACTATTCCCTGAATAGGTATTAAAAAAGTTAGTTGCTATTTTATTTTCTAAATATGTTTTGGCTTTAATTTCAAAAGTTGTTTATTTTTTGAATGAAGAAAAATCAGTTCCTACATTCATGAAGCATATAATTCAGTGGAATGATCCTCATTATTTCACTTTCCTCTGAAAATCTGTGGTTTCTTTCTATTAAAGAATGTGTGACAAGAAGGATTCTACTCTCAGAATACTTAAAATTTAAAAACATTACTTTTATACCTCTCAAATATTTTCTTTAAAATTCAATTTTCAAAACTTATTTCATATATATGTATATATCCTAATATTATATATATACATGTATACACACTAAATATTGTACCTATTTTATGCCTATGTTGTCAATAAATGGGAATTTCAATAAGCAAAAAAATGGACAGTCCTGTCGCCTAGTGCCTAGTTCTCTTATTCATAAAATGTAACAATGGGATTGGTGTCAGATGAAGTGATAATACAATAACCCCTCTAACATGACAGCTATAATTACTTTACACTCATATCTCCTATAATTTTGTCTATATTTAATTTGCCAAGGTCACCTGCAATTTAATGGAACTCCAAGATACTATTATTCAAATGTAATTTTCTAGAGAGAAGTTGTGCCACTGAAGAAAGATAATGAACATATAAGAGGGGAAAAATCAGCAGAAGTAATATCTAGAGTGGATGAGAATGAAGCAAGCAATGATTACATGATAAATTTATATACCACCTATGAGAAAATTTCACAAACCCAACATAAGTCCATGTAATTATATGGCAAAAATAAAGTAATTTTTTAAAAGTTCAACACATTTGCTAATATACTGACAATATTTATTGCCTCTTTTATACTCACTAAATGGTGTATACTAATTGCTGGTGGCACTGCAAATTGGTTCAACCACTCTGGAAAGCAGTATGGATATTCCTTAGAAAACTTGGAATGAAACCACCATTTGACCCAGCTAGCTATCCCACTCCTAGGTCTTTATCCAAAGGACTTAAAATTAGCATACTATAGTGATGCAGCCACATAAATGTTTTTAGCAGCACAATTCACAATAACTAAACTGGAACCAACCCTTCAATAGATGAATAGATAAAGAAACTGTGGTACATATACACAATGGGATATTATTCAGCATTAAAAGAGAATAAAATTATGGCATTTTCAGGCAAATGGATGGAGTTGGAGAATATCATGCTAAGCAAAGTAAGCCAATCCCCCAAAACCCAATGCCAAATGCTCTCTCTGTTAGGTGAATGCTGATCCATAATGGGAGGGGGGCATGGGAGGAATGGAGAAAGTCTGGGCAAAGGGGAGGGAGGAGAAAGGAGGGAGCATGGGGGCAGGAAAGATGGTGGAATGACATGGACATCATTACCTAGGTACATGTATGACTGTACATATGGTGTGACTCTACATCTTACAAAACCAGAAAAATGAAAAGTTATACTCCATTTGTGTACAATGAATTGAAATGCATTCTGTCAAATATACCTAATTAGAACAAATAAATAATTTGAAAAAGTGGTATATACTATTACTCTAAAAATATTCCCTTAAAATTACTACTTATCCCACTAATAGACTGGAAAGTATAAAAGAAAAAAAAAAGAAAAAGTTCAGCAAATTTTCTATACCTAGCCTGGTACAAATGCTATAGATACAAAGAAACATCTTTGCACTTACTACATTTATTTGTGTTCCTCTGCTGGGCTTTGAATTTTCTAATACTTAACTTATTCCCTGGCGATCGTAAATGTTTAATAGATATTATTGAACAAATGAATGAGTGAAAGGGAAGATCTTCAGATGGAAGAAGCAGCCTATTGTAGATAAGGAAGCATGAAGTCCTTCAACCTGTCTGAGGTTACATAGGCAGCTTCAGTTGTTTAGAGTGAACAGACTAGAGGGGAATTATAAAAGAAGAGATAGGGATGAAGGCAGGGAAGAGACTGCTTTGGCAGCAATGTGGAAGGAACCCTGAAGTGAGTCCAGAGAAGAAGCAGGATCACTCAGTTTCCCAGTGAGCAGTGAAGAGGCCTGGACTAAAGCAATGGAACCTGGGAAAGAGAAAGGAGTTATGATGAGTTTTAAAGGCAGAACATCCAGGACTTGATGAAAATAAATGTGGGAAGTGATTGAAAAGGAAGTTGGAGATGCCTCTCAAACTTCTTCTTTGGGGAACTGGTTAATGGAGATGCTACTAACTGAAACTGAGAATTTGGGGCTGCCCACTCTCCTACTTAACCCTGTGATGGTCTACTCATTTGGCTCTCTTGCTCTGTTCACCTAATGTTGATGTTCTATGAGGACCATTCCCAATCCTCATTTCATCTCACTTTATGTATCTTTCGTGAATGATATTATTTATTCCCAAGGTTTCTCATATCACCTTTCATTAATGACTCTCTTTAATTTGCTGCACTATTGCTTGTTCCATATTCACATATTTAACCATGAATATCTCTATTTCACTCCTAGAGAAGTCCAATAAAATCTAATTCTCCTACCTTTAAATTTCAAGTTTGGGTTCTTTAGACAGTCAACCATGAACTTGCCTTTCTAAAAGCAGACATGATTCCTGGGACCTCCTACTACCTCATAAACACTTCATATTGGCCAGTAATGTCCGTTCAGCTCTACCATGTCTCAATGGCTTGTCCACAATAACCACTTAAGTGCAAACCCTTCTCATCATTCCGTGGACTACTTCAATAGCCTCTCAGCCAGTTTATTCACCCCAAACTACTCATTTTCATTTCATCTTTCAAACTGCCATCACAGTGACACAAAATGGGTCCTACCATTGCCTTGCTTAAAGTATATTTTCACATCTTTAGTAGAATCAATATGGTAGCCACTAACTCCATGTGGCTACTGAGTACTTGATTATATGACTAGTCCTATTTATGGTGTGCTATAAACATAAAACACACATGTATTGTTGACAACCTGATATGAAAAATACAAAACATGTCATTAATAATTCTTATTTTAATTATATGTTAAAATTATGACATTTTTGAGAAGATTCTGAGGAGGTGGCAGAGCAAGAAGCATCATAAAATTCCCACTAGAAAAAATTTCACTGGTAGAATCCATTGTCATAACTATTTTGGAATTCTAGAGTCTATTTAAGGCTAGAATTTACCATGTGAAGAATTTCAGCTCTTAGCACAGTAACAGTTACCAATTGCCAGCTCTAACCTGGCCAGCCAGTCAACTATGCATATATTCCTAATGTAACCTGTTTGCAATTCAACACAACCAGAGTGGGCAAAGAGGATATTATCCTACAAATGTTAGGAAACTGTGCTCTGACACTGATTGCTGGTTTTGATCACAGGTCCAGACAAAGAGGTGGGTGGTCCTTGTTGTTACCCCACCTGCTTATCTGAATTTCAGGAGACTTAAAGGGCTAGTACTCATCCTCTTTTCCCTTTCATTTTTCTCTTTTCCCCTTTTTGTGAGCCAGATAAGAAGGACTTGGACATTTTAAAGCAACTGCATATTTGGGAAGAATTAGAAAGTGACTGTGTATACATAGAGAAAAGGGAAAGATACAAAAAAATATAAGAAGACTTGGAGTTTATATCTCAAACTGATCATTGACACAGAGATAACAATAAAAAGAAGCCAAAACAATAAAATCAAACAATAATAAAAACAGCAAACCCTAAGGAAGGGGAAAAATCCTAATTTCCAGAGTTAATACAGTGGTAGATTCAAAGGTCAGGTTTTCAACAACAGCATCACAATGAATACAAAGAAACAGAAAAGTATGGAACACTAGAAGGAAAACAGAACAAATCAGCAGAAACTGTCAATAAAAGAGACTTGGAGCCAGATCTGCTGGATAAGATCTTTAGAATAACTCTCAAAGATGCTCAGAGAACTAAAGATGTGCAGTTAGCAAAGAAAAGGCCTTAATAAGATGTAAATATCAGTTAAGAGAGGGAAAAAAAACTAAAAAAGAACCAAAATCAAATTCGACAGCAGAAAAATATGACTGCAATAATAAATGCATTAGAGGGATTCAAAGATATATGTAAACAAAAAAAGATTCAGTGTACTTGAAGACAAGAAAATCAAAATTATCAACTCTGAGGAAAAGAAAAAAGATTAAGAAAAGTGAACAGAGCTTAAGAGACCTTTGAGGCACCATCAAGCGTTCCAATTTATATATTGCAGGAATGTCAAAAGGAGGAAAGAAACAAAAGGCGGCAGAGATGATTCAAGGAAATAAGAGCTTCGTTTTTTTCATATTTCTGTATATAAAGTATGTTCACACCAATTTATGCCTTTATACAGGTACTTGGTTTTTCTGCATTAAATTCTTAATACACATATATACCACAATTTTTCATATCTGTTTGTATATAAAGTATGTTGACACTCAATTCAAGTCTTCATACATGTACTTTGGATAATGATGTCTATAACATTCTACCATCCTTGTTAATCCCCTGCCCACTCCCTTTCCCTCCCATCCCTCTTCCCTATCTAGAATTCATCTACTCCTCCCATGCTCTCCCTCCCTACCCCACTATGAGTCAATCTCCTTATATCAGATAAAACATTTGGCATTTGTTTTTGGAAGATTGGCTGACTTTACTTAGCATTATCTTCTCCAGTGCCATCCATTTACCTGCAAATGTCATGGTTTTGTTCTTTTTTAATGTGGAGCAAAATTCCATTGTGTGTATATATATATAGATATAGATATAGATATAGATATAGATATATCACATTTTTTTATCCATTCATCCACTGAAGGACATCAAGGTTGGTCGGCTCTGCAGTTTAGCTGTTGCCCTATATATGTAATAAGAATTGTAATGCTTTCCACTGCTGTCGTGTATTTAAAAAACAAAACAAGGAAAGTTACAGGGACACAGCCACATTAAAAAAAAAAACAAGGAAAGTATTAAGATGATAAGAAAAATAAACAGAAAAAGGGAAATAATGGCTGCAAACTCAAAAATTTTATGACAGACATCAATATAAACATTCAAGAACCTCAAGAATTTGAAGTAAGTTGAACTCAAAGAGATATATATCAAGACACATATTAATCATATATCTTAAAACAAAGGCAGAGGGAATCTTAAAAGCTGGAAAAACAACTTGTATCGTATAAAGGATGCTCAATAAGACAGTAAGCAAATTTTTCATGAGAAATTTTGGATTCCACAAGGCAGTGGGCCAGTATATTCAAAGAGATAAAAGAAAAAACAACCTATCATCTAAGATATCTTAAGTCTAGAAAAACTATCTTAAGATATCAACTATCTTAAGTCTAGAAAAACTGTCCTTCAACAGTGAGGGATAAATTAAGACATTTCTAGATAAACAAAAGCAGTGAGATTACCATGGGGTATGGCTTGCAAGAAATGTTGAAGAGAATTCTGCCTGGTCAAACAAAAGGATGTTAGGAAGGGATTTGAAATTTTGTAAAGAAATAAAGCTCTCAATAAAGGTAAAATACATGGGCTATAACAAAGACTAATATTATTGTAAAGAATGTTTTATAACTCTATTTTGTATTCCATGTGATTTAAGAGACAAATGCATTAAAAATATTAGTCTAAAAGCCAGAATTATTGTTAATTTTGGTTTGTAGTTCTTTATCATTTAAAAATAATTTTAGAGACAATAATGTAGAAAATGGAAGGCATAAATCTAGAAAAGCCATATATACAAAACCAAATAGAAAAATTATATAAATAAGTACTCTTTGTCACTCAATGTAAATGAATTAAACTCTCCAATCAAAATATAGAGATTGGTAGAATAGATAAAACAATGCTCTAACTGCTTTCTAAAGATATTCCTTTTAGATAAAAAGCACAAATAAATTAACTGTGAAAGGAAGGAGATATTTTATGCCAATAGTAACTAAAAGAGCAGGGATAGTTGTAGAAATATCAGACACAATGGACTCTAAATAAAAAATTCTTGATATGAGACAAAGAAGGACATTAATTATGGAAAATATGGTCTTAAGAGGTCTTTGTACACCCATGTTTAAACTACCATTATTCATAATAAAAAATAGGTAGAAGTAACTCAAGTATCATCGAAGAATGAATAAATAAGCAAAATATGATATATCCATACAATGGATTAAAAAGGTGGAAAATTCTGACATATGCTACAACATGGGTGGACTCTGAGGACATTACTGGTAAGCAAAATAAGCCTGTCACAAAAAAGACAAATATTCTATATAAGGTGTGTAGAGGATTGAAAATCAGAGAGAAGGTAAGTAGAACAGCGATTGCCATTGGCTAAGGGAGAAAAGAATGAGCAATTATTGCTGAATATAGAATTGCAGTTTTACATTAAGTTAGTTGTGAAGGTGGATGACGGTAATGGTTGCATAAAAATATGAATGTATTTAAGTCCACTTGCTATGGTCTAAACAGTAGTGTTAAGAGGTAGGGCTTTAGAAGGTTATAGGTAGGTCATGAGGCCACCTTGTTCCTCAGTGAGATTAAAAGTTCTGTAAAATAAGCTTCACACAGGGTTTGGCCCTTTTATCCTGCTATCCTTCCATTGTGTGGGAAGACACCCTGCTGCTATTTTTGCCTTTCCATCCTTTCCACTGTATGAGGATACAGTAAGACAGCCCTCACCAGACACCAAATGCTGGTGCCTTGACCTTGGAATGCCCAGCTTCAATAACTATAAGAAATTAATTTCTCCTCTTTATAAATCATCCAAAGTTTCTCCTCTTTATAAATCACCCAATAAGTGGTATTTTTTATAGCATTACAAATACTTAAAAATAGCTAAGATGGCAAGTTTATGCTATGTGTATTTTACCTCAATAAAAATTGGAAAAAATGTAATATTTTAAAAATATTGAATTAAAAATATATTTTATGTTATTGTTTATGAATGTAGTATATTGTATTCTATATGCTAAATGTTACTAAAATTAATTTTACTGTTTTTTTCTACTATGGCTACTAGACAATTTAAAACTGCATAAGTAACTGGCCTTATATTTCCACAGGATGGGGCTGACTGTAGAAAAAAAGATGCAGTTTTTCTCTTGCTTTAGATTTCATCTACTTCTTCAGCCTCTTAACTGGGCTTTGGATGAACCTATGGTCCAGCTTGAGAGAACCTGTCTGGTATCTGCTATGCAGTTCAGGCTGGGAAGCTCTTGTACACATTCAGACTTCTAAACACCTTGGTTTCTTTGAGGGACATCTTTTCAATTTTTAATTCCCAAGGCAAAATCCTGATTTCAATTGTTTTCTTTGTGACTATTTCTCTGGTCCATGGCAGACATCATTGACCCACTCCCTCTTGTTGTTTTCTTTAACTCATGATGTTGATATAATCATATATATATATATATATATATATATATATATATATGATTATAATTCACTAAGGAAAATTGTTTATACATATATCAACAATTTTCCTTAGTGAATTATAATTATAGGTATACACTTATATCCCATAACAGGCTGTGAATTTCCCCATAGACTCTAGATGTACTTAATAAATATTTGAAGAATAAAAAAATTTAAATGGGATTTTGAGTCAAATAGATTTGATATAAATTGTGTGTCTATCACTGCTTAGATATGTGAATTTGAAAACTTTATTTAAATTCTAACATGCAGAATATAAAATAGGTTGAATTGAATCCCTATTTATTCTGTTGCATACCATTTATACTTCTTTTCAAAATATATACTTTATTTCAGCTCTCTTGCCATATAACTTTTTTGTCAATAAAATACAGATGTTTCCACATTCTAAGGTTAGTGAAAAATATTAGTATGAAGAAATGATTTAAATTAATACAAGTATGTACCATAATTATAGAATTCAGTTTCTTACATATTGTAGTTTTTAATTATACTATTTTTCTGAACTTAGGAAATTCAAATAATTAAATGGACACTGAATGCTTAAACTATAGAATGGCTAAGGGAAAGAACAATCATTTTCAGATTGTACTTAGGGAAATAAAATAAAATGAAAAGAAGTCATGATGGGGCTTATTTCAAATACTTATAGTTTTCCCAGCATGTCTTCTATGTGAAGGTTTCAAATATTAAAGACTATTTTGGATGGCAGAAAGAGTGATATGCATCTGGGAGCTTCTAAGATGGCGGAGGGAATGTCTAGCATGCTCTGGATGACCTCTAATGAAACAGATCATGGCAGCTAATAAAGAAATCATTAAAGGCATGGATTGGAGAACACATAATTCTGTTATTCTTTTAAGATGAAATATGATAGAATGAAAATAACAAGTGAAAAATAAACAATAAGGAATCACATATACCACAACTCAAAGCATTTACTTGATTCTAAAAATATGTATTTTGAGTAAAACCAGGCCATAAAATGAATAAGCCAGAGTGTTCTAAAACTTCTGTCCCATTGCTCTCAAAAATATATTAAAAAACTAGTTATTACTTCCTCTTTCCATCTCTATAATCCTTGCATGGAGGCTTTCTTTTGTAAATTAAGCCAGGTGTTTGAGCTATGCATATTTAATTTTTTAAATTAAAATTACAGCAACAATCACATATAGACAATTTTCAGAGAAATTCATTTTAAAGGTTTAAATTATGTTTTGAAAATATAGAGTGTTTTGTGCTTCATGCTAATTTGTGACTTCCTCTTTCAACAACCAAAATAAATGGCCTTCAAGAGACCAAAAACAAAACAAAATAGATGTTTCTCTGTCATCAAAAAGTGCTTGCAAAACATTAGTGTCCTGAATAAGTTAATGAATTAAAAAACAAAGGATTATATTTCTACTGAACTTTAATAGGAACTTGAACATGGAAAAAACAGAATGCCTTGGGTAAAACAAACTTGAGATTTTACTTAACCTATTCTTGGGAAAACTCAAAGCACCTGTCTTTGTAGGTAGGTTTTCCTATTCCAAATTTATCAACAGTCTGGTTTTTCTGTCTTTTGTCTTTCTTTCTGGTTAAGTCTATAAATACAGAAGTTGACAAGGATTTACAAACAACCTGCAGGGTATGATGGAACATGAATGACTCACCCGTCCTGATTTCTTCTGCTGACCATCAACCAGAAGAATTCATTATTTTATTTGTGTCACTCTTACATTTCAGTTCACAATGCTTTCTTTGGGGCATAGATAACCAATTATAGGTAAAAAGTTATCAAAAACTATAGTTTCAAATACCGTTATTCACATAGCATGATGAAGATGATATTTGAAGCTCAAAATTATTTTTGGTTGCTATTGTACAAGAAATATGCCCCATAGTTACATATAAACAAATTTATGTACTACATTTCTACTTTTACAAAAGCATTCTGGAAGGACTAATCCCTCTACTATAGAGAAAGATACACAAAACTTTAGGTGATTAAACTTTTAGTTGGACTTAGTCTAACATGCTTTTTTTCTCTTTAGCCATTTTTTGTTGTTGTTGTTAAAGTAGGGATTCATAAATTAGCATAAAGCATAGAACACTGTATTTTTCAAAATATGACTTACACCTTCCAAATGAATAAATCTAAAAATTGACTAAATGTGATTGTCCTATTCATCATTTTAATTTGAATATTTGAAACATTCTTATCTTAAACACTTGGCTTATTTTGCAAAAGAAAGTTGTACATTGATTTGATATATTGATCCTGCAAAATTCAAATTTAACCCATTGTGCTATGGAAGGGTTAAATACTGAACAAACATTTCCCAGCACAGGTTTTGTTGATGCCCAAATATAAAGAAATGAAATTTCAAGTATAGTTTACTTAATTTTTATCATTTGTCTATCAGTACTCTCTCGAACCTATGATCACTGAAAGAATAACACTTGAAGGAAACCAGCCTTAAATGTGCAATCATTACAATGACAGCATCAAATGTCAACATCATGATTTCACACAATGTTTTGAGTTCTAATGCATTTCTACCTTCTCCAGAGGTTGTTTAAACTTTTCATTATATCTGGGAGCTGTTTTTGTATTCATTTATGTAGTTTATTACTTATGGCTTAGGAGTTTAATTCAAAAGTGTAATAAAGTCTACTCCTTCTTTGCCAATGATATACTCTTTCTCAGATTTCAATGTTAGGTTCTTTAACATGCATGAATGGTTTTCTTCTATCTTATCAACATAATTAATTCCCTGGAATGTCCTATAATGCAATAATTACTGTAATTGCTAATACATATTATTAAGGGCCTCCTGTGTATAAGAAGGAGACTAAATACATTTTGTGGATTGATTTAATCCTTATTACTAGCCTTAAAAGTAGGTCTAATTATCCCCACTGATATCATTTTGATTGAGGGTCAAAATTAAATATTTTCCCAAGATGACCCAGCCAAAAAATAAGAGAGCTAGGATTTAAATCTATTCTGTCTGACCTCAAAGACCACATATTTAAATATTTTCCCCTTAGACTTCCATTCATAATAGGAGATTTTTATCTTTTAATTTCACAAAAAGGAGACTTGTTAAATCATGTTTACTTTTTTTCTGTAGAATAATAACAATGAAGTCTGCAAACAGAACATTCAACTTAAAATTAGGTTTATGTGTCTTTCAGGCTATTTAAGATCTAGTCATAGAAAACTTGAAGTTTTTTTGTTTTTGTTGTTTTTTGGGCTTTTTTCTTTAGGATGGGGAGTGGGAAGGAAATGTATGGTGTTAAATAACTGGAAAATAGCAAAGCCTCAGTTTGATGTTCATAGATGAGCACATATTCAAAATCCCCATTTGAATTATAACATGGAAATCATTTCTGCTTGTTATGGTTTGGATATGAGGTGACATCCCAAAGCTCCCATGTTAATCCAGGAATATTCAGGGGGAAAATGACTGGATCGTGAGAGTTGAAACCTAATTAGTCTGTCCTAGTTTGAATGGACTGTTTGGGGGGCATCTGTAGGCAGGTGGAGCATGGCTGGAGGAGGTGGGTCACTGGGGACATGCCCAGAAAAGGTTCATCTTCCCTGTGGCCTTTCCCCTTTCTCTCTCTGCTTCCTGGTTACCATGGATGGAGCAGCATCTTCTTTTCCATGCTCTTCCACTGTGATGTTCTGCCTCACCTCAGACCCAGAGTAATGGATTCGGCTGACCATGAAATAAACCTGTGGGACCCTGAGCCAAAACAAACTTTTCTGCCAAATTGTTTTTCTTGAGTATTTTGGTCACAGCATACAAAGCTGACTCACATTTCTATTTAGGATTTTATGTGAAATATTTCTAATTCCATCATTAAGTAAATGTTTTTTGGTCACACATAATATTCATGATACCTTTACCAAATAACTCTCCTTAGTGTATCCAGAGTATTCTGCTGCTGATGATTTCTCTTAGTTCAGGATGCTATGAAAATGTACCATAGACTTTGTGGCTTATTAAAAAAGTTATTTCTTCCAGTTCTGAAGGCAGCTTAAATATATTAACAGGTTAATAGATCTTCATGCTTGATAAGTGAGATGTTGTCCACTCTAGATCTGTAGTCGAGATTAGTCTGAACTCTGCTTCCTTAGGATTATTTTCTTGGGTAAATCTCTATTATTTGGTATTTCTGTTTGTTCATAGTAGTGATAAAAATAAGCCATGCGAACAATATGTATGTCAAAGAGCCTGAAGCAGTGTACATTTCAATAATGTTTAATTTTTTTCATTTACAGATGATGAAAGTAACTGAGCATCTATCTATATGGATGGTTGGGACAGAATGATTTATCAGATTAATAAAATCAGTTTCTAGCAATTGTATACAAGATAATTTTTACTGCTATTAACTTTGCCAATATTAATGAGGTTGTCTAAAGTAAGTAGAAAATGTTAGGTTCCAATCAAAATTAGTCCCTTTTATACTTCATGTTATTTCTTTCCTAGTCCTTCACCAAAATCTTCTGTCAGTTTCTTTTTGTTGTTTAAGTCTCTCTAGCATAGGAGTATGCTCACTTTTCAGGACTGTGATGGCCTCAATGGCCATCAGTCTATGACCTCATAGACTGAAGCACCTTATTCCCCATCCAATATGAATAAACACAGAGCCAGCTATATATGTTTAGGAAGACAATAGCTATTCACCTACATTTCCAGGAATTGAAGACTTTTCATAACCAGAAGCCCTCATATTTTAGTTTGCCCATATGTAAAATCTCCAGATGGAAAAATAACCTCATGCTACATGTTAATCATTATTCAAAAACTGTACTTCAGCAACCCTCAAGTGACTTGGCAATGTGCCAAAGAAGGCAGATACAGGAGACGAAGAAAGTATTAGATGTTTATGTTAAGCCGACCACACTTAATGTAAAGGCTTACCCATTCCAATGAAAGCGAAAGCTTTGAAAATCCAAGAACATACTG
Source organism: Urocitellus parryii (assembly GCF_045843805.1). Classification (NCBI taxonomy): domain Eukaryota; kingdom Metazoa; phylum Chordata; class Mammalia; order Rodentia; family Sciuridae; genus Urocitellus; species Urocitellus parryii. The sequence goes on from NC_135540.1 coordinate 81,138,787, forward strand.
TCTAACCTAAAACCACTTTTAATAAACAAGAACTTTCCAGCTACCACAGAAATTGTGTTTCAGAGACCTATAATGTGTCCTCTTGTCCGCCCTACATAACCACTTTTCTCTTCCTCCTGATTGTTCTGGCCTCCACCCATAAAAGGTGGCCAGTGTAAACTGTGCACTTAATATGATTAGAAAATGCAAGAGAGAAATTTTTTTCAATAAAATTTATCTATAATTCTAATAAGGTATCACTAAATTTAAGAGGTGCTGGCCAACGAGGTTATTACTACACGGTCGTGTGTATACATGCACACACACATACCCCATAGGAGGACTAACCAAATACATATATATATATATATATATATATATATATATATATATATATATTTAGTTTATTATTCTCAATACAGTGAGACATGATGTGGTCACTACTTTGTAATCCCCAGATGAAGATGAGGAAACCACAGGCTCATCAGATAAAATCAGTTGCACAAGTTATCTAACCATTAGTTCAGCTAGTTACTAATATATTAAGACTATACATCTATTTTTACCTATCCCCTAAGCCTGTATGTAAGCTTTTATTTTCCAGTACTGACTGTTCACTGACTATATTCACAGGAACTATGGTCAGGTACTAAAGGTACACTTAAAGACAGTTAAGACCAAGTTCTTTGCCTTCCAAGTGTTCACTATTGTGTTTGGGAAACTACATTGTTTAATTTTTTTTCATTTAATTAAAATACAGAATGGTGGTCCTTTAAGTGTAATCTCCAAATTAGCAGCATCTGCATCCTTAGGAATCTTCTAGGAACAGAGACTCTCAAGCCCCATGCCAGAACCACTGAATCAGAAATTCAAGTTGTGGATCCCAGGAACCTGTGTTCTAATAAGCCCTCTGGGTGATTTTGGTGCACAGTGAAATTTGAGAACCAGTACCCTAAAGAGAGAGGAGTTGGAAGGAAACACATAACTTTTCTTGACAAAGTGGGAAAGGACTTCTTGGAGGAAATGACACTTAAGCTGCCTTAGAGAGGGTTTATGTGTTTTTTTTTTTTTTTTTTTTCAGGTAGAAGGGACAATTTTAACAGAAGCAGAGAGGGAAGAGTTCTATATGTTGGGTATTTCTACAGAGTGAAGACCAGAATCTGGAAATGATAATGGATAAACCGAAATAAGGCTGGAGCTAAAGTTTTAATAGATTAGGACTTGTTTTATAAAGTGCTTAGCATAAGGGCTGTAACAAATAATTGGAAATAATTACTAAGAAAATGGCCTGAAATTGATTTTTCTGCAAATCTGGGCTTCCTGCTAGCCACATCACAGTGATTATCCACAGTTTCCTTGGGCTTCCTGAGGATGCTCTAAGGTAGTTGGGGGAGATGCTTTTTTGTCCAAGGATGCCAAGAAATAACAAGATAAAAAGAAGGACGCCTTCTTTTTACTCCAATGCTTCTTAGACGCTTTGGGACCCAAGTGGGCTATGACAAATTTAATGAAAGGTGACTAAATTAGAGTAAAGCAAAGTAAGAAGATGGGTGGAAGAATGAGAAGAGGTAATTTTAAGTAAGATTTAACTTTATTCCAATTTTAAAAAAAGTAAACATATACAAAACATACAATAATAACCAACACCATTAAAAGGGAAATTGAGATCAACAATGTAGATATATACATATGGATAGTATACATGTACTACACCTAACTGGTCTTGAAAATGACAGAGTCAAGGATCAGCACGCTACATTTCCATTCATAATTTCCTGTATCTTGATAGCACTCTGTTGTTTAAAATCGGGAACATTATTTTCTAATCATTGAATCCATTTTTATAGTGATGATCTTTGAACATCTTATTTTTCTATGTTATTGATCAAGTATGTCAGAAGGACAAATTTTGTTGTATAAATGGTATAAACATTTTGAACAGTGAAAGATTATATTTCAAGAAAGTATTTTGCATCAGTCACAGGAATCTGGGCTCCAGAATGTTGCTGACTTCAAGAATTGGTAGCATTGTAACAACTAGAAAAACCTTTAAAACTCTGGGGCCTCCAGTGGCCAAGGCACAAGTACAAATTTAGCATTCTCTCATTGTAAGCCCTCCAAAATATTTTAGTGATTGTCTTGATAGAATTCCAGTAAAAAACAGCTGTCAAAATGTATCATATATTTGCAAACCTCCTACACAGCACTGTTACTATAATTGGTTGAGGTTTGTTTTTTTTTCATTTGACTTTAAAAAGGTTGTGGAAAGCATAATTTAGGTTTGGTCAAACTTTTATTAATGTTCACAGGAGAACTATAGTCCATAATTAGACTTCAGTTTTTAAAGTATTTCATATTTGAAAAGCAAGAAAGCATGTAGGTGGCAATTTATCTTTATAGCTTCATTAATCTGAAAGTCAAACCCTCTTGGGCTATTGTGTGTACATACTGTGCTTTAAATCACCACTTTTTAATCTGTTGGATCTGCTACCTCAAATAGCCAAAGTAATTGGTCAGTAGTGTTTTCATTGGTTTTAATATCTCCTTTCCACACTAAACTACAACTTAATTGTATTAAGGTTATCCTTTTCCAACCATGGCATGAAGACAGCCTGGAGTATCACAGTTCTTTCTGTATAAACTGTAGCCCATGAAATACAGGATCTATTTTACTAGTTATGCATCTATCACAAGTATGTAAAAATTTAGAGTAACTAGTTTACCAGTTAGGCAGGAGCCAAAGACAATAGAAATTCCAAATTGCAAGACTTTTAGAAAATATGTGGAGGCCCTTTCTGATCTTAATTTTTTTTAAAGAAAGACTTTATAATATTTTTTATTTTGTTCTATTTGGCCCTGAACATAAAATTTTATTGCCAGACTCAAGAAGGGTACCTCAAAAATGTTATTTTAATGCACTGAATTACTTTAACTGTATTTTGAAGCAAGGTACTTTCTTATATTGATGAAAGTAATTATAAACTCATTTCCATTTTTTAAAAATAGTTACACTCTGTGGAAAATGTTAAGTCCACTACTCACTAGGGGAAAAATATCCATTCATATGGCTTCAATAAACAGCTCTATAATTATGCCTCATAAATCAGAACTTGTATTCTGAACTCTTGCCCTCCAGGTAGTCTAATAATTCTAATTCTCTATAGAACATTTCGGTTTCATTGTTAAATAAAAATTTGTCTACACAAGAACTCACAATTTCAAATTTTCACAATTTCTATTTAATAAATGCTTTGGGTATTTAATGCATGAACCCAGCATGGAGTTGCCAGAGGTGATTAGAATGTGGGATGAAATTATAGCTGTGAAAATGGAAAGGCAATGATAGATCCTACAATGCTTGGTGAGAATAATTGTAGAATTGATGGATAAGAAAACACATTATGGTAGTACAAGTCTGTGATCTCAGCAACTCGGGAGGCTGAGACAGGAGGATTGATGGTTCCATGCCAGCTTCAGCAACCTAGTGAAGTCCTATGCAACTTTCTCAAAAAATAAATAAATAAATAAAAGGGCTGGGATATAGCTTAGTGGTAAAGTACCCAGGGTTCAATACCCAGTACAGAGAAAAAAAGAAAAAAGAAACACCTTAGCTCAAGTGGTGAAATGGAATATCATTGGTAAGGGTAAAAGATTAGAAATCCATAGACCAATATCCATGAAAATATAGCTATAGTCTCCTCAATATGGCCCTGGGAAACTGGATTTCCACATGCAAAAGTATAAAAAAGGACCCTTATACCATATTTTAAAAATCTGATCAATAGGGATAAAAGACCAGATATCATAGAATTCTTAGAAAAACATATTCAGGAAAAGTTTCTTGATATTAGCCTTGGCAATGAGTTTTTGGCCAAAATTAAAAACATCAAAAGCTTGGGCTATAAAAGCACAGTAAATAAATAAATAAACAAACTTAACTAAAAGGGTTTGACATAGCAAAGGAAGGAAATAACAAAATGAAAAGGCAAGGTATAGAAGGGGGAAAATGTTTGCAAACAATGTATCTTATAAAGATTGATGTACAAAATTCATATATAACTCATACAATTCAATGGCATTAATAAAAAACAATGTTTTGGGTCTATATATGAGGTATCCTCCCAAAGCTCATGTGCAAAACAATGCAGGAAATATTCAGAGGTGAAATGATTAGAGTATGAGAGCTGGACCCTAATCAGTAGATTAATTCACTGATACCAAATAACTGGGTAATAACTGTGGGCAGGAAGGTTGAAACTAGAGTAAGTAAGTCACTGAAGATGTGACTTTGGGGTTTACATTGTGTTCCCTGGTGATCAGAGCCCTTTTTCTGCTTCTTGGTTGCTATCATCTGAGCTGCTTTGACCTCGGCCATGACCTTCTGCCATGATGTTCTGTCCCATCAGAGGCCCAGAGCTATGAAGTTCTCTACCAGGAACTGAACCTTTGAAACTGTGAGCCAAAATAAAATTTTCCTCCATTATGTTGTTCTTGTCAGATCACTTTGTCATAGTGACAAAATAGTTGTCTCAACTACCCAATCAAATAATGGGTAAAGGTCCTAAATAAACATTTTTCCAAAGAAGACATAAAAATGGCCCATAGGTATATGACAAGTGGTCAGCAGTATTAATACCTAGGGAGATACACATCAAACTCACAATGAGATCCACTTCTTATCTCTTAGGATGACTATTATGGAAAGATGAGAGATAAGTGTTAGTGAGAGAGAAAAGGAAACCACTGAACACTGTTACTGGGAATGTAAATTGGTGCAGCCATTATGGAAATAAGTATGGAGATTTCTAATTAAAAAAACAGAACTACTGCATGATCCAGCAATCCATTTTTCTGCGTAGGAGATAAAATTACCACCTTGTAAAGATATCTTCACCACTGTTTATTTCAGTATTATTTACAATAGTAAAGATGTGGAAATAATCAATGTGTCTATCAACATATGAATGAGTGAAGAAATTGTGGGGAAAACAGACTCAAAATTATAATTCAGCCTCATCAAAGAGAAAACCCTGATGAGAGAGAGTCCTGCAGACATGGCTCCCAGGCTGCTAAAACGCATAACCAGCACACTAATCCACGCATGTAAGGGGCACTAGAGTGTAGGAGGTGATCACAGGCCACCAGGAGATTCTGACAAGCCAGGCCAGGCCTCACACTGAGACAGCCTTGCCCTGTCCAGTCTGGATGCCTATTCCACATAACACCATAGCCCAGAACCCCAAACATCTACCATCCACAGACCTCAACTTCTGGGGAAGCTGGGATTGCAGGCAAGTGGTGATAAAAGGGAAGTAGAGTAGAACTCAATGGAAGTTTAGACTCAAGGGTTAACCAAAAGCATTTTAAAAACCTGATTAGCACAAATTTTAGCCAAGAATGTCTGCATTTTTCAAAATACTGATAACATAAATTTGGAACAATAGCATTGACCCATGTGCTATATAAACCCCTAGCCAACCACACTCAAGTGGGGATCCTTATTGGGTCCCCTCTTGCCTTGCAAGAGCTCTGTTTCTTTTTCCCCCACACGAATAAATCTTACTCTTTTGTACTCACTCTTCCTCGCCTGTGGATTTTCTTCTTTCTTTTTTTTATAAATGATCCCTTGAATTGAACATACCTATGGTTGATATATTTTTTTTAAATCATAAAACAAGAACCTGGGAAGAAGTTGGTGGTGAGCTGCTGGGGTCTGCTGTAACACTGGAGGGCAGAACCCACCATTAAGAATTACAACATGTTTTGGCTACAGAGACCTGCCAATGATGCAAACCTCAACTGCCAGCAAAAGTGGAGGAACTCTGGTTTCACTGCCATATGCCACAATAGGGATGAACTGGAAAACAAAGATCCGTGATGTTAAATGAAGTAAGCCAGAAGCAGAAACAAAATATTGTATGGTCTCACTTATATGTAGAATTTTTTAAAGCCCCAAGTACAGAGAGAGAGAGAGAATAAAACTAATTACCAGCAGTAGGAGTAGTGAAGAAGAGGAAACGGAGAGGTTAAAGGGTACAGAGTACCATATATATATGGGATAAATCTAGAGATCTAATATACATGAGGACTCAAATTAATATCGTACATGGGATTTTTGCTGAAGAGAGTTTTAGCTGCTCTTGCCACAAATTTCAATAATGGATTAATGTATGAAGTGATAGATATGTTTATTTGTTTCACACAGTAATCATATTACTATCTATATGTGTCTCATACTCCTTAAATATATATAATAAATTTTATTTTAAACAGGGGTCTGGAGCTACCTGTGGTGAAATGGTGAAGTAATAATAGATGACAAGAGGGAAAAGAAGGCAAATGACTTTCAGTATTATCTCTCTAATGCTGTGCTAGACAGTTGACTTAACCTGGGTCTCATTTAATCCTCAAACCACAATAAAGTAGGCTATATAGCAAGTTAAGGATTTATCGAGTTATGAGCTAAACTCAGGGCCACAGAAATAACTTTTCTCCAGCAAAACTAGATAACATGCTGAATAGAGGTTTTGATTTAAAAAGTTCTCAGTTAGTGCCTATTAAGAAGACATGGAAGACATGTTTCATACTGTAATCATATTACTATCTATATGTATAGTAATAGGGCTGCAGTTGTAGCTCAGTTGTAGAGTGCTTGCCTAGCATGTGTGAGACACTGGGCTTGAACATGAGCACCAAATAACAAACAAAGAAACAAACAAACAAGTAAATAAAGGTATTGTGTCCACTTACAGCTAAGAAAAGAAAAAAGGATGTGAAAGAACTGAAAACTGAAGTCCTTTGTCAGAGATTACAATGCAGAGATTAAAGGAATAGACTATGAATCAGACTGCCTAATTCAAGTTTCACTGGATGACCAGTTTGCTTGATGATGCAGGAGTAAGGTCATGAACCACTCTGTAACTCAGACTTTTCATAGTAAAATGAGATACTAAATAGTGTCTACCACTTCAATGATCTGAGTATCAAATGAGTTAATATATGTGAAATGCTTAGAACACTGTTGGATATATTTTAAATATTAACTACTAGTTATTATTTTGTAATAATAATTAAGACATAGTATCTGTACAAAATCACACAGGTTTTAATACTGTGTGGATTAACCTATGTAGAGGTTGTAGGTTAACCTATATAGAGGTTAAGCTGAATTTTTCTTTGTTTATGAATAGTTAATAATTTAGTATCTGCTCCTTCTTCATAAACATTGTTGGTGCAAACTATTTTAAGGCCCTTGGTACATGACTAGGACCTAGAACTAAGTACATTAATGAGTACAAAACTGAGGAAATCTAAATAAGATTGATGGACTGTATCAATGTTAAAATGCTGGTTGTGGTGTTATGCTACAGTCTTGCAAGATGGGAAAATTAGGGAAAGGTATTTTTTCTTAAAACTGCATGTGAATTTGCAATTATTTCTGAATACAAAGTTTAATTGTAAAGAGGTGTGTGTTGTTCTCTACCAATTTATAAATCTGTGGAGAAAATGGTTTCATTTATAGGTCACTGGTTTATATAAGGGGAAGATGCATGTGATTTGGAGAGAAAAGTCATGTCCTCAGGACCTTAAACTAGCTTGCACAAACAGTGCTTGTGAAGAAGGAGAGGATGCTAAATTAGTTACTATCTATAAAAGAAGAAAAAAATCAGCTTAACTGGGAGTGGATTCTGGCAAATAAAGAAAAGATTCAATAATAGCCAGGTTGCACAAGGATTCTCAGGTAAAGCCTCCACCAAAGGAATGTGTGGTTTTTGTTTTTTGGTTTTCTTTCTCATTCACACAAGGGATCTCTGGGGTACAATGGAGATTCAAATTGGTACAACACAAAAGCATGGTTTATGAAAATTATTTCTAAATATCTGTTGCACTCCAGTTAGAAAGTCTTGAATAAGTTCCTAGAGTACAAACTAGAAAGAAAAAGAAAATTTTTTAAAAATTGATCCCTGACCCCCTATTTAAGGATATGGAAACTTTAGAAGCTAAAATTAAGTTTTGACTTTTCATGTCTCTGAGAAAATACCTAGGATTTAGGTATAATAAAGTTCTGCAGATATGACTTTTTTATTGAAATACAAGCCAATTTTCTTTAACTCCAAGAACTAAATAAGATTTTTTTTTAAATTTTGGCTTTTGTATCATAGAAATATTTTAAAAATATAATGGTGGATATCATAGCACAATAGAATTCCTATAATCATTGACGAGCTTCAAAAATCACTAACATCAGTGGCTTGGGAGCTTGAGGTAGGATCACAAGTTCAAAGCCAGATTGGGCAATTTAGTGAGGCCCTAAGTGATTCAATAAGACCTTGTCTCAAAATAAATAAAAACAGGCTGGAGATGTGGCTCAGTGGTTAAGCACCTCTGATTTAATATCTGGTATCTCAAAAAAAAATTGCTTTACCTATCCATGTAGTTATACTTCCATTGAACTATATTATAGGAAATCATAAATATCATAGCAGTGTCTGTATATTGGTAGGACATGTCTTTAAGAGGTAATGAATGGTCCTTTATATAAATATCCAATATACAACTATTATATTAAATGTCTCTTATTTGTTTCAAACATGTCTTTTTCAAGTGAGTTTGTTAAAATTAGGACATAAACAAGGTTCCAACATGGCATTTGGTTAATAAGCATTTTGAGATAATTCTTCTTCCTTCAAGATTTTTACTAAACTGACCAAAATCATACATGTATTCAGTGATAAAACTAAGATTTGAACATGAGTGTTTTATAGTTTTATTTAAATAAAACCTTGTTACAGTTTTATTTCTCTGTGACAGGCTGAGAAATTTGGGGGCTTGGTAATAAGTGCAGCACTCAGGTGACCTGGCCTAGTCTGAATGAAAAGTCAAAGTCAGCACAGGAGTGCTTCGATGGAGGTGAAGTCACACAATTAAGTGACCTAGATAGAAAAGAGTAAATCCAGTGTCAGGGTAGGGAAAAAATGGGAGACTCAAAATGTCATTATACTTCATGCAATTTTAACAAAATTGTATCTTAACATGTAAAGAAACAACATTTAAAGAAGATAAACATTTGCTATGCCTTTCTCCAAAAAGTAGATGTTTCTCTATTAATATAAGATTAATATAGAGAAAGGGGAAAGATTAGTCCTTTTTTGGTATGATTTCAATCACTCCTGGAAACTACAATCTGAGAACGACCTTTTAAACAGTAAATTATCAAATTAGAATGTATATGTAAGAGAGAGGACTCCCTGTCATCAAGAAGGAACACTTAAGAAAAAGGGAGTGCTTAGAGAAGCGGAGAACTTCAAAAGAAGAAGGTGAATGACTTTTTTCATTTAGACAATTATAATTAAGTCGAGTGACTAGATCTATTTTCTGTCTTCCCAGAGGGGGTTGGAGAATAGAGAAGTATAAGCTATTATTGTACTACCATTTTGTATCTGACTTTTCAATTTTCTGAGCTCTTAGAAATGGAATTAGCTCCCTATGCAGTGATTAATTCTTTTGAAGTTATATAAGCTTTTTGAGAATCTGATTAACATATGGACCTTAACCTTGACATCCAAAAATTTGCATATAATTTCAGGGTATTATTTAATCCCTGAAACTCACTTGGGTCTTCTTTTGAATCTATGACCCCAAGTGAAGAACCCACAAGAGATTGAGCGTTCTCTGATGCAAGAAGCATTCAAGGTGAGGCTGGTCAACTACTATGGCATGCCACCATAGGGCAAATAGGAGCAATGCTCCATGAACTTCTGGCAATGGTTCTAAAAGGATTGAAAAAACTGCCAAGTTAGCATGATATATTTGTATCTTCCTACTTCTGATCATCTGTACAAGTATTTCCCTGTATCCTAAAGAGTTGTGAAAGCTTCTATTACCTTGAAGCACTTCATCCATGCCACCTTTTAATTATTGCCATGGTGTTAGAATTGGCAAGAGACTACTTTGAATCTGAGGGCAAAAATCTACATCCAGGGGGGGTGGGGGGAAGGGAGAAAAAGAGATGCAAACTGAGCCAGAAACACCATCTGCTCTACAAGACAATTTCTTTTATAAAATGCCAATATCCTCAGATGGCATCAAATTGTCATATTTATTTTGTTGACTCAGTTGGTTCCCAAATTGCAATTCAAATCAGTTACTGGAATATTTCAATGTGTTAAAAATAATATCGAAGCAAACAAAGACTCATGCCTTTCTCACTTTATACAACCATTTTGTTTATGAATTTGCATCCCAGACAAACATATTTTATTTGGATGGCTAGTTTTTCAAAAATGTTCTCCAAAATTCTCACAAGCCTAAGATTCTAAGCCTTTGACAAACAATCTGAACTGAGTTTTTTCCCCTACTTTTGTGTTCTGGTTCTTCTTTTAGTTATTTTCAAGTTATTTCTCATTTTACAGGGTAGTTCAGGGCACAGAAAACTTGACAGAAATTTGAAGAGTATTCTCATTTCACTACTCAAACTGATTAGTTATGTAATCTAAAAAAAAATACATCAACTAAACCAACTGCCAAGAAAATAAATACGGTACATTACTTATGGAAGAAGCCTGGTCATAAATTAGTGAATGCACTAAGTATATAAAATTAAATATACATTATTTAATATAGTTTATTTTTTTAAAAAAATTGTGATACTTAACATAATACTTGCTCATTGAAGTACACCTGGATTTAAGAGAAGCATAAGAAAAAATACTTGAGTTAGTAATTTTATTATGATGAGATATTACAATTATGTCATAATACTTTCTTGTCTTTTTTTATGCCTTACAAATATATCTCTATGTTAGGTACTTATTTTAAATAGAAGCATATTTATATAGGTTTATATATGTAGCATACATATAAATTAGTTTTGTGATATACATATTCCCATGTCATTAGTCTTTGAAAAAAGTTTTTAGTGGTTATTTTTACCCAATGTAAATACCATTTTTTAACTGAGTCCTTTCTTAATTTATTACAAATTTTAAAATTTTGTAAGTATGTCTGATTAATATCCATTTTCACAAGTATTTAAAAACAGAATCACCAGAGCAAGGACATGGGATATCATATATGATTAAGTGCACATTGCCTTTGTGGATTCCGAGAGTCTACAGGGTTTCTGTGGTATCATTCATGTAAGCAAGCATTCATTTCATGTCACTAATTTTACCAAGTGTTGATTAAATGATTGCCAAATTGACTTATGAAAATTATGCATTATCTTAATATATATGTATTTAATTGAAGGTGAGCCTGAACATTCTTGTGTATTTATTAGTCATTTCTAATCCTTTTATGACTGATTAAGATCTTTTTAAAAAAGTGTGTTTTTGAAAGGATATAAAATAAACTTGAAGTATGTAAACATGTATGTATACATATTCATATATGCAAAGAAGAAAGTGTATGTGAACACACACCACTTTTGAAGTGCAGAAAGGTTGTTTATTTTTAATATATTTTAATTGATATTAATTTATTTTAATATAAAGTATCATTATGTTTGAACTAAAAGGATAATTTTGGTAATTCTATGAGTAATTTATGTGCTAGGAAAAAATTTATAGCTATTTGGAATTTTAAAATTAATATTAATAATGTTATAACTGCACAGGCCTATTTCACTTAAGGTTTTAAGTTTAAATTTTAAGTTATCTTACACTTTCTTCCTTATTCTTTTCATAAATTGGGTACTTTTTAGCAATTTCTCTCAAAGGATATTTTGACTAATGTGTATTCATCCTAATATAAACAAACTAAAATTTATTAATTTCTACTATTTACAAAATTAATTAAATTTTTCAAACCCACTTTCAATCATCTACATCTCATTGATAAATTTAATATATTAATTTTCTTTGGAAGTAATTCAATAAACTACTTCTTTGAAAGTAATTTAATTAGTTTGAATAGGCAATTTGCTGGGGTAATTAAGTTATTTTAGTGATATTTGAGTCTAATAACATGAAAAATTATTTTATAACTTTTGATCTCAAAATCTAAAAATTATTCAACTGCACATTTAATTTCAAATAAATACTGTCTGAATACTCTAATATTTTCTAATTCCTTTATTAAAATATTTAAACTATCTAATGAAACTGATTTTTCCAAGTTATTACAAAGAAAAATTTCTATTTCTAGATTTGGGGCTTATGATTATAATTGACACTTTATTATCCACACATGCAATTCTAATAATACCGGAGAGTTTAAAAGAAAATTATCCAACAAGGAAAATAAAATTGAGACTACCATCTCTACAGAATGAAAGATGAAGAATGGACAGCAGATAGCAGGTGGACTTTTACCTCAATACTAAGGCATAACGTGAGCCTCTGTCTCTAGTCACTATACTATGGCTTTCAGTCCAACCCCTCCAAGTGGGATGGGCTAATAGTATTTATCTCACTTTCAGGAATTCAAAAGAAAGTAGCTGGGATTTGCATCAATAGCCCATAACCCAGACAATTTAGCCTTAGTTTAGCACTTACTACATCACAACTAATCTAGTCCTTGCTTCATAATGCTCTGCATTTCTTTTAAATTCTTACAATATATCCAGGCCACAATTCTTTGGATATTTAATGATATCTGCTTACGATCTTTATCACTCCCAGGTTGACTCTGTGGTTAAATCATTAATCTCATACTAATGACAATAATACAATGTGTTAAAGCATGTTAACTTGTGCTTTCTCAAATGAGTATAGGCAAAAGTTAATCTAATTTTATGTGAGAGTTTAGTTTCATGACTTGCCTAGCTTCACTCTTCTATTTAGTATCTTCTGATGTGTTCCCTGAAATGGGACCACAACCTGAATCAGAGCTAAGTCAAATGAAACTCCCAATTGACCCCATGTAGTTATGTTCTCATGTTCTATATGGTCAGTCATATCTCTTTTTCTTCTTAGCCCATAAAATGGTCAGATACCTGCACCATACTTTATTTTTTTTTCCTGGAAACACATTTGTCACTCTACTCCGGTATGCACTGATGTTTATCCTGCCCTTTGTACCACAAAGGATATCCACTAATCTCTTATTGACTACTGATCTTTACCATCTGCTTACTTGGCTAGTACTTTAAAGGTATTTCTCTGCCCCAAGCCAATAAAACTTTGGATTTTCATATCCTGTGTGATACTCCTGAACTTTTATTTGCTTGCCTCTCATCAACCAGAAAGGATAGGTCAAAAATGTTCATCATAATCTGAAGTACTGGCCCAAAATCTTTGGAAAGCAGTTGCCTAACATGTGGTAGTTGGGACTAGTGATCCTCTCATCTCCATTTTCCCTTTTTTATATATAATAATAATAATGTTAGCTGTGTCTGTTATTGTTGAGCAAAAACTAAATTTCTTAGACTCTTTTGCAGCTAGGAATGGACATTTGAATAAACTCTATAAAAAGGGGATGTGGGTAGAAGCAACACTTACAACTTCTAGTCTTTCTGTTTGGTAGAAATATCTGTGCCCTCTGTCCTTTCCTTTGTCTGTTAGCTGGAATTATGGCTGGTGCTGGAGAAGCCACCTTACAGTATAGGATGGAAGGCATGTATTTAACATGCTTGAGCAATTATAGAGGGAACATGTATGCCCCATACTATATCAAAAACCCTGATGCTCTTACCTTCCATTTATTAGTAGTTGAATAGATTTCTAACTGAAAATATAATCTGAGAAGATGCTCAGTAGTATGCAAAACTAGCATTAAAAAGGGCTGAGGATGTAACTCAGTCATAAAGAGTCCCTGGTTTCAATCCCTAGTATCAAAACAAAACAAGACAAGACAGGTAAGCTTGAAGTCAGAAAGAAGGCAAGCATAAAAGGGCCCATAGTGGGGCCCATGTGACAAAGACCTAAATGTAGCCCTCAGCAGCTGAGAATGGTCTCCATCTGACAAACAGCAAGACCATGGGGACCTAACTCCTGCAACCCACAGAACTGACTTTGGTGAACAACCTGAGGGAGGTTGGAAGCAATTATTTCTTAGATGATCTTCCAAATGAGTGGGTGGCTGGATGACACTTTGATTTCAAAGAAACATGTTTTTGAAAGAAATGAGAGAGTAAACTTTAGGTATACACATATTGGTATATGTTTACATTAGCAGATTTTTTTTTTTTAAACCGTGAAAGGATACACATTCCTGAAAAGGATGTTTGGTAGTGCAGAAATAGTAATTCGTTTTTATATGGACCTTGTTTATTCTTAAAAGTATAGAGGAGCCCTTGTTTAGGTAATGGCAGAATGCTTAGCAAAGTTGTCTGGTTATGTAGAAAGCATGGTTTTTAATTGATGAACCTGGATATAGCATTGAGATTTCCAAGATAAGTACTGCTTATAATAAACTGTCAGTATTTAGTCGTGCAAAGACAAATTCAAGAGATGGAGTTGCCTCACAGTTCTTCTCAAACCAGAGGGCCTCTAAACTAAAAATAAAGAAGCCATTATTGTGAAAAATCTGGGGATGTGCCTTTTGTCTAATAAATGCTGTGGAAAATCACAGAAGGCCCACAAAACCCTTGAGAAAATTATATCAACAAAAATACTGTAAACTTGAAAGGGAAAGAGAAAGTACATATGAAAAGAGGTTGCCAGACCTCTTGCACTATGTTAGTTCTACTGGCACTGTGTTAGCTTTCTGTTACTATCACAAACTCCTGAGATAATCAACTTATTTATAAAGATAAAAGGTTTATTTTGGCTCACGGTTTTGGAGGTTTGTTGCTTTTGGGCCTATGAAGGATCAGCATATCATTGCAGAGAGTATTCAGCAGAGCAAAGCCACTCATTGCTGGGATACCAGGGAATAAAGGAGTAAGACCAAAGTTCCACAGTCCCTTTGAAGGACATGACTCCAATGACCAAACATCTTCAACAGATCCCACCTCTTAAAGGTCCACCCCCCAAGAATGCAACCTCAAGAAACAAGTCTTCAACACCTGGGCCACCAGGATCCACTTAAGATCCAAACTATAGTAGGCAAGAAACAGCTGAGAAACTACTTAACTTCAAAACTATGCTATTTTTCATAAAAAGGAAGAATGACTCAGAAGGTGAAACCAAGAGACTAGAGGATGAAACCGAGAGCCACAGAAATTATTCCCAGGCCTTACACATGAGTCAAGAAACTCCCATTTGTGGAGCTGGATTGCAGAACTGCTTTGGATTAGTCATTCTCTTTTACCTTCCACTTGCTCTTTTATGAACCAGAATGTGACGGCTATCGTCCTCAGCCTGTTTCACTCTCATTTTATGGAATTCCTATGGGTAATTTGTTGCTACATTGACTGGTCCACCAACAGAGAGAGATTGAGCCTCAGGAGTTGTATATATCAATAACATATAAGGAACCTCATCTAGACCTGATTTCGATGACTGGATTTTGAGCAATGGCTGAGCCCATAAAGGAATGAGACTGAATTAGGAAGGTTAGACCACACTCAGCTGAATTCTGAGAAAGGTTTCAAGATTTCTGCAACCAGTATATAGGCTGTATGATATGGCCTTTTTTTGAGTGTGCGTAGAACTGCAAATATGATGTAATAGTTGCTCATGGTTAAATTTTATGTCAAATGATGATGGGAGTCACTCAGTGATTATGTTATATTATACTGATATTGTTGAAGCAGTCTGTGGAGGGATTTAGAAGTCAGAGGGATCAGTTCTTGCAGGCCTGGAAGAAAGCAAGCTTCTACATGGAGAACTATCCATGGGGGTTAGATGGCACAGAACTGTGAGTAGCCTCTAGTTGCTAAGTTTGGTCTCAAGCCAATAGCTAGCAAGAAGGCAAGGATTTTAGTCACAGCCACACAGAATGAGTCATGCAAACAATATATATACATCTAGAATTAAGAATGACAGCCTTGATTTCAGTTTGGTGATGCCCTGAGAAGGGGATGGTGCTAAATCCCACATATGTTCTTCTGACCTTCAGAACTGTGAGATAAGTGAAAAGGCATCGCTCTAAGACATTAAATTTGTTAATTTATTATATAGCAACATAAAACTAATATAGCCTCGAATAAGCCATATCACATTTAGTCAAAGTTGTAACAGACTTGATATGCCTCAGTAAAAAAAGATGATAATACCTCTATCATACCATAATAATGTAGTAAATGAAATAATTCTTATTAAACCTGAAGTAAAGTGTCAGGAAACTAGTAAGAACTTAATAAAATCTACATATCATTCATAAGAAAAGTTTAAAAACCTAAATTTTCTTTCAATTGAATGTGTCAGTATCTCTCCAAGATTTAACCTAATCTAATCTGCTCCACTCCCCTACCTAGTTTCCACTTAGAAAAGCAATGTTGCATCTCATGGATCAAAACTTCAAAAGTCTCCTTCTGCATAAGGCTTTTCTTGAATCCTCACAGATAGCATCAATCTGTGCATCCTCCAAGCTACCACAGCATGTGCTATCCGTAGCTCTCTTAAGGCACACTTCATCCAACAGACTGTTTGCATGTCTGTATTCTCCTGAAATTGAAGACTGTTTTAAAACAGCTTGATTTCTCTTTGTATCTGTGACCTGGACCTTTCACCACAGAATCTAACAAAATGCCTTGTACATAATTAATATGTATTGGATTGAAATGCATAACGCTAAA
Organism: Urocitellus parryii; assembly: GCF_045843805.1. Taxonomy (NCBI): domain Eukaryota; kingdom Metazoa; phylum Chordata; class Mammalia; order Rodentia; family Sciuridae; genus Urocitellus; species Urocitellus parryii. Next base: position 81,155,390 of record NC_135540.1, read on the forward strand.
AGAATTATAAACAATGCATTCAATTAGTACGACACTTTTAATTTCCTGTGACCAAAAAAAATGATATTATAGTTCTTTGTCATGGATAAATATTGGACCTCCTTAAGCATGGTTAAAAATAAATGTATTCCCATGTTTTAAACCTGAATCTGTCTTTAATACTACTACCAATTTTATGCTAGTATTGATGCAGTATGAAACAATTTATAAAGTTCACTTAAAAATCAAATGCTTTAGGTATATATAAATATACAGATTTATATATGAGATACATAAATTTAATACCTGCTTGATGCATTTGATTTTTCATATTTCCACTTATTTTTCCCCTGCTGTTGAACAATCTCTATCTTATTGACTTTAGAATGAGACTTTTATAATCAAAAGGGTAAACGGATACAAGTAACTATTAGTTGATGCCATCCTACCTCTCAGATGTATCATGCAACTTCTTGGGAACATCTGTGAAACCCTCTGTGCTTTTGAAAAGCTGTGTTTAGAAGTTTAGGTGTTATTATTAATGTTTGCTTAGTGATGATTCATTCTTCCTGAAGGGAAGAAAATGGGTGCCAATAATGTTGATGACCTTACTTATTAAAATTCTTTTGCTTGTAAAATTGAAACACAGATGTATTTTTTTATCCAAGGCAAACAACCTGTGTACAAACAGAAATATTGTGTTCTACTAGAAATTCTAGCATTGGTGTTTAAAATATCAACATTAATATTAAATTCCTTGGCAAAGATGTATATGGGGCAATTAAAAGAGCGTGAAAATTAACTACTGAGAACAAATATTCTATTTTAATAAAGGAGAATTGTGTTTGATAAATAAGGAGAAAAAAATCAGCTTAAGTTCCTCAAAAGAAAGAAAGTCATCCAATAATACAGCAATAAGTGATGACAGTCATAAGGAGGACACAATGAAATATTTGAAACCATACTAAATCACCTATTGGCTTTATGACATTATTCCATGTTGGAGAAATACAACATGTTTCATATCTGTTTGCAACTGAAATTTACTCTTTCAGCACACACACACACACACACGCACACACACACTCCAGCACACACACACTCCATTTTAACTACTTGACATTCTACTGAAATTTCTTAAATGGTTTCATTGCAAATTGTAAAGTAAAATTTGATGAGATTAGGTAGAATTTCAATAATGTAGCACATTATTGGCACTCACAAAATTACGACTTTCATGCCAGTTTGCTTATTTTTTTGTTGGTTGGTTGGTTTTAATTAGTAGGTTATAGTAAAGAGAGTAAAGGAGCTTGAATTGAAAGGCCTATTAAAGAACCAAGGAAGGACCTTTATGCCCCTGTGTCAATTAGTCCTTGGATGCTGGTTATTCTGGGAAAAGGTGTGACTAATTCTCTTCAGCTGAGTATATTCCATACCAGGCTGACAGCAAAGAATTGTTAGCAGTCACATGCCCAATGATTGTGATCATAAATCCTTGATACCTGAAGGGGGATCTAGCTGCAGTTGATTCAACACCTGCAGACTTGAAAGATCCCAACTCTTCTCTGGTATGCTCTGGGCCTCATATCCTGTCCCAGACAAGCATTAAACTTATGCACTAACTTACTGACATCAAAATTACAAACTCTTTTCCTACCACCCTTGACTCCAGGTGCATTAATATTCACAAGCTTCTAGTTCCTGTTTACAATTATTGGAGTTATCTAACCAAGATGCTTTTGGAAGTATTATTATACTTGACAACAGGGATGTTCCAGGCAAAATGTGAATACATTATTTATTTAGGATATCTTTCTTTCCAGTGATTTGTCAAAAGTTGAATTTATTGGTTGTTGGATACCCCCCACTGAATCATTTCTACATAAATGTGGAAATATTTCATATTATCGTAGTCCATTGACATATGGGAAAGGATATGTATTTTAAATTTTTAAAAGTTAACCTGAAGTTATCAATATTGTATAAAAGGCAACATATGCATCTCTAATTATATTGCATACTAAGTTAAAATCTAGCGTTATGAATAATTAATCCAGCAATGAAATATTTACTCATTTACCCATTGACTTAAATGTATATTTTTATTATGTTTGAATCCCAAGTACACACATACATGAACACAAAATACTCAAAAACTGAATTGTGTTCCTGAATTTTCATACCATTAACCTGCTTGTCTTCTTCTGTCCCAGAATCATGTTGATTTGGTATTTGTATAGTTATAATATACTTTGTTTATAAAGACCCACTCACTTACATTCTCCTAATATTTTCTTAGACTAACTAGTTAGTAGTTAAATCAAATATCAAATGCCATTTTCTACCACACAAAGTTCCCATGAAATATTTGATTGGGTCTTAGTAAATTATTTCACAACTGTATATTGATTTTTGTTTAGTTATTATTTACTTTCCTAATTATTTTATATTTATTATTTCGATAATGAAAAATTTCCACTTGTACAGGTAATTGTTAGAGATGTAGAGGAAAGCACTTGCTTTTATGCTATACACATTTTCAGTCATCTACTGCATAAACATTTTAGTGTTTTCAGCTTGAATATTTCACTCTAAGATAAAGCCCTTACTTTCGCCTTTCCATACAAATACATCAATTTTCAGTTGTGAAGGATGCAGCAGATCACTATACCCAGAGATTGTTCATGCTAATAATAACCACAGGAAGTAATGCATGACTGTGGTTTCTTTACCAGTCTAATGCTAAGTAAAATTCCATTCTGTCTTAGTTTACAGGAGAGTCCTCCTGTATTTTCTTTTGTATAAAAACAAATACAGCAATGGCGACCACCCAGAAGTAAAGAACGATAGCAGGAGAAAAAAAGTTTGGTTAAACACATGTTCTTGTTTATGTTATGCTTTTAGACAAACTTAGATTGAGATTTTAAAATAAGATACAGCTTCTGTCAGACTTAATTATTTCTAAAACATCTGTTGTGAGACAATAATACCTGTTAGAATACCCTCAGGCTCAGAGGAACTTCTAAAATGATAATGCTCAGATGACTGAATTACTCACGATAAGTATGGGGGATTGGATCTTGGAAATTATCTATATTTATCATAATATAAAAGAACCAGTAATATGGTAACCTAAGGTTTCCCATATCCTCCTGGAGGCTCAGAATTCTGGTTCTACTCAATGTTTTTCAGTTCTTCTATACACCATGTTGTCTTTCAGTTCTGCACAATTTGCACAAAACTTTCCTTCCCTGGTTTCCCTCCCCATCCATTACTTCTTACCCATCACTCCCCATCCATTACTTCTTACCCATCATCTGGTATCAGCTTAATGTCTCATTTCTTAGAGGGGGCTTTCTGATGAACTTATTGGAAGGGCTTCAGCTATTCTCTCAATTTTACCTAGGCTTCTTGCTATACTTAAAAAAAAAATCAATCTATTAAAATATTCCTTACATTTTTTTGCCCCTAAAATATCTGAACTTTTAGAAGAATGGACATTTGTGTTTATAATTTTACTTTCAACAAATAGTGAGGAGCCTTATGAGTTGTAAGATTTTATGAGTGGCAGAGTTAATGAATGAATATATCAATTATTTTAAATATAGTACGAGGGTAGTTTTATATTATATCATGTGGGCTAAACTGAAACCGTATTTCTCAGGATCTACTTTCTTCTATAGTTTCTGGTTAAAGTTAGACATAAGGGAAATTCACACCAAATTTGGAAATGAAAAATTAGGCAGTCATCATCATACTTTGAATATTTATTATGGTTAGGTATGGTAGAAAAGATTCTGCAGTGCTGGTGGGGCCTTACTCTCCCTTGCTCTAGGTTCAGTTCTTCTTCCTTCCAGGTATCAAATTCCTCAGCTTCTTCAGCAATTATGTATGGTTTTACTCCTATAAAAAAATCTATCACAGCCCTCTGCATTTCTTATCAGACTCTGATACAGTAGCAACAATCACTATTTCTTTCACAGCATTTCATAAATTGTTTAATTTTTTTTTAAAGAAAGAGAGAGAGAGAATTTTAATATTTATTTTTTAGTTATCAGCAAACACAACATCTTTGTTTGTATGTGGTGCTGAGGACCGAACCCAGGCCGCACGCATGCCAGGCTAGCGCACTACCGCTTGAGCCACATCCCCAGCCCAACATTGTTTAATTTTTAAGTGAAGTAAAAGATGCTAGACTTCAAAGTTGATTTCCTATTAAATTTTCATTGCAGGAAAAAAAATGTTGAACCTCTTTGGAAATTTAAAGACAACCTATCCTTAAAAAGTTTTAAAAAATCACAAAAATGACTAAATCAGAGTAAGCTAAATGGAAACTTTTCTCTGACCTTGGACACACTTCCTAGACTTGTAAAGAGACTGCCTGGAGCTGTAAACACACTCTTGTACAGCATAATCCCAAATAAAATATTGCTGTGATGGTATCTAGAGGTAAAAACAAAACAAAACAAAGTTTGAGGAGAGTTAGGTCCATATTAAGTGAAAAGGTGTGGAAAATTTGCCCAGGAATTAATTAGGTTACTAAGTAAATTCAGTAAAAAGTCACACAAAATCATTATTTCTATTTTTTAAATGTTTATAAAATGGACATCAAATCATTTCAGTTTGTTCGTTTACTCTAAACTCCATTCTATGCTCTAACAATAACAATTATAACAGTGGAATAATTCTACAAAGCAATAAAATAATGGTGGTGTCAAAGCTGTCACACATATGACAGTCAATGCTATTAATTTGGTTTTGTACTAGCTAGGCAGGCATGCTATCATTGAGCCACATCCCCAGCCCTTTTTTCATAATTCTTAATATTGATAGGAAATGTGAATGGAATTCACAATTTAGGTGTTAATAATTACAGAAACCAAGTTTTATTTTGTGTTCATGATATATTTTCAGATAAAAATAATATAAAAGTATATTTCAAAATAGTTTTGGCAAGTCCCACTATTTCTTTTCCAGAATTGATCTTAAGATTAACTGCCTAGGATAGTATAAAAAATCATTAATACTTTTGGCCTATTTTAATATTTAGAGGAATTCTTTTTGGCTTATAAAATTTGCCTTGGTTTTATGCATATTCAATAAAATTTACCTCTGCTTTTTGGTAATCTTTGACATATAAAACTCTCTGCTAGTCCTAGAAAATTATCATATTTACCTGACAGATATGAATTTTTGCTATCAAATTAAAAGCTACTTTAGGAAGGAAAATGTTCATATGTCCTAGTATCATTTAGGTCCATAAACTGATATCACTTAGACGTTCCTTAGTATCTTCTATCGTTTATATTATAAATATATTATAGAACATAGATCTATAAGGAAGCCTCAATTTAATCCAACCAATGCTAATTAAATAAAAAAAACCTGATTTTGTGAAATAATGAAACGATGTCCACATTAACTGGCTTAATGACTGGTACTAGATTAACAAACTTAGTAGTGAAATCTTAGCTCAGATAAAAAGCTATAAAACCCTTGAAGACAGAAGCATTCTTTTGTCATATGGAAAGCAACATGATAAAGGAACATGAATTTGGTATAAATAAGTTAGCTCTTATCAAATATTTTTAGTAAATAAATATAAATAAAGATAATATAAGTTTTTTTGAAAATTGATATTCTCATCGCTTAGGAATTCAATTGCTCAAAGTAATGAGAAAAACTATGAAGAAATTACTTTTTACTTTGGATATGAATTATTTGATCATTAAACACTGTAACAATTAAACTTTAGTAGTTACCAATATCTCACATTTTAATCCTCATTTTGCTTTTTCTTTTTAAATGATTCTTTATTACTTCTATGTGAGACAAAGAAGAGAGACCCTAAAAGCTGACTTAGCAGGAAAAAAAAATCAAACTTTGATAGGTTGTGATTATAGAAAAGTAGTATTGATTTCTATGTATTTTGAGTAATCATTCTTATTGTTAAATTTTTCTTCACATGAATGGTTAAAATGCAAACCACGATACATGTTGGGGGAGGTATCAATTTTAGCTGCAAGTAATCACAAATGTCAAATCCATTCCTGAATGTCCTACACATTTTAGGAAGCCTTGAGTTCTGTGATAATGATGTCAACATCTACCCCTTTGCATCATTCACTATTTAATGCAATAGTCTTCCCTTGAAATTTTTCTGATCCTTATCTAGATATTTTACAGATGGCAGGAATCAGTAACTTTTTTTTTTTTTGTAAGTGAGCCAATAGTAAATATTTCAGGCTTTCTGGGCCATATAGTTCTGGGGCAACTACTCAACTCTGCCACTGTAGCATGAAAGCAGTGTGGATGTGTTCACAAAAAGATGAGTGTGGATGTGTTCCAATAAAACTTTATTTAGAGTGAAATTTGAATGTCAGATAATTTTCATGTGTCATGAAATACTGTCTGCATTTTTTAAACATTAAAAATTTTAAAAACCATTCTTAGCTCATGGTTTGGATTTGGTTTGAGAGCTCCAGTTTGCCATACCCTGGCCCAAGGGACTGAAGAGCTATCAGCTAATATCAGTTGTTGAATAACAATTTTGATCTTATAAATGGTGGTCAGACATAGAAAACTAATTAGGCTAAACTTATGCTCAGACTTAGAGAATAAACCATGATATGTTTTTGTAACGAAAAACAGATGTAGCAACACTATATAAAGACAACCAGTCAATATCTGAACCATACTTCCTCCACAGAAAAAGATGGAAAAACTTGGGGTGCAGAATTTTTAAAATTAATAACCCAATGGAGTTTAATCTGCCATACTACTTGATTTTTCTGTTGGAGACCTGTTACAATTGTTTAAAGATAAGCACCATTCTATATATTTTTTAATTTTTTTTTTAGATTTTTAGGTGGACACAATATCTTTATTTTACATTTATGTGGTGCTCAGGATTGAACCCAGTACCTCATGCATGCTAGGTGAGCACTCTGCCACACAGCCACAACATCAACCCCACCATTCTATATTGAAACTACCTAAAATGAAAAGCAGAGGCCTACTGATGCCTTTGAAAAGATTGAACTTGGATGAAAAATGAGGGGTCCAACAGGGTAATACATTCCCATTCATATTCAAGAACTGGGTAACTGATGTTTTCTTGTATGCAGAGAAAGCAGAGTCTACATATTGCAATTCTCAGATCTCTCAGAGAGACTGTGGTCAGGATGGTGGGACTTCCCTAAAACCATGAAGAGCTTTTGTTACCGAAAGCACTAAAAGAAAGGAACAGAACTGTCTTTGTCGGAGTCAATTTTATTTATTCATGTAAAAGTATAAAAATACTTGCTAGTAAAATTAATTAAGTGGATGTTTCTCTGGTCAGAGCATCCTAATGAAAACCGATCTACTCTTAACACAAAAATTAGAGCTCAGAAAATGAGCAATTATTTCTGAAGCATTGACAAAACTAGAATTCACCATTAATTGGATTTTGTTGGTTTTCCACACACTGTCCAGTTGAACTGCCACTGTCATTATCCACTTATTGCCTTACAGGGTAAAGAGTGCTTAATAGTTGAATGGAAGAGTCTTCTGAGCTTTCTTCTAAGCGTTTGTTCTACATGATTTATGATCCCCTAATTTCACTCTCCGAATATTTTGCCATGATTTGAATGGAGAGAACATTGAAAAATGGTTTCAAAATTAAACAAAATGGGAAGAGGCACTAAATTTTAATGTTTTACAAAGAGTTGTTTAACATCTTTTCTTCATGATTTTTGTTTGTTTATTTTCTTTTGTTAGCTCTGACTCCAAAGGAGCCAATTTTTAGGTTTAGCCCCATGCCTCTTGGTTTTACTCATGTTTCTTAAACAGCAGATCCAATAATATTACATTTAGGTTCTTTCTATAAAATAACCAGAAAAAAAATCATAGGAAAATAATGACACCATTTATTTATTTACCTCTTAATTTGTGGACTGTTATAGACTTTATTCAATCTTCTTTGATTATTATTGGCCTAGGAAATCCTCAGACTGCTCTTCTACTAAACCCTAGATTTCTAGGATCTTTGTTTCATATTGACAACTAATGACTTTAAAATTAATATTCATTTCCAGATAGGAGATAGAAAGCTGAAAACAGCATTTTTTCTCACCCTTACAACAACAACATTTTAAACAATCTGCAAATATACCAGTTTCCTGGAACTTTAGAGAGTTGAAGTTACCAACAAATTAAATAACATGAAATCTAAGGAAAGACAAACATCTCCAAAGACAGAAGCAAGCACCTCCTTACCTGGAGCAGATACTGATGAACTCCTGAAAGAAGAATTCAGTGAACATTTTAACAAATTGCTGAAGGCTAGACATGGGGAAATCAAGAGAGTAAAAAATACTTGAGAAAAACAGATCCTAGGGAAATTCCTACCTGCTCTCAGCTTCCTCTTGCAAAAAAGACCAATAGGCACCCTGAGAAAGCCTCCCATAAAGTGCAGGCCTGTTGGAGTTTAAGAGTTGTCACTGAAGAAAAGGCACAAAACCTGATCAGATCCTTCCTGTCACTATTTCCATGGAGAGAAGAATATGAGAGGGGAGCTTAAATTGGTGAGATAAGGACAACAAACATTAGGATGCTTAGGCATCTTAGAATCCGAGTATTTCTTAGGTAGTGGTGTGGATGAAGTCTCTAAAGATCTAACTGCCAGATTACAGGAAATAAAGTGGCAAACTAACATGATTGCAATTAAGGGAAGTGAACTACAAAACACCACACCCATACTGCCCTGGGAGAGGAAGAAGAATGCCCCTGTGCCCAGGTCCAATTGAGCTGGGGCAGGGTCACTGAGACAGTCCTCCTTCAGTTGTCACTGACAAGGCTTGCCTAAGACTAAGGCTTAATCAGTAAACCAAAATGACTGTTCCACAGAGGTCAGCAAGTATCAACAGCTGTGTTCCTACTTTGGAGACAGAAACAAGGGCTTGCTGAAAGACATTCTAAAGCACAGTGCAAAGGGAAGACCGAAAGCTGAGTGTGGAGCAAAGAAAGAGATAAAACCTCTAGGAAACCAGCCCCTACCCTAAAAACACCCTAATATTAAGGAATTTGAAGAATATGGTGGACTGATGATAACTCCCTATTATGAAAAGCTATAGAAGGAAAGACATGCCCATTTCCAAACATAAAATCTGCTTACTTCTGTATTTCTATGCAAACTGTTAAGCTCTTAACAAAAGCAAAAACTAACTAACTAAATAAATAAAACCATAAGTCATACAAAAGAACAACAAAAAAAGCAATCAAGTGGACTGAAGGCAAAGCAATCAACAGAACTAGACTGAAATATGACAGCGGTGTTGGAATTATCTAATAGTGGATTTAACATGACTCTGACTACCATGTTAAACTCTGAAATGGAAAAGAGGGAAACATGCCGAGGCTTCAGCAGAAGTAAAAGCACAAGAGTCAAGTGAAAATACTAGAAAGAAAACAAACAAATACAGAAACAGAGATTAAAAAGTGTTTTCAAATGGCACCTTTGAAGACAATCAATACAAATGTCCCTACTGAAAAAACAAAGGGGAAAATGAAACAATGGAGTATCCAAGAGATGCAAGCCCTTATCCAAAAGTCTAACAAGTAACAGGAAATTCAAAAGGATAAGAGAATAAAATTATATTAGAGGAAATATTTGACAAGTTAGTGGCTGAAAATTGTCCCAAACTAGTACCAAACACTAAATCACAGAGAAACTCAGAGTATACTAAGCAGTTAGGGTTAGGGTTATATACACACACTGGAATATTACTCAGGAATAAAAGAGAAAAATTCATGGCATTTGCATGTAAATGGATGGAGTTTCAGAATATCATGTTAAGTGAAACAAGCCAGTCCCAAAAAACCAAGGGCTGAATGTTTTATCTGATAAATGGATGCTAATCCATAATGGGAGTAGGGAGCCTTGGATAAGTGTAGAAACTTTGGATGAGGCAAAGGGGAGGGGGAAAGGGGACACGGGGGTAGGAAGGGTGGTGAAATGAGATGGACATCATTATCCTAGATACATGTGTAATTACACAAATGGTGTGACCCTACTTTGGGTACAACCAGAAAAGTAAAAAATTGTGCTCTATGTGGGTACAATGAATCGAATCGAATAGCATTCTGCTGTCATGTATAACTTATTAGAACAAATAAACATATTTAAAAAAAGAAATCAGTAACAAGATAATTTGCATTTGTTTGAAATTAAAAATGAATTCTAAATTTCTCATAGGACAAAATGGAAGTAAAATGGAAATAACAATAAAATATATACATATATACACACACAAGTATATACACACACACACACATATATATGTGTGTGTGTGTGTGTGTGTATATATATATATATATATATATATATATAAACTTTGAGATACAACTAAACAGACTGAAGTATATATATTAAAATACAAAAAAAAAATGAAAATCAATGATCTGTAAGTATTTATCTCAGAAAGAAAAACAACAGAAAACTAAATGAAGAAAAATATAATGAAGGAAACAAAAAAGATAAAAGCCAATAAGAGAAATATCAGAGACAAATTTGAATTTTTGATAATAATAATGAAAATGTGCCCTGGTAATACTAATCACTGGGAGAAAAAGAGTGAAAGCATATACCCAACAGAAGGAATAGAAAAGGGAACATTGCTTCAAACCACACAGACTTCAAACAGATCATAAAATATTATAATTAAGTTTATGTGAATAAATAAAAAAATTTGTAAAGATATAAAATTTTGAGAAAAACATTCTACCTAATATAAGAAATTAATTTTTTGGTTCCATAAATAATTTTGTTAATCTTGCTTCAACAAAATTCTGAATCAAATAGTTTCATAAATAAACTTTTCATTAATCATTTAAGGAAAAAAATCATGCCAATCTTGCATAAACTATTCTAGAATATAGAAAGGAGAAAATAATAACCAAATTTTTCTTATGAGGCTGAGACAATCTTGATGCCAAAATATGAAAGAATATTAAAAGAGTTCTATAAGACTATCTTATATGAACATATGCAAATATAGCTGCATATATTAATGTCAAAAATATTGACAAAAATATATTAATATACAAAAGAATAATACGAGATTAGCAGGTTAGATGTCTTAATTGTTTTTTTTTTATTTTTACTTTTTAAAAATGTTTTTATTTTTATTAAATTAATTTTTCTCAATTTTTAAAATTTAATTTGTTATATATAACAACTGAATGCATTAAAATTCATATTACACATATAGAGCACGATTTTTCATATATCTAATTGTACACAAAGTACAGTCACATCCTTTGTGTCTTCATACATGTACTTAGGGTAATGATGATCATCGAATTCCTCCATCTTTGCTACCCTTAGGATCCCCCTCCCTTCCCCTTTCTTTCCTTTTTCCCTTTGCCCTATCTAGAGTTCATTTAATCATCCCATCCTCCTCCCCCCCACAACAGCATATTCTGAATCAGCATCCTTAAATCAGAGAAATCATTCAGCATTTGGGTTTTGGGGATTGGCTAATTTCACTTAGCATTATATACTCCAGCTCCATCCATTTACCTGTAAATACCATGAATTCATTTTCTTTCAATGCTGAATAATATTCCGTTGTGTATAAATACCACATTTTCTTTATCCGTTCATCTACTGAAGGGCATCTAGGTTGGTTTCACAGATTAGCTATTGTGAATTGTGCTGCTGTAAACATTGATGTGGCTGTGTCCCTATAGCATGCTGTTCTAACTCCTTTGGATAAAGACCTAGGGGTGGGAAATCTGGGCCAAATGGTGGTTTCATTCCCAGTTTTCCAAGGATTCTCCATGTTTCTTTCCATAGTGGCTGCACCAATTTGCAGTCCTAGGAGCAATTTATGAATGTGCATTTTTCCCCATATCCTCGCCAACATTTGTTGTTGTATGTATTCTTAAAGGCTGCCATTCTGATTGGAGTGAGATGAAATCTTTCAAAGCCCTAAAAAAAGAAGAACAAATCAACACCAAAAGCAGTAGAAGACAGGAAATATTAAAATCAGAGCTGAAATCAATGAAATTGAAACAAAAGAAACAACTGAAAAAATTGAGGGGGGGGCCTATGGGTAGAAAAGATGGATAAATAAATAAAACTGACAAACTCTTAGCCATGCTAATGAAGAGAAGGAGAGAGAAAACTCAAATTACTAACATACATGATGAAAAAGTAAGTATCATAACAGACAATACAGAAATACAGAAGATAATTACAAATTATTTTGAAAACTTGTACTTCAATAAAATAGAAATTATTGAAGGTGTTGAAAAATTTCAAGAGTCATGATTTTCCCAAATTGAATCAGAATGATACACACAATTTAAACAGATAAATTTCAAGTGATGAAATAGAAGACACCATTAGAAGCCTACCAACCAAGAAAAGCCCAGGACCAGCTATACACACAGCCGAGTTCTACAAGACCTATAAAGAAGAACTAATATCAATAATTCAATTTATTTCAGGAAATAGAAAAAGAGGGAGTACTTCCAAAATCATTCTATGAGGCCAATATCACCCTGATTCCAAAACCAGGCAAAGACACATCAAAAAAGTACTTCAGACCAATATCTCTAAGGAACATAGATGCAAAAATTATCAATACAATTCTGGGAAATCGAACACAAAAATATATCAAAAAGATTGTGCACCATGTCAAGTGGGATTCATCCCAGGGATGCAAGGTTGGTTCAACATATGGAAATCAATAAATGTAATTCTTCACATCAACAGACTTAAAGATAAGAACCATAGATCATCTCAATAAATGCAGAAAATGCATTCAACAAAATGTAGCATCGCTCATGTTCAAAAAACTAAAAAACTAGGAATAACAGGAACATATCTCAACATCATAAAGGTTATCTATACTAAACTCCAGGCCAACATAATTCTAAATGGAGAAAAACTGAAGGCATTCCCTCTAAAAACTGGAACAGGACAGGGATGCCCACTTTCACCACTTCTATTTAACATAGTTCTTGAAACACTGGCCAGAGCAATTAGGCAGATGGAAGAAATTAAAGGGATACATATAGGAAAAGAAGAACTCAAATTGGCACTATTTGCTGATGATATGATTCTATACCTGGAAGATCCTGAAAGTTCCACCAGAAAACTTCTAGAACTAGTAAATGAATTCAGGGAAAGTACCAGTATATAAAATCAACACCCATAAATCAAAGGCATTTCTGTATATCAGTGACAAATCCTCAGAAAGGGAAATGAGGAAATCTACCCCATTTTCAATAGCCTCAAAAAAAAAAAAAAAAACTTGTGGATCAACTTAATGAAGAGGCGAAAGAAAATTACAGAACCCTAAAGAAAGAAATCAAAGAAGACCTTAGAAGATGGAAAGATCTACCTTGCTCTTGGATAGGCAGAATTAATATTATCAAAATGACCATACTTCCAAAAGCACTATACAGATTTAATGCAATCTGATCAAAATTCCAATGACATTCTTCATAGAAATAGAAAAAGCAATCATGAAATTCATCTGGAAAAATAAGAGACCCAGAATAGCTAAAGCAATCCTTAGCAGAAAGAGTGAAGCAGGTGGCATCACTATACCAGACCTTAAACCATAATACAGAGCAATAGTAACAAAAACAGCATGGTATTGGCACCAAAACAGACTGGTAGACCAATGGTACAGGAAGAGGACACAGAGACTAACCTACAAAACTGCAATTATCTTATATTATACAAAGATTCCAAGAACATACATTGGAGAAATGATAGCCTCTTCAACCGAAAGAAACAGTTGATTTAAAAATAGTCCTGAATCAAAAGAATATCCACATAGGAAAATATTAAAACCTGACCTCCGTATCTCATATGACAAATATAACACCATTCTAAGCAGTTGATAGACATAGATTCAAAAGGTAAAATAAGATAACATGGAAGAACATCTTCATGTCCTGGGAAAACTGGAAATCCATATGCCACAAAATGTAATTAAACCCCTATCTCTCACCATGCACAAAACTCAACTCAAAATGGATCAAGGACTTAGGAATATAACCAGAGACCCTGCATCAAATAGAAGGAAAAGTAGGCCCTAATCTCCATCATGTGGGATTAGGTACCAACTTCCTTAATAAGACTCCTTCCTGTGGCATAAGAATTAAAATCAAGAATCAGTAAATGGGATGGACTCAAACTAAAAAGTTTCTTCTCAGCAAAAGAAACAATCTGTGAGGTGAATAGAAAGTCTACATCTTGGGAGAAAATCTTTACCCCTCACACATCAAATAGAGACTAATCACTCTAGTATATAAAGAATTCAAAAAGCTAGACACCAAAAAAAAAAAAAAAAAAAAACAAATAACCCAAACAATAAATGGGCCAAGGAATTGAACATACACTTCTCAGAAGAAGATATATAATCAATCAACAAATGTATGAAAAAAATGTTCAACATGTCCAGCAATTAGAGAAATGCAAATCAAAACTAGGTTTCCTAATATTAAAAAAGCAGTTGATGCAATTTTATACATTAACAAAATAAAGGGACGAAAAGAAAATGATCATCTAAAATAATATCCAAAACAAAGTATATGTAAATTTGTGATTTTAAAAAATCTCAATAAATTAGGATTAGAAGGAAATATTTTTAAAAGGAAGAAATAAATTAATACTAAATACAAAAAATATGAGAAATACAGTAAAAAAGGAACAGAGGGTATGACATCTGGGGTAAATACCGAATTCTGAATGAGATGGATGATTTAAATCTAAATAAATAAGCACTTTCAATAAGTATAGGAAGACATTAGAAAAACATTCTACCCAATATATTACAAGAAATTATTATTTTTTGTTCCATAAATAATTTTATTAATCTTTTTTTCAACAAAATTCTGAATCAGACAGTTCTGAATCAGATAGTTTCAATAAACCAAGCAAATTGTTATTTTTAATTGTAAAATATAATTTTTTCCTTTTGATACAGGAAGAAATCAATGTCCAATATTAGCACTTCTATTTCAAACTGCAGTGAAAAATCTCATCAATGAAATAAGGAAGGAAGAAAAGAAGGGAAAGATATCATTTATGAGTTTGGTTTATTTGTTAATGATATTATTATGTTCAAACAACATGCAAAAGTTTAGGTTAATAAAGTAAATTATCTTTAGCCTATTTGGCTTGATAGGAAATTAATATTTTAAAAATCTACTAATTTTCTTTTTTTTTAAAATGAACTATAGAAAATTAAGAAACTGACAATTTCAAGTTGCAATTTATAAAATCAATTCAAATAGAAGTCAGTCTAATGAAAATTTTAGAACATCATCTTGATGAACTAAGTTCTAAATAAATGGAAGAAAAATCATATTTATTAAGTGACAATATTATTTTTCACTGGCAGCAATTCTCTGCAAACTGTTGTAAAGAGTAAATAAAACCCTATCAGCTTATTTTTGTAAAAATTGATTGATTAAATGATTGCAAAACAGTTATGGAAATACAAAAATCAAATCACCAAGACAATCTTGAGAATCAAGGTGGGAAATATTGCTGAATATCAAGACTTATTATAAGGCTAAGTCCATTCAGACAGGTGTGTTTCTGCAAGGACAAATACAAGTGTGGGACAGAGAAGAGCCAAGAGTCTGGAGTATTCAGTAATCATCAAGAGGCCTCTGGAGCCAGGAGCAGTTGTGCATGCCTGTAATTCCAGCAGCTGGGGAGGCTGAGGCAGGAAAATGTGGAGTGAATTCAAAACCAGTCTCAGCAATGGCAAGGTGCTAAGCAAGTCAGTGAGACCCTATCTCTAAATTTAAAAAAAATAATAATACAAAATACGGCTGGGGATGTGGCTCAGCGGTTGAGTTCAATTCCCAGTAAACCTCCTCCTCACCCCCAAGAAAAAGATGTCTCTAGAGTGCAGAGGGGAAGGAAACAGTTGATTTAAAAATAGTCCTGAATCAAAAAAATATCCACACAGGAAAATATTAAAACCTGACCTCCGTATCTCATATGACAAATATAACACCATTCTAAGCAGTTGATAGACATAGATTTAAAAGGTAAAATAAGATAACATGGAAGAACATCTTCATGTCCTTTGGACAGGAAAACATCTCTCAAACATGGGAAGAAACACCATAAGAAAAATTTGATAAAATGGGCTACATTCCTATTGAGAGATCTGTGCATAAGACCTCATTCAGAGAAAGAAAACACAAAAATAGAGATGATATGTTCAATCCACTTATATTAATTTCTTAACTGATTACCACAACCCTGGTGAATGAAAACAACACAATATTCCCTCACAGTTCTTAATGCCAGAGGTCTGAAATCAAACTGTCAGAACCAAAGTGTCAGCAGGCCCTAGGGGAGAATCTGTTCCTTGCCTCTTTAGCTTCTGCTAACTGCATCAACCAGGCTTTAGCTCCTTATCATCTTTATCTGTTGTATCTGTGCCAAATCTTCCTCTGCTTCCCTCTTACAATAGTACGTGATTGCATTTAAACTCTGCCTGTATAATCCAGGACAATGTCTTCATCTTAAAATGTTCAGTTTAATCACATCAGCAAAATATTATGTGAAGTAACATTAAGAGCATCAAGGGACTAGTATCTGATATCTTTAGGAGGACTTCACAAATGTAGGGAGGTCTTATATTTAGGAGGCCATGACTCTTCCTACTACACAATATAACTGATAGAGGGCTCAAGCCTAAACTACGGAAAGAACTTTTACAAATCCATTAGAAAAAGGAAACCCAATTTAAAAAATCAGACATCGCTGAAACATGAATTCACAAAGGAGGCTTTCCAAATGATCAACAAAACATGTGAAAAATACGTTCAACCCCATCAGAAATCAGGGAAATCAAATTAATGCCACGGTTAATCATCTCTGCAAATTCACAACCTCAAATTTTTATGAGAATATTGAGGAACTGGAAGTCTCGCCATTTTTAGTGAGGAAGAGTTAGTATTTTCTACTCAATAAGAAACTAACAACAAATGATCCAGCAATTCCACTGCTATGTTTATTTTCTAGTGAAATAAATGCAAAAGACAAGAAAGGATGCTCATAACAACATTATTCATGATAGCCTAAAGCTAGAAACCAACCCAAATGCCTGTCAACAGTGTAATGAATAAATGAATGATGATATATGTTATTTGTAACAGATTTTTCAGTGCTCCACCCATATCCTATGGGATCCCTCTGCCATCTTCATCAGTTTATTTTTGTTTTCACCAGGCAATGCTTCCATCTCTATCAAAGGATGTCTTAAGGTTTGTGAAACATAATTTACCACATACTCAGAAAGCCAGAAGAGCCTGAAAATGTATCTTCCTTTGGGTAACCTTTAACCAAAGAGTGACTAGGGTAAGAGGGTAAGCTCTGTAGCCCCTCAATGCTGGATCCAGATGCCAATGAAGTGCAAGCTGCACCCTGTCTAGATATCCCCTATTAGATTGGGCAAGTACTTTTCCTGGGAACCCAGATTTCTGTTGTGCCCTGGCTTGTCCTCCAACTTTCCTAATCCCACTCTCATACTTACCTACCATTTTCCCCCCTGAGATTTTGTAAGGAATGATAAAATCATTTTAATAAAAATTTTTGTGTCGGGTTTTGCTATTGGGGAATACAACGTGAGACATATTCAAATATGAAAATGAAGAAACTTACAACCCATAACATGAATGAATGCCACGGTAATTTTAAGCAAGACAAATCAAACAAAGAAAATATACTATATGGTTTATTTATAAAACGTTCAATGACAGGAAAAACTAATCTATGAAGTTAGAAGTCAGGGTACTGGTTTGCCTTGGGGAAGAGGAATAAGGAACAAATGGAAGAGTAAAAGGAGTGCCCCTGTGATGCAGGAATGTTCTATTTCTTTACCTTGGAGTTACTTACTTGCATATACTCACTTTGTGATAGGATGACAAACTTAGACTTGTATATGTTTCCCTATTTAGTAGAATATTTAAGTAAGCACTGTAAAAACTAACAACTGTGTATTTAACTGCCATAAGCACAGAAAAGCTATCCATGGATCATCTATTTCTAATCTATATTGTAGCATATATCTATATCTATATCTATATCTATATGTGTGTGTATGTATATAAATACACACATAAACACATATATGTAAATGTGAAATTTAAAAATATTTTCTAAATTTATATAGAGAGATAATCACTTAATAGGTCACAGATTAATTAGATTATCTTAATTATTACTATTTAAATAAAAAGAATAAGCTAAATTCATATATAAATTCTGTGAGAAAAAAGGCAAATTTGGGGAAATAATGTGATTTAGATATACTTACCTTGAGGGGCTACCATTTTGCCTAAAATTGATATCACTCATAGATATTTCATCTTAATAATATATTGGTTTAAATTGGACAAGAATTATTATCATGGTAGTGTAACAGAACTGAGGGACAGATAATA
The DNA here is from genome assembly GCF_045843805.1 of Urocitellus parryii. Taxonomy (NCBI): domain Eukaryota; kingdom Metazoa; phylum Chordata; class Mammalia; order Rodentia; family Sciuridae; genus Urocitellus; species Urocitellus parryii. Next base: position 81,173,843 of record NC_135540.1, read on the forward strand.
TATTTTGATGAAAAGGAAAACATAGATGTTAGAGAGCCAGGTACCAGAGATGTTGAAATTTAAAATGTTTTGAGTTCCCTGGTTCCTTTGGACCATAAAGGATAAATACGTACCAAAGGCAATTCTTAATTACCTATTTTGGTTAATGAATTTATAACAACAACTTCTTCTCCTCCTCCTCCTCCTCCTCCTCCTCCTCCTCCTCCTCATTTTTCTTCTTCATCTTCTTCTTTATCATCACTTTTCTTGTCCTAATCTTCAACTTTATCATCATCAGCATAGGATCTATATAAATCACAGTCTTATCTTATTTAAAAAGCATATTACATTGTATAATTTGGATTTTTTTTAAATTTAAAATATTTGGAATGGCTTTTGCCTCCTGATGACAAATTCATTTCCTGAAATTATTCTTAGTATCCAATTTTACAGAGACATGATAAATTAATTAACAGAAAAAAATAGCAGTAATCATTGTAGCAAACAGAATGATTCATTTATAGGTATAGATATAACTACAAATATTAGAAATTCAGGCTGAACTTAAACTAGTGTGATTATACTTTGTTAGAATATAATAGCATTTCTTTAAAAATAATAACATGTCAATAATTAACAAAATGAAATAACATAAATCAGAATACTTCCTTATCATAACTTTTCACTTCCCAGCTAAGTTTTAAAACTAAAACAAAATGAAAACTCTTCTTTCACTTTAAACTAAGCCTTAGTACCTAATTCTTGTATTTCAAGTTCTTATTCCAAAACAATATCAAAGATTTAAAACTATTTGGGAAACATACTAGGATACATACGTTTGGAAGCAATTTTGGGAAACAGTTCATGTACATGCTTATAAGTAAAACAATCTTTAGTACAAAATATTTCTTTGTGCCCTCTGCATTAATGAGTTAATGCAGAGGTCTTGGCCTGTTTTAATATTACTCCTGCATAAATAGCAATGTAGGCAGGTATTATGCGTAGCTTACTGTCCCAAAATTAATCTTACCCATACATAAGACATTAATATATTCAATATATTAAATAGTGATTTAAATTGCTCATAGCCCTAAAATTCAGCTTATCATTATGTGATGACACTTACATAAACTTAACATTATATTCTTTCTACCATCAATCTCTCCCAGATTTTCTGGACTGGAATGGAAGGAATGTTCCATTCTTTTTGTATTCTGAGTTGCTCAAATCTCTATCAGAGTACATGTGTGGGCTAAATTTTGTCTCCATTGACCCCTCAAATTCATATGTGAGAGTATGTGGTAGTTTGTTATGACAATATAGTACATAGGATGCTAATCACCTCTTCTTTCTCTTGTTCTTCCTCCCCTTTCTTTTTTATTCATTCTTTATATACTTCTTCCTCTCCTCCTCCTTCTTGTTGCCATCTCTCATTGTTTTATCTCTCAAACTTTTTAAAAAATATTTTTTTAGTTGTCAATGGACCTTATTATTTTTATTTATTTATATGTGGGGCTGAGAATTGAACCAGTGCCTCACACATGCTAGGCAAGTGCTCTACCACTAGGCTACAACCCCAGCCCTCTCAAACTTTTTAATAAATAAAAAATTTGTGAAAAGAAGTTCTTATATTTAGAGAAGACTGAGTAGAGAAAGTAATGAAATATTTTGGGAAAATGAAAGTAATAAATATTAAGATAAAATTATCAATTAATAAATCATAAAATGACAAGGAAATTAGAAAGATGATCCTTTCTATTAAAAAAAAGTTCCTTTCTTCAACTTTTGTGACACTGAAGGCATGCTACCTGATATATGGTTATATGTGAAAATTTGCCATGCTGCCTGAGAATTCCCATGTTTCTCTTCCCCTCACCTCATCTCTCAAGTCTTTATTACAAGTTGACAAATAAAAGGCACACCAAATTCTGAAACTTTGAACATGGTATTAACTTGAAACATGCTTTATGACTTTTTTCTTTCTTAAAGAATAGTTTAAGCAGAGGCTTACATAATCCAAAGCACGTTTTGTTTCTGATGTCTTTGCTACAAGATCAAACCCTGCTTATTGCCAAAGTAATTCACACATGGGCTGCAGCTTTCAACATGACTTAAATCAAACCCAAAGCCTGTCCTGCAAATAACACTAACGGTTCCAAGCCAATAAGATAATAAAAGAAAGAATATAATTAATGGCCACTGTGTTTTCTTATCTGATGTACAGGTGAGCTTTCACTGGTATTGAAAAATTATGGCTGGGTTCTAAGACCATAAAGCCACAGGTATATTCCTATTATACAAGATTTATGATTCTCATTCACAGAATTAATTGTTATCACTTATGTAATAAGTTTGAAAATGGAATTATTTCACATATAAACATACTGATTATAATAAAGTCAGAATGCTACAAGGACTAAAAACAACACAAATAGAGTCTTTTTACCATTTAGATATGTAACACATTAGTTTATGAACTAGATACGTCAAATATGTTAGAAATACATTAAAATGCTACCATTTAAAATATTAATATTTTCAGAGAAGGGGTTATGGTTCAGTGGTAGAGTGCTTGCTTACTTGCCTAGCACGGAGAAAAATCAGGGTTAGATCCTCAGCCCAACAAAAATAAATAAATAAATAAATAAATAGAAAATTCTATAGGAGTGGTAGAAAGACTTTCCAGTGAGTGGTAGAAAGATTTTCTTTATAATATACCTTTTTCAGTTTGAATCATGTTTTATGTAATTTATTTTTAGAATATTAAAATTATATGCTAGAAAAAATGAGTTAGTGGTATATGTTATATTTGAAAATATACTTAAAGTATAAGCAATGGTTTCAAATAAAAGATTTACCTTCCCAAATTTTACTTTAGTAATTCCTATGTTTAGTAATTACTTGTTAAGTACAAGGTACTATGATAAATATTCTTTCTCTTAATCCTCACAATAGCCCTATACAGTGAAATATTTTTATTTTTATGTTACATACAGAAATATTTTAAAAAACTAAGAAAATAGGCTGGGGATATAGCTCAGTTGGTAGAGTGCTTTCCTCACATGCACAAGGCCCTGGGTTCAATCTCTAACACCACAACCACACACACACACACACTCTCACAAAAAAAAAAAAAAAAAAACACTAAGAAAAACAAGAGAAACTAAAACTACATAAAAGAGAGTCAAGTAGTTTGAGAAGCTAATATGTAGTATAATAAATATTCAAATTCAGACTATAGGTTTCAAAGCTTTAAACTTAATATTCAGCACTAACTCCCAGGCCTTTGATAGCATGTAGGAATATTAATCAGGATTCTCTAACTATTCAATAAATACATTAAAATAAATAGATGAATGTTCTCTTTAACAAGGCATAAAATAAATTCATGTTTGTGTACATACAGAAATATATTTCTCTACATATATATACGTGCATAAGTGTTGCCTATAAAGTAGTGATGGTGAAATAAATAAGAAAAAAAACTATCACATTCTGCAGAGGCAGGGAATGTTCTAAATTAGATCATTTAAGTTAAATAGGAAGAGCTATGGTATTCATATGGTTGTTTTGTGTATGGACAGAAGACTATTTTTAATACTGGACTACAAAGTTTTTGTTAAAAGAAAATAAATAACCCTGTCCATTGTTTCAGTGTAATAAAGAAGATACAGGCTGAACACATGGTCAAAGGATGAGAAGATAACATCTCTCCAAGAAGGCAAAGACAGCCGAGGCCTGTAAGCAAATAGGGACAGAAATGCTGGAGTGAATATTGATAAGAAGAGCTCCCCAGAGAGACTCATGGAATAAATAGAGGACATGAAATGAATGTGACAGAATTCCTAAACAACAGTGTGGAAGTAAGCATCTGAAATCACCACCACCAACACTGACAAAAGAATGATATCCCAGTGTCAATGGCAAGTAGAAGAAATATCATGATACATTCTAGCCATTCAATAGAAATGTACAGAACCACTACTAGGTGACAGCAAAGAAAATCAGTACCTCCTCACAGTTCATATTCTTGTAGAGAGGGCACGTTTGTCTAGAGAGTGCAGACTGCCAGGATCAAGTCATGCTCGATTATTCAATTCTCTTTAGAGAGTAGGGAGGTTTTTAGTACCCTAAGACATGGGAAATCATGAAAGGGGATTAAGCACAGGAGTGTTGAGTTAATGTTTCCATTATTAATAGTAATATTATTAAATATTAATAATACTTCAATTCAAGAAAGATATGGAGTTGGGGAATCACTGTAAGAAGACTAGTTAGAGGGCTGTGGGTGCAATCTATCTATGACTTGCTGGAGGCTTGAACAGAGAAAGAAATTTACAAGTAGAAAGGTAGCATTAGTGTGACTTCATCAGTGAGTGATGGTAATGAAGGTGGTAGTTCACCAGAGTCTGGGCTAGAGGATGCGGGTTGATATGATTTATCGGAGAACACTGAAGAGTTGAAAAGACCTCATGTGTTCATTTTTGGACATGTTCACTGTGAGACACCCAGATAAAAATATTGATTACCCAGATGGGTCTAACAGCAGAAATTCAGAAAACATTTTGATCTGAAGATATAAATATGCAATTCTTTCAGCATACAGATGATAACAAAAGCCATGAATATGAAATAACAACACCTGAGCATTAGTAAACAGTGAGAAAAAAATTCTGGGAAATAAAGCTCTATGAACTCAGCACTTCAGACTGCACATTATAGAATCTGACAAAAGATACTGAGAAATAGCAAGAAAATCATGTAAACATTAAGAAACAGTAACTACAAGTAAGTCAATTGTGTGATAGGTATACCAGTACCAAGCCATTAGAGAAGATAAGAATGTAAACAACATTAAAAAAAAAAGCAGGGCCAAAATTATTCTTATTGCTATCCATAGCTGCCCAAAAGATCTCCAAGAAAGAGAAAGTAAAAATAGCTTTCAGAACCATTCCCTGCCCCTTCCCTGTGTGTGTGTGCATGTGTGCTGATACGTGTGTGTATATATATATATATATATATATGTATATATATATATGTGTGTGTGTGTGTGTGTATACACTTATATACACATACATATATGTATGCACATGTGCACACACACACACACACACAAATTGGCATTTATACTGAGAGCTTTTAGTTCGTTAAAATATCATGAAAGACATGTAAAGGCAAGCTATACAATGAGAGACAGATGGTACCTATAATGCATGTAACTGACAGAAAACCAAATCAACATGCAAAGGCAATTTAATTTAAAAAATGTGAGATTGTTAAAACAAACTTCACAAAAGAGATAGCAAAGTGGTAAGTAACTGTGGGGGAAAAATAGGTCAATCCCTTCAGAAATCAGTGAACTACACCTTAATACTAATATAAGGTACTTCTACAAACTCACCAGAATGATCAAAAGAGTCCCACAATCCTAAGTTTTGGTGAAGTGATGAACAACTGGAAATCTCACGTAACTTATAGGACCATATAAACTGTTAAAATTACAATGGATGGGGCTGGGGTTGTGGCTCAGCAGTAGAGCGCTCACCTATCAGGTGCAAGGCACTGGGTTCAATACTCAGCACCACATAAAAATAAATAAATAAAATTACAATGGGGATGTTCTGTAATATTTTCTACTAAATATGAAGCCAACCAAAACACATTAGTTAGCAATTCTCCTGGTTATGTTCCATGTAGAAATGAATGCACAGGTCCATCACCAAAGATTGCTCATGTGGCATTATTTATAATAGTCAAAAAGGGAAATAACTGGTATTTGTCTATTCTTTCTCTATCCTAAACTTTCTCTTGCAAAAGTTCTTCCTAGTTTTAAATCATATTTTGTAAGAACTCTTATTTTTATATATGTCAATCAAACTCACTGAAATTAAGGTTTGCCATCCCCCCACCATCTAAATCAGAAATAATTTTAAGGAGGTGACATTTCTGTCAGAGTGGACCAGGCATCTCTTAAGCAATGTGAAGTATGAAACAAAATCAACTCTGATAGGTTAATAGCTGCTGGTTGCTATCCTATGACAAATTCCAGCTGCAGCCTGTGGCAATCTGGAGAGTATCATAATAAAGGTTACATCAAGGAGATGTGGACAAAGGAAAGAGAGAAACACTATCATAGTCATTTGTAGTCTTTGCTTTGGAGATTGGATTCTAGGCATCCAAACAAGTTAAAAACCAGAAATTCCATTCATTGTGACAAATCTTTATTATCCCATCAATGTGGTAAATATATAACTACTACATAGAGAGTTCTAAAGCACAACTCCCTGAAATCATTGATAACCCTCTAAGGTGTAAAACCAGAAGACCCTTAGCTAATAGCTGCACAGCAGAGAAGGTATGCTGCAGTGTGTGAAGTGCTCAAAGTCCCAAAACCTGCTTTTATATTTCAATGTGACTGCTCCTTATTAAAGTAATTTGATTAGTAGTGAAATAATGAACTTGGTTTAGAGCTATAGTCTTGGCAATGCATATATGAAGACTGTTTTAAGGAACCACAGCTGGATGCCTGGGATATTGTCCATGGATATTCTGATGTCAGGGCATCTGGGTGAAAACCAAGAATAGACCCATCTGTAAGCTAGTTGGTTTCTGAACACAAGGCTGTTATTCTCTTTATTCACTCATTGATTATTTTTTGAAGCCTTCTAGTTTCATGTGGTCCAATCCCCAGAACCCCACCTCCAAATAAAAGTTCAGATTCAAGAGTATTCATTCATTCATTCATTCAGGTCTTTTGTTATTCTACCTTTGTAAAGTGTATTTAGAAATATAAGCTATATGGAGAACTTTAGAAGTTATTAATTTTAATGATGTTTTGTTCTCACAAAGCAACAAATTGAACAGCAAATGAGTCCATATTTCTTATAACTGTATAATCCAGAAATATATTCACATTTGAGGCTATGTTGAACTTTAATAGCTTGGGAGGAGTATGCTCCTTCAACAGATAGATTAATTATACTTGCTTTTCATGGTACTTTACAGTTCTAAGCATTCTTATTTGAAAATTAATGCAAATTAATTGAACTTGGTAGAGGCTCCAAATGAAAATGCGTAGATAAAACAATTCCAACTCATAGATGGTGTAGATATGAAAATGCTTGTTCAAAATAAATTCCACTCTAAGCAAGAAACTCAGGATTCTGGTCATGCTTTCTTTTTTTTTTCATTTAAAATTTAAATTATATATTTAATATTCCTAACATGTGAGAATACAATCCTTATATCTGAATTATATAATCAACTCATTTGAATATAAGAAGCACCATTTGGTGGGCTGAGGTCTTAGCACAATGGTAGAGAGTTTGCCTAGCATGTATGAGGCACTGGGTTTGACTCTTAGCACCACATATAAAAAAATAAAAATAAAGGTCCATTGACTACTAAAAAATATTTTAAAAGCTCCATTTGATTAATTACTATATGAATTGCATACCTTGTTTTGTTGTTTTTATTCTGTGGGATTGCTTCCATTAAAAAAAAATTACATCCCCAGTCCCTGGAGCTGGGTATTTTGCATTATCTGTTCATATCCTATTCACAAATTTCAATAATTGCTGAATTCAGAAATTACTGCCAATTGTTTTAACCTATTTACCTTTGAGCCCATTTTAGTGTTTGGCATTGGTATGCCCTTTTGCTTAAAATTTCAGCAATTTTAGTAAAAATTAAACATTCTCAGGCTAGTATTTATATTGACTGAAAAACTGAAGAGACACGGAAAAAGTTTATTTGTAAATTTCTTAGAAAGATAATCTGCTTGAATCAAATGTATGAAATATGATATGTCAAGAGCTTTGTAATATTTTGAACAACTAACAATAAAAAAAAGAATCAAAAAAAATAATGGAGGATTGTGAAGGCAGGGAACAGGAGATATTTGGGAACTGTATTTTCTGCTTAATTTTGCTGTGGACCTAAAAATTACTATAAAAATAAAGCTTATTAATGTTATGAAGCAACAACAACAAAAAAGAAAGATATTGTGTGTGAGGTGGGGCTGGGGCTGGGGCTCAGTGGCAGAACACTTGCCTGGCATGTGTGAGGAACTGGGTTCCATTCTCAGCACCATGTATCAATAAATAAATAAAGGTCCATCGACAACTAAAAAAAATATTTAAAAAAAAGAGAAAGATATTTTGTGTGAAATTTTAGGGTTCCATTTCTGAGATTTTCTGATATTTTGTTTAGCAGAATCATGAAGGCTATTTTATCTATAGTCTACATTTATAAACTACTTAAATATATTGCTTGGGCAAATAAATTTTTATTCTTACTGAATGCATTTATTTAGTTACTTCTTCTCTACCCCTTTCAATAAATATTTATTCCCATTTGAATTTACAGATCATTATACCAGTGTTTATATTCATGGTGTTGAAAATAAGTCTGGGCTTACAGCAACATGAAATAAGTCCTCCTTGTAGGAAGATATATTTTTGTTAATGTATGTTCTTCAATAGAAATGTCTAGTGAATTAAACTATTAGTTCTATTTTGAGATCATTATAATCCTAATGTAGTAAGGCAGGGCACATTAACTAAACTATGAAAAAATCCATTTTCCAGCTCACTCAGGCCAAAGTTATAAATCTCTGTACATTACAGATATCTGCAATGATTTCCATGGCCGATCTGATATTTACCAGTGGTGCCCTCATGTTTTTCTCCCATCCTTCTCCATTCTTCATCTCAGTAAACTTAAAACCATCATCCACCTGCTTCAGATAAACCTGAAATTGTCTCACAAATAGAGACTTCTTCCAAAACCAAATTAAATAGAAAGCAGAAAGGAGAAGCAAAGAACATTAAATTTCCTTTAGGCTTCCTGCCTAATTCTTCTTGGGCTCAGAGCCCAATTTCCATTGAACCTATTCTGGTTTCTTTAAAGCTATGTATAAAAAGGCCATTCCTTATTATCATGATCACTCAATCTTATCTAGCTTGTCATACGCAAAAGACCATTTCCTAGTTTCTAGTTAGTTTTTATAATGGTCTATATTGCAAGCACTAGCTTTGAATGGGCTTGATTAGGTTACTCTTCACTGGCTCACTGAAAAGTGCATTACAATTAAGAGTGCATACTTGCTCTTTGCTATTTTCACTATCTACTTGAATACAAGTCTGTGAAAACAGCTGTCCATTCCAATGCTGATTATTTTCACTACAGAATTAACTATTGTTTGACTATGAATGTAATTTTAATCATCAGTTGCTCAAGGATGATCAACCACCAAGGAGCAAAATCATCTCTACTACTAAAGGAAATCATATCAACCTGATGCCAACCTCTCAATTCAATGAAAAACAAAGTAGGACTGAGCACTGTAAAAAGATTATTTATTCAGGGAAAAGATTATTTACTCAGAGAAATGGTGTAATTCTAATGAAATCATATGCGAAATGTTACATCTCTTAGGATAATATATATTCCAAAATTCAATATTTTCATAACTTAAATAGGCTTGATTCTTGAATTATTCATTTTAATAAGTTTCTATTAAGGACCACTCTGTAAAATGTTCTTTAAATATAGTATCTAATAATATTTTTTAAACCGACTATTTATTATAGCTTACATAAAGAAACTATATCAGAAATCTAGTTTGCTTGAATTCATTGTTTTTAGTTATATGTGACAGTAGAATTCATTTTGATATAATTATACAAGCATAGGATAGATCTTATTCTAATTAGGATCCCATTCTTGAGGATGTACATGTGGTGGGATTGCTTCATTTCTTTTAATCTTTATAATACATCTAAGGTGGAACTTATAAGTAAATGGGTTCTAGGAGATTAATTTTTGCTCAAGTCCCCTAATCTGAGAAGTGGTGAATCTCGACTCAAGCATAGGCCTCTTTACTTTGCATAAAATTCCTCATTTTTACATGTGGGAAAGCTCCAGATCTGAAATTACTCGTACGTTGGTGTCTTTACACCCTGATTTTCTAAACTCAGAAGGAATAGTGGAAAGACTGTAGAAAATTGGGATAGAAATTGAATTTCTTGGGAGATTTCTTATCTTAAGAAACACATCTAACAAATGAAAATGCTGAACAATTAGGACACCTGATTGATTCTCTTCAACACTGTCAACTTCTTCAAAAGCAAGGATAATCTGAGAGTCCAAGACAGGCAAGAGAAGTCTAAGGAGGCCTGATAACTAAATGTAAAAAGGGATGCTATGTAAGATCCTAGGAGAGAAAAATAGTTACAGGTAAAAGCTTAGGGAATGTGAATAAAGTATGAACTTCAGTTGGTAATTGTGATCCAGTTTTGGAAAATTAATTCTGAAAAATGTATCAGTCTATCATTAAGATACTAGTAATATCAACTGGGGATGTGGTATGTGTGTACTCTGTACTATCTCACACATTTTTTGTACATCAAAGCTTAGTCTAAAAAAAAAGTTTATTTAAAAAGTAAAGCAAACACTACTGGGCAGTTCAATTTTACTGAATAAGTTCTACCAAAGAAAATTCTCCAATTGAAAACAATATTTTTGCTGAAGATTTAGAAGAAATGCATGCAACTTTGTTTAGTGCACCATATCCATTGCAATATTCCAACCTACAACTTAATTGACACTTGGTACTTGTTCTGTTTCAGGTTGCTGGTCAATCTAGTCATGCTTTTGTACAACTTATACCATTATTTTCATCAGAAAGTCATAAAAAGTGAGGAAGAGCAGAGGCTCACATGCATAGAATCAGGTGCCCTTTCACATGCAAAATTTCAGACCTGACTCATATTAGTAAAATGTACATGAAATTGTTCAAAAGTGGAGATAGGTGTCTAGCCACCTATTATTCAGCCCCCATCCACTCCTTGTGAACCACAGTAAACACTTCAGATTTGGCTGGAAGAGAGTCATAAACTGATACAGAGCACAGCATGGCTCACAATCAGGACCTGTGATGAAGGCACACTGTCCTTCAGTCCTTCCTAGGAAACCAATGCAAGGGGGCAAAGCAGTAATAGCACATCTGCTAAGGTCTTTATCACTGTCTTTAAAATGAGACAAGTTAATGTAACAAAGAAACATCCATTTTATTTCCTCCCCCCACTTTTCTCCTCCATCGTTTTTACAGAAAATTATGAATATTCAATTCTTCTAACATGAATTACAACAATATCATTATCATGTGTTTTTAGAGATAAATGAAATAATCTCATCTTTAGTTTTTATAAAAAATAAATTTTATCTTTGTGGAACACTCACATCTGTAAAGAGTTGCAAACAGACTGAACTAAATCTCCCAAGGAACAGTCTGAATCCATATTTACAATCTGGCAATGATCATATTTTCTATAAATGATGAAAAAGACCACTTGTGTTATGCATGTAGGCATGAAAGACCTTTAGATATATTTACTTTTATAGCTTCTGACATGTAGCAAATGAAGTCATATTTTATAGATTTCAATTCTACTCATTCTGAAATACTGCTGAACAGCTAAATAGTAGTCTCTTTTTACAATCTTACTCAGAGTCTATAAGAAACTAGTTTTTGAAAACCAAATCATCAGATATAATGGATTGAGATTCAATTTAATATTACTTGATATGTATGCTCATTTACCCACATGTACTAATGACCATTATAAAATTATTTCCTATTTTATCAGAGGTCAAAAGCAAGCCACAATATTAGATAAAACTGCCATGGTATGTTTATGTTTATGTAAGTTTCTTTTTTACAGACTGAGATCTTTAAGTCAAATATTTTGCTGAATGTTTTTGTGCTAGCCTTAGATCGTCACCAGAGCCTCAACCTGTCAGGCTATAGTGTAAGAGGAAGAAATGCAAAGAGGTAAAAACCAAAGTGAGCATCTTTAATGTGGAAAGAAGCATCCTGAATCACCACCAATGACAATGTATACTTACTGAAATCAGACGGATTCATGAACTTAAATGCTTAATAGTTATTTTTAATTACAAATGAGACTATGGGCAATAATTTAGATTTTCTTTATAATGAAGAAATGAAAATTCTCTGATCTATCTAAACATGTACTTCCCCAAACTAAGATTTACTATTTGTGTGTTTTTAATCAAAATCTCATAAAATAGAAGTTAAACAGTTTGGTTTACTGTTAAGAGCAACAAGTCTTCTCAAACCCATCTCTTATCTACTGATGAAAAGAACAAAATTCTTGTCTAACTTAACCAGCTCCCGGAACTTGAGGAAGAAACACAACTGCTTAAAGCTGGCTCCTAGTAGTAAAAGTAACAAATTACTTTAAATTATTGCTAAACAAAATCATGATTGAAATATAGCTTGAACCTTTATATTCAAGAAATATAATCGTATACAACTTAAAGGTATTTTGTATATTTCTATATTTTTATAACTTTCAGTTACCTATAAGATGAATATTAAACAATCAGGTTGAGTCAACTACAAAAGTAGTTAGAGCAACCAAGTCAACTGATATGACACTTTCTAGTAGAATTTTTTTTTCAAAATAACATCTAACCTTTTATTTCCACAAATAATATTGTTCACATATACATCTGAATCCCCTTTTCTTGCATGAAGTACCAAGATAAATTGCCATAATATGTATCACTGCCTCTACTTCAGACATGAATTCATATTGTTTTGAGCTTTCAAACACAAGCTGTTGGGGCTAACACATCAAATTGAATTAAGGACAACATTTGACTTTTGAACTTTGGCTTCCCTGATTATCCAGAGCTAATCTTCTAATTATTATCTAAAATCTTTAAAACCATCTTATTTGTAGAAAAAAAATCAGATCTTGATTATCATCATTCTCATAAAAAATTCTATTTATTACTTACTAAAGAATTCACCCATTCTCTGTCCCCTTAATTTTCTTCTTAGCACTTATCGAAGGCCCACATTATCCTGTTTGTCTATGTGTCCATCATCTATGATAGATCTGTGTGTGGTACAGCTCCACTACTAGACTGTAAACTCCCTTAGGGTAGGGAATTTATATTCTACTACAGCTTAATACTAGAGTAACACCTAGATTTACTAGAAACCCACTAATTATTTCTACTATAAATGTGAATAAATAAATATAATGCCTTCCAATGGGTACTGCCTTATTTTCTCTAGAAGAATGAAACCTAGATACTCTTGGCCCTTTGTTTATCATCCTATGTTGTTGAAACAATATACACATTATTAAAAGTGGCAAAAATTGAAAGAGTAATTTAATACTTCACTGAAAGTTCATTGATGTGCCCCCATGATTTTTAAGACACATTTAATACACATTCATCGATTTTTCAGTTTTAGTTCAATATGGTAGATACACTTCAGAATTATTGAAGGCAGAATTTACTGTAATGTTGTCTCAAAATTATAGCCACATCCAGATGATGAGCATCAACAGTTATACTATTCGTGAGTCATAATTAATGTTGACTAATACATGTATATTTCTGGGGATTTTGATGATACAAAGCATTTTAATAAAGTTCATGCTCATAGGAGTTAGAAAAGTTTGCTAAATTTTTTTTCAAGGCTCTAGGCGAATGGTGAAAAATTGATACTGGAGTATTCTTGCTTTTTTTCTAAATAACAATTGTGTGGGTCTATTAAATAACAAGCATTTCTAGCATAGGGCACACGTAAAGAATGAGCTCAAAACCTAGAGTGACACAGAAAAAAAAAGTAGAAAATAACAGTGCAATATGATAAGTCCTCAGTGTGGGTTTCCATGGCAGGGCATTAAGGAAGACCTTCCTGCAGGATACTGATTGATCTTGAAGTAAGAAGGATTGTTCAGGGAAAAAAGAAAAAGATAAAGCCCATTAGGGAGAACTGTTTCTCGGCTTTAAAAAGTTGAATTGGAACAGTAAAAATTAAAGCTCAAAATTTTTCTAATTGCTGATTATTTACTAAGTAGATGGAAGCTCACATTCATTTTAACTAAGCCTTGCATGCAACATCACTATCTTCTACACCTCAGTTAGAAAGAAGGAGCTTTATTATTTATTAAAAACCTGGGGAAGGGCTGGGGTTGTGGCTCAGTAGTAGAGTACTTGCCTATCACGTGTGAGGCACTGGGTTTGATCCTCAGCACCACATAAAAATAAATAAATAAAATAAAAATTTTTAAAAAAGAAAAACCTTCTTAAAAATAAAAAAAAGCTAGGAAGCAAGGTTAATGTGCAATGGAAGAGCAGTTGTTCTATGCATCTGAAACTGAGCAAAAGTGGAAGGTGTATGATTATCAAAGCCAACTCCCAGAGTATCTATGGCTTTTCTCCAAGTAAACAGCAAAATGTATGAGGGGAAAACCATGAAATTGAACCATTTCCTTCAAATATTCCACCCTTTCTGAAACATTTCCAATCAGATTGGTCTTCTTCCTGCTTAGAGTGTCTACACTCAAAATACACAATATTGCTTTTTTTTTTTTTAATACAGGGAAGTCTTTGCACAGCATTTTTAGGAAGAAATATCCTATAATAAAGGCAAAAGTTTAGAGAAACTTTTAATAAAAAGGCAAGTAATGACTCTATCTGATCAAACACATGATAAAATGACTTATTTATAAAAATAAATCAACCAGGGACCATGTTGAGGGTTGATAAGAATTTTATTTTTTAAATTAGGGATTTTTCTAGAATTCAGTAGTTAGGAAACAAACATGTAATAATCGGGATATTATGAATAAAATCAAGAATAGCTGCAGAAAACCAACCTGGCCATAAATCTTATGACCTTAAAAACATAAGGTCATTCACTGTTTGGTTGTAGGAAATCAGGGAATTTGCTTCTCTGTGGCACAGTGAGTTTTTCATGGCATTACTAAATGAGTGAGAGGATGAGGGAGAGCAAGCAGATGGAGTTGCATTGGTAACTGCCAGAGATAAGGGGATTAAGTGAAAACAAAAACATGTTAAGAAACAACTGCACCTGCACCCATTAAAGCTTGGTAATGGCCAGTGGGCCTGATAGAAACCAGAGTGCTTGACTCCAGTGTAATTTGAAAGTTATTTTACAAGCCATTATGGTGCATTTCCGCATGCATGCCTTCTCTTTTATTGTCAGTGGGGGTTTGAGGAAAAACTGCCAGCGGGCATTTTTTTAAATGCAGAAGATCTGGTGATTTTCCCATGCCTGTTTTTGTTTACCCACATATCTAAGTTAACATTTATTTTAGCAATATGGAACCACCTTTTACCAGTTTCAATATGTGCCTCCTCTCACACTCCCCACTCCCCCACCCCACGTTAAAGTTTTCAAAAGTAAGAAAAATAAATAAATAAACCAGGCACTGACTGCTTTCATAAAGGTTTTTCCTTATATTGTCCATGAGGAAAAGCATCATCTTTTAAACATATACTCAGAGAAAACAGGCATAGGGAATTCATAAGTAATTCTCTCTCTCAAATAATCGCAGTGTAATACCAGGTGACCAAAATAACAGTAGGACCAAATACTGAGGAGGTACTATCTCTGAAAGTTAACCATCTCCAGGAGTTTTATCGACAGTGAAAATGAAGGTAGAGCAGGAGAAAGAGGCATGTGAAGAGGAAGGAAGAAATGAAGCAGCATGCCACATTCAGAAATTTCTAAGTATTCAGAATTTTAGCAGTACAATGAAACTATGGCCATCAGCAAGCACATTGCAAGGGGCTGGATGGTTGTAAAGAACAATGTATTAGCTATTTATAGCTCCAAATTTTCTTGTGCTTTAGAAGTTTAAAACAACAGACATCCATTATCTTACAGATTCTGGGAGTCAAGAATCTGTGCCTGGCTTAACTGTTGCCTCTGACTCAAGATTCCTCACTGTGTTTGATTGGGACCAAAGGATCCACTTCTAAGCTATCTGAAATAGGTCTGTTACCAAGGCTGCTTACAACATGACAGAGTGCTTCTCCTAGAGTGAGTGAACTAAGAGATGCCACCCAAAGAGGAAACCACAGTCTTTTTATAATCCAATCTCAAAAGTGAAATATTGCTATTACTGCTATATATCTATTCAAAAAAAGATTCACAAACGCCAACCTGAGGGGAGGGAATTATAGTATGTATATGAATAGTTGGAGACAAGAATCTTTAGGGGCCATCTAAGAGACAGTCTACTACAAACAGGTATGAATTTATTTCTGGGCACAGGTTAGGGTGTCATTTAGCTGGCAATGCCATAAGCCAAAGCTTTCAGAGAGGTTCAAGTATGCTTCTTCCTATGAAAGCAAACCAGTGGCTTCAACTCTTCAGATTGCTGGGAAAACTATGAAAGTTTCACAGCAAACCCCAAGCTATAGACATTAACTTAGGAGAAAGTGCACAAACAATTTGCATTTTAATTTTTTGTAAATATCAACTTCACCACTGAAGAAGATAAATAATCAACAGTAATCATTCAGTTTTACTTTTCCTCTAAGAAATATAATCTTGGTTAATCAAATTCCCTTTATTGGATCATAGGAGAAAGAAGTCAACCTCTTTTTGTTGAATGCAGGTTATGGGGAGCTTTCAGGCATTATATCTTAAAAACTGGTAACAGTTTTGGTGCAAAGGGCAAAGCAAGTCACTGGGCAGTTGGGCACAAATTATGGAGATAGGCTTCATCTCTCACACTACGGAGCTTAGATTATACTGTGGGTAACATGTGATTTCTGAAAGAGGTTACATTTTCTAAAAAACACTTTAACAGCAATTGGAGAGAGACTAGGTTGAAGGAATATGTGGCAAAGGTAACTGTGGCCTCATGTCCTCACTAGGGAGATTGTGTAGGAATTAAGATAAAGGCAGGCAACATAGTTAGGGAATAGAACTGAGATATTCAAAAAAGAAAATCTGTGGGACTTGGTGGTTGAAAAGAGTGTATGGAAAAAGCCTTTTTTTTTTTTTTTTTGCCTTTTCTTTTTGGAACTGAGTATCAAACCTGGAGCTTCACACATGCAAGACAAGTGCTTTGCCACTGAAGCTACATCCCAGCCCAAGAAGGTGGTTTTTAAGTTAGTGCTCAGGTTCCTAGTTTAGTTGATAGGATCAATTGAGAATATGGAAAAAATAAAACTTTGAAAGAAAAGATAGTAAGAAGTAGAAAATAAGGGATTTTAGCTCTGAAGTGTTCAGAAATAAAAGGTCCAAATTTTAACAAAGAATAAAATAAATTATACTACTAGAAGAAAGTTTTGTTGTTGTTATTGTTGTGGTTGTTGTTTTAAAGAAAATAGAAACCATAGTAATATTCCTCAGTCTGTTTTGTTGTTGCTGGCATTGTTGTTGTTCTCCACAGAATTTTTTGTCTATTTTCTTTTGTCTTTGGAAAAAATGTTAAAGCAAAATTTTTTGGACTTGAGATGAAAGTTCAAAGTTCTAATATTAGAACAAAGCATATCCTACAGGTTTTGAAACCTAAGAGGATTTTTAAAAGGCTATTTTGCAACAAATCATATAAGTGGAAACATTATTTATTCAGTTTTGGAAACAGAAATGTTGCATGCCATATTCTTTCCAAACCCAGCCAGGAAATTTAATCGTTATTATTTCTAAATTGTAATATGTTTTGGAGAAAAACCCTTGAAGTTCACAATTTCAGATGTAGAAATTCTGTTTCTATTATTCATTAATATATAATTGCTGTTAGGTTTTCTTTGGTTATAAAATTAAAGTGATAAATAAATTTGGAAATTTGTTAATTTTAATACATAAATACTATTAATAAGCTTATAAATATTCTATTTGCAAATATTAATGTTCCTATCACTTCATAGGTATATGAAGAATTTCCTATCAGACTTTATCAAATAGATCCTATTTGTTTCCTAGACTCTATTTTATTTATATGAAATATTTTGATTGTCTATGGAAGATCAAGGTCAGAAATTCCAACTTAGGGTTTCTATCCCAAATCTAATGATAGAATACATTTGGGCAACACCTTCAAATGAAATACATGAGTAATAATAACAATCATGATAGGTTATTATAATGATAATAGTTAATAGATATAATTTATTGGGTTCTTATAAGGCAATGACATTTTATGCTTTATATAGGGGTTATCTTTCTTAACACTGTTTATTTAATATTCATATGCAGAATCATTATTAAAATGAGAAACCCAAGGCTCATGGCTCCACAGACAATAAGTGTAGGATCAAGATGGGAAGTCATCAGTCTTACTTAAGAGTCCATTACTCTTAAACCACCCTTACATGGATTTTCAGCCATTTGTTGCCCTAATAGCAACAGCATGTATTTATAGCACATAGTTCAATACAGTTCGCATTTTATTCTCTTCATACTTTGGGAGGAGTAAAATGAAATATAGGCTAGTTAATATTTCTATGAAGGCATTTTAGCTATTTTAAAATATAAGTGGTAAAGCATTAAAAACAAATGTTCCAGAAGGAAACCAGGAACATGTAGGATACCTTCATTAAATGGCCTGCAATTCTGGGCTCTGTCATATTTTACTAGCTAGTTGAAATAAAAATATTTTTCCTAGAAAGGATACATAGACGTTCTTTCATATTGAAAGGAAATATTTTCTTAAAATATGTAAATGTTATCTTGGAATATGCTGAATATTACTCCAACTCATGATCTATTTTATTTACTTTTAAACTTTATTTTTGCTGAAACATTGGAGGTGGGGTGTGAAAAGTAAAAAAAAAACCAAAAAACAAACAAAAAAACCTTTTAAGATATTTTTCTGAACTAAATTAGTGTACTAAAAAGTAATACTAATCATGAAAAAGTATTCCTGGATGAGAAAAGGCCAATTGATAAACACATACCTGTTTCCAACTGATTATATAATACCTCATGGGTATTGTGGTAATACTGTAAAAACATGACTCGTATCTTTGAAATATCAGATTTAATTTAAATCAGTTGCAAGCCAACTACTTTATTCCACCACTGGTGAGTAATACAGCCAGTCCCCACAATGTTTAAGTTAGTGAAGAAATGGAAAATTAGGGAAAGAACATATGCTGGTGTTGATCTGCTATGTATGTGAAATGCCAAGAGCATTACAAAGAAAGATAGCTCATAACACATTTCAGCACCCGCGAAGTGTGGAAAAAAACTTCATCCCTTTTGGATAGTTTGTTTTTCCTTTTCTTTCCATTCTCATTATTTGATGGTTATTCATTTGATTCTGAACACAGGTTGTAAAAATGTGTGTTTTATTTTTAAGTATATTTTAAATATGTACATGTAAAAAATAAACATGGGGCTCTTTTAAGAGATATTTTCTTTTTTTTTTTTCATTTAACACAGACTAAATTAACCAAATGTCAGTGATCACCTAATAGTGTACTTGACTTAAAAAGGACCAAAAAAAAAAAATCCAAATCCTTGAAAATTACAGGCATCTTTAATATATAAATTGTAATGTTATTATTCTATAGTGTCATAGGCGTTAGAGTTGAAGCTTTTGGTTAAATATGACATATTGGACACACCCATTTGCTTCTAATCCCTCTGGGAAGTCTGAAGAAATAACAGTCAAGGGATTAAACAGGGTATAAACTTGTACAGGCAATGAGAACAAGGGATGAAATGAGAGAAAAATCCATAAAGTCATAGATGACATTAAACATTAAATTAATGCTTGGATCCTGAGCATTATTTAACAGAGCAGGGAAAATTAAAAAAAAAAAAAACCCAGTGTCTTGTTTAGAGTAGAGAGAAAACTAGAGGTAGCAGGTGCATGAAGGTGCCAGTGGGTGGTGGCTGAAATTTCAAAACTGATGTGAAAATCTGTATGAAGACGAGTTAGAATGACCTTCCTTCTGTTCCCCAGCATTGGCAGCCAGGAGAGTATCCTTCTCTTCCCTAGCACTGTAAATATTTGAAGAAATCAAAGCATACAGGGTCTTTAGGACTTAGATTTCAATCCAGCATAAGAACCAGAGGGCATATTGAAAACAGGGTCATGAAGTGAAAGCCAACAAACTGGGACGTGTAAATAGAAATCCCAATCCCTTTTTCCATGAGATTGACATTGAGGTCTATACCTGCTTTCGTTTTCACACCTCTGGTGGGCAGAAGATTAGAATTCTTGTTGATGACACTGACCTCTGAGGAATAAGAATCTGATTTTGTTGTGAGGTTCCCTAAAGAACTACATGCTTCTCCAGGCAATACCCCCATAGTGAGATCTACCCTTAGAAAGGTAACCAAAGGGTTAGAGATTTTCTGTACTGCTTGTTTGCGCCTTCACTTAAATATAAACAACTAAGTATCTTCAGATATGGGAGGGAAGTTTCTAATATGAAATAAAGATGATAAAAAAGCCAAACAGAAAAGACAAATATAAAAAAAGAGGAAATATATTCCATGAAGAAAGAAAGGGAACTCTCCCCAAACATATAAAATTAAAAGTCATAACCTCAAAAGGTTAAGAGAAAGTAGTTCATACATGGTACTATGCCGCAGCCTGGCTGGGCACAAATAACTGAGCTGCCACAAAGCCTTGTAGATTCAAAAAGCAACTCTTTATTCCCCAACTCTCAATGACACTACAAACACCACAGGGGACCACACTCCCTCCACCTAGCTCCATCCAATCTCTCCGAACCCTGGGATTACTCACAGGAACTCCAAAGTAGCAGGTGCCTGAGGCAGTAAGAGCCACCCTATAGCCCGACAGTAAAGGTCAAATATACAATATAATCAATCCAGCATCACAGCAATTATATATAGCTCAACTCAAATCATCATCTCAATGGTTCCCTGGCTTCACCTTACAACCATTCCCTCTGGCAAATGCCAGGCATCATTCTGACTGGGTTGTGGCTCTCAACATCTCCCCTCTTCTGTTTAATTAAACAAGAGCATGTGGCTTAGGGACCGTGCCTGTCTTAGGTTGTCCTAATCTACATATGGTCCTTACCCGTCCTCGGATGAACTGACCTCAAGACGTCAGCCTCCTGTCTTAGGTTGGTACCACTGCAATTGGATCTTACCCGTCACTGACCACCGGCCCAGCATGCAGCCATACTGTAGATATGCCTTTGCACCAGTGGGGGGGTGAGGTTCTTTGCCTCACCTCTGTTGGCCCCCAATTTTGGCCTTTGCACCAGTGGGGGGGTGAGGTTCTTTGCCTCACCTCTGTTGGCCCCCAAATTTGGCCTTTGCACCAGTGGGGGGTGAGGTTCTTTGCCTCACCTCTGTTGGCCCCTAAATTTGGCCTTGGTGCTAGTGGGGGGGTGAGGTTCTTTGCCTCACCTCTGTTGGCCCCCAAATTTGGCCTTGGTGCCAGTGGGGGGGTGAGGTTCTTTGCCTCACCTCTGTTGGCCCCCAAATTTTAGACTATCACAAGCAGAAGGGAGGAGAATGTAAAATGCCACGACACCAAGCCAAATGAAGGCTCTTTTTGGAAAAATTGTACCACTGATGACACCATTAGCAAAGATGCCCCAGCACTACCACAATTTGCTGCACCAACAGATAGTTCACAATGCATACAAGTGCTACATAGTCCAGGCAAGTTCTGCAAGCAGTTCAAAGCAGAGGAATCCATCAATATGTCCATTTCCTCCCAAAGTAAATCAACTCCTTGATTGAGCATCACTTGTTGAGTTATTATTCATTGATGCATCAGTTTATACAGTTTACTGTGATAGCTATCGAAGAAGCTGTAGTTTAGTTTTATTTTTGTCTTTACAGGCACTGGGATGAAGATAGGAATTCTGGCAATGATGGCTAAAGAGAAATTATGTAACATTTCAGCAGGCACTAAGAAAACAATTTTCTGAACAATTTACATTATCCTGAATAGAATTATTAAATATAATGAAAAGGAAAGGTGAAAGTAAACAAACACATCTGTTAACCACCTTTAAAAACAATGCTCAACAGCTGCTTAACTAATTTAGATTAAACCATATAAATCACATGAATAAAAAAATATTTGGATCCATTTTTTCATGAGCGCTCCTCATATATGATATATGACATACACACATACAGACATACAACACAAAACAGAAGTGTGCACACATAACACAATACATACAACACATAACATAATAGTAAAGGCCTTGTAGCTTTTTTCAGGTGAAATCTCCACTGCAATGTTTAAACTCCACAATCAAAAAATAGAACTGATCAGAAAAACATTAACCTACGTCTGTATGAGCCCCCCAAAAGAACTTTATGATGTGGGAAAAGGCAATAATAAAATAGATATTGAAAAAAAAGCATCCTGGTTACCACCTAGGTTTGACTCTTCTTTTGATATCCCATCCTGCTTCCTGTAACTTGTACATGGGTCTGAAGGTATCCCACAAGCCAGCTTCAAGGTTTTTTTACATTTGAAATAGGCCTTAATGGTGTTCTTTATTCATTAGCTTCCAGGTGTGGGAGAATCACTGTTGCAGATATAAGAATAGCCAAGCTAAAGCTCTGGATATCAGCTGTTATGGATTTGAGTTAAATCATCTTCTTTTTGGTCTGTAGAAACCACTTTGGTTAGTCTCTCTGGAATCCAAATCGGCTGCTGTCTTCCCCGTGGAAACACACAAACAGAACCCCGACTTCAGACAATCACTGGGTCAGGACCTTTCCATTGTCCTATTAAAATATCCTTGCAAAGTACCTTAGGCTATGTACATTTTTTGGATACATATGCCTTTCTGAAGCACTAAGCCCTGATTAATCCAAATTTTAAAAGTTTAGAGTAAAAAGGGTTATTTTAAGTTTATCTTTGGGGGATATATACCCCTTCCCAATTCCCTCTTTTTGCTTTAAAAAGTACATTTTAATAGTTTGATGAGCTCTTTCAACTATGCCTTGTCCCTTTGGATTGTATGGAATTCCTGTTATATGAGTAATGCCAAATGATGAGCAAAATTGTTTAAAATAGGTAGAGGTATAGCCAGGGGTATTATCTGTTTTTAACTGTTTTGGAATGCCCACAGTGGCAAAATTTTGTAAGCAATGAGCTATAATATCTTTAGTTTTTTTCTCTGGCATGAAGGGAGCCCATCAAAAATCCGGAAGAAGTATCAACTGTAACATGCAAATATTTTAATTTTCCAAATTCTGGCAAGTGTGTGACATCCATCTGCCAAATATGATTAGGTATCAGTCCATTAGGATTGACTCCAAGATTAACTTGTGGTAAAAAGGTCACACAATTTTGACATTGTTTTATTATTTGTCTAGCTTGTTCCTTAGTTATTTTAAAACGCTTTTGTAAAGTATTAACATTGACATGGAACCTTTTATGAAAATTTGTAGCTTCTTCTAGTGTAGAGAAAATATGTATGTCATGTGTAGTTTTATCTGCTAAATCATTGCCCAAACTAAGGGCTCCAGGCAATCCTGTATGTGCTCTGATATGTCCTGTAAAGAATGGATCTTTTCTGTCCCAGATTAGACTTTGTATAGTGGGAAACAAAGAGAAAACAGTAGAGGAAGGGGAAATCCTATCAGCATCTTCCAGGGATACTATAGCATTAACTATATACTGACTATCAGAAAATAAATTAAATACAGAATCTTTAAACATCACAAAAGCTTGTAATACTGCATTAAGCTCTACCTTTTGAGCTAATTGTTTGGGTACTAAAAATGTAAAAGTTTGATCAGGGGTAACTATTGCTGCTGTACCATTATTTGACCCATCAGTGAATATATTTGGAGCATTCATGATAGGTGTTTTTCTTGTCATTTTTGGAAAAACTACAGGATGCGAAGACCAAAAAGACAATAAAGGATTAAATGGTAAGTGGTTATCAAATGAAACATTAGATTTACACATGATTATTGCCCAAGTATTTAGCTCATTAGCTAACTCATCAATTTGATCCATAGTATATGGAGTAATAATTTTATTGGGAGAAATTCCAAACACTCCCTTTGCTGCGCTTATTCCTTTGAGTATTAATTGTCCTACAGCCTCAGGATACCTAGTAAGAATAGTGTTCAGAGATAAGATAAATGTATCCACAATAATGGGCCTTCTTGCCAAAATACTCCTGTAGGAATATTTTTTGTTGGTATTAGAATAAATAATAAAGGCAAACTTATATCAATTCTATCCAAATGCATATTTTCCATATATGTTTCAATAATTTTTAATGCCTTTCTTGCTTCAGGCGTTAACATTCGGGGTGAATTTGGATCTGATGGACCTTTTAGGATATCAAATAAAAGTCCCAACTCTCCTGTTGGTATGCCTAGATAAGGCCTTATCCAATTTGTGTCTCCTAATAGCTTTTGAAAGTCATTAAGTGATTTGAGTTGATCTACTCGTATTTGAATTTTTGGTGGACGGACCATGGTTGAGGATAATATAACTCCTAAATAATTAATTTGAAAATTTAATTGTACTTTATATATTGCTATCTCTAGATTATAATTTTTTAATAAGTTTGTAAGTGTGGCATAACATTCTAGCAATGTGTTTTTATCTTTGTGTCCTAACAATACATCATCTGTATAGTGAAATATTTGTAGTTCAGGATTTTGATTTCTAAGTGGCTGGATTGCTTTGTTAACATAAATTTGACACATAGTTGGGCTGTTAGCCATCCCTTGAGGAAGTACTTTCCATTCATATCTCTGATCAGGACCTTCATGATTCAGTGCAGGGATAGTAAATGCAAAATGTGGACTATCCTCAGGATGAATTGGAATTGAAAAAAACAATCTTTAATATCTATAGCTAAAACATGCCAGGTTTTTGGCAAAGCAGACAATTGAGGAGTCCGAGATTGAGCAGGTCCCATTATAACCATCTCATTATTAATGGCTCTTAAATCTTGCAATAATCTCCATTTACCAGATTTCTTTTTAATGACAAAAATGGGAGTATTATGGGGAGATACGGAAGGTTGTATATGTCCCTCTGCTAATTGTTGTTTGACCAGGCCATGGGCTGCTTGTATCTTTTCTTTAGTCAGGGGCCACTGAGGAACCCATACTGGTCTTTCTGATTTCTAAGTAATTTTTATTGTCTCAGTGACCCCTTCTCAAAACCCAATCCATGTTTATCTATTCCTTGATCTATGAATTGGTTCTGCTATACCTTGTTCTTGTTCTTTTAATCTTTTTTCTTTCCTAAAACTTTGTCTAGCCCTAATAGTGGGCACATTTGGATTGATGTTATTTGTTAATATCAAACCTAATTGATCTAGGACATCTCATCCCCATAAATTTATAGGAAGATGATCCAATATATATGGCTGTATAGTTCCTTCACATCCTTCAGGATCCTTCCAATCTAATACCATTGCACTTCTATGGGGATTAGTTGCCACTCCTAGGCTTCGAAACGTTTGAGTGGCCTGTTGTAATGGCCAATGTTTCGGCCATTCTTGACGAGAGATGATGCTAAGGTCTGCACCTGTGTCCAGTAGCCCATTGAATTCATATCCTTGAATATTTAGTTTTAGCATTGGGCGAGAATCTAAATTTAAAGACAGCATAGCCCAATCTACACCTGTGGAGCCTAATCCCCTGGGACCTCTTTCTATACTACTACTGGAAAATTTATCATGCAGGGTGGGTATTATAAATATGTGTGCTATTCTCTCTCCTGGTGAAATTACTCATATACCTCTTGGAGAACTAGCTATAATTTTTATTTCACCTTCATAATCGGGATCAATTACCCCAGGACTTATAAGTCATTTTAGAGTAGAAGAGCTGCGTCCCAATAATAAACCTACTGTTCCTTGGGGAAGAGGTCCTTTTACTCCTGTGGGAATGATTTGAACTCCCATCTCTGGAGTTAGGACTGCTCTGGTGGAGGCACAGATGTCCAACCCTGCCCTCCCTCTGGTTTGTCTGATGAGAGATCTAATGGACAATGTGTCCTGGGCACTACCCTGATGGTGTCGCAGGGTTCCTCCAGTGTCCTGTATATTTGTGGTCATGGGCCCCGGAGCATTGGGCCCCCCTGTCTGTTTTTTGGCAATGGAGCCTGATGCTTTTCTCCACAATATTGTGGGTAAACACCTGGTCCTTGTCCGTTTTTTGATAATGGAGTACCCTCTATGGTGGTTTGAGAACGGCATTCATTAGCCCAATGTCTCCCTCTATGGCATTGTGGGCAAATACCCGGTATTCTACTCCTTTGATACCTAGCTTTGTTAAACCCTCCTCCTGTGGGGCAACTCCTTTTAAAATGTCCTGTTTGTTCACAATTATAGCATGTTTTCGGCCTGGCATCTAAAGCCTGTTTTACTGCAGCTGCCAAGACTTGCCCTTGTTCATTAATGTCTCTACTATGTTTCCATGGTCTAATGGCCTCCTTGCACCATCTCTTTGCTTGCTCAAAGGCTAGCTGTTTAATTAATATCATTGCTTGTTCTGTGTCCCCCAAAACTATGGTAGCTCTTTGAATAAGCCTATCTACAAATTCAGCGTAAGGTTCATTAGCTCCTTGTATTATCTTAGATAATTGACCTTATAAATCTCCATGTCCTTGTAAAGTCTTCCATGCCCTAAATGCATCTGTAGCAATTTGTGAATATACAGCAGGATCATATTCAATTTGTTGCCATTGACCCTCATAAGGTCCTTTTCCTAACAACATATCTAGATTTCTTTGAGGGTAACCGGCTGCTGCATTTTGCCTAGCCGTCTAAGTGCAAAATTCCTCTTTGGCAACCTTCCATAACAAATATTGCCCTCCATTTAGCACAGATTTACACATGCTAGCCCAATCTGCTGGCGTCATGTCCAAGTTGGTAATAGATTCGACCATGCTTACAGTGAAGGGTGCTTGGGGACCATAGGTTGTTACAGTCTCCTTTAACTGCTTCACTGTTTTGAAATCTAAAGCACAGTGAATTCGCTGCCCTTCTGTCTGCTCAAGTACAGGGCATGCCAATCTTTGATGTCCTGTCTCAGGATCCCATCTATCAACTACGGGGGTTGGGGGCTCCATAGGTGGAGCTGTTGGTTGGACACTTACGCCCCCTGGTGATAGAAAGGTGTTAGTAGTAGCCTCCTGTTGTAACTTTTTCCCTAATAGCTGTTTCTCCTTTGAGCTTTCTTCCTGTATATTTTTTTCCTCTGTCTGAATAGCTGGAGAGACCTTCTCTTTTGCTTGATCTACCATGTTTTCTATCATAGTTTGAATCTCTAACAATTTACTTAACACTCTTTCAGTTTGTTTTTTACTAATTTCTGATCCCATCTTTCTACTATAAAGATAACACAAAACAAAACCGAAACAGAATGAAACCAAAACGGAACAAAAATGCATTGTATCAATTTTCCTAATTTCTTGAAATGTATGTTCATGGTCTATTTCTATCTCTATATCAGGGGCAAACAACTTCAAACCTTGAGCCAACCATTTTCCCCAGTTTGCCTGAGAAAGTTCTAGGGACAGGCAACTTGAAATAAAAACAAAATAAATCAAAACAAGAACACATTGTTTTTTGAAGTGGTCACCCATTCTCTCGCTCTTCCTCAGGGGCAAGCAATTTCACTTACCTCCAAGCTTCAGGAGTTCCCCGTATGGGCCACCAAATGCTGCAGCCTGGCTGGGCACAAATAACCGAGCCGCCACAAAGCCTTGTAGATTCAAACAGCAACTCTTTATTCCCCAACTCTCACTGACAGTACACACACCACACGGGACCACATTCCCTCCACCGAGCTCTGTCCAATCTCTCCGAACCCTGGGAGAACTCATCGGAACTCCAAAGTAGTGGGTGCCTGAGGCAATAAGAGCTGCCCTATAGCCCTACAGTAAAGGTCAAATATACAATACAATCAATCCAGCATCACATCAATTATATATAGATTAACTCAAATCATCATCTCCATGGTACGCTGGCATCACCTTACAACCATTCACTCTGGCAAATGCCAGGCATCATTCTGACTGGGCTGTGGCTCTCAACAGTACTAAAAAGGAATACTCAGAGAACAAGGCAAACTTTTGAGAATTAGGAAAAAAAGAGAAAGAATAAATATCCAATAGGAAAAGTAAAGTAATTGAAGGTCATCATATGTCAAGGGTGGAGGACAATGAGATTAGTTGTCTGTGGATAGAAGCAATAAGGGGATGTACTGTATGTGGATAATTTTTAAAAATAATAAAAAAAAACTTGATGAGATCTGTTTTGTACTGATATCATGAGCCGACAATTCTGAACAATGTCAGTGGTAGAACGTTTTTACCCATAAGAAGTTTTGGTGTATTTAATTCTTAACAGTTGCTGCAGCTACTGTTAAGTTATAATGATGTATATGCACGTGTCAAATTGGTACATTGAAAAATCCATTTGTCCTTTAATAAACACTGAATTCTACACAGAAGTTTATCTGAAGAAACCCCAGTTATAGTTTGTTTCTGACATAATACTCAGCTATAAGCATTTATTTGTAAGTAAAAACTTATTCCTGCTTTGTTCCTTGTCTTAAGATTACTGCCCTCCACACCAAATTTATTATTAAATACTGGAATATTGTGAAATTTTCCAAAATTTAGTATAAATTTATGGCAAATTTCATAGTAAAGGTATTTTAGTGATTTTTTTTTGTCGTTTTGTTACTGGGGATTAAAACCATGAGTACTTATCCATTGAGAAATATCCCCAGCCCTTTTTTAAAATTACTTTTTATTTTGAGCCAGGGTCTTGCCAAGTTGCTGAGGGCCTTGCTGAATTGCTGAGGCTGAACTTGAACATGTTATCTTCCTGCTTTAGCCTCCTGAATTTCTGGGATTTCAGTTGTGTGCCACCATGCCTGGATTTTAGTGACAGTTTTTGCTGTCATATTTCAAATGAAGACTTTTGAAAGTCACTGGAATTGAAACCAATGAAGCAAAAATTAAGAATAGTATTATATTTTCTGGAATTTATTATGCAAACATATTATTTACATGTTTTAGTGGTTATTTTATCACTTTTTATTTTGTATAGTGTTTCTTCTCTTCTTCTTCCTCTTCTTTTTCTTCTTCTTCTGATGAAATTAATTGACAGTTTGTCTACTTTGTTATTTTTTTAATAACATGTTTTTAAATTATTAGTTACACAGATAATTTTCTATTGCCTATTGATCTCTTCTTTTATGTTTAACAATTTCTTTCCTGAGTTTACTTCATTGTTTTTTACATAATTTGTTTTATTTTTCTTTTTTTGTATTTGTGGGTTTTTAAAAAATTTTTGGTCTCTGTATTTTATCTGTTCATTTTATTTTATAGTTTGAATAAGCATAACTGACATACAATAAAATGTCCTCATTTAAAATGTATAGTTTAGGTTCTACTTGTATACATACTCATAAGACCATCACAACAGTAAAAATAATGAATGTATCCATTACTCAAAAAGCTTTCTTGTTCTCATTTGCAATATCTTCTTTCCAGTTCTCTTCAACTTCTCATCCTGGGACAACCACAGATTACATTTCTTTCACTATAATTTACATTTTTTGGAGTTTTGTCTAAATGGAATTATCAATAGATTGTTAATCTGGCTTCTTTCACGGAGAATAATCATTTTGAGATTCATCCACATTGTAACATGTATTAATAGTTCATTTCTTTTTTTTTGCAAAGTGGTATTCCACTATTTTTCATCCTTTATTCCACTGATGGACATTTGGGTTGTTTCTAGTCTGGGGCTGTTAACAAATAATGCTCCAACAGTATTCATGTATAAATCTTTGTATAAGAATATATTTTCTTTTGTATAGGGTAACAGGAGGAGTAGAATAGATGGGCAATACATTAGGTGTACATTTAACCTTTTAAGAAACTGTCGAGAAAATTTCACCAAAGTGATTGTACCATTTTACATTCATACCAGCAGTATAGAGAATTACATTTTATCAAAATCCTTGCCAACAAGTGGTAGGATCAGTCTTGTTTATTTATTTACAATATAATAATTATGTAGTGGTGGGCTGATGATGTGACTCAAGCGGCAGCGTGCTCACCTGGCATTCGTGCAGTCCGGGTTCGATCCTCAGCACCACATACAAACAAAGATGTTGTTTCCACCGAAAACTAAAAAATAAATATTAAAATTCCCTCCCTCTCTCTCTTTGTCTCTCTCTCTCTCTCTCTCTCTCTCTCTCTCTCTCTCTCTCTCTTAAAAAAGTATGTAGTGGTATCTTTTCATGATTTTAATTTGCATTACCTAATGACAAGTGACATTGAACAACTTTTCAAGTGTCTGTTTGCCATCTGTATATCTTCTTTGATAAACAGTTAAAATCTTTTGTCTACTTTATTATTAGATGGCTTGCTTTTTGATCATTGAGTCTCAAAGGCTTCTAAAAAATACATTCTGGGTATAAGTCCTTTTATCAAATTTATGCTTTAGAAGTTTTCCCAGCCTAATTTTCTTTTCTTTTCTTTTTTTTTTATGTGGTGTGTGTGTTTGTGTGCCTTGAATTTGTACTCTACTAATAGTACCTTACGAGGAATAGACATTCTTAGTTGTGATAAACTACAATTTATGGAATTTTACTTTATGATACTGTCAATATATGTCAGTAAGTCATTAATTTTGCTTTGCATAGTCCATTATATCTTAAATATATCTGCTTGAATGACCTCTTTAACAATCTCTTTAACAAGGTATGATGGTAATGAATTATTTTAGCTATTTTATGTTTGACAAAATCTTGATTTTTGCCTTTGTTTCTTAAAGGATAATTTTGTGAGAAAGAATTCTAGGTTGACAGTCTCCTCACTTATATTAGAAATTTCCCAACTTTTTTTATCTATGTTTTTCTCCACATAATGTATCTGCCCCTACCCTTATGGTTGCCATTAAGATTTTCCATTTATCACTGGTTTTAAGCAACTTGATTTTGATGAATTTCCTCAATATTCAAATGTTCCATTTCTAATCCCCAAAACCTTGGAATATTATTGTTTTTGGAAATGGGACCTTAGCAAGGTAATTAGGTTAAAAGTATCCAGTATATTTTTCATTTCTTAGAAAGTTTTATCACTAGAAATTCCATTTGTGTCATTTTCAAAACATCTTCCAACTCTTTCTTTTTTCATGTGCAGTCTTGCATCCAACTTCTTGAACACAGGAATTGATAACTATCTCATATCACTGATGATTAATTTCCTAATCTATATCAATTCTAAATTGGCTTTGTTTGGTTGACTTATCTTCTCATTCAATAGAGTCTATTATGGCGGGGAGCATTCTCCTGTTTCATTTTATTCCTGGTAATTTCTAAAAATTTGCTGGATATTTTTTATTCCTAGATATTTGTGAGATCTTTATTCTTGACATGGTCAAATTACTTGGAATCATTTTATCTATTCAGAACTTCTTTTAAGGTGTGTTAGGTTAGGGCCAGGGCAACCTTTAGTGTAGGGTCAATTTTGTCCACTTCTGAGGCAAAACCTCTGGGAGAGCTCTACTGACGCTCTATGACTTATGTGATTTGCCATGCCAGTTTGTGACCCTGTGTTGGCTTTAAAGATTATTCCTTCTCATTCTTTTAAGTAATTCATTCTGTGCTGCTGCAGGTGAATTGCTCACACATATCTTTGATACTCAGTTCAATTCTTGACCCTCTACACATCTCTGATTTTCTCTGACTGTGCAGCTCACTTTTCTCCAGTTACTTCCCAGTGAACATTGCTGCCCTGACCTCCCCAAACCACTAGCTCTGCCTCCTCAACCCAAGGAGACTTCTGAGCTCTCCTTGGTTTCCCCCTCCTTTAAAGAATACTAAAAACTTTGTCCAAGCAGTACTCTAGGGCAACTGCAGGGCACATGCCCTTTGTTTCTTACCTCCCAGGGACCACTGCCTTAGTTGTTTGATGTCTAATGCATGACAACTGTTATGGTTTGGATGTGATCCCCCAAAAGTTCACATGTGAGACAATAGAAGAAGACTTAGAGGAGAAATGATTGGGTGTAACCTTAACTAAGCAGTGGATTGATCTCTAATGGTATTAACTGAGTGGTAACTGGAGACAGGTAGCTTGTGGCAGGAGGAAGTGATTCATTGGGGGTGTGGGTATAGGGTATATATTTGTTTCTGAGGAAATCTTTGTCTTTGCTTCTTGATCAACATGATGTGAGCTGCTTCCCTCTGCCACACTCTTCCGCAATGATGTTCTGCCTCACCTGGAGCCCCAAGGAATGGAGACAGCCTTCTGTAGACTAAGACCTCTGAAACTGTGGACCCTCAAACAAACCTTTTCTCTTCTATAATTGTGCTGGTTGGGTCCTTTAGTCATAGCAACATAAAAGCTTATTAAAACAACAATTCTTTCAATGTTTTGTCTAATTCTGTAATTGTTTAGTGAGAGATTATTTTGGTTCCTGTTACTTCACCTTGGTCAGATGTGAAAATCCTCTATTCTTAAACTATAAGAGGCTGCCTGCTTCACCTACTTCTCTACTCTCTTCTCCATCCACACACTGAGACAGCAGTAGCACTTAATTCATTAATTTTTATTCTTTCATTCTAATGATAAGTGTTTTTAGTGCTTTGAATTTTCTTCTGACTACTGTTTAACTATATGCCATTGGTCCTGATACATAGGATTTTTATTATCATTTCTGGTTAGAAATTCTGTAATATTAATTTGTTTTTCCCTTTTATTTTGAGAGTTAATTTTTTTAACTAAAGGTGGAAGAAACTTTTTGGTCTAGCATTTTCAAATGTATTGCCTTGTGATTGAACAATATATTTTAACAATACTTTGAGTCCCATAAAATACTTTTTTTTTACTAAATATGGAATAAATCTTTAAAATATTTATATGTTTTTAAGTATAGTTTTTATTGTTTTCTTTATCTCCAGCGCTTTTCAAACTTTCTCTCCTTACTTTCATTAAACTCCTTAAACTCCCCCTGCCATTCATTATTTCCACTTGAACACTGTTCAAAAATACTTTAGAGACACTACTCCCATATGTTTACACTGATGAAAATAATGGTGTTAAGCACATTCCTTATTGAAGAGACCCATTATTTCCCATTTTTATATTCTTCAATTCTCTGAAAATTTATTGAACATAATTGGATACCATAGATACCACGTTGAAGACATAGTTGTTGTCCCAGAGAAAGCATGTAATCTCTTGTTGTTTTTTCCCTTGTTAACTTGTGTTGGAATCATCATGGTTTTGTTTCCATATTTTTAAGCACAATGTTCCATATGTTTCAAACTCCTTGTGCAACACACCCAGAAAACTGACGGCTGACCACTGCAAAGAAGAAAGTGTACCATTCTCATCTGTCCTGTTCTTTTTTACCTTTTTCTGAACACAAAGACTTTGGCTTCAACAATTAGTAAGGCATTACTATTAGCAAGTATAAAATTACAGGAAAATCCAGACAAAAGTAACAGATACAATAAAATTAATATGCAACTGTAACTGTAAAGTGAAAAATAGTCATGAAGGTACAGTAATTAGGAATGAAAAGGTGTTTGTGAAAAGCAGAAAGTCCACTGTTTCAAGCACACGCAATATCTAGTATTTCATGAAAGTATAATTTTATGATTAATAGAATAAAATGATAATTAGACTAATTTCACTTCAGCTCATGTTTAACTGTTACAAAATAGTGCTAAAAATATCAACCTTATTGGCATATTGATAAGATTAAAGCTAATGAGACACCATCAATATGTACAATTATTATGTATCAATAAAAAATCTTTAAAAAAACTAATGAATATTTTAAAAAGTCACTGAGATATTATAGGCATTAGACATACAGTAGTTCTTGTTTTCATGACAATTAATTTGTTTTCATGTAAAGACAGACATTTTTTTTCTTATTAAGCAATTATCCTGAGACATAAATAATTCAAAGGTGTTTCTAACATACATTTTGGGGAAAAACGGGGCTTCAAATGTTTTGTCTACCAGTAGTTGGAAAGAAAGAACAGTCATATGTGATTTCTGCTGGTCTGAATTTATTTCCAGTAACAGAGAGTGGTCACAACAAAGCATTCAAATATGACTTTGTATATCTCAAATGTCATGGGAGAAGCTGGAACTAAACAGGAGAAAATCATTGCCAGACATTCTGGTTCTCTTATTTTAAAACAGTCTAACTCAACTCATCCTTCAGTTTTCTGCTCATACATGCTCACTTCCAAAATTAGGCCATTCCCCCTTAGGCTGGGTTAGATACTCCTCAAAGTGGTCCTGTTCTCCCACTCCAATTTTCCTTGTCATAGTATTTATCATGGGTTGTCATGATTATTTTAGTTCTATTTATTCTCCATGTATTATAAACTCCATAAAAAGAAGAGACTTGTGTGTCTTATTCATTTCCATAACCCCAGCACAGATGGACTGTTTGGCTACAATATTGGTTATTGAATAAATATTTATTAACTGAATGGGTAAATGCCTAAATTCCCCCAATAGATGCACAAGTTTAAATGTAGGGCCAAAGAGAGCACTAGAATCTGGGTCTGAAGTAGACACCAGAGAACATGCAAACACATTCCTCCAGAGATACTGGGTAGAGTGAGAAAATATGTTTTGCAACTCCAAGACAACCTCTCTATCACTGAAAATCACCATGTACACTCAAGAGACCTTCCAGCTGGGCATAGCTTTGGAACTAGGTAGGATATAATCTGTAGATACATGATGAATGTACACATATTCAGATATAATTAAGCCAGTTTGTGGAGAACCAGCCATGTAGCAGGCTAAGAGCTGGATGCTTTATCATGTAACTTCATTCAAACATGCAGACATTTATGGAGCAGGATGCTTGTTTTTTTTTTTTTCCTGGTAAATAAGGAAATAGACTACAAAAGCTACAACTAAAACTGCTATCCAGCTGTCAGTGGAAGAACCAGAATGCATATACAGACAGGATGTAAGCTTATAGTCCGGGGGTAAGACACAGTGGTTTGATTGTGTTCCCAGTGTTTTTGCATGGTTGTAAGTAAGTCGTCATGTATCATCAATGAACTCAACTGAAGTTCAATCTAACTTTTTTATAGCATATATTAGAAGTAAAAGCTGTGTCTATTGACATTCACTTATTATTATGCATTACATTATCTAAGTTTTCTAAGTCTCAATTTCCTCATTTGTGAAGTAGAAATACTGGTTGGTGCCTTGTATCTCCCTTGGGGTCAAATAAACAAATAAGATGCCCATATAGCCATCACATTCTCTTAATACAGCTAAGGTTTAAAGGAATTATTTATACAATTGTCTCTATTTTCTTGTCCTGTTCCAATTTGACTGGGAAAACATTTTTCTCTTCTTTATTTGCATCTGAGACTTGATAAATTGCAGGGTAACAACCCCTGCATTCATTTTGACTTATCAACATTATCCTAGTAAGTTTACATGGTTATTTTCAGCTTCTAATATAATGAAAATCAAATCAGGTTACCAGAATTTTTTTTTTAAATGCTTACACTGAAAGTTTACTGTGTCATGGTTACCATTAAATGGGTACAAATTTAGGCTTGATGCAAACAATATCAGACTTGCATTCTTATACAAAGCTTATATTAGCATTTAAACCTCTAATTTGAAACTTTCATCAAGAAAATTATAATTATCAACTCAAAGCTTCTTAAAATTAGCAAAGCTCCATCAAATTGACAGGAGCAATGCTATAGTTTATGTTTTACTCAAATAGTCAATATTTAAAGGAGACTATTTAAAGAAAATATGCACATTTTATATATTTTAAACCAGTTCTCACTTATTTTTTAAATAGATTTTTTTTTGTTTCTGAAAAGCAATACCATAATTTTCACCAAACTGATGAGCAATGGAATATATTTCTTTGACAATACAAACTGTAAACACATTTTGGTCTTTTA
This sequence comes from Urocitellus parryii, assembly GCF_045843805.1. Taxonomy (NCBI): domain Eukaryota; kingdom Metazoa; phylum Chordata; class Mammalia; order Rodentia; family Sciuridae; genus Urocitellus; species Urocitellus parryii. The sequence goes on from NC_135540.1 coordinate 81,209,577, forward strand.
GAAGTGCAATATTTATGACAACCCTGAGAAAATTAAAAAGTTGACTATTTCCACATCAGAAACAAGAAAAATTATTGATGCCATTACAAAACACAAAACAAATGCTTTTGTGGGAAGAATTGCTTAATCTGTTATATCAGCAGCAAACAGACCTAAGCAATGCCAGGATTTGCAGAGAGATCAAAATATCTGAGGTAAGCCAACTTGTTTTTATTCCCCCCTTTTATTAAACAAGGTTGGGTCATATAGAGGCAGCAAAACTCTTTGTGTTTCTTTACTGTGTTCCACCCAAATCACACAGCCAAGTTTCAGAACCAGTATGTTTATGTAGTGAACTTCAAACACCTATGTCCTAATATGGATTGATCAGAACATCTTCAAAACATCTGCCCAACTTGGTACACTGCCCAGGAAGTCTAATAACTTTTGAGAAGAGAAACGGAGATTTATTGGGTAAGACAGGGAACTACCTGGAAAATTATGAGGTTTTAGTAAGACTATCGGTACTCCTAACTTTGCCAAGAGTCAGCCCTGTGGAATGTGCAGTAAGAACTCTAGGCAGCTTTAAAATAAACTCTTTGATTAAATGCAATTATAAGAAATTGTAATCTGTCAGAATTGATATTTTTCCTTGAGATAATGTACAAAATAGTCAATGTAGGAAGCATGATCAGTAGAATTCCAAACTGACCCAATTTTCCTACATGGCTTGTTCTGGAGGTAATGAGAAATCCTGCTTTCTCAAAGCTCTACCTCCCTTCCAAGTTCTGGGATGATTACAATATTACTCTCTAAACAAGTTCTAAACATGTCCAGAGGGAAGTAGCACATAGCTCAGAAAGGTTATAATATAAGAAAAAGTGGACTATTGCCAAACAGTGTTAAAGGAGAACATTACTCCAGATCTTTCAGAATGATAAATTTTATTTGTGAGCATTACAGAAGTGGAATTGCTCTCAGGAATTGACTCACATTAACCAAAGCTCATGGTGATGCTATAGATAAAACCATATGCTTAGTACCAAGAACTATAACTGCCCTTGAATCTAGATGGGTACTTCATCCTTTACCCAGAGAAGTCCAATCACAAAGAAAGTCAGCTGATACATACTATTGACATTCACTTGCTCTCAGGCATTACATTATCTAAGTTTTCTAAGTCTCAAGTTCCTCATCTGCAAAGTGAAAATACTAGTGCCTTGTATCTTCTTGATAAACTTGAAAGGACAGAATGTGAATTAAAACTTTTTACTGTGTGATTTGAATGTTTAAATTCATCATAGCACGTGCCTATTAAAAAACTAACATTAGTCCTTTCAGGAGGCAGTCCTTTTCAAGTACTTTGGAACCCCTTTCTCTCTTTGCCTCTTTATTCCATCCACCCCCCCCCCTTCATATTAAAACAGTCCCCTAGGAGTGATATTTATTGCTCCATCAACAAACATTGCTATTTGAATTGTCAGATAACATTTGCACCAAGAGGCAGGAGATAGCATTAGATTACAGATAAATGGGAGGGGAGAGAAAGATAGGATGTGTATTAGTCAGGATTCTCTAGAGAAACAGAATCAACAGGAGGTATGATTATAAAAAGGGACTCTATTAGATTGGCTTACACAACCAGAATCTGGATAGTCCATAGTGGTTGTCTGCAGAGCCGGACGAACAAGTAGCTACACAGTTCAAGATGCTGAAGCCTCAGAACAAGAGTGATAAGCGATGTTACTCCAGTCTGAGACCAAGGCTTCTAGGAACTCCCTGAAGAATCACTGGCAGAGTCTGCTTTGGAAGTGTGAAGAAGAGTCTCATATCCTCAGGTGATCCCAGCAGCAATCAAGAACCCATTCATGAAGAATGGGGCTTGCATCTGCTGCTGCTTTCTTGTTCTTTTTTTAATCCATCCAAGTCTCCAACATATTGTATTGTGCTGCCCACACTTAGGGAGGGTCTCCACTTCAGTTTGCTATTCTACATGCCAATCATTCTTAGACACACCCTCAGTGACACACCCACAAACCACTGTGGCATCTCTTAATTCAATCAAGTTGATGGTTTGAATTAATCATTATAGGATGCAATAATAAATAAGGGTGAAGAGGCAAGAGGTGCTGAAAATATACTCCATGTCATCAATTTAAAGGGGTCTGCTGAGTGTTTTACTTGTACCTGGGGATAAGCAGACTTCTTCTTTGGGATTGAAGCACTCATCAAAATCACTATAAAGAAGGAGGGCACATGCTGCCATGAAGCACAGGCAAAAGCAGACACTAAGTCCATTACTTTGATTCTTTTAGGAAAGAAATTTATTCAATTTGTATTCTATTTTTTCTATAGTCATCTCCCTTTATTGTTTTATGTGAACTTAAAGTTTTAAATTTTTAAAACTCAATTCATAGCATAGTAGTTAAGGTCATAGCTCTAAAAATATCTGGCTTTGAGTCTCAACTCACCTATTGCTTAGTTGTGTAACCTTCTCTAAACATAGGGATAAGAAGAGAACCTAACTCACAAAGTCATAGCCTGAATTTCACTGGAACGTGTAAAATGCTTGGCAGAATGCCTGGTGCATAACAAGTACTCCATAAATTCTGGTTGCTACTGATGTGGCTACTAATGTTTCTGTAGTTGCTACTGTAGTTGACTTTTTGGGATTCCTCTGATAGCCTCAAATTCTTCCCACATTATAGAAAACTACTTCTTGTGGAATATGATGGAATAAGAACAGTACAGTTCAGACTATCATTTCTTGGATGGTCTCTTGCCCTAAAGTCTGATAGTTTGCAAGATCAGACATTGTTGCCTGTGGCAGTCTTAAATGGCCCCCTACAGGGCCTGATCCAGTTTAGAGTCTTATATCAAAGCATTCACTCTCTGGCCTCTTTCCCCTTCCTCATTACACTTTATCATCCATGAACACCAACATACTTGCAGTCCTTTATAAGTTCTTGCACTTCCACATATGTGTCCAACCTCTCTGCTCTACTAAATGCACTCTCATATCCTGTCTATAGGGTTAGTGCCTAAATATCCTTAAATTGTCAATTCTACTACCCTCTCCTAGTCACTCAGCTCAATAATTTGTTCATCACTGTCCCCTACCATCCATCATACTGCTTGTCACAGAGCAAGCTCTCAATGAACAAGTGGATGAAAGAATACCCCTCTAGCTGGTCTTAGAGGGCATGCTTTTACAGAGACTTAAGGAAATGTTGGAAAATAAATTTTCAATTTGTAGGTTTGAAGTACCATATTTCTCAGGTTGTGAAAATCAGTCTTTACAATTATGGCTGTACTTACAGTACAATTTGGGTTAAATCTAAACGTCAACTGATCATTTTTGTATACAAGTTTCATTGACGGTAGTGAATTAATCAACTCATTGTAGAGGAAGAAATCATACTAAATTGTTTCTGTACTGATTTTTTAAAAAGTCTTTATATCCATTTAAAGCATTTATTTGTTGATTTGAAAGTTTACTCATGTTACTGAAGAAATAATTTAAGTATTAAGCATGGATTATACAATTAGTCAGCATTATAGACTTACACATTTAAGTTGTTGAAGTCAAAACGAGATTTTTATTTTTTTCATTCAGTTACCACTACATGGTCAAGCTAGTGTCTGAGGAACTAAATTTGCCCTTGTTAGTTGGTCTTTGTCATACTTTATGATATTATATATAACCTAGATTCTGGAATTAGTACTTATCTGGTTTTTGTTGAAACTTGAAGCAGACTTATGTATTTTAAACCTATTTTAAAACTTTTCTATTTTACCCCAGCCATATTGGCTTTGTAACGTGAATAGTTGTACAACTTTTTTTTTCTCTCAATATGCTAAATTGTCACTCAGTACATAAGAAGCAGATGTTGGAAAGGGGTGGCTGTAAGGAGTGTAGGGCTGTAGGGAAGGAACCAAATGCCTTAAACACATAATGAGGCACATTGTCAGGGATTTATACCATTAGTCTTTAATCAGCTTACCCCATAACCACAACCTTAGCATATATAAACCCACCAGAAGCTTGGATTAATTAAACTTTCGGGAATAAATATGCACTTGGTTGTATATTTTAAACCAGGTAACTATTGCCTTATTATCACTAAAATTGAAATTTAACCACAAAGGATGCTTCATTTTAGTCACACAGGCAAAAAAAAAATGCAATTTTAAACCTTGGAATGATACTCCCATTGCACACTTTAGTCTATTTTAAAAGAGTAAAGTCAATTTATAAAACTGGTGTTCCATAATGGGTGAAGTATGTTTTAAGCTTACTCAGAAAGTCCAATCTTGAAATGGCTTAATTTTGATAAAAGGTAATAAGTTTTCCAGTAAAATATTGCACTCTGGATGAGACTATCTCCCAGACAACTAAATATTTACCTTTGTGCACCCATAATTAACAAAAAAATTACAATAGTAAGCAACAGCAAAAGGTAGCATGGTATAATGAGAAGAACTTTGGCCTTGGGTTTAGGTCTACCTACCCTGTAAAGTTGTGCTGAAGGTTAGAGATATGACTGTGAGGTCCCAGGTACATGACTGTGGCTAAATAATTACCCAGTATTATTGCTTAGTCAGTATTTATAGACTGATATGCAGATGGATGTAATTTAGTGTGAAAAAAACAATAATTGAAAGAGAGGTAGAGAAGTAATCTTCACATCATGTGCAGCCACAATAATGGGATCCTAATTAGAATAATTTATACTTCATGGGTTTATAATGTGTTGAAATACACTCTACTGTTGTACATATGTAAGAAGAACAAATAACATTAAAAATGTAAAAAGAAATCAGTTATTAAAAACAAAAGAGTCAAGCAAGGAAGTGAGGGGAAGAGAAAAAGGGTCCCTGGAAGAATTAGAGGATATATGCTTCTCTTTAATGCTTTTAAATTCAAAATCTTTCAAAACCATAGTTTAAAAAAAGAAGAAGCAAAAATGCTTGCTTGCTTTAGTTATTGTTATTTGAATTTGAATTTGTCCTAGGCCATCAATCTGTGATGCTTGATATCCCAGCATACTTATTTTAAAAGAAGGAAAGCAAATGTTGAGGGCAGTAGTTACTTATCCTAATCACCCAGCAGCTTGGTGGTAGCATTGAAATCAGAGTCTGCTTCTCTAGTATGTTTATTTGAGCTTTCTTTTTTTTTATTTCAACCCCAAATTTGTCTCTTTCTGGAATCCCTACGAAATCTAACTTTCTTTTCTGGTTTCTGCACTTTGCTTTCCTTGGACCAAGCTTAATCTATTATCCTCAACCATCGTGGCCTATGAAAAACCAAACGCTTTCACCATCCTTCACTTTGGGCCTCAAATAATGAGGTTCAGATGAAATGCTCCCCTAGCTCACGTTTCTGATTGTTCTAGCCTGGAGACAGCCAGTTATAGACCTTTCTTCCCTCTTTAAATCCTCAATTTCTGATCCTACCAGTTCTTTTTCAGATAGTCCTCTGTCATTACTGCCTTATCGAATTCAACCTTGATTTATCATTTGCATTGTCTTATATCAGTATCTCCAGTTGGCATTCAGATAAACTTCATTTGTACTTAACAGTCATTAACTTGTACTGTGTAGCAGAGATGTAATGAGAAATCAATCAGGTATGTGACATATATTGCATATGTACAGCTATAAACACCAAGAATAGCAGAGGTAAAATGCCCTGTGTAAGTTGCTAACATTCATTATATTCTTATAATTGTAATAGGGACTTTTCATATATTAACTTTGTGTTAGAGGACATTGATGGAAGCATTATTACCACTCTACAGATGGGAAAACTGAGCTATATGGGTATCAAGTGGCTTCCCATAACTCTCAGACATGAAAATGCCTCAAAAGCCTATGAACATATTTCACCTCTTGAAATATGTTCATATCACTCAAACCAAAGTTCTACTAGGGTAAAAAAATTTTAAAGGAAATTAGAGGAGCCAGTATACACTGGCTCCAAACCACTATCTTTCTTCTTTTCTTTCTCAGATATGTTGCTTCTATAATATTGAAGCAATGTACCCACATCTTATTCAACCAAGCAGTGAAAACTTGTGCCTGCTGACCCCAAGACCTGGTCTGTGTTTATGTTGTATCTTATTTAGCTTACAGATGACAGAATACAATGGGCCTTTCCTGAATCAGGTTCCCTATCATCTGCAATACTACAAAGCAGGTGAAGCACTGATCCATTTAGGTTGCAGTAGCTATTTAACTTGGGATGAAACTTGCACAATACATGTTCTGAACCATAGAAACAGTGATTTATATGAGGAAATTCTGACAAGCCTGATATTTAATCCAGGTTACTTATATATATTAGAGATTTATACTTGATTGCAACCTTGGCAAACTTTTATCTTTGCACTTTACAACAGAATCATTTGCTTCCATTTACTCTTATACAAGAGAAAGGATATGAGCCAAATGTCTTTCAAAGGAGCCACATCCTTTCACAAATGTAAAACATGTGGAAGAATAAAAAAGTTAAACTTTGAAAAATTTTTAAAAATGGGATGTTTTTTCCTCTTTACCAACTGATATCTAAATTTTAAAAATTTGCTTTTAGACATATATCTTAGTTTTTACATTAATTTGGCTCATTTTTATTTAGTACACTTTCTCCAACTATTGAAAAAAGGTAGCAGTGTTAATGACCATAGTGTTTGTAATAGTAAAACCAGATCTGATATCTACTTTATGTCACTTTCATAGTTTTAAGGCTGACATTCTATGGATTTGATAGCAAACTAATAATATCCTGATCACCTATATTAAACTTGTTTTTCCCTGCATTTGTAAACTGATATATAGTTTATATATATATATATATATATATATATATATATTTGGTATTTAATGTTACACTTTTGCATATTGGTAACTAAAAGTTTAAATCAAAGGGCATTTTTCTCATGATGTGGCAGCCTTAAATATTTTTTTGTTTTTAATAGCTGTATTATAATTTGCATTGCTTATTTGTGTGTGACCATAAGCAGAGAGAACTTATAGTATAACAACTTTGAGTACTGCCCAAGTGACTCTGTCTATTGAAAGGAAGCTGTTTGGATAGGTCCATATGTATGCATCTTCAGTATATTAAAATATTAACATAACAGGCATTTTTTCATAAATATTTTAACATTAATTTAAAATAGACTCTCAACATATAAGAAAAATACCAACCAACAGTCTTTCCCAATTGAATATTTCTATGAAGAGTATAATTTAAACTGTAAACAGTACATTGAATCTAATAAAGAAAATGCCAGGTATCATGTGGAATGTTGAACTCAATTTTACCTACACTTACTAAAGCTGAATGGATCTGGACATTTGCATAAAGAGTAGAAGAAAAAAGAATGTCTCTGTTTCTTTCTAGAATTGGGTTCTTATCTAGGTGGTCTACAAAGAAACAAAAATGTAAGAACATAAAAAGAACGGATCAATTAGTTCTTTCTTTCTAGGAAGCTCAAAAAGGGAGAACTGATTGGCATCTAAGAGGGAAACTTTTTTTATCCATCAAATAGTCAAATTACGAAATCACAAATGAAACAACTTAACTGAAAAATATGCCAAAAGTTGGATTTGCTGGTAAGAAGCTACTGAAGTTACCATATTCCTTACTGCTACTGATACTGGTTCCAGATTTCCTGATTTGGAACCAATTGTTTCAAGCCTTAATTACCTGCCCTTCATAGATAATAATAACCAAAAATTTTCTGATTTGTGTGAGTGACCTTTAGAAAGTTCCTCATCAGATTCCTGAATTTTCCTGCCTTGAAAAATCATTTAATTTGATCACAGCTAGAGTTACCGTGGCAAATGGCTACATGTGTAATGTTATTTTCTTGAACTAGAGTAGAATACTCATTTAATCCAATTTTGTGTTTGCTACACAGATAGTTATAATTTAGCCACATGTATGAATCACACATTGAAGTTTTAAAATAATCAAAGTCAGAAATAACAGAATTACTGCCCACATGAAAGGCAAAAAGTTGAATGAAACTTGTGGGACTCTAGAATTTTTTCTCTATGCCTATGACCAGAAGAATGGGAATTAAGGAGCATTATGAAAGAAACAAATCCTAGAGGTGGTGAGCCATTGAGCTATAGTAATGCTGAGTTTTTTTTACACCCTTTGTGGTAAACAACTTTAAAAGCCAAATGCCAATGTAATATAAGGCATGGTCTAAAGTAGAAGCAATCTCAATGTGAAAGTGCTGAAAGAAGATTATTGGTGAATATCAAGACTACTGAAATAGAAAGATATGATGGATACCTGGCTTGCAAATTGAGAGCATTGCCTAAATGGCTGATTAATCATGTGGTTAAATGAAGAAAACAAGTTAGTTCAAAATGAGGCTGATGACACAATACAGAAAGCAGGAAAAACAAAGCTGTAATGGCAAAGGCAACCATGATTAATGACTAACCATGTGGAAAAGCTGAAAATATAGGAGCTAATAGTTGTAAGAATTTGGTACTACTGGAGATAGGAAGTTCTTAAGTGATATGGGAACAGCCTTGCATGTAAATGCCGTATGGTGACTGGAGATCTTAGAAGATCAAAGCAGGAAAAAAAATGGAGATAGGAACATTCAGAGTATCATTGATATGAATGTGGAAGTTACTTAAAGTAAATGCAACTGATAGGTGAAGAGGAAAATGGGTTTTCTCTTAAAGCACTTGAGGAAAGGAGTGGGAATGTAGCTATATGGTAGATTTCTTCCCTTGCATGCACAAAACCCAGTGCCCAGAAACACACACACATACACACATATATACACACAAAGACACTAGAAATAGGCAAGTGTTGTGTGTTACAGGACAGAATTTGTATTTAACAACTATGGGCATCAAAAGAAACCCGTATAACTCAAGTCTTAGGACTCTCGGTTTAATAGAGAACTTAATTTTATCATGCCCCCCATTTTTCTAATGTTTATATTATAAAATAAATATATGACAATATCCCCAGTCATTGAACTTCATGAAACATCTCCTCATTTAAAGCATAATTGCAGGACTGTTTTGATGTTTTTTTTTTCTAAAAGTAATCTACATTGGAATTGATCATTGGAATCTGATATTGTTTAGCCATTAGGTGTCCCCCAAAAGCTCATGTGTAACAAAATGCAATAAAGTTTAGATATGAAATGACTGGGTTATACAAACCTCAACCTAATCAGGGCATTAATCCCTGATAGCCTTGTGGAATATCAATGTAGTAACTGTAGTAACTGTATGCAGTAACTAGGTAGTAACTGTAGGCAGGGTAGGATGTGGCTAGAGAAGGTGGGTTTCTGGGGGTGTGTCTTTGGGGTATCTATTTTGTCCTTGTTGAACAGAGCTCTCTACTTCTTGGTGGTCTAGGCCCCAGCTGCTTTCCTCTGCCATACCCTTCTACCATGATGTTCTGCCTCACCTTGGGCCATGAGAAATGGAGCCAACTGTCTAAGGACTGAGACCTCTGAAACCAAGAGCCCCCAAATAAACTTTTCCTCCTCTAATCGTTCTTGTAAGGTCTTTTGGCCACAGCAGTGAAAAAGCTGACTAGAACAGAATCCAAGCTCTTATACTTTTTTGTTTTAGCCAAAAATATTTAAATTATTTTGCTTGCAACAGTGATTCATTTTTATAAATCAACCAGTCACCTTAGTTTATTATTAAAAAGTAATAATAACTAAATATAATATTAGGAAATAAAATATTTGATTTTTCTTTATTCTGATGACATTTTCTGAATAGCTACTATGTGCCCATACACAGTGTGAAAGAATCCAGAAATATAAAAATGAATATGACTCAGTTTATATTTAGAAATTTTATGTTCAAGTTATTGGAGACTAATGCAAACATCTGATGTACAGAATGGAATATAGTTATACCAAAATTATAAGAAAACTGCTGGAGAGGAGTGACTAAATCTGTGAAGAGATTAGGAAGTTTTCAGAGCCTTAAAGTTGGATCTTGGGTGATATTAGGGGAAAACTGAAGAAAGAAGGGGGATGTCTGAATCTTTTAGGTAGGAACAAAATGTATATGTATGTACAGGCATGGAATGCAGATTTTGGCATGGAATATTTAGGGAATGAAGAAAACACTTAGACAACTGGGTAAAGGAGTGGACCACAGCGGGTGATAATGATGTAATTAAGATCCTCTCAAACATTAACTCAGGACATCATCCCATATCTAAAATTCTTTAATGACTTACCTTTTTTAACTCCTAAGAATAATTTTATTGATTTTTTAGCATAAAATTTTTTTCAAACTGCCTACATTTGAAATGGTAAGATCACAGCTAGAGAACTTATCTTCTCATTTAGAATAAATCTAATTTCCTTTTGAAGCGTTCAATGCCCACTTTAAGAATAATCTCTCTTTCCCTTCTTATTTGTAGCTTCTCAGTTACACAACTAAATGAACTTTTTATGTATGGAAATTTCCTTTATACTTGCACTGAAGCCTGAAAACCACAATTGGATTTGTAGTGGGTTCAGAAAATATGACCACTGCAAGCTTGTGTAGAAATGGCAATCTCTTTTCATTTTATATGTTGACAGCTCAGGAAGTTCATAAAGCACCTTAATATTACTTGTGTATGGAAGGCACAATACTGAGTTGACTTTCCACTTCCTCATTTTCATGATCTAAGTGATGAGAGCACCACATACAACTTCTGTGGTGACTTCTTAGTTTTGTGATTGTAGTGCATAAACAGTCATAGAAAATGCATAAAACAGATGTGCATACCCTGTATAATCCCTAGTACTGTGAATAGGATGAATTTTATTCTTATGATTAAGTCTCACCAACTAAGGCTTTTAAATTTGATCTAGAGGCCAAAGATGATAGAAATCATAGATTCCAATTCTAGGAAAGAACTAATACATTTGTTTCTGGCTTGAGGCTGAGGAGGACCATGTGGAAGAAATATGGAAAAAAAATTAGAAGCTATCTTTGAGCTCTAACAATCAGTAAGAAAATCATGGTCTTTGGTTTTGAAACAAATTGAATTCTACCAATTACAAGAACAATCTTGGAAGTGGATTTCCCCCCAGAGCCTCCAAAAGAGAATTCAGCTTGGCTGACACCTTGATTGCACTGTACAGAACTGTGAGCTAATAAATGAATGTTTTAAGCTGTCACATTTGTGGTAATTTGTTATAGAATAATAGAAAAGTAAAATATTTAATACAAATGATATAAGCTGTTAAAAAAGACTTTACTGCAGTAGAAATTTCACTACTTTGCTTGTACATTCAGGTATCAAGTCTGAGGCAAAGCTGGAATATTTCAACTAGTGGTTGAGGGTTGTTCTTATGGTTTGGAAAAATTCCAGTCTCGGACCTGAGTTAAAAAAAAAAAAAGAATTATAATAAAGCATGACCACCATTAATCCATAGAACTTCCAAAATGTAAGGTTACTAGAGATATTCTGTTTCTGAGAAAATGAAAATCAAATCATAGAATTGACAAGGTTAAGGCCTCAAGAGTGAAGGAAGATCATCATTGACACTACTGGTCCAACAAAACCCAATAGACTAAATCAGATTTTTACAAAATTCCCAGTGATTTATAATACTTTCAATACCTTTCCATTTCCACATGCTTCATAGGTTTTTACAACCAATTCCTTTCTTTCTCTATGGGTAGTTTCCACACCATCAGTTGTAACATCTTAGCTGATATCACTTCAGGTTGTACTCTCTCAACTTTAAATTTCTTGCCTATAGTACTTTCACGATGACTGTTTATATGGAATGATTCTTCAGTTACTTTACACTCAAGATTGACTACTCAAATAAATACCTTAGCAGTATTTGCAATATCTACTATTAATCAAGATCCATGGGGAGCACTCTAAATCCCTTGCATATATTTTCAATTAACTATTGATGTTATTCTCAACAACCTCAATTCTTGAGCAATTGTTTATATGAAAAGAAGAATTATTATAAACAAGTTTATTTTCCCTGGACAGATATTCTTGATTCCCCACTATTAACCGTGATCCAACTAATTTAACATCAGCAAATAATTTACTTGGTTGACTAACAAATGAGTGACTGAGAAACTTTGACTGAATCATTTTCATTTTTTATTTTTATGAAGAAATTCTGATATAATGAGTATTCCACCTTAAATTTTCAAAAATTTCTTGACTATTCCTTTCTTATGAGTTGGGAATATTATAATGAGTGCTTAATTAAAGATATCAGTGTTGAAATCTGTTGTATTATTTTAATAATACTAATTCCATTGTATAATGCTTTGCCTATATCATATTATAACTATATATGTAGCACTTGAAATATTGTTGGATTACATAAGTATCACTTTTATTGGTAGTGCACCGAACAGAAATGAGAAATAATAAGAAAACCATATACAGTCTCTGGGGTGATTTTTTAGCTTTGTCTTTGTAGAGTATAAACAGCCAGAGACAATACATAAACAGATAAGCATGGGCATGTTCTAAAAGAACTTTATGGACACTGAAATATGAATACAATTCTCACATGTCATGATAAATTATTCTTTTGATTTTTAGTCAGTCAACAATTTCAAAATGAAAAGACTATTCTTAGATAAAGGGCTCTATGAAAATAGGGAGTAAGCCCCAGTTTCCAGCTCTTGTTTTAAAGTTTACATGTTTCATGATTAACAAAATAAAAATAAAAACGAACAACAACAAAAAAACCTGGGGTATTGATCAAGGTCTCCATGCATCACTATACAATTTATATTAAATATGAATCTGAAGTGACACAAATTATTAGTTTCAGAGACACCATTTTTCATAAGCCATGATGTAAGATGATAAAAAGTCCAACAGAGAAATATTGCTTTTGTGCTCCTTAAAGCAGCATTTCTTGATGTGTGATCCATGGGTCTGGATCAAGCAATTTGTGGGGAGTGATGCTTATTAGAAAATATATATTTATGCTTCCCTCCAAATTTATTTCATTAAAAATCTAAACTTTTAATCAACTAGCCAGTTAATTCTTGTGTATGATAAACCTCAAGAGCAACATCCTCAAGATAGAGGTATTTTGGTAGGGATTATAAATTATCAATTCAATGTTTCATTCTCAAGCATAAAACCAGAGGAGCCATATGGGTATAATTATGTGTATAATTATCTGTAGAGTATCAAAACTGACTAGAATAAACACTTTCAACAAAATATCACTCCAAAACTTTTCTACTAGGACAAAGGGAAAACTGGAAAATTCAGTTTTACATGTTTACATGCCAAATACACACACACACACACACACACACACACACATACACTACAGTCTTCTGTTTCTCAGTAGGAAACAATTTTATGTATCTCTAAAATTTTTGAAAATTTATCCATACATCATGTAAGTTATAATTCCATGTTTTGATGTGTATCATTACTGAGTTTGTGTGTTCTAAAATACTTGAAAAGGATAATAATTTTAAAACTGACTTAAATTTTTGTTTTCCTCCCCAAAACCTTTCCTTTGGTGATACCATTATTATTTGAACCTTTAAAGCCCTTGCTAACTGCTAAGGCCAGAATTAATATAAATGATTTTCATTTACTCTTTAGATGATACAGTGTTTTGGAATACCTTCATTTGCTTGAATTAAAATTTTAAAATACAAGAAAAAATAAACAACATTCACTTAAGCCATAGCACAGAGTATAGAGCAACAAAGGCCAATAAAGATGACAATTTTTAAAAGAATGCATTTGGCTATACTTGCTTATGAGGACCCACATTTGAATTAGGATTATAAACAAAGTAAAATCCTTTTTTTTTAAAAAAGAAAGAGAGTGAGAGTCAGAGAGAGAGTGAGTGAGAGAGAATTTTTAAATATTTATTTTTTAGTTTTCGGCGGGCACAACATCTTTGTTTGTATGTGGTGCTGAGGATCGAACCCTGGGCCGCATGCATGCCAGGCGAGCGCGCTACCACTTGAGCCACATCCCCAGCCCTAAAATCTTAATTTTGAACATTTGCTAGCAGCCATGAAAAGATAATTCACACATTGCCATACCTTAACATATTCCCTTGAAAATATGAGAAACTTGTACTCCGACTTTAGATAAACAAATTTTTATATATTCCATAAATAATATTCCACAGTTGCAAAGTATTTTTAATGATAATAAACATTCAAAATATGATCAACCTTAACAAATCAGTATTCCCATGCTTCCTAGTCAAGGTGCACTCATTATTTTTACTGTGACCAATAATACCAGGAATAAAACTGTTCTGTATTAATACCAAAAATTTTCCATGTTGCTTCATTAGCATCAGAAGGGTCATTTATTGTAATAGCATTGTGTTGGTGAATTCTAATCATACCCAACAGACTCTGATTGTTGGATAACTAGGTTAATTGCTGATTTCTTAATTCAAAAAAATAATTCAAAGAATAACTAGAAGGAAACCAATAAATTGCTCACAACCAATATGTAGAGATATGGGTTGACCAGAGCCAGCTTTTCTTATTGGATCCATCTGCCATGTGCTATTGCCACACCTCTTAGCCAACAGTACATCTGGGGTTAGGGAAGAGAGTTGTTCCAAACGCTTTTCCCTCTTTTTCTGGGCATGCAACTATATTGCATTCCCAGTTTTCCTTATAATTAGATTAGATCTGGCTATATGTTAGGGTTCTGGACAATGGAACATTAGCATAAGAAGTGCAACACTTTCAAGCTAGTCCATTAAACTTTCTATATGTCAACTCTATGATCTTCCTCATTCTCTTATTGAAAGGAAACAACTACACAATCTTGGAAAGCATAATGCAAGTGATGGAGATTCTATTAACCTGGGTCTCTGAATGATCAAACAGAAAAAAGTATTCCCCACTAATCTAAAATTGTCTGAGGGCGAGGTGATTGTGAGCAATAATTAAGTTTCTAGTTGTATAAGCAATTATAAATGTTGGAGCCAGTTTATTTCAATGTTTCCTAGTATTTTATTTAGTTTAATTGGGAATATAGACAAAGAGGAGGTTGTGTTTTTTATCTTTCTTCTAAGATAAAATTACTAGCATCTAATCCCTCCAACGCCAGCACTACTCCTAACTTTATTGCTATCATCAGTATTAACTTGAGCCCGGAGAAAAGCCTAGAAATAATAAACAGTCCCATGCTCTTCTGCCCCTACAAAACCTGGGTGAGCTTTATCCAATTTCTATCAATACATCTAAGCTGGTAAAAAATTACTATTTAACTTATATGCTCAGTTCTTAACTGAAAATTTCCATGATATAAAATCATGGATAAGAACATTTTCAAGAACATAATGAATTAGAATGAACTGAAACCTCCAGAATTACTTTCTATATCTGCAGATATAGTTTTATCTAAAGCAGTCAGGGCTGGTATAACATTAGATTACTTTAGCAACCAATATTTATCCATTTTATTATAATTAAAGGCTTGAAGAAAGAAATGCAGCTTCTGCAATTTCAGGAATGTTTGATCTTTTGCCAGCAATAACACTGACATATAATTATGTCCATTATCTGCTATATCTATCATGAACCTAACCATAAAATGTAACTGTACAGCATCATGTCTTATTCTTAGAAATTAACAAAATATGAGATTCTTTACATTTAACTTGCATCATTCCTCTATGTATCTAATCTCAAGTAGGTTTTCACTTTTAACTCTGCATTCCTTAAATTCAGCTCACAACCTATCCTGTTTCCTATGATAGCTCTTCCAGAACTTTTCCATTCCTCTGTATTTCTCCAACCCTGTATTTCTCATTTTCAGTAGTTATGTACCAAGAAGATATAGGCCATTTTTTGTGTTTGCTCAAATTCTTCACCTTTCACCTACCTATTTTTTTTTTTTGGTGGTTGGGGGGAGGACCAGGGATTGAACTCAGGGGCACTTGATCACTGAGTCACATCCTAGTCTTATTTTGCATTGTATTTAGAGACAGGGTCTCACTGAGTTGCTAATTAGCACCTTGCTTATTGCTGAGGCTGGCTTTGAATTCTAGATCTTCCTGCCTCAGCCTCTAGAGCCATTGGGACCTTTCACTTATCTTTATCTTCATCCATAAGTTCCTCCTTACTTCCCCTAGCAAATGAATAATATTCCACTGTCTTTCAAGCCTTATTACATGTTAGGTGGACATCAGATAGTCCTCCATCCTTATTTTTGGTTCTGTTAATATCCTTACTTGGATTCTGTTAATTTCCACTTCCTCCAGGTTTACTCTATCTAGCTTCCTATTTTCTTCCCCAGCATATAAATCTTCTCTTTCTTGCTGGAATTTCTCTTTTTCAGTCTAAAGCAAAATTCCACATACCCATAAGGACAAATGTGTGTGTGTGTGTGTGTGTGTGTGTGTGCACGTGCGCGCGTGCCCCACACACATCTAAGAAACCTTTCTCAGTGCTTCTTAATGCCATCCCATCTTTCTCCTCCTCTCTCCTAATAAAAATTTAAAAAGAATAATATACACTTTCTGCTTCCTTTGCTTCTCCTATCACTGGAATCCTATTTTGTCTTAATCTAGATTTTTTATATTATGTGCTGGATATTTTAAGTTGAAGATGGGCTAAAGACTATCATAGAAATAGAAGAGTAAAAGGCAAGATGGTATAAAGGACATGATTGGATGAAAGTATTCTTGCTAGTTGGTAGAACTCTGTTCTTTCTGGGGAAGAATGGGAGGAAGGGCTGGACAAGTAGAATATAATGATGGTATACAGGGCCTTCAGGTCAAGATTTGCATACCATTTTCAGTGGATTCATTGAAGTTAGTTTTAAGAAAATAAATACCTTACAATCTCCAAAACTACTAAAATATGAGCAAAACGCAATTTGAATTTAGGAAAATGAGTAAGGAAAGGAACTCAGCTATTCTTCTCAGTTCAATTTCCTAATATTTTCTTTATCTTGTCCCTTTGTTATTATACTCTTCTTCATTTAGACCAAATCTAGTGATCAATGTCTCCATCACATTGTGACATACTTCAAAACTTTATTTGCCAATATCAGAACTGAAAATTTCATGTTACATTTCATATTCCATGGGACAGACACTGGAGAGAAATCTGAATACGTAGATGAGCCATTAGTAAAGAATACTCTAGGTTAAACGCATGGGAAATAACTGCCCAACAACATGTACAAGAGTTCTTATGGGCTTCTTGAGAAATGCTTCATTCTCAAGGTTGCTTGAAATACAGAGAACTTTCCTTTTCTTTTCTGTTCTTTCTTTTTTTCATTTTATTTTTTTTTCTCCTGGAACTGGTGATTTAACTGAGGGCATTGTAGCATGCTAGGCAAGCACTCTACTACTGACACTGAACTGCACCTCCAGCCCCCTAAAATAGGGAACTTTTTGAGCCACAAATTCAACTTTAAAAGCAGATGTGCTCTTTTAGGAGGTAAATATATACATTTGTTACTTTTCCTGTGAAAAGTCATAGAGTTATAATGTGTAATGACATTTCCACTGCCTGTTAAAGTAAGTTCATGGCTGACATGATATGTGCGTAACTATGTACCAGAATTGAAAATGTGACATTTATCAACGGCTTACTAAGTATAAGGACTGAATATCTGATATTTTTCAATTGCTTACTATGTCCTGACATTTTTCTTTAGGCTTTATTAACTATTTAATTTGTAAATAGGAAAGATGGCCCAGAGAAATCAAGGGTTTGGACAAAGGCTATATGGATTGTCAGTGGAAGAAGCAGGCTCTGCCTGGCCATGAATACCAGGCCCATGCTCTTACTGTGACATCATCGGGCTTTCCCTAGGGCACCAAAAGCTTCAATGTATATGTACAACCTATCCTAAGCCTTAAGTACAGTGAATACACACTGTACTGACAATAAAGACAAAAAATACTTTCATAAAAATGCCACAACTTATGAAAAGTGACCAAAGGGAAAAAATGTTATAATTTTCCCCAGTAACACGTGAGCATGGGTTAATTTACTTGGTGTCAGATTAGACAGCATATGGCAATACTCTGTAATAACTAAACAAAGACTCAATTATTTTTTTCTGGATTGTAGATAAGGGCCAAGATTAGTTATGGACTGAGCATGACAGAGAGACAAATGGTCTGCAGGAGATAATTATAATCTCCCCACAGATGTCAGAGACCTGAGGGAATGAGAACAGAGAAATGAAAGGCAGAGACAGAGATATCTACGTAGGTATTTCTAAAGTTTCTATAGATATTTCATCTTTGTTTGTAGGGCTTCCTTTCCAGAGTTTAATCTAAGCCCAAACTACCTTTTCCTTGGGTACAAGAAAGATGCTCCTATAGACTGAATGTGCTTTGTACCCAAGGAAACTCAAGTTGAACTTTGGTTGCTGTTGTGGCAATTTGGAGGCAAGGCCTTTAAGAAGTGATCAGGTTATTAAGAGGGATTACACAACTCTCCTGGGATTGGATTAGTTACCACAACATCAGGCTGTTATAAAGCAAGCCCATACCATGTGTTTTGTCTCTTCCACATGCTCCTACTTACCTTCCACTTTTCCACCATGCTATGACACAGCATAAGACCCTTGCCAGAAGTAAAGCAGATGCCAGCTCCAAGTTTTGGGCTTCCAGCCTCCAAATCATGAATCATGAGATAAATAAACTTGTTTCCTTTCTATGTTATCCAGTCTCAGGTGTATTATTATAGCAACAGAAAATGGACCAAGACAGATGCCATTATTCCACACAGAACTAAAGACATTCTGATAATCAATTCCATTTCTAGGATCTAAAGGCTATATTAGTACTTCATTGTTTTTACGGAGATACACAGGGCAAGGTAGATCATTCTTTTTATTGGCCTTTCAGACACTGACTTTTCCTCTGAAGTAACAAGAGTATTAGTTACAGGATCAGTAAGTCAGCAGATCCAGGTCCAAACCAAGACAGTATGTTGGGCAGAAGGATTTCAGTGTGATGAACAGGAATTCTGTACCTATTCATTGGGGTTAACGTTTAGCAAGTGAGACTTTAGAAACTGCTTTATTAAATGGACATATTCTATGCCTATGTTAAGATCAGGTGGAGATTCCCCCTCTGATCTTACTAGGCTCAAGAAGGATCATGGAAGGTGAAATAGATTCAAATAGGAAAGAGCTGAATATATGAAGAGCTGGAGGCCAATCTAACTATGAACGATGGCATTAACACAGTATATTTCCATGGTATCTTCCCAGAAAGTTCAGCATTTTTTCTTCCAGTATGTCACTTTTTCCAAGATGACTACAGAAATACTCCATGAATCAAAATACAGACTCAACTGGAATAATTCCGAGTTTTTCTGAGACTTATTTGTTAACATGATAAAATATTTTAAGTTTTGCTATCAATTAACTAGGATGAAATATTTAATATAAGCAAACGTTATTGAGACTCCATTTGTTTTCTTTAAAAATATGAAATGAAAAATGTTTGCAGGGATCCATTGTTTGACATAGTTGATGGTGTGAGACAAGATGGACAGGAAAAAAATGCAATAAAAGTCCAGAATTTACCCAAATAGTAATAACTTTAAAAGGAATAAATAAAAATATTTGTATGATCTTATCAGAGTACAGTTTTTTAGAATGACTTAATCTCCACTACAGACATGCAGATTACTCTGCAGTGATGCCAACATTTCAGACATTTGGTAAGGTATTTATCTCCATATTCCACTTAAGAGAAAGCTCAGCACTATGTATAAAAGTAGAGGAACAATTTATTTCTTCAATGTTTCCAAGAGAAATGTTCTGTGCCATAAGTTTTCTTAAGTGATAAATGCCTTTCCAACAGAAGAACAAAAAACCCTGACTAAACCAAATATGGATTCATGAAACTCAGGTAAAAAGAGTATATGGAAAAAAAAGTTACAAACATTGAAATATATCTTCTATTGAGTTAAGCAAAAGGAGACACAAAGATGAAAATGAGAACCTCCTAATCTTGAAATTCATCAGAATTCACAAAAAATGCTGAGATTTTTAAGGAATATTATAAAAATAAACCTATTTATGCATCTTTCCAGCATCATGGTAGTTTTTCCACCCCACCTCATTTTCCCACCTGTTTGGAAAAATACATTCTGGCAGCATGTCCAGGACTTAATATCATTCCTAACCACATAAAAATTGAATTCCTGTCTCACAGTATCAACCCTCTGGGGGACAAAATCTGGCCACATAGAAAGAACATAAACTGTTCCTTTGCAAGATGGCAGATATTTGGCACATGCCTTGGGGGTTGTTTAAACAAGCTGATTAGTAGTATCACCTTGGCAAGTTCACTGTTTATAATTGTTCTATTTCATTTGCCTATAAAAAAGTAGAAGCACACATTTTGCTCTATAAGCCTGGAATGAATCAATAGCTGCCCCCATCCCAGAAAAATAGTGCATACTTAAAAAACAACAGGGTAAAATGATTAGTGCACAGGACTTTAAAGCCCACCAACATTGCTGCAAGAAGGTGGTTTCTGCTTACAATTACCCCACTAACCACACTTAAACTGTGGTGGAAAAAAGAATAGAGACACGAATAAATCTTACTATATTTCCTGCCTAGAACCAGTGTGGAGAAGTGTATTCACGTCTAAGATTATTACTTTTAAATATCACTTTCAGGTCTTTCCTGCTTAAAGAATCTAAGCACTTTCTTAAGAGAACATACACATTCAGGTATTTTTGAAACGGCAATAAGATAACTAAACTTGTTTCATAAAAATCATAACATTTCTTTTTTCAGAGAAATCACTAACTTATTATCTTTTAACAGATATTGTCTTTTTACTTATTATCTTTTCTCTTAATCCAACTCTAAAGATTCATAAACATATACTCAACTATCTGATCCTCTTTATTTTTATACTTATTCACTCAATTCTAGCTCCTACTAATATTTTTGGGATATTAATCCTTTATCCTTTTATTTCAAGTATGAGAGGATAAAGAGTACTTTGCTTAAAGGCAGGAAATTGAATACCAGGCAGTACTGAAATCAAGGCCACCCGCTATAGCTTAGCTTCTCACACCCCATGTTTCCTCTTATAGGACCCATCTGCTTTAGTTCTGAGGCTTCAGAAAAAAAATACGTGTAAGTGCATTGAACAGTGGCTGATACACAAATGTATATTCTTTTCTATTACTAATCATTAATTTTTAAAGTTTATTTTAGTTATACATTATAATAGGATTCATTTTGACATAATTATACAAGCATGAAATATAATTTGCCCTAATTCAGACTCTAGTACTTCCCCTTATTTCTCTCCCCTCTTTCATCCACCAGTTCCCTTACCTCTATTATACTAAGTAAAACGATCATATATATTATCTTTCATTATGACTTTTGTTTTTTCATTCTTGACTTACCTTCTTGTGGCTTTGTATAAACTTAGTCTTTAAATATCAAATCTATCCCATTTTTATTTAAAAAATTTAAAAAATATATTGACATATCCATTTGCCTTTTCAACAACAGTTTGTTGTTGTTGTTGTTGTTTTAATAAGCTAAACATTCTGTCACCACATTCTTCATCACTTATTCTTGTATGAATGGGAGATTCCACTTCTTAACCAACTCTTTTAGAAGGAAAATTTACATATTCACTTTCTCCTAGCTAGGGTATCACTTGAGTTCCAGGTCTATCCTATCGTATACTACTACCTGAAATATATGACTGGCACCTCAGACCAATGAGTCTAAAGTTGAAATATCACCTTAGCTTTCAAATTTGGTTTGCCTCTTCTATTGACTATACTAGTTAGTGGCAGCACCATCATCCCATTTATAATATTAAAATAATAGGTATTATCATATTAATTACAAACAATTACAATAATTACTAAAACTTACTAAATATTTCTTATATGCCAGACAATATTCTCAGAATTTACACATACTAAATTGATGTTGACAGAAAAAAAATCCCCAAAGTAATTACTGTTATATTATCTAATGAAAAACAAGCATAAGTAACTTATTCCAGGTCAAATACTTTAATAAGTATGCTCATGTTTTATGCCTTTGGAGCTACACATTTAGTTACTTCATTATATTATTTTGTAGAATTCAGCATGATAGGTGGAAAGATGGATGTTGTCTTTACCTTCTAAATTTCCTTCGCTTCTTTTATTGGGTTACTACCAACTTCTGCTCATTTTAATTCCTTATTTTCCTATTAAATAGATCTCTTCAGATCTTCTTTTTCTCACCTATATAATGGCTATACTCTTTGCTTCTAATTCTTTCCAATATATCCTTCCTAATCCTGACTCCCCCCCCCAGCAAAAAAAGAAAAGGAAAGATCCAATATTAATCAATATTAATTATTTATTATGAATTAGTTTTCTGCTTTCACTGATTCTCAATTATTTTCTGATAGAAACTTTAGCTTCAGAACACAGTAGAACATGTTGAGTGAGTGGTGAGGAGCCCAGCAGAGGAGCCTTCATGCCCAATAGATGCAGAACCTGTTTAGAACAGGACTTTTAAAATTTTTATTGTTTATAAACATGGTTCACACAGTACTTAACTAATCTCAGACACAACTAAGTTGTCATGCCTCTCTTCAAAGCAAAAGATGGTCACTTTTCTACCCATATATAATATTACAGGACAATCAGGATCCCAAACTAAGTCTAGGCTTTGTCCAGGGCTAAACTTCAGGCATGTGTGACAACCTAATAGGGTCTCTTAACCAGAAGAATTAAGAAGTTTCTGAGATAATTCCAACCTAAGGCCCCAAACAATCAAGAACTGGCCAAATTCTAAAATAGTACCTTAGAAGTCAAAGTGAGTTTCAGATATGACACAATGGAGTAAAATTTGGAAACACGGGATTTGAGTAGCCAGTGAGGCTCTCAGTATAACAAATGAATTTGTCCTAGTTTTGAAGAGTGGAGAAGTTATTTCAAACACAGCACACTGACTATCTCTGAAACTTTCCTCTTGAATTGATTATCTAGCAATACTTCTTGAGACTCTCTAATGAAGTGTAACTACAACAGAGATAGTTCGCTTTCCTTTTCCTATTTGTCGCAGATTGGGCACTAGGAGAATTCAGAGTGTCTCTAGTACTGCCTTTTGGAATAGTAACTGTGCCTCATGCATCTGGAAGAAATGTGGCAGCTGATGGGAAATTGTGGAGTCTGGAGAGGCAACACCAGATAACATGGTATCTGTTATGGCAAGTAGTGTTGAGTGAGAGTTACAGACCACCCACAGCCCAGCAGAGAAGCCTGCATACCCAATAGATGCAGAACCTGTTTAGAACAGGATTTTAAATTTTTTAAATAAACATGTTTCAGACACAACTAAGTTGTCATGGGATGTATCAGTTAGAAAGTCTAGGAGCTCTAAGCATTTAACTGTGAAGGAGGAAGAGGCAACAAAATTTGAATATTACTGTTAAGAGAAATTTTTGGTATCATCAAGCTTATGGGGGCAGAGAACATTCAAATTATGCCAGAAATATTAAACATTTGGCAATTTTCCAGATGTATTTCCTGATTACTCTTTTATTAACCCTTATCTGTGTTGGAAATATTTTACAGCATATTGTAAAATCTTTAAAGGTAATGTTACCTAACCCAAAGTAGTGCTTAGTACACATAAGGCACCTATACATATTTACTGCACTGGATTAAATAAGAATGGAAAACAAATTTAATTTTTCTAAGAGACTGAAATGTAGTAAATACATTTATTTATTCATAAATCTTTTTATTTATTCAAAAATGTTCACTGACTCTTAAGATACTGGGTTAGATTCTGGGGATGTAATGGTAAAAAAGACAAGATTATTTTCTTCCAGGAGCCACTATAACAGAAAAGAGTGGTGGGGCTGGGGATGTGGCTCAAGTGGTAGCGCGCTCTCCTGGCATGCGTGCGGCCCGGGTTCGATACTCAGCACCACATACCAACAAAGATGTTGTGTCCGCCGAGAACTAAAAAATAAATATTAAAAAAAAATTCTCTTTCTCTCTCTCTCTCTCCTCTCTCACTCTCTCTTTAAAAAAAGAGTGGTAGTAACTTAAACTGTAGTATTTATTATAGAATATAAATTTATGATATACTTGAATGAATCAGACTATTTATTTCTCATAATGTGCTAAAATTTATACACATTGCCCATTTGATAAGAAATAGTGTCTACCACAATCACATAGATAAAATATTAGGGAGTAAGAATTTTAATTTCAAAGTATATATTAGGTCAATGCTAGCATTCCTCATTTTTCATCAATCAGCTATGATACTGGCAATTTTCTGTTTTATCAGGTAGTATTTTAGTATAGATAGATTGGTTTTGACATCGTAGAACATGGGTATCTACTAAATCCTTGTTTTGATCTTTTACTTATTTTTTCATGATATGAAAAATAAGTATATCCAAGTAGAAAGTTCATCCTCATATCACCACCAACTTTTCTGAGTGTTACTTTAAATGAATACGTCTTGGGATACATTGCCGTATGCCATGTTACCTCACCGAAAATTGGAGGGCCAAAGTGAAAGTGCGGTGGTGGCATCCACAAGTTCTCCCTTGTTTATTGCCAGTCAATTAGATAGACAATTTAATTGTAATGATCACTATTACCTTTTACCATGACAAAATTATGAGAAGGTCATCATCCATCCAGTATTCAACAAAATTGAGATGGTCATGATCCATCATAGGAGTGGTCCCCAACACATCACCTGCTGAGGCTTAGCCTAAATTTGTATGTGTGGACCACCAAGACCAAAAGTCAGGACATACTGATTTCTCACTTCATTCACTCTTTTTCTATTCTTGCTTTGTTTTGTAGGGAGATGAAGGTATTTGTGGCTCTTTCACCTTTTTATATAGGACAGGAGAGGTGAGTCAATAAAGTTTCATATTAAGAATTTCAAGGATATGAAAAGAAACCAAAAAGAATGATCATACAAACATATTTGCTTCTGAAATTATCTCCAGACCTTATAGCATCCTTTAAAGGAATTTATCTTCTTCTATACCTCATTTAAACAGATACTTCAATTATGAATGAACTGTTTCAGATAATTTCTTTGATGACTAGATGTAAGTTCTATAAGAAATGACAGAATGAATTAGTCATAATTACCCTATATTCATGTATGATTACACAACTGGTATGATTCTATACCACATACAACCAGAAGAATGAGAAGTTATACTCCATTTATGTAAAATGTGTGAAATGCATTCTACTGTCAGGTATAACTAATTAGAATTTTAAAAATAATAAAAAATAAAATGGCTTTCTAATAAAGATTTAGCTGCTTTGATTCAAATCTGTATGAATGTGTCAGCCCTATACTGCCATTCATTTTTCTGCTAACAACAGAATATAATCCAAATTGCTTATCTGTATGCAAGGATCACATCTGATTTGTCCCTGGCTACTTCCTGAATTTCATCTCATACTATCTGGTGCTCACCAAGGTTCAAGCACAAGGCACTTCTTAGTATCCTACACACACATTAATTCATCACCGATGCTTCAATATCTTTACACTTAGACCACTTTCATCGTTTCTTCATATTGCACATCTACCTAATCAGACCTCACTTCAAATGCCACCTCTTCAGATAAACATTCTATAACCATTGTTTAAAGTTTCCTGAGGAAAATCAAGATGGTGATTAGCCACAATCCTAGCCACTCCATGGCTTGGTATTCAGTCATCAATAATATTGCTTCTCTGTGAGGTGGGTGAAATAATATCATTAAAACTCAAAACTGGACAATCAAGCTGGGCACAATAAACACATGCCTGTAATCTCAGTGGGTTGGGAGGCTGAGGCAAGAGAATCGTGAGTTCAATGCCAGCTTCAGCAACAGTGAGGTGGCTAAATAACTCAGTGAGACCCTGTCTCTAAATAAAATACAAAATGGGACTGAGGATGTGGTTAGTAGTTAAGTGCCCTTTTCCTGGTACCCAAACAAAACAAAACAAAAAAATTGAACAATCAGAGGGTCTTAGAGACTCAGAAATTTACGTATATTAAACAAAGAAGAAAGACTACATGGTTGCTGAGCCAGTTACAGCAATGGCAGGTGTAGTGGTGCTGGTTTACTACAGGAAGGAAGAACACAGAGAGAAACAAAATGGACAGACTTAGTACAGAAAAACTTGAGATCAGAAACGCAGTCTGCCCTAAGCTGATCCAGAGACTTCACTGGGCCCCGGTGCATGTTTCCAAATTGGCTGCCGAGAGCTAGGAGATCAGAGCAAACCCTGCCATACTGTCCCAGCAAGCATCCACTGCCTGGCCTAGGGTGTGCTTCACCAAATGAGAGAGAAATAGGCACAGAGCATATTTTACCTAGAGGTATTAAATACCAAAAAGCAAAGGGTTGACCAATTTGCTCCCTCCCTTGAGTTTGGCAGCTCACATGAGCAGTTGAAGCAGATAAGGAATCTAAACAGGTAGGTGAAAATACACTCAGGTAAGCCTGGGAAGCCTGGTACAGCTGTGTTCATGGATGAAGAATTGGCTCCCCCACCACATTAGTAGAATCCTAGGGAGAGTGCTGAAAGCCAGACTCCCAGAAGAGATCAGGTTGTGTTGATTTAATCTCCCAGGAGCAGAAACAAACCAGCCAAGCCTCTGGGGCCTGATTAGACCTAAACCCCTTCTCCCAGAAGTCCATTCATGGAACTCTTCAGTGGCTCCACCCTGCGAGTGCATCCATCTGGTCTGTGCTGACAAAATTCCAACTGACAGCACTTCCCATCCCAGCCTACCTCATACTGGTGAGAAGAGAAGTGGAAACTTATTTGAATCAGCTTTGTCTTAGGACACTCCAACTGTCAGCTTGGTGAGCAACACAGAAATAGGAAGGGGTTAACAACCTTTAGCCCTTGCTTTTGCTCTCAGTAGCTCAAGAAGAAACAAAAAGAAAGACAGTTGGGCATAGACAGTGACAATCTATTCTTGCTGACAATTTCTACCACCTCAGTAGAAATAACTCTACCATTTTCATTAAGAAACTTTCTCTCTCTCTCACTCACTCACTCACTCTTCCTTTTTTTGTTTATGTGATTTTTCTGTTGATTTGCTTATAGACATTTCTTTTTTCTCATTTTCAGCATTTTTAAATGTAGTTGTTTTTCCTTACTTTGTCTTTTGAGGATTAGTAATTTTTTAAAAGATATTTTTAAATATTTATTATTTTTTAGTTGTAGTTGAACACATTATCTGTATTTCATTCTTATGTGGTGCTGAGGATTGAATCCAGGGCCTCACACGTGCTAGACGAGCATTCTACCGCTGAGCCACAACCCCAGCCCCAAGGATTAGTAGTTTTGATGAGTGTATTTTTTTGTTGTTTTGAATTGTTTTCATTTGTCTGCTTCTCTTTCTCTCCTTTCTTCTCCTACTATCAGCCAAATCCTATTGTTCTCTTTTACTCTCTTTACTTTGTTACTTCATTTTTTTCTCCTGTTTCTTATAACCATCACATGCTACATTTCTTCTGCACTCTCTGTTCACTTTTTAAAATAATAAACTCTGTTCTACTTTCCTATCATATTTTCTTTTCTTTTAATGAACTATAATATTACCATCTTTTAGCACTAATTGGTTTATGTAACTTCTTCCCCCACCATTAATACTGTTACAATTATAACTGCTGTGGATGATATAGTTGACACCTGTTGTTTGCTTTAATGTCAAATATAGTTCAGGGTTTCATATTGTTTTTGCTGTTCGCAATTGCTAGCCACCTACCATTTCTATTTTTTTGTGTGTGGAAATTAACATTGTGGATGTTACAATTCGGAACCAGGTATTTAGTTTACTGCTATATATTATTTGCCTTGTTTGTTGCTATTCTTTCCCCTTATTCTATGAGGTGCCATCAATCTACAGGGACACTGCAAGTTCACAGAGCAGAAACTCTGCTTCTGAACTAAATTCAAACAAGATATAGCACAACTTACTCAACACACAAATTAATCACACTCAATCTTCAGCTATACTTTAATACAAAGAAAAGACAAAAACAGATTCACAACCAGGCCCCAAGTAGAAATGGCTAGGGATAGGCCCCCAAATCCCACATA
The DNA here is from genome assembly GCF_045843805.1 of Urocitellus parryii. Classification (NCBI taxonomy): domain Eukaryota; kingdom Metazoa; phylum Chordata; class Mammalia; order Rodentia; family Sciuridae; genus Urocitellus; species Urocitellus parryii. The sequence goes on from NC_135540.1 coordinate 81,237,670, forward strand.
TGGGCATCCATTGTTACAGCAAAACCAGAAATAGCACAAAGCTTGTAAATATCACACCTATGAGGGGGGTCTCAATCTAGATCACCCTAGAACACTTTAAAAAGTAAAGACTATGCCTTTAAAAGGCTCACACATGAGAGTAGAAGAGAAATCCCTTCCAACAGATGCATAAAAAACTACACAAAATATGAAAAATATGAAAAAAGCTAAACAACATCACCTAAAGTTCATAATTCACCAACAAATGACCCCCAAAATATTGAAGTGCATGAAATATCAGATAAAGAATTAAAAAGAATTATTATAAAAATGATCAATGAATTCTAAGAGAACACATGAAAACGACTGACTTAAGGAAGTCAGGACAGACTATGAATGAGAAATTCAATAAGGAGATTGAAATATTGGAAAAAAAACCAAACAGATATCTTAGAAATTAAAGACACAATAAATCAAATAAATTATTCAGTTGAAAGTTTCTGATAGAATAGACCATGCTGAAGACAGACTCTCAGAGTTGAATGACAAAGTGGCCAACCTTGAATATTTACACAGTATTAAAGGGGGAAAAAAGTAACCATAATCAGAATATAAAAGAACTCTGGGCCTACATAAAGAGACCAAATTTAAGAACCATTGAAATTGAGGAGGGCTGTGAGAGGTAGGCTAATAGAATGGCAAAACTCTTCAGGAAAATGATAACAGAAAAATTTTAAGACCTCCAGATACAAGAGGCATGTAAACAAGATAAAAAAGAACCTCTTTATAACACAAAAATTAAAATGCCTAATATACAAAACAAAGGTAGAATTTTAAAAGTCTCAAAAGGAAAACATCAGATAACATTTAGAGGCAAGCCAGTCAGAATCACTTCTGATTTGTCAACACAAAGTCTACAAACCAGGATGGGTAGGAAAAATGTGTTCAAAATCCTAAAAGAAAATAATCATTAACCAAAACTATTATACCCAGCAAAGCTATCATTCAAAATCAAAGATGAAATAAACAACTTTCAAGATAAGCACAGATTGAAAAAATTCATGACAACTAACCTGGAACTATAGAACTTAAAGAAATACTGCACAAGAAGAAATAAAAAAGGAACTTGAGTGGGGAGAAAGGTACATTCATACATTTCTAGTGGGACTGCAATTTGATGCAACCACTCTGGAAAGCAGTGTGGAGATTCTGCAGAAAACTTGGAGTGGAACCACTATTTGACCCAGTCATACCACTCCTTGGCATGTACCCAAAGGATTTAAAATCTGCATACTATATTGATACTACTGCATCAATGTTCATAGCAACTCAATTCACAATAGTTAAGCTATGGAACCAACCTAGCTGCCCTTCGGCAGATGAATGGATAAAGAAACTAAGGTACATATACAAAATTGAATATTACTCAACCATAAAGAAGAATGAAATTATGGCATTTGCCCATAAATGCATGGAACCAGAGACTATCATGCTAAGTAAAATAAGCCAATCACAGAAAAACAAAGGCTGAATGTTCTCTGTAATATATGGATGCTGACTTAAAATATGTGGTAGGGAGTGAGAAGTAGAGGTTCACTGATTGGACAGGAAAGCATGGGGGAAGGAAGGAGGGATAGGAATGGGAAAGACAGTAGAAATTAATTAGATATAACTTTCCTATGTTCATATATGAATGCATGACCAATATAAACCCACATCATGTACAACCACAAGATTGGAAAGTTATACTCCATGTATGTATGATAAATCAAAATACATTCTACTGTCATATATAACTAAAAAGAACAAATAAATAAAAAAATAAACTTCAGTCCTCACAAAAGAACAAATCTCATTGGAAGAGCAGCTAAGCAAATGAGATAGGACCAAATTAAACACAATAAATAAAATGGCAGGAAATAGTAAACATTTGTCTATAATTACATTGAACATTAATAGTCTCAACTCTACAATTAAATGACATAGTCTAGCAGAATAATTGATATAAGACCCAACCATACAGATAAAACTGTCGAAGATTGAAAATGAAAGAATAGAAATTGATATACCATGCAAATGGAGCCCCCAAACAAGCAGAAGTAGCTATTCTCATATCTGACTAAGATGATTTCACACCAAAATTAATCAGAAGAGACAAAGAAGTTCACCTCATGTTGTTAAAAGGAACAATCCAATAAGAAGATATATAATAAATATTTATGACCTAAATGTGGTTTAAGATAGTGCTAGAAATTCTATCCAGAACAATTAGGTAAGAGAAAGAAATAAATGGGATCAAAACAGGGAAGAAAGAAGTCAAATTATCACTATTTGCAGATAATATGATCATATGCATCCTATACCTAGATCCAAAAAAATCCACCAAAGGACAGAATTAATAAACAAATTTGGCAAAATAGTAGATGCAAAATCAGCATGCAAAAATCAATTGCTTTCCTATATATGAACAATGAATCTGTGATGAAAGCAATTAAAAAACAATTCCATTTAGTATAGCCTTAAAAAGTAAAATATCTAGGAATAAATCTAACTAAGGAGGTGAAAGACCTATATAACATAAACTATAGAACATTGAAGAAAGAAATTAAAGAAGATTTCAGAAGATGAAAAAAATCTCCCATGTTCATAGATAGGCAGAATTAATATTGTTGAAATGGCCATACTGCCAACACAGATTCAATATAATCCCCATCAAAATACCAATTACATTCTTCACAGAACAGGAAAAAACAGACCTAAAATTCATTTGGAAGAATAAGAGACCTTGAATAGCCAAAGCAAGTGAAAAAGCAAAGCTGGAGGCATCACAATACCTCACTTCAAATTATACTACCAAGTTATAGTAATAAAACATGTATTATACTTACATAAACACATGTAGGGCATGACTGCCCACTTCCTGGTCTTGGGGCCACACAGGTGGCTGGGATGGATCCTGGGGATCAGCCCAGAGGCGGTGCTGTGGGTGGTGATGGAAAAGGTGGACCACCTCCAGGATAGGTTTGGGACTCTTCCGCCCTCTTGGACAGCTCCTGCCTTCCCTTACAGACTATGGGATGGGTGTACACGTGAACTTGCTTCACCCCTCTGACTTTTATTCTGATTGGCTCCTGTGCAGTATAGAAGCTGTGTGTACTTCCTCATTAAACGAGATCCTGCTTCAACTCTTCTCCCTGGCGCATCTGATTGCCCTTGGGTGAAGGAGGACTGGGTGTGGGCCGCCAGCCGACCTTACCTCTCTTGGCTCATCCTGGTTGGGGGTGTGCTTTCCCCACTTCTCCCTCCGATCAGGAGGAGGTGGGGGCTAAAAACCCCGACAAACACTGACATACAGACCAATGATACTGTATAGAAGACACAGACAAAGCCACACAGATACAATCATCTGACCCTTGACAAAGATACCAAAAAATACACTGGAAATTAATCTTCGGGTTTTTTTTGTAATTTTTAAAATTTGTTTTAATTAGATAATCCTTTTAACCAATGGTACTAGGAAAACTGATTATTCATAAGTAGAAGAATGAATCTAGACCCTTATCTCACACTTTACAAAAGTCAACTCAAAATGGATCAAAGACCTAGGAATTAGACAAGAATCTATGCAACTCCTACAAGAAAACACAGGGTCAACACTCCAGCATGTGGGAACAGGCAATGACTTTCTCAATAGGACCCCTAAAAAGCTCAGGAAATAATGACAAGAGTTAATAAATGGGATGACATCAAGTTAAACACCTTCTGCACAGCAAAGAAAACAATTAGGAATGTGAAGAGAGAACCTACAGAATGGGAGAAAATCTTTTATTTTTTTAAGTGTGAAGAATTTTTTAACTCTATATAGAGTCTAGATACTAAAAGGATTATTATTTAGACTATATAAAGAGTTAAAAAATCTTTACACTTAAAACATCAAATAACCCAATTAATAAATGGGCAAATAAATTAAGTAGCCACTTCTCAAAAGAAGAAATACAAATGGTCAATAAGTACACGAAAAAATGTTCAACATCATTATTACTTGGGGAAATGTAAATTAAAACTACACTGAGATTTCCAGCTCATACCAATTAGAATGGCAGTTACCAAGAATACAAATAATAATAAATACTGGTGAGGATGTGGAGGAAAAGGAACACTTTTACTCAGTTGGTAAGATTGTAAGTTAGTACAACTGCCTTCAAAAAGAAATAAGTATGGAGGTTCTTCTAAAGAGTAGGCATGGAAAATACCATATAACCCAGCTAAAATAAAATTAGAGATTAAAAAGGAGAAATGGAATGTATGTATGATAAGTCAAAATGTATGGTAAATAAAATACATTCTACTGTCATATATAACTAAAAACACAAATAAATAAAAATTTAAAACAAAAAATAAATGGGATGGCATCAAATAAAAAGCTTCTGCACAACAAAGGAAACAATTAGGATTGTCTCTAAAAAATAAAATAATACCACTACTTGGTGTTTATCATGAGGAATTAAAGTCATCATACTACATTAATACATGCATACTTATGCTTATAGCCACACAATTCATAGTAGCCAAACTATGGAATCAATCTAGGTGTCAATCAATAGATTAAAAAAATGTGGTATATAGACATATGGAATTTTACTCAGTCATAATGAAAATGAAATTATTATTTGTATGAAAACGGATGGAACTAGAGACCATCTTGTTAAATGAAGTAATTTGAATTATCTCTCATTTGCAGAAGCTAGAAAGGAAAAAAAAAAGAAAAGAAAGGTGGGAGTGGAACTCATGAAAATAAAAGGGAGATCAGCAAAGGAAAGGGGCCAAGGAGTGAGGAGTGGGAGGGGGAAAAGAAGGGAGAAGTGCTGGGGAGTGTGACTGGTCAAATTATATTCTTAAAACTGTGTGCACATATGAATATGTAACAACAAATCCCATCATTATGTACAACTATCATGCACCAATACAAAATGTCAGGAAGAAAAAAAACGTTTCCCTTTGTGCTTTATCACATACCTGATTTTAATTCCCTTTTGAATTTACTACATGAACTTATCAAGTTAATTTTTATTTATGTATTAATTATTAATTTCCCTGAATAGAATGCAAATTATTTAGGATGAAAAACTGTTTCACTCACTGCTCTATGTCCTAAGGGTCTACTATATTCACTGCTATATATATATATATATATATATATATATATATATATATATATATACATACCTAGCATGTAGAACATACAAGATAATAATTATTCAGAAAAAATTATCAAGTCAAAGTGATGAAGTTCATAGATTCTCTACTTATACAGATCTTATGCTACTTTACTAATTTTTCTACCTCTTATCCTGGTATTTAATTCCATGTGCACTTTTATCAGGGTGTTTGCCTCTTGCATGGTGTAGAAAGACTACCCCTATTCTTCATAAATAAAACTTCTCTTCCCATATATTGTCTGAACAAGTGAATCTTTGAAATTAGTATATTTAAGGCACACTGGATTAAATTATTCCCCTTAAAAAATTCTACATATATGAGACTTTTGTCTATGCCTAAACTTTTGTAGCATTTAAGAAAACATTATTTTAATATAGGTATCAAAGTAAAAAGTTTTTCCTCATGTCACCCTGAATTATTCTGTTATGTTTTTCTAATACAGTAGAGCATATTACTAGTTCTATTGGTTGATTTAATTTTTTCTTTCTTTTTAAATTTGTTCTAATTACTTATATATGACAATAGAATATATTTTGACATATCATACATATATGAAGTATAACTTCTGGTTCTTCTGGTTGTACATGATGTAGAATCATATCAGTCATATAATCATATATGTACATAGGGTAATAATATCTTATTCGTTCTACTATCATTACTAAGCCCAAACATCCTCCTTTCCCTCTGCCTGATCCAAAGCACCTCTATTCTTCTCTAGCCCCCTTCCCTCCTTATTGTGAATTAGCATCTGTATATCAGAGAAAACATTTGGCCTTTGGTTTTTTGGGGGATGGGCTTATTTTGTGTAGCATGATACTATCCATTGTTTGATTTCTCATAGTCAATTCTAACTATACAATAGGAGACGATCAATTGGAGATGTGGTGATTGGGAAGTATAATATTTGTGCAGGTCCATTTGGGCCACATTTACTTTTTTTTTAAAAAAAAGTGAGCATATGATAGAACACAGCTTTGTCACATCTGTGTTAATGAAGGTATCACTGAGGATGGAAGTTTTCCTTGGAATAAGTAGGAAGAGACTGGGGGGTGTGCAAAATGAAATAAGACAGTTCTAGCAGTGCATAGATAATCACTAGACTACTTGGAAAGGATGCCAAGAATCTACTGGTATTAGATAACTAAAAAATAGATTTTCCAACATATCTAGAATTTTAAAAAAATAGTCTACTCTTGCTAGTATTTAACAACATATTGACTCCCTGAATGAATGATGAGGTGTGAAACTGGTATAGAAACACCATCCTGTGCTCAGGTATGGAAACCATCTGCACATTTGTTTTATCTTGGCTTTCAATATACTTAGTTTGTTTTAATGATGATACCATGAGATATTTCCAGATATTTCAGTGTATACAGGGTTTTCTGGAAAACTCTAATGATCTGGTAACCAATGGAATAAGTTCAGCCTAAAAAATCTGGCTTCTAAATCTAACAAAAAGTCAAGTTATAGAGACTTATATAAGATATGCAAATGAAGCTTTTATTTCTGCTTTGAACTCTCACATTTATAAAGTATTTGTCCTATACAAATAAATCACAGTAGTTTTTACAAAGTGTCAAATCCATAACACATTCAAAACAAATTACACCTTAATTCATGTTGTAAAAAACCTGAAATACTAAACATGCTTCATCCCTACAATTGACCTTTTAAGATAAATAGATATCATAATTTCTACTGAAAGGTGAAATATTTGAACGAGCACTATAGACAAATGAGAATTAAGGGAATTAAAGGCCATTTTATTTTGTTAAATAATATTTGTATTCACAAACACCATGCAGATATTGGTGGCTCTTCTGTATACCTGTTATTATATATTGAATTGAAATTTAAATATTCAGAGTATTTGGTAGGGCAACCACTCTACAACTATATTGGTAAGCAAAGTTGAGAGATGAATGTAATATAAACTGTTCCTTATAACTAGAAAACAATACTACATGTAAAGAAACTGGTGACCAAGAGCTGGCTTTGCAAAGCCAGAGTGAAAAAACTCTGGATCAGGTGGCATGAGTGCTGAGCTTTGTGCTTTTCATTAGAATCAGCAGGGAAAGAGCTGAAGAACGCCTGTCCTGTGAGACATATATATTGACCTCAAAGGGTGAAATGCAGGGCACTATTTATTCAGGTGAAAAAATACAAAGCTTTGCATGTTGTTCAGCAGTGATCAAACAAAGAAGATTCCAAAGAATGTACTGCACATGTGACTTTCAGAACTCAAGTGCTGTATTTCCAATATGGAGTGGTAAACCCAAAACACTAAAACTTTAAAGGTCAGTGGCAATTTTACCCAAAATAATTTTCATAGACACAGTTTTTATAGTTTTGGTTTATAAACAATAGCAAAACAATTATAAGGGCTGATTTCTTCAATGACTAAATTAGCTTTTTATGGCAGACATAAGGGCAATAATCTGCTAAATTGACTAATTCTACAAGTTACTTTTTTTTTTCAAAGTTTCTAATGACAGGAGCTAATACTTTATGTTTAGGATAGACTCCAAATAACTAAAAATGGTCACCAAGTTCTAATGTCAATCTTATCAGGATATCATCTTTGTATTATTTACAGAGTACCCACTACATGCTTGTTAGGTAATGGATATAAGACTCAAAACCTAATCTCAAAGGATATAAAACAGTAATGTCCACCTACCTCAGCATAAATCCCCTTGTGTAACGTCCATATATTCTGCAATAGCAGGCTAGTACTTTTGTCTTCCATGTGTCTCATTTTTCATATAAAATAAGGATATATTAAAATAGATCATTTACAATGCTGTTTTTAAGTACAAAGTTTTGAGATTCTATAATAAATAACTTCAAAAGTTTGGATGTTAAGGAGATACTTCGTGGTATTGCTATAGTTTGAAAATAAGAAATATGGAGCTTTAATAAGCAGAAAAGAGGGAAAAGTGCATCCAATAGAAATGAAATTAAGCAAGCTCAGGAAAAATGATGTAATAGTCTAGTGATGGGACCTTCTCGATTGAACGGAGACTCACATTGAAGAGCAGGAGAGAGGTGACGCGTAGGGTGGGCCAGATGGTAAAATGACCTGATGGTCTGGTTGGGGGATCAGGTTCTTTTTTAGATATAAAAGACTTTTCTAAAGAAAAGCATGACTTTTACAAAATATGTTTTATTGGGATTTATAAAACTGTTAATTATGAATATGTTTGAGGGATAAGTCTAATTCAAAAGCTATAGCAATATAGGAATAAGTGTATAAAGAACTTTATTTGTTTAGTTTCAGCCAGAAATGTAACAAAAGCATTATACCCAGCACACGTCTCCAAATTGCTGAACTGGAGGCTGGAAATCAGAGAGAATTTGTTTATATTTTCATTTGTTTTAGGGTAGATGCTTCATGCCACAATAGAAGTCTGAGTTCAAGAAAGGCCATCTTCATAGTTAATGCTATGATTAATACTTATATTCTTTCCGAACCTGTGTGCTCCTTGGAATTAGGAGTTGCATCCATGTCCTGCCACTGCCACTGTATGGTATCTCATAGTTGCTCAATAGAAAACACAAAGCAATGAGAGCTGGGTCACTGTTTCTATGTCTAATTAGATGCCAAAATGTTTTCCTCACATACATTTGTGTGACTATAATGAATTTAAGATTATTTAATTCTCAAGATTTTTTAAGAAGTCAAAGAACAATATTTGTAACAATGTAGCCTTAAAAAGAAGGCAAAAGAAAAGCACAAAAAAGAAGCAAACCAATCACTAAAGAGTAGAAGGTTGTGAAATGTGCATTTTGCTAGATAGGCAGTAATCTAAAACATTCTCTTGGTTTGATTCTGACAGCATGAAAATGAAACTTTCATCCAAGTTGCCAGGGATTTAAATATCTTAACATGTAGGCTACATTTGGTTGGTTAGTGCAAATTTGCAATTAAATTGTGAAAACGGTTCTTAGCATGTTACCTCTGGGGTCCTTTTTTCAACTTAGTTCCCACAAGAAGATGAAAAATATTAAGAACTTGAATCATTTGGTATTACTTCTGCCAGACACACTATGTAGATCCCATGGCAGGCATATTTAATGAGGGAGTCAATTGCTGCCTCAGTTCTAATTTGGACTTTCCCAGTGTCCAATATGTTTCTCTCAAATGAACTGGTCCATGGGGAGCTTCAAAAAGTCAGGGTGTGTGAAGAGAAGAAACAGGAAAAAATTCAGCATTATGACAGTTTTCTGCAAACTTCATTTTTTTATGAAGTTATGTCAATTGAATTCTATGGCTTAAATTAACCAGAGCATAGGAAACTTAATTAATCAAAAACTTTCACTTAATACCAAACACACACACACACACACACACACACGCCATTCCACTGTGGAGTAACATATTGCTGCATTGTCCTGCATATGGTCCAAATTAGCACCTGCATAGTTCAGTTATTAAATGAAAAACAGCTCTTTACTTGACCTATGGAGTTTTTGTATACAAGAACCTATCCAACAGCATTATGTCTTCCCTTATCAGATGTGTGTGGTATGACATAATGAATGTAACACTTCAGTGCAGTTGGCAAGATTTCAATCCCCAAGCATAGGGTCAGATTTCCCTGCTCATTGTTTTGAAAGCAGACATTATGCAGTGGGTAGCTAATGTTGAAGCCCTGGATTTTTTTCCCTCAGAGATCTCAAACCAAACCTGAGAAACTAGTAACCCAAATTTAATAAAGATCTAAAAATGTATTTATTGAATATGAGTTTCTTAGAACAAGTGATGAACACTTCAAAGAAATGTTAGGTGAATGTGTGGGGCCAACCCAAGTGACACTGTTCTAAAAATTTTAAAAAGAAGATGGCATTGCATAGAATATTAAATTCTGACTTTAGGATTAAGTTTCTTGTTTGTTGCCTTCATAAAGCAACATCTTGATCCAAATTTTAGAAGATTTTCTAATATATTTAAAATTCTAATTAATTACACAAAATAATGCAGGGAAATATAATTATATTGATTATTTCAACATCACTTTTTAACTATTTCTATTTATTTAATAAAGTTGCTGTCCTTTAAATTGGGACTAACGTAATATATATCCACATGTGTTTAAAGTACCTGGGATTAATGAACAGAGAAATAGATTTGTAAACAGGCATAAGAGAATATAGGAAAGATTTAATTTATTTATTCATACAATTTTATGATATTAAATATTAGTATTTCTAATAAATAATGGCTAAACTTTTATCAACAAGGAAACATATTTCAGTTAGAAACAGTCTAGCTAAGATAACATAGTGACTTCATGATTCTAATGAATTAAACCATCATGTAATTGGTAGAAAAGTTTTAAAAGTAGACATTTCAGTGTGAATAACAGAAAAAAAAATCAAACAAACATACTGAACATTTAAGATGCTTCCAAACAAGAAATAATGGTTGTGTACACCTGGAAACTTAAATCCTGATTAAGCAGCTGTAGAACAAATAAGACAGAACTGATTTAGTAAAGATTTGGAACTGGGCAAACACAATAAGCGAGGCTGGTGTGTAGCTGTCATGAAAGACAATCCTTGAAATAACTGGGATGTCAGTTTAGAATGTGAAATTTAAAAACACTTTTGAATTCTATGAAATACTAAGTTATTTAAAAAGTTTTTCCCTGACCAACATGAAGATATCAGAACTAATGTATACTCCTTGAAACTTCAAAAAGAAAGTTTTACAATATAGAAATGCAAATGCACTAGATTTCCATAACACTAAAGCAATTTAAGCAAATATTTATCGAGCATCTGCTATGAATAATATATATTGTAAACAGTACATGCTCAATAAATCTCAGAATTTCATTATATCTCAATTCAGTCATATCTTCAGAAACGCAAAAACTGTGCACAGTTAAAGCGTGATATAATGTTACTGGTTGCCAACACAGGTGCTATTTCTATTTTCCAAAACTGGCATTATAAAAAGACTCTAAAATACTTACTTTAAGCAATTAAATTGCAAACATATGGGACTCATTATCTTTAGCTAAAAATGTAAATGTAAATGTGTTTCAAGAGATATTACACTAAATTCTATGTTGATAGACCTTTAATAGGTTAGTGAAAGAAAGTAGAGATTTTCTAGGTATTCATGTAAGTTTTGTTATTAAGTAAATATCAATATTCCCAAATAAAGATCCATTGGAAGTAACAAAATAAGAATGTATTAGATCAAATAACTGAAGGAAACATATGTAGGGTCTTTGCCTTCCTGAAAATTTAATGATTAGTCATTATATTTTGTTACCAAGAAGCAAGAATACCTATAGAGATTTAAAAATTGAATGAAAATATTAATCCATGTATAGAAGAGAAAATATTAAGAGATCTTTGTAGATATTTCTAGCCTTGTCAATCTATAGTTTATAGGGGCTTCACACTTACATTGCATTCTGCAGAGCTCTCCCCTTCCTACTACCATCATCCCTCCAGTCTATAGGATAGTGAAACTATTCTCATGTTATGTATGTGATAGAGGTGATAGAAAAAGGATTTGACAAAAATCTGTAGACCAGATGAAGAAAAAATAGACTAAATGAGAGGTAATTCACAGCCCATAAATCGGCTTCTATCACGGGATGCTGAATGATGAACTCACGGCATAGGGGAAGCTTTCTGGCAAAGGACCTCAGAGCTCCGGGCTTGGTACCAATCTGATCAACATTCTTAATGAAAATTTTGATAATGCTCTTCAGGTACTGTCTAATGGCAGGTTTCATGAGGTAGGAAGACATTACAGAATGTAATGTGGGATTACAGAAACAAGACTGGAAGGATTCCAACATATCAGAAACATGATGTGAAATTCGAACAACAAAATCTAAGAACATAACACCATGCCTTTGATCAAAATTAAGGGGTTGGAAAACATACCCAACTAAAAAAAACAGTGAAAACATGACCTTCAGGAAAGAGAGTTAACCTTATAAGTCTCTGTCCTCCATCTATGTGATAGAAGCAATAGTTAGGCTGTTACAAAGAACAAATGTGCAACACATACAGAATGCACTGTTAGCATTTAGGAAGGGCTTGATAATTTCAGCCACTAATTTTATTAATACATAATGGAGAGAATAATTAAAATCTATCAAAAAGTGAATTGAGATACAAGAACCTAACAATAGCATTATGTCTACAGCATTATGTTTATAATTGAAATCTACCAAAAATCTCATTGTGACTTCATTACAAACTAACAAAGTAAAACACAACAACAAATGCTATGCGCTGTTCTATAGGAAACACTGGTTCTCTTCTAATCATTAAAATTATATTACTATTAAGAATATGAAATGTTGGTAATATTTCAAATCCTTTCCGGAGAAAAAAGGGGCAAAAATTTGGAGAGTGTAAACATGGGCTTTGAATTGAGATTAATCATCTATGTCCCAATAACTACGCTGCTTTGGGGACCATTACTTGAGATTCCTGTGCCTGATTTTTTTCATATGTAAAATGGGAATGATAATGATAGCTAAATCACAAGGTTGTTAGGAGAATTCCAGAGACAAAATGGTCAATATTCTTAGCACAAAACTGGTTCACAGAAAGTGCTCAATAAATTTATATATTACTAATAATGTATGATTATGATCTAAATTAAATAATTTAAACTGAGGAAGAACTCAAAAGACCTTTGATAATATTTTGTGTATCTTCATAATAGATCTTGGTGTTCAACTCAAAGAAACAAACAATGGGTGAGTGAATATGTACTTTTACGCCAACTTAATGAAATTAAATTTCAGTACATATAAGTCAGGCAAGGGAATGCCTTATTCCAGTGCTTAAAGCTCATATATATTATTGACAAAATATTTTCAATATTTTCCACATTTTGAGGAATCTGATAATGCCTCCTATGATTAGCAATTTATTTTTTATGAAAAATCTTGTATTGAGGCCTTGAATAGATACTCATTGAATGAAAACTACCTCCTCTTTTTTTCTCTGTTTCTTGATTGTCAAGTCCTGAACTGCTCTCCTCCACCATGCTCTTCTGCCATCATGTTCTACCTCACCTCCAGCCCTGAGGAATGGAGCTGGATGTCTATGGACTGAAACCTATGAAACTTGTGAGCCATAAATAAACTTTTTCTCCTAAAAAAATTGCAAACTTCATGTCAGGGTTAGTCTTGGGAAAACTACAAATTGGCCATTCTTCATAATTGAGCTTTCCTGATTCTTCCTGCTAACTCCTCTGTACCACAAAGTCCTTTACTTTTGTTTGAATGGAAACTAACACCTATTAAAATGTTATTATTGCAAAAGGCTGATTCCTTGACTATTTTATACATATTAACTTTTATCAAGAACAGAAATCTAAAAGCAGACAATCAACCTAGATTGTCTGTGCAGTTCTTCAAAATCCACCCTTCCATGCAGTCATTTATAACTCTACCTACATGTTTTATTCACCTATTACATGAAAAGAACCTATAATGAGGTGATCAAAACCACTACATTTCAAGGGAAATTTGAGACTTTCACTTATTAAGCTCATAAGTCAAAGTAAAATGAAGTTAAAGATAATTTTAGAGTGCTTTAAGGACATTGAGGATTACTGGAATATAAAAGTGATAATACTCATTTCTTCTCATTTCCCTTGCAGTTGGTCGAGAAGAAAATCAGGAAACTGAAGAAAGAAAGCTTTTTAAATAGATGATGTGTATTTAATTTCCGAAAATATCCTTCATGTATTGGAGTAAACAAAGATATTAACAATTTGAACAAGTAAATTTTTCACTCAGCTTAAATTCATTTTTAAGTCCTTTGTTTTAGATCAAAATGAATTCTCTTTGTTTCTGAATCTTTGTAACAGAAAATTTAAAAGAATAATTCACCATGATCAAGTGGAATCCATTCCAGCAGTATAAGGATGGTTCAATATACATAAGTCAATAAACATAGTGTACCACATCAATGTGATAATGAACAAAACCACATGATCATCTCAATACATACAGAAAAGGCTTCTGATAAAATCCAATACTAACTCATAAAAAATTATGAACAAATTAGGTATAGAAGGGGCATTATAAATAAAAGAATTTATAATAAGCCAACACGTAACCTTACATTGAATGGAAAAAAGCTGAAAGTTTTCTCTTTAAGATCTAGAACAAAACAAAGATGGCTGCATTCATATCTTTACCCAATATGGTTCTGGAAGTACTAGCTACAGCAATTGGGCAAGAGAAGGAAATAAAGAACATCCAAATTACAAACATAAGTCAAACTGTCATTTGGAGATGTCATTTGGAGATGACATGATCTTATATAAGAAAAACCTGAAATACTTTATCAAAAACACCTATTAGAACTAATAAATAAATTCAGGAAAATTATAGTATAAATCTACACACAAAAGTTAGTAGTGTTGCAATATGCCAATAGCAAATTATCTGAAATAAAATTCATGAAAGCAATTCAATTTACAGTATCTTCAAACAAATAAAATAGCTAGAAATAAACTTAACCAAAAAGATGGAAAATCTCTATAATTAAAGCTACAAAATAGTCATGAAAAAAATGAGAAGACATTAACAAAAAATGGAAAGATATCCATGGTCACAGACTGGAAGAATCAATATTATTAAAATGTCCATCCTACTCAAAGCAATCTATAGACTCAAAGCATCCCCTATTAAAATACCAAAAATATTCTTCAGAGAACTAGAAAAAAACAGCTCTAAAATTTATATTGACCCATAAAAATCCTGAATTGTCACATTTAACACACATAGGAGAAATGACAATGTTTTCAATAAATACTGTTGGAAAATGGGATATCCACACACAAAAGCATGAATCTAGACCCCTCCTTATCAACAGTTACAAAAATAATCTAAAAATAGATTGAATACTTCAATGAAAGACATGAAATTGAAACTATAAGCAGAAAACATACAGGAAGTGCTGTAGTCTATTGGAATAAATAGGCAAGTATTTTTTTTGGACAAGACCCCAAACGTACAGACAACAGAAGTAAAAATATAGAAATGAGATTATATCAAACTAAAAAGCTTCTACATAGCCAGGGAAACAATCAACAGAGTGAAGGGACAACCTCTAGAATATTTGTATGGTATACATTGGTTGTGGGTTAATACTCAAAATATCTAAGAAGCTCCAAAATCTCAATAAAAAAAAGAAAAACCCAAAATCAAAAAACAAATGATCCAACTAAAAAGTGGTCAATAGACCACTTTTAACTAGTCAATTCTCAAAAGAAGAAACACAAATGGCTAATGGGTATATGAAAAAATTTTCAGTGTTACTAACCATTTGGTAAATGCATGTCAAAACCACAAGCAGATATCACCTCACTCCAGTAAGAATGGCTACTGTGAAAAAGACTGAAGATAAAAAGTTCTGGCCAGGACATGGATAAAAGGGAAAACTTGTATATATACTACAGATGGAAATGTCATGTAGTACAGTCATTGTAGGAAACAGTATGGAGGTTCATGAAAAACCTAAAAATGATATGATCCAGGAACCCCACTACTGGGTAACTAGTCAAAGGAAATGAAATCATGCCAAAGAGACATCTGCATTCCTATGGTTATTGCAGTACTATTCACAATAGCCAAGAAATAGGAACAACCTGTTTTCATCCAGTGATGAATGAAAAAGAAAAAAAATGGAACATATAATCCATGGTATGCTATTTCACCATTAAAAAAAAAAAGTGAATGAAATACTGTCATTTGCAAAACCATGGGTAGAAATGGAGATCATTATTTTAAGTAAGCCAGGTACAGAGCGACAAGTAACTCATGATCTCACTCACATGGAATTTAAATAAGTTGATCTCACAGAAGGAGTAGAATGGTGATTGGAAGAGGTTGGGAAGAGTTGAGGGCAGAGGAGATGAGGAAAGGTTGATCAATGGGTACTAAATTGTTGTTAGATAGGAGCAAGAATTCCTAGTATGTTATCCCACACAATGGAAACTACAGATAACAATAACACAGTGTACATTTCAAAAAGCTACAAGAAAAAATTTTAGAAGTTTTTAACCATAAAAAATGATAAATGTCTGAAGAGATAGATATGTTTAATCTGATGTAGACATCATACAATGCATGCCATATCAAAACACCATGTTACACAACTAATTTGTAAAAATTTTATGTTCTTACATCAGTTAAAAATAAGTTTAATTTCAATATAAAAAGTTTTAAAAGTAAACGTTTTGGATGGGGATTAAGAGCACTTTTTAGGATTTTCTCTGATGGCTGTTAGGATGTTGTAGGAAAATGTCTAGGAAACAGGGTTCCATTTCCTTTTTTTGCTGCATTCCAATAGTGTCTCCACTCAAAATTCAAGAAGTTGAAATACTAAACAGCAATAAACATTTTTAGTCCCACCAATAGTATTTATAACTTCATAATAAAATAAATTCATTGAGAGGGAATCCAAGATGGCGGGCCAGAGGGAGACAGCATTCTGTGTTGCTCCATGACCCTGGTCTCAACCAGGGGAATTACTGCTTCTCTGAAAGTGATATGGGACCCCTATACAGCTGCTGTTGTGCAGAAATTACCAGCACTGTGCCCCCATGAAGAGCTCGGGCCTCAGCATTCCAGCAGGACTCCTGACTCCTGACACCCAACTCCTGAAATACTAGCCCACATAGGGCAAGTGCCTCAGTGGAATCCCCTATCAGCACTGCTGCAGAACTACCAAATTCCGCTCCACTCCCATGCAGGATATTCAGCTGCTACCTACTCACAGGAACTCTGGCCACCACTCCCCTGTGGACCCCCATCTACCAATGAGGGGCTTCTCCAGTCGCCTCAATCTTGTGACTCAACTTCAAAGCTACTATCATAGACCCCTACACGGTAATCTAACTGCACGTGGGGCATATCAAGGCTCTGAAGGCAGCCAAAGCCGCAGTACTGAATGTCACAGAGATCGTTTCTGAACACATCCCACAATGCCATCGCCCAGCTCCCCCCTCACCCAACACCCTGGCACTGGAGGCAGACTGCCTCCATCTTGGGTCACTTTCCTAGCCATATTTGGTGGGGGCAGCTCCCAGATAGAAACTCCAGCTGGCCAGGTACCTGGTTTCCAGCTGCCCCTCTCCTAAGCAATGGTAACCCAGCATAGTAGCTTCTTAACACAAAACAGCTTTCAGTGGGACAGGCACAGCGCGACCAGGGTGCTGCTAACAGAAGCCCTGGTGAGAGAGGTCCCTCAATTGGGAACTGCTAAGGGAGTGGGAAACAGAGCAAAAGTTTGGAGACTAACAGAGACCAGACACTAAAAATTTTTTAGGCAAGATAGAAAGAGGATTTGGCACTCAAGTCATATGAGCAGACCCAAAAAGAGACCCTTGAGGTACAGTCTCCCTGCAGGGACTGGTGGGTGCCACACCTTACTTCCAGGCACTCTGCTCCAGGACCAGCCTTCCCACCCTGGTAACCTTCACCATCCTGAGGGCAGAGATACCAGCTAACAACAGACAACCCCACCTATTGGATGAGAAGGGAAGGGGGAAAGATACTAATCTCTAAAACTATCAACAGTCCTGGTGTCTGACGTTGAGAATTTTTTTTTTCTAATTTTCTACTCCCCCTCTATCCTCCTGCCCTCACATCCCTAACATATGTGAAACCAAGAACTTTGCATGAATTAGGATTTGAGGATGGAAACATCTGAATAATATATTATAAGTGTGTTGTATATGCCCTTTTTTCTTCTTTTTATTGTTGGTCATTCAAAACATTACATAGTTCTTAATACATCATATTTCACAGTTTGATTCAAGTGGGTTATGAACTCCCAATTTTACCCCATATACAGATTGCTGTATCACATCAGTTACCCTTCCATTGATTGACATATTGCCTTTCTAGTGTCTGATGTATTCTGCTGTCTGTCCTATTCTCTACTATCCCCCCTCCCCTCCCCTCCCCTCCCCTCCCCTTTTCTCTCTCTACCCCTTCTACTGTAAATCATTTCTTCCATTTGTATTATCTTGTCTTACCCCTCCTTTCCTCTTATATGTCATTTTGTATAACCCTGAGGATCGCCTTCCATTACCATGCGATTTCCCTTCTCACTTCCTTTCCCTCCCACCTCTCAACGCTGTTAATGTAAATCTTCGTCTCAAGCTCTTCGTCCCTACCCTGTCCTTGTTTCCTCCCCTTATATCAAAGGAGTCATTTGGTATTTGTTTTTTAAAGATTGACTAGCTTCACTTAGCATAATCTGCTCTAATGCCATCCATTTCCCTCCAAATTCTATGATTTTGTCATTTTTTAATGCAGAGTAATACTCCATTGTGTATAAATGCCACATTTTTTTATCCATTCATCTATTGAAGGGCATCTAGGCTGATTCCACAATCTTGCTATCGTGAATTGTGCTGCTATGAACATCGATGTAGCAGTGTCCCTGTAGCATGCTCTTGTTAGGGCTTTAGGGAATAGACCAAGAAGGGGAATAGCTGGGTCAAATGGTGGTTCCATTCCCAGCTTTCCAAGAAATCTCCATACTGCTTTCCAAATTGGCTGCACCAATTTGCAGTCTCACCAGCAATGAATAAGAGTGCCCTTATCCCCGCATCCTCTCCAGCACTTATTGTTGTTTGACTTCGTAATGGCTGCCAATCTTACTGGAGTGAGATGGTATCTTAGGGTGGTTTTGATTTGCATTTCTCTGACTGCTAGCGATGGTGAGCATTTTTTCATGTACTTATTGATTGATTGTATGTCCTCCTCTGAGAAGTGTCTGTTCAGGTCCTTTGCCCATTTATTGATTGGGTTATTTGTTATCTTATTGTCTAATTTTTTGAGTTCTTTATATATTCTGGTTATTAGGGCTCTATCTGAAGTGTGTGGAGTAAAGATTTGGGATGTAGGCTCCCTGTTTATCTCTCTTATTGTTTCTTTTGCTGAGAAAAAACTTTTTAGTTTGAGTAAGTCCCATTTGTTGATTCTAGTTGTTAACTCTTGCGCTATGGGTGTCCTATTTAGGAATTTGGAGCCTGATCCCACAGTAAGTAGATCATAGCCAACTTTTTCTTCTATCAGATGCCGTGTCTCTGATTTAATATCAAGCTCCTTGATCCATTTTGAGTTAACTTTTGTGCATGGCGAGAGATAGGGATTCAGATTCATTTTGATGCAGATGGATTTCCAGTTTTCACAGCACCATTTGTTGAAGATGCTATCCTTCCTCCATTGCATGCTTTTAGCCCATTTATCAAATATAAGATAGTTGTAGTTTTGTGGATTGGTTACTGTGTCCTCTATTCTGTACCATTGGTCCACCCGCCTGTTTTGGTACCAGTACCATGCTGTTTTTGTTACTATTGCTCTGTAGTATAGTTTGAAGTCTGGTATCGCTATACCGCCTGATTCACACTTCCTGCTTAGTATTGTTTTTGCTATTCTGGGTCTTTTATTATTCCATATGAATTTCATGATTCTTTTATCTATTTCTACAAGAAATGCTGTTGGGATTTTGATTGGCATTGCATTGAACTTATAGAGAACTTTTGGTAATATCGCCATTTTGATGATGTTAGTTCTGCCTATCCATGAGCAGGGTATATTTTTCCATCTTCCAAGGTCTTCTTCTATATCTTTCTTTAAGGTTCTGTAATTTTCATTGTATAAATCTTTCACCTCTTTTGTTAGGTTGATTCCCAAGTATTTTATTTTTTGGGGGGATATTGTGAATGGAGTAGTTGTCCTCATTTCCGTTTCAGAGGGTTTGTCGCTGATATACAGGAATGCCTTTGATTTATGCGTGTTGATCTTATATCCTGCCACTTTGCTGAATTCATTTATTAGCTCTAATAGCTTCTTTGTAGACCCTTTTGGGTCTGCTAGGTATAGAATCATATAATCTGCAAATAGTGATAATTTAAGTTCTTCTTTTCCTATTTTTATGCCTTTAATTTCTTTCGTCTGTCTAATTGCTCTGGCCAGTGTTTCGAGGACTATGTTGAACAGAAGTGGTGAGAGAGGGCATCCCTGTCTTGTACCAGATCTTAGAGGGAATGACTTCAATTTTTCTCCATTCAGAATGATGCTGGCCTGTGGCTTATCATAGATTGCTTTTACAATGTTGAGGTATGATCCAGTTATCCCTAATTTTTCTAGAGTTTTGAACATAAAGGGATGCTGTACTTTGTCGAATGCTTTTTCTGCATCTATCGAGATGATCATATGGTTCTTATTTTTAAGTCTATTGATGTGGTGAATAACATTAATTGATTTCTGTATATTGAACCAGCCTTGCATCCCATGGATGAATCCTACTTGATCATGGTGTATAATTTTTTTGATATGTATTTGAATCCGATTCGCCAGAATTTTATTGAGGATTTTTGCGTCAAGGTTCATTAGAGATATTGGTCTGTAGTTTTCTTTCTTTGAAGTGTCTTTGTCTGGTTTCGGAATCAGGGTGATGTTGGCTTTGTAGAATGAATTTGGAAGTTCTCCCTCTTTTTCTATTTCCTGAAATAGCTTGAAAAGTATTGGTGTTAGTTCCTCTTTAAAGGTTTTGTAAAACTCTGCTGTATACCCATCCGGTCCTGGGCTTTTCTTAGTTGGTAATCTTTTGATGGTTTCTTCTATTTCCTCTATTGTTATTGGTCTGTTTAGGTTGTCTATATCCTCCTGACTCAATCTGGGCAGATCATAAGACTTAAGGAATTTATCTATGTCTTCACTATCTTCTATTTTATTGGAGTATAAGGATTCAAAATAATTTCTAATTATCTTCTGTATTTCTGAAATGTCTGTTGTGATATTGCCTTTTTCATCCCGTATGCTAGTAATTTGGGTTCTCTCTCTTCTTCTCTTCATTAGCATGGCTAAGGGTCTGTCAATTTTATTTATTTTTTCAAAGAACCAACTTTTAGTTTTGTCGATTTTTTCAATTGTTTCTTTTGTTTCAATTTCATTAATTTCAGCTCTAATTTTAATTATTTCTTGCCTTCTACTTCTTTTGCTATTGTTTTGCTCTTCTTTTTCTAGGATTTTGAGATGAAGTATGAGATCATTTATTTGTTGGTTTTTTCTTTTTTTGAGGAATGAACTCCAAGCAATGAATTTTCCTCTTAGAACTGCTTTCAATGTGTCCCATAGATTCCGATATGTTGTGTCTGTGTTTTCATTTGACTCTAGGAAGTTTTTAATTTCCTCCTTGATGTCTTCTAAAACCCATTGATCATTCAGCAACCTATTGTTCATTCTCCAAGTGATGCTTGATTTTTCCTTCCTTCTTTTATCATTGATTTTCAGTTTCATTCCATTATGATCAGATAAGATGCATGGTATTATCTCTACCCTTTTATATTGTCTAAGAGTTGCCCTGTGACATAATATATGGTCTATTTTTGAGAAGGTTCCATGTGCTGCTGAGAAAAAAGTGTAACTACTTGATGTTGGGTGGTATAGTCTATATATGTCAATTAAGTCTAGGTTGTTGATTGTGTTGTTGAGTTCTATAGTTTCCTTATTTAACTTTTGTTTGGTAGATCTGTCGAGTGGTGAGAGAGGTGAGTTGAAGTCTCCCATGATTATTGTATGGTGGTCTATTAGACTCTTGAACTTGAGAAGAGTTTGCTTGATGAACACAGCTGCACCATTATTTGGGGCATATATATTTATGATTGTTATGTCTTGTTGGTGTATGGTTCCCTTGAGCAGTATGAAGTGTCCTTCTTTATCCCTTTTGATTAACTTTGGCTTGAAATCTATTTTAATGGATATGAGTATGGACACTCCTGCTTGTTTCTGCAGTCCATATGAGTGGTATGATTTTTCCCAACCTTTCACCATCAGTCTATGAATATCTTTTCCTAACAGATGCGTCTCCTGTAGGCAGCATATTTTTGGGTCTTGTTTTGTGATCCATTCTACTAGCCTGTGTCTCTTAATTGGTGAGTTTAAGCCATTAACATTTAGGGTTATTATTGAGATATGGTTTGTTCTTCTATCCATATTTGTTTATTGATGTTACTAAACCTGATTTGTTATCCTCTTTGACTACTTTCCCCCCTTTACTGTCCTACATCCCATTGTTGGTTTTCAATGTTATTTTCCATTTCCTCTTCCTGTAATGTTTTGCCAAGGATTTTTTGAAGAGATGGTTTTCTAGCTGCGAATTCTTTTAACTTTTGTTTATCGTGGAAGGTTTTAATTTCATCTTCTATCCTGAAGCTTAATTTCGCCGGATACACGATTCTTGGTTGGAACCCATTTTCTTTCAGTGTTTGAAATATGTTATTCCAGGATCTTCTAGCTTTCAGAGTCTGTGTTGAGAGATCAGCTGTTATCCTGATTGGTTTACCCCTAAATGTAATCTGCTTTCTTTCTCTTGCAGCTTTTAAAATTCTCTCCTTATTCTGTATGTTGGACATCTTTATTATAATGTGTCTAGGTGTGGATCTCTTATGATTTCGCACATTCGGCGTCCTGTAGGCTTCTAGGATTTGGGATTCTGTCTCATTCTTCAAGTCTGGGAAGTTTTCTCGTATTATTTCACTGAATAGACTGTTTATTCCTTTGGTATGGAGCTCTGTGCCTTCCTGTATCCCAATGACTCTTAAATTTGGTCTTTTGATATTGTCCCATAATTCTTGGATGTTCTGCTCATGGTTTCTTAGCAGACTTGCTGAGCTGTCTATGTTCTTTTCCAGTTGAAATACTTTGTCTTCATTGTCTGATGTTCTCTCTTCTAGGTGATCTACTCTGCTGGTAGTTTTCTCAATTGAGTTTTTAAGTTGGTTTATTGTTTCCTGCATTTCTAGGATTTCTATTTGTTTGTTTTTTATTACCTCTATCTCCCGGTGAAATTGATCTTTTACTTCCTGGATTTGTTTGTCAATGTGGTCTTTCATTATCTGATTTTGCTGTCTCATGTCTTCCTTGAGACTCCAGATCATCTGAAGCATGTATATCCTGACCTCTCTATCTGACATTCCATCTGTTGCACCTATTACCTCTTCTAAAGTTGAGTTGACCTGCATTGCCTGTGGTCCTTTCTTTCCTTGTCTTTTCATACTGCTGGCGTTTCTTTCTGCTTGGTGAAACTGTTGTGTTTTTGAAATTTTCCCTCTATTTATTTATATTGTTCTTGTATGGTTGAAAGATCACCTTGCAGGGCAGGTAGTGGCTGTGATCCTCCTCCATTTTGTGTGATCCGTCTGTTACGCTGGCAGGCCCTAGGTCTGCTCTGCTGGTCGGTCAAAGGTCCGCCTACCCAGCAGGCACGAGGGGCACCTCTGTCACTCCTCAGGTTGCTGGGCCTGACCTCCCAATGGGTCGAAGGTTCGCTTAGCTTGCAGGCACTGGGGGAGGGGCTGGTTCCACCCCTCAGTAGGCCATTCGGCCCGATCTGCCAGTGGTCACAGCCCCGCCTACCTTGCAGACACTGGGGGAGGGGAGGGGACGGGCCTGTCCTTCAGCAAGCCGCCGGCCCTGTCCTACTTGTGGGTCCTGACCGCGTTCCCTGCAGGCGCGCGTAGCTGTTCTCTCACTCAGCAGGTTGCTGGACCTGACCCGCCCGTGGGTTGCAGGTTCGCCTAGCTTGCAGGCACTGGGGGAGGGGCCGGTTCCACCCCTCAGCAGGCCGCTGGGGCCATCCGCCGGTGGTCAGGGTCCCGCCTACCTTGCAGACACTGGGGGAGGGGACGGGCCTGCCCTTCAGCAAGCCGCCGGCCCTGTCCTACTTGTGGGTCCTGTCCGCGTTCCCTGCAGGCGCGCGTAGCTGTTCTCTCACTCAGCAGGTTGCTGGACCTGACCCCCCCGTGGGTTGCAGGTTCCCCTGTTTTCTTTCTTTTTTCCTTTTATTTTTCTTTTCCCCTCCAATTTTTACTATTTTAACATCATTTATTTTCTGAATACATATGTGTTTTTGTTTTATATACTCTACTGTCTTCCCACATACTTGTCTACCCTAAATTACTTCTTGTTTCTTCTCTTGCTACTAAACCCTATTCATTAGATTTCTCTTTTGCACTTCCTAAGATATTAACTCTATATCCTCACATCCTATCTCTTTAGCATATCATCCTATGCCTCAACCCCAGTTCATTGTCCACCATCAGAAACAGTATACACTTTTAGCAACCTACTGATTATACTATAGATAATAATTGAATTCAACATTTCTGTATGTTGTGACCAAACTGTAAATGTATTAATAGCAATGAATTGTTCATAGGTGGTATATTGTTGATATTGAGATCTGTTAATATTGTCCTTCCCCACAAAGGAGAGGTATTGGAACCGTACAGGAGCCCTACAAACCCATAGGGTAAAAACAATAACACCCTGGACCCACAGAACTAGAAACAAAGACACACAGGCAACATGAAAAGACAAGGGAAGAAAGTGCCTCAAACAAATCAATACACCACATTATAAGAATCCATGGCAATCACAGCAAAAGGAATTACAAAATAGGAGTTCAGGATTCACATGATTAAAATGTTCTATGAATTGAAGGGTGATATAAGAGAGCAAATACAGGCAGCAAAAGATCATCTCGACAAGGAGCTACATAAACAAATACAGGAAGCAAAAGATCACTTCAATGGGGAGATAGAGGTTATAAAAAAAACTAAACAGAAATCCTTTAAATGAAAGAAACAATAAACCAAATTAAAAGTTTAATTGGAAGCATCACCACAGAAAATAATGTAGTCAGAATGGCAGCTATTATGAAGACAAACAATAGTAAGTATTGACAAGGATGTGGGGGAAAAGGCACGCTCATATCCTGCTGAAAGAACTGCAAATTGATGTATCCTATATGGAAAGCAGTATGGAGGTTCCTTGGAAAACTGGGAATGGAACCACCATTTGACCCAGCTGTCTCTCTTCTTGGTCTATACCCAAAGGACTTAAAAACAGCATACTACAGGGATATAGCCACATCAATGTTTATAGCAGCACAATTCACAATAGCAAAACTGTGGAACCAAGCTGGATGCCCTTCAGTAGATGAATGGATAAAAAAATGTGGCATATATACACAATGGAATATTACTCTCCAATAAAAGAGAGTAAAATCATGGTATGTGCTAGTAAATGGATGAATTTGGAGAAGCTAATGCCAAGTAAAGTTAGCCAATTCAAAAAATAAAAATGCTAAATGTTTTCTCTGATAGAAGGAGGCTGATTATAAGTGGAGTAGGGAGGGGGGAGAATGGGAGGAATAGACAAACTCTAGGTAGGGTAGAGGAGTGGGAGGGGAGGGAGGGGCATGGGGTTAGAAATTATGGTGAAATGTGATGGACATCATTATTCAAAGTACATATATGAAGATACAAATTGGTGTGAACATACTTTGTATACAACCAGAGATATGAAAAATTGTGCTCTATATGTGTAATATGAATTCTAATGCATTCTGCTTTTACATATAATATTAAAATAATAATAAAGGTAAAAATAAATAGATAAATAAATTCATTAAGATCCAACCAGATACTTGTAACAGAACAAAGGATCAATTAGTTGGGAAGTAGTTTCCACCCAATGCTTCAAGTGCAATGTTAAGGACTGAACCCAGGGCTTAGCACATCATGGGACACCATTCTACTGTGATGCTGCAACCCAGCTCTCCTTAGGTTATGAACAGTGTCCAAAACATTTTCGTTCATAAAATATGCCTCTATACTCTTCAGAGACCCATTCACCGCATCACAAGTATGCCCACTTTACAGTGTCCTAATAATTTCAATTTATTTTATTTTTTGCATTACAATCCTTATCACACATATAGAGCACAATTTTTCCTATCTCTGTACATACAGTATGCTCATGCCAACTTATAGCATCATACATGTACTCTTTTTTTTGCTTTACAATTCTTAATACATATATATATATATATATATATATACCACACTTTTTCATATCTCTGTTTGTATATAAGGTAACATGTTGGCCTCAAATTCAAATATTTATATATGTATTTTGTATAAGGATGACCATCACATTCCACCATCTTTGTTAATCCCCTTCCCCGTCCCTTTCCCTCCCATCCCTCTTCCCTATCTAGAATTAATTTAATCTTCCCAAGCTCTCCCTCCCTCCCCACTCTGAGTCACCCCCCCCCTTATATCAGAGAAAACATTTGGCATTTGTTTTTTTGAGATTGGATAGCTTCACTTAGCATTATCTTCCCTAATGCCATCCATTTACCTGCAAATGCCATAATTTTGTTCTTTTTAGTGCTGTGTAATATTCCATTGTGTATAAATGCCACATTTTTTAATCCATTCATCCACTGAGGGACATCTAGGTTGGCTCCACAGTTTAGCTATTATAAGTTGTGCTTCTATAAACATTTATGTGGCTGTGTCTCTGTAGTATGCTGTTTTTAAATCCTTTGGGTATAGTCCGAGAAGAGGAATAGCTGGGTCAAATGATGGTTCCATTCCAAGTTTTCTAAGGAATCTCCATACTGCTTTCCAAATTGGCTGCATCAATTTTCAGTCCCACCAGCAGTGTATGAGTGTACCTTTTTCCCCACATCCTCACCAACACTTGTTGCTTGTCTTCATCATAGCTGACATTCTGACTGGAGTGAGATGATATCTTAGAGTAGTTTTGATTTGCATTTCTCTGATTGCTAGAAATGATAAGCATTTTTTCATATATTTGTTGATTAATTGTATATCCTCTTCTGAGGAGTGTCCGTTCAGGTCCTTGGCCCATTTATTAATGGATTATTTGTTTTTTAGTGCTTAGCTTGTTGAGTTCTTTATATACCCTAGAGATTAGTGCTCTAACTGATGTGTGAGGGCTAAAAATTTGCTCTCGGGATGTAGGCTCCCTGTTCACCTCACAGATTATTTCTTTTGCTGAGAAAAAAACTTTTTAGTTTGAATCCATCCCATTTGTTGATTCTTGGTTTTAATTCTTGTGCTATAGGAGTCTTATTAAGGAACTTGGGGCCTAATCCCACATGATAGAGATTAGGGCCTACTTTTTCTTCTATTAGACAAAGGGTCTCTGGTTTAATTACTAGATACTTGATTGCTTTTTCTATTTCTATGAGGAATGCCATTGGTATTTTGATTGTAATTGCATTAAACCTGTATAGTGATTTTGGTAGTATGGACATTTTGATAATACTAATTCTGCCTATCCAAAAGCAAGGTAGATCTTTCCAGCTTCTAAGGTCTCCTTTGATTTCTCTCTTTAGGGTTCTGTAGTTTTCATTGTATAGCTCCTTCACCTCTTTTGTTAAGTTAATTCCCAAGTATCGTTTTTTTTTTTTTTTTTTTTTAGGCTATCGTGAATGGGGTAGTTTTCCTCATTTTCTTCTCAGAGAATTTGTCACTGATATACAGAAATGCCTTTAATTTATGGGTGTTGATTTTATATCCTGCTACTTTGCTGAATTCATTTACTATTCTAGAAGTTTTCTGGTGGAGTTTTTAGGGTCTTCTAGGTTTAGAATCATATCATCAGCAAATAGTGCTAGTTCAAGTTCTTCTTTTCCTATACTTATTCCTTTAATTTCTTTTGTTTGTCTAATTGCTCTGGCAAGAACAATTAGAACTATGTTGAATAGAAGTGGTGAGAGAGGGCATCCCTGTCTTATTCCAGATTTTAGAGGGAATGCCTTCAATTTTTCTCCGTTTAGAATGTTGTTGTCGTGAGGCTTAGCAATAAGTAGCCTTTACAATGTTGAGATATGTTCCTGTTATCCCTGGTTTTTCTAGTGTTTTGAACATAAAGGGGTGCTGTATTTTGCCAAATGCTTTATATGCATCTATCGAAGTGATCGTATGATTCTTATATTTTAAGTCTATTGATGCAATGAATTACATTTATTGATTTCCATATGTTGAACCAACCTTGCATCCCTGGGATGAATCCCACTTGATCATGGTGTACAATTTTTTGATATGTTTTTGTATTCTATTTGCCAGAATTTTATTGAGGATTTTTGTATCTGTGTTCATTGGAGATATTGGTCTGAAGTTTTCTTTCTATGAAATGTCTTTGCCTGGTTTTGGAATCAGGGTGATATTGGCCTCACAGAATGAGTTTGGAAGTACTCCTTCTTTTTCTATTTCCTGAAATAAATTGAAGAGTATTGGTATTAGTTTTTCTTCAAAGGTCTTGTAAAACTCGGCTGTATATGCATCTGGTCCTGGGGTTTTCTTGGTTGGTAGTCTTTTGATGACTTCTTCATTTGATATTGGTCTGTTTAAGTTGTGTATATTTTCCTGACTCAATCTGGGAATATCATATGACTTAAAAGAAGAAAAGGTCAACAAATAACTGATCTCACACTACATCTCAAAGCCCTAGAAAAAGAAGAACAAATCAGCAACAAAAGCAATAGAAGGCAAGAAATAATTAAAATCAGGGCTGAAATCAATAAAATGGGAACAAAAGAAACAATTGAAAAAATTGACAAAACTAAAAGTTGGTTCTTTGAAAAAATAAATAAAATTGACAGACCCTTAGCCACGTTAATGAAGAGAAGGAGAGAGAGAACTCAAATGAAAAAGGCAATATCACAACAGACACTACAGAAATACAGAATATAATTAGAAATTATTTTGAAGCCTTATACTCCAATAAAATAGAATGAATGCATCGATAAATTCCTTAATAATTTCAATTTTTGCTATTTCAGTTCAGTTTCTGTCTTTAAGTATACAATGTATGACATAAAGGTAAAAATCATGGACCATATGTATCTTTGGGACTCTGAGCAAGTTACTAACCATCTGAAGGTCCTATTGGTATACTTGGAATTGTAACTTCCAAGTAGATAACAACAGTTTAAGATGTATAAAGGGCTTAGAAAAGTGTCAGGCTCATAGGATTTAATGTCATCTATTATTAGTAGTATAGGGTTCTCCTTGTGCCAGTAAGCATACATGCATTACTAAGAGGAAAAGGAAGTCTTCAAGTCTTTCACTTGAAGTCTGAACTCACCAGAATTGATGTATTTTTATTCCACCAAATGGAATCATGACCACTATCTCCTGACTACATCTTCATGGATCACTCCAGTTAGCTTCCCACCCAAAGGAAAAGAGAAAAAAACAAAGCTCTCTTTAATCCCACAATTTCCTCAGTATATCTTACCAATAAGTTTCTTATCTTTTCTTAGCAGGCTATAGAAGAGAGAATTCCCTAGAGGAAGGAAGAATTTGTTCACTTCCTTCATAAATTCTATTATCTAGTATCACCCTGTAGTGGGTAGGAATGCTTTTTGACTATCTTCTTCAGTGTCTAGTCTTCAGTCAAATTCTGAGACAACGGTTTTAATTTTATTTACCATCCTGTTAGGGACATCAATAACAGAAGAATTATAGAATAAGAAGCAAGCCATTTTAATAATTGGGTAGTAACAACTACCCAACTACTTGGTCCCTGTTCTATTATAAGCTTCATGTTTGATTCTTGATAGTTTTATTTTTCATTCTAAAGTTATAAATCTCATGGGTGAGGATTCTCTTTTTTTCCTGACTGCTTCTGTTTGCATCCCTGAATCCAACATGTCTTTTGTCTTTTGTTAACACTCTATCTCATGGATCTCTGGGTGGATGAAACATTCACAAGCAAATGCGTATACAGATGCCACAGTTGAGATTTCCGTGGCCACAGTAAGAGATACATATAATCCATGTTTAATAGAGAGACATGTATTTTTCATAATCAAATATGGGAAGGGAATTAAAATGCTATCATACTGAGTTGCCATGAATTATATTTTTCATAAAATGTTAGAGTTAGGACAAATCATATAATAGTCAATATCCACTGTAAAAATGAGGAAATTGAGGCTCAGAAGTTTTAAATAGCTAGCTAATAATACAGCTAGAAGTTAGAATCCGGGTTTCCTAACTTCACTACTGATATGCTAAGGTTGCTTCCACTGCACACCACTGTATTATTGTATTTTAACAGTTCAGTTGTTTTTGAATATTTTTAAATGTGATTTCCTCCTGTCCTAAAAAAAAGTTGAAATAACAACTGATTTTATTCTTATGGCCCTTTTGTGGCTGAAAAAGGAGAGAACAAAAAAATGTGATTAATAACTAAAATTCACATGGAATCTCAAGGAACCAAAAGAATAGCTAAAACAATGTAGAAAAGGAAGAAAATTGGAGGTTTAATCTGCTCCAGATTTCAAACCATAAAGCTACATTAATTAAAGCAGTATGGTAATTGCATAATGACAGGCATAAACAGATGAAATAGAAGAGAAGGCTAAGAAATAAACCCTCATTTATGTGGTCAAAATTTTTTTTCTTTTTCCTTTTTTTTTTTTTTTTTTTTGGTACTGGGGATTGAACTCAGGGGTGCTTAACTACTGAGCCACATCCCCAGCCCATCTCATTTTTCATTTAGAGACTGGGTATCCTTAAGTTGATTAGGGCTTCACTAAGTAGCTGAGGCTGGTTTTGAACTTAAAATCTTCCTGCCTCAGCCTCCCAAGCATCTGGGATTACAGGTGTGTTCTGCACCTCGCATGTGGTCAAATTTTTGCAAGGGCACCAAGATCATTCAGTGGGGTAGAGGATAGTGTTTTCAACAAATGGTGTTGGTAAAACTGGATATCCATGTGTAACAAAATGAAGTTGGATCCAAACTATAAGTGAAAGTGAGCTGAAAATAGATCAAAGAGCTAATCACAATAGCAAAACTATTAAGCTCTTAGAGAAAAATACAGGGAAAAAGACTGATGACACTGAGTTTGGTAATGATTTATTCTATATAATGACAAAAGCATAGGCAACAAAAGAAAAAGAGATAAATTAGAGTTTATCAAAAACTAAAAATTTTGTTAACAAAAGGACATTATCAATAAATTGAAAAGCCAATTCACGAAAAAAGAAAACATATTTACAAATATAAATAAAGGATTAATATCCAGAAAATATAACCAAATAACTACATCTCATCAATATCAAAACAACATCAAAACTAAACAATTCAATAAAGAAATAGGCTATGGACTTGAATAGACATTTTTTGAAGTAAGATACAGAAAATGCCAATAAGTAATTAAAAGATGCTCAGCATCAGTAATAACTAGGAAAATATAAAATGAAAATAGCTGTTTAAACCCATTAGGATGGTTACTACCAAGAACATAAAACAAAAGCCAAAACAGAAACTAATAAGTGTTGCAGAGGATGTGTAAAAATTTGAACACTTATGTATTGTTACCGAAAATATAAAATAGTGCAGTCACTGTGAAAAAAGGTATGGCAATTCCTCCAAAAAGTAAACATATGGCAATTCCTCCAAAAAGTAATTATCATATAATGCAGCAATTCCACCTGGGCATGTATCCCAAATTACCTTGAGCAGGGATTCAAACAAATATTTGTCACCTGTGCTCATAACAGCACATTCACAACAGTCAATTGGTAGAAGTAACTCAAGCATCCAGTGACCAATACACATGTAAACAAAATGTGGTATACACATAGGATGGAATGTTATTCAGGCTCAAAAAGGAATTAAAGGTTGGCATATGCCACAACATAGATAAACCTTGAATATGTTAAACTAAATAAGCCAATTACAAAAGAAAAAGGAATATGATTCCACTTTATATAAGGTACCTAGTCAAACTCATACAGGCAAAATGTAGAATGGTGGTTCTCAGGGATCATGGCTAATCATTGAGGGATAAAAAATTATTATTTAGTGGTAAAGAGCTTTGGATCAAGATGATGAAAGGGATGGATGTTAGAACCACACAGATATGAATGTACTGAGTACCACTAAACTGTACAACTGAAACTGTTTAAAGTAGCAAAAATTATCTACATTTTACCAGAATTAAAAAACTGGGGTTCATAATTACATTCATATTTCAATAATCCTTAATTGAAACTATTCATTCCCTCAAAATATTCAAATTTATAAAATTTGAAAATAAAACCCACAAACAACTACAGAAATATAAACCATACAATATTTTTTTATAATTTTTTAAGAGAGAGAGAGAGAGAGAGAGAGAGAGAGAGAGAGAGAACTTTTTAAAAAAATATTTATTTTTTAGTTTTCGGCAGACACAACATCTTTATGTGGTGCTGAAGATTGAACCCAGTGCCCCACACTTGCCAGGTGAGCGCGCTACCACTTAAGCCACATCCCCAGCCCCCATACACTATTTTTAAAGAAAAAAAATAAGAGCCCCAGGCCTAGGCAGGCCAAGCACTGGCCCACAGATCTGCCCACTGGCACCAGTGTCCAGGCTTAGGCCCAGGACCAATCATTGCACAGAGCAGAGGACTGAGCTGTGGCTTCCCAACATGTGGCTCCACCCAGCCTTCCTCCATCTTGGGACATTACAGCCATCACCATATCCCTCCCCATATGGTATCATCACCCTTGGGAAAACTGACAGGGCATGGAGGCAGCCGTCCCCAGCAGCACCACACACCACAGCCCACAGCACTACATCTCTGACCAGGCTGCCCAAAGCCATCTACTGCCTGCCCTTTCAGGTCCATCTCTTAAAGTGATTGTTTTCATCTTGGGACATCTCCACTGCCATCTTGGGTTACCCCTCCTCTGTGGACACCATCATCTTCAGTTATGACAGCTTCCATCTTGGGACACTGGTGGAAAACTGGCAGCTCAGCACCAAGGTACTTATAGGTTTGACACTACCGCCACCACTTCCATCTTAGGAAATCTAGGGAAGTGGCCACTTCCATCTAGGGACAACAACCCAGAAGACCATCACCAAGGTCCCTACAGGCCTCTTATATCAGAGGTATCTCTGCTAGGTATGCTAATAGCTGCTATTTTGTTGCAGAGGCAGTAGAGACCCTTACACAAGGTCACCTCTTTCTCTCTTTTCTCCTGTTAACAGCCAACTGCTTTTGATTCATCTTTCACTCTGCCTATGATCTAATACCTCCATATTCTCACCTCCTACCTCATAAACATCACACCCTACACCCCTACCCTGCTTCTGTCTTTGTCCACTAGTAGAAACTGTAGACCCTTTTGCAAACCTACTATTTATATCACAGATAATAATTGAACACATCATTTCTGTTTGTTTTGACAAAACGGTGTCTAAACAGGAATTACTTGGATTAAAGCTGTATATCATTTGCATTGGGAGCTGTTAATATTGATCTCTCCTGTAAAGACGAGACACCAGAAACCTGCAGGGACACATTAAGATTATAGAATAGAAACTGTAATATGTGGGATCTGCACTGCTAGAGGGGGAAGACACATGGAAAGCATGAAAAGACAAGGGAAGAAAGTGCCCCAAACAAATTCAGATGATACAATAATAGAATTCCTTGACAGCTCAGTAGAAGAAATGTTACAGAAGGAGTTCAAAATGTACCTAACTAAAATTAACTACAAACCAAATGATGACATAAGAGAGCAAATACAGGAAACAATTGATCACTCCAACAAAGAGATAAGAGAGCAAATACAGGTAACAAAAGTTTACTTCAAGAATGATATAGAAAAAAAAGAAAGAGAAGTCCTAAAATGAAATGAAAGAAACAATAAACCAAATAAAAAATTCAATAGAAAGTATCACCAACAGACCAGACCACTTGGAAGACAGAACCTCAGACAATGAAGACAAAATATATAATATGGAAAATAAAGTTGACCACACAGTAAGATGGTAAGAAACCATGAACAGAACCTCCAAAACTTATGGGATAACATCAAAAGACCAAATCTAAGTTATTGGGATAGAGGGAGGCACAGAGACACAAACCAAAGTAATGCACAATCTCCTCAATAAAATAATATCAGAAAATTTCCCAAACATGAAGAATGAATTGGAAAATCAAATACAAGAGGGTTACAGGACGCCAAATGTACAAAATTACAACAGATCTACACTGAAGAACATTATAATGAAAATGCCTAGCATACAGAATCAGGACAAAATGTTAAAAGCTACAAGAGAAAAAAAATTCAGATTATACATAGGGGGAAACCCCCTGATATGTTATATCAGAGTTCTCTTTTATCTCTAAGAATTTTTTTTTATCTCCTCCGTGATGTCTTCTGTTATCCATGCATGATTCAGTAGCTTGTAACATTTGGCCCAAATCTTCACCATGTCAGATTAGGTCCCAACTTCCTTAAAAATACCCCTATAATGAAATAAATAAAATAAAAAATCAATAAATGGGATGGATTCAAACTAAAAAGCTTCTTCTCATCAAAAGAAACAATCTGTGAGGTGAATAGAGAGCCTACAAAATGGGAGGAAATTTTCACCATACACACAGCAGACAGAGCACCAATCTCTAGGATATATAAGAACTCAAAAATCTGAACACCAAAAAAACGAATAACCCAATCAATAAACGGGCCAACGAACTGAACAGACACTTCTCAGAAGTTGATATACAATCAATCAACAAATATATGAAAAAATTTTCAACATCTCTAGTAATTAGAGAAATTCAAATCAAAACTACTCTAAGATATCATCTCACTCCAGTAAAAATGACAGTTATTAAGAATACAAACAACAACAAGTGTTGGCGAGGCTGTGGGGAAAAAGGCACACTTAACTGCTGTTGGGACTGCAAATTGGTGCAACCAATATGGAAAGCAGTATGGAGATTCCTTAAAAAACTTGAAATGAAACCACCATTTGACCCAACTATCCCACTCCCTGGTCTATGCCCAAAGGACTTAAAAAATAGAATAATACAGTGACGTAGCCACTTCAATATTTATAGCAGCACAACTCACAATAGCTAAACTGTGGAACCAACCTAGCTGCCCTACAGTATATGAATAGATAAAGAAAATGTGGTATATATACACAATGGAATATTACTCAGCAATAAAATGGAATAAAATTATGGCATTTGCAGTAAATGGATAGAGTTGGATAATATATTGCTAAGCAAAGTAAGCCAATCCCCAAAAACTGAAGGCCAAATTTTTTCTCTGATAAGTGGATGCTAATAATATAGATTGGTGGGGAGTATGATGAGTGGAGCAACTGTGGATTGGGCAAAGGGGAGGAAGAATACAGGAGGGAGCATAAGGATAAGAAAAACAGTACAATGAGGTGGACTTCATTACCTTAGTACATGTATGATTGCACAAATGCTGTGATCCTACTTCTTATACAACCAGAAGAGTGAAATATTGTGCTCCATTTATGTATAATGAATTGAAGAGCATTCTGCCCTCATGTATAACTGATTATAATAAATTAAAAGTTTTTTAAAAAATAAAAAAAATAGGACAGTAAATATCCTCATGTAAATAAATAATTCTAGTGAAAAAGTAAAAAAGAGAATAAATGAAAATACCAGAACACTATTATAGTTTAAAAAATAAATTTAATTTTTGGTCAAGGTAGTTAGAAACTGCTTCAGTGAGGCAGTAGAATGGTTTAGAAATATTATGATTATATTTGTAGGGATAAGGCTAGGACACATATGGGAGAATATAACTTACTAGAGGCAAGGCCACAGGAAATGAAATATAAATAATAAAAGTAGTGCTGTTTGTTGTACAGAATAACATTATGTATGGTGCTTTCTCTGACTACACTGGTTGTTTTAATATCCCCCCCGCCAGACCTCCCTGACTACAATTCTTAGTCTCAGAACCAGTATTGGCATGGCTCTATGCTACACATCCCACCCACCCTCTTTCTAGATTCCTGACTAGGTTTGTAGCCTCTTCACAGGACAGAACTGAGGAAAGCCAGGGAATTTGCATCTGAGATACTCTTACTAACCAGAGTCAAGATCATGTTTTCTTTGATGTCTCCACCTTGGGCTGGTGTAGGGATAACCCTGGAACAAAGTACCCTCAGAACAGAGTTGAAGTCTCCTTTGCTTGCCATCCACTTACTTATTATCCCTCAGATTCTTCCAAAGCCAGCTCACACCCTCCTCAGCACTGGCCCAGCATAAGAGAGAGAGTTCAAAACATGACCCCGATTGTAAGGTTCCTTCCTTCTGTATACATCCTATTTCAACAGTCCCCTGAAACAGCCTTCTATTTCATATGCTTTATATAATAATCTTCCTTCTGAGTTTTACTTCACAGATAAGCCTGAGCAACAGAGCAGTGTGCTATGGGAGAAACTGTATGATTGAGTTTTCCAGGACAGAGTCTTAACTATGCTAAATGGAAACAAGGAATTTAGAAACTCTCCTCAAAATTCGTGTTTCAATTTTTTACTGTGAAAGTTCCATGTAGAATATCAGAATATTATTCTTTTCCTCTTGGTGTTTTCCTAATCCTCCAGGAACCATCTTTATAAAAGAGTGAGACTTTTGTCTCATGTACTCAGAAAGGCAGCAAATAAATACTCATTTTTATTTTTCAAGATATTATCTCTATTGAAGAATAAGCAAATGTGACATGTCAGTGGCTATGGAGGAGAAGATATTGACATGAAAATATGTAAAGAATGCTCTAAGATCTGGGCTGAAGTGCTGACTGATGTATCATTTGGAAGGAAATAAAGATCTGATCCAAAGGTCGACTCTCACTGCCAAGAGACTGCAGATAATAAAGAGGAGTAAGGAGGCACTAGATGGTTGAAAATATCTACATTAGAAAGATTTGACAGTAAAAGAGAAAATAGCTAAAGCCACATAGGCATAGTCTTAAATGATAGAGAAATCCCTCTAATGTATCAGAAACCATCACAGGCAAATTTTAAAATTGAGGGTTGACTTCTGACTGCAAATGAGATGACATAGAGGATTCCTCCCTTATTCTCCACCTTATGGCGGCAATCTCCAGGCATAACATAACAAACAAACATCTACTGCCATTAGGTTTAGAGTAGCTGCCACATTTTGGAAGGAAGGAGTGAGAGGAAAACAAAAGCACATTTAAATGGGTGGTTCTTTGCCAATAAATAGAAATAACAAAGGGCGGGTCTTCAGGGCCTCTTAAGGATGGATTTGGAGAGAGGTAAAGGAGGTTCTGGGCAGAATATGCCTAAGAATGGGAAAAACTGTTTGTGGAGACACTATAAAAGTTGCCTACTACTACTGTATTCAACAAAAGAAAACTCCCCAGAGGAGAGATCTAGATAATGCCTTAGAAGCTGAGGATGAATCTGCTTTTCTGGAAGGTACTTTGGATTGATTGCTGGGCAGGCAGTTTTGAGAGCCTTTACCTGCGTCCTTCAGCTCAGTTCTCTCTGAAGGCCTCAGTTTTGAACACTCTTTGCACAGATTTATGCTCTTGCCTAAGGTGGAGTAAGCAGAGAACTCATCTGTTAGCTTTTCTCTTCAAGGTCTTCTGCTTTGTGTGCATGTCTTTTACTTCAGAACTGGAAGAAGCTGCTGCTGTTGGGGCACAGATAAAGCAATTGCTTTGCACAGGTGGTTGAATGAGTGAAGAGGACCAAAATAAAGGTCTATGATCAATCAAACTAAAATAAACAGCAGGATAGTAACTTGAAGGTCTGAGAGGAGGTTCACTTGTTCATTCTGGACAGAGAAGAGCAAAGAGGTTTGTGAAGAAATGCAGACAATTAAAATAAAAAGAAAGGAAGGAAAAAGGGAAAGTTAATGAAAAGTTACTAAATTTTAGCATTGTCCTAAATACAAGGAAAATAAGGAAAGTCGCATATTATTTCACATAGCTTTGATAAGACCAAATGACTACCATCAGCATTCAAAAACAGAAATAATAATTTGGAGTGATAACCATAAGAGATTAAATAGAATTTTAAAAGAAAATTTAAAGGAGACAAATTTCTCTAGCTTTTGTCAGAGGTTGCTAGAAATTTCCAAGGTATTCAGGAAATAGCTTAAAATACATCTCAAAGGTCTCTAATAATTTACTTAGCAACAAACTGCAACAATAATTTGTTCTGTATCAATTTTTTCAAAGTCTTAAAACTTCAGTACAAACACAGACACAGACTGGAAGATGAAAATTACATTTTTTTTTCTTTTAATCTGAGTTGAGCATTGGTCTATGCATATTTAAAATGATGTTGAACAATTTGTGCAGCTGCTCATTATGGGCAGATGAGAGGAAATCATTAAACAACTTGCAGCTACCAGACATCCACCTTCAACTATAAGAAGCAAGAGAAGCTCTTCAAAGAGCAGGGAGAGGGTTTGCATCCCAATAAGGGGAGGAGGGTGACAAAGTGTTAAGTTCCTTTGTGATATATGTGAATGGGTTTATAAAAGGAAGCTGGCGGCTTTCCAGTTTTCCTCTCGGGGATTCATGTTTATAATTCCAGTAGCTAACGCTCACATAATTATGATTTCAATTTCACTTTGAGAATATTGTTGGGCTTCTTTTGTGCCTGATCATCTGAACAGCTGTGTCTTCAAGCTGAAGTGTCTACTAACTGTTCCAAACATTTTAGGAAAATAAATTGAGAATCATATCTGGAACCATTATTAAAAGGAAAAAAAAATATCCCATGCCCTTTGAAAGATGAGGGGATTGGCTTCTATTTTTTTCTTTAAGAACAAAATATTAGTGAAGCTAAGACAGCTGCAGGATCCAGTTAAACCAATTCTGTCTGCCCAGTATCTTTCTAGCTTTTATAGGTTCAAGCTTAAAACACATAAAGTAGATTTATGGCTGTGATTCCAGAATATTTGTTTCTAAAATTGATATTTTGGTAAGTTTGTATGAGGTGCCAATGGAATATAGTATTTTTTCAGTTTATCTTTAGTGTATAGTAAATCCTTTCTTCCTAGCCATCATTGTAGAGAATCCACTTAGCAAAAAGTTAGAGTACTGGAATATACAAGTGACAAATTACCAATAATTTAATTAACACTTGTTACACAAAAGTCAGTTTCATTGAAGAACTTGACTATCTTCATTAATTCTGTGTAATGTACAAATTCCCAAGTCATTATTTGTAAATAGATACAGGTAATAAATTAGTTATTTTTTACTATAGTTTTTATAGTAAAATACCTCATACTTAATGTCATTTATAAAAATCTTCCATTTGGGATCCGACTAAGAGACTAGGAAATGGGTATCTTGGAATACTTCAGGGAATACTTAGAATACATAAAAATATCTATTTTCTTAAAAGACAGTAATTAGAACAATAAACATAGAATTAAACAAGTTAATAAACCAGAACAATATAGGGAGTTTATATGTGGACATGCTTATGGTTGTGTGCTTAATCATTCATTTACGTATCTGAAATTCATTTTAAAATAAAAATAAGTCGTTCTTGATATCATCATGAATACCATTCTTGCAATATATAAAGAGTTGTGTAATTGAGTTACATTCAAACAATATGAATAGATGTGTTCATACTTTCTTCATGCATTACACTTGCTCATCGTGTCCAATGTCTAAGGTATATGCTTTGAAAGCTACTGTTGAGGACACTGAGGAAACTCTGATTTTTGAACAGGAGGTTGGCATCAATAGATCAAAGTGAGACAGTATCCTGTCTGTCAAGAATAAATTGAGTAGGAAACATGACAGATCAGTAAGGAGACCATTTGTTATTGTTTCCTACATAAGTAATCTAGCTGGGTCAATTTTGAGGTTCTAAGCTACAACAGAGAGAATGGAGGAAGGAAACGGATAATGACAAATGCACCATCACTAAAAATGAAGAAGTATGGAGGGGATGGCTTTAGGGTAACTCCTATGTGTCTTAACTGCACCACTGGCTAGTAGTCTGCCATTTGCCACAGCTGGGGACAAGAAAAGGAGACTAGAGATAGTTGTAAGTAATTATGAATTCAATTCTATATATGCTTATATATAAGTGCACATGCAGTTGAGTATGGAAGTATGGTGCTGAGAAAAAGACTTGGGATGGAAATTGAACAGCAATTCATACTTTCAAATAGCCAGAGAATGTAGGAGGCATCGACTTTAGAGGCCATTGACATATGAGATAAAGGGAAGAAAAGGCTCTATTATTAAAAATGTTTGTAGATTAGTTTATTGAACTCAATGGTTCTCCATTTGCAAAACATGGGGCATGAACCTGAGAATGGCAATAAGGCACAGGAAGTCAATTCTGCATCGGAAGGGAGCCAGGTCTAGAAGCTCATTTGTATACTGCTCAGAAAAAACTTACTTAGGGGTTTCTGCAGAGAAAATTCTGGACAACAAAATAACTGAAGTGAGAGAGCAGTAGCAGCATAACAAAGACACAAGAAGGGTAGGAGGTTCATAGGCTGTGAGGACACAACCAAAGAAAAGCATCCAGGACTTGAGGGGAGTACCTGGGTTTATAGGATATATTCAGTATGTATTAATCATTATTGTATTCATTGTTAAGTATTTTGTACTTTTTGGAATCAATTATTAAAACATTTAAATATCTTATTCAAACAAAGGCTATGCATAAACATATGCAGTACTACAAAAAGGCCCAGAGTAACCAACAGCCACTTAAATATTCCCCGTCCTGTTCTTGATCCGTATTTGCCCTCCCTTATTATACCCACCTCCTTCTCTCCCTCAAGTAACCACTATTATAAAATTTATGCTTTTCATCTCTTCTTTTATTTATAGCTTTTCCTAGTATAGAAATATATTTTATAAAATTAAATTATTCAATGTGGTGAAATTTTACCTCATGCAGAGAAACTACTGAAATATTTTCAGCCACACTGAGGTTCTACATTCATTAACAGTGTTTCCTCATCTAAAATGTACAGTGTCACTTCAATGGGAAGCATTTACTGGCACGAGCTTGAAGTTCTCATCAGATAAAAATTTTGTTGTTAACAATCATAACCTAATTTGCCTTCAGTGTTTTGAGAATCATTGTAGTATTTTTTTAATCTTCTAGCATAAATGCAGCTTTTCATCGTCCTGGGAATTCTCTCTTCTGTATATTTAAAATTATCCACATACATTGATTTTGAGCAGGTTATGTGCTGGTTTCTGGCTGTAAAAGCAATATCTTCCTTTTGGGGAGAATTCATATGCCCCCACAATATTTTCAAGGCCTCACTCTTGCAACTTAAGTGAATCCTAAAACTTATAAACTTTTAGACTGATCACACAGACTCTTTAGCTTTGGTAGGATATACCTTTTATATATGGTAGGATATACTTTTTATATATTCAAAATATATATATATATATATATATATATATATATATATATATATAATGTATGGTGGATTAATGTTTTTACAGTTTTCCTGTGTGCTTTTCTGTACCCATTTACTATAGCACCACATACACACACACACACACACACACACACACACACACACACACACACTCTCACATGTAGATGCACAACTAACAGCCTAGAGAGGGTAGTGAGATTGTTACATTTGACTCATCAAATTATAAATATTTTCACTTCAAAATTATTAACAAAACTTCAAAGCAACTGATAAGAGAAGAAAAATATCTACAACCTAAATGACAATGACACCTCTATAAATTGACGAAGTTCATTAATACATGATTTACCAAAAAATACAAAACAACAACAACAAAAAAAAAAAGTCTCTATCTCAAGGAAATGATCTTCCCGAGAAGACAACTACAAAGAATAAAAAACAAACAAACAAAAATAAGACAATGATTCCACCCAGGATGGGAGGATTGGGAGAAAGTAGCATATGGATTAGAAAACTATTTCACACTATTAATTAAAAGGCTTAAGATGCCTACTGCTTATATCCTCTCTGTAGTTCTAAGACATGAGTACAGACGTGGAGGTACCAGGTAGTTTATTCCATAGTTATGTTAGAGACAATACAAACTATATAAATGCCAACTACAGATGATTGACTAAATAAAGATTCATCAGTAAGGTGACATTTGTGTACATCATTAGGACCATTTTCCTGGGAAATTATTTAGAATGTTTAAAGATTCAAAGAGATATGTTAAATAAAAATCTGAAGAAACAATATTATATCAATGCAATTTTTAGAAGAAAAAAAGCAAAAAAAAAGTAGTTTACATAGTTTTATGCATATATAAAAGGTATATTCTACCAAGCATTTCTGTAGGATAAAAAGTATTTGTTTTGTTTTAGGTTATATATTAATTTAAAATTGTTATTTAAAAATAACCTAATATATCTAATTAAAGTTCTCAATATAAGACTATTAAATTCTGCAAATTTTTTCAAACATTGATGACCTTCCTAACATGCTTTTGAATTATTTTATTTATAAACATTATTTATATTTTCACACATCATACATATACTATAAAGTAGTTCTGTATTATGTTACTATTTTGTTGTTATTTTGCTTAGTTACAAGCAGGCTAACTCTCAATTAACTGAAAGCTAATATAGCATTAAAAATTGATAATATTGTACTTCTTTTTCTAATTAATCATGTATAAGAGAAATCCATTTTGAAAAGAACATATTCTTCAGTGATTTATGGAGGGAACCCCGTAATACCTAAAGAAGAAACTTTTCTTAAATGCACAGGAAACTGAAACATATGATGACAATTTTTAAATATTTCAAAAATATTTGAAAATGCTATATTAGTGTCCTTTTTATGGGGGGGGGCAGGGAGGTGTACCAGGGATTGTACTCAGGGCACTCAAACACTGAGCCACATCCCCAGCCCTATTTTTAAATTTTATTTAGAGTTACGGTCTCAATTAGTTGCTTAGTGCCTTGCTGTTGCTGAGGCTGGCTTTGAACTTGTGATCCTCCTGCCTCAGTCTCCCAAGCCACTGGTATTACAGGCATGTGCCACCATTCCAGTATCCTTTAAATAATGATGCAATTTTAGCAAACATTTTGTTTTTAAATAACGTAAAATAAATAAAATTTATTTGCCTTTCATTTTACATAGGAATAATGATTCCATTTTTTATCTAAAAGTTTATTTATGTTTTACTTTAAATGAGTCAAGTTATCAATTTAATGATGGAATTTCTGAAAATAAGGGAATGGGACTATAAAGTAGAAAGCAATGAACATGTTTTAATTTAAATTCCACAAATTTATAATTTACTTTTTAAAATTAATAGAAATTATCAGAAAACTATTTTACTGACTTGATGAAAGAAAACTATTTTACTGAGTTCACAAATTATTTTTTATTGCATCATTTCAGTATTGATGTCTCAGCCCAAACATGCATCCTTCAAATGAAAAGGAAGAGTCAAGTCATCTTGTCTATGAAGAAACTTCCTGTTATACAGAATTAGTTCTTGTTTCAGTTTTCTCAGAGCACTTTATATGCCTCTTGACAGATGTTAATAAATGAATAATTGCTATCATTTCTAGACTGATGATCATCAGTGCTTTAAAAAAAATCCAACTTTCTTAAAAATTCCAATGCATTGGCCTTCAGGCAACTCCCTCCCTCACCTGACCAAGAGCTTCTGCCCACTATAATACCTTCTGCTCTTCTTGTGTTGCCTTGTGACCATCCAGTTTCCTTTATCTCTAGCTCTCTGCCAGAAAGCTGCTTTCTTCACACTTTTTAGGTGAAGTTTCCTTTATCGCCTTGGTGAGAAGTAAGCTCATCATGCCTAACCTCCTTTGTGTCAATGTGATGTCATCCTTAATGTTGTTTCCTGTAAGCCCAAGGGAAGTCTTAATCATTTTTGTACAATTTAAAATAGAGCATTTAAAACATTTTTGAACAACTAAACAATTTCCAGATGAAAATTTCACAGATGCTAAATATATTCAAATATGCTTTAGAATTTCTTGGTTAAATTTGCATTTATAATTTTAACTTATCTTGTAATTAATCAGGGAAAATAATGAGGCTGTTTCGAAAGACATTTGAACTGAGGTGATCTGAGGAATCATTTCCTTCCTAACAGCTGTATCATTTTCTTATGTCTGAACTGTTTTTTTTTTTTTTTTAAGGTCACACAATAACAAAAAATCATGGCTTAAACAATGAAAAATGGTGAGAGATCACAAATAGTGAGATATTTTTTAATACCCTGTCTTTCAATATCAATATTTTTTAGTTTCATTGCCCTAACAGCATGAAAAAGGAGTAGAAGGAACTGTCAAAGTTGAATTATGGTGTACGGCCTTTTAATATGGCACAATTGGACTGTGACCAGTCAATTTGT
This sequence comes from Urocitellus parryii, assembly GCF_045843805.1. Classification (NCBI taxonomy): domain Eukaryota; kingdom Metazoa; phylum Chordata; class Mammalia; order Rodentia; family Sciuridae; genus Urocitellus; species Urocitellus parryii. Next base: position 81,281,934 of record NC_135540.1, read on the forward strand.
CAAAGGAACAGTAAAGGGCAGGTTGCAAACGTAATTTTTTATGTAAAACCTACACGTCCTCATAGTTACCATTTTAAAACTATGTCTAACCAAGAGGCTACTGGTCTTACCTTTCGTACACAAACTACATTCCAAAACATCATGAATAAATTTTACTATTGGTTCTCTAAAGTATAACAGGAACTAAAAGATACTTTAGAAATAACTTGGTTATGGAAATCATCTAGATTTTTATAATTCTTTTCCTTATAATTGTTTTTCTCCACCTAATATTACCACAATTTTAACCAAAACTTTTGACTTTTCTTAGAAACATTTTCTTGTGTTCTCACATTTCATTATATTTGCTTCATTATATTTGATCCAAATACATAAGCCATAAAATATTAGATTTAATTTAATAATAAATAATAAGAAAATCTAACATAAACAAGTTTGAAAACAAACACTAATAGCTATTGATTGGCATACAACACAACCAGAGGGGCACATGGGCAGCAAACAAGTACCCCACTGGGTGTGAGGACCCATCATGCAGTGGGCACCCATCATAATGTGGGCACCCATCATACTATGGGCATCATGAGCCAGTTTTCAGAGGAAACTAGCCCTCTGCAGTACAAAAAATATCATCAGTATCAAACTGATATATGTTATAAATATGAATTATTGATCCATTCTTCAGTTGTGTCACTTCATTAGCACAACTAGATATGATTTATGTCTTAGGAGGAGAAAGGAAAAGAATAAAGGGAAGAGAGACATGGCAGGAGAAAAGAGAGAAAAAGGAAAGTGGAAAGAACAAAAACAATGTCAAGATTTTCCATGTTATCTAGCATATTGGACTGAAAGAAGACAGTTCATTCTGAATAAGAATCAGTGCACTATTCTGCAGAAGTGAATGTGCTGAAGCTGTGACACATGACTTTGTTTTCTCATAAAACTTGAAAGATGATTTGGATTTTTTCCCAAACTTTTAAAGACTTATAAATTGAAGTGGCTCATGCAAGAGAATTAAAGAATTTGTAAACATGAAACAGAGCATAAAGCTTCTATTGGAATAAATCGTAGTACTCTTGTTCTGCACAGTATGTCTATTGTAATTAACTGATTAGAAATTAGGATAATAAGTCACCAGCAATCATCAATTTAAATTGGACACAGGAGACTAGCCGTGTAGATATTGTTTGGTGACAGTAAAGCCATGGTGAAAGAATTTCCAGGCTGACTAAATATCACATCTGGGTGAAGCATGTCTGCTCCTTTCTTTTTCTTTTATTTAACAAATATTGCATGGGATGAAGGAATGTCAAGGCTAACCTCTCGAACACAGATGCAAAACACATGCATTTGCACCAGCTCAAAGCCAGATTACAGACACTGGAGGCACTGTTGTGGTTTGGCAGCTAAGATCATCCATTTTCATTGACTTGTGGTTCAAAGATACGACCACATTTAGGAAAGGATGCTGCCTTTTCAGTGGCTGGTGTGTTAAAAACTAAGTCCTGAAAGCGGAAGAGTAGAAAGAAACATGTGTTTTGAGATCAAGCTTAATTTCAAATATTTCAAACTGGGAGAAATTTAGTCATGGTGAAAACACAGGTTCTAAGCAAAAATGCTTTGGAGCTATGTCTACCAAGCACTTGCCCCAATTTTACTTGTTTATAAGAAAACACACAACCAGCACTTGACCTTCCAAGTCATAAAGACTTTGGAAAATACACCAAGTAAGAGAAGGAGCACCACATAACAGAAGCCAAACATCTCTCCCCAACTCAAAAATAATCCATGTGATAGGAAGTCTTTCTAACTATTTATATTTCTGTCAGTACTTCCTTTTTTCCTAATTATTTCATATCCTATAAATTAGAGGGCATGCAATGCAAACACTAAATTCTAAATTCTATAGCATTTCTCCTGAAGGATTGATGCAAAAGTGACATAAGAGTACATATAATAAAGTCATTTAATATAATTTACTTTAAATTGATCATAAGTCTAGGCAGTTACTTGTAGTATATGAAGTCAAACCTCTTCTCGATGTTCTCAGCATCACCTATTTGAATAAGGATATTTCATCAACTTTCATGGCAAAATACAAGTCATACTACCTTTATGATACAGTGTGGCACTTTTCCTAGTAAAATGATTCTTGCATTGTATATACCATAAAAATCATAGAGCCTTAGACAAAGAATAGAATTTTTCATTTTCTAGATGGTAGTTTGCCCCCAAAAGGGAGATTTTTTAAGGCAGGATCGGGTGTCTAGTACCATACTGCTAAAGCTTCCATCTGCACAGCTGTGGCACAGAGTCCATGCCACAGAATGGACATATACAGGAATGAACAGTAACTTGCTCTAGTAAGTAATTTATTTTCTCTCTTCATCTACTTTATTTGCACATCCTTATAAACACATCTTATGAGTGTGATTTTGGTTGAAAACTTAACACATCAAAACAAGGGGTATCTCTGATCCTTTGCCACTCATCTCATAGTTGTTCTCATCTTTTCTCTAAATATTTTAAAAATATTTGGCATCTAAACTTTACCTCCTTTATTGTGTGTGTGTGTGTGTGTGTGTGTGTGTGTGTGATTTACATACATTTCCTAGGGTAAAATTGTGTATTAGAATAATGGCCCCCAAATATGTCCCAATCTTAAGACTCAGACTAGATGTTAGGTTACATGGTAAAGGGGAATTAAGGTTGTAGGTGGAATTAAGTTTGTTAATGCATTGAGAGAGAGGAAGATTATCCTGATTGTGCAGGTGGGCCTCGTGTAATCATAGGGGAACTTTTAGGTGAAAGGAAGAAGAGGAGGAATCTGCAATGGTAGCATGAGAAAGACCAACATAACACTGCTACAGGGGTCAGAAGACAAGGAGTGTAGAAGGCCTAGAGGAAGCAGAAAAGACAAGACAGATTCTACTCCACAAAGAATGCCACTCCGACAACAGCTTAATTCTATCCCACTGAGACCTATTTTATGCTTCCTGCCTCAAAAATTGTAAGATAATTAATTTTAATTGTTTTAAGGCCACTGAATTTTTTAGTAATTTGTTACGGCAGCAATAGAAAACTAATATTGTCTATAAAAAACTGGGCGAAGATCAGAGTGGGTCATAGATGCCAGGCATGGGAGCACATCTGTCATCTCAGCCGCTTGGAAGCCTGGGACAGGAGGATCTCAAGTTCAAAGCCAGCATCTGCAACAGTGAGACACTAAGCAACTCAGTGAGACCCTGTCTCTAAATAAAATACAAAAAAGAGCTAGGGATGTGGCTCAGTGGTTAAATGCCCCTGAGTTCAATCCCCCGTACAAAAAAAAAAAAATGGGTCAAAGATAAAGATATAAAAATATACACACACATATGTAAAAATACATATATATATGCATATACATACACATATGTGTGTACATATATATGCATAGAGACACATATACATATACATAAACAAATACAAATCACACACACATATATACACATATATATGCAATGTAGATTTACACACACAGAAAATAAGTAGTTAAATGACCTACTGCTATTATAGTTGTTTTCTTTAATTTATGTTTATCATACATAGAGTTATTATACCCTCTTAGTGGCTAAGGACATCAAAATGCCATATAATAAATATGAACTCTTCTAAACTTCATTCTCCATTCCCAAATTAAACCCCGTGAAGAACAAAACCCCCCAAACAGAGTCCCAAACATCTGGGTATAACATTTTTCAATGTTTCAATGTTTCCTACTGTTTGCTGTGTCAGCTAAAAACTAATGTCTTTTCTTTCTGAAATGAGATGCATAAAAATTCACCCAGAGAATTTGATAAATATTGAATCCAAAATTAATTCTGAGAATTGCTTAAAATATTTGCTCCTGGAAATCTTAATAAATTATCATTTGTGAAATTGGAAAAGTGTATCAAATAAACTTGGCATTTCATGATGTCCCATAAACCTTTTCAAATACTGAATAGCATGTAAGTATTAAAATAGCTAAAAACAGTGCTTTAAGGCTATATTCAGAAGTTGGCATTGTACTATGTGCTTTAATTTGAAAGCTGGTTACAATTTTGTATATTTTTCTGTATTGTATTTTATACTTCAGTAAAAAGTCTTTCAACATCTCATAGGAAATATGGAATACTGCCTGTAATATATAAGGCATTATTTGTGCTCAAAATGAATACAAATGTATATATGCATGTGTGTATATGTTTTATATACGCTATGGACTAAGTATTTATGTTCCCCTGAAATTCATGTATTGAAGTACTCATGTTATGATTCCTGGAAGTGGGGTCTTAGGGAGGTAATTAGATCATGAGGGCAGTGTCCCTAAAATACTACTAGTATTCTTATAAGAAGCTAAATTTTTCTCTCTCTACCATGAAGACACACATCAAGAAGCTGGATGTTTTTAAACCAGGTGAAAGGCCACTAAGAACCAGACCATGCTGGTACTCTGATGTCACATTCATAGCCTCTAGATGACAGGCTAAGAAATAAATGCTTGCTCTTTAGGCCACCAAGTTTATAGTATCCTGTCTGTTACACCAGTCCAAACTGACTACGATAGTATAACTTGAAAGCGAATGGACAATTTTCATAAGGATTCATTCATATGTAAAAGTTATCAGCTTTGAAGAGATATGTGGAGCTTTTCTCTCTCAGGCAAGAGATAAGGGAGTTAATGTTTGGCTAATTATTTTGAATTTTATATCATGTCCCTGTATATCTGTTCAAATAATTAATTTTTGCAGTGATAATCTCTCCAAACATAAAAGAGCATTTATGTAATAGCATATAAAGACAATTCTTGAAAGTATAAAATATAAAATAAAATGACTAACGGTAACCTGAGAATAAATTCCCAGGTAACAGAAAGCAAGATAAGGAATTAAGAGGGAGTTTGTGTCAAGTATACATACCAATATTTAACAATAGCTTCAATTTTAAACAAGGAAGGTCAAATATCCATTTATTTTTACACTTATTATGCAACAGATATAATATTTAAATGTGCATTAGTTTTTAACATTAATGATATAAAATTATAAATTAATAAAAGAATATTGATAAACTTTTGAATTTTTATGAAAGCTTATCTCTTAATGCACTTTTGACCAAATGCTTATTGAAATCCTAACATGCTTTACTAAAGACACTAAAAATTCAAAAGCAGTTGTGAATCCTGCTATAAAATAGGGCCATAAAAAGAAATTTTAACTTTTATTTATTGCAATAACTAAGGAGAGGTATATGGTGTAATGAGAACTTAACAGAAAGTTGCCTAGTCTGAAACATCCAGAAAGGTTTTCCTGAGAAAATAATGCTTGAACTAATATTTCAAGATGGAATAGAAATTAACCAGGTACAGATTATGAGATAAAACATCCCCCAAAGTAGAAGCTATGTGTTGGTTTTTCATTGCTATGACCAAAATACCTGACAAGAACAACTTAGAGGAGGAAAAGTTAATTTGGGGTTTATGGTTTCCTAAGTTTCAGTCCACAGTTGGTGGGTTCCATTGCTCTGAGCCCGAGTTGAAGCAGAACATCATGGCTCAACTCACAGCAGATGGGAAGCAAAGAGGAATTGGGGACAAGATAAAATTCCAAGAGCATGTCTTCAGTGACTTACTTCCTAAAGCCACATCCCCACCTGCCTCCAGTTACCACCCAGTAGCAATCCATTCAAATTATCAATCCATCAAATGGATTAATCCACCAATGAGGTCACATCTCTTATAATCCAATCATTTCCTAAAACACCATCTCTAAACCTTGCTGCATTGGGGATCATGTTTTCAACAAAAGCTTTCAGAAGACATTACTGATCCAAACCATAATGAATTATACATGCAAAATTCCAGAGACATTAGGGTTCTTTGTAAAGACATGTATTAAATGAAGGTCAATAGCTAGAACACAGAGAACAAGAAAATTAGAGACAGAATTTAGAGCCCCTTTGTGACCATATTATTTTAAGAGCGATGAGAAATACACACACACACACACACACACACACACACACACACACACACACACAGCAACCTCGTAAAGACTAATCTGATTACACTCCAAAGACTGGAGTGGGTTGGGGGCAGGTGGGTATAGAATAGAAGGTAGGTGGATCAGTTAGGAGGCAAAACACTTAATAATAGTAATAGAAAAGATCAGGAGTTTAGTTTGAGAAATGTCCAAAGTGGTCTGATCTAACAAAGAGGATCTGCAAAATAGGTTCTTTGATACTCAGGGAGAAAATCTGTGCTGGAAGACAGGGATGTGGGCAAGATTTCTGAGGTAGAATATGCATCATGGAAACTAAAGAAGGGTATGAAGAAAAGCTACAAATGCTGCTAAAAATCAGCAAAAGTAGAAATTTAAAATAACTTATATTTAACATCATTCTTCTCATATTTTTGTAATGAATTAGTAATTTTTAAATTAATTCTTTTCACTGAGGAATATTGCCCTGTGAAGTTAGGCAATGAGCCCAGGGTCTCACATAGAACATTACAGAGAAAGCAGCTGTCCCTGGCGTAAAAGTTTTCCAAATACGGTGCAAAATCTACTCAAGGAACAGGAATTGGAAATCTCTAAACATTCTGATCATCTGAATTTGCCATCATAGAATTACAAAGACAAATACTATGATCTCCACTCCAAATACTAATGGATCTGAAATTCCACTAGGATATAAGAAGAAGACAACAATAGTAAGAAAAGCTCAATATATGCACAGAGTCAATAGAGAATTTTATTTTCTATGAGAAAAATCACCAATGGGATAACTAAATCTGGGTTCCACCATATTGATTTTGTTATTTTAAAAAGGGCATTGATTGATCACAGAGGTTCTAGATCTATATGTACTTAGTTTTTAGTTTAAAAAACATTCTTTTCAGCAAGCAGTGAGAATATCTATAAAAATAAAGCTCTTGATCCTCCCATGATGATTTCACTCACCCTTCAAAAAATAACCAATGCTAATAACCTAGTATGTTTCTTTTAATGATTTTTCATAGTAATAGCATGATATACAAAATCACACAAAGCACATATTTTGTTTGTTTTTATAAGGTTGAAGATCACCATAAGTACATTACTTTGTAACTGGCCTTCACACTTGATGAAAACAAATTGAAGATCCCTAGAGATATATAGATCTAAATAAAATTTATATTTTAATAACTTCTCTTTCAGCTTAACATCTCTTTTCCTTCTAATTCATTAGTTACTTATTCAGTGTCCTTTGCTGTTTCTGCACCCACCCACCACCATGAAAATAAAAGCTTCAGGGTAAGATGGCTATTGTTTTGGGGTTTTGTTAACTGCTTAATATCCCAGCATTTGGATTATGATCTGGCATCTACTAGACCATGAACATCTACAGTATGATAATAACACTACTGATGTCTCACTAATTATCAAGATAGATATTGGTAATTATGGCAATATTGATCACAAGAGTCTCTACTACAAGTTATAAAATACCTAAGCAATTAAATATATTCTCTCTCTCTCTCTCTCTCTCTCACACACACACACACACACACATAAAAAAATTCTCCACATTTTCCTAGTTAAAATTAGAAAGAACATCATTCATTTTCTTGACCAACAGGATATTTGTAAACATACCTAAATCCTACAGATTTAGACAAGTCCTGACAGACTTGTCACTGATTCCTATAAGGTTTCATGTTTAACATATCCCCTCTATTGAATCCCTTGGCCTCCATTTTTTTCATAGCTCAAACTCTTCTTTACACTGTTAATAGATGAGTCTCTCCCAAACAGAACACTGAGAAAATTATTTTCCAATTTATAAAAGTTATATCTAAACGTCATAATCTTATAGTGTTATTGATGTAAACTTCTCAGTCTGAACTTCAAGGCTGAATTAAAAGCAGAGCATCCCTTCCCCATTAGCTTTATATAGTTTCCCCTAAACATCCACAAAACTGAACCATCCCTTTTTTCCTGAAGTAGCTACATGCATTCATCTAGCACTGTCATTGATTTTACAGAGTCCTCTCAACCCAGAATGACCTTCTCATTAAGCACTTACTGAATTTTACTTTGCTTGACTTCAGTTATAACGGACTATCCCAACTCTACTTGCTTCTCTCATGTGCCACCATTTTAGGAAAGTGCACCTGTTCATCTCAGTCATATGTGAATGCCATCTACTCTATAGCTATGTAATGTCCTTTCAGACCACATTCATAGATGTGCTCTCTACTGTTTGAGCTCTTGAATGTAATCTAAGTTGCAGGTAGATTTCTTATTAATGATTAATTTCTGTACTGCATCTCACACAATACCTTTGTCTAAAATACACTTTAAAATTAAATTTCTAACTTGATAAGTAGAACAAAAGGTAGTGCAATTTCCACCCAATTGCCATTTTTAATTGGATTTAAAAGAAAACTGTGTGACTTAGGTAGTGAAATGGTTATACTTAATTTTTATGTCTAAATGCTATGATAAATATATTAATTTCACAGAAATGACTTTGGAAATATAGATAGTATGATTCTTTTCCTGCATAGATAGAAAGATTGAATTATAAAAATAATCTTTCGTGATTCAATAAAAAGAAGTAATACACTAGTCTATATAATAAAATTATTCAAACATATGCAAATCATCTGATATCATATTTAGCAGATACTAAATTTTTTAGTGATACAATTATCCAGAAAAATTAATTAATGGAAACAGCATATTTATTTGCATATCACTCTAACACTTACACTGAAATGTAAAATATTTTCATCTGGATTTTGTAGAGCAAAGTATTTGATGATGTTCTCCAGTGATAAATTACAGATGTTGTCATTTTCTATACACAGGGGGACACTAATTTATCTTGAGTAACCTTTTCAGACACAGAATATAAGCACTTGTGCACACAGGAGGGAAATAATAATTCACGAGAAAATATGCATAGAAAAAAACAGACTACATTTCAATAAATATAATGAATATTATAGGTGATAGCTAGTGTCACTACTGGAGTTTACTTTAGGGGAATTATGAAATTCCCAGGACTAATCCTGGAACATGGTTTTATGAATTTCCCAGCATTCTATGGAGAAAACATACGAGAGTTATTTGGAGCTGCTGTTGAACCAACCCCTGGCAGTGGGAATACTCTAATAAGCATTGTTCTGTTTTCAAATACTAATCAGTATTGTGTTCTGAGCTGGAGACAGGGTTACTTTGCCCCCAAAGAATATATGTGAATAAAACAGGTGGCTTATTAAGTGGAAAGAAGAGTGAACCTCTTTGATTTGGGTAGGCAAGCAATGCTATCACCTGGATATACCCGGTCTATGTCTACTATTTGAGTTTGCATCTCCTGCCAGTCCTGACACACCCATAAGCTAGTTTCCAGTAATCTAGTCAGCTCTATTGATGAAACATCTAGATTTCTGTAAATCATAGCAGGCTTAATAGACTTCTGAGGAGCCTTATAGTATACTATGCTGAACTCAAATATGCCATTGTACTTGGTTCACTTATTTATTTTTGTTGTGATGCATATACATATCACCAAATTACCATTTTAAGTGTACAGTTCAGTGGAATAAAGTACACTCATATTGTTGTGCAACCATCACCACCATCTATCTCCAGAACATTTTCATTTTCCCTAGTTGAATGTCCATACCCATTAAACAAGAATTCCTCATTGTCTTCCTCAGTTCCTGGTAACCACCACTCTACTTTCTGTCTCTATGGAACTTAACCATTGTATGTACCTCATATAAGCAGATCAGACTGTGTTCACTTGTTGTCCACTACTGTAATAAAATAAGGAGGCTAGAAACTTACCGAGAAAAGAGGTTTATTTATCTCACAGTTCTGGAAGCTTAAGGGCATGGCACCAGCTCTGGTGAGGACTTAATGGTACATGATATGATGGTGGAAGCGAAAGTGTGTGAGAGGGAGAGGTTACATAGTGAGACAAGAAGCCAAAGAAGAAGTTTCCCTTTTTATAACAATTCACTCTCCTGAGAACTAACAGAGAACTAACCCTCCAAGGGCTATGTCCCTTATGATCTAATGACAACTCACTAGAATTCACCTTTTAAATGTCCTGTATCCTCTTCACATTGCCATACTCAGGACCAACGTTCCAACACATGAACCCCTGGAGGACACAGTCAAACCATAATCCATGCCGTATTTGTCAATTTGCACATACTTGGCTTAATGCTTTTCCATCACTGGCTAAACGTGTGAATAATTTTAGAACACAGAACTCTCCATTTTCATTTTGCACTGGGATCCTCACAAATTAAATAGTCCTGTGAATGTTCATAATCCCTACCTTATCTATGTTGTTTTCACGTCAAAAACATCTTTGTGCCCTGAGTACACCCGAATTTAATCTTCACCGTGAGATGAAGAACAGATGCTATGGCCTTCTAAACTCCTGGGAACATTTGCATTTTAATCATTATTGGCACATTTTACACTGCATCATAGTTCTTTGTTGTTAAATGTGTCTTCCCTGCCACAGGAACTGTTTCTGTCTTACTGATAATCCTTAATATTCCTTGTGCCTGATATAGTACTTGGGCTATGGACTGAATACAAAATTCCTAAGTAGCAGCGTCAACCTTCAATATGATGGTATTTGAGGATTTTAGGAGGTGGAACTCTACTGATGGGATTAGTGACCTTATAAGTGATACCAGAAAACTTGCTCTTGTGTTTGGACTCTCTTCCACTCATATGAAGACATAGTTACAAGGTAGTAATCTAAAAGCCAAGAAGAGAACCCTCACTAGAAATCTCCCGTCTGGTATCCTGATCTTGGACTTCCATCCATCCTCCAGAACTATGAGAAAATAAATTTCTTTTGTTTTAGCTGACCAATCTATGGTGTTTTGTTATGGCAGCCCAAATAGGCAACTCGATATATAATAAGCATTCTAAATTATTTACTGAATACAAGTATGTCTGCATGCATCTACAGTGAATCACTCTGGCATCACTGTTGTACTTCAAATTTAATAGGAATCAAAGGGGAATGCTATTATTTCCCACTGGGAAATGTGATCATTTTGGTAATCTAGAAATTCTGGACTTGATCCAACCAGTAAACTGAGAACTGTAGTCTTGGTCCTTACATTCTCAGGAAGCATGACCCAACTCTTAGAATCAGTGTTTTAAATAATCCAATAGGCTTGTCCTAATGTTTCTGAGTCAGAAAACTTTTTTTTTCAGAAATAAAGCTACCTTATTTGTTTATATATTTCATGTCAAGCTTTACATTCCCATATGTGGATCTATGACTAGACCCTACAAGAACAACTAAATAGGCTTCAAATGTCATAGAGTATCACAAAAGCCCAAATAAATAAAATTCATCATAAGCCTTAAGTGCTGAAGGAGATATTTTCAAGTTGGAGCTCTTGACATAAACTAATTTCCTTCCACACAATGACAGTAAAACTGAATAGAAGTTGTTATGGTATGGATGTGGGGTGTATTCCAAAAGCTCATGTGTGAGACAATGCAAGAAGGTTTCCAGGAGAAATGATTGGGTTATAGCCTTGAACTAATCAGTGAATTAATCCCTGGTGGGATTAACTGAGTGGTAACTGGAGGCAGGTGGCTGGAGGAAATGGTTCATTGTGGGTGTGGCTATGGGGTATGTATTTTGTATCTGGAGAATGGAGTCTCTCTCTCTCTCTCTCTCTCTCTCTCTCTCTCTCTCTCTCTCTCTCTCTCTCTCTGCTTCCTATTGACCATTTGAGCCGCTTTCCTCTGCCATACTCTTCCACCATGATGTTCTGCCTCACCTCAGCCCCAAGGAGCAGAACTGGCCTTCTATAGAATAAGAGCTCTGAAACCATGAGCCCTTAAATAAACTTTTCCTCTACTAAAATTGTTCTGGTCAGATTCTTTAGTCACAGCAGTGAAAAAGTTGATTAAAACTGAAGTTTTCCAAGTAGTGCAGTAAGGCTGGCACTACCCAAGCAGCCCACAAAAGGAAGATGAAGTCTTTTGTTTCTGGCCTACCAGCCTTGCTCTTACTTTGCTGTGTGACTTTGGCCATGAGACTCAGTCCCAGTTTTTTTTTTTTTTTTTTTTTTTTTTTTGCTTGTCAAGGAAAGAGGATTTGGTGATGTGGCTTTCCTTGAACTCTGGACACTTGAAAATTCCCTGTAGCCACCAAGTTTCTTCACACTTAAATACAAGTAGCAAGTTAACTACAACAGAATTCATCTTATTACTAGAAATCAAGCATGATATTTTCAATGAAATATTGTAATATAGTCAATTTTGTGTGACAGAAGAAATACAAAGATTATACTAACATTAAAAGTGGCTATATCAGGGCTGGGGTTAGAGCACTTGCCCAGCACACGTGAGGCACTGTGTTCGATCCTTACTTAGCACCACATACAAATAAATAAATAAAATGAAGGTATTGTGTCCATCTACAACTAAATTTTTTAAAGTGGCTTTTCCAGTGAAGAGCTAGAGATAAGCACATGACCACTAGTTGAAATACTGCTTGGACATGTTGTTTTTTAAAAGACATGATGGAGGTATTATACTTCTGTTAATCACTCCTATCTCTTGGGTTTTTTTTAGTGATCTAATGGACTTGTTCTAGTGTTTCTGTTAGCTCCTTTTCTATGGAATGAGACTGACTGGCTTGCTTGTATGGCTCATGTCAACCTTGTGTTCTCATCTGGGTGCCTGTGACAAGTAAACGAGGCTAGCTGCTGGAAAGCTTTATATAAAATGAAATGTTATAGTGCTGGGAATTCCTCTTTAATTTTAACCTTGAACTTGATCTTTTGGTTGCATGACTGACCACCTTATTATTACCTGTACAGAAAAAAATCCCCTTGATAGTGGATGTCTTAGGTCCACAGACCAAAGACAAATACTGCCATTGTGCAGCATGGTATAATCTGCCAAGGAAATGCACAGGCACTGACAACCATTTCTTTCCAAAATAAGGGCATTTCATAAGAAAAAAAAATACATGTCCATCACTTCCCCTTTTTACTGTACCTTATGTTATACCTATGATACCTTGCTGATATGGCACTTTTTCTCATTTTCCGTTTATATTTTTTGGAATACAGTTTAGGGAGTTTTAGCCATATCCATTCACTGATCATTCATAACAACATTTTAACTTCACTAAAGATAACAGAACAGGCCTTCTATTCCTTATCATTAAGAAATTAATAAAAGCAATTCAGGACAGAACCATGGACAGTATCCATAGATGGGATTAATCTTAGTTTTGTTTGAAGATTCAGAGTGAAGTTTCAAGCTATTTTTTGATAGGTACATTCAAAAACACTTTTTTAAAAAAGTTCCATTTTCCTATTATTTTCAAATACACCTTCATTCTCTATACCAGGGTGAGCAAGATTTCTATAATGCACCAGCAAATATTTTAAGCCTTTGTGTGCTTTCCAATTTCTGTCATAATTAGGTAACTTTGCCATCTAACAAAAGTAGCCACAGACCATGGGCAAATGAGTGTACATGGTTGTGCTCCAAAAAAATATTTTCTATACAAACAGAAGACTGAATTTCTCTCATGGACAGTTGTTTTGTTCGTTTTTATTCTCTTCCATTCCATAAGTGGGACTGTACAAATCATAAATACAGAATGCTATGACAAGTTGATTTAGAATAACCTTTTCTAACCACCTATGTCACTTTGGGCATGTCTCTTAACCTGTCTGAGCTTCCTCATTTGTAATTTGAAGGAGGTTGGTCTATGTGAATGCTATAAAATTCTTATAATTCTATAGTAACCTAAGCATACCTTTGCCTATTTGCAAACACCTACAAAGCTAAATGCTATAACTTGGGGAATTTTTTTATAATCTTAAAATTTCCTGTTTGCAAAATATTTTTATTGCTTTACTTTGGAAAGCCATTCAATAAAATTTCTGAATGGTTATGAGTGAACTGCTCCATTCACTTCTAGATGAACTTCTAATGTTAGAAAGAAGGCCTTTAAGGATGAGCTGGCTCTGAGTCTAACACCATATGAAGGTCAAGGATATTTGAAGGTTAAAGCTGCTGATCTGCCCAGCTAGGCAGATGTTCCTTTTCTTTCTAATTTCTGTCTGTACCTCCAAAGAGAGAATGAATTTTCAGGAAAAATATGAGTCTTTATTTTTTAAACTTTCAAAGATATATTAGTGACCACTGTTGTAAATCTCCAAAGGTTTGTCCTTTGGGAATAACATGGAATTCCTATTATCTGAGCAAAAACACTGACAAAATTTGCATTTCATGGTACATTTCCTCTGGTTATTAGTGAATTTATGTGAAGTTTCTTCTAGGAAACAGATTACTTCTATTCCTATCAGAATGTGAAACTACCCAATTATCAGCAGAATATATTTAACAAAAGATCTAAGATCAAATTCTGTGCAGTTGCCTAAGGTAAGAAAGTTGAATAAGAGGGGGCCCATAACTTTTAGAATACCACTAACTAACTAATGACTGCTGCTACTTTCCATACTAATACAGGTCATAAAAATTGTTTCCTAGCAAATCACTGTTGTAATACCTGGGAGGAATATCAGGGCTGCTGTGGAAAGGGAAGTGGGCACATAAAATAATGAAATAAGCTGCTGATTTCATCTTTACATCTTGTTCTTATTAATTTCAAGAATAAGTCACAGTCAAGAAGACATTGTACTATCATATTAAACATGCTCAATTTTGCTTTGAAGAATTTATATTAGAGTTTAACAAATGTTATATTTTCACAAAATTTTAAAAAATAAGTCTATTTTCTTCATCATTTATTTAGGCAAGGAGTTAAGGAATTAAGGACACTGAAAATGCTCATGAAAATAGAAGAGAGATTAGTTGAGTAAAGGAAAGAGACCAGAGTGAGGGAGGAGAAAAGGGAAAGAGGAATGTTGGCCAAATATATTGTTATTTGTTATATCGTGTGCATGAACAAACATGTAACAACAAATCCTACCATTATACATAATTATAATAAACCAAAAAATGGAAAGAAAATAAAATCCTAGCTCATAAAAAAATTAAAATTCATTTTTGCTTTAAAAAGGGGAATCTGAAATTGGTGATACATTATTATGGCAATTTGTAAAAAAAAGAAAAGGGAAGAAGAAAAAAAGCAGATTCCACATCTTTAATTTACAGGAGGGAGATTTCATTCCAGAACCTTATGATTCTGTGGGTGTCTTTCTCATGAAAATGCTGCATACAACCATCTCTGTTCCTGCTGTTTTCAGTTCCATTCTACTTATGTTAAGCACAAGTTAAGCTGGAACTAAGAGATCCAAACCATTATAAATGAAAATGTTCTAAACATGCACTAAATTCGTCTACTACTTTATAGTTTTAAGTTATAGATAAGATTACATATAAAGTCACATCACTTTACTAAGTGAGATTAAGCTACGAATGCATGTACTAAGAAAAGTACAATTTTTGGATTATTAATTAGATCTGTATTGAATTCCTCTGAGAGACAGCATACAAAATGATTTGTAATGACCTCAGTGAAACAGAACATTAATTTTATTTCACTATTTGTGTTTCCTTCATCTCGGGCTAGACAAAGGATATTCCACATATTAAGTTGTAGCAAATTCTACTTTAGCTGGCATTCATTAATTGAAATCTGTCAACCAAAACTGTAGTAAACTACAATTAAATGATAGTAGATATTCATAATGATGTGCTCAAAAAATGAAAATCTCAAAAATGCTTTTAGAAGCTCAAAAATTCAAATTAGGAGATGCAATGTGTTTTATTTTTTAGTACATTTTAATGATCCACTTATATTACCCCATAAGAAACCTGTCTTGTCATACATCTATTTCTCTTGGAAAATATATTTTCTCTGAGTTCTATTATGTTTAAATGTTGAATACTTGCACAAAAACTTGAGAAAAAGCATCTTATCATCATAAGATGCTTTTTATATGTATGAGAAGTAATAAATGCACATATTTATTATGTGTATATGTATAAACTACTCTGCTTCTCACACACTATTATTGTTGATCATTATTTCCTTCATAGTATTGTAGCTATCACTATTTTTATTCATTTTTTCTTTCTGTAATTCTCTCCCACACAACATTATTTTCCATGATGTCACCTTTACATGATCTTCAACTAGGTGCAGGGTCTCTGGTTCAATGCCGAGGTCCTTGGTTCACTTTGAGTTGAGTTTTGTGCAGGGCGAAAGATATGGGTTTAATTTTATTTTGCTATATATGGATTTCCAGTTTTGCCAGCACCATTTGTTGAAGAGACTACCTTTTCTCCAATGTATGTTTATGGCACCTTTGTCTAGTGTCACTATATTTATGTGGGTTTGTCTCAGTGTCTTCTATTCTGTACCACTATTCTTCTTGTCTGTTTTGGTTCCAATACTGTGCTATTCTTGTCACTATGGCTCTGTAGTATAATTTCAGTTCTGGTATTATGATTCTTCCTACTTCACTTTTCTTGTTAAGGATAGCTTTGGCTATTCTGGGCATTTTATTTTTTCAAATAAATTTCATGATTGCTTTTTCTATTTCTATGAAGAACATCATTGGACTTTTAATAGGAATTGCATTAACTCTGTTTGGCACTTTTGGCAGTATCGCCATTTTGATAATACTAATTCTGCCTATCCAAGAACATGGGAGATCTTTTGATCTTCTAAGGTCTTCTTCAAATATTACATGAAGTAAACTATTTTATGAGATGTGAGTTTTAAGGGCACCAAAAATGATAAATCTATGAATAAGCTCTTAAAATAAAATAGCCATCCAGAGATAATTGCATTATGTATAATAGTAAATTTATGTAATTGCTTAAATGTGACCACTCAGGCCAATGTCATGAAGTTTTTCTCCATGTTTTCTTCCATTAATTTCATGTTTCGGGGTCTTTAATCCATTTTGGGTTGATTTTTGTGTATGACATGATATAAGGATTCAATCTGATCCTTCCTCAGGTGGATATCCAATCTTCTCAATAACATTTATTGAAGAGGTTGCCCTTTCCCAGTTTTGTGTTTTTTTTTTTCTCTTTTCATGATAGATTAATGTCACTGTGTCAAATATCTGAGATAAACCATGAAAAAAGAGAAAAGGGGTTTGGGGGGGGATAATGGATTAGAGGAAGGGTGTACTCTTCAATTGCTATTCAAGTCAAGGTTCAAGCAACAGGAGTAGTGCTGAACCCAGCAATATGGGCAACTGAGGGAATTCACTGAAATTCCATATTGGGCAGTGAAACAATCATAGAGACACAGAAAGTCAGAAGCTTTGAACATAAAATAAGAAATAACACACTAGAGATGCATCAACTTGCATGGTGGTAGCAGTGCCAGTGCCAGTGCAGAGGGCAGGGAGAGCACAGAGAGGAAAGCACAGCAAATTTTGGGATAGAGAGGGAGGGAGGCTGATCTTAATGGAGTCAGATAGAATGGGACAAGTTGATGATTGAAAAGTTACAGAATCACTTGACCTATGAGCAGAGTTAAGGAGGAAAACTTAGGAGCATTTGGGATGAGACCGGAAACTGGTCAGACAGGTGCTTCTGCATTCCCAGTCTGATCCTGGATAATTCACATCCATGGAGGTGGAATACAGAGACATATAGAGGGTTAGATAAGAAGAGTCTAAGAGTGAAGTTTTGGTGAGGTCTCTGAGACCCAGACATCCAGAAGAGATTGGCATCTGACCAGCAATAGGCAGTGTGAACCTAATTTCAAATACCTTCTGACAAAGGTACAAAGTAAAGCCAGCACTAGACCCCTGCTGCTGAAACTTCCATTCAGAATTCTGCATCAGCTCCACTATGAAAGTGTACCAATTGTTGGTACTCTCCACTCTATCCCATCCTATACTGTCAGATGGGAAACTGAGCACTACTACAACCAGTTTTGGCTCCTGGCTACAAGGCTGGCACCTTGATGAGGAAAACAAATAACTCAATTGAACAACTTCTACCCTTGATTTAATGTAGGAAGCCCCCCTGAATGAACACATCTTCAAGTCTTGATGCAGGGGGCTTTGACCAATTACTACATTTCAAAGTGACTTGGGGCTTGTCCCAGTTCAGATAGCAAGGTGTGGCTTCGGGTGTAGGCATACCCCTAAGGTTGAGTTACACTCACTGTTCCCTTGTAATCCTATCCCTTCTGCCTTTTGGGGGTAGAATTTTCTAACAGCATCCCCCCAAATAAAAGCCCACTTCTGAATGTGCTTACTCTCTCTCTCTCACCAGCCTCTCCTGACCCTCTCTTGCTCTCCTTTTTGGGGAGCTTAAGGCTGGGAGCTGGGGAAAGCCCACCCTGAAGATTGTGCAAAGGTATTTCGTGTCTGCATTTTATTTTGCATCATCCCAAGTTCACATGAGTGACTTTAGTTCAGCCACCCATGCTGGTTGGGGGCAGCCATTAAAGAGATACAGAGCCCAAAAAGAAGTGCAAAGAATGACAGAACAGCAGCATAAGCAATCAACATCCATCTTTGCCATCTTTGCTTTTGACCACCTCAGCAAACACAAATGCTTTATTTATCATTAGGAATTTTTTCCTATTTTTGCCCCTTTTTTAAATTTAAATTTTATTTTATTTTTACTCTTCCATTCTGTATGATTGAGTGTGTGTGTGTGTGTGTGTGTGTGTGTGTGTGTGTGTGCATGCGTTTGCGGGTGCATGCCCACACCTGTTCTTACTACACTGAGAGGTTTGAGAATACATATATTTTTACATACATATATAATAACAAATCATAACATTATTATACTATGTATTTATTATATGTAATGTATGTATAAATAATACATTCATACAATTTTTCTTTCATTTTAATTGTCTTTTCTTTATCTCTTTATTATATAGCCTAGTTTAGGCTTTGGTGGAGTAAGATGTTATGTGGGTTTCATTTGGTTTAATTTTGTTTGTTTGTTAGTACCTTTGTTTTCTTTTTCTTTTAATTCCTTATTCACTTTCTTCCCCCTCTAAAATGGCAAAAAAAAAAAATCTTGTTCTTTCTTCCTCTTTCTCCACTTATTTTATTGCTTTTAGTTATTTTTCACTCCTTCATCTTTATAGCCATCATCTGCTAGCTCTCTCTCCTGATTCTCCTCTTCACTTTTTAAATGTCTCTTACTTTCTTATTTTTCTCATGCTGAAAGAACTGTAAGTCCACTATGAGAAATAACTATTAAGTTTATATATTTTCACTTCACTCATGTTGTTGTGGCTATTGATACAGTGAATCACATGGTTGATACCCACTGTGTAATGTCTGATCTAGTTCACAGCTATTTTTTATTGGTGCTGATGATAACAGCTAATCTCACCATTTTTTGTCTTCGGGTGGCAATTCATCTTACATATTTAACATCAGGCACTGAACATTTATTTTAAGGCTCTACATTGGTTGCTAGCTTTATTGCCACTCCTTACCCTTCCCCTTTTTCTAAGATGATTGGAACACTACAAGTTTACAGGGTAGTGATTCTGCTTATTGAACTATACTCACAATTCAGTCAAACAACTACAAACCTCACTTCTCACACAAACCAGCCCCATTCAAGCTCCAAAAATATTTCAACACACAGAATGAGAGAGACAAAAATCCCAGATCAGGGATCAGACTCTGTGAGTAGGAACAGCTAGTAAGGCACCTCAGTTCCCACCCCTGGATATCTGTTCACCATACATCAAAACCAGAGAGAAATTATGAGAACAAAAGTGACAACTATACACCAAAGGGAACATGAATAAAAAAAGAATAATCCATCTTAATCAACATGGAAGTCCAAGACCTCTGAAGACATGAGGAAATAGGCAAATGAAACTCCCTCCCAAATTTACAACCTCCTGAACAAAGGAACACACAGATATGAAAAATTATGAAGTTCCAAAAAACACAATAAAAAACTTATCATTAAAATGTTCAGTGAGATACAAAAATATCTAAGGAAAGGAATTAAAGAGGTAATGGACATGTCAATAAAGAAAAAGAAATACTGAAAAGAAACCAATCCAAACAAATAAAAATGAAAGTCACAATGAAATAAATTAAAATTCACTTGAAAATATAATCAACAGATTAAGTTACATAGAAAATATAAATTTGGGCCTTGAAAATGGAAATTGGGCTTTGAAGACAGGGTAAATAAACTTGAATACTCAGCCTTCAATAAGAGAAAATAAAAGACTATCAAGAGATCAAATTTGGGAGTCACTGGGATAAAGAGAATATAGAAAAACAAAATAAAGGCTTTAAGAATCTTTTCAGTTAAATTATAACAAAAAGTTTTCCCAAACAGAAATTAAATGGACAAACACATACTGAATTCGTGATATGGATACACTAAAAAGAATTCCTGACCACTAAGTCAGCACTACAAAAAACACTCAAAGAAACACTACACACAGAAGAAAACTCAAAAACAAATTCTAAAACATGCAATTTGGAGGAAACTCTCTAGAAGATCAACTAATTAAATGAAAATTAAGTTTTAATTAAATATAGAAAACAAATCAAGATGGTAGGAAAGAATATTTTCAAGATAATACTGAATATAAATGGTCTCAACTCCCCCAATAAAACACATTGGTTGGGAGAATGTATTAAAAAAACAAGATCCATCAATATGCTCTATGCAACACATCTCATAGACAAAAACACCCACAGGCAGTGTGTGTGTGTGTGTGTGTGTGTGTGTATTTCTATAGCAACTGGAGTCCCCAAACAGGCATAAATATTTATTTTCATATCTGACTAAGTAGATTACAAGTAAAAATTAATCAGAAGAGAAAAAGAAACTCACTACATATTGATAAAGGAAACAATCCAACAAGGATGTATAATGATAATAAATATATATGCTCCAAATATCAGTATACCTAATTACATTAGAAAAAATCCTTTTTGATATTAAATTTCAGACAGACCTTGATGCAATAATCCTGGGTGATTTCAGCACACCACTTTCACTTACAGACAGTCATCTGTATAGTCAATAAAGATATTTCTGACCTGAATAATACTACAAATCAAATGGATCTAACAGACATGAACAGAAGATTTCATGCAAACGCAGCTCAATTCACTTTCTTCTCTGCAATTCATGGAATCTTTTAGAAAATAGACCTTACTCTAGTTTACAATGTAAGTCTTAGAAAATACAAAAGAAAAACTTTTATAACACCATGTATCATCAAGTCACAATGAAATTAAATTAGAAATAAATAGCAAGAAAAATTAAAGAAACCATATAAGCATATGGAGATTGAACAATAATGTTTTAAATTAGTAATGGCTCCCAGAAGAAATACAGAAATTCTAACAAACAAATGAGAACAAAAATACAATGTAGCAAATTCTCTGGGAAAGCATTAAAGCAGAACTAAGAGGAAAGTTTATAGCACCAAGTGCCTACACAAACGCGCGCACAAGCGCGCGCGCGCACACACACACACACACACACACATACACACCAGAAAACAGAGAGATCCCAAATAAATAATATAATATTCCACTTCAAGGCACTAAAAAAGGAAGAACAAACTAATTCCAAAATCAGAAGAAGATATGAAATAACTGAGAAAAGAGCAAAAATTAATAAAATTGAACATAAAAACACAAAGGATCAATACAAGAAGGAGTCGGTTCTTTGAAGGGATAAACAATATTGATAAACCCATACTAACCAAAACAAAGAGAGGGAAGGCCCAAATGAACAAAATTCAAGATAAAAAAGGAGATATCACCACAGACAATTCTGAAATCCAGGGGTTCATTTGAAAGTATTTTGAAAATTTATACACCAATAAACCGAAAAACTAGAAGGCAATGACAAATTTCTAGATACATATGACCTGCCTAAATTGAGCCAGGAAGATATAAAAAAACCTAAACACACCAATACCAAGCAATGAATTTTAGGCAGCAATTAAAAATAAAATAAAATAAAGAAAAGCCCAGGATCCGATGGATTCTCAGCTGAATTTTACCAGACCATTAAAGAACTAATGCCAGGCCTCCTCAAATTATACACTATGTAATAGAAAGGGAGAGAACAATCCCAAATACATTTTATGAAGCCAGTATAACTTTAAAACCAAAAACAAAGAAACATCAGGAAAGAAACCTTCAGACCAAAATCTCTAATGAACATAGATGTAAAAATCCTTAAATAAAAATATTATCAAATTGTAATCAACAATATATTAAGATTGTATTCCATGATCAAATGGGTTTTATCTGAAGGATGCAAGTTTGGTTGATTGGACCAATATACACAAATCAACAAGTGTAATACACCACACAAATAAATTAGTAACAATAATAATATGATCATCTCAATAGATGCAGAAAACCACTCTTATTTGATAGAGTTCTTAAAACTCTAGACAGAAAAATCATGCAAGATAAATAAATTAAGGGTTACAAATAGGGAAAGAAGAAGTCAAGTTATCTCTTTTAGTTGATGACATTATCATATATTTGGAAAACTAAAAAACCTTCACCAGAAAATTTCTACACTGATAAAAAAATTCAGCAATTAGTAGGAAACAAGACCAACATTCATAAATCAATAGCTTTTCTATATTCTAATAGTGACTCGGCTGTGAAAGAAATCAGGAAAACTATCTTATTCAAAAATAAGATTAAAATATTTGGGAACAAATCTAACCAGGGAATGAAAATCCTGTACAATGAAAACTAGAGAACACTAAAGAAATTGAGGAAAAACTTAGATGATTAAAAGACTTCCAAAATTCCTGAATTAATATTGTTAAAATAGTCATATTACCAAAAGCATGCAATCCACATCAAAGTACCAATGACATTCTTCACAGAATTATAAAAAGTTCTAAAATACATAAATAAAAGACCCAAACAGCCAAAGCAATCCTGAGCAAGAAGAGTGATGATGGAGGCATCAAAAAAATTGGTGTAGAATTATACTACAGCATTATCATAACAAAAACAAAATGGTGTTGACATCAAAATACACATGAAGACCAATAAGAATAGAACAGAACATACAAAGACAAATCCCCACAGTTATAGTCATTTGATAATTGACAAAGGTGCCAAAAATATATGTTGGAGAAATGATAGCCTTTTTAACAAATGGTGCAGGAAAAACTGTATATCCATATGTGGAGAATGAAACTAGATTCCTAACTCTCATCCTGCATGAAAGTCAATCAAAGAGGATAAGAGACATAGGAATTAGACCAGAAACTTTGCAACTGCTAAAAGAAACCATAGATTAAATACTTCAACATATTAGTGCTGATACTGACTTCCTCAACAAGACCTCTAAAGCTCAAGAAATAAACCCAAGAATCAATAAGTGGTATTATAATCAAATTAGAAAGTTTATTCACAGCAAAGAAAATGACTTACAATGTAAAGAGAGAGCCTACAGAATGTGAGAAAATCTTTCTTAGCTACCCCACCAACAGGGAGTTAATATCCAGAATATATCCAGAACTTAAAGAAATACTTAACGCCAAAAAATAAAATAAAATAACCCAGTTAATAAATTGGTAGAAGAACTGAACAGATATTTCTCAAAATAAGAAATACAAAGAGCCGACAAATATATGAAAAAATTTTCAACATCTCTGCAGTTAGGGAAACAAAAATCAAAGCTGCATGGAGATTCCATTACACTACTTTTAGAATGGCAATCATCTAGAATACAAATAATTACGGAAGCAATGGTGCATGTGCTGTTTTAAAGCCCTGTGGATATAGACTGAGGAGTGGGATAGCTGGGTTAAATGGTGGTTCCATTTCAAGTTTTCCAGGGAATCTGCATACTGCTTTTTTTATTGGTTGCACCAATTTGCAGTCCCACCAGCAATGTATGAGTGTGCATTTTCCCCCCATCCTCGCCAACCCTTATTGTTGTTTGTATTCTATAATTCTAGTGACTCAAGAGGCTGAGGCAGGAGGATCACAAGTTTGAGGTCAGTCTCAGTAATTTAGTGAGGACCTAAGCAATCTAGTGAGATCCTGTCTCAAAACAAAACAAATAAAATAAAATAAATAAAAATGGCTGGGAATGTGGCTTAGTAATTAAGAGTTCAATCCCTGGTACCAAAATGAATTTTAAAAAAGGAGTACAAGTAATATACAAATAATCAATCTGGTGAGAACATGTGTGCGGGGGGAACTCATACATTATTGGTGGGACTAAATATTAGCACAACCACACTAGAAAATACTATGGAGATTCTTCAAAAGACTAGGTATAGAACCACCATAGACCCAGGTCTCCTACTCCTCATTATTTATGTAAAAGAACTACAATGGGCATATTACATAATACAGGCACATCAATGTTTATAGCAATGCAATACACAATAGCCAAATTATAGAACTATTCCAGGTGCCCATCAGCAGATGAGTGGATAAGGAAAATATGGTATCTATACACAAAGGAGTTTTTCTTATTTTTTATTAAATTATTTATTTATTCTAATTTGTTATACATGATGGCAGAATGCAATTCATTTCATATTACACATATACAGCAGAACTTTTCAAGTCACTGATTGTACATAAAGTATTTGCACACCATTCATGTCTTCATACATGTACTTAGGGTAATGATGTCTAACTCATTCCACCATCATTAATACCCCTTTGCCCCCTCCCTTCCCCTCCCTACCCTTTGCCCTATCTAAAGTTCCTCCATTCCTCCCATGCTCCCCCCCACATCACAATTATGAGTAAGCATCCTCATATCAAAGAAAACATTTAGTCTTTGTTTTTTGGGGGATTGGCTCACTTCACTTGGCATTGTGTTCTCTAACTCCATCCATTTACCTGCAAATGCCATGATTTTATTCTATTTTATTGCTGAGTAATGTTCCATTGTGTATATATACCAAAGTTTCCCTATACACTCATCTACTAAAGGGCATCTGGGTTGGTTCTACAATTTAGCTATTGTGAATTGTGCTGCTATACACAATGATGTGGCTGTGTCCCTGTAGTATGCTGTTTTTAAACCCTTTGGATATAGACTGAGGAGTGGGATAGCTGGGTTAAATGGTGTTTCCATTTCAAGTTTTCCAAGTAATCTGCATACTGTTTTCCATATTGGTTGCACCAATTTGCAATCCTACCAGCAATGTATGAGTGTGCATTTTTCCCCACATCCTCGCCAACACTTATTGTTGTTTGTATTCTTGATAGCTGCCATTCTGACTGGAGTGAGATGAAATTTTAGAGTAGTTTTGATTTGCATTTTTACTCAGACATAAAGAAAAATGAAATTATGGCATTTGCTGATTAATGAAAGGAATTAGAGAATATCACAGTAAATGAAATAAGTCAAACTCAGAAAGTCAATCGCTAAATGTTTTCTCTCATATGCAAAAGCTAGAGCAAAGAAAGAGAAATGGGATGGCATGGATCTAAGCAAAGTAAAGGGAGGATCAGTAAAGTACAAAAAGGAGAGTGAGGAGGATGCAGAAGGGACAGGAAAAGAGAGAAAATGCAACATGAATTTGACAAAATTTTGCTGTATACATACAGAAATATAACACAGTGATTTCCATTTATATGTATATGTATAAAATACCAATAAAACAAATAAATAGATGAACAGAAAGAAGAAGATAGGCATGGTGGGGTATGCCTGTAATTCCAGTGGCTCAGGGGCCAAGACAGTGGGATCACAAGTTCAAGGCAGCCTCAGCAAATCAGTGAGATCCTGTCTCAAAATAAAAATGAAATGGGCTGGGGATATGACTCAGTGGTTAAGTTTCCCCTGGGTTCAATCCTTGGTACCAAAAAGAAAGAAGAAGAAAAAAGGAGGATCAGTGGAGTAGAGGAAGAAAAATAGGGAAAGAGGAAGCACTGAGAAATGCTGGGAATGTAGCTCAACAGTGAGATGCACCCAAGTTCAATTCCCAGTATTGGAAAAAGAGTAAACCCATATGCATCATACTACCTGATTCAAAATATACTACAAAGTTACAGTACATAATTCAAATACCAAAATAAATTCCATCTGTGTATGATTGTGTCCAAATTAATGCCACTTATGTGTAACTCTAATGCACTAACAAAAGCATATAAAAGGAGAAAAGTTTTATTTTGATTTATAGTTTCAGAGGTTTGAGTTCATGGTCACTTTTCTCTCTGCCCTTTGGACTTGGGGTGTGGCGATACATCATAATAAAAGCATATGGCATAGGAAAACTTTTCACCTCATGGTAGTTGGGAGGCAAAGACAGAGAAGGTAAGGATTTCAGGACTTAAAATCTCCTTCAAGGTCTTTTTTCAATGACCTAACCTTCTTCCTCTTGGCCCCATCTCCTAAAGGTTCCACCACTTCCTGGTAGTGCCATAGTCTGGTGACCGAAATTTTAGCATAGAGACCTTTAAAGGGCTTTTAATGCCAGTACGATGATGTTTGGTTATTTACTATAACTTTGTAGCATATTTTGAAATCAGGTAGTATGATGAATATCAGTTTACTCTTTTTCCAATACTGAGAATTGAACCTAGGGGCACAGCACTTCTTTCTTCACTTTTTCTTTTTCTTTTTTTTTAATTTTTTTTTTTTAATCTTGAGACAGGGTTTAATTAAGTTGTCGAGGCTGGCCTTAAATGTGTAATCCTCCTGCCTCACTCTCTTGAATAGCTGGGATTATATGTATGGACCACCATGCTGAGCAAGTTGTGTCCTTTTTGAAAAAAAAATTGTTTTGCTATTCAGGGTCTTTGTGGTTACAGATGAATTTTACGTTTTTCCCCCCATCTTTGTGAAGAATGATTTGCTTTTTGATAGAGATTGTGTTGAATCTGTACACTATTTTAGGTAGTATAGACATTTGATTTTTTAAACACCATTGATTCTTTTAACCCATGAAAATGGGGTATCTCTTCATTTATTTATATCTTCATCAATTTTATTCATAATGTTTCATAGTTTTTAATGCAGAGAGCTATTACTTCCATAGTTAAATTTCTTTGAAAGTTTTTATTTTTTATTCTATTGTAAATGGGATAATTTTCTTGATTTTTTTCCCAGACAGGTCACTAGTAGTGTATGAAAATGCTGCTGATTTTATTTTATTTTTCTTGCAGTACTAGAGGTCAAATCCAGAGTCTTGTGCATACTAGGAAAGCACTCTCTCTCACTGAGTCATGATGGTTTTTATTCTGAAATTTTACTGAATTTATTTATTTGTTCTAACAATTCTTTTGGCAGAATATTTGGGATTTTATATAAGACGCAAAAAGGGACAGGTTAACAAAAAGGTTAACTTCTTCCTTTTCAATTTGAATGCTTTTTATTTCACTCATCTAATAACTCTGACTAGAATTCCAGTACTAAGTTGAATAGGTATGACAAGAGTAGGTATACTTGATTTATTCTGGATATCAGAATAAAAGCTTTCAATGTTTCCCTCTTTAGTAGATGTTAACTATGTGTTATTGCATATATGGTTTTCTGCATGTTCAAGTTAATTCCCTTCATACCTAATTTTTTGAGAGATTTTATGATGAGTTGACGAATTTTGTAAAATGCCTTTTCTACATCTATTCAAATGATCCTGTGGTTCTTACCCTTCCTTCTGTTAATGTGATATATCATACTTGCTGACTATGTTGAACCATCCTTCTATTCTTCAGAGGAAGCCATTTGATCATCTTGAGTGATATTTTTTAATATGCTTCTAAATTCAACTTGATAATACCATTGATAACTTTTGCATTTATGTTGATCAGAGATATAGGGATGTAGTTTTGGAATTTTTTTCTAGTGGTCCATTCTCAATTCAGAAAAGTGTGTGTCCTATTATAGTTAGTTGGAATGTTCAGTCCATTTGATATAGAGTGTAATTTAGGTCCAATGTCTCCTTATTGAATTCTATTTGGATGATCTGGACCATTTCTGAAAATGAGGTGTTAAAGTTTCCTACATTGTTTTATTACAATTCATCACTCACTTCAGATCTATTAATCTTTTATTATTATACAGTTACCTTCTTGTCTCTCTCTTTTTATTTTTTTTACTTTTCAACTTAAAGTCTGTTGAATTTCTTATAAGAATAGTCACATCCCTTCTCTTTTTGGAAATTTTTGAAGAAAATATCTTTTTTGCCATGTCTTTATTTCTAGTCTGTGTATGTCCTTTATTAAGTAACTCTTTTAGTCAACATATTGTTCAGTTTAGTTTTAGTTTTTTTTAATTATTCAGCTACTCTGTTATTTTATTGGAAAATTTATCCATTTACATTCAAGGTAATTATTGATAGATTAAAAGTAACAGTACCATTTTGTTGTTTCTAGTTGCTTATAGATCCTTTGCTTCTTTTTTTCTCTCTTGCTGTCTTCCTGTGTGGCTAAGTGATTTCTCTGGGTATACTTGACTTTTTATTTTTTTAATATTTGTGTGTGTGTATATATTATTGAGTTTTGTGGTTACCACAAAGCTTACAAAAATATTTCATTGTTAAATATGATATTTTAAGCTAATAACAACTTAACTTTGCAAACATAATCCCTACTTTTATTTCACTACTACAGTATTTTTAATTTTTGGTATCCCAATTTACATATTTTTTTTATTTTGCTTATTAGTGTAGCAATTATTTTGATAGTTGTTTCTCTTCTAACCTTAACACTGGAGATACTAGTTATTTACATACTATAGCAACAGAATTAGAGAAGCCTCAATTTGACAATGTACCTACTTTTACCTACTTTTTAATAGACTTCTAGATGCTATTACTCATAAGCATCCTTTTCTTTCAAATCAATCAAGTCCCTTTAGCATTTTTTGTAAGAAAGCTGTGATGGTGATGAACTTTATTAGTTTTGTCTGAAAAAGTCTATCTCATTTCAGTCCTCAAAACCTCCTCCTCCTCCTCCTCCTCCTCCTCCTCCTCCTCCTCCTCCTCTTCTTCTTCTTCTTCTTTCAATACTTTGAATTTATCAACCCTCTTATATACTTGCTAAGAAGTCTGCAACTAATTATATTGAAATCTTTGTGTTATTTGCTCCTTTTCTCTTACTGCTTTCTGGGTCCACCCTTTGTCTTTATTTCTTAGAGTAGCATTATTTGGATGACATCTGAGTGAAGACCTTTGAACTTCTTGTACCTGGAAATTTACATATTTCTAGAGTCTGGAATGCTTTCTACTACTATTTCTTTAAGTTTTCTACCAATTTATCTTTCTCTTCTCTTTTTGGCATTCCTATGACTCAAACATTTGCTCTTTGGTTGCTGTCCTATAATCCTGAAAATTTTCTTCATTATTTGTTAATCTATTTTTATTTTTTTCTGCTCCAAATACATATTTTCAAGTAACCTGTCATTACATTCACAAATTCTTTTTTGTGCTGTTGATTCTATTACATTCTTCCCTTTTAGTTACTTATTAAATTTTTTCAGCTCAGGATGTTTTTTTAATAATGTTTTTTTTTTTAGTTGTTGATGTTCATTGTCTGTATTTTTATGTGGTGCTGAGGATCAAACCCAGTGCCTCACGTATGCTAGGCGAGCACGCTACCACTGAGCCACAACCCCACCCCAGGATGTTTTTTTTTTAATTACTTGAATCTCTATTAAATTTATTATTCTGGTCCCATATTGCTTTTATCATTTTTCTATTGTTGTTCTGATGTTTGTTTCTTTTCATTTCATTGAGCTTTCTGAAAACAATTATTCTGAATTGGTCATCGACTCATTCATACAGCTCTATTTCTTTAGACATGGTAACTAACTCTTTAATTTTCCCTTTGATGATGTCATATTCTCTGTTTGTTCTTGATCCCTGTGGTTATGTGTCAATATTAGCACACTTAAAGAGCTAGATTGTTACAGGAGTCTTGGCAGAATTTCTTTGTCCAGGAGAACACTGGTGCAGCACTGAGGCATGTTAGAAGTCTGAGCCTGCTCTGGTTAGTACAATGCTAGAGTGCTGCCCAAATCCTGAAACAGGTGCAGCCAGTGCAGTGCTGGTGCAGGCCAGAAGCCCAAGGCCACAAAGGGCTGCCTGCTATTAAAGGTTCTCTGGAGTTCAGGGTTACTGACTGACCAGTAGTGATAACAGTTCAAGAACGGACTCTGCCACATAAGCCAGAAGCATGGGGCCAAGTGCCTCCCTCTAGGGGGTCATTCTACAAATACAAATTTGGTATATTGGGACAATGGGAGGATCTGCCTGGGTCTGGTTTTCATTGTAGTGGGGCCAGCTTTGGAATCCAAGGCAAAGTTCTATGCTCATTTTGCTCTTTCCCAGAAGGGCAATATCTTTAGCTACATCATGCTGCCTGGTATTGATGTGGATAATAATTTCTACCTTCTTTTATGTACCTTTTCTTTTTCTTGCACTACAACTAGGTACTGTGAACTCTCACCTAGTTTGATTGATTGATTGATTGATTGATTTTAGCTCTTTTTGAAGGCCTTTCCAAGTGTGGGCAATTATTCAAATTGACTTTTTTGTGGGAGGATGTTTGGTGGAGAGTCCTACTTTACCATCTTGCTTCACCCACCTCTTTCCTTGACTCTATTTAGGCTGTTATTATTTTTCTGTATTTTTTCTCTATAATTTATCTTCTTTATTCATGAATATGTTATCAGACTATTCCCTAAAAGTTAATTTTATATTTGATGCATCCTTGTGCATGCTGCCCAATTTATGGGTCATCTTTCTTAACATCAATTAGTTTGATCATGTACATGAGAATTATAGCTTCCGATTTTATTTGAGTAAAGAAACCTCCCTTTTCCCATCCTTCCCTTATTTTGTTCTTCTGTATTTTAGTTGCTTCTACTTAGTCTCCTCATGAATCAACTCCAGATACGAACCATGAAAAATATTTCCCTTCTTAATGGTGACATCAGTGATAACAGATTCTGTCATTGAGCCAAGGGACAATTTAACTAAGTTTCCAATTTTAAAAATATGATATGTTGGTTGGGGGGCTGGGGATATAGTGCAGTTGGTAGAGTGCTTGCCTTGTATACACAAGGCCCTGAGTTCAATCCCCAGCATCACCAAAAAAAAAAAAAAAGGATATATTGGTTCTCTTGTCTACTTTGTCCCACAGTGTCCTCCAAATTCTCAATCCTAGGATCACAGAAAAATTCTAACATTTCTTGAGAAGTAATGGATTGGGCAAGAGTCATTCCCATCCTAGAGCTGAAGTAGTAAGTGTATTAACTCTAGTTACAGTGCTGTATAGAACTTTAAAAAATATATTGCTGCATAATAACTATACTAAAGAATGGATTCTATTGTGGTATATCTGTATATACATATAACATAATTTTACCATTTTACTCCCCAATACCTCCTTTTGCCCTCCACCTTCTCCATCACCTGGTGTCCTCCTCTACCCTAATGGTCTCTCTTCTGCTTTCGTGACATACCTTTTTTAAAATTTTCCTCTAACTTCCACATAAGAGAGAAGACATAGAACACTTACCTTTCTGACTCTGGCATATTTCACTTAACATGATGCTCTCCAATTCCATTCAATTTCTTGCAATGACATAATTTTATTCTTGTTTATAGCTGGATAAAGCTCCAGTGTATATATAGTTCCACATTTTCTTTATCAATTCATCCACTGACAGACACCTAGGCTGGGTCCACAACTTGGCTATTGTGAATCGTGCTGCTATCAACACAGGTCTGAACATATATAAAGTATACTGTGATTAATTCTTATGGATAAAGAAAGTATAGTTGGATCATGTAGTACTTATTACATTTTTGGATTTTTGAGAAAATTCCATACTGATTTCCAGAGTGGGTATACTACTTTACATTCACAAGCACAACATATAAGCTTCTGTTCTTCCCAGCATCCTAGCCGGAATTTATTATTATTTGTATGCTTGATCACTGTCATTCCGACTGAAATAAGATGTAATCTCTGTGCAGTTTTGATCTGTATTTTCCTGATAGTTAAAGATGTTGTATGTTTTTCATATAGTTATTGACAATTTGTGCTTCTTTTGAGAGATGTCTATTTAGTTATTTTGCCCATGTATTAAATAGGCTGTTGTTTGGTTGATTTTATTTTGGCACATACATTTTTTTTTAAACACCACATTATTAAACAGCTTTACTCTAGGAGGTTTTAGCTTTGTAACCTCACAGCTTTGTTGTCTGGTCTTTAGAGATACAGAATTTGATTATGACTCCAGTTGTATCTTTTAGGTTTTCTTCAATTTTATGTTTTACTGCCATTGATTGGAGCTCAGGTGGTCCTTTAAATATAAATTCATTGTGCTATCCCAACCACAAATACTAGGTCACTATTAGAAACACATTGCTGAGAAAAATTATGATGGCCATGATATTAACAAATTGTTTTACAAGGTGGTTTTAGAAATGATGCCTGTATACATGTATTTATCCAAGGAAGAACATTTTTACATACTGAAATTGGCAACAGAATGTTAATCAACCTTATCTAGCTGGGGATGCCCCAATTCAGCTCTCAAGGCCATAATGTGGCCATACTCATTCTAGGTTGATCTGGAAGGGAAAATAAGGTTTCCACATAGGTGAAACTATGTATGGACTAGTACAATTTCTTTTTGTTGCTATTTCCCTTTTCTTAATTCATTTCACATTCTCTTTCATCTGAATTATTGCAACAGTTGTCCAGTTAGTCTCTTCTTACTGGTTTCTTTTCTTCCATGACCAGAATAAGTATTATTTTAAAAATGTAATCATGGAAGATCTTTGCAATAAAGAATCTAATAGTTCCCAATGCTTATAGGAAAAAATCTGACTTCCTAAGCATAGCATCAAAAACCTTTATGATTTATCCTTAACTACAATCTCAGCTTGTTCTGCTGAAACTTAAGTGCCTTCTCTGCCAGCCAAAACTCTGCCAGCACAGTAAGAGAATGTCATTCTATTACTACAAGTCTTTCTTTCTCCTGGTTCTTCTACCAGAAATATTTTATTTTTTCTAAAATACACCTTCTCAGCAACCCTTACCTCTCCAGTGGACTGGAAAAATCTTCCTTTCTTTAATAAGCAGGCTAAAGATCTTTTTCTGTATTTCCAGCACTTGAATAACAGTTCAGTTGAAGGAGTTATTATGCTGTATTATTTGTTGAGGTATTTATCATACTTATTACTTATAAATA
Source organism: Urocitellus parryii (assembly GCF_045843805.1). Classification (NCBI taxonomy): domain Eukaryota; kingdom Metazoa; phylum Chordata; class Mammalia; order Rodentia; family Sciuridae; genus Urocitellus; species Urocitellus parryii. Next base: position 81,315,125 of record NC_135540.1, read on the forward strand.
ATTTTATAAACAAAAATAGATTTATATGACTGCTTCTTTCCAGAGAGTCTTGTTTCACTCATCCATGAACCTTCAATGTATAGAACAGTGTCTTCATACAGCAGGTACTTAATGTTGGTGATAATCCATATTCAAACCCAGTAGTATATTCCTCCTCCAACCCAGTAGCTAAAATGCATATATCAAATCAAAATGGGACCTTATGTCTAGACAGAGAGCTAAGAAAGGGAAGAATGTTTTAAATATACTCTACAAACTTGAGAAAAAAGTAAAATGTTGATCCTAGATAAAGAACAATTTAAGGAAGACAGTTAAGTTTGTATTTAACTATTAGTTGAACTTTTTATACAGGGAGTCCAAAGACAATTTTTAAAGGATCCAATATGCAGTCATTCCTAAGTTTTCATAAAGTAACTACTCAAAGTTTTCAATAGTACAAGCCTACCCATTGAGAAAAAGGCAAGAAATTATCTTCAGATGAGAACAGTTGAATCGTCTTAGATTAAATTGTGTGGTTTCTCATCTGTAACTAAATCCTTTTTAAAATTTCATTTTTTTAATGGCAGACCAAATATTTAAGGTAATAATTAAAGACAAGCATCTACTACAAGTACCCCACTAGAGATCATTAATAAAAGATGTTGTGACTTTGCTAAAGGTCAATAAGTTGGTGATTATAAAAAAAGAGTTGTTAAGAAAGTGGCAGAACTAAGACGTAGCAGTCACAGAAATAACAACTTTAGTGGACTAACCAGTCACCATCTGCCCAGAACTCTGTGTACTTTTGTTAATTCTTTCATTGTAAACCAATTCCCCAAAGGCAGGTGTCATTTATCTAATTTTATGGACTGAGTTTCTAGAGGTTCAGTTGCTGAGAATCATATAGGTAGAAAATGAGTAGGCCAGAATTAGAAAGCAGATCTACCTTATTCCAAAGCTCCAGTGACTTCCCACATAGAACAGATTTAAACAAACAAAAGAAGAAGGAGAAACTGTCATTCAGTATAAAGTTTATTAAAGATGACCTCAAAGAACTAATTAAATTAAGTACTGAGAATGATGACAGGAACAAAGAGACTGAATGGAATCTCCCCAAATGGCACTGAGAATCAAGCCATCACTCTGAAACAATGAGAAAGTAGCTTAAGTTCACCCCATTATAGAACAAAAAATATAAAATATAAAGATTCGTGAAAATCATTTCAAAACTGTTTTACAAACAGTTTTGTAGAAAGTCATAGTGGCTTTCAATCACAAAGCCTTCCCAGAAATCTGGTGATGATCCCTGAAAGTCAAACAACACCTTTCATGACCATGCCATCCCTATAACCTACCCTTTTCTTTCCCTTCTCATTTGTCTCTGGAATCATTCACTGATTAACTATTCAAGCAGAGTTAGGTGTTATACTATTGCTCTTAGTGTATCAATAAACAAAGATATAGCATACACTCAACCATAAAGATTCTGGTGTTCATAAATTCACTGCACACAGCACTGAATGCTGTGCTATGTATGAAGATGTTAAATCAAGTATGTGCTGATAGGTGGGCTAATATTTTTTATCGTGTTCTATGCATGTAACTCATGAAAATATCTAGTACTCAGTCTAACTAAGGACAAAATGATGCCTTATATTTTATATCACATATTTGAAAAGTGTTGACACAACTCTGTCATCTTGTTCTGTCAATACCATTGATTATTGCTGGTATATGTCATTAATACATCAACATTTTCATGGAAACTAAAAAACAATAATATTAAAGATTATTTAGTTAGTTTCATACTGGAAAGTGAACAATTAAATAGCATGGTGACAAATTCAATCTCAAATTAGCCCATTACCATGAAGAAAGACAGAATATAAATTATTGTATTAGGCACAATATATAGCTAGACATAAAATACAAGTGTGTACAGATATTTCAGACAGGTAAACAAATCAACTGTCTTAACCAGCAAGAGGTGTCTGGAGACTAAGGGAGTGCTAATAGGTACTTAGTAAGTACCTCTTCATTGACTGCACCATGTTTGGAGATGAGGACAACTACACTACTGAATTCAGTCTTTCAAGAGCATTAAATATGGTCTGATAATTTAACTATGTTCTAGATTCATACTTTATACACACACACACACACACACAAAACATCTAATAAGGTGACTAATACTTAATATTCATGAAATGTGTCTTTTCTTCTTTCCTTCTTGTAGTGTCGAAAAAAGTAATAAAAATCACAGAAATGAATTATTTCATGTTTTCCAACACTAAGTGTATTCTGAAAATTCCACATCTCACATAGGAAGTTTAATTATTAAAAAGTCAGATGGAAATAGAAGATAAATTCTAAAGAGATGGTCCTTCAGTACCCTCCATGATGACTCTACCTTGATCAGGCCACTGCCACCTTGTGGCTTTTTGATTCAATGGTTTTGAAATATGATTCATTCCGAACCTATCAGAATCAAGTTTGAACTAAAGGTGATTATCTTTCCCAAATATTTACTTTGGGAGTAAACTGTTTCTAGTTTTATTTTAATTCTGTAGAGATAACTCCTTTCATTCTTGCTTCTATTTTCACATGCTCAAACAACAATACCATTAATAACATAAAATAAAATCTTGAACTTCTTAAAATTGTCTGATGCCTAAATTACTTAAAAAAAATAACAGGTAACTAAAGGTTACTTAAGTAATAAATATTACACATATAGATGTCACACTTCTTCTATTATTTATTGAATCATTTTTAGTATGGTTTTCACATGGGCTTAAAACAAAATCTTTGTCATTTCATTTATACTATTATGAAGTAGAGCCTTCTGAGCTTTCATAATTAAGTTCATTTTTGTATAATATACTCTTCTCTTATTACACTAAGTAAAAATCCATTTGTCATTAGCCACCTATCCTCATTTGCATTGGGAAGAAATTGATTTAATGCATCATTTAGTTAAATAGTAATAAAAATCATGGAAATAATTAGAGTTCATGTGGCTGGCTAGACCACAGATACTTCAGAGAAAACTCCTTGTCTTCTGCCTCAACATTTATTATGTAACTTTTATATGATTTTGATTAGTATCCATTTTTTTCTAAGAATTCATTGAGTTTTACTTTATATCATTTTCTCTCTAATTTATTTTTATATATCTCTTCCCTGACCCAGTAAAAGTTGTCAATTTTTTTTGTATTCATGGCACATTACTGAGTAGAAGAATGCTTGATCAAAAACTTGAAAGGATAATATTACTATCAAATTACTCACATTAAAGTTTATTCCTTCCAGCTTCATTCTCAGCCATAATGAGATACTTCATACATTATCATTGTATGTGAGATGCTTTATACACAATCTTTGTTTATCAACTTTGAAGACCATCTATGCATATATAGACTATCATTTTTTTATTTCTCAAACATTGAATATTATTTTCCTTCCATAATTGCTTTGGGTTAATGTCTACATGCTCATTTTTGAAAGTATGAAAATGAGCCTACATGGTTTTTAAATGTTTTGAGCAGATCTTTAAATTGCAGTTATTGAATAGATTCAGATGTGCCAAAAGAGAAGAAAAAACGATTTCAAATAACATTCCCCTCTATTTAACATTCTGGTCATACAAGCAAGTAACTTGTCAATGTGCTTAGCCTACATTTTAATTATGGCATGAAGGACATGCTTGTTAACCCTCAGTTCTTCCATCTATGTGGAGCTACAGATGTTTCATTCCCATGGTTTCACTTATCATTATGATGGGGACATTTATGTAGGTAATGTGTGTCTCTGTTTAAATTATATGGCTATTGTGAATTGCTATTACAAACATTGGAATGCAGATGTCAATATAGTATGAGGATTTCAGTTCTTTCGGATAAACATCAAGGAGTGAAATACCTGGGTCATATGGTGGTTCCAACCCTAGTCTATCGAAGAATCTCTATATGGATTTCCATAGTGGTTGTACTAATTTCCAGTTCCACCTACAATGCTTAAATCTTCCTTTTTCCCTACATTCATCCAAGTATTTATTATTTGTATTCTTAACTGTTGCATTCTAACTGGAATAAATGAAATCTCAGTGTAGTTTCAATTTGCATTTTCATGAGAGCTAAGGATGTAAAACATTTTTTTTCATATATTTGTTAGTCATTTGCATTTCTTATTTTGAGAAATATCTATTTAGTTCATTTGCTCATTTAATGATTTGGGTGGTTGTTGTAGTTTTTATTTTCTTCTCTTTATTCTTTTTTTTTTGACGTTAAGTTTTTTTTAAGTTCTTTATATAATCGGAAGAGTAATCCATTGTCAGAAGATTAGCTGGCAAAGATTTTATCCCATTCTATAGGCTGTCTCTTCAGACTTGTTTTCTTTGCAGTGAAGAAGCTTTTTAAATTCAATTCCATCCTATTTACTTATTCTTGGTTTTATTTCTTGAGTTTTAGGAGTCATATTAAGGAAGTCAATATTTGTGCCAATAATGTTGGAATGTTGACCCTATGCTTTCTTCTAGCAGTTGCAATTTTGGGTCTAATTCCTAGGTCTTTGATCCACTTTGAATTGATTTTTATGTAGGATTAGATATTTATAGCAACACAATCTGCAATAGCTAAGTGATGGAACCAGCCTAGATGTATGTCATCAGATGAATGGTAAAGAAAATGTGGTATACATGCACATGGAATTCTACTCAGCTTTTGAGAAGAAGGAAATCATGTCACTTGCTGGTAAATGGATGGAAGTGGAGAACATCATCCTAAGTAAAATAAGCCAGATTCACAAAGTCAAACTCAAATGTTTTCTCTCATATGTTGAAGCTAGAGACAAAAAAAGAAATAAAAAGGTGGAGGTGATTTCACAAAAAATAGAAGGGATAACAGTAGAACACAGGAAGGGGACTAAGTGGAAGGGAGGAGAGGAGAGAAAGGGGAGTAATTATGGAATAAAATCAATCAAATTATGCTAAGTCCATGTCACAATGAATCCCACTATCATGCATAATTATAATGAACTAAGAAAAACTAATAAACATGCTTTTAATTAGGGGGTAATTTATGTCTGTCATTCTTTATAGATGTTTGAAATAACTTTACTGCAGTACAGTATTAACAGTATTTGAGAAGGACGTTTGCCTTTGGGCCAGAGACCTCTTGAACCATCTGAATGATCTTATGAAAGTAGACAATGGCATACCATGAACCAGATTAATTGTTTAATGAGTTCACTGCAAATCATTCATCCTTGCTCTACAGAAGAACAAAAAGCTAGATTTATAGCAGACCATAAAACATCTCATGGAAAGAAAGCTGGGGTCGGTAGCCATGCCTATGGAAAACTTAGGCTAAAAGAGGAAGGGAGATTCTTCAATTAATGAAATTATCTATCATAATTTTGAGCAAGTCAAGGCAAAGATAACCTACTTCATAGAGACTGTGTAATCAATGAAAGGTAGATACACTCCCAAATCCTTCCAATTCAGTACTAACCTCCAGTTTTGTGTCTCCAATGATCTGATTATTCATAGTACCATTTTTTAGAAAATATCATTCCATAAATGATGAGCCACCTAGCCTTTCTCTATTGTCTTTTCCTTTTTACTACCACAAAGAGTGGCTTAACACTTTTTTTTACACAATTCCATTCTACAGTTTCAAAGAGTAGAACTGCTGGATCTATGTGCATTTTAGTTTGCATAGACATTTATAACTTTCCAAAATGTTATGTTCAGGTATTGTGATTTAGATATGAGGTGTCCCCCAAAAGCTCATGTGTGAGACATTGTAAAAAGTATAAAGTTGGGTTATGATTTAAATGATTGGGTTATGAAAGCCTTAACCTGATCAGTGCATTAGACTACTGATGGGGATTAACTGAGTGGTAACTGTAGGCAGGTAGGGTGTGTCTGGTGGAACTGGATTGATGGGAGCCTGCTCTTGGGATTTATATTTTGTCTGTGGTGTGGGGAGTGTCTACCTGTCCCTCTCTCTGCTTTCTGGTTTCATGTCCTGCTTTCCTCAGCCAAACCCTCACACCATAATGTCCTGCCTTACCTCAGGCCATGTGGAATGAAATCAAGCATCTACGGACTGAGATCTCTGAAACCATGAGCCCAAAACAAAATTTTCCTCATCTAAAATTGTTCTTGTTGGGTCTTTTGATCACAGCAGTGAAAAAACTGACTAAAACATCAGGTATTCTTCCATACACAATACATCTATGCATCTTTGCCAGCCCTGTTAACTTATTAAGCATACATATTCATGCATATATAATTCTATCTCTCTTAAATATATTCTATTTTCTACTTTTTTCTCAATATAGTTGTATGTACTTATTCATTGAAATATTTGAATTATTGTTCTGACTGGTACAATGTGCCATTAGCATCTCACACAATTTGAGAAGTGCCATGAGTATAAACTTAAACATACATTCTTAGGGCCCCCAGGAGAGTATGTGGTAAAGTGGGACAAGTTTTGTCTGGGTTTCAGGAGTCCTGGCTGCCTCAAATTAGCAGTTAACTCACATTAAGACTTTAGGAAAGGGGCTGGGGATGTGGCGCAAGCAGTAGCGCGCTCGCCTGGCATGCGTGCGGCCCAGGTTCAATCCTCAGCACCACATACAAACAAAGATGTTGTGTCCGCCAAAAACTAAAAAATAAATATTAAAAAAATTCTCTCTCTCTCTCTCCTCTCTAAAAAAAAAGAAGACTTTGGGAAAGTCACTTTTCTTAATCAGCTTGTGGATTTTCATCTATAAAATAAAGTTGGAACTATACTATCTCTATGGTCCTTTCATCTCAGGGATATTATATTTAAAAATTTATATATGTGTATTATGCATGTTATTTAAAACAAAATATTTAGAAATCTGTATTATTTATAGTCCTTTGCAGTCCTTGTATTATATTAAGTATTAGCATTCATAGTTTATACACTCATCTTCAATAAGCATCTATTTTGTATGTTCTGGTGCAGACAGAAGGTCTGGGGTCACAGTTCTAATCCTAGGCTCCAGAATACACAGATAACTAACATTTAACAGTTATATTGAGAGGCCACTCAAGTGAAAATTTAAGTGAAAATAGGACATGATACAATAATTTGTTATAATTTTAAGTGAAGTTTAATTCTTAGACATCTAAGGTTGTATTAATCAGTGAAATTAAAGAGTTCCCCTCTTAAAGAAGGATAGTAACAAAGAAGAGGGTAATTAAGGCTCATTACCAGTTCCCTAAAAGCTGAAGGAATGAAGCTGAGGGTAACCCCTAAGATACTAAATTTTGAAGGTGGTATTTCACCAGGGTCCAGAAACCCACTGTATTCCACAATCTGAAAAATGATGTAGTTTTTTTTTTAGAAGTGGCTAAATATCTCCTAAATGTTTTGCAGAAGTTGCTGAGTAAACCAAGAAAGACATAAAGTCCCTCTGAAATACTGTTGCCAGAAGTATCAAGATGCATGCCTACCTTAGCATGAATCAGTAGTATGAGTTTTCTAATCCAATATAGACACACTACCATTGGGTAACAAAATATTCTTAAAGCTTTACTCTGTAAATAAGTTTAAGTTCCAATACCTATAACATTTGTTTTAAATAGATAGAATTATTAGAAAAAGTACACAAATTGTTATTTACTTTGCATTTGTACAAGTTTGCTCCCATATCACTGTTTACCTAGCCAATGAACAATATTTGATCAGTAGAGAGCCAGCAATTTCTAAATTCTCCTCTCTGTTTACAGTTCCCTAAGTTCAAATCAGAGTTCCCAAAGTCTAGTAAACTAGTTTTCTCAGATTAGTGAATACTAACATATCTGTAATGTTTCCAGTACTACTGGGAACCACTAATATGTTCATGTGTGGTACTACTCAAAATTTAGCAGCTGCATGGAGAGCAAGAAAGAGTTAATGTAATAAGGAGTTTTTCAAATATGGTAGATTGTTAAAATGTGAATTAATACTCTTTGTCACTTAAAAATCCATAATTTGGTATTAAATATAATCAATTGATAAATACTTAAGTACATCACTTAAGTAGATGTACTTAAGTACTAGACAACCTGGGGCTATAATTAACTATACTGATTCATAATGTTTTGGTACTAATATAACCAAAGGTGTCTCCCATATGTTGACATTAAAATCATGTTTTTTCCTTCTGATCAGATACTATTTCAAAACATTTCAACTTCAAACAACATTTTAACAGCATGTGTAAGCAATGTTTAAAAAAAAAACTTAATAAATTGGCCTAACTCTTTGAAATTTAAAACTTGAAACCACATTTAGAAAGAGCCACATTGCCAGCAATTGTTAGTATTTAATCTTTCAGTTGGAAGGAAGGAAAAAGGGAGGGAAGGAATAAAAGAAGGAGGGAGGGTAAAAAGGAAGGAGGGTGGGAAAGGGGAAGGGAAGAGGAGGGAAAGACCACTGCCCCAGGTCTCATTTCTCCTTTGGACAAATACATGAACTTTGCCCCCTCACCTTTTAGCAGGCAGCTAGGCTTCCAAGGACACACACATGATACTACAGCAGAGTACGTGGTCAGGGTTCTTCCTCATTACCCACCTCAAATCAGAGCCATTTTCTCTAATTACAGTACCTGTGATGTCTATTAGAGGTACTATAATGTCTCCTTTTCAAAAGAAATGCCTTAATTTAGAGTTGATGCCTCACCACTGGCAGGGACTGTCATCTCTATTCAATATCTCACTGTGGGAACAAGTCATTATTAGTCTCACAAGTGCACCTCTTACGACAATTTCTGTCAGGAAAACATTTTCTCTTTGTTTTGAAACACAACAATAACACAGAAATTTGAGAGAAGAAATTAAGCATCTGCCTGTCTGCTTTTCAGTGCAGAGGTATAGGAAGAACAGTTGAGAGCCATCAAGTTATAAGTTGCAGAAAGATGTGTTTTCCCAATCATGTTTGTCTGAGTTAACATTGTTTGGACCTAGCAATACTTTGTGCAGGTACAGACAAATGGTGGAGCACTGCCATATTCATATGGAAAGGGAAGTGAGGTTGACCTAAAAGGCAGTGGTTCCCAATATTTACTGAGCCTAACCCTCCAATTCCAGACTTTCCAAGATAGCAGTTTTCTACGAAAGCAACATAGTGACTATACTTTAAAAAACACTGCTTCATGGTATGTAAGCATATCAGTTGAACATAAAATCAGCTGAAATTTTGGAGAAGGAGATGAGGCAGGGAAGAAACAAGTGTTTCTTTTTATTTTGATTGACACTATGTATAGGACCCAAGTTTGGAGAGCAAATGAAAGAAACGTACTTTCTGCTTATAATGGATTGAGTTGGTTGAAGTGTTATTTTTTTAAATATATTTAAGATATCATAGGTGTTACATCATATTGAATTAAATGATTTGGAGAATAATTAAAAATTTAGTAATGTATTCATAATCCTTAGAAAATGAGAGGTTCCACAAAATATACAATGTCAATAACTTCAAGTGTCAAAGCTCTGTACACCTTTCTCCAGTGAATTCTCTAATTTTGTTCTGACAGAATATGCTAGACTGACATCAGCCCTGAAGACACTGCTCAGTTGAAATACCTTGAGTCAATAACCTACCCTGCCACTCACTGGCCTAGGAGAAAGGGCAGATCTCCTCACCTTGGCTCTCTATGGAGTGAGGAATGCCCCTCATCCAGGGCTGTCAACACTGTGCAAGACCACAATAGTCCAGCACAGCATGGGACATTTTCCTTTTTTCTCGGGCTCTTAGCCTTTCTTTTTTCACTACTGCACTTGATTCTCTTAGAGTGATATGTCTTATTTTTTTGAAGATGAATAAAAAACGTTAAGAACCATGTGCTAAATGGAAGAAAACCTTCAATGAAAGCTCAAGGCTGCGAGCTAGGCACTTTCAAAGGCATTTCGTGCTTAGATGAGAGTGTTAAACTAAACTTCTACTTAAATGGCAGTATTATTGGAAAACTTTAATTTGAACCAGACAATTATTTAATATAAAGATAATTTGGGCACACAATAGGGATAATTCTGTTCTCAAATTATTTATATAGAGCTTTCACAAAACATAGTATTTAATAATAGCAATTCATTTTTCAGCCTTGTTTATGGATGAAGGTGATTCTTAACTTAGAATACTGGTTAATTAGGCTTGAAATAGACACAGCAGGTTTTTATCATCAAATTATAATGATAGTATATGTAATCATTTCTAGAGGAAATTAAATCAGCAAAGTGTTTTTGAAATAAATTCTTTAGTAACAAGCTGGGTTAATTCATTCTTCTAAGTTTTGAGCTGTTTTAAAATTTATTGTGCTATTTTATTTCTTAAAAGAAAGCAGAACGGGGAAGACAGAGTATGCAACAATATACAAATAGAGAAATTATGTACTTCATTTGCATTCTGGAAAAAATAACATAAGTTTCTGCTAATAAAATTGTGTGTGGTTAATTGTTTTCATGTATTAGCAGCTGTTTCACCAATCTAAAAACAATCAGCACATAATTTTTTTGAGGAACATAAACAAGTTTTAAAATATAACCATCATGAGTGATTTGTGAGATACACACACATTCATTAAATTCAGTTTTAGGACATTAATCAAAACATTTGCCCTCACACTTCGGAATATCAAGCCAATACATTTATATTTGATAATTCTATGCCTTGGGACAGTATATGGTGCAGGTGGTAATGACACAATTCAGTTAGTCTTGTTTCTTAAGTCAAAACCTAGCATGGCTAATGGTGAGATCTACAGATAATGAACTCAGTCTTCCAGTTCCCTTTTCATCCTTTGGTTAGTGAAGAATTAAAAAACCAAGTTCTCAAAACTTTCAAGAGAACTCGAGAGAATTTGCTCAATGTAGTTCAAATATCAGGCTAAAAAGCAAGTGGCAATTCTGATTTGAACCCAGCTTCCTACTACTGTTCCAACCCAGGTGTGGCCTGGATTTAATAAAACATTAACTTTGTTCTCTATGTAAATAAGATGGTGGCTGCACAGGTGCACCTGCTGTATGGTGTTATGGGCAACCACAAAGTTATCAGAGTGTAACGTAGAAAAAATAAACAGAACAAGTGTGCTAAGGGGCACATTTAGATTTCCACTGCAGATTGTGTATACAGCCAAATCTTTCTGTCAAATAAGTTTAATGTAGTTATTGAATATAACAACATATACCGCACACAGTAGCTATAGGTCCCTGATTTATTGAATATTTTAAAAATCTGCACAACAATTACATAACTGGAAGGTATTTCAAAATACTATGGAAAAGGGGGAAAAAAGTGTTGCTAACTGCATACGGTAGAGGCGAGGCTTACTTCTAATTTCTTTTGTGAAATGACAGAATGACACAGAGCACTGGGAACATTTATTACTGACAGGTGTAATTTCACCCCTACTTGAAAGGCCATGACTTTAAAAGGAGATGAAAGCCTCCAGCTGATGAATGAGGGAAGAAAAGTCTGACAGGAAAAACACGACTGTCTCAAGGGAATTGAGTCATGTGGTCCTGCGGTTTACCATTTGGCCATGGAGTTACAAAGATTTACAGTGTGCTCTGGAGGGGTTTGGAACCCGTTTATTTGCATTTACTTCTGGAGAGCTGATAGAACAACTTGGTGAAACTACAAACAGTGACCAGCTCATCCCCCAAATGATAATGACATAATGGTTACAGGCCACCCAGTGCAACCTAACCGTGACTGATGAAACCATCCTGCCAGCAAGTTTCTGGGCTAATAACAAGATTTGAGATAGTGATCTGTATATAAAAGCCTTTATTATTATCACTAAACATGAACCTTAGGATTTAGAAAGAGGCTTTTGTAGATTTTTATAGTCTTGAAAATAAGGTCCCTGTGGACATGATAGCTTCAAATCCAGTTGCATAGAAACTTAAAATAAAAGTTCTTAAATTATGTGAACTAAACCAACATATGTTTTGTACTATTTTTTTTAAGTTGTTGGGTGAAGAAATTGAATTTAAGAAAGTTGAAAATACAAAAGGGAACAGATTTAAATGTGAATTACTGTAATATCAGGAAGAATACAATGAATGTCACAGGAAGGACACAGATAAAACCGAAGGTAAAAAAACGAGAAATGGCTATTTCTTGTAGGCACTAAGTTTGCATACCATTTTAGAATCTACTTTCTTTTTCTTTCAGGTGAACATTTTCAACACTTCAGTTCTAAGTCCAGGTAGTGGATTGGCAGGGGGTGGGGTGTGCTGGTGAGTTCAGTGGTATTCGCTCCAGGGGAATCAGTGTAATGTCTTCTGTGAACGGAAGGCAGACTCACTCATGTCCCTCTGCACCTCAGAGGGCCATTTGTTTTCATTAACACTTCTGTTAAATTAGTTTTTAATATGATCAAAGAAAGATACAAAGGGGAATTGGAATCTTTTCAATTTATAAGTTAGTCAAAACTAGTTCACAGAATATGAAGGTAAAGTAAGCATGTAAATTGTATGAAAAATCTATATATACTAATGAGCATTATTCAGCTTTTTGAAAAGTCTTAAGAAGTTTCCTACAGGTGGAATGGTGCTCAGACAGAATTACATTTGGTTTGTTCAAACACAGTGTAGAATTTTTGCCATCTTTTCACTGTACCATATTGAGGGTTATTTATAGACTATTTAAGTACAATTATTACTTTACCACACAAATCTACTAATAAGCACAGTGATATGAAGACAGAAACTCATAGGATATAGAATCTAGCATACAAACATGCATATAGATATGACAGCTAGTACTGGAAAACTACCAAAATATATAACTATACATAAAATAGCAATTATAGGAAATTCTACAAATGTCATACTAACAAAAATTAGGAAAAGTTGTAATTATTGAACATACCATGAAAAAATCATGACATATTCCATTATTACTTCAGTCCATTACAGAAATAAAAATGCCATTAGCATTTGTTACTCTGTATTAATTGAAACTCTCATAATCTTAAAGCAATATTCTGTTGTTCTAACCCAACATCAAGAAAAATGTCTAAATAATCTTTGTACTTTAATAAATAAGCCCTACAGACCAAATTTTGCAACACTTTTATACAATATAGTCTCCCTGTATTTCCTAAATAGCTTCCTTCTCTCACCACATATTTTCCTGACCTTAAAAATATTTGCATGAACAATATGACATAATTATCAAAATTACTTAACATAACTAAATAATAACACATAGAAGAGCTCATAAATAACTACAAATATTATGTAGATTTCACTTTAAATATGAAATATGAACAAGGCAAGAGTCCTATTTATTCAGTCACAATATTTGATATAGTGAAAACTTATTTTTTAAAAAATATTCTATTTCTGAATATAATAAGAAATTCAAATAGCATATATATATATATATACTAAAAACCTTGGAAACTTTTCCAAGGAATTCATACACACATTCTTTATACTGGGTTATAAACTCTAAAAGTCCCATGCACTATGGGAACCACAAACACTCAATTAACTAAGTGTAAATGCAGGTAATTTCAAACCATTTGTAAAATTGGTCTTCATGATGAAACACTGTCATCTAATGTTTCCCTCTTTCATCTCCTTTTCTTCATCCTTTCTCTTTGAATGTGCCTATACACACACACACACACACACACACACACACACACACACACACAGGCCCCCAAGCCTTACTAAGTTTTATACAAGGATTCTTATCTATTTCTGACCTTCAACATGATTATTCTATTTCTAACTCTATTATTTTCATTAAGCCTCCTGGCTTCATCCTGCTGGTAACATCTGCTTTCTATCAATGCCAAGGAGGACAGGTTCTTTAAACAAACTTTCTTTGAAAAACAAGAATAAAACTGCAGGACATGTATGGATTTTTTAAAAGTGGAAATCTAGGTTCTTCTATTACTTCCAAAATGAGTTTTTTCAACATGAAAGACTTCCATTTACTCCAAGAAAATCATGGAATATATCAACATCTGTACATTGCAATAAAAGCACTACTTGTTACTACCATTCGTCAAACCAGTGAGTAATTCGGAAAACAGTAGCAATAGACCTTGGAGCAGAGTATATGTGTAGGATGAAGCCAAAATGTTTTCCTAGCTTGTAAAGGAAACTTTTCCATGAGCAATACTTGCTGCCAGTTGCTTCTTCAAGCTATGAGCAGCATGGAGCTTCTGTTGATTTAGTTTCAATGAATTAAGAGAGGAAATCCAAGTGAGGTATGTTCCATATATTAATAAATCCTCCTAAGTATAACTTGGATCCTACCTCTAGTACTATGAGAATCAATTGTCAATCTGGAATATTGATAAGTATGAGACTACTGATAAGTAAAATAAACAAAAACCTGGCAAAATTTTATTGTTAGAATTTCAGGTAATTTTCTTCCATGAACATACTTTCCAAAGTTGGTGAAAACTTGATCCAAAAGGAGTGAAACAGATAAAACATGAAACTTATACATTTAAACATCACTTTCCTAATTATTTAAGTTTGGTGACACTTAATTAAGACAATATGTCCAAAGTGAATATCTTCATATATTACAATACACAAAAAAGGAAAAATAAATTTTAGCTAGGAAATTCTTTGTATGTCCATTGTATTATATTTTAATCTAAAATAAAAATAAGCAAGCCTACTTCATAAATATAATAAGAAGTAGTTACTTCATGTTACAGGCTTCAAGTTAACCCACTTTCCAAGCTGGCCCCACTGTGAAAGAATCATGATTATAATTAAATTTCTATTTTCACAGCATTAGGGAATAGAAAGCAAGTATTTATTTACTCCTAACATGATACCGTTCTCTTTGTACAACTTAAATCATGAAATAAACCCTCAAAAAAAAAAAATTCTTACCAGATCCAGGCCCTCCCAATGCTTTTACCCAGCAGCCAGAAGCCAAGCTATCAGCCTATCATCAACTCCTTCAACTTTCTAGAAAATGACACAATAGTTACCTGATTATAGAGTCACACACTCTGAAATACTAAAATTTTCATATCTGAGTGATTTCAATTGTTTTCTATAATCCATTTTTTTTTATTGGTCGTTCATAACATTACATAGTTCTTAATACATCATATTACACGGTTTGATTCAAGTGGATTATGAACTCCCGCTTTTACCCCATATACAAATTGCTGTATCACATCAGTTACCCTTCCATTGATTGACATATTGCCTTTCTAGTGTCTGATGTATTCTGCTGTCTGTCCTATTCTCTACTATCCCCCCTCCCCTCCCCTCCCCTCCCCTCCCCTCCCCTTTTCTCTCTCTACCCCTTCTACTGTAAATCATGTCTTCCATTTGTATTCTCTTGACTTACCCCTCCTTACCTCTTATATGACATTTTGTATAACCCTGAGGATCGCCTTCCATTTCCATGCAATTTCCCTTCTCACTCCCATTCCCTCCCACCTCTCATCCCTGTTTACTGTAAATATTCTTCTCAAGCTCTTCGTCCCTACCCTGTCCTTGTTTACACCCCTTATATCAAAGGAGTCATTTGGTATTTGTTTTTTAAAGATTGACTAGCTTCACTTAGCATAATCTGCTCTAATGCCATCCATTTCCCTCCAAATTCTATAATTTTGTCATTTTTTAATGCAGAGTAATACTCCATAGTGTATAAATGCCACATTTTTTTTATCCATTCATCTATTGAAGGGCATCTAGGCTGGTTCCTCAGTCTTGCTATCGTGAATTGAGCTGCTATGAACATCGATGTAGCAGTGTCCCTGTAGCATGCTCTTGTTAGGGCTTTAGGGAATAGACCGAGAAGGGGAATAGCTGGGTCAAATGGTGGTTCCATTCCCAGCTTTCCGAGAAATCTCCATACTGCTTTCCAAATTGGCTGCACCAATTTGCAGTCCCACCAGCAATGAACAAGAGTGCCCTTTTCCCCTAATCCATTTTTGCAAACTTGTTTAATGTCTATAACACTAAACCCTAACACCATTCATCTTTCTCCCTTCTCTCCTCCCCCCTCCCTTCCTTCCCCTTCCAAGTTTGTCTCTTTCTCAGTTTCTTTTTCTCCTCTTTCATTTTTACTTTTTTGACTTGGTGTTTTTTTCTTGTTTGTCTGTCTGTTGTTTTTGTTTTGGGTGCTGAGGGGTCCTTTAGTTTGCTTTAAATAAATTCTGCACACATTGACATCTTTATGAAGTAGAGGATACATTAACTAACAAGACAGACAAGGTCTCTATCTTTATAGACCTTCTTGGGTTTTGTCTAAGAGACTATTATTGAAAAAATGATGAAAACTTTAGGATACTACAGGACCATACAATAAAAATTATATTCTAGTTGTTATATTCTTCCCAAGTAAGTAACATTTAAGCTGGCCTTCTGAAAGACATAAAAAATTCACAACTGGATATTGGTAAATAAAGGCAATCATGATCTTTACCAGAAGGTTCCTGTCACCTTCACTTGTATAAAGAAACCATTTCCTCCCCCCAAAATTTGCCTGACTTTATTCCCATTGTTAGGTTTGGGTATGAGTATCCCCCAAGAAGCTCATGTGATGGACAATGCAGAAATGTTCAGAGGTGAAATGATTAGTGGATTAATTCATTTAATGAATTAATAATTTGAAAGGGCTACACTGGTTGGAAACTATAAGCATATGGGACATGGTTGGAGGAAGTAGGATTCTGAGGGTAATGCCCTTGAGGATAATATCTTGTCCCACTAGCTCTTTCCTTTCTCTTTTTGTTTCCTGGCCACTATGAGCTGAACTGCTTTCCTCCACTATGCCCTTCTGCCACGATGTTCTGCCTCACCTCAAGTCCAATAAATGGAGGCAGCTGACCATGGAATGAACCTCTGAAACCATGAGGTTTTTTTTTTTTTTTTTTTTTTTTTTTTTGCCTCTAACTGGTTCTTGTCAGGTATTTTGATTACAGCAACATAAAAAGAACTAGCACACCTGTCTTCTATTTTCCCCCCACTTCTTTCCTTCTATGTGTCAAGAGACAAAAATTTCAATTAAAAAAAACTGACTTAACAAATTTATGTAATTGCCAAAAGTATTTTAAAATCATAATTACAATCTAAATGCAAAAAGCTTTAGGAAATTAATTTTACAGACAAAAAATCTCAATTGAAAGGAAGATAGAGAAGATCTTTGTAAATCTAAGCTTCATACTTTTATAAGAGCAAAAATTAAAAGGAGAAATTAAATGCTTATCATTTAAAATTATGGTATATTTATACAACAAAATATTATTCAACTTTCTAAAAGACTGAAGCACTTCTATATGAAAAATAATATTATAAAATAATTCAGGTACATTGCTACATGAAAATAACAAGCTATAGAAGCTGTTATATACACTGGTAAAATATGGAAATGTATATCTAAATTTATATTTCTAATTTAATAGAGTTATTTGTACTTCTGTTACTCAGTACTGATTAGTATAGTGATGGGTACATGTCTTTGTATACTGCACATACTTAGAATATTTCTGGAAAGATTTATTAAATGCCATTTATCCAAGAAAAGGACAACAAAGATTAAAGAATGAGGCTTTCACTTTTAAATTTATACCTGTTGTTAAGATTTATTTGTTTTGTAGTATATTCATTCATTCAGTCAGTCAGTCATTCACTGGAATAGTTAGGAGCTTCACTGACTCTTCTCACAAGAAAGTGGCCCCTCACAGGAATACAAAAGTAAAGCAATTTAGACCCTATTGTCCTAAGAGGATTCCCGTGGCATGGAAAAGGCTATATTTCCCTAAAAACTGTGTGTACCAGACATGCTGCCCATAAACACACACAAAATTGTAGCTTGACTAATTTTATTAAAGTACTCAGTATATTTTTTTAAAAAATCTCTAGGCATCATTCAAAGTGATAGGTGGCAATAATGATAGGTGAATCCAGGTAAGGAATATATAGGTGTTCTTTGTATTACATGTTTATCTTTCATATAGTTTAAAATTGTTTCTAAATGGAAAGATTAAAAGAAAAAAATGGTGCAGGAAGCTGGCAGAATGATGTTGACAACATCAGTAGTTGACACATAAACTGTTTTTGTTTTTATAAAAACAAATATCTTCTTTTTATTTTATTTGCAGGTTATGCTTAGAAGCCAGAATAAAATACCACAAACTAAAAGCTCATTCTTGAAAACACATTCCTAACATTTATTCCTATTTCTTTTATTTAAATGGATGTAGTAAAGTCAGAAGGAGCATTTCATAATGTCATTTCCTCTTGGCCATATAATCCAGGTTTTCAGTTTTCCAGTCTGTATTTAGAGTAAGATGTATTAGTGCAATTTCTTTTATGTTTAAGGAAAAATGATTATTATGAAACACTTTAGGAAAATCATTTTGGTATTTTCCTTCTCCTCCCATTAGGCTACTTTTTACTTTTGGAAAATAAGGTCATAGACAGTCCTACCAAGCATCTGGTTGAAAAGCAAATGTTCAAAAGAAAATATATCTGCACAGAAGCATTGCTCCAGTGAAAATAATCCAACTCCCACTTTCTAAAATCAGAATAAACTATTTCAACAAGACCTCAAGTACAATTACAAATAATAGTTTTTCTTTTAATTGAAGTATATATTTTACATAACTTAGGCATGAAAACTGTAGCTTTTAAAATTTTTCTCTATAAGTGAACTTAACTTCCCTTGGGTGGCAAAACATGCTATCTTGCCAATGTAAAATAAACTCAGTTACTTTTTACTTTTCTAGCTTAAACATACTTTCTTTGAAGAAAATATCTGAACAGTTCAGAATTTTCCTCCTCATTCTCCTTTTCATCATTGCAGGGTTCAATTTTTCTTTCTGGTATCACACTGGCCTCTGGGACAAGTGTCAAATCCAAAGTCATTGATACCTATCTATACTGCTGTTGGGATGTCCAATTCCTACTTTTGTTATATTCATACTGGTGTTTGATTTTTTTGTCCTCGCATTTACCTTGAAGTATGGTTATCCCACTTTGCTTTCCAGTTACCAATTCTCTTCCAAATCATGAACTTAAGACCTCTTTATGTCTGCCTAGGTGACCTTGATTTTGGGAGCCACCTACCCAGGCACCCCCGTCTATCTATTCATATCTACCAACCAGGCACCATGCTGAACTCAAAGCTTTTCTTTGGACCCTATAATCCAATCCAGGATACAATTTGGAAGGTGGGTAAAGATCCCTCTGCTCTGAGATTTCCTAAAACATGTGTTGAGTTTAGGTTGTCTTGATGTGCTAACATGTCAAGGTTTGACTACAAAATGAGACACTGAACCAAAATTTTCTAGTGTCTCAGGTTTAAAGAAAAAAAACAACAACAAATGAACAAAAATTTCCAATTCTTTTACTTCCAAGTTAATCCAACTACTATTGTAGTATTGAGCAGGAAAAAAAAAAAAGCATCAACTTGCATTCTCCCAACCTTATTATTTTGCACAGATGCCCTCAGTCTCTCAAACTTCTGACATTCAAAAGATATCTCCACCCCCAAACACAGCTGTGCAGTCAACTTTTTGTTATTGCAACAAACACCTGACTGGAACATGCTTACCAGAAAATATTTCTTTTGGCTTAAGGTATCAGAGGTACCAGTCCATGGACCTCTGGCTCCAAAGCAGAAACAATGTGTGGGAAGTACCTTGTGGAAGAAAGCTGTTCAGATCATGGCAATTGAGGAGGTGAGTAGGAAGAAGGGCCAAGGAGAAAATAAACCACTTCCAGGGTATTCCCACATTGTCCTTCTTCCTCCAATTAGTTCCCACCACCCAGCAGTGCACCCAGACATCAATGGATTAATCCACTGATGAGGCCAGAGCCCTCATGATCCAATCTCTTCCTGAAAAGCCCACCTCTAAATATAAGAGAATTTGGAAGACATTCTAGATCCAAGCCGTAAGATAAGCCTTTGAAATATAAGTTCTTTTAAGACAGTGTTTTATGAGTACTCAAGTTTTTCTTTAGATTTGAGCAAACTCTTGAAGGAATTAAATCCAGTAGTTGTAAGGATAATAGATCCAACAAATAAAAATTCTGAGATTAAAACCTCAAAATATCAATCCAATATGTAATTTTATACTCCTGTTTGTTTTTTAAGTACACATTTTGTTTTTGTGACTACATGAAATAAAATATGTTAAATTTAGGGGAAAAACAAGAAATTCAGAAAAATAAATTAAAGCCCCATAATTCCATCACCCAGAAATAATCCTAAGATTGTCTTCCCTTATGAGAAAAGGAGCCTTTTGTAATAGTCTTCATGTATAACAAAAGAAATATAAATTTTTATTCTTAAGTTATATATTGACAACATTATTCATCCATATGTTTCTGAAACCTTATTAAAAGATTCATAATATTCCATATTACTAATGAATAATTCACTACTTAAATAATAATGTGCTACTAAGATCTATATTACTATTATTTTTTCTAAATTTAAAAACAATGTACAAAATATTCTCATACCTAAGTATTTAAATATATTTGTATTTTCTTATAAAAAATTCCTATAAATGGCTAAACCATATACACATTTTCTAATTTCTGACACATATTACCAAAATGCTCCCACTAATAGTATCAAGTGATCAAGTGATCACCTCCCTCAAACCAATGATAGCTACTATTTTCCCAACTTGAGAAGAAAAAAAAATCTAAGAATTATTTTAATTGACATATTTTACATCATAGATTTTAAAAGTGATCACTGAGCATTTGGGCCCATACATTCCTCTGCTTGTTTTTCTATTAAAGGAGATGTCTTTTTAAAATCTATGCGTAAACTATGCTAATACGATTTTCACATTTGACTTTTTGGATTCTCTCATTTTGCTTACAGGAACTTTTAACATACCAGAGTCTAATTTGATCACATCTATAATACTTTGCCTTCACCATTTTTAGCTTAGGGGTCACACTTGGAGATCTTTATCCTAAAAATATATGAACACTTGCTTATACTTTTCATTTTTATATAGCATCAAGCACAGTACAGATGTAGGATAGAGACACTCAAAAGAAAACTGACGCAGAGAAACAGTGAAGTTCATATCATTCCCATCCCTCCCCTCTCATTACCTGTCTATGGCCAACATTCTAACAAAGAGGGCTTTTGAGTCAGTAAAGTCCAACATATTTACAACCCAAGGAGAAAAGGAGTCTATGTGATATATAGCACATGATAACTCCAACTCAGAAGACAGGCTTGTTAGAAAATGGGCCTCTGGGCCCGGGTGACTGTCCTTCTGCTAAATTAACTTAGATCTGCTGAGCAAGCTTTGTACTCAGCAACCAAGAGAAGGAAAGAGATTATCCAGCAGGACCATCTGGATTTGTCTCTCATCAACCTAACTAAGGACTGATTAATTTCTATATCTAAATTTTTATCCTGAAATTATTCTTTAGCATAAGGCAAAGATTTAGTGTCTAATTTCAAAGAAATTTCTTAGTAGTTATAATGATGTTTCAATTAATTGTCTTGAACTCTGGAAAAAAAATTACATCTTCGTCCACTATTGATACTTTGGATTCATTCCATGTTTACTTATTTTTCTAAATTTTGCTGTTTCGTCTTAGGCTATAGCCTCTAGGATTATCATAATCTTACACAACTGCTGTGATTCCAAGTGGTTTGACTTCAGCAAGCATGCATCTCAGGTTTCACCTCTGCCTTCTCCTAATTTTCATTTACTTGGAAACTGGTGTCTTTTTTATTGCATTGTACTATCCTAACTACTCTCCATAGAAAAAGACACGGCAGTAGTCCATGCTTCTTGTATATTGGTGGAGCTAATCAGGTAAAAGCCGCAAGCATGAGGTGTTGTGATCCTAGGAAAACACCCATGCTACACAAGAAATTTTCCTTTAGGCTGTCCCAGAGTCTAGACAAGGGAAAAGAAGGGCGATGGCAAGCCCATTATCTTACACCCTGAGCCTTATAGATTTATGTGTTTGAGAGTTAATGTCATTTTCTCCTTCTGTATTTTTATGATCTTCTATTAATGAGTTCCAAATTTAAGTGGGGGCACAGAAAAGTTATAACTAAGCCCTCAGGTATCATCAATGTTTATTATCAATCCTATTTTTATTTCAAAATGAACAAAACATGGTGTGTGCAAACAAAATCCATGAAATAAAAAAATTAAGAAGCATACAAGTCAGTTAAACTTAACATTTACAGAAAAATAAGTCATAGTACTAAAAATGTTCCACTTTAAATAATATCAAATGATATAATGATGAGATTAGAAGCTTAATTTGCCTTATTTATATTCTGAGATAATTAAGATGAATATGATAAACCATTGTTTTCTTTAAGTCTCAATTTCATTATCTGTAAACTAAGAGAAATAGAACTTTTAAAGTTTTGTTTTCCCCAGTGATTCTTTTTATCAGCCATCTGGGAAAGTTGCTACATTATATAATAATCTTGTATATAAGAACTAATACTTGTTACACATCCAACATGTACAGACACCATACTAAGCAAACCACCTTTCCTATTTCGCTTAAAGTACTTCATAAATTATGGACTGGGTGTCACTATCACTCCCATTCTGCAGGTGATTAAACTGAGGCACAGTAAGGGTAGACAATTTTCTCAAAGTGCTACTTACAGCTAGTATTACAGTTCAACTACTCAATTGGACTCCAGAGATAACTATTTTTACCATAGAAAAATTCTATATCCAAACATCAGAAAACTTTTTATTTGGGAATCTACAGAACCATTCCTTTAGGAGTAGTCCAATCCCATAAAAACAAATATGACTTATTCAATGAATAAAACTAAATAACCAGGGTAAGCAATAATTGTCATGAGAACTATAATACAGATTTGATAAAACATTCTTAAATTTTCCACTTTTTAAAGCTAAAAAAGACCATAAGACAAAATTTGTTTTTCCTTTAAAATCTCACGACTGGACAGGGAATCCAATCTATATTATAAAACATTTGTATTCAGAAAATAAATTTACACCATCAAAGGACAAAACTGACTTAAACAGAAACTGATTAAATGTTTTAAAATATTTCAAGGCACTATACCACTGAAGTGATTCCCAAAAGTGACATGGATATAATATAAGATCCTGAACTACATCAGAAACTACAGAATTTAGCAAAAGGATAAGAGGGGAGTTCATTAATGTGGAGGAAGAGAAAATTTTCTTTGGACTAGTTGTATCAGATAATATGTTTGTTTAAAGAAAAATAAACAGGTGGGAAAAAATTCTGTATGCCTAACATGGAAGGAGAGCATATTTGTGCCTAATATATTGCAGAAACTGTTTCAGTACAGCTCATACTTCCAAAAATATTGCCCTCATACAGTAGCCAAGGTTAGTTTGAATTTCGTAATCTGCTATATATAGGTGTGGATCATATGTATGTAACTGATGTCATTGGTATTCAGACAACCTACCTTTAAATAATATTTTCTCTATTTATTATTCATGAATTACTGATTTTTCCCTTTGAGATCTGGTAAACTTTAGCTTTCTGTGTGATGTTAAACCACAATTTTTTATTACTTCCAAGTTTCCTACTGATAATGAACAACCTTCATGGCTTTATTGCTAAAGGCACATATTATGATTTGGTCACATGTCTTATGAAAACACTACTGTAAATATTTCAGGAATAAATGAACCCTTACAACCTAAACAAAATTTTCAGACATTGAAGGCTTCCTGAGAGTGTAACAGTAGTAGCCTGAAAGATCAGGAGCAGTACAACTTCATTTTATATGAAAATTTTGACATGAGAGCTATAACACAGATTTGATAAAACATAATCATAATCACGAGGCATACCTAAGACACCTTTGAATCTTCACTTATTGCTAATATGGGTCCTTAAATTTGATACCACTGCAATATGGAACTCAGATTTTATGGACTAGGTTTAAAAAAAACACAATAGAATTAGAGATGAGGGAACTAATTTTCTAGACCCACTGGATCACTAACTACATGGTTTAACTTACCTATCACTACCATTCTTATATATAACAGTAGAGAATCAAAAAACAAGTCACAGGATATAAATATTAGGAATATCAGTGTAAGGAGTCAAACTGTCATTACTAGTAAGTTAGAAGAGCATCTTGCAACAGACAAGGGAGATGTTATAAGAAATCATGCAATCACAGGATATAATCTAGGAATAAATTGTGTAGAAAATAAAGAAGATTATGAAGTTGTAGATTCCAAAGTAATATAAAAATAGACTTAGAGATTAGATATAACATATGAAGGCAGGGACAAATAATTCATTTTATGCCCTTATAACATTAAAATAGTTTATTGCCTAAAATAGGTACTTCATAAGTCTTGCAATTGAAGTGAATATACACTTAGGGACTTTCTTCTTGAATGTGGCTAAATAAAAACTACTCTATTCAAAGCTTTTACTTTTTAGAGTTAGAGATAGCTAGAGGCCAAAGTGTGACAATGTGGTAATGCATCATACCACCTTGTGGATATTCTTTTACACAAATGTAAAATAAATCAATCTTGGAAGTAAATTCCCCTGACAAGAATATGTCCAAATTTCCAGAATTAGTTATACCATCAAAAGACAATATGAATGGAAATTCAGAGAAAAAATGGCTTCCCTTATGATTTCTTTACTAGAAACATGAAGATATATTTTCTAGATGATAATTAGGTACAATTGAACAGCTTTGCTTATGCAAAATTTAAGATTGGGACACTAACAGCTAAAGAAGGAAGAGGTCTCACATATTAAGATTTTAAAGTATCATTCTGCAGTATCTAATATTTGTCACAGTCACTTGCTTATTGATTATTCTAATGTTGACTATACAGATGGAGTAAGCTGTTATGTTGCTTTAATTATTTTGAATTCTACAATAACATGAAAACACAATAAAAGGTTCAAAAAAAAGCATGAATTGCTGTATTTTGTATTCAAACTGTCAATTCCACTAGTATAGAATGAAGGACATGGTTTAGTAACTACTCATATTTTTAACTCTTATTTTTTTTACCATACATACATATGATATAATTTCTCATTTTTCATTTTGTAGAATCACATTGGTCATACAGTCACACACACACACACACACACACACACATATATATATATATATATATATATATACATATACATACATATATATACACAGTAATAATGTCTGATCATTCTACTTTTTTTCTTATCCCCACATCCCCTGCCTTTTCTTCCTTTCACTTCCCTCTGCCTAATATAAGGTAATGTTATCTTTTTTGCATTACAATTCTTAATACACATAAATTCCATGCTTTTTGTATTTCTGTTTGTATATAAAATATGTTGACATCAAATTCAAGTCTTCATAAGTGTACTTTGTATAATGATGACCATCATATTCCACCATCCTTGTTACTCCCCTACCCCCTCCCTATACCTCCCACCCCTCTTCCCTATCTTGAATTCATCTATTCCTCCCATGCTCTCCCTCCCTATCCCAGTATGAGTCAAACTCCCTATAACAGAGAAAACATTTGGTATTTGTTTTGGGGGAAATTGGCTGACTTAGCATTATCTTCTCCAACGCCATCCATTTACCTACAAATGCCATGGTTTTGTTCTTTTTCAATGCTGAGTAAAATTCCATTGTGTATATAGCCACATTTTTTATCCATTCATCCACTGAAGGACATCTAGTTTGGCTCCACAGTTTAGCTATTGTGAATTGTGCTGCTATAAACATTGATGTGGCTGTGTCCCTGTAGTGTGCTGTTTTTTAAGTCCTTTGGGTATATATAGTCCGAGGAGAGAAATAGCTGAGTCAAATGGTGGTTCCCTGCCCAGTTTTCCAAGAAATCTCCATACTGCTTTCCAAATTGGCTGCACCAGTTTGCAGTCCACCAGCAATGTATTAGTGTACCTTTTCCCCCACATCCTCACCAACAGTTATTGTTGTTTGTCTTCATAATAGCTGCCATGCTGACTGGAGGGAGATGATATCTTAGTTACCTCTTACTTTCTGATTTACTATAATATTTACTTAAGTCTATACTGTGATTTGACTGTGGCAAGAGTCAACACAACCAATAAATACAATCAGGGCTACATCACTGAAAGCAGTATGCAGACTGTAAGAAGCTACAGACTCTGTGCTTCATAACAGTACACCATTCTATACCCTAGCATGCTGTGTACAAAGTGCACCTTGAGGTGTTATGTTGGAGTGCTCCAGGACTTTGTTCTCAGGACTGTTCTCAATCTGTATTCATTCCTTTAGCATAATATCCAGCCTCATAGCTTTAAATAGCATTGTACACTGAAAACTTCCAAATGTTTAACTTCAACCTATACTTCTAATTTTAAATAGAAGATTTGGGGGCTTGACATGTTTGCTAGGATATACAATACATATCTCAATATAACTTGAGCCCTACTTTACACTATATGCAAAACAGTAATCTCAGGGAAAATAAACATTTATTGTAAGTAATAAAACTTCTAGAAGGTAACAAAAATACATTTGTGACTTTGGTATAACAAGAATACCTTTAACAGACTAGATAAGTTCTATCTATAAAAGGAAAAATAAATTGGGTAACATTAAAATTAGAAACTTTCATTAAGAGAGCCAAAAGACAAACTAGAGAGTTGGAGAAGATATTCACAGTACCTATAGATAACAAAGACTTTTTATCCAAAATATTAATAAAAATGCCTTAAATAAACAAGAAAGAGACAAAAGAAACAGAGAAAATTGGACAAGAAGCTTGAATAGTTGTCTCAGAAGAGGTCATCTCAATAAACACATGGAAGACTTCATAAATTATCAGAAAAGGGAAAATTTAAATACTTATATAATATTACACACTTATTAGAGTGAGTAAAATTTAAATTAAAATACCAAATATTAACCCAGCTGTGAAATAGTAGGGATTCTTAGTTGTTGAAAATTTAAACTAGAACAATCATTTTGGAAAGCATTTTCCTATTATGTACTAAACTGAAATACACACACACATATACACACATACATACAAATATCCTAAATATATATCTATATATATCCTAATAATTTCATGTGTAGGTTATACTCATTAAAAAGCCATATATGTATATACACAAAAACACATAAAAAGTGCTTATAATGGCTTAGATCTAAAAATGTCCCCTGAAAATTCAGGCAATACATGTTTAGAGGTGAAATGGTTAGATTAGGAGAGCTATACCCTCATCAGTAAATTAATCCTTTTGATGGATTCATAATTTGGAAGGACTAGTGGGTAGTAATTGTAGGCAGGTAGAGTGTGGCTGGAGGCAGTAGGTCACTGAGAGTGTGAGCTAAGACTATATCTTGTCCCTATCTCCCCTTTCTCTCTGCTTCTCGGCTACCATGAGTGATCAACTTTACTCCTTCATGCACTCCTGCCATGATGTTCTGCCTCATTTCAGGATCAGGGTGAAGAAGTCAGCAGACTATGGACTGAACCTCTGAAACCGTAATACCCAAACAACTTTTTATCCCCTAAATTGTTCTTACCATGTGTTTTGATCACAGCAACAAGATAGTAACTAATACAATACTTAAAGAACCATTATTCATAGCAGCCCAAAATTGTAAATAACCAATTATCTGTAATAGTAAAACAGATAGTAGTACTATAAATAAATAAGTAAAATAAATTATATTATCATGCACTGCAAAATCACAGAAAGAAAATAATACAAACTACAACATCATACAAAAACATGGTGGTTCTCACAAAATATTTACTGAAATAAGACAATATGGTCCTGTTTATATAACATTTCAAAAGTGTCAGAACTCTGCTATGATGTTGGAAATCATAATAGTGATTATTTGGAGGGGTAGGAGAGATAAACTAAAAGGGAATACATGGGGTTATTTGGTGTCAATAATATTCTTTTCCTCATTCTTGGTAGTGATCAAACGCTTGTTCATTTTTTTATTATTATTTACAGAACAGCACAGTTACAGGTCGTATACTTTCATGTGGATGCTGTTCTTCAATTTAAAAGAGAAGTTTATTAAGGGAAAATTTAGGGAGTATCAAATAGGAATATTCAGAATGACAAAAAGTTACATAGTGATTGAAGGAACTTAAAATTTTCATCTAAAAAAGCCAAGAAATTTAAAAGAAAAAGTGAAAGTTATCAAGAAAAATCACAGTGGGGCAGCACTTCAAAAGTGCTTCAAAAGACCAGTATCTAAAAGAGGGTAGATTTCCCTCCCTTACACCCCAATTATTAAAACTTGTTGAAATAGAAATAACAACCTTCAAAGAAATTAGCTACCTGTCAATGAAAATATTTAAACTATTTAAGCAGAGGCTGTATGGCTCTCAGAGAAGTTGAAAAAGGGATTCCCATAATGGAAAAGAGGCTGAAGAAGATAAACTCTGCTCCCTTCATTTCTAAGATATTATGGTTCAGGATGAAATTATAATCAACATGTATCTGTCCCTCTTTTCATTTTTCCTTTCCTTTCTTTCTTTCTATCTCCCTCCTTGACAATCCTTCTTTACCTCCTCTGGCTGCAAAAGTATGATAATAGGGGGTGTGATCTTTCATTTTCTTAATTCTGTTTCATTCAGGAGAGTTACAAAAGACCTATTGGTATGACAGAGACCATTACCAAGGGTCAGAGTAGCCTGCTATGGATTCAATGCCAACTCCACTTCCCCCAAAGGAGAAAGTATTTTGGAACTGGATGTTCTTCCTCCCCAAATATTTTCCCAAGAATCTTGGAGCACTCTAACACCTCAAAAACACACAAGAAAATATGTGCACAATTTCCCTTGCTAGATAACCTGATAAATAGTGCATGCCTGATTACAGATGTCAAAGTGGTGTGCAGCATCCTTACAAGGACAACTTCATCTGTTTGGTCCACAGAAACTCCCCAAATAACAGCAACTTGTAAAATTATACAATAGATAGTAGTTCTCAAATAAATGTCATTTTACTTTATTACTTTTTATCACAGTCCATTAAGATACAAAGTATTTAGATCAACAGTAATCTTGTTACCATCAAGGAGCACCAACTGCAAAGCAACAAATGCATAAAATATTTTGGACATGCCAATTTCCAATATCACTAATAAAAGGGAAGCAGTTGGGCTTACTTCATGGAGGAAGAAAAGAAGATTCCTTTTCCTGGAAGGAAAGCAGTCTTATAAACAGCCTCAGAGAAGCTTAGAATTCAGGAATTCAGTGATTTGGAAGATAAGGAGTGTGAAATGGGGCCAAGATAGAGTTAATTTAAAATGTGTTTTGCCCTCTGTGTTAGTCAGCTTTTTCATTGTTGTGACCAAAAGAACTGACAAGAAAAATTTTAGAAGAGAAAAGGTTTATTTGCCAATCACAGTTTCAGAGGTCTCAGTCCTCAGTGGCCAACTGCATTGCTTTGTGCCTGAGGTAAGGCACAGCATCATGGTAGAAGGGTGTGGTGGAAAAAAGTAGCTGGAACATGGCACCAGGAAGCAGAAAGAGAGACTCAGCTCAGCTCACAAAACATATACCTGAAAGACATGTTCCCAACAACCCACCTCCTTCAGCCACACCCTGCCTGCCTACAGTTACCACCCCATTAATTCCAATCAGAGGATTAATGCATGTATTAGGTTAAAGCTCTCATAACCCAATCATTTCAACTCTAAACTTTCTTTATTGTCTCACATGTAAACTTTTGGGGGACACCTCATATCTAAACCATAAAACCCTCATATGCAGAATTATCAATAGCCAAGTAGTCATGCCTCTCAAACAACCAAGCTAGAACTGAAGAAGAATATCTAAAGAAACTGAGTAAAGTCCCTAAGAATAGAGCAAATAGCTTGGGACTTGGTGCTGAAAAGCAAGGCCCTCATATTTAATAGTGTTTCTGCCTAACAGCAAGTTTCTGACCAGTCATAGATAAATGTTAAACTTATCCATCAAAACTAATTGACCTGAATTAGCTACACAGAGATCATTGTCAATTTTATAGTACCTTTTTCTTAAATGTAAAGGAATCAACAAGGATCACTACATATTTGAAGAGAAATTTTACAATATTATATGAATAAAAATGTATGAAAAGAAAAAATTTACCTTTGAAGACAAAGAATTGATCCATGTTACAGAAGAAACTTTAAAAATAAACAAGGCAAAACCAAAACCCTAGCCTCCTTAGAGACCAGGGAAGAACACAATACAGAGGTGAAAGAACATCAAATAAATAAGTGGTATAAGAACAAAATGGCATATGAAGTAAGATTCCTCACATTTCTAACATAACGTATATTTTGGAAAAGATAAATAAAGAAAGGAATAGTTATATGCTGGCTCAGCTTCATTCTAAGATAAATGATAAGATTATGGCAGTAAAGAAAGAGCAGGAGTGGATAATTGAAATTAATAGGCTGCAATCTCAGAGAAATTGGGGAAATCTTAAAAGTTGGAACATACACAAACACAGAAATTGAATAACTTTTATATAATTCATACATTAGAAGGAAATCAGAAATAAACTGGAAAGCAATTTGAACTATGTGAAAATGAAGACAATTCCTATCAAAATACTTGATGAGCAAAAGCAGTGCCCAGAGGGAAATGTTTAGCACAGTAACAACAATATTAGAAAAAAAGAAAGATCTCAAACTAATGGTCTGATCCTTTACCTAAAAAGCTTAAAATTAAAAAAAAAAAAATGAAACCCAAAGTAAGCAGAAGGAAAGGATAACAAAGAAGCAGTCATTAGTGAAGTAAATTATTTCAAATCAATAGGCAAAGTCAATAAGCCAATAACTGGTTCTTAGGCAAGATAAATAAAATTGATAAATCTCTAGCCAGACTACTCAAGAAAAACAGATTATCAGGAATGAGACTGTGGATATCATCATGGAAGCTACATACATTTAAATAATAAAGAATACTATGGATAAATTATTCCAATAAATTTGGAAAATTATAATGCCTATACATTTAATAAAAGACAGCTACCTTAGTTATAACTGTAATTATTGACATTGCAAAGGCCCTAACTTGGTCAACTAAGAATGAAAAGGAGTAAAGATTTCTGGGGCGGGAAAAGACAATTAAACAATTAAACTAACTTTTCTGAGATCACCCCACTCCCATCTCTCAAGAAATGAAACAGAATAAAAAGGCAAAAAAGACCCCCTTCACACTCAAGGGGCACTTTTGTTCTCTTAACTGTAATAAAATCCTAGGTGCGTTATACTCCTTTTTGCCTCTGTACCACAGATGGGTAAACACAGAGACCAGCAATGATGAGGCATCTAGAACTGGACTGAAGAAGAGCTCCCGTCAACAGAAGCACTGTTTTTCTCATCTAAAGGGCCGCAACCTTGTGAAGAGCCACCTGAACAATCCATCCTTACCACAGGACTCAGGAGTGGCGCAAAAGAACGAAGGCTCAACTGTGTTCCCTTTTTAGTGAAAGCATGTAAATAAACAAGGGTAGGACCTCAAAATGTGGATTGTCAAGAGTGCTTTAGAAATTCAAGATTACTAAAGTGAAGATGGGAAGGAGATGTCAAAATGACTGAGTTTCTGTTTATAATACAGACCATTCTGAGAATATTATACATGCTAATCTTAAAGTATCAAATTATATATCCACCTGGAAAATGAGAAGAAAAGAGCTTTGGAACATGATGTAATACAATTTTCTCCTAATAGCACATTCAATTAGAACTGCCTAGTATTACAGCTTCAATTTTTTCATCGTTATAGACTAGACTGATAATTCATCATCATGTTATAGGTTAGACTGAGTGATAATTTTCATACATTTTAAGAGTAATTATAGTTATATCCTACCTATTGCTCAGATGGTTAACTTTATTATTAGCAGTACACATCTTTCCTGAGAGATGATTTTTCACTAGGATCTTCCTTATAAGGTCCATTTCACACATCAGGAATTTCTTTGCTTTTCCCATTGATTATTTTGTATCATTCATAATTTGAAAACCATGATATTTAACAATGATCACTCAGAAGTTTTTTCTACTATTTATGGATTGAAAAAATAAATATAATAGCCCCCTGGATTTATTTGGCCCTCATTCCACATGTCCAAAACCTGAACAATGTATAATATTTCCTCAGTTACATAGAGTAGCAGCTTTTGTAATTTCATTAACATAAAAGTTATTTTTAAAAAGTCTACATACATCATAGCAATTAGCACGTTCACTAATTTTTTAAGAACCCCATCCAGTTTGCATTGCATTTTCCCAAAATTTGTAGCAATTTTCCAATAGTTATTAATTAGTATTTGTATCAATTAATGAAAAGAGTATACAGAATTGGTTTTGGAGAAAGTAATAGCTTTTTAGAAGCACCAAAGTCTTTGGAGCTTTTTACTGGATGAAACTGTTAATAATCTGTTCTCAACAAAGAATTCTGATAACTATCATCTCTCTGTTAGAGGTAAACTTCACCAATTTAAGGTAGTAGTTCAAGTTTCCTAAGCTGTAAACCAAGAATTGGAATCTGATTTAAATAAAATGAAGGATTTATTGGAATGGCCCTACCACTCCTAGATTCAAAGGCCACAAAGAGGTTAGTGTCAATTACTCCTGTGGCTCTATGGCTCTCAGTTTCTAGTGCTGCTTCCCATCAGAGATAATCCTATTGGCCCAATATGAATTGGTCATTGGGGTGGACAGTTAGATGAAATACCCACCACCATCAGAGGCCCTCTTCTGGACCTGAGTTCTACTCACAGAGAAAAAAGAATTGTGAGCTGTTACCCCATGGTTTGACCTCTTGCCTTCGTTTTTTGTTTATTTCTTTATAAAATTTTACTAGATATAATGAATTTATTAGTAATTGTTCATTTAATTTTTTTCAAAAGTACTGTTTTTTTCCTTCACTTATGGCTCTGAAATATTTTAAACATGAAAAATTATAAACAATATAATAACAAATATTAACATAATTAATATAAACAATATAATAATATTAACACAGTTAAATATAACATAATTAATACTCATGTAGCCAGTATCCATCTAAGTAGCTTACTTCAATCTTAACAATCTCCCATATTGGCATTGTGAATTTCAAAGAATTAAAACATAATGTTCTGTGATTTTTTTCTTTCCCTTTCCCTCTTCCTAGTTCACACAGTGTAATCAACTGCTCTCCTAAAGCCAAAGTGTATTATCCCAGTGTATATTCCAAAGTGTATTATTCCGCACTAAAAAATAACAAAATCATGGCATTTGCAGGAAAATGGATGGCATTAGAGCAGATTATGCTAAGTGAAGCTAGCCAATCCCTAAAAAACAAATGCAGAATGTCTTCTTTGATATAAGGGGGGGGGACTCAAAACAGAGCAGGGAGGAAGAGCATGAGAAGAAGATTACCAATAGGGACAAGAGGTATGCAGGAATGGAAGAGAAAAGGGGAATTGCATGAAAGATGGTAGGAGGCCCTCATTGTTATGCAAAATTACATATAAGATGATGTGGGGGGAAGAAAAAAGAGAGAAACGTTTCACAGTAGATTGTCTAGAAAGAGGTGATGGGAGGGGAGGGGAGGGGAGACAGGGATAGGAAGGGTAGCAGAATACAATAGGCACTAGTATGGCCCTATGTATAAATGTGGCCGTATAACCAATGTGATCCTGCAATCTGTACACGTGGAAAAATAAGATTACATACCCCATTTGAATCAAATGTGTGATATGTCAAGATCATTGTAATGTTTTGAGCAACTAATAAAAGATTTTAAAAAAGAATATGAGTGTATCCATAAACATTTTGTATACTTTTAAATTTTATGTAAATATTTCAGTGGTATTGACTATTAAGCATTACCATATTCCAAACAGTTTTCTAAGCACTTTACTTCAATTAGTTCCTTTAATGATCACACTCATTATACTAACTTGATACAGTTATTAATGCAATCTAGGAATAGAAACTGAAATGGAATGGGCCAGAACTTGTCAAAGACTGGTGATTATTCTTCACACATTATTCCAAAATGATTTTTTTTTCTTTTAACTTAACGTATTTTCCTTTCCTTTTTTTTTATTAAATACATGACAGCAGAATGCATTACAATTCTTATTACACATATAGAGCACAATTTTTCATATCTTTGTATAAAGTATGTTCATGCCATTTCATGTCTTCATACATCTACTTGTTTTTTTGCATTACAATTCTTATTACAATATATACCACAATTTTTCATATCTCTGTTTGTATATAAAGTAGGTTGACACCCAATTCGTGTCTTCATACATGTACTTTGGATAATGATGTCAATCACATTCCACCATCCTTGATAATCCC
This sequence comes from Urocitellus parryii, assembly GCF_045843805.1. Taxonomy (NCBI): domain Eukaryota; kingdom Metazoa; phylum Chordata; class Mammalia; order Rodentia; family Sciuridae; genus Urocitellus; species Urocitellus parryii. The sequence continues at coordinate 81,349,447 of NC_135540.1, forward strand.
CTGCCTCCTCCCTTTCCCTCCCTCCTCTCTTCCCTATCTAGAGTTCATCTATTCCTCCCATGCCCCCCCTCCCTATCTCACTATGAATCAGCCTCCTTATATCAGAGAAAACATTTGGCATTTGTTTTCTGGGGATTGGATAACTTCACTTAATATATTTTCAAGATGATACCATTTTATATAAAGAATACTTCTAGTTGTTTTCACATTAATATTGCATAATAACTCCTCAATGCATGAATGGGGGTTGTTCCCATGATTATGAATGGGATCTACCATTATTATAAGCAATGCTACAATAACATACTTGTATCTCCTCATGTATATGCCTGTTTCTTCTAGATATATATCTCCTAGTTTAAAGATTAACCACATTTTCTATTTACTAGGTGCTATTACACTGCTCTTAAAACACGTGTGCCTTACAATGTACTCTCCTGACGACAATGAACATCATTTTTTCCTTCTGCACATATCAGCTAGATTTGTTTTCAGTCTTTTTAATTTTTGTTCATCTATGGATGTAAAATAAAACTCATTTAATTTTAATTTTGGATTATTAGTGCAGTTGAGAAATTTTTTTCTATTCATTAACATGTTTGGCTACCCTGTCTCTGAATTGTCTGTTATTTTCTGTATATCTGTACACTTGTTGATGGGTTGGTCTGCTCTATTGTTTTTTCTAACTTGTAGAAATTCCTTTTTTTGTTGTTGTTCCAGGGATTGAGCCCAAGGGTACTTTACCACTTCACCACATCCCCAGCCCTTTTTAAAAGTTTTATGTAGAGACAGGGTCTCTCTGAGTTTCTTAGGGCCTTGCTAAATTGCTGAGGCTAGCTTGGAACTTGTGATCATCCTGCCTCAGCCTCCTACACCTGGCACTGTAGGAATTCTTTATAAATTCTTAATATAAATTATTTTTAGTTAAAAGTATTACCTGAAAATGCCATGATTTTATTCTCTTTTACTGCTGAGTAATATTCCATTGTGTATACATGCCACATTTTTTAAAATCTATTCACCCATTGAAGGGCATCTAGGTTGGTTCCACAGTTTAGCTATTGTGAACTGTGCTGCTATAAACATTGATGTGGCTGTGTCCCTGTAGTATGCTATTTTTAGGTCCTTTGGGTATAGACCGAGACGAGGGATAACTGGGTCTAATGGTGGTTCCATTCCCAATTTTCCAAGAAATCTCCATACTGTTTTCCATATTGGCTGCACCAATTTGTAGTCCCACCAGCAATGTATGAGTATATCTTTTCCCCACATCCTCACCAACAAGTTTTGTTGTTTGTCTTCATAATAGCTGCCATTCTGACTGGAGTGAGATGAAATCTTAGAGTGGTATTGATTTGCATTTCTCTAATTGCTAGAGATGATGAACGTTTTTTCATGTATTTGGTAATTGATTGTATATCCTCTTCTGAGAATTGTCTGTTCAGGTCCTTGGCCCATTTATTAATTGGGTTATTTGTCTATTTGGCATTTAACTTTTTGTGTTCTTAATATATCCTAGAGATTACTAGTGCTCTATCTGATATGTGAGGGATAAAGATTTGCTCCCAAGATGTAGGCTCTCTGTTCACCTCACAGATTGTTATGTTTTTTTTTTCTGAGAAGAAACTTTTTTAGTTTGAGCCCATCCCATTTATGAGTCTTATTAAGGAAGTTGGGGCCTAATCCCACATGATAGAGATTAGGACCTATTTTTTCTTCTATTAGGCGCAGGGTCACTGGTTGTATTCCTAAGTCCTTGATCCATTTTGATTTGAGTTTTGCACATGGTGAGAGATTGGGATTTAATTTCATTTTGTTGCGTATGGATTTCCAGCTTTTCCAGCACCATTTGTTGAAGAGGCCATCTTTTCTCCAGTGCATGTTTTTGGCACCTTTGTCTAATATAAGATCACTGTAACTTTGTGGGTTAGTCTCTGTGTCCTCTATTCTGTACCATTGGTCTACTGGCCTATTTTGGTGCCAATACCATGCTGTTTTTGTTACTATTGTTTTGTAGTATAGTTTAAGGTCTGGTATAGTGATACCATCTGCTTCACTCTTCCTACTTAGGATTTCTTTAGCTATTCTGGATCCTTTATTTTTCCAGATGAATTTCATGATTGCTTTTTCTATTTCTATGAAGAATGCAATTGGGATTTTGATTGGAATTGCATTAAATTTGTTCAGTGCTTTTGGTAGTATTAATTCTGCCTATCCAAGAGCAAGGTAGATCCTTCCATCTTCTAAGGTCTCCTTTGAATTCTCTCTTTAGGGTTCTGTGGTTTTCATTGTATAGATCTTTAACCTCTTTTGTTAAGTTGATTCCCAAGTTTTTTTGTTTTTGTTTTTGTTTTTGAGGATATTGTGAATGGGGTAGTTTTCCTCATTTTCTTCTCAGAGGATTTGTCACGGATATAGAGAAATGCCTTTGATTTATGGGTGTTGATTTTATATTCTGCTACTTTGCTGAATTCATTTACTAGTTCTAGAAGTTTTCTGGTAGAGTTTTTTGGGTTTTCTAGTTATAGAATCATATCATCACCAAATAGAGCTAATTTAAGTTCTTCTTTTCCTATACATACCCCTTTAATTTCTTTTGTTTGTCTAATTGCTCTGGCCAGTATTTCAAGAACTATGTTAAATAGAAGTGGTGAAAAAGGGATCCCTGTCTTGTTCCAGACTTTAGAGGGAATGCCTTCAATTTTTCTCCATTTAGAATGATGTTGGCCTGAAGCTTAGCATAGATAGCCTTTACGGTGTTGAGATATGTTACTGTTATTCCTAGTTTTTCTAGTGTTTTGAACATAAAGGAGTACTATATTTTGTCAAATGCTTTTTCTGCATCTATCGAGATGATCATATGATTCTTATCTTTAAGTCTATTGATGTGATGTATTACATTTATTGATTTCTGTATGTGAACCAACCTTGCATCCCTGGGATGTATCCCACTTAATCATGGTATATAATCTTTTTGATATATTTTTGTATTCAGTTTTTCAGAATTTTATTGAGAATTTCTGCATTTTTGTTCATTAGAGATATTGGTCTGAAGTTTTCTTTCTTTGAACTTTCTTTGTCTGGTTTTGGAATCAGGGTGGGGTGATATTGTCCTCATAGAATGAGTTTGGAAGTCCTCCCTCTTTTTCTATTTCCTGAAATAAATTGAAGAGTATTGGTATTAGTTCTTCTTTAAAGGTCTTGTAGAACTCGGCTGTGTATCCATCCAGTCTTGAGCTTTTCTTCGTTGGTAATCTTTTGATGGCTTCTTCTATTTCCTCACTTGATATTTGTCTGTTTAAGTTGTATCTTCCTGTATCAATCTGGGTAGATCATATGACTTAAGAAATTTGTTGATGCCTTCAGTGTCTTTATTTTATTGGAGTATAAGGTTTCAAAATAATTTCTAATTATCTTCTGTATTTCTGTAGTGTCTGTTGTGATATTGCCTTTTTCATCACATATGCTTGTAATTTGAGGTCTCTCTCTCCTTCTCTTCATTAGCATGGCTAAGGGTCTGTCAATTTTATTTATTTTTTCAAAGAACCAACTTTTAGTTATGTCAATTTTTTTCAATTGTGTCTTTTGTTTTGATTTCATTGATTTCCGCTCTAATTTTAATTATTTCTTGCCTTCTACTGCTTTTGCTGCTGATTTGTTCTTCTTTTTATAGGACTTTGAGATGTAGTGTGAGGTCATTTATTTGTTGACTTTTTCTTCATTTAAGGAATGAACTCCATGCAATGAATTTTCCTCTTAGTACTACTTTCATAGTGTCCCAGAGATTTCAATATGTTGTGTCTGTGTTCTCATTTACCTCTAAGAATTATTTAATCTCATCCTTGATGTCTTCTGTAACCCATTGTTCATTCAATGGCATATTGTTCAGTCTCCATGTGATGCATAAATTTTTATTTTTTATTTTGTTGTTGATTTCCAATTTCATTCCATTATGATCTGATAAAATACATGGTAGTATCTCTACTTTTTTGTATTTGCTAAGAGTTGATTTGTGGCATAGTATATGGTTTATTTTAGAAAAGTATCCATGTGCTGCTAAGAAAAAGGTGTATCTGCTTGATGCCGGTTGAAATATTCTATGTAGGTCAGTTAAGTCTAAGTTATTAATTGTGTTATTGAGCTCTATATTTTCTTTATTCAACTTTTGTTTGGAAAATCTATCCAGTGGTGAGAGAGATGTGTTAAAGTTACCCATGATTATTGTGTTGTGGTCAATTTGACTCTTCAACTTGAAAACAGTGTTTTAACTGATAAATCTATTCATTTCCAAAAATTATGTTTAAAACTTTCATTGACTGTGGATTTATTCATTTGTACTTGCAAGTCTGTAAAATTGTGTTTATATGTGCTTCAAAACTAGTTATTTGGTGCATAAAATGACATCATTCTATATTTTCTTGATGAATTGTTTATTTTATGTATTGTTTATCTTAATCTTTGCCTTAAATTCTACTTTATCTCATATTAATAGTATTGTATTAATTTTTTTATTCTTATACTGTAAATCTTTTCCACTAAATTATTGTTCTCATTGTCATGTTCCTTTTCTTAAATATTTAGAAGAACAAAGATAGACATTCATACATCTCTCTTTCTGTATGTGTGTGTATATATATGTACATATTGTGTGTATTTATGTATATATTGTGTGTATATATTTATATGTTTTATATATGTGTGTGCCTATATATACATATATCTCTGTTATTTATGTATTTATGTACATATATACATGAGGGAGAGAAACAACTCAAATGTAGAAATACGCACACACACAAGTGGTAATGTAGCTCTCTGCAGATGTTGGTATTATCCTTCCTAGATAATCTTTCCCATGCACTCAGCTCCAGACCTTGCAGGTGTTCATAGCTGATAGTTCTTACCTGCACCCTTCTTCAAAAAGGTTCTGTACTACTTCCACCTCCCCCTCTGTGATGTCTGATGATTGATGGAGAGAGAAAGTGGGAGTATATACACACATATTCCACTTGCCTTAAAGCAAAACAAAATGTGAGACAGTTTATACTCCCAAGCTTTATGTATGACCAGACTGAGACGATCTCCACTAAAATCACATCTCTACCTAGCTTTATTCTCTGTAGTACCATGCTTTCCTTATGCCTTTACAGGTTTCACCTGAGAGAAATTTCCCAAAACTCACTTGCACTAAATTTGTATCCTAGGGTCTGCTTCCAGGGAACTTGACCTAACAGCACATGGTATTTATAATTTATTAAATACCTACTAATTGTCAGGCATATGTGTGCTTTGCATATTATTTAATCATACTGTAGAAATATCTCAGGACTATGAAAATTAGTCCCCCACCATTGGTGGAGAAACTCACACTGAATAAAGTTGAAGAATATGTATTTAGTTTGTAATAAGTGGCAAATCCAAGAATCAAACTCAGATAATATTGTTCCCTAGCCTCTGCTCTTTCCTTTATGTTTTGCTCTCCATGTATCATATTTTTATCCAGGAAATTTAAAAATTAAATATCTATTAAACTATACTTTTTCTAATGAAATGGAAATTGATATGCACTTTATTTTCCACACACTGATGTAATATGTTTCAGATGAAGGTAAGATTTTATGAGTCATATAATTTCCATGCAGGTTTATGAGTGGACAAGTGTGGGTTCCATTAAAAAGGAAATAAACATCAGTATAATACCCTCATTTTCTTGAAGGGGAACATTTTATAGAAGTTGGAATATATCAAGGAGGGAAAAGATCATGTCAGCACAATGTTATTGGGCATATACAACACAATCTTATGTTTCATAGAGATTTCAACACAGGAAATGGGTATATTAGGAATAGCCTAATTCATAGTTTTCCTGACTCAGGTATAGTGGTTTCTTTGAATGATTCTGAAGGAAAAGTTGTAAGCAGTGTTTTTATACCAGTTTCAATAATGCATATTTCAAAACCAAAGTTAGTCAGCTATGTTACTGTTTACAATGTCAACATTCAGTGGGAAAATAAGTGTCAACAGGTCCTACCCAGAACAGCATGTGATCTTTCATGATAATCCTCATGAGTCTCTGATTAGGTCAGAAATGCTTTATTTTTGTTCTTTCCGTACAACAAATCAAAAATTCTTAGTTTACTGCCATCTGAAAAATAACATCCATACCTCTCATGACTTAGACACTTTAGAGTCTTACTTAATAGCATTACATTAGAAACACTGTAGGAAGGGCCCGTGTCTTATCCGTATTTATTCATGACAACTATAAAAGTGGTTTGCACAGAGCAGAACATTAATAAAATGACTGAAGTCTCCTACCACATGAATAAGCACTTCATAATGCATTCTTAAAAAACATTCTTATTATTTATGTAATTGCCTATTTATTTGTGCATAAGTTGTAAACTGAAAACATGAGCATCAGTTTTCCCCAACTTTTTGTGAGTATATCTCCAAATTTTATTTATTTACTGAAAGAAAAATTTTTACAGTCAGAGAGTACTCGAAACTTTCTGTGATTTGGGTTTATTTCTATTTTAGTAACTTAAAATACTCCAAAATACTGATTTCCATGATATCTTGATAATAACTAACAATTTTATACCTCTAATAGAATCCATAAGCAACTGATTGTCTCAAAGAACCATTTCAACCATCATTTCTAAATAGAAATTCAACCCTACTTAATGCTTCCTTGAAAACTATCTGTAAAAGTATTGCATATTTTCTATACCTATTTTATTCACAATTTTATCTTTAACAGTTATAAACCTACATTAGAAATCACTTGCCTCACACGTGTGAGACACCAGGTTTGATCTTCATCACCACATAAAAAAATAAATAAATACATAAAAAGATATTGTGTCCATTTACAACTAAATAATTTTTTAAAAAAGTTAAGATGAGGTACTCTTTGAGACCCCAGATTACAGAAGAGGTCACTGTGCCTTAGAAAACAGGACCTACCTAATTCACAGATTTGTAAAATCATGCTAAATGAATTAAGCCAATCCAATAAAACCAAAGGTCAAATGTTTTCTCCTATATGTGGAAGCTAACCCACAAAAACTGGGGGATGGGCTAAAGGAGAAATAGAAGTTCAGTTGCGTAGACAACAGGGAAAGAAGGGAAGGGAGAGAGGATGAGAAATTGAAAGACAGCAGAATGAATCTGACATAACTTTCCTATGTACATATATGAATATACCACATTGAGTCTCAACTCAGTACTACCAAAAGAAATTCATTTAAAAAAAAATAACTACAGGTAAATGACAGAAAGCTCAATAAGGAGAAGGGAGCAGGAGGTGGGGGAGAAAAGGGAAAGGAGAGGTACTAAGGACTGAATTAGAACAAGATATATTCTATGCTTTTATAATTATCTCAAAATGGATTCTACTGTTATGCAAAACTATAAAGAGCCAATAAAAGACAAATTAGCAAGAAAAAAAGATTTGTAGTACTGAGGAATCTGAAATTTGAGTCTCTTGCTACCTACTGCCAACTTCTATGTTTTTTAACTGCTAAACTATACCAAATCCTCTAAAGTCAGTATCATACTTCTCTTCCCATTATTAAAATTATCATTGGCTCCTCAGTCTCTATTGACTCCATGCCCCAAATAGAAACACACAATTTCACAATTCTTTCTATTTTCTACATCAAAACAAAGCACTTGGGGATGGAAGTGTAACTACCCAATGGAAAAGCACATGCTCAACATGTGTGAGATCCTGGGTTCAATCACGAGCACCAAAACAAACAAACAACAACAAAGAAGCACATGGTTTGCAGATTTTATTTCCTAATATACTACTCAAATCCATCTTTTTCTCATCATATTCTGTAATTTGTATATTCTCCTCCTTTCATTACCTATTGTCTGAACTGCTAACAATAACCTCTCAGTTGACTTCCCTGTCTCACATCTCTTTCTTCATCTCTAGAGATTTGTAAAAGAATATTTCTTAAAAAGCATGTTCAATCACATCAACCATTTGTCTAAATACTTTCAAGGATACCCATTGTCTTCATAACATTGTTCATACTATTGAGTACATCAACAGACTCCTTAGATCTGAGTATTGCTCATCTTTATGGCTTCCTGGACTCCGCCTCCAATATTTATTTGAGAGATAGTTACAAAGTAGAGCTAAATAGGCTTGGTTGCTAAGTGGATATGAGAACTGAAAAATGGAAGAAGGAAATTGGTTGAGCTATACATTAACCTTTAGTTTGTGATGTAATAACAAAGTGGGGATAAACCTTAGGATTCAGGGGATCTTTTAACTAGCTAACTACTTGACAACTCAGCATTTTATTTTTGATGAAGTAACTATTTCATTTTATTTTAATTGACTAAAAATAATTATGTATTTCATGAGTACAATATGTTATTTCAATACATGTATACATTGGAGAATGATCAAATCAGGCTAATTAGCATATCTATCATCTCAAATACTTAAACTTTCTGTTCATATCTATCATCTCAAATACTTAAACTTTCTGTTATCAAAGACAACTCAAACTCAATAACTCCACAATCAAATACATGAGCTCCAATCATGTGTCCAATTCCTGATCCTTCAGTGCATCATATTTCAAAGAGATACAGTGCCATCTATCCAGCAGTAAAGACCAGAGTTAGTCATGGCTACTAATAACTCTCAAATCAGCTCTCTTCTCTTTGTCTTCCATTTCACCTTCTTGATTCCCATCTACCATCTTATATATTATCTGATCTCACAATGCAACTGATGGCATCTGCTTTATCCTCTTTCATCTGTTCACTATACTGAAGGCATACTTATATCTGACCATACCACCCCATACCCATTTATAATCAGAAACTGTTGGTTGCTTTCATAGCACCTGTCACAATTGTAATTTTACTTTTATTTACATGTTTACTTGATTGTTCATTTTCTTCTCAAAGAACCTCTAAGCCCTATAGGCACTTGCCATGGATTGTATCCCCAGAAGCTAGTAGAATGACTAGTATAGAGTCAATTGTCACTATTTGATTAATGGCTAATTAAATAAACTAATTCATTGACAGAAGAACAGCAAAATCTAGGCCTCTGTTTTGGTATCAAGAAGAATATTGTCAGTGATTTCCTGAGTTGGATAATTCACTATAGAAAAAATGGGTTGACTGGAAGAAACTCAGGTCAAGTAGAGGTAGAAGATGTTTAGCACAAGAAAGACACTGAGATCAAAATTCAGAAGAGAGTAAGAAAGCTAGAAGATAATTTTGTTATGAACAGCAAAGTAAGAGAGAAAACAAATTTATCAACTATGCAAACATCTCAGATAAGTCTAGAAATAAAATTGAAATTATTATCTCAGAATAATTCATTTACATTTTTAATTTCTACCTCATGTTTTCTTTGTTCAAATGTAACATCTAAACCTCTATCAGATACTCTGAAGATATACATCTTCATTAAAGAATCTTCTGTAATTCTATCATTTCTATTAAAACATTTCTGGAAGTTAAAAGAAATAAATCTCCTTTCTTCACTATTTCATTGATTTTTCTAAGAAAAATATTTTATAATATCTCTTACATTGATGTAGTGTGTTCTGGTCTCTATGAATTATCATGTGCATCTGCATCACTGTCATCTACCTCACATAAGGTGAGTTCTTTGATAGCTAGATCCAGACCTATTTAACATGCTTCCCCAAGCATGAGACACAAGTATACACTTTGTAAAAACTGCCTCAATGTGATGGAAGAAGTTAAAAATTCAATAACATGGACAGTAAGAAAACTACACTTTCTCAGTAAACAATAAATATGCTTGTAAATCAGGAGACTGGAAATAAGTCACTTTAGTCTTTTAAGAATTTTTAAATCTGAAATACATGAGCCATAAGGTAGAAACATTTTCAAACATGAATGGCTCACAAATAACTACATTACAAGGAAAACACGTACCCTTGTGCCTGTCATTTGAAGCACTACACATTAAAAAAATCCTTTTAAGCACAGTTGTACATTAATTACACAAACATTTTGTCTAAACTAAATTCATGTAAGACTACAGTAATCTAAGAGTATTTTATAACAGATGTATAGAAAGAAGCATGTGTATTTATATGTATATATATATATATATATATGTGTATATGCACACATGACATATACACACATATCATACACACACATATATATGAATTTATAAGGCATTCTTAAGATTATATTGACTCTGTAATTAAATCAGATTAATTGTCTTAATATAACTCAGTTGGTAGAGTGTTTGCCTAGCATGCACAAGGCCCTGGGTATAATCCCCAGCTCCAACAAATGCACACACACACACACACACATATATATATATATATATATATATATATATATATATGCATAAATATATATATATATACACACACAAGCTTTTTTAAAAAATGATTTATGCAAACCATAAATATGCTAATAGTATCTAAATGAGTGAACCACTAAAAACTTTAAAGAAAGTATAATTTTTGATAATTTTTTCTTGGACTAGAAGGTAGTTACATGAACTGTTAATGTTCCTAAAGCCCTGTTCCCTTCCAGGACATAACCTTGAGATTACATATCCAAGTAAAAGGTTTGTGGAATATGATGTACATACTAAGTAACTAATACCAAAATTTGGGTATTGAAAGCATTGGAGTGGGGAGCCCATAGGGATGAGGACAGAGAAGAGTGCTGTTTCTAGAGCTACAAGTTCAATAACAGAGTCAATTCAAGACCTACATGGAGAAAATTACTCAATCAATTTTGAAATTATTTGACCAAAGAGAAAAACATGTCAACCAGGACAAGAATCAATTACAGTAAGTAACATTTGAAAGCTAAGATCACTAACCTTAAAAATAAAAAGTTGTGAGTATAAGAGAGCAAATGAAATCTTCTAATATTTTTAGCAGCATTTAAAGAAGATTGTACCCAATTGGACTTCAAGCACTTATTAGGTCATGCAGGTCAGCTAAGTCAATTCTAAATCATATAAATTTTCTGGTGTGTACTTTCAATAAAATATATTCATTTAATAAATGGCTTTTTTTCTGGGGGCTAGGTACTGGGAATTGAACTCAGGGGCACTCAACCATTGAACTACATCCCCAACCTTATTTTGCATCTTATTTAAAGACAGGGTCTCACTGAGTTGCTTTAGAATGTCACTTTTGCTGAGGCTGGCTTTAAACTTGCAATCCTCCTGCCTCAGCCTACTGAGTTGCTGGGATTACAGGCATGCACCATCATGCCCAGCTAATAAATGCCTTTTGAATAAGTTTATAATCCTAACAATTAAATCTATCTAAAACATTCTATTGTAAATAATTTGCTATAAAACTATTTGGGGTTCATTCTAAGACAAGATAAGAAAATTGAAAAATAAGTGTTAAATACCACCTTGATAAAATAGCATATATACTACCAAGTGTAATAATATTGCAAATTTAAAGACCCAAATCAATGACCATAATTTTTTCAGTCAGTAAGCTATAACTCTTGACAAGATTCCTATTTCCAAATTGATAACTATCCAACTAACATTAAAAGTTATCTAGTTAGCATACTCAATAAAAGTTAAATTGGGGAGACTTTCTAGAAAACAAACAATAATTATTTAATAAAGATAATTTTGACCAACAATGCATTGGAAATAGACCCATTCAAAGCAGAGCTAGCCCATCTTTCCACATCCAAATCCACCTACTTGATAGACATGTTTATAATTTTTGCCTTTATTTTTGTTATAATTAAAAGAGTAACTATGCTCTTAATATCATGCCCCCCAAAGAAGTCATTTTTAAGAAATTTTCTGCAGCAATCATTCCTTTGTCCCCTACACCATCAATATGCCTCTCTCTGTTGGATTATTCCCATCAATATGAAACCTAGGTTAGTTAACCTTACCCGTCCTAGAACACAACAAAATAAAACCCCCTTGACTCTAGACCCAAAAGAGCTGTCAAAGTCTAAGCTACACTTCACTAAAAACAATCTTCAAAAACAGTCATTTCTTCTTATCTTTACATTTTTCTTTTCTCAATCAACTCTAGTGAAATATTTGCCACACCTCTCCACTGAAAAAGTTCTCACCAAAGTAAACAGTAGCATTTATGTAGCCAAAAATAGTGGCTGTTTTTAAAATTATCTATTGTGGGTTGAATCCTGTCCCTCAAAAAGATACATTCAGGTCTCAAGTCCTGGCATTTATGAATGAAACCTTTTTTGGAAACAGTGTCTTTTTAGATGGGACAAAGTTAAAGATGAAATAAAGATTAAGACATATTCAATTAGGCTGAGTACTAATCCAATGTGACTGTTTTTTTAAAAGAGAGTAAACACACATACACACACACACACACACACACACACACACACACACATTGCACACAGAGAATGTCATGTGATTCCAGAAGCAGAGATCAGAATAAGGTAGCTGCAAACTAAAGAATGTCAAGGCTTGTTGACAGCACCAGAAACTAGGAGAAAAGTATGGAACTGTCTCTACTAGATTCCTCAGATTTCTGGCCTCCAGAAGCATGATGATAAAGCTAATCAACCCAATTTGTAGCGCTTTGTCATGGTAGCCCTGAGTAACTAATACATTATTTTACTTAACCTAATACCAATAATTGATAGGATGAGCACTCTCTTCTTGGAATTTTTTTCTTCTCATGTTTATAGTATTGTTCATACTTAATTTTTTTCTCCAACTTGCTACGTCTCAGAATTTTTGATGGCTCTTCCATAAATTTCAGATTTCTAAATGTTCAAGCATGCTAAAGTCATGTAAAAAATAAATTCTTGCTTTTTACCTATACATCCTGCCTAGCAAACTCTTATGGGTCCATGACTTTATATATCACTAAGTTGTTAATAATTTTCAGATTAATAAGTCTAGCTAAGACTTCCCCCCTAAGTTCCAAATCAACATGTGTAACCAATCAACTTCTCTACTTGGATACCTATCTAATAGGCATCATGAAATTAATACAGAAAAAAAGAGGACCTTTTCATTATTGATTTCTGACATCATGCATTTCTTAAGAGTTCCCATTAAAGTAAATGGTGCCACATCTACCCACTTAAGCCCTAGAAGTTATCTTAATGTACTCTTTCTGTGCTATTCCATACCCAATCCTTAAGTAAATCTCATTTATTCTGCCTTTAAAACACAGACATGACTAAGTAACTTCACTCCATGTCAATTTCCCTACTATGTTTGAGAGTTTTATTTCTTGCTGGTTTACTACAAGAACCGCCCCCCCACCACCACCACCACCAAGTTATCTCTTTGCCTCTGTTCTGGAATGACTTCCCACATCTTCATTCCACACAACAGCAGTGATATAAGCCTTTCTAAAATTTCAACCATATCAGGTCACTTCACTGATTCAGATTACCCAGTGAAGTTTCTATTCCAATAACAAAAGAATATATATATATATATATTATATATATATTATATATAATATATATATTATATATATATAAATAAAGCAAATCTATATGATCTGGCTGCTAAATTCATTTCTGGGATCATGTCTTTGTGTGAATCTTTTCATTAACTGCATCCTAGGCATTCTGGTCTTCTTGCCATCTCTTAAATATGCCATGACTACTCTTCATTTGCTGATCCTTCTTCCTGGGATGTCTTTTATTCTCCAAAGCTTATCTCTTTGGGGTATCTGTCCCATAATTGCAGCTAAATTCTTTATTTCATTCAAGTCCCAACAGATGTCCCATCCTCAAAATGGTTTTCCTATTCACAGTTGGTAAAGCAACAAACCACTCTCTAGTCAACCTCTCTTTAATTCCATTTTCTAATGTTTCTGCATAGTATCTATCCAAAACTGAAATTAATTATAGCCATTGATTTTGTCTTATAAATTTTCTATCTTCCCTCTCTGAAATATAAGCTCTTTATAATCATTAATGCTGCAACACTCCAGTATTCCAGTGACTAGAACCACTTCAAGACTGGGCAGGTGCACAAGAAATATGTAATTGAATGATTAGAAAACAAATGCATCAAACAACAAACTACATAAGCATATCATTTAGAAGCTTGCTGGTTTTGTAATTATTAAGATACTACTTAAGATATAAGGGTGGTTTGAGTCAAGATAAATGATGGTTGAAATGGTGATACATGAGTGGACTTGGCTTATATTTTGAGAACTTAGTAGATCATTCAACTTAGGTAGGAAAAAGTAAAGAACCTAAGATAAGAAGTGTGCTTCCAGTCTGAGTTGAAGGGTGGGTGGTGTACTGTCAGAGGAGATATGAGTGGGAAAGCCAGATTAAAGAAGACATTCTGAGAGGAAGCATATACCATTGTGGTTTAAAACACACAGGTTCAGAGTCTCAAACTGTACTTGCTGATTCTACTGTCCAAGTGTACGCCATTGTTTTCAATCGTATAGAATCTGATTTCCACATTTAATATGCATGAAATTTGTTCTTGTTGCATATTTTTCTTATAAAACCAATCTATAAGGAGCTGAACACAAGAGCTTATCTTCCTAATTTCTTATCTTGCTTGAGCACTAAGAATCATTTGCTTCTTTTTGAAAGTCCTTAATATGGAACCCTGTGGCATCACATTTTTCTGCCTTTCTTCCACTTTTCTTGCTGCTTTCTAATAAGAATCATATAAACTCCTAACTTTCTTGTTATGATTTACAAGACCTCCAGTGTAGTCTTTGCCTTTATCTATACCCACACCTTTTTAAAATCTCTTCATCCTATTTCCTCCAATAAAATTTTCCCTATATCAAGTCTGGACTCATTATATTCAATTATCTAACCATAGTTAATCTCTTTCTCTCTCTCTCTCTCTCTCTCTCTCTCTCTCTCTCTCTCTCTCTCTCTCTCGTACTTTGAAGACTTTGTCTACATATGGAATTTTTAACAGACCTGATAGTGAGGCAAATCCCAATTTTTATTGAGAAAACATTGGTAAAATAGACTTCCTTGTACACATACTTTTCTGTGGCTGTAAATTTTTCATCATACTATTTCTGATTATGTTTCTGTAAGTCAGTCAGTTACTCTTTCAATAGTATTTGTTGTCTCTTTTATTAAATTTTATTTGGAATATCTCAAGACTTGTGAAGATTATTATCACCAGTATTATTCCAAATACAGGAAATTTTAATATATTTAATCTAGTGCACATTTTAAAAAAGCAAAAGCATGTTCTCTTTAATGATTCAGAATTATGTCCTTCCATTATATGTTTTCTATCACATCTATCAAAGCAGTCCTATGAGGCAGCCAATACTACTATCTTCTAGAGGTCCCATAAAGTCAGGCACACAGGAGGAGTTGAGTATAGATATGAATCAAGTCTACAAAAAATACACATATCTACACCAACACTGGAGGCTCCAGTGGGTAGTGTAAGTTGAAGGGTGTAGAAGGAGGCTGGGCTGAAGAGAGACTGTTTCAAACCAAGGCTAACACAAAGTTGGAGATGACAACCAGTCTGCCAAGTATACACATTTTCTCTGCTACAGATATTTGGAATCCTATTATTTTTCACCATTTGGTTAGTAATACAGATGCAAATGGGAATAAAAAGAAAGACTACCTATGTTCCTATAGTATATAAATAATAGTCGTGTTATCATTCACGAATGGCCTTTTAGGGAGGATATTAAAAGTTATGTGCTGATATTAACAATGCCTTCAGCATATACATTCTAAGCTCTGGGCTAAAATGTACTCACGCTCACTTTCCCGTTGCGATTGTCTTCTTCTCTCACTGCCAGGGCCTTCAAAAAATTATCTTTCAGGTCTTTTCCAGCACTTGTTAGTGTTCTGTAAAAAGAATATCTTCTGTTATAACATGTTAGATTAAAAAATACATTTAACACATTCTGGAGCCAATCATCATGCTTCTTTTTTCCATGTGACAATTTTCTTATATAAATCACACGCATACATTATTTATGGTCTACTAGATCCCTCTATTTAATTTCATATAGTTACATAGACTTTATATGAAAATAAATGGAATCAAGTCTACAAAAAATACACATACCTATACCAATACTCATGCAAGATACATTATTTTCATTTGCTTGCCCATTTTATTTTTGATCATACCATGACCATGAAGCATCCACATTTTAATACTCCTTACTTTCCACAAAAATTTTAAATTGTCTGTAACTTAAGTACAGTTTATTTATTAATTTAAGGAAACTTGAATGGGTGCAGCTAGAGGAATTAATTTTATCTCTAAGTAGAGACATGCAAACAAGACAAGAAAGAAAACTAGATTGAGATATCTGTCAGATAAAAGGAAGCATTAAGATTTCAAGAGAAATAAATTTTAAAGGGAACTTATCACAAAGATCTCAAGCAGCATTGAACCACATCATGAAGAGAAAGAAAAATCTTGTCTTCATATAGCAATTTTCTATATATTTGATAAACTTCATTACATGCCTTTCATGCACCAGGGACTATACTTGGGCACAATGATAAAAAGGCACAGTTCCTTCTCTCAAGTTTCCTGTGGTCTCATAGAGGTAAGCCAATGTGTAAACATGATAGCATATTATGTAATAACTTTATTAACAGAGATATGGACAAAGCATTTTCCTACTCAAGGAAAAGTCACCTGTTCTTAAATTTTAAAACAATTATCTTTAAATAAAATGTTAAAAGATGAGACAGTCTTAGCCATTCTGGAATCAGGGTAAAGGTATCAGTAACTACAAAGGAATGATATGTACAAAAGAATACAGATGTAAAATTGGAAGGCAACCTTAGGTAATGGCAAAACAGAAAGTTAATGCAGGAAGTGAGGGAGAAACCACATATTATTAATGAAAGCTGACATTTTCTAGATATACTGTTATAGATATTTAATAAGGCCACACAGCTAGTAGGAGCAGAATCTGAGTTCCAACCCAGGCAGTCTGGTCCTGGAACTCATTTCTATACCTTCTGGACTGTGATGTCTTTCAGGCCTGCATGCTACTGACAGAGCTTGGACTTGTCTTCCAGAAGATGCTAAACCACAAAGGGTTTATGCAAGAAAAGAAGATAGTCAATTTTGTGCTATGGAAGAATATTCAGCAGCTATGAGAGATGGAGCTGCAGGAGAGCAACACTGGAGTGATTTATTAGGGAGTTCATTCAAAGTTTTAGGCAGGGAGGAAAGGATAGATTGAGAAGTGTTTAAGAGGTCAGCTGGACCTGGTGATTGCTTTTGGTGAAATATTAAAGACCAATTGCTATCGGGTTTCATTAAATCAATATAAGCAGGTATAATATGGAAGCTACTGATGATCCAGAAATATAATCCTTTAAACTGATCCTAACTTGTCTGTGTTTGCTTCTCTAATTTTATGCTCCTTGGCATGTAATAGCAATACCAACCAACAATCCAAACACCTAAATAAACATGAAAAACAACTGCTAATTAGTACTAGTAAAAAAAAACAGATATTTTTGAGAATTTTTTAAGCCATTGTTTTTTTCTAAAAGTGATTCTTCCTCATTATAACATATCCTAAACAATGCTTTAACACTAAACCTCTAAAATATGAAATTCATTTTCTCAAGTGCTCAGTCAGAAATGTGTATTATTTCTCCATTGCTCATGGGATAAATTTCTAATCATTTGGTCAATTCCCACCTAATTTCCTGCCTAAGGTTTGTTTAAAACCACAGCATGTTGGAAATTCTCTATGAAGTTTCAACAGAGAATTACTAAAGGCCCAAAAATATCTCAGTGGTTTACAATTACAATGAGTTATTTGTTAAAAATACTATGGCCTATTCAACTTTGTCTTTGAATCTATGATAATCAGTGCTCTTCCAATAAGTTCCCTTGTTTATTTAGTTGATTAGAATTTGTTTCTCTTGCTCATAACCAAAACCCATAATTTGATAATGGCTAGCCAGTTAAGCAAGTCCAGAGTTCCTGAGTTTCCATGTGATAAGCCTACTCCCTATTTCTATCACCTCCCCAACATACCCTGTTTTATTGGAAATTTTTAGACATTCACAGATAAAGTCCAATTTGATCACCAACCTCAGTTTCATGACATAAAAAGTAACAGTCATTACTAGTTTTGCATACGTTCCTCAAGGTTATTTCTACAGGTTTCACATATATATTTGTATACTCATAAGATGACATATACTATTATAGAGAGAGCTGTTCACTTTACTACATATTTTACAAGTTTTCTTCAATTGTTGCTCTCTTTCCTATTTATATTTATAAATATCTATAAGAGTGTAAACAAAGATAAAAATTATCTCCATGTATTCCAGGAATGAAATGCCAGATGAACTGATACCTAGATATCATTTGCTAACAGGGAAGCAATGCCAATATTCTGCTAGGTCAAGCTTTGTTGCTAAAGGTGGAGGTTTTCAGCAGATACTTGGGCAAGACCAAAAAAAAAAAAAAAAAAAAAACCAAAGAGTTATTAGGCAGTAGAACTGTTGCTACTTACTCCTGGACACTTACTATGGCAGACACTGTTCTTCCTTTCCTTCTTCCATTAAAATGGACGCCTCAGTATTTACCTGAGCATATATATAACTGTCTGGAATAAATAACACATTTCATAGCCTTTCTGCAGCTAGCTGTCCATGTGACTAACTATTGCACAATGGAATCCAGTTGAAAATGATGTGCAACTTCTAGGAAGTGTACCTAAAAGGGAATAGGTACTAATGTGGCTAGATTACAACATGATCATAGTGCCAACTGTAATCTTGGACTTCAATTGGAGTCTATTTTTATGGAAAAACAAGAGAAAGAAGCAAGGTCCCTGATAACTTAGGACAACAACACAGCCTTGACTTGACTGATACTTTCTAGAATTCTTCAATATGAGATGGAAAAGAATTTATATTTCATTTGAGTCACTGTAATTTCTTACTGTTTTTAGCCAAACCAAATTTAAATAGATAATTCACCATATGAAATTCATTCACCCTTCTGAAAAAGATACTATTGTGTGATTGGTCTAGTGATCAAATTGGCCTTTTTCCTTATTTGTAATATTCTCAGGTTTCTTAGAAAATTACTACTTTTGAAAGTAATACATTACTTTTTAAACAGAGGTTAAACTTTTTACATGGAAGCAAGAAATAATTAAAATTAAACTGAACTATAATAAGGGACATTTGTCTGTAGTTCCTACCCATCTTTCATTGGTTTGAGACACTACAGTTTTCTGAACCTGGGTGTCATGGCGGGTTAAATCATCTTTAAGTCTCCTGCTAGAAAACCTGGGATTTAAAGTGATCATACAGTATTAGCAACTACCTAACACTATTAATGTGTAACAAGTCTAAGAAATGTGAATATCATACTGGTAATACATAAGATCATACTGTTCCTTTCTATTATGTCTTATGTGCACACACATACGTTGTTTCCTATAAACTCTATAAAGACGACAGAAGTTATTTTTATCAAATAAATTGAGAACAGGCAGGGTAAGGGTCTGGCTCCAAAGCTATTTGCGGCAGAGGAAAAAAGTTACATAAATAATCATTCTTACACCACACTATATCTGAGAACCTGAAACTTCTCAGCAGGAAAGAAGGAAAGTTAAGGTAGTGTGTGGTAAGGGATTCTTAAATCTTCAACACGCATTACTCTTATTTAACTAGGTTTATTTAACAGCCAGTGACCTGAGAAACCTTGCTTAAGTAAATATTACAAAAGGAGTTACTTCCTCAAGAAGTGAAGTAGGACTCTTACAAAATCTTAGCCTCCTTATGCTTATAAGTTTTATAAAGGCAAATACCCCATCTTTATTGTTTATACTCAACTATACTTTCAAAATGGGATAAAAGTTACATGAATGAGTTAATTTTTATCCACTGTGTTTAATCACTAACTACCGGTATTTATATAATCCAACATGAATGACTAAATATAGTCTTAATCCTCAACAATTAGGCTACCGATTTTATGATTTAAGTATATTGTTTCTGGATTCTATCACACCTATTCACATTATTAGATTAACACTTGAGAATAGAAAATAAAAGAGAAAAGTTCTGGAAAGCTGTTAAAGTAGAAACTTATTTTCAAGAGTTATTTAAGAATTTACTTAAAAATAAGTTGTTTCAATAAATATTTGTGACTTATATTAGTTGTCTTAAAATTTTAAATGAATAATTGGGAGTGTTCTAATAAATAAGGTTTGAAAAATCACTAGGCTCTGTTCTAATAAGCAGTTTCCAATAATCACTACCTTAAATCTGGGATTAATTTTAATAGGAATACTTTTTAGCTATTGGACACTATCTTTGTACTATTCTCCATGTTAGGTATTTGCAAACATTTTTATTTATCTTCAAATTGAGTCCTAAAGGGGAATGTGTTCATTTTCACTTTAGAAATAAAGATTCAGTAAGGCAAAGTAATATGACCATAATCAGCTGGTATTCAATATTTAACCTGGATCTTACTGATTCTAAGTAATCATTCTTTATTCTGAAGTCTCTCAACATATTATTAAAGTGTTGTATTTGTGTCATAATATTTTAAAATTATGAAAACAAAGAGAATTCACTGGGGTAAAGAAACTTGACTTAGCAGGGGTATGGGGCGGGAGTGAGGCATGCAGCCTTCACCTTGAGCCATCTGAGGAAAGGTAATCAGCCACAACCATCATTCTCGTCGAAACTGGAATTCTGGTCAACAACTCTGTTCAGAGGTAGTTTTCATTGTTTTTAAACCAATGAACTCTGACATAGACTACATTTCATATTTCTAGAATTTATATTCAACTCGTTAGCACTTGTTTAAATAGGTAATGCAACCTCAGTATGCTTTATTTCCTTAAAATGATGTTTTGTATACTTATTTTGAAAAAAAATGTTAAATAAATTTTAAAATGATAAGTAGAGAAGTGTACTGTAAAAATTCCATTATATTATTTTTGAGAAATAGCTTTTTTCCCATGGATAAGTAGACTTAGAGACTACAACATGCAGTTCTATTTGTATGGTCTCAAATACTTTAAATTTGATTTTTAGAGGCCCAGATGGAAAATAATTTGAAAATTTGTTAAAAATGTGAATTTATTTACCACAATGTGTAGAATTTTAGACAAATCATTTGAGAATTAAGTATGGGAGATGTGTTTTTACTGCATTTTGATGTTCTCTAACAAAGTGATGATCTTTATGTCTATTTTCTCCAATAAAACATACCTTTTTACTTTGTTCTTCATTTAGAAGAGAAAAATTCTTATTTCCCTCAAATAAAATGTTTCATAAGTAACTCTAATACAGGTAAATCTTCAAATTCCTTCTATTAATTTTTATGTATTTGCTCTTTAGTAGTCATTTAGGGTTGCCATAGCAAAAATACCATACATTAGATGGTACAAACAACATAGTTATTTTATCACAGTTCTAGAGACCATAAGTCTGAGATCAGGGCACCATAATGGCTGGGTACTGATAAGGGTCCTTGCTAGGCTGTCAGGCTGCCACCTTCTTACTGTGACCTCACTTGGCAGAGAAAGAAAATTAAACTCTGGTGTCCCTTAGAAGAGAACTAATCCCCATTAGGAAGGCCCCATATGCATGGCCTCATCTAAACCTAATCACTTCCTAAAAGCCTCATCTCCAAATTCCATCATAAGTGGTGGCTGGGGTTTTAACATATGAATTTTGAGGGAATACACCCCATTCCAAAGCATGCTATTTCTTCTTTCAGAATTAATTTTCTACATTTTATGTATTTGTTTGCCAAATTCCAACTTGCTCACCTAATAATGTTTTTTGTACAACTTGGAACTACGTCAGGTTTTCTTTCACCATGCGAGGTAATTAGCATATTTTCACCTCCTGACACATGCAGGATTAAGTTACTGAAGTTAGCTGTTTGTTCCTATCTAGCTCTTTTTCACAAGGTGCAAACAATTTTAAGTCAGATAAGCACAAAAGGACCCAAATGAAACAGGACATAAAGATGTATCTCAAATAGCATGGAGAAAAACTTCCTGTTCCTTATCTTAAATCTGAAATTATGTTAAAATAATAATATTCTGATGATTTAACCTTTGTAAAATATAAGCAAAACATATACCAAAGCAGGATACCACTTAATTATAGAGGCTAATAAATTATTACAAATCAATCCCTATTCACCTACATCAAGAAAGAGAACAATGACTGACTACACCCCAGGAGTCCTCTTCACTCTTCCCTGTTCACAACTCCATCTTCCCAACTCCTCCTCCTCCATAGGCAACACTTCCCAACATTTGTGGCGCTCACTCCCATGCTTTTTCTCTACCTCAGTCTCCAATAGGTGCAGTAATTACTTCCTTTTATCAATTAAGTATGTATCTCTAAACAATATAGTTTAATTAGGCTGGTTTTTAAGCTTTCCATAAATGGAATTAAAAAGTCCATAATTATAATATGTCTTTCATAAATATTTTCGTGTTCCATATAATTGATCCATGTAGCTATACCTCATTTTGATTGAATTCTCCTGTGTGAATATGTAACTACTTATCCTTTTTATTATTATCGACCTCAGTTGTTTCCCATTTGGTTCTATTATGAACATGCTCAAAGAATTTCCTGGACATGTATCCTGAGTATAGATTTCTCTGAGATAAACGACAAGCAATAGAATGGGTGTGTCATAGGATTATTTATAACTTAAAATTTACAAAATAATGCCAAATTGTTTTCAAAATCACTGAATCAATTTAAATTCCCACTACCAGAGCATAAAAGCTCCTTTATGCCACATCATTGCCAACATATGGTATTTTAGAATTTAAATTTAAGCAAACTAGTGTGTACAGTATACTAGTATCTTTGTAGTACTTTTAATTTGCATTTTCCTGATTATTTTAATATGATATTTGGCCATATAAATTTCCTCTCAAGTGAAATGCCCATTCTAATTTTTTGTCCATTTTCTATTGACTTATGTATATCCTATGGATTTTAAGGAGTTGATATATTCTGTATATCAGTATATAGAATAACATAGAATTTGTGTCTTATTTTGCATCACACACTTGTGCTAAACTCTCCCATGGTTATTACTAGTACAGTCAGCCCAAAAATCGCATATGTTCTAAATATGTATGGACTCTTATTATTTCGTTAAAAAAACAGTACAACAACTATTTACATAATATTTAGATTGTATTAGGTATTATAAGTAATCTATGAATGACTTATAGAACACCTAAAGATGTACTTAGATAATATGCAAATAACATACCATATATAAAGGACTAGAGCATCCACAGATTTTCATATCTATGTGGCATCCTAGCACCAAGGGATACCAAGAAATAATTACAATTTTAATTCCCACCCATCTGTTCTCTTTTATTTGATGTGCAGATTTTAGTTTTCTCAGCAGTCACCACTCACAAATCACCAGATTTCTACCAAACATGAGAATAAGTTTAAATTTCTCAAAACTTTTTCTGTTCTCAGATAATAATAACAAAAGCAAAAAACTAATCAGTGTTTACTAGAGTATTTTTAAAGAAATTTATTAGTATACCTTTATAACATAAATGGCCAACTATATGCAATCTTCCTGTATATCAAAGCCAAAAAGATATAGTATTCTCTGAGACCTTATTTCTTATTGTCTATATTCAGTTCTCACTGTAGACAATGAGAACGATAAAACATTTCTCTTTGTCTAGATTCCGTTCACAATTCATTAGAAAACAAACTGAACACTCAAAGGGCTTAAGGGAAGAGGGATTATAAAGAAAGATATCAAAAGGACTACGAAGGTTCATGAGGGGTGGTCACAACATGGAGGAATTAGACATAGTAAGCTCTTACTTACCCCAGACCTAAAAAGGCAAGGGAAGGGAAGTGGTGCTATCAAACACACAATGTTGATTGGCTTCCTGGTAGGTACTATGGCCATCAGCAGAGGAACATGGCCATCAACAAGGTCATGGCCCACCCTCCATCTGCTCCTGCCTTCCAGTTTCCTTGTTGAATATGCAGTACACAGAGTCTTTGGGACCAGAACCTTATTTCTTGATTCACCATCAGTCTCCTTTCATGGTGCACTATACTCATGGAACAGCTGCGTGTCTTTGACAGCCCTCACCCTTTAGTCCAGAAGGTCCTTCTTCCCCCTTCCCTCATAGACCTTTAGATTAGATTCAAAATCGTGTTCCCATAAATCCTTTCTCTCTTGCCATCCTTCCTTTCTCCTTCTCTGCCCAAAGGAAATCAGGTAAAGTGAATACCTTATATACTCACTTAATCTACAATAAAGTCTCAATAAATGCTAATGGTTTTTGCTATCACCACATATATTATAAAAGCCAATGATCAACTAATATACTCCACCACATCATTATTTAAAGTAGAAAAACAATATGATCACCACAATAAACGTTTAGGAAGCCTTTGAATATCATATCTCTATGTAAGCAATTTAGTTCCTGAATTATTTTTTGTTATGGTTGCTATTATTTTCATTTTAGTTTTCTTGGATGTGAATGGAAAATTGATTTAATTTACAAAATTCTGGCTGTGATTTTTTTCTGACATTAATCAGGAGAACAATGATATAAAATTTTGATATTTCTCAATTTATTAAACAATAATCATAAAGCATTTAATATTTAATAAATAAATGCTGTTTAATAAATAATAATCAATAGATAATATGCTTATTATAATAAGCTCCAATGTAATATTGACATCTTCCAGACCATCAAAATGTGCAATAATTTGAATTATGCAGATATTTCTAATAGGGTGTTTGTTTGCATCATATCAGTTGATAAAAATAACATACTCAATTATCTTAACTTTTTGAAAATAATCTATTTTTGTGTAGTTCTATTTAATTTTACATACCAACATCTTTCTCTCAAAAGTTTTAAATTGTACAGTTAGCAAAAAATAATTTTATATTTATACAAAAACAATTACATTTTAAAATTGAAACCTTCATTGACTTAATAATAATGTATAGTACATTTCAATGGACTCTGGTTTATGTTGCATTAGAAAACAAATAAACTTTTAAAATGCTATAATGTATATTGTTCATATTTTACAATCTAAACTCTTGATGTATAATCCAGCATCAGTTTCCTGGACTTCAAATGGCTTTTTTTCCCATATACATATATAGAAAAATGCATATGCTAAGTACAGAAGATTAGGCTGAAAGAGCATTTTTAAGCCAAAATGGTATACAAGGGAAATAAATGCAATCAGTGAACATGTTCAAGTCTTCTGAGCATCAATTCAACAGGATATTCTATCTTTAATCTCAGAGAGATTGTTTTTTAAAGATCTACAGGTACTGTGGGAGAATTGTAGAACTAAATACTACCTATGCTTTTTGAGTCTCCTGTCTTTTCTTATAAACTATTCTTGATGGCTTTTCATTTTCTTTTAACTTCATTAAAACAATACTCCTTAAACGTCATGTTTTAGTCAGCTATTCCAGTGCTGTAACTAAGAGATCTGACCAAAACAATTTTTTATTATTAGTTGTTCAAAACATTACATAGGGGGGCAAGCAGAAAAAATCAAAGTGATAGAGTGCCAGGGATCCCAGCAGCCTGCAGCAGGGCCCGGAGAGCCAGGCCAACTGATTCGCGTGGCCTGCCCTGCGGCTACAGAAGGCGTGGCGCCTCAGTGAAGCCATTAATTGGCAAGCAGGGAGGTTAGGGAAGGCCATTAGGTGGAATCCCACCAGCCAAGCCCACACGGACCCTTGGGCCGAGCACGGGTTCTCAGAAGGGGAAGGAAGCGGTACAGTCCCATCCCCCACAGCGGACACTCCGCCGAGCCAGTCAGCGGCCACCATCCGGGAAAGCTGAAGGATACACCGCCACTCTCCTTCAGAGTGCGACATCAAAACAGGTCGGTGTCATTCAGCTCACCCCCCAGACAGCGGGAATTCGCATAAAATATCTCCTAGGCTTGCCAGGAGAGGGAGTATCAAGCTGAGCCTCCATACAGGCTAGGGGGAAACCAGAGACACCTGACCTCCAACCCCTCCTCCCAGTAGCAGCCAAAAGGAAACCTGGCTAGCCAGCGCTGGGGGAGGGGCAAGCAGAAAAAATCAAAGTGATAGAGTGCCAGGGATCCCAGCAGCCTGCAGCAGGGCCCGGAGAGCCAGGCCAACTGATTCGCGTGGCCTGCCCTGCGGCTACAGAAGGCGTGGCGCCTCAGTGAAGCCATTAATTGGCAAGCAGGGAGGTTAGGGAAGGCCATTAGGTGGAATCCCACCAGCCAAGCCCACACGGACCCTTGGGCGGAGCACGGGTTCTCAGAAGGGGAAGGAAGCGGTACAGTCCCATCCCCCACAGCGGACACTCCGCCGAGCCAGTCAGCGGCCACCATCCGGGAAAGCTGAAGGATACACCGCCACTCTCCTTCAGAGTGCGACATCAAAACAGGTCAGTGTCATTTAGCTCACCCCCCAGACAGCGGGAATTCGCATAAAATCTCTCCTAGGCTTGCCGGGAGAGGGAGTATCAAGCTGAGCCTCCATACAGGCTAGGGGGAAACCAGAGACACCTGACCTCCAACCCCTCCTCCCAGTAGCAGCCAAAAGGAAACCTGGCTAGCCAACGCTGGGGGAGGGGCAAGCAGAAAATATCAAAGTGATAGAGTGCCAGGGATCCCAGCAGCCTGCAACAGGGCCCGGAGAGCCAGGCCAACTGATTCGCGTGGCCTGCCCTGCGGCTACAGAAGGCGTGGCGCCTCAGTGAAGCCATTAATTGGCAAGCAGGGAGGTTAGGGAAGGCCATTAGGTGGAATCCCACCAGCCAAGCCCACACGGACCCTTGGGCCGAGCACGGGTTCTCAGAAGGGGAAGGAAGCGGTACAGTCCCATCCCCCACAGCGGACACTCCGCCGAGCCAGTCAGCGGCCACCATCCGGGAAAGCTGAAGGATACACCGCCACTCTCCTTCAGAGTGCGACATCAAAACAGGTCGGTGTCATTTAGCTCACCCCCCAGACAGCGGGAATTCGCATAAAATCTCTCCTAGGCTTGCCGGGAGAGGGTGTATCAAGCTGAGCCTCCATACAGGCTAGGGGGAAACCAGAGACACCTGACCTCCAACCCCTCCTCCCAGTAGCAGCCAAAAGGAAACCTGGCTAGCCAGCGCTGGGGGAGGGGCAAGCAGAAAAAATCAAAGTGATAGAGTGCCAGGGATCCCAGCAGCCTGCAGCAGGGCCCGGAGAGCCAGGCCAACTGATTCGCGTGGCCTGCCCTGCGGCTACAGAAGGCGTGGCGCCTCAGTGAAGCCATTAATTGGCAAGCAGGGAGGTTAGGGAAGGCCATTAGGTGGAATCCCACCAGCCAAGCCCACACGGACCCTTGGGCCGAGCACAGGTTCTCAGAAGGGGAAGGAAGCGGTACAGTCCCATCCCCCACAGCGGACACTCCGCCGAGCCAGTCAGCGGCCACCATCCGGGAAAGCTGAAGGATACACCGCCACTCTCCTTCAGAGTGCGACATCAAAACAGGTCGGTGTCATTCAGCTCACCCCCCAGACAGCGGGAATTCGCATAAAATCTCTCCTAGGCTTGCCGGGAGAGGGTGTATCAAGCTGAGCCTCCATACAGGCTAGGGGGAAACCAGAGACACCTGACCTCCAACCCCTCCTCCCAGTAGCAGCCAAAAGGAAACCTGGCTAGCCAGCGCTGGGGGAGGGGCAAGCAGAAAAAATCAAAGTGATAGAGTGCCAGGGATCCCAGCAGCCTGCAGCAGGGCCCGGAGAGCCAGGCCAACTGATTCGCGTGGCCTGCCCTGCGGCTACAGAAGGCGTGGCGCCTCAGTGAAGCCATTAATTGGCAAGCAGGGAGGTTAGGGAAGGCCATTAGGTGGAATCCCACCAGCCAAGCCCACACGGACCCTTGGGCCTAGCACGGGTTCTCAGAAGGGGAAGGAAGCGGTACAGTCCCATCCCCCACAGCGGACACTCCGCCGAGCCAGTCAGCGGCCACCATCCGGGAAAGCTGAAGGATACACCGCCACTCTCCTTCAGAGTGCGACATCAAAACAGGTCGGTGTCATTTAGCTCACCCCCCAGACAGCGGGAATTCGCATAAAATCTCTCCTAGGCTTGCCGGGAGAGGGAGTATCAAGCTGAGCCTCCATACAGGCTAGGGGGAAACCAGAGACACCTGACCTCCAACCCCTCCTCCCAGTAGCAGCCAAAAGGAAACCTGGCTAGCCAACGCTGGGGGAGGGGCAAGCAGAAAATATCAAAGTGATAGAGTGCCAGGGATCCCAGCAGCCTGCAACAGGGCCCGGAGAGCCAGGCCAACTGATTCGCGTGGCCTGCCCTGCGGCTACAGAAGGCGTGGCGCCTCAGTGAAGCCATTAATTGGCAAGCAGGGAGGTTAGGGAAGGCCATTAGGTGGAATCCCACCAGCCAAGCCCACACGGACCCTTGGGCCGAGCACGGGTTCTCAGAAGGGGAAGGAAGCGGTACAGTCCCATCCCCCACAGCGGACACTCCGCCGAGCCAGTCAGCGGCCACCATCCAGGAAAGCTGAAGGATACACCGCCACTCTCCTTCAGAGTGCGACATCAAAACAGGTCGGTGTCATTTAGCTCACCCCCCAGACAGCGGGAATTCGCATAAAATCTCTCCTAGGCTTGCCGGGAGAGGGTGTATCAAGCTGAGCCTCCATACAGGCTAGGGGGAAACCAGAGACACCTGACCTCCAACCCCTCCTCCCAGTAGCAGCCAAAAGGAAACCTGGCTAGCCAGCGCTGGGGGAGGGGCAAGCAGAAAAAATCAAAGTGATAGAGTGCCAGGGATCCCAGCAGCCTGCAGCAGGGCCCGGAGAGCCAGGCCAACTGATTCGCGTGGCCTGCCCTGCGGCTACAGAAGGCGTGGCGCCTCAGTGAAGCCATTAATTGGCAAGCAGGGAGGTTAGGGAAGGCCATTAGGTGGAATCCCACCAGCCAAGCCCACACGGACCCTTGGGCCGAGCACAGGTTCTCAGAAGGGGAAGGAAGCGGTACAGTCCCATCCCCCACAGCGGACACTCCGCCTAGCCAGTCAGCGGCCACCATCCGGGAAAGCTGAAGGATACACCGCCACTCTCCTTCAGAGTGCGACATCAAAACAGGTCGGTGTCATTCAGCTCACCCCCCAGACAGCGGGAATTCGCATAAAATCTCTCCTAGGCTTGCCGGGAGAGGGTGTATCAAGCTGAGCCTCCATACAGGCTAGGGGGAAACCAGAGACACCTGACCTCCAACCCCTCCTCCCAGTAGCAGCCAAAAGGAAACCTGGCTAGCCAGCGCTGGGGGAGGGGCAAGCAGAAAAAATCAAAGTGATAGAGTGCCAGGGATCCCAGCAGCCTGCAGCAGGGCCCGGAGAGCCAGGCCAACTGATTCGCGTGGCCTGCCCTGCGGCTACAGAAGGCGTGGCGCCTCAGTGAAGCCATTAATTGGCAAGCAGGGAGGTTAGGGAAGGCCATTAGGTGGAATCCCACCAGCCAAGCCCACACGGACCCTTGGGCCTAGCACGGGTTCTCAGAAGGGGAAGGAAGCGGTACAGTCCCATCCCCCACAGCGGACACTCCGCCGAGCCAGTCAGCGGCCACCATCCGGGAAAGCTGAAGGATACACCGCCACTCTCCTTCAGAGTGCGACATCAAAACAGGTCGGTGTCATTTAGCTCACCCCCCAGACAGCGGGAATTCGCATAAAATCTCTCCTAGGCTTGCCGGGAGAGGGAGTATCAAGCTGAGCCTCCATACAGGCTAGGGGGAAACCAGAGACACCTGACCTCCAACCCCTCCTCCCAGTAGCAGCCAAAAGGAAACCTGGCTAGCCAACGCTGGGGGAGGGGCAAGCAGAAAATATCAAAGTGATAGAGTGCCAGGGATCCCAGCAGCCTGCAACAGGGCCCGGAGAGCCAGGCCAACTGATTCGCGTGGCCTGCCCTGCGGCTACAGAAGGCGTGGCGCCTCAGTGAAGCCATTAATTGGCAAGCAGGGAGGTTAGGGAAGGCCATTAGGTGGAATCCCACCAGCCAAGCCCACACGGACCCTTGGGCCGAGCACGGGTTCTCAGAAGGGGAAGGAAGCGGTACAGTCCCATCCCCCACAGCGGACACTCCGCCGAGCCAGTCAGCGGCCACCATCCAGGAAAGCTGAAGGATACACCGCCACTCTCCTTCAGAGTGCGACATCAAAACAGGTCGGTGTCATTTAGCTCACCCCCCAGACAGCGGGAATTCGCATAAAATCTCTCCTAGGCTTGCCGGGAGAGGGTGTATCAAGCTGAGCCTCCATACAGGCTAGGGGGAAACCAGAGACACCTGACCTCCAACCCCTCCTCCCAGTAGCAGCCAAAAGGAAACCTGGCTAGCCAGCGCTGGGGGAGGGGCAAGCAGAAAAAATCAAAGTGATAGAGTGCCAGGGATCCCAGCAGCCTGCAGCAGGGCCCGGAGAGCCAGGCCAACTGATTCGCGTGGCCTGCCCTGCGGCTACAGAAGGCGTGGCGCCTCAGTGAAGCCATTAATTGGCAAGCAGGGAGGTTAGGGAAGGCCATTAGGTGGAATCCCACCAGCCAAGCCCACACGGACCCTTGGGCCTAGCACGGGTTCTCAGAAGGGGAAGGAAGCGGTACAGTCCCATCCCCCACAGCGGACACTCCGCCGAGCCAGTCAGCGGCCACCATCCGGGAAAGCTGAAGGATACACCGCCACTCTCCTTCAGAGTGCGACATCAAAACAGGTCGGTGTCATTTAGCTCACCCCCCAGACAGCGGGAATTCGCATAAAATCTCTCCTAGGCTTGCCGGGAGAGGGAGTATCAAGCTGAGCCTCCATACAGGCTAGGGGGAAACCAGAGACACCTGACCTCCAACCCCTCCTCCCAGTAGCAGCCAAAAGGAAACCTGGCTAGCCAACGCTGGGGGAGGGGCAAGCAGAAAATATCAAAGTGATAGAGTGCCAGGGATCCCAGCAGCCTGCAACAGGGCCCGGAGAGCCAGGCCAACTGATTCGCGTGGCCTGCCCTGCGGCTACAGAAGGCGTGGCGCCTCAGTGAAGCCATTAATTGGCAAGCAGGGAGGTTAGGGAAGGCCATTAGGTGGAATCCCACCAGCCAAGCCCACACGGACCCTTGGGCCGAGCACGGGTTCTCAGAAGGGGAAGGAAGCGGTACAGTCCCATCCCCCACAGCGGACACTCCGCCGAGCCAGTCAGCGGCCACCATCCAGGAAAGCTGAAGGATACACCGCCACTCTCCTTCAGAGTGCGACATCAAAACAGGTCGGTGTCATTTAGCTCACCCCCCAGACAGCGGGAATTCGCATAAAATCTCTCCTAGGCTTGCCGGGAGAGGGTGTATCAAGCTGAGCCTCCATACAGGCTAGGGGGAAACCAGAGACACCTGACCTCCAACCCCTCCTCCCAGTAGCAGCCAAAAGGAAACCTGGCTAGCCAGCGCTGGGGGAGGGGCAAGCAGAAAAAATCAAAGTGATAGAGTGCCAGGGATCCCAGCAGCCTGCAGCAGGGCCCGGAGAGCCAGGCCAACTGATTCGCGTGGCCTGCCCTGCGGCTACAGAAGGCGTGGCGCCTCAGTGAAGCCATTAATTGGCAAGCAGGGAGGTTAGGGAAGGCCATTAGGTGGAATCCCACCAGCCAAGCCCACACGGACCCTTGGGCCGAGCACAGGTTCTCAGAAGGGGAAGGAAGCGGTACAGTCCCATCCCCCACAGCGGACACTCCGCCGAGCCAGTCAGCGGCCACCATCCGGGAAAGCTGAAGGATACACCGCCACTCTCCTTCAGAGTGCGACATCAAAACAGGTCGGTGTCATTCAGCTCACCCCCCAGACAGCGGGAATTCGCATAAAATCTCTCCTAGGCTTGCCGGGAGAGGGTGTATCAAGCTGAGCCTCCATACAGGCTAGGGGGAAACCAGAGACACCTGACCTCCAACCCCTCCTCCCAGTAGCAGCCAAAAGGAAACCTGGCTAGCCAGCGCTGGGGGAGGGGCAAGCAGAAAAAATCAAAGTGATAGAGTGCCAGGGATCCCAGCAGCCTGCAGCAGGGCCCGGAGAGCCAGGCCAACTGATTCGCGTGGCCTGCCCTGCGGCTACAGAAGGCGTGGCGCCTCAGTGAAGCCATTAATTGGCAAGCAGGGAGGTTAGGGAAGGCCATTAGGTGGAATCCCACCAGCCAAGCCCACACGGACCCTTGGGCCTAGCACGGGTTCTCAGAAGGGGAAGGAAGCGGTACAGTCCCATCCCCCACAGCGGACACTCCGCCGAGCCAGTCAGCGGCCACCATCCGGGAAAGCTGAAGGATACACCGCCACTCTCCTTCAGAGTGCGACATCAAAACAGGTCGGTGTCATTTAGCTCACCCCCCAGACAGCGGGAATTCGCATAAAATCTCTCCTAGGCTTGCCGGGAGAGGGAGTATCAAGCTGAGCCTCCATACAGGCTAGGGGGAAACCAGAGACACCTGACCTCCAACCCCTCCTCCCAGTAGCAGCCAAAAGGAAACCTGGCTAGCCAACGCTGGGGGAGGGGCAAGCAGAAAATATCAAAGTGATAGAGTGCCAGGGATCCCAGCAGCCTGCAACAGGGCCCGGAGAGCCAGGCCAACTGATTCGCGTGGCCTGCCCTGCGGCTACAGAAGGCGTGGCGCCTCAGTGAAGCCATTAATTGGCAAGCAGGGAGGTTAGGGAAGGCCATTAGGTGGAATCCCACCAGCCAAGCCCACACGGACCCTTGGGCCGAGCACGGGTTCTCAGAAGGGGAAGGAAGCGGTACAGTCCCATCCCCCACAGCGGACACTCCGCCGAGCCAGTCAGCGGCCACCATCCAGGAAAGCTGAAGGATACACCGCCACTCTCCTTCAGAGTGCGACATCAAAACAGGTCGGTGTCATTTAGCTCACCCCCCAGACAGCGGGAATTCGCATAAAATCTCTCCTAGGCTTGCCGGGAGAGGGTGTATCAAGCTGAGCCTCCATACAGGCTAGGGGGAAACCAGAGACACCTGACCTCCAACCCCTCCTCCCAGTAGCAGCCAAAAGGAAACCTGGCTAGCCAGCGCTGGGGGAGGGGCAAGCAGAAAAAATCAAAGTGATAGAGTGCCAGGGATCCCAGCAGCCTGCAGCAGGGCCCGGAGAGCCAGGCCAACTGATTCGCGTGGCCTGCCCTGCGGCTACAGAAGGCGTGGCGCCTCAGTGAAGCCATTAATTGGCAAGCAGGGAGGTTAGGGAAGGCCATTAGGTGGAATCCCACCAGCCAAGCCCACACGGACCCTTGGGCCGAGCACAGGTTCTCAGAAGGGGAAGGAAGCGGTACAGTCCCATCCCCCACAGCGGACACTCCGCCGAGCCAGTCAGCGGCCACCATCCGGGAAAGCTGAAGGATACACCGCCACTCTCCTTCAGAGTGCGACATCAAAACAGGTCGGTGTCATTTAGCTCACCCCCCAGACAGCGGGAATTCGCATAAAATCTCTCCTAGGCTTGCCGGGAGAGGGAGTATCAAGCTGAGCCTCCATACAGGCTAGGGGGAAACCAGAGACACCTGACCTCCAACCCCTCCTCCCAGTAGCAGCCAAAAGGAAACCTGGCTAGCCAACGCTGGGGGAGGGGCAAGCAGAAAATATCAAAGTGATAGAGTGCCAGGGATCCCAGCAGCCTGCAACAGGGCCCGGAGAGCCAGGCCAACTGATTCGCGTGGCCTGCCCTGCGGCTACAGAAGGCGTGGCGCCTCAGTGAAGCCATTAATTGGCAAGCAGGGAGGTTAGGGAAGGCCATTAGGTGGAATCCCACCAGCCAAGCCCACACGGACCCTTGGGCCGAGCACGGGTTCTCAGAAGGGGAAGGAAGCGGTACAGTCCCATCCCCCACAGCGGACACTCCGCCGAGCCAGTCAGCGGCCACCATCCGGGAAAGCTGAAGGATACACCGCCACTCTCCTTCAGAGTGCGACATCAAAACAGGTCGGTGTCATTCAGCTCA
The DNA here is from genome assembly GCF_045843805.1 of Urocitellus parryii. Lineage (NCBI taxonomy): Eukaryota > Metazoa > Chordata > Mammalia > Rodentia > Sciuridae > Urocitellus > Urocitellus parryii. The sequence goes on from NC_135540.1 coordinate 81,383,459, forward strand.
CCCCCCAGACAGCGGGAATTCGCATAAAATCTCTCCTAGGCTTGCCGGGAGAGGGAGTATCAAGCTGAGCCTCCATACAGGCTAGGGGGAAACCAGAGACACCTGACCTCCAACCCCTCCTCCCAGTAGCAGCCAAAAGGAAACCTGGCTAGCCAGCGCTGGGGGAGGGGCAAGCAGAAAAAATCAAAGTGATAGAGTGCCAGGGATCCCAGCAGCCTGCAGCAGGGCCCGGAGAGCCAGGCCAACTGATTCGCGTGGCCTGCCCTGCGGCTACAGAAGGCGTGGCGCCTCAGTGAAGCCATTAATTGGCAAGCAGGGAGGTTAGGGAAGGCCATTAGGTGGAATCCCACCAGCCAAGCCCACACGGACCCTTGGGCCGAGCACGGGTTCTCAGAAGGGGAAGGAAGCGGTACAGTCCCATCCCCCACAGCGGACACTCCGCCGAGCCAGTCAGCGGCCACCATCCGGGAAAGCTGAAGGATACACCGCCACTCTCCTTCAGAGTGCGACATCAAAACAGGTCGGTGTCATTTAGCTCACCCCCCAGACAGCGGGAATTCGCATAAAATCTCTCCTAGGCTTGCCGGGAGAGGGAGTATCAAGCTGAGCCTCCATACAGGCTAGGGGGAAACCAGAGACACCTGACCTCCAACCCCTCCTCCCAGTAGCAGCCAAAAGGAAACCTGGCTAGCCAACGCTGGGGGAGGGGCAAGCAGAAAATATCAAAGTGATAGAGTGCCAGGGATCCCAGCAGCCTGCAACAGGGCCCGGAGAGCCAGGCCAACTGATTCGCGTGGCCTGCCCTGCGGCTACAGAAGGTGTGGCGCCTCAGTGAAGCCATTAATTGGCAAGCAGGGAGGTTAGGGAAGGCCATTAGGTGGAATCCCACCAGCCAAGCCCACACGGACCCTTGGGCCGAGCACGGGTTCTCAGAAGGGGAAGGAAGCGGTACAGTCCCATCCCCCACAGCGGACACTCCGCCGAGCCAGTCAGCGGCCACCATCCGGGAAAGCTGAAGGATACACCGCCACTCTCCTTCAGAGTGCGACATCAAAACAGGTCGGTGTCATTCAGCTCACCCCCCAGACAGCGGGAATTCGCATAAAATCTCTCCTAGGCTTGCCGGGAGAGGGAGTATCAAGCTGAGCCTCCATACAGGCTAGGGGGAAACCAGAGACACCTGACCTCCAACCCCTCCTCCCAGTAGCAGCCAAAAGGAAACCTGGCTAGCCAGCGATGGGGGAGGGGCAAGCAGAAAAAATCAAAGTGATAGAGTGCCAGGGATCCCAGCAGCCTGCAGCAGGGCCCGGAGAGCCAGGCCAACTGATTCGCGTGGCCTGCCCTGCGGCTACAGAAGGCGTGGCGCCTCAGTGAAGCCATTAATTGGCAAGCAGGGAGGTTAGGGAAGGCCATTAGGTGGAATCCCACCAGCCAAGCCCACACGTACCCTTGGGCCTAGCACGGGTTCTCAGAAGGGGAAGGAAGCGGTACAGTCCCATCCCCCACAGCGGACACTCCGCCGAGCCAGTCAGCGGCCACCATCCGGGAAAGCTGAAGGATACACCGCCACTCTCCTTCAGAGTGCGACATCAAAACAGGTCGGTGTCATTTAGCTCACCCCCCAGACAGCGGGAATTCGCATAAAATCTCTCCTAGGCTTGCCGGGAGAGGGAGTATCAAGCTGAGCCTCCATACAGGCTAGGGGGAAACCAGAGACACCTGACCTCCAACCCCTCCTCCCAGTAGCAGCCAAAAGGAAACCTGGCTAGCCAACGCTGGGGGAGGGGCAAGCAGAAAATATCAAAGTGATAGAGTGCCAGGGATCCCAGCAGCCTGCAACAGGGCCCGGAGAGCCAGGCCAACTGATTCGCGTGGCCTGCCCTGCGGCTACAGAAGGCGTGGCGCCTCAGTGAAGCCATTAATTGGCAAGCAGGGAGGTTAGGGAAGGCCATTAGGTGGAATCCCACCAGCCAAGCCCACACGGACCCTTGGGCCTAGCACGGGTTCTCAGAAGGGGAAGGAAGCGGTACAGTCCCATCCCCCACAGCGGACACTCCGCCGAGCCAGTCAGCGGCCACCATCCGGGAAAGCTGAAGGATACACCGCCACTCTCCTTCAGAGTGCGACATCAAAACAGGTCGGTGTCATTTAGCTCACCCCCCAGACAGCGGGAATTCGCATAAAATCTCTCCTAGGCTTGCCGGGAGAGGGTGTATCAAGCTGAGCCTCCATACAGGCTAGGGGGAAACCAGAGACACCTGACCTCCAACCCCTCCTCCCAGTAGCAGCCAAAAGGAAACCTGGCTAGCCAGCGCTGGGGGAGGGGCAAGCAGAAAAAATCAAAGTGATAGAGTGCCAGGGATCCCAGCAGCCTGCAACAGGGCCCGGAGAGCCAGGCCAACTGATTCGCGTGGCCTGCCCTGCGGCTACAGAAGGCGTGGCGCCTCAGTGAAGCCATTAATTGGCAAGCAGGGAGGTTAGGGAAGGCCATTAGGTGGAATCCCACCAGCCAAGCCCACACGGACCCTTGGGCCGAGCACGGGTTCTCAGAAGGGGAAGGAAGCGGTACAGTCCCATCCCCCACAGCGGACACTCCGCCGAGCCAGTCAGCGGCCACCATCCGGGAAAGCTGAAGGATACACCGCCACTCTCCTTCAGAGTGCGACATCAAAACAGGTCGGTGTCATTCAGCTCACCCCCCAGACAGCGGGAATTCGCATAAAATCTCTCCTAGGCTTGCCGGGAGAGGGAGTATCAAGCTGAGCCTCCATACAGGCTAGGGGGAAACCAGAGACACCTGACCTCCAACCCCTCCTCCCAGTAGCAGCCAAAAGGAAACCTGGCTAGCCAGCGCTGGGGGAGGGGCAAGCAGAAAAAATCAAAGTGATAGAGTGCCAGGGATCCCAGCAGCCTGCAGCAGGGCCCGGAGAGCCAGGCCAACTGATTCGCGTGGCCTGCCCTGCGGCTACAGAAGGCGTGGCGCCTCAGTGAAGCCATTAATTGGCAAGCAGGGAGGTTAGGGAAGGCCATTAGGTGGAATCCCACCAGCCAAGCCCACACGTACCCTTGGGCCTAGCACGGGTTCTCAGAAGGGGAAGGAAGCGGTACAGTCCCATCCCCCACAGCGGACACTCCGCCGAGCCAGTCAGCGGCCACCATCCGGGAAAGCTGAAGGATACACCGCCACTCTCCTTCAGAGTGCGACATCAAAACAGGTCGGTGTCATTTAGCTCACCCCCCAGACAGCGGGAATTCGCATAAAATCTCTCCTAGGCTTGCCGGGAGAGGGTGTATCAAGCTGAGCCTCCATACAGGCTAGGGGGAAACCAGAGACACCTGACCTCCAACCCCTCCTCCCAGTAGCAGCCAAAAGGAAACCTGGCTAGCCAGCGCTGGGGGAGGGGCAAGCAGAAAAAATCAAAGTGATAGAGTGCCAGGGATCCCAGCAGCCTGCAACAGGGCCCGGAGAGCCAGGCCAACTGATTCGCGTGGCCTGCCCTGCGGCTACAGAAGGCGTGGCGCCTCAGTGAAGCCATTAATTGGCAAGCAGGGAGGTTAGGGAAGGCCATTAGGTGGAATCCCACCAGCCAAGCCCACACGGACCCTTGGGCCGAGCACGGGTTCTCAGAAGGGGAAGGAAGCGGTACAGTCCCATCCCCCACAGCGGACACTCCGCCGAGCCAGTCAGCGGCCACCATCCGGGAAAGCTGAAGGATACACCGCCACTCTCCTTCAGAGTGCGACATCAAAACAGGTCGGTGTCATTCAGCTCACCCCCCAGACAGCGGGAATTCGCATAAAATCTCTCCTAGGCTTGCCGGGAGAGGGAGTATCAAGCTGAGCCTCCATACAGGCTAGGGGGAAACCAGAGACACCTGACCTCCAACCCCTCCTCCCAGTAGCAGCCAAAAGGAAACCTGGCTAGCCAGCGCTGGGGGAGGGGCAAGCAGAAAAAATCAAAGTGATAGAGTGCCAGGGATCCCAGCAGCCTGCAGCAGGGCCCGGAGAGCCAGGCCAACTGATTCGCGTGGCCTGCCCTGCGGCTACAGAAGGCGTGGCGCCTCAGTGAAGCCATTAATTGGCAAGCAGGGAGGTTAGGGAAGGCCATTAGGTGGAATCCCACCAGCCAAGCCCACACGGACCCTTGGGCCGAGCACGGGTTCTCAGAAGGGGAAGGAAGCGGTACAGTCCCATCCCCCACAGCGGACACTCCGCCGAGCCAGTCAGCGGCCACCATCCGGGAAAGCTGAAGGATACACCGCCACTCTCCTTCAGAGTGCGACATCAAAACAGGTCGGTGTCATTTAGCTCACCCCCCAGACAGCGGGAATTCGCATAAAATCTCTCCTAGGCTTGCCGGGAGAGGGAGTATCAAGCTGAGCCTCCATACAGGCTAGGGGGAAACCAGAGACACCTGACCTCCAACCCCTCCTCCCAGTAGCAGCCAAAAGGAAACCTGGCTAGCCAACGCTGGGGGAGGGGCAAGCAGAAAATATCAAAGTGATAGAGTGCCAGGGATCCCAGCAGCCTGCAACAGGGCCCGGAGAGCCAGGCCAACTGATTCGCGTGGCCTGCCCTGCGGCTACAGAAGGTGTGGCGCCTCAGTGAAGCCATTAATTGGCAAGCAGGGAGGTTAGGGAAGGCCATTAGGTGGAATCCCACCAGCCAAGCCCACACTGACCCTTGGGCCGAGCTCGGGTTCTCAGAAGGGGAAGAAAGCGGTACAGTCCCATCCCCCACAGCGGACACTCCACCGAGGCAGTCAGCGGCCACCATCCGGGAAAGCTGAAGGATACACCGCCACTCTCCTTCAGAGTGCAACATCAAAACAGCGGACACTCCATCCAGGCAGTCAGTGGCCACCATCCGGGAAAGCTGAAGAATACACCACCACTCTCCAACAGCTTGTAACATCAAAACAGCCAGCAGCAGGACCCCGGAGTTCCAGGCCAACTGATTCCCGCGGCCTGCCCCGCAGCTACAGAAGGCGTGGCGCCTCAGAGAAGCCATTAATTAGCAAGCAGGGAGGTTAGGGACTGCCATTAGGTGGAATCCCGCCAGCCAAGCCCACCGCCCACGCCCGGAAGAGGCCCAGCGATCTGCCAGCATTGTAGTCACGACACCCCAATTGGAATAGGGACAGAGCAGAGCCGCCTTCCACTCCCGGAACAGGCCCAGAGAGCCGCCAGCGTGATAGACACGTCACCCCAATTGGAGTAGGGGCACAGCCGCCGCCCGCACCTGCAAGGGAGACTTTTCAAGTATACAAGAGCAACATAAATAAATAGGGGGTAAATTTCAAAACACAACAGTTGCACCAAGCAGAAAGAAACGCGGGCAGTATGAAAAGACAAGGAAAGAAAGGACCACAAGCAATGCAGGTCAACTCAACTTTAGAAGAGGTAATAGCTGCAACAGATGGAATATCAGATAAAGAGTTCAGGATATATATGCTTCAGATGATCTGGAGTCTCAAGGAAGACATGAGACAGCAAAATCAGACAATGAAAGATCACATTGACAAACAAATCCAGGAAGTCAAAGATCAATTTCACAGGGAGATAGAGGTAATAAAAAACAAACAAATTGAAATTCTAGAAATGCAGGAAACAATAAACCAACTTAAAAACTCAATTGAGAATACTACCAGCAGAGTAGATCACTTAGAAGAGAGAACATCAGACAATGAAGACAAAGTATTTCAACTGGAAAAGAACATAGACAGCTCAGCAAGTCTGCTAAGAAACCATGAGCAGAACATCCAAGAATTATGGGACAATATCAAAAGACCAAATTTAAGAGTCATTGGGATACAGGAAGGCACAGAGCTCCATTCCAAAGGAATAAACAGTCTATTCAGTGAAATAATACGAGAAAACTTCCCAGAATTGAAGATTGAGACAGAATCCCAAATCCTAGAAGCCTACAGGACGCCGAATGTGCAAAATCATAAGAGATCCACACCTAGACACATTATAATGAAGATGTCCAACATACAGAATAAGGAGAGAATTTTAAAAGCTGCAAGAGAAAGAAAGCAGATTACATTTAGGGGTAAACCAATCAGGATAACAGCTGATCTCTCAACACAGACTCTGAAAGCTAGAAGATCCTGGAATAACATATTTCAAACACTGAAAGACAATGGGCTCCAACCAAGAATCGTGTATCCGGCGAAATTAAGCTTCAGGTTAGAAGATGAAATTAAAACCTTCCACAATAAACAAAAGTTAAAAGAATTCGCAGCTAGAAAACCATCTCTTCAAAAAATCCTTGGCAAAACATTACAGGAAGAGGAAATGGAAAACAACATTGAAAACCAACAATGGGAGGTAGGACAGTAAAGGGGGGAAAGTAGTCATAGAGGATAACAAATCAGGTTTAGTAACATCAATAAACAAATATGGATAGAAGAACAAACCATATCTCAATAATAACCCTAAATGTTAATGGCTTAAACTCACCAATTAAGAGACACAGGCTAGTAGAATGGATCAAAAAACAAGACCCAACAATATGCTGTCTACAGGAGACGCATTTGATAGGAAAAGATATACATAGACTGAAGGTGAAAGGTTGGGAAAAATCATATCACTCATATGGACCGCGGAAACAAGTGTCCATACTCATATCTAATAAAATAGATTTCAAGCCAAAGCTAATCAAAAGGGATATAGAAGGACACTTCATACTGCTCAAGGGAACCATACACCAACAAGACATAACAATCATAAATATATATGCCCCAAACAATGGTGCAGCTGTATTCATCAAGCAAACTCTTCTCAAGTTCAAGAGTCTAATAGACCAACATACAATAATCATGGGAGACTTCAACACACCTCTCTCACCACTGGACAGATCTTCCAAACAAAAGTTAAATAAGGAAACTATAGAACTCAATAACACAATTAACAACCTAGACTTAATTGACATATATAGACTATACCACCCAACATTAAGTAGCTACACTTTTTTCTCAGCAGCACATGGAACCTTCTCAAAAATAGACCATATACTATGTCACAGGGCAACTCTTAGACAATACAAAGGGGTAGAGATAATACCATGCATCTTATCTGATCATAATGGAATGAAACTGAAAATCAATGATAAAAGAAGAAAGGAAAAAGCAAGCATCACCTGGAGAATGAACAATAGGTTGCTGAGTGATCAATGGGTTTTAGAAGACATCAAGGAGGAAATTAAAAAATTCCTAGAGTTAAATGAAAACACAGACACAACATATCGGAATCTATGGGACACATTGAAAGCAGTTCTAAGAGGAAAATTCATTGCTTGGAGTTCATTCCTCAAAAAAAGAAAAAACCAACAAATAAATGATCTCATACTTCATCTCAAAATCCTAGAAAAAGAAGAGCAAAACAACAGCAAAAGAAGTAGAAGGCAAGAAATAATTAAAATCAGAGCTGAAATTAATGAAATTGAAACAAAAGAAACAATTGAAAAAATTGACAAAACTAAAAGCTGGTTCTTTGAAAAAATAAATAAAATTGACAGACCCTTAGCCATGCTAACGAAGAGAAGAAGAGAGAGAACCCAAATTACTAGCATACGGGATGAAAAAGGCAATATCACAACAGACACTTCAGAAATACAGAAGATAATCAGAAATTACTTTGAATCCTTATACTCCAATAAAATAGAAGATAGTGAAGGCATAGATAAATTCCTTGAGTCCTATGATCTGCCCAGATTGAGCCAGGAGGATATAGACAACCTAAACAGACCAATAACAATAGAGGAAATAGAAGAAACCATCAAAAGACTACCAACTAAGAAAAGCCCAGGACCGGATGGGTATACAGCAGAGTTTTACAAAACCTTTAAAGAGGAACTAACACCAATACTTTTCAAGCTATTTCAGGAAATAGAAAAAGAGGGAGAACTTCCAAATTCATTCTACGACGCCAACATCACCCTGATTCCGAAACCAGACAAAGACACATCAAAGAAGGAAAACTACAGACCAATATCTCTAATGAACCTTGACGCAAAAATCCTCAATAAAATTCTGGCGAATCGGATTCAAATACATATCAAAAAAATTATACATCATGATCAAGTAGGATTCATCCCTGGGATGCAAGGCTGGTTTAATATACGGAAATCAATTAATGTTATTCACCACATCAATAGACTTAAAAATAAGAACCATATGATCATCTCAATAGATGTAGAAAAAGCATTCGACAAAGTACAGCATCCCTTTATGTTCAAAACGCTAGAAAAATTAGGGATAACAGGATCATACCTCAACATTGTAAAAGCAATCTATGATAAGCCACAGGCCAGCATCATTCTGAATGGAGAAAAATTGAAGGCATTCCCTCTAAGATCTGGTACAAGACAGGGATGCCCTCTCTCACCACTTCTGTTCAACATAGTCCTCGAAACACTGGCCAGAGCAATTAGACAGTCAAAAGAAATTAAAGGCATAAAAATAGGAAAAGAAGAACTTAAATTATCACTATTTGCAGATGATATGATTCTATACCTAGCAGACCCAAAAGGGTCTACAAAGAAGCTATTAGAGCTAATAAATGAATTCAGCAAAGTGGCAGGATATAAGATCAACACGCATAAATCAAAGGCGTTCCTGTATATGAGCGACAAATCCTCTGAAACGGAAATGAGGACAACTACTCCATTCACAATATCCCCCCAAAAAATAAAATACTTGGGAATCAACCTAACTAAAGAGGTGAAAGATTTGTACAATGAAAATTACAGAACCCTAAAGAAAGACATAGAAGAAGACCTTAGAAGATGGAAAAACATACCCTGCTCATGGATAGGCAGAACTAACATCATCAAAATGGCGATATTACCAAAAGTTCTCTATAAGTTCAATGCAATGCCAATCAAAATCCCAACAGCATATCTTGTAGAAATAGATAAAAGAATCATGAAATTCATATGGAATAATAAAAGACCCAGAATAGCAAAAACAATACTAAGCAGGAAGTGTGAATCAGGCGGTATAGCGATACCAGACTTCAAGCTATACTACAGAGCAATAGTAACAAAAACAGCATGGTACTGGTACCAAAACAGGCGGGTGGACCAATGGTACAGAATAGAGGACACAGTAACCAATCCACAAAACTACAACTATCTTATTTTTGATAAAGGGGCTAAAAGCATGCAATGGAGGAAGGATAGCATCTTCAACAAATGGTGCTGGGAAAACTGGAAATCCATTTGCACCAAAATGAATCTGAATCCCTATCTCTCGCCGTGCACAAAAGTTAACTCAAAATGGATCAAGGAGCTTGATATTAAATCAGAGACACGGCATCTGATAGAAGAAAAAGTTGGTTATGATCTACACGCTGTGGGATCGGGCTCCAAATTCCTCAATAGGACACCCATAGCGCTAGAGTTAACAAATAGAATCAACAAATGGGACTTACTCAAACTAAAAAGTTTTTTCTCAGCAAAAGAAACAATAAGAGAGATAAATAGGGAGCCTACATCCTGGGAACAAATCTTTACTCCACACACTTCAGATAGAGCCCTAATAACCAGAATATACAAAGAACTCAAATAATTAGACAATAAGATAACAAATAACCCAATCAATAAATGGGCCAAGGACCTGAACAGACACTTCTCAGAGGAGGACATACAATCAATCAACAAGTACATGAAAAAATGCTCACCATCGCTAGCAGTCAGAGAAATGCAAATCAAAACTACCCTAAGATACCATCTCACTCCAGTAAGACTGGCAGCCATTATGAAGTCAAACAACAATAAGTGCTGGAGAGGATGCGGGGAAAAGGGCACTCTTGTTCATTGCTGGTGGGACTGCAAATTGGTGCAGCCAATTTGGAAAGCAGTATGGAGATTTCTCGGAAAGCTGGGAATGGAACCACCATTTGACCCAGCTATTCCCCTTCTCGGTCTATTCCCTAAAGCCCTAACAAGAGCATGCTACAGGGACACTGCTACATCGATGTTCATAGCAGCTCAATTCACGATAGCAAGACTGTGGAACCAGCCTAGATGCCCTTCAATAGATGAATGGATAAAAAAAATGTGGCATTTATACACTATGGAGTATTACTCTGCATTAAAAAATGACAAAATTATAGAATTTGGAGGGAAATGGATGGCATTAGAGCAGATTATGCTAAGTGAAGCTAGTCAATCTTTAAAAAACAAATACCAAATGACTCCTTTGATATAAGGGATGTAAACAAGGACAGGGTAGGGACGAAGAGCTTGAGAAGAATATTTACAGTAAACAGGGATGAGAGGTGGGAGGGAAAGGGAGTGAGAAGGGAAATTGCATGGAAATGGAAGGCGATCCTCAGGGTTATACAAAATGTCATATAAGAGGTAAGGAGGGGTAAGTCAAGAGAATACAAATGGAAGACATGATTTACAGTAGAAGGGGTAGAGAGAGAAAAGGGGAGGGGAGGGGAGGGGAGGGGGGATAGTAGACAATAGGACAGACAGTAGAATACATCAGACACTAGAAAGGCAATATGTCAATCAATGGAAGGGTAACTGATGTGATACAGCAATTTGTATACGGGGTAAAAGCGGGAGTTCATAATCCACTTGAATCAAACCGTGTAATATGATGTATTAAGAACTATGTAATGTTATGAACGACCAATAAAAATAAATAAATAAAAAAAAAATTTATTTATTATTATTTAAAAAAAAAAAAAAAAAAAAAAAAAACATTACATAGCTCTTGACATATTTCATACATTTGATTCAAGTGGGTTATGAACTCCCATTTTTACCCTGTATACAGATTGCAGAATCACATCGGTTACACAATTGTAAAGGAGGAAAAGTTTATCTGAGGGGTCACGGTTTCAGAGGTCTTAGTCCACAGAAGCCAACTCCTTTCCTTGGGGCCGAAGGGAGGCTGAACATCATGGCAGGAGAGTGAGGCAGAGGCAAACAGCTCACATCATGATCAGAGAGCAGAGAGAGGTTTCCACTTGCCACATATAAATATATACCCCCAAACCACTTCCTCAGCCACACCACCCCCACACCTCCAGTTACCACTCAAATGCATTAGAGATTAATTTATGGATTAGGGTAAGGCTATAACCCAATCATTGTTCCTCCAAACCTGTGCATTGTCTCATATCTGAGATTTTGGGGAACATCACATCCAAAGCATAACAGGTGATGTAGTCATGGAATTTCTAGAAGGTCATCAATTTTTATGCCAATAACTCTCAGAAAAGAAAATTATTTGAGAAATGTGATTTGTTTATTGGTAATGAGGATCACATTTCCATTGAGAAGAAAAATGGCAGCACTTCCCCCATCCTTTGCTGTGTAAGAGAGTTTTTAAATGATCAAATGTACGGAAAAGGTACTGGCATCTCTGAGAAAATTTTAGACCATCAGAAACACACAAGAGCAAGCTGAGAAGTACTAACATGTACACTAGACAGCTGTTTCTTTTCATTTTCTATGTTGAGAAAGACTCAAGTGGGAGTCCTAATATCTATAGTGTCTTAAATTGGTCAAACTCCACTCCTCTTGGATAACAGCTTTTCTTTTCTTCTAGGAGACAAAATGGGTTGGCTTCTGTGTGAGAAAAGTGTCTCTGAACGCCTCCTTTTTTTGTACATTTGGCAAGTATATATAGTTAATACTTAAATATGGTAGGTTAAGATGTTCTCACACTTTGGAGAAGAAAAACATTGCTTAGGATAAAATGTTATTTGTCTACGAATGTGTTTGATTCTATTCCTAAAACACACTGAAATATAACTTCACTTTTATTTTCTTTGGGTAGGCAGATATATCTTTTAACCTAACTTAGAATTTACTTTGTGACCTTCTGGTTGTATTTATATAGGTAAAGCCAATGAAAGCAGCAATAAAGAAACAAGCACTTGTATGGTATGCCTCCCTCCAGACCCTCTACCTGTGGAAACCCATCCTGTTATTCTATAGAACACTGAGACTGGTCATGCAAGCACTTTGAGCAAATAAGGCACTAGAAAACTGAAGGTCTTATGCTACATATGTGTGGTCTTTGTGTATTTCTCTAATATTGAAATAGCTATATAAGGAGATGGAGAATATGATACAATGTAATTCCAGGTTTCAACTCATCACCAGAGATAAGCAGTCAAATTGGAAGCCTCTACTGCATTTCTCAAAAACTAAGTAAGATAGTAGGAGCTTCCATGCATCTGGAAGAGTGGGCACCAGAATATTCAGAGCAAAGGAATATATGGAGGAGGGAAGGGACTATGTGAAAGAAGAGGGATTTCAGTGTAGAATTTTGGAGAGAAAGATACTTGAAGAAGATTATTAGAAAGATTTGTTTCATGATGCCTTTTTTATACATCCCTGTGTTAACACTTAAAAATCTACAGTCCTAGGATATAAATCTGACCCCAAGTAATAAAGAGAAAGAAAAACAATGGAGCAGCATTAGAAAAAGAAAGGGAGAGGAAAAGGGAGAGAGGGGCAAGGAGAAGAAAAGGGAGATCGAAGCATCCTAGATTGCTATGAAAGATTCAAGAAGTCATATAGAAGTCCTTGAGCAAAGGTCTGTCAATAAAGAGCTTTGGTTCCCCAAAATGGGTCTGCTTATGTGGAACTGCACCATGGGTTTCAAACAGTATATGAAGTGACCCCTGAATCAATATCAATCCCTACATAAGATGTATTCTCAGACGGCCCAATCTTCTTTCATCCATATAAAAAATCCTGAGATTTACAAACACCATTTATCACACAGTCTCAAAATAAAGTTGCCAGTAATATCATCAAGAATATGCTTATTGGAAAAAAATTGAGACTTTTTACAGATTTTTTATCTGCAGTGTATATGCTACTGGGGATATACAGTTATATGACAGTGTTTTAACATCCTTTCACTTGGAAAAGTTCTTTTTTTAATCCTTTCAAGGGAACATCCTCAGTGACTTAACTTCCTTCCACTAGGCTCTACCTTCTAAATGTTCCATCACCTCCCAGTAATTCCACAGGCAAGGAATTAAGCCTTCAGCACGTGGGCCTTTGAGGGACATTTGAGATGCAAGGTATAGCAGCTGAAATATGACCTCAATACAAATTAAGTTCATTTGGTTATTTATAAAACAAATTTAAAAATATCTATGGCATTTTAAAGTTAAGTGTCTACAATTGAGAGAAGATTTAGAGAAACCTATTAAGGTTTGGATCTTGAATGTCTCCCCAAGGCCCATGTGATAGAGTTGATTGCCAGGCTAGCAATTTTGAGAGGGGTGAGACCTTTATGAAGTGTGGCTTAGAGGAAGGAAGTTAAATCATGGAAGACTTGCCCTTGAAAAAGATATAGGAACCCCAGCCCTTTGTACCTTTTTGCTTCCTGGATGCCATGAGGTAAGTGGCTTCTCCCACCCCAACCCCCCAATATGTTACCTAGCATGGGGCTCTGGGCTACAGGCCCAAAACAGAGGCAGCTGATCCTAACCTTAACCCTAACCCTAACAGTGAAACATCTGAAACTGCAAGTCAAAATAAACCTTTTCTCCCTATATGTTATTTATCTCAGGTGTTTTTTCCGATATTATTTTATTGATGCATTAGAGTCAAACAAAATGGTGGGATCTATAATTACATGTTTGTGCATGCACACAACATTACAATATAATTTGACTGATATCATTCCCCAGTATTTTCTCTTTCCCTCCTGCCCTCCCTCCCCTTGGTCCCTTTCCTATACCGACAGCCTCAGGTATTTCTTCATAGTAATGGAAAGCTAACACATATAATTTGCAGATTCCCTGGTTGACTCCACCTTAATTCTATTTTCCCTTTTCTATACAGACCATCATTTTTTTACAAAAGGATTAAAATTATGTTGTTTTTTAAACCACTGTTATTATTTTAATATTCATCCTCTAACTGGAAGCTTTATATGTATTTAAATAATAGTAATATATATATATATATTTGTTTTAACCTTTTAACTTAACATTTTATTCAGAGGAGTATGCCTAATAAGTAAGGGATATTTCATTCCTTGTTTTAGTTTCATAGTACTTCATTATAGGAATATATCATAGTTCAATCACTTTACTACTGATGGTTATTTGGGTTTCCTGTTATTTGCTACAACAAACATTGTTTCAGTGTAGAACTGTGTGCCATCCCTCCTCTCTTGAATTTGATTACTTTGAACAATAGAATACAGTGAAATACTGTGCTTATTCCCTATTGGGACAAACTTTGTGAGAAAATCAACTTCACTGCGACCATAATGCCATAACAAGCCCAAACCCTGGAGAAGGAGCTTCCCTTGCAGAGAAGATGACCAATTATTAGTGAGAGTAATGAGGTCCCACAACTGAATGAAGAAGTCAGCTTGGAAGTGGACCTCCAGTGCCAGCCCGGCAGGTGATAGCAATTGAGCAGAGGCCAGAGCTCATAGTCAAGTCCTTTCTCAAGTCCTGACCCACAGATTGGTAAGCAAAATAAAAGGCACTGAAAGCTGTGGTACATGTTGAAGAAACACATAACGAGAACAGCTAGTTATTTTAAAAATATATAATGAAATTTCTTTTCAGTGAAAAAAAAATTCTAAACCTTTTTCTTTATGGATAGATATGAAACATTCTTTTCACGTGTGAAAAAGAGAAAATGGAAAGTAACATTCCATTTTGTCTTTCATTTCATAAATTTGCCCATCATTCATAACAAGCTATTCATTCACATATACTTTAGGAATAAAAATACTGCATATGGTAGTAAACTCTTGTTGAAAATCTATGTAAAGTTAGCTTTCACACTAGCAGAAATATTTTCCTTTTCCCATAATTCTTTTCCTTTCTACAGTTTCCTTTGTAATATTCTGAACCATTCAAATACTTTAGAGACATATTAGATAATAAAATAAACCACTCACTTCCCATAAAAAGCATTATGGCCTATGCTGTTCCAGTTGAGAATTTCACCTGGCTGGCTCAGGGTTGGTGGCACAATTACATCTGTGCTATGAAAACATTTAACAGCTCAGGACCAGGGAAAGGATATTTTTCTTTTTCATTTCCATTTGAGGGCACTCTTTACTTCAGTAAAAGCAGTATCTATTTACATTTTTCCCAATTTCACAAGCAAGTGTGTATGGCGTCAGTTGTATATGGCAGCCTTTGTTAAATAGTGCCAAATTTCCCATTTAAATCAGTGCCATTCAATATTCTTCATTAATTGATGGTATTTATTTATTTATTTATTTATTTATTTATTTTTAGTTGTAGATGGACACATTCCTTTATTTTTATTTTTATGTGGGGCTGAGGATCAAATCCAGTGTGAGCATGCTACCACTGAGCCACAACCCCAGCCCTATATAAATCTTATTGATAACAGGTTTCCTTTACCCAGTTACAAAACATTAAATGACATAAATAGACACCAACCAAAGTTGTTATTTCTATATAAAAATTTGAAGGAGACTACTGCTATAGGCAATTTTAGTTTGGAGAACACCACCTTGAAAAAATGTTCTCTCAAGCTTTACATTTTAAAGGCTTGTATACTTGTAGAATATGATTGCATCTAATATACAAAAAAAGCCACTAATGGTTAGTGTCACAATTATAGAGGTGTCCTTACATTAACGAAGTTTAAATTTTTTTTTATTGGTTGTTCAAAACCTTACAAAGCTCTTGACATATCATATTTCAAACATTAGTTTCAAGTGAGTTATGAACTCCCATTTTTACCCCAAATACAGATTGCAGAATCACATCGGTTACACATTCACCTTTTTACATAATGCCATACTAGTAACTGTTGTATTCTGCTATCTTTCCTATCCTCTACTATCCCCCTCCCCCACCCCATCTTCTCTTTCTATCCCATCTACTGTAATTCATTTCTCTCCTTGTTTTTCCTTCCAATTCCCCTCACAACCTCTTTTATGTAGTTTTTTATAACAATGAGGGTCTCTTTCCATTTCCATGCAATTCCCCTTTTCTCTCTCTTTCCCTCCCATCTCGTGTCTCTGTTTAATATCAATCTTTTCTTCCTGCTCTTCCTCCCTGCTCTATTCTTAGTTGCTCTCATTATATCAAAGAAGACATTTGGTATTTGTTTTTTAGGGATTGGCTGGCTTCACTAAGCATAATCTGCTCTAGTGCCATCCATTTCCCTGCAAATTCCATGATTTTGTCTTTTTTAGTGCTGCGTAATACTCCATGGTGTATAACTGCCACATTTTTTAATCCATTCATCCATTGAAGGGCATCTGGGTTGGTTCCACAGTCTAGCTATTGTGAATTGTGCTGCTGTGAACATCGATGTGGCAGTATCCCTGTAGTACGCTCTCTTAAGGTCTTCAGGGAATAGACCAAGAAGGGCAATAACTGGGTCAAATGGTGGTTCCATTCCCAGCTTTCCCAGGAATCTCCATACTGCTTTCCAAATTGGCTGAACCAATTTGCAGTCCCACCAGCAATATTTTGCACTATAGAAAAAATGTAGATTCTATTCTTTTGACTATTTGTAATGAAATATTTCCTTAAAAGGTACAGAATTATTTTTTTATCTTACATAAATTAATTAATTTAGCTTCTTTAGAACTGTCAGTAGGTGGGTTACTTATGTAAAAAAAAACAAGTATTCATCATGTGAGGAAATCTTAATTTTAATATTGGAAGAATTGTACAAATAAATTTTTATGTGTAAAACTAAAATCCAATCCAAGAAAAAAAAAACATTTAGTTTTGATAGTACCATGGTACTATTATACTTGTATTTGTAGTTGAGTTAATTGATATCTGGACTTAGTATATATATGAATGAAGACTAACAATGTATTTGTTATAATAAATATATTTTATTTAGTATACTTTATATATCAGGTATTTTGTTTCCCAATTAAAGAACTTTTTGAAATGTGGTGTCCTTTAAAAGAAACAATTAGATTAGGAAGTCATTTTTTTTTTTAAAGCATGGGCTGTTAGTCTTTCTGACACTGTTGGCATGCTGTCAGCTGAAAAATCTACTATAAAAATTTGATTGTGACTTACATAATCTGATATACATGAAATGCCTTTGTAAGGATCTTAATAATTACTGCATATTTTATTGTTAATAAAATGAACAAGTAATTGTAAAAACTATACATACTATATGATATTTGAAACTCCACAGAACCAATGATTTTTTGAAAATATTATTGTTGCTCCTATACTTCAGTTGAACTGTTTCCATGGTTATCAGGGTTTTGGCTTACAGGAAAGTCCACACCTGACCAAATATTGGCATGAATGTTTCAAACAGTGAACTGAGCTACCAGCAGCATGGCCCATGTCACTTAGCCAGCATTAACAATATAGCTTTTAAAGTTTCTTTATCAGCTTTTTGTAAGTTTGTAAAACCTACTACTTCCACAAAAGGGGAAAAAAATGTAACTGAGAGGCTCTCCTGGTGGTAATGGCACAGTTCAGAAAAATATAGAAGGAGGTAATTTGTAACCTTTGCATTTCATGATTAGAAGTGTGTATCTGCATGTGTTCAGAGATTAAGAAAAAATTCCAAGTTACATACTTAGCTCTTCCCTGAATCATATGGGAAGTTGTGTTAGAAAAAACATTAACACTAAGAGGAAAAGGTGGGAGATTAAAAGAAGAGGTATCAGGATCAAGCTGTAACATTATTTTCAATTCAACCAAGGAATAGTAGCAAATAAAACAATTTATTTTTAAGACATTTAAACAAGGAGATGTTGGTGCCCAACTAAAGATCTAAGATATTTGAGCATTAAGATGATATTTGGTTAATGTCTCCAAATGTATAATCTACTTCTCTGATATCAGCCAAATATATGTAAATAAAGGCACATGTGAATGTAAGAAAGAGAGGTTGAAGAGTTGGATATGGTGACTAAAAATATAGCTGATTCAATTAAAATACAAGATGATAGCCTACATGTAATATCAATCAACAAATACTAATGCTGACTAAAGGTGTGCTAGATATGACACTATTACCATGTCTTATTCATAATTTTATATGTCACACATGCTCCACAAGTGATTACTATTATAGGAAAATAAAATCTATAGCAATGGGAAGATTCAAACTATATCATGAAATTTCAGGTAATCTCAATTTTTAAATCCCTATGATCATATACAGTAATAATAATATATTAAAATTATAAAGGCAATTCATAGATAAATTCAGCATAATATAGCAGTAATAGATAATGAACTTGTAACATTTATGGAGTGTAAATGAACAAGGAAATATTTGACAAGGAATAATTTATACAGAAAAATTTCATATTTTACTTTAACTTTGTAGCAATGAGACAGCAAATTTTGTAATATTCAAATATATTTAAAAGTTCTTCACCAAATTTATATTTACATTCTTTATCAAAATTAAATGCTTCTGTTTTTCAAAATAATTTCTCAATTCCTAGGATATATAACAATCAACTAAATAATGAATTCATTCAAATACAAAATTTAATATGAACAAATATATATTTTCTATGGGAACTCATTTACTTCTTTAAGCAGTAAATCACAAAGTATGTTAAAAAAAGTAAGCCTACAAGAACTTCATCAAAAACAAAAACATTTCTGTAATTACTGCAGTTCCACACTACATAGTAGTATATTAAAACCACTGAAATTCATAGTAAGAAACTCCAACTTTACTGAAATCCAATGTTTCTAAAATTTATCTGACCACAAAATCACTTTTTGTGATTTCACCAAACATCTATGAATACATTTAACAAGTATGCTGTAGTACACATTTTGGAAACACCATCACAAATATTTCAAGAGTTTAATTAATGTGGTCTTCTTGCTCACTCTGCACCAAATCCCACAGCCTCCCTCTATAACATACCAAGAATCCATTCAATTTCCTCTCTTTTGCCACTATCCAAAACCCAAACCACCGTCATCATTTATATTAAAGATTACAACAGACTCTTAGCTGGTGTCTCCAATTTTACTCTCCCAATCAGCTTTTTTCATCAAAACAAAGTACACTAAGAGAGGGAGAGAGAGAGAGAGAGAGAGAGAGAGAGAGAGAGAGAGAGAGAGAGAGAGAGAGAGAGATATTATTTAAACTCATTAGCCAATTGTCTCCCATAGTACTTAGAATAAAATACAAAAATCCCAAACATGTCCTAAGGCTTTGTCATTATGTAGTTGTTGACATTTGTGATGTTTTCCCCTACCTCAGGTCTCCAGACAAGCTATTTCCTTGCTGAAGCTCCCTGGAACTTTTCTTTTTTAGTCTTTTTCTTTCTGTCTTTCTTTCATCATCATTATAACCATTATCATTATTTTTGTCTCCCTAATTCTTCCTGCTACTTTTCTATTATCATCATCATCATTTTTATTATATCCCTAAGTCCTGCATATCATCATCATCACCACCATCATCATCATCATCATCATCAACTTCTTAATTCCTGCTTATCTGTAATTTGTGCTTAAATGTCATGTCCTCAAAGCTCTCACTAATCTCCATTCTAATTTAGGGTTAGTAGTATACCAACTTACAATTTCAGTGAAAGACAATTAGCTGAAAAACTCAGCAGATTAACACTAAAGTTCTAGTTCAGAAGACAATAAACTTACAGGGAGAACCAGTTAGGCGAATCATCCATCAGAGCCCTAGCTCACACAAACACATTGGGGGAAGAAGAGATGGTAGAGCCTCTGCAGAACTCACTGGGATAAGATAAAAAGCCACTGCATTAACTGACCTTAAGCTTCTCAAGTATGAAGTTTCTATAGTTATATAAATGGATATTTTTAGAGCCTAGTTCTTGTGTCTTACAATGGGGTTTTCTTATTTTGCTCATGAATATGCCTTCTGTCCTTGTTTCCCATGTCTGTTCCCATGGCTCAGTAGTGGCCTATTATCAGCATAACAGGCAAGCAACCTGAAATTCATACCACATTTTGTTAGGGTTCCCATAAATTCCAATAGTGTCTTTTTGTTTTTCTTGATGCCCTGAAATATTTATTTTTGTATTTTGTTATCAAGTGTCTACTATCCTAAGTTAAATCCAGTAAGAGCACAAATTTTATCTCTTTTGCTTAACTCTGTCTGCATACCCAATGAGTAGCAGAGTGCTTCAATGAATGTGCACTATATGAATTATTATATGAAACACTTAATGCATCAGATATTGTAGTAAGAACTAAAGGTAGAAATGTGATAGTATGTAGGCCCTATCCTTGAAGAATTATAAATGCTGTGGGAAAGACAGAACATTAAACAGATCATTAAAGGAAAGTTTGGCAAATGTTGAGATACAGCAAGTATCAAATAAACCTACATAAAATGCTATATAGCTGGGCACAGTAGCACACCCCTGTAAATCCAGTGGCTCAGGAGGCTGAGGCAAGTCAATTGCAAGTTCAAAGCCAGCCTCAGCAATGGCGAGGCACTAAGCAACTCAGTGAGACCCTGTCTCTAAAAAAATACGAAATAGGGCTGGGGATGTGGCTCAGTGGTTGAGTGTCTCTGAGTTTAATTCCCAATACCAAAAAAAAAAAAAAAAAAAGAAAAAGAAAAAGAAAGTGCTATATAATACTACATCAAAATAGTCTACACTTGTCTAAACTAACATATACTACTCAGAAGAAAAATATAGATACACATATATACATATATATACACTTATACATACATACATATACATGTACATTTTTGACACATTTACAACTTTGAAATAACCCATTTCTCTCTTTGAAGAAATGCTTAGTCCTTATATTGGTCATAATTACCAACCACAATGAAGCAACATGGAAACAGTTCAAACAAACTTAACCATGTTTATACAAAGTACTCATATACAGAGAAATTATATTGCTACAATGCTAAGGAAAGTTGGGAAAAATGCATGTACACTATTTTTCACAATTATCTTTACTGTCATATGAAACATTTATTTTACATTCATAATATGTCTAACTCTTATAAAATAGTATCTCCATTATATTTCTGGGTAAAAGCAAACGGTATCATTTAATGTCTTAGGGAAAGCAAGTTTCTCTATTGTAGCGAGGTTTTAATCTGATTAGGACACAGAAATCAGAACTGAGTCATCTGCTTCTTTCTATGTGGTTAGAAGCTCTGATAATTATCAAGAAAAAATCCCCATCAAAAGAACAGATGAGAGTGTTGCAAAAGCTGAAAGAATTTATTGGATAGTGCCCTTCTAGTCATTCCAAAGGTTTATTATATGGCATAAAAAAATTACTTGGTGTCATTTGTGGTACATTAAGAGCTCTTTATTACTTCTACATTTCAAAGAATACAATATTTGCTTTAAATCATGAAAATAAAACCTACAGATGGAGAAAATACACATTTTATCCTTCTTATATGAATGAGAAGTTTTGAACTTGTTTTCCATATGTAGAGATGTGCCAGAACGCCTGATGCATAATCACCAACTCTGTCTCATCTTTCTCTACACACAGACTTTGTTTTGGTTTCTAGCTAAAGTTACTCCATATACAGGGTCATTATCGTTCAAATCACTTTACATTATCAAGAGTCATGAAACTACAGTTATAATTGTACTTTATAAGGTAATTTGCCTACTGTTCTGTCCTTATTGGGGGGGGGGTTAACCAAAATTATAAAACTTTGCAACATATTATTTAACCTACTTACAATTCCTCCATTTCATCATGTAATACTGTAGCTACTTATGCCTCAAATCATGAACATTCCATTGAAATTCATACTTGAAATAGTTTAAAAATATTTTCAGCTATTTGGATTAGTGTCCTCTATTTATTAAAATAAAATTAGGAAAAATTCAAATCCTAGAAATACACTACAGGTCTCACTGTTCTTAGTTGCAGCCAACAGAATCTGCTCTGTATAGATAAAGCATAAATGGAATTATGGAAACATCTTAGGGAGCTCCCTGAAATTCCAAGAAGGCCACAAGCCAAACTCAGAAGCTGCAGCCTTGGAAAATGCTCAATCAGAGAATTAGTTGGTTGGTGAAAATATCATTGCCGTTGTACTCAGCTAAGACATCCCAGCTTTTATAGACTCCACAGTTTATACCAAAAAGACTAAAATTAAATTTCAGAAGATTCTCTCCTGCTGGCCCCAGCTAGATGCTCTGTTCACTAAAAGAAGTGTACCCAGTATGAATGCATTCCTTACTGTGGAGCCCCATAAATCTAAATCTCCTACAAATACACCTATTAATCAATCCAAAGTCACAGGCCTGTGGTCTCACAGAAAGAGAAGCTGGAAGAATGATCTCTGTCCTTTACTTTGGGAAAGGATTCAGACTTATGTTGTCTCAGACTTTGAATTTGTGTACTCAGCATCCATTAATAACAAGGCTCAACTAACACCAAATTTTTTAAGTCTCTCCTGTGAGTCAGCTCTAGCAGGAGTATGAAAATTATATCACAAACACTCTAACCAATCTCAATTCCATATACCACCAACTACCTTCTATATCTATTCCTTATATCAAGCCAATTTTCCTCCCAGCCAACATCACCCAGGGATAAGAAGTACACAAATAGAGACTGCCTATGCAGTTCACAGTTAGCAGATATCATCAGGCATGCACAACTGTTTGTTTGTCTATCTATAGACATGGTCTTGCTAAGATGCCCAGGCTGTCCTGGAACTTGCAACCCTCCTGCCTCAGTCTTCTGAGTAGTCTTACAGGGACATGCTTTCTGAACAGCATTCTTTATCTGTATGTTAAAAATTGAGGAAATTTTCTCTAGAACTGCAGGCTCTTAAATGGAATATTTGGAGAAATTCTCTCTTGACCATGCTACAGCCACCTTAGTTTTTATTTCTACGTCTTCTAGTGTAATGTTTCCATCACCAAATGTCCACTTGTCAGCTGTTGATCCATTCCATAACATGGCAAGGGACTGACAAGAAATTCTTTAATCTAGAGTTTCTAAAAGTGCTTTCTTTTTACATTGGAAATAATGGGGAAGGGTCTCCTTCCAGGTTTCCTGGTATTTTTCCGTTCTTAGAGATGGCTCTGGAAAGAGCATGATCATCTGTTCAACTTCCTGACATGCAAATTGTTGGGGCTGAGAAACAGGAAATAACAAATATTTCTTTCTCTTTTTATATTTTTATGTTGGGTGCTTTGCCCTATACAACTTGAAGATGTTTCTCCTTAACAGAACCAACTCACAAGCAAAGGGAGTAAGCTTTGAGTTTCCCCTCTGTCAGAAAATTCCATCCCATTGTCTTATACAGGACAGGAACAGGATTGGGTGATAGTTGTTTTTTAATCCTATAGCTATTATTGTTCAGAAACATGATGAATCAGGAATTTTAAAGACTCCTTAATAGTCTTATCAGTTCATCTCTGATTATTCTTAATGACCAATGGTTTCAATCAGTCTTAATATTTTTAAAAAGTAAGAGAGAAGATGTCAATTTTCATAAATTTTTCAGGGTAACTCAAAATATTTTTTGTTTTATTACTTTGCTCCTAAAGAAAAATGTCTTTATTATCACATGAGCCTATGATTTACTCTGTGAAATAAGAAAATGTCTTTATATTACAGACACAAAAGTACAAAATTAAAATTCTAATTTTTATATTGAACTCCTTATATGCTAGTTTTATTTGTGTAGATAAACACAAAAAAAGTAAATTTATTAAACTTTAAAAGAATTATCAAAATCTTAAGGTAAACTGGGCCTAGTGTGGATGCTTGTAATCCCAGCAGCTCAAGTAGGGGATTACAAGTTCAAAGCCAGCCTCAGCAATTTATCAAGGCCCTAATTAATTTAGTTGGACCCTGTCTCAAAATAAAAAATAAAAAGGGCTGTGGAAGTGGTTCAGTGGTTAAGTACTCCTGGTTTCAGTCCCTGGTACCAAAAAAAATGTATGATTTTTTATTTCAAATTATAAAACTTATTATGACTATCAATAATTATCAGGATTGAGTATTACACTTAACTGCATGAAACAACAAAGACCAGAGAATTACCAAAAGCTAGATGGAATGAAATAGCTTTGTATAGAAATGTTAGAAACATTATCTGAATTTTGTAAACCTTAACAAAAGAATAATAGCAAATTTTTGTTTGTATAATAAATTTACTGCTTAATTGGTTGATAATTTATGTTTTTAAGAGTCTTAAAAAGTATATTATTCATCTTTTTCAGTATTGCAAAAATGAAAAATTCATTTTCTCAACAGTTGAAAAATCAGAAATAAATAAAAATAAGAATAATAAAATTCCTTTTAATCTCACCTCCTGGAAATAATTACTTAGACTACTTTTTGCAAAAAAAAAGAAAAAAGAAAAAAGAAAGAAAAGGAAAAAAAAAAGAAAGTTTAAATAAATAGCATTGAGAATGTTGGTGTCCTCTCCTTTACCCATGGCAGATGCCTGTTCCAGTGACTATAGTATTTGCCTTCCAATTCTTCCAAGACCAGTATGGGATCCAATCAATATTTACATGCATTCACTTATATTCCCATTATATGTACATAATTTCAAGCAACCTATTGTTTTTATTTCTTACTTAAGAAATCCAGAACATATTCCTAGGTCCTAAGACCTTTTCACGTATCCTTTTATAGGACACTTGAGCATTCAAATGTATATGGCTTATACATTTTACTGTGAAAGCCTTCAGGCTCAGTGATGAAGCATGTGTGCACATGATGTAAACTTCATTGCATTAGAAGGCTTCTAATATATTTTGGTAAATTGTTGTTATAAGGCCTTTAAAAAAAAATGTTTGTTTCAAATGTTAAGACTGTGGGAAATGCCTGGATGTTAGATACTTAGTTTGTAGGATACTTTCCTAACTTTTTAAAAAGTTTCCCTGAGGCAGGAAGCAAAGTGGCTTTGTTTTGTCAACAGTTAAGGGTCTTCTATAATTAAATTGCAAAAGGAACCTACCCTGAAAAGAAAAAAAAAAAGGAGGGGGATTTAGGGACAAAAACCTTTTTTCTAGCTAGACTAGTAAAAAATAAAGAAGAAACTGGGGCATTCCAGTAAAAGAATTTATAAAGGAGAATCTTAGAATTCCACACCTGTGTATACCAATAAATGTTAACAACATTCATTCAACTTCTTCAAAAGTAAAAGGTAGACAGATTTTGACAACTACCTAGAATGCAGTGTTTTTATCTTTTGTGTTTAGCCAGATAACCACTGACAGCTTCAATTACCCAGCTACTATTATGCAAATGAAATTGAAGCCAGAAGTCCTGCACCTGTGCTTGCCTCTGGATTTAATATTTCTAATGGGTTCTTAAATCCTGTTCTGCAGACATGCATGTGGGATTGCTCAACTCAGATTACAGCAGGGCAGGTGAAAAGCTTTTCGAAGGGAGACAATATTTTCAAGGAATTCAATAAACCATAGTATATGTAGACATGGTCAAATGGGATATAGACAAAAGAACAAAAAACTTATTAAGATATTTGTTAGTATTGAGATGCTTGGCCTATGGACATCAAAGTAACTAGAATAGAAAGGTAAGGAAAACATCTTAGGTATTCACCAAGCTTTCTCCTTGTAGGAGGTCCTTTGTATGCCCTGGGCAGCCACCCCCAGTGGAACTAAACCAGATCTTTGGTTGTTTTTAGCTCTGTGGATTTTTATATTTGATAAATGATATGTGCAACTCAAATTAATTGTAACCTATTTCACTGTGTTACTCTAATGACTAACACATAGCTCTATGAGTATTAGTAAAAATAGTAACAATAACAAAAATAATAGCTATTAACATGTAATTGGTACTTACCTTGTATCAGAAATAGGTTATAAGGTTTTTTGAGATTTATGTAACTTACCTGTAGCAGGTCATTTCATAGTCACAGATTAATGAGAAAATGACAATTTAAGTTTACAAATGAGAAAACTAAATTTAGCTGCATAAGCCAACTAGCTCAGGCCCCCATGATGGATTAAAGAACAGCAAGAGAAAATCCTTACTCTACCTAACACTATGGAGAAGTGAACAAAGCAAGATATATGTGGTTTTCTGATTCTACGTGCTAGAATATTTTAAAAAAATGGGGGCAGAGGGAAGTCCAGAGCTTTATAATGGATTAATTCCCACTTTTTAATACCCATGTTTCCTTTTGACAATTTTTCCCACACTTAGCATAAAGTATACAGAAAAATATTGCATTATTCTCTATGCTAATTTCTCTTATTTAAAAATAGGAAAAGTGTTAAGATATAATAAAGTATCCCCAAAAGCCAGTTCACCAAAATAATAAATACCCACTTGAGATCTGAAGATGGCTTCTGCTTCCCCATGGCCTGAGTCTAAGTAAGAAGAGGAGGAAAAGCTAATGGGAGAAGCAACATGTCATCAGTCTTTTAAAAAGTCTTTCCAGGAGCTCCAACAGTGAGTTCCTCCTGTGTCTTACCAGTCAAAGATGGACCACATACTCACATCTACTAGCAAAGGAGGTTAGGAAGGTATTTTTGACTGGGAACATTGTCACCTTGAACCAAATCAGACATCTATTTGTAATGAAGAAAGGGGGAAAGGACATAAAAGAAGAAGTCACTATCAATTGCTTTTCATACTGTAGGATAATCTCAGTAGTTTTTGTGTTCTGAATTTCTTTTTTTTTTTTTTTGTACTGGTGATTAAACCCAGGGCTACTTAACCATTGAGCCACATCCCCAGCCCTTTTTAAATTTTTTAGTTTGAGACAGGGTCACTGACTTGCTTAAGGCCTCAGTAAATAGCTGAGGATGGTCTCGAACTTGCAATCCTCCTAACTCATCCTCAAGAGTCACTGGGATTACAGGAATGCACCACCACACCCAGTGCTCTGTTTTGTTTAAAAGAGGACAGAAGACCATAATTTAAATTTAAAATAATTCTAAATTGAAAAATAGTACCAGCTTTAGGTGGCATCTAGTGCTTTAAAGTGACAGTTAAAAACAAAATTTTGAGGTACAAGCTAAAATATTGGAAACTAGTAGAATGAACAAGCATTCTGTTTCACACTTGAAAAAGTGTTTTAGTTGTATTCTACACATCTGAAAGACACTTATAAAATAATGTACAGGTAAATGTATAATTGCTTGAAGCACAAAGGCAGAAATTTTAGGTAATGCATGATTTCTTTCATCTACATTTCACATCTAATACATGGGGAATTTTTGAGAGCTACCCTGAAAATGTCTGAAATCTGGTTATGTCTTGCTATTTCCACTCTCCTCATGTCATGGGTCATCTTCATCTCTTGTCTGGATTATGCAATGGCTCTTAACTGATATTCCCCCTTCCTCCTTGGCCTTTCAACACAACAGCTACAGCCAAACTTTTAAATGATAAAGTTATTTCTGTCTTTGCTTAAAACCACCTAAAAGAGTTTTATATATATGTATATGTGTGTATATATATATATATATATATATATGTGTGTGTGTGTATATATATACATATATGTGTGTATATATGTGTGTGTGTGTATATATATATATAAATATATATATATATATATATATATATATATATATATATATATTTTTTTTTTTTTTTCTCCTAAACAAAACTTGAAGTTTGTATTCTGAGAGGGGAGATCCCACCTGAGTTGTGCCATCATAAACCCCGACACCACAGGGCTTGAATCTTACTTCTGACCAACTCTCGGTTCCCAATCTAGCCACTCCTTGAAGCGCATTTCACCTTAATGCCTTTGCACAAGCTCCCACTCTGCTTCGGCTCTGCCTGGAGCACTTTCTCCCCTAAATCTGCTCCCACTTTCTTCTTTAATGCCCTTTCATCTCTTCCTAGGTGTCAGCATTCCAGTTAGGCAGTTCCTGATGGCTTTATAAAGTACAGGCATACCGGCCTCTTCCCCAGCACTCCTTCTCCTACCCCTCATTTCACTGTACTTATCATCAGCTAACACACAATATGTCAATCATTACTTAGCTTCTCTCTCTTTCCTTTCCAAGGAGTAACCTCCACTTTTTATTAACTGATGAATCCTTGGGTCTGCCCTATTTTCAGGCATGGAGGGCATAATAACTATCTGCTAAATGGCTTGATGGACATCACTATTTAAATAAAAAGAGGAAAAGTCATATAGTTTATAAAAAAAAAAAAAGAGCCGCATGCAGTGGCACATGCCTGTAATCCCAGTGGCTCTGGAGGCTGAGGCAGAAAGATGATGAGTTCAAAGAAGCTAGCCTCAGCAACTAAGCGAGATCCTCTCTCTGAATAAAATACATAAAAGGGCTGGGAATGTGGCTGAGTGGTTAAGCACCTCTGGGTTCAATCCCTGGTACAAAAAGTAAGGAAAAGAAATGGGTATGGCATAATGAAATAAATTTCATTTGCCTTTCTTTTTCTTTTGCCTAAGATTTTTGTAATTTATAGATTTATAGTCCAGGAAATATCATCTTGTAAGGAAGGTACTCATACTATCCCCTAAAGAAAAGTTGGAATAGTAAAACACCATGTCCCTGAGTTACCCCTTTTCTGGAATCCAAAACCTAGCCAGGTTAAGGGAACAGTGAGAGCAAGCCTGAGCTGAAAAACCCAGGTATCTATTATCTTGAAAGACACTCCTTCTCTCACGCACACTGGGCACTAAGGCAAGTTAGTGTTGTCTGTGGAAACCCACCTTCTCCTTGGAATGCAGGTCATACAAGTGAGCTAATGCTGACTATGTCACTGCTTCTGCAGTCGAACATGTAAAACCCTTCTGAGTAACATGGGGATGGAACTGAGGACACCATGAAAATAATGTCTCACTTGGCAGCCTGTAGTCACTGGACAAAACACTAGGAGGCCCAGTTTGGCATAGCACTGTTGAGGGACACAGGAGCTATATGTTCAGCCTAGTGAAACTCATTTCTTCAGGAAGCAGTCACTGATCTCTTGTAAGCTCTCCCCAATAAGTCACATGTATTGCATGCCACCTCCAGGCATTTTCTTTGACCTGTCAGCAACCTATCCCCCATTGCCTTGGCACAACTGTTGACAAGACAGTACTCATTATTTTAAAGTATCTTTAAAATCATTTCACCTGACTATGTGAGAAAGTTTTGTATCTTACGAATTACACACACACACACACACACACACACACATACAGAAGTGAAAAAAAAATTATGCACATCTGTTCCCAAATAGCTCTTTAAACAATTCCTTACTAACAGAGAAAAAAAATGTGTATTATGGTAGTCACTCAGAGGACTACTAATTATTGCTGAAGCAATAATTAATTCACATTAGTGAGCTCCAGCCAACCATCGGCACAAATTCAAAGAAAATAACACAACACATCACCCAATAGGATTGAGTAGTTTTTAAAAATCCATACTATGGCATGTATTCTAATACTAAAATAAAGATATAACTGTCTTAATGATCTAGTGTATTCTAAAAATGAACCAGGGAAGGTTTCTTATGCTGTTTATATGACTAAACTGAGATCTGAAAGATGAGTCATATTTATTACCAGGAAAGGATTGGAAGGGAGCCTCTGAGACAGAGGAAACAGCACAGGGAAAAGAGTGGACCTAAGAGAACATGGTGCTGGCACGGGTGCAAGTGGTGGTTTAGACCTTCAAGGACTCAACAGGGGAAAAAAAAAAAGAAAAGGTCACAGAGGGTCTAGACATGACTGAATTTGGGGAAGATTGCTTCAGAAAATAAGTTGAAATGGAAAGAAGCTGTAAGATCAAGATGGTCCAATGTCTTGAATGATACAGTGAGTGGGTAGAAGTAAATGCATCTGGGATTGTTAAGGTGGGGAAAATGGGAGGACCCAGGAATTGTTTGGGCATTCCCAGAAAGGACAGAATTGTAAGAGTAAGGGAGTTGCCCTGAGTGAATGATGATGATATTCACTGAAATTTAAATACTGAAGGGAAAGTTGAATATGGAGAGAAAAGAATTCATTTCTTTCAGGATATACCAACTTTGAGATTACTGTAGGATATTCAAGGCCAAACCCAGGCTTCCCTCATCCAATCCATGACAAAATCCTATTGGTTAGAACTTCAGAGAATATGGAGGATCTGATGTCATCACTTCCCACCTTTCCTCTGCTTTTACCCTACTGCAAGCCACCTCCATCTTCCTCTAGGATTATCACAAACATCTTCTAATTTGCCTCCTTGTATTTTCTCCTTTTTACAATTGATTTTTCAATGTAGCCACCAGAGTAATCCTCTTAAGTTGAAGATAGAATGTGTTACTGCTTGGCTCAATACCCTCCAATGACCACCTATTTCACACTGAAGAAAATCTGAAGTGTTTAATATGGCCTCTAAGTTTATTCTTCCCACCCTCAGTCCTGACCCTTAGATCAGCTATCTAACTACATCTCCTTTTTCTTCTCCCTGCCCATACTGAGAAAAGCCAAGGATGTTCCCATCTCAGGACTCTATACTGTACATATACCTGTTGCCCGGGACACTCTGTACCTGCCATCTGCATATCTCACTACTAGATGCCACTTTAGCAGAAGCAGCTTCCCTGACAAAACTACCTGGAATATCATCTTGATCCTCTCTAGCCATTTAGGCATCCTCATCTTTCTTTACAATACTAATCACTGCCTGAAATTATATTATACATATATTCATTTGTTAATTGTTTATAGCCCCCTGTGGCATGTAAAATTTATGAAAAAAAAATCCTTGATAGTTATTCCTATCAGAACTGGTCCTGGCACACTATAATTGTTCAGTAAACATATATTATTTTTAATGAATTCAAGTGAAGATGGTGATGATATCCAAAAGGCCATTGTATATACTCATATGAAAAGATTTGGAATAAGATCAAGAGGCTGACATCTGGTGAAGGTCCTCTTGCTATAATTCCATGGTAGAAGGTCTAAGAGAGTTGGAATGGGGATGTGGCTCAGGCGGTGGCACGCTCACCTGGCACGCGTGTGACCCGGGTTCGATCCTCAGCATCACATACAAACAAAGATGTTATGTCTACCAAAAAAACTGAAAAATAAATATTTAAAAAATTCTCTCTCTCTCTCTCTCTCTCTCTTTCTCTTTCTGTAAAAAAAAAAGGTGTAAGAACAAGCGAGAAGGAGGAAAGAACCAAACCAACCTTTAATAATGAATACACTCCCTCAATAATAGCATCAGTCCATTCATGAGAACAAAGACCTTGTGTTCTAATCACCTCTCCAAGGTCTGACTTCTTAATGCTGTAAAATTTTAACATGAGTTTTGAAGGGACATTCAAACCATATCAGTAGCAATTTGTGAACTGGGTCTTGAAATATATTGAGAACGTCTCCACAACACAGGGAGATATGGCATTTCAGAGCGGAAGGAAAAAGAGCAGGATAAGGTGTGGGAATCGTGAGAAGCTCCTCATGATTCTGGTGTGACAAGTAGCTAAACTGGCTCTAGTGTAGGGCATGAGGGACTGAAGTGGCAGGAAAAGCAGAACTTAATGGCAATCAGCAGAAAACAAGAAAGTGGAGATTTCCCTCTTCACAAAAAGGAATGTTGTCAAGAGAGGCTGAACTCTCTAAGAATCAGACTTTGAACTTCTGAGACTTTTCTTGGGAGTCTTGCTGGGCACAACAGAACTGGGCAAAGGGAAGGTGTAACTGATGCAAAGTGACAGAGGTCTCAGAGCTGGTGCAGCTCTTCAGAGTCGTCCAATTTGAGGCTAAGAGTCCAGACATGGATGTCCTGTCCTGGCATCAGTTATTGAATGTGGGCTGCCCAAGGGGTGTGAGCAGAGGCTGGGAGGTGAGGGTTCACCTTGAGCCAGCAGCTTCTTTCTAAAAGGGCAATTCCTGGAGAGGAATTCAACTGTGAGGCTACAACAGCCAATATCTCCTGGCAAATGGAGAATAAGTGCCTTGTTGTAAAGGAGGCTCTAACCATTTCTCCTTGGTGTCTAACACATGGTGAGGCACCAAAACAGAAAGAGCTAGAGGGAGACACAGGAAAGCATGTTGCCTTTTCCTTTTCAAACAAACAGGCATAAGTATGTTTTAGGGAAAGATCCAGTAAAAAGATTGAGTTTGCAAATCTAAATGAGAAGGTCTACTGAACTCAAAGAATGGCTCCAAGAATTCTAAGAACTAGAACCAGACATGAAAGATCTAAGAGGTACCAGGGTAAGATTAAAATTTATCTAGCACCTTCAGATCTAGCTTTTCCCATTAACTCATGAGAATAAGACACTACAAAAAGAAAAAATATAGCTACGCTAAAAACCAAGAATATTGATTATCTATCAGATACCAAGAACAGTGTTCATCTAAAGTGTGGGTGGAGCTTTGGATCAGGACCAAACAGGAAGATGTTAGGGGTGATGAAAGTGAGGGGGAAAAGAAGCAGCTATTCTCTTCTTCAATACCCGAGGTCACTGGGCCCATTTAACTGCCCTTCTCCAATACCTTTGTTCTTTATGTAACAACATCACAGAGTATCACTTCTTTTCAATCCTATACGCAATGTTGACAAAAGCATCCATAAGAAGCTATATAGGCCTAATATATTTCAAAACAGAGGCTACTACATCAGGCAAGGATCACCTTGTATTCTGTAAATCTTCTCAGATGCAGGAAGACCTCAGTACCTTCAGAACGTGTATGCCTTTGGGGCATAATTTGGTGAAGATGTAGAACAGCTGAACTACTACTGTCTACGGAGAATATTCACTGATGATTCTTGTGAAATGCATTGACATTTCCATGTTGAAGGTGAAGGAGGAGACTTTAAGGACAAAAACTCTTTAATGAGAAGTGGATTCTTCCAGGAATGAAGGTAAAGTTTAACCCTCCCTATTTCGTCAGAGAAAGTTATCACAGAAAGAATGCTGATCAAGAGCAGGACCGGGTGAACTCTAGCACACTACTATTGGATATACCCCACCTAGCTGGTACAGTCAATATTTTGTGCTCAGGGGAGATAAAGGAGTATAAGAACACCTCTCCCAGAACACCATTTTAGGCAGGTTTCTTTCTTTCTTTTTTTTTTTTTTGGTGATACATACTTCAATGAAATAATATATTAGGCACTCAATACAGAGTTTTTAAATGAAAAAAAACTAAAATTAAAAAATAAATTAAAAATTTAAAAACTAAATGAAGAGCTTTAAAAGTAATCACCTGCTTTTTTCCAGGCTGTCTCAAATATGTGTTGCCAACTCTCCAGCGAGACCTCAAATTATTATTTGCCTCAAATGGAGATGGGGGAGGCAGTGAGACATACAAAGCCTTTCCTCTATATGTTCTCTGTCCTGGCCCAGCACTCACTCAATGAAGTTCTGACAAAACAATGGGAGAAATCCTAGTGGAACACACTTTCTTAGAGTCACTTTGTGAACCTGTAATCAAAGCTCTCACTAGTGCTAAGCAGTGAATAAGAAGTCACAATTCCCCTCTGCATGGTCTCTTCTTAGAGCAGCACTTCACAGATGAAATTCTGTGCTCAGAACTAACTCAAAATTAGGCTCCAAGTGGAGCCTGAATTGTAAAGGCTACAGGGCTCTTAACCTCTTTGCTTTTGTGACTTACAGTATGTAACATACATTTATGTGTCCAAGATTTTAATAATTAGGTGATGGTGTTGACACATATCTGGCTATGTCAATTAAAATCCCTACATTTCCTAGTACTGGACTGCTGGTAAACCTGACTCACCACCAGACCACAATCTCCATTCTGCACTTAGGTGGCTGACTTTCTGAACTTAAAATCTAAGATTTTCTAGAATTGTATCTCATTGTTTGGGGCCCATTCCAGGCTATTGTCATATTTTTTAATTCCAATTCAAACATGTCAATTATTCTTCAAAGCTTTGTGTCACTGAACTTATATTTGTTCAACAAATATTAATTGAGTGCTTTCTGTGTGCCAGTAACTATGCTAGGCAATGTAGTTACAGAAATGAGGATAAAGTAGATTATTTTATCAACACCAGTATCGATGAAATTATTGACACCTCTCTGAGCAGGACTTCTGGTCTAGCTCCCACCCACGTGTCCCATCACTCCCTGGGTACTTCACATTTTGGCATGCTGTTCACTTGCCCAGAACTTCTGGGTTTGTGTGTGTTCACGCGTGCTTTTCTTTCTGCCTGTCATACGCTCACAGGCTTCTTCTTTAAATATTACTTACTTCTTGAGGTCCTAGCTCCAGTGTCAACACAGGCCATGGGTGACCAACTTCAAGTCATCTGAAGGCCGTATATTCACTTACCAGGCAGGGAAACACCTTGATGCAAAGTTGGTGTGCTTCACACATGCTGTTACCTTTCCCTGCTCACCAATCTGTGCTTACGCAGTCATTTTCTCTTCCGTGAATTCATATCTGCATATTGTTCTATCATTCCTCTCATCTGACCAAGATCTTCAGAACTTTCCTCCCTCTCACAACAACAAAAAAACTTGTTTTTTTTTTAATGAAAAGTAAACTGACCTGCATTCTGAAAAGCTTCACTATTGTCCCTATGTCCTTGCCCCAGTTCAAACCTATGTTCTCTAACAAATAACTAGCAAGTGAATGAGTGTATATCATTGTTCTAAATCATCAGCGATGCCTCTAGATCCTCACATCTAGAGGATTAAAGTGCCAACAGATTTGGGGTGTCTGATGAAGGTTTGCTCTTTGCTCCAATCATCACCTTCCTGTGGCATCTTCACATGGTAGGAGGACAAATAAGCCCCTTGGGCCTCTTGTAAAAAGACACTAATCTCACTGAGTTCTGCTCTGGTGACCTAATCACCTCCCAAATATGATCACGTTGGAGATTAGATATCAATACATAAATTTTAGAGACCCAAACATTCCGTCCATAGTATTCCCTTCCACAAAAAGGCAGTTTTATTCATGTCTGTAATTCCATGAGGCACAGAAATCATTCATATAATTTCTGAATCATAGCCTATTTTCCTACTGTCCTGTGACATCATATTTTCTTTTAACTCCAAGAACAAAGTTAAACAGAAATAAACTTAAAGATCTGTCTTCATTGTTGACACATAAACTAAATAGAAGTTTAGGTTCTGATTTTTTTAAAAAAGTATACAGAAATATGCAAACTTTTCAAAATTTAGGCATAGTATTCTGAATCCTGCTAAGTTTTTGCTAATTTTCTTTCTTTTTTTTCTTTCTTTCTTTTTTTTTTTAAATAAAGACTTAACCTATACAGACCAAATGAAATGGAGAATACAGCAATCATTTTGGGAAATAAACCAATTAAGATGAACAACAGGGATAATAGTGCTGTAATTTCTTCAACAATAGAGTACAGAGGACCATTTATTTCAAGAACAATCTCTGCTTTTAATTAATTTAATGTTTTAATGGTTCTATGCACAGATATATTTCTGGATGTTTTCCTTCAAGCAGTCACCTGCATAGCTCAAGAAATCCAGTTCAATGGGAAAGTAGTTTTGGCGACATAGCAACAACTGCTGTCTGATTTAAAAATATCTCTGTAAGTATTAAGTTAAATGATTCCAGTAATCCCAGTGGCTCAGGAGGCTGGAGCAGGAGGATTGCAAGCTCAAAGCCATCCTCAGCCACTTAGAAAGGCCCTAAGCAGCTTAGGATCTGTCTCAAAATTGAGAAAAAAAAAAAAGAAAGAAAAAAGAAAAATTAAAAAGGAATAGAGATGTGGCTCAGTGGTAAAGTGCCCACAGGTTTATCCTCAGAACCAAAATAAATAAATAAATAATTCTAAAGAAATTTAGCCATTGTGCTTTTCTGTAGAATAAGATTAAAGTTCAGGGGCTGGGGATGTGGCTCAAGCGGTAGCGCGCTCGCCTGGCATGCGTGGGGCCCGGGTTCGATCCTCAGCACCACATACCAACAAAGATGTTGTGTCCGCCGAGAACTAAAAAATATTGAAAAATTCTGTCTCTCTCTCTCTCTCTCTCTCTCTCTCCTCTCTCACTCTTTCACTCTTTCTTTAAAAAAAAAAAAAGATTTAAGTTCAGCATACTGTTTTTGATGTTTGACTATTACATCAAAAGAAACTTAAGCAAAGGAGCTCATGGTACCAATTTTTTTTTTATCTTTTCTATTACAATAGAATAGTTCTAGGTGGGTTGATGAGAATCATTACTATTTTGCGCACTTTACACTAAGAAAACTTTTCTCATCAAATTAAGTGTAGAAATAAGACAAATTAGGCTTTAATACAATAATTTGAGATATTAAATCTTTTTTTTCTTGCTTAATCCAGAAATATCATGAGATACTTATTGAACTTTGAAGTGGTCACTTTTATCCCCATTAGATTTTTTTTTCTAAAGGAGATAAAATGATACTCTTTCTAATAACTAGAATATATTCAAAGAGGTAGGTAGGACAAATAGAAAGGATTGAGAAAGGTGGGACCATGAGGTTAGTAATGACAAGAAGCTATAAACCTTAAGTCTTTGATGTGATGCAATTGTTAGATCAAGGGACTATTGAGCTTTAATCATTTTAATTTGGTAATGGCTTGCCAGTTACAAATTGGTTATGTACCTGTATCTCCCTATTTTTATACCAATAATTCTCTTCCTATTGACTTGAAGAACTAAAGACTTTTAAAGTCTAACCCAGTCTATTCTTGGCTTTCTCTTTATCTATTGTCAGATTATGGACATTTAAAGTTTATTGCAATTATTGACTACCTCTTAAAAAATAAAATTGGCTTAGGTGTTATTAAATTCCTGAAAGATTAATAATGTGATCAAAGAGCAAAGCCCATCTCTTAAAAGGTAGCTCTCAAACTTTGGTTTCAAATTACTGTCTGAAAAGTTCATGGCCTACCATTGTCCCTATCTCTCCCTATCTCTATGTTTTTGTTTTTGTTTTTAAGGATATTACACTGAAATCACATACCATCTGTCTGACTGGGAAAGGAATTTGCATCAGAACATGGGAAGAACATTTCTGAGGAACTCAAAAATAATAACAGAATTTCAATAGCAATTCTATAATAGAAATTCATCAGAATACCATTCAAGAATTCCCGTTATCTCCTGGTACTTAACCTTCTTTTCCTCCTTCATGTTTAAACATATATGAATTTAGATTTCTCAGCTAATATTTTACATGATTAGCTTAATTAATTTTTTGTTTATATGTATATTTTATCTCATCTCATACATATGGCCAATGATAAGAGATTCCCTGAGTAAAAGTTTATCATTATCATTGTTTGAAAGACTAAAAAATACTGTTAACTTATAATATTCAAATTAATCTCTAAGCACTTAAGAAGATCACTTATTGCTATACATTCACTCATTAAATATATCTATAAGTACCTAATGAATAACAGAGATTGTGCTACTTTAGGGAACAATTTTTCAGAGTTTACTTGGGGATGAGATTATCTAACAGAGACTTAGCCTCCAAAATATCTGTATTGAAATAACCCAAACTCTTGAGTATTGTGCAAATTAAAACATTTAAAGCACCGAAATACATGAGAGAAAAAAAGTGGGCTTGCATTTTAGACTACTTAAATAAAATACGCTAGAGCAGCAGGATACTTTTTTTTTAACTTGAAAAAAATTGAACTGGAAAATATTTGGAGGAATACATTATAAAATAAATTACTAAGAATCACAAGCCAGAAGAAATTGCACTTGCTTTGAGTGGACACAGTTTTTAAAACTGTGTGGGTCATAGCATCCAGAGTTTCTTAGGGTCTAACAATACTTCATATGCAAATTCCCTCTATGAGGTAGTATAGGTATATATCAACCAAAGCACAACCTTTTTGAGAATAAAAAAGTGTTATGAATTATTATACTGGGACAACTGACAAACTCAAATTATCCAAACCAAGCCACATGCAGATGATCTCCTTAATATCATGGGATATAAGAACATAACATTTGTCTTTAAATGAAAATTGAGCAATATTAAAACTAGAACTCAATTTAGATTATAATTAGAAATATTCTTGACCTACTATTTATTGTGGGCTTTAATTAAAAACATGTTATTATAAAATTTATTTGAATCTTCATCATTAATCATTTATGTGGAGAAAGATAGATACAAAGAAAGAAATAGGGAAATTACAAAAATGCCAAATACAGAACTATATGTAATTAAAGTTAAACTTACAGAAGGAAGTACAAAGCTTTTCCCCCCCGCCACTATTATTATCACTTAATCATCTAATAGGCTTTATTACACTTCCTTGATCTTGGCAGCCAGAGATACTTTTGACTCAAGAGCTCCAATGTGATTTCTCTGCAGCTAGACAGTAAGTTACTAAATATATTAGTTGAGAATTGACCAAAGGTATTTATCAGGAGTTTATATTACAAACAATTGCTGCTTAAAATGATGTATTTTAATATTATAGGTCCACTACTGTTGAGAGCCACAGCCGAAGGGGCCCCAGCAAACTTCCAGCTGCCAGCAAACTTCCAGCTGCCAGCAAACTTCCAGCTGCCCGCTGATGATTGGCTCACAATGCGCCCAGCAAACTTCCAGCTGCCGGCTGATTGGCTCCTCTGCAGTGATGCTCATTGGGCTGTTTCCCCGCCCTTTCAGACCATGGAGCTGCTCATTGGGGGACTTTTTTTTTGGCTCCTCCAACAAGACCCAGCCAATCAGCCTCAAGAGCAGGAGGAGGAGGAGGGGTCCGGTTGAGAGGCTTGGGGGAAGCCGGTGGTGGCAGTTGAGCTCTGAGGGAATTCCTGAAGAGCTCCTGTGGTGTGGTGTGTGTGTTCTAAAAATAAAGTTCATTTCTACTTGATAAGTGGCACCTGAATTGTGCCCAGCCAGACTGTGGCACACTACTTGCCCCCAAAATGGCTCTTGTTGTGAGGTTAAGTTCAAAGTGCTCTTCGGAGGCATTTATTGGACCTAGCTATCCCAGAGAAGGCCAATGACAACCTCTCTGTGAGATGTTAAAGCACATTTGTATTGTCCTGATTTTGCACTTGTGTATAGTTGTGCTAACATCATTAATGAATTCCCTTCGGGCTGTTTGCTGGCCCAGGAATACTGTAACTGCAACCAGGGCACAAGTCTAAATCAGTACTGTTGAGAATGCAGAGCTGTGTTGGAGGAGGTTTGGGGAAGTGCTCTCTGCATTATGGATTCTCATTGAAAAAGGCCTCAATGAAAGTATTATTTAAAAACACACCTGCTGAAGCAAAATATCCAAAAAAAAAGAAACAAAAATGAAATAGACCCATTTCTATTTATTTTATTCACCATGAATTTCCTAGGCACTGCTATGGTTTTGTCGGGTTGCCCCCAAAGCCCATGACTGAAGGCTTGATTTCCAGGGTCGCCCTACTGGGAGGTGGTAGAACTTTTAGGAGGAAATCTTAGTGGGATATCTTTAGGTCACTGGGGGTATGGCTTCATAGCAGACTGTCAAAAACTGATCTCATTCTCTCTCTGATCCAATTTGAGAAGTCACTACTCTCTGTGACACATTCCTACAATTGCTATCAATTACTATAAACTGAGGTAAGAACAATACTCACTCCTACCCCCTACCTAATTTTGGATGTTGAACCTCAAAACTGTGAGCTAAATAAACCTTTTATTTTCTTATTTGGTATCAGAGATTGAACTCAGGGGCACTCAGCCACTGAGCCACATCCCTAGCCCTATTTTGTATTTTACCTTTAAGACAGGGTCTCACTGAGTGGCTTAGCACCTCGCTTTTGCTGAGGCTAACTTTGAACTCAGGATCCTCCTGCCTCAGCCTCCATACCACTGGGATTACAGCATGAGCCACCACACCTGGCAAACTTTTTTCTTTATAAAGTAAGTTGCCTCAGGAATTTCACTGTAATAACACAACACTATTGGCACCTAGCCTATTACAGGCCCTGGAAATAAAATGGGAAAACAAAAGGCACAAGAGCTCTGTTCTCAAGCTTTCCTTTCAAAAAATTATTCTAATACACGAGAGTATACTAAGTATGCTAAGGTAGTACCTTAGGAGCTGTTAAGATAAAGAGCAATACTATGTGTGAGACAGTGACACTAAATAAAAAACACTGATATCTACCTATCTTAGTCTCCACATTTTTTTCTTATTTTTAAATGACACTTATTTTCACTAAATATTAGCAGTGCAGTTATCTATTATTCTTTATGATCTTCCCCACTCCAAGAAGGTGTCATCACCTCTACATCTACACAAATCCACTAATCCCAAATCCACTAATCCCAATCAAAATGCACAATTCCAATGCACTATCCCAGTGAAGGTTCTTTTCATCAAAGGAAGGGAGTAAAAAGTAAAGCTACTTAATACACCTTTATATCACAATTTATCATATCTTTGATTGTATATAAGTATGTTGAGAATTGTAATGCAAAAATAATAATAATAATAGAGCTCATATATAATGGCATAATTTGGAGAGAACATACTTTATATACAGAGTTACAAAAAATGATGTTGTGAGTGGATAATTATGATTGTAATGCATTCCACTATTATCATGTATGTAAGAAATTTTTAAAAAACTATTTTAAAAACAATTTTAATATTATAATAATAAATGTAATATAATTTAATATAAAGTTCAAATAAATTTAATATAAATAATATAAATTTAAAATAAATTTAATATAATTTAACAATAAATAATTTTAAGATTAAAAAAAAGTAAAGCTACTAATGAGTCACAGTTTTACAAGATGATTACTTAAAAAGGAGAAGTCTTGAACTGATGGCAAGGGAAAGATGGGTCCAAAGAGGAAGAAGTTATTATTTTGCTCCTTTGTGATAGGGCAGATACAAAGAAAGTACTAGACAGGGCCCCTGTGGGCACCTTAAAGCATTATCTTTACAATATCAGCTGAAATTAGATATTAGTATCAATTGCTGGGCAGAAACTAGAGTTTCTAGAGGCAAGAATGAGAATAAGGTTAGAAGGCAGAGTATGGGGCTATGGAGATGCTTTAGGCATGCAGATACTTTAGACATGCATGCTTGTTTGTGTTTGTGTGTGTGTGAGAGAGACTCTAATCTTCACATATACTCTACGAAGTTGGAACTAGACCCTGTCTCAAAATTTAAAAAAATAAAAAGGGCTAGGAATGTGGCTCAGTAGTTAAGCATCCCGGGTTCAATTTGTTCCACAGATTTTGAAACTGAGGCATAGAGAGAGTAAATAAATTTCCACAAATCCACTTCACCCAGTTGGCAAGTAGAGGAACTAGGATTTGAATACAGGAAGTCCAGCCCTTGTGCCTGGGCTCTTGACCATTGATATCTGACAGGTGTGAATACTGGGCAAGAGATGAGAATGCAGACACTTACAACCAGTTAGCCTTTATGTCTACAGTTGTATTTTCAACTTTGAACTTTATAAACTATAACTTCAAATGCTCCCTGAGTGCATCTACTAAAAATCTTAATTACATTAAGTATGTTACTTTCATTTAAGCATTTGATTTTTTAAATAAAAACATTTTGTAGTGCTGGGAATGCACTAAAAACCAACCAGTATTGCATTTTATTTTCACAAGCTAGCTTTGGGCATGGATTTAAATATTAGAATTATGTTCAAATGTGAATTTGGCCTTCTTTCTAGGCTTCCTACATAATGTATCTTGCCATTACAGTAGTTCTGGGGAGCTAAATATTTGTGACTGTATTTAGTTTAGAAAATCTGTTCTCCTTGTGCAATGACTTTGAAGCTACATGTTAAAGATTCATAGCATCTGGTTCCTGTTTACAAGTTCAGTCTTCCAAGATATATTTATGAGAAGCATAATGAAGTAAATTGGATGTTTACAAAGTTATTTTTACTAATAGACATTCTGCCTGATATAAAATGACCAAGTCTAAAAATTGTATGGATTACAAAATATTTCAAATTCCCTGTTTTTAAATAATGCAATAAATGTAGAAAACAAGAATAAAAGGGCAACAAATTGTGGAAATTTTCTTATAATATTAATTACTCCAAAGTAGAAATCACAATGGGAAAGTTTTTATTTTGGATTTGGTATGAAGAGTTCATTACTAAATTACTGAATAATAACAATAAAAATAGTGAGCATGTATTGAGTGGTTGCTAAGTACTAGGCATCTTTCTAAGTATCATAGTTCACTTAATCCTTATAAAAACTCTATCAGGGAGTTATATGAGCATCACGTTTGAGATGAAAATAGAGAGGTAGAGCAGTGGAGCAATTTACACAAAGGCCACAGCTGGGAACTGTAGAAAGGATATTTAAATCCAGGCAGTTTGACTCCTGCACTTCACATCTCACTGTTTTCCTTCACTGCTTCACTTCTGAAAGACTTGATGAAAAAATATGTTAATTTCTTTACTTGGATGTCTTATACATAATCCATGTGATAAGTTTCATGATATATATGTAAAAGTATATATTTTTTCTAAGTGAAATTGGTGAAAATAATATTTTATTATTTTTCTCCTTCAAGGTTGCACTTAATATTTATTTCAATCTGATTTAACAGAAATCTAATTTTTGGAATTTGGAGGTGAACAACTTAATATGTCCAGTACTGAAAACTCAATTGTAGGAGAGGAGGATTCTTTTTAAAAAAATTCATAGAAGTGTATTGATAATTTCCAAAGCCTGAAATTTTAAAAAAAATCAAATTTTAGACTGGCAGGGTGGTGTACACCTGTAATCCCAGTGGCTTGGGAGGCTGAGGCAGGAAGATCGCCAAGTTCAAAGCCAGACTCAGCAAATTAACAAGACCCTAAGTAACTCAGCAGGACCCTGTCTCAAAATAAAAATGAAAAGGGC
Organism: Urocitellus parryii; assembly: GCF_045843805.1. Lineage (NCBI taxonomy): Eukaryota > Metazoa > Chordata > Mammalia > Rodentia > Sciuridae > Urocitellus > Urocitellus parryii. Next base: position 81,426,185 of record NC_135540.1, read on the forward strand.
TGGAATGTGGCTCAGTGGGTAAGCACCCCTGAGTTCAGTCCTCAATACAAAAAAAAAAAAAATCAAATTTTAGACCTCCATGAATCTCTCAGAATCTCATATGAAATCTTAGCCTTGGTGTGTGGTGATTTCTATAATTATCCTAAGGGAAAGTAACATTGGCATAATACCTGGGTTAATATAACTTTAAAGAGAAGAGGACCTGTTATTTTATGCTTGGTTTAACTATAGCTATTGAACATATCATTAAAAGATATAAAGATTCTTTAGTCAACCTTTGGGCCATGTGATAGGCATGGGGTCAGTAGCTTTAGAAAATGCCATAATATAGTTTGTTTGAAGATTCTGGTCTTTAATAATGTTCAAGGAAAAGAAGCACATGCTAAGTGTTGGATAATGGCCAACTTCATTATATCCAACGCCATCACCTTCATCATCAGTAACTAAGGACTAATTTTAAAATAAAAATCATATCTATTTTGGTAGAAAAATATGAAAAAGGAATTTTGAATATTTTAATATTTTATAATTAAACCAAAAAGATTAGCTGAACTAAAGTATGTATTCATTTTCTACATTCCAGTAAATTTCGCTTACTAGTAAGCATTAAATACAGCTACTCTGCCCTCAAAAAGTCTGATTCTATGTGCATCTCTTGCATTTCATGTCCATAGAAACAATCATCCACAAATATTTAATGCTTCCTATTTCCTCATTCTCATCTTTTCAAAAGTACTCACATAGTGCATCTTTATAATTACTTCATGTGGTAGGTAGGTAGGTGCTTTAAACACATATAAAAGCAAAAAAAGATTAAATAGATTGCCCTAGATTACATACAGATAAGTAGAAACGGTAGAACTTGTAGCCAGATAGTGCAACTAGAACATCCACTCTCTTGACCAACACATTGTATTGCTTCCCCAAAAGATAGGAACATTAAAAATCAGACCAGGGGGAGACTGAGGAGGATCAAAAGTTTGAGACAAGCTTCATCAACTTAGTAAAGCTCTAAGAAATGTCATGAGACTCTCAAATAAAAAATAAAAATTGCTTGGGACATAGCTCAGTGGTAAAGTGCCTCTGGGTTCAATTTCCATTACTCAAAAAAAAAATTAGACCAAAGTATTAATAAAAACACCTATTGAATCCAACTAAATTCTTCTGTAGAGAAATATCAAATTTATTCTCATTAACTGGTTAAAATGATGTCATAGGATGGGAGTTTATTGCTTATCCATCTGAACAAAGTGTTGTATGCCCATTTTTCTAAGGCAATACCAAACAGGTCAGGTGGCTAGCAGAAAGTGTTTCCACTCATGCAGTTTTGTAACTAATATTGTGCATATTAAAAAGGACACATAATTGGAGTGCTATTCACTTTGCAAATCTTGATTTGTAAGATTTTGTTTCTACAGATTTATTATCAAATTTCACCAATACCATGTTGAAAAACTTCCTATTTTGAACAGACACATATTAATCTTATTTTAAGATCCCAATGATTCTTGTATACGTATATCAAAACATTATGTTATCCCAAAATTATGTACAAATTTTATGTGTCAATTAAAATAAATAAATAAGAAAAAAGAATATTCACCAGGAGGTATGGGAATGGAAAAAGAACCATGAAACACTCATGCATGTACCTATACCCTTCACAAAAAAAATTACAAAAAAACTTTAACATATGAAACACTTTAAAATATGGATAAATTATTTCAATCCTATAGATCATAAATGGTCCTGTTAAGTTATGATTTCACCTGTTTTCCTTGATATTGGATTTTACAATGTGTGCAATGAGGTGTTCCTTATATCAAGACTACAAACAGTGATTAAAGATATGCACACCTTTTAAAAAAAATGCACACATTTTCATAAGCAAAATTGAAAGGGGAAAGGTTAAAGGCTACCCTAGATTGTTCTATTCTGTGCCAAGTTCTATTCTATTCCATCTTCTACTAAATAGTGGTTCTTAGGCTTAATTAAATAAAGACCCATGTAAATTCTCAAAAAAAAAAAATCTTCCTCGTAACAGTACTAAAAAAGAGCTGAACATTCTCCCCTCAGCACAGACACATGCATTTACATTCTAAGAACATCAACAGCCCCATTTCATCAAAGGATTTTATAATTAAAAAATCAATATATTCCATACCTTAGAACTAGCCATACAAATAGAAATATAATAAAACTGCCACTATCCAATTCCATAATAAAAATTTATAGACAAACAATAAATTAAACATTAGTACTATACCATATATCAAATAAGACTAAAGAAAATATTTAAATTTTGAATTAAATATTATTCTTTGAATTTTTTCTGGCATGTCATTGAAGATATTTTTATTGAATAACAATGCTGATGAGGATGTAGAGAGAAAAGGAAGTCTTTAAAATCTATAGTTTTATTGGTACATTATACTTGTACATAATGGTGGAATTTGTTTTTATACATTTGTACATGTACACAATATAATAATATAATTTGGCCAATATCATTCTGTTATGTTTCCCCATTCTCTCCTCTCCTCCTCACCCCTGGATACTTTCTTCTATTCTACTGATCTCCCTTTATTTTTCATGAGATCTCCCCTACCTTTCTTTTCCTTTTTCCTCTCTATCTTCCACATATGAAAGAAAACATGTGACCCTGACCTTCTGAGTTCGATTTAATATAAATGGTCTCAAGTTCCATCCATTTTTCCCACAAATGACATCATTTCATTTTTATTTATGGCTGAATAAAACTCTATTGTGTATTTACCCCACATTTAATTATTCATTTACCTGCTGATGGACACCTAGGCTGGCTCCATAGTTTGGCTATTGTGACTTGAGCTGCTATAAACATGAGTATGCATGAAGCACTCTAGGATAAATACTAAGGAATGGTATTGCTAGGTCATATGGTGGTTCCATTCTTAGGCTCTTGAGAACCTCCATACTGATTTCCATAGTAGTTGTAGTAATTTACAGCCCCACCAACAGTATAAATGTGTTTGTTCCCTTTTATCCACATTCTCCCCAGTGTTTATTATTGTTTGTATTCTTGATGGCTGCCATTCTGACTAGAGTGAGATGAAATCTCAGGATAGTTTTGATTTACATTTCCTGAATTGCTAATTATGTTGAACATTTAGGGGGAAAAAAGGAACTCATACTCTGTTGGTGAGCCACTATGGAGAACAGTTATGTAAGTTTCTCAAAAAGATTAAAAATAGAACTTATCATGATCCAGCTATCCCACTCCTAGATATATATTCCCAAAAGAAATGAAGTTAACATACAAAAGAAATGCCTCCATGCTCATATTCATTGAAGCTATTGTCACAATAGTTAAGATATGGAATTCAGCCTAGGTACACGTTAACAGATGAATCACTAAAGGAAATATGATATATAAACAAACAGAATATTACTCAGTCTTAAAGAAGAATTAAATACTGCAGCAAAATGGATGGAACTGGAGGGTCTAATGTTAAATAATATAAGCCCAACACAGAAAGTCAAGTGTTACATAGTCTTCAAAAAAGAAAAAAGTCAGCCTGAAAATAGAATATGATTACTAGAGACTGGAAGGGGTACTGGGGGAAGGATGGGATTGAAGTTGAAAATTATCAATGAACTCTCTATATATGTATGGAAAATCATAATTAATCCTATTAATATATACTCTGAATATGTATTTTTAAAAAAGGAACTTGAAAAGCAAAATAAAACACTTCCCTGAACCCATAACTCCTCCCCCTCAAAATAGCAGCTGCCACTGAGGAAGCCCAAACACTGATTCTATCAGCTGCTATTCCCTCCACCTCTTCCCTTGTTCTTATACTTGGACTGTTATTGTGCAACCTATGCACATATGAAAGTATCACAATGAATTCCCCTAATATGCACAATTAGTATGTGTTAATAACTTCTAAAAATCCTTTAAAAAATAAATAAAAGGACCTCACCTGATTTCTAGTGGAGCCATTTAATGCTCTTACCAGTGCTCTAGCAGTATCCCATGTTTGGAAGCTGTATGTTATTTTCATTCAACTCTGTTTATTATTTAATTTCCTTTTAGTTTTCCTCTTTGGAATATGACATTTAGAAGAATCTTGTTTAATTTGCACATGCTTAAAGATGTTTCTGTTATCTGTCATTGATTTCTGGTTGGGTTATATTATGGTCAGAGAACACTGTACCAATGATTTCAATTTTAAGTTTGATAAGATTTTTTTATGTTGCAGGTACTGATTAAAATGATTTTATTCTTTTGTTTATGGGGTGAGTGTTTATATACTATTTCTTTGGGTTTGTTGTTCAGACTTCTTTAACTTGATTTTATGTCTAGTAGTTCTATCAGTTGCTGAGAGAAGGTGCAAAGTCAGCAAATTTAATTGTAGTTTTGTTTATTTTGTTCCTTTCATCTCTATCAGAAAATATATATCTCCTTTTGAAGCTTTATTGTTTGCTATGTACACATTTAGGATGATTATGTCTTCCTTGTAGATTGATCCTTTTATCAATATGTTCCTCTTTAACTTTAGTAATCTTTTTAGTCCTAATGTCTACTTTATCAGCTATTGATATAATCACTCCTGATTTTTTAAATTAATGTTTTCATGCATAACTTTTTCCATCCTTTTAATTTCAACCTACACTGATTGTTGGATTTGTATTGAATTTCTTGTAGGAAGCATGCAGTTGGGTCATGATTCTTTATCCATTCTAAATATTTTTTGATTGATATATGTGAGGTATTATTGATATTTTAGAACTGAAGTCCAACATTTTATTTCATTTGTTTCCCTTGAATCTCATTTCTCTGTTTATCTTTTCCTACTTACACATATTTTAGGATTTAGCTTGACTTAGTTATAGTGCTATTCAGTGTGTCTCTTTGCATAATATTTGTAGTGTTGCTCTGGGTATCACAATATACATATATGACTTAGTTTACTGATTTACTGGTATCAACGTTTTTACCACTTGTAGTAAAGGATGGAAACCTCTCTTCCATTTTAAGTCCCTCCATTTTCTTCACTTTAAAATAGTATTGTCGTGGCTGTGGTTATAGCTCAGTGGTAGAACATTTACCTAGTATTTGTGAGGCCTGGGCTCGATCCTCAGCACCACATAAAAATAAATAAATAAATAAAGGTATAAAAATATAATACCTTATAAAAAATATATTATTGTCTATCAAATATTTTATTATCAAAATATGATTAATAAAACGTATGAGGAAAAGAATAGCCCATCATATGTACCCATATTTCTAATCTTTGTTTATTCTTGCTTCCACAGACTCCAGGAGTTTTTCTTTTACCATTTTTAAGTCCAAGAAAGGAGACAGAGATAATCCACAGCTGAGGCTCTGCCTAGAAAGAGCATACTAGGAAGCTAAAGAAAAGTGTGCATCAGGGGATCCATGATGTTGGGCTAGAAGGAGGCTGCATTCCGTGTTGCTCCATGACCTGGAATTCAAGTAGTGGGAATATTGTTTCTCTGCCAGTGATTAGAGGATCTCAACAGCTTCTCCAGCACAGGAATCATGGCTCCCTGTGCCTATGCAGGTCTCCAGGCCTCAGCGTCAGCACAGGACTCCCAGCCACTCACCCATGCAGGACCTCCAGGTGCCTGAGCAGGACCACCAGCACCAGCACCCACGCAGGACTCCTGGCCGGTGCTCCCACACAGGATACCCGGCCACTACCCAAACACAGAACCTCCAGCTGCCATCCCCTGTGGACCCCTATCTACCAATGTGAGTCTCCTCTGGCCACCTCCATCTTGGGACACTGCAACCACTTCCATAGTCCCATAAACATGGTAGCCTGTGCCAGCAGACACTGCACAGGGTCTGAAGACAGCCACAGCCACAACACTGCACACCACAGAGCTGCATCTCTGAACATGCTCCCCATCGCCACCAACCGGCCCTACCCAAACTGACACCCCATCCATGAAAGCAGCCTCCATTATCTTGGGACACCTTTGTCACCATCTTTAGTTGGGCCAACTCCCAACTTGGGACACAGACTGGGGCTTGGATGCAAAATCAAGGTGCCTAAAGTCTTTGGCAGCCACTAACCTGGCATAGTGCTTGCAGCTACACTACCAGTCCTTGGTTTGCAAAGCCTGGCCCTGAACTGCCCAATACAAAATAGCTCTCCCCTACAGGTGCAAAGTTACCAGAGCACAGCCCTCTGGAGAGAAAGGTTCCTGGTTGGGAAGTAGAAAGGGATGGGGTGAGTGAGATAAAGTTTAGAGATAAAACTAGAGACCAGGAATTGTGAGGTCTACAGGCAATATAAGGAGATAACATTAGGTGCCCACATTAAAGGAGCAGATCCCACAGGAGATCCTTGGAGTGCAATCTCCCATCAGGGACTGGCAAGTGCTATACCTAACCTCCAGGAACTCTGACTCCAAGACCAACCCTCCCACCCAAATAATCTTGACCATCCTGAGGGTGGAGATACCAGCAATCAACAGACAACTCTACCTATTGGATGAGAAGGGAAGCAGGAAAGATATTGATTTCCAACAAAAACAATCCTTATACTTTTTTTCAAGATTTTTTCTACTCTTTTCTCTTTTTCTCTTCTCCCACCCTCACATCCCCAACATTTTTTAAACCAAGTACTTTTCATGAATTAGGGTACTGAGGACTGGGATTTCTGAATAGTATATTATAGTTGTGTTGTATATTCTTTTATCTCCTATTTCTACATTTTTAATTTTTCTTAATATGTATGTTTGTTCAATTTTTGTACTATCTTCCCACTTACTTGTCTCCAAAAAAATCACTTTCTGTCTCTTCTCCTGCTACAAACCAACTTCTTTAGATTCCTATTTCATGCTTTCTAAGATCTAAAAACTCCATATCCTCACCTCCTACCTGCTCAACAACTCATGCTACACCTCACCACCAGTTCGTTGTCCACCATAAGAAACTGTAGACCCTTTTGCAAACCTGCTGTTTGTATTGTAGATAATAATTGAGCTTACCATTTCTGCATATTGTGACAAATCCATAAATGTCTTAATGGCAGCTATTTGGTTTAAGGTTGTTTATTGTTTGTATTGTGACCTGTTCATATTGTTCTCCCCCATAAAGGAGAGGTACTGAAAACCTGCAGGGACACTGTAAGCCTATAGGGTAAAAGTGGTAATGCCTTGGATCCACACTGCTAGAAGGGAAGACACACAAACTGCAAGAAAAAAAAAAAACAAGAGAGGAAAGATATTACATTATTAGAATATTACATTATTAGAATCCATGTACAGCACAATAGAAGAAATGACAGAGAAGGAGTTAAGGATGTACATAATTAAAATATTCTGTGAATTAAAGGATGATAAAAGAAAGCAAATACAGGCAGCAAAAGATGATTTCGATAAAGAGCTACACAAGCAAATACAGGAAGCAAAAGATTACTTCAATAAGGAGACAGAGGTTATGAAAAAAAAGAAATCCTTGAAATGAAAGAAAAACTAAACCAAATTAAAAGCTCAATAGAAAGCATCACCAAAAGAATAGACCACTTGCAAGACAAGACTTCAGACAATGAAGACAAAATATATAATCTTGAAAAGAATGTTGACCACACAGTGAAGATGGTAAGAAATCATGAGAAGAACATGCAAGAATTATGGGATAACATAAAAAGACAAAATTTAAGAATTATTGGGTAGAGGAAGGCACAGAGTTACAAACCGGAGGAATGAACAATCAATTTAATAAAATAATATCAGAAAATTTTCCAAACATGAAGAATGAGTTGGAAAATCAAATATAAGAGGCTTATAGGACACTAAATATACAAAATGATAACATATCCACACCAAGGCACATTATAACGAAAACACCTAACATAAAAAATAAGAAGAGAATTTTGAAAGCCACAAGACAAAAGGATCAGATTTTACATAGGGAGAAATCAATTAGGATATCTGCAGATTTTTCAACCCAGACCCTAAAAGCTAGAAGATCCTGCAACAACATATACCAACCTCTGAATGAAAATGGATGCCAAACAAGAATCTTATATCCAGCAAAACTAAGCTTTAAATTTGATGATGAAATAAAAATCTTCCAAGATAAACAAAAGATAAAAGAATTTACAACTAGAAAGCCTGAACTACAGAACATCCTCAGCAAAATATTCCATGAGGAGGAAATTTAAAAAAACAATGATGAAAATAAGTAGAAGAAGGTGTTACACTAAAGGAAAATCTAATCTGAGGAGAAACCAAGTCATGTTAAATACCAAAAATAAACAAAAATGACTGGGAATACAAATCATGTCTCAATAATAATCCTGAATGTTAATGGCCTAAACTCACCAATCAAAAGACATAGACTGGCAGATTGGATTAAAAGAAAAAGAACCAACAATATGCTACCTTCAAGAGACTCATCTCATAGGAAAAGATATCCACAAACTAAAGGTGAAACGCTGGGGAAAAACATACCATTCACATGGATTGTGGAAACAAGCAGGGTGTCCATCCTCATATCAAATAAAGTAGACTTGAAGCCAGAGGTAATCAAGAGGGATAAAGAAGGACATTTCATACTGCTTAAGGGAACTGTAGACATCAACTATAAGTGACTTAACAATCATAAATATATATGCCCCAAACAATGGAGCATCTACATTCATCAAACTCTTCTCAAGTTCAAGAGTCAAAGAGACCACAACACAATAATTATGGGTGACTTTAACACACCTCTTTCACCACTGGAGAGATCTTCCAAACCAAAGTTTTTTTAAAAAAAAGAAACTGTAGAGCTCAATATAATCAATTACATAGACTTAACAGATATATAGAGAATATTTCATCCATCAACAAGTGAGTTCATTTTCTTCTCAGCAGCACATGGATCCTTGTCTAAAATAGACAATATATTATGCCACAAAGCAACTCTAAACAAATACAAAAAAGTAGAGATACTAACTTCCATTCTATCAAATCATAATGGAATAAAATTATGAAATTAATTATATAATAAAACATAGAAGCTACTCCAACATCTGGACACTAAATAATATGCTATTTAATGAACAGTAGTTTGTAAAAGACATCAAAGAGGAGATTTAAAAATTCTTAGAGGTAAATTATTACACTCTGATGCAACATATCATAATCTCTGTGACACTATGGAGGCAGTACTAAGAGGAAAGTTCATTGCTTAAAGTTCATTCATTAAAAGAAGAAACAGTCAACAAATACATGACCTAACATTACATTTGAAAGCCCTAGAAAAATAAGAAAAAATCAAAACAGCAAAAGCAGTGGAAGACAGGAAATAATTAAAATCAGAGCTGAAATCAATGAAATTGAAACAAAAGAAACAACTGAAAAAACAAAATGTTGGTTCTTTCAAAAAATAAATAAAATTGATAGACCCTTAGCCATGCTAATGAAGATAAAGGGAGAGAAAATTCAAATTACTAACATCCATGATAGAAAAGGAAATCACAACAGATGCTATAGAAATACAGAAGATACTTAAAAATTATTTTGAAAATTTGTACTATAATAAAATACAAATATTAAAGGCATCAACAAATTTCTAGAGTCATATGATTTGCCCAAACTGAATCAGGATGATATACATAAGTTAAACAGATCAATTTCCAGCAATGAAATAGAAGATGCCACCAGAAACCTATCAACCAAGAAATGCCCAGAACCAGATGGATACACAGCTGAGTTCTACAAGACCCTCAAAGAAGAACTAATACCAATATTCCTCAAATTATTTCATGAAATAAAAAAGAGGGAACATTTCCAAATTCATTCTATGAGGCCAATATCACCCTGATTCCAAAACCAGACAAATACATATCAAAGAAAGAAAACTTCAGACCAATATCTCTAATGAACAAAGATGCAAAGATTCTCAATAAAATTCTGGCAAATCAAATACAAAACCATATCAAAAAGATAGTGCACTGTAATCAAGTGAGGTTTATACCAATGATGTAAGGTTGGCCCAACATATAGAAGTCAAAGAATATACTTCATCACATCAATAGACTAAAAGATAAGAATCATATGATCATCTCAATAGATGCAGAAAAAATATTTAACAAATACCGCACCCCAATGAGTTCTAGAAATACTATGATAACAGGGACATATCTCAACATTGTAAAAGTTATCTATGCTAAGTCCCAGGCCAACATCATCCTAAATGTAGAAAAATTGAAAGCATTCCCTCTAAAAACTGGAACAAGACAGGGTTGCCCTCTTTCACCACTTCTATTTAACATAGTTCCTGAAACACCAGCCAGAGTAATTAGACAGACAAAAGAAATTAAAGGAATACTGATAGGAAAAGAAGAACTCAAACTATCACTATTTTCTAATGATATGATACTATACCTAAAGGATCCAAAAAAAATTCCACCAGAAAACTTCTAGAACTAATAAATGAATTCATCAAACTAGCAGGATATAAATTCAACACCCATAAATCAAAGGCATTTCTGTCTTTCTCTCAGTACAAATCCTCTGAAAGAGAAATTAGGAAAACTAATGCATTTACAATAGCCTCAAAAAAATTAAATACTTGAGAATCAACTTAATGAAAGAGGTGAATGACCTCTACAATGAAAACTACAGAATGTTAAAGAAAGAAATGAAAGAAGACTCTAGAAAATGGAAAGATCTCCCTTGTTCTTGGATAGATAGAATTAGTACTGTCAAAATGACCACACTATCAAAAGCACTATACAGATTTAATGCAATTCCAATCAAGATCCCAATGACATTTTTCATAGAAATAGAAAAAGCAGTCATGAAATTCACCTGAAAAAAAAAATAAGAAACTTGGAATAACCAAAGCAATCCTTAGCAAGAAGAGAGAAACAGGTGGCATCACTATACCAGACCTTAAACTATACTACAGAGCAATAATAACAAAAACAGCATGGTATTGGCACCAAAACTGACTTGTAGACCAATGGTACAGAATAGAGGACACAGAGACAAACCCACATAAATACAATTATCTCATATTAGACAAAGGTGCCCAAAACATGTATTGGAAAAAAGATAGCTTCTTGAACAAATGGTGCTGGGAAAACTGGAAATCCATATGTAGCAAAATGAAATTAAACCTCTATCTCTCACCATGTACAAAACTCAACTCAAGGGATCAAGGACCTAGAATTAAACCAGAGACATTACACCTAATAGAAGAAAAAGTAGACCCAAATCTTCAGCATGTCAGATTAGACCTCAACTTCCTAACAAGACTTCTATAGCACAAGAAATAAAATCAAGAATCAATAAATGGTATGAATTCAAACTAAAAAGCTTCTCAGCAAAAGAAACTATCAGTGAGGTGAATAGAGAGCCTACAGAATGGGAGGAAATTTTTACCGCACACACATCTGACAGAGCACCAATCTCTAGGTTATATGAAGAACTCAAAAATCTTAACACCAAAAAATCAAGTAACCCAATTAATAAATGGGCCAAGGAACTGAACAGACACTTCTCAGAAGTTGATTCTGTTAATATCTCTAGCAATTAGAGAAATTCAAATCAAAACTGTTCTAAGATTTCATCTTATGCCAGTCAGAATGGCAGTTATTAAGACTACAAACAACAATAAGTGTTGGTGAGAATGTGGGGGGAAAGTCACACTCATATTTTGCTGGTGGGACTGCAAATTGGTACAACCAATATGGAAGGCAGTATGGAGATTCCTTGGAAAACTGGGAATGGAACCACCATTTGACTCTGCTATCCCACTCCTCGGTTTATACCCAAAGGACTTAAAAACAGCATACTACAGGGACACAGCCACATCAATGTTTAGAGAAGCACAATTCACAATAGCTAAACTGTGTAGCCAACCTAGATGCCCTTCAATAGATGAAAGGATTAAAAAAGTATATATATACACAATGGAATATTACTCAGCATTAAAAGAGAATAAAATCATGGCATTTACAGGTAAATGGATGGAGTTAGAGAATATTATGCTAAGTGAAGTTAGCCAATCCCAAAAAAACAAATGCCGAATGTTTTCTCTGACATGAGGATGCTGATCCATAATGGTGACGAGGGCAAGCAGCATGGGAGGAATGGAGGAATTTTAGATAGGGTAAGGGTGTGGGAGGGGAAGGGAAAGGGCACAGGGGTAGAAAAGATGGTGGAATGAGAGGGACATCATTACCCTAAGTACCTGTATGAAGACACAAATGGTGTGACTCCGCTTTGTGTACAACGAGAGATATGAAAAAAATTGTGCTCTGTATGTGTACTATGGATTGAAATGCATTCTGCTGTCATGTATAACAAATAAGAATAATTTCTTTAAAAAGTGTGTATCTATGAAATAAGAAAAATTTATTCCCCCCAAAAATATATCTTGAATAATAATAAACTAAGAGAAAGTTACCATTCAAACCCTGAAATCATACTAGAAAGGCCTTTTATAAAACATTATGGGACAACTACAATGTACCAAGAACTGTTTAGGTGCTTGTTTCAATCTTAGGCTGATTTACAAAGTATCATAACCTAGTAGTAGCTTATAAATAATAGAAACTACTTACAGTTTGGGGGCCTCAGAAGTCTAAGATCAAGGTACTAACAGATTCTGTGTCCAATGAGGACCTACTTTGTGGTTTTTAGGTGACATCTTTTCAATGTCACTTCACGATGGGGTTTCCTTGGGGTCTCTTTTATAAGAGTACTAATCCTATTCATGAAACTGTGTCTACATGGCCTAATCAAAACCCAAAGACCTTACCTCCTAATAGGATTCATTACCTTGGGGGTGAGGATTTCAAAATTCATATTTTTAATTTTGGGGGAACACAAACATTCAGAACATAGCCATGTTGAAGAGGCAAAAGTGAATTAGACATTCTGCCTGTGGAAATTCATGACTGGCTTAAGCAGGAGCATTTAGAGGCAGAGTCTGGGGTAGGGATTAGGTACATGTATACTAGTGAGAGAATACTCAGAGGGGAAGTCATTGAGAGAAGTGGAATAGGTGAGAGGATAAAGCAAGGCAAGGATGTGATCTCAGCCACAGTCTACCTCAGTGTCATCCCATGGAGACCACAGGGCATGCTGAGACATGAACAGCGCCACACAATGGCCCCATCTTGAGGCAAAGGGTCTACTGTTTGTATCTCTGCAACAGCACAATTCTCTAGAGAAGACCAGTAGTCGGCCATGAGCAGCCAGTACTCAGAGCACCTAGAAGAGGGTAAACTGATGATAAAAGAGATCTAGATGGGTATCAAGAGCATCCCCTGCAACATCTGGTAAAGAAGATAGGTGATAATTAACTTGTATAATTTGGTATTGTAATTTAGACAGATATTGTAAGAAACATGAATAAGAAAGAAAGAACAAATTTTATCTGGGGGCAGCTAGAGAAGACTTCTCAGATAATTTGTGGAACCCAGCACAAAAAGAAAATGTGGAGCATTGTGTTCAAAATAATCCAGAAGTTTAAAATGGTGAGAGAGCATGAAATTGAACATGTGGCCTTCTACAATGAGGCTTGGTAAAACCTAACAATGGCTTGCCAAGACATTGACCTAATGGTGAGAAATCTGTAAGCAAAGCTATATTTGAGGAAAAAAAAAAAACTCTAGCAGCAAGGCAGAAATATTCAAGGAATCAGTTTTGTGATAAATCCATGGTATTTTCTAAGCAAATCAGATGCCTTAACATTCATCTCAATGAAGCAAAATGTTCAATATCTTTGAAATGTATGTCCATTTTCTTTTGTTGACTAGCTAACAATAACTTCTGTAATGGCCAATTCTATGTGAACAAGTAAAAGTATAAATAATATATATCCCTAATGAAGAATATCCTTCAAATTATTTACAGTCTGATAAATTCTGCTGCTCATTACTATGTTCCAGAAACTGTAATTTTATAACAGCACAATTTAGAGATCCAGTATTCACACTCAAAGGTCAAGATTCAAAACTTGAATAAGGAAAACTACTAGGAGTGCATATGATGATATATTCTTGATGACATACCACATTCACACATGAAGATGACAAAAGATTTTGGTATTTATTCAGCTTTTACTTTTGGCCAACTTCACTTAAAAGCAAACACATCTTAAAACTTTGTTTCCTCTATATGTAGAGCACAGCCATCGATAAATGCATTTAATTCCACTATATATACTCAAGTCTTTTCTAAAATACTTACACATAAATTAGAGATTTAACAATATATTTTTAGTATGTTGTAAGCTAATAAAATATGGAGTGCCAATATTTTATAAGGTGTTTAAATCCAAAATTAAACAATTTCATGTATTTCATATATTTATAATGTATGTTCAAATTTTTTATTTAATTGACACCAGCTGTACTTAGGCATCTATGTCCAACTATTCTATATCCTATGCTTTAAACATCTTCCCTCATTCTCTTTATTAGTCATTAAGATTAGCATGGAAACATCTGGGGGGAGGAAATTATGTTAGGATTTAGATGTAGGAAAGGCTAGACTTCTAGAGCTGAGCTTCAGCTCTGGAAGTATGTTTCTAAGTCTTAAAAGGCTCTTAAGTATGTCCCATATTACTCTGTTGGCAGCCTGTCACTTGGCATATTTGGGTGTCTGGAGAACTATGTTCCAGAATAAACCTATAAACATTGAGGGGAGAAGGCAATTAACCATGAACTTGGGAATTACTCAGTGTTGGGTCTGAAAGCCTAGAAATCTCTGGGTGTGGCCTTTATCTATTGTATTTCTGTGCATAATAGATGGGAACTTTTCTCTTATGACTGTGTCAAAGCCTTCATCACTTATTTTACTTTCTTTCTTGTCATGCCCATCCATAACCCTCCCAAGTCAAAGAACTCTCTTGCTTTTCCTTGCTGTTTTTCTGAGTACTGTCTTCTCTAAATCAATGAAGACAGACTATCCCAGTATCTTAAAGAGTGTGTGGATCACAGACTATAAAGATTTCTTGGAAAGGAAACGGATGTACTTTTAAAATATACCCACCATACCTGTAAGGCTTACAAGCTAATGTGCCAACATTATGTGAGCACAGCTATTTATGCACATTTTAACATAATATTGTTGAGTCTAAAGTTACTCATGTTGATATAACTTGAATATTTATACATTTTTAAAAAAACTATTCTTGTATTAATTTTTTGATGTCCACTATATAATTAGAATAAAAGTATAAAATGACACTTCCTACATGCAACCTTCCCAAGCAATGATGGTTCTATTTGTGTTTATTTATCAGCCAAAATGGTGGTAAACAGTTAAACATTGTTTATAAAATTTTTTATGAATATCTTCCTAATATATAATATGTACTTTTACTCCTTAAATAAATATATGAAAGTAGGTAAAAAAGACACTTTCTAACCAGGAGATGGAAGGAGGGGAGAGAGGTGAAATGCTAGAAAGGGATGATGACCAAATTATATTGTTGTATCATATACATGTACAAAGATATAACAACAAATTCTGCTGTTATATACAACTATGATGCACCAATTTTAAAACGTGGGAAGAAAAAAAAGATACTTTCTAAAGTGCTTTCCAAAAATGCCAGTGCAGATTTATTGGTTTTAAAATGTTGATATTTCATTAAAAAGTTTAAGTTCTGAATGATATATGCAGTGGTGACAATATATAACTGATATTCATATTCTAGGTAATAAATTTCCAACAGTTTTTTGTGTATGGAGACTATTTGGAGATATTATGAGACTTTTTAAATAAGCAAAAGTATAAAACAATGGGCCATGTTAGAATGATATTCTGCTACATATATCTTCAGATAAAATGAAAATCAATTTTTACTTTTTTAAACATAAGGATAGTCAGCACTTCATTTTTATAATTACATATAAATTCTTCATTAATCCAGTAGTTAGTTGGGAAGTATTATAAGAATGTAGATTCATTCAAAGCAATATACTTGACTTATTACTTCCAAAGAAAATATATGAAAGTAAGTGAATATTCAAGAATTGAAGTTGTATTTTATCTAGGATTTCAATCTGACAATGGGCAAACAATTCTTAATTCTCTGAAGTACAGAGATTATGGTTTGAAAAATAATTAAATAAATAAGAATATTATTAGAAATACTGAATAATTAATTGATTATAATCAAGTTGCCAAGATGGTTAAATGTATTTTTAAATTTAATTCAAAGGGACCTAGAATACTGTTATAAAAAAGAGGGGCTTTTCAAAGAAGAGCTTTGGTAGCACCAGACAAATCTTAGGTTTCCATGAAGACAATCCTCAGGAAAATACTGAATGAATGACAGACATTCCGACTTCTGTGATGCTAGTAGAACTCTAACAGAGAACATTTGTGTTTTCAGTTATGCAATAAATATTCATTTAAGTGCCTGTTATGATGCAGGTTCTACCGGTACAATGGTAAATGCCTGGTCTTTGCCACCCTCCCTTCATGAGGGCACATATAAAACTAGAAAGGAAGATAAAGTCAAAATATGGATTAGCATAAAATGCAATGAATGCAGCTAAGAAGTGAAGCTAATTTATTCTTTTTGAAGGGGAAAGAGAGGCAATCTTCCTGAAGGAAGTGTGGTATAGAGTGAAACCTGAAGAATGACTAAAAGTTAACAGGATGAAGATAGAGACCATTTATATTTTGTTTCAGTCATTCCTTCAATACTTAACTGCTGTAATCCATACAAATGAATAGGGGGAAGAGTTCACTAAAGTTTCTGTCCTCAAGAGTGTACTTTTGACCAAGAATATACAATCAAGTAATATATGTTGGGAGGTAATAAATGTTCTAGCAAGCACTGCAGAATGATAAAGTAGTCAAGATTAGTCTCACTAAGAGAGTACTATCTGAGCAAAGATATAAAGGTAGTAAGGCTGATATTTATCAGAAAGGGCATCTTTTGGATGAAGAATGTTTCAGGCAGCCAGAATAGCAAGAATCCAATTCTTGGACATCTTACCTGGCATGACCAAGGTCAGCATTGCTGCAGAGAGACTAGTTAAAAGGTGTTATGATTTGGATATGAGGTGTTCCCCAAAAGTTCGAGAAAGTTTAGAGACGAAATGATTGGATTAGGAGAGCATTAACCTGATCAGTGCATTAATCCAACTGAATATATTAACTGAGTGGCAACTGTGGGCAGGTAGGTTCTAGTTAGAAGAGGTAGGTCACTGGGGTCATGCCTTTGGGGTTTATATTTTGCCCCGGGTCAATGGATCAGTCTCTCTCTGCTTCTTGATTGTCATGTTCTGAGCTTCTTTCTTCTGCCACACCCCTCCACCATGATGTTCTGCCTCACCTCCAGTACAAAGCAATGGAGTTGATCATCTATGGACTGAGACCTTCAAAACCAAGAGTGCCAAATAAACTTCCTCCTGTAATATTGTTATGAGGTCTTTTGAGTGCAGCAATGGAAAAAAGCTGACCAAAACAAAAGGTAAAGCCAGAGAGTTGTTGAGAAACTAGTTTGGGAAGGGCCTCATAAGCCACTGTGGGTATTTTGGCTATCAAGTGAAGGAGAAGGAAATGTGTTAGAAGTTTTGAGTAGAAAGTTGAACTAATCTGACTTAATACAATCAATCTGGCTGTGGAGATGAAAAAAAATGTAATAGGGGAGCAGGAAGGGTAAATAAGCAGTTCAACCAGCTAGGAGGTTTAATATAACCAGACCTACATTATGGAGGTGTCTGTACCAGGGAGGTAACAGTGGAGGTATGAGTAATGACTATTTTAGAATTAGGTCCTACATTATTTGCCAAAAGATTTATGTGTAATGAGAAAGAAAGGAATAATCAAGATTTTTTATTATTTTTGTTTTCTCAGAAACTGGATGAATTTTCTACTTCTTGATAAGGAAAAGCTGTGGGAGAAGGCGGCTTGGTGGTAGAATGGGAGGTCAGAAGGTCAGTATTGGACATGGTAATCTGAGTTGCCTAGGAGACATTTAAATGGAGCTGTCCAGTAGGTATTTAAGTTTAAAAGTCTGGATTTAGAGGAGAAGACTCCATTGAAGACATAAAATTAGAGATTTGAACATGTAATTGTATATGAAGAGGTAAAAGTCTTAACCCTGGAATATCCTAGCATTTATAATCATGAAATATCAAAAGCAACCAGTCATTAAGAAAGAGGAGAAGTGATCAGTGAAGTAGTACAGAAACTGTGGTCTCCTGGAAGAATCTTGGAAGCTAAGCCATAGTTGTTTCAAGAAAAATAAAGTGATCATACCAATTGGGATAAGACTCAGGTTCAAACAATGAGCTTGGCAACATGGAGATTAATGGTGACCTCAACAAGAGGAATCACAGAAGAGAAATTGGAAAGAAATAAGTTTCATTACAATGAGATTCAGTAATGACAGTATTGCAACTTTTTGATATAAAAAGCAATGGTGTATGTTTCTACTCAGAACATCCTGCATTTATACCATCCCAGAAAGCATTGCTAATAAACTACTTAATTTGCTCAAAAAAAAAAAACATAATCAACTCTAGGATAAAATGGTAATTTTCTTTCTCCCCAAATAGCTCCAAAATGCCTCATGAATAAAAATAAAGTAAAACATCATTTTAAGTAAATTTCATTGAGAACTTAGTAAAGAGGGACTTTCTTTAGTGCCTGTGTTTTTAAGACAACAGAAACCAAAACATTTTCATTCATTTAATGACCGAATTGGATAAAACTTGCCAGTGTAAGAAATTACAAAAGAATAAAATAGATATTTGGGACTACATAGTGCTGATCAATAAATTTGAATATAATTTTAAGTGAGAAATAATGGGAGAGAATTTGGACACAGAAAGCATGAACATCTCGAGTAATTTTGCTCTGAAGGGGAAGAGAGAAATGAGATATCTAGTGTAAAATATGGTCTCAAGATAGGGATTTATAAGATGAGAAAATAAATAGCATGTTTTTCTGCTGATCTGAATGACTTAATAATGAGAGAAAAGTTTATGCTGAAAGAAGATAAGTGGTCTGAAGCAATGTTCTTGAGTTAGCAAGAAGGGATGGGATTGAGTTTACTGGAGGAGAGATCAGCTCTAATTGAAGTAATCAGATAACTGACAAATGAAGGAAGACAGCCAAAGCATATAGGTAAAAATTTATGTGAGTGGATAGAAATTTTTATAATTTCTATTCAGATTGCTTCAATCTTTGGAATAAGATGGGAAGAAGGGTCATCAGCCTAGCGGAAGGATGTTAGGGTGGTACTGTTTTGAACAGAATGCAGAAGATATGCAAACGCATCCAGCAGACTGAGAGAACAAAAGAACTAGGGGAATGGAAGATACCCTAGTTAGTGATCATGGGTTTGTAGTGAGTTCTGGCATAGCTTGTATTATTTTTTCCAGACATATCCAGCATCACAAGTACAGACACATAGTACACTGAGAATTGGGTTTTACCAAGCCTTGGATTTTTCCAGGTGATATAAAAGAATGAGAAAGGGGCAAGGGAATCTATAAATGAATGATTGTGATGACAGATCATGGAATCTTAGTTGGATAATTGGGAATAGAAAACATGAGTGAAATGTAAAATAAAAAGTGAATAGAGAGTAAAAAAAAAATAAGGGGAGTATGCATCCTGGTAAGTTTGAAGGCTCTTGGGAATTGATATGATGAAGGAAGTGCAATGAAGATATACAGTGGTTAGAGATTGGTCTCCTGGAAACTGAGATTATAGATGGGTTGAAGTTACTAATAATATCAGGCTTGTGACATTGGGAATGAGGTAAATTATATAATTGGAAGAGAAGAGACCAAGTATTTGGTAGGCTTCAGTGTGTAAGATATTGAAATTGTCTGAAAAATCTAGGAATATAAACCACAACCTTGGAGTGCAAGGCCCCACTCCTTAGTATAGATCATATATAGATCATGTATAGATCATGTCCAGCTATAATGTGGTGAGTTAACAAGTATAAGAAATGTTACAGCTTTATAACAAGAAAGTTGTAGCTTTATAACAAGAAATCTTGAAATGTAATGACAGAAGAAAGAATACAGGAGATGTCTAACCCACATCAATCTTGGTCTTCTTTATCTCCTTGACTCGTGTTTTCTTTCACACATGCACTTGTGTGTGAATTCATGCACATGTATCACAGTATCCATCTTCTAGTAAATTTACTTTAGGTGGTCAGTTGGACTGATTGTATTTAAAAATATAAGGAGAGTCTTAAGAACCACTTGATAGCAGGATAGAGGCATTATAAGATTAATACAACTCAGTTCTTCTTATTGAGTTTATTATTTTATTGAAGAGAAAATAGAAAAATCATTTAGATGAGTCCATCCATTCCATAAAATTGGCTGTAATCAGAAAAATAAATCATCTTTCTATTTTTTCTGTATCACAGAAAAATAACTATGTCATTCTGATACTGATAGAAGAGTATCATTTCACAGCCTTTCCTGTGAAACAATTTACAGCACACTAGTCAGTTTGGATATTTAAATTTAAAAAGCAAAAGTGCAACAAATTTCAGAAGATAAATAAATCAGTAGGGGAAAAAAACATCAAATTCATACTAACTCCTTTAGAAAGAAATAACACCTTTTTGGTACAATCTAAATATAGGGTTTTTTTTTCATTTTATTTTTTTCCTAGGGTACAGTAGACATGACATAATTTTTAAGGTCTCAATTATGGATTATTCTTGTATAGCAGCTGAGACTAATTTTAAAAACATATCTAGGTAGTATAATTAAGGTTATTTTGGGTCTGAATAATTATAGTGTATAGTATAAGGACATGTCTGTTATTTTAAGTGCCATGTGTCTTTATATGGAAATCAATTATTATTTATTACTTTCAAGTGAAGGAAATAATATCAATTCCCAATGAGTAGAGATTCTGGCACCTAACAGCCTGTCACCAAGGTTTCCAAGGTGTGGTGTTTGCAGCCATACTATGTTTGAATATAAGAGCGCAGGGCTTGCAGAGAAGGGGGAACAGAGGTAAAAGCACTCAGGCCAGGTGGGAGGCTGAAGTTATTTTAGAAACTGGAAAAGAGATTAGACCAGGGTAGAGGCAGTGAAAACCAAAAGATGCCAGTGGATTTAACATCTCTTTGTGAGGTAGAATCAATATGATTTGGTGATAGATTAGATTTCAATTAGAATTGAGCCTCCCAAAAGATTATTTGTAAATGAGTTAAGAAAGCAATTCTAAAGTTAGTATTATAAAATTAATGCAGCATTGAATGTATTATATTGAAAAGTCCCCCAAATTCTTTTTATAGGATGTAATTCTAAAGGCTAATAATATTTTAAAATAAGTATTAGCAAGAACTGCAAGACCTACCTTAGGAGTACATGGAGTAAAAAGACCATGTGATGCCCCAAAGAATGCAATTTTCATCACAACTGCCCAAAGGTTCTCTGAAATTTCACCACTACCCATGTCTTCAGGTTTCTGTGGCATTATGACAGCTCCCCTCCCCGACCACCCACATTCAAACACATCCACGCTTGCTATAAATATGAAGAAAATTTTCATGACAGAGTGTGGACAGACATAAGAAACAGGAGAATCAGCATCTCCAGAGCTTCAAATAATAAAATTATCTGAAGTTGGGTTTTAAATGATTAAGCAGTGGATTCATTTTACAATGAAGTAAATTCAGTTCTCAACTAAAATGCAAATAACCCTAGCATGTATAATTTTATCATGTAAAGATTAAAAATATTGTTAGACAGGCTTTAGTTCATAGAATTAGTTTAATCACCATGGATCAACCATGACCAGCTTTTCTTTTCTTTATTTATATTCCACTGAAATTCCATGGAATTAACAACCAATTCTACATTGACAACAATTCATATTTACCTATGTTCATTCTCTTGTCCCATTAAATTTGCTTCTGAAACAACTGAGAGCTAAAGTTTATGTGACAAGGATAAAGAATATTTATGTGAGATTAGAAGTAGAGAAGAGCTTTTGAAGCACAATAAAGAAAATGCAGGAGAACAATAGAAAATATTGCCTACCTCACAGTTTAGAAATTTACATCAATTTAGATTCTTTACAACATGCTGGTCAATATATTGACAACTGATTTGAATAACTGAGAAATAAAAATTCACCCAAGTTTTCCTTTTCCTACAAAATCACAGAATGGAAACTAAAGAAGATTGAAAATACAAATTTCCTTCAAAGCATTTCTTAGAAACAGTAAACCAGACTTATTTAGCTAGTCTAACCTCAATGAGATTTCTCTTCTGACAAACACACTATCTCAACTAGTGTTATTATTTTTGCATGTACACAGCTCCCACTGATTCCAATTATTACCACATGAATATGGAAAAATAAGATTTTCCACATCCAAGAATTTCCTATTTAGTTATCTGTTTCAAAGAGCTTCGTCTGGATTTAGTATAGCAGTAACTTCTTAAAATGACAGCTGATGTTAAAATATACCTATTCATCATAACTCAGTCTACAGATTTATGAATGGCAGTGGTTTATTTATTTATTCATTCATTTTTTGTATTGTCAGGTACCTTTTTTTTTTTTGAGATAGATTCTTGCTAAGTTGTTTAGGGCCTTGCTAAGTTGCTGAGGCTAGCTTTGAATTTTCGATCCTCCTGCCTCAGCCTTCTGAGCCGCTGGGATTATAGGTGTGTGCCATCATGCTGGGCTTGAATGAATGACAATGTTTCATATTTAAAGTTGGAAGAGGTTAAAATGTAACTGTTATCACTTACATATAAATGTCATCTCCACATTGATATAAGGGTAAAAAAATGTATAAACTAAGTACATTTAAGTTAAACTACAAGCAGAAATTACCAGATTTTTATTAAGAATAAAAAGATAAAGTCCATAGGATTTCCTGTTGAGGCAAAAAATAATAATCTTTTTCTTTATATAGTATATACATTATCCCTTTGGATAAAATCTCTCTAAGATTGAACATTAAAACAGAGCTATTTTCCATTGATATATATAATTACATATGCTTATGTTTTTTTTTTTTTTTTGAGACAGTCTTGCTAAGTTGTTTAGGGCCTTGCTAAGTTGCTGAGGCTAGGTTTCCTTCTAGCATTGCTTAGTATGCAAGATCCTTGACTGGAAAAAAGAAAGCAATGGAACCTACTTTGGTCATTATTCAAAACAATATTCACATTTTATAAAATGATTTCTAAGTTTTTATAGAAATAGTTATCTTTCAACTATTACTTTTTTGGTACCAGTGATTGGACTCAGGGGCACTTGACTACTGAGCCACATCCGCAGCCCTATTTTTGTATTTTATTTAGAGACAGGGTCTCACTGAGTTGCTTAGGGCCTCACTAAATTGCTGAAGCTGACTTTGAACTTCCAATCCTCCTGCCTCAGCCTCCAGAGACACTGGGATTATGGACATGTGCCACCTCAACTCAACTGTTACTTTTAAGAACTTTTTGTATCATTCCTGGTCTCTGCCAAAACAAATACAATGGTACTGGCAGGTGATGAAATTTTATGCCATTGCTTTATAATAATAGAACACCATGCCATATATCAATTAGCACTGACACAAATAAATTAACGAGGAAAGAACATTTCTTTATAATGTTCTTTATAATGTACCAAGTTAATTCCTCTAGTCAGAGAAGAACTACACATATAACTCACCAGTACAGTTCAGTATTCCTCAAATAGTATGAAAGAAATCAAAGTACATCATAAGTACTAATCTATTACTGCCCCATGCAAAAATGTGGAGACGATTGCTTGCATTTTTATCCCCTTCTCATATATATCTTCTTTCTTTATCTCTCTCTCTCACACTCCTGTGCGTCTTAGGCTTTGGCAACCACATTCCATCCTCTTCTCAGCCCATGTATCCCTGACTTTGCTAAAAATAAATAAATAAATAAATGTCACATAATCACTCACATCCACTCTTTCTTGTCCCTCATTTTCCACAAACTCCCTCAACTCTTAGAAACTGACATCTTCATAAAAGAAAACTAAAATATCTTAATGTAGTACATATTTTTTAAGGGAAGTTTTGTTTCATTCTTCCAAAGGGATTTTTTTTAAAATTCCTTCCATTCTTCCAAAGAAAAAAAACTTCTTATGGGAAGATTTTAAGCAAACTTTGAGTAGAAATTAAAATTTAAGGAAAGAACAAATAAATAAAAAGTAAAGTATAAAATTAAAGTAAAAATGCTAGGCAGGAAAGCCCCTTTACCATACTGGCAAGCATCTCCTTGGTGTGTTGTTAAGGCTTTCTCTGGACATATATTCCAGGACAGAAATACCAGCTTTTCATGGAACCATAATATAACCTGTATGATATCTTCTATTTTTCCCCCATTATTATTAGTTTCCCATTATTCATAAATATAAAACATAGTCCTCTTCTAGGAAGACCAACCTGGGCAGCCCCATCTCCTACCTGGATCTCCCTGCCCTCTCTGCCCCAGCCATGTTGTTGGCATCTTTCCCTCATGCTTGCCAGGATCTAACACCAAGTTAATGTCTACTCAATCACCCCACCTCACCGCAGTCACCTGCCTACAGAAGGCATTCATAACCTCCCAAACCAAGGCAACCTCCCCATGATAATTCCATATACCACCCCCTTACAGCAATGGACACAGTTTAAATTATGCATCTACTTCCATGATTGTTTAATTAGTATCTTATTTTTCCACTGTATTATAAAGCTCACACAGGTATGGATCATGTTTCTTTGCTCAAAAAGTCACCTCCTAGTTCCTAGCACTGTACCTGGCACAGAGTAGACACACAACAAATTATTTGTTGAATGAATGTATGGTTATGATGCATTAGCAAATTGAAGCTTCAACTTTAATATTGTGGTGTCCCTTTCAAATCAATCTAAAAAGTATCTATTTTTTTCATCTTCTTTGTGGGGAGAGCAAAAAGGTGAATAACACAACATCTACCCTTGAGGGGCTTGTAGCCTAAAAGTGGTAGAAAATTTATAATATAAAATTTATAGCAACAACTAAGAAATCACATACTATATGTCAGCCAGGAAGTACTCTCATTAACTCCTTCAAGATCACACAGGTAATAAACAGAGAAATCATGTTCCTAATGCTAGGGGTCTCTGTATTCAGAACCATTGCTCTTAGGACCAGTATGATGAGAACAGCAAGAACATAATAAAGTCATGTAAAAAGTTCTATGGAAACCCACTGGATAGGAAACTTGCAAAGGCACAATAACAATTTATTGGGCTTTGAATGAGTAAGAGATGCTCACCAGGAAAAAATGTGGAAGGAGGAGGTCAATCCAGACAGTGAGAACCACAGAAAACAAATTGATATTAAATGTGCCCTTATATTTAGGGACCAACCACTAGATCAGAAGGAATGCTAGAAATCACAAAAAATAACTGGAGGCCAAGCTGTGAAGGGTTTTGAGTCCTACGTTAAAGGGTTTTAACTTTATCTTGTAGACGATGAGGTAGCACTACAGGGTTTTGATCAGGTAGCGGTACTATTAGAATGAAGTCTGAAAAGTTTAGTTTCAGAAAAATATGCAAGAATCATGCTTGCTCCTCTACCTCTCCAAGACATTTTCTACCACGACCTTCACATTCCACCTCATACAGTTCCTCTGGGAAGCCTTCCCTAACTACTTCTCTCACCCGCTAGGTCAGAGTCTCTTTTTCGTTTTAAAAATCATTTTTTTCTATAGCTCCTCTGGAGTATTATTCTTATACCTACTGCAGCTTGTAATTATGTTTCCCGGGTAAATCTATGAGTCAAGAACAGAGTTAGATATGCAGTAATCAAATCCACAGGCATAAACGAGAAAAGCAAAGAGGAAGACAAAGAAGTGAGAGACCAATAGAATACCATCATAGTAAGGTTAGGAGAAGATTTGAGGAAATAGTCAAAAAGGATTCCTGAAAGCAGAAGAAAAACCAAGGAAGAGGTGTGTAATAGTAGGCAAGAACATAGATAAACTAGAGGAGGTGTTAGTCATTTAGATCAATGCTGAGCAGAGACCATGCTGCATTAAGAGAAGATCAGCATTGGACTTGGTTTTTTTCAGAATAACTCCAATGAAATAATGGGAATTATTTAAGGATGGAAAATAGAAGGAGCAAACACAGACTACATCTTAAAGAAATGTATAAAAGTAGCCTTAAGAGTATCTGGAAGGAATCAGAGCTGAGTGTTTGTTCAGACACTAAAGGAGAACAGACCCATTTACCAGTTCCACCTGATTCCTTACATTTTCTGTGAAGACTCTGATTAGTTATTTCAAAATCCTACAGAAAGATGTCTGACTGCACAGCTTCTCACATGCCCTGTAATTTTAACCTGTCCAGCTTTTCCCCTCTATTGTCCAATTCATCACCCAAGTTTGTGCTGCCCACTAAAGTTCTATCAATTGTGCAACAGATAAAATTCTCAGCAAATGAGCATTTTATTCAGTATCTCCTATTTGCCTATTTCTGCCTAGAAAAAGGAAGTTTGCAAATTTAACTTCCTATTAAAATTGGTGATGCATGCATGCCTATATTCCCAGCAACTCAGAAGGCTGAGATAGGAGAATTGAAGGTTCAAAGCCAGCCTCAGCAATTTAGCAAGGTCCTAAGCAACTAAGTGAGACCTGCTTAAAAGTTAAAACAAAAAAAATTAAAAAGTAAAAGTCTGGTAATGTGGCTTAGTGGTTAAGCATCTTTGGGTTCAATTCCTGCTACCAAAAATATATAAATAAATAAAAATAATAAAGTTGGTAGGTGGTACAAATCTTAAATCATCAGCTTTAAAATTGAGTTGCAATTAGAATGAGATAACAATCATTAGACTCAGGGCTGGGGTTGTGGCTCAGAGGTAGAGCGTTTTCCTACCATGAGTGAGGCACCATATTCAATCCTCAGCACCACATAAAAATAAAATATATTGTGTAAACCTATAACTAAACAATAAATATTTTTTAAAAATCATTTGCCTCAATGATTTTTATCTCATATTACTAAAGTACAAAACACAATATTTTATTTCCCCCTTACTTTATTTACCAAATCACCTGCTAGGCTGATACTCATGAAAACCTCCAAATAAGTTGCAAATATTGGTAAAATTTGATTCTGACCCCACAATGGTCTTGACTATAATAGAGATGTAGTACTACACATATTCATCAAGGATTAAGCATTTTATATTATGAAAAAAAGTGAGAAAAAGATTCCATCACAGCATTTTATAAAAGCAATGATCAAGAATAATTAACAATGGACCACCCAAAACATTCAAGAATTTCAAATTATTGACCTTGTGGTAAAATATAAGGCAGCTGAATAGAGTAGAGCAGAAACAAGATACTGAAAATGTCAGAAATGCCAAAATAATCATCATAATTAAAATAATAAATAATAATAAAAATAAAATAATAATTAAAATTCATCCTGAAGAATAACACCTTCTGAAGTACTGTACTTAATGTGTTTCATTTTCTCTACTATGGTATAAAAAAGAAAAAAACAGTGACACCTTTAAACACTATAGGCACTTTTTTCTGTTTAAAGATGAGAAAAATTCAAATTGTTCATAAAATTCTTAGAGCCCTATCCAAGGTAACATGAATATTTTCTTAAATTTTCATTCATTTTAATAAATTAATATATTTCCATATAAAATATGAATTTATAGATCATAAAAGTTTACCAAAACATAAATACCTATATATAAAAATGCATTCATATAAGTTTGCAGATTTATTTATAAATCAAATTCATAGATAACATATTATTTTAATTATAGAAGCAAGCACCTGTTAAAAAAATGATTCCACCATTAAGCAGATTGCACTAATTGATTATTGATACTTTTGTTCCCAACCATTTAAAATAATTTAAACCTCCATAAGCACAAATTCATATTGTAAATAGAAATAACCAAGAGCAGTGATAAGGTAAGCTAGAATTACAGGGGCTCAAACTATTTTTCAAATGATCAGAAATGTTCATCATCATGCATTGATCTGTATGTCCCAGGACAGCACGTTTTAAAAAGCTTCAGTGGATTTTAACCCACTAAGCAATCAGAATAATCTTAGACTTAGATGACTGTCACTTAGCAGTTACTTGTCTACATTTTGTTTAAGTAAATAAGATAACCTTCCATTTGGTTATTCCAGTAATTTTGAGTACTTTAAGGATCCAGGAAATCTAAAGTGCCACATTGAGCACGTAGGCGGCTGATGGAGAGGAAAAGAAAGGTTTTAAAAAAAGAACTAAAATCACTTCCTGTGGTTAACATTTTAGAACCCATCCAGAACAGTCTGTACCAATATTGTGGGTTTGTTGGTATCTTATTTATGAGCATCGGAAACAGACTTGCACTGGTGCCATGCTTTGAGTAGAAAGCACGTGTGAGACAGATGGAACTGTATTTCCATCAGATGCAATTAAACACTTATTGAATACACTGCCAAATACCACAAATATTAAACCATTCTAGAATAAATCTACCATTGCTTTGACAGCAGTTTCAACAAAATAACAGGTTAGTCCAACAAATGAGAAGACTGAGTACACTGAGCTGGTGGAGTTATTGCAATTTAAAATAAGATGGTTTGGTACAGCCTAATTTTATTAATACAGCACAGCCTGCACAGATTTAAACTTAAGGATTTTATTTTAATGAAAGACATCAGGCTGTTGTATGTGAAAAATTAGGAAACAGCTTTCAAATGAGCTCTCCCAAGAAGAATCTAATAAGTCAGAAGGGAAGAAGAGTGAAGCTGTTTTCCATGCAGTGGAGAGGCCACTAGGGAGGCCACTCCAAGGCTACTTACTCATCAGGACATCATTTTCTCATGGGTTCCCATCATCTTTTGGGAATCCCTCATTGACATCACAAGAGAGAATAGTTATGATAGCAAAATTAAATTATTAATGTATTGATTAGCCAGAAGTCACTAGTGATGCTGGTCAGGCAGGTTTAGTTAAGATGAAAACCTCCAACTATGGTAGGCTAAGCATGCAGATGGATGTTTAGCTGAGCATTTCAATCCAAAAAATAACTATTTTGAAACAAAAATGCAAAGCGTCTCATTTAAACAAACAATAGATGAAGTCAATAAAATAAGCAGGTTTCTAAATTCCTTGGAACTGTTAGCTATTAATATTTATTTTATATAAGTAAAATGTAAGATATAAAATGACAAAGTTTAGTGGAAAGATACAAGACACATTTTGCCAACATACTCCAGAATAGATGTTTCAATCAGAGAGTATTGTTTTTAATGTTTATGGGGAGAGACTTTAAGAGGAGATAGAACTAAAATGGCAGAAGTAGTTACTGTACCTAAATCCCCACATACAATGGTCCTACATACTTTAATAGAAATTAAACAAAAAATGTTTAAAACGCATTAAGTTTTCCCTCTTAATTATTAAAGACTTTCCACTTGGATAAATATAGAAAAATCCGAGCACTTATTATTAATAAGATACATACATAAATCAAAATGCAAAAAGATAAAGGATTTAAAAAGGTAAATGAATTAAATAGTAGCAATATGTTCAGCAATGTAGAAATGTCAGAAACATTAGATTCAATGTTAAATTATTACATGGTAAATAATAACAATACTATAGAAAGAACATTCAATTTAAATCATATTATCATACTATTAGAATAATATGCCTAGTAAAACATACAGTACAATAAAATTCTTCAAATGAATATGGTGCAGCCAAATTATGATGTGCCATATAAAAATTACATACATGTTTGTTGCAACATTATTCACAATAGCCAAGATGTGGAAACAATCTAAGTGTCCATCAATCAATAAATGCATAAAGAAATGGGACTTATACACAATGTAACACTAGACAGCCATAAAAAATAAATGAAATCTTGTCATCTGCAATGGTATGATAAAACTGGAGACCATTGTGTTAAGTAAAATAAACAGCCAAGGAAAGACTGGTACCACATGATATCACTCATGTGGAATCTTAAGTAGTTGATTCCATAGAAGTTGAGAGTAGAAAGGTCTATCCCACAGGCCAGAGAGAGTAGGAGACTGGGAAAGTATAGGGAAAGATTAATCAAGAGGTACTAAGTTACAGTTAGATAGTAGCAAGAATTTCTGCATAGTAGGGTGTCTTAGGTAACAATAACATACCATGCATTTCAAAAAGCTAGAAAAAAAGGAGTCTGAGAGTTTTCATCATAATGAAATGATAAATATCTGGGGAGAGATATTCAAACATTACCCAATGCATATATTATATGTGTATGTATACTATTCCATGGTATCCAACTAGTATGCATTAAACATAAACATATTAAAGCATAAACATAAATATTTATATTTTCATACATTCATAAAAACATATAAATTTTAAAATTCTGTTGTCATAAAATGTTCAATGACTTATAACATAGTCTATAATACACTATCAGGTTAAAAAAGGTTCAAAATGGAATATATGATGTTATCCAAATTTTAAATATTATATAAAATATAGATTAATATATATAGAAGAATTCAGAGGTAAGGAATATATCAAAATATCAAAAACACTGGTAGAGGGCTGGTGCTATAGCTCAGTGGCAGAGCACTTGCCTGCATGCATGAGGCACTGGGTTCAATCCTCAGCACTACATAAAAACAAACAAATAAAATAAAGGTATTCTGTCCATCTACAACTACAAAAAATAAAAATAAAAAATCCTGCTGGTAGACAATATAATTTTTGCTGTTTTATAAAGAAATATATGTCATTTATATAAAAAGTTACTTTTAGAATAGTATTGACTTTATTTTACTGAATAATCTATCCTTTAAAAGTAGCATATTTCTATTTTATTTCAAATGTCTTACTTATCAAAGTCAAGTAAGAAAATTAAATCAAAATAATTATAGAAGGCACTTGTTAATTAACAAAACTTTCACAACTAGTTTGAGAAACTCTCAACAAACTAGTTGGTATGAACTGTAAAATTACTTGAGTAGAAAATGGGGACTTTTTTCTAAATAAAGAGAAAAATGAATAACTATAATTCATTTTTTAACCCACATGAAAATTTTCACAATGACCAAGATTAGGTGCTAAATCATTCTTTATATGATTTCCTAAAATGTTATTTTAAATATATAGGCAAAATGTGTTCTTGCTGTGGATCCTTTTTTGCTAGAAAAGTAAGCCATGCAGGTATACATTTCAGGAAGGAAATGAGAGTTTCAGCCAAATTAAATAGTTTTTTTTCTTTCTCTTGCTACCTTCATTATAAAACATAAGTTAATAACTGAATTTTAATGCTGTAGATTGATACCGAATCTATAAACTTTAGCCTATCTATATATTCTTTAACAGAATGAAATAAAATTTATAATATAAACTGGAATTGTTTTCTTTTAAAACATATGCAGTGAAATGGACACAGTTCTCTCTTTAGACTATAATGGAAAAGGGGCTGGGCTTGGAGTCAGATCTACTGTTATTAACACTCTCCCCTGCCATATATGACCATTTAGACTTTCCAAGTTTTTACCACATACATTAATATAGTCCTTAATTCCACAAACATGGAGGATTTGTTATGGTCTCATCACTAAAACATAGAAGTGGCATTAGAGTAAGAGAGAGACAGAGCAACCAGGTCCCAGAACTTTCCTTTAGAGATTTATTACAATGGAGTGGAAGCTCTAACAAAATATATGAATAACTACTGTGCCTTTTTTAAAGTCAATAAACATAACTGGCAAAAAGTTAAAAAGAAGAGGGTGCTTAGTTAGTTTGAATGGACAAAGAAGACTGCTAAGCTTCACTGACCTTTGAGCCAAGTCCTGAAGAATAAGGAGCCATACCTGTTGGACATGCGGCAGAACAGTCCAAGAAGAAGGAAAGGCAAGGCAGGTAAAATGACAAAGCACCTGACATGTGAAGTATGGATGGGAAGGGAGGGTGGCCAGAGGGCCACAAGTAAGCTTCAAGTGCTGTGAGACAGCTGGAAGACTGGGCTACTGTCAGATCATGTCAGGACAAAGCAGCATGCAAGGAGTTTTTACTCTACATATAAAGGAAATCAAACAAAGGTTTTAAGCAAGGAAGTTATTTCATTAGATATGTATTTTAAATACACACGTACTACCTGTTATGTGAAGGACTACAGGAAAACAAAAAATGGGAGCGGTTAGGGTACTTTGATGGTGAGGTGGTCTAGGACCGTGGAGTTGGGGGCAATAGGAACAGCTTGAGATACATTTTGAAGGTAGAAGCTATAGATCTTGTTGGTAGGTTGATCTTGAGGGTTGTGATCTAGGGACATGCTGATGGCATTCACTGAATTGGGAAAAAGAGGAAGAGGAAGAGATTTAGATGAAGAATTGGGGCAGGACTCAACCAATCTGTTACCTTGGGAAATATGATGTATATAGATTTTGCAGTATACAAGGACAGAGATTCAGACTCCAGCTCAGAGATAGGCAAGAGCAGGATACAAACTTCAGAGTCATTAGCACATTTGTGGTTTTAAAACCGTGGGAATACATACGTGTACAATTAGAAAAGATAATTACAAATATCATATCTGCTGGTGAAAGACTGTTTTGAGCAAGTCTTTTGGTTCTGATATTTTGACAGCTGGGGCCTGGCTGACACTGGGAAGTCTGATCCTCGTAGGATCAGCCAGTTATGAGAGATAGTAAAATCTTCATCTGGAAGTACCCTTTTATGTGCAAACCAGCCAGTTCAAAACCCAGATTCCTCCTAATGCTTTCTTTCTTTCTTTCTTCCTTTCTTTTTAAAAATGTTTTCTTACTAGAGCTTTATAGTTATACCTAGTATTTGGGTTAATCCCAACAAACTCAGGCATGCATGGAATTCAATTTCATTTCATGGTCCACTCCTTTTCCTTCTCTCTCCTTCTCCCTCCCCTTCCCTGTTCTCATTCTTCTCCTCTGCTAGACTTTATTTCACTTGTCCATTTATTTATATTTGATTGGTTATTTTTACTTATACATAGTAATGAAATTCCCTGTGGTATAGTTATATATGCACATAACATGAATTTTTAAATAATCCATTCCTCATTGTCTTCCCTTCCCATCCCTCCACTTTGCAACAGCACAATTCACAATAACCAAATTATGGAATCAATACAGGTGACCATCAGTAGATGAATGGATTAAGAAACTGTGATATATATATATATATGAATTCTAATCAGCCATAAAGCAGAATGAAATTATGGTTATTGCCCGTTTGGGGGATTCTTACTTAGCTCTCACATTCCAGGCCACTATCCCCTCTCCTAATCACCCTATAGCCTAATGAAATTTTTCAAACTAGCTAATTCCAGTCCTGCTTCCCCTGCCTTGTTTTGTCTTTACTGTGGAAGTACAATAAAGGCTTTGCCCTTGTCTTCCCTTTCCTCCATCTCCTGACCATGGTGATGCTTTGGAACATGACAAAAAGGCCCCCTCCTTTCCTCCATCTCCTGACCACAGTGATGCTTTGGGACATGCCAAAGAGGCCCCCTCCAAATAGGAACTGAAAGTAACAAATTATCTACTCAATGCAATTGTTTCCTGGTCTTTGCACCTCACTATACCTGTGTAATAGTAAAACCTACACTTTAAAACAAAGATCCATAAGCCATGGAAAATCTAAATTCAAACATTCTAGCATTATTAAAGAAAAAAAGATATCATACTAAACCAAGCTGTACTTCTCTTTGGCTCCTAAACACACACTCTCGAAATCCTTCTACTTCCCCCTACAAAAATGATCCTCTGCCTTTAACAATTATTTTCCCTGGGTCCCCAAAGAACTAGCTTATCCTAATGAATCATGATGTACTTATTTTTCAGAAAAATCCTCATCATTAATTCTTCTTGGAGATAAGTGTCACAGTAGAATGGGTAGAGAATAGTGATGGGAGGGGAGGGGAAGGAGGTATAGGGAGGGGAGCAGAATACAACTGACACTAGGATTACTGTATGTATACACATGTAACCAATGTGATCCTGCAATTTGTACACGTGGAAAAATGAGAATTCATACCCTATTTCAATCAAATGTATAATATGTCAAGATCATTGTATTGTCTTGAGCAACTAATAAAAAATAATAATAATAAAGTGTATTGTGCTGCTCAAAAAATAAAAAAAAACAAAGACCTTAATCTATGAAATTTGGTGAGAATGAACAGAAATTAAAAGTTTCCTAAATTTACTATACAAATATATGAGTTGTATAATATCATGTTTGAACCACCAACAAAGCATTTCCTTAGTTGGAGAGAAAAAAAATAGCTGTTACCTTGCTTCCTATTTACTATTATTTTTTAGTTGTAAATGGACACAATATCTTTATTTTGTTTATTTTTTTATGTAGTGCCGGGGATCAAACTCAGTCCCTCATGCATGTTAAGCAAGCACTCTACCACTGAGCCACTATTTCTGACTTTTTAACTACTGTATTTGTACACAAAGGTATATATATTCCTCTTACATAACACGTTTTCTAGAAAATTGTTCCCTTTTTAAAAAAATGGAACAAAACTTATTAAATTTTTTATCAAATGGGATTCAGAATTCTAACCCTAATTTACTACTTTTATTTTATGAACATTTTAAACTTACAGAAAACCTGGCATACCATCTACACTAATTCTGGTTTTAAACCATGAAACTATCCTTAGGATTTTTATAAATTTTTGCTCATTAAAACAATCATTACATAAAACACATGGTCTTCCCTGAAAAGCATATAATAATTATTTTTATTAAAGTTAAATATTTTTGATTCATAGCTAAATTACATCCATATTAGACAAAATATTAAACAAAGCATTACATGTCAGAATACTTTCACTCTTGGTAAAATCGTAAAATGCTAAATTTAACACTTGCCAGGAGATTGACAAGCTACTTGTGTACTTTTAAAATTAATAATTTGCCTTTCCCAAAATGGAGAGGCAAATAAGACAAATTAACCAAGAAAAATCCTCTTTAAAAAAATACTAGGAAAACTAAATTTATATAATAAAAATTATAGATAAGATTTTGTCTTTGAAATGGCAATAATTCCTGTGGAGAATCATTTTCTGAACTACTAGATAATTGTGATGGTTGCAATCTTATGCATAATCACTTTTAATGTATTGGATTTAAAAATGCAGTATTATAGAACAAATATATTTGATTTTTTTAAATGTCAATTTTAGCAAAAAAAACCACCCTAATATCTATAAAAGTTTAATAAATGCAAAAAATGTAAGTAGGAAATTCTTAGAATCTATAAATTATACTATATATGGAATAATAATAATAGAATGTGTACCCCATTGGTTCAGCAATTACTCAGTATCTAACATCTGTTTCCATCCAGGAATTCTGCTGGGTATAGACAGTGGTGTTTTCTAGAACCATAGGTGTTACACTCTAAGGAAGCTAAGAAAGTAGAAGCAAATGTAGGTGTGACTTGTAAATCAATGTCAGGTGCCCAATCAGACAGACAAGAATAGGCATGTATTATATGCACACTAAATAACAGCTTAAATTGATTATTTTTGTATGTTCAGTCAATTTTTCCACCATAGTGACATAACTAAAACTAAAATAATGCTACAGCAAAGCAGCATCTAGAAACAGGAAGAAGGGAGGTCAAGCTACATGAAATATTAAAACACACTAAGGACTTGGCATTCAAGAAGACAGCTCTGCACAACAGAATGTGGTAGTACACAAGAGCAACAACATGTAGATATACACAAAGTCAAGTTGCAATTAGATAGATGCTCAGGTCTGCAGCATCTTCTACTTAATCCAGCAGGTTGTCACAGGTGATCAAGCACAAGGGATACTAATTTCTGTTAACCAAACCCCCAAGAGAAGGATGTAAAACCAGACAGCAAATTTGTTATGGGAATTACAACTGCCAAGTAAACTAATAAATTTGCATCAGCAAGTAATAATCTTGCTTCTTTAACCAGGAAATTCTAGCAATAAGCAAAAATCAGAAGTTTGCTTCCCTGGCCATGGATTAAAACAAAAGCAGATAACTAAATAAACTTAAATGTCAATAAAAAGAAAGCTATAATTAGATTGTACCTATAGGATATATTTGCAAAGTAGACAGGAAAGTTTGAGTGCTATGGTAGAGTAGTCAGAACTTAATTTTGAAATTTATTACATTAAAGCACTAATGTATCAGGTAGGTACAAGAGCAGAAAAATGAACCCTGATTCCTCACACCAGCAATAAAGAAAAGGCCAGTAGTCCGAAGAAAAGTCCTTCTTTATCTGTAACCTTGCCTCCTGTACTTCTTTCACTAGATAAATGTCCCCATGACATTTGTGACATAGCCAAGCTAAATGAGGGATTGTATTTGCTTTCTACATCTGTGCTCCTTGTCTTCCATAGTATCTCCTGCCTTCTTGTGACACACACCAAAGTTGAAATTTCATCCAGCAATGTACTCTGAATTTCTATGCTGCCACAAGTCAAACTGCTAAGATGAACTACTTGGTGGGCAAATGGAGAAAAGTGCCGACTTCAGTGCTTATCAACATCAAGCAATGATCAAGGAGCAGTAGTGTGAAATTCTTTTTTTTTTTTAATAGAAAAAGTACCTTTAGAATAACCTTGTTGAAGAATTAAGGTTTACATCTTCCACCTAGCAGGAAGATAATACGTCTATCTCCAGGAAGAATATGGAAAAAGTAGAAAAGAAACCTGGGAGGACAGAAGAATATTGGCTCCAGCTGACCCTTTCTTTCAATCTAAATAAATCTCATTGCTCTTTAAGGACAAGAAATATGGCAACCATAAATAAAAACCTACATAAACGCTTAAGGCAGAAGATCTTTTGTCTGGAAGCCCCAGAAGAGGGCAGCAAACAGCATGGGGCCTCATAGCACCCACCCCTCCAAACAGTGATGAGAAATGACATTATGTCATCATCCAACTCCAGATTCCAAGCTGAACATCTTGCTTTCTACAGGGTATTTCCCTCAGAGAAAATATCATATATTCAGTTTATTAAGAGTAGTTGCCATGGGGTTGGGGTTGTGACTCAGCAGCAGAGCACTTGCCTAGCATCTGTCAGGCACTGGGTTTAATTCTCAGCACTGCATATAAATAAACAAAAAAGGTCCACTGACAACTCAAATTTTTTTTTTTTAAAAAGAGTGGTTACCACACAGTTGGTTTGTTGCTCTGTTTCTTACCTAGCACAGAGGCTGGTACATGGTAAAGCACAATCAATAAACACTTATGAAGAACTGGTGATGCTTACAACATCTCAATTGCAATCACAGTCTATCCTAATTCTCTGAGACAATATTCCAGTACCCTTGAATGGGAATTTTGTTTTCAAAATCAGGACTCATCCATCCAGTCTCTTGTATTATTCTGCAGGGGTTGTTGCAATTGTGTCCAGTTTACTACTTATACCTACAAATGTTTAATATGTTTTAATATTCTTTTTTTTTCTGTCACACAGGAAAAATATCTTTATTTTTTATTATTTATTTATTTATTTATTTATTTTAGTTTTCTTTTTTTTTTTTTAAGTTGAATAATTTTTTTTTTATTGGTCGTTCATAACATTACATAGTTCTTAATACATCATATTACACAGTTTGATTCACGTGGATTATGAACTCCCCCTTTTACCCCATATACAAATTGCTGTATCATATCAGTTTCCCTTCCATTGCTTGACATATTGCCTTTCTAGTGTCTGATGTATTCTGCTGTCTGTCCTATTCTCTACTATCCCCCCTCCCCTCCCTTCCCCTCCCCTCCCCTCCCCTCCCCTTTTCTTTCTCTACCCCTTCTACTGTAAATCATTTCTTCCATTTGTATCATCTTGTCTTGCCCCTCCTTTCCTCTTATATGACATTTTGTATAACCCTGAGGATCGCCTTCCATTTCCATGCAATTTCCCTTCTCACTCCCTTTCCCTCCCACCTCTCATCCCTGTTTAATGTAAATCTTCTTCTCAAGCTCTTCGTCCCTACCCTGTCCTTGTTTACTCCCCTTATATCAAAGGAGTCATTTGGTATTTGTTTTTTAAAGATTGACTAGCTTCACTTAGCATAATCTGCTCTAATGCCATCCATTTTCCTCCAAATTCTATGATTTTGTCATTTTTTAATGCAGAATAATACTCCATAGTATATAAATGCCACATTTTTTTTATCCATTCATCTATTGAAGGGCATCTAGGCTGGTTCCACAGTCTTGCTATCGTGAATTGAGCTGCTATGAACATCGATGTAGCAGTGTCCCTGTAGCATGCTCTTGTTAGGGCTTTAGGGAATAGACCGAGAAGGGGAATAGCTGGGTCAAATGGTGGTTCCATTCCCAGCTTTCCAAAAAATCTCCATACCGCTTTCCAAATTGGCTGCACCAATTTGCAGTCCCACCAGCAATGAACAAGAGTGCCCTTTTCCCCACATCCTCTCCAGCACTTATTGTTGTTTGACTTCCTAATGGCTGCCAGTCTTACTGGAGTGAGATGGTATCTTAGGGTGGTTTTGATTTGCATTTCTCTGACTGCTAGCGATGGTGAGCATTTTTTCATGTACTTGTTGATTGATTGTATGTCCTCCTCTGAGAAGTGTCTGTTCAGGTCCTTGGCCCATTTATTGATTGGGTTATTTGTTATCTTATTGTCTAATTTTTTGAGTTCTTTGTATATTCTGGTTATTAGGGCTCTATCTGAAGTGTGTGGAGTAAAGATTTGTTCCCAGGATGTAGGCTCCCTGTTTATCTCTCTTATTGTTTCTTTTGCTGAGAAAAAACTTTTTAGTTTGAGTAAGTCCCATTTGTTGATTCTATTTGTTAACTCTAGCGCTATGGGTGTCCTATTGAGGAATTTGGAGCCCGACCCCACAGCATGTAGGTCGTAGCCAACTTTTTCTTCTATCAGATGCCATGTCTCTGATTTAATATCAAGCTCCTTGATCCATTTTGAGTTAACTTTTGTGCACGGCGAGAGATAGGGATTCAGATTCATTTTGGTGCAAATGGATTTCCAGTTTTCCCAGCACCATTTGTTGAAGATGCTATCCTTCCTCCATTGCATGCTTTTAGCCCCTTTATCAAAAATAAGATAGTTGTAGTTTTGTGGATTGGTTACTGTGTCCTCAATTCTGTACCATTGGTCCACCTGCCTGTTTTGGTACCAGTACCATGCTGTTTTTGTTACTATTGCTCTGTAGTATAGTTTGAAGTCTGGTATCGCTATACCGCCTGATTCACACTTCCTGCTTAGTATTGTTTTTGCTATTCTGGGTCTTTTATTATTCCATATGAATTTCATGATTCTTTTATCTATTTCTACAAGATACGCTGTTGGGATTTTGATTGGCATTGCATTGAACTTATATAGGACTTTTGGTAATATCGCCATTTTGATGATGTTAGTTCTGCCTATCCATGAGCAGGGTATATTTTTCCATCTTCTAAGGTCTTCTTCTATGTCTTTCTTTAGGGTTCTGTAATTTTCATTGTATAAATCTTTCACCTCTTTTGTTAGGTTGATTCCCAAGTATTTTATTTTTTGGGGGGATATTGTGAATGGAGTAGTTGTCCTCATTTCCGTTTCAGAGGATTTGTCGCTCATATACAGGAATGCCTTTGATTTATGCGTGTTGATCTTATATCCTGCCACTTTGCTGAATTCATTTATTAGCTCTAATAGCTTCTTTGTAGACCCTTTTGGGTCTGCTAGGTATAGAATCATATCATCTGCAAATAGTGATAATTTAAGTTCTTCTTTTCCTATTTTTATGCCTTTAATTACTTTCCTCTGCCTAATTGCTCTGGCCAGTGTTTCGAGGACTATGTTGAACAGAAGTGGTGAGAGAGGGCATCCCTGTCTTGTACCAGATCTTAGAGGGAATGCCTTCAATTTTTCTCCATTCAGAATGATGCTGGCCTGTGGCTTATCATAGATTGCTTTTACAATGTTGAGGTATGATCCAGTTATCCCTAATATTTCTAGAGTTTTGAACATAAAGGGATGCTGTACTTTGTCGAAAGCTTTTTCTGCATCTATCGAGATGATCATATGGTTCTTATTTTTAAGTCTATTGATGTGGTGGATAACATTTATTGATTTCCGTATATTGAACCAACCTTGCATACCAGGGATGAATCCTACTTGATCATGGTGTATAATTTTTTTGATATGTATTTGAATCCGATTCGCCAGAATTTTATTGAGGATTTTTGCATCAAGGTTCATTAGAGATATTGGTCTGTAGTTTTCTTTCTTTGAAGCGTCTTTGTCTGGTTTCGGAATCAGGGTGATGTTGGCCTCGTAGAATGAATTTGGAAGTTCTCCTTCTTTTTCTATTTCCTGAAATAGCTTGAAAAGTATTGGTGTTAGTTCCTCTTTAAAGGTTTTGTAAAACTCTGCTGTATACCCATCCGGTCCTGGGCTTTTCTTAGTTGGTAGTCTTTTGATGGTTTCTTCTATTTCCTCTATTGTTATTGGTCTGTTTAGGTTGTCTATATCCTCCTGGCTCAATCTGGGCAGATCATAAGACTCAAGGAATTTATCTATGCCTTCACTATCTTCTATTTTATTGGAGTATAAGGATTCAAAGTAATTTCTGATTATCTTCTGTATTTCTGAAGTGTCTGTTGTGATATTGCCTTTTTCATCCCGTATGCTAGTAATTTGGGTTCTCTCTCTTCTTCTCTTCGTTAGCATGGCTAAGGGTCTGTCAATTTTATTTATTTTTTCAAAGAACCAGCTTTTAGTTTTGTCAATTTTTTCAATTGTTTCTTTTGTTTCAATTTCATTAATTTCAGCTCTGATTTTAATTATTTCTTGCCTTCTACTTCTTTTGCTGTTGTTTTGCTCTTCTTTTTCTAGGATTTTGAGATGAAGTATGAGATCATTTATTTGTTGGTTTTTTCTTTTTTTGAGGAATGAACTCCAAGCAATGAATTTTCCTCTTAGAACTGCTTTCAATGTGTCCCAAAGATTCCGATATGTTGTGTCTGTGTTTTCATTTAACTCTAGGAATTTTTTAATTTCCTCCTTGATGTCTTCTAATACCCATTGATCACTCAGCAACCTATTGTTCATTCTCCAGGTGATGCTTGATTTTTCCTTTCTTCTTTTATCATTGATTTTCAGTTTCATTCCATTATGATCAGACAAGATGCATGGTATTATCTCTACCTCTTTGTATTGTCTAAGAGTTGCCCTGTGACATAGTATATGGTCTATTTTTGAGAAGGTTCCATGTGCTGCTGAGAAAAAAGTGTAGCAACTTGATGTTGGGTGGTATAGTCTATATATGTCAATTAAGTCTAGGTTGTTAATTGTGTTATTGAGTTCTATAGTTTCCTTATTTAACTTTTGTTTGGAAGATCTGTCCAGTGGTGAGAGAGGTGTGTTGAAGTCTCCCATGATTATTGTATGGTGGTCTATTAGACTCTTGAACTTGAGAAGAGTTTGCTTGATGAACACGGCTGCACCATTATTTGGGGCATATATATTTATGATTGTTATGTCTTGTTGGTGTATGGTTCCCTTGAGCAGTATGAAGTGTCCTTCTTTATCCCTTTTGATTAGCTTTGGCTTGAAATCTATTTTATTAGATATGAGTATGGACACTCCTGCTTGTTTCCGTGGTCCATATGAGTGATATGATTTTTCCCAACCTTTCACCTTCAGTCTGTGTACATCTTTTCCTATCAAATGCGTCTCCTGTAGACAGCATATTGTTGGGTCTTGTTTTGTGATCCATTCTACTAGCCTGTGTCTCTTAATTGGTGAGTTTAAGCCATTAACATTTAGGGTTATTATTGAGATATGGTTTGTTCTTCTATCCATATTTGTTTATTGATGTTACTAAACCTGATTTGTTATCCTCTTTGACTACTTTCCCCCCTTTACTGTCCAACCTCCCATTGTTGGTTATCAATGTTATTTTCCATTTCCTCTTCCTGTAATGTTTTGCCAAGGATTTTTTGAAGAGATGGTTTTCTAGCTGCGAATTCTTTTAACTTTTGTTTATCATGGAAGGTTTTAATTTCATCTTCTAACCTGAAGCTTAATTTCGCCGGATACACGATTCTTGGTTGGAATCCATTTTCTTTAAGCGTTTGAAATATGTTATTCCAGGATCTTCTAGCTTT
This sequence comes from Urocitellus parryii, assembly GCF_045843805.1. Taxonomy (NCBI): domain Eukaryota; kingdom Metazoa; phylum Chordata; class Mammalia; order Rodentia; family Sciuridae; genus Urocitellus; species Urocitellus parryii. Next base: position 81,468,335 of record NC_135540.1, read on the forward strand.
TAGAGTCTGTGTTGAGAGATCAGCTGTTATCCTGATTGGTTTACCCCTAAATGTAATCTGCTTCCTTTCCCTTGTAGCTTTTAAAATTCTCTCCTTATTCTGTATGTTGGACATCTTCATTATAATGTGTCTAGGTGTGGATCTCTTATGATTTTGCACATTCGGCGTCCTGTAGGCTTCTAGGATTTGGGATTCTGTCTCATTCTTCAAGTCTGGGAAGTTTTCTTGTATTATTTCACTGAATAGATTGCTTAATCCTTTGGTTTGGAGCTCTGTGCCTTCCTGTATCCCAATGACTCTTAAGTTTGGTCTTTTGATATTATCCCATAGCTCTTGAATGTGCTGCTCATGGTTTCTTAGTAGACTTGCTGAGCTATCTATGTTCTTTTCAACTTGAAATACTCTGTCTTCATTGTCTGATGATCTATCTTCTAAGTGATCCACTCTGCTGGTAGTATTCTCAATTGAGTTTTTAAGTTGGTTTATTGTTTCCTGCATTTCTAGTATTTCTATTTGTTTGTTTTTTATTACCTCTATCTCCCTGTGAAATTGATCTTTTACTTCCTGGATTTGTTTGTCAATGTGATCTTTCATTGTCTGATTTTGCTGTCTCATGTCTTCCTTGAGACTCCAGATCATCTGAAGCATGTATGTCTTGAGCTCTCTATCTGACATTCCATCTGTTGCAGCTATTACCTCTTCTAAAGTTGAGTTGACCTGCATTGCCTGTGGTCCTTTCTTTCCTTGTCGTTTCATGCTGCTGGCGTTTTTTTCTGCTTGGTGAAATTGTTGTGTCTTTGATATTTTCCCTCTATTTATTTATATTGCTCTTGTATAGTTGGAAAATCACTCTTGCAGGGCAGGTAGTGGTTGTGATCCTCCTCCAATTAGTGTGAACCATCTACCATGCTGGCAGGCCCTAGGTCTGCTTTGCTGGTTGGTCAAAGGTCCACCTACTCAGCAGGCGCCAGGGGCACCTGTGTCACTCCGTAGGTTGCTGGGCCTAACCTCCCGATGGGTTGCAGGTTCGCCTCGTTTGCAGGCTCTGGGGGAGGGGCCGGTTCCGCCCCTCAGCAGGCTTTGGGCCCGCTCTGCTGTTGTTCACAGTCCCCCGCCTACCTGCAGACACTGGGGGAGGGGACGGGCCTTGCCCTCAGCTGTCCACCGGACCTGTCATAGTGGGTCCGGTCTGCGTTCCCCGCAGGCGCGTGTATCTGCTGTCTCTTGGCTAGTTGCTGGGCCTGACCCGCCCACCCGTGGCTTGCAGGTTCGCCTCGCTTGCAGGCACTGGGGGAGGGGCCGGTTCCGCCCCTCAGCAGGCTTTGGGGCCGCTCTGCTGTTGTTCACAGTCCCCCGCCTACCTGCAGACACTGGGGGAGGGGACGGGCCTAGCCCTCAGCTGTCCACCGGACCTGTCCTAGTGGGTCCGGTCTGCGTTCCCCGCAGGCGCGTGTATCTGCTGTCTCTTGGCTGGTTGCTGAGCCTGACCCGCCCGCCCGTGGCTTGCAGGTTCGCCTCGCTTGCAGGCACTGGGGGAGGGGCCGGTTCCGCCCCTCAGCAGGCTTTGGGCCCCGCTCTGCTGTTGTTCACAGTCCCCCGCCTACCTGCAGACACTGGGGGAGGGGACGGGCCTAGCCCTCAGCCGTCCGCCGGACCTGTCCTAGTGGGTCCGAGCCGCGATCCCTGCAGGCGCGTGTATCTGCTGTCACTTGGCTGGTTGCTGGGCCTGACCCGCCTGCCCGTGGCTTGCAGGTTTGCCTCGCTTGCAGGCACTGGGGGAGGGGCCGGTTCCGCCCCTCAGCAGGCTTTGGGGCCGCTCTGCTGTTGTTCACAGTCCCCCGCCTACCTGCAGACACTGGGGGAGGGGACGGGCCTTGCCCTCAGCTGTCCACCGGACCTGTCCTAGTGGGTCCCGGCCGCGATCCCTGCAGGCGCGTGTATCTGCTGTCACTTGGCTGGTTGCTGGGCCTGACCCGCCCGCCCGTGGCTTGCAGGTTCGCCTCGCTTGCAGGCACTCTGTTTTAATATTCTTAAGAGTGCTCTTCACATATTAATATTCTTAAGAGTGCTCTTCACATATTTGTTTATATATTTGTTTATATATTTGTTTATATTCTATAGACAACAGTATGTTTATTCAAAATTATTGTTTTTTTTTTATATGTACCAAAATTATATTACTATTTTGTCCAAAGTTTTTAATATTTGATGTCAAGCCTATTGTGGTCATGTCATTTTAAAAATTGACATGTATGAGATTGGAGGTATATAGCTATGTGTTATAACATTTTCCATCATAATCATAGAAAACAGACAAGGTATTGAGCCATCATGGCATTACCATCTAGCTCAATTCCCATGGATGAATTATAAACAGAATATGGCTCCCTACTGGCTATATCTCTTCCATCAAGGATTTTAAAGACCTAAATATATGATTATAGCATCTTGATAACTGCAATGTAGGAAAAGCCTATGAGTATTAATTATAAATGAAATATCAAAATTTGCATTTTATGTCCTGAGCTTCCATACTTGCACATTTTATCAATTCTGCTAGGCAGACAGTTTGATTTCCCTCAACCTCTAAGCCTGCTCTATTCTGTATCATCCTTGTTGATGCTAATAACCAAGATGTTTAGCTGAAAAGGGCTTAAATTAGAATCCCTCTCTTCCTTCTAGAATCAAATGAAAAGGTACCCGAGAACATTATAGATGAGAATTCATCTCCCTTCTCTTTTCTTTCCAACTGCCAACTGTGAAGAATCAAACAAAAATATGGTGCAAGATAACTGAAGATTGATGTTCCTTAGTCTTACTAACTAGTCAAAACTGGGAGTCTCCATATTTAACTAAAATCTTGCAAATATCATAATTCTTAATTAAAAATACTTCTAGAAAAGTAAAATAGGGGGAGGAAGAACATGGCCGCCGGCGAAGAGGCAGCACATTCAATGTGTCCGTGGTAAGGGGATCAGAGAGACTCATTAATACACCCACAGGCGTCAGGCTGAGAAACTTCAAGCAAAATTCCACTGAAAGGAGACCTACCGGGAACTAGTAAGTTTAATTGGAGGTGTCTGCTTGTCACAGACTACTGAATCTCGGCAACGCAGAGCAGGGGCACAGCCCCTCCAGCAGCCGCCAAATGGCTGCTGCTCACTCGTAGCAGCAATCTTAGGAGCGGGCGTGGCCTGCCTGGGCCCACACCGGCCCGGCTCCGTGATCCACCACCGGCCGCTGCCGGGTGGCTGCAGCGAACGTAGGAGCAGACATTGACCACCTGGGCCCCCGCTGCCAGGTTCTGTGAACCGCAGCCAGCCGCTGCTCACACGTAGCAACAATCTAAGGAGCGGGCGGGCCTGCCTGGGCCCACACCGGCCTGGCTCTGTGAACCGCTGCTGGCCGCTGCCAGACGAGCGGCCCACACGGTGCACCAAGCTTAGGAGCGGGAGTGGCCTGCCTGGGCCCACACCGGCCCGGCTCCGTGATCCACCACCGGCCGCTGCCGGGTGGCTGCAACGAACGTAGGAGCAGACATTGACCACCTGGGCCCCCGCCGCCCAGTTCTGTGAACCGCAGCCAGCCGCTGCTCACACGTAGCAGCAATCTTAGGAGCGGGCGGGCCTGCCTGGGCCCACACAGGCCCGGCTCCGTGATCCACCAACGGCCACTGCCGGGTGGCTACAGCCCACAAGTTGCAGCGAACGTAGGAGCAGACATTGACCACCTGGGCCCCTGCTGCCTGGTTCTGTGAACCGCAGCCAGCCGCTGCTCACACGTAGCAGCAATCTTAGGAGCGGGCGGGCCTGCCTGGGCCCACACCGGCCTGGCTCTGTGAACCGCTGATGGCCGCTGCCAGACGAGCGGCCCACAGGGTGCACCGAGCTTAGGAGCGGGCGCGGCCTGCCTGGGCCCACACCGGCCAGGCTCCATGATCCACCACCGGCCGCTGCCGAGTGGTTGCAGTCCACACGTCACAGCGAACATAGGAGCAGACATTGACCGCCTGGGTCCCCGCCACCCGGCTCTGTGAACTGCCGCCGCCCACACGCTACAGCAAAGTTAGGAACGGGCACTGCCTGCCAGGGCCCACGCCCGCCGCAGCTTTGTGAACTGTAGCCGGCTGGCACCAAACAGCCGCTGCCTGCAACCTTGCAGTGAGTGGGGGAGCGGGCGCTGCCTGCTCGGCACTGGCCGGCCCGACTCTGTGAACCTCCTCTGGTGGTTTGGAGCTACAGACGACCACCCCCCACCTGCCAGCCCAGTGCTGCAAACGACCTCTGACCAGCTCTGGGAAAGGCCCCGCCCACAGCAGGAGTGGAGACTCGCCCAGTCCGGGAGGAAGAACTGCTGCACAGTGATTGACTCCCGCCTACTGAGAGGAGAGACTTGGCCCGGTAGGCATAGCTCCATCTACTGGAAGAGCAGTTAATCGAACTCTAGGACTACATTTATAATTTTTTTTTTTTTGCTGTCCTTTTAAATGTTTTTTTAATCCATCTTATTTTATTTTATTCTATTTTTTTTAATTTCATTTTTCATTTCTACTATTATTATTTTTTTTAATTCTTTTAAATTTTCTATTTTGTTCTTTCCTTCTTTTCTCCTGCCTTTACATTTCTTTTCAATTTTCTTATTCCCCCTTCCTTGAATTCTACCTGCTTACTCTCATTCTCTTTAGTGACTTCTTCCCATCCCTTCTAATACCTTTCCTCCCAAGCATCAAATAAATTTATAGGAGTAAACAGTAACTCAGCAGTCAAACAGAACAAGAAACAATATGAACAGCATGAAAAAGCAAGGAAGAAAAGGAGTGCAAACAATGCAGGGCAGCCTAAATATTCAGGAGGATATAGAGTCACCAGAAAAATGGTCATATAAAGAACTCATGGATCACCTGAGACAGATGGAACGGAACCTTAAAGAGGATACGAGACAGCAAATTCAAGCAGCGAAAGAACACATTGAGAAGGAATTACATAAACAGATAAAAGAAGAAGTTAAGCATCTTTATCAGGAGATAGAGACTATAAAAAAGAATCAAACAATGATCTTAGAAATGAGGGAAATTATAAACCAAATTAAAAACTCAAATGAGAGTATCATTAATAGAGTGGAGCAAGTAGAAGCCAGAACGTCAGATAATGAAGACAAAATATATCATCTGGAAAAGAGTCTAGCCAACTCAGATAGGCTGGTTAAAAATCACGAGAGAAACCTACAAGAGATATGTGATAATATAAAAAAACCAAATTTAAGAGTCATTGGGATAGAGGAAGGGATAGAGATTCAAACCAGGGGAATGAGTAATCTACTAGATGAAATAATTGCAGAAAACTTTCCAGAAATAAAAAAAGGAAACAGATATACAAATTGTAGATGCATACAGGACACCGAGCATACAAAATCACAGTAGACCAACGCCAAGACACATTGTTATGAAGATATCCAATATACAGAACAAAGAGAAAATATTAAAAGCTGCGAGAGAAAAGAGATAAGATTACATTCAGGGGTAAACCAATAAGGTTAACAACGGACTTTTCAACTCAGACGCTGAAAGCGAGAAGATACTGGAACAACGTATTTCAAACACTGAAAGACAACGGATGCCAACCAAGAATTCTGTACCCAGCAAAATTAAGCTTCAGATACGACAACGAAATAAAAATCTTTCACGATAAACAAAAACTAAAAGAATTTGCAGCCAGAAAACCAGCGTTGCAAAGCATCTTGAGCAAAACACTTCACGAGGAAGAAATGGAAAACAATAACCAAAGCCAACAGTGGGAAGTACCTCAGTAAAGACAGACGGAGCAGGGAAAGGTAATCATGGAGAAACAAACGAAATATTAAAAAAAAAAAAAGAGAGGGGCTGGAGATGTGGCTCAGCGGTAGCGCGCTCGCCTGGCATGCGTGCGACCCGGGTTCGATCCTCAGCACCACATACAAACAAAGATGTGTCCGCCGAGAACTAAAAAATAAATGTTAAAAATTCTCTCTCTCTCTCTCCTCTCTCACTCTCTCTTTAAAAAAAAAAAAAGAGATAAATAATCAAACATGGCTGGAAGTACAAACCATATATCAATAGTAACTCTAAACATTAATGGTTTAAACACTCCAATAAAGCGACATAGGCTGGTAACATGGATTAAAAAAACAAATCCAACAATATGCTGCCTCCAGGAGACACACCTGACTGGAAAAGACATACACAGGCTGAAGGTGAAAGGTTGGGAAAAAATATACCACGCACACGGTCCGCGCAAGCAAGCAGGTGTGGCCATCCTCATATCGAATAAAATCGACTTCAAGACTAAGTTAATCCAAAGGGATAAGAAAGGACATTATATACTGTTAAAAGGAACCATTAAACAACAAGATATAACAATTATCAATATTTATGCACCAAATAACGGTGCTGCGAAATACATAAAACAAATTCTCCTCAAGTTCAAGAATCAAATAGATCACAACACAATAATTATGGGTGACTTCAACACACCTCTCTCACCATTGGACAGAACCTCCAAGCAAAAGTTGAATAAAGAAACTATAGAACTCAATACCACAATCAATAACCTAGACTTAACTGACATATATAGAATATACCAACCATCATCGAATGGATATACTTTTTTCTCAGCAGCACATGGATCCTTCTCAAAAATAGACCATATATTATGCCATAGGGCAACCCTCAATAAATATAAAGGGGTGGAGATTATACCATGCATTTTATCTGATCATAATGGATTGAAACTGGAAATTAATGATAAAAGAAGGAAGGGAAAATCCAATATCACATGGAAAATGAACAATATGTTACTGAATGATCAAGGGGTTACAGAAGACATAAAGGAGGAAATCAAAAAATTCTTAGAGATAAATGAAAATTCAGACACAACATATCGGAATCTATGGGACACAATGAAAGCAGTTTTAAGAGGGAAATTCATCGCCTGGAGGTCATTCCTCAAAAAAAGGAAAAACCAACAAATAAATGAGCTCACACTTCATCTCAAAGCCCTAGAAAAGGAAGAGCAAAACAATAGTAAATGCAGCAGAAAGCAAGAAATAATTAAAATCAGAGCGGAAATCAATGAAATTGAAACAAAAGAAACTATTGAAAAAATTAACAAAACTAAAAGTTGGTTCTTTGAAAAAATAAACAAGATTGACAGACCCTTAGCCATGCTAACGAAGAGAAGAAGAGAGAGAACTCAAATTACTAACATAAGGGATGAAAAAGGCAATATCACAACAGACGCCACAGAAATACAGAAGATAATTAGAAATTATTTTGAAAACCTATATTCCAATAAAATAGAAGATAGTGAAGACATCGATAAATTTCTTAAGACATATGACTTGCCCAGACTGAGTCAGGAGGACACACACGATTTGAACAGACCAATATCAATGGATGAAATTGAAGAAGTAATCAAAAGACTAACAACCAAGAAAAGCCCAGTACCGGATGGGTATACAGCGGAGTTTTACAAAACCTTTAAAGAAGAATTAATACCAATACTTTTCAAGTTATTTCAGGAAATAGAAAAAGAGGGAGTTCTTCCAAATTCATTCTATGAGGCCAACATCACATTGATTCCGAAACCAGACAAAGACACTTCAAAGAAAGAAAACTACAGACCAATATCTCTGATGAACCTAGATGCAAAAATCCTCAATAAAATTCTGGCGAATCGGATACAAAGACACATCAAAAAAATTGTGCACTATGATCAAGTAGGATTCATCCCTGGGATGCAGGGATGGTTCAATATACAGAAATCAATAAATGTTATTCACCATATCAATAGACTTAAAGATAAGAACCATATGATCATCTCGATAGACGCAGAAAAAGCATTCGACAAAGTACAGCATCCCTTTATGTTCAAAACATTAGAAAAACTAGGGATAACAGGAACTTACCTTGATATTGTGAAAGCTATCTATGCTAAGCCACAGGCTAACATCGTTCTGAACAGAGAAAAATTGGAGGCATTCCTTCTAAAATCTGGAACAAGACAGGGATGCCCTTTATCACCACTTCTATTCAATATAGTTCTCGAAACACTGGCCAGAGCAATTAGACAAACGAAAGAAATTAAAGGCATAAAAATTGGAAAAGATGAACTTAAATTATCATTATTTGCAGATGACATGATTCTATACATAGAAGACCCAAAAGAGTCTACAAAAAAACTACTAGAACTAATAAATGAATTCAGCAAATTGGCAGGTTATAAAATCAACACGCACAAATCAAAGGCATTTCTGTATATCAGTGACAAAACTTCTGAAACGGAAGTGAGGAAAAACACTCCATTCACAATATCCTCAAAAAAAAAATAAAATACTTGGGAATCAACCTAACAAAAGAGGTGAAAGATTTATACAATGAAAACTACAGAACCCTAAAAAGAGAAGTAGAAGAAGATCTTAGAAGATGGAAAGATATACCCTGTTCATGGATAGGCAGAACTAACATCATCAAAATGGCAATATTACCAAAAGTCCTCTATAGGTTTAATGCAATGCCAATCAAAATCCCAATGGCATTGCTTGTAGAAATAGATAAAGCAATCATGAAATTCATATGGAGAAATAAAAGACCCAGAATAGCAAAAGCAATTCTGAGCAGGAAGTGTGAATCAGGTGGTATAGCAATACCAGATTTCAAACTATACTACAGAGCAATAGTAGCAAAAACAGCATGGTACTGGTACCAAAACAGGCGGGTGGACCAATGGTACAGAATAGAGGATACAGAGACTAATCCACAAAGTTACAACTATCTTATATTTGATAAAGGGGCTAAAAGCATGCAATGGAGGAAGGATAGCATCTTCAACAAATGGTGTTGGGAAAACTGGAAATCCATATGCAACAAAATGAAACTGAATCCCCTCCTCTCACCATGCACAAAAGTGAGCTCAAAATGGATCAAGGACCTAGATATCAAATCAGAGACTCTGCTTATGATAGAAGAAAAAGTTGGCTACGATCTACATATTGTGGGATCAGGCTCCAAATTCCTTAAAAGGACGCCTATAGCACAAGAGTTAACAGCAAGAATCAACAAATGGGACTTACTTAAACTAAAAAGTTTTTTCACAGCAAGAGAAACAATAAGAGAAGTAAATCGGGAGCCTACATCATGGGAACAAATTTTTACTCCTCACACTTCAGACAGAGCCTTAATATCCAGAGTATACAAAGAACTCAAAAAATTAGACAATAAGACAACAAATACCCCAATCAACAAAAGGGCCAAGGACCTGAACAGACACTTCTCAGAGGAGGACATACAATCAATCAACAAATACATGAAAAAATGCTCACCATCGCTAGCAGTCAGAGAAATGCAAATCAAAACTACCCTAAGATACCATCTCCCTCCAGTAAGATTGGCAGCCATCAGGAAGTCAAACAATAACAAGTGCTGGAGAGGATGTGGGGAAAAGGGTACTCTTGTACATTGCTGGTGGGACTGCAAATTGGTTCAGCCAATTTGGAAAGCAGTATGGAGATTCCTGGGAAAGCTGGGAATAGAACCACCATTTGACCCAGTTATTGCCCTTCTTGGTCTATTCCCTGAAGACCTTAAGAGAGCGTACTACAGGGATACTGCCACATCGATGTTCATAGCAGCACAATTCACAATAGCTAGACTGTGGAACCAACCCAGATGCCCTTCAATGGATGAATGGATTAAAAAATGTGGCAGTTATACACCATGGAGTATTACGCAGCTCTAAAAAATGACAAATTCATGGAATTTGCAGGGAAATGGATGGCACTAGAGCAGATTATGCTTAGTGAAGCCAGACAATCCCTAAAAAACAAATACCAAATGTCTTCTTTGATATAATGAGAGCAACTAAGAATAGAGCAGGGAGAAAGAGCAGGAAGAAAAGACTGATATTAAACAGAGACACGAGATGGGAGGGAAAGAGAGAGAAAAGGGGAATTGCATGGAAATGGAAAGAGACCCTCATTGTTAAAAAAAACTACATAAAAGAGGTTGTGAGGGGAATTGGAAGAAAAAACAAGGAGAGAAATGAATTACAGTAGATGGGATAGAGAGAGAAGATGGGAGGGGAGGGGAGGGGGGATAGTAGAGGATAGGAAAGGTAACAGAATACAACAGTTACTAATAGGGCATTATGTAAAAAGGTGAATGTGTAACTGATGTGATTCTGCAATCTGTATTTGGGGTAAAAATGGGAGTTCATAACTCACTTGAAACTAATGTCTGAAATATGATATGTCAAGAGCCGTGTAAGGTTTTGAACAACCAATAAAAAATAAATAAATAAATAAATAAATAAATAAAAGAAAAGTAAAATAGATTTATATACTTGGGAAGTAAGACCCATTTTGCAATTTTATATATTTCAGCAAATTAAAGAAAGCAATTCAAAGACTTAAGGGATTTCTCATTAGAAAAGGAGTATATTAAACTATACTATGGAAATTCTTATTATGGGAAGCTAAGTATTTTATTGCAAGTTTTGTAAAGGTTAAAGCGTTAATAAGTTTCAGTCAGTTTTTAATTTAATTGTTAAGGTATTTTAAATACAACATATTGGCCTTGATTTCCATTAAATTCACAGTGGTCTTCAGGAGTAGAAGAGGTTGTGAACCTTGCACTACTCAGACAAACTGTATGGCTCCCAATACACAACTTCCTCCCACTTTGAGCCCTGCCTCCACCTCCATGCATGCCTAACATCTTATCTCACACCACCTGGGACACTGTGCAAAAACTAAGCCCAACTAATGAGAGCCCCAGCCATTAAGGACCAATGAACTAATTGCAGTAGGATTTTTAATGGACCAATGGATCAATGCTGCCCCCTACAGAGACTATACAAAATGAGACTAAGATAAGTATTAGAGCTGCCCAGGCAGAACCATTCATCTGTTTTTGTTTTTTTTTTTTTAAAGAGAGAGTGAGAGAGGAGAGAGAGAGAATTTTTTTAATATTTATTTTTAGTTCTTGGCAGACACAACATCTTTGTTGGTATGTGGTGCTGAGGATCGAACCCGGGCCGCACACATGCCAGGCGGGCGCGCTACCGCTGAGCCACATCCCCAGCCCCATTCATCTGTTTTCATGTCTCTAGGCAGCCAAAACCTTTTCCAAACTTCTGGTGGGGTATGATCACACAGAGACAAACACAGTGACTAAGGCCTGGGACACTTGTCTGCAGAGAAACACAGGAAACCTGGCAGAGCAAAAGAAGACAATATTTCCCCCCATTATTGCACTATATCCATACAGATCAATCCAATCAATGCCTTTTTCTTAAGAGAAAAAAGCTGAGGGCATAACTTTCATTTTAGTCAACCAAAGACAAATCAATTTACTGTCCTATTACTTTAGAGCCATGATTTCTTCCTCCAGCAGTCAAACCTGAACCCTGTATCCCAACTTGGTGAGCAAGGGCTGAAGGAGAAACCCTGCTTCTTTGGAATTTGCATCTCACAAGCATGACCTAGATAACACTGGTAGAATTTGGCCCATGGGCCCTATGAGTATGGAAGTCATTGGAATTTGAAGACTTCCTCTAGCAAACAATGATAGAGGGGTACTCAGTGCCTTTCTATTGAGGAAACTTGTACATTGTTCCCATTTCCATGGATGGCTTAGAGACACCAAGTATTTAAATATTATGTAAGATTAAACAAACAAAACTTAATGGTCACTAATATGCTTAGGTTAGAACTTGGTGACTAGATTAGAACAATAAAAGGGCTACAATGCTTCATCATGAAATTTAATTTAGAGTCATTATCTAAGGCATTTTGCAGAGAATAAAAATTAATTACAATAAATGAAATTGAAAGGATAAAGACTAAAATTTGGTTCAACATTTCCCGTATATGCTTGATCTATCCCTTTTTTTCTTTCCTTTTTAAATTTTTATTAATTTTAAACCAAACCCCCTCCATGTCATTTACCATATTTCTATAGATATCACAGAAAAGATATTGCTACATAATTATGATTATACCTAAAACTTTAACAAAACTTCATTAATATCATTTAATATTAAGTCCACATCCAATTATCCTCAAAAATGTTTTTTGTGTTTGGTTTGTTAAAGTTGGCATCATAAAAGTCCATACATTTAATTTAGCTTTTTAAATTCTTTAATCAAGAATAATTCCCTTCCCACCTAGCTAGCTACCAATGCCTTTAACTTGTTGGAGAAATTGTGTTGATTGTCTTGAAAATATCTCCCATCCTGGATTTTTCTGATTGCTTCCTCATTCAGAGTTCAAATTATTCTTTTATCACCCATATATCATGAAAACTATAGTTATAGATAAAGGTCTTGTCAGGGTCAGATTCAACTTCTTAGCAACATTATTTTATAGGTGGTGCTATTAGATACATACAGCCTCAGGAGACATCTGGTGCCTAGTCATCTCCTTAATGATGCTAAGCCTACCTGGTACAACAACCTGGTCCTTCCATTACAGGCCTTCTCTTAATGGTTTTAGCATTCATTGATGATAATGACTAATTCAATTATTTCAATAACATTGCAAATGTGATTTGATAGTGTTGTTATTCCTTCTATAAATTTTAGATGGAATTTTTCTGTAAAGAATGTTCTTTCATCACCAGGGTCCATTTTTATCCTGAGATACAATTTGTATAATATTCACTGCCGCAGTCTGGCTGGGCACAATTCACAAGCCACTTACCAAGCAGAAACGAACTTTATTTTTAGAACATACACACCACACCACAAGAGCTCTTCAGGAATTCCCTCAGAGCCCAACTGCCACCACCAGCTTCCCACAAGCCTCTCAACCCCCGCCCCCACTCCTCCTGCTCTTGAGGCCAATTGGCTGGGTTGCATGGGCGGAGCCAAAAGAGTCCCCCAGTGAGCAGCTACATGGTCTGAAAGGGCAGGGAAACAGCCCAATGAGCATCACGGAAGAGGAGCCAATCAGCTGGCAGCTGGAAGTTTGCTGGGGCTCCTTCAGCTGTGGCTCTCAACAATTCACAAGAAAAGTGTTTATTGTCCTCTATGAAAGATATATAAAAATATATGCACAAAAAAATGAGAGTATTGTCTATACTGATTGCATTAGTTGATACTGACATCTGTAGTAATTTTTCTCATCTAATTTTTTTCTATAACAAAATTCCATTTATAATGAAAAATTAAAATGTGTTACATAATTTTTTTCTGAGAAAGGTAAATTTACAAGGTAAAAATGACTGTGACTACATAATATGTTATTTACTTCACTTATACCCACATACTACTTTTAAATTACTTTTATAAAACATATTCATTGATGATGCTGTCTTTTTAGTATCTTCAATGAATATGATTTGGGGCTTTTTAGTAAAAATAATTTTTTTATATATGATCTCTCTAATTATTCATTGTAATAGAGCATTATAGTCACAGAGTAACTGAAATTAACAATATTTAGCAAAGTTTGTTAAAAACAAAGTGTTCAGCAAGAGACCCAATTTAAATTTTATATTTGTCATTTAATAACTGTTTCTTTGAGTTTGTTTTTGGAAAAAATACAGCAATACTACTTTACAAAATTGTTGTGAGGACAAAAGTAAATTAGTAAAAGACTGGACACACAGTGCCTTCGTGTAAAATGTGAGCAAATGTTGTTAGATTATTGAAAACATGTAGTATTGCTACCTTTTCTAACTTTGGTCCAGGGAAAACTGATTCATCTTTTTCTCTTCCGCCTTGCTCCTTATTTTTGTAACTTGAACAGTTTAAAAAACATATATGTCACTATTGCCTGCATGCCAAGACATTTTATTAAGTGTATGTGCTGAAACTTTCTAATTTCTTGTTTGACTTAAGACATTTCTTGGGAGAAGTCTAATCTTGAATGGTATTTTAATCATTCCAAAAAGAATACTTTATTGGTGATATAATTAAATAAATGATAGAAATATCATTAGACAAAAGTGATAATTTGTGATATTTCACTATAAATTTACTCTCAACCTCTAATACCTACTCATGGTGAAAGAAAAGCAAAAAAGGTGGTAAGAGCCATACTGATAGCACTGCAAAGAGTTTAATGTGTACTTTCTTATTGATCTAGTGCACACTTCTGGTAAAAGAATTCCAAGCATAATGAACACATTTCCTTGAATTCTATATTCCCAGATAGAGTTGCCACCTGTGCAGTTATGGAGCCATTTTATAAGATCTTCTAGCTCCTCTGCTTCTTTTATTACTACAGTTTTAGATAGTAATTCTTTTGCATATAAAAACTCAAAACATGTGCATCCCTTTATCTTCAAATTCCATATATGCCAGGAACAAACCTCTCTTGTCTCTCCACTTCTTGAAATGGGATATCAAAATTAAGTGTTTGATATCAACAGTTAGGCATGTATCCAGTCCTAAATATAAACCAGGCTTACACTGGAAAATTCTTAGATGCACAGTATAAACATGGAGAAAAACACATGGCTGCATTGCTATCATATATATTATCATCATATATTAACTGTTAATAAATATACAATAATTAATAATAATAAATGTATGATAATTTATTATAGTCCAAAGAGTGACATTTTCATATATATATATATATATATATATATATATATATATATGAATGATCTGGCAAAATGAATATCAAATGGCAGTATAAGTATTAAACTAAAGTTTTGCTGCTGAGTTTGTTGTGATTATTTATAGCTCAGCTCAGTTTTTAAAAGTTTGCAATATAAAACACATATTGATCATAAAATATTTTTAAAATTCTGTACTAATTTAGCTCATAAGTAATCTAAGGGGGCCAAGTGCCATTATTAAAGATAAACTGATGTCCAAAAAGGTGGATATCAAAATCATTTTCTATTTTCAAGTTTAGAAGTATGGACACCTTTATTTTATATTTAGCTTTGCCACTTATATAGTATGTAATTTTTAAACAAGTCACTTTTAAACCTTTAGGGTCATTCACAGTTTACTCAAACTATAAAATGAGGAAAGTAAAGACAAGGTCTCCACATTCCTTTCCAGTTTTAAATTTTTATCAGCATTCAGAGGCTAGAATCAGTAATCCAAATTCTCACTAAAATAATTTCATGTCAACAAAATACTTCATATGTTATTTGAAAATCCTGGAAATAGATGAATTTACTCTTTCAACAGAGTTTAAAAATATGCCATTAGCTAAGTTGAGTAAAATATTTGGCAATGAGTTTCAGGCATGCTAAGTTTAAAAATCACACACATATAAATAAATCTTAAAATATTATTTGCTATGAGTTTAAAGGAGTTTAACTAGAGGCAGTTGATCATTGTAGCAAAGTATTTTGTTTTGTAGCACGTATTAGTCAACTTTCCTTCCCTAAGATAATCAACTTAAAGAAAGAAAGATTTATTTGGGCCTATAGTTTCAGAGGTTTCAGTTCATGTTCACTTGACCAAGTGCTTTGGGCTTGTGGTGAGTTAGAATCATGCTGGAGAGTGTATGGCAAAGAAAAGTTGCTCACCTCCTGGTGTTCAGGAAGGAGGAGAGAGACAGACAGGATTGTAGTCCCAATAACTCCTTCAAGGGCATACTCCCATTCACCTACTTCCTCCATCTAGGTTATACCTCCTGAAGTTTCCACCACCTCCCAATATAGCACCCTCAGCTGGGGATCAGACCTTCAACATATGAGTTTTGGGAGGGACATTTAGGATCCAAACCATGACATAGGGTAATATTCCAAAAACTACTAGCTATGAACTTCACAATATCATCCTCATTTTCAATGAAATACTAGCACTCTTATTTGGACTTTACAATTCTTTACAAGTAAAACCTTAAATCCACAGAGCAGGACTTACTGGCATTGCCCTTCTAAAAAATAATTATGACTATGCTTTCCCAGCTACTGTATATAATGACATCTTCATCTTATAACATGTCATTTCTGTTTATGTGTCTTAAAGAGAGAAAAGTCTAAAAATATGCCTGTTGGGATTTTTGATAATTTTCCAGGAATAAAGATCACCTTTTTGGACATCGGTTTATCCTTAATAATATTACTTGGCCCACTGAGATTACTTGTGAGCTAAATTAATACAGAATGATTTTTAAAATATTTTATTATCAATGTGTATTTTATATTGCAAACTTTTAAAAACTGAGTTGAGCTATAAACAATCAGAATAAACCCAGCACCAGAATTTTAGTTTAATACTTATACTGTCATTTGAAATTCATTTTGCTAGATTATACATATATGTGAGAAAATGTCACTCTTCAGAATGGAAACATTTTATCTAGTTTTTAAATTAAAATGGAGACCAGAGCTGAAAAATATCTGAATAAAACAAAGTCAATTAGGTATTGAAATAACTTTAACCTAACAAATTATAAAGGTAAGCAAAACTTAACTTAGGCTATTTGTTATAATGCTTATAATAGAGAAAAACAGAACTTAAGTTCAACCAATCAAAAGCAACCAACTACCTTAAGTAACTAGGGACTTTCCTACATGATAGGCCAAATCAGTCAATTCTATAACTGCAACCAGTCAAATGTCTGCTTTGCTTTATTTCAGTGTTCTTCCTATTAATAAGACTCCCATTTGTACCCTTTTGATGAACCTCCTGAACCACTTCTGATTTGGAGCTTCCCAATTCATGAGTTGCTGTTTGCTCAAATAAACTCTTTTAAAATTTCATTGTGCCTCAGTGTACCTTTTAACACTAGAAACAATAACCAGCAGAATCTTCACAATTTACACTTAGACAACTTTACATAAAAATTCTTAGAGTACTATGTAACCCATAAGGAAGCTTTAGAACAACTTTCAAAGAAAAAAATTTTGCATTAACTTATTTTTAAGGAACACGCCCTAGTACATGAGAAAAAAGAGTATATTAACTAGGTATTTCCCAGGTCCATATTAAGTTGCTACAGTTGGGTATAACTATTAAAAAATGGATATAACCATTAGCAGATACTTGGCCTGTGTAAATCAGAACATGTGTTTTGATTTTATGGCAATAGGTTGTAAGTTTTTTGTCACTTGGTCTCTTAAGGCTTCCCAAAATGTGCTAATGTTCCAGGTGTCCATTTAGTAACAATATAAAGATTATTTTCCCATCTCAAACTCCAAGAATAAGGCTAATTTCTTGAACTAAACAAATTTATTATGCTAAAGGAGTCTACATAATTACTTAAAATTTAAAAATCTTGTTTGCATTTATTTAATGAATGGATTCTCCACAATGTTCCCTATCATTTAAAACAAACCAGTTTCATAACGAATAATTCACTACTGTACCATTATTTTGCCAATGTTCACACTTTGACCATAAATGTTTCTTCATTTTACCTAACAAGTGCAGATCAATCAGTGACAGTCTAACTTGGTGTTTTTTTTTTTTCCCAGTGTATTCCTCAGAAAAATCTTGTCTGGTTTTCTTATGCATGTTAACGTATTAAATCATCTGAAAAATCTTGCAATAATAAAATCAGTCTGATTTTCATTAATCCAGCATTTTTTACCATCATTTGGCCATGGAATTCTTACATCCCATAAAAGTTACTACCACATGGAGAAAATACTTTAAAAGCCTTGAAATAGAAAACATATCCAAGTTTTATATATAAATATATATATATATGTATATACATATATATATTTCTAATTCTTAAACAATTTGTTTACAATTTCTCAAAATCCATATATTTGTACTTTAATTCCTTTGTATCTTATTTCTTTGATTCCCCCTTTCTCTTTCAATAAAGAACAGATAAACTGGCAAACATAACCACAACTCTATGTAATCCAGCTCAATGAAGTAAATGCACTAAGGTACTCTGTTTGGCATTATAAAGTTGTTATATCATCTTTTCTTTTTCACTTTGTTAGACTAAACAGACCAAAGTCTGGCCATTTTTGTTCCATATAAATCACAATTTATACCCATTTGATCATTCTTCTGGAATTCTATCTTTTTAAAATATCTGTAATCATCTTAAATTGTGATGATTACATTTGACATCACGACTACAAGTCTTATTAATATTACCTACTCCATGAATCAGAAGCCACTCTAAAGATTTAGACTGATCTAATGTTATTGCTTCAGATTTCCTTGTCAAGGTGGAATTCTGTGAAATTTGTGACTCCCCCAAATCAACACAGCACTCCACTATAACAATGTCTTTCAAAGAAAAGTATATTAAACTTCATTTTTTTATTAAGACAAGGCATTAAACTTTCCTGTAAGGAACACATAAGGAAATAGGATCAACTCATACCAACTAGGTTGCATTCAGAAACAAAATGCTTTCATTGGGTACAACATGCCTATTTAGGATGGAAAAATTAAGTCAGGCACTTTTTGAATGAATGTCCTGCATTTTTTTTATTTAGGTTTAATATTCTTTTTTCATAATATTTAACAAATTTTCTATTTGATCAATTGCTTAAGAAACATAATTGCAATGATGATTCATTAACTGTTTTAACTGTTAGAGATTTATGCTCATGGAAAAAATAATTTTTCTTTTCTGTCTCTAATTTTATTATAGATTAGTATGGTAGGGTGATAAATGAAAGGTTATCAAGCACAAAATATTTACATTTGAATAAAATTCTGTGGAGTAAATGGAAGTAAAGAAGGAACATGTTATAAAGTAGCTTGTCTGGTTTTAAACAAGCAACAGTGGACAACATCTGTGATTTTAGCTCCCAGTGGATACATTTTCAAAGGTGGCATACAATGTACCAGGTGTAACATCCTTTAAAGCTGTTTAAATTATGGTGAAAAACATTAGATGTAAACTTGAAAAATATATGAAAGGATCCATAGTTTTTTCAAAACACTTTGAGGGAGTAACTACAACAATGTGTAAAGACCAGTGGTTTGAACAATAGGAAAGAAAGTAAATACATGAGGGAAAGGAGGCAGGGCTGAAGCAGCACACAGTTTAGTGGTCAAGAGCTCAAAGTGAGACCAGTTACTCTTGCTGGGTTTTCTCCAGACATGTTCAGGTGTAGAAGAGGAGAGCTAGGGGGGTTGCCAGGCAACAATAAAAAAGCAAACACTAGGAGGAAGTGTGTTGATAATGGCTGCAACCGAAGAATTATAATGATGGGGCATGAAATCTTAACTAGGTAGGGAGTCAATGGGGAAATGGAGACCCTGATTAAAGTGGTGGTAGTAACCATGGGTTATGGTCTCATGGGAGTCAAAGAATAAATCTAAAGAAGTAGAGGAAGAGCTAAAGAAAGGTCAGTGGAAGTGGTGAGAAGCTAGGATGTCTGGAATTGAGTATACAATATTAGGAATTCAAGATCTGGGGTGTGACTGTGGCATGAGTGAGGCTGGCTGAGAGACAAGCGTACTGGAGAAAAGGCAGTCCAGGAATTTCGTGATCAAACTGGAAGACTCATCTCCATGAATATGGAGATCCAGAGCCCTTTCTAAAGTCTCCAGATAACATCAAGAAGCAGAGGTGATGGATGTTTTACTCTGAAGACATGACTTTCAAAGCAGGAAGACTAAGAAAAGGGAGAAAATTTGTCTGGAAAAAAAAGTAGGCCCAGTGAAATCTACCACACACCAGATGACTGCTGGGCAGTAAGTGTGCGCAAAGAAGAACCAGCAGATAATGAAGGGAATATCCAGAGGACAGCTCCAGAGTGCACAGTGGAGGAGATCAGAATTGCAAAGAGGTGGAAAAAGGATCAGAACAGCAGATACACAAGTGAATTGAAATTCCAAGAGATAAGAATCCTGAAACCCTAAGATTCTATATAAATACAAACATTGATAAAGAACACAATGAAATTCATTATGGTGCTATTGTGGAGACCTCCCAAATTAGTATAGGGATTGTTTTAAAGAATAAATATTTGAGCTAAAAAAAAAAAAAAAAAAAACATGGAGAAAGAAATCTTCTTCAAACAAAGCCTCCAGAAAATACAGTTGCCATTACGTCCTCTCCCGGAGTTTCCTGTGACTGCCATGAAGATAGACCGCACATCCCATTGGCATCAAAAGGCCCAACAGAAACTTTCATACCTTTCCATGAAACCCAAGCCCTCCCCATCGCATTAAATTTAATGTGTAACCTTTTATGTAAAGCTATTAAATTACTCATCACAGACTACTCCTGTGTACCTAACGCATTTATAAACATTGTCTTTTCTCCTATTAATCTATTATCAGTTCTTTGCAGGCCCCCATCACTGGACCCAATGTGAAAGCGGAAACCCTATTAGGGCAGGAGGTGGTCATGAAGATACGAGTGGGAAGGGAACAAGTGAATGGATTTAGAAGAGTCCTTCTAGGAACTTGGAGAATCAAAACACTCCTTCTTTGCTCTTGCCATTGACACTGAGAGGTTGAAGTGGGGTAGCACCATTACTCCAGAGTCTTCTTTGTTTGTATAATTAGTTCCCTTAAAGGAACAGACTTCTTAGCCTCAGTAGAAACCACTACAAGTTTAGCAACATCTTTTTTTTTTTACTGGCCTCTAGGACATTACATTCTCCTGACTTTCACTCTGCCTCCTTGACTCTCTCTCTTAGTCCCTTTGCTAGATCATTATACTCTCCTGGTCTTTAAATTTTAGAGTGTTCTCAGGCTCAGTCCTTGGCTGTCTTTGCTTTCCATAGCTCTATGCACCAAATATTCAGTGGTGAAATGTGTTTGCTTCTGAATAGCCAACTGTAGCTCTGACTTGGTCTTACGTTCCAAACTCACACATCAACAGCTGAACTAACATCTTCACTTACATGACAGAAAACATCTCAGTGTTGACACATTCCTAATCCCCCACCACAAGCCTCAGAATAGCCAGCCCATCCCTCTTTTTTCTCCTCTTCCCAGCTCCTTTGATGGCAGTACAATTACTTGGGTGCTCAGACCAAAAATAACTTGGTTGTCTCAGCTGATAGTGCTGTTCACTGTACATATCTCATTCATCAGCGTCTCCTGCTATTTTATTTTCAAAGTGTTATTACTAATGCTGTCAAACAGCATATCCTCCACCACTTCCCTCATCCTAGTTGCTATTATTTCTTGCCAAGGGCCAGGGCACTCCCTTTTACCTGATTGGCCTGCTTCTATTTCCCTCTTGTATTTGCACTCCATAACACAGCCAGAGGGATCTTTTTAAATGGAATGTGTTCATATGAACTTCCCTACTTTAAACACTTTTCAGTTGAGCATTTCCCAAAGCCCTTAGTGGTCTTTAGGTCTAGTGGACCTGCGCGGGCACCTGTATACCTTCCTGGCTGCTGCTCCTGATTTCCTCTGCTCCAGCCAGACACACAGACTTCTCATTACTCCCCAAACATGCAGCTCTCATGTTGCTTTAAAGTCGTTTCCTCCATCTACACTCTCCTAAATCTCTCTAAGGCTCAGTTTCTCAGCCATCAAGCCTCTCCTGGGGCTTTCTTTGAATACCCTGTGCAAAATAATCTGCATGACCACAAGTCACCCAGACACTTCATGGTCTTAATGGAACCCATTGTGGACCAAAGCTGCATTTTGAGTTGATTGTTTACTTGCCTACTGTCCATCTTCCTAGCTAGAATATAAACCCCATGGGTAGTTCCATTCACCCACAACACTGCCAAACGAAATGATTAATAGTCAATTTATAAATATATTCTTTATTCTCCCTTTTTATCACTGTGAATACTACATCTCAAACTTACATTGATTTATACAATTTGGTTGGATTCTTCTTTGTATCCTACAAAATTTTTCTAACCTGATCTATATCCTATATCCTGCCATATATAATCATATCTAAATATTTACCATAGTATATGGGCATCAAAATGTGGGAAATTGTATAAAAGTCCATTTTGTAGCCTTGTATTCCCCATCTTACCCTCATGTCAAAGAAGAAAACTGAATTTACAAGTTTTGCTTTTAATTGACAAAAATGGGAATGATTTAACATCTTATTAACCTTCAAGTGTTCAGAAACTGACTTTAATTTACTGTCAACCCAGGATATTTTTAGGCAGAAAAGTCAGATTATAATTACAGCCATTCTATTTCAATTTTTTAAGTAAGGTACATAATTTGTTATATTGGTATCTCCCTTCTCAGCTCTTTAAACAGACTCACAAATCAAGAAGTTTACATATGATTATATATGTATATTTATATATAAAAAGTCACAATTATACATGTTTAAAATTAGTGTGCAAATAAATACATTATTCTTTTTATTCAATGTGTTCTTTTGCCTAATGAGAATGCTGATAACATGGAATTCAAGGAACTACAGACAGTCGTGTCATGATTCAACAAGTAAATTATATAAATTTCAGTTTTACAGTCATGGTTTTTAAGTAGTCAAACTATTTTAAGTAGAAAAATAATTGTTTGATACCAAAAGCTTTTAATAGAAATTTTTAAATAGCAAAATAATGTTGAATTTTAATGAACCATAGTTTATAATCAACTTGTTTTTGGTACTTTGTTGACAAAAACAAATTCTAATTTTTTATTAAGTTATACTTTTTCTGTTATTCTAAAAAAAATGAATACAGAATCTCTAAATCAAAGCTATACTCCATGAGGGATAGTTCACCTCCTTAGAAAAGTTACACATTAGAGTTTGTTTTCTTTGTTTGTTTGTTTTAGAAAATAAGATCATTTAAATGTGTCAAAAAACATAAATGTTAAAATTAAACTTTAAAACCCCTTGAGAAGGATTAATGACTCATTTTACTCAGTTTGTCTCAAGGAAATAAGTTATTGGCTTTGAGAATTCATACATGGTATGCCTTTTGCAGACTATTAAGACTATTCTTAATAGTCTTATTCCTGACCATAACCTCACTGACCCCTCCTCATCTATAAAGTCTCAGCCACCTGGCCATGTCTTCCTCTGCCGAGGCTTTCCTAGACTCTGAACACTGGGAGTCTGGGTCCCTCCTGTATGTATACATGGTACCCTGCACTTCTTTCCTGCATTTGTATCTTGTTATAAAGGTCTATTTGCTTGTCTCTAACACCTAATAAATTTTAAGCTCATTGAGGGCAAAGGCTGATTATTTTGTTTACAATGTATCTGCTGCACAGCTGGCACTAAATAAATCATAATCAATTTTCATGAATTAGGTGAATTGAGTATCAATAATTTCATTCACATTCACTGTACTTGAAAATAGTCACAGTACCCATTATTTCCTATAAAATAAAGAGGCCAATGCACTCCACTATTCATCTATTGAGTTCTGGAAGGGACAGTGTAATTTTTCAGGAAAAGATTAATATACATCAATTTTTTCATTAAAAAGGTAGATCTCTTGGGGCTGGGGATGTAGCTCAAGTGGTGACGCTTTCGCCTGGAATGCGTGGGGCGCTGGGTTCGATCCTCAGCACCAAATAAAAATAAAATAAAGATGTTGTGTCCACCAAAAACTGAAAAATAAATATTAAATTCTCTCTCTCTCTCTCTCTCTCTCTCTCTCTCTCTAAAAAAAAGGTAGATCTCAAATCTTTAACTGTCATTGCAATGTGTTTTATAGAATACTTCTAGAGTAATACATTCAACTTTGAAACCTAAGAAGTATCAAAAAGCTATCACTTCACTTTCCTCTTGCTATCTACTTTAGGTAACAAGTAATTAATTTTAAATCCAAGAGATGAAAATGGGGAAAACATCCCAAGCCCATGCAAAAGCAAAAGGTTACATGAAAATTCCCTTTTCTGCTCCCATTTTTTAAAGTTCAACAGTATTTGCAAGACATAATTGATTCCAGTTTAGGATTTAAGGAAATGTCTGTGTAACTTCTAAAATGAGTAAGATTCAACAAAGTGATTTCTATTAAATTCCAAGCTTCGGACTGCTAAGTCAACACTGGAACAGTGCTCGCTAGTGAAAGCGCAGGGCACTGTGGCTCGCCATGGTTGAAAGCATACGGAAAGCTGTGAGTGAAGGATGGCTGCGGGTCAGGTGCTGCCAGGGCCTCAAAGTCAACACAGGTGTGTGGGAAGGAGGGCAAGGGCTGTAGGAACATTGGTGGTTATGCTGTGGAGTCTAAATGCTCGGTTTTGAAAATGTCTTATTTCAGTAAAATTGTTACATCTTTATTTCAGGTGTTAATACATCCTCAACCTAACTGGTTCATGAGGCGCACCTGAACCTCATATCACTGTTTTATACTGAAAAATCCAGAGATTTGAAAGTAGATTTTTATCCCCCTTTGAAACCCTGCTAAGCAAAGTAGTCTGAAGTTATTACCACCTCATTTGCTGGCATTTAGCAAGGATTCTTTTTATGGTTCCATGCAATTAATTCCGCTAGAGGATTTTCTCTGCCAAAGTCTGTTAAATGGCATAGTGGTGCTATTTGAAGGTATAATATACAACAAATACACTGTACATTATCAATAAATTCATTAAGAACAACATTCATTAAAAAGTTTGGGCTTAGGAGGCTTTTTTGGTTTTCATTTTTAGTGGTTTGCTTTTCTGGGAGTTGTTTTGGGTTGGTTTAATAATTTATGTTGATGCGGCTAAGTTGAGCTTTCTGATTTATCTATTATCAAAAGTAGTGTTAAAATAGTGTACAAATAACCAATGGTTATAAATACAGCTGGGGTTCATATTTTAGCTAAACAACTCACTACTATAGAGGTTATAAACTACATAAAAATCTCAAGCATCAATTCTTCCTTGTAAAATGGGAATAATATGCTATCTCTCCTATTTTGTCTTCAAGACTAAATGACAGAATACACAAAAAATGCCTAGTACAGTTCCTGAGAATCGTGCAAAATAATTATTACTATCATTGTTACCACTTCAATATTAGTATAAGCTTATTTCATTTAGAATTTTAGTTCATTGGATGTGGTTTCCAAATTTTTGATTATATAATTGACTAGTTATAAAATATAAATAAAGATATTTGCAATTACTTTTTCTGCTAAAATGTTTCCCCAACTTTATCCCATTGCTTGTTTGAAACATTTCTCTTGAGGGAGGCAATGTTCTGCTAGATGAAAGATGGCCCTTGGATAACAATGCTTTAAATACATCCTAGCATTTCATCAAAAACATGCTGTACCAATTGTCCTGACTCAAAAATAAGTGACAAAATTCAAGTCAACACAATCTCATAAAATTGAGACAACTCAGTTGAAGAAAATAGGAACAAGCATGAGCCATTAAATGGCACCAAGTGACTCAGTAATGAGACATACAACAAATATATTTACCTTAGGTCTTTAAAAGCAAACACATTAAAGTGATAGCCACATTAATTAATGCTATGGTCTTTAGAACAAAATGAATTTGACTTATTAAAATATTGTCCTAAATTGTATTTTGAAAGCCAATATAGTCAAATATTACACTAGGAAGGAAAAGAGAAGGTAAACTGAGAATTCATTAATTTATGTACTCAACTTAGTATCTATATGATCATCTTTTTATACAGGAGCTTAAAATTGCTTGATGCATGGTTTTTTATCAAGCATCATTACCCTTACATCATTAACTTATCTTACTTAGTCTTCACAGTCCATTCAAGAAATGAGGGAACTGAACATAAGGCTTTAGTAACATGTACAAAGTGACTAACTTGTTCTTGATGTTCGGAGATACTGTCTAGTGCATAGTCTGTGGCATTAGGAAAGTGCTTTTCACTATGCTGAGAAGAAGTAGAGACTGGGAAAGCTAATGACCATGAAGAGGACACAGGCATTCCTTCAGTGGGAGATCTTCCCAATACAGGTATTAGTAACCAAAGTTCTCTTGTTAAATCAAATGATATTCCTAGCTTTTTTTCATCTTCCTTTTAAAATTTTTTTTAGCTAGGGAAAAAAAGAAAAGATAGTGTGAGATAACTTATTGGGGACTTATAAAAATAAGGCTTTTTTAAAATGAAAGAATCAAGAAGGGCTGGGATTGTGGCTCAGAGGTAGAGTGCTCTCCTAGCACGGGTGGGACCAGGGTTCGATCCTCAGCACCACATAAAAATAAGGGCATTGTATTGTGTCCATCTTCACCTAAAAAATAATTATTAAATAAAAAAATGAGCCCATATTAAGAATCAAGAAAAGTAACAAATATACAAGACTTACATAATCTATGTAAGGTCAAATTTGGCCCCTGGACTCCTAGAACCCAAAGCAAAAATGAAAATATGATCAATTATATAATTCTTGTTGTCTAAGATGAATAAGGGCATATATTTCTTGAGCTACAGGACATTTTTTCTGGTATTGAACTCATAAAGGGAATTTGTCAACTGACCTATTCAAGGATGACCCATAGATAATATACTAAATGATGTTCTTTCCTAACATCAAAACCTAGCTAGCATCTTTCTATATATTATATTTCTATATATTTGTTATCATATTATATGTATACTAATACATAATTTTCATGTTTTCACAAATTTCTTTTGAATATATCACTAAAGAAGAACATAGTGTCTAACACCTTCTCCATAGCCTTCAGCTAAAAAGCTGACTCTAGAACCTTGCTATGTAAAATAAAGAGTCATCACTTCTTTGTAACTGATAAAGGCCTGAGATTGCCTCAAAACTGAGCTCTCAGGTTACATATTTTGAAATAAGGCTTTAAATACTTTTTATCTATTTTAGATATTTCTTTTTAAAAAATAAAAGCTTTAGAGAAACCTTCACATGCTACCTTTATTCAAGCATTTATAAGCAATTCACATAAAATTTTTAAAACCTGAAAATTCTGTAATCCCAGAAATTTGGGGGACAGGGAGGGATTGTAAGTTTTAGGCCAGCCTCAGCAATGTAGCAGTGAGGCCTATATCAGAATAAAAAAAAATTTAAGAAGAGCTGGTAATGTAAATCAGTGGTTAAGTGCCCCTAGATTCAATTTCCAGCACAAAAAAGAAAAATTTAGTTCCTTCTGTTTAAAGGAATGTAACAATGAGTATTTATGGTATTATTTCTATTACTTGTGCTTGTTATTTCTTTTCACAGAAAAGTTCTAGAAAGACCTTGGTTCAAAAGTCTAACTTATACTTTGTGTATTTTACATTTAAATAGATGCCAACCAATGGGCAAACTACCTGAAAACTATTTTTTTCGTCAGTCATTAACTCATATGCACTTTAAATGATCAGAAAATAATTTTTCAAGGGACTCTGAATATTTTTCACTTGTCCTCATACACTTATTTAAAATTTAAAATTGCAACCAGAAATCTCAAAACCCGGAAACTGCTGCACTCTATAGACCTCTGAGAGGATTGGTTTCCTCCCAGAAATTATGGCTGCTGAATGAAAAGGGGTCACATTTGTCCCTGTGTGGTGAAATACAAGCTGGAGCTGCCCAGCCGCAATTCTCAAGGTTGAGAATATTAATCATAGGAAGTGTTTATTCCTGAGGCATTCCTTTTTTGTTTTCTTTAGGACTGCCTACTTCAGAAGTCCAGCTTAAGTATGTTCAAAAGAAGAACATTCCAAAAAAGGGTTAAAATATTGAGGAAAGGCCCAAAGCATGTTGGAAGGCTGTGATTCCTTATGTTTGCATGTTTACTTGGTTTGGTTTCTTTTTGCATCGCTGTTTGTTCTCTGGATTTTCCTTCTTCCATTTTCAGAGGCACAAAGTAGTAGGGATGAAATGGGGAGGGCAGGAATCTATTGATTTTCTCATAATACAAGCACAGATTTTAGAAAGCGGAAGACATGGAAGGCCAGTGAAGGATACAGAAGGTTGGAACCACTGGTTCTTTCCCTCTTCTCTCCAGGCATAACTGCTGTTTGCTTCCAGCATCTGTGGTGCATTTTGGAATCTTTGCTTCTGCAAACCTCTACTACCTCTCCTCAGAAGGGCCAAAATTTAACCCTTTCATGGTGCCCCTCTCTTGTCAACTTAGTCTGTATCTCTAGTTAGAGGTGTTTATTTGATTTATTTTTTAAACTTTGAATAGAGTTATCAATTTTATTTAGATTATTAAATTAGGATATCATGTTAAATTTTACTTTTTCTCTTTTCTTGATTTTCATCAGCTGGAAAATAATGTCCAATACATACAACAAAAAGGTAGTAATTTAACAAAATAATCTGTGTCATTTAGGGTCTACATATAAGAATTATATTCCATATAGACTAAAGAATTACAACTTTTAGTCTTCTATTAATTGTAAATAAAGTGTGATCCATACCTTTAAGAAAATTTAGCTGTAGGAAGATATTTTAATTTCACATTTTAATACCATTCTATTAATAATTATGCTTACCACAGAAGAGAGGAAAATGGCTATTTTATCTTGCCAGAGTAGCAAATTAAATAACTGAAAAAGTAAAAGCCACAGAAGTAGTCTCTGAAGTTCACAGGATTCTTACTTTTCTATTAATAATTTTCCAGGTACCTTTTTAATATGAAGCTCACTAGAAGATGTCAAAATATTATGACAAGGTAGAAGAAGCTATAAACTTTCTGGAGTTTACAGTTTGCATGTCATTTGGTCCAACACATAGAGAGCTTAACACATTTAGAATTTATTAAAAATGAATTATTTTAATACTACTAACTATCTACAAATGGCAAGTGCAAGAAAGAGTGTGTTTTAAAGGAAAGGTTAGAAAAATAACAGAAGTAAAACAAAAACCAAAACTTTGCTAGTTTGCAGTTTATTTTTTAAGTCTTTGAAGTTTGGAATCCTGGAGGATATAGGCCATGTGTAAAGCTCTGAAATGTTAGGAGTGAAGTTTCAAATACTGGAAAATTGAAAGACACTCATTGTTTTAAAAGTTCTTCATCATACACCATAGCTGAAACAGTTAGCTTTTCAATGTTTTGAATGGCCAATGAATGCCACCTTTTTTCACTTTCAGGTAAAAATCTCTCTTTTTCTTAGTGAATGCTCAAAAAAGTGAAATGCAGGGAAAATACAGCATGCAGTTTCCGTGTCTTGCCTGCAGCTTCAGTACCAGTGACATAAGTATATAATACAGCAAGCAACTGATGGCACAGGGATCCTCATTTTTAGGGAGTTACAATTCAGTCTCATCACTTGTTCCAGGCTTAAACTTGGCATAGAAGTTCTTGATTGGAGTGTGCAGTTTTTTGTTTTACAAAATAAAGTCAAAATTAGTTTTCTTATTATTTTGTCAAATGCAGCCAAAAAATAACACAATTTTGGCTGAACATAGAAATTTTTATGCATCTCTAGTTTAAAATCAGTTTTAACTTTAAAAATGAGATGTTGCAGATATGTGTGGATAATGAAGACCAGGCCCAATTGGCAGAGCCTTAATGTTTGTGCACATGAGGCTATGCATAGACTAATATTAAACAGACAGCAAGACATCACATCAATGTACCTCTTCTCTGTTTAGAATAAAGTTATGGACAGAACTGTAGTCCCCAAAGTTTGTATGCTGAAGCCTTAACCCCGAATGTGACTTTATTTAGAGATATGGCCTTTAAGAAGGAAATTATGGTTAATTGAGGTCATAAGGGTAGATCTCTAAACTGGCAGGAACAGTGTCATCATGAGAAAAAAAAAAAAAAGAGACCATGTGAGGATTTAGAGCCATCTACAAGCCAGAAAGAGAGATTGCACCAGAAACCAACCCTGACCAAATCTTGGCCTTAGACTGCTACCCAATAGAGCTACAAAATACATTTTTGTTGTTAAAGTAAAGCAGACTGTTGTGTTTTCTTATGACAGTCCAAGTAGACTAATACACATAAGAAAAACTAAAAGTATTTAGATTTATCACCAAATATTTATATTTTAACTACTTTAAGTTCATTTGCTTTTATTCATACAATTCTTCAAAGAGGTTCATTTGGTGACATCTTATATTCTTCCTCAAATAAGTTTGTAGTAGTAAGTCCAAACTGACTCATTGCCATGATGGTGTGTTTATAATAGCCATTTGCTAAAGATAATTTTCAGAAATTTGCTTTTCTTCTGAGTGTTCAGGCTGAAGATGTTCCTTTTCCTTTGTTTTATATTAGTCTCAAGTCTTATGTTAACAAGACTTTAAAATTATTTAAATTATTCAGAATCATAGTTGCCAAAGGTAAGTGTTAAAATTGGTTCCTATAATACTCACTATTTTGAGGGCACAGGTAATTTCTTCCAAAGATCTACAACCTCAAAACAAGCTGATGTTCATAGTTCCTATGCTACTTCTTGTTTTGCTCAGGTATTTCCCTAGTCCTGCTCTGTTGTCCTGAGGGATCAAATTTAGGGAAATTTACTACTTCATTCTCCAATGCTATAGACTGAAATAGCTTATTCTTTTTAATCCCCACCCCAAATTTCCCATATGTGTCATTATTAGGACTCTGCTGTTCATTGAGAGGAAAACAGGAAGAGAAGGTCTTGTTGGGTGAAAGACCGATGAGTCCACTTTGGGACATGTTGAGTTTGAAGCATCTATGGATTATCCTGTAAGAGACAGTCAATGAGTAGATGGGTAAAGGAATCTGAAAAGGGAAGAGGTTGGGGCTGCTGTAAATTGGGAAAGCAAGGGTAGGCTGAGATCACTTAGTCTATAAAGAGAGAAGATAGCAAGCAGGTACTACAGCAATTAACAGATAACTTGGTGGGATTTGGACAGGGACAGGAGATAAGAAAACCAGAACTATGTATCAGATAAACATGTTGGGTGAGGGCAGGCAATGACAGCAGTGTAAAATTCAGTAGAGAATTGAAGCCATATTTAAAGATAGGTAGTCAGTGTAGTTAGGTAAATCGGGTCTAATATCGAGTAAAATCGAAAATGGAAGCCATATTGAGAGAATTCCGGGAAAATCAGAACAACTCTTGGAATGTGAATCAAGTCCGGGAAAAGCAGGACAACTCATGGAATGTTAATGTCCTCAAGGCCCAGAGCCCATCCCAAAGAAATGTTAATGAAACAGCTCCCAGCAAACTTGAAGACACTGACTCAAAAGTCCTTCTGGCCCAGATTACTTCTTTGGCCCACCTGTGCCCCACTCTTCAGGCCTTCCCACCTACATTCCACCACTGAAGGAACTATAAAATGGGGAAACAACTGCACTCCCACAGATTCCATCTCTTGGGTCCCCTTCTTCCTCAGGGAGAAGTCTTTTCTGCTGTCCTTTAATAAAGCCTCTACTTTCCACTCTGACCTTGCCTTGGCATGCTTCTCTGCTGCTATTCTTCAACATTGGGGAAGCAAGGACTCATCACCGGTCAACAGCAGTAACAGAATGACCTGAAGAGTGTGGATTTATTTCTTCAAGAACTACAAAGTATTTGTAAGAGTAGAGAGTAGGGCAATGGGGACAGAAGTCTGGCTACAATGGACAGAGGAATAGAGTGCATATCAAGTACTCAGATTGTTCATGATCAGCAAAGGAAGCAAGCAGGGTATGGAGGAATTTAAAGGTTGAAGAAGGTTTATTTACTTCATTTTTTTTAAATAGGGGCAAAATTTATACACGGAAGGGATACTAATAGTAGAGAGGAAGATGTTTAAAATGCATTTGTTTTCTTTTAAGAAAACTGTTTTGAACACCAACTATGTATCATGTACTGTGTTACTGAGGATCCAAGGATGGATTAAATGATCATGACTGATCCTCTACTATTGAATATACCAGATGAACCAAAGTTTCCAAGTAAGTGAAATTAGGATCCAAGTGGAGTTATTAGCCTCAAGAAGGAAGGAAATTGGTTATTTGACAGAATGGAGATAAAGTGGACATGATGAATGACACAGACATGTTTACTTTCAAGGATACAGTGGGTGTTATCATCCAGCTGGTAGATGGGGGCAGGTAGAGGGTCATGCCAGGGGTTGATGGCACAGGTCAGTTCTCATCCCAGCACACAGGCCAGACCATGACAAATGTCAAAACCTAACTGCATGCCTAAAAGAGGAGGAAAAAATCAACTAGCCAGATTCTGACATCAGAAGCTGTCAAGAAGTTAGGTTAAGCAAACAAAACAAGCAAACTGAATGAATAAATTGACGAATAAACAAATGAAACAAGAAGGGAGAGAAGAAGAGAGAGGAAAACATATAAGGAGGAAAGAAGATGAAGGGAGGGGAGAGCAAACACGGGAAAATAAAGATTTAAATTATAGAACATGAAGTTACTTTAGAAGGGTAAAGAGAGACTTGAAGTAAAAGCAGCTAGGGAAGTGAAGATAAAGTTGCAAAGTAGGAGTAAGAAAGCTAGAAATGTTAGAGATGTGTCCAGAGGTAGAATTTTGGAGTTCAAACACAGAGGAAATCTAGGAATGGGAGAGTCTAGAATGTAGCCACAGCAGGTTACCAGAGTATAAAATGTCTAGGAAATAGGAACTTTTAGGCTTGTATGAGCCCCCAGGAAATATGAGGAAGGATGACAGCACTTCAAGGGACAAGTAAAACTGGGAGCCTGGTACCAATGTCCTTGACAAACAGAAGAGAGGGATTGATATCCACAGAAGGACTGAAATGACATTAGGAATAAGTCTCAAGATATAATAAGAATTTTTACTGGAAGATACAGGCGTAATCCTCCAGAAAAATCAATAGGTAACTTCAAACTATGTGAAAATGGTATGAATAAATAATCTATTGTAGATGGTTGCTAGAAAACTCCTGCTCTTAGCGGGGGTAGGGGAGGGCACTAGTTTTAGTTAGGGCAAAGGAGTTGCGTGGAATATTCTATGGTAAATAAGTGTTAAAGCAGAACATGGCTATAAGAAGGTATGGAGGACATCTGAAAATGATCCACAGGGTAGTAAATAACCAGCAAAATCGTGTTGATTCAGGAGAGCAATTATGACTATGAAATCTTGAGTTTGAACAGTAGCTTAGAAATGAATGGCAATATTGAGAGGTATGATGGTACCAAATAGAATTTATATATATATATTTTTTTCCAGCACCTCCTGAAGGCTAAAAAAAAAAAGTTGGCATTTGTTGCCACTCATCACAAGGGCCCTGGAAGCTGAGTGCTGTCCTGTAGCACAGGTGAGGAACAGAATCTGTGTTTTGAGGGGACCCTCCACAGTTACAGCTCAGCCTTCCTTAGTCCACTATACAAGGTGCTGCTCTGGAGCATGGATGGACTCCTTGCTATACAGATTTAACGATTCTATTGATTTGGGAAGAAAAATCTGTTCTCTCCCCTTAATTTCAAAGGTTGTACTCTTGGAGTCCCCTTCAGGATTACAAGCAGAAACCATAAGAAAATAGATGTGGTAAATAAATGCAAAGAACCAAACTACCCAAGAGATTGAGATAAAAAGGAAATGTAGGGAGAAAAAAACCCAAGTACTGTTTTAATAAATTAACTTACATTATAAGTAGATTAACTTAGTATATAATATTGTATTATAATTATTAATATATTTATAATAAATTAAATACTAATCACACTCTAAGTACTCAAAGAGTATATTAAAAGAAAGACTACTTCCTGCTGCTCTGCCAAACCATCCAAGTCAAAGAATTTAGTGGATAAAACATCTGTCACCCCATTTAATTTTGCACATATGTGAAAATGCAAAAGAATTTGTGTCCAAATACCATCAACATGGCAGCCTCTTTGACTTTTTTTTTCCAGATCAGGGAAATTAGCAAAAACAACTTTCTAAAATGCCCCAAAGGTGATTTCAGGTTTCAGATATGTTATCGGGACATAGGCTAATAACAAAGTTACTCTGTTTCCCATATAACTTGTTGTTGCTGGAGAGGAAAACACTGCCTGTGGATCATCAAATATTGCAATCCTTGCCTTTCAATTAACTACTTAACTGAACAATTTATTTCTATTCTTCTGACTTCAAAGTTTTATTTGAAGTGGCTACATTTTGGTATAACTCTTCAATTTTTACATGGTCTCATAGTTTCATAAAATAATAAGAACATTACCACTACCTATTTGAAGATGAAAACATCCATCAATTTTCTGATTGAATGACTGATTACTTCTCTGGTCCTCAAAATGCTTTCTTGTTATCCAGAATGCCACACTTCTTTGATCTAACTAACCCTTCTCTGTCTTTGCTAATTAGGTCTTCTTCATCAACCAGACCTATGTGTTACAGGGCGTATTCTCTGGAAGTCTTCTCTATCTTGTCCATTCACATGATTTCAAATACCACTATACTTGCATGACTCACAAATTAATATCTCCAAACCAGACCTCTTCACCAAACTCCAACATGGATATTCAGCTATTCTCTCCATCTCCATTTGGATCTGTATGTGGTATCTCTCTTGGTCTGTTATCCATTGCTCTAACAAAATATCTAAGGCTGAGCAATTTATGAAGAAAAGAGATATACTTAGCTCAGTTTTGGAGGCTGAAAGTCCAAATTCAAGAAATATAGGGGGAAGAACAAGTATTATCTTAACAAATTAACTTACTTTATAAGTAGATTAAGTTAGTATATAATATTTTCTTATTATATTAACATATTTATAATAAATGAAGTACTAATAGCTCTATAAACTCAAAGAATATTTTAAAGGAAAGAATATTTCCTGCTCTAATGAGGGCCTCATAATGGATGATGTCATGGTGGGAAAGTATACAGAAGAGATCACATGGTGGAATAGAAAGTCAAGAGAGTGGGATGCCATCAGGTTTCCTTTTTAATAATTACTCATTTTGATGGGAACTATGAAAAACTATCTTAATCCCTTCTAAAGGCACCATCCCCAGTGGCCTAATTACTTTGCAATAAGCCCCTCCTTTTAAAAGTTCCACTACCCTTTCAACATCATCACTTTGAGGACAAAGATTCCAATACCAAACCTTTGGGGGAACACACTCAAACAATGTTCAAACTGTAGCAGCATCACAAAATTTGGTATATCTAAAATGCAAACTCCAGATTCAAACTCTCTGTATATGCACCTCTCACAGTCTCTCTAAATGAATGACTATTTCATCCTTAGAGATACTTGGTCAAAACACCTGAAGTCATCCTTGAGTCATTCTCTTTCTTATACCTGATCCCCAACATCAGAATTCTCTTTTTCCTTTATTTTCAAAATATACCCAGACATTCCTAAGCATCCCCACTATTATCATCCATCAAAGTGGCATCATCTTTTAATTGGCTTATTAAATAATTGCTATCTGTGCTTCCATTCTTATTCCTGCTACAAACCATTCTTATTTCATCCAGAGAAAGATCCTTTTTATTTCAGATCTTGTCACGTTTCTGAGCAAAGCTCTCCAATAGCTTCATATATCAAAAATGGAAGCAATGTTCTGTGCCTTTCCTACTCCTTTTATGTCTCTAACCTCTTTTGCTTTAAGTCACTCCTCTAGGGCAACACTGGCCCCTCGGTGCTATGCCCCAAGCACACCCTCTTTGCCACTACTTCATGGTGCTTGCTCTTGTTTCTTCCTCTGCATGAAAGCACCTTTCCCTACATAGCCTCATGACTTACTACCTCAGTTTCTTCAGTTTTTTGCTCAAATGTTATCTTGTAAATGAGACTTTTCTTTCTTATCCTTTTAATAAACAACTCCATCTCTAGTACCAGTCTTCTGGCCTGCTTAATTTTTTCTCTAAAGAACCTACGATCATCTATCATATTATATATTTTTATTAACTCCTTGTCTACCTTCCTCAACTAAAACAAACTCTGTTGACAGGATGGGGATATAGATCAGTAGTAGAGCACCTGTCCAGCATGTATAAAGCCCTAGGCTCAATCCCCAGCACTGCCAAAATAAATAAATAAACTCTGTGGGTACAATGATTTTTATGTTGTGATCACTACTATATTCTTTGATGCTTAGGGTAATAATGGATATGTAGTGGGTACTAATGAATACCAGATAATGAATGGATAAAGCATGATTCACTTGTGTATGAGTCACTGAATACTATATACTTCTGGCTGCCAAATTTACATCTGAAAATATTAACTTTAAAAATTAAAAAGCATTTCAAAGAGATACTTAGTCCCTGGGACTACATATGACAAAATGTAACAGATCATTCATCACCATTTTTTTTCTTTTCCTACTCTCCAGAAATTATCTTCAACTTTGCTAGTCCACTTTTGAAATTTCTTATTGCACCTTTTTGCTAAATCTCATTGTTGCTCTCCAAGTATTGCTTTTACATAGCATTATATCCTTGCTTTTAAGAATACTGAATCATGCATAAAAGTATAAAGAAGGAGAGAGAAGGTTCACTTCAATTCTCATATAATCTGAAGAACTATTATTTTCATTTGTACCTTTGTATTGCTTTTATAGGCATTTTCACATGAATATCTTAGTTTTTCTTTCTTCTGTTTCAAGTTTCCTCAAATGTTTGCTAAACCTTGGTTATCTTTTTACATTTAGGAATCAGGCAATAAAAACCTATTTGTGCAGGCAGTGGTGCTAGTGGGATTTGTGTGTGTGTGTGTGTGTGTGTGTGTGTGTATGGTAATCTGGCCCTTATGCTCCTATATTCCAGAAGGTAAGTAATTTGCTTGGATACCAACTCCAATACCAGTCTCTTATGTTGAATCCAAACAGTGACATATTTCTGAAGATGCTGATATTTTGCCTGAGTTGAGGCTCCCTGGTAGACCAACCATATCCATTATGGAAGCATCCAATTATTATGCATTCCATCTATAAATTTCTAACTAATTCCCTTTCTTTCCAATTCACTTTTCACTCCTATCAGACCTGCATCCCTAAAAGTCATGAGCCTCTTCAAAATCCAGCAGACAGATGAACTCCCTCCTAGTTCCTGGACCCCTCTTCTTCTGCTTCCTCCAAACTCTCTCTCCAAATTGCTTTCTGTCTGCCATAAAATTGTTGAAAATTTTCAACTACTAGCAGACACCTGCTGTTATTTCTTAGGTGGGGTGTGTGTGTGTGTGTGTACATACTTGCATGTGTGTGTTTATATATTTATATATTTTGATTTGGGGAACTGGACCCAGGACACTTTACTATTAGGCTATATCCCCAGCCTTGTTTATTTTTTGAGATAGGGTCTGACTAGTTGCTGAGGGCCTTAGTAAATTGTTTAAATTTTTATGCCTCAGCCTTCTGAATTGCTGGGATTACAGGCTGCACCACCACACCCAGCTGGTGTGCTTACATCTTTAACCCTTTTCACTGAGGGTCTGAGATGGTGAAGGGCATAATACCATGTGATTAGTGTGTCATCTCAAACTAAAAATAATTTGGGGTGTGGTGCATGAAAATTATGTTTATTGTTTAATTGAAGCACGTGGAAAACTTGTTAAAATTTAGATTACTGAGCCACACTACAGACTAAAATGAATTAAGATTTATAAGACAAAATATATTCATACTAAAATTTAAGAAGAAATTAAAGAAATCAAACATCTCATAGTTTGAGCACTGTTAATGGAATTTAAATGTCTAACCACCTGAATGCTGAGAGAAAATTCTGTTGCCTATCAAAAACAGCAATGTTGGTAATATGCAAGTTTTGGTGAACAAAAGCATGATCTCTCCTTATAGTTTTATCAAGTTTCAAATCTTTCCTTAAGTAAAGAAAAGGGACTATCTATTCTATATCCCTGTAGAATAACAGGTGAATGCATGTTATGTCAATCACATGAAACTTGATAAGATTATAGTTTCTTTGAGACTTAGTCATGGTTTATGTTGACTCTTCAAGTCAGGCATGTTAATAACTTGTGCCAGTTTTAGTTTCTGCTCTGCTCTAAATCTCTGTGCAGACACTAGGGGCTGCTTTAATGTAAACATTCAAAGTACCACATGCATCATCGTGGCCATCTGTTTTTACTCCCATTTCTCATGGTGTCTCTGACTTCAACTAATAATGCAAACATCATTTTGAAATTAATCATCGACAGAGTAGTGTGAATTGTTTTAAGTTAAATTAACATCTCTGAAGATGACTAATGGAAAACACCAATGCGAACAGATGTTTTCATTTGGGGAAATGTGTTATATCCCTTCAAACAAATCCCATAATCTACCCCCACAATTTCTACTGCTTAAAAAGTAATCAAGTAAAATATAATAATTTAATTACATTATTTCTCAAACTTATTGTTGTACCACATTTTTCTCACCCAGATTGGTTTGATGGCCCCTTTAATGTTAGCAATATTAACAATAGTGGCTTTAGCTCCAAAAGGCATTAAATTTCTATCATGTAAAGTGTATCTGATTGTTGGTTTATTTTACAAAAGTCTTTACCCAAATAGCAGCATGTTAACATAACTTAGCTAGTTCCATATAGGATACTCATGGCCTTTACAAACCTAAGAGACCAATAAATTCTCAGAAGAAATTCTAAAAGTAATTTTATCCTCCCTTCTTTCCCAGAAATGGCAGTAGCCAGAAGAAACTAATTTGGACTTACATGTCCTATAATTTATTCTGTGGGTGGGTATCAAGATGAACAAGTAGGAAATGAAATGAATAACTGAGAGCCTGTTGGTTCCAACAGGATGATGTAATTGACTGAAAGACAGAGCCAGGCAAAGGCCCCATAAAGCATTCACTACCAGGATACTGTTCCTCTGAGGCAAAGATCTACTGAGGTCTTCTGGAAATTACCCTTTGTAGTTCTTCTGGTGGCTTTATCCATTTTAACCCCATCAACTGTTCTGAACTCAACGAGAGTCTCCCTGCTGGTAGGAGAAGTAACAACCCTAACATAGGTCTGAGTTGTCATTGCAGGATGTTGCAAAAGCCCATTTCCCAAGAAAAACCTTACAAGTAGCAGGCACAGAAATTACACATGATGGGTTCTAGTCACTCACTGGATCATTATCAGAGCATTGTAGCCAGTCTTAAATTAGGTTCCATCTCATCAATAGCTTAGTTTGTTTACAGTAATAGGCGAAGAAGGTAAGGAGGAGACCAAGCTAATCTAAACCATCTATTACTGAAACTTCTTTCCTTCAAGTGTGTAAAATATCATCAAAAGAGAAAAGGAAATGAATCTATAATGTTGTCAAAAGATTGTTTAAAAAAACTTTAGCATTAAAAAAGTTTACAATGAAAGTATTTTGGTAGGTAATACCATATTGATCATGTATCAGTCAGAACTATGTCATATTTATCAGTACTGAATAAGAAAGTCACTCCTATACTGAAAAACAAACTGAATTAAAATATTTTTAAGTGAGTTCTTATAATGTACTCAATTGCTGTGTTGGCCCTCATTATAAACTGCACTGTACCTTCCCAAAATTCATTTGTTGAAGTCTTAACCCCCAAATCTGACTCTACTTGAATATAGAACCTTTGAAGAAATAATTAATCACCTAATCCAATCCTTATAACAAGAGGCAATTTGTACACACAGAGACAGACAGGATGAATGTACACTGAGGAAAGACCGTGTGAGGACTGAGCAAGGAGGTAGACGAGATCAAGCCAGGAAGAGTGGCTTCAGAAGAATCCAACCCTGCAGATATCCTCATCTTTGCCTTCCACCTCCAGAGCTCTGAGGAAATACATGTCTGTGGTTTAAGCCACCCAACTTGTGGTATTTTGTTATGACAATTCTAGCCAAATAATACAACTCCTACTCACAGGACAGGTACCATGGGCTGGATGAGTTGAGCAGTCTGCTGAGAGCCCGCTCCCTCTTCCAGCTGCTGGTTCACCTAGTAACACTCTCATTGTTCCTCTCCAGTGCTAGAAAAATATATTGAAATCCACAAGGCTTTTCAATTTCCCACTAAGAACAGTCATCTTCCTTATTTTTGTTTCAGATTGACCACGTTTGGTTTTTATTCTGATGGAAATTACATAATTTGTTTAGTAGGCTAGAGGAAAGATTTTAGTCATTTCACATACCTGAAAGTTCGAAATTGGCACCATAAGAATGGTCATTGTTATATTTGTTAATAATAAAAAGTAAGAGAGAGAAAAGAATTCCTACAACCGCCCCCCTCCACCCGGCCCCAGTGCTGGAGATTGAACTCTGGGCCTCCTACACGCAAGGTGAGTGTTTTAACACTGAGCTAAAGAATAAAGTATTATAGAGTGTTATAGAGCACCCTTGACAGACAATTTAAACAGTTAGAAAACACTGCCTTCTCCACTGTCTTTTCAAAGGTGCTGCTTTTGTTTCAGCTCTTGTCATGGTAACAGCTACTAATTCACTACTCTTCCCTGATGAACTGCAAAAAAAAAAAAAAAAAAAAAAAACTGGTTCCTAATATTTTTTTTTTATGACTGAAAAAATAATTTAAAAAAAAGTGAATTTGGGAGCATCTATATGGTACTTGGTGAAAAAAATATTGTGGCATTTTCTTTATATTTTATGATTACAATAATAGGTAAGATTGTAATATTGAATGAGACTTTCTGAAAATTTATTTTTAAAACTTTTAAGAAATATGAAACTTCTTCTGTGGATGTAAAAGTTTTAGTAAATGTAAATGGCTTTCTTATAGAAATATGAGAGGCAGATAATGCTTTGTTTAAATTGTATTTTAAGGATACAATCAATCTTAAAATTAAAAATTTCTTCCTTCTTTTTCTGTGAGAAATAGTGAACATTCTTGTGGTAATGCTAATTTTGAACCTTCAAGATTTGAAATTACTAAAGATTATCCTCAGTCCTACACAAATGTTGCTTTGCTACTCTTAATTATTTAGAATTCAAATGTTAACAATAGCTTAAAAAAAATCCTGACGGGTGAGACACTGTTGGTCTCATTTCTTTACTACTCTATTAGTACACGTTAATGCATCTTAATTAAGCTCCTCAGAAGCTGAAAAAAATATCAAATGTTCTGTTTTGAAAGTCAATTAACAATCTGTTCTAAAAATATGCAAACATGCAAAGTATGAAACCAGACCTCCCTCCCTCCATCCCTTCCCCACACACGTGCACACGCACATGCTATTAATCAATTATTTTGCAAACTCTTGCAGAATTCTACTTGGGCAATCAATGTACTGCATTATGAAGTAGTGTTATGATCATAGTTCTTTGAAAAAAAGTTGAAAATATTATTTTAACAGCATGACTTATTATTATATTCACCATTTTATAATATTTTTAATGTGGAATATGGACCTATGAATGAACACATATGCAAACGTCTCCCCATTCGGAAAAGTAACATTTCTGGATTCCAGGGTTTAAAAAAAACTCTTGATATAAGTCTTGTACACTTTCCTGCAACCTATCAGTATTATCAGTACACAAAGATACTCAATGTTTCCTTAGTATTTTATTTGCTTCAAGTATTCTTTACCACTTTGAGTATTTTATTTTTTCTAATTCAATTTGGAACTTCTTTTGAAAAAACATGAAATTATTTTAAGCATTTTTCTTAGAATTTTAAGTACTGTAATACTAAGCAAGCATAATTAAACCTCTGTGGAATCATTCATCTGCAGTAAAATCATTTTTCATATACAAATCTGGGTTCATGTTGTTTCTTTTATATTTGGCATAAGTGTTAGCACATTTACCGATATTATTGTTGTTGTTGTTGTTGTTGTTGTTATTATTATTATTATTTGGAAAGGGAAGCTTTTCTATTTTTTATTCTCTTTCCTTCTTTTCTCTCATATGCAGAATTTGTAAGTTTCTATACAGACTGTACAATTAACATTTCATAGTTATATGAAGTCACCCCTGCTCTGCAGCCTTATTCATTAATCCTGCTTCTAGAATCATGAATTGTGGTAAGTGATCTTTAAACTATGCTTTTAAAAAATATGTGCCAACATAGTTTATTTGGCTCTACTGCTTTTACTACATATTCTTTTCAGAAAAATGAGCCATTTATCTAGAAAAAGAGAAAAATAATTGGGCATGATGCAAACAAAAATATTTGAGTTATTTCCCATTATGTTATTCAATTAGTGAGTAACAAGATATTTCACTTTGTGAATCAGATAATTTTCTAGCTTTGAGAAAGAAATTATACACATTATGGCGAGAAAAATACTTAAAATTAGTAAATCAAATATAAAATACTTAAGGAGATCATGTGCCTTTTGTGCTTCAGAAAATTAATTGCTTGTTTTTTTTGTTTTTAGGTTTGGCATTCTTAGAAATAACAGAAAACAAGACACATAGAAAATTCAAAAATTAATTATATAGTAAGAAAAATAGAAACTATTAACACCTTATTTTATTCAACTTCACTGGAATTATTTAAATTCAGAAAAGGTAAACATAGCATCATAAATGATTTTTTAAATAATTTTCTGAATCCATTAAGGCATGTACTCTCCTTTAATAAAATTGTTCAATTATGTTCAGTTTTTATTTTTAAATCTTTTAAACATCTATATAAAGAAACTATGAAATTCTATGAAGAATCAGATGTGAATAATTTTATTTTTTATTAATAGCCAATAAAGAAATAAGGAAAGCTAAAATGAAAACTCAAATAATTAACAAGTCAATCATTGTACTTAACAGTAACTAAAAATGGATTATTAATAACAATAAAATTAACACATAACTTCAATATGAAAATTTGGAGAAAAAATAAATATTAAGAAAAACTTAAGAGTTCATTTGTTTCTACAAAAACAATAACTTCACTTATAAATGTCAGGATTCAAATAATAATTAGATTGAGGTGGAAAAGTGAGGGACAGAATTTCCATGTCATCATTCAATACTTGCCTAAAAATAAAAATGAAATAAGAAGCCAGGTGGTATATCTTGGCCCTATTTGAATATACGACCATCTGCCAAAGGATTTGGTATAATTTGTAGAATGCACCAGAGGAAGATGCATAATTTCTTATCTTCACCTAATCCTCCAAGAAATAAGTACACTATTTTGCCTGATACTATTGAGTTCTGCCCCTGGGGAGACAGGAGATTTAATAATGGCTTAGAGTATATAGTGTCTCCCCCAGGTTTATAACTGCCTCATCATCGAGAGCCCAAACACTCTCATTTAGAAACATGTTTTATAAATTTCTACAATCTACATATCATTATTTTTTTCAGAATATTTTGAAACCCTACAATTTGAACCCTAAAAAATTATTTGTGAAGCTGAAATTAAGTATGTTACTTTCTGACAGTGAATCCAGAGACATTCACTCTTATGTTCAATGCCACAAAATCTATATGCAGCAGAAAACTCGTTGTTCTCCCAGTCTGAGGTACTCGGGATGGTGATTTTTTCAGAGGCAGTACCTAGATCTCTTAGCAAAGGAAGAGTAAAGAACTTTTCCAAGTTACCTATATCCAAAACTATCTTAAACATTAAATGTTAAGCTTTTGATGTTTAACATTAAATATCATGTTTATATAAGATACAAATGTATATCTATGATTAAATAGTATTATATTAAATAGTATCTCAAAGATAAACCCAACCAAATATATCATTAATTTTCAACACTTCCATAAAACTTTCCAAACTTACTATATTAACAGAATGATTATTAGAGTTTGTAATCAGATAAATAGAAGGAACTAAACATTCTTAAATGCTATAA
The DNA here is from genome assembly GCF_045843805.1 of Urocitellus parryii. Lineage (NCBI taxonomy): Eukaryota > Metazoa > Chordata > Mammalia > Rodentia > Sciuridae > Urocitellus > Urocitellus parryii. Next base: position 81,511,747 of record NC_135540.1, read on the forward strand.
GTAATGCTTATAATACTATAAGCAATCAATAATATAGCCCCCAAGATGTTCTGACTCTTTCACCACCAGACACCACAGTTGCTGATAAAAGTATAATAAAAGAGCTAATACGGTTTGAATCTGGAATGTCCTCCAAAAGTTCATGTGTTGAAGGCAGAATGTCCAGATGTGGGATTTTTAGCAAATGACTGGCTCATGAGGAGTCTGACTACATTAGTGAATTAGTAATTTGAATGGACTACTAGGTGGTAAATGTAGGCAGATGGGGCATGGCTGAACCCTGTGGGGACCATAACTTAACCCGGGTTCACTCATTAGCATTCTCTCTCTCCCTCCCTTGCCCCCTCCCCTGCTTTTCCTAATTGCCAAGAGCTTAGCAGCTACCCTTTGCCACATTGTTATGCCTCATCTCACATCCAGAGTAAAGAGCCAGCTGACTATGGACCAAAATTTCTGGAATTGTGAGCCAAAATAAACCTTTCACCTTTCCAAGTTGTCTGTTTCAGGTATTTTGGTCGCAGCAATGAAAATCTGACTAACATCAGAGGCACTAACAGTAAATAAAGAAGCTGTCCAGAAGAAAACCACTTCATTTGACTGGAGAAAATTAGAGTCTATAGGATTGCCACAAAATGGGGAAATCCAAACAAACAAACAAAAAAAAAAGCCCATTGACAGAGCTACAAGATACATAAGACAGATATGGACCCACTCTACAGAGTGCAGGGTTGTTGCTACCCAAAGAGAAGGAAGACAGGCAGCAGGAGAGGATGCACAGGTGCATAAACATTAGAACATACAAAGACCTGTGTGACATGCTGAGGAGCTAGAACTCATCCCTGTAATCCAGTGTCATACTCAACTGTATTAGAGGAAGGTCTTGGTATGACTGGTACTATAGAAAAATTAAACTGGAAAAAATGTAGAATACCAAACAGGAAAGAGGAGGAAAGGGTAGGGTGAGAGGATGATGTGAAATATGAAATCAAGGTGGCAACTACTAGAACTACAGTCACTAAGCCCTACTAGAGAGGATAAGAATCTAGTCAAAGAAAGAAGTTTGCATTTATAAGATATCAGTAGGCATAATCAAAAGAACCTCAAGATTAATTTTATAGAGGGTATATAAAAATAATAGTAGTAAATTATAAAGTTAATATATAAATCAAGTCGCTTTTCTAAACACCATTGAGTAATTACAAAAGAAAATTCCAAAAAAAAATCCACTTAAAACAGCAATTTAAAAAGGTCTAATTGTAAACCCAATAATAAAAAAGATACATTACCATATTTTAAATACTTATTGAAGAAAATAAATAGTAAATAAATTTGTAGACACATCACATTCTTGTATAAAATGACTTAATATGTCATACACTTGCCAATTTTTCTATCAAATACAATATAAATTAAAAGACCTAGACAATATTAAAAATGTGAACAAGCATTGTAAATACCAATTTAAAAAATAAGAAGGAAAATGTAAGGATTTCTAAAAAGAGAAGATGCTAAAATTAAATCAGTGTGTTAATGGATTTAAAAAAATGACAAACAGACAAATGGAAAAGACAGTAAAAAATAAAACCTAATCCAGATGGGAATTTATTTTATGGCAAAAGTAACATTTCAATTCAGAAATAGTTTCCTGGCTTATTCATTCTTATCAGATTTTTATTCAAATGTTTCCTTCTCAGCATGGTCTTTACTCTCAAATTGCACCTCACACTAATCTCCCTATTCCTTTTACCTGTATTAATTGTCTCCTTATCACACACCACCACCTAATAAATTACACATCATTTTTACTTATTTTTCTTGTTTATTATCCAATTTCCCCAGCTAGATTGCAAGCTTCCTGAAAGCAAAGATATTTCTTCTATTCTTTCACTTCTCAGTGCCTATAGGACTACCTGGAACAAACCAAGACCTCAAAACATTTTTGATGAATCAAAGAAAGAATGAATAAAAGGTCAAAGAGGGAAATGTAGAGAAAGTGGTGTAATTAGGGTAACCAGGAAGGGTAGAATGACAGTAGCATTGTAAATTGCAGAGGGGCCTAGTTAGGTAAGTAGTCAAAGTGTCCATAGGAGTAATCATTAGGATGTCAGAAATTACTTTGGCAAGAGTCGTCTGAGAAACAATCATCCCTTTCATCTCTTGCATTTCCACACCTGTTGCTACCAGAGATACTGTCTTTTGTTCTAGAATATCCTTTCAAGGATGTTTAGATAGTGAATAGCTTTGGAAGATGTAGTATCTATCTGTAGTGTAAAAGGTAGGTTTGCTTATAACCTTGGAACAGGTGCATGCTTGCTTACTGGCCATTAGAAACAATCAGGGGCTCTCTGACCCTCAGGACTTCTCTTCTGTAATGCAACTCACTGAGTTCACAGGGGTTACTTTCCCTCATTGTGTTCTCTTTTGGAAACTGTGGTTCACAGAACAGATGCAAAAGATGTGATACTCTTGCTGCTGGCTTTTTGGTCAATAATAAATTGCTCTTCAACTCTAATCCAGGAATCTTGATCTCCTGCCAGCATCCACTAAATTATGGCAGGCTAACTTATCAGTGTGAAAGTGGAGTGAAATCGCAGATCTTTGATAGTTCTAGAAAGATAGATGGCAAAATGACAGGAGTCTGTATATATACACCAATACTAGCAGTGATGTAGTCAATTGATTCCACTCAATGTAATGCCTTAGAAACCTCACCCCCTCTTTCACATAGACAACATTCAGCTACATTTATAACACCTATGCAGGACAGTTCAACACAGTCATTTATCTAGCTATCATAACTGTTAATTTCAAGTAATATACTCACTCTGGCTAGCCCTATAGTTTCTGGAGAATGTAAGAGATATGGAACAGAAATTACCAGATTGTATGAACATGAAACAGAGTTATTTGAAGCAACCCATAAAATCATGAGCAGGAAATAAATACTTTTGTACACAACTGAGATTTTAATGTAGTGTGTTATACAGCACTAGCTATCTGATACGAGACTTAAACTGTCAATCCTTTCGATTCTGATAAAAGCTTACTTCTTTATGCCACATTCTAGAGGTTGGCAACACAAGACTAGTATGGCGGCTCTGCTATAAAAGTTACCCAAGAACAAAAGCTACTACCGTTTTGTTGCTCTACCCTCCTCCCCACCCCACCCCAAATCAACTTTACTTTGTTTTCCATGATAACTTAAAACCCTTACTTATGTTCCAAAAAGAATAATGTGGAGGAAGAGCAGCAGAACAACCAACTTCCCTAGATTTCACACCTGCCAAGTTTCCTCACATCTCAACAGCCAAATATTGTAAGTCGTGTGACCACAACCAACTTCAAGGGAGGTAAGAAAACTTGTTTTATTTTTGGCAGTCTTCTACATAGCTAAAAATCAGGAGCCATCTCACTATGAAAACAAGAAAAAAGGGAAATTGGATTAGGACTAACAAGCTTTGTTACCATTTATCCATGTGGCACCCCAAATATTCATGCAAAACCTAATGAAGAGCATATCTATCACCTCCACAAGGGAGAGGTCCAATTGATACTGCATCCAGATAAAAGTCCCTCATTTCTAGTGATATGTAGTCTCTTGCATTAGGATAGATATGGAGACTCTGGTTTAGCAATCTATAAACTAAAATATAAGTTTATCTGTCTCTAATATACTCAACACTGAAGGCTTATGAAGAAACTAAATATGGCAGTCTAAACTGCCCCTCACCAGCAAAGGGGAATTGGGAAACACACAGCAGTCACTGGGTCATGGCAGTAATTCACTCCCACTAGGTGGGGATCACAGTATTACTTAATCCAACCATGGAGTAAATCCCTTGTTTAGGCCTTTCTAGAAACCCTGAAGAAATGACTGTTCTTTCCCAAAGCCCTTGCATCTACCTTCTGCAACGTGCTTTCCTATCTTTTGTCCTCCATTGTCATAAATCAAGTAGGCATCACAGAGATTACTCTTCTTGGAAACTGAAATGTTGTTGTAGCCTGCTTCTTGCTGATCTATGGTTTGGCAACCCAAGGATTTCCTTAGAGGTTGAACAATTACAGGCTTTTGCAGGCCATGTTGTTGTTCTTTATCCACACAATTCCCTCAAAAACTTAGTAAGCTTCCAGGCAATTTGTCTTGGATTAGTTCCATATGTAAGTAACGATGGCCAAAGATCTAATCTAGATAAATTTTTTAAGCCTAAAGATGCTTGCTTTTCCTTATTACCCTATGTGCTTCATTCAGTCCTTCTTTGGAAAGAAGCTACATCCAGGCTCTCTGAACCATTTTGTTTGAGTGGTAAAGCAATACCCTTAATTTGATTTTGCCTCTGGTCTGGCTCCCAAATCTGTCAGAGCATCAAGCTTATCTCCTACTGAGGTAGTGGATTTGAAGCCACCAATTGCTATTGCTTTGGTTTGAAATACAGAAGGAGTTGACTTTTTCAACCCTAAAAAGCCTCAAATTATAGGACTCCCACTGCAATCATTTTGCTAACCCAGCACAAAAACTTTCTTAGCAGAAGTGTTTCCCTCTCCTCCTTTGCTTGAATACTGTTTAACTCTAGTCTGAGTTCATCTTTATCATAGGATTTTGTGGATGAGCAAGAAGCAGTCAATACACATCAAGATTTGCAACTCTTTTATGACTTCCCCTAATGTCATGGTCTCAATTGGTATGCACTCTTTCTTCTGAGATATTTCAAGCTAGATTATACCTATACTTTGTCTCACCATCCTTAAGAATTAATCATGGTTTAGCCTCCAATATTTGTGTTTCTTCCTTCTGTTTCCCAAATGCTAAACATAATGTGCCACATGTCTAGGTTATGTCTCTTTACGTCTCTTTATGTGCTCTACTTTTGGCACAAAATTCCATCTTAGGGTGTATGTCTGGAATGTGCAATAGAGATTCAAATATAACACATAAATAAAACAGAGATTTAGCCTCTCCTCATTATAGTCTGAAGGTGGTCCAGAGCTGTTATGGAGACTCAGGCTTTACTGTGCAGCGCTGTCATCTCTAAGACATAGCTCTTGTGTACATGTGCAAGAGAACTTATCACCACACCTTTCAAAGCAGTAGGATGAGGAAAAGGTCAACAGAACAGCTGACCCTTTCTCCCTTTGAAGACATGTCTGGAAGCTGCAGAAATCATCTGAAAGGAAATTTATAAAATGCAGCCTTTATTCTGTAGCCACATGTCTTGCTACAAAACAACAGTCCTTTCATTATTGGAGAAGGGAGAAATAGATTATTAGGGAACTAAAAGTAGTTTTTGCTACAACCTTCGAAGGAGAAACATTTGTTTGGATCTAACATGATTTTCTGTGAACCAATATTTGTAACAAGAACAAGTACTGAGTTGACTAGGGCATTTCTTAAAAATAACTGTACTCTAGTGATTTTTATGGGACTTTTGCAAGATATAATATTCAAAATAAAATTCTGGGGATAAATAAAAGTAAATTTACAGTTTAACTTTTGCATTAAGTTCTACACATAATAGACATTTGACAAAGAGTTGTTGATAAAAGAATGAATGAACTGATCAATTAACAAATATTTATTGAACACTTGTTATGAGATCGTACATGTGCTATACATAAAAGATATTTAAAAAGTAAATTATAATCTATGGTCTAATGACAGAAGAGGTCAGCAACATCATTTTACCTTACTATTGATACTGGGAAGCTTAAGCACTGGGTTCAGCTAACAAAAGTAATAAATCTAATAAAGAAATTTTTGGTGGACAAGATAGCAGTATAGAGGTACTTAGTTGTCACAAAAATCAAACAATGGGTGTATAGCAGCATATTTAGGTGAGTGACCATGGAGAACACTGGAATTCAATAGTAGAGCAATAAAAACCTTGTGAAACTTGAGACATCAGCAGAGCAAGAGAAACAAAATATCCCCTTAGGGAGAGGGGGTTTAACATCCAACAGAGGTAAAGGTAAAAAAGTATCAGTGCAGATACTAACAACCTGGGCTACTAGAAAGTTTCATAGCCCTTATAAGCTTACAGCCTGAATAGATAGGAGACCTGAAATCTACCTAGTAGACTAGCTTTTGGAAAGGAATTAACTTATCTCCTAACAATGCCCCTGGGTGTTACAGCCAGGAGCCATATCAAGAGGGGACCTAATGTCTGAATTCAGACTGCTTGAGGGGACAGAAAGCCCTGACTCTGGGGCCCCACAGACATTCCACTGCACTGGCTCAGCAGATGGCTCACAGGCCAGACTTGGCTAAGTGGAGTGACTCTGACGCAAACCTGCTGAGAATGGTACACAAGGGGAATGGGTGTTTCAACCCAGAGAGAAACAGAGGCAGTTATCCACAAGAACTAGGGATGGCGAAGCCTGGCCTCTAAGACCAGGGCTGTGTCCAGTGGTGTGTGGTTTTGTATGAATGCCAGGACTAAGGGAGGTTACCCACAGTTCCCACCATCCCTCTCCCAGCTCTGTGCAAGGGCATTTGTTGCCAAAATGTTGAAGAAAGAAACCCAGTTTCCCCTGCTCCCACAGAACCATGCTGGGGCACTTTTGAGCAATGCTCTGGAGCCCTGACTATAGCCCTGCACCTGAAGCACGCAACTTAAAAAGGTTCAGAAACTTTGCCCAACAGTGAGTGCATTCTGCTCTCCGAAAGCTTCTGAATTTTACCCCACTCCAGCCAAGACCCGCTCCAGTTTGATCACTGGTGGGCACTGCCACTAAAAGAATGATGAAGAATAAAATCTCCCAGCTGTCATGTTATTCCCAGGTATACATACCTGGTGGGTGGTCTGAGATCCCACTCCTGAGCAGGCATACTCACAATAGCAGCACGGATGAATAACACAACCTTTGCTAACTCTGCACCTACGTGGACCCCCTGCATTGGTCACCCCTAGTCTTGTCTGAGCATGCACTGCTCACAAAACTGGGTATAAGTGCCATCACAGAAGGGGTGCGATGATTACTGCTCTGTCTACTTGAACCGATACTAGTGTCTAATCAGAGAACAAATACTTCATTCCCCTAATTACTGCTGGAGCAGCCACTACAGAGGTCTTACAAGTAACAGAGCCAATATCAATAGAATCTAAAGAAACCTATCACTTGATACTGATGAACACTCTGATTGTAAAATTAACCACACACAAAAAAATAATAATAAAAACATAATCCACACAGAGATACACTGCTACCTATACACACCTGCCTGAACTGCTAATGTATCCCTACTCTTGCATAAGCCACAAAGACAATGGGAAAGATTGTGTTATTTAACTCCAAAACAGGACACATTGTGCTCAAATTCACTAGCCACAGCCAAAGAAGCTATAGGAAGATTACAGCATGGTGCCTAGTTGGAAATAAACTCAACATTGCATAACAACCTCAACACACAACTTTAAAAGAAAGCTCCTTGTTAAAAGGGTTATCCATAAAAGAGGTAGAGATATCCTTTTCACCAGATGCACAAATATCAACAAGAGAACCAAAAAAAAAAGAAAAAAATAAAGGTAATGTGACACCTCCCAAAGTTTATAACTCTCTAACAACAGGTTCCAAAGATACCCAAGTAGATGAAATAAAGAATTCAAAAGAATGATTATTTTTAAAAATTCTACCAATTACAAGATAATACAGATAAACAGGCATATTAGGAAGACAATGTGGGTAAAAATGAGAAATTCAGCAAGGACAGGTTTTGAAAAACAATCAAAAATTTTGGAAATGAAGAGCTGTGTTATATTTAAAAAAAAAAAAACTCAGTTGAAAATCTCACCAACAGTAGAAGAAAGGATATTGGAGCTTGAAAGCAAATCCCTGGAAATATCACATTCAGAAATTTTTAAAATAAAAAAGAATGAAGAAAACAAACAAGATCTTTGAGACTCCATTAGCAGATCAAACATCCCCATCATCAACCAACCTAAAGAGGAAAAATTAAAGGTTAAGAGCATAGAAAAATCTAGCAGGAAACTTCCCTTGGCTTGGGAAAGACTTGAACATCCAGATACAGGAGGCCTATGGACCCCAAAGAGACATGACCAGAACAGATCCCCACCATTACACAGGATTATCAAACTGTCAACAGTTTGGGACAAAGAAATAATTTTAAAATCTGCAAGAGAAAAACATCAAGTCTCATTAAAGTGTTTCCCTATTAAACTAACAACAGATTTCTCAGTAGAAGCCCTGTAAACCTGGAAGTCATGAAATGCTGTCTCTCAAGACCCAAAAGAAAATAACTGCTAAGCAATATTACCATATCCAGAAGGCTATCCTCTCAAATTAAAAAGAAATAAAGACCTTCCAAGATAGATAAGGAAAAACCAAGGGAATTCAGAATAATCAGACTAGTCTTACAAAAGAAGGTTAAGGGAATGTTATAACCAGAAGTGAAGCAAAGATAACTACTGTCATGATAGTATGTGAAAGTGTAAATCCCACTAGAAAAACAGATACACAAGTAAGAAATAAAAAAGAATCAAACATTATCAATCAATAAACCACCAATTAATGAAGATGAATGAGAAAGGAAGAATCCAAAAAAGAATATTCAAAACAACCAGAAGAAAAATTTTTTAAATGACACACATGAGTCCATGCTTCTCATTAATAACTGTGAATATAAATGGTCGAAATTCTCCAGTTAAATATAAAGACTTCTAGATGGATTAAAAAACTAAACCCAACAATATGTTGCATGTGTGAAATTCAGGTGACTTATGAGAACACACAAAAATTGAAAGGAAAATATGGAAAATAGTATTCTAACAAATAGAATCTGAAAACAAGTACTGAAATATGGCAAATAAGAATCAACAAAATGGTTACAATATAATGATAAAGGGACTGAATCATCATGAAAGAATAATGACTAAAATTTTATATGTACCTAATTCAGAGCATCCAAGTTTATAAAATAATCACTAGTAGACCTACAGGGAAAGATAGACTCCAAAAGATAGTTTGGGATTTCAATACCCTATTCTCACCAACGCATAGATAACTTAGACCCACCCCCCAGAAGAAATCTCAACAAAGAAGCATCAACATTAAACACACTATAGATCAAATGGATTTATCAGATATTTAGAGATCATTTAATGCAATAGCTGTATAATATGCATTCTTTTCACTAACACATGGAGCTTTCTTTGGAAATAAACATATCAGGCCTAGAAAGCAAGTCTTCAAAAATTCATAAAACTGAAATCATATTGTCTGTCTTTTCTTCTCACATGGATCAAAATTAGAAATAGATATTAAGAGAAACTTTAGAAATCATTTAAACTGATGAAGACCAAATCACACATTTTTGAATGAACAGTGGGTAACTGAGGAAGTCAAATAGGAAATTTTAAAATTCCTTGAAACAAATGAAATGGAAACACAAAATACCAAAACCTGTGGGCTACAACAAAAACAGTACTAAGAGGGAAGTTTATAGCCATGCGGGCCTACATTAAAAAAAAAATTCATATATACACTCACACACACACACACACACACACACACACACACACACACATGATGTCAGAGAGCCACCTTAGAAAAGAAAGACCAGAACCTTTACAACTGATAAATGAAAACATAGGATCAACACTCCAACATATAGATGCAGGCATTAACTTCCTTAATAAGACCTCTAACAATCAAAAAATAAAACCCAGAATCAAGAAATGTGATTACATCAAATTTTAAAACTTCTATATAGCAAAGGAAACAATAAACAGTGAGTATGGAATGGGAGAAAAATCTTTGCCAGCTACTCTTTTGACAGATTATTAATATTTAGAATGTATAAAGAACTCAAAACACAACATCAATGAAATCAAATATCCTAATCAATAAATGGGGGAAATGAACTAAACAGACATTTCTCAAAAGAAGAAATTCAGGTGGCCAACAAATATTTTTTAAAATGGTCAACATCCTTAGCAAACAGGGAAATGCAAATTAAAACTATACAGAGAACTCATTTCACCCAGCTAGAATAGTCATGATCAAGAATATAAATAATATATTCTGGTAAGGATGTGGGGAGAAAGAAAGCTTATAAATTGATGGCAAGACCACAAAAGTATAACCACTATGGAAACCAGTACAAAGATTCCTCAAAAAGACTAGAAATTAAGCCACCGTATGACCTAGTTATTCCATTTGCTGGTATTTATCCAAAAGAACTGAAATCAGCATACTATAGAACTATATGTACTCCAATGTTTATAAAAAGCATAATGAATTCACAATAGCCAATTTCTGGAACCAGCCTAGATATCCATCAACAGATGAATGAATTAAGAAAATGTGGCATACATGCATAATGGAGTTCTACTCAGCTATAAAGAAAAAAGATGTTGTGTTATTTGCTTGTAAATGGATGAAATTGGAGAACATCATGCTAAGTGAAATAAGCCAGACTCAGAAAGTTAAGATATGAATGTTTTCTCTCATATTCAGAAGCTATAGGAAAAAAATGAATTTTAAAAAGGGGAATCTCATGAAAATAAAAAGAACAACAGTAGAGTAGAGGAAGAGGATCAAGGAGGAGGGAAGGGATGGGGAAGAAACTGAAAAATGAAATTGACCGAAACATGCTACATTCAAGAAGGAATATATCACAACAAATCCCACCTTTATGTATAATTATAATGTACCAATTAAAAGATGATAAATAGAAGGAGGACCAGTAGATGATGGGTATCAGGGGAGGGAGGAGTAAAAGAAAAGGAGAAGTACTGGGAAATAAAATGGAGCAAATGACGTTATGTGTACATATGAATGCATTATAATGAACCCTGCTATTATGTATAATTACAATGCACTAATGAAAACATAATAAAAAAGCAAGAAGAAATTGCAACCAAAATTGGAAGAAATAATAAGTATCAGAGCAGAGATAAATGACATAGTCTAGAAAAACAATCTTTAAAAATTCAAGAAATTAAACAATTGATTCTTGGAAAAGATAAAATTGACAAACATTCAGCTAGACTAACCAAAAAGAATAAAAGTCCCAAATAGATAAAATTAGAGGTGAAAAAGGAGACATTACAACTGATCAAAGGATCCATAGAGATTATTTGAGAAAGCAAGATGAAAAGGGCAAATATCTGAACACTTATGAGCTAGCAAAGTTGAACCAAGAAAATATTGAAAAACAGAGTAGACCAATAGCAAGCAATGATCAGTAATAAAGAGTCTCCCCAAAAAATATCCATGGCACAGCTATCCTTCCTAGGACTACAAAAGTGCTTTGCCTAGATAAATGTCATCCTAGACCTAGGGCATCAACAGTATTATAACGTTATCAAATTTCTGTCTGTGCTTTTAATTTGAATGTTGTAAAAATAAAGATTTTATACAAAAAAAATCCAAGACATAGCTTCACTACGAAATGTTACTACTTTTAAAGAAGTACCACCAATGCTTCTCAACCTGTTCCACAGAATTGAAAGGGAGGAAATGCCTCCAGACTCATTCTATGAAGACAGAATTAACCTGTTAATAAAACCTGACAAAAACACAACCAAGAAAAGAAGAAAAAGAAAACGATAGACCAAGATCCCTGACAAACACAGATGTAAAAATCCTCAAGAAAATACTTGCAAATTGAATTCAATAGCATAGTATATATCAAAGGACTATAAGTATACTATGATCAGTTGGTTTCATTCCTAGCATGTACAGATAATAAAACATGTGCAAATAATAAACAAAATATATCACAATAATAGAAGGATAAATATCATATGATCACCTCAACAGATGCCAAAAATTTCTTGATAAAATTCAACATTCGTTCATACCTGAACAAATTCAGTATAGAAGAATCATATTTCCACATAATAAATTATATATCTGACAAACCCAAAGCCAACATCATATCAAATGGGAAAACTAAAAGCATTTCCTCAAAGATCAGGACCAAGACCAAGGCATCTACTCTCACTTCCTTTATTAAATATTGTACTAGAAATTTTGGCCAGAGTAATTAGGCAAAAGAAAAAATATATAGTCATACAAATTGGAAGGAGGAAGTCAAATTATCCTTGTACAAACCTAACTCAAAATGAATCAAAGACTATAACATAAAACTGAAAGAACTGAAACTACTATTATATATGGGTCCAGGCAATTATTTTGTGCATCAAACTCCAAAAATGCAGAAAGTGAAAACAAAATTGACAAATGGGAATACATCAAACTAAAAAGCATCGATACAGCAAAGGAAATAATCAACAGAATGAAGAGACAACCAACAGAATGGGGTAAAATATTTGCCTGGTACTCATCTGACAGGAGGCTAATATTCATATATAAAGAACTCGGAAAACCTTACCCACAAAAAAACAATAATCCAACTCAAATATGAATATATTTTCTGAATAGATACTTTTACAAAGAAGAAAACACTCAATAAATACATGAAAAAATGATCAATATCATTAGCTATTAGAGAAATGCAAATCAAAATAAAAAGATACCACTTCACACTAGTTATAATTAATAAAATGAAAAGTAACATTCTTCACCGGAAGAAGGGGAGGTAAAAAATCTATTATGCATTCTTGATAAGAATATAAGTTAATACAGCTACCATCAACTTCCTCAAAAAATTAAAAATAAATCTATATATGACCCAGATACCCCATTCCTGAGTATATATACTGACTGGAAATGAAGTCAGCATACAAAAAAGATATTGCATGCCCATGTTTATTGGGACTCTGATTCACAATAGCTAAGATATGGAATCAGTCTAAGTGTAAGCCAACAAATGAATAGATAAAGAAAATGTTACATATACAGAATAGAATATTATTACGCCATTAAAAAGAATAAAATTCTGTCATTTGCACCAAAGTGGTTTGAACTAAAAAAGATAATGTTAAGCAAAATCATTCAGACAGAGAAAGACAGTATCATATGTTCTTTCTCATATGTGGAAACCTAAAAAAAATAAAAATAAAAATAAACTATCTCAAAGTAAAGGAAGGATTACTAGAGAGTGGAAAGGGTATTAGGTAGAGGGGAGAAAGTAGGAAAAGTCAGGGTAGAAAAAGAGTAGATGGGCATGATGAATGTATGATGTTAATACATATGAAAATATTGCAGTAAATTCCACTAATTTGTACAATTAATGTTATTTACTACAATAAAAGATGAAACAGAGACTTCTAAGAAAGAAATTTTTTCAACAAAATTCCCAAAGTTACTACAGAAAATAAAGTCTTTCCAAATTATGAAATATATTTTAAGAAGTATTTAATTTAAGTTAAATACAAAAATTAACCATTCCATTTTTAACTTGATTGAATAAGAAACTTACTCCAGAAGTAAATTAATTAATTGGTATTTATTTATATAATCTTTATATCATAATAACTTGGTAACCAAATACTCTTTATTTAATATTTTAGTGAAAAATTACATGTTATGTGAAATTGTGGCATGTAATTATTTGCTTAGTTGGAATATTTTTTCAAGTAATTTAAATTAATGACAAACACATGAACTATTTGACTATAACCATCAAAGTCATTTATGCTTTTATTTGAATAAAATGATTCATTTATAGTTTGAGAAAAGCAGAACTTGGGGAATTATTTTTTAATTTTTTTTTAGTTGTAGATGGATATAATATCTTTATTTTATTTATTTATTTTTATGTGGTGCTGGGGATCGAACCCAGTGCCTCACATGTGCAAGGCAAGAGCTCTACCACTGAGCTACACCCCCAGGCCAAGGAGCATTACTTTTTTAAGGTACAGTATTCTCTCAGTTTTCTATATTTCTCTTTTCTTTTTATTATGAAAAGCAGAAATTATCCATCATCAGATAATTTTCAGAAACATGTAGCTATAGATGCTGAGATATATTATTTATAAGGCTGTAAATACATTAAGAAGAATAAAACAAGCACTTTACATATGAAAGATGAATCATCTATGCATACATGTAAAGTGCTTGTTTTAATTTCTCAAGTACATGGTACATTCATTGCTTCCAAGATGTAACTCCTTAGGAGAAATCCCACAACTTTTAGTTACTATTAGTCTTTTTTGTCCCTCTTAGCTTTGCCTATTTCAGAATTAACAGATGAACAAGATATAGGATAATGGGTGTGAGAAAACAACTGCTTTATACTTGCTATGCCACATCAAGAATTACTTCCTTAAAGTCCCCTTGATGAGGGTATGTTTTTGTTCCTTCAGAGTAGAAAAAGACATTCAGTGCTCTATCTAGAAAACAGGATGAGTAAATAAGGTGGGAAGTATTATTTTCTTTAAAAATACCGATGAAAATATTCCGGGAAAAATGTCAACCTAAGAACACTTATTCCCCTACTTTCAACTCCAAGTCCCTCTCAACATGCCCAAAAGTATACTAAAAAACAGGGAATAAGTTGTATAAGAACTAGAAATCTTGTACCAAAAAATACAGACTTTCTTTTAGAAAGAGAATAAATAAAGCAAAAAAAAGGAAGAACTAAGTGCTGACTTCCAACATTTTATCAACATAAAATAGTTTTTATTTGTATTTTATCTCAGATATTCGTATATATACGTGAGATTCGGATATAGCATTCATTCAAAAAGTAGTTGTGTGTGTGTGTGTGTAAACTAATCACTGTTCTTTGCCTTAATATTCAGGAAATGGTCCTATCATCTTACAGTTCAAAATGTATTAGCATAAAGAACAATAAACTGTCCTGTGAATAGAGCACAGTATCACAGGATGTAGAGGAGAGCTATCAGAAATCATGCTGGTTTACAGCAGCTCAGACACTCACTACAAGAACAAGCCACTCTCAAAATAGAGTGACTTCAGAGCTACATATCAATGGCATTCCTGAGCCAGGAACAGAATTCAAATAGTGGGATCAATAGGCAGGGACTCTAGATGCCCCAGGCAGCCAACACCTCCGGGAGACTAGACACAACTCTTCCACATAACTACATGGTTGCCAATCCAAACAGATAGGTGGAACTAGAGAACTGTCCCTAACTCAACTTCTCCAAGCCTGTCCTGAAAGATAAAAGAAGAAGAAAGGGGAAGGGCCAAAGGGAATGGGAAGAGGAGGAGGAGGATCAGGAGGAGGAAGAAGAATTAAGAAAAAGGGGAGGAAGACAGAAATGGAGAAATGGAGTAAGGGAAATGGAGTAAGGGAGTCAGGCAGAGAGTGAAGCAAAGAAGGCTGGTAGAAGGCAGGTTGGAAGACCCTACAGAAATGTGGCTCCTTTGCTACTGGAGCCCCACATTCCCTTGAGAACAGACTGCATGCTAGATACTATTCCAAATCCTGAAAAAAGCAGATAAAAATTCTTGCCCATAAACTCCCATTCTAATGGGATAGGATCTACCAAGAACTACAAATAAGAACAATATATAGTATTTTAGGGATAAATACAATAAAGAAAAACTTCTGGAATTATACAGAAGAGGAAGAGGCAGCTACTGTCAAGGATGGGCAATGAAGTTTTTAAATGAATTGGTCAGGGAAGGTCCCACTGACATGAATTGAGAAACAAACCTTTAGGATTTGAGGAGTAAGCCATCATGACATTATCTGGGAGAAAAGAATTCCAGACAAAAGTCTCTGAGGCTAGACAATATCTAAAGTGCTAGAGGAACAGTACAGAGGCTAGAATGGCTAGAGTCCAGAAAACAAGAGCTAATGAGGTCCAAAGGCAATGAATTAGGCACGTGTAGGGAGAGAAAAAGAAGGGAATGATTCCTAGATGTGTAGCTGGGATTTCCAGTCACTTAAACAGAAAACCTGCAGGATAAACATATTTGGGAGAGACTCTCAGGAGTTCATATGTACTCAAGAGTCAAGAAGAGATATATATATATATGGAGTAAACTATTGTAAAGAGTCTGGAGATCAGAGAGGTCAAGTGGAGACTAGCAAGTAGGCAGTTCTTAGTGTATTTAAAGTCATGCTAATAAATACATAATTATTATATATTTTTGTGATCTAAATCATCAAGGATGCCATGAAGACAAGCAGGAGAAGTTCAAGAACTGAACCACTGAGTGATTCAATATCAGGCAGCTGGGAAGACCAAGAGGAACCAGCAAAGGACACTGAGAATGAACAGCTCAAGAAGAAAACCTGGGAAAATCTCAAAGCTAAGTGGAAAAAAGGGTTGCAAGTTAGAAAAAATATCAGCTATATCAAGTGCTTCTGGTGAATCAAATAAGATGAGAACTAAGATTTGACCACTGGACTTGTTTTGTTTATTGTCTTCAATCTCATTGTAAACTCTATTGCAGCAATTTTGTTTTGTTTGGTTTGGTTTTGGTCTTAGCCATTGATGAATTCTCAAGGACTAGAACAATTCCTGCTGTATAATTCATGTCAATTAAAATATATTTATAAATGAATGAATTTATGAATACAGACATAGAAATCTAAAATAAGATGGAAAATATTTTATAATGGTTAAATGCTTATAAATATTGATAGATAAAAAATGTAGAAAATTGCTATAAAACATCATGTTCTAGATGGCACAAATTCGAATATACTCAGAATTTTCAATATATAGAAAACTTGGAAATAAAACAAAAAAAATGCATTCTTAATGTTGTGTGCATCCACATTATTATACCTAGCCCTGCACATTTACAAACATAGCCATTTTACAAAAACTTACAATGACAAACTACAAATTATAATTTTTAATCTCAAATCAACTTCTTTCAAAAAGGAATATTTAGCTCTATTTAAAAAGTGTTAAAGAACTCCACAAGAATCATATTTCTCAATATTTCATAGCATGCTCACATTCTTAAACTCAGATTTTATGATCATGCCATAAAAACCAATCTGAGTCTACACTGTCCAAATGTTGTATAAAATTTCAATAAAGCTGTGTTTATAGTTCAAAATTATATAAAATTTCAACACCATACCAAGCAAAATAAATTACTAGGGAAGAACGTTGATGGCCCAGTAAGAATGCAAGAGAAGCATGTCATTAAATGAAGTTCAAGCAGAAATATATCTGTGAAGTTCCTGATTAGATTTTCTACTGACATATACGTATTCCTACAATTTACAAATAATATAATTTTCTAATATATTTCATAATCTCAAAAATAAAAGTCTAAAATGTATTCTCTCCATCTATTTAGACAAAATAGTACATACTTTTAATTATGTGCCTATATTGTTTAAACAAAACTCAAAGTCATCTTATTCAGATAAATAACTCTAGAGAAACTAGTTGGTCCCAGTTGATGACTGATAATATTAGTTGAATATAGGGTGGAATATATGGAAACCTACCAGAATTTTCCTAGGCGATTTGCCAGAGAGCGCTTCGTCAAGAAAAACAGCACTGTGATTTCAACTTTGAACTCTGAACTGTACATTGTATGAACTTGTCAAACACTCATCCCACAAATAACCTCATGCTCTTTCTGAAAATCTTGCCAAACAGAATGAATCTGATTTAGTGGAAAAAAAGTTTGCAGCCAAGAAAAACACACACATTGTGTATAGAGTGTCAATAATTCGGGAAATATTAGTTTACCTCTACTCATGATTTCACTTGCAAAGAATGCTGTTTTTGCTGAAATATTTTTACTATAATTATATTTCATTTTTCTCCCAAGAAAACATTTTCTTCACATGTTACTATATTTATGCATTATTTCCCTAGAGTAATTAATTTGTCAGGTTAAAGCACGATGCCACTAAGATCTAGGATTCAGATTCTGCACCCCAGTCACAGCCTCCCACTCACAAGTTGATTCCTTAAATAATTCTCATTACATGCTATGTCTAAATTCTGCCCATATCACTCTATGTGATACAGATAAAGAATACCCACTGCCTGTTTTCACTTTACAATGGGCTTATCAGAAGATATTGGATGGATACCAGTAGTAACAGAATTAATGCAGAACCTTTATAGAATTCAGAATTAAACTAGAAAGAAAAGGACAGTCATTGAATGAGAAGAATTATAATAACAGAAAGAAGATATAGCATCCAAATTGATGCCAGAAGAAATATAGGGGCCTGGGAAAGATGTAGAACCACTCCACAAACTCTGCTCAAAACTCATCCCTTTGAGTCTTGTTACATTCGATGGGCATTGGTTCCTGCAATGGATTGCTGTCTGACAAGTTCACTTTTTACTTATCTCCTAAGAAATGAAACAGTTCAAATTAAGAGTTATTCCTTAAAATCATCTCCTGGTTCTTATTATTTCTTTTTACAACATCTAATATGTGAAACATAGTAGCAATTTAATTTGACCACTTAAAAAACAATATTAATAGATAAAAACTGACACATTGAAAATCTGAAACAGTAAAGAAAAATAAAGCCTAAACCTATTATTAAATATCTAATAACAAAGATAGTGTTTTTCCCTGCCTTTTCATACAAATTCTAAGCATTAGATATTGGTTTTTATTAAGTATTAATATTCTGAAAGTTGTTAGTTGGTGATATGCTGAGTGAAATAAAATGTTTGTAAAAAGGAACTGCATGGTTAAATAAGCTTGGGAAATGTTGAAGTAAACAAAATTAAACAGGTATTTAATATACAACTTTTTGGAGTCGTTGCTATCTAAATATATATAAAAAAGGGACAGAGCCTGTAGCATTTCCTTGACTTATTTTGACCAAACATCAACTGTAGTTGGAAATTATTGTACTTGTGAGGATGTGACAAGAGATATGACTGCTTTAATTAATATTCAATTTTGAATGAAAATATACATTTTTGTCCCTCTTGAAAGACACCTAGATATCTGTATGAAGTAAAAATTATATCTGAGTAGATTCCTTAGAAAGGTCTTTTAACAAAAAATATTTTTCATATTGATACACCATTAACAAAAATATTTTTTCATATTGATACACCATTAATGTTACCTCTGAATTAATTACCTTCAAGAAATAAGAGGAGCAAGACAGGGTCCCAGATAATAGTGAGGCAATTTGAGCCCAGCAGAAACAGGCTCTGCTGAGAAGTTTAAAAAATCCAATCTACATATACAGCTATGAGAAATGGGTCCATTTTTGCAATTCTTTGCCTGATGAGGACATTTTCCCCTAATTTTCCCAGATTATGTGTATTTGCATGCAGCCCTAAAAGAAAGGTGAAATTATTGAAAAAACAGAAACTAACGTTTTAGAATGTCATGTTTGTTGTTGGAATAAATTTTTCCCCTCTTTGAATAAGTGGGGAAAGGTCTTTTAACCAAAAAAAAAAAAAAAAAAAAAAAAAAAAGAAGAAGAAGACTCTCTTCCATCTCATAACCTCAACAAAATAAGAAACTTGGTGAAAAACAATTGATAGGATTTTAAATATTGCTCTCCTCCTCATTGAACTTGACTCTATTCCCCCTACCCCAGCCCTATTGAGAATGGTAATGATTTTATATTTATTGAGTCCTCCTCTGTGTATGGGTATTATATCATTTATAACTTTTTATATCTGACTTATACTTTATAAGGATGAAGTGGGGTAGTTTAGCAGTAGTGAAGCCAGATTAAACAGGAAAACATAAAAAGCACATGGATATATGATGATTTAAGCAAAAGTTTTAATATGGTGTGTTTCTAAATGTATATAGAGGAATAAATTTAAGACAATCACATTATAACCAAAGGAAAATAAAACGATACAAGGGGAGAAAACACTTCTACACTTTAAATTGGAAAACTGATTACATCACTACATTACCATAAGATATCATGTATATCACTTAAAAAGCCATGCAAAAAGGTATGCTTAAATACAAAAAAATGCAAATGGAATTCTAAAACATATTTTTAAAAGTACACTATAACCAAGTGGAGTTTATTCTAGGGATGCAAGGATGGGCCAATATTCAAAAGCCAAACAAGTAATATACCATGTTAACAAACTACAGGGAAAAAAACTATATGATCATGTCAATTCATGTTGCAAATCAAGGACAAAAATTCAATACCCCCTGGGCACAGTAGTGAATACTTGTAATCCCAGCAGCTTGGGAGACTGAGACTGAAGCAGGTGGATTACAAGTTCAAAACCAGCCTCATCAGTATCAAGGCACTAGCAATTCAGTGAGACCCTGTCTTTAAATAAAATACAAAAGAGGGCTGAGATGTGGCTCAGTGGCAAGTGCCCCTGAGTTCAATCCCAGGTACCAAAAAAAAAAAAAAAAAAAAAGAATTTCAACACCCTTTTCTAATATCAAGCCCTCAAAAACATAGGAATACAGAGAAACTTCCTTGATAAAGAGTAATCTAAAAATCTACAGCTAACAGCATCCTTGCTGATAAAAGACTCAACACTTTTCTCCAAAGATCAGGAAGGAGGCAGGGGTACTCTCCAACCACTCTAACCACTCTTGTTTAATTTAGTGATGGAGGATCTAATTAGTGCAATGAAGCACAATAGCACTTAATAATGCTCAAAGTAAAATTAATGTAAATCTAGTCAAAGATCCTTAAAACTTGTATTCTGAAAACTACATAGCACTGAAGAAAAATCAAAAATCTAAATGAAAGAGATATGTATCATAGTATAGACTGGAAGACTCAGCATATTAAAGATGTCAATTTCCATCAAATAGATATACGGATTTTACACAATTTTATCAAAATCCTACCAAGGTACTTGTAGATATATACAACATTATTCTAAAACTTATAAGGCAAAGGCAATATAAAAAGTATAACCATTTTTTAAAAGAAAGTGAAAGGAATCATCAATACCATGTGGTACTACTCTAGAAAGTAGTTTGGAGATTCTTCAAAAAACTAGGGATGGAAACACCATATGATCCAGCTATCCCACTCTTGGGTATTTTCCTAGAAGTTCTAAAATCAGCATAGTTTAGCAACACAGCCATATTGATGTTTATAGCAGCACAATTTACAATAGCTAAATTATGAAAGCAACACAGATGTCCATCAATAGATGAATGGATTAAGAAATTGTGACACACACACAATGGAGTTCTACTGAGTCATTAAAATGAATGAAATCATGACATTTGCCAGGAAATGGGTGAAAATGGAGAACATCATGCTAAGTGATATTTGCCAAACTCAGAAACTCAAAAGTCAAATGTTTTGTATCATATGTGAAAGCTAGAGTAAAATAAAGAAAAGGGAGAGGGAAGGATAAGATTGCATAAGGATCCAATGAAACAAAAATTAATAGATGACAGAAAGGAAGTCCAGTAGACTAGAGAAAGGAGAAGATGGGGGAAGGATGGGTGGGGAAAAGGAGAGGGAGAAGAAGGAATCATGAACTGAAAATGATTTCTATCTATGAATGAGTATGTCAGGATGAATCCAACTACTATGAATTACCACAAAGCTCTAATAAAAAATTTTTTTAAAGACTGTGTGATACTGTTGGAAGAAAGTACACATAAGTCCATGGAATGGAATACAGACCAAGATATGGAACAACACAAATATGTCCACTTCATTTTGGACAAAAGTGCACATGCAATTCAAAGAAGAAAAAAAAGTAAGCTTTGTGCTAGATAATTAGAGGTCCATGAACAAAAAGAAAGAAAAAAGGAAAGGTGACCTAAGCTTCACTTATTATAAAAGTATTCGAGCAAAATGGATCACAGATTATAATACAAAGGTAAAACTATAAAATTTTTAGGAAAAGAAGACAAAAACTTGGAAATCTAGGATTTCTAGTGTTCTTAGACTTGACAGTAAAAGCATAATTCATAAGAGGAAAAATAATAAATTGGAACTTGTCAAAATTTAAAACTTTGGCTCTGAAAAAGATCACATTATAATCATAAAAGGACAAGCTACAGCCCAGGAGAAAATATTTATAAATCATGATTCATAACAGACTGATTTATCTAGACTATACAAAGAACTCTCAAAACTCTCAAGAGTACCTAGCATGGAGGCACATGCCTGTAATCCCAGCTGAGGCAGGAGGATCACAAATGCAAAGTCAGCCTCAGCAACTTAGCAAGGCCTCAGCAACTTAGCAAGACACTTTCTCAAAATTAAAAAAAAAAAAAAAGCGGGGGGATGGGGGGCGTTTGGCTAGGAATGCAGCTCAGTAGTTAAGCTCTCCTAGGTTTAATCCCCTCTACAAAAATAAATAAATACTCTCAAGAGTGGGGGGGAAAATCCAATTGACAACTGAGCAGAAGACATGAAAAGATGTCCAAGAAAAGGATATACAGGAGAAAATTCAAGATAGTGAATTAGAAGAAGGTCTCATTTCTAGTTGATCCATGACTCTGGATTCAAGCAGCAGGAATACTGGTTCCCAAAGAAGTGGGTGAAAGAGCATTCACTGAAATTCAACATCAAATACTCAGAGTCTCTTAGAAACTCAGAAATCCAGGTACATAGAGCAATGAACAAGAAAGAGTACACTGAAGCCACGCTAGTTGTGGCAGCACTGGCAGCAGCTCTGGATTTCCATAGTTGGGAGGAAAAATATAGACAGAGAAAAACAATAAATTTAGCACACAAAACCCTGTAGATCAGAAGAGCAGTCTGAACTTACATGATCCAGAGGCTGTATAATAAACTGGTGTCTGGAACATGTTCTGTATTTCTCAACTGGCAAGCAGAGAGCTTAGGTGGGAGCCACCTTGAGGAGGCCATGCTGCAGGGTACTGCTGTGGGAACCTGAGGATCACAGCAAATATTGCCATATTGTCCTAGCAACACCTACCATGTGCCCTAGAGTGTATTTAGCAGAATGTGAGTGAAATAGGCACAAAGAAGATTGCACCCAGAGGGATTCAAGTCAAAAATACCAAGGAGGTACAAGTTGCTTTCCCTTTGAGGATCAGCTGAAGAGGGTCAGGAAACTGAACAGACAGGTGTGAATATACTCAAGGAATAAGCCTGGGAAGGCCATATTTGTGATAGCAGAGTGTGTGAGATCCATGGGGGATTGGCTGTCCTGCCCACTGAGTAGAATTCTTGGGAGACTAGTGAGATCCAGGCCCCCAGCTGAGATCATCATCTGCCTGGCCTTAGGGGTGTGTTGATCTAATTTCTTCAGAGCAGACTCCACACTAAGGTGGTATGAAACCTAGATGGTATCACACTTATGAACCTAGCCCCAACCACCAGAACTCCCCTTTTAGAACTCTGTTGCAGGCCCATCCTGACAGTGCATCAATCTGGTGTCTCCAGACAAAATTTCAATCACCAGTTCTTCCCATCCTATTCTACCTAATACTTGTGAAAAAGGAAATTGAGATTCATTTCAAACAACTTGATTTAGGCCACTGATGATGTCAGTGTTGGAAGCAACACAAAATGAGGAATGGGTTAGTAAATCACAGCCCTTGATCTCTGTCAGTACAAAGCCCAAGAAGAAAGAGAAAGAAGGACAGTCAGGCACAGGTAGTGGCCATCCATCCTTGTCAACAGCTTTGACCACCTCATGGGAGACAACTCTTTCATCTTCCAGTAAAAATAATTTTTCCTTTTGTGTATGTGTGTGTTCTTTTCTCATTTTTATATGATTGTTACTTTTTCTTGTCTTTTGAGGATTAGGGATTTTGTTTTGTTTCCATTGTTTCTTGTTTTCTCTTTTTGTGTTCTATGACAGCCAAAGTCTCTTTTTCTATCTTTCTCTTTCCCTTCACTTTGTTTTTTCTATTTTTTCCTCCTCCTTTAGAGCCATCTCTTCCGTGTCCTCTCTGTTCACATCTTGAACATTCTAAACTGATTTTTTTGTTTGTTGTTTGGTTGGTTCGTTGTTGTTGTTGTTTTGCTTGTTTGTTTATTTCTGGTGCCAGGGATTGAACTCAGGGGCACTCAACCACTGAGCCACATCCCCAGCCCTATTTTGCATTTTTTGTTTAGAGACAGGGTCTCACCAAGTTGCTTAGCACTTCACTTTTGCTGAGGCTGGCTTTGAACTCAGGATTCTCCCACCTCAGTCTCCCAAGCCACTGGGATTATAGGTGTTAGCCACTGCACCCAGCTGACTAAACTTTATCTTCTTAATGAACTATATTTTTACCATATTTTAGAACAATTTGTTTATATACCTCCTTCCCCCATGATTTATGCGGTTGTTAGTATTCTGAATAGCATAGTCGACACCTACTATTAATATCAGATCTAGTTCATGGCTATTTATTGCTTTTGCTGTTGGCAACTCCTGGCCCCACCATTTCTATCTTTGTGGTAATTGGTGATATAGATGTCAGAATAGTGACTGGATATTTATTTTCATACAGTATATTTTTTGCTTAGGTTGTTCCTATTATTCCCCCACCCCCACTTTTCTCTGAGGTGCTGGGAATCCACAGGGACACTGCAATTCACAGGTCAGAGACTCTGCTGCTGAACTAAGCCCAACTAATCAACAGCACAACTTACTCCACATAGAAATTAAACAGGCTCATCAGCAATACTTAAATACAGAAAACAGAAGAGATTAAAAATTCAGAACTAATGACCAGGTCCCAAAGAGAAATGGCTGGGGGAGGGGGAGCTCACAGAACCCCCTTCTACAATAAAAACAGAATTAACACAAAGGCTGTGAATACTATCCCTATGATGGGTCTCAATCTAGACCAATTAAAGACATATTGGCAAGAGAAGACTGTTCCCTAAAAAAGACCACATGTAAAAGTGGAAGAGAAATTTATCTCAGATAAATGAAACCCAACAGGGTAATACAAAAACTATGAAAAAAACAAGATAACACATCGTGAAGTTCATAATTCATATGTAACTGATCCCAAAGATACTAAAGTGAATGAAATGTCTGATAAAAATTTCAAAATAATGATTATTAAAATGATCAATGAATTTCAAGAGAACATAGAAAAACAAGTAAATGAATTAAGTAAGTCAGTATGGGATATGAATGACAAATTCAATAAGGAGAGAGACACTGAAAATGAACCAAATAGAAATCATGGAAATGAAAGACCCAATAAATTAAACAAAATGTTCAGTTCAAAAGTTCTATAAGAGAGTAAGCCATGCTGAAGACATAATCTCAGTGCTGGAAGACAAAGTGGCCAGCCTTAACCATTTAGATGGTGTTAAAGAAAATAAGCAAGGATGACCAGAATATACAAGAACTCTGGGAAAACACTAAGAGGACACATTAAGGGATCACTGGGATTGAAGAAGGTTGTGAGATGCTGCCTAATGGCATGGATAACTTCTTCAGGGAAGTAATAAGAGAAAATTTACCAAATCTTGAAAATCAGATGGATATTCAGATACAGGAGGCATTCAGAACAGAATTACTTCTAATTTCTCAGCACAAACTCTAAAATCTTGGAAGTGGCCTTTGAATTATGTGTTCCAAGCCATGAAAGAAAATAACTGTCAACAGGTTTGCTATACCTCACAAAGCTATCCTTCAGAATGAAAGAAGAAATAAAAAACCTTCCAAGATAAGCAGACACTAAAAATATTCCTTACTACTAAGTCAGACTGCAGAAAATACTTAGAAAAGTACTTCACATAAGAAGAAATCAAAAACAAACCCCAGAGCTCATGAATGGACATATGTCATTTTGAAGAGTAGCTAAACAAATGAGAATTGGAACCAAATTAAACATTAGAAATAAATCAAGATGGCAGGAATTAATAAACATCTCAATATATAAGTGGTCTCAACTCTCCAATTAAATCACATACACTGGCAGAATGAATTAAAAAACAAGACCCAACTACATGTTGTTCTCAGGAGACTCACCACAGGCATCAATAGTCACAGGCTAAAAATGAAAGGATAGAAAGTTTTATACCATGTGAGTGAAGCCCCAGTACAAGCAGGAGTAGCTACTCTCACAATCAACAAAGCAGATTTCATGTCAAAATCATCCAGAAAAAAAACAAAGAAGGTCACTGTATACTACTAAGGGGAACAACCCAACAAGAAGACATAACAATAGTAACTATGTATGTGCCAAATATTGGTACACCTAATTACATAAAACAAATGCTATTCTAATTAAATATGCAAATAGAATTGAATAAAATAATACTGGATGATTTCAACACAGATTCTTTATAAATAGATAGGTCATCCAAACTTAGTAAAAACTCTATACACATAAAAAATGTTATAAATCAAATGAACTTAACAGATATCTATAGAATATTTCAACCAACAACAGTTGAATATACTTTCTCCTCAAAAGTTCATAGAACATTTTGTGAAATAGACCACAAAGTTCCTCCTAACAAATACAAAGATATATAATCCCTTGCATCTCATCTGATTATAATGAAAATAAAGTAGAAATCAACACAAAAAATCCCTATAGAAACTATATAAACACATGGAGATTGTACAATACACTTTTGAATAATGAAAGAGCAATAGAAGAAATCAAGGGAGAAATTTAAAAATTCTTAGAATCCTACAAGAATAATGATACAACATACCAGAACCTCTGAATGATTATGAAGGCAGTTCTAAGAGGAAAGTTTATAGCTATGAGTGCCTACATAAGAAAACCAGAAAGAATCCAGATAAACAACTTAATAATGCATTTTAAGGCCCTGGAAAAAGAAGAGCAAACCAATTCTAAAACCAGTAGAAGGAAGAAAATAATTAAGATTAGAAACAAAAATCAATGAAATTGAAAATAAAATAATAATACAAAAGATCAAAGAAATAAAAAGTTGGTTCTTTGAAAAGATAAACAAGCCAAACTAACAAAAATAAAAAGAAAGGAGACCCAAATTAATAAAATTACATGTGAAAAAAAAAAGAAATCACTACAGAAATCTAAAGGATTATTGCGGATTCTTGAAGCTTATACTCTAATTAATCAGAAAAAAAAGAAATGGGTACATTTCTGGACACACACATCCTGCCAAAGTTGAATCAAGAGGACATACAAAACCTAAATAGACCAATAACTAGTAATGAGATAGAAAGAGTAACATAAAGCCTTCCAACAAAGAAAACCCATGACCAAATGAATTCTTGACTGTAATCCACCAGTCCTTTAGAGAACAACAAATACCAATGCTCCTCAAATTATTCCATGAAATACAAAGTGGTGGAACATTAATGATTTCATTCTATGAAGCCAGTATCACCTCATATCAGATAAGGACACATCAAGGAAAGAAAACTATAAACCTGATGAACATAAGATGCAAAAGTACTTAATAAAATATTAGCAAATTATATTCAATAACATATTGAGAAGATTTACATATTATGACCAAGTTGGTTCTATCCTGCATAGCAAGGATAGTTTAATACATGCAAATCAATAAATGCAATTCACCACACATATAGAATTAAGAATAAAAATCATGCAGTTATTTCAATAAATGTAGAGAAATCCTTTCACAAAATTCAGCATCCACTTATGATAAAAATGCTGAAGAAATTAAGGGCAGAAGGAACTTGCCTCAATATCATAAAGGCTGTGTACAAGAAAACCGAAGCCATGAATCAACATGGTGAATAGGAAAAACCTGAAAGCATTTCCTTTAAAATCTGGAATGTGACAAGAATGTTCATTCTCACCATTCCTATTCAATATACTACTAGAAATCATCATTGTTTGCAAATGATATAATTCTATACTTAAAGATCTAAAAGTGCCACTAAAAGACTGCTAGAGCTAAGAAACAAATTTGGCAATACAGCAGGTTATAAAATTAACATACAAAAATCAATAGCTTTCCTGTACACCAATAATGAATCCTCTGAGAAATGAATCTGGAAAACAATTCCATTCACAATATCCTCAAAAAAAAAAGTCTAGAAATAAATCTAACCAAGAAGGTGAAAGACCTCTACAACGGAAACCATAGAACATTGAAGAAGACAAAAGAAGGTGGTAAGACCTCCCATATTCATGGATTGGTGACATTCCCATCAAAATATTAATGATATTCTTCACAAACTAGAAAAAAACAGTGTTAAAATAATAAAAGATCTAAAAGAGCCAATGCAATTCTAATCCCAAAAAGCAATGCTGGAGGTATCACAATACCTGATTTAAAATTATACCACAGAGCTATAGTAACAAAAACTGCACAGTACTGACATTAAAAAAGACACATAGACCAATGTTATAAAATAGAAGACACAGACAAACCCACAGAAATACTGTCATCTGATCCTTAAAAAAGATAGCAAAAACTACACTGGAGAAAAGACAGCCATTTTTAACAAATGATGTGTGTAAAACTGGTTATCTATATATAGGAAAATGAGAGTAGATCCTTATCTCTGACCCTGCAGAAAAGCCAACTCAAAACCTAACAATTGATTAAAAAAAAGAAAAACCTAACAATTAGACAAGATATGCAACTCCTAGGATAAAATGAAGAGTCAACACTGCTACATATTGGTGCAACCAAAGACTTTCTAAATAGGACTCCTAAAACTCAGGAAATAATACCAAGAGTTAATCAATAGGATGTCATCAAATTTAAAAGCTTCTGCATAACAACAACAACAAAAAAAACAAGAATGTGAAGGGAGAACCCACAGAATGAGAGACTGCTCTTCTGACAGAGAAATAGAATCCAAAATATATAAAGAACTCCAAAAACTTTACAGCAAAAAATAATAATAATCCAATTAATAAATTGGCAAATGAACTAAACAGAAACTTCTCAAAAGAAGAAATGACCAACAAATGTAAAAAAAAGTATTTTAACATTATTAGCAACAAGTGAAATGCAAATTAAAATTACACTTAGATTTCATCTCATTCCAGTTAGAATGGTAGCCATCAAGAATACAAATATGATAAATAAATGCTACAGAGGATGTGGAGAAAAAGGGACACTTTTACATGGTTAGTGAAATTGTAAATTACTTCAACCACTATGGAAATCAGTATGGAAGTTCCTCAAAAGACTAGTCAGGGAACAAC
Source organism: Urocitellus parryii (assembly GCF_045843805.1). NCBI lineage: Eukaryota > Metazoa > Chordata > Mammalia > Rodentia > Sciuridae > Urocitellus > Urocitellus parryii. Next base: position 81,540,619 of record NC_135540.1, read on the forward strand.
TGTGTGACTCAGGTATACTGCTCCTTAGTATTTATCCTAAAGAATTAATGTCAGTATACTATAGCAATACTAACATATCCATGTTTAGAGCAGCGCAATTCACGATAGCCAAACTATGGAACCAGCCTAGGTGTCCATCAATGGATGAATGGATAAAGAAAATGAGGTATGTATACACAATGGAGTTTTTTTCATCCATAAAGTAGAATTAAATTGTGTCATTTTCAGGAAAATGGATGAAACTTGAGAACATTATGTTAAGTGAAATAAACCAAACTCAAGAAAATACAGGGTCATGTTTTCTCTCATGTAGGCAAAGTAGAGAAGAAAAAAGACAAGAAACATAGTAGCATGAGATCTCATGAAGATGGAAGGGAGATCAGTAGAGGAAAGAGAGCAGGGTGAAGAAGGAAATAGGAAAAGAGGAACTAGAGGGGAATGATATTGGTCAAATTATGTTGTTATATAAAAATAGAAGAGATATTACCAGCCTTTATAATCAACAGAAAATTAAGAGATGCTTGTGGAAATAAACATGGGGAACTTAGTTTCTATGGTCAGTCCATCACCCGTCTCAGTTCTATCTGGGTTTCAACTCTGAGTTTTGTCTCAGCCTCTTCTGGTAAAGGCCAAGATCAGCTCCATGCTTTTACTTACAGCTTGTGCATGGTATTCCACAGGCTGTAACTTTTTCCAACAGTGTACTGGGTTCCCAGAAGATAAGAAGCGTATATGCATTTTAAGTATTTGCCAACTTTTGTCTTCTGTGAGGGTGCTATTCTAAATATTTTTTTTAAACCAAAGGGTCAAAAGAATAGATACTAGACCATGAAAAAAGAAGACATTCCCAGAAAAAAAATGTACAGAGGTACACCAGTACATATTTAACCATCAGCTAGGGTGGGGCTGGGGAAGAGTGTACCACTTGACAGTTTCAACTTGTGAATAGTCCTGCCGTGTTCTATCTCAAGCTATCAAAAAAAAACTTGAGGTGGGATACATACATTTGGCTTCTGTCATTGAGGGAACCCATTTGAACATACCACCAAATATGATAACCGAACACTGAAAAAAAAGAAGTACTAACCTCCATAAGATTTTGACCAAAGAGTCTGAAAACTTATGGTGAAACAAGGTTTCAAAAATAGAAATAAACTGGTCCCTCAAGATCTTTCTAAGTAGCCACTAATGATTGAATGCGTGTAAATGTCCTACCATTAGTATACAGTCCTTGCTAAGCACCTCCCCACTCCAGCCAATTAATTACCATTAAATCAGACTTCTCTGTGTCCTGTCGTACCTCACCATTATCCATCCACCTCTTCATCAAAACTAAGCATGAAAATACACAAGTTCACCCTTTTTTTGAGTCTTCAATTTTGAAGGCTCCTGATTCACATAAAACTTACATTGAGTATATTTTTATGCTTTTCTCTTGTTAATATGTCTTTTATTATAGGTACCTCAGTCATGAACCTAGGAAACATAAAGATGGGTGAAGAAAGTTAGTATTTCCTCCTCAACAGCACAAACTTGATTCTGAAAACTTGGTGAAATTCTCACTTGCCCTTGGATTCTTCACCAAATTTCTCATATACTAAAAGATCTGGAGACAAAAACAGCTTTCTGGAGGCAGAATTAGCTGAACCAAGAGCCAAACTGAATCAAGCAATGGCACCTGCTATAAGGGGTAGAATAAAGAAGTGAAGTTTCTATATCTGTGTTACCTAAAAGGATTAAGCTGCCTAGTGCTTTTAATTTTTCTACTCCAACAATGCAAAAGTGGTAGTGCCAATATAATTTCTACCCATTTCACAAGTCTTGAAAATCCTAGTTGCATCAATAATAAATTATGTTTCATGTTATTTACAGTAATTGATAAACTTCACATGCAGATAAGTGTCTCTCTTCCAAATGCCAACTTTCCCTAGACTATGGATTCCTGTTTAATCATTTTAAATGTTAACATACCCAAGGAGTAAATTAAAACTAATTTACACATAAATAACACACACTTTTATGTATAAGTATTTAAAGTAACTTATTGATGATATTTTTAAAATCACATTGCAATGCTATTCCATTTAAAAAATTAATTTTCTAAATGCTGAAGTATATGTGGTATAAATAGGACTTTTCTTCAGGAAAAAGCTCCCAAAAGACTGAATTAACATCATAAAGCTGAAAGATAGCATGTTCCTTCATTTGATTTCCACATTAAGTAATATCCAATCTATTTAAACTAGTGACTTTTATAATTTAAAATTTATTTGAATGTGTATTAAAATTTACACTAATACTAAAGAATAGCTAATATTGATTGAATGTTTACCTTGCTCCAGGTATTATATAAAATACTTGACCGTCTTTCATCTCCTTTAAGCCACTCAGCTCCTGAATAGGTTTCACCATTTTGTACTAGAAAACTGAGGCCTACACCTGTCAAACTTTCCCCACCACAGAACCTTATTGAGAAGTGATGAAAACAAGACTATACATCAATATTCTGGTCTGAAACACCTGGTCTTAACCACTACCCAGTGATTGTTGAATTTGCTTGAACTTAGGAATCACCTGAAGCACTTCTTAAGCTTACAGACTCTGATTCAGTGGGGCTGAGGGGAACCAAGAAACCAATCTGGCCCACCAGATCTTTATGATTTGGCAAAGTTGGGAAATCCCAAGTATGCTATACTGAATCTCTGAAAATTCTAACCCATTGTGTAACCTTAATCTACAGTCTAGCTTTTAGATTCACTTTTTTTCCTGAGGATGAAGAAGAGCAGACACTCTTTTATCTTTTTTTTTTTTTAGAAACTGTTAGAAGACCCATGTCCCAACATAAAGACTGTATCGACAGCCTTCTAGAAATCACAGCAAAATATAATGCAATAATATGTGAACCTATATAATAAAAGTCAATAACTAATAAATATAACATCTTTTATCATTTTCATAATTCCCTTAAAAATTAACTGAGAAAGGAAGTAGTGCTGGGTACTAAAATGTTATATGCATTTATTGAATATGTTAAAATGAACCTCCTATTATGTTTAATGCACTAAAATATTAAAAAAACTGATATAATCTCTATCTCTATTAATTATAATAGTAACAATGTTATATTAATAATTATACTAAATATAATATATAATATTATATAATATAGTATGTATATTATAAATATTATATTGATAATTATTTAAGTAATGACCATGTCCAGGTAAATAAATGTAGAAATGGTAAGCATGTTAAATGTCAGGCTTGTGTTTCTGAAAAATTAAATTAAAAAAAAAAAGCTAAAAGCTCTGAGACCTCCATCAAGCTATATTTCTTCATAAATTTAATGAACTATAATGATGTGACCAAATTTTTAATATACATAGTTGTTGACTAAATGATCCCTTCCTTTATGTACTTGAGCAAAAACCCAATTTCATCCACAAATTTAGACTCACAGACACACACGTCTAAAGCATTTCTGGAGAGATCAGCTTTCATCGAGCTTGTTTACCAGACTTTCTTACTTTAACCTAAGATTCTGCTATTTTTACACAAGACCATAATCGTTCCCCAGTGTAAAATCACTCCCTGAGCCATTCAGGGGCTTAAATGGCATCACCGCCCTTTCACTAACAACTCCACAATAAAGGAAGTGTTTTTAAAACAGTGAATATGTAACAAGGCAACAAGTGATTAAAATTCAGCACATTATCTCTCTCAGATTTTATTGCTGCAGGTGCAGAGCACAACTGTTTTGAGGCTTGCTAAGGGCAAGGTTCCCTTTAAAGGAAAACAATTCTATTTATACACCTGCATTTACAAAGATTCCAAGTGAACCAACCTAGGGGCAGAGACAATGAAACAAGAAAACAACACTAAACACTATCTTCACAGAAGCCCAACTCACACCTTCCCCAAGAAAAAGGGAGAATAATCCTTCATCTAACAGAGACATCCCCAAAGCTACTTGTGTTCTTAGAAATTCATGTGTACTTATGTGTGTTACATAAGGGGGAAATATTTTTTACCAGCCCCAATAGCATAATAGTTACCAGGAGCAAAAGCAAAGAATTTGCTCCATGTCACTTTGCTTTGTAGTAATGGCTTTCAATTCAACAAGTGTGTGCTAAACATCTATTGTACATTACACACATATTTATTGACAGTAAGATATTGTGCTGAGCATACAATATGAAAAAAGAATCATGTAGAGATTACAGTGTAAGCCTAGGAAAAGATAAAGAAAATGACTAATAAACAGACATACTAATTAGCAACACATACAATCCAGTCACTACCAAAAAGCGTGCTAACCACCAGGTGTCCAGCCATACAGAGAGAGAGGAGAATTCAGGAGAGGAGAAGAAGGACAGGCAAATTGATTCAGTAAGGATTCCCTGTGCCTGATAGGCCTTAGAGTATTATATGTCAACTGACTTGCTTGCATCATTTTTTTTAATTTATAAATTTAATATACAAGGGGAGTAGTATATTGTTTACCAATTACACACCACCCAGTGTCCACAATTATGAATATTCCAACAATCTTATCAATCATCTCACATTCTTACCTAGCACTCAAGTATTTTAAAGGCAATTCCACATATCTTATTATTTTTTTTTGTATTTTATTTTTTTTATTGGTTGTTCACAACATTACAAAGCTCTTGACATATCATATTTCATACATTAGATTGAAGTGGGTTATGAACTCCCAATTTTACCCCAAATGCAGATTGCAGAATCACGTCGGTTACACATCCACAATTTTACATAATGCCCTATTAGTAATTGTTGTATTATCTTATTATTTTTAATTTATCACCAACAGCTCCAATCTTGACCACATGTATGTACACACACACATAATACAATTATCACACATGAAAATATTAAAATAAAATTTTTATGCTATATAAATGCTATCTTCCTGTTAATTAGCTTAATTTAATCTCATTTTCTATATGGACTTTGTTATAGAATTTAATTTACTTTTTTATTTCTTTGGTTTTGCTTTGTTTTTGTTTTGCTTTTTTACTTCTACACAGAGAAAAGGACATTTCTTCTGTCACTCTTTAGGTGTCCATGGCTATCTTAATTTTTTGTTCTACTTTAAAAGAATACCTGACATGGGGTAATTTATAATAAATAAAAATGTATTGGAGCTCACAGTTACAAAAGCTAGGAAGTCCAAGATCAAGGTGCCTGCAGATGACAAGGGCCTTCTTGCTATGTGGAAGAGCAAACACAGGATAAGAGAGAGACAAAAGTTCATCCTATAAGAAACCCCTCCCCATCATGACACAATCGGCTTTCATTAGGCCTTAGCTGCCAACACCATTGCTTTGAAAATTATGTTTCCCTCACACACTTTTTGAGGTCGAGACATTCAAACCATTGAAATGGCCACAACCTGGGTAGGGCTTATAAATTCTCAGATCATTAAAAAAGATGGCATCCCTCCACAAGTAGATAAGCACTGAATGGCCTCCTGAAAGAGATGGACACCATTACTTCTGGACTAGCCTTGGGCTGTGGGCTGGTTCTGACTCAGCTCACTAGAGTGTGCAGGACCCCTGTACATATAAACAATTTGATTTAACAATGAACTAAAAATCCATAATACATGATGTCTAATTATTGATGACAATTTAATAAAATGAATAGAGAACAGGTAATTAAGTATTTTTTTAAGTTGCTTAACTGGTGAATGTGAAGATTCCTCCTAATATCTTGGTGCCTACCATCTTTAACAGAATGAGTCTAGGAACTGTCTTTTCATGTCCTTTATTGTTATGTGCTGTTCCTAATTAATTCTCACTCTCAGCAAGGAAAAGGTAGCAAAACTGTTGTTACTTGTAATTTCACGGCTTAGAACTTGAAATTGTTTGTTCCAAGAACAAAATTGAAATTTGTTTATACTGAAACAATATAAATCTTTTTTATTATTATTAATACATATGGATTATGCAAATTAATGGGGTACACAATGATATTTCCATACACACACATATATAAATATGGTTCACTGATCATTAATTATGTCCACATACCCTTCTTCTATCCTTGCTCCCTTTACCCTGCACCCTTCCCAATTATTACACTTAGACTTTCAGTTCTACTTTTTTTCCCCTTTTCATTTTTTCAAGTTTCCATACATTAGAGAGTCTACAGTTCTTCTGTGTCTGGCTAATTTCACTTAGCATTATATCCTCCATTTCCATTCATATAATATACATCTTTTTGCCTCTGTTATTCTTCAATGCTAACTTTTTCATGCCAGTTACATCCTTCCTTAGGAAGCTGCTTCATCCCTGATACTGTCCTGGCTGCCAGTGACTATCAAGAGATAACACTGTACTTTATTAATGATGACCACAAAAGCAAGTCTTATTCAGAACATGCAGGAAACTATGAATGATAATTCCCCTTTTTTGGTTATGCTAAAATGTACCTTTTGAAATTTTATAACATAGAACAAACATCTTCCAACAATGTCTCTTGAACTCCTCAGTTCATAATCATTGGATTCCTAGGATATGATCTCTTTCTATTTTTTATTAATTTTTAATTTGTTTTAATTAGTTATACATGACAGTAGAAAGCATTTATGCATTTTGGAATATCATACATAGATGGGATATAATTTCTCATTTTTCTGAGTATACATGTTGTAGAATCATATTGGTCATGCAGTCACACATATACACAAAATAATATCTGTTTCATTCTACTATCTTTCCTATCCCCTCCTTTCACTTCCCTCTACCTAATCTAAGATAATGCTGTTCTTCTCTAGTGCCCCCTGCCTTATCGTGAATTAGAAACTACAACACTGCCCTTGACACACCACCAAAAATGGAAGTTAATGAGATGAGCTGGGTCAGAGAAAGAGTTCCATTTGAGAAAGATATATCTCTCTTATAATATGACTTAAAACTGACTGAGAGGACATGCATCCACATAGATTAGGGGTAAGAGAGAATATTAATAAGGAGGGCCCAATGATGTTACAGAGCCACTGTCTCTAAAGTTCTCAAAGGGCCTGGGATGTGACCACCTGCAGAAGGGTGGATGGCTTCCCTGTCTGCCAGCATGGGGACATAACCTATCTCTCTGGTGCAGTAGACTAGAGAGAGCTCTACCATTGGAACACATGGGCAATAATGTGATTCCTACAAGCAGCTTAAACTCAAGGTTCCATCTCCCAGAACCCTGCATTCATCTATTGGTCCTATGGCATTGTAGAACAGAATGGAAATTTTAGCAGTTTTAAGAGCTGACAGACTGTAGTTTTGCATGCTAACACACAGCAGCTCTGCTTGTTGACATTTAACCTTAGAGGCCTGCAGCAGTTAACAGGTACCTGTAACAAGATAGCCACAGTAGCAGAAGCAGTAAACAAAGTAGCAGGGAAAAAATAATCCCCCTTTAGGCTGAGTGCATTAAAAGCCCCTAAGCTGTATGAGCTAAGAATCCCTCGACTGTTGACAAGTTTGTACCCATATAAGGAATGTAAAATGCACCCTCTAATAAAATTGTACCAACTCCATTTCTTGATTATCTCAAACTTGCTTATATAGAAGTAAAAGCCCTTCTGTGTTCGGGACTCAGACTTTGGGAATTATTCCTCTGGGTCATGGCACCTCTAATAATGTGTTGCTTCCCAGTCTCAGTATCCTGACCCTCATTTCCCTCTACAATGGTAGATAAGTCAGTCATAATCAGTGCATCAACACCACTCTGGTGGACCAATCTTGTGCAAGATTCAGGAAAGAAATACTGTGCCAGCCAGAATATGCTCAGCATAATGACCCCTGTATATATGTCCCTTCTGTGAGCAGAGGCCACCCCACAGGTTCCAGTACTAGTCCTGGGGAAATCTATTTGGCTCCCTGAGCACAGTAGAAGGTTAGAGAGCTCCTCCAGCTGGAGACATAGGACTGAAACCCACATAGCTCAGATCTCAGCCAGGTGCTGCTCCAAAGCACAGCACTGGTGATTTCACTGCAACAGGGCTTCTAAAGAGGTCCCCCAAAAGGGAGGTAGACTTCCACTCAGGCCTAGAGGATCCCAGACATCACCTCAGAAAGGAATTTAAAGAAGGGTCAAAATGAGACCTAGACTGACTTAATTGAAAGAAAAAAAAAAGCATATACTCTGAAAGGGTAGGATACAGACATTGGAGAGGAATGGTACATCTTAGCTAGGCATATATATATATACATGTAAAATATAATAATTCAGAGGCAGGATCTAAAAGGGTATCTTTAATTCTCCTTTATGTTCAAAACTGGACATGCTGACCATTCACAGGAAAGGGGTCATTTTCTGACATGTTGACCATTACCAGGACAGGATCAATTTCTCTTCCCTGCTTTTGATGCATTCTGCTTTGTGGATTTTAAAAAACCATATGCTTTTTGTGAAATTAAACTATATGGTGCATGTGTAGATAAGGCCTAATAATTTATTTAATAGTGCTCTTTGTGATCCAAGTGTGTGAAAGTGACTTTTAGATCTGGACTTTAAATTGTGGCCACTCTTGTGTTGTCCCACTTGTTTCCTTCATGCCTGTCCTTATCTCTTCTATCCTATCCCTCCGTCTCAGCCACTTCCAAGATGTCTGGATAACTCAAGTTCAAAAACTGATTTGATCTACATTAAATTATGTTCTCTTGTATTTGTCCTTATTCTTTCCTTTTATCTAAACATTTTAAATAAGGAAAAACCAGAGGGAAATAAAAATTCATGGGACTACAAGATAGGCAATTAAGCGCTAATTATTTAGAAAGCTTCTGTACAAAGACCACAAAACATCATAAAGTAAACTCATTGGTTTCCTAATTTCTCACCATAGAAATCAGCCTGCACTAAACTGATTTTACTTATTTATTTCACAAGCGTTTATGAATACCTGCAAAGTAGCATACTGGGTATTATGGGGAAAGCAGAGGAATTTTAACACAGTCTATGTTCTCAAGGAGACTATGACCTAATAAATGCACTAAAAGCCTTGCATGAGTAATAATAATGCAAAGCAGAATGTGACTCATCTTATGAAAAATACAGATCATGTGGTAATATGTCATGAGATCCCAGAAGAAGAATAGAGTAGTAAGGCTATCAGGTCCATCAAGGAAGGCTTCTCAAAGTATTCCAGCCTGGCTATGCATGAAGAATAAGATAATACATAAGAATAAGAACATTTTTTTATAAAAAGGGGTTATTCTTGGTGAAGAGAATGAAGTAGTGTCTGGCACAGAGTAGGCCCAAATATATTGTTATTCCATGAATGAACAAGCAAAGGAGCAAGAAAAGGTAAGAAGCAGGGCAGCTAAAGGCCTTCATGAGGCACAGTGAGCAGTTGGCTTTGGTGAAAGTAAATAGGAAGGGGAGCCATGGGGAGATAAATGGGAACAGTGGACTAAAGCCCTAGATGGGGAAGTTGGGGGGACTGTTAAAGGGTTTGGAACTACTGTGCAGCAAAACCTTAGCTGTGTTTCAGTAGGAACAGAATAGGATATAAAATTGAAGGGCAGAGCTGGGCCCGGGGAGCCACAGACTGGTGGAGCACATCTCAACCACTCCCTCCCAAAACCTACTCAAAGCACAATGTGTCACCCTGAATCTCAAGTAAAAAGCACTGAAATACTCCTAAATGTACTGGAATAGGAAATATGACTGTATTTCAAACTGACACTCCACGGTGAAACAATTGTCTTGGAGCTAATTCTTCTGTCACAGTAAAAATGGCTAATTATCCTCAAATCAGAAACTGAGAAGACATTTGAGTAAGCACTTCCAGGAAAGAGCCACCACAAGCATGTCAGAGCACTCATGTTTGTTCTCATGACCACATATGGGACTATTTTACTCATGGTGAGCTGCTGTGGTAGACCTCCTGCCCTAGCGCCTTCATTTTCAGAATAACAATGTCATGGGCCTTCCCAAATCCCCAGGCTCCAACATTTACATGCAAAGAAACATAAATGCATCTTCAAGTCAATAGTTATAATACAAAGATGCAATTCATAGAATATCCATTTATTATCTGGCTTGCTCATTATACTAGCATCTTTTTCAGAGATGTCCTCATTTGACTAAAATCAGTAACTGGTATAGATTAAGTTCATGGAAAGATTTTGAGTTGGGTATGGAGGAGCATGCCTGTACTCCCCAAAACTCAGAATGCTGAGGCAGGAGGATCACAAGTTAGACACCAGCCTCAGCAACTTAGGCCTTACGCAACTTGGCAAGATTATCTCAAAATAAAAAACATAAAAAGGGCTGGGGATGTGACTCAGTGGTTAGGCACCTCTATGTTCAATCCCTGGTACCAAAAAAAAAAAAAAAAGAAAGAAAAAGAAAAGAAAAGAAAAAGAGAAAGAAAAAAAGATCTTGAAATGTCAGAAAAACTTGTTGATTTTATTCCTCATGAGAAGAAATATATAGATATACAAGCTCAAACAAATAAGTAGGCCTACTTTTTACACCAAGATAAGAGTCTATATTATCTATGTTTGCTTTTAACACATTTTCAGCTATGTTCTAAATTATAAACTTCAAAGTAAAGACAATAGGTTCACTGTCAAAACCTACCAAAAATTAAATGAAATAATCTAAAAAATATATAAAATATACAATAGGTAAATCATAATCAGGACATGAATTCATAACAAGTTTGTTACATAACAAAAGTACAATGTCAAGGGAACCATCATAAATACATGCTAAAATCAAGATTTTTTTCCAATATAATCCTACTTTTTAACAACCCTGAGGTGCCAGGGTTTAAAGAGGATAGTTATCAACTGGTTTACTTGCATTTATACTTATAATTTGTACTTACTTTCAAAAACTTTTCCATGAAAGGATGCTTTTCAAAAAGCAGTTCCTTCTATTTGCTTTCTTATTGTCTATTTCTCCAGAAATTGCATGACTCAATCCTGCCTATAGAGTATAATACCTAACTCACTCTACTGCTCAGTATAGTTCTGCAATGAACTCTATAAAAAATTAAATAAAACAAACTAGCCAATTTCAACCTAAAAACCACCTAATAGTACTTCAGGTTTTTGAAATTAGCTTTTCACAATTTTTATGAGATTTAAAGGGCCAGACTTACCTGCTACAAATCTTATCAGTGGAGAAATATTCCTATAATACAATGCATCCTAAGAAGTCTAACCTTTACTTGGGAATTTTAGTTCATTTATGTTCAAAATTATTTTACAAATCTCCATTTATGATGTTTGAATTTTCATTGAATTTTTATCTACTAATTAAATCATAGTAAATGTAACAAACATCTATGGCATTAACATGCTTAAACTTTTCACAATGATATGTTGAAAAGTGAAACAGTATTTCTCATGTCAAAATTAATGATTTTATAAAATAAAGCTATGTTAGCAATTTTTTAAAATGTGAAAAACAAAATTCAATTCATTTCACTTAGACTAAATATCCTGAGATAGAATCATGCACAAATTAATAATCCACTATACAAGAGGCAGTTAATTTTTATGCAAATGGTAAATGTTTACAAGAGTAATTTTTACTCGATCTCATTTGCAACATAGGTTTATTTGTGGGAAAACTCAGAATCAAAAAGAATTATTATTATTATTAGCAGCTTCTAAGCTCACAAATAATTTCTCAGGCCTGAATCATATATTAGCTAATCTACAAAGACTGCCAAGTTTTCATTAGATGCCTCAGCCACAACTCTAATATTATCAAGTTATTGATAAAGGTCACATTTTCATTTTTAAGTTGATTCAATTCACCAAATGTTTGTTGGACAACCACTAGACTTTGGTTAGGAGAATCTTTTTAAAGGTGTGACATGTTGCTGTCTCTGTACTTATCCCAATTCACTCAATACACTACTCCTTCAGCGCCTGTTTCAGGCAGTGGATAGGCAGGGTCATAGTGCTGAACCAAAAATCAAAGTCCCTGTCCTTCATGGTACTTAACACACATATGCACAAAACTCTCACATAAAATATATGTGCCAAAAATAAGAGTACAAATTGCTGAATATGTCATGAAAGATAAAAGTCCCCTAAGGAAACACAAGTGTAGTTTCATATGGATGCTGTGGGTGCAGAGGTGTTAGAAACAGAAGTGGAAAATGGAGCCTATGAAATATAATACATATCCTTTGGAGGATGAGCAGTATAGGTTCCGGGCCCATGACAATACTTTAACCACTGCATTTCACCCACATCTGTTTTATCTTGCAAAGTTACATGTGAAATTTCATTTGGAAAAAAAAAAAAAAGATTCTGTTGAAGGAACAAAAGGAAAAGCTTTGAAAATCACTGACCTAATTACTGAGCTTCATTTTATTTCTTAAACTTGATGAAAAGCTAGAACTGTGTAAAAAATCCTTTGATGTTCTGGGTAAAAAAAAAAAAAAAAAAAAAAAAAAGTTTAAACTGTTTTCTATTTAAAGATTGGATTTGGAATCATATTCTTCTCTAGTTGCATTTTCCAGACATGTCCCGCTACACCAGAGATGCCCACCCACTTCCTGCATGCCCCTCACACCCCTCTCCAAGAAGACAATTGTGTGTCCATTTCAGGGATGATATGTGTGCTTGTTAAGATGACCCTGCCCTCTTCGTCAGAAGAGTCTGGACTTGGGTCAGTCATATTTTTTTTCTCCTAGAAATGTGCAATTATGACTCACCACTTTTATCAGTTTCTGAGTGCTCAGACAGACATATAAGACTGCAAGAATCACTTTATGGCATAAACACTGAGAAATAGAGAAGCAGGTTTACAGCAAAAGACAGGAAGGAATGACACAGACATGCAGACAAGGGCAGAAAGGAGTGACCCTGAGGCTCTGGAGAGAAGGAGAAAGTCAACTTTATTTCTGATTCTGAGTTCCTCGGCTCTGGTGTCTCATGAGACTCAGATATAAAATGGATTCTCTTTCTTTCATCTGGAATCAGTAATAATCCATTATCCACAGTTCCTCCATTTTCTTGGTAATTTCACTGTCAGATTTTCCTTCCTTTTTTTCTAATATAGAATAATTGTCAGCTTTAAAAGACTGTAGGTAAAAGCAGAGTTTCATTAAAGGTAAGTAACCACATTCATGAAAGCTACCCCTCTCTCCAGAGCTGTAAATACCTCCAGTGCCTAGTTCCCACCCTAAAAGGTGCCACAGGTGAATTCACATGGTATTGTTATCATCTTCCACTCTGGTCCTTCTCAATCACCTAAAGGTCACAGTCAGCACCACAGTCAACACCCATGTAATGACATCAATGTCTAGGTCTGTACAATTCTACTCCTCCCATTCTCTCTTAAACTCACTCCAATTAAACTTTTACCCATACTGTATTTGTCATTGCCCAGGTGGCTTTGAGGTGCAAAGAAGTTTATTCAGATTCAAACTATGTTCTTCTCTATCCTATTAAATCATGCTGATAAAACTTATTTAAGATCTTCTTTCCAATGTTCCAATACAAGATATAAACTTAGAAACATTTATATTGAAAATCAAAAGTTGAAATCAATTACTCAACTGCACATTTTTAAGTTACTATACTGCCATTCCAAATGGCCAAAATCTTTACTTCTTTGAAGCATATAAAATAAATATAAACAAAGCCTTCCTTAACACAAATATGAATGCCATAATTCTGAGTATTGAACACTTTTATGCTATATTCTAAATCTTCTTGAAGCCAAAAAATGTACAGCCATTAAGGAAGATATCTCCATCCCTAGGAACTGATATTACTTTAACCAGAGAGTTGGTGACAGAACAGAAAAGTGGATAGATACGTTTCAAAGTGTCATTCCTGGTGTTCATAGTCCACCCATTAAATGAGACACATCATGTTACTGCATTCCTCAGAAGCCTCCACAAACTGAAGCTACTGGAAAGAATGTCCCTTTTTCCAAACTGCACAATATCTATGCCCACATGTCTCATAGTTATCCTGCTTCCTACAAATCCTTCATCTCCTTCTCCCTGAGGCAAAGTCCATGGCCCTCCACTTGCCAAGTGAGAAAGAATCTCTCCCTCCTCTGTGTTTCTGGAGTATGTTGTTTATGTTTCTCTCTTACCAGTTAGTACATTCTGCTTTGAGATATATTTAGTTGAATGCATGTGTTACTCCTCTCTCAGAACTGTAAGCTCTTTAATGAAAGGCACTGTTTCTTACTTAACTTCATATGCCAAAATGTGTTCTGAAAATCATTCATTTAGTAGTAGTTTGTACTAAAATTATACTTATTTGAATTGTAAAGCTTTTATGCATAATGTTTAATGAGCAAAAAATTAAGAACTATACATTGATTCAGACTGTGGACCAGAAATATGTATAGAAGCATAGAACAGTTGAAATGACCCTTATGAGATTTTGCACAGGCAAGTGGCCACAAACAGAGAGGTAAAATACTATGCAAGATAATGTATGATCAATCACTAAGTTGCCTGGATATAAATCCTATTCCATTTACTAGCTGAGTTATCCACACTTAACCCTTCTATGACTCAGTTTATTATTCTATGCAAGGGGACTAATAAAATCCTCAGTTCACAGAATGATTATAAGGATTTGGAGCAAAAAAGGAAGTCCCTGTAGAGAAACATCTTAGAAGATGACCTCTGGAGGTACTGAGAGTAATGTTATCTATTACTATGACATGAACATATGGCATATGAAGTTAAGTAAGAAACAGAGCCTTTCATTAAAGAGCTTACAGTTCTGAGAAAGGAGTAACACATGCATGTAACTATTGTCTCGAAGCCTAAATTATGAAATGCAAAATAGGAATTTTGAGTAAAGAGAAAACTTATTTGAGAAAATAATATTCAAGGGCTCTTAATGTCTATTTGTCTCATAAGTTTTCCAAGAATCAGACTTTGATATCATAACAAAATAGTAACAAAAATGAAAAATTCACATTTTTACTATCCCAAAATCAAGGGTACATAATTAATAGTCCCGGGATTTCAAAAGTTATTTATTGAACAAATAAATAAAAGAGATAACACTTTTTAAAAAGCAAGATAAATGTTATAGAATGTCAATTGCTAGTTTTCAATTTAAATTATATTGTTCATATTCCTTTTATCCATCTGGATTTTTCCCAGAAATATTTTTTACTTGAAATGCAAAGACTCAGATTAATCTAACTCTAAATAAACCTTAGGCAGTGATAAAAAGAAATGAAGTAATGAGTAAGAACAGTTAAAGATCAGTGAATGAAGTACCAAGATATACATATGAATTGTTAAATTTCTTTAAGTTTTCTCTAAAATAGATATATCATCCTTTTGGGTCTAACTTAACCATGGAAGTTTTCAATATCCCATATTGTTCATACCTCTGGAAGCCTACATGCTCAAACTCCAGAGATTACCTGAATTGTAAAACTTTTGATTCGAGAGATCACAATTCAATTATTGCAAGTATGGGTAAATTAGCCAAAGGAAATAAATATCCTTGGTTATATACAGTGCTGCTTTGGTTGAGGGAGCAACTTAATTATGATACATATATCATAATACATTACCAAACTTAAACTCAAACTTTAATTTTAGTCCTCATTCATTCAGCACATATTTCTTTATGTTCTCCTAATGTAGCTTATTACTTTTTGGACCTCATTCTAATTCCTAATATTTACAAAAGCTGCCAATATCGATAGAGGATGCTTTTAAGTGTGTACAACTTTTCCCTAGAATAGGAAAAAGAAACAGGCAGGCCAAAGTTTGAATTCTGCATTAACCTGTTGAATGACTTACTAACTAAATTCTCCTAAGTTTCAGTTTTTCATCTGAGAACATGGAAAATATACCACCTCCCAATTATAAAGTGAGATAATTTAATGCAATGTCTGATCTTCAATAGAAAAGTACCTATTATAATTCACGACATTATCATTACAGATCTATAAAGATCAGTGGAACGGGCCACATATACAGATAGACAGGCAAGAAACACTTTCTCCTCTCAGATCCAATCACTAAGACCTATAGAGTTAAAAGGAAATCAGAGACACCCTCAAAAACACCAGGCAGCCCTTTGATCTCTGCCTCTGCTGAATTCTAGCTTCTATCCTTGCTATCCTTGGATATATGTGCCTGTCTTTCAGATAACTCCACAAGAGAGAAAAAAACATGCATAGAATCTCAGAATTGGAAGAGTTTCAGAAGGAGACATAGGGTAGCCCCCTGTACTGAGGTGGGAGAATGCTTAAATCATCCAAGGCAGATGGCTATCTATTCCTAGTTTTAAAGATCTCTAAGGACTGAACTTCCCCCAAATACCTTGGTTACCTGTCTCAATGCTTAATCCCTTCTTTCTACTTATGTCCATCTTTATGTTCAACTCAACTTTTTCTCTTGCTACAATTTAAAAGTATTTCCTTTTATTTGGTCTCCTGTGAAAGTAAAGAACATCTGTTCTGCATCTTCCATATAATAACCTTTCAAATACTTGAAGACAGTTAAATCACCCCTTAGTCTTCCCTCCTCCAAGTTAAACAGTCCTGATCCCACTGAGCCCTCTCTTAGGACCAAGTCCCCATTCCTTACATCACTTTTGCTGATCTTCGCTGGACGTGCTCCAGAGTCTCCATATTCTTTGCCAGATGCAAAGACCGAAATCGAACACAGCAATAATGCCAAATAAAGCAGAAGGATTACTTTTCACTTCTGTATCCCTCTCTTGATAAAACATTCCAAGTGGTGTACTTGCCCTTTTTTCCAAAAATATATTGCTCTTTCTAAGCCTCTTTGCTTTATAATCATGTATGCTATCATCTTGTGGTACCTTTCTCCAAGGCTCATATCAGATTTCAGGTTCTTCAAATAATTCCTGTCAGTAAGGACCAAATATAGAAGCAAGCTGCTTCAGAACATTTTCTACCTTATATAAAAGCTAAAGTAGAAAAGCTGTGAAAACAAAATCAAAATTCATGCAATCCATGAAATAACCATCCACATTTACATCTTGATGGCATACAAAAAACCATGATTTTTTTCATGATTTGTACATAAAAATTCATCTACTTCTACTTCAAGGATGATATAATCTAACAAACTCTGTAGGAGTGTCTTATAAACAAAGAACAACAAAACAAATTAAAAGTTAAATCAATAAGTTTGTGAAAATGTTGGGTTCCAGATTTTTAAATCTGATTGGAGTTTTATATTTAAATTTACAATAATATACACTAAGCATACTGTTTCCTACAAATAAATATGAAAAGCATAAATAACCCAGTAAGAAAAAAATGGGCAAAAGACATGAACAGGCTTTTCATAAAAGAGAAACACAAATGTCAAATAAACAAAGAAATTTCAATTCAGTATCTTTAGAGAATATAGAACATAAATCAGTATTACAGTGAGAAACTCCTTTTAAAATAGTTATGTGGCAAAAATAAAACAAATTATGACAAGTTTTGAATAGGATGTAGAGTTGAAAGATACTTTATTAATATTTGTTAATTAGTAGTAGGATAAAACCTGCTTTAGCTACTGTGAGGTAAGCTTAAACATTCATAAACCCCACAACTGACATATCCAGTGTATAATACATGCCTAAGAGAAAGCTTCTATGCATTAGGAGACATGTTCACAGCAGTTCTCTTCACCACAGCAAAACCTATAAGCAATCCAAACCCTTTTACACATCAAGAATGTGTGAGACTCCATGGTGATACATTCAATAGAATGCTATGCAGACAACAAAAACAAATGAACTCTAGCAGCATATACAGCATGAATGATTCTTACTAATAAAATATTACACACTCATAGATTGTTGGTGGGAATGCAAATTGGGGCAACCATTATGAAAAGCAGTATGGAGGTTCCTCAGAAAACTTGGAATGAAACCACCTTTGACACAACTCTCTCACTCCTTAGTTTATACCCAAAGGACTTAAATCAGCACATTACAGTGATGCTGCCACATCAATGTTTATAGCAACTCAACTCGCAATAGCTTAACTATGGAACCAACCTAGTGCGTTTCAACACATGAATGGATAAAGAAAATGTAAGATAAATATATATATATATATATATGTGTGTGTGTGTGTATGTGTGTGTGTGTGTGTGTGTGTGTGTGTGTGTGATGGAACATTACTTAGTCTTAAAGAAGAATAAAATTACGACATCTGCCAGTAAATGGATGGAGATGGAGAATATCATGCTGAGTAGAACAAGGCAAACCCAAAACACCAAAGGCCGAATGTTTTCTCTGATGTGCAGATACTAATTCACAATAATGGGGAGGGCTAGGGAAGAATAGAGTTACTTTAGATTAGATAGAGGAAAGTGGAGGGAGGGTAGGGGGTATGGGGGTGGGAAGGTTAGTAGAATGAATCACACATTATTACCCTATGTACATATATAACTATATGAGCAGTGGGATTCTATATCATGTACAACCAGAAGAATTAGAAATTATACTCCATCTATATATGATGTGTCAAAGTACATTCTACTGTCATGTATAACTAATAATAATAAATAAATAAAAGATAAAAAAGATGATGCCTATCAATATTCTTTGTGAAATGAAAACAATTAAAATTGAAAATATACTCTTAGGGAATATATATATATATATATATATTATATATATATACACACAATGAAATTATATGAAAAGACAAGCAAGAGGATGATGAGCACAGAACTGAGGATATTGGTTAAATTGTGATTGCAAAAATAGCCCTAATTTTATACACACACACACACACACACACACACACACATATGCATACCTACTTATCCATAAAATATATACATTTGTTACATAATCATTCACCCAGGAATCTCAGGAGCAATTTCCCTAATACATAATTACACAATAGAAATGAAGTTTTTGAAAGATATATTAGGTGTAGATTTTTGCACTGTGACTCTGAAATAACATTGATTCAAACTGCATGAGTTAAATCACCCACTTCTTGGGCCAGGCCATGAGTACCAAACTAGACACCTATAACTGACACTGGATAAACATTCATGCTACAAACAGAATGACAGCTCATCTTACTGCTACATTGTTCATAATATAAGCAGCAACTAACATCTCAAGCCTGACTTAAAATGCCATTTATTCAACTAGAAATTGACAACTTAATATTTACCAGGCATTATGACTGACTGATGAGACAGTGATGAGCAAGAGAAAATACAGATAACTGCCCATATATATAGTTCACCGGTATTAAAGGAGAAAACATTAAATATATTGATATAAACAAAAATACAACAGGTAATGAGACCTCTTAGAAAAATAAAATAGAACAATTAGCAAATGTTTGGTTGACTAGTTTAGATGGGCAGTCTGGGGACACCTCTACTGAGAAGTGACAAGTAGACTAGGATCAGAATAACAAGAAGGAGCCAGCTATAGAATGATGGTCAGCAGAAGAACTTTCCAAGCAGAAAGAATAGCCAATGCTAAGAATCTAAGTTAGGAACAACCTTCATGTTCACAAAGGAGAAAAATCAGAAAGATCAGTTAATACTGAAGGAGGAAAGAGGACAAGGATTCAAAACAACAGAATCATTTTATACCTATTTATAATAGCCTTGGAATCCACAAATTATTTACTATACTCTAGTATCTTTCATTAAAAATCTTTAACTTGTAAATAGTAACAATCTCTATTAAAAAGAAATGTTTTGCAGCACCTATGTAAACAACTTTTATTTATTTATTTTTGTGGGATTTTCCAACACTGTTTAGAATTCAAGTATTTTTAAATTACAGAAAAAAATTAAATGGTAGTCCCAATTTAGTCTTAGACCAAGAAAGTTTGTTATCACTATCCAAATCCAGGTGCAAAAACATTTTTGCTAATGTTACAAATTCACTACTTAGAGAGAAAAGCTCCCCAAACACACCTGCACCTTTTCAAAATTGATTTAATATTGTGTTAAAGTAAACATATTAAGGACATGAATGTTTAGTCATCAAAAAGCTCCATTGCCCAATCTGCTTTTTAAAGTAAATTAAATAGGCTACTTGGATTCTGATAAATAGAATTTCATGGTACCCTTTCCAAAACCAATATTGTCAGGAAGTACCTGAATATTGGTTTGATCCGATGACTTAAATAATTAAGAATAAATTAAATAATGTCTAAGGAAGACTCTACATTTGGAAGATATAGCATCGAAAACCATATTTTCTTACACGAGGTAAGAGAATATAGTTGTTAAGAACCCAGACTTTAATACCACTGCTTGAGTTCTCTTCTTGCTTCTGCCTCTTAGAGTTGTATAAATTAGTTACAAACTCTATGTGCTCAGTTTCCCCATCTATGAAATGGAGACAGTACTTACATGCACCAAGATGGCTATGAGTATTGAACAAGTTACAACATGTACAGCACTCTCCAGTTCCTGACATATATCAGCAAATGATAGTTATAATGTTACTATTTGTTATTAAGTCATTCACAAAACACCCACATCATTCTGATGTCTGAATTTCACACTCACTAAAGTTATTGTAACCAATTACTTATGTATTAACAGACACATAAAGAAATGTATACATTATAAAGTAAATAGCACATAAAGAAAAATATATAAATAAAGTATAAATTGAAAAAGTCATAAAATTTGCAAGTTGATAAAAATAATCCAACAAAATAGGGATTAAAATTCAATTTTCAATGTCTAGCATTTCTGTAATGTTAATTCATTTCAGGGATATACCTCACATTCTTTTAACATCATAAACAAAATTTAAAAGAAATCATACTAATTAGGTTGAATATAATCATCTTGGTTAGAATAATTCTACTAGCAGGTGGTTTAGGTATACTAAAAAGAATTAATTACATACTACCCATCATAAAAAATAATGCTGATCCTAGGATAATGCTTACATGATTTTTAAAATTCAATTACTGAATGTTATAAATGTAAAATATATATTACACACATACTATTTTCTCAATGAATGTTTACAAATTTTTGTTTCAGGCAAAACAGGGATGTATAAGGTTATATTGTGCTGATTTCACTCATAAAAAACTAGAAGAAATCCTGTTGATCCATCTCTGATGCTCTCCATATTACACATTGAGTACTGAAAATTACCATCTCTAACTCTAAATGAAGCAAAGTACTATAATAATGGGGTTTTTCCATCCTTATGACAAATATGTGTTTACATTTTAAAGAACATTCCCACTAAATAAAAATAAAAACGAACAAGAAAAATAATTCATCAACTAAGCGTATTGAAAATGTTGACAAATTTGAGAGGAGTGTGTTGTGTGGTGGAAGACTTCTGCTACTCTATTTACTTGTTTTCCATAAGTAGTGACTCTAAACATTTTAAAAGAAGGAAAGATAAAATAGAAACACATTGTGTGTGTGTGTGTGTGTGTGTGTGTGTGTGTTTGTGTAGAATATAAAAAAATGTTTTAGGTTCTTGAGGCTCAATCATATTTCATTCACTATGCTGTATTAGTGCAATGAATAGAGTAACAGAGTTAAAGGAATCATTAGATTGTGAACAACATCTATCTATAGTGACAAAAGATTAATTCAATGACAATAACAATGAAGGGGTTTTGATGGTCTTAAATTTAGTTTTAGAACTTTATTCAAATTGGTAAAAACAGCAAGAAGTTATTTGCCCCAGGTTTATTTAAATCACTACATTTCTTTTATAAAATCTTTTATCTAATATCAAAATCTTTTATCTAATACCAAAACCTTTTAACTAGTATCAATCAAACATAAACTGAAGGTTTCTACTTTAAGGCATGATCCTTGGAAAATATTTTTAAATCTTTTTCTGATAAAAAGCTCTCAACAAATTAGATATAGAATATATCGCATATAATAAAGAACATATGTGATAAGTCCACAATTAACATCATATTCAATGATGATTGCTTCCTTTTAATATCAAGAATAAGACCAGAATTGCCCTCCTTGCTAAATATTTTCAATATAG
Organism: Urocitellus parryii; assembly: GCF_045843805.1. Taxonomy (NCBI): domain Eukaryota; kingdom Metazoa; phylum Chordata; class Mammalia; order Rodentia; family Sciuridae; genus Urocitellus; species Urocitellus parryii. The sequence goes on from NC_135540.1 coordinate 81,562,605, forward strand.
AAGAGTTAGTCAAGAAAAAGAAATAAAAGACATTTGAATCTATCTGAAGAAGAAAATTATCTGTTTACAGACATTATTTTCCACATTAAAAAAAACTAAAAATTCCATCAAGAAATGCTTAGAATAAAAAAAATCATTAAATTTTCAGGATACAAAAATCAATACATAAAAATCAATTGTATTTGTATAGACTAACAATAAATTATCCAAAATTTTTAAAATCCCATTTACTATATTTTTTTTAAAACTTGGTAACAAATTTTACCAAGTGAGTAAAATATCTATATACTAAAAACTATAAAATATTAGTGAAAGATTGGGGAAGACACAAGTAAATGGGAAGATACCAAATGTTCATGGATTGGAAGAATTAATACTCTCAAAATATCCAGACCATTTCAAGTGATCTACAGATTCAGTGCAGTTCCTCTAAAAATTCCAATGGCATTTTTCACAGAAATACAGACACAATCTTAAACTTCATATAGAACCACAAAATGATCCAAATAAAGCAATCTTGAACAAAACAATCAAAACTATCCCCCACCAGAATCTACGGAAAAATTATAAGAAATGTAATATATAATAAAATTCACATAAATTTTATGTAAAATTTTAATCAAATTTTTTTCTAAAAAAGCATATATTTAAATAAATGTGTGAAATAAAGCAAGCAAAGTAACTAAGTTAAATATTTTAAAGTAGGTATATATCAAAGAAATTAATTAAAAATGGAAGGAAGGAAATGGTTGCCAGGGGCTGAAGTAGGAGAGAAAATGGGAAGCTTCTAGTCAAAGGTAAAAAATTCAGTTAGGAGAGATAAGGTTTGAAGATCTGTTATACAGCAAAGTGAATTCAGTTAATAATGATGTATTGAAAACTCAAAATTGCTAAAAATAAAAAGTAAATGTTCTCATCACAAAAGACAAGAATGTAAAGTGACTAATATGTGATATTACACAATATGTAAATATGTAAATATTACACAATGTGCACATATTTTATGCAAACATTATATATTATACAAAATATTACATTGTATACTATAAATACACAATTTTTCACTCATTGACTTAAATAAATAAGAAAATGAGGGCTATGGAAGGAAAAAACTTTTAATTTTATAGTTCAAAGAGACGCTCAGTAGGACTCATGGTTATCGTTCTGACTCAATTCTATGTGCCTGTGGTACTTATTTAAGAAGGGAGTCGGGGCCCTGGCATTGACTTTGCTTCCTGAAACAAATATAATAAAGCCTTCAAAGTTTTTGGTTCATGTGCTAATTTTTCTAAACAATATCCTTTCCTCCCTCCATTCACATCTTCTAAGTCATGTGTGAAACTTTTTACCCTGCTTGATCACTATATAGATATTTTTCCTCTCATCTCTGAAAATGGGTTCTACAGCCAGCACATTTCTTTTAAACTCACCCCAGCTCCTAGGAGATCACAGTAGTTAAAAGTGCACACAAAATTAATTTTGTAGCACCAACAGTATAATTTGGCAGTTTCATTCACAGGTAATGAATGAAACATTACTAATTCAATGCCAGGCAATTTTAAAAAGATTGGTTTTCAAATATTAACGTTATGCAAAAAAAGTACTATGACAGATACCAATAATGTACTGTGTATTTTAAAATAAAAACTAGAAGAAAGGATTTAGAATTTCTTACACATAAGAAAATGATAAATGTTTGAGGAGATAGATATAATTAACCTAATTTAAACATTATTCACTGTATATGTGGATGGAACATGAAGAGAGAGCCTACAGAATGGGAGAAAATCTTTGCTACGTGTACCTCAGATAGAGCATTAATACTCGAGAAATATAAAGAACTCAAAAAACTTAACATCAAAATAAACAAATAACCCAATAAATAAATGGGCAAAGGAACTAAACAGACACTTCACAGAATAAGAAATACAATCAGTCAACAAATATATAAAAACATGTTCAACATCTCTAGCAATTAGAGAAATACAAATTAAAACTACACTGAGATTCCATTTCACTCCAATCAGAATGGCAACAATCATGAATAACAAGTAACAATAAATGTTGAGGAGAATGTGGGGGAAAAGGTACACTCATACATTACTGGTGGAACTGCAAATTGGTCCAATCACTATGCAAAGCAGTATGAAAATTCCTCAGATAACTTAGAATGGAACCACAATTTAACCCATTTATCCCAGTCCTCAGCATATACCCAAAGGACTTAAAATCAGCAAACTATAGTGACACAGCCACATCAATGTTCATAGCAGCTCAATTCATAGTATCTAAGTTATGAAACCAATAGATGAATGGATAAAGAAAATGTGGTACATATACATGATAGAATATTACATAGCCATAAAGAAGAATGAAATTATGGCATTTGCCAGTAAATGGATGTAATCCAAGACTATTATGCTAAATTTGAAATAAACCAATCCCAAAAAACAGAGGCCGAATGTTCTCTCTGATATGCAGATGCTAACTCACAATAAGTATCAGGGAGGGAAGAATAGAAATTCACTGGCTTAGACAAAGGGGAATGAAGGGAAGGGAGGGGATATGGGAATGGGAAAGACAGTAGAATTAATTGGACATAAATTTCTTATGTTCATATATGAATACATAACCAGTATAACTCCATATTACGTACAACTACAAAAATGTAAAGTTATACTCCATGTATGTATGATATATCACAATGCATTCTGTCATGCAAAACTAAAAACAAGCAAATTTTTTAAAAAATTTAAGTTAGATTTTTTTTTTTAAAAAAAAAAGGTATTGCCAGCACAAAAATCAGCATTTTTGTCTGAGAAGCAAAATTCAGTAAAAGGACAATAATGAGAATTTTTTTAAGGTATTTTGTTACTGTTTGACAAATAGCAATAAATAACAGACATGGCGTTGGAAATCCAGAAGAGCAGTCAAGCTTGCTTCTTCACCCAGGTTAACTGAAAACATAAAAGTGGGCAGGATATGAAAGTAGTAGTAGAATACACAAGCAGTACAAAAACCAAAAATTCATCCTTTGTGGGTGATTCAAGTTAGTAAGAAGAGAGAAGTTACAGAAAAGATGGCAGACATCTTCAAGTGTGGAAGACAAATGAGAAGTTATAAGTTAATATAAATGCAAAGAAGGGAACATTTTAAGAAGTAGATGACCCCTCATTGCTATTAAAGACAGCAGCAGAGGTCAGGCATATGGGGTGAATTTGAGAAGAGATCCTCAAATTTGCCTATGAAGGGATTATGAATAACTATTTAATGAATAAACAAAATTTAGGTAGAGAACTAAATTAAGAATAAAATTGAAAGGCAGAACCTAAGTAATATTCTGAAGAAAATGGCATAACTTTTCAAAAACCTGAATTTTATTTGTGCTTTGATTAATTGTTAGCAGAACTATCATCTTTTTTTAATTTCATCTATGTTATTTTCTCTTTAAGTTTATTCTAATCTAGAACAGGCTAAAATCTGAAGTTGGGAATGTTGATGCTTGCTTGTAATCCCAGCTACTCAGCAGGGAGGCCAGCCTGGGCTACTTAATGAGCTCCTGTATCAAAATTAAAAAAAAAAAAAGACTAAGACCTAAAACTACATGTGATTATGGTGACAATGTGTCAACTATTATGTAGGTCATGTATACACTTGGTCTCTTGAATTAGAATTAACTGCATAGATGAACATGTTCAAATAAGTACTCAGCAAAGGAAATATGATATAAAATTGCTTTTTGCTGGATAGAGGATAGATGCATGGATAGATATTTTCAAGGAAAATATCAACATTATCAAATATCATTAACAATCACTTCTTGTTGTTAAATACATACAGGTTTTGTGTGCATGCACGTGTGTGTGTGTGTGTGTGTGTGTGTGTGTGTGTAAAGAGAAAGAGAAAGAAGGAGGGAGGAAGGGAGGAAGAGAGACAAAGAACAGAGAGAACAAAAAAAATTAAAAAGAAAAGAGTGAAAACAAGGGAGAAAGGAGGGAAAAGGGAAGAAATTCAGGGTGTGTTCTCAGTGGTGTTACAAAATCCAACTAGTTAATAATGAACATTAACTGTCATATGATTTGGGGAATCAGATATACTTATATCTGAACTATTTTTAATGTAGTCCTACCTTTAATTACATGGGAAAAGCTCTCAATGAGTCAAGAGTTCATCCAGTATAGCTGTGCATATATCTTATTAGGAAAAGGTTGCATTTGAAATACTTTTTCAGTAACAAGTACACATTAACATTTATTGAAAAGAGTTATAACTCTAATAAAGTAAGTTACATCTAATAAATAATAAATAAAATAGAAAGAACTTAGATACAAAAAAAGAATCTCCACTGACAATACTCATGCTTACTTAATCAGATATGGGAATTTAATGAGAGATTGGAACATACTTCTTAGAAATAGCAAGCTAATTAAACTATACTTTATATTGCCTAGAGTAACAGAGCTCACTTGTGGTACTTAACTCCCCACAAATCCATGAAGTAGAAATGATTTATCCTTTTAAATGAAAGCTTAGAAGACAATCATCTTGATAAAGCTCACACAGCAGAAAATGGCAACTTCTAGAACAAAAATTAAGAAAACAATCTATCAAACATTGAATTTCAACCATAGAACCGACAAGAGACAGACCAGAGCAAGAACAAAGAGTGAGAGATGCCCATCCCCACTACCAAGACACAGGTATTCAGGGATTGCTGGAACCTCAGCTCAAGATCCAGCAAATCAACTTTCAAAATTTAAAGCAAAATACTCTTATAGACAAGTTGTAGGTGAGAAAATTCATTACTAGAAGATCAGTTCATACACACACACACACACACACACACACACACACACACACATTTAAAAGGAATACAATACCAAATAAAAGATCCACACAAAGAAATTGGAACTTATCAGGGATGGGGAAAAATTAGGATTATAATTTTTTATTTTTAATTACTTTTAAAATAACTGTCTTTTGTGAAAGTACTAAGAATGTCTTACAGGATTTATAAATATTTAGAATTTTTTTAAAAAGGTGGCAAGACAGTACAAAATGTGGGAAGAATAACTGGAACTATAGTAAGATTCTTAAATTCATGAAGAGGTTAATATTATTTGAAAATAGACTGTTATATTTAAGTTAAAGATGAATGTTTATAAACTCTTTAGCAATCACCAATTTAAAAAAATAACCACTAACAAAAAGTTTGTAAATGTATAAATCATAAGTTATTGTTGAAGATTATTATTAACATGTCTTTTTAAAGTCTAAATTCAAAAGAAGACAAGAGGAATAAAGAAACAAAGACCAGATTTGACAAATAGAAAACAGCTAGAAAGATGGTAGATTTAAATCCAAACACATCTGTGATTGCAAAAATACAGATAAATGGCCTAAATATACCATTAAAGACAAGGATAGGCATATTAAATGTTTAAAAGCAAGATTCAAATATATACCATCCATAAGAAATCCATTCTAAGCATATAAGAATAGGTAAATTAGAAGTAAAAATGATGGGGAAAAATATATGAAGACTCTTTAAAAGTTGAGGGGCTATCAAAGAAAAAGTAAATTTCAGTAAAAGAAATTTTACCAGGAATAAAGGTTTCATAAAGCAATGATAATAAAGATTTTATAAAACAATGGTATAGAAGTCCATTTTATTTTAAAAAGAAATAAAATCATAAAGTAGATGCATCTAACATCAAAATACATAAATCAAAATAGATAAAACAAAATAGATAAATCCATTACAACTTTCATCACGAAGTAATGTCCAAAATGAACAAGCAGGATACAGAAAGCCCAAACAACACATAAGGGATCAGATAACAAATGGACTCCTGGCCAAGGGTTAGCCCATTGTAGTAGGACCTCGATGTCCAAGGATCACTCAGGCATCACTGACCTGAATGTCTAATTCAGATTGTCATGCTTGGCCATTGACACAATCCCCCTACTGAGTTCTGGAGAATGACTGTAGACTTCCCCAAGCTCATGTAGTCCTGATTGCAGCTGCAGCACCACTTGAAAGAACAGATTTATGTGGCTTCCAGTAGATGTGATGTGGCTCTTGATTTGGTACATAACTTCTTTCCTATCCCAATCAGAAATTGTCAAAATCAGTTTGAATCCACACAAAAGAGAGCATAATATTCACTAGCAGTCATCCTCAGGGCTGTATAACTCTCCTGTCCCATTATAATGGACACCCCACAGAACTTCACAATGATTAATTCCATCAGTGCTGTCACCTAGCTTGGAAAGGAAGAACAAGAGATGAATGGTATATGGCTCTATAAGACATGTGCACTCCCACAAGAGAGCAGATACAACCTAAGATTTGGGGGGGCAAAGCAAAACTTGTGCACTTTTCACTCTTACTGTCACCTTCCTGGAGATGTTAATCTGCAACAAATCACAACTGCATCATCTGGATTTTAAAAGAGAATAACTTTTAACATACAACTTTTAAGAAATCTGATATCCAAAACTAAGCAAAAAATTGAAATCATTTCACAGAACACTTATATAAAATTTCTCATTTAATTCTTAAGTATGTGGTTGTTTTTTATTATAAAACCATTAAGCAAAGATAAAACTACTAGATGGGATAAAGCCATATTACATGAAACCCATTTTGACCTTTTTTCCAACTTCATCTCCATAAAATAAAAAGAACATTTTGTCAATTAATAGGTATTTCCATTTCCATTTCCAAATGGAGGGAATAAAATACAAATCATACCAGAAAGTGCAAGTTAACAGATGATAAATTGATTAGATTGAATACTACCAGAAAGTCTGGGGACTTGTCCAGCTTTTACATTTACTAGGATCCCCTAGGATAAAGGGCACAAGAACCTTACACTAAATAACCATACAGATCCTCTTCATTCAGTACAAAAGATCACACAGATCCCTGCATATTTGAATTCAAAATTTATATAAGGGTATTTCTTACAGTAAATCCCAAAGGTTAATCATAAAGTCTTCTGAGAAGATGGCAATAGCCTTCCAGTTTAATTAGGACCTTATCAGGACTACCACATATTCCTACCATCTGTTTCGGATGTCATACTTTAGTAAAATATGATCATTATCCCAGAGATAATTCTAAGAGGGATGAATTCATTTCCTAATAAGATAAACTGACTTCAAGTGAGAACACTGATGGTCTTACAAGTTCACCCAGAAAAGTGTACCGCCTGAGGGATGACACAGTTGAAATTACAAATTAGAAGAATATTTGTAATTTTATTATATTACCAATATTCAGCTGGTGTAGCTGTCAAGGTCCATCTCTTCTGCATTATAGAGATCAGCTGAACTTCTCACTGCAAATGGAAATTCTCTGAAGCTTCTGCTTGACAGCTACCTTAGCCAGCCCCTGGGACAGAGAATAACTCTGACCTGGCAAAAGGGCCTCAACTAAACAACTACCATTCGTCTTTCCACACTTGGTAGTTTCTGTCTTGTGATTAATAGAAAAAGATAGCATGAATCTAAGTAGAGAAGAAATGAGATATGTTCACATAATAGTGGAACTTCAAAGCATCCCCACCCCATACTACCAATAACAACATCACCCAACAAATGTTGAAATGAGTGCTCTCTAACAGTACTGCTTTCAGGGAGGAAATGCCTTAGCAAAGGGATTACAAATTAAGACAGAAACCAGGATTTGTAAAGAGTTGTTTTTTATTAGCAAATCGAGGCATAGTGATTTGCTAATAAAAAACATCCTTCTTTACCTGATTATCTTTCATCCTATGAGTTCACTTTAGCAGTTGTACCTTAGGAAAAGCTTTCCCTATTCTTCAACATCCTCCCTAAACCCTGACTTAGTGTTACTTCAGGGTGCTGTCATAGTACATATGATTGCATTTCTTATCTTCTGTTGTAATTGACTTTTTTATTGAAATATAAATAACATAATATAAAATTTGCCCTTTTGAGGTATACAATTCAATGGTTTTTAGTATATTTACAAAGTTAAACAATCATCAATAATATCTAATTACATATTTTATCACCCCCCAAAGAAACCCCATATACAATAGCATCATTCTAACCCCCTTACTTCCCACCCTTGGTAACCATGAAACTACTTGCATTTATGAATTTACCTCCTTAGGACATTTTATATAAATGAAATCTAGCTCCTTTCACTTAACCTACTGTTTTCAAAGTTTATACACAGTATAGCATATAACACTACTTCATGCCTTTTATGATTCCGTTATATTTATATACCAGGCTTTTTATCCATCTGTCAGTTGATGCGCTTCTGAGATGTTTTCACATTTTTGCTCCTATGAATAATGCTGCTATGAACACTCAGGTTTGAGTACTTAAGTGAACCCTTTGGTACATTCTTAGGTGAATTCTTATGTACATTTTTGAAATTGCTGGGTCATATGGTAACTCTTTTTTAACTTTTTGAATAACTGCAAAACTGTTTTCCATTTCCCATTCCCACCTACAATATAATTTCCCTTACTTATCCAGCACTCAAACTTCTTAGGGCAGAATCATGTTCTATTATATCCTCACAACCTACTAGCATAATCCCAATGCACTATGTGAATAATAGAATAAAACCTAACTTTTTTTACTTTTTGTCTTCTTCTGAGACCTCCACTCATTAAAATATCTCCCTCCAGTATTGTTAGCTTTCCTCCCTCCAGATTCTCTTATAAAGCTGCTGGAAGGAACATACTTCTGGATACTAGCACTTCTTGAAATGTGTGCTCTGTGATTAAGAAAAGATTGTGATCTACTTGAAGTTTATCATATGCAGTTAATGGAAGGTAATCTGGGAGTAGAATAAAGTGTTTCTAAGTTGGTATCAATACACATATAGTCAGATACCCACGCATATTTTCAGTTATCCTCCAATGAATATAAGCACAGGACATACTTGGCTCTAGGACACCCTCTGCTGGCCATGCTGTCAACAACACTTGACAAAGAATAGCAAATGACTCCCACAGCAGAAAAAAGCAACATATGGGACCCATCCCATTGCAAAGGCAGCCAGAGAAGATCTGCAGATGAAAGAGCCTTCCGATCCTAGAAGCACTGGGTAAGGATTAGCCTCCCATGACTGGCACTTAAGTAGCCTGATGACTTCCAGCTCTGGCCAGTTAAAAAGACCATCACATAGAAGAAATACCCACTTTGATCCTTAAACACAAAATGGACTTATGACAAGGATAGAACTTATAATTTAAATATGACTGACTACTCTTGATTTAAACTGGTTATATCTCTTATAGAATCATATATGAATATGCATAAATTCCAGACAAAATCACACAAAAATCTTTGCATTTCTATTCCTGACAGGCATGTATTGATCCTCACAGAAAAATAGAACTACCTCTGTTTTTCATATGAGACATATAATTATACCCATATAATTTGTATAATTTTGTTAAGAATAAAAGAGTAACTATGTTCAATAAGTTATTGAAGTTTTATATAAATTTCCTGTGATAAGCAGAATGCTCCTTTAAGGATATCCATTCCCCAATCCTAAGAACTAAAGAGTATGTTAGATTATATGCCAAAAGATTTAATGAAAGTCTTAAACCTTAAAATGGAGAGATAATTCTGAATCATTTTAATGGGTCCAGTACATGATCCCTTAAAGATGCTTCCAATGGGGAACCTGAAGATATCTTAAGGGTAAGAGAGTCTTAAACCCACTATTGCTGAAGAGGAAGGGGAGATGGAAAGCATGAGAAGGAATGTGGGCAGCCCCTAGGAACAAAGATCAGCCCTCAAATGACAACCAGAACCACAGCTGGTAAGGAAATGGGGACCTCAGCCCTACCACTACAAGAAACTGAACTTGGCCTACCCTCTGGATAAGTGTGAAAACAGGTCAGTCTCAGAGCCTCCAGACAAGAACTCAGTCCAGCTGACAGCAGATTTCAGTCTTGTGAAATACTGAAGAGAAGATCCAGCTAAACCATAGTGTATGTATAGAACTGGGAATAAATAAATTTGCGTCATTTTAAGCCACTAACTTTGTAGTGATTGTTATGGCAGCAATAGAAAACTAATACATTCTCAAATGTCAGTATGCTAAATTACAATAGTCTATGGTTCTGAAACACAATAATCACTGAAATACTTCAAATTCCACATTCCCAGGACCAATTCACATCCATCAAATGTTATCATTTATAATGAGTAAAGGGGACATTTCTAGTTATAATTACCAGGTACTTTTAAAGATGCTTTCTAAGACTAATATAATGATATCTACATAAGTATCCATTTCAACATTAACAATTTAATAGTTCAAATAGATGATCACCTTGTCAAGTCTTCTTGAACTTGTTTTACCAGTCTGGTGTAGTTCACATTAGGAATACCTCTCATTCATTATATACTTAATGTATGTTATTAGAGTCATGTTTATTATAACTTTTTATTAGTCACATTAACAAGACTATTATTAATATAGGTAAAAGAATCAATATTTAGAAAAATATTGGAATATAAATGATGTCAATGTTTACAGGCCTCAAAAGTACAAACAGTGCTAAGGCAAAAGTCACCTATATTTTTAGTATATACAAGCATAAAACCAATAATATTGAGTTACTTTTTAACAGGACTTTATTGGTATGATGATCACATTTTGGTATTTATATTTCTTAAATTACTAGCTCAAAGTTGCATGTAACTTTATTGCAAGAAGTTACAGCTCCTCCAGTTCCTGATCTGCAAAACACATGCTTTAGGGCATTCCAAGTTTAACCTGCTCCAGCCAACTTTTCTGAATTACAGTAAAGCCAAAAGGAAAAAAAAAAAAAAAAAGGAGAGGAGGGATTTTTCCAGAGACTCTAGAATATAACAAAATCTGGATTTGGAAATGAGCACTTACTTTTTCTGAGTTCTTTCAGCCAGCCTTGCAATCTCTATAGCTGCCTTCCTTGCTTCAAAATCTGCCCTTTTAATTATCTCTCCAGTCCCTCGGTAGCCAAGCTCCACCAACTGTCGGGCCAGGCTTTCATCCTAAGGAGAAAATCAATTAATAGATATGTGAGCAAGTGAGATATTTTCTCCAGGATATACCAAGGAGTTGTTTTAAATGACAAATTAAATGTTTTGTCTTAAAATGAGACACAGCTATTAGATATGAAAAGCTAGCTTTCTAACAATGCATTTATACACATCTGATTCCGTCTGCCCTTGACCATGTATATGAGACTAAAAAACATGAAACAATGTTAACCACTAAATTTTCTTTAAAGGGTTGGAAGACAAAAGTCTGTAGGTCTTTAATCAATTTATGAGACCAACAGTAGACAATTAATACAGTATCTTTAAAACAATAAAATTAGAAACAATAGTGCTCATAGAAGACTAAAAATCAATTGCACAAAAAGAGAATAGGGTTGTTTTCACAACATTCAATTTTTCAGACTTACTTCCTTGAAGTCAATTAACTGATGACAGAATATTATAATTTCAAATACAGCTAAAGAGGAACAGATGAATTTCCTACTTAACTATAAAGATATTGTTTCCATATAATGTTGGTAACAATAAAAACAGTAAAGTAGACACCCAAGAAGATAACCACAAAAAGCTTCAAGTTGAAAAGAAAAATTTTTCCCCATAATATTTTTAGGCCTTTTATATTTCAGTTACTTGAAGAATTATCTCATATATTTTTGTCACTTGTATGGCATATTCAAAGAGAATATTTGTTTTCCTATTATTTGAAGAGGTATCATTTTACATGAAGTTACTGCCATAAAGCATTATATATAAAAAATATTTATCTAATACTCATCATCATCTTAAATAAAATATATTTAAAATAATAATTAAAGCAGAACATAGACCTTTTATTAATATATCACTATTGAATGCATAAAGTGTCTAACAAATAAATGAGACACTTAAGAGGCTTGGTTTACAATTGTATTCAACCTATAATGGCTTTTTTCAGGTTATAACTGTTAAACAAAACCCAAAAAAATAGATACTAGAAACCAGCTACTTTGCTTTATGAGCATCCACGTAGCAATGTGTGTACATTGCCAAGCTATTACAATGCAAACCACCAGACCTTTTGGCTTGTTTCTGAAATATTCTGCTTAATATGCAATATGTGTTAGTGTGAACCACAAAACTGAGCAAATGCCTCCACCTAGTGGAACTAACCTTCAACAGAAAACACAATGCAGATTGGGTTTTGCTTTACAAAAGTGAATGGTTTTCTTTATTTGAATTAATTTTTTAAATTTTCTTAAATATTTTACTAATAAGCTTATAGAAAGGATTCAGTTCATCAATACTGTAGGATTCTTCCATGGGAATATAAATTCCTCAAATTCAATATAAAAGTTTCTGTAATAGAGACCATTAAAGTTGCTGTATTTATTGTGTAGCTGAAATAAATTTGATATCCTTATGTGCCTTACCTGGATCACACAAACTCATTTGGATTGTTTTGTAACCAGAAGAATTAATCCCTGCTAACAAATGGGCAAAAATATATTGAGAAAACAGGCAGAAAGTCAGCCTTGGTGGCTTTGTACACCATTATCATGCTCTAACTGGTTGAATCACTATGCATCCCTCCACCATGACAACACTTCTTGCAAGCTAGTCAAAAGCAAAACTACCAGCTCAAAAGAAGCACAATGCTTAAGATTATCCCAGGGATATGCTCCTTTGGGAAAGGGGTGAAATTTGGTTTAAAAGTGAATCTTGACTTGAAAATTCTAACCCAACTTTTTTCCCCAACCCTCAAAATAATGTCTTCTAGGAGTACGAAGAAAGTCTCATTTAATGCCAACAGTTCCCCTATAACCAGTATCAAGAAGAATTTTCTGCCTCTTATAAGGTGGATTTACTTGAAACAGAAGATAAAATCAGAAGGTTCATTGAAAGTTTTAAAATTCAGTACATTCTTTCTCCACTTTCTGTCCTGGGATTCAGAAAAACAAAATCTATGACAGAATGCTAATTGCCAGCCACCCACCTCGAAACAAAATGGGTGCTATTGGTTTCATTCTATCTTGCCCTTTTTATGAAAGTAATAAGATTATTGTAGAAAACTCTAAGGCATACTGACACAGCTCTCTGGCCACCAAGCCCACAGCTGACTTACTGTTCCCTTCCAAGAAGCAGCAGTGGATTGGTGGAACAGCAGAATGTCAGCCCTAGTGGGTTGGAGCTCTCTGGGCAAGCACCAGTGATGGCCATGTAGATGTGGCAGTCCTAAGGATCTGGGAGTGCCTGTCACCCTTTAGCGGCTAGGCCTGGGCATGGTATGGTTACCTGCTGGGGAAGCCCAATCCACACAGCACTGCAGCCCACATCCTGCAGAAAGAGACCAGCCCATAACCTCAACCTCCTACTTTGTGATCCAAGGTGAGAAAATGGAAGTGGGGCAGACCTGAAGAATGAAGTTGAGACTCTGGAGTTGCCAATAGCATTAGTACATTTCCAAACTCTAATTAGCATAAATTTGGACCCAAGTCCATGTAAATTGCAGTGACCCAAGTCCATGTAAGTTCCTGGACTAGCATACTCAGACAATTCCTGAACTGGCATGTTGACCCCTCTTGCACTGCAAAAGTCTGTTCCCATTTCTATTCTTCAATGAATCCCACTCTTATATTCACTCATCCTGGTCTGTGGGTTTCATTCTTCCAATTCATGAGACAGTGAGGGTGAACTGCTGGGGTCTGCTGCAACACGGGAGGGCATGGCCTGCCATTAAGAGCTGCAACACCTCTTGGCTGCAGAGGCCTGCAGCCTTACACAGACCCCACCTGCCAACAAAAGCAAAAAAAAAAATGGAGTTTTTTTTATCTCAAAACTCTAGTTTCAATACCACAAACATATCACACATTGATATGTCATCCATTATCTTTCCAGAGATGATCACTGACATCTTGGGGTATCATCTTTCAATCCTTCCTCTTAATGTATGTATTGGTTATGCTAGATTTCTTTGAACAAAATCGTGCTGTGCAAAAATTCTCATGGCCTACTGATTTGACATTTAATAATGCATCTTGAACACCTTTTCATTCAATAACAATAAAATAAAATTTCAGCTAATACACATTTCATAGACTCTATGTGCACAAGTATTGTGTGTAGTTCACTACTGTGGCTTTAGCTCCTTGCCTTCATCTGACAGTTAAAATGATTGAATCTTCATTTTGATTTTGTATTGCTTTAATTACCAGTGAGGTTCACCATATGTTCTTACAGATGTTATTGGTCATGTATATTTCTTCTATTTGAATTATCTGTTTTGAATTGTTAAATGAACCCTTTGGTCATTTATTCTTAATTTGTAACTACTTTGGACATATATTAAACGTATTAACTAAATGCATGCAAAATATCTGCAAATATTTTTTCTAGGTCAATGTTTTCCTGTAACTTTATACAGCTTTGTGTTTATACCTAGATGTTTAGAGCATTTGAAATATATTGTGGTGCCTGATGCTTCTATTTTTATTCAAATTTCTTTATTCTAGAAAAGACAGCTGTGACATTAATTGTTGAAGACTGCTTCCTTTCTCTGCTAACTTGAAATTATACATTTTTGTGTACTTACATCTCAAATACATGAAGGTCTGTTTCTGGATTCTGGTCCCACTGTATTGACTGGTCTCTCTGCTCTCTCATCTATTACAAATGTAATACAGATACTGCTCTACCTGCCCATGGATAACACTCTACCACAACACTGTCTTAACATATTTCAAGTCTTACCTTCCCTGAGCTTTTTATGAGGAACCTCTTGACTCAGCAAGGTCAGAGAGTGTTAGAAAACAAGACATATTCAACTAGCATTTTATATTGATTGTGGAAATCTAGATAATTTGAAACAGCAGGCATCCTGCTATTAAAAAATATATATAACATTTTTTGAATAAACCTGTTGGAGGTAGGTTCTCTAGAAAACAGATTTGGGAATGTAGATTTATATGCAAAAGGTCTACTGGAGAGTTTCTTGGAATTTGCCATTCTGTGAGGTTGAAAGAAGCAGGATTGGGCAGTGGGATGATTCACAGCAAGGCCTCAGCAGCTCTGGAGATGGGCTGGCCCTGCAGAGTTTTCCTAAATTGATGTAAGGTGACCAAACCAGACCTTTATAACCTCATAATAAACAGTAATTTAGATAAGAACTGCCCTAAGAAAAGGTATGACTTTGGAAAAGGTGAATGTTTTAGATGAATAGTCATCTAATCAGTCTAGTTAGAAGTTTTGTCAATTTTATTGATAGTCAGTGAAGCAACTTTTTATGTCTTTGATCATCTCATTATTTTTTCCTTTCCATTTCATTGATTTCTGCTGTTTTTTCTTCTATTTATTTATTTGGGCTTAATTTACCCTTTTTTCTAGCCTGTCAAAGTAGACACTAAGAACATTATTAGATTTTTCTTCTTTTTCACTGTAAGTTTTTCAATCTCTAAAGTCTTCACTAGAACTCCTTAAGGTATATCCAACAAACCTAATACATTTCATTTCCATTTTATTCAAATGAAAATCTCTCCTATTTTTCTTTTTGTAATCTCTTCTTTGATCATGAATTATTTATAACTAAATGCTTAACACCCAAATATCTGAAAATTTTCCAGGTTTATTTCTATAATTGATTTCTATTTTTCATTATGTTATTAGAGAACAGACTTATGATTTCAATATTTTAAAATATATTTCTTTTGTTTTATGACACAGTATAGGCCCCATGTGTATTTGAAAAGAATATGCATTCTGTTGATTTTATGTGTACTAGTCTATAAATGCTAATTGAATCAAGGCAATTGCTAGTCCTCTCCAGGCTTTCATGTCACTGCAGATTTTCTATCTTCTAGTTTGGTCTGATCAATTACCAAAAAAAGGAACACTGACACCTCCAGTTACAATTGGGGATATAACTATTTCTTTTCATTCTTAACCAATTTTGCTTTATGCATTTTGAAGATCTGTAGTGAAGCACATTACACTAAAGCACTGTCATTCCAAGTTTCTTTTAATATGTATTTTTATAGAACATATTTTTCTATCCTTTTACTTTGAATCTATTTAATCTATCAAGATGTTTATATTAAATTGTGTTGTTTACCTTTAAAGGGTGCAGCATATATAGATCTGAAACTTTTAGCTATTCTCATAACCTCTGTCTTCTAACTGAGCCTTTGAATCACATTTACTTTAATTTCCAGTGTGGATGGGTCTTTACCTACTTACTTTGTTATTTTTTTATTGGCTTTATTTGCTTTGATTTGAGGAGGAGGTCTTTCTACTGGAATGAGTCTTTTCTTTAAGTATTCCATGTATCTCCATTATGGGATTATTCGTTATGTCTGTTTTATTTTTCAGTAACTGCTCTAAAATTTACAATAGGAATTATTAGCATATTGCATTCTACCTTCAATAATATTATACCATTACATATATAAGAACCCACTACAACATTACCCTCTCCCATCCTACATGCTATTGTTGTCTCACACAGTTATCCTTTGGTATCCATGATAGATTGGTTCCAGGACCCCTTGCAAATATCAAAATCCATGTTGCTCAAGTTCCTTACGTAAAATGGCGTAGTATTGCATATACACATATCTTCCCATGTACCCTAACTTATCTCTAGTTTTCTTATAATATTAATAAAATGTAAATGCTCTGTAAATAGTCATTATACTGTAACGTTCAGGGAATAATGATTTTTTTAAAAAAGGTCTGATGCTGGGGGATAGAATGTGTGCTGTTTAGCATATATGAGGCCCAGGTTCAATTTCCAGAACCAAAAAAAGAAGAAGAGAAAAGGAGAAAAAAGAAAAAGCCTTGCAAATTCAATACAGATTAAATGCTTTTGAATATTTTCAATCCATTATTGGTTGAATCTGTGGATGGCAGATCCTGCAGATATGGAGAGTATTTTACGTCCATATGATAAGCCACAGAATACGTCATTATTTTTTCTTTAAATAGTTAATAATCTCAAAAGAAATTTAAAATTAAGAAATAAAACATTTTTATTCACCTTTAGCCTTTCCAATGCTTTTCATTCCTTTGTATAGATCCAAGTTTCCTGTTAATAGATGCTATTCCTTCCACCTGAAGAACTTTAATGTTCCTTGTAGTATAGACTTAAAATAATAAATTTCCCTGGCTTTTGTTTTGAAACTATTTATCTCATCTTAATTTTTACTTTTTTTGCTGAGGTATAATGTTCTAGGTTGACCTCTTTATCTCTTTCTTTCTCTTTCCTTTCTTTCTTAGTCTTTTAGTACTTCCAAGATGCCATTCTGTCGTCTTACGATTTGCAGTGTTTTTGAGAAGTGTCCAGTAATTTCTGTCTTTATTTTTTTCTATAATGTGTCATTTTATTTTGGTTACTTTTAAGATTTTATCACTGGTTTTCATGATTTTATTAAGATATTTCTTGATGTGGTTTTCTTTGTGCTTATTTTGCCTGGAATTCAATAAACTTGGTTTTTATTTTTCATAAAGCTTGGAGATCTTTTGGGCATCATCTTTCAAGTATATTTTATTCCATCCTTCCCTCTGTTCCTTTTGGACTCTGTTTGCATGCATATTATTAGCGTCTGATATTAGCCCATATGCCTGAGGCTCTGTTCATTTTTGTTTAGCTTATGTCTTTTATTTTTATTACATTGTTTATTGCTGAGTTGTTTTAGCTCAATCCTAGATTTCTTTACTAAATTCATTTATTTGTTATTATAGGACTTCAGCTAATTTTTCTTGCATTTTCACTGTAGATAATCATATTACTTTTTATAAACAACAGTCTGACTTCTTCCAAATATTTATAGCACTTCCCTTAAATTGCACTGGTCAGAAGTCAAGAAGAATACAAGTGAATTAATCCATTCATAGCTGAATGGACTACTGGGAGGTGGGAAGTTTGAGGAAGTAGGTCATTGAGGTCATATGCTGGAATGCTTCATCTTCTCCCTAGCCCCTTCCCCCCTTTTTTTCTTTTTATCCCCCCCCCACCTCCTTCTTTCTCCCTCCCTCCTTCCCTTCTTTCCTCCTTGCTACCAAGAGCTGATCAGCTTTCCTCCACCACACCTTTCCACCATGATGCTTCTGCCTTGGAGCCAACCAACCATGGACTGAGACCTCTGAAACAATGAGCCAAAATAAATCTTTGCTCCTTGTTCTTGTCAGGTATTTTGATCACAATGACAAAAAGCTGACTAATACAATACATTTCTGAATTCATTTTAAATTTTTTCATTCAGTTCATAAGTAAAATTAGTCTTTTGTTTTCTACTTTGTGTTATCTTTTTCTGAATCAATATGCAAGTTCTGTGAGATTGATATGGCTTGAGTATGAGCCCACAGTAAGCAGCATATAGTTCACAGTGGTAGGCTAATAGCACAATCAACATGTGAGACTGGGCTGGTCACTCCCAGAAGTGATGGTAAGTTTACCTGGCTTAAATCCTTGGATAACTAGTCTCTAAACCAGGCTTAGACTGTATCCCAAGGTAAATTCAGAAAGACAGACACAAGCCATAGCAAATTTCAGCAAAGAGTAAGGGTTACATCTGCAACACCCAGGAGTTTAAGTAGTGATCAGGCAAGCCCCAAAGCCCATCACAAGGACCTATATAAGAAGAAAGACAAACCACAACCTTGTATTTCTACTGAACATGGCAGCTGTTCCCAACCATCCAGATCAGCTATTCCATCTAACCAAAGAGCCTCTCGCAAAACATTGTCCAACTGATGAATTACCAACTGGCTAAGAAATACAACTAGCTAGGAAAGATATGCCATGCAACTGAAAACTAAAAGAGAGCAAGAGTAGCTTTTCTTCTGTATATGAAAAAAGAAAAACAGCTTTAAGTCAAAAACTATAAAATGAGAAAAAAGGAGCATGATATAAAGGGATCAATTCATCAGGCAGATATAATAATCATAAGTATAAGTACTATATATTATATATATATATTGAAGCACCTAAGTATATAAAGCAAATATTAAAAGTTTTTAAAGGAAAGTTAGATTGCAATAAAATAAAAGTAGCAGACTTAAATACCCCCTCTTCAATAATGAACAGTTCATCCACACAGAAAATAAATAATAAAACACTGGACTTGGATTCTACTCTAGACCAAATGGAAACACAACATATCAAAAACTATGGGAACCAGTAAAAGAAAAGGTGAAAAGGAATATTAAAGCAACAAATTCCCACTTACAAGATCTAATCATTATGGAAATGGAAACTGAAAACACAATGAGATATCGCCTCACATCTGTCAGAATTACTATTATAAAAATAACAAAAGATATATGCTGCCAAGGATGTGCAAAAATGTATACCTCCACTTACTTGGTTGGAATGAATTTAGTGTAGCCATTATGAGAAAACTACACAGAGGTTCCTCAAAATACTAAAACTTGAGCCACTGTATGATCCAGCTATTCAACTTCTTCTTATTTAATCGAAAGATTTGAAATCACTATGTCAAAGAGAGGTCTACATTCAAATGTTCATTGCTGGTATTCATAATATCCAGGTTAGGGAATCCACCACCTAAGCATTTATCAAAGAACGAATAAAAATATGTGGTATATATACACAACGGAATACTACTCACCTGTACAAGAAAAACCTTGTCATTTGTAACAGCATGGAAGAACTGATGAACATCATGCTAAATGAAATAAGCCATGCACAGAAAGACAAGTATCATTTGTTTACTCTTCCATGTGGAATTTAAAGCCAGACTCTCAGAAAAAAAGAGAATGATGGTTACCAGAAGCTGGGAGGCCTGGGATGGAGGAGAGAGTAAGGAGATGGTTGTCAAAGAGTACAAAGCTTGAATTAGACAGAAGCAAATATTTTTTAAGATATATTTTATAGTGGGTGAATACAGTACACAATATATTATACAATTCAAAGTTATTAAGACAAAATTTCAAATGTCACCATAAAAATATTTGAGGTAATAGTTATGTTAATTTGATTAATTTGATTTTTCCACATTATATTCATAAATATTTGTTTTAATTTGCCTCTCTCACTGTTCCTATTCATTTCCTAGCCAGTGAAGAACTGTACAGTTCCTTCAGTAGTGTTTCCCACCCTCTGGGTTTTGCTGAATTCCTACTCATAGTACAGGTCAGTGTGTTTCTCAGTCTTGCTAAATGTCTTGAAAATTAGCAACTGGACACAAGGACAAGATTGGATTTAGTTCTGATGTCTTTAGAAAATTTGTTAATGGTGTTTTATTCCTTCATGCACTAAAATCTCCAATGTGTCCCTTTGTGTAACATTAGCAGTTGTGAATGCTCAATGTTACCAGTCCTTATGTTGGTACCTCTTAGTCAGACTGGTTGTCTGAAGCTCATTCACATTACCTAACAAGAACCCATGATCAAACTGAGTTCTCACATATTGATAACAATTTATTTCCTTCATAGCTGAAAGTCAGGTTTGCTGGACATAAAATCCCTTAGTCACATTTTCTTTCCTTGAGTATCTTAAACAAGTGATTACAATTTGCATGGGTATAAAACCTTTGCTAGTTAAAAGTCTGATTATTTCATTTGCCTTGCCTTATAAGTCACTTGCTAGTTATACCTAGATATCTACATGACTTTTTTTCTATGTAGTTCAAATAATTTTACTAGAATATGTGTCTTGGCATTGGTCGTTCTGGGTTAAAATTGTCAGATACTAAGTGTTAAGACAATGTAGAGATTTTTTTAAGTAACTTCGTTTTATTTATTAATTAATTAATTTATTTTAATGTGGCACTGAGGATCAAACCCAGTGCTTCACATGTGCTAGGCAAGCGCTCTACCACTGAGCTACAATCCCAGCCCCCAAGGTGTAGTTTTTAAATCTCTTACATTGTTCATTTCAAAATGTTTTTCTTGAATTATACTTTTCATATTGTTCTATTTCCTTGCTCAAATTTGAAGTACTTCTTCAAGGACATCTATTAACAGGTACATGATCTTCTGTCTTCAATAATTATTAGTTTTGCTTAAATCCTTTATCTCTTTCTTCATATTTTTAATATTTTTAAAATTTCCTCCTTTCCACCTTCTATTTCCTTATGATATCTCCTGTGGGGTTTATCAATTCTTCAGTTTCTTTTAGTTTAGTTTTCACTTCTAAAGACTTCCTTTGGCTCCTAATTCTTTCCTGAATTGTCACATTACTTTTGAAGTTTTTCTACGTATATCATTTTCTCAATGCCTTTAGTTTGATTTGAAATAAAAGTCACAGCTTTGTACACGGGTCTTTATGATCTGCTTCTTTTGTCTAGAGGATGTTATTCTGCTTCTCATTCTCACAGTAATTTTAAATGAGCTTTGACCTCAATGCTTCTTTATAGATCATTTCCAGTTTCACTGAACTTTCAGAAGATATGGCTCACAGAACTTTGCTTTCATTTTGTTTCAATATATTCCTTCAAAATATGGCACTTGCTTTCTGATATTTTCTTTTCTTTTTAAAATTCTTTTATTATCTCACTTTTACTTCAGCCTCCTCTTTCAAGTTTTCTACTATCCGTATCCTTCTCAATATTGATTCCACTTCTAGCAGCCCTTCAGCACTGTAGAGCACCAACCAAAAGGGGAGGTAGTTTCAAAAGCTCCCAGGGCAGCAGACTATCCATCTTGTTTATATGCATCTGGCAAACTCTGCACTCATCTATTGATGGAATGGCCAAAGCCCCTTCAGAGTCAGCTGCTCTTCTCAAACTGTACCACTGTCCTTCCACTGAATCCTTATTGTCCTTTTAGCAGCTTTCTTGGTTTGGGACCCTTTAGATTCCCATTGTTTGGTTTGGCTTTTCTCCTGCATGGATGCTGATGCCTTCCAGTTGTTATAGCTGTGGAGGGTTGTTTCCATCTGCCTTTATGTTCAGATTCTCAGGACTAACACTCCCTTATTTTTGTGTAAATTTTGCTCTCCAACTGCTCTTGGCTTCTGGATCATCCTGTTCTCCTTGATTTTCTCCCACTTTTCTGACCCCCTCCTTCTCCTTCTCCTTTGTGCATGCCATTTCCATGTTCATGCCTCAAATAATAGTTGTTCTTCCACATTTTGTCATAAGCCCCATTCTTGTCTCACTCTGCATACTCTACTTGTGAATCCTTCCTACTTCCACTCATCCTACCTGTAGCTTCTGAAGTCAATGTAAATAAAAGTTGAATAGAACTTGCTGTAAATACACAGAATATAGATGTTAGGGAACTGTTTGCGATACAAACTGAGACACTGAGGAGGTCATCAGGTTCTTCATATTTTAACTTTACCATTATGATAAGGTTTTAGAAGTATTAAGAATACAGTATTCTTGGTTACTTCGCCTCTAATCAAAAGAACTCATATGCATGAGGAAATTAGATATTTTTACACAGAGGAAAGTACTGCTATGAACTTACTGAAGGAAAAATTTAAGATTTCTCTTAAATTGAGAGAAGCTAATGTAAATCCCAGTTTTTCCCCAGTGGATAAACAAAAGACTGTACATGATTCTAAATATATATGAATTAAGATTTTTCATAGGGAACAGTATTTTGGTGCAATAAAAATGGAAAAATACAATGGATGATTGTTAGTTTGACTTATCATATAATCATGATAAATTATGTTACTGTATTTTCCTTAGAGTTTTGCCTAATCAATATCTGCTAAATAATTTTAAGGTTATATACAAAAGATTTTATTTTCTAAATAATTAAAAGATAATGCTTTAACTAAAACAGTAAATGATTTAATCATGAGTGGAAACCAATTGTCTGGGAAATTTTAAAATAATTCTATAACATCCCTGAATCCCTTACCTGAGAAAAGAAATTCACCTAGGACTAATATTTTTCCAGTGGTCAGAGGCAGCCACTGAAATGAAGGGACTATGTTTAGTCAAATGGAAAGATTACCAAGAAAGAACTTGGAAAATTGTAATATAATAATTTTGCCAAAGCTTTTCAACTATTTGTATATTGATTTAAGGGATTAGTTTAATTGGGTTAGATAATAGTAATTTCCAGAACAAATATTGTTATTTGGGTTAGCAAAGATAAGCCTAATTGCTGATATTGTGATAAAGTTCTTTGAATGTTTTATTGCTATCTAGTAAAATAAGCAAAGCGTGGTCTGCATTAAATAAAGAGCTTCTTTTATCCTCCTGAACCTCCTTTCCCATCCTCCAGCTCATCACATAATCAACCTGTGTCAGTCTGTATTTTCCCCCTGATTTTTTTCTGACCAAGTATCATATTAAAAACATAGTACTTGGGGCTGAGGATGTGGCCCAAGCAGTAGCACGCTCGCCTGGCATGCGCGGAGCACTGGGTTCGATCCTCAGCACCACATAAAAATAAAATAAAGGTGTTGTGTCCACCAAAAACTAAAAAAAATAAATATTTAAAAAATTCTATCTCTCGCTAAAAAAAAAACACATAGTACTTATTATATTCACAATGATAAGTGTATTTGTATACTTATCATTGTCTGAGAAGTTAAATGATTACAAAGAGGTCAGGTTCACAGCAGCAAAGAGCTGGCAAACTGAAAGGGGAAAATTTTAAAAAATAAAAGAATTTATTTACAAAAAGATGAACAGAATTCATAAAAATCAGCATGGACTGAGAAAGCATCCTTGGGTTAGCAACAGTGGGAAGCCATTAACACCACTAGGCAAAAAAGAAGATGGGAGAGGAAGCAATATCTAGAACAGGGGAGTGCTGCCAGACCCTGGAAAGAGTGCTGGAGCTGATGGAATGAGAGGCTGGCCAAACATAAGGAATGCAGCCAATTCCAAACCACAGCCAATAGGGAGGTGGCAGGGAATAAATCCTCTAACCACTCTCACCCAGCCTCTGATCTCCTACTGGTATCTCCTGCTGTCTGAAACCTACCTAAAGCCAAAGGGCCTGATTAATGTCCACCAACATCAGCTGTCAGGAACACAGACACAGGATCCAGCACAGATAACATGGCAATTTTAAATGAATCATTGCTACTAATTTTTATGGCAACTAACTGAAAATTTGGCAATGGGAGAATATACTACTCAATAAAGGAGTAGATAGTACTAACTGTATTCTTGAAAAATGCTAAGAAAGTTGATTTTAAGTGCTTTAATCACAAAAAATAATAATTATGTGAGGTAATACTTGTTAATTAGCTCTAGCTATTTTATGACATCTACATAGTTCAGAACAACACGTTGTACATGATAAGTACATATAATTTCATTTGTTGATTTTTTTAAAAAAATTGTTTTTCAAAATTGTCCCATTAAACCAAAGTCAATTGCTGACGAGGGAGGGAGACAAGGATTACCTCACAAAGCATAATCCATAACTCATGACACATGCTCGCCATACAGTTGAAGGAATTCTGAGGAGTCCACTTGTTTCTGTGTGTTCTAAGAAGGCAATTAACTTGCATCCACAAAAAGTATTTGAGAATTTAAATAGAGCTAATAGCACTTTAAAAGTTGTAATTAATACATATATTCCTGCCTTAGTATCACTGTTCAACTAAATCTTCATCTCGCTTTTTATAAAAGTACAATAAGCATATGACTAACCAATACCAACTCAAAAATAAATTTATCATTCTCCTCAAATCAAGTTACCATCCTCCATTTTGGAGACTTTTAAAGTTCTGACTGATGAAACACAAAGTATTAATTTCTCCCCTCCAAATAACAATATTTTTAGTTTCTTGCTCTCATGAAAAACTGTAACAGTTTAAAAAAAAAACACTGAAACATTTCTCAATGATAGTAGGCTTAAGTGTAGTAATGTTCCACACATGCTACAAAGATGATTTTTTCTATCAAGTTGATTATTGTGTACATTTCACTTTTGTTTATTTAAACATTCAAAAATTTGAATTCAGACGTTGTTTAGAAGCATTTCTTTTGCCCTTCATTTCAGTGTCTCAGATGCAAGGCATAAAACTGACTTTCAAGACTTTAAAATATTATCTATATAAAATATTTTAAAGTTGTTGATGAATCCAAGAGTTGTGTTGGAAATCCCACCTACATTTATTTTTAAAACAGACAATTTCAGGAAGAACAAATCACTTGTTCAAGGTGTCCCACAACTTGTTCGGGGCACAGGTACTAGAATTAGATGTTTCTGTTCCCTTAAAATTATTTTCATATCTACCAAATGAATGTGTTTTGAAGGATAAGCACTTTTCAAATCTGTAGTCCACATTTAAGTGAAACTCCACCCATCCGAATTGGAGAGTCCAAAAATTTCAATGCGCAAAATTACCTTATTCCAGATTAGAAATGTGGAGAGTTGGTTACAGGGGTCAAGTTTTTTCCAGACTTGATGTGCTTTGGCGCCACATAGTGGCGCTTGTTCTCTCTGCCATTAATTGGGAGGTGGCGGTTCTGCATCACTTCCAGGACAGCCGAATCCCCTTACTACCCGTTTAATCTGTTGGGTTGGGGAAGACTGGCTAGGAATAGATTAGGGTTTGAGGAACTCACTGGCCACCTCCCAGCTTCACAAGACCTAGTGCAGCCCATGATTTTCCCGCCCATCCGGGTTTTCTTCGCTCGGGACAGGAACTGTATCCTGCACCACCCTCCCTTTAGCGGGAGTGGATGGGATGCTGGGCAGAAGAGTGTAACCCATTAAGTCCGGCTTCGCACTTTTTTTCCCCTGGCATTTTTACTATCAGCATTAATCGCGATTATCAACTGTATAACACAGAGACAGGAATATACCGGCACAACTACCAGCGATTAGTAGGGATGACTGTAAGACGGGGAGCAGGTGTTTCAAGGACCCAAACACCCAAAATAATATCAAATGCAATAGGTTGGTGTTGCCAGTTGTCCTGGAAACATACTGTCTTCTGCTCCTTTAACAAAGGAAAGCGAAACGTTGTTCTGAGTTAAAACACTCGGCAACCCACCTTTCTCAAAGTAACTTTGGAACGGGACTGGGTCAGGAGGAGGCAGAAAGCCGAGATGCAGAAATTCAAGAGTCCCCTGCATGCGTACGTGCACGCGCGAGTCTCTGCGCTGGGTGACTCCAGAGGCCCAAGTTCCGCCAGGACAGGGCACTGCAGGGCAGGCAGGATCTGTGACTCACCTCGGCAGGTGTTCTCCGCGGCTACCCCGCGGCCGCCGAGCCTGACGTTTGCGCGGTCCACCGCCAGGGGGCGAACACCCCACGACGCGTCCGATCGCCGAGGGACCTAGGGACGCGAAGGCGGCGGACTCTGCCGCGCCGCTGCCCTTACCTCCAGGTAGTACAAGTCCACGGTAGTGATCTGCGAGTCTAGGAAATCTTCGTAAGTGTTGAACTGAGTGACAATATTGTCCACGGCCATCAACGCCTCGTCCTGATCCATCGCGGTTGCCTTGGCCAAAGCGTCCCTAGCGACAGAATCTCGAGGGCAGGATCTGGAAGTTCCACCCACTTGGCCCCATCCAATCAGTTGGAGGGGGGTTGAGCTCTGAGCGTTCATCCCGCCCCCATGTTTTACTACTGGGTTTCAGGTTCCCGCCTAACTCCTGGGAACTATGTTAAATTACCCACTCCAAATTCAGGGGCGGTATCAGTCCACTGACTCACACCTTGGGGAAATGTGGAACAAGGGGAGAGATGCAAATGACAAGCCAAGTTAGAGAGTATGACGCTGCCAGGATGTTTATACAAATCGTTATGAATAAATTCTTCCAATCATAGTCTAAAACCACCTTAAGCAGTACAAAAATATAAAAGTATTTTTCAAGGAGGAAGAGTATCTCAAAAGTCTAGGAAAATGGTCTTGTGACCAAGGCCACATTAATGACCTTTTTGAATTATTTTTTTTTTTAATTGTAACTCAAATCTCAGTTATCAATATCGAGTGCAAAGACCCATTTACGAATTTCCCAAATGAAGGAATCTTAGCAATAATATCTTTGAGCCCCAACTTAATACATTTTAGTTTTTTTACTGTAAATTTCAATAAGCACACAATGAAAAACCTTGCTCTGCAGAACCGGCCTTTTTTTAATAAATACCTGTGGAAACTTAAAAGGTCAAGGGTTTTACTCAAGATTTTCTTTTTTCCTTTAGAATAAAGTTTTTCATTTTTAAAATATAAATATAAAGGAATCCAACAAGTAGCTGTCAAAACTTTTTCAGAACTTATTATGGTTTTTAATGTTTTTCAAATTATTCTTGAGAATTTAACACATAGAATTTTCTTTCTAAATATTTATGTAATTGATTTAGAAAATGTTCACAGATGTGCTAAAAAATATTTTAGTAAAAAATCTCAGAAGGTTATTTCACTTTTGGTTAGCTTATACAATTTTAAAAGTTCATCTCAAATATCAAGATGTCTATGAAAGTGTAAATTTTAAGTGACACAGACACAAGGATCTCTATAATATTACTGACCTTTAGTTAATAATTGTATCCTAAAATGTTTTAAAAGGTATTTGGTACCTTATTTTTAAGTGCATTTTAATCATTAAATTTGGGGAAAGAGAAACATCACACATAACACAACAGCTGTAATAAAAATAGTAACAACAATATTTGTTGAGTGCTCACTGCGTGCCAGGCTCACTGCATGCCGGGCACTAAGTGTCAAAAATCATTGTACTTAGCTGGTATTTACATTAACAGCAACAACCACCAACAATTTGATAGCATCTCATATCTGAAAAGATATAGAACTTTGAAAAGCCAAGAATGGAGATGAAATCCATGTTCCTTAAAAGATTCTAATGGATGACAAAGTTTTCATTATTCTCTATTATCTAGAGGGTTCTATAAGTCCTTCCTAAAAGATTTATATTCTGAGTGAACTGAGCACAAGGAAAAGCTTTAAAAAGATCCAGCCACTTATGTACAGAGAATATAAATATTTCCTTTAGTCCAAAAATATTTTATACAACCTTATCAATGTGGCAGCCCTGTTTAAGACATTTTATATGCATTATCTCATTTAATCTTCATGATACACTCACTGGGGATATAACACTAGTATTTTTCTCAAAATAGAAGCAGAATGAATTTAAATGACTTAGCTAAAGTCATCAAAGTTCTAAAGACAACACACACACACACACACACACACACACACACACAATCCATTATTTCCAGTTTCACAAAAAGAAAAGGCAGAGGTACAGAGAGGTTTTGAAGAGCCCCATAGAACTAATTACAGAAGCAGGGATTTTTTTTGGGGGGTGGGGTGGTGCAGGTGGGGCCAGGATACTGGGGATTGAACTCAGGATCACTCAACCACTGAACCACATTCCTAGTCCCATTTTTTGTATTTTATTTAAAGACAAGGTCTCACTGAGTTGCTTAGTACCTCACCATTGCTGAGGCTGTCTTTGAACTTGCGATCCTCCTTCTTTAGCCTCCAGAGCCACTGGGATTACAGGTATTCACCACCACACCCAGCCTGTTTATTTCTTACATAAAAAGACAAGTTGCCTTGTGACCGGGATGATGGATTGATTCAAACATAAAGAACAAAAGGAATGGCGTGTTTGGAGTTGGGCAGGTAAGAAAGATCAGATTCTATAAAGGACAAAGCAGTCAATGGTCTTCACAGTTGTGTGAGGCCAGCAAGGACAGCAGAGGGAAGGAAGCCCACTAGAGAGAGGGGGAACAGGAAGCAAAACTTTGAGTGGTAGGTTGAGGAGATACAAAATGCAGCAGCCATGTCCTTGAGCAAGAGAGGACCCAAGGAAAATGACTTTGGTTGCTGAGTGCATACTACTGAATAGAGCTCAAGCCTCCTGTTCTGAAGTCCTCCTACATCAAGATTTCATCACTTTCAAGACACAGCAAAGCATCTAGGGGATGTTTGAGTTCAGAAATCTGTAGCACTTTGATTCCAAGATCATATCTCTATATTAATAAAATGCAAGGTCATTATTTATCTATACATCCTTCTAGTAAGATCCATCCATCTAATATGATCCATTTTGATTGTGAATTTTCAGGGAAACCTAATTAAATTAACCACATGGTCAAAAGCTCTTTGTTGGAGTAATCCCTAAAGCACCTACATTTAAACAATTACGAAAATATTTTCAGTCAATGAGTCCAATGACATCTTCCAGCAAATCATCTTCACAATATTGAAAGAAAAAAAATTATAAATTTAGCCTTGTGCTACACAGGAAGGCTAGAATTATAGAAAGTCTAACACAATTGTCTTTTTTTAAAACTATTGATTTAAATTAAAAAACACTTTCAGACCTGTGCCTAAGAAATTACATGGAAGAGTGACAACAAAGAAATTAATGAGCCACAACAATTCTCTCTTTCCTATTCTGAGGCTTTTGTTATGATCAGAAAATACTTTATTTTGGATAGCATGCATTCCTACTTCAAGTCCAAGATCTTAAAATATTGAATCCTGGAATTTAGCACCAATCCCAGATATTCTAATCTTTGCCAAGAGACAAGCAAAGATCATGTATATTCACAACAAAACCCCAAGATGTGAGAGAGAGAAAACATATGCTATGGAAGAAATAACAAAATATATGCCATATTTAGCTTAGTTACTGAGTTTTTTTAAAAGGCACAATGTAAAAATAAAGATCATAGGCAAAACAAAGCACAAGTATCTCTTTGAAATAAACAGGCTTTGGTAAATACTTACCTGGTGGAAAGACATAAAATAATTTCAAATTAAGCTCTGTATTTCTATTCCTAAGTATTTAGCAATATCATATGATAGTTGATAAAGTGACAAAAACATACATTAATATGTTGACATGATATGAAGGAGAATTCCTTGCTTATTATGTAAATAAGATGCTAAACCTTCTGAGTAAGAACTTGAGGCTCTATTACCAGGGACTTACTACATTACCATATTATAGGAAAGAAAAACATATGCTCACTGCAGTAAGATAAGAGATTCATGTCTAATGTTACCCAACTGCTTATGAAGTGTCCATGATTGCAGAGGGCTATTGCTTAATCCTGAGTCAAGGAGAGATCCTTAGCACTTTGTAATAATGATGACACTGAATTTACTTAAGCTCTTTCTTGTGATGAGATCACTGGGCTTCCACACAGTCTCAGTTATCCTAATATGCTGGAGTTCTGGTTCCACTGCTTCTCACTGATGAAGACACAGTGCATTCAAATGTCATAATTCATAAATTTTCTCCTTCCTTGACTTAGTGAAAGGAAGAGACCAGAAGAAATACAATTTAAGATGGAATTGCTCCAAGGAGTGAAGTTGACAGGTGTCAGCAGCTGAAGAAGAAAAAGAAGGAGGAGGGGGAGGAGAATAAGAAGAGGAAGAGGAAGAGAAAGAAGAAGAAGAAGAAGAAGAAGAAGAAGAAGAAGAAGAAGAAGAAGAAGAAGAAGAAGAAGAAGAAGAAGAAGAAGAAGAAGAAGAAGAAGAGTAGTAGTAGTAGTAGTAGTAGTAGTGAACAAATACTGTGCTTTGGGCTAGATGATGGGTATGATTGCCACAACCCGGTCTTTGTAAAAGAGAAAATTTCAGTGGTTCTGTGAGGCACTCCTAACAACCTTACTAAAAATTCCCTCAATTTCTTTGTGTACCTGGAAATCAGACTGGACCCTAAAATACCACTCCCCTGAGTGGCCAAACACTTAGAAAACATCACAAGTGAATAGATAGCCACCATGATTAACACAGAGCTGCCAATGTCCAGAGGATGCTCAGCACTTCCTACAATCTATGCCTTTTCTCTTATTTTCTACAGTAGTTTCTCTTCTCTCTTTGATCTTATACTCTCCTGTCTCAAAGCAGATAAACTTTACTCCTACTCCAAAAAAAAGTAAAAGTTACCAGAGGTGAATTTCCTGCTCTCCAACATATAAGCTTACTCACTGTCCTACCAACATTTTGCTTCCCCCTTGTGTTCAAAAGAAGGATTTATGTCCTCCTATACCTTCACTCCACACTGACTCTATCTCCTCCTTCCTTCTCAGAATTCCTCATTTTGATTATCTTCTCTCTCACATGTTGTTATTCATCTCCTCTCTGCCCCGCACCACCCCACACCCCCGTTTCTCTCCTCTAGCTCCTTTCCTGTTTAAATAAATAAATAAGCAAGCAAGCTAATAAATCCAAGAACAACTGTAGGCTATGTGCTCCCCAGCACTTCACAACAAAGCTTCTAAAAAGAGTTATCTATGATCACCGTCCTCACTTCCTGCTCAACTCATTTCTATTGGTTCCATACACTCTGGCCACTGAAATCACTTTTGCCAAAATCACTTTGGATGTCTTTGCCATAACAGCTTAGCCATTTTTCTGTCCGCATAATACTTGACACTCAACAGCATTTGACCCAAGTGACTACTCTCTTCAAAATTCTCTCTGACTTGCAGCAAATTATTTTCCCTGAGGTTGGTTGGTATTCCATTAACTGTCTCTTCTTGGTTTTCTTTCTGGATTCTCTTCCCCTTACCATGCTTTTCAAAACTTGGAGAATCTCAGTGTTCTTTCTTAGCCTAGGTCCTTTTCTGCTCTTCATTCTCCTTACTTGAAGAACTCACATCCATTGCTTTACTTAGATCCTATGTGCATATGGTTCCCTGATCTGTAACTAGCCAGGCCACTCTCCTAAGTGTCAAACCAACTGCCTAGCAGACACACTTTGATGTATAAGACATATTAGCCTGCAGTTTTCCTCTCCCAGTCTTCCCTCCTTCAACATCCTGGCTCCTCTCCTCTCAATGGTTCATGAAATAAACCTCCAAGGCAGTCTTGATCCTTGTCTCTCCCTCATGGCTGAAATATAAGACCTATATTTTGCTCACCCAAGTACATCTTTTGAAGGCTTTAATTTCTTTCCAAACTCATTGACATTGTTTTCTGGCCTGAACTAAATTCTGATACCTTAACTCCAAGAACAGCATCTTTTCTGGTTTCCTGTTATCTCTTTGGCCCTCTCTTCAGCCCACTCTTCATGATGATGTCAGAATGATTGCTTAAAAAATACTAATATGATCTTATCTTGTCCCTCTTAGAACCCTTCGTTGGCTTTCTATTTCCCTTAGGATAAAGTATTATTTAATTTGGTTTGGTTTGGTTTGATTTGGTTTATAACATGGTTTTCATGACCTTCTGCATTTTGGCTTTCATCTAGTACTTTCTGGTCTCACCAGATGCCTTTCAGTTTCCAGAGAAGCCACCTATTTTTGTAACCAGATCTCAAAAATGCTGTCATGCAGTTCCCTCTATCGAGAATATTCTTTCACAGTACATATTTTTTCTGTTCACCTATTAGTTCCCTATTATACATAGAAGTAGAGAGAGGAAGAGGGAGACATAGAAGTTAGTATATGTGTATACACATACATATATATATGAGTGCTTTTGATAACCCACACATCCACTATTTGTCATTAATATCTTGTGTATAATAAAATATTTAAAATAGCTACACTCATTAGAATCTATGTCCATGAAAGCAAAGACTAGATCAACACTCTTCGTCACTATGTTCCTAGCATCTGACATGGTTCCTCAAAATTTTTGCTAAAGGAAAGTTTTCTTATAGGTTTTATTCATCTGTCTTAGAGACTACTAGGTAAAAGATTCTATACTCAGTGTGGGGAACATAAAGATTAACAATCTGAATTTTAGCTCCTAAGTTTTGAAAAGGTACTTAATATTACCAGTGTTATAAGACAAGACAGCTATTTTTGAAGTGCTTGCACATTCAGAGAAATGTTGAGCAAAAGGAACAATGCAGGAGACATTATATTACCTGACTTCAAAATAAATACAATTAAAAAATTCAGATGGGCTGGGGATGTGGCTCAAGCAGTGGCGTGCTCGCCTGGTGTGCATGGGGTGCTGGGTTCGATTCTCAGCACCACATACAAATAAAGATGTTGTGTCCGCAGAAAACTAAAAAATAAATATTAAATTTTTTTAAAAATTCAGAGAAGTAAAAAATACTTCCAACTGGAGGGAATCAAGGAAAATTTAAAGGGTGACATGGCCTTTGTGCTAAGCTTGAAGTATGGAAAAGGGCAACTAGGACTATGAATAAATGCCCTTATAAAAAAAATCACATGCACTCAAGTTTCAAGGTCCAAAAAAAAAAGATGTTCAAGGAGGAGTGATTGGGTAAATTTGATGATAGTGCATGGTGTGTGCAAAAGGAAGAAAAATGAAATGGTAAATCAGAAGCAGACCATGCTACAGTCTGCCCATTTAAGAAGATTTCACTATATTTTCCCCCACAAAAGAGAGTCAAAGGACTTGCTTGGGGAAAGAAATCATCACAACTGTAGCTTAAAAAATGTTCTCAACAGCAATAAATGGCTGGAGAGGAGGCACAAACACTCTTAGGTCAGAAGACAGAGGAAGGGGAGTCTGAGAATAACTGCAGGGGAGATGGATTCAAAAAAACTTAGGGGCAGGAATTTTATAGACAAGAGACCAATTTCAAGTTGAGTATACATTTTACCCTTAAGCAAGGATCAGATTTTCATTTCAAACTTTTGCCTGCTCAAAATAAGAAATACAATGGTGTGTTTGGTTTTTATGAGAACTTGCTGGTACTTAACTCAAATAATGAGGCACTGTCTTGAGGGTGAAAAGGAAATTCAGATGAAGTTTCAGGAGAAAATAAAAAGTGACATCTTTAAACCCCAGAGACAAGGTGGAAAGAGGATGCCTCTCTGAGGAGTATATTTAGACCCTCTAAAATACACAGTGACCTCTATAGAATTCCTAAGAGGAGAGGCTTGATCTATTTTAGACTAGCATCTTCTTTTTGGCTCCTGAGTATAATGTCAGAGCTCATCAGGTACTCAAGTACTATTGCAGCCATGGTAATAATCTAACCCCAGTAACAACTAATCCAATACAGAAAGGGGAAAAAATAAGACCACTAGACTTCTAAAAGCCTCATTACAGGAAGTGGTGCCAATTCCATTAAGAGCGGATTCCACTCACAAGACTCAGCTCTACTTCTCCAGGACGACAGAAACTCTCTAACTGCAGAAGAACTGATAACAATAAAGGTGTTTTGGATCTATCTTTCCTTACTGACTCTAACTTACCTAAGTGTTATAGTTTTGATGTGAGGTGTCCCCCAAAAGCTCCTGTATGAGACAATGCACGAATGTTTAGAAGAGAAATGATTGGGTTATAAGAGCCTTAATCCAATCAGTGAATAAATTCCCTGATAAAAATTAGCTGAATGGTAACTGAAGGCAGATAGGGTATGGCTGGAGGAGGTGGATCATTGTGAGTATGCCTTTGGGGTTATTTATATTTTTAATATCTATGTTTTTATCTGGTGAATGGAGTCTCCCTCTCTCTCTCTCTTCTTACTGATTATCATGTGAGCTGCTTCCCTCTACCATACTCTTCCACCATGATATTCAGTCTCACCTCCAACCTCAAGGAATGGAGCCAACTATCTATGGACTGAGACCACTAAAACTGTGAGCCCTCAAATAAACTTTTCCTCCTTAAAAGTGTTTTTCTGAGGTCTTTAAGTCACAGTAGAAAAAAAAAAAAGAAAACCTGACTTCAACATAAAGCAAAGGCCAAATGTATTCACTTCAATCATTTAAAGTCACCAGAGTCATGCACCATGCCAGGCCCTGAGAGTGAAGAGTGACAGGAAAAACAACACCTTCTTATCTTCAGGGATATTCCAATTTAGGGATGTAAGAAAGAGGGCTAATACTAGTAGTTGGTTGAACAAAGGAAAAGAAAATGGCCTAAGCAGGTGTGGGGGAACAAATTGGCAACTAACTGAAATAAATAAAAATTTATAAGAACTATGACATAAACTACATATGGTGTTCAGAATGGAATGTATGTGAGAAAACTGATTCTATGTGTGAAAGATAGATTACTAGGAAATATAAGAATGATGTATTTTCAAGAAATCAGTAAGAAATATAGAAGACTGCGTAGTTTCTGATGTCACATCTAATTTCAGAAATCTGTGACAATCTTCTAAATTATACATTCACCAAGTGCCTAGTTTTGGGTTTTTTTTTTTTTTTTTGTAAAGAAAATGTCTCAGAAGAAAGGAACAAAGTGCGATTGTTCTTCTATAGTGTGCTTTGCTGAAAGAAAGCACTGAATTTTACTGAAGTGTTTCAGGACCACAAATCTCTACATGCTTGGGAATACTGCTATACTCTTTTAGTGTGCTTGCTTTCTTATTTCAAAGATGTTTGTTTCACATTGCATTAGCCAGGGTTCTCTGGAGGAATAGAACCAACAGAACAGAACGTATATATAATTATAAAAGGAGATTTATTTGGTTAGTTTACAAAATCAGAGGCTGGATAGTTCCACAGTGGCTGTCCCAGGCTGGACAGCCAGAGAATCAGTAGCTACTCAGTCCAAGAAGCTGGAGCCTCAGAACAAGAAGAACAATGATGCCACCCCAGTCAAAGGCTAAAGTCCTGGAAGGTCCCCAAAGAGTCACAGGTGTGAGTCCTCATTGGAAGGAGGAAGAAGCTGGAGTCTGATGTCCACAGGTGATGGAAGCAGCAAAAAAAAAAAAAAAAAATGCACCTGCTCAAGAATCCAACTTGCACATATGGGTAGGCTTCCTTCTTCTTCACTTTTTGTTCCATTTGGGCCCCAAGTCTATTGGATGGTGCCACCCAGGCACCCATTTGGTTGGGTCTTCCTCCTGAATTCACTGATCCACATACAAATTGTTTTTGAAAATACCTTCACAGACACACCCAGAAGTGTGCTTTACTAATTTCTTAGGCATCTCTCAGTCCAGTTAGATTAACCATCCCACACATCTTTACACCTCTTTAAAATAGTTGCCTTCCTTTCCCCTTCCTCTACACCACCATCCACACCACTCTACACTGCTTTCTATCTACCCAATACATCCTTATCTACAGTTATTCCTATGCGATAATTTTGCCCACATGAAATCCAGACATACCAGCCATCCTCCCACAAACCAATCTACCCCTTACCATACCTGTGATAATGCCCCCTGCCTTCTTTTCCTTTATGGTGGATACACTGCTCCTATGAAATGCTAGCCTTATCTTTTAATGCTCTGGATACCATCCCCTCTCATACCCTCAAAATCTTCATCCTGCCATTAGGCACTTTCTTCCTGGCTTAGTTCATTTCTCTCAGTCTGTGAGTCATCCCTGACAGTATATAAACAGTTTATAAGATCCCAGATCTTTAAAAGAAGCCAGTTCCTTCATATTTTCAGTTACTGACCTTTTTGTTCAGGGGGAAAAAATCTACTTGAAATGCTAGTCTATAATTACCATCAGTATTCCTTCACCTCTCCTGAGATTTCTCCAGACTTCTTCCCCACCACTTAGCTAAGACTGCTCTCTTCAAGGTCACCATTTTCTTCCTTGCAGTCAGATCTGAGGATGTGCTCTGCTTCTAACATACTTGACCTCTCCCAGCTGACTGCTCTGTCAGTTGTGAAGTACTTTCTCATCTTAACTTCCATAGCTCTGCACTCATACCACACTGCCCATTTCTTCTTAGTATACCTTGTGAATTCTACCATCTTGGTTAAAACTCCACACATTTGGATATTCTAGAGCTTAATATTGGGCCCCTATCTCTTCTATTTATAAGTTATCTTATCCAATCCCATGGCTTTAAATAATTTCTCTGTATTAGAGACTCTCATATGTGTATCACTAATCTTGATCTCTTGCCAAAATTGCAGACTCATACATCTGTTACCTGACATTTCTACTTGAATATCTATTAGGCATCTCAGAGTTAACATGGCCAAACATACTGACTTATGTACACACCCCAATCCCTCATCTCAACAAAGAGCAACACCATTCACACCGTTGTTCAGGTCAAGAATTTAGAAGTTAACTTGATTCTTTTGTCCTACACCCAACATCTAATCTATAAGCAAGTTTAACTGTGTATACTGCCAATATATATAATTTCTAATCTATTAATTTCTTTTCAGCTTCACCACTTCAATACTTTCATCATAATGCAAGCCAACATCAGTATTTCCTGGAAAAGTATAATAGCTTTTTAAGTGACCTCTTTTCTTTCCTTTTTGATTTCTTTCTTAGTCTAGATTCCATATAGTAGAAGATTTTGTTTAAAAATGCATAGCAGGCTGGGTTCAGTGGCACATGCCTGTAATCCCAGCTACTCAGGAGTCTGAGGATCACAAGTTTGAGGCCAATTTTGACAATTCAGTGAGAAC
This sequence comes from Urocitellus parryii, assembly GCF_045843805.1. NCBI lineage: Eukaryota > Metazoa > Chordata > Mammalia > Rodentia > Sciuridae > Urocitellus > Urocitellus parryii. The sequence goes on from NC_135540.1 coordinate 81,599,831, forward strand.
TGTCTCAAAATTAAAAGGTCTGGAGTTGTAGCTCAGTGGTAAAGTGCTCCTAGGTTCAATCCTCAGTATGAGGGTGGGAGTCAGGGAACATCAGATGATGTCCCACCCCTGCTTAAAAGCCCTCAATAATTTCCATTAAACTTATGAAAAAATACATGTAAAACCCTTTTCCCAGATGTGTACAGAGCACTAGATATCCCTCTGCCATTTTTCTGGTCTTATATCTTACTTCCGTCTCTATCAATCCCTCATTACTTGATAGCCACTCCAGTTTTCTTTCTGTTCCCCAAATCTATTATGCTCTGGCATGTTCCCTTGATCCAGAAGGTCATCTTTTCCTCCTCTCCCCAGTTATTGCACAATCAGATCCTTTTCACCATTCTGATCAGATTATCAGATATACATCAAGGCATATACTAAATTCCCAGTCCAAAGTAACCAAGTTCATCAGATCGCATTATCTGATTCTATGACTAGTACTAATCATTTACACATTTTTATGTTTATTTTTGTAACATATATTCTGTGTAGGAAAGATATTGTCTTCCCAGACTTTACCACTATATTCTCAGCATGAGTAACAATGCCTGGAGCCTACTAGGTAGGTACTCAGTAAAGATTTGATGATACAAATAATGAAAGTTTCATAAAAATCACAATTTTATTAAATTAATCATTTAATATTTGTAAAAGGCTAAGAAAAGGAATTTAAAATCAAAGAGAATGTGATTGAAACCAAACACTGAGCACACATGCATTCTTTTCCAATGGGCCTCACTGAATCCACTGAAACCCATAAGAGAGCACTTAGTTCCTCAGAAAAACTACAGAAAGTAGTCAGAAGGGACCACAGGCTAGGCTAGCTGTATTTTGAAAGTGCTTTCTATTGTGATTGGTCATCCTGATAGAAGAATCTTGAGTGGCTTGTTATCATCTCTTCTACTCCCAAGTACTTGGCAAGCATCATATAACAGTAAACACTATGGCCCAGCTCATTAGAATGCATGATGAATCCATGCATCTCATCTGTGAATCCATAGTTGAAACTTTACTTCCTAGTCTTTCCTATCACCCTTTCCCCCATTTACCTCCTTCATTTTCTTGTTTTTTCAAACTTCTCAAGGATTTGATATAGACAGACAAGGCTCTTTGTATTAAGGTTATCTAGAGGTTATCTAGAATCAACAGGAAGTATTATAAAAAGGAAATTTATTAGATTGGTTTATACAACCAGAAGCTGGACAGTCCACAGTGGCTGTCTGCAGGCTGAAGAACTGGAGGAACCAGTAGCTATGTAGTCCAAGATGCTGTGTAGTCCAAGATCCTGACACCTCAGAACAAGAGGGATCAATGATGCTACCCCAGGACTAAAGGATTCTGGAAACTCCCTGGAGAATATGGTCAAGTCCACTTTGGAAGAGTGAAGGAGCAAGAGTCTGATATCCTTAGGTGATTGCAGCAGCAAGTAAGAAGAATAGAGCTTGGACCTGCTGCTGCTTCCTTGTTCTTCCAACTTTAAATCCATCCAAGCCTCTAGCCTATTGGGTGGTGCTGCCCATGTTTAGGGAAGGTCTCCACTTCAATTCACTATCCCACATGCCAATCATTCTTAGACACACCCTCACTGACACACCCAGAAGCCCATTAATCTTTGGTATCTCTTAATCCATTCAAGTTGACAATTCAAATTATCCATTACACTCCTACATCATAGGACACACACACACACACACACACACACACACACTCTACATTACCACAGAGATACAAAAATAAATGCAAGTATACAGTTCAAGGGACATTATTCAGGAATACAGGGACACATTATCTTGATAAGATGGAAGATAAGAAAAACTAATGAGAGAATGAATAACCTCCCAAGATCTGCTAATGAGAGTTTCATAAGGGACATCTTTATATGCAGTTAATTAAAATAAATAGGAATGGAAATACTAGAGATAAATAGAATGATCATTTTTGAAGAAAACTACCCTGTAAAATTGCTTGAATAGATTTTAGCCTATAGGTAGGAGTCTAGAGAATTATCACATCAATCTTTGTCTCCCACTTCTCACAATTTTGAGACTGCAGCTGACTTTCTTTTACTTTTTGAAACATCTCCATTTAAGGTGGAGGGCCCTACAAGATAATGTAAGAAGATACTCTCTTCTGCATCCACATAGGCTTGGGAAATAGGGCTATTTTCTATACTCTGACTGTCAGGGATAGCATTATTAAAGCATTCCTCAACAATATATGTCCAGATGGGCAGCCAGTCACATAAAAAGGGTAATTAAATTTTCCAGCAACATGGTATGACTTCTGAGAAACAATGTGGCAGAGGAATTTAAGAGGTTAATTTGGACCAAAGATGTTACTTTATCAAAATAGAGAAGGCCTTTCAAATATTACCTTAGAAGGTCATTAATAGTAGTCATTGCAAGAAAAAAAAATATTTAACATCTTCAGCTTAATTTTCAAATGCAAAAACAGATAAAATGGATATTATTTTTAGGAAAATTCAGACATGACTAATGGTAACACTAGTTAAAAAATCTTAACACCAAACAAACTGATGATACCTTAGAATGTATTTGTGGATAAAAATGAAAAGCTTTTATAAGTTCATAAGCCAAAATGATGTGTTTGACATTAACCAAATTAACACAAAAATATTGATTTCAATAACCATTCTGTCACTCAAAAAGATAGAAAAATAGGGGAATAAGAGAAATGGAAAGAGAGAAAGAGAGAGAGAGAGAGAGAGAGAGAGAGAGAGAGAAGAGAAGAGAAGAGAAGAGAGGAGAGGAGAGGAGAGGAGAGGAGAGGAGAGGAGAGGAGAGGAGAGGAGAGGAGAGGAGAGGAGAGGAGAAGAAAAGAAGGACAATTGTCAAATCTAAAAGGGTCCTGGTCACATGCAGTCTCTTTGCTGCAGGATTAGTGCTTGATGTCTATCAAAGGACAAGGCCACTGTGAAATTCCTCATTGAGATTTCTTCTCATTCCATTCAGAATGACAGCCATCAAGAATACAAAAATAATAAATGCTGAAGAGGGAGGATGTGGAGAAAAAATAACACTTTTACATGTTGGTAGGATTCTAAATTTGTACAACTACTATGGGAATCAGTATGGAGGTTCCTCAAAAGACTAGGAATGGAAACAAATGATGTGGCTATACTACTCCTCAGGATTTATCCTACAGAATTAAAGTTAGCATACTATAGTGTATGAGTCAAGATTCTCAGGAGGAGCAGAACCAACAGAAGCACTTAAGGTGGATCTCTGCTACAGTTTGCTGTCCCACATGCCAATCATTCCTAGAAATATCCTCACAGAGAAAACCAGAAGTCTTTAATCATTTACTAAGTTGACAATTTGGATTAACCACTGAATATATTGGTGCATGCATACTCATGTTTATAGCAGCATAGTTCACAATAGCCAAACTGTGGAACCAGCCTAGGTATCCATCAGTGGATGAATGGATAAAGAAAATGTGGTATATATACACAATGGAGTTTTATTCAACCAGAAAGAAAAATGAAATGCTGTCATTTGCAGGAAAAATGGTTGGAACTTGAGACCATTATGTTAAGCAAAATAAACCAAACTCAGAAGGTCAAGGGTTGTATTTCTTACTCACATATGGAAGCTAGAGGAAAAGAAAGGAAGAGGGGATTAAATCTCATGAAAATCAGAGGGATTAGTAGAATAGAGGAAACAGTCCAGGGTTAGGGAGAGAGGAGGAAATATGGGGGAGTTATTTATATTAAAGAAATTATATTATTATATGGTGTGCATGCACAAATATGTAACAATAAATTCCACCATTATGTACAACTTAAGGCACCAATAAAAAATGTAGAAAATTAAAGAAAAAAAAGAAATTCCTCATTGAACTGAGCAAGGTGTCACACACCTATAATTCCAGCTACCTGGGAAGCTAAAGAAGGAAGATAACAAGTTTGAGGGCAGGCTGGGCATTTTGGCTGTACCCTGTCTCAAAATAAAAAATAAAAGACTGGGGATGTGGTTCAGAGGTAGAGTTCAATTCCCAGAACAGAGAGAGAGAGAGAGAGAGAGAGAGAGAGAGAGAGAGAGAGATGGAGGGCAGAGGGAGGTCGGAAAGGAAAAAAAGGGAGGGAGGGAAGGAAAAAGAAAAGAAGTTCCTTATTTAACACAGTAGAGGACATAGCCTTTGGAGGCATGTCTGAAGTTAGTGTCAGACATACTTCCCAGTCTGTGTGTGAAGCTTCATTGCTGAAAGAGTGTGCCATTCACATGAAGATAGTCAACAATTGGATTTTGTGCAGCCAGAAAGTATCCAACATGTCCACCCTGATTTAGGCCTACTAGCACTGACCCCACGACCTCTATCAAAGCCTGTCAGGAACTGAAACCTTAAGGACTGAAGAAAAGAACCTAGGGGGTTCTTATTCTAGGCAATAAAACAGAAATTATACCCAAAACGAAGACCAAGAGTGAGTATTTCTTGTTATCACTATGTTTCAACAGTAAGTACTTTGACTAAAATTTATTTTAATGGACATGACACGTTATTTTAAATAAATTTGTACCTATGTGACAATGTTAAATAATGCCCAATTGTTTCCTTTACTGTCACTATTTCATTAACACTTTTGTTTTTACATTTTTTTTTACCTTTTCCCCAAAATGGGCCCTTTTCCACATCCATTAAAACATCTACTGTCATGTGAATATTCCAATATATAATTGCTAACCCACATCCTTTTCTTCTTCTTCTTCTTTTTTAATTGTAACTACTCCCAGATTTTCTCATTTGTTCAAAACTGGCTTTCTCCCAAGGCATATCAGTGTTAGTGTTCCTGAATTTCCATGATTGAACACTGAGACAGAATGAGATGATAGCAGCCACACAACTGAATTAGCTATTAGTGAGTCTGAAAAAAAAAATTAAAACTGAAGTTTTAAAATGTGATTCTGAATGCAAGTTTATCAATAACTAAATGCATTAGTAATGATGAATTAGGCCTCTGTTTATGATACCATGTATAATGTATCATGCTTCTTAATTTTTCCCCTTTCCTTTTACTATTTGGTTTTATGAGCTAATTATTGAACTTTGAGGGTTTTTGTAAAAGGCCGATAATAAAAATTGATTGCAGAGTGCTTTGAGAGCCTTTCATGAGAACCATTCTGGAAAGCAAAACAGTTATTTACCTCATGTCCTTTCATAATGTTTCCCTGTAGATTATATATTCCAGAAAGAGCATATGTAGTATAAAGCCAGTTTGGGGATTTTTTTAAAATGTAGTTTAATAATATCACCCTTTACTTCAGTTAAAAATTTGGTACTCACCTTGAAGCATTGTTGCAATAGAAGCTATCAAGAACAACTGACTAGTGATAATCATTCCAATCAACCTAAATCACTTAAAGGTTTCAAACAATTACTGATACACAGGGGAAAATTTACTTGTTAATTTAAAACAAACTTAAAATATAATTTAAAAATAAACTTAAACTACTGATTTCTAGAAATTTGAGCTATATAATTATTCAAGAATGAAGAATGATTTTTTAAAAATATTTGCACACTTTCCATTATAGGCCTATATAATTTATTGACCATTATATTATATGTGATTACATAACTAATTTGTTCCTCCACGTGTTAATGTTAATTAATTGCTTTTCTAAGCTAATGTGACTTTTATGTAGGTCTCTGGATACTAACAGAAATAAAAGTAATTAAATCTTTTGTTTAGGTCAAGAAAAAAATATTCAAGACAATTTTTTCGAGAAGCAAACATTTAATAGATAAATAGTGTGCATTTAGATTTTAGAAAATCAAGGCCTAATTTTAGTTCTTACATTTATTTAGTTGGGAACCAGGGCAAATTCTATAACCCCTTTGTATCTTTATTGAGAAACTGTGATAATGAATTATAGCTTCCTTCAAGTTACAGTTAAACAGTGAAGTTAACTGGAAGAAATTAGCTACACAAAACAGAGATCATGTTAACTGCTTTTTCTTTGAAGTCATGTGGTTCTTGATTCAATAGGTCTGCACCCAAAATATTCCAAAGCAGCCACCTTTCAGTCATGCTGTTCAGGATCCTGGTCCAGAACCAACTGGCCTGATCTATACAATGTGGTCCAGCCAGTTTTCAACCTTTCTATTCCTGATAAATTCTGTAATTCTTACATTTACGGTCTGAAATTGGTGTTTTGCACCATGTTGTACTCTCCCTTCCCAGCTATGACCTTGACTGTTACTTCTGGCCTAGGGATGTATTTTTTCTTCTGTACTGTATATTGCTTAACTTTTTCTGAGTAATGCATTTAGCCCAACTTCCTGTGGGTGGCGCTCCTGCCTGAGTCTCCCCTGCCCAAAAGCAGGATCCAGTTGCTGCTTCTCTGTCCAGGATGCCCTGCAGGATTAGCTTTTCCCACAGGTGAAAGAGGCATAATGTGCTATGGTTTGAAGGGCATCAGGCCTGCCAGCCAAAAACTCCCCCGCCAGCTTACCTGAAATTCCAGCCAAGGATCATTAGTGTTGCTTCTTAAAATAACTTTGTTGTTTTGAATCTGAACCCTTCTGGCCCCCACTCCCACCTTCTCCCACTGAAATAATTGTTTTCTTACATGATTACTGAAAATTCAAGGTATCTTAAGATTTCAACAATTGGATGACAGCAAAACAGACAGTACTTGGTAAGCAAAGATTTTGTGCTTCTTGTAACCTGTTTACCTCCCTTGTATTCTACTTTAGTGTTTAGGTGGGGAAAAAAACATTTTAAAATTTTGGCTTCCTTGCTAAGAGGAAAGGATCATACACTCTCAGGGGTGATGGTAGCAGAAACAATGACAACTGTAATTGAAATGAGAAAAACCCAAGCAGACACAAAGGGACAGTATCAAGCAGATCTTACCAGATAATTCTTCTCCCTAAAAGCTAGGATATTCTGAGTTTCTTCTTTACTGTAGAGGCTATTCTCCTGCTAAATGACTTATTAGCAACTTGGATTTAAACAAGATTAAGCCTTTAATTGCCTACAAGAAAGAACAAATGAATTAGTAAATAGATCATCAAAGCTTCATTTAGTTAATTGATCAAACCACTTGTAACAGTATAGCATTTCCTGGAACAAATGGAATCCAGGGTGATTCGGAGTAAGAAGAAAAGAATCCAACTACAGAGCACAGTCCAGGTGAGAAAACCTGTTGTAGTCAGGGACTAAGAGCAATCAAGGGCAAACATGAGAATATGGTATGATTGTTTAGGGTATTAAGAAGAAAATTCCAACAAGAGTGAAGAATGTATAAAGGAAGACACAAAAGACCAAAGTGTGATCTCAAACACTTTTACCATTTTTTACTTAAACCATTTTGCCTTGGGTTTACAGTTAAATTGCTCTGAAATAAGTATCCATGCTCCTTGCAGAACAGAGGGGGCAATCATGGAAACATACATGATAGGAGGACGTTCGCATGACATAGTTAATATCTACTTCCTGATCGTCCTCAATATTTGCCTGGCTTAGAGCTCACTCTCCCTTTTCCAACCTTGTCCTGAGCACCCCTCAGGCAGAGTTCATACACTTGCAGCCTCATAGAGGCACTGTTGACAGAGAACTTTGGAACCTTGTGTTCTCAAAAGCTAGTAGAGAAAGATCTGGACCGAGGAGGACAGGTCCTTTGGCCATGTGAACTCCTCTCATTGGGAAGGACAGGACAGGGGAAGGAGGGGCCAGAGTTACTCCTCATCTCTATCTCCCACACAGTGAAGAAACACATTGACAAGGTCACAGTACCCACAACCGATGTTGAAGAGCACTTTATAAAATTGTTCATATCACCATGATTTGTCTGTATCTACAACAAGAACATTCCTACATTTCAATCACATCACAACATGTGGTTGTAGCCATTGATTACTGGGCTACCAACACACTGTTCCTCATCTGCATGTGTTTTTTTTGTTGTTGTTGTTGTTGTTGTTTGTTTTATCTTCAAAAGGGGGAGAAATGTAGTAGAGTAGGGGGGATCAAATATAACCATCTTTCAAAACTACCAAAATAACTCATCTACCTTTTATTAAATGAGAATGAATTTCCCAGCCATTTTAGAATCATGACACCATATGATAAATTGCCCAATGTCAGAACTCAGTTGGTGACCTTGTATAGTGCTATACTCACCCACACAATTTTCATGCTCAAAATTATTTCAGATTTAGTTTAAGATGTTATGAGACTCTATTAACACCACACTGCTTACAAAAATGGGATATCTCATTAAGAAAGGATTGTACTGAAAGATGCAAATATGGTTGAAAATTTTGATTTCTTTGGAGAAAGGTCAGTCGAATGTGTTAACCTCTGTTCTGTGGATCATAGCCAAACAGTCATGTTTAGAGCCTCATTCATGTTTCACTTTACAGATGAGGAAACTGGGATAAAATGAGTTTAGATCTCTGGACAATAGCTCGCATTTGGTATGTGCTTAAAAATATTTGTCAAATGAAGGAACTAGTATTCAAGGTCAGAGCTAGTGGAAGAGGCAGAGGCAGAAGCCAGAAGGATTCTTGACCAGTTGCTTTTCCATTACTTATTGTACATTTTCCCTAAGCATGTTCAGTAATATATGGAGACATAATTCATGTAGGTCATGTGGGTCCACAATTCAGTCTGTGAAAGGAGTGGGAAAAGCCCAAAGAATGAACTGCCAATCACAGGAATGTGTCTCTGTGCATTTCTAGTTAAGATAACTACAATGCTAGTTCTTTTAATGGGCATACATAATGTCCTTGCTTAATATTGCTTGGGCACAAAACCCTGGCAAACAGGAAGTCATTCTTACCTTTTGCTTAAACAGGGTCAGAGGAAGTATTTCAGCCACTTTAGCCCAGATGCACCCCTGTACCAAATAAAAAGGTACTAAAGTATGTGTAAGTGCACCTAAAATCTTTCTCCTCTAAAAAATAGCTAAATAATCTGGAATATTAAAACTATCTAGACACCTTACCTTTTGCTTAAACAGGGTCAGAGGAAGTATTTCAGCCACTTTAGCCCAGATGCACCCCTGTACCAAATAAAAAGGTACTAAAGTATATGTAAGTGCACCTAAAATCTTTCTCCTCTAAAAAATAGCTAAATAATCTGGAATATTAAAACTATCTAGACACCTTAGCAAATGGTCTATGCTGATTTTATTTTATACTATCAAATATTTTATCTAAATACAGTAGTTAATTGAGATCAGGAACTGGATTCAATGAATCTTTTATTAAAAGCTCATTTTTTTTCCCCTAAATAATAGAACTGCAGAGCTGCTGAAAGCATAGAATCATTCCCTACCAAACCAGTGCTCCAAATGTAATTCCATCTGCCTGGTACTTTGACATTTTAGGTCTGGAAAATCACAGGGTGAAAGATGGCAAAGAGCAGGAAAATTTTAGTTCAGAAGTGCAACAGCTTTAGGAAAACAGAATCCAAACCACTGTGACTAATACATTTTTCAGATGTAAGTAGAAAGGCTCAGAGGCAAAAGAGAAACAAGAAGCAAGCAGAATTGGCTCTCACGCCAGCTCTTCAGGATTCTGGTATGATGCCCTACAATTATTTTCATAGGTAGATAAGAAGAATAGGTTGTAAATGTATAATTCACTGGCAAGAAAACACTTTGTGAAAATAGCATTTTCTATTGAGATATCAACAACCAAAAAACAGATCTAAGGGTTATACCAACTGTTTCTCGGGCAAGAGTGTACCTGTTTTAAAAAGAAAAAAAGTCTAGAGAATTTATTCTATTTCACATCTCTCGACCTTTTCAACCATTCATTTCACAATACTTATAAGTGGCAAATCAAGTTTACACGAATCTGGATTTTGGAAGTTTACTGGATATTTATTCACCCAGCCAAATACAGTTCAGTTCTCTTCAAAATATAGTCTACAATTGCACCCAACTTTGCTCAGGTGTAACTGGAAACCACATGATGAAAGGGTTGGATAATTGAAATTAAAAGTGTGCAACATAAAAAATAAATTTATTTTTTTAAAAAAGTGTGCAACCTTTGCACAGAAAAAAATACTTTTACTGGCAATAGCTTTATTAAAATATAATGCACATTTATGCAATTCACAAATTTGGAATGTATAATTCCAATTTTATATAATTTCAATGTATAATGCTTTTAGTGCATTCACAGACTTAGGCAATCAATTAATATAATCAATTTTGTACAACCCCTCAAAAAAGGTAAAAAATATTAGATTTGTTTTGTATGTCTGTTAGTATGTCTTTTTTTTGAGAAATATGTCTTAATAGCCTTTGTCCATTTTTACCTGGGTTATTTTATTATTGAATTGTAGAAGTTTTTCTATATTCTAGAAATACTCTCCTTATTGGATATATGGTTTTCTAATAATTTTTCTCATTCTGAGTGTCATCTTTTGATTTCTTTGACAGTATCATCTGAAGCACAAAATTTTAAATTTTGATCAAATCCATTTAACCTATATTTTTTTTTCTGATGTTAATACTTTTGGTAATGTATCTAGGAAACCATTGACAAATCTGAGGTCATGAAGACTTACCTTTGTGTTTTCTTCTAAGAGTTGTATAGTTTTATCTTTTATACTTAATTCCTTGATAAATTCTGAGTTAATTTTCATGTGGGGTACAAAGCTGCTTTCTTTTTCCTGTGGCTTTCCAGTTATCCTAGAACTATTTATTAAAAAGATTTCTCTCGTCTTTCAATGGTTTTGATATTCTTATTGGAAATCAGCTGGTCACATCATATGGGTTTGTTCTAAACTCTGAAGGTTATTCTGTATATCTATGCCAGTACCACATTGTCGTGATTATTATTGTTTTGTATTAAGTTTGGAAATTGGGGAGCACTAGTCCTCCTACTTTGTTCTACTTAGAAATTGCTTTGGCTGGTCCATATGTCTCCATCTCTATGCATTTTACCATTCATACCTATTAAAAAGCCAGCTGGGCTGCTGGTAGGAATGGTGTTGAATCTCTACATCAATTTTAACAATACAAACAATACTTGTCATTTTAAAAAGATTAAGTCTTCGTATCCATAAGCACAGGATATATTTTTTATATATACAAATATTTACTTTCTCTCAACAATGTGTAGTTTTCCAAGTATTAATTTTGTGCTTCCTTTAACAAAGAAAGCATTTATTCACTGTGATGTTATTCTGAATGAGACTTTCTCAATGTTTTTTGGACTATTTGTTGCAAGTGTGTAGAAATAGGATTGATTTATAGTTTGATTTTGCATGCCACAATCTGCTGTAGTTGTTGTTCTAATAGTTTTTCCTTGGGTTCCTTAGGATTGTCCAGCTGTACAACCAAATCATCTCAAATAGAGAGAGCTTTACTTCTTAGTAATGCTTTTAAAAAAACAATAATTTATAAGACTCTAGCTTTAAATGAAACAGTTAAGTGTATGATATTCAGATGTGAGAAGTTAAAACATTTATCCGGATTTTTTTCATCTTTATGAAAATCTAATTTTTATTATTATCTGATTACCTATGACAAAGCATGCCTTTTCTCCCTTCTTTTTGTTTTCTGTTCTTTAATATAAATTGCTTTCACAATTATTTCTACTTTACTTTCCCACAGTGAAAATGCTACTTTTCTGCTTACGATGTTTAAAAGTATATTATCTAACAAATCATAGAGTCAGTAGTCTTTGATTCGATAAAATAAGACAAATTTCTTTATAAGATCATTTTACATGGCAAAGTACAGAAAAGCATTGTGACATCCCGATGGCAGAAAGTTTGTAGTTATGTAAATAATACCATAGAACATCTGTCTTCAAAGACCAATCAAATCCTTAATGTATATGTGCCCACAGCATAGAATGTAAATACTTGCCATGTATGGCTACTTTTCTCCTCTACATAGAAAACTGCTCTCAAAATCACTTTGTAACACATTAAATTTAAAACAAAATTTAAAAAACATTACCAGCATCTGGTGTAAGTCTGATAGCAAAGTAATAAAAAATTAGTCAATAATTATATAATGATTCTGGGAGCACCATGAAGATTTCGACATATCTTTTTGTTTCTATCCAACATCCATCTATCAACCACATATGGTTGACTGCATTGGAGTTGTGTTTCTGAGGCATTCATTAAGCAGCTCAGCTGACGGGCTAGTGTTTTACCACAGAGGGGACTGAGTGCAGGGGCAACCTCTTGACCTCAGACCATAGCCTCCAGAACCCAGGGCATGCTACATGGAGTATGGCCATTAAGTTTCTCTGTCAAAATATTGTCTCTTTTACCGGGTTTTATCACTGACGAAGAAAGGAAGACAAAAAGAGACCAAAAGAGGTGCTACTCTTAGGAAAATGTTGAGCCTTTCACCAAAATAAATGGATTAGTCAATGATACAGCTTTAGCTCTCTTTCTAGACAGTTGGCAGTATGTGCTACTATAAAGGAAATGTGTGGAATCATGGGAAAAATGAAGCCAGTCTTCTAGCCTGGCATTTCATATTTTTAAGAGTTACCCACTCATGCATATTTTTAAGACTAACTTTTTAACTGTTATAAAAACAGTTATTGAATGTATATTAAAATTTGGCAGAGTTGATAGCCTAAGTTATCATTAATTCATAATAAGGCAAACCACAAGAATTTTTTTTTGCAAGTGACTTATCCTAACATGCCCAGTTAAATGGTACTTAAATACTTCTGATTTTAATCTCAATGATTTTAATCTCAATGAAGCACTGCAACATTCATATTAGTACAGTTAGGAAAATCAATGACTTCCAAACCTATTAACTGGGATGATCTGGATTTAAATGTTAGATCTACAATTCTACAGCTGTGTCATACTGGGCAAAGCACAAAATTTCCCGAGTCTGTTATCTTTTTTGTAAACTGGGAAAATAAAAGTACCTAACTTAGAATATGTTTTAGAGGTTAAATGAGAAACTGAACATACAAAATTGAGCATAGTGCTTGGTACATAATAAGTTCTCAAGTAAATTCTGAATTCTACTTACCTGAAAATATTAACTGATAATTTATATATATATATATATATATATATATATATATATATTGTTCTCATTAATTTTAATTATAATTGAAATCTAATAGGATTATACTATAATTGCCTCATTTTCCATTGACAATACCTACTAGTGATATCAATGAAACACTTTAATTATTATATAAATATATCTGCACACACATATGTATGTGTGTATATATGTGTGTCTCTATACATATATATGATCTTCAATCTTTTCTAACATAGCATTTGGTTTATTTCCCCCTTTACTTCTAGGAAGATGGTACTCTCTGGATGGAGGACAAGAAGATAATAAACAGCCTACATTGAACCATATGCCCACATTAATTTAACAGCTGCTATTATGTCTAGGCTGTGTCTTTTTCAGAGGCACTTGGCACACACAAAATGACATATGACAATCCTACTTAATTTATCATCTAGCATAGTAACTAGGACACAGTAAGAATTCAAAAAGTGGTCAGTGATCAAGACTTACATCTCCTGATGAAAGAAGAGTAGGTAGATTACAAAGCTGACTATCACAAGGGAAATATGCCCTTAGACATGCTGTAAGGCAATATGAAATGTTGTACATTGTTCTAATATATTTTTCTGATAATTACATATTGCTATGGTGGTATTTACATATAATTTATAAATGAATATATAAAGTTGGGATGTGGACCCAAATAACTTTGTATTAATAGGATTAACTTTAAAAGGTATGAAGACTCACTCAGGGAGTGGGGAGAAATGTGCTAAAATATTTCCCAACCCTCTGCCCACTGATCTATTGATCAATTCATCTTTTCTTTTTTTTCAGCTTGAAAGTTCTGTTAACTAGATATAATGGAAGAAAGGCACACAGGAGAATTAGTGATGATCAGTGGACATAAAATAGATTGTGAGAGTCTCTTAGGTATCCAATTTCCCAAGTTCCATAAATACCACACAAATTATTTCATCAAAGTAACTGTTTGTTAAATTCTATTTTATTTGAAGTCCTTCAAAACTCATAGTTGGAGAACTTGATATGCAGTTTACATCTCTCTTTTTTTGATAAAAGCAATCATCACTTCATTAAATTCTCAATAAAATTTGTAGAGGTGTTTATTACTTTTAGATTTCGTTAGTTGTTTTTTAAGGAAAGGAATACAGCTGCCTTTTCACATGGATTGTCCCAATATTGTAACTCATCCACTTAGGATCTTCTTTTGTTACTAAATTCTGTCTTAGGTCATCGCCAGGAAAGGTGGTCTTCCTTTACAAACATAAAATGTCAATGTATAAGCAATATATGTATCATATATTTCATGTAATGTGTTGTAAATATACATGAGATGTAAATTGAAAAAGATAAGACAAATGTTTTAAAAAATTGTTGCTAGTTATTGAGTTGAGATAATTTTGCTCTAATTATATTAATATTTTATGGAGAGAAATATGACTTTTTACTCTTGATTTAACCCTAAGTAGTATAACAAGTTAAAGCTATATTTGTAAATTTAGATGTTTCAGTATTTATTTTGAGGTACTGAGGTTAGAACCAGAGGCATTTTACCCCTGAGCTATATCACCAGAGCTTTTCTCTTTTTTAAAAAAGCTTTTACAGAGTTGCCCAGACTAGCCTCAAACTTAAGATCCTATTGCCTCAACCTCCCAAAATGCTGGGATTACAAGTGTGCACCACCACACTCAGGCTCAATATGTTGTTTTAAATAACTGTTATAACAGAAAAAAATATTATTTACAAGCCGCAAAGGTCTAAATGAGATCAGTGTAATGTAGGTTCTGCTTACTAAATTGTAATACCATTTTTCCTCTCATCTGCCAACTATGTAATTTTTTTGATATCCAGAAAATAAATTTCTGTCTTCCCTGAAAATAGTTATTATCTCATGCTTAATAGAAGGTTGTGTGCATCTTTATGTAATGCAGTCTTTCTTTCCTCTGGTGCAGTACTTTTCAGTTCTCCCTCTAGTAGTGGGTCATGTGATTACCTCCATGGCCATCTTTTAGTTAAAGAGAAGAAAACGGTTTACTAAGGAGGCTGCAAATACGTACATGGTACATCCACATATGTATATAAGCATATATATATAGATAGATAGATAGATAGATAGATAGATAGATAATATAGATATAGATATGTGTGTGTGTATCAAAGTTCATCCAAACCACGTGAATGAAAATGGGCATTTGTTGATTGATCTGTGCTTCAACAAAAATAAGAGTTTACAAGAAACTCCAAAATGAGTTTTAGTTTAATGGTTGGAAATATATTAAAGAAGGAAGGGGAAGAGAAAGATGGAAAAAGAAAAAGATCTTTTATGCTGCGGCAGAAGGAATATTTACAACATGAAACACAAGAGAGATAGAGGGATAATAAAGATAGAGGCTATATCTGTCTCCTTCCTAAGTACTCCATTTAGAATCTGATCCTTCCAAACCCAGCAGTTGAAACGAACCATGATGAATGGAGTGTAATAATTGTGTGATACGCTTCATATGGTACCTTTCAGAATCACATACTATCTGGAGCATCATTTATGAGAGGAAAGGAATGTGCTGCTGTCAAGCTCCTCCCAGTCTCTGCTTCTAAGTTTGCTTCACAATAAAAAAGAGTCATGAAATAAAATGCAAGCACTCTAACAGTAGTCTCAAAATGCAACTTGAACAGAGTCTTGCTTTCTGTGGGCAATTCCACTGCTTTCACAAAAACTTGATTTTAGAGGTAACTTAATGGGTTTCTCCTCTTTTATGATTTTTACAATTGGAAGACATAAAGTGGATCCTCTCGGTTCACATTTGGACATAATTCTGGCAATGTCTGCATTTCCCTTAGAACATCAGTCTTAATTTATTGAAAAGTGGTAGGTTAACTATAATAAATGAAAAGGCTAAAGGAATGAGGCTCAAGGATCAAGATTTGTGGTGCAATTGACTATGTGATCTCATAATAAAATATATACAAAAAATGGTCACTTTGCATGAAACAAAAAAAAATCTAGGTGTGCAGCTTTTAATTCAGAGCTAAAGGAAGTTTACTGGGCGGTATAGATGAGGAAACAGGTGCAGAAGCATTTAAATTTAAAGACCCAATAATGGCTTATTAATGGCAAGGAAAGTACTTCAATGTCGATTTCCTCACTGAAACCAAAGCTCTTCCCTGCACTTTACTGGTTTCCCTTCACACAGAGAAGAGTAGCAAATGGGGATACTGGGCTTGGTTGTAGGATGGCCATCTCTACTTATGTGTGGGCCCAAAAGCCCTATCAAGTCTATACTAGGTCCTACTAGGAGCAATGGCAGTGGCCTTGTAGTCTGAAGGGTCCCCTCATTGTGACAGGAGCTCTGATTACCCTGCTGAATAGAAGCTGTGGTCATCTAGTACTTAATTAAATTGTGCTTTAAGGAAACATCATTTTTTTATGGTAGTTTAAATTTTATGGTATTCCAAGCCTTAAGTCCCTACAACAGTGATTCTCAGCCCAGGTCACATTAAAGTCAGTTGAGGAACTCCTACATACATGGAAACCTGTGGGCAATTCTACTTTATTTACAATTCCATCTCAGAACAGTAAAAGAATTTCTAGGAGGTGGCCTGGAATGGTACAGTGATGTGTCACATGATTAACATTCTGGTCAGCAACAGACCAAATATACAATGGTGGTACTCTAAGGTCATGATGAAGCTACAATGCTCCTGTCACCTGGTGACATCATAGTAAAGTCAAAGCACAACACATAACTCATGTTTATGAGTGCTGGGGTAAACAAACATATGGCACTGCCACTTGTATAAAGGTAGAGTATATACCATTGTGTACAGTGCATGGCACTGGAGAATGGTACTAAACAACTGTTCCTGTTTTATGTGTTTACTAGAATCTTATTCTCATTTTAGAATATACTCCTACTTATAAGTTCTCCATAAAGCAGCCTGCCGTGTGATGCTAACTGCAGCCTCACACATATTCTATTTATTTCATCTCTTGGTGGAGTCATTTTCTTTCTCTTTAGCTTGATTTAATCTCATGCTGACTTGCTCATCATGGCCCTAAAAGCAACAAGTGTCTCTCTCTCAAACACATGTACAGGCACACACACGTGCACACACACATACCATATAGTCTGGGTGTGTAGTGGGCTCTCCAGTCTAGGTTTGTGTGAGTATACTCTATGATGTTCACATATTGACAAAATTGTCGAATGACACGTTTTTCAGAACCAACAGTATCCGTGTTGTTAAGTGTTGCATACCTATATTTACTATTGTAGTTAAAAAGAAAAGAAAAAGAAACTCACCAGAATGGTGTTTTTAAAAGCATCTCCATGTGATTCTACTGTGCAGTTAAGGTCAAGTGTTACCACTTTCCAGAAGAAAGTTGTTTGGAGTTTTCTTTTTGCCCTTCTGCTTGTTTAAATGTTCTTATAAAAGACTCTACTGGGGGTGGTAGAGTTACAGCTAAAGTCTTAAGTCAATGCCCTTTCTAACCTTTTTGATACTTTCTGTAAAAGTTACTCTGAGCTCAGATTCTCCAACTTTTCTGTTCATCAGAATCCACTGGTGGACTTGCTAAAACAGATTTCTGGGCCTGCTGCCCAAACGTTCTGATTCAGTAAACCTGGGATGAGACCAGAGAATTTGCATTTCTGACAAGATCCCAGGTGCTACAGCTGCTGATTCGGGTATGGCAATTTGAGAACTCTGAACATTTGATAAAAGCTCACCAGGTTCCTTCTTCCATAATGATTTTTTCCAATGGAAGGCAAGACTCTGATAACTAACACTCCCAAACCCTGTATACTTCCCTCCTCGTTGGTGCCCAAACTCCAGCAAATGGACCCACCTATCAAAACATCAATAAGCTCTCAGACCATACTGGTTAGACTCTGCCATTTGCTCTTAGTTGCTTGAGAATAAACGTCTTTTCCTCAAAATATCTCAAATGCATTTGAAATGAATGATTTTCTAAAGGCATACTATTTTCTACATATGTAACACCACTATTTTTACACTACAGTATCTTTTCGCTGTGCTATATGCACATGGGTGGGCACAAGCACGTTATGTTTTGCTTCTTCACACGGAATAAATAAATGGGTAAAAACAACCCCTGACTTTCTTCTTTCTGAATTCATTAATTCAAGGGAACTGCTAGCAGCTGGAAAATGGAAACTGAAGCCCAAAGTTGGGGAAACACCAGGATAAGCTACAATCAGGAAAGTACTTGGAACATTCGAGATTTACAGTAAAAAGGGAACTAACATTTACTGAATTCCTACCGTGAGTCAAAGAATTACACTGTGAATTTTTAATTCACAAGACAGTGATCTGTGTTCTCTCAAGCCCTCCTGATGATTCTTAGCAGACCAGAGTTTGAGAATCACTGTTCTAAGAAAGGACGTATTCAAATGTTGATGTTTCCGAAGGAAAAAATAAACAGACACTGGATTTTTAACTGAGCTGGTGAAATCTTTCCTGAATGAGAAGTACACAGTAAGGGAAGCAAGCTGACTGGGAACTTGGGGGAAGAGAATAACCCTAGGGGATGGGAACAATGCCCAAGAAGACATGGAACTGGCCCCTGTATCAGGCACGCTGCACATGTACAAATACCCTACCATGGGCTTGTCCAGGCAGAATAAGCCAGGAGATTCCTTCAGGGAGGTGGAGGTGGGGTTTTCAGACACAGCCTGACTGTGACTTTAGGATCTCTTTCACCACAGGAGTTCCACTATTCTAAATGTTTCTGGTATTACCTCAAAATGTAAGTGAATTGGTAGATAAAGTTAAGGAAGAACTCATTTCTGTAGGGGGAAGGGAATACAGCAGGAGAAGCCTGAGTCAGACAGATTCAGACTTAATCCTGATAGTCACTTCCTAGCTGGTGATCTCAGGCAAATTACTTAATCTAACTCAGGTTTTGTCCTTATCTATAAAAGGGGATAATCATACCTACCTCAGAGAATTGTTGTGAGGATTAAAAGAGATAATGACATGCTTGGCACCCAGTAGGAACGCAATTGTCCAAAAGCAGCTGGCAGCCCCAGCTCTCCCTCCGGCATAATGGAAGCCATCCTACCTTTTTTTCCTTAAGTAGAAGCTTTTTCTGCTGAGTTTTTGCTTTTCATTATCTGCTCTGTGTGAATAGAACTGACCAGAGAGAAGAGTTGTTGCCCTCCGAGTGTTGGTGACTGTCAGCCTGGTGCCTTCATCCTACTCCCCACCTTTCAGGTTTTTCCCTCCAGCTCTGTGGGGGTGGCTGAAGATAGGGGTGCCGCCCCAGGCATGTTAAGTACCCCTCCAACATTCAGTCAGCTTTGCTTGGAGAATCAGCCTTAATTAGTCATTTACCTAGCATAACTCAGCAATTCTGTGTTTGAAGTAGAAGTTTCCTATGTAGATTTTAATTTCCTTATTTTCTATGTCACCTAAAAAAGGACAAAAGTTCTAGTCAAGTCAGAAGAGGCTTTCGGTCTCTTTTTTTCCCTATCTGCCTGTTTGGGATTTGTGGATTTTAAGAGTAAATACCTCTTAGACATGGATGAAGTCTGCATGCCAGCTACCTGTCAAGTGCAGCAAGTACTCAGCCAGCTACTGCATTAGGTTTTGGTTTAAAGCCACTCTAAATGATTTATTGTTTCTAAATTATTTACATGGCATTATTCCTTTCTTGTAAAATGCTGAAGTGCTGTCAGGAACAGCACGGCAGCAAGGTTATGAATGGTACTACAAGTAAATCAAGGTAATTAGGCTTCAAGTTGCAAATACTGACAAGTTCTCCACCAGCCACCACTTCACTGACGATAATAAAATTTGCATGATTTCCTGACATTATATTCACCACATATTTTCACTGCACGCTCACTGTAATTACTTAGGGCATGATCTCACGCTCAGAGCAAGCAGAACTCTCACTGAACCCAGCCGTGACTATTACAGATGCTTAGAAATGAAGCTGATGGAATTAAGGGGAGAGTTCCCTACATAGCTTTAGGGATCTGTGATGTATCAACTGAATCTTGACAGCTAAGAAAAAGGGAAATATTCTCAACTACTCCTAAATAAGATCAGGTCAAATTATAATGAGGCCAAGGTATCTCAAAGATAGTATTTGGGTCTTGGGTTTTGTGGTGATTGATTCCTGTAATTTATTTTCTGGATCTTTGATGTCAAAAGAAAAAAAAAAGGTAATTTTATTCTGTGATATGAAAACACATCTAGGCATAGCTCTAGGTATAACTTTGGAAAGAAAATTCTGTTATTTTTCAAAAATCAGAATGAATTAAAATGAATCAATGTACCAAAACATCAGTAGGCACCTTTGGAAGCACAGGGGAACTAAAGCAGATCGACTTTAATGTCTATAACCCATTTCCAGCCTCTCATTTAATCATTATTCCTCCGTGCTGGGTGCATGTCTCATATATGCTAGTGCGCAAACCATTCATTTTCCATGTCTAGGCTCAGCAAACCAAATTTACATCTGACCATTTAGTTTTCTTTTCTAAACCCTAAAGCACCCCCATAGCTGTCTCAAAAAAAAGAGGGAAAAATTATGTTTTGAACTATGTAATATAGTTTCAAGGATTAACACAATGTAGAAATTAAAACTTAGTCTGGCTAAGTTTTTAAGCTGAGTTTGACTCTCAGCTCTGCCTTGCAATCCTGTGAGGTTTATACAATGCCTCAGTTTCCTCATCCTAAAAAAGGGGAAATTACTATATACGTGCAGTAGTTGTGAAGATTGACGAGATGAGGTCAAAGTGAGTGGAGGCACAGTATCTGGCCCACAAAAAATACTGGTTGACAGGAATAAAATGGAGTAAATTCAATTCCAGGCATGTATGATTATGTCAAAATGAACCAAACTATTACGTACAGCTATAATGCACTAAAAAGAAAAAAGTATTAAGATTGATCCATATCATTGTTGGATTTCAAAAACTATCAAACATAAAGAATAGCATGTATTTTAGCTATAAAATAAGGAATGAAACAAAAAATAAAGAAAAGAAATTTTGATTGAACATGAATGAAAAGATTACAAATTTTGCAAAAATGTTCTACCCTGACCCATGTGTCTTTTAGTAAGTCCTCAGAGAATTAAAGGTTTTCCCATGGAAAATAGTGTTTGAGCTAGGAGCACGTTAGGAGACAGGGAAAAAAGGAGCCTTATTTTCTAGAATTTAATAGCATTGTCAGACCTGAAGAGAAGGAGAATTTTAGGAATGAATCATCTCTCTCTCCACCAAGGAAAGCAGCTGGTAGTGTAGCAATAAAAACAACTGAGTTGCAGCAATCAGATCTCAGGCATCGGATTGCTCCAGATCATAGCAAGGCCACACCCAGAGGTATATACTGGTGAATCCTTAAAATAATGAACTTCATCTAGGATTCCCACATCTTGGGCTGGCTCTGATCACAGTTAACATAGTTATTCCTCCAGATCTGTTACAATGCAGCTATCTCCTGTCTTTGTCCAAATATGTTGGGGAGCAGTAATGGCAATGTCTATGAACTTGTAGTAAGGTATGTGCAACCTTTAGAAATGTGGAATAAGTCTGTTGTAAATAGCTTGTGTTAATTAGCTTAAAGATTACATCAAGCACTGCGGTAGGTTTACTCATGGTTAATTATATCCATTTTTAGACCAGTAGTAACTTATGAGATTTCTGGAATGTGTTTAGTAATCCACTGAGGAGACTGACTCAGAGTCAAAGAAGAAAGATATCCAGTGTGTCCAATTGCCATGACTGTTGACTTGTATCATTTGTTCCCCACGCTTCAACATGAATAGGGAATGCATCAAAAGTACATAGTTCAATTAGCACAATAGGGAGTATGAGCCTATTATGTAGAAGTGACACATTTTACACTGAATCATATGAGTGGTCATAACTTCTGCTAAAAATACACGTCATTTTTCCAGTGCCCTTTCTTTTGCCATTGATGGTATTTTGAAGACAAAACAAATCATCTTTTGTAGAACTCAGAAATCTGCTTGTTTGGTTGTTATTGATGATGGTGTTCTCATTTCTCCTCCTCAAGATATGTGGGAAATAAGTCTTATCAAACCCCTGAGAGACAAGATCATAAACTTTCTGAATAAATGAGTACCTTATTATTGAATGTGTGGCATATCACCAAAATATTGAAGCACATTGTTAAGGTTCTAAGTGCTATTACTATGGTATTCCACTTCAATATGCTCTTGATCAAATGACTTATAATTAAGGTAGCAGCTGGTCAATCAACATGTTTATGACCTAGGGAGTACATTTTATGTGTTCTTTTAAAAGCTAAGATTGGGATAGTGCCTTAGCAGCAATTTAGTTCAACTTCCATCTTCATTGTGTGCGTCTTTATGTCTTTGCCTTGGTTTTTGTCATATTTATAACTATTATATTTTTTCCCCTCTCCCTTCTTTTCATTTGGAAAGAATTCTCTCTGAGAAAGAAAGAGTTTTAGAAGAGAACTGAGCTTCTGTATCAGAAATTAATGGGAGCCACACTAGGAAGAACGATCTATCTTAGGAGAGTCAAGTTGAGCCAAATGTTAAATTTAGTAAGAACAATGAAAGGCTTTGGTTACCTCTAAGAGGGAATCATTGGTTGTCCCCACCTGGACATCATTTGGAATGATGTTAAAACACCTTTGAGAACTAATGTACACTAGCAGAAGAGATGAAGTGTTTGTTGATCTTCTCAACCATTCATTTAACTACATTGATCACAGTAGCCATGTTTTATTGGCATCCGACCCTTCCCCTCAGTAGTAGTAATCTGTAATTGTTAAATAGACCTTTTCTGACTGCAGAACATTCAGGGTCTGGGTATTATAAGAGAAGGCTTTCCCTTATTCATGTCTATCCATAGGGTCTTTCTGAAGGGAGCCTGCAGCCACAGCAGAGTTATGGTGGGGGAGCATAGAGTTCATCCACACCTTGGAGAACTCTTTGTATCCCTACATGCATACAATTTGGAAACTGGCTGAAGGGGAAACCGCAGACCCAGATCACATTGCTGGGGAATTTTACAAGTTATGAGGCTAAATCCCAATAAGATTTCTAAGGCCTTCCAGCTAATTCATAGCCAGGCTAAGTCCAGATACAGACTTCTATTTGCCAGTTAGCTTTCGCCAATATAGAGAGGGCATTGAAATGGCTCCCCTTTATAGAACTTATATGACCAACGAGGTGACACAAATATACATGAAGAATAAGTCATCATTTTTAAATATCTGTATATAGTAAATTTGATAAATAGTATCTGATAAAAAATGTATGGCTTCTTAAAGTTATATTTAAAATGGTTATTTATATATTAATGGACTTTATTTTAAAATGCTGCTGACCTATGTGACTTGCAACTGATATTATTTAATAATTAATGTATATATGACCTAAAAATAAAATGAGGCATGCAACAAGCAATTGTCAACTCAACTTATTGAGCCCAGTAACAATGATATATCATTTAAAAATTCAATCTAGAATGTATTGTTAATCATAGACTTTAGACCTAAGTGATATAAGACTTATCTTCATTTCCTTTTGCCAAGGTAAATATAACACAAAGAGAAATTTACTTTGAGTATGATCAGATTAAAACTGGTAGCATTTAAAAATAAGAATTAACATCAGAAGATGCACCACAGAAGTATATTTGGCGCAGTAAGGAACACATGGTGGCTTATACCTAATACTTCAATCTTCTGCTTCATCTATAAAATAAGAATAAATCTAGCTCACTGAATTTTTGTAAGAATAAAAGAACATAGCAGTCATTTCTGCTATAGCCCAATACACTCATTTCTAAATGTCACTACTGTATGTAAAATTGCTTAATAAAAGCTATGGGACCCATGGGGAAATTAGGTTAATCGAATAACATTCAGATAAAAAGGATTGGAACCCAACAAAAATACCAGCACAGTTTCGCACATGTTAAATGGTTAAGAAATATATGAATAGTATGGTAAGTATGAGGTCTTGCCTTTAAAAAGGGCTGAAGTTTGCTTGCATTTAAGCTTTAGTGTATTCTGGGTAAAAGATGAAGAGAAGAAAACATAGAAGGGAGATTAAAACTTTTTATTATAGGGGAAAAGAGAGTGAGAGAGCAGAGAATAGAAAGATTCAAATAGATTGAAAGAGGGGAAAATTAAAAGGTGGGAAGGTGTTGGGCCACAAGTCCAGGGTGGCGCTGGAAACAGGGCTGTCGCCTGTGAGATGTTCTCAATTGTTTTTCATTCGCCCGTTTGAGCTGCCATAACAAAATTCCACCATCTGGGTGGGTTAAGCATCTAGTTTCTTCTCTCACAGTTCTGGTGACTGGAAGTCCCAGATCAACTTGCCAGCAGAGGCGGTTTCTGATAAGGTTCTCTTCTTGGTCTGCAAACTGGCTTTGTCTTTCCTTTGCCTTTCTTCTGCACATGGGCATAAAAAGAGCTCTGGTGTCTCTTCCTCCACTTTTAGGGACTGTTGGACAGTCTTATGACATCATTTAACCTTAATTACATCTGTAAAGCCTGTATCTCCAAATACAGTTACATTGGGGGTTAGGGCTTCAACATATGAATTTTAGAGGGAGACAAAATTCACCCCATAACATGGCTAAAGGAGAGTTACCTGAAAGCAGGTGGGAAGTTATAACACCAGGTGCAGTCAACTGTGGCTCACTGATCCTGGGAGGTGTGTGTTTGTATTCTGTGAATTCATAGACAGCTCAGTCCAGCAGAAATAGTGTTTCTCACAGATGAAATTGCATATAAGCCAACACAAAATTCACATTACACTCAAACTGCTCCCTAGTTTATCAAATGTGTTGGAAGACATTAGTGTTGTCAAAAAAGTGTTGTAACCAGACTGAGTGTTCTCATTCTTTCAATCAAAAACTTTGGGGTGTCTTCTTTGTGGCATGCACCAGAGATACTGTAGTTAATCAGGCAAACAAAGTTTGTCCATTTTATTGGGGGGAAACAGACCATTTACATGCCCTGCCCTGGGGGAACCAGTGAACACAGAAGTATGTAAGATTGATTAGGAAGCACAAAAAAGGCTCTGATGAAAATATGGAAAAGACACTTCAGACCCTTACCAGAGAAGGCTTCTCTGAGCAGTTGGTGAAGAACCAGGAAAGGTAGAACAGAGTTCCTGAGGCTGCAGAGAGTAGGAGATGTTAACAGAAGAATGAGGAAAGAATCAGATCCATTCCAGTGGGCAAGCCACTTAAGGGTTCTAAGCAGGAAAATGATGAGATTTGTCTTTTCAGAATTTCATTCTGAATTCTCTGTAAAATTCACCACAATGAGAATAAGGGAAGCTATTTAAATAGACCAAGCTAAAGATGAGGGTGATTTGGACTAAGGTTACAGTACTGAGAGAGAGAAGTGATAAGACTCAGACTTTATTTTGGGAGTTGTGGTAGATTGGATGAGGGTTATGAGAAAAAGAGAAGACGCAAGGATGATTCCTAGATGTTTGGCTCAAGTGGCTGAATAAATCATTATGCTGTTTATTCAACTGCTGAAGGCTGGAAGCTTAACCAGTTTGGGAACAAGAGTTGAGATAGAGACATGCTAGGTTTGAGATTCCCGTTAGACATCTAAGCAGCAGTTCAGAGCAGGCAGTTGATGATGTGGACCTGGAGCACAGGGAGAGGCTGAAACTAGAGATTTGAACATGGGAGTCATCAGCCCACACGTGGTATTTAAAGTGAAGATGTGATCACAGGGAAGTGAGTCTAGGGAGTGAATAGAAAAGCAGCAAAAACTGAACCCTGGGGTCCCAGGGTTAGAGGTCAGGTAGAAGAGGCATTAGCCAAACAGATAAGGAAGGAGCCGGTAGCTGAAAGGCATGGGCCTTTTTTTGGAAAACAAGTAAAAGTTGTGTTTCATGAAGGACAGAGTGAGTCACGTTTTCAGAGATTTTCAGAAACATTGGCAATAAGTCACAGATTGGTGACATGCCTTGTATATTTGAGGAAAATAAACTCCATGTGTGCCAATATGAACACATATTTCCACCTATTGTTTGGGGAGATGGGACAAGGAGTTAATGCTTCAAAATCTTGCTTTGGATAGATAGCATTGTATTTTACAGTTTGTTGTAGCCACTGAATTTTTAAATTTGATGTTGCGTAAAAATTCTCTATGCTCACAAGAATGTTGAACCATGTCCCCCCTCCAAATATAAATATAGGGTCCTTTTCTTACTCTGCTTGAAGTTGTCAGTCCAGGGTAGCCCCTTGTTTTCACTGACCATATGATGCCTATATGAACAGATTCCCTAGAAACATGAGGCTGAAAGTAGCCCAGTGAGGTTTTCTGGGGAGTACTCTGAAGAGTGATACTTATAACAAGGGTTGTCAGACTCAGCAAATAAAAATAGAGGCTGCTTATGCAATATTTAGAATATGCTTAGGCTGTAAAATTATTAATCATTTATCTGGTGTTCAAATTTAAACGGGAGTATTGGAGTCTACCTGTGTCACTACCCATAAGGAAGGGAAAAGGACAGGGCAGAGGAGGAAGGTGATTTTGCATGGTTGCAAGGGAGATCTTGGCTTCTCCTAGTGGAGTTTAAAGCTGGGATAGTCCTTCATATTTATTGAAAAGTGTGATCATAAAGCCAGGCCACTGTATCTCTGAATCAGCCAATGACCTCATTGCCTGTGGTGTGGGTGTAAACGTACCCACAGCAATTCCCCAAGAAGAAGAAGCACAACCTTCAGTAGCTGTGTTTTCAGCAAGTGGGGATGGAGTGTCACACTTTGAAGAGGGAATTTGGACCAAGCTCCAAAGTATCTCAGGTTTGAGTGCCAACACCTTAAAAACTATCCACTTCCTCTCAGATGACTTACTTCTACATCTAATTAAATAAG
Source organism: Urocitellus parryii (assembly GCF_045843805.1). NCBI lineage: Eukaryota > Metazoa > Chordata > Mammalia > Rodentia > Sciuridae > Urocitellus > Urocitellus parryii. Next base: position 81,626,775 of record NC_135540.1, read on the forward strand.
AGATGCTATCTATATTCAGAAACCTAAAAGTGCCAAACTTTAAAGGACAGTCCAAATGTAAAGTAGTCATAATTATAGTAGTCAAGTTACTAATACTAGTTTTACTGTCTATAAATCCCAACCCCTCCACTATAGAATAGAGCTTACTTGTATCATTGTCCATGTTCCTTAAGCTTCTTGAGGGAAGAAGTCATGTCTCATTTATCTCTGTGTATTCAATATTTAATTCTGTATTTGACATATAATAAGGATTCAACCCATGTCTATGGAAAACAAACAGGGAATAAATAAGGAAGCCATCCAAACTATAATTGACAACAGCTAAATCTGCCCTTTTTGAGAATGGTGGGGAGCTGATACGAGGCCCCCAAATCAATATGAGACATGATTTTCATTTTTCCTCTTATTTTCTTAAGTGATACAAAACTGGCTCTATTCTCCTCAGCCTCTGAGTTTCTTTACTAGACAATTAGATTCTTGACCAGTCCCTGAATCATTCAGTTCCTTAGATGTTCATTTAATGCATTATTGTTTTGATGGATGAATCATGACTTGTTTTCAATGACATGTTTTAAAGAGTTAAAAAGAAAGGGGTCACTTGGAGCCCTTTTGAAAGCTTTTGGAAACTTTGAGAATCTCCTTCCTAAAGGGAAGAAGACATTCAGCACTGCCTGGTGAGAAGTACAAGAGGCCTCTATTTTTCTCTCACCCTGCAACCTCACCTCTTATGAATGTTTCCTTGCATTAACCCTTGAGTGAGTCACGCTGATGCTTGATGATAATCCTCTGGTGGACATGCTTCTCTACCCAGAATGAGTGTTGACATGAAGTAGGCTCCAGATTCCCTAAAGCCAGACCAGTGATCCCGAATTTTAACCACACTAGATCCTGCCCGCACATCCTGCCTCTGGCTCCACACCCACCTTTACGCCCACAGCCTGAAGCTGTGACCACAGAGGCAGACACTTGCAGGGTGGTCCTCTGAGCACACCCTCAGGGAAAGAGACGTGAAATATTTATTGACTGTAGGCCAAAGTTACAGGAACGCTGGCTGAAAGCACTGCAAGGGTGCCTCTAACATGCAAGGTAGACACAGCAACATTTGCCAGCCCCTCAAACGTCCTGGGGGAGAATTGCTTTGCACTAATCCTACCAGTCCAAAGAGCAGCAGCTGTTCTCAAAGGGAGTCTGAAATCTAATCCTTTGTTTAAGACCAACACTGAGAGGTGATGTTTTATTAAAAAAAAATGTTCTAAATTGTTAAAAATTTTCTTGCTTTCAGCAATCAGGTAAAAAAAGAGCTGAAAAGTTAAGTCAGACACAGGGCCACATTCATGCCTTGATTTTTTAAATTCACTGTTTCTGTGCTATAGGCATCCTTGTTTTGGAAAATAAATCAGAGTCTGGAAAGCACAGGTCAGTTTTTCCAGTTTCTGAGAAATCCTATGGTCATTGATTTACCATTTCTAGCTAACAGGTCAATGTTGTTTATAACAGATGGTTTGAGGTCTCCTTTAAAAACCTACATACGATTTTCCTATACTCTGATGGATCCTTAGTTATCTTTAAATGAACACAGGGGAAAAAATCTTGAACACTTGACAACACCCTGTATGTCAATAAGCATGGAAAACATACTATAAATTCCCAAAGGGAGCACCAAAGGAACTTGTGAATTAGTACCAATATATGTAAAGTAACCTACAACATAATTTTTAGGGTCTATTATGGTAAACAGTGTCCTAACATAATAAATTTCTTTGACAAGAATAAGTGTCATTTTGACCTACTGAGAACTGGATGTAACATTCAATGATATGATTCACTGGCTTGATAATATAAGCAAGATTATAAATTTCCCTCAAAACAGATATGATAGCAAGGTGTAGAAACACATATCTATAATCCCAGTGTCCCAGGAGGCTGAGGCAAGAGGATCTCAAGTTTGAGGACTGTTTGAGCAACTTAGTGAGACGCTATCTCAAAATAGAATTAAAAAGGCTGGGGATGTAGCTCAGTGGTAAAGCACTTGTGTAGCATGCCTGAAGCCCTGGGTTCAATTCCCAGGACTGAGGGTAGTATGTGTGTGTAGGGGGTGGTATTATATTTAATTCTAATCCCAGAACCCTAGCACAATGCCAGGCATAAGGAGCTAAATGAACTGAATATGTTTATTAGAAATGTATTAGTAGTTTTTTGTCATGTATTACTAGTGACCAAGAAATCATTATTCTTTTAGTTTAAGTTGACTCCTTGGGACCTCAGAGTTTTGCTAGACCCAGTTGATTTCACATCATTAAACATTAGACTCCTTGGACTAATAGATAAATCTTGTTTTCTGTGCACTGCACCAGCAAGGTGGGATGTATGTATTTCTCTCATTTACTCTCTTGTTCTCCAGTCAGGAAAGGCCAAGAATCCTAGACAACGTGATTTCTAAGGTGGAAACAAACGATCTCAGACTGACCCAATTTTATACACAGCAAAACAACTAATGTCAGAACTTAAATGAGCACGACTTTCCCTCCTAATCATCTTTTGCAGGAAATCCAGGCCTCAGAAGGATTTTATAATAGTCATTGTGATAAATATTGTTCTTTCACTATTTAAACAGAAACATGCTCTCAGCCCTTTTTAATGATCTTTTATGCAAAAAAAAAAAAGGAAAAGAATTGACTGAGAGCCTGCTACTTTTATGCTTCTTTTCCTTTCCAAAATTTAAACTCATTTTCTCAAATGCTCTTTTAGGATGGGGACTGCTATGGTAGTCATTGTATATTCTCCTTATACATTTAATATGCTAGTCTACAGATACACGTACTCTCAGGGGCATTCTACTGAGGCAAATGTAGGACAACTAGCAAACTTTTAGAAATGTAAATATATAACTTGGGTCAGAGTATGGAAACAGGCTATGGAATGCACACATCCTACAAAGACGACCCTATCATAAAATGAAGTACTGCTGTTGGAAGCACAGCCATAATTGCTCTCTGGAGAGTAAAAGACATTGTCTTGCCTCCTCAGCAGAAATTCACCTCCCCATATGAAAATCTGATAAATTTTCCAGTTTCCCACAGAGGGGACGACAGAGAATTTAATGAGAAACACATTGGAACGGGACCTGTCACAGTGTGATTATACATTCACTAATCTCTCTGTAGGGTACAGAAAAAGTCCATCTTCCCTGAGAGAGTTTATCTGAGAAAAGGGAAAAAAACACATCTAGAAATAAATTACCAAAAAGAAATGTCTTCACTCTCCCACTGACACCTACTGACATCCCACTGGACTACTTGTTTGGCCTACAAATAGCAAAACCATAAGGATTTGCATAGTAACCTATTTTTATGACTGCCAATGAAATCTGAGTATTATAAGATGACTAATTTACTGATACATAAATGCAGCTTGCAAGTGTCTCATATTTTTTGGTTTGAACTCAGAATTTGTGTTTAAGAAATCCAAGTATAATGAGAGGGGCAGTGGATATTCTTATGGTAGGAGCTATCTCATGCCTAACATGAAATTCTCTTCCTGTCATCTGTCATATTCATCAAATAAATCTTATTCAGCAGTTATATCCATCCTAAAAGCATTTTTGAGCAACTGAAGTACACCAGGGACATAGAAATATAAGCATACACTAAATTCTATGAACAAGTGGAATAACCAATAGCCTCTAGAAAGTGTTTAAATCAGAGGGACACATAATTCAAAAGGGCTATCAATTAAGAGCATGGGTAATCCTGATATTAGGTTGGGCAAACGGCAATTTTTAAGTGGATATACTCCCTCCAGAAATTCAAAATATGAGAGTACATTAATGTAAACATTATAAAGAACATACTGAGCAAATATCAAGCAAATAAAAGATGCCTCACTAGTTGTGTGCCTTGTGCCTGGCAGGGTCTTAAAAAAAGAAAAAACTTTCGGAGCCAGGTGCAGTGGCACATGCCTGCAATCCTAGTGGCTCATGGGGCTGAGACAGGAGGATGGCCAGTTCAACTCCAGCCTCAGCAACTGCAAGGTCCTAAGCAACTCAGTGAGACACTGTCTCTAAATAAAATATAAAATAGGGCTGGGGATGTGGCTCACTGGTTGAGTGCTCCTGAGTTCAATTCCTGGTACCCCCCTTCACCCCCCACCCCCCAAAAAAAGATTAAGAAAAAGAAAAAACTTTTCTGAATTATTAGGAATGTAAGAGAAAGGCAATAGAAAGTTGTGTCATGAATTATCCTTATTTGGAGGAGTGGTATCAAAAAGAAATTTATCATAATTCTTCATAAATTTCTGGAAGGCTTCTAGAATTTTAATCACAAAAGAGGTGTTCAAAAAGTACATGTTTAATTAAGGTTCTAGATCTATTTGTTACATGCAGCGATACTCTGCTGACTCTTTCTGGATTAATTCAAATACTCTTTCTGGATTAATTCAAATTTGTGATGTCCTTTATAAAATGCTATGCTCAGGATTGATCTCAATTTGATCCAACCTTACACTTACTCAGTTATTTCTTTGCTGGGGTTCAAGTCCGCACATTGTGCTAAGTAAATGCTCAACCACTGAGCTGGATCCTGGCTCTGATCCTGTTGTCATTCTAACTAAGACAAACATCTTTTTAAAATACCTGTATTACTCATTGGAAGCTTATTTCATGTGGTTGTCCGGTTTCATCTGGACATAGAATATTAGTTTCATCTGGGGAAGAACCTTGTCCCTATTTTGGACATTAATAACTGTCAATATATTAAAACTCAATAACTGATGGTAAAACTGGAAATGATGCTAGAGATCAAATGATAGAGTCCAAAATTAGGGCTAGAGAGTGACTTGTGATATCTATGGCAGAGTCAAGACAGAAAATATATATAATTTATTAAATTAAAAATATATGAGCCCTTGATTTCTAACTAAGATACATATGCATTTTTTAAACTTAAAATTGCTTAAATGCTGTTTGATGACTCATAGCTCACTTGACTGATCTCATGCTTTGTGTGATTCTTGGTTGTGAAAGGCCTCTACTGACTTTGATGGCTTCTCTCTCCTGAGACTTTCAAATAGAACAAAGAGTGTGACAAATAAGGTAACTTTTTTCTCTGTGAATGATTCATCACATGAAAACCTTATTTCAGAAACTGGCCAGTACAACTGAAATAAGTGAGCAATATTCATTTATCTAAAAGTTCCTGTGTTTTAAAACTTGTTTTAAAAAATCATTGACTTAAAAATCAATAGCAGAATACAACAGTCACTAATATGCCGTTATGTAAAAATGTGAGTGTGTAACCGATATGATTCTGCAATTTGTATTTGGGGTAAAAATGGGAGTTCATAACCCAATTGAGTCAAATGTATGAAAGATGATATATCATGAGCTTTGTAATGTTTTGAACAACCAATTAAAAATAAATAAATAAATAAATAAATATTTACATGATAAGAATTTAGATGCTGCAAGTAAATCTTAAAGGAGGTCTATAATTCCATTGATAAGTCATTTTTATTTGCTTCCCATTGCAGCTATGTCTACAGCATTCTTTTTATTATTAAAATTAGCCTATAGACAATTTGTTGCAACTATAAAAATCATGCCAGAATTTGAGTTTTTGGTCAGTGCCATACTTTCATTTTATTATTAAAGTCGTGGCTTTGTCTTTTCCTCCTTTTGAAAGGTAGAAATATTAATGGTGGGCTGGGGATGTGGCTCAAGTGGTAGCATGCTCGCCTGGCATGCACAGGGTGCTGGGTTTGATCCTCAGCACCACATAAAAATAAAATAAAGATGTTGTGTCCACTGAAAACTAAAAAATAAATATTAAAAAATTCTCTCCCTCTCTCTCTCTCTCTCTCTCTCTCTCTCTCTCTCTCTCTCTCTTTAAAAAAAAGAGAAATATTAATGGTAAGAAAATCATTCAGTCTTTTAAAATCAATTTTATGGTAGATTTACCTATGTAATTTATAGTGTTTTATAAATGTATTTATCAGTCTTTTAAAATCAATTTTATGGTAGATTTACCTATGTAATTTATAGTGTTTTATAAATGTATTTATAATATATATGTATATATACCTTTATATACATATACATTATGTGGCAATAAGTTATGTTTTATAAATATATACATACATATATAAACATATACATACTTATCTTATATGTTTATTTAACATAGTGTATACATTTATATATTTATTAATATATATTTATATACACACATAGCATGTGGAAATAACTTTGGCCTGTATTCCTTATTAGATCAAACTGCTAGATTACTATAACTAAGCTAAAAGAACTCAGATAATTTTATATATACCATACTCACAAATTAGTTTCTTTAGAAGAAAGTAAAATCCACAGTGTTCTTACATTGGAAACCTCTGTTTATCTCTATAGATGTTCCTGATAAAGAACATCTTAAATTAAAAATTATATATAATATAATTAATAAATCTGAAATATCAGTCTGAAAATGTTTGTCATCTGTCTTTGAAACAAATTAGGTTCTTAAATATTAGTGTAAAATTCATTGATATTTTTATATTAACATATTGACTAAAACTTTATTTGAGTTTGGTTAGATCTAGTTACTTAAAAATCATCAAAAACCACATAACCATGAACTTTTAGAAAGTTATGTAAGGCATTATATTTGTACATGCTACCTGTGCATGAGTTCATTTAATTAATTAATTTAGGTGACTTTATGCTTCACTGAGTATTAATTAAATATAATTGAATATGACCAGTAAACTTAAGTGTAATTTATTTTTTTAAACTTTAGTCTGGCTTTAAATTTTAAAATTACTTAGTCCTCACTTGCATAATATATATTTGGTAGCCTATTTTAACCCTCAGATGCTAATCAAATCAAACAAGGAGGACCAGATAAGCTAATATTTTTTTAACTTAATGTAAACTGTGAATATCATTTAGCCTTATGCATGCATTAGTTTAATTTAGTTTGCTCTTAATCATCATTATAATTATCTTTTCCTTGCTCATTTAAACATGTTTACAAGTCTCCTGTTTTACAATCTAAATTCTCCATGCATCCTAAGTAAGAATTTGATATTCAGTGTACAAAATTTAACCACAGAATAAAGTAAACTAGAATAGTATTTAGAGCTTTATACTGCATGCCTAAGATGATATGCCACTTGAAAAGCAGTTGGGCATATCTTTATTTGCAAAACATTATTTAACTTAGGGGTATTCTAAAGTCTAAACTAATTAAAATTTTTGTAGCTTTTAATTTTCTATTTTAAAAAATCATGCATTAAAACAAGGAGCAATAAACAGATTGTTGGCTTTATAATAAGTGATTAAAGTATATGTAAAAGTACATGCATGATGTTTTAATTCATGGGTAGATTTTCATATGCTACATATAATATACACATAAATAAGGCAATCTGTGTGTATGGTACTAAATTCAATATTGGTAAGTTCACCCTATTTATGCACCATAATAAGCTGAAATTTGTTTTAGGAAAATAAGTTTAACATTATTATGATTATGATGTGCATACTGGGAAACAAACCCAAGGCCTTGTTAACGGTAGGCAAGCAAGCACTCTATCACTAACTATACCCCCAGTCTTATCAATATTCTGTAAACATACTTCAGTGCACACTACCAACTTTCTATGAACTATTTGGCTCTTACTATGAAAGACATGTTTCTAACCATTAGCTATTCTTTTTTTATTACAACATTTCCAAATGTAAGATGGACATTTGTATTTTATAGAACTCAATAAAAATGATTATCCAAGAAAATAAATTTCATGAGTTATATTTTCTGCGATTTATATTCAGCATTCAGTATTTGGGTTGAGAATGAAGTGCCATTTCAACTCATCAAATTCCCAGGTCTCCCATATCACAAGATGAGATTAAATATCTATTTATATCAGATATATATATATATATATATATACATATAATGTATATGTATCTATATATGTATGTCAGATATATATATAGATAGATAGATAGATATACATACTATAACTATCTATATATATATGTATCATAAAATTTCCTTGTAAAATGGCAGATCTATTCACTGGAATGATTACTTTTAGGATACAAAGCTCAAAGCATGTTTGACTGAATAATAAGAACATTTTTTGACAACCAGACTTGACATGGATAACTGTTCAGCGATTCATCTCCTTCAGTACTCCATCGTTTCCCTCTAAGTGGTTACTCCCTGTGGATCTATACAACAAACATTGCATTGGGTCACAGAAGTATTTTTAAGCACTCCAATTTCATAGTGTATGCTTGATGGACAGAATAAAATGTATTCCTTCAGCTGTTCCAGAATGAGGGCAGGGGGTAAGATAATAGGAGAAGCAAAGGCAAGACAGAATTAGATCTCAATAAATGCTACAAACTTAGAGTACTTTTACCTCTAATTCTTTTCCTTACCTACAACTGTTAGTTTCATTAAAATACTCTTTTTTTTTCCTCCTTAATTTCTAACCAGCCGTTAAAGGGGTAAGTTTTCACATAATGTCATAAATTTACACACACATACACATAAATCCAAGCTGAGCCTTTGATGCTGTGGAAGAGAATTTAAACATTTTAAAACATCAAACTAAATTTACATTAACTGAGGTATGGCTAAAAAATAAAAATAAAATAAAAATAGTGCAGTGAATAGAAAATTGCAAAAGAAATCCACGTTACAAATAAGCTCTAAACACATTTATAATTCATAAACAGTATTAAAACGATTGCTTATGTCATATTAGTTAAAATAACAAAAGTAAGAAAATATGAACAATGCAGAGGTAATTTAAAAAAACAAAAATAAAAGTTAATAAAATATTTTATCTGCATCAAAATATTCTTTGGAAACCAAAAATAAAAAAAAATGTATCATGTATGTTCTTTCAGGTTGAGCTGTAAAAGTCAGAAAAATACATAGTCCAGGCTATTTGACTTGCTGAAAATGTGGAATTCTAAATATCCCCTAAGTATAAAGCAAAAGGCTTTCTGAACGGAAGTGCTGTGCTCCTCCTACAAGTACAAAGAATTCCAGTTCCATTTCTATCAAAAAAACGTATTTGCTTCAAACTGAAACAAATGACCTGACTTTCCATACAGAGTGAGTCCAGCCGAAGCTGTGACTGAAGGTTTTTCTCCAGAGCTCCAAAGACACCTGTAGAATCTCCTGAGGGAAAAGAATGCTTTCTGGCAAGGCCTAGATCAGAGTTATCCAAAGCGAAACTTGAGTCTGTATTTCACTGTCTTGGGACTTTTGCGAGGTGTAGAGAGTGGAACCTTTGGCTTGACAGGGGTAGGTGGCTTTTTCTTTTCAGGAACAGTAACAGTGAAAGAAAGTTCCGGCTGCTCAGACTGCTTGAATCTTGGTAGAAAGTGGGTGGAGATGTGTTGGGGTTTGACCCGAGGACTGCAACCCCGTTTAGCTTTCCCTCGTTTATTCAGGGCCACGTACCACTCCCGCCCTGTCCTTTCAGTTCTGTGGGTTGCCGAAGCATAGGTATTATAGCTGTTTTCTTGAAATCGCTCCCTGAACTTGCAGTCATCTGTAAATTTGGCCTAAATGGGGGAAAAAGAGAAAATTTAACTTGTAATATTTTCAGCATGTAATGAAATATGATGTCTCAGACCAACAAAAGAAAAACCAAGAATTCTATTGATCCCTCGCTCTCCTACTTTATTCCCTTTTATAAAAACATATTTGCTTCTTTTTAAGTTGCTTTAAAATTCCTGCTTTTATTTACATATTTCTTCTTTTTTCATCTTTGTAACTATGATTTCTGTTCACAATGTACTTGGTGACACAATGTTAATATATGTATTCTAATGATAATTTGAACTCCTCATTTAAACATTAAGAACTCCTAATATATTAAAACATTGTTACTATTTAAATAAAACTTTGACATTTATAGTTGATTTTTTTAAAATCATATAGATAAAAATCTGTAGATAGGATTTTCCCCCCTCTAGGTCACCAAGAAAATAAATAGAACTATACTACTAAGAAACAATTGCCTAGTAAAACATAAATTTGTGTTTGGAGAAATGGGGTCAAACTGTTCCTTTGAAACAAGCATCCATTTTCAATGTTATCAGTGTAATTCATGCTGCTGAGAGAGGAGTAGCATATGGCCCTATTAATATTGCATGTGTTAAGAGATCTTTCGGAAAAATATAGCTTTAAACATGTGATACGAGAGAGTGTAGAAAGAAAAACATACTGGAGTCAGTATTAACACCTTAGCTATATCTCTCTCTCTCTCTCTCACACACACACACTCTGACCTTGAAATGTTCACACAATAGTGGAAAAGCAAACAGACAGACATCATCATGGTGCAGCTTAATAAGTGGAATTATGAGTAGAAAGTCTTCAGAGGTTACAATGACAACTTAGAGGAAAGGCATCTAAGAGGGCAGAGGTGAAGGGAAGAGGGCAGAAAGTCTTCCTGAAAAGCTGACATTTGAGCCGATGTCACGGAGGCAGGTGAAATGAGAAAGAATTTCCCGGGAGCAGGAACAGTATGTTCAAGGGTCAGCGTCACAGTTTGAATACCTATTAAGCAGTTTGGTGACTTCCGTGTGGGAGGCTTGAGGGAAAAAACAACAGACAAGGATGACAAAGTAGATCAATACCAGACCAGAAAGGGCCTGGTTTGCTGAACTAGGGTTGGAAGGAGTATGGTAGGGGAAAGAGTGTGAGCGTAGGGCCAGACATGCTACCAAATACCAATTCTGCCACTGGAGCTCCTAGCCTTAGGTCCCTTGTCCACAAGCCTTACCCCACAGGGTTACTGTGAAAATAGAAATATTTTAGTAGGAAAGGGATCTTTACCTTTCATCAAACTCAAGAGTCCATAACCTTCAAGGAATTAAGAGTGTGTCTACCAGTCTAAATTCCTACATTTTATGGTTCATGGAGCTCCATGGCATAGAATACTGGGGTTAGAAATACCAAATATTTTGTCCCCCATATATAAAAACACTAAAAGCCGTGCATTTCTATTTCAGGCAAGATGTTCTATGCTGGAAAAAAAGTGTCCTTTGCTCTTGCTTTTTCTAGTAATGTCAAACTTTGCAATGTAGATCATAACACCATAACCCAAAAGTCCGGATAATGCAAAGCAATTTACTAGACACACCGTTGAAGTACCCATGGACTTTTGGACTTGTACTGACAATTACAGAAGACAACCTGGATCAGGGCATTTACAACAGCACATTTATCTTATGTACAATACTTCACCAGAGTTATTTACATTTAAGTGCAATACAGCTCCTTATTTCGGGGCTATGAAGCTATATACCTAGGTCTTCCCCAAGTCTTCTGGTCAATGTCCTGGATTTGATCTCCAGCAGGCTAGGAGCAGGTGTGTTAAAAGAACCACCTCAACGTGTGGCATTTCTCTCTTTCTGCCTTACACCACACTAGCCTATGCCTAGGCCAAGAGTGCAATGATGATGTCACTTTAGAAATCATAGTTATTGTTCTCATTTTTTATTTAAAAGATCTTCTTACAAGTTAAATATATGTATCTGTCTATAGCTGCTGCTTAGCTCTTAAAACGTCTCTTCCATTTAATTAGATAATCTTAAAGTTTTATTTTAAAATAAAAATTGTAGCCATCTGGAATATTTCTGGCTCCATAACAGGACAAGCATTTTAGAAAGGCAAAGAGCATTTCGTTAAAAAGAGAACAAGGGCTGGGCCCATAGCTTAGTGGTTAAAGGGACGGAGGTGGAGAGTTTTTCTTAAAAGATAGCTGTATAACTTTTTTGAATATGTATAGATAATGCATTATATTATGTACTATGTATATATACAACATTATAACTTGACTTTTACCTCTGTTTTATAAAAATAACAGTAATTGCTTTATCCAATGTTGACAGATTTTTAAAGGTATTACATTATTTAACCTTGTTTATCCTTATGTTAAAGAACATGTAATTTTTCAGTTAATGTGGCTGATGGTCACACACACACACACACACACACACACACACACACACACCATCACATATCTTCAAAAAATGTCAATTCCATCTTAAAGTGTCTCAGAATAGTGAAAAATTTAGCTACCCCACCCATTAAAATTGCTCTATCTAAAAAATATTCTCCTTTTTTCCTCAAGATTGTTATTTTTAAGTTCTTTCTTAGAAGGAGCCTTTTTAGGAGTTGGCTGGTCAGACTATCAATTTTTCAAGGGTTATCTAATTGTCCCACAGAGTAGAGATATATTCATAGTGCTAAGGACCCACACACTCACAGCCCTTCAGGCACCCCAAAGCCTACATGAAAACAAGAGTAAAGCAGTCAGACTGTTTTGGCTTTCTTAATTGGCTTCTAATTTAATGTTTTGTCTGAAAAAGTCTTCCAGCTCTGACAGAACAGAACCATTTGAGAAAAATACTTCAGCTATTTTTTTTTTTCACCAGGAGATCTAGTTTCTTCTTGAAGGATTGACTGTTCTTGTCAGCATTTGCAGTCTTGCTCCAATAAGATTGTGACCCTCAGCAGTACATCTTTGCATGTAATGTCATGCCAGGAGCATCTTTATTGCAAAGATCACCAAAAAGCATAGGTATTAGGTGTAAGTATTAAAATATATACATTTACCACTAGATAATTTTGCATAATAAAATTTCCAGGCTACTTCTCATATTTAAATTGTCCTTTGACTTTTATAAATTTCTTTAATAAACCATACACTTTAAAATAATAGAGATGCATTATTTCCATAGAAAAATAAGGATGGCATACAGACTTTTTCTGTAGTTAAGATGTAAAGTAGGGAGGTGATCAAATTTCAAATAAGCTACTGAAACCACAACTCCCATCATTTCACTGCCCTACTACCATCAGCCACTACAACAGAAACAATCATTAGAATGTTTGTTTAAAACAAAAAACAAAAAACTAGCTTTATTTCAAATATAATTTGAATAAGTTTTAATAATAAATATAATAGATATTTATTGACTATGTAACACCTAAGCACTATGGTGGTTTCTATCTTTATAGAGGTATGGTCCTTCCCAGGTTCTTTGATGATTTAAATGATCTGTATTTTGTCTTTAATTTTTCCTTCATCTCTCAAATTACCTTCAACAAGCCATGCTTATAAAATTAAAACAAAATGTTGAAATCAATGAATTTTAGGTAGTTTCCTATACTCCAAATTATCAAAACAAATAAAACTTAAACACATTAAACTATGTTTCCTGGAATAACCAAATTACTTCAAGGTAGGGAAGCACACTGCTAAGGGAAACAAGAACTTTTTCATCAGAAGATACTGTCTTTTCCTTTTTTTTCTTTTTTCTTTTGGTGCTACTGGGGATTGAACCCCCAGGGGTGCTCTACCTACATCTCCAGCCCTTTCTAATTTTTACTTTGACACAGGATCACACTGTTGCTAAAGCTGGCCTCAAACTTGTGATCCTCTGGCTTCCACCTTTGGGATTACAGTCATGTACCACTGTGTCCAAACTAAGAATCACTTTCTTGATTCTACTTATCTCTTCACAATGAAGAACATATTTTAAACAATTAATGTTTTTTTAAAAGTTCAAATTCATTTTAAAGAAAGCAAAATTTAAGATTACCTAGGATATTTCAGAAAAGACTAGTTCTACAAAATTGGAATTAAACAGAGGATCAATTAATCCAAGTAGAAAATCTCTCTAAAACAACATTGTTTTAAAAAAACTCCCTAAAGCCTTAATATAGTTTTGTTCCTTAGTAAATACCATGTTCTATGATGATTGAGAATCTTACAATGAATGAATTGAGGCTCTGCAAATGCCAATTCTTATTTATGTGCAACTATAGAAGTAAACAGGAAGTATATGAAAGTGGTATGGAGATAGGAGTGAATTTGCATTAATGCCTGTATAAGTCATAGACTGTGAAGTTTTCTATTTCACTATTTTTTTCTTTTGATTTGTCTCTTTCTCTTGAAAGAACTTATAAAATGAAGAAATAATCAGCTAAATCTAAATAATTAAAGTGTTAAGAACTAACATCATTTACCAATTCAAATGTTATTATAGAGTGCAATAAAAATGATCATTGTTCTCTAAGCAAAGTTTTCTTGCAGCATGCATTACTAGTTCTGGTTTTTATATTTACATTCATTGCTCCTTGATTTCTATCCCTAACCCCACCAATGAGGTTGCCCTGAACAGGTACCCAAAGCCCACTCCATTTTGTATGGTTTTGCTCTGAGGGTTTTGCACCCTGAGGGCTGCTTTTCACTCTTAACCACCTAAGCCCCACATGGGTCAGTTGTAGCCCTATCCTACCATGATATCTCCAGAGCAAGGCCATAATTCCTGCTTGACATTAGACATCTACCCATTCTATATCTCAGTTCTTCCTATTAGCCAAAGAAATATAGACCTGGTTTTAATCACAACCAATATAGTAATACAATGAGGAATACCAACCACAGGATCTTCCTTCTGAACTTCGTGAATTACTAAAATTATTAAAGAATCCAGTTCAAAATGCAGATCCTAGAGTTATCTCCAGACACTATGTTTTAGTAAGTGTGAGGTGAGAGCCTGGGCTTTTATGGTCAACCAGCATCCAAGCTGATTTTGACGCAGGTGAGGTAAGGACCACATCAAGAGAAACATGGTAGAAGATGGGACCTTTCTTCCTGATGTCTTTAATAGCTCTATAAACCCGGCTATTGAAGGCTACTGTGTGTCTCACGGCTTACCTGTATTACTTACCTCTTCTAATAATTCATGACTATTAAAATACTATTATGTGATTGTCAGTCAGAGAAAACAGTTCACTTAAAGTCCACATTTATCCAGTGTCAGATTGGGCCTGTGAATTAGGTTTCATCTTTTAATTCCTAGACTAAACCTCTTTTTATAACACTATTCAAACCAAGGTTGTCACCCCAGCTTTTATGGGATCTTATTGGCTCTGAAGTTGTTTCATGTTAAAACAATGATAAATAACAAGTGCCATTTCCCAAACCATCAGAGAAATGTAACACCATCCCTTGCTTTAGGCAAACTTCCTCAGTAAAGTAGGCTCTCTTGCCAGACTTACACAGGGCAAATTTAAAGGAAACGAAGATATACACACACACACACACATACACACATATGTGTATATATGTATATACCCACATTTAGTTGTAGATGGACACAATATCTTTATTTTTTTAGTTTATTTATTTTATGTGTTGCTGAGGATTGAACCCAGTGCCTCATGCATATGAGACAAGTGTTCTATCACTGAGCTACAACCCCAGCCCACAGGCAAAGGTCTTGATAAAGCTCATGGTCTTGACTGGAAGAGAGAAGCTTATTAGGTTATTTTTTTAAGGATGAAGATAAGTATTGCTCAAGCCTCCATTTCCCCTTCCAGTGAATGTGCCCAACTTTAGGGGCTGCTGACTCCTCCTCACTCTGCCCCCAGCACAGGAAGTCCAGCCCAGATTCTCATCCTAGCAAGCCAGCTGGCACCCTCTGAAACCAGGAAAGGAGGATGTTCTAGTCCTTGCTCAGGGCTGATCAAGCATACATTCCATGCCTGTTTCGTAAACTCTGCAATTAGCTTTCCTTCCAAACATGATCCCCTAAAACCCTACGAAACAAAAATAATTCCAACACATGCTTCTCTCTGGATCTTTAAAATAAGCTGACATGTTTTCCCCCAATAGACAGTGAGCTATCACACATAATTTACGAAAATGCTAAAGAATACATAATAACCACCTTTCATAGGATTTCATTTTGGCAGGGGCCAGGGGTGGGGGAGAAAAGATGGACACTAAGAATTACAAGATTATGACCCTAGGAAATCCTCACCTTTTAAGAGCAGAAACTGGGGAATTTGCTTTCAAATTAGGTTCCTTGGAAAAAGGAAAACTCAGTAGATAGATAAGGATTCACTGTGTGCACAAAAAGTCTAGATACAAGGGGAATAACTTCCATGACAAATAGGACTGGGGTCTTCTCTAAATAACTGACCTCAAAATCCGAAAGAAAGAGACTGAAGATCGTCCACCAGCTGCCAGGAAGATCCATTTAAACTTTTAAGCCCTGAACACTTGTCCAGCACTACTCTCAGCATTCTATATGTATTATCTCATTTCACTTAATCATCCCATAGATTGCTACTGTAATTTTCCTACCATTATTGGTTGATAAAGCCAACAATAGAAAGAATAAGCACAAGGACACAGTAAGAGTGGAGCAGGGTTCAGCCTTGGTGATCTAACCACATTCTCAGAAGAATCTAGAAAGACTCTCTAAGGGGTCTTTCGGTAAATATCCCAAACCTGAGGGACAGCAGAAACAGAGAATGACACTCAGACTCAGAAAGTGCCTCAGCATAAGAAAGTGTTGAGACAAAGAGCAGAGGCCACAGCAAGGGCTCTGACTAACCCTCATGGCTCTCTGGGAAGCAATTATCTCCTCCTACTCGCCATGACTCCTGACGCATTTTGACAAGGTGAAGACCATACACCTTCATCCTGTAAAGAATGCTGAAAAAACCTGCATGGTAGGAATTTGACTGTGTTGTATATTTAGAGTAAACCAAAAGTTTTAAGGAAAGTTAGATGTGAATGAGAGACTCGAAAGAACAGCGAGCCCAGCGTATTTACAACAACTAAAGTTCAAATGAAATTTCTCTTACAGAATTTAAAAACTCAGCATAAAAATGAAATCCACATCCATGTTGCCTAAATCTACTCACTCTGGGCTATTTCAATTGGACATCTTTGGGTCCACTGATGATAGATGAAGCACTTACTAAAAGATTTCTGTGGACAAAACTGATCTTTTCTGTTTTGAAAGTTCAAACGGAGAGGGTTCCCCTAAGCCACACATCATCACATTGGATAACCGACATTTGTAAAAGTCTCTGATAGGTTCTGTGGCAGACACATCTCTTCCTCTCTGGAAGATAGATGTAAAGGGGGCAGGGATGGAGGGGAGTGAGTACAATAAAAGTGTTTGGAATCAGAAAGAGAGAGCGCTAGAAGGAAATGTGCAACTTTACATATCCAAAATTATTCACTTGTTTAGGTATTTTAAAAATACTATAAATATTCCAAGGATATGCCAAAGTATTCATTTGTTATAGGTTATGTGAAAATTTTATTAAGCCATGCACTTACTAATCCTTGTAAATACATGAAAACAATGCAATTGGTTCCAAAATGCCATGTCTTATTTCAAGCTAACTTTTATATTCCAAGCACTACAGTGTTTTAAAAAGAGACAGAACTTTGTAAGAGGATATAGTTCTGGTTTAATAACTTGTTAACTGTGTGACCTTAGGAAAATAATTTAACATCTCAGGTTCTTTCCTCACCTCATTATCTAATGAGATAATGTGAGTGAAAGAGCTTTTACAGGACTCTGAAAGTCCATTATCCCTGCCTGGTAACTAATTTTTAATACTCTGTTACTATAAAAACCAAGTTGAAAACCTACAACTATCCATGAATATTTCCCAGTGCAGTGGGGGACTACTTTCCCCAGGATTAAATGAATATTTTACATTTCTACACTTATTCTTTACATTTACTTTGTGGATAGAAATTTAAAGGTAACTCTTAAAATACTTCTGCACAATTATTAGTTTAAAGTAACTCACAAATTATACTTCTAATCCTAAAAGTATGAGTTGTTGGCCTTTAGGATGACGGTGTGATTTTATAAAAATCAAAACTCCATCAAATAATCATATTTAAGTTATGAAAACAATTTTTAAAACATGTTTACCTAGAAGCTGAATACAGGAAAGCTGGGCATAAAAGTGATAATTGCTAGGATTAATGCTATTTCTGAATTCAACTTCTTTAAAAATAAATCACTTTATAATTTAATTAGGTTTCCATATAGAGAGAAAGTGCTAATAAAAGCTCAGATAAGAGAAAGTGGGATTGAACAATTGGTTTTAAAAGAATCCACATAATCACAGGGCTTAATTTTTTTATCTACAATTCAGCTCAAAGTCATCAGAATGACTTTTATATCAAAGAGCTTCAGTGAGTGACAAGAGCAAGACTTGCTTTGTACTGTTTAAAAGTCATTATTCCATGAAATAACTTTAGCCTGCCAAGATGAAAAAGAATAACAGATGCTGTTTTTGCATTATCTGCATTATTTCCACCAGTCATCCTTAGACATTTGGGTCAAATTTCTAGAAATTTGTTACTTGCATTTGACAGAGGAATCATGTATCCTAACCTCTCAGTTTGACCTTTCTAATTGGCATCCATTTATAATACTTTGCTTTCTGTGGCAATTATCCTTAAGCTGGTCCAAGTTGAATCTATTTTTTGCATGTATAAATGTGCATAAATCAGAATGTTTTCAAAGTTAAAATTTTCATGCATAACCAACAAACCAATGAGAGAAAATTTCCTTATGTACATCATACATTATTCTGATGCTTAGATTTTGAAGGTGTTTCAATCTTTTACAACCTTAAAGTAGTCTGGGGAAAAGTTACTCTGTCCTGAGGCATTTAATCATTATTTTCAAAATATGTATGTGGATTTTAAAAAATCAAATGTTATTTTTTAATAAAATGAAATGTTTGTCTTTTTCCACAGTAATGCAGAATTTTGTCCCTTAAAATACATAAATAAAAAAATCAAAGATTTTTAATTGCTCCATCAGAACAATTATTTTATAAATACTATATTATAGCTTGCTAGAGCATAATAATGAGTTCAGAATATAAAATAGGCAAATAATTTTATAATTCTTGCAATTAATTATTAAAAAGTTTAAAACAAAGGGGTTTTCTATGTATCTTAATAAACTGAGATTCTAGTAGTTTATTATATTTATACTACTTTTATTTTATTACATATACTAATAGGTAGTGTTTATTCAACACAATAATACCAATATACAAACACTGTTCTAAGTACTTTATATGTATTATCTCATTTAATCCTGAAGTGACTATAGAAATTGCTCCAACTCTAGAGAATCCTTCAAAATTATTAACAAATCACCTTTATCTAAAGGAAAGAAAAATTATAAAGGTCTTACACATTTAACAAAGTGCAACTCTCAAAAGTCTACATAAAATAAAAATAATAAATAGTAACTTTCAATTAGCTGCATTCAACTAAAAGTTCCATACACTTTGAAAATAGGAAAGGTAATATTTCAACAATTCATTTATTAAGAATTAAAAAGAATATAAGCTAAAGAACTAATTTCAAAGAATAATTTTTTAAATTATTTAATGTGAAGAAAGTTAGTATACCACAGAGAAAACATAAATCATTTTTAAGTGCCATGTGTACATAGTAATATAAATAAACAGAATCAGAGTGGGAAAGCTAAGCTACATGTATTTTATTACCTTTAAAATGTTTTAATATTTCCCATGTGAAGGGTGTTTTAATAACAAAGCAAAAAAATAAATAATTTATAAATTGATGCCAAACCTTGTAAGTGATGTGAAGCAATTTTTAAAGTGCAAAATTAGTCTTGATAGCATTAAGAAGTCATTATATTTGATGTGACAAAATACAGGGGAAAAACTCCTCAAATTCATCAAATAAAAAATTTTCATGGAAGTTTAAAGACTTCTTATTACCGGCTTCTTCCCTTCTTGCTTGTTAATGTGAAAATATGTTATGCTACTTAGATTCGATTTTTTAACATTGTAAATAGTTTTTAAAATTAAACAAGAAATTCATTTACTGAACATACACCATCTCCACAAACATGAAAATTTTAAATGTTGTGCAGTATTGTAATACTGCTCCACATTTGGGCCCTTCTAAGAAATAAAAGATGGCAACCACTTTGAAAAAGTTATTTGCAAATACATTCACCTTGAAAACTTTTTATAGACTCTAATACCTTTTCAAGTCAAAAAAATAGTAAATGCTTAGAAACCCACATAGAATTCTCTTGGTTTTATGTACGTAGAATTTTACCAAAAACAAATTCTCTAAGCAAGGCATTTATCTTTTCTACCAATTTGGAAGATCAATTGATTCTTTGTTACAAATGTAAAATCTCCATAACACCTTGAACAAGTATAAAGTGGTTCTACTTACACTTGCATGGAGTTTTCCTTTTTTTGACATCGCTAAAAATTTGTTGCTGAAAACTCCTCGTATTCCTACAATCCCCTGAGACACAGCAAATATTTCCAAAATACCTAGGATGACAGAAATCCCAAAATAAAACACAGACTCTTCTATATATCACTGCGAAGAATTAAATTTCTACATAGATTCTTGCCATTCTTTATTACTGTTGTTAAAAAAAGGAATTTAGTATTTAACATTCTTATTTTTGTGACATTCACTTTGTTGAAAAAAACAGCTAGTTTATGATTATCATGCACCAATAAAAATATGGAAAAAACAGCTATCATTCAAGTATTCGTTTAAATAATTAATTTCGAGATTCAAAAAATCTGATTTTGCATCATCAGTAATCCTTTTTTTTTTTCAAATGAAAACTGCTTTTAGTAGACTATGTTTGGCAATAGAATCTTTTCAGGTTCTAAAAGAATCAGAAAGGCACGTTTGGTAAATATTTTAAAAAATAATTCCCATCCATTATTTTTCCATCAAAGATAACATGCTGTTTTTAACATTAAAGTCATAGAGTGCTCTCAAAATTAATATAAACCGTTGGAAAGCCTGGAAAACAATATTTATAAAAAAATAAATCCTTCTTCTCTGATCATCGCAATTTGAGTGTAAATAAATATATACAGTATTCAATTATTTAGCAAGTAGCTCATTTAAAGACTACACATAACAAGATACTGAAAACGTTATGAATAACATTGGCTTAACACATGTTTTATGGACTATGTTTTTAAACATCTTGTACTTGAATCATTTCCTGAAAGAAATTAATGAGATATTTTATTACATTATTATTTATATTTTGTATTTCATATCTAGCATTATCAAGTCAGTGTCACTCTCTCTGCTACAATACTTTCTAAGTCCACACTCACTGAGTCAAAAGAATTGCTCATCACAGTTCACAGAGTATTTTCAAAAGATGAAACCTATAATCTGCATACAATTGAAAAGGCTACCTGTTTATCATAAACTCACATATAATGTATTACAGAGATGAGAAAAACATAATGTTTTTATTGGTTACCTACATCAAATTTCAGAGAAACAAAAAAGACTGAAATGATATAGTCCACTAGAGCTAGAAAAAGATCTATCCTAGAGAAGAACAAAGGAAAAAGAAAAAAAAGAATGAAGCAAGGAAGACGAGAGGAAACAACACCTCAACACTCCAGTCTGTACTGTTCCAAGCATACATATTTATTTAGGATAACCATAAAACTCTGCTCAGTAGAAAAGTTTACCTGATTTCTTGCAATAGCAGTCTTTCTCTGGAGTACTTGAAGTACATGTAAAATTATTGAATTTATAAGAAGGAAAATAAGCACATTCATATGAAAAAAAATATTGAGCAAATACATTGCACATTGGAAGCTGAGCACCTCTAACTGTAATAAATACTGCTGCTTATTTATTCAATTTGGTTTCTTTAAAATATTTGATTAGAAAGCTCATCAGGAAAAGGGAATACCTGAAAAACTATTTTTGTTATAAACATTTTTAGACCAAAGGAAATAAAACACAGCTCAGAAAAACTGAAGCTGCTGATGTATTAGTGTTTCTTTTAATATATACAAATAGAAAAACACAAAACTGTTTTGAAGGAAGTACTTTTGCTTTTAGAAAGAAACCATTAAAGAAACTTTTTTCCCATACATTCTTTCCTTCAAAATGTTTTCATCTATTTATAATAGATTTTTCTATAAAAACTATTGGACTGAACTACATACTCAAAGGTTTAGAAACATTGTCAATTTATTGAATAGTAGCAAAGCACAGAAAATGCTTGATAAAAGTAAATACACTACGTAGATAGCAGTATACATAAATATATACACTGCTTTAGTAAACATGTAGTGCAAAAGTAGTATTTTTAACTTTACAGAGTTAAATTACAGAGATGCAATATGTTTTAATAATATTATTACTAAAATGTAACTGAAACACATCATATAAAGTTTTATTTCTATCAGAATTACAGAATGATATTAAAAAACATCATTAATGCATTAGTTATTGTTGGGGACCTGCTTGTGAGTACTATGTTCAAATAAAACAAGAAAGGAAAAACATGAGAAATCAAATATGTAGGGTGATAAATACAAAAGAGACAATTTGGAGTTGCTAGAGAAAGAGACTTGGTTGTGTTTCTCCCAATTTACTCAAGGTTTTGGAGTGTTAGATGTTCTTGATTCCATTCTCTGTGACATTACCTGGTTTGTTAAATGCAAACTGATTGTATATTAATAACAAATGTATGTTAGTATTAAAGATAAAATTTTCAGTACAATATGAGTTTGAAGCCTAACTTTAAAGATGTTGAGATAAAAGAACTTTATAAATATTTACTGAATAAAAATACCACTGCTTTGCCTAAGTAAATTATTGCTTTCTGACAGCTAGTATATTCTATTATTTAAGAAAGATCCATTTTGACTCATTTAACTTGTATCTCAACACAGAATACATTCTGTATGCATGTTATGCACATTTTGCAATGCAATGAATTTTAAATATGGGGAAGATAAATTTGTGAAATTTATTATTTTATTACATATTGCACAGTTTATTTTCTTACAAAATGAGGTGTTACATAAGAATGGAAAGATTTTATGATTTTAAGAAAATTATATTTAGGGGTGAGGGCTGTGGCTCAATGGTAGAGCGCTTACCTCGTATGTGTGAGGCACTGGGTTCAATCCTCAGCACCACATAAAAATAAATAAATAAAATAAAGATATTGTATCCATCCACAACTAAAATAATATTTTAAAAAAAGAAAATTATATTTTCACCTTCACATATACCATTCTATTCAATATAATGAAGAAGAAAGGAAAGAGAAAAGATGAAATTAGATGAAAGAATTGTTTTTCAAACAGGCAACTTCGGTTTTGAACTTTTAAATTTCAGTGTAATTAAGGACTAACGTTGGGGACATATTAAGATTAAAATTTCCACATTAATGTCAGCAGTGAGTTTACAATGCCTTATTTTCTTGAACACTGGAACAAATTCTACAGGCATCACATACATCTTAAATTCTTGCTCCCCTACCCCAAGAGGTCACAGGCCTATTTTATCTATTTTACTATGCCAAATCTCAGTAACTTACTAAAGAATTCTACATATTTTATAGCCATCTGCATTAAATCACATGTAGGTAAATCCCAGGAAACATTTCTCTAACATTGACCTTTTAAAAAAATATTTCAGTGATTTCCAGACCCTTGTCATTGGGAGTTTGTGATCATAAATTTGATGGAAACTTATGGATGCCAAAACTTTATCCTTACACAAAATTGTGGGAAACAAAGCTTGTGTCACAGATCACAGATAGTCAATGAATGTCTGCTACATTGAATTGTCTTCTTTGACCACTGGCTACCTCTCTTTTTCTTTTGATAGAACTCCCTTTGTGCTCATGGAGGGGCACATGTTTTAGTACTCACTCTTCTGTTATTGTAGCCCACTCCTATGGTGTGGGGAGATGCTCAATATAAATTATCTCAATTAAAGTATTAGTAGATGGTGTGTTATTTTATATTTTTATACTATGATGTTCCTATTTAAGTATATTAAAAGAAGAGGGCAATGCTTAAAAGAAGGAGATAGTCTCTCTTGGTAGAATTTCATGGTTGACATCCAGGTTGAAGGAAGCAAGAATTTCTTGGTATCTCTCAGGTGATGCTCACAGTTTAATCCACTTACCTACAGGGATAGTTATTCCTAAAGAAGTAAGTTTACTTCAATAAGAAAGCACCTATATAGGTTTTTAAACTTAGTCCTCTATAGATTTTTTAATATAATAGTGCTCTATTGAGCAGATACAAGTATTAGAGTTGATGAATAAATATAGAAAAACTTAGGTATCTCAACCCATGTATTCAGAAGCTTTCAACAATCCATCAGAAAATTCCCAAGGAAAAATATTTAAAACTGAAGTTTCTCTACTTGTATCCATACAGCAACAGATATTTTGTGCAAAGTTATCAATGTGAATCTTGAAATATTCAATTTAGTAGTCTTTATTGATTAAATTTGTAACAAAATCTCTACTTGAGTTTTTCTGCACAGATAATATAGATTCTGGTTTATCTAGGCTTGACTGACCCTCTAGTTTGTATGACTCTACATAACACCAAAATTGATAGTAAATTCAGATTTTTTAAAAAGTCAGTAAAATTGAGGGTTCAATTAGTCAAAATATGTTATTATAATTTTCATATTTTATGTGATTGCTTTGGTTTTGTGTGGCTCCAGCTTTAAACTTTTCCTTTCTGTATTGATTCTTCAGTGACCTAGGAGAAGTCAACAGAAGCACTGTATTAAAACTAAATTTGAAAACATATAAATTAAAGCAAACCTTGTGTTTCTGTGTAATGGTTGCATCATCTTATCATTTGTCTTGTGTTTCTTCATCTTTTCCCATTATTTCCTTATAATAATGTTTCTATACAGTAAGTTTGATTCCACTTCCTGTCTTCAAAACTTGGAATTTTCATCTTATAAGAGAAACTAAGACTGTATTAATTGATACATCTAAAGAAATTATGTTTCAAAATCTATGACCACAGAGTGCTTCTGATAGTTAAACTAGGAAATATTTACAATTTGCAAAAGTATTCATTATCAAATGAAAATTGTGAAACATATGTTCCATCTAACAAATCTTATTATATTTAAAAGAATCAGTTAAATGAAGTTTCATGTTAAAACTTTGTCCTTTTTCTGAAGTAACTGGTTTATAGCAAAAAGAATATGTTTTTCTGTCACTGCCAACTCACAGACAATAGAATTAGATGATAAAGAAAAGTGATGTACCCCATATGCCCTTGACCCAGCTTAGTCTCTCTTATGAGACTTAGACAAATGTTTCTTCCTATGTTCTAAACAATAGTTCAGGACCAACCACCTGAGTTTACATAAATATCAGGAAACCACCAAGTGCCTACCTTCAAAGAGGTAAATGATCAACAGCAGTTAGCAAGATGCTGTTTCTCTTTCACAGCTATGTAAGGGCAGAGACCCACTTTAAATTTCCAAATTACCTGCCATTCTACAAAACATGAGACATCCTATATACTTTCTTAGTTGAACAATGGTAGCAAATTTTACAAAGTAGGATTAACATTCCTGCCATGACAAAGCAGCCAATCACTAGGACATGAATGTATAAGTTGTGCTTTTCTCTGTGAGAAGAATCTATGGAAGGCAAAACAAAACAATAAAAACAAAACTGCACATAAGTAACCAAAATATCCTGCTTAGTGAGGTAGGCATACTATATTGGGCGCATAAATGAATGAATAAGTGAATGAAACTAAGTCATATGAAAGATATAGATTAAAACTGTGAAAGACTGTTTAAAACTGGCATAAATTAGGAATTGTTATCTAAAGTTTTATTTAGGCACTGTTTAGTAAACATTCCTGCTCTTTTGTAGGTAACTTTTGACATGGATTTTAAAATGAATTATACCTTGGAAACTACAGGTAGTGGTGATTTCTTACCTTTGTTGATCTGTTCTCATTTCTCTTCCCACAACTTTCCTCTACTAGCAAGGCCTAAACTGCAAAAAATCTTTGACTCCTGTCTTGTCTCTGAGGAGAATAGGGTGATTATCTAGGGAATGAATATTACTCTCAGAGATCCCTAGCACACCAAAATCCACCCTAGACACATTTTTTTTAAGCTCCCTGGCTCCAATTTATTGCTTACTGCCTACTAATTTGGGGGGTGGGGAGGTCTTCCCTTGAGCACACAAAGATTATCCTGTTGATGCTGATTTTCTGGATAACCTGAAAGAAGAATGGAATACAGAAAGTTTTCCTGTTTAAAAAAATAAATAAATAAGAGGAGGGAAGATTGCTGGAAGTGGAGAATAAGCTCTGATGTCTGATGAAACAGTCAAATTGGACCAAATGAAAAGGATAAATAAAAATACTAAAACAGGTATAACTCCGGCTGCCCCTGAAATTTCAGAAAATTTGCTCTTCACCCCAACAGACAGTGCCCTTTATCACCAAAAGTGGAAGTTATTTGATCAGAGTAAAATGATCTCTAAAATATGAACATAGGCTCCTCTGAGAAGCGTGCTGGATTCCCTGAGGTGTGTGGGTAGAGCCCTCTGGACTAGGTGCTCCAGACATCTCACCACGTGCCCTGCAGTCAGCTGGAGTCCACCCCAAAAGATTAAAGAGGCTCAGGAGTCAAGCGTGGAACCGCTCCTGTCCTGGAGTAAACCTCCAGGTTTTACACCAGGCCCTCTAAAACCCACCGGAGGAGGCTTTTCAACCAGCCACCCGCCGATGTGTGCGCTTCCAATCCTGCTACACAGGCCCCTTCCAGATTGTCAGCCCGGTTGAGAAGCTTGCGCTCCTCCACAGCCTGAGGAGTCTACTGGCCTGTGGGGTCTTAGGTCTGAGGCAGAACAAGTCAGATACACCTGAGAGTAACCGACTGACTCCAGGTGACTAGGCAGCGCTATCTCCTGGTCACTTTTCAGCTCTTCCTGCATATCTCAGAGGCCACGGTAATGGATTTATCTGCTGAACAAACCCCTTCTGGAAAAGCGATTGGAACCAACCATGGAAAAGCCTCGCAGAGGATTGCTCTAATCCACCCCCCCCCCTACCCCGCACAGCCCCAAATCACCTCTTAGTTGCCTAGAAGCAGGGAGGGGAATACGTGGAGTGGCTGTGATGGTCTGGAAACTCAGATGAAGTGGAAGGGAAGAATAGATAAGAAAGAAGGAAGAAAGAAAATGCTAATGAAAAAAACTCATAAAGAAAATTAAGAACTTGATTTTTAAAAAAATCCTGCACAATTCGTACCCACAACAAATGGAACCTCTCTGTTTCTTTTAAAATACTTTCCTCTAATTGTCCTTCAAGACCAAGGATGTCCGCACTTCTAAAGAGATATTGTCATGGTCCCAAGACACGAAACTGTTAAACATCACTGGAGTTAATACTTGCAATGTCCATCACATCTCCCTCTCCAAACGTGTCCAGTTTTCCAGATAGCCGCCTTCTTCAGGCAAAATCTCTGCCCTCCCCCTGCCTCTTTCCATATATATTTCTATGCACATATACAGGTACCTATGTATATACATATGTGCAATATAAACATATACTATATTAATTCGGGATTTATGGTTATGGTTGGAGAAGGGAAGTATTTGAGATTTGATTCCTGTAAAAAAAAAATGAAATTCAGCTATGTACAGGGAAAAGGAATGCACTTTGATGCCTAATGAAAAATACCAACATAGTTCATAAGCAGAAAGTAAAGAGAAATTGAACACGGAAAAGTAAGAAATTTGGGGGGATTTTATGAAGGCATGGCCGGAGGATCATCTTGGGGGCCCAGCATCCTGGAAACAAGGTGCCTGTCTGGGCACCCGTCTCTGGGTAACCTTCACCTCAGGAATCGCCATTCCTCATGCCCAGCCCAGGAGAGGAGTGCGTATGAATGTGCCTTGTAGATGCACGTACACCCAACCCGCCCGGCTGTTCTCAGGAC
The DNA here is from genome assembly GCF_045843805.1 of Urocitellus parryii. Taxonomy (NCBI): domain Eukaryota; kingdom Metazoa; phylum Chordata; class Mammalia; order Rodentia; family Sciuridae; genus Urocitellus; species Urocitellus parryii. The sequence goes on from NC_135540.1 coordinate 81,654,447, forward strand.
CAGCTGCGTCCCAGGCGATGGGGCTCCAGAAGGTGCTCCTTTAGCCCAAAGAATACTGGCTGTCCCTCTGGAACCTCCCATAGCCTGCCTAGGACATGTGCTGTAGGCGATCAAGCAACTTACTTAACATATTGGCTTCGTGGGAGCCATTGACTTTGCCATCCGGGTAGATCTGCAGATGAAAACCAATGCCCACTCTGCAGTAGAGACTGCCAGTCCGGCGCCCCGAGGGGCTCCACTGGAAACTGCTCTGCTCCAAGCCGCTTCCTTGGTTGCCCAGAGAAGCCGCGGGGGAGGAAGAAGAGGCAGGAAAAGACCTGGAAGATGTCGTGCCACTAGTGCTCTGGCGGCTGCCGGAGTCTCCCGGGTTCCTATCAGTGGCAGCGGGTCCGGATTGCCCTTTGGGGGCAAGATGCTTCTCCCCGTGAGCCCAAGCGCTGAGGATCAGGTGGCTGAGGAAGAGGAGGAAGAGGAAGGACAAGCTCATTCTTCCAGTCGCGGGGGTCCTAAGTGCATCTTGTTGGGTTGCTCCTGGGCTCTGTAGCCCCCGCGCGGCTGCGTGCCTCTGGCGCTGCCCCCCTCGCCGCACCGGGTGGACATAGCCTCGGGGAAGAGAGAGGGAGTGGGGGAGAGAGAGAGGCCACCGGAGCGGATCTCGGCGCTGGCACCGGGATATTTATAACGCCAGTGATCTCACTGCTCTGTGCACGCCTGCGAAGCTTCCCCTCACCCGCCGCTTTGTGTACTCACTGGCCGGTGCCGGGAGGGAGCCTAGCCGTCCCGGGGGCGGGGGGTTGAAGGAGGGAGGAGACGGGAGAGAGTGAGTGGGAGGAGAAGCCGGGCTGAGAGAAGCTGCACCCCGGACGCTGGGTGCGCCCACACCAGGGCCGAGAACCCCAGCAGTTCTCACGCGCCTCACAGCCACCACCACCCCCCCCCCCCCGCAACTGGGGCCAATGCCGCGCAGGATTCAGCTTCGCGCCAGCAGTTGAGTCCTTCGGGGATATCGACGGGAGCCAAGGGTCGAAACGTGGAAATGGGTTTTCGTCCTCTTCCACGTCTCTAGCGCACTCGGGTCCCAGCAAGACACTCTTGCCTACCCGCAACCCGAATTTCAGGTTTCTCGCCTTTGCCTAGCAGACCCCCATAGATTGCCCCTCCCCCGGGGACCCTTCGGACAGCTTCAAGTGATTTCCGCGGGAACCCAACAGGGATTCGCAGCACAACTTGGAAAGGCTTTTAGTGTGGCGCGGTTGGGAGAAAATTCTGGTTACTAATTCATTAAAGAGCTAAGGAATGGGTTGATTCAGCATTTGAAAAGCCACCCTGGATCATTAAGCTAGGACTTGAGCTGCTTTCCGGTTACAAACTCTTGATCGCAGCTGAACATTATGCTTAATTTGTTTTTACTTCTGGGACTGTGTTCTGATGGGTAGTTGTGCTGTTACACACGCGCTCGCGAGGGCGAGCCCTCAGACCCAGGGTAGGGGTGTTGGATTTGGGCACCAATACAAGTGACTGGCTGCCCAGTTGTCCTCTCTCGCCCCAAGATTCTCTTGGCAGGAAGGATTAACTAAAGGCTTGCTTCAGCTTACTCAGAGCTGCCATTGACTGAAGGACCGACCCCAATGAATGATTAATGACGCGGGCGCTGGATTTCAACCTCAGGAAACCTGAGAACAGGGAATTTCCCTGTACGCAATGCCCCGACTTTTATTTATCTGAGAAATATACCTGACTTGCATTCTTGGAATATTTCTGTCTGAAAATATATCTGAAGCTTTAAACTAAGTTGATACATTATTCATTGATCATTTTAATGAAAAGGCTGTGATACTGACCGATAATGTCAATTCGCATAAGCCAAGGTTGATGCTAAGATATGGCCTTATCCATTATTGAGCATCCACTTAAGATTTCCTGTCTCAATAATGAAAAGCATATCAAACATATGTAGATTTTTTAAGAATTGGAAATTTTCCATGTTCAGAGTACTTAATATCAAGGAAGCTGCAAAACAGACCACAGGGAAGCCACTGTGGGGAAGAACGGGCACATCACATACATAGGTACATAACATGGGGTACAGTACCCCTCGCATGCTATTATAAATTCTGTCCAAGGCTGAACATTCTTACTACTGTTTCAAGTGCAAGCTGTATGTTTCTGGCTTAACCACTGTAGGTAGATCCTTCAAGGCAAACCTAAAGTGAACTGAGAACAGTAATATGATCCCTGAGGATGGTCCACTTGACTGAAGTGACTCTTTCCAGGATGAAGGATAGATCATAGGATGCCAGACTTGGGTGCTATGCATTCTAAAATGATGCCCTTGTGTCTGTGATAAAGTTATCAAGGTTTAAGGCATGTTAGTGCTTCTGAGAGCCATCACTAAGTCCCCTCCTATGTCACAGTCTACTGCACTTGCCTAAAGTGGCAAAGATTTTCCAGAGTAAATTTGGTCTCTTGTTTCTCCCCTTCCTCCTGCTGAATGAGTTTCTGTCCCAAATACTGGATCAATCCCTTCTCTAAAAGTAGAGTGGAATAGTGGGACAAGAGAACTCTGGGGGGTCCTGGTTTCCAGAGCTGATTGATCTCTTCTCTTTTCTCCTTTCTCTTAGCTTCTTGAACCTCACCTGCACTGAAACAGCAGTCTTTGTATCAGTCTGTTACCCTGCAAAAGCCAAGTTTAGGAGCAAATTCTTTTTTTTTTTTTTTTTATTGGTCGTTCATAACATTACATAGTTCTTAATACATCATATTACACGGTTTGATTCAAGTGGATTATGAACTCCCGCTTTTACCCCGTATACAAATTGCTGTATCACATCAGTTACCCTTCCATTGATTGACATATTGCCTTTCTAGTGTCTGATGTATTCTGCTGTCTGTAGGAGCAAATTCTTGTCTGGAGCTGGAAGTATAGCTTGCCAAGTTCCTAGGTTCCATCTCCAGCACGGAAAACAAAAACAAAGACCTTGTCTCATAACCCAGGAAGGTCAAGACACCTACTGAGGCTGTAGTCTACCTCAGTATGAAAGGTGAAAGATACGCTCTCTGGAACCCAGGATGTAAGAAGAGGAGCAGCGGATGGGAAGGGGTAGCAGTTGTGGGCAGGGATTAAATTTGGCAAACCAGACTTAAACACTCAATTCTTCCACATATGCTTAGAAGTGAACCTCATCATGTCCATAAGCAGGTAGAATGAATGCCATTCAACTTTCAAAATTTCTTACTGTGAGTGTAATGCAAACGTTTGTAAATCACTGCTCTAATTTATCTGATTCGTCCCAAGAAATAAGTAAGCAAGTTAGTCCGATGGGTTTTGCATATCTTACTCTTGTTATAGCAAGAGGATGAACAGGAAGAACATGAATTGGAGTCATATAAAAGCCCTGCAAAAGCTGAATAGTGGAAATGAGAAGACAACAGCGTGCCTGTTGGTGATCTGAGCTGCCCATCCCCTCCTTCTACAGCTCCGCTGAGATAGGAAGCAGTCGCCCCTGCATTCCCGAGCTTTCACTTCTGGCCTGCAACCTGCCTAACTTCTGTAGCTAGTCTCCGCCCAACCTGCATTCACAGCCAGTCTGTAGTGGGGTATGTGTGTGGGCGATCTTATTTCACTGTCTCGTCTTTTCCAGGCTTTACTCCCGTAAGTTCCACCCAAGAGAGCGCAAACCTGTGCCACATTTTCTTTGGTGACTTTCCGAAAGGGAAATCATTCAAAGCCCCCTACTGGGGACATTCGGGTAGTCCATTTACAAGTCGCAGAGCCTGGTCAATGTCCACAAGACTTATAGGATTCACACCCATAGGGCAAGTGCTCAGCGCTGTTTCCTGGTTCCCACTCTGCCAGCCCGGGGAGAAAGGTCACGGAGAAGGTACATGTTTGCTCCTTGCTAGCTGCAGAGGTGAAGCTAAAGATTCTCAAAGACAAGTGTGCACACATCACACCTAACAGGCTATCCCCAAACTAACAGAGAGAATAATGGGTTTCACCTGTCTTCTAGGCACCAGCCTCTGTGCTCAAGTCAGTTTGGCCCCTATTATCTCAGGTTTAACGTCCACAGTTTCATCCCCTAGGGCTCACCTGTGTCAGCTACGTGACACCCTGGCTTCACATTCCCTAGCCCCACCACCTCAGGTTCATCTTTCCTAGACCCCAGCATCTGAGCTTTTTCCTCCCTATAAGGCCTTTCCTAATTCTGTGAGAAAAACATAGCCATGAATTCCCCTTACCTTTTCTGTAGCTACAACAGTGATGGGGTCACTAGCAACAGGAATCAACTCAAAGGAAGACAGAATTGCCATATCCTCAGGCTGGAACCTAAAAACCTAAGAAGAGAGAGGTCAGTGTCAGGGAGTCAGTGCCCATGCTTCCCTTCACCTAAAGGACAAGCTCACTCTCTACAACCTTCCTTTGGACTTAAGCTTAAACCAGGGCTCTGAAGGTCAGGCCAGGGCTTCTACATCCTATAGTACATCATGCTGAGATCAAGAGGAAGCCAAGAGGTCCATTCTCGGGTAGGAATGGCAACCCTGTATAGTGAAGCCAATCCTGGGAGACTCTGCAGCCTGTGAAGCAGGCTGCTGCCCTGTCCGGTGGATCTTGCATAGGCTTCTGCTTGAAAGCCTCAATCAGGCCTCTTTGCTCCTGGAGATACAATCACTATGAGATTTGTCTATCTCAAGGTTTGTCATGTTGTACAGTTGTAAGGCAAGACCTGGTTTTCTTCCTTTGATCCAAGTAAGCAAAAGCCCAGAGGTTTTCAGAATGTTCTGAACAAGCTGCTTCAAACCTAGTTTTAAAGGACTCTGTGGCCTTCCATTTCCTTCCCTGCCACCTTTCTACCATATGGGAGGCCGTGCCCAGGTCACAATATGTACCACCTTTTGCTAACCAGGTACCTGGCAGACCCACAGTGACCTCTAATGTCATACCACTTTTAATGGAGGTTGTTATGGAATACATGTTGTGTTTTCCAAAAACCGTGTTGAAACTCCAGTCTCCTGTGTGATGGTATGTAGAGATACAAGTTTGGGAGGTGATTAGGTCAAAAGTGTGGAGTCCTCATAATGAAATTAATGTCTTATAAGAAGAGATAGGAAAGAGCTGGCTTCGCCCACCCCTCCCCCACTCCATGGGAGGAAATCAGAAAGAAGACTCTCATCAGAGCCTGTCTGTGCTAGTGCCTTGTCTCAGGCTTGCCAGCCTCCAGAACCGTGAGGTATCCATCTGTTTTTTTAAGCACCCAATCTATGGCGTTCTTGTTACAGCAACCTGAGCTGCCTAAGACAAAAACCTGTAGCCTTGTGGGAGGAGCAGGAGCTGACCTGTGGGATGCACAGTCCATGCTCGTGCCAGGACCCTCTACTTCCTCCAGGCCTGGCATTCCACCAGCCCAGTTGGCAGCAACTACAAGAGCAAATAGCCTGTGGCTAACGGAGCAGGCTGAGCAGGTTGAGAGGGTGGGAAGGGTGGGAAGGGCCTGCTGTGTGAAAAGAAATCAGACTAAGAGGGGCAGGAGAGGACACATGCAGGTGATTATGGTGTGGTTAAAAGGGCACATCCTGAGCTTAGGACTCTTTCACTTTCTCCAGGTTCTATTACTTTCCCCTGAAGAGGGAGCTATTTGGAAATAGCCACCAGTAATTTCTCTCTTCTACATCTGTGGAGTCAGAAAATAAAATAGCCTTTGCTATTTTTTGCAAAAAGAGATCTTTATGACCTGAATGAATTCAATGAAATCAATTATTTGTCCCCCGAAATCTCAGCTCCTGTGCTTTCCAACTAGCCTACTGACGACACAGCCAACCATAGAAGATAGAGCTCCCTGTGCTTGTTACACAGAGGTGCAAAAGTCATGATCAAGATCATGCCACCAGTCCTCCCCCAGAGCCCACTCTACCTTTTGTAATAGGTTTTGCCACTGGCATAGTCTGTTTCTAATAATATGAATATGAGTATTCTGGGTATATGAGAAATGCTGTATGTCAGTCCTAATACCCTATAAACAGAGTGCATTGGGAGGTAACAAGAAGGAGAAAAAAGAAGAGGAGAGGGTCTATTAATCAAATTGCTTTAGCATCTGGATGTTTGGTTTGTATCCAGAGAGACAGGCTATAAGCAAGCAAGCAGGCATTCATTCAAGAAAAATGTGGGTGGAGGATAAGGAGAAAGGAAACACAATGTCCTCCTCTAGGCATCAGTTTTATGCCAAATAGGAAAGGCGGGAAGAAAACAGAAGCGAGACCAAGACTGGTACCAGCAATAAACAGATAGGAAGCTGCTGAAATAGTAGTACATGTACTCTCTATTCACCAACCCATTCAAAAGCCATTTGTTCAGAAAATAATTTGATCAAAGCTGACTACTCAGACAGTCTGAGAGCCTGTACACACAAACCATGTTTTATTTTTTCCCATGGCAAGGTACTTATTTTTCTTCAGTGTTAAACAGTGTTAAAATGGAAGAACCAAAACTTGGAGATGCAACTGTTAGGTCAGGGAATGCACAAAACTTGAAAAATGTCTTCAACAACAGCACATTAATATTTGCTTTGGTTTAGCTTCCCAACCCCCGCCTCCCCCAAGGAAAGTATAGATGTCACATTCTAGAGGTATATTCCTTGTATACATTTTCTGGGAAGTCAAAAAAGTGTTTTTGGCTAAACCAAATGTTCTTTTTTTTTTTTACTGCAAATTCCTTTATTTATTTATTTTTATTAGTCGCTCAAGATAATACGATGATCTTGACATATCATACATTTGGATCTTGACATATCATACATTTGATTCAAATAGGGTATGAATATCCTTAAGAAAAGAAATAAAAAAAAAAGAAAGCATGCCTTACTGTGGCCTCTAGGAAGAGAATAATCTGTGAACAGTCCTTTTTGATTCTTTCAATTTTTCCCCTTTCACAATTAGCTCAAAAATATCTTGGACTGTTCATTCAGTAGTAATACAAAAATGTTTGATAAATCATAGTATGTAGCAACTAGAATTGAACTTTTCCAAAATGCCACCACTCCTACTCCCACACAAATACACACAAAATAAACACAGGGACCTAACACATGTAACTTATTTTGATCTTATATACATAATCTGAAAATAATGTGGATAAAGTTTATGACTTCCTATATTTGTTTTTAACTCCAGTAACTGACTCAGATCAGAGCAACATGAAGAACTTCACTTAGCTCTTGATTTAAACATGGGTGGGGATAGTACACATTTCCAGATTTTTTTTTTTTTAAGGAAGAATTACCTAATGCAAATCATCTTGCTACCTGCCCTACTCTTGAAGCTCCTGTGCAATCCTTAAGGGAAGGATTGAGAAACATGCAACATATAATTAAGACTTTTTTTGGTTGTAAATGAAGTGATTTCCTGCAGACAGCCACAGAGGCACGCCATGAGACACAATCATAGGGTCATCAACGAATGTAGTATTGTGATATGATTATTGCTTAGTTGCTAAATTGTTTCTCATGGATGTATATGGTCTCAAATAAACCATAGGATCCTCAAAGGCAATCTTTTTCAGCATGTGCTGCATTATAATTTCCTAATGCACAATTATGCAAATCCTTGATGAAGATCTTTATTAGGAATGGCTTCAAAAGATGCTTAATAGTTATTTAAATATCTCCCCAAAAGAAGTGAGAAGTTTAACCTTGAAAAGTTATGTTGCAGTGCTAGCTGATTTGTTGTCTGTCATTTTCTCAATCAAGGGGCCAGAGGATTCCAGAATGTGTGCTTGTGTGTTTGTATTTTCAATGTTTGCATTTCCATAGCTCTTAATTACAGTAATCATTTTTGTAAACGGGCTTTGTTTTCTACTCCAGATCCCTGGTTTTTGGCAGGCTGTGCTGGGCAAACACCTGTTGTCTGGTTATACAGAGAAACACCTGTCAGTGGAGCCACTAAGTTCTGACATAGGGGCTGTCATCCGGGTCTTGGGAACCTTTGCCATTGTCAGAAGAAAGGAAGAGCACCTGCCTAGGGCCCAGGAGGGACAAATGACAGCTTACTGACTTCTGACAGAAGATGTCGATGAATCCGTTCTCCTTCCTCTGCCTACTCCAGAGAAATGCAGCCTGGGGCTGCAACATCTGTTAATGAGTGAATAAATGTGGTCAGATTCCAGGAAAATTGTTTTTTAAAAGAAACAGTAGTTTAACAGATATGAGTGGAGGAGAGGGCACAAGAAAAAGGAGAGGAAGCAAAGAAATGCTGACATAAAAAATGAGATAAAGAAGTATATTTCCATATGATAATTTCAGAAAATAACCATTCAAGTGCATTGGTGGTAATGGCACTGCATAGAGACAGGTAGATTCAGTTTAGTAGACCTCACTGGAAAAGTCAGAATCAATTCCTGAAGTAATTAGTTTTTCTTTGACAGCTTAGATATTTGGATATGGCTTATACCCACATATGGAGAAGGAAGAGAACAAAATGGAAAAATAGTCTTGGGAAGGATAAAGAGCAAAAATAAGAAGCTCATATTTTTTTTTCAAAGATAGATTTTAGCACCACCAATTATTTTTAGTTACCCTAACCTGTTATTCCCCAGGCTCATGATATATAGAAATTCATACACACTCAGGGAAACTTCTGGAACCTGCCTTATCTTGTGAAAGATTACCCACTGAGCTGGGTACCATAAGGATCCATCTGTATCTCTTTCCAGTTGGAACTGCTCTCATGGTACTCTGTGGGAGGACCTGCCAGCCTGCCTTCTTCCTCAGGATGGATGCTGCTGCTCTCTTCTGCACCATTATCTCTCATAGTACCATTCTCCCTTCCTGATATTATGATTTTTCCTGTTTGGGGATACTCTTAGCATTGGAGGCAGATGGGAAATGGGGATGGATGAGGAAAATAAATATTAGCAGGAAGAAGAACAGAGAGGAGAAATTATTAAGGGAACTTTTAATCTTGGACTCATCCTCGATTTTCTTTTTTCTGTACTCCTATATGCAATTCATGAGGAACTCCTTTCGGCTTTATCTTCCAAATATATCCAGGATACAGACCCTTTTTTACCATCTCCACTGAAATCACTCGGGTTTAAGACACCCTCACCTCTCATGTGGGTAACTGCAATTACATATCTCCTTGCTTTTGGCCTTGGCCTCTTACAATTTATTCTCAACACAGCAGTCAGAATCATCTTTTTTAAAAGATAAAAGTCCGTTTATACCACTCCTTAAAATCATCCATCACTTCTCATTTCACTCAAAATAAAAGCGAGAATTTTCCCAGTGACCTTCAAGCCCCTACCTGGTCTCAGACTCACTCCCTCCAAGCCATGCTGGCTTCCCTGCCGTTCTTCCAGCTCAGCAGCCACACTCATCTCCAGTGTTCACAGAGGCCACTTCCTCTGCTCTTCCTCAATATATTTGACTGACTTCTTCACCTCCTTTAAGTCTCCATTCAAACGCTTTCTTCTCAAATGTCACCCGAGCATGCTCTATAGAACTACACCTTCAATACAATCCTTACAAATCCTTATATCCATGCTACATTTTTAAAAAATTATTTTTCTGCAATGATTATTTTTTTAATCAATAGTTACAGAGCCCCTATTGCAAACCAGGAATTCAGGCCAGGTATGAGTTTATTTAATGCTCTTTAACAGATATGAACACTTTTATGGGTGAATATCCAGCCGATAAGAAATACCAAATGCCAAATGTTTTCTCTGATATAAGGAGGCTAGTTCATAGTGGGGTAGGGAGAGGGAGCATGGGAGGAAAAGACGAACTCTAGATAGAGCAGAGGGGTGGGAGGGGAAGAGAGGGGGCATGGGGTTAGAAATGATGGAGGAATGTGATGGACATCATTATCCAAAGTACATGTATGAAGACATGAATTGGAGTGAATATACTTTGTATACAACCAGAGACATGAAAAATTGTGCTCTATGTGTGTAATATGAATTGTAATGCATCCTGCTGTCACATATAAATAAAAAATCAATTTAAAAAATAAATAAATAAATAAATAAATCTAGAATTCCCTTTAAAAAAAGAAAGAAATAGGAAATAGGCACTATTGTTGCTTTCAGATCATTTGAAAATGAGGCACAGAGAGGTAAAGTAACTTATTAAAGTCACAGAAATAGGAAGTGGTGGAGCTGAGGTTCAGACTCAGCTTGAGGAGCAATACTCTTGCAACTTCAGTGCACTTTATTAACTCCTAACCTACTATAGGATATAGTTCTGTATTGTGAGCACTGTTGTCTGTTTTACTCCACCAGCATTTAAACTCAATGGGAGTAAGAATCTTTCCTCTGTTCACAGTATTTACCAAACTGCTGCAGTGATTCAGCTCCATACATTGCTGGTTCCCAATGATTTGTTGAGTGAATAAATGAACTTGATAATGAAGAGTCTCTTCCCCAGCTTGAGATATATCATTTCAGGCTCATGGCCAAAACATCCACTTCCCAGGTACCTCAGTGTATACTCTATGAAACTTCAAGCAAATTGAAATAGGGAGAAATGGCATTTTGATGAAATGATAAATCTAAATATTATTGCACACTATAATTTTTGAATGTGTGAAACTGCCCCAGAGATGCTGATTTGATTCCTCTCTGTTTTTGTTAAGTTCCTTTATAACTGTCTGACTCTTTCTACCCTGTAAATGGAGAAGGCAAATTTGAGAGGAACCCAGGAAGGAAAGGGCAGGTGGGGCGAGAGGTGTTCGCTCTTGTTCTTGGGCATTCATACCAAACACCACTTAGCCCATGAAACCCTACTTCCTGTGTAAATTTCATAGTAATGACATGCACAGAGAGGAATTTGGAGCCAGAAGATAGGGACTGTGTGATAGGATTGTAGCTGACTCTTTCAAAAGAAAACAATATTCGTGATCTCTTTAAAATCAGCAGAGTAGAAGCCCACACTGCTTCATTCAAAATTTAGTTTTTAAACACAGCAGAGGGTAACAGTGGAAAAGATATCCTAATAAAAACCCCTGAGCATGAATTCGAATTCTACAGACCACTTCCTCGTATAAATATGCAAGCATGTTTATGCACGTGCACCTCTGTCAAACCTCAAAGCCTTATCCTTACATCTATAAAAATGAGGGTAATAGGTTCTCTTCTGATGTCCTTTGCTTTTAGAAGAAAGCTAGCACAGGTGTTACTGTGAATGTAAAATAATTACACAAATGTAATTTTACTATTAATTATGTAAAAATCATGTATTTTCCCATTATATAAAAAGTCTAACTAGTGTACAAGTATAAAAGTATTTTATTTATTTTTATTTGTTTTACTTAGTTACACATGACAGTACAATGATCTTGACATATCATACATTTGAATCAGATGGGATATAATTTCTCATTTTTCTGAGTATGCAGGTTGCAGAATCACATTGGTCATGCGGTCACATATATACACACAGTAATAATAATGTCTGTTTCTTTCTACTATCCTTCCTATCTCCCCACCCCCTTCCGTCCCCTCCCATCACTTCTCTCTATCTAATCTAGGGTAATGCTGTTCTTTTTTTTTCCTCACATCTTCATACATGTATTTTGTATAAAAATTTTAATCAGTTCATTTTGCCTTAAAGAAATGCAGACAGTAAAACAAATAAAATTAATGATCTTTTATGCCATAATTTGTGTCAGGAAGAGTTTAGTCCAGTAGCTTTTTACAATGTTGGATTATGCATCTCCAGGTATTTAAGCAGCTGAAAGACAATTGTAGTGAACATTGATGGTTTACAGAATGCTGGAGACATATCTGCCTTATTCTGAAGAACAGCACTAAAGGAAAGGAAGGTCAATGAAGCATAGAAACCCATCTGTATTTTGAACCATCTTCAGATAGTGATCATGTTTGTACTATATAAAGGCAGCAAGAATCACTGGTGTATCATCTTTTCTCACTCTCAGGCCTTCAGCAGGTGCAGCAATTTGCAGGGCCTGTGGATCTAGGGAGATAACTTGTCCACTCTTTAAAAGAAAATGACTTTGCTTCAGGTTTCCATGTCATAATATCTTTGTAGTAACCATGCTTGTGTCATGATAGTTAAAGCTATGTGTCTTAAAATAAAACAGACAACCTCTGTTGTCTGCCTACATCAACAGAGGGTGTGTTGCTAGAAAAGAGCGAACTATAACTCATTTTCACCTGTCTTGTTCTTAGAAGAACCAAGAAACTAACTTAAAACTTTAAAAGTTGCCCTCACATATGATTAATTAATAAAGTTTTTAAAAAGTCTTTTAGGGCCTCTCATTGGATTGTTTGGTCTATAATGTGGTTTGCATTGTGTTTGGTGTTTGATTTGTTTGGAGAAAGATGCACAACAGGACCAGGTCACATTAGTGAAAGTTTTGATCACATTAAAGAAAATAGTTTAAAAGGTCAATGTGTTTAAAGACAAAAAATAATCATAAAGTAATTGTTCATTTCAAGGTTAAACTTTGTCATTGGCTTGTTACTAACATTTGAAATTATTATTAAGAATCTTTATTGCCCTTTTATTTATTAATAAGGAGTGGAAAACTTTTGCACTGTCCCTTTGCAATTGTTTTGTAGATAATATATTACCACTGAAAGCAAGATACTTAACAAACTCAGGGGACTCTTTGGTTATAGCTTCTTAAAAGGGATCACAGGAAGCTGCTGTCTATGTAAATACTGGGAACCAGAAATTCTGAGATCTTAATATGAACTGACACATCTAACAGGAAGAAATCAGTATTATAACTAAGCATCAGCATTAGAAGCTGCTTGGGTGAGCTACCCAGTCTGGTCCCTCTCCACCAGCACACCTGACATGAGAACATACAGCATACAACCCTCTAAGAGGCAACGTTGTCTCTAAATTCTAGGCTCTGCAATCTGGGCCACATTTATTATTAACCTCTCTGAGCCATGATTGCCTCATTTGTAAAATGGAGACAGCAATAACTTCTGCCTCATTATGCTGTTTCATTATTAAGAAGTTAATGCACATAAATGAATCAGTATTGTCCATTCCTGGCACAATGTAAGTCTTAATATCATTGCCCACCAAAATTCAGTTCCTTTACCCAACTAATAGATTTTGCAAGAAATCATTTTAGAGGAGAGGAAGTTTCATATTCAAGATAACAAATACATCAAAATTGACTTCTCTAAGTCAGATTTCTTCTTTAAAAAGTAAAGAAAATGTATTTAAACTAAGTAGTGAAAATCACAAATGATTTCTTTTGTCATAAATACCAGAGAGAATGCCATCAGATGACATGCAGAGACATGACAGTCCTCCAATTTAACAACAATAGTACATGAGTTTTAACAGGTTATGAAATAATGATCTCTCATGTCTTCTTGTTGCTGGAGCGATGACATCCAGACACCTATATCATGTGTTCTTCCAGTGAGTGCAGTCATATCTCTGCTAGATAACAAAGGCACCTGTCATGAAGTGACACCCCATTTGTCAAATCAGTATATCACAAAACACATTTTTCTTCTGGGCATTTCCCTAGCCAGTCTATATATTAAAGCCATATTCTTGAGTTAGAAACATAAAACAATCAGACAAACAAAAACAGGAGCAAACAGTCCATTCACCAGGGAAAGATTCGAGTTTCCCGGAAGCACACATAATCCCGTGGCACTTACACATTACCTGTTACTTTTCAACTCGAAGTTGAAAGAGCAACTGGACAACAGTAGTCAATGATATACTTAATTTGTATTTTTTAAATTTACATACAGTAAAATTCATTCTTTTTGATGTATTTATTTGAATTTTGACCGAATGCATGGTCATGTAACTTATTAAAAATTTTAATTTGGTTTTAGTTGGCCCTGGGAAAGACGTAATGCAACTTTTAAATGAATAAGTGAATAAAATTTCATCCTTTAAGTGGAGAACATAAAACACTAGGGAAAATATTAGAGGAATGATCCCTGCATTTCTGTCTTCTAAAATGAATCTTCCACTCCCCACAAATTCTCTTTTACTTATTTATTTTTCTAATATCTCAGCTTAAAATCTGCTTTCTCAAAAGAACTTTCCCCAACTTATCTCCCACCCTAAATCATGATTGGCTTTCAAAGTATTTCACTCTTTTTAATGTGTCTCTACTTACCACAATGGTATCTATATAGTATTTTTTCTACAAAACTTTTTATTGGCTAATTTGTCTCCACACTGCCTATGCTAAGAAAAAGTTGAGTGTGTGATTGGTCTGTGTGTCTTTCCCAAAACCCACACTTGTTTCAACATTTTTTTTCTCAGACACTAGATTAAAATAAGCCCAATTTTTTAATTAAATTCTTAGCCATAACATACCAACATATCTCTAATGATTAGACAAAAGCTATGTGAAGTAAGAGTCAGTGTGTCCAAACAAAAATTGCCAGTCTGATTTATGCAGTACATAAGGAAGTTAAATGTGGAAGCTTTTTTTTTTTTTTTTTTAGCTTATTTCCCAAACAACAAATGACACAAGACCTGATGCCAGTCTCACTCTGCCCAGGGCAAGACTCCATTGTGAGCTACAATTCATGGTAGTTTCTATTGGACAATAAGCTCTAAACGAGGCTGGTCCACAAAGTGGATCTGAGTTTCAAAACTTGCATGAACCCAAGCCTGGCACTCACAAAGTTTGTCTTCACTTTACTACAGAACCAGCAAGCAAAGAGAGCAAAGGGGCTGTACCACAAGAGGTGGCCAGAGAGTACAGGTGCTTCCTAATTCCTCAGACTTGTGCATGCAAAGTATGCAGGCTTACTCCAATTTTCAAAGAATCCACCAGGTAAGAGGACCCAAAAGAGTAGGCTAACTTCTTTTATACTTTCAGGCTAGTGGGGAGGACCACATTACTGCTCAAGATTTTACATACTAGGAATTCTTGCTTTTCCCAAGTTCCCTTTCTTATGTCATCACGGGATATACAGTAGTTCTTCCATGGCCTAGGAAGAACTTCATGGGAATGGAGAACTCTGCCTACTTTTGGTCCCTAATGAATCAAATTCCCCACACTCAGCATGATTCTTGCAGTAGAAAATGCACAGAGAAAGCATCTACTGCATGGGTGAGTAAATGAATGAATGGTTCTGGCTCTGTCAGTTATTAATCATTTAATCAGGTAAGTTACTTGTCTTTTTCATGTAAAATGTAAAGTCCATAAGGATGATTACATTAGATGATCACTAATGTACATAGAAAAAACTGAACAGATATCATAAATGTCGGATCAACAAGAAAAAGTAATTTAAGAGTACTCAATCTTGGGCTTTATTGCAATATTTTAACCTGCTTCAATCAAACTACATTAAATGATAGAGTATGTTTTAGTACTCCAGCATCAACATGCGATTATTCTAGATTTTTTTACATGTTTTCTTTAAAGTTGTGTTTTTTTTAATCAAAATCCATAAATTGATGTGTTTTCAATTATCAAGTTTCCAATAATACTCTTTAAATTTAAGTCAAATTAACAAGTCTTTGAAGTGGATAAACAGGTTAAAATCCATAGGGAAAAGTTATTTCTGAAAAAAAGACAATGGAGAGTAAGTATACAACTGGGAGAAACAAAGTATAGGAGAAAATAATATCCAGGAGATGGGGTCGTGGTGCTTGTGTAAACATTCATATAAGGAAGCATGATCACAGCATTCTTTGTCATACATAGAGGAAGAGTACCCTAACTTACAGGAGTAGATCAATTCTCATGTCATCTTTCAAACTTGTCATTTTTTTTCTCTTTAAGAAAGGAATTTTGATTCAAGCTGAACGCTTTTACTTCTTTCAAGACACAAATAGCTTTCTATTCTGGAGGATTTCTTTTAGCCTTTGGAAATTTTTTTTCAGATTTCAATCACATTTCTGACACTGTGCAACAAACAGGATATGTCACCTGGACAGGATGGGTTCCTAGAGGTATTTTAAAAATTAAAAAGAAAGCAAGAAAAACCCACCTATTTGTTACAAGAGCAAACCTCTCTTAGACTGGCAAGACTGGGCCTAGTCAAAATACTTTTTATTATGTTCTTTCACATTCTATTTAAAGAATACTATTTTGTATTTGATGAAATAAAGGTGGAGAAGATTCAATTATTCAAAGCAACTAGATTGAGAAAGTCAAAAGGGACAGAAGACTCTGAAAAAGAAACTAGAGCTATTTACAGTCACAAAGAATCTGAGAAAGAAAATATTAAATTTCTGTCTATTAAACTTTCTTAAGGTCTCAGACTTAAACAGTAAAATAGTACAAAGGGCCCAGTAATAATGACAACCAAAAATGAGTGACAGAGAGCTGGGAATATAGCTCAGTTGGTAGAGTGCTTGCCTCATACACCTAAGGCCATGGGTTCAATCCCCAGCACCTCAAGGGGTAAAAAACAAACAAACAAACAAACAAAAAACCCACAAGTGACAGAAAGAACAGTCTTTTGCCACAGTGTTATCAGGGTGTTATGATTTAGATATGAGATGTCCTAGCTGGGGGATGTGACTCAGTTGATAGAGTGCTTGCCTAGTTTAGGTTCAATCTCCAGCACTGGAAAGAAAAAAAAAAGTGTACCATTGTGAGAGAGAAGTCCCCCAAAAACTCATGTATGAGGCACTTCACAAATGTTCAGAAGTGGAATGATTCCATTATGAGAGGTGTGATCTAAGCAGTGGATTAATCCACTGGTATAGACCACTTGGGTGATAATTGTAGGCAGTAGGGTATGATTGGAGCAATAAGGCCACTGGTAGTGAGCCTTTGGGGCTTATGTTTTGTCCCAGGTGAGCAGAGTTCTCTCTTTCCTGGTTCTCATGTTCTGAGCTGCTTTCCTCCACCACGGCCTTTTGCCCTGATGTTCTACCTCACCTCGGGCCCAAAGCTATGGAGTTGGCCATCTACAGACTGAGACTTCTGAATCTGGGAGCCAACTTTCCCTCCTCTAAGTTGCTCTTGTCAGGTCGACAAAAAGCAGAGATATCAAATTACAGATCTGATTGTGTCATTTCTCTACTTAAAGTCTTTCAGTGATTTCCCAGGGTCTTCAGGATAGAGTCCAGCACTTCTTCCAGTTAAAATGAAGAGCCATTCACAAGCTGGTCCTTGCTTATCTGTGCAGTCTCATTGTTTCTTTCATAATGAGCTCTGCATGCTATCCTAAATTCCAGGGCACTTCCTGTCTCACTTCCTCTACTTGCTCCCTTTGCTTACACCTTTCTCAGACCCCTTTGCCTCTCCACTCTTTCTCTTCTTTCAGGATTTCTACTGGTTGTCTGTTTCTCCCAGAAGCATTTTCTAGTCTTTCTGTCTTCCTAGTTTGGGTATGTGCCACTCCACCATCTGCCACACTGTCACACTGTCTGGTAATTATGTGTTTATTGCATGTTTCCCTCTTGAGAGAAGACACTCCTTAAAGTGAAGTGACTCCCACTGATGTCCAGGAATTCTAAAGTAGGTGTCAAGGGTTTTCAGAGAGTCTGTGGGTTGAAACTTGAGTGCAATGAGCTGTTAACCAAGGTTTTTCATAATACATTTGTATCCAAGATAGAACACAAATATATGTCTCTGTGCTTGGCTTTACATTGCTCATCACTTCAGCTCAGCAATCGCTTCATTAATTGCTTGGTGCCATACTGACAGTATTTCTGAGTGATCCAAAGCTCAAAAAGATAGTTGGCATTATTCATTGACACCTATTGCAGACCAAAGAAGAAGTAAGTTGAGAATAGTTTGTTGAAACAAACAAGATAAAGGTCATTTAAAAATTTTATTGCAAATAATATGATATTTAATTTATCATTAAAATATCATTTAAGAAAATTAGGAAACCACCAAAAGGAGGGCAGAACAAATTACCTGTGGTTCTAATACATAACCTTACTCCTGTGGTTCTTTTTTTTTTTTTTTTTTTTTTTTTTTTTTTTTTTTAGTTCTCGGCGGACACAACATCTTTGTTGGTATGTGGTGCTGAGGATCGAACCCGGGCCGCACACATGCCAGGCGAGTGCGCTACCGCTTGAGCCACATCCCCAGCCCCGACTCCTGTGGTTCTAATACATAACCTTACTCACAGTGAATCATTTTGTTCTGATTTATTTATTTCAACAAGTAGGTATATTTTTTGTATAGGTGTAACTAATCGACATGTAAAATACAGTTCCTTTTTTTATTGTAACATGGTGAAAGTAACTAAATTCATAAAGGATAATGGAAAAGTCCTGCATTTATGTGAAGAAACATTAAGCTGCTCGAATACAATATAGATATAGAGGATCTAATAAATTTTGGGTAGAAATATTTGCAAATACACCACAATACATACTTACCACACTCTCAATATAAACATCAATAAAGACAATATTTCTACAATATTGGATATTTCTTTTTTTAAAAGGTATAAATATTTCAAAGAATAACACATCTTATAATAGAACTACAGAATGACAACCAACATGCTATAAAATATCTGAGAGTATTATTGAATTGTTGAAATATCTGAGCAAGTTTATCACAGAAAACAGAAGAACTGGGGGGTTATACCTGTTTTTAGAGTTAACTTTGTTTGACAACATTTGCTTGGATAAACTCCTAATTTTAACTCAAATATAAAAGTGTGTACTTCAAAAGTGACAGAGACCTTAGTGCCATAAAGCTATTAAAACTGAACAACTATTGACAAGATCCTGAATGATTTATATATGAAATAAATAAATCAAGGGTCCCTTAGGTGTAAATATGTCATCGTGACTGGGAAAATAAGCACATAATTTTCAAACCAAAAGAAATCTTTGAGGCAACTATAATGTTACATAGTCATAAAACATCATAGATTGAGCTTACACTTAAAAATACATGCCATGTTTTAGGTATTCAAAATTTAACTTTAAAGAAATGAAAGCATTCAGTTTTCTCTGATATAAGGAGGCTAATTCATTAGGGGGTTGGGAGGGGAGCATGAGAGGATTAGAGAACTCTAGATAGGGCAGAGGACTGGGAGGGAAAAGGAGGGGGCATGGGGGTAGAAAAAATGGTGAAATGAGATGGACATCATTACCCTAAGTACATGTATGAGGACACAAATGGTGTGAATATTCTGTGTATACAACCAGAGATATGAAAAATTGTGCTCTATATGTGTAATATGAATTGTAATGCATTCTGCTGAATATATAACAAATTAGAATAAAAAATAAATAAATAAGGAAATGAAATCATTCAAACAAAATAAGTATATATTTTAAAAATATAATTAGTGTTAACAGTCTGTAATATGTTTCATATTTTTTGATGCCTTTTTCTATGTTTTGACAAACATCTACCCCCCCATAAATATTTGTGTCATTTTTGTTAAGTTTAAGAAATAGTATCAAATAACACACAAATTGTGCTTTCCTCACATAAAAATATACTAAGGATAGCCCTGTTGAACTAGGTTAATATGTATCTAATTACTTTTCTTAAATATTTTCTTTGTAAAAAAAAAAGAATTCTGGTACATAGAATAACATACAATAAATGCATATTCTTTCATAGTTATTCAAGTTCTTTCCTTTTTTTACCCTTTACTTTTGATGCACTAATAAACCTTCAAACATACCAATAAATTTGTTTTTGACATAAGTTCCTCAAACTAAGATAACTGAGTCAAAGATCATGTGTATTTTTTATTTCAATGTGAACTGCCAGATCAATTTTCAAAAAGCTTTGCAGTACTGTACAGACTCCTCCAGCGATGCATGAAACTCTCGATTCTTCTACAGGAACATGGCAATTCGGAAGTCTACAACTTTATAAAGGGTTTTCAACTACTTAAATAGAGATTTGTGAAAGAAATGAGACTCCTTTGTCATATAAAACTTAGAATTAATATAAATGAAAGTAGCCTTTTGCTTAGTATTCTTTTTCTAGCAATTAGAGCTACTCATAAATGGAGCACATTGCCTTAAGAAGAGGTGAGTTTACTGTTTCTGGAAGCTATGCTTTGGAAATAACCTTCCTTCTGGGGATGTAGCTCAGTGGTAGGACATTTTTCTAGCATATATGAGGTCCTGGGTTCAATCCCCACCACCACCACCAAAAACAAAAAGTGTGGAAACAACCTTCCTAAAAATAATCCTCATATTTGCATAATAACTTATTGCTTATATAGCACATTCATAAGTTTTGATTTCCATTAACCTTTGGGTCTTTATTAATCTATTATGCAGAAGGGGGTCCCTTTTGAAATGATCTTATTTTAGTTTTTATTGATATAAGTAAGAATTCATATTATTTTCAAATTTAGTTTCTGATTTTCCCTCTTTCTCTCTCCTCTTCTCTCTCCCCAGTACCTCTTTGACATGTTAGAGAAAAGCAATATTATGGAACATACCATTCATCCAGGAGTGTATGGTTTTCTTACCAATATCCTAGTTCATTATATTTTACAGATAATTTACTAATTTAATATTCACTTTAAAACCTCAATGTTTGTTTCAGACCTGCAAGTAAATAGAACAGGACTTTTTGTTTTATACTTATTTCTCTGATCATTGCTAATGTCAGTGATCCTGGAACAAAATGTTTGTCTAGCACATACCTCTCTCTTTTTCCCAATAACTAAATTTTTATGGGAGAATCAAAGGAGCAATCTTTAAATATTTTTAAACACTTACTGAAGTAGTTTTAACTAAGGGTTAGAATTTATTGGGGGAGGGGTTACATCTTAGAAATCCAGGAGTAGAAAATATTCTTAGAACAGAAAATACCACACACAGACTCCAGAATTTGTGGTTAAATGTCTTGGCAACAATGAGAGAAATACACCATCTCAAGGACAGATGACTTGATATTTCCCAGATGTCACTATTTAGTTGTGTCACTGTCCAGCAGCAGCCACTGATTAGGAAAAAAAAAAAAAAAGAAAAAAGTCCTTCCTCCTCCTGAAGGAGCATGGCCAGCACTGAAGGCAGTGGGGGAGATGTTGGCAAGGTACCGGAACAGGTGGCAGCAGCAGGTGTGATAGGCTAGAGATGACAAGGGCACCGAGTGTGCTGTTGGCAAGCTGTCGGAACCAGAGTTCAGGAACTACTGATTGCAGAGAAATTACAGAGATGGTGGGACAGGGACAGAAGAGCAAGGCAGAACAGACTGTCATAGCAGGATGACAGGTCCCCCCTGAACACGCACAAACAGGGAACGTGATGAGAGTGGAAGTGGTGGCCTGCAGCCCCAAAGTGGCTTGGGAGGATCACACCATGATGACAGGGAAGCCTGCGGAACTCCAGCAGACCTGAGAGTTGCCCAGAGCTTAACTGCCAGAAGGCAGTTGATAGGCGACAGCCACCATGGGGAGGAGAAAGCAGAGAGAAATGAACCTTAGTGATATTTATTTTTCATTTATTGTGGATGCTTTTCTTTTTTTAACTCAAGAACAACAATCGGAGAGGAGCATTACATGAGGAGGCATATAATCTGAAAACCCAGAGTTCTTAGGCTGTGAATCAGAGATTGCACATCTTGTTAAAGCCTGATTTTAGCAGCTCTATAGCCATGTTAAGACCCTATACCAAGATGGCTAATTAAGGATGATTGTAAAATTCTTCTCTCATATGATTCAATAGAGTAAATATTTACTGATGCCAGATTGCTGCATAAGTTCTAAAAGACAGTGAGTCACCGAGGACTGCTGTATGCTGGATTTTGATACTGCCTTGACACTATGGTGTGAAGACATTTTAATTCAATGTGATAGCATTCCATCAATATTTTATCATGTTTGCCTTGACAAATTGTCTCGTACAGGAGGTATTCCTCTAGGAGGATAGTATTCCAAAAATGTCAATGCTGCTCAGGGGAGAGTTGACTTGCAAAGCAGAGTTGGATTTCAATATATTACAGTATGTACCTTATGATACAGATTATATTTTGTGGTATACTTAATGATAATTTCAAAGATGATGTTTTAGAATGTAAATGTGTGGTTAAGGCAAAACTAATTTATTCATTTTTTAAAATATTTACTTTTGGTGTTTGCTTTGCACTAGATGCTATTCTGGGTTCTAGTAATATGATAATAAACAACAGTGAAAGAACCCTGACCTTTATGTAACTTTCATTCCAATGAAAGGAAGCAAATGATAAATAAACACTAAAAAATAAAATACGAACATAATAAGTAGAAAGAGATATCAGGCAGGAAGACAGAAAGTTACTACTTTATATGGAGTGATGAAAGGAGGACTTTTTGGTAAGTTGCCATTGGACAGAGACATGAAAATGGGGGAAGCAAGCTGTGCAGAATGTTCTGGAGAGAAAATGCTCGGTGTGATCCAGGAAGAACAAGAGGCCAATGTGATTGAATAGCGTGAGAGAGAATTTTCAGAGAAGAGGTCAAAGTGAAGTGGATGCTTATGATGTGTGACCTTAATGATGATGGCAAGATTGCAGATTTTATTCTGAGAGATAAGGGAAATCATTGAAGGGGTCTGAGCAAACTTATGTGGTGCCGCAGTCCGGCTACAGCAAACTAACCCCGGGGGTGACAGCAACTTTTGTAGATTGATACAGCAGGAGCGGGAGCCGTTTATTGTAGGACAACAGAGGTATTTATACGTTACATACAGCTTATCTTAATTAGCATAAACTAGATACAGCAGTCAACCAATAAGGAATCTCCACACTTAATGGCTCGCTGTCGTTACTTCACAAACCACTCCCTCTGGCAAAAATGCCAGGCGCCATCCAGACTTGTTTACAGACTCTAACATTTGTCAGGTGCCATCCTGACTTGTTTACAGACTCTAACATTTGCCAGGTGCCATCCTGACTTGTTTACAGACTCTAACAATGTGGTCTGGTTTAATTTTCAAAAGAATCACTCTTGGATAAAGAATAGACTTCAATTGTGAGGAACACAGGTGTCCAAGCTAGAATTTCTGAAATGATGTGGTTTAGGCTATTATATCTGCATTATAGGGAAGTGAAGATGTTGGGCGCTGGATACATTTTGATTATAAATCACAAGAAATAGATGATGGATAGAATGGATACAAGGGAAACAGAGGAAGCTAGAAATAGCACCCAGTTTTTTGAGCTAAGCAACTGACAGAATGAATATCTCTCTAATTTAAATAGGAAAGACTGCTGGAAGAGTGGGTCTGGGAAAAAAATGGGCAGTCCTATTTTGTCTACCTATTAGATGACCATGTGAAAAAATGTTGAATAAGTATTATTACAAAAAGTCTGGAGTTAAAGAGAAATTGGTTCTAGGGATAAAAATGCAGAAATACATCAGCATAGAAATGAAATTTAAAGCTATGAGACTAGAAGAGGTCACTCAGGTAAACTAGTGTAAATTGAAAAGAGATCTAAAGACTTCAAAGTTAAGCTATGAATAAAATGAAAGCAAATGGCACTGAAAATCACCAGCCAGTGAGGTAGAAGCAAAAGTGAAAGAAAGGTGGCCAGAAATCAAGGGAAATAATTATTTCAAGAGGCAAAAAGGGATAAATTATATTAGATGCTGGTAGTCAAATCAGATGGCAACTAAGAATTGGCCATTAAATTTGACACAATACTCTACTGTTGTGAATGGTGAGAAAGAAAATTTGATTGCAATGAACTTGAGAGAGAGAAAAAAAAAGATTTAGAGGTATTTAGAGCAGAAAACTCACCCTCATTTGTAAATATTGTTGTTTAAGGGAATCAGAGAAACAGGAAGGTGGTGAGAAGGGACTGTAGGGACAAGAACAAAGATTTTTTTTTAATTGGAGATATTAGCAGTATGCCTGTATCAGAATAGGAATGATACAGTAAGGAAAAAAATTGATGTGGAAGAGATAGGAAGAGATGATGAAAGGGGGATTCGGAGTACCAGTATGGGGCAGGGCTTCTCAACCTCAGTACTATAGGCATCAATTCTTTGTTGTGGGGAGTGTCCTGCATACTGTAGTGTGTTTAGCTACACCCAGGGCTTCTATGCATCAGGAGCCAGAAGCACCCGCTTCTGCACAGTTAAGTTGTGACAACAAAAATTGTCCTTGACTTTGTCAAAACCACTCCTGGTTGAGAACCATTTGTGTAGGACCTGGTCTTAGATAAATGGACAGGTGTTTCATCTTCTTGTTCAGGAGGAAAGACAGAGTAAATGATTATAGATACAGTCAATCTTAAAGATGGGATTCTGGGAATGTTGTGTGGAATTACTTCCAATGGATTCTGTTGCATCTGAGAGTGGGAAGAGGAAAGAATGCATTGGAGATTGGAGCAGAGAGAAGCAGCACCCCGGAGAGCCATCTAGGGGAGTATAGTTTGGTCATCAGAGAGTACTAAAGATACTGGTAATGTATTTAAAGCAAAACCAATTGGTGTGGTTAAGGCATTAAGACTGTTTGTGAATGGAGTAGAAGCTCATCAGAGGAAAAGAGATCAAGTAACTGAGGGGCAAGGATATTGAAAGATATATAATATGGATGTGGAAATAATTAATAAGAGAAAGGAGAGAAATAACATGGAGGGGTGAACCAGGAGATAATATCTTCAAGAGATCTGGAGAAATGGGCATCTGTAGGTATCTCCAACAAGGAGGGCAGCAAGATGTGTGATCTGATCATGAGCAGCAAAGCTGGGGGTGTTAGGAAGAAGTGAAGGGCAATGATCTGGAGGAACACTTACTCTAGTTCTGGCCCAAACAGCACAAGGAGCATGAGAGTAACAGCTGTGACTTGAGAGAGCTATAGAGGAAGCAAGTCTTCAGAGGAGAGTGAAGATTGAGTTAGAACAGGAAGATGAAAGGAGCATTTTAAAATGCAGTTGAAGATATAATGGAATTTCCTCCCGGTACAATGTGAGCTCCAGATGGCACTGTAGGAAGTATTTACGAAGAAGAAAGAGAATAGTAGGTGAGATGAAGGAGTGTATGGAGTTGTATAGAGATGAGAGTTTTCCTATGATGATGCAGTAGGCTGGAATGTAGGGCACGATGGGATATGTCTGAATGTTGTCTTGGAACAGTGTCTTTAAAGCATTCTGTATTGAGTACATTTTATGCAGCATTGGCACACACTTTTACCAAGTTAATGCTTAAGCTAACCATGTGTGATGTATTCTGTGTATTCTTTCTTTTTATTATCTGCACTGTTCTTTTTAAAATGTTGTGACTTACTATTTTGATTTCACAACCCACTAATAGACCATACTGAGCATGTTTGAAAAATGCTGCATTAGATTGTGTGGAGTTGAGATTGTAAATGGTCTTGAAGAGCAGTTTTTTCCTAAACACTGTTCAGTAGTGAGGATTGAAGTACCACCCTCTCATAATGAATATGAATATCTAACTTCACAAGTGCAAGAAAAGTAATTTTTAAAATTTTATGCAACCATTGAATTTATATCCCTTAGTTACTAACATATCAGCTTGGCAAAATATTAACATTTTTATTGGGCTCTCCATTCCTGGCACCATATTTAGAGCAAGGTCAGAGTAAGCTAGGAGACCTTGGTTATTAGCTCTTCATTAACATAACATACCAACAGAATGACCATTGCTTCCCTTTGAGATTATTAAACTATGTGTGTTCTGCTTCTGCATATGGATTCACTAGACATTTTCCTCTAAGTTCTAATACAACCAGTGCCTCTCAGCTCCGAGATATCTTTATTCTCATATATCTGTCTGCAGATTGCCCTCTCCTACAAAATTGAAGGCTGTCTTTTTAATCTCTGGGAGGGAGGGATCTACTTCTGCCCTTGAGTCTCTAGATACCCTGTTATTACCTGTGTCCTCAACTTTCTGCTGCTGTGACAAAATACTTTAGAAAAACAACTCAAAGGAGAAAAGATCCATTTGGGCTCAGTTTCAGAGATTTCAATCCTTGGTTGGCTGGCTCCAAGACAGAAACACCATGGCAGAAGGGTGCAGCAGATGAAAGCTGCTCACTTCATGATAGCCAAGGAGCAGGGGGCAGGGGAGAGGGAGAACTAGAAGAAGGAGCCATAGCAAGATATACCTTTCCAAGGAGCACAGCTAATGACCTACTTCCTCAGACTAGGCCCAACTTCTACAGTATGAAACAATACAAGAAGGTTTAGAGGTGAAATGATTGGGCTATTAAAGCCTTAACCAAATCAGTGAATTAATCCCCTGTTAGGGATTAACTGGGTGGTAATTATAGGCAGGTAGAGTGTGGCTGGAGGAGGCAAGTCTCTGGGGGTGTGCCTTTGGGATATTTATTTTGTATCTGGGGAGTGGATTCTCGGTCTGCTCTCTGGCACCACGTTCCCAGCTGCTTTCCCTGCCACACTCTTCTGCCATGACGTGCCTTCTCACCTGCTGTGCTCAAGGAATGGAGTGGGCTGGGTATGAACAGAGACCTCTGAATCCATGAGCCCCCAAATAAACTTTTCCTCCCCTAAAATTGTTCTTGTCGGGTCTCTTGGTTGCAGCAGTGGAAAAGGATGAAAAAGGGCAGTTAAAAAAAAAAAAAAAAAAAACCTTCAACACTTGGGCCATTAGGGGAGAGATTCCAGACCCAAACCATAACAGTACCTGAGAATTCACTGTATTATTTTATCTTTATCCAAATCCTCTGAGCTCTCCCAAGTGTTTGCATATTGTATGGTATGTATTTAGTCCTCTAGCTCAGTGAAGTATAATCAGCCACCTACTTGGCCGGAGATCAGGGGAAAGGCAATACAAAGATAAAATAATTTAAATTAATAGCTCAAACTATTACTCAATCATATTAGAAAGTAATTTATGACTATTCATGGTAAAAAATACTTCTAACTTCTAACAAAAATCAAATTTTAAAAATTGGAAACATAGATTTCTCTTTCATCTTTCTGATAAATGACCTTCATCAAGCTTGCTCCCAATATCCAACTGTCTGGGAAGGAAAGGATGACAAATATTTGACAGAAAACATGAAGAGAAAGAAGGAAGTAATGTTTGGCTTCTGACATGCAAAACAGGATTCAGCAGCAGGGGCAATTAAGGTTAGCTTTGTAAATCAGGCTACTGTCTTGATGGCCCAGGGTTTCTTGTCCTCAGCACTTTTGAAACTTGGGAAGGAATGATTTTTGTCATGGAGAACTGTCCTGTGTATTGTAGGATGTTTATTTAGCAGCATCTCTGGTATCTGCCTAGCAGCACATCACCCCACATGGTGACGTCAAAAAATGTATCCCAGTTCTGGAAAGTGTCTCCTGGGGAACGATATCATCCCTAGTTGAGGACCCCTGTTGCTGAAGATTTAATAAATTTAAGTTCTAGTTAAAATATCAAGCCAGGACTGAAGGACAGAGAACATCCCCCTTTCACCTGATGTAGCTGAGCCATAGAATAAGGATATAATCTGAATAAAGAAGAAAATGTATAATTTGGCGGAAGATTTCCACCAGGTTTTGCTATGTTGCCCAGGCTGGCCTCAAACTCTCCATCCATAGTAGCTGGGATTACAGGTGCTACCTGGCTCCTTACTTTCTTTATAGCAGTAAAAAATATTCTGCTTTTGATCCAATTGACATCCTCAGGAAATAAATGTAATTATTTATTTAGTTGCTATGTCATTGAATAGCACATCAGCCACTTGAAGACCATGCATGCCTTCAGTTCTTCTGGCTTTGAGTGAATAATTCCTGATGCCAGACTGTGGATGTTTCTTGTGGATCATTTTCATGGGAGCCCTGGAGAATAAAGTGTAAGTGTTTTTTTCTATGTGTGAATTGAATCAAGAATATATATCCTCAAGGATTTTTTTAATGCTCAGTAGATATACTTTTTAAGACATTGACAATATCCACAAATAATGAACAAGAGAGAAGAAAAATTCTATTTCTTCTACTATAAATTCAGATTATTCTTATATAATATTATTTTCATGCCAAAAACAGGGTACTCCCTTCTAGTGTAGATTTTGACAGTGGCAAGTCAGGGTCCACCATAATGAGGCTTAATATTCAAGAAGTATGGGTCCTAGAACTGTTTGGGAAGGTGGTTGCCAGTCTCCACCCTAGGCTGCGATAGTAACTGTCAGCAGGACCCTTACCCAGTGACTTCAGTGTCTCATGTTTCTTTTTAACAATAATTGTATCTTTTTATCCCTAAAACTGTAACATGGTGACCATCATATAAAGGACAAGGGAAAGTAAGTATTGATTGCAGTAATTCCAGTTGTAGTTACAATAAATTATGAAAGGAAGAAGAAATAGACTATACTAGAAAAGGAATTAGCAGCCAGAGAGGAAGGTGGAGTTTTGTGGAGGTGGAAAAGTGGTGGCTTAGGGAATGGCCTGGAGACTGAAGGAGAACAGCAGAAGAACAGCCATAAAGTATAGATATGAATATGCCTTCTTGTTCCCCTTTTTGGAATCTGATGTCTTCCTAGCAGCTATACCAACTAGAAAGAAGGGACAGGGAGGAGGGGGTATGGAAGAACCTGAGAATAGAGAAACTGAACACCTGAAAGGAAAAGGAAGGAAAGTGAAACCACAGAGAGAGGAAGTATGAGTGTGAAAAGGTATTCCAAGTATGGACGTGTCCATGGAAGCATGGAAAGCTAGCAAAGGAAAAGAATCTGAATTCAAAATAGAAATAGGTCATCGGAATAAAATTTAAAGAAGACAGCAAGCAGTTAAATCTTTGTTAAAACTTCCTTAGGAACAGATAGGCAAGAGAATCTGTCAAATTACTTTAAATATAATTGCAAAGGGATATTTATACATTATGTTTGGTGTCATGTAATTGTAAATATAATGCATTACATAAAAATACTTTCTAATAAATTTAAAACAGGTGATAAAGTAAGGATAGGACCATGTTTAGGATTCTACTGTGTTGCACGGTAATGAGAAACATTGATTTGTTAAAGTTGAGCAGTTCTCCAAATTTTTTTTGGATGTTATCATAGTAACAAAGAATAGTTTGCAAAAAATTCTGATATAAGAAAGAGAATATATAATTTAAAATTTGGAGAAACATAATATGTGAAATATTTTCAAGGAAATGGGTGGCTTGAGTTTAGTTTTAGGATTTTTTTTGTACCTATGTTTTGCAACTGTAAAATGCTAAATTCCACTTAACCCAGAGGCCTTAATGAATGGGCAAGGCCTAATTTACTCTGCCTCCTCTTTTACTGTGCTCTCTATTTAACTGAGGAAATAACACAGGGAAAATTAAACATGCATTAAGGAAGAAATCGTTTGTTTTAAAGGCATTCAATTGTGATTATAGACTGTGACCGAGTGAAGTATGCTACCAACCTAACTGGCTATAGTGAACCCAAAATAACTATTTTATTTGTTGCCCACAAAAGCCTGTTAGAGGTGGGAAGGCAATGTATAATTTCCAAAGAAGTTCTTATAAAACTTTAAACCTTAGGATGAAAGAAATAAATGTGTTAATATGCTATTTAGGCCTTATTTATTGATTTGAAGACTGAAAAAAAAATTTGTGGGTCATTATTAAGGCCACCATGAAGATCAAGTGAGAAAATGTATGTGAAATGTTCTGATAACTATGAGACCTTAAGATAATTTAAGCTCCATTATTATTAATATTTTCCTGAAATCAGAGTCACCATAAATGTGCATTACTGATAATTTAAGTAAACAGGAATAGTAAGTGATAAAATACATCTAAAGAAAAACAATGCATTCTTGCATATTTAGAGAGGAAAGACACATTTAGAAGACACTACAAATATTTAAAGAGAAGAAACAAGGAATGTTGACCAAACTTCCAAGATGCAAAGTATTTATTGCAATTGTTCTTCCAACATTGAAATTTATTAGGTTTACTTATGAGAAAAAAAATTGTATAGATGAAGCCTGTATTTGTAAGACACATTTCAGGAAAAACATTAAAAATAGGCAAAACAAGAATATTGTTATAATATTCAATACTATTAAATGATTATGAAAAGATGGACAAGTTCAGTAAAGAGGGGGCTTCAGATAATTTATGACTAGTAAATAATGATCCTAAAGATAAAATAAAACATAAAAGGTTAGCATGCAGCAGAAACTCTGTGGAAGATGAGTATAAGATATGAAGAAAGTTTCTTTGGATAAAAGCTTCTTGAAGAAAAGAGGGAAGAAGGGAAGCCAGATAGCTTTGTCCCACTGCATAGGAAAGCCAGGTATCTGCCTGACTGATTTCAGGAGCATCTGAAGTAGGGTTTCATAGACATACAACCTGTGCAGTTCATAGGGTCCTAGATTTGGAAAGATCCCATGTTCAGTTTAATGTTCTGCTGTTGCTATCTTGAAATTCTCAATAATTTTTATCATCAAATCATGCTTTGGAAATGAATTCTGATGGGACATGGAGCATATGAGTGAGCAACGGAGACCTGTGCAATGTAAGCATCTTTCACTGTTAGTGGCTGCCCCTTCATATGTAGTGTTTGTGATGCCTCAGGAGCATAGAATTCTAGTGGACACACAAGGTGTAGGAATTCAGTGAGACTCAAAGTCAAAGAAGGTCAGTTTCCTTTTTCTAAAACTGAATAAATGTGGAGGGGGGATTCCTGACTTCCTGACAGACATGGGAGGCCATGCTTTCAGGTGGAATCATAACTTGCTTTGAGTGCAGAAAGAGGGCAATGGTACTGAGCTACTTTCCTGGGTCTGCCAATCACTTAAACTGAAAGTTTAAGACATGGAAGAAAAGGGAAAGATAGAACAACTTACAGTTCCTTTCCCTTTCTTTCCTTACTTATTAGTAAGCAAAAAGAAGATGATATTGAAATTTGTGTGTCTCAATAAAGGTTAATTTTGTGAGATTTCCACTGTTCTTGTAAGGGCAAAATATGTACCAGGTAGAAAAGATAATTGTGCTATTTCAATGATTCTATAAACTAGTTAAATGCTCTTACATTTATGGCTAAAACTAGCATTTTTTTGTATGATGTGAAGACAAACAGTAAAATATATAATAATAATTTAAAACTTTAATTTTTCTTTAGTTAAAACAGCATTAAATAGTTAATGTAAAAGGGATGGAAAGGGAGGGGCCAAGGGGGTAGGAATGATGGTGGAATGAGTTAGACATCATTACCCTAAGTACATGTAAGAAGACACGAATGGTGTGAAAATACTTTGTGTACAATCAGTGACTTAATAAATTGTGCTCTATATGTGTAATAAGAAATAAAATGCATTCTGCCATCATGTATACCAAATTAGAATAAATAAATAATTTAATTTAAAAAATAGTTAATGTAAAAGCAGCATGACACATTGAGAGGGAGAAGCAAGGGAAAAGAAAAAGAAAAACCTTAATTTGATCACCTTTAGTAGCACTCATCCTGAATTTTGAACACTCCCTCTTGCACTAGACCTTGTAAATTATGTAACCAGATCTGTTCAAGATGTATGTATATACCACCTCCCAACTGGAACCCAAATCCCCTTCCACACATTTTTACTGGGGCCTCAAGTTCTGTTAACATAACAATACAGCTGGTCCTTTGACAATTGAAAATGCAAAAAGAAGACAGTGGACTTGACTTCAGGAAGAGGGATTGAGTCCCAGCCCTGTAACCATGTGCATTGGGGGAAATTATTTACATTTTCTGACTGTTAAATTTTCTCACTGTAAAATGACTCGATCATCTATCTGTAGATAGATAATCCTTCAAGCTCAAAAGAAAGTGTAATTAAATCCACACTAAGCATATGTAAATGGCTTAATTACAGAACTACACAGATTTTCATAATATTACAGAAAAAGTCATTGATACCTCAAAGGTGAAGGAATTGGGATGCAAAAATGAGCTGCTTCATTTTCTGCAGAACCACTTCTGTGAATAAAATTCTCAAGAAGAAGTCTAAGGAAGAAGTAAACAGGGAATAGAAAAACCTACCTATGGTGTAAAACACTCTTGCTAAATACTTTTCATTTTATTCCTTTAACATCCCATAACAAGCCCATGGAGTATGCACATAACTGTCATTTTAAAAATAAAGAAAAAGAAAAAATAATAAAAGAAAATAAAAATGAAGAAAAATAAACTTGGAGGTTGAATGAATTTTCTGAAGCCATGCTGTTAGTAAAATGTAGAATTTTAAACATAGGTTTTGGGTGCTGATGCAGACCATACTCTAAGTCCTTTGAGTACAGACCCAGGAGAGGGATAGCTGAGTCAAATGGTGATTCCAGTCCCAGTTTTTCAAGGAATCTCCATACTGCTTTCCACATTGGCTGCACTAATATGCAGTCCCACCAGCAATGTATGAGTGTAAGTGGTAACTCTTTTCTAAAATTAAACCAATTCCTTTTATATTTCTAAAATCAGCCCTTTCTAAACCAGCCCAAATTTATTATGTGAATTTCCCAGACTGATTGCCTTAGCATGCTGGCAACTGGGTTTCCTTCTAGTTTTTGAATCATATTCTCAGCAAAAAATATAACTAAAAAGTTAAACTATCTTTGTTGTTGTTGTTGTTATTTGTGTTTTGTGGTGCTCGGGATTGAATCCTGTGTCTTGTTCATTTGAGGCAAGCCATCTA
Source organism: Urocitellus parryii (assembly GCF_045843805.1). NCBI lineage: Eukaryota > Metazoa > Chordata > Mammalia > Rodentia > Sciuridae > Urocitellus > Urocitellus parryii. The sequence continues at coordinate 81,686,925 of NC_135540.1, forward strand.
CCAACTGAGCTATATCCCCAGCCCTAAACTCTCATTTTTAAGATAGCCATAATTTCTTCATGAAAAATTAAGACAGAGAGAACTTCTTGCCTAAATCCTCAAGTCAAACCAGGAACAAACATCCAAGTTTTATATTTCTTGTATTACACACTCTGATAGTTATTTCTGCTTGCTCATTCCTACCCCAGCTATATATCCTGTGGCCCAATCCTGACCAGTTGACATTCAGAATATTCAGGTGTGCCAAATTAGCAAGGATGATTAAGTGATGTTGCACATACATATCCTTTGACTCACTCATTCCTCGTGTCCACAGCAACACAACTGGGAATACTGGCAACATCATAGTTATTTATGGCTAAGTCAAACAGCCTTAGTTTACTCCCAGTTTATGATAGTTAAATGTTTAAAATTATGAAAGGCAAATATTTTTTAGTTCTTCACTCATAATATAGGTCAATGCTACTTAAACAAACCAGCTTGCTGTGTGTGAGGAAGAAATTTGAAATCTAAAAGGATCATTTCAATTTAAAAAAATCATGGAAAATCAACAAAATTACAAAGCTTATAGTTACATTTGAAATTATGAGGCTTCTAGAAACTATAAAGTTTCTATTGGTTTACAGAAATGAAGTGAAATTTGGTATTTCTGACAGCTTTCAGAAAAAAACAATTTGGGTAGACATTCTATTGTATTATTTTCTTGTGGTCATGAAATAGTCTCTATTATTTTATGTTCTTTCTCTGTTTAAATATTAACCTAAGATCGCCCATTCTAGAAATACCTTTACCTAAAAAATCAATTGACCTTAAACTAGCACCTCTGTGGTCCTTTCTTTCTTCCATCTTTTGACTCCACCATCTCCCCTTCTCAGGTTCCCATTTATACCTCTCCTTGTACCTCTAAAAACACAGCGATGACCTCCAAATTTAAATATTATTTTTTAATCCAGCCTTGGTATTACCAGGTTATAGTAGTTATCCGGCCCTCCAAATGTTCTCCAGCCTTGTTTGCCAACATATTCTCCCATGGCACTCTTAGTAAAATACTCTTTGCATCATGTAGGAGTTGTATTTCAACTTGCCCGCTTCTTCCCACTCCCAAGTGCAAATGTTCCCTAAGGCTCTCCCTCAGTCTTCTTCACTAATAATGTTATAATATGGTGAGAATAATGGACTTCTTTATAATAGTGAATCTTCTGTTGTATTAGCATGGTGTATTTCTTCATTTATTTTTCTCTTACATTTCTTAATACGTTTTTTAAAACCATTGAGTCACAAACTTTAAAAAAAATTTTTTTTGATTCATAAATGGACACAATACTTTTATTTTACTTATTTGTTTGTTTGTTTATTTATATGCTGTGCTGAGGATTGAACTCAGGGCCTCACACATGCCAGGCAAGCATTCTACCACGGAGCCACTACTCCAGCCCCACTCTCAATACATTTTGATATTTTTTTTCTCTTAAAGGTCTTGCACAATTTTTTATTCACAGATATTTGATATTTGTAAAAATGTGTTTTTGTTAATTACATTTTCTGACTCTTGCCTGCAGTATGTGGTATATAAGAGTACAACTGACTTTCTATATCTTGCTCTGAAATCCAACCATTTTTATACAAGTATTTATAGTTCAGTAAAGGACCAAGAATAGTCGAGATGCTCTGAAAAGTGAGGAGGAGGAAATTGCTTTATTAGATAATAAGATTTATTATTAAGTTATAGTATTTAAGACTCTGCAGTACAAGCCCATGCATAGATAAATGAATCACTGAAATAGAATGGTCATACATATACACGATCCAGTTTTATGCTTATTCCCAACATACCACTTCTTTTAAGATCACTACTGATGTCAAGTTGCTAAAAATAGCACACAATTCTCAAGTTCTGATCTTTCTTGCCTCTTCTGCAACACTTTTTTTGTTTTGGTGGAGGGTACTGGGGTTTAAACTCAGGGGCACTCGAGCACTGAGCTACATCCCCAGGCTTATTTTGTATTTTATTTACAGACAGGGTCTCACTGAGTTGCTTAGCTCCTCGCTTTTGCTGAGGCTGGCTCTGAACATTCCTCCTGCCTCAGCTTCCTGAGCCCCTGGGATTAAAGATATGCACCACAGCACCCTCCCTTGTTGTAACACTTAACACAATTAGTCACCACCTCCAAGGTGAAGCACTTTCCTCATCTACCCTCTAGAATATTACATTGCTCTGCTAGGAAACACTCCCTCTGGGCCCTTTTTTTCTGGTTCCAACTCCTTTCACCAACCTCTTATTTTTGAGTAAGAACTGTGTGGGGTGGGAACTCAATCACTGGTCTTTCTCTCTCCTCTAATTATATTTTCTTTGTTAATGAGCTAAAACATTTTCATGATTCTCAATACTATACATATGCCCAGGAATTTGATCCAGGTTCCTACATCCAATTACATATTCACATTTAAGTTTCTAATAGAATTGCAAACTCACCATGTCCCCATCTAGTTCCAGCTTCACTTCCTAGACCTGCATGGCCTGCAGCCTTTCCCATCTCACTTGGAGATTCAAATTCTCTAGCTGAACAAACCAAACATCTTATTACAATTCTTTTCATTTGTGCTCCACAGCCAGTCCTATTGCTTCTGCCTTCAAAACATATCCATAGCTAGTAGCCAAAAAGTAATCTCTAAATACCCTTATTAGAAGAACTTGTGCTTCTTAGAGATCTGGCTGATCCCAGGTCTAGAGCAGAAATTCTGCTCTCTCGTTAAACCTGAGTGTAAGGCAGCTATCAAAGACCATCAAAGACTCAGGAGCCCACTTGAAGAAGTGATCATTAGTCAAATTTATAGCAATATCTCATCAATAGAAATTATAAAAACATGATGTTTTGTCTGGGGCCATGACAAACAGGAGCTGCCACACAGGAGCTGAGCACCCTTAGCCTTGAGTGACGGAGGTGTGGAACTGGCTTCTGCTGCTGCCGAAAGCAGGTGGACCTCACCTCTGCTTGGCAGGGGAGTGAAATTCTGGGAGTGGGTGTCACCCAATGAGACTGGGCTACAACCCCATGAAGCCCTATCTCTTGACTCATTTGGGTGGAACTTTCTTGAGTGTCTTCCCTTCAATAGATAGGGTTTCAGGCATATTCTCTCTCTCTCTCTCTCTCTCTCTCTCTCTCTCTCTCTCTCTCTCTCTCTGTCTCTCCAATGGACCCTGAAGATAGAGAGCCGGCCCTGATTCCTGCAAGCAAAAATTATTTCTGTGTGTTGTGTGCTTCCTTCCCTGTTTTCTGAGTTATTGATGTAGCCAGCTCTTGTGAACCCAGCTCAGGTAGGTAACCAGCCTGGCTAGCTGTCAAAATGTTTTATCTATCAAATATGCTTATATTAACAATTCATTGTGATACGTTAAAATATATATATATATATATATATATATATATATATATATATATTTAAAAGTGCGTATACACACACACACACACACACACACACACAGGCTAACACACCTGAATCATCTTTAAAGGTTAATGAAACAACTCGTTATTTTGAAAGCACCTGAAGGTACTTTCGTTGTACCTTCAGGTGATCAAATAGGAAAATTTCCTTTTTGTATAATTTTTTCGTACTGCCTCATAACCTCTTACTGTATTGTCTTTCTAGCCATTACTTAGGATTGCACCAAGCAGCTATAACCTGAAAACACATTGCTCCAGCCAAACACAGAACTCATTCTTGACTCTTTCTTCCTTTTTTTTTTTTTTTTTTGTATTAGGGATTGAACCCAGGGGTGCTTAACCACTGGGACATATCCCCATCCTTTTCCCCCCTCAATTTTTTTTTAATTTTGCGACAGGTTCTGACTAAATTGCTTAGGGCCTCGATAAGTTGCTGAGGCTGCCCTCAAACTTGTGATCCTCCTGCCTCGGCCTTCTGAACCATTGTGAGTACAGGTGTGTGCCACTGTGCCCAGAGTGTCTTATTCTTTCTGCTCTGAGGGGCTTCAGTCATTTTAGTGTGGACCACTCGATGAAACTTATTCAGTACATTGAGTATACGCCCTAGAAATGGAAAGCAGTTAATACTCCATGGATCAGCAATGAGCTAGTGAGAGACCTGAACTAGGGGACAGATTTGCCTGTCCTGTGCTTGACAAAAAAAAATTTGTGAAGCACATTATACCCAGCTACTCAGGAAATCCCAGTGTTATTGTAATCTTAATTGCCTACAGTGGGTGAGCAATTCAACACACCATTGTATTGACTTTTTCTTCTTCCTTTTTTAATTCTTCCCAATCCTGTTTCCCAGAACAACTATCTATAAATTTTCTGCATTTACACCTTTGACTCAAGCTCTACACCTTGGAGTAAATGCAGAATAGATAGAAATATTCCAGCTAACTGAAGAAGAAGAAGAAATATTAGAATAAGAGCTATAACCATTTTTTTAACATCTAAGGAAATAGTGGGTCACAACAGTGACCATAGATATCACTGTTATTCTTAAAGGAGACAACCACACTCAGGGGTGTTCACAATACCACCTATGAAAAATTCTTATCAAGTCCCTAGAGATCTAACTGCCAGATTACAGAAAATAATGGTGTTTTATTAGCCATGATTTATTGATACCACAGTAATGCAATAAGGAGAATATAGAATGTCAGATATTTTATAAGACAAATTTTCCAGTTTCTTCATGAATTAATCGTAAGGGAAAAAGTAAAAGGGAACTTGTATATTTTAAAAGATTTAATAGAACTATAACTGTGTCTAGGTCATGTAAATTTTTAATTGTCTATGACACAACCAAGTAAGATGTCAAATAAGAGTTGGACGTAGATGTATCTGGACTTTAGGACATTGGTCCAAGCTGGTTTAACCATCTGTGAGTTACCAGTCTGTGAATGATGTTTCAATGTATAGAACTAGATTAGAAAGTGGAAATAGAACTAGATGAGAAAGTGGTGTAAGGACTGAGCCCTGGAACATTTCAAAGTTAAAGGGAGATAAAAAGAAAGAATAAAGGAAACTGAAAAGCTGCAACCAGTGAAGGCAGGGGAGTTCTCAGAGATGGGCGTTCCAGAAGGCAAATGAAGAAAACACTTCACGAGAGATGCTTTCTTTAATGGAAGAGGAATTGCAGCTTATAAATGACCTTCCAAGAGCCACTCATGATGAGCACCCATACTCTGCTGGGGATTTAAACTACGGAAGCAGCTGAAAGGTTTTAATACATAGATTTGTTAATTTGTACTGAAAAATCAAAGAAAAACAATTATTTATTAATAGAAAAAAAAAGAAGAAAATGTCTCATGAAAAAAGTAGTATATAAACAGTGTCAATAGTTTAAGTTAATTAAAAACTGAGAAATAACCATTGGATTTTGCAATGTGGTGTTTGTTAGTGTCCTTGCCAAGAGCTGTGTCAGGGAAGTGGTGTGGAAGAAAGCCTTATGGACTGGAGTCAAGAAATCATGTGAGAAGAGGAAGAGCAAAAACTAGTATTTCAAGGAGCTTTGTTGTAAGAGAGCAGAAGTATGAGGTGGAGATTAAAAAGGAATATGGACTAAGAGAGAATTTTTTAAGAGATATATTGACACATTTTTGTTTATTGAAGAGAATGATCTAGGAATGGAAGAAAATCTGATGATTAGAGAGCAATAGAACAATTTCAGTAGCAAGTACATGAATAGATAAAAGAGAATGAGACCCACTAGAGAGTTTATCATCAGATAGTTGTATAGATTATTCATCAAAAGGAACAGCTACAAGGCAGGATAGGTGAGCACAGATGCAGATAGTTTGTGTGAGACAATGTACGTATGAATTCAAATAGCAGAAGTAAAACAGGATTGCAAGACAGCACTTAGACCGCCGGAGATCAGAGCACCTAAAATTAAAGTGAAACCAGTCAGCATGATTGTGTATTTTTTCCCAGACTTGTTTGGTTGTATACGTATGTACTGATATGCAATAAGTGAGGCACTGAACTTAACCTGGTTAGGATTTTTCCAGTTGGTAAAACAAATGTCTGTGTCTACTTCTAGAATAGGGCAATGACCACTGAATGAATTTCTTACCTTTTCAGACTCATACCTTCCCTCCAACCTTCAGTACCTGTTTTCTGTGCTTAGCACAAAATAATCATTTTTTAAATGTTTGTTGAATGAACCACACACTCCCTATATTGTTATTTTTTATAAGAATTCATTATAGAAATATCAATATTGGGCAGCATATTTAGTTGAATTTTTAATAAACTAGTTGGTAAGTTTTAAACACTGCTTTTCTTAGAAAAACTTGAAGTATTTATTTGGAAGTATACTTTATTTGGTATTTTAGTAACAACAGTGATATATCCTTTATATTTCTAGCAACGGTTTTCACTGACAAGTGGTCTTACAAAATTGAATTTCAATTAAGAGAGGATCTACAGGTTTGTTGTTTTATCTCCTCTGAATATTTTTGAGGATTAGCCCCAGCTTCACTCACATTACATGTCTAACAGAATAATTTATGTTGTGTGTAATTTATTTGGAGTACTGAGTAACAAAATAATCCATTATAGCTCAACACTTTCAAAATAGTAATTATCCTGTTTGACAAGAATGATATTTTATTGTTATAAGTAAATTTAAAATTAACACAGTGTTCCCTAACTTAATAAAGGGTGGCTGTCAAAAAAAAAAAAGCTTCAGTGAAATCATAATAATGAGATTAAAATTTTTTCATTAAAGTCAATAAAAGACAGGAAGTCCAATAATCCTTCTACTCAACACTTTTAAGATCTATTCATGCAGTAAACCAGAAAAATAATCAAGAATTTCATATTTTAGGAAGAAACAAAAGTATCATTATTTGGTGATGATATGATCATTGAAATAAAAACTGTCCAAGAGGATCACCTGACAAGCTCTCAAAATTAATACTTGAAATTAATCCTTTCAGGTAGACATATAAAATATCATTTTTAAAAACATCTATGGGGGGCTGGGGATATAGCTCAGTTGGTAGAGGTGCTTGCCTTGCATATAGAAGGCCATGGGTTCAATCCCCAGCACCATAATAAAAGGCAAAAATATATAAATAAATAAAAACATCTATGGCTTTCTTTACCCCAGCAATAATCAGAAATGGAAAAAGGATAAAAGATTCCATTCACAGTAATATGACTTACACAGCAGGACTGGATTTAAAAAAAAAAAAAACACCAGTCTATTAGGAAAAAAAAGTTAACTGAAGAATGTTTATGACATATAACTTCTAAGATATACTATATTTATTGGTGAGAGACTATCTATGCCACCTTTTCCCGATTAATATGTGAATTCAGTGCAATTTATACCTTCAGTAGAATTGCTGATTCCATGGAAAAGATTTTGACAAAAATTCAGAAGAAAGTGCTGGATCTACCAGTTAGCAAAATATGTACTAATTTTGAAAATATAGTATTACACAGGGATACCTGAATAATAATGATAGTAGTAGTAATAAAAATAATAATAATAAATTAAATGTAGAAAATTGTATACATTTATAAAAATAAAATATACCCAAAAGGAACCCTGTGAACATAAGAAAATTCCCATTATAATAAAAGTAAAATTTTAAATCCGTAAGAAATATGGCCTATTCATCAATGTCAAGGATATTTGTTATCCATTTGGAAAAAAGAATGAAATTAGATGCATGTATCACACATGAAAATAATCCTTAGAAAATATGGAGATCTAAGCAATAAAAATAACAATAAAACTATTTTTAACTACAAGGAAATAAAAAAAAACATATATTTTGTTTTGAGAATAGAGACGGTCTTCTGAAGCAAAACACTAAAAGCAAATTCATAAGAGGAAGAATTGATAAATTCAGCAGCATTAAAATAACAACTTCTTTAGAGCAGAGAAATCATGACCAAAGTGAAAAATCAAAAGGTGGACTGGAAAATATATTTACATGAGTGTAGCAAACAAGAATTTGTATTCCAATTATTTTAAAACTAGAGATTAAGAAAAAGAAAATGGTACAATAGAAAAAAATGGGGAAATATGAATAAGCAATCCACAGAACAGAAAATACAACTATTAAATGTAGGAAAAGATGATGACTCTAACTAGTACTAATAACTAGAAAAGTTTCAATATGAGGTGCCACAGAAATGACAATAAATGTGAAGTTTGAGAGTGAATGCTGGCAAGGGTGTAGGAATCTGGTACTCTTCAACCATTTCTGATGGAGAAGACATTGTGCACCACTCTGGGAGCTGTAGCTGGCTTCTGTTAGGATGTTAAGTGCCTCTTCTCTATGTTCTAGCAATCCTATCTCAGTGCTCCTGTACAGTGATGCTGGACGATGCACACAAGGATGTGTAGACAGCTACACTGTAGAAGGGGAAAGACAGAAACAAACTGAATGTTGTTCACAAGTAAAATGAGTAAATTGTGGGTGTGTTCCTTCTCAGTGACACTATATGTAGTTAAAAGGAGAGAGATTTGAGAGCAACATCATGTAAATATCTCCAACATCAATTATTGAATAAAAAATTAAGCACAAGGAAGAACTTGTTCAGTGTTATATAACATTTATTTAAAACTCAAGTGTATATAAAACAACAAAATAGTATGGCATATATTTGAGATATATATACATTTGAATATAAACATTTGTCAAAAGATCTGGGAGAATATACAAATAGAATTACCTTTGGGAAGATATGGAGGTTAGGGCTAGTAGAAAGCAGAGACTATATACTTCAGTATTTTATCTGAAAATAATTATAACAAGTAATACTGTTAAAGTTAGATATTATATGTATAATAGTTTAAAGCACACCTGATATTTTAACTCTCTTATTTATTTTCAGATACAAAATTAAATATTTCTTTCAATAACATCTTTCCAAAAATGATAGAAATTTTGTTGATATGATATAGGACATTTAGGTGAGCAGTAGATAAATAACATAAAGATACAGACATTTTTTGGAAGGAAAAATAAATTTCTGCATGTGATTCTCTTATGAATGCTTCCACTTGTAGGAAAATGAGATATTAAACTATTTCTGAGTTTAAAAGATTGCTGATTTTAGTTGAATTTTAAGAGGTAGCTAAGAAAATGTTTTAAGATCAATATGGTTATGGATATAGGACAGATATAATGGGCATTTAAGAAGCCAGGGAATTGTAATCTTATGCCTAATGGCCTAATAGAAAACACACAAAATTATGTTGTCATGCTAATTTTTATACTCAAGGAGTGAAACTAACAATTAATAACAGCTTGTGAACATATCAAGTCCAAGTTTAAGAAAAAAATAATAAGAAGCCCTTCAGTCCAATCAAGTACATCAGGCATTCACATCCTAGGGTAACATTTTTTTAAGTAGTTTATAAAGTAGTTTGATGGGTCACTAGGGAAATTAAATCAAGAATGATGAATTGCAGAGATTCATTTCAACAGGTGTTGATGTTGACTATTTTGCAGCACCACTGGTATTTGTTACATGAGGCAGAAATTAAGAAGGCTGTACATTTTCTTTTATGCTAACACAGCATTATAAAGTTCATTACAACTTTAGGAAATAGACACATTTTACATTCAAATAATAGCATTTTAATAATCAGAAATATACACAAGAATCATTTTAAAAAGTCACTACAGAAGTTGTACTTGAAAAATAAGAATATGTGATACGAGGGAATAATTGAGAGTAGTTTGGAGAAACAGCAGAAGTTTTTTTTCTGGGAGGAAACAAAAGTTCTAACATGAATGCTAAATCCAACAGGACATGTAAGAAAGATTCAGTGACAAGAATCAAAGCCGAATTTTCCAGTTATTAAGGGAAATAAGTTGAGAAAGTGACCTCTAGTGGGCTCTTAGCTTCGCTCATAAAGTTGGTTCTTTTCACTTTGGGAAAAAAAAAAGTTTTTAAATTATAAATATAAATCAACAAGGGCATAGAATATGTATAACATTAAAAAAACACAGTAACATTTATTTTGCTGGTTTTCAATATTTAAAAATCATTATTTCAAAATGATTTCACAAATCCTCTTGAGGTAATCTAATTTTTAAGACAAGGTGAACTTTAATAAGAACTTTTCACACATAACATGGTGTTTATTGGTCAAAAGTGCATGCCTAGTCAACCTATGACAGATACAATTTTGATTCATGAGAAATGAATGATGGGCTTCTCATCAGCACATGCATTTGCTCCGACTGATGCTTCATTTCTTTTACCTCCCACATAGCTGGTCTAGAGCACACCTTTCCAAAATTGACCAGACAGAACACGATGGTTTCTAAGAACTATGTAATGTTATGAACGACCAATAAAAAAAAAAAAAATAAAAATAAAATAAAATAAGGCTAATTTCTGGCAGTGGCCCAGATCCCCTGGTGAACTAGTGCCTTGACCCAGCACCATTTGTTTTCTGACTTCAAGTGGTGAAAGAAATTCATTTAAAAAGTAAACATGGTAAACAAGATGTTGATTTATGGCTGTATAATGAAATAGTGGAAGTAGAAGACACTCTCACCAAGTTAAAAGTCTAATTTTTCTGAAAGAAACCATAAAGAATACTGTCTTTTAAAAGGATAGTTGCTTTTCCCCAAAGGTTAAAAAAAATTCTAAGATGAAATCTATTGAATAAAAAGGGAAATGTATTCAGAAACTGTTTCTTTGCAAGCCTACAAATGCTGCACACGTTCCAAAGGGCATAGGAAAATACTCTGATAGGCTTACTTTTTTCTAACCCAGGAAAATTGTCCCATCAGTAGTTTTGTTGAGTTAAGGAATTTTTAGAAGCCAAACTCCTACAGGTCTTCCCCAAACTAATACAAAGCCTTTATAGGACTAATGAAACTTCAGCTGCTAGTTCAACACCACTCTATCTAGGGAAGTATGAACGTGGGATGGGGGCAAGCTTAGTGCTATTTTTGTCTGCTTTTCACATGTCCTTTAAAACTTCATTCAGGCTAAGACTGAATTAAACAGACATAGAACATTCCCCTCTCCTCTGTGATTTATTTTTTCTTATACTCCACTCCCTTTTATGCCATGAGTTTTTCATTATTATAAACAGCTTCTTTGGTTGAGATTCTTCTAGCACCTTGGTAATTTAGAAAAGAGGAAATCTGAAGGGCGATTTTAAAGGATTGGGTGATTAATTTCCAAAGCCACATAGACTTTTAAAAATATTTTATAAAGAATCATTTTAGGGCTTTCATAGGGTAATATGCTAATAAAATTCATGCTTTTATTATTAATAATTTTTTTTTAGGATACAGACTTCTCAAGGGCCATTTGACAACTTGTCTTACCACTGTACACAAATGTTCAGAAAGCATCTTACACCCGTAAGTAAGTAGCCAGCTTATCAGGACCTCCCATGCTGCTCGCTCCAAGCATGAGTGAGCAAACAGGTCTGGCCTTGTGCCCTAAAGGCCAGCATTCCTGGGCTCCAACAGACCACCAGGGAAGGGAGCTAGGGAGTACTGAGCCTCCAAACCAGGATCTTTACCCAAGATGTTTAGGGAGGATAAAGAATCTACTGGGGGGGGGGGGCAGCGGTGGAAGAGTTCAGGTTCAGAGAAGACTTTGTCTTAGTTAATTTCCCATCTACCATTCTCAAGAAAAAGAACAGTGTGTATCCTTGAACATTTTTCACAGTTTTCCAGCAGCAGCCTCTTTCTTGTATAGTGAGAACACCAGAAATGCCTCTCTTCATTTACAACTGGAAGAAAAGTGTTTTTACCTCTAAATTTGAAAAGTATGCAGGTAATGGAAAATTCACAAAACCCTGCAAAGGGGGATTGTGAAAATAATAATTTTTAATATATCTAGTGCCTACAATGTGACTTAAACTTCCATAGTTTATCTCCAATCATATATGGTTTCTAATATTCCAGGTTACAGGGGAGCAAAAGGAGACTCAGAAAAGTAAAGGGACTTGCCAGTAGTACACATTGTAGCAAAACAGAACCACTGAGTGGTAGTGCCAGGATCTGTCTCCAGTACCTGCTTCTACTCTGCCTCCTAACATAGGCTAGCAGGGCAAGAAAGGAAGGTCATGGTTCCTCCTTAAGTATCAGGAATCTCAGTAACTGAATAGTCATTCTCATTAACTGCTTAACCAATAATTTGGAACTCTGACTAAAGTTTTATCCCAATGTACTAAAAAAAATTTAAATTAAATTAAATCAACACTATGACTTGTGACTTTTTTCCAGCTATCTATAAGTCAAATATATCCACTCAAGTACACAAAGTTATTAAAGATATCAGGTCTAATTCCCAAGTGAAATCTCTACCTTCAAGGTAGATATGGAAATCAACGAGGTAGCTTGTATTACTTGCCAATTACTATACTTTATAGAATGCAGCAACAAGAGGACAAAGAATTGTTATGCGTTGCAATATTGAAAAAGAAACAAAGACTTTGAATCTCTGAGGCATTTGTTTGACTCTTAGAACACTAGAATATTCTAGGCTGCTTGCCAAATGAATGTTTGGTTGAATATAAATAAGCTTATTATCATGCGTATGTACAATTGACTACAATAGAAATGAAGGTTAAGAAAACATTTTATACCTAAACAGACCAATATTTTAACAGAAAGAACCAGTGTCAGTTTGTGGATGTTTCCCCAACATTTTTCCATCTTAATGTTTTCCAAATTCCGAGTGCCTGCAGCATTTCGAAGTGCTTCATTATACTAAAACTTCTATTAAGCCATAGAAAACGCCTGGAATTGAACATTTATGACTTTAGAAATCTTTTCTCATTTATTATGAAAACCACCTTTAACTTTCTAAGTGCAGCTTCCTTGAAATGCTTATCAAACAAATGTGGATAATAAAAAGAAAAATAAATAATACAGTCAAAACAAAGTTACCTTTTCAAGCATCCATTGCAGGGATCTGCATTTAACATGTCTTCTTTAAGACAGAATGTTGTGATGGAAGGTTACTGGATAGGCATCATCTCCTCATTGTGTTTATTGAGTACCGCTCTGCTACAATGCAGAGGGAAATGCCATCTTAGGAGAATAATAATGGTAATCAGTTGACAGATGTATCTGTTCAAGGAACAGATATATTAAATCATGTTGAAATTTAAGTCATAGATCAATCTGAGAGGTTGTTTTTTTCAAACCTATAGAAATTGTTTCCCTAATGACATGTGTCATGACCTTTAATTTGTCCTTGTCACCTCCAACTGTTGTTTCAGGCATGTAGTATCCCTCTGCCATGTTTTATTGCTGAAGCTACCTGCCTAATTGAGAAATTAGACAATATGTAATTGGCTGGTGACATTGATAATGAAAGTGATATGAAGCAACCATAGAAGCTGATAAAATAGAGAAAATTTAACATTGTAAACTAAAACTTCAACCTCTGAAACTAGGTGAATATGGTTGCTAACGTATTTGCAAAGAAAACATAATAGAGGAGGGCTGGGTTTGTGGTTCAAGTGTTAGAGTGCTTGCCTGAGACACTGGGTTCAATTTTCAGCACCACATAAAAATAAAATAGAGATATTGTATCCACCTAAAACTAAGATATATATAACGCAATAGGGGAGAAACAGACATTCTAAGAAGGCTGGTAGGTAGTTTTTAGCCTTATATTTGGAACTTAACTTTTTTCTGGTATTCTGTCAGTTTGAAGAAAGAATAGGTAAAACAGGCAATAAATACTATAGACATGCACCTAAGAATCAATTATTACTAAAAGAACACACAAAAATAGTTTACAGGAAAAAGTGAGACCCTTTCTGTCTTCTTTTTCAGAAGAAATATTTCCGGACTTTATTCAAAGTGAATAATATCTAGAAAATTTACCATTTTTCTCTCTCTTTTTCTTTGTCCTCCTCCTCCTGACTTTTTTTTCTCTTTCTTCCCTCCTTTATTCCCTCCCTCACTCACCCCTCAGTTTCATGGTAATTGGATAGAAGAAAGGGGAAGTAAGTTATCAAAAATAGTAGAACATCAGTCTTTTTCATGTCCCTATTTTATTAATGGTCATGCAATATGCAGGTTCTCACAAATTATTTAGAACTTAAGTGATTGTATCCAACTAACTATCTTTAGTATTTCATGACTTCTGCTAATTTAGCATACATTCTTATTTCCCATAGATTTGTTCTTATTTTCACACTAAGTCTCTCCTGTTTGAAAGGGAAGCCTTGTAGTGATAATTCTATCTTGATGTACAAGGGATATTTTATCCAACAATTTGATCCAAAACAATTTGATAACTTAAGCTTCCAGTGTTACATCATCTGAAATAAGACCTCTCAGAGGGCATCCACATAGTATTGTTAACTAATTAAGGATTGTGACATTCTTGGGACATACCAAGGACTACTAAAAGGGAAGTATTTTTAAATTCTCTTTTCCTTCCTTGAACTACGGTAAGAAAGGCTCTTATAGAATTACCAAGGAGTTAGTATCACCCTCCTTGCTTGTTAAAGGTCAGGAACAGTAAATCAGTTAATAACAACTTCCTAAAACTTTAGGACAGGAAACAATAAAGGATGCTATATCCAAATAGAAGTTGCAACGATAACTTAGCTGGACAGAATGTAATTGCCGAAGTTAAAATTAGCCAGGTCACCTTACTCTTATGGAAAAAAACCGCTGGAAACCTGGCAACCAAATAAATAGATATGAACTTCCTTCCCATTAATAAGCTGCTTTTAGTTCTGTGCTGAAATGTTATTCCAAAGATATACACATATTAACTCATCAACACTAGTTGCTAAACCAAGTCTAGGTACTCACCTAATTACTAAAAAAGATCTTGAGCTTAAAAATGTAAGCATATAGTATAAATATATTATCTAATCATATTAAAACTGCAAATATAAATGATTCGGTCAAACATTATTTTTTCAGATGAGGAAATATGTCCAGAGATGTGACTTGCCCAAGCTCAGTCAACTATATTTATAGTGGCTGTTTACTATACTATTTACCTTCTGTGGGTGGTAAACACTTTTTGAATTTCCCTATAAATTACTTTGTAATTTTAGCTAAATGTCTTTGAGAAATACTATGTTTGACTTTATCACTCAACATGTAGCAGTAGCACATGCATCTGAGGTTAAAAAATTTGTTAAATAAATTACTCAAAAGTCAACGGTGACAGAGAAGTTAAATGTGGACCACATCCTTTAATCAACAAAGCATCATTGTTTACAATCAAAAACCATTTAAAACATTTTTTTGCTCTACCCATTTTGTGGTTTAAAACTTGAATTACAACCAGAAGATTCTGCGTATTTTCCACTAGGTGGCAATATATCTTTTTCTTTGCAATCAATGATTTTTCCTGAGGGTATGATGAAAAGACCTATTTAGTATTTTTTCCCTGAGTAGACCAAAATTAAAAATTAAGATTAAGAAAATCTTAACAAAGGGACATTGGAAATTAGGGATATATGAGGCCTGGGAATAGAAATATCTTATAAAACCCAGTATCAAAACTAAAATAATTAATTCTTCATGTATGCTCATAATTAAAATTTATGTTAAATCTTAGGTGATTATATTAAAAAATTGATAGTGATTGTTTTAGTTGAAATTAGATTTGTTATTATCATTGGTAACAAAACTCACCAAAAATTTCTTAGGCCTGCTCTTCTTTAGTACTATTACTTAAAAATAGGTCATAATAAGCCAGGTATTGTGGCTCATGCCCGTAACCCCAGAGACTTGAGGATCTGAGAAAGGAGGATGGTAAATTCAAGGCTAGTCTCTTCAACTTAGTGAGACCTTGTCTCATAATAAAATATAAATAGGGCTGGGGACGTAGTTCAGTGGTATAATGCCCCTAGGTTCAATTTCCTGTACCACAAAATAATAGAAAATAAATAAATAAGAAAAAGCCATAATATTTGAAAATGATTTACTTATTTCCACAGCATGTTTTTAGTATGACTTGTGGCAGGGGGAGCCCTATTAAATCACATTCTTTATTTTTGTATAGTTTATTTATTTTTCTTTTTTGTGTTCATATTTAGAAATATGTTGTTTCTGAATAAAATGAACATTATTTTCTTTAAAGTCCAATGAGTTTCAGTAAACTATTTGACTTTGCTAGAGCTGCTATAACAAAAAAAGTTTGCTAGAGCTGCTACAACAAAAAAGCATAAATGGTGTAGTTTAAACAAAAGAAATGTATTTTCTCCCAGTTCTGGAGGCTAGAAGTTTAAAGTGTTGGCAAAGTGTTGGCAGGTTCACTTTCTCCTGAGGCCTCTCTCCTGGACTCACAGGTGAGTGAATCCCACTGTATTCTTCTCACTGTATTCTTGCACCTCTGTATTCTATTCACCTCTTTGTCTGTGTTAGTTGTGTCCTAATTTACCTATCTTGTAAGGACATTAGTCATATTGAATTAAGACTTACTTCAAGGACCTCATTTTATAGTAATCACCTCAAAGGCCCTATCTCCAAATGAGTCATAATCCAAGGTTCTAGAAATTAGGACCACTAGAGACAAATTTAGGGAGGGGACACAATTTAGCTCAAAGCAATTAATAAATCTGCATATACAACACACCTCCTATTTATAAACTGAGGTACTATGGTCTAAAACCTAGGTTAAAAATTGGACTTCGAAAGATTAGGAAACTTCTTAGAGATTATTAATCCATTCTCAACCCTTGCTGCAGAAAAGAACTTTTGAAATATACCAAGGCCCTAGCCTCACTCCCAGAGAGTCTTATGTGTTTATTTTCAGTGGAACCAAAGTACTTTTTTTTTTTAACTTTCTGTGTGTTCCTAATACAAGATTAAATAGAGAACCATTGATAGAAAGATTTCTTAAACATGGTTAGAGTATCACCCAGAGCATTTACTAAAATCTAAATACCAATACCCCAGCCAATGTCATTCTTATATCTGAATCTCCAAAAAAGAGAAAAAAAAAAAAACACATTTATCTAGCTTGCTAGTAGTTGTTATGAACCCGGAAACCTGAGACGCTCTGATCTCATGTTCTTATTTTACAGGTGAGAAATCTGAAGCTTAGAGAAGTTAGTTCTTTTAAGGTCACACAAGTAGTAAATGGTAGAGGCACAATGAGACTGGATATTAGATCTCCTGACATCTGATGTGACTTCATTTGTTCTTTTTTCAGAATTCTCTATGCTTATAAAGAACTGTGGGGACTTTAAAATGAACTCACAGCTATGATCCCAGTATTAGATTGCACCTATCTTTTCATTTAGGCGTGTTCTGACATAACCAGAAGCCTAGGGTGGCAGGATTATCATAGCTCTGTTGATATAAAAGATGCATTTCAGGGGCCTATAGTGTTAGAAAGTAACGGGCAACATTACTCGGAATTGATGGGAATTGTGCAGGCTGTATTGCATTAGCCTCAGTGTTGCTTGGTTCTTCTGGCCCTCCCTCCCCAGACTCAGGCCTGAGTCCTTCATGGAAGGAGACTGCAATAAAGCCTTGAGTACATGAAGTGAATAGAGACTTGCTTCCCTGGCACTAGGAGCTTCTGCAGCAGATGTTGATGGCTTCTGAATCAACAAAGACTTAGAACCACTCATCATCACAGAGTGGCAGCCTCTGTGCAGGAATCACAGCTGACAGAGAAGCAGAAGTGGTTAACTGGTGGCCTGGTGCTGAGAGCAAACTGGAGCTCAAGACATTTCTTATTCTGCTGCTATTAGCCATCCAAAAACCATGGGCTGGGAAACATGGCTCCTGGAAGCTTGGAATCAAAGCCTGGATTGGTGAAGGTCATAAACAATGCATACAAATAATTTTTAGATAATTTTAGAAAGGATCATGTATCAAAACCCAGTGATAAAAAGGAAATTCCTAAGAGGGTAATGATACATGAATGGTTTAAAATTTTCCCATAAAGATGTAGTTTAAAACTTTCTTTAAATAGGGGCTTTCTCATATATTTACAATTTTTATTATTCATAGTAATGACTCAGACTTCAGTGGGAAAGGAAGGGTAAAATGTGAAAGTCAATCTAAAGCAAAGATAGAACATCACCGAAGATTTTTAAAATGAATCCAAGTGGGCAGTGGTGGCACACACCTGGAATCCCAGCAACTCAAGAGGAGCACCAAAAGTCTGAGGTCAGCCTCAGCAACTTAGTGAGGTCCTAAGTAACTTAGTGAGACCCTGTCTTTAAAAATAAAAAGGACTGGCGATGTGGCTCAGTGACAAAGTACCCCTGGGTTCAATCACCAGTACCCCCCATCTATATTTATAGCATATAGTTCAACTTATCCTTAATTTCTGATAAACTCCTACATTTTAAGTCTAATTCTAACCACTCAGTGTTTCTCAAAGTGTGCATCAAGAACCACCTACTCCAGAATAGCCTAGGGAGGAGTGCTGGAAATGCAAGATTCTGAGTCCTCAAATTCTGATGGTACCTTTAGGAATCTGCATTTGTAATAGCTATCCCGGTGATTTGGGTGGCGGGGGGGGGGGGGGGGGGGGGGGGGAGGGGGAGTCTCTTCCTCTAGAATCTCTATAATGTCTTATACATATGATTACTTTTTCTTTCCTTTGTGAGCTAATAGCTCTTACTCAAATAAAAATTTCTGAGAATGAGAGTCTTGGGGAAAATTATCTCCTTTTTGAGTCTTTTCCTTATTGAGTCAATAAGCACTTGAAGTCATTATCAAAGGTTCCCTCTATCAGCATCCTCATTTGATTTTCCAGTTGACTATACTCCTGAGCTCTCGAGCAGGCTGTTGTAAAAAGCTAGTGTGAGAGGGGCTTAGAAACTGTACATATTGCACTTTAAATTTCTTTTCTGAAAAGTGTTCAAAGGGAGGCCCTTTTTCCAGAGAAGAAAAAAAGTAAGATATTTATATTTATGCTGACAAATAGATATATGAAACCCCAAGTCTTTATTTCTGAGTCATTATAAATAAATGTATTTTGAATATTTAAAGGATTTAAGAAATTCAGATCTGAGCTGCTGGCAATCATATAGCTTGATGAGACTTGTTTTACCCTGCTATTATCTCCATGAAGCATGGAATTAGATTTTTGAAGGCTAAGTTTTCTAAACATCTCTCCTGGTTTTAAGTTTAGACATGTTTGGAAGCTTAATAAACCACAGCCCCCAAATCAAGGGCTTCTAATTTGGAAGCAGTTTTAGGCATTATCACCTAGGGTGGAGAAGTAATTCTGCATACCAATGCTTCATTTTTAGTTAAACTGTTCCAAAATTAGAAATTAAGACCAAAAAAAAAAAAAAAGCAATGAAGGAAAAATTATCTTCATGTAAATTCAAACATTTTTATTTATTCACACAGGTGAGGATTTTGGATTCTACCTCTTTGCTAGAGGGGAAAGGACTAAGGATGATCTAAGAATGCCTAAAAGTAGAAATGAGTTCCTGAAGATAAGCTTCTTGACATTCACTGTTTATCTCTACAGGCCGTCCTAAAGCAAATAGTTTAACTTGCACTCTCTCTGAAAGCATTTAATGGAAAAGTTAATTACCCCTTCTAGAATGCTTTTATCTTTCTAGGAGAGACCCTGCCCTAATATTCCCTTTATTTTCTTTCTTCTAACTTTATTTGGCTGCTATGCTGAACCCTTGATCCTAGAGAAGAAATGAGTTTTATGGATACTAAGATTTTTCTAATTGTATGACTTACATGGACTTCTGGGCTGAGTGTGGCTGTTTGGCTATGTTTGTCTTTCTCAAAGTCCCAATGAAAATCTTGCCAGAGGGGAAAACATCTTAATTCATTTGTTTGGCAGGAAAAAAAGTTATGAAATGTGTTTTTGTAAAAAATTCTGGAAGCAGTTGTGTACAGAGATCTTGACCAAAGGTAAGAAGTCATTTCTGCATCTCTCTCTTAAAAGCCACAGTGATGTCTTTCTCTGGAGAAAATGCAAAAGGGGGTTGGGAAGAATTCAGAATAGCTGGCTGGACATTTCTGGAAAGAGAAGTGAGGGGACAAAGAAGTAATACTTACTTTTATCCCATGATTTTTTTTTCCTGACAAATCTCATTCTTTTTAGGTGTGCATGCTGTTTCTCCACTTACAAAGGATCTTATATTCCCCCCTAATTTTTTTTCCTAAATAATTTGGGAAGGAGAAGAAGATGTAATATACATTCCTCAAATTTCTACTTTAGAAGAGTAATATAGAGATACTTATGATAAAACAGTGCACTGTAGTTCAAAGTTTATTATAAAACATTACAGTGCTTTAGTTAAAGTCAGAAGTCCCTTTGGATGATATTAACCAGTGATGAGTATTAACCATGGATCACCATGATCTGCAGAGGGAACACTGTCATCGTCAACCACTGATCACAGCATAGCTTTCTAAGCAAGGTACCATGGTGCTGTTTGAGAAATGAGTTACTATTCTTTGTTGATCATCCCTTCTGCAGCAGGGCATATTATAGGGAAGACTCTTATTTGGGGCCTTTTTATTTTGGCATCACACTCTTTTATAATTTTTAAGCACTGGAAACGCAGCTGTACTTATAATTTAGGATTATTACAGCTAAGCAGGTTAAAACTACATATAGGATTGAGGGTATAGATTAGGGGTACAGGGCTTGCCTAGTATGCATGAGGCCCTGTGTTCAATCCTCAGCACTTCAAAACAACCACTACTACACACATTTACACACACACACACACACACACACACATATCTATAGACTTGTTTAATTTTATGACTGAAGTATTTTTCAGTGATCCTCATGAAAGTTTTAAACACTGGGAGAATTCTCAAGAAGCTACATACACATACACAAAATTGAACCAGCTATAGTTAAAAGCCAGCAAAGATCATTAAAGAAAACCAGGCCACAAAATTTCTTATGGCAGCACTAGAGCATCCTGACCACCTGAGAAAGATAAGTTGAGACCAAAATCATATCACTTTCACCAAGAGGGAAGTCAACCTTGTATAATAATATGAAATATTCTGTACATATAACTTTATTTGCTTTTCAGGACACTGCTAGGCCATAAGTCCACAGGTGATATTATTCACATGTTCAAGTAAAGGAAACAAACAACAAAAACAAAACAAAAAAGAACTAGAAAGCCACAAAATTTGGAGCACATCTTCTTACTTAAGAGCCAATAAACTTTCCATTGCACTTTGTTATTTTCTTACCTTTCTGTACTAGGGTGACAGTCATACTAACCACACAATGCTAAAACATGATGGAGTGAGATCCCTAGTAACCATCCTTTCAAGTAAGTTATGAGAATTAAACGAAGTCAACATAGGAAAAGCACTTAGGATAAAGCTTTCCAGTTATGTGCTTGAGTGTGTGTATCATACACAGATTTTTTATATATGGACATGCACAGACTTGCATAAATATTCTAGTACACACAAACACATACACGCCTTGAAAAGGGAAAAGTGACTAATAATTAGCACAAACAGGCTAGTAGGACACCTGTATCAGTCCTCTAACCTTAGA
Source organism: Urocitellus parryii (assembly GCF_045843805.1). Lineage (NCBI taxonomy): Eukaryota > Metazoa > Chordata > Mammalia > Rodentia > Sciuridae > Urocitellus > Urocitellus parryii. The sequence continues at coordinate 81,708,377 of NC_135540.1, forward strand.
GATCCCAAAATAAAAAGAAGTTTTCTTCAGTTTCTTCATCTAGTCCTGGAGAATAAATGTGTTTCTTTAGTCTGGGGGTGGGAGTGGAGGCTGGGATTGTGGCTCAGTGGTAAAGTGGTGGCCTAGCACATTCGAGGCCCTGGGTTCTGTCCTCAGCACCACATAAAAAAAATAAAGTAATAAAATAAACGTGTATTTAAAAAATAAAGTCCCAAATATCCAATCTAAAGTGGGAAAAGGAGAAGTTACTTTAGGAATATGATCTGTGAAGTAGAGTTACAAAGAACTTCCCCATCCCAGCCCAGCACCTACCTAGGTTACGCAGCCAGGGGCATTCTGCAGGCCCACCATGTGTTTCTTTCTCAACTTTGGGGCCACAGGACACTCCTATCAACTAAAATGCTTTCTGAGAAGGAAAGGGAAGTGGCTCAACTTCTTGACCTGTTTCCAGGTCACTTCTTGTTCAGGCTCAGTTCTCAGTTTTCTATACCATCTGTTTCACCTTGTTCCCTAAGGAATTTGGGGGAATTTCTAAGCTAATAGGGAGGGACGTTTGTGTGTGTGTGTGTGTTTGTGTGTGTGTGTGTGTGTGTGTGTGTGTGTTTGGGGGTGGCTGGCATTTGCCCATCTCTTCTAGTATCAGGGTGCTGCAGTAGTCCTTAATGCCCGGTAAATGACAAAATGACAATGTATCTCCTGCTAGGCAGGTGTAGTCACCATATAAGTCAGTTGTCTGGATAGTGGAGAGTCACCAAGGGGACTTATTAAACGACGGGAAGGAACAAAGTGTTCCAGAAGGAATTAAGAGACAGAAAGACTACAAACAAGGAGCTGAGGGAAGAAAAAACTCCAGGAGATACTAGAGAAGACGCCTAGCTGGTTCTCGAACAAGAAGAAAGAGAAAACCTAAAACCTCTTGGTGGATGCTAACATTGCATTTGCAGTGCAGGCGCTCGGGCAGCGTCTGTGCTGGGGCTCCAGGATTGACGCTGGCCGGGTGTTCTTCTCCACCTGAGCCTGCAGCACGGCTCGGGCTGGCAGGGCGTGGGGTTGGGAGAGTCCGGACAGACTGAGACTTGGGAGACAGAAGAAAAGCGCTGGACCCCTGAAGCAAGGCTGCTCACGGACTCCAGCACTAGGAAGAGCGGGGCGGGGGGGGGGGGAGTGTGTGTGGGGGTGTAACTGGGGGAGATGGCATTTCCTGGCCCCTTTTTCTGGGTGTTTCTGGTCCTGGTTGTTCAAGATTTCCCCCTTGGAGGTCACGTTCATCGGGCAGGGCACCCAAAGAAACATGCTGCGGGCAAGGAATTTTAATAGGGAACAAGCCACGTGGTTCGGGAGGGCCGGAGCTGGGAGCCCCACATCATCGAACTCGGGCGGGATTTTCTGCCCCTTCGCAGTGTCAACCCTGGGCCACACGCACTTGCAACTAGTCTTAGCGGCTGGGCTGCGACTGCAACCTCTAGGCTCTGGATATTGTCGCACCACGGAATCTAGGAATGCGTTGCTGGGTCCTTGAGAACTTTCTCATGGGGAAATGGATTTGTCTCTCCAGTGCCGGCGAACTCAGAAATGTCTGTACGTCCCTTCCCAGACCCTCTGGTTTTCGCAGGCCTGTGGGCATAAGCTGTACCCCGCAAGCACATCCTGGAAAATACTAATGACTCTGCCCACGAACGCCTCAGAGAAGCACAGACAAATGAAGAGAAGAACTAGGAATCTGCTTGACTGTACACCTGGAGTTCGCAGATTCTAAGCGCCGGGTCAATCCTAGGTATTCTTCCACTGATTGGGACACAATAATGCGGGTGATGCAATTGGCTGGCTTTAGGACCCGCGGTTCTGGCACTTCATGCTCGGGCCACCTGGCGCGGACTTTTGGGATTAGCTTGACTCCACGCCTACATGACCCTGTAACCTTGCTTCTCCAGCAGCTGTGTGAAGACATTTACCTTCACAGCTGCAGCCAGTGACCCCAACGAACTCCCAAGATAGGCGGGATCATAAAATACGAGAAACTTCCTTCTGAGAAGGTCGAAATAGAGGAGAGGATTACTATACATCTGAAGGCTTGAAAATGCAGCATTAAAATAAAACATTTCTGAGTTTGCCTTGGCTAAAGGAAAAACTAGTCTTGGAAAACCTTTACCCCTACTTCCCACTAAAATGGTCTTGTGGGCCGATTGAGCAGCACACCTACCAAGCCCTAAAGTGTCTGCCAGGAACACACCTACCAGGATCTCCTGGGCAATAGCTTAGCCAAAGCTCTGCATCCTTTCTGGTTGTATGATTAAACGATGGGAAGGAACAAAGTGCTCCAGAAGGGATTAAGAGAAAGACTACAAGTGAGGAGCTGAGGGAAGGAAAATCAGGAGACACTAAAGAAGAAGTCCAGCTGGTTCTAGAACATGAGCCTGTGAAGAACCACACAAAAGAAAACACAGGGGCTGCTCTGAGTGTCTGCATTCATTCATCCTTCAGAAAACGTGATTCCAGACCATGAGGAAATCCTTGACAAAAAGCAATATTTGTCTACCTTTGTCCAGAACCCATTTCATTCCTATCTGAATTCCTAGCAGATAATGAAATTGCCTTGCTGAAAGAGATTCCAGAAGAGCCAGATGGAAAAGAAAAAGGATTTCCAGGTTTTTTGAAAGTTAGGCCCCAGGCAGGACAGCACACGCTTCTTTGTTTTTAATGGATTTTTTTGCTCCAGAGACCTGATAGTGTGGACAATGTAGTCTGCCTGTTGGGTATTATGATTTATGACTCTCTTGAGGCCCATTTTTCGTTCATCTTCAGATATTTTTCTCACTTCTTGTCATCCAATTTTCTTCACGACCAATCTTGGTCTTTCTTTAGAAAGCTCCCTTTAGGTTCAATTGGTTAGCTTATTAGAAAAAAAAAACAATTCTTCAGGGCTAAAAGTAATTTAAAGATCATAGAACATACCTCACTCATTTTATAGGTGAGAGAACCAAGCTGGGGGAGATCATATGATGTGTCAACCAAGATGCAGGGTCACACTAGTCAAGAGATAGAAATAGAACTGTTCTTCTCACCACACCTTGATGGGAATGAATGTAACAGATCATCAAACTGTTGATTAGGAAAAGTGAAAGCAGGACTCAAAGAAACATAGCACCCCAAAAAATGTATTTGGATGATCCCAAGGAAGCCAATGCTTTTTAACCAAGATGGTCAAACACCCTGTAAATATATATCTATGCCCCACACCTCATCTCTACCTGCCCCTTACTCTAAATCATAACTTGTTTTGTGGTGGCGTTAAGAAAATGAAGGTTTTAAAATACTTTAAGGAAAAGCTATTGAAAAGTCTGTAGGGACCTTGTGTAATTTCTGGATTCAGACTTTTTCAAAAATGTCTCTCAGACATAGGGGGAGGTAGGCAGGATGTGAAATAAGGAGGGGAAAAATAGGAGAGCTGGCACCTATGACAGCTAAAGCAGTGCACTATTTCTAGAACATACATAGAGTCTTTGGAGATGCCAATAGATTATGAGCAAACTACCATAAGAAAGACCTAAGGGATCATTGTTCATTTGGTTTTGTGTCTAATAGTTACTGGATATACCACTCACACAAATACGTTTCCATTTAACTAAGAATATTGTCAGCATAAGAGTGCAGAGGAACTTTTCATACAGGAAAAGGAGGAGTGTTATCATTTCTTCTGTATGAGAATGTTTCAGGACCAGTTTTTTGTTTGCTTGTTGTTTCCATAAGCTGTGTGGATGGTGAAGTCTTTAGAAGGAAAACTGGGTCCTGCAATACATGGACTCAAACCAGTATCTTTTCATCGTGATTTCTTGAGAAACTCTCTACCAGGGCCTCTTAATAGATAACAAAGGATTGAAGGGTTTTGGAATATACCATACTCTTCCACGTAGGAATCACTACTAGAACCTAAAGTGGGCCTTTCATCTGTTTTCCCACATACAGATCTGAAAATTATCTCCCAGCATTTATAAAGATGCTCTTTACCCTGCCATGAAAAGAATGCAGACATCCCAGTGACAGGTTAGTTGCATAGGGCATTTTGTCTAAATGAGTTCTTTGCTCAAGAAGCCCAAAACTTTGCAGCTAAATATTTCCCAAGTGATAATCATAACTCATCTTCTTTTAGACTCGACTTAAAATAAATAAATTCAAATGGGAAAAGGCTATTATCCCTCTCTTCTGCTACCTCTTTCCCTCTTTTCAGTCAATGAAAATAAATGGCATTTATTCAAAAGCATAGTACTTAACTACTAAAGAATGTTAAAAACTTTCCAAATAGTTGCTTTGAAGAAAATAGTCATTTATTGTCAAAGCATCCAACATACCCGGATAAACTATAAAGTTTAATAAATCTTTTCAGGGATAAAAGAAACACATAACTATTCAGACTTCATTTCACTGGCACAAAATTACACTTTGTATTAAAAGGAAATACATATTTACATAATTGATGACATTCTTCATTGAAGCCCATAATCATTTCATGATACATGCACTTTCCCCTGGAAACTTAAATTGAATGGTGACCCCCTTTTTATGCATTTTGTTTACTTTTGTAAGAACACAAGCTGTCATCAAGAAATGCAGAAAGCATTTCATCCTCCTCCATTACTTTATATATAAAATAAATTTTGCCCTTACATATAATTATTACATCTAAACCGTAAGTGCTTAATAATTTAAGTAGAAACGTATGACAAATGCATCAATATGTTGCAATATATGACATTTTTTAAAATGTACTTTTGTTTTTGGGAAAGTGAAAATGCGTGCATTCAAAAGAAAAACCCCTCCATCAAAAATCCACCATCATGTGTGTGTGTGTGTGTGTGTGTGTGTGTGTGTGTGTGTGGTGTGTCTCGGGTAAACACTGAATAAGAAGGCTCCTGGGGTTGGGGCACGTTTGTGTGTGCCCTTGTATGTTGGTGCAGTGTTTGGGGGCACAAGGAAGTGGTGGATGTCCTCGCGTGTACTCCCGCAGGTGGCTAGACTGCTAGCCAGCGCCGGGAAAGCTGAGGTCCTTTCCGTGTCAATTGTGCGAGGTCATGTGCCTAGACAGGTGGTGGCGCTCCCTGAAGGACTCATTGCAAATGGGGCACTTGAGTTTCTCCTCCCGCCGCCGCTTCACCAAGGGCTCCATCGCATACTCCTTTTTGTGGTGCGACCTCATGTGGTACACTAGGTCGGAGGTCATGCGGAAAGAGGCGTTGCACTTGGCGCACCAGTTCTGCGCGGGCAGACACAGCGAGGTGAAGGAGGGCGGCAGCAGTGTGAGCGCCGACGGCAGCTGCAATTGCAGGGGCCCAGCGGCCGCGGCAGCCGCAGCTGCAGCCGCCGCCGAGCTCTTGGGCCAGAAGGCTGTGGCATAGAGGAAGGGGCTCTGCTTGGGCAGGCTGCCACCGCCACTCTGCAGGGCCCCGCAACCTCCGTTCAGGTCCGCGGCCCCCTGGAGCTTCACTGCCAGAGGGTCAGCAGCGGCCGGGTAGAGTCTGGTGGGACCCACGCCATCGCCGGGATGGCAGGGCTCGAGCGCGCCCAACTTCTGGCCCAGCACCAGCGGGGACAGCTGTGAGAAGGAGCGCGCCGGCTGCGAGAAGGCGCTTTTGCGTTCGTCGGATGCTGCGCCCTGGCCACCGCCCGCACTACCTGAACCTGCTGACCCAGCGCCGCCCCCTGCGCCGTTGCCTCCGGAGGCGCCCAGCTGTGGCACCGAAGTGAAGGCGCTGCCCCGCGCGGGACTACCGCCCTCCAGCCTGCTGGGCAACGGGCCCCCAGGCCGCGGGGCCAGCAGCTTCTCCGCGCCTGCCGGAGACGCAGCCGCTGGCGTGGAAGAGCCACCGCCACCACCTGCGTCGTGATCCTCGGCAGTGGTGCTCCCACCATCCACAGTCGCCTCCTCCTGCAGGCCGGCCCCGCGGCCAGCCTTCTTCACCTCCACGAAGGCGCTGCGCTTCGCCTCGCCGGTCTCGGGGCTGGGTGGCGCGAAGAGGCGGCCGTTTTCTTCCAGGCTGAAGTAGCTGCCAGAAGCGCGGTACTGCTGCGGCGTGCAGACCAAATCCTCCTTGGAGGCTGGCAGGGGCCGCTCGGCGAAGCGCGCCCGGCCCCCCACCAACCCGGCCCCACCGCCTCCGCCGCCCTCCACAGCCTCCTCCGGGAATTTCCTCTTCCCTTTGCAGACGCCGGTGGCGATGCCGTCGGGACTCAGCTCCGCCTCCTGGTGGCCTGCACTGCCGCTGCTGCTGCTGCTGCTGCTGCTGCTGAGACTTTGGGCCGGGGAGCAGCTGCTGCCTCCCCGGGAATTTTCCAGTTCCCGGGCCAGGTTGTGAAAGTCTGTGGATGGCTTTGCGCTGCTGCCGCCGGCGGCGGCGGGTGGGTTGCTGCTGTCCGGAGAGGGGGCCGGGTAATGATGGATGGGGCCAGCCTTGCAGAATTTGGGACCCGGACCCAATGGCGTCTCCTGTTGCTGCTGCTGGTGGTGGTCTTTACCGCCTCCTCCGCCCCCGTGGTCTTTGGTGCCCACACCGCCGCTTTGTTCGTCGTGGGGACTCAGATCAGCGCTGTGAAGTCTCTTGGGGCAGCGGAAACGCAGATGCGCTACGTAGGGGAACTCAAACTGGAAACGTTGGCTGCATTCCAGGCATGTGTAAGGGGACGACCCTGCTTAGTGAGCAAACACCACACACGCACAGCACATGATTACTCAGCATCTCTCGCAGGCCACTTTGCCATCATCCCCTTCACAAATCCACTTTTATCTTTCAGGGTCTGAGTGCCCGAGAAAAAGAATACACCATCTGACCTTAACTAACTTTGCTTCCTGCTTTGGGGGAGTACAGTAATCAAACACGTGTGCCCCTACCTATCCTCGCCTGTCTGTCCCAGTTTCATTCTGTACTACCCCTCAGAAGCTCCCGGTAAGAGTCGCAAAGGTAGAAAGGGCGCACCAAGGCGCCCGGGTGAGACCCCGCTGTTCCCAGCACCTCTCCCCAGCTAGCGAGGGGCCCTCATGCAGGTCGCAAAACCAACCTACCATTCATTTTGTTGTGGGATCTAGAGGGGCAGAGTAAGAGTAACTCAGTCAGTTCTTTCCCGTACCAAACTAGTAATTCCTCATCTTTGGCAATCCTGCGGAGAGAGCGGTAAAACAGCTGTCCGTTTTTTATATAGGCTTCAAGGTTCTGTTCTTCTTTATCTCTGGCTGATTGGACCAGCCGCAGCCACATGAGACCTTCTGAGGAACCATTTGCCGCTGAAGTGTCTACCTACAGTTCAAAATAGAAGAAAGAAGACAAGAGGGAGGGGAGAAGGATACCCAATAAGAGAAAGAAACCAGAGAAACTAGGATAATTTCCTATGTCTTTTCCAAAGAATCATCTGAGACCAAGCTTCCAAAACTTGACTAAGTTGGAATACATGCCTATGTTTTTAACCAGTAGACAGGAAAACCATCCTTTGAAATTTTACATCAATCATATAGATTATTTAAGTGATCATTTCCACATATTGGTTGAATACTAGATGAGGAAATTCCTTTTTACAATATGAATTAGTGTTCCTCTCTTCAGAATTTATTTCCAAATTATCTTACATTACTAAAATCTGGAGAATTTTGTTTGGGGAAGTAAAAGGCAAACTTAGATCTTAGAAATTATTCTGTGGCACTCATCTTCCTAATTTTGGCATGGACAATTAATGGCTTTTCTTTGTAAAGGCAGAATAGGAAGTGAGAGGCCTGATCAAATTCAAACATATGGACTGATGCTATGCTGTCAAAACAATTAACATTTTTACCTAAATACAAACTCTGGTCACTAGCTAATGTTATCAAAAGAATGTAATACTTAAGAGATGGGGAGGCCTCCTAGGTTGGAAAGTAAAAGTACTCACAGAAAGTACTTAGTATGCAAATAGCTTCAGTCCCAGTGAAATCTCCCAGAGAGTTTAGGAAGTCACATTCATCAAGAGGAAAACCCAGAACTGAGATACTGATTCAGACATTTCTAGCATTCCCTATCAAATTTTGTCATGTATTCCAGAAAAGCAGTTGACAACAATTTGAGTTTAATTTTTCTTCTCTAATTTTAGGTGTGTAAACCAATATTGCTTGCATTATTGCATTTTCTACATTTAAAACCTGTCTCTACTTGTCATTAAAATGACTAAGAATCCATTTTCAATAGGACTTTATCCTCATACACCTACACAGTACCAATGGAGACTTACCCGAAAGATATAAGGTACTGTTCTCTTATCAGTGGACTTGAGAGCTATGAAAGCTATGCTGTCATACAGGGAAGTATGGCTCAGAACACAGGGACCGAATATAGCATTCTCAGGGATGTCGCAGGTTGTATAAACGCTGGTAAAAATATCTGTCAGACATTGTTGGACAGCCTTGGCATCTCCATCCCAGATGCCCCGCTGGATGCCTGAATCCTCCATCACTAGAGAAAGATACACAAGATAGGGAAGTGAGATACATTATTGCTTTTCCTGCTTTGAACCCAGGCAGAGCACTTCCACTACTAGACAGATTTTTTCTTGTACTTGCCTGATTTTTTTTCCTAGCTCATATGTTTAAAATAAAGCAGATTAATCTGGCATATATAAAAAATGCCAACTAAGAAGTAGTTTCCTCTTCTTCTTCTTCTTAAATTTAATAATCAGAATGATAGGAGATTCAGAAAAGAAAAGAAAGAGCTAGGAAAGACTAGATCATTTATTTGTGCAGTACTTTGGCAATAGATGGAGTTTGGGGTGAAGATAAGGAAAGAAAAACATTTTTTAAAACCAACCTATATCAAATTTCTTAAGTGAAAGAAACTTAACCCTTGAAGAAAAGATCTTATCTTTCTATATATTGAACTGAGTGTCTAAGAGCTGTTTTTTTCCTTTTCTTCCAAAGAGGGAAGCAGCATTAGCAAGCAGGCAGAGACAGCGGAGCATGGCGAATGGATTTCAAGTGGAGTGTCAGGGCCACTAATTCCGTGTCAGCTAACCTTTCTCTGCAGCCTACAAGAAGGGACGTATGTCTGCTCATTACCATAATCCAACACTGTCCCTCCGAGGCTTTAATTAAAAGCAGCAAGCAGAGGTAATTATTTTTTTTCTCGACATGCTTATTTATGGATGAGGGTGAATCCCAGTTACCTTGTTATACAAGAGGGTGTATTGAGTTTCCTGTGGCCCATGAAGTGAGGAGGTACAGGGCAAGTCTGAGGTGTCCCCTGTCTGAAATACCGTGTGTAATGACTGGTGAATTCTTTTTTCCCCAGATACGACCCTGTTTGGGCAAGAGGGGGCAGCCCTGCTTGAATAGTCCTCAGTGGGCTCTCCAGCTGTTTAATCCGCAGCAGTTTAGAAAGTAAAGCCCCAATGGAAGGTTCTCTATTAAGCTGTCATAAAGGGACATTTCCCTTCCTCTGTCACTGGACACCCCCTACAAGGCTTATCACTTAAAAGAAAAAAAAAAAAAACTCCAGATATTTAAAAATTTTAGACTAATTCTGAAGTAGCTGCATTGTTTGCTCTTTATGACTAATCAAAATATTTCTCCAAGTTGGTTTTCTCCTAATCTAAAGGTAGTTTTTCCCCACCCTTGGCAATGATCTCTTTATATTTTGTATAATTTAAGTAGCGGGAAAGAGTAGACCTCATTCTTTTCCTGCAAAGCTATACATTAGGTAATAATATTAGCAAAGTCTATTTTTATCTTAATGTCTATTAACCAATTAGTCTTTCAAATGTGATGACAAAGTAGTGTCTTTTTCATCGTCTTCCTTTTCAGCTAGCGGAGCCTAAAACTTTGGTCAGCCTTTTCCCGTATTCCCCAAATGACAAGTGCTGGTCTGTATCTACCAGACAGCAGAAATAAAGAAAATACCCATAAAGTACAAATTTTATTGTGCTACACAATTTATCCCTGTGCATTTTTAAGCCCACACGAGGTAGCCTTCCTCATGTCCAATTGCAAATTAAAATGCATTTTTTTAAAAAGGACTTATCATCTTTTCAAGCGAATCCTATTTTCCCTTTCTCAATTTCCTCTAGTTTAGCGTTTTATGTTCTAATTTTTCTCTTCTTTTAAAAGTCTCTTTCACACAAGCGTTTCATTGTGCCTGGAGGTCGCCCGCCACTTCGGGCAACAGAAGGGACGCAGTCATTAAAATGCAGTTCTACCTAACAATACGGTGAAAAGGTCCTCGCTATGCCGCGCTAATAGCCGTCAGCTTAGCCACCGCAGCCGCCACGAGCCTCAAGCCGGTCACAATAACCCGTGGGCAAGAGCCTGGGCTCGCTAACCCGCGCGCAGTCGCCTTTGCGACCCAACCTCTCACAGCTCTGCGTCCTGCTCTAGGCCCAGGGTTCTCATCCACCAGGGGGATCCTCCCCAGAGCCGACGGGACTAGCTGAAAGCTGGTCGCTGCTGCCGGTCGCTCGCCCTCCCCTCTAGGCAGGCATTGTCTGGCTGCTGCGCTCTGCCCAGTCCCTTGCTTCTCGGGCAAAGTGCTCCCCAACAGCTCCTCCTTTTGTATAATCTTATTGGCAGTAGAGATCCCCTTAATAATCATTTTCCCCTGCTCTTCTAGAAAACCAGGAGAAGAGGACAAAAATTTCCACTCTTCCCACCAAACCTGCCTTCTCCCATCCCCCTCCCACATCAATGTAAATAGACTTACCAGGAATAAGGTCAGAATCTAATCGCCCAAATAAGGCCACCTGGACCGGGAAGATGCAATCGAGTGTTTCTTTTTGCCTATTGTATCAGTGTATTTCCATGTCAAGAGGTGTTGGTGTTGCTGTCTTGTAGGCTCTTCCTAAAGAGAGGAGAGATGGAGAGATGGGGAGAGAAAGATGAGGGGAGGGTAAGAGAGAGAGAGAGAGAGAGAGAGAGAGAGAGAGAGAGAGAGAGAGAGAAACGGAGAGAGTTGTACAGATGGACCCGATGCAGTGACTGACTGGCACGCAGACACACACTTTTTGTTTGCTGCACATAATCTGCCCAATGACGCGTGACAGCCCACGTCCCCTCCCTTTAACTCTTTGCTGGGCTGGGCGCTCCCTCCGGCGCCGCCTGCCTGGAAGCCTTCTCCCTGGCCTGCTGGAAGCCTTCTCCCGAGTCTGCCCCGTGCCTCAAGAATCCAGAGCACCTTCCCGAGTGGCAACGCTTCTTCAAGAGCGGCCGGTCCAACTCTACCTAAAAGCTTGGGCCCTCTGGTACTGCTAGGAGGGGGAAATCAGTTTCAGGATCGGAAAGAAAGGTATCCAAAAGACTGTAGACGGGCTTTTTCCGTTTTGCTGGGAGTTTGGAGGACCTAGGTCAGAGAGCTGGACATGTAGCATGTGCGTGGACCCCGCGCATGTATTTCCAGAGTTTGAGTTCTGTGGACCAGGGAGAGTTGTGGGATTATTCAGGAGGGATTCTGGGCCACTGAGCTGCCGCTGATTTGCGAAACTATTGCCTGGGGGGGGGGGGGTGATAAAATGGGGGTGGGGGTGGGGTGGGAGCTGTCTTTACAAGTGCTCACACTACTAATCCCTCCCCCGCAAAATTGGAAGGGGCCGTACTTGGGTGAAAACTTGGCTTAAGCTTCCCGTGGCCCAGGAGATGGGTAAGGGGATAAAGTGGAGTTGTCGCCAGACCTCCAAAGGGTACTTATACTGGTCTTCGGGTCCCAGTACACTGGTACCTGGGCAGGGACGGGAGGACATTCAAGGGAAGAGCCCAAGTTACCGGACAAGATGTTTCTGCATTTACACCCTCTGTGTTATGGGTTCTGAGTAGTCCCCGAGGGGTCCCATAGTGGGAGTAGCCAGTACTGTAAGACGTCGGTGTGGGAATGATTTAGAGTAAAAATTATTACCGAGATGGACTCCAAAGAGCTTTTTCACGTCCAGTCGGTGATGGAGGAGTGGATGGAGTTGCCCAGGCCGTCTCCGGAGCCTCGTTTGTGCTCTAAGCTACTTAGAGGCTCCACTTACCCTTTAGTGCAGCAGCTGATGTTAATGACTTGAGGTCTTTAACAGCCTGAAAGTTGACAATTTCGCAGGGGCCTTCGGGGCTCCTTTTCACTGTTCAGCTCTCTACTCCTAAGGGAAGAAAGACCTTTGGGTGGTATAGCTGATCCCTCAATTCCCACCCACACTATCACTACATTGAAGTGGGCAATCTGTCAGCTTTAGGATAAATCGGATTGTGTAGCCGGCTAAAGGGCAAGAGGCAGAACCACGATTTGAAGAGGAGACAATCTCGGTCAGGCTCCCACCCCCAGGGTTGAAATAAGGTGAGTATAATAGGGGTTGGCAAAAAGCCTCTTACTGTGTTAGTTGGATCCATTCACAGCTCTGAGACCTCTCCCTATAACCCAGGGGTCAACAAGGCATTGAATGTCTTTCCTTGCAGGCGCCTGCCCTCCATGGAGGCAGGAGATGGAAGGATCTTGCAAAGCAGAAGTGAAATGTAGGGTAATTTCCCAATGAGTTCATTTCCATAGGGTCTCTTCTCCCAGTTTATCTTACCTGGTCAGCACCCCACACAAGTTTGCAGTCCTTCAGATCAGACAGAGCCTCTACCTAGATTAAGGTGGGACCCAATAAGGAAAGGGCTACAAAAATCTCCATATATGGGAGAAAGGGCAGAATTTTCCCTTCACTTGCAGGTTAGCTACTGATTGTTCAAAGAAAGCTTCTAGAACTGCAGGGTTTTTTTTTTTTTTCATCTTAAGGTGTCATTTCTCTTATGCAAATATATGCAGTTTTAAGTAGTTTGCCTGAGTGACCCCTAATAACAGAGGCTCAGTACAATGAAGGCTAGCATGTCTGCATATGAAAATCTGCAGCTGTATTTAGTTATCTTGATGGCTGCTCCATCATGTCTCATATTCAACTGTCCTCTCTCCATCCCAATCATTTCTTTAAAGGACCGGTGGGAGAGTTACAAATGTTGAAAAGATTGCTTCAAACATCTGGGGAAAAAACACTCAAGACTGAAGAATAATGGCAAGATTCTTAAGTGAAATGAGAGAAGAGAAGAAAAAGAAAGAACAGGAGAAAAAGGACAGCAAGTTAAGACTCAAAAGTAGCCAAAACAGAAGTGCAGTCCTGCAGAAATCACAGCAAGATACAGCGTGTGCTGGGGTGGTGTGAGGGTGGTGTTCAGGAATTTAATTCCATTAATCTGAGGAATAGAACACTTCTTTGTGCCTGTTTTAGCTATTCTTTAGAAAACACACAGTTTGTCTTTTTCAGAAAAAAAGTCATCTGTCCATGCAAGCCACTTTTGTAATCCTATCACACACAGTAAATGTAAAAGCATCCACTCCAGAAGATGGGCATTTAGAAAAGAAGCTCTAAATGGAAGACATTTTTCTTGTGCCTTGCTTTTTTTCTTAAGTACAGAGAATTTCTCCTTTCTACTTTATACTATGTCTCTTTTACATATGAGACCTTGTCTCCAGTTTGTATAATACAAAGAGTGTTTCTGGTACTTAAAATGGGGGTGGGTAAACTTGACCTTTAAATCTCAAGCTAGAAAAGGACTACAATTGTATACATCAGAGAAAGGAGAGGTTTATTGAGAATCTGGCCTTCAGATGTTTCATCTCAGTTTCTTTTTCTTTTTCTCTTTCTTTCTTTTTCTCTTTCTTTCTTTCTTTCTTTCTTTTTTTTTTTTTTTGCCTAAATTAGATTCCTTCTCCTGCTTTTTAAAAAAATCCTCACATTATATGGATCCAACCAACTCTTTGTTTTATGGACCAAATGACTAACTTAACAACAGCAATAAAAATCAAATATGGGTAAGAAATTCATGCTTGGAGAGTTTTCCAGTATTTTAAGTAGTACACATTTTACATGGTAATATAAATGGTGTAAATGACAATCATTAATAGTAGATTTAAAAAAATCACAAATTATTTTTATTTCTCTAGAACTTCACAGGTTAGAACAGGTTAGAATGGTGCATAAACTACTTTGAAATCACTTACTGGAATACAGTGATACTAAATGAAGGGTTGAGGAATTTATTCAGTCTCAGACAGTACTATAAAAATATACCTCAGTCAATAGTTTTATGTAATTGACACGGAATGATGGGTTTATGCATACATTTGGAGCTCTTTTCCCTGGGATTTTATTTCCAATTAACTGGTTAGAAGAATGACAATGAAGAGTATGCTCACCTTATTCTGCTTTAGCAAGACTTCTTGTAATCATGGTAAAAATACACATGTAGACAACTGCAGTGTTGTTGGGAAGAGAAGTCTGGAGAGAAGTTGATGAATGATTCTGAAGTGATGCCTTTTATGACCTAAGTGAGAGGGTGGAGAATGAGTGAGAAAGGAAATCTGATTCTCAGTGAATATCAGAAGAAGAATGCTCTTTCTCTTCCAGGGTCCAGAAAATATCTTAACTTCTGCAATAGGAAACAAGTAAAAATAACCCTGCAAATAATCTTACTTTGAAGATTGTTATCCTATAAGAATGAAAACACATTGTTTTCCTATTCCAGGTCCCAGTTCATCCCTTCTAATTATTTTTCCAAAGCAATATACCAGCAAAGGTTTGCTTGTCAAAAGTGTGGCAATTCATAGTGAAAAGAAAATTGCACTTGAAGACAAGAGGATGCCAATGAAGCAGATGAAGCAGACGGTGGCAGCTCTTCCCTAAGTTTATTAATTTCCCACAGAGAGGTCTGTGCATGGGGCTATTGGGAGTTGTGGGAGACAGAGAATGGAACTTCATGGAGAAGTATTGTATTACCAACCCTGACATCCAGAATAAGGAACTTTCTAAGGGATAAACTTGACTGATTACTTGTACATGAAGGAGAAACAGAAATAATGGTTTGGTGGGTAGGGAAAAACCACCAGTCTTGTGCCAAAAGTGTTGTTCAGAGGATTGTTAACTAATTTCTTTTGCCTTTTGTCAGGAGAATGATAATTGGGAGTTTAAGAAGGGAAAGAGGGGAGCTGGGGATATAGCTTGCCTTGCATGCACAAGGCCTTGGGTTCAATCCCCAGCACCACACACAAAAGAGAGAGAGAGAGAGAGAGAGAGAGAGAGAGAGAGAGAGAGAGAGAGAGAGAATCTTAATCTGATTATTTCTTTATTATATCTTGATGAGTAAAGAAGAGCTGCTGCTGAACTGCAGAAGGGCTTATAGGGAATGAGGGGGGCACCCTATATTTTTATAAGTATACATGACAAGCTCTGTTTAGGTCTGGTCATTACACCAAGTATTTGGGTTGGTTCACTGGGTGATAAATGAGTGGATGTTACCCAGGCTGGTCCTGAGAAAGCCAGAGACTCAGGAGTGGATAATTCTGTAGCCTTGAAGAAGATCTTCAATTCTGACTGTAGAAATCATGATTCTGGATTCACTTTTGTCTGCTTCTCAATAAACACTACTGTTTTAATGCTGATGATGATACCACTAGTATTATCATCATGATTAAAAATCTCCCTTTCTCAAGTTTAAAATCTTTCTCTGTGAGGAATGATAATTCCATTTACACTTCTTTTGGAGTTCATCATTGCAAGTTTTGTGTTGCCCTCTCCTGTTAAATTCTACTGGATCTGACTTGTAGTCAACTGGCTCAATGGCTTCAGTGTATGACTTTCAGAAGAGCTAACAAACTAAAGTGATCTACTACAGATCTGAAATCAATGCCTCATGCTCATCTATGTGTGATTTCGGAACCAAATCAAATATCTTGATCTGCTAGAGTATCCTAGCTGTTATGCCCCTCCCTAAGATAAATGTCTAGAGATATAGCAAGGAACAGCTGGTTTTCTGTCAGTCTCACACATTCAAAAACTCTTCTCAGACTCAGACACCACAGACATTGAGCAGATCTCAGAATAGGGTTATGGGGAGGAAATAGAGCCAAGTCATAGTCTCATAGTGGGTCAGTCAGTCAGTCTGTCAATCAGTCACATCAAGCCTCCTCACTCTCTGGTCCAGGTTTTCCATACAAAGGGATCCTGTGGGTGTCTAGAAATATCAAATGAGATTTTTGAGAAGACTGACCATAGGCCTTGGGAATGACACCAACATGAGAGGCTATACATTAAATTTCTTCACTCAACCAGGAAGAAAGAACATTATCCCCAAATTCAGCACTTGAGTTTCATCCCTTTTCTTCTCCAATTTAGGTTTGGTATAATTCCTGAGTTAATAAGGGAGGCACTGATTTATTTACAGGCAGTGTGTACTTCCTGGGCAGACTCTTCCCTAGCATTATATTCCAACTGGCCTTCTAAGTTGTGCACTTTGACTGTGAGAAATCAGGTTGCTGGCAATGAGAGGGCAGAAAGCTTTGCTCTCCTGGGGAAGGGGTCTAGGCAAAGGGAACACATGCTCAGGCCTTTTGGGCTTGGATGTACTCATGCCGTACTTCCCTGAGACCTGAGGAGACAGAAAGTGATATGAACTAGTAACCACAACTATGATAATTTACATTGCTTTGTAAATATCCAGACACCCAAATTGCTTCCCTGTTTATAATGCCAATTAATCTATTTGAATGAAGACCATTTTTCATAATTTCAATTCAAATGAATTGTGGGTATTTCATAAGTTAGCATCAGTAGAGAATCTCTTCCTAAACATTATATAGAAAGCCTACTGCTTTCATCAGATTTTTCTTTTTTTTTTATTCTTAAAGAATATCTTATTTATTATGCATCAGGGCTGACAGACCCTAAAATCAGTGCTGAGAATGCTTAAAATCTAACTTAAATTTAAATTCTGGGGTTGTCTAGTACAGTATCAGTTGAAATGCCAGCTTTATCAGATTCCTGTGTTCAAGGTATGACACTGAATGGGAAAGCATAGGGCCATAAGAATTGGAGATGGACATACAGGAGGATTAGAAAAGCTGAGAGTGGATTGAACCTCCAACCCTATAGAGTCTCCTTTGCCATCTGAAGTTGATAGGACTCTTCTTGCCTTGCTTGAATACTCCAAAGTGCTGTCCTGATGAGAATAATTATCTCCATGCTGTACTTTCATGGTTTGACTTACAAATTTTTTACTTTATTTCATCAGATTTTTCAAAAGCACTTAAAACTACCAGTGTGAGTCTTTTTTCATTGCTAATACTTGGAGAAGTAGTCTTCTAAAGAATTCAAAGATCTTGTCACAAACAATAGTAACATCATAAAGTCTATAAACAATACTGGACGTACATTACCAAGGGGAGGAACTAATTGACAGGAAGGATCAAAACTTATATTTGTTCTCTTGAACTTGAGTGAAAAGCTACTTACCACACTGTTGTATATAATATAATATATAATAACATAACTAAGATATCATTCATAATCTCTAATATTTTAAGAAAAACCTATGATTTAAAAATGAATACTATCCAGAATTTTCAAATAAATCCTTCATAAATTCCTAAGAATAAACACACTAAATATAGTGACCAGGATATTGATATTTTCTAGGCCTAGAACTCAATTTAAATACAAATAGCATTGTACTTGAGAAGATATAGTCTTGTGTGTTCACATGAGCATGTCTGTGTTTAAGACATCTAGAGGTAAATATTGTCAAAGGTAGTTCTAAAGAAAAAGAAATTTCAGGACTGTAATTTTCCTTGGCTGCATGTTCAAAAACTAGCTAGTGCTCCTGTTTTCATGTGAGATGGTTTTGAGAAACTAGTTTGTGTGAAGTAACATGGTAGAGCAATGGGTCCTGGAAAGGCAAGTGGATAGAGTATAAAGAATACATTGAGTATAATTTTACTAACACCTTATGTGTGTATGAACAGATACCCCTCAAGCATAATCTAGAGTTTACCTAGGCCTTAGGAAATTAATCTTTCCAGATAAGAGGCTGGAGTTCCCCTGAACTTGTGAAAATATCCCAGAGAAAAAGCGACTGCTCTCAGAGTGCAGCGGGTTCCACTTCTTGTCTGGGGGACTGAATTAACTGCTCTGTCTCCAAGACCCCTAACAGCTGAGTGGAGCCCAAAGTTTGGGTAGCAAGACAAGAACTGCTAGACTGGGCAATTTCTGATGCCTGAATTCCATGGTGCCTATGTCTCAGTAAAATGCCCTGCGACAGAACTAAGAATGCATGGCCAAATGCCGGGCTTCAAAGTAGGCAAACAGGTCTCTCTAAGAGAGACAAGGCATCTGGCAGTACCTTGAAGGGCACACATCACTTCCACTACATTGGCGTTCATTTGTCCAAGAATGCAGAGCACTGATTTGGAATGTGACCCAGGCTGGACTAGCCCCCATCAGCTGTGGGGCTCACCTTACAGAAAGAGACTGGGCAAACCGTGAACTCAAGGCAGGTGAAGGCCACGAGGTGCAAGCAGTGCATTCCAGATGCAAAGCAAGAAGGAAGTTCAGTCCCCAAGGGCCAGCCGTGTTTCCCACACTCTCTAATCTCTTCCTTAGGGTGCCAACACTTGCCTCCCCTTGGCGATCACTTTTCGCGAAGAAAGACGTTCCTAGGGCAGGGTCTGAGAGAACAGCAATGCCTTTCACCCCAATACTACCCTTTACCTGCCCCTGCCCATGACTTTCCACGGTTGGTCACCCACGTCCCTCTCGCAGAGCGTTAGTCCCTGGTCCCGACTCTTATTAGCTAGGCTGCGGGTGACCTAGCTCAGCCTTGGTTTCCCTCCAGTTGAACTAAGGTTGGCAAGCGCTGCCTCCAGCATCGCAGTGAGGACTCAGTAAGGCAACCAGGGCGAGAGCGTTTTGGAAAGCCAGTTGCTGAGCAGATGGTAAGGGATTACTTCCAAGAGCCAGGGTTACTTTCATTTCAGTCTTGTACATCCCGGGGAGGCCTCAATACCTTTGTTAACGAACATTCTCCTTGGTTAGAAGTCTAGGGTACTGACCAAAGGACCAGCAACTCAGGCTCCGGCAGGCCACCCCACAACCCCACCAAGGGAACCGGACTGCCTGGGTTAGACTGGAGACCCCCTATCGGGAAATTAACTGACGTATGCTGTACATGTGGACTGAAGGCAATAAAGGAAACCATTTCATAAAGTTATTGTGAGGGCTGAGTTGCAATTTAGCAAGCACAGAGACCTTCACTGCCTTCACTTCTTTACTTTTTTTTTTTTCCACTAGAAAATTGGGGAAGCTTATTGAAGCTTTTTAAAGCTTCACCGAATGAAGGCTGAGGAGTTCTCCTTGTTGCTAGGAGATCGGATCGAGGTACTAGTGGATAAGTAGGCAGGTGGAATCTGTTCAGGATCTCTACTACCTCTGAAAGACCTCAAAGTTCCAATAAGCAGTTAGCCATTATCTTGCGCCTCGCTCCACCCCACACTGGCTTAAAGAAAGAGCAACCAATTTGCTCTGAAGGTCTGGCCTGGCAGATAGAGGTAGGGCTTCTCTCCCCAAACATACCCCCAATGCCCATTCTAGAGTCCTTTCTTTAGGCCTCCTTGAGGTGCCCGATTTGCAGCTTTGGAAACTCAGGATGGCAAGGTCTGATGCAGGGCGACTTTGTGGAATGAAAAATTTGTGAACGCCACCTTGGTTAACTCAAGCTCAGTGGCCAAAAGTCAGGGACTGCGAAAGATGCTGTTCAGAACAGAAGCTCACAAAGGAGCGGGCCTGTGGTCCGGGTGGGCGGCTCCGGCCCTCCCCTACACAGGGGGACCTGCAGGGGACCGCAGTGGGGCCTAGCTCACCAGCCACGTGGTTCTCACTCAATCCCGAGTAGGGCTACTTTTTCGCAAGGCCGCTCTCAGGCTCCGCTCCCCGCGCCAGCTCGCGGGCCACACTGGCAACACTGCAGCAGAATCCACGGACCTAGACTAGTAGAGTCCCGTGAGCCTGGCAGAGCCGCGTCTTCCAATCCCACGCTTTTTCTGTGCAGGCGCAGCCCGGAACAGACCAGTTGCTTTAGCCCCCACGCCCCATTCTCAGACTCCGTGAAATCTCCAGCCCTGCCCCGTGACCCGGTCACAAACTGTCTGATGTGGGTTCCCAGTAAAGGATCCAAGAAGCAGTAATATTAGAACGCGAAATTTGGGGTTCTGAACAGTTAACATTTGAACTCCGGGTCTGAAGTCTACAAGCTGTGAGTCTTTTGAGTTAATCACTTACCCCTCCGAACTTGTTTTCTTCTTTTGTAAAGTCCTTAGTAAAAGCATCTAACTCATAGAGTGAATATTGCAGGAGTAATCCTTGATTCAGGTGCCAGCTGGGTGACTTACTCTAGTTAGCATCTCTGGACTGCTTTTCCTGTGAAGCAGAGGGCTTTGTGATGATAGTAGCACTTAAGTCAAATGGTCATTAGAAGACTGAAGTGCTATAAGGCTGGCACAGCATTTGGCCTAGCACATAGGAAGAGCCCAAAGTTAGTCATTTAAAGCCCCTGAATGCCTGCCTTTTATTTTTTAAGGCTTATCTCCCCTGTTACACCTTTTCTCTTCTTTAGAGAGAAACAAGATACAAAGGTGCATGTTGGAATTTGAGGTGGTAGTGTTTGAAGAGTTGGGAGGAAGCTCTTTGTGGCAGAAAACTAGGTGACCTTTTGGGAAGCTGTCAACCTGGCGTTTCCTCTTCAGTTTCTAGGGGCAAGGTAAAAGAATTGGAAAGTCAGGGGAGAGGGGCTTGGAATAGGAAGGTGCTCAGCAAATGTTTCTTGATTGAAAATGGCATTTCAAAAATCAAGGAGACAAGGAGTCTGGAGTGGGAAGGGAAAGCCAGAGTTGGAATTGGCTGCCACCTCTTGGTGCCAAGCTGCCAGTAGGCATGTGGGTCTCTCTGCTAGGAACTCTTCTGTATGACATTATGGCCTCTGGGAGAGGAAGACCTCAAGGGGACAGGTTCTGAGGGCAGGAGAAGGGGTGTATGGAGAAGAGACACATCTCAGCAGTAGACAGAGCACACCTTCACACAAGAGAAGTGAAACTCAGGTGAGAGGAAAAGATATGGACATATCTTGGGGGAGATTAGGCCTCCAACAGAGGGTTGGATTTTGTATATCCTCCATAAGTTGAAAATTCAATTTGGGGTTCAGCATGTTAGGCTCACAAGCATCCCTCAATCATCTCAGAGGTCCCAGCTTTCAGAGTGGGAAGCATGCCTGCTTCACCATATGCCCCATCATTTCCCCTCTCCTTCAGCATCAGTATCCTCCTCTAATTTTTTGAATAGGAGCATTTAACATCCTTTTTCCCCTTTACTGATAATAGGATAATGGATGACGATGTTTTACCCAGCAACTAACAAGAGGTCCAGGAAAATATGGCCCCAAAGAGCATTTAAGACCATACCCTTCTGCTCTTTTCCTGAGGGCAGAGAATGCTGATGCAACAACCACCGAGGCTGTTCTAAAAACTTCTGGCTTTTAGTCTGCTCTACCTTCAGACCCTGACTAAAATGTGCTGTTACAGAAAGAAGAATAAAATAAAATAAAAACCAATTCCTCAGCGTTTGACCCCCAGGGCAAAGGAGACACTGGTGAGAAGGAGCCACAACTTGGAAAAAGATTTATTTTTCCTGGCCATAAATCTCATCCCCTTGTTCCTCTGCCCAACGAAGCATGATAAAGTCCTTTTCCATAAAGTATTCAGCATTAGAGCCACAAAGCTCCCCCAATCAGTAGCCATCTGCTTCTACCATAACTGCTGCTCCTGAAGCAGGGAAAGCAGCCGCACAGAAAGGGCACCACTGTTAGGCTGCTGGACAAATGAGGAGCCTGAATAGCTTTGGTTTTCCTTGTGTATCTGTATCTATAGAGACAGGAAAAGAAAGGCCGCATTATATTGATACAACAATTGTAAAACAAAACACGGAAGAGGCATCTAAAGGGCAATATCGCATGCATCAGGGGTCCCCAGATAAAAGGGGCTCTAACAGATTTATAGAAACCTTTAATTGGTTTTCAATTGAAAGCTAAAGAGGCTGGAGGGAAGCTGTGAAGAGTGGCAAAGTGCTCTCCTTCAGCCGTCTGGAGGCATGATCGATTTCATGGAGGGAGAAAAGAGGAACCCCTGAACCGCCCCGCCATTGGGCTTTCCTCTTTGGCCACTGATGTGATCTTAGGATCTCTCAAACACATTCTCCCTCTTTTCCTCCTTTCCTTCCTCCCTCTTTCAAACCAGTAGGCAAGTAGAGGAGGGAGAAAATGAATGAATAAATAAATAAATAAATAAATAAATAAATAAATAAATCTAACTTACTAGATCTGGGGGTGGAAAAGGATCCAAATCCTTGTAAAGGCCCACACTTTAAACCTAATCATCCACTTAGTATAGCGAGGCCTTTTTGAAAATAAACAAGAGTACCCTCAACCCCGCCCCAATTCTTTTTATTTCTAGACTCAAACCGGAAAAGCTAAGCATCCCAACAATCCTTCCACTTGGTGCATAGAGAGGTCTTTACTTGCGCCTTTGGGATTTACTTCAGTGCGGGTATCTCCACTGAGTTCGCAAGGCCCGCCTCATCCTTCACCCCTCCCTGTGCTGCGGCCGGCGGGGGACCCCACCCCCACCCTCACCCCAGCCTGGTAGGGCAGTGCCCACCCACGCGGCAGCTCTGGGCGTCGGTCTGTCTGTTCCTAAAGCTAATTTATTGGCCCGACCCTCCATTATCATTTTCAGCTTCTTAATTAATCAAAGATAAAAGGCAATGGCGCAAATTACGATTATGAGGGAACTGGAAGACGGTTTTGAATAAAATGGGAGAAGCGAAATATGATTAATTGAATGACATGATAGTGAAATCTCAAGTGCGAGGAACAGGTCGGGGAGGGGGGATGGCAAACTGATTCATCGGTGTTGCGGGTGAGCCTCTCCTCTGGCCCTAACATCATCCCAAAGGGACAGTCCCAAGCCTTAGAACAGGGAGAAAACGCCTTTCCAACTCTGCTCTCAACCCCACTCAGCGTCTAACGCCCAGCTAATCTCCCCACCTCTGCAGTAGCGCCCGCGACCGCACGAATTTGACTAAGGAGCCCAAGCCATGTAAGGAGTGCCCTACTCTATTATTAAGCGAATGTACCAGGAGTTTCCTCACTGTTTCCTCCTGTCCTGTCACTTTCCTCTAACAGAGGCTAACTCTGTGAAATTGCAGGAAAACAAGTCTAGTAGGTCAGTGATGGCATTGACTCCTGTAAGGGATTAATAGAGCCCTTGTCTGATGCTGCTTTCCAGAATTACGTTTGGGATTAAAAGGCTGACACCGCACAGGCACACATTTTGCATCCTCTGGTCCTTGTGATTAATGTTTCCGAGGGGATTTATTCTGGGAGCTTATGGAACGTGCTGGCGGGGTCTAAAGCCCCATAGCCGCGTAGCAGGAGCCTGTCTGAGGGCACAGTGGGCACGCGACAGCACGCTGGCAGATTAGAGGCAGCGTCAGATGCGTGCGGAGATATGAGGAACCTTTTAGTGTCCCTTTCTTCATCTTCCCAACCCCGAGAGTAGCTGCTTCGGAGGAAAACTAAGGACTATAGGGGAGGCTGACCTTAGGTCTTTTGGGATGTGTGTAAAGGGATACCCTCGTGTGTCCTGACTTTGATGGGAGGTAAGGGCTGAGTACCAAGCTATTGAACTTCATGCATCCGTCCAATAAGGGGGACCATAGATCTGTATTTTGGGGGAAGCGCCGCACCCCAACATATCACTCACTCACATAGCAAACTGTTGCTGTCTCCTATCCCTGGAACAGAATGACGTCAACCTCCAATAGTTGCCTTCCTCAGGGCTGCTTTCGGGGCCACCCAGGGAGGCACCTAGGGAGAGGAGCCTGAAACACATGACCTCCACGCCACCTTTTAGGGGCACATAAAACCTCACAGAATCGGTGTATGAACCCAAGGGGGAAACACAATATACAAGGAGGGAATCGGAGAGAAGGAAGAAAACCAGGAAAGAATGAGGGTAGGGAGAGGAGAGGAGAGGAGAGGAGAGGAGAGGAGAGGAGAGGAGAGGAGAGGAGAGAGAGAGAGAGAGAGAGAGACTCTGAAAAAGAGCGAGCGCGAGGGTGGTAGTGCGAGCAGTGAGATGAGAGGAGAAAAATGGGCAAGTAGGTGGTCGTGGCTGGCGGTAGGCATTACTGCTCTCAGGCAGAAGGGGGCACCTTTCCGATCCAAGCAGCCTTCGGCTGGGCTGGGCGGGACGCCCAGGCAGAGGCCGCCTCCTGCCCGGGTTTTGGGGTGCTGGGCGCCCCCTTCTGGCTTCCGCGAAGCCGCTCCCTGCTGTCGCGTGGGTGCTCTGGTCCAGCAATTGACCCTGGCTCAGTGGTTGGGACTGGGGAAAAAAAGGACAAGGGAGACAGTGGGGGTAGGTGGGGGTATTCCCCAGTGTCAGGCTTCCCCATCTATTCCCTGAGCAGCTCTCTGCGGCTTCCTTACCTGCGGCCGCAGGGCTCCTTTACCCAGAGCGAAGCTCCCGCGGGTCCCTCGGCATCCCCGCGCCACCCGCGGCCACACTCCCTCCCCAATGCGCGCTTGCGGAGGAGCCCGTCTGCCTTGCAAAGCGGTCCGGCTCTTCGCGGCAGCAGCTGGGAGGGAGGGAGCGACCGCCGGCTGCTGCCGGGCGGCGTCTGGGGGCCCGCGAGCCGAGCGCAAGAAGCCGCCATCTGGAGCCTCAGCAGCGGGCGGGGGTGGGAGTGCCAGGGAAGGGGCCTGGCGACAGGGCCCCCTCGTGCGAGGGGCAGGGGTGTGCGCGTGGGAGCGGCGCCTATAGGCTAGATTGATGGCGTGTGTGTCGTGGGAGGGCGTGTGTGAGGGGTATGGCCCCTGCGGAGGAGGAGCAGAGGCCTGCCTCTCGCAAGGGCCCCGGATTCCTGGAGAGCCCCAACTCCCAGGTTGAGAGAAAGTGCGGGAGACCAGCTTGGCATCCTCCCCCGGGTCCCCAGCTAATCTCTTTCTGGGATTGGCGATCTCGCTGGGAGAGGAGAACCGAAACACTCCTACAGGCGCAAGCACGCCTGGTCGGTCAGAAGCGGTTTTCTCATTTCCCTTTCCTCCCACCTTGTCCATCCCACTCCAGGAAACATTCCTTTCCAAACGGCAAGGATTTTTGGACACCTCCAACCTAAGAAAACTACTTCAGCCAGGACGTGGGACAGGCACTGACAGAATATCACCCTTGGGGATAAATACTGTCCAGTTTCCAGTGGACTGTGGAAAAAGAAAGAACAAGGGATGCTGCCAAAGGGAGTGGGGTGTGGGCAGCAGGTTAGCTTGGAAGAAGAGAGTAATGGGTGGGGTGGGGGGAGATGGGAAGTGTGGTATCTATCTACCCCTCCTTCAATTTCAGGTCCTTTCAGTGTTTTTATTTCTTTAACCTTTTAAACAAATTCCTTTCTTGAGTCTGGGTGGGGGTGGGGAGCAAACTCGTGGAAGAGTGTGGAGGAGGCTAGGGGAGATGCTTTGGGAACTCAGGGACTCCAGTTTCTATGCTATCTCTGAGGGAGACATCCTCCTAGGTGTAAGGAGAGCTGGTTGGGCATATGGACAGTGGCGAGTGATCTGAGTACAATGAATGAATGAATGAATGAATGAATGAATGAATGAATCACAGAAGAGGCAGACTCACTCTTACCCGAAGGCATTAAGAGACACCCCCACCCCCAGCTGTCTCATGTCCGGCAGAATGGCATTATGTAAAAGATCTGGCATGTCACCCAGTGGCACATCTGGTAGGTGTAGATGGCATTCATTAGCACGGGGCTTCTACTCTGCGGCATGCCAAAGCTCTGACAGAGATGCCCGCTGCCAATCATTCATTCGCTGCCAATCCCAGAGCGCGGTCGGGCGGGATGGCTCCCTTCCACTCTGGCACCCGGACTGGAGGAAACAATGTGTTGAGATATGAAAAAGATGAAAGCGGAGAGCTGAGGATGCGAAACACCCAACAGATGTATCCCGTGAGGAGATAACGGAGTGAAGAGTCATTTAGCAAGAAAGCATATGGAGGATCTCAGGAGGGAGGCTTGGGCAGGGGTCTGCCTTCCTAGGAAGGCAGGGGAACCCTTTAGATATCCGGAAGTTGAGGTTGTTTCTCTGAAAGCCAACTCCAAACCCCCTAGCTGCAAGACTTTCTTCTCTCTCTCCTTGGTTTGTCTCTTAGAAACCTACAGGACTCTGAAAAGATCAACACCTCTACGGTTGTCATAGCTTTCGGATGACCAAGATAAAAAGTGCCTACCTGTTTTGAACACTTTGCAGCATTCTCTTGGACATGTAATTTATGTTTGGAGAGGAGGATGCTGGGTTATCTTTACTGTACTTGAAAAGGAAAACACCTTTTTTCAGTTCCTAGCCATTCAAAGGTGATGAAGATGAAAAAACAAACAAACACATTGTTTAAAAGGCAAAGGAAAATTAAATTCAGAATCTAGGCTAGAGGTTATCTTAGACTGAGTGGTGATTAAACTGGCATTGGTGTATTGCTTTCCTTTTGCCATACCCGTTATATATATTCTTTTTATCCATTCAATATTTAATAAAACAACAGCAACAAAACTCACTTTTTAGAATTTGTGGGACTCAATATATAAGTTGAATATAAGCTAACAGCTTTTTATTTTACATATTTAGTAACTTTGAATGCATTGGCTCATGGTCATAATATAACCGTATAGGCATGTGTGTATTATATATAAAATTATGCATTTTAAATATATGCTATAAAATATTTGGGGCATATGCTACAAATTTATTCATAATTTACCTGAAATTCAAATTTAACGAGCATCCTATATATTTGTTTGCTACCTAGTAACCTTTACATTTATCTAACCACTTTGAATATGTCACAGTAAAACTGCAATGATTCCAGGCATCACATCATAGTTTTAAGCATAAAGAAAGGGATGGGACAAAGAGCTGTGATTGTTATCTTTTATCAGCAAAAGGGATACTTTCACTTTTCATTAGCAGGACCTGAGTCATCTGGCCATTGCTACCTTCAAAGTAGCCTTGAAAGTGTAAAAGGATAGGGAGGACTGGGAAGGGTTGTTGGGTTACAACCAATGGTATTTATAAAAAAAAAAAAAATCTGAAGGGAAAGGAAAATTAATGTTTGCACAAAACAAGAGTTGATTATCAAGCTTTATTACAAGTAAAAGTCTCAAAGTTATTTTTTTTTAAATTAAGTCTTGTGTTTTTCCTTATAGTCATTAAAGGGTTACTGTACTTGAATTTATTTTTAAAAAATATTTAGTTTTCAGTTTTAGGTGGACACAATATTTTACATTTATGTGGTTCTGAGGAAGGAACCCAGTACCTCATGCATGCTAGGCGAGCACTCTACCACAGAGTCACAATCCCAGCCCCTTGAATTTAGATATCATGAATTTCATCAAATTGTATTTCAAAATAAGGACTTGGGCTTAATCAATACATTCATTAAAAAGCTAAAAAATTGACTTATATTTAAATAAAATTAATCTTTGCAATAAAATATAAATAAAAGTTGTTAGAAAAAACTTAAATGAAATAAAGAAAACAGCTCTTGTTAGAAATACTTGAGTTCAATTCCAATTCTGTGTCACTAGGTATGTGACTTTGGGTATTTTACTTGTTTAAAACATTTTCTTCATCTGTAAAATGGGTTAGTAATGTTAATGCCTTGAAGAGTTATCATGGGTTTTCAAGATTATGACACACATTGAAGATTTTAAAATATGCTAACTCCCAGAAACCCAGCAGGAAACAGAATTCAGCCCTCCTGCAGCATACTGATACTACTTACAAAGCATAGCAGGGTTATGAGAACAAATGAGATGGTGAGTGCTATTGTGTGTCCCATCTGAAACTCCTGTAGAAATTTAATTCCTAATCTAATGGTATTGAGAGGTGATAGGACCTTTTCAAAGTTGTTAGATAAGTGGGGGTGGGGTGGGGGGGTGGGACACCACATTCATGAATGCTACTTTAGGGGAATGGGCTCAAACTCACCAGAGTGTATTGTTATACAGCAGGCCAAGCCTCTCTTGCTCCTCTCCTGTTCAGGCCTGCTTGCCTTTCTGTTTTTCCACCATGTTACAACGCAGTTTCAGGCCCTAGCCAGGTGTCAGCACCCTGCTCTTGGATTTTCTCAGCCTTAAGAACCAGGAGCTAAATCAAACCTCTTTCCCTTAAAAATTTACCAGTATCAAGTACTTTGTTATATAGAAAATGGACTAGTGAGGCACACAGAAACTAGCATAGCAAGAAGCTCTTAATATAGTAATTAGTATTTCTAGAGTTTGGTAAGGACCAGGACCTTGAAGGAGGACCCCAGTGAGAATATATAGAGACACAGCTACTGTCAGAGAGGGAGTGGTATAGCAAGGAAGGATCAGGGAATATCTTTATTTTCTCACATGCTCCAATTTCATGTTAATGTTGGAAACAACTGTCCAAACCCAACTAGAAACTGAATAGCAAGGTGATGGGGCATGCAGTGAATCTGCATTGGTCAGCTTCTGGGGAAGACAGAGCCTGGCACAGGAGGATGGAGAATGGATCTTGAACAGACAAATGAAGACTAACCAGCACAATACTATTATTATCCACAAATAAAATTCTCTGAAAATGCCTCCTACAAATGTTTCTTTTGTATACAATTCCAATTGGAAGTTCAAATTTAATGGGCTTTGTAAACTTAAGCATCCAAAGTTTTAAAGAGCCTTTAGGCTGAACTGTTTTCTATTAGCTCTCATGAAAGATTTCCAGAAGTCTTACAAGGCTTCCTAAGCCAAGACCTGGAAGAATTTTGGGGCACGCCCTTATTGACTTCCTTCCTTTGGGCATACCCAGGTCTCTCATCATTTTGTGGCTTCCTGTGTCACAACCAGTCTTGCTGTGCATGGTTAGTCACTTGCTGACTGTTATTTTCAAGGAAGCTAGACAGGCTTCAGCAAAAGATGACTACCTCATAACAAATCGAGCCCACAGCAACAGGAAGTCCTGCCAATGGCTTCCCTTAAGTTCAGAGCCTGTGAGGACTTCATATTGTAAAAACTTTTCCTCTTTTCAACTTCGCCATTCCTATCTTTTCCTCTTGAATCTAAAACTAATCCAAAGGCAAAATGATGGAAAAGGGCGGTGGTGGAGAAGCATGTTCTCTTTCCTGAAACCTTAGATAAAAATTATAGCCAGTTGGGGATGGGGTTATGGCTCTGCTCCATGGTAGAGCACTCACCTGGCACATGTGGGGCACTGGGTTTGATTCCAGGCACCACATAAAAATAAAGGTATAAAAAATTATAGCCAATGTCAGAGTCTTGAATGTTCGCTCTAGATGTTTGTGCAAAAGCCTCATTTCTGAATCTTCTAGGAACTTGGAGTTGAAAATTGGAAAGAACTTGTATAAGGTTGGCAGTCATTGTTTTAATGGAAACAAACAAAGGAAGTACAGAAAAATTAATCACAAGAAGTGAAAAGCAAAGATTTGTTCTCCTGGAAATTCCACATGTAATTAATGAATATAAGTGTCTTTTGGAAAGACAGCGTGGGGAGCACTAGTGAAAAATCACATCCAAAGGAGCAACCATTGAAATCACCTGGAAATAAATGGTCCTAAGGGCAAATGGCAAATGAAGAAGTATCTGTTCAAGGAAATCTATGAACATTTGATAAGAAAGGGGAGTCTGTGATATTTGTACCAAGACCACTCCCTTCCTTGCTATTCCTAGGTCAGCAAGGCCAATACTGTACCCCAGATTGCTGCTGCCAAGATCTCAGCTATTTTTATCCCTTGGTCTTAGCTAGAGGGCTTTCAGTGCAGGAGGAGCAGGGCTTCAGCTTTTCTCATCCTGCCCCCAGCTGCCTGGATAGACAAGAATGAGAGAATCTGTCGTGGGTGTGCAATAGTGAGAATACTGGGTCCCTGATATCCCTTCCCTTGGCCCTTGAAATGAAGATTCCATGAGAGGAGAAGAAAGCTAAGAGGACTGCAGGCTTCTGCCCTCCACACCCTTCTCCCACCTTGCCCATGAAGCACTCAACTCCTAGTTAGGTGTCACTTGGAAAAACGTTTGTTATTGTCTCTGCCCCCAGCTCTAGAGCTCTGGCTTAGAAATGTTATATGGGGGAAAAATCAGGCCTTGAAGCACATAACTCCGAATCTCCTCCAAAACAGCTGACGTTATTTGAAGTCAAATGTACATAAGTTTAAACTCAGGTGCACTCTCCAGAATCATAAAGACTATGATGAGAGGCAATTGAGAGAAGATTGGGGAATTGCAGGAAGATACAGCCTAGGTGGTAGGTTTGCTAGTTTGTAGGTGTGACTCTGGGAATAAACAGGTGGGAAGAGCCCTCCCAGGGTTAACACAAACATCAGCACTGACCTCAGAAAGTATTTCCTCCAAAGAGAGACAATTTGATTGAATTAGACTGTGGAGGAATTTGTGCTCCAGGGTACTGTTAAAAACAATAGACTCATAGGCCAGAAACTAATGGAGATTAACAGCTGTATGTAGGCAGGGGAAGGTTGGAAGAGAATCCCACTAGTATTACTGTCATCCCAAGGGAACTGCAGCATAGACTCAAAACTGTACCTGCCTGATCAGAGAGTATTAGAGGCTTACCATTATTATGAGAAATAGAAAATTCAGTGATCCATTTTCAAAATACAGTATTTAGCTTTAAACGTAAAACTATTTGGGATGTAAGAAAGGCAGCTGAATGAAAAGTTACAAGCAATTAACACCAAGTGTAAAACTTCACAGCCCCTTGACAAACAAGAGGGGAGAAAGAAGACCCCCTCCTTTCACCTCACCAACAGAGATAAACTATTCATGCCAAAAGGCACTTAATCCAAGGACACTGTCCCACCACTAGAGAACAAAGGGAGGTGAGGACAACTAAAGGTACCTTCCTTTAAATAATCCAATAGAAGACAGTGAAACATTCAGGAAGATTGTGCACCCCATAGTACTCAGCCAATGAGGAATGGAGTGTGGGGGAGGGGGCTTGTGCTCTAGGGGATAAAATGCTGGTTGTATCCAATCTGGGGGTGCCTGCTCCCCTCAATCTTGCAAGACACCAATCTTTAAGTAAAACCTTGTTTGTTGCTATGCCTTGGTTCTTAATCCATTCTCTTTGGGTTTGGACAGGTTAGTGTGTTTCTCATGCTGTGTGAGAGAGATGGGGAGGGAGTGGGCAATGAACTTCATTAAAATGACCAACAGTCCAAATAAGTAAGAAATAAACAAGAAGACAATGAAAAACAAGACTGAGGAAGGGAGGAAGAAGTTCCCAGAACTGCTATGATGTATTATCTAATACATCCAATTTCCAGCAAAAAATTATGAAGTATGCAAAGGAAAAGGAAAATATGACCCATATATTGGATAAAGGCAAGCAATAAAAACTTCATGTGAGAATAAATTAAAAATGTAAAAATGCAAAGATTTTCAGGCTGGGTTCAAAAAAGTGACCTAACTATATGCTGTCTAAAAGAGAGACAGTTTGAAAGTAAAAGGGAGAAAAATTAACCAGCAACCACAAGAAAAAGCATCATAGTCTTTAACACAACAATAACAAATGTATTTAGAGAGAAAAAGAGGGAAACTTAAAAATAACAAAAGGGTCAATCCTTTAGGAAGATATAGCAATTATAAATATATATATGTATCTATACTTGACCACCATATTATGAGAAGCAAAAAATTATAGAAATGAGGGAAGAAATAAATAATTCACCAGTAATTTTTGGAGCATTCAATATTCCAATTTGAATATTGGATAGAAAAACTAGGTAGAAGATCAACAGGAAAACGGCAGATTTGAACAGTGCTATAAGCTAATTAGATAACAAGTGGAAAGGAGATAGTAAAGATTAGAACAGAAAATAATAAAATAGAAAATAAATACATTAATGAAACAAAACCCTGGTTGTTGAAAAGATCCACAAAACTGATAAATCTTCAGCATATTTGACTAAGGAAAAAAAATGAAATCTCAAATTTCTAGAAACAGACATGAAAGAAAAGACAATACCAGTGACTTTATAAAAATGAAAAAGATTACGAAGAAAAACTCTAAATAATTGTGTGCCAGCAAATTAGATAATTTAGATAAAATGGGCATATTCCTAGAAATAACATGGTTATGATTTGGATCTTAGAAGTCCCATAAAGGACATATGTTGAAGGCTTGATCATCATCAAACTCCATGATGAAATCCAGATGCTTTCCTGCCAATCAGGAACAA
Source organism: Urocitellus parryii (assembly GCF_045843805.1). NCBI lineage: Eukaryota > Metazoa > Chordata > Mammalia > Rodentia > Sciuridae > Urocitellus > Urocitellus parryii. Next base: position 81,740,548 of record NC_135540.1, read on the forward strand.
TGCAAAGATGTCCACTTGTGCTGTTTTTGCTTGAAGTGATACAAAAGTGGTACAAAATAGGAACAAAAGTCTTTGAGATTGGCAAGAAAGAGGTTAAGCTATCAGTATTTGCAGAAGACACAATCTTGTATATAGAAAACCCAGAGAAGCCACGAAAACTATCGGAACTAATAACTAAATTCAACAATTTGAAGGACACAAAATCACTATGAAAGAATAAGTCTTACTTCTATGAACCTGCAATAAACAATCTGACACTGAAATTCAGAAAATAATTCCATTTATAATAGCATCAAAAAGAATCAAATAGGAAAAATTTGATAAGTTCAAAATGTATACTCTGCAAACTACAAATCATTGTTGAAAGAAATCACAGAAGATGAAATAAATGGAAAACCATTCCATGTTCATGGATCGTGGGACTTAATTTTGTTTAGCTGCAAATATGCCTCCGCCTAATCTACAGATTCAGTACAATTAACATTAAAATAAAAGTTGACATTTTTGTAGAAATTGATAGCTAATTCTAAAATTCATTCAGAATTTCAAGGGATCCAGAAAACAAACCTGAAAAAGAATAAATTAGTAGGACTTACAGTCTTGATTTCAAGACTTACTAAAAAGCAATAGTAATCAAGGCAGAGTGGCACTGGCATGATAGATGTACATTAATGTGTATTAGTCTGCTCAGTTGCCATAACAGAATATTTTAGACTGATGGCTTAAACAACAGAAATATATTTTATTACAGTTCTGGAGGCTGGTAGATAAAAGTGCCATCAAGGATTATTTCTGGTGCAGACTCTCTTTTTTTAAATATTTATTTATTTATTTATTCTGATTTGTAATACATGATGGCAGAATGCAATTCATCTCATACATATAGAGCACATTTTTTCAAGTCACTGGTTGTACACAAAGTATTTTCACACCATTTGTGTCTTCATACATGTACTTAGGGTAATGATGTCTAACTTGTTCCACCATCCTTCCTACTCCCTTGCCCCCTCCCTTGGTGCAGACTCTCTTGCATAGTGATTTTGTGTCCTGCAAACTGTTGAATTCAGTTACTAGTTCTAATAGAGTTTTAGTGGCTTCCCTGGTGTGTGTGTGTGTGTGTGTGTGTGTGTGTGTGTGTGTGTGTGTATCAGATTGCTGTCTTCTCACTGTGTCCTTACTCAAGCCTTCTTTTTCTATGCATGCATGTATTCCTGGTGTCTCTTACTATTTTTCTAAGGACACAAATCCTATTAGATTAGATTCTCCCCTTTATGGCTTCATTTAACCTTAATTACCTTCTTAAAAGCTCTGTCTCCAAACATAGTCTTATTGGAAGTTAGGACTTCAACATATGTATTCGGGGAAGCAGGGGACACAACTCATTCCTTAACACAATGCAATAAGATTGAAAATTACACAATAATCCCACCAATCTCTAGTTAACTTATTTTCCACAAGGGTTTCCAGACCATACAATGAAGAAGGAATAGTCTTCTCCATAACTAAATAGACAAAGATCCAAACCATAAACACATATTTCTTTTTTGTTCTTTTCTCTTTTTTTGATGTTTTTTAGTTGTAGATGGACATAATACCTTTATTTTCTTTATTTAATTTGTTTACATGGTGCTGGGGATCGAACGCAGTGCCTCACACATGCTAGGCAAGCGCTCTACCACTGTGAAACAACCCTACCCCCCATAACCACATATTTCTAAATACATAAAGAATGAGGTTAGACCCTTGCATCACACCACATACAGAAGTTAATACAAAATGGATCAAAAGAACTAAAAACTGTAACATTATTAGGTGTAAATACAGGGGTAGAATCTTTATGACTTCAGATTTAGCAAAAGATTATATGACATGACACCCAAATCATGAGCAACAAAGAAAAAAAGATAAGTCAAGAATTTTCAAATCATATACTCTAGATACATATCTTGTACTACTCTATAATAATAATAATAATAAAAAATACTCAAATAGTAAGCAAGGGATTTGAACAGTTTTTTAAAGAAGATAGCAAAATGATCTGTAGGCACATGAGAAGATGCTCTATATCATTGGTTGTTAGGGAAATGCAAGTCAAAACCACAATGAGATAACACTTCATGCATGCTAGGATGGTTAGAATAAAAAAGATGGTCATAACAAATATTGACAAGGACATGGCAGTTCTTTAAAAGCTAAACAGAGTTGCCATATGGTTCAGCAATTCCAGTCTTAAGATGTATATTCAAGAGAATTAAAAAGATATATCCACACAAAAACTTATACAAATATGTTCATTGCAGCACTATTCACAATTGCTAAACTGTGGAAATAACCCAGGCATCCATCAACTGATGAATGGATAAACAGCATATCTTATATTCATATTATGAAAAAATATGTAGCCAGATAAAAGCAATGATGTACTGACACATGCTGCAAAAAGATGAACCTTGAAACTTTGTGCAGAGGGAAGTAAGCCAGACACAGAAGGACAAATATTGTGCAACTCTACTTATTTGACTTAGAATAGTAGAGTAGTGGAGGAAGAGGAAGAGGAAGAGGAAGAGGAAGAGGAAGAGGAAGAGAGATATGGTTTAATGGGTACAGAGTTTCAATTTGAGGTGATGAAAAAGTTCCAGGGATAGATAATTGTGAAGTTTGCCTAACAACGTGAATGTACTTAATGCCAATGAACCACACAGAATTTTTTAAAAAGCTGAAATGTTAAATTTTATGTTATGTTTATTTTATTACAAACTGAAACAATGAAAGTAAAGATGTATTTTCTGATGGGGTTTTCAATGTAGAGAGAGTGAAGACACACATGATGATAACATATCTATCCTATAAAGTGGTGAAATATTAATTCTAAGTAGACTGCAAAGTTCACAAGTTATCTTATAATCTCTAGAGAAATCAACTAAAAACTATACAGGTAAGTGGTAAAAAAATGGATGAGTCAAAATCATGAGATACCATTTCAAAATTCCAATATGATTGTAAGAAAGAAGGCAGTAACAGGTGGAAACAAGGATGTGTTCCTCAAAAAGTGAATGCTTACTATATGATCTGGCATACTAAAAATATTTTAAAAATACTCAGTAAGTGAGGACAGGGAAAAAAAGAAGAACAAAAACTAGATGTGCTATAAAAAATTAGCTCCAAGTGAAAACATAATGATTATATTATGTTCAAAGGTTCTACAAATACCAATAGAAAAGACAAAAGGTCAGGATGCATTAATGGAAAAAACACTACAAATCAAATTTATGGTGTCTAAAAGTCAGTAATTTCATATGTAATGATAGAGAAATATTAATAATAGAAAGATAAAAAATGGATACCTAAGAAAGCAATAGATTTTTTTCTTTTAATAGCAGACATAGACTTTATAGTTTAAAAAATACCAGGCATAAAAAGATCAGTGTATAATAATAATGGTGTCAAAGTATCACTGTGACATAACCATCTTAAATCTATATGCACCTAATGATAGCCTTTAAATTAAAGAAAACAAAAACTGACAGAAGTAAAAGGAGAAATAGATTATTATACAAAAGTAATTGGAGTTACAATTACTCCTCTCAGTAATAGGAGAACACGTGGACGGAAAATTAACAAGAATATAAAAGAGTAAAATCTCCACCAAACAACAACAGATTTTGTAGTCTTTCCAGTTGCTCACGGAACACTTACCTAGATACATCCTATCCAGGAACCTAAAACAAAACTAACAAATTCAACATACTCAAAAAATATGGATTATACTCTCTAACCACAGTAGATATTAAACAAGAAAAAATACTGGCAATTTCGCAGGAAAATCTCTATTTACAAGTTAAACAATATGTGTCTAAATATCATGTGTCAAAGAGGAGATCTCAAGAGAAGTTAAAAACAGTTTTGAAATGAAGGAAAATAAAAATACATAAAAGTTTTGAATGCTATGAAGACAATGCTTAGTTGGAAATTAATAACATTGGGATGCTTATATTAAATAAGATGGAAGATCTCAAATCAACAGTCTAAGTTTCCATCTTAGACTAGGAAAAAAAAAAGGAAAAATAAACCTACAAGAAACAGAAGAAACACTAAAGATAAGAATAAAAATCAAGTAAATGGAAAAATAAATGTAATAAAGAAAATCAATGAAAACACAATCTGGTTCTTTTAAAGGATTCATAAAATTGGCAAACTTCTAGCAAGACTTAAAAATGAAAAGAAAGAAGACAAAAAATGAATTCACAGTTAAAAATCAACAACTTTCTGAAAAAGAAATCTCTATGTTGATATGGCCTTATTGGTGAATTCTACTAAATGTTTTTTAAAAAATAATACCAATTCTATACTATTTCTCTCATAAATTAGAAGGGAAGGAGATATTTCTTAATTCATGTTATGAGGTCATATATGAAATTCAGAGAAATACCAAAAAAAAATCCCACAAACAAACATCTTTCATGGATGTGGATACAAAGTCCCCAGAAAAATATTAATAAATTGAATCTAGGACAACATAAAATGAAAAAACTAAGAGAAATAGAGTTTATGCAAGGAATGAGTTAATTTGGAAATTAGTTTGTAACAGATAATATTAACATTCTAAAGAAGAAAAACCCCACATGGGGAGGGGTGTAGAAATTGGAAAGACAGTCGAATAAATCAGATATAACTTTCTTATGTTCATGTATGAATGCACCATCACAGAAACACCACATCATATATAATCACAATCCTAGGGGCTGGGGCTGGGGCTCAGCGGTAGAGTGCTTGCCTAGCATGTGTGAGGTGCTAGGTTGGATCCTCAGTGCCACATAAAAATAAATAAATAAAATAAAGGTATTGTGTCCAATTACAACTAAAAAATATTTTAAAAAGAATGGGATCCTACTTAAAATAAGTATATGTACAATGTGTCAAAACACACTCTATACTGTTATGCATATCTAAAAAGAACAAGTTAAAAAAACATTTAATCTAATATAGTATTAATCAAAACAAAAATAAATTACTGATGCACACACACACACACAAAAAAAACCCCACATCAGTTGATTTTGAAATGGCATTTAACAAAATTCAAATATATTATTTAATTTTTTATTATATTTATTTATGGAGTATGACACAATGTTTGATAAATGTATACGTTGTGCAATGATTAATAAAGTTAATTAATATATACGTAACATCACATAATTATCTTTGTGACAAGAATATTTAAAAACAGAATTTGTATCGAAAATTGAAATACAAAGTATACTTTTGCTAACTATGCTCACCTTGCTGGATAATAGATAGCAGAATTTATGCTTGCTTCTAAGTGAACGAATTCGCTTTGACTAACAGTGCTCTATATCTCCTCTATCCCTAACCAACCCTTGGTAACAAGTATTCCTTTTAGTTTATCCTTTTAATTTCCATATGTAAATACGATCAGGCAGTATTGTCTGTTTGTGTTTGGTTTATTTCACTTAGCACAAGGTTCTCCAGGCTCATCCATGTTGTTGGAAATGTCAGAATTTCCTTCATAATAGAGTAGTATTCTATTATGTATATGTAGCCCATTTTCTTTATCCATTCATCTGTTGACAGACACTTAGACTGATTCCATATATTAGTTATTGTAAATAATGCTGCAATCAAAGTGGAAGTACAAAGATTCCTTCCATGAACTGAGTTCTTTCCCTTTGGATATATATTCAAAAGTGGAATTGCTGGAACATATGGTAGTTCTATTTTACACTTTTTAACAGAACTCCATATTGTTTTCCATGATTACTGTACTAATTTACATACCTACCAACAGTGTACAAGTGTTTCCTTTTCTTCACATTTTCAACCATGCAAAACTTTTTTTCTTATCTTCTTGATAAAAACCGTCTAACAGATGTGAGGTGATGTTGTGATTTTAATTTCCATTTCCATGATGATTATGTTAAGTACTTTTTCATGTAACAGTTGGCTGTTTGAATGTCTTTTGAAAAATATCTATACAGATCCTGTGTTCGTTTTAATAGGGTTATTTGTTTTCTTGTTATTCAGTTAATTTGAGTTCCTTATATATTCTGGATATTAACCCTTTATCCGATGTATGATTTGCAATTTTTTTCCCATTTCATAGGTTATCTCTTCAGGTTGTTGACTATTTCCTTTGTTATGCAGAACCTTTTTAGTTTGACAGGATCCCATTTGTCTATTTTTGCTTTCTCTGTCTGTGTTTTTAGGTTCATATTCAAAAATCTTTGTTGAGATCAATGTCAAGATCTTTTCCTATGTTTTCTCTTGGTAGTTTTACTAAGACTTACTTTTAAGCTCTTAGACCTTTTTGAGTTGATTTTTATATATATGAGGTGAGGTAAAGGTCCAATTTCATTTTGCTTTCTTGATAAAAATGTCTAGCAAACTTGGAATAGAGGGTAACTTCTTTGACCTAATTAAGAACATCTACAATCTGCAGCTACATTGTACTTACTGATGATAAACTGAGTTTCTTCCTTATGACTAGAAAAAAGCAAAAATTTCACTCTCACTCATTATTATTGAGCATCATCCTGGAAGCCCTATCAATTGCAATAAATCAATAAAAATGAATACAATGTTTACAGGGTGGAAAGGAGAAAATAAACTCTGCTTATTCAAAGATGACAGGATTTCCAATATAAAACATTCTCAGGAGCTTATTTTTAAAATCCAAGGAGAAACATGAGTGAAAGAAAGTCAGTGAACACAGATTCACAAGATCAACACACAAAACAATAATTATTCTTCATTCTAGCAATGAATAATTTGATATCAAAATTTTGTTTAAAAAATTAGAAAAGCTCCCAACAAAAAAGATGAATATCAAAGAATAAACCTAACCACATTGCAGTATCTATGCAATGCAAACTACAAAATGCTGACAAAGAAAATCAAAAAAAGATTTACATAATGAAGAGATACTCTTTGTTTATGGATTACAATATCCAATAAAAGAAAGTTGTCAGTTCTTCCCAAATTAGTTCAAAGATTTAATACAATTATAATGAAAATTTAGCATTTTTGTAAACATAGAAAAGATGATTCCCAAATTTATATCAAAAGGCAAATGAACTAGAATAGCTATTAAAATCTTGAAAAAGAAAAATAAACTTAGAGAGTTAGTAGCACCTCACTTCCAGTCCTACTATAAAACTATTATGTTCAAGATTGTTTGATACTGGCAAACAGATAAACTCATAAAACAGTCTACAGCAGTTTGGAAGAAAGGATAGAAATTCCAGAAATAGATCAATAAAAATATAGCCATTTGATTCTTGACAAAGTTATGAAATAATTAAATGGAGAAAAATTAGTGATTTTTTCAGTAAGTGTTATTGGACCGTTGGACATCCAGATGCAAACAAAACAAGACAGTAAAGTTCACATTTTATACCAGCAGTAACAAAATAAATCACAAATTTAAATGTAAAACTTAAAGTAAGACTTTCAGAAGGAAATGTAGGAGCAAATCTTCATGACCTGAGTTCAGGCAAGATGTCAAAGGGTTCTCAGACATGACACCAAAAGAACGATTCACTGAAAAGTGATAAATGGAATTTTACAAAAAATTAAAACTTACTTCTAAGCCATAGGACACTGGTGACAGGATGAAAAGACAAGCCAGAAGAAAATATTTGCCAGTTTCATATTTAACACAGGACTTGTAACTAAAATAGAAAAAGAACTCTCAAAACTCAACAGTAAGCAAATTAAGAGCTCAATTATGATGTGGGTAAATAATTTGAGCAGATTCTTACTATAAGGATGTATGTTTGCCAAAGAAGCACATGAAATAATGTTCAACATCTTTAGTCTTTATGAATACGAAAATTAAAACCACAATGATTTTCAATGCAAAGTAGTTAAAATTAAAGATACTGAAAATACTAAGTGCTGATGAGGATGCAGAGGAATTGCAACTCTCACACTTTGCTGGTGGGAATGTGAAATGGTTTATCCACTATGGGATAATTTGGCATTATTATTAGAATAAAGTTAAGTATATACTTTATAACCATATTTCGGGTACTTACCCTAGAGTAATACTACATATTCACAAAATCTTATCACCAATATTCATAGTTCTAATCATAATTGCCCTAAACTGAATACAACCAATTTATCTTTGATAGGTGATACATTTGATAAATATATACAATGGAATACTACTCAGCAAGAAAAAGGAATGATCGCTTCTCGGCCTTTTGGCTAAGATCAAGTGTAAGAAAAAGGAATGAACTAATGAGATAATACAAAACAAAAGTGTGAATTTCAAAGGCATTAAGCAGAGTGTAAAAAGATTATCTAAAAAAGTTATATAGTTTTATTTTATTTATATGACATGTTTAAAAGGATAAGGTTATAGTACAGGAGAGCGGAGAACTATCATAACAAGCCCCTAAAAATATGGATGTGGCTACACCATCCTTATCACTACTTGGAAGGGGCTGGAGGTATTTAGGGGCCAATCAAGGAAAAGTTATGACCATGAGATGGCAGTAGCACATGCAGTGTAGGACTCCACTGGGACATATTTGCTTAGTAGTGGAAGTGTTTCCCCGGCATAACCCTGTTCAGAGGTTGTGGTGTGGGGGAACTCCACTCAGAAAGAGAGGAGGGCAAGGGAAGTCTTGAGGCAGAGAGCTTGGGAGAGGAAACGTGCGTGTTTAGGTGATGTCCCTCAGCTGTCCAATGGAGGTTTCTCCAAGTCAGAGGATTCTAGAAGGCAGCAGCAGTTTGGGGTCTTCACAGGTGTGGAGTTTATCTTTTCTGTGGCTAGCAGATGTTTTGTGCAAAGATGATGGGCTCTACAAAGCAGGCAGCCTCTAAATAGGTAAAAATCTGCTCATTTATAGTATATTTAAAACAATTGGGTATGTTAAAATATTAGTTTGGAGCTCTCAGGCTTTTTAATGAATGGATCTTAACCTGCTATGAAGTAAACAACTTAAGGACAGTAGATAGAGGCCACCTGTGGTTAATTTTGTGACACGTGGGTACCTTTACCCAAGTAAAGGCTGGAAGAAATCTGAGTATGTAATAGAAAAACCCTGTTGACTTGAAGAGACTATGAGCAGAAAGGTGTGATGAACATGTTATTGGACACTGGAGGAATTTTACATATAACCGGAATTCTTATGTAATGAAAGAAAGCTGGACTGAATTATATTTTTCAGTAGTGGGGAAAACAGAAAAAGTGACAAAAATGGATATGTAGCTTCAGAGATTTCCAGGTAAAGCATTGAAGGTGTGGTCTGATTTTTCCTTTCTGCTTGGTAAAATTCAGTGAGAAGGTAATAATTTAAGGAAGGAACTGGTAAGCAAAAATGAATCAGAGCTTGATGATTTGAGAGGCCTATCTTGGCTTATCCAGATGGTAAATCATGCTAAAATGAGAAGATTCACTATTAGAGACTGTTCTCTGGAGAGAAACCCAAGGGTATAGCTGGATAAACTTTTGCTGAAACAATTAGGCATGTAACATATGGATCCACTTTTCATCTCAGAAGATACCAGGAACAGAGATGAGGTAATCCAGGAAAGATCTGTGAGGGACTTACTTTCTTATCTAATGCCATGGCCCCTTGTGACATATGTGAGAGACAAGTTTTTTTAAATAATGTTGTATCAGCAGAGATTCTATTAGTTTAAACAAAAAGGGAAGGAGAAAGAAGAACATGAGAGAAAAAAATTGAGTTTCCAAAATTATACTGGCAGGAAATTGAAAGTGTCATTCTTTTAAGAATAAGCAACAATGTCTCCAAAGTGGAGCCCCTGCAGCTGGGGTAGAGGCTTTGGGCTACTACATTCTCAGATGGCACAATCTTAAGATAGAATGTTATTCACAGGCCTTGAAACCTAATGGAATTTTCCTTTATGCATTTCAAACTTACTTGGAATTGGTGACTCCTTTATTCCCTTCTATCCTGTCATATCTAATGTTTATATTTTATCCCCATTGTATTCACTGTATTTTAGAAGCAGATAATTTGTTTTCTTAATTTGTATGTCCACTTATGGGGAACAATTTTGTCCCCAAAGGTATCAAACCCAGAGTCTAGCCCATGCCTGATTTAGATGATGAACTTGGGACTTTAGAGCTGATGAATTTAATTAAGTCTTTGTACCTAGAGTCCATGCTATAATGCGTTGAGACTTTGGGAAACATTGGGATGGTGTGGATGCATTTTACATGTGTAACTGATGAATTTGGGGAGGGGCAGAGGATGGACTGTAGTGGGTTGAGGGTGCTACCCTTAAAAGGTATTTTCACATCTTAATCTCTAGAACCTGTGTTACCTGATTTGGAAAAAGGATATTTGCTGATGCAACTAAATTAAGGATTTCAAGATGAGATCAGCCTGGATTGTGTGAACAGACACTAAAATCAATGATAAGTGTTCTAAAACACACAGGCACACACACACACACACACACACACACGAGTGGCACATAGTAAGTTGAGGAGAAAGCTTCAGAAAGACAAAGGCACGGTGGAGTTATGCAGCCACAAGCCAAGGAACACATGGAGCCACCAGGGAGAAGTAGGGAAGGACTCTCCACTAGGACCTTTAGGGAGACAGCACTTTGGTTTTGGACTTTTGGTGTTCAGAATTATGAGATAACTTATTTCTGGTGTTTTCAGCTACAAAGTTTGAGATAATTTTTATGGTACCCCATAGGAAAGAAATGCATCTACCTTGTTATTCTTTAGGTTTAGAATTTTGATAGGGAGGATAACACCAGCATTATGGAGGAGCACTGACATACACTTGGTTTATTTGTGAACCTTTGGGAGCCTGGGATTCTTGGTTCTGGAATGAATGAGGCAGGGAAAATATAGCCCTAAGTTACCCAGCCTTCTTGATAGCACCTGTGAGCAGCAAATTCTTAGGAAAAACTTCAGATTGTGCCTCATATACAATTTTGGCAACAGATACTCATTGGGAAATTGATACTTGTATTGTTTTTAATCTCCAGTTTGTGGCAGGATTACTTTAATCGGGTAATGCAATTTGGATATATGGGTAGGACATAAGGACAAAAAGGCAACCTTTCTGAGCTAGTTTTGTCCTCTGTGACTTGGGAAATCATTAATGTCCAACTTATAGAATTGTTTATTTTATGTGAGGAAGACTTTGAACATGCTTTTAAATCTATAAAGCTCTACAAAAGTGAACTTTAGATCTATTAATAGGGTTAGATGATTTTAAGATGGAATATGACAATGTGTTTGTATTACATAGATATGTTTCTTCCTCTCCTATTTTGTCTAGGCTTACTCATTCAACCACAGAGTCAGTTGTCCTAACACATTATTGATTTCCACAGTGTTGGTTTACTTACCTATTCCCAGCCACCATCCAGATTTAGGCTAAGTAGTGGTGTCCGGTTTTGGACACCATTTAAAAAAAATAAACTGCATTTGGAAAATTGTGAATAAGCCTTTTTTTTTTTTTGCTGAGATTAACATATTCACCAAGTCAATCCCATTGGGGTGACCTGTTACATACCAGACCTATCCAGTTATTTTGATGTTTTTCTTATTGGGGAAAAAAATTGGACTGGGATGTTTTGCTTGTTTTCTTGTTTTGAGAAGGCTAACTATTTAATCATGTCAATTTATAATTTTAGAGTCTTACTGCTTATTAGGAAAAACAAAAACAAAAAACTTAGATGTTAACTGAAAATCTTGGTTAAAAACTTGAATAAGTATTGCAAAAACCAATCCTGATACTTGCATTCTTCTGTTTTTACCCTGCATTTTGGATGTTGCTGATTAGAGCCCTCTTGCTAATTAGCTTCAATCAAAAGAAGACTATGATTTTAGCAAGAAATGTCAAAAAAATAAAGTATGAAAATATGTCAACCTCTACTCTTCATGTTGCAGTGTAAGATCCAAAATAATAGAATGAAAGGCTATGTAAATTTGTTTATGCAAAACAATTACTTCTCATATCTGATTCATTATCATATAGCCATGTTAACTCATGGTAGATTCATTTCCTTTATTTGCTTTCTCTGAAGGCATTTTTTTTCACTTTACTGTTTACTGCTTGTCCAATATTTTGTTTTTTCTACTATTCTTTGTTCAAACTGCAAAAATCTGAAATAAAAATATAATATAGAAGTATAGGCATCAGCTAACATTTTCTATGGCATATGGTACTTCAGATGCCATATGTACCAGTGTTTAGTGATTCTGGCAAAGAGGCATAGAATGGTGAAATCCAACTGCCAGGATTGCTGAAAACAAATATGTAAATGCTCCAGGGCTTTTGTTATTCATAACATACCTCTAACACAGCACATACAATATGCTGTTCATTCTGTAACTAGTATAACTAATAAACCACATTTTCCTCTCTTATATTTTAAGGCTTCTCCAAGTTTGTGTGGTCTTCTACCTCTAACCTTGAATCTCACTCCTGAACTCTGTTTCATGAGGCTCATATTAATGAAAGAGGCTTAGGGGAATATATTCATTCATCCTTTCTCAAGGGCATCTATTTATTTTTTCAAATTAAAATCCAAACTCTTCTGCCAGCTTCTTCTGTGAAACAAAGAAAATGTACTGGGCATGTTCTCTAGATGACTGTCTTAAGGCAAAAGCAGGTAACACCAGGAAATACAAATTTAGGTAGAAGAACAAGAAAAGTGACTTCACTGTCAGGCTGTCCAGGGGTCTTCCCAACACTGAAGTTTATAGGATGTAATGTAAGAACAGGTGTGTGGGAAAAACTGCTTTGAAAAGGGAAATAGTAACAATTTTAATAGCTCTAAGGATTTAAGGATTCAAACCTGTATACACATATACACAATGTTGAGATAATCACAATCCAGAGAATAAAAATGGACCCTATTCATTTATTTATTTTCCTGATGAGTTGGACACAGCTGAAGGGCAAGAGAGCTAAGCTTCTCTTTCTGTTTCATGGACGGGCAGTCCACACCAGGCAGCAACCTCGCTGCTGTACTAAGAGGTCATTTATTTTCCACATGTCATCACAAGCCGTTGAACCTCTTTGAGCTTGTTTCCATATGTAGGATGAGGATAATATCTTCCATGGGGATATTACTGTGAGGATAATATGCCATAATCTTTGTAAAAGTATACTTATCTAGCATTATTATTATTAAAAAGGAAGCATTTTTAGATTTCCTGGTAGTTTAGAGACCTTGTACTACTTATCACTGAGTATTTTTCTGTGTGCACAAAAACCTAGGTGGAATCCTGGGAAATGGAAAATTGTGAATGTACCGATGAGATGGTCAATGATAACTACTCCCTTTTGGTTTAATTCTTTTTGATTGAATCAAATAAAATTGCCATTTTTTATATGTTGAAAATGGGCTACTGTAAGAACATCCCATTTGGTTTTCCTTAGCCGTTTAATGGATTCATCTCCCTGATGCACCTTTTCTTTTCCAGGTACTGTAAGAACATCCCATTTGGTTTTCCTTAGCCGTTTAATGGATTCATCTCCCTGATGCACCTTTTCTTTTCCAGGTACTGTAAGAACATCCCATTTGGTTTTCCTTAGCCGTTTAATGGATTCATCTCCCTGATGCACCTTTTCTTTTCCAGGTACTGTAACTACCAGAGCAGTCTGACTTTCATTTCTGCTAACTAGCTTCTTTCCTTTCCTTCACACCAATGGTTACCAAATTATCTTGATTGTAATCTTGAAGAGTTTCTCAAATGTGAACTTTTCAATTCTACTGTCACTGCCTCAGTCTAGGCATTCATTTCTTTCTGAGATCATTGAAATATTTTTCAGCTAATACACAACTTAATAACTCTCCTAGGTAGCAGCAATGATCATTTGAGAGCACTGGGAAGGGAAATGGGAATGTGTTCTGCAGGGTCAGAAAACTTTTTCCAGGTTTATTCTGAGATCCAAGATATGACCTAGAACAGATACTAAAGACATTAAGAGAAGGTTGGGAGGATAAACTGAATTATGATTTAAAAAAATTAGGGAGCTCTAGTATAAGATAACAGAACTTTCATTAGAGCTGCTATTCAAATTGCCCACTATAGTCGTGTTGTCAGTCACTGGAGTTGGGGGACAAACTTCTTCTTACCTGTGAGTGAAAACTGTCTGGAAGGATTGATTCCTTGGGACACTTGAGGACTTGGACTGTCTAATAGATGGAGTTAAATTATGAGATCTCTGGACTGCTACCACGTAATAATAATTTTTTCTTCCCATGGCTACAGGTAAGACTGATAAATTTTATTTTTCTTAAGATGGCCTAGGTTACTGAGCTCTTTTCTGTAAAGTTCTATCACTGAATTAAAAGGAAAAAAGTGAATAAAATCTATTTACAATTTTCTTTGGCTTAGCAATTATGTTTTATTAGCATTTTGATTTGTTTAGATCCACATATGAAATAGAGAAAAAATATCTCTGAATTCCAGCAAGACAAAAAGAAGTTACAATTGAGTTGCAGCATGGGTAAAACAGCTCCAAATGTTCCTGAAAAAAAATACATATAACAATAATTTCTCTTATTTCGGGTATGATAGATCTAACAAAACTTCAAACATCCAGCAATTAAAGATGAGCAATCCTTGCAGGGTGCAGTGGTGCATGCCTGTAATCCCAGTGGCTCAGGAGGATCTCAAGTTCAATGCCAGCCTCAGCAAAAAGCGAGGTGCTAAGCACCTCAGTGAGACCCTGTCTCTAAATAAAAAAATACAAAATAGGACTGGGGATGTGACTCAGTTGTCGATTGCCCCCCAATTCAACCCCCAGTAATTCCCCCATCCCACCAAAAAAAGAATGAGCAATCCTCTACCATTGGGCCCCACTTATGGAAATAATGCTGATTTAGGGACCACTAAAAATTATTATTTTTTTCATCTTCAAACAAATGTCTGGTTTAGAGAGGAAAGCATCCTCAGATGCAATAGAAACAGCAATAAATTTCTATTCTGATTTTATTATTGACTTGGATCCGGTTAGATTATCTGTTCTACTAAAGAAGTTCTTTAGTCATACATAAAAGAAGAGTAGCAGTGTAAATTTTCAAAATAACTTGTCTCTGATTTAGAAGGAACCAAAATAATGAAGACATACTCGAGATATAATCACTATCAAGACAGATTCATTACCAATGGATATGAGATGTGACCCCAATACCTTTGAAGACAGACTTCAAAGAAGTGCAAACTATACTCATCAACTTCTAATAAATATATTTTGGAAGTTCTGAAATGACAGAATAAAATAGGGCTCCCAAGAACAGTCAAGAATCCAGGACAGTCACATTGATTAATGGATTAATAAATTGATTAACCTATTAACACCCCAGAATCAATTTCCATAAAAGGCACAGAAAATAGAATATAAATATGATACAGCATAGAGGAGGAAAAAGAGAAAGACCAAAAAAAAAAAAAAAACTAGGTAAGAGTTATTCATGGTATGAGATAAAGCAATTCACTCTATTTGTGTTTGTCAGAGAAGGCTTCACAGAAGAATTATCCACCCTTGATCTTGACAGATGTCAGATTGGAAAGGGAAAATAGACACTGCAGTCAAAGGACACAGTGTTTAGTGGTCTTAAAAGGCTTGAGTAGTGCCTGCAAGCGAGGCGAACCTGCAAGCCACGGGCGGGCGGGTCAGGAGCAGCAACCAGCCAAGTGACAGCAGCTACACCCGCCGGTGGGGAACGCAGACCGGACCCACAAGGACAGGTCTGGCGGACGGCTGAGGGCTAGGCCCGTCCCCTCCCCCAGTGTCTGCAGGTAGGCAGGGGACTGTGAACACCAGCAGAGCGGGTCCAAAGCCTGCTGAGGGGCGGAACCGGCCCCTCCCCCAGTGCCTGCAAGCTAGGCCAACCTGCAACCCATCGGGAGGTTAGGCCCAACAACCTATGGAGTGACACAGGTGCCCCTGGCGCCTGCTGGGTAGGTGGACCTTTGACCGACCAGCAAAGCAGACCTAGGGCCTGACAGCATGGTAGACAGATCACACTAATTGGAGGAGGATCACAGCCACTACCTGCCCTGCAAGGGTGATTTTTCAACTATACAAGAGCAATATAAATAAATAGAGGGGGAAAATATCAAAGACACAACAATTTCACCAAGCAGAAAGAAACGCCAGCAGTATGAAACGACAAGGAAAGAAAGGACCACAGGCAATGCAGGTCAACTCAACTTTAGAAGAGGTAATAGCTGCAACAGATGGAATGTCAGATAGAGAGCTCAGGACATACATGCTTCAGATGATCTGGAGTCTCAAGGAAGACATAAGACAGCAAAATCAGACAATGAAAGATCACATTGACAAACAAATCCAGGAAGTAAAAGATCAATTTCACAGGGAGATAGAGGTAATAAAAAACAAACAAATAGAAATCCTAGAAATGCAGGAAACAATAAACCAACTTAAAAACTCAATTAAGAATACTACCAGCAGAGTGGATCACTTAGAAGATAGAACATCAGACAATGAAGACAGAGTATTTCAACTTGAAAAGAACATAGATAGCTCAGCAAGTCTACTAAGAAACCATGAGCAGAACATTCAAGAGCTATGGGATAATATCAAAAGACCAAACTTAAGAGTCATTGGGATACAGGAAGGCACAGAGCTCCAAACCAAAGGATTAAGCAATCTATTCAGTGAAATAATACAAGAAAACTTCCCAGACTTGAAGAATGAGACAGAATCCCAAATCCTAGAAGCCTACAGGACGCCGAATGTGCAAAATCATAAGAGATCCACACCTAGACACATTATAATGAAGATGTCCAACATACAGAATAAGGAGAGAATTTTAAAAGCTACAAGAGAAAGGAAGCAGATTACATTTAGGGGTAAACCAATCAGAATAACAGCTGATCTCTCAACACAGACTCTAAAAGCTAGAAGATCCTGGAATAACATATTTCAAACGCTTAAAGAAAATGGATTCCAACCAAGAATCTTGTATCCAGCGAAATTAAGCTTCAGGTTAGAAGATGAAATTAAAACCTTCCACGATAAACAAAAGTTAAAAGAATTTGCAGCTAGAAAACCATCTCTTCAAAAAATCCTTGGCAAAACATTACAGGAAGAGGAAATGGAAAATAACATTGAAAACCAACAATGGGAGGTAGGACAGTAAAGGGGGGAAAATAGTCAAAGAGGATAACAAATCAGGTTTAGTAACATCAATAAACAAATATGGATAGAAGAACAAACCATATCTCAATAATAACCCAAAATGTTAATGGCTTAAACTCACCAATTAAGAGACACAGGCTAGTAGAATGGATCAAAAAACAAGACCCAACAATATGCTGTCTACAGGAGACGCATTTGATAGGAAAAGATATACATAGACTGAAGGTGAAAGGTTGGGAAAAATCATATCACTCATATGGACTGCGGAAACAAGCAGGAGTGTCCATACTCATATCTAATAAAATAGATTTCAAGCCAAAGCTAATCAAAAGGGACAAAGAAGGAAACTTCATACTGCTCAAGGGAACCATACACCAACAAGACATAACAATCATAAATATATATGCCCCAAATAATGGTGCAGCTGTGTTCATCAAGCAAACTCTTCTCAAGTTCAAGAGTCTAATAGACCACCATACAATAATCATGGGAGACTTCAACACACCTCTCTCACCACTGGACAGATCTTCCAAACAAAAGTTAAATAAGGAAACTATAGAACTCAATAACACAATTAACAACCTAGACTTAATTGATATATATAGACTATACCACCCAACATCAAGTAGCTACACTTTTTTCTCAGCAGCACATGGAACCTTCTCAAAAATAGACCATATACTATGTCACAGGGCAACTCTTAGACAATACAAAGGGGTAGAGATAATACCATGCATCTTATCTGATCATAATGGAATGAAACTGAAAATCAATGATAAAAGAAGAAAGGAAAAATCAAACATCACCTGGAGAATGAACAATAGGTTGCTGAGTGATCAATGGGTTTTAGAAGACATCAAGGAGGAAATTAAAAAATTCCTAGAGTTAAATGAAAACACAGACACAACATATCGGAATCTATGGGACACATTGAAAGCAGTTCTAAGAGGAAAATTCATTGCTTGGAGTTCATTCCTCAAAAAAAGAAAAAAACCAACAAATAAATGATCTCATACTTCATCTCAAAATCCTAGAAAAAGAAGAGCAAAACAGGGGCTGGAGATGTGGCTCAGCGGTAGCGCGCTCGCCTGGCATGCGTGCGGCCCGGGTTCGATCCTCAGCACCACATACCAACAAAGATGTTGTGTCCGCCGAGAACTAAAAAAATAAATATTAAAAAATTCTCTCTCTCTCTCTCTCTCTCTCTCTCTCTCCTCTCTCACTCTCTCTTTAAAAAAAAAAAAAAAAAAAAAGAAGAGCAAAACAACAGCAAAAGAAGTAGAAGGCAAGAAATAATTAAAATCAGAGCTGAAATTAATGAAATTGAAACAAAATAAACAATTGAAAAAATTGACAAAACTAAAAGTTGGTTCTTTGAAAAAATAAATAAAATTGACAGACCCTTAGCCATGCTAACGAAGAGAAGAAGAGAGAGAACCCAAATTACTAGCATACAGGATGAAAAAGGCAATATCACAACAGACACTTCAGAAATACAGAAGATAATCAGAAATTACTTTGAATCCTTATACTCCAATAAAATAGAAGATAGTGAAGGCATAGATAAATTCCTTGAGTCTTATGATCTGCCCAGATTGAGCCAGGAGGATATAGACAACCTAAACAGACCAATATCAATTGAGGAAATAGAAGAAACCATCAAAAGACTACCAACTAAGAAAAGCCCAGGACCGGATGGGTATACAGCAGAGTTTTACAAAACCTTTAAAGAGGAACTAACACCAATACTTTTCAAGCTATTTCAGGAAATAGAAAGAGAGGGAGAACTTCCAAATTCGTTCTACAAGGCCAACATCACCCTGATTCCGAAACCAGACAAAGACACTTCAAAGAAAGAAAACTACAGACCAATATCTCTAATGAACCTTGATGCAAAAATCCTCAATAAAATTCTGGCGAATCGGATTCAAATACATATCAAAAAAATTATACACCATGATCAAGTAGGATTCATCCCTGGTATGCAAGGTTGGTTCAATATACGGAAATCAATAAATGTTATCCACCACATCAATAGACTTAAAAATAAGAACCATGTGATCATCTCGATAGATGCAGAAAAAGCTTTTAACAAAGTACAGCATCCCTTTATGTTCAAAACTCTAGAAAAATTAGGGATAACTGGATCATACCTCAACATTGTAAAAGCAATCTATGATAAGCCACAGGCCAGCATCATTCTTAATGGAGAAAAATTGAGGGCATTCCCTCTAAGATCTGGTACAAGACAGGGATGCCCTCTCTCACCACTTCTGTTCAACATAGTCCTCGAAACACTGGCCAGAGCAATTAGGCAGACGAAAGAAATTAAAGGCATAAAAATAGGAAAAGAAGAACTTAAATTATCACTATTTGCAGATGATATGATTCTATACCTAGCAGACCCAAAAGGGTCTACAAAGAAGCTATTAGAGCTAATAAATGAATTCAGCAAAGTGGTAGGTTATAAGATCAACACGCATAAATCAAAGGCATTCCTGTATATCAGCGACAAATCCTCTGAAACGGAAATGAGGACAACTACTCCATTCACAATATCCCCCCCAAAAATAAAATACTTGGGAATCAACCTAACAAAAGAGGTGAAAGATTTATACAATGAAAATTACAGAACCCTAAAGAAAGACATAGAAGAAGACCTTAGAAGATGGAAAAATATACCCTGCTCATGGATAGGCAGATCTAACATCATCAAAATGGCGATATTACCAAAAGTCCTATATAAGTTCAATGCAATGCCAATCAAAATCCCAACAGCATATCTTGTAGAAATCGATAAAAGAATCATGAAATTCATATGGAATAATAAAAGACCCAGAATCCAAAAACAATACTAAGCAGGAAGTGTGAATCAGGCGGTATAGCGATACCAGACTTCAAACTATACTACAGAGCAATAGTAACAAAAACAGCATGGTACTGGTACCAAAACAGGCGGGTGGACAAATGGTACAGAATAGAGGACACAGTAACCAATCCACAAAACTACAACTATCTTATTTTTGATAAAGGGGCTAAAAGCATGCAATGGAGGAAGGATAGCATCTTCAACAAATGGTGCTGGGAAAACTGGAAATCCATTTGCACCAAAATGAATCTGAATCCCTATCTCTCGCCGTGCACAAAAGTTAACTCAAAATGGATCAAGGAGCTTGATATTAAATCAGAGACATGGCATCTGATAGAAGAAAAAGTTGGTTATGATCTACACGCTGTGGGATCGGGCTCCAAATTCCTCAATAGGACACCCATAGCATTAGAGTTAACAAATAGAATCAACAAATGGGACTTACTCAAACTAAAAAGTTTTTTCTCAGCAAAAGAAACAATAAGAGAGATAAACAGGGAGCCTACATCCTGGGAACAAATCTTTACTCCACACACTTCAGATAGAGCCCTAATAACCAGAATATACAAAGAACTCAAAAAATTAGACAATAACAAATAACCCAATCAATAAATGGTCCAAGGACCTGAACAGACACTTCTCAGAGGAGGACATACAATCAATCAACAAGTACATGAAAAAATGCTCACCATCGCTAGCAGTCAGAGAAATGCAAATCAAAACTACCCTAAGATACCATCTCACTCCAGTAAGATTGGCAGCCATTAGGAAGTCAAACAACAATAAGTGCTGGAGAGGATGAGGGGAAAAGTGCACTCTTGTTCATTGCTGGTGGGACTGCAAATTGGTGCAGCCAATTTGGAAAGCAGTATGGAGATTTTTTGGAAAGCTGGGAATGGAACCACCATTTGACCCAGCTATTCCCCTTCTCGGTCTATTCCCTAAAGCCCTAACAAGAGCATGCTACAGGGACACTGCTACATCGATGTTCATAGCAGCTCAATTCACGATAGCAAGACTGTGGAACCAGCCTAGATGCCCTTCAATAGATGAATGGATAAAAAAAATGTGGCATTTATATACTATGGAGTATTACTCTGTATTAAAAAATGACAAAATCATAGAATTTGGAGGGAAATGGATGGCATTAGAGCAGATTATGCTAAGTGAAACTAGTCAATCTTTAAAAAACAAATACCAAATGACTCCTTTGATATAAGGGGAGTAAACAAGGACAGGGTAGGGATGAAGAGCTTGAGAAGAAGATTTACATTAAACAGGGATGAGAGGTGGGAGGGAAAGGGAGTGAGAAGGGAAATTGCATGGAAATGGAAGGCGATCCTCAGGGTTATACAAAATGTCATATAAGAGGAAAGGAGGGGCAAGACAAGATAATACAAATGGAAGAAATGATTTACAGTAGAAAGGGTAGAGAGAGAAAAGGGGAGGGGAGGGGAGGGGAGGGGGGATAGTAGAGAATGGGACAGACAGCAGAATACATCAGACACTAGAAAGGCAATATGTCAATCAATGGAAGGGAAACTGATGTGATACAGCAATTTGTATACGGGGTAAAAGCGGGAGTTCATAATCCACGTGAATCAACCGTGTAATATGATGTATTAAGAACTATGTAATGTTATGAACGACCAATAAAAAAAAAAGGCTTGAGTCATATTAGAAAGAGGAGGGCATACAAATTTGGCATTTATGGAAAAGATGGGTTGCAGTAAATATGATCCTGTAAGATGAAGTAAAAATTGGAGATTTTGGAGACAGAGAATTGCAGTTACTAAATTTCATTATTAATTAAAAGAACAAGAAAATTATTGGTGATCCAATATTTGTGCTCTTTCAGCTAATAAATGCAAAGCACAAATTTGCTTAAAAGCAAAAATTGGGCTCATTTCCAAATGGTAACTGGTTAGCATATACTTGTAATTCTGAATTTCTCTCTTATCCCCCCATTCCTTTTATCTTCAGATCCTCACCTCACTAAATGCCTACCAAACTTGTCTATATGCCACTGTGACAGAGTTAAACCAGCCAGGAGTTGAAAATCAACTAACTTAATCACATTGTACTGTGCACCACTCCAAGGAATACACCAGTGGCATGTTCTAGATGCCCCAAAGTTGCTTGATGAGGTTCTTATTCCAGCCTGATTATGTTCATTCTTGAAATGGCCAAAGGAGAGAATCTCCTGGTGAATTCTGGTCAAGAGAAAAATATTAAGAAAGGCAAGAGCATCAATTCTTCTTCAGTTGCAAGAGAGAAATGAATTGAGTACAACATTTGTTCATCAATGAGAGTAGGAAGTTATTAATACTCTTGAATTTTGAAACATATTTTCTCTTTCCCACTATGACTGCTCCTATTCTTGTATATCATCATATTCTGAGACATGTAGAATTAATGGGGAGCTCATTTTAAATATAGAGAAATTCTATGGTGAGGAAGGAGGATTTTAGCACTATTCCATCACTGTGATGCATTTTCTAAGTAAATAATTATTTATAATTATAATGACATATGCATAAAAACTCAGGCACACATGTTACCAGTAAAGATTTTTAAAAGTATCTCTATGTATCTATCTATATCTATATATTCTGTAGAATATTTATAAATACATACATACACATATATGTGCACACATATTCACAAATACTTTAGAAAAGAGCCAAACCTTTTTATGACAAATTTGCCAACAGAATAAACAATCTTGACTATAATGCAAAGCTTGCCAAGTCCTGTCAGAAAGCTCTTGTGGCTTAGTGCAATTCTTGGATGGTAAAGAACCCCTAAAATAACCCTTTCACTCCGACTCCTATGATTCTCTGCAGGGAGCTTTCTCTACAGTTGTCACTGAGAAAAAGCAATCAAAATTAACATATAGACACAGAAAATGAAGGTGTGTGAATGTTTATGTGTGTGTATAGGAAGACAGCTGATGTCTTTGAGATAATTTAATATATATACGTATACATACATATATACATAAACATACATATATATGAATAATTGGAAAAAGGGGTCTGTTAGGATTTCAATTTACTCAATAGAGTTAAAATTTTGTTACAACTAGTGGGGATTTTTGTTCAATTTATGTTTGTGGATTTTTAAGTCTAGAACCCATAGAACAAGACAATCATATAGAACAGTATTTTTCAAATGGTAAAGTGTGATCCATTAGGAGGTAATAAAATCAATTAAATTTATTAGGAGGTAATAAAATCAGAATTTAAAAAATAAAATTAAATATAAGAGAAAACTATAAATAAGTATAGCATGTAGTATATATAAGTATTGTTCTCTGTGAAACCTTCTCTTTTGTGTGTGTGTGTGTGTGTGTGTGTGTGATTACCATCTCCACTTTAAAATGTAGATTGTAATAAAAACAACATTGAAATTTACTAACAGGGAATTTTCTCTTAATTTTATATTCAGTACATTTTTCTCAAGTGAGACTGTGAACTCCCTGAGGGCAAGTGTGAATGTGCTTCCTCTTCATACCCTCTACACCCCAGGAGTGCCATGCACTTAGTGGAAGATCACTAAATAGTTCCCAAACAAATGTTGAGAGCTCCAGATGCTTGTATTTAAAAGGATAATCAAGACAGTAGTTTGTATTGATAGAGCACTTATTACTTTTCAGAGTGCTTTCCCATGAAAGATCTCATTGATAATTCAGAACTATTCTGTTGGAAGGAAGCATACATAATGTTACATTAATATATTTAACTATCTCCTAACGTGCTTCACATTTCAATTGCACACAATAGACATTATTTGAAATAGACCCTAAAATTTGTGTTTGGGAAGGATCCAGTAAATATGTCTGAAGCTTTTAGATTTTAGAAATCTTCATTAAGAAAAAGCATATAAAATGAATAGAAAAATAGGTGCAATAGTGAATATTTATTTAGAAGGAGAGAGGAGATTGCAAAACCAAAAAATTGAAAAATTGACAAATATCACAAAAATCACAAAATACAGGAAAATATAAATAATATGATTTTTAAAAGCAATAGCTGACATATATTATTTTCTTTTTTTGTGTTAACACTTTGTCTCTTTTATGACAAAAATAATGTGGGGTCACTTTAAATAAAGAGAATAGAATTTTCTTTTGCATAACTGATTGAAATTTTTTTAAAAAATATTTTTTTTCTAATTGTTGATGGACCTTTATTTTATTTATTTATATGTGATGCTGAAAATGGAACCCAATGCCTCACACATGCTAGGCAAGTGCTCTACCACTGAGCTACAGCCCCAGAGCTGAAATTTGATTTTTATTACTAGCAAGTAGGTGCATAAATATTAATCTCTAATTCCACATAGCCGTACTTGCTATCTGCAGTACTGCTACAGATTTTTGCCTCTCAAATACATGAATTTCTACACATTCTATGAAGTACAATTTAATTAAAAATAAAAAAGAGGTAGATCCAACATGGCGGCCGGCGAGCAGGCAGCATTTTCTATACCTCCGCAGTAACGGGATCAGAGAGACACATAAATACACTTGCATGGGACATGCTGAGGAACTTCTAACAATTTTCCACTGAAAGGAGACCTGCCGATAACTAGTAAGTCTGTGGGAGGGGTCAGTTGGTCCCAGGTGAGTGAATCTCCGCAACGCGGATCAGGGACACAATCCCGCCGGCCACCGCTGAACTGCAGCGAACATAGGAACCTACTGGGCCCCGCAGGCCTGAGTCTGTGAACTGACTCTAGCGGCTTGGTGCTAGGATCCACACTCCTAACACCCCACCCCACCCCCAGCCAGTTCGGAGCAAAGCGGACCAGGGACACAACCCCGCCGGCCGGCCACGGGCGGCGGCCAGACTGGGCCCCGCAGGCTTGAGTCTGTGAACGGCCTCTGGCGGTCCAGCGATAGGATCCACATTCCTACCACCCCACCCCCAGCCGGCTCGGTGCAACGCAGATCAGGGACACAATCCCGCTGGCCGCCGCTGAACTGCAGCGAACATAGGATCCTACTGGGCCCCGCAGGCCTGAGTCCCTGAACTGACTCTAGCGGCTTGGTGTTAGGATCCACACTCCTAACACCCCACCCCACCCCCAGCCAGTTCGGAGCAAAGCGGACCAGGGACACAACCCCGCCGGCCAACCACGGGCGGCGGCCAGACTGGGCCCCACAGGCTTGAGTCTGTGAACGGCCTCCGGCGGTCCAGCCATAGGATCCACATTCCTACCACCCCACCCCACCCCCAGCCGGCTCGGAGGCGGCCAGACCAGGCTCCGCAGGCCTGAGTCTGTGAACTGCCTCTAGCGGTTTGGCAGCGCTTAGTGCTGAGTTCCAGCTTTGAGACAAAGGAGAGAAGCGGTCCAGTTGGGTTCCAGACACCGGTCGGACCACAGAGGAGGACAGCAGCCGCCATTTCGGAGAGATGATGTAATCATCCCCATGTTCTATTGATCTCAGCTCATCCAGCGACGGAACAGGTGATTTCAGGCTGGTAGTTGCCTGCGTCTAGCAGACAGATTTCTTGCTCAGGCTCGGGACTGGGGATCTTGTGGAGAATACTCCTAGAGGCTCATGCCTGGCAAGGCGTGTACCGGGCACTGAGCAGCTGGATTCTGGTTCCCGGGGCTAACCTGGCCCAGGTCTGAGGAAACTGCGGAGACTGCCGGTGGAGGCCAGCTCCAAGTGGAGCGTGCGCTGAGCTAGGGGCGACTGGGTTCTGACTCCCGGAACAGTTTTGGCCTGGGGCTAGGGAACCCGTGGGGGTCGCTCACTGGAGCCAGCTCCCAGCGGAGAGTGTATCGAGATAGGAGAGGCGGGGTTCTGGCTACCAAAGCTGCTTTGACCCAAGGCTAGGGAACCAGCGGTGTCTGCTTCTCAGTCAGGGTCCTGTTGGGTGCTGTGGGGGCAGAGTGGAGCTTCCACCTGCACCCAGAGCAGGCCAAGTGACCCGCCGGCGTGGTAGCATGACACCCCAAACGCAGCTGGGTCTGAAGAGAGTAGCCGCCCACGCCTAGAATAGGACCAGCGACCCCGCGAAGCGGTAGCCAAGTAACCTCATTTGGAGTAGGGGCTGTGCAGAGCGGGCAGGCAGACCTGCGGCCCACTGGCAAGACAGGCCAAGTAGCTTGCCAGAGTGGTGGACACGTAACACCGAGGCAGTTGCGTCACACTGGTTGGAGTGGGGGCGGAGCAGGGTCGCCGCCCGGGTCCGGAGGGGGCCCAGCGACCCGTTGGAGAGGTAGTCAGGTACTCCCATTGGGAGTGGGGGCTGTGCAGAACTGTGACCCACCGGCCTAGAGGTATGCCAGCGTGGTAGACTCGTCACACCAATTGGAGTGGGGACCCAGCAGAGCCGCCACCCACATCCAGATCAGGACCTACGACCCCAGGGCGTGGTAGTTACGTTACCACAATTGGAGTGGGGGCAGAGCAAAGCCGCCTCCTGTGCCCGCAGGGGGGGCAGACCTGTGACCGATCAGCGTGATAGACAGACCACCATAATTAGAGGAGGAGCACAGCCACTACCCACCCTGCAAGGGAGACTTTCCAACTATACAAGAGCAACATAAACAAATAGGGGGTAAATTTCAAAAACACAACAGTTGCACCAAGCAGAAAGAAATGCGAGCAGTATGAAAAGACAAGGAAAGAAAGGACCACAAGCAATGCAGGTCAACTCAACTTTAGAAGAGGTAATAGCTGCAACAGATGGAATATCAGATAAAGAGTTCAGGATATATATGCTTCAGATGATCTGGAGTCTCAAGGAAGACATGAGACAGCAAAATCAGACAATGAAAGATCACATTGACAAACAAATCCAGGAAGTAAAAGATCAATTTCACAGGGAGATAGAAGTAATAAAAAACAAACAAATAGAAATTCTAGAAATGCAGGAAACAATAAACCAACTTAAAAACTCAATTGAGAATACTACCAGCAGAGTAGATCACTTAGAAGAGAGAACATCAGACAATGAAGACAAAGTATTTCAGCTGGAAAAGAACATAGACAGCTCAGCAAGTCTGCTAAGAAACCATGAGCAGAACATCCAAGAATTATGGGACAATATCAAAAGACCAAATTTAAGAGTCATTGGGATACAGGAAGGCACAGAGCTCCATGCCAAAGGAATAAACAGTCTATTCAGTGAAATAATATGAGAAAACTTCCCAGAATTGAAGATTGAGACAGAATCCCAAATCCTAGAAGCCTACAGGACGCCGAATGTGCAAAATCATAAGAGATCCACACCTAGACACATTATAATGAAGATGTCCAACATACAGAATAAGGAGAGAATTTTCAAAGCTGCAGGAGAAAGAAAGCAGATTTCATTTAGGGGTAAACCAATCAGGATAACAGCTGATCTCTCAACACAGACTCTGAAAGCTAGAAGATCCTGGAATAACATATTTCAAACACTGAAAGACAATGGGCTCCAACCAAGAATCGTGTATCCGGCGAAATTAAGCTTCTGGTTAGAAGATGAAATTAAAACCTTCCACGATAAACAAAAGTTAAAAGAATTCGCAGCTAGAAAACCATCTCTTCAAAAAATCCTTGGCAAAACATTACAGGAAGAGGAAATGGAAAATAACATTGATAACCAACAATGGGAGGTAGGACAGTAAAGGGGGGAAAGTAGTCAAAGAGGATAACAAATCAGGTTTAGTAACATCAATAAACAAATATGGATAGAAGAACAAACCACATCTCAATAATAACCCTAAATGTTAATGGCTTAAACTCACCAATTAAGAGACACAGGCTAGTAGAATGGATCACAAAACAAGACCCAACAATATGCTGTCTACAGGAGACGCATTTGATAGGAAAAGATATACATAGACTGAAGGTGAAAGGTTGGGAAAAAGCATATCACTCATATGGACCGCGGAAACAAGCAGGAGTGTCCATACTCATATCTAATAAAATAGATTTCAAGCCAAAGACAATCAAAAGGGATAAAGAAGGACACTTCATACTGCTCAAGGGAACCATACACCAACAAGACATAACAATCATAAATATATATGCCCCAAATAATGGTGCAGCCGTGTTCATCAAGCAAACTCTTCTCAAGTTCAAGAGTCTAATAGACCACCATACAATAATCATGGGAGACTTCAACACACCTCTCTCACCACTGGACAGATCTTCCAAACAAAAGTTAAATAAGGAAACTATAGAACTCAATAACACAATTAACAACCTAGACTTAATTGACATATATAGACTATACCACCCAACTTCAAGTAGCTACACTTTTTTCTCAGCAGCACATGGAACCTTCTCAAAAATAGACCATATACTATGTCACAGGGCAACTCTTAGACAATACAAAGGGGTAGAGATAATACCATGCATCTTATCTGATCATAATGGAATGAAACTGAAAATCAATGATAAAAGAAGAAAGGAAAAATCAAGCATCACCTGGAGAATGAACAACAGGTTGCTGAGTGATCAATGGGTTTTAGAAGACATCAAGGAGGAAATTAAAAAATTCCTAGAGTTAAATGAAAACACAGACACAACATATCGGAATCTATGGGACACATTGAAAGCAGTTCTAAGAGGAAAATTCATTGCTTGGAGTTCATTCCTCAAAAAAAGAAAAAACCAACAAATAAATGATCTCATACTTCATCTCAAAATCCTAGAAAAAGAAGAGCAAAACAACAGCAAAAGAAGTAGAAGGCAAGAAATAATTAAAATCAGAGCTGAAATTAATGAAATTGAAACAAAAGAACTATTGAAAAAATTGACAAAACTAAAAGCTGGTTCTTTGAAAAAATAAATAAAATTGACAGACCCTTAGCCATACTAACGAAGAGAAGAAGAGAGAGAACCCAAATTACTAGCATACGGGATGAAAAAGGCAATATCACAACAGACACTTCAGAAATACAGAAGATAATCAGAAATTACTTTGAATCCTTATACTCCAATAAAATAGAAGATAGTGAAGGCATAGATAAATTCCTTGAGTCTTATGATCTGCCCAGATTGAGCCAGGAGGATATAGACAACCTAAACAGACCAATAACAATAGAGGAAATAGAAGAAACCATCAAAAGACTACCAACTAAGAAAAGCCCAGGACCGGATGGGTATACAGCAGAGTTTTACAAAACCTTTAAAGAGGAACTAACACCAATACTTTTCAAGCTATTTCAGGAAATAGAAAAAGAGGGAGAACTTCCAAATTCATTCTACGAGGCCAACATCACCCTGATTCCGAAACCAGACAAAGATACTTCAAAGAAAGAAAACTACAGACCAATATCTCTAATGAACCTTGATGCAAAAATCCTCAATAAAATTCTGGCGAATCGGATTCAAATACATATCAAAAAAATTATACACCATGATCAAGTAGGATTCATCCCTGGTATGCAAGGTTGGTTCAATATACGGAAATCAATAAATGTTATCCACCACATCAATAGACTTAAAATTAAGAACCATATGTTCATCTCGATAGATGCAGAAAAAGCATTCGACAAAGTACAGCATCCCTTTATGTTCAAAACTCTGGAAAAATTAGGGATAACTGGATCATACCTCAACATTGTAAAAGCAATCTATGATAAGCCACAGGCCAGCATCATTCTGAATGGAGAAAAATTGAAGGCATTCCCTCTAAGATCTGGTACAAGACAGGGATGCCCTCTCTCACCACTTCTGTTCAACATAGTCCTCGAGACACTGGCCAGAGCAATTAGGCAGACGAAAGAAATTAAAGGCATAAAAATAGGAAAAGAAGAACTTAAATTATCACTATTTGCAGATGATATGATCCTATACCTAGCAGACCCAAAAGGGTCTACAAAGAAGCTATTAGAGCTAATAAATGAATTCAGCAAAGTGGCAGGATATAAGATCAACACGCATAAATCAAAGGCATTCCTGTATATCAGCGACAAATCCTCTGAAACGGAAATGAGGACAACTACTCCATTCACAATATCCCCCCAAAAAATAAAATACTTGGGAATCAGCCTAACTAAAGAGGTGAAAGATTTATACAATGAAAATTACAGAACCCTAAAGAAAGACATAGAAGAAGACCTTAGAAGATGGAAAAATATACCCTGCTCATGGATAGGCAGAACCAACATCATCAAAATGGCGATATTACCAAAAGTCCTATATAAGTTCAATGCAATGCCAATCAAAATCCCAACAGCATATCTTGTAGAAATCGATAAAAGAATCATGAAATTCATATGGAATAATAAAAGACCCAGAATAGCAAAAACAATACTAAGCAGGAAGTGTGAATCAGGCGGTATAGCGATACCAGACTTCAAACTATACTACAGAGCAATAGTAACTAAAACAGCATGGTACTGGTACCAAAACAGGCGGGTGGACCAATGGTACAGAATAGAGGACACAGTAACCAATCCACAAAACTACAACTATCTTATTTTTGATAAAGGGGCTAAAAGCATGCAATGGAGGAAGGATAGCATCTTCAACAAATGGTGCTGGGAAAACTGGAAATCCATTTGCACCAAAATGAATCTGAATCCCTATCTCTCGCCATGCACAAAAGTTAACTCAAAATGGATCAAGGAGCTTGATATTAAACCAGAGACATGGCATCTGATAGAAGAAAAAGTTGGTTATGATCTGCACGCTGTGGGATCGGGCTCCAAATTCCTCAATAGGACACCCATAGCGCTAGAGTTAACAAACAGAATCAACAAATGGGACTTACTCAAACTAAAAAGTTTTTTCTCAGCAAAAGAAACAATAAGAGAGATAAACAGGGAGCCTACATCCTGGGAACAAATCTTTACTCCACACACTTCAGATAGAGCCCTAATTACCAGAATATACAAAGAACTCAAAAAATTAGACAATAAGATAACAAATAACCCAATCAATAAATGGGCCAAGGACCTGCACAGATACTTCTCAGAGGAGGACATACAATCAATCAACAAGTACATGAAAAAATGCTCACCATCACTAGCAGTCAGAGAAATGCAAATCAAAACTACCCTAAGATACCATCTCACTCCAGTAAGACTGGCAGCCATTAGGAAGTCAAACAACAGTAAGTGCTGGAGAGGATGCGGGGAAAAGGGCACTCTTGTTCATTGCTCGTGGGACTGCAAATTGGTGCAGCCAATTTGGAAAGCAGTATGGAGATTTCTCGGAAAGCTGGGAATGGAACCGCCATTCGACCCAGCTATTCCCCTTCTCGGTCTATTCCCTAAAGCCCTAACAAGAGCATGCTACAGGGACACTGCTACATCGATGTTCATAGCAGCTCAATTCACAATAGCAAGACTGTGGAACCAGCCTAGATGCCCTTCAATAGATGAATGGATAAAAAAAATGTGGCATTTATATACTATGGAGTATTATTCTGCATTAAAAAATGACAAAATCATAGAGTTTGGAGGGAAATGGATGGCATTAGAGCAGATTATGCTAAGTGAAGCTAGTCAATCTTTAAAAAACAAATACCAAATGACTCCTTTGATATAAGGGGAGTAAACAAGGACAGGGTAGGGACGAAGAGCTTGAGAAGAAGATTTACATTAAACAGGGATAAGAGGTGGGAGGGAAAGGGAGTGAGAAGGGAAATTGCATGGAAATGGAAGGCGATCCTCAGGGTTATACAAAATGTCATATAAGAGGAAAGGAGGGGTAAGACAAGATAATACAAATGGAAGAAAGGATGTACAGTAGAAGGGGTAGAGAGAGAAAAGGGGAGGGGAGGGGAGGGGAGGGGAGGGGGGACAGTAGAGAATAGGACAGACAGCAGAATACATCAGACACTAGAAAGGCAATATGTCAATTAATGGAAGGGAAACTGGTGTGATACAGCAATCTGTATATAGGGTAAAAGCGGGAGTTCATAATCCACTTGAATCAAACCGTGTAATATGATGTATTAAGAACCATATAGTGTTATGAATGACCAATAAAAAAAAATAAAATAAAAAAACAAAAACAAAACAAAACAAAAAAAAAACAATACACTATGTATGTTAAATTTAAAGAACATTTTTAATCATAATATTCTGCAATAAGGCTTCTTTTGCAATGAATATTAATACACTGGTTTCATGTAAATGTAATATATATATTCTTGCTTCTTTAAAATTAAAAAAAAAAAGCAGTCTGAAGAATCCTAAGACATATGCTTTAAATTAAAATCAAAAAAAAATAAAATAAAAAATAAAAAAGAGATATGGTGAATTTATAATTGTATGAATTTCATTGTTGAATACATATGTCAATGAGGATAATTTTATTTAGTTTATTGATGAGTTTAGTTTGTTACTCCTCTGTTTCTGGTATTACATAGCTGATGTGTAGTGGATATTTCCACAGACTAACTTCTTAGTCAACATCTTTTGCTCTTATTTTTCTTCTGCTATTCTTCTACTTGTGGTGCCAAATACTGCAGGGCATTCTCATTTACTGATCTGGGCTTTCACGTTGCGATCTCAAGTCAGCACACTGGGGTGTGGTATTAATGGTAAAGCATACAAGGGGAGGGTTAGTAATTTATTAAACCCGGCAGTGACTCTGAACATTAATAAATCTTACAAAAGCCAAACTAAATCTATCCTTGTTCAACTTTCTCTTAGTCAGATTTCAAAAACTTTATGGACACTATCAACCAGGGAAATTTTATGGAAGGTTTGGAGTGAAAAGATGCAGAAGTATTTAAAATATCTTCTTTTCACAAATTTAACAAAAATATGTCAATATATATATATATATATATATATATATATATATATTTTCTATACCTTCCAATGGTACTTGGACCTCTCATGTAAGTAAGAGGTCTTGAAATTTGATATTCCTTAGCTTAATCACAAGTCTACATCTGCTTTTGTTACACTTAGAAAAGGGCTACTCGTTCTTTGAGTGATTTGGGGTATCACTGGTTATATAGATGTTTCACTGTATTCTCCTTCTACTGTGATAGGAAAGATTCTTTATTTACTAAGTCTATCAGAATGTTGTCTGTTTACTTCATATAAGTAATGTGACTTAAAAGTCACTAAAGATGCATGCTCCTTTTAGTGTTGATTATTTATTTCTTTGTTGCTACTATGATCTACAATGCAGGGGGCTCATTTCTTACCAACCGATTTATAGCTAAACTTGACCAAGGGGAAGCACAGGCTGTAAGCAGGGAATGGAAGGTGGCAAGAAGGAAAGCTAAGATAGTTCTGCTGTTCTCTATTTTCTTTGGGTGAGTCTCAAGGACTTGCAGCATGTATTGGACAGATTAACCAAGTTTCCAGCTTTTACAGAGAGCTCTGCCTCCTGGACATCAACAACACTGCTTCCTTCCTTTGTTCCTTCAGCTTCAGGGGTGTAGAAGTACTTGCACTTTTGTGTGGTTGCTATTCTCAGAATTGCCTATTCTTAACCTTTTTTTTTCCCAGCTCTTCTCACTCCTTCTAAATAATTGCTTGTATTTAATTCCTGTTGGATAATCTATCATGAGTTTGGTGTTTATGACTGACCCATATACTTTCCTTGGTTGCTGTTGCTGAGAAGCAGCTGTTCATCCATAGGCTACCATTTCTCAGTTGTCCCATTATCATGGTGGACACATGGGATTGAGTTTTGCCCAAAGGACAGTACATAGAAGTGATAAATATTATTTCTTTTTCTAGACCATAAAATCATTTTATATTATCTGCTACTCTTTGTCTTTGCTGGTTGCTGGCTATATGTCATGGCCTACGATTATTAATGGTGTCATCATTGGAAGATTGCTGAAACTCTATCAGCCTGATTACATGAAGAAAGTCCTGTCTGACCTGAATGGATTTTATTTGAATTGGAAATAAACTTAGTTTGTGTTAGTTGCCACAGTCTGGCTGGGCACAATCAGGAGTCACTTGTCAAAAGAAACAAACTTTATTTTTAGAACCACACACGCCAAACAAAACAGCTCCTCAGGAAAAACCCTCAGAGCCCAACTGCCACCACCGGCTTCCCACAAGCCTCTCCCAAAACCACAAGCCTCTCCACCTCCCACAATCCTCCTGCTCTTGAGGCCGATTGGCTGGGTCGCATGGACAGAGCCAAAAAAGTCCCCCAATGAGCAGCTCCGTAGTCTGAAAGGGCAGGGAAACAGCCCAATGAGCATCACCACAGAGGAGCCAATGAGCTAGAAGTTGCTGGGGCTGCTGTGAGCCAATCATCAGCTGGCAGTCTGAAAGTTTGCTGGGGCCCCTTGGGCTGTGGCTCTCAACAGTTAGTCATTGAGATTTTAAGTTTATCTGTTATAAGAGCTACATCTTAGCTGATAGAAAGAGACCCTACTTATGAGATGTATTCTTAAGGGGAAACTTTTGTCTCAAACTTTCCAATTCAATGGGATATTTTCAGAAATTTCATGACTGGTAGTGAATATGCTTTGGTTCAATTTTACCTTTGAATGTCAAAAAGAAATAAAATGGTTTTTGAAAAATGTAGCTTTTTTTTTTTTAGTTAAGAGCATATATAGATCAATACTGAGTTTTTGAATTTTGTTTAGAAGCAAATGGTAAAAAGGAAGTCTGTGTAGCAAAGGGAGAGACTGCTCCATAAGACTTGGTAAGGATCTGGGAGAGAAACTTCTGACAAGGATTGAAAGTTCTTTTTAGTGATTGTTCATCATGTGTTCATCATTCTAATCCAGGAAACACATAACTCCCCATTGGTACTGACTTGATCAGAAATGCTGGTACCTGGAACTGAGCATTGTTCAGTTTATGCATTCCAGAATTTCTTAATATTCGAGCATGCATTTATAATTTTTAAAATAGTGCTTTTGTATTATAAGAGAATTTATATTTACTGCTTTGTATTATTATTAAGAGAACAGGATCTGTGGTAAAATTGTATGGAATTAATTCTTCTTTAGCTATTTGCTCGGGCAGATTATTCTTTTTCTTTACAAGGTACTTACTGATGCCTGGTTTCCTCATCTTAAAATGGGGAACATAATAACATTTATATCATAGACTGGTTGAGAGGACTAAAATGAGGTTATATATGTAAAGTGTGCATTTCTCAGAGTGAAAGATTAATAAATGTCAGCTGTCATCACCATTATTGCAGAAAATGTACATCAATAAACCACAAAAAGAAAACTAGAAACCATTGGTTATCCTATCACTACAAAGAACTGCTAACATTTTGGTTTATACCTGCTTTGATTAGGAAGACTGTGGTTGCAAGAAACAGAACATTTTAAATTGGCTTAAAACATCAAAAAATTTTTTGTTTATGAAATGATAAATTTAGAAGTAACACCTGAGGCAACATCTATGGTTCCATTTATCTGACATATTTTTTCAGCTTTTTGTCACTTCATTCTCAAGGAGGGAATGTGGCTGAAGGAACTTTTAACTCATATTCATATACAATAGTGTCCAAAGAGTTTTAAACAGGGCATGGTGGCACATGGTGGCAGCTAGGGAAGAGGAGTAGGAGGATTCCAAGTTCAAAGCCAGCCTCAGCAATTTAGCTAGGGCTTAAGCAACTTAGCAGGAGCATGTCTAAAAATAAAACATAAAAAGGGGTAGGGATGTGGCTAAGCACCCTTGTGTTCAATCCCGGGCACCTAAAATAAACAAACAAATAAACACAAAAATGAGTGTCTTAATATTGATGTTTGAGTAATTGATTAAAAAAAATTATTTTTTGGTATCAAGGTTTGAATCCAGGGGGATTAACCACTGAACCATATCCCCAGCCCTTTTTAAAATATTATATTTAGAGACAGGGTCTTGCTGAGTTGCTGAATGCCTCACTACACTGCTGAGGCTGATTTTGAACTTCCAATCCTCCTGCCTCAGCTTTCCAAACTGCTGGGATTACAGGCATGTGCTACTGCAGCAGGCTAGAGTAATTATTTTTTTTAATGTATATTTATTTTTTAGTTGCGCACAATATCTTTATTTATTTATTTGTTTCTATGTGGTGCTGAGGATCGAACCCAGGGCCTAGTTGAGCGCTTTGCCACTGAGCTCCAGCTCCAGCCCCTAGAGTAATCATTTTTAATTGTACTTTTTGTGTCTCTACTAAATCTGCCTAATACAGCTATCACAGGTTTCAGAAGTTTTATAGTTTTTGTTCTTATATTTCAGTCAAAAATTCATTTCAAGTTAATTTTTGTATTCATTAAGATGAATAGGCTGGGCACAGTGTCGAATGCCTGTGATTCTAGCAGATAGCAGGTGGAGCCAGGAGGATCCCAAATTCAAAGACAGACTCAGCAACTTAGTGAGGTCCTAAGCAACTTAGTTGGCCCTATCTCAAAATAAAAAAAAAAAAATGAAAAATTAGACAGAGGATGTGACTCAGTGGTTAAGTACCCTTGGTTCATTCAATCTCTGGTACACCACCCCCCCAAAAGATGAATAGGTCAAGATTCTTTTTTTTGTATGTAAATTTTTAATGGTTTTAGCTATACTTGTTAAAAAGGCTATCTTCTACCCATTAAACTGCCTTAGCTCAGTGTTTCCCAGTCTCCCTACTATGTATACTTTGGGTCATGTAATTCTTTTTTTGTGGGGAGCTATTCTGTGTATTGTAGGATGGTCAGCAGCATCTCTGGCTTTTAGCCATTAAGTGACAATAGTACCTCCCCATTTCAACCAACCAAATTGTCTCCAGACATTTGCAAATGTTCTTTGGGGGGGTTGGGGGGATGCAAAATAATTTCTTTTGAGAATTACTGCTTTAGTATTGTGAACTTAATATTTTTGTTTGTATTTCTGAGCTCTGTTGTGTTTAACTGATCTATATCTTTACCATTACCCCTGTATTAGTATAATTTTATATAGAATTTTGAAGTTGGTTATGATTTTGAAAGAATTGCTAGCTTTAAATTATTTTTTTGGGGGGGTTATTCTAAGTCCTTTGTATGGTCACATAAATATTAGAATAGAAATGATCAATTTAAACAGAGAAGACTGCTAGGACATTTGTTGAGTTTGAATTATATACATAGATCAATTTGTGAAGAATTGACAAATGAACATTACTTAAATGTCTAGTCCACAATTAAGATATATCCCGTCAATTATTATTATTTTTTATTTATTTTTTTTAATGTTGGTTGTTCAAAACATTACATAGTTCTTGACATATCATATTTCACATTTTGATTCAAGCGGGTTATGAACTCCCATTTTACCCTGTATACAGCTTGCAGAATCACATCAGTTACACTTCATTGCTTTACATATTGATATACTCATGTCTGTTGTATTCTGCTGCCTTTCCTATCCTCTACTATCCCCCCTCCCCTCCCCTCCCATCTTCTCTCTCTACCCCCACTACTGTAATTCATTCCTCCCCCTTGTACTGTTTTTCCCTTTCCCCTCACTTCCTCTTGTATGTAATTTTGTATAACCCTGAGGGTCTCCTTCCATTTCCATGCAATTTCCCTTCTCTCTCCCTTTCCCTCCCACCTCTCATCCTTGTTTAATGTTGGTCTTCCTCTCGTGCTCTTCTTCCCTAGTCTGTTCTTAGTTACTCTCCTTATATCAAAGGAGACATTTGGCATTAGTTTTTTAGGGCTTGGCTAGCTTCGCTTAGCATAATCTGCTCTAATGCCATCCATTTCCCACCAAATTCTATGATTTTGTCATTTTTTACTGCAGAGTAATACTCCATTGTGTATAAATGCCACATTTTTTTTATCCATTCGTCTATTGAAGGGCATCTAGGTTGATTCCACAGTCTTGCTATTGTGAATTGTGCTGCTATGAACATCTATGTAGCAGTGTCCCTGTAGCATGCTCTTTTTAGGTCTTTAGGGAATAGACCGAGAAGGGGAATGGCTGGGTCAAATGGTGGTTCCATTCCCAGCTTTGCAAGAAATCTCCATACCGCTTTCCAAATTGGCTGCACCAATTTGCAGTCCCACCAACAATGTACAAGTGTACCCTTTTGCCAACAACCTCGCCAGCACTTATTGTTGTTCGACTTCATAATGGCTGCCAATCTTACTGGAGTGAGATGGTTTCTTAGGGTGGTTTTGATTTGCATTTCTCTGACTGCTAGTGATGGTGAGCATTTTTTCATGTACTTATTGATTGATTGTATGTCCTCCTCTGAGAAGTGTCTATTCAAGTCCTTGGCCCATTTGTTGATTGGGTTACTTGTTATCTTATTGTCTAATTTTCTGAGTTCTTTATATATTCTGGATATTAGGGCTCTATCTGAAGTGTGAGGAGTAAAGATTTGTTCCCATGATGTAGGCTCCCTATTTACCTCTCTTATTGTTTCTTTTGCTGAGAAAAAACTTTTTAGTTTGAGTAAGTCCCATTTGTTGATTCTAGATGTTAACTCTTGTGCTATGGGTGTCCTATTGAGGAATTTGGAGCCCGACCCCACAGCATGTAGGTCGTAGCCAACTTTTTC
The DNA here is from genome assembly GCF_045843805.1 of Urocitellus parryii. Taxonomy (NCBI): domain Eukaryota; kingdom Metazoa; phylum Chordata; class Mammalia; order Rodentia; family Sciuridae; genus Urocitellus; species Urocitellus parryii. The sequence continues at coordinate 81,778,982 of NC_135540.1, forward strand.
TTCTATCAGATGCCATGTCTCTGATTTGATATCAAGCTCCTTGATCCATTTTGAGTTAACTTTTGTGCTTGGCGAGAGAAAGGGATTCAGATTCATTTTGTTGCATATGGATTTCCAGTTTTCCCAGCACCATTTGTTGAAGATGCTATCCTTCCTCCATTGCATGCTTTTAGCCCCTTTATCAAATATAAGAAAGTTGTAGTTTTGTGGGTTGGTTTCTGTGTCCTCTATTCTGTACCATTGGTCCACCCGCCTGTTTTGGTACCAGTACCATGCTGTTTTTGTTACTATTGCTCTGTAGTATAGTTTGAGATCTGGAATCGCTATACCACCTGATTCACACTTCCTGCTTAGTATTGTCTTTGCTATTCTGGGTCTTTTATTCTTCCATATGAATTTCATGATTGCTTTCTCCATTTCTACAAGAAATGCCGTTGGGATTTTGATTGGCATTGCATTAAACCTATAGAGAACTTTTGGTAATATCGCCATTTTGATGATGTTAGTTCTGCCTATCCATGAACAGGGTATGTTTTTCCATCTTCTAAGGTCTTCTTCAATTTCTCTTTTTAGGGTTCTGTAGTTTTCATTGTATAAGTCTTTCACCTCTTTTGTTAGGTTGATTCCCAAGTATTTTATTCTTTTTGAGGATATTGTGAACGGTGTGATTGTCCTCCTTTCCATTTAAGAGGATTTGTCACTGATATACAGGAATGCCTTTGATTTATGTGTGTTGATTTTATAACCTGCCACTTTGCTGAATTCATTTATTATCTCTAATAGTTTCTTTGTAGACCTTTTTGGGTCTGCTAGGTATAGAATCATGTCATCTGCAAATAGTGATAATTTAAGTTCTTCTTTTCCTATTTTTATGCCTTTAATTTCTTTCATCTGTCTAATTGCTCTGGCCAGTGTTTCGAGGACTATGTTGAACAGAAGTGGTGAAAGAGGGCATCCCTGTCTTGTTCCAGATCTTAGAGGGAATGCCTTCAATTTTTCTCCATTCAGAATGATGCTAGCCTGAGGCTTAGCATAAATTGCTTTTACAATGTTGAGGTATGTTCCTGTTATCCCTAGTTTTTCAAGAGTTTTGAACATAAAGGGATGCTGTACTTTGTTGAATGCTTTTTCTGCATCTATCGAGATGATCATATGGTTCTTATCTTTAAGTCTATTGATGTGGTGAATAATATTTATTGATTTACGTATATTGAAACATCCTTGCATCCCAGGGATGAATCCTACTTGATCATGGTGCACAATTTTTTTGATATGTTTTTGTATCCGATTCGCCAGAATTTTATTGAGGATTTTTGCATCTAGGTTCCTTAGAGATATTGGTCTGTAGTTTTCTTTCTTTGAAGTGTCTTTGTCTGGTTTCAGAATCAGGGTGATGTTAGCCTCCTAGAATGAATTTGGTAGTTCTCCCTCTTTTTCTATTTCCTGAAATAGCTTGAAAAGTATTGGTATTAGTTCCTCTTTAAAGGTTTTGTAAAACTCTGCTGTATACCCGTCCAGTCCTGGGCTTTTCTTAGATGGTAATCTTTTGATGGTTTCTTCTATATCCTCAATTGATATTGGTCTGTTTAGGTTGTCTATATCCTCCTGACTCAATCTGGGCAGATTATATGACTTAAGAAATTTATCAATGCCTTCACTATCTTCTATTTTATTGGAGTATAAGGATTCAAAATAATTTCTGATTATCTTCTGTATTTCCGAAGTGTCTGTTGTGATATTGCCTCTTTCATCCCATGTGCTTGTAATTTGAGTTCCCTCTCTTCTTCTCTTCGTTAGCATGGCTAAGGGTCTGTCAATTTTATTTATTTTTTCAAAGAACCAACTTTTAGTTGTGTCAATTTTTTCAATTGTTTCTTTTGTTTCGATTTCATTAATTTCAGCTCTGATTTTAATTATTTCTTGCCTTCTACTTCTTTTGCTGTTGTTTTGCTCTTCTTTTTCTAGGATTTTGAGATGAAGTATGAGATCATTTATTTGTTGTTTTTTTCTTTTTTTAAGGAATGCACTCCAAGCAATGAATTTTCCTCTTAGAACTGCTTTCAATGTGTCCCATAGATTCCGATATGTTGTGTCTGTGTTTTCATTTAACTCTAAGAATTTTTAAATTTCCTCCTTGATGTCTTCTAAAACCCATTGATCATTCAGTAACCTATTGTTCATTCTCCAAGTGATGCATGATTTTTCCTTCCTTCTTTTATCGTTGATTTTCAGTTTCATTCCATTGTGATCAGATAAGATGCATGGTATTATCTCTACTCCTTTATATTGACTAAGAGTTTCCCTGTGACATAATATATGATCTATTTTTGAGAAGGATCCATGTGCTGCTGAGAAAAAAGTGTAGCTGCTTGATGTTGGGTGGTATATTCTATATATGTCAATTAAGTCTAGGTTGTTAATTGTATTATTGAGTTCTATAGTTTCCTTATTCAACTTTTGTTTGGAAGATCTGTCCAGTGGTGAGAGAGGTGTGTTAAAGTCTCCCATGATTATTGTATGGTGGTCTATTAGATTCTTGAACTTGAGAAGAGTTTGCTTGATGAACATAGCAGCCCCGTTGTTTGGGGCATATATATTTATGATTGTTATGTATTGTTGGTGTATGGTTCCCTTGAGCAGTATGTAGTGTCCCTCTTTATCCCTTTTGATTAACTTTGGCTTGAAATCTATTTTATTTGATATGAGTATGGACACTCCTGCTTGTTTCCGCAGTCCATATGAGTGATATGATTTTTCCCAACCTTTCACCTTCAGTCTATGTATATCTTTTCCTATCAAATGCGTCTCCTGCAGGCAGCATATTGTTGGGTCTTGTTTTGTGATCCATTCAACTAGCCTGTGTCTCTTAATTGGTGAGTTTAAGCCATTAACATTTAGGGTTATTATTGAGATATGGTTTGTTCTTCCAGCCATAGTTTGTTTATTAATGCTATTAAACCTGATTTGTTTTCCTCTTTGATTATTTTCCCCCCTTTACTATCCTACCTCCCACTGATGGTTTTCATTGTTGTTTTCCATTTCCTCTTCCTGTAGTGTTTTGCCAAGGATTTTTTGAAGAGCTTGTTTTCTAGCTGCAAATTCTTTTAACTTTTGTTTGTCGTGGAATGTTTTAATTTCATCTTCCATCCTGAAGCTTAATTTCTCGGGATACACGATTCTTGGTTGGAACCCATTTTCTTTTAGCGTTTGAAATATGTTATTCCAGGATCTTCTAGCTTTTAGAGTCTGTGTTGAGAGATCAGCTGTTATCCTGATTGGTTTACCCCTAAATGTAATCTGCTTCCTTTCTCTTGTAGCTTTTAAAATTCTCTCCTTATTCTGTATGTTGGACATCTTCATTATAATGTGTCTAGGTGTGGATCTCTTATGATTTTGCACATTCGGCGTCCTGTAGGCTTCTAGGATTTGGGATTCTGTCTCATTCTTCAAGTCTGGGAAATTTTCTTGTATTATTTCACTGAATAGATTGCTTAATCCTTTGGTTTGGAGCTCTGTGCCTTCCTGTATCCCAATGACTCTTAAGTTTGGTCTTTTGATATTATCCCATAGTTCTTGAATGTTCTGCTCATGGTTTCTTAGTAGACTTGCTGAGCTGTCTATGTTCTTTTCAAGTTGAAATACTCTGTCTTCATTGTCTGATGTTCTATCTTCTAAGTGATCCACTCTGCTGGTAGTATTCTCAATTGAGTTTTTAAGTTGGTTTATTGTTTCCTGCATTTCTAGGATTTCTATTTGTTTGTTTTTTATTACCTCTATCTCCCTGTGAAATTGATCTTTTACTTCCTGGATTTGTTTGTCAATGTGATCTTTCATTGTCTGATTTTGCTGTCTCATGTCTTCCTTGAGACTCCAGATCATCTGAAGCATGTATGTCCTGAGCTCTCTATCTGACATTCCATCTGTTGCAGCTATTACCTCTTCTAAAGTTGAGTTGACCTGCATTGCCTGTGGTCCTTTCTTTCCTTGTCGTTTCATACTGCTGTCGTTTCTTTCTGCTTGGTGAAATTGTTGTGTCTTTGATATTTTCCCTCTATTTATTTATATTGCTCTTGTATAGTTGAAAAATCACCCTTGCAGGGCAGGTAGTGGCTGTGATCCTCCTCCAATTAGTGTGATCCGTCTACCATGCTGGCAGGCCCTAGGTCTGCTTTGCTGGTCGGTCAAAGGTCCGCCTACCCAGCAGGCGCCAGGGGCACCTGTGTCACTCCGCAGGTTGCTGGGCCTAACCTCCCGATGGGTCGCAGGTTCCCCTAGCTTGCAGGCACTGAGGGAGGGGCCGGTTCCGTCCCTCAGCAGGCCGCTGGGCCCGATCTGCCCGTGTTCACAGTCCCGCCTACCTTGCAGACACTGGGGGAGAGGATGGGCCTGCCCCTCAGCCGGCCGCCGGACCTGTCCTAGTGGGTCCGGTCCGCGTTCCCCGCAGGCGCGTGTAGCTGCTCTGTCACTTGACTGGTTGCTGGGCCTGACCAGTCCGCCCGTGGGTTGCAGGTTCGCCTCCCGTCAATTATTTAAGTATTGAACATTAAGAAATGTTTTGTGTTTTCTGTGTATTAAACACACACACACACACACACAAATATATATATTTGTGTGTGTGTGTGTGTGTGTGTGTGTGTGTGTGCGTGCCAGGGTTTAAATTTTTAAATTCAGGGGCATTCAACCACTTAGCCATATCCCTAGCCCTATTTTGTATTTTACTTAGAGTCAGGGTCTCACTTAGTTGCTCAGCGCCTTGCTATTGCTAAGGTTGGCTTTGAACTTGTCATCCTTTGGTCTCAACCTCCCGAGCTGCTGGGATTACAGGCATGCACCTCCATGCCTGGTTTACATATTGTTTTGATCAGATCTAACTCTGAGTATTTCTTATTTCTGGATGTGAATGTAAATAATATATTTTTTAAAATTTCAATTTCTAAAAATTTTTGTTGCTAGAATATAGAAATAGAATTGATATTTGTCTATTAACCTTGAATCCTGTGACTTTGCCTCTCTCAGTTCACTTGGCAGTACTAGTAGATTTTCTGTAGATTCCTTGAAATTTCCTATATGAGCTATGTATCCTCTATGAAAAAAAGAAACTTAAAAATTCTTTTCCTTTCCAAACCACATGATTTTATTGATTTTTGTTGCCTTAGATTACAGGCTAAGATCATCAGGACAATGTTGAGGAAAGAGTGCTGAGATGTTCTTTTTTATTTTATTCTAAATCCACAGTAAATGTGACCTTGGTGATAGGTTTTTCATAGATATTCTTTTCAGGCTGATGTCTCTATTTGTGGATTATTGAAAGCTTTTTCTTAAAGGGGTGTTGAATTGATCAAACAATTTTTTTGTACCAATTAAAACAATCATTTCAGTAATTTGGTTTTTATGTGCCTTGCCATGAATTTCCTCAAGTTTGTCCTATTTTGGGTCATTGAGTTAGTTGGATATTTGGACTTAAGAATTTTCATCTAATTTGAGGATTTTATGTTATTTTTTCAAATTGTTTTATTTCTCTACTCCCTTATTTCTTTCTCAATCTCTAATCACTTCTGTGTTAGACCGGAGTACTGAGGTTCTTCTCAGTTGTCTTTCAGTATATTGTTCCTTTATTTTTTTTTAACATTTTCAGAATTTTATATTGTTTTGTCTTCTTCAAGTTCACTAATACTTTCTTCTCCAACAACTAGTTTTTGTTGACCATATTTTATTTATTTCCTTTTTCATTTCAGATTTAGTACTTTTTCATCTCTGGAAGTATATTTTAAAAAATATATTTTCCACTTTTCTTTTTATCATGGTTATGTGTTCCTCCACTCTTTTAAATATATGGACTCTTTTACATGAACTGTTTGAACATCCTTTTCTGCTAGTTTTATCTTTATGCCTTTCTGCATATATTTCTAAAGTATGATTTTTTCATGGCTATGTTCACATTTTCTTGTTTAAGGGTATGCCTTATAAATTTTATCAGATATCATATATTGTGAATTTATGTTGTTGACTTATAGATTTTGACTTACTGTTTTAAGTAGTGCTGGATTTTGTCTAGGAACAGTTAATTAGTTGCAACCTTTCACAGTTTTAAGCTTTGTAGGTGTAGAGAACCCTTTGGTGTAGGAATAATTTAGTCCCAATACTAACATGATGCACATTTGAGATGTTTGATGATCATGTATTTTCAGCTCTTTCCACCATAGCTGGTGGGAGGACAAACTATTTCCAGCCTTCTATGAGTCTAGAATTATTTTGCTGATTCCTTTTTGGTGTACTATTCCCTAATTCTACACACTTTCTCCTTATATATTTATAAATCAGTGTTCAGCCAAAGACTCAATAGGATTAATCAACACACCTATGATGTTCTCTATGGAGCTTCTTTCTTTTCATTACTTAGCCCTCTGTATTACAGCTGCTTTGAATTCCAATCTGTATCTCCTCAAGAAAGTTATAAGATGGTCTATGTTAGGGTTCTTCCTTCCTCTCCTGGTGACAGGAAACTGTCTCCAAGCAGTAAGCTTTTGCAAGTGTAGGTCTCAACTGGTTTGTTTTCCATCTCTCGTAGGTCACAGTCCTGCTCTGCCTGTTGTCCCATGTTTGAACATTGTTTCTTCATATATTTATTCATGTTTGTAGTTGTTTAAAGTGAGAGGATAAATCCAGTTTATTTAACTTGGTCAGAATTTGAAGTCTATAATATTATTATTAATTTTTTTGTTGATGTAGAAATAATTTAGTCCCATTACTAACATGATGCACATTTGATTGGGGATTGAGCCCAGGGGAATTTTATCACTAAGGTACAACCCTGATCCTTTTTATGTTTTTATTTTGAGACAAAGTCTTGCTAAGAGTCTTGCTAAGTTTCTGAGGCTGGCTTTGCAATCCTCCAGCCTCAGCCTTCAGAATCACTGGATTTACAGTTGCATACCACTGCATACAATATTATTTTTAATATATGCATAGTATTCTACTTTATTAAATCTTTACCCTAACTTTGTATAGTGAATATTATTATTATTATCATTATTATTATTATTATTATTATTATTATTTCATTTTTACAAGAGATGCTCAAGGTCTGAATAGGGGAAGATCTAGAACTACTCAGTAGAGTATACAACATTTCTTAGTGTGGTTTGCTGGCCACCTGCATCCAAGGTACATAGAGAGATAACTTTTATAAAGCTTTCACATGATTGGATTTAATTTCTGCCTAGATCCATTGTTCCCAATTGATGACAGAAAAATGAATCTACAGACATTTAGTTAAGTCCAGGAATTTATGGATTATTTTGTCATTGTAGCTTTAAATTTATTCAGAGTTCTACTTCACTCTCATTTTAGGAGGTTGAATCTAAGACCCAGGTATTGTCTTTTGTAATGGTTCTACATCATCAGGAGTTTAGTCTAAACGGTCCTTGAAGCTTCTTGATCTTTGCTAGTCAAGAATTCCATATTCACACCTAATTCTACTCTCCTTCTGCAACACTTCCTTTCCTTCAGTTGGGCATCGCATCTTGGGAACAGGGTAGAAGGGGAATGAGGCATTATTTGTCCCTTTCCCAAATCTATTGTTTATGGTATAATCTTTGTTTTTTTTCAGTTCAAAATAAGTCCCCCCAACTCCATTAAAACTATGGGCTCTGTGGAATTTAAAGGTCTATTGAAAACTCATCATTAGATTCTTGTTCTTCTTTTTTGTCCCAAGGTAATGGTGTTTTTGACTGAACAGAAGAGAAACAAGAAAACTTAACAATAGGAGTGATAAATGGAGAGGAAACACTTATTTGTCTCAAAATGATAGCTTCCTTTGTGAAAATGAAGTAGGACGTTTTGAATCAGAGCCTCTGGGAAAAGGCCTGTGAGTAATCATTTTAGCTGATTTTCCAGATTGGACTTGATCTTAGGTGGACTCCAAAGGCTCTTGAGGAGGCTGCAGCTGGCTAGTAGGTGTCAAGCTGATATAAATATTTGGCTGCTCAGCCTAGACATGGAAATTACTCTGAGTTATTTGAATACATGTGCTAGAAAACCAAGGAATCTTCCAAAAAGTATTTTGTTCTTTCTGCACTTCCTTGAATCTCTACCTTTTCTTTTTTTCTGTAAGTTCAGTCTTATTTACCTTAGGTTCCACTCCTCTCTCTCCTAGAGGTGGGAAGTAGGTTTGAATGGGGTGAGAAGATTAATATTTATTGGGCATCTTTGATGTTCCTGAGATTTTATATAATCTCAGTTGATCTGCACAACATTTAGTTAATTCTCAGAAAGGTTAAATAAGTTGCTAAGATCACACAGGTAACAGGTGGCAGAGCCAGGATTAAAATCCAAGCCCATCTGGTAGCAAACCTGGGCTTTAATTACTTTATTTTGCTGCCCTCATTGACAGCATGCTTAGTGACACCCCTGATTCCCTTATCTTCATCATTTCCTCTACTTCCCAGCCATACGGAAGATCTAATCCTCACTTTTACCTTCCCCCTTGCTAATTATTAGATTGAGTCAGTAAAGAAAATTTTGTATGTGGTATTATCTTTTCCATTTTAGATTTCTAGTAACTGCACCCTTTTCTACATAGCACCTTGAAAAGCATTCTGTGTAGTCATGCTTGAAGGTATTTTGTTTATTATCAAAGTGGATTTGGAGCTCAGGCTAACATTTGTGTGAGTAAGAAACCTCTGAGATCTCGATATTTCTCTTTCTCCAGTTTCTGTGTTAGGACCCATTTCATAGTTCAAAAAGAAGATTTTAATATGCAAATACTTCTTTCTTCTGAACAGATTTCTTTAGGTGTAAAGTAGAAAGAGATTCCCTTGATGTGGGATAATCTTTCTTAATAGCATTTTGGTTCAGAGTGGCTGAATGGTTAAGAGAAGACTGGACAGACAATGGAGGAGTGAGTAGGGGGTCAAGAGTTTCTAGAGAGAAGGTGATGGGACAAGGAAGGTTATTATTTGCTATTTGGCCTTCTTTCAGGTTCCCTGAGGCCCAGAATCTTCCAGCCTGTGGCCTCACCTTGTTCCTTGTCTCAGGTCAATGCTGCTGACTGCATCCCACTAGCTCTCCTGTCTGTGCAGCCTGCAGTGCCAACACATTTGCCTTTCTCTTTCTCTACGAATCAGGAAAGTGCAAATATACATGTATCCTTTGTGATGTTGCTAGGGCTGCATTTTATAAACATTATATATCAAAAACATTTTCCCTAAACAAGTGAGGGGAAGTGTTGATTCAGATATTCTTTGAAGATATTAAATCTCTATGTAGTGACATTCACTTAAGACTTCTTGAGCCCCTTTGGCTGGATGATGTAAGCTGTGTTGTGGCAGAATTTAAACTTGCCAGTTAAAATTATCACAGTCTCTTCTGATTTAAAAGAATTTAACTTTACATAAGCTTTCAGATATTTCGAAGTTCAGCTATTGGAGGACTCCTTTTCTCCTATCCTACTTGAAAGATGACATCTGGGGTCAAGGAAACACACCTGTCTTCATGGTTCTGGGAGAAATGAAGGTTGAGCTTCATGAGGCTTTAAGTTCTTCTTGGATTCTGGGTAAGTTCTTTTGTCCCTCATAACCACTAGGCAGCCTTCTGGAATCACCTGCAAAAATCTGCATCTGATAAAATGTGTGTCTGGGTCTCTTGGCATGGCCAGGGCACAGTGATCCTCCACTTACAGAACTGGCCCCACTTTAAATCTTGGCATTACTGCTGATCCTCAGCAGCTTCAATAATGATGTCACCTCATTTATCATTCCTAGCCAGCCTTTTGGTTTTTGACGCATTTCCACATGAGGATATCTAAATATCTTATTGGCTTTGTGTCTAAAGAACATATGATAAATGTTAATATCATCAGACATCCTTGGTTGTGATGTGAAACTGAGGTGATCTTCCAGAATCCTAAATATGAAAGGGAAGAAATCTTGTGTTTCCTTTTCTGCTTACTTATAGAGCTGAATGTGCATTCCTCCCCACAAACGAACACTTGAATACAAATAGCATATCTGGGAAAGAATCTGTGGAAATGCTAGTGGAAGAGTGGGGAAGTGAGAAATGAAAGGGAAGAAAACCAATAAACAGTGTATTATCGAGTAACTTGTAATGTGGAATGAAATGGAGTAGAGCCAAAGCCTTGGGGTTATCCTGCCCAAAGTAGGAGGGAGATGGACTGTTTATATACCATGCCCAGTGGTCCTTGGTTGAGGGTTGATCTTGTAAGGCATTTGTTTTCAAGAACTCCCTGTCTATTCTGTGTAGAGGCAGAGCAGACTTTAGTGACCAGAGAAAGCCATCAGGCAAAGAGATGAAGGTGCTTCAGTGGGGAGCCAGGCTGGCATGAACAGATGGTCAGGGCTGAGGGGATATGGCTGGAGCATCAACAGCGTCTGCCACAGTCTACTCCTGGCACCATTTAGATGCACTCATGACCTGTGATGAGTTTACTCTGTAATATTACTGATTCTTCAAAATTGTGGTCTCAGCTTTGGAGAAACAAAGTAATGATAAGACTCTAAATAAACCATTTAATGAAAGAGAGTTAGTGGAAAATAGTAAATACCACATATACTGGTTTTAACACAGTCTGTCCTGTGCTTAGGATCTCTTTAAATACTGACATCACAGACCAATTACTTTCTCATTCTTTTCTGAGTTGGTGGTTGCTTGATCTGACTTTTCAATTTTCTTCCTTTATCATATCAATTGCACAACACCCAAATACCTCCCAGGTCTTATTATCTTTACAGTCCTTCTGTCTCTCAAATCTGAGAGATGTTGTATATGCTGTTTATCCTCTTCCCCTTGTAGTCTGACTCAGTTCACCAGTGGTAAGACATTGGGTTGCTATAGTATTATAAGAATTACTCCTCCCAATGCTGTCTTAGTTTGGGTTTCTCTAGAAGAATACTGTGACATAAGGATTAAATTGCAGGTAGATTTAACAGCTCCTATCCCATTCCTTGGAATAGTCACATGGTAATTGCATTGTTGACCATTCAAGTGAGAACTTAGTTTCTTACCTGCTATAATTGGAGACAGCAAGAAAGGAGTGGGACAGAGGGGAATATTAGCTCAATCAAACAGCAATGTTTGCTGCAGAAAGCATGTAAAAAAATTAGAGATTGAAATTGATCAGATTATGCTATACGCATGAAAATACCATAATGAAGTCCAGTATTCTGTGTAATTATTATGTACCAGTAAAAAAATTACCTTCATTGTGTGCATGTGTATTTTATTTTAGTTTCTGTAAATATAATAATGGTCACCTTTTCAAGTACAGAAGTAGTAATGGATGGAAGGGTGGTTGTTGAAGGAGATGGTAAAGTTATGAAAATTGGAATATTTGTCTATATTTAGGAGAAGATTTGGAGTTGGTGGTATACTTTCCAATATTAACATTTGTTCATGGTGTTGCAGAAGTTCCATATAGACCTTTCTTTCTTCACTTAAAAGCAGTTCTATTTGAATAAGTGCAAAGACTTTGCATAGTCGATCACTGAGAAGCTGTTAAATCACAGAGAAAAAGAAGTCACAGGAATGAATACTCAACATTATGAGAAACTGAGAGGGTGAGTAAGAAGATTGCTCAATAATGGTTATTAACTTGAAGTGAGTTTTAGGGTTCGGTTGACGTGAGTTGCTTGGACTAATTCAGGAAGTTCTTTACTTCCTTGTTGGGAAACTACATACTGTGAATCTTACTCACCAGATTTGCATTTTGAGTAGTAAAAATTGTTAGTAGTTTGTAAATTTTTTAAATACATAGGACAAACAACAGAATGCTAAATATAATGTTAGATTAGAAAAATCAAACTTGACCTTAAGAAGAAAAACTTATTCCATATCTTTTTCTGCAATTTAGCAAATATTAGCACTCTCTTACAACAGTGCAAATATGTGTACTCCTAATACCCAGAGGGTTTTTTTCCCCTTCCTGATATACCGTTTTCCACTAAAGAGAATCATGACTTATTAGAGGGTAATGGTTTCATTGTTTTAAAGCAGGAAAAAGTTAAGATTTAAAGCAATAGATCTGAAACATGCAGTTTTCAACAAGAGAGGAAAGATGTTTTTGACAGTGTTGAGGAAAGACCTGAAAAGATAAAGGACCCATCTAAGGAAAGATCAACTGTTCAAGTTATGAAAATTTGAGCATTAAAACAATGATAATTGTTGTTAATTTGACATAACTGAATGTGTGAAAGTCCATGAATTCAGAATGACACATCAAAGAGAAAAAATTTACAAGTGTGAAAAGTTTGAACATAATAAAGGAAGAGCATATAATAGAATAGGATTACTTTTAAAGAAATTCTTCTAATAAATAGACAAAGTTTTGCTCCTTCTCTTGTGCATATGAACTTGACAAGTTATAGTTTTTGTTTGTATGTTTGTTTGTTTCTCTCTGGTTAAATATAGAGGAGTAACACAGAGAAGAGTGACTAAAACAAAAGGCTCATGAAAAAGTAGATAAATACCAAAAGCACTGATCAGTATGGGTGATTGCCCGTCATCTGCACCACAGTCATCCTTGACTGTCTCTTGAGCTTTGTTGGTTCTTTTGCTCTGGTGGAGCCAACTGCCATGTTGTGAGCTGCGCTATGGAGAAGCCCAAGCAACAAGGAACTGAGGGTAGTTCTAGTCAACAGGAAGTGAAGAAATGCCCAGGAGGAATTGAATTTTGCACACAGCCAAATGAATAAGCTTGGAAACTCATTCAGTTGAGCCTTGTAAATGGCTTATCTCTGAATGTCATCTTTTGTTTTTTTTCCTCAAAAACATTTAAAATTTTTTTAATTTATATATGACAGCAGAATGCATTACAATTCTTATTATATATACAGAGCACAATTTTTCATATCTCTGGATGTATACATAATATATTCACACCAATTTGTGTCTTCATACATGTACTTTGGACAATGATGTCCATCATATTCCACCATCATTAATTACCCCAGGCCCCTCCCTTCCCCTCCAATACCCCTGCCCTATCTAGAGTTTGTCTATTCCTCCCATGCTCCCTCTCCATATCCCACTATGAATCAGCCTTCTTTTAGCAAAGAAAACATTCGGCATTTGGTTTTTTGGGATTGGCTAACTTCACTAGGCATTATCTTCTCTAACTCCATTCATTTACCTGCAAATACCATGATTTTATTTTCTTTTATTGCTGAGTAATATTCCATTATGTATACATGCTATATATTTTTTTATCCATTCATCTATCAAAGGGCATCTAGGTTGGTTCCACAGTTTAGCTATTGTGAATTGTGCAGCTATGAACACTGATGTGGCTGTATCCCTGTAGTATGCTGTTTTTAAATCCTTTGGGTATAGACTGAGGAGTGAGATAGCTGGGTTAAATGGTGGTTCTAGTCCCAATTTTACAAGAAATCTCCATACTGCTTTCCATATTGGCTGCACCAATTTGCAGTCCCACCAGCTGAGTGCACCTTTTCCCCCACATCCTCGCCAACATTTATTGTTGTTTGTATGCATAATAGCTGCCATTCTGACTGGAGTCAGATTAAATCTTAGAGTGGTTTTGATTTGCATCTCTGAATGTCATCTTGAGAGAAGCCCTGAGCCTCGGAATGAGCAGTGCCCAGATTCTGACCCATAGAAGTGATGAGGTAATGGATAGTTTTGTTTTAAGCTATTGTTTCAGAATAATTTTTTAAGCAGAAGTAATAATAATAATACATCAATAATGATTGTTGAGAAAATAAAGTGCAGGTACATCTTTGTCACACATCCCAATCAGGAATCTGTGCCAGATAATCCATAATCTATCTCCTAAACTAGAAATGAAACTTTTTCATTTTTGACTATGAAGGTTGTTGCTAGGAAGATACCTATGCTAAACTCACTGTAACTCATATAAAAGAATAAGAACATGCCACAGGTTATGAAGGAAGTTAATAAAAAAAGAATATAAATATATGGTTTTAAATTCCAGAAAAATTTAACTGATTTCACTGAAAGTGCAATAATAAATTCATATTATTATCATTTAATCCACGTGTTTGTCCTACTACTTAAAGAGTTTAAAGCTTTAGAACATTAGATTATGAGATAGCAGGTTTGTGATTTAAATTGAATTGTAGGGTAATTCAAATAAATAAGTTTGTAGTCAATGTTCAAATGTTTGGAGAAATATTGATTTCTTAATTATGAGGTACAGTGTAGATATTTATAGGAATGTTAACTTTTAATGCTTGAAGTACTATTATATATTTAATGATTTTATTAGGTAAATAAATTAGGCATTAGGGATAATATTCTTGACACACTAAAGCTTCTTGCACATTAAAGAGTCTATCAACATTGGCTATTAACTATGAGGGACTTCTAAAATTTTAAATGCATCTAAACTGTCCAGGCCTCTTGTAACTTGTAAAGTCATTAGATTGATTTCTAATGACTTTCCTGTGTATGTGTGTACGTGTGTGTGTGTGTGTGTGTGTGTGTGTGTGTGAGAGAGAGAGAGAGAGAGAGAGAGAGAGAGAGGAAGACAGAAAAACGTGACACTGGATTATCTTTTAATAGCAACTATTGAAACTAGATAATATTAAATACTGGTTAAAAATCAATGGTGAAATGGGCCTGGTGGCACATGCCTGTAGTCTTGGACACTGAGGCTGGAGGATTGCAAATTTGAGGCCAACCTTAGCCACCTTGTGAGGTCCTTAAGAAAGTTAGTGAGACCCTGTCTCAAAAACAAAAAATAAATGGGGCTTGGGATGGAGGTCAGTGGTAAAGCACTCTGGTTTCAATCCCCAGCATTAAAACAAACAAACAAAAGTCAAAGGTGAGTTTCTTTTTTTAAAAAAAATATTTTTAATTGTCAATGGACTTTATTTATATGTGGTGCTGAGAAGCGAACCCAGTGCCTCACACATGCTAGGCAAGTGCTCTACCGCTGAGCCCCAGCCCCAGCCCACTGGTGAGTTTCTTATATTGATTGTATTTTTGAACTGATTACTGCTATGGGTGACTGAACTCAAACCCACTGGAGATCCTTTGCAGACTGATGTAGAATGCACTTGAACTTTTCTGTCCAAAGTAGAAGAAGCCAAAGCTTTTATTTCATGATTCTTTCTTATTGGTTGACGGTTGCCTTCCAGCATCCTTGTATTTCTCAGCTGGCTTCCCTGTGCACAAGAACTCTAATATGAATGAAAGAATTCAGAATAATTGATTCTTGAGTACATTTTAAATAGATAATAATGGTCTGTACTTATTTTGGAATCTAGTCATGTCATTCTCAAATGCACCTTAACAAACAAATATTTGATTATCTAATAGAAACTAGAAGCAGAAAATGGCAAGAGTTGTAGGAGACTGTGATATTTCAGATGATGACAGATCCTCAGCAACTTGTGTTCAGCAACTTGTGCTCAATCTGTTGGGAGTACATATGTGTCTTGTTTTTCCCCAGTCCTGAGTCTCATTCCACATAGTATGTTTAACTAGTGTAACATTTATGGTCTCCATGTCCGTATTCCTTTCCTACAGAGTGAAGAGTTATATTTGATCATGGAGTTTGGAAGGAGAAACTGGGCAGGTATATTACAGTCCTCTCAACTTTGATTTTTCTTGGGATCTAGCCATGCAGAAAAAGTACACGCAGACACACAGGTTGGCTTCTCCTCTTTTATGTTTTTCGGGAAGAGGCCCTCCACTCAGGAATGCCTGGTGGTGGGGGGAGAGGACATTGTTTCCTGTGACTGAATGAACAAGCATGAGAAAGGTCCTGGCCTGTAAGCCAGTCTAACCCGTAACCAGTAGCCAGTGTTTGTATCTGTCTCTTTAATCCGCCCCCTTTGTTTTCTTTTGATGCCAGGGAATGAATTCAGAGGCACTCAACCACTGAGACACACACACCCCTACCCCACCCCTATTTTGTATTTTATTTAGAGACAGGGTCTCACTGAGTTGCTTAGTGTATTGCTTTTGCTGAGGCTGGCTTTGACAAACTCACAATCCTCCTGTCTTAGCCTCCCAGCCGCTGGGATTATATGCGTGTGCCACCATGCTCAGCTTCCTGTTTTCCTCTTAATTAGTCCAATATGAGGTTATGAAGGGAAGATGTTATTTATTATTTCAACCCTAACATTGCTCTACCTTTATATCATATAAAGAAAATTTACTGACATACTTTTATGTTTTGAATACAGTTAGAAATGACAATTATAATGTTATGTGACTTCTTTTCAGGAATACAGTTCCTCTTCCACAAAATTCACATCTAGAGTTAGAGTTTGCATTTTTTTTTTTACCACACTGGTTTAAATTTCCACAACGTTCATAGAAATATGATGTGCTTTTCCTCATTCTTCCATGATTTTACTTCCTCATCAAATCATTCTTCATGAGCAAAAATTCTCTATCATATTTGTTAATAGCATTCATGATGCCCATAGTTACCATTGCTAAATACTGTTACTATAATTTGCCATTTTTTTTTCAAGTAGTAAAATAGAATGCCTGATGTTATTTTTGGATCTGGAATGTTCCCCAAAGTTTCATGTGTTGAAGGCTTGGTCCCTAATGGAGAAATTTTCAGATGTGGAGCTTTTAGGAAATGACTGGGTCATGAGGGTTCTAACCTCCTCAGTGGATTAATTTGTTGATGGATTAATAATTTGAGTGAACTCTTGGGAGGTGGTGAAACATAGGAAGTGGGACCTAGTTGAAGAGAGTGGGTCCTTGTGGGGGTGCTCTTGAGGACTGTATCTTGTCCTTGACTCCTTCCTCTCTCTCTCCCTCCATGTCCTGCCATCAGGTAAACAGGTTTGCTTTGTCTCATCCCTGCCTCACCTCGGGACCAGAGCAATGGAGCCAGCTGATTATGGACTAAAACCTCTAAAACAGCCAAAATAAATCCTTTCTCCCTTAAGTTGGCTAGAAAGGAGGAAGGTGAAACAAGGAAGCATAGAAAGTCAATAAATTGTGTTAGTGAGTTGGTATATACACATGAAATTCATTGCTGTGCCACTACATATGCTGACTCTCTTAGAAACTAAATAGAATGCACTCAGAATGATCCTCCCCACCAAAGTACTAGGACACTGGAAGGCCAAGAGTCCAGTCATTTGCTACTGATTCTCCTCAACTTGAGGAGGGTTGTCTTTGGGAGAGTTGACTGGATTGCTCTTTGTGGAAACAGAATAAAGAAAGATGGGGTGTTAGAGCAGAAGCTTGAGGGGTGTGGGGATGCCTGCAGCTGGCACAGGATTTATCCCACAGCTGCAGCTGAAACCCAAGAGGAACTGAGAAGATGTGGCTTAGGCCTCAAAAAACATCTGCTACAAGTATTATCCAGAAAAAAGAGAACAACCACTTGCTACATTCACACAATTAATAATTGCTTTACCTGTTGACCTCTATGGCTTAATAATTGTTTGCTTTTTCACAAAGCAAAGTTAAATTACTGGGCATCTTTCAAATTTCAGAACTGTCTAACATATCTGTACATCTGTGTCTGTACTTTTTACTGATCCAGTCAAGATTTCCTTTGTAGTACACTGACTTTGAGTGGAAACCCTAAGAAGGAAGCTAAGTGTGAAAGCCTAGGTCATAAAATGGTAGAAGCTGAAGAGAAACTTTTAGTTTATTCTCTGTCACACTCATGGATATGAAGTGAAAGACTTGTTCATAATTGGTCCTTAGTATTAAAGGACAATAGCACATACAAGGTCTATCCTGGAAGTGGCTTCTAAGTAAGGGAATTTTTCAAGAGGAATCTCAAATTCACCCTGTAGAGATATTTATTCTTTGCCTTTTGTTAAGAATGATAGTAGTTCCCTACACTCACTGAATATTCAAGGGTCCATTTAACTATTGCTTTACCTTCTACAACAACCAAATTAATTCATCTCTTTTCCAAATTTGATTCAAAACTCTTAGGCATGGACATAAAAATGTAAGATTTAATTATTGTTCATAAATTGTTTTATTTTAGTGATCTATCCAATTATTTAGTATCAGGGATTGTTTCAGAGGCTGATCTTATTAACTATGTGGAAAAGAAAGTGGTCACAATCAAACTCCGAAGTTTGCCAATGATGCTAAGATTTTTGGCTGAAGAAATGCCAATCTGATGGAGATAGACTGTAGGAAGACCTCATGGAACTGCATTAATGGGAAAAAAAATGAGCCTTAGAAGGACAAAGATAAGATTGTGAGCCAATGCATTTAGAAGGAAAATAATCCAAACTATACCTGTAGTGTAATGGACTTGGAACTATCTGGTATGGTGTAGACATGAAGTGTGCCTAAGAAGCTCATTCATGAGAAAATGCAAGAAAGTTTAGAAGTGAAATGATTGAGTTATGAGAATCTTAACCTAAACTCTGCATTAATCCATTGATAGGAAGTAACTCGGTGGTAACTGTAGGCAGGTAGGTGTGGCTGGAGGAGGTAGGTTGCCCAGGGCATGCTCTAGGGGTTTACATTTTGTCCATGGTGAGGGGTGCTTTCTACTTCCTGATTGTAATGTCCTGAGTTGTTTTCCTTTGTTACACGCTTTGCCATGGTGTTTTTCTTAGAGCAATGAAGTTGGCTGTCTATGGACTGAGCCCTCTGAAACAGTGAGACCCCCCAGATAAACTTCCTACTCTGACTGTTCTTGTCAGGTCTTGTGATCACAGCAGTGAAAAAATTGACTACAACACTCTTCATTACAATTCAGGGATCATTGTGGACTCTTCTCTGAGGAGAATGCTGCATACATTCAATGCTGATGAAATTCTGACAAATCATCAGGAAGCAAAATAGAAACAGAATTTTGGAGCTGTAGCTCAGTGCAAAGCACTTGCCAAGCATGCATGAGGCATTGGGTTCGATCCTCAGCACCACATAAAAATAAAATAAAGGCCTTCTGTCCATCTAGAACTACAAAAAAAAAAAAAAAGAAAGAAAGAAAAAAGAAAGAAACAGAAGAAAATCATGGTATAATTATAGACTGATCATTATAGTCAATAATTATGCTATATGTGTGTATGAATATGGCCCACTGAATTCCACTATTATATGTAATTGTAATGTACAAAAAAACACAATGAAAATGAAGAGTAAAAAATCTGAAACAACCAAGAAAAATGGCAATATTGCCACATACATACATTTAGACTAAGAAGATTTAAAGTCCAATATGGAATGACAAAGGTTGAGAAGAAATAGAACTCAAGCCTTCAAAAGCAATGAAGATTTTGTTTTGTATACAAAACTAAGAAATTATTTTTAAAAAAGTAAAACAAAGACAAAACAAAAGGAAATTTTAATGTGGCATAGAGTGGCATTATGAAATTCATTTTTTAGACGGATAGTTCCTGAAAGTAGAATTTCCAGAAAATTTTATGAATTCTGTATTTAAATTTTTATTTAAGGGGAAAATAATGTTTGTACATTTACTTTTAGCCTTTGGTACTGAATATCAGTTGTCTTAGTCCATTTTGTATTGCTACAACAGAATACCACAGACTAATTTATAAGAGAGAAGCTTGCTTTTCATAGTTCAGGAGGCCAGAATATCAAGGTACCAGCATCTGGCAAGGTCTTTTTACTGTGTCATCTCATGACAGAAGGTGGAGAGACAAGAGGCAGCAAGCAAGAGGGAGCTGAACTTGCTTTTATCACAAGTCTGCTTTTGAGATAACCAAACTGCTGCTGAGATTAGGACATGAATCTTGATGAGGGCCGTGCCTCATGACCTCATCATCTCTTGAAAGTTCTCATCTCCCAACCTTTTTGCATTGGAGACTGAGTTTCCAATACATGAACTTTGTGGGGAATACATTCAAACCATCGTATCGATGAATAAAATATATATTATATGTGCACTCTTATTACTTATCCTTTGGTTTTCATTAGAGATAGGTAAAAAACAAACAACTCTATGAGACCAATACTCTCATTAGTTGAGAAGTTAAAAATGGAGATGTATAATTAGAACATGAAGTTTCTCAAACATCTGTCACATCATATTGTTTAGTGACTATTGAGACAAGGCAGTGAACATCCAACAGATTTAATCTCTGCAAAACACAGAAACATTTCTCAATATTTTTCTTTCTTAAGCAAATCAATTAATTCTTGTCTAGGGGAGACTAGCCAATATCAGCAAAAGCCCTGCTGAGAACAACCTGGAAACTCAGAAATTTTTTTATAATTTGAGTTTATGTGTTTAAAAGTATTGAACCACAATTGAATTATGTCAGTAGTACTGATTTTCAATAATAAATACCTGGAGTAGAATCTGCCAACCAGAGAGTGACTGGAATGTAATGTTATTAAAAAATAAACTGAAAATGTTTAATTTGGTAACCATGCACAGACACAGTTCACTTCTAAGGAAATTATACTTTTCTAGTTACAATCTAGTCTCAGTGGATGTTTAAGGATGGACAATTGCCCCCACCGCCCCCCCACCCCCCCAAAAAATTATTTAAGGCAAGGATGATGCAAGGTTGATCCAAATAATAAATATTTTCAGCTTTCAGCAATCTATGATCCCTGTTATAACTACATAGCTCTGCCATCACAGTGTGAAAGCAGCCAGATAGAATACATAAGTAACTAGGTGTGGCTGTTTATCTCAATAAAACTTTTTTTTTTTTTTACAAAAACAGACACTAATTTACAAAATTAGCCAACATCTAATCTAAAGGAGACTGATAGGAATCAGACTTAGTTTACATAAGCTTTCCAAAGTAAAGACATTAAATTCAAGCTTATATTTCATAAAAATCCTGTATAGTTTTAAGATAGGCTTTTACTTTTAAGATATTCTTCTCTGCCCAAGGTTACATATTAAAAAGATAATGATCTTTGTAATCAGTTGACCTGAGCTTCTGTTCTGTTCTTCCATTTGCTGTGTGACCTTGAGCAACGGGCTTAATTTATTCTAAGTCGTGTTTCTTTCTTCATAAATAGAACATAAATAATAATTAGTTGTGAAAATTAAAGAATATCAGTAAGAAGAATTTTGTAAATATCACCCATGCTATCACTACGCTGGGTCAATTGTTGACATGTGCCATCTTCTCCATGAACATCTTCACAGGCTAATTAGATCAGTGCTCTTTCCCTAAATGAGAAGAAAATTAATCCAACTAGGATCTGGCAGTACAATCTACTTCACTAAAAGAATTAAATTACTCATTAATCATAAGGTTTTAAGAAATGCACATTTATAGAGGAAAATAAATCCTAAAATAGATAAAAAGAAGAAAATAAGAGAAGTTGCAGTAGCTGATATAAATGATAACAGGAATTCAAGAAGAAAAGAATGAGAAATTAAAAGAATGGAAGATGAAAGATAAATCCAAGAACAAAACTAAAACAGAGCCAACAATGGTAGTTTAGGAGGACAAACAACAAAGCCAAATTAATGAAAGTAGGTCTAGTTTAAGGTATTGAGGCCTACAGGCAAATTGGTAATAGGAAGTTTGCAGGTCTGGGTTTGTCTGTCTCCATTACTGTGGGGACCACTTTAACCTCCTATATTTTCCTTTAGTTATTCCACTTGAGAGCTTACCAATTGTATCTGTCCTCACTGACAGACATCTGAAGACAAGGTCGAGGGAAGCATTTCAGATAATAGCCCTCGGTTCTATTGGTTCTGCATTTCTAATCAGAGAAAGCTTCCTTGAAAAAATGATGCCCGTGTGCCCTGATTACAAAATGAGTTAAGATAATAACAGACTTGTTAATCAGGATTTGGGGTAGACTTACATTTTCACAGTCCATTTTCTCGCTCTCACTTTCTCGCTCTCTCAAGCCTGTGTTCCTGCTTATACATTCTCACAACACACATGCACACCCACGCACGCCTGTCAAACTTTCTCTACCCAGATGGATAAAACGGACTGAAGTTGGGTGCACCAATGTGTCTTTTATAATCAGTATTCATTGCCTCAGAGTCAGACAAATGAGGAGAAAATAAAAAGCATACTTTAAAAAAATATAGAGAAAATACATTCCTATTTTTCTTCCTGTTATGACTCATACTATCCTACCCAGGTACCACATTCATGTTAAGGATATTCAGTTCCACCATCTGACAAACAGAAGGTTAAAAGTAGGACTGTCGAAGGAGAAACAAACAAGGGAGTTTTATTTTCATCTCAAAAAGAAGGTATTTAAAATATGTCTTCCTACCCCCAAATACAGTTATTTTCAGTCACTGGAGTTTATGTAGACGTGGCTATGCCAGCAAAAGTATAAAACCATGCTTAAGAATTATCTTCTTTGCTAATTTGCAATTTTAGTGGATTCTGAAGATTGGACCCACTCAGAAAGGAAGGACAATTAGATCTTGGGAACAAATAGAACTGCTGTAGTCTGATAGGAGAAAGGTATTTATTGCTTTGACACGAATCATTTTGAAAATTCTATGAAATATGTTCTACAATTCAAAAAAGGAGAACATATTTTCTGAAAATATTAAGAACAAAACATTAATGACATTTTAATGTGTTTTTTTAAAATTTAGTTATAGTTGGACACGATATCTTTATTTTATTTATTTATTTTTATGTGGTGTTGAGAATTGAACCCAGCACCTTGCACATGCTAGAGAGAGCGCTCTACCGCTGGGCCCCAACCCCATTTTAATCTATATTACTTTATTATTTTAAGAATAGAAAGAATGTGGAGCTGGGCTCAGTGGTAGAGTGCTTCCCTAGCATGTGTGAGGCACTGAGTTCAGTTACCAGCACCACATATAAATAAGTAAATAAAATAAAGGTTCATCAACAATTAATAAAAAAATATAAAAAAAAAGAATACAAAGAATGTGTTTTTGATACTTTCTAAAAACCTGGGAAGTAGAAAACTACTGTTATGGTGGTAGAACTATCTCTTTTTGCTTTATTTTCAATAATTTAGGTATTATTTCATAATTAAAAATAGGATTTATGAAGCACTTCTTCCAGGCCCCAAATCTCTCATCTTAATAAGAAAAATTGCTATGTATTCTTCTTTTACAGAATTATCTTTCCTTTTCTGAATCCAAACTTAATTAAAGTCCCTTCTAGCCAAAGAAACAAGATTTCTAGGACTATGCCTTCAGTATGCATACTTCCATAAGGGCTAAAATAGTCCATCTAAATGCCTTTATTTTTAACCCAATTGAGATGAACCAAGAAAGAAACATAAGTGTTATAGGTTGCCTCCAGGACTTTCTTTTCCCCAGATCAATTACAGCTGCTACCACCAAATAGAAATAGAATAGGTAGATGCTTTGACCTTTTAATTTTATTTTTTATAGTAGGCCCTCATCAGTTATCCCAGTCCACAGAGAAGCAGTGGTTTCTAAACATGCCCAAACCATCATTTTAACCGGTAACTAGCGGCATGAAGATTGAAGGAATGACCTGAATTGGATTGAAATTGGTTATATCTAGATTGCTTTTTAGATAATTATAGATACCTGAATTAATCAAAAACATGCACTTAAGCTGTGCAGAGCAGCTTGTCAAAGTCTGCTTGCTTAAGAATACCCTGTTTTTGCTCTTTTTTAAAATTCACTACAGAAGAAACACTCTACTATGGTAACATATGATGAAAGTGACACTGATTTAGAATGTAAATATATGCAGGGTGTTTTAAACCGACAGCATTTTGTATGTAAAAATACTTTAAAAATATATACTCTCTTTGAAATTCAATTGATGGAATAAAATAATAACAATAATTTTACTCTAAATTTTAAAGTGTACATTGGAAAAGGATATTCACATACATAGGAAAAGAATTTTCATTCAATGATATATTAATTTTTTTACTTTGTAAGAGTAAATCATTTATGTTTAAATACTTGGAACTAGTTGAAAATTGATTTTTCACTATTTCTAATCATATAGAATTGCTGATATGTGATTTTTTTTTACCTACACAGAGGGTAATTTAATGTGGTTCAATTTAAATCATATGGCTTACTCAGAGGGACAACATGTCCCCCTTAAAGGATACCCTAAAAAATAAAAAAAATCAATTCTTTAAGTTTTCTATATTTGGAATAGCATTTTAAGATTTTCAATTATACAAATAAATATTTGTTCATACAATTTCCCAGTACTGCTTTCTGGAAATAGGTGGAAAATTTGGATTTCACATGAATTTAAGAGTCTAGTGTAGGCTTCTGTCCTCAACATCTTTAAGATCTTTAATAATGCCAGGACAATTTAACGAGTTTTGTTATATTTGCACATATTTAGTACCATAATTAAAATGTAAAATGTTTCCTTTATCCTATATTTTGCTCCCTAAAACCAAAGTTTTCATATTTCTAGGTAATCACTAACCTGGTTTCTGTCAGGATAGATTAATTTTGTCTTTTTTAGAACTTGTAAAATGGAATGACACAATGTGTACATTTTTGTTCCTGACTTCAGCTAGCATAATATTTTGTGGTATGTCCATGTTATTACATCATAGCTTCTTTCTATTGCTATGTTTTTGTATTCCAATATATAAAATTCTGTTTGTTCATTTATCTATTGGACATATATGTTGTTACAAATTTTGAGTTATTATGAATAAAACTACTATGAATACTTTAATACAAAACTCCATTTTTCCTGGGGACGTACTTAGGAATGCAATTGTTTGGTCATGTAGTAAATGTGAGTTTATAATAAATTCCCAAATCATTTTTTGAAGTAGTTATATCCTGATTTTTGTTTTATGTCCTCTGTATTAACATCACTACACAAACTACTATACATTCAGTGGTTTAAAATAATACACACTTATCATCTGGAGGTCAGAAATACAAAAGGAGTCTTCTGAGGCTGAATTCAAGGTGTCGATAAGGTCTGGTTTCTATGGAGTCTATGAGGGACAAATCTTACCTTTTTCAGTTTCTAATGGCTGCCCTTATCCCTTGGTTCATGATCACAATTAGTTGCTTCTGACTTTATATTGCCTATTGTCTCTTTCCTCTCCTACCTCCTTCTTATGATTACCTGAGACCCCTATGATTATATGCTTAATCCAAGAAAGTCTCTTTTGTTAGTCACCTTTCTATCTTCATGACAAAATATTTGAGAAAAAACAACTTAAAAGGAGAAAAGACTTATTTTGGTCCATGGGTCCAGAGGTTTTAGTCCATGGGCACTTGGCTCCATTGCTATGGGCCCATAGCAAGGCAAATGGTGGGGAGCAAATGGCAGAACAAGGCTGCTCACCTCATGATGGCTAGGAAGCAGAAAGAAAAAAGAAGGGCGCAGGGTTCCAATATCCCCTTTAAGGTCATGTCCCCTATGACCTACTTCCTCCAACTAGGCATCAACTCCTCAAGTTTCCACCCCCAATAGCCCATTAAATTATAAATTTATCAATGCATTAATTCATTGATGAGGTCAGAGCCCTTCTCACCTAATCACTTCCCCAAACCTCACCACTGTACACAGCTACTTCAGGGACCAAGCTGTCAATACACAAGTTTTGGGGGACTTTTCTGATCTAAAAATAGCATCTCTTATGTCAAGATCCTTATCTTAATCCTATCTATAGAGTCCATTTTTACATATAAGGTAATAGTCACAAGTTTTGGAAATTAGGACATAGGTATCTAGATTGGCCATTTTTTAGCCTATCACAGCTTCTAAACTTCTACTCAATTTAAATCAGAATTTAGCTGGAATTCTGAGGTTCATGCAAGATATTTTGCATCACCTCCCTAGACTTAGTAGCTGCAATTAATTAGGAGTAACTTTGTGCCAGATGCTGTGCTAAGCACTTTGCACACATCTTTAATCCCCATAACTATCTGGGACTATGATTTAAACCTGTTGCAGTTTTACCTGATGTAGATGCTGTTAACCAAGATGCTACATTACATTTATCTCATCCAGCATTTCTTAACAATCTTTTCTCTGCAACTTAGCTACCTCTCTGAGAGATGGTTTTCTAAATTGAATTCAATTGCATTTATTTATAATCTCCTTATTATGAAATATTACAGTAGACATTATAAGAAAAAAAAAGCAATGGGGGTAAATAATCCAGTTGGGAAGAATACACAAATAAAAAGATCATAATTATGCAATATGCAATAAGTTAAGTACCACATAAGGGATAGAAACAGTTGTGAGGAATTCAAAGAAGAGAGATCATGGTCTTTTTTTTTTTTTTTTAATTTGGACATGTGGTAGAAGGGTATTAGAAATCTACAGGAAGGTACAAGGTATTAATCAGAGAAGACCTCATGGAGTAGATTGAGCTTTGAGATGAATTCTTTTAGATTCACAGAATGTAAATGTAGATAAATCTAGGTACATTTGAAAAAAGTGAAGCCTGTTCTCTATTACTGGGTCCATCTTATCCATAAAACAACATGAATTATGTTCTGCATATCTAAGTGGTATATAATTTTGGTTAAAAAGGTACTTGATTTTATTCATTACAGCTGGATAATATGCTTGAATGTTTCTTTAAGTAGGCTGAGATTACTGCCTTAATATAAGAAACACAAGAGAACCTAATAGGACCTAAGTCAAATTATTGATATTTTAGATCTTAAGTAATAAGAATTTTAATGGTAAAGATAAGTGTTTATGATTTTTGCCAGATGCACTTTAACAGTAAAGATAACTGCTTACTAAATGCCAGACACTGTTCTAAGGGCTTAATTTATTTAATCACAGGAACCCTTTGAGGCAGGAACCTTTGTTCTACCTATCTTTCTAGATGAAAAAATATACTACAGAGAGATTGATACAAGTAATGTCAGATAATTGGTAAAATATTTGAATCTAAGTATTCCTGCTCTTGAGACCAAGTGTCTAACCATTATATATTACTAATTCTAAGAGAGACTAAGGAGACTATTACTAATCTGAACCAGAAACCATAAGTAATTCAAAAGTCAGTGTTTTTATTTGTCTGAGCTTTTTTGAAAGACTATAGTTTCTTCTTGAAATTTTAAAAGTTGGGTTTTGAGCATAAAGAGGGTGCAGAATATGTGATTTATCCTATCAGTTATAGAGTTGGCAAAAATGCAAGATGATTTACAATCAGGGCTTTTTTTTGTCACTTAAAAGACATGAAAATCTGATCAGTTTATAGGAAGAAAAAAATCTGAGAGGGACTGACTGGACATTAGTGGATGCCAGAAAGGGTCTTTCCTCCATTCCTTGGCATCTAAACCCCGGTGAGAGGGCAAAGGAAAGCCTGTTTAAGTGCTGGGGGTCCCTGAGCTGATGGAGCCATGGTGGAGCTCCATGCCAGCTTCATTTCAACCGCAGAGAAGTCCTAAGCCCTTCATCATGGCTGAGCTGGAGACAGACTATCACAGTAGGAGGTTTCTGAACAGATATAAGGAAAGACTCTCAAACCCTCATGCACCCTAGCAGCAAGAGTTAAATGTAGGCCTGGAATCCCAAAGGAGGTTTAGTGATTTACACTATTGGGTACTGCAGACCATGATGGGATATGGCCTTCAGGTGAGGACAGGTATCAAGAGACAGATGGTACCACAAGGTCAAGTGAACAAAACACTCAGCATTGACCATTACAGATGAACAATTACATACTTCATATAGAACTGTGGCCTGACTGGTACCAGAGACTGAGCCTCCCAGAATCTGGATTATCCTTAGGGAGATGAGAAAAGGAAAAAGAACATCATAACGGAGTTTTAGAACTGGAGAAAATGAGGTATATCTAGATCTGACTGAGATACCTTGAATTAGCAAGATCAAATTTTCCATTAGAATAAACTTGAGAACCAAGAGAAAATCATATAGAGAAAAACAAAATAGCTGTGTTTTAACAAAGGTGACTCTTGTTGCCTGAAAGCTTCCTACTCCTTAGGGAAAGAGAAGGAAAATAAAGACACAATAACAAAGGTAATGCAGTTACCAGGCTTGCCAAAGTCTATGTATTTTGCCACAAATATTTTTCCACAAGCTTTTAGTATCTTCGTTGTTAGCATCAAGAATGTAAGCTCTAGTTTATTTCATAGAACTTAAATCTTAGAGATTAAATGTCCTTAAGATCATGGAGAAAATTGAAGAGGTCATGCATGTGAAAAATTCCTGGAAAATACTACTCATATGTAAGACCATTATTTTCATTTATCATTGGCAAATCCATGACTACTGGTTAACCAAGGCCTCTAAACTGCAGTTCATGTCTTTTCTTCTTCTGTCCTGCTCTGTTATAAAACGACAGTATCAGATGATGGTGGAAAGGATCATCAGTCTTCAAGTCACACGAAGCAAGGCAATATTAGGTGTCTGACTAGTTGTTAATAACAGCTTGAATATGTGAGTGTCACTGAGCTGTGAGTATTTTCTGAAGTTTATTATTTTGTCAGTTTAATGTGAGATATTTTTATAGGGGAGGGGTGGGAAGAGAAGATGCAGACGATCTAGCTTCCATTTCTTGTGGATTGTAATCACGTCTGTCACTCACCTGCTTGAACTGCTAAAACCCTCCAGGAGCCTGATTGTAAAAGCCTCCTGTTAAGTGGAAGAAAGTCTCTCCTGCCTCTTAGCGAATCACCGTAAACATGTCAACACATTATGGGATGCGGTAAACTTTTGAATATGTGAACATCTGATGAGAAGATCCTTTTGATTAGAACTTTTTTGTTGGTTCAATAGTCAGGAGTAGTTATCCACTTTGTTTACCATCAGGTAGCTGAGACAGTCACACACACATGCTGAGATGTGGGGTGAGCTCCCTGTGAAATGTAGGAAAACACATTTAAGGCACAGGCTTCTCTTTTAGACACCAGTATTTAAAACGGTAGGTCCTGCCTCTTGGATGGTACCTAGATATTCTAAAATAGATACACTACATCCAGTACAAAATGCATTTCAGTTTTTCCCCCTCTGGGTGTTTGCAGCACATTTGTGCAAGTTGTTAAAAAACTTGTTTAGCTGAATTTTCTTTAGCACATTCTTAGTGAGATAGTAACATTCAGTATCACTGACAAATCTATTGGAAATCTTTAGTAAGAATTTTTTTTTCTAATTATTGGATCTGTATATATTCAGGAATTGGCAGAAACTGTAAATACTGATAATTGAAAGAAGGCAATAAATTTTAAAATTACCCCAATTTTAAGAAGAAATATTCCAGCTAATAATGACTATAGCTACACTCATTGAGCACTTATGTTCCAGAAATGGTTCAAAGTGCTTTGTATGCATTACCTCACTCAACTCAACAACCTTGTGCAGTAGGTAATATTATTACTCTGATTTTGAAGATGAGGAGACTGAGGAACTACCTTTCTCTAGGTTACATAGTGCATGGTAAAGCCGTAACGTGAGCTGTATCACTCTCTCTCTCCAATCAGTATTCTAAACACTATTCCATTTTCTTTAGTCTTTATTTTTTTGTTTTTCTTTTTTCATCAGTCTCCTCAAATCCTTTCTGTTTCTTCCTCTTTCTAAACTATGCTATCTCTATCCCTTTTCCTTCTTTTTACTGGTATCCCTTGCTTTTCATCCTCACCTTCTTTTTCTCTCTGGTTTTCTCTTCACCTACCTCTTCTGTTTAGGGTTACTTTTTCCAAATGTCTTCTCAATGTGGAAAATGTCTCATTAACAGACCTGAGTGTTTGTACCCAAGGTGGTGGTTTTTTTTTTTTTCTCTTTGTTGTTGTTTTCCTGTTACTGGAGATTTAATCTAGGAGTGTTCTACCACTGGACTGTATCTCCAGACCTTCAGATTGGCCTTAAGCTTGTGACCCTCTGGCCTCAGCCTTTCAAATGGCTGGGGTTACAGGCATGTGCTACCACCATGCCAGGCTGTATCCAAGTTTTTAATTAGAGACTTTGAAGAAGAGCACCGGTTTAGAATTATAAGTTCTAACATTGGAAGAAATGAGAAAAATTATTTTATTGGCATTTGCATTAAGGCTTTATCCAAAGGAACTTAAGGTATTGAGTTTCCATGGGTATTCAGTATTTTGGTCACAGATGTCTTTCTCTTCCCTGTTTTGTTTCTTTAGGGGAAACTGGGGGCAGGGAAGCAAATGATAAGGCAGACTAGAGAGGTGATTCACCAACTGTCAGGAGGTTAAAAATGTGAACAAAACTGGGAGTAAGAAGTGACTCACTGACTGGCAACCTGGGGAAAATTTCCCATGAACGAAGGAAAAACAAAAACAAAAAAACCCATTGAAAGACAGTTGGCTACTGGGAGAGTCATTAAAGCAAGGTCTTCAAAAGACAGGGCACCTTGGAGGTTTGATGTAGTCATGACACAGAGAGTCCATCTGCCTCCAAACAGCTTTCCTATTTATGCCAGACGTTTGTTAGCAATTCTCTTCCCTGTTTTAAAATAACAAAAAACAAACAAACAAAAATCTCCACAGCTAATATTCACTCAGAACATCTATACACCAGGTACTTTATATACTTTCTCTTCATGATAACCCCATGAAGCAGACACAAATATTACCTGCATTTTTTACCTATGAAAACTAAGAAGTTTCATATCCTGCCAAGGAACACACAACAAAGATATGACAGAGCCATCAGCCTCCAAAGCCCCACAGCCCAGCCTCTTTGCAATGTCACCTCTCACTGTCAATAAATGACTAATGTCTCAGGGAAGGTATGAATAAATAAGGACCTTCTATTTCCTGCTCATGGAAGAGCTCTGAGAAAAAAATGAGAGAGTTAGCATGAGTAGAAAGGAAAAGAAGAGGAGAAATAATGACAATTGAACAAAAAAATATGCTTTTAAAGATAACAATAATTGATAAAATCATGTCTTGAGTATTCTTTTCTGTGCCAAAATGTTTGTAGACAATTGGCATATACTATCTTATTAAATCCTCATGAATGCCCTGTAGGTGGATGCTTTTGTTTTATCTCTTTGTCTGTGAAAAGTAGGCATCAAGAAGTCAATCAGTCTCAGCATGGTGCAGCTAGTCCATGACAGAGCCAGGTTTGAACCAGAGATCCTCTCTTCAACCACCTGACTGAGGAGATTGAAGAAACCTTCCTAATAATCATTCGAGGTGAGGCCATCCCTCTGTCAAGGCATCAACTGACCATATCTTGGATCTCCAAACTTTTACTTGCCATTTAACAACTATCATCTAAATGATCTGGACCTCTCCCCAAACTTGTTTGAAAACAAAAAAGGAAGAGAATGTAACAGAACAAGATTAGTTTTAAAGAAATTGTTTTAATAAGTAGAGGAAGGTTTTGCTTTTTCTATTGTGCATATGAATTTTATGAAGTTAAGCCTAGGTCAGAGATTAGCTATGTCAAAATTTCCCAACATTAAAATTGTAATATTTTTATTGAGACATTAAAATTGTAATATTTTAACAGCCCTAATGGCTGTCACCCCTCCCTTCTACTTTATGGACATGTATTTTCAATGCCTGAATGAGGACTGTGAGCTAAGGGTCAGGACAATTTCTTAGCTGGAGAGTAGGCAAAATGACCCAGTGAAATATAACAGAATTCTGAGGCATTGTTTGGAAAGAAAAGATGTTAAAAATATAAGTTTCAAAAATCAAGAGAGAAGAAAACCTAGACTTTAGGGTGTGGTAAACAGTAGCTGGTAATGGATATTGTTATGATGTCACCATGACTTCCACCTAAGTTAGATCTCCATGGCTTTACTCAGTGCAAAGGATTAAGACCTTTATTCCCAAAGGCCCAGCAGAGTAAAGGTGAAAGGCAATATGTTATGCTGGCTGTGGAAACAAGGTGGGTCAGAGCAGAAGAGTCAGAATTTAAACTTGACACTCCAGACTAAGGCTTATCCATTGAAAAAAGCAGTGGCTCTGGCAGAGACAACAGAATTCTCTGAATCCTTGCAGAGGCTTGGATTATATGGGGTGGTTTGAATATGTTGACTGTTCAGGATTCCAATTACAAATAACCTAAAGGTGAGATATCCTAAAGAGTCAACAATATTCATTCACTCATTCTTCAACATGTGTGCTCTTGGAATGTGTCAACCATTGTGCTAGGTTCTGGAAATATGGTGAGTAGAAAATTAAATATAACCCTACTCTCATGGAGTTTGCTATCTGAAGGAGGAGGTAACAATTGAACAGACAAATGCACATAAGAAGGAGTTTAAAATTATAGAGAAATGAAGGGAAAGCAACTTTAAGGAGAAGAGAGTGAGATATTGTGCTAGACAAGAAGATGAGCTCCTCAGATCATCTTAGAAAGAACTCGCTGCTCATGGTCAAGGCAATTGGCTACATGGTTACCTTTAGCTTTAAATAGATGGACTACAGATAATGATTGAGAAAGGCAGTAGTACAAGGACCTGGCCATTGCTGTATAATTGAGGATACTCTAATGGGCAATCTTTGTTCTAGTCTCTTGATTGGGTTGGCAGAGTCTTGGTCAAGTCAGCATCATGATCTGAAGATGGCCCTGACTGGTCCTGCTTCCTTGACTTCTGCACATATGCTGTCTCCTAAACAAACAAACAACTGGACTACTAACTTCACTTCCACATCTGATTCTCACAGAATTCAAACTGCATAGACTTGATGAAGATTTGTGGAGTGGAGTCTATTTCTGAGTGATATTTAAGAATTAACCAGGTGAGGGTGGGCAGGGGCAAAGCATATTTCAGAAAGAATTGCTTGGTATCATGTTCAAAGATCTTGAGGAGGGGAAAAGTGGGAAGGAGGCCAATATGACCAGAGCATAAAATATAAGAGAGAGTGGCCCAAGATGTGGTTGGGGTTGTGGGCAGTGCCATCACATCAAGGATGTGGATTTCATTCCAAATGGAATAAGAAACCACTGAAGAGTTTTAGGCAAGGGAGTGACATTATTAGGTTTGTGGCTTATAAAATTAATCTAACTGCCATGTTAAATGAGCTTTAAAAACTGCCAAGAATAGAAAGGGAGAAATCAAGAAGCTATTTAATTTTCCAGATGAGAGATTATGGTGGTTTGGACCAAGATGGAGAAAAGTGAACTAATTCAATACATGTCTAGGAAATAGGCTTTTCTGATTACCTTACCATCATGTTTCTACATAATATATGTCTTTATTTTTGTCCAATTCAAAAAGACTGGACAAATGTTTCCAATGAACTACTTCCATAATACCCCATTTTCTTTATAAATCATTTAAAAATTTTTATTATTGCCATGGGTTTTTTAAATATTTTTTTTGGGAATTCATTTTTTCCAAAAGAATTGATGGTGTGGTTTATTCACTATCATTTCCCATTTTCCTCTACCTAGATCTTTATACCTCATAAAGAATGACTTGTATCCATCTTGGACCTTTCCTTTCTTCCCCAAATATTGCCCCCCAAAAAAGAGGTTATGGGGGAAGGAAAATGAATATGAAGCTATTCAACACAAAGTGTTAACATAACTGAATATCTACATGTAAAAAAAAAATGAATCCAGACATACTTCACACACCCTTTGTAAAAAATTGACTCAAAGTGGATCCCAGACTGAAATGTAAAACTCAAAAAACTGCAAACTCCTATAAGATAACATGGGAGAAAACATAGATGTCCTTGATATGACAGTAACTTTTAAAAAATACAATACCAAAGGGATGACCCATGAAAAGGAAGAATTGAAAAGCTGAGATGCTCTTAAAAAAAAAAAAAATTCTGCCCTGAAAAAGACACCATCAAAAATGTGAATGGAAAAACCACAGACTGGGATTTGTAAAAGGCATATCTAATAAAGGACTATTATCCAAAATATACAAATAACTCTTAAAACATCAATAAGAAATCAGGAAAATTTGAAAAATAGGCCGAACACCTTAACAGACATATCACCAAAGAAAAGATGCAGATGGCACATAAGCATAGGAACAGATGCTCCACATCACATGTCATCAGGGAAATGTGAATGAAAAGAACACTGAGATACCATTACACACCTATCAGAGTGCCCCAAATCTGGAACACTGACAACCTCAAATGCTGGCAAGGATGTTTAGTAATTAGAAGGATCAAAACACTAATATCTCTTGATTTTCTTTGTGATGGTGGAGTTGATATCATTGGTTTTTGTCACATTCTCTTCGCCTACCTCTAACTTCAGCTGTTGCTACCATGTAAGTTTGGGCTTATCTCATGTTAATAGCATTCACTGCCCTATGTCTTTCTGCTTTCTTCCTCGGGTCTTTCTAGAAAGCTATGGGAACCTACTTGTGGGCTTCTTGAAAGTGTGGAGGTGTTTGTACCTCCAAGGGGAGCCTCAGTCAGGGATCTCACACATCAATTCTCCAGTCTCCTGTGCTTCAGGATGTGGTGATGCACACTGCTAAGAACTGATGGGGAGTTGAGCTCCTATTAGCTACATCAGCACCCTAGATTATGATACTTTATATAGGCCTTTTCTTCTCCTCACGCTTTTTCATTCCTTCTTCCAGAGATCATCTTCCATCTAAACCACCTCAATTAAGTCCTTATCTCAGGCTCTGCTTTTTAGAGATCCAAATGAAGACAAGTAGGTACCTGTTTTTTGAGTTTAAGATGAACAACTAAATTGATGTAGGAAACATTTACTCAGCCTACCATATCTACAGGCCTATATTTGAGGTTGTGCTAAAAATTTAAGAATGGGGGAAATAAGCAAAGAGTCTTCCCTTGTGAAGCTTACAATATTTTCAAGTCACAATGAAGTCCTCGACATTTTCCATAGTGAGGGAAGCTCACTATGTGTTAGCTTGTGAATAGGCAGAGTAGCTGGGATTAGAAAAAAGACTAGAGAGACAGAGCTAGAGCATGGGTCACTTGGTGAGGTAGAAGGGCCTGTCTTGGTTCCTCATATGAAGAGCAGCAGGAAGCCAGGAAGGAAGAGACATAGTTACAGTATGTCAAAAGCTGGAGATGGTACTGCATAAATAAGTACAATTATTATCTCTTAATCAGATCAATGTTTAAGAAGAGGGAAATGTTAGCTACCCTGATTTCTTCATTATATCCTGTATGTAAGTATTGAATTATGACAATGTACTCCATAAATGTGTCCAATTAAATAAAAAAATAAATAAAAAAGAGTTGATGCTTGGAGGGGTCAAACTCAAGCTTGACCTATGTCGTTATTTTTCATAAAGATCAAGCCTACTTAATAAATAGGTACTTAATAAATAATTGTTGATTTATGGATAGGTTGGAGTTCAAGTCCTGGTTCTTCTGCTTTATTTCAGCATGTAATTTAGCATCTTTATATTCATTTCTATATCTCTACATGAGGAAAATAACAACATTTGTCTCCTAGGATGACTGTGCAGTAAAAATGAGGAATTATAAGTGAGAGGCACATTTTAAATTGTAAAGCAAATATGAGTTTCAGTAGTGGGTCTGAAGGGATGCAGAGGGTATCAGTTAAAGTTCTGGTTAGAACATTCTCTTTCAGGCGTGTGCAAGATTTATATGGAGGTTTATAACTGTATTGAGTCCATCCGATTTTGCTTCCCCTGATCTAGCTATCATACAGTTAAGGTAAAAGTACCCAAATCATGAAATATTTTGTCAATTTTAACATCCAATGTGGGTCTTATAGATGTTCTATAGCTTGCAGCCTATAATTAATCATAAATGGTGACGAGCTTTTGGTTAATGAGACTGTAAATGTAAACACATGTAAAACAAGAAAGTGGGCCTTTCAAGAGAATCGATTTAACTGTATTCTTTCCATTTGTAGACAGTGGTAGGAAAACCTATGTCTCACGGACGTCAGACAGCATGGCAATATCACTGTGTGTATTTTCTTTCTTTTTTTCCCCTGTGTGCTTGAGAATATCAAATTAAAAAAGAAAACAGCATCCATGTGAGCCATTGTCCTCAAAACTATTAAGCAAACAAATGAGTATTTCATAGACTTAACATGACAATGAATTACACGTCCAAAACAGGTTGCGTGTGTGGTTTAGCAAAACAAAATTAAGAGTCATTCTAGGGAAGGACATTGCCACAGCTTTGGCATAATTAGGAATCATCATAATCAAATACAGGAAATTGGCACATCTGCTTTTCAGGCTGTTGATCCAACTGTGAGGCTGCCTGTGCACACTGGCAGGAGCAGTTCTGATGCAGCTCGATGTGTTCTGCAAAGCTGTCTTTGCATAAATATTTACATAATTTTCTCCAAACACCACTATAAGCAGTTGTTTTTTATCACTTTTTCTCCCTTGGGTTATTATTTCTTCCCATCCATACTCCTGGTGAAGGAATGATCACTTGTATTCTAAGGATTTCTCTTTCTTTAAGAGATGTATAGAGGAAAGTCTGGGAACCTGAGAGTTTTATAAAATGGCAATGAGATGGAAGCAGTATTTTTCCATTATACTCTTTGGTATGTTTTCCAACAAAAAAAGAAAAAAAAAATGTTACGGCAAACCCAGCTGTGGGTAAGGCAAAGCAGACAAAAAGAGAGAAGTCAGAGAGGGAATCCACTCAGGGTTTGAGATTGATAAACACAGAAAGTCAAATTAGGTGAGAAGTGGTTATGCACATATCTGTAACTTATTAAAGATTAAAAAGTCCTTTACAAAAGCAGTGGTTGAGGTGTTCTTTTACTTTTAGTCATAATGATTTTGTTGGACTCCCTTTTCTTAAAATGATCTAAAGATCTTTTTTTTTTTTTTTTTGGTTTTGATGTTGTATTTTACATCATTGAAACTACAATGTATTTTAAAATGATGCATATTTTACATTAAAAATTCAATCTAATAAAAACATGCATCTTCTCCATTTTCAAAGCACTGTTTTGCTTATGAATGTGCCCATGTGTACTATTTTTAGGATTATAGGTTTGA
This sequence comes from Urocitellus parryii, assembly GCF_045843805.1. Classification (NCBI taxonomy): domain Eukaryota; kingdom Metazoa; phylum Chordata; class Mammalia; order Rodentia; family Sciuridae; genus Urocitellus; species Urocitellus parryii. Next base: position 81,815,750 of record NC_135540.1, read on the forward strand.
CTAACATGTAAATCACAATAGATAAAATATTTGATACTATTCTAAATATTTATAAGGGAAATATCCAATGTGGAAGGCATATTTTTTTTTTCTATTTGAATATGAACTATGTGCTTTTGATGTTGACTTTTGATGATATATCCTTGGGACATGTGTATCTTGAGAGTGGTGTGGGATACATTGTCATAACCAAATAATTTGATAGTAAGTATGTTCATTTTCTTTCCAAAAGCATTAGAAAGAGGCAACTTGTCAATGATTTGCACATGAGGAAAGAGAAGGGAGTCTAAAAAAGAAACAGATGAGAAATCTCCTTTGATCATAGCCTCCATCCTGACTTTCATTAATATAGAAATTATTAATATAGATTATTGGTAGTTGTCAATTGTATGCTATTAACTTTACATATATGTGAATGCTAGATTGTAAGTGGGATGCCTGTGCAAGGTGCTATAATGTTTTAGTGGACTTTACATAGTTTAACTTCACAGTATGATATCACTTCTTTTCAATGAATTCTTTTGTTATGTAAACCATAATGAATGATAAGAATCTCTTCTAAGAATATATAAGAGAGACCCCATTTCCTGTTTTCATTTTGATATCCTTAGAGAATTGGCTTTTGTTCTCATGCTATATCCTTATGGACTCTTGGGGCTGCATGGTTGCTAAATTACAGCATCCAAGGTAAAGCAGAAGAATTGGGCCGTTTGGTGGCCCCCTATGTTGAAGACCCATTTCTGCTTTCTTGAACTCTTCCCCTTGGTATCTGTCTTACTTCCTCAATTCAACTCCAGGCTTCTTCTCTCTTCAGTTTTCAGGCGAGCTAATCATGACTTCATGTCAATAAATGGATCAGTGGATTCTTTTATTATGCCTGCCGAAGAGTTTGGGAAGTTAAGGACTCAAAATGATCCAAGGAGTCAGAATCATTTGAGAATAAAATCATGCATACCATGTTTGACTCAGAGCCATGCTGTTCTGAAGACTCATTCAATGATAATTTTATAGCTTTAGATTTTATTTAGACAGAATATTTTTTGTATGAAGCACCTATACAACTGTGGATATTTCTAAAATACTTACATAGTTGTGTGTGGTGTCATGTGTGTTTACAAATCATTTGTATCCATCTATCAACCAGATGTAAAAAGTTTTATATTTTCTCTTTCTTTATCCGGGTGATAATTAAGTTTTCCCTCATTTTTTCTTTCTTTCTTTCTTTCTTTTTCTTTTCTTTCTTTCTTTTTTTTCCCTATGTCCTGGGAATAAACACCTATATTATGTCCTTTTGGCTCACAGCTGTGATTTAATTTAAAAACTGAGCAACAGTCAGCAACTTCTTTGATCATATCCATCTCACAATCAGTCAGCAATTTTTTTTCTGCTTGCATTTAACTAGGGCAAGACTATTTTAAACTCCATGCCCCTTATCATATTTGTATCTTATAATTATTATCATCCTTAGCTCTACTTAAAGTTACTCTGAAAATATACAACATAACACTTCAATGTTTGAGGTGTTGTGTGTTAGAAAGAACTCTTTACTGGGTGTTTAACATTGTGTGTCTAGGGGTCCAGATTTTAAATGTAAATCAAGGAAACTCGATTAGAGAATACTTAAGTCAACATTTATTGAGCAATTATCATGTTCCAGGAACTGTTTGAAGGTGCTAGGAAGAAAAAGAAATAGAATCTCAGTTGGAATCATTGGGAGAAGAGTCAATTCATAATAAACTATAATAAATGATAAAAAAATCTTTATTAGGAAAGAAATAAATAGAGTAATATATTGAATGCATACCAGATGCTTTTATCTTCCTCCAGAGGAAATCAGAAAAAAAACTTTGAGAAGTAAATTGAATTTAAGATGAGAGCAGAGAATAATAAGTATAAAGAAAGAAAGATGGAGAAGTATTTAAGATAAAAATTCCCTTATGTTATAAAACTTCTCTTATGGTTATTTTCAACTAGTGTTATGTGATATAAACAATTGAGAGAGTAGGATTACTTCTCTCTTAGAAATGTCAAACTTTGGCCTGTGTCTGTAATGATAGGTTTCTAATTAATTTTTAATTTCCTGGTACCGTTTTCTTTTTCAAGAGCTTCAGAACTGTTAGTTCAGAAAAGGAGTATTGGCAATTTGAGTTCCATAACTGAAGTAACAGAATTTTCTAGCTGGAAATAACTTGCACGTTTCTTAAGTCCAGTCCTTTTATTTTGCAAGAACTTTTATGATTATGAGACATTAAGCAATTCATCTATTAAGTTCTCACAGCTGTTTAGTGGTTGATTTTGTGGTGGTTCAATTATATCAGGCTGTTTTTTTTCATAACATGAGGATAAATAAATGTACATTTCCATTACACTACATATCCAAGAGCCAGCAGAAGAAAATTATAAATAATATAAAAATAACTTGTGCAACTTTATTATTAAATACCTTATGCAACCTTAGCCAAGTAATACATCTACTTTCTCTAATCCTATTCCTATTTGGTAAAATGGAGATAAGTTTGTAATGAGGATTTACAGTGACACTGCATGTAGAATGTTTAGCCTAAGCCCAGAAAAGTGCTTACTATATGTCAGTTGTTATTATTATGATTCATAAAAAGTTAGATTCTCAGTAAAAATTATGGTTGGAATGGTCTCCAGAAACACTGCTTGCAGGAGTACTTGTCAAAGCAAATAAAAGCAAAATGTTTACATTTGTAGAATGGAACAAAACAGTTCTGATATTGATGTTACCACCACTGTTGCTGGAAACCAGGTTGAGTTTATGGGTCTTGGCTGCCAGATGAATGAAGCAGAGAGCCAATTTTGTATAAGTGGGCCCCACATGATTCCTGGGAGTGTCCGGAATGTGAGGAAGTCGCAATGTGTGTTACTGTTGCAAATCTCTCTTCCTGCCAGGAATGACATTATCTGGATGCTTGGCTCAGCCTGGTCATCCCACCCTATTGGCAGCAAGACAACTGTGAGACACAAACAAACAGCCTGGGCCAGGCAAAGTAAGCCCCCAGGGGATACCGGAAGGGGGAACAGAGAGCTTGTGAAAAGACAGAGAAAAGAAGTTTGGGTCAGGATTTGATCAAATGAAAACTTGAATATAAGTTTCCAATTAGAAAATGCAGGCTCATATTTTTGAGAGATTAATCAAGCTTTTCCGTTCCCACAGTCCTTCCTCATAAATTTACCTTCCACCACTTACCCCTGGCAGACTTAAGCTGGTTGGCACATGCCACAAGGACAGATGACACTGAAGACCAAATTCCACCTGTCTTCCCTCCACTGCTTCCCCAAATATACATATACATCTTCTCATCCAAGGGGGCCTCTAATTGTAGATGCATACTAAAAACAGGAATGGATAGTCACAGGGTGGACTGGAATTGTTATGTCTATGATATTCTGTTATAGTAACCAAGTGAACTGAGACAGTAGTTTTAGATAGACTATCTTAAGAAAGATTCATATTTTGTGATACTTGTGAAAAAGAAGTACAAGGTAATTTCTCACGAGGATTTTGTTGCTGTTCTTTATAATTGTTGTGCCAATATTGGTGCAACACAGCTGTATTTAAAAATAGCAATGAAAATAAACTTTGATTTTTCTTGTTGAACTGAACTAAGCCTCTCACTGAGGGATATATCTTGTGCTCATTCTTTCAATAAACATTTACTGAGCACCAATTATGGGCCTGGCACGGGAGTATACTTACAAACAACATATGAGCCAGGGAGACAGAAGATGGTTTGTCAGAGCAAGTTAAGGTTCTATGTAGATTAATGTGATGGGAGAGTAGTTCTAAAGGTGGTTTTCCCTTGAAGTTATTTAACTATAGATTTATGTGGAAATAGGATAAACTGTAATTTCCTTGAAGTTTTTTAACTATAATAGGTTTTCAAGGTTTTACCTTGAAGTTATTTAACTATAGATTTATGTGGAAATGGGATAATCTGTAACTTCTTTTCTCAACCAACAGTCTCATTCCCTAAATAGCTTTGAAGAGGGCCAGCATATTGAGAAGACTGTGAGCAAGTGTGTTCTTATCAGTTGATCTGGCTTGCTAATTCAAAGTGTAAGACCTCACCTCTCAATTATTTACTTAACATTCCAGTACATTTTGGGAACAACTGATAATTTTGGAAGCTGTCAAGCAGATGGATAAATGGTAACTTTCTTAGCAGATCTAGGAAAGCTGAAACCTTCAGCAACCAATAAACTTAATAAAACTGCTGAGCTTTAGAAATGCTCAGGAATTGAGAGAATGGAGTGCTTCTGAAGGTGTGAAAGCAGGTCAAAAGCAGGATAGTGTTATAAGGAAGAATTCCAATTCCTCCTTATTCTCCTTCTCAAGCAAAAGCCTGGAGTTTATGCTTGAACCCAAAAAGTCCTATTCCTGGAGAAATCAAGCACATCTACATCCTCATGTCCATCTCACAGTGTAAAGTATATACAGTTCATCTTCAAAAGTCCCCAAAGTCTTTGGGCTTAAGGTTATTTTTATTATTAAATGAGATAATGTATTTAGGTACTTAGTATATGCTATAGTTTCGATTTTTTTTTTTGATACCAGGGATTGAACTCAGGGTTACTTAACCACTGAGCAACATCACCAGCCCTTTTTATTTATTATTATTGTTATTATTTTTTTTTTATTTTGACACAGTGTCTCACTAAATTGCTTAGTGCCTTGCTAAGTTGCCGATGCTGACTTTGAACTTGTGATCCTCCTGCTTCAGCTTCCCAAATGACTGGAATTACAGGCATGCAACACCATGCCTGGTTTATAGTTTGAATCTTAAGGAGCCCCTGAAGGTGCCATGTAGCAAAGGCCTGGTCCCCATGTGGTGCTATGGGAAGTGGTGAAACCTTTAAGAGATAGAGCCTAGTAGGAGGTCTTGAGGTCATTGGGAGCATGCCCTTGGAGGGGATAGTGGATCCAGCCCCTTCCTTTACTTCTCTTTTATTTCCTTTCATGTGATGAGTCATTTTGCTCTGCCAAATGCTCCTGCCATGGTGTGTTCCTTCTACCACCAGAAGTCTAAAAGCAGTAGCCTACCTGACCATGGACTGGAAACTTCAAAATTGTAAGCGAAGATAAACGTTTTTTCTTCATGAGTTTATTATCTTAGGTATTTGTTATAACAGCAGAACAGAGGCTAACACAGTATAGTAGTCAATACAGCTTAAGGAACACTTTTGATGACTATGGCAAAACTTTCCTTTCTTCCTTCTTTTCTTTTGCCTTTCTTCCCTCCTCTTCTTATTCTCCTCCTCTCCTCTCCTTTTCCTTCTTTTTTTCCTTGTGCTGAAGTTTGAAACCACAGTCTTGCACATGCCAGTCAATTGCCCGACCACTGAGCTGCATTCCAACACCTAATATGTTAATACTTTTAGAATGATTGGGAAATAAAATCAACTTGGATCAAGGCGAGGAATAAACATTTGGCTTTTAGCAGATACACACATTCACAGCACAAAGACAGAAGGGGAGGTGAGTGAGAAGGAGGTGCAGTAAAGTTTCTAAAACACAGTTATATATATGTCCTTTAAGTCAAAGGAAACAACTCAAAAGAAAGCATGCCAATTCTAGGGAGAGAGAAGACATACATTTACTAAATAATCTTTTGTAGTCTCACTTTAACTCCTCTATGAAACAAGAAATCATATAAATAAATCCAAAGCATTCACTGGGTACCTAACAATGTGTAATGCCTTAGCTAGATACTAGGTTTGATTATAAAATTACATGATTGTTATATTTAATGAAAGCACATTCACATGTGTTCTTCCATATGGTTTTCATAATTGTTCTGAAAAATGGTAGGATTACATTTGACATTCGGTTTTGTTAGGAGTAAGAAATGAGGAAGAGTGGCAGAAAGGAAAGGAAGAAAGAGCTGGGGATGTGGCTAGGTGGAAGGTGCTTGCCTAGGATATGAAGGCCCTGGATTTGATCCCTGATACCACAAAACAAACAAACAAACAAAACAGAGAGAAAAGGAAACAATGAAAGTCTCCTCAGCATTGGCATAGCTACAGAAGCAAGGCAGAGATGGTAGCTTGGTTATAGGTGACTATTCTCATGATCAGTGCGAGACTGTTTTGTTCATTCTCAGTGAGAAGTCTAAGTGCCAAGTCAACGAAAATACTGACATCACCTACTTTATACATTGTCTCCACTGTAAAAGACAAATTTAAAAAGTTTCCAGGGAAATTAAAATTGGTTAGTAGGAATGCAATCAGAACACAGTTATGGGATGAACTTAATGGCTGATATCATCCAATTATGGCACACAATGTCCCTCAGCACACTCTAAAGCTGTCCTCACCAACCAGCCAGAATGCCCAGGTCAGCTGGGTGAGACACCTTTATCCCTGGGTGATGCTGAAGCTGCACTGACAGAAATCTGTTCTTCGGCTTCATGCAGACCATCTGCTGATACTTATTCTTCAGCTATATTTCAATACAAGTGGTTGGGTTAAAGCCTTCTCTTATATCACATTCCAGGAATGCCTTCTTGATGACTATTACATATTTTATATGAAAAATCTGAAAACTCAATTTCTGCAGGGATTAAAAGTGAGTAATGTATCCATATGGTTTTCTAATATACTTAGAAGTACATTTTAAAAACCTCCAATAATTGACTAAGATGAACTTGACTACATTTTGATAAGAACAAAGCTAAAAATGATTAATCTATTGGATTAAACAAATATGGCAATGAGCAGCATAGGTGCTAGTGTCAGAATATAGAATGCACAGTCTGTGGTGTTCTTTATGATGTTGTGGGCACATTTAAGATGATATCAAACTCTTTTAATCACTACCCTTATGTTAGAAGCTTTGTTTGTCTTAGCTAGTGAAATGTCACTTCAACAAAACCAAAAGAATTAAAAAAAAATCCACATGCTTAGAAAGCAGAAAATAGCAAAATGTGGGAAAAGAGTCATCTCTGCAAGGAAAGGTCAGCAGAAACATATGGATCCCAAGTGAAATTAAAATAAGGTTTCTGTACAGACTAGATACTGTGGCAGATAACGGTGCCACAGTCCAGACAGAAGGTTCCCAAGGCCCCAGGCTGCTTTCTTACTTCTGCTTGGCTGAAGACTTTATCCAACATTATTTTGGTGATAACACTTGTTATACATCCTCTGGATCCTCAGATGCTAAATTATTCTGTAATAGACTTCATCCAGGAAACCTAAAGGCCAGCCATATTTCATCGTTTCTTAAGTTTCAGTGATTATAAAACAGCCATCTGTACATGTCTGGAAGCATATTTTTATTTGGGTTATTATTTGATAATGTACAGACAACCCAGTCTTCAGTCCTCTAATGTGTCTACTTAAAAAAAAAGTTCATAGAAAATTTTTATACTGTTGTATTTTTAAATTCCTATTTTATTTAGTTGAAATAAGGCCTCATGCATATTAAATAAGAAAAGAATGAAGAGTTACATGGAGTAACAAAGAACAAGTTTACTGAAAAATATGGCCACAGTATCTCACTGAATTTTTTTTAAGCAAATTTCCCATGAGCTTAGGGTTGGAGACCATACAAAAGCATTCTATATAGGATGTTCTTTTTTTCTGAAGCATTCCATCTTTTTTTTTTTTTTTGGTGTTAAGTTTTTTGAGTTCTTTATATATACCGGAGATTAATTCTCTATCTGAGTTGTAGGTGGCAAAGATTTTTCTCCCATTTTCTAGGCTCTCACATCACATTCTTGATTGTTTCCTTTGCTGTGAAGAAGCTTTTTAGTTTGATACCATCCCATTTGTTGAATCTTGATTTTACTTCTTGTGCTTGAGGAATCTTGTTAAGGAAGTCAGATCCTTAGCTGACATGGTGTAGACTTGGGCATACTTTTTCTTCTATTTAGGTGCAGGGTCTCTGTTCCAGTGCCTAAGTCTTTGATCCACTTAGAATAGAGTTTTGTGCAGGGTGAGAGAGAGGAGTTTAATTTCATTTTGCTATATATGGATTTCCAGTTTTACCAACACCATTTGTTGAAGAGGTTACCTTTTTTCCAATATACGTTTTTGGTGCCTTTGTCTAGTATGAGATAACTGTATTTATGTGGGTTTTTCTCTGCCTTCTCTTCTGTTGGTTTACAGGTCTGTTTTGGTGCCAATTTCGTGCTGTTTTTGTTAGTATAGCTCTGAAGTATAATTTAAAGTCTGGTATTGTGATGCCTCCTGCTTCACTTTTCTTGCTAAGCATTGCTTTGGCTATTTTGGGTCTCTTATATTTCTAAATGAATTTCATGACTGCTTTTTCTATTTCTATGAAGAATGTCATTGGAATTTTAGTAGGCGTTGCATTAAATCTGTATAGCATTTTTGGTAGTAAGGCCATTTGGACAATATTAATTCTGCCTATCCAGGAATTTTCCATCTTTTAAAGTCTTCTTCAATTTCTATCTTTAGTGTTCTGTAGTTTTCATTGTAGAAGCCTTTCATCTCTTTTGTTAGATTGATTCCCAAATATTTGATTTTTTTTTGCTACTGTAATGGGATAGTTTTCTTAATTTCTCTTTCAGTTGATTCATCACTGATACATAGGAATGCAATTGATTTATGTGTGTTAATTTTATATCCTGATACTTTGTTGAATTCATTTATGACATTTATAAGTTTTCTGGTGGAGTTTTTGGGTCTTCTAAATATAGAATCATATCATCAGCAAATAGTGATAGTATGAGTTTTCCTTTTCCTATTTGTCTCCCTTTAATTTCTCTCTTCTGATTTCTCTGTCTAGAGTTTCAAGAACTATGTTAAAAAGAAGTGGTGAAAGAGGGCATCCTTGTCTTGTTTCATCTTTTAGAGGGAATGCTTTTATTTTTTCTCCACTTAGAATGATATTGGCCTGGGGCATACCATAGTTAGCTTTTACAATGTTGAGGTATGTTCCTGCTATCCTAGTTTTTCTAATGTTTTGAACATGAATGGATGCAGGATTTTGTGAAATGCTTTTTCTGCACCTATTGAGATTATCATATGATTCTTGTCTTCAAGACTATAGATGTGATGAATTATGTTTATTGATTTCCATATGTTGAATAAACCTGGCATCCCTGGGATGAACCCCACCTGATCCTGGTGCACTATATTAAAAAAAAAAAACCCAATCAATACATGGGCAAAGGAACTGAATGTGCACTTCACAGAAGAAGAAATATGACTGATCAACAAGTATACAAAAAAAAGTTTCAACATCCTTAGCAATCATAGAAATGCAAATTAAATCTCCACTGAGATTTCATGTCACTCCCATCAGAATGGCAACAATCAAGAATACAAGCAATTAGGCTGGACACACAGGCGCCCTCCTGTAATCTCACTGTCATCCCAGTGGCTCAGGAGGCTGAGGCAAGAGGATGGAGAGTTCAAAGCCAGTCTCAGTAAAAGCAAGACACTAAGCAACTCAGTGAGACCCCGTCTCTAAATAAAATAGAAAATAGAGCTGGGGGTGTGGATCAGTGGTCAAGTGCCTCTGAGTTCAATCCCCAGTACCGAGGGGAAAAAAAAAAGAATACAAGCAACAATAAATGTTGATGAGGATGTGGGAAAAGGGCACACTCGTGCATTGCTGGTGGGTCTGCAAATTCATGCAACCACTCTGGAAAGCAGTATGAAGATTTCTCAATAAACTTGGAATTGAACCACCATTTGATGCAGTTATCCCACTCCTTGGTTTATGCCCAAAGGACTTAAAGTCAGCATACTATAGCGACATGGCCACATCAATGTTCACAGCAGCTCAAATCACAATAGCTAAACTGTGGAATTAGCCTAGGTGTCCTTCAACAGATGAATGAATAAAGAAAATTAGGTATATATACACAATGGAATATTTAGCTCAGCCATAGAGACATGAAATTATGTCATTTGCTGGTGAATGGATGTAATGGATGTAGAGACTACCTTGCTAAGTGAAATAAGTCAATCCCCCCAAACCAAAGACTGAATATCCTCTCTGATATGCAAATGCTAACTCACAATAAGGGGGTAGATAGGGGAGAATAGAAATACTTTGGATTAGACAAAGGGGATGAAGGGAAGGGAGTGGGAATGAGAATAGGAAAGATAGTAGAATGAATTGGACATTACTTTCTTAGGTTAATATCTGAATACACTACCAATGTAATTCTCCATCATGTGCAACTAGAAGAATGGGAAATTGTACTCTATGTATGTATGATATATCAAAATATATTCTACTATCATGTATATCATAAAAGAACAATACAAAACACACTCTTCTATTCAGGTTTAGTATTGATATATCATCTATCCCTTTATTAAATGCTTTTATCACCTACAAAATTCAAAGTAGAAAAGAGAATGAGTTAGGTGCCATAAAATAGCTTTGAAATTTAGCGATAGCCAACAATTCCTCTCCTTAACTACAGACCTTTGATCCCACATGGCCAAAAAATATCTGACCCTAAACCTCCCCAGGCAATGGGCTGGCTTTCTGCCATTAGATATTTATTCTTTGGGATTAATGCAAACACAAATACTGTTGATTATTCAGGAAAGGAATAGAAAGAATGGTAGTAAATTAAGCACATCATGCCTATATTAGTGTGATTTTTTTAACACTGGGGACTGAACCTAGGGGTGCTTTACCATTGAGCTATATCCTCTGCCCCCTGCCCTCTTTTAAATTTTGAGATGGGATCTCATTAAGTTTCTGAGAGTTTCACTAAATTGCTTAGGCTGGCTTCAAACTTGGAATCCTCCTGTGTCATTCTGTGTCACTGGGATTGCAGGTGTGCACCACTACACCTTATGTGATTGTGTACATATATATATAATATTTATTTTTTAAATTATAGGTTGATGCAATATCTTTATTTTATTTTTATGTGGTGCTGAGGATCTAACCCAGTGCCTCACACATGGTATGTGAGCATTCTACCTCTGAGCCACAACCACAGCCTGAGTTTTTTTTAAAAAAATAAGATTGTTTTCTCTTTATGAGGAAAACTTGACCCACTTTCTCCAACTGAGTCCCACCTCCTAGCAGTCCAATCAACTATCAATGAATTAACTCACATGATGAACTAATTGGATTAATCCACTAATGGTCTCAGACCTCTCATGATCCAATCACTACTTAAAAGTCCCATCTCACATCTGAGCCTTGCTACATTGGGGACCATGCTTTGAATGCATGAGTTTTGGAGGAGATATTTCAGATCTTAGTCATAACAATATCTTAACTATTGTGAATAGTGCCACAATAAATCTGGATATGCAGGTATTTCTTTTGTTTGCTGACTTCATTTCTTTTGGATACAGACCTAGGAGTGAGATAGCTGGATCATATTGTCATTCTAGTTTTAGTTTTTTGAGGATCTGCTTTACTGTTTTCCATAGTGGCTGTACTAATTTACATTCCCACCAACAGTGTAGTAGGACCTATTTTTATTCACATCCTTTACAGCTTTGTTAGTTTTAGTTTTTTTTTTTAAAAAATATATATGGTAGCCATTCTAACTGGAGTGAGATGGCATCTCATTGTAAATTTGATTTGCACTTCTCTTATTACTGATGATATTGAACATTTTTTTCAAGTATTTACCATTAATTTGTTTTTATTCTTTTTGGAAAAGTCTATTCAAATCATTTACTCATTTTTTAAATTGGATATTTTTTTGTTAAATCTTTTGGGTTCTTTATGTATTCCAGATGTTAACACTCTATCAGATGAATAATTACAAAATATTTTCTCCCATTCTGTAAGTTTTCTCTTTTGCTGTACAGAAGCTTTTTATTTTGATGTAATCTCATTTCTCTTTTTTGCTTTTGTTTCCAGTGCTTTTGGAGAAAAACATTGCTTGTACCAATATCTTGAAATGATTGCCCTGTATTTTCCTTGGGTAGTTTCAGAGTTTTAGGATTAAGGTGTTCAATCCATTCTGAGCTGATTTCTTGCACAGGATGAGAGATAGATGTCAAGTTTCAATTTTATGTATGTGGATATCCGGTATTCCCAGCACCATTTATTAAAGAGGCTGTCCTTTTTCCAATGTATGTTTTGGGTTTCTTAGATCTTGGGTTTCTTTTTGGTTTTCTGTTTTGTTCCACTGGTGCATTTGTCTGTTTTTATGCCAATATCATGCTGTATTTTTTTACTATGGCTCTGTAGTATGTCTTGAAATCTAGTATTGTGATGCCTTCAGCTTTGTTATTTTTGTTCAGGATTGTTTTAGCTATTTGTGATTCCATATGAACTTTAGAATTTTTTTTTCCTGCTTCTGTGAAGAATGTCATTGGTATTTTGATGGAGATTGCATTGAATCTGGAGATCACTCTTAGTAGTATGGACATTTTAACAACGTTAGTTCTTCTTATCCATGAACATGGGAAGCCTAGCTAATTTTTACTATCTTCTTCAGTTTTCTTTTTCAGTGTTTTGTAATTTTTATTGTTGAAATCTTTCACTTCCTTGCTTAACTTTTTTTCCTAGGTGTTGTGTGTGTGTGTGTGTGTGTGTGGGTGGGTGTGTCGATTGTGAATGAGTTTGTTTTCTGATTTCTTTCTCAGAAAATTCATTATTGGGGTATAGAAATGTTGCTGTTAAATTATTTTCTATTTGTCTTTTGTGCACCAACTCTTCTAGTGGGATTAATGCTTTCATATGCTATCATGATGGCAATTATCATTTTTCTACTTCTGGGTGTAGGACTACCTTAAGTATCTCTTGTAAGGCTGGTCTGGCAGTCAAATACTCTCAGATTTTCTTTATCTTAGATAGTATTTATTTCTTTTTTACTTCTGAAGGGTAACTTGGTGGGTATGGTAATCTTGGTTGGCATGTATTTTCTTTCAGGATTTGAAATGCACCATTTCTTGCACTAACCCATTGGATTTATCCTGAGAAATCTACTATTAGTCTAATTAGTTTGCCCTTAAATATGACTTAGAACTTGCAAATTTTAAAAGTCTTTCTTTATTTCATGCTTTTGACACATTGATTATCAAATGTAGTCTGGATTTTTTCTGGTCAGATCTATTTGGGATTCTATAATCCTCCTGTACCTGAATGTCCAGGTCTTTCCCAGGAGTAAGGAAGTTTTTGCTATTATTTTATTGAATAGATTTTCTATACCCTTAACTTTTATTTCTTGCTCTTCAGATATGCCAATAGTGGGCACATTTTATCTTTTAGTGATGTCCCAAAGAAAAGTGCCCTCCAATCTTTCTTCTTTAAAATTTCTTTTGGTCTGAATATGATATTATGAAAGATAGGTCTTTATGTTCTGATATTCTTTATCCTTTTAGTTGGCTTGATCTAGTTTGTTGTTGAGAATTTCAACTGATTTTTTTTCTTTTTTCTTTTAGTTTTTTGTACCAGGGATTGAATTCAGAGGCACTCAACCACTGAGCCACCCCCTCAGCCCGTTTTACATTTTATATTGAGATAGGATCTCCTTAAGTTGCTTAGTGTCTTGCTAAGTTGTTGAGTCTGACATTGAATTCGTGATCCTCCTGCCTCAGCCTGAGTGGCTGGGATTACAGGTGTGTGCCACCATGCCTGGTTTAACTAATTTTTAAAATTTGATTTATAGAACTCTTTATTTGAAAGATTTCTGATTTTTTTTTCAAGGTTTCTTTCTCTGCTGAATTTTTTGTTCAGATTCTTCATTGTCTTTCTAATTTCATTTAACTTTATCTGTATTTTCTTGGACTTTACTGAGATTTTTAAAAATTATTCTTTTGAATTATTTATCAGGCATTTTAACCACTTTTATATCTTTGGAATCTGGTACAAGATAGTTCTGAATTTTAGGAGGTATCATATTAACTGTTCTTTTTACTTTATATTTCTTTTGTTACTATGTCAAGGTTTATGCATGTGGTGGAATGGATGTTTCTACCACTGTTATGGGATGGCATTCTTAGTGACTTTCTCTCAAAGATGTTTCATGGGATATTGGTTTGTTATGCAATATTGAGTTTACTTCATATATCTTCCCTGTACCTTGTTATGCTGTGATTAGTGAGTTTGGGCACAGTGCATCTTACCTGAGAATCAGAGACCCACTGTCTATGTGGATCATGTGAGAGTGGGGCCCCTTTATCAGTTCAGACAGGTGTAGACAGCAGAGTGTGTGGGGTTAATCCTTCTCAGGAGATTAACTTACTGATTGGGTTAAGACTCTCACAATTCAATCACTTCTCTTCTGAACCTTCTTGCATTGTCTCATGCCACAGTCTGGCTGGGCACAATTCAGGAGCCACTTGTCAAAAGAAATGAACTTTATTTTTAGAACCACACAAGCCAAACAAAACAGCTCCTCAGGAAAACCTTCAGAGCCCAACTGCCACCACCAGCTTCCCACATGACTCTCTCACAACCACAAGCCTCTCCACTTCCCACAATCCTCCTGCTCTTGAGGCCGATTGGCTGGGTCGTGTGGGCGGAGCCAAAAAGCCCCCCAATGAGCAGCTTGGTGGTCTGAAAGTGCAGGGAAACAGCCCAGTGAGCATCACCGCAGAGGAGCCAATGAGCTAGAAGTTGCTGGGGACGCTGTGAGCCAGTCATCAGCTGGCAGTCTGAAAGTTTGCTGGGGCCCCTTCGGCTGTGGCTCTCAACAGTCTCATATGTGAGATTTTGAGGGAGATCACATCTAAACCATAACAGGGCTTGAGGTACTTGTCCTCTGACTAGACACTGGTGTGGGTCTAGGTGCTTCACAGGCAGAGGTGGGGTCGGGAACCATAGCATTGTGAAGCTTACACCCAATCTTGTCAGTAATGTGTGATCAAGAAAAGATGCAAGGGTGACTGACAAGACTTGCACAGGTGGGATGGCAGCAGGTATTGTGTTTTTTCCCTCTACTGTTACTGAGGGTGTACTTTCCCAGGAAATGTTGCATAGCTGCATATTGAGATAAGTGACTGTGAAAGAGCAGTAAAAAGCAATAGGAAAAAGAAAACCCCCCAAAACAAAACCCCCAGAATGCTTAAATTAAGAGATCTTGGATAGCAGCATAGCAAGAGAAACAAAATATCCCAGTCCCTGCCCCTACCCTATCCTAACACCTGGGAGAGAAGGAGTCTTCCCTCCTTGGGAGTAAAGGTAAAGAAGAATCCCATCCAGAAAACTATCATCATGGAGTCTGGTAATCCTAGTTACTGAAAAGTTTCACAATCCTTCCAGACTTTCAATCTAACTGCACAGAGGCCTGACTTTGGAAAAGGAATTTACTTTATCTCCTGGAGAACCCCCAGGGTGCTGTAGCCAGGAGCCATCTTTAGAAAGGATCTATTATCTGAATTTGAACTGCTCCAACAGTCAGAAATCTCTTCATTTATTATCTCTGGGACCCCAAAGACATTCCCTTGCACCAATTTAGCAAGTAGCCGCCTCAGTAGAGTGATTCCAGTAAAAATCCTTGGAGAGCACTGCACTTTAGGGAACAGGTGTTGTGGCACACAGAGCAACAGGGTGCAGTGTCCTGCTCTTGAGAACCAAGGGAGGCCTGTCATTCAGACATAGGATGTGGGCATGCTGTTTCACAAGGCTGCCAGAACTGAAGGAAGTTACCAACCTAGTTCCTGCCACCCCTCTCCTAGCACTGCCCATGGGCACCTGTCACTAACAAGGCAAAGAAGGAATTCTATGATTCTAATGTGCCCTGATCACAGAGAGGGGCTAGGAAGGTCTCCAATAATGATATGGTTCTGGTTGTCACCCTGCCTTAGGGCTCCTTCCTTGTGGAGGACCAAGTATATGTTGGATGCTTCTATCCAGTCATCTTGCCCCTTTGGAAGTACTCTAAAGCAAAAAGAACATCTTTGGGTGGGCAGCTGCCCGATCCTGCTGTGCATCCCTAGGAATTTATGGCAGGAATTTGGCTGTGTTTTTTTGCCTCAGAGAACAAACTCATCTATTATGGGCCTGGCCTGGGTTGCTGCCTTTGAAAACAAGGAAAGGTCGGTAGATAACAACATGGAATTTCCAGAGAAGTATTATTTTAAAATTTCATAAAGAATGAGTAAACCACATGGACTTCTTCAAGGGAAATTGAACTAGTCTGAGTTTAAGGGAAAGGATAAGATGATGTGTGCCTAACCTGTAATTAACACCAAGGAGGCCAAGTGGCAGAAGGTCTTATATGAGCAGCAGTCCTTCCCTGATGTGGACCAGCAGTACCTGGAAGAGCTCCGGAAAAACATCTATGCCTGAAAATACCAATGTTGAGCTGTGGTATTTGAGTCCAGTCTAGTGATACAACAACTATGCAGTGTCTGTGTTTTTGTAGTCATTTGGTGATATATGGATGAGGATCTATTGCTCCCCCCGACCCCCAGCTCTTTGGAACTGGCCTGGCATATTCGTTAATGGATTAAGTTTTGTTTGATCTCCCTGATGGAGGTGAAGGGCAGAAGAGGAGCAAGAAGATGTGGTGGGATGACCTGAAGAATGTCTTGGTCTTCAGCATTTTCACTTAACCGTGGTTTCTCACCAGTGCTGAATACTCTGACAGAGTCCGTTAGCACTGACAACATCTGTGTCATGTCAGTCTTCATGCTATTGGGCCACCTCATCTTCTTTGACTATGGAGCCAATGCTGTTATTGTATGCAGCACACTGTCCTTGAACATGGCCATCTTTGCTTCTGTCTGCCTGGCCTCACATCTTCCCCGGTTCCTGCATGCCTTCATCATGGTGACATTTGCCATCCAGGGCTTTGCACTGTGGCCCATGTTACAGAAGAAACGAAAGGCCAGTACTCCCTGAAACTAGGTGGGGGTCACATTGGTTTTTATGTTTTCAGCCTTGGGACACCTGCTGTCCGTCAGTGTGGTGGGAGTCATACTCTTTGCTCTTGTGTTGGTTTCCGCCTTGTGTTTCTGCCCTTTCTAGCTCATTCACCTGCAGCTTTTTAAAGAAAGCATTCTTGGGCCTTGGGATGAAGCTGAAATCAAAGAAGACTTAAGCAGGTTCCTCAGCTAAGTTAGGGACCACCCCATTACCTTATTAACACAAACTGATAGACTAGCATCCTAACAAGCATAAAGTTAGAAGACAGAGCCCATTCTGGAAGCAGCAGGCTGATGTGGATGAGAGAACAGAGATCAGAAGAAAACAATAACAAAGACTTGGGTGGTGAAGGTGTTTACCCTTTCTGCTATTTTATGATAAAAAAGCTTTCTGGTGCCCTCTTGAGTTATTGCCTCTCATCTGTTGACTGATGTCTCTCATCTCTTTGACTAGGGGGCCAGTGCAGCCATTGTATCCCACACACTGTCCTTGAACTTGGCCATCTTTGTCAGATAAAGTGATGTGGTCTCTATTAAAAAAAGTAACAATGCATCACATCTTCACATCCAAAAAATAAATAAATAAATAAATAAAGAAGAAGAAGAACATCTTTTTCTTGGGGGTAATAGTTCCTCAATGCATGCCACATAGTTCACATTCCAAGGAAGCATTTCCTGGCTTACAGGATGTCTGATATCCTCTCTCTGGATCTCCCAGCAACTGCAGGTCAAAGGATGACAGATGCTTCAGCACAACCACGTGGACTTCCTGAGCACAGATTAAGGACCCTGAAGAAGGATCCCAAGATAGTCTGACAATACTTTTTTCCCCAAAAAAGTAATTTTGAGAACCAGATGACATAACTTACATAAAAGCCCAAAACACAGAGCCCCAGAGAGAGGAAAGTCTGAAGAAATGTTCAATATGAAAGTGCTGCAAAAATTCAAGGCAGGTAAAGAGAAAGGAAAATCTTATTTTCTTGAGGCAAGTCATGCACAAGAGGTGATTAATTTGCATATAGTGCTCACAGATGTTTTAGAGACATGCATGTATACATCTGGCATCAATAAATCAACAAGGCAAGGAAGAAAGGAGGACAGAGAAGGAAAGGACCCCCCAAAAAACAAAATACCCAAAACTTTTTCCTAAATCTTTAGGATACAGAACATTAAATGCAGACACAATCACCAAAGCCATCCACTGCATATACTGTGGACAGAGTAGCTCATAAATTTTAGCAAGGAGATGAATACAAATATTTTGTAATTTTTCTTCAGAAATTTATTTCAGACTCACACATGCAGTTTTACTTTTCCCTGTTAAATGTCTTCTTGAGCCACAACAAGAAGATTTAAAACACTATATTTTTCTTATTTCCCTATGGAGCTAGTTTTTAGTTTAAATTTCAGCATATAGTGATATATGAAGAATGTCAATACAGTTTATCTACTACAAGATCTCTTATAAGAA
Source organism: Urocitellus parryii (assembly GCF_045843805.1). NCBI lineage: Eukaryota > Metazoa > Chordata > Mammalia > Rodentia > Sciuridae > Urocitellus > Urocitellus parryii. Next base: position 81,834,021 of record NC_135540.1, read on the forward strand.
AAATTACTACTTAAAAGGGATGATACATATCTTAAGTCTGCATCAGGGAAATAGAAATTATGTGTTTGATCTCAGGAGTTTGGTATTGTGTTGTGATACCATTTAACTCAAATGCAGTTTAAAATTCTACATGAATTTTTGACTGTTTTGACTGTCAATTGAAGGTGGAAAACCATTTTGATAGACATGTCAATGAAATGATGAATGGGGAAGATATCAACTTGGTTAGCTTTTTTGTTTTTTTGACTGCCACATGATTCTTTTTGTACTGTATCATGATTGAACAAAAAAGGCATTAATTCAAAGACCAGAAATTCAGTGAGTTTTAGACTAATCACCTCAAGGTGTACTGGATTTATCTGCAATATCCTTTACATATTGATGCTTATGCTTACTTGGCTCCCTTGGTTTGTATTCAGTATATGTGCCACAGAAGGGAAATCATTAACGAATGACTTTAAAATGCAAATTTGTCAAGGTCAGAATTTCAAAAACAGAAGCTTGTTGATTGAACTTGCACTGCATTTTATTTCTCTTTAACAGTTTGTTAGATTATTAATCAAAATGTTGACTGTAATTTTTTATGAATTATAAAAGTCATCTTTCAGTCTTTGTCTAATTGAGCTTAATGTGAGAGAAAAATCTTTTGGGCAGAGAGGAGATGGAAATATATCAGTAGAAACAATATAAATACATTATTCTATGGAACCAAGGTGTTCCAAAGAACTTGGTTGTAAGTAGAATGTTTATAAAATAAATTAAGCTTCCCCAATGTCTCTTTTTATGAAAAAGGGCCTACACTTCTTACGGAGAACACGTTTTGAGGTCTCTTTCTAGCTCGCCATGTTTAGGAAATGTCCTTTTACCTCCTTGAGCCCTGTCTGCCATATTGTGATGATATAGCATGTAGTCATGTCTCTGCTGCCTTCACTATAAAATCTTCCCTGAAATTTTTATTTGAGATATTAGCTTTAAAAATTGGAGTCTAGACCCATTTGTAAGTGCCATTGTGTTTTTGTCCTTAGTTTTCATGGGACACTTTATGGCTTACTAGTATGTTTTCTTGCACCCTTACTTTGTTCACATTGGTATCTATTACTGAAATCAAATTTATTTTTAGTTTGGGGGTGAACCTTATGAACTGAGTTGGAAAGGTTGGCTCACTATTTACTGCCAAGACCTTATGAGACACCATTCCAACAGTGAAATTTCCCATGTGCTGTTTCCTCTCAGCCTTCCCACGCACAACTCACGCACAACTTCCCCATCTCTGGCTTTTTTCCAGACAGAGCTTACCCGAGACTGTACGTTTCTCTCCCAGGCATAGAAATATCCTTGCCTCACCACTCTTAAAAGTTCTTCCAATTTTACTTTGAAATTTATAGTTTTGAGACAATGTGGGCTTTCATATTTCATTGAACACAAATAAAAATAAACTACTAAATTTTATGTTTCAAATATAGTTTTCAGAATTCTCAGCTCCTTCTTGTCTTTCTTCTCTAATTTGTCTTGTGATGTCGATCTGACTATTCCTTTTTTTTTTTTTAATGGCTCTGGTCTAACCTTTCTGATGTTGAAAATTTGTTATTGTCTCTATTTTGTCTACACAAAAAAATGTTCATATAATTAAAGGTTTTTATCAAAGCAAAATTTGGTAAATTTTTTATTACGATTACAGGCCAAATAGTAAATATTTTAGGCATGTAAGCCATATGGTCTCTACCTCAACTATTCAACATTGCTAATGTAGCAAAAAAGTAGTCACAATATATAAGCAAATGGGTATGACTGGGTCCAATAAAACTTTATTGAGAAAAATAGGTAATATTGACTGAATACCTCCTACAAGATCTGGCTTAGACCATATTTGTAATTTTACTTTCTTTTCCATCTCTTTATATATACCCAGAGCTCCAATAAAAGTAAATGCCCACCCCACCCCTACCCATTTCCCATAGATACTCTACATTCATGTCTCTATGTTTCCACTCTTTTGAATGAGGGCTGGGGTAGGGCTTAGGGTGAGTGCTGTTTTTTTCTCAAGCAAATTCTATAAAAGCTACCTTTATATCAACTTTAATGTAATTTGTTGTCATATGGCTTGTTAAGAGAATATACTGGACACAGTATAAGATGAATGGTTTAAACAATTTTAGTTCAGAGTGGTGGTGCATGCTTAGAATTCCAAGTACTCAGAAAGCTGAGGCAAGAGGATCACTTCGGGGCAGGACTTCAAGGTCATCCTGGGTAAGTAGTGAAGCCCTGAGCCCTTAGCTCAATAAGTAGAATATCCAACTAGGATATCAATTTTAATAGATCTTATATATTCCAAAAGGCACAGATCTCTGCTTTGCAGAGAGTAAGCATTAAATAATTATTTGATTAATACATTTATGTACATGGATTTCTTCAAATTCTCCCTTTATTTGATGAAGAAGTGTTAACTCTGTATGAAGATCAGTGTGAAAAGCAAACTTCTGAAATACTAATCTTTAAAAAATATCATCACTTGTGGTCCAGTATTATTGAATTCACTTTGATATTTTTGCTAGCCAAGTTTGCTACATATGCAATCCATTGGCCATTTGGGGATTGACAACTTTCTTACCACTCCGTACAAAGAACTTCCCAAGAAAACTGGGATAGATAATCTATGTGCCATATGTGCTGTTAAGATAAAGTTGGATATGCACTAATCAAGTGGTTTCCATGAGAAACACAAGGCCTCCAAAATATGAAAAAAAATCTTTTTAATTGTAGTACTTATGGTAGTCACTCCAAAGAGCAAAATTACATTTTGATTTTTTTTTATCTTAAAAAAGTAGTTAAATATCCAAAGCTGAAATATCTTGGAGCAGAAACACTGTGACTGTTAAAAATGTTATATAAACAAGTAAATTTATTTTCTTTCATGGTGCCTATAAAGTCTTTAAATTATTGCTTATCCTGAAAGAGATAATTTTTTCTCTCTATGCAAATGGTGGGGACTTAGTTACAAGGTACCCCTTAACCATGGTACATTGTAGGCAAGGGAACAGGAGAGCTCAGCTTGAATTCCTTTAGCTGAGTGCATTGGTTGAACACATCTTCTTTTAAGTTCCATCATCAGGATTATCCAGTCTTTTTTGTTCCTTTCTTTTGAGGAAGGTATTGGATAAGGAGAAATTAAGATTGAATTTTTTTTCTTTTGGTACTAGGGACTAAACCTAGAGTGCTATCCTACTGACCTACATCCCTAGCTCCTATTTATTTATTTATTTTGAGATAGGGCCTCACTAAATTACTGAGGCTGACCTTGAACTTGCAGTTTTTCTGCCTCAGTCTCCTGAATTGCTGGGATAACAGGTGCACACCACTGTGCCTGGCCTAACAATGTTAATTTTTAATGTCTCAAAAGTCAGCTGATTTGAAATTGGAAATGTGTTTCTGAAAAAGACAATGTATATAGAAGCACCTTAAAACTGTAAATGGTTATCAAATTTGTTTCTATTATTATTTTGCAAGTACCATATCATTATCATAACATAAATAAATATTACTATTATAATTTAAATTCTTCTAAGTTATTCTATACTGTAACCTCTTAGAAGTAGAAAGAAATATGGAATTTGTTCAATCAGGGAGTAGCAGATTGAAAGATTATTTATGTCCTTGGTCATTTTAAGCATTCCTTAACTTGCTTTGTCTTCCTTGTGAGCTGCTTCTATCTATATCTATCAATCTCATTCTTTGACTTCTGTTAAGTAAAATCCCTGCTTTTGTGTTTAGTGTTTAGGTAGTTTAACAGATTTTTACTCATGTGGTAAACTTCTCTATGCAGCATGTTGTATCACCTCCTCTACCTATTCCTCCTCCTCAAATCTAACTTTTTTTTTTCTTTTTTGACACGATATACCTTTACTTTATTTATCTTTAATGTGTTGCTGGGGATCGAACCCAGTACCTCCCACTTGCTAGGCCAGCTCAAATCTAACTTTGTTTTTTCTTCCATGGAATAGTATCAAATGAAAGCAATGGATAATTGAAAAATTCACAATTTGTTATCTTTTTATCATATTTTCATCAGAATTAAAAATGACAGACAAACTGACTAAAGTTTTATAAGATTATGTTAATGTCTTTGAAACCAGAATCTATTGTCATTACATTCAATAAAAATAATATATTAAGAGGAATAAATAACTCACAGGCTTTTGTGCATTGCTGAAGAAAAGCTCCCCAAACTGTATTCCAACATTAGGCTGCAAGGGAGCTGCCCACTGTCCTGAGCACTGCCTGTGTTATGACCTGAACCAGCAAGAACCACACCATGTCCTCCCTCTCTCTGCATGTGTTATGATTTGGGTATGTGGTGTCCCCACAAAGCTCGGTACAAAACAAAGCAACAAAATTTAGAGGTGAAACAATTAGATTATGGGTGCCTTAACCCAATTGGTGCGTTAGTCCACTTGAATGCATTGAATGAGAGATAACTGTAGGCAAGTAGGGTTATGGCTGGATGAGGTGAGGTACCGAGGGGTTTATAATTTGTCCCTGGTGAGCAGAGTTTTCTCTGCTTTTTGGTGCCATATCCTGAGCTGTTTTTTTTCTTTGCCACCCTTCCACCATGTTGTTCTGCCTCACCTAAGAGCCAGAGCAACAAATTCAGCCATCTGTGGACTGAGACCTCTGAAACTGTAGGCTCCAAATAAACTTTTTCTTCTCTAAAGTTGTTCTTGTCAGGTCTTTTGGTCACAATGACAAGAAAGCTAACTAAAACGTCTTTTGACCCAGTTCTTTTTTTTTTTTTTTTTGTAACCCAGTTCTGAGTCAAAGTCTCGCATAAGTGTATATGGGTGGACCCTGAGCCATGAGAAAACTTGCCTGTACAGGAGTCTAGGAAATGTCTTATTTTTTTTTTCAGCTTTTTCTGGTAGGTGGAGAGATGTGTTCGAATGGAAATGTGTGAGTAGTGAATGAATTCATTCTTGGTGTCCACAGTTTCTGATTTCTTTTTTTCTAGTACCAACCTCCCTTCACTGATAAGCAATAAAATGACAAGAATTTGAAAAATGAGTTATGAATCAAGTCATGTCAGGCTGCACTGAGGACCTATGAGAAGAATAAGATCTGTTGAGATATAAAGGAGAAACTGAAGCAGTTAGGTAAGGTTTCATAAATAATCTTGATCTCCTATGCTGGTGTCCCTCACTTTCATGACCTTGTTCTGAAGCTTTCCTGACTCTCTTCTAGTTCAGATACCCCACTCTGGGCTGTGTCCCTTGTCCAGAATTCCTCTTCAAATGCCTAGGCTCTTATACACTTCATTTTGTTGCCCTCACTCTGCTTTCTTCCCTTATGCTCTGACATTGAGGTAAGTTGCTGTCTTCAAGTTTGTATGAGTCTATGCTTGGGCTCCAAGCACTCCACAATGAGCTTTCCCCCATGGAAGCACTCCTCATCTTGCTTAGGTTCACAAACTTCCGTGTCTCCCTAGTACCCCCTTGCAAGGTAACCTTCTCGGCTGGTTTATTTTTTGACTCTTCATTTTGGCCCACCACCTTGCCATGCGGACATCTTCCTCACCCTTCTCAGGTTCCAATATCCCATCCCAGGTTACCTCTCCCTACACTATGGGGACAGTTTCCTCACTGTGCTCATCCTCTGATACCCTGCTCTGCGTAAATATAGATTCTCTCTACCCTGATAGCCATTTGGTTGGCCCTGCCTAGTGGCTTTTGACCTGAATTGTTCAGTAAGGGAATTGAAAGGAAGAAAAAGAGGAGGTAACACTTGATACCTGGAACATGGGTGTTAGGGAAATTGGATTACAAAATGAGGTAAGATTCAAAGGTGTAAATTGTTCATTTGAGGGGAACAGTGATTATCATGGTTTCTGGATCATAGAGTACTTGAGAGGACTAGACTTGTTAAAGGTGAGGATATAGAGTTATGGTGCGATTGTTGAGGTCCTTAAATTGTTAGGAAATGATATTGCATTGGCAATAACTAGATGTGTGAACATGTGATCAGTTTGCACTTCAAAAAATTCACATTGAAGTATGTAGGAGATATGGGGAGACAAAACACTATTAAACCAATTGCATTGAAAAGTACAAAATGACTTGAATCAGGGCTATAATAGAAGGCATGAGAGAAGGGATACCACTGCATGACTTTATCATTTCAGAATGCCAAGCCAAGCTTGAGCTGTCTTGTGAAGGCCTGACCTTATATGTGAGAGAGGACTTTCATCAAGCTAACTTCCAGGTACCTTGGATTTTGTGGTGCTCTGGATGTTGTAGTTTTGTAGATGCTATAGTTGCACCACTTAGATTCTTCCTTTAGGACATACTAATTTCCCCACCCCAGGACTTTCCCACTGAGTGCTCACAGCTAAGTCCCTCTTCAAAATGGCCCTTAAGTCAAAGGAAGCTGCTTATGTTCCTCATAAAGATACAGCCCGCATTTAATGACTTGTCAATGAGAGGACACAAAATCCCAATCCCCTTGCCTCACTCAATTTAGGACAACTATGAGAGAACATCCTAGCTTCAGATGTCCTCACCTTGAGGTTGGCTGAAGTCTAATATGCAATTATATCATGGTTCTACCTTCCCCTTGACCATTCCTGTACCCCTCATCCGTCATAGGTTTTGCTTCTGAGGGTACAGCCCAATACACCTCCTACATGCACTCTCAGTCTCAAGTTTGGTCTGATAAACTGAATTTAAAACAAATTGGGGCATGTGTTGGTAATCATTCTCTCTGAGCTTGGTTAACATTCCTTGTTGTTATACATAGAGTTGTTAATTTAGAAGGAATTGCATTTTCCAAAGGCATTTTATTCACTCTCAGAAACTAGTTCAGACATAGGGGAAATTTAGTTTTTTAATAACTATACCTGATAAAAGTTGAAATAAGCTTTGTCTCCTATAGGTAGTAAAGATTTGTTTTCTTCCTCTGAATCACTGTAGATATCATGTAATGAGTCACTTCCCATATGATGTGACTGTGAATCACTTCCAGTGTGGCTCTTGACTTCCAGAAGACTCATGTCTATCATCATGGAGGCCATACAATCATACTTGAAATGATATAGATTATGATTTTTTAAAACCCAAGGATACATTTTAAATTTCTTTATTGTTGTTGTTTATTTTCAATTTTGTTGTTTATTGGGTTGGAGACAATAGAAATAAATTAATGATAGATTGGAAATGTATACTTCTTGAGAGAGTCTAACATTTGTGCTTAGAATATTACCAGATACATAGTATGTATAAATAAACATCTGTTAAATAAAAAATCAGTTAATAAATAATTATATAAAATTGAATACAAGTCCACAGGAGCTCTTCAAGTAGAAGAATTTAACATATAAGAAGGAGTACAAGTCCACAGGAGCTCTTTAAGTAGAAGAATTTAACAACGATAGTTTACAACTAGTAATCATCAAGTGTCAGTTTCTTGCTATTCTAGCTGCATTCATCTGAGTTTAAAATGTCTTGGGGTTTTTAGGATTTTTTTTTTTTTGGTAATAAAGTGATAGACTCTAACATTGACTTAAAAGTGTGATTTGATACCAAGAATAATTTTCAGAGATCGAAGGCATGAATGGATTGTGAAGCAAAATACTTTAGCAGACACCCATACAATTTGATACAAAAATATTTTTGTTTTATTTATCTAAACAATTCAGTCTAACGTTTCATTCTCTTTCTCTCTCCCCCATCCTTAAAAATTTGTGTTTCTTTTCCCATTTTTGACTTAAAATTTAAGGTTAAACAGGGTCCCAAGATGCCTATCATGGTACAAAAGTCATTTTGAAACCTTGTTTGGCTAGTCTCTGGCTAACACAGGGCCCCAAGTCCTTTCCTCTGCTCACACATGGAAGAGAAGGGGAAGTGCTGCTGCTGCCATCACTCCTTCAAGGCTTGGAGAAACCCCTGAGGCTGATCTGGCTTTTATCTTTACTCATTATTGCTTGGAAAAAGCCTGAGCAGCAGTCTTATTTGCCAGGGACTATCCCCGGAATTGTCCCAGTTTTAGTACTAAAAGTCCCCTGTCCTTAGACACCCCACAGCCTGCAACAAATCTGGACATCTAGTTGCCCTAGTAAATAAGGGCCTTCCCACAAACATTTATTAGATGGAAGTAATTTGGTTAATCCTTGGTCTGTGCTAGGTGAGGACATGTCCTCCTTTGCCACAGATCTTACATGAACAAGTGAGTGAAATGCAAAAAGCTCTAGAACTGGGCTGAATTCATTACTCAGGCCAAAAAAAAAAAAAAAAGGTAATATACTTTATATGTCAGCCACCACCTCAGCTGGATGTGTCATCAGGAAAGAACTTGGTGGACCAAGAACAGAAAATTCTAAGAAACTCTTGAGAGTTTGTAGAAAAAAAATTTAAAATCAAGGTATTTTGCTTTAGTTTAGGCCTAGAAGATAGATTCTTAGACCAATTTGTGGAGTCCAGAAGACAAGGTGACAATGAATCAAGAAGCCAAGGAAAAAGGAAGCCAATAAATATGTGTTTTAAATACTTCATCATGAGGATAGAGTACATGGTTAGTCTCACATCTTGTATTTCTTCACTGTTTAACTTGAAACCTGCTGTCACAATTTTTGGCAGACATCTTTTTCACAGATTTTATTCAGTCATATATTGATATGGCATTACTTGCTAAAGGTATATAATATCTTGGATTCTGTTTAGATTACTACTGCAATTGAAAATGGAGACCACGCTGCAGCTTCATGAATGAATGATCTTGTCCTCTTGCCCTGTGCACTGTCACTTCTAGAACAGCGGTGCGGCACATAGCAGGTACTAAAATATATTTGTTAAATGACTGGTTTCTATCCTCACAGAGATGAAAGACCTGATTGCATATCAAGATAATGTAAAGTTAAAAACACATAGCAACAAACAGAAGAATTACTAAAAGGCAGTGTGTAAGTAAGATGTGAACTTTTTATCATAAAGCATTGACTTTTAAAATAAAAACTATGAGGTAGCACCTCATATTACTGTCCATCATGCCTATGGAGCTGCAAGTTCTGAAATTAGTCTTAACCAAGGGAGGTGCAGAATGAATAAGAAGAGAAATTGCACACAGACTTCAAATTTCTGCAGGAGTTTGTGTAGGGTAAACTAGCTTGCACTAAGATCAAATTAATTTATAATTAGTTAAATTTATTTTTAAGTGATCTATAAAACATAAAAATGGTCCATAATAATGTAGATGTTTCCATATACGTATTCATTGTGTAATGCTTAAAATCAGGTTACACATGTCCATCTCCTTAATCAATTATCATTTCCAAGATGAAATTCTCAAATCTGGAGCTTGGGGTGAATGACAGGTCAAAGTATTTTGAGATATAACTTTTTATTCCTAAGGAAGTCGCTCCCTCCTTCTCCTCTCCCCTTCCCACCCTTTCTTGGCTAGGTGAGATGCTGCTACAAAATAAAAAAAAAAAAAAAAAAAAAGGAAGAGGAAGTTTGCTTTCTCAAACACAGGCATGGCAGATACAAGTGCGTGTGTAGGGGTGGGGAGGGGCTGAGTGTGGTCTGAGCAGATCACCACCTCCCAGGGAATTGCTGGCCTTAGGTCTTCCGACCTCTCAGAGGGCTGTTCCAGCACAGCTGGGGGAAATAGGCCAGGCCTGCAGGATCTGTGGGCATGTTTAATTTCTAGAGGACATTTGTTTTTCTCAACTCCTCTCCGCCTTTCAAAATCTGGCAAGCGTTAGTCATCTCCAGCTCGGCACGAACCCACAAGTGTGAGCGCGTAGCTCTGCGGGCTTCAGACCCGACCCCGCCCGCCTCCGGCGCACACTGACACATTAGCCCGGAGCTGGCCTCAGCGCGCTCTGGGTCTTGGCGGGGCTTCTGTCAAGCCGCTGGCCCCAGGGCACGCTCCGCCTCCTCAGCTTAAGGGGACGGCCTGGCCCAGCTGTGAGGGATCCAAGCCGAGCACCGAGAAGAAAGTTTTGCAGCGCGGAGGGGAGTTGGGCCGCGGAAGGAAGGAAACCCAAAGAGGAGGGTCTCCACTCCAAGTTTGTTTGGTGGTCGCCGCGATCGTGGGGCGCCTGTCCCGCAGCTCTCCGTAGCGGCCAGACTTCAGCCTTCCGGGCGGATGGGACTCTCTGTTCGGGTCCGAGACCGGCGCTAGAGGCTCATCAGGGACCCGGGAGGAACTTGTCTGGCGAGCTGTCGCTGTGGGCCTTTATTGTCTGCTGGAACTCTCCGGAATCGGGAGGGGGAGGACTGGATCGCGCTTCCACTGGGATTCGTCAAGAGTTCCGGCGGCAGCTGTGGCTGCAGCGGAGACTCCCTTTGTCCTCTCAGGACCTCCCTCTCTCCCTCTCTCCCTCTCTCCCTCTCTCCCTCCCTCTATCAGTTGGTGGGTCCAGCTGACCCGGGCGCCGGCGCCCCAGCTGCTCGCAGCGCTCCCATCCCAGAGCCAGTCCTTGGTGACTCCAGCCTCCGTTGCTTATCTACCCTGCCGAGCCAAGGGGGCTACGGGCAGGAGGGAGTCTAAGGCCCCCCGGCCACAGGATGGTGACCCGAAGGTCTGCGGCCCGCAGCTCCGGGAGCTGGCTGTTCCCAGGGCTGTGGATTGTGGTGCTCAGCGGTCCTGCGGGGCTGCTGCACGCGCAGGAGCAGCCCTCTTGCAGAAGAGCCTTTGATCTCTACTTCGTCTTGGACAAGTGAGTGCGGAGGGAGGCCAGGGTCTCCTGGTGAGGGTGGCACTGGATCAGAGGCAGTTAGGGAGGTGGAGATGAGCATGTGCGCCCTGGGGAGGGGTGTTGGAAACCCGCGGATGGGTGCCCTGTTGCTATCTCCTTTCGGCAAGCGTTTTTGGATCTCTGTGGGCTGGAGAGGGATGGAGTGGTGGTGATGGGAACCCAAGGCTACTGGGCCCTCTGGGGAGGTGGAGTATATTCACTGCTTGCTAGTTTGGGGGCCTCTTGGGAAAAGTGAGTGCGACCACCTGGGGTGGCATTCTTGTCCCAGGGACTTTCTGTCTCTTGATCCTAACCCACCCAGCACACACAGGCTGTCTGAAGTTTCCTTGGTTTTATCCTGATCACATTGCTTTCTTTGGAGCAAGGAAAAGCCTTAACATGCCCAATATGGTTTGCATTTTGTGCGGAAAAAGCCTTTTGTGTTTATTGTGAAAAGCTGAGTCCTGCTCCAAACAATTAGCAGCGGGAGAGTCCCCCAGATTGGCTGATGTCCTTGGCTCTGGTAGCACCAAAGTTACTGGAGGAGGGTATCCTCACTTTGCTTGAAAAGGAGGGCAGCCAGGGTTGGTCTTGGTAGTACTAAATAAATGTTTGTATTTTAGTTTTGTTTTTCTGATCAGTTTAATTTCTTTTTTTTTCAGGTCTGGGAGTGTGGCAAATAACTGGATTGAAATTTATAATTTTGTCCATCAACTTACTGAGAGATTTGTGAGGTATTTTTCCCACTTTACTTTTCTTGGAAATGGAGAGGAAGTAGATCAAAATGTAGAATTTCTCCTTTACAAAACCTTTTGCAGGAAAAAACCTTTTTCTGAAATGTTGATTTTTTAAGTGCCTCAAGGAGGTTATTGCACACATGTTATTAGGACAGCTGTTCAGTCCTTGAGGGCTTATTTTATCTGGATCCCCAAAACTTGGCTCAGACTCTGGGGAAGCATCTTCAAATACTATTCCAAATGTCTTTTCCTTTTTGAATTTTCATCTGTTTTGAATTTCAGTTATGCTTTCTCATAATTTATCACATTAAAAAATTAATTTTATGCTAATAGTATCCATAATATATTTTCCATTTCACACAATTCTTACTATTGTAGAGGTCCTCATTTAAGAGAAAAAAAAAGTGTTGGAAAACTTCAAGTGAACATGTGTTAATAACCCACTACCAGAAAAAGCACTTGTGTGTGTGTTTAAAGAAATGACTTGTGTTTACACAATGTGTGGGTGTGTGGCTGGTTTAAAATTTAACTGTTCTATATATGCAATAAGCTTCACTAGGAAAGACTGGTTTCTTTTCCTATAAAAAGCATTACTGCTATGAAATCCAGCTTACTCTCTTATTTAGAGGTAACCAGGAATTAGTGGCATCTCTTATTTAAAAATAACCCTGAAATAGTAGGCTTTTTTTTCCCCCCTCTCCTCTCTCTCTCTTTTTTAAGGAAAAGAAATGCAATGAGCAAATGCAAGTTTATCAAGATAATGGAAAGGACATGAATAGGAACTGTATCATTAAATATTGCTTCTTTCAGTCTTGTTAGCCCAAATGTTTTCTGTAAAACAGGCTTGGATGATCAAAACATTTTGAAAGTCATGTTGCAAGTAACTTCAAACAATCTGTAGAGGCCTAGGCAATCCTTGCTTTCAGTTATTGGCAGCAGTAAAGTTATCCCTATAAAAATGTATGCCTGTCCATGTTCAATCATCAGTCCCCTGCTTAAGAAGCCAAATATAGCACTCTCATTTCTGGACAAGGTCTGAGGTAAAATTGCCTAGGGAAGAAAAAGAAACAAGACCCTCCTATGTCCTTACATGTCAAAACAAAACAGGCAGTTGTTTATAAATTTTCTGATTTAATCCTATGGTATGCAGAGAGCGTCACATAGTTTTGATCAAAAGCAATGAATTATTTCAATGCAACAGTTGAAGAAAGTGAGACTCGTATTCATTTAGTCTGGTTTGCAAATTGGAATTCTATAACATACAGTTCTCTGGTGGAAGCTTATTTGCTTATTGTAGGAAGTGAATACCAGATGACTACTGAAGAGAGTGATGTTTAAAGTATGTATGAGCCTTTGAGACAATTCTGATCTTCAGTTTGTAGACCTTAGTTTCATATCTTCAGTTTCAGATCTTAATAATAGTTTCAGATCTTATTAACAGTTTCTTATACACTGAATACTAGAAACAAGAACCATTCTTTAAGATAGCTGCCTATGACCTGAAAGATGTAGCTGATTGGAACAATTACTGCTGATTGGAAATATAATATTTGAGATGTCAAAATACTTCATGAAAAAGTGATGTGTTAGTTTTTCATTTTATTACAATTTACAAGACACTCTTTAAATATTCTCACTTTGGGATGAATTGTATGTGGACCCTTATCATAATTGTGGTCATTAGGTCAAACTGGCTGCTTTCTAGCCCTACTTATGTTAAGGATAATCACTCTGAAGGGTCTGGTCTCCTTCAAGGAGATGAAGTCTAACACTAAGGGAAGAAGCGATTTCTATGAAAGATTTTACATCATCCCCAAATTTATCTTTCCAGTTAATCTCTTTCTAAATGCAAACCCCTATGAGCCCTGGAGGGATTGCATTGACTAAATACAAAATGACTTATGCAATAATGTTAAGCAGACTCAGTGTAGCTACTTGGGAAGTTCCATTTAAAAGAAGTCTGGACCATCAGTGAGACCAATTTTAAATGGGACTTAGCTATACATCTGTATTATATCAATATTTCTTTTAAAATGTTTTAAATGCCTCTTTTCTTATTTTGCAGCCCTGAAATGAGATTATCTTTCATTGTGTTTTCTTCTCAAGCAACCATTATTTTGCCATTAACTGGAGACAGGTTAGTGCATTATCATTTCACAGCAGGCTTTTTAGTAGAGATGAATCTTAAAGGCATGATTGATATTTCCAAGTAGTAATTCAGGCCTCTCAGTGGAATCAAGCAAATGTGCAGACAATTCAGTTCTCTATGCTAATAGAAGGGAAAGGAGGTATGAGCAATGGAAAATAGCAGATAATCTGAAAATCTATATCTTTTATGTTGGCTGTGGAATGTACAAGGAAGCCCAGAACCTTGCCTTAGTTGTAGATTCATAATTTTCTACCTTTCCCCCTCTCTATTAGTGTGAGTAGCTCTATATTTTTTTTTGTTTGGATGTAATGTATTAATCAACAAGGATTTGAAAGATGATTGGAAAGGAGAAAGATATGGAATCTATTTGGATAATTCAGTAGATTCATTAGAAATCCCAGATTTTCTCTCCTTTGAGGTCCACTGATACTGAATATATTCAACTTTATGAAGGAACACATACCACACACACAAAATCTCCTTAGTGCTTTTAAGAGATGTGGCTTTTCTCAGGCTTATGTCATGCATTTCTGTGACTTGATCTTATCATGGCAGGCTGGAAGAAGTCATTGACATATTTAAAGAAAGGCTGCTTTCAAGGAGATCAGTTTTGCTTAGTAGACTGTAAGCACCATAGCTAGAAGGAGGTTTTATTCATTTTTATTTTTACTTTGTCTAACCCAAAGTATATAAGATTTTGCCCAATGAATTCTTACTTAATGAACAAATGAATCAGCATTATTTTGAGATCAGATTTCTCCAATCCGGTAGTTTTAACAAGGGAAACTAATACACTTTCTTTTGCATGATATATGGATTTCTGAAATGGTATATGTGAACACAGTTTTTTTTTACCTTGTAAAATTTAATTTAAACAATTGATTGTCATTTGCTTCTTGACCATCTATTTCTATGAAAAGGTCAAGTAAGTATAACATTTGAAAGGGCTCAAGGAGAGAATTTCTTTATAATTCACTGAATTGATTTGGAAACATTTATGTATAAGCTTTTAACTTTGTTCATTAACTTTCCTTTTTCTTGAGAGGAAATCTAGGTGGTAAGACCACTTCAGTCTTCCAATCAATATTTTGCTTTCTTACTTTCTTGTGTGCATGTGGTTCTCATCAGGAATTAGGGTAATAGTCATTCCTTACAACCTCTGTACAGCAGTTTTCTATGCCCAGTGTTATAACAGTTCTTGACTTTGTAAAAAGAAATTTTCTCCATTGCCCAACTTAATTTCCAAAGAAACAGGTTTGGATCTAGCATATCAAGGGAAAAAAAGAACAGTTTTAACATTTATGTCATGCATATATATAGAAAAGCACTTAGCATAATGCCAGACACATAGAAGACTTAGTAATTGACAGCTACATACATTGTGCCAGCTTCTCTAGGCACTTTGCATAAGGGTCCTCCAGCACTTTGGAGATGAAGCGTAGTCACTGGTTGCCCAGATTGGTATTCCTTAGACAAGCATGGAAGGGGTTGAAATCTTTTAGTTGGAGATTCTTTCTTTATGGGTGGTTGAATCCAGTAGAGGAAAGGTTGAAATGGGTTCGAGAAGAGGTTTCTCTTTCAAGAGGCCATGTTATTGATGTACTTTAATGTTGCAGTTTAAATTTGTTCTCCAATTTTCTAGTCAAAGTCAAGAATAAGTTGCTTAACCTCTTTCTGCTTCCATTTTTCCACCTATATAATGATAATGACAATGATGATGATGATAATGCCTACTTCATAGAGTTTTTTTGCAAGAATTGAATTGATAGTGTGGAGAATGTAGGACAGAGTCTAGAACATAAGTATTCAAGAGATAAAAAATTTATTATTATTATCTAGAGCTAGGGAGTATGCAGTATTTTAATGATCACAGAAGAATTATGCTTATATAAAGGGAATATTGTTATATGTTTCATTTCAGCTATATGTATATTTTTGATAAGTAGAAATTTGAGTGTGTAGGGATAAGGAAATGAGGAATAAGAAAGAGCATAACCATCATATATCACTTCTCTCTCTTGAGAGAGAGACAAGACAAACTGTAAGAGGGTAAATATTGAATAATATTTTGAAATCATCTGTAATGTTGCAGAATAACCAGAAATTCCTCTCCTAATTTTTAAATAAATTATACTATTCATGAAAAAAGGGAATATTGTCCTACTTAAAGAGATTGATACTATTCCATGAGTAATTCTAATAATATGACTTGCAATTTATTTTATATATAGCTGACTCCTTTTTTTCCAAGTAAAAATGCTTTTTGTGGTGTATTGAAATAGTTTGGGATGACAGAAGATATACTGAGAAACCCTGGGTAATCACTCTAGCTTTGCCACTTTTGGAGACTTGAGACAAATCATCTACTTAGTGTGTCTGTTTTTCTGTCTATAAAATAGAGACATAAAATCTGTCATATTTTCTTAGAGCATTGTTGTGAAGATCAAAATAAGATGATGTATATTGTATATCATAGAACAATTTCCAATAAAGGATTTTGTTTTCATATAAATTGTTCTTTTACTAATTTTATCAGTTGAATCAGCAATTTTTCAAATTTCTATAGTCCTCTATATTCAGGTATGGGGTCAATTTTCTTCCATTGAACAATTTTAAGTATGAAGAAACAATTTACATATTTTATGGTTGAGGAAATGTTTCCACAACTCTTGGGGACCTTTGTTTGTAAACCTAGAAATTGGAATCCTACATGTAAACTTTTCTGCTGTCTTGAAGCATACTCACAAATAGGTCTAAGTACATAATTCAGAAAGCAAAGATTAAGAAAAGTACAGTGGTTTCATAATTTTGGGTCAGTTACCCATAATTCTTCAGTACCTCAGTAAATATGAGAAGTACCTCTTTCATGTGTCTCAGAATGTTGCTAAAGTTTTTCAGGAGAGGTGAGGCAAGTTTGGAGGACAGTAAGTGCTTATGTAGGGCCATGTCTTCTGTTATGGCTTCAGGATGGTGTTCAATAAATAAGTGTACAAATAAATAATAAACATGGCAAGATATTTCATTACATATTTATATACTCATTAGTTTAAAAAATTCTTTTAAATATTTCAATTTGAATTAGTCCCACCTTTTCTCTTACCCCCTGGTTTTTATCCTCCATGTGTTTGTTAGTTCAACCTTCCACCTACCTACCTATTTGCCTGCCTACCTTATATACAGGATCTGAGGATAACATAAAGATGAATGATCTAGTGTGGTGAGTAGGGACATGACCATATACATAAATAGTCTGGGGTTACATTATAGGCTCAGGTAAGAGAAAAATGCCAAGTGTTGATTAAATATGGAGATATCCAGCTTTTCGATATTAGAGAATATGGAATCAGGATGGATTTTTAAAGAATTCGTCATGATGTGGCATAAATACAGACAGTGAATTATGCTTAGTTCTGTTCAGTATTATCTTAATGTGGTAATAGTGATTTAGGTTAAAACACTTGTTAGACAATTTTTGTGTGCCAGGCAGTGTGTAAAGTGCTTTGTATGAATAGCCTCAGTTAATCCTGTCAATTCCATGTAATAGATAATGTTATTGTCTCCATTTTATGA
Organism: Urocitellus parryii; assembly: GCF_045843805.1. Taxonomy (NCBI): domain Eukaryota; kingdom Metazoa; phylum Chordata; class Mammalia; order Rodentia; family Sciuridae; genus Urocitellus; species Urocitellus parryii. The sequence goes on from NC_135540.1 coordinate 81,851,197, forward strand.
ATGAGGAAACTGAAGCCAAGAAAAATAATGTATCTTTTCTAAGGACACACAGTTAAAAAACAGTATGTTAGCTAGAAGATCTTTTAAAATTTGAAACGGATCATGCCACTCTTATGCTTAAATTGGTCTAATGGCTTAGAATAAAAAATAAGTGCCTTCTGATGGCCTCAGAGCTCTACCTGACTGCCCCGCCTCATCTCTGCTACAACACTCCATCCTGCAGTCTAGCCCAGCCATCCTTTTTTTCCAGTGCCTGCATGAGCCAAGCTTGTTTGTGCATTAGGCTCTTCACTCTTTCTCTGCCCCAGATCTTCTCCTGGGTAGCTCATTCTTGTCATAACTCACCTCCCATGTCGCCTCTTCTAAGAAGCCTTTCCAGGTCACCACGTCTAAAGGAACCCCACCACTCTTGCATATTATCTCTTATAACACTCTATTTGATTGTTACTTTTTGAAATTTTTCTCTTAATCATTTTATTTGTATCTCTATGACCATATTATTAACTATGAAAATAGGGAACCTTAATTTTTTTTTGTGCATTCATATTGCCCAACACCTAGAACAGGTCCTGAGACATAGTGGAAGCTCAATAATTATTCGTTGAATGAATGATTAAGTTCTTCTGACTCTAGAACCTGAATTATTAATTGCTGTCTATAAAGATTTTCTCTTTATAGTTGTACTGTTTAATTAATGGTGACTTAGATTTCCTACTTTCCTTAATCCTACTTACATATTTCAGTGATAAACATCTCAAACTTCCTTTTCTATATATGTACTTGCATTTTAATTGAGTCATAATTGTTTGACTTGAGCAGGATGGTCAATTGCTTAGGGAAAATAATAGTCCTTAGGCAAACTTGTAGAAAATCATAGAAAAGTCAATTAAGTTCAGACAAGATACACATTTCTATTATTTGCATGAAGTTTTGGCTACTCATTCCTACTTCCCAATGGGCAGCATGTGAAGCATCAGGACTACCAATTCTATGTATGGTATCCTGAGAAACAGTCAATTGTCTTTACAGCTATTTACACTATTGTTTTTGGTAATTTATTATGTAGCATTCTGAAACCAACATAGAAATTGTGACTTCATCAGTAGCTGAAGAATCTTGAAGAAATTGATGGGAACACTGGAAGAACAGTGCATAAATTGTTACTGGAGGCATAAGCAGAGATAGCCTTTGTGTGTAGTGGTAGAAAGTCTGCTGAGAACATGGAAAGTTAAAAATGTGTACAATCAACTAGTGGATGTGGCTCAGGAGCCCCCCAGGAGGACCGTTGAAGGTGTCAGGTAGCTTCTTTCAGCTACCTGTGATGACATGAGAGGAGCAAAATGGGTGGAAGAAGGAACTCCTGTTTTCAAGCAGGATTTAGAGAAAGTATAAAAAGCCAAAACTTCATGCATTTAAGAATAAAGCTCTTTTGCATTCTGTCTCTCTTATCCAAATGTTCCCTAAATCTAGGAAATGGCCTTACTGAGGTCAATAATCAGAACCAGATTTCGGTTTGTAAAATGTGGAATCAGAAAAATCAGGTTGATGGTACAGCTGAAAGATACTCTATTAAGATTTCAGGAAGATCAAAGATGAGGCCTTATAGATCCTCTCATCTACACAAAAGGGCTTATAAGAATCTGACAAGTATACTTTATAGATTTTTCAGGCAAACAATAAGGTTTCTAAGAGTCTTTTGGTTATGTTGCTCACCTGATTGAAAATCTAAAGTAAAAAGGAGCCTCTTTTGAAGAATTTTGTGCTTGTAGGTTTTGTCTAATAGAATGGATCATAATCCCATACGTAAGTATCATAAAATTTCTAAAGGAATTATGTCAATTGGATTAAAAGAGACAGATATACTTGAAAATGAGACTTCTGGTCTCATTTTGAATTGATATTTAGAAACTATATTTAGAAATTATTTACCATAGTTTATTTAGAAATTATTTACCAGAGACTTCTGGTCCCTCAACTTCCTATGGACAAGAAGGAGTTAAAAAGGGATCTATTTCTTATGAAAAAGGAAGGATGAACTTAGTGGCTGTAATGGTGTGCAACTCAGGAGACCCGGACAGGAGGATTTCATGGTCAGCATTAACAACTTGGCAAGATTCTCAGCAACTTAGTGAGGCCCTGCCTTAACAAAAAGAAAGGATGGCTCAAAGTGCAATCAAAGCCCAGAGGGTGGACCCAGGAGCATATATGAAAAGCATACATAGAAACATAGATAGATTCCCAAGAGATAGGACTGAGCTGTACTTAAAGAATGGAAAATAGGTAGTGATGAGACAGCTGACACTTCTGGTACTAGGTGACTAGTTCCTTTTTTGGTTATTCAATGACACGTGGCTTAGGCTTCTTACATCTTGGTGCCTGGGTTCCAAGAAAGGGTATTCCAAAAGCAAGTCTTCCAAGATGAAGAAAGCAAAATATCTTGTTCTTAGGGTTTGGAGTCAGATGGTAAGGAACATACCTTCTGTCTTATTCTTGTGACAAGCCATAATAGGGGTAGCCAGTTTTAAGAGGAGGAGAGATAAATACTATCTCCTGGTCAGAGAAGAGACACATATAGACTGGAAAGAATTGATAGAAGCTATATTTAGAAATTATTTACCATAGTTTATATGAAAAGAAACTGCAAAATTTGTAAGATCTATCTCTTCATGAGCTAAATATGTCAGTTTAGAGTGAAAATAAATCAAAACAACAAATTAGATTGGCAATGTTGACACTGGCCTTGATTCTATTGCAATCAAATAAACTAACAGCAAATTCTGAATGATAAAAGTCTTTTACTTTTATTATTTGTTATTAACTTCTTATCATCCCCCTTTTCATAAAGTAATATTTGTTTCTTAATAATAGTAGCATGTTCTCCTTTACTTCTATTATTTGAAGATTGCCACTATTTCTTGAGCCAGATTAGAATAGATTGGCACATCTCCCTTTTCTTTTACAGTTTTGAATAGTATTGTTAAAGTCACACTTTCAAGGACTTAAGAATTAATGATATGCAGTAATACTTTGCTAGCAGAATATGAAGATATGTTTATTTCCTAATTTAGAAAATTTTCACATTTGTGGGGTTGGGTGGTACCTCCGTGGTAGAGCACTTGCTTAGCATGTGTGAGGCACTGGATTCTATCCTCACCACCACAAAAAACATAAATAAATAAAATAAAAGTATTGTGTCCATCTACAACTAAAAAAATTTAAAGAGGAATATGTTCACACTTGTAGTATAAATGTACATTTTGAGATTGTTTATATTCAAGGATTTATTCAAGACCAATATTGAACACTTACTATGCATATGATTTATAGTTTGCAGTACTTAAAGGCTTTAAAATTCTAGGTGTTTTATGAAGGACTAATAAAGGGGTAGTCCTCAGCTGAGGTGTGTAAACTGTAACTGATTAGGCTGATAGTTCACATTCAAGTTATCTTCTATGGATAAAGATCAGGGCTATAGTGAATAGATACAAACTATTTCTATCAGTTATCAATCCCTTAGGTGTCATGAAAGGTACCAAATGTTTGGCATGTAATAGCTCTGTTAATCTTTGTAACAACTTCATTATGCAAGTAGTATTATTATCTCCACTTTTTTTACTTGTGGGGAATGGAGGGAGGGCCAGAGAGACTGCAAAGTTTTCCAAAGTCACAAGATGAGTAAGTGCCAGAACTGTGAACTGAGGCCAAGTTCCCAGGCTTGACCTGTGTGATATGTTTGTTGTTTAATGCAGAGTAGTAGCATAAGGAAGCATTAGGGTCAGAAGGAAGATGATTTCACTCTGTCCCTGATACACCATATGATAAGAGAATAGTAACTGCTATGTGTGAGCACTGACTTTGTGCCAGACACCTTACATGTATGAATTTATTTGATTTTCACAATAGCTCCATGGAGTCAGTACAGCTTTGCCTTTTCTTATCAATGAGGCAACTGAAAAATAAAGTTTGGATAAGTTGCCCAGGCTCACATATTCTTGTAAGTGGAGGAGCTGGATTTTGAAACCAAGCAGTCTGTTTCTAGGACCTGAGATCTTGTCCATTGTACTGACTTGTCACCTCAAATCCATCCTGCCTCTATTTACAGGCTTTCTAGGGGAGCAGAATGGTATTGTGAAGGAGAAATGCAGATGAAAAGGGTGTGTTCCTGTCACTACTTACTCTTCTCTCCTCTTCCCTCTGTCCTAATACTCTTTGTCTAGGTGCACACAACCTTCCAAATCCTCAAAGATGCTAGATGGCATTATATTATAAATATCATAGTGAACATGTAACAGATATCTATAGAATTAGTGAAACAATATCTGGACAGGCATTTTATTTACATTTCATAGAGACAAACCAAGATCAGAGAAATTTAATAACTGTTTATGGTTACAAGTCCATATGGTTACAAGTCTCTCTCTTTACTTCAATCCCCAAGTGTTCCTATCTCATTATATAGCTTTCCACATATAGTCATCCCTTAGTATCTGTGAAGACTTGGTTCCAGGACTACCACAGATACCAAAAAATCTATGGATACTCAAATCTCTTATATAACACTGTAGTATTTGCAAATAACCTATTTGTATCCTCCCATATGACTTCAATCACCTCTAGATTACTTACACAATTGGATACATTATTGCACTATGTAAATTGTTGTTATAATGTAAAAGTGGTTTGGGAATAATTAGAAGAAAAAGTTTAGTGAAGATGAATTAAAAAATGTTTTGGTCTGCAGTTGATTAAATCTGTTGATACCTGTGGATATGGAGGGCTGACTGGAATTCCTTTTCAAGATCTTCCTCTCACCAAAGCTTTTTCTTTCCTCTCTTAATTTTTTCTTTCCTTTCCTTTCCTTTCCTTTTTTTTTTTTTTTGATTCCTGCATGATAAAACTTTGACCGTCAGTTTGCCGTATTATCTTTGCTTGGAATCAGGAAGAAAGTCACCTGAATGAACAAAATCATATTGACAGAGGAATGCCCAACAGCAACAATAACACTAGTAGCTACAGCTTAGTGCTTATTATATGCCATTAATTCTCACAGTGTTCCCATGGGGAAGCTATTTTTAGTCCCTATTTTATAGCTGAAGAAACAAAGTTGATCTTAGAATTAACACACGTTCTACCAGACTGTGCTCCTCTTAATTCATATCATCCCAGGGTATTTATAGTTTAAAAGATCATCCTGTTTACCCCAAACCCCTTGAATAGAACTGACTGTTAAAATAGGCAAGAGAACAAATATCCCAACCACATGGGAAGCTTTTCCAATTAGATTAGATCAGAGGTTCTTTTTTTGAGGGGGGTGTACCAGTGATTAAACCCAACAGCACTTAACCAGTGAAGTGAGCCACATCCCTGACATCTCCAGCCACTACCCCCCCCCTTTTTTGAAGCAGGGTCTTTCTAAGTTGTCGCGACCCCTTGCCCGCAAGGAAGACGCAACTCGGGAATCTTCTCTCAGCAGTTTATTCAGGTCCTTGATACTTTTTCTTCTTCTTCCCGGATGCCCCTCCCAGCCTTAATAAAGCACCTCAAGCCCCAATGCGAAGCTGCCACGTGGACTTTTCTCATAGGGTGCCAAGTCACAGCATGCCAACTCATTCTGATAAGGAGTTGTTTGTCACAGACTACAGGGGAAACCAGCGCCATCTTGTAATGGCGGCCACAGTTCACAGAAACGGCTCACCACACTAAGTAACTGAGGCTGGTCTCAAAATTGAGATCCTCCTGCCTCAGCCTTCCAAGTTGCTGGGATTACAGGCATGCGGCACCACACTAGCAGATCAGAGGTTCTTAATTCTTGCTATACATTAGAATATTCTGAGGACCCTTACCTCCCCATCTCTCACCTCCCCTCCCCTGCATCTCAGCAGAGAAATTTGAGAGATACAAAGCTGAAAGTTTCATGAATGAAAAACCAGGCATTGTGTGGTTGCCCTCCCTCTCTCACTCCCCGGCAACTCCCTCCTTCTCCAGTGGATTATAGAGTTTGGTTCTCTAATTCTCAACTTAAAAACATTTTATTTGTTTAAATTCTACCTGTTTACAAAAAGCATTTGATACTGCATAGAGCAATAATATACAGAAAATTAATTAATTATTAAAAGAAAAGTTCTTGGAAAAAAAAGCTGAAGCAATTTGATAACTATTAGAACTTAGAATTTTGTGAATAAGAAACTCACTGTGGGCTTTCCTGTAGTCAGGGCAAGAGAAACATTTACATAGTTGTAAATAGCAGAAAGGAGGAAGTGTGCAGCAATTACAGAGGGGTGACAAAGAAGCTTCTGCTGTGAGTCCTCATAGGGGACAGTTGCACATCATGATAGCAGCATCCTTGACAACAGTTTCACAACAAATACTGAAGTAGTTTCAATATTGCTATCCCTGGAGGGTGAAGACCTAACTTTAAAGCCAAACTTAGTGAAGCAGATCTTCTAAGATGATGCTGAACTTGATCTTATCTTTGTAACATAACCACTTCTTCCTTTCCCCTCCTCCTCCCCCTTCCTTCCTTTCCCCTCCTCCTCCCCCTTCCTTCCTTTCCCCATTCTCCCTCCTCCCTCCTCCTCCTCCTTCATTTTTTCTTTGCTCTTCTTTGGAGTCTTCTTTAACATTATAATGTGGATGGATGAGTTTTGTTTTAAACTATTACATCAATTTGCTTTTCTCTAGTTAACTAGATTAAGAGTCCTAGACCACTGCAGTGTAGTCCACCTTTCCAAAAGTCTCTGAAGACCATATTCAGCAAGTTCTACCCTCTCAAGAGTCTTATGCTGGTCCTTACAATCTTGAGCTGATCTGAACTGAATGGAGAAGGCTATTTTCACCACGTACATTCTGTTTGTGTAAACTTGTATTTCATTTGTCTTTTTCATTTCCCTTTTGGCAGCAAACATCAATGCTTGAGGACACACTGCCACTTATTTCTGGGAAGCACCAAATATTTGGTATTTATCTGCATTTAGACAAAATCAGTTTCGAGTTGTTTCCATATATACCAAACATAAATATTTAGATAAAACAAGCTTATCCATTATGCAGTTTACTCTATTATCTGTGGAATCACTAATTTTTTTCAGTGGTTGATTGAAAAATTTATTGAGCATGGACTTTACAAAAAAACATTATAATAAGTAATGTGTGGAGAGCAGAAAAATACATCATAAATAAAAGACATGGGGATGGAACATTGTAAACTTTTTTTCTAGCTGAGAAGTGAAAACATTAAATTATTTTTAATTAATGCAATTAGTTAAATTATTTTAAAGTACAATGTTTTGAAGAGACCATTTGTGTGTCTGACTCCAGTCATTCTTTTTTCCCATATTTTTTATTGGTGCGCTATAATTGTACATAATGGTGGGATTTATTGTTACATACTCATACATGCATGCAATATAGCAATATAATTTGGCCAGTATCATTCCCCAGTGTTTCCCGTATCCCTTCGCTTCTCTCTCCCCCTGGTTCCTTTATTCAAAGGATCTCCCTTTGATTTTTACCCTGCCTCTCTAACTTCCACATATGAGAGAAAACACATGACCCTGACCTCTAAGTTTGGCTTATTTTACTCAACATAATGGTCTCAAGTTCCATTCATTTTCCTACAAATGACATAATTTCATTTTTCTTTATGACTGAATAGAACTCTATTGTGTATAAATACCACATTTTCTTCATACATTCATCTGTTGATGGATACCGTGGCTAGTTCTATAATTTTGCTATTGTGGATTGTGTTGCTGTAAACATGGGTTTGCATGTATTGCTATAGTGTGGTGACTTTAATTCTTTAGGATAAATACTGAGGAGTGATAAAGCTGGGTTATATAGTAGTTCCATTCCTTGACTCCAGTCATTCTTTGATGATAAAATAATTTTGTTTTATATTAATCTCCCTCTGTATCATCCTCAGTAAAGTGAAAACTATTCATATTATATTTAATGAGATGAAATTGGGTTTACCAATTCAAGAATTTAAAAGGAATTCTTTTTTTCTTGCTTCTATTGGAAAACTAAAATTCTTAGAATGGTATCGTAAGTGCTCTTCTGATCTTTTGAATTTAAACTTGAAAAAGAAGTTTTAAATTTATTTTGGATAGTTTTTACATCATCATTTATTTATCTCTTCTTGTGGTTTTATCTGTTTTTAAAGGAGTTTAAAATTTATATTTGAAAAACCCCCAAATTGGGTTTTCTTTTACTCATGTTTATGAGATAGTTCTTGATAATATTGTAGTCATACTTGTTTCGACATACTCCATTGAGACAGTGAATTAGTCATGATAAAAAGGTTATTCTTTGTTTTTTCATCTTTTTCATTCATATTGCCTCTCCCAAGAATCCATTACCTTCCCATTCATTCATTCATTCAACAAGTATATATTATGTACTTATTGTATCCAAGAGAATGTGTTGGTATCTGAATGTGCAAAAAGATGCCAGAAAAGCTAATAAATTATGAGACTTAAGACTGGGACATTGAAGTAGAAAAATGTTAATTTCCATATGTAAGGGCTAAGTAATGTGCTTTAGGAATTTTCAGATAATAAAGAGGTTTCCCCACTTTCAGGGAAGTGGGGTGAGTGTTTCAGAAATATTTTTTTCCACTGAAGTTAAACTATTTAATTCTTGTATTTTTGTGGGTAATAGAAAGCATGTTTTACTCCTTAGCATTTAATAAAACAAACATGATTGAAGATATCTGTTCTTAGCTCAAAATGCCCAAGATATTCTTAGATATTTTCAGGATATTTTTAGTACTTTAACTTTTCATGGTTAAAAAATGAAAATTATTAAGTACTTACTGAAATGACAGCATGAAGTTCTCTCTGTTTGCAAAGCCCATGTCCATTCCTCTACTTCTTACTGTAGAAGCCTAGTTGCAATACTTTCATCTTATTCAAGAGGTATTTATTGTGGCGTTTGCTCATTTTTGCATTGTTTAATATTATAATACATTTTTTTCCAGAAACAAAATCAATAAAGGTTTGGAAGATTTAAAAAGTGTTAGTCCAGTGGGAGAGACATACATCCATGAAGGACTAAAGCTAGTAAGTCACTTCACACTTGAAAGTATGGAAGAGAATGCTTTTTTATTCTGTAATGAAATACAATTATCTAGCAAGGCTCAAAAAACTGTTACATACTTATCTTTAAAATGCTTTTAGTTATTCTAGAGATTAGTCTGGTAGAAAGCATTATTTACTGTAGTGATAAGAAAAGTTTGTATGCATTTTGTCTATTAAGGAATTTTCCATTTTCTTTTGTGGTCATAATTCAGATTATTCACCTATAACTAAAAACCTTTGTCATTTAAACCCAATACTAACTACTCTTTAATGTGAATATGTATATATTTCAAATAAAATAGTTACACTATCCTCCTTTATGCGCTAGTCAGTAATATTTTTACTTTGTCAGACTTACAAATTTAGCTTGATGGAACATGCTGGTTAAAAGTTAAAATTAAAATGTGAGTTGGATAATTATTCTTCATTTTCAGGCGAATGAACAAATTCAGAAAGCAGGAGGCTCAAAAACCTCCAGTATCATAATTGCTCTGACAGATGGTAAGTTGGACGGTCTGGTGCCATCATATGCAGAGAAAGAGGTGAGTATTGAACTGAAACTGTTCTTTACACCCCACTGCTGTGCCTGGCTGTGTGTTTCTGCATGTTTAGATGGATATTGAGTAACTCTGTATCTCTCTGTCTCTGTCTCTCCCCCTCTCTCTTTCCCCTCCTCTCTACTCCTCTTTTTTTTTCCTCCTTAGGCAAAGATATCCAGGTCACTTGGTGCTAATGTTTATTGCGTTGGTGTCCTTGATTTTGAACAAGCTCAGGTGAGTTAAGACAGTTCTGCAAAATTTAAATCCCATAATGTCTTAAGGATAGGGGAACAAATTCTTTTCACTAATGACTTCTTACAAAGGTTTTTTATAAAATGGTTTATGTCTTGAGTGCTGCCTTCATAATGTCAGAATTTTGATAGGTTTTGTTACTTAAAACAAAACTCTAAATAAATAAGTATTTGAACATTTATTTGGTTGGAGGAAATAATACAAGACAAACATTTGTACTAAAATTATGTGAATATCCCTTCAATTAAAATGACAAGATTATTAGTCTTATTTATAATTATTATTTTGATTTAAATTTTGACTCTTAGGGGTGCAGGAATTTGGAAAGTCCATTTGAAAATCTTTAATAATTTTTATTAAAAAATAATCTTTTCCCATGGAGTTTTTTTTTTGAGGGTTTAGGTACCACATTTTTTTTTCCTCACAAAATCATTTTACATTCAAATTCTTGCTTGAGTATAGCTTAGATTCCTGAGTCTTCTGCCATTAACAGCTGTTAGAACTCTGTTGTTGTAAAATTGCAACTTGAGGCTGTGTCACGGGGCTAAGACTGACCTCAGTTATTCCATGGTGATACATTTGGAGGAACACAAATCTTATCACCTTCAGTTTACAGGCCACACTGGTGAATGAATCCTGCAGAGTAACTTTTCAGACATACATAACTAAAACTTAAATTTACATGTAAGTTTAACATAAGTTTATAAAGAATTGTCTGTCTCAACTATCTCTTAAGTAAGCTTTTCTCTTTTTTTTCTAAAGCTCGAAAGAATTGCCGATTCCAAGGAACAAGTTTTCCCTGTCAAAGGTGGATTTCAGGCTCTTAAAGGAATCATCAATTCTGTGAGTCTATCTCTGGAGGGAGATGGGCAGGAAGGGACTGATCATTGTACATACATTTTAAACTAATAGAAATAATCTTAGTGTCTAGTGCTTCTTCTTATGGAGAAGAAAGAGCATAAGAAAGAGATTTGCTTGCTCTTCCACAGTGTAATTCTAAAAATCTGGATTTGTTTGCAAGTGAGATTTGACACTAATTCTTGCATGGTTGGGCTCTGAGAACCCCAGCCTGTGATCTCTGTTTTAGATACTTCTACCATTTTTAAGCATGGAGTTGCTATCTCGAGGTTTCTTTCTTTCTCTCTTTTACATAGACTTTATAGGACAAATGTAAAATGAAAAATTTGGATTGGAATGTGTGATTACTTTGCCTTCCAACTATGGCATTTCTTAGCTGTATGTCAGGCATCTTGAACCAGCGGCTGAGTATTTGACTGCAGTTGTTGTTTTTTCCATTTAAATGATGAATTGTCTCCCTAGAGCACATAATATTTCTGTTTGGGATTCAGTTGAGCTGCTCTGGTGGTGTTTAGGATCCGGGCTCTCCTCGACAGCGTATGGGAAGGGAGTGATGAAATGCACCACGAAGCTCCTGGGTTTTCACAGCTGAGGTTTATGTTTCGTTTTACTGCCTTTTGCTAGAAGCACTAGGGATAGTTGCTATTAAGTATTTATGATATTTTGGTAAACACCATCCTAAAATGGAAGTGAATAATATATATTCTCTAAGCAAAAGCTTTTCCTTTAATCTTTAGGCATTTGTAAAAGGAAAAGAAAGTGTCTAACATTTAGTTCTGGCATTTAAAATTTCTCTTCAAAGATTATGTTTTTTAGAAACACAGAGATTTATTGGTTTTTGTTTTAGTAGCATGTATTTTTTTTTTAAATAAATGGACCTTTTTAGAGGAAACAGAATTTGGTTCAATCTCATGTCAGTGGACAAACCAAATGTAAATGCAGAATGAAACAGAGATATAATTAGTTTAGGAGTTTATTTATATAATATTATGTTTGGTTTGTAGAAAAAATTAGTAAATAATTTCATAGTTGGATTCAGGGTAAATATCAACAGAAGCAATATAAATGCAGGAAAAGAGATAATGCAAAAAGGGAGGATAATTTGACCCCCTCAACAAAAAGGTCAGTGGGTTGTATGTTTAATAGAATTTTATTGTACTTGAGGATTTGCAGTTATTTTTATAATTATACTGGGAAAGAAAAAAGATTTCTCTGGGTTATTCCCTTTGAAATCTTTTTTTCTCTACATAAAAGGTTTAATTTAGAATTCTCCAGATGACTGACTAGCTTTTCCAAACCCTACTTTTATGGGTTATAACTATAGATTTTTCCCTTTAAGAAATTAATAGTTGACTACCAGAGGAAATAATTTTCTTTTTTTGTCTATTTGTGCTGGGCAAGGAGGTGCAAGCCTGTAATCCCAGCAGCTCTGGAGGCCAAGGCAGGAGGATTGTGAGTTCAAAGGCATCCTCAACAATTTAGGGAGGCCCTAAGCAATTTAGCTAGATCCTATCCCAAAATAAAAATAACAAAGGCTGGGGATGTGGCTCAGTGACTGATTAAGCACTCCTGTTTTCAATCCCCAGTACAAAAAAACAAAGAAATAAATAATAAAAAATAAAAATAAACAAAATGTTTATTTGTTAAATTGTGTTTTTCTGTTTGTATTGAGGAAACTTCAGAAGGTAATTTCTAAGTATAATACAGTCCTGCTGGATTGAAGTTCTTGATAGACATTAGCTTGAATAAGTTGTGTTAAAATAATTAGCAGGAAACTAGAAAGATTTGCATTATTCTAGGTACACTGCCAACAAAGTTTCATGTTAACATAGTTAAACACTAGCTATTTTGTCCCCCAAAGAGGAATACCTTGTCCATAGGACAGCCTGCCTCTGGGGAAATCGCTGGCAATACCTGGCAAAGGTGGCAGGTGGAAAAAGGAGTCATTATAACTTTTATAACCAACCTAGATCTCAGCAATGGTTGATATATTTTTTTTTTTAATTAGTGTTGTGAAACCTTGGGATTTTCATCCACTATATAGAAATTTGAAGCAATTCAAATACTTCATTTCTTTTCAAGGGAAGAGATTGGTTCACCTTTAATAATATAAAAAATTGGAATTCTGCCTAAATTTGAATTATATTTTATACTCACATATTATTTAAAAATATTTATTTGATATTTAGAGTGATATAGCACATTTATCACAGGATAAGGACAAAGAAAAGAAGATATCCCTTTATTCTTTATGACTTACCAAGATAATAGATGAAATTGTACTATGAAATATATTTACATAAAGCTAAACAAATGGAAAAAAATCATAAAACTTAGGTTTTTCAGATGTCACTATGAAGGCAGAATATTAGCTAAATTCATGGATAAAATCTCTTTCTTGCTGGATATTATTTAAATACATCTGATCTCCTTTACTGTCAGAATGTTAACTTACTTGAAGTTGATCTTTGAAAAAATTCATACAAGTTTTTTTTGTTTTTTGTTCTGATCCCCCAAAATCCAGTGACTTGAATGGACTTGTGCCCTTAAAGACCAAGACGTCATATATTGTTAAGATATTGTGTGTCAAGAATTAATTTTTAATCAGCAAAGACAGTAGTTTCAGTTTTGAAGACTTTCTTCAATGCAGTTAAAAGGAACAAACACTGTAGTAGTTCTTTCACAACTTAAAAATCAAGAGACTGAAAAAGACCTTTGTTATGAATATGCTGCATATTAACAATTTAATATCTTTTTTAAAATTTATTTGATTCAAAAAATCATTTAAGCATTCTATTTTAATTTTTTAGAAAGTGTACTGTTTCAACATTTTTAGATTGTTCTTCAGGCAGACATGATATGTAACATTCTTTGGAATATTGGTATAATTTTTTATTATAACTAGCTCTATGAAGGTTTATAATTCATTACCATCTCAAGTAGATACTATTCAGAATATATCTTTTATTTCTCTCTTCTTTGCTCAACTTAGTTTTTCATTGAACTCATTTAATAAATTAATAAATTAATAAACCCTCCTTTTTCTTAAGGCACTGTGTTAGGCATGGAAGAAGGAACACATACTTAAATAAGTCAAACTCTATACTGCACCAGGGTTTAAAATAGTGATGATGAGATGTTTGGAATATCCCCTGTAAAATTTATTAGGTAATATGGGGATTTAGAGGAGGGAAATTTTAGTGAGTCACCCCATGGGATAAAAAACCATCTTAGAATGGAATTGTGTTAAATGTCAATGTGGCATGTAAATTGACGTAAAGAGGATTGGTTTGGTTATATAAAGTTATAGAAACCTTTTCATGGGATTTGAACTGGACTCTACTAATTGGAGTAGATATAATTTAAAAAAAGGAACTTCAAGAACAACCTGTGCTGAGGGGTTTGAAGGATACATGTTGACAGACAGTCTGGACTCAGATTACAGAGACCTTCACATCCTTGAATGGGGAATTAACACTCATTTTAAAAATAATCAGGAAAACATGGAAGACAAGAGCCTGGGATTTATATGATGTCCATGAGGATTTAGGAAGAATATTCTTATAATAATGTATGGGATGGTTTGCATCCTATAGTTATAAATCTCTTGCATTTGTCTGTATAAAACACAGAAAAAGATAATAACCTCATGTGCAGATAATATGAGGTTGGAACTAGGAAGCTCTGGGTATGAATCCCTGTCACTGCACAGCCCTGTGACATGGAATAGGTCCTACAATGTACTTCCTGAGTTCTAAAATTCTCAGCAAATGGGAATAATGAGTTCTATTTCACTGATTATTTTAATTAAATGAAATAATGATTAAGAATGACCTAGATCAGAAGAGCTGGACTTTAAAATATTTGGTAGGAAGCTAAGAATGGCAGGAAGCCAGGATCATGTAACCTGGGGCTATTGGTCCTTCTGTAGGACAATCCACTGGGAGAGATGGCCAGCAATCTATATGATCAATGTCATGGGTATAAAAGGATATGATGGTAGAATGTAAGAGGTTCAGTTTCAGAGGGTGGGTCATAACAAGGTTTTCTAGATGGTGTAGGTACCCAGTGTCCTTAGGCTATGGGATCAGGACCCCATCAATCAGGGGAACATGATTCAGTATTCCTATAACAAAGTTATGTATAATTGTAGGACCCCATATTCAAAAAAGAGCCACAGTTCATGGGGGAGGCAGTGTGTGCTAGTTAGAATTCAGTGTAGAAACCCTGTTGTTAAAGGGGAAACAGTATTCCCAGTAAATTATAGTTCCTGAGAGCTTATCCTAGGCACTGGGATTCCAGGTCTTTCAAAAAGGAATCTAGGTCAAAGAGCTAATTATGGAAATACTTAATAAACTCTCTGCCCATATCAAAAATATGTCAGGAACAGGGTGGGGCTGAACCTGCATGTATAAAAAATCTCTGTCTCATGCTGAACCATACTCAGGCATATGGCAAATATTAGCTGACACTTATTAGTTTTTGTTAATGATTATTATGATGGCAGTGACACTGAAAATAAAACAATAAATTTGGGTAAGCATTAAAAATTAAAACCTGAGAGTGCACTGGATTATAGGATTAAAGAGACAGAGCAGGGAGTCAAATGTAAGAGGCATTGTGTGCCTGTGAATGACTAGAGTGAAAGCTATTTTTACAGAGGGGGCAGGGATGTCACTGGCAAAATGGAAGAGGTCAGTGGGCAGAGAGAGAAGTCAAATTGAGCTTGAGAAAAAAGTCCCAGTGGGGGATGTAGGTAATTGGAGAACCAGTGAACTATCAAGGTTAGAAGTCATTGCGCCATCTCTTGTCCTTTCTCCCCTCCCTTTGCCCACAAACACAAACACAGAATTTTCTGTTTTTCTCTTCAGAATTATCTTTAAAATCTTAGAATGTTTTTTTAAAGTCCTTTTGATTTCTTGGGAAGATGATTGCAGGACTTACATTTTAAATATATAATATATAAATATAGAATAAAATTTTATTTGCACTAGTAAAGGTCAGACTAACATGTGGATACCCCATGGGTTCTAGTTCAGTGTTTTATACTGTAGTGCTATGAAAGAAAATGTTAAAAAAAAATCCACAGATGGGTGAATAATATGGAAAGAGTAAAAATCAAAATGCTCTGAGGAAACTCCTTCTCTTTTATTTTCTAAAAGCAGGACCATGGGATGTTTCACTACTTGGAATTACCTTCACAATTTTTGTTTTTAATAAGAGTCCCTCAGAAAATATTAAAAAGAAAGAGATGAATCTGTTGTGAAGCTGGCTTTATAAACAACCCTGGTCCAAGAGAATTAAGTACACTAGATTCTAAGGGAAGGCAGTTAATGCCAGAGTTTCTAAGTTCATAATGGGAAAGTATACAAGCATGAACAGGAAGAGAATGATCACGTGTAGGACATTTAAATAGCAATGTATTGGATTTTTTTTTTAAGGGAAAATGTGCAATGTATATTTCAAAAAATAACTTCATTCACAGTGTTAGAAATATAAGCTCCCTTTAACATTTGGATATAATTGTTTTTCTCAGTGAAGTCCACTGTTATTGTTGTGGTTTTGTTTGAAAAGCACTAAGAAAGGTGTCTAAAACTATGTTATATGGAATGAGAATTACTCCAACCTCCTTTTCTCTACTGGCAAATCATTTTCATAGAAGAGGGTACCTAATAAATACTTAGCTTAAGTGATTTTAGCAGGCTCTGCTAAGAACGTTGTTGACTGCTTAGTTATGGAAACCTCTCTTGATAAAAATCATAGTTTCATGAAAAACCTAAAGCCTGAGCAACTGTAAAGATACAGTCACAGCAGCATGCTTGGAGGTTGGGAGATCCGTCTCTTGCTACAGCGGTGTGTGGCAGGAGCCATCCTAGAAGGAACCTGGGACTTCTTCTCTCCCAGCTTCCAATCGCCTTCCCATCTCCTCCCCATTCACAACCTCTGGGACCATCTTCTTGCCCACATTCTGCTTCCAGGACCAGCTAATTTCCTGTTTGTTTTTTAAAGTGGTTAGCACCTGATTTTGGGCCAACCACCACTTCGCAGATTTGTCAGAATTATTACACTTATTTCAGCGAGGTGGAGGCTGTGGTCACCCGCATGGTCAGTTTGCACCTGCGGTCCTCCCCACCTACATCTCTGACAGCTATCTCACAGAACTTGTGGCTCTGGAGGGTATGGGCCTCTGCTTCTGCGAGTTAGCCCAGGACAAGCACCTGGGTGCAAGGGTATCTGAAGATTCTCCACCTTCCAGGAGGTGCAGAAGCCTTCTCAGGATGACTGGGTAAAACCTAGACACCTTGGAAGCCATGGTGCAGCTGGGGAAGAACCTGAACCGTGCCTGTTTGGGTGGATCTTTGTGCTTTCATTCCTGCTGGCACAGACTCCCATCGCTGTGACATCCTGGAGAACCACTTCCTGGACGAGGAGGTGAAGCTCCTCCAGAAAATGGGCGACCATCTGAGTAACTTCCACTGCGTGATGGACCAGGCAGAGAATGTGTCTTTGAAAGCTTCATCCTCAATAGGATTAGGAAGCTGGGGCCCAGTGTCCCTTGAGGTGTCCTCTGCATCTCCTGGCATGAGGGCTTTGGCCTGAGCCATTCATTCCAGTCCTGGGAAGCTTTTTAACTTCCTTGGAGCCCTTCCCAAGCATTGAACCAAATGAAAATAAAGCTTTTTCCAAGATAAAACAAAACAAAACAAAAACAAAGTAAAGGTGTATCACAGGAAGAAAAGAAACCAAAACTGATAATACTTAATCAAAATTGGAAATCAATTTCCAGAACTCTTGTTAAAAAAAAATCTAAAATATGAAGATCCTACTTCAAATTAGATTATTCTAACTTCTCTTTTCTAAGGATCTTTAGTACTAAATGTGGAAACATCATCATAACACCTTCCAGATTAATAAGATGAGGGTTGGAACTGTATTTACCCCATCCCTGATATTCTTACCCCTCTAATTCCTAATATTGGGTAAGTAGCCATTGCTTAATTCATATTTGTCAGTGAATGAATAAATAAAAACCAAGCACATTTTTGAAAATAATATTTTTATAATAAAATTATGGAATATTTGAGCATTACCACTATATTAGTGTTTTTTATTACAAGTCACAGAAGCACAGTTACTACTGGTTTAAGGAAAATAAAACTAAAGAAAGAAAGGGACTGACCTCTTCAACTGGGTAGTCCAGGGAGGGAAACTGCCTGAGGGATAGCTGGATCCAGGGAAGCAACCATGTTCATAGGATCTTTTCTCTTAGTAAATTTTGACTATGATTCTATTTGCTTGATTCTCTTCTATTTAGAGGTGTACTAGAGAATGAAAACTGCAAAAGGCTTCAGACTTATATGGTCCCCAGTCAGTAAGCCCTTTGAAAAGTGAGTGCTGTTGACTCATTGCATTAGTATCTAAGGTCCCAGATAAGCTTGAGTAACTCAGTTGTGCCACGTGCTCATTCTTCCACCAATCATGTCAACGTTATCTGGATTGGTTTGAGTAATATTCCCACCCAATGACAAAGGGGCAAAGATAGAAAAAGAGAGGAAAGCATCATGATTGATAGCCTCTCTTGGAGTGAGGAACAGCTTCTCCAATAGAGGAGGCAGTGTTCATGGAAGACCGAGGATAAAATTGTTCTGGGTAGAAAAAAAAATTAGTAGCTATTACAGTTCACCATAACATTCAAACACATTTCAAATATTTTCCACTATATTCTAGGACACCCCATTCCTTCTAGATTCCGTTTATCTAAAAAATAAAAATGATCAATTTTCTTTAAATCGTTCATTTTATTGACTGATCTTTTATAATTTTGTCTTGACATTCATTGTCCAATACTCTATTTGCATTTGCATGAAAGTATTATTTAATAACAGTATTCTTTTCTTTTTTTATTTGTTGGAATTATAGTTGAAGGAAATCAAATCCACTTTGAATAAATTGTTATAGTTTTGTGATATTTTGTGAGAAAACTAAACTGATGTTATGTAGACCTAATTAAATGCCAAATTTTAATTTGTGAACAATAAACTGTTGTGCTACAAGGCAACAACCTTATAGAAGCTCAGCAGATCTTGAAAGCAGAGTCAGTTGAATAGAAGGACAAGGAAAAAATGGAAAGGAGAGACAATGGTTAAAATTTATGACCAAATGTACCATAAAGCATAAATTATAATGAGAAAATGTATGATTTCTCACTTTTCCCCCAAAGATGATGATTTCTAATTTCTTGCAAAGGCATTTATTTATTTATTTATTTATTTTAGAGAGAGTGAAAGAGGAGAGAGAGAGAGAGAATTTTTAAAAAAATATTTATTATTTTTTAGTTCTCGGAGAACACAACATCTTTGTTGGTATGTGGTGCTGAGGATCGAACCCAGGCCGCACACATGCCAGGCGAGCGCGCTACCGCTTGAGCAACATCCCCAACCCCACAAAGGCACTTATTGAGCACTGACTAGGTTTAAGACACTTTGGCTGGGCTACAAAGATGGACATGGTCCCTAGAGTTTTCTGACTTTATAAATTTTAGGCATATATGCTTCTATAATTAGTAGAAGAACTGATTAAACTTTTATTTTTGTCAAAATATTTTATTTGCTATTTAATTTGGATTTCTGAAAAATTAAATGAAACAAATATAGACAGAATGCTTGCCAGAATGCTTGTGTTTTAGTTAATAAAACAAGAGAGTGGGCAATTATGAGTAATATGAAATAATATATACACTGCAGGAGAAAAATGTTATTAATTTCTTTAGGATCCGAAACAAACAGTGCATTTATTCTTACTTTATCTCATAATTTCAAAGCATTTTTTGTAGAAAGCCTATTGATTCATTAAGCTACCATTAAATGAGTATTTCAATGTATTAACCAAATGAAAAGAAAAAAATATCAACAGATAAACTTTTATTTTAGATCACAATCAATTTTTGGCATTGTCCATGTTGTAGTGAAAAAGGAAGACCTGCTAAAGTGATTTGTTATAAGAACTGCAGTTGTGAGATGCAGAGGAACTTAAATGTCATTTGGCTTTGTTTGTTTGTTTAATATGGGCATATATTCACCAACAGTATAATTAGAACTAAGCATGTGTTTTGTTTTGAGTTCAGAAGAGTAAAACAAAATTGCTTATGTCTTAGAGTTCTTCTCCAGACTTCCTGGAGCAAAGTTGGTTTAGAAGTTTGTCACTCGTGCTTTTATTACTTGCTTACTTGCAAAGGAAGAGAGAATCCTTATTTAGAAGTGGGTCTGAGTGTTGTATGCTGTGTTGAGCAACCATATTTTGAAGCTTCAGGCATTTTTAAAGGATGAACTCAACCAAAACACATGCTTGTAGCTAACAGTTGTTTTTAGTTGAAGTATTACCTCTTAGAGAAAAATATATTTGGATGGGAAGTTTGGCAGCCATAGAGAAAATATAAATCACATGTCTGAATATCAAGAGCTAAAAGAAAGATAAGAAAAAAATATGAGAAACATCTTTTCCAAATGTAATAGCTACTTATTTTATGCACATGGATGGCCAATTACTAAAGTTTAATTTTATTGGGACCTTTAAAACCAGTGCTGCTCAGTGATTTTTTCTTATGAGATAAACTTGGAATCTTTTAGACTTGGGATGCACTCTTATAGTGCTTATAGTTACTAAATGAGTCAGAAGAATGAAATGCTTGCTTTTTTAGACTTCATTATTATCCTTGCTGATATTTTCTGATACACTCTATGTCATAAAAATAAGCAGTTTCTATCTGTTAAGGACATACCTAGGATGTTGGTATATTTCTGTAATGATCCTTTGTTGATAGTGTTGTATACCAAAGTTAGTATTAGGTGACTATTTAGAATTTTCATAGAGTTGTAAAAATTTTGAAGAAGCTTGGGTAGTATATGTGTATTTATATGTAAGGAAATAATCTGTTTTGGGGAAAATCCTTATTATTTATAATTGATGTTAAAAAATAACAGAGGAAACCATTCAATGGAATATAATACCATTATCCCCCACCTTTTTAAAAAAGTTTTTATTTTTTGTCTGTGGTTCTGGGGATTGAATCAGGGCTTTGCATATGCTAGGCAAGTGCTCTACCTCTGAGCTAAAGCACAGTTCTACCCCTACCTTCCATAGCATCAAGCAGTCAAGCAGTCAAGCAGTAGTGCTCCTAGACACTGAAAGGTTTGCCTGGTTTACAAGGCATGGCTTGGCTCCTGGGCATCTCTCTAGCTTCATCTCTTAGCAAGCCCTGTGCTCCTCAACTTCCACTTTCTTCCCTTGGTACTTCAGCTTGTTTGCACCTTTTGCTGTCTCCAGAATGCTCCTCTCATATCCTCCCAGTTCACTCTACTTAGGCTTTAGAGTCCAGCGAATTCAGTCAGGTTTGTTTGTTTGCAGAGCTGGGGACTAAACCCAGGGCCTTGCAGATGCTTGGCATGTACTCTAGCTCCGAGCTACATTCCTGGCTCCCTCTTTTCTTATTGAAGTATATTATCACTTCAAAGTCTTTCTTTTGGTTTGAGATTTCACCTTATGAGTATGATGAAGGTGTTTATTTGATTACAGTTTTTCTTCCCGATAAACTGTGAGTACCCTAAAGACACTGTGAATGCTAGAGATGTAATTCAGTGTAAAGTGCTTGCCTAGAATGTACAAAGCTCTGGGTTTGATTCTCAAGATGGAAAGCAGGGATGGAAAACACAGTACCTATGCCCTTTGCTACTGCAGCCATAGCACCAAACCGGATGCTGGACACATAAACATGCAATAAATAATTCTGAGTGAGTGACATCCAGCTCACTATTGAAAGGAGTTGTTGGATAGAGAATGAACAGCTCAGAAGAGAGATTTCTGTGTCAGAAATAAAGATTTTTGGGGTCACTATGAAGTCAGATGAGTGAATGTGCTCTCCCAAGCAGTGTGTTGGTTAAAGACAGATTTGTTTTTAACACAAGATAAACAGTAATGTGGTTCATGGTCATGAAAAAAGATGCTGGGGGCTGTCTCTGTTCAGCTGTGCTCTCAGGTTGATTCTCACTCTGGGTCCTGGAGCCCATTCACCCAAAGGTGGAGGTAGATCCACCTTTCTCTCTTCTTATTTATCCTATCTAAGACAAGCCCCCCTTTTTCTTTTTTT
This sequence comes from Urocitellus parryii, assembly GCF_045843805.1. Classification (NCBI taxonomy): domain Eukaryota; kingdom Metazoa; phylum Chordata; class Mammalia; order Rodentia; family Sciuridae; genus Urocitellus; species Urocitellus parryii. The sequence continues at coordinate 81,873,069 of NC_135540.1, forward strand.
ACACAATAAAGAACTTTAATTTATGCTTTTTTCATGTTGTTTATATTATTTCTTTTTCTGTTTTGTTTACTGCTTTTGCAGCTGGTTCAATGCCTTATGGGTACCATGGATTAACAAAATTTGAAATCATTAGAATCAGTTTTCTTTTCATTGTGTGTAATTGAAAAAGTGGTTCAATTAATTCAAGGAGCCCTTCATTAAGCTCTGCATTTTTGTTTTTGTTTTTGTTTTTTACATGCTTGACTGTTCAGTGTTAGACACTCCATTTTGTTTTTCTTATAGTCAAAGTGCTCACACTTTTTATTAAGACAGCTTTACATCTTTCTCTCTCTTCTTCCTTCCTGGTACTAGTTAGAAAAAAGGACCTTAATTGAGCATGCAAGGCAAACACTTCACCTGTGAACTTTATTCCTAGTTCCACACTTACTTTTCAATCAAATTCAATAAATGTTAACTAAACAGTTGGTATTTATAACATATGTTTTCTATACATTTTATATCAGACTGATTTTTAAATATGTGCTAATACTATTCATTAAGAAAGTATTTATTTGTTTTTGTTTTTTTTTGGAATAAGTTTTCATATAGGGTCCTTCCCATTGCCATTTAAAAACCAGGAAAAAATAGGAAGTTTTAAATCTGTCTTGGCTTATGTTAGTTGTAGATAGTTTTTTTGTTTGTTTGTTTGTTTCTTTGTTTTGTTTTTCTGAACTGGATACTTGATCTCCAGATCATGAGGTCTGGCTTCTACATATTTCTTCCAAGTTGAGCATAAACTTCAAGGATACCATAGGTCCTTAATAATATCTTGATTCCATTACCATATCTTTATTTATTCCTTGTTAACTTTTTTTGTCTCAGATATAGCCCAACTATAAGTGTTTGCAGTGAAAACCCATGTTATCCTAAATGCCAGATCAAAAGAGCTATAGTATATCAATTGTGTACACTTTTATGTCATAATAGTATGGCTTTTGCTTCTTGTATGCCCACATTTGTTATTATAGAATGTGTTCATTATGTAAACTTGTTCAGGAACATAGAAAATTTCTATCAAATATGGCTCTCTATATATTTTAAAATCTTTAAGAAAGAAGAAATCAGTCAAGGTTCTCACAAAACTCAGACCATCTCATGTTGTCAGACTTTTTTTTTTTTTTAATGCTATGGATAGTTCCTTGACAGTAACATCACTTTCTCTGGTTATTAATCAGTAATCATAAAGACCTGATTGTGATCCAATAGAGAAGTAAGATAAGAAAATTCTTTGTAATTAGTGGAATTCTCAGAATTGGGCCTGTGACTTAGGCACGGTTCTCCAATCCCCCACAGACTTGCCAGTTCTTGTTTCAGAGGGCATGTCTGCCACTTGTCTAATATAGAAGTTTGGCCTATGGTGAACCCCTGAAACCTGACGGCATTATAATAGTGGTCCAGTCAATCCAAATTAATTTGGAACATGCTTGGATTATGTAGAGTGAAACACCATTCTGATACTTCATTTGAGTTGGGCTTCAGAGAAGGGACAGCAGTGGGCTCTCCTTTGATCTCCTGCCAAACGTGTAATCTCACAGGCCAGTAGGCAGAGCCATCACATCTAGCTCCTAATGCTGCATCCGGCCTTGCTGCTAACCAAAAACTAACCCATAGGGGAGGCATAAACATAATATACATTATATTCTATAATTGTGTATTGTAGGATCCTTATTTGATTAAAATAAAACTAGATGAGCACGAGTAAAGTAGGTGCTGCCTATTAATTTTCTGATACCATAAAATCAATACTGACCCCCCATCAGGCAAAAACAAGATGGCAAATCACATCTCCTGCTTAATAATGTTGACATGTTTTCTATTTTATTATTTTATTCTACCCCTTCTCTTTTGCCAAATGAAAAAATTCCACGAAGTTAGTATTTATAATGCTCACTGAACTATTGAGAATATTCTGATTATTGAATTGTACAAATAATGCATTGACATTTTATACAACACATTAACCTTTAGTAGTCCTCAAATCTTGAATCCACAAGCGTGTTGGATGTATTTCTCACATATACACACTTACTTAGGTGTGTTTCCTTATCACTAAGGCCTGGATCACAAAGTGAATAGTTCTGTTCACTGGAAAATAATCATTACATGTACAAACGTTGCTCCTTTCTCAGAGATGCATCTTCAGCAATGAGAATTCCATTCTTCAACAGTTGATTTTAGGTGCTGAAAATCTGTATTTCTTTGCTTATTAATGAAAGCACGGAAAGCATTTTCATTTCCTGCTGCAGTCCTTCCTTCCTGTTCTAGTTATGAGCATGCAATGCTAAAACCCACTGCACATCATCTGCCTTCAACTTGCATCGAGAAAGGAATACCACTCAAAGATCATCTGGAATTCATCTGACTTTGATAATGAAGTGCAGAGTGGTTCTAAAAATAAAGGCAGGATTGTGGTGACCATTAGGAGCAGCTTCTTTCATCATTGTTTTTCAGTTGTAGCCCTGTGCCTTGTATGGTAGTTTCTATTTCTACAAGCTGAGAGAGCCATTCTATTCCAGTGGTTTGGGAATGCTTTAATACAGAGCCTTACAGAGCCTGTGTTTTTGAGAACAATGTCTGGCTCATACAAGAAGTCTGTGTTCTGCAAGTGTAATGTTTGATGCACATGAAGAGAATTAGCACCCGTCGGAATTGAGCTAGAGAAATGGACTGGAAATGCTACTGTCAAATAAAGCAGTGCTTATTTATTGATGTTACATTGAACTTATAAATAGAAAACATGTCAACATTATTAAGCAGGAGATGTGATTTGCCATCTTGTTTTTGCCTGATGGGGAATCAGTATTGATTTTATGGTAAAAGGAAATTAAAGGCAGCACCTACTTTACTTGTGCTCGTCTGGTTTTATTTTAATCAAATAAGGATCTTGCAATACATGATTATAGAATATACCTGGAGAGACAATGCAGAAGTTTCCTAGGGGCTTTGGTGGCTGTGAATGTAATAGTTAATTGATTTTCACCTATTGAATTAAGGAGAGGACCTCAAAATCCTTAGTAATCTTATAATTCACTCTGCATGTTATTATTTAGTTCTACAGTTTGGTTTTCTTTTCTTCTTCTTTAGATACTAGCTCAGTCATGTACTGAAATCCTGGAATTGAGGCCCTCAAGTGTCTGTGTGGGGGGTAAGTGTTTGGAATTTAAAAATACCATGTTAAGAAATTGTATTTTTTTTTCTAGCTAAAATATATGATTTGAAACTCTTGTTGGAAGAGAATGGCAAAATTAACTTTTTTGGCATCTTTTTTGTGTAAGAATTTTTAAATAATTCCTTGAAATATTTCTATTTTAAATTCAAATTTTTAAGATTGGAGTGTTATTTTAAATAATGAGCATATTGTGTGACAGGCTTTTAGAATCTTCTGTATATTTAGTTCACGTTGAGACCTTTTCTATGGCAAATAAAATAAAATATGAAATCTTTTCTTTTATCTGATTATACAAACACTCTCTGTAGACTTTGAGCTCTCTGCTTTGATGACCTGGCCAAAGTACAGTGTCTGCCATCTCAAGGCACATAAGGAAGTGACTTGTGAGGGGAAGGAAGGAAGCAGGTGGTTTCATCAGCTGGTACTCTGAGCACACTCAGGTTTCACATCTCCCAGTCTTTTTGGCCTGGAGAAGGTCTGATTCTAGAAGAGGAAATATATTGAGGCTGGTGCTGGGATTGAGAAATATATCAAGTAATTTACCACAGAACCTCCCAGTTCACTGGGCATGGTCATAATTAAACTCTGCATCTCTAGAATTCCTAATGAATGATCATTGAGATGTTTGATATGAATAGTGCATCCAAATTCCCCAAAGCAGGTATATTTTTTCTAAGGGTATAGATTAATAAATTCCTAGAGATAACATAGAAAAATTAATGAAAAAGTAATATTGAAATGATAACTGTTCTTTATTGCTCTCCTACTTTTTGCTGCGTTCAGTGTTCTTTGGATGTATAATTTTGCCTAATTCCCTTAAGTACAATTTTAACAGTTTTATAATCCATGATTTGCAAATGGAGAAACTGAGCAGAGACAGGTCCAGTATTTACCATTAGTAAACATTCTACTAAATCCTTATTTGACAATGCCTAGACTATTACTGAGTCATATTTTAAGTTTTACCTGTACTTTATCTATTTATTAATTTTTTGAGACAGGGGCTCACTATGTTGCCTAGGCTGGCCTCAACTTTGCAATTCTCCTGCCTCAGGCTCCCAAGTAGCTGGGATTATATACACTTGCCAGTATGCCCAGATACCTGTTTCTCATTGTAACTTATCAGTAAAATTTCTTCATAACACACTGAATGAAGAATGATCTGGCAGATTTTGCTTCCATATTTAATAACTATATGTGCATTGGATTATGATAGAAAAATTTGGGAAGACTGAGAGTGTAAAGTGAATTAAAATGGAGATGAAGCCTGAAGAATCCCTAAAACATACAGGACTCCCAAGTAAACTTAACTTGATTTGCAAATTTAAGCAAGACTTAACTTGAGCTCTTTCTTGTAAGTGCATGTACTAATGAAAAACAGAAGCTAGGCTCAACCAGTCAAAAGCAACCAACAAATTTATAATTATATAAGTAGGGACTTTCCACTGGGATAGACCAAATAAGGCACTGTATAACTGCAACCAACCAGATGTTTTCTTTGCTCTGTGTCCAGCCTATATAAACTTCCCCTTTTGGTCTTTTAATGAAGTTCCCACACCACTTCTGACTTGGAATTGCAGTTTATTGTAGTTTGCTCAGATAAACCCTTTAACATTTTATCGTGCCTTTTTAATTAGAGTTAGTCATTGTTAAAATAGTTAATCACCTTCTTGTAGTCTATCAGCAAACATCTATTGCCTAGCAATATATTTGGTCTTTGAGCTTTTCTTTTAGTATAGTCTTTCATGCTGTAACATGCTCCCGCTATAGAGAAAGGGTACAAGAAGTTAAATCAACTCATAGTCCCTGGCCTAGATTATTAGTAACCCAAAAATACATAACTTCTGAGGAATTATAAATATGTAAGCAATAGAAAATGAAACCAGGATTAGTGAGGTAAAGAAGCTGTTAAAGAAAAGCTATGTATGAGAGAGGCAGATTAAAGAAAATAGTACACATGACTTTTCTAAGAACCATAGAACATGAACAATTAATTAGTTTTCTCTACAGATCCAAACCTTAATACCTAAAAGTGGAGAAAAATAAGGAGGCTTCTTTCTTGTATTTTTATAAGAATAGAGATGGGGAAATTTTGTCTGGTATTAGGGAATGAATGTTATAATTTAATACTAATACTTTGGTCACTATTTGAAAATACTTTATTTAGAAAAATAAAATAATGCATTCCTAAGTGGTGGTGAGCAGTGTCTTCTGTAGATTTACCTAGAGGGCCAAAGAAAGAAAGCGCAGTTGGAAGGATAAGGTTTTATGTCTTCATTATTATAAGTTAACTGAAGGGTATGAAGAAATTTATCTATGCACCTTGATTTATTTAAAGTAAAATCTTTAATTTAAAGCAATGATTAAAATGTTCATTTTTCCTTTTACTTCTAGAGGAATTTCAGATTGTCCTGAATGGAAGAGGCTTCATGTTGGGGAGTCGGAATGGCAGTGTCCTCTGTACCTACACTGTCAATGAGACATACACCATGAGTAGGTCTTCAGAAATCACAATGTGACTTTAACTTCTGCACAGCACATGCACTTTGAGTGTTTCCCTCTTTTCTTCAGACTAAAATCAGCTATGCTATAGTTTTTAACCAGAGAGAAAAGAAATGAAATCTCTATAATAATATAGATAATATGTTCATAATTCAGTAAATGCTGGGCACTGTCCTAAGTAGCCTCATTATTCAGATGAGGAATAAAATAACTTACCCATAGTGAAATAACCAATAATGAGCAGAGCTAATATCTGAACCCAGTTTTCATCACTAGTCTCTATGGACTAACCACAAGACCATCTGATTGAATTGCTTCTTTTCTTAGACATTGGACACTCTTGCCTAAAAGTGTAATTATCTTGTTACCTGACTACTACTCTATGCCTTTAAAAAATTTTTTTGTCACTTTTTTTCTTTATCTAACTTTCCATAAATTTGTCAATTTCCTGAAGATAGATATTTCACCTTATAGATATTTTTTATCTCCAATGCTCACCCAGCATCATTTGTCAATGATTACTATATTAAATGGATCTCAGTTTTTTGAGCAGTTTTTGGCCTCTAGGAAAACGTATTTCCTCATTGATGGATTATATTGTCTTCCAAAAATTTATGCTGGGAGGCAGACTCTGTAACTCTATAATTCTAAACCCTGGTAGAGTTATTTTTGAAAGACTCACCCACAATTTTGCTGTTTAGCTGATAGTGTTAAACACTAATTAGTACGGCTTTGGCCACACACCCAGTAATTGTTCAGTAGTGTTTGTTGAATTAAAGTGGTGAGGATCTCAGTATGGTACATGCCATAATTAATTCCTCTCTTTCCTATTAATATCATGATTCTGGTAAGGCACAACAGCGCTCATAACAAACTCTTCATACTAGGATCCAATAAATTCTGTAGTCATTTGTATATAAGTGGTAGCTTTATGTTCTGTTTGTATATTTGAGATGATTATATTATAAACTTATTTTTCACTTAGCTACATAAGATTTAGTGTATTAAATTCTCAACCAGACAAGGTGGAGTTGAAATTGTATTTTCATCATTCACATTCTAGAAGATCCATTTGAATATGTAACTTCTCTGAATATTTCTAGTGCAGATCATTTTCTCATATATTATTAAAATTACAAGGGCAGTTTAAACACATTGCTTAGTAAAATATTAAATGTAGCTATTTTGTTAAACTTGTGGAATAAGTTCATTTTCCACTAGACATTTATTTTCCTTTCCCCATCTTTCTGAATTCTGCTTTCAAAAAAACACATCCTTAAAAATCTAATATATGAAGCAGGAAAGATAATTTTTTATAGTATCTGTAATTGTATGTGAGTTACAATTGTATTTTTTTAGTCTAAGAAAAAGTCTATTTATGAGTTATCAAAACTCTATATCAATGAGGTATATAATCTTTTTCCATTTCTAATCTCTTTTCTTCTTTCATTAGTTTTAAATGCTACTGTACCTCATATTCACACCTAAACTCTTATTTTTGAAATACTCTTTATTTTGTTAATGAAACTATGTGAGATGCAGAAAATTATTAATTCAATGACATTTTATTTTTCAGGTGTAAAACCAGTAAGTGTGCAGCTTAATTCTATGCTTTGTCCTGCACCTATCCTGAATAAAGCTGGAGAGTAAGTACTTCATTAATTAAAAAAATAGCAACTGATTGTATAAAATAATGACAAGTATGCATTAGTAGTTTATTGTATCTTTTTAATGCACAGAATGAGCATTAAACAGTAACCCTAAACTATCTACTCTTTAGTACTTCTGCTGTACTTTTAAAACTTGAAAATGCTAATGCTTGTTTTATCTTGTTTCTAATATTGACTAAAAGGTTCTATAAATATTTTTCTGAATGGGCTTGAAAATTATTGTCAGAGTCTGTAGATAATCAGAGCCACAACAATTATTTTGAATTTTAGGATATTTAATTTAACACACATCCACTGTTACAGATGTCCAAAGTAAGATTTTGAGTGCTTATTATACAATTTAATAAATATTACAGTTAAAGAGCAATTGGACCATAATTATTATGGTGCATCCAGAACTAGGCAATATTTGTACTTTTTTATTAATTTGTGCTTTAGTTTGTGTCTCATTTCTGGTAAGATCTATATGCATATCTCTTCAAGTGGCAGTAAACCAAAATGATAGCTGTTTTAAAGGAATATTTAGTTTGCAAGAAGGGTTTTTATTTGAGTCATCTATTTACAAAAAAAATTAAGTAGAGACTTAGTTTATCTGTTTGTGAGTACAAATAGTTCAGATGTCTTCTAGTCTAATAGCAGTGGATATAATTGTTTAGGGTAGTGATTAGGATACAGTTTTCTAGGATTAATTTATACTGATCTTTTACTGAGAACATCGAATAATTATACAAGGCCACAACCTAAAGTCTGGATTATTGTTCAGAGAGTGATCTTGTTTTACCCTAGCACCTTACCTGATACCTGACACAGAGTAGAATCAGCAAGCTTTAGTTGGATGAAAGATGAATGATTTTTTTCTCAAGTATTTTGGTTTACAATAAATAAAAATATCTAAAAGAGGTCATTTGATTACTGGGGAAAGAGCCTATATCAAGTAGGAGAAAAATGATAAAAATTCTAGTTTTGAAGGTAGAATATACCATTTAAAAGATCAGAACACTCTCATTTTAATAATAGTGAATATTCAAGGAAGGCAGCTCAATTTATTCTCCCAAGAAGTTATAAAATGCAATATGCTTGTTCTATCCCAGGCATTGAATTTTTTTTTCCCTAGAATTTGCTAGGGGGACAGTCTCCTTTTGAATAGAGTGCCAAAAGAGGCTACTGATATTCCTTAATGATTTGTAAAGAGGCTAAATACACTGGAGATATAATTTTAGAAAATCACATACAGTACAATAAATATCAAATATGAGAAATCAACATTTGTTTAGCTTATGATATAATATTTCACCTAAGAATGTTTTGGGACAGAAATCCATCTAAAAGAATTACTTTTCCACTTTTTGGGGAGTGGGTATCAAGCTCAGGATACCACTGGGACAATCTTGGAAGGTTTTATTTGTTCATGTATTGGGTATTTGGGAACATCATTTCTTGTCCTGTTTAGTGTACTGCAAGTAATTTAGATCTTTCCCTTTGTCTTGTATTTTCTTCAGACATTTTTGTAGGTGATGGGCTCTTGTGAGATTGGATTAAAATCAACACAAACTGAAACAGTTTAGCCTTGTAAGGTGACTGATACTTAATATGTTTGCCTAATTAGCTTTTGGCTAAGGATTCAAACCCATTAAATAGCTAGTTAGTCTATGTTTCAAATAAACACATCTGGCCCAACAATGAGTGAAGGTTTTTCCTGTGTGAGGGTGACAGATGTGGTGATGGTTCCCCCTGTTCTGTCACTTAAATAATTAACAGCACACTGGTAAAGTAACCCTAGACAGACAGCCTCAAAGCCAGATGCATGGTCTCAGAGCTAGCTTCGTGGACATGTGCCTCATCTCATTAGCCTGCTCTATCAGTTGCTTTCTTATCTTTATGCTACATCCTGAATTGCTTTTTTATTTTAGGATTATTGTTTTAAAAACTTAGCGCTTGTGGATTTTGAGATTATAAGAAAGCTAACATGAAGTGGTTCACTTGGCGATGAGGACTAAGAATGTATCACAGTAGCAAAGACATACCAAGGCCTGCATTCAGAAATGGATTTTGTATAGCAAACGAAAATGAAAGATATCTGGGACTCTGCTATCCAGGAATATCATTGCTGAGCATACCTGGAATAGGGCTTTGAAGAACTTTCTTTGAGAGAGATCTATGCTTGTTCCATTTCTTCATTTGATAGAGATGTTTAGGCTAGGATGAACAAATTCTTAGAACTTAAACAGAAAGAAGGTAAAGGTGGTAGAAGAGTGGTTGTTCTTTTCCAATTCTTTCATAAGACATACTTTGCTTTTAAAAAGCCATGTGATTAAACAAATTGTCTTACCCAGAAGAATCTGTGGATTATTTAGAAATTTATTTATGCCAGTGGTGCACTTTTACCAAACCACCTTTTTTTAGGTTTGAATAGGATGATCTCTTTAAATTTCTTTGATTCTTCCCCATTTCAGGGCTGAAGCCCCAATTTAATGCACAGGCAGGTATCACACGGACTTGTGATGTAGGCTTATTCCCTGACCCTTTTTGTGTGTGTGTGTGAGACATCAACAATAGCACAGCTGCTCTGTAATCCTTGAGATCTCAAACCTGTAATTTGGCAAAGATAACAGAACAAATTGGGTAAATATACATAAACACATTGTGAAGAAAGAAAAACAGAACAGAATGAACCAGAGTCTTATCCTACAGCTTGTTTGATAAAGATGATTTAAGGAGGCATATGGTATAGTTAAATGTGCTTTCAAAAACATTGGCCAGAATCTTCTGGCAAATATGAAATAAATATCTAAATCAGATGAAAGTGATAGTATTAGTTCTCTTAAAAGGCAGTGTGGGAAGACACTTGACAGAGTGTTTTAAGTAAGAAGTGGTGGAACATCAGTGCATGTGGAAAATTCCAAGCATCTGATACCAAAGGATCACTGAGATGAACAGTGTGGCTGACTTGGGGTTAGAGCCTGACTTAGTAATAGAATCTTTTAATTTTCTTCTGCATTGTTATTTTTTTTAATATGAAGCCTAGTCTATTTGGTTGAAATCAAATCGATGAATTTTATTTATCTTTCTTGGTTTGCTAAATCTGTGTTTAACATAGTGTCTTCTTTTTCAAAAATATACCTATATATGTATGCGTATACTTATCTCTGCAGTTCCTAATTCCTTTGTGTTAGCAGCAAGTGATACAACCACAACTTTATTCTTTCTTCCATTTCTTGTGATGAAAGAGACTTGATTTCTTTTAAATTGCATACACTAGGACATGAGTTATGTCTTTATTTTGACTATATACATTAGAATCTTGGTGAAATAGGCTAAAGTTGAAGACCTACTACCCCAATGATGGAACATTTATCTTTTCTTTCTTATAGTATATTGCTTTCTGATGCCACCTATCAATGTGATAAGTTCACCTAATCTGCATTGAAACTCTATCCTAAGATTATATACAGTTCTTGACACAGAGGAACAATAATTAACTGTAGTACATGTAGGGGTGGCCAAGAAGATATTGCCAAGTATGGAAGTGTTAAATAAAATACAGCTTACAGTACTGGAAAAAGATCTGATTATGGCACATGAGCTGTCCTGAAATATTTGAAGTTCTGTCATGTGAAAGATTTGATTTATTCTTTATTACTACAAAGAAAGAAGGAAGAAAAAGTAATAGGTAAAGGGAAGCACACTTCAGTGCAGTGTAAGGAAGATCTCTGTAAAAATGGGAACTATTCAGCAAGTGTTTTGGTAACTAAAAGTGTTAAAAGAGAAACAACTCTATGATCATGGAGGGGATATTCCTCATAGAAGTACTTAAATCCTCTCACATATATGCTTCTAAATTTTATATTATTAAAATTATTTTTGTCTTTGCTTTTTACTTATCTTTAATTTTGCACTGAAAACAAAAAGAAAAAGAGAATGCCAGCCATCTCAAGAGTGAGACACTTTTGGGTCAAGCAAGGAATATATTCCATTTAAAGCAGAGGCAGGCCATCTCCAGACAGAGAGACTACTTATAGTTTTTATTGTTACTAAAACATTTTTGACATTTTTGGATGAAAATCATTAAAAGTTAGGTGGTAATTTCCCAATATCTTTTGTTATTTTATTATAGTTCACAAAAGAATTAAAAAGGGATTATTTTTAGTGTAATATTGAAAATATTTATAATACAACTTTAAGTATGATTTTTAGCCTATCTTGGAATAAAGCTTTTTTTTTTCCTTCAGAAATCTATCAGTCATCAAGACTGCGATTTTTGTTTAAATTATATGCATATGTTGAGCAATTGAAAATTAAATTATTTAATTTGAGAATCTTTTAACCACTTTAAAGTATACTTAGATACAACATTAATTTACATATATATTCTTAACTAGAAGTGTAAATCTTTAAACTATTCACAAATATGAGACCTCCTTTTTCAAGTTAAAATCTTTATTATTCATAAGGCTAACTTTTTAAAAGCTCTGCAGAGTATTAAATAATAGCACTTGATTTCAAAATATCTTAAGTCACCATAATTTTAATAACTTTTTGAGTAGTTACCAGTTTAATTTTCAGTATGTGCAAATTGGAGTCAAATTATTTATTACTTCCAGCAAATGTCTTTCACAATTTTATTTAATTTTTTCACCTTTTTAAATGGATCATAAAATGGAAATCTTTTATTGGACATGCATAAAGTCAGAAGCAAATGAATACTTTGCAAATAGGTTATGGTGAATTGAAATGTCAACCATATTTCATGGAGGATGAAATTTCTCAGATCACAGTAGCTCTGACATATGGCACTGAGCCATTCTGTTTTGGAATAGTCATACATATCTAGGTATTAAACAAAAATATTGTGACTATTACAATTTATTGAATTTTATTTACTCGATTATATATTACAAGACTATTTAATAATTCTCTTATAGTTGAATTTAATACACAGCAAATTTAGTATACTTGAATTTAGCTTTATCACTATTAATTAAGTACAAGATGACATGAAAATACACTTCAGTCTTTTTGTTATGGTAAGTTAAGATTTATCCAATTGCTTTGCAAAAATAAATTTCTAAAGATGAAACAATATGTAGAGTAAAATATTTGTAAGAAACAATGTAGAACCCATTTATAGAAAGAGAAGTGGAAAGAGCTGGGAATGTCAGCCTGGCCGTCCTTTACCTCCCTATATCATCTACATCCTGGGCCCCTCCTCCTGTTTGGGAAGGTCATCTTGTCATTTGAACTTCATGTTCTCATCCTCATGGTTTTTTCTCAGATGTCACTTCAAAATCTTCTTTTTTCTTTTCTTAGAGTCCTTTTTTTTCTTAGAGTTCCTTAACTGTCTGTTTTTATCACAGTTGGATTTCTGACTCATTATCTCTTCTTCTCAAGAATTTATTTTTCTTTTGCATGATCTCCAACTCCTTAGGCAAGATCTTTTTTTTTACCTTCAAGTCCTGTCCAGTTGTCCACTATCCCAATGTCTACTAAGTCACTTAAATCTCCCATAGGGATCTTGAACTTGAGGTTACAGAGTAAACTCATGTCCTGTTCAGACTTGCTCCTTCTCCTGCCTTCTCAATGCAAGACTTCTCACTGACTTCTAAGACAGAAACTTTGAAGTCATCTTTATTCCTTCTTCCTCACTTCTTACACCCAATAAATGTCCTAGTCCTCTTTATTCCAATTCTTAATATCTCTCAGTTTTTGTTTTCACACGACACTCATTGCCACTATTTTAGTTCAATTCTGCTTTGGTTCTTACTTGAAATATACTGAGACTTTTTAAAACAGTCTTTCTATTCTAGCATTGTATTCTTCAGACTCATACTTTACACTTCAAATTTCAAAAAGAGTGATATTGGTATAGCCAATTTAGACCATATTTCTACCAAGCTTTAAAGTTCTTAAGACTAGTTCCAGATGTCTGGAGATGGTATCCTGGATGCTGAATGATCCTTTCTCTCCTTTCCTTTCCAGGCTAAAGGCATTATTTTTTTTACTCTTACACACAAGTGCAGCTGGCATAATGAATACTTTAGTTCCTTGACTATTTTGTGCCTCTCTCTTTCCACCCTGTCAGGGACTTCATCTGCTTGGGTTCCTTTTTAATCTCATTTCCTAACTCCTAATCATACTTTAGAACTTGTCTTTATATGTGAACTACCACAGGAAACCTTTGTTAGTGTCCTCATTTCAAGGCTGAGATGATTGTGTCTCTCACATGGTCCCCTAGTTCACCTGTGTTTATACCTGTTTTATTTAACATCATTCTGTTATAATTGTTTGTATATGTGGCTTCCCTTCAGTTACATTGTAATTTGTTTTATTTATTGCAGCCCCATTACCAAGCATAGAGTAGTTTTTGTGATTTTTACAAATTATTACTGCTATTATAGGCAACTAAGAAATATTTGTTTAACTAAATAGTAATAGAATGAGTGATTGAATGAATTCATTGGCAAACATTCACAAACCAATTTGAAGTGTGGTTTTAGGTTTGAGGTTTAAGCATACAGCTCAACACAGCTATAATGTTATGTTTGATCAGGATAATGTTTTATAACAGGAAGGAAACAGCACTGACATTTTTTAAAAATGTAAATCTACATGACATTATGTAGTAATCATTTTTTAACAAGTTAGCCTTCCATATTGTCTTTATTTTTATATGACAATAACTAGAATAGAAATTCTTTAAATAAAAAAGTGTTGACGTATACTTAATTGCCACTGTATATTCTTTTATATTATTATTTTTGTTGTTGTTGGTTTAGATCTAAAAGGTTTTTTAGAATACCTTGATATTCTGAGTAATACATTAGATAAGTACTCAGTGTTACAGTGATTTACAGACTACCTGCTGTGTTCCAGACACTGTGTTGGACTTTTAATGTATATAATTGTATTAAACTCCCTTACCCAGAAAATCTGAAATAGATATACTTCTCCCATTTTACAGATTGAGGAAGCAGAGTGATGTGGGTTCAAACTCAGGGCTCTGGTTTCCCCATGTGGGCTTAATCTATTCCCTTTTTCAATTTTATTTGATACTTGGGACAAATAAAGGTAAAGTCTTCCCTTGCTTCCCACTGATGTCTGCATTTAAGTAAACACAATATTGTGTTAGTATACTGTGCCTATAATAAAATTTCTACAACTGAGATAATAAATTCCATGGTCAGAAGTGTACTAAGCAGAGGTGGAGGTTATGGAGGGATAGGGATGAACAATTCTAACAGTACTGATCAAAATTACACAAAACATGACAGAAAACATTTCATGTATATGTCACAGGCTTGGGACAAAGAATGTAAAGATACTGGGTTTAAGTTATAGAGTGAAGCAGCTTTAGTATTCCATGCCAGCAAAGGAGTCACACAGCTTTCAAATGGCACCAGATTCATGATAGTGCCAATATCATACAACTAATTTTAAAAAATTTTTCTAAAGAAACAACCAAACTCAAAAGCAGAAGTAACTATGTATTTCATGTTTGCCACACTGCAGAGTTTTTTTTCAAGAAAAATACATATATATTCTTAAATATATGTTCACAAATAAATATCTTGTTTTAGCATACAGTAAATGCTGTTCTAGTTAACCATGAAAGATAAGGGAATACAATAGAAGAACAGAAGACTTATACTAAACTGATGTTGATGAGAGGAATTTAAATATAAGATCCTAAAATATGGATGAAGGATTGAGGTAGAATGGTGCAGAAGTAAAAGTGTTTTGACTATAGAGTCAGTGAGACTCAATATTTGGACAAGTTACCTGTTCAAGCTTCATATTCTTTGTCTAGAAGATGGGATGAATGCCAGTGTCTACCCAAGTGGGCTACTGTGAGAATTAAATGAGAAAATGAATTCGTGTCTAGCTCTTAGTAAGAAATCCATCAAAGCCTGTAACTGGTAGTGGTGGTGTTCATGGTAATGTTTTGATCATGGTACTACTACCTCCAGAAGATTATATGTTTTCAAAGAAGTCTGCATGTCTGGAAGCATCATAAGGTAGATTTCCATATCTGTGGAGTTTTAACTCCATTTTATTTGAAACCAGCCACTTTAGCCCAGACTGAGATTTGGGGATAACAGTCATTTGGGTTGGCTATAGGGTTTCATCAGCATGCATTTCCACTGTAAGAAGGAGTGAATTTACTTCAAAATTATATCATGTGTTCTGATTCCATTTTGGTAAGCAGAGAAATCTATAAATGCTTCCCTGCTTAGAGAACTGATTTGTTTCTGTTGAATTCTAAGTGTCAGATTATAAACAACTTCAGTCAATATCTACTGATCCCTTAAAATGGAATCAATAAAATTGCCTGTAACAAGCACATGCTACTATGAATCAAAATAATCTTTCCCCCAAATAAAATCATGTTTACTGTGTTATATGATTCCTGGAACATGTTTTAAAGTAAGGGAATTAGGAAGTAGGAATGATTATTTTTGGATTCTGTTAAGCTTAGTCATTAAAACAAAAACAAAGCACTCAGTTTTGCAGAATGAGCAAGTAGATTTACATTTTCTTTGTTTAATAGGCCTCTTGGCATTCTATATCAGAGTAGTTCAGAAATTCAGTTAATTTGATTTCAGTACTCAAAATTCTCATTCTTTTCTGAATTTAGCTGAACTCTTTTTTTAAACAAAATGGTTTTAAGTGAATGTGTTACAAGAAATATTTTGTAATAGGGATATTTCTGAATCTTGCATAAGAAATTTGCTTCAACTTCACCAATAATATCTTTTCCTGTGGTTATATTCCTGTATGAATCCAAACTAAATATCACATTGAGAGGAGAAATACATTAAGGACTTTCATCATTACATCAAGCCACAGTGGTATGATGGAGAAAACTCATAGTTAGAATTGTGACTTAATTACTCAGAGCAAGGTTATTAACATTTTTGGGTCTCCTGCACCCCATCTGTAAAGTCCTACTTACTTCAAAGGCCATTTATTGTGAGGCTTAAATGAGATAATCCCCAATAATTGCCAGCAAGGACTAAATGACACTTCTCATCTCTTTGGTATTTTTATTGAAAATCCTGCCAGCAACTTGAGGTTTCTTCTGTTTTATCCTGTCTATAATAAGTAGTAGTTGGCATTGAAGGGTATAGAGAAGAAATCTATATCTCTACTACAACTATTACAATAGCAAAGTTCTATACTACCACAACAAAATCCTACTAAATTAGAATAATTAGGGCTATTTGTTTTTGGCTGTTAATTCTTGGAGTTTAGAATGTTTTATGAGAATTGGAATTTAAAGTGTTAAAAAGTATAGTAGTGCATAGAAACTGTAGAAGATGTCATGTACTACTTTCTGCTTGAATGAATGGGTCGCTTTGATTACTGATTATTGTATGTTAATATAGTTCACAAATTATTTTGGAATAGAGCTGTTTCCTTACCTCCTTATCATTTTTCCCTTCAATATCTCACTACAGCTATTTTTTAAAAAAAAGATCTTAATTCCAGCTAACTGATTCCAACTAATGAATTACTAGAATCTGAATTTAAAAAATTTAATTATTATTTGTTTTATAATTTGAAATCATTGTTTCAAAATGAAAGTTGTATTTTAGCTATGATATATTTTTAGCCAGGGACCCAAATTATTTTCTCTTTTCTTCCTTGCTAGAATATGTTAGTATCCTGGGAACATCTACAACGAATGTCTAGAAACATGTCACTTTTTCTATTTTTTCTTTCCTTTTTTCCTTTCATGTTCACTTTTTCTTTTCATCTTTAAATGGTGTATTACTTCTGATCTTATCTTCTTAAACAGTGATCTTGTGAAGACAGTAGTATCTATAGAGACAGAAAAATAAATTAAAAGGAATCTAAGAATTTTTCCCTTTTAAGTTTTTTTGTGAGCCTGAAATAATTTCAACATTTCTCTGAATTAGGAAATTTCTAAATGTTGTTATTTATACTAATATTTTTAAAGGAACAATTAGACCACTTAAGGAATTTTCCTCTGGCTAATGTATAAGAACTAGAATTCAGGATGTAAAATATTAGAATAATTGATTAAAAGCTGTGGTCTTTACTCCTTAAGCATATTCTGGTCAGTTTTAAATTATATAAGGACATAAAAATTTTCAGAAATTCTTCAGTTTCTAATTTATTTTTAATTATTATTTTATTTTTCTTTCAGAACTCTTGATGTTTCAGTAAGCTTTAATGGAGGAAAATCTATCATTTCAAGCACACTAATAGTCACAGCCACAGAATGTGTAAGTAAAAAGCTGGTTGTTTTTTAAAAATACTCTTATCCAGAAATAATTTATGGAGTCTGAGCATTGTTGTACACTACAATATAGAAGGCACAGACAAGTACATTGGAAGACCATGAAATTGACATAAAATTTATTTTAGGTTGTTTACAATTTCTGTTTTATTCCCTTTTAAGGGAATTTTAAGAGATTATACATTTGAATTGATATATATAAAATTCAAAAGTCATTTAAAATTAAGATAAGAGAATAAAAAAATGAAGCATTTTTTCCTTAGAAAATTAAAAAGGGAATTGACAGTTTTTCTGTTTGAGGTTAGAATTTAGTAGCTGTTTATCATATTTTAAAATCCTTAGTGCACTTAATGGGTGACTTTATTATTATTATTATTTTAGTTGTCAATGGAACTTAATTTAATTTATTTATTTATAAGTGGTGCTGAGAATCAAACCCAATACCTCACACATGGCAGGCAAGCACTCTACCATGGAGCCACAATCCCAGCAGGACTTCATTATTTTATCCATCTTAAAAGTTAGTGTTTTCTAATATGGTAGCTTGATAATATCTTAGTTTGAAACTATCATTGAGATTATGAATTTATGTTGAAATGCAAACATAATAGTTAATTTTGTGCATTTATAGAAAGATTTGACATTATATTGTTGAACATGAAAATGGGAAGCTCTAAATTAGACTGACTCCCTGGCTATTATTTTTAAGAGTATTTTTTCTTTGTAAAAAATATAAATCAAATCCAAGGTCTAAATGTTCTGATACGTAGATGCTAACCCACAGCAAAGGAGGATGGGGAGGGGAAGAATAGAAGTTCATTGGATTATACAAAGGGGAGTGAAGGAAAAGGAGTGAGGATGGGAATAGGAAAAACAGTAGAATGAATAGGTCCTAACTCTCCTTTACTCATATATGAATACATGACCAGTGTAACTCTACATTATATACATCCACAAGAATGGGATCCTAATTGGAATGGGTTATACTCCAAGTATGTATGTCAAAATATACTCTACTGTTATGTACATCCAAAAACAACAACAACAATGTGTATGTGTGTGTGTATGAAAAAAATGAAACTTTTCTGCCCTCCGAAAGACTACAATCCCAAATTTAAAATTTTCTTATAGATATTATGGTTTTGTGGCCTTATATTTTTATAAAGTAACTCAGGAGATATCCTTCCTCTAGGAACACAGTAAAACAATTGAATACTATCTGTGTAGAGGTGGTTGTGCTTCTCATTGTACAACAGCATTTCAGGAAAAAACTATCATGTAGTTGGAAACTTGGGCCACTTTGGAACTCCCTGAATGGCTTTGTTGACATTTTCTTTCTGTTTTGAAAATATTAGATTTGTTTAAAGTTGTTTTATCCTCCCCTTCATCTGTAATGTGTTTTGCAATTTGTAAGTTTTGTGGATGTTGCAATTTTTAGGTTTTCTGGCTTTTCAGGATGTGGTTGGTTGAGGTTACAAATATTTGTACTGTGTAGTTTCTCAGTGCTTAGCTTCAGAAATGGCATTCTTTCTCTATCCATCTTCTTATTCTGCACCTCCAACTATTTTAGGGAAATGGGTTTATGCTCCTGCTTTATAACTGGGTACTAGTTCCATGTGTAGGGATGCTGTGGCTGAATGATTCATTGAAATTTATTGGTTGATAATAAGAAAAGTGTATCCAGGTCTTGCTAGGTCTCAGGAGGGTATTATGACATGAGGTAGTCTTTGTTTCAGGAGAAGGAAGCTTGGTTGTGTCAGAGATAGGGAGAAGGTGAAGGGGCAAGTTGCCATATTAAATAGGGGTCAAGGTGATTCTCACTGAGAAGGTAAGATTTGAGCCAAGACTTGAGGAAGGAAAGGAAGTGAGCCCCAAAGACCATCTGATGGACAAGTGTTCCACAGACAGAGCACTTAGAACCATGTCTGACGTGGGACAATATCTGGAAGTTTAAAAAATGGCTAGGCAATCAGTGTGGTGGAGTGGAGGTGAAAGGAAGAGAGTAAGAATCTCAGGATGAGGAAAGAGAGATGGGAGGGTGTAAAGCAGGTGGGAGAATGAGTCATTAAAAGGAGTTGAACTTTCTCCAGGGAAACAGGGAAGCATGATTTAATAGGATTTGAATTAACACTGTAAAAAAGATCACTCTGGCTGCTGTGTGAAAATGGGCTTTACTGGTAGGGACAAAATGGAAACATTGAGCTCAACTCTGTGGCTGTTTTAGTAATCCAGGAGCTGGGAAGAGAGGTAGATGGCCCCGTTGGAATGAAAACAGTGGAGATGGGGAGAAGTAGTTGAATTTGGGATTTTTTTTTTTTTTTTGGTGGTGCCAGGGATTGAACCCAGGGCCTTGTGCATGTGAGGCAAGCACTTTACCAACCGAACTATATCTCCAGCTCCAAACTTGAATGTATTTTAAAGGTAGATCTTTTGGAATGCCTAGACAGGTTAGATGTGGGGTGTGAAAGCAAAAAAAAACGCATTAAGAATAACACTAAGCTTTTTTGCCTGCAGCCAGAAGGATGCATTGCCATCAGATAGAGGCAGTTTCTGGAAGATGAGGAGTTCCATTTTGGAACTGTTGAGGGACAGATATGTATGAGATAGCTAAGTATATGTGTGAGAGAGACCTCTGAATACATAAGTCACATGCTTTAGAGAAGGGTCTGGATTGGTGGTATGATCTTGGGAGTTAGAGACAGTGGGTGGAATGAAATAGGTAACAACATTTCACATAATACTTATTGGGGGAAACAAGTGGCTTTCAGGAGGTTAGAGCAGGAGAAGGAAGAGTACCAGAGAAAGATTTTGGTTTTATGGAGGAAGCAAGACAAACTGGTTCATAAAGGGACAGGATATAAGTAAGAAGAGAGAACAGGAAGCACGTTACAGAGAAAGAATAAACAGGGTATGTGTGGAAGAATTGAGAACAGAGATATTTAGTCAGAGTGGAAATAAGTGGAAGGAAAAATTGGAAATGGGAAATTTAGACTAGATCATCAGTAACCTAAAACACCACACAGAGTTTGGACGGAATCCTACAGGCCTATAGAACCCAGAATCTACTGTACAGAAATGTCAATGCTGAAATTAAAAAAAAAGGGGGGGGGGTTCATAAAGCTGGATTTACTCAATGTGAAGGAATTCTTTATTCTGAAAATTTTCTTCCTCTAATTTAAAAATATTGTTTGATTTGGGTAACAACCATAGTGATTTGTCAGTATCAACTTCCCTTTCCTCTTTCCTTCCCTTTATGCTTTTTTCCTTCCCTCCCTTTCTTCATTCTATCTTCTCCTTCTTTTCCTCATATTCCTCTTCCTCTTCCTCCTGTATATTTGGCAGAATGCTGAGCCAGTAAGACTGTATGAGAAGCTCCATTAATTTTTTTTTAGGTTTACTGTCTTGAAAAATCATAAAATCTGACCTCAGTAGATAACAGTGTCTTTTTAAAAGGTTTCAGACATGAATGTGATGGCAGCATTCTATTTTGGGACGATTCCATTAGTAGTGGCCTGCAAGAAAGTTAGAATGGAAAGAAAACAAGGCACAGAAAAAAGCTTTTAGGAGACAAGTGCTGGAATTTAGGCATAAAACTTTGGGTTCTGAGTTTACTTATGGTGGTAGAAACAGTACTAGAAACAATAATAGAAGTTGTGTTAATGAAGAAATACATATTATAAAGTGTCTTACTGGTTTGGAATGGAATGACTCATTCCAAAATATTGAATCTCATGATGTGAAAGAATAATACTACCTTTGGAAACATCTAAAACCAGCTGATCTTGAGATGAAGAGAATTTTTATTGTAGGTAATGCTGGATGAGGAAGGTTGGCAATGTCCAATGGGTAATTGTAGATATAACCTCAAGTTCCCTGAGAAGCATCAGGACTGGAGATCAGCATTTAGGTTTCACTGTTGTTGAGGACAGGAAAAGGAAGAAAGATGGGAGAAATTAGGGTTAATGGAATTTTGAAATAGGAGGAATATGTACAAACACAAATTGTACTGGACAAAAGGAAGCAAACAAGGAAGATATTGTTCAAGACTACTGGAAGAGGAAAGAGAGGTTAAATGGAACTCTGTTGAAGCCAACGGCTGGAGAATTTTTAAGAGCTCTAGTGGGGGAAATTGTGGGCTACCTCTGGGCTAATTTGTCTTACTTAAAGAAAAAATAAGTTTTCTCCTGCCTTCCTGGCAGGAGGTAGTGCTGAAATGTAGAGCAAGGTGCCTACTGACGTTATAGATTCCTACCTTCTTCCTCCTCTGGGGTGGTATCTTCCTTGATGACTTTTCAAAAGAATGGCTTCCAGGTCCCCAAAAAGACATCCCTCCAGGGTCTAAAACTGGCAAGAGGCTTTTTTTTTTTTTTTTTTTTTTTTTTTGGTACTGGTAATTTAACTCAGGGGTACTTTGCCACTGAGCTCCATCCCACAGCTTCTTTTACTTTTTAATTTTGAGGCAGGATGTCACTAAGTTGCTGAGGGCCACTCTATGTTGCTGAGGCTGACCTTAAACTTGAAATCCTCCTATCTCAGCTTCCTGAGTCACTGGGATTACAGGTGTGCACCACTGTGCCCAGATTTCCAGAGGCTCTTAATGAGATCCGTAAGCATTTCAAACTTGAAAATACAAATTTTCTAAAGTAAGATTCTTTCTGAAAAGGGAGATCACAGGCCCACAGTCAGGAACAAATTGGATCAGATTAAACTTTAAAGATTAATCAGGCTGAGGTGACAGGTAAGTTCATCTTGGTTGGTAGAATAAATGAAGAAGTGACAGAGAAGGTACAATGCAGGACATCAAGATATGGGAAAATCAGAACGTGTATCAAATAGAGAAGAACAAGGAAGATAGTATCCCAACATAAAGAGAAGCCAGCAGTAGGTGCCTGTGTAAGGTCACCAAGACCAGGACTGAGAAATCTGAGGGGTCACCAGAGACCTCCCTCCACCTTCACCTGAGGACCTAAAGCCTGCCTTTTTTGTGATTTTTATGATTATACTAATGATTTCAGATAATAAATATTGTAATTCACTTCATCATATTGATAATAGTTATAGAACATTTTTTTCTCATTAGATTTAACCATATTTTGTATTCAGCCTCAAATACCTCTGGTATGTGGCAGTAATATTACCATTTCATAGACATGGAAAGTGAGACTCAAGCTGATGCAGTGAACCTGCTGATCCGTACATTAAATCTCTAGTCACAGTAGAAGAGATAGTGAGTAATAGTATGATAAATACTGGGCACTGGGTTTAAATGATGTTCAGACTTTCAGGCATATTCAGATATAGAAATCAGGTAAAATGCAGTTAGCAATATTGCTTCTCATGAGGATGATGCTTTTGATTTTCACAGGTATTCAAAAACCAAACAAAATTAAACACCTTTGGTCTAGTAATTAATTAGTTATTGTGAAAATCCCACAAACAAAAAAGATCCTTTATATGCTCCAAGAGCACCTGTGTTGTAGTCCTGTTAAATAGGCAAACAGGGCTCTGAGCTCCACTTTATTTTCTTCCAGGTTTGCTCATCAGCCCTGAGATGCTGATGGTAGAACCTGCTACTTATCTTTGCTTCTTTTTATATGTGGTCTTTATACAGGGCATGTGGCCCAAAATTATTTGCTAAATGAGTGAATGAAATTTGTAGTATGTGTAGTTTAAATGTGAAGAAACTAAAAAATAAATTTAAAAAAATAAATAATAAAAATTTTTTTAAAAGTGGGTGAACTAAAGTTTAGGTTAAGAGATTAAAGACTGGAGTCTGAAGAGGGTTTGTTTCTAAATAGTCCTTTCCCTTCATCTCTTCCAGTCTCTCTTTGTTTTTTTGTTTTGTTTTGGTTTTTGTTTTTGGTCTGAGGAATTGAACCCACTAAGCCACATTTTTAGCCCTTTTATATTTTATTTTTGAGACAGGGTCTTGCTAAGTTGCTGAGGCTGGCTTTGAACTTGTGATCCATTTGCTTCAGTCTCCCAACCCACGGGGATCAGGTGTGTGCCACCACACCTGGTCTTATCAGTCTCTTAGATGTATCTCTGCTTTAAAAAAGACACAGTAAAAATAGTAAAAATGTCTTTTTTTTCCCTCTTGGAACTATTGATCTTTTATGGCCCCTTTAGAATAATAATATCAAGAACCCATTCTCTGAGCACAGATTGGGTACTGGACAGTGTGCTAAACTCTATTGCACATGTGCTAAGCACTTTCTGGCTTCATTTAATACTCACAATTGAGGAGGAAGCTGTTACTAATATGTTGATTTTACAGATGAGAAAACTGAGGAACAGAGATCAGAGAGCTATTCCAATCCTTAGGGCACATTTACGCAAACACATTAGAAGGTGCTGCTGTTAGGTGGACCAACCCCTCCGCAGGATGCATGGCTTGATGAACATAGCTTATGCTGATTGTAGCTCTTACTATTCACTTGGAGCTTGGAGACTCTGAAAGGTTAAATTTCTTGCTCAGTTTCACAATCTAGTAAGTTCTTGAATTGAAAATTGAACCCAAATCTGTTTTTTTCCCCTTGAACAAACACTTGAACAATCTGCCATTTTTTACCAGATCCAAAATTGATTTGTCTAGCACAGGGGTCAACAAACTTTTCCTGTAAAAGGCCAGAGAGCAAATACTGCAGACTTTGCTGGGTGTCTGGTCTCTGTCACAACCAACTCAACTCTACCATATAGTACAAAAGCAGTCATAGACATTATGTAAATAAACAGCTGTGGCTGTGTTCAATAAAGCTGTGTATACCAAAATTTGAATTTCATGTGGCATATTCTTCTTATGATTTTTTCATCTATGTAATAATGCAAAAAAAAAAATCTTAGCTGGGAGAGGTCTTAAAAAATAAATGAATTTGATTTAGCCCTTGAGCTATAGTGTACTACTCCTGATATAGAATATTCCAAAGAATCTAGTAGATAGCTCTATCATCTAGTCCATGACAAAATTGTAGGCATCAATTTCTCCTCTTCTATGTCTGTTTTATTCTAATGTGGCTACTGTGACTAAATTATTTTCTAGATCCATCACAACATTCATGCAATTTTGAAACTTTGAGTGATTCCTCTTTTCTATCATTACTTTGCAAATACAGTAGTGGCCCTGATTTGTTTTTATACTTCTATAATTGTCTTGGGAGAATTTCAGTTGTGTTGGGAAAGTTTTTGATTGTATATTATAACTTTCTTTTAATAAAAAAAGGAAAAGAAATTAGATGTTTGGATGGATAGGAAATTGGTTCCTTCTATCCTAACATCAAGGCTTGAGGTTCGGCTTTGTCCCTATATAATCCTTAGAGGAGTTTTGAATCAAAGCTTTGACTGGCATCTACCTGGTGAGTCTCATGCTGGACTTCTCCACTAACTTTCATACCCAAGTCTTCATAGACATCTGAAAATGTTACTTGTTCAGAACTCCTTTTTTGTAAGAATGCAACAAATGATCCATTGGAAGGTCATCTAACAAATGACTTTTAATTCAACACTGGCCAGTTCTCTGTACTGAACGACAGCTTTTCAGAGGTTTATGTTTGACTTCTTTTCTTCAATCTCCTCGGCTGTCACCCAGTTTCCTCTGACTCCAGCCTCCAGTCAGAATGGGCTTTCTCTTATTTTTACAAGACCCACTGATTCTGCCTCCACTCCTCCCCATCCCTTCACACATCTTCAAGGGATCCTCTCAGAGCCTAACCTACTAGGTTAGTTTCCATTTTTACAGGTTCTCACACTCCTCACACTTTTGCTGAAAGTTTCTCTCTCTCCAGTAGGCTTTGTGAGGATTTTCCATGGTACTTGTTTAACTGCCTGGTATGTAATGAGGGCTCATCAAATATTGTTTGAATGAATGAAAAATATTTTTAACTTCCAGTAACATATATTCTATTAAGTTCAGGAAAAATGATATTATTGTGCTGAATATTTATTAGGATTATGTTTTGACCTGAGTTCTATCAAAAGAGAAACATGTTTCAGTAAAAGTGAGAAGTTTCTAGTTTCTGCCCATGACACAGATCTGGGTGTAATTTTATCCAGCTCCATACTCTTCATCAGGCTTCTTAGTCCAGGGTTTGTAGCACTGTATCTGTTCACAGGCCTAAATTTGACATGTTTGACCTTTCTTAATTTGTTTATGAAGTTATGTGAACAATGAAATTATTTCCCTTTCATATCTGACATATCCTTGCTTTGATAATGGTTCTGGCAATCAAAACAAAGGAAATGGGAAAGCTGGAATTTGTATCCAATCAATTGAGCTAATGTCTGGGACTGGTACAATCAGGAGGTGTGTCTCAGACATATATGACAAAGTTGGGTATCATTAAATTATGTGCTTCCTCTTGCTTTATTTTCTATCATGCTCCAACTTAAAATAAGATCTGTAGGTCTTGAATCTGCATATTTTAATTTTAGTTTTTTAATATAAGGCTTTGGAATAAGTAGAGATGATAGTATTGTCATAATAAATGTATATTTTTATCTGGAGAGGCATAGTGATTTGTCAATGCTATAATAAAGGCATTTTATTTTGAGGGAAAATAAAAAATTTTACGTACCTCTCAGGGTCAGCCCAGTTACTTAGTATTCCAACTGGTGGCACAATTTTCTATCTTGTTCATGACATCTGAAAAAAAATGAGCTAACTGCTAAATTTTAGCAGATTCATGTCCTATAGTTGCATGTCCTTATTTCTGAAAAAGTGCAAATTCTAAGAAAGGAGGAACCAAATGTTCAGAACTCTTTTGAAAGTTGTGCAGCACAGCAAATAACCTGGGTTCTCAGGTGGGAAAAGGCTGGTGGGGAATGCTTAGTTCCTTCTGCTTGTGAACAGTCATGGATTGGAGGCATCTTCATAAGACCTGGTATTTGAAGATGAGGTCAAGAATTTACACATTTATCTATGGCATGCTGCAGTTTTCCATCTGCTTCTATGTCATTCTTTTCTGTTTGTCTAGATTTTAAACCTTAATATAATTAAGCCTGTGGAGAATGGCTTGATTTTTTTCATGAATATTTAGAATTATGTTTTGAAGAATGCACTGTGGGTATTTCCCTAAGCAGCCTGATATATGCTCTGGACTGCTTTCTTTGGCTTTAAGACCAGAACACTTAGATATTATCCTGAAATTATCTATAAAAATATTACTCTTTTTCTCTCCCTTTCGTTTTGTTCTTCCCTGAATCCTTTCTCTTAAAACCAAACAAAGCAACAAGACCAACAAAAACCCCTGAAAACCAAAACTGAACTAAAGCACAATAGGATGACTGGGAATTCCAGAGAGTGGGAAAGAGATGCTGTTCTTCTCTTGTGAACTCTCTCTATCAAAAGCAAATGCATTTGCACTCTTTTTTTTTTTATTTGGAGTCTTATTTCTTTGGGATTCATTCTCACTGTTAATAGTTTTTAAATGCCAGGCCTGGAGTATACGGTAGCAAGTTGATTAGACATAGCCTGTGATTTTCTAGCACTTGCAATGAATCTTGGCAGAAAACAGAAATGAAAAAAAAAAGTCATAAATCTCATAATTATATTGTGAAAAGTGCTAAGGTTTAAAATATTGATAAATATGAGCTGTAGAATTAGAAGGGGTACTTTCTAGCCAGAGGATCTAAGGAAAGCCTCCTGAAGAAGTGAATTCCCCTGGACCCTGTAGGATGAATAGGTGGTGGTTAGGATGAAAGGGTTAGAGGCAGAGCCTAAAGCAGGTGTCTTGACTTCAGAGGTACGTGGCAGTCAGGAAGTGAAAGAACACTTGTGTGGTTCTTGTGTAGGCAGGACTTGAACTGTGATCAGAGATCATCTGATCTGCCTTGATATATATCGGCCATTTGCCAGCAATAGCTGCTGCTGTTCACTTGTCATCTACTTAGATTTTTAAATATGCATGTTGTCTTACCATGTAAATGTACCAAGTAAACGGTGTTACATCATTATATAGTCTGGGGAAATCCTGTCTAAGGGTAATCCTGCTTGAACCGAAATAATCCTTACCTAGACACAAAAGATAGGTACCATTGTCTAACCCCAAATAGTGATTTTTTCCCCCTACATTCTTTTATGACATTTTAAAACTGTCTGAAGCAATTTGGAAGATTTTATATTTATTATTACCTATCATAACATAACCTAACATGTATTAAATAAAATATAAAGGAATTTATAGAATTTAAAGGAACATACCTGAAATCTGATTGGGTATTATTATGCTTTATGTATTACTTTCTAGTATTTCCTTTAAAAAAAATGCATGTGGTATTTGACCCTAATTTTTGCTGGCTTTGTCTTTGCTGACCTAAGCTTTGTTTTTGTCTTTTCTCTACTTTAGTCTAACGGGATTGCAGCCATCATTGCTATTTTGGTGTTATTGTTACTCTTGGGCATGGGTTTGATGTGGTGGTTTTGGCCCCTTTGCTGCAAAGTGGTAAGTAAAAAGGATTTGCAACTCTACCCTTTTTAATTTATTTTTTTATTCAGTAAGTTGTAAATATGAATGAATGCCTCATTGTTCAGTGACAGCCAAGTTTCAATTAGTTATTTGAATTTTAATCATTTTACTGCTATAATAGATTTGGGAATGCATGCATGTCAACATCTATTATAAAATATCACCTAAAAAAGTATCTTAAAAATCAGGTTCATAGAAAAAAGCATTGAGAAATGTAGGAAAGTAGTTGGAATAAAAGCGTTTCCACTCAAGTACAAGAAAAATTCCAGTAAATGGGATGATTTGTTTTCTGTTGAATTCATTGAAAGCAGTTGATAATGTCAGGGTTTTGTTTTTTATTTCCTAAGGGCTTATGAATCTTTTGTTTCCTTTTTGAAGGCTCTACTCTTTCAAGGTTTTTTTTGTTTTGTTTTCCCTCTGAAAAACATATTAGAAATAAGTCAAGTGCAGATGTTGAGGTATCTGTTAAACAGTCACTTTTGGAGTAATGACAGGTAGTTTCAATTTGTGTCATTTTTCATGTTTGCATAAAACCTGTGAAGGAGTGTGGGCTTGTCTTCACCCTCTATTGCTGCATGTTTGGTGACTTCAAATAACTCAAATTCATTATCTAGCAGTTGTGTAACCACAGCTCTGATGTGGGTCTCACTGGGCTGAAAGGTGTCAGCAGGGCTGCATTCCTTTCTGCACCCCTAGGGTAGAGTCCATTCACACTCCATTCTCCAGCTTCAAGAGGCCATCCACATTTCTTGCCTCTTAGACTATTTTCTCCATCTTCAAAACCAACCATGTTTATCTCCTTGATGATTCTTTTGTATTCACATTTCCCTCTAACTCTGAACCCAGCTGGCAAAGGCCCTCTGTGTTTAAGAAAACAGGTGATTAGGTTGGACACACTTGCATAATCCAGGATCATTTCCCATCTCATGGTTCTTAACCATATCTGCAAAATCCCTTTTACCTTGTAAGGTAATTTATTCACAGGACCATGGAATTCAGTTTTGGACATCTTTGTGGCAGCATTATTCTGCCTATCCCAGGGTAATATGTTAAGTAATACATTTCAATACATTTCAAGCAATCCAATTTACACTATTCAAGTTCCATAGACAAGATTATCCCAAGGAAGCCTTCTTTCAAAGCATGCCTCCTACTTATTTTGAGAGTGCTCCTTTTTATATGAGCACATGATATAGAACTTGATAGTATGTAGATCATGGTAGTGTTTTACATGATGTTTCTAGTCTGCCCTCCCCGCCCCGCCCACCTTTGCTGATTTCAGCTTCTTTGCAATTTGAGGCAGTGCTTTGTATCACCCCTGCATTTATTATTAATTGTACTTCAGTCTGCTTTCATGAGGCAACTTTATAATTCTTTATCTCAGAGCAGTTGGCCCATGGAGGAGGCATAGAATTAACTCAGACAACATCAGAGACAAGAAGCATCCTGTCTCTTTGCTGAACTAATCAGTTTCCTGCCAGAGCAATTTATGCACAGACAGTTTCCTGTTATAATCTTGATTATCCGAGATATGGCTATTTTAGGGGGGCTACCATTCTTGAATCTCAAATTAAAAAGCAAAAAGGTGCCCTAATGTGATTTGTGCTCCTTGGTTTTTTAATTTAAACTTTACAGTGTTGGTTTCCTCCCTTTATTACTTTGCAATTTCATTTACTATTGACCAGCGGACTCAGAAGTTATCAAGGTATATGACACTTGTTTTTTTTTTTTTTTTAATACATGCAAAAACGGAAATGGGCTTTTTTTGGGAGGAACTTAGATGTTCTTGTATACAGATTTTGGCCACAATTTTGGATATTATGGAGAGCACTTCATCATCAGAAAGATTATGTTCCTTCTAACCCTGAGGCCTTGCAGATTATAAATCTTGGAGTGTCTTTTTGAAATGCATAGAGAGGTCCTGTTAATTGTGTATAAGATGTCAGCAAGGCTTCCTATCATCAGAAACATCATGAATTAGTGCTTTTTAATTTTGAACTTATTTGAGAGAACGACCTTATTTTGTACCTAGGAATGTCGATTTAAAAGTAGCCAGTCCTGAATATAAGCTTATTTACACTTAGTATTCATACCTAGGTGCAAATGAATCCTAGCGAATGTTTTCTTAAGTAGGTTTCAAAGCAGGGAGAAAGTAGAGGCAAAGTTCTACATTTAGCCCTTGGCAAATATGTATTAATCATCTGTTAGTGCCAGTTACTATGCTAGGAATTGGGGATACAAAAATGCATATGAGCCAAGTGTGGTAGCGCCTGACTGTAATCCCAGCTACTTGGGAGGTTGAGGCAGGAAAATAGAAAGTTTGAGACCAACATGGGCAACTTAGGGAGAACCTATCTCAAAATAAAAAATAAAAATGCTAGGGATGTAGCTCAGAGTCAGAATGCTTCTGGGTTCCATCCCAAGTACCATATACACATACACAAATGCCTGCAATATGGTATGGAAATTCACATTTCATGTGGAAACACAGAAATGTAGGCAAGTAAGTGTTAAGGGAGGGTCACAAGTGCCCGATAACAAGATGTGTAAAGAACAGTAAGAACACAAAGGGACTGTTTCAGAAAAACAGGACTGAGTGGATGACCCCAAACTGAATTTTGATGACTGAGACAGTGCAAGTGGATGAGGGACATTTTGATGAAGTATGTGTGAAAAGTATGAGTTATTTTGGCATGCTTCAAAAAGGGCTAGGCTGAGATCTTGTATAAAAGGTAGGTAGTTTTGGTTTTGAGAAGAACCCAAAGGGAGGGCTTCCTGTTTCTTGTAGGTCTGAACTCATCCCAGGGATGATAAGAAACCACCAGGGAGATCTGCTCAGTAGAATCATCTGAAAGGAGCTGTGCCTACAGCAATGTTGAGCTCTGGTCCTGGTGAAGATTAAGACTGCCCAACTGAGTTCTATCAAAAATGGAAGTGGAAAGCCAGTAACAGATAGTGCACCTTAGATGTGGCCAGAGTCTGCTTTCTCTCTCTCTCTCTCTCTCTCTTTCTCTCTCTCTCTCTCTCTCTCTCTCTCTCTCTCTCTCTCTCTGTGTTCTTTCCTCCTTTTCTCTTTTCTTCTCTCCTCCCTTATCCTTACCTTCTATTGGGGATCTAATCCAGGCCCTTGCTAATGCCCTTGCTAATACCTCTACTACTAAACCATGTCCCCAGTCCAAAGTAAAGTATCTAACAAAGCGCCTATAGTTGGAATCTTAAACTGGAAGGGAACTAGACTAGAGAAGAATGAAGAGGCCTTTAGAAAAGAAGTGTGAAGTGAGATCATAATTTTGTGAAAAAAAAAATCTTGAGTATTTCAAAAGATGTAGTACAATTAAAGGTTATTTATTTTGTTCCTTTTAGAGAATATATTTGTGCAATGCTCAAATTAGAATGTGGTCATTTAAGTAATCCTTAGTAGTATTAAATTATTATGGATTAATTTGACATTATTATGGATTAATTTGACTTGTCTATCATTACCAGAAAAATAACATTTTTTAAAAATATTTTTAGTTATAGATGGACACAGTGCCTTTATTTTATCTCTTATTTTTTTATGAGGTGCTGAGGATCAAACCCAGTGCCTGACACATTCTAGGCAAGTGCTTTACCCCTGAGCCACAACCCCAGTCCCAGAAAAATAACTTTTTAATGGGAAATGAAATGCAATTACTTCAGCTTGTTGTTATACAGATTTCTTTTTATCTGAATATATTTTAAGTAATAGCAGCAAATATGTGAATCAAATTTTTCTACTGAGGGGATTCAGTGGGACTGAACAGCTGAAAGAATTTGTTCTTGGGCACATTTGGAAAGTATCAGCTCCCCCACCTCTGTGGGCATCATGAGCCCAGGAGCTCTGACCAAGATGGAGAACCTGGAGAAAGAGGCCTCAATGTCTATCCATGTTCTTTATTCCTTTATTTTATATTGTATCAAATACTGAGACAAGAAACGTTAAGTCATATTTTATGAAATGATTGGACTTCTCATTGCTTGGATATTACATTTTCACAGGTTTTAATCAATGGCTCAGTGGCATCAATGTTATTGCCTTTTAGACAGTGATTCTCAGGGTTTTGGTTTTTTGGGTTTTCTTTCTGCCTCAACAATGGAAAGGTGTCTGAGCAGTGGTGGGCAGTTTTCCAGTGATGGTGGCTCTCCCTGAGAGGAAGGGGTGAGTAGGGTGAGGCATCTCCATAAGTCACTGGAGTTTGAAAAAGAGGGGGTAAGAAAAATGAAGATACTCAAGTCTTAACCCCTGAAACCTGTGCTTGTCACTTGTGTGGCCAAAGGGTGACTAAATTGTTTTGAGATGGAGAGATTACCTGAGAGCTGGGGGCTAAATGCAATCACAAGTCTTGTAAGAGGGATACAGAGGGAAAGGGGACAACAGAGGGGAGGAGGCAGTGTGTCTGTGGAGGTGGCCTTGGGAGTGATGCAGCCACCAGTCAGGGGATGCCAGCAAGAGCAGAATCTGGAAGAGGCAGGGCAGATTATTCCACCCTGGGAGTCTTTAGAAGGACCAGCTCTGCCAATAGCTGATTTCAGCCCTGTAAGACTCAGTTCAGACTCCTGATTTCCATAACTGGAAGAAAACAAATTTCTGTTATTTGAAGCCACCAGGTTAGTGATAATTTATTATAGCAGCAACAAATGAATGTTTCTGCTATTCTCTAAGAGTTGGGAAATCGCTACTTAGGCCTATAAGTTTTGGAAATTGAGATTAGAAGAGCTCTTTTTGATTTTTTGGGGGGGGGGTAATTGTCAAATAAGTACACATAATGCTTTATATACTGAGAAGAATTTACTCACGTTTCCAAAGTGACCAGGAATTTTTGAATGAAGCATCTTTACAATTTTCAGAAGTGTCCAAGGCATATGTGACATTTGGCATAGACTCATTTGACAACAGGGATCTGTGCACAGGTTTCTCAGGGTGATAGTACTTGTAAGAAGGAGCCAATACAATTTCATTCCGATTTAGGTATTGAACCATTGAATCTCTTGAAAGCTAGAAATTGACATTCTTACCCCACAGAGAAAAATGAAGCACTCTGACATTTAACTAAATACTGTATCTATGAAACCACAATATGTACCTGGTTAGCTGAAGCACTTTGAGACCATGAAACAAGAAAAAGACGAAAGTCAGAAACATTCCTTCTTGAATATTTTATAGTGAAATTTTAGCAAAATTGCCTAGTATAAGGTAGTACATTTTTGGCACTACTTAAGTAAAAGTATAATTAAATGATGAATTAACATTATATTTGTTTAAAACTATCTCCTCTTTAGATTAATAATTTCATGAAGGCAGAGTACTGTGTGTTTTATTCATCATTGTAAACCTGTGTTTATGTTACATGTTGCACAGTATATAATTGTTGTTGGATACATTTTATTTTATTAATTTTTAAAATTTTTTTGCATTACAATCCTTATTAAACATAAAGAGCACAAGTTTTCGTATCTCTGTACAGATACATCTTCTTGAACTGTATCAATTCTTAGAATTGAGAAACTTGATATCTCTTTACCTGAAAGTCAGGTACACAATAGGGTGCTTTGTTGTTATTTATAATAAAAATTCTTCTCACTATGGAGAAATATTGTGTTTAAAGGAATTTATGATGTAAAATTGTTCTTTGTATAATTTTCACTTTGTGTATGTGTGTGTGTGTGTGTGTGTGTGTGTGTGTGTGTATGTGTGGTGTGTGTGCTGGGAATTGAGCCCAGCCCTAATTTTCCATTATTTTGTTTAAATTTGTTACTCATACATACAATAGGAAATAAGGCCTATATAATCTTATATGGTAAGAACCAAGGTACATTTGCATAAGAATTTATTGATTATATAAAACTTGGAAGTAGAAACAACTTTTGTCTAGTTGCTGCTAACAATACCCCACAGGGATTTCTAACCCGAGGACTATTAATTTGTGTGGAAAAAAAAAATCTTTATTTTTACTTCTAACTGAAACTTATCATTTCTTTCATTCATGAATGTAATCCACTGCCTACAAAAGTATTATCTATTCTGAATACTGTGTTGGCCATAGTAATCACAGATATATATCCTGTATCACATTTATAGTTCAAATACTTGTCAAACATTTTGTATGCATCACTACTTCAAAATTATTGTAGTAACTAGATCTCATTATTTAATAGGTTAATAAATAAGCATACATATTTTTATAGAACTGTTTTTTTACAGATTAGATCATTATATGTTAATATAATTGAAGTCCCTTAAATGCTATAGATTCCATATACCTTAATTGTCATGAGAAGGAGTTCATGATAAAGACTGCCAAAGAGGGACATAGATCAAAGTTAAAGGGAAAGTTTCTGTTGTGGAATATCTGCTCACCCAAGAAGTTTTTAGATTTATTTTTTTTTTATTTTGGGGAGTACCAGGGATTGAACTCTGGGGACTTGAACAGTGAGCCACATCTCCAGCCGTATTTTGTATTTTATTTAGAGATAGGGTCTCATTGAGTTGCTTAGTTCCTTGCTTTTGCTGAGGCTGGCTTGAACTCTCTATCCTCCTGCCTGAGCCTCCAGAGCCACTGGTATTACAGGCATGAACCACAGCGCCTTATGTCCAAGATGCTTTTAATATGAAATTAAAAAAATAATTTTTAAATCCTTCAATTCATTTGATGAGTATTTTTCAAGATGTGAGAAAAGAGAATTATTTAAGGCATTGTGAATTGTGTCCTCTGCTTTCTTTTTAATGCAGAAATAGAAATTGAAACCAATGAGCCCTGGAACATTTCATGTAGTAATATTTTAAATAACAGAACTCTTATGAACAGTTGAATTTTCAGGCATTACCATTAATGAATTGTAGGCTGTGTTAAATTTGTAAACCGTTCCATAGGGGGGAAAGTTCTCATTTTTGCATGGTGTTTTGTCTCCCCACTTATTACTCTCATGAAGTATGCTCACACCCACCCTCTACAGTTGCTTTTTTTTTTTTTTTTAACCAAAGACATCTGCAGTATCCTTTCTTTTTCCTTGGATTAAAAAAGGGGATGGGGCAGTAGGTAAGAACAAAACTTACCATGAACTGAATTATATAAGTCAGATATCAGAAAATATATATGTTTTCATCCTTTGTTTTAATCTTTGAGGATATGTTGAGTTTGGGGCAGATTTGTTTTACTAATAAGGATAGCAGAAATGACAGTTGTATAGTTGCATCATTTGGGAAAACCAGAATTACAGACGTAAGGCTAATGATGTGGCAAACAAAGGCTTTTTGGAGTGTTGTCAATGAGTATATTATTCAGCTGCAAATAAATACTTGAATATGCCGGAAATGATAAATCTTCACTTTGCTTTAGTGACCTTGGCCAGGGAAAACTACAAACTCATTTTTTTCCCTTAGTGTATTTAGGACATTACAGAAAAATCTCATGAATCTTGAATTTAGAAAACAATTTTAAAAGTTCTCTTTTTTAAACCTTAATTTGCTTATAAGTAAGTTGAGCTTTCATGATGAGGATGTATCTGACTAGAGCTCTATAGAATCATTTTCTTAGCCAGCAACAGCTGTGCTGTTCTTTCTAAATAGTAATAATGCTTCTACATTGCATTTGTTTTTTATTGTTGAGGAGGGCTCATGGTGCCTTTATTGAGTTACTTTCAGAGGAGCCTGATTTTTTTTTTTTTTTGGAATGCACAATAAAACATAAGTAATTTAAATTTTAATATGCCTTCCTTGCACCATTAATTAAAATGATTTATGTTTGGTTGCCTCCTTGAAATACAGTGTGATGTTAGGACGTATTGCTTCCATGGTAATGTTTTCCAACAGAGCATCATTTATGAAACAGGGTATCAAATTCTTCTGGGTCTGAGTTTATTTGCTTTGACAGCAACACCTTTACTTAACTTCCTGGCAGAATATACTCTCACACTGTTCTTCCCAGGTCTCATTTGGCATTTTAGATTGTATTTATTGCCTAGATTTCTGGCCACTTACTTATTTGTTCAAAGTAAGATTCTTTGAACATTGATCGTTTGCCAAGTAGGATGAGATAACCCGGACCATTATTTTGGTCTGGATGTTGAAACCATCTATCTTTGTGGAATTATAAAAGGACTTCCCAAATACTAATAAAAGAGAACTTTTTGTTTATGGACTTGAGAAGAAAGGTGCTATACTCGCCCTCTGATCTTATCAACAAGAAAAGGGAGTGTGAGAGGAAGATCCACATATATTTTAAACAAATTCTTGTAAACACTAAGAATGTTTTCTATATTGTGTGTGGGCTCTTAGGCACTTAAATGACATTGTTGATGGATTGGGCATTTCTTTTTTGCGACCAGCAAGAATTAGTTCTCAAATACTACTCAATCTACAGTCATTGTACAGTATCTGCTTTTTTTTTCTTTTTCTTTTTTTTATTCAAAGCAGTTTAATGTTGACAGTTCTTTTCACTCTTTTCTGAATATCGGAACATATGATTGCATCAAGCTGGCTGCAGGCTCCAGGGCTGACATTTTCTAGCGCAGAGAATGCCCACATCACTCGAACATTTGAAAAGTGTTAATGAGCGGATCAAAAGGACTGTTGCCTGAAGCAGCTAACTTTTTTTTTTCTTTTTAAGAAATCGGCTTTCCTCCAAACTGAAATTCTCATTCTAGCAGCTAAGTAGATGAGATGTAATCCTCCCTGATGATGATAATAACAAATGAAAAAAAAATTGGAGAAGAATCAAACTCTGCATATGGTTCATAAAGTGGTGAAAGTGTTTTCCAGAATTTTCAATACAGAGCTGAAGGATGCTAAGTGGAAAAAATCCTGGCAACTAGGCAATATTATGCCTTTTAAAATCTGCAAATTCTCATAAAATATGGTGCATATGAATACATCCTTTTCTGAAATGAATGTGTTCTTGCACTATTTAATATAAGAATGGGATTCTCATGACTGTTATTTTAAATGTATTTGGACAACAGTTAGTTTTCCTTTTCTCCTGAACTAGTTTCACTGAAATGTAGGGTGTCAGTTGGGCATAGATGCTTGCCATTTTCGGCTTTTGGGCCAAATGACTTCAGATCATTTTCACCCTCTGTTGTTACTTATGAGGCTGTGTGGTAGAGTGGAGAGAGGGAGCATTTTGAAACATCACGAAAACCATTTTATAGGTGAGTGATATTGTGAATGTTAGTTAATATGGTATATTT
Organism: Urocitellus parryii; assembly: GCF_045843805.1. Classification (NCBI taxonomy): domain Eukaryota; kingdom Metazoa; phylum Chordata; class Mammalia; order Rodentia; family Sciuridae; genus Urocitellus; species Urocitellus parryii. The sequence goes on from NC_135540.1 coordinate 81,910,377, forward strand.
CTGTAAAATGGCGATAAACTTATGCAGTTATCACAAACATTAAATATAATTCTATACATAGATGATCTAACTATCATCTATGTATTATTCATCCATCTATCCTAGTAAGTAAAACTGCTCCAAATAGCTTAGGCCTTTTCTTCTGCATACTTTTAATTTGCAGTCCAAATCTTATTTTAAAATGTCACACGACAGAAGTTGAACTGAGTTTGAAGGTAGATGGACCTGGATCCTGGATTGGAGATCTAATTCTATGTTTTCTCCTCATATGTACTTGGGGAAAATTATTGAAATTAGTGCCTTCCTTTTTTATATTTAAAATGGGGACAAGCACAGGGTTATTTTAAGAATAGGAGAAATACAGAGTATGGGCCATATGGCAGTCACAACAAAGAATGGTTATCTTTAATAGTAAGAATAGTACACAGTTGAGCTTTAGCTCTGGCTTAGTTCCTGAAAGTTCTGTTATTTGTTATGTTTGTGGTTGTCTCTTTTGATTTATTTTTAATTTTTTTTGTATCAGGGATTGAACCCAGGGGCACTTAACCAACAAGCCACATCCTCAGCCCATTTTTATAGTTTATTTAGAGGTAGGTTGTCCCTGAGTTGTTTAGGGCTTGCTGAGTTGCTGAGGCTGGTTTTAAACTCACAATCCTCCTGCCTCAGCCTCCCAAGTCATTGGGATATCTTTTAATTTATTATATTGAAATTTCATTGAGGTAGAGCTTTAAGAGCTTTATTTCCATTATTAACAATGTAGAAAATATACTTTCCTGGACTTCAAAATCACTTTAAATTTATAACTTCATGCAATCAGTCATTTCTCAGATTAATTACATGTTATTAGAAAACACAAATCCTAAGTTTCTTTTCTGGAATAAGATGAGTACAATGCACAGGAACATATGGCCCCACTTAGTTATGGAAAGGCATAGACTCAAGAGACCTGATGGAAACATTGTGATACATATTTTTTATTTTATTAGAATCTTCTTGTTAGAAAGGACCTATAATTAATTTTGTTTATTTCCCAGGTGAAGAAATTGGGATGATCTTATGTCTTCCCAGGTGCCATTGAGTTCATTAATTCTCTCATTTCCCTGGTTGAGAGAAAAAAAATGATGCTTCATTTTCTTTTCTTTTTTTTATTAGTTTTATTTTTATGCAGCAGTAAGGATCAAACCCAGTGCCTCATGCGCTAGGCAAGGACTCTGCCACTGCACTACCGCCCCAGCTCTTAATGCTTAATTTTTTTTTTTTTGGAACTAGCAATATTTTAGTTTCAGGGACATCTATCCCTCATTTATGTACATATTCACTTAATATTTTACTTATAAATTTGGAGATTGACTGTGATCCTTTGTGAACTTTCCTAGTTCTTTTTGTTTCACTTTGAATCATATTTTCAGTATCTGCTCTCTGAAAAGCACTTTGTTAGGTACTCAAGGTGTTTATAATAAAGGAAGAGAAATGAGCATTGCCCTTACGAAATCTATAATTTAGAAGGCTAGGGTTGTAGCTCAGTGGAAGAGCTCTTGTCTATCATGAGTGGATCCTTAGGGAGAAAAAAAAGGAAAAAAAGGAAAGGAAGAAATCTATGCTTTTAAAGGAATAATTTAAAAATCACAAAATAAGCACTAAAATCCAAACTAATAAAGTATGAATGGCTCAACTGTGCATGAATATATATTTTGAGAAGTCTAAGTATTTTAGATAAAGTAATAGAAAGTTGTTAGACTGGTCTGGGAAGGCTGGATGAGACCACATTAGGTCTCCATGTTAGGACATGGTTTATTGTATTTGAGGGGAGCAGAGGGATCATCAGTCTGGTTAGACTAAAGGTGTATGTAAAGAAAGGCTTGTAGATAGGATGTTAGGGCTGAACTGTGGAGCAGCTGGTATATGCTGAGACATTAGAACAATGAGAACAGAAATACTGGATCATGTACAGAAAAAGGGGCTTTGGTTTTTGTCTACCTTAGAATTTCCAGTAAAGCGAAGGATTGCAAAGATGTCTCTCATGATCCTGTTGTAAGTTTGACAGAAGCAAAGTGGTCATGTGAGGGTTTTAAATTGAAACTTAATTTTCTCATACCAGTACCACACTAGATGCTATATAGGATAATGACACACACAAAAAGGAAAAATTATGGAAGGGGATTTTCAGTAATTATTAGGAGGATATAAGATAGATCAGGGTTGGGGATACTATTTGTTTCTTCAGAAATTTATATATCTGTGCAAGACATATAGGTAATAAGCCAGTAGATTTGAAATCCTCACAATGAAATGAGAATGAGTTCAGATATATTATTTTCAGTCTTAGTGGAATGGAAGAATATACATTAATCTTTCTTTAGTGAGAAAAGTCCAGAGAGCACTTTATGATGATTTGTAAACCTAAGGGGAAGCATGTTTTGTAAATTTGTTTCAATAAAATTTAGTAATTCATGGATTTGAATCATGGGGATTAGAACTATTAATTCATTTTAATGAAAGAAATGATTGATTAGACATCTGTTAGAAGAATATTGACCTGGTTACATAGATTAAAATGAGGGTTGGGTTAGTGATAAAGAAACAAGCTAGAAGTTTAATTTAACTACATGTACAGCATGTAGGCATTAATGCTCCCAGAAGCCTTTAGTGATTATAGATTATTAATCAATTTAATCAATATTATTAATTAAAATGCTTAGAAGAGGGAGGTGAGGAATGATGAGGTGCATCTGTTTTGTCTGAGTACCATTCATTTATTTATCATGGCTCACCTATGTTTAAAGAATGCAATGATCAGTTCTGAGAACCACAGTTAAGACACTGACTAATGTAAATTGAAGAAACTGAACAAGATGACCTATAACTCAGAATCATTTCATGAGAAATGGTTGATATATTTAGCTTCCAAAATGGATAGACTCAACAGAATTAGGTAATTATCCTAGTATTCAAAAGTAGGAATTTCTCTTCTCTGTAAGAAAAATTGTGTGTGTGTATATATGTGTGTGCATGTGCGTGTGTGTGTGTGTGTGTGTGTGTGTGTTTGTGTGTTGTCTATATGTGTCTGTGTATGTCCGTTTCCAGACTCTAGGACCAGGGCTTAAGAGTGGAAAATGCAGAGAAAGCTTTGGCTTCATTTTGGGGAAAAACTTTCAAATGATGAATTCTTGCCAGTGGAATGAATTGCTTTGTGAGGTAGTGAATTTCTCTTTGTTGCAGCAGTCCAAACATAGTTGGACTATGATTTGGTGGGAATTTTTTAGAATACTGAAGTTTTGCTTGTGTGTATATTGGAGTAGTTGACAAATGTACTCACTATTTTTCAGATCCAGAAAATCTTGAGTTCATGATTTTAAGTAGTGACAGTGGGAATGGAGTAGAAATTTCCTTGTCCTTCCTTTCTCTGCTGTTCCTCTCTTTCCTTCCTTCTTCCCTTTTATTTCTCTCTCATTTTTAATCCCTTTTTCAATTCCTTCATTTTTCTCTTCCTAACTTTTCTTTTTTCCTTCTTTCTTATTTTCTTGAAAGTCTAATTTGTGCCAGGCATTTACTGAATTATTGGGAAGGCAGTGAGAAACAAGGCAGAAATAAAACTGGTTCTTATGGAACTTCAGGTTTTTGAAGCTAAATAACATTATGAATGCTGATAAATGTTGGGGAAGAGAAGAGAGTTTTCTGTCCATATCAAGGAAATCTTAGCTACTTTGAGAAGATAAGGAATTCATGGGGAGAGAGGAGACAGGGAAGGGGAAAGGGAGAGGGAGAGGGAGGGAGAAAGGGAGAGAGAGAGAGAGAGAGAGAGAGAGAGAGAGAGAGAGAGAGAGAGAGAATGAATTTTAAGGAATCTATTGGACATAGAATTGATTTGGTGGAGTCCTTCAAAAGTGAGAGAGAGATTATGCTAACATTTTGAGATTCTAATTGGAAAGAGTAGCCAACTTGGAAGACACAGGAAGGTAGGGAGGAAGAGTTGGCTTTTAAATGAAGATGAGGGAGTTGGTTTGGATCTTGCTGAAGTGTTGACACATCACATGCTCTGGGAATGCAAGTTTGTAATGATATGAAGGGACTTCCTCTTTTAACAAAGGAAAATTACCTATAGCTTGATAACCTTAAATTTAACTGCAGTATTATTTTAAATCTGAATCCGCTGCAGGCATTTATTTCTGAGATAACTAAAAAAAAAAAAACAGAGATTTTTAACTTTCAATATTATTAAGAAGAATAATATAATTATATTATATAATATTTAATATACATATAATAATAATATAATTTTATGTTTATTGATAAAATAACATGGAACTAAATAAAAGGGTTAAATAGAAATAACAGAATTTCTTGTAGGATTCAAAAGGAGACTTGGTCCAATTAAATTACTGTCCTGTTATATTTATATAATTGTTACTCTCTGGGTATTTCTCCTGAAGTTTAGAGCTAATCTAAAATTTGAATAATGAAAAATTATATACACTGAAAATTATGGACCAATTCTCTAAATATTATCAATAAAATTAAAGTTTTAAACCCCTTTCATTATGGAAAATGTCAAGCATTTGCAAAGAGATAGACTAATAAATGTCACTCAGCTGCAAGTTTATTGTGAGTTTTATTCCATCCATACCCCTACCACTTCCCCATTCCAAACTATTTTTTTTTTAAATCAGAATTATACTATTTTCTTCTGAAAATATTTATGTATACTTTTAAAAGATTTTAAAAAGTCTTTAAAAAACATAGCCATGATAAATAGTAATATATTCAGTAATACCTCATCTTCAAAGTCATAGGAGTTTTAAGTTTTTAAAAATTTAATGATGTAACTGAAATATTTGGCATTAGATGAAGATAAATATTTACATTTTTAGTTTTTCCTCTTAGAATAGAGACTTGGTTATGGTTCTGAATTATGAAAAGCCATTGGCATTTGATCAAGACTTTCTATCACGATGAAGTGAAAGTCCAGATATCCCAGGACCAGTGAAGTTCGTTTTCAATTAGGTGGAGGGTCTATTCCTCTCACAAGAAGCATTAACTATAATTCAAATAAAATTTGATGACAATGATTTATAGGAATGGAGCCTTGGCTAAAACGTCAATTTGTAAAAAGCAGCTAAATTCTAGCAGCAATTTAGTTTTGTCACAATTCTGTGGATAAAACTGGCCCAGCAAGGAGACGATTGCTTGGAATCTCATGCAATTGCAGTCAGCTGTCAGTTAAGCCCATGTCATATGAAAGCTCAGTGTGACTGTGTCCAAGATCAGCTCTTCTCTCATATAATTGGCTCATCCTTTGGGGTGGCTAAAACAGCTGGGGGCAGCTAGTATCTCTCCATCACCACCTGACCTTTCTTTAAGATTCCAGTGGTCTTCTTTACAGCTTGATGGTCTCAGGGTAGCCTTCTGAGTGTGTTCCAATGATGTGCAGAAAGGTGAAAAACCTTTTGACTTAGCCTCAGTTATCATGACCATTTCTACCTCATTCTGATGGTCAAAAGCTAGTTATAGGCATGCCCAGATTTAAGAGGAAGGACATAAATATTATGAGGCAAGGTTCTTTGGGGACATCTTTGAAGTATTTTACCAATCTATTTATTTTTATACATTCTTACTTTCTCATGCCTGTGTCACAACACATTTACATTTTATTTTGTATACAGGTTATCAAGGATCCTCCTCCACCACCACCACCTGCACCAAAAGAGGTAAATGAATGCCTAGGAAAAGGATATGTGTGGTCTTTTTCCATATAGATACCATCCCCAAATATAATCAATTCCATTTGTTTTTAAAAAGCTCTGACATCTAAGTATTGACTCTTTACTTTATGAAAATCAATTGTTATTTTTCTTCTCATGACTTCCTTTATATGCTGGAGGAATGAGGTCCTCATACATTGATAGACACTGACTGGTCATCAGGATCAGTAGTATGTAGAGACTATATATACTTTTTATAGCAATATATTAATAGACCTAATGTCACTTATTTATAAAATGTTGGACAATCCAAGATGGCAGGGTGAGGACGTTATTACCTTCTTCAGGCCGATTATTGCTTTAATAATACTTTGTTAGTGAAAATCATATTAGCAACATAGGTTAAGGAAGGTACTGGTTGCATTTGCAAAGTGTCTCAACTGTCTATCTTTCTATTAAAAGTTATGCAGAACTCAAACTATATATACACATTGATGCTTGAAGTGATTATTGAAATGCTGTCCTAAATTTAATGTTTTATATTTTTAAGTATGAATTGATGAATAGATTTGCAATAAACAAGTGATGCTCAGAGTTTAAAAAAACAACAACAACTTCTGATAACCTAGGAGGGATGTGGGGAGGTACTTAAAGTTTGAGGAAGGGAAGGAGTCTTCATACCTTTTAGAATTCCACTTGAATTTTATATTTGTAAACATAAATACACATAGATGTTCTGTATATAATTTTTATTCATTTTCCATAATGATGGCATTATTTTTAAAATGTTTAAATATGAGCCACTTCTGACTAAACACTATTTTATAAAATTAATTAAGCTTATATTAAAAATATATTTTTATAGGAAGAAGAAGAACCTCTACCTAACAAGAAATGGCCAACTGTGGATGCTTCTTATTATGGTGGCCGAGGGGTTGGAGGAATTAAGAGAATGGAGGTTAGTATATTTTAAAAAATAGAAGTTGATAATATAAAAAATGTATTTCTAAAACTATTAAGCCAGGGAAATTTAGCTTTTCACATTTCAGTATTCAGAATATCATTCATTTTTTTCTTAATACTGGGTCTTTTCTGAATACATTTTTTTCCCCTATGAAATCACCCTAGCCATTTCAAACCCATTTGAGAACTGGTTTCCCTAGTCAAAGGCTTGCATTGATAAGATCGCTGAATTCTAAAAGGCAAAAAATGCTAGGGTTTTTCTCACTGTTTTGGAAAAAATTGCTGCATGGAACATCAACTTCTGAAGAAGGAAATCACTTAAAGTTGTAACAGTACTCTTCTTTGAAAATGTCCAATAGTTACGTACTATTTGTGGAGAAAATGTTAAAACATTCACCAGCATGGATATGACTTTATCCCAAATATAGAAAACTTACAACAGCATTTAATTATTGCTTACGAACTATTCTAATTAATATTACATATCTTTTAGAGAATGTGTGAACTTTCAGAATGGCTCAAAGTGTGGATTAAAGTCGAACTTTAATATTGCATTTTAAAAATCAAATGAGGTGGGGCATGGCGGCACATGCCTGTAATCCCCGCTGCTCAGAAGGCTGAGGCAGGAGGATTGTGAGTTCAAAGCCAGCCTCAGCAATAGTGAGGAGCTAAGCAACACAGTGAGAGGCCCTGTTTCTAAATAAAATACAAAATAGGGCTGGGGATGTGGCTCAGTGGTCCAGAGCCTCTGAGTTATCCACCTACCCCTCAAAAATGAGGTTTTCTTATTACCATGAAATATTTATCACAATGATAGATTAGTTAATAAGAAGCAATCATTGCCAGTGCTATGCCTGGCACAACAGAGTAGACAGATCAGCAACCCATCCCAAGGAACAATTTGAGGAATTTTCTCATAGACACATTGACTTTAATATTAAAGGCTGATCCTTGTATTTCCTGCTTATTAATTATAATCCAATTTTACTTGATGAGAAGGTGTATTTATATATTTTTCCTCCATTATTCATGTCTCCTATTGTCATATCTGCTTTTTCCCATTACTACCAACAAAAATCGTAAGTAAGCTAATTAACAACTCCACATGTGCTGCAATGATCACTTTTTATAAATTTCTATAAAATTCATATTTCCAAAGAAAGTTTTCCGTTTTCATAATTATCAAAGTGTTTATTCAAGTCAACTGGCAGTAATTCTCAATTTCTCAATCCCATTAGATCTTAAAACAATGCATGTTTTCCCTAGGAACTTGCCACTCATTGCTGAAATATCCTTTGAGATGGGTACATGGTTGTCAATAAAGGCAGGTGCTAGAAGATATTAAGTTGGACTTTGGGAGAAGATACTGCAGATATGTTTGCATGTTGGTGATTGGGAATTTCAGCAGTCCAAGAGGACATAGTCACACTAGTTTTTGTTTGACACAGAGGAGGATTATTTTCCTTTGCCTTGGTCTGGTGTCATCCTAGGGATGGGGAAGTAGGGCAAGAGTGGACTGATGTTCCTATGTGTGTAAAATATGCATTTATAGATACAGTCCTCACAAATGAATGCCCAATGATGACCCACCACAGAACTGCTTTTAGCTTATTTATCTGCATCCCAAGATATGGGGCGTTGGGGGAATAGGATAGATACAGTAAAAAATGTGAGTAGGAGTCTCCAAATGGAGTAATTTTTGATGTGTGGTATATACTTTTCTGTATTTTGTTATGCTCATTTATTCTTTTCTATTCATAATAATAAATTTCATCCATATGAAATCCAAATATGTAGTCTACTACATGAGAATGAGGGGTATATTATTAAGTGGGCCTTAATCCAATAAGTAGTGTTCTTGCTGAAGCTATTAGAAATATCAGATTTTTGTTAGTCCAGTATTCCAGTGTTCTAAATAAAATAATATGCATGAATCCCTGAATAGAACCTTAGTGAAATGGAAGAATAGTTTCGGTTAGATTTCTATTAACATAAGAAATAGCCAAGGCAAATCAACTTAAAAGGGGGAAGGTTTATTTTGGCTCACAGTTTCAGTCCATGGTCAGTACCCTCTGTTACTTTTGGGTCAGTGTTGAGGCAGAACATCCGGGTAGGGAGTGTATTGTAGAGAAAGCTGCCAAGTAGTAAAAAGAGAGAGGAATGTCCCATATTCCCCTTTGGAGGGCACACTTCTTCTGACCTAAGGGTTCCTCCAACCTTCCAACAGCCCTAAGCTGAGGATGAACTCTTTAACACCTGGGCCTTTAGGGGACATTGCACATACAAACTATAGCAATTAACTTATGCTCAACAGGTGAATTTAAGTAGCAAGGTATTTTTTTTCATATTAAAAACCCTAAATATCTTTAATTCTTCTCAGGCTCACTCTAGCCACCTACTCTTATTATTCTTTTATATTTTTAAACTATCTCAATGTGATCAAACTAAAACATTAATATTTACACATATACATATGTGTATAGATTCTTAATTTTAGGAGTTGTAGGAAACCTCTACAAGTATTTCCTAGTTTTAGACTTTGAGACTGAGTGATATTTGTTTGTGGTGATGTTTGTGCTGATGGTGATGGTGAAGCACAGCTCCCTTGTGAACTAAAGCTAATGAATTTATCTGATTCATCTCTTTAGACCTCATCAGCTCTGTGTCCTATGTATAGTCCTTTGATAATGAGACCTTGGAAGTGCCACATTGGTTCAGAAAGCTAGTTCAACTAGTTTCACATTTTAATTTGAGAACGATTCTACTAATAGTTGACCTTTATGATTATCAACTATGAAGCATAGGCTAGGGAACTGTATATGTTAAAATCTATCATTTATGAGTGAATCTGCATTTTATCTACTTACACTTCTACTCTGAATTACTTCCCTGAGTTATGACATTCTTATGTTAACTGTCTATCTGCTTTGAGTTTTTATTTTTGCTTTTGTTTCTTCCTCAAAATTGCAACTTTATATCTGTGGGGAATGTGTTCTGTTTTTTTTTTTTTTTTCATGTCCAAAGATTTTATAAGTGTTAGTTTATCTAGGTGAAGACACTGTGATTTGAAAGAGAAGGTCATTTCTCTGGAAAGAAGGCCAGCTATCTAGCTCAATAAGTTTAATGGCGTTTAAAACAATTTTAACAACCTCATAAAGAACATTCTAGTACCATTGATCACACTGAAAGATACAGCTACATTTTAATGACTGAACAGGGTCCACTTGAATTGAAAGCCCATTCTAAAATTGTTAAAAGCCCATTCTAAAAAGTTAAAAAAAGTAAAAACATCTCTGTAAACCTTACCAAAAAGCTCTGAATAGTTCTTTCTATGAACAATAATCATCTGTATCCCTACCCATTAATTCAGGTCATTAAAATGCTTTAAAAGACTTTAGTGTTTTTTTCCTTTATAGAAATCACTTAGCTGTGGTATGTCATACTGTGCTCTGGATAGGTGTTTGTATTTCTTTTTAGAAATTGACTTTTCTTATCTTCATTGACTTTGGTAATGTTTTTGTAAGACTTCTCTCTACTTCCTTTTGGACAAAGTCCTTCCCCAGGGGCCACATCCTATTCATATGCCTAGTTTGATTCAGGTTTATCTCTTAATTTCTGTTCACTGAAAAAATAAAGAAAACAATAATTTGATCTGGTGGTTTTTCAAAGTCAAGAGATTTCAGAGAAGGAAATTCCCTAAAATTTGTGGAATTACTTGGTGTCTTTGAAATATTCTCTTTAAAGCAGAGATTTTTCCAATTCAACTTTGTTAATGAAAAATTTGCTTGTCCAATAATCATACTGAGATGAGCTTATGCTCATCTAAAGAATAAAAGCTATTCTACCAAGTAAAAATTTACAGAAGTAATCTCACACATACTTACTTTATTTTCAAAAGCTAAATGTTTAAATAAAAAATGTTGCCTATATTTAACTTGATGAAAAAATCTGAATAAATAGCTCCTTCTTATAAAATACATTTATAAAATTCAGGTGTATTTGAAATTTAACCCATTTCAGATTGCCTATGTTTAAATCCTTGCCCTGCCATGTACTAGTTGTATGGTTTGAGGCACATCTCTTAACCTCATCTGGAAGGAAATAGTATCTGTCTCATTGCATTTTTTTAATATTTATTTTTTAGTTATACGTGGACACGATATCTTTATTTTATTCTTATGTGGTGCTGAGGCTCAAACCCAGGGCCTCACACATGCTAGGTGAGCGCTCTACCTCTGAGCCAGAACCCCAGCCCTCATTGCATTTTGTGTTAATTAAATGCAGACTGACACATAGCAGTAACTCAGTAAATGCTGTCATCATTATCAGTTTAACTTACCTAATTATAAAACAGAAATACACACTGTCGTGCATTTTATGTAAACCCCCAATTGGGTCCTTTTTTGAAACTGTGGAGAAAGGTTATTTCAAATTTAATTGACTTTAGATTTTTAAAAGAATCTTTTTGTCTAGGATCTTAATAATCAATATAATTGGGAGTGTCAAGAAATCTATTAAGTCTTGGAAGAGTAGACATTAGGAATTGATGTACTGATTCATCTTTTTACTCGGAGCTAGTGAACCAGAGGATCATGGGCTACAGAAGAGCTTGTTCCTTTAGGCCACTTTCTCTCTGACAGCAGTGTCTCCTTTGTTTTAAAGGTTCGCTGGGGTGATAAAGGATCTACTGAGGAAGGTGCAAGGTTAGAGAAAGCCAAAAATGCTGTGGTGAAGATTCCTGAAGAAGAGGAACCTGTCAGGCCTAGGCCACCTAGACCCAAACCCACTTACCAGCCACCACAGACAAAGTGGTACGCGCCCATTAAGGTATGAATCCTAATTTTGTGTAATTGAACTTAAGTCTCCTAGAGAAACTAAAGCTTTTACAGTCCCCCATCATTTGAAGAAGGCCTATGGTGGATCATGTAGCAGCTTGATCATTGTAAAATGAGTATTCATTTTACACTCTAACAACCAAACACTTTCTCAGCATAAGAACCTCCGAGATTCTGTTTGTTTAATTTGTGAGAAAAAAATGAAAGTAGAGAATAAGACTTTACCTTCTTTGCTTTACTTTTTCACTTTTTCAGTAAATAGAATAACATCGCATTTTCTTTAGGGTCCTCTTGATGCACTCTGGGCTTTGTTGCGGCGGCAGTATGACCGGGTTTCCTTGATGCGACCTCAGGAAGGAGATGAGGTTTGTATAGGGGAATGTGCTGGGAAACAGTTGACTGCTGTACCAGGATAATGGAAGTACTGGAATATTCTGCGGAATTAATGTTAAAGCCCTTATTCCATGCAAGGAAGGGGTTAGCATTGCCTAGAACAGATTTCCTTTATATAGGCTGCTTAACAGGTAACTGTTAGAGCACATCTCCCATCTACAGGCTCACACCAGTCCCTTTTCAAGTAATTCACAATAACTGTGATCATTTGAATGCATACTTATGCCTTTGAAGACATCATTTCTGAGTTTTTTATCTGGTGGGAACAACAGACTGGGAATGAGTAACTGAGGATTTTCTTTAGCATGTAGTAGCAATGAGACCTACAGAAAATATCTCAACCACAGTTTCTTTAATAAATAAGTTCTTTGTAAGGGAGAGTATCTCTAAAGCAGTGTAAAAATCTGTACTAGTGATACATGGGTACAGGCACACACAGGTATATATACATATGTATTTTTAAGTCTTTTTTTAATATTGAAAATTTAGCTAGAATTACCCTAGTTTTAGAATTTCTTTAATAATTTACACTATTTCCTATTGTATCAATGTAAGAAAATTTCTCCCTAACATCTTCATATATAATAATGGTTGGGTTTCTTTGAGAAACACAATAATGTTCATAATTTTTTTTAAAGAGAGAGAGAGAGAGAGAATTTTTTAATATTTATTTTTCAATTTTCGGTGGACACAACATCTTTATTTTATTTTTTATGTGGTGCTGAGGATCGAACCCAGCACCCCGCGCATGCCAAGCGAGCACATTACTGCTTCAGCCATATCCCCAGCCCAATTCACTATGATTCTTAATAGAAACTTTTATATAATGAGATTTCATGCCTTCGTTTAAATTCGTGTGTGATCTGGAGTCATGCAACATATAATAATTTCTCTTCCTCTATAACATGTTAGACTTTTACTTTAAATATTTTGCTTTAAATATTGTTCATGCATCATCTTAGTTTTCTTTCCTGGGATTAGAAACTGTCTCATTTGTTCAGTGATTTTCACCCTATGAAGTGCTAGCCTATGTTGAGCTAGCCCTGGAGATAAAACTAGCAGCCCTCCCAACTATCTTGCCGGAACTTTATATGTTCTTTGAACTATCATGAGTAAAATTTAGTTAGTCTTTCATCATTCATACTAATTTTGATAATTTTTTTATACATTTTTAATAAATTTTGATAATTTTTAGTTTTGATAATTTTTGAGTTATAAATAGGCATAAATAATGGCATTAGATAAAAAATGAGGGGCATGGTGCAGAATCGCCTTTACTCTTAAGAAATCTAAAATTTGTTTGGAAAACAAGACATGCACAAAAATAAGATTTACATTGGAATTTATATTTATATTGTATTTATATTTAAGTATATTGGACATACTGTAGTAGAAGAGATCAACTCTCCTGGAAAGATTAGATAAAGCTTCTTTATAAATATAGGTTTCCTGTCTTAGAAAATAGGTAGTTTTCAACAGGTAGAGATTGGTCACTGAGGCAGCTAAGTACCTAGGGAGTGGTGGCTTGCTAGATAGTCTCAGGGTTGGAGGTTAAAATCAGAAAGATTAGTTGGAAATAGAGGAAAGTTTTGAATTTGGATAAATTGGCATATTTGCTTTTTAAAATCATGCACTATAATCATTCATTCATTCAACAAATATTTATCCTGTGCCTAACATGTACCAGGCACTTTGTTAGACACAAGATAAATTTAGCTTTCTTCTTATAGAATATTCCACATGTTGCCCCAGCATGTTGCTATTTATTTTTCTATAACTGATGAGTAATGCTTCCATTTCTATTAGTTTAAATATTTCTTTCTTTTGTTTTTCAGCATTTTGTTTGTGCTTTTTATTTATGATGATTTCAAAGACTTTTATTCTAAACATTGAGGTCAAATTATTTCAAATTCAAAAATTTTTAGATTTTAGGAGTCTGATATAGTCTATATCATATATAAAACAACATTTCATAATCACATTATTTAGGCATTTTGCTATAATATATTAATTATATTAGTTATTACAAGTGGAAAAAATAAAGACTAAAGTTTTTCTCAGGTTTTGCTTTGAAGTGTATTTTGGTGAGAAACTTAGGACAAAACTCTCAGTTTTCAAAGAGTTTGAATTTCAAAATTTTAATTAAAAGAAGATCTCAATATGTGAGATGAAATAAAATCTCACTACCAGTATGCTATTTATGTTTTCTGGTTTTTTTTTTTTTTTTTTTTTTACTTAAAATGTGGGATAATAACCTCAGTAAACCTCAATTATTGGTTCAATTAATGAACTCATTTTCTTCATCAAATACGTATTATGATTCTAAATATGCCTGATGCAGTTTGACTTAACTTTTTATCATCGTACCTCTTCTTTTTAGCTTTACTGGTTCCAGTATTTTGTCACCTGAAAATTTTTGTCACTTATATTGAGCCACTGTTAAAACTGCAGTGTGGCACTTTTCCCCTCAAGTGAGGCACACCACAGTTAATTGACATTATGGTAAAGCTGAAAAACCATCCAACAGTACAACCTCAGTTAACTACATTATTCACAAGATATTTAATATGTATTTTTAAATTCCTTGCTGACTATAAGGTATATTTATCTACTCCCCCATATAACCTAACTGATAATACAACATGATTTGTTCAGAACATCTGGTGAGCTTGGCATGATTTGTTCTTGTGCTCCTTTATAACATTTACTTATTTAGTCTGAGGTTTTATGTCAAATGTATAGTTATGAGAATATAATTGCTCCCTTTTAAACAACTTGAGAAAATTTTGCCCCTCTCTTTTTATTTTCCATATTTTCACTTTCTATGTTTCAAAAAATTATTAAGACTATCTGAATTTATGTCAACTCCACATCATCAATCCAGTCTTCTTTGTTTGATAGGTAATTTCAAATCACCTATCCCACACACATACATAACTATAACCTGTATTTTTCGAAAGAGTAAGCCATAGAGTAACACACTAAGGGTCAGTTCAGTGCTTCAGTGGAGTCCCTTTCTATACATTATTAGGAAAACTGAAGGATTCCAACATTTTACATATGTTTACATTAAGTGTTAGGAAGTCATCATACTCTTTTCTTCTCCAGGAATCTGGAATGGTTTCTTCCCTCCCTTCTCTTTCTTCTTCCCTTCTTTTCCCCGCCTCTGTTTCTTCCTGAATACATTTATATTCACAATCTTTTCATTTTCAATTTTGCTAGTTTGTTCTAGCAGTTTATAATATTCTTAAATATTACACTAATTTTCAGTCAACTTCTTTGAATGAATGGAGCCTTTAATTGTCCTGTTCTTATGCTGATTAGCACAAGTGAATACCTTTATGGACAAAGGCCACCAAGTGACTATAATATGGTTCCAAAGAGAATCTTTACCAATCAGGTCACTTAATCATGGTAATATTTCAGTGGATTTTATTTAAAAGTCTGTATAGTAACAGAAATACAACATATTATTTTTATCCCAGAAAGTTATATTTAATTATTTGTTTAAATAAAATCATAGTGTATGGTGCAGTGACATAATCTCTACCTGAGAATCTAACACCCCACCTGGTTTGTTTTTATTTCCTTTTTGTTTTTCCCCTTGTGGTCCTAGGAATTGAACCCAGGGCCTTTAACATGATAGACAAGTGCTCTACCACTGATGTACACTCCAGCCCAAATTTTATTTTTATTTTATATTAAAAAAGCATATAATATTGCTTAAATTCCAGTTTTTTTTTTTAACTTTAAAGAAGCTTTTGTTTGGGGAACTTAATTTACCTAGGAAGAAAATGATGCCCCAGAGCCAGGAAGAGTACTAGGGATTTAGAATATATTTAGGACAGCTAATTTTGATGCATGATACTAAAATGTGATAATTCATTTTTTTAAAATATCTTCATTTATTTTTATGTGGTGCTGAGGATCTAACCCAGTGCCTCATGTGTGCAAGGCAAGTGCTCTACCGCTGAGCCCCAGCCCCAACGCCAGATAATTCATTTTAATAATGCTTTATCTATACATGAAAAGAAATGGCTCACTGTTGCCTTCTAATTATTATGGTTAAATTCCCAAAAGGCCTTTATAAAACCTTATGTTTTTTTTTTTTACCAATTTTAATTTTAGCTTATATAGACATAATTTATTTCATAGGATTACACGAAGCTGAGAAAAGTAAAAATTAGGGCACTAAGATGTCCGACTAGTAGTATCGTACTTACATCTTTGGCTGTTCTTTAACCATATATCCATCTACCTTTATATTTGCTTGAAGAAAGGAAAAAATTAATTGAGTTCAAAATTGTGTGTGTGTGTGTGTGTGTGTGTGTGTGTGTGTGTGTGTGTGTAAGTATGCCAAGGCATAATCACTGAATGAGAAAAATTAGGCTTGGAGTTCTTTTGTTACCTTTAGATAACCATACTTATCTGTGAATGGGCTCCATAATCCTGCTATTTGCAAACTGATCTACCTCTCAATACTTGATGAAACCAGTTAGAGGACAAACTCAGACTTATTGATGAAAGATTTCTTATATATGAGATGCTCCTTGTCCTTTGCTTATTAATTTGTATTAACAAACTGATTTCCCAGTAAATTAGCCTATTAATGATTAGGGAATTTGTAAATAGCATTGTGTCATCTTAGATTACATACATTGAATTCCTTAGAACAGGTTTGTCTATGCATCAAGTATTTCATTGGAACAAATGTGATGAGCTATTAAGGCCAATTCTTTTTAAAAAGAAACTTTATTCTCAACATAAACTGATGAATATATTTTGTAAATATTTTTTCCTGTTTCTTGTGTTCATAAAGGATTTGGTGTGTCCATATATACATGTATAATGTTTATCTTGAATTATGCCTCTCATGAAGTATTTGTGCAGATTTAGGAGTTGTGTGCTTATTACAAAGCAATTTGTACACTATAAAAATTTAAAAAAAAGACTTTTGGAAACTTTCTAGTTGCTAGATAGGAATGCAGCTTGTTTTACATTGTCAAGAAATAAAAGACCATACTATCTCATCTCTTAATTTTGAGTAATAGTCACATTCTTTTTTTTAAAAAACAAGAAACAAGGAAAGACAAAAACTTTATGCTGCCTGAGAGACAATAAAACAGAATTGTTTCAGGTTGTGGCTAACGGTTCCAAATAACACTCTTCATCAACAGTATGTTTTCTACTTTGGAAAGCAATCTTGTCGCTGATTTATAAATTGTTTACTGCAGATTCTGCCTTTTGAGAATTTCGTTTAATAAACAAATCAATGTACATAGAATTAGACCTGGAGTCATGCACATTGTCTAGGAAGTCCCGTCACGGTGCATTTCAAGCCAAATGCTCTCTTTTTATGACTCAGAGGCCGCACCGGGCTCATTTGCGGAAGAATCCACTGCTGAATTGAAGTCCTTGATCAAGTAATTGAAGTTTAGGCATAAAGTATCAAAGCGGCGCGAGCAATCTCTCGCCCCGCGCCTGCTCCCGCTACCTCTCCTCGCGCCAGCTCCCGCCGAGGTGGAGGGGTCCGCGGGCTCACTCGGAGCCGGCGCAGGCTTTGATTGTGTCTGCAACTCCTCGGAGTCATGAATGTTTCAGCACGTGGCGCGCGAGGTTAGGGCCGCGCGTCCAGGTGTAAGCTAGCAGGTTGTCGCCGACATCTGTTTGCAGCAGCGGCAGCGGCCTCCCCAGCCCGCAGCGAGCGGCCCGATTGTCAGCGGAGGTAGTTGAGAGCGGCAGAACCGTTTTGGTCTCACACTCGCTGCCTGGAGGCCTGAAACACCAAAGGTAGGAGTGGGGGTGGACACAGCTGCGCTCCCAAACTTGCCTTAGGCACAAATAAGAGATCTAATGCAGTTTGACTCCGTTGCGGTGGGGAGATGAGGACAGAAAGCCACTTCAGAGACAACTTAACGCTGCAACATCTGCCGCCAAGTTTCCAGGGAGTGACAGGGGACAGCAGGTACAGATCGAAGTCTCCACATAAACAACCTCCATTAAGCCATGGACTCTTTTGAAGGGCCTCCATCAAACATGCTGGAGTCCGCAGCAGGAGTTTGTTTGGGTTTCAAAGCAGTGTGTGTGTGTGTGTGTGTGTGTGTGTGTGTGTTTTCAATAACAAGGTAATTTATAAATGATGCATTACCATGCATTCTCCTTTTTTTTTTTTTTTTTTCAATTTGAAAAGATAATGTTAGAGAAGCAGAAAGGCAAAGAAAGAAGAAAGCACAGCACTAGTTTTGGAGTTGTTCCACAAACCAATTAAATCTCCAAGGAGCTTCTTGGCTCTAATGGAGGTTATGTTAACCTTCAGAAGCCAGGAACCTCTTTCACCAGGAAGCCTACATAAATTTGTACACTCAATAGAAGAATCCTAGTACTCCGGGTGAAATAATGTACCATTCGTCTGTTTTAAACAGGGTTATAGGGTTTCTTATTTCAGGGGAGATGAAATTGAATAATAGATGTTTTTCCAGGTGGATGGAATTTTTTTAGTAAAACAAAAATCTAGAAAATTGCATTCACTTTGTTTCCTGTTTATAAAGACTTCATTTTTACAATTGGATATATAAAAAATAAAATCATAAGTCCAAGTAAGCAAACATTTTTCTTTTGGCAGGGTGGTGGTTCCTGCCCTACTCCCTACATTCAGCCAGAAAAAAAAAAAAAAACAAACTGATTTTCATTGAGGATGTTGCAAAAACCCTTAATTTGCATACGTATATATGACAATACAGTTGGTTAAAATACTAGCTTAGCAAGTAAAATCTGCAGGGTATGGTAAGATAATAAAAATTCTGTAGTAATGTGAATTACTATCATTCATAAAGTTTAGGCTCCCTCATCCAATGAAATAACTGCATGACCACTGTGAGACAAAGGAGAGCTGGTGACTCAAAGATATCCTTTGGAGCAGGATAGTAGCCAGGGAGCAATGGCCTGGGGATAGATGCTAGTGTGTGGCAAAGTTTTCATCAGTCAGTAGTGAAATAAGCAACATAAATACACAGGGAGTTTTCAATTATGCTACCTGTATTATGTTTCGGACTATGGTTAATTATGCAGATGAGTTTTCAATTCTTCAAAATGACTGACGGCCCAGGCCATTTACAGTGGTGGTGCACTCCCATAATCCTAAACTTGGCAGGCTGAGGCAGGAGGGTCACAAGTTTGAGGTCAGCTTCAGCAACTTATTGAGGCCCTAAGCAATTTAGTGAGACTATGTCTCAAAAAAAAAAAAATTAAAAAAAAAAAATATATATATATATGCATTTTAAAGGGTCTGGGGATATAGCTCAGTGGTAAAGAGCCCCTGGATTTAATCCCCAGTACCAAAATAAATAAATACATTAATACATAAATAAAGACTGATGTTCACTTTTTAAAAAAAAATGCCCATTCTGACAACCCAATCTTAGTCTTTCAATTTTTAAAATTGTAGCAAACCAGAATAAATCTGAGAACACAGGTAACACCTGATCATTTAAAAGGCACCAGGGAAGTCTGTTAACCTGAAAGGCAAATGATTTAGCCTTTTTTTGGTTTATATCTCCAGATTTATGTTTATGCCTCTGTCAGTCAGTCCTATTTCTGAATTCTCAGGCTCAAAACACTCTTGGCCTTACCGGCTTTAATGGCAACTTCTTCTTAAGTGATTTCAGTCTTCCTACAGATCACTTAGAACTCCTTTATGCTTACAAATCACCCGTTGCTTAGCATTGCTAAACTGTTTCTTTTTCAAATTGAATAAGCCACCAGGTAGCAGAAATTTTGTATCATACTTTTATGTTCCCTCCTGCGTTTGCAAAATGTTAACCACTTGTTGGTCTTTCAGAGCAAGTTGAAAGCTTCATTCAAGCGATTTGATATTAGAAATGTTTTTAATACCTGGAATTATCCCATTAATGATTACATTCCTTTTTAAAAATATTTTTTGAAATGTTATTTTCATTGATAGTCTGGGTGTTCAGTAGCATTCCAAAAGTAACTTAAAAAAAATACATTCTTACACTTAATCTTTAGATTCAATCTAAATTTTTGTGTCATATAATGAACTTTATAATTGATTTTAGGGACTCTAAGAAAACCTGCTTTATTAGCCTGCCAGTCTTGTTGTATATAAAATATACTTGGTACTTTCATACACTGCTTCCTTTTATACTAAAATGCAAGAGTAGAGCAAAATATAAAAATATTTAAAAACTGATTATTTATCTTTTATTTCTGTGAAATCTGAAATTTATTATGGTCCTTGAGGCCAATTTTAATGTGACAACATTAGGAAATAATACGACTAGACTTTTCTACTATTTATATTATCTCTAGTATCTTTCATTTTTGTCTTTTGCCTTCACAATTCAGGTTATCCTTAAAATATCATAATATCCTGTTTAAATTAATAGAAAGAGTTAACTTTGGTTTGTACATATTTGAAATATAAAATTTATACTGAAATAACCCCTGTCATAAGCATGTCATTTTTACTACTGTCCTACAGACTGATTTAGGAATATGTGTTTATGTAAACATTATATGTATATGTATGTGTATATATATATATATATATATATATATATATATACACATAAAATGTTTAATGTAAATATATGTAATATTGAACATATTTTCTTAGTGTGTATGTCATCAACTAATGTCTATTTCACAGGAAAATTGAAAATTCATGAAATAGAGTGCTTTTTTGATAGCATTTCTTAGCTTAAATAAAACTATTTCTTAATTATGTATGGGGGGAAAGGTGTTAATTCAGTCTGGTTCCCTGAAATGAAATGAAAAATATGCAAAATTTAAATATCTATCTATCTATCTATCTATCTATCTATCTATCTATCATCTATCTCACCCAGGGGCACTCTAACTCTCAGCTACATTTACAGTCCTATTTGTTTATTTATTTATTTTATCTTAAGACAGTGTCTTGCTACATTGCTGGGCTGGCCTGGAGCTTGTGATCCTCCTGTCTCAGCCTCCTGAGTAGATGGTATTACAAGTGTTAACATCTAATAAGAACCTATAAATAGAACTCGGAGACAATTGTCTTTTCCCCCTGTCTAGACATTATTTGTGATTTAGTAGCATCACATACCATTTCACATATTAACTTATAGGTTTGGTAGAAAAGCAGCCTGGTTAAAATTGATCAGCAACATTTTAATGATCAAGAGACAACAATTCCATTAGAGTAATTACCTCTTCTTAAATGAAGGCACTGATTTTAGAAATGTAACAGTTTTTTAAACACCAGTGTGCTTTGGCATACTGGAAGAATATCTTAAATATACTAAGAAGAAATATTACTTGTCTGGGACTGGGTACATTGTTTTCTTAGGCTCAGCATACAGTTTTGACATCAAATGTACACCTTAAAGACATCAATTGAATCATGCTGTTGGGAGCAGAAGATACAATTTTAAGATTCTTTTCCCATTTTTGAGTACTTTATATATAATCTTAGTAATTTTTATTAGAAAGGATGAGACAGATTTAAATCAATCACTTTATAATTTCTAATAATAATGAATTAATTTGTAGATATGTTAAATATTCAGTTTTAAATTTGGAGCTCAGAAGTCCCAGCCTAAGAAGAAAAAATATGCATTTTTTTTGGTGGACAATTTATTAAACAGAACATATTATGATGGTGCCTTTTATTTGCTAAACACCTTTTTACAAGTTTACTGTAAGGAAAGTTCCATAACTCAGTGATATTGTCTTGAGTGGGAAGTTTTTATTATCTTCTTATTCTTAAAAATATATTAACACATTATAAAAATATATATGTTTTAGGAAGAGTGAATTTTTATTCTGCTAAATTTTTAAAAATGTTTTAATTTATAAACAAAACACTAGGAGTTGTATAATACATATTTAAAATCCATAAGTAATTTCCTTTCAAGTTGCTTTACCTAACTATTATTTATATTTTCTACTATTTTGTTTTTTAATCAAATTGCAATCTCTAATATTTGACAATTTTGAAACATAAAATTTTGAGGTATAAAATAAAAACAGTGTATTCAAACTTTGCAAATAGCCAACAAAATTTATGTATACATATGCAGATACACATTGACAAACACACCAGTGAACATTCATTTGTCTGCCATTTTATTTTTTCTAATTTGGGGTTACAAATTAACATTTTGTTGTTGTTGTTGTTGTTTCAAAGGATTATAAGAAATCCCCTTTTTTTTTCCTTATTCTTTTTAAAGCATAATGAAATTGGGATGGTTTTTGCAAACTTTTTCTCATTTCAAAATAATTTTACTCTCTTGATATACCTCATAACTCCTCAAAAAGCTCCTTTTGCTTGAAAATTTGTGAAAAATGTTTCTTGAAATTTCTTAAACTTTAGATTCCCATAATGATTCTTAGCTGGTTCATGTACTGAAAATTGTGTATATGGGTACATGTATGTGTGTATACAACCACACACCCACACATACACACTCACATACATATTCCTCATATATGTAGGTACATGAAATATATAAATATTTCATAATGAAGTGCATACTTAATAACTTGGTCTAATACTAACATATTTTATTTTGGATCAAAATTAGAAAATTCAAATAATTTTTTAAATCAAGCACTATTTCCTGCTTAAAAATTTTTTCTACCAAAGCCATATCCTGGAACTATTAATGTAACAGTTAATTAGGGATTCCGTGCCTTTTAATCACATAGCTCCAAGGCCTAGTATAGTGAAGATTGGACCCACAAACACATACCCCTCTAGTTGCCTAACAGAGTTAGTAAGTCTGTAGAACATATTTTAGGAAAAAAGTTTGATGGCATATTTATGTACATAGATACAGATAAAATTTCTAGAGTAAAGAGAGATTTACTGTCTAGGAATCTTTCTTTTCTCCTGATCAGTTCCTTAGGTCTAACCCTTGATCTGTTTCCCCCATGTCTAACTTTTCTCTAGCAAGCACAGAGACTTCCCCTGCTTTGTTATTGGCATTAAGCTTGTCATCTTAGACAGCTCCATCCTCCCTCCTGACTTCCACTTGCATGTCTCTGAGAGTTTATATGAGTTTTCCACTTGGATGCCCTGTTGTCACTACATTATCTGTATTTAACTGGACCTAACCATATTCCTCATGGATGGCTTTCAAGCTAGTTATGAAACTCTTCTCTCAGTCATTTGTTCTGTCCTTTACCTGATTAATCTAAACTGAGGTCCAATGGACAGAAGCACACCAATGTGGATCTCACAACTCTGAGAATAGGGTCAAGATTTTAACTTTCTAATTCTGGGTACAGTGCCCTATGCTACCAAATAACATCATTACTTTCTGATATGCAGAGGACATTGATTCAAGCAACAGAATTATGTTTATTAATGTCCCTTTCAGTTTTATTATGATTAAGAATAAAAATGAGCTATTATTGAATATATGCATTAGATGCTGGTGATTTGTAAGAGATACATATTTTGACTTTGTATAATTTAAAAGTTTCTGTTATTGGTACTTACCTTTATGACTCTTTCTTAAAACTAAGCTACTGAGAAAATTAAGACAGAACAATTCTAAAATTTAAGGAGTTTTGGATTATTTCCTATTAAATATGGCAGAGAATGCTGACACATAAAAATGTTATCTCTATTGAGCTAAAATTTGTCATTTTGGGATGGTGATTATTTTTTAAGTTATAATTGGATCTATTAAGCGTTCTTCTGAGTTATAAAAGCATGACACAATCATTTTCCTTTAGGTTGAATTCTGAATAGATAAGGCTTATAATTTTTTTAACTCTCTTTGTTAGGATATGTTTGTTATTATTTTGGCTTGAAGCTGCATTTTTTTCTGAAATATATTTGATCTTTGTTTCATATTTTATCCAAGGAAAGTAAGTTTTCAGTGACTAGAATCGTGAAAACTATTTGTTCTAGGAAAACCATACAATTGTACATGACAGTAGAATGTATTTTGGCAGATTTTACATACATAGAGTATAACTTACTCTATTTAAGATCCCACTCATGTGGTTGTACATTATGTAGAGTTACCCTGGTCACGTATTCAAATACAAGGCTAGGAAAGATATGACTGATTAATTCGACTGTCTTTCCTATTCCTTTCCCCCCTCTTTTAACAGTGAGTCAGTCAGTCTCTTGCTTAATCTCCTGTGCTGGCCTGATTATGCTTATGTTAGCTCCAAGTGTCTCATTCATTCCTCTGGTTACAGAAGAGTGGCTGGTAGTTTAATTCAGAGCCTACTTTCCAGAAGAGGCATTATGGCTTTACCTGTCCTCTTAGTTTATTTATGAACCAGTCCTATGCTCCTAACTAGATTAGTTCCTTTTACATTAACTGCCTACAGTAGGGCAGCTGTCTGAGTGGTTGGTTATAAATTTGCTAAGGTCTCTGTCATTAATCTCAGATGCAGAAAGCAGCAGATAACGGGTTCAAAGTTTCAAGTCCACAGTTTTCACAACTTGAAATGAGCATGAAAGGGTTGACAGAATGGGGGTGTTGAAGAGATGTGAGCAT
This sequence comes from Urocitellus parryii, assembly GCF_045843805.1. NCBI lineage: Eukaryota > Metazoa > Chordata > Mammalia > Rodentia > Sciuridae > Urocitellus > Urocitellus parryii. The sequence continues at coordinate 81,934,791 of NC_135540.1, forward strand.
TGGGGAAAAGGAAAGACTTCTGTCATTAATCTTAACTAATTGCCAAGATTTTTAAAATTTGAGTTATTATTAATACTGAAGTTAGGCCCTTAATACTCTGTTCGTGTTTTGGCTTTAGATGGTCTTTTATGAGATAAGAATTTTTAGGAGGCAGAGAAGTGTATGCGTGTGTGTGTGTGTGTGTGTGTGTGTGTGTGTGTATCTTATATAAATATTTTCATTTACATCTTTCAAACCTTTCCCTGAGTTAATATTCAGGCCTCCGCCTTTTGACAGTTACTGTAGGGCAGTTAGGAGTGATAGACAAGTAACAATAAATCCAAATAAAATCCCTAAGTAGACCAACAGCAGTAAATCTGAATAATATTACTTTCATGTTTACCAGCATACAAAATATTTCACTGAAGAGGAAATGTAAGATTAGACATTAGGGGTGAAAGAAAAGATGGAGAGTCAGTTGCTAGAAAAAGGAAAAGAAGAGAAAAAAAGGGATAGAGTGATGAGAGTGGGAAGGATATTATTTCTCTGAAAAAATTGCAGGCAATAGGAAAACCAAGTGAGTGCTTAAATAATAATTTACAAATGGTGTGTTCTTCAGGTTGCATATGCACTGTTACACGCTGATCACTTGGAAGTGAACAAATTAAGGAGTCTTTGCTTAAAATCTTCCCACCCCTGCCTTTGCTGTTCCACTCCTGTTTGTCATTCATCACCCTTTTCTGTTAAGTCTATGGTAGTAGCCTACTCTACTGTTCAATGTGAAATTGTCACTAATTATTTAAAACATGAGTACATTGGTAACCAAAATGGCTTGTAGTTGTTCAGGGGAAATCTTTAAAAAAACAGATAAGGCTCAAAACTTCAGAAATATGTTTTTAGGATTACATCTCATGTTCTCCATATATTTGGACAAAATGAGCCCACAAGAATTCTGAAATGAAAATATACAGAACACCAAATTATTTTAGTTTTTTTACAGATATCTTACCTCTGATGATAGTGAACTAAATCTCAGGGCAAGGTATAGACAATGGCTTGGATATGATTAAATTGTCTGCGAATTAAAATTCACAAATTTGGTTTTGAGAAACGTGTTTCTTTGTTGCAGCAGTGTTTTCTTTTAGGATTTGTTTTAAAGGTAAATAGAAAAACATAAAAATAATGTAGTATTTGTTTTATTTCTCCACATATTTATTTTTGCACATAGTAACTAATTATTGAAGATGCAAGTTATCAAGGGTTGAGATTTTAATTTATAGGCTGTGGATTGCCAGTAAATTTTTTTCTCCCAAAGAAATAGAATTTGACTCTTGGAAAGTTCTCAAATAAACGTGTAACAGGAGTGAAGATAATGTTGAAGATGTGAGGATGATAGTTTAAGCCTATGTCAACACTTCTATTCTTTTAAGACTAATTTAGGTTCATTAACTACAGAAAAATCAGAGATTCATGGCTTCAGGTATTTTTCTTGAATTGTCAAGGGTCTTTTTTCTTGCTTCTCAGTAATATTTAGGTAGATCATGGAGGCCCAAAATTCTAATACTTCTGATGCGTGTGTGTGTTTGTGTGTGTGTGTGTGTAGGAGAATTTATGTCTAATGGGAGGTGATAGCAGGGAACTGTAGATGTTGAAGGAATTCATAATTTCAGGAAAGGGAGAGTCTTTTCATCAGGAAGATTCAGAACTCAAATTCAGCTGACAGTCATTAAACATAGCTGTGTCTTAAGTATGTTCAATGATGTTGTCTCCTTTTTGTCTTAACAGTCTAAGAGTTAAGTATAATATCATTCCCCTTTTACAGATGAAGACTATGAGACCCAGAGATGCTTAGTGGATTCCTCAAGTTGGCATTGCTGAAAAGTGCCAGAGCCTAGATTCAAACTCAGATTTTTTTGATTTCTAGTCCAGTGAGTGTTACCCTATTCCATTGGTCATTTCACAGCCTAACACTTTATTCTTGTGTGTAATTTGATGAATTAAGGCACTTTTACAGGTGGGGGAAGTGCTTTCAAGTTTTCCCTTTTGAACTTATGGCTTAATTATTTTATTATGTATTCAAAATGCATGCATTTTATTCTATAATATACATATTTAATTTTACATGAATCTATACATAAAATTTTTTTATTTAGAAGTGGTAGAAAACTCCACAGAATGTTCTTAGACTGCATAGAACAAGGATTTTGTTTTTTGGTACCAAAACAGACCTTAGAAGTTGTATAATTCAACCCCTTCCTATGCAACTTCCACCTCCACTTGAATTCTGTCCCCTAGAAGGAAAGAATACTGAAAGGCACAGAGATATGAAATCATTTCTATATTCCAGGAATTGAAGGTTGTTTTCTAGGCAGAGGCAAGTGGTTAGGAGTTGGGAGGTAAATTATAGGAGGAAGGTGGAATTAAAGCAATTTCTAGAACCCCTGGTGACATATTGGAAAGGACACTGGATTGGGAGTTGGGGGATTTGGGATCTCTAAACTGTCATTGATTAGCTTCAACCTGACACAAATTTCCTAATCCTTCTGGTCCTCAGTTTTCTCACTTGTGTATAGAAACATAAATCATCACAAAAGTACTTTTAAATTCTAGTAGTCTTGTTTTTTTGTTTTTCAAATCCCAACCAAGACAACTCTATAAAGATAGAACCCTGCCCAACACTCAGAAGGGTATCCTTCAATTTGCACATCACCTCTTGGAGAGTGGTATTCAAAGTTTTTGATGAGTGAAAGAAATCATACTGTTAAAAATATAGTTTACTATTTCTAAGTATGTTTGAATTAATTCACACTGTAGTACTTAGACATTTCTTAAGGCCTTCCATAATACATATATACATTTTACAAGTTATTATAAAACTAAAAATATGGTATATATTCCTCACTGTTTTCTGAACATGTTTGAATGACTCTAACAATACATTGTTTTTAGATCCATAATGCATATTTTGCTACTGTTATGCCTTAAGATAAAATGAAAGAGTACAGAGGGTAAATATTTAAGAGATCAGAATATTTAAATTCTGTGTTAAAGTTCTTTCTTTGTAAATCCTCCCGTTTTTTGGTGATTTTCTTCTTTTAAGAAAAAAATATTAACATGTAACACTATATTATCTTCATTGTCTTTTTGATACTTTAGATTATGCTGCCTTGTGCCATAACTGCAAAATCATTTAAACACAAGCTTTCGTTTTACTGAATACCATTATAAGAAGAGGAGTACTAATGTGTTCCTGTCATTAAATATATAGAGATACATGGACCTATTCTCCCATTGGGTCACACTGAAATTGATTTTCTAACTTGGGCTAACAATAGTGGACAAATGTTAAATGAAAATCAATCATTTTGATTTAAATCAGCTAAATACACTCCTCTTATTAAGTGATCTTTTCTCCTACATCTAACTAGATGGCAAATACCATTTGTCTAGCTTCTGACCTCCAGCCTCTGACTGCTTTTAACAAAACTCTAAGGTTATGATTTGATCATAATTTTTTTCTTACATCAGACTTCCCTAACTCTTGATCAATTAGATGAAAATATATTTAGGATATTGTTTATAAATAGAAAAAAAATTCTGAATTAATGTAATTTTAACCCTCAAATTCTTAGGTCCTTAATATTTCAAACATATGTCAGAAATACTTCTTTAGAATGTGAATTTAATAGTAAAATTTTATTGGGGGAAATAGAAGGATTTACCAAGACAGAAACACAGAAGACTTTAGCTGTATTTTTAAAACAGGAAAAAAAATTTTTTTATATCAAAAAAGACTTAAATGTAACTTAAATGTACCTTAGATAATTGTACGGGTATTGAGGTGGTGCCGATACCCTAAGCTGTGAAGGCTGAGATCTGAAGGCAAAGCTTGATGGTTACTTATCAAACAGGTTGTTTAAGCATATAGTTCTAATGAAGTCAGCACACATTCCCATCGTTATTAATCTCATCATCAGTGAAAAAAATGAGTATAAGCAGTAGCACAGCAGCTCTGTACTGGGCGCTGTTCCAGGGATCTTTTATGATTGTTCTCTGATTCTCAAAACAACTCCCTGCAAAGTTTTTTTGCCCCCATGGTCCAGATAAGGAAACTGAGGCTGAGGAGGGTCATGTAAGTAGCCATGCTGATAGGTAGATAGCAAGTGGCATTGGCTATTGAAAAATGAAGTTCACCATGTAAATTCTGCTTTAATTTATATTTCAAAATTTGTTGATAAATTAATACAGAAAATCACAGCTGTTCAGAATTCAATGTTTTATTTGAAATTTATATAGGCTCATACATTGAATTGAGAAAATTATGACAGCGAAATTAAATGGAAAAGGCCAACTTATAAAGGGGAAATACTAGTGAACTATTTAAATAACATAGCAATCCCTAGTGACTGTATAAATACAAAATATCTGACACTTAAAAATGTTTACTACTTTAATCAATCACATTGTTGCAGATATTCGGATCAGAAAATTACTTGCAGATTTTTGGGGGGCACTTATAGTATTGGTTGGGACCAAGGCTTAGGAACAATTATAAAGCTTATATACTTTTCTTAAATAGAGGAATTTAATATAATTGATGGTAGAACACAAATCAATGGTTTACTCTTAACATTAATCTATTAAAATTGGTGTTGGTCCTAATCTAGAAAACAAACCAAAAGGAAGAGTTCTATCTAAAGGCTAAGTTTATAACACAACGTCAAATTATGTTTTCCAAATATCAAAACTCTCAGATTCACTATAGAAAAGCCATAATTTTAAATTTAGGATACTGTTAGCACAGTCATATAATTTATTGCCTATAATTCCCCCTTAAAAATCTACTTTTCAGAATATTTCATCATCATTTTAGACTTCAGTTAAATTTATACTGAATTTACTGTTTATTTCCCAGATCATTCTCTCCAAGAGCGTGAGGTCTCATTTTGATCTATGGAGCGACTGATTCCACTTGTCAAATTTATCCCTTGATCTATCTGAAAATAGCGTGCCCAACATCATCCTACAAAATACAACCCTGCAATGTTTTTTAAAGTATTTCTTCAGATATGTTATTGAAAGGTTGAGGCAAACAGGCTGCCAGCCATTTTTTCTAAGAGAGATCCCTGGAATGTGCATTGTGGGAATTGAAGGTTGGCCCCCACTTCAGCCTGCTACTGTCAATGCTGTGTCCTGCATCCCTCACATTTCACATGGGGAGGCTAGCAGTTTCTTTATGATACAGAGTCTTAGAACTGGTTATTTTGAAAGACTTTCATGACATGACATACTGAAATCATTGTTGCCATTGTTATTATTTTGCTGAGAAAATAGCTCTTTACAAAATTAGAAGAAATAATGGACCTCCCTATTTCCAGGGTATTATTCTGTATATTTCCTCTTGTATGAGAACATAGTGTTGGTGTTATTAAGAGTAATGATAAGACAATTTGCATAGTTGAAGACATAAGAAAAATATTCATATAAACTATATTTTAAAACTTAAGTAATTTATAATAGATAACATTTTTTAATCATTTGTAAACACTGCTTTGTGTCTGCAATCGTTTCAGAAATAAGACATAAAACTTTGAGTTAATAGTATTAATGAACATGCAATATAAGGTCTATATAAACTGTAAGATTACAGGTTACTATTAGAATTTCAAAACTATCAATGCTTGAATTTTCTTTTTGCATCTTGGAGGGCTTAAGCATTCAAACACATTTCTGAACTGTCATTTCTTCATTTCTTAATTTTTGGTAAAAACATATTTCAGCAAAGTTATCAGAATGAAATACAAATTGCAGTTGACTCTTACTTAACAGACTTTTTAAAAAATTTAATCATAACTAGATAACCTTGCTTGGTAGAAATTTATTATGATCTATTTGGTTTGGGGGATAAAGTAAAGCCACAAAAATTATAATCCAAAGAAAAGCATGCAAAACTGAATTAGTAAATGAAAGCAAAAAAATAAAGCCAATTACACATTCAAGATGGATTCTAATTTCTAATTCAATTCTTCACTACTTTATAGCCTAGAAATGTGTAATAATACTGCTAATGATAAATACTATGTTTTTAGGAAATAAAATAGTTTTGCTTTACATTAATTGTTAGGAATACATGCAGAATGGATTATAGGTCCTAATAATATATACTATATAGTGAAGTATGGTATAAAATATTTATGTGTATGTCAGTATACATATATATTTGAAAGCTCCATAATTCCACATCAAATAATTGGTGGTTTTTAAAAAATGTTCTAGAATTAGAACATGAGAAGCATAAAAATGAACTTAATAATTTTCTTCTTGAGCACCCACTCTTTTTCAGGCAGTCTTTGAGTCCCCCAGATATTTAACACATAATATCAAAAAGTTTGTAATGTACTCAATGGATTCCACACATAGAAGATAAGATGATGAACTATTAAAATATCAATGCAAGGCAGTAACAGCAGAGATGTCAGGAAGGTGTTGCCTAATTAATTTCCAAATGAATGATCTAGACTTTAGTTGTCATTTGAGTTATTAAGGAAAAGGACTCAGACCAAGAGGTGAGGTGAGAGTTTGCAGGGGAGAGAATTGAGTTAATCTTGAATGATTCGCATAGATAGAGAAGGCAAGAAAGTTCACATCTGTTCTAGGAAGTGATTAATTTATTTTCTTAAGTAGCTTTTGAGCTATATGGGGCAAAGAGAAAAGGAATAAATTTAAGTGCTTTTTAAGTTTTGGGGGATCTAATGTACTAGTATGTTACACTAATTAATGAATATTGAACTCATATTTACTGTAGTGTTTCTCCAGCTTAAATTTAAAAATAAAACTCAGTGTCCTACCAGGCAAAATGATTTTATTAAAAAACATTTTTCCCCTAATTTTGTGTTAGGACTTCATGGGAACAGGTTTTTGTTTTGTTTGATTTGCTTTGCTTTGCTTTTAAGTATTATTTTGGTGGCAGGTGGTATGCCTTCAGAAATTTGAAGGAAAGAGCACAAGATATCTGGGCTGGTGCAGGCACTACCCAGTTGAAGCAGGGTTAAGCCTTAAAAAGGTAGCAAAGTTCACTTCTGTTCCAAAGCAGCATAGAAAATGCATATAGAATCCATAGGCAGAGAAGTCAAAGTTCACATATAATCCAAAACCGAGGAAGCACAACTTAAGTGAGGTTAAAGTTGAGCTGGAAAGAAAAATTTGGAAGTGCTTCATAGGATGTTAGAAACATCAGAGATGGCAGAAAAATTAGACCTTGAGTGCAGATGAGAGAGGCTCCTTAGATCATTGAAACTGTGGAATTGTTTTAGGAATTAAAGATCATTTCTACTTTTCTTTAATATTAGATATTTTCTCTATTGTGGGTCAAAAGCAACATCTATGTTAACATTTTTAAAATTTAGAAATAGCATCGCAAACTCTTTTGGCATAATGTTTTTATTTCCCAGTTCTTTGCCATATTTGATAACATAAAACATTAAAAAAAAAACCTGAAGTATTTAGTCACTCACAATGGGAGTAGGGGAAAGAAGAAGATAAGGGAGGGATAGAAGGAATAGATTTGGTATGGAAAATTTTAAACTATTAACTTGCTACAACAATTTTCAGCAGCTTCAAAGAGATGTAGATACATAGCTACTGGAGATGTGCCCTCCTTTTCCTTCTAAAACAGTAGATTCTTTATAATTTGAAAAGGTCATTACTGACAGATGAGGATCTATAGCGTCTTCTGAGCATTTGCATCTGAAAAATATGTGTTAACGAGTGATATTTGAAATTTTTAGAGAATAGTACAAATAGGAACTATTGGAATCATAAACATACTGGGAAAAAGTATAAATAAAGGTATAAAAAAGGAATTTTGAGCTATGCTTCTGTAACTATTTCCAAGACTGAAAACCCATCAGTCTTAGAATGACAGTTTAGTTAAAAAGAATATAAATGGATATTGGACAAAGTAATGAAATAGAAATTTTAAGAATGGGAGTTTATAGGCTTAAGTGGAACATGAATGTTCAAAGAGTATTGAATTGATATGAGAGTTGTTTTTGTCCCTTCTTAATCATAATTATTTTAAATATTTATATTTTGGTGTAGATGGACACAACACAATGCCTTTATTTTTATGTAGTGCTGAGGATTGAACCTGGGTCCTGCCCGTGCTAGGCGAATGCTTTACCGCTGAGCCACAATCCCAGCCCCTTAATCATAAAATTTTGAGTATGATCATTTGTGCATCTTATTTTAAAAAATATTTTATGATAATTTATAAATTATTGTAATACATTTTCCACAAAACTTTGTAGGAATGACTCCTGTTTACCAAGAGAAAGCTATTTTAATCTAGTTTTTGACTGATTTGTTAGGGAGACAAGTTGGCTTATGAGAGAATTTATATTTACTGCATACCATGTATGTGCCAGCTATCTTACATTCCTTTTCTTAATCCTCATAAAAAGGAACTTCTCTATTATACACATGGGAGGTTAACAAGGGTTAAAGTGCTGAAGTTGAAACTCAAAATTTCTTAACAACACAGCTTTCATTTACAGTGGAGTTAGTAATTTATAAAGGTAAACTCTACCAAGTAACAAATTCTGGAAGGTGTCAAAGACAGTGAAATTTTGCATGTCTGTTTCTGTATGTGATACCATTTATACTTTTCTGCACACAGTATCATTTATACGTTTTTAGTCTACTGTGTTGGTTTTCTTTCCCAGACATCTGTAAGGACTATGGACAGTGGTAACCCACCTGGAGTGGGAACACAGGCTGCAGCTGAATCCAGCTCTTATCATCATTGATGACCTGAGCTAGACTCTATCCCAGTCATCCTTGTTTAAAGTATATGTACGCCATTAGAATAAGTACTGCCTATCACACTCTATTTAACAGACATCGACACAAAAGCATTACATGATAATGTACCAAACCCACGTTACCTCCTAGCTTCTCTTGTCTGTGGATACGTGTGTCCTCTATTTTCCTATATTTTTCAGAATGTTTAAGTGCATTTTATAGCCAAATTGATTAATTTTCTTTCTGTTATTAATATTGAAAAGATTCTCCTTATTTTTAAAGTAATAGCCAGAGTTTATTAAGGGATAATATTTGCTAAACATAAAGCATAGCCAATGAATTCAGAGTTTGTTTTTATTCTGCTAAGAAAAGTATTGGAGCATTAAAGAAGAAATCAGAGAAAGTAATGATAATGTTTACTCCAGGAAAGGATAAAGTCTAAAGGGTAGAAATCATGTATGCAGAGTATTATAAAGTCTACTAAAAACTGCTTCAATTCAAAGATCTGGGTTACTTTCAGAGGCCTTTACTCCTACCACTCCCCCCTCGTTTACTTTGAACGAAGAGTGGGGGATTCACTAAATTACTGAAATGGAAATGGAAGAAACCTTTCTGCTTTTAGTCATGAATTAAATCCATCATAATGTATATTTATTGAATGGGTTTAGAAATTCCTTTGTCCCAGAGATTGAAGATTTCAACTTTTTTTTAGACTTGTATAATCTTTGTTTTGCTTAAGACCCTATTCATAGGCATCTGTTATGGTTTATTTTACTTAGGGGAGTTAATCTAAAATGTGCTTCTGAATTTCTGTGTATCTTAATTTGACACTTTAAGAAAACAAAATAAGTCATGCCTGAAATTTGGCATAGCACATGCTTTGTATGTATTATGTGACATACTCCAGTTTTATTGTCAAAAGTCCAGGTTTAAATGTTGCTTTTTAAATTTATTAGTTGATTTGTCTTGAGCAAAGTTATATAACCTCTCTGAGCCTTTTCTGTTTTATTTTCAGCAGATTTTTTTCAATTGAGGCTTCTTATGTGAACCACAAAACAGAGAAAATAATTTTGAGAAATTGTTTTCCTAATTTTCTGAAGGATGCCATTTAACTAGCATAATGGTTGGCTGAGACATTATCATATGTAATAGACATCTTTGAGCATTAGGTCTTAATGTGTTCATGGAACCCTGGTTAAGAAAGGCCAATGGAGATAAAACAAATGTCCAACATTACATCTTTTTGCTACTATTTCTCTCATCAATTGAGAAAACATTTTGTTTTGCAAGATAGAAATGAGTATAGTCAACTAATAATTTTTTTTACCTTTAGTCCCCATATATTTCATCAATGAAAAGATGATTTCCTAGACCTAAAATTAATTTCTCAGATACATACTTCTGAATAAAGCATACTTTTATAACAATAATGAATAGAGAGGACAGAGATGTGTTATCACTTGGACTTATTTAAATCTCTATTTGTGAAAATAAGTTTATGAAATCATATGTTTAGAAAGAAACCTTTATTTAGAATTTTGTAATATTTACTGATAAGGTACTTAAAAGCAGATACTAATTATTGTGCATGCTCTCCATTTTTTCCATAAATTGTATCATCACTCAAGAATGACCTTGTTAGGTGAGGGGGAAGGCAAGAGAGACGTATAGTGCCTCTTGAGAGCAAGTGGAGTGATGCGTATCAGGAGAAGACACTAAAGATTTATTGTCTGTGGCAAAGGAAACACAGATCTCTGCTTGTGCTGTAAGTGTTTTTGACATCACTGCAGTAAAGGTTGACTGGAAGCTATAGGTTAGAAAGTATTCTGCTGGGGCAAAATAATAAACATTCTCATTTTGTTGTTCATATTGAGTTGTCTTGCTGTTTAGTCTTTATGGCACTTAAAACATGAATGATGGCCATGTTGAACCAATCCTTGTTATAAATAGGATCTTGCTTCCAAATCATCAGATTAGCCTAATTGAACTAATATGCAAGAGCAGATTCAGTTATAAGAGGAGGTAACAACATACAGAGCAGCATAATGACTTTTGTCCTTCAGTTCTTATTTTGCTTATAACAACTTTCTTCTTTGTTTTCATGAGTTGGTTTAAAAGAAGATAATGTGGATAATTAATTTAGCCTGAAATTCGAAGGAGGGAGGGAATTAGAGATTCATAGCAACTTGGAATATTATCTATATGTATATGTAAATCTTAAGTAAGTGATTAGGAATTGTGTCCTTTTATTTTGTATGGAATCTGATTCTAAATTTTTAAATTATATGGTTAGCCTATAGAATAAAAACTGTGTGTTCTTTCTCTATCTTTACATAGCAGTAACTATCCCAAACAAATAAATGTCTTCAATTAAAAAATAAGAACAAATCAGAGAGGGATTTGTAATTTACTACCTTTTTTTTTTTTGGTAGTTTGGACAGTTCATAAGAACTACAGGAAAACTGAATTTCCTCTGATGGCTTAGTAGGAACAAATAGACAGATTTGAGATATCTAGAGTATTTTTCCATGATGGTTTTGATGTTCTATTAAGATATTAAAGATCAATTTTTGATTTTCCCAGGTCAACACAATATAACTATAGTGGTTCCTGTGATATACTACCAGATTCCCCTTCAGGATGGAGGATACTCATTTATCTTCACTGCCAAAAGGCTTGGCTGCTGACCATTTTCAGTTCCCTCTCTGAGAAATGCCCCCTGTGAGATCATACCCCTCACCTGGGCTTCCCACATTCAATGACTGGTTGCAAAGACTTAGCCCCCTGATTAATTGTGAACAACTCAAAAGGCCACTCCAGCCTCAGCTCTCCTATAGGATTGGCTAAGACCCCCATTACAACTTGCAAACACAGTACAGATTCTCCCTCTGGCTGTCCTACTTCCTTCACAGAACTGGGGGTGAAGCTCTCCTCGAAAGACTTCTCACATATAAATCTTTGTCTTAAAGTCTGCTTGCAGAGATACATAACCTAACTTGTAACCCACATTACTATCTTGTCATATCTGGGTTCCATTCCTGATTTTACTGTTTACTCAGTGGCCAAAGGCAAATTATTAATCTAAAATTTATTTTTGTTTTTTAAATATTTAAAATGAGGAATTCTATATTATGTCCTTTACCTCACAGAATCATTTGAAAATTAAATAATATAGTATACCGTACCCTGGTAAACTGACTCAAAAGGTTTTAAACATACACTTTTGTTTTTTAAAATTACAAATGATAAAGGTTTATCATGCTTATTATCATATTTCCAAAATTGGCATCCATGTTTCTCAATGTCACACCCTACATATTACCACTTTACCCACTCTACTATGGAAGAGCTTCTTCTCTCTATTTTATCTTTATTTCTTTTTTTCTTTTGTCTTTTTAAAAAGTTTTTAGGATATTATTCAGTCTACTGAATAATGTGTAGGTGTAGGAACAAGTATTAAAAAAGGACAGATTGAACTCGGGAGCATTTATTTAGAGACAGGGTCTCACTGAGTTGCTTAGTACCTCACTTTTACTGAGACTGGCTTTGAACTCATGATCCTCCTGCCTCAGCTTCCCTAGCCGCTGGGATTACAGGCGTGAGCCACTGCCCCCGCCTCTCAGCTTTATTTTATGTCATATTATACTCTACTTCACTTTTTTGTTAGGATTAAATCAATTAGTTAATAAATGTGAAATACTGAGAACATTGCCTGGCTTAAAGTAAATATCCAATAAATGCTAACAACTGTTATGTCCTTAATAACAATACATTAGCAATCAGTGCATTTCATTCAATAAAATGATGTAAGATGAATGATGGTTTACATGAAAATCTGGAAGCTGAGATTATGAATATTTGACGCGTGAGATTATTCCGTGGTTGGACCAGCTACTGCTACATAAACCATGGGGCATATTCCCCAAAATAAAATTTTCATGTTGAATTTTGTACATTTAGCTTAGCCTGCTGAGTAGTCTTTAATTGAACAAGAAAATCTCTGCATATGTGCTTCCTCAACGTTGTCTTTAGTGGTCAATAGTCTGTAGAAGAAATGGGGCAGAAAGCTGAAAGAACTTCATGCTTCTTCCTAGGTAACTGTGGTGAGGAAGAGTCTATTTCCAGGAAAGCTGCTTGAAATTAAGCCTAGATACATGGGTCACACAGATAATGTTTGAAAAAACCAAAATGTATCTGTTTCTTAATACATTTATGCTTGATTTTTAGAACACGTAAGGATAGAAACTTGTGTCATCATCAGGCAATGACAAAACAACTTTGTAATTTTAACTAAACTTCTTTATCTACTTGTTGGCAGGAGTTAATCACTGTTTCATGGTAACCTCAAGCTCTAGGGAGAGAACATTGAGCTGGAAAGGAGAACCAAAGGGGCAGAAGAATCTGCCAGCAGTGGTGGACATGATTAATGTAGTCAAAAGATTAACAGACTATTGAAATTAAAATTGCCACCATAAAGCATGTGATACCAAACTCACAAATTTGTGTGTATCAACCATATGGGTCTATGGCTTAAGTCAATAGCTGGCTTCTGTATTTTAAGAGTTGTAGTGTAGGCTATTTTTTAAAAAATTGTGAAGGCTGAAAAAATATTTTATTTGTCACAAAACTAGAAATAGGCACTTAAGTACAGGAACTTGTGTTCATTTCCTCCCCCGCCCCCCACCCCAAGCAGTGCAGTACATCATTCTTTTGGTACAGTGCCAGAGTGTGATGCTGTAAAAATCTGAACATTTTTCTCCTACTACAGCAGTTTAAAATGGTCTTGTGATTTAATGGTTTTTAATGAGTATAGCACTAGTAATTATTCCTATATATAATGCAATATATTAGCCACCATGGATAACAAAGTAGCAATACTCAAGGTAATGCTACTTTTTCAGCATTATTTAAATTTTTCTGTAGGGACCAAATTGGATATAGAGAGTTTGGCATGAAAATGCAGAAGTATTTTGGATACATTTAATGGGCTTGAATTCTAGAGCCCTGTCCTTTTTCTGCTAGATTGCCACTGTTCTGTGGTTCACAAAGATATCATCTAGAGGATAATACTTTGTAATTTTTATAAGCAGCACTACCAGTGATATTAAGTTTGCAAAGCCTCTGGTAGATTCTAATTAGCCTGATTCAAACTAAGAAATGAATGGCACTTTGCCTTCAGAGTTAGGAAGAGAAGTGATTGGTTTATTTCAGTGTTCTTTCTTTTTGACCATCTCTGTCTAAATAGTGGATAATAATGCTTATAATGTACCTCATGATGACTTTTACAAAGAATTGAAATACCAAATTCCTGGAAATGAGTAATGGCTAGAGCAATCATTTATGATTAAAAACTAGATAAAATAGCAAACAAATATCAAAATATCATTTCTTATTTTTACTTTGAATCAATATATTGTACTATTTAAGATGCACTAGTACAATGTTGAGTACTTAATTGATGCTCAATATGCACTTAATCACTCAGGTTATTGCTTAGAAACAGATAGCATTTTATGATTTGTTTTTAGTTTAGATAATGAAACAATTCAGTTGTGGGAGAATGGCATAACTGAGGCAGTTTTTCTATCAGGGTAGATACAATTTACAAATTAGAGCTCAAAAAAATGGCCCAAGTGAGTGGCAGAAAAAGTTGCTTCCAGATACAGTTTTCTATGGATGTTCTACAGTGAGACTTTCAAGGAAGATGTGCCCAAATGCAGTTAATTAGAAACGAGCCACACTAGCCTAAACATTTATGGATATTGCAAACAATCTTCCAGAGAATTTCTTCTGCCCAATTTTGTTCCGTTTTAGATCATTATATCCAATTGGTTTTCTAGGATCTTACTTGAGCCAAATCCGAATCTTTGGAGGTTTCCTCTTACTAGTAATTGCTTCATTAAGAATGTGAAATGGGCACCTTGCTTTCTTAATGCCACTGTTGAGGCTGTGGTGATTGAGTCCTAGTCTTCATAACTGAATTAAATGCTTAATTAAGTTTATCTTTCTTTAAAACTTTTTTTATTAATTAAGAGTAAAGCAGAAAATTATTAATACATTTTCCTCCTTTGTAACAAAGATTAAAATGAGAAATGTCTTTAAACAGTGGAACAAATGGATAATCAAATTATTCACTGACTTTGTGCCTAGCATTATACAAAGAGAAAGAAAATATAAAAATATGAGTATAGTTCTTACTCATGCATAGTACTAGGTAGGAATGACTATAAGTGCAAAAAGGTCTTTATAATTCATAGTATAATAAATAACCAGTGCTTAAAGTGAATTAGTTTAATATCATATCAAAATTTAAAATTAATTGCTTTCTGATTATGTTATGTTAGTTTTTTCCTCTTCTTTATCTTTTTGCTTTAATGTCTTTTCCTAGTTCTCAAGATAAACTTGAATTCTGTTGTAATATTTCACTAATGTCTTCTGTCAACAACGATATCTGAACTTTAATGAAGAAATAAATTAGCTTCAAAGGAAAAGGAACTTTTCTAGAATTAGAAAAAGGAAACATTTCGGTTTGGATGTGAAAGCAAAGGAAAAACTTGTATCTAAGCTGAATTCTCAAGCAGTCTGATCAATTTTAGTGCTGAGATTTTTATGCAAGAGAATGGTCAGAGTTTAGGAAGAGAATAGCCAAATCCTGATAGCAGGGCTGAAAATAAGGCAGGTAAATATCATTGTGTCATTTAAAATTTTTTCTGAATGGAGATATGGAGATTGATTAAAAGTCAGCAGAAAAAAATGCCCATAGACTAAATAATGATATCATTTGTAGTACTTATCTAACGCTGACAGCTGATACATTTGAACTCCTTTCAAAAGCAGCATCATAATGATGTGTATTTATTTGCTCCTTGCATTTAGAACTATGAACAATATCTCAGATTTAGATTTTGTGACCTCTAATCAGGCTGTACACTTGTCAAATCCTAATTAATTTTATTTTCTTACAACTTCCAACAGGGTTCATAGTTTTGATGCTTTTATTTTGGAATAGGCATTCACCAGTTATGAAAGATTCTAGTGGGAGCTAAGTCTTCTCCTGAGAGCTCATTAGTTCAAGGGTTACTCCTTCCTGTGGCTGTACAACATCTGGACTGTACCTCAAATACACTCCATTTTATTGTACTTAATGTGAAATATCAAAATGTTACTTTTGGCCAACTTACACATGAATGGCCATAGCCGAACCATCACTCAGTCACATTTTATCAATTCCCAAGTCCTTTGATGTAGTATAAAAATGTTTTAAAATTTCTTCACATTACAGTGTTTATAGCCCAAATAAATAAAACTTCCTTCCCACCTAATCTTACATACTTATTCATGTGATTAAAACATCAATGTACTTACACTTTGGTTTTTACTTTGCTTCCTCATATTAATGTTCTGACCAAGCCTTAACCCTAACTACTTCTCCTTCTGGCATTGTACCCAGTTTTAGGTCCCTTTTCTCCAGTCCACATGGCCTGTGAGTTTCTCTTCTTTAGGTTCAGGATTTCTCTCCAGCTAGTCGGCCCCTACTCTTTGACACTACTTCATTTTCATATTTGTGATCTGTGATATCCCACTACAGGCTATGTATGATTTCAGGAACACTGTGTGGTTGAGCACATTGTGTCCTATGTAGATGTGGAAGCAGAGAGAGTAATGTGGGGAGGGGGACTGGCTGTGGGGGACACTACTGAAATCCACCTGACTTATCTGGCCAGGCTGGGGCAGCCTAGAGGAGAGGATATATATATATATATATATATATATATATATATATATATTTATATTTATATATATTTATATATATTTACATATATATTTATATATATATTTATATATATATTTTTTTTTTCTAATGACCAGGATGGTGTTTTATTTATTTTTAAAATTTTTGTAAAGGGAGCATATAATTTTCAAATTGTATGTATTAGTAAGTAAAGGGCATGTGCTTTAGCTTTAGGGGATTGTTGTAAACTACTTGGCGATAGCCAGCTCTTTTCAGTAGTGTTCTTAAAGAAAGACCAAGGTCACTTCTCTAAAAGTAGACAAGATCTATAAAAGAACTGCTGGGTAGTCAGATGTTTCTTTGGTTTAAAACTTGATTCATTGAGTTTTTGGGGGGGTTGTGTTTATTCTAATATCTGTTTTTGAAGTTTTACTTAAAACAATTCTGTAGGTTGAACTATTTACTAGTTTAGTTCTATTAGAAGGAAATAGTAGTCATGACATATGGCATTTATTTAATGTTTATCCTGAGCCAGGCTTTGAGTTTTAAGTGAATTTGCAAAATTGAAACAGTCACCCTATGAGGCAGGTGGTATAATATTACCCACTTAAAAATGAGGAAAACTAAAGTGAAAATAGTATATTCTTCTAGGTCAAATGCCTGTTTAATGAGAGATTTGTTTTTTTATAGAGAAGGAGCCTATAGTGCTGTCATCTTATTCTAAAGCATCGAAAGTCACTCACTGACACTCTCTTCACGGAAACTTTATTCTGTTGCTTTTCCCATGCACATTTTTTTTTAATATACTACAGTTCATATCTGAGAAAAAATTCAAAATTGTTAATGGTTAATTACCTCCAACAATTTGATTCAATGGTAAGATTACAATTGAAAATAGTAATTTTGTACGTGTGTGTGTGGAATGCGGTAAGATAAAATACATAAATAACTAAAGAGGTAAATATTTTTCTAACTTTTTCTTATTATAAAACATATGTACTTATTAAAGAAAATTACAAAAGCTTCAGAAGGTCAAAGAAGAAAAAAGTATCTTATAACATCATATAAGCAAAAATTATTAAAGAAAGCATTAGCTCCCCAGTTTTTCTCTGAGTCAGTTTTTAAAATACAGTTGAAACTATGCATTTTTACTAATTTCTGTCTTGCATTTAAGTTATCTTTTTTTAAAATATTATTGTATTTTTCAAATACTCAAGTGACATTTTACCAAGTAGTTTTATAAGTAGATTGGAGTTAGCTTTCATTTGGATATTTAATGATTTTCCACCATGGGAAGAAAACTAACATGAATGCAATCAGGAGTACAGTAATTCCTTTATATCTGAAGTTTTGTTTTCATTTTTTCAGTTTCCTGTGGCCAACCACAGTCTGAAAATATTAAATGAAGACCTTCAGCAATTAACAATTGATGTTTCAAATTTTATGTCTTTCTGAGTAGTGTGATGAAATCAAGCATTGTCCTACCCTGTGCTCTCTGGACATGAATCCTCCTTTTCAGCATGTCCACGCTGTATATGCAGCCTCCCTGTTAGTCACTTGGTGGCCTTCTCAGGTATCAGATCAACTGTCCCTGTGCTTGTGTTCAAGTAATCCCTATTTTATTTCATAATGCCCTAAAGCACAGAGTAGTGATGCTGGAAATTCAGATATGACAAAAGGAATCCCTAGAGTGCTTCCTGCAAAATTTATAGCCATATTGTATGAGTAGGGTTTAGATCAGATGGAAAATGCATTTAATTGTGCATATATTGAAAAAACACAGTGTAATAAGATTTGGTACTACTCACAGTCTTAGGCATCCTCTGGGGGTCTTGGAACATATCCCTAGCAGAAGAAGAAGAAGTACTGTACTTATTCCAAATTGGATATTTTCAAGGAGAAAATAAATAGGTTTATGATGAAGAATTATCACAATCCCCAAAGAGAATGCATTAGTCCTTAAGCAATTAAGGTTGTTGAGAACTGTTTAAATAACTGCAAGGGAATCCTTTCTGTACTACTATTGTTACCCTCCTGGAACATCTCCTTAACTAAACTTCTTGCTCTCTTAAGACCAAAGCATGTGATAGATTTCTAACACTTCTCTCTTCTTGGTGTTACTCTTCAGGAAACAAACTTAACTGTAGGATAGACAAAAAAAAGACTATTAAACAAATTTAGTTTTATTCTTTTTTGGCTTATATTTAAAATTTAACAAAATATAAATGTTAAAGGGCTTAGTTGCATTAATCTGTATAATGGATATTTGATGGGCATTCCATCTTTAGAGTACAGTGATATGACATGATTAAAAAGAAAAAGAGAAAATATTAGTTAAAATAGCATTTATCTGTAGTTCACAGTAAATTAAAATGTGCATCAGAATAGTGTTAATTAAGTGAGAATAGGTTATATATGAGGGCCTTTGTTTTCTTTAATATTCTTTCACTTGACAATTTATTTTCAGACACTGAGAGAAATTAGCGAACAAGGAAGAGATCCTGTCTCTGTTCTTGTGGAGTTTATCTCTAGCTCAGGAGACAAACAGTAAACAAATATTCGAAATACATATGGAATGTGAAGTCATAGGAAGAATGATATGAATGAGAATAACTGGAGCAAGGGATATTTTGTTGTATTCACTAGTGAATGATGGTAACTTCACGTAGCATGTGATATAAACAAAAATATATAGTAAAGAAGTAGAGAATGGCTGGGAAGAGTTTACAGATATTCAGATATACATGAATACTTGAATGCAGTACACAAACTACATTATCCTCAAGTAATACAATTTCTAAGGATATATCATTTATCAAAATACCATCTAAATTAATGTATTTGTGGCAAATAAATTAAATATGCTCGTTTACTTGAGAATTTCTATTGTTGATTTGGGAACAAACAGTGAGCTCTTTCAGTTGCAGCTTTAACCTTGCCAATCACAGACTTCCTGTAAGTGCACTGCAGTTATTTGGAACCTTTTCTGGGTTGGCATTGGCATTCTTTTGCTAGATTACATTTATGCATTAGTGCCATCTGTGCCTGCTGCACCTTCTGTGAGTTAGCCCTGGCCAAATGACTGGCATTTATCTGGAAGTGGAGGGGGAGAGAGAGAAAGAGAGAGAGAGAGAGAGAGAGAGAGAGAGAGAGAGAGAGAGAGAGAGAGAGAGAGGGGAAAGATCCTAGAGCATCTGACTCACTGTTGGCACAAGTGGAATTTAGGAAAGGAGACACATTGGTAAGCATAAAAGATTTGCAGCTGGTGTCCCTGACTTCAACCCTTATAAAGCTATCTCTATTCATTTGTTCTCTCTTACAAATAAAATATAATAGCTATTTATTTTTAGCCTGTGAAAATGCAAACGAAGTTAAAATCAAGCATTTAAATAAGGAAATACAACAAAGCACATTTGCAAGAATTTCAAGTTGAGGAAAATTATGTACAATTTGAATATGTGTGTACTTCTCATGTGACAGTGGATATACATAACGCGTAGTTTAGTTTAGTTGGTTAGATTTGGTAGATCACTTGAAGGGAAGGTCTATTTTGATCAATGTGTTGAAATGTAGACTTAATTTTACAATTATATTTAGGAAAATTATGGCTCTATATTCAACATAAAATCAGGATACTGAATTATTCTGTAGACTCTTTCTGAGATTATGTTATTTAAACCATATGGTATTACTAAATAGATCAGCAACTCCCATACCTTCAACAAGCTATAAATGGAAATAGATAAATAATTCTCTGATCAGTGAAAAATAGATGCTGATCAGTTTCACCGCATTTATGCTATATTTATTTTTAATCTTATACCTATTTTTAGTGTGCTTGATTATCTGGTTTCCATACTATTGGTAAATTAAAGGCAGTGAAATAAAATTGGGGCAGAGGGGATCCTAAAAATAGATACAACACAATAGTGAGGAAAAGGAGAAAATGAGAAAACAGACATATGACTCAGCCAGGCATCACAATATGGAGTTATTTCGTGCAAGGAGAAACAGCTTCATATTCCCCAATATGCCCCAAGGACACTGTTGGACTGCATCCTTGTATAATAATCAATATTCATAATTACAAAGCTTTGTCTTCAATATGAGAACATATGCAGGCAACTCATTTTAGGAAGAGGGAAATGTGAATACATTCTTGAAAAGAGTTTCCTGCAACATGAAAATACATAATGTTTTAGGTTTTAATGTAGTTAATCAATGGCTATCCTTGTGTGCTAACTTGTATTGAACTTTTGGTTCCGGAGACCAGCGTTCACTTTCTATAGTCTTAAATAGGTAAGATCAACAACACATAAATATTTATATTCATTTTCTTAATAGTCCTCATATTTAATTTATAATGTGTTTAGTTCCTCTATTCCTACGGGATTTTAAGTTTCATAAATATAGGTATTTTTTTCTGCAATTCCATCAAGTTATATTTCATTATCTGTGTATAATTTTACAATATCTATATAAATATCCAAGATACAGAATTTTATTGGTTATGATAATAGGTCATAAAGGTTAAATCTTCTGGTCCAAATCCTGGATCTGCCATTTATTTGCTGTGGAAATTTAAGTTAACAACTTACCCTCTCTGAGCAGCCATTTCTTTATCTATAAATTTGGTATAATAATACATGCCACAAGACCATTGTGAAGACTGAGTAATCCCAGCACTTATAAAGCCCCTAGAAAAACACTTGATATTTTATAAGGAATAAGTCATATGATCGTTAGTCATTAATATTATTATTAGTGTTGGAAAACTATGGATTATATTAATGTGTAATATAGTTGGCTATACTTCAAATTGTATTTTTCAAAAATGATTGCAACTCGCTTTTCTGCTTTGCTCTTTTATATGTATTTAGATGTATATCAGTTTGGAATGGTCTCCAGTAGCACAGAGGTATTGTTCTGTTAGCCTAGGGAAATGCCTTAGTATTGCTCTCTAGGCGGCGGGGCCTTTCTCTGATGGAGAAATTAGTGGTTATAGCAACATTATGAACAGCTAACCACATCTTTGTTTTTTCACTAACAACATTTGGAATCTTCACATTTTTTTTTGTCTCTGGTGGCCAAGTCTGTGAGCCCAGTAGTGGTCATCTATATTCACCAGATGGTAGGCAGTAGGGAAGAAGATCCCCACGAAGGCCAACTTAAATGACTGAGGGAACAGAGCCAGTAAAAAACCAGCACCTCCTTTGCCTCCCAATCTCAACTATTAGGATAAATGTTCCATTCTGGATTACGTATTTTCCAGTTATGATGAGCATTCTGCTGGGATTAGGATAGTAATATTTTTAAAATATAATTCAGTTAACTTTTGATATGATGTGTTTTCTTGGCTGTAAGCTTTGCAAAAATATATATTAAGCAATATTTTTTACATGTCATCATTAGTTTTAAAATGAATTGCTTGCTGCATGATGAATAAAATACTCATGATAAATATATTTATAGATGACCATGGGTTAGTAATTGGTGATAAAAGGTTATCATATCTTTTAAAATTAATTAAATATTCATTTCAACACAAATCTTTTATAATATTCCTTACTTACGTTAATTATTACTGGTATATGGTTTTTTTATATATGTGAATCTTAAATTTACCTCATCATTCAATTCTGTAAATTGTAATAATATTTCAGGTTTTCAATTGCTTTTAAAATCCTATAAATAATGACAATGTTTTTTTAATGGGGTAAAATATATATAACATAAGGTTTGCCATGTTAACCATTTTGAAATGCATCACCCCATAGCATTGAGTGCATTCACATTGTTGTATAATTATTATCACCACCAAAATCCAGACCTTTATCATTATCTCAAAATGAAACTCCATGCCCATTAAAGAATACTTGCTCACTTTTCCTCCCCAAAGCCTGGTAACCATTATTTCATTATCTGTCTATGAATCTGACTGTTTTGGGTTTCACATGTAGGTGGAATTGTGTAGTATTTTCCCTTTTGTGCCTCGTTGTTACATCTAACATGATGTTTTCAGAGTGTTCCCATGTTATAACATATATCAGAATTTCATTCCTTTTTTAAGGATGAATAATTGTCCATTGTGTTAATGTGTCACCTTTTGTTTAATCATTTATTCTCAGATATTTGAATTGTTTCCACCTTTGGCTATTGTAAGCAATGTAGTGGTAAGAACGGAGATACACATATTTGTTGGGATCCCTGATTTGCCTTCTTTTGGGGAATTGTTGGTAATTCTGTATTTAATTTTTTGAGTACCCGTCACTCAGTCTTCCATAGTGAGTACTTTATTTTACATTTCCATCAGCAATACACAAAGATTTCAGTTTCTCTACATATTCCCCAACACTTGTTCTTTTGTTTTTCTTGTTCTTTTGTTTTTCTTTCTTTTCTTGAAATAATAGCCATATTGATGGTGTGAAATGGGGTGGAAATTTTTAAAAATTTCTTCTTTTCTTCTTACTGCACTCCCCCATTTTAAACAGGTAATATACACTTCTTTTTAAATTTAATAATATATTTAAGATATACAGCATGATACCTTATCTACCTATACACAGTGAAATGAATGCTACAATCAAATAAACATATTCATTATCTTCCACAGGTACCTTTCAGTACGTGTCTGTGTGTGTGTGTGTGTGTGTGTGTGTGTTGCCAGTACCTAAAATCTCTTAGCTAATTTTTCCATACAATAAATATTATTATCTGTAGTCCTCATGCTATATATCTTGAGACTTATTCTCCCTGTAAATTTGTAACTTTTTGATCTACTTCTTCATATATCTTCCTCTTCCCTGATCCTGGCAACTACCCACTACTCTGTTTCTATTTATTTGAATTTTCTAAAAAAGATTCTGCATATAGGTGAGATCATACAGTATTTTTTAACTTCTTCCTTATTTCCCTTAGTATAATGTCTTACACATTCAACCATGTTGTTGTAAATGGCAGGATCTCCTTCTGAAGGGCTGGATAGTATTCCTTTCTACATATACTATATTTTCCTCATCTGTTCATCCATTGATAGACACTTAGGTTTTTTCCATATCTTGGGCATTTCAGATAATGCAATGTACATGGGAGTGCTTTCTGCTCAGGCATTCTGCTTGACATAAAAATAAAAGATAAAAGACTTCTGTGATAAGATATGGTAACCTCAAACAGATTTCCTATATAAGAAATGTAGTTGGACTTCTTCGTTCATTTAAAAATATCTACAGACTTGTTATGTTCAGCGGTCTCCACATTTGATGAAATTGATTTATTTTTACAATAAAATAGTTACTTTAACATGCAAGTCTTTACAGATCTTTATAAATTTTCATTTTCCTTTCTAGGCTTAAAATCAAATCTCCTCACTTGCCTCAATATGGCAATCCCCCTCTTCTGCCTACCATGTTAGCTAACATAACCTTCTAAATTGTGGGTTGCCATCAGGTTTATAAAATGGTAGAGGTAGAACTCAGACTTACTGACATTAAGTTAGGCACATTTTCTATTTCATTGGTAACATTGTATAATAAATTTATAAAAATAGAAGTGGTTGGGACTGCTATTTTTAGGTAAATTGAAAATCCTCATTAACTAAATTTCCTCAAAAACATACACAAGAACATATGAACCATATATGGATTATTGATTCTTGAAGATACAGATTTTCATTCAAGAGTATTTGATTTATTGAGAACAGATTAATCACTATAAATTCAGCAGACCCTTGGTAATATTGAATGTTGGCCATAGTTTTCATTTTTAATATCAAGTTTAATATACAATTCTCCCAAGGCAAAGAGCATAGGACATTGAAATAATTGTTTAAGGACATGCTGATTAGTAGTATTTCCCAAGTCCATTTATTTTTCACTTTTTAAAAAATTTGTTCTAATTAGTTATACATGACAATAGAATGCATTTTGACACATCATACATAAATGGAGTATAACATCATTTTCTGGTTGTACATGATGTAGAAGCACACCAGTCATGTAGTCATATATGCAATAGGGTAATAATGTCCAATTCATTCTATTATCCTTTCTACCCCATGCCCCCTCCCCTCCCTTCACTCTCCTCTGCCTAGTCCATTTTTAAAGGTAAAATTTCTCTTTTCTCATAAAAGTGAAAATTAATTAAAAAAAAAGCTTTACAAATTCTTGTCTGGAGAACAGCTGAATCATGTTACTTTTTGTCAGAATCTCAAAGCTTTTGCACTCATGAACACCACCTATGTGATCATTTAAATATGTAGAGGAAAGTTGTTCCACTGATAGTACTTTGTGCTACTGCTAATGAATTTATTCACCGACTCATTTCTAAAGGTATTATTTTTAATATCAATCAGAAGTGACTCTGGTCACACAAAATGAAGGACTCAATATAATCCTTTTATATCTGGGAATGAATTTTGGAGAACTTAAAGAATGAAATTTCAACTCTAGAAATTTTAAGTCTTATAAGTTGGCATTCTTATAGCAGAAAGATTCTGTTCCTATTAGTTTTTAATCTTGTTAGCCTGCATCATTTGAAATTACTATAAAGTAATGCATTTTTATGGTGTTATCTTTTTAACCAATATTTGTGCCTGGAATTCAGATTTGCTTTTTCTTATTTCCATATGCTCTGTTTTAAACATATGTTAAGTTGTATATTTAAAACTAGACATACCAAAAAAACCCACATAAAAATATGTTTTCTTCATTATCAAAGTCTTCAGTGCCATCATCATTGAGCGGGGGCAGGTGGGGGAAGAGAGTAGAGTGAATGTAAGTTAAGTCTGTAAAACAGACTTTTAATAGCACCAAATAGAATGAACAGCTGGCTTTCTTTTTGCAAGGTGCATTGATGTTGTCAGAAGAGACTAAATAAAAATGCTGATACAATTGTCCATGTTTGGGGTTTGCCAACATGAGAATGTTTTATTCATTCAGCCTTCTCCAAGTTGCGAAGATTGGTGTTGACTTTGATGGAAAAATAATGATATAATTTAGAATGACTGATCTTTCACATTTAAATCTTTAAAAAAAAGTGCTGCTGGAGTTGGATTTTTCTCAGGGATACCATCGGAACAAAACGTTACATTGTCATCTCACATAGCCATTCTATCTGTGATGGTAGGGTGTTAGGTTAAGTGTGACAGTTCAGCATAGCTTTTATTATGGCATTTCACTGATTCATGACTACTAGGACTTTTTGTTTGATTGTTTCAGTCACCAAAGAGATATTTTCAAGTGACAAGGTTTTAAAATTGATTTTCCATTGTTTCACTTAAAAGGAGTGCCAGAGGTTGAATTCAAAGGAAGCAGGTTTATGAACAGTAGATTTGTTTTCCCACTTGTAGTTTTGTATTCTTTCATGTTCCTAACCTTAAAGAATGTCTGCCTTCTATCCCTGCTGGAGAATTTCTAATTTTTCTGATAGTTTCTCACCAAAGGAAGAATGACTCTGTTGACACATTGTAGATTAAGGACTTTTTCAATTAATTTTAATAAGATACAGAATTGAAATTAGTCCATCAAATATGTTTTATTATTTGAAAGAAAGTTTCATTATTTTTAGAAATCCCAAATTTTTACTTTTTGAGGAAGGGTCCAGCACCTGAACAAAATTTTACATTTGTTAGTAAATGCCATCAATATTGAGAGCATTTAACAGATATTTGTTTGGGGAAATCTGCATGTGTATATATATATATATATATATATATATATATATATATACACACACACACACATACATACATATACCAATTTATATATATATATATATATATATATATCAATAAATATAGAATGATTCTTCCTTGATACGTTACTTGATTGATCTCTGGAATTTCATCAACATATGGAGAAAGAGAGGGACTACTGAGCTACTTATGTGAAGAAAAATCACATTTTTTCAAATATTGATTTCTTTGACAAGGAATAACAGAAGCATAGAAGGAAATAAATGTCTGCAAAATCAGTTAACTGGGCATCAATTTAACATTTTCCACTTCATGATATGTGTCCATGTGGTTGGGCTGCTCATAAAAACCACTTCCTGCTTGTCAAAACTTGTGCTGTATTTAGATTTAAGAATCACAATGGACCTAGCATATCTACTTTCATTTCTGCCTGCTCTGTTTGTTGGTGACTTCCAGCATAAAACAGACCCCACTTTCTACCATCTGCTGTCTGTTTAGGATTGACATCAAGTTCAGTTCCTCTCTGATGCCCACTTGTTTCCCAGTTTAGAACTCGTCCATCTTGCAGCTCTGCCTCTTCCCTACTTTGCCAGCCCTTGGGCCACACATAGGAAGCAGGACCTGAAGGCCTGCTTGAATATTCATGTGACAAAGTAAGCCAGGAAGACATTTGCCTATGGAATGATCACTGCTATTGCTTAATTACAAGTCAGTTAGCAAAAACTGAAGTGTAAATTCAAAGTTTTGTGTTGATAATTTTGGATAAGCCAACCATTGCGTTTTATTTTGCAGCTTGCTCACCATTGTTATTAAATAGAAAGTTCCAAGATTCACAAAAAAAGATAATATCAGTAATAAGTTCCAGGTCAATATTGGCTGCATAGTTCAAATTTGATATTTCAATTGTTCATTCAGCAGGATGTTAGCACTTACACTTTAAGATGAGTGCTGTCTCCAGCATATGTAAAATGGTAATCAAGGAAAGCTACCATAGATAGGCGGGTGGACCAATGGTACAGAATAGAGGACACAGAAGCCAATCCACAAAACTACAACTATCTTATATTTGACATCAAGTCAAATATAAGACTTGATGTCAAATATAAGTCTAGGAAAACAGATTGACTTTAAACAAATAGACTTTCTTGTTAAAAATAAAATTAGAGGAGTTCTGATGCTGAACTAACTTCAATATAATGTCAAACTATATCACTTGTATTAGAATAATTATATTATTTTTACTTTGGAAAATTACTGGTATAGAAGATCAGAATTTATCTAAGCTAAGTTTATATCCATACCTATGTAACTCATATGCATGCAAGACTATGTATCTGTCTATCTACCTACCTCCTATCTATCTATTTTCTATTTTGTACCCAATAGTTGATTTGTACATAAATCTAAATTCCTTTTTCTGATTCTATAACTTATATGGAGCAATTACATAGAAACATAAAATGAATATATAGGGGTTAAAAAATCAGCCATCATTTTTTGTTGTTTGGCTCTAAAATGTGTATGTCTGTGGCATTTTTGATTTTCATGAATCAACCACCAGACTATTCTTTGTACATAAAGAAAACTTAAGGACTAGGGCTAGGGCTCAGTGGTAGAGCACTTGCCTCACATGTTAGAGACACTGGGTTTGATCCTCAGCACCACATAAAAATAACTAAGTGAAATAAAGGTATTGTGTCCAACTACAACTAAATAATAAATATTTTTTTAAAAAAGAAAACTTAATACAGGTTAAGTTTTAATCAATTAGTATTTGGAGAAGTATCACCATTAAATCTCTACTTATATAAAAATAGCTGAATGCTTGTATGGGTAAAAATATTTTTAGTTTGAAAGTTAACAATTTTTATTTTGTTGCAATTGGTCATATCTCTAGAAATGGTTTAATATTTCCATAATTATTTTAAAATAAAATAAGTTTGGTAAATCACATGAATTCTCTCAATACCTAATTTTGTAGGAAAAAATATGTATTGCATGTTAAATTTTTGCTCTGTGATGTTAACAACAGATTAAGAATTTAAGTCAAGAAAGTCACTAGCAAAAGTATTTTCATGCCAGCATTCTTCCATACTGAGCAAATTAATTTGTTGTATTTTCAACTTAGACTAGGAATGCCTATATTGACAAAGGGCAAAATTAATGCACACTTAGTTTATTCTAAAGTTGTGAGCAAGGAATCCCCATTAAATGTAGCCATTAATCAGCAAAATGACATCTGGGTCACAGAGGCATCTATCTTGCAATATAAATATCTGTAAGCTATGTATGCAGGTTTGTTCAGACTCACATATATACATAACAGCAGGATAGTCTTCATGCCATTACTAGCCTAAGTTTAGTATAGATAAATGATACTTGAAGTTTTGTTCTCTGTGATATAAATTTAGCAGTAAGTGTAGTCATTTGGCTGCTGCTGTAGCAGTTTAGAATATAGAAGTATAATATGAAGAGTCTTAATTCACATTACTTATGTTATAAAAAAAGCTTATTGTCACTTTATATCATACATGTAAGCATTAGTCTGTGATAAATATTGAAAATTAAGTCCTAACTTTGGGGATTTAAATGTCTTTTATTAAATATATAAGATGACTTCAGTAATTATTTAAAATAGGTTTTCCTAAGTGTGATAAAAATACCAAAGCCTAAATTTGTTCTCCCCAAACTGACTGTATGTTATACATACACCTTCTACTAAGACTACATGTCTGGAAGTGTTGGCTAAAGACTTGCTATGATGAAAGAAAAGAGATTCACAGGAATTAATTTGCCAATTAAAATGTAGGAATGTTTTTCATAAAAATTGTTTATTTCTAATTATTTCAGAAATTAATCTATAATTGTCTTTCACAGTGAAGCTTTAAAAATTTTACATTTCTACAAAGTATTTTAGTTGATATTATCCATAAGGTATCAATTTGAAAACTAGAGGAAAGTTTTTAATATTTGCCCTTTTGAGGGAAGATACTGATAAATAATCATGATTCATCTCATATTAGCAGGAAATTTAGCTATTTGAAAAATGATTCAAAGAAAGAAGGCTACTTTTAAGTAGAAATAAGTGATGAATAATGATGGTGGAATATGATGATCATTACTATCCAAAGTACAGGTATGAAGACACAAATTGGTGTGAGTATACTATGTATACAACCAAAGATATGAAAAATTGTGCTCTATATATGTAATAAGAATTGTAATGCATTCTGCTGTCATATATAAATACAAAATAATAATAAAATTTTTAAAAAAGAAATAGTTGATGAAAATCTGTGTACATTAAGTACAGACTGAATCTATCAACATATTTTACTTAACTTTTTGATAGGGACAACATGCATTGTTTAA
Source organism: Urocitellus parryii (assembly GCF_045843805.1). Taxonomy (NCBI): domain Eukaryota; kingdom Metazoa; phylum Chordata; class Mammalia; order Rodentia; family Sciuridae; genus Urocitellus; species Urocitellus parryii. The sequence goes on from NC_135540.1 coordinate 81,964,367, forward strand.
GGGTCCCCAAAGTGAAGGTTTCATTCTTAGACATAACTTAGCTAGGGCTAAATCATTGTATTACTCAAACAAATAATTTCCCATGTTAATGATGTGTAATCATTCAATATTTCTCTTTAAATGTGTCGAAAGCAGTTGGGTAAATCAAATGAATTCTCTTAATACCTAATTTTCTAGGAAAAATATGTATTGCATGTTAAATTTTTGCTCTGTGATGTTAACAACTGAGGTTAAGAATTTAAGTCAAGAAAGTCACTAGCAAAAGTATTTTCATGCCAGCATTCTTCCATATTGAGCAAATTAATTTGTTGTATTTCCAACTTAATTGAACAGTAGTGATGTAATGTGCCATTCATTTGGATTTTTATAACTATTTTAAACACAAATCTTAAACGTTGGTTGAGTTTTCAAGTAGCCACTATTTGACAGAATGGTTGGAGTTTGGCTTGTTTTGTTTAATATGGACCATACAATGTTTTTGTTTTTTTTATCTTTTGCACATGTGAATCTTAAAAATTTGAAATGTAAGCTACTTAACATATTAGATCAATACACTGTAAAAAAATTGGGGGGGATGCAGATGTTACTAATTGTATAATTAGTGACTGTGCTTTTCAAAAAGAAGATTTATGGAAGTTACTGCTATAAGGCTCTGCATGATAGGGTCCCTGCTTCTTTACGTGATAGTGTCTTTCCTCTCAGACCTATCTTCCAACTCTTTCATCACTCATTCTGTTCCTGCCTTACTGTCTGTACTATTTTCCTACAGATATGGAAAAGGTGTTTTTGCCCCAGGGCCTTTGCATTTGCTAGCTTTCCTACTTTCAAGGATAGTTAGTTTCATTGACAGTTTTTAAATTTCTGCTCAAATGCCAGCTTTATAGTTATAAAATTACAGTTCTTCTTGGGTGGATTCCCACTAGACAGTTATGTTTACTGATACTCTGTTACCATTTCTCTGATTCAGATTCAGTTTGATTTTGGTGTGGCTTATTCATAAGTTTTGGTGTATACTTCACAATGCATTACATAAATTATTTCACTATTAGTGATGTCACTGTAGATCAGACAAGGCACATGATAAAAGGCTGATCCATCATATTGATTTCTACGTATTTTTGACATCACGTCTTTATTCTTTAGTAAATTATTTTTATTTGGGTATAGTATACCCTAGATTTATCTTTTACATTTTCTGCTTCAAAACTGGAATCAATCATTCAAATCCAAGGATCCTGAGATACCATTAGTAGATGCATATATTTGGAGAATACATTGTGGATTCTAGAGGTTACTGGGTTGTCATTGCTCTTAAGCATTTTCATCAGGCAGAGCTAGGAAATACAGTTTAGAAAAACAATAACATTTATGATATATTTTCAATTCCAGTTTAAGTTAAAAGATTTTGTTGAATATCTTTGAATTTATGCTTGTATCTCTTTTATTTATCAAGAAAAATTTGTATCTTGATATTAATTCCCTATCTTATTTTATATATAGCTTTAAATTAATAATAAATTATTAGTAAAATTAGGCTGATAAATGAAATGATATTACTACTATATTTATCTTTGTATTTTATTTTTTAATTCTATATATACAAAATACTATGTTAAATCACTTGAAATGTTCATTTTAAGTATTTTTAAAATTCAAATTAGTTTCTAAATCTACTGGAATTGATTTATATTTTCCAAATTCATTCTTCTTTCTTTTCTGTGCTGTCAAGTACAATATTTTTTTTTATTATCCATTCTGTTGCCTGTATTATCTTTAAAAATGTATTTCTATGCTGCTTTTTATTGGTGGCTCTAGAGGTGACAATATGTTTTAACTTTTCACAATGTACTATCAAATAATATTATAGTGGTTCAAGAACAATATATAAACACTGTGGTATAATTTCCATTTTTCTTTTTCCTGCTTTGTGCTCTTGACATATTTTTACTTCTACATGTTCTACATGTTTTGAATTAAGTAATTTTTTATTTTAAATTATGGTACAATAAAGGCATTTTATTTCTTTTATATATTCATATGTAATGTTTATTAGTCACAAGTTTACTGTCCTGTTTTAATTAATTTCCACAATCTGGGCTTCCAATTTGTGGCTTTTTCTTCAGTCTCAATAACTTTTAGTATAAGTTGTTGTTAAATTCTTATTGAAAATCAATTATCTCAGCTTTTCTTTGCCTGAAAATGTCTGCATTTTGTCTCCATGTTTTTAAGATTTTTTTTTTACTTGTAAATTTTAGTTATTATTTTTTTTTCATTGAGCATTTTAGAAAGTTCCATTGTCAGGTTTATCCATTGTTTCTGATAAAAAGTCAGCTGTTATCTTATTGCTGTTCCTCTGTATTTTGGTGGCTGTGGGGGAAAGGAACCAGAAGACATGCATGGTTTTATGATATCTTCTGGGTTCCAGAAGTTTTATTATCTATTTCCTCATTTTCTATATATTTATCCTGCTTGTGGTTCAGCAAGATTCTTTGATCTGTAAATTTATGTCTTCCAACTATCTAGTAAGTTCATAACCATCATTTTCAACAATTTATTCTTTCCTTTACTTTCCATATGAAACACTGATTATTCACATGGCAGGCTATTAGATATTGTCCACAAGTCACAGGATTTTTTTAATTTTAATTTTTCAATTTGAAAAATTTCTGAAACTGCAAGTTCAGTAAATATTTATTCTACTCTGCCTACTTTATATACCAATACATTCAATATTACATTTTTCCTTTTTAGTTTTTCCTTTTTCATTCTTACTCAGTTTCTTATTTGGTTTCTATATTTTCACTGAAATTTCCAATATCTTTATGCATTTTACCCCTCTTTCTTACGAGATTTTTAAATAATTTTAACATAGTTATTTAAAAGTCTTTGTCTATTAACTGCAAAAACTAGGCCATCTTTATTCACTGTTTTTTTCTGTTGATCATGATAGATATTTTCTTACTTCTTTGTGTGTGCCTTAATTTATGATTTTAGGCTGCACATTGTGAATTTAAAACTAAAATGGAGAAACTAACCTATATAATATTTACCTCCAGAAAAGCATATTCCACTTTCTTTGTCATGTTGATAATCTGTAGTTGAACTGCATCTGGGTATTGTTGTGGTCTTAGTTTTAATTCATTACTGGCTTCAATAATTTTGAGGGCAGGATCAAAAATTTTTGTTAGGAAACCCTTTTCTCTCCTTGCTTTTCAACTATTTGTGAGACTTTTTCTTCATTTCAGGGAGTTTCTTTGTTCTATAACTACTGCAATCTCCCCACCCCCACAAATAAACTTTCAGTAACTTGGAGATTTTGTTTCCATATTGATCCCCTGCACACAACAGACTGACCAATGCCTTGCACTCTGAGAAGACTCTATGAGCTGCAGAGGGATCCTTCTCAGTTCTTCTGCTACTTGTGGCAGGACTTGGTTCTCACAGGATTGTTTTTCTCATTCCTCTTGCTATGTCCCAAACCTTCAGTGGTCTGCTTCTTTTCCCTTTAGGAAGATTCCCCATTTGCTTTGGAGAAGGAAACAATTTTCTCTCCTCTGGCCTCTTAATTATGTGGAATTATATCTCAACTCCTAGCTTTCAACTGAGTACTTCTTTTCTCTCAAGAAAAGCCTCACACCATGGTGGGATCTCTCTCATCGCCTTTTCTGCTAAATCTTGCTTTCGGTAGGCTTCTACTTTATGCTAAGTAAACAGTTGTAGGCATTTATTTTAATTAGATAACTTCCCCCCAAAAAAGTAAAATATTTATGTATTTGCATTTGGTAGCATATAACAAAACATACTGAAGTTACCTCACTTATATCCTTATTTGTTCCACTTTGTGCCATCTCTCTCCATTTTTGCCAATCATTTTTGTTTTCAAGGCAATTATTACATTTTTCTTTTCTTTTAAATATAAGCATTATTGTGCTGGGGATATTGCTCAGTGGTAGAGTGCTTGCCTAGTATGCATGAGGCTCTTGTGTTTGATCTCTAGTACCCCCCCCCACACACACACACACATGCAAGTTAAAATTAAATGTATACATAAAATGTTGCATATGCATAATTGCTATTAAACCAGTATATATTTTATAATATAAAAGATAGTCTAATGTGTATACTATGTGCACCTTGATAAATGATTCCTCTACTAAATATTGACCGTTCTTTTATAAAGCTGTATAGAGATCTTCCACATTCTTTCGAATAGCCTCATATTAGTTATAGTATTCCTTTATCTATCTGGATCTTAGTTCATTCATTTTGTCCCTTACTGATGAACATTTGGGTTGCTTCTAAACTTAGCATTACTAGTAATGCTACAATGTGTATAAATTATTTTGCTTTTCCTGTTGCATTGAAGTTGTATTTCTAAGTAATGTTTTGACTCCTGTTTTAAGATTTAGGAGATATTTGCATCCTAATTAGATTGGAAGGAAGTAAATCATTCCTATACTACCTAGGATTAGTTTAATGAAATAAATGTGAAGTAGCCAATATGAATTATTTTGATTGTATCACATATATCTAAATCTCATCTATCCTTTGGGCATCAACTCTTTAGTCTGACTTAAGATGAAACTCAAAAGAATGTTTTGCCAACAATGATTTCCAGAGAACTGTCAAAATTACATCTTTATCTGCATCTAGAAATATCTAGACACCTTCTCTGTAGTTAATAATTTAGAAGGATTAATTTCAAGTATCATTATGAGTTATAGCTTAAGTATTTAGTTCATTACCAACTATATGCTTAAATTCCAATAAATACTGAAGTAATAGATATTTGCAAAATTAATATTAACAATATGTGTAGAGTCACTAAAAGTTTGCAGGTGCCATGAAACAATGAAGATATAATAAATAAATAGATACATAAATAGATAGATAGATAGATAGATAGATATTTTAGGCAAACTCAGCAGTTCCCTTCATGAAATTTGCTAAATATCCCTCAGGTGCTTGATCTGTTCTATAACATGAGACACTTACAGGTTGAGCTTCCTTTGGAAATTATTTATGAATTTCTATTTCAGCTCAAAATCTTGTCAGTTGACTTAAAGCAAAGACTATCACAGACTCTATAAATAAAAAGGAAGAGAAGGGATAGTATGTATCTTTTTGTAAGTCTTGAACATATGTTGCTTCAGCAATCTCAAAAGCCTGTTGTGTTCTCAAGCGTCTCTTTAAAAAAAATTTTTTTTTGTCTGTTGTAGATGGTCACAATACCTTCATTTTGTTTATTTATTTTTGTGTGGTGCTGAGGATCAAACCCAGTTCCTCACACGTGTGAGGCAAGTGTTCTACCACTGAGCGACAACCCCAATCCCTCAAGTGTGTCTTTATAATAGTGATTTCCAGGACCTTTGTGGCTAGGTCTATATGTATCATTGCTTTTGTGTACAATTTAAAATTTGAAACACTGTTTACTGTTGTACAGAACATGAAGGTTTAGTAACCTCCTCTTAGAAGTAGAGATACAAATAAATCAGCTCTCTGTGTTTGAAAAGTCTAAACTAAAGTGCAGTTGTTTGCTTCAGCTTGTCAATGGATATTTATGATGTGAGCATAATCCTATAACGGTTATAGCAGTGAAATACATCCTGTGCAGATAGCTAGTAAAGGAGCTCACAGGCATTAATGCCAGTGGAATTTTAATGCTCCAGAGATGGGAAACATGGCACTTTCTCTGGTTAGTGCTGTTCTTACTGACTACAGTAAAAATGAGGGAATAAAATCAGTTTTAAATACTGTAGCACAGTCGGGTCTGTATACTTAACTAACAGCAGACACCAGTTTCTACTGTTGTCTTGTTTTAATCTCTTGGTTTAGTTAACTGCAGAGTAATGATGTATAACTAGTAAGATATTAGTTATTGCTTGAAAAATCTCTTAAATGAAGTAAAAGCTGACAGATTCTGATTCTGAGTTTCACCTTGTTATGATCAGTATTTTATTTGTGATCCGTGCCTGGTGCATTCTGTCCCTTCTCATGAGGAGTGAAAGTTTGTAATAGAGTAAAACTTCCACACATACCTCTGCCCTACGAGATGAATTGTGAATGTGAATACATTTCCAGTTTGTAAAGAATCACCTTGTGCATACTTTTTCCTAGAATGCAAACAAAATGAAGCTAAGTTTTATGTATTTAGACTCACAGGATTTATGTTTTAGTAGAACTTTGGGGATTGCATGAAGAATAGTATAGTTTCAATATTGACATTTTTAAACATTAAGTTTGTATTATTTGTGTAAGCTTAATTCAGATTAAGTTCAAACAAATCATGAATTACTGTGTTTGACACCTACAGAGTACCTCTTTATGTCCTACCAGAATAAGAAAAGGTTATGTAGAAAAGAAATCGATGGGTCTTTTATTTATTTATTTTTACATAAGGCAGAAGTTGAGGCAATATTTTTGCTAGAGGTTTTTGATGTTAAGATGATTTTGCATAGTTTTTGTGGCTGGGAAAGTTGAGAATTAAGTAAGAAATTCATATTAGTTTATATTTACCTATAACAAGGCTACTTCTAAAAAACTATTGAGAGGGAAAAAATATAACAAAACCTCATAAGAGTAAAAATAGTAATAATCATGGGCTAAAGTCAGGGTATAGCCATACCAGAAAATATCCTATAAGGATAGCAAGTAATATTAAAACATGCTATAAAGATGATCTTCTGAAAGCCAAAGCTAAAAGACAAAAAGATTGTGCTATATATTTGCCTTTATATAGCACAAATATAAGGAAAGCTCTTCAATTTTTTTATATAATAAAAAGGAAGCATATGAGCTCACTAGTATTGATGATGTAGAGAAGTAATTCTAAAATTATCATTAATAAGTCTCTGAAGTATGAATATCTGTGCCATTAATTAATGGAGAAATATATGCCCTAGATATTAGCTATTTAGTTAGAAAGTTTGATATGGTATGAAAATTGAAGATCTTCCCTTATATCCGTATTTAAATGTAATGAACTCCAGTATGCACAAGGCATACAGTATGCTGTGCATGTGTGCTTACCTGTCCTTCCACACATATACACAAACATATTTTTAAAAATAAGGCAATGGTGATCTTGCCAGATGGTTGAACAGCCATTTCATGGAAGCTCCTAAATTTTTTACCACAAAAATAAAAATGTTGGTTCATATCACAGAATTTTTAATGCCAACTATAGATTATATATTTATATAAAATGCTGTGTGGGTTATATTTATTAGTAAATCTACTGTTGCTATACACGTGCACTCTTGAGTTGAACTTTACTGAGATGGGTCAACCAGGACATGAACTGTTAAGTACAACCCAGAGACAGATAAACGGGTCCACCCCTGGGACACTGAGTGCTGAAAAGCTTTGATGCCATTAGCAGTTGGTGACAATCCTAAGAGTAGTCAATAGGTCTTGGGCTGACTTTTGAAAAAACATAAATGTTTGGAAAGGAATTCATTTTTGCTCATTGAATTTATTATTTGAAAACTTATGATTTTTTAAAATTAGCAACTATGTGAATTTATAGAAAAGATATAGAGAGTAAGAATCCTGTAGTCCCACTAACCACAGCATGCTGTGTGTTCTCTGTTGTCTTCTACTTTTTAGATGTATATTGAATAATTATAATCATGTACATATGCATGATTTTTCTTTTCATTTACCATTTTCCTACATCTTTACAAAGTTTTCTACTTTAATGGCTGCAAAACATTGAGTCAGATAGATGACTCATAATTTATTCATTGAATTGTTGGGCAGAAAGAAATACAAATTGGCAGAATATATTTTTCACTTTTATAAAAATCCCAGGGAGGATTTTAAAAATCTTGTCTAGCCATTTTATTGGGAAAAGTTCCCAAAATGTAATTACTGAGTCAAAGAATATAAGCTTTTTAAGGCCACTTTTACATACTTTGTTTACCCTATAGTTTTTGCCAATTTGTGCTTCCACTAGCAAGGCATGAAGCTTCTTTTCTAACTAGGTAATGTGCTTTAAAAGGGAGGCAGTTTTATTCTTTTTAAGCCATAATTTTTATTAGATAAATAAAACAGTGCCATAGCAAGATCATAATACAATGTAAATTATTAATATATAAATGCTTTTTATATGCTATCAAACATTTAAGTTGGTAAACTTGCCCATAATAATATTGATTAGTATTAATTTGCCTAATTTATTTTTAATATATTGAGAAAGATCAACAGCTTAATCAGTTAATATCTGAATTATCACAATTTCTGAACTAATGCACTTTAAATGCATTTGATTATAACCTAAACTTGTAGTAAAATTCTATTTGTTGTGCCTACCTTTAATTTCTTTAAATATTTTTAAAAATCTGCTTGTAATAATTATATTATGCAATTTAACAATGATTTCATTGTTTCTAGGAGTGCTACATTCCTGAAGCAAAAGAATGGAATATATTTATAGTTCATTTTAAACTAGCAAAGTCTTAAGACATTAATTTAATTCAATTTTATATTGACAAAATGTTGTTCTAAGTTTATGACTTAATGACTTATAAGTCATGATTCCAGATTCAGAGGGGTTGTATTGATGGCCTAATTGAATAAGTAGTAGGGGTGCTGCTTAATGTATCACAATATATTTGGATTTTACTCATAATTTAGATGCACGATTTTAAGTTAACAATATTATTTAGAAAATATACTGTATTCAAAATTAAAAAAGAGAAAATTAAATTGATATTATTTTTCATATTAATAATGTAAAGAATTATAGTTATGATTTATAATATGTTACATGTTATATTATTCCCTGAACACTAAGCCACCTAAATTCAGAGACAGTAAGGGGAAAGTAAGTAATAAAATTGGCAATTATAGTAATAATGTTGCCTCCAAAGTTATTTAGAGACAGATAATTTCATGGCTGCTTGCCTTTTAGCAAAAGCTAATAGAAATTCCTAACTCCATTTTTCCTTTATGCTTTTCTGTTTCTCCATAAGTTTCTGAAATTTCAAAATTTATGGAGCAGTCATGTTTGAAAGCAAAATGGACAAAAACCACACTTTTACATTTCAAGCTTTCTTCTTCAAGAGTATTTTTTTGTTCTTTTTGAATTTTGCCATGCTATGGATACTTAAACTTACATTTAGAGGGGAAGAAATAAAAGGTCTAAAATCTGAAATGGTTTATGAACAGATGTTATAAGAAATAGAAAAATCTCAACAGGTTGATAACCCTGGTCCTAAACTGGAAAATGTTGTCCTGGCTTTTAGCCATTTTGAGGAACCAGAACATGGTTCATGGAGTGCTGTGGATCAGCAATGTCATACTAAAAGAGAGCAAAGGAAACGGACCCTTCATCACTGATTTGAAAATTTGTTTTCAAATAATTCCCAGATTCTTTACAATTATGTATGGAACAATAGGTCTACACAACCTTCATCGAAAAGTTGAAAAGTTGGACTGGCAAATTCTCTTTTGAATAGTCCAAATAAATAGTTACTGTTTGGAGAGAACACATCATGGCAGTGTGCAGCTGTGGTCAGCAAAATTTGGTCAACAAAAATGGTCGTGATCAAGAATAAGTCTATTGCAAAGGCTGTCATAAAGTAGAATCACAAAGACAGCATCTCTTCCTATTCTCATGATTCCTTAATCTCTGTCTCTTGTGCTGAAATGTGCTCCTTGTGTATACATTTTAGAAGATCAAGTTACATAAGAAAGCATTTTAATTTTAATTCATTATTAGAAGCATATAGGGTGGCAGCTTTGATATTATGATTGCCATTGTATGGTGTTGTACTTCAGATGTCAGTAACAAAGTTAAAGTTCTGAAATGTTTTTCCATACAAATTTTATCATAGCATCAGGTAGGTAAAGTTACTGTGGAAAAGATTAATGAACCATCATGCTTCCACCCAAAGAAAAGAATGTATGACTTTGTGTCTCATGTGAACATTGATCTTTCCTTGGGTAATTATTTGTTTTACTATGGTATGAAAACCTAGATGTTCTTAAACTTCTTTATAATTGCTTCAATATTTCAATAAGGATTTCTTTTTTTCTTCAGGGCCGGTGCATAAACTTCTCCAGAGTTCCATTTCAGTAAAGGAAAGCAAGAAGACCAAGAAGGTACAAAGATGGCACATTTTCACATCCAACCAGATGAAAAAAGTCAAGTGCATTTCAGAAACCTTTGGAAGAGCAGCTTAATTTCTCTCCGTCAGGAAATGCTTTCTCAGCCTTCTGCTTTTTTTGCACCAAATATTTTCAGACACTCACTTGACTATCTACAAGGATGAGATTGATATAAAGAAGAATGTTAATCTGCACACTGTGGTTTATATAAGAAACTTTATTTGAGTGTGTTGTAGAGGCAAAAGCAAAAACAGCCACAATGTAAAGGTGATATCAAAACAGACCACAAAACCAGTAGCCATGAATGGGTCTTTCATGGAGATAGGACTTTTTAACATGCAAACATGGCGCTTGTGTTTTTGTATGACAAAATCTGTAGCTACAGGCAGAGTACGAATTTTCCCACCAGGCTAAGCAAATATTGGAGTCTATTGCCTTATAGCTATGTCAGATCACAAAATCCTTCCAAGTCCCCTATCACAGTGTGCCTTACGGGAAGTTTCTGACTAGAAAATCTTGTCATTCTAACACTGAAAAGTGCACACGCATGACAAAAGATAGACAAGATGCCTCAAGGTATTGGTAGCAAGCAAGATTTTGCCCTTTAGTTTTTGAAGACACCTTTCTTTCATTATGCACTTGGGACAAGAAAATTAATAGAGCGTTATTCCACTGGAAGACAGCCTCTCACCAAAGATCTGGAGTGGAGTTTAAAGGACTCGTGATTTGAGACTTTGTCCCTGAGACTGGTAGATTTCCTCCTTTTCCTGTGTTTAGGAGTACTAGTGCATAAAGCATTAATATCTGTAAACATACCTAGGAGTTTGTTTTGCTTTTAATTTAAAGGAAGCAGTAACCACAAAGCTTCTGCTCAGGGTTTTTTCTTCCTTCAAGTCTCCAAGGGCTCTTCAGTGTCACAAGCCAGCAACTCTCTTTGCATGAAAATTTCAAAGTTTAATTAATATAATTAAAGGCAACAGCAAGCAGCAGCCTGTGAAGATTTTGCTCATCTTTTTTATGCCTTTTGACATTGAATGACCTATTACTGTATGCGCATTACTTGGATTTTGAGGAGCACTCTACTTTGGTTATGATTCAGTAGAGGAAAAAGACCTCCTTTCTGCAGTTTATAAATTAAATTTTCAGGAGGATCGCCATCAAAAAACATTGACAATGTATGTATTATAATTTTTTAGAAAAACCACCATCGTGTCACGTCGACGATGCCAGATTATGTTAGCGTGAGCAGAAACACTGTGGGGGAGGAAGAAGGCAGCAGCTGAAGAAAACAGCTCAAATGATCTAGTCACTTTCGATACTGTACTTCAGATGCGAAATGGATATTCGACTCGAAACCTGACAAAGCGCGCCGGCTTTGATGTGAACTGGTATAGACAATGACCAGTGGCCGGGTCAGTGGGATGTCTCTCTGTGAGCACAAAGGCTTATCAAATGACACTAAAAATAAGTTCAACAACCATCACATTGGAAGGGAGAAGGCGAACATTTCATGTTTGGCGGGCATATGAGTGCACAAGATGGAATGAACGATTTGGAGCATCCTGGTATAATTACCCCCATTGTGCTTTTAATGGAAATTTCAGAGGATGGGGAATGATTCTGTTGGTTGGTGTCCAGGTTTTTGGCACAGCTCCAAGAAACCTTATGTACACACACAAATATATGTATGTGTACACACACACACACGCACACACACACATACACCCCACACTTATGTATTCTCTGGCTTGAATCTTTTGCTCAAGTTTATTTATGTCACTGGCTGGCTGGATCCAAAGTCATGTGTCCACATATTCATAAATAAAATTTTTAATCTGTGCCTTTGTTATTCTTTTCTTTAAGTCCACATGAAGCTCATGCCTTCTTTGGTTGAATATAAAATTGTTCTAGTTAGTTTCAGGAATGGAATTGTATTCAGTTGTAAAATATCCAGTATGTTTAGAGATGATACTATTGGCAGAATCCATGGGTACCAGTGCAATATGGAAGCCTGACATCGGGTTTCCAACCCTTTCTTCATGAGTTCTTGTACACCCTTGTTCTATGTTTGCATCTAAAACAGGACCTATTGCTACTTCCTTAAATACGCCCTTCATTTCTGATCAGTGCTTAGCCATCAATGCTATTTTAAGAGCATCAAGGATACCACAGTAGAAGCTAAGATTATGGGTTTTTTAATAATTATTTTAAATTTTGCTAGTACCATATAGCATACTTGTATTTAGCTACAGGAGCAATATAAAATAAACCTCTGCCTTTAAGTGGCACAATAGCTTTCTGGAGATTTGTAATGCAAATACTATGAAGAGTTCCTTCCCCATGGAGAGGGAGGGGCATTGGTCTATATGTAGATTGAAGAAAAACATACCATTCATAAAGTTCCAATACAGACTGAATTGCATTGTTCTTAAAAATATGAACCAGATCGGTGTTATGCATTTCTCTGATTATTTTAACCAGCAAATGAGAATAATTTGTTTAAAAGTATAGTTTTTTCACCAAAGAACTCCATCAAAAATCCCTACACTTCTCAATAGGTTAGAATAAAACCTCTTCTATAAGTTTTGTGACACTTTATATATAGAGAGAAACAGCTCCAGTGTAATTTTCTGGACATGATGTCAGTCAAGATGTCCTTTCTTGTACAAATGAATAAGTCTTATCCATCATCCATTTGTGTTGCATAAGGTTGCAAAAACAATTAAGTGGGAAATGACTCCTAACTTATGTGTCTACTCTGCCTGGAAAGAAAGTTTTGAAGGCATCTATATATATTTCATAACAATGTCTGTTCTTTATGGATTTGATCCATAAATATTTATCTATCTGAAAACTTTGATACTTGGAATGTTTTCCTTAAAGCATTTGGTGCTCCAAGAAAAAACATTTGGTGCTAAGAGTTGCAGCACTGATGCCTTTCCCCAAGTTAATTCTATTTTAAAAATTTGTATTTCCTTCCCAATGAGATGCAGAGTAAAATTTGAGACTCTCCATTGACTAGGGAGCGGCATCTGTCATCTATGGTTAATTACTATTTTAACAAAAATATATAAGATTTAAACCCCCTATATTTCAAATAGTTAAGGAAAGAGCTGATTTACTTATATTTCCATTGAACCTTATTTTGGCCATTTAGATAATAAATGACACACTATTTGTTTTTATAATAAATTCTCACTGGATATAAGAAAGATCTAGGAGTCCCTGTGAACTTCATTTTATTATCTGACTGTCACTAATCATTGTTTACTGCTCAGAGGTGGATTTATTTTCTTTAAAATTCAAACAAAATCTATATTATGGCTAACAAAGTTGTTCAAAACATTTTTGATTGGTTATCTTAACTATATTATTTTTTTTAAGTTCAAGAAGGAATAATATAGCCAGGTGTGGTGAGTATGCCTATAATCCCAGTGGCTTGGGAGGCTGAGGCAGGAGGATTGTGAGTTTAAAGCCAGGCTCAGCAACTTATTGAGGCACTAAACAACTTGAGACTCTGTCTCTAAAAATATTAAAAAGGGCTGGGGATGTGGCTTAGTGGCTAAGCATCCCTGGGTTCAATCCCTGGTCCCAATAACTAAATATAAATAAAATAATAAGAAGGAATAGTATAGGTAGATTACAAATTCTATAAATATAGTCTTGTAACTTCTGCTTCCATGTGTATGTTGTATTTTAGTTACGTCACCTTCTCTGGGGAGTTTTTAGAGTTTTATTACTAGTAAAATTTTTGGTGTGTTTATATGAACAGGATAGATATATGTGTTACCTATCTATTTTAATATTAAAGGACATACAATTGAGAAATGTAACTCTGGTACATCTATTAATATAAAGAACAGGCCGATGGGGCTGGACAACACTGAATAGTCATTGAAGCCGTAAACACTAGTCTTGGAGTTAGATTAATAATTATTGAATTTCTATGGCATGTATCTGAATATAATTTTAGTATATTTCCACTATAAAAAGTTAATTCAACCAGATAGGAAAAATAATAAAAAAAAACACTACCATTTTGTAGGCCTTGTATTATTATTTTTTTTTAATGATTGGTTAACTGACCTATATTAATTGTGTTCTTCTGCTCAAAAAAAAAACACAAAAAACTCAAATCAGAAAGTACACAGCATAACATGCCAATTTATGTAAAAACATGCTTGCTCATGTTGTTTAGGGATGCGAGACAGAGGTCTTAGGCCACAGACCTCACCACTAGCTACCTTGCTGACACTGAGCCCATCAACTTCTCCACCACAGGCTGAAGGGATTGAAGGTACTTAAAGTTCCTTTCAGCTCTGATGACATTCCTATTAATATGGTCATATACACCATTGCGTATTTATGTATCTCATGTTTTTAATGACTGCTTTATTTGTAAAGCATGGTAATAAATTGGCTCTGTAAACTACCATTTAACTACACAAAAGATATTAAAACATATCATTTGATGATTAGCCATGATAGAGTAATTTCTTTGGTTTCTTATAAGCAAAACATTTTTAAAGAGGTAAATAGTAATATAGTTTATATCTGACAATACCCCTCAAAAGATGAGTAAAATATTGCTAAATATATCTGTATATTTCATGCTGACGTTTCAGTCTCATCAGGTATCTCAAATGCATACATAAAGAGACAGAAATTCTTAGGAGACATTTAAACTACCAGTTTAAATGACTGGAATACTTTGTACATCGTAGAAATATAAATTATTAAACTTCTTTTCCCTCAGTCAAGTTGGGAAACAAAAACTCCACTTAATCAAACATAACTATGCTTGTGATACCCACAGAAAGTGTTCAGTGGAAAATATTTTAAGGAATAAATTGACACAGCTTAGAATCTGTAGCATATTAGAATTGCTAACCATTCATAAGACTTTCATAGTCTTAATATAGAAGAATACTGTGAAAGTAAGAATTCAAAATGTAAAAAGGTGGACCCCAAACATTGTCTCCTAATTACTATAAGTTTTTTATCTTAGATTAATTATATTTGTGGGCTGTAAACGTTAAGGGCAAGACAAAGGAATTTGTGACAGTTATTAAAATACACATTTATGTAGATTCCATTTGACTAGAAACATTGGACAAGAATTAATTTCTAGAGTGTAAACTCTTAACAAGCTATACATTGCCTCCATGAACTAAAAGGCAACATGATTTTAAACAGTTTAGATTCAAAACAAAAGGAACCGGGAGCTTCCAAAACCATAGATGATGGAGAAAGAAAATTGTTTCATCGTATGCTAAATTAGAAGCAAATCTAAATCTCTTGGCATGCTTATGTACTCCACCATCTGATTTGTATAAGTAATTGGGGAAAGAAAAACTCATAATATAAAACAAAACTGACTACTTCTAGCAGATGACACCTGTAAATGAAATTTACCAGTTGAAATTTTGATGTGAAATGAAACTATTATCATGATCATACTAAAGTTTTCTTTTGAGTTCTTTTTATAACATCTTCCAATTCTAAAAGTTTCTGTTAATTAAACAGAGCAATGACAGACCCTCATCTTCTTTAAATACTTTGTTTGTGTGAGGCTGTCACACGGAAAGAAAGATTATATTTTAAACAATATGTTCAAGTGTAAAAATCTTCAACAAATTCTGAATGTTTTTAAAAATGGGGGAAATTTTCAAGACTTAAAATTAACATCTTGGGATTCTTAATAAGGAGCTATTCAGAAAGTTTGAAAGAATTTAAAGAATTTTTAAAGAGGATATATAATACTACATTATGATCTGGACTAGTCAGTGTATTATTCTGAGGGATATTGATATGATTAATGTATTGTAGCACAATGCTAAAAATAGAAAATTATAAAGACAATAATGGTTGTTCGGCATCTCTGTATACCTTTCATTGCCCAAAAAAGTACTGAGATAATGCATTTATAAGGTGAAATAAATGATTTTAAAGCTTCTAATTCAAAATGAGATGAAGGCAAATTCATAAGTGATTTTAAAATTATGTATCGAGATAGTAGAATTGAAAATAATATATTTCTTCAATTATTACATGGTGGGTCTTCCTTTCTTTTAAAAAGTATTTCCCTTAACTCTTCAAACATCAGTCTGACAAATCTCAACACAATGGTATTACTGCATATGTTTATAATTTGTAACTTTTAAAAACATTTTAAATGTCATTTAAATAGAGAAGGAAGGGATTGTATTAGTTTCCCATTGCTGCTATAACAAAGTTCCACAAACTTAGTGGCTAAAACACTAATTTATTTCCTAATGTTTCTGAGTCCAGAGGTCCAAAATCAGTTCCAATGAGCTAGACAAGCCTGTAGCTGGGTTCATTCCTTCTAGAAGCTCTAAAAAGACACTTCATTTCTTCTTCTTTCTCACCTATATTTCTTGGCTTGTGGCCTCTTCATCCATCTTCAAACTGTATCACTCCAACTTCTGCTTCAGTTACCACACAACTTGTCTCTCCAATCTTTTGCCTCCTTTTCTATAAGTACCACTGTGACTATAACACACCCACCTATATAATCCTGGATAACTTCTTTCTGTCAAAATCTTTAACATGATCATATCTGCATAGACCCTTATGTTGTACAAAGTGACAGTCAGGTTCTGGGGATGAGGACATGGATATCTGAAAGGACCATTATTCAGTCCATCACAAAGCTTGGAATAATTTTCCTTTAATGTAACATTTTCCTTGTATCTGACAGTATAAGAAAATGATGAGTTTAAATTTCTACTTAAGATCCTTACCTGCCCAAATCTATAATCTTGTCATCCCAGTGTTTATTTCTTTTACGTTTTCTCTTTCTTCCTTTTTTAAAGGTTGGGGGCAATTCTATTTGTCCCCTCTCTACAGCTTTACATTTTACTTGAGGTTTCTCCAAAGGAAAAATCCCAGGGAACAAATTCTTGGAAGATTTCTGGCAGATGAAAAACTGTACTAAGATTGAAAATCATATAGGTAGAATTTTATTCCCTTTGGAGCATTTACTTGGTTTGTCTGTATAAATCCAGAAGTTAACCTAGAATTAGTCCCTGTGATACTATACTTTCTTCTGTCATTCTGAAAATCTTTTAGGAAGGTATTGAAATATTATCAAAGACTAAGGACAAAAGTAAGTTAATAACCTAATATAGTAATTGACTTGGATATTAAACAAAAGTTTTCTCCACCTGTTAACTATTTTCTTCCAGAATTAAAAATGTTTTTGAAAGAAGAGTGATTTTAAATTCTAATAAAACTAACATCTACATCAAACACTGTTCAAGCAGTGACTGTGAGCAAAACATCAACGAAATGGATAAGCACTAAAATAATGAAAGTCAAAGGGATTGGGTAAATTTTTCTCAAGTAAAAACATATATTCAGGCTGGAATATAGCTCAGTTGGTAGAGTGCTTGCTTCGTGTGCACAAGACTCTGGGTTCAAACCCCAGCACCACACACACACACACACACACACACACACACACAAAAGCATATGTTCTATGTACCTTGAGTTACTAACAATAGATTATTAAATGATATACACACAATAGAAGTAATTTTCACATCTCTCATATTTCTTAGATATTCTGTAGCCTTCCTATACACACTCTTTTTTGGGAAGTACATTTATATGTTCAAACACTAAAGTTCATATTTCAATATGAACTTTTATGTACTTTGGGATCCTCATGCTGTCCCTGATAATTCATGTGAATCAATTTTCCATCTCTAAATAATGAGTTCTCAACATGTTTAAAAGCCAGTCAAATTACATGATAACATTTTATCTTTATATTAGTTTACAAGTTCCCAAAGTTCTGCATAGTTATTGTTATTTAGTAAATATATATAATACACACATACTACATATATACTGTGCTAATTTAGCCAAAACCTAGGAAAATTTTGTGTTAATTATTGTAAGGTATGGGTGGAGGGTGGAAGGGATTTCTGATTATATTCAGTAAGAAAGTCTTAAAGCATGAATCCTGAGTGGCCCATTTAAAATAAAACCTGATCACATAAAATGAGATTTAATGCTAAGTGAGTCCCATTTTATATGGGCAACCCTAGATAAACTCTGCACCACTGAGAGTATCTCATTTTGTTACCACACAATTTTCGGTTTATATTAACAGTCTTCCTGAGGAATCAGAATGCTTTTAAATCATTCTATTTGTTACAAAACATTACTTTGGCCTAACTCACAGATAAGTTAAGCCACATAAAAATTTAATATCCTCTAAGGGTAAACAAAACAAAACAAGATGCCATAAAAATTATGAGGTTAAGAGAGTTAACCTGATGGCAGGGAAAATAAAAGTTTCTCAGGAAGATTGTTTTTTGGACCAGCTAAAGGACATTAGGAAGATCAATTGCTTTCATATAGGGTCAAGGCAGTAATGTTGAACAAGAAAAGAAAGAAAATCCAACATTGAAAGGACAATTAATTCAGAGTTTTAGTTTTAATTACCAGGGATTAAATGGTGAAGTGACCCTTGTTCCATGGAAAACTGAACAACTGGATTTATATTTTGCTCTCATAATAATAACCTGTTCCAGGCATTTATTCTATTCTGACATCATATTTCCCTGTATTACCAACTGACCCACACAGAACAGGTAAAGAACAGGGATGCTTCAGTAAAGCCAGGCACTGCAACCTTTCAGCCATCCACAACATTCTGATTATGTAACAGCCCACTGAGGCCAGCAGGGATGATGTACAGGGGTAGTCCTGGGAATATGGGATTTCCATTGAACTTCCTATCCTAAAGTGAAAAGACCCTTCCAAATGAATAAAGGATGAAAGGTCAGGGAGTTTGGTTCTACTGATGAGAGAGAGCAGCTAAAAACTGTTCGAGAAGTTCAAAGTCATGCAGCAAATGTACTGGGAAATAGTGGAAGAAAAGCCAAAGAGTACAGAAATGCCCTGAAGTGGAGCACTCGAGAACTTCATTGGTGAATGTGGGGAGATGCTTGTCTTGTGCCAGTCCTTGCACTAACCATAGGAGACTGCAGTGGGAAAGACAAACAGGTTTCAGAAACTCTACTGACCAAGTGAGGACAGAAAACAAGAAAATGCAAGTATTATAAGTTCTATAAAGGGGACATTTAAAGTGTGACAAGAGCGTGCAATGGGAAGAGGCTAACCTAGCCTGAGTCTTTAGAGAAGGCAGTGAAATGTTGGTTGAAACTGGGGGGATTAGTAAATGTTTTCCTCCTCTTTCTCCTACTTCTTCTCTTCCTCCCTCAACCCTATTCACTTAGCAGCACATCAGCAGAATGGCTGGCACCTAGTGGGCTCTCAAAGTTTATTTGCTAATGAGTTAAGAATAATTATTTAGACTTTCAGTTCCTTCAAGACTGAGTAGTCCTGTTCCACCTAATTCTTCCAAGTAAAAAGTTTACATTTTATAAATAAAAAGTTCTGAACATAACAGAAAACAACAACAAATAGGAAGTGTCTGAAAGGTGGAAAAAGTTGCAGACTGCTAAAGGCCCTCAGATTGAGGAACAACATGGAGGTGAGTCCCCTGGGTTTTCTTATTGCTTCCCACAGACACCAGACAGGGTACAATTACCTGATATCCTCTTTGAAACAGAGCCTAGGTGGATTTTATCACTTAGTATCCTCCTTGAGACATTAATTAAACAGAGATTGGAAGAGTGAAATTAAAAAAAAAAAAGATTCCATAACAACATGCTATCTAGAAGAAACTTACCTCAAATAATGACATAGATTGTGAGTAAAAGGATAGAAAAAGATACACAATGTAAATATAAATGTTTTAAAAAGTGAGAGGGGATACGTTAATATCAGATAAGGTATGTTCAGGGCAAAAAGAACTTCTAGATGCAAATGGAGACTTTATATAACAATAAAGTTATCAATCTTCCCCAAAGTCATAACACCATAAACATGCACATGCCCAAAACAAGCAAAAATTTGTATATCCTTAAAATATATAAAGCATAAGCTTAGAGCTGATAGAAGAAAAATAGAAACAAATCCTCAGTTATAGTCAGGAACTCAAGTAACCCTTTTTCAACAACTGGTAGAACTGCAAGACAGAAATTCATAAAGGATGTAGAAGAATTGAATAACATAATTAACCAAGAGGTTATAATTGACACATAGGGAGCAATAGCTACCAAACAATAAAATGCACATTTTTTTCACATTCCCATGGAACATTTTATAGCATAAATAATATCTTTAGACTATTAAACCATCCTTGACAGATTCACAAGTGTTTAAATCATGCAAAGTATGTTCTTTGATCAAATAGGATAAAATTAGAAATAACTAATAATAATACAAAAGGAGATTCTCTTAACACTTGGCAAGTATACATTATACTTATAAGTAAATGATGGGTCAAAATGGAATCTCAAAGAAAAATCAAACTTTATAGAAAAATGAAAATAGAACATATCAAAATGTGTGAGATGATAAAGACAAAGCAATGCTAAGAGGAAAATTATCGTCTCAAATTTGTGATTAAAGTCACCTTCAGAAACTAGAGAATGAAGAGTAAAATAAAGTCAAAGCCAAGTAGAAGAAAGTAATAAAGATAACAGAAATCAATGGACTTGAAAACAAAATAATAAATAAAATCAATGAAGAAAAAGCTAGTTTTCAAAAAAATCAATAAAATTGATAAACCCCTAGCCAGACATATAAACAGAAAAAGGAAAAAAAGAATAATCGATGTCAGAAACAAAAATACAGGAGATGTCACTGTAGGTCCTGCAGTCATTGAGAAGACAATAAGGAAACATAATGAACTACTTTACCTACTGTAAAATGAAAAGAAGTGGACTAATTATTAAGAAAAACCCAGAAACTATCAAAACTCAATTAAGATGAAACAGAAATTCTGAATAATCATTAGCCATTAAAGAAATTGACTTTTAATTTAAAAGGCTTCTGCTCAAAGAAATCCAGACCCAGGTTATTTCAATGGAGAATTTTATGAAACAATTAAAAAGAAAATTTATTTCAAAATACCCCCCAAGGAAAAAAATAAAAGGATGGAACTCACTTCTCAATTCATTTTATACAGTTAAGGTTAGTCTGCTGTCAAACCAAACAAAAAGTACAAAACTTAAAATAAATGATAGGACAGAGCTGCCCCACGGCCCTGCAAGGTAGGTGGACCTGCTACCCACCAGCAGAGCAGGTCCAGCAGCCCGCTGAGGGGCAGGCCCACCCCCTCACCCCGTGCCTGCAAGGTAGGCGGAACTCTGACCAGGGGCACATCAGGCCCAGCTGCCTGCTGAGGGGAGGAGCCGCCCCCTCCCCCCGCACCTGCGAGGTAGACGGACCTGCGACCCACCAGCAGGTCAAGCCCAGCAAACTGCGGAGTGACAGAGCTGCCCCAAGCGCCTGCAGGGTAGGCAGACCTGCGACCCACCAGCAGAACAGGTCCAGCCGCCTGCAGAGGGGCAGGCTCTCCCACTCCCTCTGCACCTGCAAGGTAGGCGGACCTGCGACCCACCAGCAGGTCAGGCCCAGCAACCTGCGGAGTGACAGAGCTGCCCCACGTGCCTACAGGGTAGGCGGACCTGTGACCGACCGGCAGAGCAGACCTAGCGGCCTGCCAGCGTGGTAGACAGATCACCCCAATTGGAGGAGGATCACACCCACTACCTGCCCTGCAAGGGAGTTTTTTCAACTATATAAGAGCAATATAAATAAATAGAGGGAAAATTTCAAAAATACAACAGTTTCACCAAGCAGAAAGAAACGCCAGCAGTATGAAAAGACAAGGAAAGAAAGGACCACAAGCAATGCAGGTCAACTCAACTCTAGAAGGGATAATAGCTGCAACAGATGGAATGTCAGACAAAGAATTCATGATATACAAGCTTCAGATGATCTGGAATCTCAAGGAAGACATGAGACAGCAAAATCAGACAATGAAAGATCACTTTGACAATGAATTACATAAACAAATCCAAGAAGCAAAAGATCAATTACACAGGGAGATAGAGGTAATAAAAAACAAACAAATAGAAATCCTAGAAATGCAGGAAGCAATAAACCAACTTAAAAATTCAATTGAGAATACTACCAGCAGAGTAGAACACTTAGAAGATAGAACATTGGACAATGAAGACAAAGTATTTCAACTTGAAAAGAACATAGATAGCTCAGCAAGACTGTTAAGAAACCATGAGCAGAACATCCAAGAAATATGGGATAACATAAAGAGACCAAACTTAAGAGTCATTGGGATACAGGAAGGCATAGAGGTCCAAACCAAAGGAATAAACAATCTATTCAATGAAACAATAGGAGAAAACTTCCCAGACTTGAAGAATGAGACAGAATCCCAAATCCTAGAAGCCTACAGGACGCCGAACGTGCAAAACCATAAGAGATCCACACCTAGACACATTACAATGTAGATGCCCAACATACAGAATAAGGAGAGAATTTTAAAAGCTACAAGAGAAAAGAAGCAGATTACATTTAACGGTAAACCAATCAGGATAACAGCTGATCTTTCAACACAGACTCTGAAAGCTAGAAGATCCTGGAATAACATATTTCAAACTCTGAAAGAAAATGGGTTCCAACCAAGAATCGTGTATCCAGCGAAATTAAGCTTCAGGATGGAAGACGAAATTAAAACCTTCCACGATAAACAAAAGTTAAAAGAATTTGCAGCTAGAAAACCATCTCTTCAAAAAATCCTTGACAAAACATTACAGGAAGAGGAAATGGAAAATAACAATGAAAACCAATTGTGGGAGGTAGGACAGTAAAGGGGGGAAAATAATCAAAGAGGAAAACAAATCAGGTTTAGTAACATTAATAAACAAATATGGCTGGAAGAACAAACCATATCTCAATAATAACCCTAAATGTTAATGGCTTAAACTCACCAATTAAGAGACACAGGCTAGTTGAATGGATCACAAAACAAGACCCAACAATATGCTGCCTGCAGGAGACGCATTTGATAGGAAAAGATATACATAGACTGAAGTTGAAAGGTTGGGAAAATTCATATCACTCATATGGACTTCGGAAACAAGCAGGAGTGTCCATACTCATATCAAATAAAATAGATTCCAAGCCAAAGTTAATCAAAAGGGATAAAGAGGGACACTACATACTGCTCAAGGGAACCATACACCAACAAGACATAACAATCATAAATATATATGCCCCAAACAACGGTGCTGCTATGTTCATCAAGCAAGCTCTTCTCAAGTTCAAGAGTCTAATAGACCACCATACAATAATCATGGGAGACTTCAACACACCTCTCTCACCACTGGACAGATTTTCCAAACAAAAGTTGAATAAGGAAACTATAGAACTCAATAACACAATTAACAACCTAGACTTAATTGACATATATAGAAGATACCACCCAACATCAAGCAGTTACACTTTTTTTCTCAGCAGCACATAGATCCTTCTCAAAAACAGATCATATATTATGTTACAGGGCAACTCTTAGACAATGTAAAGGAGTAGAGATAATACCATGCATCTTATCTGATCATAATGGAATGAAACTGAAAATCAATGATAAAAGAAGGAAGGAAAAATCATGCATCACTTGGAGAATGAACAATAGGTTACTGAATGATCAATGAGTTTTAGAAGACATCAAGGAGGAAATTAAAAAATTCTTAGAGTTAAATGAAAACACAGACACAACATATGGGAATCTATGGGACACAATGAAAGCAGTTCTAAGAGGAAAATTCATTGCTTGGAGTTCATTCCTTAAAAAAAGAAAAAAGCAACAAATAAATGATCTCATACTTCATCTCAAAATCCTAGAAAAAGAAGAGCAAAACAACAGCAAAAGAAGTAGAAGGCAAGAAATAATTAAAATAAGAGCTGAAATTAATGAAATCGAAACAAAAGAAACAATTGAAAAAATTGACAAAACTAAAAGTTGGTTCTTTGAAAAAATAAATAAAATCGACAGACCCTTAGCCATGCTAATGAAGAGAAGAAGAGAGAGAACTCAAATTACTAGCATACAGGATGAAAGAGGCAATATCACAACAGACACTTCAGAAATACAGAAGATAATCAGAAATTATTTTGAATCCTTATACTCCAATAAAATAGAAGATAGTGAAGGCATCGATAAATTTCTTAAGTCATATAATCTGCCCAGATTGAGTCAGGAGGATATAGACAACCTAAATAGACCAATATCAATTGAGGAAATAGAAGAAACATCAAAAGATTACCATCTAAGAAAAGCCCAGGACCGGATGGGTATACAGCAGCGTTTTACAAAACCTTTAAAGAGGAACTAATACCAATACTTTTCAAGCTATTTCAGGAAATAGAAAAAGAGGGAGAACTTCCAAATTCATTCTATGAGGCCAACATCACCCTGATTCCGAAACCAGACAAAGACACTTCAAAGAAAGAAAACTACAGACCAATATCTCTAATGAACCTAGATGCAAAACTCCTCAATAAAATTCTGGTGAATCGGATACAAAAACATATCAAAAAAATTGTGCACCATGATCAAGTAGGATTCATCCCTGGGATGCAAGGCTGGTTCAATATACGGAAATCAATAAATGTTATTCACCACATCAATAGACTTAAAAATAAGAACCATATGATCATCTCGATAGATGCAGAAAAAGCATTCAACAAAGTACAGCATCCCTTTATGTTCAAAACTCTAGAAAAACTAGGGATAACAGCAACATACCTCAACATTGTAAAAGCAATCTATGCTAAGCCTCAGGCTAGCATCATTCTGAATGGAGAAAAATTGAAGGCATTCCCTCTAAAATCTGGAACAAGACAGCGATGCCCTCTCTGATCATTTCTGTTCAACACAGTTCTCGAAACACTGGCCAGAGCAATTAGACAGACGAAAGAAATTAAAGGCATAAAAATAGGAAAAGAAGAACTTAAATTATCACTATTTGTAGATGACATGATTCTATACCTAGCAGACCCAAAAGCATCTACAAAGAAACTATTAGAGCTAATAAATGAATTCAGCAAAGTGGCAGGATATAAAATCAACACGCATAAATCAAAGGCATTCCTGTATATCAGTGACAAATCCTCTGAAATGGAAATGAGGACAACCACTCCATTCACAATATCCTCAAAAAAATAAAATAAAATACTTGGGAATCAACCTAACAAAAGAGTTGAAAGACCTATTCAATGAAAACTACAGAACCCTAAAGAGAGATATAGAAGAAGACCTTAGAAGATGGAAAAATATACCCTGTTCATGGATAGGCAGAATTAACATCATCAAAATGGCGATATTACCAAAAGTTCTCTATAAGTTCAATGCAATGCCAATCAAAATCCCAACAGCATTTCTTGTAGAAATAGATAAAACAATCATGAAATTCATATGGAAAAATAAAAGACCCAGAATAGCAAAAGCAATGCTAAGCAGGAAGTGTGAATCAGGCGGTATAGCGATACCAGACTTCAAAGTATACTATAGAGCAATAGTAACAAAAACAGCATGGTACTGGTACCAAAACAGGTGGGTGGACCAATGGTACAGAATAGAGGACACAGAAACCAATCCACAAAATTACAACTATCTTATATTTGATAAAGGGGCTAAAAGCATGCAATGGAGGAAGGATAGCATCTTCAACAAATGGTGCTGGGAAAACTGGAAATCCATATGCAAAAAAATGAAATTGAATCCCTTTCTCTCGCCATGCACAAAAGTTAACTCAAAATGCATCAAGGAGCTTGATATTAAATCAGAGACGCGGCATCTGATAGAAGAAAAAGTTGGCTATGATCTACATACTGTGGGGTCGGGCTCCAAATTCCTCAATAGGACACCCATAGCGCAAGAGTTAACAACTAGAATCAACAAGTGGGACTTACTCAAACTAAAAAGTTTTTTCTCAGCAAAAGAAACAATAAGAGAGGTAAACAGGGAGCCTACATCCTGAGAACAAATCTTTACTCCTCACACTTCAGATAGAGCCCTAATATCCAGAATATACAAAGAACTCAAAAAATTAGACAATAAGATAACAAATAACCCAAACAACAAATGGGCCAAGGACCTGAACAGACACTTCTCAGAGGAGGACATACAATCAATCAATAAGTACATGCAAAAATGCTCACCATCGCTAGTAGTCAGAGAAATGCAAATCAAAACCACCATAAGATACCATCTCACTCCAGTAAGATTGGCAGCCATTAGGAAGTCCAACAACAACAAGTGCTGGAGAGGATGTGGGGAAAAGGGTACACTTGTTCATTGTTGGTGGGACTGCAAATTGGTGCAGCCAATTTGGAAAGCAGTATGGAGATTTCTTGGAAAGTTGGGAATGGAACCACCATTTGACCCAGCTATTCCCCTTCTCAGTCTATTCCCTAAAGACCTAATAAGAGCATGTTACAGGGACACTGCTACATCGATGTTCATAGCAGCACAATTCACGATAGCAAGATTGTGGAACCAAACTAGATGCCCTTCAATAGATGAATGGATAAAAAAATGTGGCATTTATACACAATGGAGTATTACTCTGCATTAAGAAATGACAAAATCATAGAATTTGGAGGGAAATGGATGGCATTAGAGCAGATTATGCTAAGTGAAGCTAGCCAATCCTTAAAAAACAAATGCCAAATGACTTCATTGATATAAGGGGAGTAACTAAGGACAGGGTAGGGACGAAGAGCTAGAGAAGAAGATTAACATTAAACAGGGATGAGAGGTGGGAGGGAAAGGGAGAGAGAAGGGAAATTGCATGAAAATGGAAGTTGATCCTCAGGGTTATACAAAATTACATATAGGAGGAAAGGAGGAGTAAGAGAAGAATAATACAAGTGGAAGAAATGATTTACAGTTGAGGGGGTAGAGAGAGAAGAGGGGAGGTGAGGGGAGGGGGGATAGTAGAGAATAGGATAGACAGCAGAATACATCAGACACTAGAATGGCAATATGTAAATCAATGGAAGGGTAACTGATGTGATACAGCAATCTGCATACGGGGTAAAATTGGGAGTTCATAACCCACTTGAATCAAACTGTGAAATATGATATATTAAGAACTGTGTAATGTTTTGAACTACCAACAATAAAAATAAAAAATAAAAAAATAAAATAAATGATAAACTACAATCTCTCATAAACTTACATATAAATCCCCAAGAAAATAGGCAAATGATACCCAGAAATGTATAAAAAGAATTATCCACCATGCAAAGTCGTATTAATTTCAGATGTGAAAGGGCAGTTCAGTATTTTTATAAATATATGCAATTCTCCATATCAATAAGCTAATGAAGAAAAATAACATGCTCATGTTAGCTGATGCAAATGAGACACTTGGCAAAATTTTATATCTATTTCTGATAAAAATAACTTTCAGCAGCTTCAGAGTAAAGGGTAACTCTTCATTTGATAAAGGAACACTATCAAAAATATACAGCTGACATTGTACTTTGTGGTACAAAATGGAATGTCTCCCTAAAATCAGAGAAAAGGCAGAGTCTAATCTCATATGCCTTATTCAACATTACTTTTTCCCAGAACTTTACATGCAGCAATGATACAAGAAAAAAAAATTAAAGGCATACAGATGGGAAAGGCACGAAATAAAAGTTTCTCAACCCACAGAAGACAGATTACATAGATAGAAAGTCTTAAGGAGTCTATAAAACCACAACTAATAAGTGAAATTAACAAGTTCACAAAATATAAGATGAATAAAAATTGCATACATATATATTAACAATAAAATTGTGGAAAGTGGAGTTAAAATAACTATGTTATTTATAATATTTCCAATTAAATGATACATTTTGGTGTGAAATTAACCAGATATGCACATATTCTGTGGGCTAAAAATTACATAATGTTTTGAAATAAATCAGATATTTAAATAAATAGACATATCATATTACTGGATTTGAAGACTAATTGACATAGTGAAGATGTCAATTTTCCCAAAACTGACCTGTAGGTTTAATGCAATTGTTATTACAATCCTGATAAGACATAGAAAAGCCTTTTCTAAAATTATATGCAAAAACACAGGTTGTAGAATAACTGAAACAATCCTGAAAAAGAAGAGTAACGTGAGAGCAGTCATTCTGTTTCATATGAAGCCCTACTACCAGAAGTGATCAAGACAATGTGGTATTGGCAGAAAGAAAGATCAATGAAGAATCCAGAAGTAGACATAAATATATGACCAGCCAATTTGTAACAAAGGTACAAAGGCAATGAAATAGAGGAGGGATATTCTTTGCCACAAATGGAACAGAGCAATTGACGTTTTACAGTGTGAAAGACCTTGGTAGTAAGAAGAAAAGGAAAGCTATAGACTGGTATAAAATATTTCCAAACACACATCTGACAAAGGGTTATTATCTAGAATACAAAAATATTTTTCAAAATCTACCAGTAAAAAATCAAAACAGAAAACTATTTAACTAGAAAATGAGCAAAAAATAAAAATAAAATAAAAATTAAAAAATTCAGTGAAGAGGAAATGTGGACTGCAAATAAGCCCGTGAAAAGAGGTTCAACACCATTAGTTATTATGAAAATGCAAAGTAAAATTATAATGGGCCAGGCATGGTAGTACATGCCTGTAATCCCAGCGGTTTAGGAGTCTGAGGCAGGAGAATCGAGAGTTCCAAACCAGGCTTCAGCAATTTAGTGAGGCCCTAAGAAACTCAGCAAGACTCTGTCTCTAAAGAAAATACAAAAACCGGCTGGGGATGTGGCTCAGTGGTTAAGCACCCCTGGGTTCAATCCCTGGTACAAAAAAAAGTATAATGAGATATTATTATATACCTATCAGAATAGTTACAATAAAAAAATAGTAGCAAATTAAATGCTGGTAAAGATGTAGAGAAACTGAATCACTCATACATTGTGTGGTATAAACATAGCATGGTTAATGTCTACTCTGGAAAAACATTTTGCAGTTTTATAAAAAGAAGGTGAAGGGCAGTATGGAGATTCTTTGGAAATCTGGGAATGGAACCACCATTGGACCCAGCTATCCCTCTCCTCAGTCTATACTCAAAGGACTTTAAAACAGCACTCTACAGGAACACAGCCACATCAATGTTTATAGCAGCACAATTCACAATATCTAAACTGTGAAGCCAACCTAGATGCCCTTCAGTGGATGAATGGATAAAAAAAATGTGACATATATACACAATAGAATATTACTCAGCAATAAAAGAGAATAAAATCATGGCATTTGCAGATAAATGGATGCAGTTGGAGAAGATAATGCTAAGTGAAGTTGGCCAATCCCCCCCCCCAAAAAAAAATGGTGAATGTTTTCTCTGACATAAGGTATCTGACTCATAGTGGGGTAGGGGGAGGGAGCATGGGAGGAGTAGATGAACTCTAGATAGGGCAGAGAGTTGGGAGGGGAAAGGAGGGGGCAGGGGGTTAGCAATGATGGAGGAATGTGATGGATATCAGTATCCAAAGTACATGCATGAAGACATGAATTGGTGTGAACATACTTTATATACAGAGTCAAAAAATTGTGTTCTATATGTGTAATAAGAATTGTGATGCATTCCGCTGTCATGTATTTTAAAAATAAAAGCAATTTTTAAAAAGAAGGTGAAGGGGAAAAGGTGGGGATGGGTAGAAAATGGCAAAAAGAGGTATTCTTGAGGCAATGAAAATTTTCAATATCCTTGAGGCAATGAAAATTTTCAATATTTTGACTGTATCAGTGTCAATGTCCTAATTATGTTATTGGGCTACAGTATGGCTTTGCAAGATGTTGCATTAGGTGAACTTGTCTATGGGATCTCTCTATATTATTTCCTACATGTGAATCTACAATTATATAAAAATAAAAAGTTTAAAGAAACTATTTTTTCTTACATTAAATGAGCATCATTATACGCAGTTTGAAAGATGTATTACTTAAAAAGATTCACCTAGGCATGGCTATATTTACAGCTGCTGAGGCAGCAGGATCACAAGTTTGAGGCCAGCCTGAGCAATTTAGAGAGAATCTGTCTCAAAATAAAAAATAAAAGTATATGAATATAGCTCATTGGCAGAGCACCCCTGGGTTTAATCACTATTATCAAAATCAAAACCAAAATAATAACCACAAAAATTATTAAATTTCATCAGATGACTTTTTATTTTCAATTTTATGCCTTTCTGTCACTTTAAAATTTTTGTTGTTAAAATGTACTATACAACAATCGTTTTGACATTTTTGGTGAATATATGAATGTGCACGTGTGTGCATGAGCAAAGTTCTATGAATTACAATACATATGCAAATTTGTGTAACCAATGTCACTGTCAAAATACAGAGCAGTTCCACCACACCCAAAAAACTCCCTCAAAATCTGTCCTTGTAATCATACCATCCTCTACATCACCCATAACAAGCATATATCAGCTTTCTAACATAATGGTGTTATCTTTTTTTGAGAATAAAATAATGGAATCATACAGTATATAATGTTTTGAGAATGGATTCTTTCACTCATTCATGTTACAACATATATAAATAGCTCATTTTTTATTACTGAGTTAAAGTATTCTGTTGTATTAATATGCCAGAATTTGTTTTATCTATTCCCTCGTGGATGGACATTTGGGTTGTTTTTGGGTTTTAGCAATTTTGCAAAGAGCTGCTATTCACATCTGTATCCAAGTCTTTGGATGTTTACATTGTATGAACATATGCATCATCCTTGGGTAAATATTAGGAATGTGTCAGTGATAGGTCTATGTTTAACTTTTAACAGGTTGTCACACTTCAAAGGGATAGTAGCAGTTTACATTTCCAACATTTTTGTTTATTTCTGAACTTTAGCCCTTTAATGGCTCCAGTTTGCCCATAAATTAAGAAGTTCAAAAGGTTTAGCAAGTTTTTTAGAGGAAAGAATAGAAATGCATTAACTGAATTTAGAAGAATAACTTTCAAGTTGTTGCTTTCTGAGCCTGGTTTTCCAGCATGAGAGATGAGGTTTGTAGCAAAGTTACAGGAAAGGACCAGAAGGTACAGATAGGAAGGAAACACTATGGTGTGGGGTGTAAAGTACCAGGATGAATAAGTAGCATATATGTAGGGAAGAATTGGAGCCAGAGCTATAACTAAACATTTTATAAGAAGACCAATTTGGTGCAGACATTACTGCAACCAAACCTGTATTCTGGGCCTTCCCCCTAGATTTATGACAAGATGAAATTCCTATGAGTGGAGTACAGACATTCACAACCCAAAGTATGACAAAGTGTCAACTGAGGCATAAGATATTTTTTGTGATCTAGACCATAGCACTCTACAAATATAGCCACTAACTATCTAAATCCAAACCACACAACTAAGCATGCTTGGAATTACTACAGCTTTCAAGTGGCTTGACTATTTTTTAAATAATTTTTACAAATTAGTAGCCATGTAGAGTTTTCCTTCTCCCCTCAAACCTGGACAAGGGTTAGGCTTTCTTCTGTAAAACAGTATAATTAGCAAATGTTGAGTGCTCAACCTTCTTTTGAACCATTTTAGTTTGTTCATTTGATTCCACACTTAAAGTCCTCAGGTCAGAGCTATAATGAGATTCACATTTTGGAGGCAACATTGGTAGCAGTAATGCATTTCATGCTGTTGTTCCATAATTTGCCTAATCAAATAAAATGAGATTAAACATCATATTGGATAGTCCAACCTTCTCATTCATACAAAGTTATATTTAGCTAATCACATTAGAAATTACTTATTTCCCAGGGTTTTGTTTGCACTTTTAGGCTAGTTAGAAGTCAGAGTTTAATCAGTGTATTCTATTCCTCTACTAGTATCTAGTGAGATCAATTCCCCCACTGAGTAAAGTTAATATAATGTATGGAACTTAATTAATTAATCGGCTAGATAATTAATTAAATTAATTGACATTTGTCAATTACTGACTATGTACCAGCCACTTTATTGGCCACTTATTCATAGCAGTGAAAAATAAAGAAAAACGATTCCTACCACTATAGAATTTCTTTCTAAATAGTTTTAATTGCTTATGTAATAAGCAATGATAACTCTAGTGCCTTAAAAACAATGTTAATTGTTATTTTATAGTTTTGTGGGTTGGAAGTCTGACTGTATTCCTTATGAAAGCTCGTTGGGAGAATCTGCTTTCCTGAGGTTATAAACCAAGGGTGCTGTCTTCTTGCTGGCTATCATCTGAGACCATTCCCAGTTACTAGAGGCCACCACATTCCTTGGCATGTGTCTCCTTTCCTCTGTCTTCAAAGTCAGCAATGGTTAGTTATATCATTCTCACTTTGCATCTCTTTGACAAATTTGCCTTTTTCAACTGAAGTGTCACTGATGGATAGGTGGAGAAAGGAACTGTGGTGTAAACATATAATGGAATATTGCTCAGTCTTAAAAAGGGAAATTCTGCTATTTACAACATCAGATGATTATAGAGATTATGCTAACTGAAATAAGCCAGTCACAGAAGACTGCATGCAGATCAATCTTCATGATCCTCTTATATAAGTTATCTGAAATAGACTTATGGAAACAGCAAATATAATGGTGGTTGCCAAGATCTGGGGGAAGGGGATATGGAATTTTTAAAAGTATGTATAAAATTTCTGTTATGCAAGTTAATAAGTTCTTGAGATCTGCTCTGTAGGGCCGAGTGCTATACTAGTGTGTACTTTAAAATATGTAGAGAGGATAGATTTCATATTTAGTATTTTTTATCACATAAACATAAACAAAGCATATATAAAAGAACACAAGAAGTTGGGCATGGTGGCGCATGTCTGTCTGTAATCCCAGCCTGTCCAAAAACACAAATTCAAAGCCAGACTCAGCAACTTAGCAAGGCTCTTAGCAAGCCCCTATCTCAAAAAAAAAAAAAAAAAAAAAACCCGTAACTCACAATAAAAAAAAAAAAAAGGCTGGGATGTGGCTCAGAGATTATGTGCCCATGGGTTCAATCCCTGATACAAAAAAAAAAAAAAAAAAAAAAAGACACAAAAGCATTCAGAGAGACGATGGGTGGACTTAGTGCTCTGTACCCTGTTTGTGGTGATGTTCTCACAGGTGTGCGCATATATCAGAATGGACACATTAAATGTGTGTTATTTTTTGTATGCCAATCATACCTAAATACAAAATTTTTAAAAAAGGAAAATTTAATGGCTTATATTGAGTGAAAGAGAACAAAATAATGATTCCTCTTATATCATACTCAAGAACAGGCAAAATTAAACTATGAAAACAAAAATCAGGAAGTGATTGATGAATGTGGAGATGTGCGGGGTGTTGAATTTTCTGGAAAAAAAGAAAAAAAGGACTGTTGCAGTGAGAAATAAATGGTCTGAGACCACCACCCTAAGCATTATCTACAAACTTGTGAAACAAATTCTTGGTACTCACTCTAACAGAAATAGAAATTCTGAAGTTGAAGTTGTGGTCCTGAATGCTGTATTTTAATAAGCTCTCTCAGAGATCTTGAAATGTGCTAATACTTGAGCATCAGTACCTTGTTTGGGTGATAGGCACACATGTATAAAATTATGAATAAAATGAAATATTTAGAAAATGCTTTATTTCATGTTATACTTTTATACTTAGTTGGAAGAAAAAGAAATACATACAAAGACTCACCACACAAAAAAATTAGTGGCTTACAATTTGGGATGAACATAGCATAAAAATAAAACTCACCAAACAACATAAAATCTCACAAAACATGAAAATAAAAAGCATAGTTTTATAAAAAAAAACACAAGATTAAATGTGATATGTGATTAATATAAAAAAGGGAAAATTATCAGTTTTTAGTTAATGAATTGGCAGAACTGTCTATAATATTTAAGGCAGTTTAGAGAACATGAGCTGTCAAAGATTAGAAGCTTCTTCAGTATCCTGCAAACATTTGTAATCCAATATAGACAATGCATAAACTCTAAGGAATCCATTGTATGCAATATATATATATTTCTATCAGTCCCCAAATGCCTATTTACAGCAAAAATCATAACAGACCTCAAAGGAATGTGTTGTGGCATTTAAAAAGCCATTTAAAAGTGTTGTCTGAGTAAGAGCTAGTTCATCACTCTAGGAAGAAATTTAAAAATCCTTTTGGTATCCTCATGGGCTATTTAACTTTCTATTCATTTCTCTGTATATTACCATTATGATTTTTCCCCCAATGCTAACTCATATGGGAAAATACTTTGAAATGGGAAAAGCAAGTCAATAAAAAGAACTGATGTTCACAAACTTCTTTTATCCTAAATATGGACTAGCATAAAAACAATGAGATTTTGGCATAGAGAGTGGTTCTCTCTTTATAAAGTAAATACTGGGAGAAACAAGAGCAATTTGTGAAGAAAAGTCTCTTGATATATAAAGGTAAGGTATGGAACAGCTTTTGTCATTAACTGTGGGCAATGACTTAGAAAACATTCACTGGAAATGTACCATTGTCATCAGTATATTAATGGCAATTTCCCATTGTTTGCTATGTATATGGTTTTTTACATCATGATACTTGTTGGTTGAAGCCGCAAAGATGGATAAAATCCACATGAAGAAAGTTTGGGGTTGGAGACAGAAAAGGGCCAAAGACAGAAACTGAAGGGAGATACTCACTAAGAAACAGAATGAAGCCCAAAAATGATTCCAAAACTGTATGAGTCAAAATGTGTGCAGAGAACCAAGAGAAAGCAATGCATATAAGTTCAAGAACCAGCGTTTTTCAAAAAGGAAGAAGTGGATATGATATGTACTGACTTCAGGCTGTAATTTTTTCATGGGGAGGAGACACTGGGGAAGAATCGAGATTTTTTTTAGGTATCTTTTATGTCTCATTTACTTTTTAATAAGTGTTCAAGCCAATATGACAAATTTCTCTATTGTTTAATCTGAATAGTAGGTTTTGTTATTTTTTGTTATCATATTTGTTATATGTATTTGTGTACTTGAAACACGTATGTTCATGCAATGGAAATACTTACAATATTAACATAATCCAAAGAACTGATCAGCTTTGTCAAATCCTGCAGAAGGCCAAGTAGGATAAGGGCTGAAAAATGTCCACAGGATTTAATAATAATGTGTTCTCTAGGGACCTTGATGGAAACCATTTCAGTGAAATAGTGGCAGTTAGAAGCCAAATTCCAATGAACTAAGAAATTAAATGGAAGGCTGGCTGGAAAGGTCAGAAATAGGACTGCAGAGGATCAAAATGAGTTATAATTTTGTTACTGATTCATTTTAAAACAAGGTGACTTAAATTTATTTATAAATTAAATTAATTTATTTATAGTCTAAGTTGGGGGGTAGGAAGCTAGCAGAGAGGGAAGCTATGCAATACCAGAATGAGACCCTGAAAGGAGCAGGACAAGACTCAAGAGAGCAGATGGATGCCTTGACATGAAAAACATGCATGGAACTCAATTTCAGTGCATGCTGGGGTGGGCATGGGTTTTCAGAGTGTGTGCCGGTGGGGGGCACTGTGCATTGGGGAAAAACCTAAAAGGATGGAAAAGCAGTAGGTTCCTGTGGTAGCAGGAAAATAAAGAGATCTCCCTAAAGAAAGAGGTCATTGGAAGTCTAGTAGAGTAGAGGAAAGAGAAGGGGCAGGGAGGACAGAGAGAAAAGGTAGAATCATGACCTGAAATTGATTTCCAAGCATGTCTGAGTTTGTCAGGATGAACCCAATTACTATGGATACCATAAAGATCTAACAAAAAAGGAGAAGGAGGAGGAGGAGGAGGAGGAGGAGAAGGAGGAGGAGGAGGAGGAGGAGGAGAAGGAGGAGGAGGAGGAGGAGGAGGAGGAGGAGGAGGAGGAGGAGGAGGAGGACCAGGACGAGGACGAGGAGAGGAAGAAAGAGGTCATTTTTTGAGATAAGAGAGGGATGAGAATGAGTAAGAAGCTTCATGAATGGTAAAAAGTTGGATGTCTATTTCAGGAATCAGAAACTGACCTGCCAGGATTATAACTCTTCCACCGGCTGAGGCAATCACAAGTTGGCTTCTCAGAAGCAGATGGTTAAGATGGAGTTTATGTGTATTGGTGATCACTACCTAGGAAAGGCTGGAAACCATCTGAAGGTTTCTTGTGGACCACTGAATGAACAAACTGTGGCTCATTCATGTAGTTAAGAAAAAATGTATAATCTGGATAAATTTTCAGAATGTAACATTGAGTGGAAAAAGGACCTGCCAAAAGTTATCTGCTACAAGATAAAATTGATGAAAAAATTTAAAATAAACCCCATATTTTATATTATAGGTAGATATAGAGAAAGTAAAAGTACAAAAACATCCATAGGAATAACACCTGGAAACTTATCTCGGGTAGGTGTGAAATAGGAAGAGATGATAGGTTTGGGAAGCAAATTTGTCAAAACTAACTTGAAATATGATAAACACTGTAGGTGTTGATTAATAATAAAGTGTGTTCACATAGTTTTATTCTTATATGCAGGTGTTTGTTATTTTCTTGTTTTTGAAAGCATTTGTACCTAATGTTTTTTTAAAGTCCATCAGAGACACTTTTCTAATTACATGAGGTCATAATAATAATTTCCTATATGATAATGTCATTTTAATTTCTTCTTTCTGAAAGCAAAGTCCTACAACTTGGTTACCAAGTGAAATAGTCAAGTCAGTCACAAACTATTGGGCTGGTAACACACACACCCTCATGAACTCACAGACACACTTGGGGTAACATAAACACCAATAGACTTCCTTTAAAGGCTAAGGCCAAATGCATTTGCCTTCTCTTTATCAGGTTAATTCTTCAAAGGCAAGGACTATGTCCTTTTGTGTTCTGCTGGAGGTCTGTGGCACATTATGAGCACTCAATAAATAATAATTAACTAAGTCCTTTAGTAAATAATCATCTATGTACTCAAGAATAATTGTTGATAATGAAATGGCTAAAAAGTATGCAAAACTTGAAAAAAGTTATAAATTAGATATATTTGTACATAATTAAATAAAATTTTTGTGAAAGACATACTTAGAACTTGAGTTTTTATGAATTTGATATATCTTTTTCATGCCTTAGATTTTAGGATTTTGCTCCTTTAGTTCATTCTGCTACCAATATCTTAAGTGTATTCACATGTATTTGTATAAACTTTCATTATTCTTGTGTGTACACGTACTTACTTATGTGTGCATATGTGTATTCATGTATGCATACACACATATTTTTCTTTGAGATCTATATATTCCTGATCTTGGGCAAATCTGTGAGGAATTACATTTATGTTAATGCACCATCATATGTGTATGTGTGTGTGTGTGTGTGTGTGTGTGTGTAGAATCAAAGATTCTCCCCTACTTTGTGCAGTAGCCTATTTGTGCACCAGAACTGCTATACTCCACATTCCTCTTTTTTTAAAGAATGCAGATTCTAGATCCATACCCCTGGGTATTTCAAAATCCCAGGTCTACTATTTCCTACTAGTATCACTTCACACAAATTGCTTCATATACTCTCTCTTTCTCTCTCTGTTTTCCTCTAAATGGAGATAGCAATAATGGGTACCATCTGTGTACTTATCTTAGAGGGGTGTTGGAAAGATCATTTAAATTTATATACATACAGCTTTTAAGCCCATGTCCGGCATACAGTAACATCATTGGTGTTAGCTAACATCATTACTATGAGATTACTATTTAGCTAATTACTAGCTCAATGAATTACTTTCTTACTTTAATAAGAATTTTTGATACCTTCATAGTACAAATTCCATACATGCTTGGAAACATAGTTAAACAGGGATCTCTTTGATGTCACTCAAATTGTAAAATATTTATATACTCTTGTTTCTCATTTCAGATGGCAAGTGAAAAAATAAATTCTCTCAGTCATATGTTTTCAAATATTTAGCTTTTCCATCTAACATAAAACAATGCAAAATGTTGATTTTGCATTTTTTACTTTACTTTTAATTTGTACAGACATAGTCATTAAAAAATTAAACCTATTCTCAGAACTCCATTTGGTAAACAGAACAGCACATTGAAAGAGAATGTGAAATGTTGTGAACCAATCTATGTTGATGTGGCCACAGTCATCTGCTAAATTTCCACTTGGCTTTTCACATGGAAGTCTTTATGACTTATTTATGTCTTGCTTTTCCATAACTGCAGTTGAAGCTAAATACTGTTTATTTCATTCACGATCCAGTATGTGCTTCTCAGAAAAACTAATGAGTGCTTGCCCTTTCTGAATTGGCTTCATAGAATAACTAAAAAGAGTGAACACAACATTCAAAGGACCATGTAATTCCAACAACACTTTTATTGATGAGAACAATTTTGCTAAAGCGTGAAAGCTTTTTAAAAGAAGATAACATAAGAAGTAGATGTAATAGGAGAAATGAGCCCTTTGTATGACGGTGGGTGATAATAAGATGCCTTACTTATGAGTTATTTTGCTATTTTAGCCTAATGGCCTGGAAGGTCCTTTAAGTTTCTAGATGGATATATATTATATGCAGATAATAGCACACATGGTTGTTTACATTTGACTTTAAAATAAACTTCAAAGTCAGAGAACTTTCTGAACTGATCATGTCCAATTGTTGAACATGTACGTTTGAAAGGTGTAGCTTTCATAGGCACATTATTTACCCAATATATAAAAGAATTCTCTTACTCAAAACGTAAACACACAAATTAAATACCTTAATTCAGCCAGGGATGTTGGTGGAGGAGTCTCTAATTGAATGACGAGGAGTCAACTGTCCCTTTAAAACTCACCTTTGTTTCTAATGCCTGAGCCATCACTGAAGATTGAAGACAGTACTCAAGGAGGGCTATTTTTCATACTTTAGCTGATCATTAAATGCCAAGATAGTTTTTTATTCAATTATACATCTGCCAATGGAAATAGTGAGCAAAGACAACATCAAGGCCATGTTTTCATTTCCATCATTGTTCCCTAGTGAATTACAAGGTTGTGAGTCTCCTACAACAATTTATATTGACCCAGGCTTCATAAATCTGGTACAGCAGACTGAGTTGCTGAGCTATATGTTGTGATCATGTCTTTCTACTAACAACATTAATCACTTGCTCAAGAGGAAATAGTGGATCAAGAGTGTTCTAGCTGGCATTGCTGTCAGAAAGGACGTCTTCACCGTGGCTGGTACACTCGGCCTCAGAGGATTTTTAGACTCAGTCCTCACTATGGGTGTTTCAAACTTCAGCCTTTTATTTTACTCTTTAGCAGGCAATGCCAAAATGAGTTTAAAAACACAAAGAATTTTAAATACTAAGAAAAATAGCATATCTATTGATCACAATTTCTAAAGCTTGAGATGAAATGTATTAGATACATTTGCATGTGAAAAAAATCAATTGTTCCCTGTCTAGATTCAGAGTTGGAGATGTATTTGAACTAAAATGAGTTTTATTTTTGTGCTGTGAATGGACTGCTTCTAACTCATTTTTAAGTGAATAATTTTCTCCTTAAGGAAATAATAAAGTTAACTGGAAATCAGCCAATGCATCTGTCTCTAAAATGTTCCAAGGCAAAGATATTAAAAAATCAGGCAGGTTATGCATCTGACCACCAACATTTTATTTGGAAAAAAAAGGAGGCTATGACTAATATACAGGATATTATGTTATTTGACACTATGTTACATTAGAGAACAAAACAAAACAAAAAACAAGGCAAGTAAGCATAAGATGAAATAAATGAGATTGTTTTACATACTACATACAGTAATTACAACATTTCTTCCAATTCTTTCAGATCATAAACCAAAGCATCACTAAATATTTCTTAAAAAGAGTTGATAAAAATAAAAGTTATTTTCCAATCTGACTTTTCATTTTTTTATGCTCCTTTAACAGTTACAGATAACTCTTATGAAAAAGTATCTTTGGCTCCTGTGCAAAGTAGTCTGTACTGATGTACATGTGGTGATTTACTAAAAAAAAAAACAACTTCATTTTAATTCTTTTGTGTGTGTGGTGGTGGTGCTGAGGATTGAATCTAGGGCCTTGTGCATGTGAGGCACAACTGAGCTATATCCCCAGCCCTTAATTCTTTATCAATGGCAAATATATGGCATGTTATTGGGGAGGGACAGAGAACCTCAGAATTTATTTTTTATTCTTACTGGTGATGAGTACATGTGTAAATTCAAAAAGTTCTCATTCTTTCCATCATTTGTGATAATTTTAGAAAACTATTTAAGTAAGAGTTTAATTGTATAGAATTTACCAGGTGGATTTCCTTTCCATTGCTGAAAGTTTTAATTACTGTTGATAATGCCGACTTGCCTATCAAGAATACAAACAATAACTATTGGCAAGGATGTGGGAGAGAAGATACACTCATACATTGTTGGTGGGAATGCAAATTAATACAACCACTCTGGAAAACAGTTTGGAGATTCCTCAAAAACTAGGAATAGAGCCACTATTTGACCCAGCAATCCCACTCCTTGGAATTTATCCAAAAGAACCAAAATTAGCATACTACAAGGATGTAGCCACCTCTATACTTACAATAGCACAACTCACAATTACCAAGATAAGGAACCAGCCCAGGTGTCTATCAACAGATGAATGGATTAAGAAATGTGGTATATTAACATAATGGAATATTGCTCAGCCATGAAGAAAAAAAAATAAAATCATGGCATTTGCTGGTAAAAGAATGGAACTGGAGAACATCATGTTAAGTGAAATAAACCAGACTCAGAAAATCAAGAGAATGTTCTCTCTCATTTGTGAAAGCTGGAGCAAAGTAAAGGGGAAAATGGAGGATCAGATATCATAAAAACAGAGAGAAAATCAGCAGAATAAAAGAGGAAGATTGAGGGGGAGAGAGGATAGATTAGGGGAGGAAAAGCAGAGTAAATCTGACAAAATTATGTTATGTGCATGTATTAATATACCACAATGAATTCTATCTTTATGTATGTCTATAAAGCACCAATGGAGTAAGTT
Source organism: Urocitellus parryii (assembly GCF_045843805.1). Classification (NCBI taxonomy): domain Eukaryota; kingdom Metazoa; phylum Chordata; class Mammalia; order Rodentia; family Sciuridae; genus Urocitellus; species Urocitellus parryii. Next base: position 82,005,456 of record NC_135540.1, read on the forward strand.
AAATTCCATGCATGTATGATTATGTTAAAATGAATTCAACTATTATATACAAATATAATGCAGTAATAAAAGTAATAATAATAATAATAATAATGTTGACTTACTAGTTATTCTAAGTCTGAAAATAGGAAGGTCAATTGAGTTGGCTCCTTAAAATATAAAAAATGATGATAATTTCCTCTAGTCCTTTGTGAAAAGGCTTAAAAGTTTTCATTCACTTCTAATATCTGATGGCTTGTAATACTATGAATTCTCTTAGCTCTCTCTATATAATAAAGACCATTTTTAGTACTACAGTCTCATGATGAATACAGAACCAGATTACTTAAAGTTTTTTTTTTAATTTTTTTTTACTGTTCATTAAGTTATCTTTAAATCATATGTATCTGGATTATATTTAGCATACAATAAAATTAAAATGAGTCTGTGAACAATAAAGACATTAAAAAGGAATTTTGAATTATACAATTCAATGCACTAAAACAATAGCAATGCTACCAATATCTTGTACAAATATAATGCAACAATGGAGTAAAATTCTATACCAATATTTTTTTTCTGTGATAAATACCCTCAAAAAAGTCAAGAATAAAAATGCCCCTCATGATCTTAGAGACATTAATGTTACTACTTTAAAATGTTTACTTCCACTTTTTTTCCTATTCATATACTATTTTGAGTTTAGTCATGTCATGGCTGTCTGTTGACTCCTGATCTTTATTGCATCATGAAAAGGAAACTCTTCTTGCACACATGAAAATGATTGAAGTCATAAAAAATAACATTTTATAGGTTATTTCATAAAACAGATATCTGACATTCTCGATTCTCCTCAATTGTAAGCTTGGTTATTTTATAAACCTAGGATAAAGGCTCTTCAATATTGAAAAATGTGAAGGTTTCTAGAAACATCCACAGAGAAGTTACATAGTTAAGCAGAAGGACTGAGATTGCAGTACGAATTTTGAGGTATTCATGTGAATATTATTTTAGATTTTTTCCTCTATGCAGGACTGATGACAAGAGAGAAACTGCTTCAAGCAATGGCATGGAAATTGCCAAAATACCAAACACTTGAAATGATGCATCTAAAAAGCTAATCAGATTAGAAGCACAGATAAAGCATATTAAAATACTTGAAGCACGTTCTTCCTGGATGTTCTTACCATACCACCCATGTATTGAAGAGTTTTTGTTTTATTTTTTATTCTAATTTGTTATATATGACAACACAATGCATTACAATTCATATTATACATATAGAGCACAACTTCTCATAGCTCTGGTTGTACACAAAGTATATTCACTCCATTCGTGTCTTCATACTTGTACTTAGGGTAATGGTGTCCATCTCATTCCACCATCTTTTCTACCCCCTTGTCCCCTTCCTTCTCCTCCCACCCCTTTGCTCTATCTAGAGTTTCTCTAATCCTCCCATGCTCCCCTCCAAATCTCACTATAAATCAGTCTCCTTGTATCAGAGAAAACATTTGGCATTTGGTTTTTTTGCATTGACTAACTTCACTTAGCATTATCTTCTCCAATTCCATCCATTTACCTGCAAATGCCATGATTTTATTTTCTTTTAATGCTGAATAGTATTCCATTGTGTGTGTATATATATATCACATTTTCCCTATCCATTCATCTACTGAAGGGCATCTAAGTTGGTTCCATAGTTTAGCTATTGTGAATTGTGCTGCTATAAACATTGATGTGGTCTTGTCCCTGTAGTATGCTGTTTCTAAGTCCTTTGGGTATAGACCAAGGAGTGGAATAGCTGGGTCAAATCCTCTGAAAGCGAAACAAGGGAAAACTATCCCACTTATTACAGCCACAAACAAACAAACAAACTTGGGAATCAACCTAATGAAAGAAGTGAAAGACCTCTACAGTGAAAACTACAGAATACTAAAGAAAGAAATTAAAGATGGAAAGATCTACATTGCTCTTGGATAAGTAGAATTAATATTGTCAAAATGACTATAATACCAAAAGTGCTATACAGACTTAATAAAATTCTGATCAAAATTCCAATGACATTCCTCATAGAAAGAAAAAGCAGTCATGAAATTCATCTGGAAAAATAAGAGACCCAGAATAGCTAAAGCAATCCTTAGCAAGAAGAGTGAAACAGGTGGCATCACTATACCAGACCTTAAACTACACTACAGAGCAATAGTAACAAAACTAGCATAGTATTGGCACCAAAATAGACTGGTATACCAATGGTAGAGAATAAAGGACACAGAGAATAATCCACATAATTATAGTTATCTTATATTAGACAAAGGCACCAAAAACATACATTGGAGAATAGATAGCCTCTTCAACAAATGGTGCTGGGAAAACTGGAAATCCATATGCAACAAAATGAAATTAAACCCCTATCTCTCATCATGCACAAAACTCATCTCAAAGTGGATCAAGGACCTAGGAATTAAACCAGAGACCCTGTGTCTAATAAAAGAAAAAGTAGGCCCAAATCTCCATCATGTCAGATTAGGCCCCTAGTTCCTTAATAAGACTCCTATAGTGCAAGAATTAAAATAAAGAATCAATAAATGGGACAGATTCAAACTAAAAAGTTTCTTCTCAGCAAAAGAAACAATCTGTGAGGTGAATAGAGAGCCTACATCTTGGGAGCAAATTTTTACCCCTCACACATCAGATAGAGCACTAATCTCTAGTGTATATAAAGAACTCAAAGAGCTAAATACCAAAAAAATAAAATAAATAACCCAATCAATAAATGGGCCAAGGACCTAAACAGACACTTCTCAGAAGATGATATACAGTCAATCAACAAATATGAAAAATGTTCAATATCTATAGCAAGTAGAGAAATGCAAATCAAAACTACTGGAAGATATCATCTCACTCCAGTCAGAATGACAGCTATTATGAAGACAAACATTAGTAAGTGTTAACAGGATATGGGGAAAAAGGTACACTCACATACCACTGGTGGGACTGCAAATTGATGCAGCCAATATGGAAAGCAGTATGGAGATTCCTTGTACCAACGAGTTTTAAAGCTTTACCTCCAGTGTGGTCTCTCTTCTAGTACAAACTAGAGCCCCTGAAGATCCAGCTGCCCTTGAATCCCATTTGGATGCCTCACAGGCCCCTCAGGCTCAGCATATGGATAACTGAACCTAGGACATTTTATCCAAGCCAGAAAACAAGAAAAACTCTCCAAACTCTCCATCTGATCTTTAACCAAATCCCAACACTTTACTGTTTAAATGTCTCTTAAACTTGGTTTCTCTCTTCTCTTTTCCCACAATGACTACTGGCATTCAGACCACAATCACCTCTCATCCAAATAGGCCTCCCAGCTGGACTTTCTTTTTTTCCTTCTCCTCAATTCACCCTGCAGTAATGGAAGGTGGGGTGGGGGAACGGAAGGAAACAAAATCTGTTTTAGAATCATCCTTGATAAATATCTTTAAATGTTCTCTGACTCAACAATTGAAAGCGGATTACTATGTCTCTCATAAACTGACTCTTGTTTTCTTTTCTAGACCAATATTTCCAAGCTTGCTGCCTGCCTTAAACTCCAAGCTCCAAACTAACTGAAATGCTATGCTTTCATGCAACATGCCTCTCTCATTTTGGGTCTGTGCAAATGGTCTTGCCCTTGCTTGAATATTATTCTTTCACCCTTTGTCTGGCAAAACCCTGCTCATCTTTTCAACATCATCTGTCTATTCACTTCCTAAGTGCTGCCTTCATTGGTGTTCAAGTTTCAACTCTGTACTCCCCACTTTATGCTTCCTAACGTCTATGTTTCTGTCACCAGCAGACTTGCCATGCTGCATTGAGATCCCTGCATACTTGTCAGGTGTCAGGGTTTAAAATGTATCTTTTTATCCATTTAGAGAGGTGCTATCTCATAGGACTCTCTGCTATGATGGAAATATTCTATATCTGTGTTAGTGAACACAATACTCTCTAGACACATGTAGCTCTTGATTACTGGGAAAGTGGCTAGAGGGTCTGAGGAATGAGAATTTTAATTTAAATGTAAGCAGCTATATGTGTCCAGAGCTTGTCTGGAGTTCTCCATGCCAGAGACTGTGTATTTTAAATTATTATCCCTGAATAACATATCTGGTATCTAACAGGAAAAAATGCTTTGTAAATTGTTTTATAATTAATTTATCAATGCCATAAAATACAGACAAGTTTCAGAATCACTCTTTGATATAGACTGAATGAATATTCTTATAACCATTTTTTAAATATAATGGCTAGGATACTAAATGACTTATTTAAAGTCACATGGAAACATTGGCAGGTTAGTATATGCCCCTCCCATTTTTTAGTTATTCTAATTCTCATGATTACCCTTTTTAAATGTTATATTGACACAATAAAATCTATCAGTAAACCAAATTATTCCATTAAGAATCTTGTATCCCAGAATCTCCATTAACTGTTCATCTATTAATTCATTCAGCAAATATTTATTGAGCCTCAATAATGAGCCAGGCATGCTAGGCACTGGCAGTCAATTGCTGACTGTGTCCATGTGTTTGGGGGGAAAGTAACAGACAGTAAATCAATAAATACATAAATAAAAAAAGAAAAGGGTGACAGATGGTGAAAAGTGGTGTGAAGAACATAAACTGCATGGCAAGGTAAAGGGTCACTGGGGAGATCCCTGTTAGGTGAGTTCTCAGAGGAGGTGATGTATGAGTTGAGATCTCAAGGATAAGACACAAGGTACAAGAAGAGCTCCAGAATTGTGGACAGAAGGAACAGCACATTCTAAGATTAGGAGGGATTTGAGGAGCTCGAGGGGCAAACGTGAGGGTGTGTGGCTGTCCAGCATACTGAAAGGGGCAGGGAGCTAAGTTTGCTCAGGCTGCCAGAACAAAATACCACTGACTGGGTGGCTTCAACAGTAGGAATTTCTTTTCTCACAGTTCTGGAGGCTGGAATTCCAAGACGAGGTGCCAGCATGGTCAGGATCTGGTGACAGTTGTCTTCTGGTTTGCAGATTGCAAGTTTCTCTCTGTATCCTCACATGACCTTTCCTTGGTGAGTGTGTGTAGAGAGAGAAAAAGAAAAAAGAGAGACCTCTCTCTCTTCTGCTATGGATAAGGTCACCAATTCTATTGGATTGGGTCCCATTCATCTATGACCTCATTAAAACTTGATTTTCTTCTAAAAGTCCTATCTCTAAATTAGACTCTTTAGGGACTGGAATTTCAATATATAAATTAGGGGCATAATTCCATTCATAGTAGGGGGTATATTATAAAATAAGGTTAGGAAGAAGAGTGGGCTATGCCATGCAGAACCTGGAAAAGCATTTTGGTTTTATTTAAAGAAAAGAGAAATAACATATAAAAATAAAGAAATCTTATGTATTAACTCAGGTTTCTTTTAGCTTCTATTATATTTAGAATGTATTCATTCAACATTTATTTATTAAGCTCTTGTATAAGATAAACATTATGCCCTAGGATCAAAAGGACAAATTAGTCATAAAAATGTTCACTAAGGAGCTTTCAATTTAGGAAGCACACTGATACAAAATAAACTTTTAATAAAGGCTGATAATTTCAACAAAAAATTTGGGAATAACTTTGACTCTTACTTCAGATCTATGAAAAGTGAACTGGAAATTAATCATAGACCTCAATGTAAAATTATGAAAGTTATAGAAGTAAATATAGGAGAATATCTTTATGAGCTGAGGGTAAATAAAAAATTTGTAGACCACTCAAGCATGTGAATTTCAATGCAGTAATTGTTAATTAAGTGTAATACACCACAATGTAAATATAATACAATGTGCCTTATAATTATGCTATAACTTAGCACAATTATAATCTATACAATGTAGTACAATAGTTGAAATTTAGTCATCATTAAAAAGTAATGAAAACTTTTGCTTTTTAAAAAAGTTAAGCCCGGTGTGGTGGCACAAACCTGTAATCCCAGAAACTTAGGAGGCTGAGGTAGAAGGATCTTGAGTTCAAAACTAGCCTCAGAAACTCATCAAGACCCTGTCTCTAAACAAAATATAAAAAGGACAGAGGATCTGGCTCAGTGGTTGAGTGCCCCTGGGTTCAATCCCTGGTATGTATGTATGTATGTATAAATAAATAAATGACATTTAAAAAATGAAAAAGCAGAATCAAAATTGAAAAATTAAGCTATAAACTGGGAGAAGATATTCCCAATGTACCACCTGACAAAGGATTTGTATCCTGCATATATGAAAAATATTGCTGAAAAATAACAAGATAATCAAACCATAAAAAGGGCACATAGACACTTCACAAAAAAGATATATGATTGTAAATAAACACATGAAAAGTTGCTCAATATCATTAATAACAGGGAAATGCAATTTTATTTATTTGTTATTTATTTATTTATTTATAATTTTTTATCTTTTGAGTACCAGGAATTAAGCCCAGGGGTGATTAACCACTGATCCACATCCCCACTTTTTCTTATTTATTTTTTTAAATTTTGAGACAGGGTTTTGCTAAGTTGCTTGGTACCTTGCTAAATTGCTGAGGCTGGCTTTGAACTCGAAATCCTCCTGCTTCAGCCTCCCAAGAAACTGGTATTACAGGCATGCACCACTGTGTTTGGCAGGGAAAGGTAATCTTAAAACCACTAGATATACCATGAGGCTCTAACCAGAATTGTAATATTTGTTTAAAAATGGTTTATACAAAATAGTCAAATTCATAGAGTGGCCTGGCAGTTATCAGGGGTTGGGGGAGTGAGAAATGGGGAGGTATTAATGAATGGGTATAAAGTTTCAGTTAAGCAAAATAAATAAGTTGTACCTATCTGTTATACAACATTGTTCCTTTAGTCAGTGATACTATATTGTCCACTTAGAAGTTGTTAATAGGGTAGCTCTCAAGATAACTCTTCTAAATACAATAAAAAAAAGATCTGTCAATAATCAAATGTTTGTAATGGTTTGGAAGACAGTAACTCTCACATTTCTAGTGAAATTGTAAATGGTATAGAAGCTTTGAAAAATAGTTTAGTAGCTTCTAGTAAAAATAAAATATACCAAAACCTAGCAATTTCACTCTTAATATTTACCCAAGACATATGTAAACACACGTCCACTAAAAACTTGTTCTGGATGATAATAACTTTATTTCTAATAGTCTAAATAACTGGAAGCAGCTAAATGTCCATTAATGCAGAAGAAGAGCTATAAAGTTGGGTTGTGCTTATGTGATAGAAAAAATACTCAGTAATAAGACTAATGATACAATTCAATATATGGATGATATTATAAAAATATTATTCTGAGAGGAAGAAAACAGAAAAAGATATCGAGTGTGTTAAGATTTGTAGAAGTTCACCTATGAGCAAAACCAAAAAAATTCTAGACAAGGGGATGGAGTTGTAGCTCAGTGGGTATTAGCATGAGCAAGATCTGGGATTTGATACCCAACTTCAAACCAAACCAAACCAAAAGAAAAATTATAAATAGAAAACAATAAAGTTCCAGGGAGTGCAGAACATTGGGAGGTAGGCACTGATTGGAAAGGGAACTTCCAGGGGGAAAGGAAATCTGCATCTTGGTTGAGACTGAGTGAATTGTTATGTAAGTATGTCATTTCTTCCGATTCTACATGGAAGCTCTGAACATTTACTATGTGTAAAATATGAACAATGAAAAAGAAAATTTACTAGTAAAATGTGATGAGTACAGAGAGGGAAATGCAAAAAGGATTATGATGATGCCTCAGAGTCTGGCTGAATATAAGGAGGTCAAGAGTGAGGACTGGGATTTAATCTGACTCATGTGGGAATCCCGGTTGAGCAAGATACAGAGGGTGGGACTCCCTTGGCAACAGTATTTCACTCTAACTGGAGCATACAGCCAGGTCAACAGCTACATACTTTTCCTTTTCTTCCTTTACTGCCTACTTTTTTCTTTTTTTAAACATCCACTTTAAAAAAAAATTATTTTAGTTGTAGACAGACACAATATCTTTATTTTATTTTTTTTATATGTTTTTATGTAGTGCTGAGGGTCAAACCCAGTGCCTCACACATGCAAGGTGAATGCTCTACCAACTGAGCTGCAACCCCAGCCCCTTTACTGCCTACCTTTTAAGCCCAAACAGATACCCAACAAGTACCAGGTGATTCTGACATTAAGAGGAATGTAGCTTAAATTCTATGATGAGGCATCAGGCCTTCTCTTCGTCAAATCCATCCACTAAAGTTTGACGTCTGCTAGAGGAGTGGAGAGTCTTCCATTTGGAGCTCATTTCTGCTGTTTTTCTGTTGCAGCCTGGAAGTGCTAACCTCCAGGCCACAGGGCAGGCCTCATCTGTTCAGCCTTGTTATGAAGGGAAGGGTGGCTCAGCTGTAGTCTCTCTGGGAAGGGTGGGGAGGCAATTATTGTTATTATTTTTTTTTTTGCTTTTACTTCTTAGTTTTAAGTGCATGCAGAAGTCCAGTGTTTACATACTAGCTTCAATTTCAAAATCAATTAAAAAAAAATTAGTAAGTCCAAGAGAGTGAATGTGAAGGCTTTCAATACTTTTTAGAGAGATGTAGGAAAATAAAGATCAATGCTGTACAGACCTGGATAAACACTAGAGTAGGTATTTTCTTCTTGATATCCCTTTACTTTCCCCTTTAAGGCCCTTTCACCTCTCCCTGATTCCCCGACATCTTTCTCTCATTCTCCTATTTCTTGAAGGACTCAGGCCTGCTGCTTTTCTATAGCCAAGGCTCAATTTACTGAGTCCAAATACCAGCATATAACTTCTATGAAATTGCTGTATTCATACAATAAATTATGATGTATATACTATTATTATTTTTTTTCTAATTTACAAATGAGGAAACAAAGGTGCAGAGGAAGTAGATGGTTGGCTTTAAAGTATAAAACCTGTTAAGAGTATTGCTATAGTTTGATCTGGAATGCCCCCTACAGTTCCATGTATTAAAGTCTTGGTCTGGAGCTGGTCACTATCAGGATTGGTGGCATCTTTAAGAAGTAGAACCTACTAGGAGACCTTTGAGTTATTCAAGAAATGCCCTTGAAGGGGATCACGGGACCCCTTTTTCTTCCTCTTCTCTTGTGCTATCTGGCTACGAAGTGAGTGTGTGTGTTCTGCCATAGGCTCTGGCTTGATAAGCTGCCTCTCCAAGGGCCCCAAAGCAGCAAAGCCAGCTGATCATGAATTAACTTCCCCAACTATGAGCCAAAATAAACCTTTTGTCTTTATAAGTTGATTATCTTGGGTATTTGTTATAGGGAAAGAAAAGTTGATTAACTCAACTATCAAAATTTGAGCTAAAATAGTTCTAATGGAGATAGGATGCTTAATTATCAAGCTAAACTAATGGTCATTTCTTCCTGTTCTTTGTGCCTTTCTTTTCTTCAAGCATCAACTAAGCCTTTATGTGTAGTCTCTAATTCAATCTTTGCAGTGACTTTGAGCAGTAAGACTTAAAATGTTTATTTTAAATATCAAAACACTCTCAGATTCAAAAATGCTGATTTTCCTGGGATTGTGCAGCTGGAAATTGGTAATAATGCCTGAATCTCAACCTGATCTATCTATCTCCCCAGCTGTGAGTCTTTCATTTCATGCAAAATTTCTTTCAGGCCAATTAGTGTTGAGATAAATTGGTAGTTCCCAAATTGTGAAATGTTAGCCATCTGAGGACATTATTTGGGAAGACAACAGTTCAGGGTGAAGGCTACTCCAGTGACACATCAGAGGCCATCTGTACCTTCTTGTAAGGCTTGTACTGTGCTCTTGGGGTCTAAGCAATGCAGAGGTGCAGCTACTGCCACCTTGGCATTCTCCTATGCATAATGCCCAGGAACCATTCTCTAGATGACATACAGTGGTAGCTGTCTGAACTTAGCATTTTACGTTTGATTCCCTGGCTAACTTGTAGCATTACTACTCAATCCATTTGGAAATCCTTTATATTAAGTACTTACTTCAATTAGACTTGGATAATTGGAGGAGGAGGAAGAGAAGGAGGAGAAAGAGGAGGATGAGGAGGAGGAGGAGGAGGGGGGGGAGGAAGAAATGTATTTACTACAATAAGAATAGTCTTCAGAAATTTTTTGGGGGAAGGTATTTTTAATATGTCTTTGGAATTCATTCTAGTATATAATTTACCTAATTAGATTTTACTTGTTACTTTTAGAATAATTTGATTTCTTTGGGCAAATACACATAAAGGAAATTTAGAAGAAAGTTAGAGGTTAAGAGGAACAGTCAGGATATAATTGAAATAGTATGAAATTCACAATTATGTATATATATATATATATGATATTCAAAATCTTGAGACCTTCCTTACTCCTAATCAATATAATATTTTTAAAATTCTCTTGGCCTCATTTTCCTTGCCTTTAAAAATCAAGATTTTAAAACTCTTGGCTTCTAAAATATTTTCCTGAAAATCATCTTATCTTTTCTATGCTATAATATGCTGTAGCTACATATTTTGAGTTTTTCAAATGTATAGATGTATAACCAGGACATACTCACTATTTCATTTATTCTTCTGTTTCTTTTTTTTTTTCATGCCACAAATAATCATTAAGAACCTGTTAAACTCCAGGTACTGCGTAGATTTGGGGCATAAATAAGACATGGTCTCTACTCTCAATGGGATGAATATGTGAAATTGAATAAAGCTATAAAAAAGGCAAATAAGATTCTCCCAGAGGTGACAGGTCATATTCCCTACATTGCAGCAGACATTACAGGACTGTTTGCCTCTTGAGTCTCCGGGCCCACATCCCCTTTCCAGCAGTCCCCTTACATTTTGTATGATTTCCTCAGAACCAGGATGATTTACTTTTATTTTCTTGGTTCATAAATGAATAATACAGGAGACAACCAGTAGCTAGTTTATATTCCCTGCTGTCCTTCCAAAGATTTATAGCCCAAAATAAAGGTGCTGCGGAGGTGGAGAACCCAATTTCCATTCTAAGTTTCACACAGTGGGTTTCAGTCAATTAAAATTTCTGTTCCTAAGATACAGTTGCTTATGGAAGCAAGTAGCACCCACAGTTTTTTGGAAACAATGAACTTGGTCTAGAGTAAGTTGCTTCCCTTTGTACCTGAGTATACCTCAGGGATTCTGCTCAGTTGCTAAGAGGTGTCATGGAGTCAATACCATCTCCCTTCTCAGGAACCAACTTCTTAGTACCTGGGTTTGGACTCCTCTAAGCAATACATCAAACACCTTGGGAGGGGAGCAACATGTTTCTTGTTCCTTTTCTCCTCTCTAATACATTGGAACTAGGCCATCTGGCTGCCTTTTGGGCAAATCCATTTTATAACAAGATTTTTTTTTTTTTGGTGATTCAGTAATTAAACCCCTTTGGATAGGGTTCAAGATGGACTTGCCTTATGCTGAATTTTGCTTTATAGCAAACTGTTAGTCACAGGTGCCAGTGAATTTATAAATGACAATGAGAAATCTCTTATAGATTTTAAATGTTATAAGGATTTTAGAATGTTAGTCTTCTCTCAGTTTCCTTTAATCTCTGGTCCAGTCTTTTCTAGAAGTGACTATTAACTTTCATAGTCAGTTTGTGAATTTTGCTTGGTTGGGGCATCAAACATTAAAATATGGCTTGCTGTAGTATTGTCTTTGGAATATTTTCTGAAAGTAATCCATTTCTTTCAAGCAATTTACCTTGCCATTCCTTAACTGAAAAAGCATAAATCAATACAAAAATATGTTTAAAAGTCAAATGATCAGTCATGTTTTTCATGATATCATATGAGAAAAATTGTAGCTTCCAAGCTAATTGTGTTCCTATGTGTTTTCTTCACCATGAATCATGGAAAGTTAATAGTCAATTTGAGAATTCTCTGCTGGTCACTGATTCATATGAAAATCCTTTTGTAAAACATCATCAATTTGGACTTTCTTATAAAAAGAAATTTAAGATTTTATTTTTTACAGCATTTTAGGTTCACAGCAAAATTAAAAAGAAAGTACAGAGATTTTCCAGATGCCCCTGTACAAATATAGGAATAGCCACCCCCCCACACACTGTCAACATCCCATGCAAGAGTGGTACATTTGTTACAACTGAGGAAACTTTTTTGACACATCATAATCCCCCAAAGTCCAAGAGCTCACTCAAGGTGTTATACACCCTATGGGTTTCCATAAACATGCAATGATATGTGTCATCATTATAATATTGTCTAGAGTATTTTTCATGTCCCTAGAAGTCTTCAGTGCTCTGCCTTTTCATTATCCCCACTCCCCACCTCTGACCCCTGGCAACTCCTTCTTTATTTTATTTTTTCACATTTTCCCATAGTTTTGTCTTTTCCTCATTGTTATACAGTTGGAATTATACAACATGTAATGTTCAGATTGTTTTATTTCACTTAGTAACATGCATTAAAGTTTTCTTTCTTTCTTTCTTTCTTTCTTTCTTTCTTTCTTTCTTTCTTCCTTTCTTTCTTTCTTTTTCGTGGCATGGTGGCTTTTTTTTTTTTTTTAAGCACTGGCCAGAATTTCATTGTTTGAGTATACCACAGTTTTATTTATCCATTTACCAGCTGAAGAATATCTTGGTTGTTTCCAAGCTTTGGCAATTGTGAATAAAGTTGCTATAGACATCTGTATCCAGGTTTTTGCATACACATAAATTTTCAATTCCTTTGGGGAAATATCAGAGAGCACGGTTGCTGGATCATATGTTAAGGATATATTTAATTTTGTAAAAAACATCAAACTGTCTTCCAAAAGGGATATATCCTCTTGCATTCCCACCAGCAATGAAAGAGAGCTCTGTTTTTCCATATCCTCACTAGCATTTGTTGCCAGGGTTCTGGATTTTACCCATTCTACTAGTTGTATAGTGGTATCTTATTGTTTTAAAATTTGCATTTCTTTTAATTTTTAATTGCATATTTTTAATTCACATATGTTTATTTACCCTAATGTTTGGTGAGGTATCTATTAAAATCTTTGACACATTTTCTTTTAATAAGGTTATGTGTTTTCTCATTGTTGAGTTTTATCAGAGGTGTCTTTCACAAATATTTTCTCCCAGTCTGTGGTTTGTCTTCTCATTCTCTTGACATTGTCATTCTCAGAGCAATTTTAAGCTTAATGAAGTCCAGATTATCAATTATTTCTTTCCTGGCTCGTGCCTCTGGTGTTTTGTTTAAATAGTTATCACCATACCTAAGATCATATAAGTTTTCTCCTTTTTTTTTTCTAGAAGTTTTATAGTTTTGTATTTTACATTTAGGACTATTATTTAGTTTAAGTTAATCTTTGTGAAGAGCATAAGGTATTTATTTAAACTCACCTTTGTGCATAAGGATGTAGAGTTGTTCCAGCACCATTTGTTGAAAACACTTTTTACTCCATTGTATTGCCTTTACTCTTTGTCAAAGATCAGTTGACAATATTTATGTGAGTATATTTCTGTGCTCTCTATTGTGTTGCATTGTTCTATTTGTCTATTCTTTCACCAGTATCACAGTCTTGATTACTGTACCTTTATAGTAAATCTTGAGATAGGGTAGTGCTAGTGCTCCAACTTTGTTCTTCTTCAATATTATACTGGATGCATGGATCTTTTGCCTTTTTGTATAAATCAGTTTGTTGATATTCACAAAATACTTGCTAGGATCTGTAGATCAAGTTGGGAGACTCTCCTCTTCTTTTCTTCTTTCTCTCTCCCTTGTCCCACTTTCTGACTGGGAATCTCTGTGCATGTGTATGTGTTTTTATATCCATGGTGTAGTAGCAATATCATTCATATCAGCACACTGAGGACTTATTTGACAAGCAAAGCAACCCTTAGGACAGTTAATTGAGTAATGATTCACTCTTACATAACTTAATATTGTTTGAATCTTTGGGACAGAGGAGTCTGAATCCTCTCCTCAGACAAAAGAATAGTTTCCTGGAGTGGAAATGGAATGCTCCTGAATTCCTGGGAATTCACCAGATGGTACCAGACTTCAGAAAACAAATGGTGACCTTGACCTTGTTGTGGCAGCTGTGTTGACTGACATAAACCACACCTTCATAATCCAACAGCTGATGTTTGTAATTAGAGATGAATGTGCTATATGGCTTAGGCTTTTACTCTGCAAAGGCTAGAGTGATAACAGTGGATCTGAAGCATCAGACCCTATGTTGAAATTACATTAGGGGTCACATTTGGGGAAAGGTTTTGTTCTGCTTTTATTGAGTTCCTTAATACCTGCTTATATAATCATAATTCATTTTGAAATATTCAGATAGCCTGCAAACAAATGGTTATTTCCAGGCATTTGGATATACTTTAAAAAATGGTTTACCTCATCTCACACAGTTTTAAATTGTATTTGATACTTCATAATATATTGTCTTCAAATTATTATTGAGTTTATAAAGCTATGAGAAGCAGATGGTTAAAGTAGAAGTTGTGGAAGAGGGCAGATATCATCAGAACTCTTGGTAAAGGGACTTGGGAAATCCTTATTATGTGACGGCAAGAGAAAGCTTTCTGTTACCTGTCAACAAAATTGAATAAAGCAAGAAATATTTCTTTTTTTTTCCCACATACTTTATTGGTGCTTTATAGCTGTACATAATGATGAGGTTTGTTGTTATATATTTATATATGCACACAATATAATAATGAAAATTGGTTCTATTACTTCCCTTCCCTCCAAAATTTACTAAGGGTAACTGAATAAAGTTTTGTTAGTTCAGGCTACTGTAACAAAGCACTACAGACTGGGAGCCTTAAATAGAAATGTGTTTCTCATAGTTCTGGAGGCTGGAGATCTGAGATTAGGGCATCAGCTAGTTTGTTCTGGTGAGGCTTCTCTTTCTGACTTAAAGATGGTAGTCTTTTTACTGTGAGGGGGAAAAGAGGGGTGGGAGGAGGGAAAGAAAAAGAGAAAGAGAGTGAGCAAGCACACAACTGTTCTAGTATAGCTCTTCTTTAGAACACTAATCTGACTGTGGGAAACCCACCTTGATAATCTTATCTCCATCTAATTGCTTCCTGAAGACCCCACCTACAAATACCCTTACTTTGGGGATTAGAGTTTCAACATTTGAATTTGGGCGGTCCACAGAAATTCAGTTCATAACAATAAGTAAGAGTTTCTCTCACTTTTCAACTTGAATATATCATGTTTCAATGTGTTCTTTTGTTGTTAATATTATAAGGTAATAATCACAGGGCACTCATTTATTCAGTGTTATATCAAATCATCTTGTTGATGCTTAATTAGACTTTTCTAAGTAATTGGCCTTTGTTTACTTAAAATTGGGGTGACATGCCTAAAGCAGGGATATTTCTTTTCCCCACCTTAATTATAGAGTCTTATTAAATTTCTCTTTTAATGTTTTTGTTGTAAAAAAAATTTAAAGTATTTTTTTCAGAAATGAAATAAAAAAAGAAATTATTGCTCATTCTTTGAGTGTAAAAGAACAGTCATAACGATGAGAGTCTATAGCATCTAACTTAAAAGTATTTCAAAAACAAATGTTAGGAGAGAAAGAGAAACATATTTCTTCTAAGCAGGAAGGCAGTTGTACAAGAAAAGAAAACTTGTGGCTGGTATGCACAAACACGCCCCTAATACGTCCATTGCAGACAGCATGGTGGGACGTAACAATCAAATGATAAAATAACAAAGAAAAAACAAAGTTATAGGTATTAAATGATAAAGCATAAAATGGAACCATGGACCCAAACTTAGCCAAATAACTCTAGTATTTCTGTAGAATTTTTAAATCTCTGAACTGAACTCAAATCTTTCTAAGAAAAAGAAACATTATTCCCTTTTTAAAAAATATTTTATTCAGATAGAATTTGCTTGTTATGTTAAAAATTATTTCTAATTGGCTGTTGATGATCCCCTAAGTTATTTTACTTAACTAACTTTAACTGAGTGCCTATTCTGTGCCAGTCTCCAAGCGAGGCTGTGCCCCTAGTTCACAGCCTAGCAGTGGAGATGGGGAGCAATTTTATAATCACATGACAGCGTGGTATGAGTTCTATGATGAAAAGAAGTAAAAGATGCTGTGAAAGAATAATCTTCTAATCTAGCCTGGAGGACTTCCAGAGTGAGCTGATTGAGGCCAAGTGAGACCCATTTAGAAGGGGATGTGGTAAGGGAATCCTTCTAGGGAGGGGAAGAAGCACAAAAAAAGACAATGAGAGACTTGACTCAAACCAGTGCTCTTCATATGGATTCAAGGACCAGACCGGCTGATTTGGTAACAGCACTGTGAAGAGCTGTGCCTGAGTCACCAGGAAGCCATGGTAGGATATTAAAAAATCAAATGTGTGGCATTGTGGCAGATAGCTTAAGGGACTGGAAGGGGATGTGGAAAGACCAATTAAAAGGCTGTTAGAGAAAATAAAGTAAAAACTAACGGAGTCCTAAAACAAGGTAATCAGACTTGACATAGGCAAGTGCCAAACACTTAAGAAATATTTAAAAAGGAGAATCAATTGAAATTGATGACAGATTTGACATTGGATGGGGAAAAGGGGAAAGTGAAGGGTCAGAGATGACGTTCATTTCTCTAATTTCAACAATGTGTGTGGATGCTACCATTCCTCTGGCTATGGTAGTCTGGGAAGAGAAACAAATGTTTCCAGTTTGAGATAGAATTCATTTACAGTGTCCTTTTAGGCATTCAAGTAGAAGTTACTACAGGTAGCTTCATATAGAGACTTAGAGAACAGAAGGGAGGGAAATGTGGGCCAGAGATGTATAGTTCAGAGTTACTGCCTAATAATAGTAGGTAGACATCATTTGTATGGATATTATTCAGGAGGACTAGCCAGAGTATAAGACTATAGCAATGCTGGACTATTCCTTTGGGTAAGTCAGGGAAACTAGAGATTAAAAAGAAGCTAAGAGGAATTACTGTTGAAGGCAGAGGGTGGTCTTCTGGAGTCAAAGAGAATTCAAAGGTTACAGAGGCAATTGATGTAGCACAGCAGAGGAAATTAAGGATTGCGAAGCAGAAAAGTTGATTATCATTTAAAATAGAATAGATTTGAGAATGAAGAAGGTTGTTTTTTTTTTTTAATAATTAAGATAGAACAACAAGTACAAAGTGTTTCGGGCAAACCAGGAGGAGTATGGTCATTTGACATTTGAAAGAATCATTTTAGTGACCTGGTGGCTGTAGATAGCAAGAGTTAGGGATAAGAAATTAAAGTCCTTGCACGTGAACAATTTTTGGAATTCCCATATTGTTAAAGAGTGGTAGTTAGAGATGGATAGAGTTAAGGGAGAACACTTTGACAGAGACTTAAGTAATCATGTATGTCAAAATGTACGTTAAAGTGAAAATGTCAGCGGAGAGGAAGAGGTCAGAGAATTCACCATAAGAGAATCCATGACTGAACAACTTCTGGATGGGAGTGGGAAGGGGTGGCAGGATTCACTTCAGAAAGAACAAAATAGAAAGACAGAAGAAAAATAAAAACAAAGGAAATACAGCAAGTGTGTAGGTGGGTGAATGTGACCTTGGACACATTTTCACCTGATTTTATCCATTTTCCCTGAAAAAAAATATGAGAGGAGGCATTTTGCTGGGATGTGATTATAGGAAGGGGAGCTTGTGAAAAGCAGTTAAGATAAGAATGGTTAATCTGGCGAGAGGGAGAAAAGCTGATTAGGAACACACAGCAGAATTTTCAGGAAATGTTAAGGGCCAACTGGACACCATTAACTGGCAGTGTGACACACCTCTACACAGTTTTATGTTTTATTCCCACCCTGTCCATTTAAGGTGGCCAGGATAGTGGTACTGGCCAGACTGAGGTTCTGGTAGGCAGATGCAAGGCCAGGAGGCTAAAGAATTGAGGAAGAGTTAAAGGAGTGAGTCAGTGCTCGATTATTGTCCACATGAGAAACAAGGTCAGGAGAAGGCTGAAGGGTGAGTTAAGAAAGGAAGAGTCGATAAATTTCAAGTTACACTGCAGTTAGGAAACAGAGTTATTAATGGTACAGAAGAGAAAGCTAGAAATAAAGCAAACTGTGTTCAGAGAGTGGATATAGGATTTTAAGATCTCAGAGTTTTATGAACAATTGACCTCTATTAGCAAACCCATTTAGCTTACCTAAATCAGATATTTTATTTCTTCTCTGGGTTTGCTGTGAGATCTTGTGTCTTCATGGCCTTTTGGCTTTCTTAGCTCTACACTTGAACTAAAAGTTTAAGTTCCTTTGAAATTTTGGCCCCAGTGTTTCAGCCCTGAAAATATCTTTGTTGGAAATAAGTAGTTCACTCCTTCTCCAAAATTCGCTCTAATATCCTTAGCATGTCCATGACTCATGGGGAAGCCCAGAAATCACTCCCCGGACTTTTCACACTGACTCTGGCCAAGCCTATAGTTTCTTCATGCTAAGATATTTTTGCTTTCTTGCTTCAAATATCCAGACTGCAAAGAAGCTCTTGCCCACCTAAACAACTTTCCATGCAAGTCATCAGAATCTGCTCTGATCCTGCCAAACAGCTGAAGTAACTTGAATCCTTTCACTGTTGGAAACCATCTTGATATTGCTAGTTCTCTTATCTCCCCACCTCCCCCACCACCTACCCAACTATCAGTGAACCTTTGACCATTCTTCAGAGTTGCTCCAATGCAGAGAACTTATAATTGAGTCACAGTTGTAGGATTTTCCAAATAATATTCAACATTAATATTTTAAATTGAGATTTGAAACATTGATTTCTAACAGCCATGGCCATGAATCTATCATATCTGCTTCTCTGTGTCAGTTTGTACCACTGGGTACAGTAGGCCTCCTAAAAGCCCAGGCGGTATAAGGGTCTAGACATGTTGAGATGACTATGTTGCTATGGTGATTCTGCAGATGGTCAACTAGTCAATGGTTGACTTACCTGGCAGGAGATTTGTAAAAATTACTTTGTTGAGAGTAAAATAAAATAAGACCCCCTCCCTACCCATTTTTCCTCCCCTGAAAGCTACAGTAAAGGTGCATTAATATGTACTTTGGGATTAACTCTGAAGAGAAAATGGGAAAAAAGTTTCTGGTAGGGGAAGTTGCTGATATCTTCTGGAATCTAACTGGTGTTGTTTGCAGGGTCAAAGACTAAAGAACAATGAAGTTAAACTTGGCCTCTTAAATGGCAGGTACTAAGAGTTTAGGAAAATTTAACCCCTTTACACATACATCAGATTATTTAGTCACAAATTTCTTTGATACTAACCAGCTTTAATTCCACAAGAAACATCTTGAGAGAGTAGGAATACAATGTCCAGAAAACCTGAAAAATTATTGGTGCTATGTTGTGAGGCTGAAGACCATTATGATATTAAGCAGAGTAGGATAACAATTTACCTTTTTGATTTCTGCTACTTGACTTGTTATTCAGGGGCCTCACAGTCATAAAAGTTAAATTGTGGGTAAGAAAATTATAGTTTAAATCAGGCTTATGTGACTATATCTCTGACTTTCATGGCTGTTTGGGCAAAGATGCTGGCTGGCATTATAGATGTTTAATTTCTTTTTCTCACCGGTTATAGGATAAACTCACACACAAACATATACATATACATATTCTTAAATTGGTGAGTAGACAAATATTTAGGGAAGTAGCTCTTAGATTCTGTATATGAAAAAACAAATGAGAATAATTTGGAGCACTAAAGTAGTCTCTTATGTATATTAGCTGTTTGAAGATATCTGACAAATTAAGGAAAAGATTAATGAATAAACATATTCTAATAAGCATCTGAGATGCAATATTACCTGAAAATCTCTTGTGAGTTTTGCATTTTACTTCATATTTATATTGGTATTAGTGGAATAAAAAATAATGAAAGGTTTTCTTCCCTAAGTTTTGAGTAAGATGGATTTTCCAGAAGATGTTTGTTTTTAATCGTATAATTTTGGGTACCACCTGGCACACCAGTGTGTTGCCCTAATTCAGTGGGTTGAGACTGGCTTACCATTGGTTATGCTAGGCAACTTTTAAAGGATGTTAAGGCCTGGGTCTCACTGAAGAACAATTATATCCAAGTCTCTAGAGGTAGATTCTTAGCCACAGTACTTCTTTTATTTCTTTTTTTAAAGTTATTTTGACATGTATTTTTAGTTATTGATGGACCTTTATTTTATTCATTTATCTGCATGTGGTGCTGAGAATCAAACCCAGTGCCTCCCACATGCTAGGCAAGTTCTCTACCACTTAGCCATAGCCCCAGCCCCACAGTACTTCTTTTACTCTCCCCAGATGACTTTAGTGCTCCTGCAGGGATGAACCCCACTGCTGTTCCTGGATGCACAATCAAGTTTGAGAAACAGGGCTGAGGTCATTTCAGACACAACAGCATTCTTGAATTCACATCATATCTTTCTTTGAAAGGTCCAAATTGTTTCCATGGGACCTGCAAACATCTGTGTATACAATAGTAACCTGACTGGAGGAAAGTAAAAACTTGATCCTTCCTGAAATACAGGCCTACTGTGCAGCCACATGGGATCTGGATGTTGGGCATGCAAGCTGCTGATTCTAAAGCTAAGAAGCAGAACTAGTTGTTAACACCTTGGGCATTGATTTTTTTAAAAATCTTTCCATGGTAACTTTCTGTATCTAAAGAAAATTATAACTTGAAAAAGAATGCAAATTGTTGATTTTAAGAAGTATTTAATCATTACAATTTTTTTTTTATCAGATTGACTTTCTAAAACCTACCAAATTCTCTTACAATATTTTCAGTATTTGCTGAAGGATGACATCCCCCCTGCCTTAATCATGTGCCAGATTACTCGTAAACCTGGACCATATGCCACTGCAATTTGCTGATGGGCCCAAGCTGTTTTGGTAGATAAAAAATCCAAGGGGATTAAAATGGCTCAATCCTCACTGTGAACAGAGCAACGGCAGCAGGGCAGTTATGTGCTCCCCTCTCTCTCCTTGTCCACTTAGCATCTTTGTTCTCTTAATTGAGGTCAAAGAGAACCCCAAACCTGAGCATCACCTGAATGCTCAAAAAATATATTTAATATATTTCTCTTTAAATAAAGTTTCTTTAGATACTTAAACAAGAAACGAAGTTTCAAAGACACACAATTCATGCAAGGGATAGAATAGAGAGTTTGTGCATAAAAGTAGGAATGTTTCCTCCCCTTTGGCTTCAGGGTGATGTGGTAGAAGAGGGGACACTTTTAAGTTGTGAGTGACACAAGGAATCTTCCTCCCTATTTGGCTCCTGTTTTTCGCTCAGCATGGTTTGTGGTGTTATTCTTTGTCATCAGTGTTTGAATGACTATAAGTTTTGTTTATGATAAAATGAGCCCTCTGTGATTCTTCACATGAAATCAGAGTCAGATAGTTTAATTTATTTAAATTTAAAATAAACTTTGGGAAAATATAAATTTCTGCAAGATACTTTTCCATGGTCCTACTTTTCTAATGTACATGAAAGTTTCCCACCTGAATTCATCATTGAGATTTATTCTTTTGTCTTCAGATCCATTTCTTTTTTTTTTTTTTATTGTTGGTCGTTCAAAACATTACATAGTTCCTCATACATCATATTTCACAGTTTGATTCAAATGAGTTATGAACTCCCAATTTTATCCCGTATACAGATTGCTGTATCACATCAGTTACCCTTCCATTGATTGACATATTGCCTTTCTAGTGTCTGATGTATTCTGCTGTCTGTCCTATTCTCTACTATCCCCCCTCCCCTCCCCTTCCCTCCCCTCCCCTTTTCTCTCTCTACCCCTTCTACTGTAAATCACTTCTTCCATTTGAATTATCTTGTCTTACCCCTCCTTTCCTCTTATATGTCATTTTGTATAACCCTGAGGATCGCCTTCCATTTCCATGCGATTCCCCTTCTCGTTTCCTTTCCCTCCCACCTCTCAATTCTTGATAGCATCCACTTATTTTGAATGTTTAGCATGATTTCTTTGAAGATAAAGCAATAAAACATATTTCTTTAACATATTCTAATTATTCATACTACTTGAATGCTTTATACAAATATGAAACAATGGAGAAAATGCTAATTATCCAGAGTTTTATATTACTCTTAAATGATTTACATATTGCACAGTTCCGTGTAGATCCAGAATTGGAACCACTGTAGAAGTTCATGAAACTGCACTTAAATCATCTTTGTGTTGTGCTTCTGTCCAAATGAGGAATTATTTCTAAATTTTCCTAACTTTAAAACTGGTAGTGGTGATAAATATTAAAGAGGCATTCTTGTATTGAATTTCCTGTAACTTTCATTCACGACTATGCAGAATAATTTTAATTTTCCCCCATGACATGTTTAAGAAGCAGTCCCCTACCTCAGGTATTTGACAGCCACTATGGATGACCTTATAAGTACATTTGCCTTTCATGAGGGACCCTACTCCTGAAACATCGGGAATGAAGTTGTCACTTAAAGGCCCAATTGCATTATTACTATGTTAGAACCAGTTAATACCCATATGTGTCCAGAATTAATCACACAGAGAGGACAGTTGTTATGTCAGTCACTAATGACAGAGTGCATCTTCCCAGTAGGCAAAAAGAGATTATTAAATCCTGTGAATCCTCCTTATCCTCTTTGTTGTTGGACATAAAGTGTGGCTCATTGGGAAGACCTGGCATTGTGAAAAGGGACTCATTCCTTTCACATGCCCAGTGGGGGAGAGGTCTTTCCTAATCACACTTCACTTCTTATATTGTCTCTTAGTCAAGCTTCTTTTAGTTGAAAGTGACACAAACATGATTCTAGCTGTCATAGAAACAAAGGGATTATTGTTACGTTTTGCACAAGTAGGACTCCAGGATAAAATCAACAAGATTTAAGCAATGTAACCCAAATTTCCTTGTCTTGGTCCTTGTCTCTGTTGGTTTCATGCTCTGCTGCTCCAGATAGGCCTTCTCAATATGGCAAGTGATACAGTTCTTAACCACTTTCAGTTCATATCATCCCAATTCAGTGACCCTACAGAAATGAAATAATTCCTGTAAACATCTGCATGAAAATTTTGAGAGGTGTAGGGACCGTGTATACATAGGATGACCATTGAATAGAAACATACCCATGTTCCAAAAACTGGATTCTTATCCAGTTTCTTCATTTCTTTTTTCCTTTTCTGTCCCTATCTAGATGCCTTGGAGGATATCTTGGATTCCAGCCTATTTCTGAAATTCTTAAGAAATGGGGATCTAGCTTTTTCATGTCTTTTCTTTCTATTATGATTCTTCCTTAAAACGAGTAACATGTCTTAACTTTATTGAAACTTAATTCAGTAACTTCAAAGTGGACTAATAATACCCAT
This sequence comes from Urocitellus parryii, assembly GCF_045843805.1. Classification (NCBI taxonomy): domain Eukaryota; kingdom Metazoa; phylum Chordata; class Mammalia; order Rodentia; family Sciuridae; genus Urocitellus; species Urocitellus parryii. The sequence goes on from NC_135540.1 coordinate 82,028,774, forward strand.
ACCATGAAGCTGTTGTGAGGATTAAATGAGAACTGTTAAATAGTAGATTGCTTAACAAATCGGGGTTCTGTTCTTTTGTTATGTTTGTATTACAGAAGGACTTTGAAGAAGGTAAGCACATTGACACGGAGGTCATGGTGGCATTGTTAAATGTGTACATAATTAATGTGAATGCTATGAACTTTGGATTTATATTTTCCCACTGATTTTTGGAATTTTGCAAGTTGGATAAACATATTTTTGGAATAATGTTTCTACTGCTGAACTCTGTCTCTGAAATTCTTCCTTAAAAAGTGAGTACTTTCATGAAAATAATTTTTTATTCAGAGATTTATCACATCATTAAAATCACAAAAGATCTCCATTATATGGAAGAATATAAGGTAGACTTATTTACAGTAATTAAAAATCAGAACATCAGAATTTGTGATGTGTGCTTTGAGTTATTAGAAATGAGTTATAGCTACCAACTTAAAGAATCCAAAGGCCCTTTTTGTCAAGTCTAAGCTTAGCAATGCCAAAATGTGTAAAGAGATATTTATGCAGTTTTGATAATTAAATAAACCACCACTTAAAATTTTTAAAATGTTAAAACATCTTAAGCAATTTTTATAAACAGAATAAAAAATGTGGGAAGTGTGAAATGAAGAATGTTTTCACTCATTAGAGATGACCTTATATAGTTTCACTACTTATGAGTTATCAGGACATCTGTAACTTGTGAAAATGATTTTCATATCTTATTCCCAAATATTATGTATTTTCTCTTTATTTTTGAAAACATGTACATATGCAAATGCACATATTGAGAAATAATTTTTTGGTATTTAGTTTTTAGTACTAAGTTGTTAAAATAGGAGTTTAAAAAAATCATTTGTTAAGATATCCCAACAAAAGAATAATTAAACATACTACTAAAATTATTTATGACCTTGTTCCTTCACAGGAAAAGTCCCACCTTTCCAGAGGCATAACAAACTGGCACATTGGGGTATGCAGAAACATCAATAATGTCAAATACTTTTTTTTTTACTTGTGTACTGAAAGTACAGCAAAGTAAGCATAATAATTTTTTTTAAAAAAGAAATGATGAATAAAAGATCAATGGGCTGAGTAAAAGGGTTAAGCAGACAGAAAAAAGAAAATCTGTTTCAAATCTATTTCCACACAATCGCTTCTAAGAGGTACATATGAGGCAGTACATTAAAAGATAGGTTGTGAAAACCAAGCTGGCTTTTTGGTATGATCTAGTTGATTGGCATCTGTGCTGGGTATGTCCTATGTCACGTCTCTTGGGTCACCTTCTCACTCTAGCAATTGTTGTGGGAACCAACAGCATGCAGTTGCATACCACTGAGAAGACTATAGACCAAAGCATGGTAATATCCCTGCCTGCATGCAGTGGTGGAGATGATGAAATATCTGCTGATGCTAAGTGCTTTGGGAAGCAAAACAAAAAAAAAGGTGGGGGGGTGGAGCACCAGTATGGGGAGAGGTGGGAATTGCAATCTTTCAAGAAGTTGTCAACGCAGACCTCACGGGGAAAACAGAAGCTCTTCAATTTACAATGGGGTTTTATCCAGATAAACCTATTCTAAGTTGAAAATGCATTTGGTATACCTAAACTACACAGTGTGGAAACTCAGTACTCTGTAGAATATGGGTGTTTATCATGGTGATTATGTGGCTTAAAGCTGCTTCTTGCTGCCACCACCCAGCATCAGGACAGAGTATTTAACCACATAACATAAACCCAGAGAGAGAGCAAAATCAAAGTATGGTTTCTACAGAGTGTCTATCACTTTGCAACATTGTAAAGTTGAAAAATTATAAGTTGAACATGGTAAATTGGGGGATGTCTATGTAGTGCTGCACAAAGAGAGTGAGAGACGGAGCTTCTCGGGGGGGATGACAGTCTTCTAGTGCAGAAGCTCTGAGGCATAAATATGGCTGGAATGTTCATGGCCCCCAGGGGAGACAGTGTTGCTGGAGGAGAGCTAGCCAGAGACAGAAATGGGGAGTGAGGTGAGAGAGATGATGGTGCCAGGATGCAGGCTTCTCTAAGGATCATGGCTTGGATTCTAATGAGAAAGGAACTCTATGGAAAGTCTTGTGAAGAGTGACATGATGTAGTGAGATGAGACTGGAGGGTGTGTGAACTAGTGTGGAAACAGATACCAGTTGGAAAGCTACTGAAATAATTCAGTCAAGAGCTAAGGGACTTTGAAAAGGTGGAAGCAATAGATGCAAGAAGATGAACTAAGACTCTGATGTACTTGGAAGGCAGAACCAGTAGATCCGCTAATAGGTGAGATGTGAAATAACTGAGAGAGGAGTGAAGGACAACCTCAAAGTTTTAGTTGATCAGGAAAGAAGTTGCTGCTATTAACTGAGACTGGGGACACTTTGACAGTTGATGGGTTTGGAGATATACTGATTTTGAGATACCTGAGACATCAAAATAGAAATATACATTGGGCAGTAGCCTAAGTATACATGCCTGGTAGTTAGGAAAGTTCTTGGGATGAATTGTAATTTTGGGAGTCATCACTGTACAAATAATATTCAAAGTTACAAAATTGATACTCAATGAAGTAGAGTCTAAGGAGATAAGTGTCTGAGGTCTGTACTTTGGGTCATCCTATTGTGTGGGGGTTGAGGAGCAAAGGAGAAACTTGAAAAAGAGCCAGAGTAGAAGGGAACACTGAAAGAGAGGGTAACTGGGAGGATGTAAAATCTTGGCAGCCAGAAGTAAAAGAGCTTCAACAGTGTCAAACACTAATCAGAAGAAAGTGAGGTGAGCTTTGAGAATTAGGCATTGGATTTCTCAAAGTGGAGGTCATTGGTAATTCAGAAGACAAGACTCAGGAAGATAGTAGAGGAAGAAGTCAGAAGGAGTTCAAAAGCAAGGGAAACAACATGTAAAAGGAAGATCAGAGTGGAGAAGGAGCCGGAAAGGGTCTGTGAGGTCAAAGGAAGGATTCTTCTGTTAATATGGCAGAGATAATAGTGTGCAAGCAAGCTATTAGAAACCATTCAATAGAAAAGGGAAATTGATGATGTAAGAGAAGAGGAAGAATTGCTGGACCACCAGCCTTGAGTAGGTAAGTGATCAGGTGACCCAGAGTATAAGGTACTAAAGGATAATGTTCTTGATAATACATGAAACTATTGATGCTCTTTCAATAAACTGAATCTTAGCATCTCACATATACTTTAGAAGAATTAATATCTAAACTAAATTGTATTGGGGGAGAGCAGAACTACAAATAAAGTAGAAGGCCTTTGCATCTGTCCAAAATAAGATAGTACTAGATGTAAATAGAGTAGTAGCATTGGCGATGGAGAAAAGGTCTCTGATGATTAGATACTGTAGACATAAAAGACTTGACAAGCTATTGAATGTGGGTATCAGAGAGGGGAGAAGTTAGAAATATTCACCATCATCATGACACTTTGCTCATGAATTCATGGTCAGGAATTTTGGAAGGGCTCAGTTGGGCAGTGATGTAGGGTCTCTCATGAAGCTTCAGTCAGGTGAGGGCTAGGGCTGCAATCCCCTGAAGATTATATTGGGCTGGACGTAATAAACGGTTCCCTCATATGCTGGCTGGTGGCTGGAATATGAACGATAGTACCTACATATGACTCTCTCAGGTAGTTGGAATTCCTCCATTGAAGAAGACTTCCCCAGAGAAAACCTCCTGAGGTGACCAGGGAGAAGCTTCCTAATGTCATAGTTTCCTGGCCCCAGAAGTCACACATTCTCACTTCCATCACTCTATTGGTGAAACCAGTTGCAAGCCCTCCAGATTCAAGGGGTGGGGATAGACGATTCTCTCCTTGGACTTTTCAGAGAATTTTCATCCATTTTAAAAGAAATGCCCCTCCACAATTAAAACAGGAATAGCTTATTATACCTGTATATCTTGCTACCTTTTTCCTAAGTGACTTTTAATTAAATAATTGTGCCTAATAAATACTTATGGGTTAAAATCTTTAAAACCTGGCTCAGCAAATTACTACCTGTATGGCTTTTGAAAAGTTATAGAATGTTATCTATGTTTCATTTTGATGAGCATGGTCAAATAGGTTCAATCACAGGGACTCTGATGGACTATTATCACCATAATTAATTAAGTCTGAGTAAGGATTCTATACTTGCTGAAGCACATTCCCAATATTCAACATAATCCTTCAGGGAGGTGTTTGTATGATTGAGTTACAAATGAGGAAACTGAGCCTCAAAAACATTACACAGGTCCCTTTACATCACACGGGGGGGGCATGGAAATTATCAAGGACTCCATTAATGTTTTTGGAACAGTCCTTCCTCTGAAGGTCAGTAAACTCCAGCCTCCTGCCCATTTTTTTTTAAATAAATCTATGATAACACCACCATACTCATTTATTTACACATTATGTATGACTGCTTTTTCATGGTTTGTGGAATAATTGTAATAGAATCTGTATGTCATACAAAGTCTAAAAATTTATTCTCTGGCTCTTTATGGGAAAATTTGGTAACTCCTGCTCTAAAACATTCTTTTAAAAATGTCCTAAGTGGGATCTGTTATGGCCTGTTGTATAGCCGAACCACATAACGTGTAATGAAAACCTTCAACATAAATAGAATGCTATCTATAAAAAGATCAAATTTTCAGTGACATTAGAGGGCAATTCCTATCCCTTTTTCCTACCTCCAGAGATGTTTCCTAAGACAAGACAAAATACATGAACTGCATCCAGATTTAAACATTAATTTTGGGATGTTTGCCAGACCAGATGGTTACCAAAGCTAAATGCCATTGATTTATTTCTTACCCTTTACGAAGCAACATTAGAGACGATGGACCTTATCAGAACAAATGAGAATAAACAGCAGAACGCAGATCAGAGGAGAATTAAGAACAAGTGCTATTGAAATTTTATTATGTTATAATTAATTTTGTATATAGAAAAAACACTAATTATTAGCAAGTTGTGAATGGCCCCAACTAAGCTTTAACAAGTGGCAGCTGGACAAGGATGGACTTTTCTATTTCATGGATGTCACTTTTCCTCGTATAGCATTGTGACCATAATTTCTAATACCTTGACAATGCTCTCTTGCAAATGCAATTGATCATTCATTAAATATCCTTTTGAGTATTTAGTAAATGTAGAACATCTGATCCCTGCAAATAAAATTGCCATACAATAATGATCGCTGCCCTGGAGGTGCAATGGTGCGTGGTGGTGTAGAATAATTGTAATAGAATCTTTTTTTGGATCACAGACCCAAATATGATCAAAACTGAAAATATTATTTTCAGAAAACTGAGAATATGATCAAAACTGAAAGTATTATTTTTAGAAAAAAAATTGTTCAAAGACAAAGGTAATATTACATATAATTTTAAAAGTCTTTTGATTTCCGGTAGGTCACTCATAGAAGCCTATACAGGGCTTAACCTTAGTTTTAGAATCTTTGTGGAATATCCTGGGCACAAGTGAAAGAGTGAGCTGGCATGTGTGTGCTTGAGTGTGTATGTGTGTGTGCGTGCACGCCTGTACGTGTGTGGAGGGAGAAAGGTAAGGCTTCACAAAGAAGTTGTGTCAGCTTTTTTTAGGAGATTAAGTTGAAAAAATATTTTCTAGGTGAGAACAATAGCTTATTCAGAAGTAATGAGAAGTGATTTGTCGGGGGAATTGAGGAAGGCAAGGCAGTTTGATATGAAAGGTACAACATTAGAGTGGAAGAAAAAGCCTAGGCTAGAAACAGATACGAAACTGATGGCAGCCCTTCAGGGGACACACTGCAGGGCAAGCAGTCACCACAGAACTTTTAAAGACATGTTTTCACTTCTGCATGATTATTGCTTATTTTGTCTTTCCTTGATTGCTTTTTTTAAAGATTAAGTATATACTACTAAACAAAGATATTTATACATAAAGATAAAGATCCTTTTATATCGTGGAAATTAATTAATCTTGTAGCAATCCTTTTTGGTTATTCAGAAAACTGAAACCTAGGAAGTAATTAATTTGATCAAGCCCACATAACTGAAAGTAGCCGAGCTGAGCGCTGAACATCCCCCCTCTCTCTCTACACACATACATACACACACACACACACACACACTAATTGTAGATGGACACAATATTTTTATTTTATTTATTTTTATGTGGTGCTGAGGATCGAATCCAGTGCCTCACATGTGCTAGGCAAGTGCTGTACCATTGAACTACAATCCCAGTCCCTGAATATTTTTTTTTCTGTCCCCAGGTCCTATACATTTTCCCTTGGGCATAAGATACTGAGCCAAACATTTCCTTTCTGAGAATAACTGATTATTTCTTGTTAATGTCGGATATCTCCTTAGAGTAAGTCCAATGATTAATTAAAATTATACTATTTATTTATTGGTACTGGAGATTGAACTCAGGAGTGCTTTACAACTGAGCCATATCTCCAGCCCATTTTTTTTGTTTTTTAATTTGAGACAGGGTCTTGCTAAGTAGCATAGGAGCTTGCTAAGTTGCTGATACTGTCTTTGAACTCCTGCCTCAGCCTTCTGAACCTCTGGAATTATAGTCATGCTTTACCACGCCCTGCAAAATTATACTTTTTAAAAGGGAGTTAGTTTTGGAGGAAGTTAGGCTTATTTTGTATGTTTGTGTGTGTGTGTGTGTGTGTGTGTGTTCATCTGTGTGTGTGTTTGTGTGTGCTTCCTCATGCTTACTTTTCCTTACTTTGGATTTTATTTTGGAAAAGGGGAAGCTGGAGGGAGACTTATAGCTGGGTTGACCTGAGTTAACTGGACAGACAGGGAAAGATTTGAAAGGCTAAGACGTGTATTACAAAGTTCTAGGAATTTCTCCACAGTATAATTCCAAGCCATAAACAAAATGACTGTGCATCATAAGGTGAACAATACACTAAAGAATTTTAAAAATTAGCCAGGTGTGGTGGCTTATGCCTATAATCCTAGTGGCTCAGGAGGCTGAGGCAGGAGGATTGTGAGTTCAAAGCCAGCTTCTTCAGCAAAAGCAAGGTGCTAAGCCACTCAATGAGACCCTCTCTCTAAATAAAATACAAAATAGGGCTGGGGATGTGGCTCAGTGGTAGAATGTCCCTGAATTTAATTCCTGGTATCAAAAGGAAAATAAAAGAATTTAAAAAAATTATTTTCAGACTTCCCTAGGGGTGACAAATATATATTATTATACAGCTACAATGAAGGCAATGGTGGCTTAGAAGTATCAGAAACTAGAAATATTTGCAAATTCAGTCCTCTCCAGTGTCACACATGGCTTGACTTTCTCTCTTAGTTTTGCTTTTTGGCATAATAGATTGCATTTAAAAGCCCTTTCCAAAATTCAAACCTAATTAACACATCCATTCCTTTTCTATTGAGAACTATAGGCCAATTAAAGACTACTGATTTGGGGGCCACAGAGCAAGAAGAAGCAGTGCTTGCATAAATTTTGTTGGGGAAAGATTGAGAACACTGTCATGAAGGAGAGCAGCCAAGACACTGTACACAATGTGACATTTTAGCATCAAATGGGTGCCGTTTAGGGATATTCAATATCCAGTGGGAAAAGAAAAGGCAGTGCTGATTGAAGATGTCAATAGGGAGGAGTCTTCCATTGCTCAATCTGCCTTGGTTCATCATTATTCTCTGGGCCTGCTCTGATCATAATGCAAGATCCATCCCTGGGTGAAATAATTTACAGTGAAGTTTATGGAATCACATTAACAAGAAAGGGGAGGAAAATGCCAAAGGCACCTCCCAATGTTCCACAAGTGATGGGAAGGACATCTGGAATAGAGCATGTTGAGAGCTGTTTGCTGTGTGCCCTCCTCTGTGGAGGACAACCTCTCACCCTGCCAGCCCAGAGCCAAGCAAGTCACAGCTCTGTTTACAGGGAGGTTGCTGTGACCTCTCAGGCCTGCTTTCCCCTCAGCTGGATCCTAAGCATGGTCCCCTTGCACAGCCTTGCATCATCTCCTTGGAACACAGCCAGGTGGAAAGAGAACAGCTGGGAAGGGACATTGGTAAAAATCCCCGAGAACTACAAAGCTTCTAGAAATCCCTCTTTTCAGCTTGCGGAACCTGAAGGCACTTTTACCAAACACAATGGAAGTGTGGGGAGAGAGGAGAAAGAATGCAAGTTTGAGAGGCATGACCACATTACAAGCCGAAAGACATTTGTAACAAGACTAAAGGTTCTGTGTGCTTTTTAGTATTGAGTAATATGATGATAGGCATGTTTTTTCAAGCCCAGAACAAGTTCTCTTGATAAAATAATAGGACATATAGTCCAGAGAAAACAAATGTTGTCCTGCTGCATTTTAATAATGAATATACACAGTTTAAGGGTCCTTTCAATTGTCCAGAGTCACTTCTCACATTCTAGTTCATTTTTTTTATTAGAAAGATCTGTTTCCAAAATGACTCTTTAGAATTGTTAACAGATACATACTATGAAATGAAATCATTTTAAGAGAATATCAGTTGTTAGCCTTTAGTCTTATTCCTTTAAATTGAAAAGACTCAAGTAATACTACATTTCTCAGAGAACTGTGATGAAGTTCTTCTCTCTATTTTGGTTCTTTGAATAAATTTAATACTGATCTAAGATTTATAAGCTGGGTATCACAATGGAAGTTGTGAATCTCTGTGTTCCTGAGTAATTACAGCTACAAAGTGAAAATAATATCAGAATGTACCTGATATGGTTGTTTGACAATTAAATAGAATAATATGTATAAGGTGTTTAGCAAAATGCTGTAACACAGGAAGCAGTGCTAACTATGATAATCTTTGTTCTACTTACCATTGTTCATTTAAATTCGGGTGTCTTCTAGTGGCTCAAGAATCTATCAATTTTAAAATAAGTTTTATGATTAGTGACAGCATATAAGTTCTAATTAGTTATGCAGTTATCACTAGTGTGACATTAGAAAATGCACAGAAAATTTCATCTCTAAATTTGCCTGATAAGAGGTTCTTATATACATAGGAAGTTTTAAAACATTATCTCAAACTCCGTCTGGGTTTAATTTTCAATCACGTCAATGTTTGAATTGTGACAAATCAGAAAATCTCAATGATTTAAATTTGTTGATAATCATAAATGCAGCATATATTTATCTACTCTCTAAATCTTATATGTCAACATAAAACCTGTGGAGTTTTATAATTTGTTTATTCAAAGAACACCTGTGCAAAACAGAGGAAGCCGGAAACAATGTTAGCAAGCCTAAAACTCATGTTGTTTGCTGTTTTAGGGCACCAGATTCTCGAGCATTATTGAAAAAACACTCAGAGATGAGTGGAAAGTGTGTTGAAATCAGAAAAGAAGACTGTGTCAGGGCCCATCTGACACAGCATGGAGACTCCCCTTTGTTTAAAGGCCAGCCAGCCATTGTCTTTGGATCTTCATGTGCACATCCCAGTGACATAAATGGGAGTGTCGGGTTGAAAGCTTTCCAGACTTGGATACATCGTGTTCTAGATTCTTTTGACCTAATATGATAGTTTCCAGGCTTAGAACCAGCAGGAATGAAAATTAAATGCCCCTAATACTTTTCTAAAAGCTTCAAGTATCAGTTAATTGGGTCAAGTTCTAATCTATCAAACAAGGGAAGTTTTCTGGGTCTCGAGGTAGAAATAAAATGCCTTGAAGTGGTCCACACTTTCTTGTTCTGGAAATTCTTCTACTCTGGCTGTGACCTTATATTCCCTCCTGGTGATTCATTTTAAACATCCGAAGGCAGATTCTAAGATAAAGTCTTCTGTATAGATAGTTTATTCATGAAATGATGCTAGAAAGCAAGAAGTGGTGAAGGTTTGATGAGGAGTACTGCTGGACTGACCATACGAGTAGTGCCTAATTCTGTGGTTTCCTCTGAAGAGACTTACAGTATGTGTTTAAGAATTGGCCAACTGCATGGTAAAAGGAGTGAGCATCTATCCTTTAGCTTTTTTCCCCCATTGGTCAAAGAAAATCTCACTAATATTTATTTCATCACACTTCTGTATGTCGCATAGGTTCTTGTAGACTCTCATGCATGTGCAACAAACAAAATAACAACAACAACAACAAAAAAAAAAAACAAGCAAGGTAGGAATTGAGAAATACTTAGCCCAGGCCTGATTCAAGTGCTGTCAGGTTGCAATTTTGGAAAATTATTCAAGATTTAAAAAAAACTAATCACCGCAGCAATCCAATGAGGCATTGTGTGTAGTACCACCTCTATGATTCCGGCATTAGGTAAGTCAGTGTAGTTCTGGAAAAGATTAGATATGAATGGAAAACCAAGGTTTCAATTCTGGTAAGGTTGATACTGAGTGGAAGATATTCAATGTAATGAAATTGAAATTGATGATTGGATAGTCTCTGGGATGATGCCACATTGTCACCAGTTGTATGACATTTAGCAGTGGCAGTAGCTTAGTTCATTCTTAGTGAGAGAAAGCCCATGCTCTTTGGTTGATTTATGACTTCTATCCTTGATACAATGGCTACTTTGTTCATAATTCATTGTGTTAAGTAAATAAGATGACTAACATCCATAGCATAACAGCAACTGGTCACATGCCTCTTCTGTGGTGGATGCCCTTCCATGGCTACTAATATCAGACATTAATGTTAGCATACTCTTGTTATTCATTTCCATTATTCCATCTACTTGTTACACCTCTGATCATTTTTTAAAATTGTTCCTTCAGGTAGAGGGGGTCAATGTCTGCACTGAGAAAAGAAATCTGAGCCTTTATACGCCTCCAAGTGCCAGCATTTGAGTGAGTCATCTTTGACGCTCTGTGTTTTCAAGTGACTACAGCTTCACATCTGAGTACAATCAGATCAGAGGCCCTTGGAGTGGATGGTACAGCCACTCCCCTCCCAAATTGCTAACCTAAATGAGGATCAAAGTAGAATATTTACTCAGTAATTTGGGGTTAATTTGTTAGGTGGGAATAACAACTGGAACTAATTACTATGTGCCAAGTACTTTCCTCCACACATTATCTCAGTCAACACCTTTACCTCTGACAGCACAGTCACTTTAGAGATGAAGAAACTGAACTTTTAAAAGTTTTTTTATTTTGTTTAATTAGTTAGACATGACAGTAGAATGCATTTATGAACTTTGATATATCATACATAGATTGGATATAATTTTCTCACTTTTCTGAGTGTACATGTTGCAGAATCATATTGGTCATGTGGTCACATATATACATAAAGTAATAATATCTGTTTCATTTCACTATCTTTCCTATCCCCACATCCCCTCCTCTTCCCTCCCATCACTTCTCTCTACCTAATCTAAGGTGATGCTATTCTTCCCTAGGGCCCCACCCCAACCCCACCCCTGTCCTCCACCTTATTGTGAATTAGCATCCACATATTAGAGAAAACATTCGGTCTTTAGTTTTGTGGGATTGGCTTATTTTGGTGAGCTTTAAAAAGGTTAACCCTCTCCCAATTGTGATGCAGTCAAGAAGGAACGAGTTGAAATTTAAACCCAAGTCTGCCTAATTGGAACCTAAGAGATGAGATTAAAAGAAATAATTTGTAGAGTAATACCCACTTTTCAAGTAGAAAAAAATGTTGTCAACTTATATAATATTAATTCATTTAGAAATACCCATATTAAATAAAATAGTTAAAGCACTTCCTAGAGTTCAGCATGTGCAGCCTGGAGATGAAAAATTTGGCTAAGAGGGCCCTAGTGAAAAACAAATTTAACTATTACCATATGAATGTTGTTGCCTGAACAGTGCAGATGCCAAATTGTTGAGCAAAAGGTATTGGAAATAATCTGTAGCAACTTTTGTAAAGATGTTTTGGCATGAAAACGAAGAGCAGTTTCATTTTGAAACAGTGAAAAGCCTGAGTGAAAACATAATTAGTATCTGTAAAAAGTGAGTAATTATAGCGCTTTCCTTTAAATGACCTTTGATGAAATTCTAGGTCTTTAATATGCTATTTCCCACTTAACCTAACATTAAAAAAAAGAGAGAAATTAATTTCTTGGATTTTCATACCCTTTAAAGGTCTACTGACAAAACAGAAATGCCAAGTTTAAACTACTGCATTATATTCCAAGACTGATTGAGGACTGTGATTATGTCTGTTCACCCATGACTGAAATACTTTTTATTTGTTCTGATTGTGTATGTGGTTTATAATTTATTTATACCAATTAAAAAAATTTCCCATTTTTATTCAGCTTGACTTATACGGTTTTTTACATATAAACTCTACATACTGGCAAAGAAACTTCAGCACTGATTACCCTGTTACTTCTTGATTGCTCTCGAATCTTCTCCAGAGGTACTTTGCTTCATTCCTCTGTGATATCTGGTATCCAGGGAATGGGTTGAACACATGGGGTTCATGTATTAGGACTTGAAGTTTCTGATCCCTGGTTCTCAAATGTTAGTGTGTATAAGAATCTTGTGGAGAACACATAACAGACGCTGATCCCTGGGCCACACTGCAAAGAGCGCTTTGGAGCAGGCCAGAGCCCACTTGTAAGGAGGACTCTCCAAGCTTCTCTTGCATATGGGCTGAGCATCATGTGGGCAAACATTGTCCTCGGTATTTTTCCAGTAATTTTATGAGTCACTCCTAGATTATAGGATATCATTTACCTTAAATTACTAACTATATACACTTCTGTATAATTTAAGAAATTTGTATAATTTCTTAAAAGTTAAAAAAATCTACACTTTAAAAAACATTATTCAAAATAAACGAAACCCTTAAAATACATACCAAAATGATTATTAGAAGTATTTGAATTATGGGTTAGAGTGCTATGTTAGCAGGATTTAAAGGTATATGTATATATAACAACCTTAGCACAAGGTATGGATTTTATAATACTGACCATGCTTACATATGATTACATATTTGTTATACAAAATGTTATATGTGATGTTATAATTACACAGAAAATAAAGCAACTTTATAAGTATATATTAAATAAAAAATGTTTAATTTAATTTCTCAAAACACATAATTAAAATTTGCATGAAAATTTGCAAATATTAAAATTAGCCAAGGTGTAAGCAGTTATATAGTTGTTTCATCATTTCTGTGTTCACCACTGTCTTGAAACACCAAGGATCAAAATGAGGCTCCCATTGACTTAATTGCTCATGGACTTGATTTATCTTTACCTATATATTCTTATGTTTCAGAATATTCAATTTTTTCATAGACTTTCCTCTTACAATCTACAAAATAGTTGTGTATTTTCTCAAAATAAGTATTATCTGAAATTAAAACTAGAAAGGACAAAGACATTCAATTCACTCTCAATGGAATTCATATTTGTATTGATTTAGTAACTAATCTATCAACTAATCCCTATTACCAGACACACCCTCAGTACTCGAAGTACAAAATACCACAGAGCATCTGCTCTCTATGATACTTTCTAAAATAGGCCTCTGTACTTCAGAATCACAAGTAAATTATTTCAGTATTTTTCTGAAATAATCATTTCTCTCTTATATCCAATTTTTGGTACTAAATCAGTACAATATACTAAAAGAAGGATCTCTGAAATCCTTTTAAGAACTCTATTCAAACATTTTCATCAATGATTTGTGGTATGTAATAACAACAAATCACTTATCTATAAAATATAATAATACATAATACAGAGTTTGTCAAAACATTTAAAATTGTTCAAAGATAAAATAATATGAAGGTTCTATATCTAATATGACAATGTAAGCATTGGACCTCCTTCCCAGCAAAAACAAGTAAAAAATACTTTATAACAGGTATTTAGTCTTTGGAAATGAACTTAATGGCATATATCAAATAAAGTAATATTTATTCAAGAAAATCTACTAAAACTTAATAATACCAGTGAAAGCTTGTGGTATGTGAATCAAGATTCACCCCTCCTTGGCCCTCACATTTTAGCAAGATGAAAACTCCACTCCAACCTTGTGCAGCCAAAAACAAAAGGGCTCCATCCCATCATAGCTCCAAGTCGAGAGTGATTTCCCAAGGATGGGCAGAACATTAGCATTTCTCATCTTGCTCTCAGTTACCTTTTCTGAAGTTTTAAGTTGAAGGTAAGTATAACTCAGAAGTCAGAGAGCCTTCCTTCTCTCTAGCCTCCCCTCTACCTTCTTGGGTATCACATCACTGAGAGTACTGGGCTTGTAAAGTGGAGGTTCCAGGTGGAGACAGGCAAACTGAGAAGAAGCTCCCCAAACAGATTATTTGTTCATGAGAAAGAAATACACCATTGTCCTATTCCAGCTCCAGAGCCATGGCACATAGATTTTTATCCAATGGGAGAGTCAGGCTATAAAATAGAAAGCTCTGAACCTCTCCCCCAAGGAACTGACTTTGTTTGCAGCAGAATATGTAGAATTTTAAGCCTAAAGTATTGTAGAAAGGAGGCAATTGGGCGCTTTTTACCCTACAGATTGGTGGATTGCTATATGCATTGCGAATATAGGATAAACTATTGATTGGCTAATTTGTAAGACAGAACCAGGAAAAGAAACAGCCAGATGGATTCCTCTTTGAGCAAGAACAAATTTCAAACAGAATTTGACTTCAAGAGCTCTCCCATCAAAGATGCCCAAATTTGATTGGATCAGTCTGCTAAGTAGTTCAGACCCTAAGACACTGTTGAAGACAATGCAACAATCATCTGGCAATTATTAGTTTAACAACTGGGTGTGGTGTGGGAAAGAGGCTAAGAGAAATTTTCCAAGATCACCCTCATCTCAGTATGATTGTGGGCTATCCAAGGCTTTGTCCCCTCAAGAACAGCATCAAAGTCTTTCTAAAGGAATGGACAGGGGTGTGGTAGGTGCTATACTTACACTAAAACAAGCCAGTTAGTTACTAAAAAAGTAAAAAGGAATAACAATAACAAGTCCTGGGGGGGGGTCAATATCCAGATATGCTATACTATCCTATCTAGAATGTGACTTCTAACAAAAATTTAGGAGACATGGAAATAACAGGAGACTATGATCCCAAGAAAACAGACACTAGAAACTGCTTGTTTGAATGACCATGTCAGATTTAACTTGAAGATAAATCATATGAGATTATACAATCTGAAGAGCTGAAAAGTGAAAAAATAATAGTTGAAAAGTTTCCAAATTTACTGGAAAGCATTAACCTATATATTTTGGAAGCTCAACAAACTCCAAGTAGTTTGTAAATGCAAAGAGATTCTAGGAAATCTGTCTTTCAAAGTTGAAAATAGAAAAAAAAAACAAGATTAAAATGTAAAAAGTAGGATAATTTGATGTTAACAGACTTACTTTTCAAGAAATACTAAAATAAGTTTTTTTAGGCTAAATGCATGTCCCTCTATTTTGTTGAATACACATATACCACCTATAAAGATATTATGTAACTATAGGAGTATAAATGTATGCTTCTCTTAACTAATTTAAAATGCAATTGCATAAGGCAAAACAATACATAGATAATGAATGTAATGTATTTACCAATAACAGTAAAGCAGGTTGGGAGGGAATCTAGTTCAACTGGGTTAAGGAAATGTTTCCAGATTGTAAGTCAAATCCACAAAAAGAGTTGAATAGATTTAGAAATGCTAAGAAGTTTAATATAATAAGAGCTGTAAGTATACATATGCTTGTCTTTATTTTTTGATGTCTTTAAAATGTATAAAATTACTAAAGTAACAATTATTTTTAATGGATTTTTTTTACTTTGTTTATTCATATGTGGTGCTGAGTATCAAACCCAGGGCTTCACATATCCTAAGTAAGCACTCTACCACTGGGCCACAACTTCAGTCCACTATAGTAAAAATTATAATGACAAAATGTTGGATGTTAGCATTAATAGAATGAAATATGTATAGCAATGTTACACATAAGTAGGAAAAGGGAATAGAGCTTAACTTCTCATTAGAATCAAGTTCATATAAATCTAAAGGTGATTCTAATAAATTAAGATATTTGTAGTAAACTTTAGAGCAAATACTAAAAATAGTCTGCTTTAAAACATTCACTTAATGTAAAGAACACAGTGAACAGGTACAGAGGATCAGAAAAGGCATGAAACATAGACAATAAGAAACTTAATGGAAAATAGAATTCCAACAATAACAATAATAACACTAAGTATAAATGGGTTAGATATTTTTATTAAAGAGCAGAAATTGCTGGGATGGATTAAAAATTAAAATCGACTGTGTCTGTCTACTGAGGTACACTTTAGATTCAAAGAGATAGATACATTGAAAGTGAAAGAATGGAAAAGCATATCATACCGAGAGCAACTCCAATAAAGCTATGATAACTATAGTATTATCAGACAAAATAGATTCTTAAATGAAAAAAATCTTATTAGGTATAAAGAGGAAGATTTCATTATAATAAAAGTGTCAGTACATCAAGAGAGTATAGTAATTATAAGCTCATATGCACAAGATAATGAAGCATCAAAATATATAAAGCAAAAACTGACAAAAATAGAGGGATTGAATAAGAAGGGAGATTTCATTGCACTACTTTCAGTGGTGGTTAGAAAATTAAGGCAGAAAATCATAAAGGAAATAAAATAGTGAGATGGTAATATAAGCTAAGGAGACTTAGAGCACTCCTTTCAACAACAGAAAACAAATTCTTTATAAATACATGTAGAATATTTTCAAAGGTAGATCATATGCTAAAACACAAAACTCAAGAAATTTAAAAAGGTTGAAATAATTCAATGTATTTCTCTAACCACAGAAAAATTAGGCAAACTCTTATATATATGGATATTAAAGAATACATCCCTTAATAGCTAATGTGTCAAAAAAAGAAATCATAAGGGAAATGAGATGATACTTTGAAATGACTGTAAGTAAAGTTACAACCTACCAAAACCTGTGGGATGCACTGAGGCAGTGCTTGAATGAAAAGTTATAGCTGTAACTGTCTATGTTAGAAGAGAAGAAAGACACCAAATCAATAACTTAAAGTTTAAACTTCAGACAATGGAAAAAGAAGAGCAAATTAAACCTAAATAAAGTAAAAGGAAGAAAATAATAATAATTAGAGCAGAAATTAATGAAACAGAGAATAAAAAGGTAATAGAAAATAAATAAAACCAAAAGCTGATTCTTTGGAAGTATCAAAAAAAAATATTTATCTTAATTGACAAAGGGAAAAAGAGAGAGACAGAGAAGGCTCAAATACTAGAATCAGATTTTAGAAAGGGGGCATTACTATCAACTCTATGAAAAGAAAAAAGTTTTATGGAGAAATGGCATGCCAATAAATTAGACAACTTAGCTATGCTATGGTCTAGATAAAGTTTATCCCACAAAGGTTCATGTGGTAGAAGCCTGGTATTCAGTATGGTGGTGTGGAAGTGGAGGAATCCTTAAAGAGGCCAGGCCTATTGGAAGGTAGTTAGCCTATGTTAACTCAGTTCTCATGGATGTATTAATGCTGTCTTATGGGAATGGGTCAGGTCTTGTAGGAATGGATTGATTCCTACAAGAGTGAGTTATTATAAAATAACAAACTTGGTCTCTCTCTAGTCTCTTGCTTCCTAGCTCATAAATGTGCTCCTGATCAATTTTGTTTTTGCTTCTTCACTATTTTGTGGAACAGTCAGAGAGCTTTTGTCAGGATGCTAGTGCTGTGCCATTTGGATTTTCCAGTTACCAGAATCATGAGACGAACATCTACTTTATAAAGTACCCAGATTCAGGTATTTTGTCATAAACACCACAGAAGAAATGGATAAAATGTCAGAAAGACAAAAACTACTAAAACTGTCTAAAAAATATACAGACAATCTGAATGGATTTACAAGAGATGGAATTAGCAAAACAGCAACAAAAACAAACAAACAAAACAAAACAAAAACCAACCAAACCAAACAAAACTACCTACAAAGAAAAGTCTAGGCCCAAATTTCTCCACCATTTGGACTTGATAAAATATTTGAAGGAGAATTTATACTAGTATCTGTTTAAATTCACCAATTTTTAATCTGTTCCTTATTTTCTTATTACAGTTTTGAGAGTTCTCCTATATTCTTAAGTCAAGATCTTTAGGAGATGTATAACTTTCACTTTTTCTTAATAGTCTAACACTTTTCATATCAGGGTAATACTAGCCTTTTAAAAAATAATTCTGGAATATTCCAATATTTTGTGGAAGTGTTTTTTGTAGAATTGGCGTTCATTCATCCACCAATAATATTGACTGGTTTTTAAAAATTTTTTTAGCTTGTTCTTTTTAGTTATACATGGCAGCAGCATGTATTTTGACATATCATATATACATGGAATATAACTTCCCATTTTTGTGGTAGTACATGATGTGGAATTACACTGGTCATGTACTCATATATGAACATAGGAAAGTAACATCCTGTTCATTCTACTATCTTTTCTAGGCCTATCCCCTCTCCCATCTATTCATTTCCCTTTGTCTAATCCAGTGAATTGCCATCCTCCTCCCCCTACTTATTGTGAGTTAGCATCCACATATCAGAGAGAACATTCCACCTTTGGTGTTTTAGGATTGGCTTATTTCACTTACCATGATAGTCTATACTTCCATCCATTTACTGGCAAAGGTCGTTATTTCATTCTTCTTTATGGCTGACTAATATTCCATTGTGTATATTACCACATTTCCTTTATCCATTAATCTGTTGAAGAGCAACTAGGTTGGTTACATAGCTTAATTATTGTGAAATGAGTTGCTATAAACATTGACGTGGCCACATCACTATAGTATGCTGATTTTAAGTCATTTGAGTATAGGGAGGAGTGGGATAACTGGGACAAATAGTGGTTCTATTCCAAGTTTTCTAATGAATCTCCATAATTTCCAAAGTGGTTGTACCCATTTACAGTCCCATTGGCAATGAATGAGTGTACCTTTTCCCTTACATCTTCACCACCATTTATTGTTACTTGTATTCTTGATAAATGCCATTCTGACTATAGTGAAAGAAAATCACAGTGTGGTTTTAATTTGCATTTCTCCAATTTGCTAGAGATGTTGAACATTTTTTTTCATATGTTTATTAGCTGATCCTATTTCTTCTGTGAAGTGGCTATTCACTTATTGATTGGGTTATTTGTTTTTTCTCTGGTGTTAAGTTTTTTGAGTCCTTTATATATGCTGGAGATTAATGCTCTATCTGAGGTGCAGTTGGCAAAGATTTTCTCCCATTCTGTAGGCTCTCTATTCATGTTCTTGATTTTTTCCTTTGCTGTGAAGATGCCATCTTCAATGGTTAGTTTGATTCCATTTATTGATTCTTGATTTTACTTCTTGTGTTTTAGGAGTCTCGTTGAGGAATTCATTTTCTAAGCTGATCTGATGGAGATTTGGGCCTACTTTTTCTTCTATTAGGCTCAGGGTCTCCCGTCTAATGCCTGGAGTTGAGTTTTGTGCAAGGTGAGAGATAGGGGTCTAATTTCATTTTGCTACATATGGTTTTCCACTTTCCCAAAACCATTTGTTGAAGAGGCTCTTTTCTTTAATGTATGTTTATGGTACCTTTGTCTAGTATGGGATAACTGTATTTTGACTGGATTTTGAGTTTTGTTTCTGAGAAGGTTTTAAATTATAAATTCATTTTCTTTAATAAATATAAGGCTATTTAGGTTATCTCTTCTTGAATGAGTTTTGGTAATTTCTTCAAAACACTGTCTATTTTAATCCAAATTATCAAATTTATTTCAAATGTTATTTATATTTCTTTACTTTATGTAGTATCTTTAGCCATATCACCTAAAGACATTCCTGATATTGTTAATATGTAAACTGTTTGTTTTTTGTTCATATTGTTAGAGGTTTGTCAATTTGATTGATCTTCTCAAAGAAATATATTTTTATTTTTTGTTAATTTTCTCTATTGCTCTTGTTTTCCATTTAGTTAATTTCAGTTCCTTTCTTAATATTATTATTATTTTGCTTACTTTGTGTTTTTTTCTGTACTTTAAAAATATTTTAAGGTAGAAATAGGCCATCAAAAATCATTCTTTTTTATTATATATTTGTTTACTTCTATATAAATTTCTTCATATGTAATGCTTTAAGTGGCTCCTTACAAAATTAAAATGTTGTATTTTCATTTCCATTCAATTGAAACATTTCCTAACTTCCTCATTGATTTATTCTTTGACCATGGATTATTAAACATTATGCTATTTAATTTCCAACTTTTGGAAAATTTCCAGGAACCTTTCTGGAATTTTCTAATTCTCATGTGGTCAGAGAATACATTTTGTGTGCTTTGAATCATTTAAAATTCATGGAGAATGGCTTTGTGGCCTGGAATGTGGTCTGGCTTGGTAAATATTCCATGTGTACTTGTAAAAAAGTTGTATTCTGCTGCTCTTCTGTGATATTTTAATAAATTTAATTAGGTCAAGTAAATTCATTGTATTTATAACAGGCATATATTTCATAACTTTAAAATTTTTCTATATTTTCTGTCAAGTATTGAGACAGGAATACTGAAATATGTGTAACTGTGAATCTGTTTCTTTTTCTTTGCTTTTCTATAAATTTTTCATTCATTCATTTGAAACTTTATTATTTGTTGCCTACATCTCTAGGATTATGTTGTATTTATGATTGAAACCTTTTCATAGGACAGTATTCTAAATCTCTGCTAATTCTTGTTCTGAAGTCTCTTCTGTATATTAACATGACAACATAGCCTCTACATCCTTTTAGTTTGTTTTTTTAATTAATTTTTAAAATTTACATATGACAGTGGAATGCATTCCAATTCGTATTACACAAATTTTTCATATCTCTGGTTGTATACAAAGTATATTCACACCGATTGTGAGCATGGTCTTTCTACTTCCATTCTTTTCTTTATACAAACTACAAGAGCCATAAGTCAATGGAGTAACATCTTTAAAGTACTGAAAGATAAAAACAATTATTAACCTAGAGTTCCCATATCCCTTGAAACTCTACAAAAATGAAAGTGAAAAAGATATTTCTAGAATTTTTTTCAGATTTCATTGCCAGCAGATCTGTACTGTAGGTAATCTTAAAGAAACTTCTTTAAGTAGAAAGAATATGGATGTGTTACCAGATGGAAATTTCGACCTATGAAAAGAAATGAAAAATTCTGGAAATGGGTAAACAGTGTTCAGAATCATCAACAGCATTATAAGTTCTTTCCAGGAACTGTTCTTTGCTTGTGACTATGTCTTTTAACAATAGTACAAGGTTTTAAATATCTGTAAACAATATTTATGATAGATAAAATAAATTAAAAAATCATTCACATTAGACATTCTAATGTATTGCCAATTAGTTTTTCCACATCTGAGCTTTTCGAGACATACCTTTATATAGGCAGTTTTTTTTTTCATCTCATGTGTGAAATTTTAAAAATTTGTTCTTTTTAGATATAGATGACAGTAGAGTGAATTTTGACATGTTGTGCATACATGGAGTATAATTTATTCTAATTAGGATCCCATTTTTGTGGTTGTACATGATGTGGAGTTTCACTGGTCACATATTCTTCTATGAACACAGGAAAGTTATGATCAGTTCATTCTACTATATTTCCTATTCTCACTCTCCCCCTTCCCTTTATTCTAAGGGAATGATTTTTTTCAAAAGAAAAAAAAACCCTCAGGACTAAGTGTTCCAATGTCTCTTCTAATTGTAAAATCATATAACACCATTTACTAAACATACATTTTTTTTCAATCTTGAATGTTATAAATTTGTGTACATCTCGCTGTGTAAAATATAGTTTTTTTCTCAATTTATGCAATGTTCATTTTCTAGGAAAGTACTGGTTCCAAAATTATGAGCATGTTCTTGGAATTTCCTATTATTTTTACCTCTACACTCCTTTTCCCAGAGGATTTGTGAGTGTTCATGTATTGGTATCAAAAAGAAGTTCCATCTAGTTCTGATTTTTGTTTTTGTATATCTATATATTTTTCAGCTGAAGTCATAACAGAAGTATTAAGAAGTGGGAACACTTCCTAATAAGACACTTTTGCATGAATCCTCACTTCAGAGACCAAAACTAAACTATGATGCATTAGCCTCCTGCTTAGTAGATGATTATAAATAACCTCAAACTTAGTGGCCTAACAGAACACAGATTCATTCTCTTACAGTTGTCAGAGGCCCAACATGAATTAAAAGCAAGTCATTTTTTAAAACAAATCACCAGACTAAAACCAAGGTGTCACAGGCTGCGTTCCCAGGGAAAATTTGCTTCTTTTCCTTTTCCAGCCTCTACAGGCTCCCTGTGTTCTTTCTCCATCTGTAAAGCCAGCAAAGGCTGGTAGATTTCTTTTCAGAAGACATCACTCATCTCCTCTTCTACCTCCCTCTGTCTACTTTGAAGGACTCTTGAGACCACATTGAGCCTACCTGGATAACACAGGACACTCTCCTCATCTTAAATTCAGCTGATTAGCAACATTAATTCTATCTGCAACTTTAACTCCCTTTTGCTTAGAAACTAACATAGTCACAGGTTCTAGGGATTAGGAGATGGACATGAAAGGGGGGGGGGTCATAATTCTGCCTATAACAGATGGTGAACCCTGAATATAAAAGATTGTGGTAACAAAAATTAGACTGTTTTCTCACATCAGGCACTATCCTACTTTGTGCAAACTGTTACTTTCTGCCTTTTTTTAGGGAACTAGAGGCCTAGAAACAGTTTCATCAGGGGAAATTGCATCTGTTTCTATCTTGCATGGTCCAACTTGCTTCTGTTGATTACTTATGTCTTTGGCTAATTAATTCAGGAATCCAGTCTAGTCTGTGTATATCTTGGGAAGGTAGGGGAATCTCTTCTTGCCAATCCACAACTAACACAAAAGTGGTTTCTGATGTCACAGTGTCATATTTTACAACTTTAAAATTAAGAATAAGAAGTATGACCAATGCTTTCTTTGCTGTTGAGTTTCCTTTCAATTCCAGTTTTTAAGAAGAGACGGTCAATTGCTTATGAATGTATTGCAATGAAAATTCAAAGCATAAAGATTTTAGACCAGATAGTTTCTAAGATATCTTCCATGGTTTGTTTTATTATTATGATTATATCAACACAATGAAGAAAACACTGATTTGGAAGTTGTCTTTGTATCACTGTATCATTTAACCAAGTTGCCATTAAAGTTGCCGAGTTCACAAGGCTGTATCTGCAACAAAAAATTGTTCACATTCTGACCCTTGAAGTATTAAATATCAAATTGGGAAAGGATGGAATTCTGAGTCATGTTACAAAGGGAGCTTTTAAATATCCAGGAAAGCTTGGAAAACTCTCCCTGGGAGAGTAGTAAGTTTCACAGAATTGTGAATTAGGTGCTCCTGAGAAGGAAGATTTTTCAACACCAGAAGAAGATAGATGTTCAAGTATACTTATGCTATTTTTTTTTGAAACCAAAAAAGGAGACACTAGAATTGTTTTTCATGAACTGTTGCTGAGAAACTAAGAAAGGTATTTCCAAAGTAGGATGCCAGCTAACGCTGAAAAACCTTGGCGGTTGCTTGCCAAGACTGTAAACTCCATTTGTCACAGAGCCTGTGTAGTACAGTTTCTTCTAAATTTATCTTCTCCATTTGTTTTTGTCATAGAATTATAAACAATGTGAGGTTAGACACATGAAATTGCTATATGTGTTGCATCTTTTAGCTTTGTTAGAAGCAGCTTTGTTTAATATCAACCGCACTGTTAAAAATCTAGATTCAGATTCCATTAGATCCTAAAGTCTTAATGATGTCTTGTTCCTTTCTGCATGCTCTTGATGGCCCCACCCAGGGATGAGCACATACCAGGTGTTACACACTATCCAGACTTGTGAACCAGTGAATGAGCAAATGAATGAAGAAAATAAATGGATTACTTACTAAAAATCAACATAAAGAAGTTTCTTCAGTGTTTAATAAAACATGATATTGAGCAAATGTATGAAACTGTCAATATTTTAACTATTGTAGATCTGCAGAAATGCCATCATCTTATGGTCCAACTAAATAGATGACAATCTGGTAATTTGTCTTTCTTACCTTCAAGTATATTCAGAATAAATCAAAATTTTGAAGGCCCTTATTAAAGGACAGGTATTCAATTAAGTTTTTCTCATGCCATTTTATCAAATTCTTAAAACCACCCCATCATAGAAAGAATTCTAAAATAGCCTCCCAGATGTCCACCCTCTGGTACATTCTTTTGGTACATTATTCCTGGGACAGTAAATCTCTAGACTACTTATGTAAGTAGATCATATTGTTTGCCACAATTAACTTTAAGAAAGGGAAGTTGTCAGGCTGGGGATATAGCTCAGTTGGTAGAGCGCTTGCCTCACATGCACAAGGCCCTGTGTTCAATCCCCAGCACCACCACAGGAGGGGCGGGTGGCAGGGGAGAAAGGGAAATTGTGGGTGGTAAGAGAGGTTCTAAGCCAACAGCCAACCGGAAAACAGAGATAAGGCTGTTCTCCCAGCAGTGTACTTTGAAGAGGCCCAGGAGCCACAGATGAGAACCACAGACCCAGCTGACACCTGGATTTCAGCCTGTGAGACTCCGTAGTGGAGAATCCAATCATGCAGTCCCCCATTTGTGATTTATAGAAACAGGGAGGTGTTAAATTTATGTTTTTCTTTTTTTTATTATTATTTTTTTAACTTTTTTTATTGGTTGTTCACAACATTACAAAGCTCTTGACATATCATATTTCATACATTAGATTGAAGTGGGTTATGAACTCCCAATTTTTACCCCAAATGCAGATTGCAGAATCACGTCAGTTACACATCCACAATTTTACATAATGCCCTATTAGTAACTGTTGTATTCTGCTACCTTTCCTATCCCCTACTATCCCCCCTCCCCTTCCCTCACATCTTCTCTCTCTACCCCATCTACTGTAATTCATTTCTCTCCTTGTTTATTTTCCCATTCCCCTCACAACCTCTTATATGTAATTTTGTATAGCAATGAGGGTCTCCCTTCATTTCCATGCAATTTCCCTTTTCTCTCCCTTTCCCTCCCATCTCATGTCTCTGTTTAATGTTAATCTTTTCCTCCTGCTCTTCCTCCCTGCTCTGTTCATAGTTGCTCTCATTATATCAAAGAAGACATTTGGTGTTTGTTTTTGAGGGATTGGCTAGCTTCACTAAGCATAATCTGCTCTAGTGCCATCCATTTCCCTGCAAATTCCATGATTTTGTCATTTTTTTAATGCTGTGTAATACTCCATGGTGTATAAATGCCACATTTTTTTATCCATTCATCTATTGAAGGGCATCTGGGTTGGTTCCACAGTCTAGCTATTGTGAATTGTGCTGCTATGAACATCGATGTGGCAGTATCCCTGTAGTATGCTCTTTTAAGGTCTTCAGGGAATAGTCCGAGAAAGGCAATAGCTGGATCAAATGGTGGTTCCATTCCCAGCTTTCCCAGGAATCTCCATACTGCTTTCCAAATTGGCCGCACCAATTTGCAGTCCCACCAGCAATGTACAAGTGTACCCTTTCCTCCACAACCTCGCCAGCACTTGTTGTTGTTTGACTTCATAGTGGCTGCCAATCTTACTGGAGTGAGATGGTATCTTAGGGTGGTTTTGATTTGCATTTCTCTGACTGCTAGAGATGGTGAGCATTTTTTCATGTACTTGTTGATTGATTGTATATCTTCCTCTGAGAAGTGTCTGTTCAGGTCCTTGGCCCATTTGTTGATTGGGTGATTTGTTATCTTATTGTCTATTTTTTTGAGTTCTTTGTATACTCTGGATATTAGTGCTCTATCTGAAGTGTGAGGAGTAAAAATTTGTTCCTATGATGTAGGCTCCCTATTTACCTCTCTTATTGTTTCTCTTGCTGAGAAAAAACTTTTAGATTTTAGAATAGAGGACACAGAGACTAATCCACAAAGTTACAACTATCTTATATTTGATAAAGGGGCTAAAAGCATGCAATGGAGGAAGGATAGCATCTTCAACAAATGGTGTTGGGAAAACTGGAAATCCATATGCAACAAAATGAAACTGAATCCCTTTGTCTCGCCAAGCACAAAAGTTAACTCAAAATAGATCAAGGAGCTTGATATCAAATCAGAGTCTCTGCATCTGATAGAAGAAAAAGTTGGCTCCGATCTATGTATTGTGGGGTCGGGCTCCAAATTCCTTAATAGGACTTCTATAGCACAAGAGTTAATAACAAGAATCAACAAATGGGACTTACTTAAACTAAATTTATGTTTTTCTTAAGCTCATAATTTTGTGGTATTGGTCTCATAGATAGAGAAACCAAATACAAACCTCTTAAAACTTTTTATTTCACCAAAGAGAAGTTGAGCCTAAGTATTAATAACTATTGTTCTCAAGGACAAGCAGAAAAGATTTCAATGAAATCTTGACTGTGTATGGATATTTTTTTTTTCCAATGTGTTCTTTTCTTTGTACAGAAAAGAGATCTGGAAGAGAAGTGAGAACTAGGGGATTAGATTTCCCTCAAATCATGTATAAATTTGCATGTAAGTGAAGGTCACATAAAGGTCACATAGAATTTCCTTTCCTTGTGGCTTTATTAAAGTTTTTATATTTGTGGCTGTTTTAAGCAGGAACACAAAGATCCTCTGTGAACTCAAAGGGTTCAAGATTCTTTAGCAAGAAAGAATCATATAGTGTCATGACTGACTTTCAATGACAAAGATTTTTTCTGAAGTGAGATATGCATTTGTAATTTATGATAACTTCCAGAATTTTTGTGATTCTTTCTTTCTTATTCTTTTCTGAGAAAGCAGCACACCAAGCCTAACATTTGATGAACCATTTTTCATATAAATCACATCATGATATTTCATGATATATTTGTATGTTTCTATGGATCTTCAAGACTAAGAAAAGCAGCAAACAGCAAAATAACTGAATATCACATTAAATTCTGTGTGTGTGTGTCTGTGTGTGTGCCTGTAACTTATTCTGAATTAAAAAGCTATACGATTTGCTTAAAATTTTGTTTTTTTAACATAGATTTATATTTTTGGCACATTATAGTTTATATTTCATATAAATCATATAATTAAGAAAGGTTACAAGATTTTTTAAAAAGTTATTTGTAGGAACATTTGCTTAGAATTTTTACATCCATGATGATGAAGATGTGTTTTTTTTCTTTTAGTATCCTTGTCAGTTTTGTCATATAGTTATCTTGAATTCATAAAATAACTTATTTTTTCTAATTTTTGAAATAATTTTGGTAATTTTTTTCCTTAAAATTTGGGGGAACCACATGATCTCACTTACATGTGGGAAGTGAAAAGGTTGATGTCACGGCAGGAGGAGGTAAGATGGTGGTTACCGGGTGCTAGAGAGAGGAGGGGTAGGGTTACAGGATGGAAGGTTGATAAAAGAATACTAAGTTAGAATAAGGCAAGAGAAAGGAGTTCTGATGTTCTATGGCCCAGTAGGGTGGCTATGGATAATGACAGTGCACTGAATGTTTTTTAAAAACAGAAGAAAGGATTTTGAATATTTTCACTATATTTGAAGAGATAGGTATGTTTACTCTGATTTGAACATTATCAAATGTGCACATTGTATTTGAATATCTTGTAGTACCCTATAAAAATGTATCATTTTTAAATACCAGATAAAAATAAATTTAGAACATTCTTTTTTTTTTTTTTTTTACAAAAATTGAGAAAATTTACCAGATAAGCCACCTGGATCTGGTGATTTCTTTGTAGGAATATCAAACTTGTTGATGTACAGTTGGTGCATGATAGCCCCTCAGTTTTTTATGATATCTAGCATTTGTTTTAGATTCTTTCATCACTGTTGTTAGTGGTGTGTGTGTGTGTGTGTGTGTGTGTGTGTTTTGTAATACTAAGGTGTTCAACTTCAGAGGTGTCCAACACTGAACTCCATCCCCAGCCCTTTCTCTTTTTTAGTTTGAGACGTGTTACGTTGCCTAGGCTGGCCTAGAACTTGTGATCCTCCTGGCTTAGCCTCAAGTGCTGCAGGGATTATAGGCATGCACCACCCTGTCCAGCTATGCAGTTTATAATTTCCCCTTTCTTTTTGTGAATTCTTTTTTTTTTAAAGAGAGAGAGAGAGAGAGAGAGAGAGAGAGAGAGAGAGAGAGAGAGAGAGAGAATTTTTTTTAATATTTAATTTTCGGCGGACACAACATCTTTGTTTGTATGTGGTGCTGAGGATCGAACCCGGGCTGCACGTATGCCAGGTGAGTGCGCTACCGCTCGAGCCACATCCCCAGCCCCTCTTTTTGTGAATTCTTGCCAGCATTTTGTCATTTAATCCTTTCTAAGAACTGGACCATAAGTATTGATTTTTTTTTTCTCTTTCATTGATTTCTGCATCTCTAATTTTATTTTTCCACCCTTTTACTTTAAAAATTTGACTTGTTCTTTTCTAAGAAGGTGAAATATGAGGTCAATGACTTAGAGCTTTCTTCTCTTCTAAAAATAGCGTTTCATGATTTTAGGTACAGCTATGATTTCTAGTATTTTCTAATTCAAATATTTTCTAGCTTTCTTATTTCTTTTTTGACCATTTGTTTATTAAGGTACATGTTTATAAGCATTTACAACTTTTCTAGGAATATTTTTCTAAGAACTTTCTTATTTAATTTCATTATGAAATCTGAAAGATTTCGGGTTTATATTTATTTTATTTTAGTTTTCGTTTTGGTGCTGGGGATTGAACCTAGGGCCTTGAGTATGTCCAGCACCCACTGTATTACTGAGCTATATCCACAGTCCCTATTTCACTTTTTCAAAATATTTATTGAATCTTTTTTCTTGGCCCAGCATATGTTGTATCTTGGTGAAGATACATTATGCTCTGAGAAAATACAAATATACTTTCCCTATTGGATTAAATGCTAATTAGTGTCAAGTAGAGTAGGGTGTTTGGTAGTAGTATTCAAATATTTCCCAGGCTGCTTGAATTTGGCTTCTTGTTCTATTGATTGCTGATGGAATGGTGTTAGAACTTCCAGCTATGAAATTGCCTTCAAATCTGCCTTTAGTTCTGTTTTTCCTCTATGTAACTTAAAATTCTGTTATTAGGTGCACATTCATTTGTGATTTTACATCCTATTGATGAGTTGATTCTTCTACCATAAAATGTTCTTTTCATCTCTGATGATATTCTTTAAAGTCTGCTTTTTGGCATTGAGATAGTTGACAATTTTCTCATGCTCACTATCTTTGTGGTATGGTATATGTTTTTGTATTTACTTGTATCTGAGTATCTCTTTAAATGCATCATTAGAGTAAACTTATAGTTGAATCTTTTTAAAACAAGCCTGATAGTGTCTGATTTTTTAATGGACTATTTAGTCTTTTTACATATGATTCAATTAATTCCTATAGTTAGATTTAAGTCTGCCACTTTTCTATTTAATTACTTCTTTACATTTTGTTCGTTTTCTCCTTTGCTTTTGTTGTTTTTGTTGTTGTTGAGACAAGCAGACATTGGTAGCATTGAATTTTAATTATTTCTCTATTGGCTTTTCAATTTCCATTTTGCAGTATATTTTTAGTAGTTGAACTAGGGACTCACTATGAATAAGTAACACAGTTAATATTTTACCATGTGGCATAAAAATGCAAATTCTGCATTAGTGGAATTTCACTTACTACCCCATCCTTTGTGTCACTTGTGAAGTATCTTACATCTATATAATTATAAATCCCAAAGTGTGATGTTTTAATTTTTACTTTAAATCATCTATATCTTTTAGATAAATTGAAGAAAAATACATATATTCATCATTCCCAGCATTCCTCGTTCTCTTCCCTAAGTCTGATTTCATTTAGTGTCATGTACCTTTAGCCAACAGAACATTTTTTTTAGCATGTCTTGCTAAAATGCTCAGAGTTTTCATTTTTCTAAGAATATCAATGCATTCATTTATAGGAAAAAACAAACATCTTCACTAGATACAGAATTATAATGAAAACACTGCATCATTGGTTTCTGGTGTCCATTATTTCTCTCTCTCTCTCTCTCTCTCTCTCTCTCTCTCTCTCTCTCTCTCTCTCTCTATCTCTCTCTCTCTCTCTCTATCTCTCTTTTTACCTTAGGGGCACTCAAACACTGAGCCACATCCCCAGCCTATTTTGCATTTTATTTAGAGATAGGGTCTCACTGAGTGGCCTAGTGCCTCGCTGTTGTATGGTAGTACCCCCTCCTCCACAGAAAATCTTAATTAAGCTACTTCAGAGACCCTCATCATAATTGTTCTCAGACGATAAGCTGGAATTTCTGCGAAAGAGTTCAAATGAGTTAGGCTTCCTATTTCCTGTTGCTCTATCTTTGCAGTAACTAAATTGGGTCACAAACCCAGAAAAGATCAACACTCTAGATTCTGAGCACCCCTTACTACTTTTTCACAACATTTATAGGCTACCTAGTGTCATAAATTTTCTAGTCTAAAATGATACATAGTTGTGCACAAGGTCTCAAAAAACACCCATATATAATAGTGGGAGTTTTTAGGTGGGAAATGTGTTTATAAAAACAGAATGAGGTAGGAAGACTGGTCCATCTTAGCCTTGGGCCTGGAACTTTCATAGGGGCTTTTATACTTCAGGAAATTATTTAGATTCTGGAGAATGTCCCTTAAAATAAAAAATGTAAGAGTGAATGGTGCTAATTAGGTCCTCTGAAAACCAACTGGCACAGGGTGGGTTGGGGGGGGTGTTGTTGGGGCTTAGGGGGAGACATGGACATGGACCCTCCTTTCCCAAGCACTAATTTTCAGAGCGTGTCCTTGGTTTGTCCTTGGTTTATTTTTGTATTCAGGCCTGGGTTAGTTACCCACTACAGTAAAAAAAAAAAAAAAAAAAGTTTATGTAGACTTCTGCAAATTGTGAGGCTCTAAGCACCCCCTCCCCCTACACACTGGGTGTAAAGTTTTAAAAATTTCTGGACTGGGGGTTCAGAGGGATGAATTGATTTAGGCAAAGCCTCACTCTGGACTGGCTGCAGCCAATAAAACTGCTTCCTGCTAATTCCTCCCTGTCCAACCTCATCTGTCCTACATCAGTTGCTGAGGCTGGCTTTGAGCTCACAATCCTCCTGTGTTAGCCTCCAGAGCCACTGGGATTACAGGCATGTGCCATCGCTCTTGGCTCCATTATTTCTGATGAAAGACTGTTATCATTACAACCATATATGCTGACTTTGTTTTTTTCTCTGATTACTTTTAATATGCTTACTTTTATTTTTTATTCCTGATTTTTTTAAAAAAATATTTATTTATTCTAATTTGTTATATATGACAGCAGAGTACATTTCAATTCATAGTACACAAATGGAACACAATTTTTCAATTCTCTAGTTGTACACGAAGTGGAGTCACACCATTTGTGTCTTCACACATGTACCTAGGGTAATAATGTCCATCTCATTCCACCATCTTTCCTACCCTCGTGCTCCCTTTCCTGCCTTTTGCCCTATCCAAAGTTCCTCCATTCCTTCCATTCTCCCCAACTCTCTCATTATGGATCAGCATCCACATATCAGAGAAAACATTTGGCCTTGGTTTTTAACCATCTTTAGTTTTTACCAATCTGCTTGGTTTTATTGAGCTTCTTATATCTTAAAATTAGTTTTTCACCAGATTTTGAAAAAAAGATAATATTTAATTATTAGTAATGTTACCTCTAAGCAGTAAATTTTTTTCATAATTATTTTTTCTTATATTCTGAGACTACATTATGTTTATAATAGATTTCTTTATATTGTCTCATGGGTAATTTATGTTTACTTCTTTGTTCTTTCAAACTTTCTTTTAATTTCTATTCATCTGTCATAAATATTATAATGTTATCTCTAAGCAGAAGTTAAACCTATCCAGTGAATTTAGCATTGTAGATACTTTGTTTAGATTTTTAAATTTTAATTTGCTTTTTAAAATTGTCTCAGTTCTTCTGTTGAGGTGTCTTTACTAATTTATCATGATTTGTTTTACTCTAATTTATAGGGTATTTATAATAATGATTATGAGCTCATGTATACTGATTTATCTAAGAATGGATTTTAGTTGGTTGGTTTTTTTTTTGCTTTCTCATAGAAATATTTTCTTTTTTTAATGTCTCATAATATTTTATTCTATACTGGAAATTTTAGGTAATACATTATTAAAAATACTAGATTCTGCTATATTCTTCTAAAGAGTGTGCTAGTAGGCAATGAACGTGACTCTAATTTTTCAGTTTTGTCTTTCCTTCAGGGAAACAACCAAAATTCTACATAGTTCACTCTACTTTCTAACAGTTGTTCCCTAATGCTCTCTTTAGAGTCAATCTATTTATTTACAACTTGGGGTTTGCCAAAGATTTGATTGTAGTTCATACACTAATTTTTAGATTTCCTATTCTGTCCTGAACTGTCTTCTAATTTTCCCAAAATACAGCTTTTTGTTGAGTTTTAGTTGAGTTTTTAGTTTGAGTTTTAGATTCTTTATATTGTTAAAAACTGGAATGTGACCTCAATTAAAAAGCCTGAAAAAGAAATACATGCAGTCCACCTCTCCTTTTCATTAAGGGTCCATTTTCTTCTAATTTTTGTATGCTTCCAGTCACTCTCCAGTAGCCCAAGAGATTGCTTGTTCTTTTTAAAATATTTTGTTATAGCTGTTATATGAGAAGAGTTTATTCAATACAGTTATTTTGTCATCACTAAGTGGCACCTGTATGAGCTCCCTTTGAATGTCATTTTATGTTATTTTGTCTACTTACCTATCATTTCCTATATTTTGAAAGCACATATGTTTAGTTGGTGCTGCTGCTTTTAATGTAGTTGTCTTCTCTTCATACGTTTTGTTTCTTGCCATTGTTTTAAAAATTTAAAAGTTTGCTGATACTAGCCAGATGTGCTGTGCATCTGTAGTCCCAGCTACTTGAGAGGCTGAGGCAAGAGGTTGGCTAGAGCCCAGGAGTTTGAGGCCAGCCTGGACAATAAAGAAAAACTTCATTGGAAGAGAGAGAAAGAAAGAAAGAGAGAGAGAGAAGAAGAAGGAGGAGGAGGAGGAGGAGGAGGAGGAGAAAGAAGTAGGGAGGAAAGAAAGGAAGACAAAGAAAACTGTATTTGCTATTTGCTGACCTGACCTCATCTCTTGATTTTGTGTAATTCCATCTTTGAAAGCATTGAAGTTTCTGTGTTTTTTTTTTTTTTACAAAATGCAACATCTCTTTTTATGACTTTCTCATTTTATTCTGTATTTATTGTTTTAGTGTTATCTTTCTCCTGCATTATTCCTGTGTCCTAATCATTCTTTAATTATCCTGTGTACCACTTAAGAATTTCATCCTTAACTACATTGTTGTTATTACTTTTAGTGAAGATATTTATTGAAGGACTATGTAGGGGAAAAAAAGAATAGTGAAAGAAACTAGTCTAGAGTAATTGCTGAAACAAATTTATTTTCTTTGCCCTGGAGAAAACTTTTCTGTTCTTGTTATTTTTATTGTTGTTTGTAGTGTTCAAATAGCTTTTGGAAGACAACTTTCAGCCATTGCTATCTATGTCATTACCAATCACTTTATTAGCCTCCCCCATCCTGTCTTAGCCTCTGGTGGCTTCCCAGGCTTGCATTATGTTCATACAAGAATCTGAGCAGCAGAGTTGCACATTCAGCTTCTTTGTATTCTATGTTCTCAAGTGAGGTCTCCAACAGAGTCCTATCCATTCTCCTGTGTGACACGGATGTACCCTTAGTCCTCAAATAGCTTATCAAGGGATATCTGTATAGCTCATTTAAGACAGTGCCTCTTAATTTTCAGAAAAGTATTAGGAAAAAATAGGTCAGATCTCAACTGTTCTGAATTTTGGTGCAGATTTTACAGTATTGTGAGAATATGCTTTTGAGTTTCAGGATTTCTATCTCTTTAATTACATATGCAACTTTCCATGAGTTTCAAAGAAAAATAATGAAAATAATGACTTTTATCCCCTTATAATTAACTGGGAGAGCATAGCAAATACTTTATAAAGCTTCCAGTTCCATTACCTTCTAGATAATGGTTATAGAGATAAAATGATTCTTCCTCTGCTCTTCAGGTGTCTTAGTATTTTTAAATTCCATAAATCCTAATCTTCATTTCTCTGTGTTGGTTATAAAAATACCTATCTGGTAAGAATTAAATGAGATAACATAAGGAGAATAATTGGGCTATAGTTATTGTTTTTTAACTAGTAACAACAATGATTATTAATCTAGGTAGAGATATTTGTTTGAGTCAAATTGTGATATCCGTTATCATAAATTTTTATTGCAGAATTCTACCTTTCGACATCCTTGAGTGGAAAGATAAGTGTAACTCTCCCCTCACAAATAAAATTATTTATCTGGAGAAACATAAAAATGGTAACCCTAGTTCCTATGTGCTAGGATATTGATGTCCGAAGATCGGGCTTCTTGGGTGGAGAGTTTTGCCAGTGGAAGTTTATGCCAGCTGGTGACATGTTATCTTTGTCTTGTCTACACTCTGACCTTTCAGCTTTATAACTTCCAAATGTTTATGTAATGAGAACTGCCCTTTTAAAATTGACACAGTAATTAAAATTGAAAATGAGAGCTGAGACTGTTCTCTAATAAATAGGCTGGATCTGAGCATACATCTGTCCAGCAAAAACCTTCTAAGCAAGCAGACACACATTTCTTTGCTTGTATTGAAAAAGGGAAGGTGACATTTATACCATTCAATAATTTTTCTCTCCATCTGTTTGTTCAATGGTGAGATTTAAGTTGGCAAATGCTACACTTGCGTTGATATTACTCCTAGGCCCACTTTCAAACATGTAATTTTTAGATGGATGCCTCCAAAGCCTTGTTGACACATGATAATACAGTTTATAAGAAAACATCCCTTTAAGAAGAGAACTATAATCAAAGCAGAACCCACCCGACTCCAACAGTTCATCTTCCTAAGAAATCCACCAGTTCTATCAAAGTTTCCCAAATCCTAGAACACATTTTTCTTTTATTTCTTTTCTCTTCATATTGGGGATTAAATCCAGGGACACTTTACCACTGACCTACATCCCCAGAAGGTTTAATTTTTAATTTTGAAACAGAGTCTTGCTAAATTGCTTAGGCCCTCTGTAAGTTACTGAGGCTGGCCTTGAACTTACAATTCTCATGCCTCAGCCTCCCCAAATGCTGGGATTCCAGGCATGTACCACAGCATGCATCCTATAACACATTTTTATAACTACTTTCCTTGCTGACTGAATAGAGATGAATTGTAATTACTCAAATTCACCATTCAAAGTGACATGTGGGGGAATAAAATCCCAAAGATGTAATGGAAAATTCATGATAACTTAAGGTCTATATTTTTCAAAGAGCAACTAAATATTTGTATTCAAATATGATTAAAATTAAGACACACAAGTGACCTGGACATAGGATTTTAATTTTTCTTCTTCCTTATTCCATTTTCCTCCACCTCCTTCAGGTCAAAGTGCCCTTCTTTTGTGTCAAACATGCCAAGTTAAGTCACTTTTATTAATTTTTAGGATCCTTTTCACTAACCGATCCCTCTCTTAATGCTCATTCCCTTGTTTTTGTATGACTAATTTCCCAATTCAAAATTTGCTTCTTAAGAGGCCTCTTTTTTCCTTTCTTCCTTTCTTTACTTTTACTATTCAACTTAGTACCCTGTTTTATTTTCAACAGAGCATGTAACACTATATGGAACTATTTTATTTGTGTTTTAAAACATTTCTTCCACTAGAATGTAATTTACTGGGTAGGGATTTGTGGTTTATTTATTTATTTATTATTAATATTACCCTGCATAGAAAATTATCTGAAATATAGTAGGAGCTCAAGAAATACTTTAGTAGACAAAGGAATGAATTACTCATATTTGCTGTGATAGTTTGGATCTGCAGTGTCTCCAATGTTTTGAAGTCTTGGTCCTCAAATGCAGCAATGTTCAGAGGTGGGGCTTTGGGGAAGTGCTTGGATATTGAGTGTTTGAATCTCATCAGTGGATTAAACATTGATAGGTCTATAATTGAATGGACTATTGGGAGAGTGGGAACTGTAGGAGGAGTGGCCTCATTGGAATAAGTAGGCTACTGGGAGGTGAACAACTTTCCTCTGCCACACCTTCTCTGCCATGATGCTCTGCCTCATCATAGGCCCAGAGACAATGAGCCTAGTGACTGTGGACTGAAGTCTCTGATACCATGGGCAAAAGTAAAACTTTTCTCCTTTAAGCTGACATTTTAGCCATTTTGTCACAGCAAATGAAAGCTGACTAACAAATAAAATGGGCACCAGAAGTGGGGTCATTGTCATGACTGTATCCAACCATGTGGTTCAAAAGCCTTTGGAAGTGGTTGGCAGAAGTTTGGAAAGGTTTAGAGGTTATGACTAGAGAAGCCCTAGAATGTTGTGGTTGGAGCTTAATTCATGATTCTGGTGCAAGCTTGGAAGACCAGAATGCTAATAGGAAAGTGGACAGTAAAGACTGTGTTCATGAAATTTTTAGATGAGAATAAAGACCCTATCAGGAATTAAAGTAAAGGCTATTTGCATTATATTCTGACAAAGAACTTATCTTCATTTTACCCATGCTCTGA
The DNA here is from genome assembly GCF_045843805.1 of Urocitellus parryii. NCBI lineage: Eukaryota > Metazoa > Chordata > Mammalia > Rodentia > Sciuridae > Urocitellus > Urocitellus parryii. The sequence goes on from NC_135540.1 coordinate 82,065,390, forward strand.
GAATTTGTGTGTGAGGCTGAGTACAAAGGTGATGGACTAATTAATCTGGTGGAGGAAACTTTAAGGCAACACAGCATTTGGGTGGCAGCATGGTTATTGCTGGCTGCTGTTATCCAGATTTACTATAAGAATCAAGAGTAAAGAACAGACCAAAAATTTTTTAAAGTTTCAGTTTGGCTAGAAAAGAAGCACTTGCAAAGTTTGGGGCTGAGGAAGGTGTGGTTGCTGAAGAGATTAGCACCTTTGGGGGGAAAAAAAAACAAAAAACAAACACTTCACACTATGATAGTAGGAAAGACACCTTGAGGACATCTCAGGAATTGGGAAGAGCTTATTCATTGCAAAGTTTTTGAAAGACTTTGCTTTGAGAAATCAGTGCCTGGGTACCCTCCTTTTATAGGGCTGCCTAGGAAGTTGTTTACCCAGGGTTCATTTCACCATGCCCAGACATCCAGGCACTTGGAGGCCTCAATGGCTGTGGTCCAAAGAAACAAGAGATACGGCTTAAGCTGGAGGCAGACCTTGGTATCACCTGTATGATGCTGGTTTTGCAGACATGCAGAATGCAAGAGTTGAGGGCTCGTGGAGGCTTCCATTCATGATTCAAAGTGAGGCCTTGAGGCCAGCCAGCATGTGGCAAGTCAGGGGGTTCCTGCATACAGTCCCTGAGAGGGTGATGTGTGCAGATGTGAAAATGAAGCTGCAGTTGAGAAACCAGGAAGTTGGAAATTCCAGGAATGTGGAACATCTGCTGAGGAAAGCTGTACACAGACAGCAGGCACAGCCCAAGGGAGTAGCCATGTGGACTGCAGCTGGGCAAGGCCATAGGGACAGGGCTTCCCAAACCCTTTCAGACCCACATCCTGTCACAACATGTCCCAGATACTGGACATGGAAAGAGAGGATTTAATGTTTGCCCTCCTGGATTTTAGTCATATTTTGGTCTGATCCTTCTTGCGTATTCTATTCCTTTCTTTTGGAATGGAAATGTTGACTCTGTGCCATTGTATGTTAGAAATGTGTAACTTCTTTTTTTTTATTTTTATGATGGTTCTCAGTTAAGATTCTTCTTAAAGGAGACTTTGGTCTTGGACTTTCGAGCAATACTGCAACCTAGGGACTCTTGGAGATGGACTAAATACATTTTATATGGATGTAAGCTTTTGCAGACCAGGGACATAATGTTATGGTTTAGATCTTAAGTGTCCCCTAAAGGCCATGTGCTAAAGGCTGTGTTGCCAACCTGTGGCATTATTAGGAGGTGGTGCAACCTTTATGGGAGGTAGTGTTTGTTGTAAGTCACAGAAGGCATGCGTTTGAAGGGTATGCTTTGTCCTTGGCCACCTCTTTCACTCCTGTTCTCTCTCTTTGACTCCTGGTTATGAGGCAGACAGCTTGGTTCTACACAGCTTTTCTGCCATGGTGCTCTGCCTCACCACTGGTCAAGACACAATGAAGCCAAGCAACCATGAACTGAAATCTTTGAAATCATGAATCAAAATGAATCATTGCTCCTTTAAGTAAATGTTCTCAAATATTTTGTCACAGCAATGGAAAACTGATTTTGACTTTCCTCTAAATGTTATTGAAACTTGATTTCAATACCTTTTGTTTTAAGATTGGATCTGAAGTTCACAGCCTTAAATTATGGTGACCAAACTTATCTGTGCTCTGCTTTCTAGGTAGAAGAGGTTGCTTTCTTTTCTTTCAAAAGACTGAATGTCCTAATTATACTTACAATAAGTCCTGCATATGAATTTGAAGAATGCACCTAAACTTTTCTTATTTGAATGAAAAAGAATGTTGGCATCACTGGTTGCTGTTCACTTCCAATTTTTTCTAATTTGCTTCCTCTTCTGTAATATTAAACATCTGTGGCATCTGACTATGCCAGTTTAAGTATTAATAACAATAATTTTCTGTTATTCATATATTTACAAAAATCCTTAGACATTAAAAGTGTCACCTTAAATTATGGTGACATACAAATATACATGACATATAAAGCATGACTCTATTTTGGGTGCTTCAAGAAAAGACACCAACTGCTGAAAACTGAGGAGGTAAGCGATCTCAAAATCACCCAGTTAAATTTTTCCATCAATTAGTTTCTATGTGCAATGTTTCTTCCTGTGATTATTATGTGCTGTGAATCTAAACCAAATGCCTCCTTTAGCACAGTTCACACAATGATAAGAGGTGGTCAGTTCTATCTTCAGGCAATTTTGATTGCAAAATAAAGTAACCTCTTACATTAAACGGTTAAATATTTTTTGAGGTGTAGTTCTGTTTATATTTTACCCAAAATTTTATTTTAAATAAACAAAATAATTTTGCTGTAAATATTTCTATTATGAAAACAACACAGGCTCATGATAAAAATTTCAAATTATATAAGAGGTTATAACATAAAAATATTCTCCCTTCCCTTTTCTATGACCTTAGTCATACTCACACTTTCAAAAGTTTCATGGAAATTCTTTGAGAAAATTATCACCTAAAATAAATATGCTTACTAATATAGATGTAAATTGTATAGACTTTTAAAGTTGGAACATAAAGTATACACTATACTGACTTTTAAAATTTATAACTGATTCCTATTTTCCTATGAAAATATATGGAACTACTTACTCCTTTTGTTAATTTCAGAATACAGTTGGTCTTCCATATGGCCACAGGTTCCACATATATAGATTTAATCAATTGTGGATCAAAAATATTTTTTTTTTTTTTATTGGTCGTTCATAACATTACATAGTTCTTAATACATCATATTACACGGTTTGATTCAAGTGGATTATGAACTCCCGCTTTTACCCCGTATACAAATTGCTGTATCACATCAGTTACCCTTCCATTGATTGACATATTGCCTTTCTAGTGTCTGATGTATTCTGCTGTCTGTCCTATTGTCTACTATCCCCCCTCCCCTCCCCTCCCCTTTTCTCTCTCTACCCCTTCTACTGTAAATCATGTCTTCCATTTGTATTCTCTTGACTTACCCCTCCTTACCTCTTATATGACATTTTGTATAACCCTGAGGATCGCCTTCCATTTCCATGCAATTTCCCTTCTCACTCCCTTTCCCTCCCACCTCTCATCCCTGTTTACTGTAAATATTCTTCTCAAGCTCTTCGTCCCTACCCTGTCCTTGTTTACACCCCTTATATCAAAGGAGTCATTTGGTATTTGTTTTTTAAAGATTGACTAGTTTCACTTAGCATAATCTGCTCTAATGCCATCCATTTCCCTCCAAATTCTATAATTTTGTCATTTTTTAATGCAGAGTAATACTCCATAGTGTATAAATGCCACATTTTTTTTATCCATTCATCTATTGAAGGGCATCTAGGCTGGTTCCACAGTCTTGCTATAGTGAATTGAGCTGCTATGAACATCGATGTAGCAGTGTCCCTGTAGCATGCTCTTGTTAGGGCTTTAGGGAATAGACCGAGAAGGGGAATAGCTGGGTCAAATGGTGGTTCCATTCCCAGCTTTCCGAGAAATCTCCATACTGCTTTCCAAATTGGCTGCACCAATTTGCAGTCCCACCAGCAATGAACAAGAGTGCCCTTTTCCCCGCATCCTCTCCAGCACTTATTGTTGTTTGACTTCCTAATGGCTGCCAGTCTTACTGGAGTGAGATGGTATCTTAGGGTTCAAAAATATTTTTTAAAAATTCAGAAAGTTTTGAAAAATAAAACTGAATTTGCTGGGTGCTGAGCACTGTACTGAATACATGTGAATGATGTAATGAGTGGGAACACCCTGTTGTTGCTCCTACCACTTCACAGGTTCTCAGTCTTGTTTCAGTTCTCCTGGCCTCTTGACCTTATTCTGTACTACATGTAGACCTACAGTTGTTGCCTCTGACATGTACACATATCGATAACTATTTTATATCAGATATCATATATATATATTTATATAATAAATAAATTATATTGAAGGATATGTGTAAGTACAAAACCATTTTATATGAGACTTGATAATTTATAGATTTTGGTAGACACAGGAGTCCTGGAACCAATCTTGCTCTTTAAAAAAAAGTAGTTCTTTCTTTTAAAATAACACATTACTGTTTTTATTTTAAATTTCAGTGTAGATTATCTCATACGAAAAAGCATGAACTAAGTATGTTGTGATTGAGATTTAAGCTTCTAATTTTAGGAAAATAAGATGAAATTTTCAATGCTGTCTCTAGGTAGTGTCTTTTAATGTAGATAATGAATATATATATATATATATATATATACACACACACACACGCACACACACACACATATAGATAGATAGATAGTTGTATATGTGTGCATATGTGTATTATCATTAGAGATCATAGCATGCTTTCATAGAAAATTTGTGAGATATTAGTTGTCAAAGAATTATCTGATAATTCATTTTCAATTGAATTCCAAAGATAAACTTTTAGCTTTGCATTCACTTATAAAATTCTTTGATGAAAGTTTTTTAAAAAACACTTTTTTAGTTTCAAAAAACTTAGTCTTAGAGAAAACTTGCAAATATATTAAAGACAGTTAACACATTATCTTAACCCAGATTCGCACAAAGTTAGTAATTTAAATAATTGTAGTGCAATTATAAACACCAGGATTTTTCATTGATTACAAAAATGACAGTGGAATCCATTACAATTCTTATTACACATATACAGCACAATTTTTCATATCTCTGGTTGTATACACAGTATATTCACACCAATTTGTGTCTTCATACCTGTACTTTGGATAATAATGATCATCACATTTCACCATCATTAATAACCCCATGTCCCCTCCCTTCCCCTCTAACCCCTCTGCTCTATCTAGAGTTCATCTATTCCTCCCATTCTCCCCCTCCCTACCTCACTATGAATCAGTCTCCTTATATCAGAGAAAACATTTGGCATTTGTTATTTTGGGATTGGCTAACTTCACTTAGCATTATCTTCTCTAACTCCATTCATTTACCTGCAAATGCCATGCGTTTATTCTCTTATTGCTGAGTAAAATTCCATTATGTATATATGCACATTTTTTAATCCATTCATCTACTGAAGGACAATTAGCTATTGTGAATTGTGCTGCTATAAACATTAATGTGGCTGTATCTCTGTATTATGCTGATTTTAAATCCTTTGGGTATAGACCGAGGAGAGGGATAGCTGTGTCAAATGGTGGTTCCATTCCCAGATTTCCAAGGAATCTCCATACTGCTTTCCATACTGGCTGCACCAATTTGCAGTCCCACCAGCAATGCATGAGTGTGCCTTTCCTCCCATATCCTTGCTAACACTTATTGTTGTTTGTCTTCATAATAGCTGCCATTCTGACTGGAGTGAGATGACATTTGTACTTCTCTACTTGCTAGGGATGATGAACATTTTTTCATATATTTGTTGATTGATTGTATATCTTTTTCTGAGAAGTGTCTGTTCAGGTCTTTGGCCCATTTATTGATTAAGTTATTTGTTTTTTTTTTTTGTGCTTAGCTTTTTGAGTTCTTTATATACCCTAGAGATTAGTGCTCTATCTGATGTGTGACGGATAAAAATTTGCTCACAGGATGAAGGCTCTCTATTCACCTCACAGATTGTTGCTTTTGCTGAGAAGAAACTTTTTAGTTTGAATCCATTCCATTTATTCTTTCTTGGTTTTAATTCTTGCGGCAAAGGAATCTTATTAAGGAAGTTGGAGCCTAATCCCACATGATGAAGATTAGTGCCTACTTTTTCCCTCTATTAGACGCAGAGTCTCTGGTTTAATTCCTAGGTCCTTGATACACTTTGAGTTGAGTTTTATGCATGGTGAGAGATAGGGATTTAATTTCATTTTGTTGCATATGGATTCCCAGTTTTCCCAGCACCATTTCTTGAAGAGGCTGTCTTTTCTCCAATGCATGTTTTTGGTACCTTTGTTTAGTTAACTAAAGACCTATTCAAATTTCAGTTTTTCCCTTGTATCTTCTTTTCAATTCCACAGTCCAGCTAGGACCCCTCATGGCATTGAGTTGCTCTCTTGTTAACAACCAGAGTTGATTCCTCTTTTCCATTTTGTGACAGTTCCTCAGTCTTTGCTTATCTTTCACAATCTTGATGCATCGTGGGTACTGATGACTTGTTTTACACATGTCTTTAAAGTTGTCTGGTGTTTTCTCATGACTTTAATGAGATTATACATTTTGACATGGAAACTACAGAGTCTATGTACCCCTATCACTGCATCATATCTGGGAGAAAAGATTTCTATTCGTAGCATTAGTAGTGGTATAAATCTCAATTGCACCATTAAGGTGCTATTTGCTAGCTTTCAGTAGTGAAAAGTTGCTGGGTTTTTTTTATAGAAAATATCTCAGGGATGGGGATATTTTTGAAGTTCTGTAAATATTCTGTATTCTATTTCTCCTCAAACTTTCACAGGCTGAATTTTTCATTGACTGGTTGATTTGCTTGCAACAATTATTGTGGCATCTGCCAAATGATGATTTTGTATTTCTTCCTATGAGGATTTGAATAGAAAGTGTCCCCTAAAGACTCATGTGATGAAGACTTGGTTCTCAAAGTAGCAGAACTCAAAAGTGAAAATCTGAGGGGAGGGATTGGTTGGATCATGAGGGGCTCTGACTTCATCAGTGGATAAATTCACTAAGATTCATACCTGAATGTGTTATTGTGGGGGCAATTAAAACTTCAGGAGATGAGGTCTATTGGAGGAACTTTGCTGGGGTATGCCTTGAAAGCTCACCAGGTATATCTTGTACCTGGTTTCTCTCTCTTTTCTGGTCACCATGAGAGAAGCATCTTTGTCATACCACACATTTTCACCATGATGTTTTTTTCACCTCAGACCCAAAGCAATATATAGCTGACCAACCTTGGACTGAAACCAGGAACCCCAAAACAATTTCCTCATTTTAAATTTCTTTTGTTTTTCAAGTATTCTGGCACAGCAATGAAAACCCCATTCCTTCTGAGGTAATTAGAATGATTCTGCAAAAAAGAGCTGTTACTTCTCCATTCATTTATATACTCAATTTTTTATTCATACGAATGTACACCTATGGATATGTATTTTATTACATAATATTATAATTAAATAATATCAATAATTGTGTTGCTCATTATTCTAAATTTGCCTACTGGGAATTTCTTCAGTTTGACTTCTGTATGTTTTGACATGATGTGCCTTCTTTTTTCAATCAATACCTATTTTCCTGGAGCTATGAAATAGTGCAGCATTTCTTATGTTTTTTTCTAAACCAGCCCTGAAATCATTGATTTCTGCAATCTTGTCACCAAAGAAACTGCATCAATTCATAGTTTCACCAACATTAGTAGAGAGTTCACTTTCTTACACCCCCCACAAATCCCATGTATCATTTTACTTAAAGTAAAATCTGTAGCAACCTAATATGTATAAATCAGAATCTGATTATGATTTACATTGCCTTTGTTTTTAGTAAAATTAAGTATTTCTTCACAGATTGATCATACATATGTAATTTTTATGTATGCTTATTATTTATACCATTTGTATTTTTATTAAATTATTGGGAATTTTTATCTGATTTTTTTTGTCTTTTATAATATAAAAGCAAATGAGCATTTGTATATATGGTATAAAAACTAATCACAATTACTTATTTTTTGAACATTGAAATGCATAGTTCTTATGCATATATTTTTAGAAGTCTACATCCTTATTAACATATAGGACATTTCAATTGTCCTTTCACTTTAAATTCAATTTGGAGAATTATTAAAACTTTAAATTTATTATTATTTTTTTCTGTCCAGAGACTTGGGTTTATATTGCTAACTAAATACCTGATCAAATGTTTTCCTACCATAGAGTATCTTCTAAAACTTCTTTTCTTTAAGTATTTTTATAAATTATTTTTGTATTAAAAATTATTTCTTTGTAAAATGTATATCTAGGTGTTGAATAAAATAGGAATTTGGATGTGTTGAATAAAGTAGGAATCAATCATCATTGCCTATTTTTCTTTCTCCTTTTAAAAATGGCTATCTAGTTTTCCTAATATCTCTAAAGGAATGATCTATTTTTTCTCTACTGAACTGAAATGCCATGCTTATTATATACAAAGACCTCCATATTCTAGTTCAATTCTGAATTTCTCTTCTCTATTACTAATATAACTGTCCCTTAGCCAATTCCAAAATAATAATATTGATCAGTAGTTTTATACTTTTCTGTCTTTCTCATACCAAATTCTTGTATTCTTAGCTTGTTGCTTTGCTTTTTTATATTTTTCTTGATGATGTGTACATCTGTTTTTTTATTAGAAAATTTAAAATCAGTTCATCAAGTCAAGGTTATTCTGTTCATATTTTTATTGTGATAAAACAACAATTAATTAGATTGTTTTAATTAATTTAGAGACGATTGATATAACAACTCATGTTATTTTAATGTATCATATTATTTTTTATGGTCCTCAGTAGTTTTGTTCCTGTTCTTTTTTTTTTACAATGAAAAGTTTAAAACATATACAAAATTAGTGTGATTAATAAAATGAATTTCCATGTACCCTCACTCCAGCTTCAACAAATATTAATTGTGACAAGGTTTGTTTCTTCTTCACACTTCCTTTCAGTTCATAATTGGAATAAAAATGCAGAGATCATAACATTTCAATATTAAATAAACAGCATCAGTTCTAAATAATAATGGCTTTTAAAAAATATAATATTACTATCATTCCTAAAATTAATAATTCCTTAATATTATCAATTATTATTTATTGAGATTTCCCTAATTCTATTACAATGTTATTTAGTTGATTTATTCAAAACACTATTTTATTTTATTTAGTTTTTTTTTGTTTTATTTATACATGATAGTGAAATGTATTTTGATATATCATACATACATGGAGTATAACTTCTCATTCATGGTTACACATGATGTGGAGTTACACTGGTCATGTGTTCATATGTGAACATAGAAAAGTTATGTCCAATTCATTCTACTGTCTTTCTCATTTCCATCCTTCCTCTCTTGCCCCATTCCCTGCCCAATCTGGTAAACTTCCAGTTCTCCCCCACTCCTTGCCTATTTTGAATCAGCATCCACACATAAGAAAGAACATTCCACCTTTAGTTTTTTGGGAATTGGCTTATTTCACTTAGCATGATAGTCTCCAGTTCTATCCATTTATTGGTAAATGCTGTCATTTCATTCTTCTTTATGGACGAGTAATATTTCATTCTGTATATTTACCACATTTCCTTCATCCATTAATCTATGGAAGGACACCTAGGTTGGTTCTAGTTTAGGTTTTGTGAATTGAGTTGCTATAAACATTGATGTGGTCAAGTCATTATAATATACTGATTTTAAGTCCATTGGATATAAGCTGAGTGGGATAACTGACTTAAATGGTGGTTCCATTCAAAGTTTTCTGACGAATCTCCATAATGCTTTCCAAAGTGGTTGTACCCATTTGCAGTCCCATTGGTAATGTATGAGTGTACCTTTTCCCTCACATCCTCAACAACATTTATTGTTACTTGTATTCTTGATAAATTCCATTCTGATAGGAGATGAAATCCCAGTGTGGTTTTAATTTGCATTTCTCTAATTGCTAGAGATGTTGAACATTTTTTCATATATTTGTTGACCATTCATATTTCTTCTTCTGTGAAGTGTCTGGTAAGTTTCTTTGCCCATTTATTGATTGGGTTATTTGTTTTTTTTTTTTGTTGTTGTTGTTTTGGTGTTAAGTTTTTTGAGCTCTTTACATATCCTGGAGATATCTTTATCTGAGGTGAAGGTGGCAAAGATTTTCTCCAATTCTGTAGGCTCTTTCTTCATATTCTTGATTTGTTGTGAAGAAGCTTTTAAGTTTGATTCTATCCCATTTATTAATTCGTGATTTTATTTCTTGCACTTTAGGAGACTTATTGAGGGATTTGGTTCCTAAGCTGGTCTGATGGAGAGTTGGGCTTACTATTTTTTTCTAGCAGGTACAGAGTCTATGGTCCAATACTAGGTCATCCTTGATCCGCTTAGAGTTGAGTTTTGTTCAGGGTGAGAGAGAGGTGTTTAATTTATTTTGCTAATATGGATTTCCAGTTTTCCCAGTGCCGTTTGTTGAAGAGGCTATCTTTTATCCAGTTTATGTTTATGGTACCTATGTCTATTATGAGATAATTATATTTATGTGGATTTGTCTCTGTGTCTTCTGTTCTGTACTATTGACCTTCATGTATGTTTTAGAGTCAATCCCATGCCATTTTTGTTACTCTATCTCTGTAGTATGATTTAAGATCTGGTATTTTGATGCCTCCTGCTTCACTCTTCTTTCTGAGGATTACTTTGGCAATTCTAGGCCTCTTATTTTTCCAAATGAATTTCATGACTGCTTTTTCATTATCAGAACCTTAATATGAATTGCATTAAGTCTGTACAGTGTTTTTGGTAGCATGGCCATTTTGACAATATTCTGCCTATCCAAGAGCATGGGAGCTCTTTCCATCTTCTAAGGTCTTTTCCAATTTCTCTCTTCTTTTTTTTCTGTAGTTTTCATTCTAGGATCTTTCACATCTCTTGCTAAATTTATTCTCAAATATTTTCTTTGAGGCTATTGTGAATGGGATAATTTTACTAATTTCTCTTTTAGTTGAATCATCACTAATATATAGAAATGCAATTGATTTATAGGTGTTAATTTTATATCCTGCTCTTTGCTGAATTCATATATGCAGTCTAGAAATGTTCTGGTGGAATTTTTCTAAATAGAGGATCATGTCATAAGCAAATGGGGATAGTATGAGTTCTTCTTTTCCTATTTGTATTCCTTTAATTTCTTTCTTCTGTCAAATTGCTCTGGCTAGAGTTTCGAGGTCTATGTGAATAGACATGGTGAAAAAGAACATTCTTCTCTTATTCCACTTTTTAAAGGGAATACTTTCAATTTTTCTCCATAAACAATGATATTGGCCTTGGGTTTAGCATATACTGCTTTTACAATGTTGAGGTATGGTTCTACTATCATTAGTGTTTCTAGTGTTTCTAGTGGTTTGAATATGAGGGGTGTTGCATTTTGTCAAATGCTTTCTCTGCATCTATTGAGATTATCATATAATTCTTGTTTTTAAGTTATTGATATGATGAATTACAGTTATTGATTTTCATATATTGAATCAACCTTGCATCCTTGGGATGAACCCCAGTTAATCATGGTATAATATCTCTTTAATATGAAATTTGCCAGAATTTTGTTAAAGATAAATCTCTTCATTAGAGATACTGTTTCTTTCCTTGATGTGTCTTTGTCTGGTTTTCAAATCAGGGTGATACTGACTTCATAGAATGAGTTTGGAAATGTTTCCTCTTTTTCTATTTCATGCAATACTTTGAAGAGTATTGGTTTTAGTTCTTCGAAGGTTTTGTAGCCTCAGCTGTGAATTCATCTGGTCCTGGGCTTTTCTTGGTTGGTAGACTTTTGTGGTGGCATCTTCTATTTCATTGCTTGAAATCAATCTGTTTAACTTGTGTAGATCATCTTGATTCAGTTTGAGTAGACCATATGCCTGTAGAAATTTGTCAATATCTTCAATATTTTCTAATTTATTGTAGTATAAATTTTCAAAATAGTTTCCAATTATCTTCTGTATTTCAGTAATGTCCATCATGATATTTCTTTTTTTTTTCTTCATGGGTTTTAGTAATTTGAGTTTTTTTCCCTTCTTTTCTTTGACTAATGGTTTATCAATTATATTGATTTGTTCAAAGAACCAGCTTTTTGTTTTGTCAGTTTTTGAATTGTTTCTTTTATTTCAATTTCATTGGTTTCAGCTCTGATTTTAATTATTTCCTGTCTTCTACTGCTTTTGGTGTTGATTTGTTTTTCTTTTTCTAGGGCTCTGTAATGAAATGTTAGGTTATTTATTTGTTGACTTTCATTCTTTTAATGAATGACCTCAATGTAATGAACTTTCTTTTTAGTACTGCCTTCATAGTGTCCCAGAGATTCTCATATATTGTTTAGCTATTTTTATTTACATCTAAGTATTTTTTTTATTCCATCGCTTATTTCTTCTTCTATCCATTTGATATTGAATAGCATAATATGTAGTCTCCAGGTGTTAGAGTAGCTTCTATATTTTTATTCTCTCATTGATTTCTAATTTCATTCCATTATGATCTCATGGGCTGCAAGGTGTTATCTCTATTTTTTTTTATATTTCCTAAGAGTTGCTTTGTGGCCTAAGATATGGTCTATTTTAGAGAAGGATCCATTTGCTGCTGAGAAGAAAGTGTATTCAGTCATTGATAGATGAATTATTCTATATATGTCTGTTAAGTCTAAATTATTACTTGTATTTTTTAGTTCTATAGTTTCTCTGTTTAATTTTTGTTTGGAGGATCTATCCAGTGGTGAGAGAGATGTGTTAAAGTCACGAAATATTATTATGTTGCTGTTTGATTCTTGAAATTGAGAAGTATTTTTTGTTTTTTTATTTTTGATGTATATAGCTGCTCCATTGTTTAGGGCATAAATATTTATGATTGTATATCTTGTTGATGTATGATTCCCTTAAGTAGTATGAAATGTAATTCTTTGTTACTTATGATTAATTTTGGCTTGAAGTCCACTTTATCCAAAAAAGGATAGAAACCCCTGCTTGTTTACAATATCTGTGTGAATAATTTTATTTTTTTTATTTTTTTATTTTTATTTTTTATTTTTTTTATTTTTTTACTTTGAGACAGTATCTTGCTAAATTTTTAAGGGCCTCACTAAGTTTCTGAGGCTGCCCTCAAACTTGCAATCCTCCTGCCCCAGCCTCCCAAGTTACTGGAATTACAAATACTATTTAAACAAAGGCCATACATTGTATTTTTCTTACATTATAATTTAAATCTCTTTTTAAAATAACCATTTAGAGATTCACTTTATGTGCCATAAAATTAACTCCCTTGAAGTGTATAGTTTAGTGCTTTTTTTAAGCATACTTAGAAATTATTCAACTGTCATCACTCTCTGAGTTGAGAACATCTTTGTCATCCCCCAAAGAAATTCCTATAACCTTTGTGGTCATTATTCATTCCCTTCTTCTACAAACTCCAGGCAACAACTAATCTACTTTCTGTCATCTGAGTCTTTTTAAACTATATGTTTTTGTTCCTATTTCCCCCTTACTTTCTCTTTAATAAATCATGTATTTAACTTACAGACAGTCTACTTTTTTTTTTTGTATTCTTATGGGGTTATTGACATATTCCTCTCTCTGTGTGTTTCCTCTGAGTTTCCACAGAGTTAGAGAAGCTTAATCAGTTTCAGCTATTATTTTTTGACAAGAACACTTCATAGATAATGTTTTATACTTATATTACATCCCATCAGTAGGCCCAAAATATCTGAAAGCTTCTTGGTTTTTGATGTGAAGATTCATCAGTGGGTTTGGTTGTTGTCAGCCTGATTTATGTGTTGTAGGAATACATATCACCATTCACCTAATGGAGACTGTTTTTCAGATGACTTATTTTGTTCAGAGTTTTGGCAAGGTGATACTATATAAGATTGTCATCCTCTATTAATTTATTACCTGGAAGTTTTCTACACTAAAATTGCCCTCATCAACTACATGATTAGCCAAAGGTATAATTTTATGTAGGAAATTTGAGATAAATTATTTTTTTCCATTTTATTTACCATTTTTTTAGAATAATGGACTATTTTTGTATCATGATCCCAAAGTACATTGTTTTATATATTTCTCATTTTTTAAAGGCATGAACAGAGGTTTATTTAGGAAGGTAGATAAAACATTCAAGGGAGAATGCAGGATGTCTTAAGAGTGAGAAGCAGCCCTGACTCGGGCCATGGGCAAAATATTTATAGAAGGGCCAGAGTAGACTGTATTTCTCATTTAAGTATTGTTATGAGCACTTAGGAGTGTAAATTCTATATATTGATATATTTTATCATTGTGGAGACAGTACTCTTTCATGCTCTGTTACCATTTGAAGTCCATCTTTGACCAGTTGTTCATCTGGCAGTGACACTAAAAATTCTGACTCCTTTTTACACTACTCTAATAGGTTTTGCTAACTTTCTTGCTTTTGGTTAATGTGTTTTAGTCTCATTTTGTACATTTGTTGTTCCAGAAATAGAATTAACAATTCCTTCAAAGAGTTTTGGCTTTTCTTAAAAGTAGGGAATTATATTTAGAGAACTTAGTATTATATCTAAGAATGTCCATTACTTCTGATCATTGATTAAGATTATGGGCATTTCTATGTTGGTAATCACATTGTCAGCAAGTAGAATGTTGATTCTTTTTTCCTCTCTTGAGCTACATGACTTTTATTACCTTATCACCCTGGCTGAGATTTCTAGTCAGATGTTGACTATGAATGGGTATGTAAGTTCCTGATATTAAGGGGAAACATTCAATCTTTCACTTTTAATATGTTAGATTTAGCTTTCTTTGTTGATGTCCCTTTTTTGTTCAGGAAGACCCTTTCTATTCTTCATTTGCTAATTATTTCATCACCAATTATTAGAACTTTTTTTCAGAGTTTTTGAAACTAAATCCAGAATATAAAACTGTTTTAAAGCTGCTAATGTTACATTTATATATAGGTATTCAATTATTATTTCAATTTTGCATTATTTGATAAGCTTCACTTGGTAAATGTATTATTCTGTTAATTTATTGCTGGATTTATGTCATAATTTTAATGAGGATTCTTGTATCTGTGTTCATAAAGAGCATTGATCTAGTTTTATTACTTGTAATATCATTGTCATATTTTATTAGGAGGGTCATGTGGGTCTCATAATGATTTTAAGAGAAGTTGCTTTGCTTCAATCTTCTGAAAAGGTTTGTATTGAATTGATGTTATTTCTTTTAAAACATTTGCTAGACTTTAACATTAAAGTCATTCCTGTTTTTTTTTTTTTTTTTTTTGTAGAAGGGCTTATGTACATATTCAATTTCTTTATTAGACATGAATCTTCTTAGGTTATTCATTTCTTTTTGAGTGAGTTTTGTAAGTTCATCTTTCAGGGAATTTTGGGTAAAGGTAGTTAATAATGTTGCTTTACCATGTCATTATTAATAAAAGGATATGTAGTGATGTTTTCTTTCATTCTCGACATTGTACTGTCTTTACACTATTAGTTTATCAAGCTCATTATAGTTTTATTATTTTATATAAACTTTACATTTACATTTTACTTGTGTTTTGATCCAATATTAATTTAAAATATTTATTTTTAAAAATTTTATTTTAGTTGTAAGTGGGCACAATAACTTTTTATTTTATTTATGTGGTGCTGGGGATTAAAACCAGGGTCTCACAATGTGAGACTCATGCTCTACCGCTGAACCACAGTCCCTTAAAATATTTTATATAATAATTTATTAAAACTTTGGTTTGCTTTGTATTTTATTATTGATTTATTCCACTTAATTATAATCACAGAATTATTCCTTGATATATAACAATTTGGCATTTATTTAGATTTTTATTCCAATTAAAGTATGTGTCAATAGTGCTTATTTAGAGGAAAATATTACATTCTCATAGAAATAAAGATTTTTAGAAAAAATATGGGTATAAACTTATTTTTAACTATTACATGCTATTCTCTCTCACACAGGTATATGGATTATTCTTTATTTTATTTATTACACCAAGTTTTATTATATTATTTATTATTCTAACTATTTTTTTTTCTGAAACCAAATTTTATTATGGTATTGACTATTCTATTATTTTTTTTTTCTGAAACAGAAATTGCCTATTTTTATTTTCCTGTCCTGGTGTTCCATTCAATTTTCTCCTTTTCTTTGGAAGCATCAGTTGTAAATATTTGGTCCTTTTTTGTATGACTTTCCTATCTGATTTTCACCCCAATCATTTATAATCACTTGCTCTGAGTCACATAATGCTACTGTTTGTTCAGGCATATTCTGCATATTACATTTTTAAATAACACCTATTTGTCTTTTTTGATACCTGTAATTGGGATTTCATTTTCTTTAATGTTTGTGTCTTTTAAAGTTTTCTGCACTAATTTATACATTCTTTCTGTTTTCCTATTATAACTTATTGATTATTTTTGAAATCTTGCTGTGTTCAATATTAAAATTTAAAACTCAGATGTCATTTATCCAATGAGTATACTTACATACCTGTCTCATAATGTATGCATGTAGATGATCATTTAATGTTGATAATAAAAAAATTCAAAACACACAAAATCCTTTGGTAATCAAGTCTTCAACTAGATTATGGAATACAGTATTATTTAAAAGAATTAGATAGATCTATATAAGCAGAAAGAAAAAAATTTCTAAGATACAATATTAAGTGAAAAAGGCAAGACATAGAAATTATATGTTGTATTATGCCTTTATGTAATTTTTCACAATAGCACAAAAAAGAGGTTTATTGATTTATGCATAAATTCTCTTTAAAAGAAATCACAGAAAATTCTTAGCCTTGATGTCCTATGAAAATGGTAATTTGGGGAAGTAAGAAAAGCATTTATCTTTCTATTTTATTTGAATTTTCTGTTATTTCAATTTTTTAGAAGTTGTATGAATTATTTGAAGGGTAGAATTATATCTTTATTTTTTCTTTATAATTTTCCAGGTTAAAAAAGACTCAATAATGTTCTGAAAGTGGGAAAAACTCTTATTGGATGTGTACTTAGAGATGAGGCAGATTCTTTTTGATTGGTACCTACCTTAAGTTGAAGCCATTCTATTTAGAAATATGACAATATTTATGATCTATACTTGGTTAAAAGATGGGTAAATGGGAAGCTTCAACCTAGATATGTGGTCTCAAAATCCTTTCACACCCTTTATGTCTTCTACTTTGTCTTTATCATCTCTTCTTTTGGAATTAGGTCTGATGGACCTAAAGGAAAGCCCTGACGTGTCAGATTTTGTTTTGTATTATTTTAAGTTCAGATTTTATGTCTGTATTATTTTGCTAGGGCAAACATCACAGAATACCATATACTAAATGACTTAAGCAGCAGAACTCAATTATCACAGTCCAAAGGCTGAAAGTCCATTATCAAGTTTTCAGCAGGCTCAGTTTCTTCCTGAGGCCTCTATCCTTGACTTGCAGACAGCTACCTGCCTTTTGTTTTTCTTGCATAATCTTGTCTCTGTGTGTACACACTGCTGTTATCTCTGTTCAAATAAGAACACCAGTCATATTAGATTAGAGCCCTACCCCTGACCTCCTTTAACCTGAAAGATTGTCTCCAAATAGTTACATTGTGTGTTAGGGCCTCAGCATATGATTTGAGGGAAGGGGCAAAGCTCAGTACACAACAGTTTGTCTTTGGTTCACTTTGATGAGCAGTGAAGGCTGGCCACCACTCACATCTCCTTCCACACTGGCACTCTGCTTCTGATGTCTATCTTTTTGCCCTGATTCCCCACCTTCCCTCTTCCTCTGCTCCTCTGAGATGTGAAAAGGGCCATGGTGATATTCTCACTCTTTCTACTTTCCCCAAACATTGTTATGGCAAGAAGAGCCATTGATTGAGTTGGTCAGGCCTGGCTGCTTATGGGAAGACTGATTGATGTGACACACAGGTAGGTGCTGAGGTCCTCTCAAAAACTCTCTCTAATTTGATAGAAATTCCATTGTATTTGGAGGCTCTCATTCATAGTATAGGGTTTCTTTGTGTCTTCCTAGTTTCATTGAAGCAAGAGCTCCCTGCCTCTGTATTTTCTACTTTTTATCTTTGATTCCAGATAAACTAAGTCATTTATGGTTATTATTACTATTATGGGAGTTCTAGAGAGAGAATTGTGGGTATTTAAGGTTGATATGCCTATAATCTTTCCTCAAAATGTCTGTCTGTGCTAAGGGTAATGGTAAGTGTGATAGTCTCCAACAATAGCTGAGCTCTTACTATGGGTCAGCTATTGTGCTCTTCACTCGGGTAATTTGATTTACTCATTATAGTCACTCTAAACAGAGATAAAGCACTAAATTTTACAAATGCATTTACTTGTTCAAGATGACCCTAATTATAAATTTTAGAACTAGGTATTAAATGCAGGTATACCCATCTATACTATATATTCCCAAGCATTATGTTATATATGTTATTTTTGGATGAAAAGGAAAAAAAAAGAGTCAAAGAAATACACACACACACACACACAAAATGATAGCAGCAATAATAAAACAGCTCAAGACTATTGTAATACTGCTTTCTTTACTGAGTGGTCTATTGCTACTAATATCACTGCAATGTATGTCATTTCATTTTCTAAATGAACCCATAGAATAAAACAAACACATACATGTTATGGTCTCTATCGTATAATTTTCTGCTTAAAAAAGCAACATATTGCCTCTACTGTGAGTTGCCTATTTGTTTCATAGTTATTTACTTCTTTATATACCAAATCTACTGTGCAGGAAATGAAGCCCTGGCACTGTTCAGTTTACACTAATATAGCCAATACAGATTGATGCAGTTTTCTCTCCATGCCCAAATATCTATTAACATGGAGAAAATCTGGATTATCTGGTACTGAATGTGCAAAAATGACTTTAGCATTCTGTGCTGGATGATTGAATATATCTTTGGATCAGCCTATCAAGGTTTAATTGAACTACAAATCCAATGATAATTGGAATAGAACTCCAGTCCAAAACAGGACAAAAATATTCTAAGCTTTAGTTAATGAACAGAGGCAAATAGAGACTTCTGCCGACATTCATGGCATCCTTTTTATTAGGAATTCAAAGTATATGGTATTGCAATATTTAAAATTAATAGTTATATAATAATAATCACACTGTAGTGTCTGTGTGTTCAATAAATGAATCTAGAAAAAATTATTTAGGATTTTTAGAATAGGTTTTATTTATAATAGAATTTTCTAATACTAAAATAACAAATATTTTAAGTTCTTCAAGTCTGCATGTTTCTTCACGTAATGTTAATATAATCCTAAGTGTGTAGTAATGGTTAAATAAATACATTTTTTTGTGTGCGTGTGTGTGTGTAAAGCATTGGTGTTTTAGTCAGCTTTTGCATCACTGTGACAAAAATACCCAACAAAACCAACTTAGATAAAGAAAAGTTTATTGGGGCTCATGGTTTCAGAGGTCTCAATCCACGGATGGCTGATTCTTTTGCTCTGGGCCCAAGGTGAGAGAGCATATCATGGGGAAGGGACCAGTGAAGAAGGACAGTAGGAAGACAGGAAGAACAACCCTCTTCCAGAACATGCTTTCAATGACCTACCTCCTCTAGCCATGTCCCACCTGCCTACAGGCAACACCCGGTCAGTCCATTCAAAGTAGAATGGACTGATTATGTTACAGCTCTCAGTAATCTAATAATTTTGCCTCTGAATATTCCTGAATTGACAGGAGATTTTGGGGAACATCTCATATTCAAATCATATACTTGGTTTTGAAGGAGATAAATTAGCAGATGAGGTATAATAGATTCTATTAATAAATATATTAATATATATTAAAAGATATATTAGTTGATGAAGAAAAGATTTGCTTACTAAATAAGAGGACATAAACTAGTTAGTATTGTAGTTGCCATGATTAGCATTTTGTCTGGTATATTAAAGGAGCTTATTGGTTTAGAAGTTTCAAAATTAATTAGTCCACGTTCATATTCATTTAACATTGAACTTCTCATCAGTTTTTAAAGCTGCAATGTTTATTTCTGAAGTATTTATGAAAGGGTTATTATTTTTAAAAAATCATGTTTCCTTATGTATATAAAACTAAAGGCTGAAGTTATTGTGCAAATCATATATGACAAAATTGTGGAGATGGAAAGAGATTAGTGTTTGTTATGAGTTATAGTTGAAAAGGACAAAGTAGCAGAGGTGACGATAAGTTGAAGCACATTTTTGTGGTGATGGAATAGTTCTGTATCTTGACTGTATTTGTCTTTTCATGAAGCTGCATATGTAATAAAACTGTGTAGAACTGTAAGCCAAATGGTATAGAACTGTACATACACATTGTACCAATATAAGTTTTCTGGCTTTGATAGTTATTCCAAGGCTACATGGGTAGAACTGGGTGAATGATACACACTAGCAATCTGTACAATTTTTGCAACTTCTTTGGAATCTATAATTATTTCAAAGTAAAAGTATATAAAAATGATTGAGCCAAGTCAAACTTGACTTGTATCCTAGTTGTCTTTTTCCTCGGCATTTACATTTAAGAGTTCTTTTTTTTTTTTTAATACTCAGTTAAATGATGCTATTTACAAGCTGTACATACTTTGGCTTTTGACGAACAGTTGCAGGTGGCATATCAACTCATCAAAAGCATCATGTACTCTTGTTTTTTGAGTGATGAACACATGGCATTCAATCTGATATTTTTCTTTGGGGGTAGAATTTCTCAAGTGTTTTGGTTGAAACACTGTTGTGACACTTGGTTGTTTCTACCTTTATTGCAAATATGGTTTTGTGTATTTTACCAGTACAATAAAAATGTGCAAGATTGAAATTGTCCTGCTCTTATAGTTTTTTCATGCTATCAATTATTCTTTACAACAGTATCTTGATATTATGTTATTCACAGATTCTTTCTTTTGTTTAACTTAATGATGCAGATCCTTCCCATGATGCATAAATAATGCTGCAAAACACATTGCTGGCATCTTAATGTGTGTGGATAAGATTAGCCAAGAAAGGTATAGAATTTTCTTGTCCTGTCTGACAATGCTAGGAATAATCAACAGGTAAAATTCCATGTTGTTTCAATTTACTTTTCCTTAAAAACAGTGAAATAGAATATTTATGTGTTTATTTCTACTTATGTTTCTTATTTTGTAAATTGTCTCTTCATGGTGATTTTTTCTACTTAGTCTCTTCCTGTATGATTTAAAGAGCTGCTTCTATCTGATTACATGGTCACTTTATTGTATATGTTGCAAGTACTTATTTGGTGGTAGGAGAACAAACATGGTGTGTTCAGGGAATTTATAAAAGAAAGAGGGCAAGCAAGCAAGTCAGATAGACAAACTAGTGGAATGATATACAGAGAGCAAAGGATTAGCAGGAGTACAAAGAGCAAAGGATTAGCAGGAGTAAAAAACTATTAGAGGTATAGAAGCATGTATACTGTATAAAGGATTTTAACCTTTATCCTGGCAACAAGAAGCCATTGAAATGCTGTCAGTGGAGGGCTGTACAGAGAAAGTGCAGAGATGATAGTGCTGCTAAAATTGATGTTTATTGTAGAAGTTTAAAAAATCTAAAATTCTTAGTAAAGAAAACGGAGCAAGCATTCAACAAATATCTGTTCGTTGTTATTATGGACATATTAATTACCATTAACATTTTTGTCAGAAAAAGACTTCAAAGTCTAGAGAGGCTAAATGATTGTTCCAATCTCACAGCTGTAAAATCAGCTCCAACATAGCAGTTTCTAGGTGACATCTCATTCTTATTCTAATATCCAGGATTTGGGTGCATCTAAAGCAAGCAATTTGTGAGCTCACAACACAACCCTAGCCAGGGGGAAAATCCTATTAAAGACTGAAACAGTAAGAGTGCTAACAAAAATTTAATCAGGTAATTGGGTCAGTCTTATGGGAATCATACCAAGTTCACAGGATTAACATAGAAGAGGACAAAAGACTCAGTTATAGTAGCATTTACACTGACCAATTTTGGGGAACACTATTATTCTCATCATAGAGGTAGTCTACCAGAATTTATAAATGCCATTTTTCAAAATTAAATAATCTACATGTTTCATGTTCAAAAGTACAGAGTTTTCTGTGGATCCTTAATAGTAGCTGAATGACTGACAGGTAAACACCTCATAAACAGATGAACAATTTTAAGTGAAAGGTTACTATATATTTAAAGAAGCAGTGTCAGTTCTACGTGTATAAACTACAGATTAAATATATAATAAAAACAGCAAAAGTGCAATAGTAAAAATGTTTTCAAAATTGTGAGTTTCTTCAATGGTAAATGAATATAAAGATAAGCAATTATTAAATTCTCCCAGAAGAAAGTTTTATTAAATAGCTTCACTCCACAAAAATCAGATCTCTTCAAAGATTACAAGAAAATCTATTTTTAAAAAACTTTAAATATTTAACTGTCCAATCAATGCATTTACAAATAATAAGGACAGTGATCTTCCAAACATGTGTGATGTTTCTTGAAAAGAAAGTATATGGAGATACATCTCAAACAAACTAAAGGTAACCAAGTAGACATTTGATTATATTCCTCTCTCAATTTTTATTAAGCTAAAGTTTCATCAAATATCCTTATGTAGGTCTGATGATCTTGTCAGTGGTTGAACACCTACTTAGCATAAGTGAAGCCCTCAATTCAATTCTAAGCACTGCAAAAAAGGAAGAACAAATCTAAAATAATGAGCGTTTAATTGAATATAATAATAATTTAACTAAAATGCAGCAACATTTTGATTAACAATCTTTGTCCAATAATTCCTAGATTCATATACATAGGCAAGATTTAACCATTCTGAGTTTAACATTGTTTCATCTCAAAAATGAGAATAGTTCATTGTACAGTTGCCTTAAAGAAAATATTTTTTTTTAAAAATCTATGTAATACCTTATCTACTTGCTAGTATTTTCTAATAAATGTTCATAATGACAATTTCTCCAGTAGCAAAGCTCTAAGGAGCATAATCTCTCTGGGTGATGGGAGGTAGGGGAGAGACCAGGCTGTAGAAACTGATCTTAAAGACTTAGCCAGCAGAGCACTTCTGGAACAGGATGAGTCTGGCTGGAAGCAGGTCCAGCTCTCTAAGTAGATATAGGTTTAATGCCTGAAATATGTTAGTACTCTGTCCAGACTCCAAGGAGAAAGCAAAGAAGACCACAAAACTGTTACTAACTCACCTTAAGCAGTAACTGGAGTAAATAACCTTAAAAGCAACAGTTAAGAGGAAATTCAAACTCTGAATAGAGGCATCATTCAGCCTATTCAAGTGAAGGCAGAGGAAGCCCCATTCCTTCAAGCTGTGTTGAGTAAAGAGTTCTGCTGTGTCAGATGCCAAATGAAAAATTTTCAGCTATCATAGTCACTACAGGTACTACTTTATTT
Source organism: Urocitellus parryii (assembly GCF_045843805.1). Classification (NCBI taxonomy): domain Eukaryota; kingdom Metazoa; phylum Chordata; class Mammalia; order Rodentia; family Sciuridae; genus Urocitellus; species Urocitellus parryii. The sequence goes on from NC_135540.1 coordinate 82,088,500, forward strand.
ATTCTTCACAAAGGTTAACATTTCTTTGTAAGAAAACAAACAAAACAAAAACAAAAGACATATTCTAATGGTAGGTTCAAACAGTAAAATGTATGTTGTATTAATGAAGCACTAATTAATACTATTACTTGGGTTGAAAGTTGCTCATATATGCCTATAATAATCTTCTATACTCATCCTCTTACCCACCATTTTTTTTCTCTAGAAATGGAGTAAAGATTGATTAAGAGGTACAGGCAAGCTCTATAGAGGGAAGAAGGGAAGAAAATTATTATATACGTTAATAGCATTTTTATTAAGTCCTGGACATTGGATCTGTTTCCTAAAACTACTGCAAATATTTTCTTCTCAGCATTCTTAACAGTGTAAGAAGCTATATTTAGAACAAATTTAAAAGATAATATTGACATTTAGAGAAAATGTAACTGGCATAATTTTAAATAACAAGTGCTGAGGTTTGAAAGTAAAAATGTTTAAAATTTAGATCGCTAATTCAGTGGTAGAGTGCTTGCCTAGAAGGTGAAACGTTCTGGGTTCAATTCATAGGACTGACAAAAAAAGTAGTTATGCATACCACCATGTTTCTAATTGAAAAGACAATATTATAAGGTTATAAAACACTTCCAATATATGTAAACTAAGTAACATTGCAATCAGATTTTAAAGCCATCTTACTTTAGCTAATAAAAATAATTTTAGGATATATATAGAAAAAAGAAAAAATATAGGAACTGCCAAGTAATTATTAAAATGAATATCAGGGAAGAAATTTCCCTATTAGTTAATAAAATTGTAAACAGCACAATGTGCCAATGGCATAAGAATTGATAAATAAATGGTTCTGCACCCTCAGACATATAACAAAATCACATGGAAAAATAAATTATGTAAGACTATCTAACCCTATCTTCCGCTATCACTACTATCAGTTCCTAACACTGTCCTATCTCTACTCATCCACTCATATCTTTCTTTCTCTACCTCTATCTTTACATTATTGCCTTTTTATCTCTCTTTATATCTATCAGCTATTTATCTATCTCTGCCCATCATGATTCTATGTCTATCTATTGCTATGCATAGATATGGAGTGGGAAAAAACAAAAGATCAAACAAGATTTGGAATTGACTGAAGTTTGATTACATAGAGTACTTTCAATGTCTTTAAAGAAAACAACCAAAAACTCAAAAGAAATAATATAATAAAAAGTTTTGATAACATGATAATGAGTTATTCCTAAAACACAAAATTCTAATATTAAATATAAGTAAATCAAATAGTTGAATTGTAAAATGTATAAAGGAGAAAAGCATGCAAATCAAAACAGAAGAAAAAATATTAGGAAAAAGCTATATTAAAAGAATTTAATCTCAGCAAAGCACATATTAAACAGTAATGAAATGACCATTTATCACCAAATTGACAAGGATGAAAAAATTGATGACAATTAGTAGAAGAATTGTGAAATTTTGAAATGTTACAATCTTTAGGAAAGCCAATTGGTAAACTATATTAAAATTAAAACTATCCTCACTATATACCCACCTTCTACATTTGGAAAGTAAAGTGATAGTGTCTATTAAAAATTGTAACTATCTACATACATATTCTCTGAAATTACAGCAAAAAGAATAACATCATCATAACAAATATATTCATTTTGTGATCAGCAAAAATTTAGGAACATCTTGAATTATTCAATAAGAAATAGACTAAACTGTAGAAAGCCATATGAAATACAATTATCTAGCCATGATATAAAATAAATTAGATTACATTGACATATATATGTCCATGATATGTTAAGTTAATAAAAAGGAAAATCACAGAGGCATGTTTATAGTACCATCAAATTTTCGTAAGTAATAAGAAAAAGGCCCTTTGTCTGTTTGTCTCTCTGTGTTGTAAGAATGAAGACAAAAAAAAGCATATGGCCATCTGTATATTATAACTTTTAAATATTTTCTTTAACACAGGCATCTCTATTGTACTTCAGACTATATCAAACAATCTATTTGACATCTTGTGTATCCAATATGCTTATGTATAAGCTAGCTTTTGCTGTGTAACAGATAGGCACAAAAATCTCTATGGCATAGAAGTTTTCATGGGATTGTAGGTTGATTGAAGTTTTGGATTCGCTGGGCTTTGCTCTGGGTTGTGATTTGGATCTAGGTTTTTCTCATTCTTCTTCAAGGACTTGTTGTGATACATGCTTTTCTCCCAGTAAAAAAATAGGAGCATAAGCTCACCTATGAAAGCACATTTCAAAACTCTGCTATCACATCTCCTAATACCCCAGTGGCCAACAGGTCACATGGCCAAGCTCAACACCAAGGATATAATATTATATTATATTAACTAAAAGTACACCCTGATCACCCTGAAGTGATTACACAGCTGTGGATATGGAATACTACCATGGGGAGGGGGGCTGGAATAAAAATCAAGGACAAATTCAAAAATACCACAGCATTTTAAAATTTAATATTTCTGAAACAAAACTCATACCCTTCTTTCCACCTATTACCTTTCTCTCTGCAGCTTTCCCCATCAAGTACATGGCAACACGATCCTCCCCCTTGCTCTCTCTAAATACATGGGAATCATGTTCTATTTCTGTCATTCATAGTTTATAGTCAACCAACCCTCTTGGCTTTACCTATCGATTTCAGAATTCCATTACTTCCCACCACCTGCACCACCATCTCACTGATCTAGGCTGCTGTCTAGGCTGCTTAACTGAATTACTGAGACAACCTTTTAACTGGTCTTCCTGCTTCTACTTCATGTTCTGTATTTGAAAAATAGCAGCTGGAATTGCTGCACTAAAACCTTAAATCACATTATGTCATTCCCTTTCACTCAGTATATCAACCTGCCCCATTATAGTGGCCAACAAGGTTTTTCTGAATGTGGAGGCTTTGCTACTACTCCCCCTTTATTTATTCCACTCCAGACTCACTGAACTTTTTGTTGCTCTTCAAGAAAGCTGAGGACTTTCCAAAACCTGGTCCTTCTACACGCTTTTTCCTGTTTACAGATTGTCTTCCCCCAGGTTGTCACATAACCTCCCCTGGGAGACATTTTCTGATCTCCATACTCAAAAATCACAGTCTCCCCTTCACAGGAGACTGTACACAGTGATACTCTTTTTTTTTTTTCAGTTTTGCCCAAGATATTTTATGGAATTTCTAGCATTCCACATAATTTATTTGCATATTTTATTGTCTTATATTTAAAATGAAATATTACAACAATATGCATGCCCATATTCTTTCCATGTAAAACAGTTCCTTGATCATTTTCAGAAATGATAAAGTTGTGGAGTTCCAAATCAGTCACAATAACATAAAATTTAGAACATTGTATAAAATCTGTATGGAAACTTGTGCAATAATGTCTAGCCTTTATTCCTCACAATTTTGTGTTTAGTTTTTCCTCTTAATGCATAAACAGAGAAGTCAGTACTCTATGTAGTTTTCTCTTTGCTAAAATTACCTTTCCCCCCCAAATTTCTGGACTTTTTTGTTTTAAATATCTATTTTATTAGAACTGACAGAAGTTAGAAATTTCTTTAGAAAATACACATGCTCAGGCTACAGAAGATTTATGCCTTCTAAGATTTCAGCACTGGCACAAATAAAAAAACACAAGTGTTACTATTAATGCTGTTTTATGGATTGAGGGAGCAGAAAGTTACTAACTAGCTCTACAAGATTCTCTAGAGGGCCATATTTAAACTCCATGGATTACTATCTTCTAGAGGTTAGTCTACATCTTCTGAGATCCCCCAAAATAATTTCCAATCTTATCTTTATAAGATGAGCAAAAATTATAGATGATCTGAACCCAAAGAGATTTGTGATGTGCATTGGATTGACTTAAAACTATGATCCAGAGGGAAAGCTCCATACCAGGAATTATTGATGCTGTAGATGGTAGTAAAGTCAGAAAAGCAGTAATAAAGAACTATGCAGTCAGACTCAGAAGGTGGATCTCTTAAGTAACTCAACTAACAGATGGCAACTGCCAAAAATCAATGCAGGTAAATGTACGACACGGAATCTTGAGAAAGACGAAAAAGAGGCAATGTTGGAAAAAGAAAAAAAAAATGCTGCAGTATATTGCTCGAAGAACACTTCTGAAAGTTATGGAAAGATTCTCCAAAGGATGCAATACATTATGCAATTCTTCAATGTTGAAGCAAGAGGGATGGTGGCACATTTATTCCTGAAGTGCCATATAAATTACAACACAGAGGGAAAGTTTTCAGATGCTCTCCAGAGAAGTAACCAATCTTAGGATTTTGTTGCTGATATTATTAGCCATGACTACTCATGGACAAGCATAGGTAACAGGCAAGGGAACAGACAATTGTAATGGTAGCAAAAATTAGAATTTAATTTTCTTTCACCATTTTTGTCAAAGTGATTTTATGAATTCCCCTTTGGCAATAAACCAAGTTTTATTTTAAAGAACTTGAATATTTGTTGATAATTTGGTTGTTAAAAGAGTCAACATTTATGGGAAGTTAATCCTCTAACCAAATGCATCTTTCTCAAAATATTGATTGGAGGGCTTGGGGTTGTGGCTCAGTGGTAGAGTGCTTGTCTCATATGTGTAAGGCACTGGGTTCGATTCTCAGCACCACATATAAATAAATGAATAAAATAAAGGTCCATCAACAACTAAAGAAATATTTTTAAAATATTGAGTTGAAAAAGAGGCAAACTTTATCTACCTTAGAAAAACATTATTTTGAAAGCAATTGCCATGGACAAACACTGGATTCTACTTTCCCTGGCCCCCTGTTCTCTCTCCTCTTTTCTTTTCAATAGCAGTTGATAGAAAAAATTTTTTTTTTCTTTCCTTTTCCTAGTTCTCTATGTTGTTGCTCTTTGCCAACCACAAAAGATCCTCAAAACATATTTACTTTGGTGTTTCTTCCTTACAAAATTAAATTTTGGGGATGTCTTTACCATAACGACCATTTAATTAACATTTTGGTGATGGCAAAAATTAATTTTTACAAAATCAATAACCAGTAATAGTATTATAAACCTCATTGCATTGCCCTCTGTGTGCCACACATTAAGTGTTCATTCTATTTTAAAACAGTGAGCAGAGTTGTATGAGATAAATGATCCCATCAGCAAAAGTGGAAACTGAGGCTCAGAGAGAACAAAATGACAGGACTAGTGAGTGACAGATATGAAGCTTGTGCTGCCAGGGATGTCTAAATCCAGAGCACAATTTAAACCCCATCATTCCACTGCCCCTGTAGGTCCTGCAAGCAATAATTTACTTCTTGTAGCAGTACCATATTCATTCATCGTTTTCAAAGTGACTTGGGGGCATTTAGAAATAGCAGTGCATTTTGTGGTCCCCTGATAATGCAGGAACAGCACCAAGTCCTGGGAGAGAGAGGCATTCCGTCTCTCTACCTCATTCTTCTCCTTTCTTTATGTTTGTTTGTAAAGTCAAATAAGAATACCTGAAACATTTCCTGAACAACTTATCTTTATAAAGGATATGTGCAGCTTGCTGATTTCATAGATTGTTTTTGAGTATAATCTTTATAGCTTACTTTTTTTCCTATTTTAGTGGGTAAGAGACCAAATTGAAGCTCATCCCTCATCTCTGTCTCCTGATTGAGACTAAAGCAACAACACCTTCAAATTCTATTCACCAGAAAAGGCACATGCAACTTCATTTCAGTCATCACCTGAGAAGTCATCAAAGATGCATTGCCTTTAGGAGAACAGGTAAGAAATGAGTGCAAAATTACTAAAGACATGACATCCTAATTAAAGGAGTTCCATGTGGAAGCCTAGAGAGGTTATTGGCAGAACCAAAGTGATTGTGAAATCTTGTCTCTGCACATGTCGATATCCTAGGAGCTGGTCCTTTAATTAGAATCTTCTTTTATTTCATCTAAGCTCAAGACACAAAAGCTCAGGATAGTCACCTGCCTAGAAACTAAATTGCTCAGAACAAAAAGATGTATCCTGGAAAAAGAAAGTCAGGGTTATAACAGCCCAGACATATAAATATGTACATGGCCTATCATTTCCTTTAACAAATGATGTAAAGATATTCGGGTGACAGTGAGCGAGGCTTGTGGAGGGCCTGCTTTATCACCTGCCCCTGCCTGTGCTTCTGGGCACACTCTCTCCCATCCCAGCCCGGGGCCATCATTAGTCCTTGCACATGGAAGCAATGAAGGTGTCTCTTAAAGTAAATCATTGGAGGATTTTTATAATCTCAAATAAAATTTTCTAATATTTTTTTTCTAAGTTTTCCAGGTTTAAGGTTTTAATCTTTTATTATTTATTGTGCAGCAGTTTTGAGGAGCATGGTGAGAAGCCCTGAATAAATACTTGGATGGCAAAATATGTGCCATACAATGCTCTATTAAAAACTAATGAGTTCTTTCTTTTTCATATTATCACTGTTCTATCCTCTGGTGGTTAAAAATTAATAGCATGTGGGTTTATAAACCTTTGGCTGTTGATCAGTAAAATTCCTGATAAATATCCTTTGGAAATTGCATAGGAAAGAAAATTTGCATGCAAATTTTTCTTCAGCCACCAGAAGGACCATAGGCTTCCATTTAAACTGAAAATATTTTCCAGTGTTTTTAAAAACACCAGGATAAAAAGTTACATGTCAAAAAAGAAACATGCCAAAGAATAAACCAACTCTAATTTAAGTAGTAACTTTGAAAATTAAGGGCAGATATTAACGAAACAGGTACTGTGGAGTAATGGTATATATTTCTTAGTATACTATCAATGATGATTTGGTAAAATAAATCATTGGCAAATAATTTCAGGTGGAATTAATCAGAAGGAAATCAATCAGTTAAGGGAAAAGTATATTGCTTTACCTTCTGTTTTGAAAGTCTTTAAGTCTTTGCATTTATTATTATATTTATTTCTAGCAGTAAGTAAAATTGATTTGCATATATCTGCTAAGACTTAGATATGAACTTAGAATATTATGATGCCTGAAAGGGTCTGACCCTTACCTAATGAAGGAAAAACAGGAAGCAGACACATTCAGAATCACTGCAAAGGTAAATTGAATCTTGAATTTGTATTCTGGAGTGTTTAAGCATTCTCAAGTCCAACATAGCTAGGAAGAAAGACAGAAAGTCAGGAAGAAGGAAAGAAGGCAAGAATGAAAAAAAAAGGAGGAGGACAGCAAATGATTACTGCTGAGTGTGTTGTAAGAATTGAAAGAAATATAAAAATAGCTCAGTCCTTTTGCTGCTTCATAAACATAATTTTTAGTCCTATTTTCTTCAGTGTTTACAACAATCATATATATATATATTTTCAAGATAAGTATTATTCTTGCTTCTCCTGGACTGTGATTTTAAAAATCTTTATTCTAATTTTGGATTATGTATGCCATTTGGACCTTCAATTTATTTGTGGCACAGCAAGCTCTCTGCTGAGTGTACTGCTTGTCCTATAATTACTATCTTCCACTGAGCATTTTGTTCCATTATGATCTCCTAGAACATTTTATTCTCAAAAAGATGTAGCACAGACTGATTCTTTGTTTTAAGAATTCTCCTTTAACTTTCTGTGTTTTAAATGTTTAAAATTATTTTTAATAATAAAAAGTGAAGTGAAAAATTAGAAGTAGGATACATTTTTAAATTCATGTCCAATTATTCCACTTTTATTTTGGAAATGAAAATACATTATAGAATGTAACTTCATACTTTCAGATATCTTATTCTTCATGTGCATTCATAATACAAATATGTGAATGGAAACTGATGCAGTTAGAGACATATTCAGTTATCAGGAGTTCTTTGTAACAGACTTTATTTTCTTACCTTTTTCTATGCAAGTTTCATCATGAATACAGTAATACTGATTTTTTTAAAGACTATCAATTCAAATATAGGTTATTTTTTAAATATTTAAAGAATAGTAACTTTAAGCAGTTTATGAATATTTTGTTGTTGGCCCCAAACCATCTTCATGATATTTTAAAAAATGATCAATGAATGATTAGTAAAATTTATATTTTATTTTGAGCACACTTCAGTAATTTTAATTTTTGCTAACATTGTATCCCAGTCCATGTGAAAGTATCAAGTAAGAACTAGCTATAGAAATAGTGTTTAAAATTCACATGCACTTCTAAAAAGGGACTAAGGTGACTTACACAAGAGTAGCAGGAGAGTTACCAAGTTAAACAGAGAGATCAAAAACACATTCTTCAAAAGAATATACATGTCAAAAGAATTTATAGCAGGATCACATGATGAAGCTCTTCAATTTAGATTTAAATACAGATCTGGGTTTCTTGATTGCAAAGTCAAAATAGGAATACATTTCTCATTAGACAACCAAGAAAACATTTTATCTTCTGAAAAGAAAAGGTGGGGTACCCCTGTACAAATAATAGAGTAATATTGCTGTGAAGAAGAGAGTTCTTACAGCATAATATAAAAACAGAAAGTTCCTAGATGTTTTGGGGAGGAGAAGGGAAACATCATCACTTCCCACGCCCATTAGTTTGTCAGGCCCATTCACACATTAAGTACTTAAGAATTTTGTGTGCAGTGGAGCAAGTAGTGCCTGTATATGTGTAGCACTCGGCCTGAAATGCTTTCTATCGTTCATTCTGCTACATTTAAGTAGTTAGTACTCATACCTGATGTCTCACCCCAAACTTCAATCCTTAAAAGATCGTCCCAGTAGGAGGGGAAAGGACGGGGGCATGGGGTTAGAAATGATGGTGGAATGTGATTGACATTGTTATCCAAAGTACATGTATGAAGACATGTACAGTAAGTAAAATTGATTTGCATATATCTGCTATATTGGTGTGAATATACTTTGTATACAACTAGAGATATGAAAAATTGTGCTTTATATGTGTAATAAGAATTGTAATGCATTCTGCTGTCATGTATAAATAAAAAATTAATTAAAAAGAGAAGTTCCCAAAGCATTATAGTTATTAGATATGAGAGTCTCTCAAAAACGCCTGTGTGAGACAATGCAAGAATTTTTAGAGGCGAATGATTTGAATATGAGAGGTGAAACCTAATCAGTGGATTAATCCACAGCTTCTGTAGGTGTGCAGGGTGTGACTGGAGGAAGTAGGTCACTAGGGTTGTGCCTTTGGGGTTTATGGTGTATTCCTGGTGACCACAGCTCTCTCTCTCTCTGCTTCCTTGTTGATTCGTCCCGATCTGCTTTCCTCCTTCCACCAAGGAAGGAGTTCGGCCTCACCCCAGGCTTAGAGCTATGGAGTTAGCTGACTAAACTGAACCTCTGAAACCATGGACCAAAATAAACTTTCCTCCTCTACATTGTTCTTGTCAGATCTTTTGGTCACAATGACAAGAACAATAAAAACTAAATAAAACACTAAGCATCCTTAAGGTTTCTCATTGACCCAGACACTTTCACTGTTGTTTTACTTTATTTACCCCTTTATGATAGGTTATTAACTCTGCAAAAGGGAGGATTGTCTTTGTTGATATTTTATTCCAACATGGGCAATGATACCTAGTAGACACTCAATAAATCTTATTTGGTGTACAAATGAGTGAATTGAGAGTTATACTTGGAGTCTTACCTTCAGTGGTTTGAGGTAAAACAGTTGAGTGGGGGATGAAATGAACAATGGGAAGGACACTACATATGGAGAGGGATGGGGATGGTCTTAGGGTTAAAGCTCATATCATTACCTATTTCCTTAAGCAACTCCCAATTGTTAAAAGTCAGCGTGGAGGGCTGAGGTTGTGACTCAGGGGTAGAGAGCTCGCCTCACATGTGTGAGGCACTGGGTTTGATTCTCAGCGCCCCATATAAATTAATAAAAAAATAAAGGTCCATCAACAACTAAAAAAATTTTTAAAAAATAGTCAATGTGGATATGATTCTTGAGAGTAGAATTTGGTAAAGGATGAAAAAGCTTTTGTTTAATCACATTCCAGTGCTTAAGCTGCTGTGTACTTGAGACCTGAAGGAACCAGAGAATATCTTGATACAGCTCTATTCTAAAAAATGGACCTTTCATGGATTCATTCTTAGTAGTGTCTCTATCATAGAAATCTTTGAGAAAGCAATTTATATTTAGTAAGAACTGCTATTAATTAGTATTCATGGGCATAGTCTTTCTTTCTGTTTGTTCTGATGTTCCAAAATTGCAAGGGAAAAAAAATGCCTGCCATTTAATTATATTAAATCAGATATGTGAACAACAGAATTCTGGCGTCAAAGACTATATTAGCAAATTGTGCCAATTAGAAGCACACAGCAAGCACCATGCACTTTCCTTTTGCATTAGTGGCTTTTAAATCATATAGTGGCATAGTAACAAATACAGCTAGCATGATATGACTGTCACATTTTCCACACATTCATTTTTAGCTACTTTGCCTTTTAAAGAAAACATACAGTGTGCTGTAGGCCTACACATAAAATGCTTCCCAAAATATAAGAGATAATTATATGCTTAAAGAGTAATATGCAAACACTCTTCTACAGATAATTATGAACACTTATTTCTCCACATGGGAAGCTAGCCAAGAAGTGAAGACATGCTGTACTTCGGGAAGTCATCCATTTTTAATACACCAGGCAGTGCCCTATCGAACACTGCAAGAAGAAAGCTATCAGATTTCTTGTGATCAAATGAACAACCAAAAGTAAAAGGAATCCTAAAATGACAATTAACATCAATCACACAGTGCCTCATTAAAAAAACAATCCTATGAAAAAATAATCTTCTGTAAGAATAAATGTTGGCAATCGTCAAAAAACATTTAATAGATTCTAAGATATTGGTATATGTCTTTCTTCAGAAATAGCCTTTAAAAATCATTAGAAATTGAAAAAGGCAGATGGACTTGTGTGAACTGTACTTTTAGGTATCTTTACACTCAAATTTTGATTAACTGTGGTAAAGGGTAGTAGGTATAGCATTGAATGAAGATGAGTAATTGAAATTCTTTTAGTCAGCTTTTTCCACTGCTTGACCAAAAGACCTGACAAGAACAATTTTAGAGATGGAAGATTTTATTTGGAGCTCATGGTTTCAGAGGTCTCAGTCCATAGATGCCTGGATCCATTGCTTTAGGCCAAAGATGAGGCAAAACATCATGATGGGAGGATATGGCAGAGGAAATTGGCAGAGGATGTTACACCAAGAAGAAGAAAGAGAGAGAGAGAGAGAGAGAGAGAGAGAGAGAGAGAGAGAGAGACATGCGTGCTAGAGTGCTCCCCTCACTAAAGACAAAATAAAAGCCCTAAAGGTACTCCCTAACAACCCACTTCCTCCAGCCACACCTACTTGCCTACAGCTACCACTTGGTTAATAATTATCAGTGGATTAATGCACTAATTAGGTTAAGGTTCTCATAACCCAGTCATTTCACCTCTGAACTTTCTTGTATTGTTTCACACATAAGCTTTTGGGAAATACCTCTGATATCTAAACCCTGACAAAAATGTACAGGACACTAATTTTCTGTCCATTGCTTAAACATTCTAAACTATAAGATTAGGGGCTGGAGATGTAATGCATTGCTGGAGAGCAAGCATACTATGTGTGAGGCTTGCATTCAATTCTCTCCAAGAAAAAACGTATAAATATGAAATAAATAAAATAAATCTACATCATCATTATGATTTAAAATTACCTAGTACCAAGGAACTTAAAATACTTTCATTGCTTTGGAAATCTTATTTATTTAAACATAAATTAATAATGTTTAGTTTCTTTAAAGTATTTTTGTATATATTATTAAGAATTTATTCTATTAAAAATACTAATTGTATAATATAGTCTTCTAAAGAGATTTTAAAGAGATTTTATTATTTTAGGTAAAATTTACAAAATTAAACTCAGAGATTTCAAGTGTATACTTTGATGGGTTCTGACAAATTCATGCGTATAAAAAATTTACATCCCAATAAAACAAAGAGTACTGCCATGATAGAGAAAGTTACCTCATCCTTCCTTATAATCAGTGTCAAAATATACAGGAAAACCATACTCTCATTTGCATCACTATGAAGTTCTTTGGTACGATCTCACACTTTAAGTAAATGGAACTATTCTGTATTCATTTACTTATGAATTATCATTTTTAGAGATATTTTGGAGAATTTTCTGTCTAGTTGCATATGTCAGAAGATCATTATGTACTTATTTATTTATTTTACTTTTTAAAAAATTTTTGGTGCTAGGGATTGAACCCAGGTATGCTTAACCACTGAACCACATACTCACCCCCAACCCTTTTTTTTTTTCCTATTTTGAGGTAGTTGCTGTGGCTGGGTTTGCACTAGTAATTGTCCTTCCTCAGCCTCCTGAGATGCTGGGATTACAGGTGCCCACCTCCATGCTCGACTTCAAGTTTTAAATTACCTGGTAATATTACATTAAATATAGCTCTTTTTCTCCCTTTCTTTTGGTTCACATTTGAATTACCACTAGTTTGAACTGTTATCAATCACGCTATAGTAAAAATATTTGAGTTTTATGCAGGGTGAGGGATGGGGGTTTAACATAGATGTTCTCCATGGAAATAGAAAAAGCAGTCATGAAATTTGATTGGAAAAGTAAGAGGCCCAGAATAACAAAATCAATCCTTAGTGAGACGAGTGAAGCAGGAGGCGTTGCAATACCAGACCTTAAATCATACAACATAGCTATAGTAACAAAAACAGCATGGAACTGGCAGAAAAACAGACATGAAGACCAATGGTACAGAATAGAAGATACAGAGACAAACCCACATAAATACGGTTATCTCACACTAGACAAAGATGCCATAAACATACATTGGAGAAAAGATAGCCTCTTCAACAAATGATGCTAGAAAAACTGAAAATCCTTATGTAAATGATATTAGAACCCTATCTCTCAACCAGCACAAAATTCAACTCAAAGTGAATCAAGGACCTAGTCATTAGACCAGTGACCCTGAGCTTACTAGGAGGAAAAGATGACCCAACTCTTCATCATGTTGGCTTAGGAACTGAATTCCTCAGCAAGACTCCTAAAGCACAAGAAGTAAAATCAAGAATCTATAAATGGGATTGTATCAGACTAAAAAGCTTCTTCACAACAAAGAAAACAATCAAGAATGTAAAGACAGTGCCTACAGAATGGGAGAAAATCTTTGCTACCTGCACCTTAGATAGAGCATTAATCTCCAGGATACGTAAAGAACTCAAAAAACCTAACACCAACAAAGAAGGAGGAGAAGGAGGAAGAGGAGGAGGAGGAGGAGGAGGAGGAGGAGGAGGAAAGAAAACACAACCCAATCAATACATGGACAAAGAAACTGACAAGACACTTCACAGAAGAAGAAATATGATTGGTCAACAAATATATGAAAAATATTCAACATCTCTAGCAATCGAAGAAATGCAAATTAAAACTACACTGAGATTTCATTTCACTCTAGTCAGAATGGCAAGCATCAAGAATACAAGTAACAATAAATGTTGGCAAGGATAAGGGGAAAAAGGTAACTCAAACATTGCTAGTAGGACTGCAAATTGGTAAAATGATTCTGGAAAGCAGCATGGGGATTCCTCAGAAAACTTGAAATGAACTCACCAGTTATCAGTTATAAATGATCCAGTTATTCAACTCCTCTGCATATACCAAAGGACTTAAAATCAGCATACTATAGTGATGTGGCCACCTCAATGTTTATAGCAGCTCAATTCACCATAACTAAACTATGGACCCAATCTAGGTGCCCTTCAACGGATAAATGGATAAAGAAAATATGGCACATATGTACAATGGAATATTACCCAGCCATAAAGAAGAATAAAATATGGCTTTTTCCAGTAAATGGATGAAATTGGAGGCTATCAAGTATTGGAGGCTTTTCTAGTTCTATTTCTGTTACTGGTATTTAATTTTATTCCATTATGGTCTTTTATAGAGCATGTTTTATGTGACTCCTGTGATTCCATAAATGGGAGGGTTTGCTTTATAACACAGAATATGATCTTATCTTGCATATTTTGTATGTTGATTTTGTGTCCTGTAAATTTACAGAGTTCATCTATTCATTCTAACAAACTTCATTACAATTTTTTTTTCTTTTTCATGCCTAAATGCTCAGCTTAAAACTTCTAATATCATGTTGAAAAGAAGTGGTAAGAATGGACATTTTTACATTCTGCCATATCTTAGAGGAAACGTTTTTAGTTTTTCCCCAATGATTACCATGTTGTAGTTTTTTTGTGGGCTTTTCATAAATGGCCACTATCATGTTGTAGTAAGTTCCTTCTGTGCCTATTTTATTGAGAATTTTAATTCATGAATTGCACTAATATTGTTGCTTATGTTTCTGCATTTACTGAGATCATAATGTGAATTTTTCTTTCATTGTGTTAATGTGAGGTACTGCATTGATTTGCTTGTGTTAAACCATCCGTGTTTGTCAGGGCTAGATCTCACTTGGTTTTGGTTTGTGAGACTCTATGGTCCTCCTGAATTGGTTTGATAGCATTTTATTGAGAATCTTTTCATGTATATTCATCAGGATACTAGTCTTTAGTTTTCTTTGTTTGGATTTTGTACTAGGATGATTCTGGCCTTATAAAACGAGTTTTAAAGTATTTCCTCTTCTGTTTTTAAAAATATCTTAAGAAGGACTGGAGTTAATTCCTTGGATGTTTGGTAGAATGTGAAGCTGTCAGGTCCTGGGCTTTTCTTCAATGGGAGACTTTGAATTCCTGATTCAACTCCTTATTTGTTACTGGTTTTTCAGGCTTTCTACTCTTTGATTCAATTTTGGTAGGTTCCATATTTTCCATAACGTCTAGCTTACTAAATTTGTTTGATTCAGCTGCTCATAATTGCCTCTTACGATATTTTTTATCCTGAGGCTTCATTGTGATGTCACATTTTACATTTCAGTTATTTTTCTTTTTTTAGTTATTCCAGCTAAAGTAGTTTCTAAAATTTCGTTTTATCTTTCTAAATTATCAATTCTTGTTTTTCCATTCTTTATTTAACTTGTTTTGCTCTAATCTTTATTGTTTTTGCTCCCTTGCTAATTTGGGGCTGTTTGTTCTTCTTTTTCGAGTTCTTTTAGGTATAAAATTGTTTATTTTAGGTAGGGACTAACTGCTATAAACTTTCTGGTGGCTACTGCTTTTGATGTACTTCATAGATTTTTGGTATGTTTTCATTATCATTTATCTTGGGAAACTAAATATTTTTTTGATTTCCTCTGTCTCGATGATTGTTCAAGAGTATGCTTTTTAGTTTCTCTGTATTTATGAATTCTCCCTTTTTCTTTATGTTATTGATTTCTGGTTTCCTTCTATTTATGGTAGGAAATGTACGCAGAGTGATTTTTTCTCTTAAATTTGTTTCAACTTATTTTATAATCTAACATGATTTACCCTAGAAAAATGTTTTATGTACAATTAGGAAGAATTCATGCTTTTGTTGTTGGGTGGAATTTTTTTTTATTTATGTCTGACAAGAGAATGCATTACAATTCTTATTACACATACAGAGCACAATTTTTCATATCTCTGGTTGTATACAAAGTATATTCACACCAATTTGTGTATTCATACATGTACTTTGGATAATAACGACCATCACATTCCACCATCAATTCTAATTCTATGCCCCCTCCCTTCCCCTCCAACCCCTCTGCCCTATCTAGAGTTCATCTGTTCCTCCCATACTCCCATACTCCCTCTCCCTATCCCACTATGAATCAGCCTCCTTATATCAAAAGAGAATATTTAGCATTGTTTTTTTTGGGATTGGCTAACTTCACTTAGCATTATCTTCTCCGACTCCATCCATTTACTTGCAAATGCCATGATTTTATTCTCCTTTATTGCTGAGTAATATTTCATTGTGTATATATGCCATGTTTTTTTATCCATTCATCTATTGAAGGACATATAGGTTGGTTCCAGTTTAGCTATTGTGAATTGTGCTACTATAAACATTGATGTGGCTGTGTCCCTGTCGTATACTGTTTTTAAGTCCTTTGGGTATAGAACAAGGGGAGAGACAGCTGGATTAAATGGTGATTCCATTCCAATTTTCCAAGAAATCACCATACTGCTTTCCATATTGTCTGCATCAGTTTGCAGACCCACCAGCAATGTATGAGTGTACCTTTTCCCCTGCATCCTCACCAACACTTATGGTTGTTTGTCTTCATAATAGCTGCCATTCTAACTGGAGTGAGATAAAATCTTAAAGTGGTTTTTATTTGCATTTCTCTAATTGCTAGCGATGATGAACATTTTTCATATATTTGTTGATTGATTGTAAATCATCATCTGAAAAGTGTCTGTTCAGATCCTTGGCGCATTTATTGATTGGGTTATTTGATTTTTTGGAGTTTAACTTTTTGAGATCTTCATATACTCTAGAGATTAGTGCTCTATCTGATTAGTATGAGGGGAAAAAATTTACTTCCAAGATATAAGCTCTCTGTTCACCTCACAGATCATTTCTTTTGCTGAGAAGAAACTTTCTAGTTTGAGTCCACCACATTTATTGATTCTTGATTTTACTTCTTGCACCAAAAGAGTCTTATTAAGGAAGTTGGGGCCTAATCCCACATGTTGGAGATAAGGGCCTACATTTTCTTCTGTTAGACACATGGTCTCTGGTTATATTCCTAAGTCCTTGATCCACTTTGAGTTGAGTTTTGTGCATGGTGAGAGATAGGGGTTCAATTTCATTTTGTTGTATATAGATTTCCAGTTTTCCCAGTACCATTGGTTGAAGAGGCTATCTTTTCCCCAATGCATGTTTTTGGCACCTTTGTCTAATATAAGATAATTGTAATTTTGTGCATTAGTCTCTGTGTCCTCTATTCTGTACCATTGGTCTACCTGTATGTTTTGGTGCCAATACCATGCTGTTTTTGTTACTGTTGCTCTTTGGTATAGTTTAAGTCTGGTATAGTTATGCCACCTGCTTCACTCTTTCTCCTAAGGATTGCTTTAGCTATTCTGGGTCTCTTATTTTTCCAGATGAATTTCATGATTCATTTTTCTATTTCTATGAGGAATGTCATTGGGATTTTGATCGGAATTGCATTATATCTGTATAGTGCTTTTGAAAGTATGGTCATTTTGACAATATTAATTCTGCCTATCCAAGAGCAAAGTAGCTATTTCCATCTTCTAAGGTGTTCTCTGACTTCCTTATTTAAGGTTCTATAATTTTCATCATATAGATCTTTCATCATTTCGTCATTAAGTTGATTCCCAAGTATTTTAATTTTTTTGAGGATATTGTAAATGTTTCCCTTTCTGAGGATTTGTCACTGATATATACAGAAATGCCTTTTATTTATGGGTTTTGATTTTATATCCTGTTACTGTGCTAAATTCATTTAGTAGTTCTAGAAGTTTTCTGGTGGAACTTTTAGGGTCTTCTACGTATAGAATCATATCATCAGCAAATAGTGCCAGTTTGAGTTCTTCTTTTCCTATGTGTATCCTTTTAATCCCTTTCATCTAATTGCTCTGGCCAGTGTTTCAAGAACTATGTTAAATAGAAGTGGTGAAAGAGGGCATCCCTGTCTTGTGTCAATTTTTAGAGGGAATGCCTTTAATTTTTCTCCATTTAGAATTATGTTGGCCTGGGGCTTAACATAGATAGTCTTTATGATGTTGAGATATGTTCCTGTTATCCTTGGTTTTTCTAGTACTCTGAATGTAAAGGGGTGCTGTAGTTTTTCAAATGCTTTTTCTGCATGATCATATGATTTTTATCTTTAAGTCTATTGATGTGATGAATTAGATTTATTGATTTCCATATGTTGAAACAACCTTGCATCCCTAGGATGAATCCCACTTGATCATGGTGCATAATCTTTTTGATATGTTTTTGTATTCGATTTGCCAGAATGTTATTGAGAATTTTGCATCTATGTTCATTAGAGATATTGGTCTGAAGTTTTCTATTTTTGATATGTCTTTTTCTGGTTTTGGAATCAGGGTGCTATTGGCCTCATAGAATGAGTTTGGAAGTGCTCCATCTTTTTCTATTTCATGAAATAAATTGGAGAGTATTGGTATTAGTTCTTCTTTAAAGGTCTTGTAGAACTTGGCTGTGTATCTATCCAGTCCTGGGCTTTTCTTGGTTGGTAGACTTTTGATAGTGTCTTCAACTTCATCACTTAAAATTGATCTGTTTAAATTGTATATATCATCCTGATTCAATTTGGGTAAGTTATATGACTCTAGAAATTTGTTGATGCCTTTGATATTTTCTATTTTATTGGAGTAAAAATTTTCAAAATAACTTCTAATTATCTTCTGCATTTCTGTAGTGTCTGTTGTGATATTTGCTTTTTCATCACATATGTTAGTAATTTGAATTTTCTCTCTCTTTCTCTTCATTAGCATGGCTAAGGGACTGTCAATTTTATTTATTTTTTCAAAGAACCAACTTTTTGTTCTGTCAATTTTTCTCAATTGTTTCTTTTGTTTCAATTTATTGATTTCAGTTCTGATTTTAATTATTTTCTGACTTCTGCTGCTTTTGATTTTGATTGTTTTCTTTTTCTAGGGCTTTGAGATGTAATATTAAGTTATTTATTTGTTGACTTTTTTTCTTTTAAGGAATAAAGTCAATGCAATGAACTTTCCTCTTATAACTACTTTCATAGTGTCCCAGAGATTTCGATATGTTGTATCTGTGTTCTCCTTCACCTCAAATTTTTTTAATCTTCTCCTTGATGTCTTCTGTAACCCATTGTTCATTCAGTAGCATATTATTTCATCTCCAGGTGTTGGAGTGTATTTTAGTTCTTATTTTATCATTGATTTCTAGTTTCATTCCATTACTATCCGATATAAAGCAGGGTAGTATCTCTACATTTTTATATATGCTAAGAGTTGCTTTGTGACATAGTATATGGTCTATTTTAGAGAAGGATCCATCCACTGCTGAGAAGAAAGTGTATTCTCTCATTGAAGTTGAAATATTCTATATATGTCAGTTAAGTCTAAGTTATTGATTGTATTATTGAGTTCTACAGTTTCTTTGTTCAGCTTTTGTTTGGAAGATCTATCTGGTGATGAAGGGGGTGTGTTAAAGTCACCCAAAATTATTGTGTAGTGATCTATTTGACTCTTGAACTTGAGAAGAGTTTATTTGATGAACATAGATGCTCCATTGTTTGGGGCATATACATTTATAATTGTTAAGTCTTGTTGGTATATGGTTCCCTTGAGCAGTATGTAGTGTCCTTCTTTATCCTTTTCTATTGACTTTAATTTGAAGTCTACTTTACTTGATATGAGGATGGAAACCCCTGCTTACTTCTGCAGTCCATGTGACTGGTTTTATTTATCCCAACCCTTCACCTTCAGTCTGTGAATATCTTTTCCTATGAGATGAGTCTCTTGGAGGCATCATATTGTTGGATATGTTTTTTAATTCAATCTGCTAATCTATGTCTTTTGATTAAAGAATTTATGCCATTAACATTCAAGGTTATTTTGAAACATGATTTGTATTCCCAACCATTTTTGTTTACTTTTGGTATTTAACATGATTTGTTTTCTCCTCTGATTAGATTTTCCTTTAGTGTAATACCTCTCTCTGTTGATTTTCATCATTCTTTTCATTTTCTCTTCTTGGAATATTTTGCTGAGGATGTTCTGTAGTACAGGCTTTCTAATTGTAAATTCTTTTAATTTGTTTATCATGGAAGGTTTTTATTTCATCATCAAATCTAAAGCTTAGTTTTGCTGGATATAAGATTCCTGGTTGGCATCCATTTTCTTTCAGAGCTTGTTGTTCCATGATCTCTTGGCTTTGAGGGTCTGGGTTCAAAAGTCTGATGATAAACAATTTGGTCTCCCCCTATATGTGATCTTATTCCTCTCTCTTGCAGCTTTTAAAATTCTATCCTTATTCTGTATGCTATGCATTTTCATTATAATGTGCCTTGGTGTTGATCTGTTGCAATTTTGTACATTTGGTGTCCTATAAGCCTCTTGTATTTGGTTTTCTAATTCATTCTTCATTCTTGGGAAATTTTCTGATATTATCTCATTGAAGAGACTGTGCATTCCTTTAGTTTGAAACTCTGTGCCTTCCTCTATCCCAATAACTCTTAGATTTGGTCTTTTGATGTTGTCCCATAATTCTTGGATGTTCTTTTCATAGTTTCTTACTATCTTCACTGTGTGATCAACTTTATTTTCCAGATTGTATACTTTGTCTTCATTATCTGACATTCTTTGGTCCAAGTGATCCAGTCTGTTGGTTATGCTTTCTATTGAGTTTTTATTTGACTTATTGTATCCTTCATTTAAAGAATTTCTGATGGGCTATTTTTTTTTCAGAGTCTCTATCTCTCTCTTGAAGTAATCTTTGGTACCTGTATTTGCTCTTTTATCTCTTTGTTGGAGTGATTGATTTTTGCCTGTATTTGCTCATTTAGGTAATTCTTTAATTCATAGATCATTTTAATTATGAACCTTCTGAACTCCTTCTCTGACATTTCATCAACTTCGCTGTCCATGGGTTCTGTTATTATAGTATCCTGGTTTGTTTGGGGCACTTTCCTCCCTTGTTTTTTCATGATGTCTATGTGTCTTCCCTTTTTGCAGTGTGGATCCCTTTTTGCAGTGTGGATCTGAGATATTACAGTTTCTTTCCTATGTTCTTGTAGTACCCGTGTAGATTGTCTGTACCTCACCTTGATGTTGGGCTTCCAGACTCTGCTGGTGTCCCTCAGTGTATGCTACTGTTTCTAAGGTTGGTGGCAGTAATAGCTGAGGTAACTTGAAATAATAGTTAAGTTGCTCCAAGATGGAAGCAATGTCTTATAGAGATGGGGATGCAAGAGTGGGCCTAACACTCCCTTTGGGATGCCTGTTCTGAGATGTAACTGCCTGTGGGCCCTGTCTATTGTCAAAAAGTTAGGGGCTACTGTGTGGGGAAGCCCATGGCGATGACTGCAGTGTCCCAAGATGGAAGTGGGTTTGACTTAGGCTCCCAGGTATTTGTGCTTGGGATGAACTCAGACCTACCCTGGGCCTGGGTCCTGCACAAGTCAGTGTGGATAGATCTGGGCCAGGCCTGACTCTTGTGGTAGTCGGATGGACCCAAAGAGTGGTCCTGTGCTGGAGGCTAGGCTTTGGCAGGTGTTTGCCCCACCAGTGGAGGGGTGAAGGGTGGACCAGGGCCTACTGTGAGCCTGGGTCCCACGCAGGTTGGTGTGGGCCAGGTGGAAAATTTTGTACATATTTGTTTGGTCCATTTAAGTCTCCAGTTATCTTAATCAATTTTCTCTCTGGGTGCTCAATCAATTAGTTTAAGTGGGTTATTGAAATTCTCTCTTATTGTATTGCTGTCAAATTTTCCCTTTGGATCTGTACATATTTGCTTTATATAGTCAGGTGCTGTGATACTGGTGGTGTGCATTTTACAATCATTGTATCTTCCTGTTTGAACTGATCCTTTTATCATCAGATAATATCTCATTTGTCCCTAGAGAAGATTTTTCATTTTCAGTCTATTTTGTCTGGTGTAAATATAGCCATTCTGCTCTCTTCCATTACCATTGGCATGAAATATTCTTTCCGTTTTACTTTTTACATAAAAACTATGTATGCTTTCAAATCTAAAGCGAGTCTCTTATGGTCAGCATATCACTGCATCTTATTTTTTTAACCCATTTATTCTCTCTATGACTTTTGATTGTGGAATTTAATACATTAACTTACTAGTGCCATTTTGCCTATTGTTAACAGTCTTTCTTTTTTGCTCCTATTTTTCCCTTCTATTCTTAATTTATGGCATTCTTTTGTTATTTGGTAATTTTTTTGGTAGTGATTTGCTTTGAATTTTTTTATCTTTCATGTATTTATTACATGATTTTCTTTGTGGTTAGTTTGAAGTTATAGAGAATATCTCATAACTGTCTATTTTAAGTTGATAGACACTTCAATCATACAAAATTCTACCCTTTCATTCTACTCACTTATTATATTGTTTTTATAGTAGAAATTTATTTTTTATATATTACATATTTACTTAAAAATTTTATGTTTCCTTTTATATTACGGCTGGCAGTAATTTACATACCACCATTACATTTAACAATGTAATTTGTTTGTATTTGTCTTTTATTCTTCATAGTGAAATTTATGCTTTTACCTTGCTGTTTAGTATGCTTTCATTTTAATTGAAAGACCTCATATGAACATTTCCTGTAAGGCAAGCAAGTCCAGTGGTGAAAAATGTCTACATTTTTGTTTTCTCTGGGAAGATTTTGTTTCTCTTTCATTTTTAAAGGCTAATTTAGCATTTGTTGATGGCAAGTTTTTACTTGTTGTTGTCTTTTGTTGGGGGGAACTTGGGATTTGTGTTTTGATTTGGGGCTAAGTTTGTTCTTTTTCTAGTTCTTTGAAGTATAAAATTAAGTTGTTTATTTTAGGCAGGGACTAAAATGAACTTTTCAACATTTTTAATATATAATTTGACTCTCTTTGGCTTCCAATTCTTCTGCTGAGACATCTACTCATCATTCATGAGGATTTCCTTTTATGAGTCATTATCTCTACTTTGAAAATTTTCTCTTTATCCATCACTTTTGATAATTTGACTATAATGTGTCTCAATAGTCTTTGAGTCAAAATTAATTGAGGTATTTTGAGCTTCATGAATTTGAATGTTCAATTTTTTTTTCAGCTACTGAAAAATTTTGGCCATTATTTGTTTAAATAATCTTTTGCCCCTTCCCTTTCTTATCTTTCTCTTGGACTCCCATAATGCAAATTCTAGTTTACCTGATGGTGTCTCATAAATTCCATCATCTCTCTTCGCTTTTTCATTTTTTTCTCTTTGACTAGATAATTTCAAATGAACTATCTTCCAATTGCAGATATCTTCTGCTTGATTAATTCTGTTCTCCTCCACAATTTCTGTGTTTTTTTTTAAGTCAATTCTCTTTGTTGAACTTGTCATTTTGTTTATATATGTTTTCCTGATTTCACTAATTTGTCTATGTCTGTTCTCTTGCAACTTGTTGAACTCTGTTTAAAATAACCATTTTGAAGTCTTTGGTCATTCATACATCTCCATTTCTTTGGGTTAGTTACTGGAAATTTATTGTTTTTCTTTGATAATACCACCAATTCCATGTAGTTTTGTACTGACTTCTGTGCATTTGAAAGAACAATCACTCTTCCAGATTTTAGGGATTGGCTTCAGTGAGGAAAGATCTTGACCCACAAGGAAAAGACACCCTCTACAGGTCATAGCAATATAGAGTATGGTGATATTTGTCATCTGACATCCATGTTGGTGAAGTCTGCAGAGGTCTTTCCCAGTAAAAGGTAAAATGTCCATGGTGGCAGCTGTGGCTGCTGAGGTCTTTGGTCACAAAGTCTGCCAGTGGCTTCCTGTTCTCATCTCTCCCTCTGGGGGAAGTTGCAATGGAGGAGATCCTGTTCAGCACTTGAATCCGTGTTATGACTACACATGCAAGGTTTAAGACACCAGGGTTTAAGATGTGTGTATGTGTGGGGGGGGCATGTATGGCAGTATTGCTAGATATCTCAAGATATGCTGGGTCTAGCCTTTATGGTGAGCAATGGTGCCTTCTACTCCAGAGGGTTGCATCTTTATGAACTCGGCCTCTCTATCTGCCATCATCAATATTGTGAAAGGGAGTTTGGTAGCAAAAAGTGTGTGTTCACAGAAGTGGTAAGGTCTCCTGATATCTTAGGTGGCAAAGCCTGCTGAGGACTTTTGCTTTCAGTCACTTTCAGGTGGTGAGCATGGGTAAGGAGATCCCATTTTATGCTGACTTGTGCTGGACTGTAGGGTGGGCTGATGCAGGTAAAACACTTCATATTCTTTTCCATGCACCCATTTTTGCTTTTGAGCTCATTGGGTTTCTGAAACTTCTTCATTGAAATCATGAGAATTCTTGGCATTGTTTTGTTCATAGATGATTGTTAAATTGTTGTTTTGTGAGACAGATATAGACTGGACTTCATACTCTTCCATCTTGAATTCACCTCTCAAGGTCATGGTTTTGTTATTGTTACTGTTGTTTCCTTTTCTTTCTTTCTTTTGTTTTTCTTTTTCTTTTTTTTCAGTGCTGGGGATCAAACCCAAGGCCTTACACTTTGCCAGGCAAGTGTTTTACCACCGAGCTACACCCCAGCTCATGCTTTTTAAAAATCCAATCTGATAATCTTTGCTTTTTTACTTGTGTATTTACATTATTTATGTTTAAAGTGGTTATTAATATGGTTTTATTAAAATATACCATCTTACTAGCTTTTGGCTATTCAAAACTCTTCATTTTTAAACCATTTTTTCTATTTGTCTTTTGTGGGCTTAATTGAGCTTTTTCATAATTTTTATCTCATCTTTTCTACAATCATTATTCACATTATTAAAATTCATGATTTTCCTGATAGTTTAAGTTCAAATATTATATCAGGTCACATGTAAAAAGACTTTACATGAATATTTTACCAATTCCTTACTCTCATCCTTTGTGGTATTGGTGCCATATTTATTGTTTTAGTTTTATACATTCTATAAATACATGATGCACTGCTACTACATTTGTTGCTAATATTATTTGAGCATTTAAAAATATAAAATCTTGCAAATTTCATTTACCTTAATTTATTCCTTTTCTAGCACTCTTAATTTCTTTGAGTAAATCCAGATTTATTACATCAATTCCTTATGCCTGAAGAACTTTCTCTAACATTTCTATATTTCTTTTCAAGCATATCACTTAGAATAAACTTGTTCATTTTTTGCCTAAGAAAATTTTTATTTCTTCTTAATTTTTGAATGATAATTTTCTAGGTATAGAATTCTGAGTTGACAATCCTTTCTCCTCTCAGTATTTGAAAAACGTCTCTCCACTGTATACTTTTTGAATCGTTTCTGATAAGAGGTCATCTACAATTCTTATCCTTTCTTTCTCTGTAAATAATATGTTGTCTTTCCTTGGTTGAAGATTGTTTTCTTTGTTTTTGGCTTTTAGCAAGTGGAGTATGATATACATAGTACCTTGGCATCCCACCCAATTCCCACTTGGAATTAAATTTTTGATTTTATGTCCTTTAATAAAGTTTGGAAAATTCTTAGCTATTAATTTTCTAATAACATTTCTGTCTTATTCTCTTTCTTCTACTAAGATTCTAATTTTCCACATATTAGACTGTTTTATATTACCCCTACAGTTCTTGAATGCTTACACTTTTTTGAGTAGAGTTTTGACAGTAGCTTATGTTCTGTTTCCTCAACAAGTACCATTATATTTCAAGTCTTCTCTGTGAGTACTTTGTGTGGTTCATGGAGAAAAAAATATGTTACAGGCTACAAACGTCCATACACATGCAGCAAACAATTTTATACTCTCCGATCAATACACATTTAGCCTTTATTGATTCATTTAAGAAACTTGAGCTGAATTTTCTTACCAGCTTATATGACATCCAATGACATTTTACCTAGGTAAACACATGCTTGGATCCTTTATGTCCATAACATTTCTTACCTGAAATTCAAGTGTGCTAATAGATTGGAAAAAAACTCTTTAATACAGAGCTTGACAAAAATTTTTTTTATTAGTGTAAGGGTAACATTGATGCTTTTTAGTACTATCTATCTCTGAGACAAACAGGAAGCTTCTAGGTATTTTTAGTGTTTTCATTCTAGCAGGGACTAGCTTTATAGTTCTAAGTTGCATTTTTCTGATGACCTATAATATTTAGCATTTTAATGTGATTATTGGCCATTTATATGTTGAGTATGTGTAGTAAAAGAACTATATGCTCAAGTTTTTACATATTGATTTAGTTATTGATTTATTATTGATCTGTAGGAGCTAACTATATATTTTGGATACAAGTTCTTTGTCATATAAATGCATTATAAATATTTTCTTCCTGCTTGTAAATTACCTTTCCTTTTTTCAATTGCAACTGTTAATAAAGAAGTTTTCATTCATATGAAATTCAATTTATCATTTTATTATGTTTCTTTATTTTTTTCTTTTTTTAAAAAAAAACGTTGCCTACTCCAATAACAAAAACATTCTATTTTTTTTTCTTGCAAGCACTTTAGGATTTTAGATTTATGTTTAAATGTATGATTCATCTCAAGTTAAAATTTTTGTGTATGGTACAATGTAAGAGTCATGATTCAGATTTTTCTCTGAATACTTGTGTAGTTGTTTCTAGCACCATTGATTGAAAAGTCTCCCTCTTCTTTCATTGAATTATATAGATGCTCTCACTGAAAATCAGTCAGCCATACACACGT
This sequence comes from Urocitellus parryii, assembly GCF_045843805.1. NCBI lineage: Eukaryota > Metazoa > Chordata > Mammalia > Rodentia > Sciuridae > Urocitellus > Urocitellus parryii. Next base: position 82,114,829 of record NC_135540.1, read on the forward strand.
CTATTGCTGGACTCTGTATTTTTTCCATGGATTTATTTATCTATCTTTATACCGATATCATGCAGACTTGACTATTATTGATCAATAGTTGTCTTTGTTCTTTTTAGTGACATATTGAAATTTTCTTTTGAGTTGAGAGAGAATTCAGTCAGATTCAGAGTCTTGAATATGTTTCCTCTTCAATAGCCACGAAATGAAATCAAGACCTTTAAATTTCTGAGACCTTTTATTTTTATTTTCTCTTTTCTTTCTTTCTGCTTCTTATTTTCTTTCTTTCTTGTCTTCTCCTCCACTTTATTTATCATAAAAATGCTTTCAAATGGCATTATTTTATGAGAAGATATAGTTTGTATTTACTTGATATAAAAAACCAATTCTTATACTCCCAAATGCAGTGTACATGTAAGCTTTGAATTTCAGAAAGCTCTTTAGAAGCTTTAGCTAATCCAAATGTTCTATTTCTAATTTTGACTTAAAGACAGGGAGAACCAAGAACACAAAACCATAGAAAAAATGACAGTTGCATTTTAGTTAAAATAGGGTGCCTTCTCATCACCCAATACCTCCAAATATAGTCAGGCAAAAACCCAATTAGTTATTAATTGATGTGCATTAAAATTCATTAACTCTGCATGTGAGGCCTGAGCTATAATTAACTGTCTTTCTTACCTTTTGTTCTGAAGTCTCTGGGTAAAAGATCCCATCGCTAATAAGAAGGAGGAAACATTTTTGCTGTCTGTAGTTAGTTAGAAGCAAGGTCTCTAGAAGGTTGTGTAACTGAGTGCCCATAACAGTGCGTTGCAGTCAAGCAACATTATCAAGTCTTTAAAAATTGCTTCCTATGTAGAATTTAGTTTTGACATATTTTAAGGGGGTGGGGAAATAATGATATTTTTTGTTTCAATGTTTTGATCTTATTATGATATTTATCCATTTAATTATACTTTGTATATGTCTTCAGCCAAATTTGTATTCAAACTTAAGATGAAAAAAATTGAATGTGCAGTTTCAAATAAATCTTTTGAAAGTCGATCAATTTTAATCTAAATGCCATGAAATCACTGTATATTTTCTTCAAAGACACCTTACAAATGAATTATACACAAAACAAATTTTTACTGCATATTCAACCTAAGTTAAGGACTTTCCTAAATAGCTTGCATCAAAATTCTAAGCTGATATTTGGACGGATTTATAGTAACAGTTATTTTGGAACTTTGCTATCTGTAATCTACAAAAATATATTAAAAAAATCCTTAAAATCCTTCAGATTTCATGTCCCTTAAAAGCTGGGTTTGATGAGAATTATGCACGAACTTTATTCAAGTAAAGATTCTAACCCATTTTGCAGTGGATTCCATCTGTGGGCACACTCAAAAGAAAGAAAATTATGTTAAATGAGAAAGAAAACTTAAAATTCATAACTTAGAGAAAGCCATTAAGAAGTTTTAGCCGGGCTGAGGTCACAGCTCAGTGGTGGGGTTCTTGCCTGGCACATGTGAGGCATTGTGTTCCATCCTCAGCACCACATACAAATAAAATAAAATTAGTGTGTCCCTCTACAACTAAAAAATAAACATTAAAAAGGAGAACTTTTTGTTTTGCTACTTTTCTACTTTGTAAATTGAACTACAGGGACACTGTGATTTAAATGATCTTTCTAAATTCATAGACCTGGTAAGTGCTAGAGTTGTAGAACAAATCTGTTTTCTACCTAGTTCAGACTAGTCTTCTCCAGTACATAAAGAAGTTAACATTCAATTCATTTACACTTGAATCTAGAAAACTGTCACTAATTATACATTAATCTTGATATTCTGTAGGTGGCTTGAATTCCCACAAGATAATAATTGCACATAATATTGATAACTAACATTTATTTTAGTGCTATTATGTTATAGACACTGGTCTAAGTCTTTTACACCTATTAAATAATTTAACCTTCACGTTCATTTTGTGCAATAGATCCTATGTTATTATCTTATTTCCACTTAACAGAAGAAAACACTGAAGTTTAGAGAAGTTAAATAATGTGCTCAAGTTCCCACAACTTACAAGATGAAAGTTTGTGCTTGAAATTTCTATCTCCTAAAATGTGCATATTAATGTTTACATGAAGAAATGGCCTGTCATGCTTTAGTGATAACCCACACAAGTCCAATTCCATTATATCAAGAGTATTAGGGGGCGGGTTTGTAGCTCAGTTGTGGTCCATCTACAACTAAAAAAAAATAAAGGGTATTACCAAGTATCCTTAAATTTTATTGTATTTTAAAATGATTGCTTATTGAATTACAAATTGAGCAGTTTCTTCTTAGAGCTTTCCACTTAGATTCTCACTGAAGCTGAAACAAGAAATGGTGGAAGAAAGAATTCTGTTTCAGGATTGGGGTGGTGGCTCAGTGGTAGAGCATTTGCCTAGCATGTGTGAAGCACTGGGTTCGATCCTTAGCACCACATAAAAAATAAATAAAGTAAAGTTATTATGTCCATCTACAACTAAAATATTTAAAAATAATTGTTTCATTATCTATCTATATATCTATATCTATCTATCTAAAAGTGCTGATTGAGAAGATATTGAATAGAATGGATCTTGATTCTTTTTGTCTCTTTGCTGGCTCTGCCTCCTGTAATGAACCTCTCAATGTCCATTGCCCAAGATCCAGGTCCTGGGCCACTCTACTTTCACATTCTTTCATGGGTGTTTTCATTTAGTCAATGGATTTTGAATCTATAGATATGTCTATGGAAACTAAATTTCTATCTCTAACCATGGCCAATGAGTTCCAAATTCACATATTTCTTGATTTGTGTTTTGACCCATTTCTTGAATTTTTAATAAATATGTCAAAATTAATAAATATGTCAAAATTAATATAACCTTAATAGAACTCTGAAATCTTTTCTGCCCTCAAATTCAGATCAGGAATCAAAACAAACTCTTAGTTCAGTATTTTCCATATCAATTAAAACTGATCTACCTAGTTGTTCACCTCCAAATTAGAAGTCAGCCTTAACTTTTTGCTTCTCTCACCCTCCGCCTTTAGTCCCTTAGCAAATCCTCTCAGCTCCACTTCCAATCCTTATCTCATGTCCATCTTCTTCCCCTCTTCTCTATTGCTATTATTCTAAGCCAACCCACATTCATCCCTTATCTGAATTACTTAATTATCTGATACTTGATTTCCTTGGAAACTGCTTTCACAATTTCCTCTTTATAATGAACTATCAATACACTAGCAAGGTACATTTTCAAAATGTAAATTTTGGTATGTTGCATATATTTCCTCCCTGCTTCAAGGCTCTCATTAGCTATCCATTGTGTTGAGAATTAAACCTAGCTCTTCACCACAGCTTCAAGGCTTTATGTAACTTCACTCTTTGTTACTTATCTGATTCCATTTTCTGTCATTCTTGTCTCAACTAATTATATCCTAGCCGCAAAATTTTGGTTTCAGTTTCTTGAATAAGCCAAGCATGTTTTATCAAGGGACTTTGCCTCCCCCCAAACATATTACTAAATCTTGGGAGTTTAAAACTATTGGGAGAGCAGCTAACGTGTCATGTAGTCCTCCAACACCTCTTGACAACAGAACAAGTAGTTTCAAAGAACTACACAGAGTATTTGTTGAAGGGGACAGAGAACACCTGGCTTTTACCTGAACTTATCTGTAAGTATGTGACATCAGAGTAGAAGAGTAGACAGGATTACAGTGGGAGGAAGCTGGGTTTCAACTGATAGAAAGAAACTGTAAATTTTCCCAGGGGATTTAATGAGCCCTCAGAAAAAGACAGGACTTGAAATTCATCCCCATCTGGAAGAAACAAGTTATCCTCAACAGCCTTAGTGTGAATGGGCTGCCAGAAGCTAGGGCTGAGAGACTCTTATAAATAGTGATTGGAAAGAACATATTCTACACTAGGAGATCGGCAATGAATGGTTAACAGCAGTGTTGCAATGGACTTAAATGTCTTCCACCCCAAATACTGAAGCCCTAACCCACAATGGGACATTGATTGAAGATGGGGTCTCCAGTTCTGATGAACCAAGGTGATGGGCTGTCACAATGCCATGTTGGCACCTTTATCTTGAACTTGTAGCCTCCAGAACTGTGAGAAAGTAGGTGTTGTGTAAGCTGTCCAGTCTGTGGTGTTTTATTTTGGTAGCCCAAGCTAACTATAACAATCTGTTTCCAATTACCTACAAAGTTTTCATGAGAGAAAACTCTTTTTTTTTTTTTTTTTTTTTTGTCATTTGCCACACTCAAGGGATTAAATGAGATTAAAACCAGAGGGGCATCTAAGACATCCCTCAGCTCATCTAATCCTGCCTCCCCTCCTTGGCCTCCCTGGGCCTGAAACAGCAGCTGGAGAATTGGGAAGGAGATGGAGGGTGAGATGGTATAAAGGGAGAGGTCAGGGGCTGGGGTTGTGGCTCAGCGGTAGAGTGCTCACCTAGCACGCACGAGGCCCTGGGTTCAATCCTCAGCAATGCATAAAAATAACTAAAGGTATTAAAAAAAGAGAGAGAGAGAGATCAGACAAGATCCCCCTGCCCTCAGGCTTCCAGTGCTAATCAGGCCCCAGCTGGAAGACAAGAGAAGAGGAACTTTATGTTGGATGATGAAAGGTTTTTAAAAATGTTAAATGGCACTGAGTGTATTTGTACTCTTTCACTGGAAGTGGTCCAGTGAAAAAGGAGAGATATCCTGGTAAAATAAAATAATGTTCTGCTTCTTCTATACAAAATATAAATATCAGTCAAACAGACATTCTGCTAAAATAACATAATAACGACAACAGAAGAACATGGAAATGCTCAGGAGGAATAAATGGAAGTGACAGAGGGGAAGAGGGAACATTTCATTTTTTCTGTTGGGTCACTAATGCTACAAAGGGAAAAGTTTGAGCGGGGTCTTTCTAAGGAACATTCTAAGACACAGAATGGAGGAGTGTAGCAGGGAGAGGAAGGATATTCCAAGAGGACTTAATAGCCAGGGCAAAAAGGGGAAATATCAGAGTCTTTGAGAGTTGAAGAAATGGTAAGGCTAGATAACAGGGTTCATAGTAGAGATAAAAGAAAATGACTCTAAAAAGGCAGGCTAGTCCTTCATTCTTACATAATTTAAGCTTTATGTAAGTAATAAAAGGTCACTGAAAGTTTTCCAAATAAATAAACAACTTTGAAAATTATTTGAATGTAGTCAGAGAGACTACTAACGGGACATGGATAGAATGACCGTAATAGAGGACATAGAATGGAATCCAGAGGAAACATTCATATAGAGAGAGATCTGAGGAGGAGGTCCAGTGAAAAGTCAAGAAGAAGCACGTCGAAGAAGAGTGATAACCAGAGCTGTAGAGTCAGGGCCACCTGAGAAGAGGATGTTAAGGCAGTGGACAGTTACCAAACTCTGCAGAGATCAAGGGGAATAATGAAGGAACAGAGGCAACAGGTTCCTAAGTTGTTGGGTTTTAACTTCCGTATTTAGAAAATAAAGGTAGTACTTTTGGCAGTTGAAAAGCAGCAAGGCAAACAAAATACAATCACACAGCACCCAACACCAAGTATTGCAACTAGCAAATCCAGAATTTTACAGAGATAAATAATAAGAGGGCATTTTTAATACCCCTAGAGAATTACATCAGGCTCACATCTCACAGTGAATCTTGAAATTCATGAAGTTTTTACATTGCTTCAGAATCTCTCCAATTTTAAAGACTTAGCTCCTGAGATATGTCAATCAAATAGCCAATGATTTTTTTTTCCAAAATGTTTATGGAAAGTTGTCCAGTTTCACCAGAAGATTATACTAAAATAATAGAAACGAGTCCTTCCCTTATATGTGAACACACTAGAATTTTAAAGGCAGAGAAGCTTCAGTGTGCGTCTAACATATTCTGTCCTGCCTCCATTTTGCAGATGAGGACACTAACACACAGAAAGGTCAACTAATGACTCCTGCAGTGTTGGTTAGTTATCAGAAGAAATGGGAATAGAAATCAAGCCTCATGACATGTCTTTATATATTTTTATTGTATCACACAGATGCTTCAATGTTTATAGCAGCACAATTCACAATAGCTAAACTGTGGAAGCAACCTAGATGCCCTTCAGTAGATGAATGGATAAAGAAAATGTGGTATATATACACAATGGAATATTATTCAGCATTTAAAGAGAATAAAATCATGGCATTTGCAAGTAAATGGATGGAGCTGAAGAATATAAAGCTAAGTGAAATTAGCCAACCCCCCAAAAAACAAATGCCAAATGATTTCTCTGATTTAAGGATGCTGATTCGTAATATGCTAGGGGAGGGCAGGGGATGGGAGAATTAAATGAACTCTAGATAGGGCAAAGGGGAAAAGGGGAGGGAGGGGAAGAGAGGGGGCATAGTGGTAGGAAAGATAGTGGAATGCGATGGTCACCATTACCCTAAGTACATGTAAGAAGACACAAAGGATGTGACTCTATTTTGTGTACAACCAGAGATATGAAAAATTGTGCTCTATATGTGTAATATGAATTGTAATTCATTCTGTTGTCATATATAATGAATCAAAATTGAAAAAAAATTCAAATCTTCAAAAAAAAAATAAAGAAAAAACATTAGTGACTGGAAAGTAGAAAATAATCATTAAAGGTGGGATGAAACCCTAGCAGATGCTCTGGTGAGGCAAAGCTTATGGCAGGAAGCCGAGACACAATTAACAAATGCTGCTGTATTTGCCACAAAGGAAGTGAGTTTTATGACTTGTAACAAAACCCCACAAAGGAGTTTTGGCAGTGTCAGGTCAACTTTCAGCAGCCCTTGCTGGAGACTCTGCTTGTTTAATGGGCTGAACTGCCCTGAGTCCTGTTGGGGCTCATTAGATAATGCCTATGGTCTTCCTTGAGATTTGGAGCTTAAGCTACTTGTCCTATAAGAGGAAGACTAGCAATGACTACTAATAGTAAAGAGCAGTAGATAATTGGATTTAAATTAGGAGAAGCAATTTAGATTCTTTTTTGAAGATGCAGAGATATAAGGCAAGGCATGGGATCAAAATATGTTGTCAACTGTATTTTAACTATACAAAAATAAACAAAATCATGTATGAACTATATTTTGGTTTTGTCCCTTATGGTAAAATTTTTATTTTGTACTTGTAAGTCAGGAGGTAAATGTTGTGTTGAGCTAAAACATTTAGTAAAAATGGGAGAGTTCTTTGTTCCTTTGAATGGTACAAATAATGATGAAATGACAGCAAAATCTAGCTCACAAATCTATAGGGCAAAATAAACTCCACATAATAAACTCAGGCAGTCTTCCTAATGTTTGTTACTAATTTAACATCAAATCCTCACTGTCTTGAATCTGTGACTTTCTTCTCAAGACCTCTAGAATTTGTAGAAAATTAAATTATAAAATAAAGAAATTGGGAAATATCTTTGAAACATATTAATATGTAAATAAATGGAACCATCTTTTAACCACCTCCTTAGAACGGGTGGTGCAACATGTTCTCCTATCAAGGAGAAAGAAACTCCAAGCTTTGCTATCTGTGTGACTGACATTTCAGTTTATCCAGTTGGAAGAAAATTTTGCTAATCTAACTTCACTGTTGATGCTGCCTTTGAATTGAGTGAGATGAAATTTAATTGCATTTTCTTTATTCCTGTAAATTTTTCTTATGGGAACAGCATTAACTTGCTAGAAAACATTGCAAAAGTGATACTAATTCAAATAAGGGTTCATTGTTTGAGAAGGTCTTTGAATTGTTCAATTTTCTCTATGATAATGAAGTTGAGAATAAGTGTAAGCTAGAAGATGAGGCTGAACCTTGCTAAGCTGATGGTGGGGAGGATTGGGAAGTAAATTCAAAATCCATTGACAACTGATGCACTTCCATGATTCAAACTTCTCAGTGGACAGCTTACTGAATTAAGAATTTACCATCTATATATAGTTTTCATTTTGTTGGGGAAATTTTATATTGCACATGGATCAACATTTTGTTCTGCCAACAATAATCATTAAAGACAGTGGTGCACACACACCCTATAATCCATTTTAAAATATTGACCCTACAATATCTTTCTGCTCAAAATTAAAGGCCTATCATTGTCTATGATATGATTATCTTCAAGTGGTAGATTGTATATTAGCAGTCTTGCTGTAAACTTTGTAAGTGTAAGGATCACTAAAAGCATATTTATATGTGCATATATGTATAAACATTTTATATATATAAAAGCATATATATATATAACGTATGTGAGTGTATTTCTCCCCTAATTCTGAGTTTTCTATCACTACTTGTAATTTCCCCTTTCCCTATTAAGCAGGAAAGAGTAAGCTGGAGATAAAATACTAATTAGAAAAGTGATGAAGTTCATAGACTTTCATCAGTCATTAGAAAGTGCACAGTCTATTTTTATTTGATAGCATTTTTTTTAATCACACCATTTCTAAATCTGGGAGTTTGAAGACAGGGAGAGATCAGACAGAGTTGGTAGCTAGAGGGAGAAGACAGGGCAGCAGCAGGCCTGCATTTGCTGAGCACAGCCAAAGCAGATCCCCAGAACAATGGCTCCTGCCTGCTCTGCTGCTTTCTAGCAGGATGACTATACCCTCTCTACTCCTTAGGTAGATTTGTAGTTTATAGAAATGAAGACAGATTATTGACCCAGGTTGATTGCTCTTCACTTACTTTGATGCATGTTTAATGGTAAAATTATATTTTATCCCCAGAAAGCCTCCCCGTTGGGAAGGTGCCATGGGGGTAAGAGTGGTAAGGAAAGAAAACAGGAAGGGAAAGTACCCAGGGCGTTTGCTGTATGGTTCTTTGGGAAATGAAATTTCTGCCAACACATGTCATGTCACTTTGACCAATTCCTAAGTGGATTTTAGAACTTAGAGACCTGTGAAAGGCTGCATTAGTTAGCAGCTATGGTTATCACCAGCCGAGCAGCTGAATGATTCTCTGCTTAAATTGAACATAAGCCCAATTAACAGAGAGATGGGAAGTGAAAAAAAAAAAAAAAAAACAGGCTTTCTTTTTTCCCTTACCCCTATGACTTTTACAGGCCATTGAGGTGCCCTGTGAAGACAGAGAAGGTCTTATACAGGGAATAGTACTTTTGTTACATCTATTTGTTAATGATCAGCAGCCAAAAATGACGGTGTTTTTTCTTATAGGAAAAAAAAAGCAAACTTAAAAAGTGTCTTTTCATCTCAGTAAAGCAATGTCATTGGCAAGCATTTTAAAAAGAGTCAACTGCATGTAATAAATATCAGTTATACCAAATTTGAAGAATGCAGAGGCTGTACATTATTGTTTAGAAAGCTAAAAAAGTTTTCTTCTTTTCTGAAATCAGTGACCCCAAAACTCTGTCATTAGTAACAATAATTAAAAGGTGCTCTAAGAGGGAATGGATGGATGATTGTCACTAAGAGGCACATTCTCATTAATTTATTACTGATTTTTAACTTTGCTTCATTAGGACATGTCTGTTGAAGGCCATTCAGGACTCAAGGGATATGCCTGCACATCTCTGTGCCTCCAGACTGGTTCCAGGAAGGAGGATCATTTCAGTTTGTTGTTCTCCATGGACCTATATGTGCAGAGAGGTGGAGGGAAAACCACTACCTTGTAAATCTTCCAATCATGGATGTGGTCAACTTCTTTAGGATGTTCTTGGGACAGATCGAACAGGTTTTTAGGAGTAGTTCTAGAAAACAATCATCAGCTAGGCAATTTGTGAATCACTTTTGATGTTATCAATGCTCTTGCCTCAGAGAGAAGTATGAAAAAATCTCAACCCTGTCCCAGAAAAGTCAGGAACTTGGTATAGGGGATTCTGAAAGCACCTGAAACTACAGTCCCCTTAGTATCTTTTACACTCTCTGTTCGCAGTTGTCACATACTTCATGAAGACTGCCTCAGGCAGAGAGTAAGCGCTCCAAGATGTCTCATTGTAGGGCCTCATGGCAGGTGCCACCAGACCTGGAGTACAATTTTTATCTCAGAGATGTTATCTGAATGAACTCTCTCAGCAGGGCACTTTTTTTTCTTTTAAAAAATATTCCCAGTGAAATAAATTATTCCTATTAACTCTCTGCCTTAGGGCTAAACATACAGAACTATGTCTTTTGGTTTCCCTATGGATATCTCTTGTGATGAGGCTGTAAAGACATAAACTGATCTATCCCAGAGTTGGGCTACCACCAAGGAGAACAGAATCAGGCATTTGTTGGCTGGCTGTGGCATAATTCACTAGAGCTTATCTTTTGTCTCCTATAGAAAAGCAAATGCCATACCAAATGCCCTTGAACTTCATTTAAAAGGATCAGCGATTTAGGAGTCTCCAGGGTGAAATTTTCCTCATTGCTACCATTGCTTTCATCTCCACAAAGCCCAACACAAAATCTGGTATAAAGTAGACCCTGAGTAAATGAATAATTGAATAAAGTGTGGGTTCATTTCATGAATGCAATGGCCTTTTATATTTTTTTTCCTCCATGGTGCTTTATATAGAGAATGTGGTCCAAGACCATCTGAAATAAATTCTTGAAGAAAAACTGGATATTATATTTGTTTTAGCTATATAATTAAACCAAAGTATTATTTTCTTTAATTTGGCAGAAGACTTAGAAAACTGGATTATGCTTTAAGGAATTTTTTAACAAACCTATTAAAGACAAGAGAACCCCCGAACTACCACAGTGAAAATAAACGCACAAAATGAATCCATTACCCAACACTCACAAAGCACTGTTTACCAATAATTAACAAATCCAACGATATTAAGAACTTAGCCCCCTCTAATGGAGCAGACCACAGGGAAATATCAAAGAAGTGCTAACAGCTGGCTGGTTAATATACTCAGTCTTTTTTCTTTTACAAGAAGAAAAAAAAATGGGAAAGCACAAAAGTGAGTATACAATAGTTCTGTTTAAGATTAGCTGTAAGAAGTAAAAGTACTGACTGGATTGATCACATAAGCTTATTTCAGATCATAAATTCTAATATTGGATAACAGGTTTGAAAATATTATCACCTTAAGAAGTGCTAATATTTAAGCAACTGATTTTATTCTTTAGCAAGTACTTTACAAAAAGGAAGACCCAGCCACAGATCCTGACTTAGGGAGGAACATTTATCTCGTTAATTCACTGCTACATGCCATCTGTTTCAAACCCATATGAAAAAACCCTTCGAATAGAAAAAAGACCATTTTATTTTTTATATATCTTAGTTTATTTTCAGCCACTGTGAATGTATATGAACAGGTGAAAATGCAGGCCAAGTTCAATGCTAATCCTTTCAAGAAGACCAAGCAATTCAGTCTTTCGGATTCCTTCTCCTCCATCTCAACACCTCCTGGAAATTCAAATCAGGTCTTTTCTGGAAAGTCACTTGGTCAAGGAAGTCCGTCCTGACTCTCAGGTGTGGAAATCTCCCTGACTATGTGTGTTGCATATCGCCTGGATCATGACACGTGCAAATTTCTAGGGTGCTAAGAAAACATTTATCTTTGGCATAGTTCCATTCTTTCCAATACTCAGTGAAGTGCCTGGCACATGATAGCTCAATCAATATTTGTTACACAAATGAACAAATGAATGAATGAAAACTTAAATGGTAATGATAGCATCTTCTATCATTACCTTAAACAAGGTGGAGATTTTTAGATGGTCTTTGAGGGTTATTAACTGAGAAGATGCCTTTAGAAATACTTTTTTAAAAAGCAGAACTTTATGCTTATTAAGCTCAACATAAATATCCTGCATTGTATAATGTACCAAGGGTGTCAAAGGCTGTCTCAGTTGCACCTAATTGATTTAATATGTATATACATGTGCCCAGGAGTGTGTGCATGCCTGGTGGGTGAACATGGAAGTAAATCCCCACACAAATCCTTGAATTAAGTTATTTAAGTTTATTTATGGAATTGTTGTAATGATTAGTTCTGAGAGGCTACATATATCTCCTGAAATTTTAGATGCAGTTGTAGACCTGAAGTTAATCCAACTAATTATTATAAATCTGGAAATCATCCTTTGAACCACCTCTTTCCAGCTGTTTTTAGTAATAATTTCCTAATCCTATTAGAACTTCTTCCTTCTGCTAACAAATCACAGTGAAACACAGGACCCAGGCTGAAAGAATCTTTCATATATATATGCACATCTGAGGCTATTGTAGTCTGACAAATAAAATTTAAGGCAAAGGACTGGTAAAATCCAATTCTACTAAATGGAGAAGCCTTATGATTTATTACCTTGTACTTTGTGTAGTAATCAAACTACTTCAGTTTAAGTATGTCTGAAACAAGTATATAAAATTCAAAATTAATGTTCACTTGCCTTCATGAATACTAAATTGCTTAGATAGTAAAATAATATGGGAAAGGAGAGAAATAGTTTAAAATACCATTAACCTTTACTTCTATTTCACTGTTTGGTGTCAGGGTGGACTCTTGATGTAGTTTCCAGCTTTTAGCTGCTCTTGTTTTTGAATGGTAATAGCATAATGAATTCAGATTGCATGAAACATTTTATTAGACTCATTTTGGAATAAGTATGCATTGGTATTTAACTGACATATTGCTTCTCAACTTATTTTTAGTTCCAGGAAAAAAATCTAAAATTTTAAATACTTATAAGCAGTCAATTAACACATATTTTTATGTTATAGACAGTGAAAAATATATGAAAACCATGAGAAATAACTTTTTTACTTCAGTACACAACTTACTGAAAGACAATTACTCACATAGATATGATTGGTATTACATGACATTTTAAATAGATACATACAGCACATTAGCTCACCACAATAGCAACAAGAGGTGAATTAGGAAAATGTACAGCTGTATACTATGTACTATAGTTAATTTTATACAGTTATGATTTAATACTGCAACTTTATGTTTGTTTAAATTTCTCTGATCAGCAAATGGCACACATGTATGTTTTGTGATTACAAAATTTTTGAGAAATTTAAACTTTTTTAATAATAGATTTGTGTATACCTTATGGTAGTAAATGGGGTCAAATGGCCTCCAGTTGGGAAGAAAAGCATCCTTGGCTACCACTACCTCCTCCCTGATCACACTAGACCTAAGCGCCTGATCCTCAAAAACAACCAATCCTCAATATCTGATACTTGTTCACTACAGTTGATTTTGCCCAGGATCAATAAATACCTAATAGGATACCAAATAAATAGAGGGTGCTGATGAAAGTAGTAAATTCATAAAGAATTGAAATAGGAAGTTTCAATTGTGTCTAAGTCCTAATATATAAGGACTCATGGAATAAAAACTGAATAAATAAGACTATTTTCAAGGTGGACAAATGAAATTAAACTTTCAGGGGTGGAGCAATTCCTGGTGATGATCATGAAGTAATGTTGAAGTCATAAAATGTGCTGTGGAAATGGAGACATGATCCTAGAACTCTGAATGTACTCAGTTGATTAAGTAGCAACCAACATGCTGGCAGGATTTGGGACTCAAGGAAACCTGTGACCTAGATGTCACAGATACGAATGAATTGGTCAGTTCATTTGAATGTAGGTAAAACTTGAAGGGCTAAGAAGGTAATAGGCAGACAGAATTCAAAGAAGAGAGACTTTATCTCTGGGAAGTCAGAGTGACGGACCAATGACTGAAAAGCCACAGATTTTTAAATAGTGAAGAATAGTAGAAAGCCATTTTTTCTCTCAATAGTATTTTTTAAAATTTTAATTTGTTATACATGACAACAGGATGGATTACAATTCATATTACACATATAGAGCACAATTTTTCATATCTCTGATTTGTACACAATTATAGCCACATCCTTCATACATGTATTTAGGGTAATAATGACCTTCGCGTTCCACTGTCTTTCCTATCCCTATGCCCCCTCTCTTCTCCTCCCTCCCCTTTTCCCCTTTGCCCTATCTAGAGTTCATTTAATCCTCCCATCCCTCCCCCCAGCATACTGTTACTGCTGTTGGCCAGTGAGGAGTCCTGGCTTCCCCGATGTGGAAGAATAACACCAGAAAAGCACACGCCGAGGCAAGGTCAGAGTAGAAATTAGAAGTTTATTAAAGGACAGCAGAAAAGACTTCTCCCGGAGGAAGAAGGGGACCCAAGAGGTGAAATCCGTTGGTGAGCAAATGTGTTCCCCTTTTTATAGGTTTGGTGATGGAATGCAAGAGGAAGGGTTAGGACACAGGTGGGCCAAACAAATAATCTGGGCAGGAAGGACTTAATTATCACTTTTGGGGATGGGCTTATCACTTCTCTGGGATGGGCTATCTCCAAATCTCTTGGGGGCTGTTTCCTGGGCTCCATTAACATTTCTTTGGGGTGGACTTTGGCCTAGGGCCTTTCCAGGAATTCATTAGCATTCCATGAGTTGTCCTGTGTTTCCCTGGAATCATTGTCAGCATGGCCTCCATTTTAGATTTCACTCATAATTAGACCCGATTTACCTAACTACACTGACTACCTAATTTTAAATCCGGCTTCAATACTATGGATCAGCATTCTTTTTTTTTTTTTCACTTATCAATGGCTTTATTCAGTTCACTAACTTCTCCACCTTTGCAATTTTTGACACATGAACATTCTGTAGATTATAAGGTAAAGGAATAAAATGAAAGAAAGTATCTCATTATCCAATGTTGATGTTACAGAAACATAAATATTTTACATGTTTGGGTGTATAATCACATGGATTATGCCATTAAATTGACACATGAATGTAGTAGACAAATAGGTTAGTCAGGATGGGACAAACATGTGTCAATATTCCTCTGAAAACAGTGTCAATATGTCATATAACTTCCACCAAAGAACTCGGAAAAAACAGTCATTTTTATATAAGTGCACCAAAATTACATCTATTAACAAACATACGTAAACATAATTATACTTCCAGAAGCAGTGATTATTGCTATTGTTTTGGTAGCTAAAACTGAAAAGACCCCCGTTTCCCTGTCCAAGGAGAATCACACGAAACACTGGCTGCAATAAGCAAGAGGTGATTTATTGGGACACAGGCGCCTGCGGGTGCCCAGCAGAACCTCAGCCGGAGCTTTGGTGAGCTGGCACACCGGGCTTGGGGATACAGAGATTTTTATAGGGTAAAGGGGCAGTTTTCACGCATGGTAAACAACAGGTTTCTTATTAGTTAATTTTAAACCCAGCATATAGGCTACCTAAAGGGCAAAGTTGTTTTTCACTTTATGTTACTGGAAAAGCCACATAAAAGTTACATGTTAGCACTCTGGTCCTCCTGTTGCTGCTCATTCAGGCATGCCTTAGGACCTGGTCCTTTGTGCTTTCTCAACCTGTTACACCTAACTGATTGTCTGAAAAACACCTTTGGTGCCTGCGTAGGTTTGTGACATGCCTCGGTGGTTTTGCAACTAGGCCTGAGGTTGTTGGGCTGGGGTCTTTCAAAACAATAAATGTACTTTTGTTTATTTTCATTATTTATTTTAGCAATGCAAAATAAAACTAATTGATTTCACCTAAAATTTGCATATGTCTACTGTATGTAAAGTTACATGGGAGAGTCACTCATTTTACATGTAGTACTCTTCATTTTAGAAATCTAAAGAAATACAGCTTTGAATTGAAATGATAATCATTTTCCTTGGGCAATTTTGGAGTAGGTAGAATTTTGTAGCCAAAACAGAAATCTTGAAACAATATCTGCCTTTCAACTATCAATTCTTCAATCATTTCCTCTAAATAAAAACAATGATTATCACCAGTCAAAAATCAGTGATTTCTCACTTTATTTTGTAACAGTGAAAACTGGTCATTTAATTTTTGTTATTTATTTAATTATTTTCCTGCCGATCACATTTATGAGGTCAATTGAATATTTAATAATGAGGCGTCATAGCCATATCAAGTATCTTTTATTTCTTGATTGAGCTTCAGGTTTTAGTGGGATCTGCCAATCATTCAAAATAGAGACTGGCAATCGGATGTATCAGTGCTCCACATTTCTTTTTTTTTCTTTAATTTTTATTGTTGGTTGTTCAAAACATTACATAGTTATTGACATCATATTTCACACTTTGATTCAAGTGGGTTATGAACTCCCATTTTTACCCCATATACAGAATGCAGCATCACATAGGTTACACATCCACTGTTTTACATATTGCTATACTAATGTCTGTTGTATTCTGCTGCCTTTCCTAACCTCTACTATCCCCCATTCCCTCCCCTCCCCTCCCATCTTCTCCCTCTACCCCCTCTACTGTAATTCATTTCTCCCCCTTGTTTTTTTTCCCCTTTGTCCTCACTTCCTCTTGTATGTAATTTTGTATAACCATGAGGGTCTCCTTCCATTTCCATGCAATTTCCCTTCTCTCTCCTTTTCCCTCCCACCTCTCCTCCCTGTTTAATGTTAACCTTCCTCTCATGCTCTTCCTCCCAACTCTATTCTTATTCTTCCTTACTCTCCTTATATCAAAGAAAACATTTGGCATTTGTTTATTAGGGATTAGCTAGCTTCACTTAGCATAATCTGCTCTAATGACATCTATTTCCCTGCAAATTCTATGATTTTGTCATTTTTTAATGCAGAGTAATACTCCATTGTGTATAAATGCAACATTTTTTTTTTATCCATTCGTCTATTGAAGGGCATCTAGGTTGGTTCCACAGTCTTGCTATTGTGAATTGTGCTGCGATGAACATCAATGTAGCAGTGTCCCTGTAGCATGCTCTTTTTAGGTCTTTAGAGAATACACTGAGAAGGGGAATAGCTGGGTCAAATGGTGGTTCCATTCCCAGCTTTCCAAGAAATCTCCATACTGCATTCCAAATTGGGTGCACCAATTTGCAGTCCCACCAGTAATGTACAAGTGTACCCTTTTCCCCACATCCTCGCCAGCACTTGTTGTTGTTTGACTTCATAGTGGCTGCAAATTTTACTGGAGTGAGATGGTGTCTTAGGGTGGTTTTGATTTGCATTTCTCTGACTGCTAGAGATGGGGAGCATTTTTTCATGTACTTGTTGATTGATTGTAAGTCTTCCTCTGAGAAGTGTCTGTTCAGGTCCATGGCTCATTTGTTGATTGGTTATTTGTTTTCTTATTGTTTAATTTTTTGAGTTCTTTGTATACTCTGGATATTAGGGCTCTATCTGAGGTGTGAGGAGTAAAGATTTATTCCCAGGATGTAGGCTCCCTATTTACCTCTCTTATTGTTCCTTTTGCTGAGAAAAGACTTTTTAGTTTGAGTAAGTCCCATTTGTTGATTCTAGTTATTAACTCTTGTGCTATAGGTGTCCTATTGAGGAATTTGGAGCCCGACCCCACAGTATGTAGGTCATAGCCAACTTTTTCTTCTATCAGATGCCATGTCTCTCATTTGATATCAAGCTCCTTGATCCATTTTGAGTTAACTTTTGTGCATGGCGAGAGAAAGGGATTCAGTTTCATTTTGTTGCATATGGATTTCCAGTTTTCCCAGCACCATTTGTTGAAGATGCTATCCTTCCTCCATTTCATGCTTTTAGCCCCTTTATCAAATATAAGATAGTTGTAGTTTTGTGGATTGGTTTCTGTGTCCTCTATTCTGTACCATTGGTCCACCCGCCTGTTTTGGTACCAGTACCATGCTGTTTTTGTTACAATAGCTCTGTAGTATAGTTTGAGGTCTGGTATCGCTATACCACCTGATTCACACTTCCTGCTTAGCATTGTTTTTGCTATTCTGGGTCTTTTATTTTTCCATATGAATTTCATGATTGCTTTATGTATTTCTACAAGAAATGCCGTTGGAATTTTGATTGGCATTGCATTAAACCTATAGAGAACTTTTAGTAATATCACCATTTTGATGATGTTAGTTCTGCCTATCGATGAACAGGGTATATTTTTCCATCTTCTAAGATCTTCTTCTTTAGGGTTCTGTAGTTTTCATTGTATAAGTCATTCACCTCTTTTGTTAGGCTGAGTCCCAAGTTTTTTTTTTTTTTTTTTGAGGATATTGTGAATGGAGTGGTTGTCCTCATTTCCATTTCAGAGGATTTGTCACTGATATACAGGAATGCCTTTGATTTATGCATGTTGATTTTATATCCTGCCACTTTGCTGGATTGATTTATTAGCTCTAATAGTTTCTTTGTAGACCCTTTTGGGTCTGCTAGGTATAGAATCATGTTTTGCAAATAGTGATAATTTAAGTTCTTCTTTTCCTATTTTTATGCCTTTAATTTCTTTCATCTGTCTAATTGCTCTGGCCAGTGTTTCGAGAACTATGTTGAACAGAAGTGGTGAGAGAGGTCATCCATGTCTTGTTCCAGATTTTAGAGGGAATGCCTTCAATTTTTCTCCATTCAGAATGATGCTAGCCTGAGGCTTAGCATAGATTGCTTTTACAATATTGAGGTATGTTCCTGTTATCCCTAGTGTTTCTAGAGTTTTAAACATAAAGGGATGCTGTACTTTTTTGAATGCTTTTTCTGCATCTATCCAGATGATCATATGGTTCTTATCTTTAAGTCTATTGATGTGGTGAATAACATTTATTGATTTCCGTATATTGAACCAGCCTTGCAGCCCAGGGATGAATCCTACTTGATCATGGTGCACAATTTTTTTGATATGTTTTTTTATCCGATTCGCCAGAATTTTATTGAGGATTTTTGCATCTAGGTTGATTAGAGATATAGGTCTGTAGTTTTCTTTCTTTGAAGTGTCTTTGTCTGGTTTAGGAATCAGGGTGATGTTGGCCTCATAGAATGAATTTGGAAGTTCTCTCTCTTTTTCTATTTCATGAAATAGCTTGAAAAGTATTGGTATTAGTTCCTCTTTAAAGGTTTTGTAAAACTCTGCTGTATACCCATCCAGTCCTTGGCTTTTCTTAGTTGGTGGTATTTTGATGGTTTTTTCTATTTCCTCAATTGATATTGGTCTGTTTTGGTTGTCTATATCCTCCTGACTCAATCTGGGCAGATGATATGACTTAAGAAATTTATCGATGCCTTCACTATCTTCTTGGAGTATAAGGATTCAAAATAATTTCTGATTATCTTCTGTATTTCTGAAGTGTCTATTGTGATATTGCCTTTTTCATCCCTTATGCTAGTAATTTGAGTTCTCTCTCTTCTTCTCTCCATTAGCATGGCTAAGGGTCTGTGGATCTTATTTATTTTTTCAAAGAACCAACTTTTAGTTTTGTCAATTTTTTCAATTGTTTCGATTTCATTAATTTCAGCTCTTATTTTAATTATTTCTTGCCTTCTACTTCTTTTGCTGTTCTTTTGCTCTTCTTTTTCTAGGATTTTGAGATGAAGTGTGAGATCATTTATTTGTTGTTTTTTCCTTTTTTTAAGGAATGAACTCCAGGCAATGAATTTTCCTCTTAGAACTGCTTTCATTGTGTCCTATAGATTCCGATATGTTGTGTCTGTGTTTTCATTTATCTCTAAGATTTTTTAATTTCCTCCTTGATGTCTTCTATAATCCATTGATCATTCAGTAACCTATTGTTCATTCTCCAAGTGATGCATGATTTTTCCTTCCTTCTTTTATTGTTGATTTTCATTTTAATTCCATTATGATCAGATAAGATGCATGGTATTATCTCTACTCCTTTATACTGTCTAAGAGTTGCCCTGTGACATAATATATGATATATTTTTGAGAAGGATCCATGTGCTGCTGAGAAAAAAGTGTAACTGCTTGATGTTGGGTGGTATATTATATATATGTCAATTAAGTCTAGGTTATTAATTGTGTTATTGTGTTCTATAGTTTCTTTATTCAACTTTTGTTTGGAAGATCTGTCCAGTGTTGAGAGAGGTGTGTTGAAGTCTCCCATAATTATTGTATGGTGGTCTATTAGACTCTTGAACTTGAGAAGAGTTTGTTTCATGAAAATAGCTGCACTATTGTTTGGGGCATATATATTTATGATTGTTATGTCTTGTTGGTGTATGGTTCCCTTGAGCAGTATGTAGTGTCCTTCTTTATCCTTTTTGATTAACTTTGGCTTGAAATCTATTTTATTTGATATGAGTATGGACACTCCTGCTTGTTTCCGCAGTCCATATGAGTGATATGATTTTTCCCAACCTTTCACCTTCAGTCTATGTATGTCTTTTCCTATCAAATGCGTCTCCTGTAGGCAGCATATTGTTGGGTCTTGTTTTGTGATCCATTCTACTAGCCTGTGTCTCTTAATTGGTGAGTTTAAGCCATTAACATTTAGGGTTATTATTGAGATATGGTTTGTTCTTCCAGCCATATTTGTTTATTTATGTTACTTAACATGGTTTGTTTTTCCTCTTTGATTATTTTTCCCCCTTTACTGTACTACCTCCCACTGTTGGTTTTCATTGTTCTTTTCCATTTCCTCTTCCTGTAATGTTTGGCCGAGGATGTTTTGAAGAGATGGTTTTCTAGCTGCAAATTCTTTTAACTTTTGTTTATCATTGAACGTTTTAATTTCATCTTTCATCCTGAAGCTTAATTTCGCTGGATACACAATTCTTGGTTGGAACCCATTTTCTTTCAGCGTTTGAAATTTGTTATTCCAGGATCTTCTAGCTTTCAGAGTCTGTGTTGAAAGATCAGCTGTTATCCTGATTGGTTTACCCCTAAATGTAATCTGCTTCCTTTCTCTTGTAGCTTTTAAAATTCTCTCCATATTCTGTATGTTGGGCATCTTCATTATAATGTGTCTAGGTGTGGATCTCTTATGATTTTGCACATTCAGCATCCTGTAGGCTTCTAGGATTTGGGATTCTGTCTCATTCTTCAAGTCTGGGAAGTTTTCTCGTATTATTTCATTGAACAGATTGCTCATTCCTTTGGTTTGGATCTCTATACCTTCCTGTATCCCAATGACTCTTAAGTTTGTTCTCTTTATGTTATCCCATATTTCTTGGATGTTCTGCTCATGGTTTCTTAACAGTCTTGCTGAGCTGTCTATGTTCTTTTCAAGTTGAAATACTTTGTCTTTATTGTCTGATGTTCTATCTTCTAAGTGTTCTACTCTGCTGGTAGTATTCTCAATTGAGTTTTTAAGTTGGTTTATTGCTTCCTGCATTTCTAGGATTTCTGTTTGTTTGTTTTTTATAACCTCTATCTCCCTGTATAGTTGATCTTCCTTGAGACTCCAGATCATCTGAAGCATGTATATCCTGTATTTTTTATCTGACATTCCATCTGCTGCAGATATTACCTCTTCTAACGTTGAGTTGACCTGCATTGCTTGTGTTCCTTTCTTTCCTTGTCTTTTCATACTGCTTGCGATTCTTTCTACTTGGTGAAACTGTTATGTTATTGAATTTTCCCCCTATATATTTATATTGCTCATGTATAGTTGCAAAGTCTCCCTTGCAGGTGCGGGCGGCAGCTCTGCCCCTCCTCCAATTGGGGCAATGTGCCTACCACGCTGGCAGGCTACTGGGCAGGCTGCTGGGCCTGTCCTGCGGTTCGGTAGCAGGTCTGCCTACCTTGCAGGCGTGGGCAGCGGCTCTGCCCCTCCCCCAACAGGGGCGATGTGTCTACCACGCTGGTGGGCCGCTGGGCCTGTTGTGTTAGTGGTCGCAGGTCCGCCTACCTTACAGGCGTGGGCGCGGCTCTGCCCCTCCCCCAACGTGGGCGATGTGTCTATCATGCTGGCGGACCTCTGGGCCTCTTCTCTGGATCAGCATTCTTAAATCAGAGAAATCATTTGGCATTTGGTTTTGGGGGAATGCCATGATTTTATTCTCTTTTAATGCTGAATAGTATTCCATTCTATAAATATATACCACGTTTTCTTTATCCATTCATCTACTGAAGGGCATCTAGGTTGGTTCCACAGTTTAGCTGTTGTGAATTGTGATGCTATAAACATTGATGTGGCTGTGTCCCTGTAATATGCTATTTTTAAGTCCTTTGGGTATGAATCAAGGAGTGAGATAGCTGGGTCAAATAGCGATTCCATTCCCAGTTTTCCAAGGAATCTCCATACTGCTTTCCATATTGGCTGCACCAATTTTCAGTCCCACCAGCAATGTATGAGTGTGCCTTTTTCCCCACATCTTCGCCAACACTTGTTGTTGTTTGTATTTTAATAGCTGTCATTCAGACTGGAATGAGATGAAATCTTAGAGTAGTTTTAATTTGCATTTCTCTAATTGCTAGAGATGTTGAACATTTTTTATATATTTGTTGATTGATTGTATATCTTCTTCTGGAAGTGTCTGTTCATTTCCTTGGCCCATTTATTGATTGGGTTTTTTGGGTGTTAAGATTTTTGAGTTCTTTCTATATTCTAGAGATTAGTGTTCTATCTGATGTGAGTATGGTAAGAATTTGTTCCCAATTAGTAGGTTCTTTATTCACCTCACTGATTGTTTCTTTTGCTGAGAAGAAGTTTTTTAGTTTGAATCCATCCCATTTATTGATTTTGCGGTGAAAGACCTATACAATGAAAATGACAGAATGCTAAAGAAAGAAATTAAAGAAGACCTTAGAAGATGGAAGGATCTACCTTGCTCTTGGATAAGCAGAATTAATATTATCAAACTGATCATACTATCAAAAGCACTATGTAGATTTAATGCAATTCCAATCAAAATCCCAATGACATTCCTCAAAGCAATAAAAAAAAGCAGTCATGAAATTTATCTGGAAAAATAAGAGACTAAAGCAATCCATAACAAGAAGAGTGAAACATGTGATATCACTATACCAGACCTTAAATTATACTAGAGAGCAATAGTAACAAAAACAGCATGGTATTGGCACCAAAATAGACTTGTAGACCATGGTACAGATCAGAGGACACAGATAATAACCCACATAATTACAGTTATCTTATATTTTGACAAAAGCACCAAAAACATACATTGGAGAACAGATAGCCTCTTCAACAAATGGTGATGGGAAAATTGGAAATACATATGCAACAAAATGAAATTAAATCCCTATCTCTCACCATGCATGAAACTCAACTCAAAGTGTATCAAGGGCCTAGGAATTAAACCAGAGACTCTGTGTCTAATAGTAGAAAAATTAGGTCTTATTCTCCATCATGTCTAATTAGGCCACAACTTCCTTAATAAGACTTCTATATTGCAAGAGTTAATATCTAGAATGCCATTTTTTAATCAGACAGAGAGAAAGCAGGCTGTGAGTTCTTTAGGGATGGGCCAGGTTTCCATAATGGAAAGGAGGTAGAAGGAATTCTCTGTGATGAAAATTAGAGAAGGGAAGATACTAGCTGACACTGTTTGGAGCCCCAACTCTATCCTCTTGCCACTGCCCATACCCACAGCCATGTGAAAGACCAGCAACCTTACCTTCATAGTGTTTCTAGATTTACTAATAAAAATACAGAATGGTCAGTTAAATGTGAATTTAAAATAAGTAACAATATTTTTAATAAAAGTTTGCTATTTTGAAGCATACTAGAAGAATTCGTTGTCTGAAATTCAAACTTAATCAGGTATCTCCAACAGAAACAAATTCAAATTACTCTCGGGCACTCCTCTGTGAGATCAGGTGAGACACAATCTTTGTATGAAAACGGACACCTCATTGTCATCTCTTCTCCCTATTGACTTCCTCCACCCTCTTACAGGTAGGTGTCCCTCTGTAGCTGTTCATTAGTGAGTCATGTTTACAGGATTCATTCTCTCAGGGTTTGTTTCTGTTGATTTTGAATTATGACAGGCAGTTTATTTAAAGTCAGCCCAAATAAATCATTGAAAGAATTTGAAGGAAGATAATGGGACCAAAGGGTCAGAAAGGAGGCAAAGGGAAGGGAAATTGTCTGAGTTTTACCAATGAAGAAATCATCACTTGAAAAAGCTTAACTTGTCAAGTTAATACAATTAGAAAGTGGCAGTGTTGAGGTTCATAAATCAGGCTGGTGCTAAAACCCTTGTGAGTCTCCACACAGCTCTCCTTCTCTAAGGCAGAGTAACACATATAGAAGGGGTTGAGGGTGAGATCCTTTCTATATACCCCTGAGCTCTACCCACACAGTAGAAACATACTCTCATGCTCTCAAGGATACTGGATTATATTTTGTGGAGTTCCTCAGAGAAAGAGAGACCAAAGTAAAAACTGAATTCAAGATCTGAGGCCTTGAAGAATCAAGTCTGTACAGTGAGTAGGGTCAATAGCAGGGGGCCGGGTGTTCTGGGTGCTGAAGTTGTTGGTGGCACTTTTCAGTGGTGCAAATCAGGCCAGAGTTGGTTGGAAATCAGCCTTGCGAATGCTTTTAATGTAGAATACCTATCTGCTTTCAGATGATTTCCCAATATGAATGACTTACATGCTTCTCTGTATACTTTTCCCCATTTTATTTTAAATTTTAACTATGAAACACATTCAGGGTTAAAAAAAAAGTCACAATAATTTTTAGATGAAAGCATGAAGATATTATTTCAAAAGAAAAATATAGTTGCTTAAAGGTGCCTCGGTGATTTATATAACACTTTTTGTGATTTCTTGACTATGATCTCTTTTTTCTTTTATTCCTATTAATACACATTTCTTAAATATGAAATACTAGGAGTATTTAATAAGTAATAATAGTTTGTATTTTTAAATTGGGAGGGATTAAAAGTTCGGTGAATGTGAAGCTGGGGGATGTAAAATATATCTTTGACATTTGGACAGCTGTGGCTCCAAAATTTGGAGTTAAGAGGCAAGCAAAGAGTGTTTTATTGCCAGTATCTAAAACAAATTTTATTGGAAACTTTTATGTTTGTAGGTTTGAGTAGTTTTTATAGTGAAGAGTTCTGAAAACTTCCATAAAATTTTGCCTTGGGGGTTATGATTACATTTGTATCTTTCCCAAACTTATATAAATAAAAAAGACAGTTTTTACTGTGAAAGCTTAAAAGGTTACAGAGGCATTTGGACTGTGATGAACCTTTTATAGGTTTGATGTTGTAGGAATTTATTTTAAAATATCAATAAAAATACAACTTTGAAGAAATTGCAAAAAATGTGACATCAAAGTTTCCATTCAAATGGACTCACTAAAGACAATTTAATTAATTTATTGTACTGTTCAAGCTCTCTCTAATTTAAGCTGATGCTACAATTATACATGGATGAGAGACATAATTTACAACGTTCTTTGATAGATAGTATTAGGAGGTAGAATTTTCCTTGCTAGACTCTTAAAACATAAACTGGACAATCACTTGGCTGGAAATTATAGAGGAGATCAAAGCATCTTTGAGGAGATCAGGGGAACCCTGAGATCTCTTTCCAAACCAGACAATGTTGTCTGTAAACTGCAAGGGGATAATCTTTTAAACACATATGTGCAAATCACCCCCTTATTCCCTCTTCCTTCATACCATAGGTCTTACCTTGCAAAAATAGGCTTTATGCCAAAGCAGAAGTGGAGGAGGAAGGGAGAAAGAAGGGTAGAAGGAAAGAGAAATGAAAGATGTGTAATGTAAATAATGTGTCACACATATTCTAAGATAACTGTGTCAAGAAGGAAGTTATTTTCTAAATGATGAATTTGAGTCAACACAGAGCCAAAAGTCACACTTGAGTCTTCTTGATACCTACACCTCTCCATTATATTAGCTTTTTAAATTTTTATTATTTGGAATAAAAGGTGAGATAAGGCGTGAGGAAGTGATTTGCTATGGAACAGCTCGCCAGTTCATTATGACTTTCAGTTAATACGAATTTGGGCTTCAAAAGGGGTTTTCTAGATATTTCTGGATAAGTCAAGACAATCAACAAATGTCTCTTAGGCACTGATTGAGTGTCAGACACTGTGGATATAGCAGTAAATAAAGTAAATAGAATTCTTGCTTTTAGAATGCGTACTTTTCATGGGGAAGGAGTGAGAATGGTAGAGGATGTATAACTAGAAACATAAATAAAACAATTCTAGTTCTTAATAAGTACCTTGTGGGATGTAGGGTGGGGACAATGTCAAGAGTGACTTGTTTTGGAGAGAAAATAATTAAATAATCTCACAAAGACAACTTAAGAAGTGGCGGTCAGGGAAAGTTTCTTTCAGGAAAAACATGTGGGTTGAGATCTAAATTGAAGGCTCAGCATGAAATTTGGGATAAAATCATTACCATTCAAGAACCAGAAAGTGCCAAGATTCTGATCTGGGACTATCCCTGGCAGATCCACAGGACAGAATGTATAACTGGTAGCATAAGAAGACAGTGGAAGGAGTGGTCATTGTTCAGTACCTCTGGACTTGCACTATAGAGCATAGACATTCTTATAATATGACAAGAAGGCTCTGGAGGAGTTCAAATAGGGGAGAAATTGTGACTATTATTTTCTCTGTACACTTAGAGAAGCAAAATCAGATTCATGGGGAGCAGACAGGACACTATTGCTATCAATTATCTAGGCCAGAAATGAACCAGGAGAGGTGTTGTAAGAGTATGAGCAGTAGTCAGATTGTGAGATATACTTTGGAAAAAGGTTGACATAGGTAGATGTCATATGATGAGTGACAAAAAGAGTAAATAATAACTTGTAGGTTTTGTTATCTGATTAGATGACTTAAAAATAATGACATTTACTAAAATGGGAAAAAAAATTATAGAAGGAAAGTAAGACAGAATTGCAAGATGAGATGGGAATTGACAGTACTATTTTGGCAGAGCTAAGATTCAAGCAAAAGCACAATGCCTTCTAAACAAAAAAGTAAATTTGGTTTCATGAAGAGTGGGAGGAAGTGTAAATTAAAACTACACTAGATTTTTATCTCACTCCAGTAAAATGGCAATTATCAGGAATACAAGTAACAATAAATGTTGGCGAAGATGCAGGGAAAAGAATCCACTCATGCACTGTTGATGGGACTACAACAGTGCAAATACTCTAGAAAACAGTATGGAGATTCTTCAAAAACTAGGAATAGAACCCCATTTAACCCAGCTGCCCTACTCCTCAGTATATATCCAAAGGATTTAAAATCGGCGTATTGCAGTGATGCAGCCACATCAGTGTTGACAGCAGTACAATTCATAATTTTGAAGTTATGGAGCCAAGCTAGGCGCCCTTCAACAGATGAATGAATAAAAACTTATGTTATATATACACAGTGGAGTATTATCCATAAAGAAAAATGAATTTATGACATTTGTCAGTAAATGGATGGATCTGGAGACTATCATGCTAAATGAAATAAGCCAGTCCCCAAACCCTGAAGGTTGAATATTTTCTCTGATACATGGAAGCTAACCACAATAAGTAGGTGAGGGAGAAAAGAAGTTCAGTGCATTAGACAAAGGGCAATGAAGGGAAGTGAGGTGGGATGGGAATAAAAAAGATCGTGGAATGAATCTGACATCACTTACCTATGTACATATATGAATACAACACAGTAACTCTCAGTATCATGTACATCCACAAGAATGGGGTCCTACTTAGAATTATATTACATGCTCATATGTTTTTATCAAAATGGACTCTCATGTATAACTAAAAAGAACCAAAAAGAGTAGGAGGGGCTATAGATGACCAGAAAAATTGAGCCTGGTTTGTTGATAGCATTGTCATAAATTCATTTTTCTCCATGGCTAATACTCCATTATGTATGTATACCATGATTTTTTTTTCTTTTCTCCTTGGTGGTAGCCCAACTCTGGGATAGATCAGTTTACATCTTACAGCCTCATCACAAGAGATATCCATAGGGAAACCAAAAGACATGGTCTGTATGGAGTTTGGAAGTAGCAGGGGAGATCATGAGATTTCTTTTCAAGAAAATTATTTGATTAAATTTGTGTTTTAAACAGTTGTGGAAACTGGAATGGAGAGGGAAGACATAGAAGAAGAAAAAATTAGGAGCCTCTTACAGTAACTCAGAAAATAGTGAAGAGATTACCCATCAATGGGGATGGGAAAGAGCAGTGAGAAAGGGTGTCGTGAACCCTGGTGAAACATTGGCACTGCTGTTAGTGTTTGTCTGTCATAGGCAAGGGAGAGGATGAGCTGCATGTTGGCTGGGTTTCATGCCCTAGTCTTAGAGAAGACAGGAGGAGGCAAAAGGAGGGATAGGAAACATTTTCCCAGACATTATAAATTTGGCTTAGAATGTGCTGACTTTAAGATACTTAAAGTATTTGGGGCATCTTCCTTGTTGATCTTTTTCAGTAAGTATCAGAAATACAATATTTTTAGAGCAGTTGGGTCCATAGATAAAAATTAGGTAGTTAGCATCTTAGATGTGCTAGCTGAGGTTATGGCAGTGAATTGAAGACGAGGCTACAGAATTTAGGGGAGATGATTTTGAGGTATGCAGTGAGAGATGTCTGGGATTGTCATGCTATTCCCTGAGTGACATTTTTTACAGAGTGAAATAGTAAGCACCAGAGCTACTTGACATTTCCATGGAGTGTGTCTCATTTTTGGTTGGCCTATTTCTACTTTTCTCCTCCTCTCTCATTCTCATGCTTTATCCTCTTCCCTTAAAATTCCTTATTCAAATTACCCCCTCTCTTCTCTTCAGTTCATCCTCTCCTTCCTCCATGGGCACATCACTTCCTCACTTGTATCAAAACATCTTGAAAGATATTCAGCCTTTTCACTTTGTTAGTGGTAAAAACTCTTAAAGAGTAGGAAGAAAATTACCTTTGTAATTTGTACCTTGTACAGATGAATGAGATGTCAGCATGGTTTACTGGAAAGACTAGAGAATATGTTTCCAAATCACCTGGATTTCAAGTCTAGCATTTTTCACTTACTAATAGTATGAACGAGGTCTTTACACTAATCCCTTTGAATTTCTGTATTTCTCATAAGAATGCATGTCTCACAGGGACTGTAACAAATATTAAGTGGAATGATACATGTGGATATGTTATATAGAAAAAGGCTGTGCCGTTTTAAGTTTTCTCCTCCTGTGTGGCTTACTCAATAAATGTTTGTCAAATGAATGATCACCTCTCCTCTGGATTCTTAGATCTGCCCCTATAGATCTGTCACTCTCTATAAAACCATTTTTGAAGCATTTATTGCTGCCAGAATTTCTGATCTTAGGTATTTTTAATACCTTTTTTATATTTTTGGTTGCATTGACTTTTGTCTTACATAACAATTGTATTAAATTATTATGTAAAATGTATATCACACAGTTGTTATTAAATTAACAATAATATTCACTTGCTTGCTTTTGATGCTGCCTTTTCAATAATCTTGACTTTCTTCTTTCTGCAAATATTTTTCATTCACTTTTCAACTATATACAGAGGACATAAAATATTTAAAATACTCTATATAAAACTAAACATAAATGTATAGCAACCAGCAAAGGCTATCATTTAGTTATGTTCTCATTACAACTATGATTTTATATGGCCTACTAAATTGTGTTTACCTTCTAACATTTTGCCTTACTGTAAAATATTCAGAATTGATTTAGAGGCTTGTCTTAGAACCTTGAAACATAAAAAACCATGATTATTTTGTAGACCCTATTAATGGACCTCTCTATATAATTATATGACCTTGAAAAGAGCATTGTATTATAGAATGTAGCTTTCTTGCTTTTTCTTTCAAATACAGTAAATCCCCATGGTAAGCCATGCTATTAGATTTGGTTATATTTCAGGCAATATGTATCATAAACAAATGGTAGAGATAATAACAATGAAAACACAACACTGGACTATAGACTTCACAAAAGCAAAAGCAATGTCAGATATTTTTGTTTTTATATTTGCAAGACCTAGCATAGAAATCACCCAGAAAAGCTTATGTCGAATCAATGAATGTTGTGTGCAGCAACTAGAGTGGTTTTATAGATATTGCTTTACACAATTAACTATTTCTTCCTCAATTTGGAAAGCACATTTATTTTATACTGGCTTCTTCCTGTCCCTTCCAAGTTTGTTCTATTCTAGGATCTTTATCCTAAATATTCCTTGTACGTATAATGTTCTTCCCCTGTAGATTTTTATACAGTTTGTTCCCTCTCTTTGTTCAAGTCTCTCCTCAAATGTCCTTCAAAAGGTTGCTCCTTGACCTCCCACTTAAAGTCTCTCTCTACTTTGCCCCAAATCATTAGTCTCTGCCACTTTTTCCAAATATATTTTTATTTATAGAATTTATATTGATCAGAAATTAAACACTTATTGTACACATGTGTATTGTCTGCCTCCTTTTTTAGAATTAGCATCAGTGTGGGCAGGAATACTGCCTGTACAGATCACTGCTTCTTCCCCAATCTTACAGGAGTGTTCCGAAAGTATTAAGTGCTCATTCAAATTGTTGAATTGATAAACGAATTCCTGATTTTTTTGTTTTATTCATCTCCCAGTGATCCTAGAAGATCTTTGAGAGGAGAAATTAAATCCTATATCTCACTTGTCTGTAGCAGAGTCAGAGTCACTGAGAAAATATTTAAAGTGAACATTTACTGGTTATTTGTTCTAATTCAGGCATTTGCACCTCTCATTTAGCCCTTGAAAGAACTTTCTCAGGTAGATATTATTATTTCCATTTTAATGATAAGGAAATATTTAGAAAAATAAGGAATTTCCTCAGAATATCAAGGTAATAAATGACCAAATGGTACTCAAAACATGTTTATTTCTCAAAATCCTAGGATGTCTATCACTAAGCTATGCTCTATGGAATATGGAATCTTTTACAACCATGCTGACTGCAGAGTTGCATTTAAATTCTATCCTGTCATCAGTAGCAAATTTTTTCAGTCTTCCTAAAACTAAATGGCAATCCATGCTGTACTCAGAAATGCTCTTATATTGGGTACATTCTTTCCACAGTCTCTAAAACTCTCAGACTCTAAACAGCTTCTTTGCACCGAGGGTCTCCCAAATTTTCCTCACCTGTAATTTTTCATTTGGAACACTGTACTACCAAATCTTAACCATCTGAGATAAGCCTGTCTAAAGTTTAGTCAAGCTCTGAGGATTGCTAAGGTTGTCTTGGTCAGCATAAATAGGTGATTGTCAATGTATATGAGTATTTGTAAAGTGGATAATAATTATTCCCTTAGTTAAAATTGATAAATGAATTTGTTTTTTTATTTTGAGGTTGCCTTATGCTGTGATTATTACTGTAGCTTGAAAGATGAAATTATGTTCATGAAGCCCTATGAACATCCCTTTCCTCCATTTCAGAATTTATTATCTAGTGAGGGCTCTTTGGTAGCCAATTTCCTCACCTTGTCAACAGCCCAAAGGACCAACTCTCAAGTGAACACTCCAGGCCTTCTTTATGACAGTTCTGTGCATGGAAAGGATATTTCTGAAAACTAAAATTTGCATACTTCAGAAAACAGCATTTGTTATTGAATTCAATAGCTGTGTTCCTTTATGTTTTAAATATAGAAGTTTACAGGATCTTACTTTAAATCTCCTGGTGGGATTTATTCATTCAACAAATGTGTTTGACAAATATGATAAAAGACAAGAGAGACTTAGCTCAGCAGACATCTGAGGGAATGGTTCTGAGCAGAGAGAACAGCAGTGCCAAGTCCCAAAGGTGAGATCATACCTGGTGTTCTTAGAATAGCAGGAATTTAGTGTAGCTACACCTAGAGAGGGAGGGGAGCAGTATATGCAGAAAGGTAGCGAAAAGTCCTAACCTTTGAAAGGCCTTAATGGACCTTAGGGCCCACGTGGAAGCTAGGGCAACTGCTAACAGATTATTGAGGTAAATTACCCTTTAAAGCAATTACATATTGCAGAAGCAAATATTTTTTTGTACGTGGACCACTTCTCAAATTATATTTTATGAGTTCTGGTTTGGGTATATAATATGTTTCATTAGAGTTGATATAATATTGTAAAACTGGATATCTACAAACAGAAGAATGCAATTGGGTATGCTTTACACAAAAATTAATTCAAAGTGGCAAAGATTTGAAACAACATCTGAAACTCAAAATTCTACAAGAAAACAAAGGGAGACCTCCTTGACATTGGCCTTGGCAATGAATTTGTGGGTGCCACACCAAAAATCTAGGTAACAAAAGCAAAAGTAAACAAAGAAACTGCATCAAACTAGAAAGCTGAACAGCAAAGGAAACAACAGAATGAAAAGGCAGCCTCATAGTTGGAAGAAAAAACTTGTGAGCCATATATCTGACAAGGGGTTAATATCCAAAATATATAACCACATACAACTCAACAGCAAAAAAAAAAAAAAAAAAAAAAAAAAAAAAAAAAAAAAAACCAAAATCTGATTTTTTAAAATAGTTTTTTAGTTGTTGATGGAACTTATTACTTATTTCTTTATTTATATGTGGTGCTGAGAATCGAACTTATTGCCTCACATGTGCCAGGCAAGTGTGCTACCATTGAGTCACAACTCCAACCCACAACCTGATTTTAAAATGGATAAAGGACATGAATAAACATTTTTCCAAAGATTTTTCTTTACTTTTTTATTGGTGCATTATAATTATACATAACAGTGGGAGTCATTATGCCATATTCGTGCATGTACACAGCAGAATTGATTGATCCCATTTCCCAATACATTCCCTTTCTCTCCACCTTTCCCTCCCCTGTATTGCTTTTTGCTCTCCTGATTTCCTCTCCATGATTATTATTGTTATTTTAATTAGTACATTATAACTATATAATATGCAGCATTTATTGTTATATATTCATACTTGGACACGGCATAATTTGGTAGATTTCCCCAGCACTTCACCATGGCCCCCCACTTCCTTCCCTCTGTATCCTCTTACTCTATTTGGCCCCTTTCTATTTTTGTGACATCCTCTTTTTAATTCTCTTTCTTTTTATAATTTCTGCATATAGAAAACATTCAATCCTTGACTTCCTGAATGTGGCTTATTTCACTTAGTATGATGTTCTCTAATTCCATCTATTTACCAGAAAATGACATAATTTCATCCTTCCAAATAAGATTTTTTAAAAAATTTAGAAAAGGTCAATAGATATATGAAAAGGTGTTTATCATCACCTATCATCAAGGAAATGCAAATCAAACCACAATGACATATCACCTCACACCTGTTAGGATGACTATTATAAAAAAGAAAAGAGATGACAATTTTTGGTGGGGCTATGAGAAAAGGGAATTCTAGGACACTGTTTATGGGAATGTAATCAGTGCAGTAATTCTGAATAGCTGTATGGAGGTTACTCAAAAAAAGTAAAACCTATTACCCTGCAATTCCTCTGCTGGATATATATCCGAAGAAAATAATATCAGCACCTCATAGAGAAATCTTCATTCCTATGTTCCTTGTGGAATTGTTCACAATAGCTGAGATATAGAAACAATCTATGTCAACAAATGAATAAATAAAGAAATTGTGATAGATATAAATATGCATAATAAATATCACTCAACCTTTTGAAAGGTGAGAATTCTGCCATTTGTGACACAATGAAATAAGCCAGCCACAGAAAGAAAAATATCTCATG
This sequence comes from Urocitellus parryii, assembly GCF_045843805.1. Classification (NCBI taxonomy): domain Eukaryota; kingdom Metazoa; phylum Chordata; class Mammalia; order Rodentia; family Sciuridae; genus Urocitellus; species Urocitellus parryii. Next base: position 82,148,227 of record NC_135540.1, read on the forward strand.
ATCTGACAAATGAAATCTGAAAAAATAGTTGATTATAACAATAGAATGAAATGATTACCAAGAGTGAGTGTAGAGGGAGAAAATGGGGCCCTGGGTTCACCCTTTGTTTTGAAAAGACTCTCTTTTCAATGTTGAATTGACTTTGCTTCTTTATAAAAAGAATCCCATTAGACTGTATAATGTGACTATATATACACACTCTCTTTTGTTCTATTGATCTATATACTTTTACCAACACTATGATATGATATCTTGAACACTAAGTCTTGAAATCAGATGGCGTAAATTCTTTAGCTTCGTTCTTGTTCAAGATTCTTTGGCTACACAAGACTCTGCATTGTTGTATATATTTTAGATTGGTCTGTGAATTTAAAAAACTGATGGAATTTTTTCAGGATTGTATGGAATTTGTAGACCAATTTGAAGAGAATAGACACTACTAAAATGCACAAACTTTGTATGTATTTTAAATGTACTTCTATTAACTTTTGTCTTTTTAAATTACAATAACTATTTTTTCAGTATAATGGTTTTATATATTAGTGCAAAATTTATTCATAAATATTTCATATTTATGATACTTCTGAAATGGTGTTTAGCTTCACTTTCTGTTTTCTATTAGTCTACAGATATAAAAATTGATTTTTACACTATTGTACAACCTATGACCTCATTATATTCAATTATAAATTCTAGTACTTTTCATTTTAAAGATTTCTTAGAAAATTTTGTTAATAATAATTTTGTTTATGACTAAAATATCTCACTTTTCAATTTGTATGTTTTATATTTCTTTTTCTTGCCTTTTGCATTGTCTGGAACTTTCAATATAAACTCTGTTAGACAGTGGTGTTCTTGGCTTGCTCTTTAAGAAAAAGTATTAAACATCTTAGCATTTAATATGGTATTAGCTATAGATATTTTTAGATGATCTAGTGAGGTGAAGTCCCTATCATTTCCTAGTTTTCTGATCAAATGTTATTGTAAATAAATATTGCTTTTGTCACCTTTTCTATATCTGTTAAAATGATAATATAGTGTTTTAAACTTTATTCTGTAAGTATGACGAATTACATTGTTGGATATTCCCATTTTCACTTAACCTTGTATTCACAGGATAAAATTCATTTGCACAATATATGCTATTCTTTTATATATTTCTCTGTTGAATTGTATTGAGGGTTTGACACCATGTTCATGGAAAATTTTTTTATATTTTTATTTGGCTTTGATACCAGGGTTATGCTAACTTTTATAAATGATTTGACAAGACCATCTTCTCCTGGTATTCTATGAATGAGCTTCAGGTATTTCCTCTTTAAATCTTTAACAGAATTTACTAGTATAACCATTTGACATTCAGTTTTTCTTGTGAGATGTCTGCTTATAAATCTTAGATAGAGGTGGGCCTGGTTGTATTTCCCAAGAAATCTCCTATTTTACCTAAGACAGTGAACTTATTAACATACTGTTCAAAATATTTCACTGTTTGTCTATGTAATCTATGTAGGATTTGAAGTAAAATCTCTCTTACTGGTACTAATCAATGTTTCTGTCTTTTTAAATTTTTCTTTCTAGGAGACTGTCAATTTTCTTAGTCCAATGAACATTATTAACTAATGTGTAACTCCATGTATCTATTGTTAAATTGTGTTCAATTTAATAGATTTATGCTTTTATCTCTATTATTTTCTTCCTTCCACTGCTTTTGGCTTAACTTCTTGAACATTTTAAAGTGGAAAACTTGATAGTTGTATTAATAGATTATTGCATTTTTTGCTGTATTTTTAGTTTTAATTTATACATAGTCTTGCACATGAAATGTATCCAATGCATATGTATGTGTAATGATCCATCAGGGTAATTGCATATTACCTTGCATAGTAATATGCATAGTACCTCAAACATATATCATTTCTTTGTGTTGGGAACTTTTAAGATCATCTCTATTAGCAATTTTTGAATATTCAATTATTGGTGTCAACCCTACTTATATATAGTGTATAGAACATTAGGAGCTATTCTTATACAACCACACACCTATACCTATCAACCATCCTCCTTCCATGTCTTTCTCCCCAACACCTTTTCCTGTCTTTAGTAACCACTATTGTAGTATCTATTTTTTGGAGATCAACACTTTAGCTTCCACATATCAATAGAAACATGTAGTATTTTTCTTTCTGTGTTTGATTTTTTTTCACTTAACATAGTATTCTTCAGTTCTGTTCATGCTACTGCAAATGGCAAAGTGTTATTCTTTTATGTGCTCATATAATATCTGTTGGGCACATATATCACATTTCTTTACCCATTCACTGTTAATTTGTACTCGGGTTGACCTTGGCAATTTTGAATAGTACTACAATAATATAGATATCTCCTCAACATATCAATTTCAATTCTTTTGGATATATATTCAGTAGAAGGACTGCTAATCATATGGTAGATTTTTTTCTAGTTTTTTTTTTGACAAAACTATATACTTACTGTTTTCCATTATGGATATACTGATTTACATTACTGACAACAATATAAGGGTGTTAGTTTAATCCATATCCTAACGAGCACTTGGTATATTTTTTCTCTTTGATGATAGTCATCCTGATAGGTGTGAAATGATATGTTGTTGTGGGTTTAATTTGCATTTTCACGATAATTAGAGGTACTAAGCATATTTTCCCTATACTTGTTGGTTATTAGTATATTGTCTTTTGAGACATACCTATTCAGGTCACCCACCTATTTTTAAATTGGATTATTTGAATATTTTTGTCAAATTATTTGAATTTTCTATACATTCCTGAAAATTAATTCCTTTTCAGATGAATAATTTGTATATATTATCTCTCATTCTGTAGGTTGTTTCTTCACTTTGTTGATTGTTTACTTTGCTATACAGAAGTTCTTTAGTTTGATACAATCCTATTTGTTTATCTTTGCTTATGTTGCTTGTGCCATTGGAGTCACATCTAAAAAATCTTTGTCAAGACCAATGTCCTTAAGCATTTTATTTCAATGATTTTCATAGTCTGGGGTCTTATGCTCAAGTATTTGATTCATTTTTAGTGATTTTTATGTGTAGTGAGAGCTAGAGGTTTAGGTTTTTTTTTTTTGTTTTGCATATGAATATCCAGTTTTCCCAGCACCATATATTGAAGACCACTTTCTCCAGTGTGTGTTCCTGCTGTCTTTTGAAAATAAGTTGGTTGTAAACAATGGTTTATTTTTGGATTCTCTATTCTGTCCCATTTTATTATATGTCTGTTTTTATACTTATACCATGTTGTTTTAGTTATTATAGCTTTATAGTATGTTTTGAAGCTGGGTATTATAATCCTTCCAGCTTTGTTCTTTTTGTTCAGTATTCATTTGGCTATCTTAAGTCACTCGTGGCTCAATTCAAATGTTAGGAATGCTTTTTATATTTATGTGAAGAATGTTGTTAGAATTTTAATAGAAATTGCATTAAATCTGTAGATCACTTTGGGTGTATGGACATTTCCACAATATTAGTTCTTCAAATCTAGTTCATCTATGAACACTGGATGTCTTTCCTTTGGATTTTTTTTCCTGTCTTCAATTTTTATCATCAGAATTTTGTAATTCTCATTTTAAAGGTCATCTACTTCCTGTGTTAAACATATTCACAGGAAGTTTGTTTTGTAGCTATTGTAAGTAGTATCGCTTTTATGATTTCTTTCTCAGCAATTTTGTTATTGCTATAAAAAAGATACTGGTTTTGTATATTGATTTTGTATCCTGCAAACTTACTGAATTCATTTATTAGTCTTAACAGTTTTGGGGAGAAGTCTTTGGTTTTTCTAATTATAAAGTAATGTCATTAGAAAACATGGACAATTTGACTTCTTTTTGTACTTTTATACCCTCTAGTTTTTTGTTTTCATTTCCTTATTGCTCTGGTTAAGACTTCTAATAATACATTTAAAAATGATATATACTTTCACCACTCTTATTTAATTTCAGCTTTTTCCTTATTCTATATGATGTAGGCTGTGTATTTATAATACATAACCTTTGATGTGCTGAGGTATTTTTCTCCTATGCCTAATTTTCAAGGATTCTTATCATGAAGTAATGTTGAATATTATCAAATGTGTGGCTTTTTTTCATCATTGAGATGTTCATATGGTTTTATCCTTCATTCTGCTTATATTATGGATTGTGTGTGTTGATTTTTATATGATAAAATATACTTTTATCCTCTAGAGAAAATCCCCCTGATTATGGTGCATAATATTTTTGTTATTGGATTGAATTTGCTAGAATTTTGTTGATAATTCTTTAATCTAAGTTCATCAAAGTTGTTGGTCTATAGAGCTGATTTATGGTAGTGTCCTTGTCTGCTTTTGGTGTCAGTCATAGTGGTCTCTTAAAATGAACTTCCTCATAGTACTGCTTTTGATGTAATCCATAGATTTTGTATATTGTGTTTCCATTTCCATTAATTTTAAGACTTTCTAAAATTTCCCTTTTGATTTTTTCATTGACTCACTTATCACTCAAGAGAATGTTTAATTTCCATGTTTTGTATAATTTATAAAGTTCTTATTGTTGATTTCTTGTTTTATTCCATTTTAGTCAAAGAAGATACATGATATGATTTTCATATTTTAAATTTGTTAAGACTCATTTTTTGGACTAATATATGGTCTATCCTAGAAAATGTTTTCTGTGCTGACGAGAAGAATTAGCTATTAGATGAAATGTTCTGTAAAGATCTATTAAGTCCCTTTGGGTTATACTGTAGATTAATCTTTTTTTTTTTTGGTTGTTGTTGTTGATTTTTGCCAGATGGTCTGTCTATTGATAAAAATGGAATGTTGAAGTCCCCAACCATTATTGTATTAGAGTTACTCCTTTAAGATTTAATAATGCTTTCTTATATTAAAGTATATGCTCCAGCATAGGGAACATATATTTTGTTATTTTCTCTTGTTGAATTGATCCTTTTATCATTAAGAGTGGCCTTATCTCCTTTTGCAATTGTTGATGTAAATTATGTTGTATCTGATATAAATATAGCTACTTATGTTTGCATTTAGTTTCCATTTGCATGGTATACCTTTTTGTATTATTTTCAGTGTATGAGTATTGTTACTAGTGAAACAAGCTTCTTATAAATAGCATATCATTGGGGTTTTTTTGTTTGTTTGTTTTTGTTTGTTTTTTAAAATGAACTTGGTCTCTGTCCCCTAATTGGGGAATTTGGTTAATTTACATTCAAGATCGTTATTGAATAAGCAAAAATATTATGTTTTTATCATTCTGTTAATTTTATTCTGACTGTTATGTATATCCTTTGTATTTTTCTTCCCTTATTGTTGTTCATGTTTGTGGTTTGATTGTTTTCTATATTAGTAGAGTTTGATTATATTCTGTTTCTCTTTTAAGTATTTGCTATACTGTTGAGTTTCATACTTTCATGTGTTTTCTTTATGAAAGCGTTCATCCTTTCATTTCCAGTGTAGGATTTGAATACCCTCAGTTTTTGCTTGATTTCTTTTTCAGTTTTGAAGGAAGGTTTTACTGGATATGAGAATTCCTGATTGACAATATTTTCTTTCAGAAATCTGAATATATCATCCCATTTTTTTTCCTGGCCTTTAAGTTTTCTGCTGAGAAGTCTTCTGTTAGTCTAATGGAGCTTCCCTTATAAGTGACTTGATGCTTTTCTCATGCTGTTTTTGGAATTTTCTCTTTCTTTTGTATTTTTTAACATTTTCTCTGAAGAGAATTTTTTTTCTTGCTTGCTTCTTTTTTTTTTTTTTTTTTTTTTTTTTTTTTGGTCAACTCTATTGGGAGTTCTTTGAGCTTCCTAGACTTAAATATCTATCTCTTTCACATGATTTGAAAAGTTTTCAGCTATATTTTATTGAATAAGTTTCTATGTCTTCTCCCTTCTCTTCTTCTGGAATAACAATAAAAGCTCCTTTGCTTAATGGTGTCAAAAAAGTCTCAAAGAGAGGAAGTGGGAGGAAAGAAAGAGAGAACAAGCTCTTAGACTTTTTAAATGCTATTTAATTTCCAAATACTTTTAATTTTTACATATCTTATTGTTGTTCATGTCTAGTTTAATTCTACTGAGGTAAGATAAAATATTCGGTAACATTTCCATCTCTTTATATGGAGAGAACTTCACTTATGGTCTATCTTCTTAAGCATTCCAGATGCTCTTGAAAAACACACATTATCATTTCTTTTTATAGTTTCATATAAAATTAGTAAGGTCAGATTAGTTGATAATGTTGTTCAGGTAATTTATATGTTGCTTTTTGTTTATTTTTCCAAGAGAAGGGAACTAATTCTGCTCTTAGTTCTTTCTGATTTTGCTTTATCTAATTTGATTTGTTGTTAGGAAAAATACATATTTTGATTATGTCTTCTTGATATATAAATTCCTTTGTTATTATATAATATATATCTAATAACTATTAATATGGTCCTGCCAGCTTACTACATTTAGGTTAATCATTTAAACTGTGTTTTTTTTTATTTGTCATCTTATTTTTATTGTTTTTTTTCTGTGTAGTGATTGTTTCTCAAATTAATGATCTCTATGTTGTTTTGAGTAATGAAACAAAGATACAGTTCTGTTTTTCATTCTGGTAGGGGATATTTTTATTTTTATAAAAATGTTAAAACTTTTAAAATTTCTCATTCTCTGTTAGAAAGAAGACAGTATCTAGTGAATATACAACTTAAAATATTAATACAGTGCCACAAATTACAGTCCCTTCTTCTGTTTCTCAAATTTTATTGTTTTTTTTTTAAATGAAACTTTCTCCCAATCCATTTTAGCAAACATATTATTACCATTTACTACATGGTTGTTCAGTGATAGCCATAGGTCCATGTTTAAAGTAATTTAATGATTCCTGCCACTCCTCTCACACTATGCCCCATGGTTGATTAATTTATATCTTCAAGGTAAATTGAGAACTTAGTTCTGGGCAATGTGCCAGGAACAGATTCAGCAATGGGTAGGGTATCAACTAACTCCCCTACCCAATAGCATCTCCCAGTGTAGTAACTGGAACTTTTACTCAAATGAGTAAAAAAAAAAAAAAAAAAAAAAAAAAAAAAAAAGTTGCTTCAGTTTTCTTGTAATTTCAATAATGTTTATATTTTAAAAATCCTTTAATTCTCTTACTTTTGTTTAGATCTCATTTTAACAGTTCAGACCCTCTATCAGCACTCCAGTCTTACTATTTTCATTTATGTTTCTAGGCATGCTTACTTGACATTTTAAATTTCTTTTCTATTTAATTTTCATGGTTTCACAAGCAGCATGCTTCAGTTTACCTCTGAGTAAAGGATCTCCCCTGTCTCATCTACTTTATTCACCCCCATGTATTTGTTTTGAACATTTGGATTTGTGCTTGTTCAATGGTGTGTAAGTTTGAAATGCTAGGGGAAATAGACAATGGAATCCACTCAAATTTTAAAAGCTTAATTATGTTTCTAATGTTCTCTACATTGTCAAGCACATTTTGTTGAATCCCACACAGTTATCAGGAAGTTCTTTTTTTTCTGTTTATTTGCTTAAAAAAGCATGTGTGGAAAGAATGTTTAAAGCATTATCCTCAATTGGTGTCCTTACAATTCTCTTTCCAGTCACAAGTCATTACTCCCACTTTTCCCAGTTTTCCTGTGAGAAGGCATCCCCTGAGATATGGATTCTTTTTTTTTTTTAATGAGTATTCAAATAGTCAAACCGGAATAATAGGGAAATTCTAAAGGGTAAAAAACTTTGTTTCACTTGTACGACAGGAATCCCTGAACTTCCCATGGTAGGCTATGAAACTAGTTTGCTGACTTGTTCTTTTGTGAAAAAAGTGGGGAGAGGGAAAGAGTTACAGTGGATACCTTTAAATTTCCCTTCAGAAAATTAAGTGGTTTATCATGGCCTGGGTAAGACTGCTTCCAAAGACACCTGGAAGGAAATGCCACCTAAGGTACCTTCCACAAAGTATTTTACAGTTTTATAATTCACATATACTATATTACAATATGTATTATAAAATATGTAATTTGCATTATGTAATTATCTTGATAAAAACTCATATTTTTGGAAGCTTTGCAAAGTATATTAGTATATTAAATACTTCATCAGGTTTTGTGAAACTAAATCCAGATATCTTTATTAAACTTTTTCTCCAAAATTGGTGGGATTTTTTTTAATTTGTTTTGTTTTTATGATTCTGGAGATCAAACCATGAATTTGTGCTAAGTGGTCATTAACTATAACCTTATCCCTCTTTTCTCAATTGACCTTAATTTACCTCTTTTCTGCACAAAATATCGAATGACATTTTTGTTGTTTTTCTAGGAAACTCAGTTGGGGGACTTGATGTGGGAAAAATGCTTCCTTTAAGGCCTTTGCCTTTGAGATCTGAGTTAATAGTTCAAAAAGAAATAAAGAGGGTGGCAGAAGACTCCTCTTGTTTTTGCACTTGAATATTGACCAACTGGAACACACAAACCCAGACTTACATCCATATGGAAGAAATGCCCTACTTAAAAAATTCTGTCTTTATATACAAGCCCAACTCTAAAAGAAAAGGAATATGTGACTCCTTGTCCTCCAAATTTTTTACCATACCCTGGATCATTTTTAAATATTAATACCACTGTATGCCATTTTAATGCTTAAAATTTCCATTTTAAGTAAAAATGCTATTATAAGTTTACTCTAAAGTATTAATTGTTAAAAAGAAAAGTCTGATTCTAAAGATATTTCTGAAAGCAAGAGGCAGAAATCAATGCAGGATTACTGACATCATGAGGTAAGTGAACAACTCTGGATACTTAAAAGATAAAATCCCCTCAAGATAGAGGTTAAGAGACTGCTCCAAGGACAAACTTTCCTGATGACTAGGGACAGACAGATGTGAGTGGTGGGAACATGAATTTTCAGGGAGCAATTCCATAAAATAAGCTCGCTGTGCTAACCCCCACATGCTGTATCTTTTAAAAAGAAATTTACCTGTAGCCTTGTCTGGCTTATAGAATATGTTGCATTCCTCGGCAAACTACCTGCTATCTGAAGGAAAAATGCAGGCCCTAAAATACTAATAAGAAGAACACAAATTATCCTGAAGTGTGTGTGTTGGGTGGAGGGAACTTTAGTGATCTTTACACAAACCAGATCCCAGAACTCAGAAAGATGAGGATAATTCTCCCTATCCATGAAATCTGTAAGAACAGGTTCCAATTAGAACCAGTTGACATGGGCCAAAGTGACTTAGAGTTGTCATAGCAATGAGAACCTGAAATTCTGATATCATCCAGCTGTCAGTCAAGAGTCAAGAGATGGATGTGGGTGCCAAGTGCTATACTGAAAAGGAGTGGTGAGAGTGAACATCTTTTCTTTTTCCTGATTTAAGAAGAAATGCTTTCCAGTCATCCAATTCAGTCTAATGTTGTCATTGGGTTTTCATATATAGCCTTTATTATGTTAAGGTCAATTACTTCTATTCCTACTTTCTTTAGTTGTTTTTTCTTTAATCATGAAGTGGTGATAAATTTTCAGACTTTTTCCTGCATCTATTTATATAACCATGACATTTTTGTCCAAGGTACTATTAATTTGTCAGTACGCTTATGGATTTGTGTGTGTTGACCATCTTGTATCTCTAGAAAGAAACCAACCTCATCATGGTGTATGATGTTTTTGATTTGTTGTTGAATTTAGTTTGCAGGTATTTTATTAAGGATTTCTTCATTATGTTCATTCAGGACATGAGTTTGTAATTTTATTTCTTAATGGGTTTATCAACATTTGGTATCAGGTATCAGGGTGATACTGAATTTATGGAGTGGGTTTGGAAGTATTCCATTTTTTTCTATTTCATGAATGTTTTGAAAAATATTATGGTTTAGATATGATATGTTCCCCAAAAGCTCATGTGTATGATAGTAAAAAAAAAAGCTTAGGGTGAACTGAATGGGTTATTAACCTAGTCAGTATGTCAATCCACTGACAGGCATTAACTTGAGTGATAACTGAAAGCAGGTAGGGTATGGCTGGAGGAGTTTGGCCCTTGGAGGTATGCCTTGGGGGTTTATATATATGACACTTATATTTTGAACCACTTTCCTCCAACTCTCTCCTCTGACATGATGTTCTGCCTCTCTCAAGCTCCAAGAAATGGAGTTGGCCATCTATGGACTGAGATTTCTGAAACCATGTGTCCCTAAATAAATTTTCCTCCTCTAAAAATTGTTCTTATCAGATCTTTTGGTCCCGGTAATAAACATGCTGACTAAAATAGGGAACATTGGTGTTAGTTCTTATCTTAAAATCCAATAAAACTCAGCTATAAATCAGTCTGTCTGGGCTTTTGTTTTTGGGAGGCTTCCTATTACTGCTTCAATCTCATTGTTACTGGTTTGTTTAGGTTTACTATTTCCTTTTAGTTCAGTTTTGATAGATTATATGTGTTTTGAAATTTATCAATTTCTTCCAGATTTTCCAATTTATTGGAATATAAATTTTCAGAATAGTCCTAATGATTCTCTGTTATCCATTTAATATATCCATTTTAATCTCTAATATTATCATGTCTCTTCTCTTTTGGTTAGTTCAGCTAAGGGTATATCAATCTTCTTTATCTTTGCAATAATCAACTCTTGGATTCACTAATCCTGTATTTTGTTCTCTTTTAATTTTTTATTTCATTAATTTCAGCTCTTGTCTTTATTATTTATTTCCTTCCAGTTGAGTTGGGTTTGTTCTCATTTCTCTGAGATCTTGAGATACATAAGTAGGTCATTTAATTGAGATGTCTCTGTTTTCTAAAATATGGGCTCTAAACTTTTTGTATTTCCATTTTCATTTTTTTTTGAGAGAGAGAGAATTTTTTAAATACTTATGTATTTATTTATTTTTAGTTTTCAATAGACACATCATGTTTATTTTATTTTAATGTGGTGCTGAGGATCGAACCCAGTGTCCCACAAATGCCAGGCAAGCGCATTACTGCTTGAGCCACATCCCCAGCCCCTCCATTTTCATTTGATTCTAAACATTTTAAAAATTTCCCCTTGATTTTTTCAATGACTCATTCATTATTCAACAGTGTGTTGTTCAGGGCTGGAGATGTAGCTCAGTGACAGAGTACACAAATGCTATACACAAGGCTCTGGGTTTTAGCTCTAGCAACAGAAAACAAACAAAAATCAACAAAAGTATATTGTTAACTCTCCACGTAGTTATACAGTTTCTGTAGTTTTTCTTGTTATTGATTTTTAATTTTATTCCATTATGGTCTAAAAATATGTAAGAGTCTACTTAAATATATTTTAAAAAATTTTCCAATACTTTCTTTGGGTATTAGTAGATAAATAATTTTTGAAAAAGTTTCATGAGTGGCTGAAAAGAAAGTATATTTAGCTGCTGTTGGATGAAATATTCTATCCACGTCTGCTAAATCTATTTGACTTGTAGTAGAAATAAAATTTACTGTATCTTTGTTAATTTCTGTCTGATCTATCTGTTAGTAAGAGTGATATATTAAAGTCCTTGCTATTATTGTGTTGGGACCTATCCATAACTTTATGTTGAGTAATGTTTATTTTATAAAATTGGGTGCATTGACAGTTGGGTCATAGTATTTATGTCATTATATCTTCTTGTTTGATTGTTCCCTTTACCATTATTTAATGACCTTCTATGTATCTTCTGACAGATTTGGACTTGAAGTTTACTTTGTCAGACATGAAAGTAGCCACTCCTGCTTGCTTTTGAAATCCATTTTCATGGAATATTATTTTCTCTCCTTTCATTGTCAGTCTGTGATTATCTTTTCCTGTGATTATCTTTTCACAGAAAAAGAGAGATCTTGGAGGCAACATAGAGTTGGGTCTTTTTTGTTTTTTTTAATTCAGTCTGATAGTCTGTTTTTGAATTATAGAATCATACATTTACTCTCAGTGTTATTATAGAGAGAGGTATATTACTTTCTATCATTTTATTTCTAATGCTTGAATCATTGCTAATTCTCATTTGCTTATCTATTCTAATGAGACTTATTCTTTCCCATACTTTCTTAATTTTATCTTCCTTTTCTTGTGTATAAGATTTCTTTAAGTACCTTCTGCAATCCCTAGTAATCATGAATTCCTTTAGTTTATGCTTATTTTGGAAGATGTTTATATCTTCTTCAATTCTGAAGGATAAATTTGCTGGATTTAAAAATCTGTATGAACAATTATTGTAATTTAGGGATTGAAATATGTCATTCTATGCCTTCCTGGCCTTTAGATTTTCTCTTGAGAAATGTGGTATTATTTTGATAAATTTCCCTGCTTCTGAGCTATGGTGCTTCCCTCTTAGAGATTTTAAAACTTTTCTTTTGTCCTGAATTTTGGACATTGTGATTATATCATCGAGTTCCTTTTTGGTCCTGTTCATTTAGAATTCCAAATGCTTCCCATCCCTGCATATTCATATCTTTCTCAAGATTAGGGGAAATTTCTGCTATTATTCAATGAATAAATTTCCTATGCCATTGGTCTGTATCTCTTCTCCTCCCATGACTCAATAATTATGAGTCATGTTTGGCTTTTAAATTTCCCAAAGCTCATTACAGTCTGTTCATAGTTACTTATATTTTTTCTTTATTGCTATCTGACTGTTCCAGTTCACTTTGTCTTTGAACCCTGATATTTTTTTTCTTCTGCCTTATATAGTCTATTGGTAAAACTTTTGATTGGATTTTTTATTTGACTGTTGAATTTTTCATTTCCAAGATTTCTGTTTGGTTCTTTTTCAGAATCTCTGTTATTATTGAAATTCTTTTTAATATCCTGTATGTCCTCCCTCAGTTAATTTTTTAGTTCTCCTTTTAATTTATGGATCATTTTAACCATCAACTTTTAAAATTATCTTTCTGTCATTTCCTCCACTTCAATATTTCTTTCTTTAATTATCAGAGAGTTTTGAATTTTTGGATATATATTATTCCATTGTTTTCTATGTTGAGATTTGTGCATCTGTTGGGATGGATATCTCTTCCAGAGATGTCAGGGAATCATTTTAGTGAGGTTTTTTCCTCTTTGCTTTGTACCCCAGTTCTGTGGTATTTTTCAGCATCAGTATACGGACTCAATATGTTAAAATTACAATGATAAATTCCTAATTGTTTTTAGAAGAGATAATAATCACTACAAACTGTGACTACTTGAGAAAAACCATTCTAACAAACCATAAGACCTTATGGAAAATGTTCTTTACAACTCCATTAATACAAAAGTGCAAAAGGTGACTGAAATTAAAATCAAAATTAAAAAAATAAAATTAATATGAAACTATATAGGGTGTGAAAAGAAGGGAAAGCAGGACCAAAAAATAATGGGAGAGGGAACTGAAAGAGATACAGTATAATTAAAAAAATGAGGTGAATAACAGTAAAAGAGGAAAGAGTATTAAAATGAGAAAGAAAAATATCAGATATTGAGAATAAATCCAATGAATTCACTAAAAATACACCCTATTCTATTAACATATGCAATATCAAATAATGGGGGAGGGAGAACCCAACCAGACAACACAGAAGATAATACAATGAAATAAAAAAAAACTAGCATTGAATAGATTAGAATTACTCAAGTTCTCATGCCTTCCTCACAGACATCTTTCTATCCACCTCTGGCATAAACATAGGCTGCTCTAATAGTCCATGGTGTGCCAAGACAGTAATGTCTTTTCTTTTGACTGAGAAGAAATTATTCTGGAATGTCATAGGCAGATGGCTAAACCCTTCCTAAGCATCCACAACCACTTTACTACTTTCACACTGCCATCAAGAGCAAGTGGCTAGGCAGGTGATGGCAGTGGTAGGTAGTGGTGGGCCTCTGTGGCTTTCAGCTGTGTGTGCCTACATAACTTTAATATGAAGACAGTTGTCCCATGGCCTTCTTAAGATGGTTTCCTCATACTATACCACATCCTTCTTAAGGACGACATGTTGCATGATGTCTTCCTTAAAATGGCTCTCTGATACTGTACTTCAATCTTCTCAAAATGGCTCCCCAATACTATACTATGATTTTCTCAAAATGTTCCCCCAAAATGTTTCTCAAAATGTTTCTCAAAATGTTGCACCATAACCTTTATAAGATAGATCTCTGAAACTGCAACTGGGAATCATGTACTAGGAAGTAGGAATTATCTCCTCAGTGCCAGTGTGCTATGAAGATTCAGTTTCCTGTCTGGATAGCACCTCTGCAAAGTATTTAGATCCCAGCTAGTTGTGTTCTCCAGGTTTCTGCCCCTATTTGTTTTTGCTCTCATCTCTACTTCTGTCTCAGGAGCTAGGTATTCAGCAGTGTGATGCTCTATCACACCCTCTGTTTCCTTGTATAATGTTCTGGGGTTTTCATTTTTCTCAAACTGTTCAAAACTAATCTTTAACACCTTCCCACAATCACACATACCTCGAAGTGTCCCTGTGTTCTTCAGTCATTTTGACTCAATCTGCTGAAAGAGTTGGTGATCAGTTCATCATACTGAAATACTCTCTCTAAGAAGTTTATAATGGTCTCGGGGATTTCAGTCTGTGGTCAATTAACTTCACTGCTTTTGGGTCTGAGTTGAGGAAGGAGGAGAGTGCATGCTTGAGGTGGTCTGTTCATCTCTAGTGGCAAGGGGAAAAAGAGAGTAATAATAATGATTTTTTGCTAGATTCTTAAATATGTGTTGAAATTATGCTACATATGACATTAAACTATGAGAGTAATTACAGCTAGATGATATAATAAAATAGATAAAGTAACTATACATATCTACTTATTAGTTATAATCAGAATATGATAAGAGCAGATGTTATGGAAGAAAGGATCAGTTAATCCATAAAAAGAAATGGTATTATAATAGAAAACTTCTTTACACCAAAAGATACCATAATTAAGATTAAATGGTAAATTTCAGGTTTGGGAAAGATATTGCTAAAACTAATAAAAATTTAGTGTGTATGTTATTATAAAATAGAAAACTCTTACAAATCAGAGATGAAATGATTGTGCATGTTACACTAGTGCCACAGTTGAAAGATCCCTGAAAATATACTGTTATGGATTAAATACCTCAGGGGCAAAATGAATTTCTGGGTTAAGATCTGAAAGGCATGGTATTATTCTTTTTCTTTCCTTTTATTTATTTTTTTTTAAGATACACGACAGTAGAGTGTATATTGACATGTTATACATAGATGGGAGACATCCTATTTTCAAGGTAGAGAGAGGGAGAAAGAAAAAACAAAAGATCAAAAAATCCTGGGCTATTCTGGGTAGTTCTTCCCCATCTCAAGATGTTACATTCCCCAGCAGGGACAGGCCTGGACTTTTCCAAGCATTTTTTCCTTATCTCAGGGTGTTGAATCCCCAACACATACTAAAGTTATTTTTGAGAACTATAACCCTTCAAAGCCACCTGGGAAACTCATCTACACGTCCCAGTTCTTCATTCCACTGACACTCAATTTTGTCAGGTATTTTATCTTTAGCTGTTATTTTGAACGTGCAGTCATGTCTCTCATAACCTGCGCAGGCATGGAAATGGGGTTCCCCTTGATGGAATGGGCTGGCTGAGAAATAATAGCTAAGAACAATAGAACGATGAAAAAAACCACAGGACACAAAAAGTAGTTTCAAGAGTGGGGGAAGGACAGGCACGTCTATCAGAGGGATTGAGCTTATATACTCTGGCAAAATGAAGCTCATTCTTGCTTTCTTTATCTTGGGACATCAAAGGAAGGGATGAAGTTTTAAGGGTGGAGTCTTGCTTCTGGTGTCTGGCAGTAAGCAGGTTGATGGACATCTTGGCAGGTCACACCTGTCTCAGGTGCTATGTGGGCAGAGCTTGAGGGTGAAGTTCAGGTGCATCAGGCAATCAGTCCCTGTGGGGGTGCCACAGGGGTTTTCAATGCCAGACTTATACCCTCATTAGATTACTGTGCACAACATAGTCCACACACAGCAATCTGTGTGTGATAGTCATGTGCCATTATCATTTTAATTTACGTTTTCATGAAGAGTAAAGTTTTCAAGCATTTATTCATACACTTATTAGTTATTCATGCACTTTGTGAAATATCTGAAGTGCTTTGCCCATATTTAATTGGATTGTTGTCTTATTTTTGAGTTTTAGGAGTAATTTGTAGAATATAAGTCTTTTGTCAGATTTACATATTGCAAATATTTTTCCCAAGGTATGGTTTACCTCTCTATTTTCTTAATCATGTCAATTACATCATTCTATCAAAAGATTTGGATGAATTGACATTTAATGTATTTCTTTGTTATTATAATCACACCATATTATTTATAGATGATTCAGGTAATGTATAATAATTTATCTTTCTTGTAAATGAAAGTTTCTTATAAAACTTTTGTTTTCCCTGGAGTTGTTATTTGTTTTACATTTCTACTTGTTAAATCTCAAATATAGCTATCTCTAAATCTTCCCTGATTTTATGCTGGAAATTCAAATCTTCTTGCATTATGTTCAAATGTAGGATTCATAGTCCACACCCTTCCTGTTTTAGTTAGCAGTGTTTCTCTCTAAGCCTGATCTAGTGCTGTCATCCCAGAAATGTTTTATACCCATGACTCTAGGAATCTTCTTCATTTATCTCCTATATGAAACTAGATTTTTTTTAGTTCCCTGAACATCATCCTGTGACAGAGTGAAAATTTTACATTAAAAACTAATTTTTGAATAATTATGTGCTTGATTAGTTTTTCAAAATGTTTTCTCCAACTGACAATACAAGTAGGTGAAAATAATTA
Source organism: Urocitellus parryii (assembly GCF_045843805.1). Classification (NCBI taxonomy): domain Eukaryota; kingdom Metazoa; phylum Chordata; class Mammalia; order Rodentia; family Sciuridae; genus Urocitellus; species Urocitellus parryii. Next base: position 82,165,042 of record NC_135540.1, read on the forward strand.
TTTTCCTTAGAACTGTTTTGGTATTGCTTCATATCCTCCTGGATACCCATGTTTCTGTTGAGAGGTCTGTTTTAATTCTGAACCCATACACTTTTATGATTGTGTGCATGTGTGTGTGCATGAGTACACATGTGCATGTGTTCTTTATTGCCTTCAAATAAAAACTTAGTAATGCTCATTAGTTGATTGATCTTGTCTTTCAGAATTAATAAACTGACGGCTGATCTGAGGGACAGACACTTTAGACACATGGCAGTATGAGAAAAGTTTAAGCAAAAATAAACTGATACTGTTGAAAATTAAAATAACTTAATTTGTTCAATTCCTAAAATTGCTCACTGCAACCTATTAGTAATTGTGATTATATGATTTCCTTACAAAGTCTTCTTTTTTTAAAAGGAAATGTCATGGAGTTCATATCTATGATATTTAAACATGCTATCCTATGCAGAAGTATTAGAGTCTTAAATGGATGACCTCTGAAGTCAATCTGCTTAGTTTTTACAGGTACGATTCTAAATATCTCTGCCAGTTCAATTAGAAATATTAAGAATTTCTTTGGGAAAACAATTTCATTTCCCTGAATAGCTCATCATTTTTCTTCTGGGCTTTTTCACATAGGCTATTTAGGTGAATATTAAAAGTGTGAATAGAAATATTTGTACCCATGATGCTACAGATTGGCATCTTTAAAGATGAGAGATACTGCCAAGTCTATCACTAATCAAGTTTCATAATTTACAACCTGTGCAAACTGTGGGCTGAGAACCACAGCAGTTATTCTGAGCGTTTCTGGGAAGTTACCATCATCCCAGCACCAATTATTAAAACCTCTTGCACACATTAAAGCTATAAAGATTAAAAATATAGCACACTTGTCATTAAATATTGATGACTTCATGTAATATGCATTATATACAAAACAATGTCCTGCCACTCGAGCTTTATCACCACCCTACGGAAAATCGACAAACCCAGAGTCCCACATCAAAGCTCATTTTGGCAAAGCCAAGGAACAACTTCCTCATGCAAAATAAACACAGATGTTCCACACTCAGGCAACTGGCTAAGAGGAGATGGCACATAGGGGGATGCAAGGCTCTGTAAAAGATAATGCCTCCTCACTCAGCCCACATTCTCTTTTGTAGGGGCTGCAGATACTGCTTAAAAAGACTGATTCTGTTGTTTTTAAAAAGGCTGTATTTTCTGACTATGTGGCTGTGCATACGCTGAACTGGTTCTCTTCACACATATGAAGAAGTATACAAACACTGTCTGAGGATGTCAGTTCGGATGTTTTTGAGCTGTAGGGAAGAACTCAATTTCACATGCATCTTAAGCAGTGCCTTTCTTGCCAGTGATTTATTGATCTCTGTCTGTGAGGTATAATATTAATAGCCATATTAATTATAAGAAGGTCTGAGGAAGGAAAAGTTTCTAGCCTCTTCCATTAGCTGACAGTTAATGCTGGGTGGTTCCAAATGACCAGACAGCTATAATTGAGTTCTCTTGGTTCCTTCATTCTCAGCTAATTGCAGTAGAAGATCTTTGCTAAACAAACATTCCTGGGGCTCAGGTGTACGATTCACCAAAACAAAGATAGAGTTGCAAAAGATGAAGGATACATGCTTGAGATTTCTGACATATGTTCTAAAATTGCAGTGATATTCAATTCTGTCCTATTAAAGTATCTACTCCAAATGGGTTTTCCCTCACTCCATCCTGTGCTTGGGAGGATAAGATAGGGTAGTATTAGAAAGAGAAAGTTGGCTTTGGGTGTTAATCTGTTTTGGGACCTAAACAACAAAAAAATTAAAGATTCTACATAAAATAGTTTTGATTCAAAATATATCTGAATCCCAAGGGAATGTGGAGGTGTTTAAACTCTACCCATATTCTGGCAGTATTATTGTCTGGGTTCTAATGAATAATGTATCCTGTTAATCATAATATGAGTAGTAGTAAAAATCCATGGAAAGCATTTTAGGAAATAAATAGCTTCCTGAGAAAACCAAGAGTCTTGCCCACTGATCCTCATCATGTTATATTTAAGTATCTCGCATCATGCAATGACAAACAGAAGTTCTTAGGCTCTGCACCATTCTTCTGTTGTGCTGCAATTATTATTATTATTATTATTATTATTATTATTATTATTATGCTGTCTGTTGCAATGCCCTTTATACTTTTCTAACAATGCACCCTATCAATATCTTGAGCACACATTCCAAATATATATTTACTTACTGCTGTATGAATTATAGATACGTACTACTAGATCAATACAAAATAAAAATTAAAAACAGGTGAGGCAAAGATAAAATTTGGTTTTTTTTTTCATTTTTTGTTTTGAGACAGGGTCTCACTAAGTTGTTTGTAGGCTTGCTAAATTTCCAAGGCTTACCTTGAAATTGCAATTCTCCTGCTTCAGCCTCCCAAATTGCTGGAATACAGATGTGTACTACTGTGTTGCGTAGCAAAGATACAACCTTAAAGACAAATTAAATTTTATTTACTAGTTTAAAAAGTCCTGTATTATAATCTTATTTTGGAATTATTTCAAAAACAAAACAAAAAATGTAATCCATGTGATATGTGTGACTAACTGCTTTTCACATCTGAGAACTCTTATAATACAAAAATTCAAATATCTAGTTCTCAGGAACAGTTGTTTCCATAACATTCCAAACAGTTGTTTCCAGTTGTAATAACTGGCATAGTTAAAGAAACTTAGAAATAGGTCCAGCCAAGCAGGAGAACATTTTTGATGTGATTATTACATCATGATACTCATTTTAAAATTCCATCTCATTTAGGCAAACTATTTATCTTCAAATCTAATAAATTTTTGTCTTCCCTCATGTCAATGTTTTCTATACAAACTAATCAGAATGTGTGGTGTTAATTTTAAAAATTTGCTTCAAAACCCACAAATATTTCTCAAGTGTTTAGCATGCACAGATTTAAAAATCTTAGACAGTTAGCCTTTATTATTCTTGAGTTCTCCATCCACTGATTCAACCAACTGTAGATCAAAAGTATTTGAAAGAAAAATTCCTGTGTATTGAATATGTAGACATTTTTTCTTGTCATCATTCCTCAAACAATACAGTATAACAACTATTTGCAAGCATTCACATTGTTTTAGGTATTAAGAGACTTATAGAGATGATTTAAGGCATATGTAAGCAATGCATAGGTTAAATGTGAATACAAAGTCATTTTATTAAGGTACTTGAGTGTGGAAAGATTTTGGTATTCAGGGAAGGGTGAAAATTCTAGAACCAATCCTTTGTAGAGTCCAAGGCACAATTGTATAAGATTTTTATTTGTACCTGAAACAATCATAAATATGGAACATTTCTAAATATTCATTTTCAATATGTCTTCTCTGTGATCCAAGATATTTTCTCACTTGTTAAAATGTTTTATTTACCCTGAAGGACATAGTAAGATTTTTCTCCACCAAATATCTACTAGATAGCATTTTCTTGTCAGTCACTTGTCATTATAGAAAAGGTAAAAAAAAAAATGGAATGCTTTACTTTTTGTAAAAAAAAAAAGAGTAATTTTAATTTATATTTTAAAATTTTATTTTAATTCTCACAAGTGTTCATGATTTTATCATAAAATAACTATAGTCAATCTTTGTGGACTAAAATATAGTGTGCTATCTCCCAGTCTTTATAAGATCATATGTACATTTTATATTTTGAAAATCTTTTCCTTATACAATATTATTATGAAATATTCAATACATTTTCTATTTTTCATTTCAACTTCTTTTCTGCAATAGATAAAATGATATGATGAATAAATTTTATAAATTGTGCTACTGATGAATTAATCTCAGAATTCCCTCTTTGAATTTCATTTGAAGCAAGCAACTGCTCAGATTTTGGACTTTGAAAATTGGGCCCTTATCAAATATTGTTTTAGGAAATATATTAATTTTACTTAAAAAGTTATTACTATTAAAGTATCTTTTCTCTAGCATAACTTTTTTTAAATTTTTTATTTTGTATCGACGCTGGGGATTGAACCCAGGGCCTTGAACATGCAAGGCAAGCAGTCTACCAACTAAGCTATATCTCCACCCCCTGGCATAGTTTTTAAAGTTGTTTCTAAAACAACTGTGGGGAGGCAGCTAAAGGTAATCTCAGCAATATTCTCTTTTTCTTCACTTCTGATTCCTTGCTCTTTTTTCTCCAGTCCAGGCGATGCTAGGACTTAGGAACAAGTAGGGTTAATCCTGAGACTCTGTTGTTCATCATGTTGATCCTAGCAGAAGGCAGAGAGTTGTGGACGAGCTTCCACCCAGTTCCTCTCTCTGTCCCATCCATGCTTCCTTCCAGGGCCCTGGCAGAGGCTGACAGCCTAACAACTTCCTCAGACCCTCTGTGACAGCTGTGCCCTTTGGTATACTCCCAGACATTAGGAATAAATCATGGAAGCCCACAAAGGAAAATAACAAACATTCTAAGTGGATCAGTAGTCAGAGAGAGGAAGAATAGTCCAAATAACAATGTCACATCTAGTGAATCACAACAATTTTGGAACACAGAGGAATGCATGACTTAAAAAAAAGAAAAAAGAAAAGACACATGCACGCACATATTGCTTTGAAATAAAAATGCAGATGAAATGTGGGAGATTACTGTTGATATTTGTTATTAATCAAGTTGTTATTCACAAAAAAAGTTTCATTTTTTTAAAAAAGTAGGAATTAAACAGGTCACTCTTTAGTCATAATTTAATAAAAATCAGAGTAAAATTAGGCAGTGAAAAAAGTTTTCCTTACAAAGAATTTAAAAATAAATTTAAATCAAAGAGGAAATGAAAAGAAAATTCTGATATTGATAAAGAAAAATATTAATTTGAAAACATATTTGGTAATAAAATCTATACTCAGGAAAATTTACTATTGAAGATGAATGGCCAAAAGGGAAGAAACTGGATTTACAAGAAGTTAAAAAAAATTGCAAAACACATAAAAAGAAACTAATAAAAGCTGAAATTATTTAAATTGAAAATCAATAATTCCAACATACAGTTCTCATGAAAATTTTTAAAAAGTTTTGAATAAGAAAGACATAATCACAGATGTAGAGAAGATTTTTTTTTTAAATTTGATTACTTATTTATAATTTTTAGGCCAGATCTTATTAGATTATCACTGTTTTTCCTTAGAATGTGGCTGATAGGAATATCACAATAAGAGCATAATTTTCCTACTCCTATTCTAGAATTCTTTTATTCTTTTGGTGGGGGAGGTACCAGGTATTGAACTCAGGGAAACTTGACCAGTGAGCCACATCCCCAGCCCTATTTTGTATTTTATTTAGAGACAGGATCTCTTTGAGTTGCTTAGCACTTTGTTTTTGCTGAGGCTGGCTTTGAACTCTTGATTCTCCTGCCTCAGCCTCCTGAGCCACTGGGATTACAGGCCTATGCCACTGTTCTGGCGTCTCTTATTCTTAATGCTACTCCAATCAAGCTTTTGTTGATTATATCCTCAAAACTGCTCTTGTAACATTATTATACCTTTGTTTTAATTTTAATTTTCCAGTCTGCATCTTTTCTGATCTCTTGGAAAGATTGGGCACAGTGAATTGCATCTTTCTCCTCCAAACACTTTTTTTTTTGCATGAGTTCCAAGACGCTGCACTCTTCCAATCTTCCTTCCACCTCACTGGCTATTTCTTCTCAGCCTTCTTACTAAGTTCCTCTTTACCTTTCTAACTTCTTTCTGTTAAAATGTACTCTGTCCACTCATTTTCACTACCTTGTCTGATCTCCTGGCTTTAAATACCACGGAATTTTCCTCTCTCTCTCTCTCTCTCTCTCTCTCTCTCTCTCTCTCTCTCTCCCCACACACACACACACACACACACAGGCCTGCACATGCACACATACACACACGTCTAATCTTTCTCCACTTTCTGTCTTTCCCATTTCCATCCTTTTATTTCATGGAAAGAAACCACTGACATTGCCTTCAACTCTTGTCTTTCTCTAGCATCTCATTGTCCAATTTGTCAGAAAATTCTGTTGTCCCATTTTGAAATTATACCTAGAAACACTATCTAAACTGCTACCATTCCTGGTTCAAGACATCATCATCTGTATAGCAGGTTGTTGGAGGTTTCCTTTTGATACTTTTATCCCACCTGGTCTGTCCTCAAAACCACACCCAGAGATTTTTTTTAATTATAAAAGGATAACTCAAAACTCATGATTTCTTTACTCAAAACTTACAATGGCTTAGCCTTTTGAGAAAAAATTCATATACTCATCTCCAAGTAATCTCTATTTGGAAATATGTCCATTCTTTTAGACAACTATATAAATTATACAGGAGCAGTCACTAAGGTTTTCACTAAAATCAGCATAACTGTACGAAATGATGTTCAATTATGAAATCTTACCTTGGAAAGAAATTTATGGATTACAATGAGGCTTGCAGAGTGTAGGCTAGAATTAATTATGAAAACATAGGGAAAGCACATTACAAACTGTAATATATTATGCAAATATGTTAATTCATTAATTCAATTTAATTTATTCAGTACCTTTTAAGGGCAGGACATTAGTTCTGATGCTGGAGAAAGTTACAGATGCTGGAGAAAGAGCAGCACAAGATAAAGTTTCTGTGTTTCTGATTTAATTCAGTCCTCTGATTTTACAGAAAAGATAAGTATGTCCATTAAAAACCAAAGAACTGGCCCACGTTCTAGCTTCAATAATGCAAAGTTAGGACCAGAGATGAGGCCTCCTGGTTCTTAATATGCTGTTCTCTCTCTATGGTATTAGAATTCTTCTCTCACACACTAAATTGAAGTTGCAATATATTGGGATTTGCATTTTTATAAAAACACAAACTAAAACAGAATCACATAAATAGGCATCTGGTGTTCAGTCTTTCTAATGCCCCCAAATCCCTAATGGGTACAGGCATTCTTACACAGTGAATGGAATAAATATAGCACAAAGTAGAAAGTTACTAAAGTTAAAGATGCTAAGAACTATAATTTCAGAACTTCTTATGCAAGTGAAAGCACATATGTAGCACTATCCCTCCCTCATAATAAGCAATTAATATGATAGTTCTGATACTGCATATTTTCTTATTTAATTATCACAATAGATCTATGGGGTGAATTCTATTATTTTCCTAATTTTCCATTATGAAAGGGAAGCTTATGGAGGTTAAATCATTTGGCCAAGGTCACAAAGCTATCAGACAGAAAAGTAAAGACAGAAATTTAGATTTTTCTGATTTTTAAAAACAGCACCTCCCAAAAAATACATTTCTAACTCCCTTGAATTGTAAACTAAGGCTATTTTTACAATAAATGTTTGCAAAAGCTGCCTGAAGGAATTGAAAATTTTCAGGCCAATGCAAAGGATCTATTTCTAATTACAATTGGGTAAGTTTTCTTACAAAAGTTTGATTTATGTCTTTTCTTTTGCTGGAAAATGTAAATGTTAAAAATAAATATAGAGTGGGCTGGGGATGTGGCTCAAGCGGTAGTGCGCTCGCCTGGCATTTGCGAGGCGCTGGGTTCAATCCTCAGCACCACATAAAAATAAAAATAAGATATTGTGTCCACCGAAAACTAAAAAATAAATATTAAAAAAATTATCTCTTTCTCTCTCTCTCTTAAAATAAATAAATAAATATAGGGAACTTTCTCTTTTAGAAAGATAGGCTAGCCACAATTATCTGCATTCTTCCTGTTGGTGCAGCTAAAAAACACTCTGCAGAATGGAAAACAAACATTAGGAGATGCTGACATATAAAAAGAAGAGAGGCTGACTAGAGGACTCAAGGCTTGAAGAAGGACGTGGGGTGAGTTCCTAAAGTTTCCTTTTTGCTCAAACATCCTGGACTTGAAACTAAAGAAATCAGCTATCCAGAAATTCTAATGGGTATAGACAGACAAAAATAAATAAATAAATAAATAAATAAATAAATAAATAAATAAAGCCTTTTCTAGTTAAAGGAACAATAAAGGAGCACCCTGTTAAGACAGAAAACTTTTTAGACAATAATCGTTCGACTTCAACCAGGCACCATAAAACAAATCAGCCAAACAACAAAACCAATGACCCTTCCCTCAGTTTTCCCAGGAAGGGCCTAGTTGGTGGTTCGACTTCCACTCTCTTGAGGCTGGGATGGAGTTCTCCAATCTCCCTGCAGTGGAAGGGCTGGGGTTTCCATCCATAGCAGCTAGTAATGAGAGACACTCCCCTACTTTCCACAAGTCAAGTGTCACTGGAGACCACATGGAAAGTCTGGACTTCCATTCTTGCTTTGAAGTATGAGGTACTCCTCCTTCTTCCCTCTTATGATGTCAAAGGAGGGCTCCTGGAGAATCATGATTCTTGGTACCACCCAGAAGTAAGGAGGCCACCTGTCCTGCTGAAACTCCCGTCCCATCCAGGAGTAGGAAGGAACTCCCTCTCTCAGATGTCAGTGGAGGCCAAGTTAGAAGCCCAAATATCTAATTCCACCTATCAGTAATGATACATGGTACCCATCCTTTTCCTCTGCCTGAGTGGTGTGAGAGAAAAGAGAAGTCATATTTAAAAAAAAAAAATTAAAAAGTCTATTGTAGCATTGTATGAAAATGTTCAGATTTCAGTAGAAAATCACATACACCCAGAACCTGGGAGATCTCAAACTGAATATAAAAGTAAACAAAAAGATGACAACACTGAGGTGAAAGAGATGTTATAATTATCAAACAGATTTTAAAGCATCAATGACTTTAATAAATGCTTCAAGAAGCAATTATGAATATGTTAGCAACAATAAAAAGTAGCCCTAGCCAAGAATGTGGATGATTGAAAGAACCAATGCAAGTTTTGTGACTTAAAAATACAGCACCCAACAAGAAAATGAAGAGGACAATAATGAATCAGCTGGAAAGCAGGGAATAAGAAGCTACTCAATGTGAACAATGGGGGAAAAACAGAATGAGATAAAGAGAGCAGGGTGGGAAAGTATGTGAAGAATCAATGGCTGAAAACTTCCCAGATTGGAAAGCCACATAAAGATACAAATTCAAGAGGCTGATCAAGACCAAATAGGATAAACCCAAAGAAATTACCCCAGACACTCCGTAACCTAATGCAATGGGTTTGCCTAAGGAGATAAAAAAGTGAAGAAAGGTTTATCACTTGCAGAAAATAAAAACACTGGGGCTAATTCCCAGAGCAGTATCTAATCAAGGAGCTTTTATTGGGGAAACTCAGACATATATTCATATAAGAAAGACTGCTCAACACATGTAGAAGTGAACACATTCCTGAGCATGCTCAATTTGAAGTCAGACTTCTCCATACATTGCATGTCCAAAAACTGGCAGTCCAGTATGCCTCTGGTGGAGAATATAGTTTTATAATTAGCAATGTTTATTCTGGGTGGGGGGTCAAAGTGAGTTCTCAATTTTCATTGGTTCCTCAAAATTTTCTCTGGAGAAATTTATCTGAAATAAATCCAAACCACCACCAACAAAAACAAATTTGAAGCACAGTAATAGTCATTTAAAAGGACAGCCACTCTTTCCTCTCACAAGCATATGTAAATGTCTCTAAAAACACCTGCCTAGTGGCTAACGATATCATAATTAAGATTCTGAAAACTAAGGAAAGGGGAAATCTATTGAAGGCAATGAAGGAGAAATATCACCTTTCCATCAAGTTAAACAAATGGGTTTCTCACCAAAAACCATGGAGGGAAGAAGTATGTGAACATGAAAATACCCTATGACCCAGTACTTGTACTGTGGGCATTCATCCCAGAGTAATGAAGACCCACATTCACAAAATTACCTGTATACACAAGTTGAAAGTAACTTGCAATAGGCAAATAACAGAAGCCACACAAATCTCATTCAACAAGTAAATGGTTAAACACATATTGATATATTCAAGTCCTGGAATACTGTTTAGCAATACAAAAGAACAAATTTTGATATGAACAACATAAATGAATTTCCAGAAAATGATACTGAGAAAAAAAAAAGTCAATCCTAGTAGGTTGCATACTTGATAATTCCACTTACATACATTCTTGAAATGATGAGTATAGAAATGGATAACAGACCAGGGGTTCCCAAAGGTTAAGGGGATAGAGTGGGAAGAAGAGGGTGTGGCTAAGAAATCCTGTGGTGATGGAAGTGGTCTTTATCTTAACAAAGCAATGTCAGTATCCTGTTATTTTGTCCCATAGTGTTGCAAAATATTATCATTTGGGCAAAGGGTATTATTTCTTACAAGCATATGTGAAATATAATTACCTCAAAATAAAAAAAAAAGTTTTAATTATACAAAGCAAATTTGGAAGGCAAGCAATATAAACAAGAAACCCATGTGTCTTTCTAAAATTTATATATTTTAGTACAATGTATAATAACATGGTCAGGGACCGTAAAGAGAAGTCAGAACTGACAAATACTGTAGACCCTAGGTATGCACTTAATTAACTATAGTTCATTAACTGTATATAGGGCAAGGCACAAAGTATTTTCCCCTCAACCCTCTAATCAACTGACTCTTCCTCCAAAAATGGAAAATGGTCATTGGAACAAGTAACAGAAAGTTTAAACCATGGATAATTCATCATTCTCAAGTCTCTGAACAAAAGACAGAATGTAAGTAATTTTCAGTTTTCAGGCCTAATTGAGTGTCATTTAGTGATCTGGTTCTTTTTATTTGAGGTATAATTCAAAAGTAATTTCTCTTAGGTGTGAGAAGCACAGACAAAGAAAGTCTTTTCTACTGCACTTCTGAGTGTTCATTACTGAAGATTTTTAAACCCTCCAAGGGTTTGCTTTGAAGCTTTGTGTTTCAGAGCCAGTTTGTCTCATGGTGTGTAATCGCTTTCTCATATCATAGGATTGAGAACTGCTGAGGATCCATCAGGCAAATGACAGTGACATTACACAAATTAAAATAATAGTTTAGGTAACTACTCTTTCCTTTCATGATCATGCAACATGCAATAGCTCAGGTGCCATTTCAATCTTTATTCTTGTGTCATTAAGTCTTAACAACCACTTGGGAGGTAAACATGTGTACTACAACTTGCACCCTGAAATGATTGTCTTGCTAGTATTCATTCCTAGGTATGAACCTGTGCCACACTAAGCCCCAAGTGTCTGCACCTTGCACATGGCCCTGAGTGCGTAAGATTGTAAGCACTGTGTCAGAGATACTGTGTCCTTATGACCATAGTGTCCTCATCACTGGTCATAGTAACTCCTTGGAGAAAAAGCTGAATAAATGTTACTGGAATGCTTGCTAAACAGCATAAACATGTGAAAGACATGTAATATAAATTCTGTAATAGAATGATGACTAATTTTGTGGACTGAAGTACCAATTTAAAGATTAATTCATTTCCACTTTGAGTGCCTGCTGTATGCCAGACCTAGTTGTTAGATTTCATGGTTATAATGATTGGCAAGAGTGATACAGTTTTTGTATCCAAAGCTCTTATGGTAAAGGTAGCATTCAAATATGCTCATTCTTCCATGCTTTTGCACAGCATTCTTTGATACTCTGAGAGGACCTTAGACACATCCTTTCCTGGATGTCCAAAGAACTCTTTAAGTATTACCTTTGCAGCAATTATGGCAATGAGTTAAAATAGTACATGCACATGTCTAGTGGCCAAAATTTATACCAGCTATTCTTTCCTTTTTTCAATCCTACACTGAATACTTCAGTTAAAAAGCTATGAATTTATCGATAAAGTATAGTCTGAATCCATCTGATTTTATCTCCACTTTTACTTCCGTAGTCTAAGACACCATCAACTCTCACCTGGACTGGCATCATAGCCCCCTAACTCCTCCGGACCTCTGTCCTTGTCTCACTGCAGGCTGTGCTCCACAGAGCAGCCTTCCTGATTCACCAAACGTACAAATGAAGCCGTACCACTTCCTAGTCATGGGCTTCCTACCTGCTGGAAATAAAAGTCAAACTCTTTATCCTGGATTAAAAATATTTGTGTTATATGGCTTATTTTTGCCTGCATCTCATAAATATGGGCTGCCTTTCAGTTGCTTGAGCAAATCAGTTTCTCTCACCTTGGGCTTTGCTACTTGTGGTTGTTTCTAACTGGAATTTTCTCACTAACCTCTTATGGCAGACTCTTTTGTGACCCAGATTTCCACCCACCCTCTCAGAGAAGCCCTCCCTGTATACTAAATGTAAAGCTGAGAATCATTGTTTATTATATTATACAATTTTCCATTTTATTTTATTTTTTGCATATTACTCACTGCCATCTAATATTTGCATGCTAAAATATCCTTTGTTGTATTTTTCTCCCAGTAGAATGTATATCCATGAGAGTAGAGACACCCTATTTCTTGGTCATCATTGTGTTTCTCATGCCTAGAATCCCTCCTGGTGAATAGTAAGAACTGTATAAATTTTGAATTGAACTGTCATGAGCATGTCTGTGTCCTCCCTGAGCTATGAAAATTCTTGAGGGAGGAACATACCTATCTATTTGTGCATTTAGGATAAGAAACATCTGGCAAAAGTTCTAGAATGATTCCAAGCCGATTGATATATTTTATAAAATTCTGCTATACTTAAAAAAAATCTGTTTGTTTTACAAAATTTTTGAAAGTCTCTCATCTTTCTCTTAGCAATTCTTACCCACTTGGGGGCCTTCTATATCTCATAGTGAATAAACCCAAGGCTCTGCTCTCAGCACTGAATCCACTCCAAAACCAGAACAAATAAACAAAAAGATCAATGAAAACCATAGCAAGATGAAGTAAAGAAAAAGCATCATATATTTTAGGTTTATTTTAAGTCACAGTATATAGATTCTGGGTGGTATGTTCTGATTTTTTAAAACACCTTAATAATGCCAAACTTATATGCACACATTTTTCTCCACTTGTGTGTTTGACCATCAGGCATCTGTAAATGAGCTCCAGCTGACATATGAAGTTTACTACATGTCATCCTATCTTTCCTATATAAAATATTTGGGTTTTCTTATTACCAACTATGATATATGTTGTTTTTCAAACTCTCTATCATCTCTGAATAAGAATATTGTTCTAGGTATCTTTAATTTGCCTTTTCACATTCACTTTTTACCACATTTTTCTTTTTTTTTTAATTCTTCTTATCTTCCATGGGAGCCTCACTTGTATGGATCTTGACAGGTTCTCAGGTCTTCTAATGTTCCATGGGTTCAGCCAATGGGGAGCCAAAGAAGAAGTTCAGGGGGAAGTCAGAGAATGAAGTCAGCACCACATTCTTCTGATTTTCTCCCTCAAGGAAACCCAGCTCTGCCCCGGTCACTGCTCTCTGTTCACCAATTCCCTGCCCTAAATCTCAGATTGCCACACTACCTGTCATGGTTCCCCCATTTTAAACCTCTATAAAGGGGCCCTTTCTAAGCACACTCTTTCAATTATCTTATTTGTAGTGAGCTGTTTCATGTTGGACTTCTGACTAATACAGATGTTTGGGGACTGTTGAAGTGGTATTCAAAGTACAGTATATTTTGGTTAATGATATGGGGACAGATTCCATGTCCTAAGCCAAATTTTATTAAAATAATGTTTTTTGGAATTTCAGGTCTCTACCTCATACACTAATATAGGAAATCAGAATATACATTAAACACAGCTTGTGCAAGGCTCTGTGGTATCTGTGTTTATGTGGGTATGCAGGGATGAAGACCAGGCTGAAGATGTCAATAGATAAGACAGTGTCTATAGGCTCAAGAGTTTATAACCTATTAGAAAAGGCCACACACAAAAAAAATGAGTTCCAGGAACAAAGCAGATACATGACAGAACATGCAAGGAATAATAACAATGTAAGAAATTTCTCCCAAGAATATGTAATTAAAGTACAGGACCAAAATAAAGCTCATTGGCAATAGTTACTGAATTTTGGCTCAATATTTCTGCAAGGTATATATTTTTTATTTTATTTACTAAATTCAAGTAATTTTAATTTTGGTGATTCTGATACAGACAATCAATAGACAATACTTTGAGGAATTTCACATTAGGAGTTCAAAGGAGAAAGACCACCTAGCCTGAAGTGAGCAGGAAAAGCCTATTGGTAGCCAACTGTTTTAACCTGGATTTAAAGCAGTTTCGTTTGATACAGATAAGTAGGAAAAAAGTAATATCATTCCAAATACAAAGCATAGGAATAAAGACTTTCACAACATAATAGTTTTTCAATCAATAAAATTCATTAAGGATAACAATTAATTATAAAACTTAAATTTTAAGTTGTCAGGAATACTCACATGCTATCAATTATCCTTGAGCTAATGTGTAAAATGTTCTGCATTCCTGAATATATTATAATCATGTTATTAGCTACTATAAAAGAATGCCCTGAATTCACTTTCACCAGGTCATAGGACAACCAAGGTTTTAAATTGTGTTACTTTTTCAGTATTGAGGTCATAAGAATGCCCTGAGTCCCAGCACAGGTGGCCACTCTCTGTGTGAAATGCCCAAACCTGTAAAACAAGAAGGTATGTCATGGATCTGTGGCAATCACTGGCAAACTAAGTACCTCCCTTGCTGTGTCTGCCTGAGAACTGACATAAGTCAAAGACTTCATGAGGTAGAAAATACAAGGCTGCCTAATTAGCAAAACCTTTTCCTTTTTTCCCTGCCATACATCCTCGGGAGCTGGAGCACCACAAAGAATACAATTTCATTTGCTGTCCTTACAGTGTGGTCTCAAATACTATGAATGACTTGTTTGTTTGCTTTCTGTGGAATTTTTAACTCCCAACAACTCACTAGTTTGATAAAGACCCCCTTTTCTACAACTCCCCCAGTGGATTTTATTTCAGTAGACTTAGTGGACTACAACATTCTTTCTTATTAATCAAAAATGAATAATTCTATCATTAAACCATTTTAGGGTTAACTAACAGTAGAGCACAATCTTTTAAATACACACTATCTTAACTTGGGCTTGTTTCTATTTTTATTGGTTCTTTTTAGTTATACTTGACCATAGAATTATTTGGACATAATTATAAAAGCATGGAACATTCGTTGTTCTAATTCAGTCCCCAGTACTTCCCCTTCCCATTCCATCCTCCCACCCCCTCCCCATTCTCCCACCCCTCTTCTTTACTGATCTTTCTACTATTTGCTTATAGGTTTTTTTAAAGTAGTGTCTTATGGATATACATGATGATGAGATGCACTGTGGTATATTCATACAGATACATAGGAATGCTAGGTACTTTGACATATTTATAATATTTTTGGCAATTTTGTCAAATTTTTTGGAAGGTGGTAAACTGTTCAAATATGCAGCACTGTAGTCATTGCTGTATTTGTCATATATTACAATAACCATACATGGAAATACACTAAATTCTGATTTTAAATAAAACTTCAAGAAATAAAATAGGGTATTTTTGTTAGGATAATGTATTTACATTAATCATTATCTTTGATCTTAATTTAGATGCTGAAATTACTAACTTCATCATGATACAGATTCTCTTTCCTTTAAAATATTTCCCACACAGGTTTATATAAGTTCTGGGAGGTATTATCCTATACACCTCATTTACATACTAGAGAACTGATATATAATTGAGTTATTTATTGTATCCTTGGGAATATGATTAATGGAACAATTAGAAACCTCAAGACTGCCACATTAATAGGCTATTTCATTAGGACTTAAGATGAGTATATGCTATGGCTTACCAGTTACCAATGAAAATGGAAAGGCATTTTTAAAAGAGAGAAATCAAAGTAATGGCCTTGGAATATTGTCATTTGACTTTTCAGAACAGCAGAATCTGGAAGCCAAAGTGTTAACGTCTATAAGCTGTTCCAACAAGGGAATATATACTGTTAAATATTGGGAGTTATTTAAAATGCCAGTGAGTATAATAGCAGTGCTCTGAAATAACCATTTCATCTGCCTACATTACTCTAAAATTAATGAATAATGAAGCGATGCCCTTCACATTCTCTTCCCTTTCCATTCCAAGATATATTGATCAGATGACATTTATTTAAGTTTGGGATAATGTATTAATTTCAAGATAATTATTCAATATACTTTTGTCACTGTTGATATGCTTCAATGTCATCCAGGGGCCGGGGGATGAATAAACTGTTATCTGACATTGCTGGACAGGGTGCTAGAAATAAATGCAATTTTTCTCCTTGAGATTCACTGACTTGGGCTTTTATTGGGGAGGGGGCATGAAAGAGGAGAAAGCTGAAGGCAGAGAGGGTAGGACTGTGTAACCTGCAGGTTAAGAGGATATGGGTATTTTAAAAGATGGTATTTTGGGACAAAGTGCTTTTCCATTGTTGCAGGGGTCAGACTGATCCTCAGCAAAGCTGACAGAGCCCATCCTTAGTGGATGCCACTGCAATATTAACACTCATTTGGAGCAGATGTGGCTAAAAGCATGAAACATTGAACAAACAGCTGCCACAGATCCAGTGCCATTGCATAAGCACTTATGTTCTATTAATGCAGTGGATTGCTCAGGCCAGTAGGGCAGACGTTATTCCCCACAGTTCTTAAGCAGATGGGCCAAACCATGGCTCCTCAGAGAAGTGCTGCCCTGTTGAAGCAATTCCTCCATCTTATGTAAAGATTCTAATCCAAAATCATCTACCCATGAAAAGGATGCATCTAAGGTCAAATTATACCATGACGAGCTATTTTGGAGTGATACAATGTACTTCAATATTTTATTTTATTTTTATTTATTGTTTTGATTTCGAGAGAATGCCAATGCTCAATGTTATTCCTTCTTCTCTTCCCAATTTATGATCAGGCATGTTCGTATAGAATGTATATATGGCTCTTGTGTTTCAACATACAGGATCATAGGGATCCCAGAACTTTAGACTTGCTCTTCTGCCTGCCTGATTCAGTGGGCTCAAAGGTGGTGCTTCCAAGTCTATAATTACCAGTTTGACACCCACATGGACTTAAGTTTTTTCTCTTTTCACTGGAACAATTTGAAATTTAGAATAACAAAGCAGCAATATCAGACTATGGATAATAGCTATAATTTGTTTATAATAAAATCAACAAGTCCTTTGGGAGACCACCTGGGTGGTGTTAGTAAATTTAAAGAGAAAAAGAGCAGGTGATAATTCTAACTTGTCTTCTCTAGGGCTGATTTTCACTCTGTTGCCTTCTCATATTCCCATGCAGTCTATGGCCATCTGGGTAATGAGCCATACCAAGATCTGACCTCCAACAAGCAAATAATTCCTTCAAGAAGAGTGGAAGTGGGAGAGATGCTATATGGATATATTTTGATAGATTCTCAGAGAACAATGTTTCCCAGCCATAATTTTATTTTAGCACATTATACCATCTAAGGTCTCTGCTTCAACATCAGGAGGGAAGAGCAAGTAAAGAAAAGAGTCAAGAGTCGGTGAGGGACGGAACAAGAAGCCATAGCTGGAAAATGACATAGAAAGTAGCCCGTATTTCATTTATCTATTCTGCTGTTTGTCCTGGCACTTACTATGTGCCAAACCCTATTCTGAGGGTACATCGATTATGTCAATGATCTACAGGAACCGATAAAAAAAAACAAGTGAACAAAAAACTTAGCCAAATAAATTAACCAGATCTTTTCAGATTTGAATAAGTTTTGTAAAGATAATAAAACAGGAAAAAATATATTTAAGAATACTGGAATTCATGGGAGCATGCTAAGTTAAGCACAGTGGTCAGGGAAGACTTCTGTGGGGCAGGGAGCTATTTGAGTGCAGAGTGACAAAGAGTGAGACTGAGTCATCGATGGGAAGATGCAAACATGAGAGTCCCAGGTGAAGGAGACAATTAAGGCACATTTCTGAGAGCTGAAAAGCAAGCTAGCTGTGTTCAAGGGCTGGCATGTTAGTGGACTGTGCTTGAATTGTCCATATTGGGATATAAATTCATCTTTTTAAGTTATCTCAAGTGAAGAGTTGTGGGGAGGGTGGATACGGAAGGAACTGTAAATTTAGCCCTGTTCAGCTACTGGGGCCCCCAGGATCCCTTGAACGGTTGTTGTCCACATGGCCCTGTAACATGGTCAAGGCCACTCTCCAAATCCTCAGCTGCTCTCTCAAAAATGAGTGTCACATTCCAGAAAAAAAAAAGAGGCAAGGAAGTGTGGCAGTCTCAGGTCAGACACAATCTGTTCACTGCCCTACTGACAGCAGCAGCCATATTTTCAACTAGAGAGGAGTATGTGGAACTGTACCACGGGCCCAGCAAATGTCAGGAGAGAACTGTGAGGAATACATTTGAGTTTGCCCAGATGCCTCAGAACCGAATGAAACAAGATGAGCTGAGAATGGTACCAGAGATGAAGTCAGCTCAGAATGTTCTATTTTTTTTTTCTTTCCAAACCGAACATGACACAAATTCAAAGCCAGGAAGTAGCAGTTCCAAACAAGTTGTGCTAGATGCTGCTTAGAAACAGCAAGGAGATGTGTGAAATGACTGTCGTGTTGAAATGCTTACTGCTACTTATGAGGGAGAATGGCTGGAACCTACCTTTCCTGCAATCCTGGAATAAAAGTATCAGACAACTCCCATGTTAGCAAGGAGACGTTCATAATAGCAAAAGAAAAGAAAGGGGTGAATATTTTGTCATACTTATAAAATATACATGCAGACTTGGAAAAGTTGAACCCACCTGTCTGTGTTGCAGGGAAACAACTGAGTCTGGGGTGGGAAAAAGAGTGGATTTTGATCTGGTTTTTCCAGAATTTTGCTTGTCTGTTGTTTAGTACAATGATTAAAGACAATACATCTTTAGACTTTCCTTGAACTTAAAATTAAATACCTCCTGGTATTCTTAGGTTAATTCTCAGGGTAACAGAATCTAAAAGGATTGGATAAAGTAGCATATTCAGTGATTTTAGACTTTCTTTCTTGGGTCCTAGGACTTTACCTAAACTACTTCAGGTAATCATCTCTAGAAGATTGAGAAGATCAAGAAATACTTTCTGTTTCATTTCTAATTGATTATGCTTTTTAAAATAGACTTAGAAATAAGCACTGTCTTTGTAAGGACAGGACTTTGAAAGAGGTTTTATCTAAAGCAACATGGTCTGCTTCTTCATTTGGGTGAATTTGGTTGGGATATATAAGATGTTCCCAAAGCTCAGAGAGCAAGCCAGTGAATTTGAGGGGAACTAGAAAAGTTTATAGGCTATTTACAAGACTTCCTTCTGGACTTCTAAAAACCACACATCCTCAGTATTTGATTCTAGCTCCTGGCTTGTGGTTGGTTCTCAAGGATTGAAGCTTAGATAGTAATTGCCTTTGTGTTATGGCAGATGAACTGGCTCCTAGTTTAGGGCTATATGGGATGAGGACTTTGGTGTCCAATCTAACCATACTAAGGGTTAGCTCATCTATCTTCCTTCTCCAGACAGCCTTTTTGTACCCCTTTAGGACTCTCTAATCTTTTCTTTTCTCCTAGTCTGATTGCAGGAAGAGTCTATTTTCAAATGCACAGTCTCATTCAATGTTGGCTGATAATTCTTTAGTTTTGCTTTGTCAGGAAGAATATAATGTCCTTAAATATAGACTCAATCTTAATATTTTTATGTATTTCTGAAGTACACCAGAACCAGTGTTTAATTTGTTATAGGCAAGCAAGATTATCCGTTGAATGATAGTTATTGCTCATTTCAGGAACACATTACATCTTATTGAAACTTATTCCAACTTGGAAACATGCCTTATAACATCTGCTTCCTTTATTAGCTCTGTTCTTGAAAGGATTTAGAATGAATTTTATGATGAACATTTTTCACCTTCCTAGTATATATGTAAACCTATTTTAGATCCAAATTAAGAAAAGTGGCTTATGTTCTAGTCTTTCTACTCCTTGAGGTGACTTTAATGGACAAAATGTACTAGCCTCACTCATATGTATCCTCCATCAACTGGTATGTGGATTGTGTATGAAAAAGACATTCAAAACTCCTATTTTTCATCCTGATGCTGTCTCCAATTTTGCATGACCCTAATTCCAAAACATCACATCCCCATATTAAGTTTCATATTTTTAAAGTGGCTGAATTGTGCTTTCTTAACTATCATGGGCCAAGATCAAAGCCTGATTTAGGTACTGTCTGTCAGGTGCAATAATCACTTTAGAAGACCGTATTCCATAAATGCCAGAACTCATTGTTATTGTGTATCTAAGACATTACTTCAAGAAATGTAATCCCTGGCCTCAAACGTCAGTTAAATGATATAGCATACGCTTTGCTTGGAGCAGTGATGGCTCTGGTAAAACTGCCACCTGGCTAACAAGCCCAATGAGAAATGTACAGGGGGCTCCGATGTCATTTATAACAATGCCTATACATCGGATAACAAGAGCGGCATTGGCTCCCACCTCTGTTGGCTGTCTTAACTGCTGGAAAGACTGATCTGCCTCTCTGAGCTGCTGTTGGCCATTGCCACCTGCTGGCTCTGGCACAGTGCTCCCCTGGCTCCCCTCCTGGTGTTGTCCTGGCAGCCTTCCTTGCTGCCAAGTTTGAGCCAGAGAGCGCAAGGGTGTTTGGAGCTCTTCTCATTGCTGAGGCTGCATTGTGCAAACCGGCTGACAACAGGAGCCTTGGTGCTCTCCAGGGTCAGTGTGCTGACTGCTATGGTGATCAGCTGGCTGGCAGCAGCAATGACTGGAAATTGCCCCAGAGAACATCACATATTGGCAAGGAAAAGACACCGAGGGAGTGAGCCTTCATAAGAGAAAATAAACAGTGCTTTATGAGGTAGCTGCTAGCATTTTCCATTCAGCCTAAATTCATTTTAGATGTTCAAAACTTTTCAGAGAGGCTTGCATTTAAACATTTATATTTTAGTCTTGCAACTTTTCTTCCATTTGTTTTACTTTTAAGAGCTTGCCTGGAACTTAGTTCCACTTAGCATGTGAGGGGTCAACAATGCCTACCTGAAGTTACAGTGGCTTCTGGGTACAGACCTTTAGTCAAATATCGGACTGTGCAGCTTGCCTGGTGTCACAAGCACTGACACAAATTCTCCAGCATTTGTGTGGTTTCCATAGGAAGGAATGGGTGAGGCTGAGTTAGAAGGTTCAGCAATGCCTACTTTGAAACATTTCAAACAGGCCCTGGGGAATAAGTGATATTTCCTGTTGTCAGATTCTTAGCCCCAGGGTGATTGGGGTAGGGCAATAGTGGCCCCCAGCTTGAACACTGATAGAAGAGGTGGTTGGGAGGTAGGCTCTGGATTGGTTCATTTGCATAAAAAGTGCACCCTTACCAATAACTTATTTGCTATCTCTATTAACTAGATCAGAGAAGGACAATCCACAGCTGTTAAATGATCAAGAATAAAATGTGGAAAGACCTACTTAACACATAGAGTTAGCCAGCCTACACAATATCATGCAATACAGAATTTATGATGACAGCCTTGTAGTTTATTTGTTCTTTTTATTTATTGTCTTCAATTAAAATTTTTCAAATAAAACATTCCTTCAAGTTTTCTTATAATCACTTTGCAAGGAAAAGTACTATGACCTATGACATTCAATACTGCCAGTAATAGTCATTGCCTGGCGGTGTTCAGAGAGTGAGGATAAAAGAAAAATGGAGCAGAAAAGAATGGAACTTGAGAAGAAATATAATTGGGTTGGGCAGAAACACTCTGGATCACAAAGGCTATAAATCTGATGACAGAGAAACATGTTAGAAAACACCGAATCCTAATTTTGCTTTGTTGGGTGGCAGAGTTTATGGAACAGGTCTTTTTGTTTGTGTTTAATTTTGACTTTTGATTATTTAGGTTATAAGCAATAGGTAGTCATGATGACTTTAAAGGACTATTGGTCTAGGATTAGACCTTGGCGCTGGCATTTAGGAGCTCCATGGTACTGAGTTGACCTCACCGGTATAAGTTTTTTTTTATCATCAATGTGGAGATAACATTGGAAGATCACAATTGTACCTTGAGTGATGTTCAAAAATTCAGCCTTAGAGAAGTCAAATCCCATTAGAAAGAGCCAGCATAAGAAAATGGGATCAATCTGGCTTGTAATTCTCTTATTTCACACTCTTATTAATAAATATGATATTTTCATTTTCCATTTTTATCCCTTTCAACTTAGTGTTACAGCATTTCTAGTCTTTCTCCCATAATTATTTCTGAAAAAGCAAATAATATGAGCATGCAGTAGTATAAAAAAAGAATATGAGGATCCAAAGTAGAGAGAAGCTACGAGACGATGAATATGTGAAGAAATTCCTATTGTCTTGTGTTCTGATTTCCCTTGCTCTTACATGCACATTTCAGATGTATTTATGGCTTCTTTACTATTTAGAAACTATGTAGGTTCATAGAAGAGAATTAGGAAAATGTTGAATAGGAGAAGGAAGAAAAAAATGTTATTATCCACAGTTTTTCCTTCTAAATTCATTGTTTCATTTTTCTTGGTTTCTCATTGTCTTTCTTTTTTTTCCCTAAATCAGTCTTAAAGGTATACATTATAAGAACATCCCCCAACACACACACACACACACACACACACACACACACACACACACATATATATAATTTTCATCTCTGTATTTACATTGCATCATAATTACATACAAAGTTGTTGTATATTCTATCATTTTTCGTGTCTAAGCAATATTTATTTCCTTTAATACTTTTCAGGCCATTATAAGAATTATTGAGGCAACTGAGAAAATGTGACTATGAGACAGAGATCCCAAACCAATGGTCCATGCACTTGAGGTGAACGAAAGCTGTATTTGTGAGGAAGGACCAATTAAACAAACAAACACCCTCCCCCACCGAAAAACCAATCTTTAAAAAAACAAAGAAGTTTATTCAAAATATGGATTTATGTTTCTCCTGACAAGGACTCAGCAATGATACACTTATATTCTTCGGCTCAGCAATGATACACTTATATTCTGCCATTCAAAAACCTGCAGAAATATATTAGTGTTCTCTTTGGCCTTGGTATGACATTAGTTTGTTATAATCTCCTGATCCCTGTGGCTCCCACTCATTTAATTTAATTGAATTTGAGAATTAAAAAGACTTAGAAAGGTTTTGAGTGAGGTACAGAATGTAACCAGTTGCCAGTAAGGCCACATCTAACTATAAGAATCTAAGCCTTCAGTTTAGCCATGAGGTTCTAGGGTCAAGAAAGGGGTAGCAGGAATGAACTGAAACTAGATAATTTAACGAATCTAGTCAAGAAGGAAATTAGAGGATACTCCAATATTTGTGTCTGGTTAAGTGCAAGTGTACAAAGGTCATTGACTGCTGAGAGAAGATGGTAAGTTCTCTATGGATGTTTTTTCCAAAATTCCTTTTGTCTGGAAGAAATTAAAAGTTGTTACTGTATCTAGATTAACTGTTGCTTTCCAAGTTGAGTATGGTTCCTAAAATGGCCAGCAACTAAGGCAACCGAGAAAATTTGATTTCTGTTTCTGATTTTGGTTTCTCTTTCTGATGTTTCAGGAAGTTCTGAACCAGAGTTGACAAAGTCCAGTCAGGTCAGCAAAGTTAACAGGCCCACTTTATTCCTCAGTGATCTGATCACAGCTTGAGTACTCAGCTGAGGCATGCTTTCCATGACAGAGAAGACCTGATACTATCTCAAGGGGAATTATTCAAAGAATCACAGAGATGGGACACAAAACTCTACTAAGTGACCTCGAAGATCTTATCCACTCCTATGAGCAAATAATTCTGTAAACCAGAGTATCATGCAAATAACTCCAAAGACTCTTAAAATTGATCACAACGAGTATTGAATTCTGAACACAACTTGTAATTCTGGTAGAGCTAAGAACCCGAGAGAGGAGTCTTCTATTTCCTACTCAGCTCTCCACTGGTTGCCAAACTGCAGGGGAGTAAAAGACTGTGTTATCTTGATAGATGAGCTGGAAAATCCCTCACAGCTGTGTTGTGGAAATGTTCTCCATTTCCCTCATGATAACATTGAGTCATAAAAGGAAGAAATGAACATTTATTTGCCAACTCCACCTGTCTGTTGGACCCACCATATCTATATTAGCATCAAGGGAACTTGCCTATAGTGCTAAAATTTTTATCAGTAGGAGAGAAGCAACTGTTCTTTCTCTTAGATTGTGGTTAAAGCCAGTTCCTTTTTTTCATCAGATACTAAATGAAAGAGCTGAGCCTTGGCTGACTCATTTGTCAACATTAACATTTAGTGAAATTTTTGGAACTAAAAGTCTCAAAAGTTTTGAGCTTCACATTTTTGAAACTCAGAACTAGGGTGAGAATTACTTTTGTTCTGAATCCAGTCTGAATATAGAAAACACTCTTTTAATTAGAAAAGAGGAAGGAAAAAAGGACAATTTCCAGTGTTTTCTTGATAAAACCGAGATCAAATAAAAGAGGGAAAACGAGGTGAATGAGATTCAAAAGGAACATTTCCTTTAAATCCAAAGATCTAAAATTTATCCTTTTCTTCTCTTCATTTTTAATTAATTCACTGTTTTTGAAATCTCTGTAATAGCGTCACGTCCGTTATCAAAGAGGATTAGTTTTAGAGTTGAGTGTGAAGTGAGTTTTCAATCTATTCAGATTAACTAATGAACTAATTGAAGTGTCTATTTTCTTTTTATTTATATTTGCAAATGGCTCATCTGCTTCCTTTATGCTTTCACATCCAGATATTTGGTAAGAAAATTTCCTTTTAAAATGGAACCCACTATGATCGATGTCCTTGAAATGTAAGTATGACCTAGCAGGACAATGTGTGTGGTGTTCTGTTTCTAAGAACAATGCAAACATCAAACAAAAATAATGAACAATTAAAACAAAACAAATTCTCTGGACCACAATAGCAAATCAGACCTGGCATCTGTACCCACCACATTCACCATTTGATTGATAACTGTGATTTGCTGACTTTCTCAATTACTCTAGTTTCATTACATTATGAGAAATGTGCCAACCACTCTTTTGATTTTTATTATCTTTCTAGCCTTGCACTTACACGAAATACCCAAAAACTGGAATTTCAGGGGAAGATAAATAAATAATCTACAACCAAAATTTTTTAAAAATCAGTTTCTTTAATATGATCCCTGTCATCATTATCATATTGAAAACACCCAAACCATATATCATTCAGGGCACTGCAGTAAATAACCTCTTCAAAGTTCTCTTATGTATATTTGGCTTTTTCTTTTCTTTTGTCAATAAAATCCCCTTTCTGATCTCAGATTAACAGGGCCATTTCCATTTCACAGTAATAATCTCCTTCTTTCACACCTACCTGGTCCCAGATCTGCAAATGATGTAATTTTGAAATGAACTTAAACTAAAGGAGCAACATTAAACCTTATGACATCTACTTTTTGAAGTCTAGGATGTTATACATACATAACATTTCAAATCTAAATTACAATTTAGATTTTTTTTCCTTTCTGGAAAATAAATACTAGAACATGTGGACTGTTTCCTTGCAGTATTCTCAAGATTGTATACTCCCAGGCCTTGAATTACTAGCTTGGGAAAAATTGAAGCATTTTGCAAATTCAAATAATACTTCCAAGCTCTGTTCACTAAATTCTAAGGGCAATTTTAAGGTAGAAGTGAACTCTACTTGTTTGCTTCTTTGTTCAGATTCTGTTTGAAACCATTGTCATAAGTCCAGTTTCTGTTCTTCCTCACATCTCAATATTCTACAGTCACCATTAACATGGTGGAGGATTTATTTCCAAGTATAATTCTGGATTATACCTATATGTAATAGAAAAGTAATAGTCTAAATGATGTTATTGTAAATAATAACATATTGTGTTTGATTTGACTACAATTCATATTTTTAAGACACCAGGAAAAGCAAAGGTGATCCTATTTGAATTGTTTCTAATCTAGCTATTTGTATTTTTGATGGTACTCTTCATCATTAACACCTAAAATTAGTCTCTGTAATTACTGTATTGTGTTCCGATGTGTTGACACATGCTCTAGTAGGATTTTTTTTACCCATTAACTAAGAGTTGGGGTGGGCTTTGAAAGGGGCTCTTTCTCCCTATAGCAGCAACATTACAACCAGTAAATTTGAGACTGGGCCCCTTTACACTTAGACCACATCCAACCACTTTTAGCAAATCCATTTCTTACCTGAACCATTCTTTCTTACTTACTTCCCTTTAATATTTGTATTGAGTATATTTTCTGGACTATATTACAAGCCATTTTGGTGTTGGGATACTTTCTAACGCACCCTTGTACAAGGACTTTGACATGTAAGTGTGTATTAAGTTATTGATATGAAAATAATACAATTGAAAAATCATCTATATCATAATATTCTTGGGCTGGGTTAATATAGAACCAATATTAAATTTTGCTTGGTTAAAATTTGCCTTATTTTTCACATCATTTGTTTTGATTTTCTTAAAATCATAAACTTTTAAGTACACTTTCTATAGTTTGAGGAAATTAAAATGCATTTGTATAGAAATATAGCTCTGTTGGTCAGCCTTTCATCACTGTGACAAATGCATGAGAAAAATAACTTAGATGAGAAGAATCATTTTGACTTAATTTCAAAGATTTCAATCTATGGTCAGCCAGCTCCATTGCTTTGGACCTGAGGTGAAGCCGAACATCATGGTGGAAGGGTGTTGTGGAAGACAGCTGCTCCATCCTTGGCAGCCTGGAACCAGAGAGTAAAATGGGACAGAGATAAGATATACCCTTCCTGGAAATGCCTCTAGTGACCCACTTCCTCCAACTAGGTTCTACCTCCTCATATTCCAATCAACCATCAATGGATTAATCCACTGATGAGGTCAGACTCAATCACTTCACAAAAGTACCACCCTGCTACTTCAGGGACTGAGCCTTTAACACCTAAGTCTATGGGGAACACTTCATATCCAAACCATAACAATACCTATTTAGAAAACATTCTTGGAAAAGTAAAATTATACATTAAATTCTTTCCCTGTTTTCTACTCATTTGTGTTCTTTTGAAAGCCATTCTTAAGTAGCAGTGTTAGAAAGCTATAGATTATAGATGAACAGACCCACGAAGGCAGAATTGTCGGGGAATGATATCTCTATTCAGCAACACCAACAACAGTCTTTGGATTTGGTCCAGACTTTAAGATACAATCCCTCTTGGACATGTTTAATAACTTTAAAAACCATACCTGGAAAGAAACCATTCTTAAGAAAGAATACAGGAGTGAACGGCAGCTGTTCAGGTAAAGCAGATGTATTTAATGATTTATGTCATGTTTCTATTAAAATTTCATATTCAGTATTGTGCTTATGCACAAGTTTCACGATGTTCTGTTGTACTAGGTCAGAAATTGGCAAATGCTTGGCCTGAGGGCCAATTGGGCTTTTATAAAGTTTTACTGGAACATAGCTATGCCCATTTACTTGTATATTGTCTATAGGAAGTTTGGTCATATAAAAATAGTAGTTGTGATAGAGATCATATGGATTTTGCAAAGCCTGAAGTATTTGCTGTCTGGCCCTTTACAAAAACAAAACAAAACAAAACAAAAAAACATTGCCAACACCTGTACTAGGTGAAATGATAACTTAAAGACAGCTACTTTATTTGTTTAAAACTGTTCTTATGCCCTATAACCCAATGAACCTTTACCCTACTTTGTTATATACATGAGAAAACTAAGGCCCACAAGGTTTAAGTATCCTGGCAAAAATCCCACAGCCACCGAGAGATACAACTGGTATCATGCTGGTCTTCTGACTAAGGTGGCAGTCCAAGGCCCTTGTTCATTTGACAGTGCCCTTTGTGCTAAGCGAGGCTCTGGGATACTACAGAGATTAAGACAGGTATATACCCTGCCTCTGCTGGCTTAATATTAAAAGAGCACAGTTGCTCTAAGTATTTCCTAGAAATTAAGGTCCATGAGCTTCTTTGACACATAGAAGAAAGTTGTTTCTATCTTATTAAAGTAAGAGAGATTATTAAGGTGAATCCTCTCCATTTGCTTAATGTGGTTTTAGGGAAGCTGGTAAGAGAAAAACACTATTTTCCTATTTTATCCTCCAGGGTTCTGCTGGTGATAAAACAGTGCTGGACACAAAGTGCTTTTTTGACAACTAAGGAAAACACATTGTACAGGTCTCTATATCCTCAGCATGGTATGTAGCAGGTACTCTGTAGATTCTTGCTGAATATCACAGATATCCCACAAATCTTTGAGAGAATTTTGCCTTACCAAATACTTACTTTGCTCTATATTTCTTGGTCTAAAAATATTTCTTCACATTGGACCCCTAAAGTATTGCCTTTTCCTGTTTCCAAACAAAATCATTAAACAGTTATCTCTTTTGTAAACAGTCTTGGAAGATTTTTTTTTTTTCCTTTTGAGACCTAAACTCTAGAATTTGAATTCCTGACAGAAAAAAAAGAGGGCTTGAAAAATAGTCTTTTAAAATATGCTAATTTTAGCCAGGTGTGGTGGTGAATGCCTGCAATCACAACTACTTGGGATCTTGTGATCCTCATATCTCTGGTGAGAGATGAGGCAGGAGGATCACAAGTTTAAGGCCAGCCTCAGGAAACTAGTGAGACCCTAAGCAACTTGGTGAGACCCTATCTCAAAATAAAAATAAAATAAAATAAAATAATCTTAGTCAACAAACCAGTGACATGCCAAGCCATTTGAACCCAAGAGAAAAGGAAAATCACAATACTGATCCTGTCTTTGTAAGAATACTTTATTGACAATATTACTGTTAGATAAGTAATATTGATACTTAACATTTTGATACTTTATTTAATCATGAATTTTTCACACTGATATTTAAAAATATTGCACAAATATATTATTTGCATTGATCACTGTGTTTTTTGCTAACCTTCAAATTTTTCTTTGAAAAACCAGTATCTCCCTAACCTCCCCCCAGGTATTACTCTGCCCAAACCCAAATATTTTGAAGATAATTTTTTTCACTGAAAACAATAATGTAAAATAAAACTACAAAGAAAAATTCCCTCTGATATTTTTTTTCCTTCTTGACTATATTTCTAGCTTTTTGATATTACAAAAATCTGATGAAATAGGTAAAGTTTACATGTTTTTGTACTTGGTAGCTGAGGGTCAGAGGAACCCATAGAGACCTGCCTGATGGGCAGTGATCATTGGTTGGTGCTTAACAGTGGGTGAAGGCCATCCAGCAAAGTGCGACACACTCTGGGGGTTGGTTCTCTTTCTATTCCTTCTCCATTTTGGGGTGTATGCAAACTACAATCTTGGTATGTACATCTTTCCTGAAATTCTATCTAGTGGTCTATCAAAAGGTTACTACACCAGGAATTCAGAGGGTGTTAAGAAAAAGCAAGCTTTTCTGGCTAAAATATAAAGTCACACCCTCTAGACAATGTCTTAGTAACAGAAGCTAACATTTTAATGTCCACTATCCAATTCCTATCCGTGCCTATTATGAACTTGTCCTAAACATTATGGGATGGAAGGGTTATTCTTCATTGGCCATAAGTATAGTCAAAAAAAGAGTCTTAGATTTTTATGTACTTACTCTCACAGCCACCTTGAATGTCCTTTCTGGTCTCCCCAGACTTTACCCCATAAGTTTCATGTCCTTGCAAATAGAGGGCTTTAACATGAAGGAAGCGTTTTATTTTAACTTAAAATGGAATAGCAATAAAACTGAATACTTTTAAAACAAAAATGCAACTTGATAGTCTTAAATTTTATTGTCATCTTGTATATTGATAAGAAAAATGCATATGTCTGTTTTATATTTGCAACCTGATTTTAGTATATATATTCTGGTTCTTCATTCCACATCATATCAAATCCTAATCATCACTAGTATAACAATAATCATTCTGTTATGTACTGTAATTTACCAAGCCAAGTCCTATTTTAAACATTTAGATTTATTTCTTTGTTCCAATAGGAGACAATCATAAAAAGTTCTTTATAATTATAGAATGTTTCTGGTTATATTTTTTCTTCACATGAATTGGTAGGAGGATGGTTACCAGGTCAAAGTTATATCTATACTTATGATTGTAGTGACCTATTCAAGCATTTTTTCATAGTTTATTAAAAATAAAAAATTACACTTCTAAAAACGATGATATTGTTTCAAAATAATTTGTACATTTTGGTTTAATCTTAAAAAACACCAAAAAATACTCCAATACCGTAGACAAGAAAACTGAAGTATAAAAACAAAGTAAGTGATTTGGTTGTGTTTATGTGTTACAAAATAGCTCATTAAAAAAAGCCCAGCAATGAATTATTCTATTTATATAACACAAATATTTGGAGATAAAGAAGCAGACAATGTTCTCTTTGATAGGAATTTTAAAAATTATTTCATCTGGCTATTACATGCTATGTAAATATACCTTGCACCCAATTTGAGTACCATTACAAAACAAAGACAAGTAGTAAATAATGCTCACATAATTTAAAACAACATGTAGTTGGAGTAAAATTTATTGCTGTGAAAAGGTACTGAGACAATAAAATTTTTTAAGAGTTTATTTGAGACAAACAGTGATTCATGAAAATCAGTCTGCACCAAATCTGCACCAAAACAAAGGTGGTTTCCAACTACACTGAGGGAACACAGGAGGACAACTATTTCAGACAGAAGCAAAACAAAGAAAACATTGAATTGACCAAATAAGCTTTGTCTGCTCAGGGGTTCTTCAGGTTTGGTCTTCATTTTAATTCACTTTAACATTGCAAACACTCAGATCAGCATAAAAATTATGATTCCTCATTTATTACTTTAGGAAAACTAAGGCTGTAAAGTAGAATGCAAATTGTATTGATACTATTTTCTAAAAACTACTGAAATAATCCTGGAATTCATTTCCTTATTTATTGAATTTGAATAAGCCATGATTTATTAAAATATATAAATTGAGCTGGGTACAGTGGTGCACCTCTGTAATCCCAGCAGCTCTGCAGGATGAGACAGGAGGATTGCAAGTTTGAAGCCAGCCTCAGCAATGGAGAGGCGCTAAGCAACTCGAGACCCTGTCTCTAAATAAAAAATACAAAAAAAGGCTGGGGATGTGGCTTAGTGGTTGAATGCCCCTGAGCTCAATTCCTGGTTCCCCCCACTCCCCCAAAAAGTGTATATATAGAGTTTAACTACTAAACCATTTTTTTCAAATTTTCCTTTGTTCTAGTTACAGACACATGAGGCATGAGGGTCTTATAATTATTATCTGGACTCTGCATTATTTACTTAAAGTAATCATAAATTTCTTGTTCTAACACAGAAATGATAAATTCTAGTGGTACAGAAAACAAGGGGTATTATATTTCACAATAACCTATGTATATTTTGTGAATAACTAGAAAAGAGGAGCTTAAAAGCTCCAAACATAAAGTAATGCTAAGGAGATAGAAACATTAATTATATATAATTATTATTAACTATATATAATTATATATTTATAGATATATTGAAATACCACACTGTACCCTTAACTCTGGGAAACATCCATAAAAATATTTAGATTTCATCTGGCACCATTTTGGACTCACCTATAAAATGCAATCTTAGCATGAAGGCCAATACTAATTGGAATCATATAAGCTAAATAATTATCAGTTTAATTAAATCCCCATATCATTTTCTTCATTAGTATATGCTTGTTTAGGAAAACTGACTTTTGGACTTTTTGTCCCAAATTCCAGTTTTTATTATATATATAGGCTCTTGAATAAAGTAGATAAAATTAATTAATCCTCATGTAATTCAGGCTGGTTATAGTATTTCTTAAATTGAGATTATGTTTTTATAGCCACAGTATACTTCACTTTGAAATTCTTTGCCAATTATATGAGAGCAAAAGAAATTAGGAATAAAATTACAAGTACTACCAATCTTTTTAAAAAAATAAAAGAGGATATATAATAAAATTTTCAGTAGCAGTCATTGTTTATTGAGTGACTTAGAAATAGGTTTACTTCTTTCAGAATGTTTTCCTTCTTTTCAAGAAAGTTTTCCTATTTACACAAAATATTATTTGATTTGAAAAAGTACCATTTGACAAGATTTTCAGGATTATATACTTGTACTTTGTATCAGTCTATGTCTGGTCAAAAAATACTGATTGATATTTCAAATGGGGAAATATAATAAGAACTTGGATACAAAAGTGTTGGAATTACTGAAGGAGTACACATGAGGTGGTAACCCAGATATGAGTAAGTATATATAATTGCTATTGTCCCTGGGATGGAAGAAGGACAAGCACCCAGATCCCACAATCACTGTAGCTGAGGGTCTTACAGCTGCCGGTATTGCAGGGTGGCCAGCACCTGGCCAGGGTAGATTCCTGCTCAGGAGGTGTAAGCCGCTTGAGAAATAGAAAGTCTGAAATAATTGGTAAGAAATAGAAACAGAGCCTGAATTAGATATAAGAGAAGTGGAGCTCCTGAGAGGTCTTCAGTCCTGGTAGGAGCTGGAACTGAACGACAGAAAAATGGTTCTGATTCTTTACTTAAGGGAGAGTACATCTAAGGCAGGGATAAGGTTTCAGTGGGAGGAGTCTTGCTTCTTGGTGTGGCAGGGGCCTTGCAGCAAACAGGTTGATTGGCATCGTGGAAAGCCATACCCATCTCCCAGAGGCTGTGTGGCTCCAGCAAGTCACCACATCTCTGATGCTGTGCTGAACTTAGACAGAGCTAGGTAGGAAGTCATGTGAATTGGGCATTCTCAAACTAGCAGGGCTGGGAGTTCCCGATAACCAGACTTTTCCTGTCTAAAGGCTTCTAGGTCATTTTGGTTCACGCACAGTTCATGGATGGCTCCCAGCATGCTGGCATCCAAATCAGTTGGAGAAAACCACTCCCACTGTAGTAAGTTCCCACTGTAACTAACATTATGAAATTCCAAAACTGTAGCTCTAGCTGCTAGAGCCAGAGTTCAACAGTACTGCGCTAAAGGGACACTCGGTGCATCTACTACCTCCATCACCTCTCAATAGGAAACTGAGAAGAAACTTGTAATCTTCACCTCTGCTGATATTTTTGCCATGGCCAGAGGTACAGCCTAAGAAGGTAAAGCAAAATAAAAATGCTTTCTTTCCATTCACTTTATAACTTCCACCAATTTCCATTGTCAGAACATAATAGGAAGAAGCCCACCAATGGGTGTGGAGCAGGCTGGGAAATGTAGTTTTCAGGCTTCCAGCCTCCATGGCACAGAACAGGGCTCTGAATGATGGGAGTGGGGCAAAGAAAAAGACAAGTATAATGGAAAAACTCTATGTTGTGTGTAACTGGTAAATATTTTATTTCTTCTTTAAACATTTGAAAGACACAAAGATTAAAATAATAATTGTACTCATAATGCTGTTATTAATAAATAATAATCTGATCCTTGTGCCATGAACATAATTTAACAGACCTGATAATATTTGAACCCACAAATAAAATGTGTTTAGAAAGTAGGAAAAATTTCTTGTTACCTCAGAGAAACAAGATGATTTCCCAGTCACATGAGACCACAGACCCCATCTGTGTTAACTATAACAGAACTTTCTCCTTCCAGGGTAAATACTGCAGTTGCAGGCTCTGTTCTGACCTATAACAATAAGTTCTAATGCTACCTGCCTGGAGTCAAGCCAAACTTCACAAGTTCAGAGTACATACTTCCACAGGATACATTCTCACTTCAATCACCAGCCACACAGGGATTCCTTGGAAGATGCTCACTTCTAACCAACTGACTACAAGTTTGATAACTCCTACTACCGCTTAAGTCTCAAAAATTGTTTAGAATGAATCACAGAACTCAAAAAAGCTCTACTTATAACTTTTTTAAAAAATCAGAATCAGCCAAGAGACTCACATGACCAGGTCTGAGATGCTTCCAAACATGAAGCCTCCAGTGTCATCTCTCCATGAGTCAGGATATATCAGCCTTCTAACATGCATAGGAATTATCAACAGGAAGTTGACTAAATACTCAGAGTCCAGAGTTTTATTGGGGTTTTATTCCAATGGCATGACTGTTTGAGTCACTGGCCATGTGATTGAACTTAGTATTGAACTTGCCTCTTCCTGCAGATCAGATTGATATCATGTGGCTCAAAGGCCCAACCCTCTAATTGCATGGTTGGTCTTTCTGGTGTGATTAGCCCTCATTCTGGGTCATCCCATCACCACAAACTATCTAGGGATAGATGTGTCACCTCATTAGCATAAACCAACAGGCCCCAAGATAAGTAATCAAGACACCCCTGTAATTACAGAAAGTCCAGAGACTTAGAGGCCACCTCTCAGAAACTGAAGACAAAGTCCAGCCAAATTCTTTATTATACAGAACCAATGTTTAAGCCAGTCCTTAAGAGGGCAGACTTCTATAACCTTCTTCTATGTCAACATGGGATCTGAATTTTTTCCTGATGCTTCAAACCTGGCATACAGAACCTAAGTTGTCTCCTCTCTTGGGTTTACTGGGAAATGCTTCTGCACCTCTGAGACTAGCTGTTCTAACATGGACATGCTCCATTTATTTGCACCGAGGAATATAGCTGCCTTATCTGACTCTCATAGTTTAGCTCTGCCCAAAGCTTCCCAGGGTCTTGCCCTTGAGGATTCACTTGGATCCCTGGGACAATGACTGCAGCATGGATCTGGACTGGGGCACCTTATTCCACTTTGGACAATTTGCGTGGGGGCTTTGGCCCCTTTCTGCCCTCATTGCCAGTGAGAGGACCCAAGCAGCAGTGCAGAATATGACAGGATAATGAATTAGATTTCAGATATGCTTGTCATTAATATGACTTTGCCAGGTGTTTTCGAGGAAAAGAATTAACAAAAAATAATTCCTTATTAGTATAGAAAGAAACTTTAAAAGTATATTAGAAAGTGAAATGAGATCTTATTATTATCTTCAGATATTTCACTAACTCCTAAGAAAATCCTTAAGCTTTACAAAATTCACAAGGTGAATATTTATATAAGAAAAATAACTGATTACTTCATTTGTTTTAGTAATGTTTTCAACTATGTTTGAGCAGATTACACAATTATCAAACTGACTCAATATTGCCTACTATTGGCATGTTATTTTAGAAAATATAAGAATACTGAAAATATAAAGGAAAGTATTACTTAACATTGTGTTAAGTACAGTAAAGATAACTCAGATTATGTCAACAAAAGGCCTATGACAGATTGAATTATTGATAAAAATTGCTTAGTTTTATTTTGTAATAAATACAATGTACTTTGTTATGGCCCTAGAATAGATAAAGTGTACTTTTCCATCCCCCAAACATGAAATTTGCTTTAGCTAAAAAGATATTATCAGATGTGATATAAATGGAGGACTGAGATATACTTGTGCAATGGGGTGCATCTCATGCTTTTCTACGCTTACCATGAGAAGACCTTCCCCTGGTAACTTCTGCTACTGGACCCTGGATCCCAGAATTAGAGGACATGGAACAGACCTGAGCCTAACCTACTGCAGAGAATGGAGCAGAACCACAATTAGAAACCAAGACCAGCTGAGTCCAGCCCAGGCAGTAAAGTCCTAGAAGACCTACAAACACACAAAAGAGAATAAATGATTACTATTTTAATTTACAGGTTTGTGGAGTGATTTGCCAAGTGCTATTATTGTAGCAATACTAAGTAATGCAGAAATAGGTACTTAATAGTGAGTTGCTGCCATGACAAAATATGTGACATTGGCTTTGGGATTAGGTGGCAGAGAGCAATGAAACTTTTTAGAAAAGTCTGGGGAAAAGTTTCATGGTAGCAAAACACTTGGTAAAACTGACACAGATAGGATGTATAAAGAAAGGAAGGAAATAACAATTGAACTGCCAGCATTGAAGGAGATTTTGAGGCAGAAAGTTAAAAATGTGCTAATTATTGTTAGCTACATTTAATAAGATCCTACAAAATGAGATGAGCTCAAAAAAAAAAAAAAAACTTGACTGGTGAAGAGGAAGAAATGATTGTTGTTTTAAGCCACCGAGTTTTTGGCACACATTATTGTGGCAACCCGTGGCAGATATAGAATCTAAAATGTACATTAGTTTTAATCCAACATCTCTATTGTCTTTTATCCTTATAAAAATATTGACCAATCTCTATGCTGATACTATGAGGAATACCAAGAAGAATGATTGTATTTGTAGATAATTAAATTTTATATTCAGATGAAGCAATTTTAAATTATATTTGAAGAAAAGATGTTTGATAATTTTAAAATATCAATCTTTTCATAAATATGAACTACTTTATAGTACAAATATATTTTCAAATAGACTCTGGCATCCTAACCACAATACATATTTTAAATATTGATGGGTTGATGAAAACTCTGAATAATTTAACAATTAACTTATGTTATACTTAACAGTTTTGCCTGTTAGTGAGAGAATAATAAATATTCTTATATTTATTTCCATCGCTAGTAAATGCATCACTGACCAAATTAAGATATCCCAGAGTTGAACTGAACCAATATGGCCAGAGTGATTAATTTGGTTTAAATCACTTGTGGAATCCTAATTCTAGGAAGAAACCTCATAAATTCTAGCTTGGTACCAGCCAACAAGGTTGCAGTGCCAGTGTTAATGTTTATGCCTGTGTCCTGGCTCAGTACATTTTCCCCAAATGAAGACCAACCCAAAACAGTCCAAGCAGGAGATGGGCTGCCAGAGTAGATTTCCAGCATTATAGCAACTTGTACATATTTATTTACTTCAGTTGTCTGAGGAAGACCGTCTATATCTATAAATGGCAAGTACTTAGCACACAGTGGCATTATAGAATTGCAATAAAATGAGAACATGAATGATATGCAGTCAAGAAGTTTCCGTTTGACTGAAACATTAACAAAGGCTATAACTGTGTTTACATAGGGAAACTTCATGCATGATATCAGCCTATTTTCCCTTTTTTTCTGGTACTCTAGCCCCCCAGAAAGAAAGATAAAAGTTTACCATTGACACAAACCAGAACAGGAAAAACAAAACAACAACAACAATAACATTCACTGTTATTCGGAATCCATGTAATAATTTCAAATTTCAATTGTGTCAAACATCCCAAGTTTAAAGTAAATATTTTGAAATATTTCCTCATCTTACATACCTAAACATATTCCAAAGGATCATCTAGTAAAACTGATTTCTTGCCTCTCAGTGAGCTTTCCAGCTTGAGTCATGAGTCTTGTAAGCTGATACATGCACACCATACCACATGCCATAGATGTCTTCTTTTCTTTTATAAATAGGAAAAATAATTTGTTTCCATTGCTTAACTTGTGTTTAAGTTTCCTATGCCAAACCAGACCTTTGGCTGCCCTTTATTTAAAACTAAAAGCTTAAAGTAGTATTAAGAAGTTTGATTGTTTTTTTCCCCAAAAAATTGTTATTTTTACTTCATTTCTGTTTTGGTTGTTGAAAAATGGGATTTATAAAAGCATATTATTTCTAAGGCTCATTTTAAATTACTGGGCAAACTAAAATATGTACTGTTAATATGAAGTATGAAAAGTCAGGAGATATTTCCGTACCAAGGAGACCAAGGCCATAGTAAGAATAAATGGAATGAACTCCCAGACTAGGATTTGATTCTGTAGTATTCTGATTCTGTGATAAAAAAAATCCCTTGTTGATATAGTTCAGATCAATCAAAATATTAAAGGCAAGGTTATTTGCATCCATCAAATGCAATCACACCCACTGGCATCAGGGCCATGGAATTCTGGGCTTCACTTGCCCTGGGAGTTCAAAGGCTGTAGCAATAAGCCATTAACATATTTCCCACAGACAGGGTGGTGGAATGATTGAATATTTAACCAGTGCCAAAACATCACAATGCACCTCCTCTACTTGAGAATTGAACCTGTCAGCTCCTAAATTGTTTGCATTTTCAAGCAGTTAGTACAGTTTACAATCTGAAAACCATCACTTTGCCCCCGTTCTTATAGCAAATTGCTTCATAAATGTTAAGTTAAAGGATAATGTTATACTTCCAAGTGTAATTGGCAGACAGAGATAATGTGTTCCATGTATATTTTATCACTGACCCAAGAGGGAATAGCAAAGGAGGAGCAGAAACTGCTGCTCATACTTTGGCATACAATAAAAGTAGGTGAATCAAAAGCCTTACACTCGTGTATTAAAATCTGATGTAATCTTATTTAAGAAAAAAAAAAACTTGTCAGGTTCCTATGGTGTCTCACATCTACAAGTCATAGCATTATTTTCATCAGATGTTAATGTTGTTACCGGAATTAGTACTAGAAAGTCCATAGCTAAAGCAACCTAAGTGATTTTCAAAATAACATTTGTTCACACTTCCTAAAAGGGTAAGCTTTTTAAAAGTAGAGTATGTTAAAAGAGCTCCCTGTGGAATTTATGTCTACATACTTAGTTGTAGCCAAGTTCAAGGGGTGTGGTGCCTGTTTGAAATTTTTTGGTTCCATGTCTCTGGGTTGAATGCCCTGCCTCTGTTTGGCTCTGAAATGATGTTTCCTCTAGACTGGAGTTGTAAAGAAAGCAATTTAAAATGCATAAACCCAGTGTCTGAGCCATGCCATCTATCCACCACCCAGCAGGGTAGTCACACTAAAGCACTGTCTCCCTTCCTAACTACTCAACAAAAATTCTCACTCCCTTCCCAACTATTAATATTCATGTGAATTTGTACCAACTGCATTTAGGCAGAATGAAAAATCATCACATTAAAACACTACAAAATTACTAAATTTCTAAGACCAAATTTTCCCGAGAATAAGCTTTACAAAATGAAGAATCTTTAATTTTTGGTACAAATAAAAACAAACAGAACTGAATTTCAGGAAGCTAGAGGTAGAGCCTTGGCTCTACCACTTAATAATTCAAATAATTGTTTTTTGGGTTTTTTTTTTACGTGATTGTCACAGTATTAGATGCCGGAATTCAGGAGATTTATAGACTTTGCTTGAAGTCCATACGCTAGTGGTGGGAACCAATTGAATATTTCATTTTGACAAGTAAGAACTATACCCAGTTTTCATAATCATCACTAAGGTGGCAGGGTGGACCAGCTGATTTTTCAGCTGTGATTTTTATTTTTTTAAAAAATAATGTATATATATATATATATATATATATATATATACACACATACATATATATTTCACAAGTCACATGTTTTCAAAATGAGCCGTTTCAAACGCTGTGTGCATTTCACTTTACACACATGTTTGCCCTTAATCCCCATATGAACACTATGAGGTTAGGTACTCATGTACAGATGCTGTGCAAAAACTGGTCCAAAGTCACACAGCTGCTAGGCGGCAGACTCAGAATGAGGTTCCCATTTGTTCTGCTTCAAAAGCCACACCCTTAAAACTCATGTAAGACACCTCAAAATAAGAGTTTTCAGCAGTAATATGATAAAGATTGGATTATAGCTTGCAAGATAAAAAATCACGATACATTTTCCTAGTGGAATTAATGTGTGGAGGGAAGATGCAGAGAAGTCATCTCTAGATCACACCTTGTTTAGAGATTTAGTACAGTCATGTTCCATTGAACTCCATAATTTATGTTTTTCTTATAAAATAAAAATCAGGAGAAGTAAACTGGAATGTGGTGCTTGAGAATCATAAAACATGTTGTGTGTCTGTGTATGCATACTGTGGGCTGGCTGGAGTAGAAATTGCTTAATAATTCACAGACACACCAGCATGGTGTCATGGACAGAGCCTGGCCCTGGTCATTTTTGTTTATTTTTGGTTTCTCCTTTGATTGTTTTTTCCTTTAGTGTAATGCCTCCCTTTGCTGATTTTCATTGTTGTGATTCATTTCCTCCTCATGGAATATTTTGCTGAAGATGTTCTGTAGTACAAGCTTTGTAGTTGTAAATTCTTTTAACTTTTGTTTATCATAGAAGGTTTTTATTTCGTCATCAAATCTAAAGCTTAATTTTTCTGGATATAAGATTCTTGGTTGCATCCATCTTCTTTCAGAGCTTGGTATTTGTGTATGTTGTTCCAGGATCTTCTAGCTTTCAGGATCTGGATGGAAAAATCTTCAGAAATCCCAATTGATTCCCCCCATATGTAATCTGATTTCTTTCTCTTTCGGCTTTTAAGATTCTCTCTTTATTCTGTATGCTAGACATTTTCATTATACTGTGCCTTGGTATAGATCTGTTATGATTTTGTACATTTGGTGTCCCATAACCCTCTTGTATTTGATTTTCCAATTCATTCTTCATGTTTGGAAATTTTTCTGATATTATTTCATTGAATAGATTGTTCTTTCCTTTGGTTTTTAACTCTATGCCTTCCTCTATCCCAATAATTTTAAATTTGGTCATTTTATGTTATCCCATAATTCTTGAATTTATGTTCATGGTTTCTTACCATCTTCACTAAGTGGTCAACTTTATTTTTAAGATTATATATTTTGTCTTCATTATCTGAGGTTCCATCTTCCAAGTAATCAAATATGTTGGTGATATTTTCTATTGAGTTTTTAATTTGGTTTATTATTTCTTTCATTTCAAGGATTTCTGTTTGTTTTCAGAACCTCTATCTCCTTATTGAAGTAATCTTTTGTTTCCTGTACTTGCTTAGGTAGCTCTTTATCAAAATGATCTTTTGTTGTCTGTATTTGCTCTCTTATATCATTCTGCAATTCACATTCTGCAATCAACATCTTAATTATGTACAAGCTGAACTCCTCCTCTATAATTTCTTCTGCTGTGTTGGCCATGGATTATAATGATGTAGTATCTTGGTTTGTTTGGGATACTTTCTTCCCTTGTTTTTTCATGTTGTTTGTGTGTCTGTC
The DNA here is from genome assembly GCF_045843805.1 of Urocitellus parryii. NCBI lineage: Eukaryota > Metazoa > Chordata > Mammalia > Rodentia > Sciuridae > Urocitellus > Urocitellus parryii. Next base: position 82,205,903 of record NC_135540.1, read on the forward strand.
TTCCCTTTAAGCACTGCAGTTCTAAGGTGTTAACAGTTTTTACTCTATAGGCTTATAGTGTTCTTGAAGGGTTCCAATACCTCTCCTTTAAGGGGGAGAACAATATTAAAGATATCAATACAAAAAATATATAGCCTTAAACCAAATAGCTGTTATTAAGATGTTTACAGTTTTGTCACAATATATAGAAATGTTGAGTTCAATTATTATCTACAATATAAACAGTAGGTTTGCAAAAGGGCATATGGTTTCTGATGGTGGACAAACAGAGAACTGGGAGTAGGGTATAGGATGAGATTTTAAGGAGGTAGAAGGTGAGGATATAAAGTTATTAGCTCTTAGGAAGCTTGAAAGAGGAATCTAAAGAAGTTGGCTAGTAGCAGAAGAAAAGAGAAAAAGTGATTTGGGGGATACAAATAATGGGAAGACAACAGAAAGAGTACAACAAACAAACAAACATAAAATTAAGAAAAAGAAAAAATGTAAAAATAGGAAATAAAAGAACATACAACATAACTGTAATATACTATTCAGACATCCCAGCCCTCAAAGCCTAATTCATGAAAAGTACTTGGTTTCACAAATGTTGGGGATGTGAGGGTGGGAGAAGAGACAGAGAGAAAAGAAAGAGAGAGAGAGAGAGAAAAAAAAGAAAAAAAATCTCAAAGGAAAATACAAGGATTGTTTTTGTTGGAGATCAGTATCTTTCCTGCTTCCCTTTTCATCTAATAGGGGGTTAGTCAATAGTGTGCTGGTATCTCCACCCTCCAAATGGTGAAGATTATTAGGGTGGGAGGGTTGGTTTCTGGGGTAGAGTTCCTGGAGGTGGGGTATAGCACTTGTCACTCCCCAATTTGGTAGACTGCACCCCAACGATCTCCTTTGAGGCCCATTCATATGATGTGGGTACCTGGTCTTATCTCTTTATATCACCTGTAGACCTCACACTCCCTGGTCTCTAATTTAGTCTCTAAACTTTATCTCACTCACCCTCTCCCTTTCTACTTCTTAATCAGGAACCTCTCTCTCCAGAGGTCTTGTGGGCTGTGCTCTGGGGACTGTGCACCTGTAATGGAGAACTGTTTTGTATTGGGCATTTCAGGACCAGGCTTTGCAAGCTACCAATGGACCATATAGCCTCAAGCATTGTGCCAGGTTAGTGGCTGTGGAGGAAAGGGGGGAGATGGGGACTATAGATACCTTGATATTGCTTCTAGGCCCCATTGGGTGTCCCAATCTGGGAGTTGCCCCAACTAAAGATGGCTACAAAGGTGTCGCAAGATGGAGGTGGCTGTTTTTGGAGATGAAGTGTCGGGTCAGATTGGGCCAGGTGGTGTTTTGGGGTGGCATGTTCTGAGAAGCAGCTCTTCGGTGTGCAGTGTTGTGACTGGCGGCTCTCTCCAGATCCTGTCCTGCGTCCCCCAGTGCAGGCCACCATGTGTGGGGGACTGTGGCAGTGGTTGCAGTGTACCAAGATGGAGGCAACCAGAAGAGCCCCAGGTTGGTAAATGGGGGTCCACACGGGAGTGGCGGCCAGAGATTCTGCATGTGGGCAACATCCAGGTATCCTGTGTGGGACTGGTGACTAGGATTCCTGCATGGGTGGGCTGTCAGGGGTCCTGTGCAGTGCTGATGCCAGTGGTCCTGCTTAGGCAAGGTGGCCAGTGGTCCTTCTGGTGAGCAGCCAGGAGCCCTCTGCTGACATTGAAGCCTAGAGACCTATGCGGGCAGGGCAGTTGGGATTTCTGCACTGGATCAGCTGTTGGGGGTCCTCTAATAACTCACAGTATTAGAGAAACAGTATTCCCACTACTTTAATCCCAGGTCACTGAGCAACATAGAATGCACCTTTCCTCTAGTTTACCATCTTGGATCCCCAAGCCTGGCCCTGGTCCTCTTGTCAATGACTGCATGGTGTTTGGAATTTGTGTACTTGAACAGGGAATCAGTCTCTCTCTCTCTCTCTCTTTCTCTCTCCCTCTCTCTCTCTCTCTCCAAAATAAGAAGACTGGTCTGGTCTAATTCTTAAATTTTTTGATTGTTTCTTGGAACTCAGCTCCATGATGCCTATAATCTGACATTAGAAGTAGAAAGATAAATAGTCACTAAAAGCACATATTGATTGATCTTTGCTTCCTATTACAAATGCTTTCCTTTCTCTAACTCTAGCCCAAACACACACACATACACACACACACACACACACACACACACACACACTTCCTCCCACAAAACCTAATCCCTATTTATATTTCAGTTTTCTATTTAGAAATTGCTTTGTTAGGAAATTTTTCATTGACCCTGAAAATCCACCCACTGACTTCTGTAAAGTACTCTGTATTTTCTCTGAAATTGAGTTATTGTGATGGTTAGATTAGATAATACATGTACAGTGCTTAGAACCATGACTAGCACATAAAAGTACTCAACAACTATTAATTAGCATCATCATCCTAGCATAATCATAACTGCTAAACTTACCATGCCATGTCTTTCTGATTATCTTTGTTACCTACTAAAAGTTAGCTTTGGGAAGGCAGGGACCCCAACAGTTTGGATTTTTGCATTATCAGCAATTTGGCACAGTGATTGACAAGATAAGTAAATTTAAAAAAAACATTAGTTAATGTTAAACAGCACATTGATGTTTATATAAAGAGATTTTCATTAAAACAACAAAGTAAGCCAAAACTTACATTCTTGTGAAATAGACTGATACTTGCAATTTAAAATAATTTGATGCTATGAGGGTTGTGATAAAGTAATGAACAAATTTTTATGGAGATATAGAAAAATAAGTAATTAATCTTGCCTGAGGGACTGAAGGGTGTAACACTTGAAGAACTTCTATAGGGATTGAAACTAGCAGAAATGATGTTTCACATAGAAAAAAGAAAGGTATGAATAAAAATGCAAGTGGGAAAATGTATGGCATGGGTGTGCTACCACAAGTATTTCTATCTTAGACACTAGGGAGTATGCACTGAGGCTAAGGAAGATGTTATTAGGGAGCAAAAAGAAATGAGAAGGGAAAAGGTGGCTAAATTTAGATTTTTAGATTTTTAAAGTGTCATGTTAAAAAAATCACATTTATTCTGTGGTGATATGGAACTTTCACAAAGCATTTTCCTCATCTCTTAGTCACCAGTCATCATCAAGTATTCTGTTCTCAACTCCACTTGTCTACTACTCTGGGCCACTAAGAACAACCTGCCACTTACCAAACCTTAGCAAATGCGGTCCACTTCTCAATTTTCACTCTGTGTGCCCTTGTAAGATCTTTGTCAGTGCTGAATAGTTCCATTCTCTTTCCCTGCTTTATTTCCTTAATACTACTGGCATCCCCTTTGTTTTATCTGTTATTAAAAAGTTGGTCAAGCATTTTCCCAAGCTATTAAATCAGGACTATACTTTGATTTTTCCTTTATCATTTCCTCTTCCCCAACCTTCCTTTGTCCCATCCAACTAATGATCAAACCTGCTGATTCCACTTCTGAAATACCTCTCAAATTCAGACATCATGAGTTTTCCATGAGCATTTTTTATTTTCATGTATATCTCCAATGGCTTTATCTTACCTCACAAACCAGATGAACCAAAACTACACAAAAAATAAGTTAAATAGAAAATCTATCATATTTGGAGCAATCCAAGACCAGGCATGTCTTTCTGGAGACTCACATTGTGTCTATCTTAAGAGTCTCCAACATGGGCTGGTTCAGTCTTCCCATATACCTTTGGTTCTCCTAGACTTAAACTTTTTCTATCAGATCAAAAGAAGAAAGAAAAAGAAATCACAGCTTAGTGTATGTAATGCATTGCCACATTTAAGTGCACAAAGTACTACGATTTTCTATATTGGGGGTGGGGTATTGGGGATTGAACTCAAGGGCACTGGACCAATGAGCCATATCTCAAGCCCTATTTTGTATTCTATTTAGAGACATCATCTCACTGAGTTGTGTAGGACCTTGCTAAGTTGCTGAGGCTGTAGTAATAAGGAAAACGTGTGCTTAGATTATGTACTATAGCAAAATTTTGACAAAGGAAATTTAAAATAGGATAAGTAATACTAATACTTTTTTTCTTTCATCTTATAATGAAATCACATATCTTTGCTTTCATATTTTATTCAATAAATATTGTTATGATTAGTGTTCTACCATAGTAGAAAATTATGTAACTTGGAGTTGTTTAAAAACACCCTAAAATAATTCTCTATGCTTTTTGTATCAGTGAAATACTTTCTTCCAATTTCATCACCATATCTGCCTATATCTCATACATTAGCCATACATGGACTCAAATCAGGTAAAAGCACAGATTCTGGGTCTATATTGACTAAATTTAGAATGCCTGATATACTCTTTACCAAGCTTTGTGATGTGAAGCAATCAGTTTACCTCTCCATGCTTTGGTTACCTTGCCTTTACAATGTCAATGGTAATATTTATAACATACAAATTTAACAGAAGATATTATATAATTATAATTATAATAATCCCAACTCTATGCAGTAGGACTTAAAGAATATGAATATATATCTATATATTGAATATATATATATATATACATATATATGTGTGTGTGTGTATATATATATATATATATATATATATACATAAAATAGCATCTGGCTGATGAACTGAAATTTCTAGTTTAATGTTGTCATTATATGATTTTATAATCTACATAACTTATTTCATAGTATTGAAAGCCAGAGGACAGGTGGTTCTGTGTCACAGACAAAAAAACCTTTTTATAGAAGGCACATGTGTATGACAATAACATTACAATGTAATGTGATAATAGGAGTGATATCAAACAACTAAAAATACTTTGTGTTAAGGACAGACAAATAAATGCAAAACAAAATAGTTATTCTTTGATCTGTGATGGTTTAAATGCAGCTGTATTTAAAGTCAGGAAGTTAAGCTCTGGAGGCCCTTTGTAAGCCTATAATTCCATAGTACAAAAGGAAACATTCCAAGTTTTGAGATTAATGCATGCACATTCTCTATTAAGACATACATAGAAAAAAAGAGTTAGGTAGACATACATTGTAATTCAGATTTGCCTACTTACAGATGGTAACATTCTGTGCAATAATAATGCTTTCAAAACCATTTGCAAATTTGTCCAGCAACAACTCTGCTTTTAATGATGAAGTTTCCACAGTGGCAGATGGCAGAGTGAGCAGCGAAGGATGCTGCCGACCCACCAGGGTTATGTCTGCCACTAAAGCTATCTGGCTCCAAAAGCCAAAGTCTGTTGAGGTCATACTGGCTATTGCTCCATTGGAATGACTTGATTGATCACATTTGTGGTTTTTCTATAAATGATGACCTTATAGAAGGGGCCTTGACAGTTTCATTCTTCTGTAAAAAAGGTGATATAGAGAAACACACAGTGTCTGCAACATATTTTAACATAATATAGAAAAACAAAGGGGCAATTTCTTAAAAATAAGTACATTTACTTACTTTGCAGCTCTGTCCTTATGTCTGACTGGTTAGATGACATATAGAAAAAGCAGAAATACTACTTTTTAATATTAATTTCATATTGAAGAGAAAAGGAAGGCAGAACAAGAAAATATATTATATATTTTTAAAATCCAGCAAATAATATTGTCCTAATAAGATCATATAAATACGAATTGAGACCCAGTTATTGTCTGAGTATCTAAAATAGGCAGATTCTGCATATAAAAGGAAATTAAAAACTAAACTTCAATGCCCAATGAACCCCTAGTATATTTGGAAGAAAATGAAATGCCATTCCATTAGAAGTTTAACATAATAATGCTTATGAAGTATGTTGCATTAAAATAGCAAAGTTCTGTTTATGTTTGATATTGTTACCTATTCATCATATAATGAGTGAGTGAGTGAGTGCAACTTTCAAATTAAATGTGCTATCAGAGCAAGCCTTAGGCACTTGAAGAAGTAGAGTGCACCTCTCCCACTCATTTATTGAAGGGTAACAGAAAAATTACACAAAAGTATTAATTTCCTTGTGATACTCAAATAAAAAGCATAACTCCTGTGAGTGTAGTTGCTTTTTAATAATAACATAGCTATCACTTATAATTACTTTATGTCAGAAACTTCTTATTCATCCACATATTTACTTTTCAGTTTTTATTATAACAATTGGACTACAGAGTCCATGAAAAGCCACACCACTGGCGTGCTGAGCCAGTAGGAACCAGTTGTTAATTTTTCAGGAATTTTACAAAATTTGCTAAACATGACCATTATTAAGAATTAAATTTCATAAACATGTAATTAAATAAATCATATTAAAACAAAGATTATAAATATTCAAAACTAATTACATTCTAATTACTTTATGACATTTTTACTATCATTTATGTTCCTGAGTGTTTTATACATTTACTCTGTGTGTATGGAATACCATACTGTACAATGCTTTGCTACATTTCTTTCCAATGCTGAATTTGGTGATATCCCCTTAGTGGTTTGAAATCAGCCATTATGGGAGTATTTATGCAAAAGAAGCAGCAAACGCTGTAAACCAGGGCTTTTCTGTCCTAACACTCAGTTGTTAAACATTTATCAGTACGTGGCCAAGTGTGACATGTCCTTCAGACATTGTCCAGCGGGTCCTACTATCTTCTTTGGTATGGTTTGAAGCAGGAGTTTTGCCTATGGTCTCTCCAGGTTTGGGGAGAGGTGGGATGAGCATGTGTGTCAGCTCTTTTCAGGGTGAGAGTTCAGCTTCTATTAGATTCTCAGAGACTCTATCTATGATACAAAAGTAAGTTTAAAAAAAAAACGATGAGACACTTCTAAACAAAAAATTATATATCTTCCATAAGCATTCCTTTTCTGTGAAATAGAGAGATCAACTAGACTGCATCAGACATGTTCTTGAATTTTGCCCTTCTTAATGTAGCCAGAAAATGTCTCTCAATTTTATGGGTAAAACCTTCTTTGCTTACTCTTTCCTTGCTTTCCTCTTACATGAGGTTCCCAGATTTAGCAAATAAGACTCCCAGTTAAATTTGAATTTCAGATAAATAATATTTGGCACATATTTATTCTAAAATATTATTCTTTTTTAAACTGAAATTTAAATGTAACTAGGCATCCTATATTTTATCTGGCAACTCTACTCCTGAATGCTTGCTTTCTTTACTCTTCCATCTCCCTTTTCTTCTCATGTGAAAGTCCATTGCATTAATGAATTATTACCTGGCTTTTATATTACTTATGTCAAGAAGATTTAGTCATGTCTGTATTTAATCCCAGCTCCATCACTTCCTAGTGTTGTTATTGAGTTAATTAACTTCTCCAAATTTTAGTTCTTATTTGTAAAATAAGGCTTCTCAGGTTTGCAGCAAGAGTAAATAAGATTTTATAAATATGTGCGCACATACACACACACACACACACACACACACACACACACAAAATGTAGTGTGCTGCAGTTAGCAAGCCCGTACTGCATGTTAGCTCTGGTGATGACAACAATGACTTCGTCATCATGTCTTCTTTGTCATAGGCCTGTAGTCCTCTGAATTATCAATTATCCTCTTTTCACTATATTTCTCTAGATACACTCATCCCTTTCTGGCCTCATCCATCTTTTCTGGAATAATTCATAAAAACTAATATAACCAATTCCATCCATCACCACCACAAGAACTCCAAACTTTCACCAGATTTTATTTTCCTGACGTTTATGCTAAGGTAGCTGAAACATGCTCATTTATGCTGAGGATCAGAGCCATCACTTTGCCAGTACTGGCTAGAGATCTGGCTAGTGAAGAGGACGCTGATGATGCTTTATTGAGTCTGAATTCTGACAAATACTATGTGAGGACCTTTTGCATATATTTCTTCATTCAGTCCTCATAATAGCCCTATAAGTATTACATGAATATTTTACAGGTAAAAAAATACAAACCCTGGGCTGGGACTGTGGCTCAGCAGTAGCATACTTGCCTGGCATGTGTGAGGCACTGGGTTTGATTCTCAGCACCATGTATAAATAAATAAAATAAAGATCTATCAACAACGAAGAAAAATTTTTTTAAAAAAGAAAAATACAAACTTTAGAGGTTAAAAAAAAGCAAAAAAAAAAAAAAAGAAAGAAATCTGGATTTAGCTATTGGAAGGAATGCCACCTACAAAGGTGACCTGTGTTGGTGTACATATTCTTGAGGTCTTTATTTTCCTGTAATGGTATTCCTACAGAATATCGTTTATCCTAATAGCCATCCCTGCAATTAGGAAAAGTAGGGTGGTGTTGTGTCCATTGCCTACGGATACAGAGGTGGGATTAATACCTGAGCTGTAACCATACAGTCAGTTTTACTGGCAGTCAGTGCCCTAATTTAATACTCTCATTTTTCCCCTACTATACCAGTAAGGACAAGTTTTCATCAGAAGTAAAAGTGCTGATCAACTGGTTTAGGAGAACTGGAATTCCATGTTAAAAAGAATTCTGAGAGGGCTGGGGTTGTGGCTCAGTGGTAGAGTGCTCGCCTAGCACACACGAGGTGCTGGGTTCAATCCTCAGCACCACATAAAATAAATAAATAAAATCGACGTTAAAAAAAAGAGAGAGAAAAGAATTCTGAGAACTTTCCCAAGTTCAACAGTAAAGAATGCTATGAAAAATGTCTGTTGTAGACAGGAATGTTGGGGCAATGATGATAACCTGATGGGAGGACAGTGAGGACAGGGTAGTGGAAAGAAATGTGAGATATTCGAGGTAAATGAGACATCACCAAACTTCAAAGTAACTGGATTCCAGTCAGTTCTAAGGGTTCTATGTTGAAGACCCAAACATGAGATGCTATGTCCTTTGAATTGCCCCCACCAGAACAACAGGATGGAGTAATCTATTCCAAGCCACTGTTTGCCTTTTCTCCACTGTAATCTGTTTCTCTTAAAAAAAAAAAAATCAACCTGGTTGGATGGGTTTTAAATGTGCTTTTACTTTTGGTCTATACTGATAAAATGGTAGTTCAAGAATTAGTGCATTTTGTTGTTGTTGTTGTTGTTTTCCTTTGTTTTGTTTTTCCTGGAGGATTGATCTCAAGGCACATGCTTGGAAAGGGCTCTACCTCTGAGCTACATCCCCAGCCCAAGAAGTGGCATCTTCAGAATATGAGTTTACAGAAGCAGGTGCTTAATTGTTCCCCACCCCTTCTCAGATAACAGCTGAATTCATTGAAGGTATATTGCATAAATTAATCAAACTATGTTGATTACATACACGTTTTAATAAAAGTCATTTGATAACAAATGTTTAAGCTGAGTGCAACGCCATGTGCCTATAATTCCAGGTATTCAGAAGACTGAGGCAGGAGGTTTGAAAATTCATGGCCAGCCTGCTCAACAGGACAGGATTCCCCCCGCCCTTCCCCCCCAAAGTGTATATACATCATTATAACAAATCCTAGTGGACTGCATTATGAAAGCTGGTCTTGTCATTAATTAGCCAAATAATATATGCACAGTTCATATAGGGAATTAATTAAAGCTCTAATGGCAGAACATAATCATTCATTCATTCATTTGCTTACATTAGTAGCAACTGAATTTATTATCCACATATGGACTTTCATGGAGCCCCAATATATAAATAGGAAAATGGGAAGGTCCTAGAGCTTGGACTAATTCCTAGAAACTTCAGATCACCAGAGCAAAGGTTGAAAAACACAGATGTAGGACAGTTTTGCTTAGTTCTATCTGGACAATGAATAATTTTGGTCTTTCCAAAAGTCTCTGGATATAGTAAGATATTACATCTCTTGTGGAAAAAAGTATATATATATACATACTGATAAAACCGCAGTATAGGAAATGAAAGCATTACATTCCGTTTATAACTTATGGTGTGAATGTGATCAATTAGAATGATTCTTTTATTTATCTATTAATTTAAAAATTGGAATAGATGCTTCATTGGTTTGTTTATCAAAGACCTATCCTGTCAGAGTACAACAAAACCCACATAGATTGTGGACATTTATTTTAATTTTAATACTTCAGGAATCCAAGTATATATATGGAGATTGTTATGGTCTCAAATGTAATTTTGCTTCTAATATTTCCTCTAAGTTTTCAATTTACACTTGTCTGTACTTCATAGGAAATAACATTATTATGGGCTGGGATGTAGCTCAGTGGTAAAGTGCATGCCTAGTATGCACAAAACCCTAGGTTGAATCCCTAACACTGAAAAAAAAAAAGACTAAAAGAAAATAAAACAGAATAACATTTTTATGTCATCCAGATTAATTTCTTGTAAATATTTCCTACTAATTATTTTTATATAATTAATATATTTCCAAAAATGTTTTTGAATCTCAGTTCAACTATTCAGTTTAAAATATAGGCAATAAAAATATTTAAACACACACACACACACACAGAGCTCCTTGAAGAAAAAAAATATGTTCTTAGTTGTAAATATGACAGCATCTAACAAAGACAGGCATATAATTGATAAGTATTCTTCATAATTGAATGGAATTGAAATATATAATTATATACTAATTATACATCATATCTCTGCAAATTATATCTACATAAAAATCCTTATTTATCTTTGTGCTTTTAAACACTGTATTGTCAAAGACACTCATAAAATAGGTAGTGCAGCCTAATAGTTAAAAAGATGTGGTTTAATACACTGAAACTCTGATTTGTGTTATTTAAGATCTGTGTGACCTTGGATAAATTATTTAACCCCTTAAATTTTAGCTTTCTTAGCTTTAATATAAAGAAAATTAAATTTTAAATTACATCTTGCTACCTTGTGAGGTTTAGAGGGGATAAAATATGTATGCTTGATTATAGTACATTGCACAAAATATACTCAGTATTAGCTAATATTGTCATTCATAATCAAAAAGGTTATTCTTAATATTGTTATCATTATAAAAAGGGAGTTAATTCTTGAAGCTTCTCCAAATAATTCTTCAAAGAAAGTTGAGAGAAATTAACACGTCCAAAGACTGCTTGTGTGTAATTTACATATTATGCTGAATTTTTAAAATATGATCTCATTAAATTCTCAAAACCAACTTGTGAGGTAGCTGTTACATTCATTTTAAAGAGACATTATAACATTTAAAATAATATACCTGGTAACTCAAAATTGATTGATTTTTGAGGTAGCTCTTACTCTATTAATGTAGTTGTAGACACGAATTCCACCTCTCCACATAGCTCAGTCACAGACCAACTTTCTGAGTTGTAAAACTTCGCATAAAATATGGTCTCAACTGACCAATCATGAATGATGTGATCTTCCTAATTCTTAGGAGAGGTTTTCATTTTTATAAATCAAGAAAATTCCACTAGTAAGAAACTCGGAGATGTATTATTTTCCTGCTTCAGCTGCCACAATGCTTAAAATTTAAGTATCAAAGTGCTTTGAAAAGTGTTAAGTGTTGGGCTTTTTCTTACTGATGAAATTAAGATTCCAGAGAGAATGGGGCTTTGCAATATTTCCCGTTAAATATTTGTATTTCCCCAAGGATTTTCTTATTAGCAGAATCTATGTGCATTCATTTTATTAATAAATAACATACTGCTTCACTTGCCAAGTTTTTTTTCCTGATTATGCTCAGGAATAGTGAAAAACAGTCATGAGGTCAACCTAACATAATTTAAGCATCTTTCTGACCACAAGGTGACTACTTGTCTGCTCAATCCTGACCACCTGCCTTATGAGAGAATGAAAGGCACCAACAGAAAACAGATCAGATGGCAGAATTTGGGAAAAAGCCAGTTTGCAGAATGTGAGATTCTACTGAATACATTATCAAAAGGTCCCATATTGAACTTTTTTTGAGCACGTGGAAGAGATGGCTGTGGTAGTTAACTGCTTCAACTTCATTCAAGCTTAACCACTGTTTATTATTTCAGTGAGTTTGCATAAGCCTGCTTCTTAGTTTAGTGAGCATTCTCATTTGTGTTCATTCAAAAATTCCAAAGAAAAATTCAGACATCAGAAATTCAGAATTTGATGAGGAGGAGTTCACCTGCAGGTATTAGGTAAAATCAAAAAGTACTTCAAATCCATTAGGCCATGCAACCCAACACCATTCCTCATGTTCCCTACGTGCCTATTTTTATGTAGGCTCCTGAAATAAGAATCTTACCGAAAGTTTTATTCTACAGGGCCAATTTTGGAGGCTGAAGGGAACTAAGGTGGATGTTAGAGTTTTTATAAAAAAGTTGTTCTTAGTTGAAACTATTAGATTATTTCTGGAAAAGGTAAAGACTTAGCTTCCAATTTGTTTAAATGGGGTTGAAGGAAAAGAGATTTTTTTTTTTTGACATTCATTAGGAATCTAAATGTACCAAGGAGGGTTGTAAAATACATTTTATTGAAGCTCATTTAGATTGGAAGCAGAGGAACATCTGTAACTACTCTGAAGGGGACTCTGGAAGAACTTTTTACGAGTAAACTGGGATTGTTGCTTTTAATTATTCGAGTGTATAGATGATTCAGTAATGTGTGTAAAGAGCTTATTTAGCTACCACCTCCAGGCCACATCAATGAAATACAAGAGGACATTTTGTTCAATTCACTTTGCTTGTGCTCTGTAATTTAAAATATAATCTTCAAAGGAACTGAAGCAAGTGAAAGTGTGATATTTTGCGTCAGTGACTTGTTGAGGAATCCCATTGTGGATTTAGTTTTCTATGTGTATAACCCAGTAAAAGCTAAGTTTATATATATATATATATATATATATATATATATATATATATATATATATATATTGCATTCCAAAGGCACAATGACATTTTTCCCCCTAAGAACTACTCATATGTAATCTTGTTTCAGATTTCTTCAGCAGGAGTTTCCAAAATTAAAGTAAGTATGGCAAGCCATTCTGTTTACAAAATTAAAGCTTAAGTCATATACTAAAATTTTACTAGGTATTTTGTTTTTGAGGAAGTCAACATCTTGATTCCCACATTATGAAATAAATCATATCTTTAGCCTCGGAGCTGTTACTTTGCAGAGGAATTAACAGTTCCTACCCATTTATTAACACACCCCTCTATGTTTGGTTAGGAAACACATGGTCAGGGCACAGCTTATTGTCACATTAGTTCTCATTTGATAGAGATGACACTTGCTGAATGAAAAGTCATCTTTACCCTTTTTTATAACCAAAAGTGTAAAGGGAGGCTACCCAATGATACACACCTCTTTTAAATGAAACTCAAATGCCATTTTTTTTTGTTTTACTTTATTGGATTCATTTAAATGAGAATTGTTCTAAAAATAATTACCATTCCAAAACATAAGACATTTTTAATAACTTAGATATAATCATTAAACAGGAACAGAACATGTCCCAAGTCACCAGTTCATAGAAAGCATTGCTAAAATAGCACCAATAATTTGCAAAAACAAAGTCATTAATGATCTTTGCATACTTATTTTTACCTCCATTTGACTTGGGAATAACTTGACTTTTATGTAAATTCACTAAATTATGTCTTTCTGTCCACTCTGTTTAGTGTGATAATTAGGAAAGAAGAATTTTCAAAGGAACAAGCTTTAAATTGGTCACTCTGGCATGGCAGATTTTATTATGGATGCCTACGTGCTCCTCAGAAAGACACTTCTCGACTCCCTGGGAAGAAAGCATATGACTGAATTTCAGCAGTTCAGTTTTTACATTAAAATATGGCCAGTAAGGAGTTCCAATCTGTCAGGGAAAAGTGGCCATGCGGCCAGAGTTATCATTTTACTTTGGGGGTCTTGTGTTTGCCAAGTGGTCAGCCAGCTGTCCAGGCTTTTAAAATGAGGAAGCTAAAAATTCTGAGAGGTAAATTGTACTGGAACATTTAATACTTATCAAACCTGAAGAATTTTTAATGAAATTAAAAGAGAATTACTGTTTGCAATTTGAAGCTTTCATAAATATCCCCTTAAATTCCATGTAAATGGTTAGGTAGGAAATCTAATCCCCCTCAGCTGTGCACATTGTTACACAACACAAAGAAGTTGGGAAGGGAGGCTACAGGCCTGATTTTAAAGTTTGCCACCCACTGCTATTTAGTGGTTGTATAAACTTCTCTTTGAGACTCAATTTTATTGTCTGTAAGATGGGAAAGTAGTAATAGCATTTAAGTTGGAAAAAAATGTGTTTGATTTATAATAAAGTATGCAAAACCCCCAGCAGACAAAAGACAGTAAATTATAATGAAATATTTAAATGTACCTTAAAGGCATAGCAGCTAGAATCTGACTTGAAGATAGATTGCTTGTACTTGTTAGCATGAACTAAACTGAGCCATAATTTCTTAACATGTGCAAAATATCAATGCCGAACATTGATAAGGAAAATTGTCGAAAGTATGTCTTTCCGCGTAAGAGGTTAGAAGTTAAGCATTTGGAATGTAAATCTATACCAAAGAGATTTTGTTGGATAACAAGGTTAGATTTATCTTCCCTACTTTCTTGGGGGAACTGAGAGGAAGGCTGCAGGGGAAAGTGCCAGCCAGTCACGTTTGCATGAGATAAATAATCAGTTGTGAGCTCAGTGTGTGATTCTCGTTAAAATCCAGACATTGGAACAGCTCCCGAAACGCACTGCCACCACCACCACTACCAATCTCTTTTGCATCTCATTGGCATTTGAGGACGTTAATTGACTCATTATTGCAATTCATATTCAGGAAAGGAAGTTGATTAAGGAAGGCAGATGCAGAATCTCCAGACAGTCATGGCTGCGTTGTTTGTCCCGGCAGTTTACTTGAGTTATTAGAATACTTAGGAAGCTATAGCCAGAGGGACAGGGAACGTGTCCCACCAAGTGCCACCCACACAGAATAGGTTTTTACTAAGAAGAATATAATTTTGATAACCTTATCCTACCTTAAGGTCCAAATAAGCTAAGTTGTTTTCTGAGCTCTTTAATTATAGCCACTTCATTTTATTTGAATTGCTAAACTGGAAAATTGGTCTCTAATACTTATGTTTCATCAAGGAATATTTTTTGAAAGTCAGTAAGAAGTATCTCTATTGAGTTAAGAAACTTTTAAAATTTATTACCAGTAGTAAATTTTAAATGATTTTTAATGTTTTTCCCACATCACAATTCTCATTTTGATGAATTTATAGATCAAATCTGTTTCATTATTCCAGTGGCTGTTTTCTTTTGTTAATTTGCTCCTTTTTAAACAAGCTAGTTTTCATTTTTAGGTCTGATAGTGCATGCAGGTAGATGCATGTATAATCACATATGTGAGTTAGAAAAATGCTTTCTGTTTTTAAATTTGGACTGAGCAGTATTTTTGAGTCCACTGAATATTCTTAAAAATTGATTCTTGATAATGTGGCAAAAATTTGGAATTCTGATGTCAACTGAACACACACACAAAAAAATACAGTTCACTTTCTTGTTCTATATATTGAATTTCCTCACTAACAATTTTGAGAAAATTATTTTTTTCTGCTTCAAATGTAAAAGTATCATTCAGACTTTACTCTGAATAATTTTATTCTGTAAGATAAATAGAATTCAGTCCATAAGACATTCATCCAAAACAACAGATCTTACAAAAATCTTCCTTGGCATTGAGCATAAGCAACATTGCCATTTAATGAGTTTATTCCTTCTTCTTCTTCCCATTGCTCAGATCCAGCTAATGTTACCTCTTTCATTTGCTCTGTACCAACTAACACAAAGAGATATGTATAATTAATAAATTATCTTACACATACATAGACTTACGTGAACTAGGTATATATGGCAGAATTTAATGTATCTCTTTTATACTTTGGCCTGATAGCTTATTCTTCTTCTAAGTAATTTCTTTGGACCTGAGAGCGAATAACTCAAGGCTAACATTTCTCATTCATTAGTTATTATTAGTGTTAATAACATTTCAAAGTATTTTTCTACAAAAAAATACCCAATTCAACAAAATTTAATGAATAATGACGATGCATGTGTCAGGAATTTTAGGGTGGGGACAGTGGTTAACAACATATGATCCTACCATCCAAGACTTTATAGTCTAGTATTGGGTGGGAAGTGGCAGCAAACAGTTCCATCTGATACGAAGCACAATATAGGTATTCCATGTGGAGAATAACCAAAATTAATTGAGAAATTTAAGAAATGAGCAGTCTATTGACAGTTAATTTTAAAAATTTAAAGAAAACTTAGGAAATATTTTACCTGGTGTTTCAAGGCTATATATGATTTCAATACACACAAAAAAGAAAGTATTTGCAGGTGAATGAAATACCATGAACAAATTCAGTGGTACAAGCCATTCTTGGAAGAATAAATAGTTATGCATGATCAGAACACAGAGTAATTGAAGAAATATCCTACTAATGACTTGGCACTGTAAAGTTTTAGCAGAGCTATGATGAACACTCAGTATCATCTGGTGACAAGAAAGATTATTTGAGTAGATGTCTCAGTGAGCAAATCCTGGCCTAAACAGGTTTGATGTACTATAACAGGAAAATCATGGAGGTAAAATGCTGGGGAAAACAATTAAGGCAGATATGACAAAAGTCCAAAGAAGCAATTACCAGCCCCAAAGAAGAGGCAAAAGGAAGAGTAAATTGCTCTGGGGATGTGGCTCAAGCAGTAGTGCGCTCGCCTGGCATGTGTGCGGCCTGGGTTCGATTCTCAGCACCACATACAAATAAAGATGTTGTGCCCGCCGAGAACTAAAATAAATAAATAAATATTAAAAAATTCTCTCTCTCTCTCACACACTCTCTCTTAAAAAAAAAAAAAAGAGTAAATGCAGTGTATGTGTTTGCAGGATGGAGAACTCTACGCTGTGAGTTGAGTATTGAGGAGGATGGCTGGAGTAGACAAAAAAACGATGACAAAAAGATTTTTAGTTTTGATTATTGACTTCATGATTGATATATAGAGAGAGAGACGAGGGAAAAAAAACAGAGGCAGTGAGAAACAGAACAAGAGAAATACAACAAAATAACTCTATGTGAGCAAATATTCAATGGGTGTTTGTAAATATTCAATGGGGGTTGGAAAATGAGGACCAGGGCTTCAGCTCTAGATGAAGCTAGGACCATGAATTGGGTATGAACATGAATTGAACATGGACTGAAACTGCGGGGATAAATTAAGATGGTCGCCTTGGGAGCTTCTAGAAGCTGAGGGACACATCTCAAAACGACTGTGAGAGCACGATGACTTGGCAGAAGAACAGGTGTCAGCAATGGAGACAGTCTTCTTGCTTTTGTGAAGCTTTAATTTACTATGACCTAGAAAATATGGTACGCTCAAGGACAAAGTGTTGTGAAGATTAGACCACAATGATGCAATCACAGGCAAGGTAAAGGCCCAAACAGCCTCCTCTTTTTATTCAGTCACTTGTTTCTTCATTTCTTAACTTATAAACAACTCATTCTGAAGATCTTAAGGAGCCAGATCTCCAAATATACATGATGGTCTAAACTTCCAAATGGTTCTGGTAACCTCACACCATCTTTCGTGGATTTTCCACTTTCCTCATATTCCCATACTAAATATTTGTACATATTAAAGCTTTTCCTTCCCTGTGTACCAGTGATGATCAATCCATGACTGTGATAAAAATAGTATTTGATACGTAAATAATATTATTTTAGTCAGCTTTTTCACTGCTGTGACTAAAAGACCTGACAAGACAACTGTAGAGGAGGAAAAGTTTATTTAAGGGCTCTTGGTTTCTTAGGGCTTAGTCCACAGACAACCAGCTCTGTTTCTCCAGGTTCCAGGTGATGTGGAACTTCATGGTGGAACAATGTGACAGAGGGAAGCAGCTCACATGAAGGTCAGGAAGCAGAGAAAGAGACTCCACTTGCCAAATACAAATATATACCCCAAAGCCATGTACCCACTGACCCACCTTCTCCAATCACACTCTCCCTGCCTCCATTCACCACTCAGTTAATCCCATCAGGGGATTAATTCACTGATTGTGTTAAGACTGCCATAACCCAATCATTTCTCCTCTAAATCTTTCTGCATTGACTCACACATGAGCTTTTGGAGGGCACTCATATTCAAACCATAACATATGCTTTCATAAATATTTGTTCATTTAATCCTCCCAATAACCTTGGGAGATGGAGACAAGCACTTTTATTCCCACTTTATAGATATGGAATGAGAGT
This sequence comes from Urocitellus parryii, assembly GCF_045843805.1. Classification (NCBI taxonomy): domain Eukaryota; kingdom Metazoa; phylum Chordata; class Mammalia; order Rodentia; family Sciuridae; genus Urocitellus; species Urocitellus parryii. The sequence continues at coordinate 82,224,071 of NC_135540.1, forward strand.
AGCAAACAGCATCTTGTATGTGGCAAGGAACAGGTAATTGCTAAAACTTTGACAAAGGAGCCATGATGTCATTTTAAAATGTAATAAGCATCCCCCCCCAAAAAATTCCCCTAAAACTTACAACTTTTATTAAAGCGAGATGATATCTACTTTATTTATGTCAAACCAAAGCACTGTCTCTCTTGTCCATCCCTAAATACCCAAGCTCCAGTTTAAACAATATAACCTTTGAGGTCTCAGAAGCCTGTTGCCTCCAAAAGAAAGCAAGCTTCTCAGTTGTTCTTCCATTAGCTTTAGCTTTCATTTTTCCAGTTCCTAGAGAAAATTTCTACTGTGGTTTTGGGCACTAATTCCTTCCCCCCAATTTTTCAATATTCTCCTACTATGTCAAGTTAAAAATCCTACAAGGATACTTTCTGAAAGACTTGATTTTCTAGAATTTGCATCAAAGCCTCAGGCTGAGGCAAATACCTGATGCCAATCTTGTGTTTAAAGGCTCATATTTCACAATGTGTTTCCAAAGCTGAGATTAAAGATAATTATGTCATTTACAATAGTTCTGATCAATATGTAAAGATTCTCTGAAGCCCTCAGAAGCATTTTGAGGCCACATTTAGGTTCAGGAGAGAAAGTACCATTGGAGATATCTGTGTTACTGGCACAAGTAGAAAAGGGTAACACATGTCCTAGATATTATGCCATCTTGTCCTAATGATAACTGAGTCAGATTGTCCTGTAATCAAGTAGTGAGGTTTCTGGAGAGAGTAAGGTAACGTTCAGCTTTCTTAAGATCAAGGTTGGACCCACTGAGGTGTGCCCCCGATCCCACCTTCCAATCAATGTCAACTTTTATTACAAAATCTTTGCAGTGCTGGAGATGCGGTTAATGCTTTAAACAAATGCATAAATAAGAAACTGTTTTTATTCACTTCCTAATTGCATGTTTGCAAATACTTGTAACCTAAGTCTCCAGAGTTTTCTGCATTACACAGCATACATTTATTGGAAAATCGATATGGTGGGAAATTTAATTCAATCAAAACTAAGTAATTGCTTTGAATTTGAAGAATACACTTCTTTCTAGGGATTGTACAGGGATAGTAGGAATCGGAGGCACAAATATAAATTGCCATGCATCAATATAAATGGAGGTAACTAGACACGACTGATTATAGTAATAGAGGAAAATCTCAAGAGGACTGCCTGCACACGGACACATCCAATGTTATTTTTGCTCAGTTTTTTCTAGCGCTGAACACTTCTTTATCTGCAGAGTGGATTGCTATCCCTGACACTACATCAATTCCTTCAGAGCCAGAGTTGCCTCTGGTTTAGGTGACTTACTCAAGGTCACTGAACGTGAGGGGCAGAGTAGAGGATATTTCAAAGGCTTTTGAGTTCCAGGCTGTTGCTTACCCACTGAACCTCATAGAGGAAAATGCAAAAAGCCTACAGATCTATTTATCTACATATTTTCTTTGGCTCAAACTGTACATTTGTAAAGTGATACTTGCACTCCTGTCATGGTCCATTCACTTCAAGGCAGTTAAAAAGAATTTTATTCAACCTTAGACAATTCATGTTTTTGAATTATTTTTGGATTCTTTAATTTGACAGAAAAAGAGCTATAGGTTCCACAGCGTAAAAGGCAGGAAAAAAATAGTTTGAATGTGAGAACAACAATAAAAGTTATCAGGTCTTTTACATGGAGAGTCATAGAAACTCTCCAGATTGTCCTTAAAAGTCATTTTTATATCTTTTATTAGAAATCATATATCACTACTTTATTTAACATTTGAGATCTATTTGCTTTCCAGAATACCTGTTCTGATTCCTTGTGTCTCCTGCAACAGAAACAGCCCATCTGTAACCGGTTTACCTATGTTCAAGTCCAACCAACAAAATAGAAACCTTTGAAGATTTCCAAAATGAAGGACTATAATTCATCTTGGAATTAAATTTCTTCATTTAAAGATGAAAGCCAAACAGGAGATGGTGAGACAAATCAGAGATCAGCATCAACAGGACGGAGATACCACCCCCAGGGCTGAAGTAGCAAAAGAAGGAGATGTTCTTTCCAGAACCTAGAAGCCAGGAACAACCACTGGGTGCTGGAACCATGTGAGGAGTTAGTTGTCTAGCAGTAGCTGAAACACAAAGGGCTTTGTCCTGTAGGACACCACAGTTAGGGCCAACCACTTCTGGAAATCCCACAGGAGTCAGGATCAGGAAGACTTTTTGACTTCCCTTTCCCACACTCTGATCTTCCAGAAACCCCTCTCTTTGCAAGGGAACAAGAGTCTGGAAATGCAGAGCAGAGAAGGAAGAAGATGAATCCAAGAGCTAATCAGCTAATTTTCTTATTCGTTAAAGGATTCTAATTTCAGTACCTTGGGAAGCTGAGGCAGGAGGACTGCAAGTTCAAGACCAGCCTCAGCAAATTAGTGAGACCCTAAGCAACTTAGTGAAAACCTATCTCAAAAATAAAAATAAAAAGGGCTGGGGATGTTTGTTGTTCAGTGGCAAAGTGCCTCTGGGCTCAATTCCTGGTACCAACGAAAACAAAAAGAGGAAAAAAAAAAAAAAAGGATTCACCTAACTCAAAATTTTGAATTAAAAATCAAATCTATTTAACCTCCTTCTCATTAAAAAAATTGATTTAACTTTTATGCTTCGGTTTCCTGCCACACAAAGTTTATTGATAGGACTCTGTTTATTCTTTGTGACATAAGGCTAGAGTATTTGGAGGGAGGAGGTATTCAGTGACATTTGACATGAGATAAGAAGTAACACAAGTTTACTAGACCAAGCATTTTTACCATTAGAAAGCAGTTCCCCTTCCCGAACATGGCCTTTTAGTAGTTGTCTGACAATTTTCATTACTGAGAGACCCTCCTATTTTGTTTAGAGACCCTTTGAGGGTATACTTTTTATATGTGCAACAAAAAAATACCTTTGACATTTAAAGACATTTCTCCCTCCATTCCCCAAAGCCTGAAGAGGTACCTTTGAGGTGGGGGAGCATTGTTCTATTCAGAGCTGGGTGTTTGCTAATTCCTTTTTTGACACTTCTGAGGACCATGAGAAGTCTCCAATCCAGAGATGATATTACAGAATTTCAAAAAGGGTCCTACAACAGATAGAAATTAAATGCTAAATATTGTGTGTGTGTGTGTGTGTGTGTGTGTGTGTGTATGCATTATGTACATTTTTCTTAAGGGAATTTTCAAAACCCCAAAACCGTTTAGAGATAATGTCCTAGATATTCCCTCAGGGATGTAAAATGTGTATGTGTGATAGGTGAGACCATTTTAAGTTGATACAGTATACAAATAGTAGGAAGATACTAAAGATAGGGAGAAAGTCTATAACAATGAATCTCCTATTTCTCCCTTCTTATGGCTTTTTTTAAAAATGCCATCTAGTTCTTCAGAAATAGAAATATCTCTATTGGCTTCTATTTGAATTATGTAGTAGTTTTTATATGCTAGAAGTGAAGCTTCCAGATAGGTCTTCTTTTTTTTCTAGAAATAGACATATAATGAGCATGATAATCTATATCCTTCTTTATCTGAATTTTGATTCTATATACAAAATTTTATAAATATGAACAACATGCTAAAACATCATGTGATCTCTTCTATTAGAAATTAATCATAGGTCATAGGATGTCAGCTCTGGATAGAAGGATGGAAACTTAGAGCTTATTCATTCTATCTGTTCATATTATGTAAGGGGCTTGAGACTTCATGAGAGAATAGCTATGTATAGGTACTACCTACTGGTTCCTTCCATATGTCACATTCCTACTTCCTTTTATCTATACATGAAAAAGTTCTTGGCCATCATTTTACCTATTAAGAAAAATTCATAATTTATAGGAATTTTTAATTTTCCACTGAACTTTTTGATTGAAGATAACAATTGACCAAATCCATAACCAATGAGACCAAAAAAGCTTCAGCACCCTATTTATTTTCTGGTACAGTTTGTCAGATCTTGGAAAAAGCTGTTCAGATTCAAGTTCTAGTTCATAAGTGCCCAAAATGACCCAAAGATGGACTGTTGACTGTTAAACTTCTTTAGGCCTCATTTTATTTTATCTGTAACAAAAACAATCAAGGAACCTAATTCATAAGGATTGAATACATGGAAAGATCTTAGTGGCACACAGTAAGTTTTTAATAAATGATAGCTATTGTTAGGAGGTACTTTGAAGTCTGAGGATACTGGACATATAACATTGTTCAAAAATAACATTTGGAAAGTATGGCCCCAATCATAAGCACTTGAAAACACTAAGCATTGTATGTGTCAAAATTTATAGCTGACTAAACCTGGACAGAAAAAAAAATTTCGTGTTAAAAACAGTTACATTCAGTTAGGAGATGAGACATGGGTGATGTAAGATTTATTCAATAAAGAGTTCATAATACATTAAATAAAATTCTAGAAACACAATTTTGAAGCAAACATATATAAGACAGCAAACAAATAAATTAAGAACTGTAGTCAATATCCCAAAGCCTATCAAAACCATAATCTTCTAAGCCATCCCTCATAAAAGATTTTGGAGTAACTGAGGTAGTTGCAGGTGCTATAATGAGAAGTAAAATCCCAGTTTGCCTCTTTAGAAGCAAGGATTTTGCCCAGATCACTTTATTTTTTTTTAAACCCTTTTTTGATCAGGGTTACTTGTTGTTTTCAGCTTGGCAGAATGTGGTCACAAGGATGCCTTTGACTTCTTTCAGTCTGCCTCTCCCTGCAGGGTTCTCAAAGCCTTACATCTCAAAGAGGGAAACTGTTGGAATTGTTTCTCTATCTTGATTTTTTTTTTTAAATTACTTCTGCTTTGGAAAAATGCATTTATTCAAGCATAGTCTCGTCAGCATTCTAGAAAATATGATACCATTTTGCACTGAATTTTTAAATGCAAAAAAAAAAATTGGCAGATGAACAAATATAACTTCTTGTGATTCTGTTCCAATAATCTTGGCGAATTGTTATACTGTAAACCCAGAAAATTAACATTGCCAGATAAACAGTCTGATTATATCTGGCACCATCAAGATTTTGTAGTGAGAAAATGTACAGTTTCCTAAGGCCTCTGACAGAAAGCCACTCTCAGACCTTTTCAAAGGTTATCAGAAGTTATTACTTGAGATTAACTATGGCATGAACAAAAAGGTTTGAAGTCTTGTTTATAGTTAGCCTGTGGCTCTGAATTAGCAAGTTCTCTCTTAAATGATCAGTATTTGAATTCTGGGTGCTAATGAGCGAAGGTTAGCCAGAGGGAAAGTGGATGAGGGGAGCAAAAGATTAAAGTATTCTCAATGGGGGGAAGAAGTATTAAACAAAAATCTCAATAAATTTTAGAAGTCAAATTGTGTTTTAGTCAATGCCTCCAAAATAAGCTGAAGAAGTCCTACTGACGTTCCCAGCTGTAAGAGTAGAAGTCTGGTTTCGAATTTGCATGATTTTGAAGGTCAAATGCCTGCTATCCAAGTCTTACTGATCCATATGGACTAGAAATGCCACAATATGCAATCATCATGAAGGCAGATTGTCTCCTGTAAATCTGTCCTTTCTGTAACACATTCAAAATGTACCGTATTGGCTGGATTATAAATCCTTTTAGGAAATGTGTGCACATTTGCAGAAGCAGCTTCACGTTGATGGATGATGGCATTGGTGTTCTGAAAACCCTTAAAATAATTTATCATATGTATAAATCTGATTTTGCATGTGTCTGGATTTCCTCTGGCCAGGTATACCTGTAATTCAAAATCCTTTTTTTTTTTTTTTCTGAAAGTGAATAAAAGCATCTCCAAGCTGTTCTCCTTGTAGCTATGGGAACGGAAGATTTTTTATTATTTTGGAGCTCAACTTTATTTGCTAAATAGAAATTCATTTAAATGCCCTCTTTATTGTTTACTTTCATTAAGCCATCAGTGTCCCTAGCATATTTAAAATATCACTTATTTTAAAATTACTTAAATATAATCATAAATACAGCCATTGAAATGAATAATTTTTGCATATCTACTTTTTGTTTTTGTACTGGGGATTGAACCCAGGGGCACTTAACCACTGAGCCACATCCACCAGCCTTCTTTTGTATTTTGTCGCTGAGGCTGGCTTTGAATTCACGATCCTCCTTCCTCAGCCTCCAAACCCCCTGGGATTACAGGAGAGTACCACCTCACCCAGCTGTGTATCTACTTTTGTGGATCTTCTAGTAAGTACTAGACATTGTTAAACCCAACACCTTCCACTATTTTTCTAAGCAACTTCCCTCACTTTAAAAAAGTGACACAACCTTCATTCTCAGACATCATGTACCTTTTATAGCATTGATGAAAGTAGCATTTTTCCTGTTCGTGAACTGATAAATTAGGTCCATTCTATAGATACTCAGAAAATTCTTTAGTTAAAAAAAAGCAAGTGCCAATTTCAACTATTTGACAATATTATAGGACAGCAGAATCAGGAGAGATTTTTTTCTAAATACATATCCTTACTTAACAAATAGAAAGTGAAGCTCATTTTGAAGTAACCAAATAAAATTGAATTGTGAGTCTGTGGCTCACTGAGAGCTAGAATCTGAGCTTTAGTTGACCCAGATTAGCATATGTGCATCCCTGCCAGGGCATGGTGCCTCTCACTATAGAAAAGGAGTAAATGAGAAACTGAATAGATGCCTCAACCATTGTTTTATGTTTTTGTTTTTGTTATTGTTTTGTTTTGTCCCTCTGATGTCTTGTTTTGCACTCTAATTAGCTTACTTATTGCATTTCCCAGTGAGTAAGATACCATTCATTCATTTACTCATTCATTCCTCAAACATTTTGAGAGAGTTGGATATATGACAGTTACTCTACTGGATAATTTGAGACCACTGACAATCTAGACATGTAACCCAATATACAGCAGCCTGAGCGCAGATGAACCAAAGAGTTCCCTAATATGATCTTGTCACATGTTTCTCAAAGTAGCCTTAAAATAAGATGCAGACCCTGGAGCCACACTCCTGTGTCTTGATTCCAGTTCTACCACTTTCCTGCTTGCTCTCTGGAAAATTATTAGGTCTCTCTACTTACTGTAGCTTCCTAATATGTAAAATTATCTGCTAACCTTATAGAGTGGCTATGATGAGCCACTAATTGGGTTAATAAATTGACACAACTCAAGGAATTTTGAATCAGGCCAAACACAAAAGAAGAGTTCAATAAGCATTAGATAAAATAATTAGTTTTGCTACCATCAAAAATGAAAGTCCTCTCCACAGGTAACCTCCAAGACAACTATGACCTAAACTTCACTCCATGTTATTTTTAAGCCCTTTCAATTTCCCTACCTCCCCTTTAATTCCCACAGAGTATCTAATTTTAAGAACCATTTTAATGGCTATTTCTGCAAACAGAACATCTAGCAGTTTGGTGATGAAATCAGGGCAGTTTGAGATGTCGCACGCTAACTAGTTACACTGCACAAAGCCTAACAGTTTGCTTTCTGTTTTTAAAGAAGCGTTTCGTTTAGCCATACTTGTGGCGGCACATGTAATTGAAAAGAGGCATATGGAGACCAGCATGGGAAGCCTAACAAACACTTCAGAGTGGCTTAAAAACTATGCTAATCAGTTTGGAAAACCATGATTTAATCTTAAAAAAAGAAGAAGAAAAAAAAAATTCCTCCTCAAACCTAAGGTGACTTTTAAAGAAATGCAGTCATGGTTGATATTACCTAACACTAGTTTTATTTCCCCCCTGCCTTGGAAAATGTTGGAAATAAAATTGAAAAATAGAAAAAGGAAGGAATGAGAACATCCATGACTGGTAGCTCTGTGGAGCAGAGATGAACCGTCAGTGGAGGAAGCCAGAACACCAGCTCCCAGGGTCAGGGTCAGAGTGCAGACTCCCCTCCACAACATGGAGACCCTATGCTCGCTCACAACACTTCTCCCTCTGCAAGAAGGCACTGAGCATTACCTGAAAACAAGGAAGGCGTCAGATGAACAGACCTTTATAACAGAATGTGCATCTGCCAAGACAAAAATACACGACAAGCTTCTGGTGCTGGCACGCTGACAGTATGAGCAAGCTGTCTTAGTAGTGATTTTGCAAATCATTTGAGTTTAAATTCTATATAGGCCGTAGGGCCCCTGGAGCATCACTTTCTATATTTGGCCTCCTCATTTAGCTATGTTTGGAATAAATAGGCTATGGATAAAAATCATGCCCTTTAAGAGTTTTGCATACACTGAATAGTTCTGCATATGTATCATAGGTGAACCGAGTGACTGTTGCGGGTCTATGCATGCACACACACACACATACGCAGGCTTTCTAAATGTATTTTTAAGCTGCTTTCCTGTGTGACTTTTTCTCTCTCTTTTTTTTTTAAGTTCAGCTCTCTGGCATTTAGTAACCCACAAGCTGCTGTTTCTTTTTCCAAAGAAGTTCAGCTCGATGGAGGGGCCAAGAAAAATGAGCCCAACTGATGATTGCAATCTCGAAAGAAAATATGCTTTTCATCAGAGACCACATGTTGCCAATGCCAATTAAAGTAAAACTGGAAGATTTCATCAGATACCAACCTGGAGAGGAGAAAGGATGTGCCAACTGTAAGAAAGGAGAAGTATTCTTCAGGTGGAATTGCTGGCATGTTCACGGTGAGGTGAAATTTTAAAATGTAAAGTGGAAGGTGGAGCACATATTGTAAATTGAGCGAGTTGTTGGCCATCTAAGTAAAAAACTTGTTCAAATGCAATGCTGTGGATTTTTATTTTTTATTTTTTTTTAGTTGTTGATGGACACAATGCCTTTATTTTGTTCATTTATTTTTGTGTGATACTGACGATGGAATCCAGTGCCTCACATGTGCGAGGCAAGCGCTCTACCACTGAGCCACAACCCAAGCCCAATGCCATGGATTTTGATTTAAGTGGCTCTACCACTAACTACTTGAATCACTTAGTTTCCCTGCCATGGATTTTGATTTAAGTGGCTCTACCACTAACTACTTGAATCACTTAGTTTCCCCCTTGTAAATCAAGAATCATGGAATACTGCTCAAATTAAGAAATGACAATGTGAATAAAGACACCAGTTTCATAATATTTACTTGATAAATATTGAAGGAAATTGATTGACTTCTAGATAAATGCATCAATAAAAAAATCATGCTCTTCTTCTAAAGGGTGATAGGCAACCACTTTGATACATTCATATTACAAAGATAGAAAGTATTGTTTCCATTACTCCAGTGTCTTTCAAACATCGACAAGGAGAATTGCAGTGATGTGGCATGTTCTTAAAGTTTTGTTCCTGACATCCATTAATGACAGTCATTCAATCATCTAATTGTGTTCCATCCATTGACTTGGGAGGTATGAGATATCAAGTTTAAAAGTTTTACCTTGAAGTCATACTGCTTTAGTTTCCATTATTCTTAACATATTTATGCCAACCTGGAAAGATCACTGTAAGGTCAAATAGAAAGAACAGTGCAAAATTTCATGTATTTACCACATAGCAAAATTTCACATTTTCCTATCTTCGTTTCCTTCTGCTGAATTGAGAGGCTTTTATATATATATATATAATTTAAATATGTTTTTTTTAGTTGTAGACAGACACAATAACCTTTATTTTATTTTTATGTGGTGCTGAGGATCAAACTCAGTCTTCATGGGTGGTAGGCAGGCATTCTAACACTGAGCCACAACCCCAGCCCAAGAGGCTTTTAAATATTTTAAGACTATTAGGAGTTTGTGGGATGAATGAACTTAGTCTTTCATCCTCAGAAATGGGTACAGACGTACAGAAATGTACGTCTGGAAATACTTTTGTGCTTTCCCAATGTAGAACTTGAGAGTTCTTAGAAGTTGCTGGAAGTAATTATTTTTAAAAAATTACACTACTTTGGATGTAGGAATTATAATATGAAAACCAGATAGTATGCATGTATTTTTTTCTAACATGTTCTTTATGTAAAGCTCCCATTCTCATTTTTACACCTCTTCAAAGTTAGCAGTGAATAAAAAGAGATGCATATACTGTACTCCATCCATTATTTAATTTAAATAATTTATTCCACTATCCCAAAGCTCTAGAAACTGTTCTTTTTTTCTAGAAAGATTCACCAATGCATATTTTTGTGAATTAAGAAATAATCTCTTACTCAGATAAAATTTTCCTTATTCTCTTGTAGATACATTATTTTAAGTTATATTATTTTTTATTATCTTGTAGATACATTCATTTAAGGAGCTTCAAGATCAAGAATTCTGTTGCCTGGCTTCTTGTACTAAGCAGGTCTTACATGTATTTACTGGGCAAAGCCTGAAGAAATGCTAAGACCAATGAAGGAAATCGATTTGTCTTGTCATTTTGTCCTAATGTGTCATGCAGCTCCTCATGTTCAGACCCAATCTTAATAATCATGTACATTTTGTTAACGTCCACGGATGTTGTGTTTTCCCAACCCTGAGAGTGAAGATAGAATTACAATCTCAGAGAACTAAAAATAGTGTAACTGGGCTATAACTTTTGCTGGAAACAACATAATTTGCTTGGCTGAGAAGTTCTTCTGTATTTTCCTATTGTATGGCTCCTTCAGGGTGTTTTATTCCTCTTCCCACATAACACCAGCTTTTTGACATTGCATTAAGGCATTTTCAGGAAACAATATAAATTTCATTCACATTATTCAACTGAGTTAAGTCATGAAAAAAACGGCCATTTTATTTCTATAAATATAGACTCAAGTTGGATACATGCAAATATGAGATTAACATACCAATGTTCAGTCTATTTGGACATTGTTGTTTTTCATTGATTGAAGATAGTATATATTCATTCCAAAAGGATTTTTTATATAAAATTTAATAAAAATAGAAAATAAAATATTGCATGCATTCCAAGCCTTCAAATACTTGAAAAGTCATTTTTAATGGGGGGGGGGAACGCCAAAGCATCATTTGTATGAGAAAAAAATGATAAATAGATACTTATTAAAATTAAAGTCTTTGATTTGCAAAAGATACTATAAAGAGAATGAAAAGACAGGCCTATCTTGAGATAAAATATTTGTAAATCGATATGAAAATATTTCTAAAATTCAAATGTAAGAAAATAAACACAATTTTAAAATGGGCACAATTTGAATCATGTTTTACAAAAGAAGAAATGTTGATGAAAAATACTTACAAAGGCTCAACATCATTAATCATTAAGAGGGCTGGGGATGTGGCTCAAGCGGTAGCGCGATCGCCTGGCATGCGTGCGGCCCGGGTTCGATCCTCAGCACCACATACCAACAAAGATGTTGTGTCTGCCGAGAACTAAGAAAAAAATAAATAAATATTAAAAAATTAAAAAAAATAATCATTAAGATAATAAAAATTAAAACTACTATGAAATGCCATTGCATATATAATAGAAAACTAAAAGCAGCATTGACAATATCAACTGCAGATGAAGATTCATTGATGAGGAGCACCTAGAGGGAAAGAAAAATGGTACAGTCTTTTTAGAAACAGTTTTTTCAGGTTCTGCAAGATTAAATGTACACTTACCACATGACCCAAAAGTCATATTTCTAAAAATGAAAACTTATGTTCACAGAAAATCTCTAAGTGCATGTTTATAGCAACTTTATAATCTTCAACAACAAGAAATAATGCAAATGTAATTAAACTGGTGAATGATAAAATGGTATGGTCATCCACTGAAATACTCAGAAATACATAGAGTGATAGAGATGGAGATAGGGAAAGAGATGGGGAGAGAGATCAAGCAACTGCATGGATGAATCTCAGCTCAAATGCTGTATGCTAAGTGAAAAAAGCTACTGTATGATACAATTTACATGTCTCCAATATCTGAAATGACATTCTCTGGCTATTCTATTATCATTTTTATGAAAAAGATGATGAGTAGTTTTGAGGGGTTAAGGGTGAAAGGAGGATTTGACTACAAAAAGGCAGCACAAGAGAATTTTGGAAGAATATTGGAATCATTCTTTATCTTTTGCTCCTTTTCATTCGTCATACATGACATTAGGATTAATTTTGACATAATTATAAAGATGGAAGATCACTTGTTCTAATTTAGCCCCAATCACTTCCCTTTTCTCTACTCCCTCCCTTGTTCCCCTTTCTCTGCTCTATGGATCTTTCTGCTACTTACGTTTTTAAATTATAGCAATTATTATGTGATTCTCTGTATTTGTCCAAACTCAGAACTAAACATTTTAAAAAACAGAAAATTTTATTGTGTGCAAAAATATTAAGAAATGGGAGGAATTAAAAATCAGGCTGGGCAATAGACAGTTTTGTTGAATAAGGAACACTAGTCTGTTTCATAAAAAAAAAAAAACCTTTAAAATTCTAAAGGTATTAGAATGCTAGTAATTATAAATTTGGTTTAATACATTTTTAATACTATAAAGGTTTTTTATAAATATCCTTTTTATTCATAAATCAACCAGATACTTTCTCTATAACACATCCATCCATTTAATTGCTACATTTAATACAAATGTAACTTTCCCCTGTATACTCCTTCTCTGACTCAAGCTATTTGCTCTTTCTTGTCTGCTCACCCATACGCATACTCATACACAAACATATATGTAAGCATTACTGTGTATACTGAGACACTTCCAACCTGACAAGTTCTTATGCAGTGTTCAAAATGTGGTTCTGCAGTTGTCTTTCCTGGAATCCTTCTTCAATGCATTTGCCCAATCTTTCCTCCTAGGTTTTACCCAAAGACCTCTTATCTTTGCCTACATGGTAAGTTTACATTAGATTTATCATATTACGCTAAAACACTTTTCAGGTGACTTTAGTCCCCAACTAGGTTATAAATTCTGTATAGCAACTTACCTAATACACTTTTCTACCACCAATGAACAGACAAAAACCTGGCACATGATAACTACTTGGTATGTGTTTATTGTTCCAGCCTGAATTGAACAAGTCTTTTTTGGGGGATCTTATTCTACTCATAATTTTAGTTTTACAATCATTGATTTAAAAAAAAAATTCCTGAAGGGTAAAAAATCATACAGTAGGTAATAAGGTGGTTGGTATCTGTCTTGAGTTGAGTAGATGCTTAGGGCCGCATAACTTGCTTGGTTCACTTGTTTGAGTACTTAAGATGGGCAACCAAAGGGGGGAAAATATCCTACATTGTAATAAGCCACTCAGTGATGCTTATAATCTATCTGCTTTCTAATATCTTCTTAATAAAACCGATTCAAATTTCATTGAAATGGGTACTCTAAATATTATACAGAAATTGGTAGAAATTATATTATGTTATTAATAGGTAATATACTAAAACTTCTGGCCTCACAAAGAACATACAATTATAAGCTCATACAACCAAACAAGATGTGAGAAAGCTACCATTTAACCCCATGATTTTATTTATAAGATACAAAACTAACACATAATTTGTACAGAATTATGGTCAAAATCCATAGTCACTGAAACATATTTATTTTAGTAATTCTTTTGAATTTTAAAAATAAAATGAGGGGGAAATAAGCATTCATTAATGCATAATATGGGCCATTTGTGTTATTCTAAAGCACAGAATATACACTTAATATAGTATAGTCTTATGTTTCTGATTTTTGGTGCTGTGTTCAACATCAAAGATAGAAAAATAGAAATGACAGTTAGCTTTATTGATTTAATTACTAATAATGTACTGAAGGGGGAAATTTTAGGAAAAGGTAAAGTTATGCCCAAGATACAAATTCTGCAATAGAAGCATTCTTTATCATAGAAAAATAGTTCAATCCTATCCAGAAAGGCAAAGAGGAATCTAACATTTTAACAAGGTCTACTCCATGGTAGATAAAGAGGAGCTCATGTTGCTAGAATTATCAGGGTCTGAAATAGCCAAAAGACAAAATACTTATATTTAAATTGAATAAATGACCAATTTCTTCTTGGGTCTTACTATCTTGTGACACCAGTTGTCAACAGGGATGACTTACAAGCTACTTAGCAGGGCACACTTTCAAAGACAGGTGGATAAGGAACAGCAGCATGAACCAGCTCCACTCCCTGCTCATCTCACAGAAACATCCACTCAGTGTGACACTTGAACTTGACCCATAAGCAGAGAGTTTTACCTGATACCGGGTGATCCCATTAAAAATAAATACCTGTCTGTTCCATCCCAAGTGCTTTGGTTTAGCAGCACAGCTTCCATTAAAGGTATTACAGGAGACTCAATCACTTGTCCAAAGGGAGTAATGAATTTGAAAGTACTATGGGGGTAGAAGTGGCATCTCCATGGATAATAAGAGACACATCAGGCTCAGTTTAAGAGAGCAAAAGTGACAAAGTCAGTCCCTACTGACCAACCACCAATTACCTCTAACAAAAATAGCAACCATGCTTCACATTCTGCACCCAGCAAGGCCTACAGCTTTAGCCCTGGTGCATGTCTCCCAAGCTCTACTGCCCTTGGGTCTTCTGCCTATCAGAGCTCCTGTGGAGACAAGCAATGTACAAACCTAAGCCGTTCACATTTCCTTGATTAAAAAATTCAAACAGATTTTTCTGCCATTGTTTCTGTACAAGAAAAACTCTTGTACGTTCTTTTTCTTTTTTTTTTCCAGTAGAGAAATTAGATTAAACAGCATGCTTTGCAAACAACAGATAGGAATGCTAATTAAAGGACAGACTTCACAGCAACAAAAAAAGAGCTGGCTCTGCATAAAAGTCTTATTTCATCTCAAATGTTATGTCAGTGTCTTGGTCAGACAGAGCCTATGTGAACATCAGCAGATAGTCTTAGCAAAGAAAGGTAAAACCATAACTTTGAGCAACACTTTCCTTATATTCCTTTTATAAGTGGTAATGTTTGATTCATGTGGGTGATAGCTAATGTTTTGATTACAAATGTCCATAAGGGAAGTGTTAAAAAATCCTGGGTTCCTTTTGAGAAAAGCAAAAATATAATGTTAAAATGTGATCTCACTGCTGAATTTAAATGTGTTTTTTTATTATTCTTTACTGGGACAAAAAGTTTAACCAAGAAAACAACTTTAAAAGCACAAATACAGTAAAAGCATATGTACAATAGAATCCTGACATAGTTTTTCTCTATTTTGCACATTACTCATTCATTTAACAAGCTGATATTGAGTGTACCTAATGAGCACTTTGTACTGAGAATATAAAGATGAATCATGGTCTCCAATCCCCAAATATCACACCTTAGGAAGAATGATACTTTAATAAATGGGTTCCAAAGGTAATACAGGCAATAATAATTAAAGGCACAGAGTATTCTGAGCATCTCCCTTAGTCTAAGTGAGTTGTGTTGATGTGGTAGGGAGGCAGGAGTACTGATCAGGCAGCAATATCTGATAAAGGGCAAAGAAGAGGTAAAGTACATTTCATATGAACAAAGCATGAAATTAGGACACATGATTCAGTGCTTTAAGTGATTTGTCATTTGGGAGGACAGAATCAAAAGGATTTCAGAAGCTTATGATGGGGTTGTAGACAGCAGCCAGATGAGGAAGGTGCTGGCACTTCATGCTAAGAAAAGTTCACTGAGTTCTCTAAGTCAGGAAGCTTGTAACCGTCAGAGACTCTAGTTGGGGGCTGGGGTGAGCAGTGTGAAGAGCACCGTGTGCACTGCTGTGCTCTCCTGGTTCAGAACCCTATATTCATTCCTTCAACAAATAATTGTCCGGTGGTTACTTTGTATCAGGCAATGTTCTGGGGATACAATATTGAACAAGATAAAGTCTCCCTCCTTGTAGAGTGATTGATGATGGACAATTAGAGGATTTTAAGTAGGATTTTAAAACTTTCTGGCTGTTATATGGAAGATGGATTTGATGGGGCCAAGACTAGATACAGAGAGGCAAGTTAGAATGCTCTTCCCTAAAGATGGATCAGGATAATAATTCTGAACAAAAGTGAGAGATTAGAAGGTAAAATTAATAGGACATTATTACTAGAGGAAGACAGAGTGAAGTTAGGGAAAGTGAAAGAAGGAAAAATATAAGATTGAACACCAAGTCTCTAGTGGGGTTACTGGATGGATGGTAATCCCACCAACCAAGATAAATAATACATTAGTTGGATACAATGGCACATGCCTGTAATCTCAGCTACACTAGAGACTGAGGCAGGAGGATTACAAGTTTGAGGCCAGCCCAGGCAATATAGTAAGACCCTGTATTAAATTAAGAAAAAAGGCTGGGGATGTAGCTCAATGGTAGAACACTACTGGGTTCCATCCTCAGTACTACAAAAAACAAAAATAATGTATTAGAGGTAGTCAATCTTTATTCATGGCCATATATAAAAGGAATAGGGAAAATATAACATTAAATATAGGATAACATGTATTACCTACATTATATGTAGGATTAGAATAAGAATGGACATAACATTGGTTGATTAACAATGTGCCAGACAAAGATAAAACAATTAATGATATACCAATGGAATTTCAGAAACAAATATTTCTATTTTCCCAAGTTTATTATTGCATTAGCAGAGAGGTTAAATGAAGGATCACAAAAATTCTGAAATTTTAAATTTTCTGTAACTGCCAGTTCTTCATTTTTACATCGGTTGTTCCTAGTAACACTAGCATGAGCTACCCATGGCTCAGGTAAGAAAACTATGCCGCTGACACTATATTTTTCTCTGCCAATAACTCAGGAGGGAAGGAATCCACAAATTAGGCTGACACATGGTGTCTAGAATGAATTAATTCCCACCCAGTTCTGGGCAGACTTACAAGCTGAGCTTGATCCATAAAGACCGATGGGGATTCTGGGATTTAGTGTGTGTGGTGATATTTTCTGTTGCCATCAACAACAGGACCTAAGAATACTGATCACTGCAGAACACCTTGTTGTTTTTCTCTTGTATTATCCAGAGATACTTGGGAATTGTTCCCCATTTGGAAGTTGTTGTGGGCTTGCTTTGGATAGTATTGCTGTATTTGTCATCTTGATATCTTCTGGCAGGAGCATTTAGACATTTATTGTAAGAGTTTTATCAAGGGAGAAAAATATTTTGGATATGCCAAATCAAATTACAGTGCACTTGAACAGTCATCATCTATCTTTTATCCATGATTAGCCTTCATTTTGTAGCATCAGAAAGATTTACACTACGATTAATAGACATCATGGAAAAATATATTTTTAAATGTCTCCTGCTGAAACCAGCACTACTTGTAAGGAGCAGTTATTCAGCATAACTGGATTAATTATACACATAGTACTCTTCCAAATATTTCTAAGTCATATTGGCTGGAATTCAAATTAGCTTTAGGCAAAATGGTAAAGTGGGCCAGATTTTATCTTTGGAATTTCCTTGTTTCTAATTTACTCTCACTCATTCAAAATTTATTTACTGAGTACCTCTTATGCACTAGACACTATTCTAAGCAAAAGGGTCCTACTCTCAAGGAGATTTTAGTTTTATTCCAACTCCTTTAATTTGTAAGCCTTAGTCTATTCCCTGCCTCTAGTTTTTCTACAAATACAAAATAGTATCTTCTTCCTCCTTCCCATTTATTATACATCCCAGGGGCTTCTGAGAAAAAAGAAAAAAAAAACACCTCTTCTCAAAGACATTACGATCACACTGGAAAACTCAGTTAGGTGTTAGACCAATGTGAGAGGTATCTGAGGAAATGGAAATAATTTGCAGTGCCCATATCACCATGACATCTGGAGGCCATAGCTCCTGGAAAAAGAGGCATCAGCAGAACATGGTAGGAAGAGGCTGAGTTCTGATGTCAGACAGACGTTTAATTCCCAGGTACACCCCTTGCTAATGGTGTGACTGGACATTTCTCAGGCACATTTTCCTAGAATTTACCAGTGAATATTGGTAAAGGATTAGAGATAATATGTCTTCAGTGACTGGTTTAAAGTAAATGTTCCATAAACAGTTATTATAACTGTATAATTAAAGGATATATCTACCATTAGTCCCATTTGTCCAGTGACTACTAGGTCAATTTGTCTTTCTAATGGGAAAAAAAAGAACTTTTTAAAAGTTTTGAAGTAATTGCATGAAGACAGATATTCAGCACAACAAACCTTTTATTTTACTATGCCATTTGCAAGTTGGAGACCATATATGCTATTGGCTCCAGTTTAACCTGTATTTCTAACATAATCACAAAACTGCCTGAAGCCACAAGTTAATATGGATATATTATAACCTTCAGATTCTCAGACCCCGGTCAGGTGTCACCATTCTGCCAAAAAAAAAAAAAAAAATGATGAGGTGCGATGGCTTTAAAACATGAGTTGCATGTTCTCATCTGTTTTTATTCTAAGACTGGGAAATCCTTAATGGCAGACACCTTGTGTTTCCTAGAGTGGCCACGAGTTACCACAAACTTCGTGGCTTGACAAAACAGAAATTTATTCTCTCAGATTTCTGGATGCCAGAAGTTGAAAATAAAGATGTTAACTCTCCCTTTGAAGGTTCCGAGAGAGAAGGGATTCCATGTTTCTGGTGACTACTAGCAATACCTGGCATTTCTTTGCTTAGAGTTGCATATTTCTTTTTTTTTTTTTTTTAAAGAGAGAGTGAGAGAGAGAGAGAATTTTAATATTTATTTTTTAGTTATTGGGGGACACAACATCTTTGTTTGTATGTGGTGCTGAGAATCGAACCCGGGCCGCATGCATGCCAGGCGAGCGCGCTACCGCTTGAGCCACATCCCCAGCCCAGAGTTGCATATTTCTAATCACTACCTACATCTCCACAGGGCCTTCTTCTCTGTAGATGTGTTCATATCTTGAATCTCCCTCTCTATTTTTATATAAGGACACCACCAATAATTGGATTAAAGGACAATATTAATGTGAGATCATACAAGATGATCTCATTTGCACGCCCTTAATTTAATGACATGTGTAAAACACCCTAATTCCAAACAAGGTCACATTTACAGGTACCAAAAGTTAGGATTTGAACATATCTTTTTGGAGGACAAAATTGAGCCCACTATATATCTCTTATAATTTCACATTTTCCCTAAGTCCAGTACAGTGTCTAGCTCATATTTCAAACTCAATAAATATTTATTGAATGTTATGTTTAAAATAAGGAAATTATAATGCCTTTAACAACATGAGAAACCTTGAAAGTTAGGCTTGTGTAGTCAAAGGGTGAATATTAGTATGGGAAGCTCTCTAGTTTGAATTGTTACAGGTAATAACAAGATTGGAAGGACAGGGCTGTGAACGTGGGTAGCTAAAATATATTAAGATGAAGTCTGTTAGGGGAACACAAATAATGATAGTTGTTTGTGGAAGCCAGTTTGTGGAATACTCAAGCTAACACTAATAATGGAAGTTGGAGAAAAGGACAAATCCTGATCGGAATGGGGAATTATAGATGACCAAAGTAGAAAGACATAAAAACTATATAGTAAGAGAGCAAGAACTCCAAATGAAGAGCAATTGTTACACAAAATAAAAAGCACAGTGGCTGAGAAATGACTGAGTATGGAGGATACTGCTGACTACCCTGTCTATTCAATCACTCTTTCTATTTCTAGTACAATTGCAAAATGTCTTTGACACCAAAACAGAGAACCTGGAGAACAAGTTCTACATTTGCTGGCCCTGGGCTCCTTTCTATGGTTTCTGTTCCAGGAGTACTATAGAGAAGATCGATAAAACCTGAGATCTTTGCATGTATGATAGTTACTTAACAGTATATCTGTCCAGAGAACATACAAGAAGCAATTGGTCAGCCATACACAGAGAATGCTACTTTCTTTTTCAAATAAATAAGTTCAAGTTGCCCCTTATATATACAAGACATATTCTTTTCCTTCTCCGGTCTCATTTTTTTTTTCCTGCAGTACAATTCTTGCAAACTTTTCTATAGATTTTGTTCAAAGTAGAGCTAACCACTTGTGGCTGACCATAATTTACTGCTTCATTTACATATAGTTTGCCTTATCCAATTCCATTACCATAAAATGGGAATTTGGAAGCCAGAAAAAATGAAGAATAAAATCTTAAAAGTGATGCTTTTTATAGAGACATTTAAATCTACATACTTAGAAACCCATATCACCACTGGTTGTCTTAACTCTTGTGAGTAAAAGAATGCAAACCATCCGCTATCCTGCTTGTTGTCTCTCCTTATTTTATCTTTCTCCTTCCTCAAAGCTACCAATCTTCTGGTTTCTGCTAATTCTATAATTTAACTCCTATTTTTACTAATCTCTATATTTTGCACTCTTCCCGTAGAATATGTTCCCTCTCTTGTCAACATTTCCTACTCAATAGAGTTTTCTATTTCTTATTACCAAACCATCTTCAGTGTCTATGTCCATTCAATTATAAATTCTTCACATCACAATAAACTATACTCTGTGGTAGATTAATGGTGTTAAAGGTTCAGTTAATGGCCATCCCGAATGTATATCCTTGACCTTGTAATTTAATAGTTCATCCATTCCATTATGGCTCAAGCATTGGCCATGTGGTTTGCTTTGAACAATGGGATGTTAGCAAACGCAAAAATAACCAAGGCTTAAAAATATTCAGGCATGTTTCTACCTGCATTCTTAACAATTGAACTTGCTCAATCTTATATCTGTTCATTTGTAAGAACATGTGAAGAAAAGCTAAAGCTAGTCTAGACAAGTCATGAGCCCAAACACAGTAGGGAGCCCTCACAAAATTAACAGAGATGCCTTTCAAACTCATAGCTAATTATCAACACATACAGAACTAGAAAACTTTTCAAGTGACCTGTAACATCATTAGTAATAATAATCTAGTATTGTTTTAAGACATTTGAGTTTTGGAGTCATATGTTAACTAGCATCATTGTGGTTTATGAATTAAACTTTCCTATTAATTATAAATTTAGTATTCCATAAGCATTGTTTTGCCCAAAGATAAATGATAAATTAGGACCAGGTTTCAGGGTAAGGTAGATGTGGATGAACAAGACCACCATAATATGATTTGATCTCTGATCATGACATGACTATGGATTACAACTTGTTACTAGAAAATGAGCTTTTCCAGAACAAGGGGAATGTATTATTTTTCTATATACATATATAAAAGAATGCAAGCCACTATACACACGCACATTGTTCAAAGTAGAGTTAGCCACTTGTGGCTGACCATAATTCACTGCTTAATTTACATGTACTTTTCCTTATCCAATAATATATACATATATTCATATTTATATATATATATATATATATATATATATATATATAAAATATATATATATATATGAAACCTAAGAGAGCTCTCACTATATTCACAATATTTTAGGAACTCAGTAACTGAATGAATGAAAAAATAGATTCTAGTGATTTATTTTAAAAGTTGAGCATGATATTTATATAGTAAAAACTTCACCAAAAAGGAGGCTCATTGTTTATTTCAGTTGATCCCTAAAAGGAGATTAAAAGACTTGAAAAATACCCAATAGATTAAAATCTACAAATGAAGAAATATAGAGGAGTAAAGGAGAGATGGTCAATGCTGGTGAAAGAGAAATTTTCATAATAGAAACATTAGAGTGAAAAAGAGGAAGGAAACACATTTCATTTTTCTAAAAAAAAAGGAGCTTGCCCTGGACTTCTCAGGCAATACTTTCAAAAAGAATATATGAGAAATATGTCCAGGATGCTTTATTTATGTAAATGGGCAACACTGCCCTTAAAATAGAAGGTATGTAGATTTATTTTTTGTAATCTCAATCAAAATTAATTTTGTTAGTGTCTTTGAAATATAAATGTAAAGGTTCAGCTTTCCTTTCACACTTTCCAGTTAATACCAGGGTTTCAACAATTACTATTAGAGACCCAGTGATGTTGATACATGGCTATGCGGTTCTGTGTTGTAGCAATGATGTTTTGTGCTTGGATGATAATAACTGTCAAAATGCAAGGGGTTAGTGAACAGGACCCATGGGGAATGGCAGGATGACACTCTATGCAAGACATTTTGCTAATAGGTCTGAGAGCAATTACTGTATGGTTTATGATCACAACACTTAACCCTCTCACTCTCAGATTGTGGGAAATCTAGCCAGCAAACTGCTTGAGGAAATTTTCAGCACTCCATAATGTTTATCAGTAAAATCCATTTAAGAAGCATGTTACGAAGACTGCCAAATGTGTTTGTACATTGGAAACATCAATTTGGTCTATAACATAACTGCTGTGCAGGAAATAAGCAAAGCAGAGAAGACTGGGGTCCTCAGAATCCACCAGTTCCTGAAACAGCTTATTCTGATCACTTGAATTTTTAACTTAGGTTCAGTTGATCAGTTATTGTTTTCTATTTACATGAACTGCTCCTTCACATCAGCATGAAGATCTCTTTATGTCATTCTTGAGCACTGGCAGAGAATTTTGCTAGCTCTTGTTTTATTTTAAAAAGTGTGATCATATGAGTGGTGTTTACAAAATATTCCATGAGCTCTTGGTAAACATTTTACCTGCCCATCATACAGCATGCTTTCCAAAATATTCTAAATCTGCTTTCTCCCTTTCCACCAAACAATAGGATACATGCTTCTCAATTCTAAATATTTTCTACATACCAGCACATTTTTCATTACTTATTTACTCTTTAAACTGCTACCAAGAAAGAAGAGCAAGTATTCTTCAGAGCAAGTCATAACAAGGAGTGTGAGGGTCATAAAAAATGTGATTACTGGGGCTGGGGCTGTAGTTTGGTGACAGAGTGCTTGCCTAGCATGTGTGAGGCACTGGGTTAGATCCTTAGCACAAATAAAAAAAATAAACAAATAAAGGTATACTGTTCATCTACAACTACAAAAAATAAATTTTAAAAAAGTGTGATTACTGAAAGGAAGCTTTATAATTTAAAGATTTGGGGATAGAGGATGACAATATGGTAGAGCTTAGATGTTATCATAAGCCACTAATTGGAGATATTCTCTAAGCCCATAAATTTCAGATATAATATGTTTCTAATTTCACATAGGATGACTTCATTGATTGATAATTTAAATAAAAAATTGACAAAACTTCCTTTTAATTTGATAAATATTTATAACATAGGAATGTTTATAAAGGGCCATCATGAGGTTCTACTAACAAATATATGTTTGGGTAACAAGAATAGAGTTTCTTTTTGTTGTTGTTGTTGTTGTTGTTGTTTGTACCAGAGATTGAACCCAAGAATGCTTTGGTATTGAGCTATATCCTAGCCTCTTTTTATTTTTAATTTTGAGACACGGTCTCACTAAGATGCTTAGCGTCTCACTGGTTTGCTGAGGTTGACCTCAAACTCAAGATCCTACTGCCTCCTGAATCACGGGATTATAGGTGTGCACCACCACGCCCAGACAAACTTAACTTTCTTTTATGCAATATCTATACTACATCAATTCATAAAAATGGAAGTGCTTTTGCCAATAATAACTTTCATTTTCTAATGTTTTCTACAGGAAGTTACTTGAGACATTTACTTCACCAATTTATAAGAACCTTGGCTAAAACTTCTCAATACGTTTGTATGGTTTTAAATCTAGGAGTACCATTTACATCTTTAATCGTTAGAAATAGACAGTTGTTTTTAAAATCGAATACCATTTAAGCATGCAATGAGGATGATGTTGCTTAGATTTGCTTTTCAAACCAAAAATCTGAGATCCATAGAAGGAGTTCATGCTGTACGACTTTGCCTTCCTGGCTAGAGTTGTTTGGATCAGTGGTGGACATCTGTTCAGGAAGAGCCAATCATAATGTTGTGCCTGGTCTGTTTCCATGTGAGTTTGGAATTGAGGCCATGAAAAGTGACAACCTACATGGGGGCCACCTTCTGCCTTATGACAAAGAAGTCAAAAAAATTAATCTTCAGGAAGATGATAATTAAGACATGAGGAGAAGAACAGGGAAAGAAGGGAAAGTAGAGTCGAACCTAAGAGATCATTGACCTGGCTTAGTTTCCAACTTCTGGTTCCAGTTACTTCTGTAGTCTGCTGTCTTTTGTTGCCATGGATTTTAGAAAAAATATGCACATACATATTTTTAATGAATAAAATCCCTCCCACCATTTAACATAATTTAATTAAGTCAAATGAAGAACAGCAGCCTTACAAATAGGCAATTATAATATATGAGATGGAAAAGGATATAAAATCCATGGAAGAGACTCCTGACACAAATTTTGGGAATGTGGAAGTTTTCCTGGAGGAAGTACCATCTATGTAGGGGAAAAGGAAGTGGAATTAGTCAGAAGAATAGCTGAGAAAGGGTTCCAGAAAGAGGGAATACATTGTGAAAGTCGTAGGTGAGAAAGGGCCAGGGGAGTTGGGGAAGTCATTCAGGCAGGTGAGAGATGACGTTGGATCATTCAATGAAATTCAGATTTTAACACTCTCTCCTAAACAATCATGGAGAGATTGAACTTGATTTTGAGAGCAAAGGAGAGACAACAGACAGGAGCCAGCCACCCAGGGATTTGTAGGCTTTGTTTTGTTACTATGATTTTTATCCAAATGGCACAGAAAGAACCCGGTTTGTATTATAGGGAGAAATGGGTAAATCTAGTTAGGATGCCTAAAGAAATATGGGAAAGAAGTGATTAAGCAAAGTGGGACAGGATAAGAAGAGAGGTTATCAGAGGTATTTAGTAGGTAGCAGAGGATCAGTGAGAGCAAAGGACCTTGGAGGACAGCTGGCTCTCTAGAACGAGCCACTTTATCAATCAAAACCAGCGAATGACGTTTTTTTTCTTAAGAAACATGGTTTTTTTTTTCCACTTTCTTCACTGGAATGCTATGATGAAGTGGGAAAAACCAGATCTATATAAAGTAGGACCCGAGGTGTTCTAAACAGCTACAAAATCTGTTCTGAGAATATCTGACCTGTCCAAAGAAAATATGCAAGGGGTTGATATCTCTGGTTTAATAAGGGAAGCTGTTGATATCCTCACATTTACTTACTTTTTAATAAAAGCATGCCAGTGTAAATTCATTTCCTTATTAAATAAAGGTTTGATGAGTACCTACTCTGTGCAAGGCACTACAGCAGGCATCAGGGACATATCAGAACACAAGATATACAAAATCCCTGTTCTCATGCAACTTAGATACAATGAGAGGAGAAAAACCATTAAACAAATTGATGATCATTTATAGTTTTGAGAATGTATGACAAAGAGTCCTGGTTAATCTGTGTACCATCTGAGAACCTTCCTGGAGGATATAGTATTTAAGTGATGTTAAGGACTCAGTTATATCCCCTTCAAATCTGTGTATCGGAGCCTTAACCTCCCCAATGTGATTATATTTGGAAAAATGGCCTTTAAGCAGGTAATAACATTTAAATGCGATCACAAGGGTGGGGCCCCAATGCAATAGGCCTGGTGTCTTTACAAGTAGAGAAAGGGACACCAGGAGGAGGGACACTGTAAGAAGATGATCATCTAAAAGCCAGAAAGTAGGGCTTCACCAGAAATCAACCTGTTGGCACCTCCATCTTGAACTTTCAGCCTCCGTAACAGTGAGAAAATTTGTTTGAGGCACCTGGGCTGTCGCATTCTATTATGGTAGCTCAAGAAATCTGACAGATGCCTCCTGAAGAAGTAAGAACACACTTGTCAAATAAGGGTAGGGAAGAAGGGGGCAGATCCTGAGATAAGAAACTCCTGGAAGGTTGTAGACACAGGAGATCAGTCAGTTGTAGACACAGTTGGAACAGGCAACTTGGAGGGCTTGTTATGTTTATTACTTTGTTATTTTTTTTTTCAGAAAATATTGGAGAAACCACTGAAAATGTCAAATGTAAGGGGCAACATAATTTCACTTTCTATTAAAAATGTAATTCTTGTTTCAGTCAAGAGAATAGATTGGAAGAAGACAAAAACAGATGAGGGGGTGAGCTTGGAGGACAGAGCAGAGGTGTGGGTGAGATGGTGGTGATACAGAGAGATTTAAAAAGTGTTTAGCCAGGCATGATGACACGTGCCTGTAATCCCAGCAGCTCAGGAAGCTGAGGCAAGAGGGTCATGACTTCAAAACCAGCCTCCCCAAATTAGCAAGGCCCTGGGCAACTTAGTAAGACCCTATATAAAAATTTAAAACTAAAAATAGGGCTGGGATTTGACTTAGTGTTAAAACAACTCTGGGTTCAATACCTGGTAACCACCACCACCCCACCCCCCACCACCCCACTCCCACTGCCAAAAAAAGGGAAGAAAAGATGTTTAGAAGGAGATATTTACCTGTGATTATTGTGGGATGAATAGATAGATGTGTCAAGGATGGTCTTTGGTTTAGGTGTTTGGATACCTGGGTGTTAGTAATGTGATTTACTTAGATGTGAACCACAAAGGTTATTTTGCAGTGATAGGGGTAAGATCTGTATAAACCAGTAAACTACTGGCCACAGATCTGTGAATAACAGGACACTACTGGGAACCATTGATCTGTGGTAGGAAGCTACTGACTGCAAAAACAATGACTAAAACCCAGCTGGTAAGAGCCAGGCAGCAATGCAGGCTCAGGGTAGGCACAGTGTCCAAAGCAGAAAGTCCTCAATTATAGGCACTGGTCAACATGGGGGTATGCCCTGCGATAGGAAGAATCCAGTGTCCTGGGATCACCTACACTGTGATCCAAATCTCTGGCAGCAAGGTTAACTTCAATCTCAACTAGTCTGAGTCTTGAATATTTCCCTCACCTGGGCAGGACAGACTCAAGAGTCTATACCAAGAGAAGACGTGGGTGATTTCTTCTCACTGAGCCTGCTTTCTTGACTTTGAAGCAAATATAAGTCCCACTCTTATCTTGAAATGATTGCTTAGGAAACAATCCTCAGCAGCTTGTGCATTTGTATATGGCTATGCATCTTGACACAGCAGAAGCTTGCACAGTACTTACTCTGGTCATTCATTTCCTCCTCACAAGAATCTAATCAGGTTGGTAACATTGTTATCACTATCACACAGACAAGGAGACTGAGGAACAGAGAAATCTATTTGCTTCACAAACTAGTAAGTGACAAAAAGCTAAGATTTATTTTTGGAATGTTGGTCTCACCATGCTCATTGTAAAATTATTTAATTTTTTTCTTTTTAGATAATCAGGTGAAAAAGCATTGGCTGTGTTAGAAAAGATTCAGATATAAGATCTCCTTGAGTTCCTAGTCATCTAAATGACCCTCCAGAATTGGGCCCCAGGTAGGTTCCATGATCAGTCCCCATGCTCTTACTAAGTCTTTTCTGTTGGGAGGGAAAAAAAAAAGTCATATGCCCTTTTAGAGGAATCCCAAGAATAATCCATGGTAAGTACAGTCAGTGCCAGATGGCCTATGCTAGAGACTGATTGTGTCTGCTTAGGCAGAGAACACAGACAGCCCTGGCAGGAGAGGAAGAACAAGCTGTTCTCTTGTACTCCTGATGATGGAGCCAAGTTTCCACTACCTGCTGTCCCAACCTTCCTCCACGAGGAGACAGATCTCTTATTAATTTGCTGATTGGCCAATGGAGGTGACATAATTAGGGAGAAAAGCACCCTGGATTCCAATCTACTCTGCAGCATAGTTGTAACTGCAGTGTGTGTGCGTGTGTGTGTGTGTGTGTGTGTGTGTGTGTTTGTGTGTGATGTGTTCTATTCCAAGGTGTATCTCTTATTAAAGAAGTGATCCAAGCTGCAAGGAGGCACCAGGAACCATGAAATGGTGAGGAGGGCTCAGGAACCATCCCTCCCCATAGCAATTACCTGTAGGGGATGTTTGCTTTTGGATTACCACTTTTAACAGTAAAGTTAAAAAAGAAACAATGTAAGAAAGCAGATAACTATAACTCACTCAAGAAAACAATAGAAAGATAAAGCTGTAAAAGTACAAGAAAAAATAGTCAAAATAAATAAATATAGGTGGCTTGGATGAAAAAAAATGGCAGGGAAAAAACTGTTGGACAAATCTAACGCTTAATACAAAGCATGAATATGAAGCATGATGTGGAAGGGCAGTTGCCAAAGACCCTGCTCACCCATCTCACCCAGGCTTGAGGCACAGACCCTTGGAGAGACTGAGCAACAGAGTTTGAAGTGAGAGCATTGGACTCCAACCCCCTGACTAGTCTAGATGTGCCTCACACCCTGTGTTGTGAAGAAAAACCAACTGATAGAGTTCCTGTGGGGCCCCTCGTATCCATTAATACAGCGAGTATGAAGGGAGAAAAAACCCCAAGAATACCCACTGCCAACTGTCTTCACCCTGTTCCTAGAACTTGCTTTAATTCTCCTACTGTTAAAAGTACAGTTTCTCTCTCATTGTCATTTAGCTAAGTAAGGAAGTTTCAAGCCACTTGTCCTATCTGAGATCAAATTCAGCAATAATAGTGTTGATATTCCTGATAGTAACTGTAGCA
Organism: Urocitellus parryii; assembly: GCF_045843805.1. Lineage (NCBI taxonomy): Eukaryota > Metazoa > Chordata > Mammalia > Rodentia > Sciuridae > Urocitellus > Urocitellus parryii. The sequence goes on from NC_135540.1 coordinate 82,252,493, forward strand.
ATTGTTGCATGGTAATTGATTGAATATGTGTTTTTAATTTTGAACATTATTTGTCTCTTTCTTTGTCTCTTCATGGTACTCATTTAGGTAACCCTCTAGGTGGGTTTTATTAATGACTTTGATGACTTTTACCTGTTTTGAAGCACTTGGTCATGAGTATTAGTCAAAGTCTAATTCAAATATTAACCTAATCTAGAAACATCCTCACAGAAACATCCAGAATAATATTGGAACAAATATCTGGGCACCGTATGACCCAGACAAGTTGACACAAAAATTAACCATTACATTATGTGAGTTTGCAATTATTCCCACTAATAATATGAGCTATTTCCTCAACCTTTAATTTAGATTTAACTGTGTGACTTACTTTAGCCACTGGAAAGTTAGCAGGCATGTTATGACCTAAGGCTTAAAAAGCACTTTCCTATTTCTGCCTGTCCTCTTGCATTTCTGCATAGCTGTGAGATTACATGTCTGGGATAGCCTACTGATCCCAAGAGGAAGATGAGTGACTCATGAAGCAGAGCTGAGTTGCCCCAGTTGAACCAAGACTAACTCAGCCAACTCCAGTCAAGCCATAGCCACATTAACTAAATAGAAGGGTATCATTGTAAGACTCTTAGAGTTTGTGGGTTTTATAATGTAGTGTTTTGTGCTAGTTAACAATGAGAGTAGGGTTTTTTTTTTTTTTTTGTACCAAGGATTGAACCCAGGAGCACTTAACCACTGAGCCACATCCCCAGCTCATTTTTATATTTTATTTTCAGACAGGGTCTTGCTAAGTTGCTCAGGGCCTCACCAAGTTGCTGAGACTGGCTTTGAACTTGCAATTGTTCCTCCTGCCTCAGCCTCCTGAGCTGCTGAGATTATAGGCATGTGACACTGCACCTGGCTACACTAACCATTTTTTAGTGGATATTTTTTCTGCTCTACATGTTCAGTTCTTGTCAATTCTTACAGTATCTATATTTTCATCAAAATTCTGTAATGTTACCAAACATCATTATGATAGCATATATGTTTTATATAGGTTTAATATCAACTAATCAATATTTTGCTATCAGTACTGAAAGTTGTATAGAACAGGTTAAAGAAACTCAGTCCTTATAAAAAGTGCAATATAAGAAAGCAAATATCTTTATGCAAAGAACTGAAACTGTGCAACACAGAAGCATGATTCTGTTACTCTCCTGCTCAAAACTCTGATGTATATAGGTTATATAGAACATAGAATTCTTAGTCTGGTAGTCAGGCCTTATGTTACTTTGCTCAAATTCCTCTTTTTGCTTTGAATAACCTGAATGGTTGAACAAAATAATGAGGATGAACATAAAAGTAAATTGATTTTAATTCGTCAAAATCCCTTTAAACCTATTGTTTATGTAAACCAGATGCAAACTGAGACAATTTTGCAACTTTTTATTCCTCTTAGATTGTTCTTTCCTTTGTTCCCTTTAAGTTATAAACATGATCCTAATTTGCCAGTGCAACCCATCAGTCAAAGTTCTAAAATTGAGGTATAGTTGAGTCTCTTAACTTTCCTTATGCTGGATCTTGTAAGAAACTACAGCTTGCTGTAGAAAAGGGAAGAGATACTTCTTTCTTCTCACCATCTTCTTTTTAAACTACAGCTTGCTGTAGAAAAGGGAAGAGATACTTCTTTCTTCTCACCATCTTCTTCCTTCACTATTCAACAGCTGTTTCTGACTATGCCAATGGAGGGAAGAATGAGGAGGAAAGGAAAGTCACATTTGACAAACATGAAAATAAAATGGCTTCATGCTCTTTGGTCCCCAATCAATGTTTAAAGCTGCTACTTCCTTAATGCAAGCCAAGCCTGTCCCTCAGTTGCCCTGTTAGTCAGTTTTCTGTTACTATTAAAACAAAAACCTGAGATGATCAGCTCATAAGAAGAGGAGGTTTATTGAGGCTCACAGTTCTGAGGGTGCTAGTACACCATCAGGCAGACCCATGCTTTCAGATGTGTGGGAAGGCAGCACATCATGCAGGGGGTGCAGGCTGGGGCAAAGTTGCTCACCTCATGGTGGCCAAGAAGTAAGAGAAAAAGGAGGGTGACAGATTCCCAGTATTCCCTGCTAGGGTCTGTCCTCCAAGACAAACATGAAAGATCTCCCACGAGGACCCACCTCTTACAGATTCCACTACCTCCCAACAGCATCTAGGCTACGGCCAAATCTTTAACATATGAGCCTTTGGGGCACATTTATCCAAAACATAGCTGATGGCTACCTTGAATTCCCATAGTCTCGCACAGATGAAGGTCCACTCCTTTTGTAAGGCCACCATTTGGGACAGGATTCTTTGAAAGCAACTTACCTTAGTTTCCATGGCTGGTCCTTCAAATTGACAAGCACATGTCTAGGTAGAAGTGAAAAAATAGCTACTTTGCCACCCAGACCATAGGGCGAGAGGCCAGTAGCAGTCCTCCAGGTCAGGGAAAAATTAAGGCTGTGGAGTAGCCCCATTGAAGCCCTCACTAAATTCTGTGTGAAGAAGTAACATGGGGAGAAGTCTCCAGTGCACATCTCTCCAGAGAAATCCTCCTCTCTAATCCTGCCATTTCCATTGTGTTCAGCCTTTTTTTTTTTTTTCAATTTGATGAACTGAGAATTGTGAGCATCAGCTAAGTGACTTTTAACCAATCCTTTAAATTTTTTTATATGGTCTAGCAACTTTGTTGTATCTGATGCCTCAGTCAAAATTTCAGTTCGTCATCTGTTTAGCTTGTTTATTATTCATCATGTGGCCTTTGGTTGCTTACAAGACTCTTTTGGTCCTTAAAACTTTCAAGCATCTATTTCTTCTTTTGAGAATGCCTCTGTGCTATCCATTCTTTCTTCCCAAGGTTGAACCCTACTCTTCTTTCAAAGGTTAACATCCCCATTTCCTGGTTGTAAAGACCTCTTGGATCTTTTGGCCAAAATTAATATTTCTTTCTGTGTTCTCAGGGTCCATTGCACTTGGATGACAAATCTTAATACAGCATACTTTGGGTTAGAGTTCCCAACTATGATAATTCATAGTTTCTGGGATAAATAGTTTTTTACAGTAAAACATCTTTGAAATCAGCATGCAATTTACATTAATGCAGTAGCATCTTAATTGCTTGGCAGGGTTTTGTTTTCTGTTTCCTCCTCTCTCCATCTTATGATGTTACATATTACATTTGATGGTACCTTGGTAGTTTGTGAGTTGTTTGAGTTCAAACACTTTGCCTCCTTCCTCACTCTATCTTCCTCAGTAGTAAGTGAAGTGCCTGGCAGAAACTAGCTCAAAATTTGGATGATAAACCCAATGAATGTTCTGTATAATGCTGGGATACTATGATTTTTCTTCAGTGCCCAAAGCATTCCCAATTACAATTTCATTCAAATTAAAAAGGCTTTGATGGGACATTCATTACTTAAAAAGTAACATTTATTAGTCTATGTGTTGTGATTGGAGCTTTAATGTCATCAGGAAGAAGTTTAATCTGACTTCATTTTCACTCCATTAAAACCTTGTAACAATGTCCATAAATTAGATCTCCAGAGTCATAAAAATATATGTCACAGCTCTGATATGCACAATTTTGACCACATTTGGGTATTTAGCAGAGTTTTAGATTTGGGAATAGCTACCATTTATACATATTAAGCTTTTTTCCATGATTTTAATGAGGACACACAAACATATAAATTGTATAATCTTGGTCTGTCCTATTGTCAATGACACTAATAAACCAGGGACACGTTGCAGCAATTAGAGTTCATTTCTTTGCTTAAAATGAACACTTTTTTTTTTGTCATGAGCTCATCACAGGCTTGCCTTGTTTACATTGAATTATAATTAGAGATCATAAATAGAGTCAACTAGACTTAATATTTTAGGAAAAAATGAGACCTAAGGGAACAAAAAAACAACAAATACATAGTATTATGGTATGGCCATGATGTTTCAATGCACTCTTATGCAAGACATTTAATTACAAGATTCTCAATTTAGAATTGTTCAAGGACACAACATTTATTAACTCGTAGGTAATTTAGTTTGTTTGTAGGAGTATATGAAGGCCTTTGAGTGAAGAAGGGAAAACAACGGTGGAGAAAAGAGTTTAGACAAAAAGTAATCCCTACCTTGCCTAAAATTCTCCTTTTCCTGGATGCCAGTGTAAAACTATTTAGGATGGAAAACTTCTGTCATGCATATACTGGAGTAAAAATCTTCATAGGCCAAGCAGCTTTCCATCTATTCATTTATTCTTTCATTAAGTTTATTCTTATATTTCTGAGTTTCCCCAGAAACTGCTGGCATTCTGAGAGATTATGAAGACCGGTTGCAAGGAAAACAGTTCCTAACTAGAGAATTCATATTCTTTTTTAAAATGTTTAAATTTTTAAAGAAAATTTATATTCTGTTATATGAGATTGCTATTAAGTTAAAATCCTTAGCCATAAACAAGAACGGTTCCATTCTAAATGAATAAGAATGGCTGCATTCTAGATATGCACTATTCTAACTAATCATTGCTCACAGTAACCCTGAAAAATAGACGTTATCACATTCATTTTAGATAAATATGCAGAAACCCAGTAAGAACTAACCTATGTTAACGTCAACATTTAATCTAGGTCTCCTTGATTCTTAGGAGCACATTCTGTTCCTTACTCAATTCCATTGCAGATGTGAAGTTTTGCTGTAATTTTATTTGCTTTAGAGTAAGTAGACTTGTTCTTAGGCTAGTCTTAAGGTTATTGAAAAATTTAAACATCAAAGGTATCTAATTTAGGTGACCTCACCTATTACTTGCCCACCAGTATCCACCTTCAGTCAAATTGTTATTTCATTTTAATGACTTAGATGTCTTCCACAATGTGGAAAATAATTTGCATACAGTGTCAGGACCTATGGCTGTGTCACTGAGCTCCCCTGCTTTGGATGGAAATTTAGACAACTTACATCTTTAAGGCCTTTTTCAATTTTGATGATTTATGGTAATAATATAAAAAGTAGCTATGACGAAATGAAAAGGGGAAAGTTACAAATAAATTAAAAGCCATGGAGTCAGCTGTCATGGGTTCAAGTCTAAACTTTTACTACAAGCCTGTCTGAGGGTTAATTTAGCTCTCTTAGCCTCAGTTTATTCAACTAAAAAAGAAAACGAGAGCAGAATTGCCTACTTCACAAGTCACTATGAAAATTAATTGGGAAACTAAAAGTAAAGGCACTTTATAAACTCTAAAAGACTAGTCACCATATTATGTGGCACACAGGCATGATGGGCATATTAATGCACCCAGAACCATTCTATAAACTGATCTTTATTAGAAACACTGTCTACCTTCAAGGGAACTCGTCTCTTTTCATTATGTATTCTTCAGGCATGTCATATTTTTTTTTAATCATTCTTCTCTTCTTCACTTAACTCTTTCAAATAGAAAAGCCTGGAGTTTTTGTTGTATTGTTTTTATAGTTCCATAGTCGTGATTTCTTCAGGAATTCAATATGAGTTTCCTCCGCCAAAATTTTTAACCCAAACTTCCTCTCAGGGTTTATAGAAAACTGTCTCTGGGCTGTAGCTCCATGCCAATCTACAGACATGAGAAAGCAGCAGACTGCTCTCTACACCTATTATGACATTTCTGTCTCAATCACTTAGTGTTTTGAAACGATCTCTTGTTCAATGTTAAAAATACTTTAAGGTTAATTGTTATAAAAAAGAAAAAGTATCTGCCCTGACTGCTCATGGTTTATACCAGATGCACTCTACTCTTAATAGTAATTTTAAAAATTCTTAGTAATCAGTTCCTTCTAAACATTGTTCAGAGACCATATAGTATTGCTTCATGTCATAAATCTATGTCATTTCTAATAGTGTAAGAAGGGTTGTGAGGAAAAGAGAGAAAATTCCTGGGCCTCATTTTATTCCTACTTGTAGATTTTCCTAGCTTCTCTTCACATTTTATCATTTACAAAGATCTAACTCTGAAAGAGAAACTCAAACATGCTAATAAGAGCTGACCCTTGAGGTGCTCAGAGGCACAGCAGGGCAGGGGTGCAACAAGCAATAGCAAGACTGGAGGGCGGGTCAAAGTCAGCCTGGGACACAAATCCAGGCCTCCATGGGGCAAACTGAGTTCATGAGGTGAAAGGAGATAAGGAGTAGCCTTTCTGGTGCTCAAACAAAATGGAAAGAACAGTAGAAACAGTCCAGGATCCTCAGGTAACACAGAATAAAGTAAGCAGAAATGTTTGAGAAGATAATACATAAAAGCTGGAGGGAAACATGTTTGGTAACAACTATCAAGGGCTAGTGTGCCATTCTAAATTCTAGTCAGTCTGTTTATATTTAACAATCTAAGACTGGAGGAATCACCAAACAAATTCTGCAGTAGAATAAAACATACTAGTAGAACAAAAATTATGCTTGGAAGAATAAAATCAGCTCTTCCATGACACTGTCATACCAGTTCCGTCGTGGTCAAGGATAGACAGCATTGCTCCAATTGTGGCAGGACTGAGACAATTCCCTTGATTTAAAATAAGCCCTCAAGCCATATATCCAAGCTCCTTGAAGAAGCAATTCACCCAGCATTAACTTGATATTCTCCAAAGCACTAAAATTAATTTAGCAATTTTTGAGTGGGGCTGGGGGAGGTGACTGAGTATCCAACAGCAAAAATATAGCTTTTCTCTTTGCAAAAGCACAATTGTGCATATTTAAGGGAAAAAAATGAGCAAAAAAAAAAAAAAACCCTTCTCTTTTGAAGTCTCATAGAACTAGGGAACATATATTTTTTCAACTAACTTTATTAATATCTCTAAGGGAACAGCACATGCTTGTCATCAGTTTGCAATGTATTATAGAGTTATCCAAGTAGATTCTTTCTCATTTCTCTTCTGTGTCATTAGTGGTTTCGTGGAGCCTGCTAGAATTGCCATAGTGAGCAGACTGTCCGAGTCTTAAAAATAAACTCTTGTTGGCAAGGATATATATCTGCAATTTGGGTTGGAATTCTGGTACATAAAAGATCAGCTCCTTAAATGATTTTTATGTGCTCTTGTTTTTGATGAATTTGTTGTAGAGTTCTCATACAAAGAGAAAACAATAAAGCAGAATCCATAATCAATTACCTATCTCAAAACTATTGCACTTTAAGATAATTCTTTATTTGTTCATAAACTCTTTAAGGGAACTTGGTACTACCTTTCTTTCTTTGTGCTGATATTTTTTGAGATCTCTTTTCTCTTGTCGTTAAAAATACATATGCTTACAAGCTAGATTTTGCTTTTAAAAATCATTTAAAGATTAAAATAAAGTGTATTTCTATATAAAACATGCCCTCCATACTTACATACAAAATTATAACTTTATTGGTGAAAATAATTATTAATGATTAAAGGCAGTCTAAAATGGAAGTGGCAGTCAATAAAATAAAAAATCTACTTTATTATAATTCAAGTAGATATATGCATCACTAAATAATGGTTTGAAGAATACAAGGTCACTTGTACATAATTGGTTCTCAGAAAGCTGGCCACCAGAATAGGAGCTGACCTCCTACAAATCTCCTAAGAAACTTGCTGCCACTCTGTTTCCAAGGCGACCGTTCTAGGTCAAGCCAACCCTGAGTTATTACCATGCTCATCATACCAGAGGAAGATGCCAGAGGAAGCAGAAATACTGAGGTGGCAAGTCACTAGCCTTGTCACTAGCTCCACTGTGTCCCTCAGCCTGCAGCCCTGGGACTGCATCAGCACTGAGGGAGATGCTTCCCCTCCAAACACAGGCACTCACTTGTTGGTAGTATGAGACTGGAGCTAAGATTCCTCCACAATCACACTGCTATTGCATCTTAGTCCCTGGCGAGAACAGGGAATCCACAGGCACATCTGTAATGATGTTGCATAAGAGTTCCCAGAACTTTAGAGACGAGTGTCTCCTCCAGGACTGGAAGTCTGACTCTGTGTTTACCTGAGGAGATGGAAACAAGTGGGGTCCCTTTCCAGAGTGCTACTCCAGTAGGTCTAATGAGTGTGCTATCTAGCCATGTGTCCCTGTTGGTGTGATAATAATAACAGCCACTTTATTGAGCTAAAGACTGTTTACCTTCCAAAACCCCAAGAAGAAATTCTCTCTATTCCTAAATTGAAAATAGAAAATAAAAGAGATTAACTTGTCCACATTTACTTAAGTAAGAATTGATGAGGCCAGACTTTCAACACAGATTTGACTTCGTAGTCTTTGCTGTGAGCCTATATAGTACCACTTCATTCAAACATGCGACATGGAGGAAACTTAATCACTTTGTTATCTAAGTCCTTAAATTGCTGTTACTGAATGTAAAGTTTATTGAAATGGCTGAAACCAAACAGGGAGCTGGGAGGAGTCAGGTATTTATAACTCATCTTAGAGAGAGATGAAGGAAGGTGTTCTCACTTGTGGTTCTGCAGCAAAAGAACAAATGGAGGATGATATAACACATTTCTAATATTTAAAAGTTGTACATGAAGCAAATAACTTATAAAAACATATTTGTCCTACTATTTTGGTAAATATACCTTAAAAGCAATAAAATCAATACATATAGACATGGTAATATATGCATAAAACTGTTTTTATTTGATGCAAGTCAGTGAAATATCAAGACAATTAATTTCATTACTATTGTACTTGTCTACATGTTCTCTTTGTGTTAAAATAATAAAATAGATACATAATTCATAAAGAATTATGTATGTTTAATACAATTCATTTTAATCTTCAGCAAAATCACCTATTATGTTGCTATGATCAATATTTTCACATCATTTGAGTTCTAGTTTTATAATGATACATTAACCATTCTTTCTTGTAGCAGCATAGCAATTTGATGATTCTTTGTCATTTACTTAATTCTTCTAGAGTGTCTTTCATATCTATTCTAAATTAAGTCTAATTGCTTTAACACTGTTGAGTTGACATTTCCTCATTTGTCTGAGAGTCCTTAGGAAGAAAACCAGCAGGGAGGAAGTCAAGGGAAACACCTTGACCTCACTCTTCTTTCCCTACTGATCCCCTGCTTTAGTTCTCCACTGGCTAAAACCAAGAAAAGTTGGAAAGTACATTTAACAACTTGGTTGCAACCCAGAGCCCTAAAAACCCTCTACATAATGTAGATCCTGTGCTAATTCCCTGGTTGCTACAATTTGCTTCTGCCAAAGGCTCACATCTGCTCCCTACTTGGGCAGATTCATTACCCTTGGGTGATTGAAGTCACTTACCTGAATGTGTCTGGGAGTTATACATCTTCTCCCCACTCAGGGACCAGTGGACAAGGACTAACTATGGAGATGTACAATAACCCTGCTCCCTGTCTTAGGTTGGAAAAGACCTTGTGTCACAATTTACACTCCAAAGCTCTGCAACAAATTATGTTAAAACTATATTTCACCTGAAACCATGTTTTCTTGTAGCTTCTTCTCAGTTTCTATCTGCTTTTCACACGTCCTGTTAGTTTCTCCTCATAGCTCTCTCAATATGTCATAGGCACTCGAATCCCCACCTAATTCTAAGGAACCTGACCTAGGAAAGTATATGGCCTATTGAATGTAATTATAGAGATCAGCCTGTGGAGCAGAAGACAGAGGTAAGAAGGTGGACTGGTCTGAAGGGGCAAATGGAAGATTCTGGCATTCTGGGATAATGTGCAGCTGTTTGGGCAGCACTGCTAAATGCCATTCAAAGTACATTACCCAGGTTTCCTTACTACCTGATCCCAGATTTGTTTGAGAGTAAAAACTACTAAGTTTCTCAACATGTGTTAAACTAGGGATGGCCATGAGCCACAGTTCAAGACGAGGCCATAGAAGCAAAGTCTCAGGGGAGATGGTCTCTTCCTAGTCAAAAATGCAAAGCTACTTTAAAAGAAAGACATTTGCCCTTTTCTCCTTCCTCTCCATAATGCGTGGTACCTAGGAGCTGGAAGCATCAGAGGTCAACAGCTATCTGGTGACTCTAATCTGAAAAACATGAGGACAAGAGATGACATATTAGGACAACAGAGTGGAAGTAGATTCTGAACCCTACTGATTCCCTGCCCACCAGGTCTGTCTGGACTACCAACCTCTAGATATCCAGTCTCACAAGAAAAATAAACTTTTCTCCTTTTAAGCCACTCTTAGATTTTCTGTTATTTGTAGTTGAACTCATTCCTGTTACAATGGCCATTGGAAGAATAAAGTAGTTATACCAGAACCTCAGAGTTTTATTTTATTAGACCAATACACATCTATAACATAACACTTTAACAGTTAGCATTTAGTCCAATTTATGGCTTCTGCATCAAATGTACTGAAAAAATAAAGCCAATCACTTTGGCAAGACATACCATGTTTTAATCATCCATAGGCATGTGATTCTGTGACCTGAGACAAAATATCTGGAGAGCAAGACCAAGGCTTGAAGAACAACTTTAACAGGTTCCAGAAAATTAGCCAAATGGAAATGGGCTGAAGCTGAAGATCATTTTATGTCTTTTCCAAAAATGTGTCTGGGAACTATTGATTAGTACAAACGCTTGTGGCTCCAGTTTTTAATCTTGCCCAAGAGAAGAAATAAGTCTTGTCATAACAAAGTATCCAAGTATCATTTTGGCAGATATTGCCCATGTTTCCCAAGAGGAATACTTTTCTGGGTCAAGTAGCATTTATATTACATGGACACAGACATAAGTGCCTTATTGAAATAACAATGTGAAATGTGATAAGTGCTAATACTTCTGACAGGTGTTAAAATTGAAGATCTAGCTTCTGAAGCCTTGTGGGTAGTTTTTTTTCCTTTGTCTTGTGATATATGCATAATTTTATGGCCAAATTCCAGAGGTATTAGCTATGAGTTTGAATTGAATAATTTGGGGACAGGAAAATTATGAGAAGTAATTTAGTAACAATAACCCAAACTAATCTGTCACATCCTATATTAATGTGCAAAAGTGACAACTTTCAATAATTTTATGCATGAATAATGAAATTCTGTTCAGTTCAAACAAGATGTTCTACAAAAGGCTTTTATATGTCCTGTTAATGTGTGAAGTGGAGCAACAGAATGTACACCACACATACAAATTCCCACACCCCACGTATACAAATTTCCTTCTATAATCATTTACTTATTTTATATGCTGAAACCAGAGTCCTGTATAGTTTTGAGTAGCTTTTTACAAACTGAGCCAATTTTATTGGAGACAGAATCAACCCTGAGTGATGTAAGAAACTTTATTCTCAGAGATCACAATTTCTGGATGTAAAATACTATTTTAAAAAGCTTTCTAAGGGGCTGGGGATGTGGCTCAAGCGGTAGCGCACTCGCCTGGCATACGCTGGGCGCTGGGTTCCATCCTCAGCACCACATTAAAAAAATAATAAAATAAAGATGTTGTGTACACCGAAAACTAAAAAAAACAATATTAAAATTTTTTTATCTCTCTCTCTCTAAAAAAAAAAAGCTTTCTAAACTTTATTCTTGTCAATTACAAACGCAATGAGTTGGACTACATTTGACTGGTATATTAACCAAAACACATCTGACTAGTGCTTAATACAATCAATGACCACATGGAGAAGGAATTTGTAGAGAAACATTCATTTTAGACAAGAAATATTTTATTGGATTTTATACTCTTGATAATCTAAAGGTTTTCTTGCAAGGTGCAGATAGAATGAACCACAGAAGAGGGTTCATCTTCTGGTCCAAGTTGATAGTCTACTTCATATCCCATTCATTCATTCATTCATTCATTCATTTAAAACAAATATTGACCAATTTTTGTGTGATCAGCTAAGTACAAGACTTCAAGAACATAAATGACAAAATTCCTTACTTATAGCCAATTTAGCAAAAGTTACAAATCTGTAAGGGAAAAATTACAAGTATAAACATAACATAAGAAATGCAACAAACACACAAAGAGGGCTATGGCATTATATGACTCTAGAGGGAAATGCAGAAAAAGAATGTCAAGAAAAGATTCACAGCTAGGTGCCATGACGCAAGCCTGTAATCCCAGTGGCTCAGGAGGTTGAGGCAAGAGGATTATGAATTCAAAGCCAGCTTCAGCAAAAGTGAGGTACTAAGCAATTCAGTGAGACTTTGTGTCTAAATAAAATACAAAATATGGCTGGGGATGTGGCTCAGTGCCCCTGAGTTCAATATCTAGTATTAAAAAAAGAGAGAGAGAGAGAGAGAAAGAAAGAAAGAAAAGTTTCACAGAAACACTTGGGCAGAAATTTGGAGAATCAGTGAGAAATTGTTAACTTAAAACTAAGGGTAGAAGCAAATAACAAAATACACTGTGTAGAAAAAAATATAAAAATACACTGTGTATAAAAAATGGACATGCAAACAATTGCAAGTTCAAGTCTACAAATGTAAAGTAATAAATGATCCTTACATCCTTGTTTGGCATAGGATTTGAATTTTAGTGGGCAATAAAGGCACATGAAAGGATATGACATAAGAAATAATATATTTTAGTAAACCTGACACACAAATAGTTATATTGGAGGAGAGTAAGAATACAAACAAAGATCGCAGTGTAGAGACAGAAACTGGATTGAAGCTGGTGATAGGAAAATGCTGAGGAATACTTACATGTTGAAATTGGTGTTTAAAAATCTTAATAACGTATCTTAAACTTCTACTTTGGAGGATTAGATAGGTAATATAGCAATTAATAATATAAGAAATATAAAGAAAGAAAAAAGGTACATGGAGAAGAGTAGAGAGGATATTTAAATTATGATTATATAGAACATGCCAATTTCATTTTCTTTTGAGCATTTACAACTATAGATGTGAACTTCAAAAGAAAGGTTAAAAAAATAGAAAGTTGTTGGAAGTAAAAATAGAATTTGTAAAAGGATTGGATGCAATATCTCATAAAAAGTCGTATGGAAAAGAGAACTAATGATAGATCCTTAGAATATATTCTCTGAGTCAAGCAAGAGATGAACGGATACTGATTTTTAATTCTGATAATTACCTTTTTGAGTTCATTTGTTACTTCTTTAAATCTTTAAGTCTGGGTGGGATTTGATAGGCCAGTATAATAGAAAAAGAGCCCAGATTTGAATATCATTTGAATAAGTAGTTTTAAATATTTTCAGATAAGTATCAAAAAATTAATATGAGCATATATTAAAATATGTATATTATTTTTCACTTACATCAAGAAATACTTTTTGAAGCAAAGTTAAAATCAAAAACTCTGATACAATATTACACAAATCTTCCGAGTGACTACAACTTAGATTACAAAATAAGAATGAAATTCTGGAAATTTTCCTAGGGTAATATAAAGAGTACATAAAGTTGTCTATGAAAAAAAAATCACATCTCTAGGTACATGTTTTAAGGAATATTTACTACTATGTTACTAGTTGTTCACATTTTTTTTTATTTTCATTTTCAGGGAATGTTAAAAGAGATGAGATATTCAGAAATTGAAACCTCCCTATCTGAAAAACTAAATACAGTGCCCCATTTGTTCATTGAGAAAAGAAAATTTGATTGAAACTACTATTTCATGTTTATATAAAACCAGTAAGTTTCACTTCAATTAATCTGTTGTTGTAGGACAGTGTGGCCTTACCATTGACAGATGATGATATCCTGTTAAGATTGACTACTATTCCAGTTTTACTTATTTTACTGCTATATAATAGTAATCCTAAGATATCCTTAAGGTTAGCATGTCTTCTTAGCAAGATGTTTTCTAAGCCTTAAACATTTGGCACTAATTACCAAGTATTTTTCTGTCCAGGAAAATAATTGACAAACTTACTTTTTGTATATATAGTTTTTAACATGATATCACCTCATTTGATACTCAAAACAACATATAATATGGGCAAAATTGAACCAATTATTTCAATATTAGATGAGGAAACTGAGTCAAGATAGTGTTAAACATAATAGTAATTTGAATGAATAAATATTTAAAACAGCATATTGCAAACACTGTGGATTTTATCTATAATTCATCTCTTCTTCACAGTCAACTATGAAATCAATATAATTATTACTTTTAGTGTCCAGATGAAGAAATTGAGTTTTAGAGGTCTGGAAACTTGTCCAATGTCATATGCAAGTGAGTGATAAATATGGGACCCAACCAGCTGTATCTGATGCTAAATTCTGTGTTCTTAACCTTTGTTCTGCTTTCTGACTGTGAAATGGCTTTGAAAAATCCTTGTCAAAGAAGAGTAGTTCAGGAAGTCAGAGAATCTGGAGGGTGTAGCAATTACAAATCACTTGGCCCATATTGCGACTAAACGGGAGAACTGAAATTAAATCCATATCCCTGACTTCAAATTGTAGGATGTTGAATCCACCCTTTGCAGGATCCCCTAATACACACTTGAACTGCACTGATGACCAAGTTCACAGTTGTTCATTACTTCCTCCAATCAGAAAGAAAAGTAATTGCCAACTTTGAATTTTGAATTTTCATATGATGATCTGATTATCTATGCTGACACCTAGAGTAGTCAAATTTATTTAGCATTGATATGGACTCAATGTGTGATTTACAAAGAGTTGACAAAATCTTACTTGAATACTAAATCTAGAAGAATCATGACAATAATGATAATGCATATGGAGTACTTCTTTTGTCTTAGGCACTGAGTTACAGGATTTGTAAACATTACCTCATTTTCTCTTAAAACTCCCCCATTCTAAGATTATTTATATATGTTGGTACATTGTACATTTATTTTTTTTTACAGATGTAAATATTAAGAGGTGTCAGGTTTTCAAGAAAACCTATGTCCAGGAAATAAAATAGGGCTCTGGGAGTCTATAAAATGTCTAAGAGGTTCTCAGAGCCACGTGTGGTCTTCTCCAGGAGACCTCCATAAGACGGTATTAGCAGCCAGGTGAAAATGTGTTCTTGTCATTCCTAGATGGAGACGGTGACTGGAGCTGTGACACATTCAGTTGAATGGCACAGCACTGGCCTTTCCTGGGCAGGATGCATTTTGTTTCTGTCCTGGCTGCTCTCCTGAGCCAAAACTGTTGTTTCTGGTCTACTGATCCCAAGACCATACACTTTCAGGACAGTCAGATTTAAGGTTGGGAAAGTCTTACATTTTTGAAGAATATGACAGAAAGAACAGCATTAGGAGGAACAAAGAGAAAGCATGATCATTCGATCCTGTCTCAGGACTAAATGTTCTAAAAATGTATGAAGTTTTATTCAGCAGGCGACTGCATGATATGAAACAATCAGTTTGCTCACCTAGTGGTTATGTATGAAGAGGAGTAACAGCTTCTAAATTAAAATAATACTGTTCCTTTGGTGAGTGTACATGAACATAATAGTCCATGGAATTTTTCCCCAGGTTAAATTAACTCATTGGAAATGTAGCACACTAAATGATTCCTTCCAAAAAGTAACACGTAATCATTTCTTTTTCAGGCTTGATTAAATTCCCTCTGCCGGTGCAAATTTTATATCTGTGCCTAAATTTTATGTATCTATTCCTGATCACTGAACAGAGCACAGACCCTGCATGATCCATCTCTGATATTAGGCAAACTGAAGTAGCAGCGGTCTCAGGTATTGTGCGGCTTCAAAGGGGCAGCGAACACACATGCTGAGTTTGGAGTTGTGTTCAAGGGATGCTATTTACATTGACTATGTGAATGTGCACATTCTCAACAAATCATACAACAGGCTTTTTGCTTTTATCTGATGATAGGAGAACTGTCTAAATGAAGCAGGTCTTTGCTGTGAATGAAAATCATATCCACCTTAAACCACTCCTGTCCCCCCAGCATTATGGTCACCTCATCTCTAATGACTTCTTCATGACAGATACTCATTTAAAAAAATATATTTTTAGTTGTAGTTTGACACAATACCTTTATTTTATTAATTTATTTTCATGCGGTGCTAAAGATTGAACCCAGTGCATCACACATGCTAGGCAAGTGATCTACCACTGAGCCACACCTCCAGTCTCAAGAAATGAGATACTCTTAATGCACTTATCTCATTTTGTTCCACCCCCCACCACCTAATATTCAAATCCCTGCTGGTTAATGTAGCTGTCCCTCTAGAGATTCAGAAAGCATAGGTCAAGTTCGGGGTGTACAGAAGATTCCTGTGCAGAAATGGAGACCGGAGCAGAATCTTAAAACAGAGCCCAGAGGACTAGACTGAAAGGCAGATTCTAGCGATGGTGGCAAGTTAAACCACCCTAGAGCATTTACCTTGAGACACTCAGCACAGCAGAGTTATTCTTGAACTACAAAAACAGAGTTAGCTGCATCAGAATCTGTTGCTGCAGACCTGTCAACCTTGCCTTGTGGCCATTTTCCTAGGCACAAAGATTAGCCCTGCAACCACACAGGGAAGGGGCTGGAAATGCGAGGGACCATTGCCAGGTCTTCACTGAAGAATCACAGGGAATGACAGAAGTAACAACCCAATGTGAAAATTTATAGCACTTGTTATGGTTGATTATTGTACATTGCTTTAGTTTGAAAGCCTTATAAGCTTTGTAGTAGGTTTATGGAAATTATTTAGCTGGTTTGTGAACTGATTTGACATTTATTTTTACTCAAGATATGTGTGAAAAATGTGAGAAAAAAAAAATAGCCAAAAGAGGATTTTCTGTTTTAAAGAAAATCAGACTCAGGGTCAGAAATGAACAGTAACCAAATTCATTGTAGTTTAATATTCACAAGTAAAGACATCATTGTTTTAGCTATGCTTAACTTCCAATGAACCTATGAAAGTACCTCAGTAAAAAATAAATGAAACCTTGGAGAAGCTATTAGGGCACATTATATGAGAAGGCAAGGTCTGACCTTTGGATTCAAGGAGACACCCCACTGTCTTTGCAAAGTTCCCTTCTTCTGCTTAACTTTGAGTAGGACTTGTCATTTGGAAACTAAAGAAGGTCAGCTAACAAACTGGGATAATGACATTTCCCTTGCAAGTTTTTTTTTTTTTTTTTTTTGGTTAAGGTTTAGATTATATTTTGGAAAAAGAATTGGTACACAGTAGGCATTCCATAAATGGTGGCTGTTATTAGCAGCCTGAATTGATTGATCTACTTGAAATTACCTGATTTATCTCTTCATGTTCTGTCCTCAATGAAAGAATGGCAGACTCTTTCTCAACGTAGGAACCAGAGAAGGAATGAGGGAATCCTTGAGAGAGGAAGTGGGGGTGGTGGCATAGAAGCTAAATCTGTGCTGGTGGTCAAAAGGTGACAGATGAGAAAGTCATATTGTTCTTGTTCTACTCATTTGTCTTACCATGTTCTCTCCAGATATAGCTCTGGAATAACTCATGATGCTTTTAACTAGAGTTAGGGTTCATGTTTACATGGCAGAATCAGACTCAAAATGAGTTTACTTTGGCTAAAAATATTGAATTGTGATTCCATAAAGTCCTTTTTAAATTAATATAAAAAGCTAATGATAATAATGTCCATCACATTCCACCATCATTTCTAACCCCCTGCCCCCTCCCTTCCCCTTCCACCCCTCTGCCCTATCTAGAGTTCATCTATTCCTCCCATGCTCCCCCTCCCTACCTGACTATGACTCAACCTCCTTATATCAGAGAAAACACTTGGCATTTGTTTTTTGGGGGATTGGCTAACTTCACTTAGCATTATCTTCTCCAAATCCATCCATTTACCTGCAAATGCCATGATTTTATTCTCTTCTATTGCTGAGTAATATTCCATTGTGTATATATGCCACATTTTTAAAAATCCATTCATCTACTGAAGGGCATCTAGGTTGGCTTCACAGTTTAGCTATTGTGAATTGTGCTGTTCCCAAGTACATACATGAAGACACGAATTGGTGTGTATATACTTTGTATACAACCAGAGATATGAAAAATTATGCTGTATATGTGTAAAAAGAATTGTAGTGCATTCTGCTGTCATATATAAATAAAAAAATAATTTTAAAAAATCTAATGAAATTTCAAGTTAATTTTCAAGAAAAATGCTAATTCTCTGTTGAAAGTCAGAGTAATTAGTACTCATAATAAACAATCTATTAGTCAATATGTATGAGATAAGGAAGGAAAACATTTCATAATATGGTTAGTTCAGCCATGTTGAAAATAATTGAAAGCTTATCTGATTATATTTTATTTTCTCATATTGAATTAAATCTTTGAAGGGTTGAAGTGCATTTTCTAAAGACCAATTGAAGTAAAAATCCAGTATGTGAACACAAAAGCAACTAAATATTATATTTGCCCATCTATAGTACTTAATGTATATGAGGCTAAACAGAATAATAATAAATATATTAAAATATAGTGCATTTACTTGTAATCCCAGCAGTTTAGGAGGCTGAGGCAGGAGAATCACAAAGTTCAAAGCCAGCATAAGAAACTTAGTGAGATCCTGTC
The DNA here is from genome assembly GCF_045843805.1 of Urocitellus parryii. Classification (NCBI taxonomy): domain Eukaryota; kingdom Metazoa; phylum Chordata; class Mammalia; order Rodentia; family Sciuridae; genus Urocitellus; species Urocitellus parryii. Next base: position 82,270,927 of record NC_135540.1, read on the forward strand.
TCAAAATAAAAAAGAAAACAATTAAAAAATTAAAAAGGGCTGGGCATGTTTCTCAAGGATTAGGTACCCCTGTGTTCCATCTCTGGTATAAAAATAAATTCATTCTTTCTCTCTCTCTCTCTCTCTCCCTCACACACACACACACACACACACACACGTATATATATATGTATATGTGTATACATATTTATTCCATTTAAATCTGCTCCCATAAATTATTTCAAATTGTCACCCTAAAAAAATCATTTTTTCTCTGTTTGGAAGAATATATAAGAGAAATAGTATATCCATCAGAAAGAAATAATGTGGAAATATGGAGTAAACCAAGGAAACAGATAAATGCTGTTATCTCCTCCTTACATTCTCATTATAGTCAGGTAAACATTTGTGGTTTATTTGTCTTATAGCAAAGTCACTTCTATGTTAAAGGTTGAAGAGTGGATAGAAATATTTTTTAAAACATCAAAGGATTTTATCATAAATAGAAAGAATAACATACTTGAATGTATATGTTGACACTTTTTTCTTTAAAGATAAATCTCTCATGATCTCATGATTTGAAAAGGAAATAAGCTAAACAACTAAGCTTTCAAAGGACACAAAAGCAATGCACTAAAACTAACCCTCTACAGTTTATATCTAGTATAATTTCTAATCAGTAGAGGGCTCCCTCGCCTGTGCAAGACCCACAGTAAACACGTAGGGTCCATACTCGCAGCAGTCACACATTGTGTGTGCATGCATGTGCAAGCACACACACAACACACATGCTCTTACACTCACCATCTCGAGTAATAAAGCTGTCATTTTTCATTGTTTTCAAATCACCTTTAATATCAGTTGATTTTAAAGCTTAGGGAACTGAACACAGAGGCATCACCCACTGGCAATATGTTAGAACATTCTCTACCTAAAAATACTGATAGGTGTTTACAAGTTTCCTTCATTTCACTGTGACATTCCTCAGTTCTGATGTGCATTTGGCTGCTTTCCTGAATTCACACATCTCTGTGTTTGCTCATGTGCTTGTGCATTTTGCAGAAGTGTCACTATCCAAGCTTTGCAAAATAATTAAATCTTCTAAGTGATGCTGCTGAGGCTGTGTCTTTATTATGCCCTCCAAAACTTGAGACTATAAAATAATAATAATAATAATAATAATAAATATATACACACACACATACACACACATACACACACACACACACTCAAAAACCAATGCAACAAATATTGTTTGGTTTTGATCAAAGTTAGTAAATTCAGCTGTATTTTTTCTCCCCACTGAAAAATAGATGAAGACCCTGTGTTGACATTTATTTGGGATTTTTTTCCTTTCCTTGGCCTGGAGATCAGCTGATTCACTGATCCACAATCAAAATGCCAAAACTACGTAAACCTCACTGGGGTTGAAATTTGTAACAGAAAGGGCCTTTCTGGCTGTGCAAAAGCACGGTTGTAATAATCTCAGACTTACCCCCCGGCCAGTTCTCATGATATAGTTAAAAACTGGCTGAGATGCCAACAGAATCAACTGTTTAAGCATCTTGCTGATTATTTGTTGTAGTTGCCCAATAGATGCTAAAAAACATTGGTTTTCATGGACCTCTGGTGGAACCCTCTTATATCCAGCTGATCCTGGGTTATTACTCATACATTTGCTCAGCAGCCAGATACAAAAATTCATTTAGATGCTCTTAAAAGAGAGAATGGGGGAAAGCCTGTGATTTTTCTCAAATTTTAGAATCACCAGGTCTGGGAAACCTTTCCTGCTCACTCTTTATTCCAAGTAGAATTCATTGCTCCTTTCTTTTTAATATTCCCACAAATTTCTTATCTCTGTTTTACTTTTTTCCTTATGTATCACATATTCCATTGGCCACTCTAGTCTGTAGTTTTAGATGGGGCCATTTTGAAAGTAATATTCTGCTTTTTGCCCTCTCTCTACTTGTTCTGGCTGAAGTCAAGCCTCTGAAAAAATCTCACCACCTAAATATTTCTGGTTATTTCTAGCTGATGTCTCATGTATGCTCCAAACAGGTTAGTCCACTGTCAGTTTGGCTCAGAACTAGGAAGCATGATTATGCCACAGATCAGAAGCTTGTTCAGCAACCCAAAGCCACTACTAGTGAAGCAGATATTTTAATCTCCTTCTCTCCAAATCCTGTGTTGCTCTCTCAGATGTTTTTAAAACTGGAGTGGAAAGGAATAAATATAATTAATTCTGACTATCTTCTCTCCCTCGTCTCAACAACTATATATTATTATCATGATGGAAAAACTAAGATTCCGAAAAGTTGAGCAATATACAAAAATCATCCATTAGTAAGTGACAGCCCCCAAAATTCAAATCCAAGCTTTCTAAATCTAAATGTTATGCTTGTTTCACAGTTCCTAAAACATAAAAAGCTTTCTTTTGTATAGCAAAAGTTCATGTACAGATTAGTATATTTATGCCTGCAAAACATGATGCAAAAATACAATAGCTTCATGAACTGACAATGACAGACAATTCTAGAAAAAGCACAACAATTTTTTTGAACATTCATAGTCACTCACTCTTCCCATAACTTTCCACTGATTCTACGTGTCCTTCATAATCTTGCCCCTTACCACTTTCTCTAATTACCCCCAGGCTTTCTCTTCTTTCAGACAGCTATTGCTGTAAATCTCTCATGCTGCATTCATGCACTCTGTCATGTTATTTAAGAATTTAGAAAGCACATGTGCCATTTTCAAATGGCTGAAAAGCAGTTTCTTGAGATCATGATGATTTTAACTACTTATACAAGTAGATGTTAAATGAGTTATCATCAGATACAGGCCACATGATCTCAGAACTTGAAGACAGATTTCACTGCCCTGATGAGTTAATAATCTCTGCTATACAGACCTCTAACTACTCAAGCTCTAGAATTAATGGATCTCCATCCCTGCCACTCCTATTTCTACCCATGAAAAATTAAGGGAGTTGTTTTGAAAAGTTTGAGCTTTGAGCTTGAATATGAAGAAAAGAAATGAGTAATATTTATTTTTTTTCTCAGACTGTTCTATCTTCAGAGAACATATTATGGTCAAATTTTAACATTTGTGACAAAGTTTCTTCCTTTTGATCATTAATTACATTAAAAAATATTACCATTTTGTTGGTTTCAATCAACATATACTTAATCATGGATAAACATCAATCCATGAGCATGAAGTCTTTGGTGAAATTATGAATGTCAAATACTTTGTAGAGTATTCCATGATTGATTATATCAGCAGCTAGACCTTATGTTATAAATATTTAAAATTTTATTACAACTTAATAAGTTTCCTTTTGTAGTCACCATTTTAAAAAAATCTTTCTGTAATTTAGAGAAGAGTTATAAATTATAAAGAATGGTAATATCATAGGGATGAATGAGAATTTCTGTATCTAAGAGGGATAGTAAGTGATTCCATCTTGTGTACCAAATCTGAAAGGTTGGCAGTGGCTGTCTAGACTCTAGAGCACTGCTGCTGAGGATTCTGGGGCCAGAGCCAGGCTCTGTCATGTCATGACTGATTAGTAATGTCTGTCATAAATGCTGAATTGTAAGGGAAAGCACATGTGCCATATGTTGCCACTGCTGCCCTATTGCTGAGATTCTGCCACTTGGGGTTCTTTGGGGGTCTAGGAATGGGACAGACCCATGAATGCTGACCTGCTGATGCTGTATGGGAGCATGAAGTGAAAATATGTGAAAACTTCAATTCCTTGAAGTCTGCTCATATTGGGACATGAATGGTGGTAGATCATAGGCAGTGTTGTGGAAGCACACCAGGACTCCAGTGGGGTGGGTGAGGAGAGAGGAAAGGCATTGGCTAGTTTTCTTAGTGGAACCACTTCATCCATGGCTGGTTTCAAGCTACCAAAGTGAGACCATTAAACTCAGAGCTGAGAAGGCATGTGTACATCCAAGCCAGTATGAGGAGTCTTCTATATTCCACTGATCATAGGCGAATTTCTGGGGTTGAGATGCTGATAGGTCCTGGCCTGCAGAATGGATGGCCTGGGACTCAAGAAAGAACCAGGAGTTCATAGATAGATCCACTGATTACAACTGGGGAGCATTATTAACTGTAAATTAGTGCACAGACCAACTTCTTGAAGTTATAACAACTTAAGAATCAGTTCCAATGTTGTTCCTCAGACAAAACATTTTACCTTTATCTATTAACATAGTGTTTACATATTCCAGGGCCAAATACTATGACAATGTAGTATATCAGTAAAGTGTGTGGCTTCTGTAGCCAGAATCTGGGGGCTTGAGTTCTAGTTCTGCTATGAATTAACTCTGCAATAGTGGGAAATTTACTTCACCTCTCTGTGCCTCAGTTTCCTCATCTGGATATTAAGAATACCTATACCAAGGGGTCACATTTAAGAGTAAATAAGTTAGGCCCTATAAATTTCATAGAATAATATCTTCATCTGGTACATGTGGAGTGCTATTTAAGTATTTGTCAAATAAAGGTACACTTAATGTAGATTTGAAACTTTTGTCAAAATATAATGTTCTCAGTATATAATTTGCCTTTGAACTTCTGATAGAGCAACAGAATAGTGATGATGAAAATATTCATTAGAATAACTGATTAATATCACCTTTTTAACCATAACAATTTTATTTACCCTTTTATATTATACCATTATTTTGGGATAACTAGGAATAACGATTACAATAACAAATATATATAATTTAAGTTCCATTTTATTGCAATTTGGATTTTTTGGACAAATTTAGTAACAAGACCAAAATTTATTTATTTATTTTTATTCCTACAAGCAAACTCCATTATAAATTGTGAGTTGGCTCTTCTTTCTTATTTAAAATAGTCTACTGAAGGAATTTGACGATTTCATAATTTTATGGCTTTTTAATCTAAATATATTATGAGTACAACAAAGGGAACTTTCCTATTAGAAATATAAAAAAGAAGAAACGATCCATTTCCCAAACATGAGCTTGAGAATTTTTTAAAAAAATTTCTGGCAATGGTCAAGCACATTATAACACAGTGTTCCTGTTTCCTCCAGCACTAAATTTCTAAACTTCAAAGTCAGTGTAAATTCCACCTTCAGCCAAGTTTTTAACTAAAACAAGCTAAAATAGAGCAGAAAGAACCTCTCCTGCCAGTTCTATTCAGTAGCATGTTAATCAGATTGCAGTAATAAGTATGAAACAATGCATGCAATTAGCAGTGGTTAATTTGAAACTACTTCATGTCAGTTTCTTTCAGAGCAATACGTTAGTAGAGTAATTATTTATTACCCTGAGGACATGATCAATGATATCCCTCCATAATAATGTCTACAAAAAGAGTAGACATTCTCATCTGCATAAAAAGGAAGCTATAGAATCTGATTTTTTTCCTCAGCTAAATAAAAGTAGAAAACTGTTTCTGAGCTGTTTCCAACTATTTCATCAGTACTGATAGATAAGCAAATCATTTGTTACACTTCAATATTTTTATGGTAGCATAATGCTGAGGGAGAAAAAATAGCATCAGTGATTTAAATCCACAATGACTATCTTTATTGAGAAAGGAAAAAATGACCCATTTCTAAATGTCATTACAATCATTAATGTGTATGTGCTAGTCCCTTCCACACACACAATGATTCACTAGCCCTTTAGCTGGAGCTTGGGGATGGAATTTATGGGAAGCTATGAGTGACAGCACGTGGTCTACACAGCCAAGCCATGGTTGTCCAAAGATGAGGAAGAGAATCCAGGTGGCCACAGTTAGATGGTGTATTTAAAATACAGAGAAGTTAGTATGAGAGGTAGAGGCTGACATCTTGATGTCCTAAGTTCACTGTATATTGGATAGTAAATCCTATATTACTATTATATTCAATTTATTTACCTTTATTTAAAAAACATCCATTATTCTAAGGAGAACCAGGAAAAAAAAAAACACTTCACCTTTTGGAAGTAGGTACCTGGATTGAAGGGATGTAACAGAAAAATGGAGTAGATTGGAAAGACCATCCCCAAAGTTGAACCAAACAACAATGGTTAGAATGATAAACAGGCCTGAGATGGGGCTTCCATGTTTTACAACTCAGAGGAATCTCTTCATTTGGGCAGTAGCAATCCCATAGCTAGACAGTTGACAACCTATGAAACTATATAACAGGTGGGAGACCAGAGATGATGATTTAGGAGAGAGGACACTTTATAGAAGCACATACAATTGCTATGACATAGGAGGGAGAAGTCAAGGTCAAAATCCAAACAGGAAGGCCAAAAGAAGGACATGGTTGAAGTTCAAGTGAGTGAGTGGTCTATAAATGTGTGGTAGACCTCATTAGTTGGTCAGGATTAAATGGAAATAATAATTTAATTCAAGAAAAATATTCACTCTTAAAGGTGTTGAAAGTTTGAATGAATAATTGCATTTGTGATAGATATCCGTGTTGCAGCTGAGCAGTACCAATTTCTTTTTCCAGAACAGCATTCCTTTCTTGAGAAAACTGTTCTACTCCAGAACTTCTGTTATATTTCTGTATAGATATATACATAAATTACTCAGGCTACTTGGCCAAATTTTATCCATTTTGGTGTGGGATTTACCTGCACCATTAGGTCTTTTTCAGTTCCCTTTTTATGATATTTTGCATTTAAATAAGGAAAGATGGTAGTATCTGGTATAGTACCTGTGAAATGTGAATTCAGCAGCTGATCCAGCCATGTTCCCTACCACATGGAAGAAGTCAGTCTGTAGTAGGACACAACAGAGGTGGTATACAGAGAAAAGGAAAGACAATCCTAATGGTGGGTCTCTGATCTTAATAGTTTCCAAAGCTCAACTGAACATTTGTTCTTCCTGAAGTCTGCATAGTGAACCCCTCCTTCAATGTCATGAACTCCAGTTTTTTTTCCCCAACAAATCTCCATCTTCTTCATCAACTAGTTTAAAGCTACTTTAAACTAAGTCTCTGAAAATTATTAAATTTTAGAGAAAGAGCAGTCCTATTCAGAATCTTACAAGGATATATTTCCTTCCATTCTTTCTTTTAAAATAAATTCTGAAAAAAATAATTGAACTTTCAATATGCAGCATCCCATCCAGCCCCCAGGACTGTCTCTACTTCTGTGTAGATCTGTATAATTCCAGCACCTCCTGGTTCAATGATGACACAATCTGCCTCTAACCCCACTCTCTCCCATTCCTGCCCCAGACCCCTCTCCACTCATTCAGATGCTCAGTTCGTGCCTGACTGTGTAGGATAATCAGTCTTCAAATGATTTCAGAACAAGAATCTTCTAGGGGTTAAGAAGAAGTAGAAAGAGTATGGTGGGTTCCACAAGTAGGGGCCAATACATTGGAGGGTTGGTGTTCATAATTCCAGAGATTTCATTTCTATACCAAGTTGCAAATAACAGATAAAAGGATAAAAAATCATTCTACTTCTTTTCAGGTCAGCAAACTGACCCTGGTTCTGGAGCACAGCAAGGATAGATGCCAAATTATTTTTTTCAATACACTTCTGTAGGCATTGGAATAAGGGGAGTTTCTGCTCAGATTTTGGCAATGAAATGGGCATCAGCTCTAGTTTTTGAAACTGATGTCGGGGTAAAAGGTACTAGGGATGGCACATCAAACTTGGGGCAGGGAGACAATGAGAATTCAGTGAGATTCATGAACAGTTAGATGCCATTTTAAGGTGCAAATTCTTTTAATTTTTTTACAGGAGTTCAGTGATTGAGAAGTAGATGATGGGACACATTCCAAGAAGTTTGAGTCGTACATTATCATGATATGAAGGTTAGTGGGCATGGTACCTAGTATTTATGAATGGGAGTCAATGAGAATTTGTGACCCCTAGAAAGGATTCAGGCTGCCATTTGACCATCCACTAATCACCCATTTGGCAACATTTTCAGGCAGGTACAGAGATTTAAAAAAATAAATTTGAACTTCTTATGATTTAAAAAAAAATATCTGTCTCCGAGTAAAGCAGAATGTAATATACCTTGCTTTGAACTGGACACATACTGTACAAGGTTTTAAAAAAGGAGAAAAAGGTAATATATTAAACATAAAAATTCTACTGAGCTTATATAAAGTTCTTTATCTATGAGTACTTGCCTTTTAATTATTTCAGGTGTATTTGTTTTGCCTCAGTAAATACTGACTCTTTGAAATAAGATATTTATTATATATGCATATATCTCTAATAATATCTAATGCAGCTCTTGGATTAAAAACAGTAGCCACCAAAATATTTATCAGATAATTGATCAAATAACTTGCATTTAACCATCCACTTTTAACTTTTTCAAGACTCTGGGATACCATTTAGTGTGCTAAAAATAATGATATCCTAATAGTATGCCAATGATAGACAAGATTTAATGTATCTCTGGAGAGCTATTACCACTTTTTCCATCAGATTTGACACAATATTGGTATCATTCAGGGTGTTACTAATTTGGCAAAAATAGTTTTACTTCAAGAGACTTGCACATAAAGTAGAATTCTAGCCGTTTTCTTAGTTTATCCACTAACAAGTGGACTTGGTAAAAACTTGAATAGCAAAATCCCAGATAATTTAAGCAGAAATGTCCTAAGAACAAAGTTGAGATTTTTAGATTTCTCCTCTGGTAAATGGGATAAGTACAGTTAGGAGCAATAGAGAAATGTTTCCTATTTGATTTTATTAACTGATTGATATGAATTAATGCATTAGGATATTTGATTGTGTCATAAAATGTGTATATGAGCATCATGATTCAATTTAATGTACCTATTACTGGTTGATGTGCCATTATATTAGGCTAAATTAAAAGAATTTTATGGAAAAAAAATTACAATTAAAGTCTCAAAATTGATTGCATTCATAACTTAAAAGAAGATATTCTGTTCCATTAATATTTTGAATAATTATAATAATATATCAGAAAACAATGTGGAAAGCTCTAGAGGTAGACAAAGTAAAGCAAAGATAAATAGATCGGGGAATCAAAAACAAAGTTTACTTGCTATGTTAAATTCAACATTTTCTTTAACTCAGGTTTTTAAGAACTGAAAGAATAAGAAAAGTCACATGTTAACAGCTTGTCTCAGCAAGTAAGTTTTAGGTCACATTGTCATAAAAGAGATGAATTTTTCTTCTTTCATCTTCCAAATTACAAAATAAATTATTTCCGACTAAAGGATTTTAACTTTGTAAAATGATGTTTCCACAGATAGTAAGAGAGCACTTTGAACAGATCATGGAAATTCTTTTAATGCAACATGTGCTTTATGAGTGGTGGCCAACTATCTCAGTTTTCCGGGGATAGAGAAGTTTGTGGGGCACAGGACTTTCAGCGATAAAAACAGGACTATCCACCTGGCAAACTGAGGTAGTTGGCTTTAGTTGTAAGCTCCAGAGGCAGATTCGGAAAATGTAGTTTATTCCTGAAGGCGTACTATGCTTCCTTCTCACTATGAGTAGATGATGACTCACTCCTAAAGAGAAGTATGGCACTGATGTTTTGGAGATTTTCTAAGAATTCTTGTGTCTCTTACTTCTAAGGAACAGGGAAGGATTTCTAAGCAGGAAATATTCTAACCATCCTACTGAGACAGTGGTCATGAACCAACAGCTTTAGCATCACCTGGGATCTTATGAGAAGTTCATAATTATAAGCCTAAACCCTGGCCTACTAAAAAACTAGAATTTCTATTATTAAGTCTGCAAGTAATTTATATGCACATTGAAGTCTAAGAAACAGTGAAACAGTGATCTAAACTCTCTCTCTGTATATATATATATATATATATATATATATATATATATATATATATATATATATATATATTTGGTACTGGCCATTGAACCCAGGGCTACTCTGCCACTGAGTAACATTCCCCAGTCCTTTCGATTTTTATTTTGAGACGGGATCTTGCTAAATTGCTGATGCTGTCCTAAAACTTACAATTCTCCTACCTCAGCCTCCTGAGTCACTGGGTTATAGGCACAGGCCACTGTAACTGGCTCTAAATTCTTTTGTAACAACTTTCTAAATGTACTGCAGTTTTTCTCTTTTGTCAACTGCCTTCTGAATTCCTGTCTAATCCATTACAAAGTTAATACAGCTTCATTATCAGAGCTGCAATTAAATGTGGCATATACAGTCATTTGACCTGGATTGAACTGGCAACTTTGCCCTACATTTGAAGAAAATTTCCTAAACAAGAGGGCATTGCCAACCATATTTAGAAAAGTCTACTCTTTTTAAAATGTAGCAAAATTAATTCTTCATAAAGTACTGCTATCTGAAATTTAATGTAGACCTGTATCATAGGACAGTTATTTGTAAATTTCATTTGCAAGCAATTTGAATTAATGAAAAAAAGAAAGATGCATGGGATTAACATTATTTATACAGTCCTTCTCCAGTTGGCCTGATTTTATGAAGTTTCATTCAATGTTTTAGCAATCTCCTACCTAAATACTCTGTGTCAATACTTCATTTTCCATATTTTCCTGTGTGTTAAACAAACTGTACTCTTTTACAACAAACTGTACTCTTTTAGGTCTCTCTTATTTGTTTCATTTTTGTTTTGCCCTACCTAGAAATCCTCTCCCCACCACCCTCAATGCTCAAACCTGTTGTCTGACTATTCCTATAGTGAAAAAATTAAAATCAAGAATTATTTGTGATACATTCCACAGTCATGTATTTAAAAAATAAAAGCAATTGTAAAAAAAGAAATTCAAAACGTGAAATGTTAAGAGAACAATGCAAATGCTTGGCATCTAGGCTAAAAAATAATATTAAATATAGGCTGAGAAGGATGTAATTTTTCAGTAGTTAAATATAAATAAGACTCAAGATGCAATTGAGTAAAAATTCAATATGAATAAAAAATAATGTGATATTGCTACTAAAATATTAATATGATTTGGGGCTGTATTAACAAATAAATATTTTTGGGTCTGTGTTTAACTAAACCTGTGATATTGTTAAAAAATCAATAAATGGGATAAATTCAAACTCAAAAGTTTCTTCTCAGCAAAAGAACAGTCTCTGAGGTGAATAGAGAGCCTACATCTTGGGAGCAAATTTTTACCCCTCACACTTCAGATACAGCACTAATCTCAAGGGTATATAAAGAACTCAAAAAGCTAAACACCAAGAAAACAAATAACCCAATCAATAAATGGGCTGAGGACCTGAACAGACACTTCTTAGAAGAGGATATACAATTAATCAACAAATATATGAAAAAATGTTCATCATCTCTAGCAATTAGAGAAATGCAAATCAAAACTACTCTAAGATTTCATCTCATTCCAATCAGAATGGCAGGTATTATTAAGACAACAATAAGCATTGGCGAGGATGTGGGGAAAAAGTTACTCTTATACATTGCTGGTGGGACTGCAAATTGGTGCAGCCAATATGAAAAGCAGTATGGAGATTTCTTGGAAAACTGGGAATGGAGCCACCATTTGACCCAGCTATCCCTCTCCTCGGTCTATACTGAAAGGACTTAAAAACAGCATACTACAGGGACACAGCTACATCAATGTTTATAGCAGGACAATTCACAATAGCTAAACTGTGGAACCTATCTAGATGCCCTTCAGTAGACGAATGGATAAAAAAGTGTGGCATATATACATGATGGAATATTACTCAGCAATAAAAGAGAATAAAATCATGACATTTGCAAGTAAATGGATGGAGGTGGAGAATATAATGTTAAGTTAGCCGATCCCAAAAAACCAAATGCCAAATGTTTTCTCTGATATAAGGAGGCTGATTCATAGTTGGGTAGGGATGGGGAGCATGGGAGGAATAGGCAAACTGTAGATAGGGCAGAGGGGTTGGAGGGGAAGTAAGGGGACAGGGTATTAGAAATGATGGTGGAATGTGATGGACATCATTATCCAAAGTACATGTATGATGAAGACACAAGTTGTTGTGAATATACTATGTATACAACCAGAAATATGAAAAATTGTGCTCTATATGTATAATATGAATTGTAATACATTCTGTTATTATACATAAAAAATTAATTTAAAAAAACCCTGTTTTCTGACTGGAAAAACCTTACTCATCCTTCAAATGTCACTTTAAATGCTAATTCTCCTGTGAAGGATCATCCAGGTTTAAGCCTCCTCCAAAATGTGCATGTAGGCAAGAGATCCTCCTAACAACCTATGGAGTCCTGGAGGCAGATTCCCTTTGTAGGCTTAATACATTACTCAGATTAAGTCCTTGAGAGACATCTGTTGAATATATGGAATGAATGAGAAACTGAATGAATGAGTGAATGAATCTTAAATGATGAAACCTCACTGAGAATGGGCATTGGATGTTCTAATATGCTTTTTAAAATGAATTCTGGCTGTTCTTAAGAATGAGAAGAGAGATATTGATATATCTGTCTAGAGACCCTGACATGGGCTATCACTTTAGCACACATAAAACATCTGGTTTTGAAGATAAAATCAAAGTAAAGTGCTTTCTGCACTGGTTCTTCAAAGGTTCTGTTATTTAAAGACTTAATGCATTTCTGTACCACAGTACTGGTTTTTCTAAGGTTTGCTCTGAATTCCCCAAGTCCTAACCATTGACAACATGGCACACGCTGGCCATCGTTCCCATTACAGCATAAGCATGAGTTTCATCTCCTAAAACATTACCTTGTTATCAGGTTGAAGATAGAACTTGAGATTCATTGACCTGGCATACATGCCATTTCAAGTTAACAGTTATGAAATTCAAGGTCAGAGACTGAAATTTAACTTTGAAGTGAATCACATTTTGGGGAAGGTAGCTTTAATATAAATTGTTAGATGTGCATTTAAATCAAGTGTTTGCCCACAGTTTTCTGGAAATGAACTCTAAAGTAACTATAAGGTACTATTTCAGGTTAAGAAGTCAGTATTTTCTTCATCACTATAAATTAGATGTATCTTAGTGTTCTTACACTCCTGCAGATTTGGGAATAGAAACTGAATTCAAATGCATTCAGAGGGAAGGCTGATAAAGTAAATGAGTGGAGCAGGCTAGGTGGGGTTTGGGGTAACAAGTGCTCATGTTGAAGAGTAATTGTACTCTGTTTCAGCAAATTATGACCAAGCAGGAATATGACTTGAAAGTTGCTGTATATTTTAATTTTCAAAAGAAGCAAATGACCTAGATATTTACATGAAATATCTTATTGCTTGTAATATATATTCTATTACTATAATATGTATTCTATTACTATGCTGATAATTCAACTTTTGAAAAAGCACTATATGAACAAAATAAAATACTTCTGCAGAGTGAATATGAACCAACAGAGTATAACATCTTTTAAACCAATGTTTCTCTTTAAAATCTAAATTTACATTCTTCTGTCTCCATAAATAATTGAGTGTTCTTGCAGGGTGGGATGTATTCTGTGAGAAGGCCTTTCCAATTCACAAAGCTTAGACAGAATAGAAACATCACACTGACTCTGGAAAGGAATTAGACAAGGCAGAAACCTGGAATAGATGCATGGGTGGGGTGTCACTCATGGTAATTTGCAAATAAATGATCCAAATTTTGAAAAGTTTATTTCAGGACTCCAGTGATTATTTTTCTGGGGGCATCAACATCTGTATGTTTGTTTCTCCTACAGGAAAAAAATATTGTTTAATTTTGACCCCTTTTAACAGGTGTTGAATGTTTCTCTATGTTATAGTTCACGTCCTTTATCCATAAGTCTAATTCAATGTTAGAGCCTAGTAGCTAGGCGCAGTGTCACACTCCTGCTATCCTAGCAACTCAGGAGGCTGAGGCAGGAAAATGGCAAGTTCTAGGCAAGCATTGGCAACTTAGTGAGACCTTAAGCAACTTAGCAACTAGTAAGGCACCCCTGATTTCTATCCCCAGTAACCCCCCAAATAGATAATAAATAAAAGCTACATCCTAGTCCCTTTTGAGTAATAGGGAATTAAAAGTGCCTACACCATATTTTAGGAAGATTCACAGAGTGCTGTATCCCTACCCTGAGACCATACTAGGAATTTCAGCAATAGCTATCAGTGAAGAACTGTTGAACTCAGGAGTAGAAATGTATTTCGCAAGAGTGAATGCAGCCCATGCCACAATCTATCAACATGGTATTGGGGCAAAAGAACCCACTAGAGCTTTCCTGAAAGCTCTGTGGGAATTCTCCTAAGGCCCCCAAATAACCAGGAGTACATTGATATTATAGCTTCTGGCAATTGAGATTGAAGAGGAGTAATGCCATAATCATGAACAGCCCTACCTCCATAACCTTGGGAGATTGGTTTCAGGACTAACCACTGGTACAAAACTCCACAGATGCTCAAGTGCCTTATATAAAATAGCATAGTGTTTGCATATAACCTATGCACATCTCTATTACTTATGACTCCTCATACGATGTAAATCTTGTTAATACAGTATTGTTTAGAGAATAGTGATAAGATAAAAAAAAAAAGGTCTGCACAACTAGCAGCCATCCTAGGTCCAATAACACAGTACACATAAGCAATGGTGTAACATTTTCAATCCACAGTTGGTTGAATCTGTGGATATGGAACTTGCAAGGTACAGAGAGCTGACTGGGGATATGAAAGGGTTTTTTTTTTTTTTTTGCCTTATTCTTCCAGACTGATGAGGCTTTAGATTATTTTACAAGAATCAAGTATGTGGCCCACCACATCACTCTTGTTCCTTTTGGCCCATATCACTGGGGCTAACCTTACTGCTTAGCACTCTGATAAGCTCAAATAATTCTTCTCCCTGCCTTCCCAGAACTCCTCAATACTACTCTACACCCAAGACTACAATGTAAGGTTACTTTACCAAAATAAGAGAATAAATTTATGAGCAGCATGAATAGTGATACAAGTATAGAGACATCCAAATTAAATCACTCTATTTCAAAATATTAACATCATCATCTTCTGCTTTTTAATAATCATATTATCCTTATAAAAGGCAATATTAAAAATGGCCAACATGGGATTTACACAGGATTTTTGTTCTCTTTACAAGTTCAGTTCTTTTGCCCTAAAACTCCTTTTCTATCAAGATCTTCTGCTACCTTATCTCTCTAGCTGTGCTGTAGACACTTCCTACCTTAGTGCATCAAAAGAGATCTTTTGATGCACTAAGGACCCTTTTAATGCACCTTTCTCATTACATTCTCATGAAAGAGCTATCAAAGTAATTGGGATGACCCAAGAAGACAAATGAGAGTTGGCTGGCCATAATTTTTAATGTGTTATCATATGTCTCCTTGGTCAAAATACAATCTGACCAAGATTCTTACAGATACACATGAGTTTCTGCCACATTAGAGAAGCAGCCTATCTCCACTCAATCTGTACTGAAGGCAACATGGGAGATGTTAGCTCACCTTGGTTTTAAATCTTCTCAACTTGGTCTACACTGCTTTGCTGTCTGTTCTAAAGATTAACAAAAGGGTCTCCAAGTTATTATTCAATTGATTACCCATTTTCACATCTTCAGGGAACTTCACTTTTTTGGGGATGGGGGCACCAGGGATTGAGCCCAGGGGTGCTTACCCACTGAGGCACATCCCTAGCCCATTTTTTAATTTAGAGACAAGGTTTTGCTAAGTTGCTTAGGGCCTAGATATATTGCTAAGGCTGGCTTTGAACTTGTGATCCTCCTGCCTTAGTCTCCCCTGAGTCACTGGAAGAAAATTTACTTTTAATGTCACTTTACTGAGAAGCAGTCAATGGCTTTGGAGAGGGGAGCTTTGAGGAAGTCAATAATGCTAGAGGGCTCCCCTCTGTAGAGAATTAGTAGGAAAGGGAAAACACACTGGTTTCAATGTGAATTCATACCACACTGGCTCTGTTCTTTCACTTCTAGGTGATAGAAACAATTAAAATGGAACTCCAAGCCCAAGTGGGATGAAGAAAGGAAGGTCATTGCCTGTGCTGTGAATATGCAGAATCTAGCTCTGCCTGACTCCCCCACACTGTGAAACCCAAGTCTGGAGGGCTGAAGGTCTCACTCACATACCTGATAATTCATCTTCTAGTTTTACAGAACCTATATTAATTACCAACCAAATCAAAGTTTAAATATGACTCAGTTTTCACTTTGATTGGTGGAGGGGTAAATGTGGGGGTTCTTTCTATCCTAACAACCAGAAAAGACCAAGGTGACTTTGGCGAGGAAGTTGCCTTGTGATACAATCATTATCAGTAATTAGCCACAGTTAGTAAGCTTCTATTAATCAAATCCACATCTGGAAAGACTTTAATTCTGTGAGATGAACAGTGTTGTTTGCAAAATTTAAAGCATGGAAGGTAACACTGCATAACTTTGCAAACTAGTGCAGAGGAAAAAGGGGAGAGAAACCTTAGCATTACAGCAAAGATAATCTCATCTAATGAAACCCATTATCTATATAGTTATATTTAATATCTACATGCATAATAAAGAATAATTAAAATTATTATCTTTAGCAAAATTGGAAACTTGAAAATACAACAGGTTTTAAACTACACATTTTCACATGCTACTTAATGAGATGTATAATAAACGTCTAAACATATTGTAAAGACATAGGCAAAGATGAAAATCTCAGTTTCAGGGCCTCCAAAAGTTAATTTGTTGCCTTTCCAGGGATCAGGAAAATGTCCAGTTCTGAGAAAGAATGAAAGGGTGAAGGTATGTAATTATCATCTGCTCCCTCTGCCCTAGGAAAGGGAAGATGGACATCTTGTGAAGAGCCCCTACTCTCCTATGCGTCAAGCCAAGCATTCTGAGGACCTGGCACCTTTGTAGGGACCATAGGCTGAAGGCTGTAGAACTTCCCAAAGATAAAGATTGGGAAATGATGGCAGTCTGTCCAGCTCCAGAAAGCTAAGACTGACCAAAAAAGGAAAGAAAAAAGATAATTTTTTTTCAGAATCTTTTTTGAAACACCAGAGAGGAAACAATCTAACTTTGATTGGACCAAGGGGAGAGAGGGTAAGGAGAGTGCATGGGGGCAGGAAAGATTGTGGAATGAGATGGATATCATTACCCTAGGTACATGTATGACTGAACCTATGGTGTGATGCTACATCATGTACAACCATAGAAATGTATAAAGTTGTGCTGCAATTGTGTACAATGAATCAAAATGCATTCTGCTGTTATATATACCTAATTAAAATAAGTTAATTAATTAAAAACTTTACATATCTAGGACTTAAAATTTTCACTTTCAAGCACAGAGAAATAAATCTTGCCCTTTGATTCATCTGTTAATAACCATGTGGCCCCATGTTTTTTTTTAATTTTACTAATCCAAAGACTTCCGGGGCGGGGGGCTCTATTTAGACCTAACTTTAACATAGCACCTACTATACTTCTGCTTGTTCTAGATGTAATAGAAAGAACCACCATACAATTCAGATGACCAGGATTCTAATCTCTAGCCTAGGATTTTCTAGTCAGGGAATTTGGGCAAATTAATGAAACATCACTGAGTTTTGTTTTTCTCTTAAATTTCTTTTGCAAAGCTCAAATCATTTCATGTTTTTATATTGCTCTATAAATGCTCTTTTTAAAATTTGTTCTAATTAGTTATATATAAAAGCAGAATGCACTTTGACACATTGTAGACAAATGGAGCACAACTTCTCGTTCCTCTGGCTGTACCTGATGCAGAGTCACACTGGTCACTCAATCATACATGTACTTAGGCTAATAATGTCCATCTCATTCCACCATCTTTCCTACTCCCACACTCTCTCCCCTCCCCTCACTCCCTTGTGCCAAAATCAAAGTTCCTCCATTCTTCCCTAGCTCCGGCCAAAGATAAAGACATTCTTATAATATGAAATATAAGTATGAAAATTCTGTGCATGTTAGTCACAAACTCTTCTTTAGGCATTTATTTGTTACTTGCTTCCCCTGTGAGAATACATCTCATTTGACTAATGATATAGGATTGAATTTTTAATTTTCTAATTAACTAATATTCAAATTAAATCCATTCCAAACAATTAATTGGAGCTATGTTTTAGTAATTATTATTATTTGCTAAATATATCAATAAGCACAAAATATTTCCCCGTGCTTTATTTATAAATTCAATAAGGGATAAAAATCAACCAGGCTTCCTGACTAACTGACATGATTGTTAGGTCATCCTATTCCTGACACTAAAATATTTATAATTATTTAATGTAGTAAAACTATATAATAAGATATGTTTCTACCTTATTTAGTTATGTAACTAACTTTAAAAAAAATCAGTACATTTTTAGAGAAGCCTTCACTCTGTGTCTCACTTGGCATAAAAAGAATCTCCTCCCACATGCTCATGACAGGTCCCCAATGGTTCATCCACCCCAAACACTCACTTCTAATTTCACTACCTATCAACCATTTGTGTCTTCATCCCATCCACTCAGCTCAGTGGTCCAGTGTTTCTTGGCATTACACACTTTTCATACAAATGCCCCTTTGCCTTGTCCTCATACACTGGCATATGTGCAAAGAATCCTTAATCTAACACCACTCAATATTCAACAATATTCCACCTCACCCATGGGACTTTTACTTTTTTATGCTACCTCAATTCATTCATGCAAACAGTATTTATTGAAAACTGACTGGGCAATGCTATAAGGAAGGACTAAGGACACACCAAAGATCCCTGCCCTTACGGAGCTTAATCTTCAGAGGAACTGGGGATACAGAAAATAAACAATAGCATAATAAGTAAGCAAATTGTTTAGTATGTTAGGAGGTAATAAAATACAGTGGAATGAGGGGATGATGAGTGCCAAGGTAGATGGTGGTAGGAGGAGAAAACCAAGTGGTCAGGGTAGGCTTCACCTAGCTTCTGCAATCTGGGGAAACTTTAAAGTGATGAGGAAGGAGGTGTCTGGATATTTGGAGTAAGAGTGTTCCTCCTGGTGAGAACAACTGAGCACAGTGAAAAGTGGGTGAGCAAGCAGCAGGTTAAGCAAAGGGGAGTGATGGTAATAATTTATTGGTAATTATAACTAAAGAGGGAAGATAATATATGAAGAGTAAGAAAAAGGTGGTAGGACAATAAGCCATAGATCTCAGTGGGAATGAGAGATGACAGCAGTTGGAATTTTTGAAGATGGAATATGGAAGTACAGGAAGGCAAATACTTAGAGCTGAGATACAGGTTGGGGGTGTTCTTGGTATT
Source organism: Urocitellus parryii (assembly GCF_045843805.1). Lineage (NCBI taxonomy): Eukaryota > Metazoa > Chordata > Mammalia > Rodentia > Sciuridae > Urocitellus > Urocitellus parryii. Next base: position 82,290,124 of record NC_135540.1, read on the forward strand.
GACATGGTGCAGGGCAAGGGCAGACCAGGCTTGTACAAGAATTGGCAGAAGCCAAAGGGGACACAAGACAGATGACAACTTTAGGGAACAAATCCCAGTGGCTTTCTAGGGTTGGATTTGTTCTCAGTAGTTTGTGGTTTGCCCATCCTGAGTATCAAAATAGCTGAGCTCTGACTTCTCAGATACTCTCTTCTCTGCATCTAAGTATTTACTTACTCATTTTTTCTCTTATTATTCCTTTCCCAATATAACTCTAACTGAAGACTGGATCTCTCTCCAAGACTCCTTCCTCAGAACATTGTCCTTCTCACCTCTCATCACTGTGACCATGAAGGTATCCTCCTTGTATCCTGTAGCTGGCTTCAGATTACTGCGTTCCTCACCCTCCCTGAGTCCCTTAGCTTTAAGACCTGTGACATCTGAACATCTCGCTCTGATCCCTCTCAGTGCATTTGTAGAACCTTGGCTCATTTTCTCTCATTCTTTAAAGAATTTAGTCCCAGTTTCACTATCATTCTCTTATATACTGCAGCTGCACAATTCTTGATTACTGTAATAATCAGGTTCCAATAACCTGCCTATTCATTGATTAATCAAATATTTGCCGGATGCCTAAAATGTATCAAGCACGGTTCCAGGAGTATAAGCTATAGCATTAAAATAAAAAAAATGAAATTGCTGCTTTTAAAGAGATTACATCCCAGTGGAGAAGACAGACAACCACAAAATAAAACCATAAAAGTAAAATATATAGTATTTCTGATCATAAATACTAATAAAAAGAAATAAATCCAAGAACATAGGAATGTAATGTGAACATAGTGTGTGTGCACATGGGGTGTGTATGTGCACATGGGGTGTGTGCGTGTGGGGGGTGTGTGTGTGTGTTTGGGTGGGAGTGGTTAGGAGTTTGAAATTTGAAGAAAGAGTGGCCAGAAGTGACTTTTTTTTTTATTAGTTGTTCAAGACAATACAATGATCTTGATGTATCATACATTTGATTCAAATGGGGTATGAATTCTCATTTTTCCATGTGTACAGATTGCATTATCACTGGACAGAGGTGACTTCTAACTAAAGACATGAGATACCTGCAAGTACCAAGTCATTTTCATTCCTGGATCTTCTATCTTCTCTTCTTCACCAGTCTCATCCTATAAACTATGTCAGCCATGCGCTCCCTTGACATACCCTAGAGCTTCCTGATTCCAAGAAACAAGCCCTTCTCCTCTGTCTCATTCTTGCTACTCTGCTCACCACTCCTTCACCCTCAATCCTCACCCTCAGGTAATCCAGTTCAAACACTTCTCCATCCGCCCGGGGTTTATTATTGGTTAGTTGTCTTACCAACATCTTATTATTTCTCATTCCCCTTGAGTATTCACTTCCCCACTTAAATAATTGTTATTTACAGTCCATCATTAAAATCACTTTCTTGTAGATAGTATATACACTTAACTACCTTGCCTACTCCCTTCATGGTTCCCACTTGGCAGAAACCCAATCTTAATTAAACCACTCAGTCTTGCATCTCAAGAGCTAAATGTAATAATTACTTCTTACATTTTCCAATGTCTTTAAACCTCTAGTAGTTTCTAAGGCTGCCTTAATCTCAGTAGAGGATTTATCTCCTATATTACTGAGAATCTCAATTTATGTACAGTCCCAATAAAACATTTACCAACAAACCCATAACAAGAAAATATGCTATGCCATGTCTCTTTTCAGCAAGAAAAAATGACCCATGATTTTCTTTAGAATAAACTCCCGTTTTTTTTCAGGGAGAAACCTGTCTGAAGTTAAGGTAAGTGGACCATCAAAGTCATTTTGATCTATATGCAAGCAATCATACATACATCTATGCAGTTCACTTCTTGAAGGTCTCTGCTCAAAGGTCATATGACTAGAGAATTTCCTTGATGCTCCCACATGAAACTTCAGTGTCCCTCAACAGCGTCCCACACACCACACACATGCACCCGTAGCCCATTTTATCACTCCTAGAGTTCATGGCATTTAAAACTGACACAATCAGATATGTAACACACTTATTCACGTGTTTCTTATTTCTCTGCTTGCCTCTGAACTTCAAAAAGACAGGTGCTATTTTTGTCTACTGCTAATTCCCCAGTACCTGAAAGTGTCTGTTGAATAGTAGCCATTCCATAATTGTTTTTTGAGAATAAATGAATGAAACACCAGCCTCTTTCTGGTAATTAAATATAATTTACTTGAGTCCATAAGTTCCAACTTCTGCAATAGAAACACTTGTGAATTTGATGGAAACTGGATTATTTCTATAGAAAAATACTCAGAATGACACCCTCTCTTAATTCTTGCATATGGTTTCAGAGAATATTATTGACAAGGTCCTAAGAAATCATGAAACTCTAGGATCTCACAGGGAAACTGCTCCATTCTGGAGCATATTTATAAATGTTGAAACATGTGAGAATGACCTTTATATGTGTTATCTCAGTTCTCTAAGTTAAAATATTTTCAGTAGAGATAAGTTTTGTATTAAATCAGTGAGGATGATTGCCACAAATATGAAATATGGAGTTCAAAATGTTTCAACATTGTAGAAGTTGGAACTTATAAAGTCAAATAAATTATATTTAATTACCAGAAAGAGCCTGGTGTTTCATTCATTTATTCTCAATAAACAATTATGGAATAACCACTGATCCTGCAATCTATACACATGGAAAAATGAGAATTCATACCCCATTTGAATCAAATGTATGATACCTCAAGATCATTGTATTGTCTTGAACAACTAATAAAAAAAAAAGAAGTCACCTCTGGCCACTCTTTCTTCAAATTTCAAACTCCTAACCACTCCCACACACACACACACACACACAAACACATACACACACACATCCCACACGCACACACCCCATATGCACATACACACCCCATGTGCACACACACTATGTTCACATTACATTCCTATGTTCTTGGATTTATTTCTTTTTATTAGTATTTATGATCAGAAATACTATATATTTTACTTTTATGGTTTTATTTTGTGGTTGTCTGTCTTCTCCACTGGGATGTAATCTCTTTAAAAGCAGCAATTTCATTTTTTTTATTTTAATGCTATAGCTTATACTCCTGGAACCGTGCTTGATACATTTTAGGCATCCGGCAAATATTTGATTAATCAATGAATAGGCAGGTTATTGGAACCTGATTATTACAGTAATCAAGAATTGTGCAGCTGCAGTATATAAGAGAATGATAGTGAAACTGGGACTAAATTCTTTAAAGAATGAGAGAAAATGAGCCAAGGTTCTACAAATGCACTGAGAGAGATCAGAGCGAGATGTTCAGATGTCACAGGTCTTAAAGCTAAGGGACTCAGGGAGGGTGGGGAAGGCAGTAATCTGAAGCCAGCTACAGGACACAAGGAGGATACCTACCCTGCCTTCAGGGTCACAGTGATGAGAGGTGAGAAGGACAATGTTCTGAGGAAGGAGTCTTGGAGAGAGATCCAGTCTTCAGTTAGAGTTATATTGGGAAAGGAATAATAAGAGAAAAAATGAGTAAGTAAATACTTAGATGCAGAGAAGAGAGTATCTGAGAAGTCAGAGCTCAGCTATTTTGATACTCAGGATAGGCAAACCACAAAATATTCTAGGACTTTGTAATATACTCTTGATTACATATCCAAAAAGTAAATTAATATTTCATTCTTTTTTTAACAGCATAAAACATTTCAGATTCTTAATTTCATCTCTATATCTTCAAAAAGAGTTGCAACCAAAGACAATACCTTTAATATTATTAAATGCCTCAATTGCTAATAAATCAAGAATGCACAGAAGAATGAAGAAATGTTAACAGAGTTTTCATGTGGGCCAATCTACTTTAATATAATACACCCAAATAAAGCATTACTCAATTGCCCATTTCTAGAATAACTATATTGAGGTAACAAAGGCAGACCCAGATGAGAAAGTTACAAGAACCTTATCTTGAAAAACCACTGCCTATAGAAAAGGCCATTTCTCCTTATTCTGCTTCTGTAAACATGCTCCCTTCTAGAGATCCCTGTGCAAGGCCTTCAGTCACATAGACTAGAAAATTTTTAAACACCCCAATAACAGAACAGGTTTGAGATGACCCCCAAATGGCCTATAAATGTTGTAAGTAACTGGATCAGACTCAAACTTTAGAATAAAGACTCCTCTGGGCCTTCCAGCATAATAAACCTGAGTTCTCCCAATCTCCAAGGGTGGCTTGGTGCTTCCCCATCAGTCTGCTTCCTGTAACATTTTGGTTCCATGACCATGAAGTAAAAACCATCCAGGCCCTATGAGCCATTGCTTTGGCAGGCTGCTTGGAGAGGAGTGTGTGGTGCACCTCAGATCCAATTAGATGGCATCATCCGATAGTTCCAGGATCTCCTTCACCTAGGGGACCTGTGTCTCTGTTGTGGCAACCATCACCCAGACTCCCTGGAGAGTCAGACCAACTCCTACACAGTCATCAGGATACAGGTAAGTTCCTGGGGCCCAAGACCTTAGCCAGGCCTGTCCATATGGGCAGAAGGGGAGGTTGATCACTTCCTGTGGCCACCTGTGAAGGTGCCATCAGTATAGGGGATTCTCAAAGGGCAAAGGCATTGTTTTAAAATCTTATGTGAATGTATGAGTGATTGTGAAACTATTTGTGGCTTTGTGCTATGGAGTCTGAGGGACTCCTAACCTGTTTCCATGGTGACTTGTATGGTATAACAGAGATCTGCATCCTATAACAGGAACTCTGACCAGGCCCTGGGTTTATACAGGTACATCTTCAGCCAAAGAGTACCCAAGCTCCCTTCAGGAATGCTGCCAGGAAGACTCCTTGGGTGAACCTCTCGTCTCTGTTTTGTGATACTAGCACTGGGGGAAACCCATGCTAAGCCTACAGTTTTAGACGGTATGATTAAAATTTTCAAGAAGGGTTATTATGGAATTCAGTTGATCCAGGGCTGACTCTGTATTCTCTCTGGACTATAGTGGCCTGCTTTTGGTGTCAATTGGCCTTACTCCATGTCCCCACCAACAAGGCAGTTTTCCCTGTTGTCCCTGGAGATGCAGGCCACTCAGGTCTTTCTGGCTTCAGAGTACCCAGGCTCTGTCCCCATGGGTGCAATTATGTTTTAACTCCAAGGGCCAGTATATGTCTTATTTTCCAGGAAGACTGAGACTCCAAAACCCATCAAGCCCATCAAGGGGACCCCCATATCCAGAAAAGCTGCTGTCTCCTCACTGCTGTGCTTCCAGCTCCCAGCCCACCAGCCTCAATGCCTGATACCATACCCACATCTGTCTTACTGACTGCAGCCCCCTTTCCACTAGAAGACCACCATCTAGAACCTATGGAAAGACAACTCAGGTCTGTCTGGCAGCCACAATCCCTCCGACTACCCCTACATGAGACTTGCCATCATCAAGGGTCAATCAGGATGGCACCATCCAGGAAGGGCGTTCTGTTTTCTACTATCAGCCTGTGGGCACTATTGACTTCCTGAATGGGAAACACCATACCCCCCTTAATCAGAAAAGCCCCAAGCACTAACAGGTCTCCTAGAGTCCATCTTCGAAACCATTGATAGACTTGGGGAGACTGCCACCAGCTCCTCTTCACCCTCTTCAATACCAAGGACACATCCTGACAGCAGAGCAAAAATGGTTCCAGGAACAAGTCTCTGTACAAGAGGTTGACACCCAAGCTTGGGCAAGAAAAGAAGCTCCAGATGAGAACATGGGACCATAACTCTGAAGAAAAATACAATCAACTAGAATAATACCAAACTGCCCTCCTTCAAGGAGTCCATTCAGGTGCTAAGAGACCTACCAACATGTTTAAACAATCATGGTACTTCAGAGTCCAGAAGAGTCTCCCCAGAAGTTCTACCAAAGGCTATGTGAAACCTTTTAAATCTTCATTCTGTTTGGCCCAGAAGCCCCTGAGAATGAACACATGGTCAATGCCACCTATGTAGTCCAATCCAGCCCAGATCCCAGAAAGAAACTTCAGAATTTGGAGGGATTTGCAGGCAGGAATGCTTCCAAGTTACTCAAGGTGACCAACAAGGTCTTTGTCAGCCAGGATCAAAACAGAAAAAGGGAGGAAGACAAGCACATGAAACAGAAGGTGTCCCTCTTACTGGCAGCACTTGGATGTCCAGACCCCACCAGATGCTCTGGACCACCTCACAAGAACCATACTCCTGGAAGCTGACCCCCATTCCTGAATGAATAATGGGCTTACTACAAGGAACTAGGCCATTGGAAAAATGAGTGCCCAAATTGCAAAAAGGCTCAGCCCACTCAGAAAAACCAACCGCTAAAATCAGGAAGGCCAATATCAAGTAGAGCCTGTCTCCAGCAGCCTAATTGGTTTGGCTTGGATGGACTCAGAATAGGGAGGACTGGGATCAATGATTCTTGGCTCCCAGGAGCCCAGAGTTGAAATGACAGTTGGAGGCCACCCAGTGACATTCATGGTTGATATAGGCACTGAACATTCTGTGGTCACTTGGCCCATCTGGTAAAGAGGTTACCATAATAAGAGCAACTGGCTCACTGGCAGCCAGACCTTTCTGCAAATCCCACATCTGTAAACTCAGGGGGACATTTGGTATCACACAAGTTCCTGTACTTGCCAGATTGCCCAGTTCCCACTCCCAGGAAGTGATCTCCTCTCAAAGCTAGGAGCACAGATCACTTTCACCCCTGATGGTCCCACCTACCTAATCCTGGGAAAAGAAGTCACCATTATCATGGTGGTGACACTGCCTCAAGGGGATGAATGGAGATTCTATGATCAAAATCATGGCACCATTGAGAACCCTTCCTTTCTGCTCCAAGAGTTTCCTATGATCTGAGCAGAAGAAAATCCACCTGGGATGGCCAAGAACTTGCCCCCATTAGTAATTGACCTGAAGCCAGGAGCAGAGCCCATCAGACTGAGACAATATCTCTTTTTGAGGGATTATGGGATAAGGGGACATCTCCGGGTGCCTCTGAGAGACGCTGGGATCCTGATTGAATGCCATTCTCTCTGGAACACTCCCCCACTTACAGTGTGAAAACCCCAGCAGTAAGGATTATGGACTGTTCAAGACCTCCAGGAAGTTAACAAGGCCGTGGTCCTTCTCCTCCTGGTGGTTCCGAACACCTACACTCTCCTCAGCCTAGTCCCACACCAAGCGAAGTAGTCCACTTGCCTGGACCTAAAGGATGCCTTCTGATGTCTCCCATGGACACCGACCAGTCAGCCCCTCTTTGCATTTGAATGGGAATACCCTGAAACTGGGTAGAAGACTCAACTAACCTGGAATCCATGACCCAGGGTTTCAAAAACTCCCCATCCTGTTTGGAAAGACACTAGGCAGTGATTTGGCTGCCTTTCCTGGGGACTATCTAAACTCTACTCTCCTCCAGTATATAGATGACTTCTCAGCCAGCCCCCATCAGGAGGCCTGCTGGGCCAGAAGCAGAGCCCTACTAGCCTTCCTCTCAGAGGCCAGATATAGAGTCTCCTGGGAAAAGGCCCAAGTCTGCCAACAACAGGAAAAATAGCTTGGGTTCAACATCACACGGGGTCACCAATCCTCAATGGAAGCGGGCTGTCTGTTCTACCACAGGCCCAACACCAGGAACTGTTGGAATATGGATTCCTTGGTATCAGTGCTAGCTAAGCTGCTATATGAGGCTATTAGAGAATCAGAAAATGGCCCCCTATACTGGAGAACCAAACAGGAACATGCTTTCCAGGAGATTAAATGATAACTAACCATGGCACTGGACTTCCAGCTGCCGGTGACTGAGAAAAACAGGACTGCTGTTGAGGTCCTCACCCCTGGGGAGTTCCTTCTCCGGCAGTGGCTAGTGGCTTACTTATCAAAATAACTAGACCTGGTGGCAGCAGGATGACCATGCCCAAAGATCTGGCAGCCACCGGGCTCTTAGTCCAGGAGGTTGACAAGCTGACACTAGGACAAAATATCAATGTGAAGGTTCCCCATGCTATGACTGCCCTAAAGGACAGCAAGGAACACCAATGGCTAACCAGGGCCTGAATGCCCCACTATCAAGGACTGTTACTCAAAAATCCCTGAATAAAATTGGAAACTGTATGCACCCTAAACCCTGCCTCCTTTCTGCCAGCTGAACTGGGACCCCTGATCATGTCTGCAAAAGCCTGGTAGATGATGTATAGTCCAGTCGGCCTGACCTGACTGACTGACCAGCCCCTCCAAAACCTAGATCTCACTCTGCTCACAGACAGGTATTGTTTCACACAGGTTTCACACAGGATTGATGAAGAATGACCAGGTACAACAGTGACCATGGAGAGACATGTGGTGAAAGCAGGAACACTGCCTCAGTGGTGGTCAACCCAATGGGAAGAATTGTGGGTCTGAGAGTTCACCACAAACCAATGTAGTCTGTATTTATACTGACTCCAACGATGCCTTTGCCACATTGCGTGTGCATGGGACCATCTATAGAGAAAGAGGACATTTGTCACCAGGAGTTAAAAAAATTAAAACAAAGAAGAAATACTCAGACTCCTAGAGGCAATCTGGAAACTGATGCAGGTGGTGGTAATGCACTGCCAAGGGCATGGAAGGGGACCAACCCCGTGAGCCAAGTAAGCAGAATGGCCAAACAGACAGCAAAGAAGCTGTCTAATGTTAAGGCATCACCCCAGTGCAGCCCAGGCCACCCAAATACTGTGGGCCACCAACCTCCCAGGCTGCCTTAAGTATGCCAAAGAAGAAAAGAATGGGCCACCATGGAAGGAGGTCAAGGAACAACTGATGCATGGTGGATACTGCCAGACCACCAGATCTTTATTTCAAAAAGCCTGGGATGCCAAGTGGTGCTCCAATACCATGAAATGGGTCTCCTAGGAAAAACCAAATTGGGCACTCTGCTTGGTAGATAGTACTATATAGCCAAACTCTCTATGAAAGCAAATCAGCCAAAGGTGTGTGACATATGCCAAAAATAATGCCCACCAATGACCAGCTCAGTGCCCAGGAGTCCAGGCCAGTAGAACCCCACCTATTGCAGATATAGAAGTTGTCTTCACAGAGGTTAAGCCAAGCAGAGGATATCAATACCTGTTAGTACTGGTATCCACCTACTCTGGATGGACAGATGCCATTCCCCATTCAGATAGGGCAGGCCTGAGAGGTGATCAAAACCCTATTAAAGGACATCATCTGTAGATACGGCCTGCCTCGGTCCATCGGGTCAGACAATGGACTGACCTTTGTTGCAGACATCATCCAGATTCTTGCCCAGATCCTGGAAATCAAATAAAGTTACAAACCACCTACACATCAGAGAGCTCCAGGAAGTAGAATGCATGAACGGAACCCTAAAAACCACCCTAGCTCAACTCTGCCAGGAACTAAGGCTCCATGAGTGGATCTTCTCCCTATGGCCCTCCTCCGGGCTGCTATACTACCTAAAGCACAAGGTGTTCCCTATGGGAGATTCTGTTCAGAAGGCCCCCACCTGTGATAAGTTATAAGGGGATTCCCCATCAGTTAGGTGAGTTTAATCTGTCCCAGAAACACCAGGCTTTAGGAAAAACCCTTTACCAGATATCCCAGCACACCCTGGAAAGAGTTCCCCCTTCTACCTGGAAATCAGGCACACATAACCATGTCATCCCAGAGATGCTGTATAGGTTAACATCTGGGAAAAGGAGCCCTTCCAACCTACCTGGGGGTGGGCCCCATACTATCACATTAACCACTCCCCCTGCCATCAAAGTTGCAGGAATAAGCCCATGGATACCCCACTCATAAATTAAAAAGGCAACTGCTACTGAGGAGTCCCCTGCTTAAATGACTAAGGCCAACCCCAGGAACACAGTCAGACTGACACTCCAGAGACTATCACATGGCAGGCAGCCCTGCTCTAGTCACCTGGACCCTGACTAGTCTGTACATGTCTAAAACCTGAGGAGACTGCAGCCCCTGCTCCATTTGCAAATCTGGAGATCAACTGGTCAACTCATGGTGGAAACTTCAGGAATTCAACAGAGAACAGCTGGGAGTTGCAGTCACCTGGTTTCACCGACCTGGCTTTTTTCTGTAGGTCTAGCCAAAACAGCTCAAAAGACTAGAGCCAATCACAGAGGGTAAAACTAGCCATGTTTTACATAAGTATATGAGCCTGTTCAGGGTTGGGTGGTTGCTTTTTATAATAATCTGTGCCTTACTAAGCCCTAAAGCAATGGGTTAGACACCCCACCCACCATACACCTGCCAGCAATATTGCCTCCCCTCTTGGACCAACTGGATGCATGTATCAAACAAAGCCCCACCTACTACCTTCATGAGGGGCAAACCTATGTAACTAGATCACAGCCAGAATGTTATGTCTTCTATCCTGCTATTCCACCTGAGGATCTTTTTCCTACCCTGTTTAGCTTTCTCACTGCTGTGACTTAAAGACCCAACCAGCACAGTTGTAGAGGAGGAAGTTTATTTGAGAGCTCACAGTTTCAGAGGTCAACAGAGGGTTCCATTCCTCTGAGCTGGAAGTGAGACAGGACATCATGGCTGGAGAGTGTGCTGGAGGGAAGCAGTTTACATTGCGATGATCAGGAAGCAGAGGGAGACTCCACCCACCAGATACAAATACATACCCCAAAGCCATGCCCCAGTTCCCATCTCCTCCAGCCACTCCCTACCACTTCAGTTAATCCCATCAGGAATTAATTCACTGATTAGGCTAAGGCTATAACCCAGTCATTTCTCCTCCAAACCTTCTTGCATTGTCTCACACGTGAGCTTTTGGAGAACACCACATCTAAACCAGAACACACCCAATTCCTCTCTCCCCAGCTACTGTTTCCTCAGATCTGAAAGAAATGACAGCATCACTACCATTACTACCCGGTACACCAGGAAGACGTTACAAGGCAGAGAAGTCTTTTCCTATCACAAGAACAGAACAATAGACTGGATGGGAAAAGTAAAAACTCAATGCTATTGAGGGTTATCAGACCAGACCTTCCCTAATGTTTTGGGCCCCACTGTTGGAAATCTGACCCAAACTATCCTCAATGATATTAATCCCAGTTGGCAAAAGATTACCAACTCTGCTTGTCCTTGGAGGCTCCTAGATACTTAGCCACACTGTTACCCCTAAAAATATGAAGCAGCCATGGGGTCCCACCAGGCCCCTCACTGTTAAAACCTATTGTAAGCGTGGTTGAACTGTCTCAGAAAGTTCTTACATGCATTACAAAAAAAGAGGGACAGAGCCAACAGGTGATCTGGCCAGTGGCCAATGTAATCAAACCCTTGAGGACCAATGGCCCATTCACCTTCCTCCAAACACAATCTGGTATTGTCCCCACCTGGGCTTTGTCTCCGTATGTGTGATAAATGCCTTCTTGTATCTAGAGGTTGACTGGGCAGGTACCTGCACTTTTGCTTTCTTGACTCCCCAGATGGATGTAGTTCCCAATAACCAAACTCTCATATACCCCTGGCAGCACACCCATGATCAAAGAGAGCCATCCAATTCTCTATTAATTGGCTTAGGAATAACGGCTGGGGTGGGACAAGAATAGGAGGAATTGGTTCATCAGCCACCTTCTATCACCACCTACTATCCAGGGGTTTGACCGATGACACAGAACAAGGGGCCAAATGGATAGTGGCCATGCAGAATCAAGGAGACTCCTTAGCAGTTGCAGTCCTATAAAACCAAAGAGGACTAGATCTGCTGACTGCTGAAAGCAGAGGACTTTGTCTTTTCTTAAATGAGGAGTGCTGTTTTTATGTGAACCAGTCAGGGACAGTTAGGGATATGGCCCAACAAGTTGCTAGGAGGCAACAAGAACAGGCTGATTCTTGGAGCTCTGGGAACAATATCTGGAGTTGGACATCCTGGCTTCTCCCATTGGCTGGTCCTCCCCTCGTGCTTCTTATGGCACTTGACCCAGTTTGTTTCCTCTCACCTAGAGGCCGTAAAGTTCCAAACTGTCCTCCAGAGCTACCAATGGCTTAACATAAGAGACATAAACTAAGATGATGCCCCTTAAAGAGGGTAAGAGGGCATCAAAGGGGTAAGGTTAAAAAAAAAAAAAAAACAGACCCAGATGAGAAACAATCATACAACAACATTATCTTGAAAAACAAGTTCCTGAGGAAAAGGCTATTTCCCTTTATCACTTCTGCTTCTGTAAACATGCTTCCTGATAGAGATCCCTGGGCAAGGCCTTCAGTCATGTAGGCTAGAAAATTTTTAAACTCCTCAATGACAGAATAGGTCTGAGATGACGCTCAATACCCTATAAACGTTGTAAGAAACTGTGGGTCGGGGCTCAGACTTCAGAGTAGAGGCTCCTCTGAGCCTACTGGAGTAATAAACCTGAATTCCCCCACTCTGTGTGTCACTTGGTGCTTCCTGACCAACTGGATCAGGTAAAACCATTTTAAAATCATTTAAAAATTCACTCTTGTTTCTCCGATAATGGATCCTAAAATATTTTAAATATTATAAGCCTGTATCCAATTTATAATGAATTTATTTTCATTTCTAAATTTATTGTATACGAAGATTGTGAACATTTTACTTTGCCAAAAGTTGATCAGGCTTTTCTACACATGTTTTGAAGAAAGGGAAAAATTGTTCCTCTAATGGTAAAATTGCTTCATTCAACTAAAAAAATGCATCCCTTGGAGATGTCACCGCATCCCTACTTACTTGAATATTGCAACATTGCTACACTGTAGGATTCCTTTTCATAACTTGGGTTCCATTCACTGCAGATGGTACATCTGACTTTAGAGCAGGTGTTGTAGCAGGCCTGGCCCACAGCATCCTGATGCTTATCACCTGGACAGTTTCCAGCCACAGCTTGGACTTTGAGTTGTTGAAGAGATTGTCAGAGAGATTGATAGTGTGAGCTATATTAGAATTACCCATGATAAATGACACAATTTTCTTCACTCTTCTCAAAGACAAGCTGTGAATCACAAGATTGTTCAGCTAAACTTCATGAGTACTTTCTTCCATGTGGAAGGTGCCTAAAAACACATTCATATCCAGACTTGGGTCACCTGAACAAATCAGAGCATTTAAGCTTCAATGATTCCCTATTGGGATACGGAAATCAACTTACTGAGTATAATCCAAGATTTACAGACCTGAAGGATATTTGCAGTAAAAAATTCTCTCCGTGATTCAATTTGGCAACTACTACCTATTCCGTGCTCAGCACTGTGCCAGGTTTTATTAATTAGGTTAAGCTAGGCTGCAGTAACAAATAAAGCCTGAAATCTCAGTGGTGAAAAACAATACAATTTCATCGCTTACTCATTTAACAGTCCAATAATTTTGGTGGAGTGGGAGGGCAGGCATAGTGGTAGAATACACTCCAGTCATTCAGAGATACAAGTTTCTTCTAAAACTCCCTTCAAATTCAACAGGTATCCATAATCACATGAAAGAGGAAGAACATAACCAAGTATATGTGAGAGAATTTCATGGGCAGATCTAAAAGCAGTATTTATCATTTTTAGCATATTTATTACTTAAAATTGGATTGCATATCCATAATGTAACTACAAAGGGTAGTTTATCTATTTGCTTTTGAAGAAGTAAACAGAAATGGATCTAAATTATTATTAGCAATCTTTGCTGTGCAGAAACCACAGCAATGCAAGTGAGAAAAATAGCAAATCATCACAAATTAAAACCTATTGGAAAAAGTCAGTTATTTTATGTCTGCATAGGTTTCATATCTTTTTATTTTTCACTATCAGTGGATAAAATTTGATCTCAAATCGAGTAAAATTATTTCTTAATCCAAAAAAGAAAAATACATGAAAATCTTCAAGACTTGAATATCACCAGCTCAACTATCATAGAGAATGATAAGTAGTGTACCAAATTTAAACATTCATTATCATGAAGGCAAGTAAAATCCAGTTAAAAGATATTTCAAAAGAGAAAGGCATATTGTAAAATTTTCAGTCAATTCAAGAGAAACCAGTAATACCATCCTTTGTAATAGTTAAATTACATATAAATTACAAATGAATTCATAATCAAAAAAATTTGTATTATTTACTTGTCTCTTTATTGTCCCCTACCATAACCCTCTGAAATTAGGAGCATGCATGATTACCCATGTCAAGTATGGAGGGAAGATGAGAGAGATATTTACTACTAGAATGTCAAGAATAAACAACACAATTTTTTGCTGGAGTTTTAGTAATAACATGGCAGTAATGTTCAAGCTGAGTCAGAATTTATCCACCATGGTGTTCCTGGACTCAGGAGCTAAATCATTCAACTCATCGTCTCTACATCTAACCTTATAGCAAAGTATTGTTTCTGACGATTCTATGGGATTATAGATAATCCTGCATTCTCTTTGTTTATTTAGGATAGAGCATGGGTTTTTAAAATGAATTAGAAGAAGAGGAAAAATTGGACAGAGATATTAAAGAGAGATAGCATTCAAGAAACATAAGTCAACTGGTACTGTGGCACATGTCTGTAATTCTACCTACTTGGAAAGCTAAGGCAGGAGGATTGCAAGTCCAAGGCCAGCCTCAGCAACTTAATGAGACCCTTTCTCAAAAGAAAAAACAAAAAAAGGGAGAATTATAACCTCTGAGACAGGAGTCCCATGTGTTTATACTTTGCTGGTGAAGCAATAAAGCTTCTTTTTCCAAGAAATAAAGGAAGGAAGGAAGGAAGGAAGGAAGGAAGGAAGGAAGGAAGGAAGGAAGGAAGGAGGGGCTGGGGGTGTAGTTCAATGGTGGAGTATCCCTGGGTTAAATCCCCAGTACCAAAAAAAAAAAAAAATCAGAGAAAAAATATATCAGTGCTATTATAGACTTAAATTTCTTATGCAAGTTTAATGTACAGGAATAAAACACAGTATTATACCTTATTTACTAAGTGCTTAATATTCACCAAGCATATTCCAATTACTATGCATGTCTAATGATGGCTTGACATCACTGTCACCTCTTTCCCAGGCTGCCTTTGCATCACAGAAGTGAAGCTGGGCAATTTATTTCCCAGAATTCTCCTTTCTTTAAGATTCCTAGACAGTTTCGAATAATAGGAAACTGCAGGTTGTTACGATGATGGAGGTGAAGGAGCGCTTGTTCTCCAGACTCAGTTCCAGCTTGATTCATGGACTTAAAGGCGAGTCCTTGAAAGTCAACCTGCTTTACTACCACAGACAGAAAGACATTGACAAAATTATTCTCAAAGATTGTGGAGAATTGCAGCAATTCCCCTTAAAAATTTTATAAAAAAACATATTTTTTTGTTGCCTTAGTCTAGGATCTCCAATAATAGCTTCCCTGATATTAGAGGCAGCTCCCCTGACTTATGTTGGACACTTAAGGGTCAATAATCATGAATTTCCACTTTGATATGAAACACTTTTTGCCCAGAATACATGATAGACTCTTTAACTAACTGACACAAGTCAAAATCATCTTGTAAGATAAACATACCAGCATATCACCTAGATTTTTTTCAGATGAAATCAAAGTTTAGAGAATATAAATATCTTGTCAAAGATTGAGTAATCAGAATTCAAACCAAGTACACTGACTCCAGGGATCATGCCCTTCATTAAAATGCTGAACTCAGTCAAGTCTGCACCAATAAGAGGCAGCAAGCATGTTATGGTAAATAACAGTTCAGCAATATCTAACATGTTCTTCCCTCATCAGCACCTCCCTATTCATTTTTCTGGGGGAAAAAGCACGAGAGCTTAAATCCTCTAGTATCAATACTAATGATTTGCATTGATTTTCTTACTGTGTCTACAATCTACCAACTGTACTGATATTCATTGAACTTTCTTGCTTCATGGACTTGCTCCCCATCACTTTGAACTATTAAATGTTCAAGTGCTGTAGTTTCTGCTCAGTGGATAGGTACAAGTCCTCAAACATACACACAAAAAATGGGAGACTTTTTTTTCAATAGTTGTTTCTCACAGAAAACTGAAATGCAATTAGCATTTCAGTTGCAAAATAAGATGGAAGATTTCACTAGAAGAAATAGATACAAAGTCATAAAGTAAAAAGAGAAAACAATCACAAAATTTATCATACAAATAATCAAGATGAAAATCAGAGTACCTAAACTAGAAGATGTATTAAATTTGGGGATCACTTTAAATTACAGTGCCTTAAGAAATTTTGTCTCTAACTGTTTATTTCCTTTTACTTTTTCTCTTTTGTACTGGGGAATGAACTCAGAGGTGCTTTACTACTAAGCCACACCCTCAGTCCTTTTTATATTATTATTTTGATAAAATATCTCACTAAATTGATGTGTGACTCACTAAATTGTTGAAACTGGCCTCAAACTTGGGTTTCTCCTGCCTCAGTCTCCTGAATTGCTGGGATTATAGGCCTTCACCACTGCCAGGCCAATTTTAAATTTCTTTGAAGAATGAAAAGTAAAACATATGCACACTTGAACTGTATGTAAGCAAATCTACTCATTAGAGGTTTCTAATCATATATTTGGGTGTGAGATTTGTTATACAAATTTAATTATTTCCACTTACTCTTCCAGAAGAAATACACACTTGCTTGAAGAACTCTTTACTCTGAGTCCCATAACTGGAACTTCTAAACCAAGTTTCATTATAAGATTTAATTGTTATTTTTTATTGGTTCTTCTTAGTTATACATAACAATAGGATTCATTTTGACATGATTATAAAAGCAACCTTGTCTTGTACATAAACATGACAATCATACAACTACATACAAGACTTCTAATGTCTTCTAAATTAGGCTATCTTAAATTAGAATTTAAAGCATTCCTTTTCTGTCTGTATTAGTGTTATTGAGGTTTGTTTTTGACAACTAAATATTTGTTTATTCTTTGAACCTAAATGTATTAAGAATCCATATGTGCCAGGTCCTGTGCTATGTGCTGGGGGAACATTGGCCAAGACGCTGATGTGTTCCTTCATGCACATGCAATTTGGTGGGGAAGTAGACAAGTACCAGGCAATTAATGAAAATCCAGTGTAAAAATTTGCTCTGAAGGACACATGGAGCATTGTAGAAGGACAAATCAGAGGTATCCACCCAAGATTTGAAATCAGGAGAGGTTTCTTAAAGAAAGGGTTGATCACTAAAGGATGGGAAGGGGTTTCACCAGGTGAAAACACTGTGATTGACCTTGGAGATAATTCAACAGCAGGCAAGCAAGCCACCTTCATGGAGGTAAAAAGAGAGTATAATTGGAGTATGAGACACCTCAGAGAAACAGGGTAAAACCAAACAAACAAACAAACAAAAAAAAAAAACAGAAAAGAGAAGCAAATAGGAGCAGATAGTCCCATATTTTACAAATTAATTTCTTAATTTTTGTTTTCTTAACCAAGGTTTTTACTCAAAACTTGTTTTCAAAATTTTAATATTTCACTATTTAGCAAATATTTTCAAGCGTCTATCATGTAGAACTTTACTAGGCACTAGACATTTGGGAGACATCTATTATGGGCTAACTTTTAAAATACATCAGTGAGCAAGAGAATAAAAAATATCCCTGCCTTGTGGGGCTTCTGTTGAAAAAAAGATGAAGCAATAGTCCTAAAAGATTGCATAATACATAGAAGTATAGAAAGAAGAGTAAGTTGAATAGGGTCAAGATGTTGGATGAGGTAAGAAGTTGTTTTTTAAATACAACAGTGTGGGTAGGTCTCATTGCGCTTTTCTTTCCAGACTTCCGTTTTCCTTAGGCAGAGCAACACCGTCAACCCTGATGCCCATGTTAAAATACACAGCTGCTATGAAACTCAAGGACTCTGCTCCTTGTTTTGTATTCTTATTGCCACTACCCTAAACTAGAATCTCTTCCTCCCTCAAATTATTCAACATTCACCTACACAGTCTCTTTGTCTCTATTTCCCCCCATTATAGATTCTTCTTTATCCCTGATCAGAGCATTCATTAGAAATGACAAATATAGGCACACCTGTAATCCCAGCAGCTCAGGAGGCTGAGACAGGAAAACTGCAAGTTCAAAGCCAGCCTCAGCAAAAGTGAGGTGCTAAGCAACTCAGTGAGACCCTGTCTCTAAATAAAATGCAAAATAAGGCTAGGGATGTGGCTCAGTGGTTGAGTTCCCTTGAGTTCAATCCCCAGTTACCCTCTCCTCCAAAAAAATGATAAATACAGTTATGCCAAATGAGCATCCAGACACAAAACATGACATTCAAGATCCTCCCCAGTCTGACTGGCTGTGGAGGATTTCTAAGATTTTCTCAACTGATGCACCAGGCTAATAAAGCTCTGAACAAAATATGAACTTTCTCTTCTTCCAGGAAATGCTTGTTAAAAATGCTCTTATCCATCATGTTAATTCCATTTCCAGGAAATGGAAGAAGAGAAAAGTCTGCCTATAATGTCTGTCTCTGATGTCTTCCTTTGCTCTTCATGTTTTCTGCGGGAGATCTCTCTAAGGCCAGCTCAATGTAATGCCAGCTCAGTTTCCCCTTTTGTTGGAAAAGAGTTCCCTACTTCTTCCCAGTCGTTCCAAATTACTGTTCATTTTCTGTTGTTGTAGTTTCGTGGCATCCAGTTTTTAACTTTTATTCTAAATAATTCTATCGTCATCATGGAAGACATTACAGTTATTAGAGTGTAAGCATCCTCAGGACAGAGAGGATGCTTCCTGTTTCTCTGCCCCAGGTCTACCTGCTATATTCCTGGTTCAACGTTTTCTGCATAATGTGGGATCTCTAAGTGTTGAATTTAAATTCATTTTCTTAGACTCTAATTTAGGGGAAAAAATTCTGGAGGTCAATGCACTAGCGATCTCATTCAAAAAATTAACATGATGGATAAGAGCATTTTTAACAAGCATCTTTTAATAATTATAAATGCCAGATTTCATCAGAAGCCTAGAGCAAGTATTATCACTGTGAGACAAACTAAATGCTACATGTGTCAATATTTACACAAGCAGATTACAACAGTGTGGGCTCATCAGTTCAGCTATTGTGTCTTGTGAGCTTAACTAAATTTCAAACTCCATAAGGATCTGCATTTTCCCCTGAAGTTATTAAAGGATAGATTTCTTTTAATTAAACTCATTTGCATGACTAAATTAGATTTAATTACTCTCATTCATTTCACTAATACCTTTCTTTGATTGGAGAAGGAGAAGTTTTATAATTGATTAAAATAGGATGCTCTGGACTCCTCCACAGATCCTAAAGAATGGTTCTCATTTATGCTTTTAAGTGACTGGGGGGAGTAGATTCTTTTTGTTTTGTTTTGTTTTTCTCTATCATTAACACATTCCATGACATGAGATGGATACACAAGCACCCAATTCCTCAGTTTCTCCAGCTGGTAAACGTAGTTGTACTAATGGTAATAACACTGTTGCAATTGCAACCTTCTATACAAAAATTTGTGATGATTTCAATATGAAAGTACTTAAAACATTCATATATTCTAAACCATGAAATTATCAAAAGTATCAATATCAATTCAAGCTTTTGTCTTAATTTTTTTCTTTAAAATGATGGCCTTCTTTACCTTTCTGGTAGTAGTCATCACTTTATTGTTCTCAGATTACCAAAAAGTATTATTGTATTCTTCTATTCACTGATGCCTTGATGCATTTGTTCAATATAAACTTGTATTCACACAGTATTCCTGACATTGTGACTGTCCCTGGATGGAATTCAATAAACTCTTAATAAGTCTGATGCAGCATATTCCTCCCTGAGGAGTTTAATCTTGAGAGAAAGACTGATGAGTAAACAAATCATTTCTATAAGTGCCATAATAAAATCACATACAAGGTTCATGGTTTATGAGGGAAAGTTTTCAATTCAACTTGAAGCTATTTAAATAGATCGTGTAAGATAAGAAAGAAAAAATAAGACGGAAGAGGAAGCTATACCTAGAACAAAGGAGTTCTGTGGTCAAAGTCACTCAGTAAGAAGAGAATGACATAAGTCGGAAAACTCTGGCTTAGTGTGGCTTTGGTTCTGGCTGTGAGTGGGGTGAAGAGGGAAAAAGTTTGGTGAATAATTCATCCTGTGGTTGCTTTGGCACAAAGCAGATAAGAAAAGTGACTACATTGATATATTATATAATTAGGTAGCAAGATGAAGAAGATTAGAAGGAGCCGAATATTGGTAAGAGATTCTTTAGTACAAAAATAATGTATACTTGAAATAATATAGTAGCAAAAAGTTGAAAAGAGAGAAAAAATAACTTATTTTATTGGTATTTAGAAGATAGAATTGGCAGGCAGAAGTTTAAATTATCTCCTATGTTTCTACTTCAGATTTGTTTTTAGTAGTGAGGCCAAAACATAACAACAAAAATATTTTTTAGAGCCAGAGTAGAAAAAAAGTTCCAATTTAAGTTTTGAGGATGTAATTTTGAAATGTGAAGGTAAATATATGTGTCTGGGTGTTAGCATACATGTAAATAAAAAAGTTCAAGATTTGGGAGTTATAATAGAGGTCTTATGTTTTGTTCCATTTGAAATCTGCTCTTTACCTACTTTTGTGAAACATCCCTTTCCTAAATTATTAATTCTGATTTGGTCATTGGAAAGGTCTTACTCCCCTTCTGAGGGGGAAGGTACTTGACTCAAGTGAATTAGAAAATAAAAGTGTGTCCTGGTAAGAATGGAAAAGGTACCTTTCTATTGCATGTTCTTTTCAGTGGGATCAATAAGTGTAAGGAAACAAGTAAGCCCAGAGTAAATAAGGGAATTTTGGTCTCCATAATAGGTAACATTTGTACATAAAGTCAATGCAGAGGTTAAAAGCTAACAAATTATGAGAAACTGAGTTTGCTGGTATTCAATAGAACCACTGGATACTTTAGTTGGCCTTCTCCTGAGTCTTTTAGTTAGCCTCTCCTGAGCCAGTGCATTTTGAGTTTTATGCCCTCTGTGTGTTTGTATTTCTGCATCATGTGCCAAAAAAACATCTTAACTAATTCAGGTTTTCATCAAGTGAGTTGTGATTCACATTGAGAAATGAGTGCCATTGCTCAGATAAGAAGGCAGGAAGTGGGGAGAGAGAAAGGTCAAGTCCGTATAACCAGGGGTCTGTGAAAATTAAAAGATAGATGGAAGGAAATAATCCCCTAAAGTAATCTGGGAAAGGTTAATGCAGATGCCTAGTAGAAAGTAGTATGATAGAAGCCAAAGAAATAAAGTAAACATCAAGAATAATAGACTACCTAGTGAAGAGTCGAGCTAAATAGTCGAGTTAAATAGGCCTTGGTAAATCAAGGTATGGATGACTTTAGCAAAACCATTTCAGCACAGAGGAGGGCATGAGACATCCAACAGGGGGGAAAAGTGAAGTCAGTGAACTGAATTTTTCACTCAAGATTATTTGTAGGGTTAAAGTGGGAGACTGGAGGGTGAATTCAACCCACATGAGAACAATTCTAAAAAAAAAAAAAAAAAAAAAAAAAAGGATTTTTTTTCTAAGTTGGTAGAGGTGGCATCTGTACATATGCTGAGGAAAAGCACCATGTCCTACTGCCCTTTGTGGTTTAAATACGGTACTTCTACTATAGCAGAAGACTGTGGAGACTAAACCAACATAAAAGATGAGGTAGATAAGAATAGTTGACAAATAAGGCCCCTTGGTCTCCTTTTTTATTTATAGGAATCCTAGTTGTTTCCCATATTTTGATGCTTTAATTCTCTTTCATACTAAAAAACCAAAAGAAATTTTTTTTTTCACCAAAATGTGCAAATTAAGACACAGAAAGTCATAATTTATGTCCCTTATCCATAACACCACAAAGAGGAGTTAATGACCCATTCACAAATATTTTAAACAATATAGTTTATCTGGAAAAAAAACTATTCTTTATTACTAAACAGAACTGTTTTCATCAGAAGGTTATCATTTTTCTATTTTAAGATATCTACCTTAGTTAGATGGAGTTGAGATTATGAGATTTATGTCAATAAACTAAGTTCAATGCTTTGCATTCATTGGTGACAGGTCTACTTATTATATGTCATCTTTTTAAACCCTTTTATTACATTGTGCAGGTAGCATGTATTAGGATCTGAATTTACTTGTTGGTTTCATGTTTCTTTAAAGGTGATAAAAATTTGGAAAATAATTAAACTAAAACAATATTTTTTCATAAGTAAGGCATCAATTTTTTAATAAGTGCCTTGCTACTCATTGAAAAGGAAAAGTCTTCAAATCTTGCCTTAAATAATAATTTTCTAATGATCCTTTCTATCTCTTATAGCCTATAAACAAAACTTAGAGTAGGATAAGCTAAAATAGCTCACAATAATAGATTTTAGATTAAAAAGCCTAGCCATGTTTAGGATGGTTAAGAGGTGCTTGGAGGTAAGCACCTTCCCTTTCAGCCTGCATTTGGGTATTTGGCTTGAGTATAGGCAGTCATAAAAGGGAATGTGTCATGAAAAGAAATGGAAACAAACAAATCACAATACCAAAAGGAAGGAAAAAAATTCCACAAACCACACTTTCACAGTCCTCTATTTATACTAGCACATTCTGGGAAAATCACTCAAAAACCTGTTACTAATCATTTAAACCTTAGGCTGTCGACATTTTTCTGCTTTGCTAGCCAAATAGTCATGTGCAGCAGCCAGAGGGTTAAAGAGCCAGATTTCCTGTCCCATACTGTAGCTTTGTGTGAGCAATATGGAGGACCTCATCATCGCCACAGAGGCTCCTGTTGAACATGAAGGGGTCTATCCAGGCAAAAATATGTGCAGCCTTCTGGGCCAGATTTGCTCCGGAAGGGCTTCTAAGTTGGCTGTGCAGTGAACTAAGCTGTCCAGACCTGCTGTTCCACAAAGGCCAAGACTGTCTCTCTGTGAGCCCAGCTCTCCAAGCCAGCAGGCCATACAAAGCCTGCTTGCTTCACCTGGTCCAGACACCCCACAGAACTACCAAAAAGTCTTTGTGTTATTTCAAAGAAATACAACATGCCACCTAATTAGATCATTTGGATTTTGGTAGACCAAAGACAAATATTTCAAACTTTCAAATTGAAATGGAGTTAAATGAAACAGAACACAGAACTAGATAGTTTCTGGGATTTTGACTGAGGAAGACAAGGGAATTTTCTATTTCATAATTTTAAGAAAAACTCATGGTATATATGAAATTATATATTTTAACTACATAACTGATTGTATCTCCAATGGTCTAGAATAGTGCTTTACGTGTATTATTTGAATAGGATAGTTATGAAGTGCTGATTACATGTACTTTTTTTTAAATAATAAATACATTGGGCAGTTTCAATGTCAAGGGGGTGGGTAAAAAACCCTCTCAGCAAACCAGTTACACATATCACTGAACTTTGCAATTTATACTATAAAATTATTGATTTTAATTTTCTCCAGGCCCTGTTCATTTGACCCATTCTTACCCATGTTTAGTTAGCAAAATAAGGACAAAATACTGAAAGTAGGCAATATTTTATGGATAATTATTATTTTACTTTATAAAATGAATATTCAAATTTAACCTGACAGGAAAGCTGCCTTCTCCATCTCTTTCTGTGAAGTTCCTCATTGAGAGTCTGGACTTTGAAAATCTTAGTTTCTGATGAAACAAGATATACCAGAAACCAATAAATACAACCAAGAAAAAAGCTCAAGTATTGATTCACACAGGTTATAGGCAAGGACCATTCTCACCTATACCCATCATGATTCAGTCATTGTAAGAGAAATTTGAAGATAAACCTTGTAGGTGAAAACCAGTGAAATGGTTGATTTATCTTTGCCATCTGAACATGCTGTCCTGCTTGCCTAGAAATCTGGCTGAACCAGATCACTTGTGCTCTCATAGTCAAAGCTCAGTGGTCAGGAGAAGGTGAAGTTTGACTCTGGATTAATATAAGCCACTGTGGGTCTTTGGAGTCAGACTCAAAAACTTAGATTTCATCATGCCCTTAATTATCAAATGTGTTTCCTGTGAAGAAAGGAGTACTGTGTAAAATGTTTGATAATCTGACAAGGCCATAAGGCTTTATGGAATCGATGATTACACACAGATGGACGATTAGCTCTCGAGGTTTAACGTTAAAAAAAAAAAAAGTAACTGTGCTGGATTGCTACTTAATGGAATTACACTGCCCATATGGAAAAGAACTATACCCTAAATATACCCAGAATGATGGAACAGGTGGCAGAATCTGGGCAAGACTGCTTGGAATGCACAAAAACATTCTGAACTTGTAACTGCCAGAAAGATTCCTGGAGGGAAAAAAAAAAAAAAAAAAAAGAGGAGACTCTTTGAAAAAAAAAAACTGTGTTAACTTTTCTCCATTCTGGAAATATGAATTGCAAAAATAATTAGGAAACTCTAACCCAAAGTAAAATTTTTTTTCTAGTGGCTATTTTTTTCCTACTCTTTTATAGAAACCTGCATACTACATCTATTTGTAATGTTATGATATATAGGTTATTATTTACCTGCTTTATAAACTCAATGAGGGCAAAGACCATATCTGTCATAATCTCAGCTATATTCTCCAAAAGATATAGTTGGGGGAAGGAAATTAAAACTGTTAACTAAAGTAAGGATTGGGCATTATTTCTGGCTTTCATTTTTTTTTTTAAGTAATGTTTTACATCCCCACTTCCATGGATAAGCAAGAACTGCATATGTAAAAATGATGGCAGGATATGAACACCAGTGAACATTTACATATAAATAAGCAAATGATAAGGTAATGTAATTCCAATTAAGAAACTACTGCTGATAGAAGGTAATTTATTTGTGATTTTTTACTCCAGCTTGGCAGGGTTTTTATTTTAAATATTAATAACCTTTCAAATCATAGTGACTCTTGTTTTCTGTGAGCATAGAGGGTTATGGGGACAGAATCAGTAAGGTCTTAGTAATAATAGTTTCGTAGGGAAGTGGCATAGAGCATTTTACTTTGTGCCAAGAACTAATTGCTGTATATACATCATTTTGTTTAATTCTGAATATGGCCTTTGTGTTATTTCCCTACTGTACAGATGAGGATCTCATATTAAATAAGCTTCCTAAGGTCACAGAGATAGTAGGTGATAAAGTTAGGACTGAAAAAACGAGATTGGTGTTATTGGAGTCCTTTTACCCTAGTCCTTTTACCTGTTTAACATGATCTCTTCCTGATTTTCTTTGTTACTTCTCTGGATTTGCCTGAACATTTTTCAGACTCCTTTTTGTGTCTGATGGCTCCGCAAAGCCTTAAGGATCCACACCGTTTTCTAGGGCTCCCGCAGGAGCCTTTATGACTTCTGAAAAGTCATAAAGTTGCATGAGAAAATGGAGCACTGTCCACCCTAAAACAGTTAATTAAAACTTCAATGCTAAATGACAAAATTAGTATGAAGAAGTTCCACAACATTTTTCTCTTCCATAAGGTTATAAGCTTTCTCTTTTTTCTTTAAAATATTAAACATTAAATTCTTTTTTCTTTCTCTATTTTGTTGATATCTTAAAAGCATATGTGTGTTATACCCACTGGGTAATTAAGTAAAACTCTAGCCCTGGGTCTAGTGCACAGTTCTTGCTATGGACTGAATGTTTGTGTACCCATCATTCGTATGTTGAAATTTTAATTCCAAGCGTGATAGTATTTGGGAACAAAGCCTGTAGGAGATAATTAGATCATGAGGGTGGAGACCTCATGCATGGAATTAGTGCCCTCCTGAGAAAAAGGCTGAAGCATATGATGATCTCTTTCTCTCATCCATCTGAAGAAGCTTCAAGAAGGCAGACATCTGAAAACCAGGCAGGCACTTACCTCACCAGGTAACAAATTTCCTGTACTTTGGTCTTGTGCTTCCAAGACTCCAGACTTATAAGAAATAGTGTTTGTTGTTCACAACAAACCACCATCTGTAGTGTATTTGTTACAGCAGTACAAGTTAAAAGAAAATTTTGAAAAAATGAAAAAGAATGGTTTAATTATCAATTATTACATTTAGTTACATAATTTCAATGACTAATCCTTTATGATTTCTGTTATGAGTCTTATAAAAATGAGACATGTTTATCCTAAAATTAATCCTGATTTAATTTCACAGACTAATTTGTTACTGAAAATATAGATACAGCTTCTTTTAGCTGTTTGATCCTTAGTTTTGCATATGCTTAGGATTCTTATGCAATTTTGGTATATTATCAAAATAGTTTTTCCAGACTTTCACCCCTACCATCCAAATTTTATCACTGACAGAAGATAAAATGAATAGTGGAAACACTTCCAGCTCTGTGAGAAGTCCTCCTTTCAATTTCAACATTTCATTTTCTGCTAACTAGTTGGGAACCTTGTTCTTGGATTTGTTGTGGGATATTTCTCTCAAGAACTTTATACTAATTGTATCATAGGATTTAGGAGATAAGTTAAAAATTAAGTGTGTAAAATTTCTTGAAAAAGGAAGAACGGTGTAAGCGCTGTTGGAAAAATGGAACTATGTGCTTTCCTTTCCCAGGGTCCTATACAATGTAGGTACTCCGTTGTTCTCTCTAACTGAAAAATGAAGTTAATTCTTGTCCAAACAGTTTGTAAAGACTCAAGGGCAAGTTGCCTACCTTATAGTGGGGACACAAAAATGTTGGTTTTGATAAGAATATCAACATATAATTATTATGTTAATGAAAAGCAAGCATTTTAGATAAAAATATTTTTGTATTTTCTTTTTCAGTTGTACTCTTAGCACAGTATTCACAGTATTCACAGTTTTCATGGGTAATCAAAATCATTTGTATCAAAGAAATCTAAATTATTATTTACTTATGTAACTATGAGGTTTATTCTTTCTCTAGACTTCTTAAATTAATCATCAATAATAATTTTGCTTTTTAAGTTATTATAACTTCAGTTCAACATAAGGTACTTCTTCAATGCCCTAACAGACAGCCTACTACTTTGATGCTGTGAACTAAGGGAGATATGTTGATGGAGACTAATGATGAATTATGTGTTTATCCTTTTAGAAATGGATAGTTTTACTTTTAATGAGTAATTGGAATCACTATAAAATATTCCCGAAATATTTAATATTTAATCAAATTAGCCAAACTTTATTAAGTTTCCTAATCAGATAAACTCTATTAATTTTCCTATTAATTGTTTTAAAAGTTTGATTTATTCATTTTTGATACAGTAGATTTTTTGCCCTAGTAGATATAGTGGTGATTGAAAATTAAATGTTAAATGCTGATCCTATCACAGAGTGAATGCCCCCAAGGTAGGGATTAAGTAAAGCCATCATCATATCATAATATTTAATACAAGGTTAACCAGTAAGGAAAAAAATCTCAGGACTGCTTATGAGGAGAGAGTCAGTGCCAAGGGTAGGACTCATGTGAAGGGTAAGTGGGTCAGCAGATATGTCACAATTGCCCAGACAGGGGCAAAGGAAATAAGGTTTGTTCCTCAGGGACCAAGAGCCAGATCCCTGCGTAAAGACACATTTTTTCACTTTAGAAATTCCAACACATTTTGCTATGTAAAGCATATTTGATGTTTCTATAGAACGAACCATGTTCCTGAAAATGACCCTGATTATTTACTTCTTGTCAGTCCAACTATATGGGATCATTGTTCCTTTAAAGGACAGATAGTAGGGAAGGAGTGGTGATGATGTCTTTTGGATACACTTCCAAACCAAGAAAGTAGAAGTGAAAGTAAAAACAGTTATTTACTGGTTTTGTCGAAATAACATCAGAAAGGATAGGAAAATAACAGGTTTGGGGTATATACACATGTGCATGCACGTGTTCAAATGTGTGTATTCATATATTTAAGAGAATATTTTTGTACTCAGGGAAGAAAGGGTTCAGGAAGTAAGTCAAGATTCCCTGGCATCTGTAGAATGCTACTACATTATCAGACATGGCTTTCTTATCAGAGCAGAGGAAAGAATATCTGCACCATCAAGGCCACACAGAATTCAACTTCTGAATATATGCTGTGATGGCTATTAATGATTTTGAACCAATTCTCATGTAGTTTACATGATATCCTATAAAACACAATGATAACTTAGGTATGAATATGACATAGCAGATATTTGCTATGCCGAATATGACTTTTCCTGACAGACTGTATAATTGCTCCAAACCACAAGCCATGAATGCAACTATATTTGGATGTTTCCTTTATTAAAAGACAGCAAAGGCTGACCAAAGCAAAACAGTCATGATTATGTTGAAAAGAACCATAATTGTTAATACTTGTTTTTTTCCCAACCTCTATCTAAATGTTTTCTTATATGGGGTAATTTTGTCCCATCTCTCCCTCCCCATCCTTTGCTGTCCTCCCTACAATCCCTATACCACTTCAATATGGATTATTAACCACTCTATGTTTTGATTCTAAATCTTCTAAAAGTGTGTCCTGAAATTGCATATTTATATATGTTTATATGTATATCTGTGTGTTTATACATGTATATATGTTCCATTGTTCACTCACCTCTTTCTTACACACGCGCGCGCGCGCGCGCGCGCGCACACACACACACACACACACACACATACGATACAGAAAAAAAAAGAGAAAAGGATTATCTCCTTAAATCATGATTAGCAAATTCATGAAACCTAAGAATGTCTGATCCAAGGAGGTTGGTATAACAAAGTATTTCATATTTTAGTTTCATTAAAAATTCAGCTATCCCTCTCTAGTCAGAAATCTGACTGAAACTTTTTGTTCAGGTATGCTTAGCCCTTTTTCCAAAGATGATTCTGACATAGATGATTCTTGGCATTCGGGTATCGCTTTAGGTTTCATGAAAATCAGAGTCTATAATAACCATTTTTTAACCCACATAGCAGTCCCTTAGATGGGACTTCTCTTCACCAATAATCAACACATATAACATTTCCATATGCTTTAATTCAAAACTTCTATTTTCCTCATCATGTGGCTCTAATGGAACTGGCATCCCACAGCAATCTGCCTGAGTTGTACATACAACACGATTCATTCTTATCTGAGTGATTTTTCTTAAAACCGTGGGTGACATCTGAAACCCACAAATAGAAGTAAGGCAAAGTCAAGGCTCAATGATGTCTTATCACCTCTCTAGGGCCTGCTTGTGGGCGCGTTACTGATTTTATATATTAAAATATCCATTTTTCCTTGTTATTCATTGTCAGAATTCCTTATTACTCCCAAAGCTTCTGGGAACCAGCTGCATTAAGCTTAGCACAAAATTCTTGTACAAATTTTCCTTTGTGCCCATGCATGTCCTATTGGGGTCCTAAAGTAGACCAGCATGTGAATAGTGGGCTATTATAGGAAAGATCTTATACAACCTGCTATATCAATATAATGTCACCTAGATGTTGCAATAAGGCTGTATATGAAAGTAGAATAGGATGGTTATTTTAAGACCCAGGTTATGTGCAGGAGGAAGAAGGATGTAAGGTCCTTATGGATAACTTCGAAATCATGACTCAAGCTTGTATGTACTACTTGAGATTTATTTATTTTTCTTTCTTAACTGAAAGTTATTCTAGGGTTTATTTGTTTGTTGATTTCTTTTTGTTGGTTAAGCTACTTACTTGGAAGGTTTTTCTTAAAGAATTTTCCTTTGCCAGTTATTGGTTTTTTTTTTTTTTTTTTTTGGATCTTAAGAGAGATCTTTTTTTTTTTTTTTTTTATTGGACGTTCATAACATTACATAGTTCTTAATACATCATATTACACGGTTGATTCACGTGGATTATGATTGGACAGACAGCAGAATACATCAGAAACTAGAAAGGCAATATGTCAATCAATGGAAGGGAAACTGATGTGATACAGCAATTTGTATACGGGGTAAAAGCGGGAGTTCAGTTATTGGTTTTTAAACTGTAGTCCTCTGCTTGTGAGTACACTAACAGATATCTCCTACATGCAGTGAGATACAAGATTCCTTTTGAATAAATTGTAAAGAAAATATGTTACTATAACAGAGCAAAAGGTATTTGCATCCTAGGCAGTTGAAGAAGTCTGTTCAAGATACAATCTGTAGTAGAGATTGGGTATTAGTGAACTTAATCACTCTTGTGTTTACATTAAATTCTTTAATGATTAAAAACCAAGAAAACAGACATGCACAGCTGACAATTTTAGCCATGTAGTTTTCTCTCAAGATTTATTTCACTATGGTAGCAAGTATCAGCAGGTAATGTAGCAAGCATCAGCAGGTAATGTACTGTCCTTTAACACCTCTCATAATTGTTACTACAGAAGTATTTATTAGCAAAATTGAAACTGTCACTTCAGATCTCACATGTTATGCATTCTCACGTAGTTCACCTTCTGATGTGAAATTATATATATATGTCTGTCTAAATATTCTTCAATATTTACTTATTTAGTTTAACATTTATTGAGTACCTTTCTTCTCCAGTATGTGCTGGAACATGGCATCTGTCTTGTATATAAAGAGATATGTAAATATAGATATAGGTAGAGATTTATTTATAAAAATAAACATAGAAATGAAGATATAAAAATAAATATGATAAGATGATAATACAGTGTGAGTATTTAGAGAACATCATGCTTATTTTAAAATGGTTTTATTTTAATACATTTAACTTTTTGATCAACTATGTATCTGTAGGTCTGACAATCAAGTTGCCATATTTTTAAATATTATGAAAACACCAAAACAGAAATTATTTAGATTCTTTAGAATAGTTGAAAATATTTATTAGATGGAATGTCAATATCCTGTTACACAGTTTCATTTTCAGGAACTCATAAAATTTTTCTACTAAACAAATCCTAAAGAAGATCCAATCATTCATTCACCTTGAAGACAGCTTGTCCAGTCTGATTTTTTTTCATACTATAGTTTTTATTCTCTAATTTCTGGTAATTGTTCTATCCCTTTATACAAAATGTTTTTATCTTTTATTTTTCTCTAAATAAATTTCATTTGATCAATATGTAAGTAAAAATGAAGCAAGTACTTTACTGACAATTAAAATGTTGAAAAATTTCTAGATTTCTCCATCAAATTCTCCAGGGTTATTGTCTATATTGTTCTAGTGGCATTCTCTGACAAAATGAAAATTTATAAAGGACCCACTCCAAATTCTGCAAAGGGAAGAAAGAGAGACTGACCCTCTTTTGGCATTAAGTTGTTATTCCCCATCCATCTGGAGTAATCTTACCTGTTACTATCTTTTCTGAAAACTCCTGGCTTTTTTGTTATTTAATAAAGCTTCTACAATCACTCAGCATAGCTTATTTGAGAAACTATTAATAGATTTATTATGAACTCACCAAACAATTTCATGTCCTGTAAGAATTCCATCATCCCTGAACTCATTGAAAATGCAAATTGTAAACTGTTTGCAAAGAAAAAATATGAGATCCATTTTTAATATGTGCCAAAGTGTTCAGTAAGATGCCATAAAACTGGAAATAAAACATTGATTTTTAAATTCCAGACATCTTTTTCTTGAGTCATTACTAGAGTTAATACATTGTAAAAACCACAGTGGTAAGTAGGATAGTCCTAACTCTCAAAGGTGAAGATAACTTCAAAATGATAGCATGGGATGTATTTGTAAAGGTTGTGTTTAAAATCCTGTAGGCATAAAATGGTAGAGAAATTTTTTCAAGGGGAACAGAGAGCTGACAAGGTAAGGATAGAATGGCAATTAAAGAAAGCTTTAAGATGTGGATGACATTTGGAGAATATTTCAGGCAATATTTCAGAAATCAAATGAGCAATAAGATTCAGAAAGTGCAAGTGACTAATAAATATTTACGGATTTAAATGGTCCTAGTGATTGTCAGATCTATTTATTTTTGGCAATGGGTTGAATTTCCACATTATAAACTATGGATTTTTTGAGTGTTGAATGTATTTTTATCACCTTTTTATAACTTGTTTCCCACAGATAAAGTAGATGTTTCCATATTCACCCATCTGCTAATCAGGGATCATTTTGAAATTAAGTGTAAGGAAAAAGAAAAAAGGCCATGAAGCTGTGTTACATCTTGAAGTGCATTAAAATATAAAAACAAAAAATAAGAACACACTCCAAATGACTCATTTGTTTTTCAGTATTCCATCACTTAGTGAAAATAACTGGCAGTATAATAATGTAACAGTGTCATCCTGGTGGAACATAGGGTTCCTGGAATAACACAAGTCTATCTCCTTCAACATCGCCATTAAAATGACTTATTTGTTTCTGATTAATGAGGACCTGATTTCTTCCTTCTTGGCATGGTGTCTTTCCTCCTGTTCAGTCTATCTGGACAGGCTACATGTGCGTGGGCATGCACCAGTTTGTGAGATTCTGGAACTCAGTGACTTTGCAACAGTGATAAACCTAACTTCTGGTAACTGAATTTGTGTTCCAAAGTGCCACAAACCACACGGTAAGATGCCACAAAAAGGAGCAGTAACTAGGTCAGCTTTTTGGCAGTGTTTATGGATCAGTAGCTTCAATACTTTCTTGCCAGTGATTAAATAGAGCTAAGAATTTTTTTTCCTTTATCTTTGTTTAGCAGAATAGAAAAAACTCAGATTAACGGATGGGGAATGGAGAGGAAAAAAGGAACCTTTTTGCAGAATAGAAGTTAAATTGCCAGTGATCTAGAGTCCAATCACATACGAAAACATAGTACTTTGCATAGGAGTGCACTCTATGGGTATAGTCAGAATGTGTGCTGTAGGTGGGTTTCTGTTGGGAGGGGATAGATGTGATCTTCTCTGGCTTTCCCACAGTCTTATCATACTATGTGGCTTCTGGCTGTCAACAAAGTCTCCAGAACAGTACCATTTCTCTAGCACTTTTCATTAGATCATCATTAGGTAATCGGTAAGACAATGGCTATTTTAAGATAATGGAGAAATGCTCTAGACTTTGTTGCATAACATGAAGCTTCAGCAGAGGACAAGTCTTTACTGTTCAGAGAGTTCTCCATCTTCAGAGCATGATTAACAGTTCAGCATAGTATTCACCAAGTACAAGTGCCATTACCCTGTGCAAAGGCGAGCTCAGCTTTCTAGTTCTGAAGGTACTCTTTCCAGTGAGTTCAATGGTTAAACAATGGATATAGAAGAAGACAAAAAGCCAAGATGGAACTGAAGAGCAAACATTTGGGAGAAAGCCTTGAGGAATGTAATAGACATGTTTTGTAAAACGCCAGAATCATTACCTTTCTTGATGCTTAGAAAAGAAATTGTCTTAAAATGCAGTATCTCTTTTTCCCCTTCATCCTAGTAAATCCAGTCAACAGGATTTAGCTTTGGGAAGAAGCCCAGAAGGTTTAAAATTCTTCAAGAAAAAAAAAGTATATTTTTAGAATTATGGTAACAGCTGCTAAGAAATGTATTTCTATTTTGTAGTTAGTCTGAGCTGCCTAACATAAATGTGTGGTAGAGAAAGATAACAGAGATAAGGCAAGTGAAGGGAATCATAGCAAAATGAACACTGCCTTTGGTTGTTGAAGAAAAAAAAACTGATACTAAAGATGGCATTTTATCAAAATAAAACTATAAATTGTACATCTAAGAGCTATAATTAGATATATACCCTCTCCACCCTGCTTCTCCTACCTCCTTCTATGTTTTATCTATTTTTAAATCTCTCCTAATGGAATCTTAGGGAGTATTAGCATATAATATAGATCTTATTAAAAATATATAGATCTTATTAAAAATCACTTTCTGATGTCTTCAAATACACTACCACCTGTCAAATAATCTATCAAAAATTAAATAGTTTAAAGATGTTTAAATTTAAAAATAATTTAAAGATGTTTAAATAAAGCTCCCATTAATTTAACAAATGAATTCTTTTTCAAATGACTAAATGAACTCATCATTGTTTATTTTCCTATGTGCAATTAGGTTTATTAGTAAAGCATAGGTTTCTTAGGTTTATTAGTAAAGCATAGGTTAAGAACAAGTAGAAACAAATATGGGTTGCAATCTTATATATTGAAATGGTTATTATATTCTAGTTTCTGTTTTGCTTGTGACGGGGTTTGTTGAAAAACACTGGCATCACATGTTTGGGAAGTGATTATCAACTCTAGAGCATTATGTATGTATGTGTTATGTTTCTAAGTCTTGCACTTATTTTACCACCCCTGGAATTAATGGCAGGGGCTCTTTCTTCAAACACAAGCATACATATACTATTTTATTTATTCTCTTGCTCTTTGTTTAGTGCAGTTAATTAGATTAATAATACATTGTTGTCTTGATTAATAACAATCACTAAATGAATATTAGGAAAACTCCGTGTTTTACAGTTCAAGTTTCTTAGTAATTATCCCGTGGTCTAGAATAACACATTTTACTTAGTCCTTAATTTTACTTTCCTGGATTTTCTTGGAAATAATGTTCTGTGGTTTTGCTGATTGTCTATGTACACACAATGAAGCCGGCACATCATATTTTTCTGATTTTTATCCTAGAAGATGGAACTCATTACCACCATCAACCATCACTCCTACTCTTCTTTTCAATACCTCAAATTCATGTGCTTATTCTTTATTCTTTCCTCTGTCATTGTGTACTTCTGAATAACTAATTGTTTTTTCTTTCTTTCTCCAAATTCCTTTTTTTCACTTCGATGTACTTCAGAGGATTGGGAAAAGCATTTCACAGAGAGGCCAAAAGAATGTCTGCAATCTGTTTAACAAACAGCCTTCCACCAGCCCTGACAATACAATCTATTCTATATTTCATAATATTATTATCTTTCTCCCCTATTGGCAATCTGAAAAAAATTAAAATAGTATTGCTCACATTTGACTATAAAACATGCCATGGAACCACTTTGGAAAGAAAAGTCAATTTGGTATCCTGGAAAAAGATGATTATAGCAAACCTTTCCTCTACTTTACTGCTGGGATCATGCCTTACTCCTTATATCCATAGTATCTGTTACAAGAACTAACACATCCGGAGTTAGACAATTAGCTATTGCGCTAAATTTAATTTAACTTACATTTATATTTTGAGTATAAGTTGAACATTTTTGAGTCTACTTTTACCAATCAATACTGTTAACTGAATTCCAAAACATTTTCTCCTTCAATTATTCACATTCCATTAATGAGAACACAAAATATAGAATAAAAGATGGTTAACTAATAATTAACAATGGTTCTTTATAACCAAAATATTAGCAGTTATTTATTGAGTATTTTTATATATCCAGGACTTCCATAAGTATTTTTCATATATTTTCTTATTTTATACTCAAAAGCATAAGTCAGATATATTATTATCTCTTTTACAGAAGAGGAAATCCAAGCACAAAAAAGACAAGTTACTTGCCCAAGATCATATAGCAAGTAAGTATAAGTTGGAATTTGAGTCAATGAAATCTAAATTGAGAGCAATCAATGAAAACTATTGTTTCAGGTTTATATGA
Organism: Urocitellus parryii; assembly: GCF_045843805.1. Taxonomy (NCBI): domain Eukaryota; kingdom Metazoa; phylum Chordata; class Mammalia; order Rodentia; family Sciuridae; genus Urocitellus; species Urocitellus parryii. Next base: position 82,325,578 of record NC_135540.1, read on the forward strand.
TAAATTTTATTTTATATTATATAATAACATGTATTTATAATTCCAAAAAGGGCCCCAAAACTTAATTTAAGCTTTTTGTTGGTGTTCTATTTTGACTGTCATAATTTTCACAAGAGAAAATTGGAATATAGAAAAATAATAACACACATGCACAAAACATCTATTTTCAGAGGTAATGCTTTATGAATGACATAAGGAAAAGATGACAGGAAAAGAATATCCATCATGATCAAAAGATTGAAACCTCAAAATTTGGAACTCAGATTTATTTGGAAGAATTGATTTAAAAAGTGGTCACAATTCTTCCTCTCCCTGAATCTGAGTTATTTGTAAAATAATTTTGCCATCCCTTCCATCAAGGGATTTCTTGAATCAAGTCTGGTGTCACTGTAATGTAATAGAATTGATGTGCTAGTTCTAGGCATTATTTTCAAGAGGCTTTCCATGATTCCACTCTGTGACATACAGCCCTGGCTTGAGTATTTGTGTATTAACATCAGTGAGGCCCAGTAGCCCTATCTCTGCACTCAACAACCAGCAAAATCCCAGCAGAGCCACCCAGCTAACCTGTCAGTTGACCATAAATGCATGAGCAATTCTACTCAAGATTAACCAATTCAGATGAACATAAAAGTGCATCTGATCCAAAAATTTGTAAAAAATCATGAATTGTTATTGTTTTAAACATCGAAGTTTTAGAGTGTTTTGTTCTGCAGTAATAGATAATTATACCGCACCTATTACAATTACTTAGATATTAATAGTGATACTTTACTGTGAAAATGTGCTTGGTATGACTTTTAATGTGAAAATGTGCTTGGTATGACTTCATCTCATGCATTTTAAACTGTTACAACTTTCCTAAACAGCATCAGAACAAAAAGAAAGTTTGCTTTTGTGACAATTTTCAGCTTGCTGTCTATGGTAGTGCCCATAATGATTTGTCATGCAATTTTATTTTTAAAGCTCAAAATTAATTACAAACATGAAACAAATCATGGTGTTAAGACATACATTAAAAACAAATTACAATCTCAAAATAGGTAATTTACAGCTTGGAAAGTTAATTGATTAAACCCAAAGTACATAAAAATAATTGGAAAAATTGAGGAGTGAACAAACCAGTAACAATGTTACCCAACTAAATAGAAAATAATATATAATGAGCAAAAAACACAGCCAAAGTATCAATAGTCATAATTAAACCATAAAACCCTAAGTGAATATAGGTTGAAATAAATATTTAGAGAGTGTTTGTATATTACAGTAATGGACAGAAATCAGGTCCTACTTTTTCTACAAATCAAAAGTATAAATTATAACACTGGCATCAAAATCAGATGAGATTAGGTACATTCAGGGTGGTATGGTCATAGACCATTGGCATCAAAATGAGGCAGAAATTTTAAAGAAACAAAAGACATACAAAAGATACTATACGTTAAAGAAGCTGCCAATAAGTAATTTAATACGAGCTCCATCAATTACTATTAATATCTTATTCATTTCTTATTAACATTTACTTTTATGAAATCTATATGTATAAAATTTATTCAAGAGTTTATTGATAATCTCAAAATAATAAGATAAATAAGGTAAATAATAATATAGCATTTTATCCAAATAAAAATCTATTCTAAGTCTTATATTTTTAATGCATATTTTAAGAATGGGGAAAATTTGGATTTAATATTTGTCCAAATATTACAAGATATTAATTATGTATGAAGGTCAAGGTATGTTTCAATCATTGTCTACCTGTGAAAGCTTTCAAGTGGCCAAATTTCCATTATATTGTTGTATATAAAATTTGTCACATACATCCTCAGAGAAGTTTAACACAAAAAGAACATTTTCAGCATTATCCTTTATGAAATGACCTTCAATTTTGTTTAAATTCAATGTCATGGAATTGAAATAGACTACATTTTCATTCAGTTTGGCACTAAAAGCTTCTATGGGCTCAACTTATTACCAAATAATTAAATACTTCATTCCTGGATCCCCCTTAGACAAGGTTTAGGTTTTCAGTAATTCACCCATGTCTTCATTTGGCTTCTCCTCAAAGGAGACCCTAAGACCAGAACTTAATTCAGGTAGTTTACTTGGGATTGGTGTAGGAAGTAAAAGCCATGAACAAGGGAAATGATCATGAAAGGTGGTGGGTAACAATACGTACATGCCAAAACAATTTTCAACAGTGTTGGCAGCTAAAACCCAAACCAGGACCCTTGGGAACCTTGTTAGAAAACATGGAGTTAAAAAATTACAAAGAGAGCAATAAAATCCCATAGACTCCCTGACTCTTAATGCTTATAGAAAAATTTGATGAAATCTAAATAAAATAATATTTGAAGTCATATAAGAATATAAAAGGAGTGATGGACCTAGGCAATAGGGCTAAGAGTGAACACAAACATGCTAATACATTATTTATGTGTTCAGGTATCGATTCATTTAGTCTAAGGCTGATTATACCTAAAGTCTTTGGTAATAAATTTATTCTTGAATGTTAAACCCATAAATAATTATTTTACTTTCCTGAAATATATAATAATATGATTTCTAAGCTCATCCTATTATTCAGATACTGTTTAGTGAGTACCTTTTTGGCTGTGAGATATTATTAAGAACTCTGCTATGCTGAGTACAGTGGTGCATGCCCGAAATCTCAGAGACTCAGCAACTTAGTGAGACCCTGGCTCAAAATTAAAAATAAAAAGGGCTGAGGATGTTATCTTTCAGTGGTTAAGTGCCCTGGGTTTAATTCCCAGAACCATACCAAAAAAAAAAAATAAAAATAAAACAACCACAACAAAAATTCTGCTATGAAGGCAATTCAAGGGAGAAAGGAGTCGACAAAACTCTTCAAACTTGACCTTACATTATACACAGACATCAACTCAAAATGGATCATAGTTCAAAGTGTAAAACTGAAAATAAATTCATATTAGTGGAACTCATCAGGAGTGAACACAACTGCCTGTCAGAAGACAATTTCAGGAAAATGAAAAGGTAAGCCATAAACTGAAAGAAAACATTTGCAAAGCTTATATCTGATAAATGACATATTTCTGAAGTATTAAAAAGAACTGGGCATTATGTAAAATTGTGGATGTGTAACCGACGTGATTCTGCAATCTGCATTTGGGGTAAAAATTGGGAGTTCATAACCCACTTCAATCTAATGTATGAAATATGATATGTCAAGAGCTTTGTAATGTTGTGAACAACCAATAAAAAAAAAATAAAAAGAACTGTTAACTCAAAACTGGGAAAACAAACAGCCCAATAAAAATGGGCAAAGAAATTTAAACAGACAGTATATTAAAGAAAATATAAATGAGAACATGTAAAGGTGTTGAATGTGATTAATCAATAAAACAATGAAAAAAATAAAACAACAATAGGTTACAGATACATACCTATCAGAGCGGCTAAAATTAAGACTTGAGGAAGGTACAGAGAAACAAGGACTTTTATACTGTGCTGATTAGGATGCAAATGGTGACACTACTTAGGAAAAGAGTTTTGAAGTTTATTAAATACTTAAAAATATAACCACCATATAATCCAGCCATTCCACCTCTACATGTTTTCCACAAGAGAACAGAAAGCATACATCCATGGAAAGATGTGAGCAAGAATAGTCATGCTAATTTTATTGGTAAAATAACATGTTATTTTGTGAAATGGATTTCTAAATGTGTCAGCAAAAGATAAGGTCTGGATGCCTAGTCTTTTCAGAAAAAAATGGTTAGAATAAATTGATTGGGACTACCTCAGGGGAAATAATATGATTTATACAAAAGAGAATTTAGGTGATTTATTTGTTAAATGTATTTTTAATGGACAAGTAATAATTATATACATTAATGGGGTGCAAATGTGTTATTTCGATATATCTTTCATATCTCATATCTACTGATAAGTGAATGGATAGTCAAAATGATATTTACATATGTTGGAATATTATTCAATAATATGGAGTAAACAACTATTCCACACAACATGGATAAATCTCAAAATAATTACGCTAATTGAAAGAATTCAGACAAGAGTCGAGTGTCCTTTGTGTATTTCTATTTATACACAAGTCTGAAATAAGAAGTTGCTGTGTAGTGGTAAATCTTACATCAGTGGCTTCCTGGTGAAGGAGAGCAAGCAGGAGGGAAAGGGGTAATGATTTGAAAGAGACACTAGGTAAAGTTAGAGGGTGATGCATATATTTCTTATCTTGAACGCAGTGATTGCTTCACAGGGGCAAATGTTTGTCAAAGCTTATTAAATTGTGCATTTTAAATCTGAACAATTTATTTACCTCAATAAAGCAGTTAAAAATAGAAAAGAGAACTCTATTCTGGTCTAGGTTGTATCAAACATATATGAAAATTAGCAGCCTTGCTTAATCTTAAGAATATTCATTACCCAAGCTGAGACAATTTGGATGTGACTGAATCTGTCTGCAGGCAAGAAGATGCACATCCTAAGTGGAGAATATCAAACCATGCAGTTAAAAGAATTTCGGAACAAACAGATGGGAATAGTGGGAACATGAGGTTAAGAAAATAATTCTATTAAATGGGCCCACTGTGATAACTGCAGGAGAAATGCAGGCCCAAAATAATGTTGATAAACCCAAGTGACCCTGGAGGGGGAGACTTTTGTGACCAGATCCTGAATCTCTGGAGGTAAGGAGAGTTCCTCCTAACCATAAAACCTGTAAGAATGTATGGTTAAGAATCTAATTAGAACGGGTCAGCCTGGACCAAGGTGACCTAGAGTCTCCATGTTAGTGGGTACTTAAAAAGTGTGATGTCATCTTGTTGTCATTCAAAAATCAAGAGGTGGACCTGGGCTAGACTCTCTGGAAACTTCTCTGGGATCTCCAATAAAACTGGAGTACAGGAGAGGCACATTGTCCCTCTCCTCTCTAAGAGGACTACTCTCTCCCATGCAAGGGTCTCCTTTCCTTGTTCCTATCCTTTCAATGAAATTCATACCTGTTACTTTGAGTGACATGTCTGAAACCTTTCTGACTCATCACAGCAAGCAGGGTTTGAAGAGGGGTTCTTCGTGCTGCCTTAGTTTCTTGGCTCTGTAACAAGAGCATCCCACAGAGAAGACAGTCTGTGGGATTAGATGAATTGTCCCAGGGCAGAACCATCTAGCACAGTTAGGTGGAATTGGCTCTTCTCCTGTCCTTTAGCATTCTTCTCTGTGTCATCTTTGGCTGCTACCTCCTGCCCTATGCTACTGCCATCAAAATGGTACATATTTCTATTTCAAGTAAAAGATTGTGTTTTTTTCCAATGTACAAAGGAATGTATGGCAACATAAAGATTTCTGAATGTGCAGATAATGACTTCTTTGTTTTAGAATGTGAAATAGGATTTAGTGAGAAAATGTGTAAATGTTCGGGAACTTTATCTCTGAGATGATTCTAAACACCACATTTGATGGCTCAGCTGTCAAGTCAGATGCATCATATCCTTCTTTCCAAAATCAGTAAGTTAAACCCATTTCAGTGATTTATTGAAACACTGTGGTCAGTAGTCACCTCTGAAGAGAGTGTTCATTTAACATAGGACTGTAAAATTTTAAAACCAATCTATGCTTCTTTTTGACATACAGCTTCAACCCTCGTTTCTCTTTCGACTAAGATTCTTTCTTCAATTTAATCCTCCTTCAGTCTCTTTCAGACAGAGTGCTATACCATATTTTGCTGTTAAATCATGAAACATGATAGAATCTCTACCCTTTTTCGAGAGTCATTGTCAAATTATACCCTCCAATAGGTAATATACGGCTTCAGTCAGTAATTTCAACTATTTGTATGCATTTCAGGTTTGCCAATTACCCTTCCAAGCTGTAAATTGCCTATTTTGAGAGCATAATTTGATTTTTAATGTTTGTCTTAACAGCCTGATTTGTTTTGTCTTTTGATTTGTTTCACATTTTAGTAATTAATTTTAAGCTGACAATGTCTCTCCTAAAAGGAAGGTGGGGATTGCAGACCTTTTAGAGCTACCGCAGTTTGATACTGATATAATTTTCTAGTTATCTAGTGCCATAGACCTTAAGTTAAAAAAAAAAAAAAAAAAAAAAAAAAAGCTCCCTTTTCTCTTCTCTGGAAAGGAGTCACCACTTCTTTTCCGGGAAATATGCTAGCTTGAATTTCAAATACACATTGCATAACCCACACCCAAAGTTTAAATACACATGAATAAGCAAAATTGGCACTAAGAAATATATTCAAAACAGAAGTGATATTTTTCAAAGCATCAGTCTGAAAATAAAGACGAAAATGTGTTTTGGGGTTATGTAAATGTATTTGTCCTCAGATGTCCTCTGATACTCATTCTGCTTCTTTACCCTTCTGACAAAAACTGTATGGAGAAAACATATCACTCTCAGACATACCCTGCAAAAGCTTCTGTTGCACTTACTTGGGAAACACAAACACTGCTGATATATCTGTGAGGCTTTTTTCATGTTCTAAGGACATTTTGATTTGGTTTTGTGGGCTCCAACAAGTCTTTCCTCTTGTACAATTTTGAGAAAGAGCAGAGAAATCCAGAAAAGTGAACAAAAAGTAAGAAGTGTAAAAGCCTAAGAGGGAAATAGTAGTTGACATAAATGGGCGAAAATTTAGAGAGTAAATTTTTCTGTGTTTTGTGAAACATTTGAGGGGAAGCTCCTCAAACGTTTACTAATACCCTAATGAAACCAAATTGCCACATTTTAGAAAAGTTTGATTTTTTTCTCTATTTTTATCAGAACATAGAATATCCAATGTCTTATAACTTGCTGGTAAAAGTAGCTTTAAGTTAGAGGAGTTTTGATTGTTTGTTTTTAGGCAAAAATGTTAATTTAACATGAATAATACATGCAAGAAAGATAGAATTTCATCCTGCTTGCAATCTAGAAAAATAACATAAATCATAAAAAAGAGAATGATGTCTGAATGTGTTGAATCTTTCCAAAGTAGGAACACTTTTTATATTTCAAGTGTTATTTTTAAATATTAAAAAACTCAGATAAAAGAGCAAATAAATGGATGAGTCTAAAACACGTTTTTTTTTGGGGGGGAATTATTTGTTGGGTACTTAACACTTTACTTCCATTTACCAAATTTGAAAATTACCAAAAAAAAAAAAAAAAACTGGTGTTGGAGATTTAAAAGTGAAGCTGAGATCTTTTACAGGTCAGCCTTTTTTCTAATTATTTTGAGACAATTATAAATTTTTACAGTAAAATTAATTTGGAGAAATCTTATATACCCTTTACCATGTTTTTCCAAAGGTTATATTTTGCAAAACTATTATAGGATATCACAGCCAGGATTTTGATATTGAATATGGTCAAGATATGAAACTGTGTGTCATCACAAGAATTATTCATGCTACTCTTTCATACCACAATCATTTCTCTTCCACTTTTCCCCCCTTGGTAATCCCTGGTAACCACTAATCTGTTCTCCATTTTTATAATTTTATCATTTCAAGAACACTATGTAAATAGAATAATAATGTATGTAAACTTTTTGGACTGGTTTTTTTTTCCCCACTATGCATGTTGTTATCCATATATCAACAGTATGTTCTTTTTCCTTGCCGTGTAGAATGATATGGTATGGATGTGCCATATTTATTTAACAGTATTTTTAAGGACAACTAGGTTATTCTGGTTTTTTGCTCTTATGAATAGCTAATATGAAGATCTATTATACTAAACAGATTTTTATGTGACTCTAAGTTTACCTTTTTATGCAATAATGCAATAAATGCCTACTAACACAATTGCTGGTGGCTTGTTCTCCTTCTCTTTCCCCTTCTCTTTCTTCTTCTTTACTGGAGGTTGAACCCAGTAGGATATGCCCTCAGTCCTTTTTCAATTTTTAATATTGCTAAGTTACTTAAAGCCTCACTAAGTTGCTGAAGCTGGCCTCCAGTTTGTGATTCTCCTGCCTCAGTCTCTCAAATTGTTGGAATTACATGTGTGTGCAACCATGCCCAGCCCAGTTGCTGACTTTTAGGTAATTACATGTTTAGTTTGTAAAGAAACTACATAATGTTTTGAGGGAAATTCCAATCTATTCTTTTGCTTGCTTTCTGAGTGGATTTTTCATTTACTTTTGAGTTTTTAAAGTTCTTTAAATGAACTAGATATAGTATATGCACCAGTTCTTTGTGAGATTTCTGGTTTGCAAATATTTCCCCCAGCCTTTAGTTTGGATTTTCATCTCTTAATTATTTCACAGAGCAAAATTTCATAATTTCAGAAAAGTTCAACTTATCTGTTTCCTTTTAAGTATCTTGATTTTAGTCAAATCCAAGAACTTTGTACATAGCTCCAGATCCCCAAAAAGAATTCTATCGCTTTTCTACATTTTTATAGCTTTATATTTCTCATTTAAATCTCTGATCTATTTTGAATTAAAATTTGTCAATTTAAGTATAAGGTTTAGACTGAAGTCAATTTTTTTCTGCCAAAGAATTTTCAATTGTTCCAATACTATTTCTTGATACTCTGGCTTTTTTCCATTGCATTTCTTTTGCATTTTTGTCAAAAATCTATATTGAGTCTTTTAATTCGTAAACATGTCTCTCCATTTATTGAAATCTTCTGTGATTTTGTTCATCAGCCTTGTGAAAATTAAGCATACAAACCCTTTACAGATTTTATTAGACTTGCATAGTTTTCAGATGATATGACAAAATACCTGAGATAACAGAGAAAGAGGAAAGATTACTTTGGCTCATGGTTTCAGAGGTTTCAGCTCATGGTTACTTGTCTCCATTGTTTCTGGGCCTGTGGTGAGGCACAATATCACCACAGAAAGCATGTGACACAGAAAGTTGCTTGCCTCATGACAGCAGTTAAACAAAGAGAGATCAAGAGAGGGATCGAGGAACAAAATACAACTTCCTCAGGCATGTCCCTAATTACCTACTTCCACCAGATAGATTCTACCTCCTAGAGTTTCCACCACTTCCCAACAGCCCATTATTAATCCACAAATGGATTAATCCAAAGATGAGACCAAAGCCCTCATGATCCAATTGCCTTCCAAATGCCCCACCACTGAACATTGCTGCCTTGAGGACCAAGGCTTCAACACAAAAGCTTAGGGGGACTTTTCAGATCCAAATGGTAATATGCACCTATTTTACTTTCTAAGCAATTATAAATAAACTTTATTTTAAATTTTAATGTGCTTGTGTTTATTGAAAACAAAAATTCAATTTCTTTTTGTTCTAGTTTTGTCCCTACAATCTTGCTGAACTCATTTATTAATACTAGGACTTTTAGAAAATTTTTATTAGTTAAAGCATAATAGTTATACATAATAGTGGGATTCATTTCGACAAAATCATACAAGCATGGAATGTAATTTGTTCCATTTAGTATCCAGAACTTCCTCTTTTTCTTCCCTTCTCCCTCTCTCTGTGTCCCTTCCTCTATTTTATGGGTCTTTATTCGTGTGTGTGTGTGTGTGTGTGTGTGTGTGTGTGTGTTTCTCATTGGTAATTTATAGATATACATAAAGGTGGAATTCACAGTGGTTCATTCAAATATGTACATGGCATAATTTTGACAGTTTCATTCCATAGTTCCTCCTTTTTCCCATCCCTCCTCCCTCTCTCTCAATTCCCTTTTTCTACTCCACTGATTTCTTTTCTATTTCCATGGGGTCTTCCCTTCTCCCCCTTATTTCTCTTTAGTTTCCTAATATGAAAGAATGCATTTGACTCTTGACTTTCTGAGTCTAGCTTATTTCATTAAGCATGATGTTCTCCAGTTACATCTATTTACCAGCAAATGACATGATTTCATTTTAAGGCTGGGTAAAACTCCATTGTGTATATATACCACATTTTCTTGATCCATTCATCTATTGACAGGCACCTGGGCTAGTTCTATAACTTGGCTAGTGTGTATTTTACTGCTATAAACATTAATGTGGCTATATCACTATAGTATGCTGATTTTTGGATAAATACCAAGGAGTGGCATAGCTGGGCTACCTGGTGGCTTCATTTCTAGTCTTTTGAGAAATCTCTATACTATCTTTCAAAGTACTTGTACTTAATATGCAGTCACATCAACAATATAAAAGTGTACATTTCCCCTTACATATTTACCAGATTTTATTATTATTTGTATTCGTGATGATTGCCATTCTTACTGGAGATGGAATCACAATGTAGTTTTGACTTACATTTCCAGATTGTTAGGGATATGGAACATTTTTTCACGTATCAATTAGCCATTTGTATTTTTCTTTGAAGAAATGCCTTTTTAGTTTTTTTAACCCATTTAGTGCTTGTGTCATTGATTTCTTTTTAGTTCTAATATTCTTTATATTAATCCTCTATCAGAGAAGTAGCTGGAAAAGACGTTTCTCACATTCTGTAGTCTCTTCATGTTACTGTTTCCTTTGCTGTGCAGAAAGTTTTTCAATTAATGCTAACCCACTTATTGATTCTTGCTTTTATTTCTATAGCATTAGGATATTGAAATCTCTGGGACACTATGAAAGCAGTTCTAAGAGGAAATCTCATTGCATGGAGTTTATTCCTTAAAAGAAGAAAAAGTCAACAAATAAATGACCTCACATTACATCTCAAAGCCATAGAAAAAGAAGAACTAATCAACAGCAAAAGCAGTAGATGACAAGAAATAATTAAAATTCGAGCTGAAATCAATGAAATTGAAACAAAAGAAACAATTGAAAAAATTGACAAAACAAAAAGTTGGTTCTTTGAAAAAATAAATAAAATTAACAGACCCTTAGCTATGCTAATGAAGAGGAGAGTGAAAACTATCACAACAGACACTACAGAAATACAGAGGATAATTAGAAATTATTTTGAAAACTTATACTCCAATAAAATAGAAGATATTGAAGGCATGGAAAATTTCTTAAGTCATTCAATTTGTCCAGATTGAATCAAGAAGATATATAGAATTTAAACAGACCAATATCAAGTGATGAAATAGAAGATGCCATCAGAAGCTTACCAACCAAGAAAAGCCCAGGACCAGATGGATACACATTCTAGTTCTACAAGACCTTTAAAGAAGAACTAATACCAGTACTCTTCAATTTATTTCAGGTTATAGAAAAAGAGGAAGCACTTGTTAAGAAAGTTGGTATCTGCACCAAATGTTGAAGTGTTGAGCCTATATTTTCTTTAAACAGCTGCAAAATTTCTGGGTATGGATATCCAGTTCTCCTATCACTACCTGTTTAAAAAACGTTGTCTTTTATCCAATGTATGTTTTAGGCAACTTTGTTGAACATCAAATGACAATAACTATGTGTGGTTATCTCTGTGTCTTCCATCCTATTCCATTGGTCTTCATGTCTGTTTTTTTTTTAAAGAGAGAGAGAGAGAGAGAGAGAGAGAGAGAGAGAGAGAGAGATTTTAATATTTATTTTTTAGTTTTCAGCGAACACAACATCTTTGTTGGTATGTGGTGCTGAGGATCGAACCCGGGCAGCAAGCATGCTAGGCGAGCAGGCTACCGCTTGAGCCACATCCCCAGCCCTTCATGTCTGTTTTGATGCCAATTCCATGCTGTTTTTATTATTTTTAAATTTTATTTATTCTAATCTGTTGTATGTGATAGCAAAACTCAAAAATCTTAACACCAAAACAAAACAAAAAAAAAAAAACCAAATAACCCAATCAATAAATAGGCCAAACAACTGAACAGACACTTTTCAGAAGATGATATACAATCAATCAACAAATATATGAAAAAATGTTCTACATCTCTAGCAATCAGAGAAATGCAAATCGAAACTACTCTAAGATTTCATCTCACTCCAGTCTGAACGCCAGCTATTAAAATACAAACAACAATAAGTGTTGACGAGGATGTAGGGAAAAAAGCACACTCATACATTGCTGGTGGGACTGTAAACTGGTGCAGCCAATATGGAAAGCAATATGGAGATTCCTTGGAAAACTAGGAATGGAACCACCATTTGACCCACTCCTCAGTTTATACCCACAGGGCTTAAAAACAGCCTACTACAGGGACACAGCCTCATCAATGTTTACAACAGCACAATTCACAATAGCTAAATTGTGAAACCAACCTAGGTGCCCTTTAGTATATGAATGGATAAAGAAATTGTGGTGCATATACACAATGGAATATTACTCAACATTAAAAGAAAATAAAATCATGGCATTTGCAGGTAAATGAAGGAACTGGGGAATATAATGCTAAGTGAAGTAAGCCAATTCTGAAAAACCAAATGCTGAATGTTTTCTGATTATAAGGATGCTGATTCATCATGGGGATGAAGGGTGGAGCATGGGAGGAATAGATGAACTTTAGATAGGACAAAGGGAAAGGAGGAGAATGGAGGGGTTTGAGGGTAGGAAAGATGGTGGAATAAGATGAATATCATTCCCCTATGTATGAAGAAATGAATGGTGTGACTCTACTTTGTGTACAACCAGAGACATAAAAAATTGTGATCTATATGTGTAATATGAATTGAATTACATTCTGCTGTCATATATAACAAATTAAAATAAATAAAATAAAAAATAATAATTAAAAACATAAAATAAAGAATCAATAAATGGAATGGATTCAAACTGTTTTTATTATTTTAGCTCTTCACTAGAATTTGAGATCAGGTGTTGTGAGGACTCCAGTATATCACTCTTATTACTCAGTATTGTTTGGTCTAATATGAGTCTTGTATTTTTCCAAATATAATTCTAGGACTTGGTATTTTCTACAAAACCTATCATGTCATCTGCTAATAAAGACAGTTTTATTTCTTCTTCACAATCTCTATTACTTATTATCTCCTACCCCTGCCCAAATTCTTTATTACTGCATTGGCTAGAATTTCCGTATGTTGAATAAGAGAAATGAGAGTGGATATTATTCATTTGGTACTAGTCTTGTGAAAAATATTCTGCTTTTTACCATTAAGTATAATTTTGGCAATAAGGTTTTGTTTGTTTGCTTATGTATTTTGCAGGCCCAAAATATGGTTTATACACATTCAGGGTTGGTATATCTTCTTAATAAACTGACTCTTCTTATCATTATATAGTATCTCTTTCTGTCTCTGGTAATTTTCTTTGCAATGATGTCTATTTTATATGATATTGATAGAGGAACTCCTAGCTCATTTTGATTAATATTTATGTGATACACCTCTTTCTTATATATAAATATATAAAAGGTAGTTCTACTGGTCACATAGCCTTAGTTTTCCTTCAACTGAACTTGTCTTGATTTCTCCTTCATTTCTGATGGATATTTTCAGAGAACATAGAATTAGAATTCTTGTTTGAGAGTTCTTTTATTTCAGCACATGAAAAAGATTGTGTTACTTCCTTCTGTCCTCCATAGGATCTCATGAGAAATCTCTTATATTGTGAGCTGTTATTTTTTCCCCTGTAGAAGATGTCATTTTTCTCTTCATGCTTTTTTTCCTGTGTCTTTAGGTTTTGAATGCTTGATATAGATTGTTTTGAGATTTATCCTGTATGGTATTCACTCAGCCTCTTAAATATCTAGATATATGTCTTTAGCCAAATATGAAAATTTTTTAGTTGTCAATTTGAATACTTGTTTTCACTTATTCCTTTTTGCTCTTTCCAGACTCCAATGATATCAATTTGGGGATTTATAATCCCTGAGTTATTTACTGCTTTTTAAATTTAATTTTCTGTTATCTATATCATGTAATTTCTATTGTTTTACTGTTCTGTCTTCAAGTTCACTGATTGCTTCCTCTTTCTATTCTATTCTTGTATTTCTACTCTATTCTTGGGCTAATACAAGATTAAAATTTCCATTTTGATCTTCTTACATTTGTTGTTTCTTTGTGGAAGATTTTTATTTTTATTGCTTCAAGTGTGCTTGCTCATTATTGTTTATTGAACTATTTTTATTCTGAATGATTTACAATCTTTGTTAGATAGTTTTTTAGTTCTTATATTCTTTACATTAATCCTCTGTCAGAGAAGTGGCTGGCAAAGATTTTTCTTGAATTCTGGAGATTATTTATGTTCCTAATTGTTTCCTTTGCTGTGCAGAAATTTTTTAAGTTGATTCTGTCCCACTTATTGATTCTTGCTTTTGAATCTGAAAATTTCCATATGTATATTAATTGCCTTTTTACAACTCAAGTTGAGATTTTCCTGGTTCTTGATGAGTATTTTAAATTGTAACCTGCACATTTTAGATATAATGTTATGAGACTTTACATCTTACTTTAAACTTTGTTTTAACTGGCTTCCTTTGACACCACTTAAGAAAGTGAGGCACACTTTATTGTTGCTAGTTGAGGGTAGACAAGGTTCCCCAGTCAGCATTTACTGACAATCAAGGAATGAAATGGTGAACTTCTCCTTGCTGTTGGGTGTGGATGGAATTTTGGCTCCTTCCTAAGGATATCACCTGACTGGGAGAAATAGAAGTACTTCATTAAATTTCTAAATGTAGCCTCTGTTGACACCATGGCAGGGGGTCCAAGGTGAGGTTGCCTTATTACTATTAGAGAGTAGTGAAAGTTTTGATTCTCTACTTTCATCTGACACCATTCCAGTGGGGGAATGGACATCTTATTATCATTAAATGAAGGTCATAATCTAGGGTTCCCTACTCAGCTTTCCCTTACACCATCCAAATAAGGAAGTTGGAGTATCTTTTACATCTTGGTGAAAGTGGAAGTCTAGGGTTCTCTGGTGACCTTTGCTAGAGTGACAGTGGTGGGACCACAGTTTATCTGTACTTTTAAATTAAAGTAGAACAGTTAGTATATAAAAGACTTCTGCTTTCTAGTGTCTACTTGTCCTGGGTTTGTGTGTGTGACTTATTTTCTTTTTTCTTTTTTTTCTTTTTTTTTTGGTACTAGGGATTGAACCCAAGGGTGTTCTACCAGAGAGTTATATCCCCAATTCTATCTATCTATCTATCTATCTATCTATCTATCTATCTATCTATTTAATTTTTGGTGCTGGGGATTGAACCAAGGGCACTTAACCACTGAGCTACATCCTCAGGTCTTTTTTGGCTTTGATTTGGAAACAGGGTCTGGGTAAATTGCTTAGGGCCTCGCTAAATTGCTGAGGCTATCTTCCAACTTGGGAACCTCCTGAGTCACTGGGATTACAGGTATGCAACACCACACCCAGTCATCCAATCTTTAAACAAAATAGAGAAGTTATTTTTGTTTTTGGAGCTCTATATTTATCTTCTCCAATTAATTTCTCTTGGTGCTGGTTACTACAGGTCCAAGTCTGGAACATATGAGACATAAAACAAAAACACAGAAATCACTAAACATTTTCCTAGGACCCAAAGTATCTAGCCAATATTCCTTCTTTTCTCCACATTTCAGTATTCCGTGTTTATTTTGTATACAATGCCCAGAGTTTTAATTTTATTTAGTGAGAGAAATAGGTAAAAGTATATCAACTCTGTTTTTTTCTGGAAGTGTAAATGGAAGTATATTTTAAAATCAAGTATTGACAGCATTTTTTTGTCAATTTTAAGATACTAAAGGACTCTTTGATTAGATTGCTTCAATGGTAAAATATAAAAATCACTTTCATGTTAATAATTAAAATAAGACAGTTGCAAAAATGCAATAATTTTTGCAAGTGAGAACTTCACAAGTCAATTTAAATCAATTTCATTCTTGTATCATGAAATTGTGATCACTTGAATAATATTTTAATACCCAGTGTTTAAATTAAAAACTAGGAGTTAAAATATAAATCTAGGCCAAGTTAGTACAAGAAAAACAAAACAGAAGACTGTGTTCTTAGTGGGGGCTAAAATTATTCTTTCTGTAAACCTTGATTAACTTCTTTATATAACTTTAATTTATGCATAATGTAAGCAAAATAGCATACTTCAGTATTGAAAGGATGTAGAAATATAGATACTACAAAGATACATTTTCTGATCATAGTATTGATATAAATCCTGATAATCTGAAAATCAAGTTTGCCAGTGAACTTATTATTGTCCATTAAATCCCATGAAACATATTAAGAAAGCAAACCAATAATTTATGTCATTTGTTACAGATGTGATCTTGTAAAATATGTTTCTATAAAATGCATAAATTCTCAATAGAATTATAATCTCACAGTACCTTCACAAGCATCATTTCAGACTCCCACCTAAAAACAAAGTTTCTAAAAGCAATTTCAGCAGTGCAGTCTGAGTATTTTACCAATGATAGATTTTGGTGTAAGAAACCTCAAAGAACTTCCCATAGCTTAGCTTATAAAGGACACTAAATAAAATCTGGGGGCCAGGGCAGTGATGAAAAGAGTATTCCAGGATGTAACATATTGCCTTATAAAGAGAAAAGAGAGCCAGGAGCAGGTAGTCTAGGGGGGTACCTACATTTAATAGTCTGAGTGAATAACACTGACCTACAGCTGTGCTCTGAATGTTTGTGCCTCCCACCCTCAAATTCATATGTTCAAACAAAACCTCCCCTTTAACAGTGTTAAGAGGCAGGATCTTTAAGAAGTGGTGACATCATAAAGGCAGGACCATCATGAGTGAAAGCATTAGCCTTATGGAAGAGTCCTAAGGGAGCTTATTTGCCTCTCCACCATGTCAGCACACAGGAAAAAGCTGGCAGTCTGCAGCCTGGAAGAGGCCCTTCACCAGAACCTGACTATGCTAGCACCCTGATCTTGGACTTCCCAGTTTCCAAAACTATGAAAAACAAATGTCTGTTATGTATAAGCCACTCTGTTTATACTATTTTGTTATAGCAGCCTAAATAGACTAAGACACATCTCAAGCATGCAAGAATTTTTTAAGTAAATGAACAATTATTACTCACCTATCTTCCCGAACAATGTTTTCTTTACATTAATGTAGAAGTTCAGTCCTTTTTCACTCCATATCCTTCCTCAGTGTGATTTATATCTTGCCTCAGTTTAGTGGAAGAGGCAATGTGCCCTACGGGAATAGAGTACAATTCCAGTATCATGAAGGTTTACCTCCTGCTCTTGCATACATTGTCATCTTTAATCAGCCATACTAGCATTCTCCATTCCTTAGAACAAATTTAACCAGGATCAATAACTAATAACAGCAATAACTACTACAATAAAAATGATCTGCCTGATTTATAAGCTTTGGCTCTCAAATTCTGGACAGTGAACACCTATGAAGAGTACACCACAGATAGCCCTCCTAAATGTTGGATGCTTATAAAAGACTATCTTTATTTAAAAAAGAAGAAGAAGAAGAAGAAGAAGAAGAAGAAGAAGAAGAAGAAGAAGAAGAAGAAGAAGAAGAAGAAGAAGAAAATCTTCTTATCAAGAGCATTGTCACTGATATAAGTGCATCTATATTTTTGCATTTATGTGCTCAAGAGAGTCTATCATGATGATAAAATGACTTCTTAACTAGGAGAAAAGGAGAACAATTGGCCTGGGTCTGCAGGGATAATACTTACATATAGTTGTATCTATGTATCTCTCAGAAGGTATGGCCTCTTCCCACTCTATGTGTATAATCTTCCTGTTTTTATCATTCCAAATCCTCTACTCATGTCACATCATCTCCTCTACATCCCCATTATTAACTCACATTCCTACTTACAGAAGTTGATTCCAAGCCTTCAACATCCCACTCTCCATTTTTCCCTTCCTTGTTGCTTCCCACCTTCTCTGTCATAAGGTGGGCATGAACTTTGTCTTAGAGAATAATGCCTTCCCTTGATGTCCTTGTAAACAAACAGCTCCAGGAAGATGATAGATAGTGGAGAAATGTTTGTAAAATCGAACCAAATTGTGGTGGACAGAGGACATACGAAGGTATCATGAGTGTGCCAAAATGACTAAGGCAAACATAAATTACAAACCTTCTCTAATGCCTAAATCTATTTCCCTTCACTCTTTTCTACTCACCAAAATATTTAGAGAGAATTAAACAATACATATCTCTGTAAACAAGTCATATATCTATGGTATTTTAAATTTTCTATCTGTATAGAGATTAATATCTTAAGTCTTACAAAGTTTGGAAAGGAAGGAGAAAAGCCAAAATAAATAATAGGCAAGATTTTTGAATATGCTATTCTTTAGCATTTAGCTCTGTTTTTTTTCAATATCTATACATTTAATAAGTTGCTAAATTCTAGTATTTTAAGAGCTAAGGAGCTATATCATGATTCCATGCAGCAATGTCATGGAGGGCAAGATGCCCCAGTTTAAGGCTCATGGATTAGCCTAAGCATAATGCAGATGGTATCTATGATGTCTCTGAAGTGGATACTTTGATATAATAAAAACATGACAATGCTTTACCCTGTATTCTATGGATAAGAAGAAAATTTTATTCCTTTGCTCTGAATGGTTTCATTTTCATTCTTTGACTTTTTGTTAGGAAAAGAGATTTAAAGCCAATTTCAACAGTGGCAGGAATATGCCTATCACTGACATTATACTGAATTAATCACCTCTCCAGGGCAAAATGAATTGTATATCCAATTCTTCGCAAAATGCTATGCTTATTTCAGTATAGGTGTGTGCTACCATAAACAAGAAAGCCTATCAACACAAACTTCTTTCTAAACACAGAACTAGAGTGCTTATTTCTGGTTGAAAATTTGGATTTCTGAGCACACAATTTCCCTAAACCCACACCCTCCAACACAGAGCATGCCTGATATCAGACCCTGACTCCTGAGTCTTTTCCCACCTCATTCACCTGACAGCCTTCTCCACAACAGACATCTTATCAGACGTGACTGATTGCTGTAATCTGTACTCTGGGCAGCCATTAAGCAAATTACCTGAATCATTGCAAGGATTAGTCTCATTAACACATGATTAGCATCAAATTAAAATAATGAGTGTTTAACTTCTGATGTCTTCCAGTTGTTTGAACAGCTTGATCAGCCACACCAGGCTGGCAGAGAGGTGGGGGTGTCAAAGAGCCACAGAAAAAAAGGGAGGCTGCACAGTACAAGCCATAGTGCATCTCACCAGTAGAAAGAAGTGAGATCAGACTCAAACTACCTGGATGAAAGGTTTCTTCTGAACAGGAAAGATGCCAGGTCCAAACAGGGCTCTCCTCATTGGCATCACCCTGCCAGCCATTCATGGGGAGCGGGGCTTTACATACTAATGGCATACCATCTCATCCCTCATAACCTGGATATTCATTTCCATCAGTCTTCCCTGTCTAAGAAAACAGCAGGTTTTATCCTTTCTTTTCCAAACTTTGTAAGACTTAAGAAGAAAACCCTAAAGTCCTGGAGTTACGGTAGACTGAAAACCTGAGCACAGATCCTCCATAGTTCATGCATTCCTCCTTGCAAATGATAACTAACCAATTATTAAAATTAAGAAAAGCCTTTTAAAAAATTCTTGTTAAATAAAGTTATGTAAAATCAACTGAAGTTATTTTTTGTTGGAAAAAAAAGGAAAAATAGATTGAAAATCTTTTAATGAAGAGAACACAAGGCCTGGAGAAAATTTTCAAAAATAAAACTTACAGATACTGAAATTCCAAGAGAGGTGTGGGAAAATGAACCAAAAAAATGAGGGAATAATAGGACTAATTTCAATTTTAGTGGAAGAATTAAATGGCAGATTCAAGAAACTCAGATAATGTCAATCAGGATTAGTTATACGGTGCTAGAGACATAGCTCAATGGTAGAGCAATGCTTTGTGTGAATAAGGCCATGGGTTTGATCATTAGCTATATATATGATTTTAGGAAATTTATGCCTAGAGACAACATAGCTCAATTGATGAAAACTAAAGGCAAAAGACAACACTGAAAGCAGACAACATTTCATCATATATAAGCAAATGATTTAAATCAACCTAAGCTTCTCATCAATGAGCAATGGATATCAGAAACAATGTACAAATATCTTCAGGTTGTTAAACATAATATCAGAGGGTTACTTGAATCTTTAAGAATAAATTAAGAGCATCAAAATATTTGGAAAAATACACAAAGTGAAAAATAACAAAATAGAAGGAAGAAATACACAATACAATAACAGTAGTTGGAACTCTCATACATCTACTTCCTATAATGGGTGGAAGAATGATAAAGAATATCAGAAAGGAAATAGGAGACTAAACACCATTATAAATCACCTAGACCTAACAGATGTCTATGGAACACCATACCCCAAAACACTTGAATACATACACTTTTTTAAGATAACATGGAACACTACTATCCTGAATACACTACATGTTAAGCCATAAACCAGGCCAAATTTAACAGGATTAAAATCATATGAAGTATATTTTCTCGCTATAGTTCAACAAAATTAGAAATCAACAACAGGAAATTTTGGAATTTCACAATTATATAAAAAATAAACATACTTCCAAGTAACCAATGGGTCAAAGGAGATATCAAAAAGAAATTTTAAAATTTCTTGTTACGAAAAACAAAATCATAATATAACAAAATTTAAGCAATGCTTAAACATAAATTTACAAGTTCAAAGCCAAAGGAAAAAAGAAAATCTCAAATCAATAACTTAATATTTTACCTTAGTAAATTAGAAAGAAGTAAAGCAAATTCATAATAAGTATTTTACTCTGCTTTGAATTGTCATGACCAAAAGACCTGACAAGAACAATGAGGAGAAGAAAAAGTTTATTTTGGCTCATGATTTCAGACGTTCAGTCCATGGTTGGCCAACTTCATAGGTATGGCCTGAGGTGAGGTGGTACCACATGGTGGAAGGGCATGGCAGAGGAAAGCAGCTCAAGACATGGCAAACGGGAAACACAGAACTCTGCTAATCAGGAACAAAAAATAAACCCCAGTAGTCTACCTCCTCCAGCCACACTCTACCTATCTATAGTTACTACCGAACTAATCCCTATCAGTGGATCAATCCAATGATTAGGTCACAGACAAACCATTCCACCTCTGAACATTCCTGTATTAGCTCACACATGAGCTTGTGGAGGAACTTCATATCCAAATCACGACACTAAAAAATCAGAAGAAAAGAAATAATAAACACTAGAATAGAAGAAAATTAAATAGAAAATGAAACACAATGGAGAAAATGAAGAAAACCAAGGGCTGTTCTTTGAAAATGTCAATGAAACTGACAAATCTTTACAAAGATTTTACAAATCTGTAGAAAACAAGCCAAAACTCAAAGAAAATTAGAAGAGTCGTAACGCCAAACTCAGGAATGAAAAAGAGAGTATCATTAATGACCTTTCAGAAATAAAATGTTTAATTGAATACTATGAACAATTCCATGCTAATAAATTTACTATCCTAGATGAAATTGACATATTCCTATGAACAAACAAATTACCATGACTGATACAAGAAGAAACAGAACATGAGATAAGGAAAAAAAATAGAGTAGAAGAGGAAATACTTTCAACTGAGGCCAAATATTACCAAGATCACAAAAAACAATGTCATTGCAATACAACTAAAAACCAAAGAAAGGGATTGATGGGGCAGTCATGTTGTGGAGCTCACTGAAATATACTGAGTCTTAATTGTGGTCATGCTTTTATAATATATATCATATCATGTCATTTATTAGTATATTTAAGAATGCCAACCTCACAAAAATTTATACTCTAATAGATTCTTGTGTGTAAATTATCCTTCAATACAGCTGACAAAGAAGCACACACACACACACACACACACACACACACACACATGCACACACATGCACAGAGATAATATTTCACATCCAGCAGAATAGCTATTTAAAAAATACAAGGACTGTTAAAAATGTGGAGCAACCAGAATAAGTATAAGTTGCTATTAGGAATTTAAATTTAGAAAACTTTTTGTTTACAAATGTTTTGTTTAGCATTAGTACTAATGCTAAATTTAACATATCCTAAAACTTAGGAAATCCATACCTAGGCATATGCAAAATATGTATGTACATGTATAACCAAATAAAATTTTTAATAGTATTCAAATAAATAAAACAAGTATAAATTCCAAATGTACATAATCAATATAGATAGATAAGTCACTATGAATTTGTACAACTAAATAGTTTTGAGCCATGAAATATACAGCTACATTCAATAATATGGAAAAAAATCTCAAAACAGAATACCATACAAAAGAAGCTAGGCATAAAAAACAAACAAACAAACAACAACAACAACAACAACAAAAATCCAGTGTTTGATTCCACTTCTTTAAACTTCAAAAATGGATCAAGATACTCTGGGTCTTCCATTGGGATGAAAACAAAAGAATGCACTATTTATCCTTGTCTAGAGGTTGCCAACCACATTGATTTCTGTGTCACCTAACTCAGCACTGATGAGATGTGTGTCATAGTTTGGTTGCCATTTAAAACAGTTGAACATGGCAGCATATAATAGTTGCAGTTTTGCACACAAATTCCAGATAGAGCAAGAAAGTTTTGAGAGATACTAGAATTTCTAAATGGTGGATTGATGAATATCTTTCCCTCCAAAAATCCATAACACAAAGAGGGATATGTGGTGGTTCTTTCAAATGCCCAAATCTTGGCAAAAGATTACAAGACAAACAAAGAAACAGGGAAATATGGATAAGTCAAAAGAACTTAATAAGACACCAGAAACTTGTAGTAAAGAGACATTGATCTGTGAGATGCCTCACAATTTTAAATATCTTAAAGGTGCTCAGTTGGCAAAAAGAGAACACAAATAGATAACTGAATAAAACCAGGAAAAATGCATAAACAAAATGAGAATTTATCAGCAAACTATGAAAAAGAAACAAAAAGAGGTTCTAGAGCTGAAAATACAATAATTGAACTAAAAACTCACAAGACAGACTCACAGCAATTTACTTAGGCAGAATAAAGAGTCAGCAGACTTGAAGAAAGGTAATTTTGAAATCTCTGTGTCAGAGGACCAAATCAAAAAAGAGAATTTTAAAAACTTCAGACAGCCTAGGGAAACTTTAGGATAATAAATATATACATTATATAAATCACCAAAGGGAATAAGAAAAGGAAATGGAAAAGAAACATTCTGCTTCCTTTAGCTAAAGAAAAGCAAGTTCGGTGGAAACTTCAGGTTTGGCAGAAAACTTCCCAAATGTAAGGAAAGGAATGGATTTCTTTTTTATTTTTATTTTTTATTAGAGAGAGAGAGAGATAGAAATTTGTTACAATATTTATTTTTTAGTTTTTGGTGGACACAACATCTTTATTTTATTTGTATGTGGTGCTGAGGATCAAACCCAGCGCCCCTCACTACCTCTTGAGCCACATCCCCAGCCCAGAAATGGACTTCTAAAGCCAAGAAGCTACTGTAACTAGAATAAACTTCAAAAGAACAGACTGATACATATTATGATCAAATTTCCTTAAGAGATAGAAAAAGACTGACCTTGGAGAGTAGCAAGAGAAAAATGACTCATCAGCTATATAAGGCAGCTTCCATAGTATTACTACCATTTTCTCACCAGAAACCAAGAGAAACAAAAGTTTTCTAAATTTAAATCTCAAATCAATAACTTAATATTATTGATTTCTAAATTTAAATTTAAATTAATAATAGCAACTTATATTTATTCTGGAAGCCAAATGGACAATGTTTACACATTCAAAGGGCTGAAAGAAAACTGTCAACAGAAACTATCATGTGTGGTATAACTAAAGAAGAAACTGAGATTGCCAAACAAAATAGAGGGAGTCCCTTATCGCTGTACTTGCTCTACAAACTCAACCCTCAATAAGCAAAAAGAAGGAAATAATAGCCAGGTGCAGTGGTGCACACCTGTAATCCCAGCGGCTCAGGAGGCAGAGGCAGGAGGCAGAGGCAGGAGGATCGGGAGTTCAAAGCCAGCCTCAGCAAAAGCAAGGCACTAAGCATTTCAGTGAGACCCTGTCTCTAAATAAAATACAAAATAGGGCTGGGGATGTGGCTCAGTGGTCGAGTGCCACTGAGTTCAATCCCCAGTATCCACCCCACCCTCCAAAAAAGAAGAAAATACTAAATATCAATGAAGATAAATAAAACTGAAAATATTTTTAAAATTAACAAAACAGAATTGACTTTTGTAAACACCAACAAAATTGAAAATCCCTTAGCTAGATTCAGAACAAAGAATATCCAAATACAAGTAACAGAAATCAGAAGTGAAAAGGGCATTGAAAATGATGTCACAAGAATACCAAGGAATACAAGAGAATGCTATGAACCCTTATACACCAACAAGTCATATGACCCTGAAGAAATGGATAAACTCCTATAGACATATAACCTACCGAGACTTATTGTAGAGGAAATAGAAAATCCAAACAGACCAATAAGTAGTATGGAGATTGAATCAAGAATTGAAGATCTCTGAACTGAGAAAAGTCAAGGACCAGAAGCCTTCATTAAAGAAGTCTATCAAACATTTAAATAAAAACTAATACCAATCCTCTTCAATCTATTTAAAAAAATTGAAGCAGAGGGAATACCTCCAATTTCACCCCATGAGGCCAGCCTTTGTATGTTGCTAAACACAGACACTGAGACTCCAAATAATTGGAATCTACAAATACTGATCAACTTTGTTAGAAAAATCCTGAATTCTAAGAAACTAAATTCAATGGTATATTAAAGGGAATATGCCAGTGGGATTTATTTTCTTCAACGTGTAGATAATTCAACTATGAAAATCAATCAACATAATGTACCAAATTAACAGAACAAAGGACAAAAAACATGTGATCAGAAAAGCACTTGGCAAGATGCAACTTTCTTGAATGATAAAAAAAAAAAACCTTCTCAATAATAGAAATACCAGTAACCATTGTATTTTACAAGTCCATGGTTAAAATCATCCTCAACATTCAAAGATTTAAGCGTTTCCTCTAATATCAGGAAAAAAGGAAAGATATCTATTCTCATCATTTCTACTTAGTATTGGAGGTCCTAGCTAGAGCAAGTAAGCAAGAAAAAGAAAAAGAAGTGCATCCAATTTGGAAAGGAGGAAGTGAGATTATCCAGTTCATTAATGACATGGTTTTATATGTTAAAAAACCCTAAAGATTGTAATAAATTCAACAAATTTGTAAGACACAAAACCACCACACACACACACACACACACACACACACACACACAACTCCATTGCATTTCTCTACACAAACAATAGTGTGTGCTCATAATGTTCTCTAATTCTTTATTTTTATGGAGTTGCTGGTTACAAAAAGAGCACTGATCACTTTGTGTAAATTCATTAATATTTTCACTTATTTGTGCCCTTTTATGCGTGCACATTAAAATTCAATGAAAGTCTGCTTAAAATAAAAAATACTTAAGAAATCATTTTATTTGCATCACTGAAGTCATTATATTAATAAATTTGCATATTTTCAATTTTTTCTCCTAAGACAAAGAGACAAAGATATATAATTACTCACAGGTTAAGATATTATTGAATAATTCTAGTTACCCATTTTCTATTTAGAGGAGACCACATATCACTCATGTCTAGATCCTTTCTGGGTTTGTTTCTCCAGAAATAAATCACCTGCTTCTGGAGAGCTCAGGGAATTTTAATTGCCTGACTACATGATGGAGATAGGGTAGGGGAGTGTGAGGAGGGTGAAACCCTATATTTCTTATTATGCCTTAGATTCACTTTTAGGTACATTTCTTATTTGAGTTTTTACTTTTTTTCCTTCTATGCTTGACTTCCCTAGTGCCAGGTGGTTTCAATTCTTGTAAATTTTCTTGAATAATTCTGGGTAAGTCACTTGCTCTTTGGCAGTACTAACAGCTGTGAAAAACTTAGGAAAAGAAATCTCCCAATTCAGCTAAATCATTTATCACTCCTCCAATCTGTTGGTTTTAAAATGCCTCTTAATTTCAGTGTATTGTCTTTAATGTGGTTTTAGAGCAAAATTCAAGAGGTGAGGATATAATAGCACCTTCAAAATGGAAGTTTCCTGCCCTATAATTTGAAATGAAATGCATTGAAATAACAATTCAGTTTACCAAAATTCAATTTAAAAACAATATTTTGAAACATATATGATATAATTCCTAGAAGTGTGCAAGGCAATGGGTTCAGGGATACCTATGGTTTTGATTTTAAAGAACGTGGTTTTTTTCCTCAATACAATGAAGGGAAAAATAAAAGCATCAAACAATTAGTTATATTCAAAATCATGTGATAGGACCAGGTTCAACTATCAATAAAACAAGTAACAAAGATTCTGGTCACTGACCCAATAGTCTAAATGGCCTTCTATGATTTAATTGTTCTCTGTTGTAGATCATAGTTTATTTTCGTAAAAATCAAAATAAAGCTTGATTAATACATACATGTTTTGTAGAATATCTTTAGTCTAAAACAATTACAAGTTAGCCAAGCAATTTTTCTACATAGCTTATCCATAAATGGTGAAAAGATGGAGATAGTATATTGTTCAAAAAAAAGAAAGGCCTTGGGCAACATGATGAGAATAAACCTCATGTGACATTAATTCTTCTCATTTTTCTCATTGAGAGCATTGATAGTCAATTTACCACATTTTAAGACTGTAAGTTCCTATTAGGGTATATCAGTAGTCATCTTACTTTTTATTCAGAAACAATTCTAATCTGATTTTTGAGATTCACAGGAAATTATGTGAATTAGTCTGATTTGTGGAATCTTCCTGAATTGGAAAAAATAGAAAAGCTCCCTTTTCTAATATGGACTAAGGTTATCATATCTAATATATTTTTAACAGAATTGTATTTATGTAGGCACAAAAAGATAAATTATATAAATAAACCTAACAATATGCTAATAATATAATTTGACTATTTACCAGAAGCAATCTCAAAATCAAAGGTAAAGTATTTTTAGATAGATGAGTTTGTTCCTCTATTAATTTTCACTGGAACATAGAAAACAAAATTTAAATATAAGACCAAATCAGACTGATTAAAAAAATAGCTAAAAACAGCCAAGCATGGTGGCACATGCCTGTCATCCCAATGAGTTGGAAGACTGAGGCGGGGGGATCACAAGTCAGCCTCTTACAGGTCAGCCTCTGCAATTTCGTGAGAATAAATAAAGGTGGGGGCAAATAAAAAATAAAATAATATATAAAAAAGGCTGGGGATAGTGATGCAGCTCAAAAGTAGAGCATTCCTGGGTTCAATCCCAGTAAACACACACACACACACACACACACACACACACACACACACACACAGAATAATAATAATAAGAAATAAAACCAAAAAACAGATTAATAATTAAACAAAAACAAGAAAAATATAAAATTGAGTACATTTTATGTGACCAGCATTATGCTCGATAATAGACATACAGAGGTGATTAAGAATCTGTCCTTTATGTACAGAATCATGTAAAATGTAAAGAAGAGAAAGTATGATACCTTGGGATTGTTTTACTCAGTTATGGGGAGCCAGAAAACTTCTTGGATCAGATGATACCAAGTAAAACTTATGAAAGATGAGTGATAGCCAGGTTATATAATGAAAAGAAATGCAAGAGAGGAGTAATTTTGAACAAAAATATGGAAACATATAAAGTATCAATGGAAAGTATGTGACAAAAGACTATTCGATAAAGCTGCCTATTGGATTTTATTTCATGGAAGCAGTATTTATTATTTGCCTAACACCTGTCAGCGTACGTGCCAGGTAACAAACATAGAGGTGAATAGGATAAACATGCTCTCTGCCCTCATAGGGCTCACTAACTACCTAACCCAGAACATCTTCTTTGTTAAGAAATTTAGTTTTCTCCATGAGTTTTCACAAATCTACTTTTTCTAGTGATGAGTTAATATTTGTTTGATAAAGTAGCATGTTGAGGAAAAGATAATTATCACCATCATAGAGGATTAGAAACATGATTTAGTCATTGCAATTTTTAAAGATTCATCTAATAATAAAAATGGTCTTAAGGTGATAGAAGGATGAAGAAAATTAGGAAGATCTCTGATTCAGTATTGTTTTCAATGAAATCTCACATTTTCTCAAAACTATATCCAAAAAAATGTAATAGCAACATGTCACTTAGAAATATTTATAATTCATTACTATAAATAACTACTCTCTATAAAGTCTGGAGAAATTCCTATATTGGATAATTATTGATTATGTATTATTTCCACTGTCAAACTAAGCTTATTCTATAACAACCAATTTGGCAAACAATGTGATTATGAACATTGAGTAATAACTGAAAATTAGAATGGTATCAATCACTGCTTTTGAAACAAAAAGGAAAATTGACAAAGTTGACTTTGATATTTTACTGATGCATACTTTATTGATGCATATACTGTTATGCATAACTCAAGAACATCCTTAATCTGGGTGAAGTTTGTGAGTTTAAGTTTCAAAGCAGGTCTGTATAGCAATCCAACTTGTATAGCTTTTACTTATAATAACTTCCTTAGGACTCTTGATTAAGTCAACTTTGATTGCTAGAATCAGATTTTGATTAAATGGCAAACAGAGGTTAAAAAATAACAATTGTATCTTAATAGTGGTATGTATGTGAATATAGACACCTTGGATAAAATAAGTATAGTGAGTTGAAAATAAATTACTACTAAAAGTTAAATTGATTTTATATTTACATCGAGTTATTAAAAGTCACAACTTTTTTTTCAGAAAAGTGAAAACCACTTCTGGCTCAGCCAAAACTAACATTTATTGAGGCACACAGATTCATTAAGTCACAAAATAGCATGTCACATGACAGAAAAACATACAGACTTAACTTTGGTGGCATGTACAGCAAATGACTGCAATAAGCCAGGAGAAGCAGTCAGTGTGGTGCTGCTGGGATAAATATTCATGGATGCAAGATACTAAAACTAGAGCAGTAAGCTCTCTTGCTGCCACTTGAGTTTTGCCATGTCTTCATTGCCTGCAAATGTACATGTTGAAAAATTCAGACTGTACCTGAAAAAGAAATGTGGTCTTGTCATCTGTCCACCCTCTGTCTTACCCATTACAGCATATATTATCTTGTCATTTGCCCTATCAGTTCTTCATCTTCTCTTTATTATCTTGTTTGAATACAAATGTCATATATTATGTGCCTATATTAAATTGCAACCTGAAAAAAAATCAGTGTTTATCAGACTAGCAGGTAAATGAGACTTCTTTGCTATAGTTAAAGGAGGGACGTGATGTCATTACATAAATTGCAATCCAAAGTTACTTGTGGACAGGGCTTTTTAAAATTATTATTATTGTTCCTGATTTACTGACTCTGTAAAAGCATACTAACATATTTATCACCCAGAGGAAAGTGTCCTTGCTGATTAGAAAATAGCAGAAATACTGTATTAAAAAAAACTATCCTCAAATATTTGAAAGTACATTTAAAATTTTGTTGTGCTTTGAAAAATTCTGGAGTGTTGGGATGAGGTAATATGAGTCCACATAAAACTTGCCCCAAAGTGCTCAAGAACTCTCAGTGGAACCTTATATCATTCAGACCCATACCAAAGATAATGTACAAGAAATTTAAATATGACTTCCACATCCCCACAAAAATTTGTAAAATGGGATAGAATGCATACGCACACACATATACACACAAAGACAACAACTTTTGTATAGAAGGGGGGAGACTCTAGTATATGCTTATGTACTAAATCTATAGCATAGATATAAAAATATTGTATTAAAATTTAAATATGAAAAATTTAAAAAGAACCCTAGGCGAATTCTGGAGACAGAATGTAGTGTAACTGGTTAGCTACCACTAAAACAACTAGACAGTCTCAAAAATAATTAGCATAGATGTGTTTCCCTACCATGTAGTCACCTAATGTGACTTAGTGTCTCCAAAGATTAATATAATCCTTATGTGTACCATGTAAAAGATACATTGCCCACCAATAATCAATTCGAACTGAGGAAACATTTATAAAATGCAAAAGTTAAGAAGAATGTTAGAAGTAATTTAGTGCAAGCTTTTTGATTTCTTAAGAAAAAATACTGATGACCAAGGAAGTTGAGTGTTTAGACCAAAGTCATATGCTAAATAAATTGTAATTAATCAGAAATCTCAAGGATTGATTAAAAAAAGACTTTAGCGATTTAGTATATTACTAGTTTCCCATGTTCATTCTGTACATTTTAAACTACATACCGGATCCTTTACTAGTGTAGAATTATTTTCCAAAATTCTTAAAGTATTAAATCAGCTATAAGGTGGTGAGGTACAAATGGTCACAAATTAAAAAAAAAAAAAAACAAGACTTTGATTCCAAAATTGAGGCTTGGTCCAGCTCAGTAGGACACATATGGATCTGTGGAAAACATTTGACAATTTGAGCACATTTTCACTGTTTCATTTTATTTACCCTAGAATTTTCCTAGATCTGGCTCTGATTAAAGAAGGCATGTAGAGGGGCATCTGGAGAGTCCAATTCAAAAATGAAAAACATAATTCTCTTTCTCCTCTAATTCAAATTTCACTGTTAGATCAAAGGACATTCCAATTATGAGTATAAGGAGAATTTAGCAAATAACTACACTACAGGTTTTTAACTCCTTTTTTAAATTTAACACAAATTCTTCTATTATTGCAGAGAAAAGCATGGTCTTCTCCCTTTGTTTTATCTTCATTTTATTTGTTAAGCTTGCCAAGTTGCAGTAATAATCCTAGAAGCTACATGAAAGACACTAAATTATTCCACAAAGGAATGGAAGAATTACAAGTTCTGGAGAGGGGTAGAGATAACAATTGCACAAAATGTGAATGAAGTTAATGCCACTGAACTGTACACTTATAAAATGGTTAAATGATAATTATTAGTTTATGCATATTTTATCACAATAAAAATTGTGCTAAAAGAATAATAGTTTTGTATTTTAAAACTCACTAATTCTAATAGCCATTAAAGTGGATGCAACCCTTTAGCAAAATGGATTATATAAATCATCTGTTTCACGGATGAAGGAATGAGATACAGTGTAATAACGCCTGTAAAACCCCAGAAAAGCATCAGGAAAGATTAGAACACAGATTCTTGCTTTCCTCTCGTCATAAGAAAACATGCTCATAGCCAAAAATGTTATGACTTACCTATTAAAAAATCTGTTTTTGTCTGGCTTTTCTCTTTAGACCACAAGGCAGGACCCCTATCCACCTCCTCCCCATTCTCATTTCATAGTTCTGAAAAATCCATTCAGACCTATCCTCTCAGACACTGGAATTAATCCAGCCCTTTCCTAGTCTCATACCCACCCTTTCCCATTCTCCTCAAGACAAATTGCTTCAGGCTTCTTCTGCCTAGACTAATCTATAAATCATATCATCATCAGTTATGAATGAACAATGGTACAATAATGTTATTCCTTCCATAAAATGTTTTTTTCTTCTTCCAAGGCTCTCAATATTTTGATTTTGAAGAATCAATTACTTTGGGGATTCTCTTTGTTGAGCCAATCTTCTCAGGGTGAGATGATCTATACATAAGATTTGACATCCCCCTTCAGTTAGGTGACTTTCTACTCTACTAGACCTTAGACTCAAAGTTGAGGTTCCAGACTGAACAAGTGTTTTTCTGTATTTTCTCCATGAGAAAAGAGAATCTGAAAAGAGCCAGGAAACTAACTAGAATCCTAACTGGCATCTATTTCGTAGCTCTCTCAGCTGCATGATATATATCCAAGAATTCTCATCTTTATGAAACTCTGAAATGAAACTCGTGGAATTTTGCATCTACATATGCATCCGTTTGGAGATCACAATGCTCAGCCTGAAGCACAGCTCTAGGAAGAAGAAACAAGTCCATAGGGAAGAGGAGGCAAAGGAGAATGGAGATGCAAAGTAGTAAAGGCTAAAGAAAATAGGAGAGGAAAGGAAGATGATAGATAAAAAGAGAAGAAAGACATGGAGAGAAGAGGAGAGGTACATGCAGACAAGGAGAAGGCAAGAAGAAAAGTCCAAGAATTTCATTAATAATATAGAAAATTACTTCATATATAGTTTTTCTGAATTTTGCTTTACAGACAATAGGTTGATTTTTTTGTTGTTGTTTTAGTGTATGCTCAGCAAATGTGGGGTATGTCTTTTCTTCTCAGGCTAACATCTGTAAGCTTACAGTTTTCTGGGATGTGTAACTGGTCACTTCATTTGTCATAGTCTTTATTGAGATGAATAAGTGGGTATAAGTAACACTCCATAATACTTTCTGATGGACCTCTTTTATGTCCTTATAATCAAATCATTATGGATGTGGCAAAAGAACAGCTCATCTTATATTGCATTCCAGCCCAGAACAAAGAGCATGTCTACAAAAAATCCAGTTCATTTTTGTAACTAGTGCATTACTATAATGAATTACAGAATCAAATCAGGAATTCAATCACTTTTATATAACTTAAAAAACTTACCAAGTTTTATACAATTCTAATCATTTTAATTGTTCATCCTTTATTTGGTGTTTTTTTTCTAATTGCTCTATTTAGTATTTCTGTTTTATTAAGTACCATGACAGAAGCAGCAGCAGCATGAGGTCCATACTTCATCCACCTGTGCTTTGCAAAACCCCATGTTTATTCCAAGAACAATTGCATCTCTGAAAGAACAAAGTCAACTGGCTATTAGGCTGTAACTGTGATATCGAAAATAATTAGTACTCTTGAGGAAAAAAATATCATAATAAATTAAAAAGGAAAAATTTTATTGGCATGAAATGGTTTGAGTTTTAGAAAAAAATATTTTAGAGAAGATATCCAATAAACTAAATAATAAACATTCACTAAAACAAGTTTGAGGAAATGTAATCTTTGTTTTGGGGGGTTAATTAAAGTAGATTATAATAAATATGACAAGGGCAGTTGGTCTGCACAGCCAAATAATTTATCTTTTAAAAATCTTTTCAATATTTTGTAAGCATGGTATTTTATAGATGAAAAAAGAATCTGCTGGTAAGTTTATAATCAATTTAGTTGACTGCTTTGGCTCTCTTGAATCACAGTGTTTTGGACCTTAAGAGGTAGCACTTAGGATAAAGTACTTCCTTTCTCCTTTTCAAAACAACATTCAATGTCCCCACCATTCTGTGTACTGTAGAAAAGTCATATCACATTGTTCCAGTCAGCGAACTTGTTGTGTGTCAAATATGTATTCTTACAATGGGAGATGATCAAAGTGGAATTTATATTTGAGCAGATGCTAGTTTTCAGTGTCGTACAGAACTATATCATCAAGAATTCAACTAAAAGAGGAAAAGCACCAGACATAGAGAAATATTTGGAAGGTGTTTTACAATTATCTAAATATTGATCTGCAGCTTCTTTTTCTTTACCAAAAATATACTATGTTAAAGGTTTGATCCCTAGGGCGGTGTTATTTGAAGGTAGGGGAACCTTTAAGAGGTAAGGCCTAAGGGGAGGTCTTTAGGTGTCCTTAAAGGGGCCTGGGAGATGGCTGGCTTCTATTGGGCTCTTTTGCTGCCTGGACATGAGATGAACAGTTTTGCTCATCTGTATGCTCCCACCTTGATATGCTGCCCCTGCTACAGGTCTAAAAGCAATGGATTCAACTGATTATGGACTGAAATGTCCAAAACTATGAGCCAAAATAAACCATTTTTCTTTATAAGTAGATTATCTCAGGCATTTGTTACAGTAATGAGAAGGTAACAAACAGTATATTTTACTTAATCAAGTTTTTCATGAATACTGTCACAAAAACAACTCATCTCCCTAACCAAAAAATCATTTCCTACTTCATGAAAAGCTGTTTATTCAAAGTCTACATTATTACAAAACTATAAACATGGTAGATGAGTCATCTAAAAGGAGACTCACACAAATACTGACTTTAATTTCATAGAGACTTATTTAGAACAACTAATTTAGATACTTAATATAGATTTATCCGAGGACACTAAATAGCTTATTTATAAAGTTAGCATCTATTTATCAAAAGATATTGGTTATTAAAACATTTGAGAAATCCACTCAACAAGGGAGGAAACAGTAGGAAAATAATTCAAGCTTTGCTATTGCATATTTCATCTGTTATTATGATTTGGATATAAAGTGTCCTCCAAAGATTCGTGTGTTGAAGGCTTGTTCTGCAGTCCACAAATGTCCAAAGGTGGGGTTCTGGTAAGTGACTGGATCATGAGGGTACTAACCTCATCAAAGGACTAATCCATGATGGCTGAGTGGACTATGAAGAGGTAGTGGAAACTATAGGAGGCAGTGCCCAACTGGAGGGAGTAAGTTACTGGGAGCTTACTGAGCCTTCCTCTCCCTCTTCTCTCTCCCCTCTCCCTCTCTTTCTCCCCCACTTCCTCTCTCTCTTTTTCTCTCACTTTCTCCCTCTCTCTGATTTCTGGTTGCCATGAGCTGAGCAACTTCGCTCTGCTCCAGCCTTCCACCATGATGTACTCCTTCACTTCAGGCCCAAAACAACAGAGCTGGCCAACCATGGACTAAAACCTTTAAAATGAGTCAAAATAAATCCTTCCTCTTCTAAATTGTTTTTGTCAGGTATTTGGGGAACCACAATGAAAGTTAACTAACACAGCCACTATATATATATCTCCTTGGGAAAAATCATTTTACCAATCCAGGGCCCTTCAATTACTTCATCTATAAACTATATATGTTAGACAAATAATGTGAGCAACATGAATCCACACAAAGTTCTGTAGAAAAAAATGTTTAATAAGGAAACCCTCCTTGAAAATATATAGCATGTATTACTATAACATAGTAATAATTCAGTAAAGTCCTTCAAGAAAGTTACTCATAGAAAATATATAGCATGTATTACTATAACATAGTAATAATTCAGTAAAGTCCTTCAAGAAAGTTACTCATATAATATTCTGTTTCTACAGTTATTTGATCTGCAGTTTTCCTCAAGAAAAGACTGTAAGTATCCAAAAAAAATACTTCTGGATTTAAAATAAAGTGGATAAGAGAATCAGCACATTTCTAGCTCTAAAATTTTACAATTTAGAAGTTATACCACTGAAATACCATACTCTTGATTATAAAAATATAACATTATAATTTTAAAATAACCTTAGGAATTAGTCAAAATGATTATGTATGTAAAATCCAAATGATTAAAATCAAAATTAATTCTAATCATATACTTTCAGTTTTGATAAACTTGAATTTGAAGGTTTTCAACATAATATTTTCATTGGATAGCTCATTGGGTGACACAAACCAAGGCATAAAACACACATCCACTTAAAATCAGGATTTGGGGGTTAATAATAAAATGTAGTTTAGAATTGTTTTTGCAAAGAAAAGAAGTGAAGAAATTCTTCATGTAGTACCAAAGTAAAACATTAAATTATATATTATACTTATTAGAGAGTTTTTTTTCTTTAAGAAATTTACCAAACATTCAAAATTTCTCTTTCTTATATTCTTTCCCACAGTTTGCCCTCTGTGAATATACTGTTGCTGGTACATGAATCAAAATATCCCTATTAGACATTTATACTACTGGTCCTTAATTATAGAGCACAGATTCCACTGAGAAGAGATTTCTGGGTGCTAAAAGCTAATCAGATAATCTCAGAAAGTCCTTTCTGACTGTCATTTAACACTTAATCATGCATTAACCATAAATTAAACATTCGGCTTCTGCCAGCCCTAGAGTAGTTTGGAGGTGCAAGCTTGCTATTTACAATTTTGACCTGTTCACAGCAGTCTAGCCCACTTAAAGAAAACAAAGTTTACATGATTTATACTTAAATGAAGGTCAATGTAAATTTTTTCAGGGGGTACTAGGGATTAAAATCAGGAGCACTCTACCACTGTGCTACTTTCCCAGTAATTTTTATTTTATATTTTGAGACGGGTTCTCACTAGATTACTGAGGCTGACCTCGAATTTTCTATCCTCTTGCCTCAGCTTCCTCAGTTGCTGAAATTACAGATATGTACCTAGCTTGGTTAATGTAAATTGAAACCGGTCCTTTAGACACTCACTGACAGTAGATTCTAGACATCTGTATATATCATCCTTCAGTAATCCTAAACTCTCTTCCTGATCAATCAAAAATCAAAACTCCCACATCCAAGCTCCTTTCTTGTGTCCTTAACTAGGCTAGAAGACTCAACTATGCTGAAGTGATAATGCTCCAAGAGATATCATGAAGAAAACTTAAGAGTCAACCGCTGAATCCATGGGTATCATAACAGACTGGTTGACTCTTTAAGAGCCACATTCAGGAACTAGCTAAATTTCCAATAATCTGGTAGAGCCTCATATTTAAGCACATTCAAATAACCTGGTTTTATTTTTTTGACAGTTGCACATTCCAATAAATCCCATTACTTGGTGAATAAATCTTTATTTTTTGAATTACATAAGAAATTGGAGTGTACTTTTGTTGTAATAGTGGTAGAGGTAAGAGTAGGAAAGGTAGGAGGAACATCAGAATCATTGAAATCAACTGACTTGTTTAGAGACAAAAAAAATTCTTGATTCTTTTTGCACTATCAATTCTTGATTCTTTTTGCACTATCTACTTTGACTCCAATCTTTTAACATATACCTCCTTCTTTCTTATCCCCACAAGAGCCTCATAACCATCAATGCCATTTGAATATTATTATCATATTTTTTTATTTAATCATTCTTTTCTTTACTCTCCTACCCCAGTTGGAAACTTATCGTTTCATGCCTGAGTAATAGTCATAGATCCCTCAATTTTCTCCATGAGGCCAAATTCTCCAACCTTTGACTCAGCTATTGATAAGTTATTCTTTAAATGTTTCTTTTTTCATCATGCCATTTCTATAATCAGACAACTGAAAGTTTTATTGATTAATATGTGTAAATTAATACATGTAAAATTTCTATGTGTAAATGACATATAATAATGATTATTATATATTATTATTATATATCAAATGATATATAATAATCATTATTATATGTCATTTACACATAGAAAAAATATTAAAAAATAAATTCATACTAGTTTTAGTCATTCCTACCTTCTCTTTGCAGACTCTTCAAGTATTGTACCCTATCAATTATCCCATCTCTCTGTTCTGTTTCTTCCTCCTCTCTTTATAATGGTCTCTCCCAACTTGTAGGTCCAGTCAATTCACTCTCATCATTAAAAAGTCTTTCCCTGTTTCAGTCCTCACAAGACCCTAAGTAACTTGTCTAAACAAAACTCCATGTGCTTATTTGACATTTGTTACTCAGTCATTAACATTTGCTCCTATGATTCCACCAAAACTCTACAGCATACTCTACTGGAAAAGGTCACCATTTCTGATAAGTAGCTATCTAACATGGCCTCTCCATGGTCTCTTCCTCTTTGTGTCCTTGTACAATCTCCTCCCCCCAGTATGACATTCTTCTAACCAACAGAATACTGCAGAGGTGATGGGTTTTCTCTTCCATAATTAGGTTTCAAAAGATCATAATTACTATCAGATTGTTGCTTTTATGGCTTCCATGAAATGAAGCAAACAGCAACACTGAGAGGCCCATATGCAAGGAATTGACAACAACCTCTGACCTAGAAGAGAACTAGGCCTCAGATCAACAACTACCAAGGAACTAACTAACTATGCCCACAACTGTGTCAACTTGGAATTGAGTTCTTCCCCAGTTGAGCTTCCTTATGAAACCCAGGTTAGCTGACATCTTGACTGTTAAGACTCTGAAAAGAAGACCCATGTAAATTGTGTTCATATTCCTGATTCACAAACACTGTGAGAAAATTATTGGTGTGTTTTGAGCTGTTAAGTTTCACAGTGATTTTCTTTCATAGCAGTGGGCAACTTAACACACTATTGATTCTGCATTGCCACATTGATAAAAATCACCTAGATTTTACTTTGATGACTATTTTCTCTCTTTTTGAATTCCTTTTTCCCTTGATTGCCTTGTCTTCACTAATTCTTCATACTTGTGTTTCTTCATTTCAGAATATCCTGACCTTCATCTAGTGGATTCTTGCTGGTTGTATATACCAACAGTGGAGAAGGCTTAAGAGCTTGTTTTCTGTTCCCTTCTTCTCTCACACTATGTCTTGTCTTCTTAAAATCTCAGATTTCTACGTATTGAATTAATGTTTTCATTCTGAATACAAAATTAACATATCTATTTGCTCACTATATGTCAATGCTAGATATATCCACTTCAAATTTAATGTGTACAAAGTTAAGTACAGTATTAATCCCCCCACAAATATATTTTTAAACCATATCTGATTAGTCATCAAAGACTTCATCATTCTTTCTACTGTATTCAGATTTTTTCCTGCCATTCTTATTACCTCTGCTTGGTTATGGCCCACATTACCTCTTGCTTGAAATATTTTCATACTTCCTGACTAAATTCCTGTTTTCATAATTGCATAGTTTCATTTTTCAGTAGATTATGTTATCCAAAGACAAATCTCATCATGCTACAGCACATTATAAAATTCTTCAATGACTCTTAGCACCAATAGATAGAAGAATAGCTCTCTTAAATGAAAGACCCTCCTTGTCTGTTCTTAAGCTTTCCATTTTGCAACAACCCTCCATTATCTCTCTCCCTCTGGCTCACATCTGCCTCATACCATCAAGCCAGAAGACCATTTGTTATTTCTGCTATACATTCTATTCCCCCTCATATCCAATTACTTGAAAAACTTCTTGACCATCCATTTCTGCTACCCTAGAATAGGTAATATTTCTGCTACCCTAGAATAGGTAATATAATAGAAATTCAGTATCATTGAGTTAAATAAAAAATATGTGGGAATCAATAATCAATTCTATATACCAGAGACATACACAGCTCTGCCAAAACTATAATAATATAATAAAATATTTGAAAATAAAACTTTCCTGATGTACCATGCCCAGAATTCTGGATAAGAGCCATTAGCCCAGATAGGAGATTTGAGAAAACCCTTCTGAAAGAAGTTGTCACCAGTTAAAACAAACATGACTGAGCAGGATCATTTAAATATTATAAGCAGTTTAGGACTTAAGTCTCATTCTTGCAAGTCCCTGTCTTCTATCTCCTGAATTGGCTGGACATTCTTTTCATTTATTTTCCTTTATTATGTTTCCATTGCTTAATTTGCATACTCAAGTAATCACCCTTTGTTTGAATGACTATATTCTTTATTTGTGAACTTTTAAAAGCTGGGATCATATATGAATTATCTCTGTTGCTTCAGCAACTAATATGATTTTGATCATTTATGAATACTCAATAATTTCTTCTTTTATTTAAAGTCAGGTTCATGGAGGTTTTATAATTTATATCAAGTAAAATAAAATTTATATACAGTTAAATGCATGTAATTTAGCTATACAATTCAATGAGTTTAATAGTAGCTTCTTGATTAAATTAATTTTATAATCCTTTATCATCTGTAATTTCTTAGACAATAGTTTATGGATCAAAGAGTAAGTTTCAACCACTCATAGTTTATATATACTTCAGGGACTAAAAAGTTTTAAATAAGTGAACAATCTCACCAAAATTTGTCCTTATTCATTATTCAGAGGGAAGAGAAATATCAAAACTTTTGTATCTGAAATAAAAGAAAAATATGTAGCAATGCAACTGTACACTGGCAACTTAAATCAAAAATAATTCTTGTATGTCCCAGAATCTACAATAGAAAAAATAAATATTAAAATTGAATTCTTTGGCATTTATAATTTTATGTAGTAATTTCATTGTAGCTTGCTTTAGAATAAAAATATCACTTACTTTCAGCTAACCACAAATTTAAAAATTATTCACA
Organism: Urocitellus parryii; assembly: GCF_045843805.1. Taxonomy (NCBI): domain Eukaryota; kingdom Metazoa; phylum Chordata; class Mammalia; order Rodentia; family Sciuridae; genus Urocitellus; species Urocitellus parryii. Next base: position 82,365,329 of record NC_135540.1, read on the forward strand.
AATAGGCATTTACCTATACCACAAATCACCTACTAAAATTTAGGCTGGGTTTTTGCCAATCTCTATGCCAATTAATTACCCAACAACAACTGGTTGGCCCTGAATCAAAGAAGCCTCATTGATATGCAAGATCACTCACATCAAAAAGAAGACAGGAAAATAACAATAAGATACTTAGATTAAGGAAAGCTGGTGGGAGAAGGAAACATATTTTCTTAATGTTTCTTGGATTCTTAAAATTACTAAGGATTACAGTCCCACTTGAATAATCAGAATTGGCACAATGACTCATCCTGCAGATGGATCCAGCCAACATCATCTAAAAGGAAAGCAAAGACCCGTAGCTGCCACACAGGTGTTTGGTACTGGGTTTGCCCTCAAACAGAAGGTAGTCTTGGGTGATGGTAGTGGAAGGAGAGAAATGAACTAGTGACATAAATCATAATTTTTCACAGTGATATGTGTGTCAAACTCCCATTCAAGATAAACGAACACTGGGAACCACTGTACTTTGTGCTGATGACTTTTCAATTTGCTATCCATTTTTGTTACAAAATGGAAGTTTTGACAAAAAAAAAAAATGGTATGGTGCTATCCTTCTATCCTGTGAGTTTTTATGGGGATGGGATTAAAATGTTCCATCTGACTATTTCTCCAACAGCATTATAAAATTCTCTCATTCTCACAGAACAGTATTGCTTACCTGAACTGTTCATGTTTCAAGTGAAGACACATTTTGACCAGAGCCTCTGATTCTAAACCCTACCTTGGCATTGAAAGGTATTTCATCATAATAAAATCACCAGAAACCACAAATAATTCATCAACTTTGACTTTTAAATCCAACTTACTCTAAGATGAAAACTAGAGAGGATATTTGGGTACAAGTATGTAGATATTTGAAAAATAACAAAAAAATACAAAGAAACTAAATATAAAGATGCATTCTGCAATTTATTTTAAATAAGAAAGTAAGTAATCTTCTATTATCAGCAACTTACTTCAATAAAGAAATTTTTAGGGAATTTTGAGACTGAAATCTTTTCAAAATAAGAGATAATGTGTCCCCCATTTGTCCCCATTTTTTTTCACAGTAATTGACATATAAGAAAAACTACATTCGAAAGCAAAAATGCTATAAGTACATTGAGTTAGTCAGCTTTCTGCACTGTGACAAAACACCTGAAATAAATTAACTTGTAAGGCAGACAGATTTATTTTGACTCACAGTTTCAGGGATTTCAATCCATGGTCACTTGGCATTGGCACTTTGGGCCTGTGGCGAGGCAGAATATCATAGCAATGAGTGCATACCAGAGTGAACTCACCTAGCTCATGCCCAGAAGCAAAGAGAGAGAATAGGGTCAGAGGTCCTAATGTCCACTCTCAGGGCACAATCCCAATTTCCTAGCTTCCTTCCACTAGGCCCCACCCCAGAAAGGTTCCACCATCTCTCAATAGCATCAAAAAGTGGTAACCAAATCTTTAACAAATGAATCTTTGGGTAACATTTAATATTCAAACCATTAAATGCATTTTTAAACAAAAAGAAGTACATGTTTCTTTGTATAGTGAGAAGGTAAAATTTACAATATGAATAAAAGACAAATGAAACAAAGTACAATATATTTTTCTGATAGCTATCTTTTGTTATCAGAAGATGTGTTTCATTCCATATTTACAAAGCTAAATATCCTATGCAGGTGAGTATCTCAACACACACACACATACACACACACATACACACACACACACACTCACACACAGAGTCTCAAAAGTGTATTGGAGTTATCTTTTACAACACAGAAACTTGGTTTTGGTTTTGGAGAAGTACATTTCTTAGCTTCTAAAACTCATTATTTCAAGGTTCCAATTCAGATACCGTAGGTTCCCTTGAAGAAAACTTCTGCCAAACATACAATTTAGGAATAGAAACTCCATTCTGGGATGATAACTGAGGTCTATTTATCCTTTCCACATCTTGCTTCAGGAATATCTTCCTTTTTTTTTTTTTTTTGTATGTGTGTTGATTCCTTGAATGCACAAAATAGTATCCATTCTTAAGGAGTCATATAGTAAATAAGAGAACATGCAAACATTAATATATAAATAATGATACACAAACTAGTTAGTATCATATAATAAGGTGGAATTATTAGGTAATTGGAGCAGGAAGAAGCTCAGATTAATTTTTTCACACAGCTCAAGAGAACAAGAGCCAAAATCAAAAAAAAAAGTTACACAACTCAGGATCCAAAATCATGCAGAGTAAGTATTAGAGAAATTAAGGCACATCCAAAGAACCAAAATGCTATAAATATCATGGGGCAGAGTGAGGAGGAAAATCACAGATTCAAGCACATCAAAGAAGGACACAGCAACCACGAGGATTAAGGCACTGTGTAAAACATACAGACACACACACACTGAAAGTTCAACCCTACTGAAATTCTGAGAAGAAGGTACATGAATCACAAAGAAGTGGATGACATACTTGGAATGAAACAGAGCCAGAGAGTAGAAAAGCAACTCCAGTTAAGGCAGGAACTGACAAGATGGCACAGAAAACAGTGACCCCACCAAAGAAGGAAAAAACGGCAACCTGGAACCAGAAAAGCATCCTACCCAGGGTGACTCAACAGGCCCAACAATGCCGAGGGGAGGCCCTTCAGCAGTCAATCTCAGGTGTCCTGACATTTTACTCAAATAAAACTTTCCCAATAAAGATCCCCTCCTTTTAAAAAAAAAAATTATTCTAGAAAAAGGTGAAAGTCAGATTTCAATGAGAATTTCTTCATGACTAAGGACAACTGCCCTCCTCTATCATAAATAGAAATGTGCATTTAGGTGAAATGGGACTGAGAATTTATTTGATGGCGGTTTTAAGTACTAGTTCTTGAAATTGTTACTGTCTTCTGATGTAGTCTGAGAAAGATATATTGAAGCTATAAGCTCTGACACCAGGGTGATTAGCAGCCATTACAGGCTGTTTTGGAGCATTCATAGGGGATCTTATTTCACACAAAACAATCTGCAAAGAAAATCACTAATAAGAATGATCTATTACTGAACACCTCATCACCTGAAAAAAGTCTCATGCTGACATTTTCATTCAATGATTCATTTAAAAGTTTCCAGATCTTCTAATGCCTATTTCTGTTATATTTTAAAATATCAAAATACTACTAGGAGAAATAAACCCCATAAAAAAAATCTATCTCTGAAATTAAATAACTGTTTGGAGTTTCTACTACAACAAAATAAAGTTAGCAAAATTTAGTAATAAATGAGCAAATTTCATCCATATGTCTTTCTTGTATAGTCAACTGTATAAATAATATTGCTATTAAAAATAAGATTAGGGGATGGGGATGTGGCTCAAGTGGTAAGCGCTCACCTGGCATGTGTGGGGGGCTGGGTTCGATCCTCAGCACCACATAAAAATAAAGTAAAAGATGTTGTGTCTACCGAAAACTGAAAAATAAATATTTTTAAAAATTCTCTCTCTCTCTCTCTCTTTAAAAAAAATAAGATTAGACCAGTCATAAAATAAATGGAATGAATGAACAATCACTGGGGAGATAAAGATAATTTAAATCATTGATTTCAAGATATTTTGCTTACAAAGGAAAATGAAGGCATTATTTTTTTCCCCCAGAATTACACTATGGGTCATATCATGGCTCCCTCTCCCTCATAAGAGGCCATCACCCATCTCTGCAATCCAACCTTTTTCTTCCCTCTGTAAAATCAATCCATTCTTGAAATGATCCTTCCATGTGAAATGATCCTTATGACAGAAAAACCAAGCTTTCTAGAAGTTAAGAATTTACCTCTAGTATCAGAATAGTGCTCAAGACCCATCCCTATCAGTTAGCAAATCAATAACTTTGGGAATATCACTTATATTTTTTGTGAGGACTAAATAAGATCAACATTGTTTTTTAAAACATCCAATAAATACGGGCTGTTATTATTACTAGGTACAGTGGGCTGGGAAAAAATAAGGATGAGACTTTGTGTTTTCTTTCTTAACTGATAAAAGATTTACACATGCAAAACAATATACAACTATGTGCAAATGGAGTAGATCAATGCAAAAAAGACAAGTGGGCAAATAAAGTCTTCTTAGATGGATGTGGTTACTTTTGGAGATTTTATTAAAGCTCATGGACACTTTACTACAGTTCATTGCCTCAAATCCATGGCATTTGGTTCTTGCTCTTGGGTTTCTCTGTTGACACAAAGACTTGAAAAGTTATTAGTCCTACTGAAATTTCATTCAGTTTGATCCCAAATAATAGGAATATACTATCTAGTAGAGCAAACTGACTGATGGGATATGGGAGTAGAAAAATTTTCCTCTCCTCATTAGATAAACTATATGTGGATTTAGAACCTTCATTGCCTCCCTGAAGAGGTCCTCCAAGTCCATGAACTCAGTTTGTCATGAAGTTATGATTGCTGTGGCAAAACACTTATTTATGTTATTTCTCCATCATCCTTGGTTACCATTTTCTCTCCCACCTCTTTTCTGGGATCACTGTGCCCCAAAAGGGTTAATACAGAGCTTTTGACTTAAATTAGGCTAAGACAGTGGAGAACAAGAGAGACCCCAGGAAGGAGATCCTCACAGTAATATTTTGAGTTTGAAATGCCTATCAGTCTAAAAGATTTATGGAACAGACTGATGATAGTAAGTGGGGTGGTGATAACCTTTGGCATTAGCTTGCAGTTAATTATTATGAAGTGTCAATGGAAAATAAGTCTGTAAATTATGTAGTGATGCTGTAAGTATATGTATACTCGGTATATGTGATAAACATTGTCAGTGTCCCATCCTTAATGTCCCAAATTTTCAGTGTGCTCTTCTATTTTCCCAAGTGACAGCATTTGCATCTTAAAGCCTAAATGCTTCCTTCCTCTGCCAATAATGGTGGAAACACTGCTGCCCATGTGCACAGCAATTTAAAAATGTCAAGCATAACACTTCTGCCAGAATTCTCAAATAAAGACTCAAGAAAGTGTACATAATTACTCCAGGTCACTTGTCTTCAGTTGGAATAAATTTATGGTGTGGATTTTAGTTTTGAAGAGATTGACTATGGGATGAAGCTCCAGATGCCGCCATGAAAATTGGCTTAAAAATGGACCTTCATTTTGCACATTTCCTTTCTTATTTGTGCAGTATTGTTTAAGTCAGCTTTTTCACCGCTGTAATTAAAAGATCCAACCAGAGTAATTGTAGAGAAGGAAAGGTTTATTTAGGGGCTCACGGTTTCAGAGGTCTCAGTCCATGGAAGGCAAGCTCCATTCCTTGGGGCTCCAAGTGAAGCAAAACATCATGGCTGAAGAGTGTGGTGGAAGAAAGCAGCTCACCTGATGACCAGAAAGTGGAGAGAGACTCCATTCACCCGTTATAAAATATATACACCAAAGGCACACTCCCAGTGAGCCAAACCCTACCTGCCTTCAATTTCCACCCAGTTAATCCCATCAGGGAAATCATTGATTGGATTAAGGTTCCAGTAAGCCGATTGTTTTTCCTCTTAACCTTCTTGTGTTGTCTCACACAAGAGCTTCTGGGGGACACCTCAAATCGAAACCATAGAAAGTATGTACTTCTTAAAAGAATATACACTCAATCCTGGTATCATGATCTACTTCTGGAAGAATACAAACTAACACGATCATTTTGGGGAATGTAGTGATTCTTAAGAATCCAGTATAGGATAGCTTCTTTTGATGGCCTTGGGTTACTTGTGCAAAATATGTTCTACAAATAATTTACTATCAATTAAATCTCACTGGGAAAGCCTGGAGGCATCCATATTGCTGATAGGATAATGCCATGGAACTGGGCTCCCTAATAGCTATACATCTTAATTATTATAACACAAATAATAACACACAGTGTCTCAGTGGGCTTCTTGGACTTTTTATAATCGCATAAACTGCAGATAGGAAGACTGATTCAGCCATATGCTGGAGAACTTGGAAAGTTGTCAGTTTCAAATAGAGTTAAGAATATGATAGAGTTTTTCAGTCCAAACTTTGTTGCAAGCTTTCCCGGTGCATGACCTTGTCATCTACCATAGCAATCATGCTAGAGGAATCCACGATGTATATGGAGGTAACATGGGGTTGCTGGAGAACCACTGTAGGAAAACTGCAATGCAGACATTGAGTCCTAGAGGAAGACCACAAGTTCTACATTCTAAAAAAGTTTTTATTATGCCTAGATATAGCACTTGATAATTACAGACTGTAATTTTTACAGGCAAAACCAACTTTACTAAGAAATAGAAATGAAAATAATTATGCTGGAGTTTGTTTTAAATTTTTATCAAAATATTCTTTAAGGTTCTTTTCTTGTTTTTTTTTTGTTTGTTTTGTTTTGTTTTGTTTTGTTTTTGAGGGGTGGGTGGGAAGAACAAGTGATACACATTTTCCAAATAGAGGCATAAGGTCTGTATAGTCTGTAAGTTATAAGCTAGAAGCTGGAGTTGTATTGTGGAATTAAAAGACATGGTTCCATAACATAACTTTAAATAGGGTAAAGCTTATAGAGAAATGACCTAGGAGATGCATTTATTTGTCAATTCTGCCACCCTTGCCCCCAAATTCTTATGTCTCCTGCTCCACAACTTCCTGCCTAGAACCTTCCTTTCCACCCATGATAACCATTTAGCTCCATCAGAGAACCCAGAAAGGTGAGCAGGAGTTGGAATTTTCCACTCAACACCAATAACAGTAGGTCCCGAATTCCCAGCTAGAACAATAATCATGGCCCTTGCACAGAGAGGTTATACAGATCAGAAAGGTAAATATTTCCAACTATCAAGTGCTTCCTGGGTTCATTAACACACTGACCATAATTGTAAAAATTTTGTTAGTCTAGAAAAAAGAGAATTATGCTACACACCATGAATATGTTTTTACTCAAGGAACTCAAACAATTGTCTAGCTTTTCTTACTAGGTCTGCTAACTTCGGCGTTATAATGAATATTAAAGGAGATATTACAGATATCCTGAAGAAAATAATATAAATTTATTATTGTCCACAATTTCTGCAATTAAGAAATGACTCAGATAGTACCAGACCCTCAGGAATATATCTGATTTACTTATGTACTTATTCCTTATTTTTTTAATTGGTGCATTATAATTCTACAGAATAGTGGAGTTCGTTGTGGTAAATTTGTATATGCACTTTAATTTTACTCCTTCTTCCTTCTCTCCTTCCTTTACTCTCTTCCTTTCTTCCCTCCCTCCTAATTCTTCCTATTAAATAAAAACAAAAAGGCATTTTTAACACCAATATACTAATATAGAATTTATTTCCAGTATGTTCTCTCTCCACTGGTCCCATTGATTCTTAGGGGAGGCAGGGTGAGGATAGAGAAATGACATAGGACACAAAGCAAACAAACAAACAAACAAGGAATCTTCCTTGCCACTCCCTTTTGAAAATGTTGGGGAGCAAAGGCTTCTATTTCCTTTTCAAGGTCATTTCATGTTGTCATTTGCTTACAGCATGATGGCCTCCTGTTCCCTGGTGCTTTCTTAAGTTTAAATTAGTTTTCTATAAAGAGGCTCTTGCACCTTGCAGGGGGAAAGCATTGTTTTTAATACACTTGTAACTAATGCTGCTGGTCCTTGGGGAGTTTCAAAGGACCTCAAAGGCAATAGTTCTCTACCCGGGAGCAAAGAAGCCATTACAGCTTGTACAGGAAGATTTAATAGGTGTCATAATTTATCATGTAAACCGAAAAGTGTTTCTTAATTAAGTGCGTACGTTAATGAATTTTTTAATTTGATCCCTGTAAGTACCTTGCTGTACTAATTGCAATATTCTACACATTAGTCATCCGCTGTTGCCCTTGGCTATTTTCTACCCTGAGAGGAAGAGAAAGAGAGCTTTTCAGTTAAAGTTCATTTAACTCTTTCCACCCAACAAATTAGATTTAGTCTTACTCACATTGGAGTGACAGCTGTGGTCGAAATTCACTGAGCTTTTAGAAGACTTGTGTGGGGGAACCAGCTTCAAATGGTGATATTTTTTCAAACAACAGGAAGCTGGGGTAACTGACCAGAAATAGGTCCACCCTTTCCCAAAGGAGTACTTCCTTCAGTTCTTCTGAAATGGAAGAGGTTTATAAGGGGTAAGATAGGGGGAGCAGGGGCTGCATATTTTCTTCTGTTCTACTGTGAGAAGTCCTATACAATGTAATTAAAGGGTTAAATTCACCTAATACTTCATGAATCCAAAAGAATCAAGGCAAAAACCTAAAACTCAAGTGTATGTACTTGACTGGATATTATATCTATAGCAAATGGTGCATTATTTGTAATAATAAGGAGCTTATGATAATAATGTGAAGTCCAAAGGCACAGTTATTATACATTATGGTAAAATATTATAACTAGGAAAAACTCTTTGCAGAGATAAATATTTGGAAACTAATGTGCTCAGTCATTATAGTGATTGCCTTCTGTTGATATGGTGATGGGTAATTTTTCTCTTTCTAGAATTCTATATTTTCCATTTATAATATATTGCTAATGTATTATCTGACCTCTTTTTAAAAACAGGCAAAATATTATTTTATGAGAAGACATCTGCTTTAGACTTTATTTTAGTTAGAGATACTCTTCATCTAAATATCTACTATATAGCTTTTAAATCTTTCATGTGTTCAAATTTGTCTATGATTGAGTAAAAACAAAAACCTACAGTTTCAAGGTGTTATTCGGGAAGAATTAAAACCAAAACCATCCAATTCATAGCTTTTCTCTTTAATTGGACACACTGGATTATTAAAGAGGAAATATTGTATTATAATAAGTTGTATTTGGTTTTAATATATTTAGAGACACATGATTCTTTTATATGCTACATGTAATAATTGATTTATAAGATTGAGCTGCATATAAAAATATACATATGAAGAAAATAAGAAGAATATCATTTAATTGACACAAGTATCAGTGCCTTAATTTTTATAAATTTATATTTTACAAAGAATTCTTATACTCAGGAGCACGCAATTTGAATCTTAACTCTAATATGTTTAGCTGTGGAATTTTTTTAAAGGCATTTAAATCGAGTCTCTGTTATGTCAAATGAATAGAACTGCTACAGAATGCCCAGCAAAATTTGAATTTCAGATAAACAATGAATAATTTTTAATGTAAATATATTGCTAGTGCTGTTTACTAAATCTGTCAACCCTACAAATGAAGGAATTAAGATGCACCAGAATCAACTAAATGATCTATTTTTTTATTTGTCTGTTTAATTTACATGTGCTACTCTAAAATTTTACACTTTAGGCATTGAAGTCCAGTAATCAAAAAATAAAAGATTATAGGACTCCAAAGGATTTTTTCATAAAGATTGAAAACTTGCATGTTCAGGAACTACTATTATAAAGCTGTATTTCTCACATTTAATGAACTTAAGAGTTCCTGGGGGACCTTTCAAAAAGATTCCTATTTGTAGTGTAGGTTGGGTTGAGATTCTGCATTTCTATCAAGTTCCGGAGTAATGTTGTTAATGTTAAACCAAATTTCAAGCAGCAAGAGAGTTTAGATGATCTGATTATCTCTGTTGAGTTTAGAATACGATTCTTTTTTATACACACTATTTCATATTATTAAAATTTTACTTTCACACAAATGATGACAATTTTTTTTTTAATTATAAGTCTTACCCAACTGAACTCAGATAATCCAGTATGGTATTAGAACATCAGATTTTCATTATAATTTTTGTCTTGACCAGGTAATAACAATATAAGTTATCAGAAACATCAGAACTATAATGGCGTTTTCATTTTTGAGATTTGTTTCTGATCCATTTATTCCTTTAATGAGTACTTTTGGAATTTTTTTTTAAGGGGAGAGAGAGAGAAGAGAGAGAGAGAGAGAGAGAGAGAGAGAGAGAGAGAGAGAATCTTTTTTTTTTTTTTCATAGATGGACACAACACAATTCCTTTATTTTTTTATGTGGTGCTGAGAATGGAACCCAGGTCCTGCCCGTGCTAGGCGAGCGCTCTACTGCTGACCCACAATCCCAGCCCCTACTTTTGGAATTTTTACTATAAAAGGCACTGTTGATCATCCAGGAAAACATCAGATAAGTCTATGAGTTTATTTAAAATTGGAAGTTGGTCTGTTTCTGACCTTGTAATCTCACAACTCTCTCCCCTCATCTTTATGGTTGACCTGCTCTCTCCTCAGATCCTTTGTAGTAAAGTTCCCTTTTCCTCTGAATCTTTACACAGTTGGCTCCTTCTCATATTTGAAGTCTCAAGTCATGTCTGCTCCCTAGATGTCTCTAAGTTTTCTATAGATCTATAGATCTATATCCATCTATGCATTATTTTCTCAATCCACCCCACAAGTGTGTGACACTTGTGAATAGCCACCATGTATGTCCTATTTGCTATGACACTCCATCAGTACTTGTGAAGTGGACATGTTACTTTTATAAAAATCTAAATCTATTTGTTGTGTTTTTATCGTGCTGGGGATTGAACCTAGGGCCTTGTGCATATGAGGCAAGCACTCTACCAACTGAGCTAGATCCCCAGCCCTAAAAATCTAAACCTAAATCAACTGAAATTTACACTTATGTATGTAGAAGTAGAACTTCAATAATATAACATTTTTGAGTTTTGTTTCTTACAAAAAAGAATCGTATTCTAAACTCAACAGAGATAATCAAATCATCTAAACTCTCTTTCTGCTTGAATTTTGGTTTAAGGACTGACATTAATAACATAACAACAAAATTCATATTAAACTCACCCCGTATATTCTTATTTTAATATATTTTTAGCTGTTAATGGAGCTTGATTTTATTTATTCCTTTGTTTATTTATTTATATGAAGTGCTTAGGATCGAACCCAGGGCCTCGAACATGCCAGCCAAGTCCTCTACTCTGAGCCACAACTCCAGCTCCTAATCCGGTATATTCTTTATGCTCTTTTAAATATTTTCTGCAATATTTTTCTAAATATTTCTAGAAAAAGGGAAGAAATTTTAAAATAAGCCAGCATTGGGGTAAAGTTATTTTTCTTTATACTCAAACAACTGGAATTAGACGTGGTAAAACAGACAAATAAAGAGAAAAAAAAGCAAGAGGCCAACAAAGAGAGAAAGCAATTCAACTCCATTGACGACTCTGAATTTTAAATGTCAAAATGAAAAAACTTACTTTTCCATTACTTTTTTGCCTTTTATACAAAGAAGTCTAAATAAATGCAGTAAAGCAAAGTCTGGCCTTGGTTGCATTTGGAATTCTGCTCAATGTCATATACATTTTAACAAAATGTTAAAAAGTCACTTTATGTTTTATAAGTCATTTATTTAGACACTAACAGATATTTCTGGAATTAAGATGATAGGCTTCATAATGAACAGGTCTCCTCATTATAATTTAGGCTTGAATGTGTGTAAGCTTCACATTGTCATTTAATCAAGAACCTACATCTCAAATCCTGACCATCAAGCTCCAGAAGTTATTGGCCTAATTATTGACCAGGCCACCAAAACTTACAAGCAAATCAGGCAGCACACTCTGGAAAGCTGAAAACTCCATTATCAGTGCCTTCCTACTGTGCTCTGAATACATTATTGATTCGTTTTAGCTGGAAGTTCTCCTGACAAGCTTATGCGTGCAATTAAGTGGATTACATGGAACATGTTAAATAGCCTAAGAACTTCTTAGGCTGGAAAGGCTTTGAGCATCAGCCCTGACTCACTCACTTAACTCTCCCACTAGCAGACAGGAGCTCGGAAATCAACAGCAACCATCCAGTATCCTGTACTCAATGGGGAGAAGCTCTCCAGGAGGGCAACTGTCTGTACCTTTGAAAGAATATTCGGTTTTGCAAAAATTCAGATTCTAACCTGACCTACTCAGAAAGATAGTCTGACACCATTTTCTATTTTACTAGTATGAAAAAATAAAATCTAAAAGCACACACCAACTAAATCCTTACTACTTTTGCTTTCATTTTAAAACACCATTTGTACTGTTTTGGTATTTGATATTCAGCAGAGTGCTTCCTTACAAGGCTTTTTTCTCTTTGCATTCCAAGTCCTTTAAGGAATAATTTTACTTAGTTCTATAGATAAGCATGAAGTATAAATCAGTAGACTAATAAGGTATTATTGAAACTAAAAATAAATTTGGGGCTACTTAGTTGAGGATGCTAGTCAAAAGTTTCATTCCTAAGGGCCTCTTATTTGTACCTAAAAGCAAAACATAAATAAAACAAAAGTAAAAATAACAGTCTCAACTGTATCGTTAAACACACACACACACACACACACACACACACACACACACACACACACACCACAGTAATATAAGTTTGTAGCACCTTGTTAAAGGTTGTGGTCAAGTTCACATATTATATGAAGAAAGCCTCACTGATAATAAGTAAGTCCTTATAATGATTCATACAAGATTTTTCGGTGTTTGATGAACGGTGACAATGTCTAGAATACAGGACTTTGATGTACAACCGAAGCTGCTGTTGAGGTTATTAAATGTAGCACAAGTCAGACAAGAAGCCACTTTGAGTATTATGGAATATGATTATTAGGGCTATGTCATAGGGCTGTGCTCTTTTTGTGAGTTTTGTCGGAAAAGTAGGCACCATAACAACAGCCATCTTGAAGGTCTTAAGAAAAAAAGAAACTGAGAAAACTTCGTAAGTTTTTCAGTTTTTATTTAATTTTAAATGCAATGCTATGACATGAGGTGAAACATAAATGATACTAAAATGATGAATTAATAGTGTCAAACCAATTACACTCTAATAGTTGACTGTATTATTGCAACTGAAAAACAGGATTTAGGGAGAAACTGACCTTAGTCCCAAGTTTTAATGTTAAACGTTATAGCTCTTCCTCTTCTACAAGAACACAAAAGACTAAATGTACTACTAATGAATAATGGCTTCCTGTGTGCTCCAAATAATAAAGTCTTAAGATAATAAAATAACTTCAGTTTCTTATCTATTCAGAAAACAGCTGACATTCCTTTAGCAATTTTCAAGATCTTGTGTGGATATGGGATTTATATGGATTAAATACATATTATATAAGAATGTCGAGTATTATTATTTATTATATTGATATTATGTTGTTTGGAGAATCAGGATCAAATATAAAAGGTAAGAACAACTAGGCTTTTCTTGATAATTACCTTTGCACAAAAATCCAGTTGAAAAGATGTTAATCCTTATTGTTGTGAGAGTCAACTTTTTATTGCTGTGACAAATACCTGAGACCAAAAACTTACAGGAGAAAGATTTATTTAAGTCCATGGTCAGTCAGATCCATTGCTTTGGACCTGAGGTAAGGCAGAACATCATGGTAGAAGGGAAATGTAGAGGAAAGTTGCTCAGCTTATGGTAGACAGGAAGCCAGGAGGTGGGGGGTATGGGACAAGAAAAATCCTTCCTCAATGAATCACTTCCTCCAACTAGTACCACCTCCTACAGTTTCTACCACCTCCCAATAACTCATTCATGTTATTAATTCATCAAGTGGATTAATCCACTAATGTGGTCAGATCCACTCACTTCCCAAAAATCCCACTTCTGAACACTGCAGCTCCAAGGACCAAACCTTTGACATATGAGTCTTTGGAGGACACTTCACAGCCAGACAAAAAATGATATTATTTTAAAAAATAAATCTCAGTTTTACTTTTTAAAAAATCTGATACTCAATGAGTTTCAAGCAAATTATTTCTTGATATTATGCAGACCTGATATATAGGTGCAAGCAAACTAAGTCACAAATTTCTGCTTTAAAAATTTTCTTTTATTAACTCTAGTTTCCCTTAAAAGAGGCTACTGGGAATAGAGCAATTGTAACTAAATTTTGACATAATAAGCTAAGCCATTATGCAGTATTTTCTGAGAATACATGCAAGTCTCAATCGGCTAGAAGCAATACTTCATAGAAAAAGTAGGCAACATCTTGGTAAAAATAAAAGAAACTCTGAATAAGATCTAAGTTACTGTCTACTTCCAATTACCAAGAAAAGTGAAAAACTAGTGTCAGAGAACTATTGAATGCTGATTTGAAAGGAAATAGAGAATCCTCCTCTCTTTAGCCCATGTAAAAATTCACCTAAATATCAGAGATGTGCCCTTTTTAGAACCTTCAGAGAGCATGGTTTCAACAGGGTTAAAGTTTAATCTGCCTCCCTTATTTTAATAGTTTTGACCCTAATTGTAGTCGTTTTGAATACAATCTTCTTTACCTATTTAATTCCTCCCAATGAAGTTTTTCTGTGGTAGTATTCTGAAGAGATTCTTTGAAATTATATTTTCTTTGGTAGTTCGAGGAAGTTGATTTTTAATTCAAGTCTCTTGGATTAATCAGGTTCTCCAGAAAACAGAAACAATAGAATGTATACATTACAGAAAGAAATTAGTTGTAAGTGATTGATTTGTATGATTATGAAAGAAAGGTCCCAAGATCCTCAGAGTTTACCAGCTAGCGAATCAGGAAAGCTGATGGTACAGTTCCAATTTAAAAATGATATACTCCCAATCCAAAAACTGGTGGCTCAAAACCTAGGAAGAGCTAATATTCATATCAGAAGGCAGAAAAAACAAATATCCCAGCTCACTGTCAAGGGAGGGTCAGTGTTTTGTTCTGTTCAGCCCTTCAGCTGACTATGTGAGGCCCAACCACATTAGCAAGGGAAATTTTCTGTACTCAGTCTATTGATTCAAACATTAATCTTATCCAGAAACAGTTTAAAAGTCATACCCAGGATAATGTTTGACCAAGTGTCTGGGCACTCCATGGCCCAGTCAAAGGGATGCATAAAATTAGCCATCATAGGTCTCATATAGTAAAATCAACTAGAGTTCATTATTTTAAAACAAATTTCAACAAATTAGAATAAAACATTCACTCATGATTAGTATTTTGATTATATGAAATTTCAAATATCAAAATAGCTGTTCTGTCCTGTTCTGTTTTCACTTCTTAAATTAGAGCAATTGTAACTAAAATCCTTTAAATCTATCAATACATTCCAATACCTCCTGCATAACATAGCCACTTCTAATACATTCCTCACAGAATACATACATGTTCATTCTTAATGTTTGATGGAGATTATAATGGAGATTATGTATAATCTCCAAAATCCGTAGAAAAACAACCAAAAATTCCTTATATGATGTTCTCATATGCCAAGTTTCCTGGCCTTCTGTGGGAATTCTGGATGAAATGATCAATTGAATCATATTTGCTATGAGCCAATAAAAGCCCAGGCTAAAACTAATACCAATAGACAAATACCACTGTTTTGTAAGTAACTGAAAATCATTATTTCCTATATGGAAGCAAATATTTCTCTTTGCCTTCCATAAATCAAGGATCCATAATTATTGTAGACCTTAGTGGCCATTAATGATCTTTCTTTATACTTTTTGAGCTATAGGAAGTACTTACTGATCTCCTCCACTGCCAAGAATTCAGAGACCAATCAAGTTCCAATTTACCTCCAGCAATCAGAGTTCATACTTTTCCTTTCTCCTAGCTTCCCTAATTATTAGGCAATAGGAGAGAGTTACCTGTTCTGTTCCCATTAACTTGTGTTTCCCTAAGTACTCCACCAAGAAAACTTAATAAATTGTACTTGTCCCTGATTTAGGTTCAGTAACATTCATGCTATGAAGCCACAGCGAATGTACCTACACACTCAAAACTCATGCCATCTTTTCTTTCTGTATTATCAACCTGATTATCGCACTGTTAATGGAGAAAAAAAAAAAAGAGGGAAGCTATTAACACACCTTAAGAAAGTCACTAGCAAGATTGGATGAACATGGAAGATATTTTTTTCAAGTTAGTTAAAAGAAAGAGAACAAGGTACCAACTATAAAGATCAAAGGGACCTCAGTATGTCCTAAATTGTTAAATACTTAAGCAGATTGCCCCGTCTCACTTCTCTGCAACATATGCCAGTGTCTCCTTTAGCTCATGAGAGCCAATTCCCCCCCTGTGGATTCTGAGCACCCGAAGTCTCTGCATGGTGATTAGTAGATTCCGTGCAGCCCTGAGCCTGACTCCAATCACTTTCTCCTTGAAAATTGCTGAACCTTGATGCAGCGGCACAGCACAGAGCAGGACTTGTCACCGGGGCTTGGTCCTCATTACAGCCCAGAGACTTCAGGAGACTGTTTACATGGCAGGAACATCTTCCTTGTGGGTGGCTAATTAGTGTTTCCCCAGGGCTTCTGCTCTGTGAATACTTAAGGTAATCATCACCAGCTAACTGCATGGGGAGTGTATCTATGCAATTTTACCAAGTCAACTGACAACAGCTTGAAGTAATATTAGCCCTGTTACATGAAGACAAGTGCTCTCCACCCAACGAAGACGGAGACTGGCACCACTCAATAAATCACGGCAGCATCCTTGAAAGCTGAGCATCGGTTCTGAGCCATTAATTTCAGCGAGATCTTTTGACAGGATGTTTTGAGAGCATGAAAGCATGCACTGAAAGCATGCTTTCTTTAGCTAAATTATAAAGAGCCAATTTTTCTAAGTTACCAACCTGGCAACCCATTTATGCACTACGATTATCAAATAAATCTTGACAATTTTTTATCAGTCTTATCACTCAGGACATAAAGAATAACTTTCCTTTAAACAAGAATGTAATATAGATGCCTATCTAGACTCTACCTTCACAGAATTATCTGAAATTTCAGAAACAGGTCTCTGAGCACTTGAATAGGACAAGATATGCATGCAATTTCCTTCTTTGGCTAAACACACCAACTGATGTTACCCAAGAAAACACTAATGACAAAATAATTCATCTGTAAGACTGAAAATGAAATGAACTTTAGAAAAAAACTTATGAAAGCTATATTAAGAAGATTAAGATTGTCTGGTCATTATCTTGTATTAGAATAGCAATCTTTTGTTCACAAACATTGCAGGCATTCTATAGGTGCTGGGATCTAAAACATCTCATGTAATACAACAGTAGAGAGTTGTTAATCCAAGAGGTCTCATGACCATTTTTTATAGAAAGAAGCCAATTTCTTCTTTCATTAAATATTTTAGGAGAGTAGACCTCTATCTGTACTATAAAACATATGAAGATTTGGTGCAAAAGAATGAGAGGTTTGTAAAGAAATCAGAAAAGCAAGATACAAGTTTGACAATCTACTTGAATTATCTATTCATCTATCTACTAATGAAAGAACAGGGATAAGAGATGCTAGCTTTAGAGATTTTATTTAAAAAAAGCATTTATGTAAAAATATAATGAACTTTTAATTTCACAGAAAGTACAAAAGACCTGTAGTTGTCTTTTTCAATGATGTGAGATAATTTCATTTGTTGATTCAATTAATAGACAAAGATGATTTAAAATATAAATCTTGGGAATAGTAGATTGTGAAATGAAACAAAAATACTGTCAGTCCCAAGTTTCAAAAAAAAATAACAAATATTATATTTTAAAGAGTCTAGGATTAGAAAACCACTTTATTGTCATACTTATAACATGTACTTTATACATATTTTACAATAAAGCAGGGACAGAACTAAGGTAAGTTAAATGATTGGCCAAAGCTAAGTAATAATTTGGTGATGAAAGGAGTAAGATTTGTAGTGTTAATGAAGTTCTAAGATGTTTATAGTGGCTTTGATGAATTTAAGATAGATGTAAGCCTGATAAATTAAGTTTATAGGAGCTTGGTCATATTAAGTCTAAAAATTCTTCCATATACATACCCAAAAGTCATTCATAGTCTACCTGTTCAGTTCTATCACCACCAGATAAATGGTAGTTCCAAAAGACAGTCTATTTTGCTGTTATCATTTTCTGTATCATAAATTAATAGAACAAATTTTAACTATGACAATAGTTTCATCATTTTAGTAAAGTGGATTTAAATTTACTCTTTAACCTCTTAATATCGATTTTCAGATATTTCTTTTCTCTCAGGAGGAAAACTAAGTTCCAAATTTATCATTCCTTCATTAAGATGCCAAAAAGAGACCTTTGAACACAAAGCATATTGCTTTATTTTAAATGTCATTGAAAACAGTTTCTATATGTCCTTTAACATAAAGAAATTGTAAACAATAATAAATTCGGATTTGGAAATTTAAGTCCACACACCCCTTAATTTCTTGGCCATTTGAGTGAGAAGCCTTCAACACAGTTTCTCATGTTCTCTTAATTTCTGGGATGCCCATCATCTCCCCCAGTAATTCACAATGTGTATAATGTATTTGGGATAAGTGAAGTTTCCTGGTTTTAATGCTTTGTTCTACATGCACATTTCATAAAATAGCCATTTTTTTTCCCAGAAATATATGACTAGTGACTTGCATTACAATCTTAATAGTATTTTAGATATATTTTGCTTCCTTACAAAACTTAAACACTACTAAATTTTAAAAACTGTAAATTACCAAGGATATATATAACATTCACTTTTCTTTATAATTTTTTTAATTCCATTAAGTTTTCTACTGATTTGGAAATACCATTATAAGCCAGATCCTTCAACAGGCAAATGAATTTATACAGATATATTTGCTTAAGGTACATTTTATAACTATGTAAGTTGGACTGATATGTGTGATTAAAAATTCAATAAAGCCAGAAAATATCAATTTAACTGACATTTTTATGTGACAGCATTTATTTTATTGCAGGGTCAGTTGCTTGTTTTATTACATATTACCGAATAAGCTGAGGATACACTGATCTCATTAAGAACTTATGTCTTACAACATTTCCTTTTTTATTATTCAAAATATTTAATTTAGAATTGAACAGTTTTCAGGAATAAACTATGAATTTATAAGTAGAAGTAATTCTTGTCCTATTTTGCTCTGATTTCCAGAAACTCCAAATTTTGCCTTTAATCACAGATGAAATAGACTTGACTGCACTTTTAACAGAAACTGTTGTTTTATAAGAAATAAACTATTTTCAACTGTGAATTTCACATGAATTTAATTTTTCACGTTGTTTTAAGTGAACAGATGATAATTTAGTAGCAGATTTCTCCCCCAAATGCAGTGATTTTAAATATATTTCACCTCTTTCATGCTTTTTGAATTTCTAGAATTTTTATTCCAGTTATAAATTCCTTATGCTTTTATTTATTCTTCCCCATATTGAATTTTTTTGAAGCATGATTATGTTTTATCCCTTAGGTGACCATGTCTGAACTCTCCGAGAACAAGAATTATATCTATTGCCCAGGCATCCATCAAGGTTAGCACTTATTTCCTGGAAAAAAAAATATATATATAGTTAAGTATATATTTAAGTATCACCACTAATAGGTGCATAAAATAAGGGAGGATGACTTTTACTACTACCCTATTCTTCCAGTTCTTGTCATTATTTCACTTCGTAGTTTGCAAGAAGTTTGTTTGTACATGGTTAAATCTCTAAAGAAATCAAAAATAACCAGTGTCTCTCCTTTTAAGACTTTTTACATGCAACATATCAAACAGCTTTCTTTCAAGGACAACATACTGAGCACTCACAGACCAGAGTTTAAGTTAAACGTCTAATACCTAGGGACAGTTAACTCCATCTCATTTTTAGTAAAGTATTTGTCACAGCTGCATCAAAAGTCCACTTAAGGTCCTACCAATCATTTTGTGACAGACACCACACACCACAGCTTGAAGATGCATTATGGCAGGTGATCACCAGTATTTGAGGTCAGACAAAAGGTATAAGACAATAGCAAAAAAAAAAAAAAAGCTGATTTTAAAAATGGGCAAAGGGCCTGAATAGCCATTTCAAAAAAAAAAAAAAAAGACTTACAAATGGTCAAAGGAAATATAGAAAAATTTTCATTGTCATTAATTACCCAGAAAAAGCAAATTATAGCCACAATGAGATGTCACCTGACACTTGCTTGAATGGTTATTCTCAAAAAGACAAACAAAAAAAATTTTAAAAAGATAACAAGTATTGATAAGGTTGTAGCTAAAGGGGAACCCTGTACAGTGTTACAGGGAATGCAAATTAGAATAGCCATTATGGAAAATAATATGGAGGTTCTTCAAAAATGTAAATGGTCCATCAGTCCCACTACTGGATATATATCCAAAAACTATGTAATCAAGTATGAAGAGATCTGTACTTTCATGGTTATTGAGAATCATTAATAGCCAAGATAAGGAGTTAACCTTAGTGTCTACCGAATTGATAAAGAAAATGTGGTACACATATACAATAGAACATGAGTCATCTTAATAAGGAAATCCTGGAGTTTACAAAATATTTGATCAACTTAAATAGCATTATGTTCAATGAAATAAGCCAGGCACACAAAGACAAATACCACATGACCACACTTATATGTAGAATCTTAAAAAATTGAACTCATAGAATCAGAGAGTAAAATGGTAGTTACCAAAGAGGGCTTGGGGACTGTGAGGATGTTAGTTAAAGAATATAAAATTTAAGCTAGACAGGAGGAATAAGTTCAAGAGGTCATGTTGTAATTGCAATCAATTGTATGGTTGAAAATTGCTAAAGGAGTGTATTTTAGCTGTTCTCACCATGAAAACAATGGTAAGTATCTAAGGTAATGCATATGCTGCTTGGTTTGATTTAGTCATTCTAAGACACACACACACACACACACACACACACACACACACATCCAAACAATCTGTTATATACAATGAATATACATAAAAACTTTGGACCTTGTGAATAAAAATATTTTTGTACAAATTTCTTTAGATGTGTTATATCCCTTCAACAAATACCTAAGGGTAAAGTAGTAATGCATAGGGCATATGTATTTATACCACCTCACCATCAGTGTTTGAAAGCGGACCCATAGCCTCAACATTTAGAATTAAGATTCTAGTAGACATGAAGTGGTAACTTGTGTGACTTTGTATTACTTTGATGACTTTGCCTATGTCTTTTCTCCAAGGGAACATACAAACCTTTGAGGGCAGTAAGTAGTTCCTAATTGACATTAAGCACTTTTTTATGCACTAATTGGCTATTTATATACCTTATTTGTGAAGTATGTTTAAGTATGCTCAACTTTTAACTCCATCATTCAAATTTTATTGTCATCTTGGAGGAGATTTTTGTAGATTTTGAATGTAAGAACTTTCATGTTCATTTTCTTACTGGTATATTTTGAGAAACAGAAAAGTTTTATTGTGCTGAAGTTCAAATCAAAAGTATTTTTCTTTCAAGGTTTGTGCTTTTTTGGTCTTATTCAAGGAAATTTTTGTCTAATTTGAGGTTGGGAAAATATTACCTTATGTCTTCTTATAGAAGCTTTGTGAGTCTGTGTTTTCCATTTAAGTCTATGATCCATTTCAAACTTTGGGGTGTATAAGAAATAATAGAGTTTTCCATACAGATATCCAATTGTTTCAGGAGCATTTATAAAAAAGACTTTTCTTACCAATTGAAATTCCATTGAATTTTCCCATTAATTGTTTGATACTGTATATGTGCATCTATTTTGAGAATCTCTATTCTTTTCCATTTATTTGTCTGACAGTATTCCAAAACCACACGGTTTTCTTTCTTTTAACATCACATAAAACCTTAAAATATGGTACTGTATATTTTCTTTGTTAATTTTTAAAACTATTTGACTCTTCTACATACTTTGCATCTTCATACAAATTTTAGAATTACCTTGTCTATTTCTTCAAAATAGGCTGTAGGAGTTTGTACATCAGCCTAAATTAAATAGCATTAAACCATCCAATCCAGAAATTCCACGGATTTTTCCACTTATTTAGAGACCAGTGGTGATTGCTGTACAATGTACACTTCTACACATTGCCTCTGTCTTTTCTTCAAGGGAATATACAAACGTTTGAGGGCAATAAGTAGTTCCTAATTGACACTTAAATACCATTCGATCCTGGGTACAATTCCAAACTCTACCACTTATTAACTGTGTATCATTTGACAAATTACTTGATATGCTTGTGTTCCAGTTTTTAAATTTGTAAAGTGGTGATAACAAACCCTCATAAAATTGTTTTGAGGATTAAGTTAGCTAATCCACATGAATCTCTTAGAATACTGATTCACAGAGAAACCCCATAGTACATGTTAGATGTTAGTCTTTCTCACATTTTTATTTATCTTTAGCTAATTTACTTAGCCTTTCTCTCTGTTTATAGCTGTGGCAACATCTTAATCCTCCTTCAGATACTTATCTCAGGAATCTTAAAAATTGCCAAAGAAGGTATGCCTTAACCTTGTAGTGATAACAGCTTGAGATCTTTTTCATGAAGTCTGTTTCTTAAGGTGACTAACGGCTTTCAAAGGCTCTCTTTTAGTACCTCACATTTAAAAAGATGAAGATGATATCACAGTTCATGCTCTCATGTTCTTTAGTCATTGCTAAAATAAAACCCTTCTTTATATATATTAAATGCAGAGAAGCCAGTTATTTTTCTAGGGACCTAGGTTCAGCTTCAGTCAGATAATAAATATGTCCTCTTGGAAGGCATATAGCCTAATTGAGTTCCATTCAACTTGGGATAAAATAGCAGTTATTCTAATACAGTAAAGAATAATATCATATGCAAAAACAGTGGGAAGAAATGATGAATATCTGAAAAGGTGCCAAAACCAAAACCCTGCCTTGAGTAAAGAGGAACCAGTGAATTTGTAAACACAGAAGTTGTCAACATTACTCCATACTGCTTTGTAAATTGTAAAACGACTGTGATGAAGTTGTGCCAAAAGCGAGCATTTCAAAGTAACAGTTTACATTGTGACTCTCCATGCATTGACTGTATTTACTGTATCATGCAAGTAAGTATCCCAGAAATACCAGTGGGCTAGATTTTCCCAGCTGTACATCTCTCTATGTGAGCACAGCTTATATTTCTTTCCTATCAAGGTACTTCAAGGAAAGCATTATAGAAAAGTTTATTATCCAAAAGGTTTAAAAGACAGAATACCTTTTAATTTGATGAAACTGAGAAATTTTTGAAAAGGTCTAATCACATTTCCAGGAGAAAAGAAAAAGTATATAGAATATCTTTATGTATTTGTAAAAAAAAAAAGAAGAAGAAGAAGAAGAGTTTCAAACATTAACTTGTTCCACAGAAGTGTTGGAATCCTTTCTATCAGATTTGTTTAATGAAGTAATTCCAAATGAGGCATGAATTTAATATGACTTTTCTTATGGGCATTAATCTTTTAATATCAAGTCTTTAATTGTTCTTAGTGGAAAAGAGACCAGAATAGGTATCTGAAGTCTTATCCTCAGTGCCATTCTGCAACATGAACTTTGTTAAGTTTCTAGAACTTCTCTAGGCCTCTGTTAAGTTAATTATTGCAATGAGAATAATGCCCCCCCCAATAGCTTCCTATAGTAATCATGAGTTTCAACTAAAATGTGTAATATGGGAAAAGTAAGAAATTCAGATGTGGAAAACAAGGCATTTCCAGTAACTAGAAGCAGGCCCCACACCCATACCAGTGTCTGGTACAGATTGTCCACTCAATAAATATTTGTGAAGTGAAGGATTATCTCTTCAGTAAATGAGAGACTACTAAAATGTGAAAAAAAAATGGAGTGAAATTACTTTATGTTCTGGGGTCTAATGATATTTTTACAAAGTCAATGAAACAGTGGGACAACTATTTAAATAATGCAGATCTAAATGTAAATTATTGTCCAAAAATGAAATCTTCTATCCTTTGATCATTTTTTTGCATTAATTTAATTTAAATAAATACAAGTCATTCTCTTTACTTTTTCAGTGACTATAAGATCACTATAACTAAAACCCACCCAAACAATGAGAAATTGTTCCAGAAAAATAATAAGGCCAGAATTAATCTCTCCAAAAGGACTAGAATCTGGTAACATATAAGGATTATGGACAAAGAAGCAAGACAGATCAATCACTCTAGTACCGGACAAAAAAAATGAAAATCCAAAGGAAGAGATGGCCAGGAAACAGGTTCATAAATAGAGGTGTTTTGAAAGGCATTTGACTTCATGGATTTAGCAAAAGTCCCTTAAAAACTAGGAAAAGCACCCACCAAACAGGGTAGGCAACCAGTTGTGATTTAGTTACAGGTTCTCCTAGATATGATCATGTGAGCTCACAGCAGCAGCTGGATAAAAATGGAACATAGATGTCAGATATTCTAGCCAGGAAACACAATTCCTCTAAGAACTGAGGACAAGACAGGAAGGATATACAACAAGTGATCCATTAAATGAGGCCCCACATAACAACTCTAGCTGGGAAAATGGGAACAAAATTCTCCACGGAACTCACTGACAGCTGGACGCTGTGCAATTGTCAAGACCTCCTTAATATATCAGTCAATGCCAGCAAGTGTCAACCTTTGTACCTATGAGAAGCAAGAACTGCAGAGGAGAGTCAGCCAAGTCTATGGAAAAGAATAAGAGTTTTTCCAAAAGTGAGAGGAAAATTTAAGAATAAATATATGCTAATGGATACATTTAAAAATTTTTCTCATTTGTCTCAACTTTTTTCTAAAGAATAAGTGTATTAGAAGCTAGTAATAACACCTATCTTTTCAGATTCTCCAAAGTGTAAATTAATCAATAGCATATTAACTGATATTTGTACCACATAAATGTATTATTATTCATTCATCCAGTGAAAGTTATTCAGTATTTTCAGAGAAGGACTTTAGTATAGTGATTTAAGAACATAAATTCAGGAGTTGGGTTGGATACCAATATAAGATCCACTACTTATGAACCAGATGACCCTGAACAAGTTAATGTAACTTCTCTGAGCCTCAGTTTTCCAGTCTGTAAAATGGGGATAACAGTACCTGCCTAAATAATGTTGGAAATAATATAGATATTGTACTTAGAATAGAAGAGGCAGATAGCATGCATTTTACATTTTGTTTATCATTATTGTTATTAGTTGTCTACCACATGTTCAAGAAATACTTATTAAGTGTTCTTTGGGATAGCTGTGATAGACAAGATTTTCTAAAAATAAATGCTGAGATTGGTGCATAACATATTTACCAAGTCTCAGTGTAGCCAGAGAGAATGAGAAGGAAATAGGAGTGGGCTAAACAAAGCCTTAGTCAATCCCATAGGGAGCTCTCATCATAAGCTGAAATGCTAAGCCCTTATGCCCCAACCACAACTACTCAGTAGATGAAGAAACAAGTCCTTAATTAAAGAGACATCTTGGTTGGTGCATGCCATATATATGAATATTTAAATTTATTAATTAAAGTAACAAACTGTTAAACAAAATATGATCTGCTCCATTCCACCTTGATAAATCCAGCAAAAGTCCAAACTAGAAGTTCAGGCTCAAATCTAGAATTCTCAGGTACCTCAGATTTTCCTTTAGAGCATGAAAGAATGGGGGGAAATTGATTTCTAAATTAGAGTCCACAGCCCTTTCTCTTCTTATTTCTTTTTCCCATTCAAAATGTGGGGGTCCTCCTATCACTGGTGTGGGCTCCTGCCCTTGCTCATGTTCAGTCCACTCTCCTTGAAAACAGCTGTCCTTCAGTCACCCTTGGCTTAGGGGTGCACTCTAAGATGTGCAGACCTCAAGAGTGGGCTCAGGTCATACAATCAAGGAATTCCAGAGTCCATGTGACGAGAAAGAAAGGGGTTCTCTTGTCCTGCTGGATTCCTCATCCTTAGGAAGGATCACCGACAAATGGGGGCCAGACAAGAGCCTTAGTGTGAGACCTGGAATAAGTGTAACTCTCATCTGTGTCTGAGGTGTACAATTTAATCCTCACGTTCTTCATCAAGAAGTGGTACAAATACTGTCTCTTCATAGTACGGTTTTTGGACCTGAAATAGGGAGGTGTTTTGGAAGTACCTTCTAAACTGTAAAGTACTACTCAGATGATCATAGCTATTTTAATGGCAGGCCTAAAGGAAAAATGAAATATTTTCAGTTGGAGATCAGTGAAGTCCTTCTACAATTTTTTAATAGAATTATATTCCAAAAGTGGAATATATATTGGAAGTCCAAAATAAAGACAGCATAGTACAGTCAAAGAAATGGCATAAAAGAAATGTAGGCCCAAGAAATGGCAGAAAAGAAAGCATGAATGTGGGAAATAACTATGTGTTCTACAAATAGGGAGTGGTCCAAACTTCTTGAGGTGGGGAGGCTTTGCTCAGGATAGTGTGACTTAGGTATAGTTGGAAAGGTAGACTGAACAAAGGTTGGGTGGAGGAGTGTAGAGGGTTGTGTGTATGGGTGGAAAGTGATTGAAATATTACAAGATATAACAAAATCAGAACTGTCCATGTTTGCAGTTTCTGATTTTACACACACACACACACATGCACACACACACACACAAAACCCATAAATTTAATTCTTTTAAACAACACTCCAAAATTCCTTAACACTTTGCATAAGAGAGATTTCCCAAGAATAGAGCAATGATAAACATTTCTAAATAGACTTTTTTCTTTTTCTGCTTTGTGAAATGTGAAGCCTAGGTTCACAGCTCTGATACTACTAAATGTGTAAACTTAGGAAGCTATTTCTCAAATCTCTCTATTTTCTCTTTCGCAAGATGGAGATAATCGTGCCTGCATATCATATTTCATGGAGCTGTATCATAATTGCTATATTTTTATTCATTTGGGCACCATTTCTACTGCCAGTCATCCTTGCTTTCTCATTCTGTCACTTCCCTACCTTCTTATTGAAAATGGCATGTATATGGTATCATTTTATTATTGTTCTCAACCCTTGAGAAAAATATTACAATGAAAAATCATGTTTTCTTAAAGATTTATAAACAGATGCTAGGCAAGGCATTGTGTAGTTAGAAACAAAGAAATTCAGTCAGAGATACAACTGGTCAAACACTAGGTCTGAGATTGTCCAAGATGAGCCATATTTGTACTGAAGTTACTTGTAATATGATTATCAATTATAACTCTTAGATTAAATTGATAGAGTGTTAAAGTATTTAGGTCAATGCTTTGAATATCCAGCACAATGATCATTATGGGAGCAATTTTTATCTCATGTGAACTCTTTAATACTTTATCTTCATGCACTTGGTTTCTGCCCTTGCACCAGCTTATAAACTTGCTAACTTTTTGTCATGTTGCTCCTACTTGACCACATTCCCTTAAAATGTAGATTTTTTACCCACTTATCTTTGCAAACAGCAGCACTTAGTATTTTTACCTTTTAAATGCTACTTAAATAACAATTATATATTACATAAACTCTCAGACCAGCACAGTAGCTCATGCCTATAATCCTAACAACTCGGGAGGCTGAGACAGAAGGACCTTAAGTTCAAAGCCAGACTCAGCAACATAGCAAGGCCCTAAGCAACTTAGTGAGATCCTGCCTCAAAATTTAAAAATTTTCAAAAGGGGTGGGAATATGGCTCAGTGGTTAAGCACCCTTGGGTTCAACCTCCAGTACCAAAAATTAAAAAATAAAAACTTTGGATAATTATTTCTGAAATAATTTAATAGATAAATAGAGGCTAAGTCTTTTCCAGATGGTATTCTATATAATTACAATACAGTGAAAACTTCAGTGGTTAAAATAGAAGGGAAACGGGGAAAATGGAAACCTAATCTAGACTGGGGAGATGTACTGGAGGAGGTGGAACTTAAGCCAATGCTAAATGATAAAGCATTTGATTAGGTAGAGTCTGGGGAAGAGATAGAGGGAGGACACCAGGGGCTAAGGAGACAGCATGCATAAAGCTCAAGGAGGAGACAGAATGACTCATTGCTGAACTCAGAATTCAGCATTGCAAAGATATAATGTATGACTTTGGAGTAGCAAGGCTCAGAAGAGGAAAACAGCCCCCAATGCAGAGGATGTTATATGGCCTGTGAAGAAGCTTAGAGTTTCATGCATAGTTAGTCAGTGAGGGGTCTTTGAGGATTTAAGCAGAAAAGCAGTAAAACCAAAGTCTACAGATAGTGCTATTATGTAGGATTTAGATTTGAGGAGGAGTCTACAGGTAGCTAGGCCACATGTTATAAGCTAACATTGTAATATAGTTTGGAGAAGGTAAAAGGCAGGAGAAGGTCTCAGTGAAAAAGACCTCATATTACGTACTAGAAAATAGTGTGAGCTATTTAAGAGTGAATATTAGCCTGACTTAGATATTAACTGAACTTGAAGTATATGGAAAAGAGTAAAGAATGACTCATCTCTCTAGTTGATTGATTATAAGCCAATGATTTTATCAAAAAATTAAGAGGAAGAAGGTTTTTAGAGAAGATAATGAGGTTTTTGGACATACTGAACTTAAAAGCAGGTCACACTGATATGAATGAACAGTAGGCAGTTGGTTATACTGTGCTTGAGCTTGTAACAGATAAGTTTATACTTAACTTTTTTAAGCATTCAGATTATCAATTTAAAATCTTGGGATGGAAGGAAATACATGACACGAAATGAGCAATGAGGACAGGACAGGACCTAAAGCTGGGACCAATGGGGAAATGCCCAGGAAAGACAAGAAACAGATAAGAAATCAAAAGATGGTCATGTTCTGGAAGCCAGGGCTGGAATGTTTCAAAGACGAGTGATTAACAAGATTGAATACAATGATGGATTAGATAATATATTGACTGCAAAATATGAGTGATTTTAGGAATTGGGATATCACTGATGACCTTTGCAAGAGTATTTTCAGAAAAATAGTCAAAAGGGAAAAGCAAATCGCAATTTAGTAAGGAGTAAATTTTTTTAAAAAGATTGGAATTATGAGACAACAAGAGTAGACTGATGTGGAAGAGAGAGTTTGAATAAAAGAGTTTAAAGAGAGTGGTAACAAAAATATGGCACAGGATTATGCAGGCTACATTTTTCCTTCTTCTTGGTTGAAAGAAACAATCCTTTTTAGAGGCTTGAGTGGTGATAATAAAAAAATGCTAATATTTTTGAAAACAGTTAAACCATACAAAACATATATGTCAGGTACCACACTGTTTACACGCATTCTAGTGAGCAGTGGAGGAAGAATGTGAGCCTAGTCAGTGAAACTTAGAAGTTACAAACTAAATCATAATGTCCCTAGAAGAGAAATGCAGATTGAAGAGATGAGAGGGAATGATGAAGTAGGTGAGGCTCAGCGCACAGGTGAGATGGCTACACTTAAAATTAAGGACAGATACAGCATTCTACAAGCATGGAGAGAAAAAAAAAGGCGAGATTTGGAAGTAGATGTGCTTATAGCTCTGGCACTTGGATTAGAAGAGAACAATTTCTTTGAATCCCAAGTTTGCCAATGAAGTGGTGGGACATGTCTGTAGCTTAGGAAAAAAAGTGTGGATGTTGGGAAAAGAGGAAAGTGATAAAGATCTGTAGCAGAAGTTGAAGGAAATTGAAGAAGGGAACTGGCCAATTTCTAGTTAAAGAATAGCTGGTGGCCTTGAAAAGGAACATTAATTGGCATGCCTGTATTTTCATCACCAGGACTGAGCTTCATGGGTTTTAAGAACAAGTGGGCAAATCTTTTCTTCATGAGCCAGATAATATGGCCACTAGTCAACTCTACCTTTATAGTGTGAAGCAGCCACAGATAATATGTAAATTAATGAACAGAAGTATTTTCCACTAAAACTTTACTTATGGACACTGAAAATTCAATTTCATATAATTTTTGTCATGAAATATTCTCCCTTGAATTTTGTCAACCATTAAAATATGTGAAGAGCATTCAACCTTGCAAGCTATTAAAAAAAAGGGTGATAGGTTTGATTTGGCCATAGTTTATTGATTTCTAGGTATACAGAAGGTACAGATGTTTGGCTATACATGTACAGAAGTTGAGCTGCATCTTTGATCTAGGGTTGGAACTTTGTTTATTCATGGGGTGGAAAATAGTAAAAAAAAAAATGAGGAGTATTGGTGTGTTGGTCATTTTCTAGACCACTTCCTGTCCTTCCTTTGCTCTGCTGGGATTTCTCTAGGTTCCCTAGCTCACTGGATCTAGGTACATTTAGTTAGTAGGATGCACTTGTAGAAAATGGAGGTGGGTAACAAAATGTTGTGCAATTAAATAATTATTTCTTTGCTTCAAATTCACCCGTTTATATTCTGCCCTATAAAGCTACAGTTGTGTCTCTAAAAAATATATTTCTCCTTTGCCAAGTGCCCCTCTTAGACTTTATAAGTGAGAAATAGGAGAAGCCTGGAAGGCTCAAAAACGGTCAACATCACCACAGCAATGTTTTTATCATTCCTGAAGAAGCAGTCTTTTCTGGTAGCAGTTGATTCTAAGTCCCAGTTTTTTCTATACTTTCAGAAACAGTCTCATCACAATACACAAAGAGCCAGCACCAGCTAGGACCTCTTTCCTAGATATCTGCATCCGGATCCAGAGAGACTTTCTTCTAAGCTCCAGAGGTTACAGTAGCAGCCATTCATCACCCCCTCTTCAGAGAACTGGATCCCAGCTCTGCATAGCCCCTCTTAAAGTATCTAGCTTACAATGCTCTCCATCATTTACTTTTGTTCTTTCAGTCCTGGGTTAATGGCCGCTTTCTTCATTGGTAACTGTAGTAGTAACCTAGTAACCTTTCTTCAATAATAAACTCAGTATTCTCCTTTTTGGATTTCAGCCCTCAAATACTTGTATGGACTATATTAAATTCCCTCTGTTAAAAATAACTGGTATGGTTTCCTTCCTCCCTTCCTCCCTCCCTCCCTCCCTCCCTCCCTTCCTTCCTTCCTTCCTTCCTTCCTTCCTTCCTTCCTTCCTTCCTGGACTCAGTAATCAATATACCATGACTATTTTCCCCCTCTTGCTCTGCTTTGAGTGGTCTTTCTGAAAGCAGCTGTACCTCCTCCAATGTTTTCTGCACACACCTTCCCTAAATTATACCAGCTTTGCCAAGCAACCCTCACCTTTTTTCTAGTTGCGTCTGGTAGGTTCTGATTTCTGGACTAAGGGAATGGTACTCATTAGGGCTTTGCCTCCATTTCTGGGTGTGGTAGTGACTTCCTAATTTTGCTAATGTCTGAGTTGCTGCAACCTTCCTTTAGCTTTTCAGCTCATCCATCACATGTCATTAATTCTTTATATGAAATTCCACATGTTTTAAATATCTAGCATGGCTCCTATTTTCTTAACTAATACAGCTAATGAAGATATGTTTAGATAGCAGTCATGAAATTCAGGTTGGGTAGGAAAGAGTGACAAAAGATTTGTTATATTATGACAACATTCACAAATCACTATAATGATGATATTTATGGGGTTGAATAATATGGTATTATTGGGAATAGAGATGAATGGTATTTTGGGAATAGAGATGAATAAATCTATTGGTAACATAATAAAATCTTGGGACAGCATGAAGGTGTTTCTAAGAGGAAAATTTATTGCATTGAGTGATGAGAACTGAAATTAATGAAATTGAGAATAACAAAAATACACAGGATCAATGCAACAAAGAGTTGGTTCTTCAAAAAGATAAATAAAATTAATAAACCCCTAGTCAAAGTATCCAAAAGAAAAAGAAGACCTCAAAATTAATAACATAAGAGATGAAACAGGAAATATCACCACAGATACTTCAGAAATCCAGAGAATCATGAGAAATTATTTTGACAATTTATACTTCAATTAACTGGAAAGAAGTCAAGAAAACACTGACAAAATTTTTAGACACATATAATCAAACTAAACCAGGAAAAGATAGAAAACTTAAACAGGCCAATATTTAACAATGAAGTTGAAACAATTAAAAGATATGCAACAAAGAAAAGCCCAGAAGTAGAAGAATTCTCAACTCAGTTCTACCAGACCTGTAAAGAGGCACTAACACCACTCTTTCTCAAATTATTCCATGAAATTAAAAGGGGGAAACACTCCCAAACATATTCTATGAAGTCAATATAACCCTGATACCAAAACCAGACAAAGACACATCAAGGAAAAAAATAAGAACATATCCTTAATGAAACATTAGCAAATCACATTCAAAAACTCATGAAGTGGTCAAGTGGGTTTCATTCCAGGGATTCAAGTTTGGTTCAACATATGCAAATCAATAAATGTAATTCACCACATAAATAAAGTACAAAAATCGTATTTATGTAATTCACCACATAAATAAAGTACAAAAATCCTTAAAGTACAAATAATCAAATTATTTCAATAGATGTAGAAAAGTTTTTTGGTAAAATCCAGCCCCCATTTATGTTAAAAATGCTCAAGAAACTAGGGACATAACGAATCTATCTCAACATTATGAAGAGTATATATGACAAACCCAAAGCCAACCTCATACTGAACAGAGAAAAACTGAAAGTATTTCCTCTAAAATAAGGATCAAGACAGAGATGTTCACTCTCACTATTCCTGTTCAATATAATCCCTGAAACTCTGGAGCAATCAGGTAAGAAAAGGAAATAAAAATAATATAAATGGGACAGGAAGAAATCAAACTATCTCTATTTGCTGATGTCAACATCCCTAGCAATCAGGGAAATGCAAATCAAAACTAAACTGTGCTCTAGTCAGAATGGCAACTTGCTCCAGTCAGAATGGCAATTATTAAGACTCTGAATAATAATAAATGCTGGTGAGGATATGGGGGAAAAATGTACACTTAAACATTGTTAGTGGGACTGCAAATTAGTACAACCACTCTGGAAAGCAGTATGGAGATTCCTTAAGAAAAAAAGGAATGGAACCACCATATGAGTCAGTTATCCCACTCCTTGGTATTTATCCAAAAGAACTAAAATCAGCATACTATATAGCCACATTAAAGTTTATAACAGCCAAGATATAGAACTAAACCAGGTGCCCATCAATAGATGAATTGATTAAGAAAATGTAATATATATATTCACAATGGTGTTTTACTCAGTCATAAAAAAGACTGAAATTATGGCATTTGCTGTTAAATAGAAGGAATTAGAGAACATCATGGTCAGTAAAATAAGCCAGACTCAAAAAAATCAAGGATCAAATGTTCTCTCTCATTTGTAGAAGCTACAGTAAAGTAACAAAAAAATTTGTGTGTGTGTGGGGGTGCTATGGTTTGGATGTGAGATGTCCCCCCAAAAGTCTCATGTGAGAAAATGAAAGAAGGTTCAGAGGAGAAATGTTTGGGTTGTGAGAGTCTTAACCCAATCAGTGATTAATCCCCTGAGAGGGTTTAAATGTGTGGTAATTTAGGTGGTAGGATGTGTCTGAACAAGGTGGGAATCGGTGGCATGGCTTTGGGGTATATATATCTGGTGAGTGGGGTTTCTCTCTCTGCTTTCGGATTGCCATTCATGTGAACTGCTTCCCTCTGCCACATTCTTCTGCCATAATGTCCTGCCTCAACTCAAACCCTGAGGAATGGAGCCTGCTATCTATGGATTGAGACCTCTGTAACTATGAGACCCTAAATAAACCTATCCTCCACTACAGTTGTTCTGATTGGATCTTTCAATCCAGGAGTGAAGAAGCTGACTAAAACATCAGGGTAATATCCTACAGAAAGTGGGAAGATCATCAGAGGAGAAGGAGACTGAAGAGGAGGTGGGAAGGATGGGAAAGGAGAGGAAATGCAGAGTGAATTAGACAAAATTATACTAGGTACATGTATAAATATTCCATACTGAATTCTACCTTTATGTATATCCATAAAGCACCAAGCAAAAAAATATATGAGTATAAGGTAGACCAGTAGAGTAGAAGAAGAGGAATAGGGGGAGGAAGAAGGGGAGGCAGTGGGGGAGCAGTGGGATGTATGATTATGTCAAAATGAACCCAACTATTAGGTACAACTAGAATGTGCAATGAAAGAAAAAAAAAGAAAGAAAGAAAGCTAGCTTGCTGTTGGTAATAGGATGTTTCAACAAGAAAATGATATGAGATATTTCAGATTGTGTTTTACAATAATGAAATAGAATTTAACAGATTCCCACCAAATTTATTTAAGGAAATTTTATTTTGAAGTGAAGAAACTAACTCAAGCATCTAGAGCAAATAGATATGAAATTGCTTCTTTACAAAGACAGTTTTAAATGAAGATTAAAATTGTTATTTTCCAGCTTTACCAATTAAAACATATTGAAAAGAAAAATGCTACCCGCTCTTACCAGATGTTCTGCAAATATCCAGCATCACTTGATACGTATCAAATCACTATAGAAAAGCTGTACTGGACCTCAAAAGCATTTCTTCTGCCAATTTTTTGGAAATTGAAGCAAATTTTGCCTAACAACATTATTAACTTTTAAAGCAATTAACCATTTTGTTTTAAAATTCATTGTAAGATACCACTAAATTCTACCAACTATAAAATCAGAAAATTTAGTCCTGATTTTTC
This sequence comes from Urocitellus parryii, assembly GCF_045843805.1. Lineage (NCBI taxonomy): Eukaryota > Metazoa > Chordata > Mammalia > Rodentia > Sciuridae > Urocitellus > Urocitellus parryii. The sequence continues at coordinate 82,399,695 of NC_135540.1, forward strand.
TCATTTTGTTATAGGAGAAGCTTATAGTAACTTTGCATTGATTGGCAGGTGACACAGTAACAGCAGTTATGTTGTTAAATAAAAGATTTCTATTTCTAAGTTTATTGACTGCATATCATTTTATTTATCTTTATTGATCTCTGTGCATCATTAGACGGAGTAGATGACCTGCCTTCACTAAGCTTTCTGAGAACCACAGTCATTTGTCTCCTCTTCTACCTTTCTCATATTTCTAGCTCTTTCTCTTTTCCCAAACTTATTCCTATTGATTTGTCCCTAGGTTTACTCTAGGCTTTTGTCTTTTCTATCTATATTCTATCTATCTATCTATACTCTAGAGGATCTCACTCAGCTCCCTGGATTTAAATGCTACTCACATGACTCTCATGATCCCAAACAACATCTCCAGCCTATACTTCCCCTCTGAGCAACACACTTGAATACCTACCCACCTGGCTGACATTTCTACACACATACCTGACATTCAAAACAAAACAAGTCTGGAACACAATTCCCCTGGAACAGGTCTAGAATACAGTTTCACCTGGAACCTGCCCAACCTCTTCTGACAGCAGCAATAATCTCTTTCCATCTTCTCAGCCAAAAACTTCTGAGTCATTCTTGACTCCTCTCATTCCCTCATATTTTATGTCAAATACAATCAACATATCCTACTAGCTCTATTTTTTAAGTGTATATACAATTTGAACTCATACCACCACCTCAACCATTACCATCCTGGGTTCATTTCTTTTACAGATTACTTCATTTACTTCATTACTTCATATTTCTAATCATCTTCTCATTTCCCATAACTTTTTCTGGAAACAACTGCCTAAATGATGATTTTAAAAGAAGATAATGTCACTTTTGGGGAAAAACTCTCCAATAGAATTCTATTATGGTCTGTCCCCGCCCCACCCCCAATTCAAATGTTGATGTGATAATATCAGGATGAGGGGCCCTTAGAAGGTGATTAGGTCATGAGGGTAGAGCCCTCATGAATCAAACCAGTGCCCTTACAAAAGAAACTCCAGACAGCTAGCTAGTTCCCTCTGCTATGTGGAGACACACACACACACACACACACAAAATATATATCTCCACTTATAAACTAGAAAGTAGGCTCTCACCAGACAGATCTTCAGTACCTTGATCTTGGACTTCTCACCCTCCAGAACTGTAAGAAATAAATTTCTGTTGCCCTTAAGCCGCATGGTTTATGATACATTGCTACAGCCACTCATATGGACTAAGACACTTGCCATTCACTAAGAGTGAATGCTGCAGTCCTTATCCTCACCTGAGGGTGGCACATCATCTGCCTCCCCTCTATCTCTCTCAAAGGTCCTCTTGCTTCCCTCCCCTTTTGTTCTCTCCTTTGTAGCAAACCTACCTTCTTTCTGTTCCTCAAACGCTTCAGACTCTTTCCCTAAGGTATTCACTGAGGTGCCCTGGGTGACAGAACAAACTCACAATGGTATTTAGGATATTTTACAGTTTTAAGGGAAAAACAGAAATACTCAACATTTGTCACAGATCATGAGACCCACTAGAAGTAGCTCTCAGTTTCAACATTATTTTGTGCTCTTTTCTTTTTGATGAGGTCATAGCTTTATGAGTCTGGGTTTGGGGTGGTTTTCATAATAAAAAGCTCATACTTCACAAAAACCCATGTAGAAGAAGGAATTATGATGTCAGTGTCCACTTAATTCCGAGGATCAGAAAACTATTGATTTCCCTATATGTGTATATGTTCAATTCATAAGTAGTTACTGTTTTTAATAATGAGATTAAAAGATTATCTTGAAATATATATATATATACACAATCACATATATATATGTATATATATGTAAGTTCTATAAATGATTGCCAAATTATTGGAAAAATATACTTAAGATATTTGAAGCAAACTATTTAATGAACAGAGGTCTTAAGTATTTATCTTGGTCTCTATTCTTATAAACACTGTGGGGGGGGGATGCAGAGATCTTGTGAGCTGTGTAAACCTAAAAAATCTGGGATGCTTACTCTGGACATTTTCCAGTTTGATGGTCTTTACACCCTGTTCTCTCTTTCTGGAAAGCTCTTTCACACATCTAAATAGATGACTTCACCAGCCTTAGGTCTCCACTCACTCCAGTATCATTTTCACAATAAATCTGGTGGACCACCTTGTTTATAATGGCTACTGGACACCTCCCTACCTCTATCCCAGCATTTCTGATCCTACTTACCTCCTCAAATCCCCGCACCCATATAACACATCACTCAAGGAAACATACAATTTATTTTTATGCTTATTGTTGATCTTTTCAGAATGCAAGGAAGAATTTTTCTGCTTTGTTTTCTGACACATTTCAAATACCTAGAGCATGGCTGGCACACAATCAGTACTCAATAAATATCAGTGGAAGGAATATATTTATGTGGTCATGCAAAAGAGAGAGAGGGAGAGAGATAACCAGAAAAGATCTGTTTTAGTCAGCTATTTCTCCACTGTGACCTAAAGACCTGACAATAACAATTTTAGAAAAGGAAAAGCTTATTTGGTACTCAAGGTTTAAGAGGTCTCAGTCCATATATGGCCAACTTGATTTCTCTGGGCCAGAGGTGAGGCAGACTATCATGGCAAAAGGGCATGGTAGAGGAAAGCAGCTCAAGACATGGCAATCAAGAAGCAGAGAGAGAGTTCTTTTCACCAGGAACAAAATATCATCCCAAAGGCATACCCCCAGTTTCCTACTTCCCCCAGCCACACCCCACCTGCCTATAGTTACTGCCCACTTAATCCATGAGGGGATTAATCCACAGATTGGGTTACAACTGTCATAACCCAATCTTTCACCTCTGAACTTTCATATATCATCTCATGTACTTTTGGGGGTACACCACATATCTAGATCATAACAAAAGTCTATTTTCTTAGAAAACCCATTTAAAATTTTCACAAGCCTTTTGATATTTAGATGTGAAAGCAGGGAATTTCCTTGAATTCCAGGCTTACGGTTCTCACCTATATAAGCATGAAATGAAACACACCTTCCTTAAACAGAAACTAAAAAGAAAAAAATTCCTGTATTCTCTGTTATCCAGACTGACTGAAAAATTATAACAGAGGGAATAAAATTAGAATTATATTATTATTCCTTCTAATAGGAATAATGCCAATATTGTTCAGAGTTCTCTCATATATAATTATACTGGATATACTTATTGTTCTTCAAAAATGTGCAAGCTGCAATATTATAAACTGTGAAATGTGAAGATTCCAGCCACCATCCCTGGAAATCCATAACTGTGTATGTGAATAGTTGCTCATTTAGATGGAGAGGTTGTTAGTGCCTTGAAACAAATACAAACAGAGTATAATGGATTAAGAAGAAAGAAGAAAGAAGAACAACTTGGGAAACTTCAAGGCGAATTCAAGAAAGGCTTTAAACAGGGTTTAGAATTTAGAAATGCACAGATTGTGGGGTAGGAGGGAGAATGGATCTTCCAAGGAAAAGAGAGGAGAAATATTTTTAAAGTAATTACAAAGATAAAGTAAGTCTTGTTTGGCCAGTTGTGGGTGGGCAGATTTATATAACAGTCACCAACCATAAATATAAATATGTAAATCTGCCTTCATCTATTTGAAGAGCCATTTTGAATCATTTTATATTATTGTCTATTGTGCCAGTCTTGGACTTAGTTTGTTTCAAAGCTACTCCTTGCCCTTCTGCTCTGTCTGTAACGTCAGACATGAGTGATTCTTAGGCTCCTGAGTCAGCTGACTTACGTCTGGGTTTAGCCATTATGAGGCAATATCAGAGAAATGAGCAGGAGGAAGGGAGAATCCAGAATGCTTTCCCTCCTCCCTCTTTCTTGACATTTCCTATGGCAGCCACTTGCTGCCCTGTGGCTTCAGTGTTTCCAGGCCCTCTGGACAGGTGTAGGTGCTTCCAGCTTCCACCAGGTTATGCATCCTTGTCTCTGGTAGTACCACTTTCTCCCTGTCTACTCTCAGCTCATAAGGGAGTTTCTAATTTTTAATCCTTTGGATTTGCAACTCTTCTAATACTTGTGAACTCAACTCCATGCTCTAATTTCCTCTGCTGCAAATAACTGAAGTGGTCACTTCCATTGTCTTGGTTACACCTTGAACCTGATTCAGTAACTGTTACATCAGTGCCTAAACTTTGCACCCCCCAAAATCAAATCATCTAATCCCTGCTACCTCAAAATGGGACAGTATTTGGAGATGAGGTCTTTAAAGAGCATATTAAGGTGAAAGAATTCCTGTGGATGAACCTAATCCAATAGAACTGCTGTTCTTATAAGGAGAGATTAGGACATAGACACAGACCCCACAGAGGGGAGATTATGTGAAGTCAAAAAGGAGAAAATGATTATCTGTAAGCCAGTGAGTTAGGCCTCAGAAAAAACTTTTCAGTGTTAACAAAGTGTACCTTCTGTAGACTAATGTAATCAGAATTATTCTCTATGTAATCTGCAGAATGTATGGTACTCAGAAATTCATGCCACTGCATCTGGCCACCAAAAAGCCATGGCTTCTCCTTACCCCTGGGGCAATCTGTGTACACATACTTGGGATAGGTGTAGTGAAAGAGAAAAAAAATACTAGGGGTTAGTTCTGTTATTTTATATTTCCTAATTTTACCCATATTTTAGATGATTTTCATAGAATTTTCATTCCTAGTGGTTGCTTTTTGTCAGATTTTCCATTTATAAACTGAAAGAAGAGATTTGGAATATTTGACATGGGAGAGAGGATAGCTAAGACAAAAGAGAATAAATTTAGGAGAGGAAACAGTCAACCCTCCCAATAGCAGTTAGACTCAGTCTTAGCCATTTGTTTCCTTCTAAATATATTACAGTTTTCTATTACTTACCCTTTATTTATTCACCTTTTGCTGACTTACCTACTATAACCTCACAAGAGCAATGATTGCATCTGCCTAGTTCACAGCTGTATTCCAGAGGCCAGCCCAGAAATATTAAGTAACTGGCACTCAGTAAACAATTCTTTAATAAATAAAAGAAGAAGTAAAGAAGAACAAAGTACAGATTAGTATTCTTATATGTAGGACACTACTGAAAATATAATGCATCGGTCGATCATTTCTTCCCTTCAGGTATCTTATACTCTAATAGAGAGAAATGAATACCTCATGGAAAAAAGAATTTATAATACTGAATAGAGAGACACTGCATGCCTCAGAAGTTCAGAGGAAGAAATTGAGTAGTATTGATAGATGGAATTATTGCAGATGTAGAAATAACCAGCAAAAAAATAAAAAAAAGAGTCACTAGGATTTTTTTCATCAGCATCAACTTCTGAATGTTTTCCATACTGCAAACCATTGGTTTCTCTTAATATGCAATTTCATGTCAAAACTTGGCTGTCACAATGACAGTGTTCCATTTTCAATGCTCTCTGTGAAACCAGGGGTCGGCAGGAAGTCTACCAGGCACTTCAATGATGATTACCTGCAAGACTCTCTAGGCTATCACTGAATTCCTGGCCTCTGTGGGTCTATTAGCCCATCTGATGAAAAGGAGGAATCTCAGGGCACCTAGTGCTCTGAAGTATGTTACTCCTGTCCCCTCAGGCTGACTGGAGTGCCCATCTGCCTTGGTTTTCAACAACTGCAAAGAAGCCCAGCATGCAGAGAATGAAATATCTACTGAGTAAAAGGGGACTGTCAATTCTTAAAATGCTTGTCAGTTAGCACAATTGCCTCTAAGGGTCTGAGGTAATTTTTATGCATCAGGGCAAAATATTTCCAACCTAAGTCCAAACATTTGGCAACTTCCTACAGAGTATAATTCAGTATCATTAAGTTTGATGGCTTCTTAATTTTATCCACATTTTTAGATGATTATTACAGACTTTTCATTCCTGGTGGTTTCTTTTTGCCAGATTTTCTATTTGTAAAACTATGGGACAATACATATGAATCTTACTATTAAGATTACTAATTATTAATAAATATTTTCATCAAATATATATTAAAATATTATGTAAGTTAACACCTATGTAATATATATGACTATCAATATAAGCAGTTTTGACAGTAGGTTTTGGGGACACAACAACTTATTACATCATTTCAAATTATTCCTAATCACTTTCATTCTAAAAATTATAGCAAGATAACATTGAAATAAATAAGTAGGTTACATGATATCATAAAACATGTTTTTCTGACAGTCTGTCATCTCTTCAGAATTAAACTTAAATTTCCGCAAGCTGAATGAAAATCAGTGAAATGTTGGACTCCAGTCTCTTAAGAATAGGTTGTCCAGGTTTGACTTTATTGTTTTAATATTTTAGAAAATTTCTAGAGTCACCAAGAATATTTTAAAAAATCTTTGTCTTTATATGCAGGCTGATTATCTGAATTAAATATATTAGCACCTGTTTCAAAGTACTCAACATTGAGGAGATGCTCCAAGTAAAAATGTATTAAGTTCACATTAAGTTGAACTTAAGAGCCTTGGAAAAGATATAGATTGTTTTGATGTCCATCCAAGGATGCTCTTTAAATATTCTAATGGCTTTCAGCAACCCTAAAATAGTGACTAGTTCTATCTGTGTCTTCAGTAAGAATAATGATCTCTAGAACAGTCCCCTAATATTCACCAGAGAGTTTTATGATGACTGATGATGTAAATGCCAAAGACACATTTGTTTTCCCTGAACTTAATAAAACCTTACAGTTGGCTGTGCTAGCCAAATATCAATAAAAAATGATACTTATTAAATTAAATGGCTCTGTATGACTGGCATGATGTTAGATATGAATGGGAAAGACAGACAAGATGCTGCCTTCACGGGGCTCATAGTCCAGCAGAGATATACTCTGAACAAGGAATTCAAATGTAATGAAGGCTGGAAAAGGGAACTAAAAGGTACAAAGGAAGACTTTGGCAAGGAGATTTAACTACCGTTGAAGGCTCAGGTCAAGGAGATAGGATTTCTTGAGGAAGGAAAACAAGTTAAAGTTATTTTGGAAAAGAAATTATATAGTGGAGAAGGGGTGTCCCAGGAGAGTAAACCTGTACACAATTCAAGACTACTGAAGAAATTTGTTTTTGTTCATCAGCAGACAGAGTATTCAGTATTCTGAGAGAACAAACTTATCTCATTAGAAGTATTTCAAAAGGAAAAAAAAATGGAAGTCTCTATCCCACCTATCACCACTATTTTTTCAAATCACTTGGAATGAGATGTAGTGATGAGTGGAGTGAAGTGGCAGAGTTTGCACATAAGTCAGGACCACATGGTAATGTTCACCCTTAGAGATAGAATGTCACCCAAGCAACCAAAGAAGAGCCCACCCACCCCACTTCCAAAACAATAGATCTCTCCCAAATGCCATCACAACCTGTCTGGTCACTGTCTGAATGAAAGCTGGCAACCCTAATTCACAAATTACCTTCCATGATAATTTTTTTTTGAGAACACTACCAAAATGATTGCTTCTTTGACATCGTTTTATTTGTATTAATTTAGCATAAAATATCAAATGCCATGGGCAACATTTTTTAAAAATCTTTATTTCATAGAAGGGAAGTTTCTTTAGAGATTACCTTTCCTCCAGAACAAAGTAGCAGAGATGTAATTTGACTTGCTAACAATCATAGGGCTAGTTAGAATCATAGCTGTCACTAAAATCCTGATTCACATTCTAATGTACTTTTCAGTACCCATATAAATTTTTTTACCCCTTTTTTTGCCCCTCATTTTTTAAAATTTAAATTTGTTATATATACAACAGAAGGCATTACAATTCATATTGCACATATAGAGCACAATTTTTCATGTCTGTGGTTGTACACAAAGTAGAATCACATCCTTCATGTCTTCATACATGTACTTAGGGTAATGATGACCATCACATTCCACCATCTTTCCTACCCATATGCCCTCTCCCTTCACCTCCCTCCCTTTTTCCTCTTTGCCCTATCTAGAGTTCATTTAATCCTCCCCTCCCCTCCCCCAGCTCTGCAGCCATATTATGGATCAACATCCTTAAATCAGAGAAATAATTCAGCATTTGGTTTTTTGGGATTGGCTAAGTTCACTTAGCATTATATTCTCCAGCTCCATCCATTTACCTGCAAATGCCATGATCTTATTCTCTTTTAATGCTGAATAATATTCCATTGTGTATATACACCATACTTTCTTTATCTATTCATCTACTGAAGGGCATCTAGGTCGGTTCCACAGTTTAGCTATTTTTAAAGTTATCTATATATTGCTATGATCAAGCAAATATAATGACTGAAGAAATAGTCATAAACAAGGAATTACCATTGGACATGCTGTTCATTAGAATTCTAATATGTGACAATTGTAACTTTCTAACACAATGGGATTGAGAACTTGGTATTAAAACAATAATAAAAATAATGTGGGCTTGAGTCCAAAATTTTGCAGAGATAGTAACGACGACTATAAGAAAATATACAACACACTGTTAGAGCAAATGTATTTAAGAATGGCTCAAATAGTGACAAGAACCCCAGTTTTTCCAAGTACCTTTTGACCTCCAAGCTCTGAAGTTTATCTTTTAGTCCACATATGTAAACAGCACATGCACATACAAAGAAATGTGTAAGGAAACCTTCCTATCACATTGCTTTCACACATTTGTTCTCCCATAAAGTATGCACAGACATTTCACAAGAAATCCATTAGGAAATATTCTGTAGGAGCATTTCACTGACTAAAGGAAAATTCAGATGCCCATCAAGGAAAGTACCTAGATACTGATTCTTCCCTGTGTCCACACCATGCCATCCCCATTTCTTTCACAGGGGGATTGTGTGCTCTGGGTCTTTTGCTAAAAACATCATCAAAACCTTTTATTCCCCTATATCTCAATCTCATCTTCTCCTCCAAGTAAAAAATTATAGAGTTGCATGGTAGACAAAATCAAAGAAGTGACTCACTCCATCTGAGCGGCTATTTTGCTGATTTAGTCAGCAACAATGAACTACTTTAAAATGAAACACTTCCTATCCCCAATCCCATCTCTCACTCTCACAAACACACACACACACACAAAAGCTTAACACTGGGTTTGTTGTTGTTGTTTCTGTTGTTCTCTCTCTCTCAAAAAAAAGATGGGGGTAGGCAAGTATGAGCATCTTTCACATTCTGCATTTTCAGAGTAAGTATCCAATGCGACTTGCCATGATAACTAAATTTATTATTAACTGTGTATTTCATGATGTTAGTGACAATATGTTAATGTGATTTTTCACGTCCTCCTGCAGTGAACAGATGGCTCCTTTTACTTTACTTTCCACATCAAGTGTGATTATTTCTTGGTGCCAAAAGCCACCTGCCGCTCCTCGGTCTCCAGTCTAATTTTTTATGTTGGTAAAACACAGCAGGACTTGTTATCAGTTGGATGGCATCTTAATAAAAGGAGACATGCCAACATATTGACATCATGTTCAAGGGGAAATTTCAGCCCCTTCTAACCCTTAACCCCTCTTCTCACCCCCTTTCAAAAAGTGAGGGAAGACAATAAATAAATAAATAAATAAATAAATAAATAAATAAAATGCAAAGATCCCACCAGTTTCAAGATGTTCCATTACAATTGTTGGGCCCAGAGCCAAGATGCTGAATTGCCCTCCCTTTGTTCCTAAACCCAAGCACCTCACTCAGGGCTCTGATCTTTCATCCTGTGTAATGATAATTAGCTGTAACATATTCCAAAGTCAAATGTAAGCAGGAATACATTAACATTGAGATCAGTGTCAGGGCTGATCTCATTGGGAAAATGACAAAGAACATGCACGCACACACACATACACACACACAAATTTCAAGATTCAAACATTCATAAAATCACTTTCAAACGTGTGAATATTAAACGTGTTGGCTTGCATGTCATGAGTGCTTACCTAGAATGCCAAGGCCTCCTAATGTGGACGCAGTGACTCCCACAGCCCATGCTTAACAGAGAAAACATGAGTAATAAACCACGGTAGCTTGCTTTAATTTTTCCATTCGTCATTAGAACAAAGAGGGATAGTACGTTAGGTGATTTGTGGTCCAAGAAGAGGTCTTCCAGGCGATTGGATGGCATGGCTCTCAACAGCTGGTCCAGCACATTTGGGAACAGCATGTAGAAAAATGCATCAGTGTTTTGAAGATTACCAACTGTGATGATGCATTGGTTATGACACAATCTAAAAAAGTCACATTTCCTAGCCACAAACTATATAAATGAATGCCTTTATGATCAGGTTACATAAATTCAAGACTAAGATAGGTGAAACTTAGTGAAAGCTAAACTTTCCCACTTACTCCCATTCTTGAGATTAAAAAAACCATAGGGCATTCTTGGATATCTGAAATTTCTGGTTAAAAGCCAAGAAGTTAAACACACAGCTGGTTTCCTAGGATTTGCAAAGTTTATAAAAAGCAGAAGAAAATGCCTACAATAAAAGTGTAAATATCTTCATAAAAATGATTTGTAATTAATGATTTTTTAGTAAAACAACAATAACTAGATATTTCTACTAAAGAAACTCTCAAATCAATGTAAACTTGGCAGTAATGTTTTTATGTCTTTCAATTGTCTATCCAAACAAAGGAACCTATATAAAATAGATTTCTATTAACTGTGTTTTGCAGCTTGAAACTGCTATAGTATTGATGTTAAATTCCCCCCAAATGTCCATGTATTAAAAGACCTGGTCCCCAAGGAGGTGGTGAAACCTTGAGGAAACAGGGTCTAGCAGGAGGTCCTTACATCACTGGGAGAATGAACTTCAAGGCAACTGTAGGATCCTGACCTCTTCTACTTTCTGGCCATAAAAGGAGCAGTTTGCTCTGCCATGCACTCTCTACCATTGCCATCCAGTATACCTACCAGAGCCCAAATGGTCCACCTATTCATGGACTGGAGTCACCAAAACAGAGCCAAAATGCATATTTTCTCTTTATGAGTTAATTATTTCAGTTATTCATTATAGTGATGGAAAGCTGACTTACTCACCCAGATTTTATTAAGAAAATTTGAAAACTTAGGGGAAATTTAAAAGAAATTTATCCTTCAATACCACTGTATCTACCATATAGATCACACAATTAGCATTTAAATATATTAACCTTATTGCAGATTTCCATCTACCCACCCCTTATTTATTCATCAATCCATCTTAATACATTAAATTATAAAGTCAATAACCAATAGTCCATTCAGCAAGCAAAATTAAAATTATCTTAATTTTATTATAATTATTTAATAAAGTAAGGATCAGAAATAGTGAAGTTCATCAATTCATCCAACAAACATTTTCTAAGTTCCTTGATTTAGATCAGACTGAATGTAGAATGAATAAAATAGCCCAAATATCTGCCCTCCTTGAACTTAAAAGGCATTGGGAAAATGTGTTTGTGTATACTGGTATGACAGGAAAAAGGGATATAGACAAGAAACATTTGGTCCAATAATTTCATTCTGTAAGTTAATCTACACACATAAATATTTACTACTGCCAAATACTTGGGGGAGAAAAATGTTTAAAACAATTTAAATATAATCTTTTCCATGCAAATTCAGGTGTAGTGTGGTCCCACAGAGTGGTATATGTTGCCTCTAAACTTTTGCTTAGAAAATCTCAGAATTTTAAAACTGAAAAAAACATGACCAGGAAAATATGTACTTGCTTCTAATGATTTCTACCTTCCACTACATAATAATAATCTGGCTTTATTCTATTTGATGGGAATTATGATCCAGCTAAAATAGTGAAATAACAATATTACATTTAATGTTGTTATTTTCTATCTTGTTCTGTTTGATTTCACTAGGAATAAAAGAGCCTCATCCTTGAGCTAATTCAGAAATGTAGTGTATGCCCTAATGTAGAAAACTACCATTCAAGCTGGGCATGGTGGCACATGTCTGTAATCCAGAGGCTCTGGAGGCTGAGGCAGAAGGATTACAAGTACAAAGCCAGCTTTAGCAATCTAGCAAGACCCTGTTTCAAAAAAAAAAAAAAACATAAAAAGGGCTGGAGATGTGGCTCAGTGGTTAAGTGCCCCTGGGTTCAATCCCAGTACCAAAAAAAAAAAAAAAAAAAAACCAAAAACTATTCATTGAGTAGATATTCAATAAACTTTAATTATTCACCTTTTACAATTAATCTAAAACTTCAAGTTTACATTTAGAGGACTTTCACTTTGGCAAAGACAGACTAAAAGACATTGGATTTAAATTTTGATCTGAAACAATTATAAAAAAATGAACAAAAATATATTAACAGTTCACATAATTCATAAAATATATAACAATGGCTCATAATGATTTCTAAGAGGTAAGAAACAAATGGTAGGAGTTCTAGTAGATTACTGCCTTGAAGTTTTGAGGCCATATCACAGGGCCCTAGGACCCAGGTGGAGTCCAGTGGAAATTCTATGGTAAGGAGACAGAGCTAAGCATCCAAAGAAACTAAGGAAGCTAGACTATGCAGTATATATACTGGAAAGAGAAGTGTTACACAGAAACAGACTCCAGAGCTCTTCAGAGGATCCGCAAGTGTTCATTTAAGCTTTGATCAGTGCATTTTGTATGTGTGTGTGTGTGTGTGTGTGTGTGTGTGTGTGTGTGGTGTTGGGGATTGAATCCAGGACCTTGTGCATGGTAGGCAAGCACTCTACCAATTGAGCTATATCCCCAACCCAGTGAAGAACTTCTTGAGGCTGAACTGCACATAAAAATATCAGAGAAAACAGCATCCAGTTTTGACCCAGGATTGAGCAGAGTGACTATTCCTACCAGTCACCAGAGCCTTATTTTTTATCAGCACTGGATAGAATAAGAAGGAAAATCTTATTTAGATCTACACTGAGTATGGTCTTTGTTCCACCTAACAAATCTTAAAAGACCCAAAGAATCAAAATGTTTCCCTATAACTTATCTACATCTGAGAACAAAGTTCTCAAAGAAGATTTATAGGAATATAAAAGTATCCAGCATCCAGCCAGGTGAAATTACAGTGTTTGGCATTTACAATGGCAGGCATGCAAAGAAGTCATAATGAAGAGATAATTGAACTGGAACTGACACAGATTTTAGAATTAGCAGAAAATGAAATTAAAAAGTTTCTCTAACTATATTTCATGTGTTCAAAATTTAAGTACATATTTACAAAACACAAATTGACCTTCTAGTAATGAAAACTATGATGGTGTGAAGTGAAAAATACACCAGATGAATTAACAGCAGATTGGACGTTGGAAAAGAAAAGATTAGTGAACTTGAAGGTCTAATAATTAGAAACTCTCTAAAATCAAGCACAGAGAAAAGATAATTATAATGGGTAGAGCTTCCGTGAGCTTGTAGGATAACTCCAATATGTGTCATCTGAGTTCTTAGGGGAGTGAAGAGAGAATTAAAACATATTTGAAGAAATAATGGTCAAAATTTCCCAGATTGGATGAAATCTGTAAACCTACAGATTCAAGTGACTCCATGAACACCAAGAGCAGGAAAACAACAAAACAAAACTACACAAAGGTACATCATGATAAAATTGATTAAAATGACCGAAGAAAAACGGAAAGGCAGAGAAAAATACACGTAACAGCTTTCAATATTAAGAATAATGCTTTCTAGAGGTTCAAAAGTTGGAAGAATGCATCTCCAGCACACCTGCACTGAAAGAAACGTTGAAGGTTATCTCACAGGAAGAAAAGAAACAACAGAAATACAGAGGCACACGAAAGAGGGAAAGCACCGGTATCCTGAATTACACGCATAGACATCTAACTTGTTTAAACTTCAAACGCTCCAATGACGCAGAAGATGCTGGAGGCGGGGCTTGGGACGCAGGGGCGGGGCAAGAGGGTGCAGCGCCAGTTAGGGGGCAAAGGTCCCCAGAGGCAGCCACGCCTGCGCAGCGTGTGCCAGGCTGGCTGCGCGCCCCTCCCCCAGTGCCGCCGTCTCCTGGGAAACGGTACCAGAGCTGCCAGAGGCGACTGGCTGGTGTCATGGCAGCCCCAAAGAAAGGAGCTGTGGGGCCGTTGGTGGGGGCAGTGGTCCAGGGTACCAACTCCACTCGCTTTCTGGTTTTTAATTCAAAAACAGCAGAACTACTTAGTCATCATCAAGTGGAATTGACCCAAGAGTTCCCCAGAGAAGGATGGGTGGAACAAGACCCTAAGGAAATTCTTCAGTCCGTCTATGAGTGTATAGAGAGAACGTGTGAGAAACTTGATGAAGTGAACGTTGATATCGCCAACATAAAAGCGATCGGAGTCAGCAATCAGAGGGAAACCACTGTCATCTGGGACAAGTTAACTGGAGAGCCTCTCTACAATGCTGTGGTGTGGCTTGATCTCAGAACCCAGTCTACCGTTGAGAATCTCAGTAAAAAAATTCCGGGAAACAATAACTTTGTCAAGTCTAAGACTGGCCTTCCACTTAGCACTTACTTCAGTGCAGTGAAACTTCGCTGGATGCTTGACAATGTGAGAAATGTTCAAAAAGCTGTTGAAGAAGGTAGAGCTCTTTTTGGTACCATTGATTCATGGCTTATCTGGAGTATGACAGGAGGAGTTAATGGAGGTGTCCATTGTACAGATGTGACAAATGCAAGTAGGACAATGCTTTTCAACATCCATTCTTTAGAATGGGATAAAGAGCTCTGTGACTTTTTTGAAATTCCAATGAATATTCTTCCAAATGTCTGGAGTTCTTCTGAGATCTATGGCCTGATGAAAAGTGGAGCCTTGGAAGGTGTGCCAATATCTGGGTGTTTGGGGGACCAGTCTGCTGCATTGGTAGGACAGATGTGCTTCCAGGAAGGACAAGCCAAAAACACATACGGAACAGGCTGTTTCTTATTATGTAATACAGGTCGTAAATGTGTATTTTCTGAACATGGCCTTCTGACAACTGTGGCTTACAAACTAGGCAGAGACAAGCCAGTATGTTATGCATTGGAAGGTTCTGTTGCGATAGCTGGTGCTGTTATTCGTTGGCTAAGAGACAATCTTGGAATTATAGAAACCTCAGAAGAAGTTGAAAAACTTGCTAAAGAAGCAGGTACTTCTTATGGCTGCTACTTTGTCCCAGCCTTTTCAGGGTTATATGCACCTTATTGGGAGCCCAGTGCAAGAGGGATAATCTGTGGTCTCACTCATTTTACCAACAAATATCATATTGCTTTCGCAGCATTAGAAGCTGTTTGTTTCCAAACCCGAGAGATTTTGGATGCCATGAATCGTGATTGTGGAATTCCACTCACTCATTTGCAGGTTGATGGAGCAATGACCAACAACAATATTCTTATGCAACTACAAGCAGATATTCTGCATATTCCAGTAGTAAAATCTTCCATGCCTGAAACAACTGCTTTGGGAGCTGCCATGGCAGCAGGAGCTGCAGAAGGAATAGGCGTTTGGAGTCTTGAACCTGAGAATTTGTCGGCAATCACGATGGAAAGGTTTGAACCACAGATACAGGCTACAGAAAGCGATATTCGTTACGCTACATGGAAGAAAGCTGTGATGAAGTCAATGGGTTGGGTTACAGCTCAGTCTTCTGAAAATGATGATACTGCTATCTTCTCTAGTCTGCCTTTGGGATTTTTTGTAGTGAGTAGCATGATAATGTTAATTGGGGCAAGATACATCTCAGGTATTCCATAATAATTCCAACCGTGGATTCCCAAGATGTGAGCTTTTTACATAATGAAAGAATCCAGCAGTTCTGTCTCTTAATGTGATGACATTATTTCTCTGATTTTATTTATAAATCACTTGCTACATGACCTATAAGAACCCTATGTAGACCTGTGGCTTCAAATAAAGAAATCACAGTAGAAAAACACTGTAGAAACATCTGGTGTGTATTTTTTTTAACATCAGTATTTAAATTTGATTTAACATCCTGCCCCACTCTGTAAAATATAGCATATTTGTATTCTATCCATAGAATCTATCATCAAATATACATTATCATTTATGGACCAGGATTTAGTTATCTGTGCTAACCACACCTGATGAAGAACTATAACTAATCTGCTAAAATGGAGAAGCTTAAATATTATTGTTCTTAATACCCACCCTCCAATTTCTCTTTTCTACCTGTTAGGGAGACTACAACATCTTCACTGAATGTTTAATAGAAAATTTTGCTACATTTTTACAGTGAATTTGTTATTCTCATAGTTTAAATATTTTCCTGAAAAATATTTGCCAAATTGAAATTTGTCAGACATTTTACATGGTCTCACTAATTACATGGAATTACTGTACAGATCCTCTAGGAAGAAAGATACTTTTTTTCTTTTCATCTTTCCTTTTCATGTATTTTACTTGATTGCATAATATTCATATCTAAATATTATAGGGTAGCCCAATTATAAATTAAGAGCACATTTTTGCCAGTATATTATATCAGGACTATCCTAACTAGAGTATTACAAACATAAATATTTTAGGTTCAATAGCTATGTGCATTTTTCAGCAAAATATACAAACATATTAGTTAACAGGAAAGAGCATTTTCTTAAAAAGGTAGTAATAAAATATTAAATATGTTTCAATTCCAGCACAAAATTAAAATTTTAAATTAAAAAAGTATATAGTTATGTTGATACAAAATGTGTAATATTTCAACAATATTTCTTACACCTTACTTTTTATTTAAATTGTCTTAGCTATATATATGCTAGAAAATGAAATGACTGTGGATCACTGCAATAAACATTATTTTCAAGCAGGAAAAAAATGACTTCAAATAATATTATATGGGACTTATGCATTTGTAAAAGGAAACAATAATAGCAAGAAAGTTGGAAGAGGAAAAATGGAAGTGTAATTTTTGAGATTCATGTACTATATGGAAAATGGTAATAATATCATTTGAAATTACACTGGAAACTAAAGATGCATACTATAAATCCTAAAATAAAATGGAAAGTTATAATTAACAAGCCAGTTAGATACATAAACATTAAAAATATAAAAGTTTTCAATTAATCCTAAAGTAGGTATAAAACAGATGAAAAGGAACAAGAATAAATAGGAAAATAGAAAATAATAGCAGAAAAATGTATTTAATAATACCAGGAAGCACATTAAATTTAAATTATCTAATTACCCCAGTTAAAAAGCAAGATTATCAAACTTAAAAAAAAAAAGACCCAAATATGCTGTCACCTAGAAACACACTGAAATAGGTACAAGGAAAAAAATAAAAACTGGTTAAAAGTAAAATAGAAAAAATGATACGCCATACTAAAATTAATCTAAAGAAATCTGGAGTGTCTATAGTAATAGAAAAAACTAATTTTAAGCAAAGAATATTAATAAGCCATTTTGCAATAATAATTTTATCAAAATCAATAGATAGATACATATGCACTTAATGGTGGTGCTTCAAGGCACATAAAGCAAAATCTGGTAGAACTGAAAGAAAAGGTAGAATTATAATTACCACAAGAGATCTCAACATCTCTTCCTCAACATTTGATAGAACAAGTAGAGAAGAATTTAGTATAGAAGATTTGAACAATATATCATACAACTTCACTTAATTGACATTCATAGAAGATGTCACTTAAAAATATAATACATTTTCAGGTCCATATAAAACAATGACCACCATAAACTATATTCAAGAGATAAACCAACTCTCAAAAAATTTAAAAAGGTTTTTCTATAAAGTATGCTCTCTGAGCACACTGGAATTATAAATAAAAAAATTTCTGGAAAATTCCCAAATATTTGGAAAACAAAAAACAAAAATAATGAGTTAAAGAGGAAAAAAAGGGAAAACAAATTATTTGAAACTGAATGAAAATGAAAACATACTAAAATTTGTGAGGTATTGTTAAAACAGTAGTTAAGAAAAATTTTATAGACCCAAAGGCCTATATTAGAAAAAAGGAAAGCTCCTAAATCAATGACCTCAACTTCCACCTTGAGAAACTAGAAATATAATAATAGACTAAACTCCAAATAAGTAGAAGTAAGTAGGAAAGATGAGAGCAGTAATCACTGAGATATCCAATAGAAATAGTAGTAAAACTCAAAAAGCTCATTCTTCTAGATATCAAAGCATCTGATGAAACTTTTAGCTAAACTGATCAGAAAGCAAAGACAAAATTAACAATGTCAGAAATAGGAATGACAGACATCACAGCATGTCCAAAGAATGTTAAAATTAGAATTATAGGGATATTAGGAAAACTTTGACTATAACATTGACAACTTAGATAAAATGAACAAATTCCCTGAAAAACACAAACTGCCAAAACTCAAAGGGGTGGGGGAGGGTGGGGGGTGGGGGGGCTTGAATGGCCCTCTTTTAAAGAGTTTGAATTTCTAGTTGAAGTCCTCTCCACAAAGAAAAACCCAAACCCAAGTAGCTTTAACAGTGGCTTCTTCTAAACAAGTAAGGCAGAAATAAAACACATTCTACACAAACTCTTCCAGAAAGCTGAAAGGACAGAATATTTTCAAACTCATTCTGTGAGGCCAGGTTTCCAGTATTATTCTGATTCTAGCACCAGGAATAATTTTTTAAAAAAATGACTTTACAAGAAAAAAAATAACTTCAGGCCATTGTCTTTGTAAATAGATACAAATTTTCAAAACAAAAATTTGGCAGAATTAACTATATTCAAAGGAATATTATGATCAATGACAACATAAAAAAGAGAGAACAGTAAATCAATATAATTAGAAAAACCAACCCATTTACTTCACAATATCAACAAATTAGAAAAGAAAAACTGTAGGAGAGATAACTACTAACTGGAATGTCTAAAATTAAAGACTGACCACATCTAATGTTGGTAAGGATATAGAACTGTATCTCTTTATGTGGAAATGTAAAATGTTACATTTTGGAAAATAGTTAAACTGTTTGAAAGTTTCTTACAAAAATTAATGTGTATCTTTTCATATTATCTTGGGTATTTACCCAAGAGGAATGTGAAGTATATCAGTACAAAGACATGTTCATAGCTCTTACAACCAAAAACTGGACCCAAGTCAGAATTCCATCAACAACTCAACAAACTACAATATATCTAGTCAATGGAACACTATTCAGCAACAAAAAGAAATGAACTACTGATATTCACTATAACATAGATGAATTTCAAAATAATTAATCTGAATAAAATAAGCCAGACAAAAAAGAATATATACATAATATATGATCCTGTTCATGTAAAATCTAGAAATGCAAACTATTTAACAATGACAGAAAATAGATTAGTGATTGCTTGGAAACTGAGGGAGAGGCATTGAGGAATGGGCAGGAAGGGACAGAAGACATGATTATAAGGGGCACAAAGAAAATCAGGGGGTGATGAATATATTATGATGAAGACTTGGATGAACACATATCTCAAAAGTAATCAAAAATGTTTTTCAAAAATTATCTTAAAACTTTGAATGAATACAAGCAAAGTTTGCTGGAGTAGGTTAATTACTGTTGTTCTCTATTGTGCATTTATTTGATTCCTCACTGATTCTACAATCATTTAGCATGGGGTGTGCCAGTTCCTATCTCTAGCAGGTCTCCGGGCTGTATTTGAACTCATTTGTGTGATTAGGCTGGAGAAGTTCATGATAATGTCTAGTATCATTTAAAACAAATTAATTTCCCATTTCATTTATCTGGTCATAATTCTCAGTCTGGGACTTATTACAAATGACCTTATGAAGAGTCACAAACAAATATAAGAAAATCAGGCTATTGTCCTCAAACTAAGAATCCTGTTCTCCAACAGATACACTTCTGTGATTATCAGCTTTCCTTTTTTTAATCTTTGCCTTTGTAAGTCTCATTTTCATAATTTAACTCAGATGATATTGGTAAATTACAGTACTTTGCCCCAAGGCAATAAAGGAACTTCTGTATATTCTATTATAAAATTAGCTAATTAATAATTTCTCTATTGCCACTAAGCAGAACTACATGGTTAAATTATGATGATGGGGTCTCATTGCATGCATGTTATGAAACAGCAATTCATCATTTAATGTCAGGCATATGTGTGAGCGAGAGAAAATGAGCTGGAACACTAACCAAGAGAATGAAAAGCATCTAATTCTGATTCTCTTTTCCAAGGATGAAATAAAATTTGTGATTTCAAGCAAGTAAGTTGTGGCTGTGTGGGGAAGAGAGGTGGGTAAGAAAGAGGAGGGGAGAGAGAGAGAAAGAGAAAGAGAGACTGAGAATCTTAGAAGGGCAAGAAGAGAAAGGAATGTTAGAGGCATTCAAAGAGAGACTAGATGTACTATTGAATCTAATTAAAGGTATCATGCTGAAGTGATTGATATTAAACAACTACATAATTCCCAGCTTAGTTCTAGGAATGGCAGTCATATACGCTAGACCTGCAGAGATAAGCATCTTCCCATCCTGCCCTGCTCAGAGTCCTGAATTATTATCTGTTTGTGCTTGATTTCTGGTGCTTATGTTATCATATTAATATAAATGCCATAGTCTCCCAGGGAAGCTGTTGTTTCACTAACAGGCTCAATGTATGAGTCTAAATGTTACTTTAAACAACTCCCATTTTATGTGAAACATTATGCACCAACTCTATGACTATTAGATATGGAAAATTTGCTTTTGTGCCTTTTTAAAATATCATATGAACTAATAAGTTCCCCTTAGTGTAATCTTTCAGCAAAGTCTAGAGTAAATACAATATCATCTCAGTCAGTCACCTACTTTAACTTCCCACTAAAATGATGGCTCTATAGTCTACTCTGATTGTTTCAATCAAAGCAAAATGAATAAACTTAATAAACAATATTTAAATATTCCCCATAGTTTCCACCAACAACTTTGATAGCCCAATTTATTTAAGCCTTGAAGAAATGCATGTGATCCTTGCCCTCTATGTGTTTAGCATACATTACAGTTCATTATCATAGCAACCCTCAACAAAGTGATTTATTTTAGAAAAGAAGGCTTCAACCCTTGCAGGGAAAAAGTAGGGACCAATAAATCTATTAATCATCTTATATTAAATGATTTGAAGTTCAGTTCATTGCAAACAATACACACATCATATACTCAGATATCAGAATGCATTTTTTCAAATGTCATAGAAAATCCAAGCTTAAAAAACATTTACAAAGCCAAAATTAGTTACTTCAAAAGAATGTTGAGTAAAAACCAGGACAAAAATGTTCTAATAAGGTAACTGTACTTTGTCTAGCTTTTTCTGGATTGAAGTGGGCAATCTGCTTAAATATACTTCCCCGTTTGCACCTCACTATGGCCTCAGCAAAGTGGCAAGGCAGGGGATGAGCAGAAACCAGGAGGGAAGCTTTGATTGGTCAGTATGTCTCTCTCTCAGGTTATAAGATAAGGTTTGTCTGGTGTCCAGTGTATTTCACTTAATCAACTGATCACTTGTTCCCAACTCTATTTCAAATAGACCATAGATATCTATGGTTAGCTCAGTTTCATAACTAAGAACATTGAGAAAAATGAACAAGCAAATCACGTTTCTAGTGCAAAAAACAAAAAAGGTATAGCTTTAGAATCAGGTAGCTGATTCAACTGGGGTATATTATTACTTTCATAGAATTTAGTATTCTCAAAGAAAAAGAAAGTCCTTAAAACTCTAAGACTACTTTCACAGTATCAGAAGAGGCTTTAGAATTTGGTAGAGCTGGAGAAGACATTTAATCCAAAAAAAAAAAAAAAAGGTGAGTAAAAACTTTAAATTGGTCAATATATGTCAGAAATACATGCTGGAGAAAGATTTTTAAAATATATTTGAGATATTAATTTTCCTTTGTCTTTACCCAGGTAATGGTACCTTTCTTAGAGTTTATCTCAAACAATACTGTTATCCTTTTATGTTACATGAAGAAAGTGAAAGTAAAAAGTTTATCAGATTTCTTGTGAAACTAAGAATAATTTCTTGGCCTATGAATAATTTGGGGCACTCTCACATACACAATTTTTATGGCCAATTAATCTGAGCACATTCTGAAAGATTCTGAACTACAATGAAATCATTCTCTATTCTCTAATGATTTTCTATTTTCTAAAAAAAATAATGTTTGCAAATTCTTTAGGGAGTCATTTCCTTAGAAGATATGTCAGAAATTTAGGGGTGAATTGCTAGATGCACCATTTTTTCTAGATACAGAGTTTACTACTCACCTCCACTCAACAAGAAATGCTAATTTCCTTTCTCTTCTTTATTACCCTCCTCCTCCTTTTACTGTCTTATTATTCCTCTTTTTCTTTTTCCTGAACCAAATCCATTGAGTCACATCATATGGTATTTACTACTCGTATTCACAAACATCAAAAGGATGGCAATCTGTTTAATATCCTGCAGATGAACATGCACTAAAAAGTGGCACTGGCAATTGGGCACTTGCTGCCCACTGGGCACCAAGCAGCGATGTGTTAAAGAACTGGCATGTTGTTCCATAGAGAAGAATGACATTCATTACAGTTGTATAAAAAAAATTATGTACCAAATGTTTGCCTCGATGAGTATTTGGACTGTCTTTTATCTCTCTTTCATTCATCCCTTCACAGCCTCTACACTTCAACTCTAATCTGTCCAAGACTTTTCTTCTTGTATGTATGGTCTTGTCTTGTTTGTTTCTGTGACTTCCTTACAGTTTCCCTTCTAATATCAGTCGAGTGCATTATGGAAATCATGTAGTGCCTACAAATAAAATAAACATGAACAAAGTGTGCATAAACTTTTACAAAATATTTCCTATAGCATTTGACAGCGTCTTGTTTTTACAATGCAATTAATAAATGTCATTGGAGGACTGGAGGAATTGACTTTTTATTTTCCAACTGTTATATTAAGATAACTTAAGATTTGGGCGGATAAGAATTTCAGCTAGACATTAGAAATCATATACCAGGTTCCTTACCTTAAAGATTTAGAATCTGGGCCACAGAGAAGGGTATGGTCTAAGTTCTCAGGCCTTGGAGGTATTTCAGTAACCAGAGCTGTTCAGAAAGAGTAGGGCGTTATCAAAAGCGGCTGGTTCTCAGGCTGGGGTTATGGCTCAGCGGTAGAGCGCTCGTCTAGTAGGCGTGGGACCCTGGGTTTGATCCTCTGCACCACATAAAAAATAAATGAGTGAAATAAAGGTATTGTGTCCAACTACAACTATAAAATAAATATTAAAAAACAAAACAAACAAAAAAAGCTACTGGTTCTCTCAAAGCCCTTCCAGTTATTCTTATGGATGTCTTCTTCCTCTAAATGTTCCTCATCTGCAGTGTCTGAGGAGTCTATCCTTCTCATGTTGCCAGGCACTTTCTTAATAACTGTAGATCTGGGCGGCAAAGGCAACAACCTGAGCGTCCAGGGAGCTAGCGTCCTCAGGGTCTGCCAAGCCCTTATTCATCAGCTGCTCATGAATGATTTTCGGCTGTTTTCCTTTTGTCTTCTCCAAGGAAGTTTATTCCTGAAATTTCAGCCCTCTGTGTTCCAGAGATGCTCTGGTGTTCTTGGGGATGAAGGAAAATAAATGTCATTCTCCTGGCTTGGCATCTGGGAGATCGGACTATTGCTAGAGCAAAATCCACTGAACTCATTGTGCTGCCTTAGAGGAGGGACACGAAGCAGGCTTGCGACATTGTGGCCTGCTAAGGGGCTCACAGTGCACCCCTGCTACCAACAAGGTCCTCATGTTTGTTTCTACTCTGCAAACAGAAATCTAATCATTTAAATTTACTGCTTTAAAGCTTGTGCTGATCTCACCATTTCCCAAAATAGGCTAATTAGTGTGGCATTTAGATCAGTTATATAGTCAGCCTTCCACCTCTCCTATATTCACTTTATGAACCATCACCATCAACCATCCAATCTCCTCCACACATCCCAGCAATCCTGGACCTCTAATAAAACTCCTGAATGCCAGGTATAAAGACAGAAGAAAAACTGGATGAATCTCTGGTTTCTGTCCTTTTAAAACTGAATCTCAGAAGAGAATTTAAAGAAAAATAAGAAACTGCCATAAACCACTATGGATTTAATCATGTGTATTATAAGCATAGCCCTATAGGCTAGGGCATTTTTGTCAACCTGGATGATAGTCTTACTTCGTCCTTTAACTGAAAAAAAAAGTGGAAGGAGGAACTCATATAATTAACTTACTTCTAGGCTGTAAAAACACATTTATTTTGAAAGTCTTAAATTGGATTTGGCTATCACCAAACCACATTTACATATTTATTTATTAACCATACAGTATTATTCCAATATTGCAACATTATGGCCAAATATCTTAGAAACAACACAAAGCCACAGGCAACAAAAGAAATAAACAGATCAACTGTACTTTATAAAAATTAAAAACTTTTGGTGCATCAAAGTCACTGTCAAGAGGGTGAAAAAGCCATGCACAAAATGGGATTAAAATGTTTACAAGTAATGTATCTGATAAGGGATGAATATCCAGAATTTTTAAAAAATCTTACCACTCAGTAAAAAAAGCAAAACAAACAAACAAACAAAAAAAAACAAATTATAAAATGAGCTAAGGACTTTGGTAGACATTTCTCTGAAGAAGATATTCAAATGGCCAATAAGCATATGAAAAGATGCTCAACAACACAATCCATTAGGTAAATGAAAAGATATCATTAAAATTACTGTTTTAAAACACAGAACAAATACACAAGGAAAACAGAAAATAAGTGTTGGTGAGACTGTGGAAAAATTGAAATCCTTGTATACTTGTGGGAAAATAAAATGGTGTCACTGCTATAGAAGAGTATAGTAATTTCTCAAAAATTAAACACAGAATTAATATATGAGCCATAAATCCTACTTCTAGCTACACCCCCCAAAAAAATTAATCATGGGCTTAGGTACATATATACCAATGTTGATCAATGCATTATTCACAATAACCAAAGGCAATAGCAAACCCAATTTGGATACACAAAGTGTGGTATTTACATGCAATGGAATATTCTTCAGTCTCAAAAAGGGATGGAATTCTGGTACATGCTATGATTTGGTTATAAGGTATCCCCCAAATGCTTCCGTGTTAATGTAGGACTATTCAGAGGTAAATGATAAGAATATGAGAGCCTTAACCTACTTAGTCGTGACTGTAGTCACCTTGGGCAGGGCTGAAGGGGGTGTGTCACTGGGGGTGGGTCTTAAAGGGTTCTTCTTCTTGCAACCCCTTCCCCCTTCCTCTGTTTCTCAGGTGCCATGAGTGGAACAGCACTCCTTTGTCACACCCTTCCCTCTATAATGTTCTGCCCCACCTTGGGCCCAAGATCAATAGAGTTGGCCAACTATGGACTTAAACCATGAGCCTAAAATAAACTTTTTCTCCTCTACATTGATTTTGTTAGGTATTTTGGTCACATCAAGGTAAAAAGCTGACCAACACAGGCTACATCCTAGGTGAGCCTTGAAAACAATTCCTAAGTGGAATCAGTCATACACAAAAGGATGGATATTCTGTGATTCTACTTACAGGAGGTGCTTAGAACAGTTGCACTGATAACAGAAAGTAAGACAGTACTATCAGGGATAGGGAAAGGAAGCAACGGGGAGTTATTATTTAATGGGTATGGAGTTTCAGTTTAGGATGATGAAAAGTTCCAGAGAAGGGTAATAATGATGGTTGCACAATAATGTGAATGTACTAAATGCCTCTTAATTGTCCACTTTAAAATGGTTAAAATGGTATATTTTAGGTTATACATGTTTAACCACAGTAAAAAAAAGTTTTTAGTTTTCTTTAATTATTAACTACTGAGAGCTGGTATAAGTAATATCCAATACCACACCATAGATTGCAACTGTCATGTCACATAGAATTTAGAAGTAACCTCCAAATCTATATATTCCTTCTAGTTATTGTTGTTCTTATAAAAATGTCCTAAAACCCCAAATAATAGGGATCAGAGCATTTCATGTATGGCTAAAAAGGACAAATAAAATAAGTATATAAATAAGTAAAATGTTTCCTAATAAAAATCTGCAACCCTAAAATCTTGCAAACCCAGTAATCTAGTCTTAAGTCAAATTGTTTCCCCACTCCCATGTTGTATCAGCATACTCATTTGATTACATTGAAATGAAAGGATATCCAATTATGAACAATCAGAGAACAAAGAAAGAAATTGATCCATGGCAAGATTCTTATTAGAATACCCCCAAAGAAGTCTTAACACATAGAGGTTATCTTGCTAATCCAGTTATTCTTGCCCTCCTCTCTAGGAAAACTTATCCTAATAATGAAGAACTTGCATTTTGTGTGCTGAAATATACTCTCAAAAAATAATTTGTTTGTCTTTAAATGTGATATATTATATATAAAGCAATAGTTCCAAATTTCAGTATTCTTTGCATAATAAGCCTAAAATCATATGCATTTTGGTTTCCAAAATTTTTAGGAACTTAAAGAAATTTTTTCAACACAGAGAGAGCTTTAGGCCCTTCTCCCTGTCCCTGGTTTGTTCCCTTTGTTATATCTCCTAGGGAAAAAAAAAACAATGGGCATGACCCCAAGAGTGGCTCTGGAATTGTTGCTCTGTAAAGATATCCATCTGTTCCTTTCATTGTCTTTCCAGTCATATCTGACTGGGTTTGGGACATCCAAACACATTTATGTTATTGTCAATACCACAGAGCCAAGAACTCTTTGGACAAGTAAACTGCATTACAAGCAATTGCTTTATGTGTACTCAAAAGAATTGCTCTTGCCTGGATCCAGAACCTTTATTGCTAGAGAGAATGTGGAAGAGTGAGCAGGAAAAAGTACATTTGCTATTAGATCTGCTACCAAAATGGTACTATTTTTTTTTTAGTTGTAGATAGACACAATACTTTTATTTTATTTATTATTTTTATGTGGTGCTAAGGATCAAACCCAGTGCCTCACACATGCTAGGCAAGTGCTCTGCTGAGCCACAATCCCCGTCCCCAACGTGGTTATTTTAAAGATGAATACAAGATAGCAGAAAACAAAACTCAACCAAATATCCAACTCATGTGGCATTTTAAACTTTCCTGATACGCTGGTATTTTAGAAAATATTATTTTTGTTAATGTTTTCAGTAATTTATATCTCCTATATTTTTATATCTCCTATATTTTACTTATAAAATATAATTGAAGAAAAAAATATAACATATGAACTATATGAAAAATTGTAGTTACTATTTATTCTTCCCTAGTGTGTGATCAGAGGATCAGTTTAAAAAAAATGTAATAAAATATCTGTTGAACTGAAGGTTCTTTCTTAATGATATGCATAGACATGAACTTTATTGGTTTAATTCCACAAGATCTTCTGGATCAATCTTGAACTATAACTTGCTTCTGAGTTGAGACTTCTTAAAGCAGAAATATTTATAGAAGTATCTTTTCCATAAGTACTTCTAGTTTCTAAAGTAGAAAACTACAGGTTTTTCACTAAACTCAAATGCTTATAAGACAGCAAACTTGAAATAGTGGTGTATGTCACTGGATTCATTAATCTGATTTTCATTCGCTGAGTGTCCAGTGTGTACCATATTTTGTGTCTGCTCAACATAAAAATATTTTACCTTTTAAAAATGTACAATTCACCGCATAAGCAAGCAAATATCAAAATGTTATGGCTATTTCCCCAGGCTACTGGGGATAAAATTGATGGTAAGAAAATAACCTTTTATTGGGGATAAAACAAAAGGTAAGAAAACAATAGATATTACCCCTTGAGGCCATCTCCCTTTCTCTCATCTGTGATCACTGTGGAGAAATTCCAGCCCTTCACATGGAAGTCACTGGCTTAGAGCAAAAACAAAGAGAGTGCTGTTCACAGCGAGAGTGCTGTTCGCTTTGCTCATGGTTCTTTTGACACAGTTTCACCTACATCCTTTCTTTTATGGGCAAAGTTTCCTCTATGGAAACTGGGACTAGAATGACCACAAGGTTTCTTTTCCTTTGCAGATGTAGATAGTATTTTTACACATCCAGGCCATCCCTGTGATGAGAAAATCTGTCTCAATCTATTGGCATCTTTTAAAAATGATGGAAATAATTCTAACCTATAGCCAAATTTGAAACCTGCTTCCCTGTGGTACTTCCTGTGATGATACATTCCAACCAACCAAGCCCATGTTCCATCAAGCAGAACCCCCTTTGGCTCAGGATCATTGGAAGGATTTCTGTTCCCTGGCCTCCCTGTCACCCATTAAGTGCAAGAAGACGGAGGTAAGAAGTTTGACATCGAGCATCTAGTCTACTAAAAGAGAGGACATTATTTCTATTGCTCAACAATGTCTAGTTCTAGATGGCAGCAGTCCACTACAAGTAACTGTAGAGCAATTGCTCAGTTATGTGGCCAAATTAATTCAGAGTGAACTTCTGGTTAGAGGTGGAATTCTATTACATGCAACTGAAAAGACTCCTGCTAATGGAACCTCCTTCCCAGGCTGGACCTATTCAAGTTTCCCATAAAATGTCTTACACTTCTCAAAATAACACCTTAATTATATGTTTGTCTTTTTTGTTTTGTCTACTAAACCACAAGTTTCTTTAAGATAAGAGCTCTTTCTTTCCTTTTTTTATATTCCATTTTTATTTTGTTTTCCATTTCATTTCTAGTATAGTTGGGCAAAAAATAGGTGTTCAATTAACTCATGTTGCATGAGTAAACATATTTTCCTCATTGTGAAAGTTTTTATATTATTTTTTCAACAGAAATAATATCTACAATTTGAAAAAGGCTCCAAATACTGTTTTAATTTGAAAATTTAAAAAAAATAATATTAATACTGCTCAGCATATCAACAGTGGGTCTTAAATATCTCTTAGCTTTTTCATTATACTGTGCTCTTCATCATGTTTTAGAACTGATACCTGCGGGCAAGTGTTCAATATTTCAAGTCCTGTGTTAGAGTAAAAACTCTAAACCTAGAGTTCTGAATGTGCCAAATTTTATGTTAGTAAACAGTCTTTCTTGATTTAATGTCAACAGGGCAATGGAATGACTCAAACAATAGCCAGCCATAGCACAAAAGAAAGTTCATTATATGATTAGTATGTTCCATCTGTACTTAGTTTTGTATGAATTTCCTTTAATCATGATGTAGCACACTTACTTAATATCATACTTTATGATTACAGTAAAGAACAATGAAGATGAAAATATCCTATTTGGAAAAATCAGTATTACCTAATAAAGCTTGAGCTACTGAACAATGAAATATCAGCAGGGGTCTTGTCTGTAATTTAAAACTCAAAAGTATAAATCATAAACTTATAATTATAAAATGATTACATAAACTACAAAACATCTTCATGAATCTTATGGCAATTCATAGAAAGGTCTCAGAATGTAAGGGGTATTAATATATGCTGTGAACAATGAATTTGAGTAATAAATAAGCTCTGAAAAAAAACAGTATGGTTCATTTTTACCTTGATAGACAAGAGCAGTTGCAATAGACTGAGTGTTAGTGGCCCCACTTATATGTTGGACTACTAACCCTAATGTGGTGGTATTAAGAGGTGGGAGCTTTGGGAGGTAATCAGGTAAAGAGGGTGGGGCTGTCATGATGGAGTCAGTGTCCTATAAAAGGGATCCCAAAGAGCTTTCCCGCTCTCTTTCTGTCATGTGAGGATACAAGAGAAAGATTGTAATCTGAAACCTGGAAAGCAGCCCTTATAATTTGACCATGTTGTCCCAAGAACTGTGAGAAATAAATTTCTGTTGTTTATAAGTCACCTAGTCTATGTTACTTTGTTATAATAGCCTGAATCCACTAAGACATAGGATTAATTGGAAGTTTTTTTCTAACTTTTATAATTGCATCTTATGTTTATATTGAATTTGTACTTTAAATTCTTTTCAAAAAGAGTGAAAAAATATATGATCATGGAGACTAAAATATCAAGTGATTTAAAATATTTGTATGTCCACCTAAACAATAATTTGTTATGATCATTTTATTAAAATTGATAGAACAATGGGAGATTTTTTATTTTTTTTAAGTTCTCTTTCTTTTCCTTTTTGGGAAAGCCATGGCATGCACTATTTTAATCAGCTGTTTTACTGCTGTGACTAAAAGACCTGACAAAAACAATTTTAGAGGAGGAAAATTTATTTGGGGGCTCACTGTTTCAGAGGTCTCAGTCCATGGACAGCCAACTCCATTCTTTGGCACTCAAGGTGAGGCTGAACATACAGTGAAAAAGTGTGGTGGAGGGAAGCAGTTCACATGATGATTAGAAAGTGCAGGGAGAGGGGCTGGGATTGTGGCTCAGCTATAGAGTGATCTTCTAGCACAGGAGGGACCAAGGTTCAATCCTCAGCACCACATAAAAATGAAGGCATTGTGTTGTGTCCATCTACAAAAAAGATTCATTCTCATTCTCTCTGTTTCTCTCTCTCTCTCTCTCTCTCAATAAATAAATAAATAAAGTGCAGGTAGAGGGGAGAGAGAAAGAGAGAGAGGGATGGATCTGTACTTCCAGATAAAAAATACATACCCCAAAGGAATGCCCCTAATCACCCACCTCCTCTAGCCACACCCAATGTCAGTTACCACCCAGTTAATCCCATCAGGGGATTAATCCCCTGATTGGGTTAAGGTCTCATAATCCAATCATGTCTCCTCTAAACCTTCTGACATTGTTTCACACATGAGCTTTTTGGGGGTACCTCATATCCAAACTATAACACACTACTTTCATGAAAGGCAAAAATCTGGCCAAAAACTGATGAAAACAGTAAAGTATTACAAATTTGGGGTACTGGAGGAATACAAAGAAAGAGATAAAAACAAATCAATAGCTCTATTGACTAACATAATGAGTGAATAGAATAGTGAAACTCTTGCAGTGCTTTTCCTGAGTTTCGTTTGTTTTTTATTCTATCACAGTGCATGGTATCTCTAGCTGGTTCTGGAATCCAAAAACCTTAAAATCCCCTCTGACATCTCTCCTGTACCATAAAATTCTTCACCCTTTACACTATATCCATGTTATCATGAGGCACAGCTACTTTTAGATCATAAGTATTGTGCAATCCATTCACATTTCTCCAGCTCTGCAGCTGCTGAAATCTTAGCCTGAGCTACTAGTGTTTCTCCCAGATATTTACTTTAATACCATTCTAAATATAATCCTCTCCAGGCCACTGTATACTTTAGAACCTGGCGACTTGCAATTAACATATAAATTTAATCATATTTCACCTTTTTCCCTATTCTTGAGATAAATTCCAAAACCTCTAACATGACCTTAGTGTTTCAATGTGGTGTGGCCCTGCCACCTAGAGTCTCCTCAATCTCTATGCTCTAGACACAGGAACTTTCTTCAATTTCTGGAAAATGACATTTACCTGGAGTATTAAGGCATATGCTTGAGTCAATATACACACAATATAGTAGGCAATAAATATTTGGGGGAATGTATTGGATGAATGATTGCATGCATGAATGAATGGCTTATGATGTTGCAGGATATTGTCATACTGAATGGATATTTTGAACTGGAGTTTCTGGTTTGCCATGTATAATAATACATAGCTGAAGTTGTAATCCATAGAAAACATCTTCACAAAGATGCCAAATAATAAAAGAATAAACACAGAAAAATTCACATTTCCACAGAAATGCACTGATATATTGGAAAATAAAAATAACTTCAATAAAATTTTTTTGAAAGGATATCATTTAAAAATAAGTATGTGGTTCAGGCTGTTTTCTGAATAGGATGCTGAGTGATTATGTACTGAGAGTTGTAATTTAATCTGGTCAATCTATCCTATGATCCTGCGGATAGAAACTTGATTGTATGGACAAGGGGAATTAGAGGAAGGTTAAGCATCTACTATGAACTACAAAAGTATTAAGGATTTAATATATGCTATCTCTCTTAATCCTTACAACAACCATTACCTACCATTATCTCCAGTTTACTGTTAGGAAACAAAGCCTGCATGGTATTTGTTATTCTAAAGGCATCATCTGATTTCTTGGGATTAAGTATTGATGTTTTTTCATTATTTATCTTTTTCAATAAGCACCATTGACCATTTTTATCTTTTGTAATTACTTTCCTATAATACTTCCAAGTTACTATCTATCCACCCCTTAGTGTTGTGCCGATGACTTCATTAATTTCATTTTTACCTTTCTCTGAATGAGATCATCATCAAAAATCAATAATTGACTTAAAAGTCTTTTTCCCTTTTGAGATTAGTTGTCATTTATCTGAATAGGAAATGTTGAAATTTGAGAATTTTGATTTCATCAAAGATTTTTGCTGTAACAGTACCTCAATACATCTTCTGTGACCTGTCTCTTTTGTTACACATTTAATAAAGTCTCTCTCTGAGGACTGTATATCAAAAACTCACTGTAGGGTTACACATAAAGTGTCCTGTATTCTAATCTTAACATTTCAAAATAAATTTTAAAATCTAAAAGTTCTTTTAAATCTAAAGGTTAAAATTTAAAAAGAATATTTACATAAAGAGTAAAATGTTCTCATGTGTTTATACAGTGAAAGACATTAGATTTACAAATTTCAGTTTAATGTCATAGAGAGGATTGGCCTTTTAATATAAGCTGTCTTCTACTTTTAGAGACAGCCTGCTTGAACTAACAAATTAAAATGTAGTCTCTAATAGTTCCTTGTTTGGGTTTTTTTTTTAATTTATATGTGTGAGTGGAATGGGGGTACTTGGGATTGAACCCAGGGACACTCTACCAATTGAGTTCCCCAGCTCCATTTTTGGTTTAGTTTTGTTTTTGCTTTGTGTGAGGTTTTTGGGGGGATATTTTTTGTTTGTTTTGAAACACGGTCTCACAAAATTGCAGGCTGACCTTGAACTTGCAATCCTTCTCAGTTTCCAGAGTAGTTAGGATTACACCAAGCTTGACAGCTCCAGTGTTACAAGGCTAGCCAATTGCTAATCTTTCATCTCCAGCTATTGCTCTGTATTTTGCATAAGAAAGGGATGGGAGATGCTTTTTTGTAATGAAGATTTTAGCTAAAACAAAAATTAAAAATCACATTTTTGTAAAAGTTGTACACCATCGCTGAAAACAGAACTCTCTCAAATCCTCAGTTTTTCTGAACATTAATCTTGGGTGGATTAGTAGAAAAGTGATGGAAAGAATAAATATGTAAATATAAATGACTGTAAAATATTATCAAATAGAAGCAAATTCAGCCTTAGATAAGGAGAGACTTTATATGGGAATTAAAAAAAAAAAGACTATTGCAATAAGGGGAATATTCCAATCTCAGAAACCTTCAAGCATTTCAAAATCAATCCAAAAAACGCCTTTTATTTGATAGGGTAAGAAGCAGTGTTATGGGTTGAATGTGCCATCCCAAAAGATAGGAGGGCATTCTAATATCCAGGACTCAGAATCTGACCTTTTGGAAATACAGATAGAAAAAATTAGTTCCCACTGGAGTAGATCGGTCCCTTAATTCAAAATGACTGGTGTCCTCAGAAGATAACAGGAAAGCAGGAGGAAGAATGCCAGGCAAAGAGAGAGGCAGAGGCTGGAATGATGCAGCTGCAAACAGGGAGTGTAAATTTGATGGCCACCACCAGACACTGGAAAGAGGTAAGGAAGGATGCCACCAAGAGTCTCCTGGGAAGGGTGGCCCTGGGAAGGAACCCCCTGGTTTCAGACTTCTAGCCCCCACACCTATAAGAGAATACACTGGTATTGTTTTAAGACATCCCATTTGTGGTAATTTGTTCCAGCAGACTCAGGGTAGGCAAAACTTGGCATAAACACTTAAGGGGAAGTTGGACAAGCCTGGGGAAATGACCAGGGAGGTCTGATAGGAAAAAGGCCTTGCAGTGATAAGCTGGCTTTCAAAAGATGCTGTAGGGAGCAGCTTGGAAATAAGCAGAGTTCATTGGCAAGAGACAAAATTAACTAAAGTCTAGTTAAGACAAAGCAGAAGGTAAGAAATGAGCAATTGTGAATGCATGATCAGTTTGGAATTAGTTTTATTTTAATTTCAGTGGGAAAATAATTAAGTGGAACTGACAAGTTTGATGAAATTCAGATGCTTGCCCACAACAAACATTTGAAGTTCCAAAAATTTCTTGAAAGTAAAGAATATTATGTGTGAGGTCAGATTTTATGTTTTGTTTTGTAACTGCAGAATTTAATGAGTATCTCTTAAATGGATGCTGGCAAAGAGAGGACTCCTATAGGCCCAAGCATTTGTTAGGTGTATTATTAATTTTACTATTTTATAATTTGTACACAATTCCTATAATTCTTTGCCAGTTTATTGACCACAAGGTATTAATTCTTGAAGTACTTATTTTCATTCATATTTTTGATTGGCTAAATTTTTCACAATTATTTCTTTTCTCAATTCCCCCCCACCCCACCCCTGGGGAGTAGCACTACTTGTTTATTAGTCTAGTTAGGAAAAAAAAAAAAACTTTATCACAGACCATGACTAATAGAGCATTAAAAGAATGAGATAGTATTTCTCAATCTTTTTAAAATTGATCTTTTTATTTATATATGACAGCAAAACGCTTTACAATTCTTATTACACATATAGAGCACGATTTTTCATATCTCTAGTTGTATACAAAGTATATTCACTCCAATTCGTGTCTTCATACACTTACTTTGGATAATAATGTCCATCACATTCCACCCATGAAAAATAAGCTTTGGATTTGATGATGAAATAAAAACCTTCCACAATAAACAAAAGTTAAAAGAATTTACAACTAGAAAGCCTGCATTATGGAACATCCTCAGCAAAAGAGGAAATGAAAAACAAGGATGCAAATCAGTAAAGGGAGATATTACACTAAAGGAAAACCTAATCAGAGGAGAAACCAAGTCATGTTAAACACCAAAAATAAACAAAAATGGCTGGGAATACAAATCATGTCTCAATAATAACCCTGAATGTTAATGGTATAAACTCACCAATCAAAAGACATAGACTAGCAGATTGGATCGAAAAAAAAAAAAAAAGAGAGCCAACAATATGCTGCCTTCAAGAGACTCATCTCATAGGAAGAGACATCCACGGACTGAAGGTGAAAGGTTAGGAAAAATCTTTTCTCAATTTGAATCATAGGCTATTATCCTAAGTTTAAACATTCTTGATAATATTTGTCTTTTATGTTTAAAATCGAAGGACAATTTTGCTATGTATAAAGTTCTTGAATTATACTTTTCCTTAAAACATTGCACATATTGTTTCTTGATATTCAGTCATTGAGCATTGAGTGGGGTTTCAGTACAACTATATTTATTTCCCTTGTCTACACATGCTTTATAACTTCCCAGTAGCCATGTTGTCATTTGGATTTTTTTTTTATTTCTTAGTCTACTAAATTTACCAAAATATAATTTGGTATTAAACATTAGATCTCAGCTCATCCTGAGATACTGTTTGTCAATTATTTTTCTTTCCCAAGATAATTGTTAAAGTATTTACTTAATTTTATTTATTATGTTTTGTTTCCTGCATGCTGTTGGATATCTATCAATGGTCTTTTTTTAAACATTTTTTTACTTATTTATTTTTTAGGTGTAGATGGACACAACACAATGCCTTTATTTTTATGTGATGCTGAGGATTGAACCTGGGTCTCGCCCATGCTAGGAGAGTGCTCTACTGCTGAGCCACAATCCCAGCCCTCTATTAATGGTCTTTTATTTTTATTATCAATTTTAAAGCAATTTTCATGTTTTTGTTCTTTTCGAGTGTTTTGTTTTCCTAGTTAATTGATATTTTATGTCCCTAATATTATTTTTTTCACATTTACTTTAGTGCGTGGTGGTTCTAATATAGCTTTTCTGTCTCTACTTTTATTTATCTTTGTCTTCTATTACTATTTAAGCTCTATTTGATAATTTTCAGTTTCCTGTGTTGATGTATACCCTTTGTATGGTTGTGTCTCTTTTTTAGTTATCTTTCTCTAATATGGGAATGTATGTAGGGGTGTGTGTGTGTGTGTGTGTGTGTGTGTGTATACATATATGTAGATATATTATGTACTGCATATATTATTTGTAAGTATATGTATAGTTTGCACTTTCTTTGAGAATATGAACAACTGTTCATCCATCCTACAATTATCTGTGTCTTTTGGGTGACTATTTTTGTAATGCAGGCCTAATACTTATTGAGCATTTGCTATTTGCAGGCACAATTCTAACCCCTTTATGCTAATTATCTCATTTAATAGAGATACTTCATTTGCTTTGTATATGTCATTCCTTATTCTCCACCTCCTTCTCCTCCACCTTCTTCTTATTCCTCTTCTTCTTTGCATATTTCTTTATGATTATTAGTCATCTTTGAAGGAATGAGATGAGCTACTTACTAGAGATTACTAAGCATTGTGATCAGGAGGCAGTTGTGGAATAAATGGCAGTTTCAATGGACTTTATGCATTTTTTATTGTTTTCAATACACCTCCCAAAATATTTTTTTATGTTATGGGGACATTTTCCCTTCATGTTCCCATGGCCAATGTTACAGAACTCTTAAATCTATTGCAAACTAGTCTTTATTATTTTTTCTCTCCCTTTCATTTTGTTCCATTTCCAGCTGTGGCAAATTTTATTTCTCACCCTTCTTTCCTCATCAAAGCTCAATCTCAGACCAGAGGTTGCAAATGCAAATGCCTACAAGGACCAATATAGAGATATTATAAGTAAATAACAAGCTTATGATAGCCAATTCACTTTTTACGCACAAAACTATTCTTTTACTTAAAACAGCAGTTATAAAAGATAAACCACACATACACAGAAAACCACACATGCACGAAAGCAAAAAGTAATGCAAAACTATAAAAATAGAAATAATGCACTGATCTCAATGAAATAAGGCAGCTACTATAATGGTAGACCATAAACCAACTATGCAACACATCTACCCAATGCTGAGATATCTTCAAAAAGCTTAAGCAGATTGCAGAAAAGTAATACATACAACATGTGATTTTGAGCAGAAGACATTTCTTCCTAAAAAATAAGTCTCCTAATCTTGAAAGGCACATCCAACAATCCATACATCTATATCTATAACTTAATTCTTCAGTGCTTACTCTTTCCATTTTGGTAATGCACATAGTCACATTCACCTCTTCAGAACAGCACATTTCCTTTATTTTAAGGTGGGGAGAGTGAGCCACAATACACTGTGTTAATCCTACTTATTTTTGTAAAGTTTTCCCATACCCTATCCCCTTATGTGTAGGTGACAATTTGCAAGTCTCAGAGCTTTCCTCCTGTGTCAACACATCAACGGTGGATTATGTGTGCTCTCTGACAAATTGGAGAGAACAAACAAACATAACCTTTTCTTTCTACTTTGGATGATGTGTTATTAATTCAGAGCAACAATATGGCTTCTAACGTTGATCTGATAATTTTGTGAAGATTACTATATTTCTGATTAACTTTTAAGTAGTATAGCATCTGAATTATTTGTCAACAAATTCAATTTGTTTTCTAGACAAAGTTCTGAAACATGAGAGCCATAAAGCATATTTTATTATAATACATAAAAATTTAAAAAAATGTAAATGCCCAGAAATACTGAGGTATTCAAGTGTTATATAGTCATTAAAATGTTATTAAACATTTAATAAAATTTATAATTTTCAAGATATAATCATGTAAAGAAAGAAAATATGTATAAAATTTTATCTATTGTAACTCAACTTTAGAAAGAATATATAATATAATGTGTAAAATAACTATAGGAAGTATGCAACCTATTAATTGTGACTATCTCTAGGTAATGAAATTATGGATAGTCTTTAATTTTCTTAATTATGTTTTCAATGAATCTTCTAAGTTGTTTCCATTAGATAGGAGTTTTAAATATGAAAATAAATGTCTATAAACATTGTCCTACAGATAAAAAATAATCCTTGGTAATGAGAAGATCTGGAATGACCATCTTAATGTTACAATGGAAATAATCAAGGTAAAAGCAGAAAAAAATTATTCCATTTTTTTAAAGATGACAATGATTCCTGAGCCCCTTTTTAAACACATCACACAACCAATCACTTGGCTACTTTATTGAACTAGAAAATATTCAGTCTCAGCATGAAGAGATGTCATGTCATCTTTGATTCTGAAAACAAAAAAGTGAAAAATAAAAATATTAAACTTAATCAAAAAGTTGTAGTTTTCTTAAGGTTGGCACTTTTCTGCTATGTTTAATACTTTAATATGTTGAATAAAGTCTGCTGAAATAAACTATTGGATTTTTTAATATTCCCCAACATATAAGTGCTAACAATTATAATATCAATAGTTGTAATAAATATAGTGTATCTGATGCAATTTTTTGAAAAATATTTTTTAGTCATACATGGACACAATATCTTTATTTTGTTTATTCATTTTTATGTGGTGCTGAGGATAGAACCCAGTGCCTCAGATGTGCGAGGCAAACGCTCTGCTACTGAGCCACAACCCCGGCCCGTATGATGTACTTTTGAAATGAAAATCATATTATACAATTTAGTCTTGATTTAATGAAACAACTAGAAATTTTTAAATATAATATGGTCTCTAGTGAAATAAAGGACAATTAATAAAGAAATAATTTAGTTCTTAAGTGTCAGATACTGCCAAATTTTGACTTTATGTTAAATACAATAAATGAGACTCCAATTTTAGTAGGATGGCTATTGAATGTCCAGATTTTAGGTGAAGAATTATGTGACCTCAATTTTGAAGCATTATCAACTCTTACAATTCAATGCATAGATAAAACTGTAGATGAGATTAAGGAGAAAAATTAACACTTGTGAGGTTCTGCTTACTACTGTGCCTAATGTCAGTCAGAATTAGTTACAATTCCAAAACCTCTCTGAAAATTATTTGATTTGTTTTCCTAAAGAAATTCTTTAAACATCAAATTGTATTTTTCAATATAGCATTTAAGCTATATTTCCAGTAGATAAGCCACCCTTTAATAATGATTGTTTTGTTGCTAAGAGGCTATTCAAAACTCTTTTGAAGCTTTTTACTGTTAAAATTATGTGTATAGATCTATATTTGTTTCCAGCATGAATTCTTCTCCAGGGAGAGCCTATACCTTAAAGCATTCTGGTACGATTCCAAGACTCTTGTTCTCATTCAGAAACAAAGGTGAGGTCAGTAAGAGAACCCCAACCCGTTCAGCATTAGGGTCTTTTGTCAGCTATCACCAACAGCAGGGTTTATGACAAATGAGGAGCCAGGCTTCCAGCTGAATTTCAGTTTAGTTATTTTTGTTTTAATGTATGTGTGAATCAATTAATCCTGTCATAGAAGGGCATCGTAAACTGTGTGCCAGAGTTAATGAGTCAGACATTATCACATCATTACACCAGCTGGCATAATGTAGCATGTGTTGTTTGTCATAATATACACTGCCATGCTTAACAACCATTAATTGTTTACACGAGCAGTCATATTTTTCTTCAAAGAACCTTCAGCGACTGGTTAATATTTTGAAGGCTTTTTAAGTGAATAACTATTGCAAGGAAAAGATATTCTCACCAAAATAGCCTACAATGTAAGAAACTATAACAAGGGGAAGACATTTGGAAGATAATGAATGACTAGAGGATCATTTCAAAGAAAATTCTGTTGCTACAGAACCAACCAAATCATGACTATTTCAATTACCACTACAAACAACCTCCTAAATAAATGGAAAGATACTGTCTTAAGAAAAAGTTTGTGAGGTAGAATTCACTACTGATAGATTTTTTTTGAGGACCAATGAGGCCTGTACTCAGGATCCATGAAATATCACTAGGACTTCATGAGAGAAGATATAATCATGGATTTATAATTTTCTAAAATCACTATAAAAAGCCTGGCTGTTTTGGGTTTCTTGGCTGATGAAAGGAAGCATGTGGCCATCACAGCCCAAAGTTATAGTTTACCAGCTTTCTGTGGATTGGTTTCAGGCGACTTCTGCACAATTTCATTGGCCATATGGCTTTCCACAGCCAAACACAGACACCATGAGTTAATGTAAAGTTTCCAAGAATCAGAACAGTAAATCATGGTAACCATTATCCACTTTAACTCATTGTTTGTATTCTCATTGAAGACAACAATGTCTAAGTTAGCCCAAAAGATTTAATAGAAACAAAAATTCAACACAAACATGAACAATTTTATAAGCTATAAGCAAGTAAGAAATCAAACTAAATACAAGTAAAGAATACAGGTTAAAAAAATAACCTATAAAGGGCTACTAAAGTTATTGCTACAACAGTATTTCAGGCTTGTTGTGGTTGTTGTTGGTGATATAGAAAAGAAAAATTGACCAACAGACAATTTCTTCACATTTGCGAAGAATTTTTTCTGAGTTTTGTCCTCAGGAAATATATTTTGAAATTTTTAATCTTCAAGCACTTAGCCTAGAAATTATGCACTATAAGATACATCATGTTTTTATAAATGCAAACACACATGGTTTATCTTTGTATTCCAAATTACTGAAGTAATTTTTTTGCTATCCTCTATAATTATTATTGCATTTAATCCTCATTAATATATAGTTTTTAGTGACAAGACACACTTAAAATGAAGAAACAAAGAAAAGTCAATATACATTTATCTATGATTCATTTGATTGGAGAAGCTTTTTCTCGAAGTTTAAGGCACATAATAATTACCTATGATAGTTATCTAAAAACATATATTCCCAAAGATTCCGATTCAAATTGGTATCAATTAAGTATAAGTGGAAGCCATTTTACAAACTACATTTTAATAGTTGCCCATATGATTTTGGTAAAAATAAAGAAAATCAGTAAGTTTGAATTGATCAGCACCAGAATACTTCAAAAATACTTTACATTGTCTAGAAGAAAAGCATGCAACATTCAGGTATTAAAAATTTTTCAAAATACTACTCATATTTTTAAAATCTGTTTTATTATTGAAATTTTGATGCCCCAGTATAGCAAAAATATAAGAAGTAAAAAGTATGCACAATTACCTTATATAATTTGATGATCCATATTATATAACAGTATTTCTATGAAGCCAAATTTATATTTATATAAGCCAAACTATACAATAGTTCAACACTATGAGATGGTGAATATCATACAAAATAAGTCTGTGTTTTCCAATCCATTCTCCCCAAATATTCCAGTGATCTAGTTAGCATTAGAGATCTCTCAGGGTGCACAGAAGAAACAGAAATAAGCAGAAGGAACCAAATGAAATTGCAAGCAATTATTTGTTTTGTTTGATGCACGAAAATAGAAGTTTCATACAGTTCAATCTAATATAACAGTGGAAAATATCTGAACCATATTTTGAATCTGAACTAGAATCACTGACACTTGGAGGATACATCAACCTTTTCAATAGTATAGATCATGAAAAAATTTGAGAGCAAAATAATCCTTTAGTTTGGGGAAAAAAACTGTAGAAGTTATTCAAGATATATTTTTTATCCTGGATAAACCAGAGTTGGCAATGTTAGACTTCAAAAAAGGCTCAAGACTCATGCCTTGAGGCCTTTCTGTATCCTGATCCTTGTCCTGTAATATTCTTTACTCTGGGCTTCTGAGTGATTGGTTTCCTGTTTCAAGTTCAACATCATCTCTTCAAGGACTTTTTGCGGGGCAGGGAGGCAGGGGAGTCCCAGGGATTGAACTCAGGAGCACTTGACCACTGAGCCACATCTCCAGTCCTATTTTGTATTTTATTTATAGACAGGGTCTCACTGAGTTGTGTAGTACCTTCCCCTTACTGAGGCTGGCTTTGAACTCCTCAAAATCCTCCTGCCCCAGCCTCTGGAGCCGCTGGGATTATGTGTGCCACTGTACCCAGCCTCAGGGACCCCCCCTTTTTTTCCAGTTGTCAATGGATCTTTATTTATTTATATGCAGTGCTGAGAATCAAACCACATGTCAGGCAAGTGCTCTACACTGAGCCATGACTCCAGCCCCTCAGGGACCTTTTAATCATATAATTTTAAATATGTCCTTTCTATCCTATTCCATCTATCCTGAACACCTAGTTCTTGCCTCTCTCACACACACATCTCAGTTTGGATTGTGGGCTTGTGCTTTTGCTCTTGTCTCAATTGTTGATTTCTCACTATAGTATTTCAAGTTCAAACTGGGTGAAAATCAAGTCTGTAGATGGACAATAAAAATTTCTTGCATGAATTGGCTAGTTGAATCTACTTGTTTTCTATTAATATGCAACTATCCAAATCCTTTGTTTTCTCTCCCCATTTCTACAAAGTAAATTTGATTAAATTGTATGCAAATAACAAAGAAGTTCAAAAGAGAAATCCCTCTGCAAATGGTTAACATCTTACATTGTATAATACCATTCTAATTAGTAAGATATTTTCTTCATGTTCACAAATATGATAATTTATGGTCAAAACTTGAAACTATTTGTTAACTTCTAGAAGTTTAAACAGAAAGAAGCTATCAAATTTGACCAAATAGAAAGGTTAACATTTTACTTGGAGTGAAAAAATAGTAAAATTTTTTACTCTCATCATTATCAATTGGTTGAAGGGTACTGATTGCTTAGCCTCCTCCCATAGGATACCTCTCTGGGGACATTGCATAATATTAACATATGCCCAATGCTAGGGTGTATGTTAGTCACGCGATTGCTGCTTAAATTATTGTCCTTCTGAAAATTAGACAAATCAGGCATGTCACACAGATAAACATATGAGCATATGTAAAAGAAATCTAAGAAGCTGGATCAGGGAGAAGGAAGAAGGGAGGGAGCTAGAAAGGAAGGAAAAGAGATAAGGAAGGAGAGATGACTGAAGAAGAAAGGATCACTCTAGAAATATACTAAACCTATAAGAAAAATAAATACATAAGTAAATTATGTCCCTTAGAATTTTGAGAAATATTGAATTTAAAAATTGCTATTCAATCAATTCAGCAAAAAAATGATGTCATGAATCTAATGTCTTTCTATTTATGATATGGATTTTAAAAAATCTCTAGTAAATCTCACTGTTCATATTTAGTCATCATATATCCAAGTAATCACTATAATTTTTCTTTAGACACTTTCCATAATTGTTCCTACAAGTGTTTTCCTGAAAATAATTTTATTATAATTCTTAGCAAATTATTACTATTGGAAAGATGGTTAAAAATTGATCTGAGCTGGATTACATTCTATTTCATGAGCATAATTTTCAAAATCCCAAATTTAAAATGGTAGAAGTGGTTTGTAGAGTCCTGCCCTATATTATTACTTATTTTTTTGCGAATCCCACATTTATTAATACACTTAATTATAACA
Source organism: Urocitellus parryii (assembly GCF_045843805.1). NCBI lineage: Eukaryota > Metazoa > Chordata > Mammalia > Rodentia > Sciuridae > Urocitellus > Urocitellus parryii. The sequence continues at coordinate 82,443,020 of NC_135540.1, forward strand.
ACTGAAAGAATATCCAGCTTTATTAATGGTTGTATCCATTTACTCAAATAATAAGAATGTGAACCAGAACACTGAGAGGTGGGCAGAGGCTAGACAAGCACACGCCTTTCTGTAGCTAGGCTACCACAGTTAGCATGGAGCTTTTGCTTCATCATTTCTGAACCTTGGAATTTCCAACAGACTCTCAAAAAATTATTCTTCCTTGATTTGAAACTATAAAAAATTCAATATCAGGAAATAATGCACCTTCAATTTCTTTTTTTTAAATGAAAAGCTAGAAAAACTTTCTGTCATTCTTAATTACAAAAATCACAAGTCACAACATAGCCTGTAATCTCCAACTGCCTCAAAATTACCATGGAATTCTAATTATCAAAGCCTTATATTATGTCTTCTAGGTAAATAATTTTGTTTTCACGCCCATTTCTAGTTTTAAGTTCATTCATCAAATCTGCTGATTGCCAAATTGTGATTTTTATAACAGAAGGATACTGTTATCTCAGTAAATGTGAAACTAAAGTCATGCAAACAACAACATTGACGTTATCTCCATCTAAGCACACTCCTACCTTCAAATTTTTGCATCCTCAGCTCCTGATCTGGAATGCTCTTCCCCAGATACACAGGGATCCTTCCTCACCTCTTCAGTTCTTTGTTCAAATACTATCTTCTCGTTAAGGTGTTTGCAGAGCATGGTAATTAAAATTACAAACTATCCTTCCAGGTTTTTGCATTATTTATTTTCTATAGCATTTCTTATTTTCTGATGTTTTACATATTTCATTTATGTTTCTTAATTATCTGTCTCCTCCCACTGAAGCACAAGCTTTCTGTAGGCAGGCAGTTTTGTCTGTTTGGATGGCTGCTATTTTCTTATTGAATGAATACATGGACAAAATAAATGAAGGAAAGGATGAGCAAAAGCAGCCAGGTAGCAATATCATATCTTTAATGAGAAAATATAAATGTCTGTGAGAGTTGTAAATCACAAGTGATTTTGTATTATGTTAGGCTCAAAAAGCAATAATACCAATATGTTTCCATAGGTGGACTGGTTAACACAAGTTGTAATAGAAGAAAAGATGTTTGAAAGTTATAGTGGACAAATTTGAATGCAATAAAAGGTAAAAATTGTAATTTGCATTTATTATTTGAAATTAATCAAACCCGTTACAGACTTTTATTTAGGTATGAAAAAGGTGTATATGCTAAATACCAATATCTCACTGAATAAATGAATATTATTAAACTTTCATATTCATAAATTAGTGTACTGCTAAAATGTATTGTACATTTAGTATTCTCTCAAGAAGAGTGGCTGGTATACAATTGGCAATGTTAAAATGCTCTTACTGTCCATACATATACAGGTAGTTGGAATTCTCACTATTTTTAGGGAAAATTCTAAAATTCTAAAATTTCCCCAGCCCAATTTTGTATTTTATTTGAAGACAGGATCTCATTGAGTTGCTTAACTTTTTGCTGAAGCTGGCTTTGAACTCCTGCCTCAACCTCCAAAGCCACTGGCATTACAGGCATGCGTCAACATGCCTGGCCTACTATTTCTATTTAACTGTAAACTTTTATTAATTTAAGTTTCACCATCAACCTTTAGTATCATATGCACAAATGCTGATGCAGATTTTTTCATAGATGGTCTTTTGGTCCTTTTTATTTTAGTCTTATTATTTTCCCCAAAGAGGTGAGTTTAAAAATATGAACCAAAATTTATTAAGCAAATTAGGGGAATAAAAAGCTGATGCATGATGAACAAGGTCAAAGGAATTGATGAATTCTAGATAGGGTAGACGGGTAGGAAGGAAAGGGAGGGAGCAGGGGATTGACAAGGGTGGTGGAATGTGATAGACATCATCATCCAAAGTACATGTATGAAGACACAAATTGGTGTCAACATACTTTATATACAACCAGAGATATGGAAAATTGTGCTGTATACATGTAGTAAGAATTGTAATGCCTTCCGCTGTCATTTTTTAAAAATCAATTTTAAAAAAAGAAAAAAAAATTTACAGACATTTCATAAAAAAGATAACCAAATGCCTGAAAAACTTGTGGAAAAGTATTTAGTCATCAGTAAAACAAACATTAAATCACAGTGTGATACCACCACACACATAACCAGAATGCTAAAATTAAAAAGGTTTTAATAGCAAGTGTTGGTAAGGATATAAAACAATCAGAACTCTCATACACTGCTGGTGTGAGTATAAATTTGTACAACTTTGAAAAACTGTTTCATAGTATCTACTAAAGCTGAACATATGCATACCCATGACAGCCATCCCACTCCTAGGTATATATCAATTAGAAATAGATTCTTACATATGTTCATAGCAACATTATTTCATAGCAACACTATTTATAATGTCTGACACCAGAAACTATCCAGAAGTCCATGAAAAATAGAATAAATTTTAAAAATTGTCATGTCTTCACACAATGGAGTCTTACACTGCAACAAAATTAAAAGAGCTAAAACTGAAGGCAACAATGGTGTTGACTCTCACAAACATAACTTTGAATGAAAGAAGATTACTATAGGGAAGAGTATGTATTATTATATTTACATAAAAATACACAAAACTAATTTATGCTATTAGAAGTCAAGATGATACTTAATTTTGGTGGCAGAGTTTATGTAGCCAAATGGAATATAAGAAAGGTGATGTGAATAAGTTTATTCAGTTGTGTTTACTTTAATTTGTGAAAATTCATACAGCTTTACCCCACAACATAAGCAATTATCTCTGGTTAATTTTACTTTATTAAAATTTTAATATCTCTATGGTCAAAGGAGTTATAACATAACCCAGCCACCCTTGATGTTCATGTTTAGTGACACTTCATGGTGATCACAGATATTCCCACAATACCACACTTTAGAGTGGGGTAAATAGATTTTACGTCTGCTGACATGGCAAAAGGACACTTGTTGAGGCTACAGATAAAAAGGTTAAAGGTGACACCAGGACCTGTTTCATGGTTGTGTCACCAGTGCAGTCACATAGAGTCTATGTTAGAAGGACTCTGAGCTTCCTTTCATGCTCTGTGGACACCATCTTGAACTTCTTAATATTTTGAAAAAGGACATACACTTTTCATTTTCCACTGGATCCTACAAATTATGTTACTGTTCTGAGTAACTCATTTGCCTTTATTAAATATCTGATATGCTCTCCACATTTAGACATTGAGAAGAAATAAACTTATAATAGGATATAGTTTGGATGGAAAATAAGAAAGGCTCAGAACTTCAGTAAAATAGTGATTTACATGTAAGGACATTCAAGTGGAAGCACAAAAATAAATCAATAGTAGAACTGTATTACTGGAATAAGTAACAAAATGATTAGTAGGAAACAATTATTAAGTAGTTACTGTAAAATGATAGGCAATCAGGCCAAACATTATTTCACATTCCCCTTAGTGCACAGTTCTATAATAAAATTCAATAATATCCCATTAATTTATCTTAGCACATTCAGAAGTATTTTTGCACAAACCATTCCTTTCCGGAATATTGAAAATGTGACTTGTGGGTTTGAATTCATTCAAATGCATTAGATTCATTCATTCATCTTCTATTCATACTTCTTTTCATCTATTCATTCTCCCAACAATCTATCCACTCATCCCATTAGTACCACAAAGAATGAAAAATTCAACCAGGCTGGAATTCCATCATAAAGGACATACAGCATATCTATAAATACATGGCAGAGATAGAAAATATGCCCTAAGAGATGAATTTAGTCAAGAAATTTGGAGGAAAAGTAGTTACTTCAAGTTTAAATAAAATCAGGCATGACTTTATAGAAACACAATTTCTATATAGGGACTTGAAAACTAGATAGAATTTGAGTGTGCACAGGGGCTAGAAGATTTCTTTTCTTGTTCTCTTGTTCTTTATTAAATATCTTACGCAAGAATAACTTGCTCTGAGAAATTGCCCTGCATGCATTCTTTTTTGTGTACCATCATAGGTAGAATTAAATATAAAATGAGATAATTTTAGATATAAACATATAAAGAACCTATAAATGCACATTAGGAATCTAATAAAAATAAAAATTCTATACAGGTTGGCTACTTGAAACCTTCCCCCAAATCCTTTGGCTTTAAATAGAACATAGTGAATTGTTAAAGCACAGACTCCAGAATTTCAGGAGTGGCTGGATTTGAATTCCAGCTCAATTCAAATAGCTATACAAACTGGGACAAGTTATTTAACCTCCTAGACCTCTTTCCTCACTTGTAAAAGGGGAATAATGATAACTTATTCTTATAAGTGTGTTTTAAGGATGAAATAGGTTAACATATTTGCATGCTACATATGATATTATACTATTAATGCAGACACTATAATCAGATTTTATGTATCGTATGATTTCAGGAACAGGGACACTAGTAAGGATCCTTTCTTAAAACATGGCTTTCCTTCCTTACTTCTTGTCTTAGTATCTACCATCCCACATTCTTTTTGTTTCCTTTACTTTAAATCTTTATATCTTTTAAAAGTGAATGTATAGTTTAGGCTTGAGGGAAGGGCTTATGTTTAATTAATGTTTATGCTTCCCTATCTTCTCCAATTCCTATTATAAATTTCCCCCCTTTTCCCCTTATACACTACCTTGAACAAAATAGCTTCTGTGATCATGTTAAAATGGTTTTTGTTAGGTACCAATGTTAATCAAACCATCCCCAAACTTAGTATCTTAAAGTAACTATGATTTATTATGTCTCACGACTGTGGGTTGGCTGCATTGTTCATCTCCTAATTTCATGGAGGTTATTTATTGATGGAAGATTCAAGATAGCCTCACTCACAGGTCTAGCAGTTTGGTTGTTGACTGGGGAATCTCAGTTCCCTACAAAGCTTTCATCTTCCAGTAGTCATAGCCAGGTAGACCACACATTTTAATGAAAGGTGCTACAATATAATGCTGCCATATTTTACAATCTCCTACCATCTGCCCCCTTATTATAATTGTTTACATTGTTCACATATGCAAAAATTGCTTACCCCTTTCCTCCACTTTCATCCATTATAGCTTCAGGCTCAAACCCTACAATCTCACAATCTGCATCTGGTCCATATTAAACATAACTTCTTGGAGATGGGTATTCTATAAAAACAAATTATTGAGATATCCAGATTACAGAGGCTGGGGTTGTGGCTCAATGGTAGAGCACTTGCCTAGTAAGTGTGAGTCACTGTGTTCAATCCTCAGCATCACATAAAAATAAATAAATAAACTAAAGGTATTGTGTCCATCTACAACTGAAAAAAAATACCCTTTATGCAATGATGAGAGAGAGAGATAAATAGAACTCCATTATAAATGTTCTCTTTAAGGAGAATTACAGAGGGACACTCCTCTCAAGGTGTGTAACAGAAAAAAGCAGTCTTCATTTGTAGCAGTTCTAAAATATACCTGGGTATGTGCTTCCAAAAGGCCCAGGGTGGGTTCTTAAATACTTTGGTTCTCCTTCATGAGGTTTCTCAGCCTCCAAAAGGATAGACTGGCTTCATCAATTGATATTGGAGTAACATCCAAAGCAAACAAAGTAAAGGTTTAGCCTTGGAACTCAAGTTCTATTAGTCAACCAAGGCATATGGCCAGCCCAAATTCTAAGGTTGAAAAAGAGCCTTATGTTGACTTTTACTAATTTTCTGTTAGGTCCAAACTTACTCTTCTATACTCTGATTTGTCTCAGTGGATCTAGGCTAGATCAGATGATGGTATTAGACTTGGCCAGTAGAGAAAAGGGGATCCTAGAAGGAAAGACTGCAAAGCTGAAAAAAGAAGGGACTCGCAATTCTCCTGCTTGCTGTTCATGTTAGCATCACACCATCATTACTACTTCACCCCAGTAGCCTTTCTTTCCCGGGCAGAAACCTAATCCAGTTGCAGCCCCACACAATATCAGTTTTGTCAGGACCCCTCAAAGACACCAACAAAATATGACTGGCATTCCCGCCTCGGGGTGTGATTCGTTCCCCTCCATTGTACAACTCCTCCAACTTTCTAATTTGAAATATTTCTCTTTTTCCAACTCTAAGCATTGTAGCTGCTTCCAACCTCAGTGGCGACTTCAGAGTTCTCTTTTTCACCCACGGAGTGACTCAGTTAGTACTTTTACACATGCCTATAAACATTTAATTAAATTTAATTCTTTCAAGTAACCAACATAGTTTCCATCTCTAGACTGGGCTCTGAATGTAAGATGATTTTACTTCTTTCTGGGAAGGCTTACACAACATCATGGTCATGTTTTTCAATTAACTATAAATAGTTAAACAAATCATGACATTCCTCTGCTCCATCTCTGACTGTTCATCTAATTCATAGCAAACCTTAAAGTCTTCCCAAAAGCTGCACTGGCTCCCTTCCTGTTCTTTGAATATGCTACACTCCTGCCTCAGAGACTTCATGCTTGATCTTCCATCTGCCTGGAAGACTCTTCTATTAGATGTCCACAGAACTGACTTCATTACCTCCTCATGTCATTGCTCAGATGTCAATTTCATTAAAGCCTCTTTGACCACCTTATTTAAAATTAAACCTGTCACTGACACCCCAAATCTAGTACTCCTTGTCCTCTCTCTTCTTTCCTTTCCTCTATAGCATGTATAATTGTTTAACATACTTTGTAGTTTATTTTTTACCTACCTCTAATCCCTCCAACTTTAAAATTTAAGTTCAATGAGAATAGTTTTGATTGTTTTGTTATGCATTATTGCACCCAAAATCTTGAAAATTGTTTTCCATAGAACAGATTCTCAACACATTTATAAATCAGCCTTTCTTAAATTTGTTTAATTAATTATTAATATTGGAGGACTTTACTCTCCTTCATGAACAAACATTTCTATAACATTAAAAAATTAGCTGGAGAAATAAGATATGTTTTTCTAACCAGTAAAATAAGAGGTGAAGCAGCCACTGTCTCTCACATGACATGCCATATGTCAAGACACCAAATCAATGTTTCTGTGGAATAAGATGAGTAAAGCTTTCTAAAAAAAAAAAAAAATTAAGTGGGTTCTAGAGAAAAAATTATCAAATCAGTAGACTTTCCTGTTTTATGTTGAGAAAATGATTTTATCCCATACTTGGACTTAAAATAATTATATAAAGCCTATAATCCTAAATTATCTTTATAAACATAGTATTATTTGGAATATTTTTTTAAAGTAATCTATTCTCACAAAGCTCAAATTAGTGCAAGTTTTTGATATAACCCCCAAATGCTAGATTATAGTCAAAATTGTAAAAGGAAAAAAATACCTGCACGCAAAAAAGTTCTTTAAGATATCACATCTTTATTATTGTTTTTTTTTGTCATACTAGGTCCTTTTTTGTCTTCTAAGTACCAATAAGAGAGGTCTAGTATCTATTCTCAAGATGACTGCATCAATATGCTTTTGAAAAAATTTTAAATTACACAAAACTGACTTCACATAGCACTTCATAATTTCCCTCATCAAATCCTAAAGACTATATTAAAACATCTGTTTTTAAAATATCTTGCTGACAGTAGAATGCTATACCCCCAGGGAGTCTCTTAATTTTGCATAAAATTTGCATACTCATAAATAAGTTAACACTGGGGGGACAAGGATATCAACTGCAAATAATGCAGGTATTTTCCATATATTATAACTTGCAGAGAGGCATAGATGCTTTGAAATATGACTTTTCTATAATCATATTTAAATGAGAATTAATTCTTTGTAAAAATTTCTACCTCTCACTTTGATCTACTCTGCCCTCAAAAATTCAAGGATAGCTCAGATTGCTTCAATATTTAGAGAAAAACTATATTGCAACTGGGTGCAAATAATATTTAAAGAATGTCTATTGTGTGCATGTACAAATATGTAACAACAAAGTCCACCATCATGAAAAACTATAATATACCAGTAAAAAGTCCAGGAAAAATAGACAAAAAATAGAGAATGACATATATGATATGCTCTAAAACCAAATTGTAGAGCAAAAAAAAAAATGAATACCCTGAATTGTAAAATATGCACAGTAAGGTAGATTCCCATCTTTTTCCTCTTATGATGACACAAAACAACTTCATACACATACAATCTTAGCAATTCACACAATCCAGTTAAATCAGTTAACTATGCCTTCCATTCGTTGAGTTTGTAAAGAAACACCTTCTTCAATGTTTGTTTTCAGTATCCAAGGGAACAATGGGACACAATGGGAAAATTATTCCATGGAGACATATCTGCTTGCTTCGGTCAGGATTGTTATATTATTAATGTAATGCATTGCTACATTCTTCCAGAAGACCATTATTTTAATATGACTAGAAACTAGCTCCCTGATCCTCACTGATATGTAGTGTCATAAACTGAGCTGGTAAGAATAGAGTAGATGAGGCCTGATCAGTGTGATTTCAGGAAAGACAGGGAGATGCCTACGTCTGGACTACCTTATATCAACCACTGAATAGTGTACAAAGGCACACAATTAAAGCAATGTCTTGTTTTCAAATTCTCACATTTGACTAAAAATAATTTGGTGAGGGATTAACTCGTGAAACTACCATCAGTCATTCATAACTTAGTGAAGGAATTCTTAACCTGGGACTTTATGAATAATAGATAAGATTTAGAGAAATAATTCCTTTTACACATTTGCAAGGTTTTGTTTAAATGCAATTACGTGAATATTTGTGGCATCAAACCCCATGCTGGATTATAATCAAAGTTGTAAAAGGAAAAGAATGCCTGAATTCTACAAAGTTCTTTAAGATGCCACGTCTTTGTTATTGCTGTTTATCATACTAAGTCATAAAAAGGAAAGATTTTGATATCTTCCCAAGTGAGAACACACACACACACACACACACACACACAAAGAACCAATGGTTAAAGTGAATGAACTCTCCAGGAAAAAGGTGAGAGAGAGAGAGAGAGAGAGAGAGAGAGAGAGAGAGAATTAAGTATCTGGCAGCTAAGCAGGATATAAGGAGACAGAGGTCACAGAATGAATATAGACAAAAAAGTCATATGACCAACTTTATGGGCTTCAAAGTTTTATCCACGCCAAGACAGAGGCAATATGGATTTACTGGGTCAACTTGTTTTCCCCAGTAACCCTTTTTTCACTTGTACTCTGTTCCTATTTCCATATTTTTTTAAACATCTCTTCAAAAGTTTCTGCACAGAACAATAGAACATGAAAAACACCTATTTGAAGGATCTGTTTAGACTTAGGACAACTAAATCAATACCAAGACCTGGGTCCCAGAGGACTGGATCCAGGGTATTATATATTGTCACTATTAACTTGATATTTTTCTTTACTTGTAACATAAAACCTAGCAAAGAAAGAAAGCTTATAAAATCACCTGAATGAAAAGTCTATCAATAGCATCAGGTAATAAATTTTGACCAGCAGAAAAAAATTCTGTGACTAGAAACCTGTTTCTCTTTCTCTGTCTCCTCACCCTACCCCATCCCGTCTACTCTCTCCCAGCCCATGCCTATTAGTGGTCACAGCCTCCTTACTCAGATCCATCAGGTCCTGGCTCAGCATAACCAGCAGATTACCTGAGAATCAGTGTTAATTACTCATTAAGTTATATGTCTTCCTTGGAATCACTAGAGAAAGGGGGATAAATATATACTTATTCATTTAAAAAAAATTATAGGCCAACCTTGAAGTTTAGGATAGGATTGATTTGACCCATTTACATGGCTGAGAATGAGAGGAGAGTGATTAGTCCAAAAAAAAAAAAAAGTCTGATATTTTTACCAGAAAAAAATAGGAGGGTGGGGACAAATACATACTAGGTACCAAACAATTAATTATCTATCACACTACCTAAGAAAGAAATGAAAAGACAGCTTTTAGCAAAATGTGTTATGTTCATCATTAGAAAAACAACAAGTGCAAAATGAAGAAACTGGGTTAGGCATATCCTATTATCAAGACCTAGGAGCTAAATGGAAAATAAATAGATGGGAGCAGGTCAGAAGTAAAGCAAGCAGTTTTCTGGGTATTGGACAAAGACCTTACTAGAGCTACTTGAATTAGGAGCCATTGTTGTGTAGCGTGGGAGCCCAGGTTAAAAGGTGTAGGAAAACACATTGATCCCTGGATCTGTCCACAAGAAACTGCTATTGCCAATACCTCAGATTTGCCCCACATTTACATCTTCCCTTAAGGGCATCCTGGCATGGGCAGTAGTGGACAGCAAACTTAGACTTTCCTTAAGCATTCTTTCTTGCCTTCTAATTCCTCCATTTCAAAGTCACCCTCCCTCACACACATATATTAAAAGAAGTAAGTTCTGGAGTCAGAGACACATTCACAAAGAATTGTGAAGGGTCTGAGATTTTATTGTTCTTGAAATCTAACACATTAGATCATTATAGTTTCATAGATGCTGGCAGAATACATAAGGCTCCTGGGTCAAAGCGGGGTAAACTGAGACACACAGAAGTTAAGTAACTTGATCAAGACCCACAGGTTTTATATAAATCATTCAATTAAATAGTAACATCACTAGCAATGTAATTTTTTCCAGTATTATAAATATGTATGTATCATCCAACTGTTAATATCAATATGTATAAATGTATAGATAAAACTGAGTGTTAGATACCTTTTTGTAGGGTTGGAGATTGTATTATAATTGCACTGCTAGGGCTGGGGCTATAGCTCAGTGGTAGAGCGCTTGCCTTGCTGGTATGAGGCCCTGGGTTCAATCCTCAGCATCACATAAAAATAAATAAATAAAGGTATATATATGTGATAATATAAGATATATGCACATATGTATATGTATGTATATATGTGTGTATGTATGTGTTTATATATGTGTGTGTGTGTGTGTGTGTGTGTATATATACATATATATGTATATATATATATATAAACAGTGCTACAGGAAAGTACAAAATTTTCAAAATACAGATCCTTTATTTGTTACTCTGGAGTATATTTCCTGATAGATAAGAATATCAATCATATTTTTTAAACTCTGCAATAACTTTAAGAGATTATTGATACAAACATTTATTTTTTTATAAACTACTTCAAGTTCCTCCAAATAGAAATACTTTCTTAGTCAAGAAACATCCACCAATCTGCCAAAGTGGAATCACTCTACAAATGAGGAGACTAATTCTGTTTTAAATCATTTAACTATAGGATATTAATCATCTGTTTATTGAAACGAGTATATTCAAATCATTTAGCAAGTATCTGCTAAAGAGAGCAGATAAAAACTCTCCAGGGGGGAGAGAGGATTGTTTTTCATATATATCTGAGACAAAAGCCTATCACAAAGTGTCATAGTGTTGTGTTTCCTTTGTAGATCTATAATATGGTAGCAGATTGTCAAAAGGGGTTAAAGATGATGTTGACCATGACTTCTTTCAGCTCTCAAGAGTGTGGCAAAATGTATTATTTGGCATAATCATGACACAGAGCTGCATGTGTATGTCTTCAATAATTCATGCTGCAGCTTGTCTCACTGTGGGGACAGATGTCAGTGAAACCAGTGACAGCCGATCCCGCTGATCCCACACATAATCACGTGTGGCTGATCCCACAGTGACACTGAGCTTTGACTACATGCGCACTAAGTTCAATTGGAGCTAATAAAATACAAGCCAGCAAGTTTGGGTGTAGTTATTAATTTTATAACTATTTGAAATGAACATATTTACATATATATGTATAAAAACAACCTATTTCCATATAATTTCTTAAGATTTGGAATTTTTTTGTAATTTGGAGTGGTCATATCTGAGAATATTCCTTATCCTTGAATGTCATATCCTTGAATGTATTATTAGGTCACTCATAAAATACATAGAAAATGTTCCTGACAAAAATCAGTTATTTATTACTTTGTATAGAAATATATATCTCTCTTATAGGTAATTTAGATTATTAATTACTAATCTTGATCAATCTTTCATTACTATATTGTGCTATTGATATGTAACAAATGTTACATATTTGTTACATATTTGGACAATTAAATAATTTGAATCTTACCACCTTATCTTTGTTTCTTATTATGACTAGAATTTTCTTTGAACATCAGGAATTAATCAAAAAATGATTTATCACAAAGTGTCATAATGTTGTGTTTACAGATAATTATAAGAAAAATACAAAAATACACAGTATCTAAGAACATTAGTTAGAAAACAGACTATAAAACATTAGAAAACAGAAATCTCCCTTCTACCCAAGTTTAGTCTAACATTTATGTATTAACCAATAAAAAATTTCTAGGAGAGGAGCTAGAGTAAGAGAACAGAGTTGAAGCTGTGCAAGTCTATTGCTTCTAGCTTAAAATACTTCTCTTCTACCTGTACATAAAGATAAGAGCTACCAGTTCAAAGCCCTTAAAAACCAAAGTACTATGTATGTATGTTTTCAGATCTCAAGATGAGCTCTACTAATTCACTTCTTTAATGAGAAAAAGATGTCAAGTTCCATTTGTAGCCTATATTATCTAATTACCAATTAGAAATTATAATGCATATGTTTGTGTGTGTGGATAAATAATTGTTCATATGTGCATATATATGTGTATATACACATAAGTTTTTAAATATTAAACTGAAAAAACATTGACATTCATTTTTTTAGTAACATGACATGTTATTTTGCCATTTAAAAAAAAATTTTCCCTTAGACACAGACATTTTGGTTAGCTTTAGAGTCTTTCACTTTTCTTGGTGATTTTATTGCTTTGTAAAGGAAGTTATTGGCTTATTCCTAATAGCTCTCTAATCTGTTCTCCCCTGTCCAAAATCAGTGCATTTAGAAAAAGGTATTGGTTTTTCATTATCCCAGGATTAGACTGTCTTTGAGATACACTCTGATGGAGGCAGGGAATCTCAGTGCTACCATGCAAACTGTTGCCCAACACTGGGTACCATTTTTCTTTGGAGGTACATTTACATAAACATTTCTAATCACAGCTCCATAAAGAGACACGGTATAATAATTCATGACTTTTAGGTAATATGTCATATGAATCTTAACATATGACACTGCACTCTACAATGGCAATCTTGGCTTCCAAAGGGACCTGGAAAACATCCAGTGAGATGAGAATAAGCCAAACTTGATAAAAAACCATATCAATGCTAATCCAGGTTTACACCTTTCATTCAGACTTGGAACTCTCTAGCAGATGGTTCAGTGTTGAAGCACTAATGTTAGCAAAATGTCAAAACTATTTTGCTAGACTCCCCAATTGTTCATACAGAGTATTTTTCAAGTACTGGATATCAAAATAGTATTAATGAATCATAGCACTCAGGTCTCTGATCACAAGAGCAGAGTTTTAGTTTCAATTTCCAAAGACAATCTGGCTTTGCTCCCTTGGAATATAGCCAACCTGCTTTTACAAAAGAAAATCAAATTTTAGAAATTTCTTTCCTGATTCTTTAGCCAACATGGACCTACTCAGAGCAGACAAAGGAATGCAGAACCATTTGGCAGATTGCATTGTTAGTGGCTGCTATATCAAGTTAATCATCCAAACAAATGTCATGAGATAGAGACTCTAAATCAAAGTTGCTTATTCTGTGATTCATAACCATGGAGAAAAACTAAATGGGCTTCAGAAATTTCACAAAGTATCAGAATCTAAAGGTGAATGTGGGAGTGAGCAGCCATGAACACACTTTTCTTTGTGTACACACATATGCGTTGAATTTGCAAGGTGAATGAATGAATGAATGAATGAAGCCCTCACATTGAGATGTAGCAATAGTTTCAATACATTAACAAAGGTCAGAATTATATTTATAAAACAAGAGTGAATATATTTTCATCTAGACAAAAACATATTTAAGCATTAATTGATCAACTAATGCCTTTGAGAACCTATTCTGTCTTTAATGTAATTTTTTCTTCAAATATTCAAAACTATCTTATGAAGAAATTCATAGCCCTAGTTTTAGACACCTAATCACAAATGTCTCAAAGAAGTTTGTCTGGGGTTTCCCAATGACTAATTCAGAGTTAGCCTTCCTAACTCCAAAGTTCATTCCTATTGATTTATATCACATTTACTCCTTTAATAATGGTTTCTACCTAAGTGTAACCCAACTTCTTTCCCACAGAAAAAGACAAAGTTAGTCATTTTGACAGTATATGAAGACACATAAACTTCATAAATATGTGCAATTATTATATATGAACTACAAAAGTTTTTTTAAGAAAAAGGAAATGTTAACCATCCTGATTTGATCATTACACACTTATACACATATTGAATTATGACACTGTACACCATAAGTTTGTACAATTAAAATTTTACAAACAAGTTTAAAAGGATATGCAAAATAGGAGGCCACTTTCAGTAACCATTCCTTCTTTCAAAATTTCTTTGTGCAAGTCTAAGGCATATAAATATTACTACTCTCAAGAGGCATTTTTTCCTTTGCAAATTTCTTCTAGCAGCCGCTATAGTATTACAGTCAATCAACATTAACTGATAAAACAGCAGTGAGAGTTTCTATCACATCTGTTTAAGTCCTGCCCATTAGCCCAAGGCAAAGCATGTAGGCATGCCACCCTGGGAGGCAGTTCACATCAGGACTGCAATTTATCCTGTTCTCTCACAAATATATTCCTAGGAGTGAGGTCATGGATATAAAGATACATATGTAGCACATAAGAGGCTAACCCAGATGAAAGCTGAATAATGATCAGTAAAAATAGAGCTGGAAGATTTGAGAGAGTAGAAAAGAGGTATCATGTTCATATTAGGTCAAATCATTCAAAGGAATCCAGTATGGTGAACCTACACAGAGATGTCATTTATATGCCAGACTTAAAGGATGGTCAAGTTGGACTGATGGCATTGTTCCAACCGTGCTACTCCTACGTAAGTGACTACTTACTGATTTTCCTCATTTCCAAAATCCTAATTTCTTTCTCTGTCTTTTGTGATTAGCCATGGTTTTATTTTCATATTTGTTCATTATCAATTGCAATGCTGAAGACTGTCCATATTTCTTTAATGTTGTGACAGGAATTCTTTGCTGAAGCTAAAAAAAAAACAAACAAGAATGAAACAAACTAAGAGAATAACACTGTATTCCATTTTTTCCTTTAAAATATGTTACAAAACAGCTTTCAGTTTAAAAAATTTTGACAGTGTATATTCAATTTTTCAACTAACAGATGCACGTACATAAAATTATATGATTGAAATTCAGTGTCAGAGGCTTTAGTCATTTAATTTGGGCAAACTCAAGACATTGGTTCATAATATTGCTCTTGAAATATCCCTATTTACTAATGAGTGGGGTGTCTATGAAATGATAATATGGAAGTGTTTATTGAATTTTTAAATGGCAGTTTATGTGAATATTTAAAGAAGAAATTACTATGATTTATTTGTTAAACAAAAAGTTATTTTGTTCTTGTTTTAAAAAGAAATAAAGGCATAAGAAGACTGAGCAATAAGTGACTAGCTCAAGGAGAAGTCAAGTCATGTTTCCTGGTTCAGAGTTCTTTGTTCTAAAACCTGAACAATTGAGCCAGGCACTGTGGCGTTGGCTCAGGAGGCTGAGGTAAGAGGATCATGAGTTCAAAGCCAACCTCAGCAAAAGGGAGGTGCCAAGCAATTCAGTGAGATCCTGTCTCTAAATATAATACAGAATAGGGCTGGGAATGTGGCTCAGTGGTCAAGTGCCTCTGAGTTTAATCCCTAGCACCAAAATAAAAACAACTCAACAATTGATAATGTGTTTATTAAGAGATATCAAGACTATTAGTAACTGTTCAATGTAAGAATATGAGAACATTTTAGAAATATTATTGAGGTTTGCTTCACGTTCTTACCAAGGTTTTGACAAATACAGTAATAAGTGACTAACAGGAAAAATGATTTTAAACTGTGAAGTTTAGTTTCGAAATGACCCACAGCACTCCTATTCTAAGTACCATTCTGGGATTGAAAATCAAATATGTTAGAAGCATACTACTTAGTTCAGCTATTTTTTTCCTTTTCATTACACAACATTCTCAATAAAGTAGCAATGTGTTGATTTATATTCTGGGGCAAGCACCCTAGCACATTATGGGCTCTTAACAAACTGTTAGATATTGTCACCAGTTGGCTAACCATGCTTTGTGTAGCATGTGTCAAAAATAATAATAAAAATTTAATGCATCACCACCACTCAAATATTTGTTTCTAATCAAGATTTAAAAATCACTCATAAATTTCAGTGAGACTTTAAAATAGGGAACTGATTTTTTTCTAATAAGTTCTATTTTCACCTATGTAAGTAACTATAGTCGATTTAGAAAAATAAACTACTGCCCTTAGTTTAAAAAAATTGCTTGTAACAGGCAAATAAAATTTAGAAAGTAAGCACAAATAAAAGCAAATTTCAGATGTGTTACTTGAATGTTCTTTAGTAATCTTCCTGGATCTGATAGGCACAGAGCAGTTGTAAATATTCATTTTCTCTTTATTGTAGATTGAATTGTTCCATACCCAGAGTTAAACTAAAGGATAATGGCCATTTTCCACTTAGACATGAGGGGCTTAACCTTGCAAGCACCTGCCTATGTGAACTTAGGCCTTCTTGCTTTTGTGATAGCTATAAAGTAAATGGTATCTAAAATATATTGGTTCACATATACGAACAAAAATATGTCAAAAATATTGTTTTTTTTCAAACTAGAGATGTGTTATGATAACAGTAGGTGGAAAATGCAGTCTTTCTACTGGGAAACATAAGCTATCCACTGCTCTTAAAATTTAGTAAGATAAAGAGAGTATACATCGCAGAAGCCAAAAACTTTTTGTATTCTCTCATCTTTTTAAAAGCCAGAATTACTAGATGTATCATTTATATAATGACCAAGATCATCCCAAAAGACAGCAGCTTGGAAACAACAGTTGCCTTCAGTGTGGAGCAATAACTAGGCAGCCAGAGCCAGTGCTCTGCATCTCACCTTGATCATCTGATCTCCAACATTGATCGGGTGCCCTTAGGTTAAGTTACTTTGTCTTTTTCTGCCCAATTTGCCAATCTATAAAACAGAGATGATCACAGGATTTATTTCCAGAGTCGGAATTGTATGTAATAATGAGTAAGGAGCTTAACTCAGCATCAGTGGTAAGCTCTCAGTAGAAGTTGCTATTACTATGAGACATCATGATTCCACCTAAACCGAAGGCTTGGGTTTGCAAATACGTCAGGTTAAACTATGATTTCAAGGTCTTAAGTAGTTGCGGGTATTATTATTTTTAAGAATGTAGCAACCTCAAGAAAATGTTTTCCCTCCAAATAGTACAGGACCACTTACAAATACTATTATACATACAGTATTTTTAAAGAAAATAAATTTAACTCTGCTTCTAGACCTTTTTTTTTTTTTTGAAAGCTGGGCTATATCAGAAACAATGGCTTTATTATAAGATATTTTATTCTAGGAAAGGAGGTTTTGAATATTCAGTAGGGCTCCAGGCTAGTGATTTTGTGGTTAGCTATCTTGTCTTCCACGAAGCCCTTGACAAAGGTCACAAACAATTTGTTCATTCCTCTTATTAAAATAAAGATGGAAAGCATTGATGATAACTCTGCCCAGCAGCTAACTTCATCATCTGTAGCGGTTTCAACATATGCTTATGAGATAATGAAAAATATAGCATTAAATACAGTGGCAGATTGAATCTTGTTTCAGAGTAAATATAGTAAGTCATTTTTTTCCCTCCTCATTTCCTCAGAACCTGTTTAGCACTAGACTGTTAATATCATCACCAATACATGACAAAACCATTGCATAATATACCGTGTTTCAGACCAACCCCCACATAAAAGTGAGCAACGGAAAACTATGAACATTAATCCAGCATTCAAAATAATGAAGTGCTTCAAGCCAACCCTCTTCAAAAGCCTTCCACTTGTGTAGTTTTGTAGGAACAAATAGTTTTATAAATCTGACATGCTTTTCTGGTCTCATTTAATGTTATGAAAACCTCGTTTTTCTGTGCTACAGTCAATATTCAAAGTTTTTAAAGATCTATTCTGTAAACAATAGGCAAACTCTCCTCTATAATCCTTTCTGATATGATATTTTCTAAAAGGAAAGTTTTTATTCTACAAAAGTGAAGTTGGCCAATATTATGAATAAAGAAGGATTGTTTACCCTTTAGTCATCAAGAAGTAGGAAAATAGGGCTGGGGATATAGTTCAGTTATAGTAGAGTGCTTGTCTCCCAGGCACAAAGCCCTGGGTTCAATCCCCAGCAACATACACACAAAAAAAGAAGAAGGAAAATATACATGATGATTTTGAGCAACCAACATTCTATAATGCTAAAAAGTTGATGATAAAACTAATTATTAAAAGAGTATATATAACATAAACATACATATATATGTGTTATATATATATATATATATATATATATATATATATCCCTAATAATAATTTTCAATTTCCAGTGATAAAAACATTTAACCGTTAACTTGATATAAAATTCAGACAAGTTAATAATAATTGAATATGTGTTTGTATTGAAGACTTTATCTCAGCAAAAATTTTCTACATACACAATTTCAAAAACATGTCTTACTAAACTAATATGTTTTAAGGATAAAAATATTAATTTCATTAGGATACAAATTGAATTAGTGGGCTGAGGTTGTGGCACAGCGGTAGAGCACTCGCCTAGCACAAGTGAGGCCCTGGGTTTGACCCTTAGCACCACTAAAAATAAGTGAATAAAAAAACAAAAGTATTGTGTCCAACTACAACTAAAA
Source organism: Urocitellus parryii (assembly GCF_045843805.1). NCBI lineage: Eukaryota > Metazoa > Chordata > Mammalia > Rodentia > Sciuridae > Urocitellus > Urocitellus parryii. The sequence goes on from NC_135540.1 coordinate 82,461,839, forward strand.
CATAAATATTTTTTAAAAAAACTGTATTAGTGACTGATACTTTACTGATATGGCCCTTTGGCGACTTTAGTAAAATCTGGATTTTCACTGCTCTTACACCATGGATTAGTCTCTGCTCCACCCCTTGACTGTCACTATTAGAAGCTGAACACACTGAGTCTAAGTGGCTTTCATGACATCAAAGGGCAGTCCAGTTTCCTCACTCTAAATTGTTCCACCTATGCTTTTGCTGTCATATAACCTTTTCAGAAGTGATGTTAGGAAAAAATTCTTCCCTCTACTGGCTCTCGTTTACAGAAGCAATAAATGGCTCAGCTGCAGCCATAACTTCAGGATCTAATTAAAACAGGGAATTGCAGATGCTGTGGATTTTTTTTTTTTTTTTTGATGCCTAATGATACAAGCAACTGCATGGAGCACATATGTTCATTTTCTATTCTTTGACAAAGACCACAGAGAACCTGAATGTGCAACAACCATGGGATGTGGTATGGTTTTCAGTGTTATTTGAAGACATTTTTTTAATAACAGCAGCAACACATTAATTTATCTTTTGATTTCATTAATGTAGTCTAAAAATTAATGCCTGTCTTTCTCTAAAGCTTGAAATTTATCACCTGGATATATCTAGTACAAATCTACTTTGGATTATATCTATAAAGTCTTTCTTCAAGAAGATTTTTTATGTGGTTGTTTATTTCTTATTTTCATTATCTTTTAATTGTATTTATATGTAAGATATAATAAAGCATAATAACAAATAAGAGCATTCCATTCACCACCCCATTTAAGAATAACACTACAAATATAATTGACATCTCATTTTTAAAACATTTTACTATATTCAGTTCAAAAATAATGTCTAATTACCCCTAATTTCTCTTGAATCACAGGTTATTTGGAAATTTGCTTTACAGTTTCCTAAGAGTTTCCAGTATCTTCTGTTTTTAATTTCTATTTTAATTGCATTATGTTAAGAAAATGTATATCATGCAATTTGAATCCTCTTTAATTATTGAATATTTGTAACCCAGAAGATGGTTTATTTTGGTAACCATACTTTGTGCACTGTGAATTTCATTGTTTGGGGTAAATTTTTCTGTAAATTACAATTAGGTAAAGTCAGCAACTAGTGTTATTCAAGTATTCTATGTCCTTACCTGATTATTTTTTTGTCCCATGTATTCTGTTAGTTATGAGAGCAAGGTATTGAAATCTCTAGTTTAAACTGAGGATTTAACTATATCAAATCTGTCATTTTTTACTTCATATATTTTGAAGGCATATAAAACCTTAGGAAATTATTAGTTAATTGATCTTTTATAATTTATGAAGTTTCTTTTCCCCTGATAATTGGTTTCAATAATTAGTAGGCCATCTTGCCACATATTTTTCCTTTTTCTTCAGTGTTGTCTTGATTGTTCTTTCCTATACATTTTTTTTAAGTGTCAAGCTCTCCAGAAATTCCTATTAAGTTTTTAATTAGAATTCCTTTAAAACTTTACATGAGTTTGTAAATACAGGGACAAAGACTTGATAAAAGATATCTACCCAAAATACATATTAGACACCATATTCAATAGTAAAGAATTAAAAGCTTTACTTCTAAAACCAGAATGCATGGAATATAATGTGCTCTAATTCAGCCCCTAGCATTTCCCCTTTCTCTCCCCTCCTCTCTTCCACAGTTCCCTTCCATGTACTCTATTGCTCTCTCTGCTATTTACTTTTAGGTTTGTTGTTGTTGTTGTTGTTGTTTGGGTACTGGGGGTTGAACTCAGGAGCACTCAACCACTGAGCCACATCCTCAACCCTAATTTTTGAATTGCTTGGCACCTCAATTTTGCTGAGGCTGGCTTTGAACTCACAATCCTCCTGCTTCAACCTCCTAAACTAAAGGGATTACAGGTGTGTGCTGCCATTTCCAGCTAGGTTTAAAAAAAAAAAAAAAAAAAAAATATATATATATATATATATATATATATATATATATAGTTAATATCTTGTGGATATACATGATGGTAAGATTCACTGTGGTATATTCATATATGGACATAAGAAAGGTAAATAAAATTAATTCCACTGTTCTTCCCTTATCATGTTCTTTCTCCCACCCCCTCAGTCCCCTTATTCTAGTCCTCTAGTCCTTCATCTAAATCTTTCTTCTATTTTGATGAAATCACTCCCCTCTTTGCCCTTTCTCTCATTCTCTTTCTCTCTCCCCCCCCCCCCACTCCTTATTTTGGACTAGATTCTGTAAATCAGAGAAAACATTTGACCTTTGGCTTTCTGAATCTGGCTTATTTCACTTAGCATGGTAGTCTCCAGTTCCATCCATTTACTAGCAAATCCCATAATTTCATTCTTCTTTTTGGCTGAGCAATATTCTATTGTGTATTTATACCATGTTTTCTTTATCCATTCATCTAATTAAGGACACCTTGGTTGGTTCCATAGCTTGGATGTTGTGAATTGTGCTACTATGAACACTGATATGGCTGCATTCCTATATATGCTGATTTTAGATCTTTTGGATATATGACAAGGAGTGGAATATCAGATCTATGGTGGTTCTATTCCTGTTTTTTTTTAACTTACCAAATTGGTTATAAGAGGCTCCTCTTATAAGTTTATAAGAGGAGCCTGAACCTCATAGAAGATTGCGGTCCTGACTAGCACCTCAATTTTCACTGTGTAAGACCCTCAGCAAAGAAACTGTTGAGCCATGCAGTGCCAAGACTCCTGAACCACAAAGTTTTGAGACAAAAAATAGTGTGCTCTTTTAAGCTTCCAAATTTGTTATAAACAACAGAAAATTATATGGTTTGTAATATAAAAAAAGTCTATGGGGGCCAAATGGACTATTTTATATATCTCATAAAATGGTATTAAACCATGCTAAAATTAAATAAACCATAGCTATGCATACCAACAAGGATATATCTTAAAAACCTGTTAAGGGAAAAAAAATTGCAAATGACAAAAGTTTATCTATTGTGATTCTATTTCTATAATTATTAAAATGAGGGAAATTGAATAATTTATCATTTAGGGACATATGTAAAATGAGGAATGTTTAATTTACAAGTCAGGATAGGAATTACTTCCGAAAGAGATAGATATTTGAAAGGGTCATAAAAGCAGCTTCAAAGGCATTAGTGTTAACCTAATTCTTAGCTTCATGTTATGTTTATCGTTTTTATAAATTTAGCCTGTGTGTTATATTTTCCCTTACATGGAAGACATATTTCACCTGTAAAGAAAAAGTCCTCAGATTCTTAAAAGTTAATTTCTTGTCTTCCTACATTATACATTGAGTAATAAGTTCATCAAGTGGAAAAAAATATGTGAGGCTCTCCAAGTGCATTTAAATAGAGCAACAGCAGTAACAGCCATGGTGGTAGTCATCTTTTCACCCTAATTAGTAATGGCAGTTGAGGCAGATTAGCAAAGTGAGCCAGGAGACTAGTGACCCAGGTGTCATCTTTCTTCTTCGGCGTTGTATGCTTTGCATGTACAATCTGTATTGCGTTGGAGAAGTGAAGCCAAGAGAAAACCCAAGAAGATAATGACAGCAAAAGAGAAAGACACAGGCAGAAAACTGCAGCAGGGAACAATTTAAAACATGCTTTATAGTTATTGAATTAATTAGAAAGTAAATCATAAACTAGAGTTGAACTGGTGACAGGATTGTAGGTGAATTATTTATCCACTTGAAACATTCAGCCTAACATTGAGCTGTTTTGCTTATACATATTGAGTGGTGTGTTGAGGTTCCTTTGTGTTAGGGGAATTACCTTACAGTGAACCCTAAGAAACTCCATCAAACCTGTATTCCTGAATCTTCTTGATGAAATATTGAAAAGCTAGACTTTCTATGTTTTTACACTAATCCTCTAATTCTAGTTCTGCGTCTTGAAGGCCTATTCTGAATATGGAAAATACAAATGACCTTGACCTATGATCAAAAACACTTTTGCAATAAGACTTTGGCTAGATACACTTAAGTTTCTTGCATTCTTATCTCTTATACAAAGCAGTGCTAAATCTGTTTTCTCAAAGTTTAACTTCCATAATTAGCTAGAAAGGAAAACTGTGTATCCCCAAATTACTAGACACCTTTAGCACTTTCTATTTGCAAATTAGTTCTAGCCTAGAACCAGAGAAATGTGTATGGAATTATATAATTGCTATTGCTGTGGCTTGAAAAAATAGGAAATTACTTTTTATGAAGACCTGTCATATTGTATACCATTAATATATACAGTAAATACATATTAATAAAACTAAAATAAATTTATAAAAATTATTATGAACATTGAAGAAAAGACAATCAATTTTCCCTCCTCTATGTAAAAACTTTTACAATTATTTGCTGTAGGATCAGAGAAAATTATTTTCATTTATTGAATTCAACTCAATATTAAAGCACTACATCATTACCTCCATTTTGATTCCTACCAGCCCACCCAAACAAAAGCAAAATTTACCTGTGATAAACTAATACAAATGTAGAACTGAGAAAATATCCAAGATATAATGTGTCTCAAGCCAATAATAAAACTATATTTGATATGGTTCTTGAATAAAATTTGTTTTTGAAAGAAACACTAAAAACTGAAACTGATTTTTCCCTTTCTATAATCATTGAAAAGGTTTATTGACTCTATGAGTTTGAGAAATAATTCACTTTTTAAGCAACACACACACACACACACACACACTAATTAAGTTTACTATCAAAGTGATAAGACCATGCAGAATGGAAGTTATAAAGCAACAATATTTACAACTATTGGCAATCAGTAGTACACCAGAAAACCAAAAGCAATTTATGTATGAGTTTGGCATCTTAGAGACTCTAAAATCCTATGATGAATTTCTCAATTGGTTTTAATTTTTTGACTCTCTACTCCTATTTTACAATATAGAGAGGACATTTGGTGTCCCATATCCCAAGGAAACCATGGAATAAAATACTTCAGTAAAGATTTTGAAAAAGAAAATTGTTGGTGCATTATAATTATACACAATAGTGGGATTCATTGTGATACTTTGTGATACATGCATATAATGTAATTTGGTCAATTTCAATCCCTAGCTCTTCCCCTTTCCTTCCTTTTTCCCTCCCTGCTCAACTGGTCTCCTTTGTATTTTCATGAGATCCCTCTTTTCTCCCCTTTTTCTGTCTGCTTCCACATACAACATACATGCAGACAGAAAAATTACAACCGTTGACATTCTGAGTCTGGCTTATTCCACTTAGCATGGTGTTTTCCAGTTCTATCCATTTCCTTGTAAAAAGACATAATTTGGTTCTTTATGACTGAATAGAACTCCATAATGTATATATACCATAATATCTTTATCTATTCATCTATTGAAGGACAACTAAACTGTTTCTATAATTTGGCTATTGTGATTGATCTGTTGTAAATGTGGGTATGTGTGTATCACTACACTATGCTGATTTTATTTTATTTATTTTTTATGGTGCTGGGGATTGAACCCAGGGCCTTGTACATGAGAGGCAAGTACTCTATCAACTGAGCTATATCCCCAGCACTGACTTTAATTCTTTTGGATAAATACTGAGAAGTGATTTAACTGGCAAAAACCCAGTTAGACCAGGAATGTTGCAACTTCCACAAGAAAAAGCTAGAAATTATGTCTCTTTGCCTTTTTGTTATCCTAGTATTAATTTTTCTAATATAATTATTTTGAAATCTATTCACAATTTCTGTTAATATGCACCTTCTATATTATTTTTCTTTGCAGGTCATTTTGTTCTCATCAAGAAATTCTGCCAGGCAAGGTACGGTGGTCCATGTCTGTAATCCCAGTGACTCAGGAGGCTGATTCACAAGGATGGTGAATTGGAGAACAACCTCCGCAAATTAGTGAGGTCATAAGCACCTTAGGTAGACCCTGTCTTAAAATTTAAAACAAACAAACAAAAAATGGCTGGGGGATGTAGCTTAGTGGTAAAATGCCCCTGATTTCAATCCCTATTATAAAAACAAAAACAGAAAAACAGAAAAAAATAAAAAGAATATTCTACCTCCCTATTATCACATTTTCTCTTTCTCTATTAGAGAAAAGAGAATTGAGGAAATTTAAGTGGTCTAAGATTATATTAAAAAAGTGATTAAACCAGGAAGTCAAATTTCTTCTCACAATACCCAACATGTTTTCTTAATGTCATATCACTTGTTTAACTATATTAGCTTGACCTTATACATCACTTCCTCGCAATTATCACTCTTCCCTCCCACACATATTTCTATACAATAATGTATATGGGCTTTCAAACCAATTGCTCCTGACACAATACTATCAGTTACTTCTATACCAATAGTCCTTATAGTAGAGGACTTCCTAATGACATTTAAAGACAATTGGGACACTTATATGGAAATAATGTAGAGCTGATGAAACAGATTTCTGGTATCTCTACAATCAGGAATTCTATAAATTGAAGGATGTCTTCCCTCATCACACCCAAGGACAGTGAATTCAGACTGTTTCTGAATATTGTGCCTTATTCCATCATTCATCAATGGCAAGAGTATTTAAGTTACATATCCTGGACTTGGAAAATAATTATAAAATTTAAACTTACATTGAAAACATTATCAATTACTATAATTCTTACATCAGTGAGGCCAGCCATGAAACCACTCTATGTAATTAAAATTGAGGAAATTTAATATATAGGTAATGAGTGCTTCAAGAGCTGAGTAGCCAATAGGGTATGGGGAAGCAACCAAAAGTTTAGCAATTGTAGGAAGCCACTACCTAGGGCTCAATGTGCAAAGGAGAGAAGTTTTACTTCCATATACTAGGAGCTGCTTGTGGGAATCAGAACTCAATAAAGTCTGTCTAGTGGGGAGCTAAAACCACAGAGAAAATCATCCACTACTGTAAGACACTGCTGAGAATGAGCCAATGAGGGAGAATTATTTGGCTTTCTCCTAACCTTCCTCTCTCCTATTATCCCCAGTCCCATCCCTAGCTCCCCTAGGTCAAATATCTCTGGAAGCCACAGGACAAGGAAATGTGAGAAATAGAGTTTGCAGGTAAATCGTCACAAATGAACATTAGTAAAATAGACCATGACCAACTTACTTCCCAAGCCAAAAAATAAATTTAGAGCTCTAAACTGATTACTAAATTATGTTCAATTTACTTTTCTTTTAGATAATGAAAATGATCTGCAAATCTCTGAGTAGCCTAGACAGTGTAGCATTTGGTAGATAATGTAGTTGGTTAGTGAAAATAATGCTAAGTATAAAAAGTGTAACATCATAAATACCATCATATTTTTTCATTATGCACTTTAAGCAATGATAATAGATACCACCACACAAAAATATGTACTGTAATCATACAATTTATTTATATTTCATAAAAAAGGACTTGTTCAGTTTGTCTTAATATACTTGTACCTCCAATTACATATTTATTCTATAAGCACCCATTCAAGACACACTATACAGCATGCAATTTGCTAGTCCCTAAAAAACAACAGTTTTCATAAGGCAACATCATGTTTTCAAGAAACAGAGGAGAAAATATTTAAGAAAGCATGAGGGCTGGGGATGTGGCTCAAGCGGTAGCGCTCTCGCCTGGCATGCATGCGGCTCGGGTTCAATCCTCAGCACCACATACAAACAAAGATGTTGGGTCCACCGAAAACTACAAAATAAATATTAAAAAATTCTCTCTCTTCTTCTCTCTCTCTCTCTCAAAAAAAAAGAAAGCATGAAATACACATACAGATATGAGTGAAACTGATATACGAATAAGGAAGCAATTCAATTTCCTCAGGAAAACATAGTAAGAGACAGCTTCATATAAAGGGTGACATGTGTCTCAAATCTGAAAAGATGAGAAAGAGCCAAAGCAAATACTATGGCTACTTGAACCTTGTCCAGGCAATTCTCCCACATGCAGCAATAATCATTACAATGGCCGCTTGCCTATCACATCTAGAAATTAAGTCTGATTATATTTCAGAATTAATCAAAATGTTGAATCATTGGAAAACTTCAAGAAAAGGCCTAACAACATCCTTCACATTTGCATTCATTAGGCAAAGCAGACCTAGCAGAGACAGAATTTTGAATATTTTCAAGTAGTGCATAGTACAGTATTACCACCACTTCCTGTCATTATCAGATCCTTCCTTTTGTTAACCTGAATCTCACATACTACTAAATATGATCCAGAAAAGGTTCTTTAATCCATTTTATTTTATTTTATAATACAGCCCCCAAACCATACAGATCTTCAGTTCACATTGATACAAATTTATTGAGGCTTTTTTTGTTGTTGTTGTTCTCCCAAATTTGGAAAAGAGTTGTAGATAATTTTTGTCTACTAGAAACTGTCTTTAGATGTTTATAGCCTTTCATTCACTACTCCCTTTCAGGAAATCTAAATTCTTAAATAGACCTTCTTATTACAAAGACTCTAAAAAACATATACAAATGCTTTTCTCAGTTCTCACTTTAGAATATGACATACCATTATTGCCAGGATTGAGTTTCTCTTCTAGGATAAAAACTGCCTAAAAGTCCCACTCATATTTAACAAGTGTCCACCTTCTTGGGTGTAGCCAGCTATTGCTGCACAACATTTGGGATGTACTTCTAATCCAAAGCTTCCATTATATCTGATATAAATTAGCATCCTAGAGTCAGGACATTTGTCATAAGAAGCCAAAGAGGCTTTTTCCTTCTTTAAAGAAAACTTGTTGAGGACTTGATCAGAATGAAATTTTCTTTGATAATCATCTGGCTCACATTACCTTTTGCTATGAGAAAAAAGGAATTGTATTAGGTGTGAACACAAATTCATAAAGATAAAGATGACCCAGTGCCTAAACTAAGTCAGTGTTCCTTTGACTTGTCCCTTTGCCTGCAGGTGCTATTCTAATTGAGGATTAGTCCGCTTTGGTCTAGAGAGCCTCTCTACCTATAGCTAGTCCACATACAATCACAGAAGTCCTAAACATATGATTGCATTCTAATGTTAGCCTAATAAAATATACATTTTTATTAATCTCTGTTTGCCATTGGCTCATATTAAATGCAAAGGCACTTTTCGGTCTTATAACTATTACCCACTGTCAGAGTAAAGCATTAACTTAAAATGATTTTTTTAAAAAATTATTTTCTAATATTTATTTAGACATGGCCTGTTTGTGGCACTATCAGGGGGGAAAAAGTCATTTTGGAATATGTGGTAAAAATATTGGTTTTAAGAACTTTGATGCTGTTTTCAACACAGCATTGGAAAAATGAAAGAAAAGAGGAAAAGAAGAAAAAGTATGATGTTTGTTAGAAATATATCTGGTAAAAGATTCATATGGAGAATGTATTTTTGAAAAAAAAAAAACTCCTAAGTATTAATGTGAAAAAGACACACAATAGAAAAAAATTAGCAAAAGACTTGAGCAGTAACATTCCAAAAGAGAACATAAAAAAAATTAATAAGTCTCAAAAGGTGCTCAACCTCTCCAGTCACCAGGGAAATGCAAAATAAAACCACAATGTAGTATCTCTACCCACACACAAAAATTGACAAAATGAAAAAGATGGGAAATACCTAATGTTGGTAAGAATGTGTACCAATCAGTTTGGATAATTGCTTAGCAATATTTATAAAACTTGCACATCATTACATCTGCTGATCCTAATTGTAGGTAAATATGTGTCAATAAGACATATTCAATAACACAAATAACCATCAACAGTAAAATGGATGAATGAATTGTGATATTCTGGCAATGGAATACACAACAGGAACGAATATAAAGAACCCTCAAATGTACACAACGAAAGTAGCTGAAACTCACGAGTGGGGAAATAAACAAAAATTAAAAAGAGACCCTGCACAGAAAAAAAAAAATGCATTTATACAAAGTCTCTTAGAAGTCTAGTGCTAGTTTGGGGATGTGGGGTGTGGCAGATATTGGAAGGGAGCATAATATGGGACTCCTGAAGGGGTGCAGGCAATGATCTAAATTCTGGTTATATGGGTTTGTTCAGATGGTGAAAACATATCCAGATGTACTCAAAAATTAAAACTGAATCAAAGGTAATAACATCATAGGTCCCTTCATTTAAACCCTAAGGATTCTCAAGAACACCCGCTCCGCGCCCCCTCGCCCCCCTTGCCAGGAGCGCAGGAACAAAGAGGTGGAACTTCATTGGCTGTGGCGGACACTTCCGGAGCCACTTGGCACCGCCCTTTCCGCCTCTGGCCTTCCCGCCTTCCCGCCTCCACGCCCTAGGCGCTAGGTTTTGGCTGCCGGAACTCAATTAGCCGAGGCGAACCGGGCCCCCTGTGCTGGAGATAGCCTTTTTCTGTTCACCTCAGTCCTACCGGCTCCCTGCCCGCCGCCATTATGAACATCCGCAATGCTCGTCCAGACGACCTGATGAACATGCAACACTGCAACCTCCTCTGCCTTCCCGAGAACTACCAGATGAAATACTATTTCTACCATGGCCTTTCCTGGCCTCAGCTCTCCTACATCGCTGAGGACGAGGACGGGAAGATTGTGGGCTATGTACTGGCCAAAATGGAAGAGGACCCTGATGATGTCCCCCATGGGCATATCACCTCACTGGCTGTGAAGCGCTCACACCGGCGCCTCGGCCTGGCTCAGAAGCTGATGGACCAGGCCTCGCGGGCCATGATAGAGAACTTTAGTGCCAAGTATGTGTCCCTGCACGTCAGGAAGAGTAACCGGGCGGCCTTGCACCTCTATTCTAACACTCTCAACTTTCAGGTCAGTGAGGTGGAACCCAAATACTATGCAGACGGGGAAGATGCTTATGCTATGAAGCGGGATCTCTCACAAATGGCAGATGAGCTAAGAAGGCAGCCGGAGCTGAAGGAGAAGGGCGGGTATGTGGTGCTGGGCTCCAGGGAGAACCAGGAGAGCCAGAGCAGCACACTTCCTGGTTCTAAAACCACCTGTCAGCAGGAGAACCCGGCTGTCCCTGATAGTGGGAGTGACAGCAAGGAACCTAGCGAATCCACGGGGAGCACCGATGTCCAGGACAGCTCAGAAGACTTGGATTCCGCCTCCTAGAGCCTGCTTGAGGTATTCTCTCTTCCCTGATCCATCGCTTCCTATCCTATAATCCTTGCATCATACCTAGGCCTGCCCAATTACATCCTATCTTAGACCATTCCAGTCATACTAGGTTTCACCTTAAAAACTACCTGTTACTTTAGGGAAAAGTGTAGTGTAGGTTGGAAGGAGTATTGTAGTGTAGGTTGCTCACTCTTGGAAGTAAATGTGACACTAACTTACAGCGTGTAGATCAAATTAAGTAAAAGAAACATACATTTATCCTCCTTTTTTGGTATGGGTTCTAATTCAGGGTAACCATGTATTGGTGAAAGAAATTTCTTTTTTTTAGAACTCCAGTAAATAAGTGGGAATGAATTATAAAATCATATAAAATTATAAAATCATCATTATAAAATCATCATTTTGCTTGATGAAATAATGGATCTAGCCAATGATTATCAATAGCTAATACATTAGGTGAAACTTGGAGTATTTTGTCACAATGGATCGGACTGACAATAAACACTTGAAGTCAGTCATCAATCTTAACATCACTAAAAGTAGACATGAATATTATGTACCTCCCAATTCAACAGAAATTACATAGCATCAATTATGAACTATTCTTGCCAAAAGAAAATTGTATGTGTATGTAAAATACAACTACCACTTTTACAGAAAATAGCTGGAACTATATAGGAGAATGCTGTTGACCTAATCTAGAATGAGAAAATTTCTATAGAACAAATGACAGTTTTTTTTTTTTTCAACAAGTAAGTAGCATTTTTTTTTTAAAGGAGGAAAGGAGTTGCTATTAAAGCAAACTTTAAAAATATCAACCAAACTCAAATGTTAGGAATATTGGATCCTAATTCAAATATACCAAGTCCAAAACTTTTAAGATAATCAGGCAAAATTTGAACATGAGCATGAACTGTATTCTATTAAGAATTTAAAGATTTTTAAAAATAATTTTGCTAAATGGTATTATATTGTTAGATTATAAAAAGTCTGTATCTTTTAGGTCTGGCACAGTGATGCACCCTGTAATCCTAGTGACTCAGGAGGCTGAGGCAGGAGGATGGCAAGTCAGAGGCCAGCCCCAGCAACTTAGTGAGACCCTGTCTCAAAATAAAAAATAAAAAGGGCTGGGAATGTAGCTCAGTAGTAAAGTGCCTCTGGGTTCCATCCGCAGTACAAAAAAAAAAAAAAGTATTTTTTAAGAGATACATACTAAAATAATTACAGTTGAAATAATGTTGTCAAAATTTGTTTTAAAATTCTACTGTAAAAAAAAAAATTGAGGAGGAGGAGGGGAAATGAAATAGAATGGCTGCCTGAGGGCATGGCTCAATGGCACAACACCCTGGTTCAATACCCAGCGCTGAACACCTAAAAAATAAGGATTGCAATATATGGTAATTGTTAAGGTGAGAAATGGGTACTCAGGGGGTTCCTTATTATATATATTTTTTAATGTGAAAAAAATTAACATGAAAAACCAAAGAGAAAAACAGCTATTGTACTTTATAAAACATACTAAAAAGCCACTGAAAAGTAGCTTGAAAAGACTGCTTTTTTACAAATAATATCAATTGAAATGATATAATATCAGAATATTTCTTCCATCAAAGAATTTTTATCCCTTTAACAATTTCAAGGGTTGGTGAGCTTTTGGCAATTTTGAACTTTTAACTTCTTACCCTAGTGACCTTACCCTTACATGTGTAAATGGACTTCTGGCAAAGTCCAGTGTGGATACACTGCATATAATTTAAACGAGTTATATTTGACCAGTTTAGTCATTCATAAAAATTCTTATTTGCCAGGCATTAGATTTGGAGCTGGGTATATAGTAGTGATCAAGACAGACTGATGTTTATAGTATATAGCATTTAAGAATAAGTTAGACTATATTTTTATGAATTTTTATGCTAAGGTCCTGAATATCCAGCACACTAACCACATTTTATTTTCATTCATTATAGTTCTATAGGTTAAAATTGTTTAGATACATTAATTTCTTGGGGGCTAGAAAGAGGCTATCCTCAAAGGAGTCTTTGCATCTGCCTTTTAATAACCTGAAGGTTTCACAGTATGATTTGTTTGATCTAGGGTTAAAATAAAGGCAGCAAAATAGTCTAAGAGGAAAGATAAAATTATATAAAACTTAATACCTTGAAAGAAGTATTGGCAAATTTATAACTGTCTTTAAAACCCTGGAGAGCTCTATCAAGGCTATTTTATTTAAATCAACAGACTATTAAAAAATCATCAACATTCAAATTTCTATATAGAAGGACTTATGCAATATCTATCTAATTTTTATGGCTCTTTGTTTCTCTTTATATTAAACTCTAGCTAATAATAACAGTAATAAGAGATTGCTTTAAAACTGTGTGTCTTTGTGTATGTGTGTGTGTTTGTGTATCTAAGTGCTTTTTAATTCTTCAAACTTTATATGTCTGTATATTTATGTATATAAATATATATAAACATATATATTTATATATAGATATATAAAGTTTGAAGAATTAAAAAGTACTTAGCATCTGCTATGAGAAACAAAAATAGCTGCCATTCTAGTAAGGGAAGAGAAAAATGTTAAATAAGAAAATTAATTATTTTGTGGCAGATATAAACTTAGTGTACAAATTCAAAATTCAAAAACATTATGTGCTTTTTTTATATTACTAAAATTGTTGTGTTATAAGTTAATGTTTTTCCACATTAATCTTCACTTTCTTCCCAGGTAGAATCTGTTGAGATATTTTTAATCATCCCATCTAATCTTTGGTCCTCACTCTTCACTTCTGGGTCTTTTCCACCCATAATCTTCTTTAGATCTTGGGTACTCTATACCATGTTTGGGCTGTTTTGTAACAAAGGTTTATTATTTTGTATAATAACTGCTAACAACTGCTGTAAAAAATAACCTCCAAGGGAGGGGGTATGGGGATAGGAAAGACCGTGGAATGAGATGGATGTCATTACCCTAAGTACATGTATGAAGAAACGATTGGTGTGACACTACTTTGTGTACAACCAGAGACATGAAAAACTGTGTTCTATATATGTAATTTGAATTGAAATGCATTATGCTATCATATATAACAAATTAGAATAAATAAATAAATAAAATTTAAAAATAACCTCCAAATATCAGTAACTAAACACATTAAAATCTTATTGTTCACATCAATGTGGTGGGGTTATATAGAGCAGAGGAAAAAAGGAATCTGTACTCTAGAAAGTCATTTGAGGATCCATTTAGAGGGGATTTTTGTTAATTTTCTTCTGTAGCCCCTTTGGGCAATCTAGTGAAACCTGAGAATCCCACCTCAGAAAAATGTTTTATAAAGCAATAAAAATCATATGGGATTATAAAAGAAAATAATGTTTTGAAATACAGTTATCCCTATTTTTAAAATGCCTTTTATCATAATATATGTACTTATTAGAATATGAAGTTTAAAAATCTACCAGTGTGTCTATTGATTATAGTTATTTCAAAGAAAATTTGAGTATAAATATTGAGATCTCTAATAACAGTGATATAATTTGAAATGATTTTCATTGGTGACAGAGTATTACTAATACTCCTGTTCACTAGTGCTTATATTCATGGTTGAAAGAAATGCTAAGTTTCAGTTCTTGAATCAGTGACTGCCATTTTATAGAATTGTGTCTTCTACTGTGTCATAGACACTCAGGTAGCAGATAAGGGAAGAAAGTACACATAAAAGTTCATATAGGTTTTAAAAGTGAGTCCCATTTCCCCAGCTTATTGCATAGGAGACTGGGAAACATAGTTTAGCTTTGTGCTCAGGAGGGAAAGAAAGGAGTCTGGTAAGAGCACAGTGAAGCGTCTGCCACAATGGGAAGCTTCCCATTGTGCTCTGGAATATGGGGATTTGAGCTAGTAGCATGGGATCCTTGTTGCTCCCCCCTCCACTGACATAGTATATTAGGTTACTTTGCATACACACATAACATGTATTTCTTCTGCTTTTGCACAAGCCGGGGCATAGCAAACTATGAAATTCTACCACCTTGTTGCTGTCATGCCTCTCAATGAAGCCTACAGAAATGACCTCTCTGCTCCTAAATCCTCAAAACTCTCTGAAGCTTCACTTTCAACCCATTCACCAGGAAGTCACCAGAACATAGGCCTAGCCTCCTAATGGGAAAGAAAAAAAGAAAAGGAAAAAAAAAAGTTTCTTACTTGCTACAATTGTGGTGCTACTCTTATGGAGCTAGAGTTCAGATATATATAGAACAATGTCCTGAAAAGATTAAATTTCATTTTCTGTTATTTCCACGTTTTTGGGTCTGAGCAACAGAGACAGTTAAAGAAGTGATGGTGAGTAGGACAGCTGATGAAGGAAAATAGTGTATTTTCATCTAAAAAAGCAGTAATAAAAATTATTGCTAACCTATGGAACTCACTATGCCATATTTACTATTCTACAGACTGTCTTTGAAGTGTCTCATGTAGTTCTTCTGATATTGTTGTGAAGTAGGTACTGTTATTCCAGTTTAAAGAGGAGGAAATCATGTCACAGAGAGGGCTGCTCATCATGTAGGTAGTAAGTAGAGAACAGAGGTTCACACTTATGTAGTCAGACTCCACAACTGTGAGGATTAAATAAGATGATTTCTATAAATTGCTAAGCACAACTCCTCACATAATAAATATTCTGTAGATTTGGACTCTTAAAATGATCTCTAGTACTAGTAACTATTCAGGTTCTCTGCTTCTCTGCAGTAATCAAATGATAGAATGTTGTGTATGAATAGCAACAGTTTGCAGTCTTGGAAGGGGGGATGCATCTTAAGGATTAAAATAGCTTTCACTGACAAGCTGAATGTCAAAGCATTCAGCTGAATCAACACTCATCAGCAGCAAAGTTTCTAGGGAGCCATAGCAATGAAGACAGGTCAGTTCAAAACATGCTGGTTGAGGCAGGAATGCCATCAAACTGCTGCACATCTTCTGACAAAAAATATGTGTCTGATGATTAATAACCAAAAAAAAAAAAAAGCAAAATCTTAGCATTTTCAGTTGAGCAGACAATATTGAGTTAACTAAGGTTACTTCGGTGACTCTCCCTTTCTGGTTTATTCTTCCTGTCGCTAAGCTGTCATTCTAGCAAAAAGTTGTTAAATGTTCACATGAGCATTCACTGAAATAGACTGTTCTTAATTTTACCAGACAACTAATTATAACTGGAATGATATAATGAAATATGGAAGAAAGTTAAGAGACTGACAGGTCTGGTAAATTCCTAGTATAACCTTACCCCAGATATGCCAAAAACCATAGATTTCAAATGCATCTGCACTCTATGAAGAAAAGGAGGGGGTTGGGAAAAGATAAAATATTGTTTTGAAATACTAATCAGAAAGATTTCATTTGTTGAATTATTTATAATCTCTAACAATGTCACCTTTCAATCAGTGTATGGTGTACATTTAGGATGAATGAAATACCAACTTTGTCAGAGATAACTGATTAAAGCAGAGATTCTCAATCCTTTTTCTGGGTACTCTCTCTATGCTCTAGTGTATAAAATGTAATATACTTTATGTTAGAAGAGGTAAGGAAAATAGAATATTAAAAATTCTGTAAATGGATAATGGATCAAAGGGTCAGGGCAAAACCCTTTCTGAAAACATTCTGCAGTCCTATTTTTATAGATTAATATCTTCATAACATTATAGAATATTTTTAAAGTAAAGCTATAGAATTCTGTTATATGTTCATGAAGTCACATTAACAATTAGTATATATTCCTCAGGCTTCCCTAACCAACCATTAAGAAAACCTGGTAAAAATTTGATCTTAATAAGCTAAGAAATTAAAGACTATAATGTTCATATTTTTATTATTGTTTTTATTCTAATTTATCATTTGTGACTATAACATTCATATTTTGAAGGGAATCTTTATGAAACTGTCTATACTATTAAACTACCCTAGAACACATATTACAATTGTTTAGCTTTTAATTTCTTAAAAATACCAAGCAGTGTTTACTGAGATAATTAAAACAATTGTGTAATGTTTAGTTTTTCTATAATTTCTTTTGCATACCTATACTAACAGTGTTTGTAATAAATTGAGAAAGGTAATAATGATAGTATTTTTAACTTATTCCTTCACATCTTATTCCTCTTCAATTGGATTTTATATCATTCTGCAGTTTGATTCATCATTGTGATTCTGGAAACAGACTTTTCTGTAATGATGACTTTGTACAAAAAAACGCTTTTTGCTTCTCTAGATAGTAACCTCTATCTATTACTTCCATGTGCAAGTGACAGATGGGAAAAGATAATTCACCTTTATAGTTGTGGCATCCTACTGTGTTGTATTCCACTAGCCTTTCTTTAGTTTAAATATTCTTTTCATGCATTACACAAATCTCTTTACCTTAAGGATAGGATCCATGTCTTATTTGTTTCCTTAATGTCTGGCAGATTATTCATTCATGGTAGTTACTAGTGAGCAGCCATTGATTTATTAGGTAAATGGATGGATCTTCTAAAGTACCCATATTGTAATTTTAAAGAGAAAATAATGTATATAAATACTACTTTCTGTTACTTAATGTAGGTAGGGCACTTTAAATTATGAATAAAGATACATAGTTTGTGTTTTGTGTTCCTCTTCTGGTCTCAGAAAAAGAAAATAATACTTAAAGAACTGGACACATTGCATCTAACTTATCAAGAGCCAAAAAAGTCTCATTTTTTTAGAATTTAAGTTCCTTTTGAGTGAAGTTGGATGGTATAGGATTTAAAGATGGGAGCAGAAGGATCTGTTTTAGGTTTGCAAAAGGTTCTTCAGGACAGATCTTAATATTTCACTGTTCTACATACATACACACACACACAAACACACACACACCTACACACCTACACATGCCTTTATTCTAAAGGCAGAAATAGCTTTAGGTATCAGGACATATATTCATATGTCCTCCTGGTAGGGAGGAGAGGATCAGTCTGGAATTTTTGTATTATTATCGAAGTTCTCCCTGAATTCTGTGGAGATAAATATAGTCCAAACATGGTTATTTGTTGCCTTACTGATCTACTACTGAAGCCTGTCATTGGTTAAACTAGTATTCTTCCATAGCTTTCCAGTGCAACCATAGCCTTTTGTCCTCCCTTACTCATTTACTCTCTTACTTCTCAACAGCGTTGCAGGTCCACACGTCTCAGCCACATCTACCCTCTGAATGCTGGCTTAACCTGTCTGCTGTGCAGCATCTGCTCTGAGGTCATCTCACAGTGATCTGAAAGACTTCTGATTTTCAACTCTCAACAACTTTCCATATATCCTACTGAGATCATAAAGGAAGACCTGGATTCATGATTGACTGTGCAAGACCCAAGGAAGCTTGAGCCTGCCATTACAGAACCTTCCTTGGCTGACCCATTCCATGCTGCCATTTTCTTTTGTTTGTAGTTGTCCTATGTTGGGTGTGGTTATCCTGCAAGGTTGTTTCTTGGAATGCTAAACAGGAAGAAGAGCAAATTCTTGAAACTTCCTAAATTTCAGTTTTTGCCATTATTTATCTGGTTTTCATCCTTGAAAGGGTAGACAGACCACTGCGTCAGACTGCATGCCCCTTTCCTCCACTTTTCTGGTAGAAATATCTATTTCCTTGTCCCCTCTCTGGAATTTTCCCTTTGTCCTATGCTCTTCCTTCTTAAAGAGGCATTTCCCCCCTTCCCAGTAGGAGAAGGTGGTAAGTGTTTCAGGCATACAAGCAGAAGTTGGAATCCCTAATCCACTTGATTGTGTGAGTTTGTGGATTGTTTTTTTGTAATGATGAAACTTGCCATTTCTTGAGGATCTGTAGTGTTCACATACAGTGCCGTGACATTTATTAATAATATATTTAATTCTATCAACAACTCTGAGGTAGGCAGTCATCATCTTTGTTTTACAGATGAGGAAACTGAAGCTCAAAGAAGCAAAAGAAGTGTCCAGAATCTGAACCTAAGTCTGTTTGAATTCAAAGCCAGAGTTCCTTCTGCTTCCCTATTGCCACTCTTTTTGCCTTTTATTTACAAAAATATTAAAACTTCAACAGAAAGGAGACTCTGCTGTTTAAATATGTTAAGTGTTGACTTAATGTATGACAACTATATGTTATCTGTAAATATTTTATATAACCTTCAGTTGTAATCCTCTTTTTAGTATTTTTAATCTAGTAAAAATAAGACAAAGTACTTTGACCTCTCCCATGAAAGTCACTAGATAAATCCAGAGTTATCATTACTGAACATTGTTTTTATGTTCACTAAATGTGAATTACCAAAGTATTTAGCATATTTCATGTTTAAATTTTTATGAAAACTGGTGTATATGGATTTAAGTCTAAGCCCTGACATTAACTATCTGATGACAAGAGATAAGTCTGTTCTCTGTAATCATAATCAGCCCTGCTAAGTACTTCTTACAAATCTACCCCAGTGCACTCTGAGAATTTCTGCCTAATGTTATTCTTAAATGATTGCCTGAGGCAGATATAAAAGTCTTTTTTTTGTGTGTGTGCATAAGTAGAATTTGCCATTTTGTGTGCCAATACAAATCTCACATCTATCTTTCCATCTTTTTAATTTTCTCCCTTACCTTTGAAACTATTTTATTCTTTCCCCCAAGCATGTGTTTATCTCTTTATTTTTAAATATTACAGCTTTCTAACATCTGTCTCTAGGGCAGTATAATCTTACTGAAGAAATATTCCATGTTTTCCTTGAGCTCTTGTCAATATGTCTTCGTGTTAACAGCTCAGCAGATGGAGAAACAGAAGGAGTAGCCTCAGCTTACCTGAGTGATTTCTCTCCAGCACCAAGCACATTGACTGTCTCTAGTAACTATTGATAAGAGTTGGAACAACTGAAAAATAAGAAATGATATCTGACTTTGCAGTGAAATTTACTAAAACTATTGGCTGCTGTTCTTTGTTACTAGGAGACAACAGAAATTACAGCAACCTACCTAGTTTGGGCTATGCCTATTTAGATAATGAGAGTAAAATAAACAATAATACTAATATTGCTTTGGGCATAAATTAGCATGTTCCCAGTTGGTTCCAGGGTAATAATGGTGATTTAGCAGCAGCAGTGGCTTTTTGCAACACGGAAATTGTGGGAGCCTCTGGCACTGCTTTTTGTAATAACATTGTTCTTTTTACACAGGACAAATTATGGTTTTTTTTTTTTTCCCCGTGAATCGACTGCCTGCTTTTTACTGAAGCATAATCCTAGAGAGACTAAAGCAAGGCTTTGAAGCAAGGATGTAGTAAATAGTGTGAATACCCTTGTGCCAGCCATAGGGAATGACCCACACCCCTTTCTTTCATATGCATCTTTAAAGAAACTATTGAGTGGGCTCAGGTTTGTCAGTAAATTGTTCAAAGATGTTAGTGTCATCAGGATGCAGAGTTTTCTTTGGTTCAAAGAAACTTGTGAATGCAGCCTGTGAGTTACCTAGTTACAAATCTGTGGATTTCACTTTGGAGATAAGAACAAGAGGGAAGAAGAGATGACTCTCTTAAATAAAAATAATGGAGTATGTGGATGAGTGAGAGAAATGGGAATAGTGCTGGAAATTAGAACAAAGCAGTGAAGCTTTGGAAAGGATCAAGAAATAGCTTAAACAGAGTTTTCTCAAATTTTTACATATAAGTAAGTCATCTCGGGTTTATGTTAAAATGCAAATTTTGTTTCAGTAGGTCTGAGGTGGGGCCTGAGTATCTGCATTTCTAACTAGTTCTGCACAATGCTGATATTGCTGGTCCAGAAAGCATATTTTTATAAGTAAGGGCCTTAAAACTCATTTCTAACCCTGGAACTGCAGTTCAGATAACCTGTGACTCACCTTTAGATTGATTTGGATTAGACCCTAAAGAATTCAAAATCTCATTATTAACTATATACTAACATAAATCCTGTTTTTCTTTGAGATTGTGTCATGAGGTTGTTGGCCTAATAATTTAAGTAAAAATTTCAAACATATCAAAATGTATACAATAAAAATTATTTATATATAGTGTATGAAATCTATCAATAACATTACATCTTATATTAGGATGCTTTGATAAATTTTTCATCTTTGGCATCTAAACAAATAGATGAGATTTTTAAAATTTTCATTTCTAACTCTATTGTGTTCATTGGTCAATAAACTACCCCAGACACTAAAATTGTTTTTCATTCTAACAAGATTTGACAGGGGATTTGAAAGGTACTGCTAAGTCTCTCTCTTTCTCTATTCATCCCTCTCCCCGCCCCACCCTCGCTGTCTGAGCCTAGACCTGCTCTTTATTGGAAATAGTACAGGATATACTTCCAAGAGCTATTTCCCATTCAAGGAGAATAATTTCTATCCCAGTGTTTCTCAAATATAGTCTATATACCTGTTGCATCAGAATCACCCAGATGCTTTGTTAAAAATTAAGTTTCTTTGATTCTGGTTCAGATTTACAAAATCAGAGCTCTGTGTTTAATAAGTTCAGGTGATTCTTTTGCAGTGTCATCTGTAAACCACTGATTAATACAAGGCATTGAAATTTTCAAAAAGAATTTAAAGGCACTCTCCATTATTAATAAGCTATAGGTTTAAATTAATTTTAATAGAAGCAATATAGGACTCAGAACCTATACAACAATTTTTTATTATAAAATATGGGAGTAGTTGAGGTGGTATATGGGAATTATTTTCTCATTTTCTGTACATATAAAACATCTCTAATTTAAAAATTAAAACAATTTTACATAAGTGAATATTTGATAAATATGTGTGATTGCACATATATTTTAGGTGTGTTATCCCATATATTCTTTTTAGGGCATTCTTTTTCATCATTACTCCTCACCACCTCCTGTCCTTACTTTTTAGACAAATGAGCTACAACTTATCCTTAGTGGTATATGACAAACCTGAAGAGTGATATCACTCAATACAAATCACACTAGGAAATTTTCCTAATTTTGTTTCCACAGAGGGAAAAATCAAATTTTGTAATGTCCTCTTAGAAACCAGACACCTGGTAAGTGTAGAGCCACACACACTTTTGCTTGTGTCATCATCATCTGAGTGTCTTGGGATTGAACTTTCATTAACAATCCCTAGCCAAAAGCCAATGAAACAGACCAAGTAACATATCAAGGTCCTCTTTATACAATTTTCCTAGACATGAATGCTTTTTTGAAGTCTTGAAAGGCACATCATTTCCTTGAGATGCACTTAAAGGGTTATTTAAATGCCCACATTTCTTAAATGGAAATTACATTTTGTGAAGTTTTGAAAAATCTTCATTATATATCATACATACATTGCTTTCCTAGCCAAAATTAGGATAGATTTTCCATCTTTGGAATGGGGTCATCACCTCACCTGCATATATATATATATATATATATATATAAAACAGTACTTAGCAAGTTGAGCAATTTTTATAAGAGATGATTTAATAAAGTGTGAAATCATACACCTCAGGGTCCAAGTGCTTATGTTTTAGTCCTATTTTGGCTTATTGGCTTATTACTATCTGGATATCCTCTGCCACATCAATGTTCCCCTTTACAAAGTAGAGATAAACAATAACATGTACTCTGGGGTACTGTGTAATGAGATAATATAAGGAAAATGCATTGTCATTTATTTAAAGATATGTAAGTAATATTGCTAACATTTTTACTTTCAGAGATTTTTATCCCCAAGTTTAAACTGCTATGAAATAATAGTGGTCATTTTCTTTTTCCTCTCTAGCTGCCCAGAAAAAATAAATAAATCAGTGTTTTAGGAAATTTTTCATCAAAACAATATGCGCATTTATGTGAGCATTTTAAAGGATGAAATATGAAGACAGGAGTTAATTCCTGTAAATATAACAAATCTATCTGTTCATTTGAGAAGAAAAGGTGGCTTAATAAGTTGTTTGTCTCTTGTTCTCTATAATCAAAGCATTCATATGTAATAAGTTATTCATGCCAATCAAATTATGCTTATTCTCTCATTTACATGGTTTTGAGTAAGAGATTCAAATACTCAAGTGTAACCAAAGTTTTCATATACTCAAAAATTTTAGTAAACCACTAGGATAAGCATCTGGCTGGTTTTCCGTGGAACTACACACAGTGTTAAGTCCTGTCTAACTTTCATTCCTGAAAACAAATATGAAAATTAAAAGTTGACTATCAAATAATAGCTGTCATAAAGAATTTTGAATGAAAATATGTAGGAAGCTTCTAGGAAACAATTATTTCTAATTGTTCCTTTGACATTCCATTCATTTTACATCCTAGAACTTTAATAAGTTTCCTGGGAGGTGAGAGGTATGCCTTCCCTTTGTGAAGTGGCAGAATGTGAAGAAAAAGGTGAGCAAAGCAGCACCGCAGTAATACCCATAAAGAGATCTAAAAATGATCCCTTAAGCAGATCATTTTAGAAAGGTGTACACATGGAACTTGAAGATATATGATTCGAGTCCTTTAAGATTACTCATTCCTTTGTGTCTCTTGAACAATCTCTGATATATTTTTCAACATTCCTCATGTTATTTAGTTTTTTTCTCTTCCTTATAATTGGGGTGATGGGATGTATATTCCTTCAAATACACCAAGCATCTAAGGCTAAAGCATCACAATATTTGTGTACTTAATGGATTAGCAGCTTGCCTCAATTGCATTGAGTTAATGCAGTGTCACTACCCATGGTTAAAACTCATTCACTCTATGGGGCTGGGGTTGTGGCTCAGAGGTAGAGTGCTTGCCTTGCACTTATGAAGCACTAGGTTTAATTCTCAGCACCACATCAAAATAAACAAAAGATATTGTCCATATACAACTAAAAAAAATTTTAAAAACCTCATTCACTCTAAGTTATACTAACTAGAGCTATACCCTGAAGTACCTGCTTTGGGAATATTCAAATAATTTCACAACACTCTGCCTTACAAATATGGCAACCTTATCAAAACTAACCCTTTACCAGGTCAAAAGGAGCACCAAGAGATAATCTGAAATAGTAATTTATCAGTGAGTCATAGAAATATGAATTCAGAATTATAAAATCAGTTTAGAGTAAAGTATATAATGGAGGAAATTTATCAGCTGTTAGAAAGCCAAAGATTGTTTATGAAGTCTATATCAAGTCCTATGTTATTCTTATAAAAAAGTAGAGATCATTTTTATTTCTCATTGGGATTTTATTTGCACAATAAAGGGAAGTAACTTTCAGTATAATTGGACATTCTGAATAAAGAAAGAAGGCTGTATTTATCATTTAAATTTTTATATGCCAGTACAATTCTGATTACAAAATATTCGGGTCAATTTTACTAAAAACAAAAATTCCCATCTTTAATGAGGAAAAAGCATGGTAATGACTTATCTTAGAATGTAAAGCTTTTAGAATCACTCTGTAATTTATGGCTTATCCATGAGAATTCAAAGTTTTATAAGTTTTAAACATTTTCCAGAACATAATACATACTGTCTTATGTCAGATACAGCTAGGCTAAGCACAGGGCATAAATAAATTCTTTATTCATCCTTGATACCCAGTATTCTGTTATTCTTCTCTGGTTTGCTCAAGAAGAGAATTCCCTCAAAACAGCTGATACCCCCATATTACTTTGTGCTTCCTTCCCCATTCTGTTCCTTTCCTACAATTATATGAATCAATTGGTTCATCAAATACACATTATAACTGGTAACAAGCATAATTTTATTTCATGCAAAATTATTAGTAACTGTTGGATTTCTTGTACAAAGACTACTTATGGAGTACTTATAAAGAATATTTACATTTAGTTCAAATAAGCCTCTGATTGTTAGGATAACCCTACTTGATCAATAAGATTATTATCCAACTTCTTGAAAGTTCTAAATTGGGACTTCAGGGCGACTTGCCATTGTGGAACACAGTTTACAAAAGGAAGGCATTTCCTGTCTATAAGCTAATGAAGGGAAAGAGCTACTTAGTAAACAACACTATGATAAAAGCATTTTCTACATTGTTTCCTCCTCTATGTTCTTCTCCCATATCTGCAACAATTTTAAAGTCTCAATTTTCACATCCATAAAATAGAAGTAATTGTAAACTTGCTATGAAGGTTAAATAAGAAAATTATGTAAATTTTCTAGGTCAATATTCAGAAAATGGGTATATAAAAATATTGGTTCAGTTACTTCCCCTATAATTGTTGAGTAACCATTGTAAGAGGCCAGTTATTCCAGTACAGGATTATGCTTGAATATCATTTTAGACAAAAATATTACTCAGTGATTGTAGGCTGTTCCTACCTGCCCAGTCTTCTTTCTATTATTTTCTGAAATGCCTAGAAATATGACCAGGCAATAGCAGGTGCACAGATAAAAACATAAAAGAATAAAAAGGAAGATAAGAAATAATATTTCCAATAAAAATTTTCCTAGATCCCACTTTATACCAATACTAGTAGAACATCAGTTCGTTTCAATCAAGCAATAAGTGGTATTTTAAAAAGAAAAACTTCAGTGAAGTTTTATTCAATAGTAAAGAACTTCTATTTTCATTTCCTACTTTCAAACCTAAAAGGCAAGTGTTTCCCCTCACATATCCTTGCACAAAAGGTAAAAATAAGAGGCACAAATAAAGAACAC
The DNA here is from genome assembly GCF_045843805.1 of Urocitellus parryii. Lineage (NCBI taxonomy): Eukaryota > Metazoa > Chordata > Mammalia > Rodentia > Sciuridae > Urocitellus > Urocitellus parryii. The sequence continues at coordinate 82,487,601 of NC_135540.1, forward strand.
ATCACATCTTTTAGAATGTGTTTCTCCAAATTTTAGAGCGAAGAGTTTACTTAAAATAGAAAAGCAGGATGGTTATCAGTGAAATCCTAAATACTTAAAACTCAGTTTTCACTTTGGAAATACAAATAAAATAATATGACATGTTTTGAAAATATAGCACAATATAGTTTTGATAGGTGTTTCCTTAAGCTTTTGAAAGAAAACTAAAATACCATTTTATTCTTTATGCAGAGCATAGTATGTTTTGTCTATTAAAAAAATAAATGAGTACTAATCTAAGAAATCATCTTGACCAGCATTAATGACTAGTTTGGTAGTTAACAGCCTGAGGCATAGCCAGAGGCCATTAAGGCTGGGGGGGAGGGAAGGTTGGGGGATTGTAGTTTACCAGTAATTAACTATAGGTATGAGTCAAGACTTCCTAATAGAAGATATATAAGTTACTCTGGATGATTCTGTCTGTGTGTTTATCCTTTCATATACCCACCTTCCTCCCCTACTCTGCACCTTTTTTAACAAATAGGAAAAGAAGATGATACCATCATTTCACAAACCAGGTTGGATTGGAAATAATTCATGTAATGAAAGAGATGCTCAGGGGACCAATTAATGCCTTTTCAAGCTTGGACTATATAAGAACCACTTAAAAAAAATCAGTCTACCACATTAGTTGATTGTTGGTGAATTGAAACTCAATCATGAGATCATAAGGATTTTTTGGAGCTTTTTTTAAGTTTTTAATCCTATCTCAATAAAAGTAAATACATAAGGATTATAAATAAACCAAATCTGAAGTAATATAGATTGAGAGAACCTCAAGAGGGTCAGGAGATAATGAAGATTATACCTCAATATTGGGATTATGATGTTAGTTCTTTATTTCAATAAAAGTGGATAGAGATCTTTCATATCAGGGACAGGGCTTAGCTGTAAGGACAAAGTAATCTTCTGGGAATTATGCATACAGGCTTGACATCATTTTTATTGGATGGCTGATGAACTGGAAAACTCCAGGATAGCCAGGCTTTAATTTGTAATCTTAATTTTCATATAAATCGGTACATTTCAGGGGGAGGGAGTGGGGGATGTGAGGACATTGATGCTTGCTAGCCTTGTCGTAATAAGACAGCCCTGAAGCACAGGCTGCAGCACTAACTCATTCAGTATCTCATTCTGTCTTTTCCTCTATCCATCTGTCTTCCATCTTTGCATCTATCATTTAACGAAATTTACAGCCTGCAAATACCAGAGAAGCTAATGTTAGTGCAATCTTCTCTCTACCTCCTCTTGGAATGATCTATAGTAATCTACTTATCATAGACATGCACACTATAATGCACAATAATTTAGTCTTCACCCAGGAAAATGACTGCAATTGTTTTGCAAGCATACATTAATGAGGTTTTTTTTCCATCTTCTTTTTATCTTTTTAAAGGCTATAGGGCATGAGAGAACACTAGTTTCCCTTCATAAAATAATTATCTTGGTATTTTCCATATATGATTTCATAACCATGGGGTTACATGGGGGCAAAGTTATCAAACTAGAGCATAATGGTTATTTATTTGGACATACAGGAACTAGACTAGTGTATTTCCAATACAGAATGCAGATTCACCTTGTAAAGGAAATAAAGTTGTATTTAATGGAATGCTTTATAAATATATCAATAAAATAGAATTTTCTCTTTTGATTGTTCTGGCTTCTTGCATTATAAGTAAAATTATTCTTTATCAGAGATATTTGAGGTGAACCATAGAAAACAATATTTGGGGTTTCATGTGGGGTTTCACTCTTTCAGAGGTCAAGTTCACATTACATTTTTTTCAATCTTTTTTTGGATTTTGGTTGATTTCTTACAAAACAAAAGTGCCAAAATCATAGTTTTTATTCCATCATTTTCAAACTAGAAATCACATGTAGCTTTTTGATCTTCCAATAACTACATGTATAAAGAACCCCATAAATATGTAAAGTTATTGTGTACAAAAAAATAAAGGCTTGAAAAACCCATATAGATCTTATGCACTACCAGTTAAAGGGAAAAAAAATCCTCAGCTAAAGCTACAAATGCAGAAATGTAGAACTTCTTACACATAAGATCATTTTCCAAATTCTAAGGCTATTTGAATAGCTCTGGTCTAAGATTTTCCCCATGGTTAAAGATGTTTTTGTTTTTCAAAGGCAAATCATTTGTTCCCAAGACCATTTTCTTTGTTTGTGTTCTGACCTCTTCCTAGATGCATAATTGTCTGAAATGTAGAGATTTTTACCTTCAGAGCAGAAAATAGATTCTCCCAAACATATCTTATCTTCTTATCCTCCAAAGCTTCCAATTTGCCAGTGAAGTAACATGAAAGTTGAAATAGATAAATGCTGAGACCATAATCCCAATTGGGAGCACACTCATCTCTTAAATAGTTCTGTCAACTTGGATTTATCTGTGTGGAAAGAATATAAAGCATTGTTTACATAAATAACATGGAGTTGGAGTGGTACAAATATCAGGGATGAGTAACTACCCTGGAGTAGACCTATTAAATCAATCACTGAGCTCAAAGAATCAGAAAAGCATTGGCTACAGCCAGACAAAAGTTGATCACAACATAATCTTCCTCTGCTTCTTGATGAAGTAACAAAATATGCCATGTTCATTGAACAGCTGCTTTCATAAGGACAGCAATAATGAAGAGTCTCCCAGAATCTTTAGCACTTGAACATGAAAACAAGATTTCCACAGAGAAAATTAAAATGCCAACAAGATTTATACTTACCTATGTAGATTTTCTATGGTCTTAAACATATTCTATATTTAAAAGTATAAAAAAGAGGACTAATGTCATTTTTAAAGTATTATTATTGAAAAATAAAAGCAATACTCATGGTTCCTGTTATGGGCTGAATTATGACCCCCCTAAAATTCATGTGTAAAACCACCTCCACAATGCCTTGATCTCAAACTTTGAGCATCCAGAACTGAGAGACAATAGAGTCTCTTGCTTAAGTTACACAGTCTGTGGCACTTTGTTACTGCAGAACAAGCAAACTAATATAATAGCTCCCTTTTTATTTAAAGGTAAATAAGGAAATGAACATAAGTCCAAAATTAAGTCATCCCTACCTTATTTAGATAGAATTCTGACACATGGTATAAACATCTAGCTTTTCAGTGATTCCATATGGAAGTCAATATTCCCTTAATTGCTCTAACTCTGACTGTGAATATTTTTCCATCACATCTTCTCTATTAAGAAGAGTGAAATGTCACATATCTAGTTGGAAAGGGGCTTGCCAAAGATGCTTACAATAAGCATAAAAGCAATATTCCCCACAGAAACATCTGTTCTTACAAATAGGTTAACTCTGAAGAAGTAGACATATAAGTAGTATCTGTTAATTGATTTTGAAGGGGGTGTCAAGAAGAGAAATGTGCAAACTACTTGGAGGAAAAAATTAAACTAGGGATAGCAGAGTTTCAAAGATAATGGTATTATGTCACTTTGGATTTTCTTTCAATACTGCTAGAAATTGAGGACAAGAGACCCAGTCTGAGATCCTCTTATTAAAGGTAACAAATATTTTCTCTCTCAGACATTCTCTCCCTTTTAAGTGTCCTTAAACAAACCAGTAAATTATAGCATCACATCTTCCCATCTCCTCGCTTCTGTATTTGTGGGAAATGCTTCCCCATCTCACTGTTTCCTATCAGATGAGAAGAGGAAGTGAACCACCGCCTTTGAGAACCAAGACATCACTCATATGAAACACATTTCAGGTGCATGGTCCAGGAAAAGATCTCTGTTCATTTGATCCATGCTGGGTTTTCTAGAGGAAAGAATGTTCTTTTTAATATTTTGGGTAATTTTGGACAAATCAAACTACTATATGAAACTGTGCTCCTTCTAGATCTCAGAACACCCAGGATGAACTGATGACCCTGTTACCATAGTGGTTGTAATGTTTTACTTTGGGAAATAGGTAGAATATAAACAATAACCCCAAAAATCCTGCAGTAAAATAATGACTTGTTTTCCAAGATTTCGTAGACAAGTAGAGATTTCGTAGAGAAGTACTTTTTCTCTGGGTATTAATCACCACTTCATTTGCATACATGTTGGGAGGGGTCTATATTTGAAGATAAACTTTATGATGGAGGGCTGATCTCTCTGGTCATGTATCAGTACAATATAGAAAAGAGATGATTCAGTCTCATAAGTGTTTTCAACATAAAGAATCAAAGAATATCCTGAAAAATAATTCAGCCCATGAGAAGTGACTGTTGATAAAGTATCACTGCTAATCTAGCAATGGTTTCTTAGTGCAGCACATAGGAGATGGGAAACTAGAGGCTGGGGGAGTCATCTGTTTGTTCCTAAACTTGCACTCAACTCTGTAAGAAGTCTACTCTCTTACTATTACACCTTCTTAGTGACATGGCTCTTTTAATTTGTACCCAGACAGATAGCACACTCATTGTGTTGGGTGAGAAACTCAGGAGGAGTTGCAAGTTGATCTTGAAGTTTGCCTGAAATCAGCCCTCTATGTCACTCCCTAGGTTCAAGTGTTAACTGTTGAGTCTTATTTCCCCCCACACAAAACTTTTAGGGAGTGTGACCAAACAAGAACCCCAAGTCAAGTTATTTTTTCAGAATGAAATGGGTCATTAAAAGTAGTCAAAATTATGATTTCTTCAAAATATGTGTATTGACTTACAATTTGGAGTTATTATCTTGTCTGTAAAATAAAATATTTCTAATCAGTAACTTCAAATTTTAAATTATTGCTAAGGATATAAAAATACATACCTGTGTACAATAAAGCAAAATAAAAATGTCTTTATGTGAATTACCTGAATATTAAGAGATAAATAAGTTAACTATTATTGGTTTATATTTACATTTTTAATCAATGTCTTAGCCTGTATTTGTGTCTAACATTGTGCCCCTGGCATTTTTTCTGAATAACATGTTTTTTCAGTGCTGATGTTATTTTAATTTTTTAAATAAAATTTCCTGCAATTTTCTCTAAGCTTATATTTTTTTGATGAATAAAATGAAAATTGCTGATTCTCAGTTGAATCTTCTCTGTAGGCCATAATAGTTTTGGTTGAAATATAACCATCTACAGATGCTGAGGTTTATATATGATCAGAAAATAATTATTCTAAGTAGAGAACATCTTAATTCTAATAAACTTTAAATATGTCAATAGTTCAACCTAAATATGCTCACAAAGACAAAAAAAGGTACAAGAACAATAAAAAATAAATGACTGGTGAAGAATTCTATGAAAAATATGCCTTGGAGTGGGGGAAATTAAAATAAGAAAACATGAGTTCTTTAAAAAATTAATAAAAATGTGTTAAAAACAAAAGCATGATATTAAAATGAAAGAGGTCAGGGAGGATTTGGAGATTTCTTTCTCAGTTCAGGCATCTAGGTCATTAGAGACAGTCCAATCATCTTTTTTTCCCCTGATAATACTAAATGAAAAGGTCTTTGTTTTCATACTCATTCCTAGAAGGCTATTTGGTCTCTAAAGGAATCTGCCAATTTATCCCCAGTAACTATTTTTTTTAAGTTGTCAATGTACATTTTTATTTTATTTATATGTGGTGCTGAGAATTAAACCCAGTGCCTCACACATGCTAGGCAAGTGCTCAGCCACTGAGCTACATCCCCAGCCCCCCAATAACTTTTAAACCTAACAAGGAGTATGAAAGGAAAGTAATATGCATTATCCAAGTCTAAATAATATCACCTAAATTCTTCTTCCCAAACTATGCAGACAAGCATTGTTGACTTCTAAAAGACTATCCCCATGGTTTTCCTCAGACCAAAGCCCATCTGCATCAAGGAACCTCTCTGTCTTCACAAGCAGAAACAGAAGACAGTATTTTCAAATGATACTGACCATTTTCCCATTTCCCCCTGAAATTACAAGTCCTCAACCATGTTATCTTGATCATCATCATTTGATTAACAAAGGTCAAGAAGAAATTATCAGATTCCCATATGAAAATAAAGCTTGAACAAAGTAAGTGACTCTGCAATGTTCAGATGATCCATGTCAGCAGTAAAAAGTAACCTGTAACTTTACCTCTTGTGTTGCTTTATTCCCAACTAGGAATGTTTTGCATGTTTTCTGAAAATATTATTTGTGAGGACACCCCTGCAGACCTCCATGGAGCCCAGCCAGGCCCAGGACAGCCCGACCGACACCCACAGAACCCAGGCAGGCCAAAGACAGGACGACTAACCCCTGCGGAGCCCAAGAAGGCCCAGAACAGGATCACTGGCCTGCATGGAGCCCATGCTAAGGTGCCTCATTTACCAAAAATTTATGCTAAAATTTACCAAAAATATATGCCACTCATATAAAGTGGGCTTCAAACCAATGTTAGTCAGAAGGGATAAAGAAGGTCATTTCATACTGCTTAGGAGAATCATACATTAAGAAGACATGACAATCATAAATATTTAATATGATTAATAATGGAACAGCTATGTATATCAAACAAACCCTTCTAAATTTCAAGAATAAAATAGACCACAATACGATAATACTAAGTAAATTTAACACAACTCTCTCATCTCTGGATAGATCTTCCAAACAAAAACGAAGCAAAAAAACTATAGAACTCAATAATATAATCAATAATTTAGACTTAACAGACATATACAGAATATTTCATCCATCAACGAGCGAATATACTTTCTTCTCAACAGCACATGGCTCTTTCTCTAAAATAGACCATATCTTATGCCACAAAGCAACTCTTAGCAAATTAAAAAAAAAATAGAGATACTACCCTGCTTTCTATCACACCATAATAGAATGAAATTAGAAATCAATGATAACGTAAAAAATAAAAGCTACTCCACCTGGAGACTAAATAATATGCTATTGAATGAGGCAGGGATAACAGAAGACATCAGAGAGGAGATTAAAAAAAAATTCCTGGAGGTAAATTAGAAATCTGATACAACATACCAAAATCTCTAGGACACTATGAAGGTAGTGCTAAGAGGAAAGTTCATTGCATTGAACTCATTCATTAAAAGAATGAAAAGTCAACAAATAAATGACCTGACATTATATCTCAAAGCCCTAGGAAAAGAAAAACAAATCAATATCAAAAGTAGCAGAAGATAGGAAATAATTAAAATCAGGGTTGACAATATGGAATGCAATATAGAGATTCCTTGGAAATCTGGAAATGGAACCACCATTTGACCCAGCCATCCCTCTCCTCGGTCTATACCCAAAGGATTTGAAAACAGCATATTACAGGGACACAGCCACAATCAATGTTTATAGCAGCACAATTCACAATAGCTAAACTGTGGAGCCAACCTAGATGTCCTTCAGTGGATGAATGGATAAAAAAAATGTGGCATGTATACACAATGGAATTTACTTAGCAATAAGAGAATAAAATCATGGCATTTGCAGGTAAATGGGTGGCGTTGGAGAAGATAATGCTAAGTGAAGTTAGCCAATCACCAAAAACCAAATGTTGAATGTTTTCTCTGATATAAGGAGGCTGACTCATAGTGGGGTAAGGAGGGGGAGCATGGGAGGAATAGATGAATCCTAGATGGGGCAGAGAGGTGGGAAGGAAAAGGAGGGGGCAGGGGATTAGCAAGGATGGTGGAATGTGATGGACACCATTATCCAAAGTACATGTATGAAGACATGAATTCTGTCAACATACTTTATATACAACCAGATATATGAAAAGTTGTGCTGTATATGTGTAGTAAGAATTGTAATGCATTCCGCTGTCGTTTATATTTTAAAAAATCAATTTAAAAAATCAGGGATGAAATTAAAAGAAACAATTGGAAAAATCGATGAAACAAAAAGCTGCTTTTTGCCATTAGGAAGTCAAACAACAATAAGTGCTGGAGAGGATGCGGGGAAAAGGGCACTCTTGTTCATTGCTGGTGGGACTGCAAATTGGTGCAGCCAATTTGGAAAGCAGTATGGAGATTTCTCGGAAAGCTGGGAATGGAACCACCATTTGACCCAGCTATTCCCCTTCTCGGTCTATTCCCTAAAGCCCTAACAAGAGCATGCTACAGGGACACTGCTACATCGATGTTCATAGCAGCTCAATTCACGATAGCAAGACTGTGGAACCAGCCTAGATGCCCTTCAATAGATGAATGGATAAAAAAAATGTGGCATTTATACACTATGGAGTATTATTCTGCATTAAAAAATGACAAAATCATAGAATTTGGAGGGAAATGGATGGCATTAGAGCAGATTATGCTAAGTGAAGCTAGTCAATCTTTAAAAAACAAATACCAAATGACTCCTTTGATATAAGGGGAGTAAACAAGGACAGGGTAGGGACGAAGAGCTTGAGAAGAAGATTTACATTAAACAGGGATGAGAGGTGGGAGGGAAAGGGAGTGAGAAGGGAAATTGCATGGAAATGGAAGGCGATCCTCAGGGTTATACAAAATGTCATATAAGAGGAAAGGAGGGGTAAGACAAGATAATACAAATGGAAGAAATGATTTACAGTAGAAGGGGTAGAGAGAGAAAAGGGGAGGGGAGGGGAGGGGAGGGGAGGGGGGATAGTAGAGAATAGGACAGACAGCAGAATACATCAGACACTAGAAAGGCAATATGTCAATCAATGGAAGGGTAACTGATGTGATACAGCAATTTGTATACGGGGTAAAAGCGGGAGTTCATAATCCACTTGAATCAAACCGTGTAATATGATGTATTAAGAACTATGTAATGTTATGAACGACCCATATAAAAAAAAGCTGCTTTTTGAAAAAATAAATAAAATTGATAAACTCTAATCCATGCTAATGAAAAGATAGAGAGCAAAAACTCAAATTACTAAAATTTGTGATGAAAAAGGAAATATCATGACAGATACTATTGAAATACACAAGATAATAAGAAACTATTTCAAAAATTTATACTCCAATAAAATAGAAACTCTCGATGACACTGACAAATTTCTAAAGACATATGATCTGCCCAAACTGAATTGGGAGGACATATACAATCTAAACAGATCAATTTCAAGCAAGGAAATAGAAGACACCATTAAAAGCCTACCAACCAAGAAAAGCCCAGGACCAGAGATATTCTTAACCAAGTTCTACAAGACTTTCAAAGAAGAATTTTTACCAACACTCCTCAAATTATTCCATGAAATAGGAAAGGAGGGGACCCTTCCAAACTCATTCTATGAGGCTAATGTCACCTAATATGTAAGCCAGACAAAGACCCATCAAATAAAGAAAATATCAGACAAATATCCCTGATGAACATAGATGCAAAAATTCTCAATAAAATTCTGGCAAATAGCATACAAAAACATATTAAAAAGATTGTGCACCATGATCAACTGGGGTTCATCCCAGGGATGCAAGGTTGGGTCAACATAGAGAAATCAATAAACATAATTCATCACATCAATAGTCTTAAAGTTAAAAATCATACAATCATCTCAATGCAGAAAAAGCATTTGATAAAATACAGCAAACTTTTATGTTCAAAACACTAGAAAAACTAAGGATAGTAGGAACATACCTCAACATTGTAAAAGTTATATATGTTAAGCCCAAGGCCAACATCATTCTAAATGTAGAAAAAAATGAAAGCATTCCCTCTAAGAACTACAACAAGACAGGGATGACCTCTTTCACTGCTCCTATTCAACACAGACCTTGAAACTCTAGCCAGAACAATTAGACAGACTAAAGAAATTAAAGGAATACAAATAGGGAAAGAAGAACTCAAACTATCACTATTTGCTGATGACATGATTCTATATACAAAAATGTCCACCAGAAAACTTGTAGAATTAATAAATAAATTCAGCAAAGTAGAAAGATATAAAATCAATACCCATAAATCAAATCCATTTCTATATATCAATGATGAACCCTTAGAAAGAGAAATTAGGAAAACTACCCTGTTCACAAGAGCCTTAAAAAAATAAAATAAAATACTTGGGAATCAATCTATCAAAAGAGGTGAAAGACCCATACAATGAAAACAAACAGAACACTAAAGAAAGAAATTGAAGAATACCTTAGATGATGGAAAGACTTCCCATCTTCTTGGATAGGAAGATTAATATTTTCAAAATGGCCATACTACCAAAAAACATTATATAGATTTAATGCAATTCCAGTGAAAATCCCAACAACATTCCTCATAGAAATAGAAAAGGTAAGCATTAAATAAATTTGGAAAAATAAGAGACCCAGAATAGCCAAAATAATTCTTAGCAAGAAGAGTGAAATCAGGAGGCATCAAGATACCAGATCTTAAACTATATTAGAGCTATAGTAACAAAAACAGCATGGCATTGGCACCCAAATAGACAAGTAGACCAATGTATAGAATATAAGACACAAAGACAAACCCACATAAATACAGTTATCTCCTACTAGACAAAGGTGCCAAAAGCATACATTGGAGAAAAGATAGCCTCTTCAGCAAATGGTACTGGGACATCTGGAAATCCATATGCAGCAAAATGAAATGATACCCCTATCTCTCACCATTCACAGAACTAATCTCAAAGTGGATCAAGGGCAAGGGATGAGACCAGAGACATTGTGCTAATGGAAGAAAAATTAGGCCCAAATTTTCATCATGTCAGATTAGGTCCTAACTTCCTTAATCAGAATCTTAAAGCGCACACACACACACACACACACACACACACACACACACTCAAATAACCCAAACAATAAATGGACTAAGGAACTGAACAGACACTTCTCAGAAGAAAATATAAAATCAATCAACAAATATATGAGAAAATATTCAACATCTCTAGCTATTAGAGAAATACAAATCAAAACTACTCAAGATTTCATTTCATTCCAGTCAGAATGGAAATATACAAGCAACAATAAATGTTGGCAAGGATTTGGGGCAAAAGGAACACTCATACATTGTTGGTAGGACTGCAAATTGGTGCAACTACTATGGAAAGCAGTATGGAGATTCCTTGGAAAACTGTAAATAGAGCCACCATTTGACCCAACTATCCCCCTCCTCAGTCTATACCCAAAGGACTTAAAAACAGCATACTACAGGACACAGCCACATCAATGTTTATAGCAGCTCAATTCACAATAACTAAACTATGGAACAAAACTAGATGCCCTTCAATAAATGAATGGATAAAGAAACTGTGGTATATATACACAAGGGAATATTACTCAGCATTAAAAGAGCATAAAATTATGGCATTTGCAGGTAAATGAATGGAGTTGGAGAATATCATGCTAAGTGAAGTAAGCCAATTCCCAAAAACCAAAGACCAAATGTTCTCTCTGATAAGTGGATGCTTATCCATAATGGTGGGGCAGGGAATGGAAAGAATGGAGGAACTTTGGATTGGGAAAAGGGGAGGGGAGTAGGGGAGGAGGTATGCGACTAGGTGAGATGGTGGAATGAGGACATCATTACCCTAGGTACATGTATGATTGCACAAATGGTGTGACTCTGCATTATGTACAACCAGAGAAATGAAAAGTTGTGCTCCATTTGTGTACAATGAAACAAAATGTATTCTACTGTCCTGTATAACTAATTAGAAAAAATTAAAATTTTAAAAAAAGTTTTTAAAAAAGAGAAAGAAAATATTATTTGTTTCCAGAGGTGCATATGAAAGAAAGCTTGGAGAGAACATGAATGGAAAGGGAAGAATGCATAAATAAAAAAGTAAAGGTAGCAAATATATTACTTTGGGTATATTTTAAGTAGCTACAACAACAACAACAACAACAAACAAACAAACAAAGACAAAATAAAACCTAAAATTCAATGCCTCAAGAATAAGAAATTTTTTGTTCTTTCTTAGATAAGAGTCCAGAGATGAACATTTCTGGGCTGCTGGAGAGCTTTCCTATAGCTACTTGTCACTCTTTTGTTCCCTAGGTGTTCTTCACTATTTGGTTGAGGTTGGATAATCCATACTAGTCTATGTTCCATTTTGTAAGAAGGAAAAAGAAATAAAGTGGCAGATAAGCAATTTCTGCTTTAAATTATGTTATTTGGAAGTTATATGGTTACTTTCATGGAGAAGAAGTTAATGCCATAGATATGGCATGTCAAATATATGTGAATATATACACATATATGCACATGTACTACAAATAGTACAATAAATAAACAATAAAGATGTATACATCATATATATGTATTTAAATAACCTTGAACAGTACGATGATACAACTGCAGTGAGACTGTGTTATGAATCACTGAATGTTTTTGTAGAATTCATACTCAAAATTTGTCACATTAACATTAGTTGACAACTACTTATTTTTACTCATTTTTTCCTTACCACCATTTTAGTTAATTTGTATATTTTTACATCTGCACCCCAAACTGAACAGGAATAAGTCAGTGACATTTTTGAATAAAAAGTTTGTTATATAGGAATATTAGTAGTACCTTTAACAGAACAAGAAATCAATAAATTTGGGAAAATAGAAGAGTAGACATAAGAGAGAAGGGAAGAGAGGGGAACATCTTTAAAGATGATTTAGGTATTTTTGAAAAATTCATAATTGAAGTTATTAAAGACAGACACCAGCAGCACAATTTCAAGACATTCTACTCTGTAAGATATAAATCTATCTTAAAAGTAATTACTATTAAGCAGAATTCTTCTGATTCCCTTGTAGCCCACATACTCTCAACATATTTTATATGTTATTTTATTAAATTACATATGTAATTTTACAAACATAAGGCCAAATAAACTAACTCAATAGAAAGGAAATTAGCTCAACCAGTATTTCATTTTTCTCTGGTTCTTCTACTGATGTATGTGAGCATGTGATAATTAATATATTTTCAAAAATACTAGAGATTCCTTCAATTAAAACTGCCTCCTATTCCAGACAAAATAATTTTGAGTTTCTTTTAGAATATGATATATTGTGGAATGAAGATTAGCTGCAAAAAAAGAAAGTATCTTTGCCCTGCAAAGTTGAGTCAAACTCAAGGATTTATTGGGACTAACTGGAGCCCTGGTGCCTGCCCCAACCCCTGTAGGGAGCTCTCTTGCCTTTTCACTCGTACCAACCTTTATCACCACCTTATGCAGAAACACTTTAAATTTATTTTATCATCCTCTTATAGACTTGGAACTGAGATATTGAAGAGTGTTCTAGAGCCAAGAAATAAGCCTGCCATAAAATAACTTCCTCTGATTAATCTACACTATATTCAAATTCTGATAAACAGGAATTGGCATAGTAGTCAATAAAAAATAAAATAAAATAGTCTCATGGCCAAATGTGCAAGCTAAACAAGGTACTGTGGAGAATACAAAGCCATATAAGAAATAGCACTAACCTCCTAGAATTGATAAACTGAGATAAAGGAAAAAGAAAAATACTTAACAGTATACCAGAATATAAGTGTCTATGTACAGATAATTAATATATTGGGAACTCAGGAAAGATCACTGTGCACAGGACTATTCAAAAAACTTTTCATAATGGAAATGTAGTGGAGATAGGCAGGTTTCAACAAGGCAGAGAAGCAAATGGAAAGGAGTTTGATATTCTGATCAAATTCCTTAGCCACCCTCCTTAAAACTTACCTATAATATTATTAAATAACTCAATAGAGTGCCTAGCTGCATCAGATATCATGTAAGGATTATTTCATACAAAATGGAAACACACTTTTTACTTGGATGTTAAGATAATTCCCCTTTATAGATGAGTACCCTGATGCATAGATCTGTTTATTAATTCACGTAAACTGACAAAGTTCTTAAGTGGCAGATGCAGGATGCAAACTCCTGAATCTATAATTTACACAGTTAACCAGTGCAATATAAACACATTTATTATCACTATGTTTTTGGAATTTGTCCCTTTCATCTCACTTCCATTATTACAATTTTCTTAAAGTTTGGCCTCCTTAATTTTAATGTCTCCCTAATTTTAATGCCCACTCCATGTCCTGATCATTCATTTCCTAATCAAAACCTTTTAGGGATTTCCAAATATTAAACACACACACACACACACACACACACACACACACACACATTTTTCATTTCCTCATATGATTCCAATTTACTTTTCAACATTTTGTCCTGTCCACTGCTCAGTCTACTTTATATCTGCCATGGTTTGAGTGCGTTCAACAAAAGTTCATGTGTTGGTTGCTGAATTCCCCAATGTAGCAGTGTCCAGCAGTGGGAGGTATCAGGGTGATAGGCCCTCATGAATGGATTAATTCCTTTCTCATGTAAGTGAGTAATCTTGAAACTTCGATTTTGTTTTAGATTGGATTTTGCTGAATCAGCTTGTTGCAAACACAAAGAATAGCTTGTGCTGCCTGGAACAAGTAAGATGTAAAGGAAAGAAGAGACAAATTGTAAAGGGATCTTGAACATCCATGTGAGAAGTTCAGAACTGAACCTGAAATAGTCAACAAAATGGTCATTAGTCTGAAGTATGTGTTAAAGTATATGTCAAGGTATAAGTGCAGACTTTATTGTTGCACTTCTTCTGTGGCCCATTCTCTCTTCTTTCATACAAATTCTGGCATGAATTTTGCACACCAACTTAAAAAAAATCATCTGCCTGCATCTTTTAGAAGAAACAGCTCAATTTCATGAGCACAATTTCTCAAAATAGTTCTAATTTTTCAGTGCCTGGGAGTACTTGTTACTCTGGGCATCAATGTCTCATTTAAGAAGATACAACAGACTGCCCCTAGGAGTATGACTTCATGTATTAAACATGACATCTTCATCACCTGAAAGTGAATGAAGATACCAGGCTGAGCCGGATACAGGTGCTGAAGGACTTCAGACATCAGCACCTGTCACTTGCAGGCTTCCCTACTAATAAAATTATCTGGGATGTTTCAAAGTGACATCATGGGGTCACTTCTGCTCTCTTTTGAGGCAGGAGAATGCTCTGATGTTTATAATATTAGAGCAAGATCTCTCCAGGCTACTTCTCTGGCTAAGGTCACAATCTTAACATAGAGTTATTTCCTTTGAGATTCTTTACAAAATGGGCAAAAACACCTATCTAACATATCTGACAGCTTTTTAGTTTTTGTTGTTCATTTGTTTGGGGTGGAGAGAGGGAAATGTCAATTGATAAATCATGGATATCAATAAAAGTTAAAGTATAAACCAAGATTTATACATAAGTGATTTTTATAACTTATCCCTATAAAAGTCACTAGTTGAATATTAAAAAGTCACACTATATTTACAACATTGAGGTCTTGGTATTTCATCAATCTTTTAAGCTTCTTTCTCCTGGAAAAATCACTGAAGGATCTATGAAAAGATAGCCTGATGCTATCTGGTAATTTCCAAGACCTTTGTCCTGTAATTATCAAATTTCTCTATCTTTCAGATATCTAATAAGGCCACTGTATATGAAGAAAAGGATGCAAGGTTGATTGTAGACATCATGGAGATGAGGCACTAACTTTCAGAAAGTTTCAACTTCTCCATGACCCATTTTTGTTATTGGTAAATTATGGCATGTGATAAAAATCATTGTCCCCCTAATATTCTGAGGTTTCATGATTATTCAATAGCAGATTTTCTCAAACAAACCCTCACATGAAAGAGAAATGTTGAATACTTGTTGACAGTCTGATAGTACACTGTCAGTACTTAATAAGAGGAGTTAGGTATAGTCCTTGCTCTCAAGAGGTTTATAACTTGATGAGTTGGGAAAGATAAAGGCATTTAATATAGAGCATAATGTGGTCAAGTACTATTCAAATTCAAAATAGGGGAAAATGTGGTTAAGTGACATCAGTAGAGAAGCTGTTATTAAAATTCTAACATTTATCTTCCCTTTAAAAAACTGATAGTCTTACTCATAGATGGAGATTAGATGGGTGTGAGAATCTCAGGAGCAAGAGCCCAGGAAAAGCATTCAATGGTCTATAGATGGTGATAACTGTGAAATCAGAGTACATCCTATGCTGACACTGGGTAGTACAGTTTGGCTTACTGAATGCACATCGAGGGATGTAGGAGATACGAACTAAGATAGGCCAGAAGTAAGAATAGAGAGCCTTGAACATAAGACACAAGTGTTCAGAAGTAATAATAATCCTTGGCAGATGTTTTTTGAGCAAAGAAAAGAAATTGAAAATTCAAAATAGTAGTACTTGAAATTAATATCAACTGAAGGTTGAATGCAGATATTGTCTTAGCCAAAAAAGAAAAGACAAATATGGATCTGACTGCAGAGATGAGAACAGAAAAGGAGGGTGGTACATTCCAAAGTTTAATAAGTGTCCTGTTTTATAAACACCTTGTATGTGCTCATTAAACACTAGGCACAGAGCAAGGTATGAAAACATAACATTCAATAAAATACTGCCCTTTCTTAAGGAATGGTTTATTGGTTAGAGAATGACCTCCAGAATTTGAAGCCTGGCCTCACAGGCTGTATAACCCTGGGCAAGTTGGTTAACTTCTCTGCATCTTAATTTCCTCATCTTTAAAAAGAAGATAGTTGGTAACATTCCTCAGACCATTATTATGAAGATAAATGAGTTGGTATAAGGCACTTAAAGAGTCCCTGCCATATCATAAAGAGATCAGTATATGTTATCTATTTCTACATGGAATTACACAAAATGAATTAATTTTAGAAAAAGGAATTTTGGTTAAGTGAAAGAAAGATACTTCAAGTAGCAGAAAATGAAATGGAATCTCTTTTAAAGGTAGCTTTTAAGAACCCTTCTATCTTAACTCATGACTGAATATCAGCAACTAGGGGCTTTCTCTAGTTATCTTTCAGAGCAATAGAACTTTCAAAGCAAAGGAACAAATCATGTATTTTATATTAAATCAATAAGAAAAGTTCATGGTTTTAATAATTCAGTCTGTCCTATATTACTTCATCAATGGTGGACATGGAAACTATTGAGAGAGATGATACTTTATCCTTGGCTCTCTAGTTTTTCTAAGCTGACATAGTTTTAATTTTTAAAATTTATTGTTTGTTATTTTTATTGGTGCATTATAATTGTACATAGTAGTGGGATTCATTAGGCCATATTCATTCACAAACATAATATACTTTGATCAATCTCCTTCCTTAGGATCTTACCTTTCCTTCCCATCCTCCCTCACCCTGATCTGCTTGCTCTGCTCCACCGACCTATTATTATTATTATTATCATTGTTGTTTTAGTTAGTGCATTATAATTTGTGTGTGTGTGTGTTTGTGTGTGTATGTATATGCACATGTATATGTGGGATTCATTTTAGTATGTTCATGCATAGATATATAAACTATCTTTTTTGATTAAAAAAGAAAGATCTTTTGTAGCTGAAGATTATCTACACTGCTCATAGAATGTCTAGCATTTCAAACATTTTCCTTCTTGCTCTTCCCTCCACCTTTCTGACAGGCTCTTTCGAGATCCTTGGAAACTTCAAATTTATCCGTGAAACCTAGAAATTGAAGTAATACAGACTCTCAGTGGTAAACATTGGGTATATCATGGTTTGGAGCAATAGACCCATGTTTGAGAGGTTTTATTCTCTGAGGATTCTTCCTTTGGTGCTGAAACTGAACTTCAGATTGTTATTTTGAGTGTCATTATCAAAGCTGCTTTGTGTCAGCATCTATTTTAGCTTTCATTTTAAAAAATCATGCAGTTTTTTTTTTGTTTCTATTTATCTACCTGAGCATCCCTTAGTCACCAATCCCTCCTGGAGGCCTGTGATCCTGAAATAGATTTCTTGAGCAGGATAGAGTTAAATAAAATACTAATTTTCTACAAGTGAGAACATTTGTCCTAATTTCACACCTTATGCTGCAGCTCAGTCAGTGCTTGAAAGGCAGTGTGCAGCCAGAAAGCAAGTTCCAATTTCACCTCTCTTTTTCATTACACCTTTTGAGCCCCTTCAGCAAGACAAAAGACACTGACATGCTTGGTTTTTGGTTTTTGTTTTTGTTTTTAAAGTCAAGCACTGTTTGGATTATGTTAAAAATCAGAGAATTAGAGGCAGATGCTGAATTTACTTTCAAACCTTGTTTCAAACATTGTATATTATATTCTTTCTGAGCTTCTTTATTGTTTAAAAAATAATTCCAGAAGTAAATTTATAATGCAAACAATTTATTCACACAGGAAATATTTATTAAGCACCTATTATACACAGATCACTGAAATCATTACAGTATGGTATGAAGGCATGGGGGAGGGCTAGTGAGAGGAATACTACACAAAAATAGTTAATAAGAAGCTCTTTCTTTGAGAAGTTTAGAATCAAGTTGAAAATACCAATGATAATGCATAAATTATGTAGTCTAAGGAAACCATGAATCACAACGTTTCATCTTCATCTTCATTTTTATTTTCAGGTACACTGAAATACTCATAGATATTTGAGTTAAATCCTCTTCCTTTAGGGACAGAGGGTAATATTTGATTTTCTCATAAGAAACTATATAATGGAGCTGGGATTGTAACTCTCAGCAGTAGGACACTTGCTTAGTAGTGGAAGGCCCTGAGATCCACCCCTAGCACCACAAAAAAAAAAAAAAAAGAAAGAAAGAAAGGAAGAAAAGAAAACAACAAAACATAAAAAAGAGAGAAAGAAAAAGAAAAGAAAAGAAAGGAAAGAAAATGGATAAAAGGATAATAAAGAGTAATTTGAAGAAAGCCATCAAACATAAACAAAAGTCAGGGATCTTTCCTAGTAAATATCAGAAATTTCAAAGGTTAAATGAAGCGATTTTAATTCAAAAAGTAGTTAGTTTCTATTTTGCATTTAGGCAAGTTTGTAAACGTTTCCTTTTCAAAATTACCAACATTCAATATGAGAGTGAATTGTGTGCGTGAGTGCACTTCTATTTCTCATATAATACTTGATTTAGGAAGTCAGTATCTACCTTCCACAAATATTGGTTAAAGTAAGTCTAGTTTTCACAACTAGATTATTCTTTACTCTGTATTTCTGTTCTCCAAGTGTAAAGGGAAACCAAAGGGAGACTACATGGTAACGAGTCAAAAGTCTTAGGAGTTACAGACTAAAAATGTTAGCTGCTTGGCATGAGCTGTACTGACTGCAGTACCATCCATATTTGGGCTTTCTACTCTAAATAAAGGAGTTTGTGGAGAAGTGAAAAATGTGCCAGTTGTTTATGCAGTTTCTCATTTGGTCTTTGTCATATTTTCATTAGATTGAGTTTAACTTATTTCATGTAATTTCTGGGTTGACTAGTAACTAGTTGTGGTACCAGGAACTAGCATAGGAATTAAGAGCATGGGCTGGAGTCAGATTTCCCAAGTTTAGGCCATAGTTCTGCCATCTAAGCCAAAACAAATTCCTTAACCTCTCTTAGTTTTCTTACCTATATAATAAATATAATCGTATCAACTTTCTGAGGCCATTGTGAGAATTAACTGAATTAATATATAGAAAATGTTTAAAACAATGCCAGTTGTATTCTAAGCATCTCTAAGATTTTGCAATTACTATATTTTGTTTCTTAAAGATCCTCCAGTGAAACTTCTTACTTCCTCTACTATCTTAACAAAATTAAGAGAACTGAGCACCACAGGAGAGAAGAGCAGAGTCTCTCCCTTTGATTTTTAAGCACTAAGGTAATCAATTTTTTATATCCAATTTTCATTACCTATCCAGTCACCAAACTCTATTTACTATGGTTCAAATGAGTTCTATTTCCCTAGTCTCAACTGTGCAAGGTTTCAGCAGGGGGAATGCAAAACTCCATGCCACGGAAAGTGTCACTCTAGTTTATAAACAATGTATATTGAGTATTAATATTTTAAGCTCTTTCTACATCTTTGATTTCTTTTTTCCTTTATTTCATCAATATTGCCAACAAATATGGTTTATTTATCTAAAAAGAAAAATACAGTAGACAACTAGAGAAATTTAACACTCCTCTAAAAATATAAGTATAAAATCTTTTTTAATCAAAAACAACAAGTTAATCCTGGCTTTGGAATCAGAGAAATCATATTAAAATGCATACAGTGTGGTTCACTCAAAACCTGAATATAGCAACACATAATCCTATAAAGCCATAGAGATTTTTAGATCAAGGCAGAAAAGGTAAATCAAACCTGAAATGAATGGATTAGCAGAAATGAGAGTTACTGTACTATTCTTTTGTATGGAGTAAAAGAGAAGCAGATTTTGTCAAATCTTGCTTTCTAATTCCCATCTGGAAAAACCCTGCTCTGGAAATGAACAGGTTTGACAGAATGCCTTTAACATCTGTAAAGTTAAAAAGCATCAATAATTGGAATGGGTTTAATCCCTTATTCAACAGCAGGTACTTTATAGATAATCATAGGAAGTGATGAAAGTCAGGCACAGATGTATGAATTGTTAGATTTAATCAGATTTTCCTCTACCTTTGGTTTAGCCTACTCTATTTTAGCTTCTGCTTAACCTGGATTGATTGCATTAGATGGTCTTAGAGTAAGGAAGGAATTCAGGTTAAAATTAAGTTTTGAGATGACAGGTAACAATTTCATTCCATAAACCACAGAAATCTCTTACTAAAAGTTTTTTCTGTATCATTGGGAGCATTCTACATTAAATTCAATTGTGAAAAGGACTTAGTGTCTGCTTTTTTGAGATTCTGAGATTAAAAGAAACTGCATAGCAAAGAGGAATGATAGTTGGTAGAAGGATCAAAATAATAGAGGTAGTAGACATAAGACTTAATTATGATCTTATATCTTAGAACCTCTCTTATCAGAACCACTAAGTGAATTATTAATTACTTTATAGGATGCTATACATGCTTCTTTAAAGTAAATAAAAGACATGTATAACTGATTATATTATAATTAATGTTACTAGAAATATACTATTCTGTGCTTTAAATCTCTAATGAACCATATATGCATATCAGTTGTCAGTCTCCTTATATTTCCATAATAGTAGAAGTATTTGAAAATTAAGAGCACCAAAGTCAAATAAATTTACATTTTGAGAAAAGAAAAAAGTTATCTTTTTAATTCTGTCCTAGGTCATGCAAATAAGAGAATTCTTATTCTTAATCTTCCATCTTCATTAAATTTTAATTTCACATTAAAACATGCAAATTCCATATGGGGCAATATCTCTCGCTCTTCTGACCTCCATCCCCACAATCATAAACACACAAAACTTTAAAACTGAATTATTTCTTACCATATGGGATCTAAGACTAAGATCAAACCCAACCTAGACAAATGCCATGCAGCAAGTCGACAACTGTTCCTGGAGTCCTGGGCAATGCCTAGGAGAGTGCCTGCCAGGGCCTACTGTTTTCAAACGAGTTTCATTTCTCTAACAATTTAAATCTGCCAAGAGGAAACCGAGACAATCAAGCTTTGTGCCAAAAAGCCCCAAGCTTAAGCGAGAGATGTATCCTCTCTTTAGCCTGCTGATGAGAGAGGGAGCAAAGGGAAAGGGAAGGATAAAGATTCATAATGAGTAGGACAGACACTCAGTACGCTTTTGGAATGCCACAACAGGACAATTTCTGGCCCTAGTAAGGGCACTTTATTGAACTCCATATCCTGAATAGAGTGTACCCTCTTTCTTTCCCTGCACAAAATTCATTACATTTAAAATTAAATATGGTCTGCAACATATCTTCTTCCCATTTCCCCATCATAGCCCTCCCACAACTGTGTCACCAGAGAAATACGCCGGAGGTCACTCCCTTCTGGTCCAGTTTCAGAACATAAAGCCTTGGGTCCAAGGAAACCTTCCCAATAAAACCCAACTTGCTCCTATTTTCAGTTTTCTGACCTCTTGTGTCTTTCTGTCATCTCGAATTCACACCAAGAAAAGAGGTTAACAAGAAAGTCAAGCTGTCTTGTAGACTCCAGTTTGTGACGAGATGAGAGAAAACAGAGCTGGTTGTCGCTTTCTACCCCAAAGGGCCATGTGCATGCACTGAGGAGGAATGGGAACATCCTCTGCCCACCTGGAAGCAGCCTCCTAGCACCTCATGTTAGAGAAATGAGAGACCCACTGGTTATTGAAGTAGTGGTAAAAATCTAGTTTATCTAAATGACAATAGATTAAGATAAATGGCTGTTGATGTAAACTTGCAAATAAGCTACCATGTGCTCTTATGAGGTACAATATTTTCAGAACCACTAGTTTAAGATCCTTCCAGTAGCTGATATATAATCTTTTGAATCACCATTCTGGATTCAAATCCCAGCTCCCTACCAACTAGTTGTGAAACTTTGGGCAATTTATTTATAAACTGTCTGATTTTCAGCTTTCTCATGTTTAAAAGGGGCATTAAAAAATTCATTTGATGGGCAGTTTGATGGTAAAGAATGAAGTAACTGAGGTGAAGCACTTAGACCCATTGCAAAGTTACCACTGATTCATGACAAACACTTATATAAAATAGCCATTAGCTATCAATTTGGAATAGAAATATGGTATTAGATAATTCTTAATGTCTTAAAATAATCACTGAAATATTTTAAAATATTTTAAAATCTTTCAAAAGATTTTCTCTCAATTGTCTTTGATTAATACCAGAAAATCAATTGCTTACTTTTTTAGATCAGAGCAAGGAAGAGCTTTTTAATCACAATCGAGAAAGAATTTGAAACAGACACTGTGTTGGGAGTAAACTGAGATGACCTTCTGAAGGACCTTTTGGAGATGATCTTTCTGGCAATATCTGTCAAAACAATCAGAGTTCCATTTCTAGAGATGTTTCCAAAGGGCATGATCAAGATAGCTCTAGTGATGGTCATTACAATCTGTTAAAAATTGGAAACCATTTGTATGTCCTTCCACAGAAGATGCTTAGATACATTATGAAATCTCCAGTGAACCATTATGCAGCCACTAAAAATACTGTAAGACTAGGAAAATACTGAATGACATAAGGATAATAATCACTTAATAAGTAAAAAAGCACACTGAAAATCACTATTACAGTATCCCTTTTAAATATTTTTCTTGGAGAAATAATATCAAAAATATACATTAAGGCATTAACATCTTTATGTCAGCATACTAGATTATGTATGATTTTATTTTAGTCTTTTTGCTTTTGCTTTTCTGAAATTTAAGTTATTTTTTAAAAAATTATTAGCAATTTTAAAATAAGATGAAAAATCCAGGCACAGTGGTGCTCACCTCTAATCCCAGTGAGTTGGCAGATTCTGGCAGGATAGCACGGTCAAGGGATGCCTCAGCAATTTAGTGATGCCCTGTCTCAAAATAAAAAATAAGGCAATTTTTATAAAAGGACTGGGGATGTAGTTCAGTGAGAGAGTGCCTTTGTGTTCAATCACCAGTTCCACAAAAATAAATAAAATAAAATAATATAAAATGAACTTGTTTGAGTTTTAAATGTTACTATTTCATTGAAAATTCAGAAATGTAAATAATAATGTTCTTATACTCAATAATACTTTTTCCGATATTCAGATAAACACATACTTATTCAGATATTTTATTAAAATCATCCCTAAAATGTCAGTGTATTGATTCACATGATGTCTGCATACACAGGAATAGTTTCACTGACAGATTAAAAAAAATCCTACTAATTTCTCACAGAAAATCTATATATTCCTTCATACTGTCACTTAAACCTCAATTTAAAATGCAATTTAAGAAATAGTTTCTGAATATCTTTTAAATCTTTTTCTTTGTAAAGTCTTCCAATGCTGCTGACCTTGCATAATAATTTTTCCCTTACAACATATTAATTATTGTTCTGGCACTTCTGTCCTACTCATGAAATCAATGAAGTGTGAAATGCCTCTGTGCAGAGTAATATTTCATATTTGGTACTTTATGTATTAATTAATTTTATGTTTTTGCTAATCCAGTCTGAACGAAAAAAAAGCCCACCTTATTCTATAAAGAACTGTCAAAGAAAGCAGAAAACAGCAAACAATTCATATTTTCTAACCTATTTAAAGCCACTAAAAGAAGAAATACTTCTATACCAATACCTTTCTATTGTCACAGTGTCTCCTTAGATAAGGCTGCTGCTTAAAAGGTGAGATGCCCTCTCATATCAGTGACTGGCTTTCTGTACTTAACATAACAGATGTGAAGTTTAAGAAGCAAGTAATTCAAGCCACATCTTATTGTTTTGAGCCTGAAATAGAAAATCAATCCAAAGTCCAGTTCAATATAAACAGAAGATGATACAGAGTGGAATTTAAAAAAATCAACAATTTGCCAAACTATAATCTGCAAAGAGAAAAAAATATGGGATGATGACAGTTAAAATATAAATCAGTCTGACAGTCTGAGACTAGCCACTTTAATCTTGAATTCCAGGAGCACAAGCACTCTTTTGCATTCTCACTAGTTCTTTTTTTTCTCTCTAATGCCAGTCATTCAGCCTGAACAGAAAAATTTAGGTGTGACATTTTTTGATTCAAGAGCTGTGTTAAGCAGTTATAAAACTGCTGTAATTTACTGCAAAGAATAAAGCTAACCTAAGAGACCTCATCCCCAATTTGCTAAAACTTAGTACACCTCATTGGCTACTGAATAGTCAAAAGAAGAAAAATGAAAAGAAAAAAAAACTTAACTGAAGAAGAAACTTTACTAGCATTAGCCTAATGAGAAATGATTGGCTTAAAATTGCTCTGGCTACATCAATAGGTTTAGATTAACACTATTTATGATGTTATGATTTCCTATTTCCTGAGTTATATAAAAACCAAAGGAGTTACTGAAACAATACTAATGAGTGGATAGATGTTTTCAGATGTCTGACTCCCGAGTCTAGTTAAATGTTTCAATATGACATATGTGAGTCTCTGCTGAATATCCCAGTTGTTGAATTAATATATTACACAATTGTATATATATATACAAAATTATATTAAATTATAGTACGTTTAAGACTATAAATTCACCAATTGAGTTTATTTAATTCACATAGCACTATATGAGCATGCTAAATAAATGGCCAACAATGTATAATCATAAATAACTAGCTTCTGGTTAATGACACCTCCAACTCTGTGAAGAATGCATGATCTGGGTTTTGCACCATATCATGTGCAGTGCATATATTTTCAATCCAACCTTCTGCAGCAACATATATTGCTTTGTACCAAAAATGACTTGATGGTAATGCCAAAGACAGAGGGGGTAAACTCATGATAAAAGTGCTATTATGTAAAAGAAAAATAACAAGTGGCTTATCTACCTTCAACTAACATTCTTGAACCAAATTATTCTAACATCCTCAGAAATTTATCCACAATGATACATTTAGTGAAATAACATATTTTCCCACAATTTCCCAAAACCTCTATTATATATTAATATATTTAATACATATTATTAGTACAATACTCCCACAATAATTGAGTTTTAGACAAAGAAAGAGAATTTTAAAGAGTTATTTGGGGTGATTAGGGTTGTGGTTCAGCAGTAGAGTACTTGCTTGGCACATGTGAGGCACTGGGTTCAATCCTTAGCACCACGTAAAAATAAATAAATAAATAAAAGGTATTGTGTCTGTCTAAAATTATAAAAGAAATAAAGAGTTATTTGGAAGTTGGGGCCTAATCCAACATGATGGAGATTAGGGCCTACTTTTTCTTCTATTAGATGCAGGGTCTCTAGTTTTATTCCTAGGAACTTGATCCATTTTGAGATGAGTTTTGTGTATGGTGAGAGATAGGGGTTTAATTTCATCTTGTTGCATATGGATTTTCAGTTTTTCAAGCACCATTTGTTAAAGAGGCTATCTTTTCTTCAATGCATGTTTTTGACACCTTTATCTATAAATTAATTCTTGATGTAAGAATTAAAATCAAGAATCAATAAATGGGATGGATTCAAACTAAAAGGTTTCTTCTCAGCAAAAGAACAATCTGTAAGGTGAATAGAGAGCATACATCTTGGGAGCAAATTTTTACCCCTCACACATCAGATAGAGCACTAATCTCTAGGGTATATAAAGAACTCAAAAACCTAAGCACCAAAAAAAACCAAATAACTCTATCAATAAATGGGCCAAGGACCTGAACAGACACTTCTCAGAAGAGGATATACAATCAATCAACAAATATATGAAAAAATGTTCATCATCTCTAGTAATTGGAGAAATGCAAATCAAAACTACTCTAAGATTTCATCTCACTCCAGTCAGAATGACACCTATTATGAAGACAAACAACAATAAATGTTGGTGAGGATGTGGGGAAAAGGGTACACTCATACATTGCTGATGGGACTGTAAATTGGTGTAGCCAATATGGAAAGCAGTATGGATATTTCTTGGAAAATTGGGAACAGAACCACCATTTGACCCAGCTATCCCTCTCTTCAGTCTATATACAAAGGACCTAAAATCAGCATACTACAGGGACACAGTCACATCAATGTTTATAGCAGCACAATTCACAATAGCTAAACTGTGGAGCCAACCTAGATGCCCTTCAGTAGATGAATGGATAAAAAATGTGGCATATATACACAATGGAATTTTACTCAGCAATAAAAGAGAATAAAATCATGGCATTTGCAGATAAATGGATGGAGTTAGAGAAGATAATGCTAAGTGAAGCTAGACAATCTCTCAAAACCAAATGCCTAATGTTTTCTCTTATATAAGGAGACTGATTCATAGTGGGGTAGGGAGGGGGAATATGGGAGGAATAGACGAACTCTAGATAGGGCAGAGGGGTGGAATAGGAAGGGAGAGGGCATGGATTAGAAATGATGGTGGAATGTGGTGGACATTATTTTGATGTTATGATTTCCTCAGTACATGTATGAAGACACAAATTTGTGTGAATATACTTTGTATACAACCAGAGATATGAAAAATTGTGCTCTATTTGTGTAATAAGAATTGTAATGCATTCTGCTGTCATATATAAATAAAAAAATTAATTTAAAAAAAAGAGTTATTTGGGTAAGTAACACAATTTTTGCACAGGTACCAAATGTGACTTTGCAGATTCTTAGATCTTATGATTTTCTGAAAAATGGACCAGATTCTAAAAATCTTATCTATGGAAGGAGATATTCAAAGGCTTTAAACACAAATCTAAAGCACATGTATGTTTTAGAACATCTATTTTAAAAATCCCCTTAAGAAATATGGAGTAAATAAAGCAAACATCCCTTTCCCTAATCATTAATTCCACCTTTGTAGTTCAAGAGACAGGTGTATATTTGCTTCCTATTTTAGGTGACAGTCCCATTTCACAACTTGTATATTAGTACAGCTACTTTGATTATTAAAAATATCATGTTTATAGATATCAGGATTGTTTTAAATAAGTTTAAAAGCAAGCACTTATTTTGGACTTTTAGAGTTCTCTTGAG
This sequence comes from Urocitellus parryii, assembly GCF_045843805.1. Taxonomy (NCBI): domain Eukaryota; kingdom Metazoa; phylum Chordata; class Mammalia; order Rodentia; family Sciuridae; genus Urocitellus; species Urocitellus parryii. The sequence continues at coordinate 82,514,953 of NC_135540.1, forward strand.
TTGATCTGAGAATTATTAAAGAAAATTAGCAACATATGTTCTATTTAGAACATAGCACAATTTCAGAATAAAATCAGAATAAAAAGAGAATGAAGGTTAATGTTGGGAAGCAGAAATCACTTCTTACAAATCATGAGTTTATGAAAATAAAAGGCTTACCATTTTCTTTTGTTGAAAATGTAATTGTCCATCCCTGATACTACCCATAGTAGCTATATAATACACTGCTGAGAGGGAAAAAATATAATATTTGAATGTCCAAGGACACATGCAGTATCATTCTACCAAAGCTTCTTACACAGAAGTGTTTGTATTATTAACACCTTTTAAAATTTACTATAGTGACTAATTTGCTATAGTCACTGGACAGAAATCATGTCATTTGATTTACACTACTACAAAATCTTTACTAACTTGGGCACCGTAAATTTGATCATTTAATAATTTAGTGCTAAATCTCTTCTTTTAATGAAAGGAGAGTGATCGTGATTATTATTAATGCTATTTTTAGTTAGTTTTAAATTATGTCATTATGATAAAACATTCTACTTAATTTAATATTTCAACTCAAAATTAATTTCCAAAGGCTTTAATTCTAGTCAGTCTGCATAATTACAAGGTATTGTAATACTCTTGCAATTGAATCTCTAAAGTGCATTTGACAATAGGAAATGTTAAGTAGACATCTTATTTGGGTATTGCAGCTTAGAGTTGGTTTGAGTTTTTCAGAATTCCAACAGACAGTATTCTAATTAAGACATTAAAAATTTCTGGCATTTTGGAAGAGAAGATAAACAATGGATAAAGCCATTTATATCAGATCTGAGAAAAGCACTGAATAATTTGAAAGTACTGTGATGAATTTTATGTGTTTTTTAAGAAAATTGTGTTTTTGAAAAAATATACAATTATCATGCTACCTCAGAATGTTCTTATGTGTCACCTTCCAATTTATAGCATCTGATAAATAGAAAAGTGAATTTTGACATCTTCTGGAAAGCAACGATATTTCACATGCTGACAGGTGTTAATGTAAAACCAACTTGCAACTTAAGATCACCATCTACTGGTTCTGCCCAATGCTGCAAAAGCTATCAATATAATATCTAACTAGCTTTCAATGCACTCACCTACAACTTGAACAAACACTTATTCAAAGGTGCTAAACTGGTCACCTAGCTCCTAACCAATACTTTAATATTTGATTTGCACATTCTTAAAGGCATTAGTCATTCTTCAAGAAACTACGATAACTGGAATATTATGTTTGATGCCCTTGCCTATGATAATCAACTGTAGTATGTTTTTCACATCCTAAGCCTGAATTCTTGAATCAGACTTGATTGATAGATAGGGATATCAAAATTTGTGCCTTATCATAAAAAGACACTCCATGAAGTTCAGAATTCTAGATAAAAACCAAACAGAAAAGCATTTTGTAGATGAGACCCCTTGAAACTGACTCATATTGCCTTCCATTATAATCAAGAGCCCTGATTGAGCATTGACTTTGGCAGGAAACTTCTGACCTGAAAGAGATATGGAACAGTTACAGAAGGTGTCACAACCTTCTTTGGAGTCTTACAAATTACTCTGATTAGTAATTTCCAGAACTGAATAAAAGTTGTGTTAGATTTCCTAGGAGTTGGCTGCCTTAGCTCTGCTCCCTCCCAACTGAATTCATTTTATATTTAGAGATGAAGCATTCTATTTATGCAAGATTTATTCCTTTCATGTACTGTCCAAGCCATCCTGGAAAAATCTAATTCTTTATTTTTCAAGTTCCTCAAATCACTTTCTTTTTTTTTTCATTCAAGAACTATTTATTAAAAGCCCTAGGCTGTGTGGGAAGTAATGATAGGTAAGTAAAAACACAATTCCAATTAACATAAACAAGGGTTAATATGTTTATTTATTTATATGCCCCCTGGTTTCACAAAGAATTGAAATAAATCACTGCAATCAATTTTCTAATCCTAATATTAAAATTATCTTAGATTTGCAAAATTACATATCTTTCCCAAATTGTACTATTTGAAGGACATGCATAGCTAGTGATACCACTTCTATTGTTGACAAATGAAGTTACTATATGACTCTTCTAAGCCCTCTGCTCCTTTCCAGATCCTCTGAAGTTTGCATATGTCCTTGGTGATTTACTTTTTATGTATGTGATTCTTTCCATCATTTTCCCAGTTACTCAGATTTGAAATCTTGCCTTAGTTTTTCTATTAAAATAGAAGCAGACATAAATTTCCTCATTCCTCTCAACATTAAAGCTACAAAAATACTTACATTTTTACATAGTCTCTGCCTTTCTGCCTGTTTCAGGGGAAGCTGTCCCTCCCTGTCAAAGCCCAAGCCTCTGCTGTATGCTATGCCCCTCCTAGTCACCTCAAAGACATTTCCTCCTGCCACTAAAACTATTTTCTTCATTACATTATTCACTTCCCCCTTACTATTGAGTCATTATGTGAATTTTAAAAAATCTCATTGATAGTCTCCTTTCTAAAGCACCTTACTACCTCCTTACAATAAAATATCTTTAAAAGATTGTCTATAATCTTTCTCCCTTAAATTGCCTCCCATTTTATCCTCTACCCAGTCCAGTAAGTTTCCTGCCTCACTATCCATTGAGATTGCCCACTGAGATCACCAACAATTTGCATGTTTTCACATCCAACAATAACAATTCTGTTCTGATTTTTATAGGCTTTATAGCAGCATTGGACATATTAACCATTCTGTCCTCCTGGAAAGCCTCTCTGGTTTTGGCTCTCAGAGACTTCACTCTGATAGGTTTTTCCCTTCTGTCCATACCTGGCCATTCCTTTGTTGGGCCCTTACTCTGCTAGATCTAAAATATTGGAAAGCCTCAGAGTTTGGGGCTGGAAATCTTTTCAGTCTTTTATCTATATCCTCTCACTAGGTGATTATATCCAGTTCTGTGGCTTTGGAGAATATCCATATTTCCAGTGATACTGAGATTTATTTCTCTACATTTGAACTTTACCTGAAATTGACTTTTATATACCATTGACTTCTTTATTTCTACTTGAATTTCTGATATGACTTAAACAAATGTTTAAGGCATAATTAAAACCTGCAAAGCTTATCTTCCCTTATTTTTTAACATATCCATACATAGCACCACAATCCACCTAGTTATTCCAACAACTCTTAGAACTTCATTTCTTTCCTTTTCATCTTGTATTAACCTATCAACAAGTTCTGTCAATTCTACTTCTAAAATGTCTCCAAAATCCATGAATTCCATATCCATAGTTACAAACTGGACTACACCTGTTGTCTTCTCACTTCTAATCTTGTTGTGCTACAATTCGTTTTTCACACATTAGCCAGAGTTACTTTTTTAGAACTGAATTTATATCAAGTATCTGCTCTATTTACAACTTTCAAATTGAAACCCCAAGCCCTAGCTTCCAGTGCCCTGGATTTAGGTTCTGCTTACTTCTCTTTATATTCTTTGCTAAATACTTATGTCAGACACAGTTGCCTTACTTAGGTTCTTCAGGCTTAACTTGTTCTTTCTTTGGGGCTTTTGCATGTGCCAGGTCTTTATGGGTTGGTTCCTTCCCATCATTCAGATCTCTGAAAGAAACTTTATTTCTTCCATGTCTTTTCCCATTAATTTTGGAAAAATGTATTTCTTTTCTTTCCAAGTTCCTTAAATCACTTCATTCATTCATCTAACAAATATTTATTAAAGACCCTAGGCTCTGTGGCAGGTAATGAAGATGGAGTTTCTCATTATGTACATGTCAATTCTTTGGAGAGGGTGGTCAGACTATTCAGTCTAACTAATCAGACCCTAATAACACTTCATCACTTTTTTATTTTCACCATAGAAATTATTGCTGATTTTTAAAAAATTCATTTACTTATTGTCAAGTCCCTGCTTGTATAATGTGTCCTCCATAATAGAGAAGAATTTGTCTCTTATTTGTCACCATACCCCTAGCAGGTAGAGCAGTCCATCAATAAATGTTTGTGGAATTAATGATAAATTAATGAATATTTAATTGATTAAAGGGCCTTGATTTTTTTCAACATCAATCCACTCCTGGAAAGGCCAAAATCTGGCAATTTTAACTTTAATATATCTATTCATTTACCTATTTTTCTCATTTCTATAACTGCTACCCTAACCCACTAGATCCTTATATCTTGGATTTCTTAACTGACTTCTTGAAAACTCTTCTCACAATCTGCATAGCTCATTCTATGCTATGAGCAGTTTAGCCTTAGGAAGTCAGACTGATTTCCTAGGTTTTCATCTAGCTTTTGCCACTTACTAGCTGTTTGAATGTACGTACATTGTTTGGCCACTCTGTGTCTCTGTTTTCTTTTCTGTAAAATGAGGATAATGATGGTGCCCATCTCTTAGACATCTGTGAAACATTGGTAAATTAATCCAAAGTAATCTCTGTACCAGGACTTGGAAACCATGAATAAGTGTTAGTGCTTCCCTGCCTGTTCAGCTAACCTTTCAGAAACAATGTTTTTTCTAGATCACTTCCTCACCTATCACACTGTGCAGCCTTACATAAAAAGCTTTCAAGGACTCTCAATTCCTAAGGAATTGAGACTGATTTGTCCTTCCTCAGTGTAGTCCTGTGACTTTCTTTGTATCACCTTCCTTCATTCTATTATATGAACACTCCATCCATTCAATGCACACACTATATTTCAATTAACATTTGCTGAACACCTATATGGAGCCAGGTATTGTTGCTGGATAGACACAACCTTTGTCCTCCAAATCCAGAGTCTCAGCCTTTATTTCAGTCAATGTTTTCCAGTTACAAGAAATAGAAACTGATAGAGAACAAAATGTGTATCAAAAGGATATGCTAAATTTTATAGAACCCAAGGAGAAGATAGAATAAAGAAAATAATCAGACTCAGATAAGATAAACAAGGTAAGTTAAGTTATAGGCACTAGAGGGTAGTATCCTCCGGATCCTAATACCAGTAAAAGTGAGTGTCAACTTTCCATTTCTGCATCACTCCTCCTCTCATGGGTCAAATTCCAGGGAAATAATATTTAATTATCCTAGTCAGGTGCATATTAGGAGAAGGTGCTATGATTCATGACCTTACCAACAAGGTGTTTAGAAGAAAAAGGATCGCTCACCAAAATACTAGTCTCTTTTCAAGGTACTGTTCAAGCCACCCTGGAACCTTTACAGTCTGCCTTAGATTTCAGTCATCACTTCTTTTCTGAGACTTTCTAGAGATGTTATTAATTGACCCTGACACTGGTACTTATCACTTCCTTCTTTCACTGCAATTTGTGTCTTTTTATATAAATATTATGAATTCTCAAGAGAATGACTTGATTGTAGCCTCCTTGGAGAGTAACATTATTGTACCTTTAGAATTTCTCCTGTATATACCAGATGAAAAAAACAGAAGTGTTTACCAGTATAAATTATCTGAGAGGAAATGGACATATATCCCTGAACATGTTTTTATTTCTGTTCTCTCCTTCAAGTGGAACTCACCCAACCCCCAGAAGCACTAGGGATTTAGTATAGGCAGGAAAACCAGGGGTATTACTTATTTAACCTGAGAGGTCCAGAGTTATCTCCTCTAAGACCTTGCCAGAACAACATATTAGAAAATAGTAGGTTTTGAGATAATAAATATAAAGAAGGTTTATGACACATTTTCACATTTATTAACTCATTTGATCATGTTATTTATCCAGACTCCTCTGCACATTGAGTGGGTCCAAAGGCTCTGGCCAGCACTGTGCTCTCAAAGCCAAAACTGGTCATTAGAGTAGCAAAGTAATAACAGGAGTTGAGATGCCCACAACATCACTTTCTAATGCTCTGTGTAATTAATCTAATTATTATGTAGGCTTTTTATTTTCTGTTATTTTCACTAGAATTCAAGTTGATCAATGTCAGAGTTCTTTATCTTTTGTTTCCTGATGTATCCCAACTCAAAGTGCTTGTTAAAGTACTGAGTAGGTAAGAAATGAGAGCATCATAAGATTCAGCAGGTTCCCTGACAACCAGGACAGTCTATAGCACCAAATCCAAATGGAGCACATAATGCAAGTATAAAGCCAGGATGTGTTTTATGAGATCTGGAAACTGAGAAGCAAGAAGCCATTTATAGGTCCCCTCCAACCGTGTTCATTGGTGGGAAAGGGATAGAGACATTGAAATAATTAAGGAAATAGCAACCACTTTGTGTAATAGAGAAGAAATTATCATTCTCCTTTTCATATAAGCAAAGCAGCAGAGGAGCCAAACTCCATGTAGCAAGCAAGGTACAGAGTTACATTGAGAACCCAGGAATAAAGCAGAGTTCAATCTAGTAGACCAGTTAAGAGATATTACACACACACACACACACACACACACACACACACACACACGACAGAATTCTTTCTTATGACAGAATACCTTCAAATTCTTTATCACTCCTTCTTGTAGCAAACATTTGTCTTCCATGGAAGTCCCTATTAAGAAACTAAATACCATGACAATTTTGCTCAGTGTCAGAAATTGGTCTCTATTTTCTCCAAATCATGGGGCACATAAGTAATAGTATATTTCAACTTGGCAATGTGTGCATGTGCACTCTGTGACTTTGCAAGCATCAGAAAGAAGAAATCTACAGAAATCCATGTGAGGAGAAAACAAGTATGGGAATATAATTATTAAAAACACTAACAAAAATTGTGTAATTCTTATCTACTCTGAAGATAACTACATATATATTCATACTTAATTCATCAAGAGCTTGGGCCTGCAGGAGCATCTGAAATCCATCATAGGTCCTAGTTTTTAGTCTTTGGGAAACTAGTTTCTTGGAAAGCAAAAAAAAAAAAAAAACAGAAGACAAACTATGGATATGCTAAATAACTTTATTTATTATACAATGTAGATATTTTTATGAATATTATGCTACCTAGTGAATCCTGTGAGAGAAGCTATCTTAAATGTGCTGCTTAAGGCTGTATTGAAAGCCTTACAGTATGAACCACATAGTAGGTGTTAAGTATCACAACAGTAGCTAAGATTGCTGGTATATATTATATGCCATGTACTGTTCCATGCACTTTTCACATAGTAATTAATGAGATTCTAATACCAATGCTATAGAGAAGGCATCATGTCCATTTTATAGATGAGGAAACTGAGGCTAAGAGAGGTTAAGCAACTTGCCCAAAGTCACACAGATGTCAGGACTGGGAGGCGAATTTGGCCAATCAACTTCATAGCCCATGCTTAATCACTGTATTAGACTTATTGAGATGATTAATCAAGAATTCTTTCCTTAAGGAACCAGTAACTTGTTATACTGGGATGGTTCTGAAGTTGATGCAAATGTATATTTTCCAACACCATAGAGCTTGCATTCTGTTGCACAGATAAGCAATAAGTTTTCCCTCTTGCTTTGTAAATCAGGTACAGTTTCTTTCTCCCGCACTTCACCTCTTGTTCTTCACAGCTCAGTACTAATCATCAGCCCATAATGCAGTGTAGAATTGCCAACACCATCCCGATGATGTAGTTATTTCCAATTGGCACTTGGGAGCAGTGAGGATAGGAGGCATTACTCATAGCCAAGAGTACAGATGTTTCTAATTGCTTTCCATTACCAAGAATAACAGCTGTTTACATCTATCAGCAAATAATTCACAAGAGCTCCAGACTATTAAGATAACACACCCCACCTGGTCACCATCACAAGTTGTCAAGGCCAAGACAGAGGCTGCCAGAATCCCCTTCTGCATCTCTGTTCATCAACTGACAGCATGTGTCACCTTCAGATATCCTTATGCTACCCCACAAGCTCTGGCTTCTTGGTGGCCTGACACATCAAATGGACATATGGATTCTTCATGGCTTTGCAGTAAATGTTTTATGGTTATCTTGCAGCCAAGGGCAGCTGACATGGAGAAGCAAGGGACTTGCAAATAGCCTGATGAAAGAATTTCTGCACTTTTTTTTTTCACAGAAGAGGAAGAAGTGTTCTGCTTAGAAGAATTTTGCAGCTGCAATGTGCTTAACTTCCTTTAACGCACCAACAAATTGCATTAGGTGATAGATTATGCAGTTCAACAACATCCCAGGGACCTGGTCACATGCTTGGATACAATCCCCAAAATGGACAGATAATGTTAACAGTTCAGTGAACTTTATTACCTAGTTTTATTGGCCACAGAAGAATACAAATATTTCAACACATCATAGATACTGGAGTTAAAAAGGCCAATAGTACCTCCTTGCCAATGCGACATTGATCCCTACTGCATATTTTTTTCCAGCCTCATTTAAAGTGACTCAGGCAATTAGTCTCTTCCATTTTTTCTATGAAGACTATTCCAGAGACTAATATAACTTTCTGTGTTCCAGCTTCTCCAAAATTTATGTTTAAAATTGACTTTCTACATTTGAAATACATATTTTTAATCCATGAATTTTTGACCTATAAAAACAGTAGAGTGTCACCTATTTAAAACTACACAAGAATTTACAAAAATACATAAACTGAATATTTTCCTTATGGCCAGTGGTAGCTTCTCTCCAACGTACCCACCATCAATTCCTCCCTTTTATGTACTTGTGTATTATTCCCCTATCAAAAAGTAGATTCCATGCAATCCTTTGAATTTTGGAAGATTGCTGAGGACCCTTAGTCCCCAAGGCATCCATGCTATAAGGAAACCCAAGGGAGTCATGCGAAAGGACTGTAAGCAGAACAAGCCTTCCCCCAGTTGTTCCAGCCACTCTGCGATCCCAGTGACTTCAACCATCTCTAGCAGCTCAACCAATAGTAGCTGAGGCTCTCAAGATTTCACAGTAGACACAAGCTGTCTTTTGATTATTGACCCACAGAATTGTTAGTATAACTAAGAAAAAAATTTAATGGTATACAGCCAATTGGTAACTAAAACATTGCCCTATCCCTATGAATTTCTGTCACCTCCTTAGATCCAAGAGACCCCTACATAACCCCCAAGAGAAAAATCTACCTCTTAAATCATAATTCACACAATAAATATCATTGTAATTTCTAATCAAAAGAAAAAAGAGTAAGTGTTCATAATGCACCCTACTCCTTCCCTTTTTATCTAAATTTGTATCTCATTCCATTGTCAATAAGTTTACTTATAAAACTTCACCCATAAAAGAAGTTATTATACATTTCAGGTCTCTGATACTCCACAGGATAATAATTCAAATTTATATACTTAGTTTTTCTTGTCTAAATATATTTCTGATATAATCTAGTTTGAATTAGAAAATCCCCACTTTATTCTTTTAAAATAATTCCAACAAGTGGTACAAATTCTCATTTCACAACATCAAATATAAATCTATAGATACTTTCCTACTTTTAAAACCTTAAAAAGTATTACTTGCAAATATATTCCCTTTTATAATAAAGCTTAATTTGTGTATATGTTATATATGCAGAGGTATATATATATTTTATGTGTGTATTGTGCATATATGGATTTGTGGGGGCATATGTACATAAATTTTAGTCAGAAATAGTTATAATATATATTAAAAAATACATTTTAGTCTTTTGGTCACTTTGCATCTGCTTATTGGTCATGAAGAGAATACTGCCTCAGACCATAGATAGTCTGGATTCTAGCTCACCATTCCAGTCTCCCTACCATATTCCCTCCTTTATTCTCCAAATATTGCATAACATTGTGAGTTTCCTTTATTTCTAAAATTTATTAGTCTTACTCTATTTTCATATCTCACTTGTTGCTTACATATTAGCCAAATGTATTTATATAACCCATTGCTATTTATAACATTTTTACTACAAAATTTAGCATTTCAACATTGATTAAATTTTTTAAAAGTTTTTCTTAATTTGGTCAACTTTGTAGCAAATTTAGGAAACAATTAAGTACATAATTAGCCATTAGGAGATAGCAAAAAAAAAGAAAAGAAATAAATAAATGAAGCTGCTTCCCTCTTAATAACTTCAAGACTAATATACCATATAAACTCAATCTCTAAGTTGTAAAGAAGCATTTTCCTCTAATTAAACTCCATTGTTTAGCCATGAAATCACACCATTTAATTTGCAGAAGAAAACATATGTTTTATGTTTGTTTCTAACAAAAGAAAAAGTACCTAGTGTCCTTAATTATTCCCACACATAGTTCAGTTTAGGGGGAAAAAAAGATACCTTGTGTAATGATTTGACCCACATTGAAAGATCTTCAAAGAAGAGATGTTCAAGATATTTAGTCACATCTTTTGGAGTCAGTTTTACTTTTGAAATTGTAGTTTTAGTAAATATGACCAAAAGGCTGGACAAGAACAATGTAGAGGAGAAGTTTATTTTGGCTCATAGTTTCTCAGAGGTTCAGTCCATGGTCAGCTACCGCCACAGCTCTGGGTCTGAAGTGAGGCAGAATATGTGGCAGAAGACTATGGCAGAGAAAAGCAGCTCAGGACCTGGCAACCAGGAGGCAGAGAAAGAGAGAGAGAGAGGGAGAGAGAGAGAAAACGAACTCACATGCATGCTCTGTTCACCAGGGACAAAAAATAAATCCCAAAGGTACACCCCCACCTGCCTACAATTACCACCCAGTTATTCCATATTGGTGACGTAATTTACTGATTAGGTTAAGGTTTTCATAACCTGAACATTTCACCCCTGAACAATCTTGCATTGTTTCACACATGAGCTTTTGGGGTATACCTCATATCCAACACACAGCAATTGTAAAATGATTACTTACACTCCAATAAAACACAGGTCTGTTACTCACCAACTAACTGCCCAATCTTAGTAGAATAAAAAACTTTCTTCAGGGATAAACTTTTGGCAGGATTATAAAGCAGGGAAAGTACTAATCATCCATCTCCTGGATAGTCAGCATCCACCTTCTGATAACTTTACCCCCAACTTTTCATTCATATTAAAAAGACCTATAAAAGATCTAATGGACCAGAAAATAATGTTTAAATGGTCTTTATAACTGTGGAATTTTGTAAATGCCTGAATTGCTACTATATAAGTTATTTTTTATATAGATACATGACGCCAGCCCTAAGGTTTTTACCACAGAATTTTTGTTATTTAGCTTTTCATTTGGAAATGACTTTAGATTCACAAAAAGTTGCAAAAACATTACAAAGAGTCCTTTGGATCTTCCACTCGGGTTTACCAATGTTTCATAGATTTTTTATTTTCCCTTTTCTATTGTCCAAATTAGAACATCAGAAGTAGATTCTTAGTAAACATGACCAAGTTGCTCTCACATTTGTCTTCAAGGGCTACAGGAAGACAGCTAATTATTAATTAGATTGCAAGTAGAATGATGCTAATATAGGACTGGTGAACATACTTGTTTCCAGGCTGGCATGATATGGCATGCAAGTTGGCATGCAGTGTTATATGAACATATGGCAGGCAGAAGCTGCTGTTTTCCTCTTAGGAAACAGCAACGGAAACGTCAACTCCCACAGTATTGAAGACACACACCCTAAAACTCTCCAGTGCTGTTGAGGGCTTCGTGCACATGCCATTTTCCAGTCATTGGAATGGAAATAAACTCTACATGTGGTGTCAAGCCAGCAACTTCAGAATTGAAAGTCTGTTTCCTCAAGAAGTGGATGACACTAACCAGAAGTTCATATCGAAGCTGCTGTGTCAGAGTACAATCCAAGGCACCTACTTTTGCACTTATGAGATTTCATCATAAACAAACTTCTACCTGGGAAGACTTTAACCATTCAAATGGTTTCTATTATGATTTAGATTTTAAATGTCCCCCAAAAGTTCATGGCTTAGTACCCAGTACATCAATGTTCATAGGTGGCCTTTAGGAGGTGATTGGATCATAAGGGTTCTGACCTCATGAATGAATTCATCTGCTTTTGGATTCAAAATTTATTGGGCTATTAGGAGATGGTGGAAACTTCAGGTGGGGCCTAGTTAGAAGTAGATCCTTGACAGTGTCTTTGGCCCATTACTTTCTCTCTTTTTCTCTGTGCCTCCTGGTTACCACAACATGAGCAGCTTTGTTCTACCATGTGCTTCTATGAGGATGTCCTGCCTCAGCATGGGCCCAGAAACTCTGGAGCCAAGTGACAATGACCATGGATTGAAGCCTCTGAAGTCATGAGCCAAAATAAATATTTTGTTTAAAGTTGATTTTCTCCAATATTTTGTTACAGTGAAAGAAAGATGGATAACACAAGCCCTCTGTCTCTAAATAGGTGTGTGCTTACAGATAGAAGGAGCAGATAAGATTCTGCCTCCTTCATTTTACAATAGAAAAGGCAAAAATATTCTATGATTTCTCCAAATGTTCAGAGTCTGAGTTTGGATGAATATTCAAGGCTGTCAGTTTTTCTAGAATTCTACGGCTAAAGTGATTTATCCCTCATTACTAAGCCTCTTCCCAAGTATAATAATCTTCACTCTCTGAAAATCCATCTGACTTTTTCCTAAATCTCTACCACCGAAAATCATTTTCTTCATTCTGTTCTCTGTGGCAGTAAAGTATGTTTAGTATGTAATAAACCTGCATCCTTTTGAAGACTATTATTAAATTTCTCTTGGCCTTCCCTTAATCAGACTGTATCAATAAAATTGCTTCAGGAAAAAGTTGAGATAAAGGTCTTTGTTTTTTATTATTTATATCTATTCAAAGCATTCCCATTTACTTAAAAATCTAATTTTATAATATATGATGGAATTATCCCATTCAAGAAACTTTACTATGTAAAGATAATTGAGTTAAACATGATTTTTTGCTTTTCAATATACTTTTTATTTAAATGAAACATTTGAAATTCATCAGTTGGTAGACTATGTTATCCCAAAAGATTTTACTGGTTTAGTAGAAAAATTCTTCACTGAAAGAGTGAATCCCTAATTATACTTCTAATAAATGTACCCTGTCCTTCCTCATGATCCTGACTTTCTTCTTCCAAAGGGATGGTGACTCAATAAAGCTGTTAGAGAAAGGGAAGGGGGGGGATCATCTATGGTCAGACTGCACCCCCCAAATGACAAACCCTTGCATTAGTTATTCAGAGTTCTCTAAATGTCATCTACTGAAAGAAAACATTTTTTTTTAATTTTCTTTTTCCTGCCTGAAAGAATTCCTGAGTGCTAGAGATTCAAAACTGTCAGCTTCTGCAAGGACTTTCTTTTGGCCCACTATGTCATCCAGTGTCAGGAACCAGCAGTCCAAACTGCCCCAAAGCAAAGGACCTGGGGTGCAGACCCATCATGCTGAGAGGCAAAAACCTGAATAATCACTGCCACTGCCTCTGAAAGGCTGGGTTTCTTTTGTCTGTCTTTAGGCAATCCTGTATTTGTTTTTTATTACTGTGCTTGTTGTTGTTATTGGATGTTTCTCTGTGATTTGGTGCTTTTCCAGGGAGGGAAGAATCCCCATCAGGTTCCCTGCTGGGCAGAACAGAATGCCATTATGAGGAGAGCTGTGGCTGCTGTGACTGAGCTGTCTCCATCCAAGGGATTTATCCCTGCAAGTGCTGGTCATAATGGATTCCTTCACTAAATGACTTTGGAAGAGCAGGGCTTTGGCAAAGGCACTGCAAGTCCTATACTGTTATAAAACCGAAAACCCATGTAATAGATGCTACAGAGAAGTGAGGATGTGAGGGCAGGTGAGTGGGAGAATGGCATCTAAGTGGCATGGACAACACTGGAAGGGGAAAGCAGAAGACTATGAGCCTATGATGAGTTTACCCAATTGGCAAGTGGGTTCAAAAGAACAAAGATAGTTTTTCTAAGGATTTTAACCATAATTCTAGAGGAGAGAAACAAAAAATAAACAAACATATAAGGATTCTAAAAAGAAAAAATAAACATATAAGGATTCTAAAAATAAAAAATAAAGAGAGTGATATCAGGGAACAGAGTGATAGAAGTGCTCTTTTGTAAAACTTGGTCAGGAAATCCCTCTGATAAGTTATAATGAGCTGAGGACTGATGAAGTGAGGAAGTGAACCATGCATTTAACTGAAGTAAGCATTTCAAAAAGGAAGAGCAAGTGCAAAGGCCCTGAGGTAGGAGTGCAATGGCAGTGGAGCAAGTTAGAATCTTGTGTGTTCAAAAAACAGGAAGACATCCCTGAGGATAAAAGGAAGGATGCTAGAGGAAGGGCAGAGGGGAGAGAGTCTGGCAGGTAGCAGGTAGCCAGATCAGGTAGAGCCAGTGGTCCAGTATAAAGATTTCAAGATTTGTATGTGTGAGAGGGATAACAGTGGAGAGTTTTGAGCAGAAGACTGACTTGATCTGACTCCAATTTTAAAGGAAATCACTTTGCTGCTGTGTGGTGAACTGATCATGTATAATCAAAAATGAAGGGAAGCAGGAATAGCATTTGGAGTTTATTGAAGAAGTCCAGAAGAGAAGTGTTGATGGGTCACAGCAGGTATTTGTAGAAGTAGAAGAAAATGAGCAGACATGAAATGCAGTTTGATGGTAAAGGTAACAGTATTGACTGATAAATTGGCTGTGGAGTTTAAGAAAAGAAGACGAGTAAGGATGATTGCAGAGAATTTAATCCCAGCAATTGGAGGGATGGCTTTGCCATTTATTGAGATGGGGAAGACTATGGAAGTAAAAGGTAGTTAGCAAAAAATTAAAGTCATTTGCGTATTTTAATTTTGAAATGTCAATTCCAGATTCAAACAGAAAGATGAACAGGCTATTTGGTATATGACTACAGAACTTAGAATTCAGAGAGACCCTATCAGTGGGACCTATCAACAAAAAGGAAGTTAGGCCTGGTGCTGGTGCATACCTCAGCAGCTCAGAAGATGGAGGCAGGAGGATCTCAAGTTCAAAGCCAGTCTCAGCAACTTAGTGAGGCTCTAAGCAATTTAGTGAGACCGTGTCTCAAAATAAAAAATAAAAAGGGCTGATGTGGCTCAGTAATCAAGTGCCTCTAAGTTAAATCCTTGGTACAAAGAAATAAAGAAGGAAGTTGGGACTGGAATCTCAACAGGACAGATATGGTTTGTAAAACCATGGAACTGAATTTGATCTTCTAGGAAATTAGCACAGATTCAAAATTTAAGGATTGTGAACCATCATTTAGAAGAAAGTAAAAATGGCCTATTAAAGGAGACTAAAGAGAAGTGGCCAGTGAGGTAAGAAAAGCAAAAAAGAGTACTGCCTCAGTTAAACACAAGAAGTGTTTCAAGGAGAAGGCATGAACAACTATGTCAAAGGCTGTTAATAGACAAGAGAATAGGAAGGATAAGGATTGAATACTGGATTCCCATGTGAAGATCATGGTGAGTTTGACAAAGTCAAGTGTTTTGGAATGATAGAGATGGAAGTTTTATTGGACTGAAGCAAAGAAAATAGGAAGAAAGTATGTGGAAAACAGAATAGATAACTATTTACATTAGTTTTTCAATAAAAGCAATTAGCAGGAACTGAAGGGGAATGATATAGATCAAAGGAGATTTATTTTAAGATGGGATAGGTTGCAGCTTATACAAACAGGACAATGACACAGATTTAAAGGAATATTTTATGTTACAAGAGAGGGAACAACTAATAGAGGGAAGTATTAGAAAGAATCCGAACCTAATGCAGTGCTTCTCAAACTATCTGATGATGAAAAATCAGGTAATTGCCCCCAAACCGGCAAGGACCAATCCTTTTATAGAATATTATAAAAAAGAATCATTAGAATAATAAAATTATTTGGATATTTATATCTTTGGTATTCTCTAGTTATTTTATTCATTTAAATCTCAGCATCTTTGCTAGTATATGAATTGTTTGAGGAGACACATATTTCTTTTGTATTTCTAGCCAGGGCTTGATATAAAGTACTTAATTAATAAATACTTGGTGACTCCATAACCTTATTAGTACTGGGGACTGCAGGTCTTTAAAATAATAGCATTCAAAAATTATTAATATTAACTACATCAATTTGTGTGTATGTTGCTTAAGTTAATAAAAATTCAACTAAGAACAACTTAAACAGTGCTTCCTTTTTTCAAAATAAGAATGCATAATTATGGTCCAGCTACTCACTTCATAGTGGCAAGTCTCATCCAAATGATAGATGCAGGATTGGAAGGACTTGCAAAACACAGAGACTCATCCCTTTTTGTTGAACAGCAAGATTTTCTCATAAGTTTCTCAACTTGCCCCTAGATAGTACTAACCAAGACTTAGTCACATGGCTAACCAGAGCTTTAGGGATATTAGAAACCTAACTATCTAAAAATCTTCAGCCTCCCTAAGATGAAGAAAAACCATAGAAAAGTATGAAAAACACTTGTATTAACCAAACAATTCTTTGTTTACAATATTTGCTTGGATCATTTCTCCAAACAAACTCATTGATGTTTATGCAGATCTCTAACTCTGAAACACTACACTGTACTATTTCCCATATCTGGGTTTCCTTTTCTCTCACATTTATTAGCAAGTTTGTCCTTCTGAATTTTCCACAGGAGCTCTAATTCTTTCTAGTATCCATTAACATAACTGAAGTTGTATTTCTGGTAACTTGATTCTCCATGTTCAGCATCTAAGTCTTATTAGAATTGCTTAAGACTGGCTATGAATCCATGACACCTCTATTCCCACAAACTTTCAGTCCACACCATTAGACTCAAAGATTTTAGTCTTTCCTTAGACATAAAGTATTCTCCAATGTATTAATCAAAGCTTTTAGGAAAAGAGAGGGAGGGGAAAGAGAGAGGGGCCGGGGGAGAGGAGTACTATCTGGAAACAATAGACTTTAGATGCTTAAGTAGGTTTCTAAACTTTTCTGTTTTTAAAATGTTAATATTCACTCAGTTCTCCAAGGAGACTTAAACATGCCATGTTTTAATTCATTTATCTACTGGCTTTTTTTTTCAGAGATCTTTCCATAGAATCATTATTCAAAGGAAAAACCATTTATAATGCTGCCTGGAACTTTCTATACATTTGGATGGCATTTTTGTTTACTATCTGAGGACTCCGGATCTTCTATGATTTGAAATGGAACAGAACACAAATCATATTACCAAAGTTCAACCTCATTGTCCCCATGGTCCCAAATGCCCTATAAACTAAATTTGAACTTCTGAGTGCCTATTTATCAATCATTCTTTGTATGGGTTTTAGCTAGTCCAGGATATTGGTTTACTGTATCCCTATCCTATCTCCCCTACCTTTTATCCCATATCATTAATACAAATCAATGTGAAAATCATAACCATCTAAGCTTTTCTATGCAACTGATTCTTAGACTCCGTTTCTTATATAGTTCACTCAGAGAATACAGTGATTATAGCATAATACAACTTTCTGAAGGTATACACTGTTTCCTAATAAAATTGTAGAATCCTAGAAGGTGTTCCAGAGGTCATTTGATCTCACACTCAGCCAAAACAACACCTGAAGCATACAGAGCAGATGGCTGCCTGGCCCAAGGGTGTCCAGCCAGACTAAAGTAGAAGCCAAAAATTTAGTTCTACAGACTTAAAGTATAACCCAGTGTCATCAATAAGGGGCTGCATTCTTAAAAAATTATAACGAGGCCATTTATTATAAATTCTAAATATATTTAGAATAAAATCTTTGATAGAGTACCATTCAAATGTCTCTATGGTGCCACTTTATTTTAGCTTTTTCAAAGGATATTAATATAAATTATATATAAATTGCTTACTAATATAATTGTTAACATTTATTGTTACTTTTCATTTCAAGGACTGCTAATGTTACTAAAAATGATATATAACCAAAAGTCAAAGAGGACCCACTTCTTTGTAAATGCTATATCTGTAGGTTTTTATAAAACAACATATTTGGAAAAAGTTTTACAAAAATAATTTAAGTACAAAAGTGATTTCTGGTTTTAGAAGAGCTCTCTAAACATTGCAGCATTGATTCTTTCCCCTAATATTTCTAACCAAGTAAAGAAAATGATTTTAGAAACAAAGAAAATAAGCTCCAGTGAATACAAGAGAGCTCCTTAAATTCAAAGATATAACAAGTGCATCATCAAGATTTCAACTCAAGTTTTTTGGATGAAGTTCAATTTCCTTTTATTTCTTGTTAGAGTTTATCTCTAGGTTATTCCTATATTCAGGTTAGGCAATCAGTGTTAGGCAAAATGGAAATCAGTTGGCTATAATCCTGCATATGCTTTTCTAGCCCAAAGAATCTAGAGTCAAAATATGTAATCTATGAATGTTGTTTCTAAAGTCAGAATCTATCATATCCTACTGCACAGAGTGGCCTAGCCATGTGCCAATCCAAGTGTTTGTTGTTGATGATTGGATAACTTGGAAGCTAATTTCAAACAGAGTATTGTATTATAGAAAGATAACAGCTGTGGTGATAGCACAGTTTTACATTTTCCAAAATTCCCACAACAAAACAGATGGCAAAACCAAAACCAATGGACATGTACAACAAAGTAAATGACAAAGCATTCCCACTAGCCTCAAAATGAAAGCAGATAAGAATAAACCACCAACAGTCACAAGGTGTGTGTGTGTGTGTGTGTGTGTGTGTGTGTGTGTGTAGGAAAAAAACAAAAGGAAACAATAGGACTGATGGACCTCATAATAGAAAAAGGTCAAAATACCAAACAAATATTCAAATATTTACTGGAAAGTGCAGTGATCCAAACTGAATAGCATCTAAAATTGTGAAGGGTTTTGCCCAATGCAATAGTGGGTGAATCTAATGAACCTGCAGTCAGGAATAGAGTTGTTTGTACTTTGGACTCTGTGAATTCTTAAAACTGATTCATTAGGATTTCCTTCCAAGGTAAATACTTATATTGAGAAGAAACTTCTTTTTTTATTGTTGGTCATTCAAAACATTACATAGTTCTTAATACATCATATTTCACAGTTTGATTCAAGTGGGTTATGAATTCCCAATTTTACCCCATATACAGATTGCTGTATCACATCAGTTACCCTTCCATTGATTGACATATTGCCTTTCTCGTGTCTGATGTATTCTGCTGTCTGTCCTATTCTCTACTATCCCCCCTCCCTTCCCCTCCCCTCCCCTTTTCTCTCTCTACCCCTTCTACTGTAAATCATTTCTTCCATTTGTATTATCTTGTCTTACCCCTCCTTTCCTCTTATATGTCATTTTGTATAACCCTGAGGATCGCCTTCCATTTCCATGCGTTTTCCCTTCTCATTCCCTTACCCTCCAACCTCTCATCCCTGTTTAATGTAAATCTTCTTCTCAAGCTCTTCGTCCCTACCCTGTCCTTGTTTACTCCCCTTATATCAAAGGAGTCATTTGGTATTTGTTTTTTAAAGATTGACTAGCTTCACTTAGCATAATCTGCTCTAATGCCATCCATTTCCCTCCAAATTCTATGATTTTGTCATTTTTTAATGCAGAGTAATACTCCATTGTGTATAAATGCCACATTTTTTTTATCCATTCATCTATTGAAGGGCATCTAGGCTGATTCCACAATCTTGCTATAGTGAATTGTGCTGCTATGAACATCGATGTAGCAGTGTCCCTGTAGCATGCTCTTCTTAGGTCTTTTGGGAATAGACCTAGAAGGGGAATAGCTGGGTCAAATGGTGGTTCCATTCCCAGCTTTCCAAGAAATCTCCATACTGCTTTCCAAATTGGCTGCACCAATTTGCAGTCCCACCAGCAATGAACAAGAGTGCCCTTTTCCCCGCATCCTCTCCAGCACTTATTGTTGTTTGACTTCCTAATGGCTGCCAATCTTACTGGAGTGAGATGGTATCTTAGGGTAGTTTTGATTTGCATTTCTCTGAATGCTAGCGATGGTGAGCATTTTTTCATGTACTTATTGATTGATTGTATGTCCTCCTCTGAGAAGTGTCTGTTCAGGTCCTTGGCCCATTTATTGATTGGGTTATTGTTGTCTTATTGTCTAATTTTTTGAGTTCTTTGTATATTCTGGTTATTAGGGCTCTATCTGAAGTGTGTGGAGTAAAGATTTGTTCCCAGGATGTAGGCTCCCTGTTTATCTCTCTTATTGTTTCTTTTGCTGAGAAAAAACTTTTTAGTTTGAGTAAGTCCCATTTGTTGATTCTAGTTGTTAACTCTTGTGCTATGGGTGTCCTATTGAGGAATTTGGAGCCCGATCCCACAGTATGTAGATCATAACCAACTTTTTCTTCTATCAGATGCCATGTCTCTGCTTTAATATCAAGCTCCTTGATCCATTTTGAGTTAACTTTTGTGCATGACGAGAGATAGGGATTCAGATTCTTTTTGATGCAAATGGATTTCCAGTTTTCCCAGCACCATTTGTTGAAGATGCTATCCTTCCTCCATTGCATGCTTTTAGCCCCTTTATCAAAAATAAGATAGTTGTAGTTTTGTGGATTGGTTACTGTGTCCTCTATTCTGTACCATTGGTCCACCCACCTGTTTTGGTACCAGTACCATGCTGTTTTTGTTACTATTGCTCTGTAGTATAGTTTGAGGTCTGGTATCGCTATACCGCCTGATTCACACTTCCTGCTTAGAATTGTTTTTGCTATTCTGGGTCTTTTATTATTCCATATGAATTTCATGATTCTCTTATCTATTTCTACAAGAAATGCTGTTGGGATTTTGAGTGGCATTGCATTGAACTTATAGAGAACTTTTGGTAATATCGCCATTTTGATGATGTTAGTTCTGCCTATCCATGAGCAGGGTATATCTTTCCATCTTCTAAGGTCTTCTTCTATATCTTTCTTTAGGGTTCTGTAATTTTCGTTGTATAAATCTTTCACCTCTTTTGTTAGGTTGATTCCCAAGTATTTTATTTTTTGGGGGGATATTGTGAATGGAGTAGTTGTCCTCATTTCCATTTCAGAGGATTTGTCGCTGATACACAGGAATGCCTTTGATTTATGCGTGTTGATCTTATATCCTGCCACTTTGCTGAATTCATTTATTAGCTCTAATAGCTTCTTTGTAGACCCTTTTGGGTCTGCTAGGTATAGAATCATATCATCTGTAAACAGTGATAATTTAAGTTCTTCTTTTCCTATTTTTATGCCTTTAATTTCTTTCGTCTGTCTAATTGCTCTGGCCAGTGTTTCGAGAACTATGTTGAACAGAAGTGGTGAGAGAGGGCATCCCTGTCTTGTACCAGATCTTAGTGGGAATGCCTTCAATTTTTCTCCATTCAGAATGATGCTGGCCTGTGGCTTATCATAGATTGCTTTTACAATGTTGAGGTATGATCCAGTTATCCCTAATTTTTCTAGGGTTTTGAACATAAAGGGATGCTGTACTTTGTCGAATGCTTTTTCTGCATCTATTGAGATGATCATATGGTTCTTATTTTTAAGTCTATTGATGTGGTGAATAACATTTATTGATTTCCGTATGTTGAACCAGCCTTGCATCCCAGGGATGAATCCTACTTGATTATGGTGTATAATTTTTTGATATGTATTTGAATCCGATTCGCCAGAATTTTATTGAGGATTTTTGCATCAAGGTTCATTAGAGATATTGGTCTGTAGTTTTCTTTCTTTGAAGTGTCTTTGTCTGGTTTCGGAATCAGGGTGATGTTGGCCTCGTAGAATGAATTTGGAAGTTCTCCCTCTTTTTCTATTTCCTGAAATAGCTTGAAAAGTATTGGTGTTAGTTCCTCTTTAAAGGTTTTGTAAAACTCTGCTGTATACCCATCCGGTCCTGGGCTTTTCTTAGTTGGTAATCTTTTGATGGTTTCTTCTATTTCCTCTATTGTTATTGGTCTGTTTAGGTTGTCTATATCCTCCTGACTCAATCTGGGCAGATCATAAGACTTAAGGAATTTATCTATGCCTTCACTATCTTCTATTTTATTGGAGTATAAGGATTCAAAATAATTTCTTATTATCATCTGTATTTCTGAAGTGTCTGTTGTGATATTGCCTTTTTCATCCCGTATGCTAGTAATTTGGGTTCTCTCTCTTCTTCTCTTCGTTAGCATGGCTAAGGGTCTGTCAATTTTATTTATTTTTTCAAAGAACCAACTTTTAGTTTTGTCGATTTTTTCAATTGTTTCTTTTGTTTCAATTTCATTAATTTCAGCTCTGATTTTAATTATTTCTTGCCTTCTACTTCTTTTGCTGTTGTTTTGCTCTTCTTTTTCTAGGATTTTGAGATGAAGTATGAGATCATTTATTTGTTGGTTTTTTCTTTTTTTGAGGAATGAACTCCAAGCAATGAATTTTCCTCTTAGAACTGCTTTCAATGTGTCCCATAGATTCTGATATGTTGTGTCTGTGTTTTCATTTAACTCTAGGAAGTTTTTAATTTCCTCCTTGATGTCTTCTAAAACCCATTGATCATTTAGCAACCTATTGTTCATTCTCCAGGTGATGTTTGATTTTTCCTTCCTTCTTTTATCATTGATTTTCAGTTTCATTCCATTATGATCAGATAAGATGCATGGTATTATCTCTACCCCTTTATATTGTCTAAGAGTTGCCCTTTGACATAATATATGGTCTATTTTTGAGAAGGTTCCATGTGCTGCTGAGAAAAAAGTGTAGCTACTTGATGTTGGGTGGTATAGTCTATATATGTCAATTAAGTCTAGGTTATTAATTGTGTTATTCAGTTCTATAGTTTCCTTATTTTATTTTGTTTGGAAGATCTGTCCGGTGGTGAGAGAGGTGTATTGAAGTCTCCCATGATTATTGTATGGTGGTCTATTAGACTCTTGAACTTGAGAAGAGTTTGCTTGATGAACATAGCAGCACCGTTGTTTGGGGCATATATATTTATGATTGTTATGTCTTGTTGGTGTATGGTTCCCTTGAGCAGTATGAAGTGTCCTTCTTTATCCCTTTTGATTAACTTTGGCTTGAAATCTATTTTATTAGATATGAGTATGGACACTCCTGCTTGTTTCCACAGTCCATATGAGTGGTATGATTTTTCCCAACCTTTCACCTTCAGTCTATGAATATCTTTTCCTATCAGATGCGTCTCCTGTAGGCAGCATATTGTTGGGTCTTGTTTTGTGATCCATTCTACTAGCCTGTGTCTCTTAATTGGTGAGTTTAAGCCATTAACATTTAGGGTTATTATTGAGATATGGTTTGTTCTTCTAGCCATATTTGTTTATTGATGTTACTAAACCTGATTTGTTATCCTCTTTGACTACTTTCCCCCCTTTACTGTCCTACCTCCCATTGTTGGTTTTCAATGTTGTTTTCCATTTCCTCTTCCTGTAATGTTTTGCCAAGGATTTTTTGAAGAGATGGTTTTCTAGCTGCGAATTCTTTTAACTTTTGTTTATTGTGGAAGGTTTTAATTTCATCTTCTAACCTGAAGCTTAATTTCACCGGATACAGGATTCTTGGTTGGAACCCATTTTCTTTCAGTGTTTGAAATATGTTATTCCAGGATCTTCTAGCTTTCAGAGTCTGTGTTGAGAGATCAGCTGTTATCCTGATTGGTTTACCCCTAAATGTAATCTGCTTTCTTTCTCTTGCAGCTTTTAAAATTCTCTCCTTATTCTGTATGTTGGACATCTTCATTATAATGTGTATAGTTGTGGATCTCTTATGATTTTGCACATTCGGCGTCCTGTAGGCTTCTAGGATTTGGGATTCTGTCTCATTCTTCAAGTCTGGGAAGTTTTCTCGTATTATTTCACTGAATAGACTATTTATTCCTTTGGTATGGAGCTCTGTGCCTTCCTGTATCCCAATGACTCTTAAATTTGGTCTTTTGATATTGTCCCATAATTCTTGGATGTTCTGCTCATGGTTTCTTAGCAGACTTGCTGAGCTGTCTATGTTCTTTTCCAGTTGAAATACTTTGTCTTCATTGTCTGATGTTCTCTCTTCTAAGTGATCTACTCTGCTGGTAGTATTCTCAATTGAGTTTTTAAGTTGGTTTATTGTTTCCTGCATTTCTAGGATTTCTATTTGTTTGTTTTTTATTACCTCTATCTCCCTGTGAAATTGATCTTTTACTTCCTGGATTTGTTTGTCAATGTGATCTTTCATTGTCTGATTTTGCTGTCTCATGTCTTCCTTGAGACTCCAGATCATCTGAAGCATATATATCCTGAACTCTTTATCTGACATTCCATCTGTTGCAGCTATTACCCCTTCTAAAGTTGAGTTGACCTGCATTGCTTGTGATCCTTTCTTTCCTTGTCTTTTCATACTGCTCGCGTTTCTTTCTGCTTGGTGCAACTGTTGTGTTTTTGAAATTTACGCCCTATTTATTTATATTGCTCTTGTATAGTTGGGAAGCCTCCTTTGCAGGGCGGGTAGTGGCTGTGCTCCTCCTCTAATTAGGGTGGTCTGTCTACCACGCTGATCTGTTGCAGGTCTGCGCCCACTGCGGGCACGGGTGGCGGCTCTGCTCTGCCCCCACTCCAATTGTGGTAATGTAACTACCACGCCCTGGGGTCGTTGGTCCTGATCTGGATGTGGGTGGCGGCTCTGCTGGGTCCCCACTCCAATTGGTGTGACGTGTCTACCACGCTGGCAGGCCTCTAGGCCGGTGGGTCGCAGTTCTGCACAGTCCCCACTCCCAATGGGGGTACCTGACTACCTCTCCAACGGGTCGCTGAGCCCCCTCCAGACCCGGGCGGCGACCCTGCTCCACCCCCACTCCAACCAGTGTGACGCGACTGCCTCGGTGTTACGTGTCCACCACGCTGGCAAGCTACCTGGCCTGTCTTTCCAGTGGGCCGCAGGTCTGCCTGCCCTGCTTGCTCAGATGTCAGCTCTGCACAGCCCCTACTCCAAATGAGGTTACTTGGGTCGCTGGTCCTATTCTAGGCGTGGGCGGCTACTCTCTTCAGCCCCAGCTGCGTTTGGTGTGTCATGATACCACGCCGGCGGGTCACTTGGCCTGCTCTGGGCGCAGGTGGAAGCTCCACTCTGCCCCACAGCACCCAGCAGGAGCCTGACTGAGAAGCAGTCACCGCTGGTTCCCTAGCCTTGGGCTGAAGCAGCTTCAGTGGCCAGAACCCCGCCTCTCGGATCCCGATACACTCTCCGCTGGGAGCTGGCTCCAGCGAGCGATCCCCACGGGTTCCCCAGCCCCAGGCCAAAACTGTTCCGGGAGTCAGAACCCAGTCGCCCCAAGCTCAGTGCACGCTCCACTTGGAGCTGGCCTCCACCGGCAGTCTCCGCAGTTTCCTCAGACCTGGGCCAGGTTAGCCCCGGGGAACCAGAATCCAGCTGCTCAGTGCCCGGCGCACGCCTTGCTAGGCACGAGCCTTTAGGAGTATTCTCCACAAGATCCCCAGTCCCGAGCCTGAGCAAGAAATCTGTCTGCTAGACGCAGGCAAATACCAGCCTGAAATCACCTGTTCCATAGGTGAATGAGCTGAGATCAGAGAAGAAACTTCTAAGAGTGGAATAAAAAATGAGCAGGGCAGACACACCTGAATAAAGAAATATGAAGGTTTGGATAAAAGTCAGTGAGAAAATCAACTCTGGAAGTTTCAACTATCTGAATCAAGTCTTTTTCTATGATTCCAGGAAAAAAAGAAATTCACATAATTATAAACAAGAGGAAAGTTGCAAAGTTTAAATTCATGTAAAGTCAATATAAGAGAATATAAATTTGAAATTCCATAAAAATACCAATAACATTAATCACAAAACTATTTAAAAAATTCTATAATTCATATGGAATAATAAAAGACCAAGAAGACCCAAAGCAGTTCTAAGTAAAAATAGTAGTGCTAGATACATCACAATAGGCAATTTTAAATTACACTGTAAAGCAATAGTAACAAAAACAGCACATTTCTGGCATAGACATATAGCCTGACAGACACATGAACCATTGGAATAAAATCGTAGAAGACACAGAGACAAACTCACAAAGATACTGTCATTTGATTTTTGACAAAGGTGTCAAAAACTTACATTGGACCAAAAACAGCCTTTTAAACAAATGAAAACTGGATATACATATGTAGAAAAATGAAACTAGATCCCTATCTCTCACCCTTCACAAAAATCAACTCAAAATGTCTACCATGCGGCCTGCGCAGTGGTTTCATTAATGAGGTTCTAGGCATAAAGTTAGTTAGACGAGATCGAAATAAAAACACACAGACTCAGTTACCTTAATTCTATTGCTAGGTCCGAGATGGCTCCCCTCTCTGGTTCGCTCCTCTAGCCGCCCAGCAGGGCAGCAAGGATTACTCAGGGCTAGCAGGAGAGAGAGAGCGAGCATGCCGGGGAGTAGCCTTTTATTAGGGAACCAGAGATTCAGGGGAGAATTCCATCCAATGAAGGTTGAGGGGGGGCTGCACTCCAAGGTCAGGGTCAGCGATTGGGTCCCCGGGGTCAGTGGTCAGGCACACCCCCACACGGATGGGCTCTCTCATCAGGAGAGGGCCGGGAAAAACTTCGACTTATGCCAAAGTGCCTCAGACCCTCAACGGGAGGCACCCGATCATGTGTGAGAATGGCTTCCCACAAAAATGGATCAAGGATCCAGAAATTATGCCAGAAAGGGTAAAACTGACAGAAGAAAACACAAGTACAACACTTAAGCATGTAGGCACAAACAATGACTTCCTCAATAGAACTTATAAATCTCAGGAAATACCAATAATTAAATACCAAGAATAAATACCAAGAATTAATTAATGGGATAGCATTAAATGAAAAAGCTACTGTAGAGCAAAGGAAAGATACAATCTATAGAACAGGAGAAAAATCTTTGCCAAATATTCTTCCAAAACAAGATTAATATTCAGAATATATATAGAATTAAAAAAACAGATACAAATAACTAAATCAATAAATGAGCAAATGAACTCTAGAAACTTCTCAAAAAATGCAATGGCCAACAAATATTTTTAAAAATTTCAACCTCTCTAGCAATCATGGAAGTGCAAATAACAATACACCTAGATTTCATCTCACTACAGTTACAATGGCAATCATCAAGAATATAAATAATAAATGCCGGAAAGGATGTGGGGAAAAAATGAATAGTTATACACTGTTGGTGGGATTGTAAATTATACATTATGGAAACCAGCATAAAGATTCCTCAAACGACTAGAAATAAAACCACCATAAGACCCAGATATACCACTCCACAGTATTCATTCAAAAGAATTAAAGTCAGAATACTATAGTGATACATGCATACACTGCTCATTGCAGCTCATTTCACAATATCCAAGTTGTGGAATCAGTCTAGGTGTCCATCAATAGATGAATGGATAAAGAAATGTGCCATATATACACAATTGAGTTTCATTCAGGCATAAAGAACTAAATTGTGTCATTTGCAAAAAATCATGGATGGAACTTGAGAGCAGTATGTGAAGCAAAATAAGTCAAACTCAGAAAGTCAAGATCATATGCCTCCTCTCATATGTGGAAACTAGAAGGACAAAAGTAAAAAGGGTGAGGGGGATAATCTCATGAAAATGGAAGGGATGGGACCAAGTAAAGCAAAGGAATGGGACCCAGTTGAGTAGGAAGAAAAGGGAAAGAGAAGATTCTGGGGAATAAACCAGAGTCTGAATAAATCCCTGTATTAAGACTTGAACCCAAGAATACAAGGGCAGATTGGGCAATACAGCGAGACCCTGTCTCAAAACAACAACAACAAAATCCTACATCACTGTCCATCTGCAGATCAGAGAAACATGTCAAACTAAAGCCATAAGTGAAATAGTATTTAAACTCATAAATACAACATTAAGGGGTACAAAAAGTATTTCCTACTCTTCAACATATTTTATAAACAGGGAAAATTACAATTACATTGCTGGTCAGAA
The DNA here is from genome assembly GCF_045843805.1 of Urocitellus parryii. NCBI lineage: Eukaryota > Metazoa > Chordata > Mammalia > Rodentia > Sciuridae > Urocitellus > Urocitellus parryii. The sequence continues at coordinate 82,542,716 of NC_135540.1, forward strand.
TGTAAATTGGTACCACCACTATGGAAAAGAGTTTGAAAAATGAAGAGCCATAAAAAATTGAAATAAAAATCATTGTATAAAAAAGATATCTACTCTCCCATGTTCATTGCAGCATTATTCACAATAATCAACATTTGGAAACAACCTAATATCAGTGGATGAATGGAGTAAAAAAAAATCACACACATACACACAAGAATATTATTCAACCTTTAAAATATGAAATTCTACCATTATTAGCAAAATATGGATGAAGCTGGAAGACATTGTGCTAACCATAAGCCAGATGCAGAAAGATAAATACCACAGGATACCACTTACATGTGGAATCAAAGAGCAGAATTCATAGATATATGACAGCAGAAGAGTGGTTATCAAGGGCTGGGAGGTGAGGGAAATGGGGACATGTTGGTCAAAAGGTACAAACTTGCAGTTATAGGATTAATAAATTCTGGAATCCCAATATATAACCTGTGGCTGCAGTTAATAATAATGTATTTTATACTTGATTTTGTTGTTGTTGGTGGTGGTGGTGTTGGTACTGGCGATTAAACCAGGTGCTTTACCACTGAGCTAAATCCCTGGCCTTTTTAAATTTTTTTTTTATTTTGAGACAGAATCTCACTAATTAAACAAGATGGGCCTTGAATTTGTGATCCTCCTGAGCTTCCTGAGTCTCTGAGATTATAGCGATGTACCACTGTGTCCAGCTATTGTATACTTAAAATTTACTAAGAGAGTGCATCTTAAGTGTTTTCATCATAACAACAACAAAAGAGATAACTATGTGTTAATTAGCTTTCCTTCTCTGTGATAAAATACCTGAGATAAATCAGCTTGTAGGTGGAAATTAATTGTGGCTCATGGTTTCAGAGCTTTCAGTCCTAGGTCACTTGGATCTAATATTTCTGGACCCGTGGTAAGATAGTAAAACAGGGCAGAAGCACAAGGTGGAAGAAACTGACCATCTCATGGCAGCCTGGAAGCAAAAAAAGAAATAAGAAAGTCCAGGAGCCAGGGTTCTAATATCCCCTTTAAGGACACACCACCAGTTACCAAAATTCCTTCTGTTAGATCCCATATTCTAAGGTTTGTACCACCTTCCAATAGTACCACAGGCTGGCAAACAATTCTTTATCATGTGAGCCTTTAGAGAACCTTTAAGATCCAAACCATAATAATATGTGAAGTGATGAATATGTTAATTAGCTTGATTTGTTGCAATCATTTCGCAATGTATATCAAAACATCATGCTATACACCCTGAATATATACAAATTTTATTTTATATTTCAATAAGCCTTTAAAAATACAAAAGAAAAAACAAACAAAAAACAAATGATACTACTCTGCTGCCATCTGTCCTTTTAATTTAGTTTGTTACACTAAATCCCTAAGCATATACTTTTTTAAGTTAAATTTAAGCCACACTAACACATTATCTATTTTTACTTATCAATTCATTGCCAATTTGGGTCATTTTTTTTCTTACTCTTTCATTTTGGAGTACAATTCAAAATGGCTTCCCAAACCATATGCAGAAAAGAGTTCTCCTTTCTCTTTTTCTCCCACTTTTTATGCTTAAATAATTCTCAGAATGAAATGATAAACCAAGGAATCTAAAAATTGGCTCTTCCAAAGGCTTGAATATTTATTCCTTCAGGGAAAAAGAGAAATACCTGTATGCTGAGCAACAAACTTGGTGGCATGATGAGACATGCTGTGAGTGGTCCAGTGCAGCACTAGCGTTTATGTGAATTCCCTTCATAACTTGTTAGTGAACAAACTACATCTGATGTGCACGAGTTTTACAGTATTAAGAAATCAGAGAATCTTCAAAGAAAAAACAAATAGACATATATCCATATTAGCCTACCATGAAATTTTGAGTGTTTAAAAGTTTTGGTGCATTTTTTTTCAAAACATTTTATGCATATCAACCTACATACATATATATGTGAGAAATATATATATATTTCTCTCATACATATATGTGAGAAATTTCTATAAATTTTGTTTCCTTTTTTGTATGTGATACTTTATAAGTATTTTCATTTTATCAATAAACATTTGGAAATATGCAATAAATACATAGTTTTTTATAATTTAATATTTTTCTAGTCTTTCTTTAATATAGCTTGCCTAATTCAAGGAATTTTCATTAAAATCAAATGTGATAAATGATAGGGAAATGCTTTCTACAGCTAAGCACTTATGACAGTGGTTGATATGATTTACAATAAATATGCTTGATAAACCTCAGAATCACATAGACTACAATTAACATCTTACCTTTGCCATTTACTATCTGAATGCATTTAGGAAACTATAAATCCCCTAGGCCTCAATTTCTTGATCAATAAAATAATAATAGTATTTAATTGATAGGGTTATTGTAAGAATTAAATTAGACAATGGATGTAAAATACTTAGCATGATAGGTGGCTAAAGTAAGTTAAAGGTCAATTTTTTTGTAACTATGACAATACTGCAGGTGAACAACAGAATATGGAACCAAAAATTTTGATTCTCAGTAATTAAAGGGGAAAATAGCAATACATTTCTTTTGTGCCCAGAGTATTTTCATTTTCATTACTGATACAGATCACTTCTTTTTGATCTAGTATCCATGTTTTTTCCCATGTATTAAAACAAAATCATTAACTAAAACTAAACTGAACTTCTAGCAAGTTTTCTTTCTAGACATTATTACATGAATGGGGTTTCTATGCAAATCAATCTTAAATTCATTTCTAACTTCACAAAACACTATGATTCACCTTGGCTGGTTCCATTTACTCTGTGAAGTCTGCTCATTCAAGTAGGTTCTTTTATTTACCCTGCTGAGTTACTAGAGCTCTAACTTTGGAATAAGACATATGTGGGTTGGAGTTCTGTGCCATGCTCTTATACCATATTTTCCTTATCTGTAAAGTTGGCTAATGGTTATTATTGCTTAAATTTATTATTTAAGAATTCAGATGACAGGAATGGAAATGTGGCCCAGTGGTAAAATGCTTGCAGTAGGTGTGAGGCCCTGGGTTTGATCCCTAGCAGCAAAAATAAGTAAATAAATAGAATTTCAGATAACATATATAAAAATATAACATTAAGTATATTATTATTAATATATGTATATATAATATATACATAGTACATATTAAGTGTATTTAGTACATAGTAAGTGTACAGTAAGTAATGACTAATTTGTTTTACTGATAAAAAACCATGGTACTGTTGAAATTTCAAAGCAGTTCCCAGAGCAGTGTTCTGGATATAGTTTTCTCCTGACCAACAAACACTAACTGATTCTAAATATGTTTTAATTTAGTTCAAATGCCAAACATTATATATCAAAGGTTAAAGCTAGGGTTCTGAAGTCACCTGGATTTGAGTCTCAGCTCTGCCTTGGCTAGCTGTACAATCTTTTTTCTCTATGCCTCAGTTTTCTAATATGTAAAATGATAATAAAAATACCAACTTAGGAAATTGAAGAAGCCAATATTTGTAAAGCAATTAACATAATGCTTGCCATTTAGTAACCTCTATTTAAATGCTAACTAAAAAATAAATGGTATATATGTCACTTGAAATTATACACTTTTATTGATTTGTTTTTTAAAAGGTCAGAGACATTTTTATATCTTTTTAAGATCTATGACTCTTAAAATGGTATTATGTATCTCACCCTAAATTAATCCATTTAATACAAATTCATTAAACATGATGTTTCAGGTGCTGTGCTATTTCTTGAGGAAACAAAGACAACATATGAACAAGAGTTTACAATGTGAGAAAAGCTATGTTCTACAAAGTAGATTGATCTATTTTTGTACCTTGTTCTTAAACCTTCCTATACTAATCTTCACTTTTAGCACCAAGGATAACTGAGAATGAGAGTTTAACAACTACCAAAGAAAGCCAATACATTTTATTGACCCCGAGGATGCAAAAAGAACAGAGAAAAACAGTGAGAGCATTCTTAATGGATATGAAAATGTTTTGTTCCTCTTATGGATTATGACAAGCTTCAAGGGACCCCCTTTGTGATGGACATAAGATAGATAAACAGAAATGCTTCCCTCCTGAAAAATGTGTGTACAATCTCAAACAATTAATCTTGCTGGGGTGAGTCAGCTCTAATGGTACTGACTGGCACAGGCCATTCATCACAGCCCATCGATCCATCACATATAACCTGTCACTCTGTATGAAAGGTCTGCCACTCCTACCACATGCCCAGATTCATGAGAATCTGTGTAAGGCAGGGCAAGCTCTGAGAACTTATTTATATTTGTCTTAAAAAGAGGAATCTGAAGCCTTTCATATTTAATGCTATTGATTCTAATAAAGATGTCCACAAAGACTATCTCCTCTCCTGACACAAAGCTCATCTATTTTGACAAAGAAAAGTCTGGCAATGTGTCCTTCTCCCAAACTCAAAAGTCTAGGTATAACACAGATCATCCTTGTCAGTATATACACATTTTCAAATATCTTTCATTAAAAAAGCCCTTATTAATGTTGTCATGTCCCTATAGTTAATGTCCTGCAGTTTCTCCAATCTGTGCTTTTAAAAATATTTCTCATTTTTTTCTTGAACATTCTCTAGTCACATTTTCATTATTCCCTTGAAATCCTTTATGTAAGGGTCACCAATTACATATGCTGCGTGGAAAAAGGAAACTTTAGTTCTCCTTCCTCTCTCTTACTAATACTTCTCTCACTTCTCTTCTAGAAAACCAACTAGTTTTCTTCCTACTTGATTGGCCACTGATTCTAAATCTCTTTTGCTGTTTTCTTGTATTCTTTGTATCCCTTAAATGTCTACACTATCCAAAACTTGGTTCTCAGTCTCTTGTTCACTATATTTCTTCCTCAGGGGCTTTCATCTGTCCAATAGCTTTAAATATCATCATTGTGCAGCAGATTCCACAATTTGGTAACTCCAGGATGGACCTCTCTTAAACTCCATATTTTTATTTTCAACTGCCTATCTGATTACTTTGCTTAAATATATAAGACACATGTACACCTAACATGTCCAAATTAGATCTCTTGATTCACTGCCAAATATGATCATCTCCTACTCTTTGTTATCTCAGTAATTGTTATACACCTATTGCTTATGCTTATAACCCTGAAGTCACATTTTCCTTTCTTATATTCACTACATTCCACACACAATCAACGAAAAGTTGTGTTGACTTTAAAATATAGGTCAAATCTTACATCTCACCACTTCTACCACTACTTCCTTGATTCCAGCTACTACCATTTCTTACTTTGACAACTTGGATCCCTCCAACTGTTTACCCTACATTCTATCTTGTCCTTCTTTAATATATTCTTCAATTATGTGCACTTTTTGAAAGTATATCATGGTTTCCCTTGCTTAAAAACTTTTAATGTTTCCCTTTAACGCCGGGACCAACTCCAAACTCTTTCTCAGGACTTTGTGTGATTTGACCCTGTCTGTCTCTTTAAGATCATGTCCTTTCATCTCTCTCACTCTTTCTCAGCCGTTATGGTCTCCTTGATGATCCTCAAATGTTTTTCTGCCCCAAAACTTTGTACTTGTTGAATTTTCTTTGGCCACACTTCCCTCGGAACTGCAACGTGAATCTCTGACCAAATTTTTAGAGAGGACCTCCCTAGCCACTTTCCTTCCTCCTGTCATTCTCTAAGTATTCACTTAATTTAATGTAATTTACATTTTAATATTTATTTATTTGTTATTCATCTACTCCAATAAAATATATGTTCTGTGAGGATAGGAGCTCCATCTCTCTTATTCATTTTTATCTCTCCCATTCTTAGAAGAATCCCTCGTGCAATTTTCCTCCTCAATAAATAATATTGACTGAGTGGAATTTTGGTATTTTTGTTTTTGTTTGGTTGCTTTGTTTTGTTTGTAGTGCTGGGGATTGAACTTAGGATCTCCTACCCTGAAATGCAGTGAAGAAGGTGACCAAATATATCTGGAAAAAAATAATAAGCTTATAAGCAGATAATCAAACATTTATGACATAGATCTAACAATGATCTGTAAGCAGTTAAAGTTTCCTAAGCTAGAAAAACACACCATTCCTTGGACTTATGAAGATGGGCTATTAAAATATGAAAGGACAGTTGCAATGATTATTCCAAACCATTCTAGCCCTGAGCTAGAAAGTCACCCAAGTGTTTTGCACTTCTTTCAAGACCATATTCACATCAGAACTTCTGGTTTTAGGATTCTATACTCCAATTTCACCTTTGCACACCACTGTTGGTGTTTGAAGTACCTCATACCCATCACCAGACTTATACCAACTCTCTTTGACAAATGACCTTCTGAGAAACTTTTTGCCTTACATTTGGCCTCAAGAAACCCAAACTGGAGTTCACTGACCCAGGGACTCTTCATTGGTCTAGTCCTGATTACCTCAAAAAACAATGATTCTGAACAACTAGAAAAAGCAAACTTGTACATCAGAGAAACTTGAATTTTAAGTGAATCTCTGTAATAAACCAATGATCAATAGATTATTCACATTAAACTCCTTTTGCATTCATTACAGAAGCATGCTAATTAGTTAATGAAATAATGTGTGTCAAGTACTTAGCTCACTACTTAACACATGCTGTGATTATGAGTATAGTATTGTAAACTGCCTAAGGAACAGAAGTAATCAGGTTCAGCTGATGAATTTAATCACATTTTCAAATATGCTAAATAAGCTTGTTTTAAAGATTTAAATGTTACTTTTTGCATATGGAGTTGCTCTGTTTTTTCCTGATGTTTCCACTATTTTTTCTTTTTATGCATCTATTTAGCTCAAATAATTATATTTGAATATTTTTTAAAATTAATATTTGGAGCATTTCTATTTAAAAAAATTGTCAAATCCTTATTTTAAAGATCTACTTTAATTAAATGGAATAATAGACTTTGATAATTTTTTATGTTGGAAAATATTATAGTAATAGGTACATTAGTAATTATCCGAATTTCAGTGATATATACACACACACACACACATATTGTTTTACTAAGACCCAGATAATAGATAAATACTAAGTAAAAGACAACTGACAAAGTACCAAATGAAAAGTTAGGCAATACACCTTTTATTCATTCAAAATATATACATTTATGCCTATAGCATAATATTATCAGAAATAGCCCAATAAAACAGGTCTAGTGGGCCATTGATGAATTTGTCTCATTGAGAAGATAATAGGTATATAAAAATGCTATAAATAACAATTCAGAATAGATATTTGCTTCCATGAAGCTTATGATTTAAGGGTAAGAGGAGGAGTGGGAAGCATGAAATTAAAAAAGTAAACTAAAACAATAAGATAATATGAAAGATTAAATTACTTCCTACTTCTTCCTATTCCTCCTGCTTTCAAATGTTACTGGAATCAGTGTATATGTAAAGGGAGGGTATGAATCCCATACTTTTGAAGATAATTAAGAGAAAGAAGCAATACCTCCAGGATATTTTCATCTGCTTTGAAACTGCTCAAGGTATAAATAACAGTTAGCCCTTTCCAATGAAGACCAGCAGAGTAGTCCTGAGGTCTTTCAAACCTGGGAGATTTTTTTTTTTTTTTTTTTTTTTAATGGTGGTGGCTTGTGTTCTGGAGTTTTCTCAACTACGTACGCACCTGAAGAAAATTTTCATCAATTCCAAATCACTGCTGGGAGATATCAAACTTATCTAGCCCAAGAAAATAACTTGAGGGACCTAAAGAAACATTTAATATCTGAGCCTTATTCTTGACACGGAAGATTCCATTCTTGAGTAGGTCCACTACAGGTGGAATTACTAAACAATTCAAAGCCTATTATTATTTCTAATTATATGGCTCAAGGGAACCTCTAGCCACTCTCTCTCTCTCTCTCTTTTAAGGATTTATTTAATTTTTTTATAAATGACAGAAGAATGCATTACAATTTTTTATTTATTAGTTGTTCAAAACATTACAAAGCTCTTGACATATCATATTTCATACATTTGATTCAAGTGGATTATGAACTCCCATTTTTCCCCCGTATACAGATTGCAGAATCACATCGGGTACACATCCACATTTTTACATACTGCCATACTAATGTCTGTTGTATTCTGCTGTCTTTCCTATCCTCTACTATCCCCCCTCTCCTCCCCTCCCCTCCCATCTTCTCTCTCTACCCCATCTACTGGACTTCTTTCTCTCCCTTGTTTTTTTTCCCCCTTTCCCTTCACCTCCTCTTATATGTAATCTTGTATAACGATGAGGGCCTCCTTCCATTTCCATGCAATTTCCCTTCTCTCTCCCTTTCTCTCCCACCTCTCATCCCTGTTTAATGTTAATCTTCTTCTCATGCTCTTCCTCCCTGCTCTGTTCTTAGTTGCTCTCCTTATATCAAAGATGACATTTGGCATTTGTTTTTTAGGGATTGGCTAGCTTCACTTAGCATAATCTGCTCTAATGCCATCCATTTCCCTGCAAATGCCATGATTTTGTCATTTTTTAGTGCTGAGTAGTACTCCATTGTGTATAAATGCCACATTTTTTATCCATTCATCTATTGAAGGGCATATATGTTGGTTCCACAATCTAGCTATTGTGAAGTGTGCTGCTATGAACATCGATGTAGCAGTATCCCTATTCTATGCTCTTTTAAGGTCTTTAGGGAATAGTCCAAGAAGGGGAATAGCTGGGTCAAATGGTGGTTCCATTCCCAGCTTTCCCAGGAATCTCCATACTGCTTTCCAAATTGGCCGCACCAATTTGCAGTCCCACCAGCAATGTACAAGTGTACACTTTTCCCCACATCCTCGCCAACACTTGTTGTTTCACTTCATAATGGCTGCCAATCTTACTGGAGTGAGATGGTATCTTAGGGTGGTTTTGATTTGCATTTCTCTGACTGCTAGGGATGGTGAGCATTTTTTCATGTACTTATTGATTGATTGTATGTCCTCCTCTGAGAAGTGTCTGTTCAGGTCCTTGGCCCATTTGTTGATAGGGTTATTTGTTATCTTATTGTTTAATTTTTTGAGTTCTTTGTACATTCTGGATATTAGGGCTCTATCTGAAGTGTGAAGAGTAAAAATTGGTTCCCAGGATGTAGGCTCCCTATTTACCTCTCTTATTGTTTCTCTTGCTGAGAAAAAACTTTTTAGTTTAATTAAGTCCCATTTGTTGATTCTTGTTATTAACTCTTGTGCTATGGGTGTCCTATTGAGGAATTTGGAGCCTGAACTCACAATATGTAGATCAGAGCCAACTTTTTCTTCTATCAGACGCAGAGTCTCTGATTTGATATCAAGCTCCTTGATCCATTTTGAGTTAACTTTTGTGCATGGTGAGAGAAAGGTGTTCAGCTTCATTTTGTTGCATATGGATTTCCAGTTTTCCCAACACCATTTGTTGAAGATGATATCCTTCCTCCATTACATGCTTTTAGCCCCTTTATCAAATATAAGATACTTGTAATTTTGTAGATTGGTCTCTGTGTCCTCTATTCTGTACCATTGGTCTACCCGCCTGTTTTGGTAATAGTACCATGCTGTTTTTGTTACTATTGCTCTGTAGTATACTTTGAAATCTGGTATCGCTATACCGCCTGCTTCACACTTCCTGCTTAGAATTGCTTTTGCTATTCTGGGTCTTTTCTTTTTCCATATGAATTTCATGATTGCTTTATCTATTTCTACAAGAAATGTCATTGGGATTTTGATTGGCATTGCATTAAACTTATAGAAAACTTTTGGTAATATTGCCATTTTGATGATATTAGTCTGCCTATCCATGAACAGGGTATATTTTTCCATCTTCTAAGATCTTCTTATATTTCTCTCTTTAGGGTTCTGTAATTTTCATTGTATAAATCTTTCACCTCTTTTGTTAGGTTGATTCCCAAGTATTTTTTTTTTTTTGAGGATATTGTGAATGGGGTGGTTTTCCTCATTTCCATTTCAGAAGATTTGTCGATGACATACAGGAATGCCTTTGATTTATGCATGTTGATTTTATATCCTGCCACTTTACTGAAGTCATTTATTAGCTCTAGTAGTTTATTTGTAGACCCTTTTGGGACTGCTAGGTATAGAATCATGTCACCCGCAAATAGTGATAATTTAAGTTCTTCTTTTCCTATTTTATGCCTTTAATTTCTTTTGTCTGTCTAATTGCTCTGGCCAGTGTTTCGAGGACTATGTTGAACAGAAGTGGTGAGAGAGGGCATCCCTGTCTTGTACCAGATTTTAGAGGGAATGCCTTCAGTTTTTCTCCATTTAGAATGATGCTAGCCTGAGGCTTACTATAGATAGCTTTTACAATGTTGAGATAAGTTCCTTTTATCCCTGGTTTTTCTAGTGTTTTGAACATAAAAGGATGCTTTACTTTGTCGAATGCTTTTTCTGCGTCTATCGAGATGATCGTGTGGTTCTTTAAGTCTATTGATGTGGTGAAAAACATTTATTGATTTCCGTATATTGAACCAGCCTTGCATCTCAGGGATGAATCCTAGTTGATCATGGTGCACAATTTTTTTGATATGCTTTTGTATCCAATTTGCCAGAATTTTATTGAGGATTTTTGCATCTAGGTTCATTAGAGATATTGGTCTGTAGTTTTCTTTCTTTGAAGTGTCTTTGTCTGGTTTCGGGATCAGGGTGATGTTGGCCTCATAGAATGAATTTGGAAGAGCTCCTTCTTTTTCTATTAACTGAAATAACTTAAAAAGTATTGGTATTAATTCTTCTTTAAAGGTTTTGTAAAACTCCGCTGTATACCCATCCAGTCCAGGGCTTTTCTTGGTTGGTAGTTTTTGATGGCTTCTTCTATTTCCTCCTTTGTTATTGGTCTGTTTAAATTGTGTGTATCTTTCTGACTCAATTTGGGCAAATCATATGACTTAAGAAATTTATTGATATCTTTACTATCTTCTATTTTATTGGAATATAGGGTTTCAAAATACTTTCTAATTATCTTCTGTATTTCTATAGTGTCTGTTGTGATATTGCCTTTTTCATCCCATATGTTAGTAATTTGAGTTCTCTCTCTTCTTCTCTTTGTTAGCATGGCTAAGGGTATGTCGATCTTATTTATTTTCTCAAAGAACCAACTTTTAGTTTTGTCAGTTTTTTCAGTGGTTTCTTTTGTTTCAATTTTGTTGATTTCCACTCTGATTTTAATTATGTCTTGCCTTCTGCTACATTTGCTGTTGTTTTGCTCTTCCTTTTCTAGGGTTTTGAGATGAAGTGTGATCTCATTTATTTCCTGGTTTTTTCTTTTTTTGAAGAATGAACTCCAGGCAATGAATTTTCCTCTTAAAACTGCTTTCATTGTGTCCCATAGATTGCGATATGTTGTGTCTGTATTTTCATTTATCTCCAAGAATTTTTTGATTTCCTCCTTTATGTCTTCTGTAACCCATTGATCATTCAGTAACATATTGTTCATTTTCCAGGTGATGCAGGATTTTTCCTTCCTTCTTTTATCATTGATTTCCAGTTTCATTCCATTATGATCATATAAGATACATGGTATTATCTCCACACCTTTATATTTACTAAGGGTTGCCCTATGGCATAATATATGGTCTATCTTTGAGAAGGATCCATGTGCTGCTGAGAAGAACGTATACAACTTGATGATGGTTGATATATTCTATATATGTTGGTTAAGTCTAGGTTATTGATTGTGTTATTGAGTTCTATAGTTTCTGTATTCAACTTTTGTCTGGAGGATCTGTCATATGGTGAGAGTGGTGTGTTGAAATCACCCATAATTATTTTGTTGTGGTCTATTTGATTCTTGAACTTGAGGAGAGTAATTTTATGAACGTTGCACCACCATTATTTGGTGCATACATATTGATAATTGTTATGTCTTGTTGGTGAATGGTTCCTTTCAACAGTATATAGTGTCCTTCTTTATCCATTTTGGTTAACTTAGGTTTGAAGTTGATTTTATTCAATATGAGTATGGCCACTTCTGCTTGCTTCCGAGGATCATATGAGTGGTATGATTTTTCCCAACCTTTCACCTTCAGCATGTGTATGTCTTTTCCTATCATATGAGTCTCCTGAAGGCAGCATATTGTTGGATCTGTTTTTTTTTTTTAATCCAAGTTACTAGCCTATGTCGCTTGATTGGTGAGTTTAAGCCACTATCGTTTAGGGTTACTATTGATATATGGTTTGTTCTTTCAGTCATGTTTATTTATTTATTTATTTATTTTAATTTGGCTAGTTTTTCCTCTTTGGTTATTTTTCCCCCCTTTACTGAGTTACCTCCCACTGTTAGTTTTGGGTGCTGTTTTTCATTTCCTCTTCTTGTAGTGTTTTGCTCAAAATGCTTTGCAGTGCTGGTTTTCTGGCTGTTAATTCTTTTAACTTTTGTTTATCGTGAAATATTTTAATTTCATTGTCCAACCTGAAGCTTAATTTTGCTGGATACAGTATTCTTGGTTAGAATCCATTATTTTTCAGCATTTGAAATACGTTGTTCCAGGATCTTCTTGCTTTCAATGTCTGTGATGAAAAATCAGCCGTTAACCTAATTGGTTTACCCCTGAATGTAATCTGCCACCTTTCTCTTATAGCTTTTAATATTCTCTCCTTGTTCTCTATGTTGGATATCTTCATAATAATGTGACTTGGAGTTGGTCCATTACGGTTTTGTATGTTTGGGGTCCTGTAAGCTTCCAGGATTTGGCAATCCATTCCATCTTTCATATCTGGAAAGTTTTCTAAGATTATTTCATTCAACAGAATGTTCATTCCTTTGGTTTGGACCACTATACCTTCTTCTATCCCAATGACTCTTAAGTTTGTTTTTTTTATGACATCCCGTATCTCTTGGATGTTTTGCTCATGGTTTCTTACCAGCCTTTCTGCATTTACTATACTCTTTTTGAGTTGATAAACTTTGTTTTCATTATCTGATGTTCTGACTTCTATTTGATCTAGTCTATTTGTAATATTCTCATTTGAGTTTTTGATTTGGTTTATGGTTTCCTGCATTTCTAGGATTACTGTTTGATTTTATTTTTAAATCTCTATCTCCTGGTAGAGTTCATTTTTTGCTTCTTGAATCTGCTTATGCAATTCATTTTCAAAGTATTCTTTCATTGTTTGGACTTGCTGTCTAATGACTTCTTTAAGATTCCATTCCATCTGAGTCAGGTATGACTTGAGTTCTTTCTCTGTCCATTTTCTGATGCCTCTAGGTTCTCCTGTAAATTTAAGTTGTTCTGCATTGTTTATAATCCTTTTTTCCCTTGTTTTTTCATGGTGTTCATGTTACTTTCCAACTCTGTTTAACTGCTGTGTTTCTGTTTTCTCCTATAAATTTGTTTTGGTTTTGTATATCTCTGTGGTCTCTCCTTTGTGGTGGGAGACTATGCCTAGAGATGTTGGGCTTTATTGTAATTTAAAGCTGATTCATTCAATTCATAAAAGGTTTATGGATTCTGTAGGCATATAGTGATCTGTTGTTTGGTCTTAGGACTTTATGTTTAGGTTGGGTGCTATGATGGTATGAAGGTTAGTATGTCTTGGCTACTTTGGAAGATTGCTCTACTGAAGGGGGATATTAACAGGTGAATGGATCAGGGTATTTCGTAATAGCTAGGTATTTATGAGCCCTATGGACAGCCTCGAAACAATCACCTATTTGCATTTAGAAAATTACACATAATGAAAGTCGTAATGCTTGGGATGAAAGTCAGGGGGAAGGGGAAGGAAGAAGTCCTTAAAGAGAAAGAGGGAGAGAAAGATAGGTAGAATAGAGGAGAATGGAAAGAACAATAAAAATTGAAAAGGGAAAAGAAAGAAAGAAAGAAAAAAGAAGATAAATGAAGTCTTAGAGTTCCATTTTCTTCTCTTCCAGTAGGCGGAGCTGTGCCCTCCGAGCCGAGCTTCTGCCCTCTATGTGCGGGCAGCAATCCCTGTAAGGTGACTCCTCTTCCCCTACTGGTTGTCTCTCTAATCCTGTTAGTCCAGAGCCTTTTCTCTTCTCCAGCCCCTCCCCCCTTCCTCCTGCCAGCCAGCCAGACCCCGCTCACTGGAGATGATCTCCAAGGATCTGGTTACACTTCCAGCCCCACTGCATGCCCTATTTCCCAAACAACTGAGCACTCTCTCTGTCATTCATCCAGACCCCAGGGTTGTGGAGCCGTGATCTGGGAAACTACAGTTTAATTTGTCCGGACCCCTTTGGTAGACATGCCCCTGGGAACTGGCGGCTAAGGCCTTGGGTGTCGCCGCTGGTGGAAGGGGGAGTTGGGGATTGGGAGTCCCCTCTGCTTCCCTCAGCCCCTACAGTCACACCCACGCAGCTCTAAGGTGAGATTTTTGTGGTTTCCCAGCTGTATGTATATGGTGGGGATGAGAGTCACACACCTGCTAAAGCCAATTCCGCTGGGAAGGGATCCCATCCGCTGAACTCTGGTTATGTCAGCTCTCTGCTATGGCAGGCCCCAGACTCCTTGCTGGAGTGTCTGATGGGAGGGGTGGGTCTGGCCTGTTTCTGGTTTGTCCCAGTCTCGGTTGGTTTCAGTTCTGGTTCGATATTTCATGAAGGCTTGGTTAGCAACCTCTTCATAGGGTCTCTATGCAGCACAGTGCTGAACCGCCTCCTACTGTGCTGGTCACCAGGCAGTGGCAGCGGCCCGGACCTCAGTGCTGCGTGGCCGAGATTCACCAGTCTGGGGCAAGCTGCCACCTCCAATAATCCCAAATTCCCCAGCTGGTCTCACTTCAGCAGAAATTTGCTGGGAGTTTCTCAGTAGGTAGAATCTGAATGTTCTAATGCATCTCTCTGACCACGTGGTTGAGGAGGTACTGAAAGTGCTGCCTCCCCTCCCGCCGTCATGTTGAGTCTCTCCATTACAATTCTTATTACATGTATATAGCACAATTTTTCATATCTCTTTTTGTATATAAAGTATGTGGACACCAATTTGTGTCTTCATACATGTACTTTGGATAATAATGTCCATCACATTCCCACCATCATTTCTAAACCCATGTCCCCTCTCTTGCCCTCCCACCCCTCTGCCCTATCTAGAGTTCGTCTATTCATCCCATGCTCCCCCTCCCTACCCCACTATGAGTCACCCTCCTTATATCAGAGAAAACATTCAGCATTTGTTTTTGGGGGATTGGCTAACTTCACTTAGTATTATCTTCACCAACGCAATCCATTTACCTGCAAATGCCATGATTTTATTCTCTTTTATTGCTGAGTAAAATTCCATTGTGTATATATGCCACATTTTTTAATCCATTCATCTACTGAAGGGCATCTAGGTTGGCTCCACAGTTTAGCTATTGTGAATTATGCTAAAATTATGTGGCTGTGTCCCTGTAGTATGCTGTTTTAAGCCTTTTGGGTATAGGGTATAGATAGAGGAGAGGGATAGCTAGGTCAAATGGTGGTTCCATTCCCATATTTCCACAGAATCTGCATACTGTTCCATATTGGCTGCACCAATTTGCAACCCCAACAGCAATGCATGAGTGTACCTTTTTCCTCACATCCTGGTCAACACTTATTGTTGTTTGTCTTCATAATAGCTGGCGTTCTGACTGCAATGAGATGAAATCTTAGAGTAGTTTTGATTTGCATTTCTCCAATTGCTAGAGATGATGAACGTTTTTTCATATATTTGTTGATTGATTGTATATCTTCTTCTGAAAATTGTCTGTTCAGGTCCTTGGCCCATTTATTAATAGGGTTATTTGGTTTTGGGGTTTTTTTTTGTGCTTAGTTTTTTGAGTTCTTTATACACCCTAGAGATTAGTGCTGTATCTGATGTGTGAGGGGTAAAAATTTGCTCCCAGGATATAGGCTCTTTATTCACCTCACAGATTGTTTCTTTTGCTGAGAAGAAACTTTTTAGTTTGAATCCATCCCATTTATTGATTCTTGGTTTTAATTCTTGTGCTATAGGAGCCTCATTCCTGGTAATTATTATACAGGTAAGTTGTTATCCAGCCTCCTTTAATATGAATGTTTAATTACCATGCAGCCAATAGGTCTACTGCATCCCTAAACTACATTTCATATTCTATACTAACAACTGAACCCAAAGTTGGACAACATGTTCTAATAAAAAAAGTATATTTGGGATAAAATCTCTAATGCACACAAAATTTCTTTCAAATTTCATAGATGGTGTACCATTCAAAATAGGAAGAGATAAAATATACAATAATTTGAACACAGAAAGTCTAATAGAAAGATTATAAATAAAATAAACCATAGATGGGTAAAAGGAATACTAAGGAATATTCTAAAGTTGAAAGAGAATACTCAGTAAAGGAATAAATTTGGATGGAGGTCCTCTCTCTAAGTCTGGGGTTCAGACTCCATTGGAGAAGATGTTGGAACCCAATGGATACCAAAGTTCACCAGTTCCCCCCAGATCAGATCAATTCACAATTGTTATGTGATCAAGAAAAATCTCTTCATAGTACAAGTAAGCTGAAGTTAGCATACAGGAAATTGCAGGCCGAATTGGATAGTTAGACAAACTCTCCCAGGGTGCAAATGAGTTGGAACTTACAGACAGAGATTACAGTTAGAACTATCAAGAAGGAAATGCCCCTCCAACGTACAGGGCCACACCTGTGAAGTTGCCTGCCATGATGCCTAGAACTGGAAATTCACTCATGTTGGTACCAATGATACTTGACGGACAGGGTTGCTACTGAAATTCAATGGGTACCTTTAGATGTCTCCTACTCCTACTGGTAGCATTGCATTAAGAGTAAGAAGAAGTATCTGGAAAAATATTGGAACCAGGGAGAAAAGCCCCTTCACCCTCAGTGCTCTTCCGGTGCCCTCTACTGACAAACTTTAACATCTTGCCAACTACAAAGGAGGTATGTTTATAGGGTCTATCTCCATTATTACAAAGCATATATTAATGAGTGGAGTTAGAGCTAAAAAGCCATAAAGTGATCACCAGACCGCTCCTTGGCTACTTATTTTCACTCTCATTATTATTGACATTTGAACTTCCAAACAACAATAAACCAACTCTAAATTTCCATTTAACAAGTTCAGTTATCCTACTTATAAGTAATGAAGTTATTATCCTTTCCTGAAAATGAATAGAAGCACTGCATCCATTGCTGCCCATATTAACTATTCCTCAGGTTATGTCATAATTTCACTGAATATCCTGTTACCTAAAGACTAAGTTGTAAAATTAGCCTCTACCACCTAGTATATAAAAGTAAATGGGAAAAGAAAGAAAAATGATTAATATCTGCAAATGTCACACAGAGAATGTATGCAACGATATTATGGTCTTTGCTTCTGTAATTAGCCATTAGACTGTAGTTGATATTAATGACTTCCTTTTTCCAATCTCTATTCCCTATTTGCTTTAATGTTAACCAGAACCTCAGCTAGTTTGGGTTCTTTATCTGGTGGAGTATCCCAACTTTTCATTCACAAAGAGTCTGAGTCTTCAATCATCCTGCCTTTTGTTGTTTTGCTGCAGTAGTTTTCTGATGACTTTTACTATTGGGCATAAAAATACTAAAAAGCACCTCAGAGAATCCACTGTATTTCAGACATTGTTCTTATCCCTATTGTATAGCAGCAACCCCGTTTCTCCTTCATAATTGGAATTAATAATCCCAGATCAGAAAAGTTAGCTCCTCCCTTTCTTTTGACATGTCTTTTCCAGTGGCATAAGAAGTTCAGACTGGACAAGTGACAGTCTCATCTTTCAGTTCAATGAATTGTTATGGTGTACACTTGATGGAAGCATCCCTTATGCCCCATCCTTCTTGGTTACTTAAGATCCATATACAGCAAAACTCAAAGTTTCAATGACAGGAAGTGAAAATTCCTGTGAATAAGTTATTATTTGTTATTTTGAGAAGAGTATTACTGATTTTACCCCTTGGTTTCCGTATCCATGTGCACTGGCTGTAGAGGACATTCTTACATAATAGTCTCTAATTCAAAGCATATATTTCAACCTGAAAAACAGAAATCATTTTTTCAGGGTATTGTCTCCCAAATAATATTACAACTGATTAGCTGAGTAAACCATTTTACTTTTCAATTAAGCCAGCCATTTTTGAGTGATGTGGAATGTTGTTAGTTCTATCAGCATTAGTCCATTCCTGTGCATTTCTTTTGCTTTGAAATGAGTTCCTTAATCTGAATTCTGTGTGGAATGCAATAAAGAGGGTGTTATTCTTTGAGTTCAATGCTGGCAGAAGGATTACAGCATGAATGGTAGATCTATTTTCACAATGTATCTATTCCAAATCTGTGCCCCCTTCAAAATGGAACAAATTCAATATAATTAATCTTGCACCAAGGTTTGGATGGTAACCCACAGACATGGTGCTATGTTGGGGCTTAATGTTTCTCCACTTTTAGCAGAATAGACACTCAGTCAGTCAGATTAGCTTGGTAAGTGGACATGTGATGTTAAGCCAATGTGTAGCCTCCATCCCTGACATCATGGCCTATTTTTCTCTAGGTCCACTGAAGAAGCAATGGGGCTGGGGAAAGAAGGTAACAAACCTCTAGAGACCGTCTCATCTTGTCTACCTGATTATTATGTAAATGAGCATTAATTGGTGAAATAAATATCTCCATAGTTTTTATCCACTCTGAGAGGCCCATTCACATACGTATTCCCTAAATTTTTTGTCACCCATCTCCCAATATTCTTCCAAGTCCTTGATCATCTAGCTAAGCTGTTAACAGTTGAATATGTTAACAGTTGAATACATTAGTACATCTTTATTTCTAGCTATCTTCTTTTTTTTTTATTGGTCGTTCATAACATTACATAGTTCTTAATACATCATATTACACGGTTGATTCACGTGGATTATGAACTCCCGCTTTTACCCCGTATACAAATTGCTGTATCACATCAGTTTCCCTTCCATTGATTGACATATTGCCTTTCTCGTGTCTGATGTATTCTGCTGTCTGTCCTATTCTCTACTATCCCCCCTCCCCTCCCCTCCCCTCCCCTCCCCTTTTCTCTCTCTACCCCTTCTACTGTAAATCATTTCTTCCATTTGTATTATCTTGTCTTGCCCCTCCTTTCCTCTTATATGACATTTTGTATAACCCTGAGGATCGCCTTCCATTTCCATGCAATTTCCCTTCTCACTCCCTTTCCCTCCCACCTCTCATCCCTGTTTAATGTAAATCTTCTTCTCAAGCTCTTTGTCCCTACCCTGTCCTTGTTTACTCCCCTTATATCAAAGGAGTCATTTGGTATTTGTTTTTTAAAGATTGACTAGCTTCACTTAGCATAATCTGCTCTAATGCCATCCATTTCCCTCCAAATTCTATGATTTTGTCATTTTTTAATGCAGAGTAATACTCCATAGTATATAAATGCCACATTTTTTTTATCCATTCATCTATTGAAGGGCATCTAGGCTGGTTCCACAGTCTTGCTATCGTGAATTGAGCTGCTATGAACATCGATGTAGCAGTGTCCCTGTAGCATGCTCTTGTTAGGGCTTTAGGGAATAGACCGAGAAGGGGAATAGCTGGGTCAAATGGTGGTTCCATTCCCAGCTTTCCAAGAAATCTCCATATTGCTTTCCAAATTGGCTGCACCAATTTGCAGTCCCACCAGCAATGAACAAGAGTGCCCTTTTCCCCGCATCCTCTCCAGCACTTATTGTTGTTTGACTTCCTAATGGCTGCCAGTCTTACTGGAGTGAGATGGTATCTTAGGGTAGTTTTGATTTGCATTTCTCTGACTGCTAGCGATGGTGAGCATTTTTTCATGTACTTGTTGATTGATTGTATGTCCTCCTCTGAGAAGTGTCTGTTCAGGTCCTTGGCCCATTTATTGATTGGGTTATTTGTTATCTTATTGTCTAATTTTTTGAGTTCTTTGTATATTCTGGTTATTAGGGCTCTATCTGAAGTGTGTGGAGTAAAGATTTGTTCCCAGGATGTAGGCTCCCTGTTTATCTCTCTTATTGTTTCTTTTGCTGAGAAAAAACTTTTTAGTTTGAGTAAGTCCCATTTGTTGATTCTATTTGTTAACTCTAGCTCTATGGGTGTCCTATTGAGGAATTTGGAGCCCGATCCCACAGTGTGTAGATCATAACCAACTTTTTCTTCTATCAGATGCCATGTCTCTGATTTAATACCAAGCTCCTTGATCCATTTTGAGTTAACTTTTGTGCACGGCGAGAGATAGGGATTCAGATTCATTTTGGTGCAAATGGATTTCCAGTTTTCCCAGCACCATTTGTTGAAGATGCTATCCTTCCTCCATTGCATGCTTTTAGCCCCTTTATCAAAAATAAGATAGTTGTAGTTTTGTGGATTGGTTACTGTGTCCTCTATTCTGTACCATTGGTCCACCCGCCTGTTTTGGTACCAGTACCATGCTGTTTTTGTTACTATTGCTCTGTAGTATAGTTTGAGGTCTGGTATCGCTATACCGCCTGATTCACACTTCCTGCTTAGTATTGTTTTTGCTATTCTGGGTCTTTTATTATTCCATATGAATTTCATGATTCTTTTATCGATTTCTACAAGATATGCTGTTGGGATTTTGATTGGCATTGCATTGAACTTATATAGGACTTTTGGTAATATCGCCATTTTGATGATGTTAGTTCTGCCTATCCATGAGCAGGGTATATTTTTCCATCTTCTAAGGTCTTCTTCTATGTCTTTCTTTAGGGTTCTGTAATTTTCATTGTATAAATCTTTCACCTCTTTTGTTAGGTTGATTTCCAAGTATTTTATTTTTTGGGGGGATATTGTGAATGGAGTAGTTGTCCTCATTTCCGTTTCAGAGGATTTGTCGCTGATATACAGGAATGCCTTTGATTTATGCGTGTTGATCTTATATCCTGCCACTTTGCTGAATTCATTTATTAGCTCTAATAGCTTCTTTGTAGACCCTTTTGGGTCTGCTAGGTATAGAATCATATCATCTGCAAATAGTGATAATTTAAGTTCTTCTTTTCCTATTTTTATGCCTTTAATTTCTTTCGTCTGTCTAATTGCTCTGGCCAGTGTTTCGAGGACTATGTTGAACAGAAGTGGTGAGAGAGGGCATCCCTGTCTTGTACCAGATCTTAGAGGGAATGCCTTCAATTTTTCTCCATTCAGAATGATGCTGGCCTGTGGCTTATCATAGATTGCTTTTACAATGTTGAGGTATGATCCAGTTATCCCTAATTTTTCTAGGGTTTTGAACATAAAGGGATGCTGTACTTTGTCGAAAGCTTTTTCTGCATCTATCGAGATGATCATATGGTTCTTATTTTTAAGTCTATTGATGTGGTGGATAACATTTATTGATTTCCGTATATTGAACCAACCTTGCATACCAGGGATGAATCCTACTTGATTATGGTGTATAATTTTTTTGATATGTATTTGAATCCGTTTTGCCAGAATTTTATTGAGGATTTTTGCATCAAGGTTCATTAGAGATATTGGTCTGTAGTTTTCTTTCTTTGAAGTGTCTTTGTCTGGTTTCGGAATCAGGGTGATGTTGGCCTCGTAGAACGAATTTGGAAGTTCTCCCTCTTTTTCTATTTCCTGAAATAGCTTGAAAAGTATTGGTGTTAGTTCCTCTTTAAAGGTTTTGTAAAACTCTGCTGTATACCCATCCGGTCCTGGGCTTTTCTTAGTTGGTAGTCTTTTGATGGTTTCTTCTATTTCCTCTATTGTTATTGGTCTGTTTAGGTTGTCTATATCCTCCTGGCTCAATCTGGGTAGATCATAAGACTCAAGGAATTTATCTATGCCTTCACTATCTTCTATTTTATTGGAGTATAAGGATTCAAAGTAATTTCTGATTATCTTCTGTATTTCTGAAGTGTCTGTTGTGATATTGCCTTTTTCATCCCGTATGCTAGTAATTTGGGTTCTCTCTCTTCTTCTCTTCGTTAGCATGGCTAAGGGTCTGTCAATTTTATTTATTTTTTCAAAGAACCAGCTTTTAGTTTTGTCAATTTTTTCAATTGTTTCTTTTGTTTCAATTTCATTAATTTCAGCTCTGATTTTAATTATTTCTTGCCTTCTACTTCTTTTGCTGTTGTTTTGCTCTTCTTTTTCTAGGATTTTGAGATGAAGTATGAGATCATTTATTTGTTGGTTTTTTCTTTTTTTGAGGAATGAACTCCAAGCAATGAATTTTCCTCTTAGAACTGCTTTCAATGTGTCCCATAGATTCCGATATGTTGTGTCTGTGTTTTCATTTAACTCTAGGAATTTTTTAATTTCCTCCTTGATGTCTTCTAAAACCCATTGATCACTCAGCAACCTATTGTTCATTCTCCAGGTGATGTTTGATTTTTCCTTTCTTCTTTTATCATTGATTTTCAGTTTCATTCCATTATGATCAGACAAGATGGATGGTATTATCTCTACCTCTTTGTATTGTCTAAGAGTTGCCCTGTGACATAGTATATGGTCTATTTTTGAGAAGGTTCCATGTGCTGCTGAGAAAAACGTGTAGCTACTTGATGTTGGGTGGTATAGTCTATATATGTCAATTAAGTCTAGGTTGTTAATTGTGTTATTGAGTTCTATAGTTTCCTTATTTAACTTTTGTTTGGAAGATCTGTCCGGTGGTGAGAGAGGTGTGTTGAAGTCTCCCATGATTACTGTATGGTGGTCTATTAGACTCTTGAACTTGAGAAGAGTTTGCTTGATGAACACGGCTGCACCATTATTTGGGGCATATATATTTATGATTGTTATGTCTTGTTGGTGTATGGTTCCCTTGAGCAGTATGAAGTGTCCTTCTTTATCCCTTTTGATTAGCTTTGGCTTGAAATCTATTTTATTAGATATGAGTATGGACACTCCTGCTTATTTCCGTGGTCCATATGAGTGATATGATTTTTCCCAACCTTTCACCTTCAGTCTATGTACATCTTTTCCTATCAAATGCGTCTCCTGTAGACAGCATATTGTTGGGTCTTGTTTTGTGATCCATTCTACTAGCCTGTTTCTCTTAATTGGTGAGTTTAAGCCATTAACATTTAGGGTTATTATTGAGATATGGTTTGTTCTTCTATCCATATTTGTTTATTGATGTTACTAAACCTGATTTGTTATCCTCTTTGACTACTTTCCCCCCTTTACTGTCCTACCTCCCATTGTTGGTTATCAATGTTATTTTCCATTTCCTCTTCCTGTAATGTTTTGCCAAGGATTTTTTGAAGAGATGGTTTTCTAGCTGCAAATTCTTTTAACTTTTGTTTATCGTGGAAGGTTTTAATTTCATCTTCTAACCTGAAGCTTAATTTCACCGGATACAGGATTCTTGGTTGGAATCCATTTTCTTTAAGCGTTTGAAATATGTTATTCCAGGATCTTCTAGCTTTTAGAGTCTGTGTTGAGAGATCAGCTGTTATTCTGATTGGTTTACCCCTAAATGTAATCTGCTTCCTTTCCCTTGTAGCTTTTAAAATTCTCTCCTTATTCTGTATGTTGGACATCTTCATTATAATGTGTCAAGGTGTGGATCTCTTATGATTTTGCACATTCGGCGTCCTGTAGGCTTCTAGGATTTGGGATTCTGTCTCATTCTTCAAGTCTGGGAAGTTTTCTTGTATTATTTCACTGAATAGATTGCTTAATCCTTTGGTTTGGAGCTCTGTGCCTTCCTGTATCCCAATGACTCTTAAGTTTGGTCTTTTGATATTATCCCATAGCTCTTGAATGTTCTGCTCATGGTTTCTTAGTAGACTTGCTGAGCTATCTATGTTCTTTTCAAGTTGAAATACTCTGTCTTCATTGTCTGATGTTCTATCTTCTAAGTGATCCACTCTGCTGGTAGTATTCTCAATTGAGTTTTTAAGTTGGTTTATTGTTTCCTGCATTTCTAGGATTTCTATTTGTTTGTTTTTTATTACCTCAATCTCCCTGTGAAATTGATCTTTTACTTCCTGGATTTGTTTTTTCAATGTGATCTTTCATTGTCTGATTTTTGCTGTCTCATGTCTTCCTTGAGACTCCAGATCATCTGAAGCATGTATGTCCTGAGCTCTCTATCTGACATTCCATCTGTTGCAGCTATTACCTCTTCTAAAGTTGAGTTGACCTGCATTGCCTGTGGTCCTTTCTTTCCTTGTCGTTTCATACTGCTGGCGTTTCTTTCTGCTTGGTGAAATTGTTGTGTCTTTGATATTTTCCCCCTCTATTTATTTATATTGCTCTTGTATAGTTGAAAAATCACCCTTGCAGGGCAGGTAGTGGCTGTGATCCTCCTCCAATTAGTGTGATCCGTCTACCATGCTGGCAGGCCCTAGGTCTGCTTTGCTGGTCCGTCAAAGGTCCACCTACCCAGCAGGCGCCAGGGGCACCTGTGTCACTCCATAGGTTGCTGGGCCTAACCTCCCGATGGGTTGCAGGTTCGCCTAGCTTGCAGGCACTGGGGGAGGGGCCGGTTCCGCCCCTCAGCAGGCTTTGGGTCCGCTCTGCTGGTGTTCACAGTCCCGCCTACCTGCAGACACTGGGGGAGGGGACGGGCCTAGTCCTCCGCCGTCCGCCGGACCTGTCCTAGTGGGTCCGGTCCGCGTTCCCCGCCGGCGCGTGTAGCTGCTGTCACTTGGCTCTCTAGCTATCTTCTTGCTCAAAACATAGTAGACATTCAAATGATGTTGATAATGCATGCAAAATTGAGTTTTTATAAAGTGAATAGCATTCAACATTTAATCCAGCTATGAGACTCCCTAGATTCACTTGGTATCATCTCACTTCCAGGTCTTATCTACTTTCTCAATGCAATTTTATCAGCTCTTACTGTCAGCTTTCAATTTTATACTTATGACTATCTCAATCTTCCCCAGCATGAGGTCTAGACTTTGGCACACCTTGTTATGGTTTGGATATGAGGTGTCCCCTAAAAGCTCATGGGTGAGACAACGCAAGAAGGTTCAGAGGAGAAATGTTTGGGTTGTGAAAGTCTTAACCTAGTGAATTAATTTGTGATAGGATTAACTGAGTGGTAGCTGGAGGTAGGTGAGGTGTGGCTAGAGGAAGTGGTTAATTGGGGACATGGCTACATGTATTTTGTATCTGGAGAGTGGAATCTCTCTTTCTGCTTACTGACCATTATGTGAGCTGCTTCCCTCCACCACACTCTCCCACCATAATGTTCAGCTTCACCTCGAGCCCCAAGGAATGGAGCCAGCCTTCTATGGACTAAGACCTCTGAAATTGTGAGCCCTCAAATAAACTTTCCTCCCCTACAACTGTTCCTTTAGTCACAGTGGTTAAAAAGCTGACTAAAATACACCTCTATGACTCCTGCCAAGGGAAAACAATCTCAGAAGATTTACCTGCTCCTGTCCAATTCAATACCATTACACCATGGGATGTGAAATCTGGATTTTCCTGGAAGATGCCCAAATGGCCAAGAAACTTAACTCAGGTTTACAATGAAATTAGTGTGCAATAGTATGAAGGTTGATGAAGAGAGCCAGAGGAGACAAGTAGGATCTAGAAAGTAAAGCCATTCCTTTCTTCCTGATGCTGGTTATTCCAAGGCACAGGGATTCTAGACATCCTCTCAGGAAGCATCCTTGATATTTTTGTAAACCTGTAGTTAACTAGTTGACAAATGATTTTTATTTGCTTGCCTTCCTTACTATCTCACTTCCCTTTTTCCATCACTTTCATTAACTTGGGATTTACTCAGGAAAGCATTAGTATATACACTTTGACTCCAGTTCTGCCTTCCAGGTGACCTGGGCTCATATATAAAATATTTATTCCAGGGTATTTAATAAAGGGGAAATTGCGATAAAATCTTAACATGTTCTTCTTAATATCTTTCCTTGTGTTATCTGTTGTACTTAATTTGCGTAAATTAGTTGTATTTATTGAGTAGCCACCCAAATTATACTTTGGGTTCTCATTCCACAATTTACTTCAAGTTTTAAGTAAAAGTAATTTTTAAATTATAGCCTACCTTCCTGTCACAGGGAGATAATCACAGAAAACCTAAGTTAAATTACATGATTATCATAGGTGCTTTTGTTTTAAACTCAGAAACTAATTTTTAACAGCCAAAATAATGGTCCCTTCTGGCATTTAACAAACGACTGCTCTTCCACAATATACCCAATGGTCTTACTCCATGAATTTATTGGATAGCTAAAGACAATGCTGAAACTGTGCTTCTTTTGGCTAATAAAAGAAAATCTCAGATGCCAAGGTGAAAAAGATTTGTTCGTTGGTAGTAGCTACAGCAGCTGTCTATTTGGCATATTTCTTAGAAAGCTTGTAAGTTGCCTAGGATACAGACTTTGTAAACTGGGATCCTGTAGAGCCATTAAAAGACTTTTTTAAAGTGCAAAATCCATAGACATTAAATTAGTGATATAGTTTCTATTTTAGATGTATATGACCAATTCAATTGCAAACTTATGGAAATATGCCATATAATAAATAACATGAATTTGGGATGAAATAAACTGTACATATTTGTTTGTGACAAAGAAAATGTGACTTATATATGAACCTTGAAAGTAAAGGTTTGAGAATCATTTTCTTGAACCCATTTTCCTGCAATGCTTAAATATAAGTTTCTACACTAATCAATAATTTTAAATTGCCCTCACCAATTTTAGTAATTTAACAGCAAATAGAAATCAGAGTCACAACTAGATGTGGTAGCACATGCCTATAATCCCAGCAACTCAGGAGGCTGAGACAGGAGGATGGAAGGAAGGAAGGAAGGAAGGAAGGAAGGAAGGAAGGAAAGGAGGGAGGGAGGGGGAGGGGAAGGAAGGAAGGAAGGAAGGGGGGAAGGAAGGAAGGGAGGGGGAGAAGGAAGGAAGGAAGGGAGGGGGAGAGGAAGGAAGGAAGGGAGGGGGGAGAAGGAAGAAAGGAAGGGAGGGGGGAGAAGGAAGGAAGGAAGGGAGGGGGGAGAAGGAAGGAAGGAAGGGAGGGGGGAGAAGGAAGGAAGGACTAAATCAGAGTAACATAATAACACAATCCTAACTGAAATATATTATCAAATACTATGGAAATGATCAGGATTGCCTACTTAAGTAAAAGGTGATTGGTGTCGGTGTTTGAATCATTAAATTCTATACTTAAAATGGGCAGATTTTGTGGTTTACATTATACCTCAATAAAACTGTTCTTTAGAAATGAAGAAGGGAAAATTATAGGTTATTTTCAAGAAAAGAGCAGGCACATGGGATATGAGAGCATGTACATTCTTCTGATGGCTGAAATTCCACATGTGTTCTACCCAATTAAAAGTGACTGTCTCTAGAAACTTAACTACATGTGCATTCGAAGGGGTGTGTGAGAAGCTGGATATCACTGTTTATAGCCCACTGCTTCACTAAATATCCTTGTAAAGGCTGTAATCACAAGAACCCTTATGCCCTTAACTTCCATTGTGGATCAGATATCCTTCTGGAACCTGATCAACTGTAGCTATCACATTACCAAGATTAGGCACCTGTATCATTTAAGATCGCTGGAATATGCTAATTGCTGTTCATTTCATAAGAAAAGGTTACATGTAATCTACAAAAGGGGAAATACTGAGGTAGGCAGATTGATAGTATTTACTCTGAAGAAAAAGACTTTGAAAGTTTGCCAGTCTTTAAGAGAGGATAAAGCAGAGCTCCCTAAAAGCAGACAGTTTTCCCATCTTCCTGTTGATAATACTGAACATGCTGAGTTGTTTTATCAGACAGATGGCAGACCATGCACCATTATGACCATACAACATTGCTGCTTGTGCAGAAGGGTTCTATGATTGTTAAACTTCTCTGTCACCTCAGAGATGGCTCTGTTCATGCCACCCTTTACTTTGCTGCATGCATTCTACCTTTCCTAAGGAAGGACCTATCACAGGAGAACTTGGAAAGAAAAATCAACTTTGAAGACTTTAATGCAGTTCTAACAGAAGAATTCTGACTTATCAAAGGCCTACTAGTGTTGCTGCCAGTGAGGCTACAACTAAGATTTTAATTAACTCATAAAATGTCTTCAAATTTAAAATTTTCAACTATATTTAGACCTCATATTGATGTCAAATTTAAAAAAAAAATCTGTTTAAAATGAAATTTAGATGGTCCTGAACCTGAATAATATTTTTTTTCCACAAAATAAATTTTTTAAATTATTTTAATTGAAATTAAGGATCTTTTTAAATTTAGGTAGAGGTTTATGAGTTTTATCTGAAGTTTTATCTTTTTAAATTTAGGTAGAGGTTTGTGAGTTTTATCTCTTTTAGGTACTCATTTGTTTATTTTATTCATAAATGAGTACCTAAAATAAAACTTTTCTGTAAATAATTTAGCAAAAGTTTTTGTGTCAATTTAAAACTCAAGATTTTGTGAAGTTGTGGCCACTGAAATTTTATCTATGTAAATATAGAGAGATAGGTATAGATAGGTATTTTGTATAGGTAGATATACATATCTAAGAAATATAGTCTTAATAATTAAAGGTGAAATACCTGAAGAATTCTGTCAATGCTTTGTCTTTGCTTTGGGTAGAACAAATATAAAATGTTACCCAAAGAAACATACATTTTATAAATTAATGTTTAATAATTCTTTTGTTAAAGAACTAAGCCACATACTTGTTTTATTCTCTTTGTATAAATATTAGTATTCCTGGAAACAGGAAACATTGAAATATTTAGCAGTATTGGATCTACCTGGAAACACTTCATAACTTAGTTGCATTCCTAAATTAAGGAACTATGATCCATCTGATCCAATTGCTACACATGTATATCTGTACATTCATAAACCATGAATGTAGGGCTATACCTAAGGTTTTCCAAACACTATGTGTGAAGTTGTTAACTTAAGAGTTTTCCCAAAATTGTAAATAATTATCCTATTAATAACAGCAAAAGGAAACCAGCCATACTACATTGAGTTCACATTTAAAAGAGGAAAACCTTGCTCTTTCTCAACCTAAGAAACATAGTCTTAGTAATTAAATAACCTATTCAAAATCATTAGCAAAATAGAGGGCAGGTAAATATCACTCATGTGGAGTCTCTAAGGTAGCCAGTGTACCAATTCCTCTGGATAATTGGTTTGTTATGGGTATTTGCTTACATAGATTGGATTCAGAATGTTTTTTTCCCCTTTCAAGCTGAAGCTGTTTTTATTCACACTTGGGGTCCTCCATCTGTCGATAAAGCCTGTTAGCTCACCACCTCACTGGCTCTGAGGTGCTAGTTTTCCATCTGGTAAAACCCTAAAGAGAACCCCAGAGTCAAGGAAGCGTGAATCCTGTGGGTGCTCTCAACTCTTGGGCTTATGTCCCCAAAGGAATGGGGGTCTCTTTGAAAGTCACCAAATTTTTAGAGCAATACAATCCACGCATATAAATGGCTTCTTCTACACCAAAAAAGACTCCCAGTGGCAGTTTAGGCAAGACACTGAGCTATGCTGTTGAATAAAAAAATGGTTTGCTTCTGGTGCCCTCCCATTTTCCTTTCACTGTCCTTTTTTCCCTTCTTGGCTTACATTTCACTACTAATAAACAAGAAAGTTTAATTTGGATGTTTATATACTGTCTCACAATGCTATAAGTTAGAAAGAGAAAATTGGGATTAAAGAAAACTAGTGGCTGGGTAAGAAAGGTGACTGAAGGTACTTATCAAAACTATATGCCAATAGATTCCATACTTTTACTAAGGTGAGTTCTAAACTGAATACTGAGTACCTTAGCAATTCACTCAAAAAGAAAATATACATGATTAATGATGTATTTTAGATATTTAAAAAATCTGTTCAATCATTTTTTTAAAAAAAAGGCAGACATTCGTAGCATTGATACTTGAAAGAATTTTTCCTCATGGGTTCTCATTGAAAGGACACCATATGAAGTAGAGAGTTCACTCTTAATGATTCCATCCAGTAACTGCAACAAGTTCCATGAGGCTATTTCTAATAATGATAAAATAGCAATGCTTTGAGATAAAGTTCAGCAACAGCAAAACAATGTGACCTAAACTTACAGCTTTCTATTTAATTTGTTAACCCCCAAATAAAAGTGTCAGAGACTTTGAACTTGGCCAATTAAGTGTAGACCTATATGCCTTTTTAGTCATCCATCCTGGCATTATAGTTGACATTATTTTATGAGCTATGAAAAGAGTAATAGGACAATCTTCATTAGACATGATGGAAAGCCATCCAACTTCTTGAGAATAGACTCAAAGGCAAGAGAATGTCCACTTACAGGACTCAAACATTTCTTAATAATTATCAATAATTTCTAAATAATTATCAGTAATTATAATTATCAATAATTTCTAAAATAATGGATATGGATATTATATACCCTCCCCCCCCCATACACACACACACACAAAAAAAAAAAAAAACCAAACGTGATTTTCTACAGAGAAAGATAAACTTGAAATCATTTTAACCTGGAAAGATTTTAAAGGAAGAATCACCTGACACAGTGAAATTACTTATTGGTTTTTCAGTCTTAGCTCTTCCTAGAAATGTTTTTTCTGTGACAACAACTAAGTCTTGTTGGCACAAAAGGTCTCAGATCTTGTTTTCTGCTTCTCAGCTTTATGATCTTCTGTGCAGCCTCAACCACAGGTGGATTTCCCCCTTCTGACAAGATGAAAGATTTTCCAAGTGACATACTCCAAGTGACAAAACTCACCAGGCATGCCAGAAATATATTCTACCAATTTAACAATCCCAATTAAAAGACAGTGTATCTTTCTTAATAGTATTAGCAAATCTTAGGCCTAACTCTAATTGGTCCAGCTGAAATAAAAAGCCCATCCTGAACAAATCACAGTGGGCAGATGAATAAAATGCACTGATTAGCCACTTCTGGGTCATTTGCCTATACCTGAAATAGAAACTGGGAGAGAAGGTAGTTTCATCTAAATGTCAAACACTGAGGTGTCAGCAAATTATGGCCCACAAATTGGTCACCTGCTTTCACGAATACAGTTGTACTGGAACAAAGCATACATCTATTTCTATATTGTTATGGTTGTTTTCAGATTACACTGGCAGAGTTGAGTAGTTATGACAGAAATCATGGCTTTTAGAACCTAAACTACCTACTATTTCACTCTTTACAAAAAAGTTCAAACAAATCTTAGACATCATATTATTTCATTCATTAATTCTTCAAAATATACCTCTAAAAGACAAGAAGTCTACACTTAAAAACCTACATGGTCACAATAGCATTTTATGCCTGAAAAAATAGCAATAAATTAATAATGTCAGT
This sequence comes from Urocitellus parryii, assembly GCF_045843805.1. Taxonomy (NCBI): domain Eukaryota; kingdom Metazoa; phylum Chordata; class Mammalia; order Rodentia; family Sciuridae; genus Urocitellus; species Urocitellus parryii. The sequence continues at coordinate 82,573,958 of NC_135540.1, forward strand.
AAATGTTCACTTTTGATCAAATATCCTTGATTATATCACATATGTGTATTTCACGCACACGAACCCAATCTTTTCTAGAAAAAAAATTTGTCCTTTAAAATACTGCATATGTTGGATTTTTGCCAAATGCATACTCCAGGGTGCCATTTTACATGCCCCTTTTTGCCTTGTATTTCCTGTAAACTGATAGCGGATCTCAAAACTTGATCACATTTAGGTTGAACATTTTGGGCATGATAAGTCATAAAAATGTGTTCTGTCTCCCTACTGCCTCTTTTTTATTTATTTTTTTTCATAATGCTAAAAAGATTGATTAATATATTCCATTGTTGTCAACCTGACCCATCCCAACCACTGGAAAGTATCAGTTTTAAGAGTGTAAATAAACTTCCAAGAAGCAAGTTGGCACAGCTTCGAAAAGGACCAAGTGTTGTTTGAAAATGTTGTTTCCCTATTACCAGCAGCTATGCTGGTTTGTAGTCTACTGTTATAGGATTTGGTTACAAATATTCTGAGACATGAAAAAAGCCTGGTTTTCCTAGTGTGAGTAGAAAGGGCAGCTTCTTGGAATATCCTTTTTAGTATTACAAGGTTATTCTAGTATATCCCATTAGCAGTTACCTCTGTTTCCAAACATCTTCACCATTATTTCACCAAGCCAAAGTGCCTTATTTTACCCCATATAAGACTAGTGTTATGCCAGACCAATGGACTTCTTGGTTGAAGATGATAAGTCATTTCTAACATTTAGTCTCCCTTGAAAAGTAGCAAAGGGGCCAGTTACACTTCTGGCTTCTGTTCTGCTACTCTCTATAGAAGTCTGTTGAAAGGCATAACACTATATACACACACATACACACACACACACACACACACGCACGCACATATACACACATGCATGCATTGTGCTAGGCTTTGACTCTACAGGCACAATTAAACTGTCAGAAAATGTTTCAGAGAAATACATATTAGAAAATTAGATAAAGAATTAAAATGTGCAAAAAATGCTAAGGAAGTAAAGGGTACTATGATAGTATACAATAGGGAATTTTGATATAATATTCAGAGTTCAGAAAGGTTTTTCTAGGATAATTAATACCTAAAGGAAGAGTAGAATTATGAATCAGGTACTGTCAAATAATTTTTCAATGTCAAATGGGTCTCATTGTTTTTATTGCTCTATTATCATCTCATATGACTTTAATATTCAGGACCAGAGAATTCACATTTAATATCACATAAGAAACCTTCCTAAATTGTTACTGTAGATGCAATTTATAAACAAGGCCAATGTCAGGGTGGCAGACACTGTCACCAACTTCAAATTGATATCAAATTCTGACATCTCTGATTTTTTTTGTAAAATGGCAATTTCATTTTTAACAAGCTTTCATAAGCAACTCACATAGTACATATGCACTGTATGAACCACAGATCAGGAAAAAACTGGAAATGTGAATTGTGCTGGAAGATTTTCTATAAAATCTTTTGGAAAAAAATCCATGAAGATGCAGTAGAAAATACAGATCAGGTATCAGTAAATATAGGCAGCATCTTGATCCATTGCAGTTAGACTTTTCATTTGGCAGAATAATGTAATGTTTAAGAGCAAATAAGAGAATCTGAGTTCAAATTTCAGCTCTGCTATTTACAAGTTGTGTACCTCAAGGCAGTAATATGCCCTGTCTCATATTCTTCTTGTCACTGACAAGGCACAATTTTGATTAAAGAGCAAAGGTAATTTAATGGACAAAGGACAGTTTTGAACAAATAATGTTAGAGCAATTAGATGTTCATATGTAAAAATTAAATATCAACCCCCCAAATTAACTGAAATGTGTCACAGGTTAGATATAAAAACCTAACTATATAAAATTCTAGGAAAAGATAAAGGGGAAAACAATTCTGATCATAGGTTAGGGAAAGATTTTTTTTAACTTATTACCCCAAAAGTATAATCCACATAAGAAAATATTAATATACTGACCTCATATAAAATAAAAACATCTGCTTGATGAAGACACTATTAATAGAATGAAAATAAAAAGCCATAGACTGGGAAAAGAAATGTTTGCAGATCATGCATCTGATAAATTATTTGTAGGCAAACTACATAACGAGATATGAAAAGTGATTATGAAATTGAAGATAGGCAAATGATTTAAGAAGCATAAGTCAAAAAGGAAGATACATTCATGGGCTACATAACAATATTTCAGTCAATGATGAACTGAATATGTGATGGTGGTCCCAAAAAATATAACTGAGCCCCCAAATTTCTGTCACCTAGTGACATGCTAGTTATTCTAAGGTCATAGTACAGTGTATTATTCATGCATTTGTGGTGACACAGATGTTAACAAACGTACTGTGCCAGTTTAATAAAAGTATGGCACTTACAATTATGTACAGTACAAAATACTTGATACTGATAACAAATGCCTATGTCATTGCCTTATATATTTACCATACTAGAATTTTTTCATTATTTTAGAATATTGTTATGGTTTAGATGTGAGGTATTCCCAAAAGGCTCATGAGTAACCCCCAGTAGGGATTAACTGAGTGGTAACTGTAGGCTGGTAGGGTATGACTGGAGGAAATGAGTCACTGGAGGTTGTGCCTTTTGTCCCTGTTGAGCAGAGTGCTCTCTTTGCTTCCTGGATGCTATGTTTTCCCAGTTGCTTTCCTCCACATGCTTCTTCCCCCATGATGTTCTGCTTTGCCTCAGGCCCAGAACAAGAGAGTTGGCCAACTATGAATTGAGACCTCTGAAACTGGGGTCTTCAAAATAAATTTTTCCTCCTCTAATTGTTCTTGTCAGGTCATACGTTCATGGGCTACATAACAATATTTATGTATAGCTATTTGGTCAGAGCAGCAAAAAATCTGACTAAAACAAGTATATTCTTTCTACTTATAAAATGTTACTGGAAAAACAATATGCCATATTACATGGGCAACAGCCCATAAATCTTATGTTTACCCTGTCTCTTGATTGCATCATTTTCTCTTGTGCTTGATTTAATCTCAATGTTTTGTTAATCATATCCTTGGGAGTAATAAGTTCCCATAAGTGAGTGCACATGCACATGACATACACACACACACACACACACACACACACACACAAACACACACACACACAACATATAAGTTACGTGTATAGTAATCCATACCATCTAGGTTTGTGTAAATACTCAGTGATATTCAAACAAAGATGGAATCACCTAAGGATATATTTCTCAGAACATATCACTGTCATTAAGTGATGTACGATTGTTTTAGTCTGATTATTTTTTAATCACTATGACCAAAAGACCCGACAAGAAAAACTTAGCAGAGAAACAGTTTATTTTGACTAATGGTTTTACAAGTTCAGTGCACAGTCCACTGACTACACAGTTCTTGGCCTGATGTGAGGCAGAACATCATGGCAGAAGGGTGTGGCAGAGGAAAGCAGCTCAGGACATAACAATCAAGAAGCAGAGAGAGATCTCTGATTCACAGACCCTCATCACACTGCTGTGCTCAACAGGTACTGTATGACAGACACACAATAAGTGGCAACTGATTTATAAGACTTTTCATTAATTTTACAAGCCCAAGATAAAAAGGCAACCAACATAGAAACAATCCAGTTCTGTAAGGACTTAAGAGAAACTGTGCACTAAAACTGGCAGAAATTTACTTAAGAGAAATAAAACACTTACATATTTTCATAACTCAATAGACCCAATGCATGATAGAAGCAACTTAATATGAGAAAGAGGAGCATTTTTGTGGAGAACCAACTGAATGTGAATTAGGAGTATGGACTTGTTACTGAAAGAATATATTTTCTGTCAGGTGAGGTGGCACATGCCTATAATCACACCAGCTCCGAAGGCTGAAACAGAAGGATTGAGAGTTCAAAGCCAGCCTCAGCAAAAGCAAGGCACTAAGCAACTCAGTGAGAGCCTGTCTCTAAATAAAATACAAAATAAGGCTGAGGACATGGCTGCAAGGCCAAGGGCCCCTGAGTTCAATACCTGGTACAAAAAATGAAGAATATATTTTCTGCATTACTTAAAACATAGTAACAAACTCAAGGGAAAGTTTGCCCATAGCCCTCTATACTCAGCAGACCTCACCTGACAAATGGAGTCCACCTCTCTGAATTGAACTTTAGGAGAGACACTGACAAGTTGGATAGGGTGCAGACAAGTGTAACCAATTTGAAACCATGTCATATGAAGAATAATTTAGGACACTGGCCTTGATCAGTCTGAATAGTCAATAGGAGAAATGTCCACTCCTACCCATGGCATATTATTTGTCTCACTTAAAAAGGTTCTTACTCCACAATTAGTTTGATCTCAGATTGTTTTTTGAAACACCAGTCATACTCTCAAAACTAGAGCAATTCTAAAATTAGATCATGATATATACATCAATATTAAAACATAGTCAAATCTTTCTCATTAAAAAAACAACAATTAGCTGGGTGTGTGACACATATTTCACCAAATCAGGAGGCTAAGGCCGGAGTATCACAAGATCAAGGACAGCCTGGGCAACATAGCAAGACCCTGTCTCAATAATAAAAAGTAAAACTCTCTATTCTCCACATTGCTTTCCAACCTCTGCCCTTTCTCTCTTATTGAAGTAATTGCTTGTATATTTTCTCTCACTTAGTCCTCATTGTAACACTCATCACTTCATTGAAATAGTATTATCTAAGATTGCCAATGAACTCCATGTTGCCATAGCTGATGTCTGGCATTCAGTTCTTTGCAAATGAGCTCCAAAAAGCATTCAACATCTCCTTCTTTCTGCAACAATCTTTGGCTGAGACACCACACCCTAAAGAATGGTGGAAAAACAGGATGGAGAACCTGGGTTCATGAATGATTTCATGGAACAGAGCTGCTTGCTTATCTTCCTAGAATTATGCAACTTAGGGGTTTGAAAGTCAATGGCAAAACACACACACACACACACACACACACACACACACACACAGATTTTATAGTCTGTGAAATCAGTAACCTTTACTATGACATGATAAATTATTTCACAGTACTATAGTACTGTCACAAAACCTATATCATGAGGCCAAACAGTTGGAAGGAGCCAGAATGTGTGTGTTCCTGGATATTTTAAATAAGATACTATAAGAGAGAGATAAGGATTGGCAATGGACTAGTTTTGAAGGCAGCTTTTTTAAGGAAGATCCCCTATGATTTCAGCCTGTAGTCTGTATTAAGAAGCTATTAACTAGAGCCTTGCCAGCTAGAAAAGTCAAATATTTCTACCCAAAAAAGAGTGGGAAATAAGACTCCAGGTCCCTTTCAAATTTCTTTCATTAAACCCGTTAAGTCTTACAGACCAGGAAATGTGAGCCAGCCCAGTGGCAGAAATAAGATGAAGTATGTTGTCTTTCCTCTCAAGTTTATTATTTCTGATGGTGTCAAGGTTGCTGCCTAATATAAATTTATTTCCAAAATAGATACCAAATCTGTTCTATGTTCCCTCCACTGCCCCCCCAACTTAGTTCAAATTATCATCATCTCTTGCCAAGAATACAAAAGATCTCTCTTTTTAAATTTTTTTAAATTTATACAATTACATGTGAAATTGGTATAACAGAGTTAAAATTAATTCTTACAAGAAGTAGAGATTAAATTAAAGAAAAAATAAAATTAATAAGCAAAAAGGGAGTAATTCATAGACTGAGCAAATATTTCACAAATATCTCATTTTTAAGAGTAGAAATGGTATCTAAGAGACATTCAAAATGAGTTGAACATGATCAGGAATAATATCTGTTATTCAAAGCTACAAGAATAAATAAATGTTAATAATGAGTATTCAAGTTCAGTACTTAAAGGTATATCAGTTTAGCTTTTTCAATAAGAAGAAATAGGAAAAAGATTTAAATGTTAGCAATAATATTGGGTTTGAAAATTATACTTATTAGAACATAGGAGATTTTTCAAGCCTAAGAAGAGTAATGTGCTTAACGAAACTCAAATATATAACATATGTAAATATAAATAAAAATAAAGGGATATTACTGAAGAAACAAACAAATTGCCAGAGAAAGGGCCTATGTGATATGCACCAAAGATTTTTGAGATTGGTAATAGACTGAATTTTGTGACTTGCCTTTGACTGAAGCAACACCAGTAAGAGCCAACATCAGCCATTTGGCTGCTCAAGACCTTATGTCACCTGGGGCCATATCCTTTCAAAGTCTTGTCTCCTAGACATCCTTTGCCTCTAATTTCATACCTGTACCAGCACCTCTTGACTGCAGCTTTGCAGTTTTCTAGACTTCCAGATAAAAAAGTTTGCTGCCCATACATTGGGAACAGAACTGAGATACTATAATATAATTTGCTTAATTTTAAAAAAGCAAGCACAAGAAAGATAAAACAGAAACTAAAGTTTTATCCATTTAAGGTAGAGTTGGGAAAAACAGTGAAAGATACAGACACAAAGTGAGAATTCTATGCATACCATTATATATATATATATATATATATATATATATATATATATATATCATTCTGAGCACACACACATTCACACACACACACACACATATCACAGATACACATACTATATATATATATATATATATATATATTTCTAAATGATATAAATAATTTTATACAATCAAATCCTAAATTTAATTAAAAAGTAAAGCCTCAAATTGGAAGTAAATAAATTTAACTTTTTACTTACTCAAATGAATAACTTAATCATGCAGAAAAATATTATGTCAAGTGGTTTTGAGCACAATATTCTGGCTATACCCCTGGAGTAAAATGTAGCCTAAAAAGAAGAGCATCAACTTACAGAGAAACATTAAGCCTGATTTAAAAGAAATATTTGTGTTATAATTTAGAAAACATTTTGAACATACTATAGAAAAAAGCAGTTAAATAACTGTTAATGCTACTAGATACCAGTCTATCAAACTTTCAGCATAAAGATTATACATAATCTTATAATATATGTATATATATTCAAAAAGTTAATAAAACCTTATTAATACTAAATTTGAAGTGGAACCATTCATAGAAATTCAACACACATACATATACTAGCTTTTGCATGGAAAAGTCATAAGTATTAAGATTCCTGTAGCAGTAATACTAATTCAGGTCTTAATCCTGTGCTCTCTGGGACAATGGCCGATTTCAGACCTAATACAAGAAAGTACAAGATGAACTCAAGACATTTTATTATGACAGGAAACAGGGAAATATTTAAAAACTAATGAAATTTTTATTGTATATGGTGTGAAAGCAAAATAGTTGTCACAGAAAGATACTCATAGATAATTGAAGAAAACTGAACATACACTGGATCTTATTGGTAATTTGCTAACAATTTTTTCTTATGTAGAAAAATGCCCAATGTGGGAGAAATATATGTCAAAATATTCAGAGATGAAATATGATGTTACATGTGACTTCCAAATGATTTAGAAATACATATATATTGTGTATATATGTATTTACACACACACACACACATATATATACACATAAATTAAAAGCAAATATGGGGCTGGGGATGTGGCTCAAGCGGTAGCAGGCTCGCCTGGCATGCGTGCGGCCTGGGTTCGATCCTCAGCACCACATACAAAACAAAGATGTTGCATCCACCGAGAACTAAAAAATAAATATTAAAATTCTCTCTCTCTCCTCTCTCACTCTCTCTAAAAAAAAAAAAGCAAATGTCAAAATATTTACAAATTTACAATATTAAATGTGAATGGTGGGTGTATATGTGATCATTGTATTATTCTTTCAACTTCCATTGTTCAACATTTCTATATTTAAAAGTTGAAGAAACTATAACTGCATATCTAATAGGGCAACAGCAAGAAATAGATGTTCCCCATGAGGTCTATTTTAGTCCTGAATATTCTGATTCCAGAATCACAGAAATAGACACTGGGAACAGTGGTTATAGAAAATAAAAGAAAAATGGACAGATTAAAAAACAACTTCCTATAAGCCAATATCACAACAGCTTGCTCATTAGATTAGTGTGATTACTTCTTTATTAGGCCTTATTTGAGCTGTCATCTGGTATCAATTAGGTCAGTTATAGTCTGTCAGGTCTACCAGAGGGAAATGAAGCAAGGTCCATCATGGTGTGAGGATGGCGTAATTAAAGCAATGGAAATAATGGCTACTCTTCATTTAACCCGCATCCAATCAACCAAGCTTATATTGGCCTTCCACTCATATTGAATGCTAAAGAGGTAGAAGGAGGGAAAAGATACTGCCAAAACAGGTTTTAAAATCTTGTTTCAATAATAAAATTGAATCAAACCATTAGTGAGGTGATGAGTTATAAAGAAAATATATTGAAATATTATGGTACAGAGTAAAAAAGTAAAAGGGCATAACTCATTTATAAATATGTTCCTTACTGATTTAATTTTATACATATATGTATGTATATGCCATAGGCCATGTATTTATATATATATATATATATATATATATATATATATATATATATATTTAGAATGCATATATATGCATTCTAAATAATTTTCTACAAAAGGAGGAATAAAGATGAATCTTTGAATGTTTTGGCAAAATGCAAAAATTTTGTATAGGTAATATAGAATTAGAAAAGCATTTTAAACAGACATAAATTGTATTGAATACATAGTTCCTTGAGCTTTGAAAGAATCTAAGCAAAATCTTGATGCTCAAATTGTGGCTGTGTTGAAAATCTTTCCAAAGTAATTTTGAATCACATTAATTTTATTCAATTCAACTCAGTTGTAAAAGTAAAGGAGGAAGACACAGAAATCCATTTTAAGATAAGCATTAAAGTAGAAGAAAATAGCAAGAGTGAGGTTGAGATAATTGCTCCAAAAAAATAGAACTAAGGTGAAATTTCATTTATATGCCCTTGATAGGCAATAATGTATGCAGACTATTATATATATCATTAGGTATGGCATACATGAATTTCAATTTTAATAATTCTTAGGTTTGTTTATCTTTAAATTAGATCTAAATACATCTCAAACTGCACAATCCTTCTTAGATTATTCAGAAAGCTTTTCAGAATTTCATGCAGTTTTAAATATAGAGATAGAGCTAAATATATAGTCATCAAATACATTATCTAAGTTGTTTTTTCCAAAAAAAAAAAAAAAGTTGGCAAGAACTTGTCTGTCATTTCTTTATTTACTAAATAGAGGACAAGAACAGGAAATGTGAAGGTAGGGAGCACAATTTTGTATAATTGAGTTTTACTAGTTACTTGGTTTACAAATTAATATGTGTCCTTTTGAGTGAAGATGCGTGATGTTGATCTGTCCTTAAACCCTGGAGTGCAGCAATGAAATACTTATTTGACATGGGTTGGACAAGTCTTTTAATCTTTCTGGGCCTCAGATATGTCATTTATGAAATAGGAAGAGTATATATTACCAGTAATATCTAAGTGACTACTTAGCTTTAAATTTTAAAACTTTTGTAACTTAGTTATTTCCCCCTATGGTCATTCACCATTAACGGGAATCAATTAGACAGGCAAGCACCAAAAATTGAAAAGTGACATCAGTGACTTACACATTCAGTATGCCTTCTTTCCATTTTTCTTCCCTTCCTTCCTTCATTCACCCTTCCTTTCTTCCTTCTTTCCTTCCTTCCTCTTTCTTTTAGAATTTAGGCATGGTTCCCTTTGTTCTTACAAAAATACCTATATAAGATATTAAGATAAATTATAATATTCTACCAGTTTCTACATTGCCACAGAATTTCAGGGCCATATTTCCCATATTAATTTTCTAAATTCCTTATTATCAATAGATATTCATCAATGGCATACTTCACCAAAAACATCCTAATTAATTCTAGCACAAGTATGATTATGCTACAATAAAGCTAGTCATTATCATGATTCGTGTACTTATGCTTTTCTTTTGATCTTCCAAAAATTCTGACAAAATAATGCTTAAATCTTTGAACCTTAGGAAGTCATTAGTTTAAGACCCAATTAAAGACCACAGGTAGTTCAGTTTTAAACCTCGATTCTTTGTTCATTCAAATCAGTTCCTGTTTATTCTTTCAAATTATAGTAGTAAAAGAAAGCATTAATATATAGTAGTAAAAGAAAGCATTAATCTTAAGCTTTTGAGGAGGAAAAAATTAGACAATTGCCAATTATTATCACCTCAGCTCCAGTTTTATGGCAGAGGTACCATGCTATCCCAGTTGCTGGCAGTTCTTCCACAGTTTTTCATCTGAGTTTGATAGGCAATAGCTTTCCATTGCCTTCCAAGTAATCCTGGGGAGGCCAGTACACCAGAATTCCCTGCAGTTCTGACAGAACATGGACAAGTTGATCTGTATCCTAATGCCTTCCATTAGGGCTATATGAAAATGCAGCCTCACTAATAGAAGCACAATATGCAAGATGCCAGTGTATCTCTGTGATTTACAATATGTCTAATGAGCAAACCCAATGAAGAGGTTTGTTGTCTACCATAAAACCAGATGGATGTAAGCAATGATTAGAAGCAATTAACTCTGTTCAGCACTAAATAACTTTCCATCATTAATGTACATTTTTCCACCTCATTAGAGGTACAGAGGAGAGCATGAGGTAAGGAGCACTCAATTTGAATTTCAGATATGCATATGTTTAGAGGGAAAAAACCCACAAATTTGTAAGGACATAAAATACATGCTAATAGAAGAATTTTTGTTTTAAGCCATTTTTATTCTCTAGGCACTGGCATAGTCATGTACTCAATCTCACCAGCCATCCACCAGCCATTAGTGGTGGATGTGAATTTCATGAAGTCAAGTTCTGGCAAGAAATAGAAATTACCAACAAACAAATGATGACACACATATATTTTATTCTTATTTGCTGGAAATATGATAATAGTATGCTTTAAATAATTGGTAATTTCATTTAAAGATATAAAAATATCATATTGATTATCTAAGGTACATTTGACAATTTTCAGCCTAAAGCATCAAAAACATCACTGAATCCTTCCCTGTAAACATCAAGTATGCACAACAGGTTAGTTATTTGGTAAATTTATTGCATAGGAAATTATTATAATTGATAGCATTAATTAAAAAATAAATTATATTTCCCACAAAAAAACTTTCAAAATTTATTGACTTCCTAATGTCACATACTTTTAATATGACATCAAATAAGTAAAAGAAAGACACTGTTACTTCAAAAAATAAAAGTAATGAAATGTTGGGAAAAAATAAAATAGTATTCATAGATTTCTATATAATGAGATTTCAGATAAGATTTTGATAAATATTTTCCAACTTCTCAGCAATATAAAATTATTTGTTCATTTATCTCTTAGCTTGGATGTAATAAAGAAAAATTTTTATTGAAAAGTAAAAATAATTGAGGTTAACATATATAAACTGATTAATATTTAAATAGTAAAAATAATCATGTGTGTATGAATAAATGTAAAGAAGTCCTAGATTAGAAGAAGTCCTAGATCAGAGTGCTTAAGAGCATGTAATCCATGTGTCTTTACTTCCTTTTGATGACCATGAATAGGTACTACTGTAGGTCAAAGTCAGACTTATTTTTCTTCTAAAAAGTATTTCTTAAAATGATACTAATAGCTAGTGTGTAGAAAACTTACTGGTCACCAGATACTTTTGTCACTAATATATTCATATTTACTCATTCGATCCTCATTTAACCCTATGAGACAGGGACTACAACTACTTCCCCTTATAGATCTGGACTACCCGGATCACTTTGGTTCAGGTCCTTGCTGCTCTCTATTCACTAGTTGTAAAAACTGTGATGCAAGGTTGTTGTGCCCCAGTTACCAACTTGTCTAAGTCCAGTAAGACGGAACAGCCACACACAACGAATCACTGTATTACTTACAGATAGCCAGCAAGACACAACAGAATCCTAGGATTTATTGCAAATGGGTCTCTAGAGGCTCAGGAAAACTCCCTAGAGGAAATGAAATCTTGTCTGCAGGTGCAACACTAGACTGCAGATGAAGATGAGGGACTGGGAAGCAAACCACCTGAGTTTTATAAAACCGCAGGGTTTCATGACATGCTTGGCTAAAGTGTTAAAGGATATCTTGTTTCTCAGTCAGATTAGAATAGAAACTAGGCTGTTCCTAACAGTTCCCCCTTATCTCCAAATGTTGTATCCAGAGCATGAACTGCAAGCATGAACCTGAACAAGTCCCTGAAGGTCTCTATGCCTCAGTTTCTCCATCTGTAAAATGATATGTATTAGTCCCTACTTCATAGGATTTTAAGGATTAAATGAGTTAAAATGTACAAATTTGTGAGAATAATATCTGACAACATTTTGTACACATTAACTACTAATATCATTAAAAAACACTTTCAGAAGAAAACTAAAACTGACTTTGATAAATATTACCAATTCATAGTCATCAAAAGAAAATAAATACATATATGTCAAGTACTTATAAACCAGCCAAAATCCTGTCATGTTGCTTTCCAGTGCATTAACATTTTGCTATCAGGATCAAGAGTTCTTACTATTTTCTCCTAGAAATAAAGGAGGTATTTCCATTTTATATGTTCCTGTATCACAAAGTGTATTGAAAATAAAACAGTTCTTTTTCAATTCATCACAATAAGAAATATTTACAGTGGTGTGTTGGTATATGTTCACTAAATCAGGGAGGAGTATTTGTAACATTTGCCAATTTCTGTGTTGTAGTGGTATAAATAATCCCACCATGGTTAATTTAAAGCTACCAATGATGTGCCAACCAGACTGAGAAATTCCTAAAAACATAGCAATTGGCTCAAACAAAGCCTGCTCCAGCATATCACTGTTTACTAAGGTTTATCTGAATGTGCTGAAGAGCTGGTTACTCCCTAAATAATGGAAATATCAACTTCCACTTTGAAAATGAGGTTGCCACTGTGTCTGTGAAGGTAAGCAATTGGAACTAGGTGGAGTTGCTACAAGCATACGAAAACCAACAATCTAGGACTGAGAGACAGAGGGATTCCATGTTCCTACACTAGCTTAGTTTAATATCAACATGAAATAGAAAATAAACAGTCAGATGTTCTATAGAAAGATCAGCAGATAAATGAGCCCCTGTTTTACATAATATCTTAGCATATGAGCTATAAAATAAATATTGAAAACATACAAATAAATCAGAGTTTAATTCTTCTTCAATATTATGAAGTTTTGGTAAATGAAACAAAGTTATATAATTTTTTTACAAAAAGCTTGTTTTCTTTGTCATAGTATGAATAAATAAAATTATTTATTGCTGATAAAATTTCAAATATTAATTTTAAGAAAAAAGGGCTTTTGCAAATATGAATTTGCAAATAATTTCAGAACGAAAGTTAGACCATATGATACTACTAGGCCATGGAACTAGTGATAAGTAGTACCCCAAGAAAAACTAAATCAGCTTCAGTTCACATCTATGATAGTTTTTATCTTCTCCATTTTTGCCCCACACATACTTGCCTGCCTGTGAACATTTTCAGTATGTAGCCGAAAAACTGAATCCCTAAATAAACTATATGTCCTAGGAATACATTTGTCTTCTTATGTACTGGGCAATTTCTAAAGCTAATTTGCCAGCTTGATGGCTCCATCAATTGTTCTACAATTGTGTTAATAATTAAACAGTGCACCTTTTTTATACCCTGAAATCAATGTATAAGTGAGTGTCTAGTTTAGATGCAGAGTACTGCATCTAAAGAATGAAGAAAATTGTGTATGTGGTCTGTGTTCCAAAGAGTTTACAGTCTAATTGTGGAAGCAAAACTAAGACTTTTGAACAAGATCAAATATTATAAGATATCATACAATGGTAATAGTTAAGAAAGAGAAATTCTTTGTTCACTCAGAATTCATCCTTTCATTAACCTTGCTGCTGACAATCTAGGAAGAAGAAGAAAAAAATCTTTTGTCACATTGTACATGATAAGACCCTGCAAGACAGAGCCTTGAACCCTCCCGTGGAGATTACTTCCTATTTTTATAACATTGGAACAAACTAGGATACATAATTCAAGTCGATAATTGACTTAAAAGAAACAAAATAGGCCTTGGGAAAAATAATGGCCCTGAGGAAAAAAAGGAAGAGAAAATCTTTAATAAGTGAAACAGTCCTACACATTTCAATGGCCCCAAAGAGTACTATGTTTTACTGACAAAAATTATTGTGCATAATGATGACCCTGAATATTCAAGAAAGTGTGAAATTGGAATGATCTGTTTAAGATGGCAAAGAAGCATGTAAAATTACTTTTGAAAATGTTTCATTCAACATAGTTAAGCTGCAGAGCTTATTACAGGGGATCTAGTATTCAGAATTTCTTATGCTTTCCAGTGTTTGATAGCAGAGGTTTCACACTACATTTTTGTTCTAGAAAATTCCAGGGAGACACCTGGCATTGGCAGTCTTTTTAAGCTTATGAGGACAGCTCTCGTGAGTCAGAAAGTTGACATCTATTTCTAGAATATATTCCAAGAGGAAATGTTTATAAACTCACAGTTTTGAGGACGTTTACCAAGATGTGATAAGCCGGTCAATTCTAGACTCATTAAAATGGACAGCATTCTAAGGAATTTTACCTTGGTTCTTCTGTTTTTCTGCAAACTGAGCTATTCAGGCATTGCATCTTCTGAAATTTCCTCGCCTCTTTCAGGGAAGCATATTGGGACAGAGCTTGCCAGCTGTCTGCTCCCTTTGCCTTCTGCTGCCATTATTCTGAGGTACCGCCCCACCTTCTGGCCCTCCAGCTTGTTGGGGGTGGGAGATAGGGAGGGGAGCAGAACTCTTCCTGTCTCTGACATGCGTAACACAATGAAAAGAGCAGAAGGAATGTATATATCTATACATATATTTTTCTCTCTACATATAGACATACATAGACTGATATTGCAAGTGTGTGCATGTATATGCATGTGAATCCACACACACAGTGCCAGAATATCTCTATATGTATATATACACGGTATATATTCCATATGCTCTTTCTTTCTGCAGCACACATATGCAGCTGGGAATAACTACTGTGAAAAGATATCACATACTCATCAAAGACAAATTATCAAGCAGAAACAAGAATATATGAAATTTAGCTAATATAAATTCTTCTCATCTGCTGCCTTCCTTTATTAGAACATGCTCATACAGCTTAAGAAAATATCTAGTATTTAATATCACATGCTTATAGAAGAGTCTTCTTTCCCTAGCTCTCATGTTTCATACTGCTCAGCCAGTCCATGACCTGGTTCTGTGCTGACAATTAATATATTCAGAAGGTTTAAAGAAACATAACAAACACCTCATGCTTACATTTATATTGTGGTTATGTACATATTGAAATGAGCAAAAAAATCAAAAGTAAAAACCCAACCACAGTATAAGGTATAAGCTGGTAAACAAATGAAAGGATTTCATAATAGACAAATGTGTATAATGATTGCTATATATAAGTCACAGCACAAAAGCTCTGGCACCCACTGTCACTTAATGTCACCATGCTCCTGTGTGGTTCCTGCCTCCAGAACCTGTTCTCTAAGTCACTACCTTAGCTACCTCTTGCCCAAGGTATATTAAGATGTCTAACATACAGAGGCCTTTGATGTGCATACAGGAATTTAAGAGCATAGAGAGGAGACTAGAGGACAGAAGAAACCCCCTCTTTTTAGATTATCTTCTATCATTTCATTACTGTAAGTAGTTGACAAATTCCACTCATGATGCACAATTGGACCAGTAGGTATAATCAAACTGAATTACTGCAGGTTCAGTCATAACAAGTCTCATATCAATTTTTAACTTAACTTTAAAAATAACTCCAAGTGTGTAAAATCCCTATTTTTTTCTAGTGGTATATTATCTTTTATTGAAATTTATCAGAAAAACAGAGGCCTATTGACTGAGAACCCAATATCAGAATTCCTTCCCAGTGCTTAGGACACTCACACTGAGGTTGGGTATTCAGTGGATGTATTAACTATTTTAGGCCATCACAATACACTGAATATACCTTTAGTGGCCTGAAAATGCAGGTTATTAAGCATGCATGGGCCAAGTGACAAATGGCAGCAATCCCAAACCATTTCTCAATGAAGACTTCTTGTTTAGGAATTTATAAGGAAGTAATCACTTAGTAAGATCTATCACCCACTTCAAATGCTTCAATTATTCATCTCACTAACACATTGAGTTCAATTCTCCTTGGTGTCTAAATTGCTTCCTGATATTAATTTAAAGGTTTGGGGAGTGATCTTAACTCATTTAGGCAACTTGGAGCTGTTAAAACTTAAGAAATATTTTAGGAAAAGTGTCATTCAGCCAATATTTTCAAAATATAGTTCAACCTACAAACTTCTCATCAGCCTGCCCTTTTGCAAATTTTAGACATTAAGTTCAGTACATAACCCCTAGAAGTATATGCAGTACATAAGCAACAGAAAAAATCATGCAAGGCTGAAAATTATGATGTAGAAACAAAGAAGAGTTTGTAGGAGTTATATAAATAACTCATTAAGGTCCCTACAATTTACTGATCTCTAGATTTTTTGGAGGGGGGCATTTTGTTGTTATTGTTAAGCAAAATACAAATTATTATTTTAGTAGATTATTATTTTTAGGTATGATTCATTCATTCTATTAATATTTACATCCTAGAAAGAATTTCTATAAGTTTTAATTTTATATAGTCATAATATTCCAACATAAAATATGCATAACCCTATGTGTATGGATATTACTTTAGATATAAAATAATGTTTCAAAACTAGAGATGTCAACTTATAAACAAAACCAAGTGCTACAGTTTGGATCTAGAATGTTCTGCAAAAGTCCATGTGCCAAATGCTTGATCCCCAGTAAGGTGCTGTTGGGAGGTGAAACCTTTAGGAGGTGGGGACTGGGTGGGGGGGTCTTCAGGTCATTAAAAGTCTGTTTTGTAGAGAACGGTGGGACTCTAGCCCCTTCCTCTCCTCCCTTTTGCATCCCAGCCATGAAGTGAGTAGCTTTGTTGTGTCCTGCCCTCCCACCATGATATGCTAACTTGCCACAGGCCCCAAAGTAATGGAACCAATGAATCATGGACTGAAACCTCCAAAACTATGAGCTAAAATAAACCTTTTCTCTTTATAAGTTTATTATTTCAAGTACTTGTTATAATAATGGAAATCTAATATACCGGAGTTTGGAAAAACTGTTGTTGTTGTTGTTTTAAGTTTAGAACTGCTTCTTAGACTTCATATCTCCCTTTATAAATAGAGAATAATCATTGATTTAAGGACAAATTTAGCTTAGAGGATTCTATTTCATACGTGGGCTAAAATTTCACCCTTGTCCAATAGAGATGAGAAGGACATATCTGCCTCAGTCAGAAATGCAGAATATTTATACTTGAAGTCCTCTGCAAAGAATGTAATCTTACACTCCCAACTGAGTATTTTATAACTAATATTTAGAGAGTATTTATTACTTTCCAACCTAGCAGCTAAGTCCGAGGATACTTTCTTGTATTATCACAATTAATTTTACAATAACTTTAGAGGACTGTCTATATTATTATGCTATCTTTAAGATGAGGAAACAGAAACTTAGATAAATAGCTTTCTGGAAATAACACAGCTCATAAAAGGCTAAATGAGACTAAAGATCAGGCTGTGTGATTCCAAAGTTGATCACCTTGATATTCTGCCACTTCATCCAAATATTACTGATAGTCAAGTTTTGCAGAATTTATTTATTGAAGATTACCTGAAGATCATGTGCTCCTTATACTTCTTTAAATATTCTAGGTTCAAATTGATTTATTTGTTATGCTTACAGTCCTTATCTTACCTTTGTACAATTGCTTCAAAAAATGAATCTTCAATGTTTCACATTACCCTATACTGAGGATCATTATTAGAATCAGGAATATAAAATTCATAATTTTATTATCCAGAAGTTTCTGAAGACATCATACACCCTGACAAAATAAAATCCTCTTTTGTTTTTGAAATGGAAAGTAATGTTCTTTTTCCCTACAAACAAAATTTTTACAACAAATTTTTGAAAAATAAATGAGAAGACTGTACAAGAAAGGAAAAAAGCTGTTAAAAACACTTATAATCCTCACTGCCCAGTGGTCACTATGATACCCTTTGATGTGTGACTTTCTTGGTCAATTTATTGTATCAACATATTAGAATATATGTTAGGCATATCCACTTGCTCAGGTTGCCATAACAAAACATCACAAACTGGCTGGCTTAAACAATGGAGGTTGATTTTTTCACAGTTGGGGAGACTGGAAGTCCAAGACAAGGGAGCTGGGGTTGGTATCTGGTGAGAACTCTGTTCCTGACTTGTGATGCTGTCTCCTTGTGGTGTCCTCACATGGCCTTTCCTCTCTATTCACACATAGATAGTAGATCTCTGGTGATCTATCTCTTTCCACAAGTACAGAAGTACTAGGAGATTAGGACCACACCATTTTGATCTCATTTGACCTTAATTACCATCTTAAAAGCCTTATCACCAAACACAATCACACTGGGCAAGCACAAGTCAGTTCATAACATTAGATTCAGAATGATAATTCACCTACTATGGTATAAGTTATTATTTTTCTAACCATTATGTTGTATACATCTTGCCACGCCAAGAAATAGTTACCTATAGTCTTACTGTTATTCTGATATATAAGATATACCTTAATTTTTATTAATCAATTTTTTTTATTTATATGTGACAGCAGAATGCATCACAATTCTTATTACACATATAGAGCACAATTTTTCATATCTCTGGTTGTATACAAAGTATATTCACACCAATTCATGTCTTCATACCTGTACTTTTTTTTTTCATTGGTTGTTCAAAACATTACAAAGCTCATGACATATCATCTTTCATACATTTGATTCAAGTGGGTTATGAACTCCCATTTTTACGCCAAATACAAGTTGCAGAATCACATCAGTTACACTTCCACATTTTTACATAATACCATATTAGTGACTGCTGTATTCTGCTACCTTTCCTATCCCCTACTATCCCCCCTCCCCTTCCCTCTCATCTTCCCTCTCTACCCCATCTGCTGTTATTCAATTCTCTCCCTTGTTTTTTTTCCCCTTTCCCCTCACAAACTCTTATATGTAATTTTGTGTAACAATGAGGGTCTCCTTCCATTTCCATACAGTTTCTCTTCTCTCCCCCTTTCTCTCCCTCCACTCATCTCTGTTTAATGTTAATCTTTTCCTCATGCTCTTCCTCCCTGTTCTGTTCTTAGTTGCTCTCTTTATATCAAAGAAGACATTTGGCATTTGTTTTTTAAGGATTGGCTAGCTTCACTTAGCATTATCTGCTCTAATACCATCCATTTCCCTGCAAATTCCATGATTTTGTCATTTTTTAGTGCTGCATAGTACTCCATTGTGTATAAATGCCACATTTTTTATCCATTCATCTATTGAAGGGCATCTAGGTTGATTCCAGAGTCTAGCTATTGTGAATTGTGCTGCTATGATCATTGATGTGGCAGTATCCCTATAGTATGCTCTTTTAAGGTCCTCAGGGAATAGACCAAGAAGGGCGATAGCTGGGTCAAATGGTGGTTCCATTCCCAGCTTTCCTAGGAATCTCCATACTGCTTTCCATATTGGCCGCACCAATTTGCAGTCCCACCAGCAATGTACAAGTGTACTCTTTTCCCCACATCCTCACCAGCACTTGTTGTTGTTTCACTTCATAATGGCTGCCAATCTTACTGGAGTGAGATGGTATCTTAGGGTGGTTTTGATTTGCATTTCTCTGACTGCTAGATGGTGAGCATTTTTTCATGTACTTATTGATTGATTGTATGTCCTCCTCTGAGAAGTGTCTGTTCAGGTCCTTAGCCCATTTGTTGATAGGGTTATTTGTTATCTTGTTGTTTAATTTTTTTGAGTTCTTTGTATATTCTGGATATTAGGGCTCTATCTGAAGTGTGAGGAGTAAAAATTTGTTCCCAGGATGTAGGTTCCCTATTTACCTCTCTTATTGTTTCTCTTGCTGAGAAAAAAACTTTTTAGTTTAAGTAAGTCCCGTTTGTTTATTCTTGTATTTAACTCTTGTGCTATGGGCGTCCTATTAAGGAATTTGGAGCCCGAACCCACAATATGTAGATCGGAGCCAACTTTTTCTTCTATCAGGCACAGAGTCTCTGATTTGATATCAAGCTCTTTGATCCATTTTGAATTAACTTTTGTGCATGGCGAGAGAAAGGGGTTTAGCTTTATTTTGTTGCATATGGATTTCCAGTTTTCCTAGCACCATTTGTTGAAGATGCTATCCCCTTTATCAAATATAAGAAAGTTGTAATTTTGTGGATTGGTTTCTGTGTCCTCTATTCTGTACCATTGGTCCACCTGCCTGTTTTGGTACCACTACCATGCTGTTTTTGTTACTATTGCTCTGTAGTACAGTTTGAAATCTGGTATCACTATACCTCCAGATTCACACTTCCTGCTTAGAATTGCTTTTGCTATTCTGGGTCTTTTCTTTTTCCATATGAATTTCATGATAGCTTTATCTATTTCTACAAGAAATTCCATTGGGATTTTGATTGGCATTGCGTTGAACCTGTAGAGAACTTTTGGTAATATTGCCATTTTGATGATGTTAGTACTGCCTATCCATGAACAGGGTACATTTTTCCATCTTCTAAGATCTTCTTCTCTCTCTCTCTTTAGGGTTCTGTAGTTTTCATTGTATAAATCTTCCACCTCTTTTGTTAGGTTGATTCCCAAGGTTTTTTTTTTTTTTTTTGAGGATATTGTGAATGGGGTGGTTTTCCTCATTTCCATTTCAGAAGTTTTGTTGCTGATATACAGGAATGCCTTTGATTTATGCGTGTTGATTTTATATCCTGCCACTTTGCTGAATTCATTTATTAGTTCTAGTAGTTTCTTTGTAGACCCTTTTGGGTCTTCTAGGTATAGGATCATGTCGCCCGCAAATAGTGATATTTTAAGTTCTTCTTTTCCTATTTTTATGCCTTTAATTTCTTTTGTCTGTCTAATTGCTCTGGCTAGTATTTCAAGGACTAAATTAAATAGAAGTGGTGAGAGAGGGCATCCCTGTCTTGTTCCAGATTTTAGTGGGAATGCCTTCAGTTTTTCTCCATTTAGAATGATGCTAGCCTGAGGCTTAGCATATATAGCTTTTACAATGTTGAGGTAAGTTCCTGTTATCCCTAGTTTTTCTAGTGTTTTGAACATAAAGGGATGCTGTACTTTGTCGAATGCTTTTTCTGCATCTATCGAGACGATCATATGCATACCTGTACTTTGGATAATAATGTCCATCAAATTCCACCATCATTTCGAAACCCATGCCCTCTCTCTTCCCCTCCCACCTCTCTGCCCTATCCAGAGTTCATCTATTCCTCCCATGTTCTCTATCCCTATCCCACTATGAATTAGCTCCTTATATCAGAGAAAACATTCTTCATTTGGTTTTTTGAGGTTGGCTAACTTCACTTAGCATTATGTTTGCCAATGCAATCCATTTACCTGCAAATGCCATGATTTTATTCTCTTTTATTGCTGAGTAATATTCCATTGTGTACATATGTCACATTTTTTATCCATTAATCTATTGAAGGGCATCTAGGTTGGTTCCACAATTTAGCTACTGTGAATTGTGCTTTTATAAACATTGATGTGGCTGTGTCCCTGTAGTGTGCTGTTTTTAAGTCTTTTGGGTATAGACTGAGGAAAGGAATAGCTGGGGTCAAATGGTGGTTCCATTCCCAATTTTCTGAGAAATCTCTATACTGCTTTCCATATTGGCTGCACCAATTTGCAGTCCCACCAGCAATGAATTAGAATGTACCTTTTCCCTCACATCCTGGCCAAAACTTATTGTTGTTTGTCTTCATAATAGCTGCTATTCTGACTGGAGTGAGATGAAATCTCAGAGTAGTTTTGATTTGCATTTCTCTAATTGCTAGTGGATGTTGAGAGCCACAGCCGAAAGGGGCCCCAACAAACTTCCAGCTGCCAGCAAACTTCTAGCTGCCAACTGATTGGCTCCTCTGCGGTGATGTTCATTGGGCTGTTTCCCCGCCCTTTCAGACCACAGAGCTGCTCATTGAGGGACTTTTTTTGGCTCTGCCCACGCGACCCAGCCAATCAGCCTCAAGAGCAGGAGGAGTGGGCGAGGTGGAGAGGCTTGTGGGAAGCTGGTGGTGGCAGTTGGGCTCTGAGGGTTTTTCCTGAGGAGCTGTGTGGTTTGGTGTGTGTGTTATAAAAATAAAGTTTGTTTCTTTTGACAAGTGGCTCCTGAATTGTGCCCAGCCAGACTGCGGCAAGTGATGATGAACATTTTTTCATAAATTTGTTGATTGATTGTGTATCATCTTCTGAGAATTGTCTGTTCAGGTCCTTGCCCCATTTATTGATTGGGTTATTTGTTTTCAGAATAATGATCCACCTACTATGGTATAATTTGCTATTTCTCTAACCATTAAGTTGTATACATCTTACCATGCCAAGAAATAGATATCCATAGTTTTAATGTTATTCTGATATATGAGATATACCATAATTTATTGAAATAAAACTTTCATTGGATATTTAGTAGGGTGGAATTTTCCTTATTGTAAACATTGCTGTGAAATTTTTTTCATAGCTACTACCTGTCCAGATCTTGGATCTGGATACTGGGTTTCTAGTAGAATAATTTCCAAGTCAAATGGAAAGTAGACTTTACTTTTTATACAGAGTCAAAATGCTTTTCAGTAAACTTCCATCAGTTCACATTATCAGTAGTGGTGCTTGAGACTGCCTATTTCCTGAACCCTCACAAAAAATGAATATTCTTTCAATATATGCCAGTTTACTATGTAGACTTCAATGTGATATTCCAATTTGCATTTCTAATGGGAACAAAGTTTTATTTGTTTGTTTGTTTGTTTATTTATTTATTTATTTATTTATCTTTGCCGTTTTTCTTTTGAGGTTTGCCTGTTCAGTTTCCTTATCTATTTTTCCATTAGAGGATTTGTCTTTTTGCCATTAAACTACATGAAGAATATGAACCCTTTGAAATTAGTTATTCACCTATTTACAATATTTTTTCAGTTTATTTACTATATATTTTACTTATAATGTTTTCTGATGTTTTAAATATTTTTGGACTTGTCAACAAGTCTCTCCTGCTATGACATCTGCCCCTAGGATCATATTTTTAAAAAGGCAAGATGATGTAGATAGTTATAGTGTCATCTTTTTAAAATATTAGATCTATTTTTTATGTAGGCTGGAGCATCAGTATGCTTCTCTGGAACAATGGTTTCTTTGTCTTATAGATATTGTGCATCTGATAACTCATTTTCTCACCTCCGACTATAACTATACTTAGAAATTCATAACCTAACTAACTAAGGATAACATAGTGTATATATTTGTGCATAATAATACATTTCTTCACTATTTTCCTATATTTATTTCCACTCATCTAAAGTTTCTTCAGCCATTTATATTATTTTTACAGTGGGCATGTGCTTTTGTGTATGTGCTTCAAAATGTTCCAAATAATACCTCTAGAGTTTAGAATGCATTCATTTAACTACTCTTAATGAAGTCAAATTTTCATTACTTGATTAAATATAATGCATAAGAGAGGAAATCACCTTCAGTTTTTTTTTTGGGGGGGGGCGGTTGGATGGTTTTTTTTTTTTTTTTTTTTGCTTAAGGCCTGGATATTTGTCTACAGTTTATAAACTTGTTTAAATAATTCTAAAACAAGCTCCAAAATGAAAAAGCTATAACAACATTTGAGTAAATAGTAAAGAATTTCTAGGAAAAAAAATTAGCCCTCAAATTCTAGATACAGCATTAAAAGCATTTGTTTAAAATCAATATTATGCTTTTCAAATTTGTAGCAATAAATATGCCTTACAATTCATATATGCAATGTTTTCAACATAGGTAGGCATGTTCTATATACATGAAAAGTCCACTGTAGTTAAATAGAGATTAGTTGCCTTAATTAATAAAAAGGCCATATTAAAGAGCACCCTAGATGATTGTATTGCTCTAATAAAAACTTAAACAACCATAGAAATGAGCTTTAGCTTTTAACCATTTTAAATTCAACACTGCAATGAAGATATATGACAATAATATATACAGTATGTAAACTTCTAATTTTCTGTGTATTTATAAACAGATCCTGTTATTTACTAGTTCACATCTTAATCCTGAACAATTTTTTTCTATATAGGTTTGCATAATAGCTATTGAAAAGACTTTCAGAAGATGAATTCTCTTTTAAGTTCACATAAAACCAGAGACCTGAAGTTCAGTTGAGAACAACACTATAAAACTCAGGGAAGTGTAAATGCTGCCTACACATTTCAGGATACATCTGTTTTTGTTTGTTTGTTGGTGATGCTGGGGATTGAACCTAGGTCCTGCCACATGCTAGGCAAGCTCTCCACCACTGAGCCTCAGTCCCAGCAGCCCAAACCCTTTAAAAGTAGGAATTATAAGTTGGAGGCCAGCCTTGGTTACTTAGTAAGACCCTATCTCAAAATTACCCTATCTCAAAATAAAAAATAAAAAGGGCTGGGTATGTAACTCAGTGGTAGAGCACCCCTGGGTTCAATCCCCAGTACCATGACCAAAACAGTAATAAGGGAAGCAGTAATCGAAAGGATCCTTCAGGCTGACATTACTTTGATAGTTGCCGCCACCAGTATGGCCAAACTAGCAGGTTCCAGAGAGGGGCGAGGGGAGATTGGAAGAAATAAGATTAACATACACAGATCTTGAAGATAAAGCTGGAGTCTGGTGGAGAAGCAAGTCTAAAGAATTACACCATCAATCTTTATTATATATGTCTCATAATCAGATTAAAGACTATGCAAGCATTATTCTTTGTATTCAGGAAAGTTACAGAGTTAGCAACAGTATGCAGCTATTTTCTCAGTTACATTCTACAGTTGCAGTGTGCAATGTTAGGAGCATTGTGCAGCTCTCAAGAAAGTTCATTGTTTAAAGTTACTAATTTGTAGGCAGATTCAGGAGTAGCCAACTGATGAAACATTGTGGATATCTTAACAAGAAAGTTCCTTCATTTCCAGGAGCTGTGTGCCTGAGAATAAGGTCAAAGCTGATAAAACTCTAACATGGAGGACATCCCCACAGTAACAGGGCATCCTATGCCTTTGCACAGAAACTTTCTCAGTCACCAAGTATGCCACAGCCATGATGTCATCAGGGACCTCAGTCTCAGACACTGGTCTCCTAGTCACTGTCACCACTCTCCACAGATAGTCTTGCAATATTGTTCATTGAAACACTTCTTAAATAACTCAATAGCCATTGAAGTGATTTAAATATTCATTTCCTATTCTATGTCTGCAAATTTGAGCCTAAATTTAGGAGTAATGTAGAAAAGGCACACATGGAATTTTTACATAGAATATGTAATATTTTTCCAGGCAAGGAAAAAAATGATAAAAATAAATGAAAGGAAAAACTAAACTAAATAATCTATAGATTCAACCACATAAAATTTAAAAGTCCCAGACAACAAAATAAAAGCAGGACCAGAATAAAAATGAGAAACTGAAAAAAATTCAGGTGTATGGTAGATGAAGTATTATTAATACTTTAATATAAAAGGAGCTCTAACAATTCAATGTGAAAACATGAGTATCCTAATATATAAACTGGCAAAAGACCAGATCAGATGATTAATGGCAAAAGTAATATAAACATAAACAGAGCAAGCATTAGTAATTAATGAAAATTAAAACAAGATTCTACTTTTTAGTTATAAAGACTAATATTGTTGAAAAATATTGAAATCAATAATCACATTCATTCCTGGTAAATTTGCTATATGTACAAAGAACCACAAAATGATATTCCTTGATATAGTAATAATATCCCTAAGAATCTACTCTCATCAGTTTTGCCTAAATAGTTCTAGAAAAAAAAAAGGTTTTATAACATTACAAAAATGCAGAACAATCTACAGGTTGAACAGATAAATGAATTAAGGTGTGGGCATGAATTATATTTTAAAATAGTTTAAAATTTTGATTTCAAAGAATACCATGACATAAAAGAAAGTTCATGAAAAATCTCAAGAAGAAAGCAAAATATGAAATACTACCTACATGTGGTATTAAGCCATAAAAAGTTATAAATTCAATATAAAATTATATGTGCATACTTACAAAATATTTATATGTAATAGATATGTGTATGTATGTATATATATGCATATATAAAGAGAAGGTACATTGCACATCTATAGAGTAACACATATTTTTGAACTGTAACTTTTGATATCCTGAAAATAACAAAATACAGTGGAAAACAACTTTATCGTGAGCTGGTAAGAAAACAGAAGTATCTGAACAAACAAAGCTAAGAAATTTCATAGTGAATTGCATGGATAATCGGTATGTAAAGGATCAGAGTCTAAGTGAAAGAACAAGAAGCATCAATGACAAGGAAACTCGGCTCACAATCAAACCTTTGCTACAACTACTTGAGTTATTTCCAGCCAGAGGGTCTCTAATTGTAAATTCTATGCAGTTTCCCACAATACTTCTTTCATCTTTCCTATGGCTTCTGTATGCAAAACAACTTCCCTACATATCCTTCTTATTTCTACCAAATAATCCCTACTTATTCTTCAGATCACAAATGTTACTTCCTTCTGGAAGACAGAAACCTAACCAGGTCAAGTCCCCCATTTTAAACAATAGCTTCACTTTCATTCTTCCCTATAGCATTTATCACAAAAATAATTAAGTAGATGACTAATTGCATAATGCCTTCTTCCCTCTCTCCCAGAATCCAAGTTCTATGAGGGTAGGAATCATCTTGCTTGCCTCTGTGTTCCCAAGGCCCAGCAAATAATAATAGGCAGAACATTTCTATGAGCCCAGTACTCTTATGAGCACATAGAAAGGTGTATTAACTTACATAAACTTCATAATTTGTGAGGGGGTTAACAAGATCATTCTCATTTTAATGAGAAAGAAACTGAGCACAGAAGCCCAAGGTCACCCAACTAGTAAGTAAAGGGGTCAAGATTCAAATCTAGGCAGTCTAGCAGCCTTGTTATTATGCCTCCTTGTTGTAGGTATGAATGAGGAAACATACTAGCAATAAAATGTGTATTTGCTATAAATTAAGCACCAGCAGAGACATGCCCTGTAACAGCTGTAGCTCATCATTTCATGGTCACCTGACCATAATAGATGCAGAGGACTCCAGTCTTATAATGGAAATACCAGGAACAAAGCTCCATAGACATTCTCATTAGAAATTCAATTATAATGATTTCTTTAGACTGATAGACTATTTGAGATTTCAATGACAGAAATCAGAAATTAAAAGATTTGGAATAAAGGCATAAATGATTTTGGAACACATATTTGCATCCACTCTAATTAATATAACTGACCAACCACAAAGCCCCCCCACACACACACTTTTTTTTTTTACTTGCTCTTATTTCCTGTTAAAATCAGCTTTAAAGGAGGGTCCATAATTGCAAACAAGTTGTGCAGAATAAACAAGCCATTATTGTAATGAGGATGATTCTTGCTGAGGCTTATTTTTAAAAGGCAAATTATAGTTCCCAGTCTAAATTGTATGATTTTTTTTCATCACTTGCTTTCAAATTTAGTCCTTATTTGCATTTTGCCTGACCTACTAGTTAGAGCACAAGTTCACAAAGCCCCTTCTGAAACTGTAATGAGCTTAGGTAATAACCACCATATAATTGTGTTCAACTGCATACAAGTGTTTACTTTTTACTGCGGTGCGTCTGCCTCTGATATTTTTGAGATGCAATTATGCATGGCAAAATTTGCAAGTTGCCAGCCTTGCTTGGACTATTTTTGCTATGTTTCACATTTAAACTGCTTAAGTGCATAAGTAGAGGTATAAAACAGCCAGGTTTTCCAGACTAGAAAATTACTGTTACTTAAACAGCAGAATTTCTGCTCTGTAGCTTCCTATTTCCATGCCTTGCTTCAGCTACATATCTTTTTAACCATCTGTTTCTTTCTGGCGACCAGTGACAGGAAGGCAAGCAACTGTATCTGCACTACTATGTGGTTTGACATCTGGTATCTAAATCCAACCATGGTATTTATTTGTGAATTGTTTAATATGAGATCATATTAGTCACACTTGTAGATCCTTTTTTATTAACATCTTCAATCTTGCTTATGCTAGAATTGCATGTCATTTCATACAGAGAAAGAGTATGCATGTTTCCTGCACCTTGCATAGAATTTGTATGAGTATGGATTTTTTAAGTAACAAAAATAGAATACAATTAAAATTGAAAATTTCAGATATGATAGAGGAAGATTCAATACACATCACAATATGCACAAGCGTTTAAGGAGTTCCAAGGTTGCTCTTATTGAACAAATTCAAACTCTGTCGAAATCATGACACGTATCTACTTTACTGGACAGATACTAATGACCCACAATCATCTGGAAAATCTGGCTGTTCTTCCTAGAAGGAGAATTCTGCATAGTCTTTTCTTTCCCTATGGCTAAAAGAATGCATTTAGAAAGTGACTTAATAGGATTAGAGTACAGTAGGATGTCCAAGACTTTTTAGTAAGACCAAAATACTAAGTAAATGAAACAATGGCTTTGGCCTTATAAGCAACACTCATGCCAGTTTACACATAATAGAATCTTCCTATCAAGCTGTTCATTCTTCTTAATTATTATTGATTCTCATGCTTAAGAGAAACTAGTTCCTCTTTATTTCCTGCTTTTTCTGCTCTTAAATAACTATGTCATAATGTTGTGATCATTAGCTCAGAAATAAGGCATGATATCTGTTTAACAAACTACTTGAGAAATATTACTTTGCAGATTCTACATAAAAAAAATTAAAAGACAAGTAGAAAGTTAACTAAAAACATATTACCACCCTCTTTAGCTAAAACTAATTTCCCTTGAAATTTGCTAAAGGGAATATACTTACACTAAATAACCTTTCCCAATTACTCAGCCACACCCTTTATCATCTTAGGGAAATTAATAGTCATCCTTTCTGAGTTATCTCAAGTGTTCCCCTATCTGTGAAGCCTTCCTTGACCCTCCCTTGATGCAACACTCCTTTATACTCGGAGACACTACTGTTCTAATGCATAAGTTTCTATTGAGGCCCTTTTAAATATGTGTTTAGGTCATTTGCTTATAAAACATTGCCTATCACACCTAATGTCCTAAGACTGTGTAACAAACTCAATAATACAGTGGCACAGAACAATAAGCGTTTATTTTACTCATAGGTCTCTGGGTCAGGTAGGTACTATTATAAGTATTCTATGTGTTATTCAGGCTAGTAGCTGATGACATGAACCTCTTTTTAAAGCAATGGCATGACAAAGCCATAAAAGAGAAAGCAGAATTATATGAGTCCTCTTAATAAGCCTAAGCCAAAATTGGTACACTTGTTCTGCTCATATATGATCTGTCAAAGCAAGTCCCAAAGCCAAAGCATAAGAAAGTTCACTTCATCCTTTATAAGGCCATAATAAAAAGATAGATTCAGAGAGGAATGAAAATACTGAGGCATATAATTTGATCTACCATAATGTCTGGAACAGCAATGTCACATACTTAATAGAGATTTGTTGGAAGAATGAATGAATAAAACCAAAAATATTAAGAATAAACCCAAATAAGTAAAAATAAAATATGCCTTTAAAATATGCCTGTATTTAAATTCCTTTTTATTAAACCTTGAATATCCATTTAGCCTTTACTCTTAAGTGCTTATATTTATTCCCTATTACTGCTATAATAAATTACCACTAATTTAGTAGCTGTTATGTTTTGGATATGAGGTGCTCCCCCAAATCTCCTTTGTTAATGCAGGAATATTCAGAGATGAAATGACTGAATTTTGAGAGCTATAACCTAATCAGTTCATCCTAATTCAAATGGGATAACTGGGTGGTAACTGTAGGAAGGTGGGACATAGGTGGAAGAGGTGAGTCACTGAGGACATGCTCTGGAAAGATTCATCTTCTCCATGGCCTCTCCCTCCCGCCCGACTCTCTCTGCTTCTCAGCTGCCATGATCTAAGTAACTGTCCTCTGTGCTGACATTCCACCATGATGTTCTGCCTTATCTCAGGTTCAAAGCAATGGAGCCAACTAACCATGGACTCAACTCTGAAACTGTGAGCCCAAAATAAACTTCCTCCTCTAAGTTATACTTTTTAGATATGTTGGTCATGACAACATAAAGGTGACTAACACAGAAATTTCAAAAACACAAATTTATTATCTTCCAGTTGTGGATGTCAGAAGTCTGAATATGTCTAACTAGGCTAGAATCAAAGTGTTGGCAGGACCAAATTCCTTTTGAAGACTCTGGAAGAATGTCCATTTTCTTGACTTTTTCAACTTCTAAAGGTTGTACACACTCTTTTGTTTCATGGCCCCCTTCTATCTAATGGTCAGTCAAGTCTCTCTATGTCACATCACTCTGATATTCTCTGACTTCCTTTTCCACATTTTTAAAAGATTCTTGTGATTATACTGGGCCTATAAGATAATTCAGGATAATCTCTCTATTCTAAATTGAGCTAATTAACAACATTCATTCCATCTATGACTTTAATTTCCCTTTGCCATAACCTAACGTTTCCTCAGGTCCATGGAGTAGAACATGGATAATGTAAGGAGGGGGCACTTTCTGTTTGACACATGGCTATGTGTATTCTGATAGGAAAAACATAGATTTAGGGAATATTTCTAGTTTGAGTCCTACAACTAACCAGAAATAACAAATTGAACAAATTCCCTATAATTTCAATTACTTCTTGTGAAATGAGAAAGGTGTCCTAGTTGATCTCTAGGGCACTTTTAAACTCAAATCCTCTCAATTTGGTGAATATGGTATATCTCATTAAACTTTAGAGTTAGAAGAGATTAAAGCCTTAATTTATCATCATAGAAACAAAAATTCAGGTCAAAGTCTTGCAATGTTATTGGAACACAAAGGCTTATCATTAATTCTCTGTGTGGTTGTAGGGCCTTTGTGAAAGAGTTGAGATCTGAGCTCATAGACCCCTGGAGTAAGGACACAGACACTCTGGGCTTGGGAGACACATGTAGTGGACCCAGGGAGTGAAGGGAAAGCCCGTGTAGGATGGGCTGTGTAAAGAATGGAGAGAAACCCCAAAGGTTGGAAATACAGAATAAGGTCAGACTCTAGGGCATTCAGTGGAAAAAGAAGATGAAATGGTTGATTTTTTCATTAATCAAAAGAAAGTCATGATAAGTTTTGTGTGTCTTATGAAGATAATGCAGGAATAATGAAAGATGCAGGGATAATGAAAGAGGTTATTTTTAGCTGTTTTATTCTCTTTAATAAATATTCTAGCTAGTAGTGTTTTGTTAAACTAGCTTATTAGATGCCCCACATCAAATTTTCCTAAGGATCTGCAAAGTAAAATATATATATCTTAATTATATATAATTAATTATTAATATATATTA
Source organism: Urocitellus parryii (assembly GCF_045843805.1). Taxonomy (NCBI): domain Eukaryota; kingdom Metazoa; phylum Chordata; class Mammalia; order Rodentia; family Sciuridae; genus Urocitellus; species Urocitellus parryii. Next base: position 82,605,540 of record NC_135540.1, read on the forward strand.
TATATAATTAATTATATAATATATATAGATATATATAAAAGCCTCTCTTGATCTAAGCTCAACAGTGGTCTTCATATGTAAAAACTAGCTATTTATTTAGAATAAACATATTTTAAGTGAATCTTTTTAAAATATAATTATTTAAACTGAGTAAGGCCACCCATGTAGATGGAGTTTAGAGAATTATTTCAGCTTTCAACTCAAAAGTATATTCAGTCCCATTCTAAGTAAGCTCTTGCTTTACTTATCTACTCCTCCTTAGTAAAAAGTCTTTTAGTGAAATTCGATAGGCTATGTTAAATCTGTTTTTCAATAATTAGAGTCCAAAACCCTGGGGCCTACTAGTGCTACTTCATTTCTTGTCTTGAGTGGTGGGAATGTGTCATTGTCATTGAATTTCTCACTTTTGTCTATCTATCTTAGATATCTAAGACAGGACTCTCCCTGTCCCTTTGTGTCTGCTCTCTTGAAGTTATGAGATACTTTTCCACTGGATATCCAAGTACAATTCACTGTGAAGTCCATCAGAGTATTCTTGAGACAAACCACCTGGATTCAAGCCTATCTCCACCATTGTGCACTACCAAGCAACTTAACCACCACATGTCCTAATTTTTTTCACTATAAAATGGGGACAAAAATAGTGTACACTTCAAAATGTTGCTAAAAGCATCAGAGGAGTTAATACCTGTTAGGCACTTAGAAACCAGGCACCATGGAGTCTTTATCAAATAATTCAGATTACCAGATATGTGAAAAGAAAATCTACTGACTTGCCCAAGTCCCTATTGTAGGTTTTTGTGTTACTTGGACCAGAACCTAATGATTTGATACAAGTGACCACATAAGACTTTATTTTCATCATTCCTCTCTCTACTCCCTCTGCCCAACTTTGCACCTCCAGGAACATGCCCTAAGCACCCTGTTAACTCTCCCAATTATCCTCAAAGTCACACAGTTAACCTTCAACATCACATAATCCAGAAAGGTTTTCCTAACTCTTATTTGACACCTTGTGCTATAATTGTCTCTTTACCTATATGTTTCTCTTATTAGAGCCTTCTTCAAGTAAGCTATAGGTATTTCTTCATTTATTTTCCATGTCTGCCACAGCAACTGGCATTAACACAATTATCAGAGTTCTTAAACTTGGCAGAAATTGTTCATGTTTTATACCTCAGGACTATTATACTCAGCATTTAAACTGCCTCAGTCATGGGAAGAGCTAAAATATTACTTTTCTCTGTGCAGCATTTTTTAATTTCTTATTTGTCTTGAATAATATGAAACGCTGCAATTCCCCTGTAATGCCTCTGAACTGAGTTATTAAATAAATGACTCCAGCCCTGGGCAGCAGTGGGCCATGACGTGCAGCTATTTGCACTCACAATGCAAATTCAGCTGGATGGATGAGCCTGGCACCGTACATCCTCATTGGGACGTTCGTTAGCCTCACTTTACAGCTGTCAGAAATGATATCTGTTACTCAACCGAGACCCAGACCCTGAGAAAGGATTCTAAAACAACTGATGATAAAACATGGAAAATTATTTGAGAAAGAGCAAACCTATTTGAAAAGCTGACAAGCCCAATTCACTGTGGGGTGGGGAGACCAGCACAATCTTAAAGGATTAAAATGTAATAATAAAAATAATAATTACAGATTAGAGTCAAAGGATATGATGCATTCAACCTTACCTAAAAGTGTTCTATGACAATATATTACACTAGTCCCCAAACCAATACCTTTATTTCTAAGCCTGTACCTTATTCCTGAGAGTTACTTAAGTATATAAACCTCACTGCACTCATTATGCTCCTCAGGTGTTCTGTGTTTCAATGCTAAGGGGAATAAGAGCGGCATAGTTGCTCACATATACATTCCATATAATTTAGGGGCTTGGAATAAAGAAGAGGTGAAGGCCTCATAGAACAGAAGCTGTCACTGTTGCTTAGCAGCCCTGTAACACCTCTCCATCCTTGGACCTCCTAAACAATTTTTATCTCCATGTTACAAAATCCATCTCTTAGCCGTGTTATCTTTCTCATCACTTGTGTCTCCTCCACTCTACAATTTTGGTACAGTTGAGAACATGCTTCTTTATTTCTCCAGCACAGGGCTTGAAGTATTATTGTACATTGATTTGCTTTGAATAGCAGTTTTTAAAACCTTGAATAAATTATTGTTCAAAGCAGAAAAAAATGATAATGATGCCAGATTGGCAACCCATGTGTCCACAGTTCTTCATCCCTCAGGATACCCCAAAGACTTTATTTATAGTGTTAAATATGAAAGAAGGGTTCCCCTATCATCTGGTGAATTGAATGTCAACTTTGATAGTCCTGTTCGCAGAAAGAATCTTGCCAACAATTTAGAAATCCTTAGTAATTCCCAAGTACTTCTGTACTCTGAGATGTTTAGATTCATATTTGGATTCACCTTCAACACATAATATCATTTCCATTGTAGCCAAACTCAACAGGTATTTTGATAATATATTCATAGTCTCTTTAAAGAAATCTCAATATGTCAGGGAGGCAGGGAGTATCTTTAAGAATGAGTAGGCTTATAGCATTTTGGTGCAATGTTTCCTGAACAGCAACTGACCTGAAATATCTCCACATGGATTATATGCGACCTTTAACAAGACTTTTCTCAAGAAAATGGCACCCCCAAAACACATACATGTGTGAGGACACACACACTACTCACACACAAAACACTGTTTTTAATAGCCAAGGGCACTTTGGCACAATGTGGGGCGGTGGTTGTCAACATAAACAGATGGTCAAAGAAGTGGGCAAACACATCCTGTGAACTAGTTCCATAAATGAAGTTTTTTTTTTATTTCATTCTAAATGCCATACTTACTTAACCAGCTTTCAGACAAGATGATACATGTAGCCAGTTGGAAAGAGTTCCCTGCCAGGCTTCTGTGTTTTTATGACAAAATTAAAAGTCCACAGATGGAATAACTCAAAGCTAATTCTTACAGAGTTTGTTTAGTTAGAATGGGGAGGAAAAAAAAAAGAATACCATATTGCTTCAAATTAAAGCCACATCTACAAAATGAGAGATTTTTAATTGGTGAGGAAAAACATAGGAACAGTGTGTGTGTGTGTGTGTGTGTGTGTGTGTGTGTGTGTATGTATATATCATGTCTGGGTCTTAAATGAGTGGAATTATTTATCCATTAAAATAGCAACTTCCCCCAAATAGTTTGAGGATCATCTAGGAAATTCCCCATTCCAAACTCAACTCTTAAACATCTCAGGAGCCTTTCAACTAGTGCTTTGCAACATATCACAGTTTGCCACTTTGGCTGCCTTCTAAAGATAGACAATCAAGAAAGACTCTTGTGTGTGTTATGGGAAGAAAGCTGCTGTGTAAGAGGAAATGGAGAGTAGACCAGCTGCCTAGGTATTGTATGGTCTGTGAAAGATTTGTGACTTCGTCAGAATATTTAACTGTTTTCTGTTATCATTTAGAAAATGATATAGAACTGATGTTTTGTCAAACACAGTGACCCATGTATAAAGCATGAAATGAGCATAATACTACCTACCAGAGAAAAATAAAAAATCTTCTACAGCAACCCAATTGAATGAAATGTGTTACCCAATCTTCCAATTTAAAAAAAAAAAAATCAGGAATGTAAAACTGAATTACAAAAACTAAACTTTATGAAGAAATTTCATCTATAGTTCTTTCAATGCAGTAAACACCCATTCATAAATCCCAAATTTATAAAAATGAAAAGTAAGCCAGGCACAGTGACACACACCTGCAACTCCAGCAGCTCAGGAGGCGGAGGCAGGAGAATCAAGAGTTCAAAGCCAGACTCAGCAACTTAATGAAGTCCTAAGCAACTTAGTGAGACCCTGTATCTAAATAAAATATAAAAAGGGCTGGGGATGTGGCTCTGTGGGTAAGTGCCTCTGGGTTAAAAGAGAGAGAGAAGGGGGGGGGGTAATTAATGCTACAAAATTTTGGGGAAAAGTTTTTTGAGTTTTTATTTTTTAGCTGTTGTTTTGTTTGTGCCAATTAACTAATATGACTTGACATAATTAACTTGCTAGTTTCAGGTAAATCTAAGTGTCTATATTATATACAGGAAGCAAATTTATATATATAAGTTTCTATTTCTCTGCTAAAAATATATGTACTTATTTCCACAAAAGAAATATTTCACTGCCAAAATTGGGGGTGGGGGAGAATATTTCTTAACATAACACTATGTACAACATTTGCTAAGAAACAGCTGGTCTTTTTGCAGAATTTCACTTGCTCTCCCAGTCTCACAGAACCTGAGCAAGCTCTAAGAAACACATAAATCAAGACCCTAAAGAAATTCATAGATCTCTTTTTTCTATCTAGCATCCAGAAATTCAAGCCAGAGAGGGGTCCTAAAATGTTTTGTACTCACAGAGAGCTGAATGAAAAGAACAAACTAAATTGGAAAGTATTACTCATGGAACTGTTCACTTGTGATTTCAGTTTGCTTGAGGAGAAATTTCCCTGCTTGCTATTTATTTCCCATTTTCTATATCTTTAATTTTGGGAATTCGTTTTAGTGACTTCTTTTGTTTCTTGTAGACTATTTCTTTCAAGAATTCCAGGCAGCCTCATTGTGACTTTGGGCATATTTTTTAAAGTTCCTTATCATTGGAAAAGGGTTGTTGGAAGAAATTATATTTTCTTTCATCAATTATAGGTTTATATCAATCAACAATTAACTTGAAAAAATACTTTTTGCAAACATCAAAGCCACCATGACAACAAATGACATTCCACTGAGAAGTAACAAATCTGCCAAATAATGGAGCTATGTGTGAACACATTTGAAACACAGAAGTTTTTGTGCTGTGGCCTTTCAAAGAGCAAAATGTTTAAATATACATTGTATATTTTAATAAAAAGATGAAAACACACAAAAGGATGGCAGCCATAGTAGAATGATTCAAAATAAAAAACAGGCAACAATATTATAATTATGTACTTCTTCAGAATATTAGAACAAATGATAAGACAGCAGAAATTTCCTATTTCTGCAACAGTCAGAATTTCATTTTTATAGAGAAAAATGTTTTTCCAAAATGTTAATTGTCAATAGATGGAGGTTCAGGAAATATTCCCTTGATTAGTTATGTTTGAGAAATACTAAGTTAAAGAGGTTTGTGAATTTTAGGACTTCTTAAATATGCTAATGTGCAAAACAAATCTCTCAGAATGAGTTTCTATTTTGTGAGACATCAGTGTCCCATAGAAGTCATTGAAAAATGGTAGCTATTACTACTGTGTCTTTTCAGAATCCTCTACTTGGATAGTAAGCACTTAAAAATACTGAAGTTTAGATAGTTCCTCTCAAAGAATCTGTTTCTTGTCTTTTAGATCCCTGAAGTTGTATGCAATGCTAAAACAAACGTTTTTCCCCAGGGTGACATGATGTATAAAGAGAAGGTAGGGGAGAGAGTAAAAGTTATATTATATACCTAGCAATCACCTTAAAGAGTTGATATTTTACAGCAATTAGTTTTCTTCAGAAAGAGACCACTCATGTGTTGCTTGAGATATTGCTAGGATCTTTGCAGTTGTTTTCATGAACTTCAAATTCTGGGGAAAATGTTACAGCCAAAATTGGACCCCAGAAAAGTACTTTTCAATACTATGTCTAGATAATTCCAGTAAAGACATCCTAGAATAAAGGCACCATGAAGTCAGGGACTTTTTACACCACTGTTACCTCAGTTAAAAACAGCCTTGTCGCACAGTAGTAGCTCAATAAATGTTTGCTGAATCATTGATTAGACAAGTGAATTCAAAATATTTAATAAAATATTAGAGTATAGAATGGCAGTTTATAATCAACTCAAAATTTTATTTATGTAAATTGGATAATAGAGAAATTATTTAGCTTCTGCCTACATAGAGTTATTATTGGCCACCATTACTTAGAAGCATTTTATTATTCTTCCATGTGTAAATGTATCCATTAGAATGATAAGTGAAATGCTCATTAGTCAACCTAAATAATAAAAGCGGTAGAGGTTAGGTCACTCAAAGCCTGACCTTTCCACACATTTTGCTTAAAAAAAAAAAAGAAAAGAAAAAACACTTTCCTCCCTAATCTTCACTCTTTGTTCCTATGGTTAATTGGGGTACACAATTTCCCTTTTAACTTTCCCAAATATTGCTGAATGTTTTCAGTAAATGTCACTGTAAATTGAAAGCTACATTAACATGGTAGATGTGTTTCCTTTTCTGATCACATGTAATGAACTTAGTCCTTGCTCTGTGCTTCCCCTATTAGTATTGACTTTCCAAGTGGATAATGGGAGGTAGAAAAAAAAACTCATTTAAGCACTCTCACCCTTTGGCCTGACCAGGATCTTAATTGTTGCCATGAATACACAATAGAGATTTTTTAATACCTTAAAAATAAACATTTCTGCCACTACTCTGATTGCACTGTGCCCTCGTTATCCCTGTACTTAATATTGCAGAAATGATGAATTTAGCATGCTAGTGAAGCAAGGAAAAAAGCAATGGGTTTGTAACTACTAATTTCATTCACCCATAGAACAATCCCTGCACCCAACAGTTACTATTTGAGACTCTGGTAAGTCATTTAATTTCTCTGACCCTTGGTTTTGTCTCTATAATTGAGATATTATCTAACTCATAGAATTTCTTAAGAGGATTAATTTAGAAAACACATGAAATGACTTCACTGAAGATATATCTAAGATTTTTTCACTTAGATACTTTGTGTGAACTATGTAGAAAAATTATGAGAATATAACTAGATGCATCTTAACAGAAGTACATGTTTTAAAAAATGAATCTTATACTAGCCACAGATTAAAGTGGCCAAACCACTTAAACATCAACATCAATCTCCCATTTTAGTGTAAAATTAGCATCATCATAAGTTTATCTTTCTTTAAAAAGTAGGCAAAACATGAAGGCATGGGGACAGCAGCAGGTTCTACAAGGTCAGAGACTAATAAACTACAAGACTGTTAACCAAGAAACTTATGTATTATGCACCCCTGGAATGAAATTCCCTTTAATGGAAACCACCTTATGGTCTCTCGGTCTTCCTTTCTGTTTACTTTAGTCAATCACAACCACAGTGTATATGTAATTTCTTCCTTGAACTTTTTAAGGAGTAGAGGAAAGTTTCTCAGAACTCGCTTAAGCTTCTACTTCAAACCTTGGAGGCATGAGCACAGGGTTCCCCATGCAGCTCCATGGCACTACCTGGCCTTAGCTTAGTCAATTTAGGGCTCAGGATGTGAGCAGTAATGGTTGCCTCCCTGACCACTACATCTCTGCTTTTTTATATGAGAAAGATGAAGACTGAGGACAAAAGATGTTGCCAAAGACTGAGGACCAGAGATGTTGGCTACTCTAAGATCACAGACAAAACTGGGACTCAATGGCAGACAGCAGATTATATAAACTATAAATTTGTGAACTCATATGATATTTTGCACTTTAGAGAAAACATGTGCTCCATATATTTTTCTTTGCCATACTTTCAGTTCCTTCTATTAGTATAACACACTTCATTTTTTAAAGGATGGAATTTTTAAAAAATTTATTTCTTTACCGTGAGAACAATTTGGAAACACAGAGAGGAAGAAATAAACCAAATCTAAAAAAAAGCCCCATGAACCATTACAGGCAAAAAATGTCCATGAACACTTGCAACTCCTGGGCAACCCAGCCCATGCCCTTAGTGCATGCCCTTGCCCTTGCCATTGACTCTTACCATAACCTGCAAAATGTAATATAAAGGCAATATGCAAGCACAGGGAAAACTGATGGGAAATTCTGTAACTCCCCCTTGTTTCTACTTTTAGTCCAGCCCCTAGCAATTGTTTCTCTATAAATTTTAACACCCTACATTAAGAGTTTGCTGTTTCTATCTCTAGAGTTGGTCCACATTCTCCCTTGTAGGTGCATTCCTTGCTTTATCCTAAAAGCTTCGATTACTCTCAAGATAGCCCACATTTTCTTTTGAATGTACTTCTGCTTTCCTAAGTAAACCTTTGTCTCTGATGAGTGCTGAAATTATTTATCATACAATAAACCAAGAATCCTGCGTATCCTGAGTCAGGTTACCTCTCTAGGAACTCGTGGGACCTCTGATGACAACCTGATGCAATGAACTCCATTCTTTCACTTACAACAGGTTTACTTGAAAAATATATACAAACTCAGAATTACCACAAAATACCTTTGTCATCTTTTATGTGAAAATAAGATGCACTTGGTGTGGCATTTGCCCTGTTTTCCTGCTTGCAAGAGGGCCTAAAAAACATTTTATTACATTTCCTTAGGAGGCATCACTTCATCATGACATCTCAGTATTCCCTCTTATTCTCCTGCCTTACTAAAAGGCCCTGAAGAGCTAGTCTAACATTAAACCAAACAAGAAATAGTAAAAGAGAACTTATGAAATTGTTCTGTGATGATAAATAGTAAAAGATAACTTATGAAATTGTTCTGTGATGATATTTTGAAAACTATTTGTGTGTGTGTATGTGTGTGTGTGAGTGTGTGTGTGTTTGCATGTCTGTGTGTGTTCATGGACTACCTCTGATGGATAACGCCCTTCACTAGTACTTTTAAAAAATGGTGAATAATATAACAAATGTAAATATACTTCAAAGTACATATTCTTGGATCACTGCCTTAAAATTGCTTTACTATATCTTATTTTTAATATTCAGAATTCAGGCATGGAAAAGAGTAGCTAAGCAATTTTCTCAATGTCAAACTCTAGAATTTTCCCCCTTCTATGCAATTACTAGAGACTACTGCTACTTGTATTTCTGTACCAAAATAACTCTAAAACCAAAAAAAATGTCAAATAATTCAAAAATCCTATACTCTTTAAAATCATTAAATAAATATCATGAGTATTCAACTTTGTTTGAATTATCACATCATGTCACATCATGCATCTATGTGAAAACCCCTTCAGTAGCTTTCACTTGCATTTAGAGTAAAATCATAATGTCAAGACAATTAGGAGAATACAAGATCCAACCCCTTGCTGGGCATGGTAGCAAACTGCCTGTAATTCCAGCATTCCTGAGGCTCAAGCAGGAGGATCAAGGGTTCAAAGCCAGCCTCAACAAAAGTGAGGCACTAAGCAACTCAGTAAGACCCTGTCTCTAAATAAAATAAAATACAAAAAGGGCTGGGGATGTGGCTCAGTAGCTGAGTTCAATCTCTAGTACAAAAAAAAAAAAAAAAACAAAAAAAAAACAAAAAAAAAAACAAAAAGCAAAAACCAACCCCTCCTCTTCTCTTTCCCATTCCCCTACTCTCCTACTCTTTTTCTTGCTCTCTAGGTTCCAGTCCCATTGGCCATTTTTCCACTTTGGAAATTCTCCTAGGTCTTCCCTGCCTTAGGGCTTTTATGCACAATTTTCTCTCTTCTAGAATTCTCTTTCTTCCAATTTTTGCACAGCAGTTTTGCCCTCCACACCTAGGATAAATGTCAAATCAGAAAGATCTTTCTTACCTTTCATCTAAAGTAGACCTCAGTCTCAAATTACCACCAAAATTGTTCTCTCACAGCACCAAACTTTTTTTATAGCACTTTTCATAAAGTATGTGTGTTCTTGTGTGTGTACGTGTATTGTGCATCTTCCTCACTAGACTTAAGTTCCATGAAAATGGGAACCATTCTTCTGCTGCATAAAATTATTCACTTAGTACCTAGCACACTACACAAACACATAGTGAGCCATAAGTAAATATTGGATGAACAGAAGTTTCTTTGATCTATGATAATACTTCCTGACATACTTCTCCAGAATATTGGAGGCTGGTCATCATTTGAATTATTCTATAAGATTTTTATCAAATATTCAAGAGGATTATTACAAAATATCTCATATCTGACTTAGTAATACTTATATCTGTGAAGAAGTTAAATATCCTAAATTTAACATCATGATGTTTCTCCAAACCACACTATTAGTAAATATTATTTGCCAATTCCTTAAATCATATTTCAGATTCATACCACCTATTTTGCAAATGAAAAATATATAGGATTCAAGCACATGCCTTACCATTAAAACAGGAGATGACTAAGGGGAAAACAAAAAAGATGTTAGACTTCAGTGTAACAGTTTAACATCTGGGTCACAGCAGCTGGCAAAGGAGGGTTAAACTTTGTTATGATTATTAGGAAATAATACTAAATGTTAAAAATTGTGTTGCTGCATTTGTTTCTAGTTTTGCTCAAATTATTTTTCACTTTCAACTCAGATGCTGAAAACATTTCCCATGTATAAAGACAATCAAATCAGACTAGATGAGAAATATCTCCAAAAATTATCAATTCCCTTGCACAATATTAATGTTTACCTCTCTGCAAAGTTTTTATATAGTGATTTATACAGTTATTATGAAACTTGATCCCAAGTATGATAAGGAAAGTAACAAACTTTTCCTCTTATTTGAGAGAAATTATCTTTCCCAGGAAGTCAAACTGCCTATAAGACGTATTTTACTTCAAAGGAACAATTTTCTACCAAGAAGACACATCCTAAACTCTCAGATTACAATACTATAATCTAATATTATTACTAAAAGTATAAAAGCATCATGGGATACAAAACAGAATTGGGCTTGGTGCTAACTCGATTATGTGATCTTCATAACAGTATTCAAATTTTATAATTCCCAAAAAATATTTTTTTAAAATTCTATCTATCTTTGAGGCAACAATCTAATTTCTTTCCTGAAAAAAAAAGAGATTCAAATGAATATTTAATGGGTCTTGAAGACATCTATTAATAAAGGAAGAAACTCCCACTCTTGGAAATAGCAAAACATAACAGAATACCAGGTAGTACTTGTAATAATAGTTTTATCTAAAATAAAAGTATAATATCTTGTCCTTGGAACATTTATGGAAAATAAAAGCATTGCCTGCCCAGATGACTTTCTGAGCTTTGTAAGTTTCCCAAGTGATATCTAATTTGGGATATTGCTTAAATATCATTAAAAGGTATACGTGCACATGATGGTTAGTTTTGTAGTCAACTTTGAATGTTTGGACAAACATTGTGCTGAATGTTTCTGTGAAGGTGCTTTTTGGATGAGATTAACATTTAAATAGGTGGACTGTGAGTAATGCAGATTACTCTTCATGGTATGGGTAGACCTCATCCAATCAGTTGAAGCAAACCGCCTACAGACTCAAAAGTATACCTCTTTCCTCAAAGAACACCTCTTTCCTCAGTTTCCAGCCTGCTCGTCTTTCCTCTCAGATTTTGGAGTCACCACAATTCCACAACTGCATGAGTCAATTTCTTAAATAATCTTCTCTCTATATTGATTCTGTTTCTTGGGAGAACTCTGATTAAAACATGCACACATAAACACTGAACTATGACCATCTAATTTAGATTTACTTCTATAACCGATTTTTAGACATTATCTCCATATTACTTATGTCAGTTCAACTTCACAAAGACTTAGGTTGAAACCAAAAGACTCTGGAAAACTGTGTTCATATTTACTTATGAACTAATTGGTGAGACAAGACTTTCTTACCTGATTTCTTTTCAATTATTCTGTCAATTACTGTGCTCATAGACCTATTCTATCCAAAGACAAATGGCTACTGAACCCTGTAAGGAAAGAATTGTAAATAGGTAGGTCTGTAGTGAGAACATTTTCCTTCTAGTACCTGATTTCATTATTGCAGCCAGAGCAGCTGCAATTAAGAAAAAGGACAGTCCTAGCACTCAGTGAGAGCCTTATAAATAGTTTCTATTGTCAGGCAAAACACCTTTGGCTGGATTCATGTAAACTCACATTACATTAGCTGTAACAAAAGGAGTGAGAGAAAAATAATTGTAAGAGAGAGGAATAACAGTGGGGATGATTTTTTTTTTTTTTTTTTACAGCGGTTACCTCTGAAAAAGCTCTATGCACAGTCTATTGAGCATTGTAGCCAGAACTCCCAGCTTCAAGGTCTCCATGTCACAGATGGTTTATCAGGAGAAAAATGATAATGTCTGAAAACTGCATGGATTTTTATTGTTAATGGGGGCAAGAAAAAGAACAGACTGATATACTAAGAATAATGAAAACATCATTCTCCTTATTATACAGTAAAATCACAGATGAAACAAACTGTTAACTTTAGGTACAATGCTTGTTGAAATAAGGTTTATGATTTTGAGGACAAAGGAAGAAGGAGACTTACCTCATCCCCATGACTCTCTGCATCTGTGATTTCCAAAGCTACTTGATTAATTTCAGGTGTCATTTTCCAGGAACAAGAAAGGACAGGATAACTGGGAAATTTCTCTTATTGCCTTGTGATGTACACACTCAACCATCTTTGGTTATTATTTTCTGCTAGAAGAAATATACCAGCCAAGAACATTATATAGTTGGGGACATAAGTTATTTGCCAAAAAGTACTTACAATGAGCATGCCTGAGATAAAAATGTCCATTTCCTTGGGGGTCTTTTGGGCTCATATTTCTTTAAAACTGACCATAGTCAAGAATTTTTGATGTGGTGTTTATGTTCAGAAACAAGCAACAAACAGTTACAGCATACCCTACAAGGGCAAGTTGTGATTCCTCAGATACTTAGAGGTTCATCTGCCAGGAATTAGTGCTTTAAGAAAAAAAAAAAAAAGGGTTTCCCTTTTCTTTCAAGAAGAATCTATTTATATTAATTTAATAGAAAGGGGAACATTTCACTCGTCTAAATATTCTTCACATGATCAGGAGAAAACAGAGACAATAGATATTTCCTTTTGTATATTATTTGCATTGGGATAAAAGTCAATTTCAGCTCTTTTGTCTGTTTGAGTTCCTGGATATCTTCTGCCTTTGTGTAAATTATCATACACATTGTTTGCATGGTGGCTAATGTAATTTCCCCTTATTTAGCATTCACAGATGTTTTACACCATCTTTGTTAAAATATATCTTGATTTATGTCATACTTGATGTTTCAAAGAAAGGAAGCAACTGCTAAATGAGCTGATGTATCCAGTTACAACTCAGTCATGATGATTTTCATCCTAAATCAGTCTAGAGTTTTAAAACACAAACATTTCCTTTCCTTTCTCTGACTTATATGTAACCATGGACTATGCATCCTAAGGAAAAGAAGCAAGGAACAAACTTTATACTGTCTACCTGAGATTTTAATTATACTATTCCCAGTGATCCACAAACTAGATCCTTTACATGTACTTGGAAAGATGTGGGTACCAAGGAGTGTATACAAAATCTCAAAATCATATTCTATCTAATCTCCAAGGATTGTTAGAGCTTCCCTAAATTTCTAAGAACCTATTCTTCATACAGTTTTATGTATTTGTGACACCTGAGTAAATGCTGAGCCAAGATCAGAAATGGCAAGAGATGCATACACAAGAACCCAGGACTGAATGGAGAGGGCCATGAATGGGGACTCCTGGCCCCCTGAATGTCTTAGACCTCCTGAACCCTCCTATCTCTTCTAGATGCTTGGCCCCAGGAGACCAGTTTCAGTGTAACTCAAAGGCATCACTGCCATTACCAATTCATTAAATTTCAGTGTTTTTTTCTAGCTCCAGGGCCAGTCTAGGCATCAAAGCCCTGCAAAATCACACTGAATTTATAAATTACATAGCTCATATTATTCCAACTAAAAGTAACGAAACTTATCTTCTCACTGTCCTGGGAACATGCCTTACTAATGCTCACTTCTTTGCCTTTGTATGTTCTTCTTTCCTCCCATACTTGAACACCTTTTCCTACTTTCGGCATATTCTCAGTGGTTCCATTACTATCTCAAGCTCTCATCTTCTGTGAAGTTTTCCCAAATGAATTCAGCCTATGGTGACTGCTCCCTTTCCAAACACCTGGAGACTTTATTTTCTGTTTTGTTTATCTGAGTTCTTAATCACATATGCAATGATTAACTAGATAAATATTTATTGAACAACTATTATGCACCAGGCACTGTTTTATGTCTTGAGAGGAAATGGAGAACAAGACAGACAAGAATCCCATGGAGATTAACAATCTACCCTGTTTTAATACAACTCATATGTGTTTATCTCTTTCCCAGTGAGATTGTAAAAGCTGATACAGGCCAAGGAGTACCATATGGCCCTTTTATTTGCTCCTGTAGAGTTTGGTTCAATTCACAGTTATTTGAACGATTGGAGATGCAATGTGGCAGATCATAGTTCCTTGTATTGTTCACACTTTTTGTTCCATTCTCCCCACAACACTTTCCCCTTCCATTTTCATCTAACTTGCCTTAAAAATACAAATACATTATTTTGTTTCTTATTGGAAAAACCAATTATTTCTGCCAAACACTGAGCTTTCTTTTCTGTACCTCAGTGTTCTCAGCTATAAAATTGAACAAGATCACCTCTGATATCCCTTCTCAATTTATTAGCTGATTGTTTTCTCTGTGATTATTCCAAAACTGCCCAACTAATTCTGATGTATGTTTTTTAATTTCAAGAATTAAAAGCAAAGTATTTTCTCTTTTGCTTTTTGCACATATCAAATACTCTTCCTGGATTATTAATTGAATACAACATTACAATAAAAAGTTTAATAAATTTTAACTAGTAATGAAGTTGATGACTGTGGTTGCATTAGCTCACATGCTTGAGATTTATCAACACTTAAGAATTTATTTGGTCTGAGACAGACATTAATTGATGTCCCTGCCTGGGCATTTGGGATGGAGATAGTTTAAAAGTCTCTTTTTACAAGCCATGTAAATATTGGACTTTTAACTCCCTACTTTGAAAATCTTTTCAAATGTCTGCCCCATAAAATCTTCTATTGACACCTCACCAAACTACCTGAAGATGAAACCTGCGGATTATGCTGACTACCTCTTCCTCTCTACCCCACACTCATGCACTGCAAGAATTATGGCCATTTAACTTCAGATGATTAGGCACTACAACCTGGCCACATTGTTTTCAAATCCTGTCACCTCCATTGCCATCAGTAGGCCCAGTTATAATGGGGAAAGCCACCACTGAAATTCTAAGTGACATTGGTATCCCTCTCACAGTACAGTCTTAGTCCTCTAATGGGACATAGTTTACTAGTGGGTTTTCCAGTCTTACCTAAAAAATCTGCTCAAACATGCTTGCTTCTCCAAACATTTTCATTTCTAAGGAAGGATGACAGTTAGAGCTATCTGCCTAGTTTGTCTAGAGGAAGCAGGTCTTCATTTCCAGTAGTGTCTAAGTGGTCTACCACAGCAATCTGCTCATCACTTGACTAAGATTATGATTCTAATAAGTGGTAAACTGGGACCAGAACTGAGTTAGGCAGTCAGGTTCAGAACTTGTGCCTTTGCCACTACTGAGAATACCTGAGAAGAAATGAAATACAAGGCACAGTCACATAATGACTTTAATCCTAGAGTTAGGAGGTGAGAAAAGCCAGGAATTATTGTTCACTGGTATGTATGAAGACTTGTCGAGAGAAGGGGAAAGCACATGGATAGCTTAAAAAGCTGCTCCAAGCAATCCTGATGACCTCTGTCCCTGCCACAGTGGGAAATCCTTCATCTAGATGGAGAAAGATGGTGTCAAGGAAACATTCTTGAAAATAAGCTTTGAGTGTTGTTGATTGTCATCATGTGTTTGAATGAAAGTCAACCAGAGACTCAGAATGTAAATAGCAATGTGGTACCCCATAGGAATGTATTTAAAGTATGTGACTAAACTTCCAAATATATTGAGGTAACATTGTTTTTCCCCCTAAAAAAAGGTTGATATGAAATTTTATAACACAACTAAGGGTCTTATTAGCTATAAAAAAATAATTTCTAGAATGATTCAAGGAATTGTTCTAATGCCAGCAAATTCATCTTGAGGGGAATTTTATTATTAATAAATGGCATTTACCCACTAATTTATTTTACCTTATATTATATAGAGTATTCAAAAAGCCTTTGAATACACTATTTTCACAATGTGTAATTGATAAGGGTACAGATTATGACTCAGAATAAAGACATTTAAACTCAAGGCAAAGCAGCCAACTTCCTGATTTCATACCTTTTTCTACCCATTTTATAAAAATTCCTCTCTTTTGTAGTGTTCATATTCTTCCCAATGTCCCAAGGGCTATCCGTGATCAACTTCTTATATCCATAAAAGTAAAACTGTAGAAATAAACAAAAAACTAAAAATTAATGAATACTTTATAGACTTTGTGCTGGGTACTTGTTCGTACAAAATATCCAAACAGCAGATCAGCCAAATGTTATTCGTTATTACTATTCATAATTGTTTTTGGCTAATAGTATTTTATAGTAGTAGATTTGCCCACCATTTGCTATATATTCCTAAATACATATCCCAGAACCAAGAGAGAGGAAATCTAAGATTAAGCTTTGACCATTGATTAGCCACAAAGTAAAAATCCAGAGTAACACTTTTGCTGAATTTGTCAGATATTTCTTATTCTATTAAGTAGTGGTTTTAACATTATAATTCCTGATTTCATCCCAAATACCTATCAGATACTTCAGCACCTATCCCTCCTCATGACCATTAATATAACTATATACTTGTTCCTTATTTAGTTGCCTATATTTTATCTGCAGTCTAGATCCTAGGTTGCAGACATCTCAAGAGTGCAGAGAATCTCTAGCACCAAGCACCAGAACCTGGTGAGAGTTAATAACACAGTTAATAAAACCCGCATAGTATGAATAGAACAGATATGTATGAACCAACTCTAAAGTGTTGTTTCATAGCTTGAACTTCAGTGAATGCTATATTATTCAAAAGATATTCTACAGAAACATCTTAATTAGTTGATGGTATGTTTTTCTTAAATTTACTTCAAACAATATTTTTTTCTCTAGTATCCAGTATATTACTTTAAAAAGCAGAATTAAAAACAAATATAAAAACACTTTCTAATAGTCTCATAAATCACATAGGTAAAAAGAAGTAACAGAGGAAAGGGAGACAGAGCAGGGTAAAAAAAGAAATAAAAAAGAAAAGTTCTATGTCTTAATCATTGAAAAGATGCATATTTCTTCAAGTTTTCTTAATGTTTTTCCAAGCCTTCCTATCCAAAATTCCAACAATCACAAAAATATTTTCTTAACACAGTCTCTACTAGTGAGTCAAAATGTCTCCAAGAGTCTTTGGACACACTAGTCTCTAACAGCACTCTCCCTATTGTTCACATATAGGCTCCTTTTCATCCCATTGGTCTCAGCATAAATGTGCCTCTTCAAGGAGGACCTCTAAATATTCTCTTACTTTCTATACCTTTGTAATCTTCATATGGTTTCTCCAGCATGATGTCTCCAGGTAGCTGGCCTGAAAGGATGCTAAAATACACATCTCAGGCAAAAGCCAGGTGGAAGCAAGATGGACAACCTAACTTATGAGGCCCAGTGCAAAATGAAAATGCAGGACTAATTTTTCAAATATTACTAAGACTTATAAGGTGATAACAGTAGAGCATTAAGCCAAGAATGGAGAATGTCTGAGTACAGGGACTTGTGTGATGCAGACATGCCATGAAGCTGGGCCTGGGTGGAAGCCATATTGTTATCTTATGACCTAGCATCATGAACTTGGCATCACTTCCGTCATATTCTGTTCATCCAGGCAGTCATAAAGGCAAATACAAATTCAAAAAGAGGAAAATAACTCCACTTATTGTTGGGTGTGACCATGATTCAGAACAGCATGTAGATTTAGAGACATTGCTATATCATTTCTGAAAATACAGTTTACCACATGTTTGATATAAATGACTGGTTCCTCTCAAAAGAAAAGGATATGTCAAACTGAAAATTCATACCGACAAATGTAATAGCTAACACTTATACAGGGAACTTTCTTCATATGAGTTACTGATTGAGTACTTAAAAGATTAACTCATTTGCTCCTCATGACCCCCTATTTAATAGGTATGGTTTCCATCATCCCTATTATAGACCTGATATCATAGAGAGGTAGAAAGTGATAACATAGTTAATAAGTAAAAGTCCAGGAATTTGATCCAGATCTAATGTTAAAACTCTTATCACTGCTTAGTGTTTTGAAGTGAATTTCCCAATGGGACTATGGTCTTCCCCTGTTTCCTACCACCAAGAACCAAGTAACCAGGCAACTCTGCTAGAGCTGGGCACCCAGTATGTAGCCCTCATAACTCACAATTTCCCTTCTTCTTGTAATTCCGCATAGCACACACATGTACACAGAGCATGTTTCCAGCTTACACATTCATATGACTAATTCCAATATCCTGGCTATAGGGGAATAAGCTTGGCTCACCTCCAGAATGGTAGTCAGAGAGAGAGATAGACAAAGATAGTAAAATATTGGTTGATTTGGTCTCCCTTCAAGGTTTGGACCAGAAATATCAAATAAGCAGCTCTGCTTCCAATTTTGTGTTCTGAGGAAAATAAAGTAGATTCATAGAAAGAGAGAAAAACTAAGTGGATAGAGAGCAGCACAACATAAGAAAGAGCCAGAGATTGAGGAGAAACAGAGACAGAGCACCCTAGCCCATTTAGATCAATTTTTGTCCGTCTAGTACTATAGCCCAACTGTATCCCTGATCTTGAGACTCCCACTTGTCTTTAGGATATATTTTCATGTTTTGTCTTTATTGGCCTAAGTAATTTTCTCCATTGTTCACTAATAAAATAATCATAATATATATAAATAAAATAATAGCTTGCCTCAACTTAAAGAGAGCAAATTCTAGTAATAGCCAATGGTCTTTCCAAAAAAAAAAAAAGATAAAAATGATAAGATCATAGGTTTTTTCAGGATCTATAATGGTTATTAAGGGAAAACCAAGTTCCTTTTAGGGAGCAACTAAAAGTTAAAAGACTCTTTGCATATACAATTAAATGAAATAGGCACATTATGATCCTTATTAGGAGAAAAATAAAAGCATATCCAAGTCAATCTAAATTGTTTTAGATTGCCTTCAAGATTTTAAAATAAAATCTCTGCAAAGGAGATTTTCCTCCAGCATTTCTAGTCCATTTAGTGATGAGGTTTTAAAAAACGAATTATATATATCTTAAATATATAAATTTATTTATATATTTCTCTACTTTTTGAAAAGAACATTTGGTCAACTCTGCTAATCCACTCTCCATAGCGTGCTCATTTCAATTAGTGGTTATCCAACTCTACATATATTTCATGGTAGCCCTGGCATCACCCAAGATGCATCCCCGTGCACGTTAACATGCTTCCTTCAGCTCGGTGCAAAGGGAAAGCTGTGCTTGTTTCCTCCCCTTCTTTCTTCTTTATCCACCCCAGGCTTCCTTCCTCTTCATTTGGGGAGCCTTTCCCAAGCCTGTAGTTTAGGGTGGAAGGGATGGGAGGAGGGGCTCAGATTCTGTTGAACAGCTGGGGCCCATCACTTCTCATTGCAGGTCTTGGGGAGATGTGGTTGACAGAGTGATGCACAGAGCCTGTCCCAGTTAATGACTTCACCATTCTCCATCATTATCCCCATCATTAGGAAATTAGGAGGACAGAAGGTATTTACTGTAAACCTGCCACCTCCCAAGGAGAGATAAATAGAAACTGATAAATGGGCTCTTCTGGTGCTGTTCGTCTATTAACCTTCTGCTTCCCAGTTCCGGCATATGCATGCCATCCTTCCATTAATATCCAGTAATTGGCATGGCAGCGGGCAATACAATCATACCTTTACTGTGAGTGTTCCCTCCGTGTGGTGTGCCTTTGCAAGCACACAATTACAATCATAATGAAGTTTTGCAAAACAGTCCAGTTGAAAGACATTAGGCAGTTGTTCCCTAGCTATAACACCAGCCTCCCACAGTCATTCAGCTCTTAACTCTTCGCTAGCCTGGGCACTGGTTGCCATTGCTAATCTTTCTGCTGTCTTTGCACACATTCCAATTTATTCCTTAAAGGTACACTTCCTTTTTTAAAACAGCTTTTCTCTCCCAACCTGGTACTCCTTCGGAGTAAAGCCACAGCTAACCTATGAATGATTTGGAATCACTTTACCTGGTTAACTGACTGTCTGGCATGAGGGAAGAATGGAGTTTTATCTGTAATGTGGCTGATGATGATCACTGAGGTGATAACTTTCATTTGTCTCAACCCCAATTGTGAGCAGAGCTGTTTAGTAGTGTTTCCCATGGAGATTCTGTGTTCTTTATCACATTGCTAGCTAAATAAGAGGGAAGAGAGAATGTAATTCATCAAATTTATTCCCTACATGATAACAGAGTAATAACTTTAGTCCTTTTATTAGGAAGACACCATCCTCTGTGTTCATGTGCTCAAAAATACTTGGGGATCCTGAAGGATCATGAATCCCAGGAAATCCTGAAAGAGTTTACAGAAAACCAAGGCCACAAAGAAAGCCACCTCATTCTGTTATCCATCTGCTCAGACTGTGGCTGCAAAATGAACATTTGGTCTCAGCTTCCCTGACCTATTTCCCCCCCGCCCCAGTTAAATTCCAGTGTTTACTATGAAGACTTTAAAAGAGTGTCTGCAGTGTACAAACTGTTTCACAGGATATAACGTGAAAAGCAAAGATAAATAATTTTTTAAAGCACAGGACAGGTTCTGTGAAATGAATCAAACTGATCCTAAATATAGCTCTAAGAGAAAAAATAAAATAAAATAAAAAGTCAGTTGCAAGGGGGGAGGTGAGGAAGGGAAGAGGTAATATCAAAGAAATAAAAAGCAATAAAAAGACCGAGAAGAAAATGACATGACAACCTTATTACTGGTGTTCAGGAACCATAGCCTCTCTGTCAGAAAAATACCAGATCACCCATTTGAGAACTTCATAAAACTAAATGATCAATAGATTATAGCCCTGGCCCTCCTTCCACATGGCATAAAACAAATAATAATATCTCCAATAAATATAACAAATAGGGCAATCTTTCCCATCTCCTGCAGACCCTGGATGGAACATGCTACAAGATCTTTTCATTTCCTCTTCAGGAGGATACTAAGCAGCTTGCCAGACTCCCAGTCAAGCACAGCCTCTCCAGCTGTCTTCCCATCATCCACCTTTAACTACAGAATCTGAATTTAGCTGGGTGGCCTTGCACTCCTAGAGGCTTTCATTCTGCAGAAAGACCTAGAGGCAGTCACTCTGTTATTCAGTATTCTTTTAACTAAAACTCTCCAATCACAGACACCATCACACACCTCTTGTATAAGGATAAATTATGTTTGTAATCCTGATCCAATGACAGGCTAAGATTGATAAGTGTTCTGTCTCCTCTTCACCTTCCCTTATGTTTATGTCTCAATATTTTTATGAATCCCTTTCACATCATCTCTTCTGGTTCATAACATAGACTGGAGCAATAGTGAAAATACGCTATTAGGATCCCTGTTGTACAACTATGGAAACTTAAGATTCACAGAAAGTATAGTGACTTTCCCAGTTCACATGACTGTACTCAACTCTTTCTTCTTTAAGGCAGCTGTGTTTGTTATTAACTCTAGCAGGCACCATTCACAGTGTGTTCTGTGGAAATAGCACTCCTGGGGTTGGGCAACACGGCTTCCCTGTAAAGCAGTACAATATAGTAGAACCAGGAAGGAACTATCTTAGATACTTCTTTAAATTTTGATGAGTTTTACCTTTTTCATTGGTGAAATGAGGTGATAGTAATCACAGTCCCTACTTATAGATGAATCTGTGTTATTATACATATATATTTATATTGTTAATATAAGGAGTTTTTTACTTTACTCATCTTTAGTTCTCATTTATCACCATGAGTGCTATGGGTCAATGCTCTCAAGAGTATCCTTATCTTCTGTCTCTCTTCTTCCATGTCAAAGGTTTATCAATTTCAATTTCCACTACTGAAGTTGACCATCTAAGGTTTTGTTGTTGTTGTTCTTTTAATTAAGCAGAACTATTTAGTTTTCCAGGATTCCATCCTATTTTTCAGACCATGCTCAAGCTCTTCACTGGGGATTCTCAGGATTGCAGGATTCTACCTTACCCCACCCAGAAGATTTTGGAAATATACAGAAGTAATTTCTTGTTATCATAAGGGACCAAGTTCAGCAAGAGACCTGATTAAAGATCAGTCTTTAAAAGATCAATTGCAATTCAACATACAGCAATAAGCATTCTGGGAGGGAAAAAAGAATTCCACTTATGATAGAATCATAAAGAGTAAAATGCTTAAAAATTAATTTATCAAAAAGTTCAAATTATACATATGAAAATTATAAAATAATGTTGAAGAAAATTAAAGAAAACCAAGTAAAAGGAAATATACTCCATGTTCATAGATGGGAAAACCCAATTTCTATTACATTAACATGGAAATGCTGCCAACCCAATATGCAGATGCAACATGATCTCTATCAATATCCCAATTTCTACTCTCTGAATTCCAATATCAGGGTGTTGGCAGCATAACATACTGATGTTAAAATTCATATAAAAATTTAAGTATCCCAGAATAGCCAAAACCATATTCAAAAAGAAAAATTTGGAGCATTCACACCTCCCAATTTCAAAACTTAATACAAAGCTATACTAATGAAGACATTCTACTACTGGCATAAGTTTAATTACATAGATAAATAGATGCATACAGAAAAAATTTTACATTTAAAATCAATAGATTTTTGACAATGGTTCCAGGACCATTGAATGGGACAAGTGAATATCCACACAGGAAAGAATGAAGTGGGATCCCTATTGATTTTAAATATAGACAAAAAAACAACAAAAACTCAAAATAAATCATATATATAAGAGCTAAAGGTATAACACTGTTAGGTGAAAACATAAAATTAAATTTTTCAACCTTGGATTAGACAGTGGCCATGTAGATACGACCTCAAATACATAAGCAAATAAAGGAAAACAGGTTATAAGAAATTATAAAAATTAAAAATGTTTATATTTTGATAGACTCCATCAAGAAGGTAAAAAAGAATTGGATGTGATGGCACATGCCTGTACAATCCCAGATTCTCAGGAGGCTGAGGCAGGAGGATTGTAAACTCAAGGACAACCTGTGCAACTTAGACCCTGTCTCAAAATAAAATAAAAGAAGGGATGGGGATGGAGCTCAGTGGTAAAGCATTTGCCTAGCATGCTTGAGGTCCTGGGTTCAACCCACAGAACTGGAAAAAAGAAAAAAGAAGATAATGAACTGTTAAGGTTTGAATGTGAGGTGTTGCCCAAAAGCTCATGTATAAGAAAATGCAAAGTTCAGAGGAGAAATGAGTGGGTTGTAAGAGTCTTAACCCAATCAGTGATTTAATCCCCTAGTAGGGATTAATTGAGTGGTAACTGAAGTATTAGGGTATGGCTGGAGGAGGTGGGACTTGGGGGTGTATCTGGAGAGTGGAGACTCTCTGCTTTCTGATCACCATGTGAGCTGGTTTCCTCTGCTACACTCTTCCCACCATGATATTCTGTCTTACCTCCAGCCCTGAGGAATGGAACCAGCCTTCTATGGACTTAGATCTCTGAAACCATTAGCCCTCAAATAAACTTTTCCTCCTCTACAGTTGTGCTAGTCACATCTTTTAGTTACAGCAATGAAAAAGGTAACTAAATCATGCACAAAATGAGAATAAGAGAACAATATTTGCAAATTATATATATGGTAACAGGTTTATATATGAAGAACTCTTACATCTCAACAATTTAAAAAACACTAAATTAAAAAATGGTTAGAGAATTTGAGTGCACATTTCTCCAAATACCATAAACCAAGAGACAATGAGCACATAAAAAATGTTCAAATTTATTAGTCCCTGGGAAATTATAAATCAAAATCATAATAGTACACCACTTTACACCCACAATAATGATTGTAATTAGAAAAAAATAGGTAATAACAAATATAGATGAGAATATGGAGTAATTAGAACTCTATACAATACCAGTTGTATAAAATGGTGCAGCTGCTGTAGAAAGCAGTCTGATAGTTCCTCAAAAGGGTAAATACAGAGTTTCTACATGACCCAGCAATTCCACTCACAAGTATTTCCTATAAAAATGATCACACATATCCACAAAAAATTTATAAATAAATTTTCATAGTGACATGATTCATAATACTTAACAAGTGAATACTATCCAAACTTCTAACAAATGATGAGTTGATAAATATGGTATATCAAAAAATGGAAAAGTGATAGAGTGCCAGGGATCCCAGCAGCCTGCAGCAGGGCCCCGGAGACCCAGGCCAACTGATTCGCGTGGCCTGCCCTGCGGCTACAGAAGGCGTGGCGCCTCAGTGAAGCCATTAATTGGCAAGCAGGGAGGTTAGGGAAGGCCATTAGGTGGAATCCCACCAGCCAAGCCCACACGGACCCTTGGGCCGAGCACGGGTTCTCAGAAGGGGAAGGAAGCGGTACAGTCCCATCCCCCACAGCGGACACTCCGCCGAGGCAGTCAGCGGCCACCATCCAGGAAAGCTGAAGGATACACCGCCACTCTCCTTCAGAGTGCGACATCAAAACAGGTCGGTGTCATTCAGCTCACCCCCCAGACAGCGGGAATTCGCATAAAATCTCTCCTAGGCTTGCCGGGAGAGGGAGTATCAAGCTGAGCCTCCATACAGGCTAGGGGGAAACCAGAGACACCTGACCTCCAACCCCTCCTCCCAGTAGCAGCCAAAAGGAAACCTGGCTAGCCAGCGCTGGGGGAGGGGCAAGCAGAAAAAATCAAAGTGATAGAGTGCCAGGGATCCCAGCAGCCTGCAGCAGGGCCCCGGAGATCCAGGCCAACTGATTCGCGTGGCCTGCCCTGCGGCTACAGAAGGCGTGGCGCCTCAGTGAAGCCATTAATTGGCAAGCAGGGAGGTTAGGGAAGGCCATTAGGTGGAATCCCACCAGCCAAGCCCACACGGACCCTTGGGCCGAGCAAGGGATCTCAGAAGGGGAAGGAAGCGGTACAGTCCCATCCCCCACAGCGGACACTCCATCCAGGCAGTCAGCGGCCACCATCCGGGAAAGCTGAAGGATACACCACCACTCTCCTTCAGAGTGCAACATCAAAACAGCGGACACTCCATCCAGGCAGTCAGCGGCCACCATCCGGGAAAGCTGAAGAATACACCACCACTCTCCAACAGCTTGCAACATCAAAACAGCCAGCAGCAGGACCCCGGAGATCCAGGCCAACTGATTCGCGCGGCCTGCCCCGCAGCTACAGAAGGCGTGGCGCCTCAGAGAAACCATTAATTAGCAAGCAGGGAGGTTAGGGACTGCCATTAGGTGGAATCCCGCCAGCCAAGCCCACCGCCCACGCCCGGAACAGGCCCAGCGTCCTGCCAGCATTGTAGTCACGACACCCCAATTGGAATAGGGACAGAGCAGAGCCGCCTTCCACTCCCGGAACAGGCCCAGAGAGCCGCCAGCGTGGTAGACACGTCACCCCAATAGGAGTAGGGGCACAGCCGCCGCCCGCACCTGCAAGGGAGACTTTTCAAGTATACAAGAGCAACATAAATAAATAGGGGGTAATTTTCAAAACACAACAGTTGCACCAAGCAGAAAGAAACGCGAGCAGTATGAAAAGACAAGGAAAGAAAGGACCACAAGCAATGCAGGTCAACTCAACTTTAGAAGAGGTAATAGCTGCAACAGATGGAATATCAGATAAAGAGTTCAGGATATATATGCTTCAGATGATCTGGAGTCTCAAGGAAGACATGAGACAGCAAAATCAGACAATGAAAGATCACATTGACAAACAAATCCAGGAAGTAAAAGATCAATTTCACAGGGAGATAGAGGTAATAAAAAACAAACAAATTGAAATTCTAGAAATGCAGGAAACAATAAACCAACTTAAAAACTCAATTGAGAATACTACCAGCAGAGTAGATCACTTAGAAGAGAGAACATCAGACAATGAAGACAAAGTATTTCAACTGGAAAAGAACATAGACAGCTCAGCAAGTCTGCTAAGAAACCATGAGCAGAACATCCAAGAATTATGGGACAATATCAAAAGACCAAATTTAAGAGTCATTGGGATACAGGAAGGCACAGAGCTCCATTCCAAAGGAATAAACAGTCTATTCAGTGAAATAATACGAGAAAACTTCCCAGAATTGAAGATTGAGACAGAATCCCAAATCCTAGAAGCCTACAGGACGCCGAATGTGCAAAATCATAAGAGATCCACAACTAGACACATTATAATGAAGATGTCCAACATACAGAATAAGGAGAGAATTTTAAAAGCTGCAAGAGAAAGAAAGCAGATTACATTTAGGGGTAAACCAATCAGGATAACAGCTGATCTCTCAACACAGACTCTGAAAGCTAGAAGATCCTGGAATAACATATTTCAAACACTGAAAGACAATGGGCTCCAACAAAGAATCGTGTATCCGGCGAACTTAAGCTTCAGGTTAGAAGATGAAATTAAAACCTTCCACAATAAACAAAAGTTAAAAGAATTCGCAGCTAGAAAACCATCTCTTCAAAAAATCCTTGGCAAAACATTACAGGAAGAGGAAATGGAAAACAACATTGAAAACCAACAATGGGAGGTAGGACAGTAAAGGGGGGAAAGTAGTCAAAGAGGATAACAAATCAGGTTTAGTAACATCAATAAACAAATATGGATAGAAGAACAAACCATATCTCAATAATAACCCTAAATGTTAATGGCTTAAACTCACCAATTAAGAGACACAGGCTAGTAGAATGGATCAAAAAACAAGACCCAACAATATGCTGTCTACAGGAGACGCATTTGATAGGAAAAGATATACATAGACTGAAGGTGAAAGGTTGGGAAAAATCATATCACTCATATGGACCGCGGAAACAAGCAGGAGTGTACATACTCATATCTAATAAAATAGATTTCAAGCCAAAGCTAATCAAAAGGGATATAGAAGGACACTTCATACTGCTCAAGGGAACCATACACCAACAAGACATAACAATCATAAATATATATGCCCCAAATAATGGTGCAGCTGTATTCATCAAGCAAACTCTTCTCAAGTTCAAGAGTCTAATAGACCAACATACAATAATCATGGGAGACTTCAACACACCTCTCTCACCACTGGACAGATCTTCCAAACAAAAGTTAAATAAGGAAACTATAGAACTCAATAACACAATTAACAACCTAGACTTAATTGACATATATAGACTATACCACCCAACATCAAGTAGCTACACTTTTTTCTCAGCAGCACATGGAACCTTCTCAAAAATAGACCATATACTATGTCACAGGGCAACTCTTAGACAATACAAAGGGGTAGAGATAATACCATGCATCTTATCTGATCATAATGGAATGAAACTGAAAATCAATGATAAAAGAAGAAAGGAAAAAGCAAGCATCACCTGGAGAATGAACAATAGGTTGCTGAGTGATCAATGGGTTTTAGAAGACATCAAGGAGGAAATTAAAAAATTCCTAGAGTTAAATGAAAACACAGACACAACATATCGGAATCTATGGGACACATTGAAAGCAGTTCTAAGAGGAAAATTCATTGCCTGGAGTTCATTCCTCAAAAAAAGAAAAAACCAACAAATAAATGATCTCATACTTCATCTCAAAATCCTAGAAAAAGAAGAGCAAAACAACAGCAAAAGAAGTAGAAGGCAAGAAATAATTAAAATCAGAGCTGAAATTAATGAAATTGAAACAAAAGAAACAATTGAAAAAATTGACAAAACTAAAAGCTGGTTCTTTGAAAAAATAAATAAAATTGACAGACCCTTAGCCATGCTAACGAAGAGAAGAAGAGAGAGAACCCAAATTACTAGCATACGGGATGAAAAAGGCAATATCACAACAGACACTTCAGAAATACAGAAGATAATCAGAAATTACTTTGAATCCTTATACTCCAATAAAATAGAAGATAGTGAAGGCATAGATAAATTCCTTGAGTA
Organism: Urocitellus parryii; assembly: GCF_045843805.1. NCBI lineage: Eukaryota > Metazoa > Chordata > Mammalia > Rodentia > Sciuridae > Urocitellus > Urocitellus parryii. Next base: position 82,633,490 of record NC_135540.1, read on the forward strand.
TTATGATCTGCCCAGATTGAGCCAGGAGGATATAGACAACCTAAACAGACCAATAACAATAGAGGAAATAGAAGAAACCATCAAAAGACTACCAACTAAGAAAAGCCCAGGACCGGATGGGTATACAGCAGAGTTTTACAAAACCTTTAAAGAGGAACTAACACCAATACTTTTCAAGCTATTTCAGGAAATAGAAAAAGAGGGAGAACTTCCAAATTCATTCTACGAGGCCAACATCACCCTGATTCCGAAACCAGACAAAGACACATCAAAGAAGGAAAACTACAGACCAATATCTCTAATGAACCTTGACGCAAAAATCCTCAATAAAATTCTGGCGAATCGGATTCAAATACATATCAAAAAAATTATACATCATGATCAAGTAGGATTCATCCCTGGGATGCAAGGCTGGTTCAATATACGGAAATCAATAAATGTTATTCACCACATCAATAGACTTAAAAATAAGAACCATATGATCATCTCAATAGATGCAGAAAAAGCATTCGACAAAGTACAGCATCCCTTTATGTTCAAAACGCTAGAAAAATTAGGGATAACAGGATCATACCTCAACATTGTAAAAGCAATCTATGATAAGCCACAGGCCAGCATCATTCTGAATGGAGAAAAATTGAAGGCATTCCCTCTAAGATCTGGTACAAGACAGGGATGCCCTCTCTCACCACTTCTGTTCAACATAGTCCTCGAAACACTGGCCAGAGCAATTAGACAGTCAAAAGAAATTAAAGGCATAAAAATAGGAAAAGAAGAACTTAAATTATCACTATTTGCAGATGATATGATTCTATACCTAGCAGACCCAAAAGGGTCTACAAAGAAGCTATTAGAGCTAATAAATGAATTCAGCAAAGTGGCAGGATATAAGATCAACACGCATAAATCAAAGGCATTCCTGTATATCAGCGACAAATCCTCTGAAACGGAAATGAGGACAACTACTCCATTCACAATATCCCCCCAAAAAATAAAATACTTGGGAATCAACCTAACAAAAGAGGTGAAAGATTTATACAATGAAAATTACAGAACCCTAAAGAAAGACATAGAAGAAGACCTTAGAAGATGGAAAAACATACCCTGCTCATGGATAGACAGAACTAACATCATCAAAATGGCGATATTACCAAAAGTTCTCTATAAGTTCAATGCAATGCCAATCAAAATCCCAACAGCATATCTTGTAGAAATAGATAAAAGAATCATGAAATTCATATGGAATAATAAAAGACCCAGAATAGCAAAAACAATACTAAGCAGGAAGTGTGAATCAGGTGGTATATCGATACCAGACTTCAAACTATACTACAGAGCAATAGTAACAAAAACAGCATGGTACTGGTACCAAAACAGGCGGGTGGACCAATGGTACAGAATAGAGGACACAGTAACCAATCCACAAAACTACAACTATCTTATTTTTGATAAAGGGGCTAAAAGCATGCAATGGAGGAAGGATAGCATCTTCAACAAATGGTGCTGGGAAAACTGGAAATCCATTTGCACCAAAATGAATCTGAATCCCTATCTCTCGCCGTGCACAAAAGTTAACTCAAAATGGATCAAGGAGCTTGATATTAAATCAGAGACACGGCATCTGATAGAAGAAAAAGTTGGTTATGATCTACACGCTGTGGGATCGGGCTCCAAATTCCTCAATAGGACACCCATAGCGCTAGAGTTAACAAATAGAATCAACAAATGGGACTTACTCAAACTAAAAAGTTTTTTCTCAGCAAAAGAAACAATAAGAGAGATAAATAGGGAGCCTACATCCTGGGAACAAATCTTTACTCCACACACTTCAGATAGAGCCCTAATAACCAGAATATACAAAGAACTCAAAAAATTAGACAATAAGATAACAAATAACCCAATCAATAAATGGGCCAAGGACCTGAACAGACACTTCTCAGAGGAGGACATACAATCAATCAACAAGTACATGAAAAAATGCTCACCATCGCTAGCAGTCAGAGAAATGCAAATCAAAACTACCCTAAGATACCATCTCACTCCAGTAAGACTGGCAGCCATTAGGAAGTCAAACAACAATAAGTGCTGGAGAGGATGCGGGGAAAAGGGCACTCTTGTTCATTGCTGGTGGGACTGCAAATTGGTGCAGCCAATTTGGAAAGCAGTATGGAGATTTCTCGGAAAGCTGGGAATGGAACCACCATTTGACCCAGCTATTCCCCTTCTCGGTCTATTCCCTAAAGCCCTAACAAGAGCATGCTACAGGGACACTGCTACATCGATGTTCATAGCAGCTCAATTCACGATAGCAAGACTGTGGAACCAGCCTAGATGCCCTTCAATAGATGAATGGATAAAAAAAATGTGGCATTTATACACTATGGAGTATTACTCTGCATTAAAAAATGACAAAATTATAGAATTTGGAGGGAAATGGATGGCATTAGAGCAGATTATGCTAAGTGAAGCGAGTCAATCTTTAAAAAACAAATACCAAATGACTCCTTTGATATAAGGGGTGTAAACAAGGACAGGGTAGGGACGAAGAGCTTGAGAAGAATATTTACAGTAAACAGGGATGAGAGGTGGGAGGGAAAGGGAGTGAGAAGGGAAATTGCATGGAAATGGAAGGCGATCCTCAGGGTTATACAAAATGTCATATAAGAGGTAAGGAGGGGTAAGTCAAGAGAATACAAATGGAAGACATGATTTACAGTAGAAGGGGTAGAGAGAGAAAAGGGGAGGGGAGGGGAGGGGAGGGGGGATCGTAGACAATAGGACAGACAGCAGAATACATCAGACACTAGAAAGGCAATATGTCAATCAATGGAAGGGTAACTGATGTGATACAGCAATTTGTATACGGGGTAAAAGCGGGAGTTCATAATCCACTTGAATCAAACCGTGTAATATGATGTATTAAGAACTATGTAATGTTATGAACGACCAATAAAAAAAAATGGAATAGCATTTATCAATAAAAAAGGAATAAAGCATTTTAAAGGAATGAAGTATATGCATAGCATGGTCAAATCTCAAAAATATTTTGTTAAATGAAAAAAGTCACATATTATACCAGGCCAAATCTACAGGGACAGAAAGATTAGTAAATTCTAGGAACTGGAATAATGAATATGGTGTTTTTTTAAAATATTTATTTATTTATTTTTAGTGGTAGTTGGACACTATACCTTTATTTTATTTAGTTATCTCTATGTGGTACTGAGGATCCAATCCAGAGTCTCCCATGTACAAGGCAAGCACTCTACTGCTGAGCCACAACTCCATCCCCAAGTATGGTGTTTCTTTGGGGGGTGATTATAGCATTCTGGGAATAAATACTGGTGATTTTTTACACAACTTTTAAAATTTGCTTTAAAACATTAAATTGTATACTTTTAAAAAGGTGATGTTTAAGCTATGTGAGATAATTAAAATTTTACTTTAAAAATGACAGAAACTTATTTCTGTCATTCAGAAGGGAATCAAATATACTAAACATTCTAAAATGTCACAGGAGCCCATTCAAAAGATTTTGTTTTAATGAATCACAATGGTATTTATTTCTGAGCCATTTATTTCTGAGCTAAATTATCTATTTTCTTCACATTATCACCATTGTGGGAAATCAATTTTTTAGCTTAGAAAAGGATTAAAATAAGAAAAGACATTTGTGACTAGTCCAGTTCAACTACTAGAAACTCAGGCATGTGTCATTTCAAACTTCTCAAAGTCCATTTAATCATCTAAAGAGTGTGATGGTTAATTTTATGTATCATGTTGACTGGGTTATAGTGCCTAGATTTGGGTCAACTTCTAGGACTTTCCATGAGGATAATTTTAAGAGGAATTAACACTTTAATCAGTGAACTTTGAATAAAGCAGACTGCTCTTTACATTGTGAATGGGTCTCATCCAGTCAAGTAAAGGCCTAAATGGAACAAAGACTAATTTCCCATGGGTTAAGGGAATTTTGTCTGCAGATACCTTTGGAAATAAGAAATTAAAAAAAAAGAGAGATCTGAACTACAGCATCAGTTCAAACTGCATCTCCAGCTTGCCAGGTCATCATGATGATTTCGGACTTGTCAGTCTTGTCAATAATGTGAGCCATCCTTAAAATAAATCTCTTCATATATATAAACACATCCTATTGGTACTGCTTCTTTCTTTTCTCTTTTTTTCTTCCTAAGAAGAAGACCAGTAGAAATAGTATGCCTTACAAACTTTCAGACCTCTTCTATTTCCACCATTTTCAGCAATGAAAAGAATATGCATTTTAAAAGCTCGAGTTACTTCCAGAGCATAATCAAAGTTTCAATTGACCTTATCAATTCCACCAAAAAAGATAGCAATTTAATGCCTATAGAAATACTTGCATTGGCACACCTACCTTGTAATGTCCTCTAAACTTGAGAATGAAATATAATATTCCCTAAAAGTCTATCTGATCAGAATATAAAAGTAGATGTTCCTGTGTTAGTCAGTTTTCTGTTACTATGACAAAATGCCTGAGAAAATCTACTTAAAAGAGAAAATATTTATTTTATCTCACAGTTTCAGAGGTTTTAGTTCATGGTCACTTGGCTCCATTCCATAGCTTTTGGTGAGGCAGAACATCATGGTGGGGAATACTTGGTGGAATAGAACTGCTTGCCTCATGGTGGCCAGGATGCACAGACTGAGAGAGAGAGAGAGAGAGAGAGAGAGAGAGAGAGAGAGAAGAATAAAGAGCTGCAATCAAGATATATCCTTCAAGGACACACACCCCAAAATCTACTTTCTCCAATTGGCCCCATCTCCTATGGTTCCCAACGCTTCCCAATAGTACTACCAGTTAAGGACCAAGTCTCAATACATGAAATTCTGGAGGACATTTAAGATCCAAACCATAATAGTTTATATTATTTAAGGATAGCCACCTGATACAATAGCATATATGTAGCCATTTACTTTGCCATGAATAAAGTCCTGATATCCTTAAAAGCAGAGGACATCAGTCTTTTTCATCATCAGTCATAAACACTAAGTCCTCATTGTTAAAGTAGACTCAATTCTAAGTTATTTGGTGACTGATTATCCAGATGTGCATTATTCAGAGCTTTTTATTTTCTGTTTATTTGGCAAGATGAGTTTTTGCCATTTCACAGTTCATTTGCACCTCTACCAGCTTTGCTACACTCATTACTATCTCTGGCAAAAGATTTGGTGAGAGAGGCAGTTGACGCAAATGAGATTTTTAGATTATACATGCTCTCCCTTCTTACCATGACCATGGATAATCAAGAATTGGCTGTGCAAAGAGCATAGAATGCAATTAGCCATTGGATAAGGAAAGCTTCAAACATAATATCACTAGAAATGGCTTAAAGGGACTACCAAGAGGAACACCTTGAAAATAAGACAGTGTTTTCTCATTAATGTCACCTCATGCTTTCTGAAATGTCTCCAGATAAATATTCCAAAAAATTATAGCAATTTATCAACAAATTTTGCAGTAAGGAAAACACCTTCATTGAGTTGCAGTGTCTAATGTATATATGGTGTTTTTTTGGAGCTATCAGCAATCATTTCTTTCAAAAAGTGTTTAATTATAGCTTGCTAACTTCCAGACAAAGTGCCAGATAAGTACTAAGGATATGAAGATGGAAAGACAGCTCCTGCTTACCTTTTGGTAGAGAAGCAGATAAATAAGTAAATTATTTCCATTTAACAGAAAAAGAATTCTATTATAAGGAAATCCCCAATGAGCTACAAAAGGACAGAGCTTCATTTATCCAATCTGACAAGTCAGAATTTTGTGGCAGATAATACCTCAGTTAAGTAGTAAGGAATGATTAGTAGTTAGTAGTATAAGAAAAAGGAAAAGTCATTTTAGACAGAAATTAAATATGAACAAAAGTATGGAAAATGATGAAGAGAAATGATGTTTGGAGGCAACCATAGCAGTTCCACATCCTCAACCCTAAAGTGTAAATCGTGTAGAATCAGGTAATGAAAAAAGAAACATACACCAGTCATGGAATTACTTTAAGAAATGTGGGTTTGATCCAGTAAATGGTGAAAAGCCACTGAAGAATTTTGTCTGCGAATGTTGTGGTTAAATTGGTGTTTTAAATCAATCATTCCAGAGAGATAGGACGGATGGGTTTGGGTAGTAGGAAAAAGGTTCTGAACGAGGAAAATCTGTTGAAACTACCAGTATGGAAACATTTTAGCTAAACAAGGATATTTTAAGTGAGGATAAAGGAAAAGAGAAACATTTAGAAGATCAGTTTTCAGTACCATTGAGTAATTCAATTAGTAGGAGATGCAAAGGGAAGGAAAGGCTATAATTATCTCCAGGATTCCAAACAGGGACATAGAACAAGGAACAAGTTGAGGAGACTTGATTGAAAACATGTATTTAAATATTCAAATGTGAAGCTCAAGTAAAATTAAAGTTGATGATACATATCTAAGAGTCATCAACACAGTAATTCAAATTATAAGAGAGAATGGACTAAAGAGATGGTGTAAAATACTAGTTCTCATTTCTATCTGTAAATTGGAGTCAATTGAAGAGACACTCGTGTTCAAGCACTGCCCCAAACAACTGAAATCAGAATTGATGGGGAGTCTAGGATTAACTGTGTTAAGTAAAAATAAAGGTGGACCCAAGACCATAAGCCCTTGAGGAAAAATAAAATGAAATGGTCAGAAATATATAAAGAGAACAAGAAGGGGAAAATATGCCACTTCTTTCAAACTCTCAACTGTATTCACTAGAACAGAATGAATGTGACATAATCATTGTTCTAAAAGTAAATATTGTGATATCGGTGATATAGTGCTATACCATCATTCCAGAAATCCCTGACCATCATAATAGCATCCACTTCAAAATTTCAAGTTATATTTTACCAATATGGAGTCAATTAGCTGGCTATGCCTTATTAAAAAAAAGTTCCCAGAAGTTTCATTTCATTTAAAACATGGTGAATCATATATAACTAATCATGCATGTTCAATAATTAAAGAATTCAAAGATAAAAGCAAAGTCTTGTGGAACAAATATTTTCTTCTTGAAGATTGATCTGCTTGGCAGTTTTATTTGTCCTTATGTTTTTCTTAAAGAACTATTAGTTTGAGGATGAGGATAGAAGTTAAATATATTATAGATTGAAATTTAAAATTTAATGTACATACTTATATCTATATTTATAATATTACACACCCAAGGTATTAGTGGAATATTTCCAAAAAAATTATATTATAGTTTTATTGATTGAGGTAATATAATGCACTGCTTTGGGATGCAACTGAAAATGTGATTATGACCTCTAACAATGGTAATTTAAGTATTAATTTCCATCCATCTCAGCAACTGGCAGCGTCCATCAATTATACCATTAGCTGCCCAGTGATTGCAGCTGCAAAAAGCAGAATTAGCGTTTAAGCTACTGTCATTCACCTGAAATTTTACAGTTCTAATTAGTGAGCCAGGAAACCTGTCAACAACTAAATGTCGAATGATTGGCCTGCACATGCAGCATTTCCCAGCCCTTGCCTACACTCACTCACCCAGCATTGTTGTGTCACTTCTTCCTAGTTCAGATTTCAAACTGTCAGAAAGAAAACTCTTTTTTATTTTGGCTTCTGGCAACATCCCTTAATAAGTAACAGAACATTGGACAGATCCTTTGAGTCCACCTGCAGTTTGTATTAGTTATTTCATGTTCCATTTTACCTTGTCTCTATGCCACTGGCTTTTGCAAATCCTAATATGGTAGTTATTATTTTACTCATTTACTACAACAGTTTTTGAAAACTTTATGGGAGCCACTTGTCTAGGTATATCCATGACTGTAAGAGAAGTAGTAGAAAGAGATCCTTGCTCTCAAGAAAGTTACATTCAAAATATGGAAATAAGCACATTGGTAGTGAATAAATTCAAGAAATATATCATTTGAATGGAGTATATGACAAAAATCAACAGTTACATGGTTTAGAATGTGAGGGAAGCTACTGTGAATTTGGTAGATAGAAAAGGCAGCTCCGTTAATATGTGAATTGAGTCATGGTACTAAGATGGGGTCAATATTCAATGACCTAGGAAAAGCATTCTAGCTAGACAAAAAGGAATGGAAGACTTTGAATATTAAGGAAAAGAAATGGTTATTGTGGAAAAATATGGGGTCAAGGGTAAGATTAGTCCAAGATGAGGTCACAAATATGGACAGAGGCCATGTAAACCACAGTAAGGATTTAGATTTCATTCAAAGTACAATGAGATGTCACTGGAGTGTTTTAAGCTTAATTATGCTCTTAAAAGATTACTGTATAAAGAATGGATTATAATCCTTGAAAAATTCTTACACATTTATAGAGAAAACACAACAAGAATGCTTACAGCAATATTGTTCATAACAGCAAAAACTGAACATCAAACAAATTTTTATCAAAGGTAGAATTATAAATCAATTTTGTGTCAGTTTTATAATTGACTATAATTGTGAAAATTAAAATGACAGTGGGACATATAAACATGAGTGAATCAAAAATAATTATGGAAAAAATTTAAAATAATAATAATTAGGAGTAGAAAATCAAATTGCAAAATAATCTACACTGGATAATCCCACTTATATAAAATTCAAAAATAAATACAATATAAATAGTATCTTAGGATAAATACATAATATGGTGAAAATTTAAGTAAATCCATGTAAGTTTTGCACATACTTTAAGATGACTCCAATGAAATGAGTCACACCATTGTATAATATCCCTTGCAGTGTGGGCTTATAACCAATAGAGTATTGCAAAGATGAGGGGATATCATCTTTGATATCAATCATTTTGCAGACTGAAGCAAGATATTCTCCTTCTGGCCCTGAAGTACCTGACATGTTGTGAATGAGTCTATGTCAAAGCAAGGAACTTTCAAAAGCTGAGAGCATCCCAAACCTATGGACAGCAAGAAAACTAGAACCTTGGGGGCTGGGAGTATAGCTCAGTTGGTAGAGTGTTTCCCTTGCATGCACAAGGCCCTGGGTTCAATCCTCAGCGCCATAGGCAAAAGAAAACCAGAACCTCAGTCCTATAACCACTAGAAGATGATTTCTTGCAGCCTAAGAGAGCTGAAAGTAGATATTTCCTCAATGCAGCTTTTAAAGAAAATGCATCTCAGCCAAGGATACCTCAACTGCAGCCTTCTCAAACTGGGACTAGAGGACCTAGTTAAGGCATACCCATAACCTTTATGCACATGAACTATGAGATGGTAAATATGTTGTTTTAAACCACTAAGTTTGTGATAATCTGTTATACAGCAATATAAAGCTTACACATAAATTATCATGTTTAATAATAAACATAAAATCAGAAGTAGTGGTTATCTCTGGGGAGGTAAGGAAGGAAAGGGATGTGAAGAAGTTCATTATGTGAACTTGAAAGCTTTTATTAACCTGCTCTTTCTTTTTTTATACTTTTATTTATACTCTTCATACCTTCTGGGATTTATACATAGGTATATACTTGCCCTTCCTAATCTGTTGTTCCTTTCTTAAGTATACAGTTTGGTCCAGATCTTTCATGACACCAAGATCCTCAGATGATTAAATCCCTTATATAAAACAGCAGAGTATTTGCATTTAACCTACATGCATCTTCCTATATATTTTAAATCATTTCTATATTACTTAGCATATAATAGTTACTGTATTATATTGTATAGATAATTATGACAAGAAAAAGTCTGTACATGTTCAGTATAAATGCAATTCATTTTTAATATTTTCATTCCATGGTTGCCTAAATCACTAGATGCAGAACTTGTGGATATGAGGAACCAACAATATCTTTTCTCATGCTTTTATATTCAATATTCTTTTGACAATGTTTAAAATTGCATCTCTTGTAGAAAATATGTTTGTGTCTCTTGTAGAAAATATGTTGTGGATATTTTAAATCAAATCTTAGAATACCCAATGTTCATCGACCAGTTGTACCCATTTACATGTATTATGATTTCTATTATTTTAGGAGCTACTACTACTATCATTTTTAAAATATTTTGCATTTTCTGTACCTTCTTTGTATTTCTTTTTGTCAGTCCTACTTTCCATTGGGTAGATTAAGTGTTCTGGTTTTTTTTTATGTCATAGTTCCTACATTTCCTTTTGTAACAGATGGGCTTACCTTAAAGCCCATTTAAATTTTTCCCTAATGAGACAGTATGTTGACACATTACTTTGATCTTCTCTATCCCATTATTTTGTCTGCAATTTTAGCTATAATTTAGTTCTGAAATTTTCCCAGAAATGAAGGAGGATCCAGCAGTCCACATTGCTTTTACTTTTTTTTAGGATAAGTACATTTTCTTTATGTTTAGTTATGTTCTACTTCTTCAGCTATGTGATAGGCACATATTATTTTGTTATTAGTCTTTAAGCTTTCCACATATGTCACAGCATTTTGTGCAAGCCACTTAATTTTTAAAGTAAAAAGTAATATCTGGTCCAAGTACGTATTTAGTAAAGGTGAGTAAAGTAACAAGTATAAAGAACTAAATGGTTATTCTCTTGCTCACTATTTCAAGAGCGCTTCGGTAACAATAGAGCTAATAAGTTATTCCAACAGAGAATAAAGATTTTGTCTAGCCTTTCCTTTTAAAATCTAGAAACAGGGTGCTTCCTATCACTCATCTGAATCATTGATGCCAATCCATTTGTTCAAGAAACATGTGTTTACTTATCCCAAGCACTTTCAGCCACTTCCAGCATATTGCTTTTAATTAAGCACCTGTTATATTCAAGCCATTGTGATTAGTAATGTTCAGTATGTGAAAAATAATTTAGTGGGACTCACAATGAGCTTATCTTCTTAGTAATGGGTGACAGATATGCTCACAAATAATTATAATAGAAGGTCTAATGTTATAAATGCCAAAAGGGAATATAAATAGATGAATACAAAAAAAGAGAAGCTTTATAAAGATTTTTGGACTGGTCTTTGGCAGAAGTGTATGATTTTATATTTGCAAGTAAATGTGTTCCTCTTTCACATCTTCATAATAGCTGCACATACACTCTCATATATCCTCTTAGCCTAGCTAATTCTCACTTGTTCTTAGGCTCTTAGTTTTATTGTCTTGTCTTTCAGAAGCCTTCTATCTCCCCACTCTCACTTCCCTGAGCCTGGGTACAGCATACTTCCTATGTGTGCCCCCAAAAGCATGGGAAGTTAATCTTAACATTTATCACAGTCCATTGTAATTTCCTCTTTATTTGCACAGTGGAATATTCCCGTTTCAGCTGAACAGTTAGCCAGAGGTTCACAGGCATCTATTTGTATGAATTATTTGTATTGGGGGATAGAGTTCCATGCAAAAACATTTTTTTAGCAAGGACAGAAAAAGAGAGAGAGAAATGGAGAATAGAATATGTGTCTCTTCCTCAGCCTGTCCTCAGGGGCTGGATCTGACATCACTTTTCGAGACATAGGGCATAAGCAGTGCTACTTGGTAGTTCAGGTAATGAAGTGCAACATAGAGATTGGGCTCAGGGCATTTTTCATATTCTGCTGAAAATAGCACACACACCAACCCAGTGGCAATATGATGACTTGAGAAACTGTAAGGTCAAGAATACAGGACATTGAATACCAGGCAGGGTATAATAAGCAGTGACAATGTCAGGCACCTGACATTTGCAGGATCCCAAAGGTAAACACTACAGGATTCCATAAACACATATGAAATACTCTTGGGAATTCCCAAATACCTCAGGAGGCTTAGAAAAAAAACAGAGGTCCCCAAGTTAAATTTGAAGCAACAAATCTTTTGCCAAAGTTAGGCATTAAGATTGATATAACTTCATCTGCCTAAGAGATGGTAAGGCATCTTGTACGAGTCTTTTTATATTCCTAGTAGACTAATTAGATTGTAATTTCTTGAGAGTAGCATCTGTATCTTATTAATTGGAGTTACTATAATTTGGTACAATATGAGATATGTACAGTATATGGTCATTATGAAATTATTGATTAAATGAATCATGAATGGTATTAGAATTTCAAAGTATTCCTTCTAATCCAAGACTATTTGCCACTGTATTGAATTGACTTCTGATTTCTTTTATAAAATATTTTTAACTGAGCTTTTGAAAATGTATAGAATTTGTGCTTCTTAATTATATGTGTTCTTTCTTAAAGTCTTCATACACATTATTTTAGTGGGATATACATTCCTTTATATTCTCTTAGACTAGCTAATTCCTACTCATCCTAGTAGTTTACAGGCATACATTGTTTACATGGATTATTTGTATCATAAAAAGAGGCCTGTATCTTTAGGTAATTCAGTTTCATATGGATGTTCTGGGGTGAAATCATAAATAGATTAAAGATAGCAAGTGAACTTTCATTCTTCTCAGTCTGTTTCAAACTATATCCATTAAAATACAATGTTATCTGGCACGAACAGATGGGTTTTCAAATGAATATAATCAATATCCACTATAATTTGGTCAATGCTGAAGGATAAAGTTTTGAAATTGTGTACAAAGGGTGCTCTATGTTCCCCCAACACAGTACAATTTGGAAATAAACCTCTGTTCGATGAATAATGTCTCCTTACATTTATACTACAGCATACCTGAAAGACTATATATATATATATATATATATATATATATATATATATATATATATAATTCTGCATTAAATTTCATATAAATAGCACTTTTCACTTAAAGACTGATTGTGTGTTGAGGACAGAAATTAAATCAAATGTCAAAACCTCCCTATAAGAGACATGATTTTTATACTGATGAGACCATGCATATCAACCAAACTGATTTATTACTTTATTGAACTTGTGAAGCATTAAATAGTATGTGTAGATTGTGGAATATGAGAGGGCTACATTCTTGTCCCAAAGAAGTCAATCAAACAAACAGAATTGTACAGGCTTTTACAAGATTATATGGCCCTGCTACAGAGTTGCCCATGGGATATCAGAGCAACATTTAAATATGTCTTCCCTAGGAGCATATTTAAATATTTATGTGCAACTTGTGGCACCCATATCAAACTAAAATTTTGCTCTTATATTGTCAAAAAGAGAATAAACAGTGACTAGAACAATAAATATTTGACCTGATAGTGCAATGGGAAACAATGCTCCAAAATGAAATTTTTTAAAAAATGAAAGCTAAATTTGGCTAAAATGAAAAAAAAAATCTTTTCCCATTTAAAAATATTTCCAAGAACTAAGAATATATTATTGGGAAGGAAGAAGTGAAGGGGAAAATGAACCACTAGGGGCTGATATGGAGCAAATTATATTCCATGCATGTATGATTATGTCAACATGAACCCCACCATAAAACACTAATAAAATATAGATTATTGAAATAGTGGAATCCCTGATGCTTTCATCTAGAGATGGGTGCCTGACCAGTTTATACAAAAGTGAGATATCCTATACCTACCCCTTTCATCCTCTGATAGTCTATGATACACCCTTTGCTTTGGCAGACTCCCAACCAGAAAGTCAAAATATTAAGAAACCATTCATAAAAGGAGGTGACTCATCTAAAAATATTTGCATTACACTTCCCACTGAGCAATAACTTAGAAATAACAATGTAACTTATAAATAACAATGCTTTGGAGAAAGCCAAATGAGAGTCCAATTTGACTTATCTATACAGGTTTGTGCTACATATATTGACTTTTACATCTGCCTAAAATATGTATGTCCATATTTTACTAAAATATGCTTGGATGAAAGAAACCTTCCATTTATGTTTGTTTCCCATGTCATATACTTCCACTGTCAAGTTTACAAGAATTCCAATCAGTCATTCTTTGGGGATACCCTTTGTTTTTCTAGTAATAAATGGGAGTCTTAAAAAACTTAGGTGTATCATAAGGGAAATCTTTTAGTCAGTAATCAACCATTTCTTCATACAGTGACTCAATACTTTGCTAAGATGCTGGTTTTCTACTCTGTCTATTTGGTAGTTCTGTCTGCAGTGTTTCTCACTTGCTTAGTTTGCTAGTAGGACAACATAGTCCTATGTTAGCAGATAGTTCTTGCTGGTGGCATTGGTTTTTTCCCCAAAGCCCAGTAGCTGGTGATGTCCTTTCCTGTTATCTTAAAGCCATTCCCATAGGATAGATGCCCCAGCCTTTCAAGATGTTGTGCTCCAATGAACATTGGTTATGTGTCCATCCTGTGTGGAACACACAACCTTCCCTCCCATCCCCCAAGCAGAGCCAACACATTTAGTTTTGTGGTATATGGGCTGCAAAATGGAGCCTGGTTTAGGTGGTAGGTTCAATAGGTCACTCAGTAATAGGCCTGTCCCAGCATCTGGGTTTAGGCCACTCTTCCCTCAACTTCTTGGGTAAATTCTTTTCTTGGATAATTCACTTCATTCTTTTAATGTCTCTGAAATTTAAAAAGCTACAAAGGCCTTCCCTGCCACTACACTTCCCTTCAGAAAGATTTTGTTGCTATTCTGGGTGGCTGGGGGAAGAGAGATAAGGAAGATCAGGGGATACTTTTTAAATAAATCCATAGCATAGAGAGAGAAAAAGACTAGAACGAAGATGATGATTAAGTTCTTACTCTATGCCAAAAACATGTAAACTAATTTCATTTTCAAAACAATTAGGAGGTACTATAACTCTCAGTTTATGGGGAGTGGTGAAAAATAGAGAGATTACACAATATGTTTAAAATCACACACTTAGTAAACAATATAACCAAGACCAGAATCCAAGCATTATAGTTCCAGAGCCTGTGCAATTAATCACTATACCATAGTGATTCTATGATTTATTCTGTCATAGTATATTTGGAAAATTAGCTTTGTAATTATCTTTGCTCTGACAACTGAAAGGTCCTAAAATAAGTAACATCCCAGTAGCAATGAACCCCTCTTGCACCCAGAACTTCACTTTTAATACCATTCTTCAATAAAAAGTCCATGCATGGATCCTTGAAATAATGGTTGATTGTAGAACTGGAGTAGGTGATATACAAAATGACACTGGAATATCTTCTAGTTTCAGAAGGTAAAAAAATGCTTACACATACACACATACACAATCCCCCCCAAAAAAAGATGGTAATATGTTAAATAAGAACACAAGCTCCAAATGATCAAAGATATAACAGTTTCAGCAACAAAATAAAGTAATGCACAATTAGTATGTGCATTTATAGATCAAATACTGCCCAACTGCCCTCCATGTAGTTTGTATAAATTTAAATTCTGAGACAGGAAAATGTCTTCCTATATTGCATCATGATATAAATATGAACCTTTGCCAATATAAAGTGAAGAATGATAATCTGAGTGTAGCCTTAATTTTATTTCCTTCAGGTTGCACGAATGAAAGATAATATCCATTCATATACTTAAGAATCATCTCTATTTTCTATTCAATGAGTCACTGTGTAATATTCTTTGCCAATTTTTCTTTTGAATTATTAGACATTTTTGAAATAATTTCTTAACAATTAGATGAACTCATTTAAATTTTTAAATGTAAAGCTTCCACATAATCTATGGAACCTTTATATAAGTGCTCCCACATGCCAATTTCTATTTATTTATTTACCTTATGAATCTATTTATTTTATACTAAATTTTTTATTTTTGGAAGGCAGCTTGGCATTCATTTAAAATTTCTTCCAGGGTTACTGGAGTATAATTGGCAAATAAAATTATATATATTTACATTGTATAACATGAATATATATTATGAAATGGATACCACAATCAAGCTAATAAACATATCTGTCATATCACATAGTTATCAATTTTATGTGTGGTAAAAGCATTTAATATCTATTTTGTCAAATTTCAAGTATACATACAGTATTATTAACTATAGTTATCATATTTCACACTGAACGGAAAAGTGTGGTCTGATTCCTTGATATCTGACAACAGTTTTTAAAATTCTAGTTTTAAATATCCCATTTGCTTTAAGGATATATGCTAATAATACAGTGTTATATTATGCTTATAAAACAGTGTTATGTTAAAATAAAATGCTAATAAAATAGTGTTACATTAAAAGAAAACAGTGTGGTAGTAGGAAGAAATGGTTAAAATGGTTATCACTAATGTTTATATATGATTACTGAAGTAACAAATGAAAGCCCAAATTCCTCAAAAAATACATTTTCAATGGCAGCATGTATGGTTATTTAAGTGGTCTTTAAGAAAATCTTGTTCAATAGTATTTTGAGCTTCAACAAAGTACAATCCTCAGTTGCAAAAAAAGAAAGAATTTTTCAACCTTCAAGAATCAGGTAAAATGAACTTTAAAGAAAATATTTTGTAGATATTTCTAAAATAGAATTTTTGCATAACATTGGTGATATTTAGTCAAAATTAAGTATTATTTTATTTATTTATTTTTGTTTATAATTTCTTGACATTTTTAGGAATTTGATTAGGAATAGAAAACTGCATTTTAACCTAGGACCCACAAACCACTAATCACTTTAAAAAGATTTTTTTAATGTTTTTAGTAATTATATTATTTATGAAATATCATTCTTCAAATATACCAATTGCTTAACATCTGGGAATGTATCTAAAAGGTATAGCATTTGCCTAGCATATGTGAAGCCCTGAGTTGGATCCCCAGCACCACAACAAAAGAAGGAAAAAAGGCATAATGTTAGACACTCAATATTAATACTTGCATCCTTACTCTTCTTTTTTTTAATCTGTATTCTAAACGTCCCATTGGATTAACAGTTGTTGTAACCTTTCAGATTTTCTTCTTCCTACATATCATGTCTTCTCTCCCCAGTGAAGATCTGTATTGTTTACAAATGACAACCAAACATAAATAGTTTATGATATGCACTAGGACACTGGAAAATACTTCATACCTACACACTTTTGGGCATACAGAAAGGCCTGGTCTTCCTGGGGACAGCACAGATAGCTGGATCAGAATTCTGGATGCTAAATACTCTCTCTCTCTCTCTCTCTCTCTCTCTCTCTCTCTCTCTCTCTCTTACACACACACACACACACACACACACACACACACACACACGCACGCTGGTTTATACCTTTGATTGAGGGAGAACATGGGTTCTACACTATCTCACATGATGATTACTCTCCTGATCATGTCTTGTGTCAACATGGATTATCTTCAAGAATTTTTAAAGATTCAAGATTCACCAGCATGATGCAAAATAAACTGCTTTCACATTTCAGTGGGTTAGTTTCATGTTGAACAAGGAATTTTGAAAGGAAACAATGGTGGCTTGGTTCATTATTTATTCAGTGAGCTAAACTAAAGGAAATAGAGTTCTGGCATATGTCTTTCCAAGAATATCCTTGCGAGTAGGATAAAGTTATTTGTACTCCTGTTTCCTCCAGTAAAAAAAGATATGTGGAGGAAAAATATTTAGAAATTATTCTACAGTAAAAAACAAAAGGCCAAGAGAAGTTGATGAGAAGTGAAGGCACCAAGTATCTGTGAGAGCCTGAAGAACTGAAACCAGAAATCATTTTACATTCTAATAGCATTTTGGCCCAAGAAAAAAATTTAAACGAAGTAAATATTATATAAAAATGGCTGACAGTAGTCAAAAATTCTACTTTAAATAAGTCCTATTCTAAATAATATATTTTTCAACAGTTTATTATCAATAATTTATATGCATCAACATTAGCAAAATTATTCCATTTTTAAAATAGCAGTTAGTTTTAAAGTAAGAATTTATATTATGTTGTTTTGATAATATAGTTAAAATTAGTAAAGATGCAATGTAGTACAACAGAAAAAAGTCATAAAATACTTTGGAATAACATTATCAGGAAATATGTAAAATTTATATGAAGAAAGAGAAGTATAGAAGATAACCTGGATAAATGGAGATAATTAATCTTCTCCTAAATGGGAACACTGAGACTATAAAGTAGATAATTCTACCCAAAGTAATCTTTGCGATTAATGTACTCTTAGTCAAAATGCCAGTGGGATTTATGTATTTTTATGATGACAAAATTATGTTTAAACTAAATTTAAAAATTACTGAAAAGGAAGACTGATGAAAAATAAACTTATCAAGGACTAGAACACTGTATAAAATCATAATAATGATTAAATTTGCGTGATACTGACTGAGGAATGTATAAACCATTGGAACAAAACAATGGCTCAGAAGTATTCAATGTTCAGAGTGCAATGAAAAATTTTTTCTGGGAAACAGTTTGGCAACAAAACTGAATTCCTCAAGAAAGATATGTAACATTCAGTGTACAATTCTTAAATTAATAAGAGATAAGAGCCTTATCTCTTCCCAACTTTATATCTAAGAATAAGAAAATAATCATATATAAATAAAGAATTATGCACACATATGTTCAATGAAGTATTAGTTGTAATAGTGAAAAATGCACACTACATATATTTAATAGGAAATGCAAAAATTGTTTTATAAAGTGGAAAATAACCTGACATTATAAATGGAATCACAAGAAAACAAGTGATTACATGAAAAAGTGTTAATAGTAGAATGCTAAGTTAAAAAGAAAGACATAAAATGAAGAGAGTATAATTTCAGTCCAACTGCACTATGACAAAAATCAGTAATGAACATCCAAGTAATGATTTTTTATCTTTTTCTCCATTCTTCTACTCTCCTGAATTTTCTACAATGACCTAATATTACTTATGTCATCAGAAATAAAACACTAAAAAGAAAAGTCAGTCCACTATTAATGAAATAAGGTCTCCCTTTCTTCTGGTTATTCAGGCTTAAAATTTCAAAATTTATGAATGTATCATCCCTACCTCTCTTTTTTCTCTTCTCAATCCAGTCAATCATCAACATTATAGCTTCTGTCTGGAAAATTCATACATACATTCCTCCTGACAGTTATTGACACCTGCCATGTTCCTGAACTTTGTAGTATGAGGATATAATAGTTACTAAACAAATAAAAGTCTCTGCCTTCAAGGAGTTTAAATTCTAATGGGAAGAGAGAGACATTGAAAATATAAGCAAAATTCAGAGTATGTACATGGTGATATATGCTATGGAAAAGATACAACAGAGTTGACAAGATTTGGGGATATGGATTGAATATAGGGCATCAGTAACAGCATCCTATCTTTCCTATCATCCCCATCCTCATTAATATGTCATTCAAAATATATTCCTTATATATTCAAGTCTTTCTTGTTCTTTTTAAATCACTCTTCTTTTAGATTGCACTGATTTCCTTTTCCAACTTTTAATGTTTTAATACATATATATTTTGCATATATTTTGTATTTCCAAATATTAACTTTTTACCAAATTTTTTATAAAATTTTAGTGAAAATAATTTAACAAGTACTTCAAAACCCACCATCCAGAAGTAACTATTGTTAACATATTTTCACAGTTCCTCAGATACAGTAATACATCTGTATCAATAATGTTAAGACCTTTTATTTCCCTTCTCAATTCCATTGCTTTCTTTCTTTCCCAAAGGCAACTACCACCATTGTTTTGTTACACTAACATTCAGTTTTCTACATACCTTACATATTTAGTAATAAATGGTATATAATATTATAATATACTTGATTTTTAATTAATATAAGAAATATATCATGCATATTATTTTAAAAATTAGTGTTTTTAATTCCACAATTTTTTAAAACTTTTTTAGGAGGAGCTATTATATAGAGTTAGTTAATTTACTTGGTTTCTATTTCATTGGTTTCTGCAAATTTTTTAGTGATTTATTCCCTTCAATTTTGGGGAAGAGGGTGGTTGTATTTTCCTGTATGGCTGACTTGAGCCCTGAATGTATTTGTTTTCAATCTGGCAGGCAAAAATTTCTGCTACCCTCCCATACCTGGTTGTGGGCCCAGGTGGTTTTTTTCACCAGGCTTTTCTATGGATGTGTTGGGACTTTCTACTCTTGCCTTCTTCTCTCCCAATACATACTATTTGGGAGATTTTTACTATTTATTCAGACTCTTGGCTATTCACTGAAGTTTGGCAAGTGCTTTGAGGATGAGGGGTAGGGTTGGGAAGGTTGAAAGGAGTTGAAGATATGGTCCTCTAATTTTCCAAGGTCAACCTTCACAGCTTCTCCTACTGCCTCTAGAACAGACCTTCCTGTTATTTTTATTGTTGTTGTTGTTTTGTTTTTGTTTTTTCCAACAGGTCCTAGCTTAAAAGGCTCTGTGCTGCCCTAGAAGTGAGTATAAAGGAGACCAGAGAGAAGGTATCCTTGCCAGACTCCAAGGTCCTTAGGATTGGGCAGAGACACTCTGCTTCCTACCAACCTGGGAACTTGTCAGCTGGTAGTTCAGTCCCAACTTTGACCCTTTCACAGCCTGAGGCCTGAGCTACTGCCCGGGACTCAGAAGACACTACTTTTGAACAAGAAGTACGGTTTAATTCAGATTTTTAAGTCATTTCTGTCTCTCACAAAATCTACCACAGGTAGGAATTTTACTTCAGTGGCTAAATCTTACCATAATTACATTAGTATGTATTTTAAAAGGAAAAAACAATAAACAAAACTAACTTCCAAAACATAGAAAGAATCCTTTAGTATTTGAACAGGAAATTAAAAGAGGTAACTGTGATTATTATCTAGCATCCAAAAATAGTTTCATCTCTGTCTTCCACCAGAAAGCTAAACCTGTTTCACATATTTTGATTTTTCCTTTGGGGTAACAGTTTTTGTATCTATCAGTAGGCTAGAAACCAAACAATGAGGTAACAAACAAAAATCTCATGGCTTATCATGTAAAAGTGTATTTCACTTTCACCATGAGTCTGCAATTGATCTATTTATCACAGCCTCTCAATGAGTTCATAGAAATGTAATATTCAAATATACTTTTTATATGGACATAATAACTTTATTTTACTTATTGTTATGCTATGCTGAGGATTAAACCCAGTGACTCACACATGCTAGGCAAGAGCTCTATCACTGAGCTACAACCATCAGCCCTTTCAAATATACTTTTAAGATTATTGCAACAAGAATAAAGTAACAGCAAATTATGAATAGGTTCTTAGGGTTTTCTCAAGGAAGTATTAAAAATCACTTGTTTAGAATAAGTTACATTGTCAAGCTTACAATCAAAGGGGACAAGTAAGTCTAATCTTACCATACATGCAGAAGGGAAAGAATTACGAATATTTGATAATCTACAATAACAATTTCCAGGCTATTTGTAATGAGGGCAGCATTAAATAAATGTTTCCTTATTTTGATTATTACTATAATTTTGTAATACAATATTTGTAAATGATATAAATATAAAAGAGAAAAAACAATACTGAATTCCTCAAGAAAGACATGTACATTCAGTGTACAATTCTTAAATTAATAACTTGAATTGTCAGATCAAATCACAAATTCATAACTGTGAACAAAAAACTTCATCTCAAGGTTTTTAAAAATTATTAATGTGCCCCTACAGCCCTATCTAAAATATAATGATAGTAAATGATATGGAAGAATAAAATATATCAAATAACTTTATGAACAAAGATAAGGTCGCATTGTTTCTATATAATTCTTTCAATTCTTATCATTTATGAAGCATTAAGATAATATATTACTATTTACATAGCACTCAATCAGTAACTTAATTACAAATATATAGCCATATTCTTTAGTGTTTCATAAATAAAATACTGTACAGGGTCATAATTGCTTGTATATATCTCTTATCTATTTCTGTGAAGATTATAATTCACATACAACTAACTAATCTCAAATTTTTTAGGGCTCCTCATTGTGTCATTTTTATAGGTGTTAGTGCAATAAATTGTTCACTTATTAGAACTAGATTAAAAAGCAATTGGCATATCATGGTTACATACAGTAAACAAATACTTAATTCTGTCATAAAATCCTAATAATCACATCTTACAAATCCTGTTGTAAATGTATCTTGAAATCCTACAAAATTACAACAAAAGAATTACCTGCATTCTTAAATTAAATGTATTATGTTAAAATGGCTTTTAGCAAAGGGAAGTTTTCAATGGAGAGTGTTTAATTCTATTCAAAAACAACAAGAACAAGATGTGGATATTACATACTGGTGAACTAGTAGGAAAAAATATCTATCCTTTTTAATACAGTCTTCTTAAGAAAATTTTGATCGAGATGAAGTGCTCAAACTTAGGGATTAAAAGCATACTTCATCTGTTGCCATTAGAGTAAATTAGAGAAGGGTAAAATAAATGTATAATTCTAATCAACACTATCAAGGCCCTGGAGTTATTTCTCTGGATATGCAAAGCCCATATCATAAGAAGTTTATATCTAGATGGGTACATGAGACCTGAAAATGAAGCCCAGAATACAAATAGGAATGACAGCTTTCTGGCAAATGCATTTTAAAAATATATCCAAGGAAATAAATTGAGGAATATGTCAATTAGTTTGAACTCTGTCCCAAATAAATTCAAGTATTTTTTTTTACTTTAATTACAGATTTTTTTAATTTTAACTTACTTTTTGAAAAATAAT
Source organism: Urocitellus parryii (assembly GCF_045843805.1). Lineage (NCBI taxonomy): Eukaryota > Metazoa > Chordata > Mammalia > Rodentia > Sciuridae > Urocitellus > Urocitellus parryii. The sequence continues at coordinate 82,656,028 of NC_135540.1, forward strand.
TCAAAATATATTGATTATTTAGTAAAACAAACTGAGTGATGAAAAAAATTAAAGGTGACACAATATTCAAAATTTTGAGAAGACAGAATCATTGTGGGTATTTATATTTGTCTCCACTCCCATTCAAAATTTTCTGACATGATAGGAGAAAAAGAATAAATAGAAAATGTCCTGGAAAACAAACAAAAAACAACAAAAGACATGCCATAAGGCAAGAAATGTTTAATATGTTAAAGATGGAGAGCAGAGAGTCTTGGATTAATTGAAAAAGCAATGACATTAAACATCACTATTTATAAACAGTGCAGGAAAGCAAAAATGGTTGAGAACTGATATAGACATTAAACACTCCATAAATAATACTTTTATTTGGTAAAATAAAATTTAAAAAATTATTTAAATGTACCATAAAACATTCATAAATAGAAGTAGAAAAGGAGTTTAGTTTTTGAAAAAGCTGTATATGAAAGGAGTATGAATTTTGACTTTGTCAAATATTCTGGCCTTCCCAACTCTCACTACTAAAGTAAATAATATAAGTAAAAAAAAAAAAGAGTACTGGTTGAAGGTTTCAGACACCAGAACTCAATTTAAGAAAATAAACTAGAAATTAAATGGGGAAATCCTGCCAATTAAACACACACACACACACACACACACACACACACACACAGAAGGAATCAGATAAAAACCAGAGCATAAATTGTCCAAATATCACTGACTGTATGGTATAAACCACAAGAAGAAATCAAAGAGAACCTGCCCTTGATAGATAAAGTATATAGAATTTGAATCTAATGCTTTTCTAATCTGAGTACATTCCCCAATTGTTCACAGGAAGCTTAATATGTATAAAGTCCAAAGGTGGTAGAACAACTGTACATTAAGAAGGAATCCATAAAATTAGCTAGATGAGCTCAACAGCAATGAAATTACTGAAGGAAATAAAAACAGTGAATTTAAAATACATCAATAGAAATTCTCCAATACAAAGAACAGAGAGAAAGAAAAAAAAACAAACAATAGAAGACAAGAAAAAAAAGAACTGAATCTTTGAATTCAATTTGTCTAACCTGTATATAATTAGAATTCCAGAAAGAAAAGAGGAAGAAAAAAAATTTGAAAATTTTTACCAATTTGGTAGAATACATTATTTACAGATTCAGGAAGTTTAATAAATGCCTATCAAAATAAATTAAAAGAATTGGGCCTACTTTTTCCTCTATTAGGCACAGGGTCACTGGTCTAATTCCTAGGTCCTTGATCTACTGAATCTTGTGCATGGTGAGAGATAGTGATTTAATTTCATTTTGCAGCATTGGACTTCCAGTTTTCCCAACACCATGTTGAATAGGCTACATTTTCTCCAATGTATGCTTTCAGCACAAGACAACTGCATTTATGTGGGTTTGTCCCTGTGTCTTCTATTCTGTACAATTGGTCTATAAGTCTGTTTGGTGCCAATACCATGTAGTGTTTGTTATTATAGCTTGGTAGTATAGTTTAAGGTCTGGTATTGTGATGCCTCCTGCTTCACTTTTCTTGCTAAGGATTGCTTTAGCTATTCTGGGTCTCTTATTTTTTCCAAATGAATTTCATGATTGCTTTTTCTATTTCTACAAGGAATGAAGTTGGGATTTTAATTGGAATCACATTGAATCTGTATAGCGCTTTGGGTAATATAGCCATTTTGACAATATTAATTTTGCCTTTCCAAGAGCATGGGAGATCTTTTGATCTTCTCAGGTCCTCTTCAGTTTCTTTCTTCAGTGTTTTGTAGTTTTCATTGTAGAGGGCTTTCACCCCTTTTGTTGATCTTAAGGTTTTGTTTGTTTTTTGTTTTTGTTTTTGCTTTTTGAGGCTATTGTAAATGGGGTAGTTTTCATAATTTCTCTCTCAGAGGATTCATCTCTGATGTATAGAAATTCATTTGATTTATGGACATTGATTTTATATCATGCTACTTTGCTGATTTCATTTATTAATTCTAGAAGTTTTGTGGTGAAGTTTTTTGGATACTCTAAGTATAGAATCATTTCATTAGCAAATAATGATAGTTTGAGTTCTCACATCAAATTAGGCCCTGACTTTCTAAACAAGACTCCTAAAGAACAAGAAATAAAATCAAGAATTAATAAATGGGATGAACTCAAACTAAAAAGTTTCTTCTCATCAAAAGAAATAATCAATGATATGTGAAGAGAGAGGCTACATATGCGGAGCAAATTTTTGCCACATGCATGTCAAATATGGCATTAATCTCCAGGATATATAAAGAACTCAAAAAACTTAACACTAAAAAAACCCAAATAACTCAATCAATAAATGGGCTAAGGAGCTGAAGAGACACTTCTCAGAAGAAGATATACATTCAATTAACAAATATATGAAAAATATTCAACATCTCTAGTAATTAGAGAAATACAAATCAAAACTAAGGTTTCATCTCACACCAGTCAGAATGGCAGTTGTGAAGAATATAAACAAGTATAAGTGTTAATGAGGATGTGGGGGGAAAGGCACACTCATACATTGCTGGTGGGACTGCAAAGTGGTGCAACCAATCTGGAAAGCAGTACAGAGATTCCTTAGAAAACTTGGAATAGAACCACCATTTGACCCAGCTATCCCACTCCTCAGTCTACAAAGGACTTAAAATCAGCATATTCTAGTAATGCAGCCACATTAATGTTTATAGCAGCTCAATTCACAATAGATAATTTGTGGAATCAACCTAGATGCCCTTTAATAGATGAATGGATAAAGAAATCATGGTATATATGAAATAGAATATTACTCAGCATTAAAAGAGAATAAAATTATGGTATTTGCGGGTAAATGGATGGAGAACATCATGCTAAATGAAATAAGCCGATCACAAAAAAACAAAGGCCGAATTTTCTCTCTGATTATTGGATGCTGATCCTTAATGGGAGTGAGGGGGAAGGGAAAAATGGAGGAACATTGATTGGGCAAAGGGGAGGAAGGATGGGGAGGGAGCATGGGGTCAGGAAAGATGGTGGAATGAGAAGGACATCATTACCCTAGGTACATGTGTGACCACAAATATGGTGCGACACTATATTGTGTACAACCAGAGAAATGAACAGTTGTGCTGCAGGTAGCAACGAAGATGGCTGCAAATACAGTACATCACACCCCATGTACTGCGTCACTGCGCAGGTGAATAACGAGTTAGAACGACAAAAAGCTATCTTGTTAGGAATTTACAGCAAAATTGGGGTGCACCGAAACCTAGAGGAAGGATTCCCATAACCGAGGACCGGTTATTGAGTAACAAACGCAAGCCAACTGTGCGACCGGAGATCCAGGCTGACTGATCCGCCATCTGCCATGCGGCCCACCCCACGGCTAGAGACGGAGGGGTGCCGCCGATAAGCGACCAGCAAGCAGAGAGAAACGGTGCCATGGATTATGTGGAGTCCTGCCAGCTGTGCCCTCACTGAGCACCAGGCTGAGTTCGGGGTTTGAGACAGGGAAGGAAGTGGTCCAGTTCTATCCCCCACAACGGAAAGTCCACCAAGGAAGCCAGCGGCCACCATCTTGGGGAGCTGACGTCACCACTGCCAGTTTCTGACAGATTGCAACAATAAAACAGGTGTGTGTTACTCAGCCCATCTCCCATACAGCAGAGAATTCGCATAAATTCTCTCCCAGGCTTTCTGGGGGGAGGGATTATAAGAACGAGCCTGCATAGAGACGTGGGGAAAGGTAGAGACACCTGGCCTCCAACTCCCACTCCCATCAGCGGTGAAAAGGAAACTTGTCTTGCCAGCTCTAGGGGAGGGGCAAGCAGAAAAAAATCAAAACAATACGGTGCCAGTTTTCAATAGCCACCCTCCATACCCAGCAAACTGCAAGCCCAGAGTACAGTTTGAACTGCCGAAGGGCATCACACAGGGGAAGGCCAGGCTAGCAGGAGAAGCCAGGGGACGAGAGGCCAGGCTCTCGCGACTGGGCGGCTAGAGACCGCCTGCCCGCCGGCAACCAACCACCCGCCCGATGCACGCGCGACTGGGTGGCTAGAGTCTGCCACCCACCAGCGACTGCCCGCGCAACTGGGCGGCTAAAGACCGCCTGCCTGCTGGCGACCGCCCACACAACTGGGCGGCTAGAGACCACCAGCCCGCCAACGACTGCCTGCCTGCTGCCCTGGCGACTGGGCGGCTAGAGATCGCCCACCCGCAGGCCTGCGGCCCCCGCGACTGGACGGCTGGAGACGGCCCACCCACCAGCAACCATGCGGCTAGACCCCGAGATGTGGCCCAGTAGGTACGGCGCAGAGACTCTAGGAAGAGGTCTATAGCCAGGCCTTCATGAAGTAGCCAACCGGGAGCTGAAACCAACCAGAGACAGACCAGTCACACCCCTCCCTTCGGACACCACGGCAAGGAGCCTGGGGCCCGCCATAGCAGAGAGGTGATGTCACCGGAGTTCGGCCGATGGAATTCCTTCCCAGCGGAATCCACTTTAGCAGGCATAGTATACCACCACAAAGGAGACACAACAGAGATATACAAAACCAAACAAATTTATAGGAGAGAGCAGAAACACAGCAATCAAACAGAGCTGGAAAGTAATGTGAGCATTAGAAACAGGGATAGGGAAAGAACACAAGGCATACCTAACTCAGATGGAACAGAATATTAGAGAAGACATGAGACAGCAAGTCCAAGCAATGAAAGTATATTTTGAAAATGAATTAAACAAACAAATTCAAATGGCAAAGAACGAGCTTTACCAGGAGATAGAGATTTTTAAAAAAAATCAAACAGTAATCCTAGAAATGCAGGAAATCATAAACCAAATTAAAAACTCAAAGGATAATATTACAAATAGAGTGGATCAAGTAGAAGTCAGAACATCACATAATGAAGACAAAGTTTACCAACTTGAAAAGAATATAGTCAACACAGAAAGGATGCTTAAATCTCAGGAGCAATCTATTCAAGAGATATGGGATGTCATAAAAAAACCAAACTTGAGAGTCATCAGGATAGAAGAAGGTACAGAGGTTCAAACCAAAGGAATGTACAACCTATTAAATGAAATAATTCTAGAAAACTTCCCAGAGATGAAAGATGGAATGGATTGCCAAATCCTGGAATCCTACAGGACCCCAAACATTCAAAGCCGTAATAGACCAACTCTAAGACATATAATCATGAAGATAGACAACATACTGAACAAGGAGAGAATGTTAAAAGCTACAAGAGAAAGGAGGCACACTACATTCAGGGGTAAACCAATTAGGTTAATGACTGATTTTTCATCACAGACTTTGAAAGCGAGAAGATGCTGGAACAATGTATTTCAAACACTGAAAAATAATGGATTCCAACCAAGAATACTGTATCCAGCAAAATTAAGCTTCTGATTTGACAATGAAATTAAAATATTTCATGATACACAAAAGCTAAAAGAATTCGCAGCCAGAAAACCAGCACTGCAAAGCATTTTGAGCAGAATACTACAAGAAGAGGAATTGAAAAATAGCACCCAAAACTAACAGTGGGAGGTATCTCAGTAAAGGGGGAGAAAAATAACCAAAGAGGAAAAACTAGCCAAACTAAAATAAATAAATAAATGAATAAACGTGACTGGAAATACAAACCATATTTCAATTATAACCTTAAATGTTAATGGCCTAAATTCACCAATCAAGAGACATAGGCTAGTAACCTGGATTAAAAAAACAAATCCAACAATATGCTGCCTTCAGGAGACTCATATGATAGGAAAAGACATACACAGGCTGAAGGTGATAGGTTGCGAAAAATCAAACCACTCACATGGCCCTCGGAAGCAAGCAGGAGTGGCCATACTCATATCGAATAAAATCAACTTCAAACCTAAGTTAATCAAAAGGGATAAAGAAGGACACTATATACTGTTAAAAGGAACCATCCACCAACAAGACATAACAATTATCAATATGTATGCACCAAATAATGGTGGTGCAACGTTCATAAAACAAACTCTCCTCAAGTTCAAGAGTCAAAAAGACCACAACACAATAATTATGGGTGACTTCAACACACCGCTCTCACCATTAGACAGATCCTCTAGACAAAAGCTGAATAAAGAAACTATAGAACTCAATAACACTATCAATAACCTAGACTTAACCAACATATATAGAATATATCAACTATCATCAAGAGGATACACGTTCTTCTCAGCAGCACATGGACCCTAATCAAAGATAGACCATACATTATGCCATAGGGCAATTCTTAGTAAATATAAAGGTGTGGAGATAATACCATGCACCATATCTGATCATAATGGAATGAAACTAGAAATCAATGATAAAAGAAGGAAGGAAAAATCCTGCATCACCTGGAAAATGAACAATATGTTAGTGAAAGATCAATGGGTTACAGAAGATATAAAGGAGGAAATAAAAAAATTCTTAGAGATAAGTGACAATACAGACACAACATATCGGAATCTATGGGACACAATGAAAGCAGTTTTAAGAGGGAATTTCATTTCCTGGAGTTCTTTCCTCAAAAAAAGAAAAAAACAACAAATAAATGAGCTCACACTACACCTCAAAACCCTAGAGAAGGAAGAGCAAAACAACAGCAAATGTAGTAGAAGACAAGAAATAATTAAAATCAGAGCAGAAATCAACGAAATTGAAACAAAAAAAAAAACATTGAAAAAATTGATAAAACTAAAAGTTGGTTCTTTGAAAAAATAAATAAGCTCGAAAGGCCCTTAGCCATGCTAACGAAGAGAAGAAGAGAGAGAACTCAAATTACTAACATACGGGATGAAAAAGGCAATATCACAACAGACACTACAGAAATACAGATGATAATTAGAAAGTATTTTGAAACCCTATATTCCAATAAAATACAAGATAGTGAAAATATCGATAAATTTCTTAAGTCATACGATCTGCCCAGATTGAGTCAGGAAAACCCACACAATTTAAACAGACCAATAACAAAGGAAGAAATAGAAGAAGCCATCAAAAGACAACCAACCAAGAAAAGCCCTGGACCGGATGAGTATACAGCGGAGTTTTACAAAACCTTCAAAGAAGAATTAATACCAATAATTTTCAAGCTATTTCAAGAAATAGAAAAAGAAGGAGCTCTTCCAAATTCATTCTATGAGGCCAACATCACCCTGATCCCGAAACCAGACAAAGACACTTCAAAGAAAGAAAACTACAGACCAACATCTCTAATGAACTTGGATGCAAAAATTCTCAATAAAATCCTGGCGAATCGAATACAAAAGCATATCAAAAAAATTGTGCACCATGATCAAGTAGGATTCATCCCTGGGCTGCAAGGCTGGTTCAATATACGGAAATAAATAAATGCTGTTCACCACATCAATAGACTTAAAGATAAGAACCATATGATCATCTCAAAAGATGCAGAAAAAGCATTCGACAAAGTACAGCATCCCTTTATGTTCAAAACACTAGAAAAACTAGGGATAACAGGAACTTACCTCAACATTGTAAAAGCTATATATGCTAAGCCTCAGGCTAGCATCATTCTGAATGGAGAAAAACTGAAGGCATTCCCTCTAAAATCTGGAAAAAGGCAGGAATGCCCTTTCTCACCACTTCTATTCAATTTAGTTCTTGAAATTTTAGCCAGAGCAATGAGACAGACAAAAGAAATTAAAGGCATAAAAATAGGAAAAGAAGAACTTAAATTATCACTATTTGCGGATAATATGATAATATATCTAACAGACCCAAAAGGGTCTACAAAGAAACTGCTAGAGTTAATAAATGAATTCAGCATTGTGGCAGGATATAAAATCAACACGCATAAATCAAAGGCATTCCTGTATATCAGCAACAAAACTTCTGAAATGGAAATGAGGAAAACCACCCCATTCACAATATCCTCAAAGAAAATAAGATACTTGGGAATCAACCTAACAAAAGAGGTGGAAGATTTATACAATGAAAACTACAGAACCCTAAAGAGAGAGAGAGAAGAAGATCTTAGAAGATGGAAAAATGTACCCTGTTCATGGATAGGCGGAACCAACATCATCAAAATGGCGATATTACCCAAAGTTCTCTACAGGTTCAACGCAATGCCAATCAAAATCCCAAAGACATTTCTTGTAGAAATAGATAAAGCTATCATGAAATTCATATGGAAAATCAAAAGACCCAGAATAGCAAAAGCAATTCTAAGCAGGAAGTGTGAATCTGGAGGTATAGCGATACCAGACTTCAAACTATACTACAGAGCAATAGTAACAAAAACAGCATGGTACTGGTACCAAAACAGGCAGGTGGACCAATGGTACAGAATAGAGGACACAGAGACCAATCCACAAAATTACAACTTTCTTATATTTGATAAAGGGGCTAAAAGCATGCAATGGAGAAAGGATAGTATCTTCAACAAATGGTGCTGGGAAAACTAGAAATCCATATGCAACAAAATGAAGCTGAACCCCTTTCTCTCACCATGCACAAAAGTTAATTCAAAATGGATCAAAGAGCTTGATATCAAATCAGAGACTCTGCACCTGATAGAAGAAAAAGTTGGCTCCGATCTACATATTGTGGGTTCGGGCTCCAAATTCCTTAATAGGACGCCCATAGCTCAAGAGTTAAATACAAGAATAAACAAATGGGACTTACTTAAACTAAAAAGTTTTTTCTCAGCAAGAGAAACAATAAGAGAGGTAAATAGAAGGCATACATCCTAGGAACAAATTTTTACCCCTCACACTTCAGATAGAGCTCTAATATCCAGAATATACAAAGAACTCAAAAAATTAAAAAATAAGATAACAAATAACCCAATCAACAAATGGGCCAAGGACCTGAACAGACACTTCTCAGAGGAGGACATACAATCAATCAACAAGTACATGAAAAAAAGCTCACCATCTCTAGCAGTCAGAGAAATGAAAATCAAAATCACACTAAGATACCATCTTACTCCAGTAAGATTGACAGCCATTATGAAGTCAAACAACAAGTGCTAGCGAAGATGTGGGGAAAAGGGTACACTTGTACATTGCTGGTGGGACTGCAAATTGGTGAGGCCAATTTGGAAAGCAGTATGGAGATTCCTGGGAAAGCTGGGAATGGATCCACCATTTGACCCAGCTATCGCCCTTCTCGGACTATTCCCTGAGGATCTTAAAAGAGCGTACTATAGGGATACTGCCACATCAATGATCATGGCGGCACAATTCACAATAGCTAGACTGTGGAAGCAACCTAGATGCCCTTCAATAGATGAATGGATAAAAAAAAAATGTGGCATTTATACACAATGGAGTATTACGCAGCACTTAAAAATGACAAAATCATGGAATTTGCAGGGAAATGGATGGCATTAGAGCAGATTATGCTAAGCGAAGCTAGCCAATCCTTAAAAAACAACTGCCAAATGCCTTCTTTGACATAAAGAGAGCAACTAAGAACAGAGCAGGGAGGAAGAGCATGAGGAAAAGATTAACATTAAACAGAGACGAGTGGGGGGAGAGAAAGGGAGAGAGAAGGGAAATCGTATGGAAATGGTAGGAAACCCTCAATGTTACACAAAATTACATATAAGAGGTTGTGAGGGGAAAGGGAGGGGGAAACAAGGGAGAGAATTGAACAACAGCAGATGAGGTAGAGAGGGAAGATGGGAGGGGAGGGGGGGATAGTAGGGTATAGGAAAGGTAGCAGAACACAACAGTCACTAATATGCCATTATGTAAAAATGTGAATGTGTAACTTATGTGATTCTGCGATTTGTATTTGGGGTAAAAATTGGAGTTCATAACTCACTTGAGTCAAATGTATGAAAGATGATATGTCATGAGCTTTGTAATGTTTTGAACAACCAATAAAATAAAAGTTGTGCTGCAATTGTGTACAATGAATCAAAATGCATTCTGCTGTCATATATACCTAACTTAAATAAATAAATAATTTTTAAAAAGAAATTCTCTCCTAACTATATCAAGGACAAACTGCTATAAGTAGAAGGTAAAGAGACAATCTTGAAAGGAGCTAAAAAATAAATTCCTTCAAGGGATTTGGAGAAAGGGAGGATATCATAATATTTAATGGTGACGTCTCATCAGAAATTATGGAAGTCAAAATATGTTGGATTAGCATTGTGTTAGTCAGCTTTGCTTTGCTGTGACCAAAATACCCAACCAGAACAACTTAGAGGAGTACAAGCTTATTTTGGCTCACAATTACAGCGGTTTAGTCCATGGTCAGCTGAGTCCATTGCTCTGACTGCTAGATGAAAAAGAACATCATGATGACAAGGGTGTGGTAGAGGAGCGCTACTCATTCATGCCAGCCAGGAAGCAGAGATAAAAGGGGTGAAGAGGCTACAGGGAAGATGAGCTTTCCAGGGCATACCCACAGTGACCACTTCCTCCAGCCATGCCCCACCTGCCTATAGTTACCACCCCATCAGTCCATTCACACTAGGATGGATGGATCACGTTACAGCTCTCATAATCTAATCATTGCACCTCTGAATATTTCTGCCTTAATATAGGAGGGGTTTTTTTGGTGGGGGGACCTCATATCCAAACCCAAATAAGCATGTTAAAAACACTGAAGGGTAAAAAAATTATATTAACATTTGCACATAAATTAAAAGTGAGATAAACTACCAAAAACAGATATGCATTATTAAGAAATGCATAAAAGAAGTTCAGTTTGGGGCTAGAGTTGTGACTCAGTGGTAGAGCATTTGCCTAGTATGTATGAGGCACTGGGTTCGATCCTAAATACCACATATAAATAAATAAATAAAACAAAGGTTTAAAAAAAATCTTAAAAAAAAGAAGTTCAATCAGAAAGGAAATAACAATGAAGGAAATTTCTGAAGGATAATGACAACCAGATCCATAAGAAAGATTAAGAGGGGATGGGGTTGTGTATCAGTGGTATAGCACTTGTCTCACACTGGGTTCAATCCTCAGCACCACATAAATCAGTAAAGTAAAGGTACTGTGCCCATCTACAACTTAAAATAAAGTCTTTTAAAAAAAAGAAAGATTAAGAGCATCACAAGTTGTAAACTTATGCATAAATATAAAACTACTTTCTTCTTAATTTTTAAAGTTGTAATTCTGTAAACAAAAGGTTATTATGATTGCATTTTCCCCACATTTTTTATTGGCGCATTATAGTATACATACTGATGGGATTTGTTGTTACATATTCGTACATGCATGCAATACACAATATAATGATATAGCCAATTGATATGCTTGCATTTTTATCTTTGTTTTGTATTTTTTAATTTCCTCATTCATTTTTCCATATTTTTGCCTTCTTACATATGCTAATCAATTACATTTTAAAGTGCTATCTTAATACTTCAGCTTGCTTTCTATATCTATCTGCTCCAGAGATAACAATTTGTGGCTTATGCTTATCCAGTCTGAGCCTCAAGATTACTTATGAAAATGAGTAATTAAACCATAATACCCCTTTTACTTCTAAAATTTTAGAGTTTAATCAATTATTCCTCCAATTAGTGGTTTCTGTCACATTACTAGTACCTTAAATATTGACTAAATATTTATATAAGCATAAATCAGTAATTGAAGCTTCCTGGGCTTTGATGCTTTCAGGATGATCTTAAGTTTATTTGACAACAGAGAACATATCTAAAACTCCTTCCATATGTCAGTATACACATTTGATTATTTTAGAATAAGAATTCCTCCTCACTTCTCAATATGGTAGAAGAATCATAGCCGAAATTGAATTCCAATAATTTCCAGAATGGAGTCTATGAAGAAGTGATTAACAAACTGGTCACATTTTTCTTCTTAACCCTTTGGTATACCCTGTGTTCACTTAGCATAGCTGATTAGGAGACCTTACTAATAAGCTCACAGAATCATCATTCAAATGATTTGATAAACCCCTCCCACTAATCAGCCATCTGACATATGCTTGTCACTAGTCACAAGGTCAAGTGAATTATTTTATGTGGTTACATCATTGCAGATCTATCACCAATATAAAAATGATTAACAAGGCACATCAGTACACAACGGGATAGCATCATCATTTTTCTCTATGAACACAGGACGTCAAATTAAGTTTCTGGTGTTCTCAGCAGACATTGTTAGTCTCAAAAATCTGAGACTATTCAAATTTTACTTCCCTGCTACTAATCTTTGTGTCCTTCACTGACTAATATCTACTTATTTTTGTTACTCTTTAGGGCAGAATTAGGAGGCATAAAACCTAAAATGCACATATTTCCAGGACTTCCAATTGTGACTAGAATAAAGCACTCACCTTCTTTTTGTAACTATGTTATTGTGCTGATGATCCAATACGCACACACAGACATAGCTTTGAAAGAATTACTCTGTGTTTGATTATAATAATAATATGTTCATTAGGCCTACATGAGTACAGTAACTTATATAAAATTGAATTTTTAAATAGGATGTTATATATTCAAAAATATATTTCAAAACTTACTACTAACCAAAGAAATTATGAAGAAAGAAGCATTTGGTTTCCCTTTCACTCTGAAGCTTCAAATAGTGATGTCTTATGAATGTTCTCTTTTGAATGTGACTTCAAATGTGAGAAAATAGGGAAATAAGATCACAATGTCTTTACAAGGAAGCAGCTCCAAAACTATCCTAAATAGTATGGTAATGGGAAATATGAAGCACAAACCTTTACAGAGAAGGAGTGTACCTTGAAGAAAAGCAAGGTTCTGGAAACATGGAGAACCCTCAGATGGACAGAGGATGTCTCTGAGATTGGTAGCATGGCATACAATTCAAATTGTTTTGGTTCTCACTCTCACTCTATCACAGGAAAGCAGAGATGAACATATTAGAAAGCTTTTCTTCTGCTTGAATATTAGGTTCATCTATGAGCACTCCCGCTCCCTTGGTCAGCTTTTTCAGAGCCTGCTGGCACTGCAGCACTGCTGACCTGGTAGGTCTGATTATGAATGATCAATGTGCCTATTTGCAATAAAAGTCTTGCACAGATCTGGACCCTCAGCCCTTATTCACTCATGCAGATAATAACGGCAGTTCAAGGCACTTGCCCGTAACTCCGAGCTTCATTAAACAAAGGGAATGTCACCAAAAGTGTCTTTAACTGTCTTTATGCTGCTATGCAGGAGAAAATTGGAAATTCTGAGGAAGTGGAATTTACAGTGTTAATAAAATAAAGATTTGTATATCCCTGTATTCTGTTTTGCATATCTTTATTGAGTGTCTAGTGTTAAAATTCACAACTTCAGTGGAGAGAAGAGAGAGAAATGTGAACAAAGGACATTGTGTGCCTGAGGTCAGAATCTTTTTCAGAAGAAAGATTTCAATGGAATTTTTCAGGTCTGTGACAGGGAATGGCGTGTTGCCACTCCTCCTCGTTTATTATAGATACAACTAGTGTCAATCTGGTATCTGGAAGGATTGTAGGTTGTGGGAGAATGGTGGGGGAGGTTCCACAGGAGTTCAGTGTGGACTTGATGAGAGGGTCACTCTGAGGTGCACTGAGGCATGAACTCTGACTACTCTCCAGTTTTTGAAGGGTCTGAAGGCTTGGTTACCCATTTCCCAGACACAACATGTTAGCATGTTGCTGCTGTTTGGGGAAGATGTCAGCTGCAGAAGTTCTAACAGGGATGTTCATCTTAAGACCCAGCACCCCACGCAACCCCTTTTTACTCATGCATAGCACTCCATCAAACACCCTTGGCATCACTAATACATTATCGTAGCTAATACAAATAGTTTTCATAACTAATTAGAACACCCATTCACTATCTTTCATATACCTATCTCTTATAACTAGACTTTAAGGAAACCTTCAATATTTTTTCTTTCACCTAAATAAGCTTGCTATGATTTGTAATCCAATAGGAAATAGTTTCAATTACAAAATAATTCAAATTAGAGTTTGGTTTCTTGAAAAACAACCAAAAAATGATCATTTCTGGATTATAATTAATACTTGTACTTCAACTCTTAGGCAATGTCAATTCAAGAAAAAAGAAAAGAATGTGTAAATGAGAAACCTGTCCTTTGTTTCAATTTGTCCATTTCTTATTCTCTGTCCATTTCTGTGCAATAAATAGTCACAAACCTGTGAGAAATGACACCCACAATGAAATACCTTTCCACAATTAAATTTTTGGCCTCAATCATTAGGAAATGTTTTTGCTTTGACCCATAAAGAATAAATATAAGATCTAGTCATATAAAACCTGATAGCCAAGTTGTTTTGTGCTAATTCACTATTAAATATTAAGAAAATTAGCTACCAAAGTTTCCTTTATTACACATAGCGGGGGTTGTGGAGTTATCCTTTGTGCAACATTCCCTTATGAACTCCATTCAAATTCTATGTGTTCATCTGTGCAGACAAAGTTCAACACTCACTGATGCTTCCAAGTCAGAATTGCATATTGGAAGAAAAATGTATAAAAAAATTTTTAATGTAGGGGAGCCAGGTATCGTGGCATACACTTGTAATCCCAAAGACTTAGGAAGCTGAGGGAGGAGAATCACAAGTTCAAGGCCAGCCTCAGCAACTTGGTGAGTCTCTCAGTAACTTTAGTAATATTCTGTCTCAAAAATAAAATAAAATAAATTAAAATGGGCTGGGGATGTGGCTCAGTGATAAAGTGAAACTGAGTTCGATCCCCAGTACCAAAAAGAAAAAAAAGTGTAGAGGAGTAGAGTCAGATATCAGTGGTAATGAATAAAATACAGAGAAGAATTATTTCTATGATATAAACCTGGAAAACCCACCCCACAAAATAGAAAGAAATTAAGAGTTACATCCAAACATCTGAAGAACATCTACAGATGGGGAACATAGATTTAGACCATCTTTGCCTAATGGTTGGAATTTGAACTAGTGGATAGAAATTGTAAAATAGTAGATTTTGTTTCAATATTTTTTTAAAAAAGAACTTATTATTTCTTTACTCAATTACTGTCATCTTCAAGGCAGGCTTCAGTCCTGTTTGACATTTTCATTAGGATAGGCACATGTTCTAAATAGAAAGATGATATAGACTTTAATTTTGCTTAAAGATAACTTTTTAAAAAATCTAGAAATTAGAATGTACTATTCTGTAAAATGATTCAGTTTATGTAAATTCTCTGTGGCATAAAGATGGTCAGGTTTAAAATTACAGGGATTCTTATGTACGTAGAATAGGTTGGTCCTCTCAATTTAGTTAGGACAAGAAACCCACTGATACTATTTTAAAACTCAGGGATGAAATATTCATAACATATCATTTTGTTCCCTCCCACATGCTTCCAAGGCCTGAGAAACTTTTGATCAATACTCTCTATTTAAACCAAAAGCTAGACTCAGCTATTCAAAGCTTACTCACAGGCACTTGGGTTTGTGCTATTATCCAGCTATATAGATTCCCTAGCACTGCAGTCTTCTTTCCTTTATTTTTAATCTAGCCAGTTCAAGACTTATTCTGTTGTTTGGGGTTTTTTTTGGATCCTGATACTGAAATTTATTATGTATTTATATCTGATACTGATACTGAAATTTATTTCAGTATATTTCTACCAGAACATAAATTCCTATGGATGAAATTGTTCAGATATGGTATATAGAAACCAGTTGTATTCTACTCTTTTTACATGTTCTATAGTACTTGGTATAATGCCTTGCACACAATAGGCATTAAGCAAAGGTTTATAAAATGTAATTATAATTTAATTTTTTCTAACAAAGTAAAAAAATGTAAATTTTCTGTTGCTTAGAAAAGTAGGACCATCAAAATGATGCCATTTATAAATACCATACACTAAAATATTGTGATAGTTTTCATCCATTCCAATAGTGATCCATCAACTTAGACATTTAAAATATCTGATCACCTTCTATTTGAAATTAACCACTGTTGTTTTCTAGAATAAAAGAAGAAAGAAAGAAAAAGAGAGGGGAGAGAGAGAGAGAGAGAGAGAGAGAGAGAGAGAGAGAGAGAGAGAGAGAGAGAGGGGGGGGGGCCAGCCTGACTAAAAGAGTAAAACTAACCTTTGAGCAACTTTATGATTTCTTTACAAAGACACCTGTCAGGCTCATTGTGTGAGCACTTAAGAGGAGTGGCAGACATAAAAAAGGCAAAGCCCTCTTTTCCTAGGAGTTTAGTAGATATTGCCAATTATAGTAGTACAGCTTAGGTTTCTGCTGTGGTAGAATTTGCTCAATGGGTAACAGATGATAATAATAAACTGAAAACACCTCATATTTTCTTCTAGAGCAGGAATTCCCATTCTATTCCCTAGAGAGCAAAGCATGGAAGTATTTCAGCCTCTCCCCCAACTCCCTCCTCTCGTGGAAAGAGTAGCTGATCTAACTAATTAATTTGGGATAAGTAGCTGAGTGCACTGGGTTCGGTATCTTCTAGGTCCCTATCTTTTAGATTCAGCTTGACTGAAGAAGGCAAGATTTGGGGCCTCTTCTACCATGTTAGAGTTAACAAATCTAGCCTTGTTTCTGCAAGGAAAAGCCTCCAGTTCTGGAGAGAAAATAAAGATTCAAATCAGATTATTTAATAGCAAGCTCTCTAACCATAAATCTATAGCAATATTCACTAATTCCGAATGTTAAGAGTAACAAAGATTGGTGGTTGTTGGGTTTTTGTTTTTTTCTGATTCCTATCTCAGTTGTTTCAAAACTTGGAAGAAGAAAGAGATGAACAGACTAGAAAAAGTTTCCATTTTCAAGCTCATGTATTGACAAACTGTAATATGAGCTATTCTATGAAATTACATAAATTTTTAAAATATAGAAAATTATGAGGTAACTTAGCTTCCAAGTTTTCAATAATCAGATAACCTTCATTCTATTTAATACTATGTTCCTTTTGGCTAAAAAAAATTGAATTGTTATGTAAAAGCAGCATCAAGTTCTTGGGAAGGAAATTTTTGTCAGTCAGTACCTAAAGTGTATATGTAAATTTGTTATTTGGGCCTTTGAATAGCAGAGTAGCTATACCAGTTTACTTATTCATTACTTCTAATGAACATTAATTCTCTTGCTGAGGACAATATTATTCCCAGATACACCATATATGAAATATAACCATATGCCTTCAACTATCACCTCTATCACTAATCTCAATACTTTTTGTATTGTTTTCAAAATATTTTCACTTATATTCTTCATTCATTCATTTTAACAACTCCATAAATGGAGTAGGACAAATAGTTTTACCTATATTTTAATGATGAGAAAGCTTAGAAAGAGGGATTATGTGACTTTTTCAAGTTACTTAGCCAATAGTGAAAAAGCTGATGCTAGTACCCAAATGTTCTACCTCCAATGTTTATACAATATTAATGAAGTAGAAGAAAGGGTTAAAATAGAAAGGCTGGAAACTAGGTCTCCTTTGAAGTCAGGTTTCTGCATAGCAGGACTGAGAACTACAGACCCAACCCAGGCCCATTAAGGTCAAGTCAACTCCTGTATTAGCAGAGAAAAGAAAGAGAAAAAATAAAGAAATAATTGATTGTGAGACATTGACTGCCTGGTACCCAGAACCCCACCCAAAAAAGGCATGGTAACCTGACTGGACCAAAGGGCACGTGAATAACTCATGAACACTGAATGCCTTACCCAGGATTGGGTAAGTGGCTAGCTTCCTAAACCTTATAAATCTATATAAACCCCTAGACAATAGCTACTGTCAGGTATCCCTCTCTTGGAACTTATCCCCTTTCGGAGCTCTGCTTTTTTTCTTTCTATACTTTGATTCTATTACTTTGCTCTCACCCTTGTGTCCATGGATTTCCTTCTTTGATTTCATGAGAGAAAGAACCCAACCTCACACTCCATACAACAATGCACATTTATTTTGTTCCATTACATTGCATATTTACATTGGCAGGATTAATTGCAGATGACTAAAACTGTATTATTTGTTCCTTGGCTTCCAAGAACATATTAATTTATGTAATTAAAAATATTTATTGAGTATCTAGCTCATGGTCTGAATGTGTTAGATGGATGGATGGATAAAAATGCAATAGGCATAAAGATGAAAGAACAAGATGTGATTCAAAAAGAAAAAAATATATAGTAATATACAAATATTCAGAATACATGTTGTATGTACTATAATAGAGACAGAGATATGAAAATATGAGGTGTTTACAGTGTATTATATGTTTTCAGTGTGTGCATACCTTACACCAGGAGAAGAGAAAACAAAACAATTCATGGCACTGCTTTTAAAGTTATTTTACAAATGTTGTACTAATTACAATGTTATTTATGTTGTAAAGAAAAGAACTGAAAGTAATGAAACATGAATGGCCCATTGTAAGAATTACTTTAGAACCCAGGAAATCCACAAAGAAACTAACATTTTAAAACCCCAAAGAACTTAAATATAAAGCCCAGACCCACACATTTTTATTAGAGCAGTGACATCCAGATGGGGTGGAGGGAGATTCATAATGTCATGCATATGTATATTTAGTAGTAAAAGAAAGCACTGAACCAAGGCTTTAACTGGACACATTTCTAACCTTGACACAAGTTGCTGATGAAATGGCCCTAAGGATAAACAGCACAACTGGCCTTATTTTGACCTGAGTCAGCAGGAGCTTTTAGCAGTGGGGTAGTTGGTGTTCTGTCATGTAAATGGCTTTTTGAACAGGAACAGAACACTTTGTTCAAGTTGTTCACAGTTGGCACTCAGTAATTGACACAAGGGAACTTTGGTAGAGACAAAACAGGGAGAAGATCTCTATCAGAAAAAGTGGTGGGTGTTCAGAGAATTTAACAGTGTGAACAGGAATAATTCTAGGAAAGATAGTGTATGAATCCAAAATAGTTTGGCACTTTAATCAAATATGCTGCTTAGGGAAAAAGCACAGTCTGCACCCCAACACCTGCTGGACCTAATGGACTCTGAAATGTTGTTTCAGAATTAATCAAGTCATTTAAAATCATAGCTGCAGTCTCCATTCACTACTCCTGTGCATAAATGTGCTGATCCCGATACTAATCCATGTCGGGTGACTTGAGCAATATATCACCATAATTGCCATTTTAGGGCTGCAAATTGGAGCTAAAATAACCAGATGCAAAAGAGATGGCAGTATCATACTCTCAAGATGGATCTTCAAAGTTCAAGGAGAGTTCAAGCATGGGAGAAGCAATAGAAAGGGGTCAAGTGTAAGGGGATTGTTCATGTTCAAGAAGAATTAACTTTACAAATATATTGTTTCTGAGGTGGTAATTGTCCCATCTTACAGTCATTCATACCTCATTTATTCGTTGCATTCTTCTCAAGCATTTAATGAAATGAATTTGATTTTGACAAAATATTCTATTTCAAAATTGCCATTAATTTTCAAGATTTTTTTATTCTCTTCTAAATTATCTGTTTTAAAGGGATATAGAATGGTTTTGGGAAATCAAATATTTCCCTAGGTAATTTTCTGGCAAGAACCCATGTTAGTTTCAGATGTTTCCTTCCTAGCAAAGTAAGTTAAATCATTGATCTTAAAAAAAAAAAAGTCACCAATATCCCAAATATCTGAAATTCAAAATGCCAAAACAGAGTTCTATCCCATATGAATAAGACTAAGGCAGTCTTACTCTAGTGTATCTGTCACAATTTCTCATTGAGGGGACTATAAAAGTATGTAAATGAGATCTACTACTTAGTTTTATATATGTATAAAATTGAGACAGATTTGGAAGCAAGAGAGTACCCTTGTGACTACTCAGTATCAAAGTTGCCAAAAATGCCACTGCTACTTTCTGCTCTGATCAGATCTTAATTCCCTTAATATCCTTATAAAATAAATTTCCATAAGAAGGTTGCACAATATAGTATCTCCATTTCAAAATCCAAACTTATTAGCAAATACAAGTCTTTTAGGATATTCATAATCTATAGCCACCTACTTATTTGACATTTTTTTTTCTTCACAAGCCCTATTTCTATGTAAATGTCTCATCATTTTCCAAAGAACAAAGTGGTTTAAACTTCTAAGCCTTTGTGCTCTTCTCTATAAATGATATGTCTCTCTTCCTCCTTTCATTCTTCAATACCCAGCTGAAATGTCACCACTTTTCTCTGACCATCTACCCAGTAGAGAAGTTATTCTTTGTTTTTACTTTCCAAGAGGGTAGAATTGAAACTTCCTTTGCAGAATTGTCACAACATAATATTGATATTTTCTATGTTTCTATCACTCTTAATTAGATTATAATCTAATACAATGATAGAACTTATTTTAAGAACTTATTTTAAGAACTGACTGAAATAATATATTAAGCATACATAAAAGTAATTAGCAAAAATTGCAAAGCAATATTAAAATTATAGTTCTTATTATTATTTCTCAAAACAAGCAATATATCACATCATATTATAGATAATTTTTGTGTCTATCACATTGTATCTTTATAACAATAATTTGAGTACAGAGGATGAAATATGTAAGGAAATAATTGTCAAAGTTTTAGAAATCTGATGAAAGTTATAAACCTTTAATTCTGAGTACAAACAAATGGAAGATAAAAACAAATGAAATCTAAATAATAAAATAACACTATAACAATAATAAAATAACACTATAAATATATCTAGTAACAGGAAAAATGTTGCATACAACAAAGGTACAATAAATGCAACCTTAAATGCCAAAAGCAATGCATTCCAAAAGACAAGTACAATGACATTTTTAAAATAATAAAAGGGAATAATGAAATTCTGTATCTGGCAAAAAAAAAAAAAAAGAAAAGAAAAAAAAGTCAAACCTCCAGACTTTTTTGCATCAGATTTTCATTAAAGAAATATTAATAATAATTCTTCAGGCTGATGATGGAAAATTAACTGTGCACAATAATATCTAAGAATGCTAACATGGCAAATATAAGACATGTTTGTCAATTTTAAAGTTATTTTTAAAAAATAAGCAATTGTTTAAAGAAAATAATAACAGTATTTTCATGTTTACAATGTGAAAAAGTGTATGACAACAATAGAACAAAGGATTACAGAATGAGGTAGAAGTATATGGCTGTAAGATTTCATGATATGCATAAAATAATAATACTTGTAAATGGATTATAAGGTAAATAAT
Organism: Urocitellus parryii; assembly: GCF_045843805.1. Taxonomy (NCBI): domain Eukaryota; kingdom Metazoa; phylum Chordata; class Mammalia; order Rodentia; family Sciuridae; genus Urocitellus; species Urocitellus parryii. Next base: position 82,677,145 of record NC_135540.1, read on the forward strand.
GTTTATACTAAATAAATAAGGAGGGTATTTTTTTAAAGAAAGAGTGAGAGAGAGGGAGAGAGTGGGAGAGAGAGAGAGAGTTTTTTAATATTTATTTTTTAGTATTTGGCGGACACAACATCTTAGTTTGTATGTGGTGCTGAGGATCGAACCGGGCCGCACGCATGCTAGGCGAGCGCGCTACCGCTTGAGCCACATCCCCAGCCCCAAGAAGGGTATTTGATAATAATAAAAAGTGTAACTTATACATTACAAAATAACCAATTTAATCCAAGTGGAAGTAGAAAAAGAACATGAAGAAGGCCTGGTGTGGTGGTGCACACCTGTAGTCCCAGCAGCTTGGGAGGCTGAGGCAGAAGGATCTCAGACTCAAAGCCAGCCTCAGCAAAAGTGTGGCACTAAGAAACTCAGTGAGAACCTGTCTCCAAATAAAATACAAAAAAAAAAAAATAGGGCTGGGGATGTGTCTCAGTGGTTTTGTGCTCCTGAGCTTTATCCCTGGTACTCCCCACACACACCCAGAAAAAAAAAGAAAATTTAAAATCAAAGAAATAAACAGTATGATAGCAATCCTAACCTGAACCATATTAATAATCATATAACATATAAATTGCTTAAAATTTCTAGTAAAAATGCAAAGACTTTCATAATAAAAAAGTATAGGTAAACAAAATATTGTTTACAAGAAATGCACTTAAAATATAAAGATACAGATTCAAAATATTTTTTAAAATAACACATGAATTAAAACTAAAGTAGCAATATTAATATTGGAAAAATGCACTTCAGAAAAAAATATATTCCAAAATTGAAAACAGACATTTCAAAATTGAAAACAGACATTTCAAAATGACTAAAGTATCAATAAATCAAGACAGAAGAACCCTAAATATAGAACACTAAACTACAGAATTTTAAATTATATACAAAAAAGCTGAAAAACCTGAAAAGAAAAATCCATAAATATGGCTGTAGATTCAATAATCTACTTCAATAAACTCACAGAATGAGTAGATACAAAATAGTAAAGTGTCAAAGACACAACCAACTTGACATAATTGATATTACAGAACACTTAACCCCCCCAAAAAAGCCTGAATAAACTGAAAAAGTATTTAAAACATAGAGTATGTACTCTGACCATAGTATAATTTAATTAGAAATAAACTTTAGAAATCTGCATATTTGAAAATATTTGTAAATTAAACAAAAATCTCCTGAATAAATCTCCGATCAAATAAGAAATTAAAAATGGAAATTAAAAATATTTTTACTTTAATGAAAATAAAAACATAACACATTAAATTTTTAGAATGCAACTAAGCTAATAAAGAAAACATATTGGTTTAAATGTGTATTTTGGAAGAGTTGAAAATAAATGAAATGAAGTTCTATTTTAAGAAGCAAAATAGAATGACAAATTAAAGATAAAAAGTAGGAGATTAAAAAAGATTTCTGAGAACCAAAGATAAATGAAAAAAAAAAGAGAAAAAATAGAAACAAGGTCTGGTTCTCTGAAAGACAAATTAGAAACCTCTAGCTAGACAAGTCAAGAAAAAATAGAATACAACAATAAATCCAGCAACTTATATGAAAGGAATAAATTCCTATTGAAATTTCATCTAACTCCAGTTAGAATAGCAATCATCCAGAAAAAAAAAATTAAAATACATGCTTTTAAGAATGTGAGGAAAAAGGTACACATATTCTCTTAAGGACTGCTAATTAATGCAACCACTTTGAAAAGCAATATAGAAATTTCTCAGATGACAAGGAATGGAATTACCATATGACCCAGCTTACCCGCTCTTTGGAATTTATCCAAAAGAAGGAAAACCAGTGTACTATAGTACATGCATACCAAATGTTTATAGCAGTGCAATTCACAATAGCAAAGTTATGGAACCAGCCCACATGCCCATCAACTGATGAATGAATAAAGAAAATGTGGTTTCATGGCATTTGCTGGTAAATGAATAGAACTGGAGAACATCATGCTAAGTGAAATAAGCCAGACCCAGAAAGTCAAGGGTATTAGACTTTCTCTCATATGCATAAGCTCAAGCAAAATAAAGGTGGGGGAGAGTAGAGGGAATCCTAAAAATATAGAAAGGAGATCAGTAGAGTAGATGAAAGGGGTAGGAGGGATGGGAGAAGGCATAGGAAATAAAGTTGGCCAAATTATGCTGTGTTCACACATGAGTACACCACAAAGAATTTCACCTTCATGTATATCTGTAAATCACCAATTTTAAAAATTAGAAATAAAAGGAAGACCAGTAGAGTAACAAAGGGGAGGAAGCAGAGGGAAGGAGGGGAAAGAAATAGTACTGGGAACTGAAATGGAGCAAATTATATTCCATGAATTTATGATTATAGCAAAATGATGTATAACTATAATGCACTAATAAATTATGTATAATTATGTATAACTATAATGCACTAATAAAAACATTTTAAAAAGAGGAATAGGTACATCAATTAATAAAAATGCATCAAGCAAGATAAACTCTTGATGAATCTTTATTTAATGGTCTTTTGAACCATCTGTAGGGAAACAACTAGAAAAGTTTCTCTTAATGCATACCAAACACAGAGATAAAAATACAGTGGCATTTGTCTCTGTGTCCTCTATTCTGTATCATTGGTCTACAAGTCTATTTTGGTGCTAATACCATGCTGTTTTTGTTACTATAGCTCTGTAGTATAGTTTAAGGTCTGGTATTGTGATGCCTTCTGCTTCACTTTTCTTGCTAAGGATTGCTTTGGCTATTTTTGGTCTCTTACTTTTCCAAATAAATTTTATGATTGGTGTATGTATAACTTTTTCTATTTCTATGAAGAATATCATTGGGATTTTAATAGGAATTGCATTAAATCTGCATAACGCTTTGGTATTATGACCATTTTGACAATATTACTTTTGCCTATCCAGGAGCATGGGAGATCTTTCCATCTTCTGAAGTTTTCTTCAATTTCTTTCTTTAGCATTCTATAGTTTTCTTCAATTTATTTCTTTAGTGTTCTGTAATTTTCATACAGCAGCTCAATTCACAATAGCTAGACTATGGAACCAACCTAGGTGTCCTTCAATAGATGAATGGATAAAGAAAATGTGGTATATATATTCAATGGAATATTACTCAGCTTTAAAGAAGAATAAAATTATGTCACTTGCCAGTAAACTGATGGAGTTGGAGAGTATTATGCTAAACAAAATAAGTCAATTCCAAAAAATCAAAGGTCAAATGTTTTCTCTAATATGTGGATGTTAATTCACAATAAGAAGGCGGGCACTAGAAAAGTATAACGTTACCTTAGATTAGGTAGAGGGAAGTAAAGGGAGGGGAGAAGAGGGGATGTGGGGATAGGAAGGATAGTATAAAAAAAAAGACATTATTATTGTATGTATTTATGTGACTGTATGATCAATGTAATTCTACAACATATACACTCAGAAAAATGAGAAATTATATACCATCTATGTATGATATATCAAAGTGCATAAATGCATTCTACTGTCATATATAACTAATTAAAATAAATTTAAAATTTTTTAAATATAATGGCATTTTATTGGGCTGTTTACAAGCAAGGGCATGATCTTTTCAAGGTAAAAATTAAGTTTGAAAGGGAGTATAGAATCTGAGCTATAACAGATGTTGGGGATCAGCCAATCTATTTCTCTTATTGTGCAGCAAGAGTAAAATTGATTCTTTATAGAGATTCATCCTCACTGAATATGCAACTGAACTAGGTCTAAAACCCAGGCCACGAAACTCCTTCTTCTACTGGCACTTAATGCTTCTCCAATGATTCAATATTTAGGCCAAAATTAACAGCACAGAATGTTCATGAATCTCATTATGAATATTGGAATATAATGCAAGTACTTTATACCAGTCTAAGATGGAGTAAATATATGGTTTAAATAAAGATTTATGGGTGATAAAATGTTTGAGTGTTTAATAGTGAATATTCTTGGAAAGATGGCACTGTTTGTTTCTAAACTGAGTTAGATTGATTGGGAAAATTCAAGCAATTAATTGTCTACATTCTGAATGCATTTACCTAAAGTGAATGTTTTAGCTATAACGATAGTAGAGCCAGTATAAATAGGCCACTTGCAGGAGAGTGGGATAAACATCATGATATTATATTTTCTTTGAAAATTAATTTATCATTTTGGTTTTTAACTGTACTTGATACAAGTAATTATTGAGGAAAAATATAAAAATTATTAAAGTGATACCATGAATGCTCTTGTCTGTATAGACAGTTAAACAGAAATTTATCGGTTAATAATTTGGCAGATGGAGCCAAAGAATTATGATATTAACTGATGTTGGTATCTAACTGAAAAGTAAAATAACTTTTGATGCATTTAGAAAACGCTTTCTAAGTTGCTCAAGCTAAGGGTCATACCCTGAAGATGGTAAATTTAACAAAAAATTACTGTATGCCTTTGTGACTCACTTGAGGATCCATGTTCAATGTGTGATGACCAAACTTTCTAACTTCCTAGTTTACTTTGTAGAAAACTATACCTATACTCATCCACTTCCCAACACTATGACTTAATTTAATGTACAGATTATATTTGGGTCCATGGATAATAAAATATACAATTGTTTCCTCTAATAAAATTAATCCCTGTATTCTCTCAGGGAGACAGAAGAATAGTTATATTTAGCACAGAGATTGAATTTGTAAATACAAATTCTCCCTCAAGTAAATGATAAGCTCAAATAGTTTTACTACTGAAATTTAGTAGTTAAGAAAGAATTAATTTTGATGGTGTGGAAAAAATCTTAGAAAATAGAGAAGAAAGGAACTCTTCCAAAATTATTATAAATGGGCCATTTGGAGCTTTTACTTAAACCATACACAAAAATCAGTTCAAATGGATTAAAGGCTTGAACATAAGACCTGAAACCATAGAGTTACTATGAGAAAACACAGAAGAAAATTTCCATGACACGGAGGTAATGGCTTTTGGGATTTGACACCAAAAGTACAGGCAATAAGCCTGGTGAGGTAGCACATGTACGTAATCCCAGTGGCTCTGGCAGCTGGGGCAAGAGGATCTCGAGTTCAAGCCCAGCCTCAGCAACTTATCAAGGCTGTAAGCAACTTAGCAAGACCCTGTCTCTAAATAAAATATAAAAAGGGCTGGGGTTGAGTGCCCTTGGATTCAATCCCCAGTACCAAAGGGGGGAAAAAAAGTACAGGCAATAAAGGGCTGGAGCTGTATCTCAGTGGTAGAGTACTTCACATGAGGCACCAGGTTTGATCCTCACCATTACATAAAAATTATAAAATAAAGGTACTGTGTCCATCTACAACTACACACACACATACACACACACACACACACACACACACACATTAAAGTACAGGCAATAAAAACATAGTGAAACTGCAACAAACTAAAGACTCAAAAAGTCAAGGTCTAATATTTTCTCTCATATGTGGAAGCTAGAGAGGAATAAAACATTTAAAAAGAGGATCTCATGAAAATAAACGGGAGAATAGTAGAATAGAGGTAGAGGATGGAGGAGCAGTTGGAAAGGAGAAGGAAATGCAGAAAGAAATTGAACAAATTATGGTATGAGCACACATGAATATCTCAAAATGAATTCCACTTTTATATATAATTTTAATGCACCAATTTTAAAAATAATACGTAAATAAAAGGAAGCCCAGTAGAGCATGCTGATCAAGGGAAGGAAGGAAGGGAGGAAAAGGGAACATCCTGAGGATTGAAATGGAGCAAATTAAGTTATATGCATTTATGAATATGTCAAAATGAATCCCTCTATTATGTAGAACTATAATACACTAATAAAAGAAATTTTTAAAAGTTTTTGCACAACAAAGGCAACAAATCAACAAATTACAGAAATGGGAGATGATATTTATATTCCCTATATCTGATAAGTGATTAATATTCAAAGTGCATAAAGAACTAATACAACTCAGAAAAGAAAAAAAACTAATTTAAAAATGGGCAAAGGAACAGATTAGACATTTTTTTCAAAGAAGACATATGAATATCCCCCAGAAGATATATGAAATATACCAGCAAATATATAAAAAGATATTCAACATCAATAGTTATGAAGGAATACAAATCAAAACCACACTTGAGAAGATCCATTATCAAAAAGGCAAAGAACAGTTTTGGCAAGTATTTGGAGAAAAAGCTTTTCTCATATACACTATTAGTACAAATGTATATTGGTACAGTCATTATGGAAAAGAATATAGAGTTTCCTAAAAACATTAAAAACAGAACTACCATATGATCTAGCAGTTCTACTTTGGGTATGTATTCCAAGAAAATGAAATCAGTCTGTCAAAGAGAGATTTGTACACACAGTTCACTGCAGCACTGTTTCCAGTTTCTAAGACATAGAATCAACCTAAATGTTCATAGGTGAACATATGAAAAAAACATGGTGTAGATATACAATGACATACTATACAGCCTTAAAAAAGAAGAAAATCCTATAATTTATGATGACATCAATAGACCTAAAGGACAATATATTAAATTAAATAAATCAGTCACCAAGGGAATCAAATACTGCATGAACTTATTATATAATGTGTGGAGTCTAAAACAAGCAAATTTCCAGTAACAAAGAGTATAATGGTACTTAGCAGGTTTTATAGGGTATTAAAATGGGATAAAAAATATTGGCCAAAGAATACAAACCTTAATTATAAGATGAATAAACACCAAAGACCTAATGCACAGGATAGTTAATAAAAATGTATATTTGAAACTTGCTAAGGGAGTATATCTCAAGTGTTCTTTACATACACCCCAAAAAAGTATCTGTGTGAGATGATAGTATGCTAATTAGCTTGAGTGTGAAAATCACTGCACAATATATGCATGTATCAGAACATCACTCTGAATACCTTGAATATATACAATTTGTATTTATAAGTCATACCTCAATAAAGCTACAGGGGCAAGAAAGCAGGGGAGGTTATAAGATAATTGTGTACATAGAAATCCTATATAACCCCAAACATACTAGTAGAATTAATAGATGAATTTAATAGTTATAGATACAATGCCTATATATAAAAATTATTTGTATATCTACATACTAGCATCAATAGGAAAATAAAAGTTTTAAAATTATATTCATAACAGCACTAAAACATCATTTATTTAATGATAAAATTTTTATTGGTACATATTAATTATGCAAAGTAGTAGGTTTAATTACAGCACATTTTTACATGCTTATAACATGGTTTGGTCATTCATTTCCCATTACTTCACCTTTCTTTCCTTCTCTTTTCCTCCTGATCCTCTTCTTCTATACTAACATTCTCTTTAATATTCATAATCATCCCTTTTTATTTTTACTTCCTATAGCTTCCACACATTAGAGACCATATGTGACATTTGTCTTTCAGTATCTGATTTAATTCAATGATCCCCATTTTCAACCATTTACCTGCAATTGACCTAATGTCCTCTTTATGACTAAATAAAATGCCATTGTCCCTATATACCACATTTCTTTATCTATTGACCTGTCAATGGACAACAAGGCTAATTTTGTAACTTGTTTATTGTAAATCATACTGTGTTGCATATGTATGCATCATGAAGGTATGTTAACTTGAATTCTTTTGAGTAAATATCAAAGAGTTATAAAGCTTGATCATATGGTAGTTCTATTTTCAGCTTTTGTGGAATCTCCATACTGATTTCCATAGTGGCTTTGCTAATTTACATTCCCACCAACCATGTACAAATGTTCCTTTTTCTCTACATCCTTACCACTATTTATGGTTATTTGTGTTCTTGATGATTGCTATTCTCATTGTATTGAAATGCAATATCAATGTTGATTTGATTTGCATTTCCTGAAGCTAAAGTTGTTGAATATTTTTCATATAATTGTTGGTCATTTGAACTTCTTTTTAAAAATATTTTACTGAATGTATTTTGTGTATTTTGGTACTTCTTTTGAGAAGTGTCTGCTTGAATTTCATTTGGCCATTTGCTGGATGGGGTGCTTTGGTGTTGAGTTTTTTGCACTCTTTATATTTTCTAATCCTCTATCAAAGGAGTGGTTGCCAAAGATTTTCTGTAGGCTCTCTCTTCATACTCCTGATTCTTTTGTTGTGCAGAAGCTTTTAAGTTTGATGCTAAACACATTGATTTTTTTTAATTTCCTGAACTCTTCAAGAAATCATTGCCATGCCTACATGCTGAAGTGTTTTCCCTATGTTTTCTTCTAGCAGTTGCAAAGTTTCTGGTCTTATTCCTATGCCATTGGTTAATTTTGAGTTGCTTTTGCACAGAGTGAGAGATTGGAGTCTAGTTTCATCCTTCTACACAGGATATCTATTTTTCACACACCATTTCTTTAAAATGCTATCTTTTCTCCATCATAGGCTTTTGGCACCTTTTTCAAGAATCAGATGACTATGTATGTGTTAGGTTTTCTCTGTGTCTTCTATTCTATATCATTGGTCTACATGTCTGTTTTGATGCCAGTACCATTCTGTTACCATGGCTCTGTAGTACAATTTGAAATCAAGTACTCTAATGTCCCTTATTCTTTTGCTCAGGATTGCTTTGGCTACTATGGATCTTTGTTCTTACATATGAATTTAATGATTGCTTTTACTAGTTCTATGAAGAAATTTCATTGATATTTTGATGGAGATTTCCCTGAATTTGTACATTGTTTACAGAAACACAGCCATTTTAACAACATTATCTATCTGTAAATTGAGGAGATCTTTTCATCTTAGTTGTTTGTTGTTGTTTTGCTTTTTTCTCAGAATTGTGTGTTTTTCTTGCCTGTATATAGAAATTTATCTATTTCTTCCAGATTTCCTAATTTATTGGATTATAAGTTTTGAAAATAGTCCCTAATAATCTTCTGGATTCTAGTAAAGTTTATCTTAACATCCCCAATTTTAATTCTAACTTCATTAATTTGGTTCTTCTCTTTGTTTCTTTTCATTAGTTTTATTAAGGGTTTATCAATCTTGTTTATCTTTTCAAAGAACCAATACTGTACTTCATTAATTTCAGCTCTGATCTTTATTCTTTCTTCCTACTAGATTTTGGTTGTGTGTTCTTGCTTTTTAAATATTTGAGATGTAGCATTACATTATTTAAAATATCTGATATTATTTTTTGTAGGCACTCATAGATATAAACTTCCCCCCTTAGCTCTTCCTTAACTGTACAACAGATTCTGGAATGTTGTATTTCCATTCCTGTTTGATTCTAAGAAATTTTAAATTTTCCCAAATTTCTTCAATGTCCCACTCATCATTCAAAAGTGTATTCTTCAGCCTCCATGTATTAGTGTAGTTTCTGTAGTTTTTCTTAGCTATTGACTTCTAATTTCATTCTATTATTATCTAAAAAGATGCAAGAGATTATTTCAATTTCTTGTACTTTCCAATACTTTCTTTGTATCCTAATATAGGATCAGTTTTGGAGAAAGTTCCATTAGCAGCTGGAAGGAAAGTATATTCAACTACTGTTAAATGAAATATTCTGTCTATGTTTGTTAAGTCCATTTGACCTAACGTATACATGAAATCTGTGTGTCTTTGTTGCTTTTCTGTCTGATTGATTAACCTGTTGGTGACAATGGTATATTGAAATTCTCCACTGTATTCGGTTCTACTAGCGTTTAATGTCAAGTAATGCTTATTTTTACAAAATTCAGTGAATTTTTTGGCATTTTAACTATAACATATTATGGAGAGGCTCTTTTCTGAGCATGACTATTTGGAGTTCTCAATGCCTCCTTCAGTTTCTGCATACCCATTTCTTTCCCAAGATTATGAAAATTCCTTATTATTACTACGCTGAAATCAGTTTTCTATACCATTGATAGCTCCTTTCCTTTATCAAGAGTCTTAAGTTCAGCCTTTTAATGTTGTCTCAGAGCTCTTGTATATTCTGTTCACAGATACTTTTTTCTTTATTTAAATCTTAATGTTTCAGCTTTCTTTGTCTTTGAACACTGATATTCTTTCTTCTGCTTGATCTAATCCATTAATCTTCTCAATTGAATTTTTTATTTCATTCATTAAATTTTTCATTTTTAAGATTTCTGTTTGGTTCTTTTTCAGACTCTCTCTTCATTGAAATGCTCTCTCATATCTTTTATTTTCTTCCTTCATTTATTTCTTAGTTCTTTTAACTCATCAATCATTTTAACCATCAACTTTTTGAACTCTTTGTCCCTCACTACTTTCACTTTGATATCTATAGGTTCAGTTATTGAAGTTATAAATGTTTGGAGATCTTATTACAATGTTTTCTCTGTATCTGTGATGATATTTGTGCATTTGTTTTGATGGATGTCTCTTCCACTGTTAGGTGGAAATTTAGTGTGCTTCTCTCTCTTTGCTAACATGCCTCAGGCTGGGGATAAGTGAGTGGCCTGTTCAGCATGGTTGTCTCTCAGAAGTGAAAAAAAAAAAAAAAACTGGACAAAGACTAAATGGCATCTGGTCATGCCCAACAAAGCTGGAGAGTAAGAAATGTGAGGACTATGTAGTTTTTAAGTGTCTTAGTCACAACATAAATGCATAAATATTTAAGAGTATTTATTAAGATGCAAAATACCCAGGATGGAATAAGTAGAATTTTATAATATCTGACATCGAATTAACAATTAAAAGGTATGGAAAGAATAATAATAAAGAGAAAAACCAATAAATTGAACCCAGAAAAAATATGACATAGGTTATAGAATAAAAAATAAAAATAGCTCCAACTTGTATTCAATACGTTCAAGAAGCTAGAGAAAAACACTGAACATGTTTAATAGAGACATAGAAAAAAATGTATAAAATTAGCCCAAAAATGAATATCTAGAGTTTGGAAACATAAAATAAATGGTGTTAACAGAGTAGAACTGAATAGATACTGCACACACACACACACACACACACACACACAAATAGTGATCTTGCTGGGCCTGGTGGCATACACCAGTAATCTCAGTGGATCAGGAGGTAGAGACAGGAGGATCACAAGTTCAAAGCCAGCCTCAGCAAAAGTGAGGTACTAAGCAACTCAGTGAGACCCTATTTCTAAATAAAATACAAAAAAGGGCTGGAGATGTGGTTTAGTGGTCGAGTGTCCCTGAGTTCAATCCCTGCTACCCATACCCAGAAAAAAAGATCATTGATATTAAAGACATAGTCAAAATTTTTTCAAAAAGCTACACAAAGGTAGTAAACATTACTTGTAATAAACTTGAAGTGGAAAATAATATCCCTTGGAGATAAGCTGGTTTAACAATGTGTATTATAAATTTTGATGCATCTACTAAAATAACAAGGCAAATAGTTATAAGTAATAATAAAACAAGGGATATAATAATAAATCATTGTAAAATAATTCATAATGCAAAAGAAGGAAAGAAAAAGAAATAACAGAGGAGAAAAACAGTATAAAAAAATCCCCAAGGATATCAATGTAAATGGCCTGAATACCACAAAATCAGAGATGAATAGGACCATTTATATCAACAAAGAAGACAATTCATTCAAAGAACATAATAATCCTAAACATTTGTTAAACTAATTCCAAAGTTTTAAAAGCAAAATTTGATAGAACTATATGAAAAAATACACAATTCTGGAGTTAGAAGAGATTTCAACTCTCTTCTTGCAATAATTGATAGAATAAGTAGAGAGAAATTAAAGATAATGAAAACTTATACAGCACTATTAACAAAATTGGTATAATTGGCATTTATATCTTCCCAAGGATAGCAGAATATGCATTATATCCAATTGCATGTAGATCATTTACCAAGATAAAATCAATTGTAGGCAAGGTCATAAAACAAGTCTAATGCTTTAAAAAGTTTCAAGTTATATAAGGTACGTTGTCTAAGCACAAAAAAACAAAATCAGAAATCTGTAAGAGAAAGGTGCTGACATAATTAAGACCTCAATAAGTGGTAGGTATTATTATTACTGTTTCCCTTAAAATATTGTCCACTCTGTGGTCTGTGATGATCAGAGATCAGCTGTGAGGTTCAGGGTAAAGAAATCTGAGAATAGAAAAAGAAAGGAAGGGAAGCGTGTGAAAAATCCCCAAATAATAGACTTCTGAGAGCTGGGGATATAGCTCAATTGGTACAGTGCTTGCCTAGTATGCATAAGGCCCTGGGTTCAATCCCCAGCACCATATTACAAAAAATAAAAATAAAAAAGGACTGCACCTGGGGTAGACTCACTGAAGGCAATAAATGCTTTAAAATCCCCAAATAATGAAATGAGTATCACCCCCAGTCAATAAAAATGAACAATGCATCAAAATAAACAGAATACATCTAAGCTAGTACTTAAAGAGAAATATATAACACTAAAGGTCTGTAATATATATATCACTGAAGGTCTGTATTAAAATAGAAAGTCTCAAAATCAATGAGACTTCCTTAGAAAAGGAAGACAAAGTAAGTCCAAAGTAAGTTCCTCTTTCTCTATCTCCACCCAATTTACCTGTCTAAAATACAAGAAAAAAAAGAAAGAAATCAGTAGATATCAGTAAAATAGAAAAGAGAAAAAAAAATTGTGTTTCCCGAAGTGTTTCTTTGGAAAGCCAATAAATCAATAAATTTATAGCAAGATGATCTGGGAAAAAATTATTATTATTATTACTATTATTGTTAGAAATGATAGAGGCAGCCTCAGTACAAATTTTGCATTAAATAATAATATATTTATAATATACTATTAGTAATATATTAAATTAATAATTAATAATATATTAAGAGAATAATAAAGGAATTGAATGAACTTCATTTTCAGTGAATCTACATCTTTGAAAAAATGGACATTTTTTTAAGATATAACCTACTAAAACTCCCTGAAAGAGAAATAAAATATCCAAAAGCACTATAATTTTTGAGAAAAGGAATCTTAGTTAAGAAAATATTGCCACTAATATATTTCACCACCACTGTGGCTTCATCAGGAAATTGTAACAAGTATTTAAAGAAATAATATCAATTGTATATAAGTGCTCCCAGAAAATTGAAGAAGAAGAAATTCCCAACACTTTGTATAAGACTAGCATTATTTTAATAATAAAATCAGAAAAATATAGTTTAAGAAAAGTACACTATAGACCTTTAGGAACACAGAAAAATATCTAACAAAATTTAAGTGTATAAAATTCAACAATATATGAAATAGATTATACATCATGATTCAGTGAGGTTTATCCAATAATGCAAGCTAGGTTTAACTTTTGAAAATCAATGTAATTCACAATATTAACAGAATAATCAGAAATAATATACATAATAAATATATAATACATATTATAATAATACATAATATGTGTGTGTAATAAATATATAAATAATAAACATAATAATACAGAAAAATCATTTAACAAAATCCAATATTTATGCCAGAGAAAAACTCCAGTAAACTACAACAAAAGAAAACTCCCATACCCTGACAAAGGGCATCTATGGAAAATGTATAGGCAACATTATACTTAATGGTGAAAGGCTGACTGATTTTCCCTGATGATCAAGAACAAAGAAAAAACACTTACTCTCACTGCTGTTTGCACCATCCTACTAGAGATTCTAGCCAACACAACAAAGCAATAAAAATAAATAAATAATCTCACTGATTTTAAAGGAAGAAATAATATTACCTTTTTTTTCAAAGACAACACACACAATAAATTAACTATATAGAAATTTATATGGCATCTTTGAAAAGCTACTAAAACTAAAGTGACTTTAACAAGGTTGTCACATACAATATCATATACAAATCAATTGTATTTGTATATAGCAGCAATGATCAATGGGAAATTGAAATTAAATACATAATATCATTTATAGTAGCATTAAAAACTATAATTGGGAGGGATATCTTACAAAACATGACCCATATACTTAACATAAAATATTACTGAAAGAAATTAAAGAAAATGTTAAAAAATGGATTTCCTGTATTCAAGGATCAGAAGAGTCAATATAATATCTAAATTCTACTGAAACTTATTTTAGAACATAATCCCATTCAAAACCTTAGCAAAATTTCTTATAGGAATCGATAAGCTGATTTTAAGTTCATTTACAAGTGCAAAGGACCTAAAATGGCCGAAACAACATTGAAAAAGAAGACCAAATACAAAGGACTAACGCCATCTGAAACAAATTATGGGATAACAATTAAGAAAATGACTACAAAGAAATTAATGCAAGAAAATACAAATTCCCGAAATAAACCTAGACATACATGGTCATGTGTTTTTTGACAAAGACACAAAGGCAAATCAGTGGGACTAGATAATCTTTTCAAAGATGCTGGAATACTTTTATAGCCACATGTAAAAAAATAAATTTTCGTCTAAACTTTGAATCATGTATAAAATTTAACTCACAATGGATTGTAGGCCTGATTTAAAATTTTAAAACTGCAACTCTTCTGGGGGAAAATAAGAGGAAATCTTTGTAAGTTCAGGTTATGCAAAGGTTTCTTGGCTATGGCACCAAAAAGACAATCCATAATAAAGAAAAATTGATAAATTAGATTTCATAAAAAGTAAAATTATTGTTCTCCCATGACATTGTCAAGATAATAAAAAGGAGAAAATATTTTCAAATCACACAATTACATCCAAAAATATGTAAAAAAAAAAAAACTCACAAAACTCATCTTCAATCAACAAAGAAATGCAAATTTGAACAAAAATGAGACACCATTATACAACCCATAGAATGACTAAATAAGTAAATAAGTAAGGTAATATCAAGTGTTGGTGCTATAAACAACTAGATAATATCAAGTGTTGGTGCTATTAACAACTAGAACACTCTTATACTGCTGTGGGAATGTAAACTATCAAAATCAGTTTAGAAACCCACTTGGCACTTTTCGTTTTTCTAAAGACAGGGTCTTATTATGTTGCCCAGACTGGCCTGGCCCTCTTAGACTTCCCAGTCAGTGACACCACAGACATAAGCCATCATGACCAGTCGCTGACAATCTGTTTGGAAAGGTAAATATATGTTTGAAGTAGGAATTCCCCTCACATGTGGCAACATGTTTATACAAAGACTTGTATTCAGATATTCAAAGCAACTTTATTTGTAATAACAGAAATCTGGAAATATGCCAAATGCCAATCAACAGGTGTTTGTATATGGAAATTGTGGTGTATTATACAATGTAATGCTTGTCAGCAAGAGCAATAAAATTGAACTAGCTTCTGATCTACACAATAATGTTGAAAGGTCTTAAAAATATTATGCTACACGAAGAAAACCAAACTAAAAAAATGTACATACTAAATGATTCATTTCCATGAAATTCTAGAATAGGCAAATCTAGTTTATAGTGACATGGTAGATTAGAGTTTTCTGGGGGACAGGGATGAGGTATTGGCTAAAAGGGATACAAAGGAACCTACTGGCATATGGAATTGTTCAATTTCTTAACAATAGATGTGTCATATACATGCTTACCAAACCTGAACAAATTTTAAAAGGATGGATTTATTGTATCTATGTTATATTGTCAGTGAAATTTATTCAGAAACAAACTTCAACTACCTTCTGGGAGAATGCTTATTAGCAAAATTAATATGTTGAAAATTTGAAATGACATAATTACTATAGAAGAAATCAACTGTTAACATTTTTTAAAACTTTTTAAGATATTGAATATTTCAGAAGAAACTACGTACATGACTAAAATCAAGGACATGAAGTTCTACAGAATCAGAAAACAAAGTATATTTTTAGTTTTCCAAATATTCAATTCCCAAAGACAGTTTTAGGAGGACGGTCTTTCAATCTGTTGAGGAACTGGTCATGTCTGTTCCATAGCATAGATAACATAATTTAATTTATAAAATATCAAGTTACATAATCAAGTTTGAAAGAAAAAAATGATGTTCAAAATTGGTAACGATATCAAATCCATGTAAAACTACAAAACAAAGTTCTACTCTGACCAAGTAAGATGTCTTAAAAGAATTAAAGTAAAATTCAATGTAAATATTATTTCACAAATAAACAAAACTAGGAAAGATTATTTAATGGCCAAATGCCATTAAATAATTTTATTGGCATGATCTTAACAGTAGATGTGTCACATACATGCTTGCCAAACCTGATCAAAATTTTTTTTTTTAAAGAGAGAGTGAGAGAGGAGAGAGGGAGAGAGAGAGAATTTTTAATATTTATTTTTTAGTTCTTGGCGGACACAACATCTTTGTTGGTATGTGGTGCTGAGGATGGAACCCGGGCCGCACGCATGCCAGGCGAGCGCGCTACCGCTTGAGCCACATCCCCAGCCCCCAAACCTGATCAAATTTTAAAAGGATGTATTTAATGGCCAAATGCCACAAAAGCATCAGATAAGACACTGTTCTAACCTAAATGTTAAAACTAAGAATAAACAGTTTATTTCTTCATATGCTGAAGAAGTACCTCAAAGATGACATATCACATAAGAGCAGAACAGTAGAATATTTTCACTCAAGTTAAATGAGGCTCTCACAACTGTTATGAACACTTATGAAAATTCTAATCAATATAATGAAAAAATATAAATTAGAAGTATAAATACTAGAAAGGCAGAAACACTCCCTTTTTGAAAGATAATTTTCTTTTTTTAAAAGAAAACTCTAGGAGATTCACTAGAAATTGCATAATAAAAGCATTCAATAAAATAGTTGTCTTATAAGTGACTATGTATAGTCTTCCATGTATAGTCTTATACATAGTCACTTATAAGTGACTATAAGACTTATAAGACAACATATAAAAAAAACTCAAGGACTCTCCAACATACCAAAACACCCTTTGAAATATTCAGTTTTCATGCTGTATTCTTGAGAATTGCAAATATAGTAAGTATTCAGTGTTTTTTAAAACAAAAATTAAGTATTGAGGTAATTAATTTTAAATAGTTAATAATTAACTAGTTTAATTAGTTTAGTCATTCCACAATGATACCTATTTCAAAAATTCATATTGTATATGACAAATATATATATATATGTGTGTGTGTGTGTGTATATATACATATTATATATATATATATATATAAAACGTGTTTTTAACTAAAAATTATTCAATTTTTAACTACAACTAAAAATATTAAAATCTAGAAGTAACCACGAAGGTACATGTAAATAAAAATTTAACACATTGCTGAGGAAAATATTAAAATAATTCATTAAATACAACCAAGTCTGTATTTTTATAATATTTCAATTTCTCCATAATAAACTATGAATATATAAAGATAAACTGCATTTGGAATTTTTTTTTAATTTTCCATACTCGGTTTGTGTTTTCATTTCAGTTTTGAAACTTAAAAATATTGTTCTAAAGGTTAAATGAAGCAATAAAATATGAAAAATAGTTGAAATGTTTTGAAAAGAAATTATAATGACTATTTGCAGTGACAGAAAAAAATTAAAATTCTATATTTTGGATGTGGTAATACACAAGTTGATGAAGCAAAAAAAGAAAATTCAGAAAAACATGAAAGTATACACACTTAAAAATCAAAAGGTAAATATTTAAACTTGTGGGAGAAAAGGTTTATTTATTCACATGGATAAATAATCAAGAAATAGTTCTGGTTCCATTGGCTATTTGGATAAAATTAAGTAAGAACAGTGCATTTATTGTAAGAATGTACATAACAAAACTAGAAGAATTAATAAAAATAAATCTGATCTCTAGTAAGAAGATAGGTAGCTTTGACCAAGTAAAAATTTAAAGCTTCCACGTATTAAAAGTTATCTAACTGGATTTAAAATTAAAAGGAGAGTAACAAGTTAATTTAAGCAATACTTCAGCAGATTGAATGAAAAAAGGCATAGGTTTCTTAGATCTTATAAATTAACAAAAACATTTACACTGAATGGCATGAAAGAGGAATATATTCCATTCATACAAAAAGAAATCCAAATAGCCAAAAAATACCCCCTAAAATGTTCAAACCTATTATTGCTGAGTGAAGCAACTAAAACATCAAATTGATATTTGTCATCTCCAGTTGGATATTTGTCCTTATTACAATGGAAAAAAATGTAAATAATGCCAGTATTGGTAAGATTATACCAAAATACACATTTTTATTCTTTGCTGGTATGAATATAAATTGGAATATTATTTCAAGATGGCAACTAAGCAACATGAACTAAAAACTATAATATTTTCATATTCTTTAAGCCTAGTCATAGATTTGCTCAACATTTTTACTTAAGGTTATATATTATCTTTGTATTAATAATAATGAATAAATGGAAACAACCTAGATATTGAACAAAAGATTGAATACAGTCATATTTAACCACTTACAGACAGAAAGAAATTGTGGTATTGAATACAATCTATTCATGAAAATATTCAAATATATGAAATAATATATTTCATATGATTCTACACTTATAAAAAGAAATACCATGGGGAGAAAGGGGAAAGACCAAAAATCTATGAAGATTTTATGTCTTTCTTTCTGAGTCATGAGTTTAAAGACTGCTCTTTCTCCTCACATTTTTAAGTTTTCTTAAAATAAAAAAAAGAATTAGAATCATGAATTACTTTTAGAATCATAGATTAGTTTTTATGATTATAAAAATTGATATTTATTTTCCTTTTGGTCAAAAGATTTGACCCAAGCATGCTTTCCCAACCCTAGTCAGTTTAAGTGTTGTTCCCTCCTTCTAATTCCCAAACACCATGTCATGACACATTAGTACACTTTCTTGTAACTGTAATTGTCTAACAAAGCTGTCTCCCCACTAGGCATTGAATCTGTGAGGTAAGGAGTGCTTCTTGTGTAGTTAGGCACCCCATGAATGCTAAGAGAAAGAAATAAACTTGCAGAAAAGATAAATGTCAATACAGAAAAAATGGAGAGAAACACTGAAAGAAAAGGGCCTGTTTTATCCCCACTCCCACCCTGTAAGCACAGACCATGGTCAATATGCATAATTTAGGCTCACTTTCCTCTCCATTCTCAACCATTATGAGAATAAGAGCCAATTAATGTTTCCCAATCCCTTAGTGCTATTTTGAAATCAGTCTTAAGACCACACCTCTCAGAGTCACATGAACTCATTACCTCAACTTCAATCCCTTGGTGCTGGAGAGACAGAGAAGCAGAGCAGGTAGAGAAAATTTTCTCTTGAGTCAGATGTTCTAGGTTAAACTCTGGCTCCACCCCCATGCAACCTAGAACAAGTTACCTAACACACATAGTTACATCTGTGCGTATCTCCTAATGCATAAAATAAGGATGTTATTAGGATTTAGTGAGTTGATCCATGCAGCATGTGCTTAAAACAGCCTTATAATAAGTAATGTGCTTTAGTATATAATATATAATTATATAGTTATAAGATATAAAAGAGTTATTATATATAATAAAGATTATGTTATCCACAACATGTAGCAAACATACTTGTTGATTAACATTTATCATAAACATGTCACTAGAATCTGTGTCATCCATCCTTTGACAGGCATATATACTGGCTGACTCTTCTGTCCTAAATATTTACTGGGGAAAAAATGCTTAAGAAATTAATTAATCCAAATAAATTTCCAAGGCTCAGTTCACATAAGTGTTATAAGTAGTCAACTTCATTCTTGTAATTTGACAACAAATTTGGCCGCAAAAAGATGAGTCAAAAGAGATCATTCTAATATTTTCATAATAAATACCTAATTATTCTTCATCAAAATACAACTCCATAAAATTACAACTTTATTGTCCTTCAGAGTTCCAACAAACGATAGCTTAAGATTGTAGACAAAAAGTTAAAATGCCACTTTCTACTTCATTTCTTCTAACAGGTATTTAGAAACTGTTAATTCCTTAATTAAATCAACTAAAAGGTCAAGAAGAAGCTATAGACTTCTGTGTCTTTTTCTCTGACTTTGTGTGTGTGTGTGTGTGTGTGTGTGTGTGTGTGTGTGTGTTGGGAGGCTCTTGTCAACATCTCCTCTAGGTTCAGAGGAAAACTGGATGTGCAGATGGGGTCAGAGACATGAAATAACATGTTTATGGCAAGACACAAACTGTAGTTTTATCTCATCTGCAAGATTTTGTTTGTTCTGTCATTTTCAGCCTCAGTGGAGTCTATATTTAATATTAAATGCCAAACAAACCCCTGGTGACATTCTGGAAAACTCATCCTATCTTAATGGTGACAGAATCAGTGACTCAGAGAAGTCCAAATAGGCTAAGGGAACTCATGACAGCTATAGCTGAAAAAAGGTTAGAGAGAAGAGGTACTTCCTTTTTCTAGGCATAAAAGGCCAACAATGGCTCCTAAATATAACCAACTCTTTTTGCAGAGTTTCTGCATATTATATATGTTAAACAGTTGCCTTTGGATTTTTTTTATAAAATAGAAAGACAAATAAATGAAGGGACATTTTATTAAACCATAGACCTAACAGGACAGGAAGTTTCCAATGCCACCTCTATTACTGACTGAATCAAACAAAATTTTACAATAATAATTGTCTACTTAAATGTCAAATGATTTCCATCCACTACAGGTGTATTCTCACTTTTAGCCTACTATGCATGTTAGGTTATGCCTTTTGGAGAACAGTTTAAATGAAACCAGCCCTATAGATAAACATTTGTGAAACAAGAACATGTAGGAAAATCCCCAACAGTCTAAGATTTTCTTTTTTGTCATAAATATACTCATTAAGTAAAATGTTCTGGCCAGCCATCAGATGCATAAAATCATTCAAGGAACAATATAATATTTGACTTGTGGTCTTAAAGAAAAACAAAACAAATTTTAAAAAACACATTTGGGTTTAAACAATTCAGGCAATCTTATTTTTTTCCCTAAATAACCCAAATCAAATGATCACTTACAGTTGTGATGACAATAAATTATATTTTGAATTAAGCTACCAAGAAATCTATTGGGAAAAAAATAAAATAAAAACAGAATACTTCTACCATTACCTGCACCATCTCTATCACTAAAAGTTTCACAATAAGAACCAAAATAATTATACCAAGAATTGTCAGTATATAAATATCAATGTATTTAGAAAGGTCTAAATTTGTTGGGTTACCAGTTAATTAACTTATCATGGCAGAATGGACATACATTTATGATTAAGTTCTCTGAAACCCAGTTATAATTGAGACCATTTTATTAAAAAGTTATCATATAATTACAATATCTTTGTGATAATAAATAAAGAGTAGAGTTAAAATTATTAATATAATTATTCATATCCATGTACTTCAATTCATTACATTTTAAGACAGTGAATTTAGGTAGAATTTCCTTGAATTTAGCAAGGTTACTATCAGGTACACTTGGTCCCCTAGAGAGAAATCTATTCCTCCATGAGGTATGTCAGTGGGGTTGGAAGTGGGGGCAAGAGGTGACTTGAGATAATCACTACTAAAATGTTTTATTTGCAAATGATAACTTTTTCTTTCATAAATATCAGCAAATATGCTACTCTCTCCTTCAAGCTCTCCCTCTCTCTCAGGATATCAGGCAGATAAGAGTTATCAGTAAAGGTCATCCTCAATTTCTGTACAGAAATGATCTGTCTCCGGTATGTAATAAACATTTATCCATGCCTTTATTAGCTATATTGAAGCTGACAGTTCTGTTAAACCATTTTCTTTCATTTTGCTAGGTCATGACGGTTAATGCTGCTAAAAAATCTCATCACTGCTTTTGATCACTGTATTGTCTTCTCTGTATTATCAGAATTTTGTGAAGGTAAGCACTGGCTGGAATGACCTATTAAAGTTACAGCTCGTTGAATCTCTGGTTGTTTTTTTTTTTTTTAATCCCCGTTTCCTTTTCATCACAATAAAAAGGCAAAGAAGTGCAAAGAATAAATTTTCCTCAAAGGTACTTAGTTGGACATTTGAAATGTTCAGTCAACTCTGAATTATCTACAGCAAAAAGGATCCACAGCATCAAATATAAATGGAAAAAAAACCTTACATAATCCAAAAATCTTCATTTTGGTTAAATCTTTTACCAGAGTATTCTCAAGATCTAAAAAGAAAACTTCATATTTCACTCTAGTCCCTTTCTCATCTTTAGGAATCTGTCCTCAGGCTGTAGACAGAAAAAGCAAAAGCAAGAAGAATTCACCCATAGAATATATATCCCCACAAACTGAGAAGGGCAAAAGAAACACATGATTGGAGCAAGGGGCATCTTTGTCTCTTTCTATCTTTCTTTCATCCAGGTCATTTAACTTCTCCTCTCAAATCAATTTTTAAAAATATTTCCTTTTGAGAAATTATGAACAACAGAACAGCCATTAAATTGTCTGCCTGGATTAAAGATCTTCTAAAACTTGCCATTAAAAGAAATATTATTCAGATCAATTAAGAAATAAAGGAGTCAAAATTTAACCATATTTTCTTTCAATTCAACAAATATTTATCGGGTTCTTATTACAAATCAGCCACTAAGGGGAGGGGAACTAGAAATATAAAGATATGAATGACTCATTTCTGCACTCAAGTAACTTATAAGTAGGGATGCACAAAACAGATATTGAAAATTCACAGGGTAACCTTAAATCACAGAGAGGAAACACCTTTCCCCACTACTGAGATCTTGGAGGACTCCTAAGGAAAGAGAAGTTTCAAAGTGAATCTTCAAGAGTGGGCACAGTGATTCAAGCGATAGTAGGAAAAGGAATCCTAGGCAAATATAACAGCATGAGCTAAGACACAGATGTGCGACACAGTTTTATATATTCATAGAACAACTGGAATCTCCAAGCTGTCAGGACACAACAATCATAAGACAAGACAGGGAAGGAAAAGACAATTTATGTAACCAGAAAACTGAATAAAGCACAAATCTTTGGAGGCTGTATAGGCAGCTTAAATAAGTCCTTTCAACATCATTAATAGGAAATAAAGCAGGAACCAATATGGTACTATAACAGCATTATCTATTCATTCTTCCTGCAGTGTTCTAGGTGGCAATTGTAAGATGGTGAGTATAACCAAATTGCTCAATCTATGGTGTGTTCATTCTGATGGGGTAAGAAAGCCAAGAGATAACACATGTTGGGCAATGATAAGCTCTGGTGTGTGGAAATACATTAAATAGTACTCTATTTGCTAGGTCATGAATAAATGGGATCAGAATGTGAGGTATAGGAAGGAGAGCATAGAGTACTATTTAATAAAGTGGTCAGGGCATGGAATCCCCGAGAAAGTGACATTAGAGGACAGCATTAAAGGAATGAAAATGACAGTCATGGGAATATTGGGGAGAATTGCTTTTAAAGCAGACTTGATCATTAATGAAAAGATCCTGGGTGGGGAGTATGATTGGCAAGTTGAAGGAAAAGGGGTCAATTTGGAATAGAGAGAATAAGAGAGCAGGTAGGGGAAGTGGACTAGAGTGCAGACAGACGCAACTTACTTCAGATTGCAGGAGTTTTCAAACACTTTGAATAATGGTCTAAAGTAATTCATTTTATACTGATATTTGTGTCTTAGTGATAGATACAAAAACAGATATTTTTCAAACCTTTATGAAACAATTCTACCATTTGCAGTGTACTCTATTTTCAACTCTTTTTTAAAAAAATTCTGATTCCCATCTATCAGATTTTTTTTATAACCTACTAATATGTCACAATCCACCGTATAGAAAACACCTAGGAAAGGCTGCCAATATTAATTAGAAAAAAAAATCACATTCTTTCTAAGGCACACAACACCAGGCCAAGTGCCAGGCACATGAGCAGCTTACTATTGTTTTGGGAGTGAATGAATAGTATAATCACAAGTTATTCATAAAGCCCAAAGCA
The DNA here is from genome assembly GCF_045843805.1 of Urocitellus parryii. Taxonomy (NCBI): domain Eukaryota; kingdom Metazoa; phylum Chordata; class Mammalia; order Rodentia; family Sciuridae; genus Urocitellus; species Urocitellus parryii. Next base: position 82,701,012 of record NC_135540.1, read on the forward strand.
TGAAAGACTTCAAATTGGGCATTTCTATGCCAGAACAAAATTTGTAACAATCACATGATTTTCAGAGTTTGGCGTACCATCAGGTTCACCAGAATGCACTCAAAAGTGAACAGGTAATCAAGTGTCAATCACTTCTCAAAGTGAACAAAATTTTACAAGAAGACCCTTTACTGGAGGTAGAAGAGTCCTTAAAGTTTACTTTACAAAAGTTATAGACATTTTCTGAAACTCAGATTTTTTTTCTGAATAAAAAATAGGTTTGAAGTAGGTCCTCAAAAAGGTTTGTTGTTGTTTTCATAGAAATTAATTTATTCTACCCTTGTGTGACTTCACACCTAGGATTATAAAATGATTGGATCCAAGTGTGATCATGTACTAGAATTTCTGAGTAGCACCTTTGATTATTTTTTTTAAAGAAACATATATAAACATAACAACTTCCTTCAGGAAATTTACTATGTTGTTTTCTAAAAGAACTGAACTAAAGTTTAGAAAATCTGATCTTTACTCTGTAAAATAATATTTACTAACATTACACAGGACAAGGCACTATTGTTCTAAGCACTTTGTATGCAAAACATTAACCCATTAAATCCTAACAATAATCCTGTGGTGAAAGTAATATTACTATCCCTATTTTATAAACAAAGAAATGGAAGCACAGAAAGCTAAAACTACCTACAGTTGGCTGTTCAGATCCTTGAGTTCTACAGACATGGATTCAATCAACTGTGCATCAAAAATACTATGGGAAAAAATGGTGTCTGAACTGAACATGTACAGACAACTTTTTATTGTTCCTAAACAATACAATGTAACAACTATTAACAAAGCATTTACATTGTATTATGTCTTGTAAGTAATGTTGGGATGATTTTATGTACACAGGAGGATGTACATAGGCTATATGCTAGTACTATGTCATCTTATATAAGGGACTTATATAAGGGACTTTAACATGTATAGATTTGGGTATTTGCAGGGGTCCTGGAACCAATCCCTTTAAGTCCTATCTGATACTGAGCAGGATACTAAGGAAAACTATGTGCCAAGCCCTGCAGGACTGTCTACATATTAACTTATTTAATCTTCCCAACAACCTTACTTTATAAATAAGGCAGAGAAAGATCTAACTTGCTAGATATGGTATTGAGTCCATAATAATCAGCTCCAGAGCCCATGTATCTGATGACTATACCACTCAATCTCCTTTATTTTTAATACCTATGCCAAGTAAGCACTATTATTAAGTAAGATGACACTTGCCAAGTGAGACCTTAAAGAAAACATGAGCTCCTTAGGAGATAACAGTGGTCCTGCTTTGCATATTCAACACCAATCATTAAATCAGAATTTTTAATATCCTTGCCATCAAGCACTTAATAAATATAACTTATAAAAATTATGTTTTATACTTCTTTTGATAAAATTACAGTTCTCTACTAGAACTTTTAAATCATCTTGAGCCAGAATTAATTCAATTATTAATGTCTTTCTGCATCTGTTTTTGTTTGTTTGTTTTGTTTTGTTTTTGCTTTCTTTCGACCCAAGATTGGAACACTGTGACATTAAATTAAAAATGCAAATACCACATGGAATAGTACATAAGTCCATTTTACATCTTGTTTTAAAAAAATTAATAATTAGATAATTTTGTTCATGAAAAGATGCAGGCATCTAGACACCTGTTCACTTTAGCATTTATGGCTTCATTAAAAAGGAAGATTCTCCCTCATGCTCTCCTTCATTTGTTATTTTCTTGTCCAGCACTTAATACACACATGCAAAAAAAGGGTAGATGTTAACTTCCATGGTCTGCCTAAACTACGTTCTTTGTTATCATGATAATGGTCATATTAATGGTCAGGACCCATTTCCTAAAGAGTTTTTGTTCTCTATGGGGACTCAGCATAACTATATCAATAATAATAATTCACATTTAAATGTTCTATGACCCAGCTTAGAAATGAAGGTTGGTCCCAGCAATGATAACTCTTTTCACCACCCTGAGTAGAGATACAGACAATAAGCAGGCACAGAACACCACAATGACCTCTGACCTTCATGTCGGAGGTCACTGGGCTACAAAACAAGAGACAAGGCCCCTATGGTCACAGAAATCAAAGAACATTTCTAACCATGTCCCTAACATCCTGGGATTTCTTTAAGAGCTCACATTGTTTAAACTCTTATCCAAGGTATGCCCAAAAGAATAACATCCCTTTACCTAAAGGTAAAGATTTCAAGATCTGAAAACAAATTCAGCAATTGGAAAAAAATAACTGAAATATCCATTTCCCCATGGTGATGTGGTATTTTAAGCCAGGCATTTTCTGTGAAAGCTTCCCACTGTTTGGATCAAAATGAATAACAACAAAGGACCAAATGCTTAACAATTCTACTAATATTTCTTGTTCTTTTTAAAAATATGTCTTGGAGACAACCCATGATAATCAAAAACCATATGGTGGTCAGGTTACCCTAAATTAACAGTTCACTCTGCTAATATCCATAACCTTGGATATGTCCCTATTTGCTAGTCTAAATCAGTTTAACAAAGAAGAAATTGTATTAATCATTTTTCCCTTTTCTCTCTTAGAAATATACTACAGCTCATTGTAATAGCTATCTCCCAAATGTTTTTTGTAATAAGAGAATGTGAAATAATATAATAAAATCTTTGTTGTAATTCAGTAATACAGACTAAGACAAATACCATTTATAGCATATTCTATACCAGCTTATGCCAAAACTAACTGGGCTCATGAATTCATTTTCAAAAAGTTAATGCCTTATAAAGAATTCAGAAAGGTTAGCCTCTTCAATGATACCAGGAAAAACACTTGAGTAGAAATTGCTCTTATTTATATGAAAAAGTAATCTTCCTCTTCTTAAACATGGTGGCTTTAAGTCCTATCTGATACTGAATAGAAATTTAGATAAAAGAGTTAAATCCACCTTTAAAAAAATCAGAAAATGCAAAACAAACAGAATGGGGTCATCAGCATGTGACAACTCCAATACATCTACTCTCTATCATTTAGTGGCTATGTCATTCCTATTTTTTGGGAGGAGACAAGTAGTCAATAAGAAGAAAAATTATTGATCTACTAACAACTTTAATACAACCTTGAAATAAATTCTGTTCAAAACCCAGAAGCCTGCTCAGTCTAATAGTTAAATTGCTGACTCCCAGGCAAAACAAAAACCCTACCCTTAGGCAATTATCAGCATGAGTCTTTATTTGAAGTCTTACAGGCTGTTCAAGGGAGACCCTGATAGTTTGGCCAAAGGGAAACAACACATCCAGTAGCTCAGTACAGGGCAAGCAAACTAGAGCCTCCCAGTATGAGAATATTAAATTATTATGGCTGCAACAGGGGGCACAATTGTTAGTGGCTCCCTCCCATTTATGGTCCTTCTTCTTTCTTCCCTGCAGTGAGTGTTCATTGTCATACCTAATATTAAAATGCTTTGATAATAATAAGATTGTCAAGATAATAGCAGGAAACTTTCAGTAGAAACTCAATTTTCAAAAGCCAGCTGTGTTCAACCCTATTTGATCTTTCTAAGAAGATGTCTTCAAAAAGCAAAAATTTTCCTATGTAAAAATTAGAACAAAGCGCCTACTATATGTAAATACACAGTGTAGGAGTAAAAATGTACATCACCAATTCAATACTACAATCAAGAGAATAAATGCTATGAGACAAGAGAGCCAAAGGAAATTGGCTGTATAAGGAATAGAACAGCAGAATGAGAATTAGTCTTCCTTAATCTAACATTCTATTGGGGTGGATGTTTTCCTTCATGCAAAGAGCTTTAAGTAGATGCATGAAGGAAACAGGTCTTAAATCAGAGAATGATTGCCCATGTGGGCATTATTGATGGCACCGGCTAGAAGCAGCAGTTTGGGCTCCTTTATTTCCTTTTATTTTGCATGACAAAATGACTCAATAGATCCAGTGAGGTGGTGTGTAATTTGGTGTTTAGGAAGAACACTAGTATTGTTAACATGTTCAATATCTGTACTTCTTAAGATTGATTCACAAAATCTTACTCTTTTGTCCTAATAAAATAATGGTTTTAGGAAAACTATACCCTTCAGCTTTCTTAGTCAATGCTATTGCACTGACTAAGCCATTTTAGATAAAAGTGCCAATGGATCAGGAAAAAAAGTAGCAGCTGAACACTAAAGCTCTGCAGGTGGCTGCTGATAAATACAGTATTGTGACTTGCTAGCAGAAGCCCTCTCAGAGTGCTCTGAATAAAGGTCAAAAGGCTTGACAAATTCAGAAGTCAGTTTTAAACTATAATCTACATGCAAGAAAATCCTTATCCATGCCACCCAAAAGGATTCCTTTTTTCTTTCTTAGTTACATAGAAATAGACAGAATTTTATTTACCCTTCCCACACATACTCATATCAGTATCCATCTGCATTACTGAAATGCAGTTATTTCAGGTATTTCACAGCTTACAGCAATTGTGGTCACTTCTCTAAAGAGGAATAACCTATTTTTAAATTATATGAGAAGAATATAAAAGTAAACATTTTTTAAACTGGGGAAAAAAACACTATAAACAGATAATTTGGTTTATTTCATTTTGTCATCGAATGGTACCTAGAGGTAAACTTCCTTGATTCATCTCATTTAGCCACATTATCTTGATTGTTCTTTGTTCTCTAGTACTTACATTCCTTTATTTCATGAAATTAATTAGTAATTGCCTGTGTATTTCTTAAAAGTGTGTCTTTTTCATGTATTTGTTCTACCTCTATATCTAAGTTTTAAATTTCTTAGGGTCAAGTGCCATGTCTTTTATTGACTTTTTGTGTTTCCCAAAAACAATTCCCTTCTCTGTTCAATGTGAATGCAAAATAGCTCATAGTTTATAAGTAGGAAGAAATCTAAGACAGCTATAAGACAACTTCCTAATAATGATCACTTTTACAATAGAAGAGTTAGAGGAAGGGAGCTCTGTTATATACTTCTAAGATTTTTCAGTTCTAATTATGATAATATATTCTTTTATGATAAAAACATAGCAGAGTAAAATAAGTCTTAAAGAAACAAGGAGGAAAATCTGAAGAGACACATTAATACTCACCTTGAATATTCACCCAAATACACTTTTAACCTTCCTAATAAATAGTGAAGTGAGGAGATGGACTAGAGAGATATAAATGAAAAAAAAATAGTTTTAAATCTTATTTCAATGTGAGAAATAAGGAATATATACCTTGTAATCTGAACCTTGATTTAACCTAAGCAAGTAAGAGTAAAGAAATGGTGTTCATTAAAAGAAAATGGAATGGCATCTCACCTTACTCCATCTACTAATACAGCATTCATTAATTCAATAAAGTATTTTTGAATATATAATTATATGCCAGGCATTTTTTTCCTAAGCACTGAATATATAGCAGTGAATAAAATAGGTAAAAGATCACTGTTAGCATTGAATTAGATTTAGTTAAGGGAAATAGACACTAGACACTGAGACACTTAATAAAACAAGGTGATAAGTGTCTTAATAATTAAGTAGGAAAGGAAAGTTGGGAGTTCAATAGGTAGAGAAGATGGTTGTGATGAACAGCTCTGTGAATTTCAGGTCTTGTCTTGCATCCTCTTGCTTTTGCCCTGGAGCCACACAGAGAGAACCTTCTCTGTCACTTTGCCACTTTTCAAAATTCTAGAATAATGCTTTTAGAAAAACCTAGAACTACCTCTTAGAAGAGCACAAAATCTATGCAGTTAGAGTGTAGGGGGGCTTTATGACTTCATTTTCTCTATGTATAAGATTGGTTTTAGGGAACCAAGTTTTAACCTAAAATGATTTGAATGTTTTAGAAATTTCTTACCATCTTGTGGGATTGGATCCAGGTTTTTGGAGGCATAAAGTTTATGCAATTTGGGAAGGGCCTCTTTAAGGAAAAAAATACCTAAATTATGAAGAAAAAATAGGTATGAAAGTCAATATTTAAGTCAAAAAAGAAATCAAAACAAATTATAATTCACAAAGCTGACAAACATCGCTAATATCACAAAACTTAGGATAGGCCAGGAACTATCTCACTTTGTATATTTCAAATCTTCTTCTCCAATACTCACAAATTCCAATGACAGCTTCTAGCTCTGTTCCTTTGTATCATAATGAGTGAGAGATTGAATCAGTACATCATCAAAGATGTTTCTATACTAAGACTCCCAGCAATATTTTAACTACACTGAAAGTGACTAAAAATCACATACCCTTATCCTGTGAAACCTAGACGAAATGTATGCCCAAATTAATTTCCTGGAACCATATCCCAAATATCTCATTGCCATTCAAATACCACCCAACTAGAGGGGAAGTAATACTCTTAGAAGTTTTCCATGTTTTGCCAAGGGGAATGAAAGGAAGGGAGGAGAGACTGAATAGGGAAAGTCAGTGAAATGAATCTGACCTAACATTCCTATGTACATATATTGATATAACACAGTGAATATCATCATCATGTACATCCACAAGACACTAATTTAAAAAAACTATTCTAGCAAAAAGATCAGTAGCGTAGAGGGAAGGAAACAGCAGGTAGAAGGAAGGGAGGGGAAGAAGAAATACTAAAGACCAAATTAGAACAAATTATATTTCATGCATTTATAATTGTTAAAATAAATTCTATTGTCATATAACTGAAAAGAACCAAAAAATTTTTAAATAAAATTTTTCAAAAAGGCAGTTTTCCATATTTTACAGCTGGGAAATTGAGGCTCAGTTTGAACTAAGAAAAGAAGGATAGTGAACATACATGCAAGGACTTCAATTCTGGTTATTTTACTATATTAAGTGATATTTTCTTTTTTCCATATTTTATTGATGCATTGTAATTGTGTAATGCACATAATTATGTAATGATACATAATGGTGAGATTTGTGGTTACATATTCATACATGCACACAATACAACAATATAATTTGGCCAATATCATTTTGAAGTACTTCCCCTTTCCTTCCTGTCCTCCCGAAAGCTTCAAATAACCAGAAAATAGAAGTGAGTACAAGTGAGAGACAAAAGTTAAGGAGAAGAATATCAACAATTAAAGAATTTTACTAAACACAAGGTAAAAATTCAAATCAAGTAGTCAAGGTTAACTTCTAAACACGGTACATTTTAAAAATAATACTGAATAGATTCCAACCTCTAGAATAATATATATATATATATATATATATATATATATTTTTTTTTTAATTCTTCAATGTATCCCCAAATAGAAAGGGCAAAAGAGAATTCAGCTTACCCAACACCTTTCACTATCACCAACTCCCAACCCCAAGTGATCACCCATACTTTTATCCTTTAGCCCCTAAGCAAATTGAGAGTTTTCCCTATACTGATGTTTGGCTACCCACAGAGTAGATCTGTTTTTCCTTCTATGCCTCTATAGCAGTTTGCCATCTGAGTAAATCTTGGAATTATATGTCCATTGCTTTATTTCTGAAATGCAGTATTTTGTTAAATACTTCATAATAAACTCTATGGCAAAGAAGTCAAAGTATTTGGGGAAGATCAGTCTGTTAAATAATATTTCTCGAGGACCTACTATTGCTAGATACTATTCTGAACTCCAGGATCCCATTGTATGGAATAAGACAAGTAGATTGTATTCTTAAGGAATACACTTTATGGAGAAGTAGCTAGCAATAAATATTTACACAAAGAATCTTTAGATTGATTAAGAGCTATGTAGACAGAAAAATAAGGAGAAGAGTTGGATTGACTTCCATTATATGGTAAAAGTGACATTTGAGTTGATATCTGAATGATAAGAAGAAACCAGCCATGGGGAGATTTGGCAGAAGAATTTCCCAAGGAAAAGGTAGAGAGATAAAAAATTCCTGAGGTGGAAATAATTTGAGGTGTTCCATACACAAAAAGAAAGTCAGCATAGAAGCGATTTTATAGACAAGACAGAGGGAAATAGCACCAGAGAGATAGTGAGAACTAGAATATGTAAGGCCTATGTACCATATAATAAGCTTGAATTTTTTTTTCCTGGTAGCAAGAAAAGTGACTGAATGCCTGAAACAACAAGTGATGTGATGTTATTTTCACTTCAGAAAAATTATTCTGCTTCATGAAAGAAATGGTCCAAAAGTAGAGGGAGGAAAAGGTACAGGCTAGAAATACAAGTTTGAGAGGTAAGATGTTTTAAAAAGTATTCAAAGTTGTGGAACTGGCTGAAACCAGCTAGAGAAGGTTCACAATGAGTATAAAGGAATGAGGACAGAACTTACCAGTGTTCAAAGGTCTGGGAGAGGAGGTAATTGAGGTTAGTCTGACACCTGAATCTCAAGTCAGTGAGCCCAATAGCAGTTACCCTCATACTTGGACAATACCTATGAACTGGACATAACCACCTTCTGATCTGCCTAAAAATGGATCAAGTATGTCATCAATAATGCTTTCTCAGTGCTAATATTTGCAGGGCTGAGGAAATCTGGCAATTCAAGGTAAAAGGCTTGATCAGATGTTACATTTGAGAAAGATGGTCTCAGAGCATCATGCAATGACAGGGATAATTAAGGTAGAGCAAGGAGGATAAGTGGATGTTGGAAAAGAAAAACCTGCATTCATTTAAGGTAAGAGAATGGCATAAGGACAATGTTGTCACAAGGTGTACAGTATGTAATTTTGGGTAGTACATAGACTCATAATAATATTTATGCATTTATTTATACAGTTATTTTCTCTTTTGTTATTTTTGCTTTGCTTTTCTAGGAGTGATATTGAGATTCCTATATAATAACATTTATTTTTTTAAAAAAAGCAGAAGATTAGTCTAAGGGGAAAATACACCAGGATGCTCAGGATCCTAATCAGCCATACAATGGAATACAATCTGCTTGGCAGGGCTGCTATGATGATTAGCAATAAGGGTTGTAAAGCATTTAGAAAAATGACCATCAGATTCTCACCATTACTATTTTTAAGTACCTAATATATTTTACTAATGGGAACTGAGAAACAACTAAGAAGTTAAAATAATAAATAATAATAAAAGTAAAACAAATCTGGAGAAACAATTTTAAGATTAGCATAAAAAAGAATGCATTGCATTAATGATAAATTAATGCAAAAATTAAAATTTGAAAATAAAGAGTTAGATTAGAAGATATTAGGGAAATAGGAGTAAATGACAGTAGGGCAGTGAGAAAAAAAGAGATGATGATTTTGAGATGAAGCTGAAGGATCTGGTTCCCAAATGGGGCTTGACTGATCAGGTTGCTAGGAATAGAACAAAAGCAAATTTCTTGACCTGGTGACTACTAGTGATCCTTGTACCTCTAATACTGGGTAACAAATATCATGTTTGCAAATATCAGAGCAAGTATATTTCTAAGAATAGGGTTCATGTGTCCTATCAGGTGTTCAGATATTTGTGACCCAAAATGTTTTAAGTCCTGTTGACTATAATCCAGAGCAATTAACTAAAAGTTATATCTCTATAGAGGCAGTATTCCAATGTTCCATGTATTGGAATGGTGTTGTATTTAAAGAAGCTGGAGTAGAGGGAACAAATGCTGAGCTGAGTCTATAAAGGACAAGTCATGGTCCCATTGCTATCGTTTTCCAGAACAGGTTTGGAGTAGGCTATGGTCAGACCTGTAATGGACCTGGTACACAAGGCTTAATTAGTATGTGAAAAAAGGCACAGCAAGATTCTCCTTAGAAAACAATGAGATTGATCCTTGAGTGACAACATTCTAAGTATTATAGATGAAAGTGGGCATGCCTGCTTGAGTTCCTGCCTTCACAAAGGTACCTTGACAACCAAATCTTTTCTTTATTTTTTTAAATTTTGTAGATGAACACAATATCTTTATTTTATTTGTTTATTTTTATGTGGTGCTGGGGATCAAACCCAGTACCTCACACATGCTAGGCAAGTGCTCTACCACTGAGCCACAACCCCAGCCCCTTGACCACCAAATCTTAGTTGTTCCTCTGGAGGAAATGCACAGAGGAAGCAAAAGGCAACCATTTCCACACACTTGAATCCCTAATTTCATTGTGCCCTTTCCACTACTCTTTTCCTGACTGAAAAATAAAATGAAATTACCAGAAACCTTAGATCAAATATAAGTCATCTTCATGCTTAATCATCCTTAAGAAACAGAATCAGGCAGCCCCAAGCAGCTAGGCAGAACTATTTGGACCTATTTTATCATAACTCAGTACTCTCATAAATTTCATAAATGTATATAATTTCAAAAGCAGACTTATATTTTAGCATTTCAACTGAATATTGATAGGATTTATTTCATAATTGTAGCTAACCCTGAAAAATAGTTTCTTTGTTCTCTTAATAATTTATTTAAACAAAAAGAAACAAGAGAAAGTGCCCACCCCCATAAAAAGGTCAAATTCAAAAGGAAAATGTAGATTCCAAAAAATATGCTCAAATATCCATCTTTCCTAAATATTACTATAATTTTTTTAGAAATTTTCCTTTCTACTGAACATTTTTTACTATATGCACAAAGGTGAGATGAAGAAAGTGTTAGCCATAGTTTAAAAGGTGCCATAATGCAAGTTCCCTAAGGACCTCAACAGCAACTGCTAAGTAACAAAGCTTTTAGAGCACCAAAAGGAACCATGGAACTTAAAAATGGGTTCCTCAAATAAATTAATAGATAAATAATTCAATCAATATTAATGACAGTTGATTTTTTAAGTGGCAGTTCAGCATCCATTTTTAATTAAAAATAAAATAAATAAAGCCTTCTTGGCGAACGCTACAAAACCATATTTGTTTGTAGGTCAGGATGACTAGCTCTTGATGTTCTTGTCTCTTGAAGATGAAGATCCTTACTTAAAGAACTAAGAGAAACAGATCCAAACACACATGATTAGTATTTTTTTATGCAGAATATTTTTAGCTTTGTATATAAATATGAGCTTATCATCTTGGAACATACATTTTTCTCTCAACTTGCTCAGTTTATAGCTTAAGAACAAAACAGAGTGTCTACTATAGTGATTTTAAGGAAAAGTATAAAGGAATATATTTAGTAATGCCAACTCAAACAGACATTCGGAGTCACACACATCAAGTCTTCTTATGGGAATACAAAATAGTGACATTTTTCTATTAACATGTTTCCCGCCCAAGTGGACCAGTCAGGAGTCTCCAGTCCCCGTTAACCTACACTGAAATCCACAGTGGAAGGGCTTCTTCCTCTGAAGGGAGTCTCCTTTCTTTCTCTAAAGTTCCTCCTACAGATAACCTCAGAGAGGTGCAGTGTGGGACACGGAAAGGGAAAAAACCCTTTCTTCACACTCGTGCTGCTCTGAATGCGGACCATCTGTGCCCCCAGCTGGAGTGCCGGCAATGGTCTGGCACTTGAACCACACCATATTTACAGATCTAAACACAAATGGCTACTGCCTGATTGTTTCATGATTCATTAGTCAGACAAGCTCTCCTCTCCCGCCAGCACAGCTGTTACAGAGTAAACCTTTGTCACTTAATAGGCCTGATTATTACTTTCCATCAAAGGTATTGATCTGTGTCACCTCTACTTAAGGGAATGGGGGAGAAGAAAAAGGGGAAATAAAATGTACCAGGAAAACATGAACATGAAGAAGACAGCAAAGGACAAGAGGGGGGCATTAGGCAGGATCACACACATTGGCTTCCTCCCTTTCACTCTTCCTGCGTGCCCTGAATATCTGGATCAGTGTCTTCGGCACTGTGACTGACTTTCTTGTGCACAGACCTGAGCCCCTGGCCCACTGCAGTCACACACTCTGACCACGCAGATCATTGTTCAACCACAGGCACAGAATGAACTGAACCAGAAATCTGTATCAATTAATAAACCAAGCCAGTATGCAGAGAAAGTACAGGCTCTGGAGGGAATTTTTAATAGTTCCTTTAATTATCTCCTTTTGTTTAACCAATAAAGTAAAGCTATAACCCTGGGCTGCTCCCTGCCTGTGGCAGAGCACTCGCCTGCTCCAGGGCTGCTCCTTTCTGGCTGTCAAATCACCCAGTAAGGCAGAGGCTAGCCAGGGGTGAGGATGCCAGCTTGGCACTCTGGCTGATGCCCCATACTTTTCTCCTATCTCACTCTGTCCTCACTTTTTTCTCTTTATCACTTTCCTCATTTTTTCTTTTATTAAAAAAAAAAAGGAAAGGTAAGGCAAAGAAAGATTATAAAAAATTATACTACTTCAATAAAAGCTCAGTTCAAGATTCCTGCCCACATAGCCACCATAACAATTATTTGGGAAGTACAGAACTTTAGAAAAGGAGACCAGATTCTACCCAGCTTCCTAATTTGCCTACCAGTGAAAGAAGCCCAGAAATGTTAAGAAGATTCTTTCTGTCACAATGTTTCCTGAGTGGTGCACCTGAGTCTAAGAAAATTCTCCTGCTAACCAGTCCAGGGCACCTTCCTTTGTATCAAACAGCCCTCCAAAGTCCATATCCCAATTTAGACAACAATAGTTCTAACAGTGTATCTCCCACAGCCTTATAGAAGATAATAAAAGGATGCAACCTTTGTTCATAGCTTGTAGAATTAACCTCATTATAATTTCACTTTTGTAACTATATCCCTATCATAGAGCATCTGTATTCTACTTTTTATAGTATACATGTGTATATGTGGATATCACACATGAGTAACTCTGGTGCATACATGCATGTAAAATGTAGAACCACTTAACAGCTCCAACCCTTTGAAGTGCCAACATAGACGGATTCTCTTCTCTTTGTCTCCACTTGCTGAAATTGTTACTCAAATCTAGTATATTAATGAGAACTTTATTATTCCTTTTTCCCTCCATTTGTGATCAAACTGTCATTCTAGTTCACAAAATGTCAGCAGCTTTGCTAAGTACATCACTGCTTGTTTTATGGGTTCATCATAGGTAATAGATTGACAAAATGGATATTGGGATTTGTCATTTGTATGGCTGTCAACAGAAGTAAGAGACGAGGCTTACCCTGACATAGTTCATTCAGAATTTGAAAGAATGGTCAGAACACAGTTTTAAGTTTGTATCTCCAGATATTGTTGATAAGCACAATGTTGAGAAATAACTGAACGGGCTGTGGTCCTAGGGAGCTGAACAAGACCATTTCATACTTATTTTATTCTCGATAGGCCCTTGGCCAAGGGTGGAAGGCTAATGGTTTCAGATCACTTCTGACTCAGTCCATATTTTAATCAGTAAAATGGCAATGAAAAAACCCTGTCCCATTTTCACGTCTATAGTCCTCCAGGTGGTTTGATTATTCCACTTAATACCCATGTCCAGGACTATCTAGACTTTTCCTCTTCCCCTTTCTTAGTTTCTAAATGGCAATGGGAATTTTACTTTTTGGAACAGAATGTAAATAAGGCATGTATGTTATGTTTTAGTACCCATCAAAAAAAAATTTAAACAGAAACTGTATCCTTAATTCTTTCATCAAAAACAGAATTCAGATTTGGAAGCAAATGAATCTTACTGATAGCCAACTTTCAGCTTCTGAGCTTTCCAAACCAGAATTTCTTTTTGTAAGTTATGTCTATCAGTTGACAAGACCAATATGATTTTACGTGGGCACAGTTTGGCAAACAGGAACTCTACATAATATAGTACACTTGAAATTCATATAAAAAGAAAGCTGTCAGCAAGTGGAAACTGATTAAAATAAAGGGCATTTGTTCTTAACAGGGGAGGAAAATCAGCTTATAGCCATAAAAAGGAAACTGATTGGCAAGAACTCATGTGAAAATGCCAAAGTAAATATACTTTGATGTCTGCTCTGTTTATATTCCACTTGATAATTTGGTTTTGAACCTAAATATGCATTTCTTCCAGCATATGAACAAAAACAGACCTTACCTACAAATCTACGTATAGTGACAAAGAGCATTTGGAAGTGTCCTCTAGAAAAAATATCCTTAAAATTTTTAAAGACACCTGATTGTTGATGGCTTAACAAATTTTGGTAAGGCAGGAAGTATAGGCATAATATCTCCATTGTACAGGCAGAATACTAATGAGTTAAGAGGCTCAGGATAGAAAAATATCATCAAACAATATTTTAAAAGCTCCTGCATGTGGGAATCCACTGTCTGGTAATAATCCCAAGAGGACCTACATGATTGTATACAAATGTACACACAAAAAATCACTTTTAAAAAGTGAGGTTTTATGAAAGACTTGTATTTGGAAAAAACCTAAGAGAAAATCTACTTTTATTTGTTTACACAAGTTCTTGAGGTAGCCATGCAGAATGGACTTGAGTCTAAGTACTTACAGCCCAAAATAAAATAAAACATATATGTGCAGTCAGTTAAGAAATGTGACTTTATAAATAGGCATAACACTTATTCTTAAATAGCAATATTATTTAGCTAAATATACAATGAACAGCTGGAACTAAACCCCAGAAACTACATATAGCAGATTGCAAATGAAAACCTACAGTTGTATTTAGTTACCTATACATTTTAATTCAGAGCAAGCAATCAAAGCCAACAGTATTCAGAACTGGATAATTGTACTTCCTTGCACCTAGAAATGATAATACCAAAGTATATTCTGGAAAAATGCATTTTCTTCAAAATTTTTAGTATTTTTTCTTTATGAGGCATAAAGATATAAAGAAAAATTTTAAAGTATATTGTATTTACATTTCTTGTTGCTTTGAAAAGCCATTGTAAAATGTCTCTAGTCAATATGATATGGTGCTGGATTATAAAAAAAATAAATAAGTGTATAAATGAATAAATAATGAATACTTGTGACTTACTATGTGAGAGCACACTCAATCATCAGATTATAAACTTTTATTATTAACCAAATTTTACAGATGAATAAACTGAGTCACAGAAACATTACATAACCTTCCCTATAATATATAGCTGGTAAATAAATAAAGCTGTTTGAATTCAAACCCAGGCTGTTTTGTTCCAAAATCCATGTTCTTAAAGTAAAAGTTACAAAATAAAGATGAAGAGAGGGTGGAAGGGAAGAAGGTAGATAGGAAGGCAGACAGGAAAGCAGTTGGTTTTGAAAATTGAGATAAGGAAGGAACAAAGGAGAAACTAAATGGAGGGGAAGAAAATGAGATAAGCATCACTTTTATAACACTAACACAATGGGAAAATTTGAAAAATGCTCTTGAGGAATGAATTCAAGTCTTTTTCACAACTGGAACCAGCTTTTTAAATTTTATTTATTTTTTTTGGAGGGAGAGAGGGAAAAAAAGGGGGTTTGAAGCCAACTGAACCCCACTATAAGCTTAGTAGTGGAAAAAGGATTGCAGATTCAGCCTGCCTGTGCCAGCTCTCAAGGCCTCCTTTCCAGGAACACATCCATCTGTCCTAGCAACTCAGATATTTCAAACACTGCTCTTCCCTGCTCTGACTTAAGAAGATGTCAAGGAAGAAACTTAAAATACAAGCATGGTGATGCATGGTCACTTGGCCATGGTAAAGTGCACTCAGTTTCATGCCAGGAAGTAGAGCCTTCTTTCCAGTAGCCCAGGCATTCAGCAAACAGACCACACAACAGAAGCAGCAAGCACAAAAACAGAAAGAATCTGTTCAGCAGAAGAGAAACTTTCTGCAAAAAGATAACACTAGACTAACACTGAGGATAGCATCAAGGTGTTTGTAATGAGAGATTGCAGATTATATTATCTAGAAACAAATATCATGTAACTCCATATAAGCATAAAGGAGAAGTCCAGAAATACAAGCAGAGATATCAGTCACTGTTTTTTGGACAGAATAGGAAAATAAGCTATCAGAAATTTTAGCATAGATGGCTGAGTGTTGTAGGTGCCAGGTTTATTCCATTTTCTTTTTATATTAGACTCCTTGGGATATGCAGCTTTGGTGTTTTAAAAAGTAGAAATAAACACTTGTGGGCCGTGAGGCCCTATGTAGAATCTTTTATATTCATCTTAGTACAGATGTTTAAAATAAAACTTTTCAATAAATTCTGACCTTCAACTTCTAGATGGGAGTGGTGTTGTTTTTATTGTGGTAAATTGATAAGAATATTGAATATAATATTAAGAATTAATATGGTTATTATTAAATAAATCCTCAGTATATATCTTTCAGATGTGGTACTTGTGCTTTATGTATATTAAAATGTAATTTTTAAAATATTATTTTCATTTTACTTGGAAATTTCCAAAAAATGTACATTTTTAAAATATAAAGTTTTTCCATATTTTTCCACGTTTCAATGAATATGAATATAAAATATACAACAATTTACGATTTAGATCTTCTTTACTTCTTTCAGCAGTATTTTCTACTTTTCAGTATAAATGTTTACTTGGGCCTTTTTTTAAATTTTAATTTTTTTAGAATGTATTTTGAACCATTGTGTGTGCATTAATATTGATAACAATCCTCAGGAAAGTGCCATGACACCCATTTTACAGAACAGAATGCTGAGATTTAAAGAGGTTACAGAACCAAGTAAAGGCAAAGCCAGGTTGTCTCCAGGTTCCACAGCCCTTGTTCATGAAAGATACCACCTTAAGAAATGTCATCAGACATTTGTTTTTTGGAATTGGCTTACTTCACTTAGCATCATATTCTCCAACTCCATCTATTTACCTGCAAATGCCATTAATTTGCTGATTTATAATGGAGATGTGGGGGGAACATGGGAGGAATAGATGAACTTTAGATAGGGTAAAGGGAAGGGAGAGGAAGGGAGGGGGTTTGGGGGTAGGAAAGATGGTGGAATGAGATGGACATCATTACCCTAACTAAGTACATGTAAGAAGACACGAATGGTGTGACTCTACTTTGTGTACAACCAGACATGAAAAATTGTGCTCTACATGTATAATATGGATTGAATCACATTCTGCTGTCATATATAACAAATTAGAATAAATAAAAAAATATATAAAAAATTAAAAATAACAACAACAAAAAAAAAGAAATATCATCAGGCACACACCAATAATCCCAGCAGTTCAGGAGGTTGAGACAGGAGGATCACAAATTCAAAGCCAGCCTCAGCAAAAGCAAGGTGCTAAGCAACTCAGTGAGACCCTATCTCTAAATAAAATACAAAATAGGGCTGGGGATATGGCTCGGTGGTTGAGTACCCCTGAATTCAATCCCCAGTACCCCCCCAAAAAAACAAAATATCATCAGGACAAATTATATTGTTATGTTGTATGTGTATACTAATACATAACATCAAATCCCACCATAACTATAATTCACCAATGAAAAATGAAAACAAGAAATGTCATCAGAAATATTAAAATAGCTATTTTGTGGCAGTCCTGAGGTTTACCCTGAGCACAGGCTTGATGAACCAGCATTCATTGAACCTTCAACCCCTGGAACTATTAGGAGTATGAGCACAGTGTAACAATAAGAATAGTACAAAGAGCCCTGGATAAGACTGATGAGGAGTTGGGTCTGGAGCCTATTTATTAATTCCTTTGTGCATATTCTCATACCCTCAGAATCTCAGTTTCTAATTCTCAATAGAATGGTGATAAAGAGACCTGCCTAGTTAGCCTCACCATTGAGTAATTAAGCAAAATATATGAACCACTTCAGAAATGAATTTTTTAGAATCTTTCCACATGATCCTCTCAGATTGTAACTCTGTTTTGTGCAGACTTAACAACCAAAACAAAGGTCAGTGTCTTCCTTTCTCATGGCTTTCACCCAAACAATACCCATAAGAAACATCTCCAAATACTAGAAATTGTGCAAAATGACCATAAGTTGGATATAAGCCCAGTCCTGGGGCAAAGACAGAAAAGGAGTTCATGATTCTTGAAATGCTTGTGCTGTGTTACTTACAAAAGCCAAAAAGGAATGACTATTAATCTAATTTCTGAATGCATGATATTGGGATTAGCAGGTGGTAAAGCAGGAATACTAAATTCTGTAGCCTTTTGACTATATTACTGTATAGAATATAAATATCAGAAGTATCTATGAGGCATTAAAAATGCCTAGGCCTATCAAAATTCCATTTTGCCTCTTATTTCAAAATTATGCTCTTTCTTCCTGGAAAGCTGCAAAGTCAGGACCCTTACTGGATCTTATTATTTTTATATCCTTTGCAACTATATTTAAAAGTAGTGCTAAAATCCTCAGATCTCTACCAATATGATTTGAAGTTTCAAGGATTTAACTTTTTGAATTAAAGCTTCTTCTGAAAATCTGATAAAAGTCATGAACCCTGTCCCCAGACAAAGCCCCTCACCCCGATTATACGCTCAAGTATGTAACAGAGGTTTCAGATCTAAATCCAATCCATGAGCCCCTTAAGGGCTTACAGACCCCAAGAAAAGAACTCCCATGTGCTTGTTGTATAGGTTAAAATATTGCAATATCATGCTAGGCCAAAGAGTAATGTGGGAATTTAAATCCATTTCCCATACTACTCACCACTCCATGTAGTATTCTCCCAGAGGCCTGTTGTTTTCTAATTTATGCAAAGGTGCCAAATAGCCAACATTGGGTATGTTGGGTTCAGCTCACATCAGTTCTCAGCCTGAGTCCATTGTGTGCGTCTTATTTCAATTCTATGTTCAAAGCCAGCCTCAGCAAAAGCATGGTGCTAAGCAACTCAGTGAGACCCTGTAAATAAAATACAAAATAGGGCTGGGGATGTGGCTAAAAAAATAAATAAATTACAAAATAGGGCTGAGGATGTGGCTCAGTGGTTGAGTACTCCTGAATTCAATCCCAGGTACCCCGGTGACAATCAATATGGTAGCTTGAAATCAACCATGGTAGGGCTATTTACACTACAGAAATTCACAAATGGGTCACCCTCACCAAAAGAACCAATCACTAAAGATTTACCAGTATACTACTACACGTGGATTAGTAGAGATTCTGAAAACTACTGTCCTACCTAATGATAAATTTTAAATAAAAGGGAGAAAACAATTTTTAAACCAAACCCCAATTTCCTTTCAGCTTGTCCTAATTGCTTTTAGGTCAAGGACACATGAGCCCTGGCTTGTTTTGAGCACAGATTTAACAGTTAACAGATGCTACAGAAGGTATGCAGAGGGGCTGCTAGAAAAATTGGTTCTCATTCAATCCCAGACGGGTTTTAAGATAGCATTCAGAGCTATATAAACCTATGTTTTAAAGCAGCTGCGGCGCTGATAGCAGTAACTGCCACAAGAACCATTAAGAAAACAAAACAAATGATGGTTGCATATAATTTTCAAGATAGGGATTAAGAGGAAGAACTATGGAGGGCATTAAATCTAAAGACCCATCACTCCTTAAGATGGCAAGGAAGAAAAATCCTGCCCATAGAGATATAAATCGTCGTGGGCTGATGTCAGGTGTCTTCGAAGGTTTTTTGAAGAACTGTACTTTACAACTGAACTCTGTCTGGAGCTAAGACATTCTCTTAGCAAGGTGGGGAAAAGTCAAGTCAAATGATTGATTCCATTTTTGAATTACAGAGGGCTATTGATTTTTCATTAAGGTTCCTGTGCTACTCTCAAAAGCAGGTACAGAAGGGGGAAAGTAATTCATTGATCAGAGCGGAGGGCCATGTTCATTTATTGGCTTTCTGCCACATCCCATTATTTCTGGTTCTAAATGTATATTGAAGTTAGTTTATTTTCATCATTGTCTCCTGTCACCAGAAATGTCTCCCAGCAACTATTAAAACCTTTTTCTCACAATGGTAATGAGTGATAATATCCACTATAATCCTGGATTTATGGTATTATTCATCGAATTACACTATGGCCCCTCACAAGGCTCTGGTTAAATGTCTGTCAAACTTCCATAATCTAAAAGACACTTAATGGTTTGAGGATTTTTTTAAAAAAATATATTTTAACTAAAATAAGACAATAGTGATTTTTACTATAGTTTTATTTGTTAAAAAATAAAATAAAACTTTCCTGGAGGGTCCATGTTTTTGTTCTGTCAATGCTAATAACTTCAAGGAGTACAGGAAAGCCACCCAAACCAGGCATCATATATCTACACCAAGCCACTGGATACCAACCTAGAAAACCATTAAACACATCCAGAATAAATCATTTCCACTGAGCATCCTGATTTCATTTGCAGAAACAATCTTCAATTAGCCTATATGTCTTTTTTAATATTTCTTTAGTTATAGATGAACACAATACCTTTTTATTTTTATTTTTTATGTGGTGCTGAGGATCGAACCTAGGGCCTTACACATGCAGGGCAGGCACTCTACCTCTGAGCTATAACCTCAGTCCCAGCCTATGTCTTGATTCACAATCAAATCTTTGTTTTAGCAAACTGAGATCCTGAAAAACTGAATGGTTCAGGACAAGGGGAAACAGTGGAGACCAGGTCCCAGTTCCTTGGGTTCCTAGTCACTCTTTGTCCCCCAATTCCACAGTCTAATAATCTACCATATCATTATTGTGATATTTATAAGATATAAAATACATTATTGACTTTCATATCAAGTCCTGAAAACTCTGCTACAGATTCCATCCCCATAGTAGAGGATAGGAAAGGCAGCAGAATACAACAGACACTAGTATAGCAATATGTAAAAGAGTGGATGTGTAACTGATGTGATGCTGCAATCTGTATACGGGGTAAAAATGGGAGTTCATAACCCACTTGAATCAAAGTGTGAAATATGATATGTCAAGAACTATGTAATGTTTTGAACAACCAACAATAAAAATTAAAGGAAAAAAATAGATTCCATCCCCAGATAAGAACTTATTTCCCACTAAATTCTGCCTCATGGCTAGGTAGCCTAATCAGCTGCCCACATTATGTAATACAAGTACCTATTTGCCTCCTAAGAGTTCCCAGTCCAATCATGAGCCCCATGGATCCCATGAACATCAACTCTTCCAAAATGATTTTTCCAACATCCCATGAGAGTTGGGATGAATTCTCCCATTGTATAGATGATTCAGCCAATACTACACAGTAAATAATTTGCAGAGCCTGGTCTCACATTCAGACCTTCTCACAGAGAAAGGCTCTTTTTACTACACTACAGCTCCCTCTGGTGATGAAATTCACAGTGGGAACCATCAAAAACAACTATGGGTAAAGAAAAAAAAAGAAAAGAACTATGTGAAAGTTGCATACCAATTAATTGAGCTAGCAAATATGATAGAAAAAAAATCTCATTAAGAATGGTAACCAAAAATATGAACTGTCTAGATGAGGTTGACAAAAATGTGTTTAATTTATCTAAATAAAAATAAACAACCTTACTGAAAAATGTAGAATAAGATTTAATTAAATGAAGAACAAAATATGCTTTCAGTGTGTAAATTGTTTCCAGTGGGATAGTTTGGAAAAAGGATGATTATTATATAATTCCCCCATATGAGAATACAATACAAACATATTTTGGAAAAAAATAATGATGGGTCACTCACTCTATCAAATATCAAATGGAATTTAAAACTTCAGTATTTAAAACAAGTTGAGAACCTGTGCAAAAATCAATAGACTGATCAATGGAACTAGTCAGATGGCCATAAAACACAATGTAACATGTATATTAAAGAAAATGTTAACTAATTGAAGGGGAAATTATTATATATTTGAAAGTATCAAATTCATCCAATTTCATTTGAATACTCAGTTTATAAAGTAATTAAAATTCATTTCAGATGAATTCAAGAGATAAATATTTGGATTCCTTTAATGCTAGAACACATGAATAAAATAGAGATAAATATTTAAATTAAAGAACAGTTTTATCAATATAAAATTAGTGATAAATCAGGATGGAAGAAAGATTTTGCTACACCAAAATGTAAAATTTCTATTCAAAACATCACAAACTACAATAATTGGAGCTTCAAATATCACATACATGCAAAATAAAGTTCTACATCATTAGCATTAAAAATATCAACTAAAATAGCATCAGGATGACATTTTTATCTACTGATTGATAAAATTATTTTAGATGTAAAAATCAAGGTTCCAGTGAGATGGATGTTATTACAATAGTGATGGGAGAATAAACTAATAAACTCTCTGAAAAGAAATATACCATTGTGTTTCTAAAGCCTTTTATATATTGAGAACTTATATTTAAAAAATTTTGCCTATGGAAATGACCAGAAGTACTTTCAAATAAGAATTTGAACAGAATTATTATTTTTTTGCTTTGTTACTATTTTTATATTAAGCAAAAATGGAAGTATCCTAAACAAAAATAGAAAATATTTTAATTGGGTACAACCATATGATAAACTAACCCAGAGACAAAAGAAAATCATGTTTTTAAGGAAATTTAAATAAGGTAGAGAAATGCTTGTGTATAAAAAGAGAAAAATAATGTGGGTCCTAATTTGTAACAATAGAAATGGCAATGGCAATGAGGAAACAGATGAAGGCGGAAACAATTTAAGATTTTTAAAGGTATAAATTAAATTGTTATGGTTTAAATACAAGATGTCTCCCAAAGCTCATATGTGAGACAATGAAAGAAGGTTCAGAGATGAAACAATTAGATGAGAGAGCTATAACCCAAACAGTGGATTAATCTACTGATATAGATTAACTGGGTGGTAACTGAAGTCAAGTTGGGTATGGCTGGAGGAGGTATGTTACTGGGGAGCATGTCTTTGGAGTTTACATTTCGTCCATGGTGAGTGACACAATTTGTCTCTCCGCTTTCTGTTGCCCTATCTTAAACTGCTTTCCTCTGCCACACCCTTCGACCACGATGTTTTGCCTCCCTTTGGGCCCAGAGCTATGGAGTAAGCTGACCATGGATTGAACCTCTGAAACCACAAGCCAAAATAAATTTTTTTTTCTCCTCCATATTGCTCATCAGGTCTTTGATCACAGCAATGCAAAAGCTAACTAAAACAAATTTAAAAGCTTCTGCACAGCAAAGGAAACAATCAACAGAGTAAATTAATGGCCTTCAAAATGGGAGAAAATTTCTGTCAGAGAATTATGGGACAGAAGATTAATATCCAGAGTGTATAAAGAACTCAAAAAAATTAACACCAAAAAAGCAAGTAAACCAATCAATAAATGGGAAAATAAACTAAACAAATACTTCTCAAAAAAAGTACAAATGGTCAATCATTATATGAAAAAGTGTTCAACATCTTTAGCCATCAGGGAAATGTAAATAAAAACTACACTGAGTTCATCTCACAACAAGCAGAATGGCCATTATCAAGAAAACAAAAAATATCAAATGCTGGAAAGAATATGGGGAAAAGGAACTCTTACACACTATAAATGAAAATGTAAATTGGCATACCCATCATGGAAATCAATATTGATTACCTCAAAAAAAAAACTAAAAATAGAACATCTATCTGATCTAGTTATATGACTCCTTGAGTATATATCTGAAGGAATCCAAGTTGCATACAATAGAGATATCTTCATGCCCATGTTTATTGCAGCATTATTCACAAGAGCCAAGTATAGAATCAGTCTAGAGGTCCATCAGTGGATGAATAGATAGAGAAAATGTGGCATATATGCACAATAGAGTATTTTATTCAGCTATAAAGAAAAATGAAATCATATCATTCTCAGGAAAATGGATGGAACTCTAGATCATCATGTTCAGTGAAATAAGCCAGACTCAAAAAGACAAATATTACACTTTTTCTCTCATATGTTGTTATCTAGATGGAGAAAGGTGACATAAAAGCAGAAGGGAGACTAATAGGGCAGAAGAGGACTGTGGTGGTAAGAGGGATGTAGGAGAGTGTAACAGGGAGAATGAGTATGATCAGAGAACATTATATGTATATATGAAAATATCACAAAGAAACTTATTTGTAATGATTTGGATGTAAGGTGTCCCCCAGAAGCTCACCTGTGAGACAATGCATGAAGGTTCAGAGGAGAAATGATTGGGTTTTAAGAGTCTTAACCCAATCAGTGAATTAATCCCCTGATAGGGATTAACTGAGTGGTAATTCAAGTTGTGGTATGTGGCTAAAGGAGACAGGAATTAGGGCATGGCTTTGGTGTATATACTTGTATCTGACAAGTGGAGACTCTCGCTCTCTGCTTCCTGATCATCTGAGCTGGTTCCCTCTGCCACATTTCCAGTCGTGATGTTCTGCCTCACCCCAAGCCCAGAGGAATGGAGCTGGCCTATGGACTGAGACCTCTGAAACCATGAGCCCCTGAATAAACCTTTTCTCCTCTAAATTGTGCTGGTCAGATCCTTTAGTCCCAGCAGAAAAGAAAAACTGACTAGAATACTATTATTTTGTACAACTAATGTTCAGTAAGAAATTTCAAAAAATTCTAAAAGATTTAAAGTATAATAAATCCAATCACCAAAAATAAGTAGCAAAAGAATGATTCAAGGACTATTCCTAGGATACTGTTCAGGTGTCTTGAGAAGTGGGGGAAAACATGAAATACATGTGAAAAGTTTAAAGACTAACCTGTCTGTCTCAAATTTAAACATTAGTATTCTGCTTTATGCACAGTTTTTAAAGTTCCATTGAGTTTTTGCCCTCATATACCTTAGATATGGGAAAATCTCACTGTCTTGCCTCTTTCTGACATCACATATCATGTAGTCTATTCATAGTTAAATTATGCTCAATGTCAGATTGCACTACATAGACACTTGATGACAGGAAGATATCAAACTTGTTGGGGCACTAGAGTGGGGGTGGTTCTAAAAAAATTAGGAAGCATGAAGAATAAACAAAAGATAGTTAACCCTCTATTGTACAGAAGCACTCAACGGAATAATAGGAGGTATAACTATGTGAGAGACTGTGTCATCAGCTCTTCCCACCACAGGTTTTGAGAGTATGAGAAATAGCCTTAAAAGAAATAACTTTTTTTATATTCTTCATAAAATAGTTAAGCAAAACAGCTATTAATATTAATAAGAATTAAAAGTAAAATTTATCAGGGTTAATACTCAGATTGTATAATACATGTGCGTTTAATAAAAACTGACTCTAGAGAGTGTGTGACAGTTTGTGTACAATATTCATGTTCATAAAATTCTTACAAAGTGCTCTAAGTTATAATTAGCTTCAACTTAAACATACTGCATAAATTTTACACTTATTACCCAGCAATAATATTAATCTTCCTTTCCCAGAAGAACATTTGTAGGACAGATCATTGTTTCTTTCCACATACTACATGATATTTGGCTCCCTTAATTAAGATTTAAACAAATTCCATGAAAAATCAGGTCTTTGGTATTCACATAGCATTCCTTAAGAAAGTAGAATGGCTCTAATTTTAAGGCAGCAAAACTTTGTGACATGAATTACAGCATGAATTTTTATTTCCTTGAGATTTAGGACACCTTTAAATGCCCAATCTGTTTTCATGAACAAGACATTTAATTTATCTGAGATTCAGTTCCATATCTGTAATTTTGAAGAAAAATAACTTACAAGGGTTACTGTAAGGCCTAGAGATATTGATTGTAAAATATCATCACTAAGATGAAATTCTACTATTCTATGTATTTTCTATTATCTCATTTAACCTTCGAAACAATCCTATTCTTTCCATTTTAAAAATTAGGCAACTAAGGCACAAAGAAGTTAACTTGGCCAAGTTCACTTGGCAACAGAACTGGAATTCAAAACTGAGAATTCTGACCAGGTTGTTAGTTATCACACCAATCTACTTCATATGAGCATACTTATAGTGGAAACTATTAGAAATAGTAACAATTTCCAGATGTAGTGGAGCACATTCATAATTTCAGGAATTCAAGAAGCTAAGGCTGGAGGATCTCAAGTTCAAAGCCAGCCTTAGCAATTTAGTATTACTCTAAGCAACCTAGTAAGACCTTGTCTCAAAATAAAATTAAAAAGAGATGGAGAAGTAAAGTGCCCCTGGACTTAAGCCCCAGTACCAAAAATAAATTAATTAATTAATTAAACAATTCTTGTCTTTGTAGTTGTTATGACTTGCATCAGAAGTACTGTTTAATAAAACTTTGCACCAGTTCATGTTTTTACAAGCCACACTGTTTTGTATTTATTTCAACACAGATAAAACTAAAATATCATAAGTATGTACAAATGTTAAAAAAAATAACTCCCTGAATGTTTAAAAGTCTTACAAATATAAATCCAGAAGCTATTGCACCTTACAGTTCAAGGTAAAAAAGAATGGCTGATGTAAATTGTGTCAGTACACCATCAACATAAACCATCAGGGCATCATATATTACTGAGCAACCTCCACTCTGAACATATATCTTGGTATAAGCAATACTTTTGACACCAATCACTTCCTGAGATAAAATATAGTTTGTAGGAGAATAATTTCTACACCACATAAAATGGCACCCTCCCACAAAAGAAACAATCATTTTTGTACCAAAAAAATATGCTCACAGTATTGAATAATATAGTCACCAAACACAAAATAAATGCAATTCTGTGCTTCCCCTCAAATTGCTATATTTAGTTTCATTTTCCAACACAAATATTAGTTTCTTATTCCCATCAGAAAGCGAATAATGAGAATCGGTCAGTTCTTAAACCTTGGTAACTATATATTTCCCCTGTGCTTTTTTTTCCTTGAGATTTAGTGATTTTTTTTTTGGTCAAACATTCTAAACAATAAAATGATTCTGCTTATTAGCAACAAATAAATTATTTCAATATAGAGTACCTTTCTCTTTTTTCCCATTGTCCTTATCTATACACCTGGCATAAACAGTGGGTATCTACTATTTGTTATCCTATCTAAAAAGTTTTTTCATTACCAGTGTATTTAATCCATTGTATGACCAACATCAAGGCTGACATGTTTTCATCTGGTACTGCATAACACTTAGCCTGTGGCACATTTCAGACTTCTAAGAACCCCTCAAACCAAAAAGGCACATATTATTATCATCCAACTATAATCAAGAAAAAATATGTGAGGGTAAAGAATTAGACCTGGTTTTAAGAAATAGGAAATTCTGGTTCTAGGGCTATAGATTAGTGGTAGATCATTTGCCTGGAATGCAAGACCTGGGTTTGATCCCCAGCACCAGTTATTTTTTTTTAAAAAGGAATGCTTATTGCATATTCTAAAATATTGATATTGTTCCTAAAGTTAAAAAAAATCCATGAGAATTATAGCTTTTAGTGTTCTTTTTTTAAATTTCCCTTAAATTGGGAGAATAGAAACTCATCCTGAAGCAGTACAACTTTAGTGAAATGAATCAAGTCTGGAACCCAACCAGATCTAAGTCACCAAATTTGTCATAGATTTTTTTAACTTTATAGTAATTTAGAGGATATAGGCTCTAATTTTAGGATATAGGCTCTAATTAATAAACTACAAGTAACCATTTGGTTTCATCAGTCTTTTCCTCCATTGAACTTTAAAATGAAAACAAGATTTTTATTATTTCCATAGCTCTCTCATTCTAAGAACATATAGATAGATGAAGCCAAATTTATTCAGCACTAACCATAAACTCTGACCACTCTGACCAGACCAGTTACTATGATTTTTGTTAGCAATCACAACTATTATTTGATGTTAATGAATTTTAAGAAATGTATGCAATCAGAAAAAAATGAGATACTTTTAAAAATCTTCATCAAAATTAGAAGTTGTTCTTAGCCTCAATCTTTAGGCTTTGCCTAGAAAGAACTCACATTGAGTCACAATTTTTTCAGAAAGAGAGTTTAAAACATTAAAGCACTAAATTATTTCACAATCCAGACAGAGGAAAAGAATGAATTGGAAAAAAAGACTGATTATATACATTCAGATATTCTAGAAGAAAACAATGGCAAAGTCTGGCTTTATGACTAATTTATGATGTGTACATATTTGAAATAACTACTCTCTCAAATAACTTTTAAGCTAAGCCCTTGGATCACAACACTTACATAATAATTTGACTGGTCTTTGTCCTTGTTTCTGGAATTGAGACTATAAATCCTTGGAATTTCCCAAAAGAAGTGTCTTTGTTATTCATGAGCCCCTTAGATCACACCTGAGTTTAAGCTAATGAAGTGATTCATGGTGGACCCCTATATAGCTTCAGGATGGGGGCTGATGATGTCATTAGAAAGCTGAGGCTTTGACCCATCTGACATCAGCCCAACCTCCTCGTCTCCCTCAGGAGGGAAAGAAGACTGGAGATTCTGTTAAATTCTGTGGGTTATTATTCAGTCCTGGCTATATAGTGAAACTTCCATAAAAACTCTGTTCATCAAAGCTTGAAGCTTCTTGGACGTCAATAAATCAATCTGCCAGCCATTGGATGCACAATAATCCCATGGGGAGAAGGCAAGGAAGCTCTGACTTTGGGACCCTCCCAGACTTTGTCCTTTATGTTTCTTCATTTGGCTAGTCCTGATTTGTATCCTTGAAAATGGAAGACTAACTGTAATTATTGTGAGTTCTTGAGTTCTACAAGTTATAGTGAATTATTGACCCAAGAGAGAGTTGTAGGAACCCTTTACATTTGTAGCCATTTGTCAAGAGTGTAGGTGGCCTGGGATCCTCAAATTTTAAACTGATGTTTCAAATGAGTGCATTCTTGTTGGGGACCATGTCCTTAAACCTGTGGAGTCAGATGCTAACTTTGGTGGTTAGCACTAGAATTGTATTACAATACACCATCAGTGGGAGAGTCTCTATATTTTTCATCTGCTTGTATTTTTCACCTTCAACTGGTTTAAGAAACATTCAAGGACAGTTTGTTGACTGCCATAGTTACATAATTGAATTATGTCAGAAGGAGAATGAAAATCTACTTTCCAAGGCTCTTCTCCTACCCTTACCACATGTGATAAGATTGGCCATGTTTCTATTGGTCTAGATCCAGTTTACTTTTAATGCAAAAACATACATTGGTAATACTCCATTATAACCTTGCAAGATATCAAGTTTGATACTTGCCTTTAAAGAAGATTGTATCAATGCCTCCAAAGAAATCTGGGCAAAACAGAGTTTCCTGCTTTACATTTCATAAATACTGACAAGGATGTCTGCTTACTAGCTTAAAAAAAAATCTCTTGTCTTTTGTATTACTTAGAATTCTTTGACTATTCCCACTTGACCTCAGATTTGTAGACATTTTGCTTCTTTATTTCATTTTTAACTCTGTAATATTACCCCTAAATTTTACATTTATATCAATAAATGAATTCTAAATATAAGTTGAATTTATAAACTACAGTCCTTTACAGTTTATGTAATGGCTTTATACAGGAGATCCATAATACAAACAAGAATGTAAGCAAGAAGAATGCTTTCATAACTTAACTTATCCAGTTTTGTTTTGATTTATATCTTATGATTTTCCAATTATTTGTATTTTTAAAAGCAAAAGTGTACTTAAGGCTAAGATTATGGCGCAATAATTGTTACACTGAATTATTACACAAAATTATCTACTTTATCCCCAAATATGGTAAATTCTGAACTTATTTCCATTAGAAATTACTCTAATTTATTGCCATGTGTTACTTTTAATTAAAAGTTTTCTGCATTTTCTGTTTTTGACTATTTGTGATGTGCTTATTTTCAGGGAAAAAAAGCATACATAAATATCCTTTATTTGGTAAGAGAATCAGAATTATAAAAATGAAAGAAATTCAGAAACAAACAAAAGAAAATTAAGTTATTTACTCAAAGTCACATCATTAGTGAGGCTAGAAGGACTAGAATCTAGGATTTTTGTTACATAACATGGGGCCAGTTCTGTTCCATCAATGCTGCTTCCATCATTGATTGGCTACTGTAGTTAATGATTCCAAGGTATGTTTAGAAGAAAAAAACTACAGGAAACAAATCCCTTAGGGACATAGTAAGCAATGAAATCTTGCCTTATGAAATATTTTGTTTTGACCATTTCAAATAAACCATGTTTTTTTGAAACAAATGTCAAGTTGTGGAAACAATGTCAAGTATAACTTAATGATAAGACTTGCCACATCTTTATATCATAACATTTAAAAAAATGTATAAAGACTCCCACCAAGTTATCAATAATGAAAGGTTATATTAGGGAATAGAAAACAACTTGGATGTTTTGCTTGTGTATCTTGTATGGTTTGAATTTTTTATAATGCCTATCTTAACTTTATAATTATATTAATTTTGAAACTCAAACAATAGACTTCTATTGATATTTTAAAAGTTAAATAAAATTAGCAGGGCATGATGGTGCATACCTACAATCCCAGCAACTCTGGAGGCTGAGGCAGAAGGACCAAACGTTCAAAGCCAGCAACTTAGCAAGGCACTAAGCAACTTAATGAGAACTTGTATCTTAAAAAATGGGCTAGGGATGTGGCTCAGTGACCCTGGGTTCAACCCTGGGTACTAAAAACTTTTAAAAATTGGTTTTGATGGAGAAATTTCTAATATTTGGCTGGATTTAATTTTGTGCAATAATAAAGAACAATTAACTTTTTTTAAACTCTCTTCTGCAGGCATAGTGTGTTCATTTCTGGGACAGAGTTAACACCCCCAAAATGGAGACCTCAGGGGTCAAAGGCATAAGCATATTGCCTTCTGTAACCAAAAGCACTGAAAACATACCACTAAAAGCTATAAAACCACAAAGCAACATATAGGTGATTGATTCAGAGTGAAGTTCACTAAAAACAACAGGAAGGGGATTTGAAATTAAATAAGACAACCTTCAACATAGCTCAACAACATAATCTATATTTCTAAAGATATGTTTCAAAAAATATGAGAATATAAACACAATAGTGCAGATTAGTTTACAGATAAATCTGTAATAGTATATAAGAGAACCTAAACACAATTTAAAAGGCCACTCATAGTTCCAAACAATCTGTGCCACATTTTTTGAAGATTTAACTACTTTTTAAAAAGGGGAAAGAGTACCAAAACAGAATAATTGTAGCATATATGTAAAATGCATACTTTTAAAAAATTAACATGTCTAGCAGAATAACAAATGATGAGATACAATTTCGCAAGATAATAACAGTGATTTAAAGACACAATGTAAATTTTAAGGTCTGGTAATAATATAAAAGGCTAAGGTTTTTTGATGAACACCCATCAATACTGCCAGCATCTCTCTACAAATGTAAATAAACTGATCTTGAAAAGTTTAAATTGCAGTCATTCTCATGAATGTGAGGTCTGAGTTCAAAGTGTCCCACCCTACTGTGATTGGTTTGGGGCTAAATTTACCTTTTCAAAGTTACAATGAAACCCTACAGCAAATTCCTGTTGGTGTCCCTGCCAGAGAGAGAATTACCACCTTTAGATTAACCGTGAATCAGAAATATTTTAATATCTCTGCTCTCAGATAAACAGAGTTAATATGTCTTTCTAGCAACAAAAATGCTTGAGGACCACACAATAATACTAGAAATTTAATCTCCATTTCATAAGTCTATTCTTTCTGGTCTAAAAATTGATTAATTTTAATATTCAAATACCCAGGACAATCATTCTGACACAGTGGTATCAGAATCAAATAATTTCAGCCATCGTGAACACTGTCAAAGATGAAAGAGATTCAACCTAGATTATTTAGGTAAAAGAATGACTAAATATACAGATACAAAGAAGGAAGAAGGAAGAAAGAGAGTGAGAAGGAGATACCAAAACAGTTATTAGTGTACTTGAGTGATACAGGTTATCAAACTGAATAATTCATGCCTAAATCCATAGATCCTCCATAGCAGGAGGCTTCAAAAACCCACATTGGATATGGGCCATGTGATTTGGTAGAGAATGTGATTGATTTAATGTCAGAATATCTGTGTCTAAGTAGCTGTGTGACCTAAAATGAGTCACTTAACCTTGACCTCAGTTTCATTTTTAAAATAAAGACTTATTATCTTCATATTTCCTTCAAAATCTAATATAGTATGATTTTATTTCTCTCTTTGCTGTGTAATCAAATCAATGGACAGAAAAGACCTCACTGATCATCAAATTAATAAGAATAAAATGAAATTGAAGGCTTAAAAGCTCCTTAAAATGTATTACATGTTGTATAAATGTTACTATTATTATCTCCATTATTAATATGAAATATCCAGTTAAAACTTTTAAAATAAAAAGAGCTACAAAGTTTTCAAAATGTCTGATATTAAGGCCATGTATCTATTTAAGCAAGTATCAAATCTGAAATACATCTTTTGCAAATCTACTTAGGGTTATTTGGAAGTCCATAAAGGATAATAGATCATTTATGCTCATGCTTACCTTTTCAATTTGATTGCAAGGATCTTGAAAATAGAGATCTCATGCACCTATGTATTCATATAACAACTAGCATGTAAGAAATTATGGATGATGATAACTTATTATTTTAGTCAGCTTTTGCATTTCTGTGACCAAAATCCCTGACAAGAACAACTTAGAGGAGGGAAAGTTTATCTGAGGCTCATGGTTTCAAAGGTCTCAGTCTATAAATGGCTGACTGCATTTTTCTGGACATAAGGGGAAGCAGAACATCATGGGTGAAAGGCCCACCAGCTCATAGTGCAGTCAGGAAGTGGAGTGAGGAGATGAACCCTTCCAGGGCATGCCCCAATGACCTACCTGCTATAGCAACACCCCATCTGCCTATAGTTACCACCCAGTTCATTCAAGTAGGATGGACTGATAAGGTTACAATTCTTATAATCTAATCATTTCACTTCTGCATATTCCTGCATTAATAGGAACTTTTGGGGGACACATCATATCCAAACCATAACACTTATAAACCATAAAGAAATATGTAATATATATTCTTTGCAAACTTTAAGGGGCTATACACACTACCTTGTAAACTATAAGAAGCAAGAAGGGAAGGAATAGGTAGATATTCAATAGTGTTGGTTGAGTTTAAACTGTTGGAACAAAAAAACTGGGTAAGAAAGTTGTGCAGAACTAAGGTGCCATCTGTACAACAATAAGCCTACTAAGGAGCCCCTCTTAGAGTACAATGCATATTAATTTACCAAAGGGATCTAGAGGGGATAATCCTGATCTTAATAATAATTATAAAGATAATTCTGCAAGAAAAAAAATATGTTTGTGAAAATGGAAAAAGAGATATATTGTACAAGATGGCTAAACAATAGTGGTTCTCTAGTTCTAAGACATGCCTACAAGTAAAACAACCTAAAAATAATTCATCTATGAGCTTTAACATTATGCAATATTACTTTTTATAAGTATTACAATGATGTAAGTCTAAATTGTTTGGCTCACTATCAAAATAAAATTCAAACAAAAACTAAAATGACAACAGAATTAAGTGCTCCAAAAGTTAAACAAAATTTTTTTAATTACACAGTCTCTAATATACTCCTTTCAACAATCTCTCATTATATAATTTAGTTATCAATCTCCATCCACAACATTTTATTCACTACAAATTTAAATTTCCTCCTACAATATTCATGTAAATTCTTATGAGTCTTTTGACAGCAGTCATCCTTTGTTTTTTTTTCTTCCTATAATTTTTAATTCTTAGTCTTGCTACTATTTTGAAAGAGCAAAAGAAAAGACAAAAGTTACTCTAACATACTACTGAAAATAATTCAGTATCAAAATTCAATCCACATGATACTTTAACAATAATTCTAATATTTTCCTACTTGCTTTACTGTTGTTCAAAGCAACTTGCTAACAAAATGTCTGTTACAGTTAGACACAGTAAGTTAGCCCGTCATTAGGAGGTATAGGACCTTACTAGGCTTAATTGAGAATGCCTGCCTTTGATCTGTTTCCTAGATGGGAGACAGCAATGTGCATTAGGGGAGAAGTTGAAAATGTCAACTGGTAGAATGCACACAAGGCCTGTGTAATGGCAATCAATTCATCATCAACCACTTTTCCATGATGACTTCGTCAACTGTTTGTTCACTAGTTTCTCATGCACAAACACCGCAGACAGATACCAAATCATAATAAATGTCAGCTACTACAGGATAGGAGGAACAATGCAAATAAAACAATCCAAATAAAAAAAGAAATTTTAAAAAAAGTAAAAATTTTAAAATCTCAACTTCTGTTTGGGATTAAGACTTTGAGATTCAACATGCCTCGAATATAATTTCAAAAATTTATTAACAATTTTCTGCAGTAATTTATTACTACTAATACTACTCAGTTGGTGTACCATGTATTAATGCTATTTATCCCTATCTTACCATCATCACATTTACAGATACCCCACTGAAAGAAACTCAAAACAAATGGAAATAGTATTTCTAAAAGCATTGGATTTAGAATGTGTATGCCTTTGACAGTTGTAAACTGGTTTGAAGGGATTATTTTTATTGGGAAAACTCCCCCAAATGGATTTAGCATAGGGCCTAACTTGAAATGCATTTTAAATTTCAATTTTTTTAAAACATATTTACTACTACTATTAAGACCTATATTACTAAAATTTATAAATTAGTTAAATTATTTGCATGTTTAATCTCACCATTGTTCTTAGCCCAGGTCCTACCCGCTATATCAGAGCAACACAGTCCACTAGATAAAGTATGAAACATGTAACCTTAGAAGTTTTAAGGAGCTCTGTTTATGCAGTAAATCTAAAAGAGAAAGGGATATTGTTACTGTGCACTTGTGCTCACAAATGTTAACTGACACACATGTAATGTATATTTTCAAACTTGCCCAAATCAAAAATTCTCAGGTCTCTCCTCTAGGAGGAAAGAGAAAATTATGTATTTTTTTAATATACAAATTATCCCAAACTTCATTTAATCATGGAATGTGATTTTTACCATCCCCTATTATCACCCACCACCAACAAACTAACCCAGATATTACTCTTTCTGTGGTGATTAATCAGAAATAAAAGTGGCATATCCTAAATTCCAGAACAGAAATTAAAAAGAAGCCCAAAGGACATCAATTGTACAAAAATCCTAAATGTCTTACTGGTGGCCACACTTAACTAAGCTCTGAGAATCACAGGTATATTTCATTCTCATATATCTGGGGTGAGGGAACTGAAGAAACAGGGTATATATTTCCTGAAGGAGAAAAAAAAAAGAAATATATTATTATCTAAGACTGAGAGAAAAGGTGCTCATCTCATCCATGATAGTGTTGTTTCTATGATTTAAAATTACAACTGTCACCTTTTGCAGCAACTGATCTACCAAACTCAAAACATAATTCATCTTCCTACTTTTTTAGCAAGTTTCCTCCTTCTAATGATGAAACTAAAATATATATTTCTCAGAGTCATTTCAACATACATATTCCATCTCCCATATATTGTAGGTGGCTACATAAACCAAGTAACCTAAAGCAAAATCTGAATCTCAACTCAACTGAACAATTAAATACAGTAGGTTCAAAGCACAAATTGGAGGATAAAAGAGCTTAGTTCCTAGTATGCCTCAGCCTTTCACTGTGTGAACTTAAACAAATTACTTAACTACTTTGAGCCTCAGTTTTTTCATATATAATCATTGGAATAAAAAAATTATGTATGAAAGTCTTTAGCATTTGACTTTCTAGAAGAAAGCATTCCTGCCCACTATAGAAGCCTTTGCATCAGTTTGATTTGTCACAATTCTTTTATTTTTCTTATATTTATACTTACATATGGAAATACATATTTAATTCTACTTTTTCTTCTCCCTTTCACTCACCTACTTCTTTTTCTTCTCTTCCTTGGTATTTCCCCCACCCACTTCCAAATCTTTCTTTCCCAGGTGAAAGTATACAAAACAATATAGTGACAATGAGGGAAGTTGGTAGAAAAATATTCAGAATTTTAAAAAAGAGGCCAACTGATTCTCCATTCTACTTCCTCTCACCTATCACACCTATTCATGCACATTGACACTCATTTAGCACTTGACCTTACATCATTCAAAGGATTCTGAATGGCATAAGACTGCTAATAGCAACACTGGCCCCTATACAAAATGACCAAATCTAAGTCACTAATTTTACATCTCTAGCCATCCTCAGTCTTAAAACATTGACTCTACTACTGAAAAAGGCTAAAGTTTAGGGCCACTCTAAATTTAAAAGCAACTTCTTCATGCTGAGAGTAAAGGTTGACAAGGTAGCAACTCACTGGCCAAGAAAGCTGAGTGTGAAGACTATACACTCCCCAGGACAGTCTAGCATGGATTAACAAATATGCATATGTTTATTTCTCTGCCTTTTGCCTCATTTTGCCACCTTTTCTCTTTTAAAAGCCTTCCTGCCCCACTACCTTCTGAAGATGGAATGTTTTGAACAAAAAGTTTCTTCTATCTTTATTCAAGGCTGGCTTTGAATGAAATCTATTTTCTGAAGCAAGGAACTGTGTAACTTAGCCCACCTCACACACCCTCCTTGACCAGCAACATTGCTGTCTGCTGACACCAACTTTTAGCAATAAAACCTTCTCAAAATGATACAACTCAATGAGAAAAATTACTTTTCCATTACTACGTGAGCTAAATCATTTGTGATTACACAAAGTATTAAGATAAATATTCAAGAAATTATGTCCCTGGACCTCTATACATTTCACATCAAAACACAGTACATGAAAGACAGTGAAAGTTTGACTGTGGTTTCTCACAATGTGGGAGAAGAATCATTTCAACATACATATTCCATAATATATAGTCACATAAACACATAAATAAAATTATTTCAGTATTTCATTCTGAAATAATTTCTACTTTGGTGTATAAAACATATGTGTCTGCATGCATGCATCTTCTAAAATATTTAGGATAAAATAAAATTTTTTATTTGAATATTATAATCAGAATTTTATCATGAAAATAAATATTCTGTCCAATAATAAGAAAATAATTTACTTCCTAAAATTCATCTGAACTTATTTTTATTAATTTAGAGAAATATTTAACTTCTTCAAAACATAGAGATATAAGTAATCTGATCAATTTAATCTGTTAATATAAATTTCTAATAGTCAAAATTTTTCTAAGTGTAAACCACTGAAACAGGGAGAATGGGGATAATTGTTTTGATCACCTGTTCACTTTGCCTGTCAGAAGCACAGCTGATATCTTAAAATAACCATAGAAAACTTCATCCACTATGCTTCTAGATAATACTAGCAGATTACTATTTTTTTTTCTTGAAAGGCACATGAAAGATACATAGAAGTATCTATAATAAAATCTATAATAAAAACTAATAAATTTGATATTACATTCAACAACAACAATGATAACATTACATTGTGAGGACAAATTGAAGACTTTATTTAACACTTATGGTGCCCTTTATTCTCTTTCCTATTTGGTAGATACAATATGACTCTATTTCCAACTCCATTTGCTATATTGAGCAACTCTCTTTAGCTCCTCCACCTCTCTCATTTGTAATGGATAAAATAACATCTCCACATATATCTCAAAATTTCAGTCTCAATTCACTTTGAAAAAAATATACTAACTAAAGGGGCAGAAGAGTTTTAACTGTCTTGAACACTCAACAAGAACATATCATATCGTGAGAGCATATATCTAGTAAAAACCAAATATAAAATCAGCAAATTCACATTTCCTTAGACAAAGAAACACATTTTATTTCCTGTAGTAATTTTACAATGTTACTCTCTTCTTTAATTTCTTTTGCATTTTGGTAAACACTCAATCACCATCAGAATAGATAATAGAAAATGTATGTATGAGGCATACTGCTTCTTTTCTTCTTAATCTTTCTTATATCTTTGTTTCTTCTACCAAATAATAAACTACATTTTGTATGCAATACACTTTTTTAGACACTCACATGGTACGTGAAATATAAGAAGGGCTCAACAAAAGTTTTGCTTATTCATTCATCAAATATTTATTGAGCAACTATCATGCAGCATCCTCTGAGCAAGGCACCGGGAATATAGCAGCCAAAGGTATAGACTAGGTCTTTTTTCTTTTAGAATTAACAGTCTAAAAGAGGAGACTTAAAGCAAATATTTGACATTCACTTATCAAATATTCATTGAACTCACTATAATTCTAAAACAAATAATTATCTAAGTATTTTTGTATTTACAATTGTAATCATTGTTCTGAATAAAGTAAACAAGGTATCATGAATTCACATGTGTATTACCTTTAATTATCACAGCAGGTCTTTATGAATCCAATCAAGAAATATTTATTGAACTTTTACAAATCTAAGAGGTTTCATAGAAATCCTAACTGATTCTCTGCCTAAGATACCCCTTTTCCTCCACGTGTGTAGGTTCTTTACCACCTTCCTAATCTCCATCACTGCTGCTTCTGTGGCCCATTTTTTTGTAATGAAATTGATTCCACAATCATAAAAACAAATTCAGATATTCAAGTCAGGTAACAAAACCTTGTTTTTTAAGACTACTACTAAATTTTTGGCTAATTATCAGGGGGTGTATATGACAGAAAGTATTTTAATGCCTGCTATATTTCCTATTGGAACCTCTTTTAAACCAAAGGGCAAAGCGAGAAATTGTCTTCAACATAAGAGAGGGAAATGAGAAAAATAAAATTATCTCCAGTATTTATTTTAACAGACTGCTTGGGATGCTAATACACCCAGCTTTGAGATATATCTAGTTTAATGAGGGAGAGGGTGGACCAAGGGCAGGGCCCTACAGATATAAAATATGATTCCAAAGTGAGCTGAACTGCTTCTAATAAAGCCTTTCTATTAATAACCCTTTCCGGATTTGATGGATCTCATCAGTAGGACAAATAAAAAGATGTTCTTGTGAATAGAGGGTGGTGGTTCTTCTTTCCCAAGATTCAAAACCAAGGGAACTGGCCTACCTTACTGCCTCTCCCAACCCATTTACAAGTGGGAAAGGAGCCTCAGGGCCTCGGAAGCAATTAAAGCTGGTCTGCTGTCTCAAGAGAGGAGGTCTGCATGTAAAAGCCTGCAGCTATGGCAAATCCCTTTCACCAGCCAAATACTGGCAACAGGGCTGAGCTAGGACTTTCCCTACTAGAGGACAAAATCACAAATGCAAAGTGTAGAAAAATTTGAGCCCTGCCCTCTTGGTCCACACAGCCTAGCCTCCAGGCTCCATTTCAAACCCTCACTTCCCAAAAAGTATTAAACAGGAAAAATCAAGCATTGAGATAAGCCCACCATTGAGTGTATATCAAGATGGGATGGAAGGGTATGTCGTTTCTTTGAGCTCATCTCACATGCAGCCAGCTGAATATAAATTTCCCTCTATCTCATCAAGCTCTCACTGTTTGGCCTCCTCTGACTGATATTGGCTCATCATACTTAATCTAGGGTGAAATTTCCTCGTCTGAGCTAAATTACTCGCAGCCATCAAGGGAAGCGATATTTATTTTTCGTGGGGCTAATGACCTGTCCCCCAGACCCACCCACTGATGGTTATTTACTGGGGCCCAGATGCTTGAGCTCAAAATGAGTGCTAATGTCAGCAGGTGCCATCCCTCATTCAGCTCAGTGATTGAATTGGAGCGATCCCATTGACATTGACTCTGTGACTTTTAAGGCCATTACCCTCAGCCAGAGATGAACCTCTCATCATGGTGATGACAGTGACAGCTGATTAGCGACAAATTACAAGCAGGAAGGTGCAGAGGCTTTATTGGGTAGGGCAGGACCAGTAGTAAGGGTGAGATATGTTGGGAGAAAGAGCAGGAGGAAGAGATAGAGACCTGGGAAAGAAGGGAGGAAACAGAGGGAAAGCATCACACATTCCATCTCCTTTCAGTGTTTTATCAATTCTTAAATATGACCCCTGTAGGTGTTTATGTTTTATATCTATTTATTATATTTAAGCACTCAGAGATTCATGTATCTAAAGGCACTCGTAGCTCAACACATAAACTTTGAATAGGCAGAAGTCATATATAGTCAATTTAGGCTGTAAAAGCAACGTAACATTTTAGAAAATAATAATCCATAGACTTTAAAGGCACAGATCTTTGATTAAACAAAGCAAATAATTTCTTTCTTTTGTATCTGAAATTTCACTGACCAAAAAGTATTACAAAATTTATTTTTTAAATGTTGTATAGCCAGTTTGTTTAAGTATAGTGTCATGTGCATTGGTGCTTAAAGAACATGAATGCAAAGTTCTAAATATTATCTTCAACCAAAGCTTATTTGTAGAAAGCAATTCAATTCCTCAAACTGTCTATTCAATAGACTTTAAATCAAAGCATTTTTGAATTTTTAGCTTAAACATAAGAATCATTTTTCTTATTATCATTAAATTATTTCCTGATACTTTTAAATTGAGAGTTTTCTTTGTTCTCTGCTGTGGGGTGTGGATTGGCTTGGGGTGACTTTCAGTTGTTTTCATAATTAAAAATCCTAATATGCAGTGTCAAAATTTAACTAAGAATTATAGGAAACTTGAGATTTGGGAAAACTTGAAAACTCTACAAACAACACTGATTTTTGAGGCCTGGACACTTGTTACTAAGTAGCAGTTAGACAAATATTCCACTACAAAGAACACACAGAATGAAACTTCACAGCAGCAGCAGCAGCACTTACACAGCATGAGAATCTGGCCCTCTGCCTTGTTCCCAGACATGTGGCAGACCAAACAGTGACAAAGGCAATGGACAGTCTGTAGAGAAACCCACCAGCACCCACTCACCAGTGCAATACAAAATATTATGAAAAAAATCAAGGAAAAAATTAGACCACCCTGCCCATGCATCTATCTTTATAATAAATCTTCCTCTTTCAACTCTCCTTTTCTCCACAACTCTTGTACTCCTTGATTTAATACTTTCTTAGAAATAATAATTCCCTCGCTTGCTTGCTTGCTTCCTTCCTTCCTTTCTTCCTTCCTTCCTTTCTTTCACTGAGCCACATCCTAAGCCCTTTAAATTTTTGTATTTTGAGACAGGGTCTCACTAAATTGCTTAGGACCTCACTAAGTTGTTAGGGCTAGCCTTGAACTTGTGATCCTTCTGCTTCAGCCTCCCAAATTGCTGGGATTACAGGTGTGCACCACTGCACCTGGAAATTACTTAGAAGTACCTTCCAGCTAGCTGGGGACCACTCGAAACTTATCTGGTAGCAAATATGACCAAAAAAAAAATTGTCAAAATGCAACAAAGTATTACACATCTTACTACATACTATCATGCATGGTTGAAGTTAAGTAAGCCATTTACACAACTGTGAAAAGGGTATGGGTATGCTGGAGATGGCCCCTTCCAACAGCAGGAAGTGGTTATGCACATCTTTTCCCAGCTCTGTTATCAATTAGGTCAGACTAGAAGCTTGAAATAGGCCAACAAAGGGTTTTTGTTTTGTTTTGTTTCTTCCCAGCCAGCCTATTGTTTAACATTTACCAGGATACAACTGCATATAATGCTGTCTGTTTAGAAACACAATTGAATGTGGGGCAAAGGCAGCCTTTGGAGGGTTGAGGAGGGGAAGTAGAGAGAAATATAGCCTTGCTCTCTGCTTTTTTATCTTCTTCCTGATAAATCTTCATTGTGAATTTCCATGGCAGATGTGCTTTTATTATGACTGATATTGTAAAAGAAGCATACTTTATGACTAAGAAATACTATATAATCAACCATGTTGGAATCAATAAATACTTAATAATCATTATCTTATAATGAAATATAAAATTCATTTTCAGCATTTTTAGTTTGTGTCATATTTGAAAGAGGCCTTTCCTACTGAAATTGGAATGTTCGATGTATTCAACCTCAGCTATCACTAGGTTATAAAAGAAACTGTTAGAGCCACTGACCTTTTTGAAAGTAAATGAATTAAAATTGGAAATCTTTTGTTCCTTGTAAACCACAGAAAACATTTAAGCTACAGAAATGGATAATAACTTTCCATTATTAAAGACTCAAAATAATCTTGTCGCTCCATATACATGTATTCTCTATCTTAACCATGCTCATGGTTTCAACTGCCAAATGCATGTTGAAGACTACATAAACCCCTCTCTAGCCATGCCCACATGCTTATCAGACAAGTCTATTTGCTTAAACCATAGGCATCTCCCACTTAGAATGAACCAATCTAAACTCATAGTTATCAGAATCCCCTAGATGTTTTGATTCTCCTCTCATCATCTCTCTCTCTCTCAGCAAATGGCCAGACCACCCACCCTATGCTCAAGCACTATCCAAGAAGTCATTGCTAATAACTTTTTAGCCTTCATCCTCTACTTCCATATACAATGAACAATGGAATCTTGCTGATCTTTCCTTCTAAATGTTCCTTTAGCCCACCCATTTCCAAATTCAAGAGCTACTGCCCTAATTCAAAGCCTATCATGTTTCAACCTGATTATTCTACAACCTGCCACTCTTTGCTAGCCTATGAACTCCTAGTTTAGTACTCTACTAAGCAGCCATGACAATGTCAACAGAAAAAAACCTCATGAGGTCACTCTCACTTAAAATCCTTCAGTGGCTTCCAAAACTCTTAACATGAGATGTAAACCCTAGAGGATCTGATGCCTGCTTTCTTCTCCACATTCAACTCCCAACATTCTCCATCTCATGCTATGATCCAATCATATTGGAAATCCTTCATAATTTCAGTATGCCTTGAAAATTTCCCTTGCTGTTGTGTTTTCAAGTATGTTACTGGGAATATTCTTACTCCTCTCCCAAAACTTTGCTGATTCTTACTCATCCAGCAAATCCAAGATTAGCTATCACCATGGAGGTTTTCCTTGACTTCTCAAGAGTAACTAATTGGATGTCCCTTCTTGATATTTCTGTTAGGTCCATTCTCTTCTCCAAAACAGATTGGGATCAGAGGCGGATATAGAACCAGGGAAAGACTAAGAGTACTGCCCCCACTGTATTCTGATTACTAATCTCCCTTCTTTTCTCATTGGCATACAAATCTTTTTTCATTATTATATCCTCTATTCTTCACAAGTACTGTGAACATAATAATAAATATTCATCAATTGCCTAGTTAGCAAAATGGACTAAAATTAATAGTAAGTCCTTATACCTAGGAGACAGTTATCAGATCCCACATTGAAAGGGCTGTGTCTTCAAAGATAGAGTAGGTCCCAGATTTTAAAAGCCTTCTTGTGCCCTTTTCCTCCACAAATCTTCCTCTTTGTGTATTCCTGCTGTCTTTTAACTTCATGTGATCTTTTCCCTTACATTTATTGATGTATATTTGCATTTATTCTCTGTCAGACTCACCAAAAGAGTCTAACCTGCTTACACCCAAACATATTCTCCCTGATTTGAATACAGATATCTCTGCCTTACCTTGACTTCTTCTGCTTATGCATGATATCAACACATAAGCATCTACTGGGCATTTTTCTCCAAAAGACATTTTTTTTGATAAAGCAAACACCAAAAGACCATTTGAGTAGAGTAATTCTTTCCTGAACACAGAATCACATAGATATCTTGAACATTTCATATATAAGAGTTTACTGCCTAAATACTCTTCCCTTAATCCCTCTGAATTATATTTCTCTCCTAGGAAGACACATGCAAAGAGACTAAGTTCTGAGGAACCAAAATCGCAGTTCACACTTATAACCAAGGTAACTTGAAGCACAAATCCAAGAATATGAGTAAGGTAAAATACTTCATAGGAAAGCCAAAATGTGAAGAGAGAAAAGTAGAAATCAGAGGATCACCAAATCAGAGAAGAATCAGAGGTGATTATAAAACCAGGGAAAGATAAAAGCAAGTAAAGAGAATCAGGAGGAAGGCAAAGGCAGCTTTAAAGTAGTGCACTAGAGTGTGTATTTGCATAAGTCACCAGAAACACTGCAAGTGGAGTTAGTCTAGCCCAAAGAGACAGATGTAGAGATCAAATGCATGAGAAATTGTGTGGCATTAATGAATACTCATTAGCAAGCAATGTGACCCTAGGCAAGCTACTCTTTCTCTCTAAACCTCATTCTCTTCACCTAAAAAAATGGAACCAATGATCACTCAAACCCAATAGATTGTGTAAGAGCTGAAAGAACATACCTAAAATACTTAGGTCATCACCAGTATATATTAGGTGTTTGATTGATAACAGTGATTACATTACTGATTATATTACTATTATTATTTAGTTTGAAATTCACTAAGAAACTGGCCCAGGTTATACATATATAATGTATCTCTCCATGTTCTAACATAGCATTAACTACTTATTTAAGATTTATCACAAGAATCTCTAGGTCTATATACCCTTGGGCTTGGTATATCAGTAATATAATCACCATGTCCTCATTTCTTAGCTCAAAATTAATAAAGAAATACAAAATTCAGACAGATGGAGATCAAAATGTCAATTGTATTACTGGTAAAGTTGGGCTGGAGATTTGGGTGAAGTTTGCAGCCATGAAATTGACTGACACTCCCTCCCCTGAATCAGACCCATGAACCTGGGCACCAGCATCTGGACAAACTCAGAGCTGTGCTGCCAAGTTCATGACTGTGAAGAAGGGTGAGCTAGAC
Source organism: Urocitellus parryii (assembly GCF_045843805.1). Lineage (NCBI taxonomy): Eukaryota > Metazoa > Chordata > Mammalia > Rodentia > Sciuridae > Urocitellus > Urocitellus parryii. The sequence goes on from NC_135540.1 coordinate 82,745,396, forward strand.
TACACTCCCTGTGCAGGTCTGGGAGAGACCTTCAGGCTAGGCTCTCCTGCTTCATCAATGGGAGACAGAGGCTTGTATTATTCCTCTGATCAAGTTCCTTCCTAGGGACAAAAAGGAGTGGGAAGAAATGTCTCACTCAAGATGGCTGTAGTCACTATGTCCTCAAAATGCTTGGTTCAGATCCTACCTCAGAATATACATTTTTTTTTCAGTCTACAAAAGTCCATAGGTCTATGAACTTCATTAACCCAAATTTGCTTTCTTGAAAGGAAGCACTATTAAGTTGTTTACTTGTATAACTTAATGTGAAACACAAAAGATAGTGACATTTCCCCCATGTCTTTGCATACCCTTTTCTCCTCAAAGTGCTCCTTTCTACCCTTCTTGCACATGAGCTTAATTAGCCCCTAACAGTTGCTATATAGCCCTCTTAATAAGATTCAAATTTCCTAACAATGGCTGTTCATCCTAGAACAATTTCTACATCCTCTTTTAGTGATCTTTAATCAAGTATTCCAGAAACTGGCTGAACTTCTGCCAGTCCCCTGACACTACAGTATTATACAGTCCATATCTTCCTCTAAGTTAAAATGCTCCTTTAGTACCTTCAATCTCAGTATTCTCAAATAAAGCCTTGGCATAATGGTATCTGGTTATTTTTCTTCCTCATTGGTATTCTCTGTGGGATCATTTTACCAAATTCATAGGCTCAAACTGACCCATGTTGCAATATCATAGTAATGCAGCTTAAACAACTGTAATATGTTAATCTATTAAACCAATGCATCTTAGAAAGCAAAAAATACTAGCACTGAAAGGGGCTACTGCCTTACAAGTAAACTGAGTCTCCTTAAATGGTCCTGATGATCTGAAGCACTTCACTATCTATTCAATTACTACCTTCTCAGCAAATTCAGTTTAATCTACCGAACACAATGTGATTTTAAGCTTGACATGGCAAAATTATGTATGTTAGAAGATGCAAAAAATACAAAACTCAGGACTGACAAATAAAACTATCAACTTACTTCATCAAATTAACATTGTTCATTTACCCATAATACTCATCCCTTTAAGTTAGTCACAACATTACTTGATAACAACCCAGTAAAAATCAAAGGGTAGAAATTAACAGTGATGTTATGATGTTTCAGATGATCACATAGCGAACCTGTCCCTGAGTCTGAATCCAGCCTGCTGAAAGTTAAAGCAGTAGTATTATCAGAGAATGAGGAAAGAGAATGAGTCTATGACCCCATGAGGAGCCCATTCACCATGGTAGGTTAGTGAGACTGAATACCTGAACAAGATAGTATTCTCCTCACCATTCTGACTGGTCAATTTGGATGACATATTTTGGGCATCTCTGCTGATTCCATGACTGCAATTTGTACACCGTCCACAAATCCCCATCTGCAGCTACAGATGGTCCACAATTTTTTTCCAGTGTTTATAACAGCTCTTGAGGTGGGGGTGGGAAGAATGAAGGTTTTTCAGCCAAGCTGCCCTAGTCAGGTGAGTGTTCAGTTCCGTTGAACTACAGCACATCCAAACAAATTTACAGAGCAATGCTTACTCAAAGCTGGCAAACCATGTCTCAAAAACTATGCTGCAGATAAACACAAACACTACTTAACAGAAAATTATCTTTGGTTCACTGCATACTACTAATCTTTAAAAATTGTTAAATGAGAAGATGTTTTTTCTTTTAGAATAACTTACATTTTCAGTTATGACTTGTGCCCCTATACCGCTGTGCTGTCAAATCCAGTAGCCACTAGCTACTGTAACTAACATTATAATATCGGAAATTCAGTTCCTCCATCACTCCAGAGACACATAAAATGCTCAGGAGCCACATGTGGCTAGTGGCTACCATATTGGATGACAAAAATAGAATAGTTGTACTATCACAGAAATTATCCTCAAGGAAAATTATCAACAGTGGATATTTTGCCACAATTTTTGTTGTCTCTTAATACCTTTTAAATTGCACAATTCTTTTATTTCTTCCCTATCCTATAAACATCCTAAATTATGACTTTTTTAACAAAAGAATCAATGGTTGCTTTTCAGTAGGCACCACAGTGACCCTCAAAATGTACAAATCTATAGCAACCCATTACCTCTGAAAAATTAAGCAAATAAATACCAAATTTAATTTCTTATTTCCTCTGCATAATTGAGATAAAATACAAACTTAGGACCAATGAATTTGCTCCATTCACGTTCTCTACTGTCTGTTCAATTCATACTTGTTCCAGCTAATAGGGAAAGATTTCTTGATCTACTTTACTTAATGAATATAAAATTCGGCAGAATGCTAAGCAGTCCCTGTTCTAACCCTCACAACAGCTCTAGAAAAGGTGTATTGTTTTAATCATATCCACATCTTCATTTTTCTCATGAGAAAATTAATGCTTAGAGAAATTAATCAATTAACTTGTCAATTAACAGGTCTCTCTGACAACATTTTTTTTTTTTTTTACTGTAAGCACTATACTGGACCTCCTCTTGCTGAGTTAGGTGCCTTATGAAAGCTCTTGAGAACTTACCCAAAGAACCAGCAAGTATACCTGTACTAGAATCCTTAACTCTTCCATGTGTTTATGATACAAGTAATAAACATGCTCTAATAGCTACAGCAAACACTGGCTCTAAAACCTGATACTTTTAACTATACCTGGAATCATGAGTAAGAAACAGAAGCATCCTGTTAATCCAGGGAAATCTTTAGTTTCTCATGTGCAAATGACAATAGTTTACATTCATAGACACAAACAAAAATGTTTAGCAAACAATGTTTATAGCTTTTTTTTTGGTTGATGGTTGTTTCCTGTACTCTTATTATTAATATTGAAATGTTAAGAAGGACTAACTCCTTTTAAAAAATGACCAAAAGTAAAGTTTGCCATTCTTATATCAAAAATTTAATTGTGTGGTTTTTCATGAGAAACCTGACTCCCATTGCTATCTTTAACCTAATATCCTTTTTGAAAAAATGTTATATTTCCTGTTATATGCCAGTTGGCTACTATCTTCTATAGCTGAGGCAGTTGCATTTTAGCAGTCAAAGAGGCATAAAGAGATTGGAAAACACACTATATTTCTTAAAATGAAAGGAGTTGTGGGTCTCTGTGCATTCAAGAAAAAGGTACATAAGTAAACCTTCTCTTGAAAAGATGTAGGGAAAAGACAGTACAATGAATTGTACATAACTTTTCATGTTCCTATATGAATACATGACTAGTGTAACTCCACATCATGGACAACCACTCAATGGGATCTTAATTAGAATGTTATACTCAATGTATGTACATATGTCAAAAAAACACTCTACTGTCATGTATATATAAAAAGAACAAATAAATAATTTTAAAAGAAAAGATATAGGGATGATATCACACACACACAAAAAGAGTTGGTATAGGCTAGTGGAAATCTTCAAATAAGAAAATCTATGAACCTAATTCTAGTGATTAGGCTTGTACTAATCTTCACATAAAAATAACACTTTCATTATTGCTATGTCATTACCCCCACTTCAAAACTATTTTAAACACTAATACACAGGGCAGCCTTGTATGATTGTATGTGTTGTACACTGCCAGATCTATTCAAATGACCAAACTCATATATTTTTATTTTACTTGAATAATTTGACCTTTAAAATGCCAGAATATGATAACTTTTCATCAAATTATAATAAAAATTTTGAAGAAAGAGTACCTTTAAAAATGTATTCGAAGTTGCCAGAGAAGCTAGTTGGTGATTGTTTTTCAATAACCCTATATGAAGAAGAACTTTAAAAATAAAAAGATGCATCTGTCAACAATAAAGTTGAATGTTTTTTCAACTTTTAACTGTAAAAAAGCCATATTTAATGACACATCTTTGAGAGTCAAGCTATAAAAACTATAAACTATGAAAGTGTTCATATGTTCATTCACTTGTTCATCCAACAGTTATTGGTTAGAAGTCTGTTTTGTGCCTGGCAGCATGCTTGCTAGGTAATAATTATTTAATAAAAATTAAAAATTTAGGTGGCCTTAAGTTAACTCACAAATGTAAAACAGTGCCCAATAAAATTTCAGCAATATTTTTTTTGTGGAATGGAACAAGTTTATACAAAAATTGATATTTTTAAAAAATAAAATAATAAACATACAAGAATAACTACAAAACCAATGATAGAGGAAGTATTAGAGGGAGAAGATATAGAATGCTAAACATACTGTAAAATAATCAATAAGTTTCTGGCATATGAATAATTAGACAACAAAAATAAATCAGTCCAAAAATTGACTTAAATATATGAGAACATTAACTATCTCATCATCTTGAGTCATAAGAATAAAAGATTTTTTTAAATTCATTATTTGGTACTATCAGATATCTGTTTGAGAAAAAAAAGATTTTTAAAATCTGTATCTCAAACCATACACAAAAAATAGACTTAAATGAACTAGAGATCTAAACACAAAAATATGATACTCACAGAGATACTAGAAGAAAGCATGTGGGAAAATGTCTTATAACTATAGCTTGAAATACAGATTCAGTAAAATAAAATATTAATAAATTTAATTACACACAATTTTAAGAAAATACCATAAGTAAAATCAAAAGATACTTAACTACAGAAATACAAACAATAAAAGGTTACTGTGAACATTATTTCAACTTATTTGGAAACTTTTACAAATGAGAAAATTTTCAGAAATATGACTCCTTAAGACATAAAAGAAATTAAATTTGTGGCTAAAAAATTATCATCACCCTATTCCAGCCTACACACTTAAAACAATATTCTCAGGTTTTTACAGAGAAATAAATGTACACCAAAAGAACAAGAATTATTTAATCCAAATGTTTAAAATCTCTAGAAAAGAATAGAAAAATAGGAAATGTTCATTAATTATTTTACAAAGCTAATATAATCTAGAAAGTCTTACAAGGGACTATGTAAGAAAGAAAAAATGAGTGCTAATTTCACTTATATTGTGAGGTCATCATGTGTATGGAGAAACGTAAATATCCTAGCTAAATATTAGCAAACATTAATTAATGTGTATGAATTTAAAAAAATATTTATGTTATTTACCACACTAATAAATTAATGGAGAAAACTGATGTCAATGGATACATGAAAACATTTACTTTAAAGTTTGAAATATTTCTACATTTAATTAAATTTGTCCTTGTGTTAGATTAAATATTATGAAAACGTTAATTCTCTACAAACTAATTCATAATCAATATAATGTTTTGTTAAAATCTTTTTTCTGTTTCTTCATAGATTTATTGAGATATAACTGATATATAACAGGCCATGTTAATATATATAATTTGATGATTTTGAATATCTGCATACACCCATGATATACATCCCAACCATAATTAAGTTCATACATATATCAACCACCTCCAAAAATTTGTTTCCCTTTACAAATTTTTTTTGTGGTAAGAGCATTTATCATGAGATCTACCTTCTTAGCAAATACTTGAGTGCACCATACAATACTATTAACTATGGGCCCTATGCTGTATACAGCATTTCTTTATAATTTATTCATCATGCACATCCGTAACTTTATACCTATTGAACAACTCTCCAAAAATGCAATACCCTGAAAAAGTGAGGTATATAAGTATTTTATAAATGATATAATGAATGAATGAAGTAAAATTGAGAATCGTTTATTCACTGTGAGCAAGATTAATGGAGTGAGTACCTACTAAATAAAATTCTCGGTATGAAAGAAAAACTACTTTTGAATTCCAGTTTCACCATGTGCTGTATGAATTTGAACTAGTTAATCATTCTGTTAAAATTTTGAAAGGGCTGGGGTTGTGGCTCAGTGGTAGAGTGCTTGCTTTGCATGCATGAGGCACGGGTTGGATCCTCAGTACCACATAAAATAAATAAATAAAGATATTGTGTTAATCTACAACTAAAAAACAAAACAAAAAAATTGAAAGGTTTTTTAAATTTTATTTGTTCTGTTTAGATATACATGACAGTAGAGTGTATTCTGACATGTTTTACACAGATGGAATATAACATAGGATCCCATTCTTGTGGTTATATGTGATATGGAGTTTCACTGGTTGTGTATTCATGTGTGAACATAGGAAAAGTATGTCCAGTTCATCTTACTGTCTTTCCTATTCCTATTACCCCTCTCTTCCCTTCATTCCCCTTTGTCTAAACCACTAAACTATTTTTACCTCTACCACCCTTATTATGTGCTATCATCCACATATCAGAGAGAATATCAGCCTTTAGTTTGGGGAGATTAGTTTATTAGTCTTCAGTTCCATCTATCTACCAGAAAATGCAATAATTTAATTCTAATTTATGGCTGAGTAATAGTCCACTGGATATATATACCACATTTGCTTTATCCATTCATTTGTTGAAGGGCACCCAGGTTGGTTCCATAGCTTAGCTATTGGGATTTAAGCTGCTATGAACATTGATGTAGTTGCATCACTGTAGTATACTGATTTTAAGTCTTTTGGGCATATGCCAAGAAGTGGGATAACTGAGTAAAATGGTGGTCCCATTCCAAGTTTTCTGAGGAATCTCCAGACTGCTTTTCAGAATGGTTGCACCCATTTGCAGTTCCACCAGCAATGAGTGCACCCTTCTTCCCACATCCTTGCCAACATTTATTGTTACTTGTTTTCTTGATAATTGCCATTCTGACTAGAGTGAGATGAAATATCAGTGTAAATTTAATTTGCATTTCTCTAATTGCTAGAGATGTTGAACATTTTTTCATATATTGTTGACCATTTGTATTTGTTCTTCTTTAAAGTTCAGTTCCTTTGCCCATTTATTGGTTGGATTATTGTTTTGTTTTTTGCTCTTTTTTTTTGGTTCTATTTCTTGAGTTCTTTGTATAATCTAGAGATTAATGCTCTATCTATCTAAGGTGCAGGTGACAAAGATTTTTCTCCCATTCTGTAGTTTCTCTCTTTATGGTCTTGATTGTTTGCTGTGAAGAAGCTTTTTAGTTTGATACAATCCCATTTATTAATTCTTGATTTTATTTCTTGTATTTTAGGATTCTTATTGAAAAAGTCGGTTCCTAAGCCAACATGATGGAGATTAATTTTTCTTCTAGTTCAAGGTCTCTGGTCCAATGCCTAGGTCCTTGATCCACATTGAGTTTTGTGCAGGGTGAGAGATAGCAGTTCAATTTCATCCTGCTACACATGGATTTCCAGTTTACCCAGTACTATTTGTTGAAGAGGCTATCTCTTCTCCAATGTGTGTTTATGGCACCTTTGTCTAGTATGAGATAACTGGATTTATGTGGGTTTGTTTCTATGTTTTCTATTTTGTTCCATTAGTCTTCATATCTGTTTTGGTGCTAATATGTGATTGACATAGTTCTATATTTAGAAGACTCAAAAAATTCCACCAGAAAACTTCTAAAACTCATGAACAAATTTAGTAAATTAGCAGGATATAAAATTAACACCCATAAATCAATTGTGTTCTTATACACCAATGATGGATCAGCTAAAAGAGAAATTAGAAGTACTATCCCATTCACAATACCCCCCCACCTCACCCCACCCCCCAAAAACTTGGGAATCAGTCTAACAAAAGAGGTGAAAGACCTCTACAATGAAAACTGCAGAACACTAAAGAAGGAAATTGAAGAAGAACTTAGATGGAAAAAAATCTCCTATGTTCATGGTTAGGTAGGATTAATGTTGTCAAAATGATCATACTACCCAAAGCACTATACAGATGTAACACAATTCCTATAAAAATTCCAATGATGTTCTTCATAGAAATAGAAAAAGCAGTCATGAAATTCATTTGGAAAAATAATGGGCACAGAATAGTCAAACCAATCCTTAGTGAGAAAAGTGAAACAGAGAGTATCAGAATACCAGACCTTAAATTCTACTACATAGCTATAGTAAAAAAGAAAAAAATGGCATGGTATTGACAAGGTATTTTAACAAGCTTTATAAACTGGTCAAAAAGCAAATGGAAGAGCAATGGGCAGGGAAGTGCTTTTACATTCAATGATGATTAATACCTAGTCTTTTTTAAATTAACTGAATAAATTAGAAAAATAGACAAAATATGATTTTGTTCTACTTGAAAGCATTGGATAACTGACAGAAGAGTGAAGAATTATTTGGCTCATAATTGGGAATGGATATGCCAGAAAACAATTCAGCTCAAGAGGTTGTTTTTTTCCCTAGAAGCATTTGCCATACACATAGGGAATAATTGAGAGGCTGAATAGAGTTGGACAGACTTCTGGGACTAAGAAATGACACTGTAATCTAAAGACAACCAAGAGGAGATAACCTATGAAAATTATCTTATTTGAGTAACCTAAATATACACAAAGCATCACTGCATATCTGATTATGAAATTGTATTCAAGTACTCAAGACTGAGAATATCCTATGTGCCTAACAAAAGCAAACAAATTCCTCTGTAAGTGTATTTACCTAGAAATGTTCACAGCTGAAATGAGTTCTAGAATTTGCTTCAAAATGATGGAGATTCCTCAGAAAACTTGGAATGGAACCACCATTTCACCCATTTATCCCACTCCTTGGTCTATACACAAAGGACTTAAAATCAGCATATAATAGTCACAGCCACATCAATGTTTATAGCAGCTCAAATCACAATAGCTAAACTATGGAACCAACCTAGATGCCCTTCAACAGATGAATTGATAAAGAAAACGTGATTGATACACACACACACACACACAAAATACAATATTGTTCAATCTTAAAGAATAATGAAATTATGGAAGTTACCAATAAATGGATGGATGGAACTGGAGAATATCATGCTATGTGAAATAAGTCAATCGCCCAAAACCAAAGTCCAAATGTTCTCTCTGATATGCAGATGTTGATCCATAGTGGGGGGAGGGGGAGAATGAAGTAACTTCAGATTGTGCAGAGGGACATGAGGGAGTAGTGGGGCTGTGGAGATGGGAAGGACGGTAGAATGAGACAGATATTATTACCCTACATATATGTATGATTACACTACTGGTGTGTCTCTGCACCATTCACAGCCAGATGAATAAAAATTTGTGCTCCATTTGTGTACAATGGGTAAAAAACCATTCTATTGTCATGTATAACCAATTAGAATAAATTTAAAAAAAAACAGAAGGGAGACCAAGAGAATAGAAGAAGATCAGAGGAGGGAGGGGAGGGTAAGGGGAGATACTGAGGAATGGAATTGATCAAATTATACTGTTTTATTGTGTACACATATGAATATATTATAACAAATCCCACTGTATAATTATAATGCACCAATAGAAAGGGGGAAAAGTGTGAATACATAAAAAAAGTAAAAGTTAAAGTTAAAAAAAAGTAAAAGTATGACAAACTGCATTGGAATAATAAACTCAAATTCAGGACAGTAGTTACCTTTGGGATTAAGAGAAAATTCTAAAGAGGAGGATCATTCAGGTATTCGCAATACTGCTTTAAAATAGATGATGGTTACAAGCATATTTATTAAATTATTATTTTGATATAAGTTGAACAATTAATCATTGATTTTATTTAAGAGGGGGAGGCCAGACCATGAATAATTTGAGGCTTAGAGGTGTCACATTTACACCATGATTTAGGAAGATTCAGGGACAGCAATAAGTGGAATACATCAGAGAGAAAGGAAAAAGCTATAATTTGAAACATCTAGAACTCAGATGACAAAGGCCTTCCCTAGGACTTGAGGAGTGAAAAAAAGTCAAAAGACATTTAGTGGTGTCTGAACTTTTATCTGGTATCCCTGTGCCCTCTTCATGTAAAAGAACATTTAAAGGAAAACTTAAGCCAAGGAGACATTGGATAAACTCTGTGTGCCAAAATCCAACATCACATGTCTCATATCACTTAAGAAAGTTCTTTAAAGGAACACTTACAAATATAAATCTTCTCTCATCCTTCTAACCCTGAAAACTTCAAGTTTTAGACTATGACCTTTTTATTTAAGGTGACAAATATGTTGAGTTTTAATACTGCAATGCATGACTTTTTATTCTATCGTGCCCATAATATTTATTTATTTTAGATACAACCAGTTGGCAGTGACTTCTGTTCTCAGCATGGCTGACAAAAATTAAGAGTTCATGCAGTGTATGTCTCTCCCACCCAGACTAGTCTCCAGCATGCCTGCTGTTACTTTTGAATTTTTATCTATCAAGAAAATTGTCTGGGTCTTTGCTTTCTCCATATCTAGAGAGTACAGATGCATAAATAGTTACAATTACTTTTGTCAACCAGTCTCTGTTGACAATGAAAAATAGGCTAAATTTTATGAGATTTTTACAGTTTGCTTTTGGAATAAAAAACATGCTTTTAGTTATGTGAAATAAAAGATTTTGTTATGTATTTTTTAAACTATTTTGTTTTAAAAACTGAAATAAGTGATAGCAGAGTCAAGAGTTCACCTCTATGCTTTCCATTATACCAAACTGCTTGCAGCATACCTGGATTTCAACAAAGCAACTGAAAAAATATCTCATTATATGTTTATGGCCAAAAAAAAAAATCTGTGCATTTGATTAGCCAGTTTAGGTAAGAAGATTACTAAAATGCTGAGTAAGATTGGCAACTAGTGAAAGGATACTACCTTGAAAGGCAGATTGAGCTCTAATGACTGTATTAATCCACACCTGTTACAGCCCTGCATTATACAATGTATAGCCTCTGGTGCCTCAAATCAGGACATCAATGGTGTGCTGGATCTAGTGAGTTCAAGAAATTAGAATGAGTTGCTTCACAGATGAGAGAATCAGAATCCAGCATACTCTCTACTGCCTGCAGTGATTGCCAGGAATAAAAACAAACACATTTAACTATAAAACATGCACCATGCCCTCTGTGATCGATGTTGAGGAAAACCCTGACCTTGTAGCTGGGATTTCCTTACCAATAGCAAATGCATTCATTAGTGTATTTTGGAAGGAGAAACTAAACATAAGTTTAGTTTGAACCTCCCCTTCAGACCAATGTGAGACTCTGAAGTTGCAGTTAGGGAAAAGGAAACAGACTTGTATCCTGCAAGATAAGCTGCCTCTTCACCAGCATCTACTCAGCGAGGGCTCATAACTCTCATAAATCTATATTTTGTTGAAAGAGAAAGTGAAGATTAGTAATGTGCCCAAAACCACTTATAACCACCAAAACAAGCAGTCAAGTCAAATTCACCCAGGTCTATCTGCTGCAGAAACTCTTACCACCTTCTACCTCATTACCTCACACAAAAAGTATAACGTCCCAGCTTTTCCAGTTTAGCCAGAATGTCCAGTCCTACTCTTAGGTCCTCAAACAATTCCTACTTCCTACAACAATTCTGATTTTTAAATAAGCCTTCTAACTACCAGACATTTCTGGAATGTTCCCAGGAAGCATTTTGTCATCATATTTCTTCATAGTAACTAATATAAATATCTAGTACTAACTTCTAAATATATACTGGAATAATTTTAAATGTATTAGGGAAGAGGGCTTGCTAGGTAAAGGAAATATTGTGTACAGCAAATAATTCTTCAGTGACTTTATAAAATTAAACACTTAAATGATGAATTTCCCTTCATTAGAACATATCAATTTTGTAACTATTTTCTATCACAGAGCCACTTTTTAACATTGATTTGAAAAGCTGAAGAGTGGTTATACTTTTTAATATTTCAAATAAAATACAAGGTTGGACATGAACTAGATGCTTGAAAGGTCACAGCCAGCAAAAAAAAATCTATTTATTAATTGCTTAATTTTGCAAGCAGTTGACAGTTGTCAAAACATTTTAGCATTCATTCTCTCGTTAAATCCTGACAACAGCCCTCACTGGTTTGAGGGCAGCTATTATCTCTCTGTTCTTGATAAGGAAACATTCTTCTATAATGTGAACTGTTCTACAATATGGCTTAAGAGGCAGAGTTGAGTAGCCTAGAGTACACGTGTTGAAATGTATCTCCTGAAATCCAGGTCTATGCTATGACAGTCCTCCCTGTAGCAGTTGTGAAGCTGTGGTTTTACCAGCATGTAGTGCTTATACTCAACTTACATACTAAGATTAGAAAGTTAATAATCAATATTTCTAGGAATTTTCTCTAGATCAAAATTAATAATAATAATGGTTGTAAGGTAGTGATCCTCAGCAAGAATAATATGCCACCAACAGGATTTGTATAAACATGCAGCACTGCCAAGGACAAAATAATTTATATCACCTGCACATGCCATGGCACCAAGCCTCCACCCTACTCATAAAAACACACCTATAGTTGGTTCTATAGGCAAGGCTCAGTGTGTATCTTCATCAAAATGCAGTTTCAGGCCATTCCATACAGAGACAGGAAGAAGTAAAGAGCAATAGACACCTGGGGCATGACAAGAGAAAGTAAGAAACATTTGAGAAATCCACTGCTCTGAGTAATACAGAGAGTGACTTGGGCGTCAGTATATACAGAAAATTCAATATCGTCTTCTTCTATGACCCTAAAAGCTACTGCGTAGATGATAAAATGAACAATCAGGGTTCAGGGAATTTTCCAGTTAGGAAAAAATATATAGAGGCCTGGATTGTGATTATGGCCCTGTTTATGGATCTCATTTTATGAAGAAAGCTATTTTTTCTTAAACAATCCTTCAACTTGAATGTAGTTTATTATAAATAGGTAGAAAATAAACTTACTGGACTTTGAGAATGGTAATGAACCAAATAGTAAATGAAAAATAAGAAGTCAGGTTAAAGGTATATGGAAGATAACACTGTTATTGTGATCCATATTCAAACAGCTACCTATTTTTGCAATGGCTTATACCTAAAATTCAAATGCACATTATCATTTTTTAAAAAATAATTTATTAGTTATCAATGGGCCTTTATTCATTTATTTGTTTATATGTAATGCTGAGAATCAAACCCAGTGCCTCACACATGCTAGGCAAGCGCGCTACCACTGAGCCACAACCTCAGCCCCACATTATCATTTTTAAAAGTGTTTTAAACACATTTTCCCCAGGAATCCTGTGAAATAGCAGGCATTTTAGGAACTTTTTAAATTGAATACTATATATAATAAATTGAATTACGCATCCAGAAAAGTGCTCAGATCATAAGAGTACATACAGCTTGAGAATTGTCACATAGTGAACACACCTGTGTAAATTGTGCCAGATCAAGAAAGAAAATATGGTCAACAGCTCACAACACCCCACTGACACCTCTTCATGCCTTCTTCCCTAACAATAATTATAATTCTGACTTATCCCAGGACAACTTTGCTTAGGCACAGATTTTCAATTTTCATCCTGAGGATTAAGAAATTTGGGTGCAGAAAGCTGCTATGATCTCTCCATAGTTAAACAATTCTCCAGTCTTTCAGACCCAGTTCTCCTCATTCTCAGCCCTATGCTCTATATTCTCCAACACACTTACATTTTCCTTTGGTTTCTTGGATAATGGAGAGAATTTTTTTATCTTATTTGCTGTTCATGTCCATTTAATATTAAAGGCAGCTGAATGATCATCCTGAATATTAATGTCCAAATATGACTCTTTACAAGGATATTCTAAGCAGGAAACACTATTCCTATTGTTGCCTGTATACCCTTTGTGATACTGCAAAAATCAAAGGTGTTCACAATTTTCAGTCCTCATGTCACACAGCTAAATAATTATATCCGATTCATCTTTGAAATGCAACATATTGCTATTTTTTTTGAATTCCAGTGAAAGAGCTGCAATGTTATTTAAATGAAAGAAACTTCCATACAAATACCTACAGTGTAATTCTGATAACTAATGATAATGAAGTTAGTAGTCTCTATAAAGAAATTGTAAGGGCTGGGGATGTATCTCAGTGGTATAGCACTTCCATAGCTTGTGTAAGGCTCTGTATTCAATTTCCAGCCCCCTGCCCCCAAAAAAAAGAAAAAAGAAAAGAAGAAGAAATACAGAGAAAAAAGAAGTTGTGTGTTTCTTCAAAAAAGTTAATGCAAATGAATTTTCCACCTCTCTTCAATTTTCTCTAATTAGTTGACATTTAAATAAGTTTATGTTATTCTCCACTTTAACTTTGGGAAAAAAAACAGTTTGTCATTAACTACTGAATTTTCAAAGTTATCACCTTACAATTCCAGATATCACATATAGAATAAGTGTAGTTGAAAAAATTGCTATGAAAAACAAACAAAAAATAATGTAGAGCAATTCCGATTCTGACTTTGGTATTTTTGTCCAAAGATAAGAATTTATGTAAGGAATGATTTTTAAAAAAGAAAAAAGAAATGGTGACTTTTCTGCCAACACATTTCACACAGCTGCAGATAACTAGCCTACAATAGTTTAAGACTATTAAGATATGCAGAAAAAAATCTTATTCTTAAAAGTGGGGAAGCAAAAGCTTCAATATCTTTGTTAATGTCAGCAATTGAAATCAACTAGAAAATAAAAAAGTAAAACAACTTCTAAATGAGGTAATGTAGAAATACCATTCTTTCTATTGCACTGAATTATTCAAAAATATAATGAAATTCCAGGAAACATCAGATGCTGCAGGTACATGAAGATAATTTTGTTTTTATAACCAATTTCAGGCAGATAAATACTAGAATCCTTTCCAATTTCTCCCCTATGAAACTGAAGTGTCACTAAGATTTACAGCCCCCTCAAGTTCCCTTTTCAGAGGAACATTCATTTACATAAACAGATAATCCTAGATAAAAATTTCCATTAGACAAAGGTGAAATGGATCAATTTTCTCTGCCAAGACAAATCTTAAATCTTGAACAGATAGGGTCATTATTACACCAGCCCCATTTCAGAAATAATGTATTTTTAAAAAATCAGCCGATAGCAGCCATTTCCAGCTTTCCAATTATCTTTAAGAAAAGCTTATTCTGTGGACAATAAAGCACATTACTGCACAATATGATACAGTCCATAAAGATCACAATGTTTTATGAAAGGTTAAAGAAAGCTCAGCACATTTAGGGGAATGTCATAACCTGCAAAGTCTTTCAAGACTTAGCTGAAGCTGAGGGCATGCTGTGCAAAATAGTATGTGAAGCAATTCAGTCTTCCTCTTTCAGTATCAAAACAGTAAAGGAGAAAGCATATGCCAGGATGATTCTATTGTGAATCCTGGGATTCCTGCAGATAAGATGTGAGAAGAAATCAAATCAAAAGAAACACCTCCCCTCCTTTTGAAACCAACCAAATTCATTCATATGAGAGTTCCATGTTGACAACAAGGCAACTCTATTTTCTTGGTATCCAGTGGACCACTTTCTTGTTTTCTCTTCAAGCAACTTTTCCATGCTGTTTCATCAATATTAAAAAACTATAGAGAATTAAGAAAAAAGGTCTCAGTTCACCCCCCACTCCCAGTTCTTTGTAAAATATTCTAGTAGTTTTAAATGAGCAAGGGATGTGGGCAGTGATACTGTTATAATTAAGTAAAGGAAGTCAAAAACTCTTGAATGCCTGATATAAAGTAGTTTCAATATAAAATTATGGAGACTTAAAGAGCACCCCATATCTTCTATACCAGCCAATAACTGCATGAAATATTTTTAGAGGCTATAGTGTTGAGAGCCACAGCCCAAGGGGCCCCAGCAAACTTCCACAGCTGTCGGCTGATGATTGGCTCACAGGGGCCCCAGCAACATCTAGCTGATTGGCTCCTCTGCGGTGATGCTCATTGGGCTGTTTCCCTGCCCTTTCAGACCACGGAGCTGCTCATTGGGGGACTTTTTTGGCTCTGCCCACATGACCCAGCCAATCGGCCTCAAGAGCAGGAGGATTGGGGGAGGTGGAGAGAGGCTGGAGTTGGTGAGAGAGGCTTGTGGGAAGCTGGTGGTAGCATTTGGGCTCTGAGGGTTTTTCCTGAGGAGCTGTTTTGTTTGGAGTGTGTGGTTCTAAAAATAAAGTTCATTTCTTTTGACAAGTGGCTCCTGAATCGTGCCCAGCCAGACTGCAGCACTATAGCTCCCTGATCAAATTAAAACAGGCAGAATTCACTCTGCATGATTCCATAATTGCCTGGAAAATAGTTGAAGTTAAAAAAAAAAAAAAAACTTTGAAGAAGCTTAAGCTAGTCACTGATACTATTTTACTGATAGTTACCCAGGAATGGAGAAAATACCTCTGAATCATCCAAAGAAGAGAAATGTTACACACAAAAAAAAGAAAAAAAAAACTTGGTTTTTAAATAAAATTCAGTTTCTTTATATCAAGCACAGTCTTCTAAATCATGGAACTAGATTGTTTGGGAAATAAATTACCCTTGACATAAACATAATCTAATCAGATACTTATGCTGTATTTGAATATTTAGAGGAAACTCAGGAAAGGCTGAATCAAATACACTCAGGTTACTCTTCTAATAGAATAGATCACTTAAGAGAAGTGAGAAGTGAAGAGGAGCAATTACTCTATTACATATTTCTGAAAGGCCAAAGTTCCTATGTGATGGGCCAAAATACCAATGGAGAAAGATTGTGGTCTCTCAGTTGTCATTTGGATTATAGAGATTTACAGGTAAAAAAAAAAAAAAAAAAAAAAAAAAAAACAGATGAGATTGGATTGCATGGTTCTAGGGCTATGCCAGTTAGATTAGATATGGAGAGGGAAATCTCTGCTGCTTATTAAACATTCTCATACAGCACTATAAAAAAGGAAACTAAAACACCAGTATTTCCCCTTTTAAACAGTTGTACATCCTGAGCTCTTTGCTAATGTTATTCCTTCCTTGTTCCTTTCACCTGCCCAAAAGAAAGGAGCATCAGGAGAAAGTTTAAGAGAAATTTTCCTTCAGCATTCATTTAACTGGTGTATGCAGGTGAGCAAAATACTTGGTAGGAACAGAATAAAAGTTTTCAGTCATATAATCAGGGGGGAACACCTAGATAACTACTTGGCAATGGAAGATAAGATTCAGGGGGCCAGGCTGTGCTCTGATGAGGAGAGAAATGTGTTCTGTGTACTGAGGGAAAAATAGTTAGGGGAAGAGAGAACTGGTAAAGCCAGGGAATGGCAGAAGGCTTTAAGGTATGTAACATGACTTTCCAGAGCCTTCCAAATTTTTAACTAAAATTCACAACAAACTCACCAAATGTCTGACATGAATGAATTTCACATAGAAACAAGTAAAGTCCCAAAACAATAAATTGAAATGCGAACAGTGAAGTCACTTGGCAAAGGTAAGAACAGAACATAAGTCAATGAAATCAGAATTCTTCAGGAAACTTAGAACTCTAAAGAGCAGTAGGATTCAAGATTGGAAGTAATACTACTTTGCTGTCAAGGTTAGGGAGGTCCCAGGTTTCAATCTGGAACAAGTTTTCTAACCCACATTTTGTTTTGCAAGGAATCTTTATACAAGTCAGTAAAGGGAACATGAATAAGGAACTTGTGGTATTGCTTTAACAAGCACACTTTTCTGAGTGTAAGTACACCTTAAATGTCATTTTAACTTTTTATGTGCATGTAAATAGCTATTATTTCAGTTGCTGGAATATTAGTCATAACATCTAATGATGTGGAGATTGTTGCCTTATAAAACTCACAGCTGGGTAGCTACATGGCTCAAGGCAAAAACCTATTTTAAAATCCATTGCTTTAGGAGGAGAATGTTTATTAAAACATATATCTATTAAAAATATATGATGCATCATTGGGCATTCTCTGTGTTGCAGTGCCAAACACAGTTTTTCCAACAAAGCTTTTTTGAGTTGATACCTGAAAACCTGGCAAGGTCCACAGCCTTATAATTTACCAGTCCATCAAAAAAATAAATAAATTCCAATAACCAGAAAGTAAATCACCAAAGGTGCCTGCACAGCAGCCCATAAACTCATGTTTACACAGGCTCCAGGGGGGTAGATGTTGCTGTCAGTCAAATATTTCTAAGCTTGTAGGGAAGAGAATGTTCAAAAAGGAATAAATGCTTGATCTTCTTGTAACAGAAGTTAAATGAATAAATAATAAAGATACAGTAGGTGGGGCTGATAATTGTAAAATATAGAATTAAGACTGGAAAAAAGAAAAGACTAGCAACTGGAATTACAAGGGCTGAATAAACATGTAGAAAGACTGTGAACTTCACATTATTAAGCTAGAATTTAACTTTAGTACCTCTCATGTTATTTAAAGGATGGGAGGAGAAGGATAAAAATTGATTACTTAATATTTGGTCTTGACCTAGTAGAAGATCCATAAACATGTTCCACTGAATCCAGGTCCTTTAATTGTGTTTATTTTTCTTTTTGACAACCAACTTTGCACAATTATTTTGCCTTAGTAGTCTTTCAATCAGGGTAAGCAAAGGCACAGATGAAAAAATTGAAGAGGATGAATGAAACAAGGCAATAAGGACATACTTTTCAACAAGAATAAAATATGAGGTTTAAAATAGGCTTATCTTTGACTTTCAACTATTCCAATTCTCTGTTCACCACCATAATTGGAATATAGATGCAAAAAAAAAGGGTCAATGCTGGAGACTGACATAATTAAGCAAATAACTTTTGCTAAACCAATGGCACAGAACCTCTTAATCTTTCTTTCTGAAATCCATCTGGGAGCTCTGTTTGATGCTGATCTCACATGGCCATTCCTCTTTCTACACTTTTCAGTGGTCTTTAGCGATAACATGAGTGCACCTCCTAGCTCTCTGCTTCAGGACTGAGGCACTCTTTTCTCCAGCTGCCCAGGTGTGCTAACTGCCACTTTTTCACAGCTGAATTCCTCCTGGGGAATTACCCTCAACAGAAAGCAGCTGACTCACTCCATATTAAGCAACTCCTCTGAGGCAGCCCCCTATCTAGTACCTGGGTCAATGCTGAAATACAAAGGTCCAGTTCCTTTGCCTCAATTCAGCATATCTCTAAAGGGCTTTTTAAGCTTCAGAAAACTTCATGTGGGATCAGCCTGACTGCATCACATTTCAACTTCTCCTTCTGCCCAATCCTGCTTTCCAAACAGGTGTTTTTCTGGAAAACTCCAATAAATTTCCTGCATGGAAATATCTAGCTCAGAGTTCATCCCTAAGAATATGACCTTCAAGGACAAAACTAGACTGAAACCTAAGAGGAAAAGCCTCATTGAGAACCAACCATGGACAGTTTTTGTGCATGGCCCCTACCTATTGTTCCATCTAGGAGACACCCAGTTGCTTACAGTCACCTATCTTTATCAAGAATTAGAAATTAAATTGATACTTATAGAAAACTAAGAATGGAGAAAGGAAAAATGGAATAATTCAGTGAAACAGCAAATGGTTCAACACTATCTCATTCAATACTCAATGGCTTTCCTGAGGCAATCTTGGCCATATTCTTGGAGCCAAAAAAGGTAATAGAGCTGAAATTGCATAATTCATATGTATTCCCAACAGGAAATAGACCAATTCTAACAAATTTCCACCTCAATAAGTCAGTAACCCCCTTGAATGAACCTATCTTCTGTGTCCCACCTGGAACCTCTCAGTGACTGGAAATTCCAAAGCTTTCTTATTTCAAAGTATTGCACAGTCCAGATTACCAAGACACTCACCATGTGTCTTTTCTCCAGCTACCAGGTTGTAATAGCTAAAGCTTTTCTCCCATCCTTAGTGTTCACTCAGATTTGTTTGTTTGGGAGAAGAATAAATGTTCAAAATGTAGAGTTTCTATTTGGTAGCTATGGTATTAATTTCCTATTAGTGCTATACCAAATTATTACATAGTGTCTTAAGAATAGGTAAACTTAAGATCTTAAAATTTTGTGGTTCAAAAATCTGAAATGTGCCTTACAGGCCAAAATCAAGATGTTGTCAGGACTGTGTACTTTCTAGAGGGTCTAAGGAAGATTCCATTTCCATACTTTCCTAGATTCCAGAGACTTTCCACATTCACTGGCTCAAGACTCCATCTTCCCTCATTAAATCCAGCAGTGTGATCTTCAAACATCTCTTACCTGTCACCATTTTCTTACTCTGACTTTTCTGTCCTCCTTCTATTAGAACTTGTGAGTATAGTAGAGCCACCACATACTCCAGGATAATCTCCCCATCTAAAATCCCTTAATAAAATCACAGCAGCAAGATTCCCTTTGTCATGTAAATTAATTCATAGTTTCCAAGCATTAAACATGGACATGTTTGAGATGACCATTTTCAACCTACCTTACATAGCTATTCATTTTTTCTAAGGAAATGAAAAATAATTATCTAAATTCTCCAGGAGAATTAGTTCTAAAGTTCAGGTTACACAGTCCCACATCATAAATACTGGTTCAGGCTCATCCCCCCAGTGCTACAGCTGCATAATCAAACATCATTGTGCTAGTAGAAACTCATCCATTCAGTTGCCTGGATTCTGCTAACTCAGCTGGGAGCCTACCCACTTAGTGAAGCTGTATTTGTGGAAATCTTTTTCCAGGTTTGCAGGGTTAGAGAGTTAAGATTACAGTATGCTTTTTTTTTAATTGTTGGTCGTTCAAAACATTACATAGTTCTTAATATATCATATTTCACAGTTTGATTCAAGTGGGTTATGAACTCCCAATTTTACCCCGTATACAGATTGCTGTATCACATCAGTTACACTTCCATTGATTTACATATTGCCATTCTAGTGTCTGATGTATTCTGCTGTCTATCCTATTCTCTACTATCTCCCCTCCCCTCCCCTCCCCTCCCCTCCCCTCCCCTTTTCTCTCTCTACCCCCTCTACTGTAAATCATTTCTTCCACTTGTTTTATTCTTCTCTTACCCCTCCTTTCCTCTTATATGTAATTTTGTATAACCCTGAGGATTACCTTCCATTTCCATGCGATTTCCCTTCTCACTCCCTTTCCCTCCCACCTCTCATCCCTGTTTAATGTTAATCTTCTTCTCAAGCTCTTCGTCCCTACCCTGTCCTTGGTTACTCCCCTTATATCAAAGGAGTCATTTGGCATTAACCAATCCTTAAAAGTATGCTTTTGAACATGGGGGAAAAAACAACTTTGTGGCTGAAAGTACAGTAAAATAATCTTCATGCAAATTTCAAAAATCAAGGCAAATGAAGTTGTAAAATTTGATCATTTACAGGGCTCTTAAGGAACCTATTTGATGAATTCTTTCTCAGTGAAAAAAACTAAGGAGCAGTAACATTGTCAAGCTCACCATTCCTTACCTTCTGTTGCAGGGCTTATAAGAAGAAAAGGCATTAAGAAAGAAAGAAAAGAACAAAGGGATGAAGGGAAGAAAAAAATTAAAATGATTTGGTCATCCATCTTATACTAGATTTACATAAGTCACTTTGCTGCATATTATATTTTATATCATCCTTTAAAATACTATACCCTTGAGTGATATAGAAATATTAGCCTAATTTTTTTAACACCAAGAAAACAAAGTTCAAAGAGGCCTGGTATATAAGTTCAGACCCCTGATAGAGTCAGCTCTTGGTTAACAAAGATAAAGGTAAAAAGGGCTAAAAATCATGTATAATCAAAAACCCTGATTAAAATAAAACTAATTTAAAACTTAGTGCCAAATAAATTTATATAAACAAATTTTCTTGTAATTATATCTAATATTTAGGAACACATTTACCACTCTACAGATGTCCAAAAGTGTAAAAATAACCCTAGTGCAACTCATTAGGAACATTAAACACCACATGTGTCACTTGATGAGAAACTGTTAAAAGCTTGCTAATAAATAGTCTCATTTCTATTTGCTCCCTAGTTAATCTCTTATTTTTAAATGTTAGAACAGAACTAAGTTAGGCAGAGTAGTTGTCTCAGTGTTTCAGTCTTCCTTTTCTTTCTCTTTCTCACATAGTTCAACCTATAGTTATAGTTCTTGAATCCACAACCCTCCTAATTCCTCTTTGAAGGCTTAGGGATGGATCCCAGAACTAACCTGATTGTCAAGGTAGAGTGGTCGGATGGGTACTGGTCAGCTATGATCAATGAAAGCCTTCAGATATCTGGATATTTGCATTTATTTAAGATGATTTTTATATTTTTTGCACTCAAAATGCACATTCAATTAATCCATAAAACAGAAAATACAAGCCTAACTAACTGGGCAATGACCATACCTAAAAAGCTAGGATGTGACTTTAGCTTTCCAGGATTGCCATGACTCTTACGTTTATTGTTCACACAGGACAGACAGAAATGTGTGTTCAAAAGCTGGCTTAAAGCCATATGCAGACCTAGCATTGCTTTGAAATATACTATAAAATAGGATCCTGAAAGTTGTACATGAAGTGAATTTTCATTAAAATAATCACAACTTGACATTAATTTGAAAACAGTTACACAGATGTGTTCCACAAGTCCCCAAAATAAACCTTCTCCAGCCTATCATATAGGTGTGCTATTAGTGCGCGCGCGCGCGCGCACACACACACACACACACACACACACACATCTGGCTGGCTTTTTTCATAACTTCATCAGGCAAATCTATACAAACCCTCTAAATGGCTGGTGTGATGGCACATGCTTGTAATCCCAGTGGCTTGGGAGGCTGAGGCAGGAGGATCTCAAGTTCAAAGCCAACCTCAGTGAAAGCAATGCACTAAGCAACTCAGTGAGACCCTGTCTTTAAATAAAATACAAAATAGGGCTGGGGAAATGGCTCAGTGGTTGAGTGCCCCTGAGTTCAATCCCTAGTATCACCGCCCCCCCCCAAAAAAACCCTTCCAAACTTGGCTTAATCTTCTTTATCCTCTCATCTCTGCAGTTCTTACCACTGTTGTAAACTGAATAATCGTTTATTAACAGCATAAAATAATGTTTATTCAGATTTTGTATTCTGGAGCCAATCTTCCTAAGTTCAATTATCAGATGTGTCACTAGTTGTGATATTTTAAGCAAGTTTATTGACCGTTGGTGAAATAATATATGTAAAGCGTTTGGGAAAATGTTTGGCATGTGAAAAGTTGTATACAAATATTTTTTATTACAGTAGTCACCCCCTTTTTGTTTTGTTTGTTTGGAGGGAGGGAGGGAGAGCGTACTGGAGACTGAACTCAGTACATCCCCAGCCCTATTTTTGTATTTTTTTTTTATTTAGAGACAGGGTCTCACTGAGTTGCTTAGCAGCTCACTTTCACTAAAGCTGGCTTTGAACTCACAATCCTCCTGCCTCAGTCTCCAGAGCTGCTGGAATTATAGGCACACGCCACCTTATCCACCTCACCCTTTTCTGTTTCAGTTACCTGCAGTCAACTGCAATCTAAAAATACTAGTTAGAAAGTTCCACAAATAAACAATTCATAACTTTTGAATTGAATGACATTCTGAACAATGTGATAAAATTTTGTGGCATCCTTCCTGGGACAGAACAGAATCATACTCTTGTCCAGCATATCCACAATGTATATGCTACTGGTCCATTAGCCACTTAGTAGTAATCTTAGTTATGAGATTGTCATAGTATCACAGAGCCTCTACTAAAATAACATATGAAAGTATTCTTAAAATGTTTGAATTCATGATAGTTAAGGCCCAAACTGTATTCAAGTAATCTCTATTTTACCTAAGTACCCCAAAACACAAGAGAAGTGATGCAAAGGAGATACCAGAGCATAAAATATGAAAATACAGATTAACTATGGTACTATGTTACAACACTTCAGGGTATACAGGGAAAAAACATAGTCTATACATATAGGTTTCATTACTTTTCACAGTTTCAGGCAACTATTGGAGGTCACAGTAAGGAGAAACTACCATATTTCAATCTTTACACTTCTGAAAAAAACTCAACAAACTTTAAAAATTATAGCTTATCAAAATTTATAAAATCAGATCCATTTTTTTCTCTAAAATATCTTTCATTGGCTCAACAACTATTTATTTAATCCCTGGTAGGTACTAGTAGATGATTTACTAGGCAATGAGGATATAATAATTATCAAATGTAAGATGTAAATTTTGCACACATAAAGCTAAAAGTACACTTTATAAAGTGGACAAAGCAGGTTGAAAGAAGTAGTTTATACAAGGCTACAAACACAGCAAAAATAAAACTTTGATTAATATCTTCTCTTCTGACTTTAGCACAATATTTGCTTTCAAAATTTTATATTGAAATTTAGAAATGGAGATGACTGTTTACACCTAATACAAAGGGGAAAGCCAGATAATCAACAAAATCATAGCTTTTTTAACCCATCAAGAGAGTTGAAAGTATAAATAAAATGAAACTGACCTCAAATCTACATAGGTATGATCTTGCTCTAGGAGAGAGACCAATACATACATCTTGCTGGTCAAGTGGTAAAAAATAGAACATACCAGAGAGGGGAAAAGAAGAAACTTCTTGAATCTTAAAGCATGATTTGTACCTGTGTGCAGACTGACTTGACGTTTTGGAGTTCCAAGGAAACTGATCCACATAGTGAGGTTATATCCAAATGTCAACCCATCACTATAGGCCTTCACCACACTGAAGATTAAGGGCAAGTAAGGAAGTCTGAGAGCGACATCCCTGAAGCATGTGAGGACACCCCTAAGTGCAAGGCAACATCCCAATGAAGACTGGAATCAGAGCAGAAAAGATGAATGAAATCTGTCTGTAAAAGTCTGGTCCTTTATCTAGGGCATTAATTGCAACTGAAGCCTGAAGTAAGACAGGAAGACAGAGAGGAATTCCTCAAGGCACTGTAAACTTTCCTTAAATGCAAGGCATTGTATACCAAAGGCTGAAAGCAGAGTATTAGCAAGAAGACAGACTTCAGTAGAAAAGGTAGACAACATGCAGGAATAGTCAAAGGATTTCAGAAGAAAAGAAGACTATAAAAAGGAACTTGAGTGAACTGTCAAAAATGAAAAATACAGTATAAGCAATGAAGGATGCATGTTATGAATGTAAGAGAATACTATTAGCAACAGAAAAAATAAGTAGCAAACTTGAAGCCACATCAATTATCCAAACTGGAACTCAAAGGAAAAAGAAAAGTGGAAAATTGGAACATAGTCCATGGACTGTTGAACAATATTAAAAAGTTTGATACACATTTTTTATAATTTATTTTATTTCTTTTAATATACGACAGCGGAATGCATTACAAATCTTATTACACATATAGAGTTTAATGTTTCATATCTTTGTATATAAAGTATGTTCATGCCAATTCATGCCTTTATACATGTACTTTGTGGGGTTTTGCATTACAATTCTTATTACACATATATACCACAATTTTTCATATCTCTGTTTGTATATAAAGTATGTTGACACCCAATTCAAACCTTCATACATGTACTTTGGATAATGATGTCCATCACATTCCACCATCCTTGCTAATCCGCTGCCCCCTCCTTTTCCCTCCCACCCCTCTTCACTATCTAGAATTTATCTAATCCTCCCATGCTCCTCCTCCCTGTCCCACTATGAGTCAGCCTCATTATATCAGAGAAAACATTCCGCATTTGTTTTGGGGGGGCGTTGGCTAACTTTACTTAGCATTATCTTCTCCAACACCATCCATTTACCTGTAAATGCCATGATTTTATTCTCTTTTAATGCTGAGTAAAATTCCATTGTGTATATATGCCACATTTTTTAATCCATTCATCCACTGAAGGGCATCTAGGTTGGCTCCACAGTTTAGCTATTGTGAATTGTGCTGCTATAAATATTGATGTGGCTGTGTCCCTGTAGTATGCTGTTTTTAGGTCCTTTGGGTATAGTCCAAGGAGAGAGAGATAGCTGGGTCAAATGGTGGTTCCACTCCCAGATTTCCAAGGAATCTCCATACTGCTTTCCATACTGGCTACACCAATTTTCAGTCCCACTAGCAATGTATGAATGTACCTTTTTCCCCGTATCCTCGCCAACACTTACTGTTGTTTGTCTTCATAACAGCTGCCATTTTAACTGGAGCGAGATGATATCTTATAGTTTTGATTTGCATTTCTCTGATTTCTAGAGATGATGAACATTTTTTCATATATTTGTTTATTGTTTGTATATCCTCTTCTGAGGAGTGTCTGTTCAGGTCCTTGGCCTATTTATTGCTTGGGTTATTTGTTTTTTTCAGTGCTTAGCTTTTTGAGTTCTTTATATTCCCTAAAGATTAGTGCTCTATCTGATTTGTGAGGGGTAAAAATTTTCTCCCAGTATATAGGCTCTCTATTTACCTCACAGATTGTTTCTCTTGCTGAGAAGAAACTTTTTAGTTTGATTCCATCCCATTTATTGATTCTTGGTTTTAATTCTTACACTATAGGAGTCTTATTAAGGAAGTTGGGGCCTAATCCCACATAATGAAGGTTAGGACCTACTTTTTCTTCTATTAGATGCAGAGTCTCTGGTTTAATTCCTGGGTCCTTGATCCATTTTGAGTTAAGTTTTGTGCATGGTGAGAGATAGGGGTTTAATTTCATTTTGTTGCATATGGATTTCCAGTTTTCCCAGCACCATTTATTGAAGATACTATCTTTTCTCCGGTGCATGTTTTTTGGCACCTTTGTCTAATATAAGATAATTGTAATTTTGTTGGTTAGTCTTTGTATCCTCTATTCTGTACCATTGGTCTACCAATCTGTTTTGGTGCCGATACCATGGTGTTTTTGTTACTATTGCTATGTTGTATAGTTTAAGGTCTGGTATAGAGATGCCATCTGCTTCACTCTTCCTACTAAGGATTGCTTTAGCTGTTCTGGGTCTCTTATTTTTCCAGATAATTGCCTCCTTGATAAACAGAAAATGTATCAGAAGAAATATAAAAAGATATGATGGTCAAGAGTTTCAAAACTTGTTCAAAAAAAAAAAGAAACTTCAACCCTCAGAATCAGGAATTGTAATATCCCCAAATGAAAATAAACACACACACAAAAAAAATAATAAAAATAAAAATAAAAAAAGAAACTAAAAAAAATAGCAATATACACCTTAGTCAAACTGCTGAGAGCCAAAGATGGCACAAAAATATTAAAAGCAGTCAGAGAAAGCAGAAACATTATGTGTAAGGAAACAATGATGCTATGGTTTGGATATAAGGTTTCCCCTAAAAGCTCCTGTGTTAAGGGAACATTCAGAAATAAATGATTGGTTTGTGAGAGCTGTAACCATCCAGACTGACTAGATGGTAACTGAAGGCAGGTGGGGCATGGCTGGAGAGGATGGATCACTGGGATTGTTCCCTAAAAGGGTTCATCTTCCCTCTGGCCCCTTCCCCTCTTTCTCTGCATCCTGGCAGCTGTGAGGGGAGCAGCTTTCCTCTCCCATTATCTCCTGCCATGAAATTCTGACTCACCTTGGGCCCATGGACCTAGACCAGAATGAATGGAACCTCTGAAACTTTCCCTCTTATAAGTTGTTCTTATTGAATATTTTGGTCATAGCAACAAAAGCTGACACAAACAATAAGAAATATGTCTGATTTCACATGAGAGACAATGAAAGCTAGCCAAAAATGCAATGACATCTTTAAAGAGCTAAAAGAAACAACACGTTCCTCTATAATTTATACAAAATTAAAGATAGATTCTAAATAGAATTGTAGGGATTCAACATGGAGGTGGATGTTGGTAAGCTTGAACTGATGTTCCAGAAAGCTGACTCTGATCTGAATTACATTGAGTATAGGCTGGAATATAAAATAAAGACTAATCATACTGATTCCTCAAGCCAGAAAATATCAGTTACAGTCTTAAAGAAATTGTCAGCATTAAAGTCTCACTATCAAACTTTATACGCATGTTTTAAGCCAGTTGGTTTGGGCAGAAAAAGATTACAAGCCACATTTATGCTACTTTGAATGAGACTGTGACCATAATAAGAAGACTACAAAGGTAAATAGACCTGGATCTGTCACCACTCATTGAAAAACAGAAAACTATGACAGAGAAAGTAAAATCTCACATGCTAGACTTACCAAGAAATGGAGTAGCAAAAGGGAACTTTAATGAAGAAATCAGGGTTGCAGTTGATCTAGAGGTGGTAAAGAAGAAGGAGGTTTGGCTTAGTGAAAGGATAGTGATATCTTTGATGTCTTTAATATGTGTGGAAAATGAAAATATAATGACAGATATTATTTGTATAAAATTTAGCCAAAAGAATGGAATGGGAAAAAGGGATTTAAATATACATAATGCAAATTTATATACACACACATATATATACAGATAATATATATATATAAACACACACACACAAGCACTTACTTTTATAATTTTCCTAAGGAAGTCCTTTAACACTGTTTTAGACCTGTTTTCTGTTTGTATAGTTGGGATAATGTACATGCTCTGGCCTAGCATAAAAGAATGTTTCTGTACATTTTAGTCCGTCAATGTGTGAATAATCATGCTTTAGAAATTAAAAAATAGGGAAAATATTTGTATTATTAAAATATATAGGTGTATAAATTCATTTTAGGAAATTTTTATTGCAGATGTGAATCATTATTGATGAGATCATTAATATATTATGTGTACTCTCTCACAAAATCTAGCTAATGTAATAAGCTGGCTTTCTTGTGATAGGCTGGCTTTTATTTATTTGTTCCTTATTCTTTCTGCATCCAAATGTTGAGCGACATGAGCTTGTCTTCAGATGCTGTTTTATTTCAATTGCCCCTTTGTTCTCTTTAAGCCTATATTTGTAATTGTTTTTTCTCTTTACAAGTCTAGGGATTGAACCCAGGGCCTTGCACATCCTAGGCAAGTGCTCTACCACTACATCCCTAGCTACATTGCTAGTCCTGTAATTGTTCATTCTATTCAAAAGAAAGCCAGGTGCAGTTGTGCATGCCTATAATTCTAACTGCTCAGAAGGCTGAGACAGGAGGATTCCAAGTTCAAGGCCAGCCTGGGCAACACAGCAAGACCTTTTCTATAAACAAATAAATAAATAGATAGATTAATAAATAGATAAATAAATAGATGTATATGAGATCTACATTGTAGCACATGTATGCTACTAGTAAATTTTGTATGTGTAAGCCCATTTCCCTACTTATTTTTAAATAACTACGGGCAATAAGGTAATTGTCCAAAATAGGGACAGGGCTGGAAAAGTAGCTCAGTGGTAGAATGCTTGCCTAGCATGTTCAAGGACCTGGATTCAATCAGCAACACTGAAAATTTTTAAAAAATAAAAAACCCAAAATACGGTCAAACAAAGAAAAATGTGGGACATAGTCCAGTGGTAGAGCATGTGCCTAAGCACATGTGTGAGGCTCACAGTTCAATCTTCAATATTCAAAAAAAAAAAAGGAAAAGGAAAAGAAAAGAAAGAATTATAGAGCTATTTATAACAGAAGTACACACACATCTGACAAATCTTTATAAGATTATTGAATAATCAATAAATAATTACTATCATTGTTCTTGGAAATGCTGAAGCTATACACAGTTGGAGAGAGGAGAAGCATGTACAGCAGTTTTGTAGTTAAGATTGGGCTGAACATAAGTACAGTAGCTCTCCTCTTTAATCTGTAATTTGTAGTTTTAGGTACCTGTGGTCAATTGCAATCCAAAAATATTAAGTGGCAATTTCATAAATAAACAATTCTTAAATTTTAAATTTTAAAATAAATAAATAGAATTAGAGGTATTTTTATACCATACAAAAATAAATAACAAATACAATTTAGATCCCTCCCAAGAAAAACAGAATTTTTCTCTAATGGAACTATACAGCAATAAATACTAAAAGAAATTCTGTAACTTTGCCAAGAGATTATATTGAATAAATGCTAAATTCTACAGAAAGGAATAAAAAAAAGACACAAGAAGAAATAAATGCTCGAGTAGTTATGAAAGATTGTTTTCTAAATTCTTCACAGGATTATTTCCTGTTTAAAACAAAAATAATAATGCTATACAATGGGTTTATAGCAAATGTAGAAATAAAATAATCAGTAACAAAAACACAGAAGGGCTGGGGATGTGGCTCAAGCGGTAGCATGCTCACCTGGCACTGGGTTCGATCCTCAGAATTACATAAAAATAAGATAAAGATGTTGTGTCCACCAAAAACTAAAAATAAATATTTAAAAAAATTCTCTCTCTCTTTCCTCTCTCTTAAAAAAAAACACACAGAAGAAGGAAGGATATAATTATATTGAGTATGGTTCATACATTATTCATGAAGTGGTATGATATTATGTGAAGACAGATGACATTAAATATGCACATTATATTCTTTAGAGCAACTTCTAAAACCATTTTTTAAGGTTGTATGGCTAAAAAGTCAATGGAAATATATAACAGAATTCTGAAAAAACACTCCAATCACTCTGAAAGAAACAGGTAAGAGAAACAAAGAATAGAATGGGAATAACCAAAACAAATAAAATGATAAAAAACACAAGTATCCATGCATGTCAATGCCTAACTTAAATGTAAGTGAACAAAATATTTCAATTAAAAGATAAGGGTTTTCTGATTCTATTTTTTAAATTAATACCTAACTACACATTTAAAATAAGAAAAATATGAAGACTCAAATAGATTGAAAGTAAAAGGATCCAAAGATATAACATACAAATAATAAGCATAAGAAATCTATCTATATTAATATCAGACAAAGCAGACTTCAAGCTAAAGTATATACCTCAGCATAAGGAAACTTGAAAATTATAAAACAACCCATTTATTAAGAACACATAAGAATCATAAGTGAATATTCATCCAATAGAAGACTTTAAAAATGAATGAAGCAACAACTTCAAAAGGGTAAATAGATAAATTCACATTCATTGTTCAAAACTCTACTATCTCTCCCCCCAAAACCAATAGTATATAAAAAATAAAAAGTTTAGAAAACATATAGAATATTTGGATAATGCTATCAACCCATTTGACCTAACTGAAATATATAAAGGATTATACCCAATAACAGAGATATATTCATTATTTTCAAGTGCATAAAGAGCATACACCAAAAACACAACATTATCCCTCAAAATAGGTCCCAACCATTTTCAAAGACCCAAATAATTTAAACTATGTTATCTGGCCATGGTAGCACAAAGTTAGAAATCATATGAGAAAGAAAGAAAAAAAAGAAATGAGTCATACAGTAAATATTGCAGAAAATTTCTCAATTCATTTTATGAAGCCAGAATAATTCTGAAAGAAAAACCTGACAAACCATTACAAGAAAGAAAAAATAAAGGTTAATTTCTACATGAATTAATAATTCTTTTGAAAACTGAGCCAGCAATGTTTTTTTTTAAACTACATCATGATCAAGTAAGGTATATCTGAGAAATTCAACCTTGGTCTGACATTCAAAAAAATAAATAAATACTCATCTGCTTCTGACTACAATGGATTTATTCTCCCATTATATCAAGCAAAAAAAAACAGACAAATATATATATAAAACAATGGTTTGAAAGTCATCAGACATCAAGCAATGAAGAACGGAGAATGGTGGAAATGGAGGAAAATAAGGTAAGCCTTAGGATCAGACTAGATTATTAAGGTTCTAAGAGTTTACAATGAGAGGGACTCCAGACAGAGACCAAAAGACTCCCTGAATTGTGGAGACAGAACTGAGGATTCAGTGACATCAAGACAGCAAGAGCTTGCTACAGAATTCCAGAGGAGAGAGCCACACAGAAAGAAAACCTAAGAATCTATAATGGATCCCTCCTGCATAGTACTAATCAGCACAGACATGAGAAACTACCCCAGGCCAGGGAAAATTTTACTTTGTGATAATAATATCTGGTACTTACATAGTGCTCTTAACAATAAGTACAATTAGCTATGAATATAGAATAAAGGGAAAAACAAATAATTATTTTAAATAAATGATAGAAAAGTCTTTGACAAAGTCCAATGCCTATTCAAAATTTAAAATTTTCAGCAAACAAGATGGAAAAATGAACTCCCTCAATCTGAAAGAGAAGCTATGAAAAATCTACAATTAAAATCATAATTAATGGTGAAAGATAAAAAATTTTCCCACCCCAATAACTAAAACTATATATCACCACTTTTATTCTACATTGTGTTAAAAGTCCAAACCAGCCAAGCATGGTGAAGCCTATAGTTCAAGGCCAGCCTTAGCATCTTAGAGAGACCCTGTCTCAAAATAAAAAAGGCTGTGGATGTAGTTCAGTGGTAAAGTGCTTGCCTAGCATTCAAAAGCTGTAAGTTCAATCCCCAGTATCACAAAGGGACAAAAAAAAGTCCAAGCTAGTGTAACAGAAAAGAAAAATAACTAAAAGACATCAACATGGAAAGAAAGAAATAAAACTCTTTTTTCCTCCCACAGGCAACATGATCATTGTATAGATAAACTTTAGAAACTCCCCGAATCCTATCATACAAACCCTACGAGAATAACTGAATTTCATAAAGTACGGGACATAAACAAAATCAGCTATATTTCATATATTAGCCACAAATATGTTATTTTATTGAAAAATAAAAATAGAATGGAGTATCATATATACTAGCTTTTAAATAAGGCAAAAATACCTAAGGACAATTGTAAAAATTGTGTAAGACCCACTACACTGAAACTATAAAAATTAAAGATTTGAATAAAGGAGAGATGTAACATGCATATGGGATTTAAAATTTCCAACATTATTGTTGTCTGTTCTCCCCAAACTGGTCTATATATCTAATGCAAACCCCTTTAAAATCCCAGCAGTCTTTTTGGAAGAAATTGAAAATTTGGTTCTAAAATTGATATGCAAAGTATCTATTTTATATCAAGTGGTATTTTAAAAGATGAAGTTGAAGGACTAACAATATTTGATAAAGCTATAAAGACAATATAGTAGTGGCTTAAGGATAAAATGGACAAATAGAATAGTCTGATACATACCCACACATTTATGGTCAATTAATTATCAACTAAAATGTTATATAAATGTATCAGGAAAAGAGAATCTTGCAAATGGCAATGAAAAAAATTGGGTATCTAAGTGGGGGAAAAATAAACAACTTCTACCTCACTACATAATAAAAAATAATATGAAAATGAATCATATACCTCAACATAAATGCTGGAACCATAAAGTTTCTAGAAGAAAATATAAGCAATTCTTTCCAAAACTTAGGCTTTGTAAAGATTTCATAGAGAAGAGATACAAAAGAACTAATTATAAACCATAAAAAGAAAAATTTGTCTTTATACTATAGTAACAAAAACAGCATGGTATTGGCATTGAAACAGGCATGAAGACCAAAGGAATACAATAAAAGACACAAAGACAAATCCATACAGATACAGTCATTTAATACTTGTCAAAGGTGCCAAAAACATATGTTAGAGAAAAGACAGACTTTTTAACAAATGGTGCTAGGAAAAATGAATATCCATGTGTAGAAGAATGAGACTAGATCCTTATCTTTCAACCTGCACAAAATTCAACTCAGAGCAAGTGAAAGACCTAGGAATTAGACCAGAAACACTAAAACTTCTAGAAGAAACATGACAATTTGTGTTGTGTTGACAACACTCCAACATATTATTACAGGCACTAACTTCCTAATAAGGCTAATAAAGCTCAAGAAATAAAACCGAGAATCAGTAAGTGAGATACCAGCAAATTTAAAATATTCTGCACAGCAAAGGAAACAAGAAAGAGTATGAAGAGAGAGCCTACAGAATGGGAGAAAATATTTGCCAGGTACTCTTCCAACAGGGAATTATTTAGAAAATATAAAGAACTCAAAAAACTTAAAGAAATAATTTAATCAATAAATGGGCAAATGATCTAAAAAGACATTTTCCAAAAGAAGAAATACAAATGCCCAACAAGTAAATTTTCAACATCCTTACCAATCAGGGAAATGCAAATAAAGCTCCATTGAAATTTCATCTCACTCTAGTTAGAATGGCAATTATCGAGAATACAAATAATAAAAAACAATTCTGTTAAAGATGTAGTATTCACTTATAGTACACTTAAACTTTGTTGGTGGGGGTGCAAATTAGTACAAACACTTTGGCAAGCAGTATGGAGATTCCTCAAAAGTCTAGCAATGGAACCATCACATGACACAGCTATCCCACTCCTCATTAGTTATCCAAAAGAACTAAAATCAGAATATTAGTGATACATAAATACTAATATTTACAGCAGTGAAATTCACAATAGCCAAGCTATGACACCAGCCGAGGTGTCCTTCATCGGACCAATGGATAGAGAAAATTTGGTATATAAAGAAAATGAAACTGGGGCTGGAGTTGTGGCTGAGTGGTACAGCACTTGCCTAGAATGTATTAGGCACTAGGTTTGATCCTCAGCATCACATATAAATAAATGAATAAAACAAAGGTCAATCAACATCTAAAAAAAAAGAAAATATGTCATTTGCTGGTAAATGGATGAAACTGGAGAACATCATGGTAAGTGAAATAAGCCAGACTCTGAAAGTCAGGGTTTAATGTTTTCTCTCATATGCAGAAGCAAAAGGGGTCAGGGAGGATCTCACAAAAATAGAAAAAAAAAACAATAGAAAGAAATTGAGAGGAAGTCAGATAGAGAGGGTACAGGGAAGTATTAGGGAATGAAATCTACCAAATTATTCTATATCCGTGTGCTGCAGTCTGGCTGGGCACAATTCAGGAGCCACTTGTCAAAAGAAACTAACTTTATTTTTAGAACTACAAACACCAAACAAAACAGCTCCTCAGGAAAAACCCTCAGAGCCCAACTGCCACCACCGGCTTCCACAAGCCTCACACCCACACAAACCTCACCACCTCCCACAATCCTCCTGCTCTTGAGGCCGATTGGCTGGGTCGTGTGGGCGGAGCCAAAGAAGTCCCCCAATGAGCAGCTCCGTGGTCTGAAAGGGCAGGGAAACAGCCCAATGAGCAGCTCCGTGGAGGAGCCAATCAGCTAGAATGTTGCTGGGGCCGCTGTGAGCCAATCATCAGCTGGCAGTCTGAAGGGCAGGGAAACAGCCCAATGAACATCACCGCAGAGGAGCCAATCAGCTAGATGTTGCTGGGGCCGCTGTGAGCCAATCATCAGCTGGCAGTCTGAAGGGCAGGGAAACAGCCCAATGAACATCACCGCAGAGGAGCCAATCAGCTAGATGTTGCTGGGGCCACTGTGAGCCAATCATCAGCCAGCAGCTGGAAGTTTGCTGGCAGCTGGAAGTTTGCTGGGGCCCCTTTGGCTGTGGCTCTCAACATCCGTGTACAAATACAACACAATGAATGCTGTTTATACATATATACACATATACATATGTATATATACATATATACACGTGTGTGTGTGTGTGTGTGTGTGTATGTGTGTTTATACACCTTTAGGAGAATCACAGATGTTAATTAGAGCTAGAAATATTCTTCAGCCTACTTTGCATTTTACAGATAATACATCTGAAACCCAAACCCAAATACACACACACACACACACACACACACGTGTATGTTTTATATATATATATAAAATACATATGTATATATAATGCACTAAATAATAATAGAAGCGAGATCAGTAGAATAGAGCAAGTAGACTGGAGGAGAGAGAAGGAGAGGAAAAAGAAAGGCACCAGGGAAGTAGATTGAGCAAATTATGTTATATGCATGTATGAATATGCATAATGAACCCCACTGTTATGTATAATTATAATGCACCAATAAAAATTTGAAAAATGAAGCAACTTGTCTTTTTAAATTATATTAAAATTATACAAAGTTCATTTTCCTTCTCCAGTACTGTTAGTTCTTTGTACATAATTGGTGGTGGTGTCAATATTGTGTGGTTTTCTGATGGTGGTGGTGGTTGCAGTAGTAATGAGAGAGGTCTAAGAAGGAAAGAGTAACAATAGAATACTAGTAGAGGAGGAGAAAAAAGGAAGAAAAAAAAGAAAAGGAGGAGGAACAAAAGAATCTAGTTATTCCTCAACTAAAGAACAAATATAGTAATTCTAATTTCTCATCATTACAAGCAATGCTACAACAAACAACTTTATACAATTCTCCTGTGCACACAACCTGATGCATCTTTGGAGGAGAAAAGTAGATGATCACAAAGTTTGCCCTTGGAAGTGTTCATACCTAATTAGGGAATATGAAAAAATAGACATTATTTTAAAAAGACAAGATATACCTTCCTGAATACCACTGTAACTGATCCCCTTCTTAAAGTACAATAAATTTCTGCTGTGGTTTCAAAAATACTCATATTTTAGTAAGAGACATGCAAATAATCACATAATGATGGAATAAGAATTATAGTAGGTATACAATCTTACCTAGGAATAAATAATAGGAAGTTGTCTAACAAAGTCAAGGGAGGTACACAAAGGGGGAAAAATGTATTTGCTGAATCTTGAAGAATTTGTAATCGGCCAAACTGAAAAACAGAAAGATAGAGGAAAGTCTTAGAAGAGGGAAGGAGAAAAACACATCATCAAAAAATCAAAAATGTGGTTGCAACTCTCTCTTCAGATGCCAAACAGATCTAGGTTCCCCATTAGCTTTGGGGAAATCACAGATGTAAATCATAGCTGAAAATATTCTTCAGTCCCCTTTGCATGTTACAGATAAAGCATCTAAAGCCCAAGCCCAGAATGAGTTTTCCAAAAGCAAAAGCGTATTAATTAAACACTCAATAATGGTATTCAAATCCATATACTCTTAGACCATCATTTTTCTATAGCAATGAGCTACCTTCATGAAGCAACAAGGATGATTCTAAAAAATGCTATCCATAAGGTTTATACAGACTATTTTCAAACAATATAAAACATAATTTTTATCTTCCTAGCCCTATAAAATTCTGAAGTCTTGGTTTCAAATATGTTTTTATGTTAAATATGACTCTGTTAATCTAAGTTTAAAAACTGTGACTGATGTGTAGAATAACTCCAGATTTACCAGGATATTATCAATAATAAAAAATTGATAAATTATTTCTGAAAAAAATGTACATATTAAACTTACACTATATATATATATATATATATATATATATATATATATATATATATATATTAGACTACATTAGGCACTCTGGGTCATGATAGAGCACATAAGACATTGCAATTCAGCACAAGACCTACTCTAGTTCATTTACATTATTACTGGTTTAACTCACTTTCTATGCGATCTTGGCCAAATGATCAAGCCTTTTAAAGCTTTGATTTCTTTTTCTTTAAAATGATACAATAATAATACACAGTTGCTGATTGTAGTGAATAGTAACTGAAATGAATTAAACAGTATATTGCTTGATAATTATCAGAGGTCATCAGTAAGAACTGGTTTACATCATTCTAATCAGGATTTTTATCATATTCATCTTGGCAGGTGACCGAGATCAAGATCTTCACTTAGATTGTACAGAAAGAAAGGAGTCTGAGTCAAGGATTAAGTGCTGATGCTTTCTTTGGGATCTAGAAACCAGGCCAGTGAAAAGTAGAAAAAAGAAAAATGAGTCAAGGAACACTGTAAATAAGTGCAAAATGCTGTGTTACACTGCTGGGCACTGCTTCCCAGTGAACCATAAAAAGACACAGCAGTTTGTCGGGGGGTTTTTAGCCACCCCCCCTTCCCTCCTGACCTGCGGGAGAGATGGGGAAAGCACGCCCCCACCAGGGAGAACTGTCAAAGCAGGATCTCGTTTAATGAGAAAACATACACAGCTAATATAATGCACTGGAACCAATCAGGGTAAAGGTCAGCAGGGTGGGGAGAATTTACATCTACACCCATCCTACAGGCAGTAATGAGGGCAGAAGAGTTCTGAGCCTATCTTAGAGGTGGTCCGATTCTTCATCACAACCCATGGCAATGCCTTCTGGCTAATCGCTAGGTGTTCTCTTAGCCACATGTGGCCCCAGGACTGGGAAGTGGGTAGCAGCCAGCAAGTTAAGTTTCCTCTTTTCTGATGCAACAAGTCCCACGTTTCATCATGCCCCACAGCAGTTCACTCAGCAGCAACATCTGTGTGGTCATACAGAACTTCTTTACATTTGTAATTCTATGACTGGAATCATCCAAGATAAGAAGGTAAGAGGAGTATCTGCTCTCTCTCTCTCCCAACTTCAGTTTCTCATTGATTAAAGATTGTTCCATGAATATATTGTCATACTTCTGAGTTGAATCACCTAGCATTTCTGGCAGCTACTTTAGATACCAGATTAGATCTGGGCACAGAAGTGCATGTCTGTAATCCTAGCAACTCAGGAGGCTGAAGCAAGAGGATCACAAATTTGATGACAGCCTAGGCAACTTAACAAGGCCCTGTCCCTGAGTTCAATCCCCAGTACCACAAAAAAAAAAAAAAAAAAAAAAAAAAAAGAACAAAAAAACTACCTGACACCATATTCAGCACTTGTGGTATTTCATTTGAGTCTAAAAAAAGTGATGGGAAGAATAATAAATTCTTTGTTGTAGCCAGCAAATCTAACTACATTGCAGTAACCACATAGTGACAGCAGGCATCACTTTTAAACCACTAACATCAAGACCTGGGAAACCAACATGCTGAGGGAATCTGAGGAAGGACATAAAATCTGGGTCAGATAAACTCTATTTCTCACATATCAACAGCCTGTAAAAAGATATTTCAAATAAAGTTGTTTAGGTCAAGTTTTGCTGCAATCATAATGAATAACAAAGAATCCACCAACTCTCAGACGTTAAAAACAAGGACATTTATTTTCTCCTCACAGTTCTACAGGTCAGCAGTGAACTGACTGGGCTCAATTAGGCTCAGCTCAACTTGGTCAAGTAGGTTCCTTGTATCTCTGATTCTGGGCAAAAGGAACTATGGCTAACTGCAGCATGTTCTTCTCATGGCAGATGGCAGGAATATAAGAGAGGCCAATGAAAACCTGTCATACCTCTTAAAGCTCTGGTTCAGAGTAAGCATACTGTCAATTCTGTGAAAGATAGCAGCAACTCAGAAAACTCAAGTTTAGAGCCACATTCTTCTTCTAAAATGCCTAGTAGGTCCCCCAGCATAACCAACCCCCATTTTTGATATGATTGCATTACTCTTTATTTATTAATAACTAAAATAGTATGGGTATTTCTTTCAACTAAATTGGTTTTTATAATCACATTCTGAATCCTTTTAGGTATTTATTCTTCTAGGTCATCTTTCTTGTATTGAATTTTGATTATTGAACACAACTTGAATTTTACTCCATTAACAACACCATTTGTTCCTATTAACACTCCCAGAGATAAAGAACATCTAGAGAAATATAGAACTCCCAAATAGTATGCATTCCTGAACTGGAAGTAAAAGTTCCTAAGTAATAGGGTTCTGGATACAAGAATAGTCCCTCGTTGTTCTCTAGCCTTCTTCCTAGCCCCATGTGTTTGCTTCTTTAACATGCTAAACTATTTTTTTTAACTATTGCCAACATTGCAAAGTCAAAATAGCTGTGGAGGAACAAGCTGTTCTGCCTCATGTCTCATCAACATTCCTTGCTCAGTGTATCAAAACACAGAGAGCATACAGAGCAAATGCAACAACTCCTCAGAAAGTTCCCTTTTGGAGATTTTCTTCCTAGAGGACCATCTACAACTGCCCACTTGAAACATCAAATTGGGTCTCCTACCTAAATCCAAATGAAGTCACAGCAAAAATGTATAGATGTATAATGTCATTTGCCACTTGAAAAATAAAAATTGATTATGTTGTCTGCATGAACTAGTGACAAAATTAAAACTTACAATTTATAAGAACCAATTTAAAATTACTAGGGAAACTTATATCCTAAATTCATTGGGGGTAAAAATAAGTTAGATCTACTCTAAATCTCCTTAGTTAGTTGGGAATAATTTTTATTTCAAACAGTAAATTTATTGCAAGTGGCCCTATGTCAAGTATATAAGATGAATCCACCAAAAGAAAGCTGAGAGAAAAGGTTGATAAGATGACCAAAGCCATTTCCCTTCAGATCACAGATCAGTTAGCCAAATCTGATTTTTAAGATAAAAAAAAATCATTAGGAGAATGAGTAACCCACTTATCTTCATTTGAACACATATATAAGTGAATAAGCCACTTAATAGTCTCTGTTATTAATGATCTTGTAAATAAATTAGTATCTATCCCAATAAAAGTTTCTATTTGCATAGTTAAAACAAATATTTCATTTAATACATAAACAGGTCACAATTAGTCTTAAGCTAATAACTGAATTAATATTTAATAATTATTACTACTATTGTAACTTAAGAGATGAATAACTATAACAATGGCCAGCAAGAACATTTGCTAGAGAAGAGTAGTGATTTTTTAGCATAACTCTGGCAAGAAGTTGCTGCCTTTCCAACAAAAGCCAAGATGATCTAAACCACCATCCCTGTCTACCACTGCTCCTACCTTCCTGCAGGGAAGTCATTCTTTTCAAGGGGCTATATTAGAAAACTATGCATAGACATATGGGAAGATAACCACTTACTTTGCGTTCCAGTAAAGTGGTAAGAACAGATAAGAAACTATTGTAAGAATAATACAGCATGAAATATAATACTTTAAGTGTACAATGAGAACAACTGCAGATAGAGAAATGATAATTCTGTGGGCACAGGTCACTGCTGAAACAAAATGGCCAATTTGGAGTGAATTATGAGCATTGTTATTTACTACAGAACTTAAAAGAGAATGGTACAGAGCCAGGGCAGCAAAAAAGAAGTTGTGACAAGATAGACCTAAATTTGTTCACATTCTCTTCTTTCTTTAAAATGTTTCATTTTATTTTAGTAATGAAGTATTGGGAATCACCACTAAGTACCTCAAACCAAGTATAATGAATGTTTTTTGAAGTGTGCTGTTTAAGTCATTATGTAAAGAATTTTTCTATTAATTAGAGCAAAAGGCTGAGCTGTGATTATAAAGAGACCAACCATAACCAAAACCAACCAAACAAACAACAACAACATCAAAAAACAGTTTGTGTCACTTCTCAATTTTAAGGTGAATAATCCAATATGGTGGGGACATTCTGCTACATACTGCCCCTTGAAGTACCAGATTCCCTTCATCCTACTGTCCTATCCTCTCAGGCATCATTGTCATCTACATGATTAAGCTGGATCACCAGAGATTCCACATAGAGGAAAAGGGAAAGCATGAAAAAGAGTGTGTAACTATGACAAATTCCAGAGATAATCAGCTTATAAAGAGAAAAAGTTTATTGCTCACACTCTTAGAGATTTCAGTCCATAATTGGTTGGTCCATTGCTGTGGGAACATAGCAGCACATATGGCAGGAGCACATTAAAACTGCTTATCTCATATCCAGGAAGCCAAAGAGAAAGAGGAAGAGACTCAGGTCCCACAATCCCTTCAAGAACACATTCTCAATGACCTAAAGACCTTCCATTAGGTTTCACCTCCTAAAGACTCCACCACCTCCCAATAGCACTACATGAACCTTTGGTAGACACTTAGTATACACACTACAGCACAGGCAAACCCACTGCCTTCAGGACTGGAATCAGAGTTTGGATACTTCAATTCTCCTTCAGTTCTATTAATGAAATTTAATCACACTCACCCAAGTGCTAAAAGTCTAGGAAATATGGTCCAGACTCATTTTTAAGTCATTATCTTCAGGCTGAATCTTAAAGACTGCAATACCCCCAAACAGGTTTGGGGGGTTCAAAAGCAGAAGAGATTTGCAACTCATTGTCCTTGGAAAGTGCTGGAAATGTCAATAATCCAGATAAAAAACAGTTTCAGAATATATCTTCATAAACCACATTATGGTATGGAAATAGCAGTATAGTTCTTAGTCACTAAAGAGTGGCCTGAAAATAATGGAGAAAAAGGAAGTCCAGAAGAGGTCATAGAAACGGGTGCAAAGGTCATCTTTGCATCAACCAGCAAGGAGCACTGATGGTAGACCAAGTGAGGGACAGCTCAGGGAAGCTTGTAGTTATGTGCAGCCTTGTGATGTTAAGGATCTGACATTCTGATCCTAACATCACATCTTGCTGCTATTTATTAACACACCCCCAGAGACAAAGAAAGCATTTCTCAAACTGCATGAGCTTAATTTTCTGCCATTCCAACTCAAAAGGGAGTTTTGTATTGGTTTTCTTGGGCTATCATAACAAATTCCCATAAACTGGGTATCTTAACTGAAATTTATTCTCTCATAGTTCTGGAGGCTAGAAGTCTGAAATTAAGATGCTGGCAGGGCCCTGCTTCTCTGAAGTCTCTAGGGAAGAAACTTTCCTGGCCTCTTCTAACTTTTAGTGGTTTCCAGCAATCCTCTGTGTTCCTTGACTTGTAGATGCATCCCTCCAATTGCTGCCTCCATCTTCATTTGGCTGTCACCCCTGTGTAATGTAATCACATTTCCCATTTCTTATTAGGGTCCGCCCAAATCCAATATGACTTCATCTGAACTTGATTAAACTGCAAAGACCTTATTTTCAAATAAAGTCAGAGTCACAGATTCTAGATGATCATGAATTGGGCTGGGGACACTATTTAAACTAGTACGGGGCTGTAATCAAAGTTAAGAAAGCTTTAGAAAAATGAAGTTTTATCTTTTGCTACCTTAATAGCTTAAAGTATGTACCAATCATAGGCAATAAAGAAAAAACATTACTATAGCAGGAAAACTTGTATATTCCAGATCTTCAAATATAAACCATTTCTCTACTATGGTTCTGAGGAAGAATTCGATTTTTTTTAAGTTATATTATAATATGTGCTAACTGTTTACTGTAAAAAAAATTCACTAACAAGTTTTTTTGCAAAATTTTACTAATTTGATTTAAAATAAAGATAAAATTTATATTAAAAAAAACCTTTCTCCTCTCTTGCAAGTAAAAACTTCTGTCTCAATGTATTTTTCTTCTCTTGAAAAACTGGCCATGTATATCACAATACTAACACTAAGAGAGAGCACTGATGTTTAATTTATAACTATTTTGAGCAAGGCACTAAAAGAGATCAAGAAGAAAAAGACAATTTCACCAACAAAAAAATATGCACCCATGTAACTCAATAGGTAAGCCACAAAATAGGCCCATGCTTACAGCAATACACATTTCCTTCTGCTTATCTGTAACATTAGAACAATTACACAAAATAAAAGAAGATCAACACCACACCAAGTTGACTATGATGTTGGAAATTCTGATGAAAAGAACAGGGCTCATTATGGTAGTCGACCTGTCTTGTTTACCTATTTTTTCTATTTGCAGAAAAGAATAAGATACAACTGAAAAAAACAAAGTTGTCATTTCCCCACCAACAGGTAGACTATCCAGGCTACCCTTGGGTGTGAACTAACATTCCAGGCCACCCTGGGCTAAGAAGCACAGTAAAGCCCAGGCTGTTACACTATATTCCCACTCTGCACTACCTCCTTTATCAAAGTGTGCATACAAGATATACACTAGCACGTGATATACAGAGGGGATATGTGTGAAGCATGTTCACTCTGCACTAGTTACCAACTGGCCTGAGTGTAGTGAGACAGAACATTCATACATATGGTAAGTTACAGGAAAAGAATTTCTTACTTACCAATAGGCTTCAACGGACAATAGAAGCCTAAGATTCATAAAAAAACTTGAGGCTCAGAAAAGCTGTCCAGGGCAGATAAAATGTCATCTGCATGTACCCCAATTACAGCCCTATTGAGGGACCCTGGAAAGCAGACTGCCTTAGGTTTTATCCCCAGTGACTACATCATATGCTAGGCTAAACTGATGAAGAAGATCCTTTTTGGAGAGAGGACTGGGCTGTTCCTGCTAGCCCCTCCTTGTCTGAGGAAGTTGCATTCCCTATATATTCTGTTTTTGAGAACTACAAGTGAGAAAGAAGATTGATACAGGACCATCTGGAGAACTGTCACACAATATGGTGGGTCAACAAATATTTTTTAATTTAATATAATATACTACGCCCATGGTAAAAATTGATATCAAGAATGGCATTAAGGGGCTAGGGTTGTAGCTCAGTGGTAGAGCACTTGCCTCGCATGTGTGAGGCCCTGGGTTCAGTCCTCAGCACCACATTAAGAAAATAAATAAAAGATATTATGTTCATCTACAACTAAAAAGAAAAAAAAAGAATGGTAGTAAGGTAAGAGAAAATCAGCCAGCTGAGAGGCAATCTAAGAGTCAGTGTAAGAGGCACTATTTTTGGTAGTGACTATCAGACCCTAACTAGTATCCCTATTGGGAGAGAGAGTAATAATATTAGTTGAGTTAACATTTCAGTTGAGCCCACAAAACTCTTCTAGAGTGTGTACCAATCCAATTAAGACTTTTCTTCTCCCTTTACTTCATCCCTGGTCATTTCATGTTATTCTATTGTTGTTATTATATTATATTAAATATTGATTCCAGCAATATTTAAGACAAATGAATCATTGAAAGCAGAGTTACATAAAATTTCTCAATCTTATTCACCATTTATTTTGTGTTAATCCATCAATCTGGTGGATTGTTGAAAAATGTGGCATACTAAATCAGTTTTTAATACACCAAACATAACATCTAGATCAGTTATCACAGTTTAGTCGTTTGATTACCCAGATGTGTTCTTAGCACACAGAATTATTTACTAAATGCTAACTTAAGATAGCCTCCTCCTACTAAAAGGAAACATAATCCATGCTTCATTATTTTATCCACTTATCTATCCAGTAAGCCAGCCAACAATGCTTATTAATTACCTAATAATGACCAGACATTGTGCTAAACAATTAGAGTTGTCAAGAAGAAAAGATATCATCTACATCCTCAAGAAATTCATAATATTTAACAATGTTTTTATGCAGGAAAAAGATTAGACACATAACCCCATACCTCAAATGTGTATTTACTTATTTATAAATAATAAAATCTGTTACTATCATACTGACTTAGTATGTATA
This sequence comes from Urocitellus parryii, assembly GCF_045843805.1. Taxonomy (NCBI): domain Eukaryota; kingdom Metazoa; phylum Chordata; class Mammalia; order Rodentia; family Sciuridae; genus Urocitellus; species Urocitellus parryii. The sequence continues at coordinate 82,790,220 of NC_135540.1, forward strand.
GAAAACAATGCCACAATTTTCTAACAGTATATAGCTATTCAGACATAATATATATATACATTTTATATATATATCAGAAAAGTGCATAGAAAAATTGAAGTTAAAAGAAATAAAGTAAAAAAATAGTTCTGAGTAACAATATGAAGGAAATAACCAGACACTTAAATAAACAGCTTCAGGAAGAATACCAAAACAAGACACTGCCCTTTTGCCAGAGCACTGTCAATGTAAGTCTCCTAGGCAAATAAGGGCTTCACTGTGGCCCCCATCTCCTGCCTACCCCAGACTACCCTGTCTCACTATTGTGATTGCAATATACAACCTCAATGTGTTGAGAAGTGAGGAGGGAATGTTAAATATTGAGGTTAGAGAGAAAGCTCTGCTTTCCAAAATCCTTAGTTTTAATTTTGGGTGAAATTTTAAGATACTTCATGAAACTGAAACCTACGTCTAAAATAATATTACACATAAATTCTCTTTTGCTGTCATTAGTAACATAACAGTGAAAAGCCAAATTCTGCCACATTATTGGCAACAGTCCTTCTATCACTAAAAGGAATGATCTTATCATTGACAGATGCTAAGACTCAGTGATTTGAATCACACCATGTGTTGCAAATTAAAATGGCTAAAATCACAATAAAACTAATCTGGAAAAGAATAGGAGGAAAAACAATTGTTAGGAGTTAAAAGGCCAACATTCAAATGTAACCTGCAGATAGTGATCTTAAGAAGCTATGCAAAATCAGATATTAGTACAGTAATGAACTTGTAATAAAGCTTTAAATGGAAAAGCATATCTATAATATATTCTGATTTTTATTAAAGAGGTAAACATAAATTTACATATAGGAAAATACATTAAAACACTATATATGAGAAAGCTGGAGTAAGGGGAACTTTTATCTTCTTAAACTTTCATTCCTCTAAATTTGAATTTTTATAAAGATATATATTATTCTTATAATAAGAAAATATATGTAACTATTTTTAACAAACAACAAATCCTATTGAAATAAATTATATTATGGTATAACAAAAAATATTGAACTATAAATCAGAAGCCTTCAGTTAAAAAAAAAATCAATGCTGCCACTCACCAGCCATGAAATAGATGGCCATTGATATAGGTAGTGATGTCATTAATATAGGTAGTGGTGTTGATGCTAATAGTGAGTTGCGGTGATAGCAACAAAGTTCCATCGATTGATCCCAAAGACCCCTTAAATATGTCCAAATCTCCTGTTCAGGGAAAGAGGCCTGTATCATATATATTATATACCAGCATTGCCCCCTATCCACAATGTGTTGTATTACAGTTTGCTCAGAAATGTTTTTTCCACCTGTTCTGCTGCAAAATAACTCCTCTAGGTCTGAACAACCCTGACTTCCAGTATTGCATCTACCTCTAAATAGTTGCAGGGGCCATAACAAGTCCTCTAACTCTGTGAGAACAATACAGGCACATGCATGAAAGTGAGGCTGTGTTTTCTTGCTGTCCATGTACATTGTATGGTGACTTGTAGGTAGTTTCCTGAATTTTACTTCAGCCAACAGTTAGCCAGTGCTGTTGTGTGCTAGTAGGTACTGTGACAAAAGCTGGGAATAGTACATGAATGAAATATGATCCTACCCTCAGCATCCACAGTGTCTCAAGCTTGTATATGGAAAAAGAAGTAAAATATACATATTTTCATTCACAGGTTTGTTCATTCATGTTCACAGATGAAGAAGCCATAATAAGTGTTATCCTCATGGAGTCCACTTATTAACATTTGGTTTATCCTTGTACACAGGAAAAGAAGTGGGAGGTAGGATTTTTAATCTTTCAGCAGTCAAGACACATTTACTGTCTCCTAGGTACTAGCATAAATTCAAAGACGACTATTCCCAAGAAGATGATAGGAAACAAAGGAACCAGAGAACAAGGCAGGAAGAGCTTTATGCTCTGTCACTGGTTGGTCACCTTTTCCTGGAGGATTTCAGGAATTCTCCTCTGAGGAAGGACACTGCCTTAGATCTTGCTAGGTAATGAATGGAAGAAAAAGAAAATGGCCAGGAGAGACCAGACTGGGGTGGGGGTGGAGACGAAGTTAAGCAGGAGGTCCTAATTGTGCCAGGCTTAATCCAGAAGAAACATGCCAAAATTTAGGGTTCCCTGAAGCTAACAGTGGGGACCTTATTAAAATGCACTGAAATCTGGGGATTCTTAGATCATCTTTAGCAAACTGGGGATAAACTTTAATTAATTGAGAATAAAAAATATGGGCGAGCCCTGAGGATATCTTTAAGTGGAAAGGGATAGCAGCTGGAGGCCAGGACCAAAATCAGAGTTCTAATTTGTGCTCAGGGAACTGCTGAGCTCCTGAGTTGACTGTTTTTCATTGTTCTCAAACTTTAGTTAGGATAAGAATCACTGTAATTCTTTATAAATTCTACCTAGAGTCTGGTTCTCTTGATGGGAAGAAAGATAGGACTAAGATATTGCTTTGTTTTTTTCTTAACAAAATGATTAAGAAATCACCCTAGTGATTCCAAAGCAGATGATCGACAGACCACATACTAAAAGGCATTGCCTTAGAACTTTACAAAGGGATCTAGTAAGACAGGTAAATATTTCAGAGATCTCAGATATAAAACCCTTAATGTTTTAAATGTGTACTCCAAAACTTGATGCTATCACTGGATATAACATACTGACTCACTAGAGTCATATAAGAGCTAAAAATATTTTTACACATTTGCCAAAAAAAAGCATACAGAAAGCAACATAAACCATAAAACAGATTTTTGTAATATCACAGGATAGTGATTGCTGTTAATTGTGCTTTACTCTTCCCTCCTATACTTTCAAGTTCCCAAAGGCCTGTACTCTCAGCAATAGCTTTGGCCACAGGATAGAAGGAAAAGTTGACATTGGTTCACGTGTAGGTAAGGCTGATGAACTTAGCCTCTGCCCAAGAACCAGTGATGTTTGACTAAACATTCAGATATTAATTTCCCCAAGCTCAGTTACCCTAAACCCCCTGAAAAAAAAAGGGGATTTGAGTTAAAAAAAATGGAGTAGAGGGGGCCGCTCAAGGATAGAAGAAGGGAGGAACTTTCATTCCATCTTCTGAGCTAAGATTTGCCTTTCAAAAAAGCATTCTTTATTTCAATTTTCCTAAGGAAAAGAGAACAGCAAATTGTACTCTATTATGCTAAAGACAAAGGTAAAGCTGCACAGCCATTCAAAAAGTAGGTTAACTTAATTACCACATTTTCTATTTAGAAAATTATAGTTTTCTAACAGGCTGGCTCATTCATTCCTAGGTAGGTCAATTCATATATAAATAATGAATTGTCTTATTTTTAAAACTATCATACACTAATCTTAAAATCACTTGTTTCTCTGCCTCTCAGTAGAATGCTCTAGCCAGGGGCTCAAGGTGTAACAATTCTGCAGGAGAAGAGTGTCATCTGCAGGAAGACTGAGTAACTACATGGTAAAATCCATAGGAATTCTCAAAAATGAAACAATTAGTTGCTGCACAGAACACTCACTCAGCAAGTTGCCTGGCACAGAATAAATTCTCAACAGGTTATTACTAATGTTTGTGTGATGGTGATGATGATAGTATATTATTTTGCATTGTGGTTTTTTTTAAAGAGAGAGAGAGAGAATTTTTAGTATTTATATTTTAGTTTTTGGCGGACACAACAACTTTGTTTGTATATGGTGCTGAGGATCGAACCTGGGCTGCACACACGCCAGGCGAGCACGCTACCGCTTGAGCCATATCCCCAGCCCCTGTGTTTCTTTAAATTAAAGAAAAAACAAAAAAGTCCAAGGAAGAAAAAGCTGTTCAGATTACTTAGATTATTTTCCCATTTTTATAAGAATCTTTCCAGATGAAAATATATCTCCTTCTTAAATACTTTATAGAAAGCAATTCCACAGTCTTCCACGTTCATTCCATGGCTCCACAGTCTTTAGCAGGCCAGGTTCAGGCAAACTTTGGTAGGTAAATTTAGTTTGCCGAGCTCTCTTACCTCCTAAGAATCGACACCACCCTCCTTTTAGAGCACACATTCTCTGGTCTGTTCTATAAAGACTTGTTATGTACCTGCTATGTTCCAGATGTTGTGTTATTTTGCCAGCGTACATAGATGAGCCAACTTTATTTCCTATCCTTGAAGAGTTTATAGTGCTGATGTTACATGGGGCTCCTGCTTCCTATTCCCTAAGTCCCATCTCCTTTATTGGCTTCTCATTTGCTCTTCCTTATAAACAATTTATGCTGAGAACTTCCTAAAATCTTCCCCATTCCCAACAAAACTAAACTGCTTTTTCTGCATTTTGTCAGAATCACTAGATAATCTGATAACTTATTCCATGACAATTGCTAATTGATCAAATCACTAAGGTAATTTGAACACAATTTAATACAGTCTTTCTGAAGATACAATAATCACTTATTCCTTGGTGTCAGATTGCTGGAGACAATATTTTGAATTAGGCAGGACTCTCTAGTATAGCCCTATTTCACCCATCTGGTACCTAGTACTCCAAAGAACAGATCCAAACTTGATTTTGTTTTATGCCACTTTTAAAATGTATTTCCTAATTGGTTGGACATATATTCAATTATCTTCCACTACAAAGTAGCTCCTTCCCCCACCCGCTTTCAGAACTGGAGATTGAACTCTGGGCCTAGTAAATGCTAAGCCAATACTCTACGATTGAGAATTCCTATGCCTAGCAGCTCCTTTAAATTCCTGGTAAATATGTCTCTTCTCACATTCTTTTCTCTGACACAAACAGGTGCTCTATAATAATCCAATCATTGAAAATACAAGATTATGTCAACTGAATTTTTCATACATTATGCATATTTCCTGAATTTTACATAACCAACAGCCAAAAGATAAAGCCACCACTGCTCTTTCTTAATTTTATATCAAATCAAATATAAGATAATTAGTAAGCTAACTATCCATGCTTGTTTAACAGGTGACCTCTCCAAGTAGTTTTTTTTTTAAAGAGAGAGGGAGAGAGATAGAGAGAGAATTTTAATATTTATTTTTTAGTTTTCAGCAGACTCAACATCTCTGTTTGTATGTGGTGCTGAGGATAGAACCCGGGCCATACACTTGCCAAGCGAGCACGCTACCGCTTGAGCCACATCTCCAGCCCCTCCAAGTAGTTTTTGACCTGTGCTCTTGGCTATTCTACAAATTGGTGTTTGTTTAGGATTCTGAGCTCTGCAGGTGGTGGTCCTGTTTTTGACAGCATTTCATTATTAAAAATATGGGCTGAGGTTGTGCTCAGTGGCAGAGCGCTTGCCTCACATGTGTGAGGGACTGGGTTCAATCCTCAGCACCACATAAAAATGAATAAACAAAATAAAGATATTGTGTCCATGTGTAACTAAAAAAATTTTTTAAATAAAAAAAAATACACCAGCCAATATAAAGAAGCACACTTCTTCATTTACTTGAACGAAATTGTAGTGGATATATATGCATTAACAAGAAATAAGAAGATAGATTTTGTGTCCCAAATTCTCAACATTTTCAGTGTGATAAACATTGTTTTATATTAACGTCTAACTATAATTTTAAGAAGGCCCATTTGGCAGATGACACCACCTGTCCTTGAATGTTTTGATCTGACTGGTATTTTTAAACTTGTTCTCTCAATTCTCCTGGATAAGAATTGTAACAACTCACTACAAACTTAAATACCATTTATAAATAAGCTCTGGTAATTTATTCCTCAGGAAATTAAAAATGCCATTGATGAAAGTAATTGAATATTATGATATGCCAGATACTTTGTATACATTATTTCATTGGACTATGATGGTAGCCCTGTCACATCATTTAGGTTGTTCAGGATGATCCCCAAGTAACAGATGAGAAAATGAAGGCAAAGAGAAAACTCAGAATGCCAGCAAGCGATGTTTAGATTCAGTGTCACATCCATCTAGGTGTAAAGCATATTGCACCCTCCATGATATTGGAAGACCCTTGTTGTAAGGGCTAAAGTCAAAAGAAAGGCTTAGTATTAGAACAGGATAATCCCATCAGAATATAATGGAGCACCATAAAAATAGAAAAGTATCTTAAAAGGGCTTGTGGTTATTTATTTAATGTACACTACTGATTATCAAACTATGTTTGTCATTTGTAGAGGAGTTTAACTTAATTTTCAAAGTGTAGGCATTTGAATATTAAATATTATAGTGTAATGTTTGTATATCATTTATAATGAATCAGATCATCTCATTATTGCTATAAAAATTTTGGACTAAAACCCCCTAACTCTTGGAGTAATAAATAAGCTTATCATATTTAAATTGTATTAATTTAATAATTTCTCCTTTGAAGCAAGTTTCGGTTTATTTAGAATATTATTTTTCTGTACTAAAGGAGTGGCATAAAATCAGTAAAAACTGTTATTTTATCCTAATTTTCAATCTAAAGATTTTTTTATTATTCTTCTTCTTATTATTTTTATTTATATGTGATAGCAGAATGCATTAAAATTCTTATTACATATATAGAGCACAATTTTTCATATCTCCGGTTGTATACAAAGTATATTCACAACAATTTGTGTCTTCATACCTGTATTTTGGATAATAATAATCATCACATTCCACCATCATTAATAACCCCATACCCCTTCCCTTCCCCTGCAACCTTTCTGCCCTATTCCTCCCATGCTCCCTCTCCCTATCCCACTATGAATCAGCCTCCTTATATCAAAGAAAACATTCAGTAATTGTTTTGGGGGGATTGACTAACTTCACCTAGCATTATCTTCTCTAACTCCATCCATTTACCTGCAAATGCCTTGATTTTATTCTATTTTATTGCTGAGTAATATTCCATTGTGTATTCATGCCACATTTTTTTTTATCTATTCCCCACATCCTTGCCAGCACTTGTTGTTGTGTGACTTCATAATGGCTGCTATTCTTACTGGAGTGAGATGGTATCTTAGAGTAATTTTAACTTGCATTTCTCTGATTGCTAGAGATGGTGAGAATTTTTTTCATGTATTTGTTGATTGATTGTATATCCTCTTCTGTGAAGTGTCTGTTCAGGTCCTTGGCCCATTTGTTGATTGGGTTATTTATTTTGTTGTTATTTATTTAATAACAACAATTTAAGTTCTTTGTATACTCTAGAGATTAGAGCTCTATCTGATGTGTGAGGGGTAAAAATTTGTTCCCAGGATGTAGGTTCCCTATTCACCTCACATATTATTTCTCTTGCTGAGAAAAAAACTTTTTAGTTTGAATTTATCCCATTTGTTGATTCTTGGTTTTAACTCTTGTGCTATGGGTGTCTTATTAAGGAATTTGGGGCCTGCCCCCACGTGATGGAGATTAGGGCCAAGTTTTTCTTCTATTAGACACAGAGTCTCTGGTTTGATTCCTAGATCCTTGATCCATTTTGAGTTAACTTTTGTGCATGGTGAGAGAAAGGGATTCAATTTCATTTCGTTGCATATGGATTTCCAGTTCTCCCAGTACCATTTGTTGAAATGCTATCCTTTCTCCATTGCATTCTTTTAGCAGCTTTGTCTAATATAAGGTAGATGTAATTTTGTAGATTGGTCTCTGTGTCCTCTATTCTGTACCATTGGTCTACCCGCCTGTTTTGGTGCCAGTACCATGCTGTTTTTGTTACTATTGCTCTGTAGTATAGTTTAAAATCTGGTATTGTGATACCCCCTGTTTCACTCTTCCTGCTTATTTGGGTCTCTTGGGTCTCTTCCTGGGTCTCTTATTTTTCCAGATGAATTTCATGATTGCTTTTTCTATTTGTACAAGGAATGCCATTGGAATTTTGATCAGAATTGCATTGAATCTGTAAAGTGTTTTTTGTAATAAGGCCATTTTAATAATATTAATTCTGCCTATCCATGAGCAAGGTATATCCTTCCATCTTCTAAGGTCTTCTTCTATTTCTCTACTTAGGGTTCTGTAGTTATCATTGTGTAGATCTTTTACCTCTTTTCTTAGATTGATTCCCAGGTATTTTATTTTTTGTTTTTTGAGGATATTGTGAATGGGGTAGTAGTCCTCATTTCCATTTCTGAGGATTTGCCACTGATATACTGGAATGCCTTTGATTTATGGGTATTGATTTTATATCCTGCCACTTTGCTGAACTTCTAGTTCTAGAAATTTCTTGGTAGAATCTTTTAGGTCTGCTAGGTATAGGATCATGTCATCAGCAAATAGTGCTAATTTAAGTTATTCTTTTCCTATATTTATGCCTTTAATTTCTTTCATCTGTCTAATTGCTCTGGCTAGTGTTTCAAGAACTATTTTGAATAGAAGTGGTGATAGAGGGCATCCCTGTCATGTTCCAGATTTTAGAGGGAATACCTTCAATTTTTCTCCATTTAGAAAGATGCTGGCCTGAGGCTTAGCATAGATAGCTTTTACAATGTCGAGGTAAGTTCCTGTTATCCCTAGTTTTTCTAATGTTTTGAACATAAAGGGATGCTGTATTTTGTCGAATGCTTTTTCTGCATCTATCGAGATGATCATACGGTTCTTATCTTTAAGTCTATTGATGTGGTGAATTACATTTATTGATTTCCATATATTGAACCAGTCTTGCATCCTGGGGATAAATCCCACTTGGTTATGGTGCACGATCTTTTTGATATTTTTTGTATCCGATTTGCCAAAATTTTATTGAGGATTTTTGCATCTATATTCATTAGAGATATTGGTCTGAAGTTTTCTTTCTTTGAAGTGTCTTTGTCTGGTTTTGAAATCAGAGTGATATTGGCCTTGTAGAATGAATTTGGAAGTACTCCCTCTTTTTATATTTCCTGAAATAGATTGAAGAGTATTGGTATTAGTTCTTCTTTAAAGGTCTTGTACAACTCTGCTGTATATCTGTCTGGTCCTGGGCTTTTCTTGGTTGGTAATCTTTTGATGGCTTCTTCTATTTCCTCACTTGATATTGGTCTATTTAAGTTGTGTATATCCTCCTGACTCAATATGGGCAGATCATATGACTTAAGGAATTTATTGATGACTTCACTATCTTCTATTTTATTAGAGTATAATATTTCAAAATAATTTCTAATTATCTTCTGTATTTCTGAAGTATCTGTTGTGATGTTGCCTTTTTCATCCCGTAAGCTAGTAATTTGGGTTCTCTCTCTTCTTCTCTTCGTTAGCATGGCTAATGGTCTATCAATCTTATTTTTTTCAAAGAACCAACTTTTATTTTTGTCAATTTTTTCAATTGTTTCGATTTCATTGATTTTAGCTCTGATTTTAATTATTTCTTGACTTCTGCTGCATTTGCTGCTGATTTGTTCTTCTTTTTCTAGGGCTTTGAGATGTAGTGTGAGGTTATTTATTTGTTGGCTTTTTCTTCTTTTAAGGAATGAACTCCATGAAATGAATTTTCCTCTTAGAACTGTTTTCACAGTGTCCCAGAGATTACAATATGTTGTGTCTGAGTTTTCATTTACCTCTAAGAATTTTTTAATTTCCTCTTTGATGTCGTCTATAACCCATTGTTCATTCATTAGTGTATTTTTCATTCTCCATGTGATGTAGGAATTTTTATTCCTTATTTTATCATTGATTTCCATTTTCATTCCATTATAATCAGATAAAATGCATGGTAGTATCTCTACTCCTTTGTATTTGCTAAGAGTTGCCCTGTGATATAATATATGGTCTATTTTTGAGAAGGATCTATGTGCTGCTGAGAAAAAAGTGTATCCACTTGATTTTGGGTGCGTTATTCTATATATGTCAATTAAGTCTAAGTTATTAATTGTATTATTGAGTTCTCTAGTTTCTTTATTCAACTTTTGTTTGGAAGATCTGTCCAGCAGTGAGAGAGGTGGGTTAAAATCTCCCATGATTATTGTGTTGTGGTCTACTTGACTCTTGAACTTGAGAAGAGTTTGTTTGATGAACGTAGCTGCACCATTGTTGGGGCATATATATTAATGATTGTTATGTCTTGTTGGTGTATGGTTCCCTTAATGTAAGTGTCCTTATTTATCCCTTTTGATTAACTTTGGCTTGAAGTCTATTTTATTTGATATGAGTATGGACACTCCTGCTTGCTTCTGAGGTCCATGTGAGTGGTATGATTTTTCCCAACCTTTCACTTTCAGTCTGTGTATGTCTTTTCCTAACAGATGAGTCTCTTGTAGGCAGCATATTTTTGGATATTTTTTTTAATCCAGTCTACTAGCCTATGTCTTTTTATTGGTGAGTTTAAGCCATTAACATTTAGGGTTACTATTGAGATATGGTTTGTACTTCCAGCCATATTTCTTTATTTTTGTTATTTAACATGATTTGTTTTTCCTCTTTGATTAGTTTTTCCTTTACTGTACTACCTTCCACTGTTGGTTTTCATTGTTATTTTTCATTTCCTCTTCATGTAATGTTTTGCCAAGGATGTTCTGAAGTGCTGGTTTTCTAGCTGCAAATTCTTTTAACTTTTGTTTATCATGGAAGGTTTTTATTTCATCTTCAATCCTGAAGCTTAATTTCACTGAATACAAGATTCTTGGTTGGAACTCATTATCTTTCAGCATTTGAAATATGTTGTTCCAGGATCTTCTAGCTTTCAGAGTCTGGGTTGAAAGATCAGCCATTAACCTGATTGGTTTACCCCTAAATGTAATCTGCTTCCTTTCTCTTGTGGTTTTTAAGATTCTCTCCTTATTCTGTATGTTGGGCATCTTCATTATAATATGTCTTGGTGTGGATCTCTTGTGATTTTGCACATTCAGCGTCCTGTGGGCTTCTAGGATTTGGATTTCTGTCTCATTCTTCAAGTCTGGAAAGTTTTTTAATATTATTTCATTGAACAGATTGCTCATTCCTTTGGTTTGGACCTCAATATCTTCCTGTATCCCAATAATCTTAAATTTGGTCTCTTTATGTTATCCCATATTTCTTGGATGTTCTGCTCATGGTTTCTGCTGCCTAAGTTCTTTTCAAGTTGATATACTTTGTCTTTGTTATCTGAAGTTCTATCTTCTAAGTGTTCTACTCTGCTGGTAATACTCTCATTTGAGTTTCTAATTTGGTTTATTATTTCCTTCATTTCCAGGATTTCTGTTTGGGGGTTTTGTTTTGTTTTTTTATAACCTCTATCTCCCTGAAGAGCTGATCTTTTGTTTCTTGAATTTGTTTATGTAATTCATTGTCAAAGTGATCTTTCATTGTCTGAATTTTCTGTCTAATGTCTTCCTTGAGACTCCAAATCATCTGAGGCATGTATATTCTGAACTCTTTATCTGGAATCCCATTGCTGCAGATATTACTCTTCTAATGTTGAATTGACCTGCATTGTTTGTGGTCCTTTTTTTCCTTGTCTTTTCTTACTGCTTTCGTTTCTTTGAAGCTTTGTGAAACTGTTGTGTTAATGATTTTTCCCCATATATTTATATTGCTCCTGTATAGTTCCAAATCTCTCTTTTGTGGAGAAAGACAATGTTAACAGTTCCCAATATCAATAGTACATCATCTAAGCGCAAGTTTTCATTATTAATACATTTATAGTTAGACTCTATGTCTACAGATGTTGGCTTCAATTATTATTTAAAAATATAGTCATTAGTTTCATAAAAGGCATACCATTTCTGGTGGCATATAGAGAACTGAATTTCCAATGTAGGATGTTATGTTTAGGGGGAAAGGAGTGAGGGTATGGGGTTAATATAATTTAGCAACTTTGGAGGGGAATTCTAACCAATAGACAGGTAATTTACAGAAGAATGTATAAATTCAAACCCTATATGTATTGAGAAAATTACCCTACATATAAATAGTAAAAGTTAGGGGGTTGAAAGTGGGATAGAGGGAGTAAGAAGGGAAAAAAATAACAAGGAAGGAAAGAGAAAAAAGAGAGAGGGAAAAAAATAAGAAAAAAAGGGGGGGGGTAGGTGGGGCATATGCAACTCCTCTATATTATATTATTCTGGTGATTCAGTTGTTAAAGTCCTATTTCATGGAAAGTTCTTGGTTTCACATATGTTGAGTTGAGATTGTGAGGACCAGAGGGGGAAGGGTAGAGGAGAATGGATGAATGGATGAGAAGAGAGAGAGAAGAAAAGAAAGAAAAAAAATCTCTCAGAACTCTGTTTTCTTTTCTTCCAGTAGGTGGAGTTGTCTATTCCTAGCTTGAGTCTCTACATTCAGGGAGGTTCAGGTGTGAGAGGACTTGAGCTTTCACCTATAGCCTCCCTGCTCTTAGTCTCTGAGAGGGAAACCAGGTGCCTGTACAGTTGTTGTTTTGCGTTGATAGCTACACCCCCACAAAAGCTTGTGGGAAAAATTTTGAGTTATCGCAGCTAAAGGTGGGGGAGTTGGAAACCGGGTACCTGATCAGCCGCAGAACTGGGCTGGTAGCCAAGCCCACCGGTTGATGGGTTTTAAGGGTTGATGGGATTTTCCAATATGGGTTCCATCTGTTTCCCTCATAAGGTGTTTGGTGAGGTGGGGGGTGCTGGGGAGACCTTGTGTTTGTCCAGAGCTCGGTCTGGTGACCCACATGCAAAGCGGGTCTGTGCCTCCTCTGGTCTGCACCCAAGCTGCCTGCCCCGTGCCGGCTGGGCTCCTCCTCAGGTCTGACACTTGGTCCACGCCAGCTGGAATTACAATTCTTAATACACCATTATACCATAATTTATCATATCTCTGATTATATATGTTAACACCAAATTCACATCTTCATACATGTATTCTGTATAATGATGAGGGTCTCTTCTAGTTGTAAATTCTTTTAACTTTTGTTTATCATGAAAGGTTTTTATTAGTTTTGCTGTATGTAAGATTCTTGTTTGGCATCCATTTTCTTTTAGCGCTTGGTATATGTTGTTCCACAATCTCCTGGCTTTGAGGGTCTGGGTTGAAAAATCTGCTGAGATATGAATTGGTCTCCCCCTCTATGTGATCTGATTCCTCTCTCTTGTAGCTTTAAAAATTCAATCCTTATTCTGTATGCCTAAAGTAGATTGGTGTAGATATGTTGTAATTTTGTACATTTGGTATCCTGTAAGCCTCTTGTATTTGGTTTTCCCATTCGTTCTTCATGCTTGGAAAATTTTCTGATATTATCTCATTGAAGAGATTATGCATTCCTTTGGTTTGAAACTCTGTCTTCCTCCCTCCCAATAACTCTTAGATTTGTTCTTTTGATGCTATCCCATAATTCTGGGATGTTCTTCTCATGGTTTCTAACTATCTTCACTATGTGATCAACTTTATTTTCCAGATTGTATACTTTATCTTCATTATCTGACGTTCTTTCTTCCAAGTGATCTAGTCTGTTGGGTATGCTTTCTATTTAGTTTTTTATTTGATTTATTGTATCCTTCATTTCAAGGATTTCTGACTGGGGTTTTTTTTTTTCAGAGTCTCTATCTGTCTTTTGAAGTCATCTTTTGCTACCTGTATTTGCTCTGTTATCTCTTTGTTGGAGTGATCAGTTTTTGCATGTATTTGCTCATTTAGGTCATTCTTTAATTCACAGATCATTTTAATTATAAAACTTCTGAACTCCTTTTCTGACATTTCATCAACTTCACTGTCCATGGGTTCTGTTATTATAGTATCCTGGTTTGTTTGGGGCACTTTCCTCCCTTGTTTTTTCATGTTGTCTATGTGTCCTTTCTTGCAGTGTGGATCTGAGATATTATAGTTTCTTCCCTATATTCTTGTAGTACCAGTAGAGATTGTCTGTATCTCACCTTGATGTTGGGCTTCCAGACCCTGCTGGTGTCCCTCAATGAATGCTATTGCATCCTGGATCTGGGTCCTGTGCAAGTTGTTGTGGGTGGATTTGGGCCTCTGGGTTTGACCTCCCGTGATAACTGTTCAATCTAAAGATATTGATGTGACACTATTTTCTCAGTTACTCTTTGAAATTTTAGTATAAAATGGTTAGGAAGTCCTTATAAAACTAAATATGAAGCTACCATAAGACCATCACCCAACAAACACATTTTGGCACATTCATCACATAGAAATGAGAAATTATGTTTTCACAAAGACATATACACTAGTGTTTATGGTTGTTATATTTGTAATATCCCGAACTTAGAAACAACCCAGATGTCCTTCAACAGGCCAATGGTTGAACAAACTGTGGTACACCCTAGAATACTAATCAGTAATTTAAAAAAGCAAAATACTGATAAATACAACATATTGGATGAATCTCCAAGAAATTATCCTCAGTAGGAAAAAAAGAAGCCAATCACAAAAGGATCCATATTATATGAATATATATAACACCCTAAAAATGATAAAATTATAGAAATGGAGGAAAAATAGTCATATCAAATGCTAAGGAGGGAGTAGGGCAGGGAGAGGTGATTATGGGTTAAAAGGGCAACATAAGAAGTTCTTATGGTGTTAGGAATGCCCCCAAACCTTAACTGTATCAGTATCAATATAATGGCTATAACACTATACTATAGTTTTTCAAGATGTTATGAGTAGTGGGTACTGGGTAAGGAGTAGAAGAGATCCTTCCCTCTATTATGTCTTATAACTGCCTGTGAGTCTATTTAATCATAAGAGATTTGAAATTAAATCACTAATGATATTAAATCTTATAAATTCCTACAAAAAGCCTGTAGTCACACAGGTGTGAGGAAAAGTACTGAAGCTATGGCTGGGATGTGGGGTTATGGAAAGCTTAGGGAAAACAGAAATTTGAAGGAATAATAGAAGTTAAAGGATTAGCAGGAATTGCCCTAGCAAAGAAAGGAAATGAAAGGATGAAGAGAGAAGAAGAAGAAACATATACAAAGGCAAGGATATTGCAAATAGTATGGTGTGATCAGGAACAGTATGGCAACATCATACTAGAATATGGTTATATGCTTGACAGATAACGGAGATAAAAGTGACAAATCTCATCTTAATGCTAAGACAGGATCCAGTTCTTGAAGGAAGGCTTATTTTTTTAAAGAACTTCTAGTGTATACAATAGGGTATAGGCAGAGATTGCAGTTTCGTTTGCTTCTTTGTCTATTGTTTATAGCAACAAATAAAATTTAGTTTTAAAAAGCATAGAGGTGAAGACTGAATCATGACTTGAAGGTGAGGACCAGAATCAGCTAAAGTGAGATATGACAATGATTTAAACTAAACCAGTAACAAAAGGAATAGAGGAAAGGGAATAGATTTGAGAAACTTAACAGAGAAAAAATCCAACAATATATAATAATTGGTTGAATATGAGAGACATGGGGGAAGACTCTAGGAAAGAAATGCAAATAAGCAGAACTACAATGTTGGTCCTCTGCTTAGAGTAAACATCACTAAACAACAACAATAATAATTTTTACATCTGTAATTAACTCTCCTTGGAGTAAAAATATATTGTAATTTATTTTCCACCTCTTAAATAACACCCAAATTTCTGGATAGATGGTGGTGCTGTTCATAAAAACAAGCAAAACAGGAATTGAACATTTTTTATCTTGTTTGATTTGATGTGTTCCCAAGTTTGAATGTCATGGGAGACATCCAAATGGAAATAGCTAGTAGAAACTAGACATTCAGATATATATCTCAGGAGGAAAATTTCAAAGCCATACACATATTTAAGTCATAGGGGTCAAAGATATTACAGTCTAAATACAGTGTATAAAGGGGAAAGAAAAAAAATAGTCAGGAGCAGAACCCTTAGGAACATGGAGGTTGATGAGATATACAAAAGAAGAGGTGACCACAAAAGAGACTAAGACAGTAGGTTAAGAAAATCAGGAGAGCATGGTTACTGAATCCAATGAAGGAAAGGAAAATAGGTCAGGAAATAAATGCTGCTGATAAGTCACTAATATAAACATTAAAAAGTACCGATTGAGGAGGACTCAGAGAAGATGGAAACAATGGAAAGATCACAGATTCTGGGTCTTCCTGAATCCTCATACAAAGAGCTAAAGATAAAAACACAATATGCATGAACCAAATTAAAAAAAAAACACACAAACTATATAGTATGATATCCCTAAAATTCCAAAAATGTGAGCATGGGGGAAGGGGGAAATACAGATGTTAACTGTGTACTTTTCATCTTATATGTGCACAGGAAAACAACAGAGCATCTGACAGAACTGAGAAAAGAAGTATTTCAATATAGTCAACAGGTGTCTACTAGAAATCTACAGGACAAATGCAGAGCCACAACTGAAATTGTGAGGGTTTTTGTCCAATCTGATAGTCATTGAGTAGAAGGAATCTAAGGTAGGAAATCAGGAACTTGGGGTACTCTTGTCTCTGTGAATTCTCAAAAATGAACTCCAAGACTTACTTCCAGGATAGAGCACAATCCCATGATAAGGAGAATGAAATAAAGTAGGTCAGAGGAAAAGAGACATGGGAAAGAAGGTGCAGATGAGTGTGCAAAAGAACTGAGTCAGGAACTCTCAGAAAGGAACTTGTAATTTGTTTGTAATACTAAAACAGTAACAGAGGAAGTTCTGAGAAGTTAGGAAAGCTATATAAGTTAAATGCCTTCTAAAGTTTAGGGAAAATAAATCTGCATAAAAATGAATTAAAAACTATAGAGGTCAAATCCCAATAGTAATTCGAAAGAGAAGAACAGGCAGAGTAGCATTCCTATACAACATGAAGACATACAAAAAAATACACTCTCAAATATAGATCAGGAGTTTTTCAGGATGGCAGAATAGAGGAAGTCACTTTCCTGGCTGCTCTAGGGCATAAAACAAAACAAAGAAGATATGAAACTTCTCAACAATATGGTGAAAAAAGGCAGGGGACTTTACTGGGAATTAATACTGGACATTCAAAGCAGATCAGGGACTCAAGAGGTTGGATATAATAAAATAAGGAAGAATTTCCCAGGGCCAGTGCCATTGCTGCCATCAGCAGTGCCAGACAGAGCAGTCCCCCCATGAGCAAAGTGGAGGGATAAGGAAATTAAAGAAGTCCACATTTTTAGGAGGCTTGGGACATGTCTGGGTAGAGAGAAATCAGAGATCAAAGAACTGAAAGGCATGCAAGAAATAAGCCACATCTCTCCCTGCTGCCCACAGGGGACATAGGGAGGAAGCATTTTGCAGCCACAGCACAGGAGTCAGTAGCTGGGGGAGCCAATTCCTGGCAAACCTGAGCTTGGTCCAAAATAGAGTACTGGCAAACCCACATTGCATGACATGGAGTGTGCCTAAATAACCAGCAGAAAATCAAATGTGCAGAGGGGTCTACACAGGGGAATAGATTGTGGAGACCTATGTAGCTCTCCCCCAACCCTCCAAACCAGCCACTTTCAGAACTGGCTTGGAGAGGCATACCCAGCCAGGAATTCAAAAGGGCAGGGGCAGGAGAGATTGAGTTTGGAGGCTGAACCCGACAGACCAGGAAACATGGGATCCACAGGTTACAAAGTACACAAAATACTCATTCCTAAACTGAAGGAGGGGAACCCAGGGGTGATCCCTGGGGAATAGTCTCCAGCATGAACCAGCAACTGCTGAGTTTTAGAGGTGCACTAACTTAAAATTTTCAGATCAATCACCATTCAATAAAGAACCTACAGCCTACCTGAGCCTAAAACCTGCCTCAGACGCTCCACCAAAGAGATTTTGTCTCATGGAATACTCCAGTGACCCCACTCTGAGAATGAAGCAGACATCATACTGTAGCCCATCCAACATTGATGAGAATCTTTTGAGCTCCAATAGAAACAATTCTTTAACTTTTCATGGAGACTTTTTTTCTTTTTATCTTTCTTTTTTCCTTTGTAGGTTTAATTGTGATCTGAATGGTTCATTTGACACTTATACATATTCATATTTCTTTCTTTTTTCTCATTTCTAGCATTTTTTGAAGGCAGTTGTTTTTCATGGATCAGTGCTTCGAAGACTAGAATCTTTGATCAGTATATTTTGATTTTGTTTTGTATACTCTTATTTTTATTAAATTTTCAGTTTACATATTTTTTCCTCTCACTTAACTGTTTCCCTTGCTTTCTTCTCTTTTCTTCTGCTAACAGCCAATCTCTTGTTCTCTCTTTCACTCTTCCTTTAATTATTTATTTCAATCTTTGCTCTTTCTCCCTCATAATCATCACTTCCTACATCATTTTTGTGTTCTCTCTACCATTTGAAATTGTAAACACTTTTGCAAACTGTTTTTACTGTGGGCAATAACTGATCTCATCATTTCTCTTTATTGTGACAATTAATATTATAGATTTCATAGCAGGAACTATTTGGCTTAATGCAGTACACTGTTTGCATTGGTTGTTCTTATTACTTGTCTGGTTGTTGTTATTATTTGTCTCCCCCAAATGGTGAGGTACTGGAGACTATAATTTCACAGGGTAGAAACTCTATTACACCAGATCCATACTGTTAGATAGGTATACACATAAACAACATGAAAAATCAAGGGAACAAATCACCTGAAACAAACCAAAATACTTCAATAACAGAATGCCCTCAAATCTCACTGGAAAAAAATTTCAGAAATGGTATTTAGAATGCACACAAGTTAAAATGATCTACAAGGTAAAGGATGATATAAGGAGTGAAATAAGAAAGAAAATACAAGAAGTGAAAAAATCACTTCAAGAAAGAGATGGAGATTCTGAAAAAAAATCAAACAGAAATCATCAAAATGAAGAAGACAAGAACCAAATTAAAAATTCAGTGGAAAGCATTCCCAACAGACTAGATCACTTGGAAGACATAGTTTCAGGCAATAAAACCAAAATACATAATCTTAAAAATAAAGTTGTCCATGAAGAAATGATGTTAAGAGACTATGAACAGAACTTCCAAGAACTATGGAATAATATGAAGAGGTCAAATTAAAGATTTATTGGGATAGATGAAGGCTTAGAGATACAAACCAAAGGAATACACAATCTTTTCAAATAAATATCAGAAAAATTCCCTAGCCTTAAAAATAAAATTTGAATTTCCATTTTATTATGGAAAACCAAACACAGTAGGCTTATAGGACTCCAAATATACAACATTACAATAGACCCACACCAATAAATGTTATTATGGAAATGCCTAACATACAGAATAAGCATAGAATTTTAAAGGCTGCCAGAGGAAAGTGACAAGCCACATTTAGGGGGGAACCAATCCAACTCTCAACTGATTTCTCAACCAGGACCCTTGAAGCTAGGAGATCTTCCAATAATATATACCAAGCTCTGAAAGAAAATGATGTCAGACAAGAATAATATACTCAGCAGAACTAAGTTTTAGAATAGGCGATGAAATAAAAACCTTCCATGACAAACTAAAATAAAAGAATTCACAACTAGAAAGTTTGAACTATAAAACATACTCAGTAAAATATTTCTTGAAGAAAAAATGAAAAATAAAATTGAAAACCACCAAAAAAGGAGAAACTATACAAGAAGAATAGTCAATCAAAGGAGAAACTAAATTCAAATTAAAAACCAAAAATAAATCAAAATGACAGAGAATAAAAGTCATTTCTCAATAATAACATTGAATGTAAATGACCTAAACTCATCAATGAAAAGACACAGACTGGCAGATTGTATTAAAAAACAAGACCCAACTATTTCCAGGAGACTCGCCTCATAGGCATAGACATCCACAGACTGAAGGTAAAAGTACAAGGAAAATAATATCATTCACAAGGATCTTGTAAACAAGAAGGGGTTTCAACATGGCGGCCAGCGCGGAGAGATCAAGTCTTTGACCTCTTCAGCTGTGCAGGCATAGGGAGTCGTAAAAAAGTCTAAATTCTGTTTGCTCAGGATCACTAGGCAATGCTGAGCTAACGTGGATCGGGGGCGAACAGTCTGGGCCTCTGAGAACACACACTAAACCCGGATCGGCTGAATTCAAGCTCCCGTTCACCTGCTTCCAGCAGACAAACAGCTGTGACTCAGCACTAATCCATCTGGCTGAAACTGGTCAGCCCTTCTGATCCTACGGAGGTAAATGCCAACCGAGCCTTCATAGGTAGTGGCCACAGGTTTGAAACGGGGCTTGGGAGAGACAGTAAGGACCCACCCGTTGCATTGGTCACCCAGCAAAGGGAAACGAACTGTCGCCATTTGCAAGAGATACCACCATGGCAGAGAACTGACGTCACCAGACTGTGGCGGAGGAGATAACTTCATTGAAACATGCGGCTACAGGTGTGTAATTCCCTAGCCTTCCCTCTCCACACAGGGGAAACCTTAAGGGCCCCTCCCAGCTCTCCCGTGAGGGGCCCTCCCAGCTCTCCCGAGAGCGCGATAGCCAGACAGAGGGAATCAGAAGTGGTGCAGGACCCACGGCACGGAACTCCCGGCTACCACTCCCACCAGTGCAGACAACTGAGGTCTCTTGCACCAGCTACCGGGGGCGTGGCTACCAGAGGGCAAGTAAAATTCGCTGAGGATTCTCAGCCCCAAGCTCTACAAACTTAGGGTCTGAGGGAATGGCAAACAAAGAGAGTGTGCCCAGTCATTCATGAAAACAGGGCTCCCAGGAGCACCAGACCTGGCGTGTAGCCAGTATTGTGGTGAGCGTCACCGGTGAGAGGGGCCTGGCTAGAGGAAAAGTGGGGAAGTGACTAGACACAAGAGGAGGCCCTAGGCACTCAGGATTGGAGATTCGCCCAGTCTGGGAAGAGGAATTGCTGTACAGTGATTGGTTCCTGCGTATTCACAGGAGAAGCTTGGCCTGGTGGGCACAGCTCCACCTACTGGAAGAAAAGTTAATCAAACTCTAAGACTGCATTTATTAGCTTTTACATATTGTCAATAGAAGTTTCAATAAAGTTCTAAGAACAGAAGATTTCCCTGAGATGAAAGGTGCAGAGGGTAGTCAGAAATGGAAACCACAAAGGTAGACTACTATTTCTACAAGTATGGATGAGGATGGAAGGAAACTGATCTATAGTTTTAGAATGACATAGGGTCAAAAGAAAGGTTTTCTCTTTTCTTTCTGTTTGTTTGCTTTAAAATGGAGTTTAAACATGTCTATGTGCCACTAGAAAAGAAAAAACTAGAGCAAGGTTGGAGGTACATCCTAAACAAAGATAACTGACAGAGCTAAGTGAGGAAACTAAAGGGAACATGCAAAAATTGCTAGCAGAAATGACCTGAAGCTAAGGTAGTCATTTCTACTGAAATAGCAGAAAAGAAAAAAAAACTGTCTTCCTTTCCCTACTTCTAATTTTGAACTCCAGGAGATAAATGTCAGTATGCTCATTGTCTTTGGAACAATAACAGCAAATAAAACGTATATCCAGGCCAAAAAAAAAAAAAAAAGAATGAGCTTTAATTTGGGAAGGAGATGATCTGCCTAATGTAGGTAGAAGGTGGGGAACATAAGATATCAGGTAAACTTTTAAAATATCCAGGTGATGTGGAAGGTTCCAGAGGACTGTAAATTGAATTTGTAGAGATACCAACCCATACCATTTTGTCATTTTCTTTATCAACTTGGGTGTAGAATTAAAGAAATCATAGTTAAATTTATTAACTGTTTGCTTGTTTTTTTTTTCCTAATAAACCTATTTAAGCAGAGGAGTTGAAATCATTGACAAGGAACTGGTTGACGTAACAAGGAAAGAAGCAAAGTGGTGGGTAACTCATAAAATGGGACCAAGGAAGGAAATGACTCCAAGATTTTTAGCTTAAGAGACTGAATAAATAGGGACTTAGGGATGGAAAACATCTTTTTTTAATTATTAAAATTTTTTTTAGTTGAAGATGAACACAATTCCTTTATTTATTTATTTATTTTATATGGTGCTGATGATTGAACCTGGTGTCTCACACGTGCTAGGCAAGTGCTCTACCACTGAGCCACAACCCCAGCCCTGGAAAACAGATCATAGAGGTAAAAAAAATGAATTGATTTTCAACATTTCAGGTTTCAATGTCTAGTTCCTATAAGTGAATTCAGATACACAGAAAAGAGATTTGGTATGAAAATATAGATTTGGGAGTCTTCATTTTAATGATAGTAAGTGAAGCTGTGAAAATATATAGAGTAAAAATATAATTTTAAGAAACCAAAGAAAGAATCTAAAAAAAAATCCTGCCTTACAAATTAAAAAGAGAAACAGCACCTACTAAAGTCACCTGGATGGAGAGGCCAGAGAGATAAGGAAAAACATCCAGGTAAGGATGGTTCTAAGAGTTCAAAAAAGAGAGTTTAATGGAGGAGCAATCAACGTGACAAGATGGTGGCATATAATCAGAACTCAATAAATGTAAAGTTCATGTTGTGTCCATTTTAATAAGCATAAGTCTCACTCTCACATTGTTAGAGCTATATCAAGGCAGAAAGGATATTCAAGAAAGGGAAGAAGGGATCTTTCCTATGTTAAATGATGCATGCATGCTGCCTCCATGTCTATCAGAGTCTCACTGAAAATCGTAGTATAAAACAAGACATACTGAGGTTTCCACAACCCTCATATGCTTGTGGGATAAGGACTGCTCCCAGCAGCAGCAAAAATTCAAATTTCCCTGGCTCTTAGAAATACAGGACCTCCATTTCCTTGAGAATTTCCTCCCCATGCCACCTCACCACCTGAAGCACATTTAAAACCCAGATGTGACTCCCAAAGTGTTCATCATAGGATGATGCCATTTTTCCATTCTGCCGTTTCTCTTACTGGACAGTTCAGTTCCTCATCCTGCCACTTCAAAAGGGACCAAGATCTCCTGCTGGATGCCACTGTTGATCCCCCACCTATCAAACAGGTGCTGGTGTTCTACCATGTATGTCATCAGGAATGCTACTCAAGACTTTTTTAAAGTACAATGAATGAACAGTCATACCCTCCGAAGTGCCACAATTACATTGTTATCTATGGGGAATTCGGGCTCTCATTTCTTTGCTATCCTATGTAGAAGTGCCCCCAAAGCAGTGTTGCTCATGCCTCTACTGTCTTACAGACCTGAGCGGGAAAAGTTCATTCTGTTCATTGACCTCTTTCTCACTCTAAAATTCAGACATGGATTGTTGCTCTATCTTTTCACATTTATCCATGCATTTCATTAATAATTATTTTAAGTGTGGGTGATAAAGAATGCTTAATTTAAAGATTAAATGTAACAAGGAGAAATGAAATGGGCTGTAAATTATTGAAATCAATCCAAAAGTCATGTTACAATAGGCTTCTTGGGTACATTGTTGAAATAAAAACTGCTCTCATTTTTAGTTTTTTAACCTAGTGTCCCATCTTACCATAACTAAGCTACTTTGTCTCTATCTGATAATCTCTGGGCATTTTTCAATTTGCAATTCAAATGCGAACCTATAGATTCTCTTCCCATATCTCCAACTCAAAGTCACCAGAAAGACCTGATTGATCAAACCAATTACCATTTTTCTTGTATAAGCATTTGAGGCAGGATATCTTGTGGGTTATTGGCTCATCTTTGGGTATCATTGGTCACAAGGTAGTATCATGAAGTATCAATAAGAATACATTCAGAAGTTACTTCCCATAATGAGTCTGTAAGAGTGGCTGGCAGGAATGCTCAGACACGATTTTGTTCCACTAGGAAACAAGAATTCTATACAGAATAATCTTCAGCAGAGATAATGTACGAGGAACATAGTGAGATCTCAAATTTTTGCTTTGTGACTTAAAGAATAAGTCTCACTTCTTTTATATGACATTTAAATCCATTTAGAATATATCTCAATTTGCCTTTCCAGTTTTCTCTATTAATTTTATTTTTCATTGAACTCTTTGTAAACTTTTGTTGAGTACTGACAATATGATTGGAACTTTTCTAAGAGTCTCACATGGGTTTATTCCTTTAATCTCATAAAACAAAGTACTATTTTATCCCTATTTTATCAATAAGAAAACTTAGATTAAGTAACTTGCACAAGGACACATTAAGCTAGCAAATGACTAAATAGAAATTCAAACTCAGATAGTATAGCTTCAAAGCTCAAAATCTTAACCACTAAGCCATAATGCTTCTCAAAAATTAACAAATATCATTAACATGATAATAAATAAATAATAAATATCATGAATGGTTATTTTATGCTATTGGGGATTCAGAACACAACACCCAAAATACATTGTTGTGGCATGCTGGTTCTTCGAATTGCAAAAACTAAGTAGTCCCCCAAACAAGATCTCTCCTGTCTTCCTTTTTCCTTCTCCCATTCTCCTCACTTGGGTCATAGAAACTAGAATTTCTTCCCACTGAGGCAGGTAATAGAAGTCAGAATTCCTCTAAAACAGGCCATAAAACTTAGAAAGGTCACTTCCTGATCTTCCCTTTTCTGTGTGAAACATGATCATAAAGGAATTCTCTGATCTACCTACCCTACCTAAAAATAGGTCACAGGTCCCCCATTCCAGAAAACTCCTGCCCTATACCCAAAGACCAAGAATAATCTGAGGTCTTGCTGGGTTTCCCATTCAATGTATTGGGAACCAGATCATGTCCCTTTTTCCTAATGATGTTTCTTTACAGCTAGCCACTCTTTTTTTTTTAATATAAGACTTAGCATAAAAATACAGTTATTCCTGAATCTTTAGGAATTCATTTATGTGACTCCCCTATTGCATAAAACTTTGGTAAATAAATTTGCTATGCTTTTCTCTTGTTAATCCCTTTTTTAAAAAACAGGGTTGTCAGCCATAAACTTTGCAATGGATGAGGAAAAGATACTTCTATTTTTCCTTTATAATGCCAAAAAATGGGATAAGGGCTTAACATACAAATCATATTTCTCCCTGCTGCCATTATGGTTAAACATTTGTATTACAATTCTAGCCAAAAACAAAGTTATAATTTTTCTTCTAAAGCACTGCAATAGCTGTGCCCTGCAGGCTTTTGATGTTTTACCTTTATTATCATTCACTTACATAGATTTTTCTTATTTCATTGTGATTTCTTCAGTCCACATACTTGGTATACTATTTCAATTAAAAATTTCTCCTGTTTCTAGTTTAATTCTATTGTGGTCATGAGGTAGGAGAGAAGACAGGACAGGAAGAAAGAAGACATGTGGGACAAGTCATTATTTAAAGTTCATATTTAAAGTCCACTTTCACATGCTTTAAAGTCTCCATTTAAAGTCCACTTCTCCATACTTTGATCACAAACAACACTAATTAAATCAATTTTTAGACCTTATCCACAGGTCCATAAATAACCTCTCTCCTGACCTGGACCCAAAAGACAAACAGATCCAAGAATACTTTTACTCAACAAATAGACTTCTCTGCAATTTATATTCAGGTTTTGATTACTCATCTACATAACATTCTTACAATCAAACTCTCAATGTTACACCAATGTAGTACTTTTTAAATTCACAAAGCCCCTTAATGGGGAAATCAATAGATTTTTCATTAAAAAATTAAAGGAAAATAAGCTCTAATAGGTAATGATTAACATGTTGAATTGTTAGATTGCAGGTAGACATGATTACTGGGTCAGGGGTTTAAGAAAATACTTGGTACAGAGCAAATAGGTTAATCAAAAACAGCTCTGACTCACCGCTGCTGCAAGATCTGACAAGATAACTATTTCAGAACTCTGGCCTTATCTCAGCCCTAAAAACTACTCCTCTTACAACCATAGGAAGATAGATAAATTCAGGGGTTAAGAACCGAAGAACAAGGATATGCTCAAAAGGACCTAATGGTTACAATATCCAAGAGCCTGTGGAAACAACATAGACCAGAGATTACCAGACTTGGAAAAGCAGGATGATTAAGAACAGCGCCCACTCCCCATAAATTCTGTAAAACCAGTTCCAATTAAAACTTGTCAGGCCAAGATGACCAAGAGTTGCCCACAAGGTGGTTGTTAGCTTATGTCTGTCAGTCCAGAGCCCAGGGGTGATAACTTGGGTAGGATCTGCCAACAATCTCCCTCCTACCCCAATAAAAGCTGGGACACAAAGTGGATCCTCTCTGAAAGGACCCAGTCTCTCCCTTGAGTGTCCTTTCTCCCTACTTCCTTTCCCCTAATAAACTTTACTATACTGTCCTGCTTGAAATCCTCTCATGCAAGGGCACAAGAGCCAAGAACACAACTGCTATCTCCGGTAAGATCTTATCTCAGGTATGACCTTCCTTATCTGAAAAATCAAAATCACCAACACAGGACTAAAATTACCTTCTTATGTCTCTATATTATAGATATTACATATATAAATATGCCTTGCTAAGGTGAAACTGATTTGTTCCTCTCCAATGCCCTCTCAGAGGCTGTACTTCTTGCTTTCTCTCAATAAAACCAATCTGTGCCTCCCTTCAACCGAACTTTAAGGACCTCAAGAACCCTTAGGGCCTGAGGTGAGGGCACCTCCCTTTGGGAACGTCTTTCCTGTCAGAGCACACACTCTCGGAATGGTGTCCCTGAAAGTGTTGGGGCTGGTTTAGGTTCGTATTACATGTGCATCAAGTTTCCTCTATCTCCAACTACTCAGTACTGGTAGTAGTTTAGAAAACCTCAACGGTGCCATGTGTGTGTGTGTGTGTGTGTGTGTGTGTGTGTGTGTGTGTACACGTGAGCGCGCGTGTTTTTCAAGGCATAAACCAGCCAGGGGTGAATCAACTGTAGTTATTATTTTTCTGTTACCTCTTTTCCCCTTGATACTCAAAATATAGCTACTACTGCTTCTAATTAAAAACAGAAAATGAAGAAAACTACTAGTATTCCCTACAGCACGGCGCTTCCACCTCCCCTCACCTGCGGGGAAGGGCCAGCGCACCGCCCCAACACGGCGCTCGCCGGCGTCCGAGCGCAACCCGTGGGCCACCAGGCCGAGGGGCGGGGCCGCGCGGCGTGCTGACGTCAGAGAGGGCCGCGACGCCGGCGGGTCCGCGGCGCTGATTGCGGCGGCGGGTCTGTGAGCCGAGCCGGGCCTGGGCAGTGGCGGCGCCTTAGGACCTCGCGCGCGGTCCGCGGGCTCCGGGGCGGGGGCTCCAGAGGCGAAGCCCCCTCCCCGGGGAGGCGGGGCCTGGGCGAGCTCCCGAGGCGCGAGCGGCGGTGGCCGGGAACCATGCATCAGAAGCTGCTGAAGAGCGCACATTACATCGAGCTGGGCAGCTACCAGTACTGGCCGGTCCTGGTGCCCCGCGGTATTCGCCTCTACACCTTCGAGCAGATCCCGGTGTCGCTCAAGGATAACCCGTATATCACCGACGGCTACCGGGCCTACCTGCCCTCCAGGCTGTGTATCAAAAGGTACAGTGTGACCCCCTCCTCTCACCTACACCCTTTTTGTTTAGTGTCTTCCCTGCTTTCCCGGCTTTGCTCCGTGCCCAGCATTTCTTCGCCACCCCATTCTGTCATCTCTTTTCTGCCTCCTTCTCTCCCCTCCAACCCTGTCGGGATATTTTATACAAGGAGTAATAATGATAGTAACAGTGATCATAATTGCCAACTCTCTGTGGCGCTTCACTGTTTACAGAGTGCTTTTACATCCTTGATTTCATTTGGTGCTCATTGGGATACATGTTGGAATCGACCACACTGACAATGGCTGAGCCATTATTTGCTCTATGTATACCTAAGCTTTGTTTCACTTTAGAGCAGCCCTGTGGAAATTCAGATGGTTTGAGGCCAGCTAAAATACTTGTATAATAGGAAACAAGTTCACATTGCCATACATATATATTTAGAAAGCCCTAATTCGCTCATTAAGCAAACACTTTTGGAACCCCTGCTAGAAACTAGACATTGTAGCAGATCCTTCAGAAAACAGGAGATGTAGCTCTTGTTCTCACCAGGCTACTAAAGTCTAGTCTGGGTTACATACATTAAAGAGATAATTACACTATTACATAATAGCCATTGTGGAAAATGCTGTATAGGAAAAGCACTGTAGCAAAGAGAGCTCTAATGGGGCTCCAGTAGAGGACCTTAGAAGCATTTCTAAGAAAGCAATTTGTCATTCCAAACCTTTAAAATCAGTTTCCCTTGAAAGCCTGAAAAGAATCTGAAAAATTGCTCTTCTAGTTTTTAGAATACCTTTCTGTCAAAATTCTCTGTGTGTACTAAAATATAGAATCCCAACTGTAGTTACAGATGAGCTCCAGATCATTGTAGTGGCAAACCCCAGTGCTGGAATGTGGACTCTTGAACAGCTCAAGCATCTACCACAGTTTGATTCTTGATCTTTCCAGCATGGTCATCCTCCATCCTTATTTCCTTTTGTCCTGCCTTGAAAGTGTTTTTTGTGACTCACAGTCACAAGGTGACATCATTGTCCAGCCCTGTAGCTTGAATGGATGGCTAACAGGACTTCATATTGTGAATCCTAATTATTATTTCACTTCTCAGTGCCTCTTGTGCATGAGTGATTACATGAGAAATTAGAGCTGAACCTGCTTAGGATGTGGAGTTCTGTGAAGATAGGGCAGGCAGTGAACTGTCTTAAAACGTTTTAAACCCATCTGGCATTTGTCCTCAGTATTTTGATGTTTAGAACCCAAATCTCATGGAGGGGAAATGAAGTATAAAACATTAGATCTTGTGCTGTTGAGTCAGAAAAACTTGAGTATCTCAAACTGCCAATTAATAGCTGTGGGACTTTGTGCAAAAGGTAAAATCACTTTGCCTTATTTTCTCTACTTGTAAAATGAGGGTAATAAAAATATCTGATTTGGGGGTAATAGAAATTAGATGTAATTATATATGTAAAATGCTACACAGGGTCTGGTACCTAGGAAGCACTCAGTAGATGGTGATATTGTCATCTGTGATTTTGAACAGATAAAGGTAATGAAGATGATTATTGATTTTGAAGTAGAGTATGGGGGTGCTTAATTTTTCATGTAATAATAGTAGATCCTCTATTGGGGATATTCTTCTAAATGTTCTTCCCACCAGCTTGATCTTTTCCAGGTTTATCCTTTGCCCTCTTTTCTTTCAGCTTTCAAGAGTGACCAGGACATATTTTGGATATAAGAAGAGGTTTTATATATCCTAACAGTTCTGCTAATATTCTTTTAGTTGGGAGGAACATGGAAAAACCGTGTCTAGTTAATCGAGGTATACTGGGTTTTACAAAATAAAAAAATTCTTAAGAAAAAAGCAGAGTGTAGTATTGATTATCAGAACAGTACTGTAAATTAGATGTTTTCTAAATCATTCCTTCATTCCCCTCCCCAAGTAGTCTTTAAAGTAGATGCTGTTCTAGATAAAGTCTAAGAATAAATTTTCACTTTATTCTTGATGATCATTTGATAGTTTGAGACCTTGCAGTGCTTATCACTTATAACAATGGAAAAGTTAAGAAGAGCCATGGTAACTGTTGCAAATTCAGTAAGAGTGATACATTAATACTTACTAATAAGAATTTCTGGACCAGTGACCATCAAGACCTCACTTAAGCAGAAAGATAATATTTTGCTAGAGCAATGCAAAGAATATTTTAATCTTTAGTCATTATATCACCTCCCTGTAAATCAGATGAGTCTTGTCTATATCTGAAGATCCATTTCATGAAACTAAGGAAGGAACTAGAAGGAAGTTGCATCCTTGGTTTCATAGGTGAAGAAACTGAAGCCCAGAAATTTCAAAGTGACTTGTTCATGATTGCAGAGCTAATTTGTGGCTGGGATGGGAAGGAAACAATGAGCCTTTTGACTTCTGTAGGAAGGGTACCTTTTCCACCATCATGTACCTAAAACCAGACAGTTATCAAGACATTTTCAAAGAACACAAATAGTATGCATATTTTGAATAAACTCCTATTGTTCCTGAAAAGGATAAATACATGTTATCTGGAAACTAGTCTGGTTTCAAAACATCTATAGCAGAGTTGTTCCAGCAACTTCTTCAGGAACCTTTCCAATGGCTCAGTTTGTATTTATTCTGCTTCTCTAGGTCTATTTAACTTTGTATTTGTATTTAATGAGTATTTAGAAAGGTTTTGTTGTTGTTTTGTTGCAGTTTTTTTTTTTTTTTTTTTTTTTTTTTTTGGTGCTAGGGATTAAACCTAGGGCTTTGTGCATATGAGGCAAGCGCTCTACCAACTGAGCTACATCCCCAGCCCTTAAAAAGGTATCAGCTTTTCAGATACTGTTCTTTTTAAAAAATTTTATTTTATTTAGTTATACATGACAGTAGAAAGTATTTTGACACATCAAACATAGATGGAGTATAACTTCTCATTTTTGTGGTGGTGCATGGTGTGTAGTTACACTGGTCATGTATTCATATATGAACATAGGAAAGTTATCTGATTCATTCTACTATCTTTCCTATTCCATCTCCCTCCCTTCCATTTATTCATTCTCCTTTTGTCTAATCTGCTGAACTTCTTCTCTCCACCCTCCCTTATTGTGAGTTAGCATCCGCATATCAAAGAACATTCAGTCTTTGGTTTTCAGATACTGATTATTGAAAGTCAGTGTTCTAGCTAAATTTTGAGTAAACTCCTAAACTAACAATAGGAGTTTACTCAAAATATGCATACTATTTGTGTTCTTTGAAAATGTTTTATCTGCAAACTCATTAGTGAATGATGGGAGCAAGGCACTCTGCTTAGAAAAAATGGTGTCTTGTAGATTAATGGAGAGATGTATGGTACAGGCCCTCAGGGAGCTGATAGGCTGAGGAATTTACATGTGAATCACTGTAATGGAAGGAAATTGTAACTATGATAATAGAGTTAAGCACCAAAATCAAACAAACAAACAAAAACTGTTAAGGTGCTAGGATTGGTGGAAATTTGGAAAAACTTAAAGACTAATTAAATGACATATCAAATTTTAAATGGTACAGATGGGGTTAAGATCTTAAAGTAGCAATTATTAGGTAACTCCTCCAAATTTTCCCTGACCTTTGAGTGCTGACAGTTAAGTGAGCCAGTATGAATCTGAGCTGCATGTTTGTTTACTTTCCAGTTTGTTTATTTTATCTAATGAGACGGTAAACATCTGGAGTCATTTGCTGGGTTTCTTTCTCTTCTTCACCCTGGGAATATATGATATGACGTCTGTGTTACCTTCGGCAAGTGCATCCAGAGAAGATTTTGTAATTTGTTCTATTTGTCTTTTCTGCTTCCAGGTAAGTCACTTCACAAACACTGTTACTTGTGAAGAGAACTTTCATCAGGCAGGCTTATACATGTGGCTCACCACTTGCTTTGAAGAGCTCCCAAAATGGCAAATGGGTCAGCTTATTTTCTTTCATAAAATGAACACCAAAAAAGCCTGTTATTATCATGTATTTGTATGTTATGGGAGTATATTTGAAATTCACTGTTTCAAAGATTGAAAAAAAATTGTTTCTCTCCTCTTTATCATTTTAGACATCTCTGCTATAAGATTATGAATGTCTTATTGTACTCTTACTGTCAGATTGAGTGGATCACTAATGTCAACTCAAAACCTGTTTGGGAAAATTTCTTAACTTTTTCGTATTTGTAATATACCTGTGATTTTTCATACCTTTACTTTTCATTCTGCTTTTATTTTACTGTCTTGTTTTTCTGGTATTGGTCTTATGTTCTGTTGCTTTAATTTTAATTTCCTTTGATCCTTTTATACTTGCCTGGTTTCAGATACTTTCAGTTTCTGTTCCTCTCTGCCTCTCAGAGTAATTCCATTGCATTTGCATTTGTTTTCAAGGATTTATAAAAATGCCTTTAAAAATTACATTCAGTAGATTTTTTCAAACATATCATTTTAAAGCAGGAAACAAATATGGGCTATAGTCCTATTGGCATTTTAAATTTTTAAAAAATACAGAGAATACCAAAAAACATGAAAATTAAAAAAAAATCATCCCCATGGGGCTGGAGATGTGGCTCAGCGGTAGCGCGCTCGCCTGGCATGCGTGCGGCCCGGGTTCGATCCTCAGCACCACATACCAACAAAGATGTTGTGTCCGCCGAGAACTAGAAAATAAATATTAAAAATTCTCTCTCTCTCTCTCTCTCTCTCTCTCTCTCTCTCTCCTCTCTCACTCTCTCTTTAAAAAAAAAAAAAAATCTTAAAAAAAAAAAAATCATCCCCTTTCATCCTGACAAAAGCAGACAGAACTTTGTACAGTTAACCTGTTGCTGCTATTTGAGAGGTGAACCTGTAAGTCAACTGTCCGAATTTTTTATAGCATGTCATTATATTCCAGACTTCATCATCAGAAATACTCCCCCTTTTTTTCTAATTGCAGTTTCTAGAACAAATTTCTTTGAGGAAAAAAGTACTCATTATTTTTGTATGATTAAAAATCAATTTTTTAAAAAATATTTTTTAAATTATACTCTTTCTGAGGTTTAGTTTTTGTCCTGATTAGATTCAAAATACCTCTGGGGATCCATTTCCAGTTTCATAATGGAAATGAGTCAAATTCTTTATAGCTAACATTTTAAAATTTAAGTTAACATAATTAAGGTGCTCTTAATGATTATAAGTAAGTATAAAATGGTTTGTAATCTACAGTTAGTTGTATAAATATCATCTACTTTGAGAATCCCTTGTGTTTCCCTCTACTCCAGGCCTGTCCTTTATCCCTTCACCACCTTCCACACCTGATATTAGTTAAGAGAATACATATTAATTTCCATTTTGGCCCGAGAAAACAATATATTGTAAAACTATAAGGGTTAAATAACTGTAACAACTGCCCAAGAAAAGATAGACTCAAAGTATTATAGTAACTTGCCTAGGATTATTCAGATGGAAATCAGTAAAATCGTGTTCTAACTGCTACTGCATATATCTATTACATGGTGTACAACCTGCTTAAGAAAAATGAACACATCTTCCCTACAAGAAGAGCACTTTTTTTTTTAATTATAAAATTTTAATTAACTTGTTCACCCGAGTTTTTCGGATTCGTCGGATCAGCAGGCAGCACAGTAAACCATAAATCTGTTCATGAATATTGACTTACATTTAATTTTTAAAAGACATGACTTTTTTTTTTTTTTTCTCACCTCTATTCACTCTTTTTGCGCAGTGCTTTCTTCCCAACCAGATTTATAGAGTACATTTTATTTTGGAGAAGAGTGGAATCTGAGAATGCCTTTCCCCAAATTCAGTTCATTTATATTCAGTTCAACAAATATTTGCTGAATGCCTCCTTTATACTTCTAGGCCCTATACTAGGTAGTGGTGATGCAATGCTGAGCAGAGGACCAAAATGTTATAAGACCATGGCACTCATGTAGAAGGAGTGCAGAAAGAAAGTAAGGCAGGGCATTAAGCAGAATAAATGCTATGTAAAAGCCCAAAAGCGAGAGACAGTTTAGCACTTCCTGGGCTTGCAGATGTTAGTCTTTATGTTTGAATCCTGGAAGAACCAAAAAAGGTAAGGGTAGGAAAGATGTGCAGGAAGAAGCCAGATCATGAGGTACTTTGTTATCAAGCCAATGAGCTTAGATGTACTGCCCCCACTGTCAGTGGCCTTGTTCCCATGGTTATTTCTGTAATCTCCCACCTCAGCCTATCTAGTCCTCATCTTGTAAGGGGGCACTTAAAATCTTCAATAGTATTATTGAACACTATAATTGTATGCCTTTGGTATCCCATAGAAACTTTCTGTGATAACTGAAACATACCCACTTTGCCAATTTTTTTTTCATTTTTAAAGGAACTCTTAACAATAACATATTCCTTTTAAAATAGGGCACATTAAACATCGGCTAACTTTTTAAAAACTTGTGATATCTATTAACATTACTTCCCTCCCTCTTTGATGCATAGTTTTCCTCTTTAACTTTCTTTGCGACAATTGAATGAGCTTTATTATTGTTTCTTATTTTTCCTATATGTATATATTTACATAGAAATTCAAGCAAACAAAAAAGCCTGTGGAAGAAAGTAAAAGTCACACTTGACATTTTGGTTAAAATTCATCCATACATTTGTGTATGCATTTCTACTTGACAGCTACCTACTGCTTGCTCATCTACATGTCTACCTAATTCCATGCCTAGATTATCTCTGCTTCCTGATTTGTATCCAATTCTTGTATCATTCTACACTATGACAATGAGATTTTTCCCTATCAATGAGAATACACACCACAAGCCTAATCTTAGAAAACTATCAACCTTTAAAGTTATGTTTAATTGGGATAGTAAACTCTGCTTGGTAACTTAGTAGCCAAAAACCATAGACCAGTAAGGATTTTAGACAGTAGATGAAGAAATGAAATTGTGACTAAGTATAATGTTTATTGTCCCATTTTCTGCATACACACCCCCATTGACTTAGTATAGGCTCTTTTGTTATTGCTCTCTGAGGTAACCTCTCCCCTTTGCCTCTCTAATCTACACCATGTAAGAGGGGACATATAAAATCTTCTAAAGTATCACCTGTTCCATAATTTTGAAGTTGAAACTCCTTGATGTGTAGGACTTGTCATAATCATGAATGAATAAAGACAGGACATTCTTTAATGGTTCTATATTTTTCATTATGTCATTTTTTTTTTGTGGACCCCCAATAAACCTGTGCATGTCTTCTTGTATGTTCCTGATGAGTATCAGCTGAACTCTAGCTTCTACAGGGGTGATAGTTCTTCTGTAATTCACCTTTCCTCCCTCTTGTACCACCCCACAATGCACAGATACACTCACAAATACCCTCC
Source organism: Urocitellus parryii (assembly GCF_045843805.1). NCBI lineage: Eukaryota > Metazoa > Chordata > Mammalia > Rodentia > Sciuridae > Urocitellus > Urocitellus parryii. The sequence goes on from NC_135540.1 coordinate 82,824,792, forward strand.
TCAATTTTCTAATTATGGTTTGCTGACTTTTCCTATATAACTTCTTATAGCACTACTTCTTTACTTGTTTCTAAAAAATCTTTTCAAGAATAGAGGTTTTATCTTTATAATCATCAAGCCATGATTTATTATATTTGGGGACAATAAAGCCATGTTTACCTTAGAATTTAAAAGTAAACTTTATACAGTGCATCTTTTATGCCCATGAAGTTTTAAGTAAAAAAAAAAAAAAAAAAAAAAAAGCAAGTTGCAGAACAGATCATATAGTGTGAGTCCATTTGATTAATTTTTAAAAGTGTATATTTTGTATTTGCAGGCTTTTTTCCCTTTTGGGGGATGGGGAAAGTAGTTGTTGGGTATTGACCTAAGGACCTTGAGCATGCTAGGCAAGTGCTTTAAAACTGAGCTACATCCCTAGGCTGCAGACTTCTATTCACAGTTTTTGGGCATATATATTGAAAATAAGTGGAAGGATATATAACAAATGTTATCAGTGGCTACCTTTGGGGAATAAATTGAGTGGGAAGGGCTTATATTTTTTACATTGTACAGTTCTATATTCTTTGATTTTCTTAAGGACACATATTGCTTCTTTAAACTCATTCTTTAAACTTATTCATAGAACAAAATACCCTCATGTGATTTTTTAAAAACATTTGTATTGTGTAATTTCCCTACTTCTGTTTATAATTGTTATATAAAAAGTTGTTCATAATTTTTATATAAAATAGCTATCATTTTAAATTTCCTTTTTTGTGATTCTTATCCCCATTTTACACATGAGGGAATTGGGGTTTAGAGAAAAGACATGTCTTGCCCTACTGTAAGCACAGAGCTAGAATCCAAGGCAAGATGTATTTGACTTGAAAGCCTACACTGTCTTAAAAGCCTGCACTTTGGGGAGGGGGCGAGGGTACAAGGGATTGAACCCAGGGGTGTGTTACCACTGAGCTACAGAGCTACATATCAAGCTCCTTTTATTTTTTATTTTGAGACAGGGTTTCACTAAATTGCTTAGGGCCTTGCTAAGTTGATAAAGCTGAAAGCCTGTATCCTTAACCAATTCCCTGAATATCATGCATGAATTACTTTAGTTTATTTTTGTTTCATTTTGTTAAGATTTCTTTTTATTTTCCATAGGTCTGTATGCTTTGCTCTGTGGGATATCATCTTTTTTCTTGTCATCGGTCAGAAAAAACCTGTCGAAGATGGATGGCATTAGATTATGCAGGAATTTCTATTGGAATACTGGGCTGCTATGTCTCAGGAGTATTTTATGCATTTTATTGTAATAATGTAAGTAGCTTAAAACATTTCACATTCTACTTTTCATGTAGGTCTCAGGTTTTCTTGCAGTGGTTCCTTTGAATTTCTGAATAAGTAACTACTTACAGAATAAACAGAAGAGTCTTGTGTAGGCATAAACTTATTTTTCAAAAGGCACCTGTGGTCTCTAACATCTATTACTAGTTCCACACTTATTTCACTCCTTTTCCACTGGAAAATATATATATTTGAAGTTATCTCTGAAGCTTACTGTAGACATTGAATTATTAATTATATTCATATGGGTATATGGTTACTTATATATGCACATTGCATATCTTTAATTTTTGTGTTTATAGAATTGAAGTTAAATGAAGTTAGCTTTTGATAAAATAATGAAGTTGGTTTCCACTTTCCATTTCCCTTCATACTTTATTTCTCATTCACTGAAAAAAAGAAAAGATATATCTGTGCATGTCTTGATGCATGTTCTTCTATAATAAATATGTTTTCCTTTCTCAGTCCTCTATTGCATAGTAGACCTAAAAACAGACCCCATGTGTTGTGAGGGTCTTTAACAACTATAAGATATGTCTGTTCCAAGTTCTGGATCAACTCTGCTTTCTGTCCCTAAGGTCCTAAAACTCAGTTTTGTCTTATGCAAAGCAATATTTGCAAAACTGTTCAGATAGTATAGCACCTATCCTAAAAATGTTGCCAAGTCAAACTTTAAAAGAATATAACCTCTAACCCATCACCTGCCCAAAGGCAAACTGAGCCATGAGCTCACCACATCTCAAACTCTCCCATTCAGAAAGTCCCCACTGACTCTACTCTTTTTCTTTCTTGTTCCTATCATATTCTTTGATTTTTTTTTCTTTTGTCCTTTTTGTTACCTGCTTTTCAGCAGAAGATTACACTTCTCCCTTAAGAGCAATATGTTTACAGGGTAGTTTTAGTCCTTTTCACAAGGAATAGAGACTGGCCTTCCCAAGGCACCCTCCACACATGGTGCTCTAAGCTGTGGCTTATTGAGAAAGATTGGCTGCAGGACAGAATTCCTCTTACTTTTTGGGATTCTTAAATCTGTATGATGGCAGAGCAAACTATCAACATATTTAGTATATAAAACTAGTAAAGGGAAAAGTCATATATTAGGTTTGAATAAAAGAGCATTAATAATTGCATCCATTTAAACACATTTAAACATGAGCCACAGGCTAGGAATGTAGCTCAATGCACAAATCTCCCTGGGTTTGATCCCCAGCACCAAATAAAATAAAATAAAATAAAAAATCTTTAAATGTGAGCTTTTTGTTTTTTAGGCCTAATGACTTTGGGAGATAAGCATATAATTAAATATATATTCAATTAACCTTGCAAATTGATTTTAGTAGTAAACTCTGTTCATATCTGCCCAGTTTTCATAACTTAAATCATTTTGCATGAAACTGCATACCTTAAAAGAGAGGAAGCATGCTGATAACTAAAATGCATCATTTTAATTGTTTGCTTATCTCATTCTATATTTCTCTGAAACTATTTTCTATTGACTTCCTAAACATTAAAGTGGGACACATCAGAAAAGCTAGAAAAAGGGCTGGGGATGTGGCTCAAGTGGTAGCGCGCTCGCCTGGCATGCGTGCGGCCCGGGTTCGATCCTCAGCACCACATACAAAGATGTTGTGTCCGCCGAGAACTAAAAGATAAATATTAAAAAAATTCTCTCTCTCACTCTCTCTTTAAAAAAAAAAAGAAAAGAAAAAAAGAAAAGCTAAAAAAGAGAGCTATAGAGCTAACACAGTCCATGATCATATAAAGGAAAAATTGCTTCTTTCTGGTTTCTTATCGTTTCCAAATACTCAGTTGCTTTAGTGGCTCTTTACCTTTTAAGGAACACAGGCTGCTTTCAGAATGAGACAGAAAATTATGGACCATCAATCCAGGAGAAGGTGTATTTGGGTACACATCTAAAGAAACAATCCAAAATTGTGAATCAGGAGGTGTATAACCCTACAGAGATCCCTGGAGCCAAGTTAAGAACTCACATCCTATATGATGCTAGCTTTTTGAGTTTCATTTCCAGCTTTCAATGTTCACTTAAATACTTAAATATCCCATAAACCTTTCAAACTTAATGTATTTTAAAGTGAACCTATTTTCATGTTCCTCATCATATATGCCCCAAACCTGGAACATCTTTGTTCATTTCCTTTATCAATGGAAGCCACTGTTGGCCTTTCAGGATAGAAAGAGTGGAGCCTTCCACGGCTGCTCTCTCACATATCCAGTTAGCCATTAAGACCTTAAGTGTATTTCAGAAATGCTTCCTCAGCCTGGTGCTCGCATCTTCATTCTTTAACAGAATTCATTTCTTTTTGAATAAACCTCTAATGTCTGTTTAGAAGGCTCCCTATCATTTCTTTGTTTTCTACACTCATGTCATTTGAAAAAATGACCCTGTCATCCCATTCTTAAAGAACTCTGCTATTCCTGAATGACATGGTAAAGCCCAAAATCTGTAGCCTGACTTTGCTGCCTTTCAGCCTCCTCCAAATTTCCCTGCTGCACTTGCTGCTCCTTTTCTTTGAGAGCTGCTCCTTCCCACATAATATTAGTTTAGATGTTGCCTCCATTGTGAAGCATTTTTATCCCAGGTAACATTGTTCTCTCTTCAGTGGTTTTACAACTTTGTTTGAAACTCAGTTATAATATTTATTATTGAATTATGATCATTTGTTTACATTTGCCCCTCCCAGAGTCTATGTGCTCATCCACTGGGAGAGTCTGTGTCATAGTCTGCTACATTTCTATAGGACTTCTAACCATGCCTAGCATGGTAATAGGTACTCAGGAAATGTTTTTGTAGGAATAAATGCAGTCTCAGTAGCTCACTTGAGAATTTGATTTGTCATCCTATGAAACTTAATAGTTGTTTGGTATATGAATTTTTTTTAAGAAAGATAAATAATCCTGTTTGGAATTGAAAGTACCAAGTAGTTTGGAATGTGTTAAGTATAAGCCAAAATTACTCTTTGCCTTCACTATTGTTAATAGCAGAATTAAAATTTGATTTTGTTTCATTTCAGTACTGGCGTCAAGTATACTTGATCACAGTGCTTGCCATGATCCTGGCAGTGTTCTTTGCTCAGATTCATCCCAATTACCTCACACAGCAATGGCAGAGGCTCCGTTCTATCATCTTTTGTTCTGTTTCGGGATATGGAGTAATCCCTACTCTTCACTGGGTTTGGCTCAATGGAGGAATTGGAGCTCCTATTGTACAGGTACGTTAAGTGTCATCAGTATTTGTCCTCATTTTTTTAATTTTCAATTTTATTTTGGGGAAAGTAATATAATCAGTAGTGGGTGAGTTTGTGTCATTTGAGAGCATATTTTTAATTATATGCTGACACCATAATTTTCACTGCTATATAAATAAGCATACCATTCAAAAGCATATGTAAAGTCTAATTAGTATTTTTTTTCCTGAATGTCTATGAAGTAACACATTCTTATTTCTCTTTCTCTTACCTTTAATGTGTAAAATATCCAAGTCCTTATCTGTGGAGGACTTCAAAGTTTCTAGCTTTGTCTGCTGGATCAGTGATAATGCCAGTGGTAACCAAAGTATAGAAGCAGGAACACTTGATATTTTTGGTGGGGAAAAGAGGAGTTAGAAAGGATTTTTTTGTTGTTGAACCTGTTGAATTTGAGGTATTTATAGGATATGAAGGTAGACACAGGGTCTGGAATTTAGGCCAAGTTTGAGACTAGGGATAAAGATTTGGAAATTATCATCGTATTGGTTGCTGGAGTCAAAGAAGGATATTCAACTCACCAAGGGCAATATTTTGCAAAATAAAAGAAGAGCTATTGATATCAGGTATTATAGAATATAGTTAATATGCATTAGAAAGAACCTCAGTGAAGACTCAACATTCTTGAGATTATGATTAGAAATAAGACTTATATTCTTAGAGATACATATAAAAATGCCAAGTATGTGCTACAGAATAAAACCGAAATTTTCTTACATGAGCACATATACCAAGAAAGCTGGCAGAATGCTGGGAACAGTAGTGGACACCTACAATCCCAGCCAGCTGGAAGTGGGGATGAGGCAGGAGGATCACAAGTTAAAGGCCAACCTTACAACTTAGTGAAATCCTCAGCAATGTAACAAGACCCTGTCTCAAAATTAAAAAAATAAAAATAAAAAAGATATAACTCAGTGTTAAAGTACTGCTGGATTCAATCCCCAGTACCAAAAGGAAAAAAAAGAAAAAAGAAAATGAAGCTGGCAGAAATCATGTATATTTTTTGCATTGAGGCCTTTAGTCTGGAATGTGGGATTTTAAAAGCAGGCTTTTTTCAAAAGAATCCATTATTAGTAAGGATCATGCATTAATAGAAGAGGAAAAACTATTATTAGTAGGCTTACATTCACTTACATGAAGTTGGCAACAGTATGGTAGGAAGCACTTAGATATACACTGAAAACAAAGAATATTCTATGACAGTAAATAAGTGATTTAATCTGGTTCATTTGAGGACAAGGGTGATGCTTTCTTCATAAGATTAGGAAACTGTAAGAACAGTGAGATAGTAATGATGAAGGATATAAATGATCCTCTCTGTGGGAAAACATTTTCTGAGAGTTTTGATACCTTAAAAATAAGAAAATAGAATAGGAAGCTGCCACTGTAAATTTAGTTCCAACAAATGGATAACTTTTGTTAATATAGAAGTAATTAAAATTTGGATGTGGTGAACACATCCTTTTAAGCTTATAATAATAATAAAAAAACAAGACCTATTAATTCAATGGATATTAAAGAAATGTAGGAAAAAATGAGAAATTTTTTCATGTTTAAAAGTTTAAAATTGAAATATGAAATAGGAAGACAATGGTTATTAAAGATGAATTCTAATATGATCATGGATCATTCCAGTGAGAGAACAAAGGGAAACTTTCAGAAAATTCTCTAATAAGCCTTAATATTTAAAAACTGTAGAGGTTGTTACAAAAGGTGAAAAGTTCCAGAAGGGATAATCCTAAGAGGTGGGGTGAAGTTGTATTTTCTAGAAAGTCTTGAGAAATCTAAGGTTAGTTAATCTGAGGAATCTGGTAATTCTCATGTATGTATTTGAATTAGGAAGAGAGATAACTTGTTTTTATTCCTCAAATGGATTTTTGGTAACTTTGTTTTATAATCAGAATTAAGAACAATATGTATAAGTTATAGCTGGCTATTTTCTCAAGGCCAGGAAAACTTATTTTTATATTTGTTCTTTTTAGCAATATATGACAGTAGAATGTATTTTGATATATTATGCATGCATGGAGTTTAACTTATTCTAATTAGGATCCCATTATTGTGGTTATACATAATGTGGAGTTACAGTGGTCTTGTATTCACATATGAACATAGCAAAGTTATGTTGGATTCATTCTACTGTCAATCCTATTCCCATACTGTCTCCTGCCCTTAATTTCCCTAATTCAATGACTTCTATTCTCCCCCCACATTATTGTGTGTTAACCTTCTGCATATCAGAGAGAACAATGGGCCTTTGGTTTGGGGGGATTGGTTTATTTCACTTAGTGTAATAGTCTCCATTTCCATCCATTCACTAGCAAATGCCATAATTTCATTCTTCTTTATGGCTGAGTAAAATTCCCTTGGGTATATATACCACATTTTCTTTATCTGTTCATCTGCTGAAGGGCACCTAGGTGGTTTCATAGCTTAGCTATTGTGAATTGAGCTGCTATAAACATTGATGTTGCTGCATCACTGTAGTGTGCTGATTTTAAGTCCTTTGGGGTATATGCCAAAGAGTGGGATAACTGGGTCAAATGGTGGTTCCATTCCAAGTTTTCTGAGGAGTCTCCATACTGCTTTCCAGAGTAGTTGCACCAGTTTGCAATCCCACCAGCAATGTATGAGTGAACCTTTCCTTCCACATCCTCACCTACATTTATTGTTATTTGTTTTCTTGATAATTGCCATTGTGCCTGGAGATGAAATCTCAGTTTAGTTTTAATTTGCATTTCTCTAATTGCTAGAGAAGAATGTTGAACATTTCTTCTTCTTTTTTTTTTTTTTTTTGATCATTTGTATTTATTTTTCTGTGAAGTGCCTGCTTAATTTCTTTGCCCACTTATTGATTGGATCATTTGGTTTTTTTTTTTTGTTGTTGTTGTTGTTGTTGTTTGTTTTGGTGTTAAGTTTTTGGAGTTTTTTATATATCTTTGAGATTAATGTTCTATTTGAGGGGCAGGTAGCAAAGCTTCTCTCCCATTCTGTAGGCTCTGTCTTCATGGTTTTGATTGTTTTCTTTGCGTGAAGAAACTTTTTAGTTTGATACAATTCCATTTATTGATTCTTGGTTTTACTTCTTGCACTTTAGGAGTCTTGTTGAAGAATTCAGTTCCTAAGCCAAAATGATGGAGAGTTGGGCCTACATTTCCTTCTCGTAGGTACAGGGTCTCTGGTCTAATGCCTAGATCCTTGATCCATATTGAGTTGAGTTTTGTGCAGGGTGAGCTAAGGGTTCAGTTTCATTTTGCTACATATGGATTTCCAGTTTTCCCAGCACTATCTGTTGAAGAGGCTCTTTTTTTCTCTAATGTGTGTTTATGTGCCTTTGTCTAGCATGAGATAATATTTTTGTGGGTTTATCTCTGTGTCTTCTATTCTGTTCCATTGGGCTTCATGTCTGTTTTGGCAATACTATGCTGTTTTTGTTACTATAGCTCTATAGTATAATTTTAGATCTGGTATTATGGTACATCCTGCTTCATTTTCTCAGTAAGGATTGCTTTGGCTACTCTGGGCCTCTAGTTTTTCCAAATGAATTTTGTGACTGCTCTTTCTATTTCTATGAAGAACATTATTGGAATTTTAATAGGGATTGCATTATATCAGTATAGCACTTTTGATATGGCCATTTTGACAATATTAATTCTGCTTATCAAAGAACATGGGAGAGCTGTTTATCTTCTAAGGTCTTCTTCAATTTCTTTCTTTAATATTCTGTACTTTTCATTGTAGAGGTCTCTCATTTCTTTTGTTAGATTGAATTCCAAGTATTTTTTTTTTTTTGAGCTGTTGTGAATGGGATGGTTTTCCTTATTTCTCTTTCAGCTAATTCATCATTGGTGATTAGTAAGGCAATTGATTTGTCAGTGTTAATTATATATCCTGCTTTTTTGCCATATTCATTTATGAGTTCTGGAAATTTTCTGGTGGAGTTTTTATTTTTTTTGGGGGGGGGGTCTTTTAAATACAGAATCATGTCATCAGCAGATAGGGATAGTTTGAACTCTTCTTTCCCTATTTGTATCCCTTTAATTTCTTCCTTTTGCCTAATTGCTGTGGCTAGAGTTTCAAGGACTGTGCTGAATAGAATTGGTGAAAGAGGACAGCCTGTCTTGTTCCAGTTCTTAGAGGAATGCTTTCAATTTTTCTCCAGGAAAACTTTTCTAATAGAGCATGAGCAGTAAGATAGAGTGCTTGATATCCAAGAGAACCATTTTTTTTTTCTGTGATATTGGAAGATTTTTGTCTTAGACCAAGCTGTGTAGATCATTTCTGATTATAAGTCACTAGTCAGTAGTCTCTTGGTTTACTCATTTGATAATGAGTAAGCCAAGAGACTACTCCATTCCCGTATGTATCCAACCCAGATGCATACATTGTAGAGAATTCAGACACACTAGGACCTTCAGCAGCATAAAGCCCTCACTCTTTTAGTAGCCTAACCTTTAGGGCATCCACTGTGCTCCATTTCTGTGGACTTCTTCCTGAAGAATGAAAATCAGGCTTATTATTGGAGATTTATCTATACAACAATTCAGATTGAACAGTCTTAAATTCTACCATCATATTCATAATAAATTGAGACTTCAGTAAAGTAGAAATATCTGTGAAAAAAAAAAACATGTTTTACTTTTCAGGATTTTGCACCTCGCGTAATTGTGATGTATGTGATTGCTCTTCTTGCTTTCCTATTCTACATCTCCAAAGTTCCAGAGCGGTACTTTCCAGGTGGGTGTTCTTTCACAGAGGTTTTGCAGCTTTATTCTTAAGTATAAGCTTTCAGTAAATGCTTCACAGAATCAAAACTGAGATTTATTTTTCAGCATTTTTGATTATAGAGTAATTCTTCTATTCCTTAATGTTATGTAAAGCCCTACCTTTCAAAGGGCTTTCACATGCTCTTTCTCAGAGTATGAGTTGAATCCAATAAGTGGTGAGGGTCATAAAACAATAGTCCCCCCTTATCTGTGATTTTACTTTCTGCTTCCTGTTACCCAGAGCTAAGAAGAATAATAAAATTGATGAGTCTGTTTGTCCCCAAGATAGTTAGTTATAAGCCAGTCACTTAAGAAAAGGATAGTTTTCTACATTCTTCAGTCCAAAGAAAACTATTTCTGATGGAAAATAACAGAGAGGACACTAGGTGGAGTGATTATTCTCCAAAATATGTATTTGTTTTGACACTCTATCTCTGGAGTCAGATTGCCTGGAAATACTATATCAGCTGCATGAGCTAAATAACTTAAACTTTTACAGCTCTAGTTTCTTTATATGAAACACAGGGATAATACTTATTTGGGGTTATTGTCAGGATTAGATGAGAAAATGAACATAAAACAGCACAGTTCCTAACATGTCGTAAGCCCTCAATAAATGCTAGCAATTAGTATAATGATATCACTCAACTTGGTCTTCAAAGTGAGATATGTAGTTTAATGAAAGGCAAAATGATGCAAATCCAGGTAAGCCTTAGCTTGACTCAAGAACAACTTTTATATAGTACATAAAACAGTGTTTTATTTTTCTTTTTTAATTTGGAAGACAGAAGACAAGGATTTGTTTAAATCCAAACTGCAAACTCAATGCTCCTTCTTCCTAGGTTAGGAATCTCTTCCACAGTGAATTAAAGACGGGAAGGAGAAAATATGAAAAACCCTGGAATAGAGAATGAATCCACCACAGATTCTCAGGCATTCCTCTGTACTTGATTTTTCACCCTGAGGTTTGAATAGGAATGGGAATACTAAGAGCCTGAGTGTGTACACATCAGGCTGTGGGAACATTACTAGGATATGCTCCTGAATTGAAGATCAACTATCTTCCAAGCAGGGCCAGAATTTTCCTCAGAAAACAGATTCTGGTAAAATACATTTTTTTAATAACTTTGTTAATGATTCTTTTAAAAATTCTGTTCCTGATCACAGACAAGTAGAAGATCGAGCTATAAATTTTTTTACAGTATGTGATTGTGGCTATAGTGTTTTTAGACCTTAAAATATCAATGTCCAGGTTTTAGAATTGTCTAATATAGAAAACCTACAAAAGATCAAATGTTCTGTAACTTAACTTTTATCCAAAATGAGCTTGATATAAAATGTGCCCCTTGAAGTTGAATGTGTAGTTTAGTGCAGGTACATGAAAGCAGTAGAGATATGGAGACCATAAACACTATAGGCTTTACAGGTGAAAGTGATAGTCTCAGGGATAAGTACCTTCTTTCATGTATGAGAGAACTGTGAGGAAGTGTAGCTGGTGAATAATGGGATATTAAAAAAAAAATTAAGCCTAAAAATTTAAATTCAGCTCACATTAAATTTTTTAAATACATAAACACCACAGTGGTATTTGATGGACCCAAGGATGTCCAAGGTGTCATGAATGGAATTGAATAGATCCCTTGTACTGTTGTTTACTATTACAAGATAACCAGTTTTCTTTTCAAATTCCCTGTATTTGCTTTTTGTTTGTTTGTTTCTTTCTTTCTTTCTTTGGTACTGGGGATTGAACCCAGGGGTACTTTACCATTGAGTCACATCCCCAGCCATTTTTACTTTTTATTTTGAGTCAGGTTCTCACTAAGTTGCTTGGACTGAATTTGGTTTTTAAAACTGAGTCTGTTTTAAAAGAAGCTTCTTTAGGAGTCAAGAAGTTGGTGCCCTACCCCACCCCCCCAAAAAAAAGAAAGAAAAGAAAAGCCAAGAACCTATATAGAAAGAATCCGGTTGACTTACACTTTAATATTAATGTTCTGCACTAATTGTTATTCTTGGTAAGACAAAAATAAGAAGAGGTTGGAGAATAGTTACATTACAGGACCGTAGACTCATTAAGAGAAAGTTTACACTTGTTTTTATAGCTGTTCTTCTGTTTTCTTCTTCTGCTTTCCACATTTTAATTATTAATCTCCATGGAATTTAATATTTAGCCATAAAGAGAAATTAAATTGTTTTTGAAATTGTATGTGAACTAATCAACCTTAGTTAATTAACCCATTACTACCACAGAATTTTGCACATTATTCCATTAGAGTATTAAGATTCGGGACTGAGGTTTCTCCTTGAATACATGCATAAAATAAAGAGGTGCTTCTAGCAGGTTCATATCTAAACACAACAGTGCATTTCCTAGCAGGTTCATATCTAAACACAACAGTGCATTTCCTAGCAGGTTCATATCTAAACACAACAGTGCATTTCCTACTTACAGATTCATACCTAAATTACTCGCTGATTTGTAACCCTCATTTCTTCAGTTTTTTTTTTTTTCCCCATTACACCAGATAGGAATTGAGACATGGGAGGCAAAAGGTCAAATTCCTGAAAATTACAAGTTAGATTTTTAAAAATACATTGTGAATATCATTTCTAAAAATTACTTGTGTTCTTGATAAAACCTTAAAATTAGACCCAAATATGTGTTCATCCTTAAAAAAAAAAAAAAAAAAAACTTGGATCTCCAGGCACTGAGGCTAACAAAAATGTTCTGCTGCTAAGCCATATTTCCAAGCCTGAAGATTAGAAAATTCTTTTTTTTTTTAATATTTTTTTAGTTGTCAGTTATTTATTTTTATGTGGTACTGAGAATCAAACCCAGTGCCTCACACATGCTAGGCAAGCACTCTACCACTGAGCCACAACCCAGCCCCAGAAACTTATTTTCTTTTAATATCAAAATAGTACAATCAGTATTAATTTCTTTCTGCCTTCCTTCTAGGACAACTAAACTACCTCGGATCTAGCCACCAAATATGGCATATCCTTGCAGTAGTGATGTTATATTGGTGGCATCAGTCAACAGTATATGTCATGCAGTACAGACATAGCAAGCCTTGTCCTGACTATGTTTCACATTTGTGAAGAATTCAGGTATGGCCACCTGGTGAATTCAGTTGTTAAGCAATATAAAATGGGGACTTGTATACCCCACTATTTCTAAGGTTCCCTTTCATCTTTTTCTTCTTGTTTAAGGTATCATGGGTAATGCTTTATAAAAATGGAAAAATATACCTAGGGATCTGTAGTAATAACTGCTTTGTAGACCCTTAAAACTACTAATTTGCTGCTTATATAGAAAATGAGAATTAGTTGGCGATCATAACAAATAATCTGAATGGTAACAATGAATGTGAAACTATTGTAGAAATAGGATTCAGTTTACTTGACACCAGCTTAATTTCCTTAGGAAGGGCTCATCTCCATTTGAAATGGAGTCATCCTGTGTGATTACTTTAATAGAAGATATTTTCGTTAAATCATCAAATTTAAGTGCCTAATCAAGGTGAGGTTTGTTACAGCCTATGTTTAATACAAGCTAAGATAGTGATTTTGAGTAATCATAGCCTTTAAATACATGGTTTGTGAAAATCTGGCACTTAAAATATTATTTCCTTTAGCCACAGGTTCTCTCCTTAGAAACATTAGGAATTTTCAGTTCATCAGAACAAGAATTCTTCTTTAGGGGAGGTATTAAGAAGAGGAAATGAACATGCAATGTTACTTTTTATCAGAGAAGAATCACATTAGAAACTAAGGACATGATTAAGCAACAAATGCCATGATCTAATAATCAAATCATTACTCAAGCCTTTTAATTCCAGAGTTTATTTAATTCCATATCATAATTGAATTCTTGCGAGTGGATTATAGAAGATTTTGATCCCAAAATTCTAAAAGAAATTTGATGATGAGGACTTCCAGCTATATGGGTGCTACTTTCAAGGCCATAAGATTTACATGGCCCTGATTTGACCCTGAACTGAACCTTAAGCCTTAGAATAAAGTCATGCTGATGCCCCACTTGATGAGGACTGTGCGTTAGTCTTCAGCTTATGTGTAAGTTAACATTGCATTGATAAAATGTTTATATTCACCATCTAAAATTTGGACTAGAAGCTGGATGCAGCAGTGCATGTCTGTAATCCCAACAACTCGAGAGAGAGGCTGACACAGGTGGATCACAAGTTTGAGACCAACCTAAGCAATTTAGCAAGGTCCTAAGCAACTTAGTGAGACCCCTGTATCAAAATAAAAAGAACAGGGGATATAGATATAGCTCACTGGTAGAGTGCCCCTGGGTTCAATCCCCAATACCAAAAAAATTAAAAATGAATACAATTTGGACTTGAAGCATTAAATTTATCAGTTTATACTTTAAAAAATAGTTTTACTGATACAGTCGTTGCCATTCGTTCATTGATCATTTCATATGCATAAATTAAATCTCTTAAAGCAGACATTCATAAAAAATTGTTGTTAGACTATAAATTATTACCAACATTTCTTAATGAGTTGACAAACTGTTTTTGCTATGTTTTCAAGATAGAACTGACTGGATATCTAAAAAAATGTTCATTGATGTTGAATCTTATTCCCAATATGCCTTTTGTACATTCAGTATTAGAAAAGTTACTTTAATGTGCCTCAGTTTATCCATCTGTAAAATGTTGTTCCTTTCCAGTGTAGTGAGTTTGGAATATACATTTTCCATGTTGGTATTTCAGCAAGGAGAATTTTCTTCTAGTGGGCCCAGTAAGGGCATGCTATATCATACTCATTATTATGGTGGAATGCTATTTTGAAAATGGCTATAGTATCTCATAGACCACAGTGTGATTTATATACTAAGTAATAGGAGATTTTGGTGTAAATAGGACATATTTCCCCTAAAACATCCTTTATTGGCTTACATAATACTACTGCTTCTAAATTGACATTTCATCCAAATGAAGTACCCTAAGTGTAGTTATCATCAAGTTAAAAACGAGGGGAAAGTCCAGTTATTTTAGGTGTGGAATCATTTTTTTCCAATAATATTCTAAAAAATAGCCTTTTAAGTTTAATTTTTAAAATAGTTCCCATCTAACATAGTGTATGAAGTATGTAATACTTGCCACCCAAATTAATACATTAAAAAAGAGCATATCTTGTTTTTAAATGATTATTTCTTTGAATTTAAAGGGCATACAGGTCTATAGGAAGAATTATTCCTTATTAATACTTAAGTGTTTTCTGAAAGTGTTAAATATTGTAAGAAAGCTATCCTCTGATTTTTATCTTTACTATGATGTATTTATTGTAAAGGAATATTCACATGAATGTGGGTTGCTGTCAACTATAAATACTTATGTATGTCAGCATTTACTGACCACCTACTATGTGCACAGTACTACTGGTAAAATGTTTTAAGACACTGTTAACATTAAAGAATATTTAAAAGTTGCCTAGAAATCTGAGCCTTGTAATAATGTATATATGTTATTTTTTGTTATTAGTTAATTAAAAGTATAATTTCCAGCTACAATACTAAAAAAGACTACTTTTAATTTTTACCTATGTGTAAATTATAAAAGCTCTTTATCTAGACTTTACAAGTATATTTTAAAATTATTTTTAGCTTTTTTTTTTAAGTTACCATAGCAATTTTTATAGTTTAGTTAACTCATTTAAGAAAGTTATCTTTCTCTATAAAGCCATTTTCAAATAGCAAGATAGTGCCGGTTTATTTTTGTTTATTACTCTGAGTGCAATTTCGTAAGCTGCATGGTAAAATATGTATTATGTAAATAAACTGGGTTTACTAAATATATTAAGTGCTGCTTGTCATTCTTTTTAATACATAACAGCTTTAAAAATCATATTTTAGAATCAGGAATGAAGAATCAGGGAATATCTTGTCACATCACATGGCATCCCACCTGGACAGAGTGTACGATTTGAAGATTGTGATTGACTGGCATAAAGCTGTACAGCTCTCCATTTGGCAGGTACCTACTAGAGATATACTTTGCCCTGTACTAACCGTCAAGGGGCAAAGCTTGCATTTCTACATTCCTGCCAGTTGCTGAATACGTCCCTATCCACCCCAAATCATCATTCTTAGTTAATTCCATTCCTGCCAAAGAAGTGTGTAAAGAATCAGCTCAGCTATTAGAAGAGAGGCAGAAGTATCTTTTATCTGCATTATCACAATAATCATGTTTATACTGAAGAGAGGTATAGATGTTCTTGAGTACTGAGCTCCCCTGAAATTTGATACCATACTTCTGTACAGTAGTAAGGTAATGATCAAGAATTGAAACTACCTTAAAAGAACACTTTTTGAAGGGAGATAGAAATAGTATGGCCCACTTATGAAAAGTGAATCTTTGTATACTCACATGCCTGAAACGAACAGCCACAAAAGCCTTCATCTTGCTCTACAAATGTAGGATTAAACACTACCTAGCATGCATGTGCTCTCAGTTGTGCCAGCCATGTTTTTAACATGTAACAAATACAATTTCAAGAGTTCAAACTTTTAATATGAGAATATTAACTACATATGAAGCTTAAGCTCGGCTTCCTGAAAAAGGAATTATTCAAACCAAACAGTTCAAGTTGCACCATAAGGGGTTAACTATAACAATTTGAACAGTGATACATACAAACTTTTTAATATAAGTTTCTCTTCATTTGTTATACTATGGTGTTTTGCATTATTAAGAAGATACAAAAGCCCATTTTTTCCCCACATAACTTGAAATGAATGTTACTACTTCAAAAAAAAAAAAAGTACAAAGTAAGATGAATCTTGTTTTTGGTTGAGAAACTTGTCATAAGCCACCAATCTAGACTCCAATTTGGGGGATATTATATTATAATACCCCAGCCTTGACACCAAGCTTTAGTTCATCAACCCCATGTTTTCCTCATTAATGTTCCAAAACTGCTTTTCTGACATAGTCAAAGACCAAAATATTCAAAAGACTTTTAACAATTATATATGTTAGCAGACTTTTAATAGTTTTTTTAAAAGTAGAAATAATGTAAAAACTATGCCAAACAAGTTATCCTAAAGGTATTTTCAAGGTCTCATGTTTCTGCCGTATCATCATCAGTATAAGTGTCAGTAAGTGATTAAAATAATGGTGCTATATTCTTTTTATTGTAAAAAATTTAGGTCAAATGTATTTTCTTACTTAAATCCTAAAGGCTCCTTAAAAACAGTCTTATTTTTATATTATTTTGCTGGTACACAATAGATGTTTAAAGGTCCATGGTGTAAATGAAATAACTCAATAGAAGTTTATATCCAATATTTTAATAAGACAATAATGAAAAACTCCAAAGTCACTGATTATAAAGAATAGGTAATCCATTTTTAATTTATTGCATTTAAAGAAAGAAGATTATTAAAAGAGGTATGATAAATACAGTAAGAAAATAACTTCAAATTTCAAACAAAACAAAGTATATCAGGGACAGAATACAAGAATAAGCAATATAAAGGCAATAAAGTCATAAAGTTAGTTAGTGCTTAATTAGATATGGGAGGAGGGATAACCAATCCTGTCTCACAAGTTTCCCAGCTACATTTGAGGACTGAAGTTATTTTAGCAAGTATGTTTTACAACTATTAGAAATACAATAATGATGTAATCCGTTTTTTAAAGGTTAAAGTTATTTGCTTAGTGGTACATAAAAGGCTTCAGAAAATTCAAGTTTAACAAAAAATGGAAGTGTAATCAAAGAAAGTGCACTTAAAGCTGTTTGCCAGCAATTAAAAAAAGTAGCTTCTATACTGCTATTAGATGACTTCTTGATCACAAAAGAGCATAGTAATAAAAACAATTCTCTTTCAAAAGTAGCACTATAAATTTTAAAATAAAACAAAACCCCAAGTGACCCTTTGCATTTTTACTTATTTTATTCTTTTAGTGGCTTTTGTAAACCTTCACTAGGAGTGAATGTTCTTTTAGCTATGATTGTGGTTGCAATTCCATTTTTTAAAAATTCACATTAACTCCACAGTAGAGAGATGTGATGTTCATGCATGTGTATATAATTATATCTTAATATATAAAACACCACTGAGTATAAAAGTTCTCAAATAATTATTGTTATTCTCACAGTAGATATGTCATCTCATCCTCACAGTAGACTGTCTATTCAATTATTGGACCTAAAATGAGTAGTAGTTTCGCTAAAAAGAAAAAAATGAAAAATTCACTGCACATTCTATATATAAACAAATGTACCCAAACTCCTCAGAACTAGTGATTAAATACACTTGTACCTTCTGACAGTGCTTATGTGAAGTACCAGAACTTAAACTCAGCAGAAGAGCTGAGTAGTAAGAAACTGTTCTGATGAACACCAACAAAGAAGAGTGGATTCCAACTTAGTATGTTCCACCAGCAAAAAGAAAATAGCCTATCATTGTTACACAGTAAACAGGGTAGGACTGAAAGGTGCATGTATCTGCAAATCTAGATAATGTTATAACTATGCCCAAATACACATACCCAAGGATGGCAAATGAGTGTTACCACTTCTGAATAAATATTCTAATCAGTTACATTTCATTTAGCCTGCAACTTCCCTTCCTTCACCTATTTTATATATAAATATATATGTATATTTATGTATAAATATACATATTTATATATATATATACCAGTTTTTCTGTTTTAGCAGATACATTCTTCAATGTCATAAAACTGATCTTTTTAATACTAACATTTTATTGAAGTGATATTAAAATAGTTAGGCAGATGGTCCACTTTTAAAAAGATGATTCAGAATCAACAAGCACTGTTAAAGCTGTTAGGAAACAACTTTGGCCTCTGAATTTTGCTAGCTTCTTGTGTTACTTCCCTTAGTGTGATGTTCAAGTATAGCAGGTTTAGAGTTATAACTACTTTGCATCCTTAGAAGCACAAGGCACACCCAAATAGTAATAGGATTATACTTTTCTTTTAACTTCCTTAAATCAGAACTTGACCACCCCATAACAGAACCAAACTTTTACTGAGTGCTGTGTGCCAGGTACTATGTTAAATGCTACCATGTGCCTTGGGAATTTAATTCTTATCAGGGAATTAACCTAGGCATCAGTTGATTATGGTGGGGAAGATGATCAATGAAAATGGAAAGTATGAATCTCTGCTCCTTGGAAAAATGCCTCTTACTTCAACACAAAGGAATTTTCCCATTTTTATTCCATTGGATTCCCCAATCGAATCCTAATTTTTTCCTCCTACCTACCATCTCACAAGAGGAAAGTCACCAAACTATGCTATAATACAAGAATGTAAATATTTTCAGCCAGGGCAGAATTGTTTCCTTGGAAATCTGTCCAACATTATAAGCCACAGGGTCTCATCAGTGTCTGAATCATTTACGTTATTCAGTGTACTGAAGAGCAAAATAAAACTACGTATTTTATGTTTACATCTAAAGGAGACCATATTAGTTTACTACCCTTCTAAAAGATGAGCTAATGAAGACCAAGAGATGGAAGACTAAATAGTCAAAGAACATATTGTGAACACATTATCCAACAGATTTCCTTTTTTTAAAAAACTCTTGATACAAACCAACTGTAGCTCATGAATTTACTCTTCACTTTTAAAAGAAAGTATCACTTGAATCTATTTTGTAGTTTAAAAGAACATCTACTTGCACATATGCATTAGCAGTATTAATCAACCTGAGAATCAGAAAAAAAGGTGCAAACATAATATTTGCCTTTGGCACAAGGATAAGTAATTGGTGCAGTCCAGCTCTAGAAGCACAACTGTAAATAGTAATGTAATGCCTGGTCTGCCTCTGCTACATTGTGATTCACATATTGCTTCCACATTCATCAATTTCTATACAATTTAGCATGTAGAAAGCAATAAAAAATGTGGATTAGTTACATATGCTTTGCTTCATTCCAAGTTCAGAACTGTGAAAACAGGCAAATAATTTACCCTAGTGGGGCACTATAATTAAGATAGTCTTTTAAGATTACTCATAAAATTACTCATAAAATACACTTTAATTGGATGCAAAGAGCAACCAAAGAAAGTGCTAGCTGATGAATTTCCATTCCTTTTCATAATTGTTCTAGAAACTTACAAATGTTAATCTGAGAGGGAAGAGTTAATTATAACTTAAAGCTTAGATAGATATTCACATTAATTCATATGTCATTATTATCATTAAACATGATTTCTACAAAATCTCAAGTTTCTAATTAGGATTTATGGTGTAGAAAAAAGGCAATTTGGTAGCTGGGTTCTTTTCACGAGAGAGACAATCAGCTAGCAGAATTAAGATGCTAGTCCCTCATCATCTAATACCTTATATCCATATTAAGATCTGGTGTGTTAGTGCAGAGGTACTCGTAGCAGGATGCACAAGTCCTGCCTATAAGGCTTTGAGGGTGTCATTGTTCTGTGCACTTTATTAAAATTACTCCACTGTCTTAACCTAAGTAAAATAACTGTTGCTCATGACTTGGGGAATATTGATGAAGGTGGTAATTTAACAAAGTACATTATGAAATACAACATGATTTTACATTGTAAACATCTTAAAAATTCAGGGGTTCAGCCACATTTGTTTTTCCTGAAATAAAATTTCTATATAACCCTTGTCCTCACTCCCAGTTTTTTTTATTTTTTGTTTGTTTTTCAATTATCTGCTTCCTTAGAGACATGATAAAAAGTTTTTGGCAAGAAGCCATTTGAAAACAATAGTGTTTATAAAGTATTCAATGTTTTTTTGTTCTTACATAACATTCATGTCTTCTACATTTTTCAAATGCCAGATATGTCTCTTTACAGTTTTGCTCTAGGTTTCAATTAGATACTCCATATTTCTAAAATTTAACTGACAAATAAAAATTATATACATTTATCATGTACATGTTTCAAAATTTGTATACATTGTAGAAGAGCTAAATTGAACTAATTAACATACATTATTTCACATAATTATCATAAGATATCCCATATTAATGGCACTTATTTTTTAAAATAAACAGAGTTTTAGGCACAATAGTCAGTTTCTTCTGGCTCTGCTTTGTAGAGAAGCGTGTATGAACTAAAGTCTCTACACTCTCCAGATAAGATCCTCCTAATTCTTAAGGAGAGCTAGATTGCTTGTTTATTTTCTGTGTGAAAACTAGAAGAGACCATAAAATTCATAAACACAATCAATGTATGTACAAAGGAGCCTAGTTTTAAATGCTGGATCTGGAATGAGCCTGGGATATGCACATAAGTGACACTGTGATGTCAAAAATAATGATACAGCTTTACTGTCCCTTCTCAGTGTCTACACACCTGGAATGGCAAGGTGCCATGTGCTTTCAATGGAAGTACCACACTTTGCATTTCCATACTGTGATGTCAGTAGCAGAAACGCTTGGGTGCAGCTTTCAATTTAGCTCCCTTTTCTGCTTTGAAGAGGCATCAAGTTACTACCCTGTAGAGATACTTCCTTTTTCTATTTGGTTTATTTAAAAATCACCTATCCTCACTGACCTGTAAGAATGAATGATATAAAGAGCTATACAAATAAATTTTCTTCAAATTCATAAAACTATTCATACTTTTTTGAAACAGGAATAAATGCCAAGAATCCATCTGAAGTATCTACTGTTTAGAAGGAAATGGAGCAGCACCAAATGGGTCTAATTCAACTGGTTGGGACTGTTGGGACTGATGTGGCGGGATGCTTTGCACCACAAGTTCTGTAAAGGGCACTGCACCAAAGTCATCCATTTTCAACGCATCTGCACTATGGAATGACCCATGTAGTGAATTCTGTCTTGGCCGCCCAGGCAGGACAGTATTGTGATCAGCACGGATGTCACTCAGGCCCTGATGTGGCTGGTGCCATGATAGGTCTGGAGGATGGAAGGGCTTGGCACCAAAGGGATCCAACAGACTCTCCTCTGGTTGTATGACACTCCCTCTGTCTTTCCCATCAGTCAGTGCAACACTGATGTTCTCTTTGGAGTCTGAGATGGTTAAAAATTCATTGCTGCTTTGAGAGTCTCTACGGCCCACTTTCTTGTGCCTGCGAGCCCTCTCTGGAGTGCGGTAGGTAGGCTTCAACGTCTTCTTCACGCTAGTTGGTGTGCCGTGATGCCGCTTCCCGTTACTTTTGGACATATCCTGCTTTGTGCGCCTCTGGCGAGAGGACAATTTCTGTAAGCTGCGCTGTTTGACTTTTTGCTGCTGACTTCCGGTTATCTCCTCAAAGGGCACAAGCCCAAAAAGGTCCTCCTTACTTTCGCTTTTACCTGTTGATGTAGGAAAAGGCTGAAAAGGAGTGGAGCCAAATATATCTACACTTTTGGGACAACCAGGAAGAGCATGTGCCTCAGACCCCACTACAGGGCAGTCCTGGACATTCACCTTCTTGCTGAAGGGTGCTTTAGTGAAGACATCAAATTCCTCTTGCTCTAGTCCCACAGTAGGAAACATCTGTCGAGAAAGGTTCTTTTCATTCTGTCCTTGCTGGGGCTGTTGAGCACGCACTGCGAAGAAGGGAACAGCACCAAATACATCAAATTCCTGTTTGGGAGTCTGCCTCCCAACATCAGAGCATACATGGGTTAGGGTGAGGAGTGCTGCATTAGGATCTTGGGTTGGTCCACTGCCAGATTTGTCTCTGTAGACAGGGCTCACGCTGCCATACTTTGCTTTGGCCTGCTCATACTCAGAATCAGAGCTGTGTTTCTCTTCTTCTTCCTCATCTTCAGAGTCCATGAGGAGAGGCCTGTGACCCAGATTTTCTGGTTCAGTATCATCATCATTACACTCTCCTTGTTCTCCAGGAACTTCTTCATCGTCTTGCTCTTCCTCTTCACTACTCTTAGGAGAAGGGGGATCTGACTCAAAATCACTTTCAGAGTCATCATTCCCCTTTTGTACATGACCCCGTACTGATAAATTCTCTGAGGTTTTCTTTCCAACCCGCTGATCTTTAGATACTGGACTTGCTTTTCCATTCTTGATAGGGTTTCTGGTGCTATTTTCTTGATTCATGGATGGATATTCACCTTTCTTTTCAGGAGAACCTGCAGGTTCAAATAAAAAATATTATAGCCTTCCTGTACATTTCAAACTCCATTTTCATGAAGCATATAATCCCTCATACCAATTACCTCAGAGGAAAAAATAATGTTGTCAAGTCTTTGTCACTGTCCTCAGCTACATGGTTAGGTCCTTATTGCAGTTATACATACTTGTCTCTGGTCTCTATGTCACAGACCCTCACTGATTTTACTTATAGCACCCAGACTAAGACCCTGAAGATAAAAAAGCAAAAAAGTTTTTTCTCACCACCACTGATGTAAGATTAGTTACCAAACAACACTGAGTTTATATTTCAACTTTTTTGTTTTCTCATAGAAATCAATACATTTCTATAGGCATGGATACCTTGTCTGTTTAGTTATATGTTTCACTAATTTTTTTCAAATCAGCATTTTGACTTTTACATATCAATTTTGTTTTTTGCCATACTGAGGATTGAACCTAGGGATACTCTACCACTGGGCTATATCCCCAACCCTTTTTGAGACAGGGTCTCACTAAATTAGCCAGGCTGGCCTTGAACTTGCATTCCTCCTGTCTCAGACTCCCAAGTCACTGAGATTACAGGTGTGCACTACTACACCTGGTTTAAATCAGTATTTTCTGAGTTAACTTAAGTGCATCCTTCCTTCATAGCCTAATCAAAGCTAAGGACCAAAATGTATAAAAAATGCTCTTCCTTTAATTACAGTATCCATTGTACTAGACATTCCATTAAAGGCTATCTTTAAAACAACTGTAAACTATCAGTGATAGGCAATTAAATTTCACTAAATATAGAGCTTTAAAATCTATATTGTATTTAGAAAAGAAATATAGTTTATTAGTATACATGAAAATATACTACCTTCCCAATACATTGGTATACTGAATTGATTTTACCAGAGATAGCAGTCAATTTGATTTAGTCATACATACTCATCCCTTCCCTTCAGGACCAAATATTTTCAAAACAATTAGATGGGGTTGGGAGTACAGTCTGTCATCACAAGAATGGGTTAGCTTGTGATGGAGGAGGGACCATTACTTCCTCATCATTAACATGGTGATCTCTGGCATATGGTACCTCTGGGTTATCTTCTCCTTTTTTAAAGTCAGCACTATCATCTTCCTACAACTGTGTAAGCCTTGTCTTTCACTAACATCTGCTTAAAATATGTGTCTTCCCTAGAGTTCAATCCTTGGATGTGTTTCTCCCTCTGTGGCTTCTCTCTGGCGTTTTAACTACTTGTATGTTGACTACAAAATATACTAATAGCTTTTGGCTGAGTTGTATTTTTCTAACCCAGATCTTACTCATGAGTTATAGATGCAGATCTCTAGTAAGTACCATGAATACCTATCAGAATATGTATCCTACCATTACCCTCAAACTCAAACATTTCAAAAGGGACCATCTTTTTTGTTAAGGTATTCTTCACCAGCAGTTCCCTTTAGTGGACGGCACTTCCATGTACATAGGTTCCTCAGACCAGAAGAAATCTGAAAATCATCTCTCCTCTTCCTACCAGTGTGTGCCTGTGGTTTTTAAATCTCCTGAATTTCCCTTTCCTCCCTCTTCCACTTGTCTATTCACTCATTATTTCTTATCTAGAAACTAAGCCTCTAAACTTGCTTCTTTGCCATGATTTTCATAGTCCCCAAATGGCTCCTTTACCTTGTCACCATAATAAATTTTTTTTCTGAAAAACTAATCCCATGGCTCTTTGCTTAAAATCTTCCAGTGGCTGTTTGAAGTGGAACCCTTAGCATAATGCAGGGTTCTCTATTTAGGTTCTGTTTTGCCAAATCTATAGTCTCACACCCTGTGTTTCCCATGTTATTCTTTATTACAGCCTACTCAAACTCAGGAACCAAATGGCTATCCACCCTCTTAGGAATATAATATACTTGTGAAATAACCTGTAACCTGTAATACTCTCCTATCTTAACATCTCGTTCCCACTGCACTTTAATATGAATATTCTACCACTGCCTCATGAAGGTGGCTATGTTTCAAGACCCAGCCCAAATCATAGCCCTTCAGAGCCACCCCTTAAAAAAATACCATTTTGTATTTGGTGTGCCTGATATAAGCCTTAATTGTAATATCTACTAGTATTATACTACTAGTATTATACTACTACTAATATACTACCTAGTATAAGCCTTAATTGTAATATCTACTCCACTGAACTGCAAATGTATTCATCTCTACCCTAGCACTGACTGAATCAATATGTATTAAAATGAAGCACTGACTACTGTGAGTTTAACTATATTCAGAATATAATAAAAGAAGTTACAAGAAATATGAAGGAGTAAAAATAAACTCTACATCTGTGGATATTTTCAGCTCAGAATTCAGTCACTTGCATTTTCTTATTTCATTCAGTGCTTTGAAATGACAAAGTAGGGAGGATGGGGGCATAAGTCTACCATGGGCAGTCAGTGAAGGAGCCAGCTATGCAAAGGATAAGCTGGAATCCGCTCCAGATAAAGAGTAATGACACATTGATGGGACTATAAATGGGCTGGTGTGGTTGAAGCACAGTGAGCAAGGAGGACACTGTACAAAATGAAGTAGGAAAGAATGGAAAAGAACAGAATTGTGTAGGTCCCTGTAAGCCATGAATAAGACGATTAAAAAGCTTTAAAATGTGTGTCAGGATGAGAATTATATTCCAAAAAGATGACATGTAGAAAAGTAAAATGAAGTGGAAAAGGTGTGTGTGTGTGTGTAGAGGAGGCATCAGGGAAAAGAAAATTGCAGTAATTCCAGTTAGAGATTATGTTAGCTTTGATGACAATAGCAGAAGGGTAGATAAAAGTGGAATACATCTGCTGTCGTGTATAACTAATTAGAACATTTTTTTAAAATAACAAAATATACATTCTACTGTCATGTATAACTAAAAAAAGTGGAAGAGTCAGAGTGAAGAGAAAAATTCAGGAAAGATGGCAATACCATTAACATACAAAGAGTAAGTAAGAAATAAGTTGAACTGAGGATATATATCATTATATCATATATAATGATATATAACTTGGTGAATGAGTGCTCGCCTAACATGGGCTTGCCCTGGGTACAATCCCCAGCATTGAATTTTTTTTTTTTCCTAAAGAAGCTGGGAAGTAGAGATAATAAAAATTTCATTTTGGACACATTAAACTTGATGATGTGTAAATCATTTGACATGCAGTTAAGGATAAAGCAGATATCCACGGCTTGAGCCCGTTTAGTGTTTAGTTAAAGAAAATAGATTGGGGTATTATTACCATGTAGAAAGAGTCACAGACTAAAGGACATCACCTAAAAAGAAAAGAAGGCAAAACTGAGCCCCAGGGTGCAAAACATTCAGAAGTCAGTAGAAGAGGAAACTGCAAAGTGAATTGACAAGTACCAGTCTAAGAGGACTAAGCCCATGCAAGTGCAATGTCATGGAAGCCAATAGAGAAGACAGTTTCCAGGAGAGATGAGAGACAACAGAGCCAGAAGGTGCAAAGTGCTACACTAAACTGAAAACAGAATGTGGCCATTGATCTACTCATCTTTAGAGGTTTATTGGCAACCTTGACCTTGGTAGTGCTAGTAAAGACTGAGTGGGAGACAAGATTATGGAAAATTCCATCAGGTTATACTTAAATAGAAATATAACCTGCCAATTCTTTAAAATCAGTTAAGAGCTATATGCTACCTTTTATCCTAACAGAGTAGGACCAAATCAAATACATTCTCAAGTTTGACTATTCTCCCATACAGCATACTTCTCATATTAAAAAACAAAAATTACTTTTAGATTGAGTAGAATGTATTTTCATGGATTATTAACTGAAAATATGTATGGTTCCAGGAAACTCCCAGTCATCACTCATGGACTATTTCTGCTAAGATAAATTTTATCTTATTACCTCAAGCTACTGAATGGCTTAGTAACCTGCTATGCACAACCCTCACCTTTGTTCATGGACACCTCCAGTAACATCACAATGTTTCCTAATATACATTTCAAAGAATGCTATTCCTGTAATAAGAAGCAAACAATTCTGTGGTCTCAGGCAACCAAGTCTATGGAATGATGCATTCAATATTCTGCTTCCACCCCACTCACCTGGAATATGCTTGTTAGAGATGCTAATGAACCCCACACAGAAGAATCTTTAATTTTTATAAAACTAGCATTTCCCAAATTTTCTTCTCTGTGCTTTTATTTACAGGTAACACCTGTTAACCTTTATAAACAATGATGTACCCAAGCACTTTGGGGAAATGCTTCTCCGGGAGATTTTCCATTTCTAGGGAACTTAATTTTATTCCTGAAGATCTTCTGGAACATTTAACGCAGTATAGATGTTCCACTTTGCAGAGTGTCCTTCAATTCACCTTTACTTTATTATTTTTATAGTTCAATTACAGTCTTCTTAAAATATACTGTTTCCATTACCCAACACACCAGAACACACCTGCTGCACTCTTATTCTGACTGCACTGTTATCTTCTCAACATTGCATGAATAGAGATAAAAATATTTGTTGTGAAGTGCCATGCAGATACATTTTTGTAACTGTCAGTGTGGATATAAATTTGTGAGGTCTTTTTACTTACCATTTTTTTAAACATATCTTTCCAATGAAAACATTGCCCATTATTCTGATCGGAGAATAAAATATTGTATATAACACTTTTAAATATTTATCACTACATTGTTTCTAGTTTTACTGCATTTAAAATAGAACCATGACATTTGTGCACCTCTTTTTTCCCCCTTAAGGGAAAAAACCCTCCCTTTTAGCACTTTGACTTTATCTATTTATTGTTATTTCCTTCTTATGAATAATACACATAAGGAGTATGCATATATATGTGTAGCATAAAAATAACTCAATAACAATCCTGCCAAAATCACAGCTATTCTAACCTTTCCTCATGCATGTAATGGAATAATAATAGGTTTTATTTCATATTGCTGTTGTGAAGAAAAGACTAAAAACAGTACATGACACACTGTAGGCACCTTATTATCATCATCCTCTCCAGGGAAAAGCCAAATTCAATTATTTCATCCACCACATTCAATAATCTTCTAGTAACTTTTCAGGGCTTAATTAATCTAAATGAGAGGAAAATGGGGAGGAGGGAGAAGAGAAGAAGCAACTCTTATCAATAATTCAAGAGAAGCTCAGGTCCACTTTAGAAATGACCAGAAACAAAGTATGCTAACAAATGTATATCCACACCCAAGGATATATTTTTGATCCTGGAAATTATATCTCTGATTTTTAAATAGCTACATTAGAGAGCACAGTATAAGAAATGAAAAAGAACTAATTTTAAAAAGAGCAAGAAAACACATAGTGATGGCTTTGTGGTTTCAGAATAGGTCCCTAAAATGTATAGGCAAATGACTGAGGTAGACAGAATAGTTTTATTTATTATTATCTTCACTTCATAAAACTAAAATATTCATCTAAATTCCTTTGTCTCCCATATTCTCATAGTCCATTACTCTCTACTTCTTCAAATTTTTACTCCTTCATAAATTTTGTAGTCAAGAGCAATAATAAGGCTCTCTGAAAACATACTTATAACAACTTTAGTGGTAAGCACCATTAAACCAGATTTAAGTCTATGTTGTCAGATCTCTCTAGTACCTCCTGTTAAAAGAAGATTAAAAAGAAGATTCTGACCTGCCAGAATAATCCTAGATAAGTTTATATTCTGCAGTAAAAGCAATTTATCTAAGCATCCCCTCTTCGTTGTGAAGCTAAAAGACCCAAGAAAGAAATGGGAATTATACAAAGAAAATTGTATAATTGTGTATAATTGTATAATTGCAGCTCAAGCGGCATGCGCGCGGCATGCGCCTGGCATGCGTGGGGCACTGGGTTCAATCCTCAGCACCACATAAAAACAATAAAGATGTTGTGTCCACCGAAAACTAAAAAATATTAAAAATTCTCTCTCTCTTTAAAAAAAATTGTGTCAATATACAGGCATTCCTCAGTATCTGAAAGGAATTGTTATAGGACCTTTCCCAGATATCAAAATCCTCTTTATGCTCAAATCCCTTAAATAAAATGATGTAGCATTTGCATATAAGCCACTTCATCCTCCTGTATACCTTAAATCTTCTCTAGATGACTTATAATAACACAACATAAATGCTATGTAAAAAGTTGTTTATAACAACTGTATTGTTTAAGGAATGATGACAAGAAAAAAATCTGAACATGTTCAATTCAAGTGAACTAGTTTTTAATATTTCTGATCCACAGTTGGTTGAATCCAAGGATGTAGAAGGTCAACTGTATTTTAAGGCTTTTAATCCTGATCTATAGACACAAAAGACGGTCAAAGTGAGTATTACAAGTTAGAAAGTTGGTTTTAGCCATACAATGTATATAGTACTTTAAAATCTGGGCCCTAGCAAAATCCATTTATTTTCCTAAACATAGTCCTGTAATTAAAAAAAAAAAGTCAATTATTCCCATTATTTGCTTCTGAAGACAGACTGCTTCTTCTCAGTTTTTAGATTAAATAATACATAATTGATCTACTATGAAATTTAATCAGGATTATCTCACTGCCAAAGTTAATTTCTCAAAAGTATAGCCCTAAATATGTTGCTTTTTAATTCAATATATCATAAATCCTAATAATACAAATCTCAGTGGAGATTATAACAAAAAATGGGTTTTTTTCAAGTGAGTGGAAGGGAAGCTATAATACTTAAAATAAGCACTAGGAATGTGTACTTACAGCATAAACAAATGTTTAGAATGTGGATCTTATCTCAGTTACATCTTTTCTTTATTAATTCATTTTGGTAACACACTGTAAAATTTCCTATCTTGATCCATTAATTTTTATTTGTGGCTTTAAGCAGAGAATGTCTCTTTCCTTAAACGAAATATAGTAGAATAATGGGGATGGGGTTGTGGTTTAGCGGCAGAGAACTCACCTAGCACATGGGACGTGCTGGGTTTGATAGCATCACATAAAAATAAATAAATAAAATAAAGGTATATTAAAAAAAGAAATATAGTAGAATGATATTTTGATGGGGTGACTTCTACTCAAGTCAATGTTCTTCATTTTGTGCCATAAAACTACAACCTAAAAATTTCAGCTTTTAGAATCTTAGCAAGAAGTTAAGATACTAAATGAAGTGACAATGAAGTATTTATTAACTTATTCAGTTATTTAATATGCAAATGGTATGAAAAAATCTATGTGATCATTTATCAGCAAATCTTTAAAAAAGGGTTAATCAACTGAGAGCTATTATTTCACTGTTCCCCAAAGAACAACAAACAAGAAGACCATCAAGTCAAAACATATTACATATTTTTTTGTGTGAAAAAAACCTCAAAATAGTGAATACATTAATATATTCCACGTATATATAAGAAAAGTATATGTAAGAAAAGTATGGGATAAAACTTCAAGGCATGTACTAGGGATATTTGTTTCTATTTTTAAATTTTTCAAGAAAAACATTTTCAAAGATTCAGTATTGTGAATTAAGAATACTAAACGTTCAGAGCCTTCATTTGAAAAATGACACACTTTCAAAACTGGAAGAAACTTTGGAGATTATATAATGAATAATGGTCTAAACCATTTCAAAATGAACTGAAACTTTCACCTGAGGGGACATATCTAACTACCAGAAGCACTTGGACCAGAATGCAGGTCTTAACATCTGGTTTAGAGATCTTTGGATTCTTTACTTCTATTGGACTCCATTATCTGAAATAATAGCAATTCTAGTCTTTTGAGGTTGGTTTTGATGGCTGGAAACAGCCAAAGTTCGTTCAAAGCCAAAGACTGAGTGAAAATAAGGCAAGTGACTAAGATAATCAATGCAGATTTAAGAAAACTATTAAGAATAGCAAAGGTAGGTTATGAAGTCTTAAATTCTATTTAAGTTAGAAACTCTCAAAGAAATTCCAAGTACTATAAAAAAATGTTAGAGTAAGTATCACTGAAGTAAATGTCAAGAGGATCAGTACTTATTTATACATATAAATTCTGATGATTAAAATCATTCTTATTGTTTTACTTTATTTTATATACAGAACAGCAAAACAGTCAATCAAAGCTATGTTTCAATAATCAAGCAATCTCAGAAAAAAATAAGATAAACAAGTGAGACAACCAATTAGCCATTTGGCAACTATTTAAAAATATATATCATATTTCCCTTCTTTCATCAGTACAGAATACAAAATGAAAATGCCCTTTGATGACCTGTATTATTTGGAATCATGCCTTATTTAGTATTTGACTCTCTTCATCTGTAAAGTAGGGATAACAATAAACATCTGCCTCACAAATTTGTAGCAAGAATTAAAGTGAAAATACATGTAAAGTAGTAGTACCTTGTAGGTACTCATTAAAGGGTCATTATGGTTATTGCTACTATATGATACCAATTATATTATCAGTTTTTAGTTACTCATGGAGTACCTAACTATATACTTCTAATGGTACTAAGAAATGAAACCAGATGGATTAGGAAGTAACACTGTCAAGTGTATAAATGTAGTGCCAACAGCTTTTCATATACTATCTCTCAACTCCCCAGTATTAGGTTCCCACATTTGAGTGAAAATGCTCCGTAAGGTATGCTACAATCTTGCTCAGGTTCTTCTCTTCCATCTTAATAACTACAGCTTCAAATTTTTCCCTCTTGTTTTCCATGTTGGATCACTGTTATGACTTCCTACCATTTCAAAGATATACATAGTTACCACCCAAATCTCAGTTCTTGACTTTTTCTACTTTTTTCTTTTGGATAATCTTAATCCTATTTCATTGCTTCAACTGTATTTTTAAAGCATAAAACAAGAAGGTATTTCTATACATTTAGTACAATCTCTCTGAATACATAAGAAATTTAAAGAGGATCAAATTTAAGCCCATATAACAAAGCCATGGGAATTTCTCTTGCTGCTGACACTAGCTTCAAATTCTTATCTGTAAATTCAAGAATCAACCTAACACTAGGATATTTAACATAGCTTATCATCAACCCTTTACAAAATACAACCATAAATTTGTCTATATATATATCTCCTTTTTACAAACCCGTACATGATCAACCCTTTACAAAATACAACCATAAATTTGTTATATATATATATATATATATACCTGACAAGTAAAAAATTCCAACAGGACAAACAATGTATTGTTTCCATTTTACCAAATAGTACTCTGTAGTATGGTATACTTGAGAATGTTTTATAATGCATAAGGTTACATTGTAGAAATATTATAAAGTTTTTATTTAAAAACAAAAAATAATACTCAACTTTACAAGATCCACAGAAGAAAAACATCCAAATAAGCCTTAGTTTCCTCTCCTATAAAATAGGGACAATATTGTAACTTACCTGAAAGAATTCAAAATTATAACAGTCATTCTTATTTGGTGAAATTTTATTAAATATTGGTGGAGGTATATGTGAGACAAAGATTAGATTACTCAAGTATAGTTTAATAATGAATTCATTCATTGAGATACTGAATAGCATTCAAAGATAAATGAGATAGTACCTAACTTCAAGAAGCTTATCCTTCATTTCAACAGATTCTTAAAATGATTATGTTCACTTATGCACTCAGAATCCCATTATTAATCCTGATTCTACTGATTTGGAAAATGAGCGATCAAGTTAAAAACAACAAGGCAGTTCTGAAAAACGAGTTTACTTCATCAAATGGATCTAAGACATAAATTTACCCATTTTAGGTTTGTGAGTTTTCCAAAAAGAAAATTTCCAAGTGTTCAAATTTCAAAGATCAAAACAGGGCTCAAACTCAAAAGCCAAATTTTTAGTCAATGCTTAAAATGATATTTCTCTGAGTAAGTTTTTATGTATTTGCTATAGTATTCTTTTAAATAAATACTTCATAAGAAAAGTGAGATTCTAGTTAATCCCACACTGAACCTTCAAAAATACTATACCAAAATATGTAGAAAACACAAAGTGAGAGGAGAGAAGCATATATTACATCATACCGTCCTCATCACCCACTCTTCTAATCAGGTTTGCATGTAGAGTAGAGGGCAGTTTTCTTTTAGTTATAAAACAGGTGGTACACTTTTAATCTCGTACAAAGCTTCCAGAAAAAAAAAAACAACAGAAAATTTGTTTTGATGTTCTTTTCTTTGCTATCAGATTATAGAGGATCAATGGCTTGAAACTGCTATTGTAATTACATGCCTTCTATTGTCTCATCACTGAGGGTAAAAAGGAGGGTTGTAAGATTCTAAAGCGTACTTTGAATTGGTAGCATACTGCCAACCATCATTTCCCTGCAGTTTACCATGGTAGGCCCAAGGATTAGTGGATTAAGATTAGGTTTTATCAAAGTCTGTACAATTTCTCTAAAGACACAGTAGGTGACAGGGTTTATAAAAGAAGAGAATCATGGTAGTTGTAAACACAGCTTCCCTCCACCAGACTAAAAATGCCATAAAACTAACATCTCTATTATGTTATTAATAATTGTAGAAGTTTTTTTAGTTGTAGATGAGGCAATATCTTTATTTTTTTATGTGGTGTTGAAGATAGAATCCAGTGCCTCACACATACGAGGTAAGCGCTCAACCACAGCCCCATATTATTGTAGATTTTCATCTCAAATAGTTATTTAATGCTTTTGTTTTCCTACTATTCATAGAACAGTTTAGAATCAGAGTTGGATTCCTACTGTTGAACTGTGTGACCTTAAGCAAGTCACCAATCTGAGTCTCAGTTTTCACTGTATCTTTACACTAGAATTCAATATTCAGTAACTATTACTGCCAACATCCTAAAATAGAAAAATTCTTGATATTTAAGAATTATATACTAGAATATAAAGGAATAAACTATATACCTCCTCATGGCTTAATGGCCCAGCATTTGAACCCAAATCTAATTAAATTTAAGCCAAATTGAAAATGAAATCTAAAACTTTGATGACTTAATATGGCCTACATGTCAACAGAACTCTCCAAGGGCAATTTTAGAATTTCATAAAGCCTTTTTATGTTTCTGAGATTATGGGTGTTTTTTAAAATTGGATAGTATGCACTATAATATAATTCACAGAGCCACATATCCTATGTTGGTATACAAACTAACTATAATGCAATGCGCTGGTGAGAAGGAAGGAAGTGCAGTTTCCTGGCAGAGAATACCATGCTTTTGATATGGTGTTTATTGGGTATACTATAGTATACTGCAGTAAAAATAGGAATGACCATATTAAACAACAGCCTCACAAACAGGTTGTACATTTAAAAAGTTTGAAGTAGCTAAGAAAATACTAGTTTATCACAAAAACTCTTCACTACTTGTGACTGAACAGCAAGTGCTCTACTTATTTAACACTAACATTTCAGAATTTGGTAGTGAACTGTAAAAATACTCTTACTAATAATACCAATAATAGCCTAAATGGCAACCAAAAATTACTGAAGAGGTGTGTGCTTTGTAAAACATCCTCAATAATTCTATCAAGTAGCTAGCTAGTATTATCCCCAATTTAAGATAAAGAAACTCTAGAAGTTGGAATATACCCAATAATCAAATGGTTAATCTGTGACAGAACTAAGATTTGAGCCCAGGGTTTTATAATCCCAAAGTCGAAATGGTCTTTCTGACAAACTACATCAGGTTAGCAATCTGAGACAGAAGGTAAATATAATTCAATGATAATAAAACTATCAATTTATGGAATAAGACATTACATTTGCATATAGAATCAAACAGGTCCTTGATATAATTATTTGATTTTTGCACATATAGATAATTTTTAAATCTAAAGTTTTTTTTCCATAAAGAAATGTTTAAAAATAAGAGAAGTGAGATTAGTTCATTTTAATAGGTGGTCTACCAAAATGTTATCTTCAGCTAATATTCCTAAAAAAGTCTGAAAGTGATATGGTAAACTAAGGCAACAAACAAATCAGAAGATGGTCCTATGTTGCCAAACCAAGGTAGGCCTATTGAGTGTACCAAGTGGGGTGTCCAGTAAGCTCCTAAAGAGATGAAAGATAATGCATGCTACAAGAAGGTGTGCTGGACTCTAAATGGTACAGGACCCAGAACCAGTGACATAAGGAGCAGCCCCTCCTCTGAGGAGGCCCCTTACTTATGCTATTCCATTAGCTCAGAACACCTTTTCTCCCATTTTTCATCTGGAAAATTCGTATCTTTCATATTTCAAGCATCATATGCTTATTATCAACACCTTAACACCTCCATCATCATTGCTATCCTCCCATACCAGTGTCAGAGGCTCCTTGTGTTTGTTCTTCTGCAGTAGAAATTTTTATACTTTTATCTCTTTGGGGGCTTTATATTGGAAACAACACCACAGAAAGATTTCTGCTCAACTGCCACCTAATACTGAGAAAGTAATTTAAATCAATGGGAAAAGTTAGCCTTCTTTCCCATTTCATTTCCTCTATAAATCTTTCAAAGGGAGATTAAAATCCCAGTGTTCAGCAGTCTCAGCTATTCTTAATCTCCTTGATCTTCTATATCATCATTCTTCTGTATCATTATTTCCCAACTCTTATACATGTACTCTTTCTGTTTGGTGTTCAGCCAGCCATTTTTCTTTGCTGATATATGGTCATAAGCCCTTATTAGGAAAATCTCAACATCAATTATGATGACCCAGACCCCAAATTACAGGATCCTCCTTTATGCCAAACACTTAAACTTTTTAAGTGTTCACATAAGTCACTTACAATTATATCTCTGTTTATAACCTCTGATCTATCCAGATTTTCTACTCCCTTATCCCACAATCATTATGTTACAATAGGCACTTTATGATAAGAAGCCAACATTACAGTTGGTACTTTGGCTTCTCATTCAAGTGCTTATCATCATCCCCAATGGCCTCATTGCCTTCCCTATACGGCACCATCTCATTCTACACATGACTTCATCTTGTCTTTCCAGCATCCTTTTCTCCTTCCACATTGCTTCTGCTGATCACACACAATTTTATAATACTTGCCTCTTCTTCTAAACTAACTGCAACCAACCAACAGAAATTATACAGTAAAGGAGACTGACATCCCTGTACCCCAGGTTAACAGCAAGCTAGACTGAAACCTGGGAACCTTATAAATCCACAACAGCTGTCTCATACCCACATATTCCAAACTATCTGACTTCTCAAGCCACTGGCCCTGCCATTATTTTATCTCAGCAGACAACCTTGCCCCATACTTCACAGAAAAAGTAAAGCCAATGAGCATTAATTCTTCTTAATTTAATCACAAACCTTTATAAGTATATTCAGTCTCAAGAAGAGAAACTGTCATATCTTGGTAGACACTGATCCTTCCATCTATGCTATTATTGCCATCTCCTTTAGGGCAGTTTTGGGGCTTGGGGGTCTTTTTCTTTCTGTAATTTTTTATAATACTATTCTTTCTTTTTTCCTTTATCTTCAGTCTTTATATATAAAATCTTTCCCTGCAAAGAATAACACACCATTGATATCTTAATGTCTTCATCACCCATTCATTTGTCAATCAGGATTCCAATTACATTATTTTGACCAATATGAAATAATTACTAAATGCTAACTTTAATGGATCGCTTCCAGTCATCTTATTCTCATGAGCATTTTCCAAGGCATGGTTAATCCCCTCTCCCCTTACCTCAGCTCTCTTCTACTTCTCTTGTCTCTATGGTCCTTTCCCCACCCCATCTCTTCTGTTTTGCCCCTTAAGTGTCATAGGATTACCCTGAGTTCACTTCTCAGCATTTTACTCTCTTTGCTCTCTGATGTAAATCTGCGCCTCTGGCCAAGATCTCCGACTTGAAGGCAAGTTCCTTGTGCCTAAATGCCTACTAATAATATTTCAGTGCTGCCGCAGCACACCCACCAAAACTCAAACACAATCTATGTGAAACTGAACACTTCCCCTTAACCTACTGTATGTTCTCCCTTTCTAGAAAAGAACATCACCAATTTCATTAAACCAAAATCCTGATAATCACTTTAGGTTTCTTTCTTTCCCTCAATGCCTCTTGTTCCTTCCCATATGATATTAAATGCTATAGATTCTTGCCTCTGTAACATTTCTCAGGCCATTATTTGTTTTTAATTATATAAAAAATAAATAAATATTTTTAAAAAGAAAATTTTATATAGAATGACCCTAAATTCCAAATAAATATTTACATATGAAGGTAAAATAAAGGTAGTATGGGAACACATCAGAATGTGAATACTATTTATGTCTGTGTAAAGAAATTATACATCAATTTTTTTTCTTTCTTATGTTTTGCTCTACTTTCAATTATCTACTGTTCTTTTTTTTTTTTTTTTTTTGTCGGGGGGTGGGCGCAGGGGATTAAACTCAGGGGCATGCCCAACCACTAA
The DNA here is from genome assembly GCF_045843805.1 of Urocitellus parryii. Taxonomy (NCBI): domain Eukaryota; kingdom Metazoa; phylum Chordata; class Mammalia; order Rodentia; family Sciuridae; genus Urocitellus; species Urocitellus parryii. The sequence continues at coordinate 82,861,636 of NC_135540.1, forward strand.
GCCATATCCCCAGACCTATTTTGTATTTTATTTAGAGACAGGATCTCACTGAGTTGCTTAGCACCTTGCTTTTTACTGAGGCTGGCTTTGAATTCGAGAGCCTCCTGCCTCAGCCTCCTGAGCCACTGGGATTACAGTCATGCATCACCATGCCTGGCAATCTACTATTCTTTTACTATAATGCTTATAATCAAAAACTAAAACTTTTTTTAAGTAAATCAAATCACATACCCTTAGGACTGCTATATTTTATGAGTTGACAAATCCATAATAAGCACTGCAGATCCAATGCATGTTTTCTGCACTTTAACAAGTCTTTAAAAAAATTTTAAACACTAATTAAAATGATCTGTGGTAAAGAAACAAGTTTACTTATTTTCATTATTAATTTCCAATTCATATTGTCCAAGTGATTAAATACACATAAAGTTAATTTCTTTCTTGCTGTTAATTTCTGGAGTAATTTTGCTACAGTCCACACTGAGGAGTACTCAGTCTTCCCAGCTCTGATTTCAGTCATCTAGCTTATATTCTACTATGTATTCTTTCTAGAATGCATATCTAATCAAATTCCTTTCCTGTTTAAAGTCCTCCCATCTCTCTTACCATCTTCATATCATAGCCCCTGCCTGCTTCTATGGTTTAATTTTCCCCCTCACCTAATGCTGTCATCCTCAAATGCATGCAGTTCCCTGAACATACTAAATGTCTCTGACCTCTGCTCACACTATTTTCTCTACTTGAATACCCTGCACTATTTTTTCCTGCAAGTTCACTCAAAGGTATTCTTTTCTCAACATTTACAATAAATAACACCTTTTCCACAAAGCTTTCCTCATTTCCCAATCACAATTTAGCCAAAACAAGATCCCTATCTCCTTTGTGCGCCCACTGAGTATACATCTATCATAGCACCTTCAATATTTAATTGCACATGGTTTTCATGTCCATCTCTACCTAAATAAACTCTGAGCCTTTACAGGCAAATACTTTAATCTTTATTATAATCCTTTTTAGATTTTTAAGCAAAACCATAAGTAGTAATAGCTTCTAAATTATTAACTTCTGAGACTACACCCACATTAACCAAGGCTGGGAAATTGGAAAGTGGAAGAAATAAGAGGCACCAATGCAAATGCAAATTAAAACAGAAGTTTATCTGTACATGGCTGAGCACTTAATGTAAAAATGCTATGAAAACAAGGCACTAAGTGGAAAGAAAAATAATCAAAAGTTTTAAATACACTAGTCTTAAAAAGTATAAAATTTATGAGTTGGAGGCACAGCTCATTGGTAGAGTGCTTATCTAGCAGCTAGTTGCAAGTCCTGTAAGATTATGTCAATTAGTGATGATCTAGCCATATTAGTGTATGAACACTGTGAAGTTTGAAATCATCTTATATTTCTTGGGACACATTTTGTATTTAAGTAACTGTAACTCTGCTAAAATGGTGATAATAAGATTAAGAGTGTTTTGTTCTATATTATTCAAAGTTTCATGATATTCTTCATTTTACTTGCATTTTTCTATCTTTTCATTTAAAAATTTCATTTGAAATTTTAATTCAATTATAGCATATTTTTGTATACTACTATATATTCTTCATTTTACTTGCATTTTTCTATCTTTTCATTTAAAAATTTCATTTGAAATTTTAATTCAATTATAGCATATTTTTGTATACTACTATATAATATTCCTTACTATTACTAAAATAAGCTGCATCAAATTTCATCTACAAAACAGGTCATAATTTAATAATTTGTCTTATACTGGGTGATTTGTATGATTAAATTTACTTCTACAACTAATGCTATATTTAACATTTCTATAGCTGCCTTTTCCCAAAAAACTTTAAATTTCTTTAGAATAAGTTCCCAGAAATAAAAGTTTTTTTAAAAAACTCAAAGAACATAAACATTTTATTCTTAAACAACTTTCCAAAAAGTTGTATGATCAGCAAAATATCAGCATAGTAATTTCATTCCATATTTTAAGCATTATATATTTTTCCTGCAAGTCACTCACATGTATTCAAGAATACATGTACACATATATTCATAAATATACACAAACATGTGTATATATACATGTATGTGTATCTAGCTATATATTTAAAAAATAATACTATATGATTTTAACACAGTTCATTTGTACATTTTCTCCCCCAAAAAAAACAATTTATTTAAAATAAAATACTTAAAACAATATATTTGAGGGAAATATCAAAATTCTAAAATTAAACACTGTAAGTAAATATGCATTTTCAAATGCTGTACTGTGTATACAAATTGATGTTTTGATTCTGTAGGAATATCTAGCAATTAATAAATTTTGCAAATGCTCATTATTTCTTAAGGAATAATGTTATGTGTCAAATACTAATATATGGGACTATTTAGTAAAGAATTATTCAAAATATTGTCAACTTCTGTTGAATTTGCAGAAAGTAAAAAAGACATAATGTGATCAAATACAGTGTAACCAAATATTATGAATTAGAAATTAGAAATTCCTGTGCAATTAAAAAGATTTGTAAAAATCAAGTACACATATCACCTGTCTGAAAATGCAAAGTAATAGTTTTTAAGATGTTAGGATCTCACTGTACTGTATTCAGCATATTTAATAGAAAACAAGACAAAAATAAACATTTTCTTAAACTACTGTTGTCAGACATTTTTCATGCTTCAAAAAATACTTTTCTTATTACTCATTAAAAACCCTATAAGTGAGCCAGGGTTGTGGCTCAGTGGTAGAGCACTTGCAGAGCATGTGTGAGGCACTGGGTTCAATCCCAGCACCACATAAAAATAAACAAAATAAAGTTATTGTGTCCATCTACAATTAAAAAAATATTTAAAAAAAAACCCTATAAATCATGTGTTACATATTATTATTATCCTCATTTTATATGAGGAAGTGATTCAGAGAGGTCATTTGCCTTGGTCACACAATTAGTAAGAAATGAAGCTTAAACTTAACTCACACAATCTTGGCTTCATAGCTGGATAATTTTTAAATATTTAAGTATAGTTAAATGTTACTTCTAATTCTGACTTTTTCAATACACATTCTTTGAGTACTGTACCAGAATATAGACATTTGTACACAAAACTGCCAAAGTTTAGTTTGATCATTAGCTCACCATACCCAATATTCTATCTCTGGTAATGACACCTAGATCATTAGTTGTGAGGAAATGAATGGCATTTATAATATTCACTGCAAAGAACATTAGGTTCTAACTCAAAAGGCAAAGTGGGAAAAATTAAATGCATACTATGATTGCAACTAATTAAAATGTTTTTATATAAAAATTAGAATATACTTGACAATAATATTATGGTGTTTTGCTCTAAAAATTATTTTCTAATGGTGTGAGATGTTTAAAGACAAATCTGAGATAAATCTCCAATATCCTTCGTGAATTAAACTTCCTTTTAAAAACTGAAAACACAATATATATATATATATATATATATACATATATATATATAGTGTTTTCAGTTTATATATATATATATATATATATATATATATATATATATATATATTGTTTGTTTAAACTACATCATGGTCAAGTAGAATGGATCTAAGAAATTCAAGAGTGTATCTAAGACTAGGCATTCCCCTAATCTGATCTTCCTCCACTTCTGCATCACATTTTGTCTTTAAAATGCCTGGGGAACACTGAATGTAATAAGCAAACTACTTTACAACTTTTAAGTCTTAGTTTACATGCCACCTTCTTGGGGAAGTAAAGGATCAGCATCTATACTTAAAGTGAAAGACAAAGAATAAAAGATGAGTAAAATCATGACAAAGATGTATAAAAGTTATCCTTTGAGAAATAAAAATATACTGAATCCAAGAAATAAATGCTATGTCTGATAAGAAATAATTTTGGTAATACAAAATTAAGGGAATTTCTAAGATGCAAATATAAAAGACAAAGAGATGAAGAACAGGGAAAAAATTTAATTAAAGGATCAATCCACAAAGCACCATATCCTAATAATAGGATTTACCAAAAAAAGGAAGAAAGAAAGAAGTATGGTAGGGAAAAAAGAGTGAGAAAGAATAAAAGAAAATTACCAAAAGATATAAGGCAAGAAAACATAAGTTTCCTGATTGAAAAGGTCCACAAGGCTCCAAGCACAATGAATAGAAAAAGACGCATATTAAGGTAAAATACCTTGAATATTCACAGCAAGTTAATAATTGCTTAAAAAGGTTAAGAAAGGAAAGAGAAGAAAAACAATAACTAAATAAAAACCCAATACAGATCACCTACAAAGATCAATGATAAGAATGGCATTGGATTTCAAAGTGGCACTATGAGAAGGCAGAATACAATAAAGCAGTGCCTCTAGAATTCAGAGAGAAAAGTTTAACCTAAAACTATTTTCCTAATCATTTGACTGGTCTAGTGTAGGTTTTAAGAGAAAAAAGAGAGATTTTTAGGTATCAAAGTTTATTAAAATTTGTTCTACCATGAATACTTTCTCAAGAAATGATCAGAAGAGTTGTTCTACAAAGAACAGAGGAGATACAGGAATTTCCAGAAGACCAAAAGGTAAAGTTCAAGAACATAATAGGATTACAGTTGCATTGCAGGCCCAAAAAGTAATCAGTTCAGACTGCACAGTTCCAGAAGAGATATAATCAGATAAAAATGAAAATGATAGCCACCTTAAACTGGAAAGAAATTTGCACTTCCAAATGCAGATTAATCAATGCAGGATATATTAAAAAGGCTGTAGCTCAGTGGTAGAGCATCTGCCTTACATTTGTGAGGCACTGGGTTCGATCCTCAGCACCACATAAAAATAAATACATTGTGTCCATCTACAACTAAAAAAATATTTTTAAAAAAACTAAGCAAAGAGAATTCATAGTAATTATAAACACAGAAATCAACTCCAGGAGAAACAAAACCTTACAGAGGAAAGGCAATGTGCATGGCACACTGGACCTCTGTGATGACAAATACTTTCATATTCAAAGAATGCACATGTTGAATACTGATTCACCTAAAAACTGAGCTGGAAGAATGGGAGGAAAAGGATACCCATATATGCAGTCATGCATCACTTAAAAACTGTAAGAAACTAGGATATGTTCTGAGAAATGCATCATTAGTCCATTGTGAGCTGAAAGAAACTAAGATAGCTACAGCATCAGTAGGCAATGTTAATTGAGTGTGTGTGTCCACATGTGCAAACACACTAAAGACCCAACCCAAGGCCACAGGCATGCTAAACACACACTAGCACTGAGCTACATACACGCCCACCTCCTAGATATATAATCTTAATTATAATCTTATGCAGTTGTGATCATATATATGGTCCTTCATTGACCAAATATCATTATGTGCCACATGACTGTATGTCACGGTTAGTATATTTGTGTGACAGGGGCCAGCAGTGCAATTAATCTAAATCCTCATTACCCATAACAAGAAGTTTGTAGGTATTATCTAAAATTGTGGTGGAAGGGATAAAATGTAGCAAAATAGCATGATATATTAAAAGACCAGAAGGAAAAAAATCACCTCAAAGGAAGAGGTATTTAACAGGGAAGAGATTCAAAAGGAAGCAATCATAGCTTCTTTTTTTTTTCCATAATAAGCCTAGTTTATATCTGACTTACACACACACACACACACATTATTTTAATAAAAATGAAGTTTCAATTAAAAATTATTTGAGGGTTGGGAATACAACTCAGTGGTAGAATATTTCCCTAGCATGTGTAAGGCCCAGGTTCCATTCCCAGCACCACACATACATTCAAAAAAAAAAAAAAAAAAAACCCACACACAAAAAAAAAACACTCCTCCTTCCAAGCAATAATGGCACCTGTCATCCTGGCTACTAGGGACAGTAAGGTGGGAAAATTACTTGAAACCAGCCTGGGCAACACAGCAAAACTTCATCCAAAAACCCAAACAAAACAAGACTAGGGACATAGCTCAATGATAGCACACTGTCCTAGCATGTGCTATATCCTGGGTTCAACTGCCAGTACCACAAAGAAAGTTATTTTGTAAAATAATAATAAATTGAAAAAAGACAAAATATAAGCTAATCTATTACATTATCAAAGTTAAGATTTAAAATTCTAACAGGGATGAATCCTACTTGATCATGATGCACGATCTTTTTGATATGTTTCTGTATCCGATTTGCCAGAATTTTATTGAGGATTTTTGCATCTATGTTCATTACAGATATTGGTCTGTAGTTTTCTTTCTTTGAAGTGTCTTTGTCTGGTTTAGGAATCAGGGTGATGTTGGAATTTGGAAGTTCTCCCTCTTTTCCTATTTCCTAAAATAGCTTGAAAAGTATTGGTATTAGTTCTTCTTTAAAGGTTTTGTAGGGGCTGGGGATGTGGCTCAAGCGGTAGCGCGCTCGTCTGGCATGCGTGCGGCCCGGGTTCGATCCTCAGCACCACATACCAACAGGGATGTTGTGTCCGCCGAGAACTAGAAAATAAATATTAAAGATTCTCTCTCTCTCTCTCTCCTCTCTCACTCTCTCTTTAAAAAAAAAATAAATAAATAAAGGTTTTGTAAAACTCTGTGGTATACCCATCTGGTCCTGGGCTTTTCTTAGTTGGTAGTCTTTTGATGGCTTCTTCTATTTCCTCAATTGATATTGGTCTGTTTAGGTTGTGTATATCCTCCTGACTCAATCTGGGCAGATCATATGACTTAAGAAATTTATCCATGTCTTCACTATCTTCTATTTTATTGGAATATAAGGATTCAAAATAATTTCTAATTATCTTCTGTATTTCTGAAGTGTCTGTTGTGATATTGCCTTTTTCATCCTGTATGCTAGTAATTTGAGTTCTCCCTCTTCTTCTCTTCATTAGCATGGCTAAGGTCTGTCGATCTTATTTATTTTTTCAAAGAACCAACTTTTAGTTTTGTCAATTTTTTCAATTGTTTCTTTTGTTTCAATTTCATTGATTTCAGCTCTGATTTTAATTATTTCTTGCCTTCTACTACTTTTGCTGTTCTTTTGCTCTTCTTTTTCTAGGGTTTTGAGATGAAGTGTGAGATAATTTATTTGTTGGTTTTTTCTTTTTTTAAGGAATGAACTCCAAGCAATGAATTTTCCTCTTAGAACTGCTTTCATTGTGTCCCATAGATTCCGATATGTTGTGTCTGTGTTTTCATTTATCTCTAAGAATTTTTTAATTTCCTCCTTGATATCTTCTGTAACCCATTGATAATTCAGTAACCTATTGTTCATTCTCCAAGTGATGCATGATTTTTCCTTCCTTCTTTTATCGTTGATTTCCAGTTTCATTCCATTATGATCAGATAGGATGCATGGTATTATCTCTACTCCTTTATAATTTCTAAGAGTTGCCCTGTGACATAATATATGATCTATTTATCCCTGGGATGCAAGTTTGGTTCAATATTCGGAAATCAATAAATGTTATTCACCACATCAATAGACTTAAAGATAAGAACCATATGATCATCTCGATAGATGCAGAAAAAGCATTTGACAAAGTACAGCATCCCTTTATGTTCAAAACTCTAGAAAAACTAGGATTAACAGGAACATACCTCAATATTATAAAACCTATCTATGCTAAGCCTCAAGCTAGCATCATTCTGAACGGAGAAAAATTGAAGGCATTCCCTCTAAAATCTGGAACAAGACAGAGATGCCCTCTCTCACCACTTCTATCCAACGTAGTTCTTGAAACACTGGCCAGAGCAATTAGACAGATGAAAGAATTAAAGGCATAAAAATAGGAAAAGAAGAACTTAAATTATCACTATTTGCGGATGACATGATTCTATACCTAGCAGACCCAAAAGGGTCTACAAAGAAACTACCAGAGCTAATAAATGAATTCAGCAAAGTGCCAGGATATAAAATCAACATGCATTCCTGTATATCAGCGACAAATCAAAGGCATTCATGTATATCAGTGACAAATCTTCTGAAATGGAAATGAGGACAACCACCCCATTCACAATATCCTCAAAAAAAAATAAAATACTTGGGAATCAACCTAAAAAAGAGGTGAAAGACTTATACAATGAAAACTACAGAACCCTAAAGAAAGAAACAGAAGAAGACCTTAGAAGATGGAAAAATATACCTTGTTCATGGATAGGCAGAACTAACATCATCAAAATGGCAATATTACCAAAAGTTCTCTATAGGTTTAATGCAATGTCAAAGGCATTTCTTGTAGAAATAGATAAAGCAATCATGAAATTCATATGGAAAAATAAAAGACCCAGAATAGCAAAAACAATTCTAAGCAGGAAAGGTGAATCAGGCAGTATAGTGATTCCAGACTTCAAACAATACTACAGAGCAATATTAACAAAAACAGCATGGTATCAGTACCAAAACAGGTGGGTGGACCAATGGTACAGAATAGAGGACACAGAGACCAGTCCACAAAATTACAACTATCTTATATTTGATAAAGGGGCTAAAAGCATGCAATGGAGGAAGGATAGTATCTTCAACAAATGGTGCTGGGAAAACTGGAAATCCATATGCAACAAATTAAAACTGAATCCCTTTCTCTCACCATGCACAAAAGTTAACTCAAAATGGATCAAGGAGCTTGATATCAAATCAGAGACTCTGCACCTGATAGAAGAAAAAGTTGGCTCCGATCTACATATTGTGGGGTCGGGCTCCAAATTCCTTAATAGGACACCTGTAGCACAAGAGTTAATAACAAGAATCAACAAATGGGACTTACTCAAACTAAAAAAGTTTTTTCTCATCAAGAGAAACAATAAGAGGTAAATAGGGAGCCTACATCCTGGGAACAAATTTTTACTCCTCACACTTCAGATAGAGCCCTAATATCCAGAGTATACAAAGAACTCAAAAAATTAGAGAATAAGATAACAAATAACCCAATCAACAAATGGGCCAAGGACCTGAACAGACACTTCTCAGAGGAGGACATACAATCAATCAACAAGTACATGAAAAAATGCTCACCATCTCTAGCAGTCAGAGAAATGCAAATCAAAACCACCCTAAGATACCATCTCACTCCAGTAAGATTGGCAGCCATTAGGAAGTCAAACAACAACAAGTGCTGGCGAGGATGTGGGGAAAAGGGTACACTTGTACATTGCTGGTGGGACTGCAAATTGGTGCAGTCAATTTGGAAAGCAGTATGGAGATTCCTGGGAAAGCTGGAAATAGAACCACCATTTGACCCAGCTATTCCCCTTCTCGGTCTATTTCCTAAAGACCTAAAAAGAGCATTCTACAGGGATACTGCTACATCGATGTTCATAGCAGCACAATTCACAATAGCTAGACTGTGGAACCAATCTAGATTCCCTTCAATAGATGAATGGATAAAAAAATGTGGCATTTATATACAATGGAGTATTACTCTGCATTAAAAAATGACAAAATCATGGAATTTGCAGGGAAATGGGTGGCATTAGAGCAGATTATACTAAGTGAAGCTAACCAATCCCTAAAAACCAAATGCCAAATGTCTTCTGTGATATAAGGAGAACAACAAAGAACAGAGCAGGGAGGAAGAGCATGAGAAGAAGATTAACGTTAAACAGGGACAACAGGTGGGAGGGAAGGGGAGAGAGAAGGGAAATTGCATGGAAATAGAAGAAGACCCTCATTGTTATACAAAATTACATATAAGAGGAAGTGAGGGGAAAGGGGAAAAAAAACAAGGGGGAGAAATGAATTACAGTAGATGGGGTAGAGAGAGAAGATGGGAGGGAAGGGGAAGGGAGGGGGGATAGTAGAGGATAGGAAAGGCAGCAGAACACATCAGACACTAGTATGGCAGTATGTAAAACAGTGGATGTGTAACTGATGTGATTCTGCAATCTGTATACAGGGTAAAAATGGGAGTTCATAACCCACTTGAATCAAATGTATGAAATACGATATGTCAAGAACTATGTAATGTTTTGACCAACCAATAATAAAAATTTTTTAAAAAATTTTAAAAAATAAAATTCTAACAGAGGGCTGGAATGTAGCTCAGTGGTAGTGTATCTGCTTAGCATAAGCAAGGCCCTGAGTTCAATTCCCAGTACCACAAAAAAAGAAAAAAGAATGTCCTAACAGAATTTTTTTAAATAAAAAGAGCAGAACAATGGTACTTCCCAAATACATATTAACATTGGACTTAAAACTTGCTAAATTCTTATAGCATTCTGCTGTACGATTAAATTCATTTTATTCTCAAGTAACATTCTCTATATGGTGCACTTAAAATTGTTTAGTAATTGTCTACTCTCAAATTCAAGTAAGATGACATCATACACACTTAATTCTGTATTGTATATATAACACATATGTAGTAACTTCTTGTGTTTATCTCTCCTATGTCCGAGAAATCTCCAGATGCTTTTTAGTCTCACAACATTAGGTAGAGTATATTTTCATTAGCTAGAATCCATTTTTCTTTTTCCTTAAAGCTTATGAAAAAGGGGCTGGGGTTGTGGCTCAGTGGCAGAGCACTTGCCTTGCACATGTGAGGCACTGGGTTTGATTCTCAGTACCACATAAAAATAAACAAACAAAAAATATTGTGTTCCATTTATAATTTAAAAAATTTTTTAATATTTTTTTAAAAGCTTCTGAGGACAATTTTTGTTTCAGTAGATTTAATTAATTTTACTCCTAAAGGATGATGAATGCCCCAATATTTTATTTCTATCTAAAATTACAAATGATAAATCATAAATGTGTGTGTGTAGGGGTGTGTGTGTAGGGGTGTGTGTGTAGGGGTGTGTGTGTGTGTATGTGTGTGTGTATACAAAATAAAATAGTTGCACAGCTACATGAAAAGCTGAAGAAGATAATGCACTTCTTTAGAGTATGGAAAGGAGTTAGTCCGGAAACTGCTTTAGGCACACACATAAGTATCTTGACTCATTGAATACTAGGCTTTTGAAAGCTGATAAAAGATTATTTTAAGACATTATAATTAAAGAAAAAAATAATACTTTTGTCACCTAGGATAATAGGGGTGTAAGGAAGCACATTTATGCAAATTAAATTAATGCACACAGATAGCTATTTTCCAAGTTAAGGATGTCGAGTCATCCATGAAAGAGACACATTGAAGGCAGCAAGCAAAAAATGCAAAGAATATGGACTACTTTCAAAAATGGCAAAGAGAAAAACAGAATGTGAAAGTAGTTAGAAACAATCTTGCTTACTGTATCATATAGTCTAGATAACTAAATCTGAATGCTGACAAGCTACATGTATCCATAAGAAATCCTAAATACTCAATTCACACCTTGACTTTACATTCTTAAGTTTTCCTTTTGCTATCATTCTTGCAAGTATTTTTAAAATAGTAGTAAGATGTTACTATATAACTTACTTGAGTGAGAAATAAAAGAACAAAACCAAATAAAATGGCTGAATACATTAAACTAAAACTTTAGCTTCTGTCAAACAATAATTTCTTCCAATATCATTCCCTTTACCAGGGCTTGAAACCAATTTTCTCCACTATTGCCATTCAGACACAAAAATTAATTTACTCCAAAGTAGAATTTTATTCCATCCTATTATATTCCAACTGTTAACTGGGTAAGTACTTTGAAATTATTACTACAAATATTTTTAAAGAATGCATAATATCAATATTTAAATTCTGGATTGAAATCAAAAGCAGAGGTATTAGAAGAAAAGAGTAGCTAAACCAAAATGATTTTGACAAATACAAAATCATTAATACTTTTTAAATGTAACTACAACAGTACACATAAACTAGAAAAATGCCATATTCTTATGCAAAAATATAAAAATATTTTTATATCTTAAATATATAAAAGGGAGATATTTTCATGCATAGCTTGTTTTTTTTAGCAGTACCCACAAAAAAGGTAAAAAGAAATAGTTATGTTTCTGTTATGTAAATAAGTATTTTTTTTACATTGGCAAAGGCACAAGTGAATAATTCAATGGGACAAACATCAGGAAGACCAAGATGGGTAAGGGTTAAAATAATCTCTTTTCTATAACCAATACCTGATTCTTACTTCCACTTTCTATTAATAAGGTTTTGTTATTCCTGTGTGTATTTTTTAATGACAGTAATGTTACATATGTAACTTGCCTGAGTGAGAAATGAAAGGAACAGAACCAAAAGGATCTTCTGGAGGATGGTTATGTGGAGCAGAAAGTGGTTCTACATTCTTATCTGAGGATGCTCTCTCCTCGAGCCTATCTGTAAAAATAAGACGAAACAAAACAAAAAAATAAAACAAAACAAAAATGGTCTTTAAATTAAAAGTGATATACTTCTGTATAAATAAAAGCAAAAATCAAAGTAACAGCTTTTTGGAAAATATTAGATTCAGAGTTCCATTATTCTAAGTATTAAAACGTAGTCCTGAATTCAATACATATTTGTTGCTACAAAAGCAAATTTCACAATATAATCAGTGCTAGGTTACACTAAATACAATTAACCTAATAGGTTAGTTAGGTTCAGTTAAATATTACTTGATGACAATTTATAACATATTAAATCTAAATTTGAACCCTACTTATTAAAGAAAGGAAAACTTTCTCCAAATAAATATGGGAAAAAACATCACAAATGATCATTCATCATAAAAATAGGAAATCCTATTTCTTGATAGCAATAAAGTAATTCCCTATATTTTATTACTCATTTCTCATTTGTTTTACTATCAAATCATTTACCCACACACATAACATGGAGATGCAAAAACACAGATAAGAAGTTTATTTATTCATTCAACAAATATTTGAGTATCTAATATGTGCCAAGCACTGTTCCAGGCAATTGGTACATAACATAAAACAAAGACCCTGTCTTCATGTAGTTTATGTTGGTTTGAAAAAATTTAATAAGCAATGAGATAATAAATATATGTAGTATGTTTAAAATGAATAAAGTTATAAAGAAAAATGTAGTACAGAATAAAAGGAATTAAAGAAGTGGGCATTAATAAATAGACTGATTCTAATAGTTATTTAGGTAAGAAATGTCTTACAGGCTAAGGAGTGAATACACATAGGAAGAATTAGAGCTGAAACAAACTCAAAGGCAGAAGCAGGCCTGGCGTGTTTGAGGAAGAGCTGTTACGTTTTCATTCCCTAGAAATGATTATCTTTTCGCAGCTCTCAAACTTTCCACATAGCAGATCCTTATATCAATTAGAAACTTCTAGACTTTTGTAGGATGTCTCTTTCGTCTGATTCTTAGCAATCAAAATCATATTACTTGAGACTTACTCAGGTAGATATTTTGGCATTCCTGGGACTAGACCTTTGGTCCATATCCTTCAATGAAGTCCAATTCATATTTAGGTTGGCCTATTTCAAAAATTCTTTGTGTAATTATTTTGGTTTCAATAGAATCCTAAAGGACTGCAGAGTGTGGAAGGGGAATCCAAACAGATATGAAACTCCTTAAAATAACTTGTACTTTAGAGAGAAGCAGAAAGTACCAAGGTAAAGCAGTAACCCCTATAATAATACTTCTGAAACGTAATGTGCATTGCAATCATCCGGGGATTTGTTAAAATGCAGCTTCTGGTTCCACAGGTATAGAGTGCATTCTGAGAGTTTGCACCTCAACAAGTTCCAAGGTAGTACTGATATCACTGGTCCAAGGAGTACACTCTTGACAAAGCAAGACCCTGGAGCACATCATTATTCTGAATTTATTAATTACTCCTATGGACAACTAATTGCCTTTAAGACAGTGGATACAATTGCCAGCTTTTACAGCAAAGACAAACTCTGCAACATCCACATGGCACTATGGATTTAAATTTTTATTTAAAATTTTGTTGAAGCCCTAATGTTTTGTTGAGGTGTGAGGCACTGATAAAGAATTGCTGAACACATCTGACGATTGCAGAACAAACAAAACTTCCTAAAATGCTACTCTTCAATTACATTACTGAAATGGATAACAGAGAAATATTAGGCACTAATTTTAAAGATATTAACCATATATTCAATTTGGGAAACCAGTAACAAATGTTCATTGAACCATTGACTTTGCTGTCAAAAACAACTATTAAAGAGAAGGTAGTCTCATAGCTCTTTCTGAAAAAGTAAGGTTGGAGAATAATTTATATAATGAAGGGTTCCTCACCTATTGTGAGATGCCACAATTAGACTTTAAGGACCATCCTGTTATTCACAATGATTACCTATGGATACCCATGTTTTTTGTTTTTTGTTTTTTTAAGTTAGGCCCTGAATGTACTTACAGAATAACTGTAAACCAGGGAATTATGCCTTGTATCAGAATTCTCCTAGACTCCCTATTCTTCTCCATTTCCCAGATTCTAGTATCTAAAACTAAGGACAAAGGAAATAGGGAGTGGGAAAACACAAATGGGGGAGACTAACTCAAAATGATAGCAATAGCATAGCAATATCCAAGAGCCCTCTAAAAAGCAAGATTAAGAGTATTAGGTATTTATTTAAATCTGAATTAGGACCAGACTTCAACCCTAAACCATCTACATCATGATTTGAAGACTGCTACATAAAATGCAATTACTAACCATACCCACAACCTAATGAGTCAGAAAAATTATAAGTAGGAACGTGGGAATCTGCATTTTAACATAGTCACCAAATTTATAAACCACTACTATACCAATAGTTTCCAGGTTATAAAACTGCAAAATAACTACTAAGGCTCTTTGAATATTTATGCATTTGGTATATTATTTCCATCAAACTTTGGTAAGTTCATGGTAAATATACAAATAGTATCATGCAGTTAAGACAAGAGTACAAACATTATCACATAGGGATAAACTAATTTTTATATAGAAGTCACCACAAATAAAAAATATGGAAGACATGGTTCTATGAAAAGTTCATTTATCCAATTATTTTTAATCCGAAATCAAAATAAATTTATAATAAAATAAATCATGTTCTCAGTGTTCCACAAAACAGAATCACTTTTAATGGAATTTTTTTAATCATTTAAGGTTTCTAAAATTTACATGACAATCTGAGACCCAGAACAAAAAATACAAATATACATATTAATTTTTAACAATCAATTATCTATAAATAAAAAATAAAATGGTTATATAAAGCTACTTTTCAAATACAGTCACCCCTAAAATGTATTTAACTATCATTTTTAAATGATTAGTTTTCTTTAACATAGATCAAAGCTTGAGTTCAATTTGGCCAATATAAGAAACTTACCTCCTTCTGCCTTCCAAAAAAAAATTGTTTTGGTGAATACAGTTTATTTTTAAGAATTTTAATTGATACAGTTGGAAAAAATATAGGACTTAAAACTCCTAAAAGCAAAGTATATTCTACAATATCACCATGAAATTAAAATAATCTAAAAAATGAATTGTGCTGCTTATATGGATAATGTCCTACAGGGTCCAAAGGTCAATGAATAAGATTTTTTAAAAGAGCAGTCTCAATGTAATACTAATATTCTAATATACCTGGAAAGTTGTGTGAGAGTTAATGTTTTACAAGAAACTAATTATAGACTCACAAATTTTATTCTGTGGCTTCATAGATAAAACATATTCAGAAGTACTGAAAAGCAATCACAGTATTTAGCATCTTCTATTCTTCCTTTCAGTTATTTTTATGAAATTTTAAATAAAAACAAATAAATCAACCAAAAAATGTTTCATTAAGTATTATCCTTAACATTTACACCTACACAACTATGTGAACAAGTGCAAGTTGAAATTTCCCCAAACACCTGTATTTTGTTTAATTACTGCTTAATATGTTAAATACTATGACAAGTAGGTTTCTGAAGTTTGCATACCAAATCCAGACGTTTTGTTACAAAAAAACAGATAGAAGCTTAAATTTTTTTTAATTATTTATTTGTTTATTTACTTCACGCTAAAGATTGAACCCAGGGGCACTTAATCACTGAGCCACATCCCCAGCCCTTTTTTGTATATATTTTATTTGGAGAAAGGGTGTCATTAAGTTGCTTAGGGCCTCACTAAATTGCTGAGGATGGCTTTGAACTTGTGATCCTCCTACCTCAGCCTCTCAAGCCACAGGGATTACAGGCATGTGCCACAGCACCCAGCTTAAATTTTTAATAAATATTGAGACAAGCTTTATTACTAAAGCTTAATCTTGATTTAATGTATTGCTCTTAAGAACCAGTAAAGCTTCTGGACCATAAATAACATTCATTTACACTGAAAGTAAAAGACTAGTTTCTTTCATGTTAAATCCCTTTGCCTCTTATACAAAATCAACTGTTTTTCTGAAAATCACTAAAAAGAATTTTTACCAATTGCTAATAGTTTAGAATTTTCAAAATATTAATATGTTCTTAAAATTACCTTCTTGATAATACCTCAATAAAATACTTCCTAGACAGCATGTCCTTTGTCTTTCATTAAGGAAATAACCCCAAATGTGAAAGTATTATTCTGACTGGTTGCTTTGCAACCATTACATCATTACATGGGCAATGCCTGTACTTTAAGGACCATATAAAGATTTCCAGCCTCTCAATTCAAAGCATTTCAAAAACAAAAAATAAACTAATTTAGAATAATATTGGAAAATTATTAACAAATTAATATTTATACCAAGGAAAAAAGGTACAAACATCCTATTTGGCATTTCAAATACATCAATAATGTATTTATTCATTTTTGAAAAGGTTGTTAGGGACAGAAGAAACCAACCAATAATTACAAACACCAAGTTTCACTGCAGTTACCCTTGCAGTGAAATTCTTAAGGTTCTAGAAGAGGCCATTTGCCTATCAGTATAATTTAAGCCCTATCAACAAGATGAAATATTAAACACATAACAGCTTCTATTTAAAGAGACACTTAGGATGACTATGACTGAATATTAAAATCATAAGCAGAAATGTTTCAATACTATATTCTACACATTACTGATTTCTTAATAAATTTTATAAAAGATGTTTCTCCTTCTTTGGACCCCCAAAGAGAAAAGTAGATTTTTTTTCTATCTGTTTCTTGCTGTCACTGTCCCTTTTGTTGTTGACATGTCTGTCCACAAATCCCTTTTCTACTTTGATTTTTAAGTGACCAACTAAGAAACTTAATAATTTAGATATAATTTTTAAACGCCAGTTGAAAGTCAAAAAACCTGTAAATCAGAGCCTAAAGAAATATACACAAGGCAAGGAAAGGGAAGGTGGCGTTTATCAACCGGGTGCCCAGACTCTTTTTAAGACATTATTTCATTTAATTCTTCTGACAACCCTGAATGAAGTACCATTAAGTGAAACTGATACCTGGCTATGTGATTTTACTGAGTTTCCTACTAGTAAATACATTGTCAGGTATTAGAATTTGTATTTTCTGGTATAAATGTGCTGAATTAAATAAGTACAAAGGCCTGTAGCATGATTTCTGTAGTTTAGGTACCACTGAGATATTTTTCCAAATGGCAGAGGTTATTCCAAGTCTGACCTGCAAAAAAAGTTCCTCCTGAACTTTCAATTGGAACCTAATATCTTTCTACAGTTAATACTGCAATAAAAATGGTATACATATGTGCACAAGCACACACACATATTACCTGATCTTCAAATTTAAAAATAAATAACTAGTTCAAAAATTTAAAGTGAAACCCAATTTTTTATGAAAGAACACATATAGGTATATTCATATACCATTCCTGCCTATGCCAAACAAAAGTTAGGTGTCATTACAAATTCTCAGGAGCATAGAACAGCATACTCTGTAAGGTAAAAAATGAGAATTTTTTCCTATTCTGTTATTTTAAAAGAGGGTTTATTCACCCAAGGAGTAGAAAATACTGATTTAGCAAGACCTTATTAGAACACATCAAAATTAAAACCTTTTGTTTTTAAAAAAAAAATCCTATACATTATAAATATGGGCCACTCTCTATCATCTCTCCAAAAGAGATACTTTATTTCCTTTTTTAAAACCTTGTTTGGGGGGGTCACTCAACACAAATTCTAGGAAAAATACCAAACAAAAAGTTGTCGTTTAAAAAGGTTTTTTTTTAATGATCTAAGATTGGTTTTACCCAAGTTAACAAACCTTTGATAAGGCCTCAGAACTCATTTATATATCTACATTTAATCATCAATTAAATTTCCATTATATATTACCAATATGTAAAATACAAATTTAAATCCTAAACAACTATTATTACATGAATGCAAGGCATTTATAAAGTGTACATAAAATATATACTAATTTGGAACAAAGCATTTCAATCTATTAAATTTATTCATAACACCGGTTACCTAAATAATATAGAAACTAGGAACTGGGAACAATTCAACCTTTTCACATACAAAAAGGAAAACACACTTGTGTATGTGCAGTGCACACACATAACGCACAAGCCTCAGAAATATGAAAATTATCTACATCCTCCAGAAGTGAGTTTTTTGTTCCTGTTTTGCAAACCTGAAAACATCCTACAACTTTCTTCCCCACCAAAAAAAATGTGTGTGTGTGTGTGTGTGTGTGTGTATGGTGAAGCTTCACATATATATTAGGTAGTTTAAGAAAAGGCAATGATTTCAAGTAAAAACATTGAGATATCTGATTTACAGTGAAAAAAATTTATTTAACTTTTGCCATATCAGGACAACAAAGCAGCCCTTTTATGTCACCACTCATTAAAAGGGCATTACAAAACATTAACATAATGTAGTAACTAGCCCATGTTTTCTTTCAGGCATTTTCAAAGGGCATCTCAGACCCACAATATTTTCTATTAAGTGTGCGAAAAAACAGAGCTCCAAAATGATTAGTAAGGTAAGATACTAATGTCTCCCTTTTTATTTCAACATTAAATTTCCATCTTTTAGAGTTGTTCTGAATTTAACATTCACAGTTATGCAGTTTTTTAAAGTGTTAATATCAGCATACTTTCAGCAATCTTGGGATTTGAATAGCTACTATAAAGCAATAAATCCCTAATGTGCATAACATAGTTTGATAGTGTATATGAAAGAAGATGGCCTGAATTTTGCCCTCAAATGCACAAAAAGAATTTAATGTATACCACCTCAAAACAGTCTTTGGCCTTGCTGAAAAATTATGGAGCTGTTATTTTACTGTGAAGCAAAATAAGCCTTCAAGTGTCCCTTACTTGATCTTAGAAGGTCAAATTCTCTGTCCAACAGTTCCTCTTCTGTTAACTTGGAGAAATTATCCTCTCCAAAAGGATTCCACCCTGACATATCAGGTGGGTTACTGATGTTCTTCTGATTTGTAAAATTTGCAACTGCCTCTTTCTCAGCAACTGGCCTATTATAATAATTGAGAGAGGAAAAGAAAGAAAATGAGAATTTAAAAAATTTCACATTGCCCCAGTTTGTATTTTATAAATGCTTAGAAAACCATACAATTTTATTGCAGTTGAGATGGCAGGTTAAGGGTATGGGATCTGAAACACCTCTATAAGGCGGACTAGTTCCATAATCCATAAGGCATACTAGCTCTATAATCACCTACAAAAGGTACATAAGGTATTCCTTAACCCCTCTATGCTTCAGCTTCCTCATCTATTGGAAAGGAGTGATAGTATCTACTTCAAAGCATTTCTGAAGAAATTAAATGATTTAATACACGTATAAAGAGAACAGTGTCTGGTAAAGAAAACCAAGCAGTCAATAAATGAGTTATTATTCTTACAGTGAACAAATTGGAAAGTGACAATCTGTTACCATACCAAGCAGTATCACTCCAAAATTACTTCAGAATAACTGTATAGCGATCATGTCCTGGTTATGTGGAAACACCACAATAATTTCACTACAAACAAAAGATGAATTTTAGGATTGCCTTACTAATAAATTAGCTAAAGTTGAAAGAAAGTTATTCTGTAAATATGTAATTATTCATGGTGTTTAAGGTACCTAAAGTCTGGGGCTGGGGATATGCTTTTTGGTAGCTTGCTTAGCATATACAAGGCCCTGAGTTCAATACTTAGATTGCAAATATCAGTCAAACAATCATTAATACAAAACTATCGAGTCAGGAGCCTAAGACCACTGATTCTATGCAATTTGCCAGATAGGCCTCTTGGTTTTTAAGGTAAAATGTAAGTCTAAAGACTTCTTAAGAATCCCTGGGTACCTCTCCCTCAACCAGCCTGGAAATACAGCACAGGAATGAGGCAATTTAACAAAGCTATCAAATTCTTTACATAATTCAGATCTAAACCCTTTAATATTAACAATGGAGAGAAAGTCTCTATGTTTAAACAAGTATCTCCATTTTGCAAGCCTTGACTCATCCCTTTGAATTTACTTTCCCTTTGGCAGCTCAATGACCTTGCCACCACACAGGTCATAGAAGGTAAAAGTCAGCAAAAGACATCCACTTAACCCCTTAGTCCAAGCCCCCTCAGAATATTTGTGCCAAGAATAGAATATTTAAACAATTATTGAAGGCTAGAGGATAAGAAAAGAAAATAAACTATAAGTATAGTTGCTTAGTAAACAGAACCTAGATATTGCCAAGGCCTAAAAATCTGCCTCCATGTGACAAAATTCCATCTTTATTCCAAAATTGTTTTCAAGGACTTTCAGAGTCCTTAACATAGGTCAGAAAAAGGGAAATTCAAAGAACAACATTTTCCCTCCTATAAATTTCTTTCAGAGCTTTTTAACTTCCTATTTGAATCACTCCTCTAATTCCTATGATGAATCCTGGCAGACTGTACTCAATAGGGTATGTTACCTTAACCTACAGCTTACCTACAGTTCAAAGACACATTAAACTATGTCTGCCAGCACTGAGAATATAGATTATTGGTAGAGTCTAGCATGCCCAAGGTCCCGGGTTCAGTCCCCAAGAAAAATAAAAATAAACACAAACACACAAATGTTCTCTGATATTCCTCCCTACAAGGATAAAATCTAATTCTGCTCTTTGTTTTTTTCCTAGTCTAATTACAATTTCTACTTTTCCAAATAGCACTTTTCTTTATTAATATTATAAATAATAAAATCATGTAACACTAAGTAGAAGTACTAAAATGTAAATTATAAAATGCAAGTAATAATTTAATAAATTTCCAAAAATGATATACCTGGAAATAAGTCCCCAGTAATAAGAATGAAATAATTTTTCTTATTAAAAATAAGATAGGGATTAATGGGCTATAGTATGCCTGAGGCCCTTGGTTCAATCTCCAGTACAAATAAATAAATAAATGGATATTTTGCTCTATATTCCTTAAGATACTGATGAAAGTAATGTATCAATTACATGACTGCTTTTTTTTAACTTTTGGTGTTAACTAGCATCAAGATATTAATTAATCTAGTGAAATTAATTGGAAAGTACAAAAGATATTAAGCTGAATTACTACAGTATTCCCTACTTTAATCTTATCTTTTAGTAATACTGCTCATGGAATCATAGTTATAATACGTATTTTTCCCTAATTTTTGTTTAATTACTAAAATTTTTAAAACTTGGTTTATCACCAAAATCATCTTGCATACCCAAGGTTGGGAAACATTGGATTCAGTATCTTCAAATGCATATAGGACTTATTTTATTCTCTCTCCAATGGAGCTGTGTACTACTGGATGGGAACATGGAGCAGGAAAGGGCTGATTATTTAATAGGTAGAAACAATTATATACTATAGCCACTAGAGTTTAGGAATACAGAACTTCCTATAGGAAGCTACATTTGTTTGGTGCCTCAGTGTTCCTTCATCGATATTATTATACTACTTGATATCAGGTTAATTTTGAGTATAACATCTTCTCTAGCAATTTTAAAAGAGCTCTGTAAGCAGATATTCCTGCTTATCAGTGGAAGGTGACAACTGTTTGTCTCTAAATATTATCTTAGAATGATTTTCCCCTTTTCCCCAAATCTAAAATTCCTCCTCTTCTACTATGTTAATTTATCTTTGGTATGAATATCAAATAATATTTCAATAAGTTAAAATAAACATCCTCTACATATATATTATCTTACATTTTATAATTGCCCTATTATATTAACTAATATAATTGCCCTATTATATTAGTTATCTGTCTCTACATGGTAAATTACACAAAACTTAATAGTTTAAAACAACAACCTTTATTATCTTATACCCTTTCTTCCAGTGAGAAATGTAGCAGTGATTTAGCTGAAAGGCTGTTATGACTGAGTCTGCATTGGCTGGTGCTGAATGATCTGTTTACAGGATGGCTCACTAACCTGACTTTGTACAGGAGGCCTCGGTCCCCTGCCACAATGATTCTAATTAATACAATAGCTTCGTCAGTATCTTAAACTATACAATATCAAGCAGAATATCCTATTTTTAATATGGAAAAGTATTCCATTCTTATCATCACTATGGGGGGACTAATTATGCAAATTTATTAGATTACTACTTGTATTTCATAGTTTATATTTTATTGATTCTAATTAGTTTAGAATATCATAGCATATGCTTTAATTTTACTATTTACAATGCAGTTAATTTATTCAAGAAAAAAATGCTTTGTGAGAAAGAAAAATCTATAGAGTATGCTAATGACAAATAATGATTTGTACATTTAAGTTCTGCTCTCGACTTAAGACAAATCTGTCCTATTTCATATACTCCAGTTTTGTTTTAGGAAAGCACTTCATTAAATTCATTTTTCCCCTTTCCTTCCCTATTTCCCCCTAATCAATAATTTATCACTATTGCTTTTTTCTTTCTCTCTCTCTCTCTCTTATCTCATACACACACAGAAGTTGGGAGTTGTTCTATAGCAAACTGTGTACTTTCACACTCTTTTGAGATACACACAGTACAATTATGCTACCAATGTTACTGCTTCTCATGCCCAATTCCCAGGTGATGCTTGTGGAGACCTTTTCCCAGCCAATGTTTTAAATCCTGCATTCACTAGAAAAATACTTGCCTAGTACTATAAGAGGAGTCCATTATGGTTCCAACCTGAGCTGGAAGTGACGAAGTGTAGGAAACTAAGGCTGGTGAAAACTCTTGAGGGGAGGTAAGATATTCAGGTGATGTCTGCTGTTGGGATTGCTGATGTTGAGCTAGCATCTGCTGCTGCAAGAAAGTCTGCTGATACTGCTGCATCTGAAACAAGAATGATATTACATAAATCAATGCTCAAGTCAATAAAGTACTATCAGCATTGATTTTGTTTACTATCCTTCTTTCTTTTTACTTTGGTGACAAAACCAGAAACCTAGAAAATAATGAATTTTATTTGAAGGAACAGCTCTCTTACTAGAAAACTACAGCAGGAGGAATTTTACCTATTTAAGAATTTGTGAATCTAAGCTCACTTGGCCAGATTCAAAAATTCTCCCTTAAATATTTTAAGAAAAAGACAAGAGAGTGTCTTAGTCAGTAGAATGCTGGTGCTGTAAAAAGTCAAACTATTCTCTGAATCAAATGTTCTTTCCCTTTGAATTTCATTTTTATTCAACTGACACTTACAGAATGAAAGAGACACATGGCAAAGATCACGTAAAAGATCATTTCTCTTAAACTATAAGAGAAGTATGTTGTCTGTCAATTACAATGTGCCATACACTTGGGAGCCACAGTTCAAAATAGTTTATGACTACTTGAGAACATACACCTGTTTCAATAAAATACATGTCAATTAAATAACTTGAACTGATTCTGGATTATTAAATTCTGAGTAACCCCATTCACACTGTGAATTCCAACATTATAATGCATATCCAGAAAGAAATCTCTAGAAATTATGTAACACTTTACCATTGTAGGATACTGTGATGCAGGAGGTTGAGGCTGATACACTGAATGCATTAAAAATTGTTGCTGGAGTAAATGTTGTTGATGCACTGCATGCTGATACTATAAGATAAAAATAAATAAATAATCAATATTATCCATGCATTTTTTATGCCAGAGTCCTTTACTTAAATATTCATTTTACCACATCAGTAGTCTAAACTCCACTACAAAATAGCTGTAGAGTGACTATAATTTACATATGCTTATTAGAATTGGTTTTAAAATTGTCAACAAAATACAACAGAGATTCAACTAAAACCATATGCAGCATAATTTAAGGATGCCTGCAAGAATGATAATGCTAAACATTTTTATCATCTTTTCCCAGTTGACAAATTCCCCTGAAGTGACTTGTGACCAGGACCCATTACAGAAAATCCCCACTCTTCTTCACCTCCTCTTCAGTAGTGTCTTCGGCCATCCCATAACACCATTTACTTACTACCCTCCACTCTGGCTATATCAATCATAATTAGAGAAAAGTGACACCCATGAAAAATGTCATGAATGTAATTGGATCAAAAAATAGTTTAGGAAATCAAAGTGATGATGGTAATAGTAGTTCAATTTAAAAGTTTAATGAAACTAGAAATCTATTGGTTCTGATGAGATGAAGGACATTTTTTTCCTTACATCCTTTTCAGTTCTAAATGCTTCCTCTTACCCTTATACCAACCTCATCAAAAAAAAAAAAAAGGAAGAAAGAAAAGTAAAGAAAAAAAAAAACAAAAAAGAATTTAAAAATCTAATACAATGGTACTTTTGGAAAGAACAATAACACATTTTCTACAATAGTCTATGAACTCAAAACAAGACCTCAGATAATATTCATCACCAATCACAATGCTTATTCCTGAATACTAACTGAACATTCTCTGCTTCATTAGGCCATGATGCAACCTGTTTTAATAAGGTATCCTTAAGTAGCTCATCAAATGCAAATTAACTACATATTCTTTAATAATCAGGAAATTAAAGAACATGTTTACTTGAATCTAGTTCAAGATGCCCATAATACGAAAAAGCAATTCAATGATTTTTCAACTGCTACATGATTTCGCAATTCTACTTCCAGATCTAAACTAGTAAAAGAACTACCTGCTGCATATAAGCATCCTGAAGTAGCTGATGTTGCTGTTGCTGCTGGTGAGGGTGATGATGCTGTAAATGAAGTTGCTGTAATCTCCAATCTCCCTGTTGTAGTTGTTGAAGTACTCTATGCTGCTGTGGAGGATGCTGTGGGGGCCCCTGACCCAATAAGATTTCAGGGTCATTTCCAGGTCTCAGTGATCCTATGATAGATTTCCAAAACTTACATTTACAAACTAATAATTTTCAATAAATGGCTATATTTCAATAATTATTTAACTAAGGCAGTTATATTCTTATTTAAGAGAAACTTCCATATACACTTTGTCTGACGGAATTATTTCCTGGAACTTTAAGAGCCCAGGAAACTTGATTTAATCAACTACAACCCAAATTATTTAGAATGTTAGAAACATTTTATGTTTTAAGTTTCATCTCTCCATGAACACACCAAGAAAAAGTTTATTCTACATCTCAAAATATCACGTACTATTATGACTATGTTCCCTTGCCAATAGAATTCTATCAGTTCAGAATGTCATTTTACACCAATTGAAATTCATTTCCTTCAAACTTGAAGTCAAACATTGAATGTAAATGGCTTAAACTCATCAATCAAAAGAAACAGGCTGGCAGACTGTATAAAAGAACAAGATCCAACAATATGCTGTCTCCAAGAGACTCACCTCATAAGCAAAGATATCCATAGATTGAAGATAAAAGGATAGGAAAAAATATATCATTTACATGGATCTCATTAACAAGCAGAGGTTTCTATTCTCATATCAGATACAGTGAACTTCAAGCCAAAGTTAATCCAAAGGGACAAATAAGGGCATTTCATATGTGTAAGGGAATTACACATCAACAAGATATAACAATTGTAAATATTTATGCCCCAAACCAAAGAGCATCTATCTACATACATTAAACAAACCCTGCTCAATTTCGGAATCAAATAGACCACAACACAGTAACACAGAGTGACTTTAACACAACTCTCTCACCACTGGATAGATCCACCAAATAAAAACAAATTTAAAAAGCTATAGAACTAAAAAATACAATCAATAATTTAGACTTATCAGATACATATAGAATATTTCATCTATCAATGACTGAATACACTTTCTTCTCAGCAGCACATGGATCCTTCTCTAAAATAAACCATATCTTGGGCCACAAAGCAATTTTCAGCAAATACAGGAGAGAGAGGGGAGGAGGGGAGGGAGGAGGGAAGGGAGGGAGGGAGGGAGGGAGGGAGGGAGGGAGGGAGGGAGGGAGGGAGAAACCTTGCATTCTATCAGACCATAATGGAACGAAATTAGAAATCAATGATAAAATAAAAAATAGAAGCTACTCTAATACCTGGAGACTAAATAATATGCTATTAAGTGACCAATAGACAGCTGAAGAAATCAGGGCTGATATAAAAAAATACTTAGAGATAAATGAGAAAAGCAACACAACATTTCAAAATCTTTGGGACATTATGAAGATGGTTTTAAGAGAAAAGTTTGCACTGCACTCATTCATTAAAAGAATAGAAAGTCACCAAGTAAATAACATCTCTAGAAAGGGAATAAATCAACACCAAAAGCAATAGAAGAGAGGAAATAATTAAAATCAGAGCCAAAATCAATGAAACTGAAACAAATAAAAAAATCAACAAAACATTGGTTCTTTGAAAAAAATAAAATTCATAAACCTTTAGCCAAGCTAACAAAGAGCAAAAGAATAAAACTCAAATTAATACATTTTTAAAAAAGTGATAAAAAGGAAACATTACTGCAGACACTACTGAAATACAGTCAATAATCAGAACTATTTTGAAAATTTATACTCCATTTAAATAGAAATCTTGAAGACATCAATAAGTTTCCACAAAAATATGACCCACCCAAATTCAATTAGGAGAGCATACAAAATTTAAATAGGTAAATTTCAAGCAATGAAACTGAAAATACCATCAAAAGCATACCAATAAGAAAAGCCCAGGACTAACCTTCCAAGAAAAACTAACACCAATCCTCCTCTAATTATTTCATAAAATAGAAAAGGAGGGAACCCTTCCAAAGCATCATCCTGATACCAAAACCAGACAAAATACATCAAGGATAGAAAACTTCAGAACAATATCCCTGATGAATACAGATGCAAAAATTCTTAATAAAATGCTGGCAAATCACATACAAAACATTAAAATAGACAGTGCATCATGATGAAGTGAGGTTCATCCCAGGGATGCAAGGTTGGTTCAATATATGGAAATCAATAAACATAATTCATCACATCAATACACTTAAAGACAAGAAATCACATGATTTTTCTCAATATATGCAGAAAAGGCACCTGACAAAATACAGAATCCATTTATGTTCAAAACAGTAAAAAAACTAGTGAGTAATATGAAGATACGTCAACATTCTAAAAACTATATACATTAAACCCAAGGCCAACATCATTCGAAATGGAGAAAAATTTAAAGCATCTGCTCAACACAGTCCTTGAAACCCTAGCCAGAGCAAGTAGGCAAAAGAAAGAAATTAAAGGGGTACAAATAGGAAAAGAAGAGTTCAAACTACCCCTATTTGCCAATGATATGATTCTATATTTAGCAGACCAAAAAATTCCACCAGAAAACTTTCAGAACTCATAAATGAATTCAGCTAAGTAGTAGGATATAAAATTAATACCTATAAGTCAATTGTGTTCCTATGCATCAGCAATGAATCAGCTGAAAGAGAAATTAGAATAACTATTCCATTCACATTAGCCTCAAAAAAAATCATAAAATTCTTGGAAATAAATCTAACAAAAGAGGTAAAATACCTCTACAATGAAAATTACAGAACACTAAAGAAAGAAATTGAAAAAGACCTTAGAAGATAAAGAGATCTCCCACATTCATGGATAGGCACAATTCATATTGTCAAATGGCCCTACTACCAAAAGCACTATGCTGATTTAATGCAATTCCTATTAAAATTCCAATGATGTTCTTCATAGAAACAGAAAATACAGTCATAAAATTCATTTGGAAAAACAAGAGGCCCAGAATAGCCAAAGCAGTCCTTAGCAAGAAAAGTAAAGCAGGAAGCATCACAATACCACATATTCAATTATACTATGGATCCAAAGTAAGAAAAACAGCATAGTATTGGCACCAAAACAGACATGAAAGAATAGAAAACACAAGGACAAACCCACATTGAAAAATGATCCTATACTAGACAAAGGTGCCATAAACATACACTGGAGGAAAGATAGCCTCTTCAACACATGGTGCTGGGAAAACTAGAAATCCATATGTAGCA
Organism: Urocitellus parryii; assembly: GCF_045843805.1. Taxonomy (NCBI): domain Eukaryota; kingdom Metazoa; phylum Chordata; class Mammalia; order Rodentia; family Sciuridae; genus Urocitellus; species Urocitellus parryii. The sequence goes on from NC_135540.1 coordinate 82,889,841, forward strand.
CAAAACTCAACTCAATGTGGATCAAGAACCTAGATGTGAGACCAGAGATCTGAACCCACTAGAAGAAAAAGTAGGCCCAACTCTCCATCATACAAGTTTGGGAACCAAATTCCTCATACTCCTAAAGAACAAGAAGTGAAAATGATAATCAATAAATGGGATGGTATCAAACTAAAAACCTTCTTCATTGCAAAGGAAACAATCAAGAATATGAAGGGAGACCCTACAGAATGGGAGAAAAATCTTTGCCACCTGAACTTCATATAGAGCATTAATCTCCTGGATATATAATGAACTCAAAAACATTGAAAAAAATAAAATAAAATAACCCAACCAATAAATGGGCAAAGGAACTGAACAGGCACTTCCCAGAAGAAGAAATATGAATGTTCAACAATATGAAAAAATGTTCAACATCTCTAGCAATTAGAGAAATGCATATTAGAAGTATACTGTGATTCTATATCATTCCAGTCAGAATGGCAATTATCAAAAACACAAGTAACAATAAATGTTGGCAAGGATGTTGGGAAAAAGGTTCACTCATGCATTGGTGGTGAGACTGAGAATTGGTGCAACTACTCTGGAAAGCAGTAATGGGAATTCCTCAGAAAACTTGGACTGGAACCACCATTTGACCCAGTTATCCCACTCTTTGGCATATACACAAAAGACTTAAAACCAGCATACTACAGTGATGCAGCCAAATCAATGTTTATAGCAGCTCAATTCACAATAGCTAAGCTATGGAACCTACCTGGGTGCCCTTCAACAGATGAATGGATAAAGAAAATGTGGTATACACAATGGAATATTACTCAACAATAAAGAAGAATGGAATTATGATATTTGCAAGTGAATGGATGGAATTGGACACTATCTAAATAAAATAAGCCAATCCCAAAAAACCAAAGGCCAAATGTTTTCTCTGACATGCAGATGCTAACTCATAGTAAGTCAGGTAAGGGACCAACAGAAGTTCACTGAATTAGACAAAGGAAAATTCATTGCCATGGGCACCCTCACCAAAGGCTTAAAAAGCAATGGGTCCATTCAAACATGAACCAGAACCTCTAAAACTACAAGTCATAACAAACCCTTTCTCTTATTAAGTTAGTTATCTCAGGTATTCTGTTATGGTGAGGGAAGCCTGACTAAAATAACTGTTCAATTCCAAGGCAGAAAAGGGTAGAATACGAAGAGAGAAGGATTCTTTTTCATCAGTTAATGTATTCAAACTTCCTCAGGCCTAAGTTCAGAACCTCCATGAAAAGAGCTTTCTATTTCTAATTCTTCTAATTTTAAGAAAAATTCAGGTCTATGTCTTTCTTGAAAATATTTATAAAAATTTAAGGAAGAAAATGAAGAAAAATTACACACCATCCAGACCAAATTACCATTGATCTTTTAAATGTTATTTCTTTCCAATGGAAAGAGAATTAAAAGTTACACTCCTAAACTATACATTCATTTTTCAGAGCTGTGAAGTCCAGCTGGAGAAGGCTCATATGGGAGTCCAATCACAAACCAAGGATCTTCATGTAAGGACTGTGAGATCACTTCTCACCTCACAAACTGACTTTTCTTTAGTATCATCAGGCAGCAGAAAGCCCTTGATCCTCCATCCAAAGTCACAGAGCACCAGAGAATCCACAAACAATATTACAATTTTATATGAAAACAACTGTTTCTTCAAGTACATCATAATCATTCACACTATAATTCCCCATTTTGCAAATGATGAAACAAAGACTCAGATAAGTTAAGTGAATCTGCTAACAAATCAAATAAAAATAAAGACAGAGAAACTCTGAATATACAAAATTGATCTAATATATAATTTGTATATCAAGACACAGATCACACATTCTCTACAAAGTCAGATAGTATCTATACATAAACTGAAGCAGGTATATGGTCACCAAACTCAAAAGTGGTAGTTAATTCATTTTCAAAGGCAAAATTCATTCTTCTCTCCAACTCTATTCCTATCTCCCACAAAACACAGACTACATAACAGTTGTCAAGGTCTTATTTTGACCACTGATTCAGCCTAGTACCTAAGACATAGTAGGTCTTCACTATATATCTCTTGATTTAATCATTAAACACAGACCAAGATCTTGGCTACAAAGCAATAAACCCAAGATAAAATAAACACAGTCTTGCCTACAGAGCAATAAACTTTAACCATAAATATTATTCCTACTGAAAATTTAACAACTGCCCCTGGAATAACTTAAAGATCAAGAGAAATTCGTATCTGAATTTTTTTAATTTTTAAAGAGATGACAATACAACATAGCAAAATCTATAAAACAAAACACTGGCAGTACTCAAGAAAAAAAAATTAGCCTTAAATGTATACACGAAAACAAGAAAACTGAAAAATAAAATAACCAAATGAAAATAAGTCCAAGAATGTAGAAGGATTGAATTAATGACAAGGTATAAAATAATAATAAAAAAGAAACCACAACATGAAATTAATAAATAAAACCAAAAGCTAGTCATTGGCTCTTTGAAAAGATCAACAGGGCTGGGGACGTAGATAAGTGTTAGAGCACTTACCTAGCCTGTGCAAAGCCCTGTGCATCCCCAGTACCAAAAAGAAAAGAAAGAAAAGGTAAGAAAGGAAGAAAAGAAATGATTAATAAAAAGAGGTAAAGCTCTAGGCAACTCTCACCAAATAAATATTAGAAGTGAGGGAATCAACATACTACAGACTTAAAGTAATTAAAGACATCATAAAATTGCTATCTAAAATTTTATCTAAATTTGAAAATCTAAATAAATTGGACAATTTAAAAATATATGTAAATTATAGCAAATGGTGAAAAATTATAGTATATCAATGAAAATTAAATGAACTGAAAATGTGATCAAAATTTTACCTCTAGGTACAGAATGTAGCTCAGTGGTATAACACTTGCAAGGCATGTGCAAGGCCCTGAGTTCAATCGCCAGCACCACCAAAATAATTTAAAAGTAAAATAAATTCTGGATTTTTAAACAGTAACAATTCATTTAAATTCACTCAGTTCTAACACATTTTGAAGAAACAATACCTCTTTTTCAGAAAATCATTTAAAAACATAAAGGAAAGGATCCAACACAAGGCCAACAGTTTACCCAAAGAACAAAAGTATGGTTTATCCCATTTAGGCAAAAAGGCTTTACTATCCAAAAATGTAATAACATAATAAATAACACATCAAAGGAGAAAATAATACCATTTATCAACAGATATTGGAGGGGAGAAAAGCAATTCATTCCTAACTCTAAAAAAAAAAAAAATTATAAGCTAGGAATAAAGAAAAACTTCATCTACCAGACTTTGAAAATAAATAAATAACAGAAACACAGGGAAGACATAAAACCTGGAGCAAAAGAGAATGACAAGAATGTAAACTATCAACATTGCTATTTAATATTAAGGGAATTTAATTTATCCAGTGCTATAAGATAAAAGAAAACAGTAAATGTATAAATAATCATAAGAAAAAGGCAAATCATTATCAAAAAGGGATTCTCCCTCTCAAAAAAATTCAAGATAAGCAACTAAAATCTATTAGAATTAATAAAAGAATTAGTAATATGGATGAGTATAATGATCAAAAATTAAAACGTGAATTTCCTCCAAATTCAGTATGTCATTGGATTTAAATAATATTTAAAAATTATATTTTGTAATTTGAGAGGCCTTCTTTAAAATTCATACAGAAGGAAATTTTAGAGAAGGATGTTAGTCTACTTGTCTGATTAGATTTATCAAAACTAGAAAGTTGTGGAAGAGGTATTAAAAAAACAATTCAATAATACAGTGTTGAGAGCCCTGTATGAACTATGGATATTGTTTGAGCCACTAAGGCAGGGAAGCTGTTTTTCTAGGAACTCCTGGATGAAATTTCCCAGATCACACTGGTGCCCTGCTTTAGCTTAAAGCACTAGAATCAAAGGGCATAACCTACAAAGGGCATAACCTACCAATGGGCATAGTCTACCAAGCACCAAACAACCTGTTGACTGCAAGATCCCTACCACACTGAAACCTTATCCCTGCCTTTGATGTACTTCCCCCCTTAAATAAAGAATTGGGGCCTTTTTCAGTTGTTCAGTTCCAGTTCCTATCAGGGCTGGAAGACTCATCAGGTGCCCCTGTTTTAAATCTAACTTCTGGTTTTGTCTTCATTTCTTGCTGATTATTTCAGCCTTTTTATTTTCCCAGATGGTTTGTACCTCCAAGCAGGATTCTACTCTACCGGGGTTCTGGTTACACTAATAGTACAGTAAAGAGGTAAGGAATCAATATGGAAAGTTAGATTATGATGAATGTGGCATTTCAAATCAGGAGAGAAAGAATAGAAAAAATATACAATACTGTACTAATTAATAAATGGCACTACAGAAAACTGAAAAAAAAAACTCAACTTAGTCCTTTCTCCATGCTATACCCTAAAATAAATTCCAGGAAGACTGAAAAGCTAACTGCAGAAAACAAACACCACTATTAACAACAACAACAAAAAAAGTATCAGCACTTAAAAAAAAATGGAAAAAATTTCTTTGAAATACATTACAAAATGCAGAAAAATGAAAAGTGTAAAACTGACCTTGTAAAATTTTGTTTTTCCTATGTCTCAATGTATATTCACAAATGTAAAGATGAATGGCAAAAATGGAAGAAAAGATTTATAATGTATTTGGCAAAAAGTTAAAGACTTAATGTTCAGAATAAAAATAAATATTCAGAGCAATAAAAAGAAAACAATCTCATGGAAAATTGGAACAGTTAATTCATAGAAGAAAAACATGAACAGATGAAAGTGTACTATTAATCAGGAATATTAAAATGCAATAAAAATGTTTTACCTAACAATAAGACAACATTTTTAAAAACTTCTATCATTAAGCATTGGCAAGAATAGGAATGAGACTGACACTGTTGATATCAGTGTAAATTTCTGGAGTCTTTTGGATGGCAATTTAGAAGTATGTAAACAAAATTAAAAAAAAAAAAACTTCCTAATACCTTCCTTAGAGAAATGTCCTAATGTCATTAAAGAATGGGATGTAAGGATATTCACTGCAACACTATTAGTAACAGAAAATATAGAAAATAATGTAAATGGTTATACAAGCCATCGTATATTTATGGTATAAAATATCACATTCCTATTAAGAATTACTTGGCAATTCTTTATGCAATGATGAGCTAAGAAGCTTTCCAAAATATATTAAGAAGAAAAAATCAACTTGCCAGAGAAATGTATATGGTATGAATTCACTGAAGTCAATGACAACATAAATTACTTGTATCTATATATATATCACATAAGAATATAAGAGAATGCACACTGAACTACTTCTGGTTAGCTCTGGGAAGAAAAGAAGGAGACTTACGTAATATAATAGCAATTATCAAGAAAACAGGCAAGGATGTGAGAGAAAACCCTGATACATTGTTGGTAGGACTGCAAATTAATGTAAACACTCTGGAAAGTGGTATGGAGATTCCTCAAAATTAGTAGGAAAAGAATTACCATAAGACCCTGCTATCCCACTCCTTGGCATTTACTCAAAAGAACTAAAGTCAACATACTAACTATAGTGATAGTCACATCGATGTTTATAGCAGCCAAATTAAGGCATCAGTCCAGATTCACAAGAGCCAAATTAAGGAATCAATCCAGATTCCCTTGAATAAATGAATATTGATCAAGAGAATGTGGTATAGTATACACAATGGAGTTTTCCTCAGCCATAAAGAATGAATTAATTGAATTAATTAAACAGATGGAAATGGAGGACATCATGCTAAGTGAAATAAGTTACATTTCAGAAAATCACAAGCCAAATGTTTCCTCTAATAAGTGGAAACCAGAGCTAAAGAAGGTGAGGAGGGAAGAAATAATATCATAGATATATAGGGAAGATCAATGGGGTAGAAGGGAGAACAAGAGGGAAGGAGGAAGGATGGGAAAGCAAAGGAAATATGCAATGAATTTGATAAAATCATGTTATATGAATACACAAATGTACCAAAGGGAATTTCCCCTTTGTATATGTATATATATACACACACCCCACACACACACACATATAAAATAAACTAAATAAATAAAGGAACAAAGAAAGGAAGATCAGTAGAGTAGAAAAAAATAGAAGAAAGATGGGAGGAAAAGTGGGGGGAATGGAAACTGAAATCAAATTGCTTGCATTTATGTTTTTGTCAAAATGAACCCAACTATTATGTACAACTATATGCTCTAAGTTTAAAAAAGGAGAATTATATTTCCCTCTGAATATTTCTGTGTTATTTGCATATTTTAAGAGAAAACACACTTTTTTTACTTTCTTTTCTTATATGTGTTTCTTTCTATATGATTTCCAGAGGAGAAGGAAATGTTAAAAAGGAGCTTATATGGGAGGGGAAAAAGTATAATTTTTCCAACTTAAGCTGGAAGCAAATATAAGAGAAATGTAGCTCCTTATATCAGGAACAGGCCTGGCCCTCACAGCTGGGTCTTAGTGCTTACATGTTGGTTTATTTCATAAAACACTTAACATCAGATAAGGTTACTACTCTGTGTCTAGGAAAGATCAAGACACAAAACCACTCTATATTCATATCTGAACACAAACAGAATCATGAACTTTGTCCAAACCACAAAAATAACCCAAGGTCCCTCTATCTTGCCTCATTTGACTGCTACTCTGTAACCAATTGAGGCTTTAGCTTCTCTCCTTCAGGATAAGATTTGATACCTAAACCATATCATGCCCAGGCTTCTGGATAGAATCCAAAGATGTCCCACTTCCTTAACTCCTCCCCAAAATTATCCAAAACAAGTCCAAATTCTGAAAATGTTTTTTCAAATGCTACCTCACAGTTCCCCGTAATTTGTAAGAAAGAAATCTGACTTGTTCAAGCACAAATGTGTTTCAAGTTGGCCTTTTGCCAGGGAACTCTGATATGTGATAAATAAAACTAATAAGGTCTCCAAACCAAAACAGTAGGGAAAAGATCAATGAATGCTTATTGAGATAGGATTTTTCTACATAACATACACCTTCTATTTACTCCTCAGAATAGGAACAAGATTTGCTGTCCTCATTTTACACAAGAGAACAGCAGTGAGGCTAAGAAATGGTGAAATGTGAATGAACATTTCTTCCCTTTCCCATTACCTTCCCTTTCCCATAGGACACTACTCTAATTGGTGCACCTGATTACCACATAGATATGTAGCAATATGCCAGGTTAATATAAAAATAAACATTATCTTCCCTCACCATATATTTGACTTAATAGTAATAAAAGTGTCTAATGATTAATATTTCTTAAGGGCATATTCTGTACCAGGCATTACATTAACCAGTCATTTAAGCCTTCTAATAATCCTATAAGTACTAATATTTTTATAAGATATATTACTAAAGAAAAATGAGAGAAATAAGACTCAACATAGATTCATTCAAAATGCAGGCTTTGAACCATTGAGAGTATTCTAAATGAAAACATTTAACATTTAAAAACAAAACACAAGTTTGTTATAAAATGGAAGTGTAAACTGGAGTTATCTTTGAGATAAGTCTTCATTATATCCCCAGACCCTTGAGAGATTAAGATTAAATGTACTTCATCAGTCAGGAATATTCCCTTAGTGAGAAAAACTGTTTTAAGTACCACACTACCAAAATACTTAGGAGATGTTTTAGATTAGAAAAATAATTCTCAAAATCAAACTAAAATACCAGTTCTTATGTTGCAATGTGCACATGGTTCCTTCACCAAGGCTATAGATTCAAAGCAAAGAAAGATACATAGCTTTCAAAGACCAGAGATTCAACCACCTCCTTTCCAATACAACACAGAACTCCCTATACTCTTGAACTTTATTATCAATGCCAAACCTATCTCTCGGGATAAGAGTTTGTATTAGAATCAAGGAAAATTTTGAGCTTTTCATATTATACTTTTACATTGCCAATAACTTTTCTTTGCCTTCAGAAAACCTTAAGAAAAATAATTGAGTCTATTAGATATCAGCACAAAGTTTTTTGATGTATTATTATCTACTTTTTTACTGGTAATTTATGCCTCTTGAAAATCAAATCATCTAAGGTTTATTTCCATTGACTATGAAAGCTGCATTACCTTTTGGTCTATGGTTACCAAATTCACCAGGAGCAGGGACTTTAACAGGGGTTGCTGAACTTTGAATGGTCAGTACACTGGGAGTGGCAGTAGTAGAGTTGGCCTTTGGTCTTTGTCTTGGTGCAATTGAGGTTTCTGTTGGTCCAATGGTATCTGTTATTCTAAAATAGAAGAACACATTTTATTACAAATATTGGGCTTATTTCTTACTATTTTTTTCTGTAAAGTATCTACTTCAACAGATGCATTTAATTATTACAGATGATCATGTCAGTCCTCTTGGCTTCTTCCTAAATCTTACTCCCAAAGACTACGTTTTTAGTGAAGACAGGAAAGTAAATAAAGAAAATAGTACACTACCATCAAGGTCTGCAATTGAAACTGGCAGAAAGAGTATACTCCCAAAGATTACTGTTAAGGAGATGAAATGAGATTGAAAGGAAAACAAAACAGAAACCTTCTTATAATGTTTTTGACAAAATCACGAGCCAACTCTTTGAAGAGAAACAAGAGATAATCTTCCCTAGCCTGGACTCAAGGCATAAGAAAGAAAAGACTACACCCTAGAGCATATAAAACAAAAGAAGCCAACACTTTCAACAGGTAGAGACCCTGCTCACATTCAACTTCTTTAATCTTCAAGTTTGCTTTACTTATAACTCTAAATGGAAACTATATAAAACTTTTGCTTCTAGGAGTTAGTTTAGGACTTCAGATGTGGGTGGACAAGAGGTAAGCACAATTTTGAAAACAAGAGACAATAGATATGAGAAGACAGACATTTGCTTTTTTTTCCTTGAAAAAGTCAAGTAAAATCTTTATTTATATGATTATCAACTTTGCTTTCTAAAAATTCAGTATAAAAACTCAAAAACTTTTTAATAAGGCCAGATATTCTCTTTCCAACAGGATTTTCCACAAAATATCTGTACTAAATTCTTTACCACATTTTAAGTAATTTAATACTTAAAAATTCTAACTACACATGAAAGCACAGAGTTACTGCAGTTGAAGAAACCCAATCTATAACTGCACAAGTTACAGCTATTTCCTAATATCTCTACATACCACAAGAGGGAGCCCTGTTAACAGCTATCTTTCCAAGAGCAAAGAAAATTGAATCAAAAATTTAATTGAAAACTATAGAAATGTATTATATTTGTGCTATCTTCTAAAAATAACACTTAGTTTAATTAGAAGGGATGGGTATGATATGTGTCATATGAAAACTGAACCAAGGTAATAAAAGATCATTTTTACATATAATCAATTATATGTCATTTTTATAATGAAATACTTATGAGTTCAAATTATGGGATTTAACACTAAAATCAATCTTACACTCTCTAATCCCAAGAAATTTGGGAAAAATACATAATCTTTCTGTCTAACTCTCCATTTATTTCTTAAGTGAGTAATGTAGACCAAACTTGAGTTTGCCATATTCCTGATCCAAACCACTCTTTAGAGAGGCGTAACACAAATAAAGCATGGTAGAACCTCTGAAAAGCTTATTAATAGTCTGAATTATTTCTACAATCTAATGTCTCACAATTTATTTTATCAATATACTATTGTACTTGACCAATATTCAGCAAAACACTTAGAAAGGTATGTTATATGTTGGTGAAAACACAACAAAATATAAGACAGTGAAAGTGATCAATGCCAAAATAGTACTGCCAAGAGTTGCATAAAGGATAATTCCACCTTTAATTTGACTAAAAATGACTTCAAGTAGGAATTAGAGATTGAATTTTTAAAATAAATTTTATCTTATCAAACTCTGAAAAAGAAATAGCATTCTGTGTGAATAGGAAGAAAATGCCAAAACAAATTAGTCAAAATGAAGACACAAAAAAAAAAAAGTAATTACTGCACTGCCCCTGCTACACTGACTCACTTGTACTATTACAACAGTCATAGTGCTGTTTCCTCTGCTTCCCTTCTTTTCTTTCTTCCTCACTATCAACTGAACAATCTTCCAAAAGCAGACTCTCTTTCCTGCTTCAAAGTTTCCATCTGCCGAGAGAGGAAGCATTTCCATCTTTGAGGTATACATGTCATATGACTTTTATATGTTTAGCAGTCCCAAGAGCACATGCCAAGTTTGGGGAGGCAGAAGGGAGCTTCTGAGAAGTAAAGCAAAGAGGGTCACAGACTAAAGACAGGGCAGATGGCTACTAACACCCATAAAAGCTTATTTAAAGATTCTTTTCCCTGGGCTGGGAATGTAGTTCATTGTTAGAGCACTTGCCTAGCATTTAAAACCTCAGCAAAAATAAAATTAAGAATCCTCTCCCCAAAATATGACGTTTATGTGAAAAAAAATCTAAATTTTAATATTAAGCTTTATATACTTTAGATTTTAAGTTTTTCATTAAGAGTAAATTTATCTTAATGACCAATAAGCACCAATGAACCTTATATTTTGATATGTATAATGAACAGATTCACCATACTATAAATAAACAGCAATTTTTAAATGATATGTAGACATAAAAATATATTTTAATGGATTACCATGTTATGTTTCAATATGTGTATACATTGCATAATGTTTAAACAGGTTAAATACTGCACATTTTAATGGCATTATTTCATTTGCTTGTAATATAGCTATAACTTTTATGTCATAATGAAAAGATATTCAAATCATCACTCTTCATTTGACTCGTTTCTTTAAAAATTTGTACCTACCTTCCTAAGGATTTAATTATTGATATTTTCTTAATTTAATTATTAAATTAATAATTAATAATTAAATTTTTTAAGTGACAATAAAATCCAACTGACCAGTCTTAATTCATAATTACCACTCAACTATAACAATGGCTGCTCATTAACGCTACATTATAGATAAGACAAACTGGTGGTCATACTGGATTTCTATGAATTAGCTATATTCATTTCTTCATCTCCCTCCAGAGAATATTTTGAAATTCAAATGAGTGAATATATTTTTAGGTTGCCATATTTTTTTTAAAAAAAAGCCATTCATGAATGATACTTGGACATTTCTAAGTAACAAATCACACAACCTATCTTACAACCAAGTGCCAAACAACAGAGTTGACTGGAGGATGAAAGGCCAAAATCCAAAATTCTCAGCCATGACATATAAACAAAGTTGCTTATGACTGACATTTACCTACCAATTTATTCATTCCCCACCACTCCTGAATCTGTTCTCTTATTCTCCATCCTTGTAGTGTCATAAGAGCCATTCTTCTAGCCTCAATTGTCTGTTTTATTTGCACTCTCACCCCTTCAGGTGACTGACTACTCATTCTTCTAGGAAAGGCCCACCCCCAGGGAAAGCATTCCTTTTGTGCTCTTATTCTCCCAGCTCCCAGTCTTTCCCTTCCTCCCTACTCTCAGAATGTTCTGCTATCCATCAGTTTACAACTAACTGTTTACAATTAGAAATTCTTGGAAATAAAAACTGCTTATTTTTCTTTACATTTCCAATATCTATGCCTTTTATGTAAAGAATATTTAACAAATATATTTTTGTATTTTATGTCAAATAATTTAACTAAGTGAGAACAATACAAAAAGCTATGACTAAGAAAACTCCCCAAATGCAATATTATACCTGTCTGATAACCTAAGAGATAGTCCTGCTTATTAACTTTTAAGTTAAAATAAAAAGCAGAGAAAATATCATCACTAACAGTTTCAGCTCTTAATCTACACAATATATTTTAAACTTATAAATGCAGTAAACAACTTAAAAATACATTTCAAAACATAATACTTTAACAGTTTTACAACATGTTAACAGTTATAACCACCCACTATAAATTCTACAAAATACATATATTTTCTAGTTGCCTATAAATTTTATATTTAAGTATTTTAAAAAGCATATTAGCTACAAACTTGAAACATAAAATGTCCTAAATTAGGGTTGCCATGTTATGAAGATAATGATCTCACCACCCATCCCCCGCAAAAAAGACCCACTGTAGCATCATCAGTTAAGAATTCACATATTTATTAATGAGAGTGGACAGTTCAGGTAAGAGCGATATCAAATCCTGGACATAATATTTTAAACCTTATTTTGTACTTGTTATCTACACCACATGCAATAAGTAACACGCCCTTTTTTTTGTGGGTTTGTGGGAGGATGACATTTAATCAATGACATTGGCTAAAATTTAAATAAGAACTGTAGCTTCCCCCACCCCCACCAAAATGCCTTTTTCATTTCAGCAAACATAGTTTTGCCTACCTGGCTTTTGTTTGGCTTTTTCTAGCAGCTGCTTCACTAGCGGTCAATGGTTCAGGAAGAGCTGAAGGAACAGAAGAGTTCTTGAAAGAAAAAAACAAAAACAAAAATTTTCATTTTGGTTTTTAATTTTAACAAGTTTGTTTTTTAAGCTATGGACATATTATTGAACTTATGCTGTTTGTGAGGGCTGGGATGTAGCTTAGTGGTAGAGCACTTGCCTATCAGCTAAGGCCCTGGGTTTAATCCCCAGTATCTCAAAAACAAAACAAAACAATACAAAATACTTTGTATGAGATACCATTTATTTTCACGTCCCAAATTAACCACATTATATTTCCCAGATATAATCTGCAAATATCACTACATGTTATACAAATGTCATTTGGGTAAAAATAAAGATTATACTACAAAGATTATAAATCAAAGATTATTTTGTACTTCAGAAAAAGAAGTATATAGGGGAAGGGAGGGGGCATGGGGTAATTAATGATGGTTGAATGTGATGATCATTATTATTCAAAGTACATGTATGAAGACACGAATTGGTGTGAATACACTATGTATACAACCAGAGATATGAAAAGTTGTGCTCTATATATGTAATAAGAATTATAATGCACTCCACTGTTATATATAAATAAAAAATTTTAAAAAAAGAAAAAGAAGTAAATAAGTATAAAAAAGTGTTTACAAATACTACAGATAATTTTCATGACACTCAGCATAAGATCTAGAAAATGAAGACAGAAGGCTTCACTAGTGTTTACGCCCCATGTTTGGATCATAACAGAAATCAGTAAATATTAGATGAATGGAGAGCTAAAAATCCATAGTAAAATTTCAAATAAAACTATTTTCTTTATTGAATGTTAGAACTGCATGATTTCAGCTTCAACATAGAAAACATTACGTTTGATACATTAAGGGCCTTAAAAAACAAAAAAGGAAAGGTACCACATTCCTTCCTTTTTCTTCATAAGTAGATTAAATTATACATAAGGGAAACATGTACAAGCAAATCAGGCCAGAATGTTCTTTATAAAGTTGAAAACGGCTTAAAATCAGTAACAACTAGCAACCTTATTAAAATTACCAGAGACTTGTCATACATCATTTATCTGAAGTTAATGTAGTGTGCACATAGTGAATAAAACTTCAAACGATATGCGCTATTTCCATATAAGCTCTTTCCATGGACTCAGCACTAGGTTTTACATTAGTTGTAATCTTTGTAATTACTATCTTGCTTTACAGACGAAAAAAAAATGTACATTAGGTAACCTCCCCCAAAAAACAACAGAATTGAATTCAGGTCTCTCCGTTTACCATGCATCTATTTTTCACAACCAACTTTCCCAAATTTTTGTCTTTAAGAGAGCACTTAGTGTCTGTTTATTAAATGGTTAAGCTTAAACAACTTGATAAAAGAAGTCTGTGCTATGTCAGACAAATGTCATTGTGTTCCCTTGAAAATGCAAAATATCCTCTTGAGTTTGCTGCAGTTCTCCAGGACACCTCAGGACATAGTTTCAGAAATGTGACTTTATACAAAAACTATACTCACAAACACACTAGCAGATCACTTGTCATAAAACAAGTACTCAAAGTGTATACACACACATACACAAACACACGTATCTACACACATGATAAAATGTATTTTCAATTCATATCCTACTTTAGAAACTACTTACATTGATATTGGAGATCGGACAATCCTTTTTGGCAAATTTAAATGCAAAATAGGACACTTGAAATATATCAGGTCTATGCTCTGGATCTGGTTCAAGCATGAACCCTGTAAGAATATATCAAAATGTTAAATTTTACTGAATATAGATGATACTTAGGGGCATATTATAAGTATAATTCTGTTCCATTCTAAGAACAGGGATGATTCTAGCAAACTTTGTTAATGTTTATAGGAAACAGACAGATTGCTATTTTGTATGTGAACTTAAAAACATTATTCCAAACTAAAAGATAGATTAGAGAAGTCATTGAACAACTATTTACCAGAAGTATGAATGACATACATAATCATTCTGTTGAGAAAGTAACACACAACGTAAATTAACATTGGAGAATTATTCAAGATAAATTCCAGGGACATGGAGGTAAAGGGAAGATGAGGCTTCCAAAATAATTCCACTTGAAATAATTCTCATTATTATCTAAAATTCCTCTACCTTGACATAATCCTAAATCATTGAGAAACGTTACATTGTGTACATTTAGAAGTAGCACAGGGTTGACACTATAGTTTTCCAAAAACATGCTTTTTATATATACTAACAATGATCACTAGAGTTCTGTATTTAAACATGCTATCTACATCATGTTCAGAAATATGAACAGAGTCTTATGGTTTTATCACAAATTATTTATTAACTTTAGGCAATGTTTGAAATATCAGAGACCTTTTCTCTAACTAAAATGGTCACTATCTCTTGTCCATTTCTTGAATTAATTTTAATTCCAAATTTCACAATAAGGTTGACATTTTTATTCAATTCTACAACTGAAAAATTCATATTTTATTAAGACATTTTTACAACTAAACCTGTTTCATTAAATAATTCTCAGTTTTTAGAATGTTTAGATCATTTTTTAAGTATTTAAAATGTAAAACTTAAGGCATTTAGATATTTTGAAACATGTTGATAATGTATAAAGAGATCTAAGTATATAAATCACTTAAATAACAACTTACAATAATTAAATTTTCCCTTCAAATATAATATTTTCAACAAAAATTATAATGTATCTCCAACATGATACACTTATTTCAGCTAAACGAAAAAATACAGTTGTATGGCAAGTGACATTGAACTCAAAACTTGAAAATTTATTTCAGAAATTTTGAGGCTGGTCTAAAAAATACAAAAGCTGTGCTTGCTTCAGCAGTATATATACTAAAATTGGAACAATACAGAGAATGTTAGCATGGCTCCTGCACAAAAAAAAAAAAGAAAGAAAAAGAAAAGAAAATTAAAAATTAAAAAGCTCTAAATAGAATACGATTTTATGTAATTAAAATGCTGACATACTACTGATGAAACTTATCCTTTATGATATATCGCCATTGTTAGATTGAAATAACTAAAAACATTTTAATTCAAATACTTGGTAGTTTATAGTCAACCTCATACCAAAAAGATCTGAGGGATTTACAAGGTTTATTTATTCTCCAAATGCATTTTATATTAATACCCAAAAATATTGTTTTAAAAGCAACAGTGCATAAAGTTAATTTAATTATGTAAAATAAAGCTAAACATACTTTTAACAATAAATGTTGATTAATATAATTTTTAAAAACAACCAAATCACAAAAACTATCAAATTTATAATAATATAATCTTATTTTTCTATTCTAACAAGTTAATTTGGCTTTTAAAGTTTAGTTTTAACAATAGCTAATTATAAATATTTATTTCTATAAAAACTTGAAGTAGCGTATAGGATATAAAATTTTTTACATATACAAGAAAATTAGGGCTAATAGAAAAGTAATTCACTGGGGAGAGATGAGAGGGACAGCATAATGAGGTCAGCAAAGAAAATGTAGGCTCAAAATTTTCACTATATAAAAGGGCAACATAATCTATTACATGAATCAGTATCCCTAACACACACACACACACAAAAAAACAAAAACAGATAATAAAGAAAAACAGTATTCCTAACACAAAAGAGCAAATTCTCCTTCAAGTCAAAATTCTTAAGATGATCACAAAGAATGAACAACATCCTTAATGAACTGCAATGAGTGACATTTGGTTACACACTCTTCCAGTGTGGTCTAGTGGCTTAACACCTAAGAAATTCTACAAGGGTAGAAAACTGATATAGGAATACACTTCCCTGGGGATCTGGCTAAATCCAAGAAAAACTTTTTAAGTATCTGGAGAAAAAGAATGGTCCTTTAGGTAATCCTGTATTTTTTTTTTCTTTCACAATAGATGAGAAATATTGAGGAGAAAGAATAAATTTGAGATTTTATGTTCTAACCAATACTGGTATAAGTACTTCTATCTTTAAAGTTAAGCACAATATCATATCCTTTAAAGATTAGATAGCCAGACTAGAGTGGAGATAGAACAAAGATTATCTTATAAGCAAATAAAAGGACCTCCAATTCTCAGGACTCATGTTTTGATGTGGGAATACACATCTGCTTGAGCCACTTTTTTTTAACTATACTGATCCCATTTATGTGACATAAATTCTGTAGTATCTAATGAATTAAGACAGAAAATATTAGGGTACATTAGTGTGCCGAGTACAAGCAACATTTCATGAAACTTGATTCAGCTCATCTGTTTTTTTACATTGGATCAGTCAAAAAAAGTTTGAAACCACAAAACTTTGAATTTAGGATTATGAGTTCTCTCTACTATTATAACTCATTTCCCTACGGAAAATATAATGACTTGTGTAATTACACTACAAAAAAAGAATTAAATGCTAATCTCTGATACTCCTTCTTTCACATGAGGATATTCTCAGAACATACATGCTCTCTTCTAAATTATGTTTTGAAAGTGCCTTGCCTCTATGGAAGAATCTGTGTCTTTACAGCATTGCCTATATCTGAGTGCAGGTAAATCTAGGGGTTGGGTGCAGAACAAGCCCATCTGGCTTTAGATACAGATTTTTTTCCCTGCAATCTACTTTAATCAATCCAGGTTGAAACTCATTATCTGAAATGCTTGGAAGCAGTGTTTCTGATTTTTCAGTTTTTGTATTTTAGAATATTTACACACATACCAGGAACCATCTCAGGAATGGGACCCAAGTCTAAACACAAAAATTCTCCTGTGTTTCGTAACGAATGTGTGTGTGTGTGTGTGTGTGTGTGTGTGTGTGTGTGTGTCTCCTTAAGAAAATTTTATACTTTTACAAAACCTGCATTTTGACTGCAACTGGTGACATGAGTTGGTATGGAATTTACCACAGTGACACCAAGTCAAATCTTTCAGATTTTGGATTTTCAAAAAAGGGATATTCAACCTGTACTAAAGTTGACAGTTTTAGCTGATGAAATCCTGTGCCTATCTCTGATTTGATTCTAAATTCAAAATTATGAGCTTCGTATATGGCACACAATTTTAATTTCAGTGACTTGGGAGGCTGAGGCAAAAGGATCACAAGTTCAAAGCCAGCCTCAGCAACTTAGCAAGGCCCTAAGCAACTTAGTGAGACCCTGTTTCAAAATTTAAAAAAATAAATAGGGCTGGGATTTGGCTCAGTAGTTAAGAACCCTTGGGGGTTCACTTCCCAGTACCAAAAATAAAAGTATGAAAACACTAATAATCATTCCTGCAACACCCAGGTAAAATAGCTACATTTTTATCTCTAAATATTTTTAAGTTGAGTAGTGCTAGCCATTTAAAAAAAAATAAGCCATCACTTAGTATTTAAATATAATTTCTTGAACTCTTTCAAGAGAAAAATAAAATGTACCACTAGATCACCGAATGATATAATCTAAAAATGCAGAGATATAAGCTCTAATCCAGCTAAACAATGGGGCATATCTATCAAGAGTGAGAGCTTCAATTTTCAAATACTTTGTCCAAAACTGTTTTCTCTCATAATAATTAAACCTCAAGTCTAGTGTTTTTTGAACTCCTATTTGATGGCAATTAAACCATATCATTTACAAGAAATATATTTACAAAGAAGGAATGCATTAACGAACATATATGCTCAGTTTATCTAAAAGCAAAACTGGATTACATTTAAAAATAAAACAAAAATAGCAGAGAATGTAGAAAATACCTTGTTTACTCAACTTAAAATGATCATGTAAATCATTACAAGACCAATTACCACTGACTCTATTACAAATATAAAATCAACTTTTTTAAAACTTGGCTACATAGATATGAAATAGTTCTCTGTTCATCTTAATATTGTGATTCTTTCTATTGACATAAACACTACTAATACAACACAAAACAGTCTTAGCATTGACCATAATATGATTAAACCACCACAATATTTCCCACTGATATTATCATACATATCCTATTAAAAAACACTTATTTGCAGCAAATGAATTATGTTTATACTAATATTGCATAGAAAAGTACAACATCCCTGTGCATTCCAACAAAAACAGCAGCTAAAGGAACTGCTGCTGCTGTAGCAGCAGCCAAGCTATGTTTTAATCAAGGATCCAAGCCAAAGATGAAGTAGTTACAATTCAAGTTACATGAAGCAATGGATCCATGCCTAGTTCTGATCAAAGATAAACTAGCATCTCTAGTCCAACAGCTCAACAAATTTAAAGGAAAAATACTTTGGTTATAAGTCTCAAAAGCACTTTCCTGCTTAAAAGTTTCTGAATTTTTTCCTTCCATAAGGGCACTTTTCCCTAACCCACAGTTTCTTATTATACTGACTATAATTTACCTGAAAAGAAAAACACACAGTCTATTCTTTTTAAATTTTTCTGAAAAGCATATACTCTGCAACCATAAAAATACAACTATTTTGCAACTATAAATATTTTCAGCATTAACTTACTATATTTATCTGTTAACCTATGGAGATTATTATAGAAACTTATATGTTATCTACATAACTTATTTTATATACTACTGAAATGAGACTATGTTTAACAGCTGATAATAAATACATCTGATCATAAACAAGACACTAAGTGGTGCTACAAATAATTCCAAGACAGTATATTTGGGATAGTAGTGGTAGCTGTCCCTTAGATGTTATTGATCAAAACCCTTCCTCTACAACTCCCCAAGTAGTAATCCTAGTGCCAATGATTGAAAACCTCCATGAAAACCTTATCTTTATGTTTCAAGTACATTAAAATGTCTTTTTGTTTTTAAATAATATAGGAAAATGGATGAGGGTGTATATAAAACAAGACTGGCCATGATTTGATAAATCACTGAAGCTGAATGACAGGTAAAATAAAGACTTATTGCACTGTCCTATCAATACTTGTTTATATATTTTAAATTCCCATAATAAATTTAAGCATGTGAAAACTAGCAAAATCCTGGTATCCCACAAAATAGGTACTAAAATAAATACAACCCCAATAGATGTACTGCTAAAAGCTAAAATAAAAAATCATAAAGCAAATGGGGGAAATAAATTGACCAAATTATGTTATGTGCATGTACAAATATGTAACAACAAATCCCACAATATTTATAATTATAATGGCCAATAGAAAAGAGAAAAAGGAAACTATAAAGCAGTAAGTGAACAGAACCAAAAGCAAGACAAACAAAGTTTCTCCCTGATGTTCATTATAAATCACTACATCATTGCATAAAATGAAGAGGTGAGAAAAATAATTTTAATAGTTATATTTTAACAGTATATTCTGGAATGCATGACAATTTATACTAAACCTTTGATAGATTCACCATTAACCCACAATATTCACTGATGATGGTTTTATTAAAGGCTATATTTTTACTAATTACTTACACATACTAAGAAGCACTTTTCATAATTCACTTAATTTTCACAATAATTCTAAGACATACATATTTTTAATACACTCGTTTTAGAAAAAGGAGACTGAGATAAATGGAGATGTCCAATATTCCATACCAAACAAGTGACAGAGGAGATGCAAATTGAGGCTATTTGGTTCTACAAGCCTTCCTCTTAATCTTCACAATGTATTCTTTAACCATCTTACAACAGAGGAGCTAAAAGAAATATAAGGTTGGCCTTCTGTTTACCCTTCAAAACTAGTCAGTAATCCTCTGAGTTGTGCTTTTCATTCTCCTCTAAATGTTCTCTAAGATCTTTTCAATTCTTAGATCCAGAAATGGAAAGTACTTCTCACCCCTCATGGCAATCCCATTATTTATCTATTGGGAAAGTCAACATAACCTAAGGAAAAAAACACTATAAATAATTGATTGACTCTGCTACTTTTAAGAAAAAAAAAGTCTGCTAGGAAATTAAGTTAAATTAAGCTTTATGGACAACAGGTAACAAGAATAACGCCTTTAGCCAGATTACTGCCTAGATTATATCAAAAGTATATTCAAAAGCCTACATGGGTGGAGTTGTGGCTCTGCAATAGAGTGTTTTCCTCACATGTGTGAGGCACTGGGTTCAATTCTCAATACTGCATTTAAATAAATGAATAAAATAAAGATCCAGCAACAACTAAAAAAATATATCTTAAAAAAAAAAAGAAGAAGAAGCCTATGTAACCACAAACCATAAGTTTTAACCAAGATTTGTCATGGCTATTTCATTCTGAAAAATGTTGAGTCATATAAAATGGATGTAAACATCATTAGATCTATCACTAATACTAAAAGGTTATATGTCTTCTTATGCTTTCTCTTAATATGTGAGAACAATTATATTACATGACTAGACATTAGACAATTAACAGTTTTACTTGCAGAAACTATGGGCACAGCTATGCAATATTCTTGGTTTTCTGAATACATAGCTAATGGCATATTATAAACACAAAGATTACTAAATAGGATGGTGGGAGATAGGCAAAGCTACATGAGAAACAAGTAAAAAAACAGAATTGCAAAGAGCTCAAGTATTTTCTTAAAAAGACTATACTGTAGATAACTATATAGAGGTTTTAAAAATCTCTACAAAGCTTTTATTACTCAAGAAAATATTTTAAAAATAAAATCCATAAAATCCCATTAACAGGAGGTAATATATTGGGATATTATTATTCCAGATTGACTTGGATGCTTTTATTTTATTCAACCCTTTTCACTTTGGGCACAAATTTGTACTAGAAATGATAAAATTAAAATCTGCATACTTACTGATAATGAAGTATCTGATACAAAGTATCAATTCACTAAATTCCAATTACAGCCTAAAATTATCAATAATATTTATCTTGTTCACCTTCCCATTACATAAGCACATACCCACACACATATATATGGGGAGGGGGCAAATATGCTATAATAAGATTTTAGTAATAAATTATGTATCAGTGTATAAACTGCCAGTCTCGTACAATTTTATTCTATGGGAACATTCAGAGATTCCCACTAAACATCTTAAATTCAACTATTACTAAAACATAATGGCTAAAACTATTTACAAAAAAGTAAATAGTCAGGGCACGCAATAATTAAATTTCTCAAATGCTTTTGATGCTTTAAACTTTGGACAAAAAGTAAAAAAGTAACTAGATGAGATAGGGAAGGTTAAGGATCTAATGTTTATTTAAATGTATTCTAAAGGTATGTTTTACTCTAAAGGAATGTTTTATAAAAGACATTCACGTTTTGCAAAATGGCATGCCAAAAACAGGACTCATGGGAAAAACAATTGGGGTGGGCTATTTAAAAACTATTTAACTCTGACACTAAAGGGCTGACAAAAACTATTAAATGGTACCCATGAAGGTAATTTATAATGCACAGACAAGTACTCAACTTGGTTGGAGGCTGCCTCAAGCACATAAAGCACAACAAAACAATGCTGACAGGTGCTCAACCAGTGAACATGAAAGCAAAGCCTTGAGGCTATTAAGTAGGTGGTCATTCAGATGTAGAGAGTCACATAAAACAAAGATAGAATTCTCTGGGGGAAAAAATGCAAGTATAAGCACTCATATTTAATGTTCTCCAAACAGAGCAAAAATATTCATGCCAGCAATGCAGCCACCAAGCTTTAGCTATTTCCTTTCCTCTGAAAGTTAAACTTCCTTTCTCACTCCATTATTCGGGTTCCCTTTGCCTAGAAAAAACATTTCATGTGACACAAAGTAATTTTTGAATTAAACTGACATAATTCTCCAATTTCCAACACATATAAAAATGATCACATTACAGAAATGAACGACTGTTTTAAATACATTTGCAAAGTTAGACTAGAGTTTTTCTTATGTTCCTTTTTCTTCTAAATTTTTTTTTTTTTTTAACTCCCTGGTACTGAGGACTGAACCCAGGGTACTTTGTCACTGAACTATATACCCCCTCTCTTTTATTTTTTGTTTTAACACAGGGTCTTACTAAATTGTTTAAGACTGTGCTTTAACACCCAATCCTCCTGTCTTGGTTTCCCAAGTACTTGGGATCACAGGTATGCTACCACATCAGGCTACTCTTTTCTTCTTGAATTATAATAACATCTGTCAATCATTTATCATTAGTAACAAATATTATTTGCAGTTTATCATTTAACTCTATGCTGGTGTTCATGAGTCTGATAATGTGGATTAGTGTTTTATAGTTCCTAAGGGATTGATTACCTGGTATACTAGTTGCAAATTCTAATCTTATAAATAAATTTCCCACCTATTTTTATAAGAATATTTGTTTTATTTTTTTATACATAAGTCTTTGGCATAAAATTTTAGCTTTAAAAATTAGGTATAGATACAGCTTTATTTTTTATCCAAAAATGGCTAACAAATTTTTCTATTCCCACATATTTTTTTTCACTGAATTGAACTCTACCTGTATCACGCAAACATCAAATATGTTTAAATTGACCTTTTTTTTTTTTCTGCCACTGAGCTAGAAGCTACAACAGGGGTATTTAAAATGCAGAAATGCTAAAACACTTTAAATCAGTGAGAACAGGTGCTGCTTAAATTTTGCTGGTTCCTAATATATTTTAATATTTGATTGATGGTTTTCCCCCCCTTACAGTATCTTTTCCCAAATTTTTACCATGTACATATATTAAATGTTAAAAAATAATATCTATCTAAAGGGAAGGAAAAAAATCTTAAAAGCAGCTAGAAAAAAACTGAAGTATTCTTTTGGAATGGAAGGCCTGCACCTTTCTGATATTCCTTGGTTGCTTTGTATTTACCTATACATTAATAAAGTATAGGTATTTATAAAGTATAGAAACTAAACAAATGTAAGTGCTCCCCAAAATTCCAATTGCCTTAATCATATAATTTCTGCTGTATGCTACTAAAACCTTACCTATGGGCTTAAAAATATATCCTCATATTAATCAATAGTTATTCTGCTTTCATTCCTATAAAAGTCATATTAACATATTTTAGGTACTTTTTCTTTACTACAGTTTCACAAAATTAAAACACATGAAATTAATAGGCAAGGTTTAAGCAAAAGTATGTAAATAACAGGATACTAAAAAAAAAAATAAAAATTTTTTCACATATTTTTCCAAGTACTTACTTATTAAGCAATGTATGTTGTGGGAGTAGCGAGAATTATCTGGGATGGTAAAGCTGCCATCACAGATAGCAACCTGACTATCACCAAAAGGAAGAGTGAAGAAACAAAGTTTATATAGTAAACATCCCAGGGCCTGCAAAAAAAAGAAGCATGAACATTATCACAGCTCAATTATCAACCACAAAATATTAAAACTGCTCAAAACCAAATATTGAATGTTATTTTAAAAATAAGAACTCTAATGCTTCCATATTGAATCAATCTTTCCACAAATTATTGCTTAAACAAGTTAATGCATTCGACTTTTTAAAAGACATTTAACTTAATCATCTCCATGCTTTTCTTTTACACCTGTGACAAATTGGTTAAACTGCTCTAGATCATGAATGATATAACTAAAATTTGACGTGGCCAATTCCTTTTTTGGAAAAAAACATACACTTTTAATATTAAATCTACTGTTTCTTCCACAAGGAAATATATATATAACTACAGCTATAACCAAGAAAGTAAGCACAAAGCTCTAACAGAAACCTTTTTTTAAAATTCACTATAAAACAGAATTTTAAGTCTTAGGATTCCAAATACATGTTAGCCACTGCAAACTTAACAGTCATCAATTAATTTTATTATTTACTAGGTACCTATGTCATTATTTCATACTATAGAAATTAGATCTATATTTCTGAGTAGTTTATTGAATCTTATACCAATTATATTTGCAATATTAAAAACAAATGATTATGTCTGCATAGCTGGCAAGAGTTCACAAATATCACCAGACCAACGAATCTATTTACTGACAATAAAGGCAAAATTAAAACACAAATTGTGAATAGAACAGCAGCTCCTCTCAAACCTGAGAAATATTTTAAAAAGAAAAAAGATTAATGGTTCCAAAAATCATAACCATCATAAAAAGTGTCACCTCCAAGCCTTAAGAATGAAAGGGGCATTTCCAATTCTAAGCTAATTGTATAAATCTGGCCTTATATCTATAAAGTAGCAAATAAGATTCCCTTTGTTGGATTCCCCCCCCCCACATATTTACCTAAAAAAGCACAAACTAAGCAACAAGTATACAAATTATTATAACTGCTATGAAGATGGCATTATATAGAAACACCTTTTGAGTTTAACAATATTAATTTATAAAACATTTTCACTATACCAACAGTATTCTAATGAAAAAAAGGTTAAAAGCTCTAGAAATTTCAATATATTGGTTCAACATATTTTAGGCCACAAAGCAATTCTTACCAAATACAAAAAAAATTAATATAATTCCTTGCATCTTAACAGATCACAATGGAATAAATTAGAAATCAACACAACAAAACTAAAAATTAAAAAACTCCTTAGACTCAAATAAGAATAGTGATAAAACATATGACACAATGAAGGCAATTCCAAGAGGAAAGTTTATAGCTATGAGTACCTACTTAAGAAAATGTGAACCTACTGATATCCTACTGATATATCTCAAAGTCCCTTAAAAGAGAAGAACCAATTCCAAAACTAGTAAAAGGAAATAATTAAATCAAAGGCAAATCAATTAACCTGAGAATAAAAAAAAAACAAGACAAAGCATCAATGAAACAAAGAATTGGTTCTTTGAAAATAAGATTGATAAGCCCTTAGCCAAACTAACCAAAACATAAGAGAAAAAAACCCAAATTAATAAAATTAGAAATAAAAAAGGAAAACACCACAACCTCACAGAAATCCAGAAGATCATTGAAAACCTAGAAGAAATGGATATTTTTCTAGATGAATACAATCTGCCAAAACTAAATCAAGAGGACATAGAAAACCTAAACAGACCAATAACTCATAATGAGATAGAGCAGTAATAAAAACCCTTCCAACAAATCAAAGTCCAGGACCAGACAGATTTTCAGCAGAATTCTACAAAACCTTTAAAGAAGAACTAATGTGAATACTCCTCAAATTATTCCATGAAATAGAAAGGGATGGAACACTTCCACATTCATTCTATGAAGCCAGTATCTTACTCATATCAAAACCAGATAAGGACATATCAAGGACAGAAAACTACAGAACAACATCCCTGATGAACTTAGACGCAAAAATACTTAATATTAGTAAATCATGTTCAACAACATATTAAGATTATACACCATGATCAAGTTGGTTTTATTCCAAAGATGTAAGGATGGTTTAATCTACGCTAATCAATAAATATAATAAGTTTAATGCAAAGGCCTTTAATAAAATTTAGCACCCATTCATGATAAACATACTGAAGAAACTAGGGATTGAAGAAATATACCTCAACATCATAAAGCCTATATAAATGCCCATCATAAATGCCCAAAGTCAACCTCACAGTAAATGGGAAAAAACTGAAAGTATTTACTTTAAAATCTGTGACAATACAAAGATGTCCACTCTCATCACTTCTATTTAATATACTGCTAAAAATTCTAGCCAGAACAATTAGGTAAGAGAAGGAAAAAAGAGACCCCTAAAGATCAGGAAATAATATCAAGAGTTAATAAGTGGATGACATCAAGTTAAACACCTTCTGCACAGCAAAGAAAACAATTAGGAATGTGAAGAGAGAACCTATAGAATGGGAGAAAATCTTTGCTAACTATTCTTCTGACAGAGTACTAATATCTAGAATATATAAAAAACTCAAAAAAGTTTAACACTAAAAACTATCAAATAATCCAATTAAGACAAATGAATTTCTTTTTCTTCCCAAAAGAATAAATACTAATGGCAATTACATGAAAAAATGTTCAATATCAGTAGCAATTAAGAAAAACCAAATCAAAACTATACTGAGATTTATCTCATACCAGTCAGAATGGCAGTTATCAAGAATTATATAAAATGGAGCTGGGGTTATAGCTCAGAGGTAGAGCGCTTGCCTCATACTTGTAAGGTACTGGGTTCAATCCTCAGCACCACATTAAATAAATAAATAAATAGGTAAAATAAAGATATTGTGTTCATATTAAACAAGAATTATACAAATAATAATAAAGACTAGAAAGGATGTAGAGAAAAAATAAATACTTTTACACTATTGGTGGGATTGTACTAACAACCACTATGGAAATCAATTTGGCAGTTCCTCAAAAGACTAGGCATGGAACCACCATATGACCCAACTATACTACTTGTCGTCCTAAAGAATTAAAGTCATCATACCACAGTGATACATGCATATCCATGTTTACAGCAACAGTGTTAATTCACAATAGCCAAACTATGGAACCAGTCTAGGTGTCCATTAATGGAAGAATGAATAAAGAATATGTGGTATACATATACAATGGAGTTTTGTTTAGTCACAATAAAAAATAAAATTATGTCATTTCATTTGCAGGAAAATAAATGGAACTAGAGACCATTATGTTAAGTGAAATAAGTCAAACTCAAAACATGAAGGTTCATGTGTCTTCTCTCATATGTGGAAGCTAAAGAGGAAAAAGGAAAAGAAAGGTAGAGATGGATCTCATGAAAATCAAAGGGAAATCAGTAAAGAAAAGGGACTAAAGGATGACAGGTGGGAAGGGAGGGGAAAGTGTTGATGAGTGATATTAGCCAAATTTCATTGTTATACTGTGTGCATGTATGAATATGTAACAACAAATCCCATCATTATGTACAACTATAATGCACCAATAAAAAATGTGGAAAAAAAGAAATTTCAACATATTGGTTCAAAACATTACTGAGTTATTGTATGACTCACAAAAGTGTAAAGATTTCTAAATAGAAATAATTAGTTCAATATTCTTAAAGAAGATTTATTTTGGTTTTTTATTTATCCATAAGGTAGACAGTTTAAAAAGTACATAGAAAACCAAAAATAAGACTTCCTTAATAGCACTAAAAAAGAAAATAGTATTAAGGGGTAGAATCTGCATTAAATTATATCTTCTTTCCACTGTCCAGATGATGGTCAAGGCAAAGGATATCTATACTTCAGAGTTTTATCATGTCAATAAAATCTTTAGCAATTCTCATGTATATTAGAACACACATTGCTGAGAATACCAGATACCTTGGCAATGCTAGTATAATTTACAAATGTGAACCTGAACACTTGCTTTGTAAAGCATGAACACAATGAGGTATTCTAACTGTTTGACACCAAAGATATTTCCATTTCTTTCCATTTAATACAATGAGAATTATAAAAGAAAAGGGAGGGAACAAGAAACCTAATTTTGAAGGCAGACCACCATCTTCAGTTTCTACATTAATAGGTACATGAAGGATCTCTAACTGAATTTTCTAACACTTAATAAAATCAGCATTCAAGATTTCAAAATAAAAATAACCTACAATGAAAACTTCCAAGGAAATTTTTTGCAAAATACGACATGCTAAGTTAATACTTTAACCTGACATTATAATTATCTGAGTCAGCACTATCCTGAAGTAGTATAAGAAATATAATTCTTAACCAATATAAATTGAATATTTTTTCACACCTAAATACTATTTCACACCTAATTAAATATTTTTACACCTAAAATGTAGCATATTTCAGTTCAACCTGAGCTAAGTAAGGTAACCATAAAAAGTCATCTCATCATGGAAATTAAAATTCTAAATTTTTCAATCATATGACCATAGATACTATTTTCTTATTATTTTTCATGTTTGTTTTTATTTGTATATGTATTAAGTCTTAACAAAAGTGTATTAAAAATGTGTATTAAAAATGTGCATTAAGTCTTAACAAAAAAATAAGTAACCACAAAACAAGGATTCCTCCTTCGTGTCAAAATACTGGATAATAATTGTGTGCTAGGAGAACAATATTTTTGTTTTAATAACCAAGAATGGTTTCAATATAGGAGTTATGATGCCTATTGTTTAACTGCTGTCAAAATACTTTTTTCAGATAACGTGAAATTGAACAGTCACAAAAGTATGCCAAAAAAATGAGTATACCAATCACCTCTTATAATATTTTCATTATATAAATTAAGATTCAATTTAATTTACTTTCTACCTTATACATAAACCTCAGTTTTAATATAAGCCATCCAATGAGTCAAATGTTAATCCTAGGGAAAGCAAATCAAATTTGAATTATATATGCCAGTATACCGTTACATTAACTAAAAAGAACTTACTTGCAATTTTACTTGAATTTTAAGATATATATATCTTAAAATTCAACAATCACAAGAGTTAACTGTTGAGTGATAATGTATATGTTACATAAACAAATTAAAAGATATCAATGATTTTTTATTACCTTCTAATAATACCTAACCCTTAAGATTTTGCTTGGTACTCGAATCCCAATAGGGAGAGAACAGGGAAGAAAAATTCAGAAGATAACAATTTGATTTCGCACATTACAATTGACTACTTTATGAACATGTTTTAAAAACAAATTAAATCTGACCTTTTTCATAACTCCTAGAACTACTTCAAAGAATTATATTCCTCTATTCCCAATAGGCTCCTTAGAAGTAAATATGACTAAATAATCATTAAGTTTAAGTGAATGAACATTTAAAATAGCGTTTAAATTCTAAAGAGATGTTGCAATTCTATAGTTCAACTATGAAAAACAAAATCTTTCTCAATAATGAATGTAATCTAGACACCAATGCCAATAATAATTTCAATACAGTAAAAGGGGATGTTTAGAATTGGAGAAAAAAAGTTTCTCATATCAGCTTCCATTAAAAGGATCCTAAAGTAACCTGAAAAATTATTTTGTCATTACTTAAGAGTTATTTTCAGCTTTTCTGTAATGTGACCAACTAAAATTTCCACTCAATCAAAAAAAAAATAAACAGATACGTTATATGTAAGTTCTTTGTTTTTTTATATATAAGTTTTCCATCTGAGGATTCAGAAGATCAAAGAGTTCTAGTATTTTTCTTCTCCTGAGTAAGAAACTCTCTTATATACAAGCTTTGTCTGCTCTTAGGTAATGCCTTTTTGGAGGCAACAGGAAAATAGTCAATTAAAATCAAATTTTATATATGGTTAGACCAAATTTCAGACTGTCTTCACCTTACCCAGATATCAGCCTTGGTAGTGATGGGTTTCCCTCCATAAAGGTTGATCATTTCAGGGGCTCTGTATGACAGAGTCGTATACCTGGCAGTAAACAAATAAAATGAAATGGAGATATTAAAAATAATAATGATACATTGTTTCTCTATAAGATACTACAAAAAACCTTTACTCTCAGTAACATTATATAGAAATGATACTATTTATTAAAGTTTATTAAAAACCCATTAAAGGGTCTGGGGATGTGGCTCAAGCGGTAGCGCGCTCGCCTGGCATGCATGCGGCCTGGGTTCGATCCTCAGCACCACATACAAAACAAAGATGTTGTGTCCACCGAGAACTAAAAAATAAATATTAAAAATTTCTCTCTCTCTCTCTCTAAAAAAAAAAAAAAAAAAAAACCATTAAAGATTAAACAATAAAGCATCTAAAGACTTTTCATTCAACAAGTACAAATCTCCAAAAAGCCTAATTTATTTTATTATAAAAACCTTAATGATGGTGGACTAGAAATAATTTCTCTTGAATTTATGTGAAATAATACAATTTGACTATAGTAGTATCCATATCTGGTATATTAAAAGTAAAACTTCTATCCTCTTAAAAACTTACTTTATATATTTAAGGAGTTGTTTATATGAATGCTAATATAATTCCTTACATATGTAGTAAATGTTCAAGTGTTTTATAAAAATTGTTTTAAAAGTAATCTAGTTGTCATAATTCTAAATACACACATTATGTATACTTCTAATACCAACTGCCACATGTTTACAAATATAAAAACCCCAAATCCACTGTGAACAGATTACTTTAATGAAATATCATTCGAGCCTAGGATTAACCTTAAGGAAATAATGAAAGGCGGACCCTGTAATCCCAGGGGCTAAGGAGGCTGAAGCAGGAGGATCTAGAGTTCAAAGCTAGCCTCAGCAAAAGCGAGGCGCTAAGCAACTCAGTGAGCTGTCTCTAAATAAAATACAAAATAGGGCTGGGGGATACGGCTCAGTGGTTCAGTGCCCTTAATGCCCGTGAGTTCAATCCCCAGTACTATATATATGTGTGTGTGTATATGTGTGTGTGTGTATATATATATATATATATATATATTTCAAATCTCATGGCAGAATTATCAGAATATGGACTTCCTATATCATAACAAGATTCACTTTGAGCATTTATATATTTTATTTTAGAAGTATCTTAAAACTCTACCATATTAGTTTTTCCATATTACCCTGATTGGTCAGACAGTCTGAATGATAGTACCACAGAGGAATGACCTATGAAACCAGAATATGAACTGCATAACAGCAGATTTGTTGTTCATTACTACACCCTAGCACCAAGAACAGTGTTGGCCCTGAATAAATGAATAGTTAAATTGAAGACCTAATATATCCTCAACTAAGCCCAAAACATGAGAACATCAAATGAGCTTTCCATTCATCACAAAATTTGAATCAGTCAACAAAATTCAGGTAAACCTAAACTATACCTCAAAATGTAAAAGCAAGAAATAAAATATCCAACAGGCAGTAAACTACACTGAGATTTCATCTCACTCCAGTCAGAATGGTAATTATCAAGAATATAAACAATAATGAGTATTGGCGAGGATGTAGGAAAAAAAGGTACACTCATACATTGCAGGGGGCACTACAAACTGGTGCAACCACTCTGGAAAGCAATATGGAATTCCTTAGAAAATGTGGAATGGAACCACCATTTGACCCAGCTATCCCACCACTCCTCAGTCTATCCCCAAAGGGCTTAAAATCAGTATACTATAGTGATGCAGCCATATCAATGTTCACAGCAGCTCAATTCACAATACTAACCTGTGGGACCAACCTAGGTACCCTTCAACAGACGAATGGATAAAGCAACTGTGGTACGTATACACAATGGAATATTACTCAGCATTAAAAGAAAATAAAATTATGGCATTTGCAGGTAAATAAATGGAATTCGAGAATATCATGCTAAGAAAAGTAAGCCAATCCCAAAAAACCAAAGGCCAAATGTTCTCTCTGATAAGTAGACATGCTGACCCATAAGCAGGAAGGGGTAGGGGGCGGGCAGCTTGGGGGAAAATGGAGGAACTTTGATTGGGCAAAGAGGAGGTAGGGAAGGGGAAGGGGCATGGGAAGGAAAGGTGGTAGAATGAGATAAACATCATTACCCTAAGAATACGTATGACTGCACACATGTGGTGTGACTCTACATAGTGTACAACTAGAGAAATGAAGAGTTGTGCTCCATTTGTGTATAATGAATTGAAATGCATTCCGCTGCATATATAACTAATTAAAGAAGAAATAATAATTTTAATATACCAATAATTATTTTTTAATTAAAAAAATATTTTTGAAGAAATCTATAAATGAAAGATCTACAGTTTGCATTAACATAACTGGTCACAGACTCAAGTTAACCAAAATTGACATGAGACAAAATATAATGAGGATAAATACTTACTTTTTAATTTCTTCTTCTACTATATTAACTCCATCCTTTTGAGGATTAAGAAATTTATTAGTGGCACTGCCAAAGTCACAAAGTACGTAATTTCCACCATCATTTAACAAAATATTTTCTACCTTAATAAAAGAAAATCAATAATTAGTATTTTCAAAGTCAAAATTATCTTTTTTCAATCCTTTCATAATGGAGGGTCTGTATCATTCATTTACACACACACCCACACACATGCACACACACGTATATATAGAGACATGAGACATAAGATACTTCAAATTATCTGGACAAATGAACTAGAACAAAAATATACTATTTCTATTACTTCTTTTATTAAGAACAATTAATTACTTTCTTCACCCCAGGATAGTTTGTGTAGGGGTCAAGAAACCCTTAGTCTGCCTTTAACTGTACCTCAATTTTTCTTCTGTTCTTTTAAAAATTCAGCCTATCTGTAGACAAGCAGATGAAAAACACTTAAGTTCTACCTCTAATTAACTCCTACAGGTTGAGTATCCCTTATCTAAAATGACTAAGAGTGGAAGAGTCTCAGATTTTGTATTGTGGAGGTGGGGATATTTGCATATGTATAATAAGATACCTTAGGGATGGGACTCAGATCTAAGAACAAAATTCATTTATGTTTCATCTTACACATATAGTCTGACTATAACTTTATACAATATTTTCAATGAGCCTGAATTTTGACTGCAGTATACCAAATGTGGTAAGGTATATGATTTTCCACTTGGGGCATCATGTTAACACTCCAAAAATTTCAGACTGTGAAGCATTTCAAGTTTTGGATTTTCTGAGCAGAAATGCTCAACTTGCAGTACTGTTTTTACTTAAAATATTACACTGAAAAACACAAACCTGACTTTGTACCTTAACTGGGAGATCAGAAGTGTATTAACTAAAATAATGTCTCCTGAATTTTAAATCAAGACTCAACTAAAACTATAAGTTTTGTACACAAAAAGATAATGAGTTATGACAGCACAAAAAAAACCCACACCAAATTAGTAGAGGATATATTAAATTTACATATTCAAAAGAACTGAGATGAGCTATACTAATTATCCAGATTAAGGGACAGAAGTCTGAAATAATACATTTCAATTCTGCTTTGAATTACCTTCTATTAGCATAAGTATTTTTGGATGATGCTTTCATGATTAACAACCTATATTCTAAGTTACATCTTCTATTCTCTTTTATCTTAAGAGCATTTTATAACCATCTTTTATAAAATTCTGTATAATCAGAATCAGGATTCATTCACTCATCAGTTGATAAGACTCTGCTATGTATCAGACACTGTTTTAAATGCACAGTTTCACCACTGAGAAGAAGAAAAAAAAAAAAAGCTCTAACTTCAAGGAGTTACATTCTAGCAGGAGAAGATAGACAATAAATAATAAGCATAACTCATAAGCAAATTACACAAAATCTTATAAAGTATAATTGCTAATAAAAGGCAGAACAGATAGTAAGAGCCTTAGACTTCAATTATAAACAAAGAGACTCAGCACATAACTCACTGAGCTGATGTGAGCATACTTGAATGAGGGGAAAGGGTAACCATAGGAATATATAAGCATGAAACACTTCAGGAAGTTTTTGTATTTTGCAGTGCTAGGGATAGAACCCAGGGCCTCTCACCTGCTAGGCAATCATTCTACAATTGAGCTACATATCTAACTCAGGAACCTGAGTGATATTCATAATCTTTGTGTCTGTCATCAAAGATGACACTTATGGTTCTAAATGACATGTCTAATGATCATCTATCTAAATGATATCTCCAGGAATGTTCATTTCCCTTGGAGAATTATTTTTTCAATTTAACAAGGGAGTACCAAATATAAGGGGTCAAGAGTCCAAGAGAAGGTAAAATAAAGTGACCTCAAGGACAATCACCACAAATCATAGTAAATCATAGAAAACAATAGTAAATTACAAATAAATGGGAAAAAAGATGCATTTATAGTCTACTCTTGAAAACACCCTGAGGCTTAATATAGAATATAGAAAATAAGAGGAATACTGAACTGAAAGAGAACAGTATGGAGGGATACTCAATGTATGTCAGTGACATTCATGTTTTTGTTCAAATGAAACCTTTTAAAGGAGGCTACTCTGAGAATAGGAGATGCAGAATAGGAGCATGTGTATCTCAATTTCAAATCTACTGCTGGGTCCTTGACTTGACCTCAGGAAATGTGTAAGGAGACAGAGAGACCAATCTCAGTACTAGTAATAAAACCTTGTTTAGGGCTGGGGATATAGCTCAGAAGTAGAGCACTTGCCTAGCACAGAGGAGGCAGGCCCTAGGTTCCATCCCCAGCACTGCAAAAGAAAAGGTGAGGGGGGCAGGGCTAGTTTAGTTGAGGACAGTCCAAGAACATTTTAACTCCAAAGTCTAGAACAGATTACTCTTGGTATTTTAAAATTCTTACCTTCAGATCCCGGTGAATTATTGGAGTCTTACACTGATGCAACCTTGCAACAGCTTCACAGGTATCACAGAATATCTGTAACACTTCTGGTTCTGTAAAACCTGTCTGCAGTTTCTTATTCATCTGATTCACTACCTGCCCGGCTAAGCAAAAAAGTCATTTTCATATTTTTAAATAAATGAAATCTACCACAAACAAAAAAATTAAATGCCTTTATGATCTCAGGTAATGAGAAATTGGCTTTTTCATAATTCTCATGTAAGAATGCTTGTTATATCATATTGTATTGATTTAATTACATTTTTTGTATTTCACAACTCAAAGATCAGAACATATTATGATAGATGATATCCAATAATAATATTGCCCATTTTTTTAATATCTTAACATTACTGAAATTGCAGTTTTCTTTATAATTGATGACATATTTGATGTGAAGCAGAAGTTATTCAATACTGTGCTACTTACTGCATAAACTGTGATAAATAAAAAATAAGGTTTATATTATCATCATGGAATTTACAATTCAAAGGTAGAAATAAATAATTATACAAATATATAATCATTTTTATATAATAAAAACAAGAAAATTTAAGATAAAAAAACTATTTTAATTGGTGAAGGAGGATGGGAAGAAGAGGGTATCAGGTTCCTCTAAGAAGTAATATTTATGTCAAGACCTAACAACTATTAGGAATTAATGAGGCAGAGATTAAGGAGAATGCTACACTAGTAATAGTAAATTGTATATAAAAGCACCTCAGATTTGGGAAAGAGCTCTGAAGACTATGAATAACTTTAAAAAAAAAAAGTCAAAGCTCATAGGGTCTAAGAAGCAGAGAGAGTGGGAAGAGGAGAGTGATAAGGCAGACAAGGAATAGACAGATTGTATATTTTATCTTAACAGTCCGAAACTTCCTGATCTGACTTTTTAAAAGATTTATTTGATTATGGGGTAGAGGAATCAAAAGAGAAGAAATTGAGAAATGAACTAAGACACTAAATCTGTAATGCAGGTTAAAAAAATAACATGTCTAAGGAAATGACTAAAATCAAACAGCTATACATATACCATTAAGCCTTGAGAAAATTATTATATAATATACTATGATAATTGATAGTTACCACCATTATATTTTAAGAATAGAAAAAATATGATTCATAAAGAAGTATTCTATAAAAATCAAATTTGGGAATTTAAAAGAGTATAAAGCTTATATTAACTTGAAACTTTTTTTTTTAATAAGGATGAATGCTGGATACTCTACAATCTGTAAAAAGCAACAAGTATATTTGTTGCTTTTGTTATTACTATCTAAACAGCAATCTCTTGCCTTTATCTTTTCTTTTGAAATTTTAAAGCAGAAAAAAAAATTTACTTATGAATCCCTGGAGTGGGGATATAGATTGGTGGTAGCATTCTTGCCTAGC
Source organism: Urocitellus parryii (assembly GCF_045843805.1). Lineage (NCBI taxonomy): Eukaryota > Metazoa > Chordata > Mammalia > Rodentia > Sciuridae > Urocitellus > Urocitellus parryii. Next base: position 82,925,799 of record NC_135540.1, read on the forward strand.
ATGCATAAAAGCTCTGGGTTAGATCCCCAGCCTGACAAAGCGGGTGGAGGGGGGAGGGGGGTGGAATCCCTGACTTTTCAGAAAACTCTGGGATAATTTGTTCAGGTTATCTCAGAAGATTGAGAGACACCTAAGTGGGCAGCAACTTCCTTTACTCCCTTGTTCAGCAGTTTCCTTGGCAGATGTCTATTGTTAAACTAGGGAAAGTCTGTTTTAACTAAAAATTAAACCAGAAGAAAAATGTGTTCTTGATATTCATACACAAACTTGAAATATCACTTCACAGCTAAAGAAATCATAACCTTGAACTCATTCCACCTCTTATAGTGTTATAATATTCAGGATAATTGTAAACAAATGTTAATTCCCTTTCTTCTCAACAGAGATCTTTCAAGTAGAAATCCTTAATCACAAAAACCAAGTCCCCAATAATAACTAAAACTGTATATGAGTTAAATTTCAAATGTAGAAATTTTTTTTACTCAAAATCAGAGGTTTGTGAAAATTAAGTAACAGATGAAAAACAGTAAAAAAAAAAAATATATCAGATTTGGAAATCAAGGATTACACATTGAAGGTCTAGGCATGTAGATCTCAAGTCTATCCAGATTTTCCAAATAGTACTATCTCCTAAACAAAAGATGTTACATTCTGCTGAACTTAATAAGAAAATCAAGATTTTTCTAACCTCTTAAAGTTGTCCAATAACCTTTATGTCTGAGTGCAATTATTATCACTTAATTTAAAAACCTCAAGTAAAACCTATTACTCCATTTAAATTTTAATGCCTTTTTTATAAAATTATTCATTTTTAACAGTAGTAAATTGCATTACTGTATTCAAATCTTCAACCTTCCCTTTTTCAATAATCTTTGCCCTGTAATTCGATGCTCCTCCCAGTAAAATAGGCAGAGAACATTTCTTGCTCTTTGATTAAGGCTCAGTCATGTGATTTACTTCTGCCAAGAGAAAAAAGTAAAAGTAGCAATATACCTAATCCCAAGCGTAGGCCTTAAGAGGACTCATGTGCTTCTGCATACACTCTTATGTTTCTACCATCTCTATGAGGAAATCAATAGCTTGCTAGTGCCAGAAAGAGGATGAGAGACATGTGAAGCAAAGCTACTTCAACTTATCCCAGATTGCCACCTGGCATGTGAGCAAGCCCAGCTGAAATCAGCAGCGCCACCCACCACATTCAATCCAAAACAGCTGGCCCGAAGATAGATAAGCAATAATAAATGACTATTTTATGCTATTGAGTTTGGAGATACTTTGTTATTAAGCAAAAACTAGCAGATGTATAATTCATAGGACTTAGAACTCCTAAAAATAGAAATTTTTAAATTCATAAATTTTCATAATTTATTTATAAATTATTCATAAAACAATAGAAATGTTTTTAAAAGGCCAATACAGATTTCTAGAAGTCTGGATATCAGAAAATTGGCAAATTAAGCAGTAGCAAACTATAAATTTGCAGAGACAAAAAATGATTACACTTCATAAGAAATTATTTTAAACAATGGATACCTGAAAACTTATAAAGGTATATTGGTTATATAACATATTCTTCTACTACCTATATAGTTTTATTCCAACATAATCAAAACCTATATACCCAACTATTTATATTACATTGGTTCCTTTACAAAAGTGCCTTCATTCTTAACATACAACTGACTTTTATAAAGGAAGAGAAGAATATTCATCCTCTGCTCCTCCAAATGACTTCTCCCCCATGGGAGAAAAAGGAACTTATCTAACTGATTAATCAGAAAAAAGGAACAGAGCATACTCAGTTCAGGTTTCTGGATCCTTCTCCTAAAATAAAACTGCCCATTCAGATGGTACATTCTGATCTGTACTATATGTAGTATACTAACTTAGCCAGTGAAATATTTGAAAAAAAAAAAAAAACTTCTTGTATAAAAAAGAAAGCACAGTTAAGAATAGGAAATTTTCAGAAAAAAAAATTAAAATTAAAGGAAAAGAGAAAATTTTTTTCACTTTTTTTATGATACTGGGGATTGAACCCAAGGGGTGCTCTACCACTGAGCTACATCACCAGCTGTCCAGGCTGGCCTCAAACTTGTGAGCTCAGCTTCTCAGTTTCTGAGATTAGAGACATGAAGAAAAAAAAATATATTCTTAAGAACTAAAATTTAGGGGACTGGGTATGTGGCTCAATGGCAGAAGCATTTGCCTAGCATGCAGGAGGCCATGTGTTCAATCTCTAGCACTATGCCCTCCCCCCCAAAAATTAAAATTTATATCTACAGAAATCAAAAGATTTGCATCTCAAATAAGAGCAAGGTATATTTTAACAAAAGAACATTGAAAGATCAAGAAAGGATTCTTAGAAATTAAAATGGCAAAAATACAAAATTCTATAGAAGAACTCAGAGCTTCCAACAAAAGTTTAAAAAGAAATAAAATGAGGATGAAAAGAAAATCAAAAGAATGATTTATAAAGACAGACATCTTTAAAAACTAACAGTCCAGAAACAGAACGGAAAAAAATGAGAGAAAAAAGTGTCCCACAAAAAGGGGAGCTACCAAAAATACCCAAATGAAGGAACATAAATTGTGAAATTTCAATATGCTGAAGATAAAGGAAAGTTTCTAACTAAAAATGTCTTTGGAGAAAAGAGGTCACATAAAAAAAAATTAAGGAATCACAATAGCATCAGACCTCTCAATAGCAATACTGAGAAAAAATAATAATGTCATCCCAGTTTTGCATTAATATTATTTCTAAGCTACAATCTTCTAGGCAGACAAATTGGCAATCAAATATGAATGCAGAATATTGATATTTTTATATATTTTAGGTTTCAAAAATGTTTCCTCCCAAATTCATTTTATCAGAAAGCTACCGAAAAATATACTCTTCCAAAAGAGGGAGTAAACAAAGGGGAGGCATAAGTAGCAGAGAATTTAAGAAAAGAAAGTCAAGGGGAATTCTCAGAATGACAACTAAATACTGTTTAAAATTAAGTAGGTGGCCAGGTGTGGTGGTGCACATCTGTAATCCCAGTGGCTCAGGAGGCTGAGGCAGGAGGATCAACAGTTCAAAGCCAGCCTCAGCAACTTAGTGAGGCTCTAAGCAAATTAGTGAGACCCTGCCTTAAAACAGAAAAGACTGAGGATGTGACCCAGTGGTTAAGCACTCCTGGGTTCAATCCTTCTACCCCACCCCCCCACAGCAAAATAAATAAATAAATATTTTCTTTATTTTATATATATATATATATATATATATATATATATATATATATATATATATATAACTGAAGTCTCCCCAAAGCAGGTTTTGAAGGGAAGGAAAAAGCAAAACTGACACAAGTATTGAAATATTTAAACATACTTCATAATGATTTGTACTTCTATTAAAGAATGTGGGGTAAAATACTAATATATTTGAAGAAACCAGACAAGTGAAAAATGAGGTAATTATTAACTCCAGGAAAAACAAGCTGTACAAGAAAGGAAATGTAATTATACACTATTGCATGTCATCCATAAATGGCAAACAAAATAATTAAAACACTTATTTAGGCCATGAACTAAGCATAGTCTACCCTAGGAGTAAATCCTCATCTTGAAAACAATATCTAAAGCATAAATTAGAAACAGCACTAACAAGCATTCTGCGGGGCAGAGTGGGAGGATACCAGGGATTGAACTCAGGAGCACTCAACCACTGAGCCACATCCCCAGCCTAATTCTGTATTTCAATAGAGACAGGGTCTCACTGAGTTGCTTAGCACCTCCATGTCTTGATCCTCCTGTCTCAGCCTCCCAAACCACTGGAATCACAGGTGTGCACCACCACACCCAGCTTAACAAGCATTCTTTTAAGAACAACCCACCCCACAAACCCCCTGCCCAGAATCACATACTACTCTTGATTTTTCTAAGTTCCTTCTCTTTTTTACTCTCAGAATTTCACTAAAACTACTGGTTCTCACTTGCATAATATAGTGCAAATATAAAAGAAACTATGAGGAGAAACATCTCCTTTAAAGTCACTGCATCTGAGGAGAGGGATGGGGAAGGAAGCTGCTGAATTAGCCATAGTTTAACAGAACTATTTGATTTTTTGAACCATATACATAAATTACTTTGATAAAATTTTAAAATTCATATAAAATATAACCTGCTGATTCAAACATCAGATAAATATTCTCGTTTAATTCCCTCTTTAAAATGCTTCCTGGACTAGGGGTGTGACTCAGTGTAGAGCACTTGCCTAGCATGCTGAGTTCAATGCCCACCACAATAAAAAAGAAAGGAAAAAAAGTACTCCAGGTGACAATAAAACTCAAGTGGGTTTATAATTATTTTTTATTCAATTACATTAAATTGTAAGTACAGATAGAGCAAAATGGCAGCTAAGTGAGACTCTCCAATAATCCTTTCCCCATAAACACACCAATTTGCACCCATATTCACACATCATAAACCACCTTCACAAAAGCTAAGGAAGCCAGGTGAGAGACTGCAGTGCCTGGTTTTAGTAACAAAAAGAAAAGATATGCTGGAAAAAGCAGAAGGAAAGAGTTCTGGGGTCATCCATCCCCAGACTGGAGACAGGTGCTTTCTGCTTGAAGGAATTAAAGGAATGAAGTCCAGGTCTTGGAGTCAAAACTGAGAACCAGGCCTACCACAGAGAAACCTATTGCTGGGTGAGAACAATGACCCCAACCACCTTTGGGGTCATTGTTCAATACCCAAGGACTGAATCACTGGAACTGCTTTAAGCCAGGTGACTGATTTCTTCCTCTATCCCTCATCCAAGTTAAGCAACAAGATAGGAAGCAAGACTCCATTTATTTGGAGACATTACCAAATTCATTCCATGAAGCCTGACACTAAAACCAAAGACACATCAAGGAAAGAAAACCTCAGGCCAATATCTTTGATGAATATAGATGCAAAAATTATTAATAAAATATTGCCAAATGACATGCAAAAAAACATTAAGATAGTGAACCACAATCAAGTGGGTTTCACCTCAGGGATGTAAGGCTGGTCCAACATACAAAAATAAATAAATGCAATTCACCACATAAATAGAGTTAAGAACAACAATCACATGATAACTTCAATAGATGTAGAGAAAGCACTGACAAAGTAGAGCACCCATTCATATTTAAAACACTAGAGAAACCAGGAATAGAAGAAACTTACTTCAACACTGTACAGGCTAAACAGGACAATCCCAAGGCCAACATCACACTGAACAAAGAAAAACTGAAAGCATTTCCTCTAAAAACAGGAACAAGACAAGAATGCCCACTCTCACCACTCCCATTCATCATAGTTTTAAAACTGTAGCCAAAGCAATCAGAAAAGAGAAGGAAATTAAAGGAACACAAGCAAAAAGAGAAGAGTTCAAATTATCTCTGTTTCTGACAACATGATCCTACAATTAGAAGATACCAAAAACTACACTATAAGACTTCTAGAACAGAAAAATAAATTTAAAGTGCAGGATACAAGATCAACATACATAAATCAATCAGTTTCCTATACTCCAGTAATGAATCTGCTGAAAAATGAAATTAGAAAAACTATCCCATTCATAAATGAACTCAAAAAATTAACATACTTGGGAATTAAACTAATAAAGGAGCTCTGCAATGAAAACTATAGAACACTAAAAGAAGAAACTGAAGAAGACCTTAGAAAAGGGAAAGACCTCCCATGTTCTTAGATAAGAAGAAAAACATTGTCAAAATGGCCACACTACTAGAAGCATTATATAGATTCAATGTAATCTCCATTAAAATACCAATGACATTCTTCACAGAACTAGAAAGAGAAGTTCTAAAATTCATTTGGAAAAATAAGAGACCCAGACCAGTCAAAGCAATCCTGAGCAAAAAGAGCAATGCTAGAAGCATCTCAATACAGGACTTCAAATTATACTACAGTACTACAGTAACAAAAACAGCATGGTAATGGCACCAAAACAGACATGAAAAACACTGGAATAAAACTGAAGACACAGAAACAAACACACATAAATACAGGTATCTGACCCAAGACAAAGGTGCCAAAAATATAAGCTGGAGAAAAGACAGACTTTTTAACAAATAGTGCTGAGAAAACTAGAAACCCATAAGTACAAAAATGAAACTTGACCACTATATCTCTCACTCTGCACAAATGTCAACTCAAAATAGATCAAAGACCTAGAAATTAGACCAGCAACTCTATACGTCAAATACTCAAACATGTTGGTACAGGAACTGACATCCTTACCAAGCCTCCTAAAGTGCAACAAATAAAACAAAAAAAAAATCAAAATTTGGAATGGCACCTAATTAAAAAGCTTCTATACATCAAAAGAAACAAAAGCGTGAAGAGAGAGCCTACAGAACGAGAGAACATCTTTGCCACTTGCTCCACAGATAGGGATTAATATCCAGAATATATAAAGAACTCAAAAAACTTAACATCAAAAAAGTAATAATAATCCAACTAATAAATGGGCAAAAGAATTAAACAGTTCTCAAAATAAAAAATACAACTAGCAACAAATATATGAAAAAAATGATCAACAACTTTAGCAATTAGGGAAATGCAAATAAAAACTGCATTAATATTTCATCTCACTCCAGTCAGAATGACAATTAACAAGAATACAAATAACAGTCTGTACTGATAAGGATGTGGGGAAACAGGTACACTCATAATTATTGGTGGGAGTGCAACTACCCTGGAAAGCAATACAGAGATTCCTCAGAAAACTAGAAATGGAATCACCATATGACCCAGCTATCACACTCCTCAGTATAATCCAAAAGATCTAAAATTAGCATACTATAGGGATATAGCCACATTGATGTTTATAGCAGCACAATTCACAATAGACAGACTATAGAACCAACCTAAGTGCTCTTCAACAGATAAACAAATAAAATGTAGTATATACACACAATGGATTATTAGCCATAAAGAAGAATGAAATTATAGCATTTGCCAATAAATAGATGAAACTGGAAACTATCAGACTAAGTAAAATAAGATAGACCCAAAAAGTCAAAGGTCAAATGTTTTCTTTGATATGCAGAACTTAATCCAAAATAAGAAAAAATGGGCGGGGGCAGTTTCCGTCAAAATAGAAGATGCAATAATAAATGTCCATGATCAGATACAAGCTGTCCTGGGAGAAACCAAGATACCTAGTAACTCATACAAGAGGAATTTTTTTTTAGTATAATATAAATGCAGACAGATACTTACCTCGACAATATTCCATCAGAATAAGTACTTCCCATACATTATCGCTAATTGAATTAACAGCACAGTCCAAATAGCCCACAATATTTTTATGACCAGAGAGCTCTTTCTGTAAAAAAGAAACAAACCTTTTAAATTGGAAAATGTCCACATGTATATTAAACCAGTATCATTAGCAATAGTCTGAAGCCTAAATTAACATATTTAATGATTTTCTAAAGGTAAATATAATGCATAAGTACGAAATCTGATGTATTTCAAACAGCCAAAAGCTTCTATGGTTTGATGCAAAGTTTACTTGTACGAGACTGTCATTTCATTAAAAAAAAAAAAAAATCAACAAATACTTATTTTTAATTTCTATCAGGAAAGCTTCCAAAGTAGTAATAGTATTATTATTACAATATAGTATTATTATTACAATAAAGTTTTGGGGGACTCAAGAATATCAAAACTGTTACTTAATTTATTTTTAACTAAAAAAACAATAATTAAGTTCTAATATTAATGAAATACTCTCATTTGTTTGCCTGCAACATACTGAAACATATGGGTATATACAGTTATTACATGTACTTTTAACTAAATAACTTAAAAACTGAACTAAGGTACAAAAAGTTGTGAAAAGTACCCAAAGGTTAAAGATAACACCAATAACACAATAATGTAATTTTAAAAAATAACAACAAAATGGCAAATCTGGATTCTCTACTCCTAGTGCAAGGTAATCATCTGCATACAATGATTTTAAAACAGGGCTGGGGGTGCAGCTCAGTTGTAGAATGCTTGCCTATCATGCATAAGGCCCTGGGTTCCATCCTCAGCATCACAAAACAAAAACAACTACCCTCATCACCCTTCCAAAAATCTAATCAAGTCTATTTAGAAACTAAAATCCAATAATGAAGAATACCATTTTAAATGAATTTACAACCACTGTCATTAATAATAAGCTATGCAATATAATGTAATTAATAATAAATTATGCAATGTAATTTCAGATGAGGGGTAGTGGTCACTAAATATGTGTTATCATTTAGATATGAGAAAGCTCATGTGTGAGACAACACAAGAAAGTTCAGAGGTGAAATGATTGAGTTATGAGGTTTAACCTAATCAGTGCATTAGTCTTCTCATGGAGACCAAGTGGGTATGTATGCAGGTAGGGTGTGGCTATATAAGGTGGGTCACTGGAGATGTACCTTAGAGGTATATATTTTGTCCTTGTTGAATGGAACTCTCTCCACTTCTGTGTTTCCATGTCCTGAGCTGCTTTCCTCAGCCACCCCTGTCATAACATCCTGTCTCACACCTCAGCCCTAAGGATATGGAGTCACCCATCTATGGACTGAGACCTCTGAAACCATGAGCCTCAAAATAAACGTTTCCTCCTTAAAATTATTCTTGTCAGGTCTTTAAATCACAACAGTGAAAAAGCTGACTAAAACAACATATAAATAACGTATAAATATGTAATACAGAATAATAAATACTTATAAATAGTAATATACAGAGAAATGGGTCATCAAAAAAATTTGGAAGATCACCATTCCAAAGAGCATTAATCTCTCTTAAAATACATTCTTCAAAGGCATAGAATTATAAAAATTCTAGTGAAAGGATGAATTATGGCACAATAGTACAATATCTGGCCACAAGTTAGAGAATTTGGTTTAGGCTTAACCATTATCTTGGAATAAATCCTTTTCACCCTTCTGAAATATCTTTACCTGAAAAAAAAAAAAAAATTGTGGCCAGGCACAGTGGCACACGCCTGCAATCCCAGTGGCTTGGGAGACTTATAAATATGAGGCAGGAGGATCGAGAGTTCAAATCCAGCCTCAGCAACTTAGCAAGGAATTGAGCAACTCTGGAAGACCTTGTCTCTAGATTCAATATTTAAAAAGTGTTAGGGATGTGGCTCAGTAGTTAAGTGCCCCTGGGTTCAATCCCCAGTACCAAAAAAAAAAAAAAAAGCCCCAAAGCCTAATCATGACTAATCAAGCTTAGGAAGAAAGACAAGAAAAGCCAAATTCAAAAGTCATATTATATAAATGCACTATTTTCAGATGAAATGTATTATGTTAGTAAAGATGTTGATACAAAAAAAAAAAAATCCCTCCTAGGAATGAGAGGAGTTATAACTCAGTAATGGAGCTTTTCCTTTTCCCTAACATGTATGAGGCCCTGGGTTTGATCCCCAGCATGAAAAAAAGAAAAAAGAAATTCCCCTCTTTAGAGTTGAAAAGTACACTGACACTGACATTAATAAAATATAGTGGCCAGGAATGGTGGTGCACGCCTATAATCCTAGCCTCTTGGGAAGCTGAGGCAAGAGGATTGCAAATTCAAAGCCTCAGCAACTTAGCGAGGTACTCAGCAACTCAGTGAGACCCTGTCTCTAAATAAAAATTTTAAAGTGTGTGTGTGTGTGTGTGTGTGTGTGTGTGAGGGGGGGGGAGGAGATACACACACACACACACACACACAAAGACACAGTTTGGCAGTTCCTCAAAAAGTTAAACACATAATTGAGTATAATGGCACATGTCCATGATCCCAACTACTCAGGAGAGCAAGGAAGGAAGATTGTGAGTTTGAGGCCAGCCTGGGCAACTCAGAGACTCTGTCTCAAAAGAAAATAAAAAGGACTGAAGATGTAGCTCAGTGACAGAGCATGCTTACCTACCATGCATGAGGCCCTGTGTTCCAAGCCCTGAGTTCAATCCCCAGTACCATACACACAAAAAGTTAAATACAGAATTACCATACAACCATCTATTCCAGTCCTACATGTATATAATCCAAAATACCAAAACTACCTACTCAAACAAATCAATGTTTACACATATTCCTATTATTCACAATAAATAAGACCAGCCTAAATGTCCATCAAATTATTTTTTAAAATCCATCAATAGATAAATGGATAAACAAATTGTGGCATATATATACAATGGACTATTATTTGGCCAAAAAAAAATGAAATGAAATACTAATACACACTACAATGACAGAAACCTCAAAAACATTATGCTAAGTGAAAGGAAGACACAGAAGATCACACATTGTAAACTCCCATTTATAGAAAATTTAAAGAACAAATAAATCCATAGAGATTCACAAACAAAAGGGTATTTGTCAGAAACTGGAGGAAAGGGAGAATGGGAGCAATTACTCAATGGTAGGGAGTTTCCTTCTGGGATATTGGAAAGGTTTGGGGATGAGATAGAAGCAATAGTTGTACAATACTGTGAATGTACTAAATGCCACTGAAATGTTCACTTATACTATGTGAATTTCACCTCAAGACAAAAATATACACTTACACGTACACATACACATAAAAGCAACTGATAAACAACAGAGGAAGAGAAGTGAGAAAAAGAATAAGCAGTCATCCAGAGCACTGAGAATAAGCAATGCTGGAAAAGAAATTTTTATAATTATTTTTAACTATGAAGTTAACTAAGGGTCATTGAAGTTTTTAATGGCCTATTAATTTTTACTTTTCCTAATACTTAAAAAAAATTCTCTCTTGAAGGAAACCTCATCATAAAGTACAGAGTTCTCAAGAAAATCAACTTTACAGCATAGTTTTTAAAATGAAAAGCAAAATTAATTACTGTTTACGAATATAAATAAATACATTAAATGTTTAAAATATGATGGGAATGTTAAATAACAAATTCAAAACAGTGGTTTCTTTTGGGATGAGAATAGTACAAGACTACAGATGGGGAGGAATACAGAGAAGGCTCCAACAGTATCTGTAAAGTTTTATTTCTTAAAATGGATGATGGTGCTTATTTCATAATTATCTAAATTTTTCTATCCCCAAAATATTCCCTAAATAAAATTAATATAAGAAAAGAAAAAAGAAACAAGAATAGTTTGGCTATTGAACCTATAGTAGAGAACAGAGGAAAGAAGAGGGAATGAGGCTGGCTGTATTTAGCTTTAAGTATGGCTATATTGAATGAACTATAAATTCCCAGATAATTTTCAGATTTAATGATCTTCAAAAGTTTTCTAAATTCACATAAACTAATAAGCAGTTTTCCTAAAAAGCTTATGAACATCACAATATAAAACATAAAAGAAAATACACTTAATTACGCCAAGCATGGTAGTGCATGCCTATAATCCCAGCTACTCTGAAGGCAGACACAGGAAAATCTCAAGTTCGAGGCCAGCCTGTGTAAGTAAGCAAGACTCTGTCTCAAAATAAAAGATAAAAAGGGCTGGAGATGTAGCTCAGTGGTAGTGTGTGTTTGTTTACCTTAAATGCACAAAGACCTAGGTTTAAACTCTAGGAAAGGAAGGAAGGAAGGAAAGAAGGAAGGAAGGATGGACCCAAAATTTCTAAAACAAAATTACTTTTTTACTTACCATAATTGTAATTTCCCTTTTACAAATGTTGAGGTCTGGCATGTTATTGACATACATTCTCTTCAATGCACATCGAACTCCACCATTAGTACGCACCAGAAAAACTGTGGAGAATCCACCTAAGAAGAGCAATTACAAATTAAAGAATCAGAAACCACTGTCAAAATAATGTAGTAGCATTTTGGACCTTCATATCAGAGGAAAATAAACAAGTACTGTACCCAAGACAAAAATAAGTAAGAGCTAAACAACTAGAAGCAAACCACTGGGTCCCTGCGTTCATCACAAAGTAGCACTTATGGGATTAACGTGCTTCTCAAATGAACCTGCTTTTCTTTAAAAAGCCAATATACTGAAATTTTACTTTCTGCACAGGAATACCTGATATGTAGTATATCTAAAACTGTCACAATATAACTACATTCTGGCATATGCTAGTGATTGTCTACCCATCAGTCTACCCCCTATTGTGATGACAAAGCACTAACAGTTTGATATGTTAAATGATATGAGACATCATGGAGATCACATAGTTGGCTCCCTCCTTCAATTCTAAGACAATCATAGAAATCTCATTTCTTCTTATTAGTAATTGATTTAGGAACAGGTATGCAACCAATTCTGACTAATGTGACATAAAGACATAAAGTAAAGCCTGCTGTGATTACAAGAAAAGATTTTCCACCCAGTTAAAAGAAATTGATGGGAAGGGCCCTGCTCTCCTTTCCTGCTTTTGGATTTTGTTGTGAAAGAGTGTTTTGCTTAGACATAACACAGCCAAAGTGTGGCCATGATCATCAGAATGATGATCCCCACTACACTAAATGCTGGGTTACTGAATTAGCCAACCTTCTTCTAGAACTCCTGTAAGATAGCAAATGTCATTATTTATGCCACAGATATTTGGATATTCTATTCATACCTTAAAAAAAGCATCATATATGAAACACACAAAATTAGAATAAGTATTTTAAAGAAAAAAAATACTTCTGTGATACTTTAACAAAGAATTTCACCTAAGATTTTTTTAAATTGTCCTGGGGCTGAGGTTGTGGCTCAGTGGTACAGCACTTGCCTAGCACACATGAGGCACTGGGGTTCGAACCCTAACAGCATATTAAAAAATAACATAAAATAAATAAAGGTAATGTGTCCTTCTACAACTAAACATATTAAAAAAGAAAAAAACTTGTCCTGGCATAGAACATTCTATAGCTTAATTATATTTTTTTTAAAAATGATGAGTCACTTTTCTTAATTTGATAGTCTTTATAAAGCAGCATTCTCAACAATAAGTCACCTGTAATCCAATTTGACACAAAGCAAAGAAAAGTAAACTATTAGGAATAAACAATAGGGAAAAAGATCTACTAGGAGTCTCCAAAATCACTATAAATTCATTCCAGATATTCCATACTCTACAACTGCAGTTACAAGAAACTGTACAATTCCTATTTGTAAATCTTATTTCCATGTATGTAACAGAGATGAAATTAACCACTTTACAAGGCAGTTATCAGAAAGAACATATGATGATAATGTTGGTAAAAAGATAGTTCTGGTCAAAGTTCTACAGTGCAAGGCATTACTTTAAATTACTTCATTTAAGGGCTGGAGTTGTGGCTCAGCTGTAGAGCACTTGCCTAGCACATGCAAGGTGCTGGATTTGATCCTCAGCACCACATGAAACTAAAATAAATAAAACAAAGGTATTGTATCCAACTACAACTAAAAAACAAAATATTTGGGGCTGGGCTTGTGGCTAAGCAGTAGAGTGCTCACCTTTCACGTGCAAGGCCCTGGGCTCGGTCCTCAGCACCACCTCATAAAAACAATAAATAAAATAAAGGTATTGTGTCCAACTACAACTAAAAATAAATATTTAAAAAATATATTGTTTAAAAAGTGCTTCATTTAGCACTGATTTCATATTCAAACATCAAAAAAAAATCTAAAAGTAAAAGACCTACTAATGAAAAGCCACTTAAATTATTACTCAAGTTTTATTTGGTTACAAAAATTAAGGACAATGCTGAAAGAATATATAGAGATAAGGAGTTGGTGTGAATATAGGTCAAGATAAATCATTTAAATAGCCTTTGTTTTGAGACATTTATCTACCAGAGCAAAGTTACCTGTATCAATAACATAATGCTAACCAAACATAAGCTAATATCAGAACTGCCTGGCATGACAGAATGTGAATTTAGTTTTTGAATAGGTTTCATGTTTGAATCAGCAGGTCTAATAAAGCTTTGGAATATGTATTGCTAAATATTCTCCTACTTGTTATACTGTTCTACTTTTTTGTTTGTTTTAAATTGCTTATAAAGTGGAAAGCAAGTTTGCCCAGATGATTCTGATGCACAAATTTATATGGCCACTAAACCAGAGAAATAGTTCCTGGAGGAACCATGGATCCCATATACCTATTCTTATCCATCCACAGATCACTGTGATTTTATCCCTGTGAATTAGGGAAATAAGGAAAGAGTATTAACTAGGTTTTCTTCATAAAAATCATCCCTAAAGTGAATGTTTTCCAATTCCACTAATCCTTATTTAGAGATCTGGTCAAATATTAAGTTTCCAGAACAAAAGTAATGCTTACCAACTTTAAAATATGACTTATGCCTAAACATTATAAATAGTGATCTTCCTGCTTTGAGAATGAAATTGAATAATTTATTTGTATTTTCCAAAATGCCATATTTTTCAGAATTTCCTGATTATTAGCTAGTATTATTTCTGGTTGAAGACTGCACTTAGTGGAAAGTAAGTAGTTAACCCATTAAAGGAATCCAAGATAAGAGTATCATCCTGCCACCCATTCATATCTAACAAATTCTTTAGAACCAGTTAGGGATATAGCTCAGTGGTAGAAAATTTGCCTAGCATGGATAGACCCCCAACAGTTCAATCCCCAGTACTGAAAAAAATAAATAAATAATAATAATAATGATAATAATAATAATAATAGGGAGGGAAGAAGGGAAAATAACTCTTCAACACTTATTTTTCCTCACAGGAATCTTTCATGACCAACCCACTTTCATGCTCATCATTCACTCAGACACTTGTACCTAAAGTTGACTACATTATCATGTACTTTAGTTCTCTACTCATTTCATATCAATTGAAATAAAAATATTAGCAGCAACCATACGTCCCACTTATTATATATTTCTAGGGTTGAGGATGTAGCTCAGTGGTAGGGTGCTTGCCTAGCACATGTAAGATCTTAAGTTCAATTCCCAGCACCATAAAAAAAAAGTTACATTTTTCTATGTCCAATTCAATTCTATGAAGGCATAATTGTTAGTGATAAATTTATAATTTTAAAATTTGACTCAGAGGGTTTATTAAGCATTCTAAATGTCCTCAAAATCCCATGGAAATAAAAGTAGTGACACTGATTTGACAAAGTGAAAAATAAATGTGTATTAATGAAAGTAAATATGAAAAGGAGAATGGTATCTTTTATAATTTGTAATTGTATAGCTACAGGAGTTTCTGCCCATTCACAGGAATATACTCTAAAGAACAATGATTCTTAGCCTCCTCTAGCTATTTTTCCAGGATAAGACATGAGTTTCACCAGTGAAACAAGTCCATGGGATACCTAGTTGATATTTAGCCTTATCTCCCTCTACACACAAAAGGAGTAATCAGATTAAAAGGAAGGAGTGGCCCTTGTTAAGGTAATTTCATACAGGTTTTACCAGATGTTTATAGAAATGACTGGTTTTAAACATTAAGATACTCCTCTGTAGGGTTCACCTCCTTTACCCCCATGTTTTTAACAAAATATAATATTATACATATTGCAATAATATATCAATTCCTACCTGGAAAACCCCATGATTTAATGATCAATAGTTATATATACCATAATTTAATGATTTCCAGAACAGTGGCCATTTAGATTGATCCAGATTTTTTGTCTGTTTCTTGCCATTACCAATAAAGTTGAATTAAATACTTTTATACCTGTATTCTTAAGGGTAGGTGCTTTTGTTCCTATAAAAGAGATTCTTAAGTCAGTAAAAGAAAAAACAAAAACATATTTGATACTGCTAGAATATGTGCTAAAAGGTTGTTGCAGCTTCCACCAGCAACATAAAAAAGAGCCAATTTTCTTTTACCTTCATCGGAAATTGCCATTTTAAATTTTGCCAATCTGATAGACTTGATGCCAAGTCTCTCATATTGTTATTTCTATCTGCATTTCTCTGACTACCAATGGAAACTGAGCATCTTTACCTCAGTTTGCTGGGCATTTATATTTCCGCTTCTGTGACTTAACTTCATATCCTTGGTCCCTTTTACTAACGATTATCTTTTTCTTTCAATTGGTAGGAGGGTATTAGAACTTTTAGTCAACATATAATAAGTACAAATATTTTCTCCTGGTCTTTAATTTCTCCTGGTCTATTATTTGTTCAATTGGTTAAGGATAATGTCATTTACAAGTCAAAAATCACATGTAATATTTCTAGAAATATAAAAAATAGTGGGAGTATATGCTAAAGCTTGCTTCAAGATCATAAATAAAAAACTTTTCCTTTACATACCATTATAATGTTATATGGTACAAGGGGTGTATGTTTATCTAGTAAGTTGCATATGCAAGTTGGAGGTGGAGGAACTAGAGATTCAAGCTAAGGGATGTTCTACCGCTGAGCTATATCACAAGCCATTTTATTTTTTATTTTGAGACAGTGTCTCATTAATTTGACCAAGATGACCTCAAACTTATGATTCTCCTATCTCAGCACCCCATATCACTGGGATAACATGTATGTGCCACCACATGTGGCTTCATAGGTAATTTTTTAAAGAAATGTATGGGGAAGACAACCTTGAAGAGCTGAGCATAAGAAAAAAAAATTAAAAATGGTATAGAATCTCCTTTAAAGGAATGAGAAAATTATGACTAGATATCAAGAAGATGAAGACAGACATAACAAGCAAAACTGCTACAGAGTAAAACACATCATTAAAAAAAAATTCACAAAAGTCAACAGATTTCCAATTAAGATATGGTAGTCATACATTAGCATTTACCTCCACACCTTTCAAACAATAACTAAAAGGACTTTTAAAGGCACAAATCTATATGGTCAAAGAAAATGAAAGAATCGAGATATAAACAAATTTGTGGAAGATGGAAAATTTTATGGACACATTTTAACAGAAAAAACAACTAAGGAGCTGATTCCAGCAGGGAAGGAACAAAGGTGGGCAGGAAGCAATCTTATTCTAATGGCATAAAGTTGGAACCATTAAATAATTAGGAATCCTTTGAGAGGAGGGGTAGCAATGGAAAAATAAGATTGACTTAAGATCTTCATAGAGGCTTCAAGATTCCCACCTCCTTCCTCACAACCAGGCGAACACTTGCTCATGGGCAGAATTAATTAAATCAGCAGTATATGTGGGATATTATGCATCATTTTTAAAGCATGGAGATAGAAAAGGGGAGGAGAAGGAAGGTACAGTCCTAAAAAACAAAAGAATTAAGTAAAAATCTAAATACTGAAAGAAAATGCACCACACCTCAACCCAAGTCTATTGTTCCAACTACAGGAACGTGCAGCTAGGGATTCAGGGCTAATCACAAAAGAAGATAATAGAGAATTTCTCTTCTGGGAAATTGAATGGAAAAAAAATATATAGATACTGAAATATGGGAGTCATAGTTAAAAAATAGCTTTCTGTTTCACCATACCAAAATAAAGCCTCAAAGTCAAGAAACCTCACAATTTGTCAGATTGCTTCCAATCATCACTCTGAAAGTTTATTCTTTAAAAAGAACAGACATAAAATGATGATTAGATATTCATAGAATGCCTCTAACGTGACAAGAGATGAAAAACAAACAGAAAAATAGAACTTTGAAGAGGTGCCGGGAGCCAACGAAATCATATTAAAAAACCTATATTCTTAGAGCTGATGAAAGATACGTAGTCATGAAATACAATCAAGGGTCCTACAAAGGAGATATTCAGAGAAAAAGAAATGACTTCGGAACAAATCTTTACTCCACACACTTCAGATAGAGCCCTAATAACCAGAATATACAAAGAACTCAAAAAATTAGACAATAAGATAACAAATAACCCAATCAATAAATGGGCCAAGGACCTGAATAGACACTTCTCAGAGGAGGACATACAATCAATCAACAAGTACATGAAAAAATGCTCACCATCGCTAGCAGTCAGAGAAATGCAAATCAAAACTACCCTAAGATACCATCTCACTCCAGTAAGACTGGCAGCCATTAGGAAGTCAAACAACAATAAGTGCTGGAGAGGATGTGGGGAAAAGGGCACTCTTGTTCATTGCTGGTGGGACTGCAAATTGGTGCAGCCAATTTGGAAAGCAGTATGGAGATTTCTTGGAAAGCTGGGAATGGAACCACCATTTGACCCAGCTATTCCCCTTCTCGGTCTATTCCCTAAAGCCCTAACAAGAGCATGCTACAGGGACACTGCTACATCGATGTTCATAGCAGCTCAATTCACGATAGCAAGACTGTGGAATCAGCCTAGATGCCCTTCAATAGATGAATGGATAAAAAAAATGTGGCATTTATATACTATGGAGTATTATTCTGCATTAAAAAATGACAAAATCATAGAATTTGGAGGAAAATGGATGGCATTAGAGCAGATTATGCTAAGTGAAGCTAGTCAATCTTTAAAAAACAAATACCAAATGACTCCTTTGATATAAGGGGAGTAAACAAGGACAGGGTAGGGACGAAGAGCTTGAGAAGAAGATTTACATTAAACAGGGATGAGAGGTGGGAGGGAAAGGGAGTGAGAAGGGAAATTGCATGGAAATGGAAGGCGATCCTCAGGGTTATACAAAATGTCATATAAGAGGAAAGGAGGGGCAAGACAAGATAATACAAATGGAAGAAATGATTTACAGTAGAAGGGGTAGAGAAAGAAAAGGGGAGGGGAGGGGAGGGGAGGGGAGGGGTGGGGGGATAGTAGAGAATAGGACAGACAGCAGAATACATCAGACACTAGAAAGGCAATATGTCAAGCAATGGAAGGGAAACTGATATGATACAGCAATTTGTATATGGGGTAAAAGGGAGAGTTCATAATCCACGTGAATCAAACTGTGTAATATGATGTATTATGAACTATGTAATGTTATGAACGACCAATAAAAAAAAAAAAAAAAATGGAAACAAAAACAAAAACAAAAACAAAAACAAAACAAAAAAAAAAAAAAAAAGAAATGACTTCCACAACTTGTAAGAAATCAAAAGTAAAAATTTCAACAGAGAAGCTAGAACATAAAAATAAAAAGGTCTTCCAAAAATTTTCCAGAGGATAAAATAAAAAGAAGAGAGGAATATTAATGACCAATCCAGCAGAGCCTGTTGTAAAACAAAAGAAGTTCTAGGGGGAAAAAAAAAAGAAAGAAATATATCGAAGGTATAAACACACATTCTAATTTGTAGTACATGGGTTTCCATATGTAAAGGGTTCACTAAGTAAATATTCAGTACATTGAACAAAACTGAAGATCCACATCAAGGCTCAAAATTTTAGAAGGCTCAGGAAAAGGAAGGAAGGAAGGGAGAGAGGAAAAAGAAATCCCAAAAACTACCAGAAAGAAAGAATGATTGTAAATTTGCCTTAGTTAGGAATGGTTTTAGACCTACATCCATATTCTATCACCTTACAAAGCAGAATATATGTGTAAGCATGATTAAGCTAATGCTATTTTTAAATTGACATTATATATTGATGACATAATTTTACTAAATACTTCCTTCTCTAATTAAAATTATGCCAAGAATTTCTAAAACAGCTTTAAGATGCTTGCATTTCCATAGTCATAATAGAACAATCATTGCAAAATAATTATATAATAATATTAACAATGCCAGTAAGCAACAGTAAAACCATCCAAAAGATACCCTAGAATCCACATCCTACTACAGAATGGCTTTTTAGAAATTCCATATATTATATAGTAAGAAAGACTGAATATTCCAATAATCATTTTAAAGAAGGGATCAGCAAGAGAAATAGGACAGAATCTGGTCCTTTATGTTAATAGTAGATATCATGGGATTGGAGATTTTGAAGTAGTAAGCCCTGCTAGGCATATAGTAGTACTCCCATATCCACAGTTTCACTTTCCATAGCTTCACTTTGTGGTCCAAAATATTAAATAGAAACTTTCAGAAATAAACAATTCATAAGTTTTAAACTGCAACTAAGTAGTGTGACAAAATCTCATACTGTCCTATTTCATCCAACCCTGGATGTGACTTGTTCCTTTTTCCAGCACAAACACTTAGTAGTCAGCTTGGTAATCAGAAAACAATGGTGGAGGTATCTCAGAGCTAGTGTTTTAGTAACCCTTACTTAATAATGGCCTCAAAGAACAAGAGTAATGATGCAAAGGAGGCATCAGGGCATAAAACATGTAAGGCAGATGAACTCTGCTACTATGTGGCAATGAAACAAGGCATATAAGAAAAAAAACAGTATATATAGGGTTTTATACTAGCATTAGTTTCAGGCATATACTAGAGGTCCTGTAATACATCCCCCTTGAATAAGGAGGGACTAATAAACAGAAGACAGAGGACAGAGTAATGCCCAGTAAGTTAGTAGGCACACAACATTGTTTGTTCAATGGATCAATCAATGAAAGATTTTTTTTCAATGAAATATTTTTAAAATGCTGTTAATTTTTTTCTTAGAATCCAGAATGGGAAGGAGAAAGCAAGTTCTTTGTAGTAGTACAAGATATTAAATATAACTTCACTAATATTAATTTTGTGACCATAATCAAATTAATATCTGAGTTCTGGCTTCCTCATATATTCAGCAGAAATAATAAGATCTCCTCATAGGACTATTCTAAAGAATAAATGTAAATATGTATTGTAATTACTATCCTGCTGCTATTTTGCTTCAACACATGAAGGCGGGATTTAGACTACATATTCTAAAGAATATGAATAATGAAAACAAACATGTGGCTTGATAAACAAACTAGTACAAATACAGTGATATTTAAAGAGACTATTTACTTCTTAAACATGTCCAATCACTTGATAATATATATATATAAGAAATGTATATAATTCATACCCAAAAATCAGCTTTATAAAATAATATTTTATTTTAAAGATTTAGAAGTTCAAGGCAGCTAAAGACTAAAATAATTTTTAAACACAAGAACACATTTCTATGCTTTTTTTTAAATTCTGTGTCTAATAGCAATTCATTAAAGCCTTTCAAAATAATGTCTAAATGAACATCGTCAATGTTCAGTTTAGACAAATAACCTAATAGTTGATTATGTGTATTAAAAACACTATGAATGTATTGAGTCTATTATCAAAGAAAAAAATACGTATCTTTGTCCCAGTTCCTGACACAGAATTCTTAAAAACATTTAAAATGCCCTGATATGCACATGCCACTGCTAATGAGGTGATTCATCACAGAGCCTCTATATAGATTCAGAATGAAGGCTGGTTTGCCAGAAAAAACAACTAGAGGTTAGATTAAAGGACTGAGAACTTTCAGGCCAATCCTTCCAAACTCTGAGGATGGGAAAGGAACTACAGATCACATGGTCAATGATTTAATCAGTCATGCCTATGTAATAGAGCCTGAATATGAACTCTGAATAAGGAGGTTCAGAGAGTTTCCTGGTTGGTTTACATGCTGATGTAATGGGAGAGTGGTACACCCTGATCCCACCATGACAGAAGCATCTGAGCTTCTCAAACTTCCAGTTGTGCTATGTACCTGCATACTCTGTATCTTTTATAATAACATGGTAATTAAGTGAAGCACTTTCCCAAGTACTGAATAAGTCATTCTAGCAAATTATCAAACCTAGAAGAGTCATGGAAACCCCCAAATTTGTAGTCAAGCCAGTGACCCCTTTTACATGTGGCTGGTATCTGATATAACAACAGTCTTGTGGGTCTGCACCCCTGAACCTGTTGTATGTGTTCTATAGGTAGTTTCAGAATTGAATGGTATCAGAGAATTCTTGTCGGAACACATATTACTTACACAAAAGTAGAAGTTATATCTTATTTTTTGTTTAGATATATGTGCTAAAGCCAACAATTGGGAAATTTTAAATTTACCCAATATTCAAAACAAACTCATAGGGTCCAAAAGGCCCTAAAAGTCAGTACCAGATATTTTAGAACATACAATATTGAATATGTACTTGGTAAATATTTATCCATACAAATATACTTCCTTCACATTGCACATAACTTCTTAAAATTCACACACCTTTGTGTCCATACCATATAGCATGCTTTGTATTGCTTACTAACAGCTCTTTTCCACTCAGTGTTAAGAAATTGAGGACAGCTGAGCATGGTGGTGCATACTTATAATTCTGATAATTGGGGATGCTGAAGTAGCATAGCAAGTTTAAGGACCACCTGGACAACACAGCAAGACCCTGTCTCTAAAGATAAAAAGGGCTGGGGATGTGGTTCAGCAGTAAAGTGAGTTCAATCCTCAGTACAAGAACAATGAGGAGGAGGAGGAGGAGAAAAAGAACAACAGCAATAACTACTTCTGGAAGGCCTCACACAACAGTAAATGCACAATGAATAATCAATGTGCTCAGAACACAACTGGTAAATCATCTTTGAATTAAACAAACTATGCTTCCTACAATGAAGGAAAAAAATGAGGGAATTTTCTGAATGTCTTCTTAAAACACATTTCTTTGATATAACCTAACTGTAAGTTCCCCATATATTACAAGAAATTAACTTAGTCAAGCATACTTTGCATTCAACAAATTTCTTTCAGCTTCTAATCAGTATTTTCCAGAGAATAAAAATCTAACTTGGAAGAAAAAAAAAAGTAAAAAAATAGAAAAGAAAAAATTATATACCATTAGTTTCCTGCAACCAGGTTTCTCAATTCATTTTGTTGCCCAACTAATTGAGGGACACTGTTTACAAAAATGACAAAGACTGTTATGAGACTGGAGGGGAAAAAAAATCTAAATTAAGGAACACAAATAAGCAATGAGGAGTAGTATATTTAAAAATTGATCCACCAATTTTTAATGTTTTGTTAACATGTAACAAAATTCTGGGCAAAGGTTGATGGAAAATCGTATATTTATATCATGCCCAAATATCAAAAGGAAATATATCCCTTTTATAAGGGATGGATCTGGTGGTCAAACATTGAGACAACTTGACATGTTTCCTGATGTGATGCAATACAAATAAAAAACATACTTATTAAGTATCCTTACCAAAAACCTTTACTCTGATAAATCTTTAGACCAAACTTCCAGCTACAGAAAACTCAGGGGCCAGAATAATAAGGAAAATAACAAAAAAACAATCAAGACAAAGCTAGAAGTAAAACAATAAATAAGACAACTAGTTAAAAATCATGGATTTAAAAATTAAGGGTAGCCAGGCACAGTGGCGCTAGGGAAGCTGAGGCAGGAGGATCACAAGTTCAAAGCCAGCCTCAGCAAAAGCAAGGTGCTAAGCAACTCAGTGAAACCCTCAGTGAAATTCAAAATAGGGCTGAGGATGTGGCTCAGTGGTCATGTGCCCCTGAGTTCAATCCCTGGTACCAAAGACATTAAGGGTAGAGGGATACTCTAGATTTTAAGACATTATAATCAAATGCAATGGATTATCTTTAATACTAGCATGAAAGAAACAATTTCCTGTTGGTAGAGAACTTCCTGAAATTAA
Organism: Urocitellus parryii; assembly: GCF_045843805.1. NCBI lineage: Eukaryota > Metazoa > Chordata > Mammalia > Rodentia > Sciuridae > Urocitellus > Urocitellus parryii. The sequence goes on from NC_135540.1 coordinate 82,949,200, forward strand.
GTTATAGAAAATCATGTTATCTTACATGATTTTATTAATATTTAATAGGAATTACACACATATGCAACCTAAACATGCACATATTATCCTATATAACCACATTACCTCTGTCCCACCTAATAAATAATTATTCTAATGCAGTCCTCATTCAAACTTACTTACATACCACAAAAATGTATGCAGGAAACATGGTGGAATGTCATTAGTTGTTGTATCTGGGTGATGGGCACAAGGTTATTTATTACTACTCTTTCAACTTTTCTGTATACTTAAGAAATTTTTCGAAGTAAAATTGGAAGAAAAAGAACATAAGATATGGTATGTTTTTCCCCAGGTGTTTCCTTTCTGGCCATACAACCTTACCACCACCACTAAGAATTCTTTCTTTCTTAAGATTTCTGCCTCTACTCTAGACTCAAAACTTCCCCCAAAGGAACCATAAGTCTCTTGCTGCAGAAAATGTTTATGGTTTCCTAGAGACCTACAGTGCCAACATCCCAACACACAAGTGCTCCATGTTTATAAAAGATTAGGCCATTAGTGGTGTTTACTCCTATCAAGTTTGCTTTCCTAGGGAGTAGAAGAAAAGAGAAGGGAAAAATAAAACTGCACATGGTCTTTCCACCCCACCCTTCCCTTTTAAGCTGAAGGAACATCCATTTAACGACAAATTCATTCATTTGACAAATATGTATTAAATGATCATAATGTGCCAAGCACTCATCTAGGTGGTAGGAATAAAACTATAAGCGGATCAGAGAATTGCCTTCCTGAGTTTACATTCTAGAGTGACTAAAATAAAACAAGTATAATATGCTCTGCATAGAAGATAGTGAAAGTCCTAAAAAGAAAAAACTAAAGCAAGGATGAATGGTACCCTGAAAAATTGTGTTAGGGGAGTTGTGGAGAAGGATGAAATATTTAATCTAGGTGCATGAGATGGGAAGAAAGTGAGGGGACTAACAATGTAGATAAGGCAAATGCATTCAAGGTAAAGAGAAAAGAAAATGTAAAGGCCCTAAGTAGGAGAACAGCTAACATGTATGAGAAACAAAGGGACTAGAAATCCTGAAGCAGAATGAACAAGGTCAAGTGAAATAGGCCAGGGAACCTAATCATGCAGGACCTTAATATGGATGAGGGTAAAGACTTTGACTTTTGCTCCAAGTGAGATGGAAAGCTGCTGGAGGATTCTGAGCAGAGGAGTGACATGACAGGACTCAGATTTTAATATGACCGCTGTGTAGAGAAAAGAATGAAGACATATCAGAAGCAGAGAAACCTACTGCAATAATTTTTTTGGCAGATGACAGGGATTTTGATTAAGGCTCTGTGAATTAGTGAGAAATAAAGAATTCAAGATACAGTTTAAAGATAGAGTAACAAGATTTCTTGACAGACTGGATATGAAATGTATGAGAAAAACAAGAGTAAAAAATGACTTTAAAGGTTTTTGAACTCAAAGGGCTAGGGATATAGCTCAATGGTAAAGCACTTGCCTAGCATGCATGAAATCCTGGGTTCAATCCCTAGTATCACAGGGTGGGGGTGAGAAAAGAAAAAAACTGGGTGTGGTGGTACACATCTATAATCCCAGTATCTGAGGCAGAAGGATCATCTATTCAAAGCCAGCCTGGGCAACTTAGCAAAATTCTGTCTCAAAATGAAATTTAAAAGGGCTAGGGATATAGCTCCATGTTTTCCTATCATATACAAGGCCTTACATTCAATCCCCAGTACTGCCCCTAAAATTTTTTTTTTAAGTTTTTTTACACTAACAGTAAAAGTTATTAACTAAAATGAAGACTGTGCTGGAAGACAATTTTACATGGTTTCCTGAATTTCTACATATCTTGCACACAGAGGCATGACTGCCTGTGTGGAACTCTATTTTCAAGATTGTCTACAGAGTGAACAGCTTTAGAAGGCAGACAACATATCACTCTGGAGCAAAGGGCAGATTTGTTTACTTCTCAATATAGGCATACCTTGTTTTATTGTGCTTCACTTTACTGTGCTTTGCAGATACTAAGTTTTTCAGTAATTGAAGGTCTGTTGCAAGCCTGCATTGAGCAAGTCTATCAGCTCCAGTTTTCCATTAGCTCAGAAGATCATTAGCATTTTTTAGCAATAAAGCATTTTTTAACTAGGACATGCACAGGTTTTAGACATAAAACTGTTATTACACATAACATACTACAGTATACTATGAACATACTTTTTTATCTACATGTGTGACTTGTTTCATTGTGTAGTCTGAAATTAGACATGCAATATCTCCAAAGAATGCCTAGGCAATAATGTCTCAGACAGACTTACTGCCTATTATAAAAGATTCTGATTCCCTAAACTCAAGGTTCCTCTCATACAATGCAACCCATGCATATGCAGGCATCCCTGGTCCTTTCCCATAATCCTATAAGAACTGAAGCTCTGGAAAATGAAGCTATTGCTGATACTCTGACTATACCTACTGCTGTGAGTAATAAAGTCCTACACCTCACATCATCTGCCAACATCCATAAAACTGGCAGGCTAACTAGGTAGGGTAAAATCTCAAACTCTTAACAGTTCTTGGCAGACAACAAAAAAGATTCAGGGCAGAGTATTAGGAGTACATTTTTATACATGTTAAATTAGAGATGATTATTGAACATCCAATTGGAAATTGAAAACTCTACATGTAAAGTTCATAAAAGAGATCAAGACAAGGGATATATATTTAGAAACTTTCCTAATTCATAGTTACTACATCTATATTATTTTATAGCCAGGGGAGAAGAATAATTGTATTGCTGCATCCCCTCCAAAAAAAAATCCCATTTTTTAAAAAATCATGATTTAATAATAAAATATCATTACATTTGTTACCAGGAATGTTATAAAATAAATATCCTTTAATAACTTCTTGGTAAATATGCAAATTAAAAAACCTTTGCACCACAATCATAACTCAAGATAATATGTATCAAGAGCCTTAAAAATATTCATATGCTTTGATGTGGGGATTTTAAAGAATTCTAACAAAGAAATTATTAAGATTATATTAGTCTGTTTTCTGCTGCTGTATCAAGATAACCAAGGTTTGGTAGTTATAAAAAGGTTTATTTAGTTCACATTTCTGAAGGACCAAGAATGTGATGCTAGTTTCTGCTCAGCTCTGGTGAGGGCTACCCTGGCTACATCACAATGAAGCAGGTGGCAGGAGCATGTGCCAAGAAAGAGAGATCACATGACAGGAAAAGAAAATGAGGAATTTAGGAGTCAGACTGGGTCTTTTTATCACAGCCCACTCTTGTGGGAACTAACTCATTAACTCATTCTTCAAGACCAGCACTAGTCACTTCCAAGGGCGATACCCCAATAACCTAATTCCCTGTCACTGAGCCCCAACAAGGATGTACCACCTCTTAATACCACTACTTCGGGGGCCAAACCATGTCAAAACCGTAGAAAAGATGTTGAAGCCTTTATTTCTATCAACATGCAAATGACTAGGTAACTATGTCACATAGGATGTAATATTGAATAGGCATTTACAAAGCTTATGAAAATGCTAATGCAACTGTAAATGCATAAGAGGTAAATATTATCTTGCTTGGTTTTAGGCACAGCTGGATTCAGGACATCAAATTTCTGTCTTTCAGACAATAAAATTTCTTATTTGGTAAACTAATTTGAGATAGGTTCCTTTCACCTGCAGTCATGAGAGTTCTAAACAAACATCAAGAAAAATAACCCCTGAATGGCCTTGGAAACTGGCCACCATTTCCATAGATTATTTCCATAGGAATGCAAATATCATGTCTTTCTCACTGAAAACTACATGTACAAAATTATTTCCAAATAGGAATTTAGAAGGAAAAAAAGGTCAGCATTTAGCGCTGATACTCCTATATGAGATAACAATGACATGAAATGAATTAATACTAGTTTCCTATAATGTTTAATACCACTTCAATTTACAGCTCATCTCAAAAAAACTGGTTATTTGTAAATGCAGATATTACATGCTTACAGACTCTAATATTAATATTCTGTTTAAAATTAACTAGACTTACATCTAAATTCTCATCTTAATTAATGTGTACATATATGAAATTCTAGTAAAACAATCTGTTCACTTGAAAATATCTAGCAATACATAGAACCATACCTTTAGTATTAAATTAATAATAAAATATTAATAAATATTAAATTATTTTTACTAATAATTATACACTGCACAATTAGCAGAAAGTAGATGTCAAAGACACAACTGCCACAAAATACTCACTCAAATGTTTACTATCTTACTCTCTCTAGACTTCAGTTTCCTCATTTATAAACTTATGTTTTTAACACTGCAAATAATCTCCAGGGATTCAACTTTTAAGAAACAGATAAAAAGTATTCTTGAGTACCCCACAATCCAGCAGGAAATATGAATAAGCAAATGAAATATCATTAACAGATATCATGGAAAAGTTATAAGACTTGGGGCTAGGGTTATGGCTCAGTGGTGGAGCACTTTGCCTAGCATGTGTGAGGCACTGGGTTCGATTCCCAGCACCACATAAAAAAATACTAATAAAGGTATTGTCCATTTACAACTAAAAAAAATGTTAAAAGTTATAAAAACAAAAAACAAGTTATTAAAAAGTTATAAAAACAAAGACTGTAGCTATTAAACACTGACTTATAAACAAAAAGCTTAAGAATGTCTCATTTGTGGATTAAAAGAAAGTAAAGGGGGCTGGGGTTGTAGCTCAGTGGTAGAGTACTTAACTAGCATGTTTGAGGCACTGGGTTCAATACTCAGCACCACATAAAAATAAATAAAATGAAGCTATTTTGTTCATCTACAATTTTATAAAGTAATTATAGATATAAAATCCTGGGCAATAATATAAGTCATAAGAATATTATCATATTCTCTCAGGAGGAGAAAATGGTCCTACACCTCACATCATCTGCCAACATGAGTTAGAATATTCTAAGGTTCTTATATTTTGTAAGGTGTACAAATATTAACTTTAGTCTTACTGCATTAACCACTGGGAGGTGGCAGAAAAAAATGCATTCGATAAATATTATCTCATTAAAATTAATGGAAAGCAAAAATGAAACAAAGGAAATAAAAACTTAAGTAATCCAAAATGAAGCAAGGAAAGAATTTAAAAGATAATTAGTAAGCATTATTGAAAAGTCAAGGACAGAATCAGGAGACAAATTAGAATAAATTTGTCAATACTAAGAAAAAGTCTCGAAAAACAGGATATATGAAGATCATTAAGAAGGGAATGGGAGGCTGGGATTGTGGCTCAGAGGTAGAGCACTCGCCTACCATGCATGAGGCACTGGGTTCGATCCTCAGCACCAAATAAATATAAAATAAAGACATTGTTTAAAAAAAAGAAGAAGAAAAAGAAGGGAATGGGAATAGGTAAAAGAACTTTTGCCTTATTTATACAGTTTATTTTTTAATGAAAAATTACTTTTTTATTGTTTATGACATTAATACATATGTACAGCTACTTGGATTATTTAAGCTATAGATAATAAAAGTAATTCACAGAAAGGAGATGGTAGATGAATCTCCAGTCTCTCTCCTGGGTGCCCAGGCACCTCCCTTTCAACCAACAAAGATAAGTTACTGTGGTGAGGAATTCAGGTTTTCAAAAGTTCAAAAGTATTTTCACAAAGGCAAGGAAGTGTGGACTATAGAGATAGGAAACTTGGAGAACTTGAGGTTTCTGAATACATCCATCATATGAAAAGATGAAGAGCAAGAAATGCTCAAGGAAAGGAAGAAGAGTTCCTTGAGCATTATGAAATGTGCTAAACTCCATCTTAAAATATTTCAGACAACTATTAGGAAAAAAAATAAAAAAATGTTTTTAAAAGTTCTGAAATACATTAAAAGGTTAACTCAATTTAAAAAATGTATTCATCCTCCAAAAACTTCTCTACAAATACAGTTTTAGCATTTATTATATTTAGGTACCTCTTGTAGGTAAATAAGGCAATTCAATCTAAAATTAACATATGCATTGAGCTTGCCATTTTTAAATGTTTAATTTGTAATACAAATTCTACTTTTATTAGATAAAACAGCTCTTTTTCCAAGTTTTGAATACAACTGTAGTTTAAGCCATTTAATTAAAAATTATTAAAATGAGCCCAGCATGGTGGCACATATCTGTAATCACAGTGGCTCAGGAGGCTGAGACGGGAGGATTGAGAGTTCGAAGCTAGCCTCACCAACAGTGAGGCACTAAGCAACTCAGTGACAGCCTGTCTCTAAATAAAACACAAAACAGGGCTGGGGATGTGGCTCAGTGGTCGAGTGCCCCTAATACCCCTGAGTTCAATCCTCAGTGTCCAAATAAATAAATAAATAAAATGAAAAATAAAAATGCAACACCCATGTTTTAGAATACCTGGAAACTAAACTAACTTGACATTAAACACAACTTCCATACAACTACATTCCAGTATCCAGTTCATTAAAATAGAATTAAAATTATACATGACAATCTAAGGTTAGCAAACAAAAGCCACTATAATCTGTACTACTGAATGTATATGAAGAGGTTAGGAAATAGTAATTTTCCATCATCCACTCAAAATAAGAGTAAACATTTGTGTTTTTTGTTTTTTAAGACACAGAAGTAGATAATAGAGTAGAGCAAGCAGATCAAGAAAAGGGATGAGGGAAATGAAAGGAAATGTACTGGGATTTGTGATGGATCAATTTATGTTATATGCACATACAAACACAGCATAATGAATTCAATTACTCTGTATAATGTACCAATAAAAAATAAAACAAAATTTTTTAAAATCACAGAAAATAGTGTGCTCTATGGAATATGTCAAATCCTCCTGGCACTATCCTTTATCACTATACTAGCCCTAACATGTCCATGCTTATGCATGCACTTTAACAATCTCAAGTGTGCCAAGTAAACACAGTGCCTTCTGTAATTACTTCAGAAGAGGGAGGAGAGGACTACTGAGGAAAGTCAGAGCAGAGCTAAAGTATCAGCAGAGACCCACTGTTACTTCAAGGCCTGATACAAACCCTTGGCTCAGAAAACAGAAACCTAGTTATACATTCCGTATAAGCCCAAAGAAAGGCACACTCTACAATGTTTCAAATAAAAATTATCTTGGTTTTACTGAACACAAACAAGACTTTGAAACTGAAAATTAGTTTTTATAATTCCTTCCTATGAGAACTCATGTTCATATCCTAATTTATTGGGGCTGTCAGGAGGAGTAGAGCATATCCCTCCTAACAACTTCCACCATTCCCTTGCTTAACATTCCACTAAATCTGTATTTATCCTTCTAATGGAAAACCATCTAGTATTATATTTGCTTTCTAACAACTTGACCAATTCACTGGATAAATGAAAAAGTCTGCTTTCATCTTGAGTTGTCATAGATTGACTTCCAAAACCACCAGACTATTTTGAGGGCTTGGGGTAGGGGAGTGGGGAGTGGCGATTCACCTTGGCACACCTGTAAACCATTTGTGGCATTCCAGTGTTACCAAAGTACATCAGCAGAGATCTGATCAAACTCTTGTGATATTCAGAGATAAGTTCAGACACAGCCTTACAAGCACTTTATGTACTTTAATAGAAAAGCCAGTTGTACTGATAAACTCCTACATAAAACTCTTCACACATATACATATCCAACATTTAAATCAGTACCAGAATCTCCACTAATGAAACAAGTATTTGTATACAGGTTAGAAACAAATGCTTTTCACTTCCAATATTTTCATGCTGATTATACTTACAGTCACTGTGAAAAATACGTAAGTTATAAGAACACAAACCCTGAATATAATTTTTAAATCATAAACATTACATGAAATCAAAGAGTCACTTACAGAAAGTTTATATACCCTATAGGATTTTCCTGAAGAAAGAATCTATTTAATTTTCATGAGATTCTCAAAGAAATACACAATCCCCCAAAGTTTTTAGTACCTTTATTGCAACATATAACAAAAAGTTGAGACTTCTTCTAATGCTCATTTTTTTTCAACAAATTTTAATGTCTGTATTAGCCTCTGGAACACATTTTAAGTAGGATACCATATGTTTGAATTTATGGCCTATTTGGGGACAAAAACAAAAATAAGTTATTATGATACATTGTGATGAACTCTATAGGCAACATACTAACATACAAAAGACTGTAATGAAATAATTATGCTTGGAATAAACTCAATCTAGTATCGTCTCCTAAACAGACCCTGAAATCTCATTTTAGGAAGTCTTTCTTAATAAGACCTGACCACATAAGTCAAGAATCTATTATATCCACAGCATCATGAACCTACTCAAACTAAACATGAAACCATTTAAATTCACATCAATCCCAATTCAGTGGTGTAATTATATAATGCCCCTTACATAAGGATAAACAGTAAGCAAGAATACCATAATTTTAGTATGTTTACCACTTTAAAATATTTTCAAACTTTATGAGTGTTCAAGTTTTTAAAATTCATTCATTTGATCAGGCTCCCAATTTCACAGTGTATTGTGTTCCAACAGCCTCTAAGACTGCTTTTGGAATTCAGAATATTTTCCCACAGAAACAATCTCACATGTGATAATTAGGTTCTCAAAAGGCAACTTGCAGTTTAGTACCAATAGAGCTATAAATATCTAAAGTTTTTATAAAAACATTTCTATGGGAACATTCATTCAGGTTTCAACTTGAGAATCAAAAAATTCATCTCACTACAGCCCCACCCACCCCACCAATTTTTGCCTACCCTATCACTGAAAAAATGATGCCTCCAGCAACAACCAAGTAACTACAAACAGCTCACCTACCCCCTTGAGAACATAATGAAAACTAAAAGCCCTCTCCCAAGAAAACCAAACATGGATGTCTATGAACTATAGGTTAATAACTCCAATTACAAAGTATAGGGTCCACACAATAAAGTGTACACTACAGATCAGCATTGTACTATGTCCACCATAATATGGGCTATGTATTAAATTTTACATTTTCTAGTAGCTAAACTGAAAAGGCAAACAAGTAAATTTTAATATCATATCTTAGTTTAAAATATCCAAAAAACTATCATTTCAACATAGAATTTGTGGGGAGCTGCCACATAGGAAACGAGCACCCCTTAGCCTTAAGTGATGAGAATGTGGAGATGTGGCAAGCCAGCCATAGGCTGTGTGTGTGTGAACTATGAGCATTGAGCTCACAAAGTGAACTGAACTGACATTGCCCCTGTTTGGGCAGGCCTTGCTCTGGTCTTTCACTTGCTCTGGCATGATCCCTACACAGCTCATGAGATGGGCATGGCCTCTCTAGATGTCAATCTGCTGACAGCTGACATCAGGATACTAGACTCAACCCCCTGAAACCTAATCCCTTGCCTCATTTGATTGGCTTCTCCCCAATAAAAGGGTTCAGCACACATGCTCGCTTACTCTTTTTCCACAGACCCTTAAGGTCAGAGGAGCCATCACAGGACCCAAAGAAAAAGGTATTTCTCTGTCTCTGTGTGATTATTTCATGCAGCCCACTTCATCTGGAATGACTCTGCCAGTTCACTTGGAGTAACCCTGAGTGCTTAGTCGTGGAATAAGACAATAATTAATACGATAAAAATATTAGGGGCTAGGGGTATGCTCAGTGATAGCAAGCTTAGCAAACCTGAGACCCCAAGTTCAATCTCCAGCACCATAAATAAGTATATTTAGGTGTATGGGGAAGGGGGGTCTTTTGCATTCTTTTTTCATATTAAAGCTTTGAAATCATATGTACATTTTGTGCATACTATACATCTCAACTTAGACTGACCACATTTTAAGTGCTAGATAGTCATATATGGCTACCAACTACTATATTAGACAGTTTTACCATACTATACAGAATAGACCAAGAGATTTTTCAAGCCCTTCGATCTCAGGATTCCTTTACATTCTTAAAAATTATTGAAGACCCCAGATGGATTTTATTTACACAGTTTATCAATCCACACTTACTATATCAGAAACAAAAACTGAGACATTTATTGTCTTTATTAATTCATTTAGACTAATATTCAAAAGGTGTCATAAAACAACTACTTTTTTCCAAAACAAAAATTAATACATAAGAATAGCACTGTTTTTTACATTTCTGCAAAGTTTTTTTAATATTTAACCTAATAAAAAACTTACACCTACTTCCAAATAAGTCTTCATTACATTATTTTGGTCAAAGTTTCTGAAGAAAATTCAACCTCACACAGATATGTAGAAGAAAAGGTGAAAGTTATCTTAATAGTCTCTTCAGATAACTACAGATATTCTTTTTTTTTTCCTGTAACAAAACATGTCAATTAGTAGTTTCTTAAAGGTTTGTTGCAATATGGAATACACACTCACATTGCTGAAATTTTTGCAGTTACCATTAAAACCCATGGGTCAGTCTTATACTACTTTTTAACATCACACACTGAAAAATGTCACAGTTAACTATACAGATCTTCCATAACACTATTTTTTTAAAAAGTCAAATTTGTTAACATCATTTATCCTCTCAAAAAAGCTTTTAAAATAATGGGAAACTGTCAAACTCACAATGGCAAATACAAGTTTTCCAAAAGTATAACTGTTTAAAAGTTCAAATTCCAACATAATAACACCTGTCAATTATCTTCCTTGAAGTGACAGATTCACTTCATCATTTGAGCAAATGTCTGCCAAATACCCAAGTCTAAATGAATAATCATAGTTTGTCAACCATTCTTTAAAAAAAAAAAAAAAAGGTATTCCAGAAAATGGAATTCCAAGTGCTTTTCCTCAATTACTTATCATGCTTCATCATGCAGCAAAAGTGGTTTATGTAGGAATGGGGATGTAGCCCAGTGGTACAGTGCTTGCCTATCATGTGCCAGGGCCTGGGAGGAGGCTGGGAGCAGGGGGCTGGGAGCAGCTTATGTGTATTTCCCATTTCTACATAATGCTACATGAGATATAAGAAAGATATAAATGGTCAATAAGGACATGAAAGATGCTGAAAACCACCAATTACTTGGAAATACTCATCAAATCCATGAGATACTTCTTCATATTCATTAGAAAGGGTACTACCAGGAAAAAAATAGAAAACAGAAAATTTATGACTATTGGTAAGACAAGGATGTGAAGACATTGGAACCCATGTGCCCTGCTGGTGGGAATGTAAAATGTATAGTCACTGTGAAAAACACTATGGCAGTTCTTCAGAAAAAAATTAAACAGGGTGTGGTGGCACATGCCTATAATCCCAACTGTGCAAGAGGATCACCAAGTTCAAGGCCAGCCTGAACAACTCAGCAAGACCTTGTCTCAAAACAAACAAAAAAAGGGGGGCTGTAGAATTAGCTCAGTAGTGGAGGTTGAATCCCCAGTACAAAAGAGAGAGAGAGAGATAAAAGGAAGGAAGGAAGGAAGGAAGGAAGGAAGGAAGGAAGGAAGGAAGGGAGGGAGGGAGGGAGGGAGGAAGGAAAGAAGGAAGGAAGGAGGGAATTTTGAAAAAGAATAATCATATATGACCCAGTAATTCCACTTCAGGATATATAACAAAAGAAAATGAAAGCAAGGATTTAACGTATTTTGTAAACCCATGTTCACAGCAGCATTATTCACAGCATTCAAAAGGTAGAAACAATCCAAATGTCCATCAATAGATGAACAGATAACTGAATTACAATGCTACATATATATACATATATATGAATATTTTTCAGTCTTAAAATGGAATGATATGATACAAACTACAACAGGAATGAACCTAGAAGACATTACACTAAATAAGTCATATACAAAAAAAACAAATATTGCCTGCTATTTCTATAAGGTATCTAAAATAGTCCTATTCAGAGACAGAAGGTTGACTAGTGGTCATCAAGAGTTGGGGGGAAGGAGAAATGGGAAGTTAGTGTTTAATAAGCACAGAGTTTCAGTTTAAGATGATGAATAATTTCTGAATCTGGACACTGATGAAGGTGGCACAACAATATGAATGCACTTAATGCCATAATGCCACTTAAAAATGACTAAATGGTAAATTGTATATTATGTATAATTTAACATCAATCGCAATTCTTAAAAAAAGATGTGTACTGAAGGTTTACTGAAATATTTTACTGATTTATCAAGGTCATTCGTAAGGAAATGATCTTTGTTTTTTAACTGAGTGTGTATGATAGTAAGAATACAATAACTACTAGTACAGTTTAGTGCCAACTGCCTTGATTTGTGTTAAAGTGTTAGCAATACAAATGGCAATCATGTGTCAGATTATGAAAATTATGTTTAACTGGTGGAACCCCTCAAAGGGTCTTAGAAATCTCTCTCCCTTTACAGAACACTCTTAAAGAGTCATTAATGAAATCCATTATTTCAGAAAAGTCAATGAAGGAAGGAAAGATCACCTAACAGTTTATTTATGTTTGTAACTAAGTACAGAACTAAGGAACAAGTAGAAAATAGGAGAAAATTCAGATTGATTAAAAAAAGGAATAAGGGAAAAGGTGACCAGATAGACAGTTGTAAAGTTGGAGGTAAAGGAGAAACAGATATTAGATGGTAGATGAGAGGAGAGAAATTTGTTACACCAAAAACAAAAAAAACTCTCTTCACTTAAAAAAATACAGACTGGACAAATTCTTCTTGAAAGAATTATGATAATTCCATAGATTGAAAAAATATTAGAAAGATTATCTTTTAATTAAATTTTTAAATCATAAATTATGCACCTCTATTTTAACATTGTACTTGCATGTGTCAGAAGTATTATAGAAGTAATGTCATGTTAAGTTACTTGTTCTCTCTTTTTTTCCCCCCTCTTCTATAAAGAGTCTTGCTATGCTGCCCAGGCTGGCCTCAAAACCTCAAACTCCTGGGATTCAAGGGATTTTCCACTTCGGCCTCCCAAGCATCTGTGACTAAAAGGTTCACAGAAGGCGATGTCATGTTATTTTTAGGAAAATTATTTTATGATGTCATAAGAATTTATTTCACTGAAAAGACTTGAATGTTTAATATCCCAGGTTTAAAAAGTGCTGTGATTTAGTAAAATAAATTTGAAATGTTATTGTCTTTTTATTCTAAACAAATGTAGCACAAACATCAAACAAAATGCAAAAAAAAAAAAAACAGTATTACAGCCCATCAGACTCCATGTCTTAAAATTCCTATAACCTTGAACTTGAAACAAAAGAAAGTATGGGATAAGAACCCTGTTGTTTCTCTTCCTCTTTTCCCTTTCCTTCCTCAGTACAACAGGTCCTAAATACTGCTACACTTGATTAAACTGAAGCTATAGAAATGCACTTTTATGCTACTTACTTTACAGCTCACAAATATATTATTACACTTAGTACTAGATCTCTGTAGACTGAGACAACACACTAAGGAAACTGGAATTTTAAAACTTTATTGATTCTAACTGAGTGAAGAGGCACAGGCCTGTAATATCAGTGAGACAGAACAGGAGAATCTCAAGTTCAAAGCCAATCTGGGCAATTTAGAGGGGGCTGTCTCAAAACAGAAAGAAAAAAAAAAAAAAAAGAAAGAAGAAAAGAGGACTGAAATACAGCTTAGTGGTAGACTGCCCCTGGGTTCGATTTCTAGAACCACTGCACAATCATCACCATCACCATCATATCTTAACTCAAAAACTATAGTACATGATTTGATGGACTCAGAGTACCCTAGTCCCTTATATCTACCCAAATCCCATCTCAATCAAAAGCCTGTATGTGTACAGAAGTCAATTTAAAAGGCAATATAGATAGATAGTAATATTATAATATGTTATTATAATCTAATATAGACACATATCTGTGTGAATATATATACACATATATTATATTATATATATATTAGATTGCTAGATCAAAATCATAAGACCCAAGTTTTACTCTCTACAACCAACATTAACAGTATGACTTGGTTTCATACCTTACTTTCCACCTTTCCATAGTTAGATGAAGGAACTAAAATTGAATAATCACTACTGTGGAAGATTTGATGAAGTACTAGCATTTTAAAAGAAAGACTGTTAGTCCAACAATCCAAGTTTCAGTTAACATATTTAGGTTATTTTCTGAAGGATGCTGAGAAGTTCTACACTTAATTCGGGTCCGGTACACCACCACCACCCCACTCTGATTCCTATAGTCTTCCAAAGAGAAAAAAAAAAAAAAAACAATAGAATTGACTTCACAGTAACCATAATGGCCTCCCACAACTTTTAAAAACACCTGTAGCATTTATTAAGAAAAATGGCCCTACTCTAATGGCAAGAACAAATTTAAACCTTGAATCTGTAAATAGGAGATTCTCCTACTAAAAATTTATGGGACGTATGTAACACCCACTTTGAACACTGAGGATTCATATACATCTTATAAGCTCACTTCCACACTCCCTTTGGATATACAGAATATCATACACAACAACATATTTAAAAAAATAAAAGCAATGGACTTGTACCGTGTCTAAAGAAAAACAATAAAATCCATAATACCTACTCTTAAATGGATTAGAAATAAAAAACAATTATCAATGAGTTGATATTCTGAACAGTTTCTTCTCAGGAGTATATACACAATACTTTGCTAAAGATTTTGAAAAATTACTAAACATTTACCAATCCAGCTGACCTAGTTTAATTCTAATTTCAGCCCATCAGCTATAACACACACACACACACACACACACACACACACACACACACATCTTTAAGATATCCCTATTACCATACACACATTTAACTATCTTACAAATTTCTGTTACTGATCACAGAAAGATACCATCAAATCTATGCACATCTGAGCATATATACACACACACTGTACTTCTGAAAAAACAAAATAACTCAAAGCATGTGTTCTACTGATATGAGTCAGTAGCATCAGATTTTTTTCTATACAAAAAATACACCATTGACATTCAGTAGGAGAGATTCTGTGATACAGGCCAGAAAACAAAAAAATGGGTCACAGCCAGTAATGCTTAATTCTACTTCCTAGAAAAATGGTCCTGAAAAGATTCATTAAGTAAAATATTTTACTAGTTTTGCTTTAAGTCATTTTAGCTCAAATATCTTACTGATTTCAGCATGAATAGTAAAGTCAACACTGTAACTACTGATAATCTTACTCTCAAGAAAATAGTTTATTTCTCTAACAATAATTCAACCACCAAAAATTAAGTAAAATAAGTAATGATAGCATTTAGGCAAGAGAAATGGTGTGCTGGAATACTTTTTTCCAGGGAATCAACAAAGGAATAGAAGAACATCAGGTGATGACTAGCTATTAACAATACTGAAAGTCTTGGTTCACTACCTTCTAACTTTTATGACAAGCTTACACATTTCTTAATCTAAAAGCAAAATCAATACCTCTCTGCCTATAAAATAAGTAGCTCCGGTTTCACACAAACCAGTTAGAGAGGACCCCAAATTAACTTCCCTCAAATTCTTAAAGAGATGAATTTACATTCTTCCTAATCCCTCACCCCTTTCAGATATTCATCATCCCATTAAGTGTTGGTACTGCCACTCAACAGAAAGCCATATGCAGCTGACCATTCCCAAAACAGTTTCTTTTTTTCTTTTCTTCTTGTTTGGTACTGGGGATTTTACTCAGAGGCACTCAACCACTGAGCCACATCCCCAGCTCTATTTTGTTTAGAGACAGGTTCTCACTGAGTTGCTTAGCACCTCCCTTTTGCTGAGGCTGGCTTTGAACTCACAATTCTCCTGTCTCAGCCTCCCAAGCCACTGGGATTCTGGCCCAAATAGTTTCTTTCTTAAGGTCAGTTATCCAGAGCAACATTTTAGATCTACCCAGTTCCTCTCTATCCTACAGAAGTGGCTTTCTTTGGTGAAGTGATAATATTAGCTCAAGGGAACTCAAGCAAGTACATTTTGAGAGCTATACCTAATAAGTACAATGCAGTACCCATGAAACAAATACATGTAATCATAACAAATAAAAAAGGCCACAAACCCAACATTAAATCTGGTGCTATTTTTTTCATCCATTGTACTACTGCACCTAATTATCAAATATCTCCTTATTTTAGTTTCTATAAAAAGACAAAAAAGAGTTCAATCCCTAACACCACAAAATAAACACACCCACCCCAAACATCAACTCCTAAACATCAACTGGATAGTTGAATATGTCAAAATGTAGTTGCTGTTCAATTGTTTTACAGTAATACTTAACAGGCCCTCTGACAGTTTTTTAATTCCAAAACTTAATCTCTTAGGAATGTACTGAATACCTACCACAAGTAACAGCACTGCAAGAGATAAAAGATGATTACAAACCAAGGAATAAAGGGACTAAATTTTAAAGTAAACTTCACATTCTACTGGAATAAAAACAAAGCTGTGTAAGATACCAGCTATGAGTAACAGCTGCTACAGAGGGCATTCAAAGATAACACTCATCTGGTTGCCGAGTTTCATGGACAAACAAAGATTGTAAGAAAGTAACTATTTTAAATGTATCCTCTAAGACCCAATTTTAATAGAATGGGGGAGGCAGGTGTCTCTCCATGCTAAACAAAAGTAACAACATAAGCCAAAAATTAAGAATGAGAAAGTGTCTTAGTTTGTTCTGATTCTATTTTTAAAAGCCACAAATTGGGTGACATGTAGACAACAAATTTATTTCTCACAGTTCTGGAGACTAAGAAGTCCAAAATAAAAAAGCTGGCAGATTTAGTGTCTAGTGAGGACCTATCTCCTCATAGACCTCTTCTCACTGTGATTTCACATGGCTGAAGGGGTAAAACGTGTCTCTATGGGATCTCTTTTACAAGGGCATAAATTCCATTCATGAGGATTCACTGTCTCTTGACCTAATCACCTCCCAAAGGCCTTACTTCCTAATACTATCACCATAGGGGTTAGGATTTCAATATATGAATGGGGCGGGTCACAAATACTGACACCATAAGTAGAAATACTTATGAGAAACACAGGAATTATCAAGTGCAATATTATACATATGAAATAAAAGTGATATTAAAGTTAATAGCGTGTGGACTGAAATCACACTGCAGAAAGTCTTGAATCCCAGTGTCATGAGTCTGTACTCCACTTGGCTAAGCAAATACGACAGAGACATGAGCAGAAGTCCATTTCAGGAAGAATAAACTGGAAGGAACATAAAAACTGGTTTGGCAAGGAAACAGGCTGAAAGCACAGTCTGAATGTTAATGTAATTCTCTAACAGAGACATTAAGGACCCAAGTGAGGGTTGACAGCACCGGAAATAAAAAGTGACAAAACTTCACACATATCATGGGTAAAAACTTTCTATCCATAAACTCAGAGAAAGTATTATCATAACTCTCCTTCATAAATTATTTTCAAATATAAACTTGAAAAACAAAATTTTTTTTTATTCCTGATAGCTTCCAAAATACATATATTACAAATGAGTCATTTGGAGAACAAAAAGATAAAATAAGTAATTTAGGTGGCATAATTTCTGAAACTAAATCATTTTCTGAAATGCCACATATTTTATACAAGCTACTATTCCTTGATCTCAAAGAGCACCATAGCAACTTTTGAAAATATTTTTTCCCATTAATTAAGGAATGAATTTATATTGAAGGGCTGAGGATATACATCAGTTAGTAGAATGCTTCCCTTGCATGAACCACGCCCTGGGTTCAATATCCAGTACCCGCCCCCCCCCCAAAAAAAGTTCACATTGTACAATAAAAAATACACTGCTAATCCACTGTGAACTCAAATGTATGATAATCAAATATAATCTTTTCATTATGATCTTAATTCTAAAATGGTTTATTGCTACCTTTCCCTATCCCATGATTTTCTCTTATCAAAAGGAGCAATCAAAAGTAGTTACAAAGTAGGTCAAGGTGGCTGATAACATTGTTAAGCTTTCTATATCAATACTTCTTCCAGCAAAGTAAGGAGGTTTAAAATCTCCAAATACTATTATGGGGCTGGGGTTGTGGCTCAGTGGTAGAGCACTCACCTAGCACGTGCAAAGAGGCCATGGGTTCAAACCTCAGCACCACATAAAAATAAATAAATAAAATAAAGTTATTAAAAAATATATGATTATAGATTTGTCTTTCTAGTTTCATTAATTTTTACTTCATTTATTTTGAAATTGTTATTAGGGACAAACATTCAGGATTGTTATGCTTTCTTGAAGAAGTTACCCTATTATGGTTATGAAATGTTCCCCTTTAACTTTGAAAATACTTTTTCTTGAAATTTATTTTATAATAATAGCTGAAGTTCAGATTTCTCATGCTTACTTTCCTCATCTTTTGATTTTAACTTATTGGTGTATTAATATTTAAAGTGTAACGTATGTATAGACCATATAGTTATTACTTGCTTTTTACATGTTGAACATGTATACCTTTTAATTATAGTATCTAGTTCACTTATATTTAAATTAATTACTGATATTGTTGAAGAAAAAAAGGACACCTGACATGAAGGTCAGTGTAAAATTGGGTAAATGATAGGTTTGATGATGTAGCATTTCTGGAAAACAGGTAAAATAGTCCTGCTGTCAGGCTCAGAGAAAAAATAGTTGGAACACTTTGGTTGCAATTGCATTCTCTCATTTATCACATGGTACACAGTAATAGATTTATCTTATTGTTTGTAAATTTTTATTTTACAAATAAAAATTCTGTCATCCATTAAAAATAAAAAGGAGCTATTATAGACAAAATCATAGAACGCTAAAATGGAAAAATGTGCTACAAATTCATCTTTAACTACATTTTTTTTTTTCCTTGAAGAAACAGGTCAAAATATCACAATGTGAAGTAAGGGTAGAACAGGGACTAGCAGCTGCCCTGACTCCAAGTTTTGCGCTTTTGTTCTCCTGATAGTTGCCTCCAAGAAGGCACTGTTTCAAAGATAATAAAAAATGTTACAATAGGCAAACCAGTAATAACAATCATTTCATATTTTAAAATAATATGCATTGCAAAATGCCTCTCTAAAGACTATATCCCAAACTATTTTCCTAATGCTACTGGAATTCATCAAGACTAGGTGGGATAAACCAAAAATTCCAACTGTTAGCAAACATGTGCTGACTGATCTCATTCACAAAGAGAATACAGAGAATTTCCAATTAGCTAAGTACCCAATCATTTAGAACAGCCTGTCACTAATCAGTCCCTCTTAAAATAGTGGATAGATAAATGGTTCACCAGAAACATAGGAAATATAATGAAGAAATAAACAACCTCAACACTTTGGAGACAAAAATTTATGTCCAGACAACTAAATAAAATATGGCAACTTTGAAATCACTACTTAGGACTCTTAATTCCAACTTGAGGCCTTAATCATTGGATAGCCACCAAATGTACTGTGAGAAATACATACATAAATACATTCATACATTGAGTCTACACCTCAAATTTTGACCAAAAAAAAGATGGGAAATGGAAGAAAATCGAAATAATATACAAGCCTAGTTAAGAACATTATAGAAGATTCAGAATCAATCCTACCTTCTAGCATGATGCCCAATATTAACATCAAGGATCTTTTCTATTACTCCCTCCCCTACAGACTACTAGATAGAAGATACTAATAAAATCATTAATAAATGAATAATTCATTTTCATTATTTTTAAAATAAAGACAAACTTTTTAATCTGCTAAGCCTGAAAAAGTCAATATTAATGACAGTTAACTACAGCTAAAAATAAAGAAATTTGACAATGAAATCTAGTATCTTTATTGGAAATACATAATTTCCACTAAGTTTTTGAAATGCTGAAAATTGGAAATAATTGCTTCAGTGTTAGTGTTTGTCCTTGAATAAAACTGCCACCTCTAAAGAAATCAGTGGACAATCAAAAATTACATTCTAGGGGCTGGGGTTGTGGCTCAGTGGGAGAGTGCTTGCCTAGCCTGAGTGAAGCACTGAGTTCGATCCCCAGCACCACATATGAATAGATAAAATAAAGGTATTGTGTCCACTTACAACTAAAAAATAAATGTTAAACAAATGTTTTAAAAAATTACATAGCTACAAGTGTCCACAGGAAGAAGGAAGTGATCATAACTGGAGTTAGGGAGCAAGAGTTACAGAGGCAGAAGCAGACAGGCAACTATGAGATTTAGAGATGGAATAACAGGAAGTAGAAATAAAGAGATTGGAGTAGAATATTCATCTAGCAAACAACCAGAGGCAAGAAGGTCTGAGCATGGATAACTGAGAATGCCAGGCCAAAAAATGTGATCCAATAAGATGACTTCTCAGCAACACAACTGTTCACTCCCTCTACTTCTTGAAATAGTCTTAGTTTCCAGGTATCAGATCCTCATACCTCTCTGGCAGCTCTTTCTTAGGTCTTCTCCTGCTCTAATCAGTAGTTTTCAAGGTGTGATTCTGGGATCAGCAGCATCAGCACCACTGAGAAAGCTGGCAGAAATGCAAATGCTGGGCCTTCCCCAGACAAAATCAAACTTTGGAAGTCAGGCTCAACATTCTGGGTTTTATCAGATCCTCCGAAGGATTCTGAAGAACACTAAATGTTGAGACCAACACTCTACAGGAGATCTTCAGTGAGCACCTTCTCATTTTACACTGTCTCCCTACATCCATCCTCTCCCTGGTCTTTAAATAACAGTCAAATACTCACAAATTGAAGTACTTATCTCTAAACCCAGCCTTCATTGCTGAGCTTCATCCCCTATACCCAAGTTCCAATTTGACATTTCTTCCCAGATGTCTCAATTAAACATGGACTACTAGATAGTCTCCCAACACTCCCACCACCACCAAATCTGTTCATTGCTTATCTCAGCAAATAGTACCTCCATCCAAGAATTGCATAAGCAAGTCATTCTTGACACTTCCTACTAATGCACCAATGTCCAATCCACCTCCAGCATTTCATCCCCATTTCAACCACTTTCCATCTAGCAATCAGTATGACCATATGAAAATATAAATTGCATGTCACTGTCCCAATTTAAATTCTTCAATATCTTCCCATTGCAATTTAGGTAAAACCTAAACTCAAATAGCATACAAAATCCCTGACCCAGGTCACCTCTTCAACATTATCTTGGGTCTCTATTCTTCTTGATTCATTCATTGTAGTCCACAGCTCTGAGAATATTTCAGTTCCTGAAATACTTCTTCACAAAGAGTTTTTCCTTTTCACCATAAGCTCCAAACCACCCTTACCTTCATATCTCAAAACTTTTGTCTAAATCCTCTCATCCTTCAGGTTTCTGCAAAATGTTGAAAAAAGCTTGAGTTCCTAATCTAAATTGAATTAGTTGTTCTCTCATAAAACCCTAATTTCTCTTCAACTGTAACTACATTAATTGAATGATTTTTATTTGCTTGGTTTTAACATTTGTCTCCCACACTAGATTATAAAATTCATAAGGCCACTCTATAAGTAGCACCTAGCAGTGCATAAGGAAAAAGTTGTGGGTTAATAACGATTGTTGAGATTTCTGTAAAATCTTTCCCTCTGTCCTCTCTTGGGAGCATTAATTTAGAGATTACTGAGTAGCCACAGATGATTTTTGCAAATAGGATATATACTTACATCTACTGATTTCTATAGCAAAATCAGATGTTATATTTTACTACCTTCCTGTAAAATTAACAATGAGAATTGGTTAATCTTTAGCTTATATTTACTCACTCTAAACAGTTAACTAAGTTTTAGAGGCTCCAACTACTGACAGAACCAATAACCCCCATGATCACATCAGTAAGTCCTACCCTCCTCACCATATTCATAGTACCATTCCTATCTAAGCCTTATAACCTCACTATTAGATTATCTCTACCAGTTATCATTGGTCTCTCAGTCTTGACATTTTATTTTATTTAAGTCTATTTGTGCCAAGAATATTTAGGGGGGAAAAAAATGTACCCTACACAAATACTGACTCCTTTCCATTATCATTAAGGCCTTCTTATCATGATACATATGAACAAGCCAATCCCATGTCTTAATTAAAACCTGAAGGTTACATGCAATTACATGTGCTTGACAATTTGACTATTTCAAGCTAAAAGTGACATACAATTCTAATTCATTTCTAAAGCCCAAAGTTGGAGTTTACTCAAAATAGATTCTTGAAACTAAAACTATGAAAATGTCTATATCAGTCCTCTAAACTCTGAGCAAGAACTAAAAAGGTACAAATTTCAGCATTTTCAAATATACAGTATATACACTTGACTAGGAAGACAATATGATAGAAAATACATATTTTGGAGAGGAAACCACCCCAATAATTTAGCTATAACAAAATGAGTATGCCCCTAAAATCAGCTTTTTTTTAATTATATGTATAATTGATATGTGTATACACATATGTATAATAATAGTTAAACATCATAACTTGAGGATTCCATGTTTGCAAATCCCCCTACTTGATAAAATTTGTTTTAATGCCCATTATTCACAGCACTCTCCTGGTCATTTACAGACATATGCACAATGGTAAAAAACTGGAGTCTCCTGACTTACTTGTTCTTACTTCAACTCTCCTATTATAAAGAAGTGTCCTTTTCATGGTTAATTTAGTATCATGTTTTTCTCATTTTTTGCTATTTATTGATGATTTCACTGTTGCAAGTGGTCCTAAGCACAGGGCTAAAATAATGTCTACTGTGATGTCCCCAATAGAGAAATACTTGTTAATCATCCTCATTTAAGCATGAATTACAGCACTACTGGCAATGATTGTAATACTAATGAATCAATAATATATATTAAATAACATGTCTTTAAACAGAAACTCACATAAGGCAAGGTTTTATACTGATCAGTTGACAACAATGTTGTTAACAAAGGCTTACTAGATCATAACCCTGTTATTTTCCCCTAAAAGTAATAACTCACTATTCACTAATGCAGTGTTCATAGTAACTTCTGGAACATAACTAATTATGTATATATACAGAGAGAGAGAGAGAGATTTACTGAAAAGACACTGCAAAAGTCATTCTGAATAAGCTTCCTATGTTTGCAGTAACATAATGACATGGCATCTACTATGGCATCTACTATGTTCTAGTCCTGTTTAAACAACATTGACCCAAAGCAAAAAATGTAAAATCTACCAAGTTTGTATTTTGGTCTG
Organism: Urocitellus parryii; assembly: GCF_045843805.1. Taxonomy (NCBI): domain Eukaryota; kingdom Metazoa; phylum Chordata; class Mammalia; order Rodentia; family Sciuridae; genus Urocitellus; species Urocitellus parryii. The sequence goes on from NC_135540.1 coordinate 82,972,372, forward strand.
TCTTAGCTTCTACTACCTTTTCCACTCGTGGTATACTTCTCCCCTAATCAGGTACTCTAAACTATAATGCTTTTTTGCAAGCACTTGGCCCAATTGACAAAAACCAGTCAACTACTTATTAATCATGCTTAAATGTGAACCAGACTTGTGCTTAAATATCTAACTCGTGGCCTTACTTGTTTGGAATGGAGAGGAGATATTTGGCCTTACTTGTTTGGAATGGAGAGGAGATATTAAGCATGTAAAGTAAGAACAAACCCATCCGGATCAAAAGTAAACTGAATATTCATAATTTCAGTTGGATGTGGCTAGAGAGATAAGAAATACACAAGGGAAAAAAGCCTAAGCCTTGGCTCTCTTTTAGGGAAGACAATGCAGGATCCCAGGAGCTGAGGTGTGAGCTGGGGAAGTTCCTCTTCCAAAAGGGTATCTTTAACCCTTGCTTCCCTCTAGCATTTGATTACTCATTTTTCAAAATGAGTAATGACAAATTTATAATAAAATTCAGTGGAACACTCTTAACAATGACATTAGTGCTTGAAAAGGTTTTTGTTTGTTTTTGTAGGTAAATGAAACTCTCCTTTTGAAAGTCATTTTTGTTTTCATTTTTCAAAACTACATATTTTAATTGAAAATGGGACAGGATATGCTTAGAGCAGTGATAAAAGTTACAAACAGAAATGTCAATACTTTCCACATACTAAATAAAAGAACTGTCTGGGATTTAGTGAGGAAGTGACTGTAACAATACTCAAGCTACATTTTAATTAAATATTAAAACAACTCAAAGACAGAAGTATGACACTGAGTTCATGGCCATGTGTTCTTAAATTGGGATGTAAATCCCAATCTAAACCAACACCTGAAATTCATGTGTAATAAAAAGCTAGGAAATTTTACAGCATAGTAAATATATCAAAACCAGTCACCATATACTTATTCTTTAGAGAAGCTAAGGATACTCCTCCTACCACCTCTTCAAGACTCGGCTAGGTTTATTATTTTTAGCAATGACTTTAGACATTCACCCCTGAATAATTCCATATTTCTTTCTGCCTAGAATATTTTATAGATAAAAATCTTAAGTGTTTCTCTTGCACTAATATACTCTTGTTTATGGCATATCAAAAAATAGAAGTGAAATCTCAATCTACTGTTTTCAAACTACATAAAGGTCTAACTCTAGTAAGTCTCCCAGAACCAAAACTACTCTTTCAGATTTCTTTTCTCTTAATCTTAGAACTTAAAAGGGCCATTTACTGAGAGAAATTATTTCTTATGAATTTTTAGGCATTTATTTTGTAGTATCATTTTGCAATTAAAAGTTCAAGGTCAACAAAGCATGCAATAAAAAAGAGAAAGTATTTTCTACAAGCCATTTATACCAGAAATACAAAACAGTGTTTTTTTAAAACAGTGTAAACTTTTTCTATAACTAGACTTCTACCTTTGTCCTAACTAGTTATAGATAATGAAGGATTCACCATAAAACTCCAAGAGTGAAAGTTAACCTACCAAAAAAAGTCACACTGGGAGGGCAGGAAAAGTACCTTGCCCGATGTAGAAGATTCTAAAGAACAAAGATAACAGGCTTCAAGTTTGCCTGCTCCCCAAAGCCACCTCTTAACTAAATTTGGGACAGAGTATCAACAGACACTGTATGTGTGTATAGTTTTTCAACTGATGACTGAGCAGAAGCAAATCCCAGGCTCAACCAGGGGCTGCAGGGTCCTATGCCCTGCATCGCGGGTGGAAGCTCCGATGAAGAGGCCAACGCATGACACCCGCCTGAGCCACAGCTGGCAAAGCAGAGCCTCAATCCTGCTCGATCTGACCCTCAATGAGTCACTGGCCCAATCATGACACCACATCATTTGCTAGGACGTCTTGTAGTTATTTCCTCACGTCAAGAAAAACAGAAAACGATTTAAACTAGTAATGAAAGAACGGCGCCCTAATCAGAGCTGCCAGCGGCTTTTCTCGCCGTTCTTAAGAACGAAAGCCCGAGTTACTCTCTAGGAGCCCTCTTGGCCCAGCAGAAGAGGCACAACAGGGAAGAAGAGTGGGTCGAGAGGGTGAGGACCCGGGAAGCCACCGCCACGCCCCAGCCCTCCCTCACCTGCCTGCCCGAACCTTCCCGGGCGCCCGTACCTTCAGCCAGCGACTCCTCCAGGGTGACCTGGTAGCGGCCGACTGAGAACACCCGGACACCCATGGACGAGCCGCCAGAGCCGCAGCCGGCCCCGGCCGCCCCGCCACCCGCTGCTCCGCCGCCGCCGCTTCCCTCCGACTTGGGCATCCGAGAGAACTTCTTCATGGTCCCGCTGGCGCGCTGGAGGGCACAGGGAAAGCGCAAGGGCGAGCGAGAGGGCGAGTCCCCGGCCCGGAGCGCGCCAGGCGTCCGCAAGGGGTCGCCGCCCTTCGCCCGTCCGAGCGTCCGAGCGTCCGAGCGTGCTGCGGGCCGCCAAGCCTCACATTCCGCGCGCCGCGAGCGCACAGCTCCGGCCCGCCGCCCGCTCCGCGGCTCCGCTGCAGCTGCCCGGCTCCCGCAGAGGGCGGTGGGGAGGGCGGAGACAGGGCGGGGCACAGGGGGGCGGGCCCGAGCGCTGGGGCGAGGACGACGCCTCCGCGAGCGCCCCGGGCGCCTTCGCCGCCTCACGGAATGCCCGAGCGCGAGCCCGGGAGGAGGGAGCGAAGGAGGGAGGGAGAGGGAAGGGGCGGGGCGGCCGGCCGCTCAGGGCAGTGGGCTGGACCGCGCTGCTGCACACCCTTAGGACCGCAGCCTGCCGCGCTGCCGCCGCCCAGCCCGACCCGTCCCGCCCGCCACTCGCAGCCGTTGGTGGCACAGGGCTGCTGACAACCGCTCACAGAGCCCGGGCGCCCCGCGCAGGCGCGCTACCGCGCGGCCGGAAGTGACGGTTCCGGCTCTTGTCACGTGGAGGAGGAACCGGGGACGTGATTGTGGGGGTTGGGGGTGAGAGCGAAGTCCGGGGTCCCGGTTTTGGGTCGCGCCAGGAGGGTTTGGGCCTGGTCTGTGAGGCCATACTCCAAGCAGAGAGATGGCCCAGGGACTGGTTCCCCCGCTGGCTCTGCGACGGGGCTGTGAATTCAGCCCGGCGTCGGTATGTCACTCTGGGGGTCCTAAAAATGCAGCCCACAACTTTACCCTCTCCAAGGAACTTCTTGCTTTATTTCTTAAGACAGTTTTCCAAACCTAATACCCTGAAGACCCGAAGCTTCTTCCGCTCGCCCACCTGAGCGTGGGAGGTGGGATCATTGGAAACTGGAGTGAATTCTAGTAACGCAACTTCTGAAGCCGCGGTGTTGTCGCACTGTAGCGGACGCTTGCGCTAGGAAGCATTTTGTAACTTATAAATTACTTAGAACTACTTTTAAAATCTCGTTTTGTGCGGTGCAACAACCTTGTGGGGTATTCAAAACAAATATTTAGGCAGACCCATTTATCACCTTTTGCTGAGAGAGCTTAACGGAGTCGCCCAAGGTCACCCAGCTGCCTAGTGATAGCGGGGACCATCCGTTGACTCCCAGTTCCACGCTTTTGGCCATTCTGAAAAAGTAGTTAAAGGTCATCACATCTTTTAAGATCCGCATATTTAGGACTTTCGAAGCAAAAGCAGCTATTGGTGCCCCCCGACCCCTTAAAAAGATTTACTTTAAAAAAAAAACCGTTTCATCAATTTAATAACCTGATTAAACTGAAGAGTCTCTTCCCTGCAGAGTAGAGCAGGGAAAATGAAAATGGGAGAAAGGAAGACATTTGGCAGTGGTAAGGAATGGCAAATTGTAGAGCACGTGTAAAGAGTGCAGCAGATTCTCAACTCCAGCCTACTTTTCCACATAGGAAACGACCACCATACCCAGGGTTTGTCATTTCTTCACAGAAGCCAAAAATCTGGAATTTTTATTCTAATGTGGCATTTCCCAAATTTTAAAATATAGGAAAAATAAATTATGTCTGCTGGACTCGGGTGTGCATCTTTTATGAAAGTAAGATTAAAATGGTTATTTTCCCATTTCTTAGTACAACTTCGTAATGAACTGCAGGCAAAAACATAGGAAAATGTGCTCACGCAAAAAAGACTTGGAGCTTAAAAATCATTCTTTCTTCCTCTCTGCTATTTGAAGAGAAGCTATTTCTGCCAGCAGTAAAGCTATGCTCCAGATTTAGGCATTTCTGCTCCATAACCCACTAAACTAAAATTCTTCATCCAGAGACCTGACCTTTAAAATACATTCCAGCTCAATGGAAGTCAGATTATGTGTCAGATGATTGATATGATGTGGCAATTGGGGATTTCCACTTGGAAATAAACTGACCATTTTCCTTACTAGGGGGATTCACTGTAGAGTCTCATTCCTACAACATTTGAATTATGTTTTTCAGGCAGAATAATGGAGAAATTTATTTCTTGCAAATCAAAACCGGAGTCAGCCTCCAATTTTGGGGGGGCCGCAAAGTTTGAGCCTAATGCAAGTTCACCTAATTACAACACAAGAATAAAGTTTATTATCATTTTGGGTGTCAACTTACCACAATTGTCACGGTAAAGAAAATCACTTCCTTGAGCCCATGTAATGTTTTTTGATTTTGAAGCTTAAGCTATAGGCACCCTCTGAAAACTATGAGCAACAACAAGCAATATGGTCTTTGATTTGTCACCAAACATGATGAAACTTGAATATACTCTGATCTTCACAGAATATTTTAACTACACATATTCTATAACAGTAACATTATATTACTTAAAAACACAAAAATGCTGTCAGGTGCAATTGCACAAGCCTGTAATCCCAGCTACACTTGAGGCCAGTCTGGTGGAAGAGAAAGAGATACAATAAGAGAGCAAAACTACCATATTTCTAACCAAAGTGCAAAACATTTACAAGCACTACCAAAAGATCTTGATAGCTGTTGTCAGGCAGATTGTATCCTCCTAGTAAATGTGTGACTTAAGAAGAGTATTCTTAAACCAATTTGTAGAAATTGAAATACTGAGGGCAGGCTATTGTCAGTAGGAAAAATCATGCTCTAAGAATTCTAGTCTTTTAGATAGTTTCAAAGAGTATTTTAGGCATATATTAATTTCTCAATCCTATGCTGAAAAATTACTTGTTTAAAATTACTGGTTTATTACTGTGTAGTAGTAGCTGACTTTTATCCCAGCTTTTGGGAGGCTGAGGCAGGAGGATTTCAAGTTTGAAGGCTGCCCAGGCAACAAAACAAAACCCTATCTCAAAAAAAAAAAAAAATGACTTTCATTGTACTGAATCATGCAGTTCTTATATGTAATAAACTACTGTTCTTGTTCTGGAAGTAGTGCTGCACAGCTATTATCCCAGCTACTCAAGAAAACAAGTCAGGAGGATTGTTTGAACCCAGGAATTCAGGATTAACCTGGGCAATATAGCAAGACTCACTCTCTAAAAAAAAAAAAAAAGAAAGAAAAGAATGGATATAGTAGTTCTGAAGCAGAAATTTTGGTGATTAAGAAGACATGGGTTCACCACTAATGTTGAAAAGGAAATATTTCCAATGTCCATATTCAAGAAAATCCCTACTATATGTGTGTGGGACTCATGTAGAAAGCAGTTTCAGGCATTGTGGTGGTAGAGAAGTACTTTATATTTCTCTTAGTTACAGCTCAGATTGCCTATTCTTCAACAATGTTATCTTTGTTGTTGTTAAGAGCTTTTTTGCAAATACCCAGATCCCATTCTTTTCCATGTTCCTACACCCATCTCCTAGTGGTGGTAGCCAGAGTTGAACCAAGATGACACCATCAAAAACTGTGTAGCTGAATCAATGTGCTGTTTCAGGTTTGATTCGATACTTCCACATTAGGAGATCATTCATCCATCAAAAATTATGTGGAGGTTATTAGCTACATCAACATCCAAGGTCATGTTCAATTTACTAGTTTATTATAATGGATACAACTCAGAAACAACCACATGGAAGAGGCAAAGCATGGAGGAGGGGATACCTAGGGGCCCCCTTCCTTCCCGGGGTGGACCCCTTCCCAGCACCTCTACATGCTTACCAACCCAGGAGCCCCATCTTTTATTTGTATTAGACCATGGCTATGAAATACCCGACTTGGGGCTGGAGTTGTGGCTCAGCAGTTGAGCGCTCACCTAGCACAAGCAGGGCCCTAGGTTCAATCCTCAGCACCACATATGAATAGATAAAATAAAGGTATTGTGTCCAACTACAACTAAAAAACTAAATATTTTTTAAAAAGAAAAAGAAAAATACCTGACTTGACTTGCTGTTTAAAAATAAAATCTCCAGAGAAAAATGTGAAGATAATGTAGATTCTTTTCATCTCAAACATTGGCATTGAGGTGACTTACAGTCAAAACAAAGAGAATTGTTTCACAAAGGTAAAAGAAATTATATTTCAATTTTTTATAGCTATCTCAATCTTTGAAATGCTTTCAAATAGTTGGGAAGTAGCCACCTAACAAAGACTCTTTTAAAAATAGATTGTTTCACATTGCAAGGTTTCACATTACACTATTCTGATAAAGTCAAGAGAACATTGTAACTAAACTATTCTGAGATCCTTACACAGGAAAAATTTTGACCATGAAGGAAGGGAGAATTGTTATTTATGTCTTCTATGGGAAAATTATAACCCTTCCTGTCACTTTAACCCTCATCTATTTTGCACTAGAATGCTTCTCAAAGACAATATGTAAAGTAAGAAAGACTGACACAGATCAAATAAAATATGCTTATCCCACTAGGCTGATTTCATTGCCATAATTGCCTTTATAAGTCATCTCTTCCAATGCTTAATTATTTTTACTGAACTCAACATTTTCCTTTGGTGATACATCTTCTATTACTTTTAGCTTATATTTTATTAAGAATAATTTACCAAAAAAATAATTTACTACAGACTTAATATCTGTATCTTCATTTTTCAAAAATAAAGAAAATTCTGCCTGGCATGATAGTGCACACCTGTAATCCCAGTGCCTTCAAAGGCTAAAGCAGGAGGATTGCAAGGTCAGGGACAGCCTGGGCAATTTAGCAATACCCTGTCTCAAAATAAAAAGGGCTGGGGCTGTAGTTCAGTGGTAAAGTGCTTGTTTCAGGTCTTCAGTTCAGTCCCTAATGCTGCAAATCATAATAAAGTTCTAAAGTCCAGTTAAGTAATATATACATCTCCATAATGAAATGTTTTTTTCAAAAATCTTCTGTTAAAACTGACATAATCACTACATCTTGTAAAAATTTATATATACCTAAAAAAATCAATCTAGTAGTACAGTTTAAAATTCACAAATATTCTTTTTTTCTAAACTAGGGAGTGAACCCAGGGGCTTTTTACCATAAGCTACATACCTAGCCCTTTTTATTTTTTATTTTGAGACAAGGTCTCGTTAAGTTGTTCAGGGCCTCACTAAGTTGCTGAGGCTGGCTTTGAACTTGAAATCCTCCTGTCTCAGCCTCCTGAGCCACTGGGATTACAGGTGTGCACCTCCGTGCCCAGCTCCACAAATATTCTTAATAGAAAAAGTAACTCATTTGACATTAAATGTTTCTGAGAAAGAGTTTTTCCCCCCACTTTGACCATGTTTTCCAGAACACTGCAGGAAGTAGGCAACTTCACCGTCAAGAAAAGCACTTTGATCCCCACTCAGCTGAATGGGGTCAGGGCAGGAAGGTCCTGCCACCAGGTCTGTAGCATTCCTCACACTTCATCACAGGCAATAACTTCTTACCTAGAGAAGTATTTGTGCTAGTGTGGGATTGAAATAATATTCCTGGATATGTTTCTGCCCTCATTTTTCTTAATAGCCTTGCATTGAGGTTCCTTCCTATGGTTGAGCTAGTACCTTATATAAAAATTAGCACTAATTCCTGTTGGGCACTTGCAATGTGCCAATGTTATTCTAAAGTGTTTTACAAATATTGAATCAACAAATCTTCATGACAACACTATGAGATTGATTCTATCATTATTCCTACTTTATGGATGAGAATATTGATATACAGAGAGATTAGGTCACATTCCTGATGTCTTATGATTTGTAACAGTGCTCAAAATCAGATAGTATGGCTTTATGGTTCATTCTCTTAACCACAACATCATACAAACTCCTTGCAACAAATAACAAGATGATTACAGTCTGAGGTGATAAAGCCCCCTAAACACTCATCCAATATGAGTACTGCTATATAGCTCAGGGAATTAAATATAATCTTGTTTACTATAGAAGTGAGATTATATTTAAATTCTGAATTAGCCAGGTTATACTTTAGATATGTGGTGTCCCCCAAAAGCTCATATGTGATACAATACTAGAAGGTTTAGTGGTGAAATGACTGGATTATGAGAGCCTTAACCCGGTCACTGAGTTAATCTCCTGACAGGAATTAACTGGGTGGTAACTATAGGCTGGTAGGGTGTGGCTTGAGTAGGTGGGTCCCTGGTTTGGGGGTGCATATTTTATCTTTGTTGAGAGGAGCTCTCTCTCTCTTCTTCTTGAGCCACTTCCCTCTGCCACACTCTTCAACCATGATGTTGCATCTCACCTGAGTCCTAAGGAATGGAGCCTATCATCTATTGTCTGAAACCATGAATCCCCAAATAAACTTTTCCTCCTCTATTGTTCATGGCAGTGAAAAAGATAACTAAAACAGACAGGTATTTGTTTAACAAATATTTGTTGTGTATCCATGACGGGCAAAGCACTGTGGATTGGGGGAAGCTAGGAGAAACTGAATAAGGTGAAACCTCAAATCAAGGCCTCTGAGTTTCCACTGTTTTGGAAGGGATATAAGTAGTATTATATAGTTATAATACCAAGAGAAGGAGATTGGGAGGGAGAAAGAGGACTATAAGCTCTGCACAGAAATGAAGAGCCTTAAAGTTGCATTATTATGACTTTAAATCTCTGGCAGTATAATTTATGTTCTGATCATAGAAAGTTCTGGAGACAGAAAAGCAGCTCTTCTGAATTTGGAAGCAAGTGAGCAGCTCCCATGGAAAAATCTTGAATTCTACCCAGTGTACTGAATCTCTACATACCAATGATATTTACATGTACATATGCAAAAATTCTATTCAAATTATTGTAGGAGACAGAGAGGAAGAAAGGATTGAATCTAAATTCAGCTTTTGTTTTAATCGTTGATCAAAATCTACATCTTGTTTTACCCAGACTTCTGCCAACTGTGAGAGACTATTTATTGAACATGTACGAAATGCTTGTCTGTGTGTAAATCAATTCACAATAAGAATCCATACAAGATACAAATCACGGAGGGAGGTAGCTCAGAAGTAAGATACTTGCCTAGCATGTGTGGGACCCTGGGTTCAATCCACAGTACAAAAGGCAGGGTGGGCTCAGTGGTATAGCATGTAGTTATAACCAAATGGAGAAAACAAAGAGGAAGGGGAGAAAGATGTATTTATGGAACATCTAGTATGTCTCATGCATATGCTTAGCATTCTATATATGACACTTTTTTAATCCTCTTACAAAGGAAGTGAAATCACCCCCAACTTTCAAGCTCTATCATTCCTGTCAGCCCTGAGCCACTTTCATTTCTGACCAAGCTGCTTCAGCACCCAGTGCTTGTCATTTCTGTCATCTGACTCAGTGGGAGACTGCTAGACCAGGACACAAGAAAAGACCACTGACTCCAATCAAAATCAAATTAAAGCAAGCTTATTATTTGGACCGGCTGGGCTGCCTCTCCCACCCAAAACCACGGGAACAAGACAGCAGCAGCAGCTTTCCTGCAGCCCAGCTTTATAGCCCAGGAAGTTACACAAAGGGGGGTTACAGATAACAGAACTCTGCCGAGCATAACACTAATGGTAGTTTACATTTTTGCTGGCCCCAACATCAGAATTTATGAAGGTCATTAGAGCCTCAGAGAAGGTCGTTATCTGGCCAGGGAAGGCCAAGATTTGTGAGGCATCACTAAAGTTTCAGAGAGGGCTGCTATCTGGTCAGAGAGCCAGGCATGGGTGAGTTCAAGGCACGGGCAGGCATTCCAAGCAGGTTCAGAATTTGCAGTAATTTCTAGTAAAGCCGAAATTACCTTTTCATGGCTTTGTGGCGAGATGGATCCCAATTTTAAGAAAAGATCAGGTTGGGTCTGTCAGACTATGTATAACTCCAGGGCCAGCTCCCCTGTAAGAGTTTTCCTGACCTCTGCCATCTGCCAGTCCCACATTAAAATAAACTAGATTCTATTTGTACTTTACACCACTCTTTACAGACCTTCAGAACTACACCTATCAGTGACAAGGGTTTCCTTACATGCCTTTCTTCCTCTACTATAGTATAAGAGTTTTACTAAAGAAGGGGAGCATGTCACATTGTTTTCTTAAAACTCAGTGTCTAGCAATAGGCTTGATATATAGTGGATATTGAATAAATGAATGACTGACTTAGCCAAACATCTAGTAAGTTGTAGAGCGGGAGTAGCTGAGCCACATTCAAGTCTCAGATCTAACTGAAACTTCAAGCTTACCCTATCTATACCTGAGTTTTGGACCTCTTTAAAATAGGAAGAATCATTCTACTTTTTATTTTCAGTAATGTTGCTGGTATTTTGTATTCTGTTTTTTGAAGTGGAGGTTGGAGGTGGAATGAACTATAAGTATTCAAGAACATATAACAAATGTTAACTAGCACAGTGGCACACACTTATAATCCAAGCAACTCAGGATGCTGTAGCAAGAGGATCATAAGTTCAAGGCCAGGCTTAGCAACTTAGAACCTCAAAAGAAAAAAATAAAATTAAAAGGGCTGGGTATATAACTCAGTGGTGGAACATACCTGGGTTCAATTCCTAATACTGCAATAAAATAAATTTAACAAATAAACAAATAATCACTGTGCTGGACACATAGTAGGTGAACAAGAAATGTCAGTTTCCTTTCTCTTTTCTTGTAACATTTTGTTCAAAGGTATAGTTGAAGTGACAGAGCTTTGACTCTTAACAACTTTACCATGCTCCCCTTTCATCACAGGTGCTTCACAAATGTAATCTACTCATTCTTATTTTTGATGAATTTTAGTCTTTTTAGTTGTTAATGGTTTGGATTTTAAATGGCCTCCTGATATTAAGAGGTTGGTCATCAGCCTGTGGCACTATTGAGAGGTGGTACAACTATTAGAAAGTGGGACTTAGTGAAAGGAAGTAAGGTCACTGTGGGTGTGACCGAAGGGGATATTCGGACCTTGCTGTCTGTGCTTCCTGGCCACAAGGAGGTGAGCAGCCTCTCCTTATATATACTTCTAGTAATGATGTACTATGCTGCTATGGGCCCAAAAACAGCAGGGCCAAGGGACAATACATCCAGGAGCCAAAATAAACCTTTCCTACTTTAAGTTACTTTGTCTCAGGTATTTTGCACAGTGACAGAAAGCTGACTCACACATTAGTACTTCTCTTTTGTTTTTTGCTATTTTTTTTCTTCTTTCTGGTAAACTTTAAATAGCAATCGTGATTGAGGACAATAAAATTGAGGCAGATTTGGGATAGGAGGGAGTTTTTACCCTGGCTGAAACCTTCTGGAATATAAAAACCCCAGCTTCTCCATCTCTACATACCTGTTTCTAGTATGTGCTTAATAAACATTTATGGATCTGAAAAGCACTGCCCAACTTAAATCTGGGTGATTTCCTGATCTCTGAGGATAGTCTGAAGAAGAAATGCTGGGGTGGGAGAGGACTAGGAAATGGGAAACTGGCAAGTATATGGAACTACAAGTAAGGATAATCTGATTCTGGAGTAAGAAACTCAAGCAAAAGGCGTAAAATCAAGACAGTGTGACAAAAAGATAAAGCTAGGCGAGAAACTCTGAAACTTGAAAGCTTGACATGATGATATGTATGTGCTATGAAGATATGTATGTGATAATATATATATATGTGTGTGTGTGTGTGTGTGTGTGTGTGTGTGTGTGTGTGCCTCCAGAGGCTGAGTGAGGCAGGAGGATTTCTTGAGAACCAGGAGTTTGAGGTCAGCTGTGCAATACAGCAAGACTCCATTTCTTAAAGAAAAAGTGATTGAAACTTGAAGCAAATCTGAAAACAAAGCCTGGTCTCTACAGTTCAAAACCCACAAATCTGCTCTAGGAAACTTTCTATTACCTAAAATATCTCACTGTTTTCACCCTTTTTGTTCTTTCTTTTTCCCCGATCATGAACACCATCTTTCCCTTCTCATCGTCTTCTAGATAATATGCTGCATTCAGACTTGACTTACCTCCTCCAAGAAGATTTTCCCAACTTCTGCACTTCATAATAATACACAATTTCTCAGATGTATCCATAGAATTTTTTGTCTACTTACAAAGCCTATCATACAATATTCTTTAGTTGATCACTATATAGAAGTCTTAACTGGGCCGGGGTTATGGCTCAGTGGTAGAGTGCTTGCTTGGCATGTGTGAGGCCCTGGGTTTGATCCTCAGGACCACATATAAATAAACAGATAGATAGATAGACAACTAAAAATATTTTTTAAAAAAATAATTCTTAACTGTCAAATAAAATACATGATGTAAGGTTTACATTTTTAAGTAATTCCATCACCTACAAAGCTCAAGGCTGACACATTATAGATGTTAAATACTTATTAAATCAAACAAAGAGCCTCAATTTTGAGAAATGCCTCTTTGAATTAATTTTTTTTTCAAAGGAGGGGCTCCATTCCAAGAGTCTTATGTATGCTAGGTAAGCTCTCAACTGCTAGGCTACCAACCCCAGCCCCTGAATTAGCATTTCAATTATATATATGATTATATCTATGATATATATATATATATATATATATATGATTATACATATATGATTCACAGAAAATAGAAAGGAATTAAATATGAAGCTTTGAGGAGACAGTTAAAATTGATCAGAATCTAGATAACTAAAGGTAAATGTGACTGTATTGGTGTTTAATGATACAAAAGAGGATCCCATTGTAGATCTTTTCTCAGAAAAAATCTTTATGAAATGTAACTGAAAATTATCTAAAAGCAATTTTTGTCATTTGTTTTCATCCTGATGAAGATTAGATATCATCTCAATGCACAGTCCAGGCTAAACTGGAAATTATATTAATGTATCCACTGCTTAAAGTATACTATTTGAAAATTGCTTTTTACTGAACTTCTTCAATTATAATATTTGCATGTTGCTCTAAAAATAACATTCAAGATAATTGCTCTTGGAAGGGTAAGTATACTTCTTAAAAAACTTTTCTGTTTTTTATACTTCAACACTACACCTTGTTTCCGTTCTCTCTTATCTCTTATCAGCAGTAGTCCTGCTTATAGGGACAGATGGCAACATTTACCATTTACCATGACCACACCCACCCAATGTTTACTGATAAACTAGCAGTGAGTCAAAGCATCTACAAGATGCAAGGGAAATTTACCTTCATGAGTAACTTCAGTTTGGGAATAAAAAAAATTAAAGAGCTAAAAGCAATTCATATATTGTTAACACTTATTAAAATTCTTATCATTTTTATAGGAATGAATATTCTCTGTTGATTTCTCAGGTTGGATTCACATTATAGAGAAGCACTTTTTAAAAAAAATTTGTGCTGGTGATTTTACCCAGGGGTGCTTTATACTGAATCACATCCCTAGCCCTTTGTGAGACAGGGTCTCCTTAAGTTGCTTAGGGCCTCATTAGGTTGCGGAGGCTAGGTTGGAACTTAAGGATTCTTCTGTCTCAGCCTCCCAAGTCTCTGGTATTCCAGGCGTGCACCACCAAGCCCAGCCAACAAAGCTCAAGGCTGACACATTATAGATGTTAAATACTTATTAAATCAAACAAAGATCTCTAAACTTATAACCTTAACATGTGTATATAAATGCATGCTTAGATAGCTATGTACTTTTCTTTATTCATGGACATCAACTTCAAATTTTACACATATAAAAATAAACTTAATTAAATTATTAAATGAACTTAATTAAGTTAATAAAATTAGTTGAGATATATACTGTATGTACATTTTGGATAAAAATAAATACCTCTAAAACATACATGATTGTGTCTGTTTAATGAAATTCTCAAGAATACAAATACATTTTCTTATTTTAAAAATTTGTTTAAATTCTTCTTCATTAGGAGATGGGTGCAGTGGCATATACCTAAAGTCCCAGGTACTCTGGAGGCTGAGGCGGGGGGATCACTTGAACCTAGAAGCTGGAGGACAGCCTGGGCAATATAGCAAGACATATTTAAAAACAAAAACAAAATCTTCAACAGAAGAATGCATCATTAGTAATTTAAGTAGAACATTCCTTAATATTTCATGTTGTCACATTTCTCTTCATAAAAGTAACACTAATCACGAATTCAATCAATTCAATCTACTCAGAATTATAAACACGTTCTAATTTTTAAATTCTAAAACTGACTTCCTTAGAAGTAAAATGCAAAATTGTGTTGTCCTTGTTTAGGAGAAGCCTGTTATCATATCTACTCATTAAGATATCTACATAATGTGTAATGACAATCAGTTTCATATTTATGCATTATTTAGTAGTTATGAGGGTAGTAAATATTATTCATAATAGCACTTTTAAGATAATATTATGTTATAAAAAATAATTTCTTAACCAACAAATTTTACTGGCTTAGGGGCATGTAAAGCAATATATTTTGTGAAACAAATAGAGAAGACAATAGCTTAATGACTTCTGTACTTTTTGTTCATTGGCAAAAAGAACAATAATGACAATTTCACATAAATCACATTTTCTCAGATAAAAGCACAATACAATATAAAGGCAATGGTGCTGATTGAGTTCTCTAAATTCTAATGAATAATGATTAATTTTGTTGGATGCATGAATGGTGTAGTTTGGTTCTGAAGAGAAATTTAAGTTTTTGATGATGTCATTATTTTGCTTGATATGTTGGTATGTTAATATGTGGGTTTTAAAAAAAAAGACTAGAAATGCAGTAAGAGCAGAAAATATTCTCACCAACAAACATTTACACCAGCATTTACATCCTGATTTTATATCTTTGAATCTTAATATTAGGATTATCTTTTATAAACAATTCAACACACTTTCAACTCATGTTCAGTTTAGGATTTGTTATCCAATGAACATGTGATCGGCCAGTGTTCATTGTGACTGAACATGTACTCAGTCACATATAGTGATATGTGACTGCAACAGATAAAATGATTAATAGCACACATTTGTTATTAAAGAGTTAGTTATACCCTACTGAAAAAAAACAGATGCATTCATATCTAACATGAGGAAGAATTCTAAGTGCTGTGATAGAAAAAGGAAGTGCTATAGGAGCAGAGTGAGAGAGATTAATTTTAAAGTATTGAGTATGGTTTTACAGATGAGGTCACATTTGAAATGGATATTGGACAAGAGCTGAGATTTCAATAGATTCTGATGATAGGTCCTATAAGATTGACTTAATCTGACTCATACTTCCCATCTGATTCCACTTTAACCTGTTCAGCTTTCACTGTTGTCTATAGCATTCATCTAACCTATTTTACATTTGTTATACTTTTTTGTCTTCGAAATCCTGCTAAAATGTAAGTATTCTCACTGATGAATGTACTGTGGAGCCTTGAAGTTCCTGCCCATTGAAGGGACTCGACAGATATATGTGTAATTAATTAATGTGGGAAAAACACAAGTTAACCATGGAGGTAGAGAGTGTGTGATTTTCTTTTTTTTTCAAATAGTAAGGTGTCCCAGGCGGCTGGTCTAGCTAGAAAATACCTTTTGGTGCTGTATGTTATAAATGGGAAGAAAATTAAATTTAGAAGGAAGCAGCCTAAGTTTCTTCCTCCAAGTAATGAAGTCAATTTCTCTGGAGCTCAATTTCTTATCTGAGAAATAGATGGTTCAATTATAATAATATAAAGTTCTTGAATAGTTATTGAATAAATTAAATGACGACAAACTCCAGCTCTGAAATCTATGATTTTTGAGCTATCTCCCATTTTATTTGTATATATTTTATATATATTTGGGCTTGCTGTTCTGAAATTGTACACTTGCTAAGGTTGCCTCTATTTCACTCAGTTTATTTTTTAAAGAAAATTGAATTCTATAAAGTAGATGAATTCCCTCTCTTGGATAAAATGATGTTGAATGAATATGTTTAAAATCTGCTAAAGTCAGATGATTTCAGAATGTAACATAACATGCAATGTCAGGTTAATTACACCCTCTCATCTAGCACATCTGTTAGGTTTTACTGTTACAAATTGCACCAACCCATTGGAAAAGGTTTCAGCGAGAAACCCAGGTGGCAAATCACTAGAAATCTAATTCATGGTATGTTAGTAAGTTTGGTGTCCATTTTGCAAATCCACATCCTTACTACTCCTATCATTAAATAAGGTTATTTATTTACATATCTTTCATATTTTTATTTCCATTGTTTTTAAAAAAACAATATTTTAGTGATATTATGAACCTGTTTGTTGAGGGTCCAGATCAACTTTGTCCCAAAGACTTTCTGAGACGTTTCGAATGTTCAGTATCTGCAGAGTTTGATACAGTAGTCACTGGCACAGCAGCTATTATTAAGCATTTAAAATTTTGCTAGTGCAAATGAGGAAGTAAATTTTTATTTTTTTTCAGTTTTAATTAATTTAAATTAAGACTCTTATGTAGCTATTGGCTCCACTATATTGGACAACACAGGTCTAGATATTGTTCTTTCAGAGAGTTCAATAATGACTACATATATACATGTTTATTTGACATTTTGTGGAATAAAAAGATATTGCATGAACTTCTACATCCAGGAAGACAAAGTAGAGATACTTTTCTGTATTCCTATTTCTGTTTCTTCCTGGAAATTATATATAACAAGCATAAGAAGACTATAAAAAGTGGAAAGAAGACAGACCAACTAGAGATTTGGGGACTCAAGGAATACGGTGGTGAGTTTTCTTTTTGCCTCAAATATACTAAAAAAAAAAAAAAATCAGATGCCAATGAAGAAGACAAAAAATTTTCCCAGAAAATGTTTACTCTAATTAATGGGCCAGGAAAAAGGCATCCTAACAAGGAAAAAGAAATCAATATCAAGTGCTTTACTTCAGTCAAACCCTATAGAAAAATCTATGGTCCTATACCTAGCCATGCCAATAAAAGCTGAGTGTGGAGGATGGAATTCCTGCCTTGTCTATAACTATGACATACTCTAATCCCCAGGGTGGTATCAAGTCCTTTTATCCCTGTTGAACAGTAATGAGTGTCCCCATTCCCCTATAGTACCAGTAGATACCACAAGGGGAGTCTGGATTGCCATTCCCTTCTGGCAAATAAGACTCACCCTCCCCCTTCCTAATGAGGCAGTATCAGTGGAAGTCTAGTTGGGGAGTCAAGACTTTTACTGCATCTCACAGTAATGAGGCCACTCACTTGTGATGCCAATGGAGATTATGTAGAAAGGAGTAGTAAGAACTAGTCAGAAGTCTGCCCTAATGGGAGAGTAATGAAAACCAAGCAAGGAATGTTGCTTTCTACCTCCACCTGACTATGAGGAGGTACTGCCCACACTTTTATCAGGGTGGTGTTAGAGAAACCCAATAAAATCAGAAGACTTGGGCTGGGGATGTGGCTCAAGCGGTAGTGCGCTCGCCTGGCATGCGTGCGGCCCGGGTTCGATCCTCAGCACCACATACCAACAAAGATGTTGTGTCCGCCGAGAACTAAAAAATGAATATTAAAAATTCTCTCTCTCTCTCTCTCTCTCTCTCTCTCCTCTCTCACTCTCTCTTTAAAAAAAAATCAGAAGACTTAAATAAGATGCAGAACCTCATAAATCAAAAATATTTATGTTGCAGGGGATGCGGTTGTGGCTCAGTAGTAGAGCTCTTACCTAACATGTGAAGCACGGGGTTCAATTCTCAGCGCCACATATAAATAAATAAAGTCTATTGACAACTAAAAAAAAAGGTTTTTAGAGCAGACGTGATTAAACATTTTAAAAAAGCTTCAATGAACACTTTAAGCACACTTTCAATAAATGAGAAAATAGAAAACCTCAGAAATGAAATAGAAAATATAAAGAAAAATGAGTTGTTTAATTTAGAAAATGTGGTAAAATACAATAACCAATACAAAAAAAAAACTCAGTGAATTGGCCCAACATCAGAATGCCAGGGGCAGAGAAAAGAATCAGTGAACTGGAAGATAGAATGATAGAAATTACTCCATCTGAACAAAAATGGAAAAAAATAAGTTTTTAAGAGTCTGAAGGACCTGAAGGACTATTAAGGTTTGAATCTAGAATTCCCCCCAAAGGCTCATGTGTTGAAGGCCTCATTCCCAATGTAGCTATGTTCAGAGATGGGCTAGTGGGAAGGATTGGATCATGAAGCCTCTGACCCCATCAATGGATGAATTCATTGTCTATTTTGATGGCATTATTGGGACATGGTGGAAACTAGAGGAGGTGGGGCCTAGTTGAAAGAAGTTGGTTTCTGGCAGTTTGACTGGAAAAGTATGTTTTGTCCTGGAACTCTTCCTATGTCCCTTGTCTGCCTCCTTTTTCTCCTTCCTTCCTCTTTCTTTTTTGCTTCCCAGCTGCTACCAGCTGAGCAACTGTCTTCCACCATGCCTGTCCACCATGATGCTGTGCCTTTCTTCAGGCCCCAAACAAAGCAGCAGAGCCACCTGACCATGTACTGAAAAAACTGTGAGTCAAACAAATCTTTCCTCCTTTAAGTCATTTTCTCATGTATTTGTTGCAGAGAGAAGCTAACACAGAGACTATAAAAACCTGTGGGAAGTTTTCAAGTCCTTCATCAAGAGGAACTTGTAGAAATAATGGCAGAAAACTTCCTAGACTTAAAAGAGACAAAAGCCTACAGATTCAAGATGCTGAGAAGAATCCAAAGAAATGCAAGAAATACACATCAAAAATATTAAAATTAAAAGTAAACATTAAGATCTGAAAATAAAAGACAAGAACTTTTGAATACAGCCAGAGTTACCTACATAAAGAAAATGATTCAAATGACAGTAGATTTCTTGTCAGAAACCACAGAAAACAGAAAGAGTTTCATAAGATCATACATCAATTAAAATAAGGAGTTCCAGGACAAAACATACTTGCACCTAGAAAAAATACTCTTTGTATTAATTAAAGGGAAATAAAAAATTCTCAGATGAGGAAAAACTAAGAGACTTTGTTACCAAAAACCTACTTTAATAGAAGAGACTAACAAAAGTTTCTAAATGGAATAGAAATGATAAAAGAAGAAAGGAATATTAGAATATCAGAACAACATAGTAAGTAAAAATGTAGGTTAATACAGTAGATTATCTTTCTCCTCTAGAGTTTTTTGAAATACAGATTGATGGTTGAAACAAAATTTATAACAATTTCTAATATGATTCAATGTAGGAATTACTTAAGAAATATATTGTAAACAAGAAAGAGTAAAGAAAGGAAAATAAATCTCACACCATATGCAAAAATTAACCCAAAATGGATCATAAATTCAAGTGTAAAACTTAAAACTGCAAAACTTCTAGACAAATAGAAAAAATATTTGAAGTTTAAGATTTGTTTAAAAATATCTTGGAATAGGAAAATTAAGTCCAAGAAAATTAATGAGCTGTATGTCATCAAAATTTTAAAATTCTGTGAAGAGCTGAACATGTGGTATACATCTGCAATCTCAGCTACTTGAGAGGCTGAGGTAAGAAGATCACAAATTTGAGGCCACCTGGGCAACTTAGTGAGTCCCTGTTTCAAAATAAAAGAGCTCTGGGAATGTAGCTCAGTAATATAGTGCCCCTGGCTTCAATCCCTAGCACAAAAAACAAACAAACAAATAGACAAACACCTGTATGAAAAGACCAGGTCTGGATTAGAAGAGAAAATATCTATATACCATAAATAGGACAACGAATTATTATCTAGAATAAATAAGGAGTAAAATTCAATAGGAAAAAAAACCCTAACAGTTCAATTGGAAAATGACCAAATGAATACATTTCATTGGAAAGATATAAAAATGAACATGAAAACATGTCCGACATTTAAACCATCAGTACACACCTATCAGAACAGCAAAAATTTAAAAAGTGACAGCATCAAAAGTAAGATTGCAGAGGAAGGAGTTCACTCATACATTGTTGGAGGAAAATGTAAAATGATAAAGCCACTCTCAAAAACAGTTTGGCAGTTTCTTCAAAAGCTACACATGTGGGCTTGTGTTCATACAAATGAAACTGTATATGAATATTTATGGCAACTTTATTTATAATAGCCAAAAAATAAAAATAACCAGATGTCCTTTAATGATTAAACAAACTAGTGTATCTGTACTATGGAATGGTGTTTAATAAAAGGAAAGAACTATTGATATCCTCAACACCATATGAATCTTTGGCAAATGCTGAGTAAAAAAAAAAAAAGCCAATCCCAAAATTAACCTATTGTATAATTTCATTTATATAACTTTTTTTGAAATGACAAAATTACAGTGCTACATGCACTGTTTTAGAGGTTGAGAAATCAAGACAAATATTCCTATCTTCCTGATATTCCTATCTTCCTGAATATTTAATTCCTTAAATATTATATAGAATATAAGATGGAGATAAGAGCTATAGAGAAAAAAAAAATACCCTCCCCTGCAATGGGAGCGGATAGGGAATATGGATAGTGAGATGCATTACTAAATAGGGTGATCAGTAAAACTATTGTTTTCCATCTAATGGTGAATAATCACACTGTTGCATATTCAAATGTAAAATTTCCAAAGAGAATTATAACTTACAGTTTAAAAAAATGACTACAGAATTTTAAGCTTTTTCTCTACCGAGGTGCATGTGACTAAAATTTTCACATGTCACACACTCCCATAGGTGGACAAGTGAAACTATGTGTAATTCCTGATACCTGGCTATAATATTCCTCATTCTCTTAGAAAAATCAGCTAAAAAAATCATTGGGTGATAATGTATTTTATTGTGACAGTCTTAAATCTAAATATGTTTAAACATATCATTTTAAAAATTCAGGCTGGATGTAGTGGTGCATGCTGTAATCTCAGTGGCTCAGGAGACTGAGGCAGGAAGATCACAAGTTAAAAGCCAGCCTCAACAATTTAGTCAGACCCTGTCTCAAATTAAAACATAAAAATTGAGCTGGGACATGGCTCAATGGTTTAGTGCCCCTGGATTCAGCCCCTGGTGCAAAGAGAGAGAGAGAGAGAGAAAACAGAAAAAAAAATCAATATTTTATTACTTACAGTATACAACTGATTTTAACACATCTTCATATTGATTCTTTGGCATTAAAAGTAATAACAATTTGTATGTGTATAGAAAAATATAATTGGTAGCTTATGTATCTTTTCACAGATATTCCTAGAGAACAGGCAATTATAATATGAACTCTATATACAGGGAAGTTGAGACACAGGATAAAAATTATAGATGCAGTTTTAGAATAGCTTCAAATTAGCACTCTTGATGAATACTTCAACAAGAGCTGAAATTTTACCATTAAAGTAAGTGAATACCCAGTGGACTGGATGACTGAAATTTGCTATCTGAATGGACAAATTTTCTCAGCTGTAAAGTAAAATACATCAATTGTTATTCTATTGTTGTTCAGTATTAATATTCACTGGTTCAAAATGTTTCAAAAGAGAAAATAAAATAATTGTATCCAGTCAAACAAAATAAGGTAAAATACTCCTCACCACAGGAATATTTTTCAGTATAATAAACATGTATGAAATGCCAACTATAGGTTAAGCACTGTGCTGTACACTGGAGACCAAGAAGAAAATTAAGGCAAAATATTTAAATTTTTTCTTGATTGGAAATAGATTAATCTTATGACATAATCAGCAGCCCAATAATGTTGGCTTTAATATTTCCAATAGAGTACATCTGTCATGAAATTATCGAATCAAGATCTCAGTCTGGAAATTCTCAGGAGAAAAAAAAATTGATTAAGTAAATGTTGACACCAGATAGATCTTTTCCATGAGCAAAGTATGGGATAGAAGCCTAAAGGAGGAATTCCTTAAAGCTATACTCGGTGCTGGTTATCTCCGACAATCCCAAGCCTTACGTGAAGTGATCCTCAAACTATTATAGATCCTGTCCTGTCTAGTGTCACAAAATAAGGGCCTAATACATTTTTGCTAGAAAAAGAAACAAGATGAATCCAGCTTCCCAGCTGAAGGGTAATCCTTCAGGATCCTGAAACCCAAATTCAAAATCTGCCTAAAACACCTCCATAGCCTCCTGACAGCTGCTAATCTGTCCCAATTGCAGTGGGAGTAGAGGTGTGTGTCCCTCCATGATCGCCACTTTTCTGTGGAGCTCCAGGAAAATCTCCATTTTGATGGCTTATCACTCCTTCCAGAATGTGAGACTCAAAATAGGAATTAGAGCTGGAAAAGAGCTAGAACTTCTGCAAGTATTATAGTCTTTTGGCAGAGATCTACCATGGTCAAATAAACAGGCAGGTCTGCAAAGAGGGACAAAAAGGGGGCTGAAATGTAGCTTAGTGGTAGGGCCCTGTGTAGCAAGGGCAAGGCCCTGGGTTTAATCTCTAGTACCCAAATGGAAAGGAAAATAAAGGGAAAGCTTCAACTCCACTGTTATCTTTTTTAGGCTTTGAGAACTCAAATTTGTGAGAGAAATGGGTTCTGAAAGTCAGCGGTAGTGTCCTTAGAACTATCAACTTCCCTCCAAGAGTGAGGGAAGTGGATCTAGATCCCTAATTAATGAAGATTCATTTTGAAAGTTACCTGTCCCTCTATCCATTTTCAGGAACCAAATTTGATTTCACAATGTTTTTCGTGCAAACTCAACCCAGGGTGGGAGACTCCTCCATGTGGGCTCCTGGTACCCAACTGTAATAGGTTATTTTTTGGTCTTCAGGGGAGGTAAGGGGCCCTCAGAGATGCCCACAACCGCCTCAATCCCTGCTTTCAGAAGCATTAAAATGGACTTTTAAATCTTAGAATTACAAGTTATGGAGGAATTTCCTGAAGCTTAGGGCTAAGGCCACAAAATTTCATTCTACTTCTGTCTCCCAAATTCTCCAAAAAGTGATTTATTTGAGTATTCACCCATTGTCCTTGTAGTCAACAGGAGATGCCAATTAGGGGAGTATGAGGACTTGGAAAAGCTGAACATATCCTTCAGTTTTATTCTGATTCTTGATTGGATATATATTCCAGAGGAAGCACAAGAGGACTTCTGCCAAGGTGGTGTGGCTGAGAATTCTCCCAGTCCCTGAAGAAAATGTAATTCTGGACTTAGATGGACTCTCTGGTAGCAAAGAGGTTCATTAATGAAAAATGTTTTCAAATGTTGAGAGTTTGGAAATATGGCAGATGAAGGATACTAATTCTTATGTCTTCATCACTGTATGTATTGTGTCAAAATTAGCATATTTTTACTACACATCTCTATTAATGGCATTGAGTCAAAGTGTAGCCTTGTAAGAATTATTTCATGGTTAAGCACTTTCACAGGTCTTCAACTGTTAATTTCTAAAACAACAAAGGTTGTATGTGCCCATATAATGATGAATATTATAAAACCAAGGTTCCATTCATTCTTTTAGTAACTAACCTTTTGTTGAATGCTTATTCTGTACAAAGCACTGAGTTGATTATCTTTATTTTGAGAGGTCCTATTTACTGTTACTCATTTGTCATAAATGAGTTGACTGAATTGTTGTTTATCACCCACAGATTTTTAGCTGGTCTGATTAGGCTGCATTTCCCGTTGCTATTTTCTTTCTCTACATTTCTAGTAACAGCTATGTTAATGTCTTTTGCTTTAAGTAAACATTTCTGATATGCAACTCTGTAGAATTTTAAGTTGAACACTACCTTTAAATTTCTCTATATATTTTAAAAAGGAAGAGTGAGGGTTGAGGGAAATAACTTAGTAGGACAGCCCTTGCCTAGCATGTGCAAGGTCTTTGGGTTGATCGCCCACCACCACTCCCATCCCCCACCTAAGAAAAAAGAAGAATGAACTCTTAATATATTTTTTTTGTCCTTAGCCTTTCAGGATTTTATGATGTTAGTTTTTAAGTGCTGAGTATAGGGGAAAATAATTTTGCAAGCAAAATTCTAGGAAGTTTGATAAAATTTAAGAAGGTGACATTTATCTTCCTTACGTCTGTCCCTCTGATAACCAGTTCTCTTTCTGGTTTTAGTATGACTTTCTACCACAAAGTCTCCAATATTCCTGTCCCATAAGAAAGGAGTAAGGAATACAAATCAGTTTTGCAAAACTATATAACTTTGGATAAGTAATTTATCCTACAGACCTCAGATTCCTCTTCTATAAAATAGGGATTATCATAGTATGTTCTTTATGCTGTTATTGAAAGGAAAGTGACCACGACACTCGGAGTGACCAAGATATCTTTATTGCGGTGGTGTCTGATAACAGGGAAGGAAGAGAAAGAGAGAGACAGAGAGAAAGAGAGAGGGAAGAAAGAGAGCGGGGAAAGGGAGAAGAGAGGAGAGCAAAGACAGAGAGAGGGAGGAGAGCAAAGCTCAAAAGAGAGAGAGTAAGAGAGAGAGAAGAAAGAGAGTAGGGAAAGAGAGAAGAAAGACAGAGGGAGAGAGCAAAGTGAGAGAGAGAGAGAGAAAAGAGAGAGAAGAATGAGAGAGAGAGAGAGAGAGTTCCAGCAGGAGAGAGTTTTTATAGCCAAAATCTAATGGGCTCTTTGGGTCTGCAAGCTGCCTTGTTGGTGTACAATGATTGGATCATACAGTAGTTGCTACGGGTATCATCTTCTGTCTTCAGGCAGACAGGGCAGGGGTCAGATGTGGGTTTCCGTTGCACCAGATGGGTGAGGGTCCAGTGTTCAGCCCACCCTGCAGCTAACATTTGTTCAGCCTGCTCCACAACTAACAGTTATTATGAAGAATAAATATAATATTGAACATAAAGCACTTAGCACATGTACATGGATGCATTGAGATGAAAAGTTTACTTTTTATTTTGCCAAGTAAAGATATTAAAGAAAAAAGCACCATCTCCATCTATTATCACAATCATTTAATAAAAGAAACGAACAAATACCATTCAAGAAGGAAGGTGTTATCTCAGAATTTATAGTGTTTTTTTCCCTTGGGAGCCTGTCTGAGAATTTGTCATTTTAATTAAGAATTTACTACATTGTCCTTGTTGTTCACATTTTACCACAAATTTATGGGTACTTCATCTTGGACTGTGATCTGCAGACCCACTGCAGATCTCTTCAATTTTTGTTTCCCATCAAAATTCATCTACCATACTCTCATTCCCTCAAAGCCCAGCTCTCTTATCTAACATTATAGCTCACTGGCCTACAGTGATGCGCGGATGGCTTAATATATTCACCTCATCAAGAACATGGTTATATTCGGATATAGGAGACTTTAACCAAATAAGCAAAAGTAATGGTGAGAGTTTCAGACTGGTTGACATCTCTAGGGGAGAACAACTTAGGTGTAACTGCCCTTCTCAATATTTCGAATGTCCACCTGTTTTATCCATGTGTCTGGCTGTCCCTGCACCCCACCTACCTTAGTTTAAGATACTAAGAACTATATTTAAAATAAAATAATAAAATCAATTAAAAAAAATACTAAGAACTGCCACAGACTGTAATGCTGGTGACTCAGGAGGCAGGGGAATTTCAAGTTTGAGATCAGCCTGGACAATTTAGTGAGGCCCTGTCTTAAATTAAAATAAAAAGAACTGGGAATAGAGCTCTGTGGTGGATAGCTTGCCTAGCACATGCAGGGCCCTGTGGAGAGGGAAGGTTTTCCCCAGAAAAGCTGTCGTTTTGAGTGTTTTTTTATCAGTAGCACCTATAACCCACACTTATCATTATAAACAAAATCAGGGTCTGAAGGTTTTCTAGATTGTTTTTACATTTATGCCACTTGTCCTGAGTCAGGCCTATTGCATCAAGTAAAGACACATCCTATGCTCAGTAGATCATTGAACTGTCATAAGCCTTATGAAAAAAAGAAAATCATTTTAAAATAGGTTCTCCCAAGAATTAACATGAAAGAGGCACAACTTGCCCCAAAGGTTGGCCTGTAGATTGCTGGGCTTCTCTAGGGACAATGAACATCAATATTAAAACAACAACAATGGTCAAGGACAGGGGAATGAGACATCCCGTCGTGCCCAGTAGTATAACAGGGATGAGCACAGGTCAGGGGTCAGAAGACCTTGACTCAAATTGTGGTTAGATACTTATCAGCTGTGGAAAGTAGTCACTCTTTCTAAACTTCAGTTTCCCGAAACAGGGTTAAGAACAGTTCATACATCGCAGGTTTTGTTTTTAATGAGGATTAACAAGTTAACTCATGTAAAACATTTTAGTACAGTGCCTGCCCATGGCTACCTCTCTGTTAATATTAGCTTTGTTATTATTATATGCTCTGTAACAGGATGTGCCCACTTTTCCACTAGCTTCATTAACCACTTATACTAAGTATATTTGCTATTTTAGTCAGAACATATTCTGAAATCACAAAATATGCAAACCCAGGTCCAGATCTGTTCAAATGCAAGGCATATCTTGGAATTCCCCTTTTAGTAGGTTCCACAGAAATATCCCATCCTTTACTGAACTTTATTTTACTTCCTCAAATCACCTCTCTCACTTCTCTTTTGTTGCTGATGTCACTCCCATCTTATTGAGATTGTTTCTAAGAGACTTTTTTTTTGTTGTTGTTGTTGTTTTGGTGTGAGGTACTGTGATTAATAGCACATTCTTTAGCCATGAGCAAACATTACTTGAGTTGTTTACTGGGGGAAACATCTCAATTCACATTGTTTCTGAAGAGTGATGCTCAATGAGTTTGTCTTAAGGTTGCCAGATTTCATAATTACAGTCAATTTTCAATTATCCACATAAATAAAAAAGGTCATCAATACAGATAATAGAAAATTACAGATTATAAAACTGCAACTAACCACACAAGGAGAGTTGAGCCAGCTTCTATCTATACCCAAGAACAATACCAACTGGGTTAAAAGAATTTAGTCTTCCTATAATCTCCTTTAAATCCTATTTTTTATATGAATGCTTGACATTTTCTCAGTATTATGAAAGGTACTAAGAAATTACAACTCCAAGTCTTTTGTTTGTTTGTTTGTTTTTCATTGAGAATGTGACTTTTGCATTCCTAAAAACTACCTATTTCACAATTGGTTCTGGGACACTCTCAGGCAGTGTGTCAGCCACATGGTAAGGCCATGATGCATGTGATTAGTTTCCAATGTGTTTAACTCAGAGAGTGTTAGCTGCACATGTGGCCTACTTATCTCCCCAAGGCCACCTTTAGTATGTGAATAGGGAAAAGTGGCAGCCTTGAAGGAACCCATTCAAAAGGGACACACAGAGATTGTTAGGGGTGTCTTTTTATTTTTATTTATTTATTTATTTATTTTAGTGCTGGGGATTAAACCCAGGACCTTGTCATGGAAGGCAAGCACTCTACCACTATATACTCAACCCTAGGGTATGTCTTCTTCGCATAGTTCCCTCTCACTTTCTCCACTTATTTATCCCTTGGGCTAAGATAGAACAAATCTATCCTTTGAATGATTGGAGGAAGCTATTTGATTCTACCTGGCATTGCCACTGAATAAAATAGCTTAAATTCCTTCATCCCTTAGATAAATTCCTTCATCCCTTTGAGCTTATTATTTTTTTTATTCTAGAAAATTAGTGGACTAGATTAGAATATCTATAAGAAATAGAAATACTTTCATTTTAATATTATGTAACTGAATGAAAAATCTATTGATGATAGTCAAAAAATAGTTTATAAACTATACACTATATTCTTTTACTATCCAATAGTATATCTTATACTAGACAAGGTACTTTACATACCTAATGTCAAATTATATCCTTAAAATATACTTATAGGTCAATTGTTATTTATGTTCATAATCAAGGAAACAAAGAGTCAAAGAGATTAAGAATGCCTTGTTTTAAGTTTCCAATTTTAGCCATCTGTTCTAATATTTTCTATTAAGAAATTAACTTTAAAATCCCTGAGCTTAGTTGTCCAACTGTAAAATGAGTTTAAAAACAAAACCAAATTCAGCATGCAATATGGCATGTTCTGTGGTCTTTGTTTCAAGATGTCACAGGGCTTCAGGGGCCCAGTTTTGGAGAACTGCCATAGACTCATCCAAGCAGGAAAGAAGTTTAGAAGTTGATTTTAAAAACAGTCCCTGAATGCATAAGCAAGTCAGCCTTGTACCAGGACCTTAAAAATTTAAAGACATTGTTATACAAAGATAATAATTTCTTTGGCTTTCAGTCACTTTTCAGTCACTAGGACCAGTCATATGCCAGACATTGAACAGCCAATTTTACCTAAACTCTCTCATTTATTTCCTCTGAAAACTCTGGGGGATAACAATTTGTGCATGAATTATTATCCTCTTTTTATGTGAGAAGACATTAACATTAATAGATTGACCTGCCCAGGCAGTAAGTAGCAGATCAGGATTATGACCAAGCACTTTGAGCTCCAAGTTTCAGACTCGTTCTCCATGACAGTACTTTCCAAAGTGTGTTTCAATTCACATTCACCCCAAAAATGTTTGTCAAAAACCAACCAACCAATCAAACAACAACAATAACAACAGCACAGTCAACCACGTTTGAATCTGCACAATGTGGAATCCTAGAGTTTAGTACATTCAAGCTTCCCAGAAAATTCTGAAAAGGAAACATGGTCAGCAATTTTCTTCTTTAATTTTCCTAATTTATTTGCACATACACCTTTTAATTCAATTGACACATAGTAATACCCTAGGACTCTACTCCTGCAGAACTTTCTGAGAAATAGTACACCACACCAGGATACATTATGAAGTAATTTTTATAGAATGAGATTGTCACCATAAACTGTTCTTTTTCTTTATATTAAATAACTTTTTTCCATCATAAGTTAACTAGCAGATCTTATGAGATTCTAAATCAGATGTTTATAGAGAGCCAATAAACTTGACTCTGACCTAAGAGAATAGGATGTTGCCATGGACTTAAGTGCATGAGAATGCAAGATGGGAATACCAAAAAACTACATAAGCAAGTATTAGCTATTGTGATGGCATGCATTTTACCTTGTAAAGGGATTTGTATATGTATGGAAGGCACAATTGACCCCTCCCCCAAAATCCTGCTATTTGACTTGCTCTACCTTTTTTTTCTTTTTCTTTTTGATATCAGGAATTTAACCCAGGGGCATTTAACCACCAAGCCACATCCCCAGAACTTCTTATGTTTTATTTAGAAACAGGGTTTTGCTGAGTTGCTTAGGGCCTCACTAAGTTGCTGAGGCTGGCTTTGAACTTGAAATCCTCCTGCCTATGCCTCCTGAGCCTCAGGGATTACAGGTATGTGCTACCATGCTTGGCTCTTTTTTTCTAATATGAATGATAGAAAATGGTTTTCAATATAGTATAAAGAATTCTGTGATTACTTGAATCCATTTGTAATACCTGGGATGTTGAAAACTATTAGTGGAAATCATTGAACAAGGCAAATTTAGTTGGATTTGGTCATGAAGATTCATTACTTAATTTAGATGTTTGGACCATTATTTACTTTTTAAAAAAATCTTTTTCTATCCTTAGTTTTCATTGCTTTTAAGATCTGCCTGCCAATTCACACTAGGTTATGGTGTGCCTTCAATTGTCAATTATGGGTCAACAAGAATCTAAAAATTTCTTGGTGAAGTTCACTGTTTAGGAAGTGAAATTTATGACTTTCATATGACTACACCTACCGAATGGCAAACTGGGGATTTGTATTTGATTGAAAATAAACAAAAAAATGAAAGGAAGAAAAACAAAGTAATTACTTGTTATAGAATACATGTCAAATATCTCTCGCTCTCCTTCACTCATGTGTGCTATTCAAGTTACCTATTGCTGTACTACAAATGGCACTAGTATTTAGTAGATCAAATGAACGTTTTATTACCTCTCACAGTTCTGAGGAAGTTGGGAAGAGTTTCCCTGGGTGATACTTTTGCTCAATGTATTGATAATTGAGCTGGTGGTCTTATGAGAAAGATGATTTCAACAACATACGTGGTGCCTCCATGGGAGGGCTGGAAGGCCAAGACTGAACTGGTTTCCTCCCCATTATGTAGCTATCTCTGTGCCCTCTCTAGCAAGGTAGTTGGACCCAATTGAGGGCTCCAACAAGGAGTTTTACCAAAAATAGAAAATGAAAATGGATGTTGTCTCAAGGCCTGAGCCTCTATTAGTCAGAGAATCTGAGAAGTTCAGAGATCAACTCTCAGTGAGATTATCAAAGAATCTGTGGCCATCACTAATCTAACACATAGAACAAAATTCCTGGCAGAAAGATTTGTGTCATGAAGGAAAAGAATACAAAAATTCTTCTGAACACTTGGACAGATTCACCATGAATCCTTTTATTCATAAAGTTAAGGTGATAATGCAGAAATGCATACAGTACGAAATCTATATAAAGTTGCTTTATAAAAGAACTCCATGTTGATTCTGAGTTACATTACTCTTGTAATCTTATGCCTCTTGCAAGCACTCTCATCCCACCTTTGCTAGTTTGCATTCCTAGCCATGTTAGTTAGTGTTTGAAAAAGAATCTCCAAAATAAGCATTACAATAAGCATAAAGGTACAACAAACATGCCAATACAAGTAACACAATGACTAACATGAACATAGCTGCTCTTCATTGTGCTGAGGTCAGCTTTATCTTTGCTTTGGGGCAGCTCTTGTTCTTATCTGTAAAGATTTGGGAGTTTTAAAGTACATACATAGGAAAGTCTCAGCACTAAATTTTATTTGGGTGAAACAAAGGGAGACCTTTCAACTTTAACCTTCTTTGGTTCCAGGCTAGCCCACAAGTGTTTAGGTCCTCGTGATCTCTTTAATTCTCTCCTCTCCAAATTCAGTGCCTCAACTTTTTGTAATGTTTACATAGGGCCTTGTGCATGTGAAGCAAGCATTCTACCACTGAGCTACAAATCCAGCCCATCACTGCCTCAGTGTTTAAACTGTTTTCCTCTAGACTTGGGATGTGCAGAGTCTTTTCCTCCTATGCATTTTCTGCAAAAGCAATCATCTCTCTGTGGAAAGCTACATATGTGGTCACTCTTAAGAGTTCCTTAATAGAAATCATATCTTAATATAAAGAATGGTTTTATTTTATGTAGACTGTAGTTTCATTTCATAATGATAATTATACAAACATTCCTTAGCATATTTCTTCTGTATAGTCAAGTTGTATGACAGAGTGGCAATATACAAACTACAGGTTGCTTGTCAAATCCAATCAGGGCCTGGTTTTGTTAATAAAGTTTTATTGGAACACAGCCACAATTATTTGCTCAAATATTTTCTGTTGTTTTCATGCAACAAGGGAAGAGTTGAATAATTCTTCTGGAGAGCAAGTGACCTCCAAGGCCTGAAGTATTTACTATCTGGCCCTTTATAGAAAACATTCGTTGATGGCTGTGATGGAGTATAATTCTTTTAGAATTTTTTAAGAAAACTAATTTGTTTTTGTTTGTTTTAAAGACATTTATTTTGTCATGGGTAATAAAAGACTGAACAAATCATAGCTTTTTAGCATCATGGATAGACAAATATGCTATAATAAAACATCGAATTTGTACGGGTAAAGGGATCCTCTCATGTACTACGTTCCAATTCACTTCTTTTGCTGCTGGTCTGACTTTGAAATTTACTGAGCAATTTGAAACAAAGACAGCCTCAGAGCTACAACACAGGAAAGTACAAGGAACAAATGAGTCAGGCAAGGAAAGTTATAGACCATGGTGGCCACATTTTGATGTCAATTTAGTCCGTTTTTTCCCTACTTTAAAGTTTCGACTCACATAATATGGGAGCTTAAAGAAAACCCCTGGGAAATCTCTGGACCATTTAGAAGGGAATGCATTTATTTTTCTACTTTCTGCCCTTGTTAGATTATACTGGACTTACACATGAAACCAGGTGGTTGATAATGGCCAGCATTAGCTGGGATATTAATGAATTAGCCCTCTTATCATTGTCTGTAAGAGTATAATTTATTTCAAAGTTTCTAAAAGGCTGAATGCTTCAAAAGCCTTCATAATTATCTTATAATTCCAATGAAAATATTTTCCTAATGAAAAATAGAGTGAATGTGCAAATTTATTTGTTAATATATTTATTATAGTTTTATAACAAAACATTTTCAAAAACATATATATATATATATATCAATTATAAGTGATTAGATGTAAAATAAAGAAAAACTAATCATACATAATATGTAGGGGGAAAAACAAACTACAAATAATACATATAATCTTAGCCCAATTTTATTTATGTAATATATACGTATATTTATATATTTTTATATAACATATGCATATCAAAGTACAAAAGACATATAATAAGAAAGCAATGATGATTATATTGGAAAGGTATATTTATAGATAATTTTATATTGTTCTTTGTTTTCTTTTCATATTTTGCAAATTTTCCATAATGATAGGTATTATTCCTGTGATTGGAATAAAACAACAAATATTATTTGACTTGACTGATCAGTCTTCAACTAACCAAATGTTCACCTCATGTTATTAAAAAGAAAGATAAAGAGACTTTAACTGATTTTTCATGGAATTTGCATTATTAGCTGAATTCATAGAAATAAACAGCTATTTGAAATAATGCAGTCATAGCCATGGCGTGTGTACGTGTGTGCGCATGTGCACACTGGGGTTTGAACCCAGGGTTTCATGCAAGTTAAGCATGTACTGTACCACTGAGATATACCCCAGCTGTAGCCATGAGTTTTTCTATTCCTCCTCAATTCTAAGATGGGGTCTATTCTCTATCTTTTTCCTAAATATATACATATTTTATAACTAACAGAAAATATTTTTGTGTAACTAAAAAATTAGACATACAGATGTATCTCAGAGTTATTGTGCTTGCCTAGCATGTGTGAGGTTCTAAGCTTAATCTCTAATACTACAAACAACAACAAGGATACTTCTCTTGAGTATTGTCCTTGTAAAAGATGCTGCCACAACAATTGTGTATGAAATTCTGAATAGGACCACTTTCCCTTACTAGAGAAGTTGAGTTAGTAAAGTTGAGTTTCAGTAAAGTCTTTTTTTTCCTAAAGATTGTTAGTCCTACAGATTATCAGACCAATGGCTCCTGGCTTTATTGCTAAAATTGTACTAACAGAAGAAAAATGACAATATTTGGGTCTAAAAACACCTGCTTGCCCTCTATGGCCAGAAAGATCTTGAAAGCCACTAAGCAGCTTTGAGATAAAGACAGCTTTATTTATTTATTTATTTAGAGTAGAAAGTAGAAACTTTATTAAAGGACAGCAGAAAAGACTTCTCCCGGAGGAAGAAGGGGATCAAGAGGTGGAATCCTAAAGACAGCTTTTAACAAGTGAAGGGACAGACACTTCAACTTCCATTTCCTTCTTTTGAGTCACTTAGCCCTCCCTTCAAACATTACTGATCAGATTGTCTCAAATTTTAATAAAAAATTCTACAAGCTAGCTTCAGAATTGATTTTCTTCCAGTGAAAGGTTCACAGAAGTTGTGTGAAATCAAAATGTAAACAGAGTAATCTTCTAGCAACTGTGAAAGAAAGATACTTTCAACAACAGGTGGTGAAGCAGATTGCATTACAGGAAGTATTAATATTCATTAAGAAAGGGATAATTTTAGATTTGGCCTGAAAGGTAACCAAGAATATTGTGTATCAATGCAAAGTTGTCTATATTCCCAGTCCTACTATCCAAACAAAACTTTCAGGCTTTATCATAGAACTTGTCAAAATTATGAAAATTTCAAAATTAAATCTGTGTGGTTGTAGCTGAGCATTTTATTTTATTTTTTTCATGTTCATTGAGAAAAATAAATCAATAACTGTTAACAGATTTAAAATGAATGCTGACGTGACTGAATTTCTTAAAAATATTTATGTTTTAAACGCCACATTTCAAAGCTTTTCCTAAGGGTTAATTGACATTGGAAGATTCTTTCATATTCAAGACATTTTTAGTTTCATTTATATTATTTGCAGTAAGAATCTCACAGAGAAAAAAATTTTATTGTAAATATTCAAGGCAAAAGAGAAAGAATTTGGCATTTAATTTCAATATATAGGGTTACAAATCTGATATTCTTACCATTTCTTGCACTTTGCACAAGCCAAATGTCATACACTTGGTTTCCAATACACGGAAATGAGGATAGAGAAATTTCCTTGACAGATATCCATATCTTGATTGTTGCATGCTAATATTTGCCACAAACACAATTGAACTTTCCAGTTAATTTTACTGAACTCAAGAGATGTGATTTTGGGGGTGGGTTCTGGAGATTGAACCAGGGACACTTAACCACTAAGCTATATCCCCAGATGCCCTGCCCTCACTTTTTTTTTTTTTTTTTTTTTTTTTTTAGTATTAAGATAGGGTCTTGATAAGTTGCCCATGCTAGTGTTGAATTTGAGATTCTCCTGCCTTAACCTCAGAACATCTAGAATTACAAGTGTGCATTATCACATCTGGCTAAGATATATGTTTTTTTAAATATTAAACTTATCATTTCAAATCCTTGCGTTGATTCCTTAGTATAACACATTTGATACATTTGGTTCTCCAATAAAAGTTATTTCATGGTGATCAAAAGTTGACATCTATTGTCCGACAGAATCCGGCTCTTATTAATATGGCCACCTTTTTTTTTCTTTTTTCTTTTTTCTTTTTGGCAGTGCTAGGGATGGGATCTAGGGCCTCCCGCATGCTAGGCAAGATCTCTACCACCGAGTTACATCTTTATGCCTAGCCTAACTCATCACAAAACTTTAAGGTGACCATGAGAAGCAAGAGATTTTATAAGTACTTCTTTCCAAAAAATTCTAAACTTCTCCCTTCTACATCTTAGTTTTCTTGCCTCACAAGTCATGAAACTGTAACCTAGTAGAAAGCACCTTACATGAACAAAAATACAGGATTGTGCTAGAAGCTGTGGCATACACCTGTCGTCCCAGAGGCCAGGATTTTGAGACCAGCCTGAGTAACGTATCAAGACCCTCATCTCAAACAAACAAACAAAAAACAGGCTTCGAAGTTAGATACCTGAAGTTTCAATTCTTAGCTCTGCCATTTTTGTCCATCTGACATTGGAAGATTTTCCCAATCATGAGAGAATTTTCAATGACTTCATGTGAAAGAGTAGTTAGTAATTAGTGCAGTAATAAAAACTGCTTTTGCAGTAAAAAAATTCAATTGGAAAATAAGAGGCCAAGAACAGCTAAAACAATCCTCAGCAAGGAAAGTAAAGCAAGAAGCATCACAATACCAAACCTTAAATTATGGTACACAGCTATAGTAACAAAAATGGCATGGTATTGGAACCAAAACAGACATGAAGACCAATGAACAGAATAGAAGACACAAAGACAAACCCACATAACTACAGTTATCTCATACTAGACAAGGGGACCATAAATATACATTGCAGAAAAAATAGCCTCTTCAACAAATGGTTCTGACAAAACTGGAAATCCATATGTAATAAAATGAAATTAGATCCCTATTTCTTTTATTTTTTTAAATTTTGTAGTTGTAGATGGACAGCATGCCTTTATTTTATTTGTTTATTTTTATGTGATGCTGAGGACCTAATCCAGTGCCTCACAGGTGCAAGGCAAGCACTCTGCCACTGGGCTATAGCCTCAGCCCTAGATCCATATTTCTTATTCTGAACAAAACTCAACTCAAAGTGGATCAAGGACCTAGGCATTAGAGCCAGAGACCCCATGCCTACTAGAAGAAAAAGTAGGTCCAAATCTCCATCATGTCATCTTAGGAACTGAATTCCTCAACAAGATTCCTAAAACACAAGAAGTAAAATCAAGAATCAAAAAAATGGAATGTAATCAAGCTAAAAAGCTTCTTTACAGCAAAGGAAATAATCAAGAAGAGGAAGAAAGAGCATACAGAATAGGAGAAAATATTTGCCACATGCGAATACTAATCTCCAGGATATATAAAGAACTCAAACAACAACAACAACACACATACACACACACACACACACAAATAACCCAATCAATATATGGGCAAAGGAACTAAACTGACACTTCACAGAAGAAGAAATACTAATGGTCAACAAATATATGAAAGAACGCTGAACATCATAGCAATTAGAGAAATGCAAATTAAAACTACACTGAAATTTCTTCTCATTCTAGTCAGAATGACAATTATCAAGAATACAAACAACAATAAATGTTGGTGAGGATGTGGGAAGAAAGGTACTCTCATACTTTGCTGGTAGGACTGCAAATTGGAGCAACCAGTGTGAAAAGCAGTATGGAGATTCTTCAGAAAACTTGGAACAGAACCATCTTTTGACCCAGTTATCCCTCTCCTCAGCATATACTCAAAGGACATAAAATCAGCATACTATAGTGACACAGCCACATTAATGTTTATAGGAGCTCAACTCACAATAGCTAAGCTACGGAACCAACCTAGGTGCCCTTCAACAGATGAATGGATAAAGAAACTGTGGTACATATATGCATACAATATTATTCTTCATCATCCATAAAGAAGAATGAAATTATGGCATTTTCCAGTAAATGGATGGCACTGGAGACTATCATGGTAAGTGAAATAAGCCAATTCCAAAACACCGAAGGCCAAATGTTCTCTCTGATATGTGGATGCTAATTCACAATAGGCAGGGGATAGGGGAGGGAGGAGTGAAGATTAGACATGGGGGAATAGGGGAAGAGAGGGAGGATGGAAGTGGGAAAAACAGTATAATGAATTGGTATAACTTTCCTATGTTCATATATGAATACTGGACCAGTATAACTTCACATCACGTACAAGAATGGGAAATTATACTCCATGTATGTATGGCATGTCAAAATACACTCTACTGTCATGTATATCTAAAAATAAAAAAGAAAAAAGAAAGAAAAATTTCTTTTAGTGATTGCTATTCCAGGTATCAAGCTAGATCAAAAGTCTCTAATCCTAAGTATTTTTGAAACAGCATTTGTATTTCTTTATGGGTAAACATATTCTTTCTCTCTCTCTTTTTTTCTTTTCTTCTTTCCTTCTTTCTTCACATCCCCCTTCCCCTTGTGGTACTAAGAATTGTACCCAGGGGTGGTCTCTCACTGAGCTACATCCCAGCCCTTTTTTATCTTATATATTGAGACAGGGTCTCACTAAGTTGCTCAGATTGGATTTAAACTTGAAATTCTTCTCCCTTACCATGAGTTGTTGGGATTAAAGGCACACACCACTACAACCAGCAGGTAAACACCTTTCAACTCTGGGAAGATTTAAGTTTAAAATCAGAAAAATTTAAAGTAATCCAAAACCATACCATGACTATTTTTATATTAATAAGAAGTCTATACCTATTTGGTATTCTTTTTTTATTTTTATAACCAGCTCCTAAATATGTATGCTTTCTGCTAACAGTGAAAAATTTCCTAATCAGTTGAATTAGTTCACATTTAAACAGAATAAAATCAAACAGAATCTATTATCTTCCTCTGTAAATTAAAATATATTTAACTGAAATTTATTTATTTATTCAGTAATGTATGTATGTAACAAATACTTATAGACACCCTAAAGAGAGCCAGGTATTCTAGACACCTTGCTGGGAGTACAGGTGATAATCAGTCAGGTGACATTGCAACTCTGTGGAGTTTATTCTAGTGGAATTAGGCAAGAAAAAGATAAGAGACAGTGATGAGTGAGCTAAAGAGGGCTGGGGATGTGGCTCAAGCGGTAGCGCGCTCGCCTGGCATGCGTGCGGCCCGGGTTCGATCCTCAGCACCACATACCAACAAAGATGTTGTGTCCGCCGAGAACTAAAAAATAAATATTAAAAATTCTCTCTATCTCTCTCTCTCCTCTCTCACTCTCTCTTAAAAAAAAAATGAAAATGAAAAGAAAATGTGTTAATTAGATAATGTAATTCACATGAAGAAGTAAGGTACGGACTAACTGCAAGAACCTCTTGCCTAAAGAAGAAAAATCAGTGATTCCAAGAGCCAAGGTTTCTGGATGTATTTCTACCTTTCAATTTAAAGATTTTTTAAATATTTTCATCTTTTAATTCAGAAATGTATGAATAATTTCACTTATTTCTTTGATTGTTTGATACTAAATCTGACCGTATGAAATGTTCCAGTTTAGGTTATGTTCCCTAATTAAAGAATCATTTAAACTTTCTCTTTCTGAAATTTTAATTCATGGGGTCAGTCGTTTTTATAGTTGCCTTAATGTTTTTATGGATAGCTTTGAAAGCTACCTTAAAAGTAACTTCTGTTGCCAAATACAAGACAAAGATAATAAATCAATAGACAAGTGTTAAATACCTTTTTAAAAAACAAAAGACAAATTCACAGATTATGCTAAACTTTAGACTCATCATGATCTAGAGATAGGGATGGAATCAGGATTTTAAATGTTTATTTTTTTTCTTTTTCTTTATCCCCCTCCCCCACACACCCACCAAGTTTCTTTAAATCATGTGGCTGTGTAGGCGAGAACTTATTTGTGGAGGAAAGGGGAAATGGGTTTTGGATAGGTAACCCATATCATTTTCTATTTCAAGATGCCAAGACAAATTACAAATGGGATCACAAAACATCAACCCTTGAGACAATCAGAAGACCAAGAAATATTCAAGACAGGAAAATGTGACCTCAAACAACAAACTAAAGACCTTGACATTAATGCAGTCAAAATCAGGAATTGGTTTTGAGAAACTGTAGACAGCTAATCAGACCCCGGATCTCACAATGTAAATCCTGAACTTTGACCCACTTCTGTGCCAGCCCTTTCATCCCTTTCTTCCTAGAGCCCCTGCCAAGAAATTTCTTCTCCATTACTCCATTCTTCCTTCGTGATTCTTTAATTAAAAAGCAATCCTCCTACAACCTTTATCTCTTTCCCAAACACTCTGCTTCCCTTATTTGCAATCTGAGGTGTTTGAAGAGGAGCCAGCTTTTGTACATTGTGTGTGTGTGTGTTTGTGTGTGTGTGAGAGAGAGAGAGAGAGAGGGAGAGAGAGAGAGAGAGAGAGAGAGAGAGAGAGAGAGAGAGAGAGAGAGAGAGAGAGAATATGTGAAGGTTTTAAAAAGTTTAAAGTGCTCACGTCCCTCGTAGTACATTTTACACCCTACCACACTACTCTGCTTTGCACCTTTATTTGGGCATACTGGCAGCTTTGCCACCCTGCGCCAACCTAAACCCTATCGAGTTAAAGGAATTAAACAGTAAGGGAAGGGGGACAAATAGACAAATAGGGTGAGGTTGGAGACACAAACCTAGAGCTTCACAGAGGATATGACACTTAAACTGATATTGTACAATCTAGACAAAGTAAACAGCAAGTGTTGAGGGACTCCATTTAATAGGGCTAGATCATTGGGTAAAGAGAAAAAGAGAAATGAGACTGAAAGTAAGACCATCTTTAGTGTGTTCCATTTTATTTTGTTTTTGATGCTAAGGACCTGTGCATGCTAAGAATGTACTCCACCACTAAGCTACATCCTCAGTCCTCTAATGTTTTAAAAATATGGGTCTACTATATTAATGCTGATTTGCTTAGACTGTACTTAGATATTTTTAGAAGTTCCTCAGATAATTCTAATATCCATTTGGGTTGAGAATCTCTGCTCTAAAGAAACATTGAAGCATTTCAAGCAGAATGATGACAGAGTCAGATTTGAATAAGGTAGTCCAAAGGCACGTTGCTTAGAATGGGAAGGCGAAGGCCTGGAGAATATATTGAGAGATAAAAACATTAGTGTCTGGAAACCAAGAAAGAGGGAAAGGCCATCAATTTCAGATTCATTACAGAGGTCAAACCTGGGCCTGAAAAGGGAGAACTGGATATTTCTTAATAGCATTACTGGCAAGAATGACTTAACATTAGAAAAACTGAGAGTCACCTGGGTTGAGGAGTAAAGGCGAAGAGAGAGAATACTAGGAACTAGATTTTTATAATTTAGCATAGAAGTGACTTGAGATGTTCATATGATGAGAGGAATAAATTTGTTTTACTGATATCATGGATGAAAATGACATATGTGTTTCATATCATAGTAAGTCCAATACAAGTAGACCAGTAGACCCTATAAGATGATCATTGTTATGGTCTAAATGTATGTCTCCCCCAAAATTCATGTGTTGAAATCTCAACTTTTGAATGATGGTATAGGAAGTGCAGCCTTTGGGAAGTATGTGGGTGATGAAGGGAGAATTCTCATGAGTGGGATTAGTACACTTAGAAAGAAGTGCAATGTGCTACTACTATGTGAGCTCATATAAGGCACTATTAATGAAAAAATGGGCACTCACCAGACTCTGAGCCAACACCTTGATCTTCACTTCCCAGTCTTAGAACTGCATTAAATAAATAAATAATGTTGGTTTTAAGTCATCCAGTTTGTGATGTTTTATTATATCAGCTTAAACAGACCAACCACCACCAATCTACATATCTGGTGCAAGTATGACACTCCTTATAACAAGTGGACATTAGTTATCTTTTACTGTTTAGCTCTGATCAGATCACACACAGAGAATTGTATTCCCCTGTAGCATGTCATTCTAGGTTTATAGACAGATGGGGCCATTCAGAGGTGAGAGTCCAAAATATTGGACAGAATTAAAACCATGCCATATGATGCATAGTTAAAAAATGGAATATTTTGCCTGGAGAAAAACAGATTTTAGAGGACATAATGCTTTCTTTATATATTTGCAGGCTATGCTGTGGAAAATGAACAAGACATTCTATAAATGCCTGGAAGACCATTCTTAGGCTGTTACCAAAACAAAAGCAGCCTGGGAGGCAGGGATAGAAAAATAGGGAGATTTTTTTCCCAAGACAGAATAAGAATGACCTACTGGAACAAACATGCTGTGGCCTCCTTGAAAGAAGCCAAATCAAATGACTTAAATCAGAAGGGAAAAAGTATATTCAAAACAACAGAATTAGTGTCCGCTAGCCAAGAGAATAGAGAATAGGTCAAGGCAAAGTCCCTTTCTAACCTTGGAAGACTAAGTGGTTGCTTTATTTATTTATTTTTTAGTTTTTTAGGTGGACACAATATCTTTATTTTTATGAGATGCTCAGAACCGAACCCAGTGCCTCACGCATACTAGGCAAGCGCGCTACCACTTGAGCCACATCCTCAGCCCCAGTAGTTGCTTTAAAAAATTGAAGCATTAAGGATAATAAAAACTAAGGAGAACACAGGGATCCCAGTATTAGGTGAAAACTGTGAGGATATAGACTTTATGACTTCATACCTCTATGTCTAGAAATATCTATCAATATCCCTTTATGTAGTATAATAGGGATATAGAGAAAATCACTCTATTATATATTACTATAAAAGTCAATACAGAAACAAAAAGAATTAAGAGAATATTGTTTTATTCACATTCAAGGGTTTCCAATGAATGATATTCTTGTTTTTCATCTAAGTTCAGAACCAATGAGAGAAATACAGAGTCAGGCAGATAGAGATCAAAATGGTGTTTTGTTACTGCTGGAAACACTGTGGAATGTGGCCCAGATGGGAGGCAGCAGTGGGCCAGGGTAGCACTTACCTGCCCTACTCCCTGGGAACACTGTACAATCAAAACCTGCCCTTATTGACTTACAGGTGGAGTGGAAAACCAGCGTGGTTTCTGGTGAAGTCTGATTCCAACCAGAGGGAGAGAAAATGTGATTGAGTCATATTTGTTCATGTCTACAAACCCTAATAATGGTGCTCCTCTAGTGCCGGCTCTTTACCTGAAAATAAGAGTTAGAGAGTATTTCTCTTCGCATTGTCCAGACAACCTCTGACGACTGGAGTAAGGAATAAGGATCAAGAGGTCAGAATATGCTGGGTACATTGCCACAGGCCTGTAATCCAGCTACTCAGAGACTGAAGCAGGAGCATCACAAATTTGAGATTAGCTTCAGCAACTTTGTGAGACTCTTGTCTTAAACTAAAATGGAAGGGGCCTGAGGATGTAGCTCAGGGGTAGAATGTTTCTCTAATATGCATGAGGCCCATGAGGCTCTGGGTTCATTCCCCAGCATTAATCACGCCACACACACACACACACACACACACACACAGAGAGAGAGAGAGAGAGAGAGAGAGAGAGAGAGAGAGAGAGAGAGAGAATGTAAGGGAAACACTTCCTAATTGAAAACAAAAGGCCTGGGAATTATTGTTCTTATGATTCTCCCCATGGGAAACCACTGTTAATAGTTTGGAATTTATCATCTTAGACTTTTTTTTAACATGGTTATAAAATTTTTACTTTTTATGTATAAAAATCAGAATAACATATATAAACTATTTTTAACCACCCCTCTCTTTTTTATTTAACATGTTGTAGAGTTTTTTTTCCAAATATGTATATACAGATCCAGCTTACTATTGTTAATGATACTTAAAATTTCATTGAATTAACCATTTCTCTATTGATTGACACTTGAGTTCTTGATTTTTTTAATTGTTAAAAATAATAACCCTTAGGGCAGAATGGCACACACCTATAATCCTAGGGGTTTGAGAGACTGAGGAGGAAAATTGAAAGTTCCAGGCTAGCCTGGGCAATTCAGTCCTTGTCTCAAAATAAAATTTAAAAACAAGGTAGGGTTGTAACTAGCATGAGAAAGGCCCTGGGTTCAACCTCCTAACCTGCAGAAACAAACAAAAATCTCAGTGAACATCATGAAAATGTTCAAAAAGGAGATATAGACTAATGGTGCCATTTCGGACACAGTTGACCTGCTTGTTGCTGAACATATTTAAACATGATATACATAGCAGGAGTCATTAGAGGTAACCAAAGCTGCCGATGAGTAGCTAGTCTGAATAACCATTGTGACCTATACCAATAAGAGAACTCTGGCAAGTGAAGGAATTGAATACTGTAAGTAGCAAATTTCCTTCAGCCTTGACAAGGTAAGACTGCCTCACATGCATTTGTTTGGGTTGTCAGCAAGTGCACACTTTGCTCATTAACAGACCTTCTCTCTATCATATCTGTGTTGTCCTTACTAACTCAGCAGGATATTTCCTGACCAAAGTTTTCAAGTAACCCAGGGCAGACATTACATCAGTGTATAACCTTTGAACCTGACATCTCAAATGTTTTACCATTTCTAATGAATTTTCACAGTGCTTCTGCTGGCCAGGCTACTAACAAAAGAAAACGTCTAGACAACTTTTTAAAGGTAATAGGGAGCATTACCTTTTGTTTTCAAGAGGCAACAGCATGACTGTTTATAATCCCTTCAGAGTGAAATTTTTCTTTGTTTTCTTAGTGAGCCCAATGTGAAGACTTTGAAAATATTAACTTATCAAACTTTAAGAAATTTTTTTACATATAGTTGATAAAAAGATAAAGATTGCTGATCCTGAAGTTAAGCAACCGAAGTTTGTTAATTTTCAAAGAAACTCTACAATAATTAAAAAAAAAACTTTTA
Organism: Urocitellus parryii; assembly: GCF_045843805.1. Taxonomy (NCBI): domain Eukaryota; kingdom Metazoa; phylum Chordata; class Mammalia; order Rodentia; family Sciuridae; genus Urocitellus; species Urocitellus parryii. The sequence goes on from NC_135540.1 coordinate 83,015,992, forward strand.
AGTTAGAAATAATTTTATACTTACAGAAAAGCTGCATGAATAGTACAAAAAACATTCCTATATCTTTACTTAGATTTGTCTATTGTTAACATTTTGCCCCATTTTCTTTATCTGTTTTTCCCATTTATTCTGAGTGTGTATGTATACATAAATATACACATACACATACATAAATATGTATATAAAGTATTGCATGTATTTTGTTAAACTTTATTTATTTATTTTTTGGGGGAGACAGGGTCTTGCTATGTTTCCCAAAACGATCTCAAACTCCTGGGCTCAAATGATCCTCCTGACTCAGCCTTACCAGTAGCTGGGACTACAGGCAAATGGCAGCATGTCCAACACTTTTTCCGAACTTTTAAAAGTAGGTTGCAGCCAGGCATGGTGGCACATGCCTGTAATCCCCAGCAGCTCAGGAGTCTGAGCCAGGAGGATCACGAGTTCAAAGCCAGCCTCAGCAAAGGCGAGGCGCTAAGCAACTCAGTGAGACAATACAGCAGGGGATGTGGTTCAGTGGTCCAGTGCCCCTGAGTTTAATCCCCAGTCTCCACTCCCCCTGCAAGAAGTAAGTTGCATATGCCTAAGGTTAATAATATTATTTTACATAACAAAAATACAGGCTACAGTTTAATTCACACTTTTCTCCTTAGTTAATCTAATAAGGAATAAATTTAAACCTATACTTCAAAGTTTTCACCTTTCATCAAACTCCAGAAGAATATTTTAAGAACTCTAACTAGATATTTTCAGTTTATTTTCCTATGAGCACTCCAACTTTTATGCATGCCCCAGTTTCCCACACTTGGCAGATCTCTGTCTTTGCTTAAATTTCTTTTGAAAAAGACTGAGATAAGGACTTGGGTGCAGGCAGTTTTGTGGGGAGATGACCACAGGGAGCTTGAGGGAAGCACAAGAGGAAATGAGACAGAGGAGAGAAAGCTGAAATAAGGGTGCATTATCAAGGTCACCATTGAGGATAGTTTTTTTGTGATACACAAGAAGCATGCCCCTTTTGGTGTTTCCCAACTGAATGATGGGATGCAAGAGCATCTCTCCAGGTCCTTAACCCCATCAGGCAAGGGGTTGCACCACAGAGGCTTTAATCCTCATCTCAAAGCCACATTACAGTTTGTGAAATATCTCCCCCCCCCCATACAAGGGATTGAACCCAGGGTCTTGCATATGCTAGGTAGATGCTTTACCACTGAACTACAAACAAAGCCTGAAATACCCTTTATAATTTAGTGTTAATAATACCAAGTTGACACAAGTATTAATTAATTACTTAATGTGGACAAATGGACCCTTCTGCCACAAAGTGAAATCAATTCTTCTAAAAGAGAGAAATCAGTTTTGTTAATATTTGTGTGTACAAATATTAAAGAAAAATGATTTTTTTGGTTTTGTTTTAGTGGTAAGAGAACTTTTAAGTGTGTGCAGGACAATTTGAATATGTGAATATATGTTTTTCAACTGTCAATTTTGTGAAACTTAAATTTACATAAAATGTTTCTGATAACAATGTAAGATCCAAATTGAAATGTGCTCTAAATGTAAACTACATGCTGGATTTTGAAGACCTTGTATGAAAAGAGAATGCAAAGTGTTTCATTAATAATTTTTGTATTGATTATAAAACCAACTATATTTATTATACTAAAAATCAATTGTATTGGGCCTGGGATTGTGGGTCAGTGGTAGAGCGTTTGCTTAGCATGTGTGAGGCACGGGGTTCAAGACTCAGCACCACATAAGAATAAGTAAATAAATAAAATAAAGGTATTGTGTCCATCTATTACTAAAAAAAATCTTTAAAAAAATCAATTATATTAATATTGCTCATATTGCCTAAATAATATTATTGATATATTGAATAAAATGAAATATACATCAGGTTGCACATTCCTAATCCAAAAATCTGAAGTACTTCAAAATTCAAAAATTTTTGAGCACTGACATGATACTACAAGTCTGATGTTTCATCATATACAAACTTTGTTTCGTGCACAAAATTATTAAAAACATTGTACAAAATTACCTCCAGGTCATGTGCATCAAGTATATATGAAACAAATGAATTTTGTGCCTAGACTTGGTCCCATTTTCAAGATAGCTCATTATGTATATGCAAGTAGCCCCAAATCTGAAAAGGATCTGAAATTCAAAACACCTCTGGTCCCAAGCATTTCAGATAAGGGATACTCAACTTGTATTAATTTTTATTTCACCTATTTCTTTTAATTATTTTTCATTTGGCTGCTATAAAACTGTGTATAAGACTATATTTCCATTAGTCAGTGCTGCTCTAAATAATCAATTATAAAACTTAGACAATAATAAAAGAATTTGGTAATATAGTAGGATACAAAAATAATATGCAGGGCTGGGGATATAGCTCTTTGGTAGAATGAGTGCTCAGCATGGCAAGGCTGTGGGTTCTATCCCCAACCCTGGAAAAGAGAGGGGCGGGGGAGGAGGGAGGGGGAGAGAGAGAGAGAGAGAGAAGGAAAGAAGGAAAAAAAAGAAAGAAATTTAATTAATAGGGAAAATTAAACATTCTAGAATATCTAGGAAAACAAAGCAAAGGAAGAGCCTCAAGAAGGGCACAGTCATACCAGCTTCTAAAATACACTGCAAGAAGGCCTCTGTGATTAGAACCATATGATACTACATGCACAGTCAAAACAGAAAAAAAGCCCCAACTACATATGGAAATCTTGTGCAAATTCTCAAACAGAAATAGACCCAACTACACATAGATATTTCATATATGGTCAAGATGGGATTTCAAATCCCTATGGCAAAGATGGACTTTTTAATAAATATGGTTAAGACAACTAGGTAGGCATTTGGAAAAAAGATGAACTTACATATTCACATATTCATTCTTTATACTGTGCACAAGAATAAACTCCAGGGGTTGGAGATTTTCAATCCCCAGGGGATTGAAATAAAATAAAATAAATTCCAAATGCATCAGAGATAAAAATGTAAAAAATGAAACTATGTAAGTACTAGAAGAAAACAGATGAATTCCACTTTAATTTCAGAGTAGGGAAAAACTTCTTTGTATTATTTTAAAGTAAAACTCTTAATAATTCTGACTACACTAAAAATACTTTTGCATGGGCAAAAATATAAACAATATTGAGATAAGAAATTATTAGAAATGATGTGCTTTATACACGAAAGATAAAGGACTAATTTTGTTAGTATAGGCAGATTTTTTAAATTAGAAAAAAAATTTAAAATCCTATTGAAAATTGAAAAACTACATGAGAAACATCTGTCCAAAAAGGCATAAAAAGAAAGCATGTGATCCTGGACTGAATTTTATATTAGAGGTAGAAAAATGCTGTAAGACATAACTGGTACAACTGACAAAATTAGAATGTAGACAGTATGTTGGATAAAAATATTGTATTTAAATTTTCTGAATTTGATAACTGTACTGCAGTTAGTTATATAAGAAATCTCCTTGTTCATAAGAAAGTATTAAGGGGCAAGATGTAAATGGCTCAGAGAAGATCGCGGGGGGGGGGGGGGGGGTGTATGTGTGTGTGCGTGCATGTGTCTTCAGGCATGTGTCTTATGCTCATGAAAGTTTGAGGTCTAATGGTTTAGAGAGGGATTGACAAACTTTTTCAGTAAATATTTTCTGCTTTGTGGACCAGTTGGTCTCTGTCACAGCTACTTAACTCTGTTGTTACAGCACAAAAGCAGACTTAAAAAATACACAGGGACTGGGGATGTAGCTGAAAGTATAAAGTGCATGCCGAGTAGGCACGTGCAAGGGCCTGGGTTTGATCCCTAACACTACAACAAAACGAAACAAAACACAAACATTAATGAATGGCTGTGCACCAAGAAACTTAACTAACCCACCAAATAAACAATAATAAAAACAGATGGGAGGATTTGTCCTCTTCCCCCAGATCAGTATTCTAAGACTTTCAGAAGAAAAGAAAAGATATGAGAAAATGCAAGTTTTGCCAGGAGCACTTAGCCTAGAGCCTGACCTTTGAGGTCTTACTAAATAATAGATATTGCTGTGCTTTATTCTCTCTCTCTCTCTCTCTCTCTCTCTCTCTCTCTCTCCCAGTATAAAACTTGTATTTTGTAGCCTATTTGTTTTTGCCATTGATGTGTCTATATGACTATAGATGCCAGTTGATGAGATGTATGGCATGTGTGACTTCCCAGTGGTGGACAGGGGAGACACGTGCCCACCTGTCCCATTCACCCTTCTTTTAAGCTGTAATTTAGATAAAAGGATAAGGGAGGAGGAAGATCAGGGGGAGGAAAACAAGCCATGGAGACAGAGAACAAAAATAACCCAGAAATCTGAGTCCTTGACTTGAGAGCTTACACACAGAATGTTGGGTGAGAAACAATCTATCCAGTGTGACTCACTAATATTTTAGTTTCTTTTAGGACATCTGAACTCCACAATAAGTAATATTTTACTTCATAAACATTACCAGTATTCCTTGAAATGAAGAACACAGAACATGAATTCTAAAAACAGACTGCCTATGTCTAAATCCTGGTTTAGCTAGCCATGTGACTTTAGGGAAGTTATTCAAGTTTCCTTTCCCTCAGCAATTTCACTTTTGACATGAGTATCTAACTCCTAAGTTGTTTTTTTTCAAAATATTTTTAGTTGTAGATGGACATAATACCTTTATTTTTTATTTAGCTTTTTAAAAATTTTTATTTATTTATTCTAATTTGTTATATATGACAGAAGAATACATTTCAATTCATAGTACACACATAGTGCACAAGTTTTCAGGTCTCTGGTTGTACAAAAACTAGAGTCACACCATCTGTGTCTTCATACATACACTTAGGATAATGATGTCCATCTCATTCCACCATCTTTCCTACCCCCATACCCCTCCCCACTTCCTCCCCTTTGCCTTATCTAAAGTTTCTCCATTTCTCCCATGCTCCCCCCACCCCCATTATGAATCAGCATTCACATATCAGAGAAAACATTTGGCATTTTGTTGTTTGGGGATTGGCTTACTTCACTTAGCATAATATTCCCCAACTCCATTAATTAACCTGCAAATACCATGATTTTATTCTCTTTTAATGCTGAGTAATATTTCATATTTTCTTTATCTACTGAAAGGTTTCTAGGTTGGTTCCACAATTTAGCTATTGTGAATTGTGCTGCTATAAACATTGATGTGGCTGTGTCACTGTAGCATGCTGTTTTTAAGTCCTTTGGGTATAAACTGAGGAGTGGGATAGCTGGGTCAAATGGTGGTTCTATTCCAAGTTTTCCAAGGAATCTCCATATTGCTTTCCTTATTGGTTGTACCAATTTGCAGTCCCACCAGCAGTGTATGAGTGTTCCTTTTCCCCCACATCCTTGCCAACACATATTTTTGTTTGTATTCTCAATACCTGCCATTCTGACTGGAGTGAGATGAAATCTTAGTTTTGATTTGCATTTCTTTAATTGGTAGAGATGTTGAACATTTTTTCATATATTTGTTAATTGATTATATATCATCTTCTGAGAAGTGTCTGTTCAGTTCCTTGGCCCATTTATTGATTGGGTTATTTTTTGTGTGTGTGTGTATTTGTGTGTGTGTTAAGATTTTTTAGTTCTTTGTATATCTTAGAGATTAGTAGGGGTGGGGATATAGCTCAGTTGGTAGAGTGCTTACTTAGCAGGCTGAATGTTTAACCCTACCAAAAGAAGAAGAAGAGAAGAAGAAGAAGAAGAAGAAGAAGAAGAAGAAGAAGAAGAAGAAGAAGAAGAAGAAGAAGAAGAAGAAGAAGAAGAACCACCACCACCAATTTTTGATGCATTTTGTGTTTTTAACATTGCTTTAAAGTAGTTATCTAGTAAAATAAAAATTTTTCTAGACCTTCTGATATTTATTTTCTCTTTCAGTGTTGCTTTTATTTGGATTAAAATAGCTCTGTGGTAGAGCACTTGCCTATCATGCAAGAGGCCTTGGATTTGAAAGCATCACAAAAAGAAAAAAAAAATGGTGTTAGGAATGGCCCTAGAGTCAGTAGAAACTTTAATGCTTAATGCTTTTTAAAATGCTAACTCAGCCCTGTGTGAGGTAGTAGAAATCTTTTTTGTAATATTTTTATTGTAACTTGGTGTAACAAATAATCAATTTGATCATGCAGTTCCAATGCAGACAAAAGGCATGTTAAACCACCAAACACCTTAAAATGTAGTTAACTAAAACTTGAATTGTAACTAAAGTGTTTGAGAACTCCTAAGTTCCATGTAAGTGTTGTGACTAAGATTTTATTACCTTCTTTTTTTTTTCCTTTCAATTGAATAATTTATCCAAAGAAGAAGCAAAACTGATTATGTGCTTCAGTCAAGCACCCTCCCAGTTGAAATGGGCACAGGCCTTGGCCCTCATGTAGTCTTCATTGCTCTGAGGCATGGCTGACCAATAGTAAGTATTATTCCAGAAAGGACTAGAAAGTTGTTTGCTGCCATTGCACCTTTACCAGCATCTCATTTGTAATTCTTCCTCCCCCTTGTTTTAGTCTGTTTGAGCTGCTATAGCAAATACCAGAAACTGGGTGGTTTATACAATAGAATTTATTTCTCACAGTTATAAAGGATAGTAGTACAAGTTAAGAATATCAATATGGTCAGGATCTGGTGAAGGCCCTCTTCCTGTTTGCAAGATGCTTTTTCTTTTTTTCTTTTGTTTTTAGACAGAGTCTTACTATGTTGCCCAGACTGCTAGAACCCCTGGGCTCAAGTGATCCTCCCACCTCAGCCTCTTGAGTAGCTGGACTACAGGAGTCTGCTACCATGTCTGGCTCTTGCCAACTTTTTTTTGTTTTCTCACATGGTAGGAAGGGTAAGAAACCTCTTTGGGGTCTTTTTTTCTAAGGACACTGATCCCATTCATGAAGGCTCCATCCTCATGATCTAATTACTTCCCAAAGACTTCACCTCCTAGTACCATCATATTGAGGATTAGATTTCAACATATTATGAAAAGTTGGGGGAGGGGCACAAATGTTCTATCCATAATACCTTTTTCTTCAATTAGAAAATGGACAGCAGTTGTTTCTGAACTTATAGGACTCCTCGTAGGATATCAGATAATAGTTGAGGGAAATCCTCCCCAAATACAGATACCAATATACAAATTGTACCCTGAAAATATCCACTAAGAGTAGAGTAAGAGGCAGTTTATATTCTCAGGGTCTAACAGCTGTCAACCCATGGGATGGAATATAGCGAGTTCAAGGTGTGAAGTATGAAATCCTAGCAGATGATTATCAGTTAAGGAGAAAAAAAACCCTCAGGTATCAGAGGCAGGAGGATCACAAATTTGAGGTCAGCCCAGGCAAGTTAGTGAGAGCCTGAATCAAAACAAAACAAAACAAAACAAAAAGATCTGTGAATGTATTTCTTTGGGAAAGAAATTGCCTCGCACACGTGAGGCCCTGGGTTCAACCCACAGAAACATACACACACACCTCAGAGGAAAAATGGATTTAGTTGATTTAAGAAACTAAGATCTTGGGGCTGGGTTTGTGGCTCAGTAGGTAGAGTGCTGGCCTAGCGTGTATGAGGCACTGGGTTCAATTTTCAGTACCACATATAAATAAATAAGGGTCTATCAATAACTAATAAAATACTTTTTAAAAAAAAATAAGGTTTTTTTTGTTTGTTTGTTTTTAATGGTTTTGGTGCTAGGGATTGATCCCAGGGCCTACATGTGTGCTTAAGCCTATGTTTAACCACTAAGCTACACTGCCAATCCTAACATTAAGATCTTGTTCTGCATTCACTTATTCATTCTTATTCACTAGTTCATTTATTCAGCAATATTTAAGCATTTATATAATAGTCCTCATGGTACTCTCTGGGCATACACAGATCATACAGTTTAATGGACTCCATCATTCCAATCTCTGTTTATTTGCACTTCCTCCCAGCCTGACCCCAAACGAAAGATTGAACTCAGGGACTCTCTACCTCTGAGCTACATCCTCAGCCCTTCTTTCATTTTATTTTGAAGCAAGGACTTGCAAAGTTGCCCATACTGTTCTTGAAATTGCTTCTTGACTCGGCTTCCTGAGTAGCTGGGATTATAGGTGTGCACCATGGCACCCAGTTTACTCTTGCCTTCTTGTTTCACTATTCAGCATTTATTTGTGTCTCGTTCCTTTTAAAAGTTCTCTTTTTTCTTTACTGTCCTTGAAGACACATCAAATTTGATTTTTCACAGTCCCCAATCTAATTCTAAATGATCTACAGTATGTATTTATTGCTTTGGGTGAATTTTTTTAAATCTCAAAACTAGGCAATTGAGGGTGAAAAATTTAGCCAATTCTTCCAAAGAAAAACAGCCTCCTAAAACAAGTACATGTATAAAGACATGAATTGGCGTGAACATACTTTTTACAAAGATATGAAAAATTGTGCTCTATGTATATAAGAAGAATTATAATTCATTCCGCTATTGTGTATTTAAAAAAATAAAATAAATTAAAAAAGAGATATTTATATAAAAATTAATTAATTAATTAATAAAATAAAGAGAGTCTGAACATTCAGGTAATACTCTTCCAAATAATATCTCCAGAGGAATAGTTTAAATGTAAAGCAAATTCAAGGTTCTCTGATTTCTTGATTTATCATTAGATGATGTTATCAAATATGCATATTTTATGGCGTTTCAGTAGTACAAAGCACATTTCATCTCTGAGACAAATTAGTGAGAGATTTTTTCCCTTATAATTTTATTTTGCAAAAAAATTGTAATATTTCCCTTTATCAAATAAAAATTTGAAGATATATTTAAAAAAGAAAAAGAAAAATAGCTTCCTAAGATGCCATAATCCCCCAAACCTGTGAATATGTGTCTTTACATGGCAAAAGCTTTGTAGATATGGCTAAGTTAAAGGTTTTGAGATGAGGATATTTCCTGCGTTACTTGGGTGGACCCAATGCAATCACAAGGATCCTTATAAAATGGAGGCAAGAGAGTCAGACTAGGTGAGACAGAAATTTGGAAATGCTACACTGCAGGGTTTGAAGGTAGAAGAAGGAGCATGAGCCAAGGAATGTAGGAGGCCTCTAGAAGCTCTACAAAAAAAAACAAGGAGAGGAGCAGGAAAGCTGGATGTGGTGGTACAGGCCGTTAATCCCAGCAATTTGGGAGGCGGAGGCAGGAGGATTCAAGTTCAAGGCCAGCACTCAGCAACTTAGTGAGAGACCCCACGTCAAAATACAAAGGGGATGTAGCTCAGTGGTCAAGTGTCCCTGAGTTCAGTCCCTAGTACCCCAAAAAAGAAAAAGAAAAAATCAAGGAGAGATTCTCCTCTAAAGACTCTTCAAGGAATACAATCTATTGACCCATTTTGTTTTTCTGAAGTCCAGACTGTAAGATAATAAGTTTGTGTTGTTTTAAGTTAAAAAAAAAAAAAAGCCAATTCTTTCATGTAGTGCCTACAGACATTAAACATATACTAAATCAAGCAGTTCAAAATCTCTAGGCAGTACTGGCTACTGGACTCCCTAAGGACATTCTGAATAGGACGGAACCTGCTGTGCAAGTCCTGGGTCTCCAGTGCCTTCCAAGAGCCAGCATGGGCCTCTCGTGGGAGGACTATGGGAGTGCTGACTTGTAGGCTGAAGAGGGAAGGGAAGAAAAAAGCCACAGTTGATATCCAAAGTGCTTTTGTTCAGGGTTCACCCCTTTAAATCTTTGCTTTCCCCTGTTTCATTTTTACTGCTAAGAAGGGAGTATAGGTCTCCTGACCTCCCTTAGGGGCAGGAGGAGAGAAGTGGCACCCAAGAACACTTCTTTGCCAAGCTGCTTCTCTCATGCCCAGCTTTATATAGCAATACTCATCCCTGTGTGCTTGAGGAGAAATCCAGGGGTTTTATTTATTTAGGTACCAGGGATTGAACTCAAGGGGACTCAACCACAGAGCCACATTCCCCAGCCCTATTTTGTATTTTATTTAGAGACAGGGTTTCACTAAGTTGCTTAGTGCCTCACTTTGCTGAGTCTGGCCTTGAACTCATGATCCTCCTGCCTCAGCCTCCCGAACTGCTCTGCCCAGTTTATTTATTCTTTTTTTTAATATTTATTTTTTAGTTATAGGTGGACATAATATCTTTATTTTATTTGTATGTGGTGCTGGGAATCAAACCCAGTGCCTCCCGCATGGTAGGTGAGTACTCTACCTATGAGCCACAGCCCCAAGCCTTATTTATTCTTAAGGTACTCTTGAGTGAGGTTTCAGCTGACTGCTCACAATGTTGTCAGTTCCATTTGAAAAGGAGCTTTACTTCATTAAAACATGGTGATAGAAACATCATATTTTAATAGAAAAAAAAACTAAAAATGGGGGCATTAAATAGGTTGCTCCCCAGCATGTGAGTGAGAACAAAGATAGATTAGAAAGAGCCTGAAGCTGGGCATGGCAAAAGGGAGGCACTAAGCAACTCAGTGAGACCCTGTCTCTAAATAAAATACAGAATAGGGCTGGGGATGTGGCTCAGTGGTCGTATGCTCCTGAGTTCAACCCTAAGTACAAAAAAAGGAAAAGAAAAAGAAAAAGAAAGAAAAAATAAAGGAAAAGAAAGAAAGAGCCTGGAAATCCCACAGATTCCCCATCTAGAGTGACCTAGCACACACTCTGGGGCTTTGATTTACTGTGGCTCCAGGAAGAGCAGCATCACATCCCCAGGGAGTTAGGTGCCTGGGGAACTCAAGGCCCCTCCAGACCTAAGAAACCAGTCTGCAGTTTAGGAAGAGGTCCAGGTGATTCTTCTTCACAATAAAGTTTGAGGAGATCCTATCTGGGAAGATTTTAATCACAAAAGAAGGGTGTAGCATTTGAGGAAACCTATCCAGCTGCCTCTCTCTCTCTCTCTTTTTGGCCCTGTTTTAGGTCATTCCTGTGGAATATAAAGGATTGTTTTAGGTTGAGCTCAGCAATAATTTCAGATCAATGTTCAGGTGTCTAGAAGCTTCCCAGCTAGAAAGGAAGAATTATACTGTAACATTTCATCAAAAAAAAAAAATAGATATTGTTTGTTCTATTGGATAGATAAGGAAAGTGGGGTTCAATGAAGTCAAATAGTGTCTAAGGTCACCTTGCCAATCAATGACATAGCAGAGATTCAAGCCTGAGTCCCGTAAATCCAAAGCTTGTGCTTTCTCATGTGCATGATGCTTTTGTGGCTGATACTTGTTAGCGGTTTTAAATTGCACTCTACCAATCCTTCTCTTCATATATATATATAAATATTTTTTTTCAGGATACATTTATACAACAGCCCACATTAGTGCTGTTTCATAAGGTTTAAGTTTAGTTATTGGCAACTGCCAACCATCCCATCCCCCTTTGAGCAATTTTCAACGCTAGGTTCTGTAACTGCCATGGGGAAAGGGAAGGAAACAGAAAGGCGGAGTGAAGGAGTGACAAGCTGAGTTCCACTCCGGAAATGACCCTGAGGGGAGTCTGGGCTGTGCCAGAAAGAGGAGGAAGATAAAAGAGGACTCAAACCCAGAGAAAGAGAACTGTGTAAACAGAGGGTTCTTTCACCTTTGGCAGTTCTGCCTCTGTCACCTCATTCTCATGAACTTCCCACACTCCACACAGAAGGGAGGAGACTCAGAGTGTGGACAGTGACAATGTCAATGCCACTGCGTGAAAGGATGTGGGGCAGTGCTCTGAACATGGCCACAGCTGCAACTTTATGACAGGCCATATACTGTACTGCTGTGGAATGTGGATTTTTCCCTTGCAGCAACTTGGGGGAAAGAGAGAAGTGGGGAGGCTGGCAGAGGAGACGGTAAGGATGGGGCAAACAGGAGCCGAAAGTTACAAACGGCAAACCCAAACCTAAACCAAAGAGCCTATGGAGACTTCTATTATTTTGTAATAGAATTCTAATCCTGAACTAACTTTTGCAGTAGATTAACCTTTTTTTATATTTCAAAAGAAAAACAAAGTCGGCTGTTAGTTTGAGCTCTACAGTATTTATTTCCTCCCAATTTTCTTTTTTTAAAAATTAGAAACCACAGAAAAATTGAAACAATATTTCAATGAAAACCTGAGCAATTAATTCAGTTTTGCTTTTCTCTCTCTCCTGTTTTGTTTCTTATTGAACTATTTTCACACCAGTTTACTCATAAATATAAACATACATTTTTAAAATTTGTCCTAATTAGTTTTACATGATAGTAAAATGCATTTTGACACATCAGACATAAATGGAGTATAACTTCTAATTCTTCTGGTTGTATATGATGTGGAATTACACTGGTGGTGTAATTATATATGCACATAGGGTCATAATGTCAATTCATTCTATTATCCTTCTTAATCCCATGCTCCTGCCTTTGTTATCCTCTGTCTAATCCAAAGTGCCTCTATTCTCCCCCAACCCCCCCCCACACTTATTGTGAATTAGCATCTGCTTATTGGCCTTTGTTCCTTGAGGTGGCTTATTTTGCTTAGAAAGATATTCTACAGCTCCATCCATTTACTGGCAAACACCACAATCTCATTCTTCAACAGATAAGTGGATATAGAAAATGTGGCATATATAAACATACATTTCTAAGAATACTCATTCTATCTGTAACAATATCATTATCATGTCTAAAAAAGAAAACATTGATCTATCATTTAATATAGAGATCATATTCAAAATTTCTTAATTTTTCTATATATATTGTCCTTAGCTCTGTGTGTGTGTGTGTGTGTGTGTGTGTTGTATAAAGGGTTGGGGGGGTAATGTTTTTTTTGATCTAGGACCCAAATAAGCTTCATGAATTTGGTTTGATTGTAAATCTCTTAAATTTCTTTTAATCTGGGCATTTTCCCTTGCTTTTCCCTCTTTATTTCTTCCCACATTTTCTTTTAAGGGCTTAGGGCAGTTATCTTGTAGAATATATCAGTCTAGATTTTACTGATTTTTTTTCCCTTCATAATTTGTTTCAGATTTATATGTAGTTAAAACTGAAGTCATTAAACATAATTTTAAAAAAGAGTTACTACCACAAACAAAACTTTTTGGAGTTAAATCTTGCATTATGAGCTTTTCACTAGACTAGGTGAAATTATCTAGAACTAAGGTAGTCAAATGACTCTTTGCTTGGGCCAAATCTGACCCACCTAATTTTGTAAATGATGTTTATTGGAACTCAGCCAGTCCATTCATTTACATATTTTCTATGGCAGCTTTTTGTATCTTGCCATGAAGACAGATTTTTGAGTAGATGTGACAGAAACTGTGTGGTTTGCAAAACCTAAAATATTTACTATGTGGCCTGTAAAAAGGCAAGATTACAACAAGTTTTATTTAAAGATCTAATTGGTTTTTATTTGCAATTCTAGAATCTGGCAATATCACATTCTACAAATTAGAATGAATGTTCCAACAAAAGGAACAGAGGAGTTTGGCTTTACAGACTGAAAAGAATTGAAGAAAGAAAGCAGAAAGACAGACAAAATGTGAACAGGTCATTTCCAAGTTTCTGTCCTCATAAAGGTTAAAGCACAGGGACTGCCTTATCATCCTGGCTAAAAAGGGCCTAATGGGGGATTTGACTACCTCACCTATTTTCTCCTCCTTTCTCGGAAGGTCAGATAAACCTTAGTTTGTGCTTGGTGGCATGGAACTTCAGCATGAGTGACTCCATTTTGGTTTGATTTGTTGGGCTGAGTGCAGAAGCTTAGTCCAAACCAACAAGCTGCTATAATTTTATTTAACAAGCCTTTTATAGAATGTTTGCTGATCCATGATCCAGAGCAAAAGATAAAAATTACTTTCTCCTTTGACTATCAAGGCATAGTTCAAATACTATCAAATAAATCATATAGCTCCTCTTGATGCTTTTAATAGTTGGAAAGTAGGGAGAACTACATTTATCAAGATCAATTTTTCCCTTTAACAACTTATTTAATGGCCTTCCCTTGCCTGCTTGGATTTAACCCAAGCTCTTTGGCACAAAATTCAAGGGAAGACCCCCTCATAATCTGACACTAGGCCCAATTTCCTGTGTCCTATGATATTTGTTCCCCTGCATTCTAGTTTAATGGTCCAAAAGAATCTAAAACCAAACAACAAAAACTCAAGGGGAATGTTTAAAATGCAAATTGTCAAACCCTGTCCCCAGAGACTTGAATTAAGTAAATCTGGGGTGCTCAGCATATAATCCTAGGTACTCAATGGACAAAGGCAGAAGCACAAGTTCAAGGCTAAGCTGAGCATCTTTTCAAGACCCTGTTTTTTTAAAAAAGGTGAGAGTTGTAGCTCAGTGGTAGAGCACTTGCCTAGCATGTGTGAAGTCTATGTGTGAAGTCAATACGCAGTACTGGGGAGAAAAAAAAAGTCTGGGCGGAGTTGCAGTAATTTGCAATTTTCACAAGTTTTTGCCTTTAACCTCTGCATGTCTTCACTGCTCATTTCTATAAGCTTGAACTCCTCCTTCCTCTTCATTCAGGGGTCTGGACAAATGTCACTTGGTGATACTGTTTTAATGTGTTTCCTCTAGGCTTTTGCCTCACACTCATAAGACATTCACTTTAGCTTGATCTACTAGAAATGTGTACAAAGTTATTATCATATACATCATTACATTATTGCAGTTTATTGCCTGCCAGCACCATGGAGTCTAATGAATTCCTTGAGGTCAAGAAGGGTCCCAGCTGTCCTTGCACCCAAGGCATAGTAACTTGTACATAATTAACTTGGGATGAATGTTGAAATGTACTCTTGAATAAATAAAATCATTATTTGAAATGGGTTTTATTTGAAATATATTTTATTTAAAGCAATTCATATAAATGTTATTGTATTATACATATTGCTAATTTAATTAGATGCTTTCTCTTTTACATTTGTTATATAAAATGTATTTATTCCTGAAAAGGATTTGGGGTTAAAAGACACCATTAAGAGAGTAAAAAGGGGTGCCATGGATTGAGAATTTATTCTCAATTACATACATCTGCCAAAGGATTCATTACAGATATCTGTTAAGAACTCCTACCATTCAATAAGAAAAAGACAAACCCACCTCATTGAAACCACAAGCAAAAGATTTAAACAGGATCTTCACCAAAGATCTAAATGGCCAACAAGGATATTAAAAGGTACGCAACATCCTTAGTCATCAGGGAAATGCAAATTAAAACTACAATGAGATACCACTACACATCCAGAATGACAGAATTGGCAAGGATGAGGAGCAACTGGAACACATTGGAAGTGGGAGTGTGAATTGGCAGAACCATTTTAGAAAAGTGTTTGGCAAGGTCTATGAATTCTAAATGCACACCTACTCTCTGGCCTAGCAATCTCATTCTTAGGTTATATGAGGAAGAAATGAGAGCATTTTCTTTAAAAGTTGTGAAAAGGAATATCAATAGCAGAATTATTCATAATAACCAAAAGCTGGACAATCTCAAAGTCCATCAACAGAAGAATGAATAAATAATTTTAGAATATTCATTCAAGGGAATACTATACCAAAATAAAAAAATGCATTTCTAATATATTCAACAATATGGAATAATCTCACAGACATAATATTGAGTAAAAGGAACATACCATTTATATGAGATTCAAGCACAGGTAAAACTGATCTGATGGTAGGAGTCAGGATAACAGTTATCTTTTGGGAAGTTTTGACTAGGAAGGGACTAAAAGGAACCTTTGGGGATGTTGGAAATATATTTTTATCTTAGTGATGATTTCTCAGTGGATGCATATGTAAAAACTCATTAAGTATACTCCTACTGGTGAACCATGTACTTTATTAAAAATATATTAATTTTCAATGAAAAAGTTAAGAAAAAATTCAGGCCAAACTTAGATCACATCTCTGTTTTGCCATTTTCAGGTTATGGATGCCATAGCCCCAGGACTTGGTTAATTGCTTGAAATTTCTACTCTTTCCCAGGGACTGTTCATCTGTGAACAGGGATTATAATAATGCTTTCTTCATTGGGTTGTTGTAAAGTGAACATGGAACAAAGAACCTGGGACATAGAAAGTGATATGCAACTATTAGTTATTATTATGACCCATTCATGATAAAATTTACACAGTAATGTAAAATCTGCCTCGCTGATAGTATGTTTGCAAACTACAATAGCCAACTTTTACCCTTATGGCCAACTTTTTAAAAACATGATTTTTCTGCATAACTTGTCTTTTTCTTTAAAAATGTGTATATTAAAAATATCAGAGCTGAGTATAGGGATGCACACCTGAAATCCTAGCTATTCAGGAGGCTGAGGCAAGAGGATCACAAGATCAAGGCCAACCTAAGCAATTTACAAGATGCTGTCTCAAAACAAAACTAAAAAGGTGTGGGGATGTAACTCAATGGTATAACACTTGTTTTGCATACATGAGAACCTGGGTTTGATCCCCAGCACTGCAGTGCTGGGGATAGGGATCAAATGGAAAAAAATAAATATTACCTACAGTCCATTAATTTCTTATTTAATAATATTTTCAAAAATATCAAATGCAACAAAATAAACAAATTTTAGCACTTGTTTACATTTCATGAAATAATAAGCGTCCCTCACTTTTTCCTTTAATCTTCAGAGGTAACTACCAACAAGAAATTAACCTGTGCCTGAATTTAATTTTCAGGAAAGAAATATTCTACTCTGTGTATGTATTGTTGGTCTGAAGACGATTGGCAGTAGGCAATCAGTACACATAAGCCAAGAGCAAATCGAGAACAGTTCTCTGATGGAGAAGATGCCCTGGAGTCTTCTCTTCCTGACGGAGTCACAAGTTGCTTCTTTGTCCCTTGCCTAAACCGGCCTCTCTCCATCACTCCTGCCAGCACCAAGACACTTGGTAAAATAAGTACTAGGAGGTGCACAACCACAGACTCACAGCTGAGGCTTTCTTTTCTCAAATAAACATAGTCTGAACAATGAGACACTGTGTGAGGGGACAGGGAGTAGTGGGAGGGGTGGTTAGTTACATTCTCTTTTCTGGCTAGTTACTAGATTTATAAAGCTCCCCCCTCCTCCTTGCTTTCTTCTTCTTCTTTTCTTGAACAGCTCCCCAGTGACTTTTGATGCTCCCTCCAGCATGACTTTACACAGAGGGTGCAATGAGCCCCTAGGGTGAGGAAACTTGCCCAATGCCTTATTCTGCTGCTGGGGTTGGGTAGAGTTGGAGGCTTTCTGGAGCCTGCAAGGCCCTTTTACCTTAAATCAAGGGTGCAGTTTTACTCTTTAAGAATTATTATTTGCAGTTCTGAGGGTTGAACTCCAGGCCTCATGCATTCTCAGTGACAAATATCCTACTACTCTACCACTGAGCTACCTCCCTGGCCGGCTTTTTATTTTTATTTATTTGGTTTTTATTATGTGCATTATAATTTTACATGAGAGTTGGATTCATTATGCCATTTTTATACATGCACATAATTTTATCATCTCACTCCCCAATACTGTTCCTTTGTCTCTCTTCCCCTTCCCTTCCTTGAGCTCCACTGATCTACCTTCTTCTATAAATATGATTACTATTTTAATTAGGGCATTGTAATTATATATAAACGGGATTTATTGTGGTGTATTCATACATGGACACAGCATTGTATGGTACGTTTTGTTCCCTGGTACTTCTCCATGCCCTCCCCTATTTCCTCCCTCTGGACCCCTTCCTTTATTCTGTTGGTTTCCCATCTATTTTTGTGACATTCCCCTTTTTTAATTCTTTGGTTTTTTTTTTTCCTTCTCTCTCTAATTTTCACATATGAAAGAAAATATTTGATCCTTGCCCAGATCCTTTTTAAAACACATTTTATCTTGAGACAGGGTCTGGCTAACTTGCTCAGGATGGACTTAAACTTGTCTTCTTCCTGACTTCTCCACATGCAGAGTAGCAAGGATTACAGGTGTGTACCACCTCAGCTGGTGAGAATTATTTGACTTTTTTTGGCCAAGCTAGGATTAAACCCAGAGCCTTGCATATGTTAGGCAAGTGCTCTCTGACAGCTAAACCCCCAACCCCAGGTTGTATTCTTAGCTCTTGCATTACTAACCTATTCCTAAGAGCATTAATCCAGCCCTGTGAGAATGACATTGATCCTCTTAACAACCTATTACCTCTTAAAGACCCCACACCTCTGGATACTGCCATACTGGGAACCAAGCCTCAATGTAAGCTTTGCTGGGGGACAAATCATATTCAAACCATAGCACATATATTCTTAAATTTTAAAATGTGCAATAGAATTTTTTGATTCTTATTTACTGTATTTTCTCCCCACCTTTGTTCATTTTCATTTTTGCTCTTTTCAAGATATTCATATTATTACTGTCTTTTCCCCTACTCATTTTTTTTTTTTTTTTGGTACTGGGGATTGAACCCAGGGGCACTAAACCACTGAGCTACATTCCCAGCCCTTTTTTATATTTTTATTTTGAGAGAAGTTCCCACCAAGTTGTTGAGCCTGTTCTTGAACTTTTAATCCTTTTGCCTCAGCCTCCTGAATTGCTGGGATTACAGGCCTGCACCACTGTGTCCAGCTCAAATATCCTTATTGATTTAATTCATTAATTCATTTAACAAATATTTTCTTGTGCATTTACTATTACCAGGCACTACTTTCGTTTTGGGCATATATTAGTGCACAAGACCAGGTTCCTTGCCTCATGTTCTTATATTCTAATTGAAAACAGAAGATAAGCAAATATGTAAATACGTACATAAAATTGGGTGGTGCAGTAATAAATATGAAGAAGATATGTCCATAGTTATTTTAGATACTTGGGTCTGGTGAGACCTTTCTAAGGAGGTCACATTGCCTCCTATGCTTAGACTTTCTTCTCAAGTCTTTCAAGGCAATCCTCTGTGTAGCTCTCATTGCGTACCACCCTTCTGACCTGTACCTTATCTCAACACATTCTTCATTTCCCCACTTTCATCACTGTCCCTCTTTCCTCTGCTTGCCCTCACCTCTGCACTTCCTCCTGATGGTCACATATTCTCTCCCTAATCATTTCCAGGAATTTCTTTAAATGGCTTAACCTCATGATAAAGAATTTGCATAAGAGTACTTAACACATACTTTTAACAGCATTCATACACTTCAGAAATTGCTATTTTTGAAATACTTCTAGTATAAATCATGTTTTAAAAACTTTTGGTTTGATACACTACTGTATGTGGGGGATAAAAGGTTCTGAGGCAGGTGCCTCTCCCAGTGCTTCCCTTTCTTTAGCCCTCTGAAGGCTGCTTACATGATTAAAAATATCAATTCAGTAGAGTTTTTCCTTAACATATAACCATTGTGGTGACCATTCAGTACCCACTCTTTGTTGAGTAGCATATGTTGAAATCTGGAGTGGAAATGACTTTAAAAAACCACATCCAAAAAAAAAAAAAAAAACCCACATGCGTTTTTGGTGTGACTCATATTTTGAATGAAGCCCAGACCACCTGTTGTTTATTCCCTACCATTTGGAACTCTACCTTCATTTCTGGGTTTCTTCCAGAGGACACAGAACAGGGATTTGCACATAGTCTTCCGTTAAATAACTAAATCCAACTATGGAGTGCATCCTGTGACTTACACTCAACTATACACAGAGGCTCAATTTCCAAGACCAGGCCCTTAGGACCATGTATCATATATAACATGTGCCAGTGTTCACCTAGTACAGTACCTGGAGGCTAATTACTATTGAATGCATGAATGAATAGGAAGGGAAGGGTCATGTCTACTAATTAAATACTCATGGACTCTTCAGAAAATTCAATTCTGTCACACACGTAATTTGGAAACTGTCTATGTCAGCTTTTTTTTTTTTTTTTTCCTCCAGTGCTGGGATTGAAACCAGTGCCTCGCACATGCTAGACAAACACCCAACCACAGAGCTACTTCCCAGCTCCTATGTCAGCTTTTCATAATATGAACTAGTTTTTATTAGAACAGTAAACATGGAACTGCATTATCTACACCAATTCAATGGCCTACAAAAAGAGTATTCACACTCTAATTAAGAACAAAGCACCCAATTACATCAGATTGAATTTCAGAATCACCTCTTTGTTTTTGTTTCATCCTGTAATGCTGAACAAGGCATCAGAGGGACTGGGTCAGGCAAAGGAGCTACTCAAGGATATAATTAATGGATTGTGTCTTGTAACTGCTTTTTAAGGTTGTGCAGGTTAAGCCAGAAGGATGGTAACATTGCGGTGGTTAAGGAGCTTAGCTGTCAGTTTTACAGGCTCTGAGATTTCATGCTGTCCATTTGCCAAGTATCAGGCTCTGTCTGCTTCACAGCTTCTCTCCTGGTCCCTGACTTCTGACTCCGCTTCAGGTTTAGCCCCACCCAGACTCCATGCCCATCCAGAGTCATCATTTGGAAACTTGTTAAGAAATGCACAATCCTATCCCAAACCTTCTAAATCAGAAACCACATTTTAATAAAATCCTATATCTGTATATTAAAAATAGACCAGCACAATTTTGTTTTTCTTTTGCATTGCTGGAGGTTGAACCCCAGGCCTTCTACGTGCTAGGTGAATATTCTACAGACAAGCATATTTCAAGGGGCTCTGGTCCAGCACTGAAGAGCGTGGTTATTAAACTTCAGTGAGCCCCCAATTCATTGGCTAGTGTATAAAAATGAAAATTCCTAGTCCCTGAAGGATATGGAAAAGAGGCCCCAGGGAACTTCCCTTATCTACAACTCTTTTCCTATCCGCCCTCCCTGTCATATGTGAGAGGAGATGTCTGTGGTAAATTGGAGCTTTTGTCATTGCTGCAGGATAAAATAGAAGCCCAGGCCTCAGCTGGAGGGAAAGCAGAAGGGAAATGGGGAGAGCACAGAAGGGACATGCACCTGGCCTGCACCTATAGCTGAACTGGCCTTTCGTTCCCAGTACTGAGCCCCCATGATCTTTATCCACAGCCTTTGAAGGACATGGAAAATAACAACCCCCATGGAGAAAGGGAGAATAATGGGCTCAGAATTTGTTGCAATTTTCCTTATCTACAACCATGCCGCTGACTGCCCAAGGTCTCCCTCCAACTGTAACCAACACATTTCCTGCTAGGACTCAGGCCCTCTAAACCCTATAAAACTCAGGCCTTTATTGTAGCCAGTTGCCATATTCCCTCTAAAATGTACCTCTCTGTCATTTAATAAAGCATCACTGGTCTGTTGAGGTCTGTCTCCATTTTCTGTTTTTTTTTTTTTTTTTTTTGTATTCTCTTTCATATCCTTTCAGTCCCACTACAGAGTTTTTGATCCAGGGCATGTTTGGATGCTCCCTTTTCTTGGATATGTAGCGCTAGTCTGGTTCTGAGCTATGGCTCAATCTGGACAATTGGGTTTCTACATAAATTTGTGTCTTTATCCCAGGTTTATTAACCATATTATTGTGTTTCTTCACCTGCTTTAAAAGCCTCTTTTCAGTGTTGGATTTCAGAATTTCTATGCAGAAAGGGACAGCAGCCTAGTTTGAAGAAGGAGTGTTGAAATTATTTTTGTTTAATACTTTATAAGATTGAAGAAACACAAGTTGTGCATATCAAGAACTGAAGGGCTGGGGTTGTAGCCAGTGGTAGAGCACTTGCCCAGCACATGTGAGGCACTGGGTTCAATCCTCAGCACCACATAAAAATAAATAAATAAAATAAAGGTATTGTGTCCATCTACAACTTTATAAAAAAGAAAAGAAAGAAAGAGAGGAAGGAAGGAAGGAAGGAAGGAAGAAACTGGAGATGAAGTTAACGATGATTATTGGGGACACAATTACTATCTACTTTATTCTCTCCAGGCTCTTCCTGGGCTCTTCTCCTAAAAGATTTGCAATTAGAGTCCTTCCATCACAAGCATCAGAACCAGTCTCTGCCTAACTCAGCACAGGAATTTACTAGGAAAATACCAGGTGGCTCACAGAATCAACAAGAAACTTACAAAGCACGGTACACAAATGGTTAGAAAGTAGGGCAGAGGTAGAAGTCTGGGTAGCAGAAATTTCTCAATAGTTTTATCTCAGAGCCACCCCTGGAATGAAGGAAATCCAATGATATCTTTTGCTATTCTTCTGAAGATACAAATCCTAGGAACATTTGGCCTGACTTGCAGGCAGAGAGCTATTCACCCTTGAGTAACAGTCTTCACAGATTCTATCTAATGGAGTAGATAATTTCTTATGGAAATGGTCATGCTGGAATAGATGCCTAGGAACCTAAAAAGCAGTCAATGAGAGGGTGCAAGCCTGTAATCCCAGCAATTCAGGAAACTGAGGCAGGAGGACCACAAGTTAGAGGCCTGGGAAAGTTAGTGAGATATTGTCTCTAAATAAAATATAAAAGGGCTCACATTGTAACTCAATGGAAGAGAACTTACCTGGCATGCACAAGGCCCTGGGTTCAACCCCAGTACTGGGGTGAAACAAAGCAATCAAAGTCCATCACGTCTCTTGGGTGGGTGGAGTCTTGCTATTTGACAGTGCATTTCTGGGGCTTCTTAGATTTCACTAGAAGTCAGTTTCATAAGATCTTTTTTTTGGGGGGGGGGGTTCATTTTAGTCCCTGCTATGTCCCATGTACAAGGAACAGTACCTGGTAGATTCTCCATTAATATTTTTTGAATGAAGAATGACTAGAGAGGCTGTATGGTATGATGGTTTAGATGTAGCCTTTGGAGTCAAAACCCAACTCTATTACTTCTGAGTCATGTTAACCTTGGAGTGGTACTTAATTTCTCTATACTTCTACACTTCAGTTTCCTTATAGCTGAAGTGTCATTGGAAAGAAAGAAATGTAATTAAGATGTGCTTGGAACACTGCCTATTCTGTTGGTTATTGTTTCATCTATTACTATGTAACAACTCAAAACTTAGTGTTTGCTCATGATTCTACAGTTTAGGAAGTTCTCAGTGAGGACAACTGTTCTCTGTGATGTCTGCTTATGTTGGGATGTCCATGATAGTTTCTTGGCTCCCACGTCTGACACCTTAGTAAAGATGGCTCAGATGGTTAGGAGTTAGCTGGAAGAGATTGCCTGGAGTTGTACATCTGGAATCCTGTTTTTTTTCTCTGAGCTGTTTCTCACTTCTCATATAGCCTTTGAACTGCTCCCTTTTCATGTGGTGTCTTCTAAAATCTCCTATGTATCTCTGAGCTGCCATATACCATATGTCATTACCCTCCTTCCAACAGAGGAAACTTCCAGGTCTTCTTAAGGTTTAGTTCTTCTTAAGGCATAAGTCTTAAGGCCTAGGCTGCATCCTACCGGCAGTTCAGCCTCACCACCATTGATATTTTGAGCCAGATAATTCTTTGTCATGGGAACAGTACTGTGCATTGTAGAATGTTTAGCAACATCCCAGCTCCCTGCCCACTAGAAGAATAGAAATGACAGTAGCACCCTGTCCCTATACCCCCAATTTTTGACAAAAAAAGTCTCCAATGTTCCTTGGGGAGCAAACTCTCCCCCAATTAAAGCAAGTCACAGATACAGGCCAGATTCAAAGGGGAGGCTTTGTGAGAGCATGAATACCAGGAAATATGTAAAAGACATGTATAAAAACAGTGTAAAAGACCCCCATGGCTATTATTTCCCTTGAACCTTGTTTGCCCAGGAATCAATCCCTGAACAGGAATCAATCCCTGTTCCTGAGTTCTTATATGTTGAGCCATCTTTCTCTTCCTAATAGGGCCTCATTCTAACTGTTTATCTGAATGTCCCCTTTTCTCATTAGGGGACAAACTGTGATCTGCAGTTTTCATGTCTCTTTGTCCCTGCTCTTGGCTTCCTCTTCTGCACCACCCTAGTGGGCAGTCTCATGTGGTTCCCTCCTTTCCCCAAGCCTTGAGGTCCCCTGAACTGTCTTTAGTACTTATTGTACACATGACCAGGCTCTGGGGACAGATAAGGCCAATTCTGCAACCTCTGATTATATCATAATCTTTCATATCCACATGCAAATTCTTCCCCTCTAAAAGGCACTTGCTTTATCATCCCCCTTTCTCCTCTAACTCCTATTTTTTCTTAAAGATCAGCTCAGGGGCCTCTTTTCTAGGAAATCTTTCAGGAAAGCCCTGTTCTCCAGTCCAATACAGCACTTTCTAGAGGGCAGTGGTCATTTTCATACCTTAATGTTCCCATCACAGTGTCTATTGAATGGAACATGTTTCTTAGATCAATAAATTAATGATTTAAAAACAAAATGAAGAGTTTAAACTTTAAGGAGAAGCCAGATGTGTTGGTGCATGCCTAAAATCCCGGTGGCTCAGGAGGCTGAGGCTGGCTGATACTGGCCTCAACAACTTAATGAGACCCTGTCTAAAATAAAAAATAAAAATGGGCTGAGGATGTAGCTTAGTGGTAAAGTACTTCTGGGTTCAATCCCCAGTACCTTCCCCCATCAAGAATTAAATAAATAAAACTTGAGGAGAACGCTAGGGGTATAGCTTAGTGATAGAAGAGTCCTTGCCTAGCAAACCCAAGATCCTGGGTTCAATCCCCAGCACTGGAAAAATAAACAAGTGTGTGTGTATGTGTGTGTGTGTGTGTGTGTGTGTGTGGTATATTTGAGGAGAAGCTGGATAAGCATGGGGGTGAGTTTTGTGCTTCTCTGGGGGAAGAGCCTTCTGAGCAAGAGGAGCAGGTAGTTGACAAGTTGGAGGCTGAGGTTCACTGAGGCTGAAATGACTGTAGTGTGTTGAGGAAGAGCAACTCCTTGCTCAAATGGCTGGGGAAAGGAGGAAGGAGAAAGATTTTGGTGGATGGGTTTGAACAAGTAACACAAAAAGCCATTTAGTTTTGTAAGTCAAGGTAAGGCCCTAGGAGATGAAGGAGATGGGTTTCATTTCAGCCCTGGTTTCATTCTGAAGGAGATGAGAAGCCTCTGAGGGAGGTTTTGTGCAGAATGACTTACACTGGCCAATGTTCCTAGGATTATTGTGGTTCTTGTGTTGAGAATAGACTGTGGCAGGGCCTGGGAAGAGGTAGCAAGACCAGCGAGGAAGCTATTGCAATCTGACAGAAGATGATGACAGTCTTCCCTGGTGGGTTAGATGTGGGATATGAGAGAAGGAGAAATATTAGAGATGACTCCAGGGTTTGGGAACTGAGCAAGATGAAGGGAGAGACATCTTTTGACAGAAGGATACTATTTGAGAATGGAAATCAAGAGTTTAGTATTGATGTTTGAGATCCTTATTGTATATTCAATAAGTTGCAGAATAGACAGTTGGATATTCAAGAATAAGTTATAAGGAAGTATATAAACTGAAGATATGAATGTAGAAGTTATTAGCTCTGTTACTTAAGCTAAGAAAACTTCTATGATTACAAAAACAACAAAAATAGAAGTTTACTTCTCAAAATTCAGCAGTATAAAAGAGTTCTAGATCTTTGGCAAATTGTGACAGGACATATATCTATGGAGAGTTGGGAACAGAAATCTGATTGAAGTGGTTCAACAAAGAATAGGGAAAGGGGGAATTAGAATTGGAGACTGGATAGATAATTCATTTTAGGTGTTTTGTTACAAAGGGGAGCCAAGAAATTGGATGGTTGCTTGAGGGAGATGTAAGTTCAAGATATTTTTGTTGTTTATATTGTTTGTTTTTTTCTATTGTGGTGCTGAGGATCAAACCCAGGGCCCCATGCATGCTGTGTAAGTGCTCCACCACTGAGCTACACATTACATTCTACACTTGTTGATTTTGTTTATCTTTTAATATGAAAAATTATAGAATGTTTGAATGCTGAAGGAGAGAGAAAATCATTGATGATACAGGAAAGAAAGAGAATTACACTAGCCCATTTTGAGTACATAGAGGACAAGCCAACCAGAATGAAGGCTTGACTTGAGGTAGGAGCATGGTTGGCTCATCCATCAAAACATCAGGCCAGCCAAGTACACAGGCAAGGATGCAGGTAGTATGATCAACCATCCTGCTTTGTCTGGGACTCAGAAGCATTCTGAATCATAAGACATTCAGTGCCAAAACTGGGATGGCCCTGAGCAAACTGGAATGGTTGGATACCCTAGAGGTGCAAAAATTTGTAGTGGAAACTTAAGAAAATTATCTTTTCATTGCTCTTTGAACATTGCCAAATAAGAAAGAGTAAAAATTCCTGAGTGGTGTCAACCCATTACTAAACATGTATGTAGCCCAAAACCCAGCATGATGCAAAGTGAGGGATATTTAACAAGTAAGTTGTAATTCTTGGGCTGGGGATGTAGCTCACTGGTAGAGCACTTTGCTTAGCATGTGTGAGGCCTTAAGTTCAATCCCCAGCATCAAAACCATGAACCTCCACAAAATAAACAAACCCCAAACCCAAGCAAGTTGTAGTTCTTATTTGGGAGGAGTTTAGTCTAGTGGAAGAGATAAATGAATATAACAACACACACAAGGTAAGACAACATGAGATATATGTCACAAGTTTATTCATTGAATGCCATCTAAGTCATATTCTGTACTTTTTAGGAACATGCTATTAATTAGAGCAAATAATATTCAATAAAAATAATAGGAAACATTTCCTGATATTTACTGATTTTCTGCAGCTGTATATCCATTATCTCATCTTCACAACTACATATCTGGTAGGTACTCCTATTAGCATCTCCACTGTAAAACCGAGGAAACAAAGGCATAGTGATTAAGCAATTTGCTCCAGGTCATATGAAAGTGGCAGAGGAGGGTCTTTGAAGTTGGGTTGATTTCACAACCCAATCTTTCAGCACTGAATTACATTACCTTCCAGAAATTACTATAATGCATGGGAATAAACAATGAGTAGCACAAACAAGTGGTCTACAGATTTAGAAGAAAAAGAGATAAGTTTTGTTTGAGGTAATCAAAGAAGTTTCCACAAGAAAATTTCCTTAAATGAAACTTGAAGGAGGTTAGGATTTCATTAGGCAGAGATGAGAGTAGGACATGGCAGGCATAGAAACTTCAATAAGCACTATGTTCTTTTTTGTTACCTACCATCCAAGGTTTTATGACCAGGTTGGCTTTCCTTCCTCTGCATCTGCATCAATCAAGTTTTCTCTGTTCTAATGAAATACTTGAAATTGGGTAACTTGTAAAGAAAGAGGTTTATTTAGCTCACAATTTTAGAGGCTGAAAGTTCAAGATAGGGTAGCCCCAGGAGTTCCACCTCCGATGAGGTTCTTATGGCAGAAGGCATCATGGCAGGAGCATGGGTAAGAAGAAGAGATCAGATGGTGAGACAGAAAGCCAGAGAGACTGGGGAAAGGCTATCTTGATCTTTTATAACAACCCGTCTTGTGGTAACTAGCTGTGGTATCATGGGACCACTTAATTTCTGTTGAGGATGATGCCCCTAGTGATTCAATCACCTTGTGCTAGGCTTCTCTTAAAATTCCCATCACCTCTTACATGGCCATAGTAGGGACCCAGCCTCCAACCCGAACCCCTGGCGAACACAACCGGACCATATACAACCACAGCAGCCTCCAAGAAAGATATTTGGGATTTCAAGAAGGTGAATCACAGAGCGGAAAGATGACTTTGACTTTCTCATATGCTCAGCTTGTCTCTAGAGTTTTAGGATGGATGGTTGGTCTTCAACAGAATGAACAAATGAAAAAAAATTATTACTTAAATATGTGTTTTACAGTATGACATGCATACAGAAAAATGTCCAAACAATAAATATTTTAGTTAAATGAACATATTTATACAACCAGTTTCCAGATTAAGAAATAGGACTTTACCAGCACCTCAGTAGCCTCTTTCATGCTGCTTTTCAATCAATAACCCCCATCCCTTGCCAAGTTAATGACTATCCTGACTTCTAAAATAAGTTTAGCTTTGCCTATTTTTGAACTTCAAAGCAGAATACTAAGTTGTATTCTTTTTTGATTCTGGCCTCTTTCTTTCAGTATAATGTTTGTGAAATGCATTCATATTGTTGGATATAGCTGTATGTTTTCCGTCTCACTGATGCTTGACATTTCAATGCATGAATATTTCAGAAAATTATATTTTTATTAAGTCACTTTACTGGTTTTGGTTTCTGTTTTGTTTTGTTTGGTGATGATGCTGGGGATTGAAGCTAGGGCCTCATACATGCTAGGCAAGCACTTTTTCACTGAGCTACCTCCCCAGCCCATTTTATCATTGATGTGTATTTTTAGTATATTACAATTTTGGGCAGTTAGTAATAGTGTTACATGAACATTGTTGCACAATGTTCCCTTTAAAAAGGTGCTCATTATTTTTGAGCATAATCTCCACATACAGCAAATAATAAGAAACTTGAAATGGAAATAATAGGAAAAAACCCCTCCCCATATATTTAAAGATGTGCCAGATTTTTTTTCTAGTGCTTTCATATCTTGGTGCCTTGATGGGCTTCTAGCATCATCTGGTATGAACAGGTGAGGTTGAAGGGTCAAAACGGGCACGTCTCAATGCTCTTGGGTTTGCTGTGGAGCTTCTCACTATATCTCCAAATGTTCCATTAACTACGTCTTCAGTGTGTACTACTAAGATGAAAAACAAGTATTGCATGAATCCCTTTTAGCCAAAATCAAGCAAAAGCCAGCTCTAACTTCTTCCAATCAAAGCATTAAACACAGCCAATTCTCTTATTCCTAAGCAATCCCTTTGTGAAGTCCTGGTAGTTAAATAGTCATAGCCAAGGGTGTTATTTACTGCTGTGTAACACACATGGATACTCAATATTTATTTGATGGCAGACTGACTGATTTGATTCCTAATGGCATACTAAATTATATCCTTATCACTTTTCATAGCACAAATTTTCTTTCCTTTCTTTTCATTCCTCCCTCCCTCCCTCCCTTCCTCTCTTCCTCTCTTTCTCTCTATCTCTTGCTCTTTCTCTTTCTTTCTTACCAGGGATTGAACCCGAGGACAAGCTTCACCACTGAGCTATATTCCCACTCCTTCTGATTTTCTGTTTTGAGACAGGGTCTCACTACTTGGGATCCTCCTCCTTGGGATCCTTCCACTCCCCGGTCCCTTTCTTTTATTTTATTGATCTCCCTTTGATTTTTATAAGATCCCCCGCTTTCTTTTCCTTTGTCCTCTCTAGCTTCCACACATGAAAGAAAATATATGACTTTGATCCTTTGAGTTTGACTTAAATAGGGACCTTAAATAGGGACCTTAACACAATGTTCTCACATTTCATCCTGCCGCAGTCTGGCTGGGCACAAAATCACGAGCCACTCACAGCCTTGTAGATTCAAACAGCAATTCTTTATTCCCGAACTCACACCGGCACTCTACACACGTTCTGGGGAAATCCAAGTTCTGGGCAAAATCCACGTACTCCACCAGGCTCTAATCAGCAGGATACGCCCTATTCCCAGCAGGGTACACCTTAAACCTGGAACCGCCCTAAACCCAAGGAGCCGGATACTCCCTAAAACCTGATCCACCCTAAACCCGGATCCGCCCGCCCTGGTCCTTGAGCAAGGTCACCTTACTCAAGCATACATGCAATGTCACTGCAAATGACCTGAGTCTAAGACAAACCCATTTCCACAATGGAGAGTCCTTCCTCTAAGCAACATGGGGTAGGCTGACAAGAAAATTTCGATGCGTCATTCCTACTTGGCAATGGCTCTCAGCATCATCCATTTTCTGCAAATGACATAATTTCATTTTCTTTGATGACTAAATATAACTCCACTGTGGTTGCCTAGGCTGGTTTCATAGTTTGGCTATTGTGAATTGTGCTGCTACAATCATGGATATGCAAGTATCATTAGAGTATCTTGACTTTAATTCTTTAGGATAAATATCTGGGAATGGTATAGCTGGGTCATAAGGTGATTTTATGCTTAGTCTTTTGAGAAACATATTGATTTTCATCCTGGTCATACAATTTACAATCCCACCTACACTGTGGAGTGTTCCTTTTTCTCCACATCCTCTCTAGCATTTATTATGGTTCATATTCTTAATGATGTGAGATAGTGTAGTTTTGATTTGAATTTCCCTAATTGCTGATGATGTTGAATGTTTTCATACAACTGTTGACCATTTGTATTTCTTCTTTTGAAAAGTGTCTGTTTAGTTCATTAATTGGGTTTTTTTATGTTGTTGTTATTTTGTTTTGTTTTTTGGGTGTTAAATTTTTTGAGTTCTTTATGTATTCTGGATACTAATCCTCTGTCAGAAGAGTAGCTACCAAAGATTTTTCTCCCATTCTGTAGGTTCTCACTTCACATTCTTATTTCCTTTATTGTGCAGAAGCTTTTTAAATTGATGCCATACCATTTATTAACTCTTGGCATTATTTTCTGAGCTTTAGGGGTCCTACTGAGAAAATGATTACCTGTGCCTATATGCTAGAGTGTTGCCCCTACATTTTTTCCTAGGAACTGCATTATTTCTGATCTAATTCCTAAGTGTTTGATTTATTTTGAGTTGACTTTTGTGCAGGGTATAGATAAGGGTCTAGTCTCATTCTTTGACATGTGGTTAACCAATTTTCTTAGCACCATTTGTTAAAAAAGGCTCTTTTCTTCAGTATGTTTTTGGCTCCTTTGTCAAAGACTCGATAACTGTATATGTGTGGGTTTTTCTCTATGTGTTTTTCTATTCTGTACCATTGGCCTGTGTCTGGAATAAGCCTGTTTTCTTCACCAACCTTTGTCTTTCAAATTTTAGTGAAGCCAAATAGGATATTTCATTACTGGTAACAAATCCCAAGTACTGAATAAATAAACAAACAAAAAAGGAATGCAAAATTATTCCATTAATTCTATGTATTAATACATGTCAAAATAATATCTTGGGTTTATTAGGTGAAATAAAATATATTATTAAATTTAATTTCTTTTTTTCTTACTTTTTTATTGTGGCCACTAGTAGATTTTAAATTACATATTTAATATTTGTAATTTAAGCCATTAAGCATGCTTGGACCAACTGGGCTCTGTGAATCTACTTTTTCAGCTATAAATTTTCTGAAGTCTAAATTCACATCAAGGATTTCTGATAAATATTTCACAACCATATTGAGATGTGCTATAATTATAAAAGACACAGAAAGACTGTATATATGTAAAAAAAAAAAAAAAAAGAATGCACCCAGCAACTCGGGAGGTTGAGGTAGGACATTATATTTCTTTTGGATAGTACTCTTCTAGAGATCCCAAATACAATGTTTCACTACATTTAGATAGAGTCTGTTGCCCAGAAAGCAAGGTAAGAATGTTTATTTACACAATATGTTTCCATATGGTCAGAAAAAGGGGTACATTTGGTGAAGAAGAATGAGCATGAACTGTGGAGTCAAACCTCTGTGGGTGTGTGTCCAAACCCTGCCCCTTAAATAGGGACCTTCAGCAAAGTATTTAAGCCGAGTCAGATCGCCACTTATGTAAATGGGCGATATAAATTCTGGAGAGTGCTTCACCCAGATTCCCTGGGTCTCATTTATTGTGCGCTGAACCACCTGCCTTTTGCTTGACCAGCCCATACCTTTGGCTCTGTCTGGGAGACTGCCCTTGGACTACTGGAGCTACTTAAGGCCACAGCCACTGAGTGACTGGTGCAGGAGTATAAAAGCCCAGCTCCCTAATTCAAATGGGGAAAAACTTCAATGTGTAAAACTCCCCTGTAGCAACCAACTCAAGCAGAGACTTCACCAGGAAATCATACCCTTAGCATCCCTTTTCTTCTTTTTTCTCTTTCTAAAGATAAGTTTCTGGGAATTCAACCTAAAACAGTTACCTACTCACACATATTCTAGGGACCAAATGAGAAGTGCCTGGAACAGAGGCAGTTCAAAACCCTACCCTTCAATATGTATCATCCAATATAATCCAGTGATTTTACTACCACATCAAGAAGATGTGAATTATCAATGATATTTTAGTCTTGGGGTGGGTTTGTGTTGAGAATATTCTCTCTCTCTCTCTCTCTCTCAGTTCTTTACTCCCATTTTTTCATCAGTTTACATGTAAAGAACATGGAAGAACTCATAGGTTCATGGGACCTTAGAGAATATCGAATCCACTTATGAACAACCAATGCTGTATGTTTCGATGCTTTCTGAGTAGTGATAGACAGATGTTGGAAAAAAAAATTAAATCCCTCTCAGAGAATAAATACTACCACTTAAGAAAATCATAAACAATTTCAGAACTTTTTCTTGAAAAATAGATTAATGACTCAAATGGGAACAAAACAGATATATGTACCTTTTCACTAAATAAACACAAATGTTGCAATTGTAGTATCTTATATATGAAAGACATCTGTTTATATTTTCATATACTTTCACTTCATTCATTTCTATTTATATTGCATTTTTAAAACTGATACATAAGAACATAAAATTGTACATTATTAATAGGGTAATGTGATGTTTTAATACATATATACATTGTATGATACTTAAATCAGGCTAAACATACCTAATTTCCTCAGACATTTATCATTTCCTTATCTGGGTGTGATGGTGCATTCCTGTAATCCCAGCAACTCAGGAGACTGAGGTAGGAGGATTGCAAGTTTGAGGCCATCCTAAGAAATTTACCAAGTCCCCATCTAGGAATAGAGATGTAGCTTGGTGGTAGAGTGCCCAAGGGTTCCATCCCCAGTACCACAAACAAAACAAAACAACAACAATAAAACATCTTTCAAAACAAAAACAAAACAAACAAAAACCCAAAACATCATTCATTATTTCTTTTTGGTGGAAACTTTTAATATACTTTCTTCTAGATTTTTGAAATATACTTCCACCTATTCTTTTGACAAGTGTTTGTTAACACTAATACTTATCATTTTTGACATTTATCATATGCCAGGCATGATTCTTAGACATTCACAAATACTATCATTTCACCTAATCTACTCAAATACTCAGTGTAAATATTTACTCCTAGAGGGGACTTACCTTTCTTAACTGGCCAACCTCAGTTGCTCTATTGTGGCTTTTATCACCATCTGAACATTTTATTTATTTGCCTTATGTATTTACTGTGCCTCCTAACCCCTCCCCAAGTAGACTGTGCATTTCAGAGAACAAGTACTTTTCTGTCTTGCATTCTACAGTTCCTAGAAAAGTAGCACATGGCAAGCACTTAGTAAATATTTGTTGAATGATAGAATAAATGAAAAACTTTCTGTAATGAGACCTCTGAAGCCAGAGCTGCTAATGGTTATTGAGATAACTGGGAAGTGGCATAAGTCATATTTGAATCTCTTATCCACTATGCAATACTGTCCATCACATTATGTGTGCTACAGAATGATAACTCTTGCCTAAAAGGAAATCACTCTCCGGTAAGAGAATACATTCACTTCTAGTCGATGAACAAAAGCTAATCCCTGCTAGGCCCTGTATTAAGCACTAGGGACACAGATGTAAGCAATACAAGCAGAGCCCAGGCCTTTGTGGAGTTTTTGGTCTGGACTCAAGTAGAGAAGACAGACATTATAGATAATAAAAGAGATGAGATACATTTTGAAAGGAATGTACTGGGATAGAAAAGAATGGCAAAGTAACCTGACCAAATCGAAGGGGTCAGGGAAAGCTTCTCTGTGGGAAGGGAATGTAATCTGTTTAAGAAACAGAGAAGTACAATGTAAAGGTCACGTAGAGGTGAGAACAATAATAGCAGGGGGTGAATACAGAATGGTCTCGAGGATGATATATGTAACTAATGATCACACATGGTGAAAAATGATGTGCCCTAACAGGTTGATTACAGGCTATGAGAGGTCAGATTCCCACATACAGAAAGTTTCATGAAATCATCATAATGACACTTATACTTGGAGGGCTAAAAGAATACAAATACATTGAGATAAGCAAAGAGCATAGTTTGTTTCTTATTTTCTTCATTGAGTAGGCAATGCATTTCCTGTGGTTATATATATATATATATATATATATATATAAATACCCTACACTCCTGTTTCTCATCCATCTTCCTTGGGCATCACACCACCATATATAATCTTTTATTAGTTTTATGTATGTTCATTCAGAATTACTTTATATGAATATAAGCAAATATTCCCCCAGCCTTTTACTGTACCTTTTTGGATATTGCATACAACATTGTAAACTTTAAACACTGTAATCATCTTTGAAATCTTTCCATATCAGCACATAAAATCCTTCCTTATTTTTAACAACTGCCCAGTGCTCATGTGAATGTATCATAATTTATTTAACCAGTCTTTTATTGATGAGCTTTTGGGATGTTTCCAGGCTTTGACTATCAAATACTTTTGTAGATATGGCCTCTTATAACTGTGCAAATATATTTATAGTTTTAAAAGCTGTTGCCAAATTACCCTCAATGGGGTTATATGAAAATGCTTCCAAGTGGTTAGCTTTAACTACAAAACTAACCATAAACCCAGAGAAGCAAATAAAATGAATTATGTTTTTAATGACACTACTAATGTACTTGCTCATTTTCCAATAAAATACTGGATACGACTAAAAGTTAGAAATGGAAAGCTGTGTTGTCTGTTAGATCAGATTCAGATCCAAATTTAGGAGGCCTTCTTTAAGGAAAACAAAAAACACAAAATTACCAAATACAAAATCAGTATTACAGTATGTTGGAAGGGACTCATACAAAAAAAAAAAAAAAGAAAAGGATCCTAAAGTATAAGCTTCATTACCTTTGTGGCAAATCTTCTCTGTGTAGGACATACATGCATACGTGTGGAGGAGAGGAAATTACCTGTCTTTTTCCTTCAAGAGAAATCATGTTCAAAAAATGTGGACTGTTTCCCATCAGTGAGCCACATCCACAGCCTTAGAGCTTGTAGGACCATGATGTACATACAATTCCTTGTATCTCCCCAAATGGATTCATTCTACTTATATAACATCTTTCATCTTAGAAACTTCAAACACCTTACAGATACTTCTTGTTAGCATTAGCAATATGATCAAGATTTAGAGGAAACTGGAACACTCTAAAGATAATTCCCTGGGAAGAGTTCAAAGGGCATCCATCAAACTCATCTATTTTGATAATATATATAAAAGTTCCAGCTGGCAAGCAGTTACTACTGAGAAATGACTTCCTTATACTAAGTTTGAAAGAGATAAGCTGACAAATTGTGTTCAATGACTTGAAGTTAATGATCTCTCTCTGTCATAGACAGCAGCAGCTTGTTTGCCTATTCCCAGATTCTGCTGCCACCCTGAAGGCTGTCACCATTATGATCCCTCTAGGGAAAGAAGAAGCCAGCTGATGAGGATACAAGTGTAGTTGAAAATAGAAGAGAAAACATAAGCAGAAGAGAGAGGAATTCAGAACTGGGCTTAAGAGACAACACAATGTTCTGGTCTAATGTCAGTTAAAAACAAAGAGGATGTAAAGTCCAAAGAAAATGGAACATGGAACAGAATTTCAGAAATATGGGGTAACTGCCAAATAAGATTCGAGTTTTAGTGGAAGTGACTACATTTAACAGGAAAGACTCACATCTGACATTTAAAACACAGGCATTATTCAATTAAGTGAGATTTTGAAGGAGTCCCTATCTAGCCACCTGCATCATAAATTTTAGAGGATCTAGGACTTAGTTTAAGTCATGTTGATTTTCAGTTAAATTTGCCCCATAAACTAAATTTTACACTCATTATCAGTGTCCAAATGTCCATGGTTGAGATTTCCAAGTTCATGGTGAACAGATTTGGGAACTTCTTGCTAGGAAGCATTGCTATCACTCTTTCTTTTTCCTTTTAGGTTGTTTAAGGATGACTCACCAGGTTAGGAGGTGAAGGTCATTGATGTCAAAATACAACATCATCAACTTACATCCATAACCTGACATGTAAGAAATATCACTTTTTGTCCTTTCCGATTTTGTTATTTAAATAAATGTGTATAGGATCTTAATAGTATTATTGGTTTCTTAAAAGTTATTCTAATCCCATCGTGTCTCAGTAGGTGGTGGAAATTCAATTTGTCATTATTGGGGTTTCCTCTCCCTGTGATCACATAGGAATCAATGGAGGTCACAATCTTTCCTTTAATTCGAGGTTCTTAAAAATTAATAGAATACCTTTTAAGACGTTCTTGCTTTCTGCTCCTTTACAAACCATCTCCAAGACAAGAAACAAAATTAAGCTATCTGCTTAAGATCAAAACTTATCGAGAGAACCAATACAAGTTAGTATCTTAGTCAATTACTTTGCCACACCTATCAGACTAACAAAGTAAGGATTGTAGTGAGACACTGTGGGGATGACAGCTGATTAACTAGGATGACTTCTGAGTCCTGTGCCAACCTGCATAAATGAACTCATTTGGTGTGGTTCTGCCTCCACCAGGCAAGTTTTCCGATGCATGTATGACATAGGGAGGCTTCCCCACATATAAGCACAAGAAGGTGTGGAAATGGGAGGGTTCTGAGGAAGGAAAGGAGAGTGAGGATGACTAACTTCCAATCCTGAACTTGATCTCTTCTCAGACCTTTGCTACTTATGTTTTTATGCTTTGACCACCAGTCTTTATGCTTAAGAAAGTTGGCGCTTTTATTTGAAAATCATATATATATAATTTTAATTTTATAATATGAGATATATATATCTCTCCAAATAAATGTATTTGGGTTAAAAATTTTGTTTTAACATTCACTTTTTTGAAAAAGTAAGTATATCAGGATGAAGGACCAGAACCAAGCATAGAACCAATAGAAATTATATAATTATAAGAGGGGATTTGTTTTACAATTATCAGAGGGGATTTATTATAGAATTATAAGAGGCTGGATGGTCCCAAGATGGCCATCTGCAGGTTGGAGAGCCAGAAAAACTAGGAAGTGCTTAATCTAACAAGCTGAAAGCCTCAGAACAAGGTACAGTCCCAGTCCAAGACTGAAGGCCTGGAAGCCATCTTGAGAACTGCTGTACAAGTTTGCATTCAAAGGCTGAAGAGTCTAGGGTCTAATGTCCATGGGCAATGGCAACTGCAAAAAAATGCACTTGATCAACAAGAGTTCAAGTATGGGTGTGTTGCAAGATTCCCCCTTCTTCCTTTTCTCCATCCAGGTCCTCAGCCTGTTGGGTGGTGCTGCCCACATTCAGGGAAGCCTTTTCCACTCAGCTTACTGAACCACATGTCCATAATCTCTGGAAACACTCTCACAGACACAACTAGAAGTGTGCTTTACCAATTTTCTAGGTGTCTCTCAATTCAGTTTCCAACCAAGATTAACCATAGCAGAAACCATTTACATGGTTAATTGCAGAACTGATTGTTTAGCAGATGACTGGAAACAGCCTAAATATCATCAAGAACAGTCTAATTAAAATAATTTATAATTGGGCACTTTGGCACATACATGCCTGAAATTGCTGAGGCAGGAGGATCACAAGTGTAAGGCCAGCCTGGGAAATTTAGGAAGACCCTGTCTCAAAGTAAAACATAAAAAGTGCTGGGAAAATATCTCAGTACTAGAGCACCCTGGGTTATATTTCTAGTACCAAAAAAAAAAAAAAGTTTTATTCATATAATACCTGCATGTTTCTTGTTAT
Organism: Urocitellus parryii; assembly: GCF_045843805.1. NCBI lineage: Eukaryota > Metazoa > Chordata > Mammalia > Rodentia > Sciuridae > Urocitellus > Urocitellus parryii. The sequence continues at coordinate 83,053,525 of NC_135540.1, forward strand.
GTTAATTCCAAATATTATATTATTTTAGGTTGCTTTTGTGTTGTCTTCCATTTTATATTTAACTGTTGTCCACTTATACGTTTTTACGTTTTATTTTATGTTTATAATTTTTTACCCTTTTGATTTTCTCTTGATTTTTAAACATTTTCCCAATGTTCAACTCCAAGTAAGTTTAACAAACCTTACTCTCTTGGCCTATATTTTTCTTTTTTTTTTTTAAAAAAAAAAATTTTAGTTATAGATGAACACAATATCTTCATTTTGTTTAATTTTATGTGATGCTGAGGATCAAACCCAGTGCCTCACATGTACAAGGCAAGTACTCTGCCACTGAGCCACAACCCCAGCCCTGTTGGCCCATATTTCTCTTTATGATGCACAACTCTTTGTTCTGAGGGCTTTGGTGCCATGATTGCTATAAGCTGCAGTACATTCAGGGATTCTTACAATAAGATATGTTTCCCAGTGTTCATAAAATAATTATAATTCAGGGATTTATAATAAGGGCATTACCTGACTATAGCTCAATCAAAACTACAAGATCATTCCACAGAAACCATCCCATTCATTACTGCAACACCGCTAGTATATATCTTTTACAGATGTTTAATTTGTCAGCTGAACTATAGGTTTCTTCGGTGCTGGCACCCACTAAACCTCACATTTTGCGGGGCTAGTTTAGCATCTATGAGCCCATCTATCAGTAAGGTCTTCCTACACAGCCATCTGAACTGCTTGCTCTTATACAGAATTACATCTTAATGCAATACAATTATAATAAATGTTTTCCCTTTCTGTTTTATTTGAAGGAGTCATAATTGGCCAAAAGGGACAAATATTATCAGATCCATTATATAATTGTTACTGCATGGAGCAGTAAGTAGGTGGCTTTTACACGGGACAACATTATATAGTTATTTTACAAAAGATTTGGACTCATAAGGTCATTCAATCAAAATCCAAATACTAGTGACCAAGTATCATTTCTTTTCAATAAAAGCCTTACATTTTCATAATAGTCTACAATCATTGCTCCCAGATTACAGCAAAAAACATTTTTCAAAGTCAGGTTTCCATTATACAGGGGGAAATTATAAGGTTTGTGACTCTTCCTAGACCAAACTTCTCTCTTGATGCCTATTTTCCAGTTATTTCAGGTTTTATTGGCAGCTTCATCAGAGCCCATCAGGGAGAAATGGAAATCATGAGTTTTGGAGAATTGGTTAAAGAATTACATGTTGGAGCTCATCTAAACCAACCTCTTCATTTCACAGGTTGAGAAACCAAGGAAGCGCCTAGCGTTGTGGCACGCACCTGTAATTCTAGCTACTCTGGAAGCTAAGGCAGGAGGATCACAAATTTGAGGCCAGCCTGGACAACTTAGTGAGACCCTGTGTTAAAAAGGGCTGGGGATGTAGCTCAGAGGTAAAACCCTTTATGTTTTATTTCCACCACCACCACCACCACACACACACACACAAAAAAAAAGAAAGCAAATGAATCCAAGAAACCAAGGAAGAAAATTGTTAAAGAAAATGATGACTTGCCCAATATCATGCAATGATTCCCAAGACAGCCAGGACTAGAGGATTATTGTTCAGCTTTCCAGTTCATCATTCTTTCTGCCACACCATGATGCATGTTCTCATGAAAAAACACACACCAATAAGTATTATTGACAGTGATGACTAAAGTAAAATTTCAGACAATATATGTAACATTTTCCAGAGTATTCTTTTTCCTTTGGGAAATCTTGTTCAATCCCTTGGCTGTCATCACTACCTGTTGAATCAATGATTTAAATTAGTATAGCAAGCCCTAACTCCTTTGTACACCACGGCCTGAACTAAAGCTCTACCCACTTAATTCACAACCACTCTAACACAATCTTGTGGAGAGAGTTTATTTTTAATTTGCACCACATCTGTTCTTTCCGTATTTCTTATTTTGTTTCTTAGCTCAGAAATTACTTAGTTGTCTGAGTCCTCATCTTACCCTTCATATCCAATTCATTATCAATTTCTGTGGCTTCATTCCCTAGGTATTTCTCATGTATTTTCTCACCAATACATCTCTCAGACAAATCTTTAGTCAGACAAATTTTATTGTACATTTATTAAGATGTTCTTTGTCTCTATTTACACATATCATGGTTTTTTCTTACAAGGACTCTCTGTATTTGTCTTTTTCCTCTTCAAGCTGTTTTCCACACTATCTTTTTTCTAAAGGATAAATATTGCCTTGCAATGCTCTTTTTCTTTTTTTTTGGGGGGGGTGGTATCAGGGATTGAACTCAGGATCACCCAACAACTTAACCTCACCCCAGCCCTATTTTGTATTTTATTTAGAGACAGAGTCTCACTGAGTTGCTTAGCTCCTCACTGTTGCTAAGGCTGGCTTTGAACTTGCAATCCTCCTGCCTCAGCCTCTTGAGCCACTGGGATTACAAGTGTGCGTCACCATGACCAGTTTTGCAATGCTCTTTTCTGAGATATTTTGCTGTCTTCTTCACATCCCTTAAATCAAGCCCATATAGCACAACTACTTAGTGTCTTTCATGATCTGTCTCCTGGTAGCCTAACTTCATCTAAAACCATAGCTTTTCAGTGTTAGGTTCCATAAGCACAAAAGTACTTATAGTTCTTTGAATTTATTAAGCTAGCTTCTTCCCTGTGTTTTCACACGTGCAACTCCCTTCATCTAAAATACTGTCCTCTGCTTACTTTCCCCACATATTATCCACTGATATTCTCAGATTCATCCTGCAGGGTCCAGAATAAAGAGGCCGAGGGGAGTGCAGCTCAGTGGAGGAGTGCTTGCTTACCATGCACAAAGGGTGGTTCAATCCCCAGCACCAAAAGAGGAATAAGGAGAAGAAGAAAAAGAAAAATTCATAGAAGTATTAATCCCTCAGTGAAGTTTATAGGTTGAATTTAGTTTTTGATCCCTACAATATGCCTTGTAAGTATTTATATTGTTAATATATCACATCAAATTATGTCATTTACTTGACACTGCAGTATTTGTCTTTGCCTGGCAAAGTACCTGAATGAATAGTGGAACAAATAAATGGCCATATATAACAATATAGAGAAACACTTATTTTATGATCAGATGGAACCTGGTATACTTACAACATCCTGAAAATAATACTGTTTGGTCAATGTTGCTCAGAATGGATTCATTGCCCAAGCTATAGAATTAAAGTGTTTTGAATTTATAGAATTTTAATAACTATAATTTAGAATGATTATGATTCATTACCTTACCCTTTCATTGAATCATGAGTTTGTTTCCTCACTATGAAATCACTGTTCATAATTCTCACCAGATGACAAAAAAGTCATTTCAGTACAACATGCAGATCAGGGAAACAGCATCCATTTTATCTCTTTTTCAGTTGGTATTTAATGGAGTGTTTCATGTATCTTTAGCAGCATTGGCTAGCAGCTATATCTCTACCAATCTTTAGTCAGACAAATTTTATTGTACATTTATTAAGATGTTCTGGACTTCTGGGTTTTAATAACATAAATGGATGAGGCTATTACATATGTACTCATAGATCAGATACGCAGGGTTAAAACTGATGTTTACTAAATTAAACGGGGACATTTAGCAAATTGTAAAACTAGCCTAGGAACTGGCCAATGTTTCATTTCAGGACTTCTCATTCATTTGTACCAAAGTAAACACTGCAAAGAAGAATGATTGTATCCCTGGGGAATCTAGATGCTCACCTCCTAAAAAGGTAAAGTTTATTTGATTTACTAATTATACCTAGATTTTGCATTTTACTCCATTGCATATATTTTTAATTTTTTGGAGGGGAGGGTGTGTGTGGGGGGTGGGGGTGGTGCTGGGAATCAAACTCAGGGCCTTGCATGTGCTAGGCAAACAACCTACCACTGAGCTACACCCCCTGTTTCAAATAACTTAATTTTAAATAATGTTTCTATATAGTCTAGAAACATGTGCCAGGAATAAATTATAGCTTCTAGCATTTCCCTTCATTTTGCCATATGTGCCAGGGATTATGAGTTACCACATTTGATAAGCAAGGGATGGTATAAAGACTATAAAGGGTACTGAGCTCCATTGCAAAGACTTGGGTCCCATCCTGGGTATGCCGATTACTAGTTTTTGATCTTAAGCAAGTCATTTAATTTCAGAGTTTTATTTTACTTTTTTAATGAGAATAATAACTCTGCCTTACCTCTCAGATCGAATGAAAATTGCTCAGAGACATGAAGAAAATTGCTCAGAGACATGGAAAATGCGCAGGAAAAGGGAGTTCAGACAGCCAGAACCACAGACAAATGCACCATATTGAACCACTGCATCAAAGACATCTCCGCTGCCACCACAGCCCTGGGTGTCTTACCATGGGCTGTCTGCCATCATTGCTGGCCCCAGACCATTGTTGTTGCCATCAGCAGTGCCAAAATGAATTATCATCTAAGTCTTAGCTCCATCGACAAGGAAGGCTAGAAATGTACATATTGGACCTTTTGGTCTCTTACAGTAGTAGATTGGCTGATGATTCCCCAAAGGAGTCATTCCCTCAGATACAAAAGGGAATTAAGATGCTAGGCCCTCGGTGGCTCTTTTTGAGGTCTTGCCACAGCCTCCTAATAGGTACCACTGTCTCCAGCTCTGATTCCTTCCAACTCACTCTACCTGCTGGCATCAAAGGAAAACCAATTCTGCCACAGTTCTCTTTAAAGCCTGAAATGATTCCCTCCCTTCACTGCCTAGATAAATGCAAACTCATTAGAAAAGCCCACCCCTTCCAGTCATACTCTGTGCACTTGCTTCCCATGGTCGACTTTACCGGAAGTAAGAAAATAGTTTATTCTGAGTCAAATATAAGTGATTTTAGCCCGGGAACCCTGAAGGACATGTTCCTCCATGGAACCATAGGTTACATGAACTTTCATAGTCACAGCACGGAAGAAAGTCACAAATCAAAACGTTCACCTACGATATTGGTGGGAGGATCAGGTAGTGGGGCTACAGCAACCTGACTTCTGTAGGTTTCAGATGTTACAGCATTCTTAGGTTGGTGGAGCCTAGAAGTTTGCCAAGCTGAGTGATACATTCTAGGAGGGTTATCTATTAGTTATAAGAATGTTAGGTCAGGTATAAAAGTTAAAGTCATTGACTATTTAAAGGGCCTAAACTAGTCTGAGATAATTTTGGCTTTCCACCTACAACAGTTCATCTCTCCACAATCAGGATGTTCTAGTCAGGCAAGGTCAAGCAGTCTTCAGGATCTGCAGGATCTTTAATATAGATGCTACTTCTTTGAGAAACTTCAGCTCACACTATCCCCCACTGAACACTTCTTCCCGGTTGAAATACTAGTTTTCCAAGTGGGTCATGCTTTTTAGTCCCTTCTTATAAAAAGGGGGACTATGAAAGAACTGAACAAAAGATTAGCATACTTTTCTTTCTTCAGAAAAGGCCAACATCATGGGATCTTTCAGACAGGGATTAAAAAAAAAAAAAAAAAAAAAGAAGGACCCTTCCTAGGTTAAGGCTGAGGCTATGAGAGAGAAGAAAGAGGAACTCAGTGGCATGCTGATGTGGATGGGGGCATGGCCAGTCTGTGGTCAGTGAAGTGGACCACTGAGCCTTCCCAGGGTGGCAGAGAGCAGCATATAGCCAAAGAAGCAAACTCATACTTTTATTCCTTTTTCCTGCACTAACATAATTCGAGGATGTTTGTTTGACACATGGAGGGGAAGAGAAAGCTCCTTAGACAAATGCAATGGAGTATTTTCCCTGATGACCAATGTGATCTCAGGCCAAATCACACTTAATTTAGAGAGAACTGTACGCATGTGGATTCAAAATCAATCACACCCACGGCAGTACATACAATGTTCTTTCTCCACTTGTAGAAACAACCCTTTCCTTTGGTGACTGCCAAATGACTACTGCTCAGCTTTCAAGACTGGCTCCCATATGCAGATAAAGAAAACTGAAGAAGAAGCATTCAGAGTAAACTAAGATTCGTTATATTTGGACAAGGAGGGTAGGGGTGGATACGGAGGACTTTTTACATTCCACCTTTCTCAACTAATTTGATTTTTTTCTCAATACTAGTGCATAATTTTTATAATTGAATTTTCAAAGGTTAGGGAAATGATAGTATCTCCTTCTTTGCAATTTTCCTTTAAAAATGATCTAAAATGTCTTATAAGGAGGACATAAAAACCTTGTGGGAAATGAAAAAAAAATACCTTAAGCAGTTTAAAAAAAAAAACTGTTATAATCTTAAACATCATTGATAGCTATTATTTCAGTTAAAATGTACTTACCCAGTCGGGCATGGTGGTACAGGCCTGTAATCCTAGCAGCTCAGGAGGCTAAATCCGGAGGATCATGAGTTCAAAGCCAGTCTCATCAACAGTGAGGTGCTTAGCAAATCAGTGAGACCCTGTCTCTAAATAAAATACAAAATAGGGCTGGGAATGTGGCTCAGTGGTTGAGTGCCCCGAGTTCAATCCCTAGTACTAAAAAAAAAAAAAAAAAAATACTTAAACATATATCGAAGGATAAGATACATATAAAAGAGTGTTGTATGTTCTTAGGTATGCAAACAATGCTCTTATCCATCGCAATTGGGTCATTAACCTACTCTAGTTTTCCTGCTTTGGCCTCTTCCATGTTTCCCGATGATGGGCAGTGCCCAGGCTTCCCAACTGGCTATGTCAGGTGTCTTGCCACCCTTCCTCTTCACTAGATTTTATACCACACTCTCCTTTTCAAATGCACATCAAGCATACTTTATCATTTGATTTCTGCTATACTCCTCCAGGAGCAAGGCATTTATTACCTCTTTAGTGAGCACAATTTGATCCTGGTGTTCTGGTCATGAACACAGCTTTCTCTGTTTCCACTGTGCTGCCTTTTTGCCTGTTGTTGTTGCAGTGCTGGGGATCAAACCCAGCAACTCACATGTGCTGGGTCATTAATCAACTTTTTGTTGCTGTCACCAAAATACCTGACACAAACAACTTGGAAGAGGAGAGGTTTATTTTGGCTCATGGGTTCTTGGTTGGCTGACTCTATTACTCTGGGCCTGAGGTTATGTAGAACATCATGAGGAAAGGACATTGTGGAAGAAAGCTGCTCAGCTCCTGGCCAGAGACAAGATAAATTCTTCCAGGGAACACTCACAGTGATTACTAACTAATGAGGTCCCACCTCCAATTCAGCTATCAATGGATTAATCCATCAGAGGTCAGAGACTTCGTGATCCAGTCATTGCCTAAAAGCTTTACTTCTCAACTTTGCTGTATTGGGAACCATACTTTCAGTACGTGAACTTTTGGAGGATTCCAGATCTACCACTGAGCTACATCCCCAGTCCTATCTCATCAGTTGTATTGACTGATAGGAGAAAAATTCTAAGATGTCCTAAATTTGATTGTACAAGGTCAAGAGAGATGAGGTTACTCAGTGGCAAGTTATAGACCTAAAAACAAACAAACAAACAAACAAACAAAAACCCCAGATTTGTTTTACATTCTTGTATGTGTGATTGTAACTGGGGTTCACTTGATGCTTTGATTATATCCTTTGTGGCTTTGAAACTTACAAGTTTTTTTTTTTCTTTGTCCCAATCTTCTTTCTAAACTTCTCCTCCCTGATCTTCTTTTCCCTAAACTTCTCCCTAATTTTCTTTTCCCTGAGCTTTTCCTTCCTGATCTCTCCTCTAATCTCATTTTCTCTGAATCCCCTCTATAAAAGCTCCCTGATCCTGCAGATAGGCAGAATCACAGCCTTTGGGACAGGAGTCGCCTGTGTTTCTCCTTTGCTAGCAAAGCAATAATTTTCCATGTCTTCATTATTGGATTGGCATTGGGGACAAGGACTGAGCTTTCGGCAACATGATCAAACCTTACCTCAAATCCTTTCATTACTCTCTATGTGCCACCATGACCTGCTTATAGCCCCAATAAACCCAGAGGAAAGAATTACTTCCCTTCTGGGCTGTCCTCCTATCTAGAAGCTTTCCCTGCTTCGAGTAATCCTACCTCTTTTACCTATAGGCAATGCAAGTTCAATGTAAATAATTTATGGCTTCCTTTCTTGAATTTTCATTCTAATGGCCTTTTAACTCCAGCAGACATTTTCCCAACTGCTGCCTATCCTTGCTACCAGGAGTATAGGTTTAATGTGTTAAATCAAAATTCTAGAGACCATTTTTTTTCCTGGCTAATATTGTAATGACTCAGTAAAACTCTTTTATTTCAGAGATTTATCCCATGGTCTCTAGAATTTTAATTTAACACGTTAAACCTATAATCCTATAACAGTGGTCTACTTTATGTTTTGAATATAACCCTTGCTGCTCTGCCATTGCAACTTATTTTTAAAATGGTCATGTTTCTTTCTCTTTCTCTCTCCCTGGCCCTCTCTAATCTCTCCCCCATCACTAATCTCAGGGGAAACAGGATAACCTTTCTTCCCCATCCTAGGCAGAGTTATCTGTCCTTGAGTACACACACACACACACCATAGGAATGAAGTAATCCAGAAGTTGAGGATGACACCAGAAGGTCACAGAAATGACTATCTCCAAAGTTAACAAGTGAATTACAACTCCAGACAGAGAACATGTGGAAGGTACCCTTCAAATAACCTCTTTAAAAGCCTTCTGTTCCTGCTAATGGGCAGAATCACAGCCTCTGGGACAGGAGTCTCCTGTGTTTCTCCTTTGTTAGCAAAGCAAAAAACCTTCTTTTTTCCATTTTCAAAACTGTGCCCTCATTATTGGATTGGTATTGGGGACAAAGATTAAGTTTAGGCAACATTCCTAACTCACAATCCATGCACTACATTTTCTATACTCTTCTAATGATATTACTCACTGGTTCTTCACTAATATTATTTCTCAATACTTTACTCTTCTTCCATAGCATGAAAAATGGAGTACATATATGTAATAGGGGCTCTCTTGAAATTGTTTTTTGCCCCTCTTTTTTTTGCTTCTATCCCTTTCTAATCCTTTGTCTGAAGAGAATTCTCACCTAGATGGTTCTATAATAGGTAGTATTTCTTTTCTTTTTTCTTATTTTACTTTTTTTTTTTGTCAACTAACACAAAGTATGTAAGTTAACTTTCAGAAGAAAAGTATGTGTGTCTGAAACACGGGAGTTGTCCCCAGGAGGTGAAGGTAATTGCAATGTCCTGAAGAAGACACATTGCCAACTAGGCAAGGATCCACCAACCTAGCAGCCTCGCAGCCTTCTTTCCCTCCCCCATAAAAGCCCTCCATAGTCCTGAGCCCAAGAAGATAGAGCTTTGAGGAACTAGCCCCTCTATCTTCTTCAGGGCCTGTCTTGAATAAACCTGATATATTCCCACCAATTCTTGTCTCCTGGATATCTGAATATTAGTACATGAGTAGCAGGAACCCAAGAGTTTGATTCTGGTAACTCTATTCAATTTGTGTGTGTGTATGTGTGTGTGGGTGTGTGTTCAGTTCCTTAACCAGCTCAATGAAGTTGTTATATCAAGGGATGCTAGACACTAAGGGGTGAAATTAAAGGGTTTATTGAATCATACAGATGCTACCCAGAAAAATAAAGGACCAGGTCCTGAAACAAGTTTCTATAACTTCCAGCAGCCAAGCTGGGCAGCAGTTGGAAAGCAGAACCAGAGCTAAGAGCACTTTTTCTAAACTTTGGGGAAGGAAAGCACTGTAACCTACATTGTCTATAAATAAGGAGACAGGATAATGTGGAGTGGAGAAAGCTGAGGGAGAAAAGGGCAGCCTATAAAGAGTAGTAAGTCCCTCCTTCCTCCAGAAGGATTCATAGGAATTAATTGTCCTGAAAGTTTACATACACACTGGGTGGGGTGGCTCTGTGGCGTGATGGGATGGGATTTGAGTCAAGGTTTCAAGAAAAACAGGTCTTCATGTTGGTTTCCCCATAGCTGTTATTCTTGTCTCTGATCCTCTGCACCCTCCACCCTCTGGTCTTTGCTATTAAACTTTTTTTTTTAGTTGTAGTTGGACACAATACCTTTATTTATTTATTTTTATGTGGTGCTGAGGATTGAACTCAGCTCCTTGCACGTGCTAGGCGAGCCCTCTACCGCTGAGCCCCAGCCCCAGCCCAGAACTTTTTCTTTTATCAAGGACAAGGACTAGGTCTCCACTGTCCCCTCTATGTTCACTGAATGCTTACCATATCACAGCTATGCAATAAATATTTATTGAATGACTAAATGAATGAACAATTACTTTATTAGACTTCTCTGGCTTCCAGATCTCTCTTTTAAACTAGCTTAAACAGAGAAGGAATTTGATTGACTCAAGTGTTACATAAAAATTATAGAAGTTCATTATTTTTATCTAAGCTTCTGAGCTAGGCCTCAACAGACTAGGTTACAAGTCAAAATAGAGTCACTCTGCTAAAGTTTTATGTCACCAAGTTGAAGCTAAGCTGTTTATCTGAACTTCCAAGAAGCTGGGATTAGGGAGATAACAACCAAATTTTCCAAACAGCCAGTTTCAACTGGCATGATAATGAAGTTCCCTCTGCCTTACTTTTTGCACAAAAAGGGTAACCTGAAGTAACCTGATGGTGACTAATGAGTTGTTTTCCCATCATTCTGCCTGTGTGTCCCTGCCTTACAAGGAAAATGACATTGAAATAACTAATTTATTTCATTTTTTCTTCTTTTGTTTCTGCTTTTTTTCAGTATTTCTCTGTCTTTAAAGCTGACCTCTTCTTCTCAGCCCACGGGAATATTTATTCTATTTTGTGGAATGAAGTGTTGCCCAATTCTAGAATTGAAAATAAAGCCAATTAAGCTCATTAAATGAAATTGTTGTAATTTTGTCCTTTGACATAAGGGTCTAGGAAGTTCAGGAATCAGCTGCCTTCAATCATGTCTCCACTAAGGTTAGATTAAGCTGCTTTCCTTCCTCCCCCTTCTACTCTTCTTCCCCTTTCCCCTGACCCCTTCCTTTCTATTATCTTCTCTTCCTCCTCCTCTTCTTCCTCCTCCTCCTTTCTGTCATTCTGTCCTGCAGCTGGGCCTCCTCCTCTTCCTCCATGCATGAGGAAGATGGCAGCTTGTCTCTGGGATCTCCTATTTTAGTTTAGCATCTCAGGAGAAAGAAAGATTATCTAGCTCCACTTCAGTATTTCAGTTTCAGGAAGGGAGAATTTTAGAATTGGCCAGATCTGTGTCCTATGTTACCAGTGTGATTGGAGAAGGGGTGGGGTATCTTGATTGGCAGTCTCCTCTAAGACCATGTGGAAGTGGGAATAGTGGTTTCCCAAAGGAAGAAATGCTGGGCAGATTCAAACAACATATGTCTTCCATAAATATTTTCCAAGAGAATTTTATTAAGAAGTAATGGAGAACCTGCTTTTAATAGGAAGTAACTTCCTGCCTCTTGAATGGAAGCTCCTTGGATGGAGCTACATTATGACCTTTTGAACTGTGTGACTTAGATCATAAACTTTTAAAAGATGGACTGCACTTTATTCTTTGAGTCAAAGGTATTAGTAAGTCAAGTACAGTAATAAAAGAGAAGCCCACCCACAACCTGATGCATTGATCTATTCAACAAAGCAAATGACTGCAAAGCAATTTAGTGTTTATTTTGGCTTCCAGCCAAATAGGAGCTCTGGAAATCTGTTTGCAGATGAACTGTTTCGATGTTGGAGAGGAAATGTGCTGCTCAGTAACTACCACAGGATGTAGATCCCCATTTCATGGAGAAAAAGCTGTAGGCAATATGCTCATTTTCCTGTGTCTATGGAAAAATATAGACTGTCCTTCATTCACATGACCACAAAGGCATTGGAAGTAGTGATGTTTTTGTAGCCTCAGTTCTTAGAGGGGAAAGTGGATTTTCAGTTTTGATCGTGTTTTAATTTTCCCAATTCCCAGAGTGTGAAAGCTATATGGAAATCAAGTGACAATCAGAATTAAAAACCAAAGAAAAAAACCATCTCTTTCCTTATCTATTGCTATCTCAAGTTACTTTACTTTTGTATCTTTTTCATATTGGCATGAAATGCCTGAGAATATAACAGTTAGTATAAACTGATGAGTGAGGATGAATGTGACAAACGTTCTATTCAGATGATCAATACTGTAGGATCAGAGACTTATCTGCTGCAGGAAAACAACACAGAAAGTATTAAGCAGGGGCTGTGGCTCAGTGGTAGAGTGTTTGCCTAGCCCTGGGTTGAACCTCAGCACTGCAAAAACAAACAAAAATCTAAACCCAAACCCAAACAAACAAGCAAACAAACAACAAAAATAAAAATAAAAAATAGACCCAAACATGGGGGAGGCAGTTTTTTAATTTTATAAACTGGAACTTAAGGAGAAGGAAGAGTGAAATTTTCTGTTTCTTCAAGTTATAAATATATATGATTAGTAAGAAAAACACTGAAGGAAATGAAAACAGTCTCACATCCTGTACTTCCTGACATCCTCTTTTGATTTTGTGAAGTTTCCTGTCATTATTTTTCAGTGTATTTATTTTTAAAGAAGTTTCTTCAGCAAGAAAAGAGACAAGCACTCTGAACCCACGGACACACACACACACACACACAAACACACACACACAAACACACACACACACACACACACCAGAGATTTATAAACTTGTTTTGCAGCATTATTTCATATTTTATGCACAATGGCTTATGACATACATCTCTAGGTGGACACATGGGTCTGAGAAGCAGTGGAGAAACATTCCCATACTAAAGAGAAAACAGGAAGTGTCAAGTCTTAGATCTCTGCATTTATTCACAATGAAGGAGCTATGATATAAAGATATCAGTATCATCATTAGTTTTTAATAATAGCTACCATTTATTGAGCTAAGTGTTTTTCTTGTTGTTGTTATTTTGTTTTGGTACCAGGGATTGAACTCGGGGACACTCAACCACTGAGCCACCTCCCCAGCCCTTTTTAATATTTTATTAGAGACAGAGTCTCACTGAGTTGCTGAGGCTGGCTTTGAACCCGCAATCCTCCTGTCTCAGCCTCCCAAACTGCTGGAATTATAGGCATGTACCATTGCACCCAGCTGAGCTAACTATTTTATATATGCACACACACACACATTGCAAATTTGCTACATGGTCATAATTACTAATATCAGGGTTTCTGGTGTGGGTTAAAGTCTATTTTTGTGATCATGACCCATTAGTGAATCATATTAATTTGATGTATAGAGATAAACCCAGTGCTATAACATCCCTATGAGGCAAATCATATTATCCCCATTTTACAGATGAGGAAGGTCACACTTTAGAAGACTAAATTCATAGAGCTAATAAGAGGCATAACTACATTTTTCTTTTCATCTCCAAAACCTGTCTTAACTACAAAGGCTATACCATATCATTGAACTTGGCTCCCAACAATTTTGAATATATCACACAATAAATATAGATATATGTGTATTAAATACAGGCTTAAAAATCATATGTATAGGGCTGGGGTTGTGGCTCATTGATAGAGCACTCACCTAGCATGTGTGAGGCACTGGGTTCAATCCTCAACACCACATATTAATTAATTAATTAATTAAAGGTCCATCAATAACTAAAAAATTTTTTTTAAACATCAAATGTATATGTGTATATATACATGTATGTATATGAATATATATATATATATGTGTGTGTGTGTGTGTGTGTGTGTATCAATTATTTGCAATAAAAAAGTTCATAGGACTCAGCACCATTAATGGAAACATAAAATTTCATCCAGGATTCAAAATTCATGAGTGACTTCTTCGGGGAGAGATAATTAAATATTTTAAAAATGCAAAGTAATGATACTTTGTATAGTTCTTTACAGTTTGTACAGAGCTTTCAAGATATGGTGATTTTCAAACATTCTATGGAATTTATATGTGTGGCCTCTGCCTGGTATGGGCTGTAAGAGTGGTTATAGCTGATAATGACTCTTTATCAACAAGAAAGCCAACACATTTTGACCACAGTCCAAAAGTACAAAAATGGTACTTACAGATAATGTCATTTCTGGCTCTTAAAAAAGTAGCATAGCTACCAAATTAATTATCAAGCAAATATATCTAGTAGGCTCTAAAATTGTTAAACATAAAAATATAATCAATAAATTGCCTCTGCAAACATCTCTACCTTTCAAAAGTAACTATGATGGTGTTTCTTAAACATATTTGTCACTTTAGAAAGATCTCCTGAAACTACCATGACCATTGCAAGTGTCAGAATTCATTTGCTCTCATTCACTCTTTATTTTCTCAGGAAAAAAAAAAATATGTATAAGCTAATGTAGACAGAACAATTTCCGGTCTGTGCTAGCTGCTGTTTTATGCAGGTTTAAGTAAGACTTTAATTTTCCTCAAAGACTTCCTTGCAAATTCATCACATCACCGATAGAGTATCTGCTATGGGTTAAGGAACTTTTTTTGATAGCCCCAGCCATCCACAAAATCAACTTAGTAAATAGAGACAAACTCTTTTTAAAAATGAAATACAAGAAAATTGAAAACGTCAGAAGCCTTCACAGGTAGTTAATGGCACTTTTTCTGACATTTTTTGTTGTAGTGTTAATGTGTCTCTTATGTGTATGCTGAGTGTTGGTACTTAATGTGGATTGTTGTTTTAAAAAACGCTTTGAAAGCCACTGGGTTACAGCACTTCATTGAAAACACAAGGTATTTTTGTTTTATTTTTAAGAGACAGAGTTTCATTATCCTAACAGGCTTCCTTCAAACTCTTGGAACCCAGCAATCCTTTTGCCTCAACCTCCTGTGTAGCTGGGATTATAAATGTAGATGCCACTATGTCCAGCTTGAAAATATAGTTTTTGGGTGAAAGTCTCAGGGCACACAAGAGTTCTCATTATATGCGGTGGTTTGGTAAAAGGAGTTGCTAGGAGGTGAATAGTGTTCACATCCAAAGTACAAAGTAGGGCAAAGGGGCAAAACACTACTTTCTCCAGTTATACTTAGTGGTGGTGGCGGTAATTCTAGCATTGAACCGAGGGCCTCACTCTTGCTAAGCATATTCTCGACCACTGAGCTACACTGGGAGCCAGATTCTTCTCTTTAATCCTGGCCAAGGCATACCTATGGCTCCACTGTTAGAAGATGTCAAAAGAATGGAATAGAGAGAAGAGTTTGGAGAGCAAGCAGTGTGGACAGTGTAAGTCAGAGCAAAGGTTGGAGTTCGGATGTGAAAAAGAAGAAGAGAATAGAGCAAAACTAAGAGATGTACAGGATGAGGATTAGCTGACAGGATGACCCTTCATTGAAAGGATGCCTTTAAACTGGGGGTGGTGGTGCCTGCCGGTAAGCCTAGGGACTCACGAAGGCTGAGGCAGGAGGGTCATGAGTTCAAAGACAGCCTCAGCAATTTAGTGAGCTTCTGAGCAATGTAGTAAGACCATGTCTCAAAATAGAAAATAAAAATGTGCCAGGGATGTGGCTCAGCGGTCAAGTGCCCCTGGATTCAATCCCCAGAACCAAAAAAGAAGAAGAAGGCCTTTAACATTCCTTTAACTTTCAGTAACATAAACTGGACTTAAATGGCTTAAACAATAAAGAAATGTATTGGTTAATTCACTGACTCAGTTACATCACAAGGATCCACAGTGTTAGCCTCAATTTTGTACCTCTTATGGATATGGGGTGGCTTGTAGATGACTATAAGGGCAACTGGGTTTATGTGGTTCCTTACTCCCATCTAAGGGGATAAAGATTGGATCCCTGTGGTTTTCTGAGTGGCAAGGGATAACATCTATCATGTTCCAGTAAATTTCTGCTTACATCTTATTGGCCAGAAATAAATTCTATGTCCATTCTTGAGTCTATTGTTTACAAATGGCTGGTGTTACTCAGACCAATATGATTCTTCTCTGGAACTGTAATGAGCCTTTCCCAGATACATGGCTAGGTGGGAGGAAAACAAAACTGAGTTTCTTTTAGGAACAAGGGAGAAGATATTTTGCTAAATGGACAATCAACAAGTTTCACTGCATGCAAGAAATTTTCTAAACTTTGGTAACATATCCTAGTCATTCTAATAGACTTGATATTGACTATTTCCATCATGAAAACAGTTTCATATTTGGAGACCTATTAATACCATTTTCCTTGTCATATTGATTCTTCTCTGGAACTGTAATGAGCCTTTCCGAGATACATGGCTAGGTGGGAGGAAAACAAAACTGAGATTCTTTTAGGAACAAGGGAGAAGATATTTTGCTAAATGGACAATCAACAAGTTTCACTGCATGCAAGAAATTTTCTAAACTTTGGTAACATATCCTAGTCATTCTAATAGACTTGATATTGACTATTTCCATCATGAAAACAGTTTCATATTTGGAGACCTATTAATACCATTTTCCTTGTCATATAAGAATGCTTTTGGAGAGATTTAAATAAAAGCAAAGAAATCAAGTATGGAGAGCTTCTATTTTCTGTATACTTTAACATCAAAAAGAACTCTCAATTTTTTTCCCCAAAAATAATATGCTGCATTCACTCCCTCAGAGACAATGCACAATGATTGACCTCTGCTGGAACAAACACCATAAGAGAGAACTACCAGCCATTGTGCAGAGCTTTACTTCTGATTCCCTCCCCCATCCAGAAGTTATACTTCAGCATTATGCTCGTGTGCACTTGCCAACTTTCTGCATCATGACACAAAGACATTGCTGGTTAGGATCATTCTAGTCTGAAGAAAGGCAAGTGCAAGGCCAGCCAGGCTTGGATGAAATGCACACTGTTTGCTGAGCGGCCGTTGTGTTCTGAGGGCTCCCTTTATGAAAGGCTAGCATAAAGTCAACAGCCCACAGTTGCTCAAATCTGTGCTTTGGTTTCATTGCCACCACCCGCTACTTCCCCACCCAGGAGAATTATAGCTAAGTGGTGTTTTAACTATGTCCCTGGGGGAGTGTTGAGTAAGATGAAAAACATGCTAGGTCACCAATAAATCATTTCTGGAAAAGGGGACATTTCAGGAAAATTAAACAAAGTGCAGAAAAGCCTTAGCTTGCAGTCTGTTGTTGCAGTTTGAATGATGGCTTTCCTCCCTGCTTAGACAAACACCAAGCAGGAAGCTCTGAACAGGAAAAAAAAAAAAATTCTATCCAGAGCCACAGAAGAGAATAATGAACACAACCGTCATCGTTCCTTCATTGTCTATTTAAACAAAATTTAAGGCAACTAGCTCTTTAACCCTTTCCAATTGATCTGGTCACTTTCAAAAGTTCTACAGTGAAGACCTGACTGACAGATCTAGAAATCTCACGAGCACAAACACAAGTTTTCAAAGTTATTTCCAAGCTCAGCTTAATCCCAGAATAGTTTAGCTATAGTTCCCCTCCCTTTGTGCCCTGACTACAACGCTTAGGTAAATTGCTCCCCTTGGGATCTTTGCTGATGGTTGGCTATATGGGAAAACACTGCTCAGAGCTCATTCACTGGTGATTGTAAACACCTTCTGGAGTTTCAAAACATCCTTTTCCTATGTGGACCTTGTGATGTTCAATTTGTCACATTTCGTTGTGGTCCTCCTGTGTTACTGTTCCTGTGCTGTACAATTCTGACACTTGGCTGTCTATAATTGCTGCTGTCGTATCATCCCATGGCAATGTCAGTCCAAATTTATCTGGGCTCACTGCTGGCCACCTCCATAGCAACCAACTGAAAATATTATAGGACTTTCCCCATGAGCCTGCACAGAACAATAACAACCAAAAAGCACATTGCCACTTCTTTCAGTTTTACCATTTGTCCACCCCAAGAAGAGCTTCAGCAGAATTCAGAAAATATTTTTCATTTGGAAACAAATAATCAATCAGTCAATTGCTGCACTTTATTTCTTTAGATGCCTTGTTGATATTATCTCACTGATAACTGACTCATGCCATTCATTTGAATTAGTTGCTGTGTTATCTCAATGTCTATTTTATACTTCCTAAATATTGCTAGAATGAGTAAAGTCTTATAATATGGAGGGATTCCATGGGCATTAAAATATTTTATCTGGTGCTGAGGATTGAACCCAGTGCCTCGCATGTGCTAGGCAAGCATTCTACCACTGAGCCACAGCCACAGCTCCAACCCCTAAGTGATCCTTCTTATAATATAATTTTAAGATAATTTAAAACCTCAAAATTTCTTTAGGACATTAACATTTTAAGGAAAACCTAGGACACTGATTTTCATTATTTTTGAAGACTCCTTCCAGCTTTTTTTTTTCCTTCCAGCTTTTAAAAGCTATGAATTTATTTATTTATTCATAAATGCTACCACAGTCCCAGCAGGAGATTATCTGACATTAAGATTATCAGACATTAAGTAAGTAGTGCGAATATATGCATAAAGCAACAAACTAGCATGGTTTTGTCAGTATGTAATAATACCTTGTACACAATAGACACTAAGCTATTTTTTGGCAACTTATCATTTTCTAATTATCGGTTTGGTAATTATATAAATTTTAGGTAATAGAATTTTCAAATAGGTCATTTCATATAAAACATTTCATAGCTTATATAACCATAATATATTTGGAAGAGACTTTGTTACTTTCATGTTATAGTAGGATGAGTTTGTCATTTCTATCAGTCTTCACAGGGTCTCCTTGTTTAATTATATATGTGGATAGCTTTTTGGAGGGTTACTAGAGTGCTATTTTTCCTTCCATTATACAGAAGACAGATAGTAAGAGCGCAAAAACCATAACATTCCTTCCCGGGAATATTCCAAACCAGACAAACAAATAGAAAACCATAAAAAAAAAAAAAAAGCTTTGCCCCATTTGACCTTAATAATGCTGGTTAGGTTCAACATCTTCTCTGCTGACATCTATACCCTTGTATAGTTGGAACCTAACCAGGCGATATCTTCTTTGGTCCAACAGAAGGAAAGGTTTAGCCTCACTTCTGGTTTTATAGGCATTTCTCTGTATCCTTCTTAACAATCCCTGGCAGCTTGCCTTGGCAGTTTTTCGACCACCTATTGAAGCCTGCTGCCTGCTCCCCATTTCTGACTCCTGACTTCTAGAAACCCACTGAACCACTCAGGTACACTCAGCCTTGTCTTTCTCCAGACACCTATCATCATCATCACCATCATCATCACCACCATCACCACCACAATAAAAGTATCTGATATTTTTTACTATGTGCTAGTTAAACAGCATGTTTTATATGGTTTATCTCCTTAAAAGCCCATAACAACTCTATAAGGCAAGTGCTGTTATTCAGTACTTCAGCATGTTATTAAGAATGCACATTGAGTGGGACGTGGTGGAACACTTCTGTAATCCCACTACTCAGGGGCTGAGGCAGGAGCAAGGCAAGTTTGAGGCCAGTCTCAGCAATGTAGTGAGACCCTGTCTCAAAATAAAAATTTTTAAAAAGGGTGTGGGATGTAGATTAGTGGTAGAGTGCTTGCCTAGATCATGTGAAGTCTTGGGTTCAATTGGCTATGTTGTTAAAAAAAATGAATGAACAAAAGGAAGCACATAGCAAATACATGGTAGAAAATAGTACTTGAACTCAGGCAGTCATGCAACTGCTTTTCTACACCTCCTTCCAACTCTGCTCAAATGGAGACCTGAGTATGAGCCACTTGGGTAAGAGCCAGGATCTCTAATCATATGGTGGATATTGTTCCCAGTATGAGGCAGGGTGCGGGTCCAGCCATGAAAATGACGCTGCCTTCCAGTAGTTTTCTATTTATTCTCTTAGTGACAAGTGGCTTTATTCATTTCCTTTGTGCTTAAAATTAGCTTTTTTATTTTTTATTCACACAAGATGCCAAAGACAGTCCAGATTGCATTCATTATGGGTTGTTGTGCCTCTTGTCTCTGTTTTACAAGGAGGGATCTGGGCTGGCCTGGGGGTGTTGCTTAGTGGTAGAACATTTGCTTAACATGAGGCTCCGGGTTCAATCCCTGGCACTGCAAAAAAAAAAAAAAAAAAAGACAGGAAAAAAGGTTTCTGGCTTGGTCTTTGGTCTTAGCTACTACTTTTAGGTGAAGTCATCTTAGGAAAAGTTAAAAGCCCACAGAAACAGAGTTCAAAAATGACGAACATTCCAAGTATTCATTTTATACCCACACGATCTTTATTTTCCAATTTCTCTTAGTTGAAAACAAGAACAGTAAGAGATCTTTGAAAATTCTGGATGTTTAGATCTATAACTATCTATAAACAAAGACCAAGCACACTCAACTCTTACAACCTTACTCCTATAGGAATATTAAAAATGACTTGGAAAGTGCTTTATTTCTATATGTAGCCTACGGAAATCTAATCACATGCAAATGAATGGGAGCTTTGAGTAGCAGATACATGACTAATCTTTGTTCTTTATCATACAAATCAAAAGAATAAAAAAAAAGACTAAAGTTAAGTACTTGGTGATGACTTTAATAGTTAAGTACTTGGTGATGGCTTTAACAGGTGGCATTTTCCAGTAAATATATCAGACTGTCTAATAATCACTACCACCAAGCAAATGAAGGCCCCTCGGAGGAGCTATCCTGCCTTATGGAGAAAATAAAGGAGAAATAAGAGATGGAAGTAGCTTTTTGTTGCCAGTGCCGGGAAGAAATATTGTTAGGTAAGAAGAGCCCTCTCACTTGATGAGAAAAAGAAAAAAAAAAGTGAAAGTCTTAGCTTGGTGGGAAATAAAAGACCTAGCTCCTCAAGTGTTACTGTGAGTTCTGAGCAACAGAAACAGGAAGGATGTATGAGCAATACCCTGGTCTGCATTGCATTTGGTCTGGGGCTTGTGATAAACTCAGTCTGCTCCTGTCTCATGTTCTCTTGGATCTTAAATCACACTGGGTGTTTTCAAAGTAGATTATCTGATTCTGAAAAGTGACCACCCACCTAAATACAACGTTCCAGATGGCAGGGGTCTGATGTGTTTTGTACACAGCTGTATTGTGAGCACCTGGAACATAGTAGGTGTTCAGTGAATATTTGTTGCATGAATGAATGCACACCAGAGAGCCCAATAATTTGAGAACAGCTTGAGAAATATTTGATTCTTTTGCTTTTCACCTAAACAAAGATGACAGAAGGAGAAGAAAGAAGATGGCGAGGGGGAGGAGAGGTTATTCCCCATCTGCTATAGCAACTTGAATTATTTTGTTCATATCCATCTTCCTTGTAGAAGATGGCAGAAGATTGCAATGAAAGAATCATGTGTTTTTGTGTTTGTTATGTGCATGTATGTGTGATTACTCTTATTGATGAAGTTGTATCACATAATGTAGCTATATTTGTGTCTTTGGTTGACTTTAACTCTGCATGAGCTCTGCTGAAATGACTTTCCTCATTCTCCTGATTCAGCAGTGGTTATTTAGAATTATAAGAAGCAGTATTATCTCATAAACAAAGTAGCCCATCCCTGCTTAGTGGCACAGTTTAGCAATAATAAGAGAAAGGTAATCTGGGAAGGCCACACCCCACTTCAGAAATGTCAGGACATCTAAATTGGGAGTTGGTGGCCATGTAAACAAATTCAAATTACCTTCCAGCAAAAACCTCAAACTACTTGTTTGAGATGGTTTGGGCTAGATGTGAATCCAGATCAAAATCAAAAGCCACAGAAATACTGAAATAGCTGAAACAGAGACATAGTCATTACAGGAAGCTTATGAAGGTTCAAAGGAGGTTAAAAAAAAAGAAAAGGAAAAGCTGCAGCCAGAGAAGCTGGTGGTATTGCCCATCCCTACTGGAAATGTTGATGACATGCTCTGAAGAGGAAGGGGAAGGTGCCAAACAAGCAGCCTCTGTAGTGACAAAACAGGAAACAGGAGTGAGGGTGAAACTGAACTGAAAATTGGGAAGACAGTGAAGCATCAAAGCCACAGCACTGGTAAAGACACCAAGGAGGGCAGAGTAAAAGCAGAAAGGGCTCTAGCACTGACTGTGGATTAAATAAGCATTTACAAACAGATAATGGCTGGGTTAGGCGGTGCATGCCTGCAATCCCAGCAGCTCGAGAGGCTCAGGCAGGAAAACTGACAGTTCAAAGCAGCCTCAGCAATTCAGCAAGGCCCTGTCTCAAAATTTAAAAAAAAAAATTATAATAAAAATAAAAATAAAAAAGGCTAAGAATGTAGATAAAGGGTAGGTACACTGTCCCTGGATTCAATACCCCATACTGCAAAAAAATAAAAATAAATAAATAAATAAAAATACTGCCCCCCCCCAATAAAAACCCTGAAGATACTACAGTCTCGGTTTCCCTATTAAGATGACCTGAAAATAGGTTTACCCCAAGGGTATTCTATTGATCTAAAATTACAGTGGATCAACTATTGCTTGAAATAAATGTACCTTCAAATTTAGGAGAATTTTTTTGTCAATGTATAAAGATTATCTGATAATGGTATTGGTTAATAGTCATAGGTAACATTTAGTACACTGTCCACAATACTTTATGGGTAATATAGTTATTCTTGAGATTTGAGGGTCAAGAGGCTAGGGTAGAATAGTCCTTGAAAGTCTACCACACTTCACACCAGAGTCTACGTTTTAAGACTACCATGCCCTGCCATACCGTGTCTCTTACATTTATGGTACCATTTGAGAAATAGCTGATATGCTTCTGAACACACCTTTTGTTCTATTTTACCAATATTGTTATTTTCTTTGCCAGAATTTAAAGGGAGACAGAGTGAGCAGCAAAATGTTCAAAATTAAGGAATGTCTAAGGAAGGAAAAGGGAATCTAGAATTAATAAGGCCTAGAATGGTAGAACACCAAATCCAGGTGGTTATTATAGATTATAGAGTTCAACTCCCTCATCAGAGTGAGTGAACTGTTGATCCCTAGATAAGAGTCTTGCAAAAAGTTATCTTAGCAAGTTAGTGATAAAAATTCTTTGACCAGATTAAGGATGACCAGTAAGTTATTTTTCTTACGTTTATTTAATAGTTTAGAAATATTGGGGGGTGGTACTGTGTCAACAATCGAATATAATTATTACTATTATTTTCCATAAAACAACAACAATTTGGTGTGGGTAAATGATTTGCCTAAGGTCATATAATGAATGACATTTCAAATTTCTCCAAATCTTAGCTCATCCAGGAATTATACTATATGCCAGTGAGGCCCATTTTGGATTGAATATAAGCTTATGCCACTTGGATGTAGTTTTGTTTTGTTTTTGCAGTGCTGGGCACAGGACCCAGGTCTTCATGCATGCTGGGCCACCACTTGACCACTGAGCTACACCACCCACCAGATGTAGTTGTTTTTTAAAGAACTGAAAACTTTGCTTCAGAGTCTGGAGCTTCTGTTTCTTATTTGGCTGTCGTCCCAGTATTGTGGCATGCAGAGGACACTTCCCCAAATGCCAGGACCACTTTGGATGTTTCACTGCTCTTTCATAACTCAGTTGGTTTGCCATGTTCCTTGGATTAAGGAATGAACCCCTCAGGCATAGTTGCTCAAAGTTACTTAAGGTTAGTTTTTTTTTTTTTTGGCAGGGGCGGAGGGGGGTACTGGGGATTGAACCCAGGAATGCTTTACCACTGAGCTACATCCCCAGCCTTTTTAATTTTTTAAATTTTGAGACAGGGGTCTTGCTAAATTGCTTAGGGCCTCATGAAATTGCTGAGGCTGGCGTCAAACTTACCATCCTCCTGCCTCAGTCTCCTGAGTTGCTGGGATTATAGGTACAATACTGCACCCAGTTTCAAGTTACTTAAGGTATTAAGAAAGCAAATTATCAATGCATGGAAAGGGCCACAGATACTTATGGATAAGGTCAACACGAAACACTAAGAGGACTTCCATTATTGCACCATCACGTGTGAGGGATATTAGGAAAAATAAAGAAAGATGCACGTAGTGCAACTACAATGTGAGAACGTTCTTTGTTGAGAAAATTCAGGGTGCTTCTCTGGTGATATTCAAATCAATCTACTTTCTAAGAAACCCTCTGGGCTAAGGCTGTCGGACAGCTGGAAAGCTAATAATTTAGTTCCATACAGAGTACATGTGTGTCTAGACTAGATGTCTGTAATTTAATTTGATTTGTATTAATCAGGTTCAAATATATTCATGTGGCAAAACACCAGTAGATCATGTTGCTTTTTAAAGAATATAATGAATAGAAATACTTGAATTGAAAAAAAAGGAGTTATTTTTTAATTGAATTAGAGATACTATTGTGTACTATTATATGAGAACGGTAATACTCTTTCTCTCTCTTTTTATCTTCTGTGGTGCTGGGGATTGAACCCAAGGCCTCACATATGCCAGGCAAGTACTCTACAGCTGAACTATATTAAAGCCCTGTACTATTCTTACAACCAAAAGAATTTGTAAAAATTTCTGGAAAAAAACTTATGCTTGAGGACATTCTATCCATTAACTTGTCTTTTTTTCTTAGATTTTTTGTTTGCAAGAGACTTCTACCCTCATATCCATTCTCTTCTTCTCTTTAACAGACCCTGATTTTTAGCTGGACATAGTGCCTCTCAAGACAAAAGCTCCATTTCCCAGTCTTCCTTGTGGCTAAGTGTGGCCATGTGACTAGTTTCTTTCAAAGATATGAAAATGTAGCTCCTTGCTGGAATGCCTAGAAAGCTATTTGAAGGGAGTCTACTCAGCTGGGAGTGATTCTTTCTGCTCTTCCCCCTTTTGGTCTGTGAAACAGATGTGATACCTGGAGCTAGCAGCCTCAGATAACCATAATAATAAAAGTCACTTGTTATGATAATGGGAAAGAAAAGATAGCCTGGGCCCCAGATGGCATCATGGAATGGCCCTAGCTATATTGTCTCTATTGCTCTGAAAAATGACCTCTCAACTTCTAACTTGCTTTAGGGACCAGTAGCTTATGTTTTTCTCTTCTATGCAGAAAAACGTTTTATTAGCAATAAACCCTTCCACCCCCAGTTCTATTATTGGATTTCAGGGCTGGAACACCTAAAACTACTATTAATCAGTATAATACAAGAGTATAGTTTGATTATTATCTATTGATTTTTCAAAAATAATAAAGATAACTATTAAGCTAACTTCTATTTTTGGCTTTGGAAATCTTGCTTTTACTAAATAATAATAAGATGAAGGAGGAGGAGGAGGAAGATAAGGAGGAGGAGGAAGAGGAGGAAGAGGAGGAGGAGGAGGAAGAGAGGGAGAAATGACCCAAATTTTCTTTTCTTTTCTTTTTTTTTTTTTTAGTTCCTGGGTATATTCTCTCTTTGCTTTTTCCTCAAATAATAACCAGCAAGGGTATAGGGTATGTTTCATCTTGGTCAAAGTATTTTCCTACATGTTTGTATAATACTTCGAGTTCATAATGTGTACCCATATAATTATCTCATATGATTCTTATAATAAGTTCATGAAGTATGGAAGAAACACATAATTGTTTTCATTTCTACCCAAGTGGAAACTGGGTTTTCTTCCTCATGATGTCATTTTGAGGTACACATAAAGCAGAATCATGGAATGCCCAGTTATCTGATCCAATGCCTCGAACACAAGTTGGCATTCAGTAAATACTTGTTGGCTTCCTGAATGGGTGAGGGTGAGTGAGTGAATAAGGAAATTGGAAGTTAAAGGAAGTCCCAGAGTCACAGCAACGGAATGAAAATTAGGGTTTCCTCACTCTTATTTTAATTCTTTTTCCATTACACCATGTTGCTTCTCCCTAGAAATCCATTCTCCAATCTGCTGAGCTGTCCAGTTGGGTGTGCTGTTGGTGAAAGGCGGTGTTTAGATGGTCATCCGTGGTGACCTTCAGCAGATGCCCCAGCACAACACTGCACAGACCACCAAAGAGTTTGCTTTTGCTGGCAGCTCTCCCAGTCCTCACATATTAATGCTGTGCCAACAGCTATTGTCTTGGACAAGTGACTGTGTTGGCAACATAGGATTCCCTTATACAAAGTCCTTCACACAGAGAGCCAGCAAGGATTCCACTTCTAGCTTTGCCTGACACCCTCACATAGAGCGTTTGTTTCACTTGGGAAAATGCTTCAGGAGTCGTTATGCTGTGGTAATGTGGCTTCAGGACAACTGAAAGGCTTGATCTGAGAAGCACAGAGACTACTCTGGGCTCTGACATTTAGAACATTTTTCTTTCCTCTGAAAGAGCTAAGAAATAAGCAAACATTGGAAAAACCTGAAGTTATTTCCCCGATTCATTCTAAGGAATGTATCTAATGTGAATGTACATATTTTTGCGGACTATGAGACCCATTAAAGATTTCTCCAAAGTAATCTAATTTGTCAAGACATGAGGTAGAAACTCCTAAGTCCAATAATAGTCAGATCATCAGTGGGTGAAATTCTAAGCCTGCTGCTTATTAGCTGTGTGACTTTGGAGAAATTAATTATTCCCTCTGATCCTCAATTTTTAATATATTTATAATTAGAGTAATACTCCTTGACTCTCAGAGTTGTCAAATGTTAAATGGGATATTGTAAACCCAATTTAGAAGTCATTCAATTTCATATTATTTTTATTCCTTCCTCCTATGATATCAGCTTTATTTTCAGAAAGTGTCACCACATTTTAAAAGTAGAAGCACTGAGAAATCCAATATAAATTTTTCAAGAAATTTTAAATTTTGTTTATTTATCTATTTATTTAGATTGTGGTGCTGGGTAGTGAACCCAGGTCCTCAAACATGCTAGGCAGACACTCTACCACTGAGCCATATTCTCAGCCCCCAATATAATTTTTATCAAAACATTCTACTTATTTTAAAGATGTTAATAATTTCCTATAATGTGTAAAATTTGCAGAAACCTAAGAAGACCTAGAAGACATTTGGCCTGGTTTGCTTCACCTGCAATAATTCTGATTCTTTGGTATACTTTTGTCCCAAGTTATATCTATGACAGGAATTAGAATATTGAGTGGAAACATTTGGGTGCCCATCACTTTCTCAGGATTCTGAGCCAAAAGACCTTATTCATTTATTTGTTTATTTTCAGAGTTTGCCTATACTTTATTCAGCAAGAATTTAACTAATTTATTTAAACCGATACATAAATTTGTACTGATGTTTCAATACCTGTATATATTATATAATGTTCAAATCAAGTTACACAGAACCATTTCTGCATATCATTTCTTTGGAATAGTGAAAACATTCAAAGTCCTTCTAGTTTTTTTTAATATATGGTATATTATCATTATCTATAGTCAGACTAGTGATGGAACATCAGAACTTCTTTCTGTAACTTAGCATCTGTTGATCTACCTTTTCCCATCTCTCCCCTGCCCTGCTCTCTGTGCATCTGGTTACTACCATTCTACTCTCAACATCTATGAAACCAACTTTATCTTAGATTCTGGATATGAGTGAGAGCATTCGGTATTTGTCTTTCTGTGCCAAACTTATTTTTCCTAAACATAATTACCTTCAGTTCCATTTGTGTTGTAGTAAATGCCATTCATTCTTTTTTTATGGCTGAATAGTATTCCATTGTGTGTATGTACCACATATTCATTATCCATTTGTCAACTGATGGCATTTGTGTTGTTTCCTTTCTTGCCTATTGTGAATAATACTGCAATTACACTGGAAGTGCAGGTGTCTCTTGGACATCTTGGACATCTTGGTTTCATTTGAATATGTACTTGGGAGTGAGATTGCTGGATCATATGGAAGTTCTACTTTTAATTTTCAAGAAACCTCTTTACTGTTTTCCATAATGGTTATGCTAATTTATATTCCTACCAATGGTGTGCAAGTGTTCCCTTTTCTCGCTATCACTTGTTATCTTTTGTTCAGCAAGTTTTTTTGAAGCACCGATGATGTATCAGACATACCTAGGTGCTGAGGATGCAGCAATTAGCAAAACACAAAAAGCCCTATTTGTTAAGAAGGACAAACAGACAACCAACTAAATAAATAAATCTGTTAAGCATAATGGAGAAAAATAGGGTGAAAAGAGAGATACAGACTGGTTGGGCAAAAGCAATTAAATATGGTGGTCAGGGAAGTCTCACAGGAAGATAAACCAGTAAAGACCTGAAGGAGACTGGGAAGGAGCCATGTAGAAATTTGGAAAAAGAACATAACTTAGGAGACGTATGTTGTCTTGAGGCAAGAAAGTGCCTGTCAAGTCACAGAAGAGCAAGAAGGCCAGTATGGCCACAAGCAGGGACAACAACAGAAAGTAAAGAGATGTGGAGCGGCAGATTATGTAGGGCCATTATAAGGACTTTGTCTTACTGTAAATGAAGTGGAAGCCTTCCTGGGTTGGAGCGAAGAAGTGACATGATCTGACTTATGTTTTAACAAGAACATTCTAATGTGCTATAAGACAGGCTGAAAAGCAATTTAGAAATTGCAAAGAGATTATTATAATAATCTTATGAGACAAAATGTAAATATTTGCTGATGACTTGGATGTGAAAGAGATGAGTCCAAAAGGACTCCAATTTTTTTTTTTTTTTTTTTTTTTGGCATGAGAGAGTAAAAGGATGGTTGTACTATGAACTACAGGAAGACTACAGGAAGAATAGGGTTTAGGATGAATCAACAGTTTGATATCAGATGAGGTTTGAGATGATTGTTGGACATCCCCGTAAGGAGATTAGGTAGGTAATTGGTTATTGAATTGGAATAAAAGGCAGAAATCTGGGCTAGAGATATAAGTTAGATTTGTTGGTGTCAGCCCATACATGATATTGAAAGAAGGAAAGCAGATACTAATGTCTGCAGGGAGGCAGACCAGCAGGTGGGACGTGGTGGAGGGAGCTTGTTGAAAGTCTCAGTTTCAGTTTTCCAGTGGAATAAGAAGTGTTGTTATTTAGTGGGAGTTTCTACTGAAGGTTCAGGAGTGGCATATGCCTGGTTGTATCCCCAAACTCTGCCAGTCCAGGGTCCGTTGTCTCAGTGCTCTCTCTTTGTGTTTGACTACCCCACCCCCCAGGTGTTACTTTCTCCATCGTCTATCTTTGTGGTATGAATAGACCATAAAACCATGCAACTTGGCTCTTGCCTAAACTGGAGAATACAGCCTCATGACTCATAGAATCTGCTCCTTGAAACCATCTGGAGGCAGGGTGCCTGAGAAGAAGAGGGAACCTTTGAATTCAACAGCTTCAAAGCCCCTTAAGTGAAAAAGATGATCTGCTCCAGAAGAACACTTGGCTGAATGGGGCCTGGGGTACAGTATGGGAACGCTCCAGAGACCACAGGCAAAACGTGCAGAGCAAAGCTACTGAGTGATGTGGACTCCCTGACTCACACCCACAAAGTGATTCAGAGACTTATTGGGTGTTCAGTCTTCATAATATGCTGCTTACGCATGCGGTTTATCTGTTCATAACTTTAAAACGATTCTAGAGTGTTCTTTGACTCATATTACTGTTTCTTGACATGAATCCTACGGAAACAATTTTAGTTATGGCCAAATATTCATATGTATGGATGTTCATCAGTGTTATTTAGAATTAAAAAAAAATGGAAACAATCTAAGCACCCTGAGAAGGGAAGTTGTCATATACTTATAGCTCTTAAAACAATATTTACAACAATGCTTAGTAACATGGAGGATAACTGTAGTATAGTGTTAAGATTACTTTTATGCTTTCATGAGTACAGAGAACACAGAATGAAAAATCAACCCAATAATTATCTGTCAGTTGTAGACTTGAGTTTTCCCGTATTTCTTAGCTACTTGTATGTTTCCCAGATTTCTCATCAGGAGCAGATATTATTTTTATAATCATATTTTAAAATTCTTGATTTAAGCAAAGACTACAATCAAGAATTTCTCAATTATTCCCAGTCTTCCTTGAATTGCTCTCCATGGCTGCTGATTCCTCTGTTTATTTCAGATCTCTCAAGTATTTGGCATCTGGTTCTTAGGACAAGTGGTCAAACCTGAATGGGCAAAAGGTGCCAGGATGTTGAATAAGAGGTGAGCTGGTGGGAAACCTGTGACACTGGTATGACAGAGCAGGAGTAGTCTCTTGGAGCCCTGGAGCTGTTTATCTGAGCTGGCCCTGAGCCCTGTTGCTCCCAGGACACCTAGAACTCATTGTTTGCCTTTTGATTGTTTATTCACTCAAACTCCTGAATTCTTTGTAGCTGAATCATTTCCCGTTTAAATTTCCTCAACTTTTCCTTTTTAGCCCAAGACTGAGCATTATCTCTGTTCTACAGTGCATGAGTTATTCTTCACAAAGGTAAGCTATCAGTAATGTGTTAGTCTGTCATGCAAAAAGGCAAAATAATTGGGATTTACAGTTCGTCCATATGATTTGAGAGTAACCAATAATCATCACAAATGGTGCACCTATCCCAACTGAATCAGGATATGGCATTTCCTGTATTGGTAAGACTTTCCAAGTTTTTCTAAGGGACGCTAGCTTTAATATCCTTCTGCTTCTTTAAGATTGGGAAACCACCCAGGCCTCCCAGCTCTTGGCAAGCAACAGACTGATTTCATGTTGTTACTCAGCATTTTGCTTCTCATTGAAATGCCTGGCTCTGCACAACCGGTTTGTAGAGTCTGAAGATCCTCTGGGTGTGTCCAGGAACACAACAGCCTCAGGAAGACAAAACAGGAGAAGGGCTTTAGAGCTCTGATCAGCTGGAATCCATCCATTGTCAACAACCCCTGCTCTTGGTGCTGTGCCTTTTAGAGCCTTTCTCTCTCTTCTGGTTGCAGTCCCATCTACTCTTCTAGAGCAACTCAAATGCCACCTTTACCAGCCTAATTTAACCTTTTTCTTGTCTGTGTTTTTTGTTAACAATAATTTTGTTTACTTTATCTTACACACTTCCCTTGTATCAGATTTATATATGTATTTGTGTGTGTCTCACTACCAGGTTGTAAGTGTCCTGGAAAGTTAGTGATCCAGTTTAGCTTGCATCCCTCCCCTTTAGCACAATACCTGTGTTCATCAAATCAAAGTGCTTTAATTAAATGGAATTGAATCTTTATTGAAGACAATAATTAGATTTAGAATAGATCTGAGAATGCTGAGTAATGTACAACTCCCGCCTTCCTTGGGTGGACCTGAAGCCTTGGGTAGACGTCAATCACTGCCAGGTTTGTAATAGATTCAGCAAGGTGACATTTCCCAGGGTTGCTATGGCCTATAGGATCTCAGCCTTCATCGGCCTGGAAGGCTGTCTTTAAATGTTATGGAATCACAATCACTTTAATGGTTCATATACTACCATTGTAAAACATTTGTGGTTTTAATGGGAAAAAAAGCAAATTCTTGAAGGGCTAACTTCTTGAAGAAGAGAAAATAAATAGCCATGTAGAGGGGGTTACATTTTTATCATAGATAAAGTGGAACTTGAAATATTAAAATGGTAATGTAGACCTAAGCTTATTATTATGTAAGAGTTTCACAATTCATTGTTGGGTGAAAACAAAAATGTTCTTCAGTAGCATGTTTATTATGCTACCATTTTTTTTTGTAAAAAGAAAACAAAGGATAACCTATATGTAAAATATATGTCCACATACCTAGAAAAACATTTGGAAAATAACATAGGCATTTATTCTCATACAGTTTAAGTATCTGTAACAAGAATTAAACATAGCACAATTAGTTAATTAGAATATATAATTTATATGAACTACTCTTTGTAATAACTGGAACTGTTTGAGAGATTGAGGATTAGTAGAAAACAGGCTACTGTTTCCCAGGCTGTTATGGTCTGTGCTATAGCCAGACCTGCACAGGTGGTAGGGAATATGAGGGTAATACTGGGTACTTGGAGGAAAACATAAGAAACTCAAGGAAGGTAGAGTCCCACCCCCCCACACGCCATTTTATTTTTATTGAACCCAGGGCCTGGGCAAGCACTGTACCACTGAGTTATGAGAGCTATATCCCCAGCCCTGTTTTTGTAGGTTCCCCTTAACCCTCTCAGGGAATAAATCCAGGGGCATGCTACCACCAAACTGCATGCCCAGCTCTCTTTATTTTTTATTTTGAGACAGGCTGGTCTCAAACTTGCAATTCTCCTGCCTCAGCCTCTGGAGTTGCTGTGATGACAGGTGTGAGCCACCATACCCTGTTATTTCTATAAGTTTTAATCAGCTTTTTAAACATTTTTTACGTTGTTGATAGCCAAAAATGTTTATGGTTACAAAGACATATTTTTTTTGAGAATTTTTAATATTTATCTTTTAGTTCTCGGCGGACACAACATCTTTGTTGGTATGTGGTGCTGAGGATCGAACCCTGGCCGCACGCATGCCAGGCGAGCGCGCTACCGCTGAGCCACATCTCCAGCCCAACAAAGACATATCTTTAAAAATAAAATTACTGGAGGGGTGAAAGACATGTTCTACTGTGAGTCTAATGGGAATTTCTCCGTTCACATAAAAATATTTTTTAAAATCTTGGTTTTAAATTTAAATTTGATTTAATTTCAAAAGGAGATACATTAACAAAGGACCAAATTTAAAAGACAGTTTGGTTCATTACTAGATCCCAGCCATCCCTCTGTTTCAACCAGAGTTACACATCTTTTTATATTTCTTGATAATGTCAGATTTCTTAGGAATGCACTTATTTTTCTAAAATAGAATGGGCTATAGGCTAAAATATTAAATGTAGTTAATTTTCAATTGATAGGATAATAGGATATATCTATCTCTTTACAGCTTTTTAGATTAATTTTACCCCAAAGGTAAAAGAATCAGAGATAATTTTCAAAACCATTCTGTTGGACTCTTGACAGCATGCCTAAATCTTACATTTTTATCACTTTTTATTTCCTCTTTTTCTCTGCTTCTGGTCTTTAGTCTTGGTTAATTGTATAGCTAATGCAAAGAAATATCCTCTTAGTAAGCTTTTTCTTCCCTATCTTCCTCATTCCATAGCTTGCGCGCGCGCGTGTGCACACACACACACACACACACACACACACACATTGAAATGGTATTCTGAAAGATTTCTTCCTGGAATTTCCACTGGGGTTTCTGAGTTTCATTTGATCCATACTGATTACAAAAAAAATTAATGACAAAATCTACTATATTTGATTCACTTTAGGATATTTAAAGTAATAGCAAATTCATAGGAGACATTTCTCTTACTAGGAAGGGCAGGAAAAGGTTGTATTTATTTTATTTTTTATATGAGTGAAAAACAACCTTGAAAACCAGAGGTATTATGTGTGGTAAGTGACCGCATTTAAATTTTAAAAATAGGCCTTTTGCACTACTTTCACTATGGAGAGAGTCAAGTATTTTTCCACACCTGTAGGAAAATAGCACCATTTATTGGCAAGTCCAATGTGTCAATCAGCAGCGGAGGAGAATACCTCAGACCAGGAAAGCACTAGTACTTAACTTGCTGGTGTTAGTCAGGTTTTTGTTGTTGTTATCAATATACCTGACAAGAACAACTTAAAGGAGGAAAAAATTATTTGGGCTCCTAGTTTTCAGAGCCTCTGTTCATGACTGGCTGATTCCATTGCTCTGAGCTCAACATCAACACAGAACATCATGGCAGGAGGTCAGGAAGCAGAGAGAGTAGGGCAGGGGTTGCAAGGAAGATGAACCCTTCCTGGAAACACCTACAGTAACCTCCCTCTTTTAACCATGCCTTGTCTGCCTATAGTTACCTTCTAATTGTCCATTCAAACTAGGATAGACTGATTAGGTTAAAGCTCTTCAAATATAATTATTTTACCTCTGACAATTCTTGCATTGATGCAGGAGGTTTTTAGGAACATTTCCTATCCAAACCATAAGAAAACCTATATATATTAATATGGTTTGGATATGAAATGTTCCTTATTGTGCCTTCTGTTAAAAACTCTCCTCCTTCCCTTATTATCAATCATTTTATTTTTCTCTTTTGCAATAGGCTAATGTAAAGCGAGAGTGAGAGAGTTGGATAAACACTGATAAAAGACTTAGGGACCAGGAGTCTTATCTAGTTCTCAACTAAATTAGGCATATCATTTCTTCCATCCCTCCCTCCTGCATTCTGTCCACAAATATTTGTTGAGCTCCTACCCTGTACTGGAGACTGTTCCAGGTTGCAGAGATGAATTAAGATATGACCTCTGCACTTTGGGTCTGTGCCTCTGGACCCTCGATTGTCATTGGACAAACAAAACAAAATAAAACAAATATCAAAACAGAGGCTGAAACAGTGAGTGGGCACAAGTCTGTGGCACTCCCCATCTGCTATCTGGACAGAGAAGCAGTGTGTCACATACAGGCATCTACTAGGCTCCTCTGTGCAGGGGAGGGAAGCATGAAATGTAGAAGTGGTACAAGGTTCTGTTAGATGGTGACTGGGAGCAAAAGATGGTAGCAGTGCAGTAGCAATTTGGCTCCAGGTCCTTGAGCAATGCAATCTGTTCTGATGCTGCTGTAGTCAGTGAAGCCAGTTCACCTACATGAAATGATTTTGTTATAAGCAATCACCTGTCTGAAAGAGTCACAAGAATGCAGGCTTGCTTTGCACTTTAGTTATAGAGGTAATAAGTTTGGAAGTCAAGGATAAATTGATGAATTGGAAGCAAATCATTTCATAAAGGTAAATGCCTAGTCCTTTGGATAGGGGGCTCTTCTTTCTCTCCCCAGGACCCAGCAGTTTTAGCACCATGATACTTATTGAACAAAAGCAAGAATGGCAAAGATCTAATGGAGAGCAGCTTTTGGAAATTGAAAATATGGAGGGAGTATCTCCTTGGTGGAAAATTGGGAGAGATTGGTAACCAAGAGCTGAGTTTTTTATTTCATGATATAAGAACATATAAAATGGTGTAATGGCGTGAATGGTCTTATCCACACTTTTGCTTACAGAGAGGCTCACTGGGAGGCCTGAGGGAGGAAAGCAGAAGAGAGGTGGAGACTGGTCCTGTTCCAGACCCCTCTCTACTCTGAGAAAGTGACTTTTCTTACAAGCAGGAGACAGACCTAGGGGAGGGGAGCTTTACTGCCAGCCAAGTAGCTGAAGAAGAAAGACAGTGGGTGGGGCAGAATGAGGACTGGGTTTGGAGTCAGCGAAGCTTCACTTTCACAGTGTGTGGGGGGCTCACTTTTGACAAAGTCAAACACTTTCTGAGACTCAGCTTCCTCTTCTGTGTAATAGTACCTCCTACCTGCTGTTGTGAGCTGCTTTCAATTACAGAACTTACTTGCTTTAGAGATTTGCTTAGATTGAAACATTCTTTTTTCTTCTCTTATTCAAGAAAGTGATAATTTAATAGGAATTGCATAATTCACCTTTTATTTTCCCCTAAGTTTTTGCATTATTTATGTTTATGAAGGGGTCTAGGGAGGTGAATAATGTCTTTCATAAACTATTTCTGAAATTTATGGTTTAAGCAGAGATTCTCTTCCTAAATACAGTGTGTGTGTGTGTGTGTGTGTGTGTGTGTGTATTTTTGTACCAGGGATTGAACTCAAGGGCACTCAACCACAGATCCACATAACCAGCTCTATTTTTAAATTTTATTTAGAGACAAGGTCTCACTGAGTTACTTAGCACCTCACTGTTGCTGAGGCCGGCTTTGAACTCGAGATTTTCCTGTCTCAGCCTCCCTAGCTGCTGAGATTATAGGCATGCACCACCATACCCGGCGATATTTCTATTTTTTATTCCATTAAAATAAAGGAAAACATAATTAGATATTTTAGTTTAAATCTTCCTTCTTATATATTTCTTTTTCCAGCATGATACATTCTTCTTTGAAAACACAAATACATCCTGGTAGTGTCATGTGTTTTTTGTTTATTTGTTAATTTGAGATGATGTCTTGCCATATTGCCCAGGCTGGTTTCTAACCTCTGGGCTCAAGTGATCCTCCTGCCTCAGCCTACCCAGCACTTGGAACTATATACATGCCTGATTAGTGTCAAATCTTTAGATCAAGAGAAACACAAGGATCTTCCTACTTAAATTGGAAACAGGTCTGAGGCTGTGACAGGTAGAGGAGCTTTTTTATTGGGTTGCACTAGTTTGACAAGTGGCTTAGAGCAAAGATTCAGAAAAGACCGGTGTGCATATCTGATCATATAGATATCTGTGAAGAGGAAACTCTTAAGGATTTGTTTGGGCTCTAAAACTCTATCAGGAGAAATCCAAGGAAAAGGTGGACAGAGCAGGTCACTTGATGGTGGCAAGAATCTAGACCTCATGGAGAACAAAGTCAGGGATTCCTCCTCACAGGTTGGAAGAATCTTGGCTCTGCTCTGTTTATATGATTCCTGTTTTTTTTTTTTTTTTTTTTAATCTGTGGAATAGTGATTGTATGGAAATAAAAGCATGGTGAAGAGAATTAAAATGAGAGGATATATGTTATTTCCCAGCATGAAATAAATACCCAATAAATTACAGATAAATATTATTATTTTATATATTATACTCTATAATAAATCATATTTATTTATTAATCATATAAATAATACCAAATATAATTATATATTAATATAACATGGTATGTACTTCTGTTATAATATCATAATAAATATTGATTATATAATATTGACAATATTATATATTATTAAGACTCTTACATGAAGGGCTGGGAATGTAGCTTGGAGGGAGGAAGAATGCTTGCACTGATTCAATCGCTAGCACTGACAGGTAAATTTTGGTTGAAGGTGAAGTGGCCGCAGGAAGAATGAAAGAGAAGTTGGTCTGGGATTTGAGGTAAGAGTTGAGATTTCTATCAGGCCAGATAACTGCCTGCATTGACAGAAAGAGCCAATATCTGTCAATATTGCATTGACAGATAGAGCCAATTTTTAATAGATCATTTCAGGAGCTGTGGCATCTGGACCCCAAAAATGAGATTGGTCTGGCTCAAGTCCAGGTGGAAAAGGAAATACTGTGGATAAGTCATGAAAGTCTTAATTTGCAGGGATCTACTACATCCTCTGAACAAAAAGGGGAGAAAGGGAAGCAAGATTTGTCAGGTTCTGATGACAAGGTCCAGACAGGATTAATTTACACTGAAATATTGTCAGAAAATTGGGAATTTAAAAAATTTTGAGTGAATGATCAATTGTTTCTTAGAAATGCAATTGTTTGGCCCTAAACTTTCAATACCTACCATTAGACTCCAGAGACTTTCAGACCCTAATACTACCTCAGAGAATGTGTGATATATACACTATTTTGTTTGCCAATTAAAGAAATACATTTTTTAAAGAGGATGAAACTAATAATATTCCTTGTAAAAGAAAGAAACACAAGGACAATATGGGAAGTATAAAGAAAGTTTAAAAATTTGCATTTTTGTTCAGTTGACTACCAGTGAAGCAAAACTTTTTCTGAGTTATTAGTTATTTTCACTAACGTGGATTATTTTTGTTACTCTTTTTTTTTTAAAGAGAGAGAATTTTTTAATATTTATTTTTTAGTTGTCAGTGGACACAACATCTTTATTTTATTTTTATGTGGAGCTGAGGATCGAACCCAGCGCCCCGCACATGCCAGGTGAGTGCGCTACCACTTGAGCCACATCCCCAGCCCCATTTTTGTTACTCTTATGTTACTTTTTCTTTTCATTTTTTTAATCCCAGGGATTGAATCCAGGGGCACTTAGCTACTAAGCCACATTCCCAGCCCGTTTTTTCATCTTTATATTGAAGCAGGGTCTTGCTGAGTTGCCTAGGGCCTCACTAAGTTGCTGAGGCTGGCTTTGAACTCCAGATCTTCCTGCCTTAGCCTCTGAGCCACTGGTATTACAAATGTGAGCTAACTTTTTCTTTCTTTCTTTCTTTTTTTTTTTTAACTGATAGTTTCCTTGTTTTCTTTCTTATGCATCTGTGGAAGAATTTTATATAGTAAGGATATTGATTATTTGTCAGATATTCAATTCTTCTGATTTGTTATTTGCTTTTCCACTTTGTGATGTTCTTTCTCACAGGGACATCTTAAATTTTTAATTTCCTTTTTCTTTTCAGTCATTATATTCACACTTTAATGCCCTACGAAAGTCAGACAGGAGACCCAAAAGATTCAAAATCATGGCGATGAAGATGGAAATAAAAGGATGATCAAAACCAAAAAACCCTAAATATAACTGGAAGATGAATGGAACAGACCATTGTTTGTAAATTCACCAAATTCATAAGAGTCCTGAGTGTGCACCCTGGGATTAAGACTTGCTATATCTTTTCCTTGCTCTGTCAGTCACTAACAGTTTGGACTTTGGAAATTGGCTTAACCTGTTCTACCTCAGTTTCCTTACCTATAAAATACAAGATTTTTGTGCAGGATGTTGGATTGTTGTGATGTTCCAGTGGTTTGTAAATGCTCAATAAATATTATCTAACCTTATTTTCTACCAGTTTTTAAGACCACGTGAAGAAATGAAAGCAGAACTAGTTCTAGGATGGACTAGAGAAGAGAGAAAATTAAAACCAGGGGCTAGGAGAATGCCCAGGAGGTGATGCATGGCTGAGAGCTCTGACCGAGAATGCAAAATTAACCTGAGGGAGTTACTCTGAGGGGTGGTTGTGCCATATACAGGGAGAGTGACTGAAAGCAGTTGTTGAGGGTAGAAACAAAGAAGAGATAAGCTGTGAAAGATAAGACAGAGCTCACTAGAATTTCTTGTAAGATGAACAATTTTAAGTAAAAAGAAGAAAGTGGAAGTAAAGTGAAAGGAAATGAAAGTGAAAAGAAAGAAAAAAAAACTGTCAACAGTTGACATTAAAATAAAAGATACTTTGTGAAGATAAAACCTACCTCACCAGAATGGCTAAAAATATAAAAGACTCATAATAAGAATATTGACAAGGATGAAGAGCAAAAGGAGCTATTTTACAAGTTAGTACAAACCCTTCAGTTTGATAGTATCTACTCAAGTTGAACTTTGTGCCCTCCTAGGACCCAGCAATGCTACTGCTAGATCTTTTAAATTGTGTTTATTTGTTTGTACTGGGGATGGAAGCCAGGAACACTTAACCACTGAGCCACACCCCAGCCCTTTTTATTTTTATTTTTTATTTTGAGATAGGGTCTCTACTAAGTTGCTCAGGGCTTACTAAATTGCTGAGGCTGCTTTGAACTTACAATCCTCCTGCCTCAGTCTCCTGAACTGCTGGGATTACAGGCATATGCCACCATGCCCATCCTCTACTGCTAGATCTTTATGGAACAGAAACTATAAATTTTCTCACTAAAAGAAATTCATGTTAATAAGCAGCACTAATCATAAAAGCCCCTACTAAAAACTATGCAGATGCCCATCCACTAGAGGATGGACAGATATGCTGTGCTATACTTTCTCAATGGAAAAAAGTCCACATGGGGAATCACAACAAATGGATGAACCTCACAAAACTGGGCAAAAGCAATGGACACAAAAGAGTCTGGTGTACAATTGCATGCAATCCATTTATATTATATATAGTTCAAAAACAGGCAAAACTAATTTTGGTGTTAGAAGTCAAGATTTGGTTACTATTGGGGGGTGCTCATTCACCAAAGAAGGCACAATTATGCAGGTGGGGTGGGGAGAGGTAGGTTTGAAGGGGCTACATTGTTTTTCCTTTTCTTTTCTTTTCTTTCTTTCTTTTTTTTTTTTTTGTAGAGCTGAAGACTGAACCTGGGGCCTCATGCATCCTAGGCCACGGCTCTACCACTGAGCTACACTCTCTCTCAGCCTATGTTCTACTTCTTAATTTAGGTGGTAACTACATGTATATAATGCACATTATTACTTGTGCATTTTTCTTTATGTATTTAATTGCTCAGTGAAAATGAAAAAAAATATTGATCCACATTAGAAACTGACAAAAGCCACTAAAACTCTTGTATTGACTCACAGAAGGTAGAACTATTTATTTTCAGTTTTATGTGGATATAGACAACATTTTTTTTGAAGTAAAGTTTTTTCAGTGTATTGCTTAAGAAACAACATATGAAAGAGTAACTTATTTTAGGTTATTCTCTGATTTTACAGATTGAGAATTTTATTCCTATAGGTTATTAATATAAAGCATTTGTTTCATTAGCAACTTCTTTTATAAAGCTAACCACAAAAGGTGCCTGTACATTTTTTCTATAACTGGTTGCCTACAAGTCCTATGACCTGATGTAAGGAGTAATTAACCAGGAATTTAGGTATTAGTGACATGAGAGCAGTCCCATACTCAGAAACTCATAGGTGACATACCAAAAGAGGTAAGCTGAAGAAGTCTAGATTCTGGTGGCAGGACCGCATTACTCACGACCATCAACAAATATGAACCTATAGACAACAATTTTGAAGCTGTTTCCATACAAAGTATAGATAACAGTACCTGTTTCACAGTAGTAGATCATGTAGGTAAAAGAGTTCTGAAAATCATGAAATTTCATAGAAGTACTGGGAAAGGGGCTTTATCACAACTCCTAAATCTTCCTTTCTATTGGCATAGCAGCCAAAACCTGTCCCTTCCCACTGGTCATACTGTCCCAAGAGGGCAAAAATGATGGGTAAATTTGGCAAATAGTATATCCTTTTTTGACTTTTCCCTTTTAGAAGTCAACTTGTCTAGAATGAAAGGTTATTGAACCTTATAGATGTTGAGTGCATGCCCCAAATTTAGATGGATAGATGACAGAGACAGAATTTGAACTCAGGTCTCTGCAATTACACAGACCATGTCATTAACCATCCCATAATATTTCTGGTCTAATAAGTAATGGACTATATAAAAAATAAAAAGCTATGGCACAGATAAGAATACAATAGGGATACAGGGAAGGGGGTGATTCATACCAGGACTAGACAAGGATGACTACCAAGATTTCTATATTCCCACGCTACAGGGATCAATTCCTGCTAAGCTCTCTGTGTAAACCCCAGGAGCCAGAGAGGCTAGAATGATTACTTATGGCTTTTGAGGCTTTACTATAAGAGGAAGAGGTACCTGTTGTTGGCAAAACAGTTACAATTAAACAGCGTTTAACCTCATGCCACTTGCTTGGGCCCCAGCACTTAGCCAGTTTCTCCATGGTTGCAGCTCCAGTTAGACATTTACTTCTGCTGCTGTTTCCTTTGAATTCTTCTGAAATTTTACCCCAAAAGACATTCTAAGGTATGAAAATGGATGGGAAGCAGATTTTCAAGCACTTGAAGTATGAGAATTTGCAAAGGGCATGTTAACAGGGTCTCATAAAGGAGAATTATTTATTTTTATGAAGGTCATAATTTATATTCAAGAGAAAGCATTGATCTTAGGTGTTCATTAGATGGGTTTTAACAACTTTGTACATCCTTGCAACCACCAGCCAGAGCAAGATAAAGGCCATTTTGACCACCACGGAATCATAGAACCTGATGTTTTGTATGTGCATCTGGCTTTTCTCACTCAACATGGTATTTTGGAGATTTATCCTTGTCATTGCTTTTAACAATAGCTTGTTTTGTTTTATTACCAAGCAGTATTCTATTGTATAGATGACAAGACAATTACTTTAACCATTCCCTGTCCACAGATGTTTAGGGTGCTTCTAGTTTTTTGTTATTATGAATAAAGCTGTTATGAGCATTTTTATAAGAGTCTTCGTGTGGAGATATATTTTCATTGCTCTTGGGTAAATATTTAGGAGTGGAACTGTTGGGCTGCAGGATAGAAGTATGTTTATTGTTAACAGAAGCTGCCAAACAATTCTCCAAAGAGTTGAACCATTTTATATTGCTACCATCAATGTTGCTCTGCCTTCTTAAAGGAAAAATCTTAATAAAGAATAGTTATCATGGTGTCCAGGGAGGGGAAGATTGCTATGG
Source organism: Urocitellus parryii (assembly GCF_045843805.1). Classification (NCBI taxonomy): domain Eukaryota; kingdom Metazoa; phylum Chordata; class Mammalia; order Rodentia; family Sciuridae; genus Urocitellus; species Urocitellus parryii. Next base: position 83,095,266 of record NC_135540.1, read on the forward strand.
GAATAATTTGAAGGGAGGGAAAAAAAAAACAGCAAAAGAGGGAGTGGATTGGCACTCACCAAATAGAGTTCACCAGGAAGCCAGCCGGAGAGGACCACGTGGACAGTGGATTCCATAGCTACCAATCAAGGCTGTGTTCTCCACTGATGACATTCATTCCACATGCCAGGCCCTCTGTCTCTGATCCAAGAAATCTGGGCAACTTATTGTTTTTGCTCAAGTTGTACTTCATTGAAATTCTTTTTGGAGTGTCCCTTTCGGTCACAAGTTCCCTTTCCTGTCTGAGAGCCAAGACAGCACAGCAAGCCTTTTTGAACTTGTGCTGCTGACTCCACCTTCAGTGTGGTGGTATCAAAACTGACCTAGCACAGGGTCAGCTTTTCCAGGATGGCTACAAGTCAAGAGCAAGTGACTATTTATCTTTTGGCCTCTTCCCCCAGGTTACTTTTAGCAAGGTTTTCAGTTTGTTTTTTTATGCTATTATATTCAAGAGAGGGCAAGGCTTTTGGCACTGCTTGAAGATGATTTCATTTTGAGACAAAACCTTATTCTCTGAGCCTTTTTTTTTTTAAGGTTATCATCACAGAGGCCAGAATTAGTGGGTATTCGCCCCCAAGAATAAAACTTTCTTAGGCATGACTGATCCTGGCTGTGTCTTCCTTTGATTTAATCCTATACTAAAAGTTTTTGCTGAAGTGGGTAAGCAGCAGTCCTTATTCCTCTAACTATACAGATGGCCAACTCTCACATTATTGCACATTATTAGCTTAATATCTTTAGCTAAACAACTCATTGTTTTCTGATACACGGAAAGAAAGTTTCCAAAAAATGCCTTGCTGGTTAGCTTGAAACAAGTGCTTGTCCCTGAACCAAGCCCATATCCTGGAGAAGAGTGCTATGCTCAGGTCTTGGTCACTTATCTGCCTCATCTACAGAAGTATGGAGAAAGGGGATGCAGATACTAGGAGGAAAAAAACAATAGGCATCTAGTGTGGAACATTTGATCAAGTGTTTCTGTTCAACACCCTCACCATTGCCACACTGTTCTAATGACTAATTCTGCTCATCACTTGGCTTTCAGGTTGCATGTCATTTCACCAGAAAGGCTTCTCTCAAAGTCCAAGTCCCCATTCAAGCATCTTACAGCTCTTGTTCATTTGTTTGATAGTTTAGTATTTAAACATCACTTTGGCTCTAACTCTATGAATTCGGGATGGTATCTGTATTGTTCATCACATTGTAGGTATTCACAAGTATCTGCAGGATGAATGAATAAGAATGAAAGAAAACCTGTCAGTGGATTCCCTTGGTCTCAGGTTGTAGGCTAACTCCTTTTTAGTAAATGAATCTCTGGTTAAACTTCAGACTCAGTTATTAGAACCAGTGTAAGTTATTTGCTTCATTTCTTTTGTTTCTTCTCCTTCCCTTTCCTTTTCTTTTCTTTTTCTTTCTTTTTTTTTTTCAGTACTAGGAATTGAACCCATGGCCTCATCCATGTTAGGCAAATACTATACCACTGAGTTACGTTCTCAGTCCACTTGCCTCAATTTTACAGTTAGAAATTTAAGAACTGCAAAAACCCTTGAAAGTAAAAAAAATCATAGAATTGACTGGATTAGCCTCGTCATCCTTTATTGAAACAAAACATGTAATATCTGCGTGAAAATATCTCTCATGATAAAGTAGTAAAACCATGGGCCTCACATTACATAGAGCTTCTATGTGATTTCAGCTACAAAGGAACCCAGCAACACAAGTAACATGGGCAAGTCTACACAAGAGATGAGAAAAAGGTGGGGGAAAGGCCTGAGAACCAGAAAGACAAGATGAATTTGAATTACACAGAATCCTCTGGAAAACTCAGTGGTCAAACCCGATTATTACTCAGCAACCCTTAGGTACTGTTCTGTACTCATTCTGCCAACCCCATGTGCCCTGACCTCTCCACTTCACTCTCAATTCACACTGCTGTCTCATTCAGTTCTGGGGTGTATGGAAAGGCCACAACATTTAATGTAGTAAATCTGAATATAAACAGACTTCAGTTTTTTTTCTTTTACATGGACATTCTGGTTATTTGAATTTTTATATCATATCTCTAATTTTTAGTTAGTGACTTCCTCCATCTTCATTTTCAATGCTGTCAGTGTTTCTAATTTTCCCTAGAGGTTTTCTGGCCAATGAGAGCCTAGCATTCTTCAGGATGTAGATTTAGGGATGACACATGGCCCATTCATAATAATAAGAATGATAATAACAATAATGCACATTAACTTGCAAAAAAAAAAATCTTTGCTAAGGCTTCTGGGACACAGGCAACATTCTCAATGGACTTCACCGTGGGATAATCTGAAGCTGGAACTTTTGCAGTTAACTTGCTCTCACGTGGAATCTGAGGCTGAAACCAATCAGTGAAAGGCAGAGCTCAGAAATGAAGAAAAACCATAACTGAGTTTGAACCCCGAGTCCACTTGTGCCTGAAGCCCACTCTATCCCTGGAGTTTCAGTTATGTAATTCAATCAATTCCCTCTCTTGGGTGAGTAGGATTTTCTGTCTTTAACATCCAGAAGGATCTTAACTAAAATATTCTATAATAATGTGCTCTTACTCAATTACATTCCCATACTCTTTCTTGAGAGGGGAAGAAACAAGCAAAGTTATAGCTACTTCCTGGAGAATTAACTCCTTATAACAATGAGATGGCCTACAACAAAACAAAACTGGGAGTCAGCTCACTAGGATTTAGTTCTATTCTTCTTGAAATGCTTTGTTTGGTTTCATTCTTTTTCAAGTTAGTGGTGAGAGGATATTTCCCCTCACCTCTAGAATAGACTGATTGCTTTATACCTAGCCAGCTGGCAGGCCTTCCAAAATTTTCCTTAATGAAATTTTGTATTAGCCTGTTTTTCATTATTATAGCCAACACCTGAGCCAAGCTACTCTAAAAGAAAAGAGGTTCATTTAGTTCACAATTCTGGGAGTTCAAAAGCATGGTGCCAATATCAGCTTGGCTCTAGTTAGGATCTCTAGCATCATGGCAGGTATGTGGGTGGCACAAAGTGATTACATGACCACATAGGAAGACAGAGGTTTGGGCTCCTTATAAATAGTTCTCTTGAGAACTCAGGCTTCTACAAGAACTATCTTAATCTATTCCTAGGGTGGGGCTTCCCAGTAACCTAAGGTCCTCCCACTAGACCCCCCCACCTCTTAAAGGTCCACACTACCTTCCAGCATTAGTGCACTGAGTACCATGCCTTCAATACAGGAACTCTCAAACCATAACCAAACAATAGGAAGTAAGATCCTCCACATGGCCTTAACACAGCCTCAATTCCCTCTAGCTTTCTAAGCTCATTGCTGTCTCTTCTTTGCCAAATGTCATTGTAAACCAATCCTAGGAACAACCTACTACAATTCTTTCAACTTTCAGAGTAGAATCTATATGTAGAAACTCCAGGTATCATCTATATGAAATAATACCTGTCCAAAAGTTAAGCCTAAATATTGACTCATTTTTTCTGATTGCCAGTCTCACAGAAACAAGTTCAGGGAGAATATGTTATAGGAATTCTTATAGGCCGGAAGAATTTCTTACACAGGATCATTTAATTAGTAGTGGTTTCATTATAAGGTATTTTTAGACCTTCATTTAAAATTTTGAAGCATTTGATATCCCTCAGGAAAAAAACGAATTTAGTCTGTATCCGAGGTAGTGAATCCAGCAATTACTTTTCATTTGCCAAAATGATGAACACCTCAGCTTTCCAGGAACTAACATTGCCTAATTAGATTCCACATCTCTGACAGATGATAAGAACATAATGTTAGTAAATTGGTAAAAAAAAATCTTGCAACTGGTTCTTACAAGAATTTAAATAAGTTGTTAGATTGTGCTGGTTCTTCTCAACAGCTCTGATCTTTTAAAAGAGGAAGGTGTTTGGATATCAACTAATTCCTTTCATGTGTGAAGTTGCATGTGTCATAACCCCGTTTCTCAGACCAAACATGAATAAAGGTGAAGGACCATGTCATTTCTAATAAAAATAAAAGAGAGAATTGAGTTAGTCATTTTTTCTCAAATATTCCGGCAAAACAAGAAGTTTCTATTTATGTAGCACAAAGTACTCTGGGCTCTGAATTAGGAAACCTAAACTTGATTTTTTAATTTGTTCTTTTTAGATACACATGACAGTAGAGTATATTTTGACATATTTTACATACATGGAGTATAATTTATTGTAATTAGAATTCCATTCTAGTGGTTGTACATGATACAGAGATTCACTGTGGTGTATTCATATATGAACTTAAGAAAGTTATGTCAGATTTATTCTACTGTCTTTTCTATTCCTATTCCCCTTCCTTTCCCTTCATTCCCTTTTGTCTAATCCACTGAACTTCTAGTCTTACTTCCCTACATATTGTGTATTAGCATCTGCATATGAAAGAGAACATTCATCTTTGGTTTTTTGGGATTGGTTTATTTCACTTAGCATGATAGTCTCTAGATCCATCCATTTGCCAGAAAAAGTTAAAAAGTCATCCTTTTTTATGGCTTATTTATTCCATTGTGTACATGCTACCACATTTTCTTTATTCATTCATCTGCTGAAGGGCACTTAGGTTGGTTTCACAGCTTAGTTATTGTGAATTGTGCTACTATAAACACTGATGTGGCTGCGTCACTACAGTATGCTGATTTTAAGTCCTTTGGATATAGACCAAGGAGTGAGATAGCTGGGTCAAATGTTGGTTCCATTCCAAGTTTTCTGAGGAATCTTCATATTGCTTTCCAATTTGCAGTTCCACCAGTGACATATGAGTATACCTTCTTCCCACATCCTCGCCAACACTTATTTTTACTTGTTTTCTTGATATTTGCCACTCTGACTGGACTGAGATGGAATTTCAGAGTAGTTTTAATTTGCATTTCTCTACCTGCTAGAGATGTTCAACATTTTTTCATATATTTGTTGACCATTTGCATTTCTTCTTCTCTGAAGTGCCTGTTCGGCTGCTTTGCCCATTTGTTGATTGGATTATTTGGGGTTTTTTTTCGATGTTAAGGTTTTTGAGTTCTTTACATATCCAGGAGATAAATACTCTATCTGAGGTGCATGTGATAAAGATTTTCTCCCATTCTGTGGGCTCTCTCTTCATGTTCTTGATTGTTTCCTTTTCTATGAAGAAGCTTTTAAGTTTGATACCATCCCATTTATTGATTCTTGATTTTACTTCTTGTGTTTTAGGAGTCTTGTTGAGGAATTCAGATCCTAAACCAACATAATGGAGTGTTTAGCCTACCTTTTCTTCTCTTGGGCTCAGTGTATCTGGTCTAATGCCTAGGTCCTTGATCCACTTTAAGTTGTGTTTTGTGTAGGGTGAGAGATGGGGTGAAATTTCATCCTGCGACATATGGATTTCCAGTTAGGAAACCTAAACTTTATGTAGCCCTAAACAAGTCACTTCTCTTTAAGGCTCTCTTCACGTATAGCATGAGGTATGGAAGTGTCTAACTATAAATCTTGACTACTGAAACACGGCACTTGCTGATGTAATTCCTGTTTTCATCTCAGTGCTCATGACCTAATTGACTTGATCTAAACACAAAACTTCTATCTCAAAGAACTATTAAGGTGAACACAGCAGACAAAATGAATTGAACTGAAGAAAGAGGTATTAATATTTATCATTCATTTGTTCATAGATACATTGGATCACTTAAAAATGAGCACCAGACACTACCACAGGTACTAAGGATGCAATAGTTAAAAAATTAGATTCTATCTTCATATCTTTGTGGGGTATGGTATTTTTAGTTGATTTTTTTTCTTTCAGTATTTAAGAATCTCATGCCACTCTCTCCTGGCCCATAAGGTTTATATTGATGAATCTGTTGTCAGGCAAATTGAGACACTCCTATGTGTTATTTTTTTTTTTAATTTTCTCTTGCAATCTTGAGAACTTCCTCTTTCTCTTTCACCTTTGAATGCTTGATTTATAAGATACCTTGGGACAAACTTGGTTGAGTTAAATTTGGTGATATTAGCCTTCCCATATTTGGATATTTGTATCCTTCTCCAGGCTTAGGGTATTTTTTTTTAAAAAAATAAGTTTTATACCCCTTTGATATTCTTAATTCTTTAAACCCTGATAACCTGAATATTTTCTCTTTTAATACTGTCCCAAAGTTTCCATAACCTTTTTTCATTCCTCCCTATTCTTTTTTCTTCTCCAACTATTATTTTCAGATAGCTTGTCTTTGAACTAATTCTTTCTTCTGCTTGGTCTATCCTGCTATTGATGCCTTCTATCATGTATTTAATTTTGCTTAGTATATTTTTCAGCTCAATAGTTTGATTCATTTTTTAATTGCTTCCATATCTTTGTCAAGTTTCTCTGTTAGAGTATTGAAAAGTTTCTCTACATTTCTTCAAGCTTCTTTGGTTTCCTTGAAACAGCTGTTTTAAATTCTCTTTCTGAGTGACCTTCCATGCTGATGACTACCTGATCAGTTGACTTTATTTTGAATATCAGCTGAGGTCATGGTCCTTGAAATCTTTTGATGCTTGTTGACATGCAGCATCAGTTGCACATTAAAGGATCATGTGTTTATTCCAATTTTCCTAATCTGGTTCTATTTGTGCCTGTCTTTCCAGAAATTCTAGGCAGGCTGCTTATTTTCTCTGTACTTATAGTCACTTCCACCATTTCAGCACTGGATGACACCCACCTCCAGAAATGCCAGGAATTGCTTTTGGTGTGTCACTATTCAGTCCCAGGTTTGTTCCAAATACACTTGGGTATTATCCATAAAAAGACAGGAGAGTACCAGAAAGAGTAGGTCTGTCCCCATGAGCCTTTCCCCGGGGCCAGGGCAAGCCCAGATGCTTCATCCTCAGTTACTGGTCTGTGGCCAGGCACTACAGGTTTCTGCCTGGCTCTGGGTAGAATCATTAAAGATGAATTAGCTCCAGGCTTCTATGTCACACCAATGGACACCAATGCCACCAAGCTATGTCACAAACTGAGCCCACAACTCACCAAGACCAGCATAATACTGAAGTTGGACCAAGACCCACACTGCTATGGGCTGCCTATTGCTGGAATAGACTCGTGGCCCAAGACCACTGCAATCACCCACAGATGTTGTCAGCTGGACTAGGAATCCAACAGATTGGGGAGAGGAGGGGCTGTGCATCTACCACTGGCACTGGAGCTGCTCCAGTGGCTTTTCTTCAGATAGGTCTGGAGATCGGAACTGTTAGGATCTGCACAGTGTTGAGTAGGTTTCACAAGCTTCGCAATTAGTTCCAGGGAAAAATCTTATTCTTACTGCCCTGTCCTACCCACAGTGAATGAATGGGGTCTTGCACCACGCTATGCCTAAGGTTGGGGTAGTGTCAGTGAAGGTAGTTTGTTAGCCACCTATGCCAGTGATAAACTGGGTTGCACCTGAGTCTCAGCTACAAAGACCTGTAGTCTCAGGGGTGCACTGGGCTCACACCACAGATAATAGTGATGCAGGCCAAAATACAATTCTGTCCCTTTGGGGCACAGGCATATGCCTGGTGCCAGGGAAGTTCTAATGCCCCCCACACACACACACCTGTGAGCACTGGCCTGGTGATAGCCATGCTGCCTGAGGTTGAGGGATCATGTGAGGAGACAGTCCTGTGGCCACCAAGGCTGATGTTTAGCTGGATTACTCTTGAGTCATCAAGGGCTTGCACTCTTTGGAGAAGTGTGGGTATGCTCCAAGCCCACTCCAAGACTGGAACTCATACAGGATGAAAGTTGAAGTGACCTATTTGGCCCTTGGATCTCTCTGCCTGATGCCAGGGCCGGGATAGATATTCAACCTATGAGCTTTGACCTATGCACAAGACCTTCAGATGAATGGTTGCTGGGTCTCACCATGCAGGTCTGGTACTAGGCTCCAAGGCAAAACCCTGTGCTAGTTTTTTATGCCTGACTCCCTGCTCTGTCACCTGAGGGAAGGAACCAGTTCCAACAGCTCAGTCAGTTAGAAGTGGCTGGCAGTAGAGGTCGTGGGACTTTGCCCAGTGCTGGGTTTCACCATGGTGGGCCTGGTACTGTGTTTTAAGTCTAATGCCTGGACTTTATTCCTTCTCCCCCTCTACCCTCCAACCTGCCTAGCTGCTTGGCATTGGGGAAGAGGTAATAATACAGCAACTCCTTCCTTCCTACCTTCGAGTCCACTATTAATTTTTCTAGACTAAAAGTGAGCACGATGGTCCCTTGCCTTATTTTCTCACCTTTTGTGAAGATGGTTTGGTGTGTGTGTAGCTATTGGTACTAGGCTCCAAGGCAAAGCCCTATGCTAGTTTTTGTGCCTGGTGTGTCTGTAGAGAGACCATCACTGGAGGTTCTTAGCTTCCATCTTGCTCTGCCCTCTGAGACTAGAAACTTAAACCTACTTGATCTATACTCCCTGTGTTAGGGCTTTGGCTAGGAATTCCATTTCCACAAATGAGATGCAGTCTCATGAGTTAGGAAAGCAAAGTGAGGCCGATGACACCTTTCTGTCTTTTTTGCCGACTGTGTTGCCCATTGTACTTTTTATGCAGTCTAGTCCACTGTCCCATTATGAGTTCCATGAGTGTCAAAGAACAGTTACTAAGGTGGCAGCAGTAGCAGCTTTGGGGGCAGCATTATGACATTCACTGGCCCCCAACACTCAGTTTTAATGGGCCCTTTCCTATAAATAATAAATCAAGTCTACACTGTGTTTGGAACCACACACATTATTATAATACAGCAAAACAATTCACTCAATCTAAAAGTTCATTTTTTTCTTCTGATTTTAGAGGAAATTAATATGTTTTTGTGGGTCGCTAAAAGTACTGTATGTAGGCCCTAGATACTGTGCCTCCCAGATCTAATGGTTAAATCAGGCCTGGATTATAGCTCAAGCAATGTGTTTTTGAAGTCTGCGTGTCTGGTGGCAGCCTCCAAGTGCCTGTCTTCTTGGCTGCGACATGGGAACAGCTACATGGAAGTGCTACTCGAGGAATCATTTCTGGGAACCCAGTTTTTCCTAAGGTTTTGTAAGTGCATGATTCCCTAAGTCAAATCCAAAGCATTAAAATAATTAAAATGATTTCTGTTTCCTGCAATTAAATCTAATTGTTGGAACAAAAATTTATGCCATTATCCTCGTGAATCTTTAAAATCTGTTCCTTATTCAGTCAGTCTTGCCTGGACACTGTTCTTTCTCCTTCTTTTACTTTATTATTATTATTATTATTTTGCCTTTAATTTTAATCTCTGGAGTTCCCACTACACTGTGAATAAAGTCCCTATGTTGGTCTGGGTTTTCAAGAAGCAGTCAGAGAGAGAGAGAGTTGGTGGGGGTTGGGGGTAGGAAGAGAGCTTATTTTAGAAATTGACTGGTGACCTAAAGAAGAGTCAAAGTTGCTGTTCAAATCCAAAATCCATCTTCGGGCATCATCCCTTCCTCTTCGTTGGTAGAGAGTCTAACTGTTCAGGCCTTCAGTTGATCAGATGAAGCCCACCCACATGATGGGAGATAATTTGCTTTACTCAGAGTCTCCTGATTTAAATGTTAATCTCATCTAAAAATGCTTTCACAGAAATATCTAGAATAGTGTTTGAGCAACTATGTGGATACTGTGATCTAGCCAAGTTGATAGGCAAAATTAACCATCCGGTCCCTATTCACCTAAACCCACTCTTCACTTGTGCCTCCTTGCTCATTTCAGAGCTTTCCTGGGAAGGCGTAGTTCTCCCACTTGTCTTCAGCATGAGGCTGCTCCTTGCAGTGCCTCCAGTCAGAGGGTCAGCGGGGGCGGCCAGCTTCCTTCCTTCAGCAGCGTGCTTCCTCTTGCTACCCTCCCCTGCTCTCATCTTCTTCCTTCTGAAGTCTGTGCCAAGCTCAGCGCTGTGACTCCATTCCACTTTCTAATGCTCCTGCAGCAGCTGACAGTCATCCCTTCACCTCTTTCCTTCCCATTGCCATTAAATTTATGGACTACAATCTCCACATTAACTTTTCAAGTTCCTGGACCCCGTGAACTCTCAGGCTCATCTGTTTATGAGACACCATCCCCTGTGCAGACACATCTCCTTCATCTCACCAGTGAACCCATGTCCAGCTTCCCTGCCATCTCTCCCACTTCCCACTTTGTTCACTGATTCTGTTCACCTTCGCTGCCTCCTGTCTTGTTTGCTAGGATCACAGACTCTTTGTGCCTCCACATCCTAGACTTGACTTTCAAAGAACATATGGAAATAAACGTACTGTCACAGGGAGGGAGTAACATTTTAGATAATAATTGGATGGGATCCTCTCTTCCTCTTCTATTTTTACTTTTAAAAGACTTATTTATTTGTGTGTTGCTTGGGATTATAGGCAGGGCCTTGCCCGTGGTAGGCAAGCATTGCACCTCTAGGCCACACCCCAGCCTCTCTCCTTTTCTTTTTATTGCTCCTATTCTGCATCTTCCTCTCTTATTCATTTCCTTTTCTCCTTTCCAAGTTACTTTGTGATTTTTGGAGGAAAAGGCAGAACTCTGAATATACAGATCATTTCCTACTCAGTGTTACATACCTTTAGCTACATCATGGCTCCTACCTCTCCATGTATCTCCTACATCTATTAGTGACTCCCCAGCACACCAACTCAGAGGGTTTACCTTTCTAAATTATTTCTGCCCTCATAAACCATCATTTTCTTCCCTCAACTCCTCCAGTTACACCTTCTACTTTGAAATGACTGCTGAAACTCATCCTTCCTGTGTGTCTCCACAGAAGCAGATGCTGAGAAAAGGATCCAGGGATCCCAGGAAGCTCTGGGAAGCAGGTGCAGAAGTGAGACAGAGGATAAGGAAGCCAATATGGGCTGCGCATGAGCACCAGACAGCTGGGACTCAGTCTTCCTGGGGGTCTCTGGGAGGCAGTGTAGATCCTGTCTCAAAGTTGTCCCACTTGAAAGACAGGAGCCTACAGGTACCGGTGGCCTCCCATCCTTCTTGATTGCAGGCTGCCTCAGGGGCATCAACTCCCTGACATTTCCACTCTATCTTAGGAAGGATCTGCACCAATGCAGATCCTACAGCCAGATAAAGGCCACAGCAGAGTCACAGGGACTAGCAGTAAGAAGCAGTCAGCATATACAGAATGCTGAGTGGCAAAGGAACATGGGTAGGGCACTAATAACATTCTACACTTCCTACACACCTAGCTATGCTATAGAATGTAACTATTCCTATTTCCAGATTCTAATCCTCTTATTCAGTGTGCTGGGTACTCTTGAAAATATCATTTTTATTTAATTCTGTTTACCATGGATATTGGCATTGTCTCAATTTTCCATAAGAAGAAACTACGATATTCAATGAAGAAACTTCACAAAAATTACTCAGCTAGTAAGTTTTGTGACTATGATTTTACTTATTTATTTATTGACTGTGATTTTTTAGACTTAAAAAATCAGAAAACAGCAGAAATCCAAGGGCAGAGACTTGGGATACCTGTTGTTAGCAATGTCTAATAACAGAGTAGAAGGGAGTTATCTTGGAAAGAGAGAAACTCCTCATCTAAGACTAGTTATACCACTGTTCCCTGACTGCATTTCTTTTGACACTGCTTTCTAAAGTTTACTAGGCTGGAATTTTACTGTTCTCATCAGAGGCCCTTAAGTAATTTCTAAGAACAAAGATGTGCTAAAATGCAATTTTCAGAATAAGTAATGACTGGAATGGACAGTAATTTATACTCAATTTTATTGAACAACTATATACCAATCACCTAATGTGTAGTAAATACTGGGACAGGTGCTAAGAATAAAATATACACTGATGTAAGATATGAATTACTTTTTTAATATGATATATATATATATATATATATATATATATATATATATATATATATATATATATATATAATGTTATGGTTTGGATCTGGAATGTCCCCCAAATCTCTTATATTGCAGTCTTGGTCCCCAGTGCAGCAATTTTTAGAGATGGGTTTTGGGGAAGTGATTGAATAATAAAGATCTAACCTCATCAGTGGATTAATTCATTGATGGGTTCATAATTTGATGTCATTGTTGGGAAGTGGTGGGAATTGCAAGAGGTGGGGTCTAGTTGGAGAAGGTAGGCCATTGGCAGCATGTCCTTGAAGGATATATGGTATCTCTGGCACACCCCTCCAATCCTTCCCTCTGCTTCTGCACTACCATAAAGTGAGTGGCTTTACTCTACCAAACCCTTCTTCCATGATGCTTCACCACAAGCCCAGAAATAATGGAACCAGCCAACCATGGACTAAAACCTCTGAAACCATGAGCCAAAATAAAATCTTTCCTTCTTTAAGTTGTTTTTCCTCTGGTATTTTGTCACAGTGATGAAAGGTTGACTAATACCACAATCTCAAATTGGCTTTAATTATATGGAACCATCTACTAATTGTGGTCATTTAATTTTTGCAATTAAGATAAACCTAGTGTTCATTTTTTTTTCTCAGTCTGAATCTGCCTAGACTTATTTTTGATAATATTGTTATAAAAAGAGCACACTCAATACAGGATCACTAGGAAGATTTAAGAAAATAATAACTGCCAAATCCCAAGCATTTTATATAATTTATCACATTTGTCTGTACACAGTCTGTCAGTTCCATGAAAACAGATTTGAATTTTTGCTCATGTAAATACAGCTTTTAGAATAATGCTTAGCACACAGTGTGTCTTCAATTAATATGATGTGGTGAATGAATATGGATATCATTACTCAAATTTTTGAGTTGGACTAAACACTCAAAAGTGTTTCTCAATGTTTATAGATTTTGGAGTTTTAGAAATCTTGGCTTCAATTAGTATGGAGATTCTTTTAAAACGAGGAATAGAACTGCCATATGACCCATCTATACTACTCCATCAGTATTTATCCTGAATAATTAAAGTCAGCGTACTATACTGATACTTGCATTCCCCTGTTTATAGCTTGAAAGTCACAGTAACCAAGTTATGAACCAGCCTGGGTGTCCATCAACAGAATATTGGGTAAAGAAAATGTGATACACACACACACACACTCACACACACACACACACACACACACACACACACACACAATGGAGATTTACCCAGCTATAAAGAAGAATGAAATTATGTCTTTTGCAGGAAAATGTATAGAACTGAAAAGCATCATGTTAAGCAAAATAAATTAAACTCAAAAAGTCAAGGGCTGTATATTCTCTCTCATATGTGGAAGCTAGAGAGAAAAAATACACATTTAAAAAGGAACTTCATTAAAATAGAAGGATGGGGCTGGGGTTGTGGCTCAGCAGTAGAGCGCTTGCCTAGCATGTGCGAGGCCCTGGGTTTGATCCTCAGCACCATGTAAAATAAATAAATAAAATAAAGGTATTGTGTCCAACTAAAATTTAAAAAATTGTTTTTTAAATAAAAAAATAAATAAAATAGAAGGATGATCAGTAGAGTTGAGGAAGGGGATCAGGAAAAGGGAGAAGGGAAGGTACTAGAAAATGAAATTGAGCAAATCATGCTAGATACATGTGACAATGAATTCTACTATCATGTATGATCACAATGTACCAATCAGAAAAAGGCAAAAAAAAAAAAAAAGAAAGAAAGAAAGAAAGAGACCTGGTGCAATGGTTCATGCCTGTAATCCCAGTGGCTCAGGAGGCTGAGGCAGGAGGATTACAAGTTCAAAGCCGGCCTCAGCAACTTAGCAAGTTCTTAACCAATTTAGCTAGTCCCTGTCTCAAATTTTAAAATAAAAAAAATTCCTGAGGATGTGGCTCAGCAGTTAAGAACCCCTGGGTTCAATCCCTGGTAGAGAGAGAGAGAGAGAGAGAGAGAGAGAGAGAGAGAGAGAGAGAGAACTTGAGAACTTTTGGGTTGTATTGTGGCTCCAGAACTAGTTAGTTGGATTCAGAGTGGTTTTAACTTTTCTGAACCTCAGTTTCTTAACTAGAAAATGGGATAACGTTATCTGTCTAATGGGGTGGTAAGATTAAAATGAGATAACATATATAGACTACTCATAGTGAGTGTTAAGAAAATGTGCCTTGATCCCGCAACTCAGGAGGCTGAGTCAGGAGGATCACAATTAGATAGAGGCAAGGCTTAGCAACTTAGTGAGCAACTTAGCATGACCCTGCCTGAAAATACAAAATAGAAAAGGCTGTGGATATAGCTCATTGGTAGAGTGCCCTTGGGTTCAAGCCCTGGTACAAGAAAAAAAAAAAAAGCACCTTTGGTTCTTGAATCAAGAAGATACCCCAAAGGATACAAGTCAGTGCCTTCAGTTCTGTTTGCTGAGAAGACACTGAAAAGTCATAAAGCCTAAGCCCAAGGGGAGACTGAATTTTTTCTCTGCAGGGGAGTCAAGGATGTGGCATAGCTTGTTATGTTGTAGGAGTTTCACATGGTGATTATACAGAATTTATAATCCTTTCTTTGCTTTCCATTAATTATTAATAATAAATCCTTTGGGAGCAAAATCCTTATGCATGTACTTAATCTTATGCATTTACTTAATATAGAGAAAGAGAATGGGGACTTGCGGAAAGATGTAAATAATAACCAATGATTACTATGTTTCAGGTATTGAGTTAGGGGCTTACGTTTTTTTTTTCTTTCCTTCTTTTGCACGGTACTGGGAGCACTCTACCACTAAGGGCACATGGGGCACTCTACCACTATGCTACATCCCCATCCTTTTATTTTTGAGATAGGGTCTCACCAAATTACCTAGGCTGGTTTTGAGTTTGGAATCTGCTGCCTCAGCCTCTCAAGCATCTAGAATTACAGGTATGTGCCACTGTGCCTGGCGAGGTGCTTTACTTTTGTTATCTTATTTACTTCTTTATAGCTTCTAAAATGCATCTAAGCACACCCTCCTTCCTGGCACCTGAATATTCCTGGCATTAAGAATTAGATAAATTTTTATACTCATTTCAGAAATAGGAGGAAGTGGTGAATCAAGAAGGCCAAGTATTTATCCCAAGTTACACAGACAGCCAGTGGTATTTGAACCCAGAACTCCAGAGCCTGGATTCTTTTCTTTATATCTAGGAAGGGGAAGTTCAAGGATATTGTTTTTCTTGAAGAATAACAGGACTGTCACATTGAAGAAGCCAAGAGCAGCCCAAGGAACAGGACAACTAGGGTGTCCCTAGAGACATAATCAGAAAGAGCTGTAGAGTTTCCCTATGGGAGTTTGCTCTATGTGGATTCTGAATTCTGGGAAATTCTGGACCTCCCAAGAACTTTAAGGCAGCACCTGGTCCCACCAAACTCTATACCCAGCGCCCAAAAGAAAGAATGAGGAGAAAATCAAGAAAGGCTGATTGTTGCCTGGTGGCCAGGGAAGGTCTCCACAATGAACTAATTAGAAGTAGACTAAACAGTGAAAAAACTTTTCTTTGTTTTGTCAATGTTGCTGAAATTCGCCAGGAATTAAAGCAGAGGGGCTGAGGAAGAGAGGAAGGAAGTGCTTTTCTCCCTGTCACCAAATCTTCTTTCCAGAAATATGTCTGGATAAATTGTGGACATACTCCAGTCATTGCTCTGTAATTTAGACTCCAGTGATGTCAGGCTAAAGTGTAGGCTGGTTACACAGAGGATCTGAAATAATTATTAGGGACTCTAGGCTTGTTGGTCTCACCTTTTGGTTACATAGAGAGAGAGCATACTCTGTTGCTTCGTTGGAGTCCTGAGGTTTGGGGTGAGGCACGTGAACCAGAAAAATAAGACTGTTACCAGATGATGGTTGATCTGGACCACCCACTTCCTAGGAAGGAATCAGCTTTGAGTGTTCACAAGATGGACCTGAGCCTGGCTCTAATCCTTGAAAGGGTGGTCTGTATGGCTCCAGTGTCTGGACAATAGGCCATTGAATCAGCATCTATTCCTTAGCTCCAGAACAATGAAGACAAATTGGCTTCTAGCTGACTTCAACAGATAGGACTCCATTAAGAGATATCTGAAGTCGAAGTTGGAGAGAAAAAGCAGAGAGAGAGAGAGAGAGAGAGAGACAGACAGGGAGGTCAGAACCAGTGACAATTAAGGACGGACTCTGTGTGATATTCAGTGCCCAAGTAAGTCCCTTTCACTGAAGATTAACAGTGCACTTAACTCATGTACTATTTGAATCATGATTTCCCAATATAACCAAATAATTATTGATGATGGAGACAGTTTGGGAGAGCTCATTCTCATCTCATTGATGTATGATATATGATACACATTTCTTTATGTCTTCAAAGTTCCTGCCAATCAATTCCTTTAATACCCAGCTCAAAGGTTACAATTCCCAGTAACTCGTTCCCTGACATATCTAATTAATCATTCATTTAAGCTCCAGGTACCTTTTTTAAAAAAAATATATTTAATTTTTAGTTGTAGTTAGACACAATATCTTTATTTTACTTTTATGTGGTGCTGAGGATCGAACCCAGGGCCTTGCACCTGCTAGGCGAGCACTCTAACGCTGAGCCACACTCCCAGCCCCTCCAGGTACCTTTTAATAACAAAACTTTCTTATAATTCAAGTAAAATATTTTTTAAATACTTTTTTGATTATAGGTGGACATAATAATTTAATTTATTTATTTTTATGTGGTGCTGAGGATCGAACCCAGTGCCTCACAAGTGCCAGGTGAGCATTCTAGAACTGAGCCACAACCCCAGCCCTCAAGTAAAATATTTTAAAATTATTAAGCCAATTTGGCTGGGTGTAATGGTGTGAGATGGTAATTCCAGCTACTCAGGAGGCTAAGGCAGGAGAATCACAAAAGTTAAGGCTACCTGGGCAACTTTGTGAGATCCTGTCTCAAAATTTGAAACAAAAAGAGCTGGGGATGTAGCTCAGTGGTAGAGCACCTCTGAGTTCCATCCCCAGTACTGCAAAAACAAAAACAAATACAAGCACACCAAACCAAGTCCTTAAGCCAACAAGTTGTTGAAAATGTAGCTTAGAAAAGAGAAGAAAATGGGTCAGCTACATATTTATGACCCAGAAGTAAACAGGTAACCATCGTCATGTACATTTTTTTCAGTTGGTCTGGTCTTTGTTTCTCACTATTTGGTCAACTCACTTTTTTCTATTTAACAAAATATCGTGTCTCTTTTATATGTGTGTGTCTATCTCTGTCTCTCTCAGCCCTCACCTTGTCAACTTTAGGGTACACAGTAGTCCATAGAATTTTTAATAGCCTTGTAATGACATCACATTTTTCTGCAGTACTGGGCCATTCTGAGTACTTACATACACTGATCCATTTAATCTTTGTATTCACAGGTGGATTGTTTAATTATTGTAATTCAAATTTCACAAATAAGGACAGTGATATATAAAGGGTTCAAATAATTTGTCCACAATCACACAGCTAGTAACTTAAGAGCTGGAATTTGAACAAAGTAGGTTGACTCTAGACTTAACAACTGTGCTTGAATTGAGCACCTAGTAATCAGCAGTTCCTTCAAATATCTTATCCCTTATTTTGCAAGTTATAAGCAACAATGTGAAAATCCTGTCTGAGATCCATCAGCTGCTAGGTAGGGGCAACCCTGTCTGCCAGATCCTGAGCACATCCTCCTCCATCACCACCACACTGCCCTTGCAAACTAGCTAAGCATCTTTCTTTACTCCCCTTCTTCACTCCCTGGATGGTCAACTCCATGAGGTTAGGAAATGGATAGCCATACTCATCTTGGTAATCCCAGCGCATGGCACCGTTCCTGGACTATGGTGACCGTGCAATAAATGTTGAAGGAATAAATGTCTGAAGGATGCATGAAATGATCAGATAACACCTATTTTAATAGAATTTGCAGTGTGTGACCCAAGTTTTTTTTGTTAAGGACTTGGCTCTCCAACACAACACAGAGCAAAACAAGAAGTTAAAGATTTCCACACTGAAATCTCTGAGCTCCATCTGAGGTATGTGGCCAGGAGCATCAATGTAGGCCAGTTGTGCTCTGGATTGGGGCAGTTCCCTCCTGGGAGAGCAAATTCGCCCTTGTTCTTGCCAACTTCCTCTCCCTGAGACTTTGGTTCTCTTCCTCCCCCTCCTCCACACTGTGGCATGCTCTTTTGAGTAGGAGCTGACTTTGTCTCAATATCCTTTCTCAAAATTCTCCTTTGCCTAGTGGTGAATGTTGTATCAATTGGCAAATAACATCTGTTGTTTCAGAGAAATGTCAGGGCTCTGCAAGTCACCTTGGGCCATTTTTTTTTTTTAATTGCCACTCCAGTTTCATAGAACTTGTGCCAAAAGAGGACACATGCATGCCTTGACAGCCAGTTTTCTCTAATGCACAGTTGTGTTTTAAAACCTACGATTGAATGGACTGTTTTGGGTGGCTTGGGTTTGGGGGTTGGGATTTCTTTTTACAGTTTGCTGCTGCAGCCATTCAATGTTACTCCTACTCAGTCACCCTCCTCTTCACCCTCTCTCTTTCATTTTGACTTTGTAAAATCTATAGAAAGGAAAAAAAACCCTCTGGTTTGTTTTAACTAGAAGAAATACAGCACCCACAAAATGGCTTAAGCACAAAGCAACTAATATTTACTCAGTTCTCACAGTCCCATGGGAGATGTACAGAGAGTGGGTGGGAAAGATCTGAGCTTGTCAGTTTTCTGGGGTGGGTTGAAAAGAAATCTGGGGTACTTTCCACGCTTCATAAAACAAGGTTTCATAGGCAGGAAATTACCAAGAGGTCCGCTTTGTCTTCTTTCCTACTTACAAACTAGAAGAGAACTTTACAACATCCCAAAATCCCCCAAGTGAATGAGTATAAGCTATTGTGAGTCTTCCAAACTGAGTCAAAGAACAATGGCTTACATTTATTGAGCACTTGAAAGGGTGCAGGCGCTGTGCTAAGTGTTTTACCTAAACTAACTGACGGAAATCTCACACCATCCTCAACAATAAATGCTTTTGCCATCCTGGCTTTTCCAATGAGGAAAAGGCACAGAACGTTAGACAACTTGCTTACTCATATGTCACACAATTAACAACGGATGGGCAGAAAATAAGCCCAGAGAACTTGTCTTCCTTCCAATCCTGCAACCACCAAGGTAGACTCATTTAACTCCCTTTGTCAAAGGACACATTTGACAATGTAACACTGATGTCATTGAGAAATTCCCTGAGACCTTCCAAGGCCAGTCTTAGAGATATTATTGCTGTGCAGTCCTAAAATAAGTATCATTTATTCTTTTATTTGAACGTTTATTATATGCTATTCACTAGGTAAGTCTATGCAAGTGCAATTACTAGTAACCCATTTTTATTGAGTTAAATTATTTATATGCTTCATCTCATTTAATCCTCACAATTCTGTGAGGTAGATACTGTTATTATAAATAATCCAGTTGTAGGGAGGATAAGTATCTGTCAAGTACTTAATTGCTATACAGACTGGTATATAAGTAGGGAAGCCAGAATTTGAATACACTTTGATCTGACCCAAAAAAAGCAATGCACAAATTGGGGGTTATTGATGTGATACACAATTTTTTATGGAAATATAGAAAGGAGAGTACACACAGAATAAAAATATAAATTATATGATTTAAACATTTTCTTCAAATTGCCCTCACAAATAGGCTAGAGAATCTTCTATTTAGTGTCTTCATTTGTCATTTTTTGCAACTCCTGATTTATAGACCAAACATTCTATTACTCTACAATAAGAGGCACAAATCTCTTATCTTCTGCAGTTTGCCAATCACAGAACCCAGGATTCTTCCCAGGTCATAATTTTTCTCCTTCATTGTCTTCAGGGACTAAACTTAGTGTTATTAAGCTGATCTGAGTGCACTCACTTATGCAGTTATCTGTGGCAGTTAACATATACCTCATGCAAATGCAGATGGTCCTGGGAATCCTGAGAAGCCAGAGGATTAAATTAAATGGTCTGCAGGTTCCATTAAGAAAGAGTTTACAGTGACAATTAGATGCCTGGATCGTGACAAATATCCTAAAGAAGATGATTCAAACAGTTGATATTTAGACCAGTTATTCTGAAGCAAGTAAAGTAGACTTTGCCATTTGGACACAAAGCCATGGGGTGCACTTTGAAGTTGACCTGCCACCTTGTGGAAATTGGAGGCACTAAAAACATGGCCCTTGAATGATACACTATAATAATAATATCATATAGGCTAATATTTATTTTCTTTCTTTGTTTATGAGACAGGATCTCACTATATATCCCAGGCTGGTCTCAAACTCCTGGGTTCAAGTGACCCTCCCATCTCAGCCTCCTCAGTAATAGTAGTACCTACCTTGCAAGTTTGTCTTATAATTAAAATAAAAATTTTAGAATTAAAAATTTACAAATAAGTAGCTGGGACTCTAGGTGGCATACACCTAGAGTCCTATGTTTGGCTTAGGAGAACATTTACTGAGGTTATTAACTGAGCTGCAAACCTTTTAAATGTTTTCTCATATATATATATATATATATATATATATATATATTCATACCTTCAAATAGGTACTATTACTGTCCCCATTTTAAAGGTGAGGAATATGTGGCTTCAAAGGATAATTTGTCTGAAGTCAACAGATCTGGGCAACCTGACCCCAAGTCCCATGAACTTAACCTTGGAACTTCTCCTGTGCTATATACTGTCCCTCTTATTCAGTCAGGTGTTTAAGTATTTTAAAAAGTAGTTCTTCAAAAGGATCATTAACAGCTGTCTTTAAATAGCTTCATCCTCTCAGAATAATCAGAAATATGCTTTCCGCAGCTCCAGCTGGTCCAGAGTATTTCAGGAAAGATGAATAGAAGGGTTGGAGGAGGAGAGCTTCTTGGGTTTCCTCTGATTATCTCTGTTGTTTTTCTTTCTGTTGTTCTCTCACATGATCAGACTCCCTTCACATTCTCACTCATTCACAGATAAGTGTAAAGTTCAACTGAACCGAATCCTAAACCTGGGCTTCCCTACTTTGCAATGTTGGACTAGTTATCTAAGGTTTCCAACTCTCATTTTCCTTATTCATAAAATGGGGATATATTGACACATAACTATGCTTTGTTTCAGAACATGTTTACAGTAAGTGATATATGAAATCTAAGATATCTAGCACAGTATTTGGAATATATAGAAAGTTCTCAATTCAATTTTTTTTGAGGGGGTACCAGGGATTGAACCAAGGGGTGCTTAAAAACTGAGTCACATGTTCAGCCCTTTTTGGGGGGTTGGAGGGTACCGGAGATTGAACTCAGGGGCACTTGATCACTAAGCCACATCCCCAGCCCTATTTTGTATTTTATTTGGAGACAAGGTCTCACTGAGTTGCTTAGTGCCTCACTTTTGCTGAGGCTGACTTTGAACTCTTAATCCTCTTGCCTCAGTCTCTGGAGCCACTGGGATTACAGGCATGTACCAACATGCCCAGGCCTCAATTCAAATTTAAAATAAAAGCTAAAATATTCTAATACAATACTGTAATTGTGTATTACATCTTAATAGCATCTGATACTTTTCAAGGTTATTCCTATCAGTATTTCCTGTGCTCCTTAAAACACTCTGGTCTGACTGGCAGGAAAGTTCTTCTACCTTGCCTTATAAATCATTACCGTGAGTATTTACTGGGCTCCTACTATGATGGAATTTTGAGATATCAATGTATACATGGACATTCAGAACAGCTTAGTGGCTCATCCCTTTCTATGGAGGTAAAGGCTACTTCTGTGGCCATCATGGGGCACCCTATTATCAAGAATGCATAAGGGGTAGACAGCCAGAGGGAAGAGAGAGGAGGCGAATGAGGGAGGGAGCCAGGATGGGTCAGGGGGGAAGGAAGGAAGAAATGTGGGGAAGCTCTACTGGTACAAAACATTTTTTCCCAGGAGAAAAGAGAACAATTAATGTCAAAATCTACAGGGATAGAGAGTTCTTCTCCACAACTCTGAACAATGTGGCCAAGGTTAAGTTAGTACTTTGCAATGCCCTTTTAGGAGTTTGACTTAATGTTACATAAAGGGAATCCCATATGCATTTAAACTTGCTTCTCCAAAAAGTTCCAATATCCTGGCCAGCTTACAATATTTCTCTTGCTAGTAATGGGTAGCTTGGAAAGAGTTCTTTGTACATGGATAAAATTTTCACCAAGGCTCTCCACCTAGGAAGGTGAGGTATAATGACATGTTTAAAAAGCCACTCAAATTCACTTGCATAGTTCAAATGCTTAGAATAAAAAGAATTTCATTCATTCAACAAAGATTTCTCATGTGGCTTTTATGTGCTGAGCACTATTTCAAGCACCAGGGACAAGCAGTGACGAAACAGACAAAAATCCCTGCTGTCAAGCAGCTCACATTCTGGGATTGAAAAGAACAGTGACCCTGGAATGGAAAAATCCTAAGGCCAAATAGGGGTTCAGAGCTGGGACAAAGGAGTGAGGCTACTTGTGATTAGATCCTGACTCTTCTGCAGGCAAAACCATTTCCTTTCTCTAAGCTCCATTTCTGTACTGTGAGTTAGTACTTATAGTGTAAGGTTGCTTGAGGTTTAGCAATTTAAAATAGACTACACTGGTCAGGTGTGGTGGTGCATGCCTATAGTACCAGCTACTCAGGAGACCAAGGCAGGAGGATCTTTGAGGCTAGAAGTTTGAGATCAGATGCGGCAAAGGAGCAAGAATCCTAAATAAAATAAAATCAACTACACTGTTGAACATTGTACCTGACACAGAGTAAGCACTCAGTGAATATTTATTGATTTATTCCTTGCATTTACCATATTACTTAAGACAAAATTATAGGAACATTCTTGATACCTGATGACTTTGGATCAGTGTTTGCTCAATTTTGTCTCTGAAATATTGAGGATTTTTGTTGTTGTTGTTCTTCCTTACCATCATCTTACTTCGGTGACATTTCTAATACTGATTATAGAACTAACTTGCTAAGTTAGTTAAGTGGGTTGCTAAGTGGGTTCCCTGCCTCTAGTTTTCTTCTCCAATACCTTCTTCATTCCAACCTGCCATGGTTTGTATATGGTTAAGTACGTTCCCAAGGGTTCATGTGTTGAACTTTAGTGTGTGTTTGTGTGGTGCTGGGGATCGAACCCAGGGCTTTGTGCATTCTAAGCACATACATCAACCACTGAGCTACAGCTCACCTCCATGTGTTGAAATGAAATTCCTGTTCTGAGGTATTAAGAAAAGCAGAAATTTAGTAAGTGTTTAGAGGTGGAACCTTTAGGAGGTGACAAGGATTAGATGAGGTCATCAGGGTGGAGCCCCTTATAATTAAATACTGCGGCTTTATGTGAGGAAGAAGAGAAAGCTCCCTGTCTCTTGCTATGTGATGCCCTGAGCTTCCTTGGGAAAAGAGGCCATCACCAGATGTGGACATATAAATCTTCAGAACTATGAGCTCAATAAACCTCTTCTCTTTATAAAATCATCTAGCCTTAGGTATTTTGTTACAATAATGTAAAATGGGTTAATGTGTCCTCTAATCAATTAAATTTTGACAACGCCTCGTCATTTCCCTAATTGCAATCCTCCTAGAATGTTCCTCCCATGACTCCTCCTTGCTTAATAATCTGACCCTTGCTTATTCACCTTACCTCTACTGTAAGCCTCAACCACACCAAGGTTTTGGTGAAGCTGTACACACACCATGAAAGTTCATAGCTCTATAACTGCAAGTGCTTTCATCTGTGTGGAGATCCTACCTCCTTTTCTATTGGTTGAGTTTGTAACCTTCAAAAGGCTGAATTTCTGCTTCCTGCCCACAATGTCATTTCCCTGGGAGTGTTCAGTACACACTGTGCTTGCTACATTTATTGGCTTGCAGGTCTTCCTAAACAGACTTAAAGTTCCCTGGAAAAAGAAAATGTGTCTCAGTGTCTTTTTTGCATCTAACACTTACTCAGCACAGGCTTGGTGTGTGGTAGGTGAGCTGAAGTCTACTCAGAAATGCTTGCAGTGCTGGCATGATCATTTTGGTGTGCTTAGACGTATTAATGACAGCTAACAGCACTTGAATTCCGACAATGTCAGTGAGTATAAGCATTACTTTATTCCTTGGGGATACACACATTTACTAAATCACTTAAGCCAAAATTGTAGGGGCATACTTATATCTGATGACTTCAATTACCATGTTTACTCCATTTTTTTTTCTCCTAAATATTTGAGTGTTTTTTTTTAATTCTCCCTTACCATCATCTTAGTTCAAGTCACATTTTAGGTATTGATTATAGAACTAACTTGCTAAGTGGGTTCCCTGCGTCTAGCTTTCTTCTCCTGTATATTCTTCCTTCCCACCTGCTACAGTTTAGATATGGTTTGGCACAGGGATAAGCACTTCAAAGACATTAGCTTAAGTACTCTTTACCATCCTATGACTCAAAAGCTCTGGACTCAGACATAGCTGCTGCAGTATGCTCATTTTATTCTAGACTGATAATCCCAACTGCAAGTTTTTACTTCATGTATTTCATATCAGCTAAGGTATGTCTTATTACGTCCCATTCAAAAAGAACATGAAGGTTATATTTTTTCTCAAGTACAGTTTTGCTGTCTTGGGGGGAAAAGACACCTAAGAGGCTTGATTGTAAATACCCATTTCTGGGAAAGTAGCATTTAGCATATGCAACCACAATTCATGCTTGCCATTTGGACTGGAAGTGGTAGGATGAATTGTTCAGCAGATGTATTCTGTGGTCTGAAAGAACTTAGGCATTGAAACTCCCAGAGCTTGAAAAGTTAGGACAGAGTCACATACATCTTTATTTTTAGCTTTTTAAAGACTGTGATTAATAAAGTAATAGATAAACTAAAGCATCAACAGATTTTATAACAAATATGTTTTAAAATACCATTAGTCAATAGCCTAGGTACCATACATATTGGTAGACTTTAAAAAAGAAGTAGACAAATTACATATATTTATCAAAGGCAGTGATTTTTTATTACCCTGCTTTATATGCAGTGGTTTAAATCTGTATGAAGATTCTGACTTCCTAAGCAGACATATAGTTTGGATAGTATTAGCAGATCCCTAATACCACTCGATAGAGTTCATTTATTTACTTTAAAAAAATTACACTATAAATGAGATGCTTTAAAATAATAAGTTGTTATTGTTGCTATAAAAATTTCTGTGAGGCAAATAAGTTGCTATTTTATACTTGTTTATACTTTTAAATACTATGAGAAAGAAGCAAGCAGAGCTATTGGAGAAGTCCATCTTGGGAGCAGGTTTCTTTCAGAGATTATCTTCTTGACTCAGTCATCTCCTCCACAGATCTTTATGAGTGTGATTTCATAGTCCCCAGAAGTATCTGACTGCAAAGAACAGAACCAATAGAGAAAAACAAATATATGCATAAATTATGAGAGTAGCCTAATTTATAGCTTTCTAATTAGGTCATATTAATTGTTTTCTTTCTTTTCTTTCTTTCTCTCTCTCTCTCTCTCTCTCTCTCTCTTTCTTTCTTGTTTCGGGGATTGAACCCCGGGGGCACTTTACTTCTGAGCTAACATCCCCAGCTCTTTGTATTTTTTATTTTGAGACAGGGTCTTGTTGAGTTGTCTAGGTTGACCTTGAACTTGTGATCTTCCTGCCTCAGCTTCTTGAGTCACTGGAATTATAGGCATGCTCCACCATGCCTGGTTTAGGCCATATTAATTTTTCTTAAGAAACTAACTAAATGCTTCTGTGGGCCTGTGTACCATGGTTCTCTCTTCTCCCAACTTTGAGCCCATCTTTCACTCTTCACACTTCATCAATCCTGCCAATTCTTTCATTGTCGTATTTTAGAGTTTATTCTTTTCCCAAAACTGACCACGGCAAATCTAATCTAGGTTTTCATCTCTTGTCACTAGTGTGACTACAGATTCATTAAGCTCTACCCAAGGTGTTAATTACTATATTTGTAAATCAAGTGCAATGACCAGCATACCCCTCAAGAGTAAAAACATTTTCCTAGCCCTCAGCTTACTTTTCTGTCAGCAGGACATAGCATCCTGTTCATTTTGTCTTGGAAACATTTTCTTCCCTCGAGTGCTGTTCTTTCTACACTCAGGCCTGGCCTCGCTTCCTCTCCTTCGCAGGCTCCTCCTCTTCTAGCCAGCCATTAGATGTTAGTGATGGTTAAAGCTCAATTCTAAGCTTTATTCTCCTCTCATTCTATATTTTCTTCCTAAAGGGACATATTTCATTTTCAAAGTCTATCTCATCAAAGTCCACTATCAGTCTTGTGGACATTTCGACTTACATGTTCCAAAGGCATCTCAGACTCATGAACTTCCTCCCACTCCCCAGAAAGAGGAAGCCATAAGACCTGACCCTCTTCTGGGAAATGGCACCACATTCTGCTTCCTGACTTAGAATCCTGGGTGTCATCCTTGATACCTGTTCCTCACTCCTCACACCAAGACATCAAACCAAGTCCCTCAAGTTGTATCTACTAAAAATCTTTTGAATCCTTGCCTTTCCTTTCTTTGCAACCAACCCACAGCTACTAGAATATGACTATCCTAACTCACATTCTCCATCTCTTCTAGCTCATGTTCAATTCATTCTCCATAGTCACAGGGATCTTTTCAATGCTCATGACCCTGTCTTGC
The DNA here is from genome assembly GCF_045843805.1 of Urocitellus parryii. Lineage (NCBI taxonomy): Eukaryota > Metazoa > Chordata > Mammalia > Rodentia > Sciuridae > Urocitellus > Urocitellus parryii. The sequence continues at coordinate 83,121,895 of NC_135540.1, forward strand.
ATAAAACTCTTCCTAGCTAGCTTCTCATTACTCTTAAGCTGAAGACACACATCCTTAAACATTATCAAAAAGGTCCTGCATGATCTGGTTCTTTTATCCTCATTTTTCATTATCATCAAAGTATCTCACCCATGAGATCTTTTCATTTGCAATTCCTTTTATTAGAATGCCCTACCTCCATAGCCTTCAGCCTTGTTATTATCATTTATCAGATCAGAATAAGAATTTCCTCAGAGAAGCCTTTCCTGTCAGTCAAGCTCTTGTGTTATGTGATCTTATAGCACAATATCTCTTTCCCTCATAGTACCATAATTGTGATTTTACATTTATTTATAATTATAATAGGAAATATAGTTCCTTCCCTAGAATTGTAACCCTAAACCTGGCATATTACATGCATTTAATAGATATTTTAAACTGAATGAAGTGGTAATACAAAGTCCCTGATTTCAAAGCTCTTTTTAACTGAACTCATCTTGGCACTTGGATTTTATTTCTTAATATTGCCTGACGTAGACTCTAATCAAGTAAATGCCTTATTGCTTCTTTTCCTCCTGCCTCTCATTGTAGTTGTGTTTCCAGAATGTTCATCTTGGAACCATGTTGACCAGCAGAGCAGCTGGCCCATAGGAGATACTCAGTGCATGCTGTCGAACAGAGAGGCAGCAGACACTGTCAGCTCCAAGAAATATTCCCTGTCTAGTCCCAAACTTCTCTCAGTTCCTATATTTCTCTCTTTACTGATACTTAATTGCATGTTGTTTCAATTGTCATGTAATTTTTTATGCCTACTACAAGCCTCCACATAGGTTATGAGTTTACTGAGGGTAGCTACTGTATTTTCCATTAAGGAGCCATATTTATTAGAAAGGTACATAATTTACTGACCAAATATAATTCAATCAAATTTTCCACTAACATCTTCTTGTTAAGTAAAAGAAGATATAAATTTGCTTTTATTTATTTTTTAACATCTGTTCTTCCTTTCCTTTCCATCAATCATCACTTGAGAAAGGTGTTAGTAAGTAGAAAAATATTTAGAGTATTGAGGAAGGGAGAAAACTGAATTAAAGGCTTGGACAAGAAATGAAGTGGAACTCTGCCTCCTGGATTTCAGAAACTTAACCATCTTAAAAGATCCTGCTTGTCGGTAGGAAAAAATATAATAAGATTAGTCAATAATGTACATTAGGTGGTAGAAATGAAAGGATTTATATTATTTCAAATCACAAACTGAACTTTTCAGTGATGGATTTTTCTTTTTATCAAACTACAAACAGTTTAAATGTTTTCTAATACAATAAGTCTCAATTACGAAGACCACTGGGGGACTGAGAGCCGTTGCTTAATTGAATTTTCTGGTTTGCTGATGGTGAACTGAAAGCCCTCTTTGTGTGTCAACCTTGTTACTGACAATTGTTATAAAATGTATGAGTCTACTTTTCTGCCTTAGTAAGTACAATATGGTTAACATTATTGAATCTTCCTCTGATGATTGAAACTATTGTAATGTGTCAGGATCGATTCAAATAGAATTGAGAGTGAATAGTTGATGAAATCTGTGCTAAGCCGCAGGCACAGTCAGTTGCTTTTTAAAGTTCCTGATTTCAGCTTTCAGGTCAACAGCATTTCTTAGAGCAGTAGGACTCAAGTCTGCCTTTCATGTCAACTAAACTTTTCGTTTAGTGTAAACACAAAGGCTAGGGCTTAAAAGAAAAAAAAATGTTGAAAAAAAAATCTTGTTGAAAAAAGAACTGATTATGTTAATTCATTCTTCATTAAAAAGCCATTTGTGGACTCTGAAGCAGGAATGCTCTCAAGATGGCTGCAGAGAGGCCTGGCCAGGCCAATGTTTGCATCTGTTCAAGGGAGGCTATCTTGGGTAAGGTCACAGCTGCTCACAGTGACACTGGAACATGATTTAATCCAGGCATCACTGGTGGCCATGTCTAGGCATCATCTCCCACAAGGAAGGGGACTCCACCCTCCTAGGGAATTGAGAAGAGATAGCTGCAGTGGGGCTAACCAGGGTCAGAATCCGCACCTAGTTTACAAATGATCATCATCTGAGACTGGGTGTCTGGAGAGCGTGATTCCACTCCCAGCTTTGGACTTTCAATGCTCAAGAGTGAACGCTCTCCTCTGGGCTCTGGCTGCTGGGCTGCTGCTTCCTTCTTTGTCCTAGCTTCCCCTGTGGGCCCCAATCCCCAGCTTGGTCCTTGGGGAATCCACCTGGGTCCAGCTCTCCAATGAAGATTTTTAGAGGGAGGATGGGGAAGCAGACACAAGGAAGTCATGCAGCCTGCAGAAAGCCAGCCCTGGACTCCATCCTTTTACCCTAGTCAGTTAGGCCCTGATGATTGGGATGGTTGAGCAGCCTGGCTCAATTTCAGCTTCACTTTCTTCCAGAAAATCAGCTTGTACTGAGACTCTGAAGTCTTTCATACGTCATGTGGGGGCCAAGGTAGAAAAATGAATCAAAATAAGACTGTCAGCGAGTCTGTGGCTAATCCCTTAGTTTGCCATTTATTTACCAGTTGCCATGTTCCTATGACTTTCAACCATGGCCTTAAGGTATGGAAGCTTCTTGCACATATTTTGCCAGTCTTACTTCTTTATTAATTATAATTAATTTGCAATTTATTTGATCTTCCTATGTATATAATTATATAAACTGAGATCTGAGAACAATGAAAATCAGATTCATTCTTTAAAACAGGAAGCAGGATAACACATTTTAGAAAGATTGTTCTCCGAAACAATAGAAATACAATGGACCAATTTGCTTAAAAACCAAGAAACTATAAAAGATTGATAAATTCAATGAAATAAAATTTAAGACTTCTGCTTGGGAAAAATACCTCCAGTCAAGTAAAAGATCAAATAAAAAATTGGGGAAAATATTTATAAGATAAAAAGCTAATCTACCTTCCATAAAAAGAAGTCTCAGTGGCTTGTAATCCCAGTGGCTCAGAAGACTGAGGCAGAAGGATCACGAATCCAAAGCCAGCCTCAGCAATAGTGAGGTACTAAGCAACTCAGTGAGACCCTGTCTCTAAATAAAATACAGATAGGGCTGGGGATGTGGCTTAGTGGTCAAGTGCTCCTGAGTTCAATTTTTGGTACTAAAAAAAAAAAAAAAAGTCTCAGAAATGGACCCAAAATAACAAAATCCAAAAGAAGAGGGACAAAGAATATAGAGAGATACAGCATAGAAAAAGAAATACCAATGGCATTTTAAACATGAAAACATGTTCAGTCTCACACCCAGGGGGAAAAAAAAAGTACATTGAAACTACACTGAAGATATAAATTCCTAACCTCTCAGATTGTTACAACAAAAAAAGTTTGGTTGTGGGTCAAAAATAACCCTCTGTTCCAAGGCTGTAGTGAAACAATTTCTTCTTGGAAGTGGAAAATGGAGGTCAAGTGGTAACATTCACCAAAATTTAAAAATGCACTTACATTTGTCTAAGCAATCCTGCCTCTGAGAATTTACACCTCAGACACACTTGCACCTTATGAAATCATGTGTGCACACTGCAACACTGTTTATAACAGCATGGAATCGGAAACATCTGTTGATGTCATTGGTACAAAAACTCAAAGAATGGGATGATATACAACTGTTAAAAATGAGAAAGTGTCTTACCTCTGCAATGAAAAGAACTGATGCTGCAGAACCATGCCGTCTTTAGTAAACAACAAAGAAGAAATGTATTGTTGTTGTTGTCATTGTTGTTTGTGGTGCTAGGACCTTGCATGTGCTAGGCAAGCACTGTACCACTGAGATAAACCCCAGCCCACAAAGAGGAAATTTAAGATATGTAATTTTCCCTTACATTGTCCTAAACACTGAACTAAGTAAAAACATTGCAGTATAAGTAATAGGCAAACAACTTGCACATGTGTTTCACTAAGGAAGAAAAATTGAAGCCAGTACACCTAAAAATTTGATGAGAGGGGCTGGGGATGTAGTTCAGTGGTAGAGTGCTTGCCTAGCATGCATGGGGGAGGCCTTTTATTCAAAATCCAGTAAAACACACACACACACACACACACACACACACACACACACAAGAAAAGCAAAAGGAAAAAAGGAAGTGTTGTCTATCAGACATCTGGAATTTTACAGCTGAAAAATCAGACACTATGTTTAAGGACATTTTGCTATAATTATTTTAAATTCAGAAAACACATTTACATGTTGACAAGAAGAAATAAATTTAAGTCATGTATCTCTGTGTTTTAAGTGATATTAGAGAAAGAGGATGAATCAAGAAGGGCAAAAGACATTGGCTATTTTTAACAGAAACTTACTTTAATTGCTGAGTATAGGGAATAGCCATAATGCTTCTTGAACTCTGCTCGAATGTCCAAAAGGTCGGTTTCAGATCTGGAAACCATTATTCGGTTCAGGGTAAACTCATCAGTTCCAGCACCCTGTTAAGAAAGGCAGGTGTTGACAATGCATATCCCCTGGGTCACAAAATGTTATGTAGATCTATGTTTATATCTATAAACTATATGTGCACAAAGTGATTCTTCTTCATTTATTTACCACCAAACTCCACCATTCATTTATTCAACAAATATTTATTGAGCCCCTGCTCTGTGCCAGAACCATGCTAAATCCTGAAGAACAGAGGAGCCATCCCTGGAAAACTTCCAGTTTTGTAAAGGATACAGGCAAGAAAGCAGGCCACTGTAAAATGGTCTGATATGGGAAATATTGGGTGCCATAGAAGTATACATTAGTGATAAGAAAGATTAAAGATTAGGAAAAGTCTGCCCAAGGAAGTGCCATTTGTAATGAAGCCTAGATAATCAGCCAGGGGAAATAGGAGTGGGTTCATATAGAGGAAAGGATGTTCTAATAGAAGAATGAAAGCTGTATTGTGAGTGAACATTTAGGTCAAGAAAGAATGCCACATTCCAGGGTATATCAACAACAAGGAAGGATAGCAAGAGATGTGTCTGGAAAGGCCAGTCCTTGTTAACCATGAAATGCAGCTCTAATTGGATCCCAAATGTGGAGAACTATTACATGATTCTAAGCATAAGAATGTTGAGATCAGATCACATTCGTGGATTCGAAGATTGCTTTGACTGCAATATGTGGAACAGATTGCAAGGCAGGAGTAAAATGAAGACAAGGGAAAATAAAACTAGAGTCTCTGAGACCCCCCATGGGATAAGTGTAGTAATACAGACAGTGATGAATTGAACTAGAATAGTGGCAGTAAGGATGGAGAAAATGGGAAGGATTGAGAGATGCTTAATAAGGGATTTGACCAAATAATGATGCATTGCTTAAGGATAATGGAGAAGGAGAGGGTAAAATTTTAAGCTGAGCAGTACAGTGGGTGTTGACTCCATTTATTTATGCACCTGGCAAATGCCTATGAGCATCTGCTGTATCCCAGGCTTTGTTCCACATACTCTGGATATGGCAGTCAATAGCACAGATTATACCTGTCCTCATGCAGCTTATTTCTAATAGGTGGATACAGTAAAGCAAATCACCTAATTGAATAAGTCAATGTTAATAAGAATTGTGAAGAAAATAAAGCAGATAAATGGAATGGAGAGGGACTGACAGGGAACCGTCCAACATAGCATAATCAGGGAAGACCTCTTCCAGGAGAGGACATCTGAGCTGAGATCTAAAAAGATGAGAAGGAGCCACAGAGAGATCTGGAGGAAGGCCATTCCAGGCAGAGAGGACACAAATGCAAAGCCTTGGATGCAAGAGTAGCTTTGGCATAGTCAGGGAATGGAAAGAAGGCTGAGGGGATTGGACAAGATTGGGGGTGAATGGTACCATTTTCAATGAGCTGGGCAAGGGCAGCTCCTATTGGGGTTATCCACTGAGATGACTGGACACAGAGGGAGGAGGTTTGGGGAGTGGGGAGAGTGAGGGGAGAGAAATCAGGTGCTTTGGACATTACTTTGAAGGTACATGTGAAAGCGCAGGAAATGTCAAGTAAAGAAATCAAGGTAAGCATCTTTTATGTGTCAGGCCCTGTCCTAGGGCCTGAAGATACATAAGAACATGACTCATGAAGCTCATCATCTAGCAGCAAAGACAGACGTGAAAACACAGGGCTTCAATATCCTGTAAAGGTTGCTGACTCCGCCTGGTTTATTTTAAGTGAGGCTGCTTGAGAAGCCACCAGATCTCAGGGGTTAAGTTTGAGGCCTGGCATTCTAAAACGAGTCTCGCTGCCTGTGCTCATTGTGTAATGAGGGAAATAAACATTTAGCCAACAATTCGCTGTAGCTGTCTCTATATTAACTGGAATCCTCTGTATTGAACAATGAGACAAATTAGTAGACAGATTAGCTACAAAAGGGAACTCAGTGAAGTGGAAAAGGGATATGACATTCCATCAATATTAAGCAATTTTTTTTATATTCTCCACGAGAGACGCTAAGAACGTGTATGAAATTTCCAGACCTACCTTCAAAGCTCGATGCAGTCTTTCAGCTAAAAACGCAGGTGTGTTCCTCGCACAATGAACTGTTATAAAAAGCAAAGCGATGGTTGGCTTCATTTAATAGAAACTGGGTTAATCTATGGTAATATGTTTTTAAAAGAAGGTTCTTGGGATTGTTATACCACTCTACCCTCTCCCCACAACTGGCTTTTATTTAGAATGAAAGAAAGTCTGCTTAACCCGAATTTCAAAGCTTTATAATGTCATATTTGCACAGAACTTTAGCACGGTAATTATCTTCAGCCATGGGGAAAATAAAATTACCTGCCAAAGAAACTCCCACGGTGTCTGACTCATCTCTATATCCCAGACACACTGAACACCTACGCTTACACTGATAATTCCCTAGGGTGTACATCATTCAGTTCCCAACATCTTTGGCCACTGATGAATAACTTGGGCCTAATGACTGCAGAGATGTGGCTCCAAATAACTCATTAGGTAAAAAGGGGCACTAGAGTTCAATTTAAAAGCATTTTTTTTTTCTCTCATGGAAGTATTTTCTTTTAAAATGATTTGAGTTACAATTTATAAGCTGGTTGGAGTAACTACATTAGAGGTAGTGCCTGTAATTTTAAATTCTGTCATCTAAAAAATACTATCATCTTTCAACATCTTTATTTCGAAATAACAAGTAAAGCAGCAACAAAACCGGAAATAGGAAACTGCCAATAACATGAGTAAATTAATTATCCTTGAAATAAAGTGAAAATAGAAATAGAAGTCTACAGGGAACAAACCTATTTACTGCAGCACAATTATTTTTATAATCTTGAATCTGATCTGTGGGTAGTAATCTCACAGAAAGTGAATGGCTTTTATAAAGGATTTTGGGTCTCAGGACAAGAATAAATCTTGACTGTTTCATAGGGGCTAACAGAATCTCTTAAAGAGAGTGGAAAGCCTTGGTGTCTTCTAATCACCTCGGGTAAGTGATTTAAGGGAAATAGAACCCTAAAAACTATTAGTGTGTGAAGTTGTCTGACAAGAAACCAGGCATTTGAATTGGTGCTAAGTAAATTCTCTCAAACTCCTATTAAGTAAATCTTAATAATTTGATCAAAAATCATTATAGCCTCTTTTGTCTTATTGAGTCTTTCAACCCAGACCCTAACTAGATTTGTACAATCCTTTCTTTTCAGAATTCTTTCTCTCCTTTTAGCTTGCCCTCTGCTTTATGTTCTTGAGTACCAGATCTATTCTTCCTGTCTGAAAGTGTGGGGAGGTGGCAGTATATTTTAGTGGTAAAGAAGTATTTTTTAGCACCCAACAGCATAGATAGGGAAACTTGGGGAGGATAATAGAGTTAATTACTAAAACCAAGAGTTCACAATTGCCCTTTCCCTACCCTGTTCATTGTCTTGACCAAACTTGAGTCAGGCCTCTCTTCCCATAGGCCCCTCAACTCTGACTTGCCCCCAATCCTGGGCATGCACTAATGTGAAGACCATGCCCCTTCATCAGCTTATCTCAAGAATCCAGCAAGCAGGACACACATCCATTCAAACGTTAATGATCATGACCCCCTGCTCATCCAACTCGCCCTTAATAATTCCTGCTCAGGTCTGCTTATCCTCTTTATAAAAGGGAAGAATTTTCTGCTTGACTTTGAGATTCTTGCACATTTCTGAGATCAAAGGGTTCTCCCTATTGTAAGAGTCTTTTTGAATAAATCTCTATTTAAGCCTGGATTTGGTTTTATTTGACAACTAGTAGGCTCCTATTTATTATACAATTCTAAGATGAAATGCTCAGATGGTTTCATGCCAAAAACCATATGCTGACATACTGTTTCAGATTTCTTGAATACGAAATATCCAGAATAGGTAAATTTATGAAGACAGAAAGCAGATTAATGATTTCCAGAATCTGGAAGGTAAGCAGAATGGGGAGTGACTGCCAATGGGTACTGCCAATAGTACAGGGCTTCTTTGAGGGATGACAAAAATGTCTTAAACTTAGGTTGTGGTGATGATTGCAAAACTCCATAAATATATTAAAAATTACTAAATTGCACACTTTGGGTGAATTTATGGTATGTAAATTATATCTCAAAAATTTATTTATTATTTCAATGAAAAAATTCTAAAAATGTTTTATTCCAATGGTATTCTGATATAGTGAATTGAAATGTGACATATTTCAAAATTTAAACTGGTTGAAGTTGAGCATGGTGCAGCATGCCTGTAATCCTAGTGTCCTAATGACTCGGGAGACTGAGGCAGGAGGATGGCATGTTCAAGGTCAGCCTGGGCAACCTGCTCTCCAAAAAAAAAAGGAAAAGAAGACTTAGGATGTAGCTTAGTGGTAAAGTGCCCTGGGTTCAATCCATAGAACAACAACAACAAAAAAGTTGAATTCTAAGTCTTTTTTAAAATTTAATTGATAAAATAATGTACACTATGGCCTAAATTTAATGCTTCATTCAATATATACTTCCAAGAATGTCTCTCAGCTCATATCTGAAATGTCCCCTGAAACCCCACATGTTAGACCTGGTCTCTAGCTATGGTAGTATTGGGAGGTGGTGGAATCTTAGTGGAAGGAAGTTAAGTGTTCTTGAAGGATTATTGGACCCCAGCCCCTTCCTTCTCTTTCTTTGCTTTCTAGCTACCATAAGATGATTAGGCCTCCTTTGCCACCATGATTCTCACCATGATATATAGTAATGCCACAGGCCCAAGTGACCATGGACTAAACTTCTAAAACTCAAAACAAACCTCTCCTTTTTCTAAATTGATTATCTCAGATATTCTGTTGCAGTGGCAGAAAGCTAATTAACACTCAGTGAGTGAGGGTTTGTTCATCTCAAGAAAGTTTTTCAAATATTACAGTTTAGCAAGAGCAGGCAAAACAGCAAAATTAATGTAAAGATTCACAGTATGAGATGGGAAAAAAAAGTAACTGGCTACCTCATTGCCACTGGAACTTTTACTGAATTAATTATGAAAACTGATTTTAAGTTTTTTAATTAAAAGTTTTTCTCTTCCTTGGCTTATCTTTTAACAGGTCTGAGTTAAAAGTTGTTGTTGTTTTGAGTTAGCATTTGGATAAAGAGCCCTATTCTTGGCACTGAAAAGGCAGAAGTGAAATATCATAAGTGGAGCAGCACCTCAGATAGTTGGTTCACATCACAGACTATGGATCCTAACGGCCTGAGGTAGAATCCCAGCTCTCCCAGGTAACCTGGGGAAGTCACCTAATCTCTTTGTGCCTTAGATTTACCATCTCCACCAAGGGGATAATAATAGTACCTACCTCACAGGATTATTAGGAGGCTTAAATTTGTTAATATTTATAAAGAGTTGGGCACAGTGCCCAGAACATGATAAGTTATTTAAAAATAAAATTTAAGTTAGTCTAATTAGGAGTTCACCCTCCAGGGGTAAACATTAACATCTAAATAATGAATCCTAGGCTCCACTTCAGAGAGGAATAACTTGTGGAATACCCTGGAATAACTTAGTAACATAGGAACATAGTCACCAGAGGTGCTGTGAATTACTGTGATGGACATTAGAAACTGCTTCTCACTGCTGAAATGACAAGATGTGTGTTCTAGGTGTTGGCACCAGTGGAGAAGGAGTATGGGGTAAGCCCAGTGGCCACCATAAACATAAGTGTCTTGTGTTGTCAGCTTTTTGGCACTGAGACCAAAATACCCAATAAGGAAAAGTTTCCTTTGGGTTCACAAATCTTAGAAGTTTCAGTCTGTGGTCAGCTGACTCCATTGCTCTGGGCCCAAGGTGACGCAGAATGTCATGGTAGCTGGACAGCGCAGAGGAAAGCTGCTCAGCTTATGGCACTGGGAAGCAGAGACATAGAAAAAGTGCCAGGGAACAAGTAAATGCTTCCAGGGCATCCCCCTATTGACCTCCTTCCTCCAAGTAGATCTTATCTCCTAGCACCATTAGCTATCCATGGATTAATCCAGCAAATCCTGAAAGCCCCACATCTGAAGCTTGTTGAATTAGGAATCCTGCTTTCAACACATGCAAGAATCCTCTCTCTTTGAATGTACCTTTCTTGCAAGGTTCTTTCCTGGTGCCTGAAAGGACATATTGCTGAGACTTCATGCTTATATAACTGTGTTTTTGACTGTTAATGCATGTGTCTAAATAGTAACAGGTCCAGCCTGAAATTTACTTTCTTTTTGACATATCCCCTGCTAACTCAACCACAGAAGAAGAGACCTCAAGTTGACCTTGGTTCTACTCTGGGAGACTACTGACATCTTTCAAAAATAACCAAATACAGTGAAATACCAAATTGGCTTAAGTCTTAGTTTTCAACAAGCCTTAATAAAAATGTCAGTAGAAACGTAATATTTTAGCTCTTAAGGAGACTACAATCTAAACATAGCGACAAGCCAAATATAAATTTAAAAGGCAAAGTAAGAGGTAAAAAGATTACTTCTTCATGCATCATTTAACAATATTTGTTGAGTCAATTGTTTCTACCATGGACGATGCTGGAGGCTGTGGGGAGCATAAAGATGATCAGTCAGGATTCTTACATGAAAGGAGCTCACCTTGACTGAGTTAAAAGAAGTGCAAAGTAATTCTGTTTATTAGCACTCTGGGGCTTACCTATGGCCAGCAGTAAGTCTTCAAAATGCCCAGATAATTCTCCTTTAATGCTGTCCTCAATGTCCTTCTGGCTAATATTTCTGTATTCATCAAATGCTAAAAAGTAGTACCACAAAAATATTTAAAGTATCCCAACTGACCACACTTGAATATATTTCAGTTTTTAAATTTGTTATGCAGCAGACCAAGTAGCAAGCTCAAAAACTCCTTTGAATACAATAAAATCTGAACTTCAATGATCTCTCTTCCCTCCTCCCAGGCTGAAGAATTTAAAATTACCTGAAAGTTTAAATGATAACTAATTTAATTATGGTCTTTTTAAAATTATAGCAGCCCCTGGGAAATAATTCTGTGGTCATTAGTCCAGTGTTTTATCTGATAAAAAATCTTAATGATCAAGATTTCAATAATTTAAGTCTTATTCATAAAGACTTCTTTGTGCTGAGCGAACCATTTCCTAAGGCAGCATGGCCTATTTTTACAGCCACCAGAAGGCATTTGAATTTCTTGATCAGTATTTGCCCCAAGCAAAACTTGTACATGTGTCACCAAGTATACAAGCATATTTTATAAACCAAGTAAATTTTTTTCCAAGTAAATTTTGAAAAAAAGAAAACTTTTAGGGAGATATCTGGATTCATTTGATTTTCATTTTTCAAACAAAGACATTAATAAAGCAACTATAATACATCACCATTATTTTATGAAATCAGCTAATGCAAAAATTAAGGAAGGACTCATTTTAGAATTGAAAAGTCATAGTAATATCCTTATGTTTCCTCGTTTTTCCATCAGCTCAACATAAGGTTAGTCATGCACCGTGGGTGCTCTCTAACCTGACACCGGGAAGCCACAGTCAGAAGATGTTCACAGTCAAGGCAGTTCAGGCTTCTGGCTGCTGCCATTTGGGGGAGATGCATGCGGAGAGGGTAGGTGCTCAGCAGCTCTACATAACTGTTGCTTTGACAAAAAGAGCTGGTCTTCCTCATTCCCCTATTTGCCTTTATATCAGAGAGAGCTGGACATGAATCAGCATTAATCAACCAACAAAAAATTCATGTGCAATGCCTGTTTTTTCTGGAAAGTAGCAAACTACGGAGAGGTAGGGTGGCAGCAATGAGCCAGTCTCCTCCATCCCTTTCTGTTCAGGCCTTTCTATTCTCTTTTCTTCTCTGCCATCTCCTTCTACCAGTTATTTCCCATGATTCACTAAGTAATCTACTTGGTCTTTAGGGAAAAACAAAGAGGAGCGTCAGTGAGCACTGCCTTGAGTTAGAATACAGCTTGCCTGGTTTGTTTCCTGAAATGTTGATACATAAACTGGAACAGAGTTTATAATTTTTAACGGCATTTCCCAAAACCTGTATATTGAACCTAAAAACTTTGCAAGAACAATATAAAACAAAAAGGATTGTGAGTCCATACTTAGTTTCAGTTGAGGAAAGCTCCTTAAACACAGGATCTCAGTGAATTTATCTTCATCTGTGCCCCATTTGTTCTCGCCAGCATTATAGAGAATCTATTGACAAGGGGAAGAAGACTTATGTGTTGTAACAGACACAATTCTTTCTCTCTCTTTTTAAGGGGGTGGGATGAGAATAGGGGGGCTTCAGTTTCTTTTAGAGGTCAGTGAGATCAACTATTGTCTAAGACTCTCACTTTTAGCAGACTAGAAATCTGGAGGTTGGGGGTAACAGGAGCCAAGGGAATGATCATCTCTGTGGGAGAAGGCAGAGGCTGGGGTGGGATGAGCCCCTGTCTCCAGGCTGCTGCCCTGACAGCAGAGGAGTGATCAGCTCTGGATGGTACCACCCTGTCTACAGGAAGGGGGAGAACAGTTAAAGGAGACATTTTCTTTGCTCTGTTACAGACCTGGGCATCTTTTTTGGCCAGATGTTCATCCACTTTCAGGCTTTCATCTCTTCTACCCTAAATAGGGATGATAAAAATAAAGTCAATCCTTTGAGGACAGAAGATTCTAACACTCATTACCCCAACCAGCAGGACATCTTGGTGGTTTTCCTCTAACAGAGGCCAAGAAACAGAGAGGAATTGGGGATTCCAAGCTCGAGTTCTGGCTTTGCCCTTGACTTGTCATAATATCTATAGCAAATCACATAAATTTGGGGGCTTCAACCTCCTCTGAATATTCAGAAGTGTTAAGAAGATAAAAAGATAAGCCACCAAGAAAATATTTACAAAACATATCTGATAAAGGATTTATGTCCCAAATATGTAAAGGACTCTTCAACCTCAGTAAGATAACAAACAACCTAATTAAGAGCAGATTATACTAAGTGAAGCTAGTCAATCTTTAAAAAACAAATACCAAATGACCCCTTTGATATAAGGGGAGTAAACAAGGACAGGGTAGGGAGAGCTTGAGAAGAAGATTTACATTAAACAGGGATGAGAGGTGGGAGGGAAAGGGAGTGAGAAGGGAAATCGCATGGAAATGGAAGGCAATCCTCAGGGTTATACATAATGACATATAAGAGGAAAGGAGGGGTAAGACAAGATAATACAAATCGAAGAAATGATTTACAGTAGAAGGGGTAGAGAGAGAAAAGGGGAGGGGAGGGGAGCGGAGGGGGGATAGTAGAGAATAGGACAGACAGCAGAATACATCAGACACTACAAAGGCAATTTGTCAATCAATGGAAGGATAACTGATGTGATACGGCAATCTGTATACGGGGTAAAAGTGGGAGTTCATAACCCACTTGAATCAAATTGTGAAATATGATGTATTAAGAACTATGTAATGTTTTGAACGACCAACAATAAAAAAAAACCAACAACAACAACAACAAAAAACAACCTAATCAAAAAATGAGAAAAAGATCCAAGCAGACACTTTGTCAAAAAGGTACAGAAGGCAAGAAAGCACAGGAAGAAATGTTCATCATCACATTCCATCAGGAAATTGCAAATTAAAACAGTAATATGCCCCCATATATCTATTAGAATGGCTAAAATCCTAAGCATTGACAACACCACATACTGGTGAGGATGTGGAAAAATGGGAACTTGGATTCTTATTGCCAGTGGGAATGTAAAATAGTATAGCCACTTTAGAAGACAGTTTGGTAATTTCTTACATTACTAAATATGTTCTTACTGTATGATACCACAATTGCACGCCTTGATATTTACTGAAATGAGTGGAAAACAAGTCCACACAAAAACTTTCACATAAATGTTTAATAGAAGTTTTATTTTTAATTCCTCAAATTTGGAATCAACCAATATGCCCTCCAATCAGTGAAACAAATATTCCATACAATAGAATATTATTCAGTGATAAAAAGACATGACCCATCTGGAAATGAACAGATATGGAGGGATCTTAAATGCATATAACTAAGTGAAGGAAGCCAGTCAGAAAAGACTATGCAGTATATGATTCCAAATATGGGGCATTTGAAAAAAAGGCAAAACTACAGAGATAGCAAAACATCAGTGATTTCCAGGGGTAAGGGGGAGGCAGGTATAAACAGGCAGAGCACAGAGGACTTTTAGAGCAGTGAAACTATTCTGTATGATACTGTAATAGCAGATGTATGGCATTGCCCATTTGTCAAAACCCATAGAAATTACTGGGCATGGTGCTGCACACCTGTGATACCAGTGGCTTGGGAGGCTGAGGCAGGAGGATCGAAGGTTCAAAGCCTGCCTCAGCAATTTAGCGAGGCTCTGAGCACCTTAGGAAGACTTTGTCTCAAAAATATAATAAAAAGGGCTGGGGAATGTGACTCAGTGGTTAAGTGCCCCTGGGTTTAATCCCTGGTACCCCCCCCCCCAAAAAAAAATTTAGAACTGTAAAAGAACAAACCGTAGACTTCAGTTAATAATAACATATCAGTATCCATTCAGCAACTGTAACAGTTGGACCACATTAACACGAGATTGTTGGAAACTGAGCCGGGAAGAAGGGTGTATGGGAATATTTACATTTTCCTTTCCCCCTCTCTCCCCTGGTCCCTTACTTCTACTCTCCTGGTCTCCCACTTATTTCATGATACCCACCTGCCCTTTTTGTTTTTCATCTCTAATTTCCACAAATGAGAGAAAATATGACTCTGGACTTCGGAGTTACCAACTCTAATACTAAATACTCGGTAGTGAGGTGTGCATGTCCGGTTATGAACAAGTACTTTAGCACATTATAGAAAGATGAAAAACAGAAAGGGAAAACAGACTGCCTGAATTATTTTGAAAATTATAGGTGAACAAAACTTTTGGCTCTAAGACTTTGTTTCCATTTTCAAACATTAGGTTCTTGTACACCTGTCTGATTTTTTGCCTGATCTCTTTGGTATGCGGCTGACCTCTGCAGCTGTAAGTTTGCCTTCTTCTTGTTCTCTTTCAATTGAGCACTCTGCTCCAATAATAAAAGTCTAATTTTTATTAGCCTTAATAATATGAACTATTATCACCATGTATTAATCACTTTCTATGCTTTAAGTATTGCACATACTCTTTTTCCTTACAGCACCTCAGGGGTTGGTATTATCAGTATTTCAATTTCACAGATGTGAAAACTAATGCTCAAAAGCTTTTGAAGTAACTTGTTCAGAGACAGAGAATGAGTAAGGCATGAGGAGAGCTCAGCTCTGAGTTTAAAGCCCTGCCCTGGAGCCCTCCTCTACCACCCCCTGTGGGTACATCAGCTCATATTCATATGCCTCTGAGAGCAGATGTTTGCAGCAATGCTTCATAAACTTGGGGTGCTGGGTTCAATATTCATAAGGTTTTCAGCATTTTAATTGAAGCCATAATTAGGATAAATATTTCCCAGTGACAAAATAGCTCACTTGAACAAGTGCTGTTCAGCCGTCAGAATGAGGCTATGATTGGGATTTTCTCACACATTAGGAGTGGTGAAAATCAGCTGAAAGAAGTTGGTGAGATATGGCTTGAACTACTTCCTTTCTAACATGCCTGTGAATATATCTCATCCTTGGCCTTACCAACTTTATCACTGAAGTTATGAGCCTTCTAAATAAAGAAAGCCAGGAGTGGCCCCGTTGGGTCACACAGTGATTAATGGTTTAGCAGCTTTTCTAAGGTGACAAGGATGAAGCTGCAGGTCATTTTTTTTTAAATTCTGAAACTGATACTCATTTCTGAATTTAATACCCATATCTGAAAATATCTCATGTATCATACTTCTCACTTAACTTCTAAGAAATAAATATCTTTGGAGTTCGAAGGGAAATAAACATATTCTAAAAATGGAGACACTTATAACAGAAATGAAAAACAATTACTTTATGTCAGGTGATTTATTAGAACATTTTCTAATGTATTCTGAAATCTAGTCAAAATGCTTCTAATCCATAAAGAACCAGACAAGATTTTATTTTGCTACACCACCATGGGTGTTTTTATGTTCTTGGTTAAGCATTTTGTTGACAATGCAAATGTAAACATGACTGAATCATTTCATAAGGAAAATTGCAATCTCATTGTCTCAGGGTTATTGTTTTTTTTTTAACTCCCTAAGAATTACTATTGAGCATGCAGCTTATTAAACAGTTTAACAGCAAAAAATAAAACCTTACATCTGCCAAAGTCAACAGAGCTTTCCTGAAGTCACCAGATGTTTCAGAGCTAATGTCATCTCCCAGACTCTTCTTATATACTGAAATCAAATAAGAATGAAATTAAGATTTGACAAACTGAAAAATATTACTTTCAAGCAAATTAGAGTATAAATGCCCACATTAGCAAGAAATGAGTATCTGATCAAATAAACCTTGCATTTTTATTTAACTTCTGGGTGCCCTAATTGTGTGAGATGGAGACAACTCTGTGTTGCGGTAGATGCAAAAGAACAAGAATAAAAGCCACTTAGGAACAAATCTGGTCCTTTTCATTTGACCTGGAACCAAGGAATATAGAGGGTGGAAACCTGCTAGTTCCCCTTCCAATTTCCATTAGCTCCTTCCCTCATATTAACAGAAACCTAATTTTTAGCAAGATACAAATGTGCGTAACCCCAAAATTCCATTCTCAGCTTCCCTCGTATCTAGGGACAGCTCCATAACTAAGTTCTTCACAGTGAAATGTGTGCAGATATATGTGACTTCACTGGGACTTTTCTTTAAAGCAATAGGCCATGCTTGGCTTAGTCTCTCCTTGAGATATGACTTGAACTACTTCCTTTCTAACATGCCTGTGAATACATCTCATCCTTGGCCTTACCAACTTTATCACTGGTTATGAGCCTTCTAAATAAAGAAAGCCAAGAGTGGCCCCGTTGGGTCACACAGTGATTAATAGTTTAGCAGCTTTTCCAAGGTGGTGACAAGGATGAAGCTACAGGTCATTTTTTAAAAAATTCTATATGGATTAATACCTGGAGCTTGGACTATAAAGATAAGGACTGCATCTAAGCCATGGCAAAAAAAAAAAAAAAAAACTAATCAGGAAGGGCCTGTGATCCTGAAAGTTCTGGGAACTATCATACCAGTCTTAGAATTGCCCATCTCCAGACTTCTACATATAATAGAAATAATCTTCTATCTTATGTAAGCCCCTGTAATGTTTCTCTTTTATTAAATCCAACCTCAATCTTAACCAATATATCTAAGTTATATCAAATATTGCTTAAAAATAAGAAAGCTGTGCTAAAACATTATTTTCCCTTAACAAATGACAACTGTATGTTCATATATTTTAGTATAAACTAGTTAGAGCACCCTTTGCATGGCCTATGATATGCAGTAACTATATCACTCCATCTCATTTTGCAGTGCTGAGAATCAAACAAACTCAGGGCCTCCTGCATGCTAGGCAAGTACCCTGCCACTGAGTTACACCCAGCCTCTGCCCATGAATCTTAACTCTCTGTTCTGATCCATCCAGGAAACAGTCACCTTCTTGCAGTCAATACACACATCTGGACATAGGTGACACCAGGTGGCAATCTGAACTGTCTGCATCATTCTCAAGAACTCTATATAAATTAGCCATATGCATGCTCATCATTTTAAAGCAATGAAAGACAATTATAGAAAGTGATATGACATTATCTAATAGAAAAACTGTGCTGAAATGGAAACTTCCTTAGTGTAATTTCAGGAAGTATCTTTTAAATGAAATCTATAATTTTTCAAAGCAATTCATATAAGCAAAATCCATTATAAATGTAAATTATTTATCTGAATGATAATAACATTTAGCAGCCACCATTATATCTAAGCCATTATGTTGTTGGAGTTAAACATCAGTTTAGTTAGAATTTTTTTAAACTTAAAAACACCAAGTTAAAGAATGAAGATTTTATTTTATAGAATTTGAGGAAATATTTTGTAATTTTAGAATGCTCTAGATGAGACTTTCTAGTTATTTCATGTAGCCTCCCCATGCCTACCTTTATCCCAGATATTTTACAGAAAATTAGACTATTAAAATGAAAATGATTTCAATCCAAGTTGACAACTACTTTATCCATTTTGAGGCATTATAGAAAAATGAACATGAGATTTTAACACTGTAGGCACCTGAACACAAATGAGTTCTTGATCCCTGATTCAGTTTTTCTCAGATATGTTAACTTTAGAATTCTGGGGAAAGTCCAGTATTCTGCTCTCTATTTACTAGACTATTATGTCACTGTACCAGATAAGCTATGCGAGATGCCTGGTCTCTTTATGGATAGTCTGCTTTGATGAATTCTTTACGCATGGATCACCACTTCACATTACATGATACTCACTCCAGCTGATTGCAACAGGATTGGCACCAGCATACAGATAGCCAACAGTTAAGAGGTGACCTGATGAGAGAGCTTTGCCCAAAAGAAAGCTCCCTATCACAGTCTTCCTGAACCCATTGAATCTAATCTTGTATGGAGTGAGCAACACAGAAAAAGAGGCATTAGACAAGACATTAGAATAACAACGAAGTGAAAGATCTCCAGAAAAAAAGGCAGAAAATAAGACAAGAACAACCCCACACCATGCACAAATATAAGCCTTGGGAAGCCAAACATTATTTGGTAAGGAAAAAGAAGCTTCTTGGTAGTTAGTGTCAAGACCCTCAGAAACAACAATGACAGGAAGAGAGGCAGTGACAAAACAGCTGGGTCCCTCAGGCTGTACTGTGTCCTGAATCTCTATAAATAAAGCTTGACTCTACATGATTGAGACTATTTCCTCCTTGGTTTTCAGTCATCTAAGCAACCTAGTTGCAGTTTTATTTCTTATAGCCTTTGCTTAATTCACATAGAAAAAGAGATTGTGGTAACTTTGAGCTACTATCATTTGTTATTTATTTGCAAAACATAGTCCTAAATGCTTCAACTTTCACTTGGCTCTTGAGATCTCCAATTCAACATCCATTGAAGACATCCATTCAATAAGTATTTGAACTTAACTTTCCACTATTTTAATCACTGGGGATAGAGCAGAGAACAAAACAGACTTGAATCCCTACTTGTAGAACTTACATCCTGGGATATTTGGTACACAAATGCTAGGTTACAGGGAGCTATCAAAGACAGATCTGCTCATAGAACAGTGAGCTTCTAAGAGACACCAGGCAGTAACAAGACACTTGGATAAAGCATCTGGCTCTGCTGATATTTTTTAAATATTTAAACTTGTTGAGCTGAAATATTTTAAATCAAATATTTTGAATACCTACCTTGCCTATTAACAAGCAATTCTTCTATCTACTTCAAATTCACCCATTCCTGTTAGGGTCCACCAGTAGGGGAAGTAGAGGCATATTTGCCTGCTATTCATGTCAGTGTTGACCCAGCAAAAACCTTTCACCCTGGAAGAAGCAATTGTCTCCTAGAAATGACATTTGCACGGTCAAGTTACAGCCAGATGGACTCCTGTTCCAAGAGGACTGGACTCCTCCTTATGCCTGTCCTCTGAGCCATGGAGGTACTAACACTAGGCAGGTGATATCCCTCTTAGTTTCAGATGACTTCAACCTCTTCCCTTTGTTGTCCTAGTCCTGAAGGTTATATACCGTATTACCCACTGTGTTTCCATGTTGAGTTTTCATTTCTCCATATTAGAGAAGCAATTCTCAATATTAAACTCTCTTTATTACAATATCCACAGTGTATATATTTTTCTAACTAGTACATCAATAATAAAATAGTCATCTGTCATTAAGGTATTTACCTTATATGAGAATTTCCCAAAGTAACCTCTCTAATTCCCATCTGAGGTCCAGGATACCTGTTCTTTGAGCTTCTCACATAGCAAAAACTCCTTTGATACACAACTGACCTTCCAGTGACACAAATTTAGAAAACATGGCTCCCTTAAAGTCCCTGGAGAAGGTTATAGGTGGCTCTAGTATAATAAAGAATTGAGCCAATCTTTGTCTAAACCTCTAAATCCTTAGAATTTTCCAAGTGATTAGAGTGTCTTTGTTATTCATGGCAGTCCCCTCAGTTTATGCTAACTAGATGACTCATAATAGAGGGCAGTCACATCAGAAAAATCAACCCTGTGCTTAGAGGGTTGAGGCTTTGAGCCACATAACATCAGCCCCATCTGGGAAATGGAGGGGCTGCAGATTGAGTTAGATCACTTGAATAATGATTCAATCAACCATGCATGCCTATGAAATAAAACCCCTATAAAAACTATGGATATCAATGATCAACTGAGTTTTCTGGTTGGTAATTACATATCTATGGCCTGGGAGGTGGGGGGAGCTTCAAGTTGGATTCTTCCAGACCATTCCCTATTTGTCTTCATTGGAATGGCTCTGATTTGTATCCTTTATAATAAAACTATAATTGTAAGTAGAACACTTTCTTGAGTTCTGTTAGTCATTCTATCAAGATATTGAACATGAAGGGGCAATGAGAACCCTGGATTTGTAGAACCCTGAGCAGCCTGAGAATCCCTGAGTTTGTAGGATGGTGTCTAAAGCAAAGTCAGCCTTATAAGGACTGCCACTTAACATGTGAAGTCACACTATGTGTGTGGAGTCAGAATCGCACTGTAAAGACTTTAATAGAACTTTTGAACTTAACTATATTGAGTCCACATGTTAACATATCCTCTAAATGGCCCATCTCATTTCCCCCACTGAAAATCAGGAGTCTAATCTGAGTGGGGTTTAACATATAATAGTAATATACAATGATCTGAGTCTCTTACATTATGCCTTGTGAAGAAATTGGTGGAATTATGGTAAAAGCACCTTGGCTCCTGTATATGTGAACAGTGGTATAGGTAAGTAGAAAACAGGATTACCTGTATAATAGGCTTGAGAGATCTCTTTCATTTGCCTGCTTGTCCTGGTAGTTAGAATTTCAATCAAGGCATCTTCATTTGTTCCAGCACCCTAAAAAGCCAACGGAAATCTAATTTTTAGAACACTTAAAAAACTCAATTTTCATGCTTTTTAGTCTAAATATTTTATACAGACGAAAGAATACTTTTGGGTAAATCAATATGAGATCTCATATTACTCTAAAGTAGTTTTCTAATTTTCCTTACATTTTGGTGTTAAAATAATATGAGGCATCTGGAGTAAACTGACCGAATTTTTCAAGAAAATTTCCTAGGCTAGTGCAAAAATCAATTGAGTAATTCTAGGAAGAAAGCATATAAAGGAAAAAGCCTGTGTCATTAAAGATCAGAAGTGATAGTCTAATAGGATTAACCCCACTGAGTGTTCAATCATGCCACTGTGTTTTGAAAGGCCTCTTCAAGCCTTTTAAATGAGCTGTGCTGGGTGGATTAGCATGTATCATTCTTTTCACACATGGAGGTTTTCATTTCCTCAATAATCTGTATCATGGGTCTGACCAGCTTAGAAACTAGTTACCCCCTCAGCCTTATTTATACCAAGGTCACTGAATCCCACTGTGATTCCAAGGGAAGCCATTTGCAATCATACTTGAGCAAATAGGGCCAATGAGACATGTGAGCAGAGACTGAGCTCTGTCCTTCTGGGGCAGGGATTCCTAGTTGCCCCCAACTTCTTTTGTCTTTGTTGCTTGGAAATAGATCCTCCAATATTTAATTTGGCCCCTAACTATCCAAATAAAAGCTGTATTTCTCAGTTGCCTTTGCAGCAAAGTTGATCTATATAAGTAAATGCTGGCCAATCAGATGTATACACAAGTATCATGTCCATGTACTGGGAATGTCCTCGGAGGGAATGAAATCTTCTTTTTCCTTTCTTATTTAGTTGATGGTGATGAAGATACAAGGGCTGGATCTTGAGTTGCAATCTTTAAGCAATAAGTAGAAATCATGAGCTAAAGATGGCAAGGCCTTGAGATGGCAGGGTCCTATTTGATAATGGTGGTGCCACAATACTCAGTTCTGAACTGCTTACTTTGGAATTTTTCACGTAAACTTTTTCTAATACTTCCTGGTATGTCTAATCCTTACCATTATGCCTGCTAACCTCTCTTCATGTGGTAGTCATAGAGACACATGGCTTCACTTCACTTAACAAGTGTTTGCTGCGAAGAACATAGTAGGCTAATAGCCTCCAACTGCCACAGCTTTGGATCTGCCAGTTCAAACAGGTAGGCATGGTGGTACATGCCTGTAATCCCAGGAGCTTGGGAGGCTGAGGCAAGAGGATCGCAAGTTCACAGCCAGCCTCAGCAATGGTGAGGCACTAAGCAACTCAATGAGACCTTGTATCTAAATAAAAATACAAATGGGGCTGGGGATGTGGCTCAGTGGTTGAGTGCCCTTGAGTTCAATCCCCAGTACTCCTCCATCACCCCCACAAAAATATATTGTGCTTGTTCCATGCTGCAATTAACCAAGGACTTGAACAGAGCAGAGGTTCTGGAGCTGGGCCATTTCTCTCCAACCTTGGACTCTTGTAAAGGGCAGTCTTTGCTCAGGTGCTCCCCATCAGCCTGTCAAGCTTTCTCAGAGCTGCATTATTCACTGAAGTTCTTCTGATTTGAACCTATTTTCTTCCATCTCTTTTTTCACAGGTGGCAGACCTGCATTGCAGTCTGAAGGTTCATCCACTTCCCCTGCTCTGTCTCCTCTTTGTCCTCCAGAGATCTTCTCACAACAAATCTCTTTACATCTAATTCCAATTTGCCATCTGCTTCTCAGAGGAGCATACCTATTCCACAGAAAAGAAAATAACTCCTATCCTTGATGGGAGGCAGAATATGGCCTGTCTCACACCTGGACACCTTTTTTCTTTTTCTTTCCTTCCTATCAATAAACATGTTAAGCACCTACTTCATTTTAGACTATTCTAGGATCAGAAGATACAGGCTAAGACTGATGAGGTTCCTTGTCATGAGGGAGGTTTGTCTTTTTAAAAAAATATTTTCCTTTTTCTTAAATTTTTTGGTTGTTTATGGGCATAATATTTTTAATTGTAAATATTTTTAAAATGTTTTTAATTATTTTTAAATATTGATACTTTAAATATTTTTAGTTGTAGATGGGCACAATAACTTTATTTTATTTATTTGTTTTTGTGTGGTGCTGAGGATGGAACCCAGTGCTCATACATGCTAAGCAAGCGCTCTACCACTGTGCTATACTACAGCCCCAGGTTTGCCTTTTAAATAACAAAAGGCGCAATTAAAGAAAGAACACTGGCCAGGTGTGATGGTGCCTGCCTGTAATCCCAAAGGATAGGGAGGCTGAGGCAGGAGGATCACAAGTTCAAAGCCAACCTCAACAATTTAGGGAGACCCTGTCTCAAAATAAAAAATTAAAAAAGGGCTGGGGATGTGGATCAGTGGTAAAGCACCTCTGGGTTCAATCTCTGGTACCAAAATAAAACAAAACAAACAATAACAACAAACAAACAAACAGACAAACAAATCCTGGCTTTTCCTGTATATGACTTGAAGTGATCAATCAAATATTTGCTATTCACTTAACCCAGAAAACTTCACAGAAACCTGTAAATCAAGAGGTTCAAGACTTCATGTCTACTTTAAGACCATCTGTGAAACTGTCCAGGCCAAGGGTATGCATATATCTGAAAAGCAACCAAGATCTGAAAGATGTCACTTTGAAGAAGCAATATGTACCAGGCCTGATGGCACATGCCTATAATTCCAGTGACTCCGGAGTCTAAGACAGGACAATTGAAAGTTTGAGGCCATCCTGGCAATTTAGCAAGACTTTGTCTCACCAAAAATAAACAAACAAACAAACAAGTAAATAAATAAATAAACAGATAGATAAATAAATAAATAAATAGAAGGGTTTTTTTTTTTTTTAAAGGCTGTGCATTCCTGGGTTTAATCCCTAGTACCATTAAAAGAATAACAATTTTTTTAAAAAGGAGGAGCAACAACAACTGCAATGTGTGCTACGCTGACATTATAATGATGGAGTTTGTAGGGGTTCCAGGTTTAATAGTAGGGCTATTCAGTCAGGGACCCAAAAAGAAAATTTTTTGCTGTGCATGCTTTAAAATTCAGAGTGCTGCTAAGGTTAGGCATTTTCATGTAGTTTCTCTGGTCACTGAATACATCCAGGTGAACAAAGCACCCAGGATGGGCACCACACTTACCAAGCTCGTGGTGGGATTAGCCCATACTTCTGCTCCCCTTGCCAAGCTGAGATGGTTCTTACTCAAAAGAAATAAATTATTCCTAAATCAGAAGGGGAGGGGACACAGAAGAAAAAGATATCCCAGAAGAAACTGAAGAAACCAAAACTTACAGACCAGAAATAAATTCGGCATAAAATAAATGCAAATAAAAATTTTTAAATAATAATAAAAAGAAATCTGAATTCAGAGTAGAAAATGTCTGGAGGAGAAGCATTGCAGATGTAAGGAGCATGATGTAAATGAATTGCAGAAAAGAAATTAGCTTATAATGTTCAAGAAGCAGAGAAAAGGGCTGAGGTTGTGGCTCAGTGGTAGAGCGCTTGCCTTGCATGTGTGAGGAACCAAGAACTATCCTTAGCACCACATAAAGATAAATAAATAAAACAAATTTATTGTGTCCATCTACAACTGAAAATATTTAAAAAAAAAAAAAAAAGAAGCAGAGAAAAGGCCATTGGGGCTACATTATTGAATGAGGAGAGAAGAGGAAGTATGATGGTCATTTTTAGGTGTCAAATTGGCCAAGCTATGGTCCCCATTATTCAATAGAACACTAATCGAAGTGTTGCTGTGAAGGCATTTTGGAAGTATAAAATCTGTTATCAATTGATATTAACCAGAGGAGATTTAGATAGATATTTGACTTTCTAGGTGGGTCTGATAGAATCTGTTGAGAGGCCTTAAGAGCCCAGCTGAGACTTCTCTGAAGAAGAGGTTTTGCTGTGTCAGCGTGCACTGACACTTCTATTCAATCCTACAATTGTGTAGCCAATTCCTTACAATAAATCTCTTAATATAGCTGTCCTGCCTAGTCATTCTGCTTCTCTGGGGAACTCTAGTTGACAAAGAATTTTTAAAGTCACAGAAACAGACAGGAGCAAAACAAGTTGGATGATGAAGGTCATTCAGAGATTGGATTTTAAGTATTTGCAACCACTAGAGATTTATGCAGATGAGTAGCATAATCTCATTTTAAAATAACTTTATAAAATAATTTTGGCTATTCTATGGAGAATGGACTCAAAGTGGGAGGACATGGAGACAAAGAGAGGAGTTGGGATACTGATGGTATAGTCAAGAGATGCTGTGCTTACAACAGAAGGGCAATAGTGGATTTTGAGAGAAATGCAGATATTTTCAGTGGACTTTGGAGTAGAGTTAATGGACTTGCTGATAGATTCAGGACCTCTTAAGTGTAAGGTAAAATAAGGGTCCAAACACAGTATAAGGATTTTGGCCTAAGCAATGGAGCTGATGATAGTGTTATTTACTTTCAAAGCCAACAAACCAGAGAATTTGGTCATGTCCAAAAACAAATAAAATAAGAATGTGACAATATTCTTTCAGCCCAGGAACACTTGGGTTCCATAACTGCCCCCTATTTTAGAGTCATCCCACCACGTAAGGAGCACAACCAGAACAGCAATCAAGTCCGCCCAAGACTCAATGGTGCAATGAAGACAGCTCACTATTTCGGGGGTGGGTGGCAGGTACCAGGGATTGAACTCGGGGGCACACCATCATTGAGTCACATCCCCAGCCCTATTTTGTATTTTATTTAGAGACAGGGTGTCACTGAGTTGCTTAGCACCTCACTTTTGTTGAAGATGGCTTTGAACTCACGATTTTCCTGCCTCAGACTCCCAAGCTGCTGGGAATACAGGTGTGTACCACTGCACCTGGCAGTATTTTTTATAACGTAGTCAAATCCTGCACAGATTCTGCTTGTGTGGAGCTCATACCTTCATGGATTTCTTTAGCTGCTTTGCATCAAACACTGCTGGTGGAGTCACAAGAGCCACCATGAGATGCTTGAAGTGGCCAGAGAGATCACCCTTCAAGTCATCTTTCAGCTCCTAAAAAAGAAAAAAGAAAAACAAGGAAGGAATTGTAAAACACTTTTTCTCTAAAGTCATCTAGTAAAAGATGAACATAAGTATCAAAATCAGATGAAAACATAGGGAACAAACAGAAATGCTGGAAATGTTTCTATGGATATTAATCTGCATTTTATGATTGCTTCCAAAGTGTTTTGTTTTATAGAGGATTTTTGTGTGAACCACAGTTGGAAATCATATATTAAAATGCATTTCCTGTAACTACTTGGATTTGATCATTACATGTTGTATATATGTATCGAATTATCATACTCTTCCCTACAATATGCACAAGTGCACAATTAAAATACTTTAAAAATGTATTTCTGGGTCCTTGAGGCTCTCAATACTTGGGATGGGACAGGAGAAGAGGAGGAGGAAGAGCCTTAAAATTCACACCCAGTTTCACTGGTAGGTGCTCTATTCCTAGGTGCCTTTCTTCTCTGTGACTCCAACAAGCTCCAAAGGCAAAGGGGAAGGGAGGACAGTGGTTGGTCCTTTGCCTCTGCTGAAGGTGTGAACTGGGAGACAGCAGAAGCCCTTTCCTGGTAACGACAGCAAGGGAAGTCCTGTATGGCAATGCAGTGGACATGACTTATTGATATCATCCTTTAGCCCTGTTGTTACACATTACATAAGTACAGTACATCTCCCTTGCCTAAAGGAAAGTAACATGGTTTCTATTTCCATAATTCAAAGGAGTGATACAGAAAAAAATTTTTTTCTGCTCCTGATTATTTCTAGGTCTGACACAGAGGCTGGCAGCCTCCCAGACTATTATGATGATGCAGAACCACACAACTACACCATCAGGGGCACAAAGCAGGACCATGCTCCTGCTGGAACAAATGGAGCCAAAGGTCATCTGCTCTGCTTTAATTGCAACAGGGTTTTTCTTCTTTAAATGCTAAGTTCTGTTACCATATGCCTCAACTCAGGACTTTGGAACTGAAACTTTTCTCACATGCTTGTATTCTATTCCACTGTGAGAAATAGCTGTTACCCTTGTCTCCAATCTCCTTCCATATTTGGAAATAATGAAAGATCAATGGATCATTCATGTTCCCTATATATGAAAGTACTGCCTTGCCCAGATGCTCGCGATCTATTCAATTCAATGCATGTTCACAGGCACTTGCTCTGTGCTGTGCATTTAAAGGTGAGATAAAACCCTTATCCCTAAGATATTATGCTCTTCAAAGATAAAATTTCATTATAATGCCTTAAATGTCTGATAAAGGGACCTCTGAGAAGGAGTTTTAATGTCTGGGGGCCTGTAGACTATCTCAGGAGATGATGCCTGAGCTGGCTTTGGATGATCACTAGACTTTCTCCATACCCTGACTTTCTGTTTCCACACTTTCCTTTTCACAGTTCATTATTGCAGAAGACAAAACAACCTTTTAAAAATAAAAAATAGATTCTAAAAATCCCTTTGCTTATAAACTTCCAATTGTTCCCTTTTGTCCTTAGAATAAAATGTAAACTCTGTACCAAGACCCAAGGCCCAAGCCTGGACAACACAGGAAAACAAAAAGGTTTAGTTGACAGGCACCTGCAGTCCTTGACAGGTCAAGGTAGCAGAATCACTTGAGCCGGCCTGGGTAACACAGTAAGGCCCCTTCTCATAAACAAACCAACCAACCAACCAACAAAATAAGAAAACACAGCCACATCAATGTTCATAGCAGCACAATTCACAATAGCTAAACTGTGGAACCAACCTAGATGTCCTTCAGTAGATGAATGGATAAAAAAAAATGTGGCATATATACACAATAGAATATTACTCAGCAATAAAAGAGAATAAAATCATGGCATTTGCAGGTAAATTGATGGAGTTAAAGAAGATAACACTAAGTGAAATTAGCCAATCCCCCAAAAAACAAATGCCGAATGTTTTCTCTGATATAAGGAGGATGATTCATAGTGGGGTTGAGAGGGGGAGCATGGGAGGAATAAGGCAGAGGGGTGGGAGGGGAAGGGAGAGGGCAGAGATAGCAAGGATGGTGTTATGTGATAGATATCATTATCCAAAGTACATGTATGAAGACACGAATTAGTGTGAACATACTTTATATAGAAACAGAGATATGGAAAATTGGAAACAGAGATATGGAAAATATACAGATATGTGTAATAAGAGTTGTAATGCATTCTGCTGTCATTTATTTTTAAAAACCAATTAAAATTTTTTTAAAAAACACAAGAAAGAAAGAAAGAAAGAAAGAAAGGAAACTCAAAGCATAGCAGTTTCAGCCTCTTTCCAGCTCATCTCTTTCTTCTATCCTCTTCAATTCTGCATTCCTGCCATACTGGAACTCTTTGTTTCTGCAGTTTTCCCAGTTTGTTTCTGCTTCAGGGATTTTGCACTTACTATACCCTCTCCCCCAGATGCTTTTCCTCAGCAGGGCAGAATCTTAGTATTGCCCAGTTTTAGTTGAGAGCAAGTTGGCAACCCCTCGTTGACATTTCCTCACCATCCTACTGTCACCAGTCGCCCTCCATCATATCACCCCATCTTTATTTTTTTCATAGCACCAATGTCTGAACTTACTTTAGTTAATCATTTATTACTTTTCTGATAGAATTGTAGCTCCATGGGAGAAGGAAGCGTCTGCTGTCTGTGCCAGTGTATCCCCAATGTCTAAGGTATCTGCTGACACAGAGCAATATTCAACAGGTGATGAAAAAATAAACCGTGGAGCAAAGACCAAGGTCTCACTTCTCCTTATGTGGTTTCTAGAATTGGGCAAGTTGTCATTTGCTGAAGAAATTAAGCCTACAGTTACATAGCTATTTTAGAATAAGAAGAGAACTTAAAGAATCTAAGCCAGGATTTGTCAGCTAATTGGTCAGTTGTGGTGGGGAGCTGTCTTGTGTACTGGAGGATATTTAGCAGCACCCCTGACTTCTCTCCACTAAAAACTAAAACCACCCCTCCCATCCCATATGTGGTAATCAAAAGCTTCCATTCCCATTAAGTGTCCTATGGGAAACAAAATCACTCCTGCCTTAGAATGTCTGATCCAAGGTGACCCTCTTTATTCAATAGGTGAAGAAATTGAAGCCTAATCCAAAACTGGGGACTTGGACACTAGGTTCAACCAGTTAAAAGCACAACCAGGACACAGATCCCAGGTTATTGGCTGGATACCCAGGGCACGCCTACTACAATCAGCCTGGAACAAAAGATCTGAGGTCACAGTCATGAGGGAGCAACCGTGGTGGAGCAGTGATCATCCCTCTCCACTGCTAGTGTGGGAATCTAATTGTACCTTTCCATATGCTGCTTGATATTCCTTAGCAATCAGCTGCCGCTGTGCCTTTGACCTCTCAGTCAGAATGCTGATGAGTGTCTTCTCATCCGTTCCTAAAGGAAACAAAAGCATTTTACTCACCATCAACCCAAAGATGTTCAATATCTGTCCTGAGCAAAAGAAAATGATCAATAGGCTGAAACAAATGCAGAGAGTAAGACATTTTAGTTTCCAGCTGCCTATGAGGTCCAAATCTTTATTTCTCTGCTTGTTTGCCTGGCTTTGGGAAAAAAAAGATAAACTTTATTTGGATAGTTTTGGGGGAAGAAAGCAAATATTGTCAGTTACTGTCTTCTCCCTTCCTTAGATGAGACAGAGGGAAGAGCACAAAGAACCTTCAGCTTCACCCTTATGAGGTTCAATAATTGTCTTACCACTCTCATCCCCGTACTTGACATCAAGGTCTTTCTCCCCTAGACAACAGGAACTGACATTTACTGAGAACCTACCATGTACCAGGCACCTTTTTATTCCCTGTCTCAGATGACAGTCACACGGGTCCTGTGCAATAGGTAGGACTAAGTTGTCCTAATGATAAAGACATTAACACTTTGAGAGCTTAATTCACTTGCCAAAGTACATAGTTCGTACGCGATGCAGCAAGACCCCAAACATATATCTCTATCTCTGGTTTACACCTCTCTCACTCATGCCATACCCATATACTTAACCAACTGTTTGTAAGTCAAGGATAACATGAGGCCAGGGCTAAGGCTGGCCTTCCTGATAGTGTAGAATTAAGATCATTACGTGAGCTACAGCTAGGTTGGGAAGCTGTGAGTTGGTAAATTGGCTTGAAGGCCTTGGGTATGCATGACTAGAATGCAATAAAGATCAACTGTAACTGCAGACTCAAATTCTCTGTATTGAGGTGACTGATACACACCTTGTCTACACATGTCCCTGACAGTGGTACACACCTTCCTCAATGAGGGAGCAAAAGGATGTGTGCATTTGATTATCTGGTGGGTCTCCCAAAGGAAGATACTACCTTTCTGTACCTTTGATATTGTATTTTTCTATATTGTTAAGTACAGAGAATTGGATTAAAGCCTACTACACTCTTTGACTCTGATTGACAACTTGACCTTTTACAGCATCTGTGTCATTATACAACTAGATACTTCCCACTGCACATTATCTCAAACTCAGCATGCGCCAGGTGAAAGTCTTTGTATTTCCTCTCTAACTCTCCTTTTATTCTATGTTCCTCATCAATAATACAACTGTGGATATCAGCATCCGACAAAAAATCCTGGCAATCATCCTAGGTTCCTTTCTTTTCCTTATTCCATATATTAGTAGCAAGTATTTACATCTCTGTAATTTGTCCTTTCCTCCACATGCCCTCTGCTATGTGTCTTTATTCTAATTTAACTAGATAACTTAAATAGCCTCCTCATTTGACCCCCATGTAATTTGTATGTCTGGGAGTTTCTCATCTTTTTATGTCTGTGCATGCTCAAGTCCAGTAACAATATCAAGCTCCATCCCAGTCCACAGACTGCATTTGACATATTTCTAATGCAAATGACATTGTGATGCTGGGTTATGGATACAGAACATATCAGAGATGATGCTTACAAACAAAACCTCCATCTGGGCCTTCAGGCCAAAATGCAAAAACTCATGAAAAAACAATGTTAAGAAAGACAAGTAACAGATTTTAAAGATCATGAATGCATTTAGTTTGACACTACATCACGGAGCAGTCTATGCAACACTGGGTATGATGACTAGGGCAATCAAAGAGATATGTGAAGAAAGGCTCTCATTTAAAAATGGGAAAAAACAAGAATCTAGTCAGGAATAAAACAAAATTACACTGACATAAAGTTCTAATCATATATTTCATGAAATTATACAGCCGAAGGGCTGGAGTTCTAGCTCAGTGGTAGGGCACTAGACTTGCATGTGTGAGGCACTGGATTCAATTCTCAGCACCTCATATAAACAAGTAAATAAAATAAAAGTCCATAAACAACTAAAAAAAATATACAGCTGATCCCAACATTCAAAGAGACAAATAAATAAAACCCTTGCTCCGCTAAACACCAAGCATCATTATAAAATTATAATTGTGACAAAGTGGTATTGGATCCAGAAGAGGTAAACAGACAAAAGGATTATAAGACAGAACAGAAAAACAAGGAAACATAAAATAGAGGTGGCAACACAAAACAGAGTGGAAAGGATAAGCTTTCCAGTAAATTGTGCTGAGACAAACATCTACATGAGACATTAGATTCTTTTAATTATTAACTGCAGATATTAGCTCCATATAGATTATAAAATCACAGTATAAAAACAATTTTAAAGCTTTGAGTAAAATTCAGGGGAATATATTTATGACCTAATTATAGAAAAGATAAAGCAAGCATAAATCTGAGAGGAAAAATATCGACAGACTTGATTTTACAGAAATGTAAAGCTTAATGCAATATAAGTTACTATAACCCACAATAACAGAAAGCCATAGATGAGAAGATATTTCCATGTTTTTAAATTTGAAATAGGCTTTGTATCCAGAAATTATAATTTAAAAATCTCTTGCCATTCATGAAGAAGACATTCCCGCTGAAAAGAAAGGATAAAATATCTGAAGAAGATGAATAAGTATTTCCTGATAGAGAAAGCAAATAAATAAGAAAGGAAGCTTAAGTGCATCAGTAATCTTATATCTACATAGAGATGAGAGGAAACAAACACACATAGAATAACATACAATTTTAGATCCAGTCAATCAGAGAAACTGCATAGTACTACAGTATTTGTGAGAATATGGAGTAAAAGAAAGTCTCATACAGTTCTGGAATTGATGCTAATTTCTGTATTCAGTTAGGAGAGCAGTTTGGCAAAATTTCTGGTTAATCTGAAAATAAGCATCCCCTTCCACCTAGAAATTCCAATCCTTGTCATAGTCTAGAGAAATGCTAGCAAATGTTGTGATGAAACATAAGCAGGAATAGTCATTGCACAGTATTTTTATACTGTAATAGAAAAGAATTATAGGCAATTTAAATGTTTCATCAATATTACCATTTTATGATGCAACACAGAATAGACTACTATGCAGTTAAAATTAATGAACTAGAGCTAAACATATCGACGAGGATAAATCTCAAAAACATTGTTTTAAAGGGATAAAAACAAATTGCAGAAAAATATATATTATAATTTCATTTTTTACTGCTTAAGTCCATATGAAATAGTATGTACATACATACATACTATGGCATTGAAAGTTTCATGGAAATAAACTGTAATTTTGGATGGTAATTATCTTTATGCAGTGGGGTGGGGATGAAATCTAGGAAAAATTGACAGATTTTATCTATAATGCTTTATGATGATGATGATGATTGTTATGGCAGCAGCAGTGGTGGTAGTAGTTTTTAATATTAAATAAACATGGTAGATGTTATAGTTAATAAAACTAGGTTCTCTATGCTTTTCCTCTTTTTTTTTTTTTTTTGGTGCAGGGGTTACCGGGGATTAAACTCAGGGGCACTGGACCACTGAGCCACATCCAGCCCTATTTTGTATTTTATTTAGAGATAGGGTCTCACTGAGTTGCTTAGCACCTTGCTGTTGCTGAGACTGGCTTTGAACTTGTGATCCTCCTGCCTCAGCCTCCAGAGAGGTTGGGATTACAGGCATGCACCACCACACTCAGCATCCTTGTTGTTTTTTACTTCTAAAAATCCTTGACAATGTCTCTAATTGAGTAAACCAACATGGGCAAACTGAACTAGGGAACTTTGAGAATGTAACTTTCCTGATTATCTTCAGCATTAAGAAAGGAATTGCAAAGCATCACTTACCAAGTCCTCTGATGGCCTTATGAATAGCTTCAGCATCCACTGATGGGCTGAAGCCTGGATAATCTCTTATTGTTCCTCGGGATCCAACCTAGGAGGAAAATATTTGAAAGTCTCACTAGTTCAAAATAACATTTTATTCATATTACTCTCAAATGCATATGGGACACATGTAACAGACTCAAAACTTGTACACCTTCCTGCCATTTTCAGGAGTGGCATAAGAAAGTCTCCCCTCCCTAGACATATAGGCAATATGATTTCTACCACATGCAACAGGAGGTCTCTCTTTTTCTCTTGTGTAACAAATTACAAATATAAAAATTGCTTCTCTAGAGCAATGTTGTGTCAGTCTTGGTGACTCTGAAGAATATTTGCTTTAAAGTGGCATTTGCATAAAAACAACAAGAAAGCTGAAATTTCTTACATCCTCTTTGTTTTCAAGTGATAATTCAAAGCTCTTCACTGCATCTCACCCAGAAGTAATTGTGGTTTACAGACTTCAAGATGTTTTAATTAATGTTGATCATTGTCCTTGGGGAATCCTACACTAAAGGATCCATAAATGAAAACCCTATTAGGATTGTCTGTACTTAAGCTTTGTTTAATGGATGTGCAATTGTGGCTGATAAATTCCCTTCTAAAAGCTCCATTGACATCATAGATCTTCAGGAATAGCATAGAAATAAAAAATACCACACGAACAATTTTAAGCACATAAATTAGAAACATGTCAGTAAGCCAGGAAAGACGTACTACTGAAAGAATAAAATATTCTAAAACTGCTTAAAAGACAAAAGAAGGACAGCCACAAAGACATTGAGAAAAAAAAATCAAAGTGAACATGTACTTCTAACATGGTATATACTAACTCTTAGAATAAAAACCTATCTTTATAAAACCTATCTTTATAGTAATTACATTTTCTTTTTAAAGAGCATTTTCCTATCCTGTTACTAATATTGGCTCTGATGTCTTGTATTAATATAGCTTCATTTACACTCTTCTGAAGTGTTTAATATTTTCATGAAAGGACATTATCTTGTCACATTAAAGTGAATGGAAAATTAATGTTCTGGCATTGTTAAAAAAAATGATAGTCCATTGATTCAAAAGAACAGACTGAATAATTTGCTTCATCACAGTCAAACACTTTAATCTTAAGGCACCCCAAAATAAAGAGTTTGAATCTAAAAAAAAAATAATTATAACAAGTGAGAAGCCAGTTGTGATTGTGCCAGATCTAAAGGCACTTGTAAGAAATCAGTCACTTTAATAGATTCTCTTCAGAGAATTCTTTCCCCAAGGTTTAATGAATAGCTTATAGATTTGCATCATCCACTGGCTTCATTCATTTCTATCCACCTATGAATGTCTGTGTTTCTCCTATCCGTCCCCCTTCCACATCTGGCATTTTAGAAGAACCACCATTTGAGCATTGGCATACATCATGCCCAGCACTGTCCTAGGTCCTTTATACATTAACTGCCTGGCATGTATTAAATTTAAAAACCCCATTCATTTCTTCTATGGTAAGATTTTTTGCGAGTCATATAAACATTTCTGGATCATCTGGGCAACCAAATCTACCAAGTGAACACTGTAGTACTGTTTATTGAGATAACTAAAACAGTTTTAAATAATCCACTAGAATTCCACTTCCCAGTTCCCATGGCCTGCACTGGGTGGGTGTAGCTCAGTGGTAGAGCATCTGCCTATCTTACAGGAGACGCTGGTACATAAGGGTGAGCCATTTCATATATGTGGCACCAACATGTAAGAAGATTGGAGAATTTGCTCAAGTCCACACAGCCAGTTAAGAAATAGAATCTGAATCTGAACGCCTTCTAGACTATTCTATCTATTCCTGGTGTTTTTTGAAATACAGACTCTACACTGGTGTGATACTTTAAAATGCATGTGACCTGGTCCCTAGAGATAGTGAATCATAGTTTGAGAGAGAGGGTGACAAGGACTAAATGTTTAAGAAACTCCCTGATTCTGTGCCGCATGGATATTTACATGGTTGCTTACAAGAAGACAAAATTGTGTTTAGATCCTAATTGTTTATGAATTCTGAAAACTCAGGGTTTGCATTCTAGCCATGACCTTTTCACTGCCCTCTACCACCCACGCATCAAAATATGTTAAAATTACAATGTGCAAATTTAGAGGAGGATGAAATTCCTAATCTATTATGCAACTTTCTATATAGTGAGAATTAAATGGGGAAAAAAACTTGTCTGGTTAAAAGAAAAAAAATCTACACACACATACCCCAACTTGAAAAGGAGAATTGGGATTTCATTTACTTTTTGGTGTGAGGAATCAAACCAAGAGCCTCATCTATAATAGGCAAATGCTTGACCACTGAGCTGCACCCACCCAGTGCAGGCCAGGGGAACTGGGAAGTATTATTTAAAACTGTTTCAGTTCTCTCAATCAACAGCACTACTGTGTTCATTTGGTAGACTTGGTTGCCCATATGATCCAGAAATGTTTATGACTTGCAAAAAAAGTTACCATAGAAGAAATGAATGGGAATTTTTATTCTAATACCTGCCAGACAATGAATGAAGTGCTTTACAACATCTGATTTAACTTTTACAGTGACCTTAATGAGGTAGATTTTATTAAAATAGAAGAAATCATCTTGAAGCGATGATGTGCTGAACAGAATTCTGCTAATAAGGATAGCCCCAGAATTTAAACCCATCTCCTTATAACTAAAATGCCCTGTGCTCTACTCCACATCACCTTGCCTGGGAGGGGAGGAGGCAGTGGAGGGCCATCTTAGTGGTTCTCAAAGTAGGGTTCCTGGTCATCCCCATCAGAACCACCTGGAATTTATAAGAAGCACAAACTCTCAGGCACTACCTCACTGTTACTGAATCAGCCACGGAGTAGGACTGAGTCTGTTTTTACACTCCCTCCAGATGATTCTAATGCCCTTTAAGAACCACTGCTTGATTTCATTGTCAGCTGCCCAGACAGCCAAAGCAAAACTAACTAAGCAAACAAGGGGGATTCTTTTATGGGTGTGGAAGAGGAGGAATTTGATGATGAGCTCATTGTTTCAGGAATGTTGGCATTTTTACAGCCAAACAGAGCTGTTTGCATTTCCTGCTTCTTTGTAAGTTAATGCCTTGCCATTTAAATTCCTACTCAATAGGAAGCTGAGATTCTTTAAAGTAACCCTAGTACTCCAACAGTGTCAGTACTAGTGTAGGACATCATGGGAATACTTAGAAAAAGCAATTTTAAAAAATTAGGTTTGATCAGATTTCCATCCACATCTCTTAAACACATTTTGTTGCTTTCCTTTTCTCAAACTTGGTCTTCAGAGGTCCGTAAAAGGAAAATGACCTCAAGCCAGATGAAAAATAAATTAAAGGAAGGAGCGGTTTTGAAAAGTGGGAGAAAAATAGGAGGGGTTTTTGGTTTCGTTTTTTGCACTTGGGATTGAATCCAGGGGTGCTCTACCACTGAGAGATATCCCCAGCCCTTTTATTTTTTATTTTGAGTCTGAGTCTCTCTCATTAAAATGCTGAGGCTTGGCCTTAAACTTTTGATCCTCCTGCCTTAGCCTTTTCAGTAGCAGGGATTACAGGTCTTCACTACCACACCCAGCAGGATGTCTTTATAGTAAGAACAATTGCTGATACTCACTCCAGTGCCCAAAACTGGGCTCAGCACATTTTTTGTATTAGCTCATACAATCCCCACAATAAACATAAAGTAGATACAATAAATCCTATTCACAGATGATGAAACTGATGCTTAAGAAACTTGTCCAAGTTCACAGTCAGTAAGTGGTCTGTCCCAATAGCCTTTGCTAGACCAGACTGCATCTCATATGAACCACCTTCTTCTTACCAATATAACTTTCCCTGATCTTCTAAAACTATCTGTTGGAGGTCAGCCACAGAACATGATGGCATAAAGCCATCGATGTGTTCAAACTGGCCCCGGGGAACTGTCTGCTGCTAAGAGGTCAATCTGTCCTTGACTTACAAAACATTGTTGTATCATTTCTTCATGCCATGTGTACTGGGTTTGAAAAAAGTTAAACATTTATATTCAGAAGAATGAATAAAACAGAAAAATGGAAGGTGCCAACTCTGTTGACATAAAATATATTTACAACCAAATGCTCCAGAGCAAGAATAGCAGCAACTGCAAGGTACATTTTGAAGGTGAGGCAAAAACCATATCACCCCCACTTTATAAAACTCTATAAAGGCCAGATTCAAAAATTACGGCTTCAAATCAAAATCTCTGATAAAACTACAGGACTCCAGAGTTCTCAAAGAGCCAGGGAGAAATGACCACTCTCTGCTCAATGTCAGGGTACTGTTGGGTCGTGAAATTTTATGATACAAGGTGGAATAGATGACAAAAATAAAGCAATCAAAACTTGGAAAATATAAGAGTTCTTGTTCAATTCTTCAAGCAAGAAGTTGTCTTCAAAACCAAAGAAAATTTACTGTAAGACACCTCAAAATGAAATACAGTCAAGTGAGGAAGGTGGTATGAGCTGAACTGCTTCCTCCTAAAAGAGATATGGTGAAGTCCTAACTAACAGCACCGCAGAATGGGACCTTATGTGGCTACAAGGTTACTGCCGATGTAATTTGTTGAGATGAGGTCTTTTTGCAGTAGGGTGGGCCCCTAATCCAATATGACTGATGACCTTATAAGAAGACAATCTCGTACAGACCAATATGCAGGGAGAATGTGATAAGATAATGAAGGTAGAGGCTAGCCTTCTGCAGTTCCAAGGAGCCCAATGTTTGCCCATGTGGAAGACCAGAATATGTTTCCCTAAAACATGAAGGGTTATGAGCTGAGGACAATTCAGAAGAAAAGAGCACAGTACAGCCTTCTGCCCTCCCTCTGTTGCCCAAACCAGGACATGGATTGACACAGACAAA
The DNA here is from genome assembly GCF_045843805.1 of Urocitellus parryii. NCBI lineage: Eukaryota > Metazoa > Chordata > Mammalia > Rodentia > Sciuridae > Urocitellus > Urocitellus parryii. The sequence continues at coordinate 83,160,487 of NC_135540.1, forward strand.
AGCTCTCACCACAGAGAACAAAAGTCAAAGAACAGCTTGAGACCCTGGTCAGCCTGGAACCTGGAGGTACCAGAGGATTTATATTAGCAAGTTTTCCAAACTATTACCAGCCAGTTATTTGCCTTCTCCTCAAATTGCTGCTTATAGAAACTCACAGTCCTTCCTTTTCCTTCATCTTATCATTTCTCTAAAAATTTACTCTTTGTAAATGCTACATATGCTTTGAAGATGCTATAGAAGCTGAAAATCAAAGGCACGTCTTTGGGAACTATTCACTCTCCAGGAGTCTCTCATGTATAGACAAAACATGCATGTTAATAAGCTCATTTGCTTTTCTCTTGTTAATCTGGGTTTTGGAACAGGGGTCAGTCCCAGCTATGAATATATGGAGGTTATTTTTACTCCCCTGCACCAGCAAACCATTGGAAGCTAGGAAGAGGTGAGAAGGCCCATCCTGCAAGTTTTGGAAGGAAGATGGCCCTTGATTTTGGACTTCCAGCTTCCAGAAGTATGAGACAATATTTTTCTATTGTTTGAAGCCACCAGTCTGTGGTACTTCATCACAGAAACCCTAGAAAGCTAATAGAGCAGATAAAATACCAGAGAAAAGGACTGGTAACAATTCTGTTCCACCAGAACACACACCAGGGGCATTTCCTTCTCCCACATACCAGCACCACTCACTGGACCAAGGGAGTGTGAGGGGCAAACTGCTCCTACCACCCCTGCCACCCAGAGGGCAGTAAAGAGCAGCAGCAAGTGCCCAATGTGCTTCGGTCAGCAGGAGGGAGGGGCAGCCATCAGGGAGGCCTGATAGAAGCGAGGCTGACCTCATGGCTTGTTTGTCCTGTGACTAGAGGTCTGAAGGAGAAGTTTGCAATCAGTTCTGTGCTCACTCAAGCGAGAAATATTCATACACTCCAGCTTTTCTTTTACAAATACAGTGATTTCATCAGGAGCATCTCTGGAGCAAGAGCATTGGAATGTGACAACAGAGGAGGGTGTGGGCTGGAGCGGAATGTGGCTCAGAAAGCAGAAGACAGGGACAAACAAGCAGTTTGGGATGCATTTTCCATGAAGCATGGATTATGAGAGGAAGAAGTTGTGACCCCTCAGAAGCCCGTGTCCCTCCATTCAGCTGCCTGGCCCCTGCCTTCTTTAGGCTCCTGGGTCTCACCTCCTGTGTTTCTTCCTACCACGCCAGTGTGCACTGTCAAGCAGGCTTTTCTAAAGTACAAAGTCACTTTTAAATTCTGCTGGTGGTTATTTCTTCCACTCTCTCCTCTGTATGCTGACAACTCCATTTGTATATAGCTCCAGCCCAGACTTCAAATCTGGGCTCTGGTTTTACATATTCACTGTCAGCTCCATGTGTCAGTTTGGAATCTTACTTATCATTACTTCTTCCCAACCTCCTTCTTCCCACAGGAGACACTGACCGTACTCACTGTACTTTGCATCTACCTGTTCATTTAATCCTCAAAGTCACTTTGTGGGGTAGGTACCATTGATTTCCCTATTTTGCCAGGGAGGACACAGAGACACAGAGGGGTGAAGAAACTTGCCCAAAGTCACACAGCTAGTTTGTGGCACAGCAGGATTTGAATCCAGGCAATCTGACTCCAGTCTTATTGCTCATTTGCAATTTGCTCTGCTTCCTCAACCATCCTCATTCCTGTAAACGGTACCATCAGAGACCTGGCTTCTCAGACCTGGCTTCTCCTTCGGTTCCTTCATCTCCCTTTCCCCCCAAGTCCAGCCCATCAGCAAGTCCTGTAGAGACTCTCTTGAAAGGGAATCTCGCCTGCACTCCTCCCCTGCCTCTTTGTCCCTGGTGTCTCTGTACTCCTGGCCATCTGCAGTAGTCTCCCTCTCACTTCTCTCTATTGCTCACCTCCAACTGTCCCCATACAGCAGCTGAAGATCTGTTAAAGACAAGAGTTCAGATTAGTCATTCCCTTACTTAACAACCTTCTCTGGGCCTGAATCAAGTCCAAACTCCTTGCTCCAGTCCGTACAGCCATGAGCAGTTGGTCCAAACTCTTTGGTTGCCCTCATCTAGAGCCTCTCTCTCCTTCATCCTTCACACTTGAGTTCTCTGAAACTTCAGCAGGTACACAGTGAGCTCTTTCCTACCTCAGGGCCTTTGTTCATGCCTCCCACTCTACATGGAAGGTCTTTCTCTCCCATCCCTCCCTGTAAGGGTCATCCTCTCTGACACACCTTTCTGGGCACTTGATCTGAACGGTCCTCTCCTTTCTTCTTCATCTTGGCAGCCATTTCCCCTTTAAGGCACACAGCATTCAGTCATTTCTCTGTGTTCATTTCTGTCTCTACCCCCTCTAAAACAAAGTTCCAGAGGGCATAGATATTTGGTTTCACTCACCACTACATAAAACAGATTCTAGTCCAGTCCTTAACCTCCAGATAGAGGCTTAAAAACAACTGTTGAGAGAATAGATTCAAGATAATGACATCCCTAAGTGTGGAATTTCTCCAAGGTCTACACTAGATAATTGGCTGCCTGATGAAGTGGTTTCTTTCAATCACATCAATGATACAGAAATCAAACCAAGTCTTGGGAGACTTGGGAGATGTTCTAGAAGCTGGTGGTGCCTAGTGTACCAAGGTATTCAGTGACTCTACTTCATTCCCCTCCCTGTCTCTCCAAGCACTCAGGGTGGTGTGGCAAATGCAGCAGTCCCAACTTTCTGGATAGAGCTTAAAACATCAGGTGCCCCAGAAGGACTTCATCAATACAAAAATCTTTCTCAGAATAATTTTCATTATTTGTTTGAAGCAGCTTATGTTTTATAGTTATCTTCTTTTGAGTCATCCAGCACCAGCATCTAAGGATTAAACTTTTGTTTCAAAATTAAAATTTCATATTTAACTTTAATTAAGAATTCTTGACCAAATTCTCCTTGTAGCCAAAAGCCACAGAGAGTTGAGACTAATGTGGCTATTCTGGTCATATCCTCAGCTCTGTGTAGATCTAACTTCATCTTCTGGAGAAGATGCCTCCGTCCAGGAGACCTACAACCTAACTGTGGAAGACGCAGGGATTTTGGCTCACAGAAACGGCAACCTGGCATCATCCATATCCTAAATGGTCCTTGGCTGGAGGACCGAGGCTGGCTGTCTTAATCCAGGCTGCTAAAATAAAATACCATAGACAGAATGGCTTGTAAACAACAGATATGTATTCCTCATAGTTCTAGAGGCTAGAAAATTCAAAATCAAGGCACCAGCAGATTTGGTGTCTGGTCAGGACCCAGTTTCTAATTCATGGATGGTGCCTGCTTGCTGTGTCCTCACATGGTAGAAGGAACTAACCAGCTTTTCTGGTGTCCTTTATAATCCCATTCACGAGGGCTCTGCTCTTGAAAAGCCAGCCTCTACCTCAGAGCAAAGCCTGTCCAAGGAAGGGGGCTGACCTTTGTCCTTCGAAAGACCTACAGAGCACTCCTAGGCCCATACCCACCCTGCTGAGTTGTTTATCTACAAATAACAGGAGAGATCTGCTGGGCCTGGTGTTTCTGACTCAGTCAGGCTAGGTATGGACCCATAGCAACCTCCTAGCAGCCACCAATCAGCATGAGACAGGGAAATACCTGGGATGCCAGATGACCTCCCAGTAGTTTATGGTGGTTGATAACATGTTGGGAAACCCTGTAGTTCAGCACGTACACCCCTCTTGGCTTAAACCAATCAGTTCAGATGAATCCCTCTTGTAGTAACCAATCACCCCTCCCCAACTTGTTCCCGCCAGTGAATGTGCTAATGAAGTTTTAGAGTTGTTTTATGATTTCCTCACGGTGTGTGATGATTTGCTAAGAGATGCTATGATGTATGTGAAGTCCCTGCCTTCCCCAAAGAGTGTATAAAACTGCTGCAAACCCTGGGCTTGGGGTCTCTCGGTCACCGTGCTGTGCGGTCACCATGCTGTGTGTGCGCACGCGCATGCAGGTACAGAGTATTGAGCTAGCTCGCAATAAACACCTCTTTGCTGCTTACATCAATACTGGTCTCTGGTGGTCTTTTGGGGGTCTCGAATTCTAGCATAACACTCTCATGCCCTACTTACCTCCCATATCCCAATACCATCACCCTGGAAGTCAGGATTTCAACATTCAGACCATAGCATTGCATTACAGGATTTGGGGACTGCAGTGATAAAATTCACTCTGTAACCACCACCTCACTCCTACAGGGAAAGGAGTCTACCCCCGAGGGGACAAGATCAGGGACAGCTACTGTTTGTAATGTTCTGGAAAGGAATACTTTTTTTGCATAAACAGCTAGAGTCACTGCTGTTTACACAGCATGATGGCAAAAAAAATGCATTATTTTATGGGTTATTTATAAATATGTTTTGGAAATGAACATCCTAACATATTGCCCCAGATTTAAAAGTTCTTCCTAATATAAAGTAAATCCAGACAAGGAAATTCCTTGAACAGTTCACAAGAAGACTACTGGAGTTCTTTCTGGCCCTTGGAGAATCCTAAAGCATCATAAAAGAGAATGGTGACATCTCCCCAAATCTCACGCTAATCTTGCCCTCTTCTCTCACTTCTTGAGGATTTTCTGGCAACTCTCGAATACACCTCACCAGTCTGCCTCAGAGCTTGACACCTGCTGTTTACACCAGCACCTGCAGGGGTGCTCTTCCTAAGCTCACTCCTTCGCCCCTGCTCATCTTTGTTTTCCCCCAAAACACTTAAAACTGATTTGCTATATCATACATTTCTTTGTTTATTTCTGCTTTCGATAATAAAATGTAAGTTCCATGGTTTTTAAATTTCTTTCTCCACTGTATCACCAGAGCCTAGTCTAGCATATAGGAGTTGTTTAGTAAAAATCAGTTGAATGAATAAGTGAATAAAACATATTTTCTTGTCTAGATCTTGCTTCTTTTGACAGTTCTCAAATGACACTGTTATACTCGAATTCGGGACCCACAAAAGACCACCAGAGACCAAGATCGATGTAAACAGCAAAGAGGTGTTTATTGCAAGCTAGCTCGGTCCTCCGTGAGCTCACACACAGCAACAAGTGATGCTAAGAGCTCAGGGTTTGCAGCAGTTTTATACATTCTTTGGAGAAGGCAGGGACCCCCACATACATCATAGCATCTCTTAGCAAATCATCACACACCGCGCGGGAAAATCAAATAACAACTCTGAAACATGATTAGAGTATCAAGTAGCGGGAAAGAATCTGGAAAGAATTATTGGTTAGTTCAAGGGGTTGACACATTTAAAATTGATTGGTTTAAAGGGGGGTATGTGCCAAACTGCAGGGCTTCTAGTTTAGATACTGGTCACCACAGCTAGGTGGGGGCCATCTAATAGGGTTATCTTGGCCTATTTTAGGTGATCACCATCTGCTTCTGAGAACTGTTTCCACAGAGCTTTTCTGTAGTATTTTCCTGACTTTAGGACTACAGTAGGTCAGAGGTTAAGTTTCAGAGCAAAATGAGGTCCCAACCAGAATGAGATTACTTAGGTCTTTCAACACAACCAGATTTTCAGAGCTTCATGTCACATGTCAAAATCTTACAGATGCATTTTTATTTATTTATTTTTATACATACCAGGGATTTAACCCAAAGGAGTTTTACCACTGACTATAACTATATATATTTAGTCCTTTTTAAAAAAAAATTAAGTTTTTGAGTCTAGGTCTCACTAAGCTGCTTAAGGTTTTACTGAGTTGTTGACACTGGCCTTGAACTTTCGATCCTCCTGCCTCAGCCTCCCGAGTTTCTGGGATTACAGATATGTGCCACTGTGCCTGGTTTCACCTTTTCTAATCTCTGTTCACATGGAGCTGTCACTACTCCTATTTAAACATGCCTCTAGAACCTGTGCAATAAATTTAATCAAACACAGAGTAAAACAAAAGGAGCCAAGATCTGATAAGGGAGGACCAGACAGACTTGAGAATTTTCTGCCCTTTTGATTTATTCTCTTTCAATCATGTAAGGCCTGTGTATTAATCCTATGATGCGGTACTCTAAAATACTAACAGCTTTGTATCCACCAAACAATATACTTTCAAGAGAATCAAATCATACCTTCTCCTTTTCACATTCCTTCCTCTCCAATTTAAAACTTTTTCTTTTCCTCTTAGCCTGATTTACCGGATTTATTCCTGGGTACTCATTAGATTCAGAATTTATACTTTCATCATGATTAAATATGGAAGAGGAACCCTCCCTCCTTCATAGCAGGACTCAGATCAGGGAGTGGCAAAGAACAGCTCCTTCCTGTTCATTCCATTCATTCCTAGGGAGCCTCACTCTCCTCCCTCAGATTTTAGAGTATCTCTTTCCAGGCTTCATCCTGAAACAAAGCTTTGCTGTTTAGATGTGGAACCCAGGTCTAACCTGTTTTTCATTGACTTCCTCCAGAGGGCCATCAGTCACTGTGCCAATATTTACCTAAAGAAGCCTCAGGGAATGTGGTTTAAAACGAAGAGAGGAAATTGCAATCATGTTGAAAAGTACCTAACCAGGAAAAAGACCTGTTCTGCCCGGGATAAGAAAAGTCCATTTCAAAGAAAATAGCATCAAAGCCAGCTCTTCCAGGTGGTAGATGGGAGCTGGGCCAGAGGAGGAATCCAGCTGGCTCCACGTGGGCACACAAGTGTTCTCCTCACATTTGTTTTAAATCTGCACGGTCATGAAGAGCAAGCCCACCAGGAAAGAAAGGTGTAGTGAGAGGTCCAGAAATATGCAATTGAACAGGGCTCTCAAAACTCCTTGAACCCACGAGCAATAGCATGCAAATGTCCAAAGCTGGTGGCCTCCATGGGACAGAATTTGAAAGGTATTACCTTCCCAAATTCTTTCATCTTAGTACACTACACCCTTCCTGAGAGCCCCACCACTGAGTTAACCCTGGAAGTGAGACCACTGGGTCCTCATGTGTTCAACCACATCAATGTTCTTCCCAGAAAAGAAAGGAAGGGTCAGGTGGGGAGGGAGGCCGGACTCTCACCACGAACACATCCTTCTGGGTTCCATTTTCCTGTCCATCAGCCTTCCTCAACTTTTCTACCATGAAGATCCTTATTTGTTTTGTCTACATGAATGCCATGTTTTTGAATGATTCTGTCTTTATTTATTATAAAACATAAGTTCACTTCCCATTTGTCCTCATCATTACAGATATAACTAACAAATAAAGCTTCTGATCAGTATGAAGATAACCAGTGTCTTTAGTCTTGATATAATTTTAATAAAGAAATATGATGTTTTGGAAACTGTGCTTTAATGTGAGTCACCTATGTACAGTATAATAAGAAATATTATGTTAATAGTAATTGATAAAATAGAATACTTAAAGCTAATTATGATATCTTATAATACATAATGATATATAACAATAATAATTAACTTATATAATATGATATTTGCCTGGTTTGTGGCAAAGAGGTTCAAAAACCCTTGTAATTTTCTAGTAATGTGAGTGGTTTTTCTACGCTACTGAGGTGACACCCAGCAGGCCCTTAGATAGACCCAGGATGAGAGCTGGTCACCTGAGAGACCAAACGTGATTATAGGGTTGGAGTTTGGGATCAGACCGACCTTGGAGAAGAAAGGAGGGCTGAGCTCGGTAAAGTGATAAATGGTTTAATCAAACATGCTTACATAGTGGAGCCCTGATTAAGATCCTGGACACTGAGCCCAGGGGAGCTTCCTGACTGGTGAAAACGCTGTTGTGCGGGGAAGGTGATGTGCCCTGACTTCACGGGGAAGAGCATGGAAGCTCTAAGGCCGGGACTGTTCCAGATCTTGCCCTGAGTGTATCCCTTATAAGAAATCTACAATCATGAGCACATGTTTTCAATGAGAACTCTGAGTCAGACGAGTGAATTATGAATTTCAGGGGATCATGGAAACACCCAAATTTATGGCTAACCAGTCCGTCTGAAGTTTGGGTGTTACCCAAGGTGCAATTGACATCTAAAGTGAGAGCAACCTCATGGAGGACAGAGCTCCAAAACCTAAGGAATCAGATGCTAACTTCAGGAAGTGTTAGAATTGGACTGGAAACAGAGCACTGTATGTCTTTAAAGACACATATATTTAAGATACCATAAAATACTAAAATTAGAAGTAGTCAGAAAGAATCTATTTGAGAACAAGCCATCTCTTTCAGAGAACCATTCCAATGAGGAAGAAATGATATTAATTTGAAATAAAATCAAATTGGAAAATAGGCAGAGGCTTTTTTATTAAGATAGTTTAGAGAATTATTAAGTAAATAATAAATAATCATTATGATTATTAATTAGCAGAGAATATGATTTTTAGAACAAAATTGATATATTAAAATGATAATGAAAACAACTAAAATTTGTCGAATGTCTACTCCATTGCAGGCACTGTTAATGTATTTTATAGGAAATGGTTTAATTCTTATAAGCACTGGATGATGTAGGCACAACTATTATGCCCATTTATAGATGAGAAAACTGAGGCAAAAGACTAGGTCATTTGCTTTTTAATCAAGTATGGCTCCGTAAAAGGTAAAATTGAGATTGTGGGGAGCTATCTTTATTTTGCTCCCACTAGAGCCTATTGCGCTAGGTACTTGCTGCTTTAATTGTTTATCTATGCTTTGGATGAACTTCAAGACACAGTTCATAAGCACTGTATTTATGTAAAATTATATTTTTATCCCTTGGTTCCAAAGAGGCTCTATGTTCCCTTTCCTCCTTTTGTAAACTGGAGTTTAGAACAGGGAAAAAAGGATGTATAACAAGTTAGAATGTTAATAACAATTCATGTTGTTGACATTGATTATGGGTTCATCTGGAAACATTCTAATAGCATACAAAAATTCTAAATTGAGAGTTTAAACAAAATAGGAATATAATTTAAAAAGCAAGTTAGGAATTGACCAACGAGGAAAAAGCTCAGAGAAAGCATTATAGGGAGCACGCATAGGAAAAAATATATTGCTTTTGTATCTTAATAAAAAGTCATGTCCTGAGATATTCTAATTTGTGAGCTTTCTGAGTGCTTGCTAGGGACCTAATGACAAAGAACCCTGAGTTCAAGGAGTAGAGACCAATAAAATATGAGACCCTTTCATCAAGGGTAAAGGAGTAGAACACAGGACTGAACAGAGATATTTAAAACTTCAAAACAAAGGAAATACTGATGTAACAGAGATTGTTTGTGTATGTAAAACAATGGTAGCATTACAGTACTCCTAGATCCGCTGAAATCAACTGAGCCTGGACACACTTGGACATAAATTCTTTGAATAACAAAGTGCTTAAGTTGTCTTTCAGGAAAAGCCTGCAGAATCCACTTAAGGAGGGTTTGGAACTGACTTTTCAAGGATGGACATGCGCAGAAGAAGCCAGCTTCTCCAGTCAGTGACCTTTGGATGTCACAAGCCTAAAATGTCCTGCACAGAACATAGTTCCCCCAGGAAAAGAAACACCAGATCTACGAAGAGGCATGAGGACTGACTATGTGCCTGTGAGCGATCCTTACAACGCCCCTTTCTCGCCACCCAATCAACAATCCCCTCTTCTTCCTGTAAACTCCCCCACTCTGCGGCAGATTTGAAACCCTGTTTAGCTCCTGACCTCCTTGCCAGTTGACTGAAACATAAACTTCTTTTGTTTTTCCAAATCCTGAGCCATAGCAGTGACTTCTGTGTGCATCAGGCAGTGAGCCCTTGCTCCAGAACAGAACTTTGTGATAAGAGCAGTTACAGTTGTAAATCTGAATTTACCATTTTCAAGTGCGTGGTTGAACAATGATCAGAATATTTGCACTGTTTTCAAAAGATTACCAAAATGTTTTTATCTTGCAGAACTGAAACTCTATAGGGACTAAAACACAATTCCCCCTTTTCCTCTTTACCCCTGACAACCACCATCCTGCTTTCTGATTCTAAGAATTTGTGTACTTTAGATGTCTTGTATAAATGGAATCACCCAATATTTGTGTTTTTATTACTGTTTTTTTTCACTTAACGTATCATGCTTGAGGCTCATCCATCTTACCATGGGACAAGATTTCCTTCCTTATGAAGGTTACATGATACTCCATTCTGTGTACATAGCACTATTCATCTGTCAATTGACATTGGCTACAGTGAAGCACTGTAATGAGCATGGTATACAAATATCTCAAGACTCTGCTCTCATTCTTTTGGATATATACCCAGAAGTGGGATTGTTCAGTTATATTTGAACAATTTTATATTTAATTTTTTGAGGAGTTTCCATGTTGTTTTCCGGAGCAGTTGGGTTCTTAATCTCTGTTCTCTGAGATCTCACTCAAATATTAATTCTTTAATTTGGAAAAAGAAGAAAAGTAAAAAAGAAAAAAGGAGGCAGTATAAGTCCCTCTTGCTAGGGCCTCTTTCTTCACTTCCCTCTTGTCTCCACATAGCTTCCCCTTACTGGCCTGCTCTCTGCTTGAAACCAAATGCTCCCATTTCCTAATGCAGCCAGACTCCCAACCCCTATGGTAATCACAACAATGTCCCTCTCTTAAAATATGTCCACAGGAATCACTGGACATGGTGAATGGGTTCAGTCACATGACAAAAGGGGCTTTGCAGATGTAATTAAGGTTCCATATCTTTAAATAGGGAGATTATCCTGAATTATCTGCACCCTTAAAAGCAGATGCACCTTTAAAAGCAGAGAACTGTCTTGAGCTGAAGGAAGAAGAGGAAGACAGGAAAGATGCCCCAGAAAATAAAGCCAAAGAGGTTCCAGGTGCCAGAAGGATTCAATGTACCAAAGCTGGTGCTGAGCTACAGAGGCCAAATGCAAAGAGTGAGCAGAGGCCTCTAGGAGCTACAGGCAGACCCTGCTGGGGTCAGCAGAGACCTTAGCAGAGACCTACAACTGTAAGGAACCAAACTCTGCAAGAACTTAAGTGAGCTGAGAGGAGGATTCTTCTCGAAATCTCCAGAGTGGAATGTACCTTGCCAATATCTTGATTTTAGTGCCATGAGACCCATTTCAAGCTTTTAACATATAAAACTATGAGATATTGCTTTAAACTGCTAAATTTGTGGTAACTTGTTATGGCTGCAACAGGAAACTAATACATTCATACTCACCTGAGTCTCTCCCAGCCCTTCAAAGGTGTCAGCTGGAGAGCCTGACCAACCAATTCTGTGTCTACTAACTAATGCACAAGGGCTAGCATTTTGGAGAGATGCTTTATTTTCATCTGATTCTGCTAGCAGTCAATAAAAACAACAGATATCAGATCTGGAAAGAGGCAGGATTAGCTTCCTGTTCAGTGGTATGAGAATAATGTGGGGCCAAGTGAAGCCTTGCATCAGCACATCCTCCTCTCCATGCCAGGCGAAGGGCTGGTCATAGCTTTCATGCTTTACTTTAAACTTCTTCCATTCCTTACTGATAAAATATATGTTCATAGTTTAAAGAAACAAATTGAAGAGCACAGAAGGTGATACTATGAAAAGTAAAAGCATCCTTGCTCAAACTCCCACATTTCTAGAAAGTATTCATGTAATAGTCTATATCTAGATCTTTTTCCTTTCTTTCAAACATAATTGCTCTATACACACCATTCTGTAATTTGATTTATTTTTAATTAATATATTCTTTTCCAATTTTGTAAAATAATACACATAGAACTGACTGCCTTTTCTTCCTTCTTTTTAATGATCATATATAAATGCTATAAGCCATACTTTACAATTTACTAATTTATACAAACAAATGGCCATTTATGCCAATTTCTTAAAATATTTTTTTTAGTTGTAGTTGGACACAAGCGTATGTAAGTTTATCTATATGATACGTCTCAGAATGTATCACTTTCTTCAGAAGTGTATCTGTAACTTAGAAGTGGAATTACTGAGTTAAAGAACATGTGCATTTAGGGGCCCAGGTTGTGGCTCAGTGGTAGAGCGCTTACCTAGCCCGCTTGAGGCACTGGGTTCAATCCCTGGCACCAAATAAAAATAAAAACAAATAAAGATATTGTATCCATCTACAACTAAAAAAAAAAAACTTAAAAAAGAACATGTGCATTTAAACATGGATAGCTATTGATTGACAAAATACCACCTAAACCTGTACCAAATCTGTCTGTCTTGCCCACAGTCTACAATATAGGTTGTAATGGCTTTTTTTCACCCTTACTAATTCCTTAAATAGAAAATGTTTTCTCCTTATGTTATCTACATTTCTTTCTTAGTGAGGTGCAACATCTTTTAATGTATTTGTTGGATATTTATAATACTTTCCATTTCCTAGTTATGTCCCTTAGAAATTTTTCCATCAAGTTCCTTTTTTAAATTGATTTATTCAAGTTACTTGTGTGTCAAAGATATAAGTCTTATGTTTGATATGCTGAAAATATATTTTCTCCGTAGGCTGTGTTCTGATTCTACTAACAAGGTTGTTTACTGTCACCATTATAAATTTATATGTAAATAGATCAATATTTTTCTTTTAGGCTTTTAGTTCGGGGTCATGGTTGTAAATGCCTTCTCTACTCCAAGATTATTTTTTAAATCTACCCATATTTTATTTTCTTCATTTATATATTTTATTCATCTGATATTTATTTTACTGTAAAAAGGGAGAAGGAATACATACAGACTTACTTTATCACCAAACAGAAATTTTGCTAACTTTATTTAATGAAAAAGCCATATTTTTCTCACTGACATGAATAAAAGTAACATTAAATAAATTTATATAATAAATATATAGTAAATTTATTCTGTTTTTTTACCTCTCTGCTTTGGTGTCATCACAAATTATTTTAACCATGTAACTTTATAAAATATCATAATATTTTAGTTTTAGATATCCTTTAGCTTTTTTGCCTTTTTTTAAGTGGAATTTTTATCAATTTTCAAAAATTTTTCTCAATATTTTGACTTCGTGTATTTTGATTTCACTTGGATAAGTTACTGTGTTGTGAAGGCTTGAATTTTACTTACCCAGATAGATGCCATGGTATCCTTTTCCTTGAGTTGAGATCACACTAATCTATTAAAAGAAAAAAGATCACTAAATTGTATAAATCTGTGATTCAGAATGCAATCATCTCAGTCCAACTCTTAATCTTTAATCTAGAAAACAGAAGTCAACATTCAAAGAAAAAGCCTTCTCAGGAAGAGTAATCCCATTTGCTAAACAAATAATTACTGGACACCTTCTATATCCGAGGCACTGTGCTAGATCTTTGAAGACTCTATAAAGGAGAAAGAAATCTCCACACTTGAGAGGTTACAGACACGCTTCCTAGAAAGCCTATTTTTTACTTATTTAAATTCTAGTAGCTGGGTGTGAGCTGGGTGTGCTGGAATGCACCTGCAGTCCCAACTACTCTGGAGACTGAGGCAGAAGAAAGGCTTGGACCCAGGTGCTTGAGAACAACCTGCATAACAGCAAATTCCTTCTCAAAGAAATCAACTGGAACTATGTCTACTGCTCTCTTTTAATCAGGACAGACTGCCATCACAGGGGAGAAAAAGAAAAGAAAAAAAGGAGGGAGGAAAAAAGAAAACACAGGAAACTGCTCTTCCACACTAAACCAACACAAATTCCAGATGGCTTCAGTTAGCTTCCTTGTGCTTCATTATGGAACCTCATGCATCCTTTGCAAGCCTCCAAGCCTAATGCCTGTTATAAACAGACACATCTGCTCTTTGAGAAGACCAGGCCAGTCCCTGGTAGGTGCAGAGGTGAAAGGGGCAGTTCTTTCATTGGGAACCAGAGCACACTTTCTATAAGTAGACTTTATTCATTGGCAAGTGTCCAGGATTGATTTAGAAACACAATTTGCTCCCGCCCATCCTGGGAGCAAAATAATCTAAAAATTCAACTATAGCCCCAAAGCAAAGTTCAACAGGAAATCACAACAAGAATCCCTGGAAATATTTAGGCCTGGGTTTCTCAGGCTCTCAGTAGCCTAGCAGTTGGGGCTCTAGTTAGAGTCTAACCCACATTTCTCCCTATGTAGTATATAATGGATATAAGATGCTATTAGTTGTAGTTTTGATACAATTTCTTTGAGCCTCAGTTTCCTCATCTGTAAGAAGAGGAGAGGGCTATTGCTAGCATTGAATGAGATGATATGTATGATAATGTTGAATGGGGTCTTGTGTTCTCACTATGGGGCAGGTCATGCAAAAAGTACTATGAGGTCAATTCCACAAGGCTGGGGATGTCTGTTCACTAAAGCATAGTAGGCACTGAAAAAATATTTACTGAATTAATGAATGACTTAATACAAGCCTCATAACAATGTAGTGCATTAGATATCAGTAATAACACCTTCATTTTGTATGTGAAGAAGCAGGCGGCACAGACAGTTATGAAAGTGTTCCACAGTCACAGCTTGTGAGTAGACTCTACTAATTGGAGAGAGACTCAAAGGTATGAACTTGATGACCCACTTCTTGACTTACTAAGGTGCCTGACCATACCTGGCCCAAACTGACACTCAGTATTTGTTGATCTAGTGTAATGTATAAATAATTAAGAAGTATTACTGATCTATCATTTACCTTTTAAGAAGAATTACTCCACTGTAGAGGCCAAATGACCTAAGCAATAGAATTTTAAAACATGTCCTTCCTGAAGAGCATTACAGTGGTTACATAATTTCCTTTTACTTCTTCCTTGATCCTTATTTCTAAATAGATTTCTCCACATAACCAAACAACTCTGAAAACAAGGATTTGGTTTTCTTTACAGTTTAAATTCTCTTTTCTGTCTGAAGATTCTGCCTTCATGAAACTAGTGGCAATATCTTCACGGAATAACGTTTTCATTAGTTACATTTAAGATGTCAATGAAAAAAGTAGCAACTGAGTTCTTTCAAAGGGCGAAACCTGTTATCTGTGTTGAACATAAATCCTTGGAAAGAAGTTAGCCTGATCTGTGTGACTTCTTATCAGCAGCCAGAGGGGCCTCCAGCTCCCCAGAACTTGCAGCCCCAGTGGAAACTACAATTTCCTATATTTGGTCATCTGCAATCAAGTGCCCACATGCCAAAGGGAATGATTCATGTTTAATGAATCGGGATTCTGTTGCAATCAAAGAAAACGGTGAGTCTTTTCAGGAGAAAGCAAACTTCTCCAACTTCCAACGCCCAATGTCCTAATCAACCTCTCCCACCTCAGAAAATAAAATTAAGTAAAATAAAATAAATTGCCTACGTGAAGAGAAGAACATGCTCACAGGATGGGTGGGTTCCTCTGAGTCAGCCCACCTGGACACTGAGGACCACTATAACTCCCAGCTTTTCTTTCTTTTTTTTTTTTTTTTTCGGTTCCCAAGACCCCAGGAACAGGGAGGCAGAGACGTCTAACTGGATCCCCTTGCGCTGCTAGATGCAGTGAAAAGTGAATTTTCCAGGGGGCCAAGACAGCTAGGTGTTAGCTGGAGCCCTGCCAGGACCCTAGCTGGGTGATCCTCCCAGGGAATCACACTTTTGTTCCCAGGGACTTCAGTTTCCTAGATTCTGCAATGCAGGAAATGAGCTTTGTGTCCACTAAGGCCCCTCCAGGCCCGCGCCAGTGAGGGGGTCGGTACCCCGCGCCCACGCTAGCACAGCGCTGCCCCGCAAAGACCGTGCTCGCGGGGGTTAGTGGGTCAGGCGCATCTACCGCCCCAAGTGGCTAGAGAGGGTAGGCGGGAGAGGCTCGCGGCTTAACTTACCGGAAAAGCGCAGCAGAAGGAGACGCCAGTGACCCCAGATCCTCGCCGGCGAAGGTGTGCGCCCCGCGCGCTGGTGCTCCGTGCGCTCCCGGCAGCGACCGCACCCCTTCCTCCGGCCACTCCTCGCCTGTGGACTCCACCTGATCGCGGCCCCAGGCCCGGGAAAAGGAAGCCGCACCCCTCTGCCGCTGGGGCTTCCGCATTGCACACAGAGCTCCAGCCCTTGGCCCAACCGGGTCTCTAAGCTTTTCCACTGGCCTCTCCCACCATTCTCATGTGGAAACCCATTTCCCCTGTTTTCGTACATTAGGGTCTTCAAGTTTATTGCAGTGCTTATTTTGATCTAGGCAGTGTGGATCCAGAGATTGGACAGTCCCCTGATCTCCTGATAAAAGGTGACAGATATCTAACACCCACAACAGTAACATTTGTCTAGTATCTACATTGTGTCAGGCATATTCTCAATGCTTTACACCTGAATTGTTTTAAATCTGTATTCCAGCAACTCCATAAGATAGATACTATTATTATTCTCTTTATGAGGAAATCGTGACACAGAGATTACCGCAAATTAAGCAAAATCGAGCAGAAAGTAAATGGCAGAGTCGAAATTTTAAATTAATTCTTAATTTAAGATGCATTATAGTTATACATGATAGTGAGATTCATTGTGACATATTTGTGCATGCAAATAACAATTTGGTCAATTTCATTTCCCAGTACTTCCCTTTTCTGTCCTCTCCTCTATGGCTCTGTACTCTACTGGTCTCTTTTAATTTCATTAGATCCACTCCACAAATATACCTTTTCCCTCTTTTTTTCTTTCTAGCTTCCATATATGAGGAAAAAACATATGACCATGGACTTTCTGAGTCTGGTTTATTGCTCTCGACATGATGTTCTTCAGTTCCACCAATTTTTTTTTCTGCAAATGATATGATTTTGTTATTTATAACTGAATAAAACTACATTGTGTATGTATGTCACATTCTCTTTATCTGTTCATCTGTTGATGGACACCTAGGCTGGTTTATAATTTGGTTATTATAAATTGTGCTGTTATAAACATGAGTATGCATGTATTGCTATATAATTCTTTTGAATAAATATCCAGGAATGGTATAGCTGGGTCTTATGGTGGTTCCATTCCTAGTCTTTAGAGAAAACTCCATATTGATCTTCATAGTGATTGTACTAATTTACAATCTCACCAACAGTGCAAAAGTATTCCTTTTCTACTACATCCTCACCAGCACTTACTATTACTTGTATTTTTTTTTTTTATACCAAGGACTGAACCAGTGGCACTTAACCACTGAGCATTATCTCTAGCAACACCCCCCTCTCCCCTTTTTTAATTGAGACAGGATCTGGCTAAGTTGTTAAGGTTGGTTTTGAGCTTGTAATCCTCCTGCCTCACAACTTCCAAGCTGTTATTATTTGTATTTCTGATGGTTGCTATTCTAACTGGAATGAGATGAAATCTAAATGTAGTTTTTATTTGCATTTCCCTAATGGCTAAAGATCTTGAACATTTTTCATATATTTGTATTTCTTCGTTTGAGAAGCACCTGTTAAGTTCATTTACCCATTTATTAATTGGATTATTATTATTATTATTATTATGGTGTTAAGTTTGTTGGGTTCTTTGTATATTTCTGGACATAAATCCTCTGTTTAGATTGTCTCCCATTCTGTAAGTTCTCTCTTCCCATTTTTAATTGTTTCCGTTGCTATGCAGAAGCTTTTTTAATATGACACCATCAGTTTACTAATTGTTAGTATTATTTCCTGGGTTTCAGGAGTCCTATTGAGAAAATCATTGTGCAATGATTTATGTGATGAATTACATTAATTGATTTGTATAAGTTGAACCATCCTTGCATCCCTGGAGTGAAACCAACTTGATCATGATGTACAATCTCCTTAGTGTGTTGTTGAATACAATTAGCAAATATTTTATTATGGATTTTTGCATCTATGTTCATCAAGGATATTAATCTATAGTTTTCTTTGCTTGATGTGTCCTAATTAAGGTTGTACTGGTTTTAGAGCTAGATTTTTCAACCCAGATATTTTAGTAGTCCTTCTGGTAAGCTTATTCACTCTCTCATATAAGACTTAGAACCAAAGGCTTGGGGAGATAATATGGTGAATGGCATTTTCGGCATTTGGAACAACAAAATGAATCAAAAGGCTAAAAATCAAAGTCCTATTTGTATCGAGGGAATTGTGAGCAGTTGTATGTTGAAGAATAGAGTGAAAAATAATAAAAATTACTATTTATTGGGTAGCAGGCATTGAAGTGTTTGATTACACCATCTTTTTTTTCTTTTTAATCTTCAAGGAAATTCTAACAGCTGTTAGTTTATTAGCATTTGTAGAAAAGGAAACACAGCTTAGAAAAGTCAATGATTTACCCAGGGGCCATGTAAGTGAAAAATATTATAGCTGGGATTGGTCAGCATTGGACTCTGTCCTGAAGTTACTCCGCCTCCAGGCAGAGCTAAATCAAGAATGATATGTTTCCTGTATTTGGGAACAATTTAGCAGCTAAATGGAAATTATTGAAAGTTTTTGAGAGAGTCAGGTATGAAATACACCTTTTAAAAAGAGAATTCTGGGTCAAATAGTGGTTCCATTCCCAGCTTTCCAAGGAATCTCCATACTGCTTTCCAAATTGGCTGCACCAAGCAGTCCCACCAGCAATGTATGAGTGTACCTTTTTCCACCCATCCTCACCAGCACTTGTTGTTTGACTTCATAATGGCTGCCATTCTTACTGGAGTGAGATGGTATCTTAGAATAGTTTTAATTTGCATTTCTCTGATTGCTAGAGATGGTGAGCATTTTTTTGTGTATTTGTTGATTGATTGTATATCCTCTTCTGAGAAGTGTCTGTTCAGGTCCTTGGCCCATTGTTGATTGGATTATTCATTTATTTATTTATTTTTTGTTTTAACTTTTTGAGTTCTTTCTATACTCTAGAGATTAGAGTTTATACACAATGCAATATTACTCAGCACTAAAAAATAACAAGATCTTGACATTTGCAGGGAAATGGGTGGCATTAGCACAGATTATGCTAAGTTGAAGTCAGCCAAACCCTAAAAAACAGAGGCCGAATATCTTCTCTGATATATGAGGGTGACTCAAAATGAATAGGGAGGAAGAGCATGAGAAGAAGATTACCACTAAATAGGAAACAGAGGTGGGACTGAAAGGGAGGGAGAAAGGGAATTGCACGGAAGAAGGAAGGAGACCCTCATGGTTATACAGATTGATGATGTGTGGGGGGAGAGAAGAAGTGTGTCACATTAGATTGGGTAGAGAGAAGTGATGGGAGGGGAGGGGAGGGGAAGGGGAGATAGAAAGGACCACAGAATAAAGTAGACACTAGTATTGCTGTATGTATATATGTGACTATGTAACCAATGTGATTCTGCAACCTGTACACTCAGAATAATGAGAAATTATACTCCATCTGATTCAAATGTATGATATGTCAAGATTAATGTATTGTCATGTGTAACTAATTAAAACAAATAAAAATAATAAAAAATAAAAAGAGAATTCTTCAAGTTTTATTTAAAAAATGAATCCAAAGAGGGAAAATTAAAATCCCACTGGGAGATTGTAGAAAGCCGTTGGAAGCTGTAAAAAAGAGAAATAATTGGAAATGGCATTCCTGAGTACAAAAGCAGGTCAGGAGAGAATGCATGCCTTTTTCCTTCTTCAAAGGTGAAAGAAATTCTAGGATTTGTTTAATTTAAGCCAAATTACAGAATGACAACTAAGAAGAATGGGATGACAAAACTGGTCTAGAAAAACAATTTACAAAGTTCCCACAGTCTATGGTTGAAAACATTGATATTAAAATTTTTAAGTTGTAAAACATTTTAAAGACACTATGAGAATACATAATATTATAATAATAAAGATTACCTATATACCAATGATCTAGTTATATTTAATCTTAAAAATTATGCTGTATTTAATTGGAATATTTCTCAAGATGTTTTTAAGACATAAAGATATAATTTATCTTCCTTGGGTATCCGTTTTCTGTTCCATTTCTCCTCTCTCTCCAGACATAGCCCAACAATAAACTCAGTGTTATTATTATTATTACATATGATATTATATAGTTTCAAACTACTGGTGTAGCCATAAATATTATGTAATACTGTTTAGCATGCTTTAAAACTTTTTAAATAAATGGCATTGTGATGTATATTCTGCTACTTACTCTTTCTGTCCAACTCTAGCTATTGTAGGAGCTACTGTCATTCATTAATTTTAACTGCTCTATGTATTCCATTTTATGGCCATATCACAGTTTACTTATCCTTCCCCTGCTGATATATACTACATAGTTCAGTATTTTGCTACTATTAATAATGCTGCAGTGAACATTATTGTACATATCTTCCTGTTTGCAAATGTGTGAGTTGCTGGCTTAACCATTTGATATAAAATAGAAAAGGATACAAAATGAACACTGAATGCTTGAAATAAGAAATGATTTATTAATACCAGGAGGTAGGAATAGACTTGATAATTATTTTGCTCTCTTACAACTTGTTTTACTTTTGGCACAGGGGCTTAAAACAAATCATTTATTCTGTCAGATAGGTAGGATGACAGTTGGCTGTTCTCTGTGTGTTCATTCTGGGGCCCAGGTACCCAGCAGGTATCTGGAGGAAGGTCTTCTCTTGGTGATGTCAGAGGACAAGAGGGCACTCACAACTGCACGGCACCTTTTAAGCCTTGGCTTGCATTCTGGCTGTGAACATTTTGTTGACAAAAGAAGGAAACATGTCAAAAGAGGCCAAAGTCAAAGGATGGAGAAGTACACTTTGCTCTGTGGAGTGAGGGAGCAGAGAAATCTTTTGAGCAATAATTACTCTATCTCAGCAGCACCCAGGGGGTGGGCGCTAGCAACATGGCTAAACTTTGTCAAATATAAGAAGAACAACCAGAGAAGCCCCTTTATCCAATGTTTAGGCCTAGGGAAGATAGCAATATGTAAGCTCTCAAGATCTCAGGAAACTATTGAGCATGAAAAGAATAGCTTTCTAGCTCTTATCAACTGAAAAGCCATGAAATATTATTTTAGTGTTTAGAACTATAATTCATAATATTAACTAATATTTTAAAAGCATCTACTGAATGCCAGGCACTATTCTAAATGCTTTGCATATATCATCTTTAATTATCACCACAATCAATTGAGGTAGGTCCTACTATGAATTATTTTTAAGATGAGTAAACTGCAGAATATGATTCTGACCCAAGGCCACATAACCAGTTAGTTGGGTGGTTGAGATTTGTCCACCTAAATAATAAAGATAAATTCTCCAAATAATAATGTTCATTATTTGAGAATAGAACACTATTGCAATGGGAAATATATATATATATATATATATATATATATATATATATATATATATACAGGAAATGATGAGAATATTTAAGGCAGCTAAGGCAAGGGGAAATTTCTAAAGGCAAACACTTAAAAGATTATGCAAAATATATTGAAACAATAATCCTTAAACACAGGATTAATAACAAGGGTGGTACCAGGCTGAAACTGATCACACTATTGCTGGACATGTATCCATGCAGATTTTTTATAAGGTTGTGATAGTCTTTATTTAAGTTCTTGCAGATTTTTTGGTGATAGTTACTATCAGTCAATCATGGGTAAGAACACTGCCTATAGCTTTTTGTATTTTTGTTGTTATTAGAGTTGACATGAGTGATTCCAGTTTTAGTCAGATAACTTTCACAGTTTCAAATACAGGCAGCCAGGTTCCAAAGCTTACCTTAATCACTAGAATGAAGTACCAATAAATCTATACATAATGCTAAGGGGATGACCAGAGGATTCCCCTTGAGGATGAAGGAGAGGAGAAAGCACTAGCCAGTAATGTAGGTGAAACCATTCTTCTTTTAAGTTCAAAAGTGCCAGAGTTATAGTTCCATTCTCTAGCAACAGGTACTAGTCATTACCCCTGTCGGCTCAATTGACAGGAAATAAATATAGGCTAAGTGGAATCATACATTAAGTTGGTCTGTTCCATTTATGAAAATACAATTATTCAACTACAACCTTCAAGTTTATGTGCAGCAGCAGGAGAAAGGGCAGGTGATTTGGTTTTCTGGATTCTGCCCTTTAGATCTCTGTGTGATACTATGATAGCACATGTGTGGGCAGAATAATGGTATCCAAAGCTGTCCAGAATGATCCCTGGAGCCTGTGAATATGTGTCACCTTTCCAGGGAGAATCATGGAATTAAGGTTGCTATTGGAATTAAGGTTGCTAATCGGCCTACATTAACATCACGAGATCATTCTGGATTACCCAGATAGGCCCAATGTAATTACAAGGGTCTTTAAATGGGGAAGAAAGAGACAGAAGAGTGAGAATCATAGAAATGGAAAGGTGTGAAAGAATCAACGGATCATGACCAGCTTTGAAGATGGAAGTTGGAGAGGGACCCAAGAAAGGCAAATGGCATCTAGAAATTAGAGAAGAAAAAGAAGTGGATTCTCTTCTAGAACGTCTAGAAGAACACAAGTCTGATGACACCTTGATTCTGTAAGTCCTGTTTCCAACCTCTGCCTTCAAAACTATAAGATAAGAATATTCATTCTAAGTCTGAGTTTGTAGAAATTTGTTACAACAGCAATACAAAATGAATAGCAATACTTGTGCACATAGCCTATACTAGGTATTGTTTTCTTCTACCCTCAAAGCTGTTCAGTTAGAGCATCCCACAAGAACAAAACATTAAGCGAACAAATATTGTTATGGTTTGGACCAAGAATGCTCCCCAAAGCTCATGTATGGAAAGCATGGTCCCCAATATAGCAGATAACAACCATCACCAAAAATCCTGAAAGAAGACAGAAGACAAAAACACCTACAGAGGAGCAATGGTAAGAATTACCTGGCTTCTCCTCAAAAATCCATGCAAGCAAGAAGAGAGTAGAATGAAATGAAATGTTGAGAGAAAAACCCAATCCCAGCCATGCAGGAGGTTGTAATGGGAGGATCATGGGTTCAAAGCCAGCCTCAGCAGTGGCGAGGCCCTAAGCAACTCAGTGAGACCCTGTCTCTAAATAAAATACAAAATAGGGCTGGGGATGTGGCTCAGTAGTTGAGTGCCCCTGAGTTCAATCCCCAGTAACCGCCACCCCCCCTCCAAGAAAGACAGATAACCCCAGCAATCTAGAATTCTGTATACCACAAAACAGCCTTCAGAAACAAAAGGACAAATAAAGATTTTTCTCAGACAAACGAAAAACAGGGAGCTTGTTGCAAGTAGACCTGCCTTGTAAGAAATACTAAAAAGAAAATATTCAGAAAGAATGAAAATGACAAAGATCAGAAGCTCCAGTCTCTAAGCATAAAAGGAGGAACAAATAAAGGCAAAAAAAAAAACTTTCATTTTTCTTATTCTTGATTGATCTAACAGATACCAGTTTAAAATAACAACAGAACAATGCATTCTAGTACACATATTCTTATGTATAAGTGAAATGAATGGCAGCAATCCTGCAAACAACTAGAGGAAAGACTTCATAGATTTTTGGTACTTTAGTACATTAAAAAGATAATAAAGAACTCTATAAGCAACTCCATACCCATAAATTTGCCAATCTAGATGAAGTAGACTAAGCTTGAGAGAAACAATGTGACATATGTCACATGAGAAGAAACAGGACAATCTGAATAGGCCGTTACTTATTAAGGAAATTGAATTAATAATTAACAACCTTCCTAAAACAGGAAGCACCAGGCACAGATGGGTTTATTGGGCAATTCTACTGAACATTATGAAGTGATTTATGCCAGTTCTCTACATTCTCTTTCATAAGACAGAAGCAGAGGGAATACTTTCTAATTCATTCCAGGAGGCTAGTGTTACCCTCATACCCAAACCAGACATCACAAGAAAAGAAAATTACAGATCTCTATCTCTCATGAACGTAGATGCAAAAATCCTCAACAAAGTATTTGCTAATCAAATACAATAATGTATAAAAAGAATTATACCCAACAAACAAGTAGAGTGTATCCTAGGTATGCAAAGCAGGTTCAGCATACAGAGATCAGCTAATGTAATCCATTGTATCAGCAGACTAAAGAAAAACATGTCATAGCAACAGATGCAGAAAGAGCATTTGACAAAATACAACACTTGTTCATGATAAAAACTCAATAAACTAGGGGTTGAAGTTGTAGCTCAGCAGTAGAGTGCTTGCCTTGTACATGTGAGGCACTGGGTTTGATCCCCAGCACCACATATAAATAAGAAAATAAAATAAAGGTCCATTATGCACACCCTCAATAAACTAGAAACAGTATAAACTTCCTCAACTTGACAAAGAGTGTCTACCAATCAATTTACAGCTAACATCAACTTTAATGGTGAGAAATTTGAAGCTTTCCCATTAAGATCAAGGAGAAGGCTTGGATGTCCCCTCTCACCTCTGCTTTCAACATTGTTCTGGGAATCTTAGTTAATATAATAAAATGAAAAAGGAAATAAAAAGGTATTTAGAGTGGGAAAGAAGAAATAAAACTATGTTCAAGATGTGTTTTTATAGAAAATCCAAAAGAATAATAAAAAGAGGCAAACAAATAACAATGACAACCAAAAACTCTTGGAATTAATAAACAATTATAGAAGAGTTGTAAGATATAAGATTAATATTAAAAAGTCTACTACTCTCCTTATATCAGCAATGAACAGGTAAAATCCAAAATTAAAAACATAATATCACCTAATTAGGGCCCTCCAAAATGAAATACTTAGGTGTAAATGTAAGGAAACATGTAGATCTCTATGAGGAAAGCTTCAAATCTCTGATGAAGAAAATTGAACAAGAACTAAACAAATGAGATATTTCATATTTATGGATGGAAGAGTCAATATTATTAAGATGTTGGTTCTTCCTAAGTTGATCTATAGATTTGATGCAATCCCAATCAAAATCACAGCAAGTTAATTTGTGGATATTGACTGATTTTAAAATTTATATGGACAGGCACAGACTCAGAATAACCAAAATGATTTTGAAGGTAAAGAAGCAAGTGATATTACCTGTCATTAAAACATTCCATAAAGCTATAAGAAATCAAACAGTATAGTATTGGTGAAAAAAATAGACAAATAAACCCAGAAAACAGAAGAGTTTCCAGAAATAGACCCACAGACAGAGGGTAAACTGACCCATGACAAAGGAACAAGGGCCATACAGCAGAGAAGAGAGTTTCTGGACATCTCCACGCAGAAAGTGAACCCCAACATAGACCTTATACTTTTCACAAATACTAAATCAAAGTGGATCACAGATTAAATGTAAAACTCAAAGCAGCAAAACTATTAGAAGATAACATAGGAGAAAATCTAGATCACTCTATATTCTGAAAATCTGGAAATGACTTTTTAGGTGAGACTCCAAAGGCACAAACTAGATAATAAGGATGATAATCTAGATGTCACTAAAATTTAAAAATTCTGCAAAAGACACTCTCAAGAGAATAAAATGACAACTCTCAGATGGGAAAAAATATTTGAAAACACATCTAAGGTAAAGGACTGTTATCTAAAAATATACACATAATTCTTAAAACTCAACAGCAAGAAAATAGGCCAAATACCTTGACAGATACCTCATCAAAGAAGACTCATTGATGACAAATAAGCATTTTAAAAAGATCCTCCACATCATATGCCATTAGGAGAATGAAAATTGAAATTATAATGAGATATCACTATACACCTATTAGAATGGCCTAAATCTAGATCACTGATAATAGAGGATGTGGGCCAATGGAAACTTTCTTTCATTGCTGGTAAGAATACAAAATGGTACAGCTACTTTGAAAGATAATTTGGCTGTTTCTTACTAATGTAAATATACTCTTACTATTCAATAAAACAATTGCACTTCTTGGTGTTTACCCAACTTACGTGAAACACATGTCCTAATACCAAAAACTGCACATGATGTTTACAGCAGATTTATTCATAATTGTCAAAACTTGGAAGCAACCCAGATTTCCTTCAGTAGGCAGATGGATAAACTGTGGTACATCCAAACACTGGAATATTATTCAATACTAAAATTAAATGAGCAATCAAGCCATGAAAAGACAAGGAGGAAATTTAAATGTATATTATGAGAGAAAGAAATCCAAAAAAGCCACAAAAGGTGTACTTCCAACTATAAGACCTTCTTGAAAAGGCAAAACTATAGAGACAGTAAAAGGATCAGTGGTTGCCAAGGGTTGAAGGGAGGGAAGTATAAGCAGGTGAGCACAGAGGATCTTTAAAGACTACCCTATATAATATGCTAATAGGGGGTACATGTCATTATAAATTAGTTAATGCTGATAGAATATTTATCAAGAGTAATGTCATGTAAACTATGAATTCTGCATGATAATAATGTTTAATATAGGCTCACTGGTTGTAAAAAATGTACCAGTCTGGTGGGGAGTGTCAGTAATGGGGGAGATGGTATATGTAGGGGAAAGAGATATCTCTGTACTTTCCATTCAAATTTACTGAGATTCTATAACTCTTCTAAAAATGAAAATGTTAAAAATACATTTTCCTTTTAGTTTTTCCATATATATATATATATATATATGAATTTTTATATATAATGCTTAGATCTGGGGAAAGGGCTTGAAATATTGTGGATTTTAGAAGAGGAACATCAGGAAGGCCATAACAGTTGGGGAATGAGACCCAATTGAATAGGTAGTGAACATCCATAAACATGATTTGGATAGATTCCTACTTTCTTTTAAATTTTAAATAAGTGTGCTCTATATTTCTCTATCAGTGATATAGGCTGCCTTACTCATATTACTGTTTTTCTAAGAAAAGTTTAGTAAATTTAAAGGAGTACGACTAATGAATGACCATGTAGTTTGTAACTTCTGGTTTGGTTTACTGACAATAACTTTGCCAGGATACATTTTTTCTCATCTTTCAGCAGGTAGTACTTCATTTTTTTTCACCAGGGATTGAACCTAGGTACACTTAACCACTGAGCCACATCCTCAGCCTTTTAATATATATTTTATCTAGAGACAGGGTCTCACGGAGTTGCTCAGTATCTTGCTAAGTTGCTGAGGCTGGCTTTGAATTTGTGATCCTCCTGTCTCAGTGGCACGAGCTGTGGGGATTACAGGTGTGTGCCACCCTGCCCTGCTACTTCATGCATATATATATATTTTAGCTTTGACTCAGTATAAGTACTTTGGCCTTCTTGTATGTGAACTGGAAAGACAGGAGCAGTCCTCAAAGCTGGCCCTGAGACCTGGAAACTTGTTAGAAATACACATTCTCTCAGACCCCATTCCAGGTCTATGTTTTATCAAGCCCATCAGGCTATTCTAATGTACTTTGAAGTTTGAGAACCTCTGGCTTAAGAGGAGCTTCAATGGTAAAAGTAGAGAGATGAACTTGCTTAACACCCAAGTGCATTGGGAACCTGCTAGATTTGCAAATCTGAAGTGATGAGCTTTCTGTCAAAAGAGAAGATATGACTGCATTCTGTACTCTATTCTGCATTGTAACTCCCATTCAGAGATAGACTGTTAAATCCCAGATCACCTAGGAATTCTAAGACTAGCATAAGAGGTAGGTCGCACATATTTATCGAGAACTTAATATTTATGCCAGACTTTGAGTAACTCACTTTACTTACAGGATCTTGTATCCTGTTGAGCCAACTGTAAATTAGGTGTGGTTGCTTCTATGTTGCAAATACAGAGAGACTCATAATGATTCAGTAAATTTGCAGATTGCAATCCTCACAACTAGGAAGCAATAGGGCTGAATTCATATCTGGAAGGAAATGAGTAACAGGTGGTGTTTACACAGAGGATTTATTGTAATTGTTCAGGTTTAGGATTTAACCTCTTTGGTTTCAGGATGTCAACTTTAAAATAAAATGCACTCTAAGTTTTGTGAGTTTTTCTAGTGGTAACGAGTGCCTGCTTACGACCATTTAGACTAGAATCATTTCATCATATACTATAAAACTAGTATTGTTTCCCCAAAGGATGATTTTTATCAAAATGTAATGTTAGATGATGATGTTAGGATTCTAGAAACCAGGTTAATAGTTATTTTAAATTTGTTTTAAAAAATTAGAAAAAATTGTTTTTGATGAAATTTTCATGATTCTGAATACTTGGAACTGTTCCCTAGCTTTGTAAGAAATTAATTTTCCTATCACATTTTCTCTCTGCTTGACAGAACTATTTAAGAGTCAAATTTAAAATTTTACAGCAAAGTTATTAAGGCATATTTAAAATGTATAGCAAAATGTGAGGGTAAAATCAAATGACCAAGTGGTTATAGATATTGAATATTTGTTTGCTCTTACACGGTGAGCTGGAAGCTGGCTCATACCAACCCATGCAAGCCAAAGACTAAATGTTCAAGAATTTCGTAAGTCATTTGTTAAACAAAGCCATTACTTTAAATTATTAAATTGGAGTCTGGCATGGTGGCACATGCCTATAGTCTTAGCTGCTTGGGAGGCTGAGGCAGGAGGATTGCTTGAGCCCAGGAATCGAGATCCCGTCTGAAAAAAAAAAATTAAATTACTATACACAATTGATTGAATTAAGTTTAAGACAAAGGTAATAGTGCTCAAATTAATCACTTCCTAGTTATTTTTGCTACATTTTATTATTGTTGATGCTCTTGAGGTTATTTTTGTCTATTGTATGGATGTGGTGGAAATACTATAAAAATTAGTACTACTGTGCATTTATTCTCAACTCTGTATTCAGTAAAATTATACTGGTAAGTTTAATTCAGCCATGGTAGGAGTAAATACAACACAAATGTGAGCAAATGCTACAAATCAGGCTTCCCTTGATTCCAAAAGTGGTTTGTTAATCATTTATCAGCACATCACTTTTTATAATAAAGGCAAATTTAAAATAAAGACTTGATTTGAGTTCAAGTGTTGTGT
The DNA here is from genome assembly GCF_045843805.1 of Urocitellus parryii. Classification (NCBI taxonomy): domain Eukaryota; kingdom Metazoa; phylum Chordata; class Mammalia; order Rodentia; family Sciuridae; genus Urocitellus; species Urocitellus parryii. The sequence goes on from NC_135540.1 coordinate 83,189,216, forward strand.
TTTTATTAAAAAACCAAATCCAAATGATAGTGAGTTTAAGAATAGTATAAATTAGGGTAGAAGAAAGAAAATATACTCAAAGTATTTGAGTGGACAGTTTAATAAAGGTCTTATTTACAGAAGTGTGGGCAGGGTTAAGTTAGGCAGCCACAGGGATGCTGATGTCCTTGAGACTATGAACAACATGAAGTCATTGCTACCTCCATGCTTGCTTGGGCAAGGGAGGCAAAGGATTTATCCAGAAACTGCAAGAACTGAAACTGTGGAACCTGCAACAGTAGGACCTGTGGCCCAGATGGAATGCATCCCTGGCCAGAACCACAGCAAAGCAGGTGGGGCAGGGACAGCATCACCGACACTCACCAGCTTTTCTCTCCTACCTGGGCTGCACTTGGTCAATCATCCTGGAAGCCAAGGCAAGAGAGTCATTTCTGAAACATTCCTTAGTGGGGTATATAAGGGGGGCATCTTGAAACAGGGTTTTGATTATTTATGGAAGTTCTCTTAGAGACTGGGATCCTAATAGATTTTTATCACTTGTGGACTAATCTTAGAACCAAAATGAGCCTAAGGATAAAATTCTATTAGCTTTCAAAGAGAGGGATGCAGTGTGGGTCTATGATATTCTATCAACCAAGTAATGGAATTTTTCATGACAAGCATTAACTTTAGGTTATAGGGGCTTGCAGCCATTTTTAAGCAATGCCAAGTTGTGCTTGTGGAAGCTCTCAAGGATTTGAAATTCTGGTGTTCATATGGAACTTCCAAAGAAACTTATCTAGGACAATTACCTCAGAGTTGTTATGAGGACAATGAGGAACAGAATGTAAAGGAGTTATTGCACTTGATTTTAGCATTGCTAGAGGTCCCCGATATAGAATTTTACCAGGGCTCTTAACTATTCACAATGGAACAATCTAAAGGGATCTTGTTAGGAGTTATCTCTGGCTTGTTTGGGGACAAAATCTGTATTACATGTTGTGGTCTCTAAATATTGGTATCTAAATATGGATATTGGACTACATATAACAATTTCATATAGCATAACTTAATAACATAGTAATAGTTAATAAGTTATTAATATAGTTTTCCTTCCTCAGCTCCCATTAAGTTTCTTCAAAACCCTAGTCTATGAGATATTTTAAATTTTAAATGAAGATGTATTTTCTGTCAGTTATCTTCCAAGATTCCTAAGTTTTAAGGCCATGAAATTCCCGGTCTCAGATGCATTTTTATAGACAATCCTAACATTACATAGATTGGCTCCTGGGATAGCTTCCCCATGCACCCTAGAGAAATGCACTCCAGGAGTAGAGTCTGCTCTTAGGAAGGGGCAGTGAGGATCTGAAGCTTATATTAAGCCCATGGTTCCCAGGAACTTCTGGGCTTGGTTTGGCATTCCTTGCCCAGATTTTATGAAAGCACACTTTCTCATCTTACTGAGTTTGCAAATGTGCCAAAAGAGCCCTGCTGGTCACTGTCACTTTTTGTTTTTGTTTTATCAGAGGGTAAAGGGACACAAGTGCACAGGCTTGCAGAATGCCAAGACGGTCTGGGCGCAGTTCCATTCTGTCACTGCTATTTTTCTCTTCTCAAGCCAACAAACATTTTCAAACTTTTTTTTTTTTTAGAGCCCTGATTATCTCCAGGGTGAGTTATGGACACTTAACAAATCTTTGCATGTGCATAAAAGGACAAAGTCATCCTCACACTATATCAAGGATCTTGAGAAGGCTTGATGGTTAATATAGTGTAAATAATTATCCTATCATATTACATATGGAAATCTAAATTTTTCCTCTTTCTCCTAGTGTTTATGTCCTGATTTCAAAAGAAAAGCTATAATGATAGTAAGAACATGTAATTTATTCAGCATCTTGTTCTTAGCAGAGTTAACTGGTTTCATATTTAACAACATTAGAGGGGTCTTTCTTGAAAAAAAAAACCAACTTAAAATTTCAGAATGATTTTGCCATCTTGGTGGCAATGTCTATGTTAATGAGATGCATAATTTAAAAACAATATAGCAAAACAAACAAAAAACAACCAGACTGTTATTTATTAATACAAATTTATATAGTGGCATATGGTACTGGAGAAATCAGAAATTCATAACACACAAATTCATATTAGAAATACAAAAAAAATCATTTGAGGATCAAGAAATCAGGTTGACAGCACCACGAATGTTTTACTCAGTCTGAGCAGGTGTGTAGGATCCAAGAATAACAAATACCTATAGGAGTCTGAGACTGAATATCATAAAACTGTGCAAACACATTCCACACTATTTCCCATCCAACAATAGGGATCTGCAGGAGTCCTCCAGGAGGCCTGGGGTACTATAAAAGGGCAGCAAGGCAGAAAAATGGTTCAGACCATTATTTCTTTTAACCTTCACAGCCGGCATATGATAGTGAGTAGCAACCCCTGAGGGTTTTTTTGTTCCTTCTCACCTGAAGGCATGATATAAAAGGTTAGTAACACACACACACAAGGCATTAGTGAGCAAGTCAGAGAAATGGAAAGCAAAGCTTTCCTTGAAATATAATCCACGTTAGTCATCAAATTATCTGATCCCTAAGATGAAGCATAAAATGTAAATGAATTGAACACTTCTACATCAAAGGGGTGAATCTCAACTCCCCATCTCTTAACAATTTCTATTTAACAAGTACGCATTCACTAGAGAAGTACTGACATTCCAAAATGTGTACATAACAGGGTGAAGGGCAGAAAGAAAGGGAGGCAGGAATATTGCAAGGCTTTCTCTTCACAAAATTCATCCCCTCCAGGTCCTCACCGATGTTGCCCTTGTCAATTTACACCCTGTGTGCGGAGGCTGCCAGGAGCACTGTTAGGCTTCCGTCTCCCTCCCCACACTAGTTTCATTCTGCCAACTGTCTGCAATCTCCCCAAACACATGTCCTATTCAGTAGTAATGGAAGGGGTGTGCGAGAAGAACATCTGAGCAAAGGAAATGTGCTGCTTTAATGTGTGAGCATCTTGGCACTCAGAGCAGTGACTAGTAACGGGCCAAATGGAATGCTGCTCTCCAGATGACTGGCTCCCTGTCCTTGCAGAATTAGCATGCACCCTCTAGGCTGTTCTGGAGAAGACTTCGTGCCAGGCTAATCAGCTCTCCAGCCGCGAGACACCAAGTCTGGATGTTCTGAAGCTGAGACAGAAGTTCTGCTTGAATGGCCCAAGCTGGTCTGAAGTAGCACCTCTCCAGCCAGAAATTTCTGGGCTCACCCCAATTCATCTTGAGAACCTTACACTCACCTCAGAACATGAAGTCAGACTTTGCCTTTAATCTCCTGTTCTGGGTACATTATTCAAACTTTCTGTTCATGCCTCCTAAGGATTACTGCCAGTCATGCCTAGGTAAAGCAGTGTTTCTTTGACCCAGTTAAGAGTGTCATTTCGTAATCCAAGTAAATTCTCTACTCACCCTTGTCATTTTGCCTACCATACTCTCTCACCTTCTCCTTCTAAATTTATTCCTCTCTCTCTCACCCATTGCACTGTTCACTCACTCACTCGACAAACACTTCTGGCGTGCATGCCTGTGACAGGTACTGCGGAAGAATGAAAAGGTGTGGCTCATGGAGGTCCTGCTCTCAAGGAGCTTGGAGTCTGATAGAGCTGCCTAAAACTTTTCATGGTTCATTCTGTTTAGGTTTGAGTACCATGGTGTTTCCAGTCTGGAATGTTCTCAAAGAGCTTGACTCAGAAATTCTAACACAAACATTACGCAATGTGAACGGTCTGTCATTTGCTCAGTGACGATGGCTTGCCATGCATCAGGAAGAGAGCATGTGTTTTACTCTTGAATAATGAAACTGTGCCTCCAGTTCAAAACAACATGTCATGCATGCTTATGTTTTTGCCAATAAGGCAGAAATAAAAGAGAAGCAAAGGCAAGCCGTGAGCACACCACACACAAAATAGGTACGCTGATATGTGAAATTATTTTAAAGCCACATGTTTATGGCCTTGTCATGTGCTGATATGGTAAAAATAAGTGCCTGAGCTACCAGAAAAGAACCCCCAGAGAGAAATCCCTGAAATCCTGTATCAGGGACAGTGCCTGCATCTCCTGGGTGACAGACAGCAAGAGGACCAATGTACATCTGTTTATTCTGATTTCACTCCAATGTGGGCTTCCTCTTGTTTTATTCAAATAAATCACTTACTTCCCTAAAATGCTAACAAAATTAAATACACACTAGTAGCAAAGCATGTGTGCTTGTCTATTACTGGACTCGGCAAAGCCTGGGGTAGCAGGAAAGTATGGTTCATGTTTTTTAGGCATCCATGGCATATAAAGGCCAGGGTGCACTAGATCTGTTGTGCAGCATCCTGCTTCAAGACCAGGTCCCTACATTCCCCAGGTCAGTCCTCTCCCCTTTGTAAATACTTGCAGAGAAGCCCTCTAGTATGAAGCACATGGAGACCCCTAGTTGTGTAAAAGACTCTGGAAAAAGCAAAATGTACTCAGAGGTCATGGCAACTAGGTCATCAGGAGGAAACAATGTTCAAATAGAGCTGTTGTGCTGATCAGTAGATTTTTGAATGGAATCTGGGTGTCAGCAATTGGTACTCTATTGTCCAGAGTCCATGAAAAGCCCAAGAAGGAGAATACTGGAGGAGGGGGAGGAAGCCAAAGGTCCTATATCCCACTCACTCTCGGGGAGATCTGCCACATCCTCTGAACTCTATCAGCTACCCTAATTGTCCAACACCTGTCCTAATGCTAAAACACTTGCTTCAAAGCTCAGCCTTTCACAGGTACTCTTAGTAGCTGCTGAGACTGTGAAAGGGGTCCACAGACTACCTCTGCTACAGTACTCTGGGGGTCTCAGTGGTTCTTTGTTTCACGAGGTAGCTCAGTTGAGTTGATGTGTGTGATGTGTGCCGTCCGCCACTCAAAGCTATAGTTTTCCCTTTTTTTAAGTCTGCGAGATTATAAAAATACCAGTATTTCCCCGTTTTATAAAAATGATTTTAGATAAAAATACACATGGGTCTCCTCCATTAAACTTCCGTTCCATCTTGTAAATTGTTGTGGACTCTGACTTCCAGATTCAATTTTTTTACTTTAGCACCTTTGAAGGGGTAGGCCCCCTCCGTGTCACTCAGTATGTTGACATTCCGCACAGTGCAGTACTGTCTGTTCACGTTCTTCTCCACCCTGTCCTGATTCCTCTTGGGCACATCCACCTTGGTGTTCAGAGGGTATTCTTCCAAAATGTCCTCTGTGGGCTGTTTCTTCCTCTGCTTCTGGCATTTTCTCGTGATGAAGCAAGCCACCAGAAACAGCAGAAGTAGAAGCATGATTGCAGCCAGGGCGCTGCCAATGGACGCCCCAGTTTGGGACAGAGAAGCAGCCACAATTGGCTCTTGCATCTCCAGATTTAGGGACTTCATATTGGTGCCATTCTTGATTTGGTCCCCTTCGTTGTCATAGATGAGGGAATCGTCAAGGGTCAGCCAGCCACTGGGGTCCACCAGGTCCCTTCGGTGGCGCCTCAGGGGGGCTGTGAGAGAACGCTGGACCCGGGGTCCGGAGATGGTGTCTGGGCCAATGATGTAGATCACCTGGAGATACCACTGGTGTCCTGCTTCCACCTGCAGGAGGAAGGACACAGGGAGACAAACTACATATGTCACTGTTGCCCACGGACCATGTCTGAAGAAAGGAAATGGAAAGACAGTTGCCACCATATGATTAGATAGAAAAATGGTTTCAAGAAAAGCATTAGCAATGGTTAAGCATCTTCTAAAACAAAGAGGACTGAATCAACCATTATGGGGTTTCTCTTATTTCCAAATTAGGATGATTTTTGGTTCAGCTAATCACATTCTTCTCTGTTTCTCTACCAGTACATGGAATAGCCTAAAAACTTATTTTTCATGGTTTCTTTAGCTAAGTGAATGCTTATGAGTTATTGGTCTTTATTGATGGTAGTGACATAATTTTATTAATAATCACAGTGACCTTCAATTGTTCACTATGCTAATTTAGTATTTATGATGAACTTTAGCTAAAATGGAGCATTCAACAAATACTTGACACCCATTTCTGACAGATTCTTGACAAAATAGGCTACATCTGAATACTTCCTGGATTGTCCCCTGAGAAGTTAGATCGTCAAGTATTTTATTCCCTTTCATCTGCCCCCACTGAAACCCTCCACGGTTTTGAAATAACTTCTGAAGAGTGATTATTAATAGTGCCAAAATCCAAGGTCATGCATTACTATTTGGAAACAGCAAAACAGTGAAACTTGATCTCGGAAATTCATGTTTATTGCTGGAACTTAGGGTAGTTCCATTTAATGGATACTAGTCACTCTAGCCATTCTAAGTAGCGGTATTGTGTTTATGATTTTGTTCAATGTTTTCCATGTGTCTGTGAAAATGAGCTGGTTCAGCAGAGAGTCACAGAGGTAAGCAATTCAAAAGAATTTAGGAAGGACTAGAGCATCATATGTAGACCAGGCACATATATGACAGGTACTGTATGCAAATTAAATAACTTTATCATTGCTTTGGTCTACTGAGGATAGATGGTGAAATTCTGGGGTGAACAATAAGCTTAAAAACAATAAATAAAAAGATCTGCCAACTAGAATGCTGTAAAAAGAAACTGCCAATCCAGAGTGCCCCTTCCCTCCAGCTTTAAGGTGGACTTGGTTCTAAGCTTATCTTCTAGCCTTCTCATCAAACTCACCTTGTAGAGGGCATCTACTTTCAGAGTGAATCCATCCACACCTGGCATACTGCTGACCACATGGAAATCGGGCAACTCAGAAGCAAAGTGGGCCTCGAAAGGTACATCATGGAAGTACTTATCAGTGACCTCTGGCTGACTGCGGTCCTGGAATTTCAGACAGAAGGAATATAGGCTTTAGAATGATGGAACAGCTGTACAGGTAGGTACAATCATGGGGAGGAGAAAGGCAGTCTCCACCGCTGCTTTGGGTCAGAGAATATATTGCAGATGGCTTCTCCTTAAGTCAACAGCTGTCTCTGGGCACCCATTGTCTTCTTTAAAGGAGAAATTTGCTGGGTTCTGTGATCTCAAAGCAGAGTGAACAAGCCTAGATCAAAAGCTATTTGGTTTCAAGTTATTTGGTCTCAAAGCCCTTTATACACTTAAAAAGCAAGGAGCCCAAAGAATTTTTGTTTATATAATTTCTATCCATCCACATTTATTGTGTTAAAAATAAAACCTGAAAAAATTAAAAATACTTAAACATTAAGTCATTCTAACAGGACAATGAAAAATTCATTATGTTAACTAAGATTTCTTTTCAAACTTTTTTTTTTTATTTGTAGATGGACTCAATGGCCTTTGCTGTATTTATTTATTTTTATGTGGTGCTTGCCTAGCTCACACATGAGCTACAACCCCAGCCCCTTAAGTGAGATATTTTTCAGTGAAAATACCTTTATTCCTCTTCTCCCCTCCCTCCCAAAAGATAGCTGGCATTGTTTTGCATTTTTGCAACACTTGAGAACAGAACTGGATTCTCATAACTGCTTCTGGACTCAATCAGTTGTGATATACTGTTTTAGTTGAAGTCTATGAACAAAATCTGGCCTCACACCGCTGTGTGGTTGGAAAGGAGAGGAATATGTTCATAGCTTTTTCAGATGATTTCTGTGGCTACTTTACAATACGAAATCAAAACCTGGCAAGTGATTTTTTAAGAAGATTAGTTACAATGTGGAGTCTCAAATCATATCAATAAACTTCTCAAGTTTTCTTCATGGATGAGGGAACAAGTGTGAAAAATTGGCCTTATCACTATACTGTGACAGCAGTTTTGAGCTTGTGGGCTCCCTGAAAGAGTCTCAGGGACACTGGAGGCCTTGGCACCATCCTTTGAGAAACAGTGACTTAGAGTTTCCTCTTCCTGGGCCATCAGTACAGCACAGTGTTGTTACCCGCTGTCATCATCACATTTGGTAATGTATGGGAGTATTTAGCTGATCAGAGAGAAACAACAACGTGTGTGTGTGTGTGTGTGTGTGTGTGTGTGTATCATTAAGAGTGGGGCTTTATCAGCTTTAGGCAGAATTCACAGCTGGGGAAGTCCCCTGGTTATCTGCCTCTCAGCACTGACAGCTTACCAATAGCAGAAATCTGTGTTTCAGGTGTTTGTTGGGCTGAATACATCCGTACTGTGGCCCTTCATTGTAGATTGTTCCTGTAGGATCAAAGAAAGGCACATAGCCGTCCTTGCCAGTACAAAGATAGACTTTCTCCAGCTGCAGTTTGTAAGCAGAATTAAGATTTTGTTCTGGATTCCAAAGTACTCGGCCATAAAGGATTTGACCTGAAAAGATTGAAAGATATTAATTAGGTCAGACTTTAAAGAACAAGAAATGTCAAGGGTAGAAAGGATTTAACATGCTCCCTTAGAGTCAAAAGTACCTTTCTCTGCTCATTCATCATTTATCGCTGCTTTAAATCTATAAACACCTAAAACATTATTTAAGCATTTAAATTAAGCCAAACACTTGGATATGTGCAGGGGACACAAAAATGACTGAGAGGCAGGTGAGAGGACAGACATAAAAGCAAAGTGTTTGACAGAAATAGTTAACATTTATCAAACTCACTACCTGCTAGGTGCTGTATTAATGTCCTAATAACTCATGTAGTGCTCACAGTTTCAGAGAGGAGGAAACCGAGGCACTGAATATCTAAGCAATTTGTTCAAGATCTAGCAATGGTGAAAGTGAGATTCAAAGTCAAGGCACAACCTGAATCCACAGCCCACCCTATTAACCCCTACAATGCTATACTGTCACATGCCACAACAGAAAAAGGTTAGTCACACTAAATGAGCAGAGTTAGGCATAGAAATCTAGCTGGGGAGAGGCAGGGAAGGGTTTAAGAACAGGCTATTAGAACAGTGTACTAAAAAATAAGCAGGAATTTGTCAGTGCATATGGGGTGGGAGGGGAAGGCAAGACAGAGAATTCTAGGCAAAAGAAAGTCCATGAGCAAAATACTGAATGCTGGGCAGGTGAAAATCTTGGTATGGGCACTGTTTCCTTTGTGCCTGCTACAGCACCAAGTTCTTTACCTGCACTCTCTTATTTAATCTTCCTAAGAGTTCAAGAGAGGCTCAATCATTGTTGCCACTTTAACTCATCCAAGGCTCACATCAATGATGAGGTGGGAGAAGAATTTGAGCAAAAAATACATCAGACTCTAAATGCTTCTCCAAAGCATTAATTGTGTGTCAAAATTCAGTCATCTTGACCAAAGGGGAAGATGCAGGTGCAGAGGCTCTGGCAGTACAGACTCCTGGGCAGAGAACAATCGTGCTGAGGATGCTGGACATGAATACATGACTAATAAGAAACATGGAAGCCTTTATGCAGGGGAGGAATAGCAATACAACCTGGCTTTAGAAACACAGAGCAAGGAGCAAAGACAAAGAGACTTGAGTACAGAAGACAGGAGACTATTTTAAGGTTCTAGTCAGGGATAGGCATCTAGAATACAGCTTTGAGGCAATGAATTCAAGAAATGTCTAGGGGTCAGAGTCCGTTCATCTCAATAACAGATGGAATGTAGAATGTGAAGAGGAAGTTGAGTACAAATGAGATGTTCACCAGGGACATCTAGCACAGGGGATGCCATTCATGGAGCAACAGATGGGGGAGGAGCATGTTTGGAAGGAGAGAAGTCCAGTCCTAGACACCTCCAGGTGTCTGAAGGAGAGCTCACTTGGGCTCAGCAATTCCAGATCTGCATGTGGAAGTGCAGAAATAAATCAGGAGAGATCAGAGATAAGGTCAAGGTTATGGCTGTGGAGTAGAAGGGGTATGAATATTGAGAGTAAAGGAATGGTCCAAGCCATGGGGATGACCAGAGGAAGCACTCAAGAAGAACAGAAGGAGCCCAAGAATGGGACCTGGGAATAGCAACATGGAAGGGGCAAAGGCAGAGGCCCAGGGCAGGAGAGGGAGAAGTGATGCAAGGGGCAGGAGAGCAACAGAACAGGATCCAGTGTCTGTAGCAAAGGGGAGAGGAGAGGCCATGAAAGGCCATGGAGACGAAGTGTGCTTACCACTTCTTTAGGAGGTTTGACAGAGAAAGGAAAAGTTTGAAGCTGAGACAAAAGTAGTATTGAGGGAAGGTTTATTTCTTTTTTTTTTTAAATATTTATTTATTTATTTATTTTTTAGTTCTCGGCGGACACAACATCTTTGTTGGTATGTGGTGCTGAGGATCGAACCCGGGCCGCACGCATGCCAGGCGAGCGCGCTACCGCTTGAGCCAAATCCCCAGCCCTAGGGAAGGTTTATTTCTGTGACGTGTTGGACTTCAATTTTTTTTTCCTTTATACCTGTGGGGTGTGTGTGTGTGTGTGTGTGTGTGTGTGTGTGTGTGTGATGCTGGAAATAAAATCCAGGGCCTCATGCATGCCAGTGATGTGCTCTACCACCTAGTTACAGATCTTGCCCCTTGAGTATGATTTCAAGATGAAAAAAAGACTCAGATATGAGAAAATTTAAAGAAACAAAGACAGTCAAGAGACAACTGAGAGAGAAAATGCAGACAGCTGAATCATTCATTTTTTCATCCACTGATTATTTGTTGAGCTCCTGGGGATGGTGCTGTGATGTACAAATTTGATATCTAGTCACAATCTCATGGAACTTACACACTAGTGGTAAAGAGACACAATAAAATAAATACATATACAATATGCATAATATTAAAAACCGTGATAAGAACTACATACAATGAATAGCATTCTGCAAAAGTGAAATATGTGGAGCCCATGTTAGATTGTCTGGGGTGTCAGGGAAAGCCTCTTTGTGGTGTGTGTGTGTGTGTGTGTGTGTGTGTGATTAAGTAGAGCCCTGAGGGACAAGGAGCAGCTAGCCTTTTGAAAGGCCAAGAGAACATGTTTAGGGGGCAGGTGAGGGACTGAGGGATCATTTCTAGCAGAGAAAGCATGACAGAGAGTATATGTGGCATTCCTTTGAGGCTGGGAGCAGTGGAGGCAATATTATAACCTAAGAAACTGGCAGGTAAAGCAACTTAACTCAGAGTTAGTGTGTTATAATGCGATTGGAAATACCAGTCTTCTTACCACCCAGATCAGTGCTTTTCCATGGTAATACACTGTCAATCATTTAGGAACTATGAGTATGATATTATTTCATAGCATGAAGAAAGAATGAGTCTGGTCCTGTCTTCACTGGGGAGGTAACTGAGTGCTGAAGAGTAGGGATTCTACTCCAGGAACTTTCTCATGCTTAGACTGAGCCTCTTTCTGCAGGAAGAGGAAGCAACTCACCTTTTGAAAAGGCTCCTTTGTAATCCATTTCTGCCAGTGACATGTCGGATGTGTTGGGATCCATTAGGAACACCTTCTCATTATTGCAGAGCTGAAATTCAGTATTGAGTGAATACACCACAGGCACAGGACGGTTGGTCTGCTGGAACGCAATGGGTATCAGGAATCTAAATGTGGGAGAAATAAGAGCAGGGTTAATTTTGCATTTGAGCTGCCATCTCTTCCCTGCCCATCTCAGGACTGGGCACAGAGCTTTGCTTTGGGCACTGAATATTTACGAATAAAGAGACATATGTGGGAGAACGACTTTATTTGATCTTTATGAGGTTGATCTGTTCTTTTGAACCGGAAAAATTTAATTAGTCTTTGAAACTCTTTGGTATCCTTTGCTTTTTTCCCCCTCTTTCATTCTGAGGGCCCTCAAAGTTGCTCTTTGATTGCTAGATGGCTCCCTTCCATGGTGTGTGCGCCAGAATTCTTCCCAGTTTGCATGCCCTGAGACTCTCTTACTCTTCCACCCAGGTCAATATTCACTCCATGTGCCACTTTTTAGGGCATTGCTAGGAGACACTCTCTTACTCACACCTCCCTGGCCTTCTTCCTCGGTCCCTTCTCTGCCCCTTCTGGTAGGTAAGAACTCCCCCAGGACCAGGGGCCTGGGAGCCCTGATGTTCTCTGTCAATAATCTCACTCCAGCCTTGACATTGAGTCCATTTTCCATCCCCAAAGTAGGGATGCCATGTTTAATTCCCTAATCCTGATTTCTCTTCTGAGCTCTAGAAACACCTATCTGCCTTCCACTGACTGCTTCTCTGATAGCTTTGGCTGTCTCAAAGATACCTCAAACTCGACCTACTCATCTCTCACAAACTTGATCTTCCTTCTGGTGTTCCCATCACAGTGAAGTCCGAGTCCTCCTAAAACTGGTTTTCCTGGAGTCACTCTTACTTCCTTCTATTTTATACAGTGCAATCAATGAACTCTATAATTTAAAAAAAAAACACTCATATTTGTTTATGACCTTTCCATTTCTAGGGTGAAGAACAACATTTTAACAAGACTCATAAAGCCCTGGCCTTTGCTTATTTCTCCAGCCTCATCTCCTGCTCCTCTCCTTCTTCCCCTCCTTTCTGGGATTTAGCCAGAATGGCCTTCTTTGGGGCTCGTGACTGGTTCTCTTCTCTATGATCTCCGCTGCCTCAGGAGTCATGCATTCAGATAAACACCAGGCATTAGTTTCTATATGACAGACACTAATCTATTAATGGAGATTTGTCTGTGGACAAACCAGAAAATATGGTCCCAGGGAAGTTATACTGTACTGAGGATGTAGTCCGAAAATAAGCTTAAACATAATATAACATGCTAGAAGGTAACAGGTGATGAGGAGAAAAATTAGGAGAGACAAGGAATGCTAGGAGAAGGTTGAGATGAAAATCCTAAATAATATTGTCATGGATATAAATTAGCACAGCCATTACGGAAAACAGTATGGTTTTCAAAAAATTAAAAACAACTAGTTATCCCACTATTGAATATATATCCAAATGAGATGGAATCAGTACACTACAGAATAGTTGCACTCCTGTGTTTGTTACAGCATTATTCATAATAGCCAGGATACAAAAATAGCTAAAGTGTTCCTTAACACTTGGATAAAGAAAATGTGGTACAAAAGATATACACAATAAAATACTACTCAGTCCTGAAAAAGGAGAATCCACAATTTGTGACCACATGGATGAACCTGAAGAATATTATGTTATGTGAAATAAGATACAGAAGGAAAAATACTTCATGATCTCATTTATATGTGGAATCTCAAAAAGCCAAATACACAGGAAAAAGAGAACAGTAACTACCAGGGACGAGGAGGAGTGGGACATGGTGAAATGTTGGCCAAAGGAGGCAAAGTTGCAGTTAGAGAATGAGAGTGTCTAGGGTAAAGCATGATGGCTATAGGTCATAATATAGTTGCACACTGGATATTTACTTAGATTACCAAAGAAAGGTGACTATGTGAGAACACAGATACATTTATTTAGTAACCATTTCACTACATACATGAATATCAAACCATCTTATTGTACATCTTAAATATGAGCAATAAAATAAAGAAAGGAAGGAAAGAATTTCTCAACTCTGTTGTAGCACGAAAACAATGCTGAACCATGGGGTGTGGCTTATTCCAAAGTAAAACTGCATTTACCAAAGCAGGCAGAGAGTTGGAATGGTACTCTGGCTGCAGTTTACTGATCCCTGACCTGGAAGGTTGGAGCTACCCTTCACCAAGATGGAAAACTATAGAAAGGAATGTATCTGCTGGAGAAAGATAAAGACATGTTTTGGACATGTTAGGTTTCAGAGGCCTGTCAGAGCCAAGTGGAGGTGCTGAGTAATCAGTTTGATGGACAAGTGTCAACTCCAGAGGTGAGTCCTGGAGATGTTTGCTTGTACTGAAAACCTCGAGAGTGGGGGATAAAGAAAATCCGTAAGGAAGTGAAAAGCCATTAGAAGAGACTGTTCCAGCCTGATCCTGAGGGCGTTCCAAGTTCACAGGCTATGAAAAGATGGAGAACCAGCAAAGCAACAGAGGAAGAGCCAGCAAGGTTGAGAGAAACCTATAGTGTGATATCTCAGGTGAGAGAAGAAAGAGGTTCAAGGGGCAGACGTTGCTCAATGGCTAAGTGCTGCTGAGAGTACTGAAAAGGAAGAGCGAGGCTCCATCCCAGGATCAGGAACAGTCATCACTGACCTTGATAAGAACAAGCTGCACTGAGGGCTATCAGGAGAAGCTTGGCTGAGTGCTTTAAAAGATGATGGGCAGAGATTAATTGGAAATCATGGATATAGACAACTCTCCAGAGGCATACTGCAGGAAAAGAAATGAGAAAAATGTACGTGGAGAGAGAAATGGAATGTCAAGACACTGTTGTTGTTTTTGAAAGGTGGGAGAAGTTGCAACTTGCTTTTCAGCTGACCAGAGGGATTCATGGAGAAGAGAGAATTGCTTGAAATGTTCTTTATAAAGTGGAAAGAGACTTCAGGTTCTAGAGCAGAGGAGGGGAGGCTGCCTTTGGAGAGGAACTCAGAGCCTTTGTTTGTACCAACAGGTGTACAGGCAGAGATGCAGGAAGGTGGGTAGATATGATGATGGGAGCCTGTGTAAGTTCTCTTCTGGTTTCTTCTGTTTCTACCACATGGCAGGGCACAAGGTAATTGGCTGAGGTCAAGGACAGGAGAGAGAGCAAGCAAGTTCAGAGAAGGAATAAAACAGTTTAAAAAGTGGAAGAGTGGATGGGTTAGGGAAATAATGTATTTTGGTCAGTGGCCCTAGAGATCAATTTGAGATTAGTGATAGTGAACTTAAAGTTTTCTGGCTTTGACCTTGCTAAATATTCTGCCAGAACACACTCTCCTCTTACTTACTTATCCTTTAGATGGCAACTTGAATTCTTCTCTAGGGGGTTTTCCTTCTTGCTCTTACCTTCAGGCTAGCTTAGATCCCTTGGCTTCCATTCTCATATACTTTGCATGTTTCAATCGCAGAACTTCTCATGTTTTAAAACTTTATTTCAGTGTGTGACTATGATTGACATCTACATCAGCACTACAGATTCCATGGTCTCTGCTGGCTCAGCATGTATGCTCAATGCTAAATTCCTGATGCATGTTTTTGTCGAAGAACAGTGAATGAGTGATCACTTCACTGTTTCACTCTGTTTCGTATTTTGAGGGTGTCCCATTGGGTAGACTGGAGAGGATACAGGAAGAACTTGAAGTCCACACAAGCCAGAGCTAACTCTGCTTCAGCAATGATATCACCATTGGTCATATCAAGAGCTCATCTGCCTGACTTGGGGAAAATGATTTTTTCTCATTGATACTTACACTACTGGAATCCACCACAATGCCTGGTGCATACGACATTAATGTTGATTACATGGGATATATAACAGACCTGAGATTATTATAATAAATAATAATTTATTATGCATTATAGACCTCACAAAAAGAGTTACAATATGAAACACAATTCTTTTCAATTAAATCTGAATTCTCTGTGCCAGTCCTGATTTTATTGTGTGTTATAATTCTAGAATACACAAATGGAGTCATGTAAGGAATTGAAAGCAAGGTTAGGCCTGGAAGAAAGAATGGAGAATCTATAAGTAATGGTCTCC
The DNA here is from genome assembly GCF_045843805.1 of Urocitellus parryii. Taxonomy (NCBI): domain Eukaryota; kingdom Metazoa; phylum Chordata; class Mammalia; order Rodentia; family Sciuridae; genus Urocitellus; species Urocitellus parryii. The sequence continues at coordinate 83,204,739 of NC_135540.1, forward strand.
CTGAGGTAAGGCAAGGACATCAGTATCCTCACAACACTCTCCCCCCTGCCGTCTCCTCACCTACACCTCTGGGCCTGGAGATGGGGCTGGTACCTTTCTTGCTCCATTTTGTCATTTTCAAATCATTGCTTCTCTGTCCTTTTAAAAAACCCAAGCACCTACCATGGAGAAACTGTTTTTTTATATGATTTATACCATGGAGAAACTGTTTTTTATATGATTTATACTAGGAAATGTTCACATATATATAAATATTTTTTTGTAATAGAATCTGCTACAATAAACTAAATAGAATGGTCAAATAAATTGTAGAATATTCCTACAATGAATACATTAATGCAGTGAGCCGTAAATGGCAGCTACATGAATCAACACAAAGGAATCAACAATGATCCATGGAGAAAAGAAAAAAATAGCAGCAGAGAGAATTCACACAATATGAAACTTTTACATAGAGTTCAAAAACATGCAAAACCATGACAGGTGACCATGAAGTAAAGCCATAAAGCAAAACTAGGGATTGCAAATACAAATATCAGGTTAGTGGTCATCTTAGTGGGAGGAGGCAGGGAGTTTGACTGGATAGGACATTTATGAAGGACTGGTAGCCAGGCACAGTGGCACATGCCCACATGCCTGTAATCACAGCCACTGGGGAGGCTAAGACAGAAGGATCTCAAGTTCAAGGTCAGGCTCAGCAACTCAGCAAGATCCTGTCTCAGAATGAAAAGTAAAAAAAGGACTAAGGATGTAGCTCACCGATAAAGCGCTCCTGGGTCCAATCCCCAGTATACATAAATAATTAATTAAATAGGACTGGTAATGCTGTGTTTCTTGAGGTAGGTAGTAAACACATGTTTATTTTACATATCCATAATTTATGGTCCTCTGAATATCTGAAACATTTTATAATTTAAAAATGCAATATATGGTTAAAAATTCCTTAGCATATCCTGTTGAGTTATTTGCCTCTGTTCTTCCTATTGCAGCCAATTACCAATTTCTGGTCACCTTGCCTCCCTTAATGTAGATGACTATGATGTTCTCTAGCCTTGTTCCTGCCATCCACCCATCATGCTCATTTTGATATCCATATGGAAAAAAGATCCATGGAGAAACCTCACCTCTCAGTTTCCAGCTAATACCTAGCTTTTCATTTCACCAAAACTGATGCCAGATGTCTATTTTGTCATCCTCATTCCTCCAAACCTCATCCAAACCTCACCTCTCAGTTTCCTGACTTCCTCACCTCCACAGAGCTTGTTCTGACTGCACCACCCACTCTTCATATTCCTCCTGTGCACCAGCATCCCAATCTCATTTTCAGATACCTCACTCTCTACCACATGTATATTCCCAGTTCCTTTTACTCCCACTCATTAATTCTTCAACCACAGCAGGACCTCCCTGACCCACTTTACCAAGATGCAAAGGAACTGGAACACTCACGCATTCATCGTGGGAAGGTACAAACATAATTAACTATTGACAAATGCTAGGGGAAACAGTCTGACAGCTTCTTGAAAAGTTAAAAACAACCTACCATTCAATCCAACCATTGCATTTGGAGGTACTTACACAAGAAAACAGAAAACTCATGTCCATATAAGGCTTGCACTGAATGTTCATAGCAGCTTTATTTATCATAGTCCCAAACTGGAAACAACCCACATATCCATCCACTGATGAACTGATAAATTGTGCTAAATCCACACCATGGAATACAACAAAACAATAATTTTTTAAAAACTACTGATATACAGCGACAAATCCTCTGAAACGGAAATGAGGACAACTACTCCATTCACAATATCCTCAAAAAAAATAAAATTCTTGGGAATCAACTTAACAAAAGAGGTGAAAGACTTATACAATGAAAACTACAGAACCCTAAAGAAAGATATAGAAGAAGACCTTAGAAGATGGAAAAATATACCCTGTTCATGGATAGGCAGAATTAACATCATCAAAATGGCGATATTACCAAAAGTTCTCTATAAGTTCAATGCAATGCCAATCAAAATCCCAGCAGCATTTCTTGTAGAAATAGATAAAACAATCATGAAATTCATATGGAATAATAAAAGACCCAGAATAGCAAAAACAATGCTAAGCAGGAAGAGTGAATCAGGCAGGATAGCGATACCAGACTTCAAATTATACTACAGAGCAATAGTAACAAAAACAGCATGGTACTGGTACCAGAACAGGCGGGTGGAGCAATGGTACAGAATAGAGGACACAGTAACCAATCCACAAAACTACAACTATCTTATATTTGATAAAGGGGCTAAAAGCATGCAATGGAGGAAGGATAGCATCTTCAACAAATGGTGCTGGGAAAACTGGAAATCCATTTGCATCAAAATGAAACTGAATCCCTTTCTCTCACCATGCACAAAAGTTAACTCAAAATGGATCAAGGAGCTTGATATTAAATCAGAGACACGGCGTCTGATAGAAGAAAAAGTTGGCTATGATCTACATACTGTGGGGTCAGGCTCCAAATTCCTCAATAGGACACCCATAGCGCAAGAGTTAACAACTAGAATCAACAAATGGGACTTACTCAAACTAAAAAGTTTTTTCTCAGCAAAAGAAACAATAAGAGAGATAAACAGGGAGCCTACATCCTGGGAACAAATCTTTACTCCACACACTTCAGATAGAGCCCTAATATCCAGAGTATAGAAAGAACTCAAAAAATTAGACAATAAGATAACAAATAACCCAGTCAACAAATGGGCCAAGGATCTGAACAGACACTTCTCAGAGGAGGACATACAATCAATCCACAAGTACATGAGAAAATGCTCACCATCTCTAGCAGTCAGAGAAAGGCAAATCAAAACCACCCTAAGATACCATCTCACTCCAGTAAGATTGGCAGCCATCATGAAGTCCAACAACAACAAGTGCTGGAGAGGATGCGGGGAAAAGGGTACACTTGTTCATTGTTGGTGGGACTGCAAATTGGTGCAGCCAATTTGGAAAGCAGTATGGAGATTTCTTGGAAAGCTGGGAATGGAACCACCATTTGACCCAGCTATTCCCCTTCTCGGTCTATTCCCTAAAGACCTAATAAGAGCATGCTACAGGGACACTGCTACATCGATGTTCATAGCAGCACAATTCACGATAGCAAGATTGTGGAACCAACCTAGATGCCCTTCAATAGATGAATGGATAAAAAAAATGTGGCATTTATACACAATGGAGTATTACTCTGCATTAAAAAATGACAAAATCATAGAATTTGGAGGGAAATGGATGGCATTAGAGCAGATTATGCTAAGTGAAACTAGCCAATCCTTAAAAAACAAATGCCAAATGACTCCTTTGATATAAGGACAGGGTAGGGAGAAAGAGCTTGAGAAGAAGATTAACATTAAACAGGGATGAGAGGTGGGAGGGAAAGGGAGTGAGTAGGGAAATCGCATGGAAATGGAAGGTGATCCTCAGGGTTATACAAAATTACATATAAGAGGAAAGGAGGGGTAAGAGAAAAATAATACAAGTGGAAGAAATGATTTACAGTAGAAGGGGTAGAGAGAGAAAAGGGGAGGGGAGGGGAAGGGAGGGGAGGGGAGATAGGAGAGAATAGGATAGAAAGCAGAATACATCAGACACTAGAATGGCAATATGTAAATCAATGGAAGGGTAACTGATGTGATACAATAATCTGTATACGGGGTAAAATTGGGAGTTCATAACCCACTTGAATCAAACTGTGACATATGATATATTAAGAACTATGTAATGTTTTGAACGACCAACAATAAAAAAAAAGAAAAGAAACAAAATAAATAAATAAATAAATAAAAAGTATATGCTAGGGATAGGGGTATGATTCAGTGGTAGAGCACTTATCTAGCATGTACAAGGCCCTGGGTTCAATCCCCAGTACCAAAAAAAAAAAAAAAAAAAGTATATTCTAAAGACTATATTCTATTCCTTTGGTTGGAAATTAGATTTGGAATTTTAAGGTAGAGGACCTGAACTAGCTAGCCCATTGACTTGATGAAGCTAAACTCCTCTGGGTAATGCATTGAGATGTTCAAAAAGATTATTTGTACCCTTAGGCCATCCTGATGACCCAGGAAATGTCACTCACAAGTGACTTAAATCAAGTAGGCTATTAAATTCTTTTTAACAAAAGAAAAGCAGTTCAGATTCTTAATAATCACAAATAAAATTAAGAGGGCTGGGATGTGGCTCAAGCGGTAGCACGCTCGCCTGGCATGCGTGCGGCCCGGGTTCAATCCTCAGCACCACATACAAAGATGTTGTGTCCGCCGATAACCAAAAAATTAAAAAAATATTAAAAATTCTTTAAAAAAAAAACAAATAAAATTAAGAAACATGTTGATTCTAGATTTAAAAAAACTACTGATATATAGAGTAACATGGATCAATCAAAATAATCAGGCTTAGTGAAATAAGCCAGAGAAAAAATTCATATTGTATGACATCACTTATATAAAGTTCTAGAAAATGGAGACTCACCCATAGTGACAGAAAGCAGACCAGAAAAGTTACCCAGGGAAGGGGTTGAGGTGGGAGTGCACACAAAGCAGTGTAAAGAACACTTTTGGAGGAAATGGCTGTGTTTACTATTTTTTCAAATGAAGGTGTGCAGTCTACTCAGTGTCAACAGCAGACAATTTAAGATCAGTTCTGTTGGCCTCGGCCTACCTGCCTGCTGCCACCACCATTGCCATTTGCAATACTCACTTCTCTCCCTTCTCGGGGATGGTTCACTTCCTTTTCTTTTTTGGAACCTTAGGATTCTTCTCTTCCAGCTAATACCTGGCTTTTCATTTCACCAAAACTGATGCCAGATGTCTATTTCGTCATCCTCATTCCTCCATCACTAATCCCCTTGGCCTGAATCCACAGGCTCTGTCTTCTTCCTTCTGTGGAGAAATCCTCGGGGCTCCTAGCTAAAGGGGTCTTTCTAGTCTTGGCTCTCTCTTCCCCTTGCTCAGGGACTTTGCTCAGCAATGTGCTATCTCCCCCTGCACCATCCAACATTCCTCTCTACTGGATTACTCCTACCAGCAAATGAATATCCTGAAATACTTTCCCCCATAAAATGCAACCGAATAAAACCTCCTTCTTATTTGACTACTCATCTCAACAGTTACTGCTCCATTTTTCTAATGTCGTTTTAGCAGAATTTCTGCTTGTTTCTGCTTTCTTAGTTCTCTCCCTTAAATTTACTACAACCAGGCCAGTGTCCCCCTCAGTCCACCAAACTGTTCTTGGCTCAGCTCATCAATGAACTCAGTATTGCCAAATCCACTGGCTAATTGTCAGTCTTAAAGCCACAATCCAAATGGTCTTCTCTTCATATTAATGTCAGGTTCCGTTTGCACATCTTCTCTCTAAAATGGTTCTTAGTCTACAGCCATAACACCCTGAGCATGCCTGATCTCACCCATCCTTGGAAGCTAAGCAGGGTCAGACCTGGTTAGTATTGGGTGGGAGAAATGTTTTCTATCCCTTGCTCTGAGAAAGGAGGTACTGAACTGTATACAGTCTGAGAGCTCGGGTTGCTTTCAATCAACTGTTAGAATGTACTGCTATAATCTCAATGCCTAGGCTGGAGCAAAGCACAGGAGAAAGGCTGAATGGACACGGTGGAATGAATGAATATATGTGCAGCGCAGACAGTTCCTGGGCTGAGGAGGGTATGAGAGGATGGACAGTTGATTTTTGTAGTTAGGCTCTAGAAAGTCTCCCACAAACACTGAATTTGTGGACATTGAAACAGTGCTTGTAGGAGAACTGCAAGGTGAGGTTTCCCTATAAGCTTTCTGGTCACAAAACTTCATCACCTGATCAATACTTAAGCTTGTTTTATGTGTGTTCCTGTTTATAGACCCCTTACTCAATACATACTGTTGATTCATTAACATTGAACTCACAGTCAATGGCATTGTAACTCACACCTGAACAAAACTTACCTAGCACTCCATAGGGTACAGCATGGCCTTCAGCACCATGCTTGGGAGCCATTTTAAATATGGAAATCATAACAAAAAGCACATAAATGTGAAAAACACGGCACTAACTAGACTGTGAAAGGATACTTGCTTGTCACAGGACAGCTAAAAGCAGAAGGCAGAGTGAGGCCTCGCCCAGCCTCAGCTGGGGATGTGTGTGCTAGGTGACTTGGACTCTTTCCAATCTTTGCATGTCAGCGAATGATTATAAAAGCCAGGTGGGTATGGATTCGGGCTACATATAAACATGAATGGTAGGAGAATTTGCAAATAAGGAAACCACTATGAGGACTGACCACATCCATGTTTTCCTACCTTTCTGGGGCATGTGCAGTGCAGGCCAAGGGCTTCTCTCCTGGGTCGGTCCATGGCTGGGTGGGCTGCACGGTGCAAGGGATCAGGTAGATGGTGTACTCCCCGGAGTAGTCCTTCCTGGAAACAGACAGAGCAGACTGTGGTCATGGGAAACAACCTAGAGACTATTAATTGTTCCAGAAAGAAAGACCCAGATATATCCACCAATGTTCAGAAGGTGTTTTTGTGTAGCATCTAAGAACTTTACAAGTCTACAAACACCATTTTCAGGAACTCAACTCGGATTATTCTAACCTTTCAAGTATTATCCAGAGGTGTTAAATAGAGCTACATTCATTTATTCAAGTTCTTTTTGTGAGGAAAGATGAGAAGTCACAATGCTTATAAAAACCTAACAGATTCAGGTGATGACAAAAAAGAATTGGCCTTTGGATTTCACTAAACTTGTTAGACAAAGTGTTCAGTGTTTCCTGTCCACAGATGCCTGTTCAATACATTCTCAAATGCAAAAGCTCTTAAGATGTGACTGTGTCAAGTGCTGCTCTTACAGAATAGGTGGCAAATGCCTCAGGATTACAGGATACCACTCCAGGGTCTAACAGAAGCAGTGTCCTGTGGAATACCCCCAGCCCATTTCATTAGATTCCCATCCCAGACTCTACAGCCTCATCCCTTTGTGAAACTGAGGAGCATGATCCCTCCTCACTGGAGATACTCATTGGGAATCTCCTTGTTTATAGAAAATACAGGAATTCTCTAGGTCCATGACCTTGAAGGCATGGGGCCTTTGTACCCCTCTCTTATTTAATTTCCCACAATCCTCCCTGGGTAGCAGCCTTATCCCTGGCGGGTCATCTAGAAAGCAGTCACACATCCAGAAACTTCCAGAAGATTCTTCAAGGGGCTTGGGAGGCTGTCATCCATTGAATGAAGAGCTGCTGCAAACTCTGATTTTAATTGTAATGAATGATCTTTGAATAGTTCTAACATTTGCTGTGTTAATTTTGATGACATTTTAATATTTACCTATTTATTAGTTCTCTTTTCTCTGGTGCTAGTGATTGAACCCAGTGCCTCATGAACACAAGGCAAGTACTCTACCACTGAGCTACATTCTGTTATTATCTGTTTATTAGTAAAGTGATAGTAAAGATGTGGTATTTAAAAATAGTAAAAGTTTTGTGACACAGCTTGAGATGATTTTAGTGGAGTGGCACAGGCTGGGCACTGGGAAAGAGCCTAAGCCTGGCTTGGCTTTGCTACTGCTATGCTTGAATGACTTTGAGAAGCCATATGAACGTTTGCAGCCTTCATTTCTAAGCTTCTTCCCATTCTAATGTCTGTGTACCTGCAGTTTCCCCATAGGGTGCCTATCTTCCTCCAAAGCTTAGACTAGCAGAAAATGAGACCTAATATACTGTATTAGAATTACATGAAAATTGGCACCTATAATGTGATAGATGTCAAATACAACTTTCCTGCTGCTGGTGGTGCTGGCCTGACTTTTTAAAAGCAAGGTCCAGGCATGGATTTTTCTGCCTAATTGAATATTTCTGTTGATTATAGGTTACTATCACATGCAATGTGTACAGTAAATCAAAATGCAATAAATTAATTAAAAAAAAGAAAAGAAAATATAAGTATGTGAAGGGGGAGGAAATGTGTATAATAGTGGATGCATATGTACATATGTCTGAATAGATAGATATATGACATATAAGTTCCTCCCTGAAAATATTTTACTGCCTTTGTGTTAGAAAATTAATAAATATACAAATTCAAAGCAACTACAAAAAAAAAAAAAGTCAGGCCAGGCCATACTGATCCTCTGCTCAAACCCCAGGGCAGGGGGGCTTTTATTACAGCTCAATCAACACACTGGCTTATGGGGCCCTACACAGTGCCCTACCCAACTTCTCACTCTTCAACCTCATAGATTCTTAGCCTTTCCTTGACCTCTTCCCTGCAGCCTCACTGGTCTCCCTACTATTCCCTGGGCTTCCTGTAAATGCTGTCATCTCAGGACCTATGAGAGCAACCCTATTTCCAGATATCTGCCTACCCAACTCTCTCACCTTCTTCAAGTCTCTGTTCAAACTTCTTTGTGAGATCCACTGGGAATGTCCTAATTAAAATTATAATTTTTCCCATTCCAGGTTCCCCTTACCTGGCTCTGTGCTTTATTTTTCCATAATACTTATCAGCTTCTGACATACATCATACAGTCCAAGGTCACTTAGTGATGGGCACATATTCTGAAAAACGTGTTGTTAGGCTATTCAACATTGCTTGAGCATCATAGAGTGCACTTACACAAACCAAATGGCTATGACGTCACCAGTGGGCATCATCTTATAGGACTATTGTTGTCCCTATGTTGTTATGTGACAAGTGACCATACTTTGATTATGGACTATGTCTATGGTTTTTGTGTCTTCTTACTTTTCTGTAAATCCTATTTCAGGGATCTTTATTTTGTTTACTGTTATATTCAAAGTTCCCAAAACACTTTCTGTCGCACAGTAAAAGTTCGATAAATGTTTGGTCAAACAAATGAATGCAAAACAAATTGCATAATTTCCCAAGCCCTCAGTCTTCTTTTTCCCTATATTATTTAGGACAATTTCTTTTTTTAAAATTTTTAATTAAAAAAAATTTTTTTCTAGTTATACATGACAGTAGAATGTATTTTGACATATCAGACATACATGAAGTATAACTTCCCATTCTGTAGTTGTACATGATGTTGAATCTAGGTCAATTTCTTCATTAACCCTGCAAATATGTCAAACACAGCCTAGATGCAGGTCTTCAATCCTGTTGTTCCCACCTCCTTTCTAAAATGGAAACATTTCCCATACTACAAATTTGCCCCACTTCCCCGAGGAAGGCTTGTACAATTCCCAGCCCCCACTGGGCCCTCTGCTCTCTGAACAACAATGGTTGTGATGTTCTGTACCTCTCAGTGCATTCAGTACAGAATGATTGGTGGTATCTTCATTTTGCCATTTATTTATCTATGTATTTTATCTCCTTACCTCAAAGGTAAGTTCCTAATGGCTGCTTATGTAGGAACTACTATGTCTAAAACCTGTAGTGGGATTTAAGGTGAGTGAGACAAGCCTTTCACCTGGGGAAGCTTGCAATCAGGTGAACAAATGGAACCAGCCAATGGGACCATCATATGATAATCAGCTGTGATACAGTGGAAACTAGAACAAACTGGGGCCAGGAGGATGAAGCTATTAGCACTGAACAGTCAAGGAACTGTCCTAGAGGGATTAATTTTGAGTTGGGTCTCAGAGGAGTTGGACTTTTGCAGCAGTAAAAGACTAGGGAGGGTAGAGGAGATTGCCAAGGCACGGGGGTATGGATGCTTTGGTGGGTTTAGGTGCTGGTGAGATACTGAATGTGGTTAGAAGACTGAGTTTGAGACTAGGCTCAGGGAGGGCGGGGCTTTATGTGCTTCAGGGGTGTGGACTCCATCCAGAGGATAATGAGGAGTCTGCTGAGAACTTAAAGCAGGACAGTTTTCTGCCTCTAAATTGGGACAATGTACATGGATAATCTCATGAGGTCCTAGGGAGCACCATCTCTGAAGATTACTGTGTTGATTCCAAAGGAATCATGATGTAATAAAAATACCTGATATAAAATAAAAAATTACAATTAAGGAAATCCTTAGGAAAATGATTAAGACAATCTACCATTTCTTAACTACAAAACTGGGACAAGATTTTCATGTTAGATATACCTCTTAATTTCATGGCCTATAAAAGAACAATGATAATATTTGTGACAGACTCTTGTTTGCCCCCTTTTCCTTTTCACAGTAGTTTTAATTTTGCTTTTCCCATTCTTCTTTTAAAAATGAGATATCCCACTACTTCCTATTCTTCTGTATGTTGTGTGGAGTCATGTGTAACTCTTTTCTAGTCATTGGGCCATAAAGGTGGATCTGGACCTAAAAACCAGAAATCCTAGATTTTGTACTGGTTCTGGTAATTGAAACAAAGTTTCTTTAGGATAAAATGTTTTAGTTGGATACATTTTCTGGCTTCTCTTTGAAGTGCCAAGAGACTAAGTTCCAGGCAGTGGGATGTGAGTAGAAGTGACCTGGGCCTCCTCTGGTCTTTCCCTTCGAATAAGCCTGATTACTTCCTGTCTTCAGCATCAGAAGTGGATTTGCTCTCTTTCTTTCTTTCTTTCTTTCTTTGATAGAGGGTTGTTTCTATGCTCCTTTTAAAATGGAAATTCAACCATCAAAGGAAAACCTTATGTCCCAAGCTTCTGAAAGCAACTGAAAACTTTTCAGATCAATTCTGTAAGCGTCTGTCATCTACTTACCTGTTATAGGAGCTTGTGGCTCTCCAGAGTTGATAAGGAGAATCAAAAGTCTGAGCACTCCACAAGAGCTGCAGGTCAAATTCAATTCCTCCTAGGTGGTCTGGAGTTAATATAAAGGATTTCACATCTGGGAGAGTGTGGTGCTCCATCACAAACTGTCCTATTTCAAGGGGAAAAATACACATACTTACGATTCGTGAGTTTTATTGTACTCAAGGTAAAACCCTTCTAAAAGCCTAAGAACTGAATTCATGCTGTTCTATCAAACAACTGAGGTTTTATCCTTTTGCCCCTTCAAGTATATCCCACATTGGTTGAGACAGCACAGCATCTAACCCCAACTGATCACCCCACTCATGGTGGCTGTCATGGAATACGGTACATGTGTAAACAATATTAATATGTCTCATGAAAATGGGGTGGAGTTTACATACATCAAGGTGGTCATTATATGACTATGGATGTTGAATATACCTAGCTTTGAATTCAAGCCAACACGTTGATTGGACATAAAAAGGGTTAGAAGTTTATAAACAGAAATATCAATATTGGATAAAAATCACATTTAGGGTCACTAAAGTCCTTGATGGAAGGGGACTTCCATCAATTGTAAAATTGTAAATGCTATTAGGTGAAGGTTACTTAGCAAGACACCTCTGTTCTCTAAAACACCAGTAACTGTTGTGAATGAACAGAAGTAGGTGGATTATTCTAGATTAAAGAGAAAAAAACTAAAGAGAGAAAACAACCAAAATGTAACAAGTGAAGCATGATGGAATTCACCTACCTTTTATACAAACAGGTTTAAAATAAATGTAAAGAAACATATAAACAATTAGAAAAGACTTTTGAGGGATAATAGAGGAAATACGTATAGGAACTGAATATTATTGAATCAATGTTAAATATGTTGGAGGTGAAAATGGCTTTTGCATAAGAAAAACATCCTTGTTCTTTGGAGATAGCTACGAAAGTATTTACAGTAACTTGACATGAAGACAGCAGCTTGTTTTCAAATGAAGTAACAAAATAAGGTACGTTTATGTATGTTCATACATGTAGAGTAAAATGATCACAACTGTTGACTTTGCTTTTTGTTGTTCTAGTTTTTCTACTTTTCTGCAGGTTCAAATTACTTCTTAACAAAATGCTGGTTAAAAAACCCACACTGATATTACCTCTGAATTTGGCATGGGTCTTGAATTCAATGACGAGGCGGCCATCCTCTCGAATATAGATTCTTATTATCTGAAGCCTTGCAGAGAGCACACTGTCTGTCTGGATTCCTAGGCAGGCATACATAAAATGTCCAAATTATGGTCTGGAGAAGACCTTCAGAATGACAGCCTACTTTGAAGTTATCTCATGGTCATCTTTAAGTAAAGCTGTGTATTTATTTGACTGTGACACAAGAGAAAATTAATAGATTCTAGAGAAATATTTGCCATTAAATAGTATGACAGCTCATTCCACTTGGCTTTTTTTTTTTAACAGTTCCTCTGTCTTTGACATAGACTCTTCATACATATAGATAGAGTTCATCCCATAGCTCTGAAAATAACAAATCTGAAATTTCTTAGCATCAAACTTTATAAACCAAGAAGTGATGACAGTGTATCTGCTTCATATTGTATTTTCCTTTCAGTATTAATAAAGTCATTAGTCCTGATGGCTACAGTTAGGACTCAAACCATTGGAGAAGTAGAGGGGAGCTTGCAGAAGGCCAGCTGTATAGACACGGCATGAGCAAGCTGTGGCTTCAGAAGACAACTGCAGTCATGATGCCCAGCAGGTTGATAAGGACCCCCCAAGAGAATAACTGAAGGAGAAAAATAAAGTTCAATAAAACCAAAGCCAAAATTCAAGGGATAATCTGGACCAACTTATTGGGAAAACCAAATTATCTTCCCATAAAGAATATAAAGTCAACAAATGATCTGAGCTTAAGCCACTTAAGCAAATTACTAGAGGCAAAGCCATCCCTAAAGAAAATTCCTGAAGCCCCATGTGTGCAGATAAAGTGCATCAGCTTTTTCTGGGGTGGGGGAGGGAGTAATGGGAGAAGTAGAAGTAAGGGGAAATGGGTTTGGGGTCCTGTTGAAGTATAGGACACTGGAAATGAGAAAAAGAATAGAACAACAAAACCAAGGACGCCCCATTGGAATGAGTGGAGGAGAGAACCTGGCAGTTTTAGGAGACATTTTTATAATAGCGGTGGGAGAAGGGGTATGTGTCCCCAGCGGGGATACTCAGTGGGGACACTCAGTGGGACTGAGGTGCGTGCTGCTGGCAGAGGGGCCTTCTCAGATCCAGCCCAGGGGGGCTCCTTGGAAAGGGGCAAAAATAGGGACAAGCCTGAGGGGAATATCATTTTAAAAATTCAGCATTGTTAAAATCTTTGTTTTTGAGAATCAACAAAGGAGCCAATAATGTCAAATGAATCAAGTAAGTCGCTTAACTTATCACATCAAGTGGTTCTGACATATTCCCATTTCCTTGCATCTAATTTGAAGATCCTTTGCTTCTTAAACAAGATGAACTACACTGTTTTTAACCAGGTGATGATCACACTCTATTAGAACAGGTACTCCCTGAATCCCTGATGGGCAGTCTAGGACCCACTGTCACTTGCCATCCTCTATTCTGGGCCCCTTCCGGGGTCAGCAGATATGGACATGGCTTTTTCTAAGGAACCATAGATATGCACTTTCCAGACTTCAGGCAGCAGTCCTGTGACTTTCTATAGGAAGTCAGGAATAGAGCTGCTGTCAACAGTCACTGCATATTTAATCTTGATTACTGAGTGTGAGGTAGGAACAGTGAAGCTGTCCATAGGCATACCTGTTCTCCAGAGGACTGTGTCATAGAAGAAGGAGAACTCCATCTCCGTGTGGTGCTCCAAAGAGGCCCAGCCCCTGGGGGCGGTCACATAGATGTAAGACACGTAGAGAGGCACGTGCACTGTCAGGAAGGACTGAGCGGAGTCCCTCACCTGGCAAGGAAACAGTATGCATGTGTAGAGGCTTATTGCTTCCCCAGGTGAAAGGGCACATGTGGTCATCACCTCAGTTCAATTTCCACTCACTCAGTCATGCACTTATCCAATAATTATCAAGAGCCCATAGCTGAACTTAATTTTTAAAAAAATTAAGTAAGGGCTGGGGATATAGCTCAATTGGTAGAGTGCTTGCCTTGCATGCACTAAGGCCCTGGTTCAATCCCCAGAACCACAAAAAAGAAATAAAGAGGGTAGAAAATGGTCAGGATGCTTCTTTAGATTGAATGATCTGCAATGCTTTTTTGAACAAAAGTTGTTTTTTTTGTTTGTTTGTTTTTAACAAAACACCTCTGAAGAGTGAGAATTAGCTTTACTTCTACTCTCTAGTTGCTAGAAGTCTTAGCTGAAAATTTAAAGTATCACAGTTATTCCCGAGTGATGGACCTGCTGGCTCTACCATTCACTGCATTCTCTCTCTGCTGATGGCTCGCAGGTGACCTGCAGGACAGCCGGAATCAACCATGACCGGGAAGAGGTCCAAGTCGGTCCCCTGGGAGGAACAGTGCCAGGCTCAGGAAGTTTTAGTGAGGATTCCTGCCTCCTGCTCCATAAACAAAGACCTGGAGATCATATCTGGGAAGCTAACAACACACAGCTCGGAGCTGTATATGGCTTTGATAATTTCCTATCCTGTAAATTGTGTTGGAAAGAATTTTGAAAAGGCAGCGGGAACACTTCTTTCTAAAAGGGTTCCTGCTATTAATTTGGCCCAACGATATTTATTTTACTATGAAATGAACAAAACTGGATGGAAAGATCACAAAAAAAATAGTAAAAGCTTTCATGGTAAAGCTAACTGGGTTTATGTGTGTAAGTGGTGGAGTTGTTTTATTCATTTTTAAAAATGTTTTATATATTTCTCCCCCAAAATATGAATTTATTTTTTTTAACAAAAAGCTAAGTTAGTTGGTGCAAAATAATTTTATTTTGTCATTGGACAAATACTATAACATATTAAGGGACTTATATTTCCTTTGGTTGAGGCAGGAAAGATGGACATCATTACCCTAGGTACAAATACTATAACATATTAAGGGACTTATATTTCCTTTGGTTGAGGCAGGAAAGATGGACATCATTACCCTAGGTACATATATGACTGCACATATGGTGGGATGCTACATCATGTACAACCAGAGAAATGAAAAGTTGTGCTGCAATTGTGTACAATGAATCAAAATGCATAAAAAAATAGGCTCTGATAGCTTTAAAAATACAATGTAAAGGGATTTTTATGGATAATTAAGGAAAAGAACCAAATGCTTTATCAATATTCAAGACATTAAAAACTTAATTTTTCTAAAAAGTGTTTTTCATATTCAAAGTTGCTAGGGATTGAAAATTTGATGTCAGCTTTTTCAAAAGACTTGATAATTTCATATTCACTTAATGTCCCTTTTGGACATGACATATTCTGTTTTCTTTAGAAAATTTCCAGATATTTTCTGGATTTTATGCCACATCTATCCATTAAAACACAGCTTTTGCTAAATACACCTGCCCCAACCCCATAATTGTTCATATTAGAACCTTAACAATCCTTTAAATCCTTAATAATTTTTTGGAAAAATTTATTTTCCCCTCTTTGTTTCTCTCTCATTCTCTTTTAGACTTCAAACTTAAAAAGTAAAAATCCCCTGACAACTGTTGCTGCAGACCGATTTTATTCTAGAAACTGTGCTAGGTACTTTCGCATGTTGAGTTAGAGTCAGAATTTCAGAGGAGGCTCCAAGAAGTTTTATTTCATCCAATTCTGCTAATATTTGATAGAGAAAGATATAAACTAGGAATGGTTCGGGTTCTATATTTTTCTATGACATTTCAGCAATTCCAATTATTTTTAAAGAAACCAACAACAACAAAATACTTCTGTGTACATATTTTTTCTGTGTCAATTTAAAAAGTGGGGCAAAATTAATACAAAATCCTTGTCTTTGGAGTTTTGAAACATACTCTGAAAAAATCTAAATGTATAATCAAAGCAAAATAACGGAGAACAGAGAGTACTATTTTTTGATTGTTCCAGGAGAGGAACAATCATTTCTGCAATTTCCAGCAACTGTAGGTTATGCAACTGCAGAAATAGAAACAAAAACCCAAGACAGTCTTAAAATTCTATTCAGTAGAGGGCAGTAGTGTATACAAAACAAGAGGAATGGGGACAGAGATACTGCAAAGAACATAACAAAATTTAATCAAAGATACTTCCCCAAATGATTACGTCCTCCCCAAGTTCCTTCCTTCAGTGAGGTTAAACCTGATTTGAAATGAAGAACAAACACCTAGCTAATTTTTGTCTATTTGAGATAAGTGCTCAAAATGGGATGAAAACTGTTTTAGGATTTATTTTCCCATGAGGATGGATGAGCCTAGTTTCTCTGCCTTTTGATACAACTGCCCTGCTCTTCTATGACCCTGGCTTCTTGCTATAAAATCTCCAGTTGTCACTAATGTTTATTTGTGTTCTCTCTCCCTCTCCATCCCACAGGGGTTGTTAGTTTGGAATAGGTATGGAATGGGTGTTTCCAACCGTTCTCTCTCCTCAGTGCTTGGGCCAACAGTGTTCTTCTTGTCTTCTGAAAATCGGGGTGTATACCTGCCTTTCTGACTCACTGCCCCAAGTGGGGAGGAGAATACATCTATGTGGTGATAACCTTGCTATCAAATGTAGATCTTTTCAACTTTACAAAATATACAGAGGGAAAAACAAAAATGCCCAGAGAAGTAAATATTAAATTTTTATGTAAATAACTGTGCCAAATAATAACCCACCCGCCCATTAACTTAATTTACAGGACATTGGGGTTTAGCCACAATGCTGCCAAGATCTTACTTGAGAGACTTATAAAGAAGCATCCCTCAGTGGGTTGGCCCAGTTCTGGAAGCAAAGTGCCTTTTGAAGTCCTCCAGGAATGAACAGGGTTGGTACCGGCACCTATGTGCATGTAGCCCTTGAGCGGGAGCTACCAGAACACCCACCTGGAAGTCAGCAGTTACAGAGCCCCCGCAGACGTCAATGAGCTCCGTCATGTCATAATATGCATCAAAGGTCCACACACAGCTCTTCAGATTCAGGTGTTTGTATAGCTGGATGGTCTTTGGCTCCCGCACACTGGGGTCAAACTGGAAGGGGCGGTCATATCCAGGACCCAGGGCAGTGCTGTCATAGACCACATCATCCAGGAAGCCTGCCTCTGCCAGAGAGGGAAGGGACAAGGAATGGTAACTCAGCTTGAGGATGCCTAGAAGCTGGATAGGGAGAAGAGACTCATTTTTGACAGAGAGAGAGCTTTTTTCTCATTTGTCTATCAATAGAGCAACCCAGAGCTCCCAATGCAGAGTATGTGAGAAGAGCTTGTAAAGAGCATCACTGCCCATTGCCAGGTGTTACACAGAGTCCAGGTACAGGGAGGAAAAGGTGGACAAATGATACCATAAATGAAGAAAATAGATCTCAGAAAAGAAACACACTGTAGCTTCACCTGTACACCTGGCCAGTGTGGTTCTGTTTTACCTACTTCACAATCAGTCTTGAAGAATTGCATTTATTAGCTGGGTGTGGTGGTACACACCTAATCCCAGTGGCTTGGGAGGCTGAGGCAGGAGGATTGTGAGTTCAAAGCCAGCCTCAGTAACTTAGTGAGGCCCTAAGCAACTCAGTGAGATCTTGTCTCAAAATAAAATACAAAAAAGGGCTAGGGATGTGGCTCAGTGGTTAAGCACCCCTGGGTTCAATTCCCAGTACCAAAAAAGAAAAAAAGAAATGGATTTACTTCATGGATCATTCACTGACCAATTACTATTTCTGAAGACCAATTTAAAGAACAGCTTTTTTGGAAAGCCAGCAAACCAACATCAGACTCTCTCTTCTCGCTCCCTCTATGGTTTCTGAACTTTGGGGAAAAATGTCTTAATGAGTAAATAGCTGGCTAATGAAGCTTGACTAAACCTCACCTGCTACAGGCAAAAATTATTGGATCAAAAGCTTCCAAGCAAGCGAACTATTCTGAATTAAAACAGACCTTTATGCAGCACAGAGATGAATACAGATACAATTTTTAGCACATTAAATTTAAAATTTTTATAGTACTAAAAGTGATGATAGAATTTTAAAAGAGTTAATGTATCTCTTAGAATGCCTGACACCAGCAATCAGCCTTTGTCCCACAAAGAAAAGGGACTCAATTGGCCTGTGTTGAATCCAATGGTTTTCAAACAGGAAGAGATGCAAAGTTTCAGTGTTTAAACACGGTTATGTTTCCCCCACTAGCAGCTTATGGGAACCAATTTAACTTTGATGTGCAGCTCAATGATTTAAGAATATTCTGCCCTCAACTAATTCTACTGAATAAAGACCATCACTATCCAAAATGATGTTTAATGAATATGAAAGAGCATATGAATGCATTTCTGTCTTCAAAAACACTGTTAAATGATTCACTAGTTGTGAGGGAGGAAATGTGCTTTTAACGTGCACTTGCTAAGGTAAATGGAAACAGACAGGACTCTTTGTAAAGTCAAATGTCTGCTGTGGTGAACACAGAGATGTGCCCACTGCCTTACTCTCAGCTCCTTCAGGATGGTGACAGCTGCAGAATAGCTCAGTCCAAAGTCAAGGTCTGGCCTTTTGGGCTGGAAGTAGGACAAATCTCTCCAGAGTTTCTTGCTCTGTGGGCCTGCAGGGGAGTTTGACTTCTCCCTCTACCCAGTCCTGTTTCCTCTCCTTCCTTTAGATAGGTGCTGAGCCCTAAAAAAATGCCTCACACCCTAAACTTCTCAGCTCCTGCTTCTGGAGAATTCATCCTTAAACATCTAACACCTGCACTTCAGCTTTCCAAAGAGGCTGCTATCCTGAAATTTTCGAGCAGAGACCCAAAAATGCTCTCTAGAGGGGAGGGAAGGGACTAAAATTTTCCACAGTAGGCACTTTAAACATGTCAACATATTTAATCCTCACCTAGATTAGTAGCAATATTTACCCTCATGCTATAAACAAGAAAACAGCAGCTCAGAGAGGTCAAGCTATCACTGTTCAGTTGCATAGGTTGTGGGATAAGGATTGGAATCTAAATCAATCTGACTTCAAAGTCCTTATTCTTTCGTATTCACTTTATTGTTCCTATGTTGGATGCTTGCTAAGAAGGAAAAATTATCTGCATATTTTGAGGTCAGGAAAGCATATAAAGCAGAGATTTTCCCCATTTAGTCACACACCCCCAAAAGTCACTGCACAGGATGTATGGGAAAACCGGTACCCAGCTCATTCCTCACCTGAGATGCCTTTCAGGTCGTGGGTGGTGACTAAATTGGAGCAGACATGCTGGTGTCTGTAGATGGACTCAGATAATAGAAAATGCAAGTTGTGCAATGGCATGGTGGAGATAAGAGGCAGCATTCCATCCTGGTGTGGGATCTGCACTGAAATGTGGATTCTAGGGGAGAAAAGGCAGAAACAAGTGTTATCTGCATGCTCTGAATAGTTGGTAGGATGTATTTCTTTTTCATCACAAATCTGTTTTCACCAATGAATTTAGTAATCTTCCTTCCCCTGCAGCTTGCCATGTACTATTTCTATCTGAACATGAGGGTGTGGATATACATGTGGGGTTGCTTTCTCCCCCAAGAGATCCTCCAGACTCAAGACTGATAGCAATCAGGAATCAGAGATTTTTTTCCTATATACGATAACATCACAACCACAAATTACTTTAAAGATTTATTTTGCATTAAATGGAAGGTTTGTATCCTCAGGAGCTAAAGCTGAATGACCAATACAGGAGCTGCCCCTGTTCTATTTCAATGAAAATCTGTGGAAGCTGGGAGGGTACCACACTCGTGTATTTTATAGTACTTATTTGAGTCAAAAAATATCATTGGGGCTGCAAATAGGGTAGAGCACAGACCTAGCATGTATGATGGTGCTGCGTTCCATCTCCAGCAATGAAAGCAAAAAAATCATTGAATTCTTAAATTCTAAGGCCAATTTCCCCACCCAGCCAAATATCATAGAAATATAATGTCTCACTACTCACATGATCTCTCCTCAAATAAACACTGCCCCCTCTCTTCTTTGTCTGTAAGTTTCACCAACACCTTACACCTGGCCCTTACTAGCCTCAAACCGCAGCATGTTCTCCCTTCACCTACATTCCTCTACTCTAGGTGAACTTTGGACAAGGAAATCAATGACTTATATATATGGGCTGCTTTTTCTTGTGTGTTTGGAGGCTCTGCTTATCTTGCCTCCCCACTATGAGCATAAGAACCATTTCCTTCTTTCCTTTTGTTTTTTCACTGCATACAGTATACAATTCTAAAGAAAATATGAGCTTAATAAATATTGGTTAAGACCGCAGCACAACAGAACTGTACTTATAGGCTGCATTTGTTTTCATTGTATGAGTTTACATTTTCAGCATGTTTTATTGAAGGTGTGTTTTGAGTATACATAGGTTGCCTCTGCAAGCAAAGAACCACATTTTAAAGAGGAATTTGAGCCTCAGATGTAAAGAGGATGACCCTTTTCCTAAGAAGGAGTCAGTTGTACTTTGAGTACTTCTCTTATTGATCTTTTACAAAAACAAGTTTTATTCTATTTGGGGAAAAAGAGAGGAATTTGTGTATTTGGGGGTTCACAGTCAAACCCCATTTCTCTGAACTCAGTTGTTCATTAAAGTACACACTTAAACTCTGCAAGGTTTAATGAATACCTATGGTGTAAGTGAATTCCCTTTTGCTATAAAAAATTGAAATTATCCCTCTCCCACTAAAATCATGGTGGCACAGGAAAAACAGTTTAGTGGCATGGAGTTTAGACAGTGCTATCACTCATTTGTTCATCAGATATGCTGCAAATGCCTCATAGGCCAAATAGCACTGAACTAGGTATACAGGAGATGCAAAATTAATAATCATGGTCTCTGCCCGTAAGGTTTTACCATCTACCATGTGGATAGAGAGGAAGAATGATGACAATACTCTGAAAGAGGCATTGGCAGGTGCCGGAGGAGCCTCTAAATTAAATTGGAGGAAATGATGAAGATTTTCCTAGAAGAGAAGCTATGAGCTAAGTATCACAGGACAGCCGGATTTAACTGTAGCAAGTAGAAGGGGTGGGAGAGAGTTGGAGCTGATGGTAAAGGCATGTAATCTAAAAGAGGTGGAAGCCCCTGTGATTCTTTGTGGGTGGACTGGCAAGTAAAAATGTTAAGGTGAGGGCTAAGAGGCTAGGAAAATAGACAAGAGACAGACCTCGAGGGATCTTTGAATTAAAAAAAAAAAACTTTGAAGCAAAAATTATCGCTACATTTATTTTGCAGAAGCATTACTCACTGATCTGTGCCACCTGGAAAGCATATAAAGGATACTGGAAAAGTCACTTGGGTGGAAGGGACCACCTGCCTGACCTGTTCGGATGCTCCTTGTGTTTGACGTCCAGGTATTTCAAGGTTGCGATGAAGGACTGTGCCTGGAAGCCTCTAGCTGTCCCGGCCACCACTGGAGTGTGGCAGATAGCACTGTCTGTTCCAATGGTGACAATGTTGCTCCTTAAGGGGGTCCCCACGTGGCCCACCTTATCCACAGCCTTTGCCACACAGCGCACATGGAACCTCCGGCTGAAGTAAATGCTATCTAAGACCTAGAAGAAGAATAAAGCACCTCAGACATGTACATACAATCTGAGCAGGTCCTTACACTGTGTCTTCTGGGTTAGATGACACAATAAGCTGTTGGCACAAAGTAATTTGGGAAGGCCATCCAGCCACCCACCCACTAATCTGTCCATCTTCTCATTTATTCATTCATTTGTCACATAACCACTGACTTATCACCATGGACCAGGCACTAGAGACAGAGCAGTGAGTACTTACAGTCTAAGGAGATAAGATGGAAAAGACAGATGTGGGGGCAAGAGTCCAAACATGCCTGGTTACCAATGAACAGTATTGTTCTCCTTGTGTACTAGTTTAGCAAAAGGACTACCCAACTATATTTCAGACCTTTCAGCAAGACTGATTGGCCTCCAAGCCACTGTTGCTGGGAGCATAGAGAAACTGGCTAAGGCCCTTGCAGGGCTTTACACCTAGACATAAATTCCTCAATTTATTCTAGGATACTTGGTCAATGACATCACAGGCTCAAAGGCCCTCACACAGAACATTAACTCCCCTGGGGGGGGGGAATACATCCAATCAACAAACAGCTCTTCCCTCTCCCATCCTCTTCCACTATCAACCACTTGGGAGGCAGATCTGAGCTTTTAGCTTCTGATCCCCTTATCAGTCGTCCCTGATAATAAAGCTTCTTTCTGCAAGAACCCAGTACTGTGGTATTGGCTCCTATACATGTTGGGCTCTAGCCCTTGCTTGATGACAATGGTATTTGGATACTGAAGAGAGATGCTTCCTCCTCAGGAGTATTTCTTTCTTTCTTTCTTTTCTACTGCTCCACTCTTAGACCCGCAAGGGTCACAATAACATGCAGGCTGAACGCTGAGAACTTGACCTCTGACTCCTCCCAGCCTTGAGGGTCTTCATATAGATCCCTTCACATTTTCAGATATATAGGAACAATAAGAGGGCTCAACAATCTGTGCAGAGGCAATGTAGGTCACCAGGACTATGTGTCCACTCTCAAAAGGAAATACATAATGAGAAAAATTAATTAGTAGTTCTGTATGCCTCAGAACTCCCACAAAGCAATCATACGAATGTATAAATTCTTCCCATGAAAACAATTTTTACTGAAGTCCATTAAAAATTAAAGAAGATTTTTCCATTAAACTTTTTTTTTTAATTAGCTGCCAACTCTTTATTTATTTATATATGGACTTATTCCAGTAGGGATTTGAGGCATATAACAAAAATGCATACAGCATGATGGTCTTAAATCAAATGAAGAAATAAAGATAAAGCAAAGGAAATTGGAGTAAAGGGTATTATTTACCAATTCATTGTAAGACAAAAAACTCAAGAGTCATCAATTTTGTATTTGTAAAAAATACATAGTTGTCTCAAATATACAAATATGGTTTTGTTGGACACAGAATTAGATATTTATAAAACAATAAGTTAAGTCTTGCCATTTTAATTTTTTAATAATAAGGAAGATGACTTACATTTGAACCAGGTTATATTGCAAAAGAATGGAACTCTGGGCTTTCTGAGTAAGCTGTGCTGAAGATAATGGATATGAGTAACCCTTCCAATAAAAAATCAAGGACTGTGTGCTGGATTCTGTGCTAAGCCTGAACCTCCACTGCTTTTGTCTCTTTTGGAAGAGAATCAGCTTCACTGGTGCAATGTGTGGAACCGGTAGTGGACTGGCTTCTAAGGGTGGAAAATAGCAGTATTCACTGCTCTGTGATGGTCTGGACTCAAAGGTCTTTGAGGGCGGCAACTGCCTTAGGAACTTCTTTTCATGTCCATCCACAGGGCTTTGCAAAATGCCGATCACTCCACAGCCATTCTATCCTTTTGTAAAACTGGTTGCTATTAAAGTGCTGGCCACTTTGGGATATACAAATATGACAGAAACCTTAATCCATGTCCTGAAGGAGTTTATATCTGAATACTTTGAATGATTAAAAATATGTGAAAAGAATAGTAATCACTTAATGGTACTGACCTGGAAATTTGAGCTTATTTTATCATTTATAGTAACACTGGTCAGTGACCTTGTTAAGTAGAAGAAATATTGTTTTGCAGATCAGGAGATTAAGACCAAGAGGGCAAGTAACTTCTTAACATCACATATTAAAATAGGCAGAATTAGGGTTTGTGAACAGGTTTTCTGACTAGCAGCTTAGTTTTCTTTCTATCATACTATAATGCCTTTCCTTATGTATAAGAATGAACAAACTATATATGCATCTGTGTATTTGTGTTATTCCAAATGCCATGCATGAATCTGAAGGAATTTGACAGAATCGGAGTAACAAAGGGATTCGGCAATTCTCTTCCTCCCCAGGCCGGCCGGGCCACCAGACTTACCATGTGGTTGACGCTGGTGAAGGGGGTGTTGTCAGTGATGGTCTCAAAGGGAGACCGGGCCCCATTGCCATCGGTGGGGGCAGCCACTTCCCAGCTGAACTGCACGGACGTCTGGTTGATGCCTGCCTCGCTGCAGCGCTCCTTCATGACAGCATACCTGGGGAAGTGAGGGTCACAGGGTGTGACACAGATCAGTGGGTAGCCTGGAGAGGGGGCCTTCTTGACTCCTTCCTTGGTAACCTCTTCCACGTGGTCGTAGTCAGCAAGGGTGACAACCTGAGAAAGGCAGCAAAGCTTCAGGTTAGGTTGGTTCTTGGGAAGATCGGAGATCCCTTGCCCAGAGACACTCCTGATCACTTAATTTCTAGGGATTCTTTAAAATATAACTGAAGGTTTTATAATCCTTTGCCGGGTACCCTTAAGGGCACTGCATATCTTTAGTGGTACAGGAAATCCTCCTACTGCCTGAGCTAAGAGCTTTATTGTCCTGTTAACTGCATTCCAAGTCGATTCTTATCACGCATGTAAAAAATACTTTCATTTTCCTGCACATGGAACCAAAGCTATATTGTGACTGGCAGTTGCTAGCTTAAAGTTGTATTAAAATGTTATCCGTATATAGTAGCACACCCAGTATAATAAGAGTAAACAAAGGTAATGCATTTCTTCCATGGCCAAACAAGAAACACAATTTGAAATAATCTCCTGTTTTTAAAATGTAAGAGAGTAGTTAAGGGAGGTAAGAAGGCTTGTTCTGACTGCACTATTAGGTGTTAAATAACCCCTGGTGATCTCAGGCATTTTCCTCTTAAATGTAAAGTCTGCACATTCATTCTGTTCATCCTGCATTGGGAAGCACAGTACCACATTTCTGCATATACTTAACTCTCTTTGTGGGGTGAATATGTTGGATAATAGATTGGGAGTTCTACTTTCTTATCTTCCAGGTCCTACCAGAGCAAAATGTCTTTATCAAGCTAAGCTACCTACATGGTTTGGTCTTACTCTTACTTCAGAACAAGGCTTCTCACCCTTGGCCCTATTAACATTTGTGCCAAATAATTCTTTTTGTTGTTCTGTGCATTGTAGGTATTTAGCAGCATCCCTGGCTTCTACACACTGGATGCTAGCTGTGACAGCCAAAAATGTCTCTGGACATTGCCAAATGTCCTCTGGAGGGAGAGAATGGTTGGCTAGATTCTTCTGGTTGAGAACCGTTGTTAGAAGAACAAAGCAGTAGCTCACCAGAAGTCCCACTTCTCTCAAGTTCTCATCTGCTATTCACTAAGACATAAAAGCAGCAATCCTAGGTGTCAAGCAACTCACAATAGGTGGCGCTGGCAATATGAGACTTCCTGCTGCCTCCTGATCTAGAATTGTCACTGTGGCAGTAGTCACATCCCCAAGAACTGCTTCCACTGGGTCATCGGGGCCAAGGACTAGAGAGAAGGATTCATGCCATTCCCGGTCTTCATTGGACAGAATCTCCACTTTAAAAAAGATGTGATCCACACCTTCACCAAGGACAGAACAAAAAGAGAGCAAAAACCTTATTAGTAGACATACCTAAGAGAGCACAGGCTGGCACTGCTGAGATGTCAAGTTAAAATATAACCTTTCCTTACAGAAGTTTTCTAGATATGCAGTGACTTCTAATCACTTTAGCCCCATCCTAAGTGAGGAATCTGTTTGACAGACCAAATTCCACCTGTGGTAGAGGCTCTGTCCTAGAGATTACTATTCAGCACCATATGAGGATTAATGGCCCCTGCCTGACACACTGGCTGGCAGTAATAAAAATCTATGATCCAAAATATGCTTCATCCTGGTTACAAGTTTTTTTTTTTTTTTTTGCTTAATTTTCTTTTCCAATTTACACTTAAGCATAAGCTCCTGTGTGGCTGTGAGTACTTGCATACCCTTCCAAATTGCCTCCTAAGAAGCAGTAGGGGCCAGGTCCGTCTCCACAAAAAGATCACACTGTGGAGGTTTAGCACCTGGAAGAGTGCTATAAACCCTTCCTTTGCTGTAAAATGATTCTTTGAGTATACAAACATCCCTGATCATAAGTAAGGACCTTTGTTCCTCTCCTAGAGATATCAGGACCAGCTTGCTTCCAGATCTATCTTTCCTCCAGATCCCTATGGAGAAAAGAGGGGTCCTTCTGCAAAAGTGGAAGAAGAGCTCTTCTTTTCCAGCATCAACTAGACACACATGGGATGGAGCTGGAAGCCCATTAAGGCTCCAGTGAGCAGAAGAGATACACAGGGACCCATGACCACCAGCCTACACCATTTCTGAGTCACCCTTTCCATCCACTTGCTAGGACATCTTTGAAAAGTCCTAATACTGCTATTCACCTCTGGCTACACTAAAAAACGATGCCAGGATCTATACCAGCTTTTCACTTTACACTGCTCCAGAAAGTTCTAAGAAAAAACCTAGCACACAATTCAACCCTTTACTTGGTCCATTCTCATCAAAACTTCAGACAGACACCTGGTTGTGATCTGTTTTGTCTTTCACTCTTTTCTGGCTTATCTCCATGTTTCTCTCTGGGGTACACTTGTTTTGGAAAGCCTATAAAAGAGTGTGTGTGTTTCCTAGTAGAAGTGAAATCAACTTGAGCATAGGGATTATGCCTTCCAGATTTTAGCAAGCTGTGAAGGATCCAGTGCATAGCTTTGCACCAATGATTGTTGAAGGATGGATATATATTTTAAAACCAAGTGTTCCTATCATTCAACCAAACCACAGGATACAAAAATACCCTTTTAAATAAACCAAAATGCCCAGCATGTTCTAATGTTAGAGACTTTTAAATCCATGCCATGATTATGAATTAAGTTTTACTTGCAACCTCAAATATATGCTCAACAAATGCATTATGTTATTGCCACAACTTTGTTTCTCTGCTCATTCCTTTCTTCACATACAAGGTAGTCATCTCTCTATTAAGAAAACCCACAGATTGGAATTGGCATTCAATTACCAGGATTGAATTTCAAGACTCGGCTCTTTGGGTAATAATCCACACCAGACTGGGCAGATCCATCCCGAGTGCTACAGCGAATCTTGGAGGTCCTGTTCTGATCTCCTCTTCGGATCACCTTGATGTTCAGAATTGCAATGGCATCTGGTCCTGCGGGTTCCCGGACTTGGTATGCAGCTTCTTCAAACTCAATGGTTGGTGCTAAGGAAACACAGTTAGGAAAACAAGAGCAAATCAGAATAGCATAAAAAATCCAGACTCCCAAGCAAATACCATATAATGGCAAGAAATACCTTATAATGACAAGAGGGAACAATTCACATTAGTTAACAATACCAAGGCAAAATGGCTTGTAGTCATAAAAATCAATCAGCATTTACCCTTAAGCAATGCTTTGGAAAAAGGAATTTATTTGTGATCCTGTAGGAGTTATTTCTCACATGTGTATTAAAAACAATATAATGGGGGAAATAGTTTTTAGAGACTTTGAAGTGCATGATGTCCAAGTTTCTGTTTTTTGCTTCTAGAATGTTTTTAAATTTGCACAATTTATCAAGAGACTGAGACATAGTGGACCCTTGATAAATAGCTATTGACTGATGCCATGAATCGACTTTTTATTTATAAGCTATGAATTTCTAAGGATTATAATTTATCTCATTTATATACTACTTGAGTTACCAAATCTATCCTTCATCTCTGGTTTTCTGGATACACCCTCCCAGTACTAGTACCTACAGCTATTCCTAACTCTTCACTGGTTATTTAGGTAAGCATGGTTAGTTTTAGCAACTGGCTACAATGATAATTCAGGAACTCAAAACTTTCAAATATTATCTGATCTGAGGCATTCCTGTCATTATTAGGAAATGATTAACAATTTGGCTTTTTTTCCAAAAACTATTTAAATCATGTCTTCTTTTCTAGTACATTCTCATGGGGGAAGGGCAGGGTGGTGGTCATAGTGATAACAGAGAGTGAGATTGAAGAGATGGGAAAATTGGGAGCAATTACAAGTTTTATACCATTTTAGGATATTATTAGTATATTGTAGATGTTTCTTGTCTGTTTCCCGCTCTTCCTTGCTCTTAGTCTTTCTAATTGTAGAAGACGAACCTTACTTGAGACTTTAGAGTTTTCAGTAAGAATGGTTGCTAAAATGAGGAAGGCTGCTGGAACAGTGGGACCGTTACCTCGCTGAGCCTCCATCATTGGGTTATCTGTGTGCTGGGAGAGGCTCACTTCAGGATTTGAACCTAAATCTATTTGGGTGAAGGGCTACTTCAACGTCAAGGCTGGATGTTCTTATTTTACATGATTCCAAAGCAGTTCCTGATTTCTCATTAGGAACCCTACAAATCTCACTAATTCTCTCAGTAGTTAAGAGTGTAGATTTTAGCCAGGCATGAGGGCACATGCCTGTAATCCCAGTGGCTCAGGAGCTGAGGCAGGAAGATTGCAAGTTCAAAGTCAGCCTCAATAATGTAGCAAGGCCCTAAGCAACTTAGTGAGAACCTGTCTCAAAATAAAAAATAAAAATAGAAGGGCTAAAGATGTGGCTCAGTAGTTAAGTGCTCCTGGGTTCAATCCCTTGTGCAAAAAAAAAAAAAAAAATATATATATATATAGATAGATAGATAGATAGATATGCATGTGCCCTCATGCCTGGCTAAAAAACTGGATGAGAACCAATTCTAATATATATATATATATATATTCTCATCCAGTTTTGCTGCTAACAGTTTTGCAATTAACAGTTCAAATTACATAACTTTGCTGAAGTATAGTTTCTTCTCCTAGGTAAGAAAAACTATTTCAAAGGATTACTGCCAGGACTGAGTGAAATACTATAACATGGTTAGCATGTACCATAAATATTCAATAAAAATCAGATATTGCTGTTTGCAATATTTTATATAGTTACTCATTAAAATATCTACTTTAATAACAGTGAAGTCCTAATTCAAAACAGGATTTGTTTCTTCTTCTTCCTGGGCCACTCTTTGCAAATACCTGACTATAGAATATAAGTTGGGTTTTTTTGTTGTTGTTCTTGTTGTTGTTTTAGGGCAAATCAGTTAGAAGAAGCTGAAAAATTGAACTTTTCCAGGAAGGTAGCAGTGTTTTAAATCAGTTCCTTGGAGTCAACTGATTCTGACTGTATTTCTGAATCTGCTCCTGATCTGCAATGACTTAAATGGTTTCTATTCTCTGTGTCAGCATTTCTGTCCTAGCTTTTAATCATACTTATTCCTTATCTTTTGGCAATATGTAGGGAATAGTGAGATTAGAAATACCCTGAACTTATCAGAGTGGCGTAGAGGGTGATCACTTGCTGCAAACATTTGATATATACATTCAGAGACTGTTATTAGTAGGCACTTCCACAGCATTTTTGTTTTTCAAATATCATTTCATGTCCCATCAACCTAAGAATAACTAAAGGCAATTTCTTTTGTTACCATCTTCATCATTGGATATGGTGATGGTGGCCATGTTATTTTTTCCAACTCTGGCTCCACTCCAGTGGTTTCCAAGAGGATGGCCAAGGTAGACCCTGAACTGCTCCTCAGGCTCAAACATGGAGTCATCATGGATATAGACCGTGCAGTTCTTTACCTAGAGGCAATGGCACAAGACAAATTAAAATCTACAGCAAGGTATCAGTAACTGGCTTGGTTTTCCTAGGGGAACCCACCTAACTAATGGGACTGGTATTAGAACATTTCAAACCCTTTTGACTTATTGGTGATGAGCTGTGAAAACCAAAATTAATAAAACAAATCACCCACTAAAAAGCACCTGTAGAACATTTGTATGCTTTCCCACATGTTGCCTCGGCTGCTCAGTATGTTTGCATGTGTTACAACAGACCTCCAACAATGGATATTTGACATATCATTGGACTTCCTGGATGTCTGCATAACATACTTTTTCCTTCTGAAAACTGAATGGTTTTTAAAAGAAACTCAAAGCGTCTTCATGTTAGGCTAAAGATCTTTAAATTTTAAAGAACTCTCAAATCTGCTGCCAAATAGAATCTTATTTGAAAACTGTTGAGAATTGAAAATGAGAACACAACCCAATACCTGTTTGGTAGAGAAAAGTCAAGTGTTTCTCAAACTGAATATTCTCCAGTGAGGATTGCATTTTTGAAAAAATGTAAAACAAAATCACAAAATTTTAGATAACATACCAGCCTCGGTAGTAGATCTATGTGATATGAAGTGAGATATTTTTAGTTGGATCATTTTAAATCTACTATCTTATTACATTGCAAAGGATATGTTGGCAGAGAGTTCACTCTGATACTTCCTAAGTCATAATACATGGTAGGAAGGAATCCCAGTGAGCATTTATATGTTACTTGTTAACCTGTTTTAAGTCCTGAAGATTGTTTTCCTTTTCTTACATCTTTCCTAGAATAAGAATTCCTTATAGAAAGCATGAAATTAATGGTGATTCATGGGATTCTTTTTAAAAGATATTACAGAATATGCCAAGACCCAAAGTTTTTTGTTTTGCAAGTCAAAGAAATGGAGATTCTAAAGCATGCTTAGGAATGATGATAGATTGTCATGTGAGTAACATACAGACTATTAAGCTGTATTTTCTTTACACTTTCATTAAATTAAAATTCTCTCTTAAATAGACAGAGCATCCTCGTTTGAACTTAAAGCAAATACAGACATGTAGACTCAAAGCTGAAGATTATATCTGTAGTGTTTGCATGTGTTCACAAGCATGTTTCAACCTTCCATGAGTAAAATTCCAATAAAATACACAACTAGGACAGGCCTTTATGAGTCATGGGTGTGTAAAACTCTTAAAAGTCCCAGAGAACAATCCTATCTTTTTTTGTAGTAGAGATGAATAGAGGACAAATTTGGAGTGAGTTACAATGGGTAAGGTCTTGGGCTAAATTTCAAAAAGACAAAATTTTGATTCATTTGATTACATCAAGATTGAAGAACTTCATTGAACTATGAAGACCATAGGAAAGTGACAGAAAGAGAAAGATATATATATATATATATATATATATATATATATATATATATATATATATATATATATAGAGAGAGAGAGAGAGAGAGAGAGAGAGAGAGAGACATATAGATAGATAGATAGATAGATAGATAGATAGATATTACACTATGTAAAACTGGCAAAGAATTAACATTTAGGATATTTAAGAAAGTAGTAAAAGTCAGTAAGAAAAAGATAATAAAATGATAAAATAAGGAACAAAGAAGAAAAATCTGCTCATAAGCTATTTGGAAGTCCAATAAGCTAACAAGAATATAAAATAGTAATAATTAGAGAATACAAGTTAAAACATGATATACCTTTATGCTTATAATTATCTCTGCAAAAAAAAAAGATGAGTAATGTAAGTGTTGAAGAGGATGTAGGCTTGTAGCAACCCTCCTGCATTTCTAGTGGCATTCTGGAAAGTATTCTTACACTTTTTCCCCCCAAATTAAGCACATGCATGTCTTTTGGTCTAGAAATTTTGCCCCTGAGTAAAGAAATTCTCTCTCAAGTCTGTA
The DNA here is from genome assembly GCF_045843805.1 of Urocitellus parryii. NCBI lineage: Eukaryota > Metazoa > Chordata > Mammalia > Rodentia > Sciuridae > Urocitellus > Urocitellus parryii. The sequence continues at coordinate 83,236,004 of NC_135540.1, forward strand.
AGTGGACATGTATGAGGATGTGCACTGAAACATTTTGAGGTGACGGAGTGTTAGGAGCTTTCTTGATGCAACCCCTGAGACTCCTTATCATCTATGGCTGAGTGTGCATAAGTGAAATATAGCAAATACACATCATGAAACATATGTAACAGCCAGAAGTAACAGATTAGAGGTCCACAGACAGATCTTAAAACATACTGGTGAGTAACAACAGTAAAAAATTGAAAAAGACATAACATAATACAATTTTTATCAATTAAAACTCATGTATGCTAAATAAGAAGCATTTTTAATAGAACAAATAAAAACAGAGATACAGATTAAACATAAAAGTTTGATGGGTGGAGAAGAGAATGTGGCTGGAAATGGAAGTAAAATGAAATGAATAAACAAACTGAAAATAAAAAAGGTGCCGACTAACGTGGATGTTGTGCCTTGAACCAAGAGGTACATCTGACCCAGTCATCTGAAATTGAGATTCAAAAGGGTGGAAATGAATTCTCATTCAATATAAACCTTTGACATACACTGTGGTCGGATCCTTTTATTCTGATGCAGCTGTGTTTAGTGACAAGATTTTTCCCGAGTTCCCATGACCACATGCATGACTCTTTGGGTACGTTATCAAGAGAATACTACACTGACTCAAATCTGCTCAGTATTTCTCTATTCAGTCCTGTGTTAGGATGCATATTATTTTGGGAGAAAGACCCAGATATCAGAGAACTATTTCTTAGTCCTTAAGTAACACCAGTGGAAAGTGTTACATTTGATGGAACTAAATTTCCAAAACATTGCACATTATTGAAATTTCCCAACTCAAACGATGATATATGTATTTGTTTGCAAGTGGGAGACAAAGAAGATAGTCAAATGGAATAGATGACATTATTTAAAATATTATTAATTGGTAAGGAAATTCCAAAATATGCTCCAAGTTCATTTAATTTACCTACCTGTGGACAAACAAAGGTGATAAGAAGAGAATGCTGTCTTTAAGCCACCACAGTTCCACTTACCTTCTCCCCTTTCAGAAATGTAATCCGTGAAGAATCTGCATTTCTTCTCTCCCCAAAGTCCTCCATGACCTGAGCTGAATGGCCCTGAGTGTAGCATCTCACTGATGACTCATAGCTCAGGTCTCCGCTCCGAATGATAGGAACATGCAGGACACCATCTTTCTCCTTCACTAGGAGCAAATCCTTAGCAAACTGCATGCTTGGCACTGGGTGAGCATGTGGAGAGATGGAGGCATTGTTAGTGGGAGGCACAGGGATGCAGTGGCCATGGCACAGCTTGCAAATGGCCAACACAGGCCGACAAGTCACAGGTGCTAAGTGGATTTCACGCATGGTTGTTGCTCTCAGGCAAGGAAACTACTTCAACTTTGAATATGATTCCAATGAAACAGAAGAAATCAACTTTTCACCTGTCTTTGCTCACTTCAGGGTGTGGTCACCATCTCAAATGCAGGCAGATGAAAAAATGAAACAGGTGCAAAAAACAAAACAAAACAAACCTGTGACAGTGACTTGGGTACTCAACACTTCACTTTAGAGCTACAATAAGGAAAACAGCAGGGCTAGTCTGATGGGCAAATGGCCACTCACATTCTCATACTGAGGCCAGGTGACAAAAGGGAAGAGTGGACACTGACAAAGAGAGAAAGGCAGGTTCTGTTTAAAGGCCTCCAGTTGCCAGATCTTAGTTTCAAATGAAGCCAGAGATCTGGGTGTTTTTCTGGATTTTTTTTTAACCTAACGTAAAAATAACAACAAATAAAATAAAATGGTAAAAATTAATTTCCATATAAGCCAAAATTATTGGGAGCAAACAAAACATATACACAGTCTGAATTTGGCTCCTAGTCTGTGACAGGTACTATAGTTTTATCTTTAATAAGTCATGTCTCATTGGTTTTTAGGGAGGCACCATACCCAAACTGTAGTTAAAAACAAGGATTTGGGAGTAATTAGGCCTGATTATCCATTCCAGCCTTACTACTTATTAACTGTATAGGGCATAGGACAAATACTTTCTGAGCCTTGGAGCTTTTTTTTTAATTGAAAAATATTGATATCTAACTTATAGAATTGAGAAGGTATTGAAAATACTCCCTCAATTAGAAAATATGTGCATGATAGTCAATACAGTATTGAGTATTGAAAAAACTCTCTCAATTAGAAAATATTTAGAAAATATGTGCATGATAGTCAATACATTATCTAGCTCATGGAAGCACTCAAATTTTGGTAGAAATTGATATATTATGATTTAGATTTGTCCCCTAATTTCAGGCTTCTCAACATGAAGAATCATTTTTTTTCCTCTTTACTTCCTGCTGTGAGGCTCTGCATTAAGACATTTCCCCAAGCTCAATATTTTGTTGACTACTGGTTATTAATTTCTTTACCAACAATCCAGAGGATCCTATGTCAAAGTCTCCTAAGGTGAATTAATCTTCAAGGCTGTAGGAAAGCCAACCTAAAGCTGTTACCACCTATTTCCTGGCTGCTTTCTGGATGTGTCTTGCCAAACCAGAAAGGAAGAAGCAGGAAGGGTTTCTGTAGGCAGCTCCTGGCTCTGAGAGTCCATGGGCAGAATGCTGTTTGCCTCTGACCTACCCTTGCTCAGAGCTATCGGCTTTGGCAAAAACAAAACCATCCCATCATCTGAACCAAGCCTACTAGCTATCAAATATTACTTAACAAAAGACAGATGAAAAGACACCTAAAGAGAATTAATAGCTTTGGCATTAAGCCCTATACATTAACCAGTGAGGACTGTGTCATCCAGACGAAGGCCTGTGCTGTTAAAAGGTAGGTAGCAATGACATCACTAGCTTTGGAGGACCTAAAGGAGGCTTGTTGCCAGGGAAAAAGCAAAACAATCAGGGAAGCTTTTTTTTGTTCCTGGCAGACATCTCCAGCTCTAGATTGGTTTTTCCTGCTGGCCTGGCATGCCTCAAGTCAGATGAGAAAGTTAAGTGCTAAAGTGGTAATGTGGTAATGTTTAGGGTTTGTCAGGTACTTATCAACCCCCAGTTAATCCTGAGCTTTAGAAGACTCCTCTTTAACAAGATACTCACTCTCATTTATCTCCCTGTGTGGAGAGAGAGAGAGAGAGAGAGAGAGAGAGAGAGAGAGAGAGAGAGAGACTGGGAATGGACACTTCTCAGCAGGAGACTGACAAGAGACAATATACGGAAACCAGGTGATTGTTGGAACAAATTTCTGCATGATGAATGTGTGTGTTAAGGGCTTTCACATATATATGAATGTCATCTCAACAACCCCATAAAGCACTATAGTCCCCAGGAAGGAGTAGCTTGGCCCTGGGAGTTAGTTCCCCAGATTGCAGAGCCCCTCTCTTTCCACACTAATGGGGTACATAAATATAAAACAGAAATTTTCCCCCTGAAGTTTCATGGGCTTACATTGGGAATAAGGCATGTATTATCAGCACCTCTCTCCATATAGTAATTGTACCTGGCCATTGTAGTTAACTTTTTATTTGTGTAAGTCTGGTATCCAGAAATAGATTGTGAGACTCTGCCCTCTATTACTCTGTAGCCCATACAATGTTGAGCACCAGTCTTAGGCAGAGAGAATGTTCTATAAACATCTTACCCTGCTAATCTTCTTAGTAACTGACAAAGTGAATACAAACACCAATGCCTGGAATGTGATGGCCTCTTTACAGGCAATGGTTAAGCTAGAGATTTAGGGGAAATCTGGCCTCTGGTTCCTTGAAGTTAATGAGAAGGTATGACTCAGTTGCATAGGCAGGAGAATACTGCCGTAGTGGCTCTATGGCCTTTTTTGTCTGGCTCAGTCAGTGTTACTCATGCCTAATTCTAGGTAGCAGAGCAGAAGAGGTAGGTGAGAAACAGGAAAACATTCTGAGATGAGCTACTTCGATGATTTAAGGTTCTGAAAGCAGCCTAGTGGGAAATGATAAAAGGCGCTAAGATTACATCAGAAGGCTGAAAGATGGCTTGTAAGACTCTTGAACGATGGCAAGCATTGCTGTCTAGAGGGCAGTGGCCAGCTAAAGTTGCAATATAAAAAGCTAGCACAGGAGGGAGGATAGGAAACCAGAAGAGAGGCATGGATGGCATGGACCAGAGTTCTAACTCTGGTTCTCATCACCTCCTCTCCATACGATCATGCACAAATAATTCAGCCTCAGTGTAACCAGCTGAGGGGCAGAGATGTAAGATCTTTCCACCCTAGATTGGCCCAGAAAATTGACTCAATGAAAGTCAGTTATTACTAGGAAGAAAAGTAACCAATAGAAGTAAGCACTGAATATTACAATAGGTTACTGAAATAGGTTTGGGGATTTCTTTCCTCAGGGTAAGTCGTTGACTGGAAATAGATGGTTGTAGGAAAAAGATGGGAAATATTTTGTTTCACATATGTATCCCCTAAGTCTACAACCTCAACACCTATCAATAAAATAATGAGAAAAAATAACTAGAATCTTCTGTGTTGATCAGAGTACAGTGAGGATTGCATGTATTACTGGAATTTCACTGGTTAGTGGCATAAATTATAGATGTGCCAGGAATAAATATGTAAAATAACATCTATGATGTGCCATGGGCTATAGGAAAAATTTTTGCATATTTGGTCTAATTTAATCCTTACATCAATCTTATAAGGTAAGTATCTTTATTATTTATAGATGAACAAAACGTGGCTTAGTAACCTTAAGCCTCTGGCCTAAGGCTAAGGATGTGCTAGGGCTGAGATTTATGTTAGGGTTTCTAACTTGGCATTCATTTTCCATTTCATCAGAGAAAAATTAACTAACCTTTTATCCAAAAAAAACTAAGAAGTCATTTCAACAATAAGAAGAATAACTGATTTTCTTTCTTTCTTATTTTTTCTTTCCTTAAGGAAAGAAATATTCCATGGCTTGCTTCTACCACTACACCAACTAGAACCATGCTGCATAATGCAAAGAAAATGAACTTGGAGTCAAAGACCTCCTACTAGGCAATGGGTGACTGTTCACTGCCCTTGTTCTCAGTTTCCTTAACTACCAACTAGAAACAAAAGGAAAGCCACGATTTTGAACAAATGGGATACATTTAACAGCTCACTCTATAAACTCTGAATAACGTTTGAATTGTAGAATTGTAGAGCTGGTATAATCTCATCCATGGTGAAAAGTTACCATTTTGTGAGTCACAAACATAAATGTAAAGTTTAAAGTAATAAAACTTCTGAAAGAAAACACCAAAGAAAATCTTGTTAACCTTGGGCTGGGCAAAGATTTCTCAGATACAAGACTAAAAGTATGATCTCTGAAAGAAAAATCAATCAAGGGCGGCCACTTCAAAATGACACACTTTTGTTCTCTGAAGGACATTGTTAAAAAGAAGAAAGAGATAAGAAGCAAACTGGGATAAAATATTTACAAGACACAAATCTTTGTCCAGAATGTACCACAATACAATAATAGAGGGGAATGGCAAAAAATGGGCAAAATATTTGAATAATATTTCACAAAAAAGATATATGGATGGCAAAAGTACATGAAAAATCTGCATCATTAGTCATTAGGGAAAACACTTCAAGCCTCAGAATATCATTGCATACCTACTAGAATAATTTTTAAAAAACACAAAACTCTGACAATCCCAAACATGCACTTACTATATGATCCAGCAACCTCAGATGAATAACTATATTCATATAAAAATCTATATGCAAATGTTTATAGCCACTGTAGTTATAATTGCCAAAACCTTAAGACAATCCAAATGTTACTCAATAGGTCAATGGATAAACAAACTGTGGTATATCCATACAATGGAAAACTACTCAATGGTAAATGGAATTATTTGTACATGCAACAATATGGATAACCCTCAAATGGGTTTCTCTAGTTGGAAGAAATAAGATTAAAAAAATGGTACATATTACATGATTCCATTTACATGACATTCTAGAAAAGGCAAGACTTAGGAGCAGAAAACAAATACGTGGTTGTCAGATCTTGGGTTTGGGCAGAAATTGACCACAATGGGGCATGGGAGAATTTTCCAGGGTATTGGAACTGTTCAACATCTTTGTTATGGCGGTGAGCACATCACTGTATGCATTTTTCAAAATAGAACTGTATAATAAAAAGGGAAAAGTTCATTTATGTGAATAAACACTTCAATACTTCAATAAACCAGGATATAAAATAAGACAGCATCATTTTGGATGCATAGGGTGTGTATGCATACACACACATATGTGTGTTTGTGTGGATAGTACACACACATACACATATAGGTATATATACATAAATATATGTTTTTCCCTAAAGGATAAACGTACAGAAAACTGAGTAAAGTGGTTGTTTCCAGTGAGGGAACCTCAGGGATTGGGAGATGGCAAAGTAGAAGAAAGATTTAATTTTCATAGTATATCTTTTTGGAATTTGCATATTTTACTACTATATACACGATATAAATTATTTAAAAATGAATAAAAACATTAGAGATACCCTGTTGGGTTCCCTGTTCCTTTTGGGGAGATTTTTCAGTCACTAAGAGTTTAATCATGGACTTTACGGTCCACCATGCGGGCTGCTGATGAGAGTCCTCTTGCTTTAGGTGGAAAATCTGACTCAAATCTTCTCTATTTACGTCTGGAATCCACACAATGTATTCTAAATGTCTAAACTATTCTAATCTCCATCATTTCTCCTGAGAAGCAACTTCCCTTTCCTCCTCATCCTTAGTTACTTGGGTTACATCTTCAGCAGTAACTGATGCTTCGTTCATATACCTGCCTCTCTTTATTCCTGCATATCATCTTCAATACTTCCAGTATAAGTTTCCTAAAACAAAAAATCACATCAATGACTGATGACAAGCATCTGCTGGTCTGTTTGGCTGGAAGAGAACACCTTTTAAGGTTTGACTCCAACCTGTCTCCCCATTTCATCTCTCTATTCATGCTCAAAGCAAAAGAGAGTATTCCACTGTTTCCCAAACATGCATCTATGTTTTATATGTTGTATATACTATGTCTCTACATTTGTGATGGGATTTCTTTTATCATGATTCCTATCACACTTGAAGACTTGGCTTACTATCACCTCCTCTGTGAAATCTCCTACAATCACCCCAAGCATAATTACTGTTTGGTTCCCTCTGCTCCTGCAGTAATGGATTTACGGCAACACTGAGTCATTTATCATAATATATTCTAATTTTTCTGGTTTAGGGTCTGACATTGAACTTTTTGAGTACAAAGCCCAATGCTTATACATATCTTTATGCCTGCCAGAGTATCAGCACACCATGTATTTCTTGAATGAAAATATGAATGAGATACAATGTCATATACATGGAAGTTAAGGAAAAAAATAGAAATATATTTTGAAACCACCAGCTGGCATCCCCAATCTCTTACCATCTTGGAATGTGTCATTAATTGCAATGACAGCCTGGAAGGGTTTGGTCAGTTCAGCCCCTTGTGCTGAGCTCAGAAAAACCACAAATGTCTCCAGTCCTTCAATTACCGGATACTGGGTATCATCCAAGATAGTCAAGGTGCAGAACTGGAGGAGAAATCAAAGTAGACTTTACAACAGGCTCAACACTCGACTCTCTGCCTTTGAGACACTAGGGCAGAGGTGGCAACTCATCTTTTTCTGGTGGTCTTAAAGCAAGGTTTGTTTCTGTTTTTAAACCCACAGAATGATGATCTCTTTATCACATTCTTTGGAATTTGTTTCTAGATACTTACATCAAACAGGTGCAATTTCTATCCTAAATCTACACTGTAGGATATTTGATGCTCAACAGGCCACTTTGAGAGGTTTTAGAAGATCCCCTCATAATTTGTTCTCTTGTTTGTATGCTTATGAAAGTGAAGGTCATAACATTGCAAGGGGAACTGAGGGTCCTCCAGAGGGCTTGGAAAGTAGACTCCAGACCACACCAACAGCGTCATCCAGACTTATGAGTTTGTGGAGTCTTCAGTGATGCAGACTCACCTGCTCAGTGACACCTGGCCCAAATTCCACCTTCCTAGAGCTGGGGACGTAGTCAACTCCCGGAGTGGCAGAAGCTGGGTCGGAGGGCCGTGTTGCACACCAGACAGATGTGAGAGTAGAAAGGTCAGTACCGTGGCGGATAACTGGAATCTTTACGGTGCCTGATTAACAGAGATTTTAATGGTCAACCTTCAGCCAAAAAAAAATCAGTGGAGTTTCTAGAACACTGTTCTCTTTCACTGCAACAGTGACAGCTTTATCCAACTCAGCTTATCTAAATCAACTTTGGTGGTGGTCCTATGCCCCCCTTGGAGGAGGGCTGAGAGGTGACATTGCCCACTTTTCCCCTGACATCATGATCAAGGGGAGTTCTAGAGGAGGACCACATGGAGGTGGTGCTGGAGAGACAGCTCTCTGGGGAGTGTTCTTAACAATGTACTGGAGAGAAGTGCCCATTGTAAACCATCTCAAGGCTATTTAGGGAGAAGAAACTCAGAGACTGGGTCCTCAGCTAGAAAATAGTCAACAACCAGCAGGGGGGGACCTTATGGGGCCCGGAGCTGGATGTTCCTAATTGAATGTTTTAACTGGGTTGATTTTCCTATTTTTTCCAAGTGGTGCACACATCATTACTCAAACCATATGTGCTTATTGCTTATTTCAGGAATGAAGCTCATCTTCTGGCCCACTGTGACATCATATTTTGTAGTAACTTAAAGATGTTTGGTTACTTTCACAACCAAGGTCAGAGAAAGGCTGACATGAAAACCCTATCAATTGCCATGTTTTTATCGTCAATATTCTGTGAGGTGACATGTAGTCATGGCATGTGAGAAGCATCAGCCAGGGCAATCTCAAACTCTTCTTCCTCTTCATACTCGCTGTCATCAATAAGCATATACGGAAGGGAGATAGTGCAGTTAAAAGAACAAACGTTCTACTCCAGCTCTGCCACTGTATTAGCTGTTTAATCCTTGGTCATTTATGTAACCTCTCTGGGCCTCCATTTGCTCTTCTATCTTCCACAGAAGATCTAGTGAGAATGCATGAAATACCCATGGCATGCTGCCTGACATTCAGTCCATGCTCAAAAATAGTAGTTTCTAATACTCCTCAGAATCCCTTCAAAGAGGTGAATGGCCTTAATGTGGCTCAGATCAACTGATACTCAGCATATCCACCATCCCCTCTGTCAGTAGCATGCAGGGGACTTCAAGACCACAGGGAACCCATAAGAAGGAAGGAGCCTGGGCTCTGAAACACCACGTGGGAGAAATTTGCCCACCCACTGCTTTGGGCAGGTGCATAAGTGCAAAAGTTCCTTTGTGTGAAACTGAAACTTTGAAGTTAGTTTGGGTGAGGGAACCTCAGAGAGGCTCTCCATTACCTGCATCCTCGCTGACAGTGAAAGCTGTGTTGCCCAGGGAGACCGTGGAGGCATCATTGGGACCACTAATGAGCACCCTGGCTGTTGCCACCCTTCCGATGCGGGCATTGTGAGAAGCATCAGCCAGGGCAATCTCAAACTCCTCTTCCTCTTCATACTCGCTGTCATCAATAAGCATGACGTCACAGGTGGACATGGTGACACCAGGCCCGAATATCACCCGACTCTCAGCAGACATCCCTCTAGACTTAAAATCAGAGCCTGATTCTAGAGCATAGAGACTACTTCCCATAGCAGACTTAGGGACCGTGTAGCAAATTGCAGATACGATGCTGCTTGAATCACCTGCAAGTCAAATGGCAAGAAAACCAACACAATTGAAAAAGCACTTCCCGAATTTTAGAATCTCTGGTCCATTAATGAGCTTGGCTCCCTCTGACACATTCAGACTCTATCAGGAAACCTTCCAGAGTTACAGTTTCTCTTAAGCCTGTAGTATAAACTGCTTGAGGATTTAATATACCCCAGATACTTGCCCAAATAACTCAAAATGGATTTCCTATTCTGTGAATTTTGTGCTCTGTTAATTCACAAGTCTGATTGCCCACCATCTAAGACCACAGCGGGTGAAAAGATAAGAGACATATTTGGTACTTTAAGTAGCAAAGTAATTGTGTCCTGAAGGTAGTGCTGTGAGCACAGTTCACTGCCTTTCTGAATAAACTTCTGCACTTTAATTCCCTCAGAGAAAGAAGCTTGTTTTAAAAAAAAGAAAGACAAAGCCAAATAAAACTTGCCTCGCAATGGCTTTACTTATTAGTGCTGCATTATCCCTTGGTGATAGCCTGTTCTGGGCCTGACTTGGTGGCCTAGAGCAATCAATGGGGCTTGCCGGTTTTCTAAGTGGTATTAGCAAGGTTTAGTGCCATCTACAGTATTTGTGACACTAATACCCAGTCAGCAGATTCAATAATGAAATCTGACATCATCATTTACAGTCATGGGGATTCCATTCCATTTGTGATTTAAAGTCTCAATCACAAATCCATACATCTTTGTTTTGATTTTTTTGACCTCGAGAATTGTCTTTTGCTTCTCACACATAGTTTATTTCTCATCTGAGCTCTACATATGATACTCATGTAGGGAAATTTCTTAAGCACATTTTCTGTCTTGTAAGAACTAAGGTTCTTAACTTCCTTCCTTAACCAAGGTTACTAAATATTTTACAGATTGGATGACTGATTAAGAATCCTGTGTTCATAAATAATTTGCAAGGTTAAATATAACCAATCTTCTAGTCTGATTTAAGAATAAATGGAGCTCTAAGTACTTGAATTAAGAAGAGAGGCCTTCTGATAGAACTCAGTAAGGGTGAAATCATTATAAGTGCTGTCTGGGGATGCAGTGGGTCAATACATGTAAAATACACACACATGAGTTAATATGACACACAAGCACTTGGCACATAAGAGGCACTCAGGGATTGCTAGCCATTATTGTAGCTCCTCGTCACCTTTGGCACAACAGACCTTTTCTTTCAATAGGTGCAAATAAAAACCCAGCACTTTCGTTGACCCGGTAGGTCTTCTTATCAAACTCCAACGTGGGTTCGTCCTCGGTGTCACTGATGGTGACCTTCGCCTGGGTGAACTCCCCTAAGAGGGCATATGCCGGCAGGCTGAGCTCCACAGCGAAACTCTCAACACCCTCGAACACGTCATCGTCATTGATGACGATGGTGCAGGACTTGGTATCTTCTCGCTCATCAAACTGTACCTGCCACAAAGGAAACAACAGGAGCCTAACCTCAGCATCCCTTGCTGTGGTCCCCAGGAGTATCCTGAGCAAAGAGTTCTCAAGTCCAGTGGGTCGAGAACTGACTTGAACAGCAGGATCTCTAACCCCTCTCCTTACAGCATACCTGGGGCACTCAGCCACCTGGTCCCATTCTTCTCCTGGACCTTTGGGCTGATTAATTGTAGGAGGCCTGAAGGGCAGAGCTGCCTCCTACCATTTGGTGACTGAAGAAACCCAGTTAATAATTACTCATATCCTGTTTTCTTAACTCTCTTGGGATAGCAATAGCCATCATTTGATTACTTAGTTCTCCTCTTCTTTTGAGGCAAGTTTAACAATAAAAACCTCTGACCTTGGAGTATGAGGTTCTAGGCTCAGCTTCTGATTCTGTTATTTCCAAGCTGGGTAAAGTTATAAGACTTTATGAACATCAGATTCTTCATCAGCTAAATAACAATAATAATTTTCCCATTTTACATATTTATTAGAGGATCAAGAATAATTTAAAGCACCGAATAAATATATTATCATTACTGTGACCATATTACTCAGATAATTAAATTTGACATAGAATCTCATTGCACTAATAATAGAAGTTAATTCATAGAAAGTTATTTAAACGAGCCCAACTAATTTCAACTTTAAATTTAACTAAATTCTTTGCCATTAAAATGGGCTAAAACTATAACATGAATAAATTTAGCCTGATATGAAATGGAGAAATTATTTTATATGCATACAATTGTAAACTTATGGGAATTTTTCTGGTTTTACCTTGTTGAAAAAGAAAAAGAGAGAGGAAGAAGGAAAGAAGGAAAGAAAGAAGGGAGGGAGGGAGGAAGGGGAAGGAAAGAGAAGGGAAAGGAAAGGAGGGAAGATAAATCCTTCAAATGAAACCTGACATATGAACTTGCCAAGAACTAAAAAGGCAGGAGCTATACTTTGTGCAAACTACAAGTTTAAAAAATAGTTAAATATTCATAAACATCTAGGGCCATGAATATCTGAAAAACAGAATTTTAGTCAAACAGAGAATTATTAGCATCTATCTACTTGATTAATCAAATTAAGTTTTTTCTAAGCTCCATATTTCAAATCACCCCCAAGAAAATGAAAATGAAACACTCAATAGATCTCTATTTAAGATCTAGAAACCATTCACAGTCCTTTGTCTTTTCTTGGGGGGAAAATAAAAACTACGAGAACATGCTGTCTTAGCCTTTTTCTAAAAGATCCTTTAGCTTATCTGTTCTTTTCTAATTCTTCATTTAAATTGAACATAAGAGGGCTCAGCTCAGTCCAGCTGATTTCTGAGCTCAATTAAAGGTTCCAGTCCACTTTCTCTTACAGAGATTTGTGTCACCATAGAATACTGAAATTGCTTTCAAAATACATTGAGTAAGTATTAAATGCCAAGCATAAAGGAGGACAAATACAGGGCCCTTTGCCCTAAAGGAATGGACTATTTTCCTTTCTCCTCCTCCTCCTCCTCCTCTTCTTCTTCTTCCTCTCTCTCTCTCTCTCTCTCTCTCTCTCTCTCTCTCTCTCTCTTTCCCAAGGCTTCGCTCATGCTAAGCACACACTGTATCCTGAGTTACATCCCCAGTCTCCTCACAACTCCTTCTTCTCGCTCATTGTCACCTTGGTGCTAAGGACCATAGGCACATAGATGACTTGCAAATTTCTCTCTCTACCTTAGACTCCTTCCCTCAGTCCCTGCCCTTCTATTCATCCATCTACCTGCTGTTTCTAAGGCAACTCATACTTAACATGTCCAAGGCAAAGTCACAGCACCACACCTGTCAAATTGGCTCCTCTTCTATGTAAGAGGCATCACTATCCATCTCTCCCTTCTGCCCCACTATCTAATCCACTGCTAAATCCTATCAATTCTTACTTATCTTTCCAATCCATTCACTTCTCTCCAACTATCTAACTGAAGCCCAAGCTCCCATCATCTTGGACCTTGATGGATCAGGTAAATTCAGGGATCAGGTCTGCAGCCCACCTACCTGGCCAGCATACTCCACGTAGTCCTGCTGTCCAGGCTGGGAGCTGACCCTGGAGCTGGAGCTGGCTGTGCCTTGCTCAGTGCGGCACAGGACGATGGCATACTGGTTCAGGTTCCCCGTCCTCTGCACAGTGACGCTGACAGACCCTGCCTTCTCACTGACATTGTAGCTAGGAACACACAAAAAGGCAGTCACTGAAAATCAGCCCCGTTTCTGTGAAGAAACCACTTGTTCAATGCCTGGCTCATCTGGTTATTGGTGTTAGGCAAAGAGGCAGTTTTGTGCCTTCAAGAAGCCCCATGGGAACTAAGGAACCTTTGTTTACTTGGAACACACCCACACAAATGGACCAGGACACTAAGGATGTAGACCTTTGCCCATTTTGAAAAAGAGCTGAGTCAGATATTTACAAAATGGACAATACATAGGAGCCATGAACTTCAGACTTCAGGACATGGAAAAATTACAATCTTTCCCTCCTGGGGGAGAGTAATCAGAATAGGCCAGTGGGTTTTTAGGGAAGGTGTGCAGAAGGCTAGTAAAGACTTAGCCAAGGTGGAAACTGACTGAACTAGATCAGGGAAATGTATAAGGAAGCCAGGACAATACTAGAAGTGAGAGCATGAGACCCGAGCCTCAGGTGACAAAGGCATTGAGACAAATGAAGTTTTATGTCAATGAGGAGGAGATGGGATGAATTTAGTATACTGCTAGGGATCTGAATTGCTTTTCCAAGTTGGAGGCTAATGAAGGTCATTTGCCATTAACTCATAAGAGTCTAGATTTGTAAAGGCCACAGGAGAGTAGGGAGTGAGCTGGCCATTGTTTTAAATCACCCAGGATAGCCACTGGATCTTGGTTTGAGTCTTGCTGCTGTGAGGGTTTTAGGCAAAATGCCTCTGCCATTGTCAACTCCAAGACCCTCTCTATTACTCAGTCCATCAAACCTTAGAGGGTTAGACAAAAAGGGATGAGTCCGACTGAATTTATGTAACTTTGAAGGAGACGCAACCAAAAGGCAAATAATAGCAAAACACTATATTTTAAAGTTGATTCTCACTGTTTCGTAATTCTCCAAGTGTGTCTAAGAGTAGAAGAGCCTTTGTCTGGGACCAGGAAAGCAAGTTTATACCTGAGTTCCAATTTGAACATGACTTGTCACGAAATTGACTTCTTAGGGTAGTGAGTTTCTGTATATAAGTTTAAAGAATTATTTGGCCCAGAAAAAATAATAACCCTAGTTATAATTTAACCTATGTGCATCTTCCACCTTCACCTATCAGTGTCTCTCTGTTTGCCTCTCCAGAGGCAGATGAGGAAAACACCTTCAAGAGCGGACCACATTACATCGTGACTTTGATATACAGTTCTGTAGAAATAAAAGGAGCTAGGGGAGAATACAAGTATGAGGAGAACAGAGAGAATACAGACAGAAGGCGAGGATCTTGTTGTTGTTGGCCAGGATTATTCTCCAAACTTGATTGTCTTTTTAAAAATTTACTATCAGTTCTACTGGATTGTTTTTAAAAACTTGAAGACAGAAGTGAAAAATACTTGTAAAGGAGGCAGGAAAGCACAATGGTTTGAGCTTAAATCCTAGTTACTTTGTGAGCAAATTACTTAACCTTTTTCTGTTTTTATTGTTTTGCTGCTGTGGGGATAAGAAGAGGTTTAATCTCAAAATTGCAAGTAAATAAGGTGATGTGTGTCAAGTACCAATTACAGTGCCTGGTATGTACAGTATTTAATAAATATTATTATTATCACTGCCATCATCACCATTGTTACCACCACCACTACCATTCTTCACAGGTAACCAGAACTGTGCCCCCGCCCCAAGTCACCCTGATTTCTTCTAATTTCCTCATTTGTTTCTTAACAAGCATAGTAACTTCTACCTGGTGTATTTAAAGCTGATGAGGGACCACTGGATATGGAAGACATTATCATTGACCACATTGGGCTTACTGTCTTTCACCAAAAACTGAAAACTGTCCATCAGCGCGTGGATTTTCTCCTCATGCAACACATAACGAATCAACCCCAAGTTCACATCCTCTGTGAGAAAAAAGACTCAATATGAATGCACTGGGAATTAACATGGAGACACAGAGACAGCCTCATATATCCCCAAACCAACACATCTAGGTTCTTCTTCTCATGGGTCATGGACAGACCTTATTTTTCCAAGGACAAAAGATGAAATAGTCTTAATTTAACATAATTTTTCCCTCAGATTTTAAATAAAGTTTAAATAAAAACAAAAGCCTTGTCTTTATGTACAGAAAGTACTCTCATGCTGTTGGAAAGCAAGAATCTTAGGGTCTTGACTGAAAATACTTCATAAATAACTGTAGAATGTTGAAGGGCAAATTCAAGAGTTGGCAGAGAAGTCTTTGGCTGTGTGTAGCCTCACACTCAGTCCTAATTCTTTCAAGAAGGTTCTTTGGAAGGTACCTGATAATGAGAAAAACTGGAAGTGGATTAAAACAACCCACACACAATGTACAAGTAAAAATGTGCTAGGAGAGCTGGGCACAGTGGCTCACGCCTGTAATCCTAGAGGCTTGGGGGCTGAGGCAGGAGGATCTCAAGTTCAAAGTCAGCCTCAGCAAAAGCAGAGCAACTCAGTGAGATCTTATCTCTAAATAAAATACAAAATAGGGGGCTGGGGTTGTGGCTCAGTGGTAGAGCACTCGCCTAGTACTGGGTTCGATCCTTAGCACTACATAAAAATAAATAAATAAAATAAAGTCCTTGTGCCCTTCTACAACAAAAGAAAAATATTTTTAAAAAATTCAAAATAGGGCTGGAGTTATGGCTCAATGGTCGAGTGTCCCTGAATTCAATCCCTTGGTACCAAAAAAAAAAAAAAAAAAAAAAAAGAAAGAAAGAAAGTGCTAGGAGAGAATACATGATTGAGGACTAGGAGGTAAAAAGAAATATGGAGCATAATATTTAAGATGTAGTGTGGCAATGACTGTTCCCAATCAGTCCCATCCTCAAAAGAGGACTAGAAGAAAAAAAAAATGTAAAACAACCTGCTTTATGAAATCCAAACAGGAAACTGTTTCTGTTGAGCAACCTATACACATGGACTTTAATTTCTCAACTAAAAATTTGATTAAAAAAAATAACAATAGAAGCTAGTTGCGGTGGTGTGTGCCTCTAGTCCCAGTTATTCAGGAGGCCAAGGAGGGACAAACGCTTGAACACAGAGGTCTGAAACCAGCCTGGGCAACATAGTGAATCACCATCTCAAAACAAAAAATAAAAACAAAACAAGCAAAAGCAACCACTATAGTTCTTAGAGAATAAAAATTAAGTCACACAGGACCATAGATCTCTCATAAACTCTGGTTATTGTTTGTTTTTAAAATAAACCAACAGTGACACCATATCCTTTCCAGGAAACTTGGCCAAAACCTAAAGGGAGGACTTAGTAAAGATGATTGACTGTTTGCCATAGTTTAAGAGGGGGGGAAAAGGAGCAGTAAAGTTGACAAGGTGGATGCTAGACACTGAAAGATCTACTTGTTTGCAAACAGGTTTCTTGGGCATTAGTAGCTGCAAGTGACTATGAGAAAGAACAGGGGGATACAGAGAGTGGCATCTGAAGATTTCCCATTTCTCAGTTCCCGGGGTCCCCACCCTGGGTGAAGGTGGAAGCAGCCCTGCCCGGCTGCAGCTTGTTCTCCACGTGGCCGTGCTTGGGGCCCGTTGTTATCTCATAGACAAGCTGGGAGTCCTCCGTGTCTGGGTCCATGGTCAGCAGTTCTTTCTTAGTGATCAGGTTGGTTGCCTGGAATAGAAACCAATTAAATTTAATTCCTGAAGTGGGAATTAAAGCAGGAACGAGACCCTCTGACTCAGATTTAATTCCGTTCAACAGTGATTTACTGAGCGCATTTACCACCTGGAAAATTCTGTCAGGACAGAGGATGCTATGAGGATAGAATCTCTCCCAGCCTCTGTCCTCGAGGTATTCACTTTATTGGGAAAGAGAGGCTCAGGAGCAAGGTCAATATGGCAAGAGCTATAATGGAGATATAAAAAGAAGGCTAGAGACTTTTTGGGAGAGGGAGAGATTAATTCCACTGAAAGTGAGCAGAGAGGGATTTGAGGCAGGGAGATTTGAGTTTGGCTTTGAAAAGAAGTTGGAACTTTAATAAAAGAACCACACAAAGCAGAGAAGATGGCTATTTTAAATCTTACAGGAACCAAATGCATTGTTTGAAATTGAATAGGATAAATGCACCAGACCCTCCCCACCGACCCCCCGAAACATTACCCAATATACTGGCTAAACTTTACTCATTTATTCAACAAATATTTAGTGAGAGCAAATATCTGAGGAAAGAAAGAGGGTAACCAACAGCATTAAATGTCAGTAGGTTCAGTAAGATAAGGGCAGATAATGGGCTTTTGAATTTAGCAAAATAGAGGTCACTGGTGTAGGGTACAAGTGGATGGTGGAAACCAAACTGGTGAATGAGAGGAACAGAATCATTGTGAATATTGAGGGGGAAGAGTCAGATAGGGCATAAGAGGAATCTGCACTAATGCTGTTCATTTTTAGAAACTGAACCAGTTTAGTAGTAAGCTCCTGAGCAACAGTTACACCCAGGACAACTAATCAGCTCCATGGAGAGGAAAAACCAGCCGAAGCCTCGAGGGAATACCACCCACCCAAGTAAGAAATCAGTTCTGAACTAAGATGAAGAAACGCATATGTGTTTGGGTGCAGATGTGGATTTAGTGTGTAACATGTTACCAGGGGCAGATTGTGGCATATACCTTAAAATGACCAAGTTGAGAGAAAGAAATTTATAAAATAGAATTCCTCTGTTACAAAAAAACACCAACTTCTTTCTCATTTTTGGCAGGTATTAAGTTTTCCAAAGTCCACTCTCCCTCTCTGCAGTTAAGAAAGTTAGAACTGAGCACCCGCCTGCTAGGCTATGAAACGCGCTGGGCCTTGTGGCCAATTTCTTGACACTAGAAAATGAGCACAAGTGACATGTCCAATTTCTGTATCTCACTTGCAGAATGATACAGAAAAGGATACCTAAAGGATGACGCTTAAAATGAAGTGCCTCGTCCTCGACTTCTCCCTCTTTTTCTTTTCCTCACACTGGAATGTGGATGACTTTGAGAAAAAATGTGGCTATGGAGTCAACAGCGACCCCCCAGTAATGGCAGAATAATAAGATGGAAGGAGTCCACATCACTAACTGGTCAGGCAGAACTCTAGACTGAACTCATATTTCCACCCTAAAATATATGTGAAAACAAGCAAAAGCTTCCACCTTGTTGACCTAGCACATTTCGGGGTACTTTTGTATTAAACTGTACATAACCCTTTTTTAAATATTCTGTCCACCATATATATATTAATTTGTATTAACATATTTTACTTATACAGAATAACGAAGTTCATCATGACATAGTTACCCAGGCACATAACATACTTCAATCATACCCATCCCCCATTACCCTCCATTCCATCCCTTCCCACCTCCTCCTGATCCCCTCCTCCTCTCTAATAGTGTCCCTGTTACTTTCATGTCATCTTTTCTCCCTAGATTCTACATTTGAAGTAAAACCTGTGATACTTGTCTTTCTGAGCAAGACTTTTTTTGCTTAACATCATATCTCCAGTTCCATCCATTTTTCTGCAAATAATATGATTTTATTCTTCTTTATAGCTGAATAATACTCCACTCTTAAACCACATTCAATCTCAACCAATCCTGCACCATCTTAGCTCATAAAGAATCCTTAACCAAGTACATGGAGCTTGCCAATCTTAGGAAAATCAGCTCGTTAAGGGAGTAAAAATCATGAGTTGAACTGGAGTAGATGGGACAGGCCTTACCTTGCCATCCATATACTCCAGCCACTGGAGTCCCAGGTTGGTGACTATCCTAGGGGTGCCATCATCCACTGGGAGGATGTCCACTCGGAACTGCTGAGGTGCTGCTGTCATGATCTGCAGGGGCAGAAAGGAAACTCAACATCGACAGATGTTCATGGTGCTGGGGGTGGACGAGGGCCTCCTACACACTAGGCATGCACTCCAGCTCTGGGCCATACCCCAGCCCCTGCACCATCGCCATGTTTATTTGAAATCAACATTGTCCCAAGATAAAATAATACAGAGTATTTTCCTTCCAATGACCTTCTTAACACTTTCATCAGGCCTGACAAAAATGATCTTTAAAATGTTAATGTTGACATCCAGGTGCGATTGATTGTCAGACATAAAAAGAGGATTCCATGGGAAAACATTTTCTTTTTTTCCCTTTTCCTCTTCTAGGATTTTGTTCTTGTTCTTGTTTGCTTGTTTGTTTTGAAGGAAAGTAATTCTCGGGGTAAGGGACAGGGAAAAAAAATCAAGAATAAAAGCACTTATGGAAAGAGTAAACAGAAGTTTAGTTTACAGGTGCGTGCGCGTGTGCGCACACACACACACACACACACACACACACACAGGGCACCTTGCTGTCCCTGAGTGGCCACCTCGAACCTGAACAGCAGGATGCTGGCTTTTCAATTTCCTATAACAATTATTTCCTAAATAATTTTCCTTTTGAAAATGACCCTTGCAAGACCTGCTGTAGTCTTTTCTGTTTATAAGAGGGGCAGCCCTCTTACTGAGACATCTGAAATCTTTATTCTCTTTTGAAAGTCAAACTAACTGGGGAGCAGGGACACTGGGAAAGAAGAAACACAGTGACAGCTGCCAGGCGGAGCTGCAGTGCAGGGAAATCCCAAGAGCCACCCACTGCACCGGTCAGCTGAGAATGACCTTCTGTTTGTCTGTGAAGGACACAGCAAAATCTTTCAGAAAAACAATGATCATCAGCAAGGGAGAGAAACTCTGCAGGACTGAGTGTAGATCCTCCCACTATCCTGGATGTCCAGTAGGGAACAAGCAAGTTGCTCATTAAAACCGCTGAGTCAGATATAAAGGATTGGGGAAGAGGGACACCCCCAGCCCAGAAGGGCATTTATGGTACTGAAGGAGACCTGTTAAGAAATGAAGGAATGAGGAAATGGCAGGGAAGGTAGAGAAGGGAATCTTGAAGTTTCTTTTGGATACCTATGGGTCGGGAAGGATTCATTCTTTCAGGATGGAGAATTTGGCAATTACATAATTGAAAGAGAAAAAAACCTCTTACTGGTTACATAAGCTGGTCCTGAAATGATGGTGACAATGACGATTATGGCCACGGATTATCTGATGGTTCCCGTGTGCCAGGCATGGAACTAAGTGCTTTATGTACACCAGGAGGGTAGGTATCACTCCCACTTTACAGATAGGGAAGCTGAGACTTAGAAAGGTTTAATGATTTACAGACTCATACAGCTTGTAAATGACAGAGCAGAACTGAAGTCAGTATCTTAAGAGCATGATTAAAAGTCATGCTCTTAACTGCTGTTATTTTTCAGACAGAGAATCTCTGGTTGGATTGAGGGTCTTAGTCCAAAAACAGAGACAGAATCTAGAACCACAAGATATTATTGAAAAACCAGATGAAAGGAAAACTCAAGGAGTAAAGAGTGGGCAAAAAAGGAGAAATAACAGCATTAACAGCAATTATCATCTTTTATTAAATGTGCACTTTATGAGGATTACCTCCTTTGATCCTCAAACTATTTGAAGCTGGCAATTATTACTGTGCCTGTTTTACAGATGAAAAACCAAGGCTTGGAGAAAGAAGTTAAGTAATTTGCCCAAGGCCAGTATATTTCTGAGCTCACAGTCACAACTGCACGTTATGCCAGATAGAAAAATCCACGTGCTGCCCCATCTCAGGCATGTGTTTCCAGGTCTCTCCCTCTTTACCTTTACCCCTCACCTCTTTTCCTCCTTCCTCAATGATAAAGAAGGGGTTCTTCCCATCAGAAACAGTAAAGGAGAAGCGGTCTTTGAGGGAGTTGCTGCCATCATGGCTGTAGCTGATCCGGTTCTGGTAGATGTCTTCCATGGTGAACGTGGAGCTGAGGTGGAAATGCTGCCCCCTGGTGGTCCTCTCGATGGTGCCGTGGCGTGGTGGCTGCACAATGGTGAAGGTGACAGAGTCAGCCTGCCCAGGATGGAAGGGAAATTGACAAGAGAAAGCTGATGAGTGATTGGTGGCCAACAGGTGACCAAAGGTAATAGAACCTAAAGACGTTTATCAAATAGGGTTGCATTTTATAATAGATACCCAAAACAAAGTGAAAGAGAGAAACCATCTGTTTTACCCAATTGGTCTTAAATTCTGGTGCCTTCAGTTATAAAGCTAAAATATTTAATTTCTTCTCTTCAGGTCATGGGGGGAAGCCTAAATTTTTAACTGCTACCAGGATGACAGGAAACAGACCTTTTAAACCATCCAGTTGCTTCCCACCTATTTTCCTCGTTTTTTCCCAAACTTTTATCTATAGAATCCCATATGCATCATAACAGAAGTGAATCTCTCATCTCTAATTGCTGATTCTAAAGGGACCTATTGAAGGAAAAAGAGATGCCTAAAACCTTGCTCAGGAGTTTTTAGCAACTTAGAGTAAAATGCAGAGGCTTGACCTGAGCCAACAAGGCCCTCTGTGACCTGGTTCAGACTCCCTCCCTGGCCTTAGTCTTGCCTCCTGCCTGTTCCTGGGTTTCAGCCTCTTGGTCTCTTGTAACCTTTGCTGCAATTCTCAGGATATAAGGGCATTTGACTGCAGCACTTTTGCATTTTGGGCTCGTCTACCTGGAGAGTGAATTTCCCCAGGTAACTGCATAGCTTGCTCTTTCTCTTAATGATATCCCTGCTCAAATATGACCTCCTCGGAGAGGCCTTCCCTGACCACTCTAATAGCACAGCCATTAATCTCTATCTCCTTTACCTCACCTTTTATGTTTTTCTTCATAACACTTATCATATCTGACAGGATCTATTCTTTTTTTACTATCTTTCCCCTCAACCAAAGGTTGCAAACTCCTGAAGCCTAGAACTTTATCTGTTTTGCTCACAGCTCTGCTGTTACCATCTAGAGCAGATCCTAGAGCCAAGACATAATAGATATTTGATCAAGAATGAATAAATGAATGAATGAGTGCACAGAGAAGGATACACATGATTCTGTATTATAGTCTTACTGTATTATAGTAAGTGTAATGTGTGCTTTCAAACAAACTGAATTGTGTCCGAAGGTTATAATTATAAATATATTATAAATTATATTATAAGTTATAATTATAAATAAAGGTTATAATTATTAAAATATTATAAATTATAAATATATATTATAAATATAAACTGGAAGCATCATGAGAACAAAGGCTTAGTCTCCATATGCCCTGTTGGGTGTATGAAGCCTAGTCTTTGAGGATGTTCAGATTGTGATACTCACTGCCATCAGAAAGGTCTGGATCAAGGGGCTGACATGGAGGCAAAGGTGCACAGGTGCAGAAAGTCCCTGTTCATTTTAATAGGGAACAATAAAAATACCAGGTAAAATGCCATCCACCTGATTTTCTATGAATCATAATAAAAAGCCAGCATGTTAAGAGGATTGCTACATGTAATCAGGGGAGAGGATGAATGTACTTAGGATTTCAGGGAGGGTTTAAAAATGGTTTGATCCTAAATGTATGAGTTCCCCTTTTCCAGAAGGCATGGCGTCCTCAGGGCCACGTTCCTGAGGTGCTTTCACCTCACCACTGAGCACCACCCTCAAGATGCAACAGCTACAGACCAAAGGTGGCCACCAGATCAGCCTCACTCAGCCAGAGCCTAGGGGAGCACTCTTACCTCTGTGTCTGCATCCACCGCCTTGAGCTCAAACTCCGTGATGGTCTTCCTCACGCCCTCTTGCACCCGCATCCCCCTGTTCTGTACCACAGGCAGCGAATCGTCCACAGGGTGAATAGTGATATGGAAAGTCTGAGACACCTAGGATGGCAGAAAAGTGCAGGTGGGATACCTGTCTCCAGCACTACCCCATAAGAAGGCAGGTGCTCCCTGAGTTCCCTTTCACACAATTCCTGGCATGCCTGACCAGCCAGGCTCCCACAAGTGAGTACTCTTGGAAAGAGGCCAGGGGGCTGTCCGAGGGTGCCTCTATTTGTTGGCTGAGAGCAGAGGAAATGGATGCCCTCATATTACTAGTCTCTGCCGACTCCATTCAAAGACAGCAAGGAATCAATACCCACTCAAGGATGGAATCCAGAGCCTGGCTTACCTCATTGGTTCCATCAGACAGCACAAAGCTGAAGGCATCAGAATGCTTCTCCGTCTCACTAGAATGGACATATTGAACGTTTCGTGAAGTCAGGTCGGCCTGAGTAAAGGAACTAATCTGGATACCTGGTGAAAGGAGAAGAGAGAAACAGAAAGAATGTCAAAATGCTTCTAAGGCTAAGGAAAGGTCAGGCTCTCACAGGGAGAGAATGAGAGAAGTCCTTTGTATTTTTCCCTTAGCATTTATGTTCTGCCCTTGAAGACCTTGCATGAAGTGGTTTGTGATTTTTTTTTCCCCTACAGCAGCATATGTTCTGTGGGAGACTTGTTAACTTTATTATCGCAGCTTCTGTGTGCCAAGCCAACAGCAGGTGTGCCGTAAATGTTACTCTCCTTTCTCCTGGGGTTTAAGTACGCAGGTAAAGTCTGTGAAAGGCAGAGCCATTGCCTTATTTTCCAAACGCCTCTATCTTCAGTTTTACAGTCCCCTATGACCCCACAGTCCTTTCTGGAAATCTGACCTAATTTTTAATATTGTGCGAGGGGTTAGCTTTTGAACACTGCAGCTATAAGGCTTGGCTACACTTAGCCTTGCTTCTGTGATTGGTGAGCCATTCCTGGTCTCCATAATTTCACTAGATATCTTTCAAGGTCCCTTTCAACTCCCAGGACTATGATCCTAGCTTCTCATCGACAATTTTAGCCAGTCAGGCAGTAACAAAACTTTCTGCATGACTCTGGGCCTTGAATAATCATTCTATATCAAAGTGAAAATAGTCTAGAAAAATAGTATCCTTTATTAACATGATATAGAAAACATTATGCAATTTTTTTTGGTGGCATCATTTAAAAAAAAAAACTAAAACAATTTGAAATAATGAAAAGGTATTCCACTAACATACACCATCTGTTTTTGTACGCCTAACAACATTTAGTAAATGAGCATAGAATCCTTGTTTCCATCTTGGGGGACACGACACACACTCTGTACCAGTTCTGATAGAAACAAAACATGTATTTTTTAGTCCCTTAGCATAATTTCTCTCTTTCTGATCCTGGGTATTGGAAAATTAATCCATTTAATCAAGTCTTTAGTTTAGCCCTGAAATTCATTTGCTGCTCCCTGAGATTTATTATTTTTCATTATTAAACCTGGCAAAACCGATCTGGCTTTTCTATGAAAAAACAGAGACTCTATTTGACTCTTATAAAGTTAAGTGTGACAAGCAGTATCTCTGCTTCACCTTAAAAAAAAAAAAAAAAACTCAAACCATACAGCTTACATTTGCATCTCTCTTTATCATCTGAAATTTGTCACCCAATACAATAGCCTTCTGAATATTGGGGCATTAATTTTCTGATGAGGCATTTTATATTTCTGTGCTTGCTATATCAGTTCTTGACAGGCAAGAAATGCAGCCCACTGTCTTATAGCTTTGTTTTGTGACTCTGGACAGAAATCCATACCATTTTTTAAAAATTTAATAACTTCAGAGTGACTGTACTGAGAAATTTAAATCTCTTCCCTCTGCTGTGAAACCATCCTCACAGTTCATGAGAAAATATTTATCTGGATTCTCACAATCAACTGGTCACCTATTCACTGTTGCCTTTATGAGAGTCCAAGACCAATTACAATGCTAAGTTTTTGCTTTCCTCTTGGGAAGAAAGCTCTGCGATCAATTCTTTTATATTTATTTATTTTAAAAACATTTTTTTTATTGAAGTAAAATTGACTGCAGTAAATTACACACATTTAGAGTGCACAATTTCATAAGCTTTGGCATTTCTGTGAAACCACTACCTCAATCAAAAGAGTGAATGTATCCATTGCTCCCCAAGTTTCCAAGTGACACTTCATAATCCTTCCACCCTTCCATTCTCCATCCCCAGTCCCATCCAAAAGCACTCAATGAATTGTTTCTGTCATGATAGATTCATTTGCATTTTCTCAACATTTTAATAAATAGAATCATATAGTATGTACTATTTTGGATCTGCTTTCTCTCTCTTAGCATTATTATTTTGAGATCCAACAGGTATTAATAGTTTACTCTTTGCTATTGTTGAGTAGTATTCCACTGTGAGGATGTATCATAATTTGTTTATTCATTCACCTGTTGATGGGTATTTGGTTTTTTTATTTTTTATTTTTTCCAGCTTGGGGATATTGTATATAAAGCTGCTATGGTTATTTGTGTAGTGTACAGTCTATGTATGGACCCAAGGTTTTGCTCTTGGGTAAATCTCTAGAAATGGACTGGCTGGAATATATGCTTCATTTAATTTATTTAACTTAATTAAGTACATGCTTAATTTTTTAGGAAATTGGTAAGTTGTTCTTCCAAAGTGGTAGAGCCATTTTACATTTTCACTACTAGTTTGTGAGAGCCCTAGGCTTGGTCTTAGTGAGAATTTCCCAGTTCAAAGGCATTTTAGTGGGATTTTCCCAATTTAGTCAAGCACCCACCACAGACAGAACACTATTTCACACTTGCTTATATCTGTTGAATTTTATCTGTTAAAAACTCTGGGAGGCTGAGTTAGGCATATTACTCCCATTTTTATAGATTATAACAGTAAATATAATTAAAGAGTTATGTGCCCTACTCAAGGTCACATGGCTAATAAGAGAGCAACCCTAGGGTTGAAACACAGGCAGTCTAATGCCAAAGCCTATGTCTGCTGAGAGTGCTCTCTCTAAGAGCCATCCAGACAGGAGCTTCTTGGCTTTACCCTTTTTCTTTAGCTCTCTTTCAATATAGAAGTAATACATGCCTATTAAAGAAAACGTGAAAAACACAGAAAAGTAGGAAAGAAATACACCTATCACTGAAACATCACCATTATATATATGAATCATTCCTTCTAAAATACTTTATTGACTTCAGCCTCTTTCTTCTCTGAAATTCTGATTTGGACGGAGTTTAAAATTATTTAAATGATAACCATATTTACATGCCAGAGGGAAACATGCTGATGTCGCACGAAGGCTTCAAGGGGGCAAGGATTCTTCTTGCTTCTTCACTGATGTTCTCCTAGAGCAGTGCCTGCCACGTGTCAGGTGCTCAAACCATCTCTGGTGAATATATTTAGTACCTCTGCTATACTGTGTCTCTAGAAGGTTCTACTGAGCACAGATTTTCAATCCCTATACACTTTTATTTTTTAAATTTTAGCCTTTGCTAATTGGGTATTGGAAGATGTCAGCTACTCACTTGCCAGCAAGCTGGTGTTTTTTTTGAATAACGTATTTCCCTACTGGCTGTCACAGCAAGTAGTTGTTTGAAATACTTGAAGGCTTTTAATCCCATTGAAGGTGTTTTCGGTCACCAACCTGCTGGCTAAACTATATATCTGGCAGTATTACTGAGACCCACATTAACCCTGTCAGTTTTTCCAATTCCCCTGGAAGGCCTACATGTTAGAGAAGGCTCAGTCCAGGTCAGGGAAGTGGTGCGGGAATAAAGCATCTCTAGAGAAATTGCCTTCTTAACACGATGTCACGTGATGTCCCAGTCGCCTGCATTCAGCACAGCCGTGGGTGACTCTGCATTTGCTGCCTGTGTCGTGTCTTTGTTCATATTGTGGGAGACCCTCTTCTTTCCTGCTTCAGATTTTCTCTGAAGCCTCTTGTTATGGGTTGAATTGCAATTGCACCTTCTTCTTATCCCAAATTCATATGCTGGAGTCCTAACCCCCAGCACCTCAGATAAAATCAAGTCATGAGGGTGGTCCCTGATTCAATATGGATGGCACCATTAGAAAGGGAAATATGGATACAGATCCTTATGGGGAGCATACCACGTGAGCATGAAGATGTCCACCTACGTGACAAGGAGAGATACCTGGAACACACACTTCCTTCATAGCCCTCACAACCAACCAACCCCACCCACACCTTGACCTCCAACTTCTGGCCTCCAAAACTGTGCGAAAATAACTTTTGTGGTTTAAGCTGTGCAGTTTAGCACTTTTTTAAAAACAGCATCCCTAGCTACCCATGCACCTCTCCTCTCAGGGAAAGCCCAAACTAACAACAGGTGCATCCTATTTTGGTTGGTGTCACAACATCTAAAGAAGGTGGAAGAAGAGCACACCTTTGGTAAAGCATCACCTCTGAGAAGTCTTTCCTGACAACTCCCACCCTCTCCAAGGTGGGAGATTTCCATGGTCCTCTGTCATGTTGTTGTCACAGCTACTGAGACACATTTGCACATATTTGTTTACATGTCTCTTATCTTCCAAAACAGTTTGTTTTTTTTATTTTAGTAGCTACTCAATGAATGCTTGTTGAAGGGAGGAAGAGAGGGAATAAACTGTATTAATCAGCTTTTTGTCACTATGATTAAAATACTAGACATAAACAACATAAAGGAAGAAAGACTTGTTTTGGCTCAGGGTTTCAGAGTTTCAGCACATGGCCAGCACCAGCTATATTGCTTTGGTCCTGAAGTGAGGCAGTACATAATGGTGGAAGGGCACGGTGGAGGAAAGCTGCTCTGCTTATGGCAGCCAGGAAACAGAGAAACTGGGGACAGGGCAAGGGTGGAAGGAGAGGCTGAGGATAAGAAATGTCCTTTTAGGGCATGTTTCCGATGACCTACTTCCTCCAACCATGTCTCACCACCTAGTTTTCATCACTTCCCAGTAGTCCATTCAGCTATCGATGGGTTAATCCATTGACAAGTCAGAGTCTTTATGATCCAAGCACTTTCCAAAAGCTCCACCTCTGACCATTGCTGCATTGGGGCCTAAGCTTTTAACACATGAGGCTTTGGGGGGACTCTTCAGATCCAAACCATGAAAGAAGCCTCTTCTAATATGACAGAGTATCATGCATATAATTACATCTCAGCCTGGAATCAGAATCTCCTGGGGATGTGCTGTGGTTTGCATATAGTGTGAGTGTGTCCCCCAAATGTTTTGTGTGATGGAAACTTGGTCCCAATGTGGTGGTATTAACAAGTGGTGGAAACTTTGAGAGGTGGGACCAACTGGGAGGTCACTAGGTCATTGGAGGTACTATCTGGGTGAATGAGAGGGTACTGTACGAGAGAGTTCCTGTAAAAATAGCAAGACAGGCCAAACCATTCTGGTTTCCTGTCTCACCATATAATCTCTCCCCCTCACACAAGCTGTTAACATTTTGCTGTCCACCATGTTGTCATAGCTATGAGAAACCTCACCAGAAGCTGAGCAGATGGGGATGTCTGATCTTGGGCTTTGAGTTTTCAAAACTGTGAGTTAAATAAACCTCTTTTCTTTATAAAATAAAAGATAATTGTCTCAAATATTTTGTCACATCAGCAGAACACGGGACTAATCAAAGGTGTTTAAAAAAGACATTCATTACAACCCTCAGGAACTTTTATGTATGGGTCTGGGTGGAGCCTGAGTATCATTATTTTTAAACACATCCTCTGTGACTCTAATGTTCAGAAAAGGCAGAGAACCACTAATATAAGAGAAAAGTTGAAAGAACAATCTTTGGTTTGGTTTCTTTTGCTTTGGTTTCTCTCTTTCTTTTCTGCTCTACATGAGTCTCACAGCTAAAGCAAGTCATATAACACAGAGCCTTATTTTATCATATTTTATTCTTTAACATCTCTAAAACTATAACAGTATAGCCACCTCGGAGATAGCAGATAAAATGGTAGATGATAACAAGACCATGTATTGGAGCTTATTTGATCTGTGCAGTGATATCTGAAGCCACGTAAATTCTACCGTATTTTTAATGAGGGAAACTGAGTGGACATACTAATGAAAGAATTATTTATATCTAGTGAATAAAAATAATGCTTCACACCCCTAGTTAGCAATTTCACCATATATGAGGATATCAAGCACAGACCAACCTCCTCAAAAACATAAAACTAGCAAGGGGTGAGGAAGTGGAATGATCTAACCCTGCATGTACAATAGAAGAAGCTAAATCAACTGCAGCTCATACATCCCAGGAGGCAACCTGAAAAGCAGGACGGTCTGAATCACTGGGGTGGACGAGCCAAGCCTATGACACTGCCTTGAGACCCCCACTTTGACCTCTCTCTAACTGTGCATTCACCGATTAGAGCATTCTCTGTGGCCATGTGGCCTCTCGTGATGCTATCATTCCATTCTGAAATCTAGTTTAGGTGATATTATGGTTTCTGGGCAAAATGCCCACTTCTCTGAGGACTTTCAGAAGGGAATTTAAAAGGCCAGGAGTCACATTAATGAATTGAGGTAGGGAAAGGGAAGAGATGCACATTTGAAAGGTAATTCACTTTTTTTTTAGGAGCTTAATTTACCTCCTCCAAGAAGTAAAGATTTGGCAGCAAGTACAAGGCAGAAAGTGAAAACATTATGGGAAGCTCCCTCACACGCTCACTGTTAGAGAAAAACTTCCTCTATGAGGTTTCACGACAGCCAGAGGACCCAAGGACTTCGGACTCCAGGGCTCCTCCTTGGGTGCTCACTTTTATGGGAAAATCTTCTGGTGATTAGAAAACAAGTGACAAAAGGACTTTCCATTCATTGGGGGTAGAATCACTCATCTGAGTGATTTTAAGATTGAAGAGGAAGACTGTATCTTAAGGTGAACATATATCTCTCAGACTGGAGGAAAAATACACAGGTCTTCATTCAAAGTTCCCAGAAGGGCGGGAAATTTCATCTCTGAAACCTGATTCAGGTGTGAAACAGGCTGAGGAAGCTCAGCCTCATGAACAGCACTTTTCTTCTGTCAGCGTCTCAAGGAGAATCATGAAGACCTGTCTTTATGTCCTCTGTTGCCATATTCCTGTGGTTTAGGAGTCAAACTGTCTTCCCTGCTAAGATGCCTTCATCTGAGGCTCAGGTTTGGCTACCAGTGCCATGACAGAGGACAGGTTTCCTGGAGAGGAAACCATCTGGGACTACCTGACTTATGGATGCACTAAGGAGCCACCTGGCTACCCAGCAGCAGGCGATTTTTTTCCTTGATGCTTAAGTGCCTTTAGGAATTTTGACAGATCATATAGGACTTTTCTTGGTCTGGCCAAGAAACCATTATGTCACTTCAGCCTTGGAAGAGGGTTTGTTGAACTGGCAAGGGAATGCCAGCAGGAGGCAGTCCTCTTTGAAGTATTTCAGAGAGCAACTATTTAACTTTTCCTGAAGCACTTGGGGTGGGACTGAAATCAGTGAGGTATTGAGAGTTGTGGGGTCAACGTTTAATGCGACTGTGCTGATATCAACATTCTCTAGTGGGGATAAAATTAAAATTAAGACAAGGATTCAGATTTTGGATTATATGCCTCAGTCTACTGTTTTTCACTAATATCCCTATTAGCCATATAGGCAGAACAGTTATTTGGTTCAGGATGTAACCTATTCATTGCAGGACATTTAGAATCCCGTCGTCTCTGTCCTCTAAATGCTCCGTCAGCCACTGCTACCCCCACCGCCTCACCCATCTAAGTCACATCTATGATGCATGACAACTTGTATCACAGAGGTGATGACCACATGACCTATCCCTTGAGGACCAGGGCTGTGCTGGAGGTGGCTATATTCCAATAGTTTTTCTCTTCTTCCTAAAACATATGGCTTCTGACTTCAAGGTAAGCAATTGGCTGCCCAGTTAGAGGCTACATTTGTCAGCTACCTCTCAGCTTTGCACAGCTGTGGTCACACCAAAGTGATGTGTGTTCTTCCAGCAATGCTCCTAAAAGAGGAATGGATATGAGCTCTCCGGGCCTTTTCTCCTTTCCTGCTAGCAGGAGGGTGATAACTACAGTGGTCTCCTTGAGTCAGAGATGGAAGCCTGGTGTTGAGGATCACTAAGCCACCTCGGTGGGCCTCTGGTTTATTCTCTGAGAAAAAAATACATTTCCTGACTAAGCCACTGCATTTTGAGGTCTCTTGCTTTCATCAGTTTAGCTTCTATCTTAGTTAATTCTAAACCTTATTCTAATTTCCTAAGAAAAGCAAAGTCTTTGGGTTGAGGGGAGAAGGGAAACCCTGTTGTGAGGGTGCCGTTCCTCAACCTTGAAGGATAGCAAGAGTGGGGGCTTGACTGCCAGGTTAGCCTCTCAGTGGTAGTAGGTCCAGACTGTCTTTACCACAGTTCAGATGCACACAGGGCTCCCTGCAGAGGCTCAGGGAAGAAAAGAGGAATTCTGTACCTTTTCTGTTTAAGGTGGATGATCAATTACAATAGGCTTGACAGCATGAGGATAAGTCCATTTCATAGTGAGTCATCGAGATGGAGTCTGCTCACACTGGTGCCTAATGCTATTCCAGCAGGCATATGACTCCCAAATGGCTCAGCACCTGCTCTAAGGACATTGCCCTAGAGGCTGCTCTGATCATCTTAGAAAGAACAGGCCCCTCCCAACCTCAACTCCTGCTAGACCCATCCTTACCTAATAAGACACAGGCTTTAAGCTCTAGCCTTCAGAGAGGCTGACAAGTAATCCACATGTACTTCCTCTAAAGGAAGATCTTTGACATTTAAAAGGATCATTTTCATGGAAACATTCTCACCTGGGGGAAAGAGGGAAGGATCAATGTGGGATTAGGATGAGGGAGGGGCAGGGATGCCCTGCCCTATTGGCAATGGAGAGGGGCCCCAGGAGTAAAGAGGAGGGGGCTGGATCCTTGTACCTGCTTAGAGTTACTAGAAAGAGGCAGATTAAGAAAACCTGGTCAGGACAGGAAAAGACATGGATTAGGAAGTTAAGCCTGTTGGGAAAGAGCAGGTGAAGGACTGTCCCAGGTAAATGGGACATCCTCCCATTCTTGGAGGGTACTGTCCCAGGAGGAGGGAGCAGCATGATTACCTACTGATGTCTCCTGAAGCAGAACTGGCTTGATCTTGATAACCAGATTTTAAAGCCTAGTGAAGTCTGAGAGCTGTGAAAAAGAAAAGGGGAATTTGGAGTCCCACAGCTCCCAGTCCTCTTCACCAGCCTGGGGTCAGAGGACAGTAAGGGCTGCAACTTACCAGCAGGTGGGCAACGGGCAATGCCTTGCAAAGCCTTGAGGTTTTTAAAGTGCTGTGCAGTATGCATGCAGTTGCTTAGCACAACAGCCAAGAGTCTGCCCTTTCATCTTTGGAGAGATACAATCAGCAACCTGACAGAATTCTGGCAGAAGCAATTAACTCATGAATTAGTTATCAAATATCTCATGCAGCCAAGGTCTTGAGGGTGCTGATCTGCATACTTTCCCAGGAACTTGGGGACAAAAAGGAAGGCCACCTGCTTTAATTTGCATTAGGAACTTTAGCCAATATGTCCATTCCCTTCCATGCCCTCCTACCCTATACATACAACACCTCCTCCTCCACCATCACCCTGGACCCAGAGAAGTCTCTACCCTCACCTCCTCTGCCAGATCACCCTCTACCTTTGGCAGCTCATTCCTCACCAACCCCTGCTGCCACCATACTGCTCTTCTTACTCTCTCTGCCTGGATGATTTTTATTCCAGATGTTTACACTTGCTGATTCCCCCACACTGGTTTGCTCTTTTATATTCCTCAGAGTGCCTGGCTCTCTCTCTTCAGATCTCCACTCAAGTGTCCTCTGATTATGAGGGAGGACTCGCCTCATCCCCTTCTTCCTGTGCACACTGGGAACACCCTTGTCCCTAACACTCATCCACACCTGTTATACAATATATTTGTTTGCTTGTTTCTTTACTGTCTGAGTCTCCACATTGAAATGAGTACTATAAGGGCAAGTACTTGCCCTGTTTTGATATTTTCCTGGTTGAATGTAGAATCTGTTAACTCAAAAGCCAAAGAAAAATAATGAAAACCTCAATCTCTAGCAAGTTGTCATGGTTTCTATATTCTAACAAATAAAGACAATTCTATCTTCAGATTGTTTACTCAGCAAGTATCTCTTGTCCCTCACATTTATTCAGCTGCCAAGCCATACAGGGTCTCCCCTGAAACTCCTTCCTTCCTTCTTCCCTCCTTCAATCAGTGAATGCCTACTGACTGCTCCCTTCCTAGGTCCCAGGTTGTTTCTCTTTGCTCTTCTCACTACTGCCCTTCCAGGTGAAGCCTCACGACTTTCTCCCTGGCCCAGTATAGAAACTTCCTAACACTCTCACTGCCTCTTTGCCCTCTCCTCAGTTCATCCTGCTGGATGCTGCCTGATGAACTTCACTCCCTTCCCTGCTCAAAATTCTACAGTAGCTCACTATTTCCTATTGCCTCAAGGAGAGACTACTTCTCCCAATTCTGATGGCCTGCCATAAAATCTCAATCTAACCATGAGCCCTGTCTTCTACTATTTCAGAATATATGCTCCAGCCAAACTGGCCCACTCTTTCTTTTTTGAATTTGCTCCCAACACTGAAAACAACACAAATCCTCTCTGCCCAAACTCTATCTTCTAATGCATTCTTAAATGCCACCCCAGTGCACTTTCTTACCCAATGTAGACACTCTCATTTATGAACTTCTATGACTCTATGTTTACACCTTTCTCTAAACATCTGTAGCCTTCCCTGAGTTGTACTTATCTGCAGAAGTTCCTTATCTTACCCAATAGAGAACTCTGGAGAGCAAGGATTGTAGCTCATTCATCTTACTTTCCCGAGTCACAGCTAAACTAGAATCTTGCTTAGTATACATGCTCTGTCACTATTTGTTGAACTGAATTTATTTTTTAAATTTTTTTTAATTTTTAATTTTATTTATTTTTTGGTGCTGGGGACTATCCAGGTCTTGAGCACACTAAACGTGCACTCTACCACTCCAGCCTCTGAACTGAATTTTTTTTTAAATATTTATTTTTTTAGATGTAGATGGCACAACACAATATCTCTATTTTTATGTGGTGCTGAGGATCAAACCCGCGCCCGCCGGTGCTAGGCGAGCGCTCTACCACTGAGCCACAATCCCAGCCCCAATTTTTTTTAATTTTTAACTTTTTTAGTTGTAGATGGGCACAATATCTTTGTTTCATTATTTATTTATTTTTATGTGGTGCTGAGGATCGAACCCAGTGCTTCATGCATGCGAGGCAGGCACTCAACCACTGAGGTACAACCCCAGGCCTCTGAATTGAAATTTGACTCGCAGAATGTTGCACCATGCCAGGTGCTCAGGGGAATGTAGATGAATAGCATATGGTGTTTACTTTATAGGAATTGACTAATTATGGAGATAAGATTGCCAACATAAAATTGAATTTTTTTTGTGTGTGGTGCCAAGGATCAAACCCAGTTCCTCATGTATGTTAAGCATGTGTTCATACCCCTGACCCCAAATTAAAATTTTTTATTCACTTTCACCAAGTAATTATTGAGTACCTACTGTATGTTACATATAATACAATACAGTATGGAATAGTCAAATTAGTGAGGCAGAAACCAAGAACAAATTGAGGAAGATTCTAGGTGTACACGTGCACCTGATTTAGCTATCCCCAACACTTCTTAAAAATCTAACTTTTGGTTGGATGAAGCAAGAGATGTTAGACGTACCCGGGGATGCTGCATGTTCCAAGTGGCCCAGCTGCGGCTGCCTGGTGATTCTGTAGATCAATTCTGCAGGCTCACTGTCCTGGTCAGTGGCTGAGAGCTGGAGAGTGGTGATTTTCTTCACTGAGTTTTCATCCAAGACCAGCCCTTTATTGTTTGTGATCACTGGTGGGGATTTGTCCTCTGAAAGTATCAGAGATAATGATTCAAAGTGAGATCTTTTCAGCCTCCTTTCTTCAGTTCTAGGCCTGCTAGCCAGGGTTAGGATCAAAGAGACCCTCAAGCCAGTCCCTCAGGGACCTCACCAGGGGGCCAAAGCTACGCAACCATACAGGTGGTATGATTTTCAACTTTTATGCTGGCTAGGTGAAGGGAAGAATTCAAGATTCAAGGTGACCACAGTGTAAACTACGTAACTTCAGAACTGCTGAAGTATTTTTGCATTAGAAAATATTACACCTCCTTACCTAAAATACTGATGGAAAATGACTGGTCAGCCAATTTGTTGCCTTCTCCATCAACCACATCAAATTTAAAAGCAAAGTTCCCACCAGGTTCTCCTGTTCCATGACTGAATTCTATCTGCCCTATAAAAAGGAAAAAAAAATCAAGATTTGTTATTAATGTTTTCTGCCCTTATTTCTGGAGCAAGAAGGGACCTCAATTGGTATTCACACCAATGAGTCACTTTGATATTACCTTTGACATTTGGTATTCACACCAATGAATCACTTTGATACCACCTTTGACATTTTAATCTCAAGTTTTCATTTCCTCCATTTGCCCTCCCACCAAGGATTTGCTCACACCCAAAGACATCCTCATAACAAATTCACTTCAAGTGACATTTCTTATGGCTGAAGCTTGGCTTCTTAAAATGACATTTCTATGGTTAAGGCCTAGCCTCTAAGGAGGTCTCACGACAGAACTGCCCAGTGTGCAAAATGTGCACCAACCACACCCACATCACTTGGAGTGGCCCTGCTATTTATCCCGATCCCAAGGCAAAAGGATGCTGCAGCCCCTTTTTCAGCGTTCTTCACTCTTCACTGAACCATACATGCAGTGATGTGACTCTAACCAGCAGAAAATAGAGAAGCACACAAATAAACTCCACACAGAGCTCAAAAGGATCCAAAGGGAGAACTATAAGGCATTGCATTTTTGTTAACCCACAGCATCATTTATGTGTTCCCATCAATGTAACTAAACCTCTGGGAAGAGGTGTCCTATCTCATTTTTTACCAGGAGACACAGAAGCATGGGATAATAAGTGAATTCCTATTCTTTGTCTCTTCCTCCCCTTTCACTGAAGCTCAGACAGATCTGATGAGAATTCAGGTACTATCAATTTCAGGTATTTGTGCCTGGGTGGGACCCTTGTTTCTGCTCTTCAGGGGCACATTTCTACCTCTAAAAGGAACTGCACATCATCACATGACTTTGGACAACTCCCCCCCCCAAGACTAACTTTTTCCCCTTTTACATCCCCTGAAAGCACTGTACAGTAACTACGTAGCATTTAACATTTATGCCTTCACATTACATCAGCATTTCCTGAAGGAGGGATGAGCCGTGTAATTTCCTCCAGGCAGCTCCGATTTATGCCCTTCTATTTTGCTTAGTTCATTAACTTGTGCTCTTTGGGGAGCTGAAAAGAGATATAAATTGCTCACCTAAGGAAGGCATAATTTTCACCTTAATCCATCCCAACTCACTTCTTTTTTCTTTTCCTCTCTCACACACACTTTTTAGCATCATAACAAGTCAAAATGACTTTTTTCTCCTCCATAATTGCCTTCAGTTTAATTAATGTTATGTCAAAGCATGCACATTTTTTTGCCAAGAAAGATAACTCTTCTTCTTCTTCTTCTTCTTCTTCTTCTTCTCTCTCTCTCTCTCTCTCTCTCTCTCTCTCTCTCTCTCTCTGTTTTTTTCTTTTGGCAACAACAACAAAAAATGGAGACCAAGAGAAAAAAAAGAAGCTGTAACTCAGCTTTTATTCAAAACAAAGCAGGCAAGGTTTACTGCCTCAGGCTACCAGGCTTTAACTCCCACTTTCCTATTGTGGGTGGAGTCCAGGGAAGCCTGGGTAGGCAGAGAGAACTGGCTGACCTTGGTTAATGTCTGCCTGGGTGAAACTTCGGATGGGACCTTTCACAGAGACTTGCTCCAGGCTGTCATGCTTAACCTTCTGCAGGCGTCCTGCACCAGGATCTTCCTTCATGATGTACATAACCTGACGGTCATCTGAGTCAGTGTCTGTCACTTTCAGGTGCTGTTCTGTGATGCGGGCTACAGATCCTGAAAATGAATGGAAAAGAGGAGGTCATTCTCCATTGGTTCCTTCAAATGGCAAGTCAAATGATTTCAGGAGACTAGAGGCTAAATTATCATACATTTTTTTGGAGGCCTCTGCACCAGGTACTTCCCCTTCTCAGTTTCCAAATGAATAATTTAATTACCCTAAATGAAATAGTCTCTTGAACTTAGATCTGAGCTCCTTTGCTCTTCTTATCTATTTTTACTTTCCTGAGACTCATTCTACCCAGTGGCCTATCAGTTAGTACCTGGATCTATGTAATAACTCCTAGTTCTGTGATGCAAATAACCTTTAGATCTATAATGAAATCTGCTTGGATTTAATTGAGTTATTATTTTGAGGAAAAAAACCAGCTTCACATAAACTCATAAACATATCTGAGATGTTGTTGTCTCAGATGGAATTGTCAAATCAGTGCTTCTGAATAAGAGGATAAACTGAGTATCAGGAGCCAGGTGACCTGCTGCACAGGTATCAGGGCTGGAGGCAAAGCACTCCCTACTGGAAAACACTTCTTCTCAAGGTCTTGCCCTTTTGCTTCCCTGTTCTGCCATTTTCTTATGTTTAAAATAGTAAATTCTAGAAAAGTAGATACTCGTCATTCATGTGTCATGATTCCTGGAGTTTGGAGCTGAAGTGCACCATAAGCCCTGAACATTGCTAATGATCTTACTGGATGACACCATTAATGCCCAGCCCTGACCACTTAACTCAGACCATCTCTCAGCAAGGAACCTTGAGGGATGAGGTACTATCTTCCTCTGGGACAAAGGTCAAACTTTCTTGCTATGATGTGGAAAGTTCTCCAAGCTCAAAGTTCCTCTCCAGTAATATACCACATTGCAAGTAAAGGCATCCATGTGGGCCATCTGCATCACCCCCATGGGGTAGAGGAATGCAGGGCAAACCTGCTGACATCCATGCTGCCTGTGGTACTTGAGGAACAAAGTACTTTGTTTCTGATGGAGGAATCTCGTGTCTTCTATCAGCATCCATGAAACAGTAATAGGCTAGCTTGTAATAAGGGTAAAGTTGAATCCTAGACTTGATATGCAGGGCTTCTGGGAATGCTCAAAGTTTTAAATACTATCATACCATATGTTTTTCAATATAAACTACATGTGAAACTAAGAATAGACAACACAATCCTACCATGATGCAGAAAGGCTAGCAAAAGGCTCACTCCCTCGTTTCTTAATTTTCTACTGCAGAGTCTAAGACTAATAATAGTTGCAGGTCCTTCAGTGTTGCTAACACATGGCAAAACTGTGAAAGTTAGATACTAGAAATCATATTGAATAATTCTCTATTATTTTCATAGTCCATTTTAATATATGATCCCTCCTCCCCCAAACTATCCCTCCATGACTTTTTTTAAAAAATAAGCATTCTGAAATTTGCTAGATATCTTTTGCTATTGCTTTCCATGGAGTTGGCTGAACAGAAGTAACACTACAGGAAACCTGGGCCTGGGAGTAGTTGGATAAATTAAGATTTTTTGAGGACACTGAAAATACTATAAATTCTTTGCAAATTTTCCTTAAATTTACAGAGACATCTGGTCCAAGGAATTTCAGAGGCTCACATCTATCATACATAATTCTCAGTATCCCTAAAACAACAGGTTCTCCAAAATGCTAGTCTCCCCAAGTATTGAATAGCTAGTTTCAGATCCACCCACAGCACCAACTTGAAAAGAGGTACTGGATACTGGCCAAAAAAGAAATGAGGATAGAAGAAGCAAGGCCATCTCTCCTCTTCTTCTGTGGTACCTGCTGAGAGCTGTAGGCCTCGGTTCACAGCCAATCGGGGAGTATCACTTGTGGGCAGTTCTATGTAGACCTCCATCCTCCCTGTGTCCACATGGAGGCCATCAGTGAGCGAGAAACGGAACTCATCCACCGCTATACCAGAGTTACTAGGCATGTACCCAATCAGCCCAGCCAGGACATCCTGGTAGGTGAAGGAGGAACCATGGGCTAAAACTGTCCCATTCTCTAGAGGCTCAGAAGCAATAAGTCTCCGGAGTAGATGACCTGAGGAAGGAAATTTTAAAAAAAGACAAAGAAGCAATGGTTGAATATATATGGTACCAAGCTGTGCATGGTGGTGCGTGCCTCTAATCCCAGCAGCTCAGGAGGCTGAGGCAGGAGGATTGCGAGTTCAAAGCCAGCAAAATCGAGGCACTAAGCAACTCAGTGAGATCCTGTCTCTAAATAAAATACAAAAAATAGGGCCCGGGATGTGACTCAGTGGTTCAGGGGCCCTAAGTTCAATTCCCAGTACGAAGGAAGGGAGGAAGGGAGGGAGGGAGGGAAGGAAGGAAGGAAGGAAGGAAGGAAGGAAGGAAGGAAGGAAGGAAGGAAGGAAGAATATATATGGCACCAAAACATTTTCCACTTATGCCAACCAGTATGAGCCTGGATAGAATACCAGGCCCCTCAGACACTCTTGGTGGCAACAACTTAGCATTTTACAAGTAAGCACGGGCTGACCTCTGGCCTCATCTATAAAGACAAAGTTGCTCTTTTCCTGGTTTAAAAAAATCTCTTAAAGAGACACAAATGGATGGTGCAATATAGCAGCTTAGGAATCACATCTCCCTCCTGAATTCAAACTCACTTCGTTATCTAAACTTTATTTTTCCCTTCTGCAAAGTGAAAATAGCTGTCTTCACTCCCTGTCTTTCTATTAGGGCATGTGGAACGAGATATGGGAATATGTTTTAAATTCCTCTTAAATTCAGAAAGACACTAAGCATCTTTATATTGAGGCTTATTTTTCTGTTTTCAAGGGTCATGTACCCTAATGGGACAGTTAAAGTGCTTTATTAGTGAAAGTGACAGTGAATGAAAGCAAGCTAAAATGCAAAGGCCAACAGCCTCTTCTGTTAATCTCCCATCAACAGCAACAATTTCATCTTTGAAAGGCCAGTAGGTGTTACATAGATTGAGACACACCACTCCGGCTCCAGATCTTTTGCTAATACCTGGGTGATGGAGCTCAGAAATAGGTGAGTAGAAGATCCCCACAGTACTTTCTCTACCTAGTTTAAATCAGGAAAAGTGCTCTCTCTGGAAAGGGAAGAAGCTCATAGAGAAATCTAGCATGCTAAGAAGCTACCAGAGGTGGCTTGAGATTATCTACCTGTGCCTGCTCTGAAAGAGGAGATGCAAATGTTGAAAGCTGTTCTGCTTGAAGTTACAAAGGAAAGCAAGAAAACAGCTGAAATTAAATGTCAGAGATACCAATTACCTAGGATTCAGGCTTTTTAAACAATCAACGTCTACCCTGACTCCAAAGAATATTAGTTAGCTGTGAATCTGATTATACTTTATGCAAATAATGGACTATATATAGTAAAGGCAAAGAAATAACCACCTGAAATCTATGTGCTTATTTTAATAACCCATCAGGCACCTCAATTAAGAAGCTTTCTACAGCAGTTTGTGTCCTACCATGGTCGGGCTTTTTTGTCAATACAAAAATCAGCTCATTATCTGGGGTGTCCAGGTCTTGCAGGCTCAGAGAAGAATTGCTTATCACCACTCCAGAGCTCAGCCGTACTCCAAGGGGCCGCAAGGTCATCCTGGGAGGCTCATCGTTCTTCCTCTGATTAAAGCATAAAATATTCAGTCTCACACAGACATTGGTTTCAGAAGAAAGTAAAAGCACATTATTCAGAGAAAGTATCACTGTTGCAGAAACTTTCACTATTAAAATAGCATTTAAAGTGTTACCATCTTCACCTCCTAATCAAAATGATTAGTTTGAAGAGACAAAAGAGAAAGCCACATAAACAACATGTCCCTTCGAAAAGAAGCATTCTACAAAAAAACTTCCAAAATATTTCCCATAGTTATAATAAGCATTTCTTCTAGATCAAAACTATGGTCATGTTTTGAGAAGCGCAAATATATTGGGGGGATCAAGAGATTTACTATTCAAATCATTACTATTTGAACTCAGAATCATGTTTAAAAACTCTAAGCACAACACAGTAGCCATAGAAAGACACCATATTTGACTGTGACTTTCTCATGCTATTTCTCAACCCCCATCCACCACTGTCCCTTAAGATTCTAAAGGTGTCATTGGGTTTAAATTCCCAAGGCACAGGGTAATTCATTCAGATTTATCTTTTCTCTCTGTTCCTGGGGTGGTAGGACAAGACTGTAGTTGCTCAAATGAAAACATGAATACAGAATCCAGGATCATGTTTCTTTGATGTTGCAATGGAAAGAATAAATGCATTAAAATATAAGAAAAGGCAAATGTGCATGCAGAATCAAACACATATGAAGGCCTATATTTCACAGAAAATGAGGCATATGTTGGTTTTCATCTAAAGTGGGACTGACAAGGCTTTTCTGACTCTCACAAACTGTTTTCACACAGGACGAATAAATTTTATCCTGAAATAGAAATTCAGATTTTCAACTCAGACCTTCCCTAAATGCCAACCTTAATTCCATAAGCTTGCTGAAGGTCAGGGTTATGTTTTAAAATTCAAAGTCAAATCCAATCTTTTGCTTTTGAGTCCATCAAAAGAAATCTAGTGGTAAGATACTGGGTGGACAAAGCCTCGACTTTTCCAAATTCTGAAGTTGTTACCTCAATGGTGATGTTGATGCTGTGAATTTCCGAGCGACTGGCTCCATCACTCACATAAAAACTAAAAATGTCATGTGTTGGCTCGATGCTTTCATGAACACTCTGAAAGTAGTAAATGTAGTTTTCTAGGATATCTTGAATAGGGAATGATGCCTCTAGGTCACTGGTAGCTCCGGGGCCAAAACGATCACCTGCATCAACATCAAGAGAAGACTTTCACCTTGATTCATTGATTGCTGATTACTAGACTCAACTAGAAAATGAGACGTTCTTTTCAACACAAGATGAAAACATGCTTGAGGACAAAGCTAGGAGAGTGGGCAAACACAAGACCAGGAATTAGGAGGCTTGGGATGATCCCAGTTTCTCTATTTCTCATCTATAAATAGATATACCTGTCCTGCTGACTCCACAGGTAACCAAATGAGATGATATATGTGAAAGCACTCAAGAGTGTTTTCATTTTATATAGCACAGAATCAGTGGTCATTTTGTTAGGAATCTTTCATGCGTCTTGCGTTATGTAACAATATAATAGCCAAGGTTCTACCTTAAACCCTAGCCCATTTCAAAACCACTCTATCTGGTTTATCCTGCAAGAAGAACCTTCTCTCTCTCTCTCTCTCTCTCTCTCTCTCTCTCTCTCTCTCTCTGGAGATATATATACACACACATACACACACACACACACACACACATACATACAGTTAACTATATTTAACTTTTTTATTCAAGGCACCTCTGACCTCTTCGTTTCTTAATGAAACCTTTGCATGCTAGATCCCAACCTGTGGGAGAATATACCAGTACTACTGTGATGCTCAGGTTATGTATCATGACATTCAGGTACAATTCAGGCACCGAGATGCTTGGTCCCATTCAGAGCTCAGATGCTGCTATGGTTTGGATAAACATTTACAAAAGGGTCATGTATTAAAGACTTGGTTCCCAGACTGTGCTACTGGAGGTGGCGGAGGCTTTAAGAGATGGAGCCTAGTGAGTGGTTTCCCATCACTGAGGGAGTACTCTAGAAGGGGAATTGGCATCCCAGCCCCATCCTCTCTCTCTTTTGCATCCCAGCCATGAGATGAGCAGCTTTGCTCCAACACATGCTCCCAGCCATGATGCAATGCTTCACAACAGACCCCAGAACAAAGGGACTAAGTGACCATGAATCAAAATAAACCTTGTCTTTCTTGATTTATCTCAGATGTTCTTACAGCAATGGAAAGCTGACTGACATAGATGCTATTCGGGTGTTGAGATGCCCGGTTACCATTCAGAACTCCACAGAAAGTGCTAGCTCCAGTTTCCTCTTCTTCTCATCCCAACCCAAACATGTTAAAAGGCCAAATGGAAGAATAAGAAATGTCTAAATGATGGATATCTTGTCTTTTACTTGACCATAACCCGAGCCCATCTAATTGATTGATTTTAAATTGTTACCACAATTTTCTTCTAGAGACAGGAGAAAAAAGAAACCCTTGTGACTTCAAACAATTTCCTGGATATATATCAACAAAGAAAAGTGTAGTTGGCAGATGTGAAAGCAGGAAAGCTTTTCCTTCCCTTCTCCATGATTCTTTGCAAATATCAGATCACAAATTAAAAGGCCATTAACTTCCTGAATTATAGGCAGTGCCATCTTCATTGGCATCTGGACAAAAAGACTAGAATGAAAAGTTTTTATAAAAATGATTTGAAAGAAGAACTTGAGACATTTTTCCCTTCAATATGTGAATTTTATTTACCCTTCCAACTGATTTATCAGAAAAATAGAGAGATCTAAGTGACCAGTGACTAGGACATACAGTTCAGGATTCCCAGAGAGAACTGCTAAAATAGCTTCCAATTTTTACTTTCTCTTTCCATTGATCACTATAAATAGAGAAAATGTATCTTCTTTATTCAGGTCAAAAATAGCTAAGTAAAGCAAATGATGCTTCATAAATATACACACATCTAATAAAGCCATATTTTTAATAATTGGAGAACTAACTATGTAACAGGTGAATAGGTTGCTGAAGCTTTAGCACCAATCCTTACACTTTTAAAACGGCACTATTTTTTTTGACATAAATAATTCTTATCAATGTGCTTCCCTGCCTTCTCAAACAGAATCTGCTATGTGCAAATTAAATAGTTATTGATGCATTCAGGCTATCATTACGGACACCTACTAATGCAGAGGTACTGAGGTGAGTCCTGTCCTGTTTGTGGCAGTACTAAGGGAACATGCTGTTAAATTTCATACCTAATGTGACAGTCATTCTGTCTCTCCCCTTTTTTTTGGTAAGAAGTCAAAGCTCCTTCTTCTAACAGTTTTTTAAAATATATTCTTCTGATCAGCTGGGTTCTGAATTTAGATAGCTAGTTATAAATATATATATATTTATATGTGTGTGTGTGTGTGTGTGTGTGTGTGAGAGAGAGAGAGAGAGAGAGAGAGAGAGAGAGAGAGAAAGAGAGAGACTCAATTCCAAACAGAGGCAAAAGTCCCCCCACCCCCATGAAACAAAGGGAAGGGTCCTTAGCTGATATAACCTGGGATGACGATTTTGCTCCCCTGAATGCCTTTTTCCTTAATTTCAGGTTCATACCCATGAAACTGCAGAGAAGTGCTTCTCCTCTAAGTATGTCCCCTGGGCCAGCAGCCATGACATCACCTCTTAGCTAGAGAAAAATGCAAATTCACAGGCTACACCAATACCCTACAATAGGACCTTTGAGGTTGTTGCCCTCCAGGTGAGGGAGGTACTTTCTAAAGAGGATGAGTCTTGTTAGAATTTTAACTTTTGGGCCAGTGAGCTACTTACCCCTCTACATAGCATGCTTATGTTCCATCATGTGTTCCAGATAAATGTAAAACAGTGTTACAAAGGCTTCATAAGAAAAAAAAAAAAAACACATGACTGGGGTGGGGGCAACATCCCTTCATGATTTCCCACTATGTGCATGCTATTTCCATTGCAAGAAATGCCATTGTCCTTCTGCCCATAGTGACTCCCATG
This sequence comes from Urocitellus parryii, assembly GCF_045843805.1. Lineage (NCBI taxonomy): Eukaryota > Metazoa > Chordata > Mammalia > Rodentia > Sciuridae > Urocitellus > Urocitellus parryii. Next base: position 83,280,843 of record NC_135540.1, read on the forward strand.
AATCCTTTATGTTCCAGCTCAGATGCCACTTCCTCTGACTTTACTAGCTTCCAAGGCAAAAGCAACTGCTTTGTTTAACATATTCTCTTAGAGCTTTGCTCCTTTCCCTAGCAGGCATTTGTCATTTATCATAATTGATCAATCTTCGTACCTGTCTCCCTTTCAAGGCAGGGTCTATGTTATTTAGCTGTACATCCATCGTATCTAACACAAACATTTGTTAAAACAAACCTAATTCAGCGATAAGCAAATCTGAGTGCACATACTGAAAGGCAAGACAGGGAAGAGTTCCAAGAGTTCGGATAGGAAAACATGACTAATTTAAATGAGTTTCCAGTCTCCAGGCTCAAATCCCAGGCACCATGCTGACCACAGACACCTGCAGTCAGTGGTCTCTCTGTGGGAGCTACTAGCTACATGTCAATTAGAGCCAAGCACCAGTGCTCAGGAATCTCATTGCTGAGGCAGCCATACAGCAACCTGCCATGAGCTGTCTCAACTGCCAGTCATGGTAGGTCTCAGGGGGCTTGTGGACAGTACATGTCTTTTTGCTTCTCCTTCTCTGTGATTAACACCAGTGGGTCCAAGGGCAGATGGTGGAGCAGGAGGGATGTTGAAGAGGGTCAGAGATAGACAGCATGCATTTCAATTCATGTCATAGCCATAGGAAAAGATGCTACATACACTATGGTCAGCTAAACTGCAGCTGCCTCACAATAAAGAGAGAAATTTTTTTCTCTTTGACAACTTAGTTCTGAAAGTTATCCAAAAGACCCTCTGCCCTCATGGCTAGCATTCCAAATTCCTCTGCCTGACCTATATTATCCACAGCATTTTCACCTTCTAACATCTTACTCAATTTTCTCATAATTATTATTATTTTGTCTTCCTCCACTAGAATCTAAAGCACTTTGAAGGTAAGGGTTTTCTTTTGTTTTGTTTACTGGTGTTTCCCTAATGCTTTAAAATGCACTGTCCACAGAAAATGCTTGGTAAATTTTTGTTGAATGAATGAAACCTTCCATCCTTTCATCTCATTGAAATGTTTCCATTTCTCGTTAGTTCTCCATCACCAGGTTGAATGGGACTACAAGTTCTCCCTCCACACGCCTTTCTTTCCAGATCTTGAACAAAGATCTACAGCAAAGCTACTACTATTACCTGTTCCTCTGTTCTCAATGCAGCCATATTTGGGCAACGAGCTTAGCTTAATGATGGCATCTCCCTGGAGGTTCTCATGATCATCAGTTGCAAAGAAATGGTGAAAGGAGAGTGGGGCTCTCCCTCCCTCATCAACCTAAGGAAGAGAGAATGCAGAGTCCTTGGACAGTTGCACATAACTGCAATAAAAAAAGAACTGAATTGAAAAGTGCTGCCTGGGGTGACCTTCCAGCACCAATTCCACTTCTGAGAGGAGGCAGATCCTCTACAGACGAGATGAGGAATGTGCATGCTGCTGAAGCCAGGCAATCTTTCAGCGCCTTTCAAAGATACACTCAGACACGATGACTTCCACGACTCCCTTCAAAGTTGCACTTCATTCAATGATGGATCTGGTTATAAAGCAGCTCTGGCCCATTCCAATCACCCTCCCCAGTGCAGCTGCACAACAGGATGGCTGCCTTCTTACAACATCAACATTCAAAAGTCCACAGCCAGAGAATGATAGATCCAGTCCTCCCCGGGGCTCCATGAGGGTGACTGTCCTATAGGTGTTACCATCCAGAATAAAAGTGCCATTTATTTCCTTACATTGTATATTTATAGGTGTGTGGGAAGAAAGGGTTCATCATATCTGAAAGCTAATGCTTATCTTAATGTCAAGAAAGAAAATAAACCAGTATAAGTATAAGCAGTTGCTCAAACTACTTTTTTCCTTTAGGGCTCTGTTTTATATGCTAACTCTGCAACATAAGCCTGGTGCTTTTTGCTGACCTACTGGAAACGGTCAAGCCATTCCACTTTGAACAACTCTTGGCTAACTGTAGGAAGATCTATAAATTGAAATGTGGGACTCAGGGAAGAGAGAGGGTCCAAGCGGTTTCCCCAAGGTGTGGAAAATGGAAAAATGAGAAGACTATCAAAACCATCTAGAAACCATTCAGAGTCTTGTGAATTTTCAGTTGCTTGACAAAACTAGAAAAACTCCCAAGCTTTTAATATTGTGATAGGTACTTAAAGTGGAAAGAGGAAAACAAATTTACTTTCATAAAAGCCCTACCATGCACCAACCAGGTCTGTGCTAAGGGTGATCCATACTATCTTATTAATTATCAGAGAAATATTTTTGTGTATATGTGCATAATACTGGAGATTGAACCCAGGGGTGCTCTACTATTGAGCTACACCCCCAGCCTTTTTAATCTTTATTTTTGAGTCAGAGTCTCACTAAGTTGCCAGGCTAACCTCAAACTGTGATCTTTTTGCCTCAGTCTCCCAAGTTGCTGGAATTACAGGTGTGCCCCATGGTGCCCAGCCAGAAGAGTAATATTTTAAAGATGAAGAAACTGAGGCTAAGAACGATTAAGTACTAGGTCCAACATCACTCCGCTAGTAAGTAACAGAGCTGGTACTTGAACTTATGTTTGGATAATTGGATAATGTCAGTGATGAAGGCTCATTATATTGCCCCTCTTCCTTCAAGGATCTGTTAATATTGTTTATAGTGATAAATATTCGCTAGATCTAAGGAGTGACTGGAGGTACTGTCTGTGTTTTAGTTACTACCAACGTTAGATTGCAAACTCCTCTAAGATGCATTCTACTTCAATTTTACTCCCAATTATAACAATATTGAGCACATAAACATTTGTTGACTGACTTGTGAATAGAATGATTTGAACTTTTGGATATAATTATTTTTATACTTTTTGAAAAACTCATGATTGAAAACCATGCATTTCTTGACATCGCTGCCTAGATATCTGGGGGAAAAACATGGCAACCTACTCAGGCAGAAAGCCTCTATTTACATCACCCAGGACTCCAGCTCCCCACAGCATTCACTGCTCATTGATCTGAGAACTGTTTACCGTGATGAGGTCGGCGAAAGCGATGACTGGAGGTGGACTCTTGGCAGGAGTGATTGTGACGGTAAATATCTGATTGTCCAGACGGTTGTGGTCCATGTCAGAGACAGAGAAGTGGAAGCTGTCAGTAACCACATGACCATCTGTCTCAAATACAGCTGAGTATCTACAAAGGCCAAAAGAAGACTCCAAAGAATGAGCCATAATGACAAGCTGGGGAAGTTGAATTTTGTTATTAAAACGGGGCCAGAAACAATGTATTGTTTGAAGAAATTACAGACAGTAGCTTAAATATTTTAATACAATTAATAAATACTCTTCTTTTTTCCCCTGCAGTTCTGTGGATCAAACCCACTACCTCCAGATGCTAGGCAAGAACTCTACCACTGAGTGACATCCCCAGCTAGTTTAATGCAATCTTTAAAAATACAAATAAACAAAGTGGTTACCTAATGTTCTTGTTGTTGATGTCCTCCATGGTGAAATTGGAAACCTCTGAGAGTTCCTCCACCTCAGATCCTGAGGTCCTTAAGAGAGCACCATACATGGGCAGAGAACTTAACTGAATCCAGATCTCTGAGTCGGGGGAAGAATCATCCTAATCAGGCAAATATGAGTCAGGACATGAAGGCACATTTGTAGGAACCAATACTTCAGCAGTTAAAGATCTGTAGGCACTTCCTTCTCTGCTAATGGTAAAAGTCTCTTTCCCTTTGTCATAAAGCAACACCATTTCTAACCTTAGCATTTACTGCTCCTAAACTGCCTCTCTGATAATGCCTTCTTCCAAGAGTCTCTCAAAATAACAGTGGAGGAAGTGCACTTTAGGTATGGACCCACTTTACCATTACCACAAGGGCCACGCAAAGTTTTTGTTGTGATTACGAGTATCTAGTGAAGAACGAAACATGATCAGCTATAAGTCATTATCTGTAAACACAGGTATAGGTTGCTTCTCTAGTTTTTAAGTTCAGTTTGTATTTTGGAAACAGGTAAAATTCCAATAATATTTTTCTTTTTTAAACTTTTTTTTCCTCACTGGAGAGTAAAGAGAGGTGTGCTTTACCACTGAGCTATGTCCCTAAACCCTTATAAATTTTTATTGACATAGGTTCTCAGTAAGTTGCTTAGGTCTCGCCACATTGTACAGGCAGGCCTCAAACTTGGAATCCTCCTGCCTCAGCCTGTGAGTTGCTAGAATTATAGGTGTGCACCTCCATGCCTGGAGTAACATTCTATTGTAACATAGAATACAGTGTACAATGACAAAAGTCTGTGGTACAGGAAGAACAGAAAGTCTTTAGCTTAGTTAATGACTCACTTTAATATTCAACATGGTAAGATGCTGGATTAAGGAAAGCATTTTAGTCTTGCAGATTTCATTCTATTAGAAGTGAATCTGTGGGTGCTCACCCCCCAAGGGGTGCATTGTTGATTGAGAAATAAAACTTTCTTTTTATTGAGAAATAAAACACACAATTGTATGCATACAATTGTATGTATACATTGGTGTATACATACAATGGAATATACATAAGTATTTCATTGTATGTATACACCATATTTTCTTTATCTATTCATCGTTGAAGGGCACCTAGGTTGGTTCTATAGTTGGTTCTATACCATTAAGAATTGAGCTGCTATAAACATTGATGTGGCTGTGTCACTGTAGTATGCTGATTTAAAATCCTTTGGGTATATACCGAGGAATGGGATAACTGGGTCAAAGGGTGGTTCTATTCCAAATTTAATAACTGAATATCTTAATGAACAGCTTCCACTTTCTTAAAGAATATTTTTGGAAATATCTTGGTGGTAGGCAACATCTTCTTGGAAAGTTTCCCTGAATCATTTGTCTTTTAGAGCAGTTAATTGTGAAAATGGGGGAAATTTACACTTTATCAGGATAGTAATAAAAACAAACATTGCATAGTCAGTTTTACTTTCAAATACAAATTCTCACATTTATATTGCCCATTAAGTGAGGGATGGGATAAGGATTGTGAGCACAGACACCTGGTGGTCCAGAGATAGGGTATTTGAGTTCAGTCTCATTTCCATCCCTAGTGGCTCAGAGCCTCAATGCAACATCACAGATTTTCCTTATCCATTGACACTAGCAAGAAAGGAAACTAAAATTTATCAAAGCTGAAAAACTTCAGAAAATCTCCTCTAAATTTACACTTTTTCAAAGTATCTTTATTTCCCCACATGAGTTATCAAATAGACTATGTTGGTTTCCAAAGGACTACTTCCTAATATTACTGTGAATTCATTCTGAGAGACAATTTTTAAAAGCCACCTGAGAGTTTTAAGGTATTGTCTTCTGAGATGGTGATGAACTACTATAAAGGCAGAGCTCCTGGCTCTTGATTAGAATGAATAGCTTCTAAATCCCACTTTGGCAAATTGGCAAAGAAATGCTTATTTCATATCAGGCTCTCTTATTATGTTTCAATTCTCAAATGATTGCTGGGTTTGAAAGAATTAGAAATCTGCTAGATTTTTTTCACTGTTGTAGGATATCCAAGATACCATGGATGCACCAAAATGCTTAAGAATATAAATCTTGTTCTCAAAGACCTTCCTCTCGTTCTCATTTTCTTTTTATTATTTCCACATCCATGAACCCACCATTCAACAAGAGGATTAGAACTTGATAACGTTTGCTTATGAGCTCTTTATTTATCCTGTTCTGGGGCCTTCCATCACCCTGAAACTTGTTTCTCATTTTCTTGAATTTCTTAATGTAGTTTAATATATGAATATAAAATGTATTTTAGTTTTTTTTAACTTGTAAAAATAGAGTTGGCTTCAACTCTGATGGGGTTTATTTTTCTTTTTATTCACTAGTAGACTGCTAAGATCCATCCATACTTTATGTGTAATGTAACCTGTAATTCATCTGATTTGAGGCTCACTAGTATTCATCAAGTAAGTATATCATAAGTTATGCTATCCTGTGGATGGGCATTTGACTTGTTTCAATAGTTTTGCTATTGAACATTGTTCATTGCTATGTACATTATTGCACAAGTCCTTTGGTGTATATATGAAAGTTTCTCTTGGGTAAGAATCCAGGAGTTAAATGGTTAGGCAAATAATTAGTCATCCACCAAGGCAATGCCAAATTCTGGTGTTCAGTTTATACACCCACTAGTAAGGAACCTCTTCTAGATCCATTTCCCCTCCAATACTTGATATAAAGTGATCTGGACTTAACATGCTTTCCCTGGTCACTAATAAAAATGAATATTTCTTCACATGTGTGTTGACCAGATAGTTTCTGTGTCTGTGAAATTCCTATTCATGTCTCTTTCTCATGTTTTGTTGGGATCTCTCTTTCTTCTGGATCTGTAAGAATTCTTTATAGAGTCTTTATTATTTTGGTTATATATATTGCAGATATCTTTTTCCAATTTATGACTTTCCTGTTTTCTGGTCTGTTTCAGTGAATATATCTAATTTTAATATAATCATATTTATCAAGCTTTCCTGAGTTAGCTCTTTTTTGTTTCTACTTTGAGAGATTCTTTCCCTTCCCAATATCATAAAAATATAGACCTATATTCCACAAAGAATTGTAAAAAGTTTACTTATGACATTTAAATTTTGATCTGTCTGAAGTCAATATCTGTTGAGGTGTAAGGTGTGGTGCAAATTCCTCTGTTGCCATCTGAGTCATGATTTTGTACAGCTCCGTGAGACAAGTGGTTCTTCTGCTTCCACCAATCTGGCTGACTATCTGTTTTATATTAGATTTATTATTTAGTTTACATTATATGTGGGTCTATTTCTTGACTTTCTAATATATTTCTGTGCTACACTGCTTTAAAGACTGTAGGTTTATAATAAATCTTGGTATATAGTAGGATAAGTCATTCTGCCCACCTAACATTCTTTTTCAGAATTTTGGCCCTTTGTTCTTTCTTATATATTTCAAAACTAGCTTATCCTTTGGGTTTCTGATTGTAAATAAAATGAATTGAGAGGTCCCTTTGTGAGATAATTGGTATCTTTTTTATATATTAAATATTCTTATTCATGAACATGGCATATATCTTCATTTATTTAATGCTTTGGAACTATCTTTCAATTAAGTGCTTTGAGTTTCCTTGTAAAGTACTACTTAGTTTTTGTTAAGATTTAATCCAAGGAACATGACTTTTTAAATGCTATTTTAAGTAGTTTCATCTTTTTAGTTACATTTAGTAGAACTTTTTTTTTTTCTTATATATAGCAATGCTATTGCTGTTCATTGATCTCCTATCTGGCCTCTTGGTAAATTTTCCTTTTATTTTTCATTCTTTATCAGAAGAGTCTTCTGGATTTTTCCATATAGCCAGTCATAGCACCAACCTTCTCCAGAAATTACACATCTTTAGTTAACATTTATTCCTAGATACTTGATATACTATTATAAAATGATATCATGTTTTATTTTTGGTTGGTACATTGAAATGCTATTAGATTTTCAAGACTGATCTTACACCTCACAGTATAGATGAGAAAACTGAGTTTTTAAAGTTGCTTAAACACCTTGCCAAGGGTCACTGCATTAGTAAGTGGGAGCTTGAATTAAAACCCATCAACCATGACTCCAGAACCCATGCTATCCCTCCTCTATTTGTTCACTTGAGGTACACAGTAAATTGTGTCTATTAAGCAACGGTTAAACACATCACAGAGGACCCTATTTTTGCCTCTTATCTCCTCTAACATCACATCACTCTGTTGTAGTTGCTGATACTCTAATTAAGAAGTCTCACTTGCTCTGGGCTCTTTATACTCTGCCCAATTCATGACTAGACAAGCATTTCAGATGGCTTCTTAAACCTTCTGGATGTTCCCTGAAAGCTTAATAACTAACATTTCTGGAAATTTTTTTTTCCATAACACTAACTGAAAACTTCTTCTACAGCCCTCAGAGAAAAGTTCATATATAACCTAGCTAAGTCTTTAAGAATGTATGCTATGCCTTCAGCAGGCTAGAACAGATCTTTTAGAGTGTTTCTGCTCTGATGGGTAAATTCAAATTCAATCAATTTTTGAAAATATGTGTTCAGTTGCCAATGGCTTGCATTTTGATATGCAGCTAATAATATGCAGCTAATGGGCAGGAACTGTTCCTGAAGTCCTATTTTTTGTCTGTCAAACATTTTTCAAGCCTTCATGATCTATTGATTAAATCCAAATTCATGCATTTTTATGAATTCATGAGTTTCACAGGATTCAAAAGACCATAACCAATGATAAAAATCACCTGTCAGTTAAAAAAAAAAAAAGCTGTTCTGAAACTGTAGTAGACTCACAAGAAGAATCAGGGTAGAAAGCAGTTTCTCATCATTTAAAAAATATGACAGTTTAAAGGGAAAATCTGCAAAACCAATTGTTCCCAGGTCAATGGTTTACCTAACATGCTGGGTTTTTTTTGTTTTTTTAAGTTTTTGTTTTGAGACAGGATCTTACTGAGTTGCTGAGGCTGGCCTCAAACTTGCAATCCTGCCTCAGCCTCCCTGTTTCTGGGATTATAGGCATGTGCCACAGCACCTGGACAGGGCTAGATTTTTATGGTGAGATTCTTCAGCCCAGAAAAAGATTACTTAAAATTATAGAGTGTTTAAAAAGAGGGGGGAAAAAAGTCCAGGCTATTCACTGGAATTTTAAGATTATTAAAGGAAAAATTCAATGCTAACAATGATTACCAGATAATTACTCTTCCTTTCAAGGCACTATAAAGACTATTCATTATTATGTTTACACAGAGTACCTCTCTGTTTACAGAATACATAACTGTAATATAAAATTAATTATCCTTATAGTCCTTAGCCCCAGAAATAGAATCAAAGAAATAAGATGAATTTAATTAACTCACCAAGTTAGGGGCAGACAGGGGAAACCCCCCCAGAGTCCTTGATTCCCTGGGGTCCCCTAACTATACTACTGGGGCAGGAGATGGAGAGTGAATGAGTGATCTGGCCTAGGGAACCTGCAGAGGTACTGGCAAACTGATGCTTCTTGTTCTATCTAGAATGGACTCAAAACAAAAGCAGATGGACTCGTGGCTTGGGAGGCTGAGGCAAGAGGATTGAGAGTTCAAAGTCAGCCTCAGCAACAGCAAGGCACTAAGCAACTCAGTGAGACCCTGTCTCTAAATAAAACACAAAAAAGGGCTGGGGATGTGGCTCAGTGGTCGAGTGCCCCTGAGTTCAATGCCTGATACCCACTCCCCTCAAAAAAAAAGCTGGTAACAAATTTTCTCTCAGGGATCCAGGAATACCATTCCCATTCAGTCACTGACCAGATAAATTCTTCTAAGGTGCACTTTTCTCAAAATTCACATTAGAAATATTATACATGGCACTTAAACAACAGCACTCAGGCTTTTCTGACTTTGGCTCCTTTTCCCTTCGACAAGCACCCAGCTCTCCACATACTCATTGTTTTTTCATCAAAGTTTTACCCATTCACTGATCTGCTCCTGAGATGTTAGCAGAAGCCAGGGTACACAATGTGATTCCTCCTAAGAGTAAAACTGTAGGGAAGTTGAGATAAAACATTGTTCACATGGCCACATACCAGCTGCCTCAAATATTCAGCCTTTCTCGTCAACCTGGTCAGAAGGTGCAGTGCAGAACAAGGAGAGCAAAGGGAAGGACTTACCTCATAAGCAAGGTGTGACCTGGTGATCATGGCTGTGCTTTGGCTAGCAACAGTGATGCTCAAGGAGGAGCCCGCAGCCAGCCTCGGCCCTTGGCCCTCTGATAGGGACACCTCCACTCTCACTTCTGACGTGGTCACTGTGAGGCCATCTGTCACTGAGATCTCCATGCTGTCTTCCCAGACAGAGGAACCATCATGGATATACTGCAGAGCGTTTTTCTTCATATCATCATATGTGAAAGTGTCACCTTTAAGAATAAAACAAATTGTAGACCTATTACTTCTGGGAACAGTGCTTCTCATTTATATAGCACCTTTGTTCTCAGGATTTCAAAGTACATATAGAATCATAAACCCTGGGAGTTACAAGCTTATTATTCTAATCGCCTACCCAATTTAGGATTCCCTTTACACCACCCTTAGAAAAGGGTGGGTTAGTCTGTCCTTCCTCATGTCTCAAGGTGAGCAGCAAGTGATCAAGGTAGCTAATGCCTCTGGCAATAACCCTAATTTTTTTTAAAGGTTCTTAATTATATCGAACTGAAATCTACCTCTAGAAGATTCCCTGATGACTCCTAGTTACAGAAAAACAAATGACAGGCTGGGCCCAGTGGTGCACACCTGTAATCCCAGCTACTTGGTAGGCTGAGGCAGGAGGATCACAAATTTGAGACTAGTCTGGGCAACTTAGTGAGACCCTTTCTCAAAAGAAAAAGTAAAAATGAAAAAAGGACTGGGTTTGTAGCTCAATAGTACAGCATCTCTAGGTTTAACACCCAATGCTGATAAATAAATAAGAAAGGAAAGAAAAAGAACAAACCTGTATTTTTTATGACAGCCCTTCTGGAATCTAATCCTGGTACGAAAAAAAAAAAAAAAACTAACAGATTAAGCTTGATGGGCCTATAAGACATCTTTATTTAATTGAGGGTATAAAAATTTCTTAAATTAAAAATTGAAAAATACACTTGAAATTTGAAACTCAAACTGCATAGTCTAGAGTACGAATTCATAACAGATTAGACAGATGTGGGAAGAAAGCTTCAAGTTCACATATATAATGGTATTGAATAGAATTTAGAATTTATGTTTTAACCTGCAGGACTTTGAGTTTTTTTAATAATGTTTTAAAACATTAATATACAAATATTAAAGGTTCCCAAACCTGTTTGGTCATGGAACCCTTTTCATGACAAGTGCCTCTAAGTGCCATGGCTCTAATGAGTCCACAGAACACAGCCAAGGAATCAGTCTTCCTGGAAGTTATTTTCGGCTCTAATAATTAGTATTATATAATGAGATGGAAAAATCAACTCATTCTGTGTTCATATTCTAAGAAGCCTTCTCTTCAACAGTGTGTTACTGTGTTTTACTAGTACTAGTGGTGTGATGCCTGAGAAAGGAAATAAAAGTTTTTACAAATGTTTTTAGACCTTATAAATTAATTACACAGAATAGGTGGCATGTGATGTTAAAAAAACAAGACAGTGACCAAAATACCCCTAAAGTACTCCCTTTGGGTGGTTCATATCTGTTCTAATGGCACTGCATTTGTTTAGTAAAATTTTAAAGTCTACCTCTGTGATGCCCACATGCTGGTGGTAGTTCTTAAAATTCAATATACCTTCAAGGGCAAGAGATATTAATAATATCTCTTACCAGGGATATTCAGAAGCAAGCATTACTATATCTCTAAAAGGAACCATATCAAGGTTTGAGAAAGTACAGATGGTTGGAATAAAATGACATTTCAAGGAGACCACTTTGGAAGAAATAACACTAGACTTGATATGAACTATTAAAAAGTAGGTTTCAATTGTGTTCTTTGTATTTTCATGTGTTTCTTAAAAGCTGGTCTATTACATTGCTTAGGTAATACTTCAAAAATGTGTTCCCCCTTTTTTATGAAGACACGTGTTGCTAACGCTATCAAAGTCACAGTGCTAAACACATAGTGAGGATGCACATACCACAGTATGACAAATTCATCTTCATGGAGAAGCTACCAGAACTATTGCCGCACAGCAAGCCATGCCCGCTTGCAGCTGACATGCCTATGGTGGTGATGAAATGCATTTACAAGCTTTAGAAGTCTGCCCATTTCACCTACAACCTGAGGAAGCAGGTTCACAGTTTCCAGGGTGGGCTGGGGCAGACGAGGGATGAGGAGTGGGAGTGGAAGGGGAAGAAGTCTAATACCAGGCCAGTGAATGAAACATGAAAGGCAGTCTCTCCTCACAGTGTATCCCACAGAGCCACTTCACTTCTTTTCACATAAAACCAATTGTAGAGCAAAAAACCTCCCAGGCGGGTCAAGTACTGTGCAGCTACCTGTGGCCATGGGTTCTTGGAACCCAGCCATAAGCTTAAGCAGAACACCATGCTTTGGAGGTTTCCGGAGGTCGAAGGAGAGTCCTTCAGGGTCTGTCTCAGCATCTCTCACTACCAACTGGAGGCCTGCAGCAAGGAGAACAAAGCATGGTGAGGCAGAGTGGGTACAGTGACAACTGAATACTCTATACATGAATGCCACAGGCCAGGCTGCAGCTAAATCTGTAATCAAAAAGAAACAATCTGTGAGGTGAACAGAGACCCTACATCTTGGGAGCAAATCTTTACCCCTCACATATCAGATAGAGCACTAATCTCTAGGGTATATAAAGAACTGAAGAAGCTAGACACTAAAAAAACAAATAACCCAGTCAATAGATCGGCCAAGGACCTGAAGTGACACTTTGCAGAAGATGATACACAATCAACAAATACATGAAAAAATGTTCATCATCACTAGCAATTAGAGAAATGCAAATCAAACCACTCTTAAGATTTCATCTCACTCCAGTCAGAATAGCAGCTATTATGCATACAAACAACAATAAGTGTAGGTGAGGATGTGGGGAAAAAGGTTCACTCATACACTTGCTGGTGGAACTGCAAATTGGTGCAGCCAATATGGAAAGCAGTAAGGAGATTTCTTGGAAAATTGGGAATGGAACCACCATTTGACCTAGCTATCCCTCTCCTCGGTCTATACCCAAAGGACTTAAAAACAGCATACTACAGGGACACAGCCACATCAATGTTTATAACAGCACAATTCACAATAGCTAAACTGTGGAAACAACCTAGATACCCTTCAATAGATGAATGGATTAAAAAATGTGGCAATATATACACAATGGAATATAACTCAGCAATAAAAGAGAATAAAATCATAGCATCTGCAGGTAAATGGATGGAATTAGAGAAGATAATGCTAAGTGAAGTTAGCCAGTCCCCCAAAACCAAATGCCCGAATGTTTTCTTTGATATAAGGAGGCTGATTCATAGTGGGATAGGGAGAGGGAGCATGGGAGGAATAGATGAACTCTAGATAGGGCAGAGGGGTGGGAGGGGAAGGGAGGGGTCATGGGGTATTAATGATGTGATGATCATTATTATCCAAAGTACAGGTATGAAGACACAAATTGGTGTGAATATACTATGTATACAACCAGAGATATGAAAAATTGTATTCTATATATTTAATAAGAATTATAATGTATTCTGTTGTCATATATAAATAAAAAATGTGAAAAAAGTGCTGTTTAATTCCAATCCAGCACAAGAATGAAAACTGATAGCACAGTCTATTCACAAACTGTATCATGTAGGTTCTTCCAAAATTCATTTACAAGTAGGCAGTTCTGAATTCAGAATACTTTTTTTTCTTCCATACAAATGAGGGCATGCACAGAGGAAGGCCATGAGAAGGTTGATCCTGACCAGTTGAGATAGGTTTTCTTTCAGGAAATACTCCATAAACTATTTTTGCTTATCATGGTTTCTTCTTTTGTTATTTTTCTGATTCTACCAGAAAAGCCAAGTTTAATGATAGCTGCTATGCCCATCATGAAAGTGAAGATAAGAGTAAAAGTGACATTTATTTTAATGGCTTGTTTATGAATTCGATGACAACTTTTGGCCAAAAACCCACATGGAGAAAACAGGAAAATTAATTTTGGGACAGAAGCCATACAGAGAAACTGCATAAGGATCTACAGAGCATACCTAACAAAAATCATTGTCTACTGTTTGTCCTTGGTAGAGGAATACATAAACCCCTAAAGAGTAAGTATACTAAAAACTAAATAAAAATATGTACGAAATAACTGGGCTGACTCTAATTTCTCACAACTTCTGAAGGTTATTGTGATCTGTCATTTCTCCTCTTCCTCCTCACTTTCTAAAAAAAAAAAAAAAAAAAAAAAAAACCAAGAGTAGTTATTGAAACCCACTCCCCTCCATTCTCCTCTCTGCTCTGTTACTTTATATTTTAGTGAAGGAAACAAATCAAACTCCTGGTGACTGGGGAATAAATTCAGGGTTGCATTCCATCACAAGTGCTGGCCTTCCAAGGGTGTACTTCATTCTCTCTATGCTGCTTCTATTTGCATAAGAATGGGCAGGAGGAAGTGAGGCTGGCAGGGCAGGAAGGACAGTCAGTGCAGATAATAAATAATTGGGTCCCATCTGGAGGATGGGGGATGGTTGGAAAGAAAAAGAAACACATGCTCCCATCTCCAAAGCCCTTCCCCTTCCTCCTCCAACCTGTTGCAAAGGTAAACTGCCCCAGGAATTGTTTCCCCCTTCAGGGAGTTGTAGGAGTTGTTAATTAATGCTTCCAGGGCTGGTCCCTTCTTGCCCATACCCCTGGGTGGCTTCCTTCAGCCCTTGGATCACTCCACTATTTGCCCCACCATTTGGTCACAAATGCAGGATAGGAGAGGAGAGAGGCAAGATAAGGGGAGAAGGAGGGCATGAGAACAAAAGAATTCTAAAATGTATAAAGAAGTCTCTGTTCTATCCTTTAAATAAAACTTGCTTTCTACAATTGCTTCGGCATTTCCCGTGTGTTTAATCTTCACATCTGCTGTAATGGAACTCAGCCCAACTGATTCACATCACTGGTGGTATCAGAGGATATAGGTGTAAATGCTCAGAACTTCAGGAAGAGGAGGCCACTGCTTTTTGGTGACCATCAAGAAGCTTCAAGAGGAACTGCTGCTGAAACACAATCCTATCTCCAGAGACATGTTTCTCTCAGGCTCCCAGTTCTTACCTAGAGAAGTGCGGCCTCCTGGGCTGACCTGGAGCAGGGGAGCTGTGACCTGGAACACTGGTGGTTGTCCATCCATGGGAAGGAGATGAATGGTGAGGGCCATCTCTGGACTAGTGTGCTCTCCATCTGAAACTGGTAAGTATACACACACGCGTGCACACAAGTGTTAATCAACTTGTCGTCTAGTCATCTTCAGGCTGTTTCCACAAATACAAAGCTAGAAGCATTTTAAGATTACCTTAACAATGAAGAGATCCTTATAGATGGAAAAGTAAAATAAGCAAGATATTGTGAGCTATTCTAACAAAGCCTTTTCTATGGATAAGAGAAAGGATAAAGGACTTTAAGTACAAAGCCATTTTAAGAGAATATTTTCATAGCAAATTGATTTTGACAAATGTTAGTGGAAAGTAACACAAAATATGCACTCTTAAGTGATGCTGGTAAAGGCTTTCACTTGTGGAAATTTGTTTTTATTAAATTCATTCCCCTAATATTCCAAAAAATATTTTCTTTTAAGAACTCTCTTTTAGGAAAAAACACATTTTTGTTTCATTAGAAAAGAATTTTTTGAAAGGACAGAAAAAAACGATTTTGGCATCTGTTTGAAGGTGTGGCAATTGTTTGAAAGAAGCAGATCCATTTTTACCTGGTCATTATGCACAATGCCATAAATAGAAGACATCTTTGTGAGCAAAACAGTGACCTTAAATTTTATTTCCCTGGGTTCCCTCCATCCAAGTGAACCTGATCTCCTAAGGAAAACAAGGCAAAACTGACTCTTATTTCTGCTTTCTTCTCTCTCAGTAATGCCTTCCCCTCTCTCAAAGCTTGGTCTGGAGGGAAGTCAGCATCATCAGCCCTTCAGAGTGTTAATCTATGGTGGCTGCTGAGAGAATTGCACTGTTCATGCTTTAAAATGTGTGATATGCTTGCAGATGACCTGGTTATGAGAAACTGGTTCCCTTCATCACTTTCTTTTGGACTTAGTAGCAAGTCAGTAGGAATCCAATTCCTTCTGAAGCAGAGTGATTCCTTTAAGCATTCTTAAGCAATGCTCACTAACTCCTATTAATGATGCCATTCAAGTTTTAGATTTTTCTCATTCGTGAGGCAGATCTGAAAATACAGTTAGATTTTATAAGGTATACTCCATGTCCTAGAAAAGTCCAGAAATAGCCCTGTGGAAGGAGAGAGAACATCATCCGCACAGAAATGCAGGTTCTGGACATTCAGTTGAGGGTCAAAATTATTGCCACTGCTTCTGTTTTACATTAAATCTCCTTCTCTCTGGATGATCAAAGATAGGGACAGATGATTCTTAACTTTTGATGATTTGGAGGGAAAACACAAACTTATTTTTATAAATTTCAGTGGTTTCAGGACTCTGAGATCTCTGGAATCTAAGTTAAAGTAAAAATAAATAATTGTGAAATATAATTATATTTTATTTGCTATGATTTAAATTGGTTTTGCTTCTAAGTGGGAAGAAGCACAGGGACATCAACATCTTTATTTTATAGAGAAGGACAGGAAAGGCCCTAAAACTTGGCCATATCACATAGTGTGACTGAGGCATATCCTTGCCTGTATAAGTGGAAGAAAGCTGTTTTCTGGTTCATGTTATATAACTAGAAAATATACCATGCTGGTGCAGTGTTTCACAAGCAAACATAAGGACGTACACCGAAAATATTAGCAATTCCATGTCTAGCCGTCTCTTCAAGAAATGTTTCTGATTTCCCTAAGAAATAGTCAAACTGCCTGTTGGGGTTAAATGCCTCCCGTGTGTTCCTTGCTGAGAACACACACTGTTCCACAGTGTCTGCATGTGTCATGAAGCCAGTCAGCTCAGGGACCTCAGCGTTCCTTCTCATCATAGCTGATTAACTGAAATAGCTCCTCTCCCTCATTCCATGGGCTAATGTCAGGTTTGGACTGGCTACAGCCGTAGTTCATTATCTGTCCAATTTTCAATTTTCTCTCACAAAATTCTCCTGAAGGAGATGGCTTCCTTCCTACTAGAATCCAAGTTTTTCTCAAAAAAAAAAAAAAAGATAAATAAAGAATCTTAGGAAGAAAACATGATAATTTAAGGTCAGCCCAAAGTCCATCCCATTAAATCTGTATTAAGGGTTCAAGGATCATTTAACTTAAAGTCCTAGAGAAATTAATTGTTAACCCTTCACCTACCATGACACTTAGTTTCCATTAGCAACACATACACATCAGGTGAAACTAATTACCCCATACTGTGAGTCAGAAACTTGTATTAAATCCCAGTTCTAATCTACCAGTGGTAGAAACCTGGGCAGATTATTTACTCCTAATGACCTTCAGTTTCCCCTCATTTAAAATGCTAAAGATAGTACTTATTCTTATAAAATGATTAAATAAGACTATATTTATTGTAAGTTGTTTCAAAAAAGGTAAAAAAAGTATCATATATTATTTCTGATTGCATGGATTACATAGAGGCCTGCCATTAGAAATGAGCTGATTTTAGGGACACATCAACAATGACACACACTGAAACTGTTGATTCAAGTGCGATTTTTAACCGTCAAAGAAGACAGAAAGGTCTGGGAGTTTGACATAAGTGATTTTCTGTCCTACCAAGACTTCTCCCTCCATGAAATACAACAGGACACATGGATGGGTGATTGTAATGGAATAGTCAATCCCATCTAAATGGTATTTAAGACACTATTTATAGCCAACTACCCTCAGTCAAACTTAAACAAGAAAACTTGTTGCCCCAGCATAGAAGTCAGACTCTCTTGTAAGGATGAAGCTCAGATTCGAATGCAGTATTAACTGTAAGAGGATGCTAAGGTCTTCTGCACAGACTTCTCAGCTCATGCTCTGAGTCATAAGACTCTTCCCTCCAGTGTCAAAGCACTCAATGAGAGGCTTTATTCAAGACTACATACAACCCTGACTCATCAACTGAGTGTACAGGGATGATTGTGACCAATCGTTTTTCTGGGGTCCTTATCTATGCTATTATTATTACTATTATTATTATTAACTCGATTTATGGATGAGGCATTCAGGCACAGAGAGGTTAAGAAACTTTTCCAGAGTAGGTTGAACTTCAGGCCATCTGGTTCAGAGTCTAAGATCTTAACCACTATCAGCTCTTTTTTTAACAAATGTTAGGATAAGTTGAATTAGGGCCTAAATAACATTAATCTTTAGCATCCTTGGTTGACATTTTCTATGAATACAAAATTAAGCAATTACTAAGTAACTAACCATGTGATTATTTTAAAAGAAACTTGTTGTAGAAAGAAAGTCACACAACTTTTAAGTAGCTCTTAGAAAATAGGTAAAAGTACTGAGGAAAAGAGTAAAAAGAAAGGAATAATAAGAGAAGGAAAAGTCTTATTGTCTAATAAAATTGAGATTAAAATCTTTACCTGTGAAGTGGAATTTCACTGATTCTGGGAGACCTGAAAAGAGTGAGAGGAAAATCCTTATATAATATATTTTGGAATCATGGATACATGGAAAAGGCACAAAATATATGACAGAGATTAGGAAGGTAAAAATTGTTTTAACCTAGATGATTCTGACTTGAGGAACCATCAGTAGGTCATTCGCTAATGTTATGTCAAATTTAATGATGCCAACATTAATGTTAAGTAGCAAAAAGAACCACATAGTGGAATAATTCTGTATCACAGCAGTTAGAGTGATTTATAATACATTCATTCAGATCCAATTTTATCAGTACATAAAATCCTACAAATTGGCAAATGTGGGTGATGTCGTATATCACTGACAGTGCTCTCAGGTGGGTCAATTCCATTGTAGAATTGAGTGATGCTTGGGACATTGATTTACACACTGTAACTGTGAGAGAGATTTATCTTGTGGCATTTATCCCATAGATTATACAAGACAGGACTCTACTCTCCCAAAGAGACTCTAGCTACTAAGGCAAGTATAACAGATTTGGAAATTACTTCAACCATGGCTGGCATGTTTTCTTTTCCTCTAATCCCAGGATATCTTGAGTTTCTTATAAAATAGTTATTGTAAAGTGGGGGCTAGAGAACCATGAACATTTTCATGGGCTATTAGTTACCCAGTTACAAAACATCAGGGTTACTCCTCAGAGAAAGGGCCTCTCCATGCCCTTAGAGATTTTCAATCTAATTAAGGAGTTAACATTTTCTAGACAATTGAACTTATATTAAATAGTGGCAAATATCACTTCATATGTTTACCATAATCAAAAAAGAAACTCTAGGATTATTTAATCCATGTTCAACTTACCATAGAAATCACCAGCTGTTCTATTTGAATAAATCTACTATATAAAAGTAATAGCCTATATTCAGCATTTTATGTGGTGCATAGATTTTAGAAATAAAGAAACAAGCTCCCAAATTTTTCAAATCATTCCAAGCCATAGCAATATTTAGGGATAGGGACTTGCAACTTTGCAGTCAACAGCTTTGATTACTGGGTCAAGGGAAGAGACACCGTGATAAGACTAAAGGCTGTCATGGTTTAGCAGAAAGGCATGTGCTAGCTTTAATGAAAAATTCAATTGTTTTTCCACTCAATGTTTAAAAATGTGTCTTCTATCAATTCCTGGTATTAATCGCAGAAGGTCACCTGCATTCTCCACCCCTGCTTCTGAAGCCTTCACTGAGGTACTGCAGGACCCTCCTACCTGGATTTCCCTTACTCACATCCTTATTTATTTTGGCTTCCTTGTCAAGTGCATTTACATCACTATAGACAAAAAGTTCCTTATAAAAGCCATCCCCTGTATCATCAAACCTCCACTGCATCCTCTAAGTCTTGGAATTAAGATTCAAATCCTTTTAGGCTTCCAGGACCTATAAGGTCTGGCCCATTTCCTCCACCAAGCTCATCTCTGCACACTCACTCACCACATTACAGGATCATTGACTCTTAAATCCTATCATGTTCTCTCCTTCCCAGGGCTTCTACACACAGGGCACATGCCCTTCTTTTAGGAATGCTTCCCCCATCACCTCTATGCACACACAGCCTTGGTAGCATCTATCCATCCTTCCACTGTCAATATCTTCCTCGAACAGCCTCCGTAGAGCCCACTAACTAGGTCAAGTCTTGCAATGTTTAATTCTACTATGGAACATTATTCCTCCTTTTCTGAGCTCTTGTCTCAGTCTGCAATTAATCATTCATTACTGGGATTATTTACCCAATTGTCTCCATACCTAAATCTCCAAGCAGTCCAAGAACAGATCCATACCTCTCTTTGCTCACCACTGTATTTCCAAGGCCTCACTTAGTGATCAGCACATAAGAGCCACAAAATTAAAGCTTACTGAAAGTCAGCCAACATGCGTGACATAATGGGAAAAAGAAAAGGTGGAATGGAGGAGACAAAGGCACATAGTGGCTGACAGGTCACAAACTATCTTCAATAGCCATAAAGTAGTGTCACACCAAACTGTCCAGAGGACGGTG
Organism: Urocitellus parryii; assembly: GCF_045843805.1. Lineage (NCBI taxonomy): Eukaryota > Metazoa > Chordata > Mammalia > Rodentia > Sciuridae > Urocitellus > Urocitellus parryii. The sequence goes on from NC_135540.1 coordinate 83,301,111, forward strand.
GGAAAAGTTGGAGTGAGTCAGTCATAAAGATCCACAGAGAGCAGTGTAGGTGCCTCAAGGCAGAGGGGAGAGAGAGAGCATTACCAGCAAAGGAGAAGGCCATCATCTCCTGGAGGTGGGGAGCTGCAGAGGGAGGGCGGTACATGACTTTCCCCTGGTTAACATCTTCCTGTGTGAAATACCGGATGGGTGAGTGAGGCTGGTCCCTGTGCTCGATGATACCTGGGGAGGAAGAAATGGGCATGAGCATCCCCAGGAACTCTCAAGGCTGACAAGATGGTCAGAGCCACAAAGCCAGCTTTGCTCATTGGTAGGAGTCTTTTATCCTTCATTCAGGTCCAGTTACTCTCTCTGGTTGTTCTTGGTGTACTGTTCTCTTGTAATTCAAGAAAAGGGCAAATCTAAAACCCAAAGTAGGACTCATGGAACATAAAACATAGTAAGAGGCAAACTACTGCCCCTCATGAGCTTGGACCATGTAATTTTCCTTAAGTCACAGAAAGGGTACCCTAACTATGAGACCCTCCCAGCTGAGTTTCATTCAAAGGTCAAGGTTGCTGAGAGGCCAACCTAGAATGATTTTCTAATGAGGCTGTAAAGAGATTTTCCTTCGTCTTCCCTCCTCTCTTTAGAATATGCTTTAGTCTCTGCAATGATCTTTGGCAACAGTAACATGAATCTCGATGATTCTAAGAACTGGATTTGCAGCATTCACTTGGCCTATGCTCAATGCTTTAGGGGCTGCAGGTTTGACTGTTCATAAATTTTGCAGGTACAGAGCTAATGCTTTCATCATATTTCATATCTTATTCTAAAAGGAAGGCACATGTGAGGCTGGGGGTTGAACTTTCTGTGGGGCTGAGACCAATGGCCATTCTGAAGAAGATGGCCCAGCTTCTGGTCTGACACTGTAGGGAGAATTTCTATGATAACTTAGCAGATTAAAAAAAAAGGGGGCAGGATGACTTTTAGACTTTAAATGGCTTTGGACTTTATCAAAAGGTAATGGAGTTTAATTTTCAGACTTTTACTTTTCGTTGGGAACTTGGTAATTGGAGAGGCTTCCTTCAGGGACCATGGTTGGTGTCGGGAGAACAGTGTCAGAGAAGGAGCAGAACTGTCATAGAAGCTGGTCTCCTTCTTGGGAGGGACAGCACACCTCTATTGGACACAAGCTCATTATGTGAGCTCAATGTGAAGAAATCTGAGTGCTGGAGACTGATGGAAGGGGCCCACTTCTCCTCTGACTCCAGTTCTGCATTCCTGTGTTCCCTATGAAAGGAGGAGCCTTTGGGCCCTGGCAGACTTCTTTGCTCTTAGCACCTGCCCATTTTGGTCTGCTTGCCCCTCAGGGCAGGCTTGGTCCCTACAGACAATGCCTATATGCGCCGGGTCCTATCAGGTCATGGCAGAGAGTGCTCAGTCTGGTGGCACCATGTATTCCAATCAGCTCTGTCCAAGCCAAAGCCAACACATTATTCTTTATCTTTCTCTCTTAGTTCTAAACTAGAGGACAGGTGCATGGGATATGAATAACTCTTATTTCTAAAACCCCCATCGGTATCTCCATGTACCCAAGCAGCAAAAGCTACAGAATTTTTAAGATTTGTCCACAAATGGTAGGCGATAGCATCTCCGAAAAGATCATTTACTGCACATCTTACCATGATTTGGATGGAGAGGTCGAGTGATATTGTATATAATCTTTCTACTGGGCCTCCCCGAGTTCACAAAGGACAGGGCATGAGGCTGAATGACAGTCAGGCCATCTTCCCGAGCCTGAAAAAAACGTTCAGAAAGGGAGAAGGACGAATGGTGTGATGAAAACTAAACCAAACCCCCAAAACCTTATTAAGAAAACAAAAGCAAATTCCCTCTGGGCTTTTAAATCAGTCACACGGAATAGAGTTTCCTCCAGAAGTGCAAAAGGATCTGGTGTCTTGCACTACAGATTTGTCCCAGCCTCAGTAAGCTCCAGGGTTACAGAGACCTTTGTAGATTATCTAGCCCCCTGGCTCTTCTCTCCTCTGCCCCTGACCTCAGGTTTATGTCAGTATATGCTGTGGGGGGTCCCAATATGGTTATTTTTCCCCAGGCGGAGCTTGCACGGGAACACATTGGGTCTAAAAGAGGCTCCACAGCTGGCTATTCTACTGTTTCCATCTGGCTTCCACATCTTTGCTCTTTTAACTTAATGGGCTAAGGTTGAATCTGGCAAGAAGTTCTGACGACCCAACTGGGAGGTTTAAGTTTTGGCCCCAGGAGGTTCTTCAGAGCATTACCCCAAACCTCAGTTTTGTGAATTTGTGATGCTTTCTGTTTTCAAAGGGCTAAAGATGAATAGGGCCTCAAACACCAAAAGAGGCTCACTATTTGCATTCAGAGCTATTTGTTTATTAAAGCTTATAATCATAGCCAACATTTCTCTTTGTGTTCATTCTACTATGCAAAAGAACTAGACATTGCTTTTCTCCTCTAGCTTTCAGGACTCAATGAGTGGGTCAAGCAATATTAATCAGAGGGCCCCATGTATGTGTGTTACTTTCACTATCTTGTGCACATCCATGACCCACCAACAGGAGTCAACACTCAAAAAAAGAAGGAAAGATTCAGACTCCCACAAGCAGGCAATGACTGGGGACAGTGGCAGTAAAATCAGTATAGAGAGAATAAAAGGGAAAACTAGTCTGAGCATGGACCTTTAACCGAGTCATGCATGCTGTCTTAGAACATAATATCCTGCTTGTTGCAGGCTCTTTCTAACTGACCCTAGAGGTAGGCTGGGGTGTGACATGCTCTTCTGCTCTTTGAAGCTCTGCTTCTTCCAGAAGGAATTTCCCCATTTAGAAAAAGATTAAGTGGGGCTCAGTAATGCTCCCAGAGGAGGGTGTGGTGTTCTTCTTTTAACCATAAAAAGATTGAAGGTTGCAGTTGCTTTGTAATTGTCCCCAAGGCATACTTGTCCCAGGGAGAGGCGGCATCTGCAGGTTAAGACAATCCCCCCATAAGTAAAGAGTCATATTTCAGGTCCTTGCTCAGGTCTGGAATGTAATGAGCAAGGAAAATTAGAATTGCAAACAGCAGCTGGTCTCTCAACCTAAAATAAAACAAGTAAGGACAACAAATTTAAAAATATATGCCCTATATAAGGTGTTTACAGCCCATTCATGTGTGCAGACACATGTGGGCGTGCATACAAGGAAAAAAGTAAAGGCTTGGCACACTGTTCAGTTCTGTTTGCAAAATTGCAATCTCAAAACCATTGTAATAACCTAACATTCTCAGAGTACCATGGGATACTTTTGAAAATCTAGATGTCCCTAAAACAATAAAGTGGTAAGAAGAGAGAATTATCAGGGATATAGGTCTATGGAAAAGGGAAATAAGTTCCAGCCAAGACAACAGATATTCTATTTTAGAATTTATAGATTTTTCTCTACTAATAGAAATAGACATTGGGTAGAAAAAGTGAGGACTTGATTCTGTGAAGAAAGCAATATTGAGGTTGAGACATATAAAAATATGATCAATTTTAATACTGGCTATTTAAAATGTTCAATATTTATCAATTAAACATAGTAAGAAATGAGAGATTAAATTTCACGGAAATCATTATGGAAGACATTTTTTATGACATATCTGTCAACCAAAGAAAACTGCAGAATAATGGTTTTCATAATACCCATATATCTCTGAATATATCCAGAATCCAAATCTTTCTCCCTACCTCCACTGCCAACACCCTGCTCAGAGCCAGCTTCTCCCCTGGATCATTTGGCCTCCTGACTGTCCTTTCACCTCCCCCACAGTCTATTTCAGCACAGCAGCCAGTGTGATCCCTTTACAAAGGACACTGGATCTGTGTCCAACACCCTGCAGGGGCTTTGCAATCAGAACAAAAGTCAAGTTCTTACAGTGGTCTGTTGAGTCCCTGCAATCTGTGTCCCCTCCACATCTGTGAATTCACATCAATCATTTTCACTTTCACTCACTATGCTTCAGAACACCCTCAATAAGGAGACCCCAAACTGAAGTTGTCACGCCCACCCATATCCCTAATTTTAATAAATGGTACTTTGGTATTAATGTTTGATGGAGATGAGTTGGGGTTGATTCATGAAGATTCCATAAGAGTAGCAGACACAAGAGTCTTTCCATATATAATTTGCTACTGTGCCTCTAAACCTTTCTTTATCTCTCTCTTAATTTCTTCTACCATTGTAACAATTTTTTTTTTTTTGCGGGGGGGAGGGTACTGGGGATTGAACCCACGGGTGTTTAACCACTAAGCCACATCCCCACATTTTTTTCATATTTTATTTAGAGACAGGGTCTTACCAAGTTGCTAAGTGCCTTGCTAAATTGCTGAGACTGGCTTTGAACTCACAATCCTCCAGCCTTAGCCTCCCAAGCCACTGGGATTACAGGCATGTACCACAGCGCCCAGCTCCATTGTAACCATTTTTAAGTGTTCAGTACAGCAGTGCTAACTATGTGCATATTGTATAATAGATCACTATAAATTGTTCTTCTTGTAACACTAAAAATATAGCCACTGAGAAACTTTCCTTTTCTCCCTATCCCACTCCCCTCTCACCCCTGGCAACCACCATTCTACTTTCTTTCTCTAAGAGATTGACTACTTCTATAGACTTAATTCGAGTGTAACCAGATGTTATTTGTGTTTTTGTGACTGGTTTATTGCATTGGCCTAATGTCAAGGTTCATTCATGTTGTAGCATATAACAGGATTTCCTCCTTTTTAAGGCTGAATAATATTCCAGGTATGAGCATATGTGTATAATAAAGATATACACACATATGTACAACCTTTATATGTCATGTATAGACAACATTTATATATCATATTTTCTTTGTCCATTTATCTGGCTTCCACCTCTTGGATATTGTGAATAATGCTACCATGAACATGGGATTAGATCTCCCTGACCTTGAACTCATATTGCCACTGTATGGGATTCAAACCACTAACCTCTCTGGTTCTAGGTGAATGCAATAGTCTACTTGTTGTCTGAATATCCCCCATCCAGAATGTTCTCTACCCTGTAGCCAGAATGAACTTCCAGAACCAATCATTAAAAATATGATCTGGTCATGGCACTTTTCTGCTATAAATCCTTCAACACCAACAGTCTTTGGGGACAAAATGGAAATTTTATCATAAGGTTCTCCATGATCTGACTGTTATTTCATGCTGCTTTTACACTTAGGGATTTATGTGCCAGCCCACTGAACCACCTATCATTCCCCAAATATGTCATGTTCTCCTGTGTCTCCAGTTTTTTTCATCTGCTGCTCCTATTGCCTGGGTGAATTTCCCCTTTTTTACTCTCTGAGGTTATTTACAGGTGGAGATTTCAGCAGCAAACAGCATCCCCTGGGGACCTGTCAGAAATGCAGATTGTTCACTCTATGTCAGACCTGCTAAGTTAGAAATCCTAGGGTGGGTTCTTTTTTAGGGGAGGGGGATACTGGGGACTGAGCTCAGTGGTACTCAATCACTGAGCCACATCCCCATTCCTTGTTTTGTATTTTATTAAGAGACTGGGTCTCACCGAGTTGCTTAGGACATTGCTTTTGCTGAAGCTGGCTTTGAACTTGTGATCCTCCTGCCTCAGCCTCCCACACTGCTGGTATTACAGGCATAAGTTTGAGATCTCGAGAACCCTGATTTTGAGATCTCATTTCCACTTATCCAGCTCAGTCCTCTCCTAGAGGAAGCTTCTGTGATGCTCTCCCGTGCTCTCATGCACTAGGTGCCCTCCCATTGGCTTCCATGTCATTGCATTTATCACTGTAGTATCACTGCTTAATTAGTTGTCTCCTCATTGACTCAAAGTTCCTGAAAAACAGAGGCTCCACTTTAAGGTCATTGAATCTCTATGTCTTCCACATCTCTTGGCATAAACCAGGAGATCAAATGTGTTTATGAATGAATGCCTGGATGAATCCATGTGGAGGTAGACTCCTATTTTTATGTGTGTGTGTGTGTGTGTGTGTGTGTGCGCACGCACACATGTGTGTGCACATGCACACTTATACTATGTATCTACCACATAAATTCATAATGTAGTTAGCAAATATGTACAGTACCTATGTGTTTAGATGAGTCTAAACTACTGAACTGAGAATGTGTTTTTTGTTACCGATTACAAGCATGTCCTACAGCAATAGCCCTAATTAATATCAAATAGATTTATATTCTGTATATTGTAAGTAACAAAATAGCAAGCTAATCGAATTTTATGGTAAACTAACTTTTGACATTTCCTGTGTTTCAGATGGACGGACCTAATTTGCAAACATGAAACCTGAGACCCTAAAGGTTAAATCAACTTGACAAGTCTCTTCAGAGGTGCTCAGCAGCAGAGCGGAACGGCACCATCTTCATGGCTCCTGGCCTGTTTTTCCTGTCTATGCTCAAAATAACACTGCATTAGCATTTGGCAAGAAATGTGTATGCACAGTTTTCTTTACAGTTTGAAGAAAATTCTGATCCAAGTTCCTCCAGTCAGAATGATGAATTATAGACTTGATAGTGCTGCTGAATTATGATTTCTTTAAATTACGGTTTATGGTGGAAATGCCGATACCAGCTACTCATTAAAAACTTTCTATTTTCCCCTTTATGTCTCTGTCATGCCCTAGACCCATAATTTCTGAAACTATCACTACTCTCTTTGTTGTGGCTCAAGGCTGATACACTACTTTGGAGTGTAATTATGTGGGCGCTAACTAAAACATGGATTCATAGTCGCTGATTTACAAGGGCTTGCATGCTTGCGGCTGTCTGGAAGAGTGGTTCTGGCATCCCACTTACTCTAGACACAGGGTTACGGTGGAGTTGCTAATCGTCTGAACTGAGCTTCATGGGACAATGCAGCTGACACCTTCCTTCATATCTTTCCATGCACCACGTTCCTTTCACATGGCACAGGGGCCGTCTGTGATCTGATGCAGTCACCTCCACATTTCCATTATTCCTTTTTTCTGCCTTCCTCATTTCTTCAGCCTCATGGGACTATTTGCAATTTTTCCACAGTCATATCCTTTCTCACTGTGTCTTTCATGTCCTCTTGATATCTGTGAAAGTGCCCTTTGACATCACCTCTCCATTCTGCAACTTGTCCCCAAGTTTTCTCTTGGGTAATGAATTGCTACTTATCTCTCTGGATGCAGCACTGACACCACCTTCTCTAGGATATTTTACAATACAAGGATAACTTTTCATAGAGCTTTTGAAAAATAACAGTTTCTCCAGCTAGGTGGTGCTATAACTGGTTGAATAATATACTCAAATGGTGTTAATGACATGGAGATAAGCCTGAAATTTCTTCTAAGCACTCCAGGAGAGATCCTGTAACTGTCTGGGATGCTAGAGAAAGGACATTGGCAATGGATGGGAGGTCAAGATGCACTCCACATAATCTTCCTCTCACCCTGGGAATTTTAAGTTTCTTTTTCAAGTCAATGAGAAATGTGTTTTCAGGGCTGCTATTGTTGGCTCTGGGGTCTGCGTTCTGGGCCAAGAATCTACCACATTTAAAACCAGGACACAAATCCCAGCAGTATACCACATGCCTCTTCCAAGTGTACACCATGAGTTCTCCCACCCGACTCACAGTCATATGGAGAGATGTTCCCAGAGAGAGCTTAGGTGCCTCCGGCGTGTGCGGTAAGATTGCAATGTTGAACACGCGGCTCTCCAGGTGGGCCTGAGCATCTGTGGCCCTAGACACCTGAAAAGCAAAGTCATCCTGGTGAGCCTTTCATCTTCTGCTGGTCAGAGTATGCTTGCATGGGTTTTGCTTCTCCCCCTTTAAACCATCTGTCTTTGCATCCTATACATTCCTGCATTACACTTTTCATTCTGTTCTTCATATTTTATTGTTAATCATTTACTGATTATAAAAAAGACATACAATCATTTTAGGCAATTCTGAAAATTGCAGGAAAGTATGAAAAAGAAATAAAAACTCATCTAGAATTTCACTACCTAGTAAGAGTGATTCAATTTGTATGCAATTTTATATTCTAATTTTTTACTTGATAAAATACTGTGATATTTTGCTATATCCTTAAACATTCTTGAAAACATAATTCTGGATGGCTACGTAATGCATTATTATGATTATGTGACATGTGATCTTTATTCCATTCCTTTCATCTTTATTCATCATAGATTCCTATACCTAGACTAGCAATGTCAAATCTCAGCCTCATTTTTGCAGAACAAAATTATTAACATTTACAGTTAGGGTAGTAGTCACAGATTAAACTTTTTCTTGTTTCAAAACCACTGAAAAATGATGCTTTTCCTAGGCTGCTTCTTGCCCCCTTAAACGCTCCCTTGTCTCCACTGTTTATTCCACCTTCGTTTATCATAAGAACTGCTAAGCCCTGTGTGGCCACGTGTAGTTATATTAATTCCATATGACAGGAGTCAGGGTTGTGCAAATTCCGAGACAGAAGGCAACACAGCAGCTACAGCTCACGGAAGAAAACTCTTAGTCTTTATCTGGATCACATCACATGCCTGGGATCAAGTTTCAGAATATCTATGTGTCTTCAAGGAGATTCCTCATATTGTTGTTATAAAATAATATTAATATCTATAATTCACTGATCATCTAGTGTGAGCTCAGCATTGTATTAGTTGCTTTTTAAAGGTTGTCTTCTGGGCTGAGGTGGTAGCTCAGTGGTAGCGGGCTTGCCTCACATGCACAAGGCTCTGGATTCAATCCCCAGCACTGCACAAAAATAAAAAATAAATAAATGCAAATAACCAATATTGGTTAATTGGTTAGTTGGTTTTATATCAGTTCCACTGACCAAGATGACTTACTTTGGAAGCTTTCAGAAATGAAGAAAGGGGAAAGCTCTATCTCTTGAAGAAAAAGGAACAACAGCATGTGCAGGTAGTGAAATGTGGGCATATTACTGGCAAGTGAGTCAGTCTGGCTTCCCAGTAAAGTCACTGATAGTGAAATACATTGATATTTTTTTCAAAAAAAAACCAAATCCTCTGAGGAGGTGTCAATGTGATCCAAATACACCAAAACTAGGGCTATTTCCCACACCAAAAAAAATGACTAATTGTGCATGCTTTCCTCTCCCTTAGACTGTCTCTATTTTAAAATGCCACTTGTATTACATAAATTCCATCTTTCATGCAAAGTAACAGATGGGATGCATTGATGGCTCATGACAGCACATCAACATTAAAATGGAATTAAATCTATGTAACTCATTATATTGCATTTCCTGCCTTAAAGAAAGAAAAACAAGGGAAGAAAAAACGAATCATCAGAACAGCATCTTTTTTAGTTTAAAATCCTTTAGGGACACTAAGATGATAAATGGGAAAAGTTGCTAACCATTTATTTTAGCACATGGTTATAGTGTCTGTGTATTTCAAATCAAAATATGAGGTAAGCCTATAAAACACTGAGACTTTAAAAACAAACAAACCAAAACTTTTATGTCTAAGAGAACACAATCTCAGAGTTGTTTCATACTTGTAATAAAGGTGCTCTCAGTGTTTAAAATGCACTTTTTGGACTGCCTTCAGAGGAAGTTCACAAATCATTAAGAAAGCTGAGAGCATTACTTCATAATTACTATCCACTTTAATAAAAAAAAATAATTACCACTCTTTTTCTTGCCAGACCTGATTCTGAATGACTTTTGGCTATTTTTTTTTCTATATTTTCAAATCTACTTCCAAAAATGTATATTGTCATTATTGAGTATATTATCCAACACACTTTGAAAGTAATTTGAAATGGGAATTCCAAACAAATTCTGCACAAGAAGTGTGAAGGGAACATCTTTCTAAGTGATAATGATTGATTAATTTTTTACTCTCATTTAAAAATTTTATTTCATTTTGCTTTATTTTTTATTTTTATTTCACATTTGGCTTTATTTTGTTTTTGTACTTAGCAACCAACTTGTGAGAGCAATCAGATATCATTCTGAGCAGGTGCTTAGAGTCCCCTTCCAGGGAAACCTGCCACATTGATAATATTCTCTCTCCTGACCCTCAAGGAGGTAAAGGCAGGTCCCCAGATTCTAGTTTGCTGAGGTGACTTCTTTTGATTGAGGTCTTTGCCTCCATTCTGGCTCATTCTCTGATGACTGCAGTAGTCCCCAGGTACTAACAATGAAAAGTTAACTAGGACAAAGGACCCACAGCATTTGCTCGCTCAATGGACATTTAATGTGTTCAGTAGAATCTCATTTTAACGGTTTCCAGATTTATCTCAACCTACTCTTTGGAAAAGCACATCTTTTACACAATATAAATTAGGCATTGAAGATGTACACACCAGGTGTCAGAAGCAGAACGGAGGTAATTTTAACAAGGTGAGCGATTGTGGTTGGTTTATTCCCAACTGGATCCTAGACAAAAGAAAACCTCAGACTCAGAGGTGACACTGCTTTGGCTGGTTATCATTAACATATGTATTTTCCCTGACACTGCCACATTCTTATCTGTATCCTGCTTAAACATTCTTGTTTTTATTCTTTTTTCCTTTGTATTTGCTTAATTTTTTTCATTTCCAAACTGTGCTAGCAGAGTTTTGTCTGATTTTTATTGCTTTTTTTTAAACATCAGGTTTTGTACTTTTATAATTTCTAGCATTTCATAATTAATCGACCCATCTGCTGGTCTCTATCAATTCCTCCTTTTTACTTTCCTTAGGTTTCTATTGTGGTTCTCTAGCTTCTTGAGTTAAATATTTAGTCCATTTGTTTTTGTGCTTTACTGCTCAATAATAAGAGCTGCCATCAATTTTCTTTTGAGTATAATTTTGCCTACATCATTTGATAATACATTATCCAGTTTTGATAACTGATTTCTTCCTCATCAATATTTCTTAATAGTTTACTGCTTTGATTTCCTTTAAGACCTAGTAATTATTTAGGAGATTATTTAAAATATTCCAAGGGGTTTAAATTATTTTATTATCTTTTCATTATTAATTTCTAATATAGTCATAGTAGAATATAGCCAGTATAATTATCCATTCATTAACTTACTCCAGGTCTCCTTACAATCAAGTATTTTATCAATTTTTATAAAGGGCAGTAACAAATCCTTACATAGTGCTTACTATTTGATAGGCAGTTTTCAAAAATGCTTTGTATGTATTAACTCAATTTTCTCAGTAATTCTATTTCACGAATGAAGAACCTGAGGCACAAGGATGTTGCTCAAGTAATTGTAAAGTGGCAAGTAAAGTGGCAAAACTCACACTCAAAACTACTGAGTTTGGCTTTAAGTCCAGGATATTAATAAGATGTTGAATGTTTCAAGAACATTTTAAAAAATAAGATTTTTCCCCATAAAGGATTTTTCTATTTTGAAGGATTTTTTTTCTGAATGCTTTGGCCATTATTTAACATAAACCTTTTTTTTTTTTTTTTTTTTTTGGAGTGGATGCTTGCTTGTGAAGCCACCTATATATCTAAATAGACAGTTAAAAAAATCTCTTAATGCTATTAGTTGCATTTTTTCTTCTTCCCAACATGATTTTCAGGCCATTGTAGAAAATTGATCAAGTTTATAAATGAGGGTGAAGGCTTTCTGCAGAGTTCAGAAAAGCCAGGAAACAGAGGATACCTGGAAGTGGAAGGAGTCACTCTGGGTTGGGGCTCCCGAGTGCCTGTACCACACAATGCCTTCATTGATGTCCTGTTGGGTGAAGGTGCTGGTGGGGGTTGCTGTCCTCCCATCAGGCAGGTGCTGCCCTTGGTCTGCAGGACTGTCCGCAGGCATATTCACCAGAAGGACCACTTCCCCTAGAAAACCAGAGGACACACAATGAGGAGATCTGGGGAGAGTAAGTTAAGAGTTCTTATCCTCCTTCCCCATCCTTCTCTTTTATTTTTTTTTTTTTAACTAAAAATAAATGATTGTTTTTATTTAAGATGAAGGAAAGGATGTTAATACAGAACTCAACAGATATTACTAAATTCATCTTTAGATATAGAATTACCAGTCTTTCAGCTAAAAGAACCAAGGAAAATTTACATATAAAGTTGTATAAAGGAGGCCCAAATAGTAGTTAGTGTAGGCTGTAAACACTCAAACATCAGGCATAGGATGGATTCATTTCTATACACAACTTTCTGTGCAACAATTTTCTAATCAGGAAGTTGGTATAAAAACAATAGAAAATTAGAAAACATTCAGTGAAAGATGCTCTTGGGAGAGTTCTGTTCAATGAAAATATTAATAGCTAATACTAGAAAAAATATGGCAGGCACCAGACTCTATGTGGTGGTTCAAACCCAGCTCCACCACTTCCAACTGCATGAGCTTACGTATGCTCTGTAAGTCACTGTTCTTCATCGGTAAACTAAGGATAACACAGGTTAAGCATTTGTAATGTGAAAAATCTGTAAAATAATAATCCAAATCTGAAATGCTCCAAGATCCAAAACTTTTGGAGCATCACCATGATGGTACAGTGGAAAATTCCACATTGGATCTCATGTGATGGATCATAGTCAAAATGCAGCCACATTTTAAAAATACTGTATAAAATTACTTTTGAGATATGTGCATAAGATGTATATGAAACACAGATGAATTTCCATGTTTAGACATGGATCCCATGCCAAAGACATGTCATTACAGATATGCAAATATTCCAAAATTTGAAAAAAAAATATCTGAATTCGGAAATACTTGTGGCCTTGGCCTGTTGGATAAGGGATGCTCAACTTGCAGTAAACATTTCACAAATGCTCATCCTTACTGTAATTTCTATTTAATACTTCTAAATAATGTTATTATCATCTCCATGAATTAATTCATCAGATGAAGTTCTTTAGGTTCAGAGAAGTTCAGTGGACATCACACATTTGATAAGGTAATGAGTGAGGATTTAGATCTGAAGCTCATATTCTTGGTCATGAACTTCTGTTATCAATCAAAAGTATTTTGTTTATATGTATTAGTATTAATCTTTATAAATAACTGATCACGTTTTCTCCTCCTTCATTCTTTAAACTTTATTTGGACTGAAGCAAGAAAATATAACTCTAAACACCACCAAATCTGTTTTTACTGCTTATTATTCACCTGAAGCTACTGTTGTCTTAAAGTGAGATCACAAATACAGAGGTGTTATAGAAACAATTAAAATTTCACAAGAAGAATATACCTTCAAGTGAAGTTGAAACCAAAATAGAAGAACTGCTGAAAATAAGCATATTCACACGAAAAGGCATCTAACAATAAATCTGAAAGAAGACATCCTTTCACCTTTGATAGTGAAAGGCATGGAAGAGTGTGAGGTGGAGGAGAAAAATAACATCTATGTGTTTATTTGTCTATTTTTAAAACATTCAGTAGGAGAACACCAAGTTCTTAAAACAGACATACTGGGCCATTGACAGCACATTTTTTTTTCCCAAAAAATTTGTAGCACATTTTAATTACCCTAGAGAAATTTATTTTCTTAGTCAAAGAAAACACTCATTCTAATATTTAGATGCTCTAAATTCAAGTTTAAAATGAGCATATTGTCCTGGATGGTAATGAAATACTGAAATATAAGAAGAAGATCACTACTCTTCTTTACAGAATCAGGTGTGGAATCAACTCACTCTAGTTTTCTTTCTTATATTATTTTTCATTTGTACCTAGTCAAAAATTCCATTACTACTCTCCCAACTCAAATTTTGTTCATAAGGTGCCGTTAATAGACATGACTTCCCAGGAGGTGGACTTTTTATGAGTGCAAATACAGCCAGAAAATATTCTGAAAGGAAATCACCACAATGCAAACGTGACAAGTAGAAGGGACAGAACACACTCAATTGCTGATTTCTTAGCTACTTGGCCTTCTAATAGAAAAGTAATGCAGAATTTTCCTAATGAGGCCTAATAAATTCTTTTTCATATAAAATTTTCTTCCATGCTATACAGATAGACAGGAATAACAGGATATTGGCCAATTTCATTAGATTCAATGCAATAAGTAGAACCCAATGGGTCTATTTACTAAACGAGGCCCTTAGAAACTAGGGGGATTCAAAGATAAGCAAGATGCAGTTCCTATCCCTAAAGATCAGCCCCCAACCAAGTGGAAGCCACTGGGAGATTCTCAGTAGGTGAATGGCATGAGCTGATTTAGAACACATAATGTGTGTGATCAGAATATAGAAAGTCTATAAAGCTTGGTAGTCCTGGTAGAGAGGCTGGAATTTATTCTATAAAAAATCACTCAAGTAATAGTAATGTGATAATACTATGGAATAATAGGTGTGAAAATATAATAACAGGAGGATGGCAGGTTGGAGGGAGGACAAAGAGTTCAGTACTGGATGTGTTTAATACAGAAACCTTGGTGTCAAGCTCAAGAGTGGACAAGGAGAAATACTGGTATTGTGTGAGAGTCACCACACAGTGGTAAGAGGCACCCTTTTCCCCCACCTCTTTCCACATTTTTTTATTAGTGCATTATAGTTGATCATATTATATAATAATATGATTTGTTATATATTCATACATGCATATAATATAATGATACAATTTGTCCAATATCACTCCCCAGAGAAACAACCTTTTCTGTAGTACCTTACCTCTGCTTCTATGATTATATCATACAAGGATATGACACAGGTTTAAAATACTGAAAATCATCTCCATTTGGGATTCCCTGTATACCAAATTTTATATTTTAACTAAGAATTTTGAAGAGAAAATTTAATAGCTATTAAGGATTAGAATCTCATTTGGAACTCCATGAATTATGTTGGGATTGAGATAATTTCTATTAACAGTTTTCTTATACTATGATGAATAATTTAGAGTTGGCAGTATGATTAAGTCAGATTGTCCCTCAAATGATGTTCAAGGTATTTTGTTAAAACCATCCCATTAAATTTATTTTCAAATCTATGAAGTAGCAAAGGGTACAAGTACTAATCAACTCATCTAAACCTTTATTTGAAGATAGTGGTGAATCAGGGAGCAGTTGAATTTAGGCCCTTTATGCACATACTATAGAAAAAAATTTATATTTATTTGCATTCCAAGGTCAACTCTTCACAAAATGCCTGGAGTCCAACCTGAACCTTCTGAAATTATAAGGGAGTTCATAGTAGCCAGGGGCCAAGGAGGTAACGCCTACACAGATGCACCTCACTGAACAGATGGAGGAAGGTAGACAGGTGTCTAGTTCCCACCACTCTTTTCACTCTTAAATAGTTCCCAAGGGTAATGTGATTTGATTACTGTTAGTAGTGAGATCTGGACACAAAGAAAGATTATGTTCACAGGAAGAAATTAATTAAGAGAGTTACAGTAAGAAAGGGATCACAATAAAGTCTACATGGCATTTATTAAGAAGAAATGGCAAACTTTTTCTGCTTAAAGCAATTTAATTCAGCATTGTTCTGTTTAATATTTGATGAAACATTGTGCTGTTTCTGTGAAATTTGGGGGCTTAGCTTTTGGCTTTTAATAATCAAGGTACAGAATTTAATATAAGAGTCTTAGATTTTTAGAGATGAAAAGGACTTAAATATTATCTAGCTTAAAATCAGTAGTTGGAAGTAAGATGAGAACAGGATGTTTATTAATTCCAAATGGGAAAACAGTAACTTAACAGTGGAGAAATTTGGCAGATATCACTTTAGCCAAGTTAACCAGCAATAAGACAGGGCCATCATGCACCTTCTGATATCGTACACTGAAAAAGGGGAAAAAGCATAATCTTAATCTAATAAAGAAAAAACCACCTGACAGACCCAAACTGAGCAGCACTCTATAAATATCTAACAAGTACTCTGCAAAAGTATTAAGGTCATTAAAGAAAAGAAGCAGAGAACTGTCACACATTGGAGGAGGCCAAGGAGACACGACAATTAAATGCAAGCTGGAATTCTGGATTGGTTCAGAAAAATAGCATTAGTGAGAAGACTGGCAAAATTTGAATAAGATCTATAGATAGTTAATGTGAATTTGTTGGTTTCAATAACTGCTCTATGGTCATGTGTGATATTAACATTAGGAGAAGATGGGTAAAGTATTCAAGAACTGTGAATTATTTTTGCAACTTTTCAATTAAGTCTAAAATTATTTAAACAGGAAGTAAAAAAATTATCTGACCTAATTTCTCAAAGAAACCTATGGCCCAAGGGAGTACAGTTGCCTTCTTCACAATCATGAAGTTCTATTATATCTCAACTAGACTGTTTTATAATTATAATATCAATTCTTGATAAGATTATGCTTTCTAATGTCTGTGGACACTGGAATTATTTTCAAATTGTCTAGAGTTAATTTTTTTCCTCACTGTAGAAAATGCATAATTTTTAAAATGTGATAACCCAGAGGGGGAAAAATTATTCTTTCTCTGCTTTTTAATGTGCCAAGTGGATTTTTAGTTTTTATGAATATAATTTTCATTTTTAGATGATCAATTTAGATACTTTAAAAAAATCTGCCTAAGCTGAGTTCAGTGTCACATGCCTGTTGTCCCAGCACGTGGGGAGATGACTCATAAGGATACCTGGAGTTCAAGACCAGCCTAAATAACACCAGACCCCACCTCAAACAAAACAAATCCACTACCTTTTCTTTTATTTATACTGCATTTTGAAATTTTCTTTCAGTTGTGACTCCTTCTTTTAGGTCTTTAAACCATTTTAAATATACCTATTTCATAGTTTTTAATGATTGTTCCTTTCTTTGAAATTCTTGGGGTTTTAATCACCTTGTTTGTTTTGGTTTTGTGTCCTCCTGTGTCTTTTGGTTTTGGGTTCTGCACTAATCCTCAGTAGATTGATCTGAGAGTCCTAGTAGCCTGGTGGAGAGTAGGCCTTGTTACAGTGGTTTATACTTCCTGCAAGGAACCCAAGAAGTGTCATTGGCCTTAGATTAATTTACATATAAAGTCTCCATTTTTGGTGTTGTGCACAAGGCATATATTTTAATTTAATCCTGGATCTGGAGGAGAAATAGGCTCGAAGTTCTAAATTCTCAGCAGACATTTTGCTCTACTCTGAGAAAGGCAGGTCTCTGTGCTGATGAGCCTCTTCTTTCCTATTCTGTCTCTCTAAGTGAAGGACCATCCTTCCAGAGCCCTGGTTTTAGGCGGGGTCTTAATTTCCGCTCCCTGTTTGTGCATGAATTTTAACTCCTAAGTTCCCAGGTTCCTGAGACAGACTGCCCCTCTCAGGGAAGCTGTACCCTGAGCTCTTGCACACTGACTCCAGTGCCTTCCTTGCTGCTGGAACCTGGAGTTTCTTGGGTGCTCAGCTATGAATGCTTTACAATCTTGGATGCTCAGCTATGAACACCTTACCCTTCTTGCTACATTTTATCCAGCGTTTTTAGGCAATGACAATGAGCAATTTCTCTGGTTAATGTATTCTACTATCTTGCTGGAAGAAATAAGAGTGGTGGATGCTGAAGAATGTTTCTGTGAAATATACTTTTTAAAATTCACATCAAGAAGTCTGGCGATGGTCTGAGAACGATTTAAGGTAGAGTTTGAGAGCCTGACTTTTGAAATTTAACTGACATCCATTAATTAGTCATTGACTGTTAACAGGCTGGTTTATCCCAGGTTTCTAGCATGCAAAATTAAGTTATTAGAAATTTAAATTAAGATTTAGCTGTTATATATAATGTATTTATAAAATTTACTCACTACCTAGCAAATGTGTGTAGTGTGGTAGGTGTGGAAATTGATCTGCTTTTAAGAGAGGTGTATAAAATTAGAGAGTTCACTGGAACTGCCACCTTGCTCATGGCATTGTATAAAAGCAAGTCCTAGACTGCTGAATGCAGAGATGAAACCATGCAAAGAAAAAAAATTTACCAAACTGGGGGTGGTCTTGTGTAATCTTGTAGACAATATCTTCAGCGTTGGCACCTGGAGCTTCAGCCTGTAAGATTCTGTTGGTAATCTGCAGCATCCCCCCTTCTGGAACCCATACCATCGAATTAGCTACAAGCCGAAGTGCTCCATCATTCTAGAATAAGGGAAAAGGGCAGAATTGGAGCCAAGCATAATAAGAACACATTAATACTGAAAAGCACTAGTTATCAGGTCCTTTTGTTGCAAAAGATCATCTGATAAGAAAGAGAGATTTATAGTTTAGAGTCATAGTATGAACCATGGGTATACATTATGTGTAGATATATGCATGTATACATTTATAAGTGTCTATATTCTGCTTTTCAATTGTTCATGAGCCAATAATTTACATCATTCTCCATTTCTTTCTTTCTGTCTCTCCATTTCTTTCCTTCTTTTGTCCATCTACCTGCCCTTCTGTTCTCACCATCCACTATATTCAAAAGAGTTATTTATTGAGTACCTATTCATGCCAGCTCCTTTGCTACAGAACTGGAATATGCAACAATGTTTGAAAGCAAGATCTCAACTTCAGAAGGAGCGACACACAATTATCAAATAATTAGGACATTTCACAGTGATGCTCTTTAAGAAGCTTCAGCAGGGAGCCATGAGGCCATAGAAGAAGGAACTCTCCCGAAGATTTTCCTAAAGAAGAATCATTCATTTCTGAATAACAGAAAAAAATGGGCTTCCTAAGTAGTGAAGTGGTGAAACAGATTTTAGGCAGAGGGCCCAGTTTAAGCAAAGGCAAAAATGCGAGACCACATATTGTGTTTGATAAATGTCCAACTGTTTGGCGCCAGTAGAGCTGAGGAAACCAGGGGAAGGGTGGATACAAAGTGAGAGTGTCTTCTGGAAGGCTACTAAAAAGTAGAAGCTATTCTAAAAGTCTCAATTCATCTTATCAGCACTGGAAAGAAAACAGGTGTCTTCAGGGAAGGAAATGGGATGATCCCACTGATGGAATGATCAGCCTGTCTTTAGAAAGATAGCCTCCAAGGGCAAGAGATGGAGGTGACTAGCATTGGGATGAATCTGGAGCTGGAGAAATCATTTAACAAGTTCTTGCAATGGCTCAGGGGAGAGGAGATCAAGGCCTGTAAGAGGGTAATTGCAATGGGAATGAATAGTTAGAAACAGATCCTAGAAACACTACAGAGTGAAATGGACAGGCCTGATGGCTGATTGAAAGTGAGCGACCAAAAGTAGAGAGTAGCTGGCTGGAAGAAATCACCTATTTAGCACTCCTGAGAAAGCCACCACTTTAATTGCTAAACTAATGTCATTAAAAAGTGCTGCCATTCCTGATTTACAAGGTGTACACCCTCTTCCCAAACCTCATAATTGACATTTTCCACAGAATGTGATTAGTGTCGACCAAGGCTCAGTTTTCCATTTGTTTTTGTACTTCAAAAATCAGTGAATCTGGTATTTTAAAACAGGACATTTCAGAAAGAATGGTTTTCTAAATTATTGTTGTTATTTTTGGATATGCCAATAAACAACACAGCAAACAGCACACTCAGGAGAACACTCAGAAGAGAAAGCAACAGCTATTCTTTTGCAATTACTAGGCACTTAAGCATTTCACCTCTAAGAAGTCAGTCATGCCCATTTTCACCACATGTATCAAGAAACTGAGTCAAATGGTGCCCAAGAGAACAGTCATGAAGGCACTTTCTATGCTGATTTGTGCTCAGGGGCAAAATCCCAGAGAATTTTCTCTTTCGCAATGGATCTAGCATGCTATTTACGGAAACATCAAAAGTATGTCAGTAATTTTGCATATAGTCTACCAGAATTCTGGGAGAAAAGGCTCTAAATCCAAGAGAATTTAAAATGCCCTGACACACTGGGACACAGGTTTCATAACTGCAAAGAATATTTCTAATAGAAGCAGCCTAGTCAACTTTAATTTTGGTTATAGAGATCAATTATATGTCAATAATATTACATTACTGGACTAAATAGGCAATGCAGTTTTTTTTGTTTGTTTGTTTATTTTATTCTAAGCAACTAAGTACTGGAACCTGAGCACACATTTCCCAGATGGCTCTTTACTACATCTCTGTCTTGACTGTACTTTACCAATACAATTCTTTATTATTCCTGTGTGACTATTTAGGAAATAGTACAACTTGTAACTCAGAGCTTAGATAACAGTAGCACCTAGAAACTCAAGATCCATAGAATCTTGGCCCTTACCCCAGATCTTCTGAATCAGACCTCCTGAATAGGAATCCACATTTGAAAAAGTATCCAAGAGATGTGCAGTCATGCTCAAGTACCAAGAACTATTTTCAGATTAGAGACTACAATCTTTAGAGTGGCTCACAGTAGATCTTTGAGAATATTTAAGCTTAAAATGAATAGTATATATGCCTCCGATTCTGAGTTATTGCTTTTGGTACTTAAGAAGAAATGGAAATGACACTAAGGATAAGAAGTACAATTCTTGGATGTCAACAAGATGGTAGAATAGGTGGTTTTATCCCCCACGCCCAAGAAACCCTATAAAATGTTTTGTAGTGCCGAGGATCAAACCCATGGCCTTGTGCATGCTAAGTAAGCATTTTACCACTAAGCTACACACCTAGCCCTAGAAACCTAATTTTAACTACCATCCATAGATAACTATCTTCATCAAAGCCCATGAGTCCAGCTAAAAGGTTTCAGCACCTTGGTGGAACACTGAAAAGGATAAGAAAACTCTTTCATTTAATCCATATCATCCTCTTCAAGATGGTACAGTTCAGTGCCAAGAGAAAAGGGCACAAAGCTTATTTAAAGAAATAATGAGCCAGGTACAGTGGCACACACCTGTAATCCCAGTGACTTGGGAGGCTGAGGCAGGAGGATTTAGAGTTCAAAGTCAGCCTCAGCAAAAGCGAGGTGCTAAGTAACTCAGTGAGACCCTGTCTCTAAATAAAATACAAAATAGAGCTGGGGATGTGGCTCAGTGGCCGAGTGCCCCCGAGTTCAATCCCCAGTACCCTCCACCCCTCAGAAGAAGAGAGAGAAACCCCCAGAAATCTAGAATTCTGTATACCACAAACACACCCTTCAGAAACAAAGGATTAGACAGAGGGGAGTGAAGGGAGGGGAGGGGGCATGAAGGATAGTAGAATGAATCGGACATTGTTACCCTACGTATTACCCTATGACTACATGACCAGTATGATTCTACATCATGTACAACCAGAATGAGAAGCTGAATTCCACTTATAATTAATGTGTCAAAATGCATTCTACTGTCATGTGTAACTATTTAGAACAAATTAAAAAATTTTAAAAAGTTGTTAAGTGATGTCAGGTCCAAAAATTCACAAACTGTATGATTCCACTTAAATATAACATCCAGAGTGGGTAAAAACATAGCAACAAAAAGCAGATTGTTGTTTAGCAAGGGCTTTCGGGTGGAGGCGTGAGGGGGCAAGGGAACTAGGAATAACTACTCTAACAGGTGTAAGGTTTCATTTTGGAGGGAAGGGTGTGTTTTGGAATTAGCTCTAGGCAGTGGTTGTACAACCTTATAAATGCATTAAATGTTACTGAATTATTCACCTTAAAATAGTTTATTGCATTTCATGTGAACTTCATCTCAATAAATTAACAAAACAAAACAGAAGCAATGACAGAAAAATTTTCAAATCTGGGAGGGAAATGAACATACAGATTAATGAAGCCCAAAGAACTGCAAATAGATTGAACATAAACTCTTCATCAAAGCACATTCTCAAGAGAAAAATCGCCTATCACATGCAAGGAACCCTGGAAGACTAGCAGTGGATCACTCAGCAGAAATCTTGTAGGCCAGGTAAGTGGAATGATAACCAAAATGTTTAAAGATGAAAACTGCCAACCAAGAATAATTTACCGGCAAAGCTGTCATTCAGAAATTAAGACGAGATAAAGACTTTCCTAAACAAAAGCCAACAGAATTTATCATGACTGGGCCTGTCTCACAAGAAATGCCAAAGTTCTTCAAGTTGAAATGAAAAAAAGTTAATTAGCAACATGAAAACACATGAAAGTAGAAAACATGGCTAAAGCAAAGTACAGCTGGCCTTCTGTATCCATGGGTTCCAAAAATATGGATTCACCCAACTACAGGCAAAAAATTCCGGGGGAAAAAAAATCATGTGTATAATGAACATGTAGAAACTTTTCTAGTCATTATTCCCTACATACAACATAACTACTATTTACATAGTCATGGTAATTAATGACTCTAGTATAAAAGTTAAAAGAAAAAATTATTAAAAATAATGATAGCTATAAAACTTACTAATGGATTTATGACTTACAGGGATATAAATTATAATACCAATAACAAAATGGTGAGAGACAGGGAGACATAAAAGTGGAGAGTTTTGTACGTGATTGAAGAGACATTGTTATCAGCTTATAATGAACTATTATAGCTATAAGAGGTTTTATAAGCCTCATGGTAGTCACAAAAGAGTCTGCAGTGGATATACAAAAGATGGAGACAAAGGAATCAATGTATACCACTACAAAAAAAAGTCATCAAATTACAAAGGAAAACAGAATATTATTCAGCTTCAAGGAAGAAGGAAATCCTGTATTTGTAACATGGATGGACTTGGGCGGACATTTAGCTAAGTGAAATAAGCCAGACACAGAAAGAAAACAACTGGAAGATCTTGCTTATATATGGAATCTAAAACAGTCAAACTTATAGAAGCAGAGAGTAGAACAGCAGTTGATGGAAGCTACAAGACAGGAAATACGGAGATAACAGTAAAAAGGACATAAAGTTTCAGTTCTACAAGACATAAATTCTGAGATCTATATAGCATAATGACTAAAGCTAACAATGCTGTATGGGAGACTTCAAAATTACTCAGAGGAGCTATCTTAGGTAAAATGTTCTTACCATAAAGAGAAGTAATAACATTAAAGGGTCAGGAGGGAACTTTGGTTGGTGATGGTGTCTATGACTCTGAAGTGATGATGGTTTTATGGGAGTGTACCTATCTCCAAACTCATTGAGTTGTGCATATTAAATACAGAGAGGTTTTTACTTACCAATCATTCTCAATAAAGTAGTTTAAAACAAAGAAATACAAATCTTCCCACTCATCATGATGATGTTTTTTTTTGTTGTTGTTGTTTTGTTTTCTTCTGGGAGAGGGTGAGGAAATATTTGAGAACAGATGGCTAGAAGTTCTTTTCTATAGGTAAAGTGTCCAAAAAGCCAATTTTTAACCTAATTTTCCCAGTGACTCTGACATTTTGGAATTTGTCTCCTTGTAGGTTTTTTTTTTTCTTGCACATTGGCTCATATATCCCTGTCAGCTCAAGAAATTAGCTATATTACTAGTTGAATAATCTCCTGCCCAATGAGGTTTGATAAATCCTCCAGAGTACATTAGCAGGCGATGAAAGTTCAACAAGTAAAATTGAGGGCGTGATTAAAACAGTACTTTATATTAAATAGTTCTTCTAATTCATTTCATAGAACAATAGGCAAGCAAATGTTGGTTATAAAGTTTAGCCATTACATATTTATTATATTTGAGTAAAAATATTAATGTTTCAAACCAGAAGTAAGAGCATAAGCCTCCATCCTTTGGGGGGAAAATCTCACAAACAAAATGAAAGCTCCCGATCCCATAAATTAAAAATTAAAATTACATCAATGATGTAACTTTAGCTCAAATGATAGTGTACTCCAACTCCTAGCTAAAATATGCAAGACAAAGTTTTAAAAACCTCACTCTTTGGAAAATGACTAAAGTTGGATATAACAGTGACCCTATCATTTTACTTACTCTGTAAAAATATGCTTTAATTCGTAAGATTTCATTTATACCATCACTTTTAAGATTTAATGTAGTAGGACTTTGTGAACTTTAGGTTAGGAGCATGTGGTGTGACAGATATAAGGTCAAATTTATCAGCAGGAAGAAAGAGGGGAAGCTAATTTGAAAGTTTCTGTGTTTGTTAAGGTGGGCATGAGCCTCAGAGGCTTGCTACTTCAGGTCAGAAATATAGGACCTTTGCTTCAGGTACATTTCTACTGATGTAAATATTCATATCAACAAAATGTTTCTGAGCATGCACTTTTTCAGACACTGAATTAAATAGGCTAAGGTAAGTCCTGCCAAAAGGTAAAACCCTGACATGTGGCAAGGATTTGTTTATTTGGGAAACAGGCTCTTATTCATACAAATAAACATTTTTTTTTTTTACCATTGATAACTGTAATTCTTACAAACATCATTATTATCAAACTAACTGTATCCTTGTAAGACCACCAATGAAAGGCAGTCATTGATGAAACTGAGGGGAAACACAACAGTGCTTTGTAGCTGCCCATAGGCATTACCACAGCTAGAAATGGCCCACCAGGATAGAATTTTCAATCCAGTGCATAGTATGACAGTGGGGGCTTTTAACATTAAAGCATTACCCGGCTGCAGAAAACAACCATCCAAACAACAATAAACAAGGTCAGAAAGATCATCAGATTTATTATCAGAATAGAAAAAAGGCATGATTTCCATAGGCACCTTTATTAATGAGAAAGCAGATAATTCCTTGCAAGTCCAGGAGTAGAAAGAAGCCCACCAGATTTCTTTCCCCAGGCCAGTTTAGCCCTTATTGGATGTTGAATTACTTTGGAATCATCTCTCTAGCAGACTTGGGTTGGTAATCCACCCAATTAATGAAAGCCTGTTCAGCAGGGCTTTCTCTTTATTACTTTTTCTTTCTTTCTTTTTGCCTCCTTCCTCTAACTGGACATGTTTCAGCATCAATCCTGGTTCCATTTCCTCAGCAGCTCAGTACAAGCCTGGAGGTGGCAGTCAAGTTTATTCACTGCCAGGCCAAGTTTGGGGGAACTGGTGTATAACTTGAAAAACCAGGGTGAACAAACAGCTCCTCCACTCAGTGCCCGGTGAGCCTCCCCTCAGGCAGCAGAGGTGCTGGGGTGCTTCTCATCTAACACAGAAACCTATGGCAAGACAGGGACACAGGCACCTGCCCCCTCAGGCCCTTGCATCCGTCACTCATCTACCCAGCCCACAGAAATGCACCCAACCCCTATAATATGCTGGGCTCAAGACACTAAAACTGAAATAGTCCCTCTTCTCACAAAGATTCCTTTTTCAATTCCTTCCTCTCAGAAGGAATAGAGAAACAGGCTAAGTTTCTGTTGAACAATATTAGGGTTAATTAGTACATCCATTCACTAAACTGAAATCCTTTGGCCATTCCATTTAAGCTGCCAGCTAGACATCAGCCAATAACTGGTCCCTCTCCAAATTTAACATACAAGTAGCCTCAGGCTAAGATCTCTCATGCCATCTTCCAAAATGGCTATCAGAATGAAACCAATCATGTCTGACGGCATAACTACTGGATGCGGTAGCAACTGAGGTCATTTTTCTCTTCTTGTGCCCAGTAGATTTCTGATAATAAATAGCCTGGCTTGTAATAAGCTGTGGTTAAGTCCAAAGGGAAGAGTCCAGGAGGCTTGGGGCCCAGTCTTTTTGGACAGGACATTAAGAAAATGACTAAATAATCATCTTAATTTTATCCATGTAGGAAATAAGAATATGTGTGACCCAAACATGGAAAAACAAAGGCCAGAAAGAAAAGAGTCTGATAGTTAAACACAGGAGGCAGATGCACTTGAAATGAAATCACAGCCCCAGCCCTAAGCACCTTTATACAGATGAATGTTGTCAAACTTCTTTACACTTTAGTTTCCTCTTTTGGAAAATCAACGATAATTGTACAAATATCACAGAATAAATCTGCGATTCAAAAGGAACAATTCACATCACACTTTAGTGTCCAATAAATGTTAAAAAAACAAAACAAACAAACAAACAAACAAAAAAACCCCCTTCCACTCATGGTAGAATTTCCTCTAGAAGAAATAAGGTCATAATAGTTGCTATCTTAACCTTCTTCAGCAAGATAGCATAAGCATCAGTAGAAGTGGTAGAAGGAAAAAGATTCTGAGTTTCTAAAGGGAAAAATAGTCTATATTTGTATGATATTATCAAATTACATTCAAGATTATTAGCATATCCTGTTGCACGCAAAGGCTCTGGCCACTGGCTTCACTGTTCCTCTTCATGTTTAAGAGTGACGTCATAGATCCATAACCACAGCAGTATATGAGATGGTGAGATGGAAAGGGGGAAGAGAGAGGGCCAACCCATACTCCATTTAGGAATCACAAGCAGACACATTAAAAACACATGACTTGCAAGTTACAAGGACTTCAAGGACTCCAAACCTCTGTGCCTTCTATCTCATTTAAGGATGAAAATTCTATTTTTATTAGTTTTGTTAGTCAATGCAGCTAAAATCCTAGAAATGCCCTTCAGCTGTGAGCCTTTCCACACAAAATGATTGTGTAATACAATGAACTGAACTCCCAACATGGAGACTGGAACCACATTAGGAAAGGTGGCCATGAGGGTTGCACTGAAATCTAGGACGGCCTCTGGAAAAAAAACAAGGAAGGGAGAAACTTTCTGCATCTGTCTAGACTTCATCTCTTCATAACTAACCCTCATCTCCCAGGGTGACTGCAGGAGAGTGATAATTAGGATTAGCTACGAGGTGGCCATCTGCCAACTCCATCTCCTAATCAGCCTTTACGTCCTCCCATCTCTCTCGCTCGCTACCATCACTGTGTTCAGCAGCTGAAAATGATGAGACAAGAGACTAAGAAACTAGTTAGCAGACCATATTAGATTCAATTGCTTCCCTTCAGGAGGCTCCACTGCAAATTTAGAGTGATCATTGGTGAGAAAGTGACAAGTGATTTTAAACTGTCCTCAGCAAGTCAATCTCTCAAGCTAATCACTAGTGACAACTCTGTAGGTAGTGATATTTGGAATGAAAAGTTAAAAAAAAAATGTGTTTTCTAAACTACTGCCATGGAAAAGAGGCACTCAGGATGCTACTGAGAAACGGTCTTCTATTCAAATATCACTAAATTTTGAAAAGAAGATTTTGGGGAGTACTGGGGATTGAACCACTGAGCTATATTCTACTACATTCTAAGCCTTTTTTTTTTTTAATTTTGAAACAGGGTTTCACTAAGTTGCTGTGAGTCTCACTAAATTGCTGAGACTAACCTCAAACTTGTGATCCTCCTGCCTCAGCCGCCTCAGCTATTGGGATATAGGTGTGCACCACCGTGCCCAGACTTGAAAATATTTTTCAGTAGGACTATGTGATCTAGCATAGGTTAGCTCAGTATTTCGTAAAGTGTGATAACCATCTCATTTGTAATATCCAAAAATGTAGTACATGGATAAAATTTTATAGAAATGTTATATTTTAATATTTCAGAAAAGTATAATATAGACATTAGGTCCATGATTATATCAATATAATTTGTTAGAATGAGGTCTCACACACACACAAACCAAATCGTTTCAAAGAAAAATAATAAGTAAATAATAACACCAGCTCTCGTGGAAATAGGAAAAAAATAAGGTGACACATCAGTGACTCAGAATGATAAACACACTTTTAGCCCCTAGGCCAAAGACCCTTATGATTACCAAAAAAGAGGGTTCCTTTATCCCTGTTAGCTAACAGGCTAACAGGATGGCTGAACTCTCCCCTTTAATTCATTAAGATTACTGACCAAGGGTTTCTCATTCCATGAGCTGTTTTAGAAGGGCAGACAAATACCAAGATGCCTTGATTCTCAGGCAGGAGACAAAAGGATCAGTGAATAATAATACAGTTTTACAGGAGTAGGTCAACAAAAAGAGTTGCAAATCATCCCATTTATAGAGATCAAGTGTGTTCCTAACAAGATATATTACTGCCCAAATACATTACTTATATAATAGGCACTTAATGAGCACCCATGTAATAGGTTATGCTTGAATAAATGAATAACTACCCATATCCTAACTTTATAAGCATTGCAAAATATTATCAGTGAACTTCATATTTAGGTGCAAGGAATGAAACTAGAATGACACTCACCTTGGGCACAGTCTTCACATGAAACAGTATATTTTGGAAGGAGTGTCCATCATTGGCCTGCAAGACCACAACATCAGATGTGCTCTCTGAGCCATCGTGAGCATAGAGGAGAAGGCCCCTAGAGAGTTCATCAAGCCGGAAATGATAGATAGGGGTTGTGGGGGACTGAAGAGTTTGGAGCAATTGGCCATGAAGTGGAGGATCAAGTACTTCGATGACCACATCCTGGGGATTGTCATCATCTCGAATGTCAAGGAGCTGGGTGGTGATGGTTCCCCGCTCTCCTCTGCTAATGTGGAGAACCTCATTTCTCAGCACATATGGGGCCTGTGGAGTTGAAGGGAAGCAGGGAAGAATAGTCATTTACTAGGAAAGAGAGGGTAACTCAGAGGATCAGTGTGGCAACCTGATTGATATTTCTATGCCTTTTAAGAAACTGTAGGTGCTCTGGCAAAGTAATAGCCCTGTGCCATGGTGAAAGCATTTGTCAGAGGTGCAGCTGGTCATAGTAAGAACAGTGGTTGCAGATACTTATATCTCTGGACTCTGGAGGTTTCTCAAATCAATTTAAGACCATAGTCATGATAAGAGGCAATCAAAAAGGGCTACCAGCTTCTAAATTTCTATTTCATCTGCTCAGCTTCTAAATTTCTATTTCATCTGCTCTCTTGATTTGCACTATATCCTCTACATTGTTAGTGAAATCAGCTCAGTATCAGGAAGGCCAGTCAGTTATCTGCATTCAATAAAGACTAACAGGAGCTATAGAATTTTTGAACTCGCCTTTGGAAGTTAAGTGCTTCACTCTAGGCCACTATGCAATATGCTGACTCAGAGTAAGGCACTTTTGCTTTCTGAAGTCATACTATTTCTGGTCCCTCCCAGCAAGTTTTTTCAAGTTCTCCCATTCAAATCTTGACAGAGTCCCATCCCAGTTCAGCTTAGAAAGCCCATGAGATTATGATCTGGATGAGTCAGGCAACCACCTGGTTAATTCGTACAACACTGCTAATATAGCAAACTTTAATGTTTTCCTTGGGATTGTTTGGTTCCCCCCACCAACTTGAGTAAGCAGATAAAATGTTCTTTCACGAAGAAAAAAGTTAGTGAGTCACAACAGAAAAAAACCTCATACACATACACTCAACGAGGCCAGAAGCCAAAGAAAACATTTTCTTCGTTTTTTTTTAATACCATTTGAAGTTGAACCATCTAAGACTTTTCTCAACATATTGTCTTCTTTATTCCAAATGGCTTTTTAAAAAAACTACTCAAGCACCTTCCTGGCCTCCTGGAAATTAAAATTTCCATTAAAGTAATGTTTAACTAATGCATCATTATGATAATCACATAGTGGAAAATTAGATGGTAGCTACTCCTCAAAATTCCTGAGAATTCTAAAGCTGTGAGTTTATACATGGGAATGAATGGCCCCTCATATTCTGAAAGAGGAAAGGTCAGAGGTGATGTCAAAGTCCATAAATAGACTAATTTAGTTACATGAGAAAATTTTAGGGAAGCTCAACACTATATTGAAATAACTCAAAATTTAAAGGAACAAAAATAAGTTAAAATTTCTTTTTAAAATTCCACTTTAAAAAGTTAAAATGATAAGAGTTTATCATATAATACATAAATAAAATGTGCCCTCATTATCTACTCACTTAGAGAAAGTGGAAAACAGACAAAACTCAAAAACTGTGGGAACTCATCATCTCAGATTAGAAAGTTACCCGCTAATACCTACCTAGGTCTTTTATTGGAGTAACTATATTAGCCCAAATGAAGAGGTCAAAGCAAAATGTTTAAGAATTAAGGAGTACCTAAGCCAGTGTCCTAAGGTGAATTTGGCCCTTTGGCCTATATTTACAGAGATGACATGTATTAGCTTTAATTAAAACAAAATTTACACACTTAAGTAGGATTAATTTCTAATCACTCCTAAACTTCAAGTTATCCCTGACGTGATAATATCATTAAGAAGAACTGAGTTGGGTTATTAACACCACGTGGCAGTCACTTTTTCAAGTCTATGTTGTCCTTCACTTTTTTTTTCATTTTTGATCAAAAAGATAAAAATATGAGTTAAAAACAATAATCTAGTGTCCTTCCTGGAATCATGATTAATGCAATAATAAGGTCTGGATATTTAGGTAGTCTTAGTTCTCAACATCATGTCCTTGCTATTAATGATGTATGCGCACGCGCGCGCGCGCACACACACACACACACACACACACACACCATCTTCCTATTGTTTTAGCACATTTTAGCTGTTCAGTCCCTCAAGCCCAGTTCTCAGAGCTTCTACCGCCGTGTGTATTCTGGACACATAAGTACAACTTGACAGAGTGAGTGATAAGAGATGAGTGTGAAGGGCCATTACAGTGTGTCTTATAGCTTCTACCATGATTTCCTCAGATCTGTGTTTGGCTGACGACCACACTGACACCTCATGTAGGAGCTGATGTAAGATCCTCCAACGACTAACGATTCTAAACCCTTAAGAGAGAAATACTGAAGTAAAATAAACTTATTTACCTAAGAATAAGGGAAGTCTTCACAACTGGAACAGCTTTATTCTGCAGGACTAGTGTCAGGTTCGGTATAGTAAAGAACGTCACCACAAGATAACGGTTTGGACCACAGACTCTGAAGCCAGATCTGCTGGGCACAGATCTTGACTATTAGCTACAACACTGCAGACACGTTATATAACCCCCTTGTGCCTTAGTTTCCTCATCTATAAACTGGGGATAACAGTATGTCATGAGATTGGTGTGTATATCAACTGATAACTTATGTGAAACACTAAGAACTATACATGCATTAGTAATTGCTATTGTTGATGTTATTATCAAAAGTACTAAAAATTACTCAAGAGGCATTTCATGATAAAACTAAGATTAATATAGTTCAATCATTTTTGCTAAAACTGAAAGAAGGCTTAATTTGTTCTTGAGAATTAGTAAGCATGTGAAATTGTTAACGGCTCGGTATTTTTATTACCTGTGTTGAAAACGCTTGTATGTTGATCAGTTGTGGTTCAGAGAAGAACTGCTGGTCACTAATTTTCAAGGAAAAGTAACCTTTCCTAAAAAGTACCCCCAAAAGGAATGAGAAAATACAATCATTAAATTATTCTGTAGAAAGTTAAGGATCAAAAATATTTTCAGGTTACATGTATGTAAAAATTTGGATCAAACCGCTACAGTAATATAATATCTGAACTGTAAACAGAAATTACCATTCGATGCAGGTAAAAATGCTTTGTGTTCTTAGACCTTGTTATAACATAATAATAATATGACTATTCTGTTCCCTGTTTTTCTAAACTGAATATACAAACAGCTGAAATATTAGTTGTCAGGCCAAGATAGGTTAGTGACACATTATTATATGTTATAGAATGGAAAGGAATCTAGTATAGTCTCTGACCAGTTCCCAGTGATTCCTTCTTTCAACAAACCTTCCTTCCAGCTCTTTCCCGATTCATAGGAGTGGACACCCAATGACAATGTTTGCAGTATCTATCTCCCTACCACTCCAACATTCATTGTGGACAATACTAAGGAAAGAATGGCTTGTTCTTCCTTGGAAATTTGGACTTGGCCTGAGTCAATCTCACCATTTTACTACAGTATAACCAGAACCTACCATGTGAATGAGAATATGGAACAAGCCTGCCTGTGGGAGACAGGTCCATGAAGCTTATGAGCAAGGAGACACAGGGATGAGAGAAGGTTTGAGTCCTGCTTCACATTTCCAGTTCTAGCTTCTGGACTTGCCCTGGAGCACCAGTGCTCTTCAAGTCTTTGAGATCTGAGCCACCTCTGCAACGTTATAATAAGCCTCACTCTTTTGTTTAATCTAATTCAAGTTGATTTTCATTACTTGCAACCAAACAGTCCCAATTAACAATAAAAGAAGGATCACTCTTTGCTGTGGGTTGAATCTCTTTAAAGGAGTTTTGTTCCAGCAGCTTAGAGACTGTTGGAGGGGCAGGGATGAGTTGCCCACCTTTAAAAGCTGATCCAAGCACAGAACTCACCACTGGCTGGTGATATATGTGGTTAATGCACCATGGGAGCTTTGGAATTCTTGACTACTGCAGGGACCATTGTTTCAAAGGTTCTTTAAAAGGTATTCTTGGAACTAACTATTTATACTTGAAAGAATGTGGGTGGATCTCAAAAGCATTGTAGAAAATGCCAGAAGCAAAAGACCACATACTGTCTGATTGCATTCACAGGATATTTTAGAAAGGGTAAAACTACAGGGCTAAAAAACCAGATCAGGTGCTGGAAGGAAAGGAGTAACTATAAAAAGGGTATTTTGGGGATGGGAGGTGATGGAACTCTTTTATGTCTTGACTGTGGTAACAAGATCATATAGATTTGTTAACACTCATAGAACAGCATGCTTTAAAATAGGGAATTTTATTGAATGCAAATTATAGCCCAATAAACCTGACTTTTTAAAAAATGTATTCTTGCCTTCCCTCCTATTCCAACCACTCTTTCCTTTTCTGCCCCATCTAAATCCTGCCCCTCTTTGCTCCCACCTCCAAGCTTCAAGAGAATGCAACTGACAGAAACAATGGAAAGAACCAAGAAGGAGAAATGATTTTTGGTGGCACTCTGCATCTAAGCACTACCAGCTTTTAACATAGTCACTCTGACTACATTTACAAGTTATCTTTTACTCCACAGCAGCATTCTAATCCCGGGGCAATCCAATCCTAAAGAATTTTCATCAACGAATCATGGTCAGTATTTTCATGGCAAAGAACAAAAACCAAAAACTTATGCAGCAAGCATAAGTTTTTCTTTTTCTTCTCTGTCATTCAAAGACAATTTTAATTTTCACAAGTTTTTAACAACCTCATTTTATTATTCTTCTGTTATTTCTTTGGTTTTAATTTTTAGGTAAAGAAAATCCAGTATTAAAATAGGTACCTAGAAAAAGAGATGTGTAGGAATTCCCTAAACTGTCATTCTTTGTCCTATTTAGGGGTACAAAGCTTAAGATTCTGCAGGTTATGTGAGGTTAAAGATGTTAAATAGAGAAGAGGGTTAATGTTGGTTGTCTGTGAAGCTTTACACTTTTCACAAGGGATTCTACTGTGAAGCTCTGTGTGTCTGTGTCTGTGTCTGTGTGCATGAGAGAGAGAGAGAGAAAGAAAAATGTGGATATTTAAGAACTATACTTGTAGCAAAAATAAATGGAGAAATGGAGCAGGGATTTGATGAGTGACTCTGTGGCTTCAAATAATCCATCTCCGTAGCACAATATTTTTCTCTGTGTAGTGATCTTAGCCCCTTGAGGATGAAAGCAGGCCTATTGTCCCTATAATATTGGGGAGGCAGATATCATTGTGGCTAGAGGCATGGGTTGTGGACTCAGAGAATGTCAGGTTGGAGTCTCAGCTCTAGACTCTCAGGTTATGAGGTCTTATGCAAAATATCCCAGGTCTCGGTTTTCTTATCTGTAGACTGAGAACACATATAATTCATACACATAATTCATGTAAAAAATTTAACATAATGCCTGGCTCAAAGCTAGCACTCAGTAAATGTTGCTCTTATTCCTAGAATATGACCTTCTGAGGTTACTGACATCATCAGCTCTGAATTATCACAGAGAAAGTGCCATCTATTTTTCTCCCCACTTACGGCTTTGCCTGAGTCTCAAAATAAATAAGTAACAAAAATAATAAAAGAAAATCCTCAAATTTAGTATTGACAGTGAGAATATTCACTGTGTTCTTATGGTTTCGTGGTCTTCAAATCATTATTTACACAAATAGTCTATGGTGAATTATCTGCACTAATGAAGCAGAGCACGGTGAAGGAGAATCCAAGAGGCTAATCTTTGGGATGCATTCTCTGATTTCTGTTTAGTAGATTTACTCTGCTAATCATGGGGCTATATTTGCTTGGGTTAGTTTTAACATTCAATTGAATTCCTGAAGCATATGTCAGCTGGGTGGGGAAGATAGCCAGATATGTGTAAAGTATCAGGAGAAAACTGGATGGGGCTTAGAAATTAGCCACAATTAATCTTATAATGTGGATAATAAAAAGTTAACTATGACTCTAAGTTTCCTTCCAACTCTGAAATTCCAGGGACCACATCACACCTTGAAAACCACGTGCTCCATTCTTTATCTGCCCGCTATTCCCTGTATGTTATGCTCATGGGGAAGAAGCAACTCTAGCATCTGGCTATATAACCAGTTTTGTTTCTACTGGGCCAAAAAAGTGGGTAATTATACTCAGAATTTTCCTGTCACATCAGAGAATTACCCATAATTATGTGATAAAATGAAAATGTCTCAAACAGAAGTACATTCTCTGAACAATTACAGGGACATGATGACAGGCAGCTGAACACATTTGAGGAGTATTGATCTTCCCCAGATGGGAAGGGTTAGCTATTAAAAAAGAGGAGGTGGGGGCCAGAGCAATGATGGAAAAGAGGTGGGGGAAAATCAGCAACATTGACTCACCTGAGCTTTTCTTTGCTGTGTATAAAGCGCACTTTCTTCTCATTCACATCTTTCCAGCTAAAATGGCCAGCCTTGTCCAGCTGAGACTCTTTTCCATTTCTTGAGAGCACCAGCTGACCATTGGTGGGAGTGCTCACAACATGGAATAGGAGGTCTTCCACCCTGCCATCCTGGTGTTGGATGTTCAGGAGGGAAAAGTCCAGTGGCCTCATTGAACCAATTGTAAGGATCAAGGAGCCATTCACATGAAGGCTGGGAGTGTGCATCTTGCCTGAAAAACATACAAATCCAAAGCTCAGGCTTGTCACATTCACTAAGTAGGTCTTATTTATTTGCTTTAAAGAAATAGACTTGTAATGTTAATTCAGAACTGTACAGAGGAGACTCTAGGCTATTACAGAACATAAGCATCTTTCTAACTCAGTGATTGTTCCCCTAGATGCACATGAGAATGACACAGGACTTCAATGGAAGAGTTAAACCATAAAATTGTTAGAAGACAAGCTGGCTGCAGGGGCATGCACCTGTAATCTCAGCTACAAGGGAGGCTGAAGCAAGCAGATCATGAGCTGGGGGCCAGCCTGGGCAACACAGTGATACCCTGACTTTGGGGGGAAAAAACTGTAAGACAAGACTGGAGTAGAATTTTTGTGGTTCTGAATTAAGCAATGCTTTCTTATGGCACAAAAAGCACAAGTGACAAAAGAAAAAAAAATAGGTAAGTTGGACATCACCAAATTAAAAACTTTTGTGCTTCACCAAAGTGAAAAGACAACTCATAGAAGGGGAGAACACGTTTGCAAATCACACATCTGAAAAATGACTTATATCCAGAATCTATAAAGGACTCCTTTAACTCAACAATAGAAGAAAAAGAAAACCAATTTTAAAAAAGGGTAAAAATTTTAGTAGGCATTTCCACAAAGAAGATATGATATGCACATGAACAGTGCACAACCTTCATCACCAAGGAAATGTAAATCTAAACCACAACTTCATAGCACTTCACTTTCGATAGGAGAGTTGATAAAAAGTGCAGGTGAGGATGTGGATAAATGGGAACCCTTGCACATTGTTACTGGAAGTATAAGATGGTGCAGTCATTTGGTAATACAGTTGCACAGCTCCTCAATTAAACATAGTACCATATGACCTAGGAATTCCACTCCCAGGTTTACACCCAGGAGAATTAAAAATGTATGCCCACACAAAGACTTGTACATGAATGTTCAGAGCAGCATTTCATAATATCCAAAGAGAAAATATTGCAAAAAAATATATATCCATTGATGAATAATAGATAATCAAGGGTTTGGGATATGGGGATGTGACTCAATGGTAGAGTGCTTCCCTAAATGCATGAAGCTCCAGGTTTGATTCCTAGGACTAGAGGGGGGAGGTAAGTAGTTCTGGAGGGGGGTGCTCAAAAAATGTGGTATATCCATGCAATTTCATATTATTTATCCATAAGAAGAAAATAAATTGATGTACTAATACAAAATACAATGTGGATGAACCTTAAAAATATTATGCTAAGAATCCACATAAAAGAGGAAACATTGTGTGATCCCATTTATGTCTAGAACAGGCAAATGCATAGAGACAGAAACTAGATTAGTGATTGTCAGGGTCTAGAATGACATAAAAATGCACAGAGATTACTATGGTTATGGGTTTCTCTTATGATGATAAAAATATTCTGGAATTAGATTTTGGTGATAGTTATACAGCTTTGTCACTACACTAAAAACCACTGGGGTATACACTTTAATTTTTGGATTTTATGTTTGAATTATATCTCAATAACAATAACAAAGAATCATATAGGGATCTTTTAAAACAATACTGACACTTGGGCTCTACTACTAGATATTCTGACTTAGATGTTCTGGGATGGACCTCATTAATTTCATAAGCCCCCCTGCTTACACTAATTGGCTGGCAGATTTGAGAACCACAGTCTTATCCTGATTACACCTGTCACATAAGATCCACTGAGGGCAAGAAAAGAGACAGGTGTATGGTACCAATCTCTAGAGGGTATCAGTTAATCTACAATGAAGTAGGATTGTTGGTGGCTCACATTCAGAATTCATGTGAAATATATACACTTAAAAAAAATTTTGCAATCTCTGTGCGTATGAAACATCTGACAGATAAATGAGGATTTCCTTCCATAATGTAGAATTCATCCTCTCTCCTTCAAGGTGTTTTGCCAAGGTCTTTAACGGGCAATGTTCCCTTCTACAATTAGGCCAGACAGTGCAGTTCAACATCTACCATAAGATTATTCTAATAAAAGTAGAATTCATTTCCACAGGTTTACTTGTATTATGTCCCAAGAGCAGTAAGCTGACTCTCAGGTAGATGGGGTTTCCAGAAAGATCCTAACAAAATGAGTCAAGGATTTTTTTTTTTTTTTTTTTTTTTGGAAAATCTTAATCTCCTTAGAGTCCAGAAATATAGAGACAGAATGTGTGACTTTGGATACTACAAAATGCCTCATGCTTTTGGTAAGCAATAAAGCTAAGGAACACTTCCAAGGTTTATCCACCTATAAAACTTTTGGAGTTCAAAATGAGGACTGAATTTAAATTTGCTTCTCTCTGTTATTTAAGGTGAGGTATGCAGGGAGAAATGAGCGCCTTTCCTTTAACCTGTTATTCATAACAGAAACAAATTCATCCAGTTTCAACAGATGAACCTCTTGGAGTCTCCTCATCCTTTTCATTGTTTATTCATAGCTTATCTCCACTGTTTGCGCAAAAGATGCACCACTGAACTCTTGGCATAGTTCACTCTACAAGTTTATATGAATTCAAATAAGTGCATTGCATGTATAAACATGTATGTGATTTTCTATAATGTGGCTGCAGTTCAAGAACACAGCTAAGTTTATGCCAAATTTCTTATCTTATACTTGGGACTTTTAGAGCACAGATTGCTTCTTTTTTTTTTTCTTCAAAGATCATAGAAGTTGAGTTTTCCTAATTTTTCCATGTTGTATAAACAGTTCCTTATTCCTTAGCAGCATCAAGTTTTGGTTTCCCCCCACAATGGTAATTCTGAATCAATTATTTCAGTAAACCCAGACTTTGCAAAGTAAAATTACTGGTGCATTCACCAGACCGCCAGAAGAGCTCTTACCAGAACATGTTTCATTAGAAGAGTGGGCAGAGAAGCCAGGAATGCAGTTGGAAACACAGAGGCCATTCTTCAGAAAGAACCCTTGGCCACAGAGGTGACATCGGTCTCTGTGGCTACACTGCAAGCAGCCCCGGGGGCAGGCTATCAAAGAGAAGACACAATAAATGAGACACAACCAAGGCACAGACACCCAAGTAGGACCATTAGAGAAATAAAGGGATTGTAACCACAAGAGTTGGAGCACAAGCAACAAATGGCCCCCCACCCATAACAGACTGTGACAAAAGAGCCTCCTAACTGTCTCCTGTAGAGTCTCATGGGAGCTGATACACTCAGAAGGAAATTGAACAGAGAGACACACTCCCACCTCACATAATGCCGTTTAGAAAGACTGCTCATGGATGGCTGTTAATCATGTAGACTTGTATGAGAGGACATTCATAGTGATTAAGAGCATAGGCTGTCTTTAGGTACCATTCCTTCTCTGTCATTTACCAGCTGTGACCTTGGACAAGTTCCTTCAACTCTGCAATTTTGTTTGGCTTTGTTTTAAAAAAGGGAATAATAATATCACCTAATGCAAGTAATAGTTGTAGGATGACATGTTATAATGTGAAATGACTAGAGTCGTGCACTCACAGAAAGGCCTGAGTGTTCTACTGCTGCCACTGCTCACTGTTGTTATTATTATTATTATTATTATTCTTAAAGAAGGGGAAGGAGAAGGAGAAGGAGGAGAAGGAGAAGGAGAAGGAGAAGGAGAAGGAGAAGGAGAAGAAGAAGAAGAAGAAGAAGAAGAAGAAGAAGAAGAAGAAGAAGAAGAAGAAGAAGAAGAAGTAGTATTTTAAATGCATGAGGAAAATCAGCTATTTAAAGAACCACCGGATTATTTCTTTGGGTCGTTGATAATCTTCTATGGATTGAGTGATAACTGCCTAATTTTCTGGCTTCCTTTGCTGGGATATTGTTATAGAGTGGTTACACAGTATAAAGGACCTTGACTGGAATCAGAAAACCTGGGTTTAATGTCTGGTTTACATTGCCTTGATTAACAACATTTTTTAGTCTATTTTCTGTTTCCCTGTAAAATAGGATTCATAGTATCTGTCACATTTTATCAAGTCACTGTGAATGTTAAATAAGACGAGACAGATGAAGAAAATTTGGTGAAACATGAAATGTTGTGCGTGGTTAATGGCATTATTGTTAAACCTCAGATATTCTTTCAAGTGGGGCGCATGGTACGAAGGTTTGGTAGAAATGATGAGAATGAACAGAAAATTTTCTTGGATGATCCAGTGGACAAGGAGATTAAGACTTTGAGTTTAACAATAAAAGCTCCAGTATATGTCACCAAATTATTCCTCAGAATCCTAGTCTTCAAGGATATAATCCCAATATCAGGGTTATAGGTGATTTAGTCTACACACTGAAAATTCTTTGTCCGTATCAATATGGCTGATCCACTCTTAATGGATACCTCACTGCAGTTCAATATAAACTTTACATTCCATTAAAAAAATTGGCTTTGTTTCCATAAAGACCTTTAGGGACATATTGATTTGTGCAAGAGAATTATTAAGCTACACTCCTAAATCCTATTTAACCAGCATTCGGCAGATGTGCATAGGAAGCCATCAATTACTTAGGCCAAGTTCCCTGGGTTTTCTTTCTGCCTCTAATTCGGATGCTCCTGGTTGCCTGAGAACCAGCACACATGACTTGATGCTCTTACTTCTTACCAGAGAACTTAGCTTAGACTCAAGTTACCTGAGCATTTGTGCTTTGCATGGTCTGCAAAGTACCCCTTCCCACATTCCTGGACACACTGGGCTTCCAAGAGAAGAAATGGCCCTTCACAGCGGGTACACTCATGGGGCCCCTGGCACTGAAGACAGTGACTATCACAACCTGAAAGACAAAAGTCAAGTCAATAGGAAAGTGTATAGCTTTGCAAAAGGATCTGGGCCCCTATTCAAGGCAGCACTAGGTATCAGGCAGCAACACCATCCAGTGTACTGGGCAAAGCACCCCATGAGAATTCACGGAGCCACAGTTCTTCTTGTGATCACCATACTTAGCAGTTAGAGGAAAAGTTACTTCACCTCTATGTGCCTCCATGTTCTCCCCTTTAAAATGGGAGTAAAATATTGTCCCACATACCTTACCAGGTAAAGATCAAATTGATGGAAAATTATAGATGAACTCTAAAGTGACTGATGGATATTATCAACTATTGTTAGTATTAACTAGTCCTTAGCTTTCCAAACTGTGTTACTTAAGTGTTGGTCTTTTCCTGATTCATCCAGTCAATCATTCAGGAATGCTCTCAGAAATGGTCTTAGTGTAGTTCTGGTAGGAATTTCAGGGTCTGAGGATTTTGTGGTGTTAAATTGAGGCTGAAGAAGGTACTGGGCAGAGAGAGTTGATGGTGAGGAACGTGGCATACAGAGATTCGAGGGAGGCAGATGGTAGAACAACATAGTCTTTCCGTGTGCTTGAATGCCCAGGTACACAAATCTTCCCATCTGGAGGACAGGATTTCAAATCTTTAAAGAAATCCAAACGTAATGGCCTACCATACAACCCTAAGATTCCCATAGTGGTATCAAATTTTAGCATATGTCACCTAAGAGCATGGGAGAAGGAAAGGGAAATTTTCATAACAAAGACAACTGTTAGAAAAGAAACCCAGAATGGGGTAAAAAGCCAGAAGGGACTCTTGTCACAGGCTTCTCAGAAATCAGCAACCAAAACTTCAATGATCACAGAGTGGGGGGGTCTCCAGACACTCACTCTTGCAGAGGCCCATGTCCCGGTAGAAAGATGGTGAGCACTGCTCCACGCAGGCACCCTCCTGGAGAACGTAGCCATCCATGCACTGCAGGCAGTCAGTTCTCAGAGGACCACTGCATGCATTGCAACTCCAATCACACTCTAGAAAGAAATCCTATGTTAGATTAGCTTCCCCTCTGTCCACCCCCAAGTCCCACAGACTAATTTATGAGGAGGCTGTCTGCAGCTGCAAGAGGTAAAGTGGGAACAAATATGAGATGTCAGATAAGGCGGTTGTAACAAGGCCTGCGCTTGCAGTAGCCCTGATGCTTCTCTGAAGTCTTGTGTTCCTCAATATGTTAGACATGAGCATGTACAAAGAGCACGCCACACTTTGTGCAGAGCCTGCTTATCAGCTGGGCTGCCAGAGAGCCAGGTCTACCTGGATTTGTTTGCCAACTCTTCACACAAAGTCTGCCATGGGAGTGGGCCAAATTGCCCACAAGCCTAATCTAGACTTTCTCCCAATGCTCCGTGCTCCATAGGTAAAGAGATATCAGAGATCCCACTCAGAATGTATCTGATACTGCCACTGACACCAGTCACGTGACTCTCGCTCTCAAAAATCAGGTATTGACCAACACAACAGAAAGAAACAGTGATGTTAGACTTAAATGGAGATAAAGAAAGTGTCCAGAAAGAAATGGCTTACTGGAAAAGACCTCATTGGGGTCAGCAGAATGGACTTGTTCACATGTTCATTTGCTCAACAAGCACTCGATATGCAATAATGCATATCACTGCACGAGGAGAATGTAACAGTGGGAAGTACAGACCCTGCCTTCAAGGAGCTTGCACCCTAGTGGGGCCAACCTTGGATGATCCGGGGGACTGTTAGAAATACAGATGATCAGTCTCAATGTGAGACATACTGATGTGGATTCAGGGGTGGGGTACAGGAAAATATATTTCTGCTACTATTATTTTTGTTATAACAATTATTATAGTTGTTGCTGTTATTCTTTTTAATGACCTTTGAAATTCTGATACATTTAGAAAACTCATGTTTGACAGCCAGTGTTCTCTCTGGTAAGGAAGCCAGACCTTCATGTGTGGAAGACAGAATGAGGGAAGTGAGATTAAATACCTGGATTTTGAAATAAGTTGTTATTCAAGTCATGGCTTTGCTACTTTTAATCTGTACAATCCTGTATATTTTTACTATTAGACTTGTTGAGCCTTAGTAAAACAAGAACAAATGTAGTGCCCGTTACATAAGGTTTTCGTGAAAATTAGCAAATTAATGAAGGTAAAGAATATAGATGGGGTGTAACTCAATGGTGAAGTGAGTGCTTAGTATGCACAGCTCTGGGTTCAATCCCAACAAAATCAATCAATCAATAATCAATAACATACCACAGTGTCTGGCATATAGCAACAGCTCAGTGAGTGTTTGCTGTTAAAATATTTTTCTTAGAGAACTTATCTCTACTCAAGACTGTCTTAATCCCACTTTCCCCACCCTGCTAAGAAGCTAGGGAAACCTCTCATTAGTCACCTTTTCTCTATCTTGATGCACTATTTCAAAGTCTCCAAGAAACAGGTAAATGTGCAAGACAGTACACATGCTACCAAGAAGATTTATAAAGTTAATCTCACTCATTTATTTAGCTGAATGGATCCTGAGGGAAAAAGACTAAAACAAGAGACTCACAACTGCCAGTATAGTTATGAAATCATCTACAGCAGGGAGGCTTTGTGATAATCTTATTTTTCACCACATACTGACAGCCCCTGGTTAGAAGAAAAAAATAAAAAAATAAAAGGAAAGCTTCTGTGGTCTTGAGCCCAGCAGACCACCTAAGTTGACAACCAAGTAGAATTTCTTGGACTGGAAAGTGTGCAATTTTGCAGAGCCTTAAAGCATCCCAAGTTTACTTGACAGATGTTTGACCTCCATATCTGAGCTCTAGTTTCTCTGCCAGAGCCAAAGGGATAGAGGGAAACATGGAAAGAGGCTGGAATGAAGAGATGAAATGGAACAGAATCAAGTAAAATCTGCTCTTAACTCTATCTTTCCCCTTATGCACTGCTGTTCAAAAACCACAAGGCCCACGAAATTCCAACTACTGAAGAACAAGGAAAACAGGCACCTGGCATTTGACATTGTCATGTTAAACATTCCTCAAGGACAACAACTCTGTCTTCACTCATTTGACTGTGTTAAGTGAAGGTGGACAAATCAGATACAACTCCTGATCTCATTAAGCTTAGAGTCTAGCAATCTGGAACTGTAAATAAAAATACCTACAAGGCCCTTTGAAGGTATTTCAAAGGGCATGATAGACTATGGGATGGTGGGGACTGTGGTAAATTGAGCAGTTGATGCTCCATCCAGTGGGGACCACAGCAACACAGTCAACCTATTGTTGCACTGTGTAGTAAAGCAAATCAAGTATTGCCAGATCTTCCTATTTTTTTTTCTCCAAAAGAAACTGAAAATCTCAAATTCTTTTTGTATGTGAAGACTTCTAGCTTGTTAAGAGGCAAATAACCAAAGATTTTTAAATTTCAGAACATTAGGTGGGCCACACAAAACATGTCTATGGGTCAAATATAACCTGAGCATTTTTATTTTGCTACCTCTGGTCTAGTTACCAATATGTGGAACAACGTCTAGTTCATAGTGGGTGCTCAAAAAATTGGCTTAGAAAACATATCAATGAGGGAGTAGATGAATTCACTCGTACATTAATTCTTGCTATCGTCAGAGAAAGTCAAAATGATTGATGAAGGCATTTTCCCAATGTGGGGCACGTGGCCTTTATAGTAAAGAGGTATCATGGAGTAAAAGACTCCTTAACACAATTCAGGAAGAGCTTTACCTCTGCATGTCTTGGTGGAGATGTCAAGATAGTACTGTGGGGCACAGCTCTCATACTGGCAGTCCCCATAGAGCAGGACCTTGCTTGGATCTCGGCAGGAGGTACAGCTGGCCTGTGAATCACAGCTCCAGCAATGTGTGTCGCATGCTGAGCAGACAGGAAAAGAAAATGACCAGAGGATGATTACAATTGCAAATAGGGACACATTGATCAACACTAGACACATGCTGCAGAGGGACAAAGCCCTGCCCCAACCTGTTCTTTAATTATGGCTCAGAACCCTCCACTGTGATCAATAGACACAGAAAATATTAGTTTTATTTTCCAAATTACAGAAGGTACTCTTGTTTTCCTCAAAGATAAATTATAAACTCAAAGATGGAAATCCCACATCCAAATTGTCCTGTGATTCAGCCACAAAATTTATACTTACCCTAAGATCTCTAGAATTATAGTCCCGAGTTTTATTTGAACTTGACTTCTTAAGGAATCAAGTCCCCTGTAGCTCATGATGTAGATTGTGTGTGTGTGTGTGTGTGTGTAATGTGTGTGTGTGTGTGTGGCGGGGGAGGGGGGGTAGGCCAAGATTAAAATTAGGCACCAACTTAATTGTGAAGCTTGTAAAATCCCATATTTTTAGGATTTAAAGGTTACTCAGCTTATTGGTTTGCCAAAAGGTAATTCTCAGCAGCCAGTCAGGCGATTCAGGCATTCAGGGATGATTCCCAATCTGGTCATGCTTTTGCATTCTCTCATTTCTCTATCTACTCAGTTTTTCTTGCTGGAAAACTTAAGAGTCTATCCTGATATCTTCCTTCCTTCACTCCTAATCCAGTCACTCACTGGATTCTATTTATTCAAACTCTCCAATATAACTCTGAGGACTTTTTGCTTTCCTCCATATCCACAAATGCCAATATAGCCAAGCCATCATCATCGCTTGCTTAATTGCTATCACAGCCTCCTAACTTATTTTACTCTTGCAATCTCATTTCCAAGCATTTACCAGAGTGACTTTTTCATTCTTACTACTTAGGTTTCAAAGTACACTTTCCCCTAAAACCCAGTCTTTCCTCAATCCTGGAAAATTTCTAACCATCATCTGTACGAATATTTTTCCTCCACCCTCCCTTCATTCTCTCCTCCTGGAAAGCTTAACACACATTTGAATCCTCTTACTATAATCTCCAAGTCTCATCTCTTTAACTCTTTATCCATCCTCTTTCTCTCTCCTCCCAGAAATCCTTTGTGGAATCTCCATTTTAGAACAGGTCTCCCAGGTACATGCTCTGACAGCACCCAGACATTTCTTTCCTGCCTTGGGTAACAATTTTCACTGAGGTGATTATTTGTTTAACATGTGTACCCTTTAGGCTGTAGACTTGGAATGCAAAGATCAGGTGTGTTATGTTCCTTACAATATTCCCCAGTATCTAGCTGGTGATCTGTCACATTGTAGGTGTTCAATAAACACTTACTACAGAAATGAAAAAATCCAAATGTTGTAATATGTAAGCACACCCACCACACTAACACATGCACAAGCACCACCATCTCTGCCTCATTCTGAAATTGACTCTGAATACATGTCAGAGGAAAAGAGTACAGAGGGACCTGGTGAGTGAAATGTAGGTCTAAAGGAATCAAAGTGTTCTTCTGGTTGTACATGATGTAGAATGACACC
Source organism: Urocitellus parryii (assembly GCF_045843805.1). Classification (NCBI taxonomy): domain Eukaryota; kingdom Metazoa; phylum Chordata; class Mammalia; order Rodentia; family Sciuridae; genus Urocitellus; species Urocitellus parryii. The sequence continues at coordinate 83,346,021 of NC_135540.1, forward strand.
AGTAATGTAGTCATATATGCACATGGGGTAATAATGTCTGATTCATTCTATTATCTTTCCTACCCGGACACCCCCTCCCTTACCTTCATTCCTCTCTGCCTATTCCAAAGTACTTCTATTCTTCCCTACCCTCTCCCCTGTTGTGAATTAGCATCTGCATATCAGAGAAAACATTCAGCCTTTGTTTTTTTGGGATTGGCTTATTTTGCTTAGCATGCATTTACCTGCAAACACCATAATTTCATTCCTCTTTGAGGCTGAATAATACACCATTGTGTATATATACCACATTTTCTTTATCCATTCATCTGTTGAAGGGCACCTAGGTTGGTTCCATGGTTTAGCTATTGTAAGTTAAGTTGCTATAAACATTGATATGGCTGTGTCATATGCTGATTTAAAGTCCTTTGCATATAAAGCAAAGAGTGGGATAGCTGAGTCAAATGGTGGTTCCATTTCAAGTTTTCTAAGGAATCACCATACTGCTTTCCATAATGGTTGCACCAATTTGCAGCCCCACCAACAATGTCAGGGTATACCTTTTCCCCACATCCTCGCCAACATTTACCGTTGTTTGTATTCTTGATAATTGTCATTCTGACTGGAGTGAGATGAAATCTTAGAGTCTTTTGGATTTGCATTTCTCTAATTGCTAGAGATGTCGAACATTTTTTCATATATTTGTTGATTGATTGACCTTCTGAGAAGTGTCTGTTCAGTTCCTTGGCCATTTATTGATTTGGGTTATTTGGGTTTTTTTGGTTATTAAGTTTTTTGAGTTCTTTATACTTCCTGGAGATTAATGCTCTATCTGAGGTGCCTTAGGTAAAGATTTTTTCCCATTCTGTAGGCTCTCTATTCACATTATTGATTATTTCCTTTGCTGAGAAGAAGCTTTCTAGTTTTAATCAATCACATTTAGTGATTCTTGATTTTACTTCTTGAGCTTTAGGAGTCTTGTCAAAGAAATCAGATCCTAAGCTGACATGGTGAAGATCTGAGCCTACTTTTCTCCTATTAGGCACGGGGGTCTCTGTTCTAGTGCTGAAGTCTTTGATCCACACTGAATTGAGTTTCATGCAAGGTGAGAGATAGGGTTTAATTTCATTTTGTTACATATGGATTTCCAGTTTTCCCAGCACTGTTTGGTGAAGAGCCTATCTTTTCCCCAGTGAATGTTTCTGGTGCCTTTGTCTAGTACAAGCTAACTATATTTATGTGGGTTTGTCTCTGTGTCTTTTATTCTGTACCACCATCGGTCTACATGTCTATTTTGGTGCCATACCATGCCATTTTTGTTACTATGGCTCTGTAGTACAGTGATGCCTCCTGCTTCATTCTTTCTTTCTTTATTTATTATTTTAAAAATTTTTTTGGTTGTTAATGGACCTTTATTTTGTTCACTTATTTATATGTGGTGCTGAGAATCAAACCCAGTGCCTCACACATGCCAGGCAAGTATGTTACCACTAAGCCACAGCCACAGTCCCCATTTATTTATTTTTGATTGGTGCTTTCTACATATACATAAAGGTGAAATTCCCTGTAGTACACCATGTGATTTGTTAAATTCAGTCCACATTTCCTTCCCTTTCTAGTTCCTTCTTCCTCCCTCTTGATCTCCTTCTACTGCACTGATCTTCCCTATAACTTTATGATATCTGTTTCCTCCTCCTTCTTTCCGTTATTTTGTTCTAGCTTCCAAATATGAAAGCAAACATTTGACCCTTGATTTTCTGACTGGCTTATGTGATGTTTACTTGATGTGATGTTCTCCATTTCCAACCATTTATCAGCCAACACCATAGTTTCATTCTTTTTTATGGCTGCATAATACTTCGTTGTGTATATATATACCATATTTTCTTTGTCCGTTTTTCTATTGACAGTCATCCAAACTGATTCCATGACTTAGCAATTTTGACTTGTGCTACTATCAATATTGAAGCAGCTGTATGGCTCTATTAAGCTGATTTTATTTCTTTTGGATAAATATCAGGGAGTGATGGGATGGGTGGGCCAAATGGTGGTTCCATTCCTAGTATTTTGAGGAATCTTCATAGTTTTCCAGAGTGCTTGTACTAATTTGCAGTCCCATACAATGTATGAGTGTACCTTTCCTTCCACATCCTTGCCAGCATTTGTTATTATTGGTATTCTTGATCATTGCCATTTATGACTGAATGAGAGAAAATCTCAGTGTAGTTTTGATTTGTATTTTCTTGATTGCTAAGGATATTGAACATTTTTCATATATCGTTTGACCATCTGTGTTTTTTCTTTTGAGAACTGTCTGGTTCTTTTGCCCATTCATTGACTGAGTTTTTGTTTGTTTGTTTGTTTGTTTTTCGGTGCTAAGTTTTTTTGAGTTCCTTATATAGTCTGGATATTAATCTCCTGTCAGAGAAGCAGATGGCAAAGACTTACCCCCATTCTTAATCATTTCCTTTGCTGTGCAGAAGCTTTTTTTAATTTGAAGACATTCCACTATTGATTCCTGGTTTTATTTCTTGAGTTTTAAGGAACTTATTAAGGAAGCCAGTGCCTGTACCAATATGGTGGAGTGTTGACTCTGTTTTCTTCTAGCATTTGCAAAGTTTCTGGTCCTTGATTCAGTTTAATTTGACTTTTGTGCAGGGTGAGAGATAAGGATCTGGTTTCAATCTTCATATGAATATCCAGTTTTCCCTACATCATTTGTTAAAAAGGCTGTCTTGTCTCCAACATGTTTTTGGCTCTCTTGTCAAGGATCAAATGGTTGTCAGTATGTTGGTTTATCACAGTGTCTTCTGCACTATTCCACTGTTCTTCATGTCTACTTTGATTGGGCAAAGTATTTGATGAAGATCCCAAAGATAAACTTGTGAATACAAAAATGAAGTGGTACCTAGTAGCTGTAGGTGCATTTGAAGATGGTTGAAATGCATACTCCAAAAGTAAATCTTTGTAATTGGTAAAAGAAATGTCCCTAAATTAAAGATGGCCACCCACTTCTGCTTGAACACTCTGCTGGCTCCAGTTCTGTCTGGAGCAATATCCAAGTGGGAAATGACAGTTAATTAAACCTCTGAAGGTTAACTAAACCTCTGAAGGTTAACTGTGTAAATGAGGGATTGTTCTCTGTTGCTCCATGGAGGGCTGTGAAAAGCCATCTTTATCTTTTCATGGGGTGCAATGTTTGATGGGGTAATTCTAGAGTCCTTGAGCTCCAAAGCACTACAGTTTTAAGGACTGAGAACCTTTTTTTTTATTATTGCTTTTAATATATATATATATATATATATATATATATATATATATATATTTTTAGTAGTTCATGGACCTTTATTTTATTCACTTATTTATATGTGGTGCTGAGAATCAAACCCAGAGCCTCACACATGTGAGGCAAGCGCTCTACCTCTGAGCCACAACCCCAGCCCCTTATTATTGCTTTTTTATAGTTTCTATCTCAACCTTGTCACCCTTAAAACTTTAGAGCTCAGTTAACAATGCACACTTTCTAAAGATTTCTGCAACTGAAATCTAGAAAGCTCTCCAGTCCTTACTTTCTTTAATAATATAGTTATCACTGCTTCACACAATTCTGATTACATTTCCTTAAAAGCCCTTTACTACACAATTTCTAAAATTGTCAGGGCCTATAATTGTCTATAATGGGGAGCATTACAAAGGAGCATTGTTGACTTCTAATTTTTTTTTACATAATAGAAACTCAAATATCTCAATTTGGGGCTTACTTGATCCAATCTTAGAAAGGGTGAAACTTAAGGACTAAAGTTAGGAGGTTCTTAATTCAACTGAAATAGTCTATGAAATCCTATTTACATGGTAGCATAAGCAAATGTGTTTATGCAGCGGCCACCCTGCAGGAAGGAAAACACTTCCCCAAAGAGAAATATTTTAATGCAATGCATTTTTGTCACCTATACTTCATACAAGGGATTCTATTTTTTCTCTCGAACTTCTGTTTCTGTGAGTCTGTTGCTGGGAAGATCCTCATAAATCTAAGTCACCATTTCTCCACCAACACGCTCTTGCTCTTGGATAGAAAGCACAAGTATTTTATTCCTGTCTCCTGCATTATAGAATCTACAGATTCCAGCGGATGGTTGATATATAACAAGCAAAGTTTTTGTTTCAAAAGTAAAGAAATCTTCTCATTGTTTGAAAAAGAGTTCTATCTCTGGTATCTCAACAGATGATGATGCAAAAGTGTGAGTTTCATACATAACTTCATTTCAAATGCAAATGCACGCAAGCATCTAAATAAACTAACATTGGTATTTATCCTTCTATCTCTATCCATATAAATAACTTTATTAAATTATTTGCCTCATCCCAGATGGTGTTGATAATGGTGATGACGACCATGACAAACAGTAACAACAATAGTTAGTCTGCATAGATCTGGTTCCCTGCTGGGGTCTGTGTTAACTGCAACAACATTGGAGTGTAGATACTGTTCAAATCCCCTTTTCACAGAAAAAGAAACTAAGGAACTACAATTAACTGACTTGTCACAGAGTGGGCATTTAGGATTTGAACTTTCGTCTCCTGATTCCAGAGCCCGCTCTCCTAGCTACTAGTCTACACTGCCTTTAATATGGTACTTCCCAGAACATGAAATTGAAATATCACCACTGTATTTGTTCACTGTCATTTTCAAAAGTATAACAATTTTTTAAAATGACACTTTAGTGATTGAAATAAAGTAAGCTGCCCTGGCCTATCACAAATGTTCCTTCATCTGTGAAGGATTTCCTAATTTTTTTCCCCATCCAGATTTGCCCTTTCCCTAATTTATTCTAACTCTTAGTTTGTTCTTTGTCCTCTTTGAATCAAAGTAATTAATCATATTCTAACTTATTTAGGATATAAGACATGCACATGAGTAGCTTTTATGCAAGATAAAATAACTATTTGGGCAGAAATGGAATGTTTTGTAACACATCGTCAATATTCAATAAATACACGTAGAAGACAAATTAAATCTAGACTCGTGCTCAATCCACGGACTGTGAATCAGAGTGAGCTCCATTCTCTGCCCAGGATCAAACAACTGGATTTATGGGAGAAACCATAAAGAGGAGATAGACTAGCATTTTTATTTTTCTAATGAGGTAACCGAAAAAGAGAAGTAACCTGCCTAAAATCACGTAGCTGATACTCAGAGAGGACAGTGCTTTCAGTGAGACTAAAATCTGAGTTATAGTCTTCTAAGAGTATCCATGTTGCCTTTTAGATGAGCTTTTTTCCTTTTAGAAAAATGAAGGCTGCCAGGAGAGAAGATGGTAGTAGGAACCTCACAATTTCTTCTCATGGGCCCAGAAGGGTAGGAGAGGGGAGAAGGTTCATTTAAAACACCTACGCTGGCAAGCATGGTTGTCATCGAGATGGTGCCCAGGGAAGCAAGTGGTGCTGCAGGTGCCAATGTGGGTCAGAACGAGGTTGGCGTCACACGAGGAGCAAGAGAAAGGTCCTCCGCCCTGGCAGGTTCTGCAGGACGAGTGGCATTCTGCAGAGAAACAAACAGAAACCATGAAGCCAGGCTGACTTCCAAGGCAGCATTGCAAGTGCTGGTTATAACAAGGCCCCCACTTGGAGCACATTCGCTGGTCTGGCTCACAGTCCATGCACATATGCTCCTCTCTTCTTCAGGAAGCTCAAGCCCTCTCAGCAACTGCCCCCAGGAGAACCTCCTGAGTCAGCACTTACTCACTTTTACAAGCTCCCCTCTCTGCGTAGTATCCAGAAGGGCAGTCAGGAACACAGTGGTCCCCTAGCAGCAGGTATCGGGCATTCTGGCACCTCAGGCAGATGCTCCCAGTGTCCTGGAGATCAGCTACACAGTGCTGGCACAGGGGATGGCAGTCTGGAGAGGGCAGGGAACAGAGAGAAGGCAGGGGTACTCATGAGTACAGCCTAATCACTACACTGGAGGGCAGAGGGATTTCAATTTCCAGCACTGCAGCACAGAGAGCCGGAGAGTAGCCCAAAGGCAGCGTATGTCAGTAAAGCAGAAGCTTGGGACCTGTACAGATTGTGTGTTTGAGGTTTTTAGCAAATGGCTAGGCCCAGCACAGCAATTGCGTTTTCATCTCTTTCCAATTGAATGACCTTCAAGTACCAGGGAACATGTGATAGATACTTGCTGGGGGTGTAGACAGAACTGTCAGACCAACAGAAACAGCAGGCTCGGTACGCTCAACATCTCCCCTAAGGGCTGCATGCACTTGAGTATGTCCCCACTCTGTTCCCAGTCTGTGCTCCTGGTCATAGTGGGCTCCTGCACTTGGTCTTCCAGAGAGAGCATACCAGTCTCAGCCTTTGGGATGGGGGCAAGGCAGGTAGTACATAATGGACTGAGTCACTGGAAATTTTTAGTCTTTAGCTAGGTATAAAGTTATAAAGAAGGGTTGGGAGTTGAAAAAAAATCACTTTTATGACCTGATACATGATTCATAGCCTCTCTGTCAGGCCAGCTGTGATTAAAACTATAAAACAAATTATCTTGTGCAGCCAGCACTCTCTTGTTCTTGCTCATATAATAGTCATCCTCTAATAAAGAACTCGATTGTGCTCAGCTTTCATGGTGGGTGAAAATGTCCTCTGCTCTGCTTTCAAGTGGTGATTACCCTCTGAGTCTCGTTTACCATCCTTTATCCCAAAGGCAGAAGAAAACCCACAAATTCTGAATTATGCGCCTAAATGAAAAAGGAATAAAGATTTAGGAAAAGAAAAGTCAGAGTTCAGGATACAGAGCCTTCCCACCTTCCCGTGCAGGATGCAAAGAGCTTGCACTTGCTAATGCCCACCCAGGACCCAGAGTGTCACGAGCCAGCCATGGGCTGTGTGTGTGTGAGCTATGCGCATTTGAGCATATGAGGGGACTGGCCTGACATTACTGCCTGACGGAGCTGTGCGACATATGTGTGCTTTTCCTCTCACTCTGCCTATGATTCCACCCAGCACCTGAGATGGGTATGTCTTTCCAAGATGTCAGTCAATCTGCTGACCACAAGACATCACCAAGCAAGACTCCACCCTCCACCCTTCGAAACCCAATCCCTTGCCTTATTTGGGTAGAACTTTCTCGAATGTATTTTTCCCAATAAATAGTAGTTTTCGGGTGTGCCTGCTCTCTCTCTCGCTCCTTCCAGTGCTAGAGCTGACCCTTAGGTCACCGAGCCATCCTACCTGAGAAACTTATGTTCCTATGCTGTGTGGTTTCTTCACTATTTTCTTAGTTATTGATACAGACAGCTCCTTTGAACCCAGTTCCTATTGGTAGCACGGCCAGCTGGCAATACCAGAGGGTCCTGTTTCACCTCAAGGCCTTGGAGAGAGACACTGTGATTTTCAGCTAGATTTTCACCAAAAAAAATCCATGTCAGTAAAACAGATCACCTGCCCTGAGCCCTGTTGAAAACCAGTCTTTCTACCTGTACTCTTGGTGACACTTTCTCAACTACTAACCATCTAGACACATTTTCTGTACAATTCCAGCTCTCGCCCCCATCCCAGTGCCCACTTGTCCACAGGAGAACCCTTTCCCCAGAAACCCTTAAAGCCAGCCCAGAAGTTGAGCCAAGTGTTCCCCTGAAAAACAAGGACTCTCAATAGCACACAAACCAACAGCCCCTGACCTTTCGCTGAACCTTGGGTGTTTCAAATTACAAGCAGCTTTTTTGCCCATATCAGAAACAATTCATGATATCATAAGAACCAAATTAATCCTCATTATAGCTCTTCAGTAAATTATAAAGGAAATAATGACCGGATCCAGGGACATGTGAGAAGGGGGCTCTTCCCCTGCCTGGTACGTGGTTTCTACACATGCCAAGCTCTCTGTTCTTCTCTGTGTCTTCCTCCCAGAGCAGCAGCACAATCCTAGGTGTGCAAGGGGAAGTTCAAAAGCTCTGGGAAGTGAAGGTGAGAGTGTTTCATGATTACCTGGGAGAGTGGGGAAGTGCTAGGATGGAAATCTCCGAAACACTACCAGAGTCAAGGCTTTTTTATTTGAAAAGCTTTGGCCTCGTCCTCTTCAAACAAGCATGAATAGAGCTTTCTTGGCTCAGGCATGCAGCAACAAGATCTGCAGGTGTTTCGCTGCCTAACAACTAGCTGCATCTAACTGAAGCTCTCTCTAGTGTGCAATTAGAGAAATTTAAAAAAGAATAATCACCAAGGGGACATTTCGAAGAGAAAGTAAGCAAATCTCTGTAGTGTTTTGTGGGTATAATAAATAGATATTTATGGGTCTGCCTGATCCTGGGGCTCTCTAGAAGCTGCTGAAATGAGGAGTGTGATGTGTATTAATTACTTCTGAAGGAAGCGAGAATCGGGTGGGTCCTCCTCCCCACTCTCCCAGCTACTTCACTCAATTAGCACCTTCAATTCATTCCTTCCAACCTTAACAGCTATCTTTTCCCATTTTTTATTTCATTTTCTTCCATGTCTCAGGATTCCTCCATCTACATTTTTTGTGTGTGTGAACCCAGGGGCACTTAACCACTGAGCCACAATGTCAGCCCTTTTTAACATTTTATTTTGAGACAGGATCTTGTTAAGTTGCTGAGGCTGGCTTTGAACTTGTGAACCTCCTGCCTCAGGCTCCCAAGCCATTGGGATTACAGCCATGCACCACCACACCCAGCCCTGCATCTGCATTCTTGATCCAATTTTTCAACTTTATTCCACTTTTCCTCCCCCTTGCTTGCTTTTTCCTCAACAAACATGCTCTGCATTTCTTCCTGCCCCAGAACTTTTTGCTCTGCATACCCTGTCTCCTGCCTTCCTAACTCCCACTTCATTGTTACCTGCCTTTGGCCTCCAGAGTTCCAGCCTTCCTCAGCAAAATCCCTGTATCCTCTCCTAGCACATTTTACCCTGGTGATCATCTTGCGCTGAGTCCTCTTTCTCTACCTCTGACTGCCTGATGAATGTAGGGATTTCTCACAACCCTCAACTTCTATGCTAACTGAGTCTCCAGATGTATTTAACCAAAAATGCCTGGATTTAGGTGTAGAGCTTCCAGAAGCTAGTAGAAACAGCTCAAGAACTGTGGAGACCGAAACGACTTGGGGTCTCCACCTCCTTCTATGGCTCCCTGTCATAAGAAGACATCCATCAATCCCCTGACATATCACATTGCATGATAGAGTGAGTACCCAGAGGCAAAGGAGAAATCAATAAATGATGTCTGAAAATATAAAACCATGAACTGCAGCTGCCCAAAGCGTCACATTAATCCAAGTTAGTTTACAGTTCCAACTTACATGGGAGATCATAACTACTTGAGTTTGGAAAGTTGAACCCTCTCTTTTTGTTCGCTATCTGTAGGCATTCTGTGATTTAAAAAGTCATACCGAACACCAGATCTTCTAAATAAATTCACTCCGAAGCAACAACCTGAGTGGGTACTGCTTTCATCCACTCACGCAAACCTCCCTTCCTAATCCTGTCATACACAAGCCCTCCATGGAAGACCACTTAAATAAATATGCTTTGGAATCCTGTTCCAAAGGCTGGTTGACTGATTTTTATTAAACCAAGCCAAAAGGAGCAATAAATTCCTAAAACCTAGAAAACACCTTTGTCTTCAGAGGCTCGAAGTCAAAATCTCTTTGTTGGAAAGAATTCCTTGGGAGATCTCAAAATGAGTAATAACTCACAGGAAAAGAAGCCAGAAATCAGAGCAACAAGAGCTCGAGGATTAATACCAGTGTTCTGACTTACAACCAGAAAAGTACCGTTCCCTGGGGCAACTCCAGAACTCAGGCATGACAGGCTACAAGTGGCCAGTCCCTTGGGTACCACCTGCGAGCAGGATTCTGGCTCCAGCCTGGGCCACTGTGATCTACAGAGGAAAACTGAGCAGAGTTCAAACAGGGATCTTGGGTTAGTATTTTTCTGACTGTAAAGTAGTCCATGGAAGAAAATAGAAAAAAATCTTTACACATTATAAATAAGCATGAAAATCACCCTAGGAATGCCTTTCAGAGCCAGTAACTACTAACATTGGCACTTTTTCTTTTAGTTTTTTCTCTACATATTTTACATATACAGATTTTCACACTGGTGAGATTATATTAAATGTGAGCATGTAGCTCTTTTTTTATATACTCAATACCCATTTTTATATACTCAATATACTCACTAGCATTTCTACCTATCTTTAGAGACTCTTTGTAAACAGGACCTACTTGATATTTCAGCATCGAGGAAACAACCAAAAATGCTTTTTTTTTCTTATAGTTTGAACATTTACTTCCAATTTGTCTTCAATTTCTAATTAAGTCTATGGTAAAATCTTTGTGCATAAATCTTTGTCTGCACTCCACATTATTTCCTAAAGGACAATGTTGAAATAGTGTAATTCACAGTATCATTATAGTTTATTTACATTTACTGAGTTCTGAATACATATTAAGCACTCTACTAATTACTATAAGTGCATAATCTTATCTGAAGAGATGAAGTAGACAATCTCATCATTCCTACTTTACAAATGAGAAACTGAGGCTCTGGGAGTTTAAAAGTCCCTTGCTCATATGTCACATCCAGATCAACTCTGGTGTATATACTTTTAACCACCATGGGAATGAAAAACAAGACAAAATTCTTAATATGTGTCAAAAAAATTCTTTCCAGAAAGTTTGTATCAATTTATATTTCCCAGAACCATTTATGAGACTGTTTCATCATACCTTCAACAGAACCAAAAAATTTAAAATAGTAAAACCAATCTTGACTAATTTGGTTGGTGATAATTGGTGTTATGTTGTTTTTATTTGTGTGTGTTTTTTTAAGTGAGGATGAGCATTTAAAAAGTCTTTTTCTTTCAAACTACGATATTGAGATTACTACTTTACTTACAGGGTATTCAGGATGGTGGGAGGGGGAGAAATGACCCTGCAGACATCATTGTAATTGAGTAGTTAATAGGTATGCCCAATAATAATCTGAAATATCAATATCAGTGATTTCTTCCTCACCCACTGTGACTTTCCTGCATTGAACCAGGAATGTGGTATCATCATGTGCTTCTAGAGAAAGTCATCAAAATCAGACCTACAGAGATACCAGATTTTTGGCAAGGCTCATCACTCAATGGTAAAACACTTGCCTGGCCTGTTCGAGGCCTGGGTTCAATCCCCAGCACCATCTAAAAACAAACAAAAAGACAAAACAAAAAAAAATTTGTAGAGCCCAGGACACAGGTAAAGGAAGAAGGGGAGAAAGAAAGAAAGAAGGAAGGAAGAAAGGAAAAGGGGGGAGGGAAGGGGAGGAAGGAAAGAAAGAAGGAAGGAAAGAAAGGAAACCCAAATGTGCACTGGAGAACTAACAGAGCCAGGTCCCCTATCATATCAGCCCTATGTTATTCATCTCCCTATCCCACCCCACAAAAGGTTTTCCAGATGGAGAGAAAAAAGGAGCAGGGAGACCATTCATTTTTGCCCTGTCTCCTCTCCCACAGAATAGGTTTAGAGACAGCCCAGTGGAATATTGATCCAGTGTTCAGATGGACTTGGGCTGCACCTCTTTCCTTAAAGAGAGCTCTCTCCAACTTACGTTCATGGGCTTGAGTGTAGCTCAGTGGTAGAATAATTCCCTAACATGTGCAAAGCCCTGGGTTCAATCCCTGGCAATGCCAAAAAAAAAAAAAAAAGTCAAATTATGTCTGTGCCACCAGGGATGGAGATGTGGCACAGCAGGTTCAGCAATAAGAGAACACAGGGTAAACATGGAGGCATAGAAGTAGCTTGGCTATTACTATGGAATGCTATAGGGTGAGGACAGGAAGACATGGAAGTATATAAGAGAGGAACCAACTCAGTCCAGGAAACAGGGAAGACCTCCCAGGGGAAGCCAGGAGTGTGGGTTCTCTGCAAGAGCAACCAGGTAAGGGTGAGAGGTTTTGGAAAGGGTTCCAAAAAGAGGGAAATCTTTGATGAAAATCCAGTGACATGGGATGCCTTCAAGATCTGGGAAAATCCCAAAGAATGGGAAGTCTTCAAGGAAGGGAGAAAAAATTCATATATGGCAGGATCTTAAAGAATATAAAAGGAACCACTGAGGTCTTGGCTGGGTCAGGTTTGGAAGACCACAATAAGTCGAGAAAAGAAGTTTGGAATATATCCTAAAGGCAGTTAGGAATTTGTGTTTTGTATCCATCTGCTGAGGTTTCTGTGTTTTTCTTACAGATTTAAATGAGAAATCATATAAATGAGAGAAGACATAAAACCACAGCAGAAAACCAACAATCCAAAAAAACTCTGACATTCAGCTGCTGTCAACATGAAACGTTTGCGGGGGGATGGGATTAGGGTCCGTACTGTTTACTCCCCCCCTTTCCCTCTGTTCCATCTGCAGAAGCCCCTTCTTGGCAATTAACATCCCACAGCTGAACTGTTCTTAAGGGGTTTATGCTTGACTAGGCAGGTGAAGAATACTAATATAACACAAGTACATGAACACCACTGTAGAGGGGAGTGCGGGTCTCAAGGAGAACCTTGGGCAGGAAGAAAAGCACACCTCAGGTTATCTTCATGTCAGTTCCCAAAACTCTTTTAAAAAGGAAAACAAAGTAGAATGTGGCCAAATCAGTAGTACCTAGTAGGTAGCACTTACCTAATTGTCAAGTAAAAGGAAAACAATATCGGAATAAATACTAAGGAACTGGGGAGAATTTGGAGTCCCTTGAAAAGGTCAATGTGGGTGATACTGACTGGTTTCTATCCACTTCCAGCCAGGAGGAAAAAGGTGCTACCTGACTGTGTGTGTGACAATTTTCAAGTGTATTGTCAGTTACAATTTGAGATGATGAAGAGAGAAATATCCCAGTGGCCAGCCAAATGTATTAATTATACAGTCTAAATGCAATTAAGAGATGGTAGGAGTCCTGACTCAAGGCACTGCGGGAGGTGACATGGTGCCAGTGATGTTTGACACCAGTCACTTTACACTGCGGACATACTTTCTTAGACTAAGCTGATTTGGAGGCAACCCCTGAATTATTCTTGATAGGTGGTAACCTAATTCAGATCCTTGTTGGACTATGCTGTAGTAACACACCCATCAGAAATTGGCAGTATCTTCAGAGAGGCCAACAAACCCCAGAATGAATCCCCTGTCTACTCCATTCCTGTTCCTGCCCAAAGGTGATGATTTGAAACAATTTCCCAGGACACACTACAGAAAGTTTATACCATTGCTGCTTAATCTTTACCAGGATTGCAGTTACTAAAATAGGGGAAGTGAGTTTCCAACCCACCAATCTAGCAGCCTCTGCAAGGATTAGTGTCCCATCCTAAAATCCCCATCTGTGCAGTGAGGCATTTACATCTGATCTTCCTGTCTGTAATAAAAAAAAAAAAAATAGGAGGTTGGCCTCTAATATGTCTACATGGTGAGTGTGCATCCATTAATTGCTGAAGAAAGTGCCAATTCTGGAGGTCATCTCAGATTTCCTCCCAGTGCCACTCAGTAAGTAAATTCTTTCTTGTCACTACTGCAATTACAATGGTGAATCTTTACATATGACTCATTAAGGGTGACAAGGAAAGTAGAGAGACACAGGGTACCTTTCTGTTTAGCCTGTTTCAAGTTACTGATGTCAATAAGCATTTGTGTTGTATGAGTGTGTGAGGGGGTGGAATTCCAATTGTTTGTGTATGTGCCTCCTTGTTAATAAATGCAGTGAATTCATACTCTAAACAAGCAAATTAATGAACACATTGCAAGGGAGCCTGGAAATGAATTTACTAGCTCCAGATAAAATAAATACAGTTCTTGTTTTAAGCATCAGAAGGTTCTATTTGTTTTGTAAATCTGCGCAGCATGCAGACATGCTAAAAATTTCAACAGATAAAAAATTAATATTTTGACTCGGCAGCTGCAACATCCCCTAATATGTCACCCTGCAGCTGTGAGGAAATTGCATGTGGTCATCGCTGTGTGATGCTTTCTTCAAATCACAAAGGCGCTGCTTCAAGGATCAGTGAGGATTACCCACAATCATGATGGATGGAAGCACACAGCAGTGAAATGACTTATTTCAGGTCTTTGGAGCAAAGTCAAAAAAGCTTGAAGATATTAAAGTAAATGTGTACTGTTGAAGCAATAGCTTTGGATTTGGGTTTTATGGGGCAGTGACTCCTTAGCTGATAAATAATGAGCTATAAAGATAAATTTAGACACACAGTGAGATTTTTAGTAATGTCCTGTCAGTCGATTAGGTTCCTGATGCAACTACATTCAGTGCATTTGGAAGTGGTTAAAATAATCAGCACTTGTAGCTGTTCTTCATGAGGTAAAAAGGAAACAATTTCATACTGAAACTCAGGCCCTTTATAAGATGTAGAATTTGGATTCTGATGCCTCCTTTAAAATCGATGGGATTCAACTTGTGAGATAAGTACAGAAAGGATCCAAAAATAACAAGTGGATGGCAGACGAGAATGAGGAATCTATTTCCTTTTCATCATTACTCTAGGCTCAGCTCACCCTTAAGCTCTTAGAAAGCATGTGTTCTTTTTCTTAGAGATTCTGAATTAGTGCAAAAACCATAAAACAAACAAAACAAAACCAACCAGCCACATAAGCAAACAAAACTTCCTTCTTTCAGTGCCTAAGGCCATTGCTTTACTCTTAGCAAACCAACCAAACAAAAAGCACCACAATAGACTGACCTTCATGTGAAAGGACATCGATTTCTATCCAGTATGCACAAACTCACCAATGTGTTGGGAAGGCTGCAGTAGGAGCCGAGAACACAGACCATTTGAAGAAGGTGGCAAGCAGCAGTGTCAAATATAAACACAAAGCTCTCAGTTTTGGTGCCAGATCACACCACCAACAAGGGGACATGAGCACACACCTGCTTGTGGATCTTGACACCTTGTATCCCATCTTTGTTTTACTTGTCTTAGCTTCAAAATAGAAAATGATTCACTTTATTAACACTTATGGCAAGTCAGCTGGGTAGGAGGCACTACAGATGATACTATGGAAGACCATACATTGAGTCAGACTCAGAACCTTCCCTTGACAGGTTCATGGAGGAATGACAAGAAAGAGGGCCTTAAACTTTGATGCTTTTTTGATAAATGCAAATGGTGCTAACTAAGGACATTCTTAGCACAGGGTACAGAGGAGGGGGGTAGTGTGGAGTGAGGAAGAGACTTAGCATGCTTGGAGCTCTGGACACTCACTTAGGGCCAAGGGAGACCAGAGGCCTTGGAAAGCAGGGTGAGGAATTTACAATTCATTTGGTAGGCAATGGGAAGCCATTAAAATGTTTTGAGCATTAAAAAGTGTTTTATAAGTCAAAGCCAATATTCAAGAAGAGTTACCCCTCATCTTGGGAAGAAGTCAGAGACTTTTAATAGGGAAGAGCCTTTTGGGGAAAAAAATTGAGGGTACTTTCTAGGAAAGATGAGCTTGGAGTTTTGCAGTAGAAACAGAGAAAAGGTAATATATCCAACAGCTATTGCATAGGTAGCATCTGCAAAATATGGCAGTGATTCGAATATGGAAAAGGGGTAGTTAGGAAGCAGCTGTAGCTAAGCAGTTTTGAATTGTGCTGATTTAAGGAAAGTGGGTGGAGAAGAAAAGGTGAGGTTTGTTTGCTTTATCATCGGATGTTACTCCTTGAAGCAAAACAAAACGAGAAATCAGACTTGTAGACTGAACATAAAGGGAGTGTGGGGAGTGCATGGGAAGGCCATGGTGGGCAAGACCACAAAGCGTCAAAAAGAGTAAATAAAATGACCAAGAAGCAGAGTCAGCCTGATGGAAACTGAGGCCTAGGACACAGCAGTCACATGGGTGCCTTTAAAGAAGCACTGTTTGGGTATAAAGCCCAGCTCTACTGCTTACTGGCTACAAGCTGGGGTAGATGGGTTAATATCATTAACCCCAGTCTCTGTGTTGTAAATGGAGATGCTATAAGACTGATCTCCTGGGGTTGCAACAAGGAGTATATGAGATAATGTATGTATACAGATGGCACACAGTAAGTGTTCAATAAACATTTATTATTCTCTACCTGTACTGGGCCCCATCAGAACCAACATTAATACTGATGATCATTGTGTGGGTCAGCTTTTCAACAGTGTGGCCAAAATACCTGACAAAAATAATTTAGAGGAGGAAAAGTCTACTTTGAGCTCACAGTTTCAGAGAGATTTAGTCCAAGGTCTAAATCCACTTCATTGCTCTGGGCCACGGGGAGGCAGAACATCATGGTGGAAGGTCATAAAAGAGGGAATCTCATGACAACCAGGAAGCAGAGAGACAGGGGAAGGGGTTGCAGGGAAGATGAGCCCTTCCAGGGAATTGCCCCACGAGTGACCCACCTACTCCAGCTACACTTTATCTGCCTACAGTTATTGCCCAGGGAGCCCATTCAAACTAGGATGGACTGATAAGGTTACAGTGCTCACAATCCAATCATTTCACCTCTGAATATTCCTGTATTAACATAAGAGTTGGTGGGGGGGGGCCTCATATCCACACCATAACAATCATGCTTGCAACTAAGTCACTGTTTTTTGACCACTACAAGTAAACCACAGAGATTTACATGAGTGTAAGAAAAGTAAGTTAGCGTAGCCTTAGAGTTCTATTGCCTTTGGTACTGACAAGGATAAGCTATGTTTAAATCCATCTGTGTTCCATTAACACAGACCTGCAAAAACATTCCCTGAAATCTGGGTCTGGCTCACAGTTCCCACAAAGACATCAGCGACCCTGACTTCACTGGGAGCCTTGTGGATGCAGAGCTTGTAAGTAAGCTTTCTGTGATTACTACAGCTGGACAAGGTATGTTTAGCAAAAGTCGCATGAAGGAGAAAATACCTGTTGCTGTTGTGATTCTTTTTTTTTTCCTTTTTTAAATATAGAAAGGCCTCAATTTAAGCATGGATCATGTTTTTGTTTTTGTTTTCTGAAAGGAAAAGCTCAAAGAAAAGAAATGTCTTGAAATCTTCAATCATCCATCAGTAGACAGTGTGATCACTTAAATAAAACACAAATAGAGACAGGAAGAGAAAATCATTAAAAATTTTGGAGAGAGATTGGTTATGCAATTCATAGTTCAAGCAATAGGAGATATGGTGACATGATGAGAAATAAGAAAAGAAAGTGCATTACCAAAAAGAAGATAAGGAAAATAAAGAAGCAAGTGTTTAAAAAAAATAGAAAGCACAAGAAAATTGAAAAAATATATTTAGAAGAATAGGAATGGAATGAAGAGGAAAAAGAAGAGATAAGAACCAAAATACGATTTGCACTGAGAAGAAAGAGGTCCTGGATCGAATTAGTATGCATTAGAAAGGGACTAGATGAGACATTGGGAAACTGATTTGAGTCATTTGTTCTACCTGACATTTCTCAAACACCACCTATGTGCTAGTTAGGCACTGCACTGAGCTTTTAATTCTCCAGTCAACAAAAATGGGAATTATCTAGTATTCCCAATTCTGCAAGAAGCTTTCTTGGGATGATCAAATGAATAAGAAGTTAAGCAAATTCTTTGAAAAGTATAAATCCACACACCATTCTTACTATTAACAATAACATGGAAAACTAAGCTATAGTATTGGAAGTCATGTTTAACCTATCCTGGACCAAGCAAAAAAATCATCTCTTACTCATTATCAACCAGATAAAATGGTCAATTAAATTAAGTTACATAAACATAACTGAACAGCATTTAGCCACAAAAAATGAGAATTATGTGGATACTTCTAGTATTGTCAACACATATTATGTTGCACATTTTAACATGCAAATTAATGTGATAGTTAAGAGAAAAAGAACAAAGAATTACATAGTTGTTGACTACAACTATAAAACTGCAGGTATACACTCCTTTAAAACATTAAAATAAATGTGGAATGATATAACTTATCAAACTTATATTATATGTGTTAAAATTTTTCTTTAAAGTTGATCATTTAATAAGGATAATATACTACAAGAACACAGGAACATGATAGTGTATACCTCATTCAAGAGACTAGCAAGTTCTTGCAACTTTTCTTGATAGCACTTCTCCAAGTTCCCTTATTCGTCATACCAGACCCTGTCAATCCACTAACCAAAAAAATCATTCCTGAGCTCCTATTGTGTGTTCTCAGTTGTTCTATAACATCATGGAGTACCACAAGTGATTAAGTATGTGCATTCTGGATGCACTCTCTAGGTTCAACTCTTGGTTATATCAATTGCAACTTCAGTAATTTTGAGCCAATTATTTAACTCTCTGCATTTCAGTTTCTTTAATGTAAAGCAGTTAAAGGATTAGTAGCCGCCTTAGAGGATCACTGTGACTGTTCATTGGCAAAATACATTTGGAGCAATCAGCACAACACTTTACATACTAAGTCCCCACAACCATCACCTATTATTAGATCCAATACTGAGTGCCAGGTAACTGGTAGAAACCAGTAGCATACCAGGAATTAGACATGGAAGATGCCAAGAAAAGGCTGGTTTAGAAGGGAAGAAATCTCTGGGGGATGGATTTTGATAATCAAAAGAAAGCAATTACCACTACATGTTTAAGGTTCATGCCTCTTTCTTTCTTTTTCATTTGCAACTGCAAGGCCAACCCATCTCCCCACATGGTAGAAGCTGCTACAGAACAGATCTGGCTCTCATTGGCTCACCCAGGGCTCCTTCCCAGATTCTCAACTATGTTCAACTTGAACTGCACCCTGCCCCCACCCTGCCACATTACTCAGTGTGGCAGTTGTTATCAGCTTATTCAAATGAATATCTGTTGCTCTTTTAATCTGTGAACTTCTTTTTCACCAAAAAATTTTAGGACCCTTCTTTTAAAAATTATGACAATAAATGGAGAAAATCATGGAAAGAACTCAAAAGTGTTTTTTTTTTAAATTGGTTTGGAAGAAAAATGTTGACAGTTATGTTCCTCAGGAAGCAAAAGGGTAGAAAATGTGCATCTCTTTGGGTGACCCCTCTGCCAGTCCACACAGAAAGGAAGGAGGGAGTGAGGGGAAAAAGAGGAGAGAGGGAAGGAGGGGAAAGGGGGCCTATGGCATACAGGATATTAATCTCATTTTATCTTTAGTACCAAATATAATTCAAAACACTAACACCGGTTAGTCCAGGGGTTTTTCCAAAGATCATTCTGTAAGCCATTGTTTAGCCCCGTGAAAGGCTACAAAAAAAGTAGAAGAGGGTTTTGTTTTGTTTTTTTAAAGAGAGAGAGAGAGAGAGAGAGAGAGAATTTTAATATTTATTAATTTTTTTTAGTTTTTGGCGGATACACATCTTTGTTTATATGTGGTGCTGAGGATCGAACCCGGGCCGCATGCATGCCAGGTGAGTGCGCTACCGCTTGGGCCACATCCCCAGCCCAGGAGAAGGTTTTTAATGGAATATTGGGGAAATGATGTCCAGGCCATCATATCATATCAATTCACAATGAACACATGCAATTATAAAGTTCTAAGAAATACTGGAATAATGAAAGTCTATTAACTTTAATTAACCAAAATGCCTGATCAAATAAATATGAGAACTTATTTTTTTTCCCCAAGAGTCTTTGTTGTATGGAACACCTGTAACTGTTGCTTAGACCCTGAATTCCACGGAACACAAGATGAAATACCATCAAAGTCATATTTCTTTACTGAAACTTGTTTTCTTTTGCTTATAATCCCATATGGATGGTGAAACATGAAAAAATTCCCGCTGAAACAAAATCACTTTTAATCCCTCAGAATTCCCCCATTCTAACAAATCAGTGATTTTAATTTTTCCAGTCTTCCCCTCTGCAATATTGTTCTCTCAGAATTATTACCTTTTCCCACAAGAACTAAAATGTATAGCCATCCCATTAGGCATCCAGAGAGCCCAAGATATTATTATTTTTTTTAATGCATCTGCATTTGACATTTCCCCCTCAGGTTTTTATCTGTGTTTTCTTTTTAATTTCACCCACTTCTATGAACAGGAGAAAGCTTTTAGCTACAAATGATAAATGGATAAAGCACCCCAGGCTTTGGAAATTTTTGATAATGTTGAGATGTGGGAGAAAAAAAAAATCTATGAAGAAAAACCCTTGCTCTCCATAGCACTTAACCATGTCTATCTCAATGTTATGCACTCCTGCCTCTCACCCCAGTTCATTTATCTTTGTTGAAAACCCTCAGCCCAGGCCTAAATCTCACTAACCATATATTTTCTTTGATAGACTTAGAGGAAAAAAATCCCAAACATATGACATCTCCATATGTGAGAACACATTGAGGTTATTGGACCTGTTCCCAGGATGTGTTTACTCTTGTCTGTGTGATAGATTAGATGTAATTTTCTTTTTTAAACAGCTAAGTGTGATTAAGAGGTCTCCAATGATGATCTGGGGTACAGCTCAGATAGTGAATAAGTCCCGCAGGTAAATCCCACCACCCTGTAAGGCTCACCATAGAGCAGAGAGACCCTCCAATGAGCTAGGACTTCTCAAGGACACTGAAGGACGCTCCACTAATGACACGGCCCAGGGTGGATGACCCCCCATTCTGTCATCGCATAGCTCCTCCTGACACCTTCCTGAGTTTAGATAAAACTCATCTAAACATTCCACGAGGTTAACTACAACCCAAATAAGGCAACACTTCAGTTTAAAAAATAGAATTCCAGGAGGAAGGTTCAGGGTCAACTTAAGATAGGAGACAAGTTCCTGGTGGCTGCAAGAAGAAACCGATTCACTCGTCCCTTCAGTCTGCTCCTGAACAGCTGCCCCAGGAAGTCCAACTGTCACCCCAAGTTCAACTTGTCTAAATTCAAACACACAGTCTTCCTCACTCTGTGTTACACCTATTCCTACCTGTGGTACATCTATCTACTCCCATCCCTTGAATTTCTATGACCTGAAACCTGGGAACCATCTATAAAGAACCCTCTTCCATTATCATCAGGTCTGAAAGAAATTGCCACTCTTGGTTATTTCTGCCCACAAAGCAGCAAACAGGTACAGATTAACCTAGAGTCACAGCCAACGAAGCAGGACTCCCTCCCTTCATTTCCTCAGCAGCTCATTCAATGAAGAGCTTCATCTCTCATGTGGATTCCGCAACTACTTCCCAATGGTGGTTCTGTCCTAGTCTCATCTCCCAAGACGTCTTCCACAGATCTTTCACTTGCACCATGACACTCCCTGCTTAAAGCCTTTGAGAGATAATCTCACTACTGCCTGGATAACAGAGAATGTTCTTAAACTGAGTAGAGCCTTGCTGCTCTGCCCTGCTTCTCTCCACTTCAAGTCTCACGCTTCCCACACCCAGGACTGACATTCTACTTAAGTCTTCATGGATGACTAAGTAGGTATCTTCTTTGGAATTGCTGGATTGCTCTATTCTTCAAAACTTCATGCTCCTCTAATTCTTACCTTTCAAAATCCTATCAGTTGTGACATGCTCCAGAGAGCCTTCACACCCCCTTATACAGACATTCTAGTCTGGGTTGGGGTCCTGTCTTGCAGGTTTATCAAGGATCCTGTACCGTGGACACAGTACCACAGCAACATCATACTAATCAATACCCTCCTCTCTTATGGGCACTGTGTCCTCCACAAATCTGTGTGTTGAAGTCCTAAAACTCAGAACCTTTGAATGTCATCACGGCTGGATATAGGACCACCAAAGAGATAATTAAGTTAAAATAAGCCTCAGAGTCTGATCCTAATTCAATCTTATAAGAAAAGAGGCCAGCGGGGAGATCATGTGAGGAGGCAACAAGAGAACAACCATTTGCAAACTAAGGAGAGAGGCCTCAGGAGAAGCCAACCCTGCTGGCTTTGATCTTGGACGTCTGGTCTAGAAAAGCCAGGATTTCTTTTTTCCATCCCCTCATCAATTTTCTCAATAAATGTCTTCATCTCTCATGTGGATTCCTGCAACTACCTCCTAAGGTCTTTCCGCCCTCATCTCATCTTCCAAACCATCTTCCACAGATCTTTCTCTTAAGACACCCGGCCTCTGGTGTTTTGTTATATCAACCCTAGAAGACTAATATTCCTTCTGTCACTAAACTAAGTTTCTTGAATTAAAGTTCCATCTTTGTACCCCCAGAGCCTAGCACAGAGCTCAGCCTGCCATGGCACTTATGTTTAATAAATGCTCAATGAATTGGTAAAAGGATGAATGTGTTACAATGCTACAGATGAGTGAGAAGTGTTTAGAAAAGGCATATATTTAGTAAAAGAACAAGCCTTGGGCTCAATGCATTTCTCTAAAAGTAACAATTGAAATTACTACTCAAACTTCTCTATAACAAATACTATTCCACCAGTCTTCACCGAATAAATGATTCCCAAGCACCAGACGATGGCTATCTTATTTTAAAACATTTTTTAGTACACTTAATTCCCTTGACAGCCAGTCTTTGCCTTTCCTGCTCACATTAATGGGACCTGATCTTCTAAGACGAGGGACTCACAGAATCATTTAACTCAGTCCCATGATTCTAAAGGTCCCATATTAGCCTTAAAAAATTAATGCATTTCCTAACCACCTAATTTACTATCAAAGAGTGTTCTGGACATTGGCAGGAACAGAGCTCATTAAAAATTAAAATTTTCCAATATCCTTATATAAACATTTATTTATAAAATATGTCCCAGTATAAAATTTTTAGGGTCCACATGAAAATAGATTGGAAATAGAATAAGCCATCATTAAGGATGTAGCTTTGGTACTACCTTCTCCTTCTTCTCCCTGATGCAGATCTTTCCTTGTCCATCTTTCACACAGCTTGCAGATTTCTTGCCCATAACACTCCTTAAGGCAAGGAACAGTTTTCTGCAAAACTCTCAGAACCCTATCACCTATAAGATCAGTCCACACTATTTTGCCCAAAACTTTGGATTTTTTAATATTCTGGTTCCAATTTAAATTTTCCAACACTTTCATCTAATATGCTTTAATGCCAATCATGTTCTTCACTCTGGTTGGATGACTCACTGGCCATGAACATCCTTCTGGGCTTCAGCTTCTAGGCCTCTCTCCTGGAGGAATCAAAAAGCCCACTGACCTCCCTCTTACTGAATCCTTGCTCTTCTTCTCCTATGTGATGCCTTCCATGTCTTGTTGCATATCTTTCTATTGAACTCCTACAGCCTTTACTGCCTATAAATGTTACTGAACATACATTTCTTTATACGATTTGTTTTCTGAGTCTTTAGTTCATCTCCTTAAGAAGGCTGAAGGGTCTCTGTGCTCCCTCACACAGCAACCAAGTAACTTGTGGCTTGGTGGGTCCTCAATACTTAATTACTAATGTGTTTTAACCATGTGCTATGATTTTAATATGGTTTGGATCCCCCAAAGACCCTTTGTGATGGAAGCCTTGGTCCCCAGGGTGGTGCTACTGGGAAGTAGTAGAAGTTTGTTCCCTCTGACTTCCTGTTTAGTAATATAAGCTTTAACGTACACACATGACTTCACCATGATGTGATGCAGCTGAGAGAAGGGCCTTCACCAGAATGGAAGTGAAGCTAATGCCATGACCTCCAACCTTCAAAACTTGAAAATAAATAAACCTTTTCTATTTATAAGTTGGCTGCCTCAGGTATTTCACTGTAGTAACACAAAGCTGACTGACACACTGTATCAGGGTCTTCTCAGTTCTCATAACAGCTCCTCCGGTATATCGTAAAGTAAGACTCAGTAGCTAAATTCAAGCTTACAAATGATGATAACAGTCAACCCCTGCTATCATCAGATTCTCCCTTGGGAGGCAGACACCAATGTCTTCCCTTTGTCAACCTCCTAAGACAGACCTGACTACAATGAGCAACATGAGCAAGGAGACTCAGATCCTGAAGCTGGTAGGATTTCTGATTAGTCTTAAGCCTGGATTTCGAGATTCTACTTTTCATTGCCTCTAAATTGTTCCCAGTCTCTGTGATTGGGCTTTCCCTCTGAATCCTAGTATTTTTCAGCTACACTCCTACAACTTGACAGTTTTGAGTCTTCTTAGAGTTCAGAACTTAACCCCCAAGTCTAGTGTGAAGACCTTGCACAGAAAGGACTGGATCACCCAGGACCATGGTGTCACCAGCTACGCTGCCACTGACTCGCTTCCCTCTGCCCACCACCAGACTGTCATATCCAGACTGAATGTGCCTGCTGGACACTGTGACCTAGACAACTGGCCATGAGTCTGTCCTGCCCAAGGACAAGCCCTCCAGCACCCATTCTACCAGGTCCCAGCTTCCTCGCCTTTACCATCTGCCCGGTAGCACCACAGCTGCTAAAGGCAGAACTCTTCAAATTTCACTTATAATTTAAAGAAGAGGGTAAAAACGTGTACACAGACCCATGATCATTATATTCGTCTGTATAAAGTCTTTGGTGACAGGCTCATTGTCTTCTTCACTTTCTCCGAAGTATTCCAAACATCTGACCATTAGTAGAGACTCAAGATGTCCTGATGTTGTGTGAATGAATAGATGGATATAAAAGGCAGATGTCTGAAATCATGTTACTGAAATTTCTCTTTGCTTTCCTAATTTGTTGTTTGTTTGATATCTGAGTTCTAATATGAGAATGAAAAAAAGAATCTCATCTCCTGAGGCAACTAGTCTACTTTTGGGTTAATCTCCTTAAAATTTCATGCCTGGTTATGGCAAAGATTCTACCCAGCAAGGGGAGACAGAATAGACAGAGGGACACCATCTTTGGAGTGAGTGTTTTGACAATACACTTTGCTGTCTTAAAATGATATTGCCAACTGCATACAAAGGTACTAAAGTCATCCTTTCACTCTTCTTTGGTATGAGATTCTAAGATTTTTTAGGTCCTGCAGGAGTATTATTAGATGTTCCATTTGAATCCACAAATATTTAGTAAATGCCTGCAGGCGAGCAGTGCAGAGAATTCCCAGACATGAGACAAGTATCTATAGAAGAGTTCAGCATCTGAGCCCAAAGGATAAGTACAAGAGCCCTTTATGCCTTCTGTGAAGAGCCCCAGCAGCGGCCTGGCAATTTCCAAGGACTTTGAAGGAAGTTCCACTCACCAACACAGTACCCCACGAGATTGAGGAACTGCTCTTCCTTGCAACTGGTCTTACACTTCCCATTGGTAACAGTGACATGAGGGTGACAAGAGGTGCAGTCAAATTCCAAGGGCCCATGGCACCGCCTGCAGGTCGGGTGGCATTCTAAAGGGAGAAATAGAATTAGCAGCTCAACATGCAAGTTCATGAAGTATTTAATGCACTCTACAAATCTCAAACTCTAAACATCTTTTGAAGATTCCAGAGCAAGGCAGGCACTCCCTTAGACCTAACCAAGAGACTGCATTTCTGGTATTAATAAGAATACTGTTGGGCTGGAGTTGTGGCTCAGCGGTAAAACACTCGCCTCATATGTGCGAGACCCTGGGTTCGATCCTCGACACCACAAAAAAATAAATGAATAAAATAAAGGTATTGTGTCCAACTACAACTAAAATATAAATACTTAAAAAAATAAGAATACTGTCCACAAACATAATATGGAATTTAGAACTATAAAATTTTGTGTAATGTATCATACCTTCCAGGGGAACCAGAATGACCATCCCCATCTGTATTAAATAGGAAGTTCAAATCAGAGTCACAAAGCACAAAGATAAATGGGAAAACGCCCCCCACTCCAAAATACTATGCTTCAAAGGGAGAATGAGATAGGGAGAAGAGGGAGATATTTTACTTCTCAGAAATTGCTGGCACCCAGAGGGATCCACACACAGCAAGTGATACTGAGACTTCTCATTAGCCTGTGTCATCAGCCAAGCTTTCCCTTCTTCACACAACTTGAAAGTCCATTTTATCAGCAATATTAGTGAAAATATGAAGAACAGGGGAAAAAAAAGTCCTCTCTGGAGGTTATCATGAGCTGCATCTCAAGTTCAACTCCTAAAGCAAAATCATGTCAAAGCTATGTCTTCCCCAGAAAAACCACCACGTTAACAAGAGGTACTACACTGCAAAAGACCAGGTGAGCCTCGGGAAGGGGTAGGCAATAAAGATAAGAGTGGCAAGGAATCAAAGGATGTTGCAGCAGCTGCGTTGACGCAGCCAAGGCAGGCAGCAGGCAGCAGCAGGAGCAGGCGCATGCAAGGAGATTTAAGGATTCTCTGCCAAGGACCAGGAGGTCTAAGCGGGTCTGATTCCAAGAGGTGGGGAGGCAAGGGACTGGAGCTGGGTAGAGCTTGCTGGAACTGATGAATTCCTTCCTGGCACACGACTGGTGGAAAGCAATGGTGCAGATTTCAAGTCAAGTCAACTGCCTCTTGCTTCTGGCAAGAGGCCAGAAGAAGATAAGGAGTTATATAAAAAAAAAAAAAAGAAAAGAAAAGCAAGCAAGAAAATGAACTGCTGATTAGAAGGAGAGCACTAACCCCCTTTTACATTCCTAGAGCTCTTGACTTTGAAAACGCCTATCTGAGAGCTGCTAGCATTCTCAGGATGATTCCCCCACCCAGTTCTTCCTCCCTACCAGAATATTTCCAGTGACCTGGGTGCCCTGCTGCTGGTGGTACCATCCATCTGCTGACTTCAGGCAGACAGAGGAGAGTTAGAGCTGTACAGAGTTTCCTCCTCGAAACAATTTTACACACACAGAAACCAACTGAGTTAGGAAGAAAGCACCTAGGGATAAAAATGGCTTTCAAGGACAACTCTAATGACAAAGAAACCAGAAACATTCTCCCACTGGGCTTGATAGAGTGTTTAAAGTAAAGATCTCACCAAGGACCTAGAGAAATTAAAAAGGTATCTGCGAAAAGGAAGAAAAATCCAGAATAAAAATAATATTGATCTTCAATTGTCTAAATTTGTGTTCAATCTAAATTTTCTCTTCTGAGCTTTAAGGCTACCTGAATGTACCAAATGTTAATTTATTTTAAAAATATTTTATAAATTTATTACCTGTGTTCTGACTCCAGAAACACATGTAATACGATTTTATCACAATGAGCTTTTTCCTATTAGCTGGCTTCAGCCATCTAGTTTTGGAAATAAAATTTAAAAATCACAATAGAATGTGTTTTGTCTTCTTTCTGTCCTGTAGATACGAGAAAATACAGTCCTACAATAAGGTGCTTAAATTTTAGTATTTTGTCAATTCCAATAAAATCCTGCACTAATCTGAACTAGCAATTTCCAGAATCTCTGTCATTGAATTATAAAGGTACTCTTAAAAACATGTTGGACTAACACATCAACAAAGGAAATAAATACCTCTCTCCCCTCTTGTTCTATTCGGTGGTAGCCACAAGAACGAAGATGAAACCCATAGTTACCTGTGCCAAATGCCTGATCCTATAAACATGCATTTGAACCTGTAGTAGTTTGTCTCCACGATGACCTTCATTAAACCCATCCCTCACTGTACGTATAAGCCTTTCACCTACTGAAGGATGGAGTCTATCCCTTCGTACCCTCAAACCTGGGCTGTCCTGCTTTGACCAAGAGAATGTAGTAGAAGTGGCAGCAAGACTTCTGAGGTTAGATTATAAGAAGCATGGACATTCTATTTAGTAGGTCTCTTAGAAAACTCACTTCAGGGGAAGAGAACTGGTGTCTAAGAAGGCTGACTAAAGAAGTCTACCAGGCTGTGAAGAAGTTCACTTAACCACAAGAGGCCTCATCAGGTAAGAGACTAAGCAGGAGGATGATACGTCAATGAAGAACCCACCTACAGAATCCTAAGAGAAAGCTGACCAGCTGAGTCCATCAACTCCCAGAACTGGAAAAAGATGAAATAATCTATTGTTTTAAGCCACTAATTTGGGGTGGCAATAGATAACCAGAGCAAAACCACATTGTAAGAGATAAAGTAAAAAAAAGTTAGCCTCCTTGAGGACTGAACCTTTAAATTTCAAATCCTTCCTCCATTTCTTTTGTGACAAGGAATGGGAGAGAAAAAATGGAATAGCAGGCATCCATGAAAAGTGTATATATATAGTTTTTCCTAATATGGTGAATTGTTTATGACTTAGTGTTTGGGGAAAAGTAAATAGCAAAAAGGTATAGTTCTTATGTTGTTTCAGCTAAATAACAGCATGCATAAAAGGTAGACTGAAAAGAAATATATTACCAGGTTAAGTGTTGTTGCTTTTGGTATGTGGGATTATAAGTGATCCCCACCCTCCAAATCCTTTTATTTTTCCTATTCTGAATTTTCAAAACTTTTACCATGAACACATACTCCTTTAATAACCAGAAAAAAAAAACTTTAAAAATTTTTAATGAGCTATTGGAACAAAGAGTTATGCTGAACTGAGTTCTGGTTCTTATAGGTCATTAGCATCATTATTTAATTTATGAGGGAGTTATTTATTCAGATCATGGTCTCCCAGGCAAGAAAACACCTAGTTCCAAGTATATTCAAATAATTGTAGTCTCTAGGGTAAAGTTGACTCTGATTTTTCACTTCATCCATGCTTCCCTATTGGCAGCACAGAATCTCACATTTTCCCTCCCTCTGTACCTCTACACCTGTAAACTGAAGACAAGGCTTTACAGCCCAACCCTAGTCCCTGGTATGACAAGGTTTCTAATTACACTGTCTGGCTGCAGTATGAAGAGAAAGCCTGGGTATAGGGACTCTGCCCCAGCACGTTACATACTCACCTGTGCAACTACCTTCCTGGTTAAAGTAGCCCTCAGGGCACCGGGAGAGGCACCGCCCATCCAGCAGCATATGGGAAGGCCTGCAGGCTGTGCAGTTATGAGGGCTTTTCCCCAAACACTTGAAACAGGACTGGTGGCAAGCTGGGAGAAAGACAAAACAGAGGAGATGATTAGGGAAGCTCCATAGGACACGAACAGGAGGTCTAGCTCACCCTCACATGAACATGTCTGGGTTGGAATACGTTTTGCACATTCACTTGGTTTTCCCAACATGGCACACATCTCGTACTTCTTTCTTCAAGGAGATCTCTTGCATAGCAAGCACTTGTGGAACCAGATTAGGTAAAGTACAAATGCCACAAAACACACATAAGCATTTGCAGAATCATACCTGTCTTTCTCCCCAGTTGCCATTCTCAGAAAATGCAATATAAAACAGTTCCCTCTCCCTTGGGCCAGCTCTCACTGTCACTAGACACCTGGCTGCTCATCAGGCTGTCCAAGTTAAAAAGAAGGATGATAGAGCTATGCTCATTGATTCCACAAATGTTTCTACAGTGCCTTCTCTGTGATGGAGAGCAGACATACACAGGCAAGGAGAACCATTCAACATTTGAGCTGCTCAAGCTAGCTACATCAACAGACAAGAAAGTAACCCAAATATAATGAAATGGAGAAGGAATATAGCACAGAGAATGAGTGTTACATCATAGTTCTACTTGACCTTGACTTGGTTGTGTCATTTTTCAAGGCTCCTGCTCCCTCTTCTACAAATCAAGGACACAAACACTACAAACTACACAGGGTGTTGTGGACACTAATGGGGCTGATGCATGTAAAATTTTTAGGATAGTGCCAGACACATAGTAAGGGCCTAATAAATCTCAGTATAATTAGTGAGTGCTGTGTTAGAAGTATCCACAACTATAAAAAGAGTAAAGAAAAAGAAAACATTTCTGCCTGCCTTCATAGGACCTCTAAGGATAAGGCGGACATTTGTATCATTTCCCAAGAGTGGCCTTTGTATTAATCGTGCCTCCAGTTTCTCTGCATTTCTGATTCTATGTCTTCTGGGACAATGCTGATTCTGGAGAGACCACCCCTCCCAAGGCTAGATTCCTAGAGACAGAAAAAAATTTTCTTAGGAGGAGGCCTTCCTATGCAACTAACCACCACAGAGTTCCACCCCAGAGCCCCACCAGAGCCCTCCTTCTCCTGCTCTCACTCTGGGTCACTATTCTAATTAAGATCCTATTACTGGATCCTATTCCAGCAGGTGACCCCATGCATTTTAAACCATCTTCTGTCCAATGGACAAGAACTCCAGACTTCAGGAATATCCTGCTGAGTCTCCTCTTGCCTCCTCTATCAAAGACCCCTACTTACACTACAGCAGTCTTGGAGGCAAAAAAAAAAAAAAAAACAGATGTAGTTTGACACCACAGAGATCTCCATTTCTACCAACCCCTAATAAAATGTAACATAATATTTGACATACACAGAGCTGATATTCAGTTAGGATATCCTCGTCCATCAGCACTGGCTGTTCAAGTATTAGACTACAGTCTTTGGCTGGTATACAAGCCTTCTAGTGCCACACTTTGTATCTTGCCTCACCCATCAAACAGCACCTAAAGGTCCCAAATCTGTACCAGCAATGCCCCCCATCCTTACCCCTGCTATTGACCCTGCTCCTAAGCTAAAGCCAATGCCTATGCCCACTGGGCTTTTCTCTGCCTTAAGAATTTATTTTATTTATTTACAAGAATTTATTCTTGTAAATAGCTCTATTAGCACAGGTTGCAGGAATTTTTTTCCTAAGTATTTCTTTAAGAAACAAAATGCAATTGGTAAACCAAAATTTAAGCAAATAAGAGAAGGGTACACATTAGCTCCCTATTTAAGACATATTTAACATAAAATGAAATAGCATGTAATGGAATGTCAGATGGCAATACTTCAAAAAACAGCTAAATTATACTGTTAATGCAAAGCTGTTCCAGGATGACTAAGGGAAGCAACCTGAAGCTACACAATATTTTCTACATACCTAAATAAATATACTTATGATAATACCAATATGGTTATATTAGTCTTTACAAGATTGTTAAAATCCCTAGCTCTTCCTGTTATACTTCCTTAATAAATAGGAAATCAAAGCATATCCCTGTGGAATTGAAAACCGGGGAAAGATGAATTAATGCATTATGAGTACAAACATATTTTATTTCATTCCAATTGGTTATGAAGTCAATGTGATAGCCTAGCACAGTGAATAAAGGTTATTACTGTATATAAAACAGGAAAGCAGAGAGGACATGTAAGTTGGAGGGTTGGTGAGTCAAACAGTTCAGAGGGAAGTCCTTTTGCCACCCACAGGATTTTAGAAATAAGTCCCACTGAACACCACAGCTGATTCAGAATTGCCTCCACTGGAAATGTCTTAGAACCAAATGGATAATGAGCTGATTATTGGCTGGGGGCACAGAGGGAAAAAAATGGTACTGGTAGGCTGGTCTAAGCCCTTCTCAGTGTCTTTCTCTCTGCAATGCTCTGTTTCTGTAAGTATAGGCATTTGCATCTCTAAAACAATCTCATGAAACTTAATTCTGTGCTGGTTTGGGAAATGTCTACACTATTTCAGTGAGTTTTATTAGGATTGATCATTCTATGGAAGCTGATTTCATAGCAGGAGTTCTGTCTGCAGTTTAAGATCCTTCAAGGAAGACTAACTCCATTATAGGGCATATATGGAAGGTATTTGAAAGAAGTTCTATGAATAATTCCTCCACCACGTATTACAACATTTTTAGAGACTGGCTTTCCAGTTGATGGTGAAGTATATTTCTGAAAAGGCATAACTGAGCTGCTTAAGCACTGGAAGTGTCAGCACTAAAAGTGTCCTTAGATGGCTATAAAGTCCAGTCATCTTGACTCCAGCAGAAATTACACTTAAAACAATTAAAACATGTCCACTTTTGTTCATTCTACTTTTCATTAAAATTTCAAACGACTGATACTACTATTTTCCTTTTCTATGTAATGATACAGAAAAGTGGTAGAGCACCTCTACTTTCATATCAGATAACATTTCCTGGCTTTTCATGTCAAAAGCAATTTTTGAGGTAGGCTTCTCTTGAAATATGATGTAGATATCAAAATCCTCTAGGACATACAGTATGAGCACTGTGATCAGGGATGAAAGTTAAAATGAATGAAGCTGAACAAAATTGATCTTCTTTCCCTCTTACTTTTCCTTCTTCTTATCCTTCCTCACGCTTTCTAATGAATATGATTTAACAACCCTCATTTCTTCCCTGCTCCTGTATCCTGACTAGATTGGGAGCTTGAGTAAAAAATCACACCCTTTTCAACTCTGTGATTCATCAATACCTGTCCTAGTTCCTTTCCCAGGCATGTCTTAAGTTCTCACTGATGAAACTCTGCTGACTAAACAGGTGGGTGAGTGGGTGTGTGATAAATGGGCAGATGAATGAACACACTGGCATCATATGATCTAGCTCTTCTCTCTTTGGTCATTCCCATCACTTCTTTCTCTGTCCACCCCATAAATAATATGAGTTCTCAAAATTCCACCCTCCGCCCCTTCTTCTTCCAACTCTCCAATAAACTTACCTGTAGCTCTCGTGATAACCTCTAGACACCCGTGAGTCCTAAAATTTATGAATACAGCTCTGTCCCATTGTTCTAAACTCCAATCATATAAATCTCCTGCCTGGTGAAGATCTCGATTCAGTGATTCATAGATATCCCATCCTCCCCATTTCTAAAATACAACTTCTTATCTGCTTCTAAGCTCAGCCATATCTCTTAATGTGAATCATGACATCTGTTCAAAACTGTACTCCAGATTCACCCACAACCCCACACCCAACTCCCCACCTGGTGTCCTTTATCTCACTGGTCCCACCATTCACCAAGTCGCTCATGCTAAACCTTGAGTTGCCTTAGACTTTTACTTTTTCAATCACCATAAAACTTTTGAGTTCTGTTGATTTTATGTCCTTAATCTCTGCCAAATTTACCCCAGCTTCTCCATCCTCCCACCCCTGGGTCCAGACCTTCAAGATCACTCTTGATATGGGCTAATGCCACACCTTCCTAACCAGCTCCACCTCATTTCTTTCCATTTATCTATCTGCCACATAACATCCAGATAGATCTTTGTAAAACTCAAGTGAACCAAATGAGTCCCCTACTTCAAACCTTTTAATGGTTCACCAGTAACAAGGAACTCCAATTCCTAATCACAGCACGTAAAACACTTCACGATGTGAGCCTTGCCTCATGCCTCCAGTATCGTTTGTCATAATTTTTCTCTTTGATTTCTTAGTGCAGGAATACCAAATGTGCTGGACTTCTCTAAACACGCATGCTTGGCACTTGTTATCTCCTTGGCCTTGAACACCCTTCCTGCCTTCTTCACCTGGTGGATGGATGCTCACTGACCCTTCAGAAGCCCAATCATGTAAAGATTTCCTCTACAAATCCACCCTCACTACCTTCCATCCTGGAGAGCCATTGAGGGAGGTGCTAGGGGTCCTGCCTCCCTCTCTCCTTCCCTTTCTTCCTTCCTTTCTGCTGTTTCTGTACCTCCTGCCATTCCAGTATGTACCATGTGCTTTTAACTACTTCTCCCCTATTCATCAGGCTTTTCTTAAGCCATGCTCTGTATCTTTTTCATCCTTCTATCCTCAATGCCTAACACACCCATGCTCTAAAAAGAAGGGGAAAATGAAGAGGACTGAACATTACCAGAAGGCATGTATTCATATAGCTTATGTCAGCACTCTTGGGAACACATCAAGAACGTTGTTTAATATAGATTCCGTATGCTTTATTTAATTGATGTAAGGGAATCCTAACTTCATAGATGGTCACATAATCTTAAATTGTGCAGGCAGATTCCTGCCCATTTATTTCTTTAATTAAAACTCTTTGCCTTGAGGCCTTTGCTAAGTCTTAGCAACAACTAAATAGACCAAAATACACACAGTATACTTTACTTCTCCCTGTTCACCTAGCAAGTTACTTCATAGGCCAAAATAACTGCTGAACTTCTTATTTTTTAAAAGTTGACCTATACCAATTTTGTGAAATTTTGCCCTATGAATTAAGACCCAGTCCAAGAAGGCAAATTATCTTCCAAAATGAAAACAAAGGCTTAGAAAAATTTAGTTACTGAAATTTCCCTGATGTCTACCAAAACTCTGCCACTACGAAAAAGTAGCCAAACCAGGAAGGGTTCTGCTAGGATGTATTGCCTATGCAATCTTTTTTAAAAAAGTGTCTCTTCTGATATAATAAACTAGACAATATATAAATAAAACTCATCATTGTAGTACCAAGTTCACTTTTAAAATAAAATCTGTGATTTCTTCAAGACTTATAATTTTAAGTCCTCTTGCTGCACTTTGTGGCAACTGAAAGAATTCAACATTAATCTGCCATGGAATTGGGGTAATTACATGGCTAATCAAATCGTAGCCAGTCCTGGTCACCACTGCCAAATTGCTTAATGGTGACTGAGCCACATCATTAATTGCATGGCCTGGTCTGAAGTTAAATTATAAGGCTCTAGTGTGGCACAAAGAACAAGGCATTAGTGCTGGGAAAAAGGAAATAATTACTAAGCAACTATATCTGTGTATCAACCCATGACCCTCCATTGCTAAATGCTTTTCTTGGTTCCTTCAAAGCTTAACTTTCTTCATCTGTAAAATGGAAGTACATGTATGAAAACTCAGGATTTTCAACAATATCCTTTGTTGTAAGGAATTTCTAAGGAGAAGGAAGGAAGGAAGGAAGGAAGGAAGGAAGGAAGGAAGGAAGGATTGATCTAGTAGTGCTACCAGATAAAATATAGAACATCAAGCTGAATTTAAATTTCATATAAACAATAAATCATATTTTAGTATGTTTAATGTAATATTGGGCATAGGCTCATACTAAAAATTATTCATTTTTTAATCTGCTGAATCCTGTATTTTTATTTGCTAAATCTGGGAACCTTAGAAATAGATGCTTTCTGCCATTTGTATTTTCAAAAGTTTCTGTTACAGGTATAATTCATTCAGTAAGAAGAAACAAAAGTTGGGATTTTTGTTTTTAAAAAACCTGCTTTTAGAGAGAAAAAGTATACTAAGGCTAATATGATGTGGTTATCCTTCTTTGAATAGAAGATTTACTTATCCAAATACAGTCCAAGGACCAGGAGCATCAGCCTCACCTGGGACTATGTCATAAATACAATACTCAAGATCCCTACTCCTTCTGAATCTGCATTTCAACGTGGTTCCCAAGAAATTTCTATGTTCTAGAGACTTCAACTAAAAGATAAATGTTTGAAATAACTGAATAATTTAGAAGAAAAATATTCATTTAGCAAGAGTACAAGGAGCATCACAGACTGAGTTGAGAAATTTGACCTGATATTAAGAACAAGAGACAGAGTTTCAGCCCTGTGCTCCGTCCATTCTGCCAGAGACAGTCACACAGACTGTCACTAAATGACTCCAGGAGGAGTCGGGCACACACTTGCAAGGAAATGGCAAAGAAGCTTCTATTGGCTCCCCAGGAGACTCCATCCTGGTTAACTCACAGAAGCCTGAAGAAAAAAAAAAACACAGTGGGTGGAGGCTGATCACAAGATAAAGGATGCTTTAGTGATGTTTTGGAGGGTTTGGGTTTTTACTAATTTGTTTAGTTTTATTGAGGGAGGTACTAGGGGTCCTGCCTGCCTCTCTTCCTCCCTCTAGCCATCCCTTCCTTCAGAAACTAGTACCGGGAGCCATGACACATACCTATAATCCTAACAACTGAAGGCTGAGGCAGGAGGAATACAAAGTTCAAAGCCAGTCTGTGCAACTTAGCAAGACCCTGTCTCAAAATAAAATAAAAACGAATGAAAAGAGTTTGGGATGGAGTTCAGAGATAGTGTGCCCCTGGGTTCAAACCCTGATACCAAAAAAATGAAAAAGAAAAAGAAAGGAAAAAAAAAGAAACTTTTAATCTTTCCTCAGTGTTGGTGAATACTTGGTTATACAGGTGAGATCAATTGTGTATGAAATTACTAAAATTTTTCTTTTAGTTAATCCTAAAGGTTGATATTTAATAAACACACAGATTTTTACTTAAAATTCCTCTAAATTATCTTTTATAGACCTCAGCGATACTAGCCTCTCTTTAGAAAAATAGAGGCTCTAGGGAAAAAAAAACAATTCAAGCTCCATCTCCTGAAATGCCCAGCTCTTTCTTAAGAATGAGCCAAAAACCACAAGATAAACACATGCAGGTAAATGGCTCCATCTCTCCAGAACTCTTCTGCTTTTGAGCCACCCCAGCGCATTACTCTACTCCACTGTATTGCCATGAGCTTCATAATGCAGTCCACCATCCAAGAGCATACCATGGGACTTGTTGCTGTTTTCATTCATTCATTCATTCATTCATTCATTCATTCCCTGTTTCTCTCACTAAAATACATATTCCATGAGTACAGGAATTTTCATCCAACTCATCTACTAGTGCATCTCTGGTGCCCAGAAATGCCTGGTACCCAGAAACTCAATCAATGTTTATGTAAGGAATGAATAAATACAGGCAGCTTCCAACAAGCAGTGTTCTTCATGGTCACTGTTTGATAATTTATATATATATATATATATATATATATATATATATATATATATATTTATGTCCCATCAATCAGACTTAAATTTTAGTCAAATATCTGAAGTACTAATACTTCTTGCACAAGATCATTCCAGAGTATATAATACAGCTCAAAGTAAAAACTTTTATGACAATTTCCGACACTGTGTCAGCCTCTGAGTAAAGTGCTTCTTCCTATACTGCATCTGCCTCTTGCTTTCATTAGTGCAATAATATTCTAATCACTCTATGCTGCAGTATCCAAGAATGGGATACTGAGAGCTTCAGAAAACAGTTGTTTTTCCTCTTCTTTATAGAAAAGCTCTTGAGATCAAAGGTGCTATAAAAGAAATTCTCAATAGCACATTCCAGGTGTGAGTGCGCGCGCACTCACACACGCACCCCACCCCCAACATTTTAAACTGTTTTACAGAGAGGCAAGGGTACTTCTGGGAAGCTGTGAGAAGAAGAAAAGCCCCATGCAATCTCCCAGGACTCCCAGGCCTGATTTCATAGACAACACTTCAGCAGAATTGAAAATGGAACAGATTGCAGGAAGGAGAAGGTTTCCAGAGATACAGGATGAGTGACAGAAAATACATCAATCAACACACTTCGTACTCAGGTAAGGCTGGAAACAATGGGTAGTCACGCTCAGTTTCCCAATGGAATCTTGGGCAACTCAATTAACCTCTTTCTGCCACATTCTCATCACATGCAAATTGAGTACAACAACCTACCTAGTGGAGATTGCACAGGGATTTGCTAATAAATGTGAGTAGACAGCTATATGTGTGATACCTAGTGATATTACGTTAACGAGCATAAAATCATGGGGCTACAAGGGACTCAAGAGGTCAATCCAGCCCTTTTGCATCTGACCACAATTAAGCCATTCCAAAGGGATTAGATTCTAATCCTTTTAAAAAGGTACCTATATAAAGGGATTCCAGAAAACTCCCCCTTGCCAAGGATGATTTCTTAAATTTAATATGCTCTGATCCTGAAGAATAAGTATGCCTTGCTTCTCCTTCCCCAGTGTGGGAAGGAGACTAGCAGCTGTGTTATAGGTAGCACCTATAATAGGTGGCTGCACCTTCAGAGAGTAAAGAAGCCTGATGGTTATGAGCACAGATATTGGAGTCAGACTGATTTAGGTTCCCATCCATCTCTACTCCATGTTTGCTACCTGACTTTAAGCAAGTTACAGACTTAACTTCTGTGAGCACTTGCACTCACAGCACTAGAATACAGAATTATCTTTCACATGGCTTTTTGCTTAGGATTGCAAAAGTGGCTGATAAATTAAAAGTCCCCATGCTCAATAGGTATGATTTT
Source organism: Urocitellus parryii (assembly GCF_045843805.1). NCBI lineage: Eukaryota > Metazoa > Chordata > Mammalia > Rodentia > Sciuridae > Urocitellus > Urocitellus parryii. The sequence goes on from NC_135540.1 coordinate 83,383,695, forward strand.
CAATCTACCTACTGAGGTGTTCAGGAACATAACAGAGGTAATCCTCTGCTCCCTGGGAGGCATCAGACTCCAGGAGATTTACAAGGTTTCTCCAGACACTCTGGCTTCTACCCATGTATGTAGGCATTGCCCATTTCTTCTAGAAAATATTTATCCCACTGACCCCAAAAGGTTGGTATTAGGAATAAATGATCCAAACAAGTAAGGCACTTTTCACAGGGCTGGCTCATGGTAGGTACCAAACAAATGCTCACATTATTTTCTGGGCTGAATCTCCTTGGTCACTTTCATTTTTATTTATTTATAATTCTAACCTTTAAGGTGTTCATCATTTTTATTTCTGTCTTCTCAACTCACTCCACATTCTCCATTTTTAGTTTTTAATATAGTGCTCAAAATTTAGGAAGACACTATCTGTGCTGAGTAGTGTGGGGATATTTCCTCCTGAATTTCTCTTAAGATCACTATGCCCAGGAGAACACCAGAGTCACTGGGCCACAGAAAGGACTCTCCTAGGGTTCCTCTAGCTTTGCTAGTTTCAATCTGTGTGCCACAAAAGCCAAGAGTTTCCCACAGCATCTCTCTGAATTATTGGGAAGACCAGCGTTGACACAAGTCTGATATCTCTGGGCTTCCACTCAAACCCCAGGGCACACAGTCCAGGGCTGGGTGAAACCATGCAGACTAGCTTCACAGATTCCAATAAATCAAAACCCACTTCTATAACAATGTGGGCCAAGACTGAGAAAAAGAAAGAGAGAAACAGAGACAGACAGAGAAATAAGAAAAGGAGGAGGAGATAGAGGAGGCAGAGAATGCAGAGGAAGAAGCAGAATATGAAGAATTAAAAAGGCTAGTTTGCTCAGAGGGAGAGCTCTTGCTTAGCCTAAGTTAATCCCTAGCCAAAACAAACAAACAAACAAGAAATAGTAATGTTTTTTTCTTCTATTTACTCCAGGTACTTTCTCCATGCTGAGCAGGGCTAGGCACTGTATTTACTTTCCTCTGGGGATCTTGGGGCTTGCCAGAAAGCAGAAAGACTTGAGGAATCTTGTCTGGTAAACGCAAACCCACTGAAGACAGCTGAGAGGCAATGAAACAGAAGAACGCCTGCTTCCCCACCCACAGGGGTCTGTGGGTTCCTAATGAAAGAACAGCACCACCCCTAATTATAGCACCTAGAAGTAGTCAATCCAAGGAAGGGGAAGGCTGTGTGGCGTGTGCCTTGGGAAACAGTTGGGACTCTCAATATTGACAAAGAGTCATATATTCCACAAGTGCTTATGGAGCACAGCTGAGGGAGTTTAGGGCACCTTGGAGAGTTTGGGCAATGCCTACATATATAGGTAGAAGTCAGAGTGTCTGGAGAAACCTTGTAAACCTCCTGGAGTCTGATGCCTCCCAGGGAGCAGAGGATTACCTCTGTTATGTTCCTGAACACCTCAGGAGGTGGACTGAACATCATACCTATGGAGCATGGGGACTTTTAATTTACCAGCCACTTTTGCAATCCTAAACAAAAAGCCATGTGAAAGATAATTCTGTATTCTAGTGCCATGAGTGCAAGTGCTCAGAAAGGTTAAGTATCTAGTCCGAGTGTCTATATTCCAATTCTGCACACTTCCTGATATGCCAAATTACTCACTTGTCTGAAATCTTTTAACCTAACTTTGAAATCCAGCCTTTCTATGAGAGAATATACTCTAGGGTGGAACTGAAGCTTCTTTAATAAGTGGGCTTATAGGATACAAATTTGAATCTGCAGCATGTTTACACTTGTGTCACAAAAATAAACACTTGAAGCTAAGAATAGGAAAAAAGACTTGGATGTTACAGGAAAAAAAAAATGGCAAAACAACTGGCTTAAGTAATGGGCAGGTTATTTCTACTTTTCTCTTGGTCAAAATTTTCTTTTGTGACTGAATATTATATTTACAATGAAAAATAGAAGATTAATGATTTTTTTTTCAGGTAGCCTGAGAATTGAACTATTCATGCCACAGCAAGGTGGCCCCTTATAGGAGCATACAAGGGCCTTCCTCCCCTGTCTTCTAGGAAAATACACCATTCCCTTCAGATCCTGAACGACCCGGCTATTGAGTCAAATCATTCCAGGTATTATCAATTCTTGTAGATGATATACCAAGGTCATGAGATATTTTGACATTAGTCCTGATTTTGCCCTGAAGGGGCCAATTCCTATGCATGGTAGCAAAATATAAGAAAAAAATAAATGGAATTACATAATGAGATCTGGGTCTCCCTTAGATACTTTTAGTCTTTGAAGGATTTTCTGTCTGCATCTTCTGAAAACTTAACTTGGGGAGTGTTAGAGGCTCTTAAAGATCATCTGTTGTTCCCAAAGGGAGGGAAGACATCAGTGGGGCCTCTCTTCTGTATGTCCATCTCCTGATTCATCCACAAGCAGCCTGGAACCCTTCTCATATAAAAACGAAGGTCTTCCTGGCTGGAGTCTCACCTCACAGGATCTCTGGAGAGGTAAACCCAGAAGCAACTTGCATTTCCTCAAATCACTCCTACTCACCTTCACACAGCCCAGAGCTGTCCAAGTAAAACTGGGCTCTACACTGGGACAGACACTCGCCAGAGGGGATGTGTGCCCCAGAGAGCTGCTCTGCTTGCAGTCCTGCCTCCGGATTCCGACACTGAGTGCAATGAGAGGGCTCTGGACCCACACACGTCTGGCAGGAAGCATGACAGGCTACAAATAGGAATAAAATGCAGAAAATAATCCAAAGATCAAATATATGTTGCAACCGACTGGAGTCCCTCCTTACATGAAAACCACTTAGGAAAGTTCACCAGATACATCCTTTCAGAAGGTGATTTTTATAGAGTTCTATATAAAGCACAGGGGTGATAATAAAGCTTGTAGAAGGAAAGTGAGGGGTCATGTGACTGGTTACTTCTCTCAGGTGCTGTAAGGGCTGTCAGGCTGGATCACAAAACCCAGCAAAGTGGACAATATTGGCTTGGCACATTCACTGAATGACGATTTAACATTATGCCCTCAGTTTTTATTGAAGATTTTTAGAAGCATTCATAGGAAGGCCATTACTGTATCTTTCGCAAAAATGGTTGTTGTGTAACTGTCTATTATGTCTTCTATCATCCATTATAGAGAGGTCCAGACAACAAATTCCTCTTAGAATTTATCTGGAGAAAAGCTGCCTTTCTAAACAAGGAAGAGGCTTCCTTCAAGTAGCAATGAAAATTTCACCATCAATCACAGTGTGTTGTTTTCCCTGGTGACTGGGGAAAATCAAAGCCAAAACACTGTACTTAAACCTTCTTGTGCCCACATTTTGTTACGATTAACTTTTCTGTTTCTCTTAAAGATTCTCTAAATTTACTTTTTCAAAGTATTTATTGCAGCTTTTCAGTTTTAAGTACATTTTCCTGTAACTGTTCTCAAATTCTTTTCTAAGATATCCTATATACAAATAAATATAATTTCATTTCATTTAATTAAAGTGTTTGCCCCCAGTGTTCTAGTTTCAAAAAGCTCAAATGCCACTGTTCTCTCAATGAGCTCAGAGCCTTTTGGCAAATGGCAATTTAAGATTTCTCGTTTTATTCAGCCCAGAGGCATTGCTAGTGACTCTCAGTTTGCTCAGAGTATCATTAACAAAGAGAAGTTCCGCAGGGAAAAGCAAAATGCAGTCTAGAAAAACATTAGCAATAGTAGGAGAAAAGAGAAAGAAGAAAATAAGAATTTTATTTTGTCTTAATGTATCGCAAAGAAAATCCCATTCTCCTTTAGGATAGCCTGGAAAATCATAAAAATTTTTGCACGCCCCCCCCCCCCAGATTAGACTTTCACTAAACTATTCCAATGAAATAAGGCAACACAGTTGTCCCTTAGTATCTGCTTCCATGACCCCTGTGGATACCAAAATCTGTAGATAATCAAGCCTTTCCTATAAAATGGCGTAGAATTTGCATGTGGACTATACACATTCTCCTGTATGCTTTAAATCATCTTTAGACTAATACAATGCCTATAGAGCTGTCATATGCACAAACCCTGCATAGAACTCATGAAGTAAATTCAAAATATCCTTTTTGGAAATTTTTGGAATTAAAAAAAAAATTCCTATCTGTGGTTTATTGACTCCAGGATGTGCAACATGTAAATACAGATTCAAAGGGCCTTGGGAATGTATAAAGTCTTTTCTTAAGCGTCCTGCCACTACGATTCTAATCCTGTCTCCCGACTTCCACCACCCAGCTCCTGACCTCTGTCCCCCAGAGCCATCTTCCTGGACATCATTCCTGTCCTAAGTCCTGTAAAAGGCTCAGGTCAGGAAAAGTTGCACTGCAAAGTGATATTATTGAGAAAAAGTCAATCTACATCCTTGTGATAGGACACTATCCCAAGAATGACAAATATACCAATGATACCTTTGCAGTCCCCATGGTCAGGGTAGAAGCCCTCTCCACAGCTGGATAGACAGTGGCCTTGATGTAGAGCCTGGGGCTGGATGCAGGCTGTACAGTGAGAGGCTGAGGGTCCGGAGCAGCTGGCACATGAGTCATGACAAACTGAGGAGGAAAGAGAGAGGGGACACAATGGGCTGCACTGTGGGCTGAGGTGACTGCACAGCATACTCCCTGTCTGGGCTGGTGTGTGCTGGGAAGCCCTCTTCACTTTCAGTCCCTTCGCTTGTCACACCAGACCAAGGGAAGAGATGTGTTAGGAGGAGGTGACACTGCTAGAACTGTCCTTACTGCTCCCCACCCACCTTTTATCCATATTCTACCTACTACTTATCAGCTACTTTTAGTGTTTGCATGAAATGATTGTTACACATTAATTTTTAATCCTGGTAACACTATGGCATATTATTAATTAAATTTTACAGTTGAGGAAATTGAAATCTTGAAATGTTAAAAAATTTACCCAGGACCCCAAAGCTCACTCAGAACAAGGTTGGGATTTAGTCTGCCCCAATCTGAAGCCCACACTGCCTGAACTAAGGGAAGAGTGGAAAACCTATGGGTATGAGTGTTGGGAATGCTGAAATTCCAACCGACTTGTCCACTAACTCATTGATGCCTTCTGCCACGTCTGGTACTCTCCAGGTCTACTTTCCTTGGCATATGCATACTGAAAGGTTGGATGAAATGATAATTTACGATGCTTCTAGCTCTAACGTTCTAGGATTCTAAGAATTACTTTATTGCAGAAAAGAATCTGACCACTCCATACGCTAACATGAGGGACACATCTTCCTGCCTTGGCCCTCATGTTAACGGTGGAACATCTCTGATTTCCAAAGGCAGGTGGTGGGAGCATGGCCTGACCTGAGCCTTTAACAGGACTTAGGATAGGAGTGATGTCCAGGAAGAAGGCTCTGGGGGCAGAGGTCAGGAGCTGATGGTGGAAGTGGGGAGACAGGATGAGAACCATAGGGGCAGGATGCTGAGGGAAAGCGAGGAACTGTGGGTGCATGAAGGGATTGGCAGACAAAAACAGGTTGATAAGGAGAGAGGAGCAGACAGTTCTAAATATCCTAACAGACACTAAGCAGAAGTGAGAATGTGTATTTCACAAAGGAGTGGAAATTAAGGTTTTCCAGGCAGCAATACATTCTTAGGTACCTGTAAGTAAAGACATAAGTCAGGCATATATAAGTTGGAAATGTATAAAGTCTCGAATGGCAATGTGTCATAGTTTAGGTTGTACCAGTCTGAAAGAAACAATATATAAATAGCATGTATAAACAAAATTTCAGTGAAAACAGACCTCAGCTTTACTAGCTATCAAACTTAGTTTTCTTTTTCATTTCATTTTTGTGGTGTATCGTAGCTGCCAATGTAGGAGTTTATAAATGCCATGGAAGGAACAATTTTGTCATCACTAACATAGGTTAGTGACTGTTTACAAGTACACAAGGACTGTGTGTTAAAGACGTTCTTGACATTTTCAATAGACCAAATACTCTCTTAGGATGATTGATAGGCATTAGTCCTTCATTTAATTCACCCTATGCCCTAAGAATCCACCCAAATCTTCCACTCTCATATCAAATACACATAGGTTCTACAAAAGAAAAGGCTATCCTTTTGAAAGTAATATTTTCCCATCATACACACAAAATCTCAAATGACTAGCAAATAGCACCAAGTATGATTATATATATTAAAGACTTTTGATGATGGTGATGTTGGTGGTGATGACACCCCAGCTCTTACCTTTGCATCTGCCAGTGGCATCTGCGTAGTACCCACGCGGGCATTCAGCAATGCATTTCCCATCATACAACATTGTCTTTTCAGTACAGGAAAGACATCTGGGACTATTGGGGCCACAACTCTTACAGGATTGGTCGCAAGCTAAGGAGGAGAAAAAACCATCAGAAAAAAAGCAATTGTGAGAAAAGAAGCAATGAACTCCATTCTTCACAATGTTCACAACTGGTATCAAGAAAGCAATCTCATTCTCTGGCTGCTCATCCGAGCTCTGTTTCCTTGATCCCAAATGCTTTCTCTTCTCACAGTTGAAGGAGAATTGAAGAATTATTCATTGAACCAAGTATTACAGATACTCTGAAGTATACCCACAAGTACATCAAATTTAATATGGGATTTTAATTTAATTTAAAATTTAATTTAAAATTAAAATAGCCTTGGAGGCAGGGTTGCCAGATTTATAAACCAAAAATACCAGATGTATTATAGATAAATAATGAATAATTTTTAAGTGTAAAAATATATCAAATATCCTTTACTTCACTCTACTGAAAGAGCGAATTCAGAAATTCAGCTTTACTAAGCAATTGTGCTACCAACATTGCATTGAAGTTGTTGGATTTCAAATAATCTTCAGGATCCACTCATTCATTTACCCCCCAGAAACTTCATTAAGATCTGTATCAGGTGTCATGTAACATGATCAAGACACAAAAAGCAAATCACCTTGGTCTCTAGGTTAAGTGGCTTACAAGTCTAAGAAAGGGAATTAATAGAAAATATTATAATACTGAATATACTGTTGAAAACAGTCTATATAGGCACAAACATAGTTTTTTAAAGTGTGTGGGATAAGAAGTAGTAAAGGTCAAGAGAAAACTCAGAGAAGTTACCCTTGAGCATTTTCTTAGAAAGCAAGTTGCTTTTGGCCAGGCTGATGGGAATGTACCACAGATGAAGCCACAAAGTCTACTCAGGTAGAAAAATGGGAAGAGCCAGACTATGGAAACCTCTAGCCATACTGTGAGGTCTAGGCTCTCTCCTGTGGAAGGCATTACCATTCAAACTTTATCTGAAATTCAAATTCAACTGGGCATTGTCTAGTTTCTCATCCTGTGGAAGGCACTGAGGGCCTCTGTGGTTTCAAGCATAGCAGAAACATGTCCATATTTGTGGATAAGAGATAACTTTGGGTAGATTCAAGATGGCAGGTTGGAGGAAGGCTTCACTGTCTGATGTTCTATGGTTTCGGATTCAAGCAACAAGAATACTGCTTCTCAGCTAGGTTGGTGAAAGAAGGAATTCACTGAAATTCCATGTTGGACAGTCACCATCTCATAAAGACTCAGAAATTCAGGTGCATTGAGCAAAAAGCAAGAAAGAGCACATCTGAACCAAGCTGGCCACAGCAGCAGCAATGGCAGTAGCACTGCTTAACTGCAGAGGGAAGGGATAACAGAAAGAGGAATACACTGGACAAATTGGGCATGGAAAAACCTGATGATCAGAAGAGAAGCCTGAACTTAGCTGATCCAGAGGCTGAACAATAAATTGGTGTTTAAAAAATGCTCTATATTTCTCAACTGGGAAGCAGAGAACTGAGGTGGGAGTCATCTTGAGGAGGTCACACTGCAGCTTGCTGTTGTGGGAGCTGAAATATCACAGCCAACATTGCCTTACTGTCCCAGCAAGCACCTGGTGTGTGCCCTATGGTTTACCTAGCATAAAGTTAATGAAACAGGCACAGAGAAGATTGTACCCAGGGAAATTCAAGTCAGAAAAACAGACGGGAATACAACTCACTTTCCTTTGAGTTTGGCAGCTCCTGTGACCAGGTGACTAGGGTCAGGAAACTGAACAGGTGATGTGAATACACTCAGGGACTAAGCCTTGGAAGATCATATTCATGCACAGCGCAGTGTGTGGAGGTTTGGTTCTCCATCCCCTCATGTAGAACTCCTTGGGAGACTCCAGAGATCTATACGCCTAAGAGAGATTAGCATCTGTGTGGCTCCAGGGGATGTTGATCTAATCTCTCCAAAATAGATGCCACCCAACAAAGACTGTAAGGCCTGAATAGACCTAAACCTCAGACACTGGAACTCCCCTCTTAGAACTCTGCAGCAACCCACCCTGGGTATACATCCATCTGTTCTGTCCAGACAAAACTCCAATTGACAATACTTCCCATTCCAGAATATCTTATACTGGTGAGAAGGAAAGCTAAGAGTTATTTCAACTGGCTTCGATTTTAGGCCACTTCAGCTGATAGCTTGGTGAGTAACAAAAAAGAGGAGGGGTTCACAATCCCCACCTTGCTCTCACACACTCTCTCTCAGTACATAGCCAAAGAAGAAACAAAGAGAAGGCAGTTGGGCCTAAGAAATGACCATCTATACTCACTGACTGTTTTGACTACCTCAATTAAGACAATTCTTTTATTTTTTCATTAAAAATCTTTTTTTTTTCCTTTCTGCAAGGGACGACAGTGTTTTTGCTGTGCTGATTGGTACATGGACATGTACACACAGACATATTTCCCCCCCCCCCCATATTTAGCATATTCTTACAATAGTTACGTTTCCTTATCCTGTCTTTTGAGAGTTAGGGTTTTGGCTTGTTTGATCATTCATTCATTCATTCATTCATTTTTTGTTGTTCACTTGTTTTTCTTCCTCTCGTTTCTTCTACTAAGAGCCAAATTCTTTTCTTTCTTCCTCTCTCTCTCTCTCTTTAGGATTTTTTCTAATTTTTCTCATCCTTCTTTATAACCATCATTTGCTACATCTGTTCTGCATTTTCTCTGTTCACATTTTCAACACTGTAAACTTTCTTCTATTTTTCTATCACATTTTTTTCTTAATGAACTGTATTTTTACCACTTTTTAGAACTACTTGTTTTATATAACTCCTGCTCACACTGTTAATATTGTTGTAGTTATTAGTGCTATGGATGACAAAGTTTATACCTGCTGTTTACTACCAGATCAAGTTCACAGTTATTTATAGTTTTGCTCTTGGCAATTTCCGACCACTCCATTCCTATCTATGTGGTAATTAGTGTTCTAATGCCATAGTAGGCACCAGGTTTTTATTTTAATGTGGTATATTCTTTGTTGCTATTGTTTGTTTCTCCCTTTTCTGTGAAGTGCTGGGAATCTATAGGGACACTACAAGTTCATAGGGTAGAGACTCAGCATCTGAACTAAACATAGCCAAAATACAGCACATCATGTGTCACACATAAATTAACCACACTCAAATTTCAGTTATAATTTAATATAAGAATAGGAGAGAAAAACTCCAAACTAATGACAGGTCCCAAATAGGAATGGCTAGAGGGAGGCTGCAGGTCTCTCTCATGGACATTCACTTCAACAGCAAAAATGAAGAGAATTAACACAAAGGCTATGGGTACCACACCTATAAGGGGTCTTAATCTAGATCACTCGAGGAAATTACCAAGAGCAGACCATGACCTAAAAATGCCCATATAGGAGTGAAAGAGAGATTCATCCCAACATACGCAAAAAAAAAAAAAAAATTATTAAAAAAAAAGTTAACACAACACCTCCTAAAGTTCCTAATTCACCAGCAACTGACTCCAAAGATACTGAAGTGGATGAACTATCAGATAAAGAATCAAAAGGAACAATTATAAAAATTATCAATGAATTCCAAGAGAGTAAAGGAAAACAGCAGAATTAATTAAGGAAGCCAGTACTGGGTATGAATGAGAAATTAAATATGGCATTGGATATACTGAAAATAATCAAACAAAAATCTCAGAAATGAAAGACACAAAAATTAAATAAATATTCAGTTAAAAGACTTTTTAATAGAGAAGACCATCCTGAAGACAGAATTTCAGAGCTGAAGACAATGTTATCAGCCTTGAACATTCAGACAATGTTAGGGAAAAGAAAATAAGTAATCATGACTAGAATATACAAGAGCTCTGGAACAACATTAAGACACCAAATTTAAGAATCGCTGGGATTGAAGAGGGTTATGAGGTACAGGCTAAAGGAAGAAATAATCTCTGCAGAGAAATAATGAGAGAATTTTCTAAACATGGAGAATGACATGTATATCCAGATATAGGAGGCATTCAGAACCCAAATTACACAAGACTAAAAAAGAATCTCTTCATGACCCATTATAACAAAAAGAGACTAACATAAAGAATAAGGATAGACTTTTAAAAGAGTAAAAATGTCAGGTTACTTCTAGAGACAATTGAATCAGAATTACTTAGGATTTTTGAACATAAATTCTAAAATCAGGAGGACTTGGAATAATGTGTTCTGAGTCCTAAAGAAAAAAAAAAAACTGTCACCCAAAACTGCTATATCTAGCAAAACCATCCTTTAGAATCAAAGCAGAAACAAAAACCTTCTAAGATGAACAGAAAGTAAAAAATTACGGCTAAGTTATCACTATAAAAATACTAAAGGAAAAACTTCACACAGAAAAATTCAAAAACAAATCCCAAAGCTCACAAAGGAACAAATCTCATTTGAAAAGTAGCTAAACAAATGATAAATAGGACCACATTAAACATTAGAAATACACAAAAATGGCAGGAATTAATAAACAACTTTCTATAATAACATTAAGGTGAATGGTGTCAACTCTCCAACTAAAAGACACAGACTTCCAGAATCCAACTACATGTTGTTTGCAAGAGATCATCTTATAGGCAAAGACAGCCACAGGCTGCAAGTGAAAGAATGAAAATTCATATACCATTAGAATGGAGTCCAAAGGCAACCAGAAGTAGCACCTCTCATAGATGACAAGAATAAGCCTACAACAAAGTAGGCTTCAAATCAAAATTAATCAAAAGACACAAAGATGATTACTTCATAATGGAAAAGGGAACAATCTAACAAGAAGACATAATAATAGTAAATATTTATGCCCAAATGCTTGTGCATCTAATTACATAAAGTAGACAACACTTTTGAATTAAAGGCTCAGATAGACCCTGATACAATAATACTGGGTGATTTCAACATACCTCTCCATCATTAGATAGCTCATCCAGAGCTATCTAAACTCAGTAAAGACTCATTGAACCTGGAAAATATTATAAATCAAATGGACCTAACAGACATCTATAGATTATTTCATCCAATAACACTCACACACACATTCTTCTCAGAAGTCCATGGAACCTTCTCCAAAATAAACGACATTTGGGGCCACAAAGAAACTCTCAGTAAATCAAAAACACTGACACAATTCCTTATATCTTATTGGATCATAACAAGATGAAATTAGAATTCAATACCACACACACACATACACACACACACACACACACACACACACCAAAAAAAAAAAAACCCATAGAAGTTATATAAACACAGGAAGATTGAACAATACAGTTTTGAATAGTGAATGAGTGATAGAAGAAATAAGGGGGGAAATGTGAAAAATTCTAGAATCAAACAAAAATTGAGATACAACATACCAGAACATTTTGGATACTACAAAGACAGTTCTATGAGAAAAATTTATAGCTATGAGTGCTTATCTAAGAAAACCAGAAAGATCTCAAATAAATCCAATGATACATCGCAAGGTCTAAAATAAGAAAAAACCATTCCGAAACCAGTAGAAAGAAAGAAAATATTAATATCAGAGCAAAAATTGATAAAAAATAATACAAAGAATCAATAAAAGGAAGTTTTTTAAAAAAAGATAAACAAGATTAATAAGCCATTAGCCAAATTGTGAGAGACAGAGAGAGAGAGAGAGAGAGAGAAGACCAAATTTAAAAAATTAATAAATTGGAAAATCTACAAGAAATGGATACATTTCTAGACACATATGACCTGCCAAAATTGGATCAAGGGGGCCTAAACAGACCAATAACTGGCAATAAGACAGAAGCAGTAAGTTAAAAAAAACCTTTCAACAAAACAAAACAAACAAAATAAAAATTTTCTAACAAAGCCCAGGACCAGACGGACTCTCAAATGAATTCTGCAAGACCTTTAAAGAAGAATTAAGACCAATGTTCCTCATATTATTCCATGGAATAGAAAGGGACAAAACATTTCCAAATTCATTCTATGAAGTCAGTATCACATTCAAAACCACATAAAGATACATCAAAAGGAAAAAAAAACACTATAGATCAACATCCCTAATAAACTTAGATACAAACATCCTAAATAAATTTTTAGCAAATCATTTTCAAAAATATAATAAGAACATTGTACATCATGATCAAGTTGATTTTATCCCAGGAATGCAGGGATCATTTAATATATGCAAATCAATAAGTGTAATTCATTACATAAATAGTATTAAGGACAAAAATCATTAAGTCACCTCAATAGATGCAGAAAAAAAAGCCTTTGGCAAAATTCATCAACCTTTCATGATAAACACACTGAAGAAACCAAGGCTATAGGGAACTTACCCTAAAATCATAACGGTTATCTACAAAAAAAAAAAAAAAATCCCAAGACAGACATCAGTGAATGATAAAGAACTGAAAGCATTTCCTTTAAAAACTGGAAAAAGACAAGGATGTCAATTCTCACCACTTCTATTTAATGTGGCACTAAAAATCCTAGCCAGAGAAATTAGACAAGGAAATAAAAGGAATAAAAATAGGAAACAAAGAAGTAAAATTATCACTGTTTGCATATAATATGATCCTATACTTAGAAGGTCCAAAAAGCTCCACAGAAGACTGTAGAGCTAATAAACAAATTAAACAAAGTAGCAGGTTGCAAAATGAACATATAAAAATCAATAGTGTTCCTATACGCCAGTAATGAATCTGCTGAGAAAGAATCAGGAAATCAATCCCATTTACATTGCCTCAAAAAAGAAAAAAAAAACACAATTTTTTTTTTTAAATCCTAGGAATAAATCTAACCAAGGAGGTGAAAGCCCCCAACAATCAAAACAACAGAACATGGAAGAAGACACAAGAAGATAGAAAGGCCTCCCATGTTCATGGATAGACAGAATTAATATTGTTAAAAATGGATATAATACCAAAAGCAATATATAGTTTTGTGCAATCCTTATCAAAATACAACTGACATTTGTGTTCTTCCCAGAACATAAAAAAAGTCCTAAAATTCATTTAGAAGAATCAAAGACCCAGAATAATCAAAGTAATTCTAAGCCAAAAAAAAAAAAAAAAAGCTGGCGGTATCAGTAACCTGACTTCAAATGATGCTACAGTGCTATAGTAACAAAAAATGAATGGTGCTGGCATAAAAAAAGAAACATAGACCAAGGGTATAGAACAGAATACTCAAAAGACATACCCACACAGATCCAGTCTTCTAATCTTTGAAGGAGGTGCCAAAAACAAACACTGGAGAAGAGATAGCCTTTTAAACAAATGGTGCTGGGAAATTATCCATAGGTAGAAGAATGAGATTAGATCCTTATGTCACATCCTGCACAAAAGTGAACTCAAAGTGATTCAAAGAACTAGAAATTAGACCAGAAACTATGCAACTCTTAGAAGAAAACATAGAGTCACTCCAACATACAGGTGCAGGTAATGACTTTCTCAACAGAACCCCTAAGCTCAGGAAATAATGCCAAGAGTTAATCGGTGGGATATCATCAAATTATAAAGCTTCTGAACAGCAAAAAAAGCAATTAAGAATGTGAAGAGGGAACCTACAGAATGGGAGAAGAATCTTTGTTAGCTACCACTTTGACAGAGGATTAATATCTAGAATATATATAAAAAATTCAAAAAACTTTACACCCCAAAAATAAACAACCCAATTCATAAATGGGTAAATGAACTAAACAGACACTTCTAAAAGGAAGAAATACAAATGGCTAACAAATAAAGGAAAACATTTCCAACACTGTTAGCAATTAGGAAATGTAAACCAAAGTGGCACTGAGATGTCTTCTTTCTCCCATTAGAATGGCAGTCATCAAGAATTCAAACAATAATAAATGATGAAGAGGATGTAGAGAAAAAGGATCACGTTTTACTGTTGGGTGGGACTGGAAATTAGTACAGCCACTATGGCTATCAGTATGGACATTCCTCCAAAAATTAGGAACAGAACCCCTAAACAACACAGCGATAGCACTTCTCAGTATTTATCCTAAATAACTAGAGTCAGCATACTTGGGCAATACATGCATACACACGTTTATAGCAGCACAATTCACAATAGCCAAACCATGGAACCAGTCTAGGTGTTCATCAATGGATGTGTGGATAAAGAAAATGAGGTATATAAACACAATGGAGTTTTCATGAAAATGGACGGAATTGAGAACATTATGTTGAGCAAAATAAGACAAACTCAGAGGCTAAAGGGTCACATGTTTTCTCTCCTATGTGGAAGCTAAAGAGGAAAAAGAGAAAATTTGTGGAGTGGGCCTCATGAAAATGGAAGGGAGATCAGTAGAGTAGGGACAAGGGAAAGGAGGGAGTAGAGGGTAAAGGGGAAATCCTGGGGAGTGATATTGGCCAAATTATGTTGTATATTGTGTGTGTGCAAACATGAAATAAAGAATCCCACCATTATGTGCAACTATAATGCACCAATAAAAAATAGGGAGAGAAAAAAGAAAGGCCACTTTGGCTTTCAATATGGAGAATAGCTAGAAGGGATGAGGAAGAATATTGGGGACACAGTTGAAAGATCTTGGCAAGGTGCATGGAACAAGATGATTAGGGGTTGAGGCAAGGCTGTGAAGGATATATTTGAAAGCTATGAAAGAGAGATGTCTCATATGGCTTCCAGGAGTCTGTCTTGGGGGACAAGAGGTGCCATTTGTGAATGTAGGTATGAAGGATTATGAGGAGCACACTTTGGGATAGGTGGGGTCCAGTAAGGAGTCTGATTTTAGTTCTAGACTCAAGAGAGAGATCTAAAGTTCATCACATATAAATAGTTGTTGAGAGCAGAAATTTGTTGACTAATTCAGGAAAAGCATGCAAGAGAAGATAAGAAGATTTTCTTCTGTAAAAATGACCAAGAAGAAATGACCCAATGATAGAAGACAAAGAAGGAACTACTAATGGCTGAGATGTCAAGGGGGGAAGTCTCAAGAGGAAAGTCCCTAACAATGCAGAAAGGATCAATCACATCTAAAAAGGTTCTACCGCACTTAGAAACCGAGCTTTGGATCACGTGTGCCACTCCTTCCAGAAGAGTCCCTGGACAGAACAAAAGTGAAAGCTGTCATTCACTGTAAAGTGCTCCTTTAAATACTATGAATGAAAGGGGACAGGGAGAAAAATAATTTAAAAGGCCAGGGGTTCTTGAGTCACTGTAACATTTTAAAAATTCAAGACAGGTATAGACACTGGAAAGGTGATCTTTAGAAATCTGAATGATTAGCAAAATGGCTACCTAGGTAAAAACAGGACTGCATATTCCAAAGTGCACGTGGGATCCAGGCGTGGTGGCACAAGTTTGTATTCCCAGCGAGTTGGGAGGCAGAGGCAGGAGGATCACAAATTTGAAGCCAGCCTCAGCAACTTAGCAAAACCTTGTCTCAAAAAATTCTCAAAAGAAAAAGTGCAGGTGGAGAGACCATCCTTGGTCAGAGCAGAGAAGGAGGCGCAGGCAAGCAGGGCTGCAAGCCAGTCCAGGACTCCACCTTCTCCCCCACACTGACTCACTTCTTTCAAAACAAACTAAGTGGCCTTCTTCATACAGAGAATGTTTCAACAAGAGAGAACTGCAGAGATTCATTCTGTTTCCTTAGTCCACCTATACTCTGCTAACGTCCTAAAAAATAATCTCAAGAACTGAGTAAAAAGATGCTAGGAGATGGGGCCAACTGGCCCATCCTGCATGTTGGAGAATTCAGCATCTCTGTAGAAGCAAATGAATAAGATAATTTCAGCAAATGGGATAAAGCAAAGGCTTTAATATTAGGAAAAAGGAAATCACCCCTCAACTCATGACTGGAACAAAGAAACAAAAATGAATCTGAAAAGCACTCTCCCTGCTTAGGCCCCATAAAAGCTTGTAAAGTTCCTAATTCTAAAATAGTTATCTCAACAAAACTGAATAACCTGTTAGCTTTATGGAATTTCCTAGAAGTAAAGAATTATAGATTAGTTATTAACCAATAATGAAAATATAACATACTAAATAGTAAAACAATCTGAATGAATACTTTCAAGGTAATTTGTAAATTTAAACATGATAGTTAAGACATCTTCTTAACTATCATGTTTAAATTTACAAAGTAATCTAGAACTTCAATATAATATCAATAGAAATGCAAGACGAATTTTCTCAGGAATTCAATAAATGTACTTTAATGTCCATGAACAGCTAAGTCAAATTTGAAGAAGAAAGGAGAAATTTTCCTAATCAGATACTGAAACAGTACAAAAGCAATAAAAACTCATAAGAGTGTGATAGTGATATAAGAACAGAAATCTAGACTACAGAATAGCTCAGCCCAACCCATGTGCATGTGGAAGCTTAATATACAAAATAAAGATAAACAGAGATGGTAAGATTGAATGAATAGATAATGTTCACAAAACTGGAAAACAAAATAAAGAAAAATCAAAACAAATCCCTTCCTAAACCCAGATACATGAGCGAACTCCCTGTGGACTGACAACCTACATTAAGACAAAATTGTCAAACTGATAGGAGAAAAATGAATAGACCTCATTAAACCAAAACTCAAAATCAAACTTTCAAGCAAAAACAATGATAAAAATTTCTGTTTAACAATGGACATCACATTCAAAGTTAAAAGAGAAGAGGATGGGAAATTTTGAATATTTAAAGGTGAAAAGAGTTAATATATATAATATATAAGGAAATTCATAAAAGATAGCAAAGTCAATATAGCAATAGGAAAAGCAAACTGAAAACCCACTGATGAGAGAAAATGCAAAATCCAACAGGAGTTAGATATACTTGTATTAATAATAAAAAATATGATAATTTAATTAAGTGGCCCTTTCTACCTACTAAGCAGAAAAAAATCAGCTCAATGACTTCAAATGGTGGCAAAGATAGGGAGATGAGAGAATCCTCATTTTGGGGGGTGTAAATGGAACAGCTATTATGGAGAGCAACTTCATCAAACAAAGAATACGGAGAGTCAAGAAACCAACAATTCTGCTCCAGGGTATAAAATCCCAGGGAACCTCCCAGACCAACTCATAAAGTGATGGTTTCAAGGTTGTTTTCTGTCACTCTCTAGTGATGGCATGCAGATAGAGGGAATGGAGGCAGTCTATCACTGGCAGACTGGATAGTGTGGGTATACACACAGGAGTTCTAAGCAGCCGTGAAAAGTGGAGGGCCAGATAATATAACAATATGGGTGAATCTTAAAAATATAATGTAAGAGAATCAGAGACCAGCATAAACTCTACAACATGATAATATTTAAGGAAATTAAATATGTCGGCCCTCAGAACAAAAATAACCAGCTAATATAAACATAAAATAGTTTTAAAAATTAAAGTGATTGCCTGAGTAAGGAAGGGAAATGAGGATAAAAGAAAAGAAAAAAAAGGAGAGGAGACAGGAAGGATGGAGAGAGAAAGAGGGGATGGAAAGAGAGAGAGAATAGCTAACAAAACTTCTGAATTTGATTTACCATGTTAGCTAGAGTAAGAAAAGACCTTCTTAAAAGTACAAATAAGGTCGGGTGTGGTGGCGCACGCCTGTCATCCCACTGGCTCGGGAGGCTGAAGCAGGAGGATCGAGAGTTCAAAGCCAGCCTCAGCAAAAGCGAGGCACTAAGCAACTCAGTGAGACCCTGTCTCTAAATAAAATACAAGATAGAGTTGGGGATGTGGCTCAGTGGTCGAGTGCCCCTGAGTTCAATCCCTGGTACAAAAAAAAAAAAAAAAAAGCACAAGGACTTGAAAGAATGAGGAGGTTTATCCTTTGTATTATCCCACCCTTTATGTCTAATATTATTTCTAAAATCCAAGACAGGTATCATAGAGGAACCTGGGTACTGCACATTGCCCTTTCTAACAGGCTATGCTGGATTTTTCTCAGCATTCAACTTTGGGATTTCAGCTGATATGGGCTGGTTGGCTATAAATGATTAAACCAGACCCAGCCAGTCTTTATCTTGAATATCGCTAATCTGAATTGGAAATAAGTCACCATTATCAGCATCCAATGTCTTAATTAACATTCTGATAGCAATCAGCAACTTGGTTCACCATTGTTTTGTTTTCTATTTTTTTTTATTAGTGTATTTTAGTTTTATAGAATAATGGGTTTCTTTGTGGCTTATTCATACATGCAAATAACATACTTTGATCATATCCACCCTTAGTGTTGTTTCAGAAAACATTTATGGGGAACATTTCTGAGGTCATTGGATATCAACTTAGAGAAGTCTAACAATTTCTGCGGAGTGTAAGTAAGCTCCAGTTTTCTCTATTAACAGGTGCACGGGTCAATACCAATGGCATCACAAACTCTTGCAAGGTGCTAAGCTCATGGTATGTGTCCAGTAATTACTTGTTGAGAATGATGAGTTGCCTGATTAATATCAGTTCTGTCCTCCTGTCTACAAGTTTTCTGACACTTTCCAAAATATATACAGATAGCATTTCAGATGTGTACTCTCTTTCTCTAAGCCACTGTTCATTAGTCTTTTTAAATTCTTCCAGGCTACAAGGAGCCCTGGCTTTCTTCACTCAACCTCTTAACCCAAGCAGATTCCCATCCCTCACTGCCCCAAGGTTCACACTAACTATTTCTTCTCTAGAATACAACACTTCACCAGCAAGAGTTGCTTTCTCAGTCCTGATAATGGCAGGTCAGTGTCACCTGCTCCTCTGTTAGTGACAGTAACCAGCCTCCTTGGGGACTTAAAGGGTAAATGCCTTTAGGCCCTTAGATTGGCTGCAAATTTGACATCTGTCGACCTTTAGAGAATACATCTGGCTTAATTGAGCAGGAAAGTGATGGTGGCAGAAAAAGATTAGCTTGCTCAAGCTAATGGCAGCCTGGCCTTTCTTTCCTCTTCTCTCTCAAATCCACAGGAAAGCACCTGTGACTCATCCATACCAAGTGAGATTTTTCACACCAGCAAAGCTGATAGATCTCTCCACAGCATTAAGCAAGCAGCTGTAAGGGCTCTCTCTCTTCCCTAAGACAAGTGGATCTGTCAAGTCCCAAAGATCATCTCATTTTTGCTGTTGCCCAGCTCAGTGAACAAATGAGGACAATAAGTCAAGCAAGTTTTATGGGCTGCACATTTTAATTGATTTAGTGGACTTAGTTATGAAAAGAAAGTCATCATGGTCTTTCTATAAGTATGGGCATCACAGTAAGTGCAACTCCAACCTTTCATTTATTGTCAGAATGCTCCCTGTGGACCTAGCAACGTCCATAGGGGCAGCTGATTCACCTAGACTGCCAGGGCAGACAAGGAAGAAAGAGGAGGAAAGGAAGAAGAAAAAAGAATGAAAAGGAAAAGGGGGGGAAATGAGCAGAGGTGCATAAGGCAATGCCACATGACAGCTAGCAGTAGCAGTTCAAGGACATTTATGACCTAGAGCCAGAAAATCTAAGTTTAAATTCCATTCTGCCCATTATAAGTCCGATGACTGGAGGCAAGTTTCTTACCTTCCATGACCTCACCAGGAAAATGAGAATGATAATGTTTATTGCATGAAGTTGTGAAGATTAAACACCAAATACTGACAGAACACTCTGCCCAGAAACATTCTAAGTGCTTTGCATACATTAACTCAATCCTCTCAACAGCCTTCTGAGCTGAGTGCATATCAGTTTCCAATTGCTGCTGTAACAAATTACCACAAACTTTTTGACTAAAACAACACAAATATATTATCTTAGAGTTCTAGGGTTAGAAAGTCCTAAAATCCAGAGTCAACAGAGATGTAATACCTTATGGAAGCTCCAGAGCAGAATCAATTCCCTTGCCCTTTGTGGATTCTAAAGCCACACTGCAGGTTCATGGCTCCTTCCTTGCATCTCTCAAGCTTGACCTCTGGTTCTATTCTGACTTTTTTTTTCCCTCTCATCTGTGCTGCCTTCCTCTTATAGAACCATTGTAATTATATATTGCTCACCCCCATAATCCAAAGTAATATTCCCATCGCAAGATCTTTAAACTTAATTATACCTGCAAAGTCCTTTTTGCCATCTAAGGTAGCACTAATCTGGTGATTAGAACATGGAGATCTTTGGGGTCTTTTTGTCTACCACAGATGCTACTATTATCCCCACTCTATAAGTGAGAAATTGATAATGCAGAAATATGAAGTAACTTTCCAAAGCCATGCCTTCCCCCATACTTCCTCCCTTTCAGGGGTTCCTATACATGGCATGAGGAAGCACTATGCTGGGTTAACTCTTGTTATGCTACAGGTGTTAAAGGTGGAATGACAATGATGCTATAGCTTCAAGTCAGTGGCACCAACACCACAGGTGGGTCTGCCCTTGGCTATACAGAGGGTGGTCTTGCATTGACAGAATTTAGGTTTGGGGGAAAGCAAGGCATGAGTAGGAACCCTGCTCCTCTCCTATAGCTGTGGCTTATGAGCAGGCAGCCTGGGCCTCGATGTCTTCCTCTGCTGAATGAGGCTGAAATGAAAACGTCATCACTGTCAGGGCAGTGAAAGGAGATCCCACTTAGCAGTTTCAAACTACCAAAGCAAAGTCAGTGTCAGCAACCATTCACGTACTCAATGAGCCACAGAAACATTGGTTATCCGTGCTATGACTTGAATACAAGGGATGCTGGAAAAGGAAAAGATGCTTGGCATCTCCGCCCGGCACTTACCAACACAGGTCCCCTTCCTGTTGTAGAAACCATCACCACAGCTGTTCTCACAGATGCCATCTCGCAGCACTTGCAGGGGATCTTTGCAGGCCACACAGTGCTTCTCTGTGGGGCCCCAGCAGCGTGCACAGGACTCATGACAGCCTGCAGGTAAAGAGCAAAATCAGTGAACAATGACTGCAGGTCACTTTTCTTTTAGAGGTTTGGATTTACAAGGAGGCTGTTGATTGGCTCCTTGGTTCCTGGACTGTAATGCAACTAGGTACACCTCAGGAGAAATGAACCTCCCCACTCAGCACGTGGGGTAGGGGGAGGTTGATAAAAAAGCAAACTATGACCAGGAGGATGACTTCAGGAAATGATCGCTAAGAGATGTGGAACAGGAGAGTGGGGGTTTGGAGTACTGGGAGTCACAGGGCAGGAAATCATCATTTTCTAGGCACAAATGGGACTGTTTAATGAAATCAGATGGCCCTGCATCCCTCGACTTTTAAAATCACACAGCAGAGTGTCAACAGTATAACCCTTCAACACCTCCACCATTAGACCTTTTAAGGATGGAGAACTTCTTGGTATCTGGGTCCTCTCTCTCTCCCTCCCCAACCCTTGTCCCCCACTAGCTTCTGTCTTTCCTCACAACTTTCATCCGCACTTTTCCTGCCATAATGTCTACCCTGTACATGAATCTGAAGGATTCATGAGGTCTGCTTCTTTCTTATGCCTTTGGTTTTCAACCATAGGTTGCTCCAAGACTACAGTTGTTCCCTTCACCCATTTTGTCCCACATACCAGGTATGAAACATGGATAAAAATATGTAATTATATGGTAAGAACATAATTATATTACAATACACTAATTGAAATAATTATATGGGTGTACATATCTACACTATAGATTATGATTTCTGACCTATCTTAATGTACCTGTCTTGCTTTTGTAGAAATATTCACAGAACAGAAAAATTGGGACTCAATGGTTTAACATTCTACAATTTTCTTCTCTTCCAACATTTGGGCTTTATTATTATTACCATTCATACTTGCTCTTTACCTTATTACTTCTACAAAGCAAAGCATAAACTAACTAATTGAATATTTTCAGAATTGGCAAGCTGGCTGTATAGCTAAATCCACCTATACTTTGGTTAATACATCCTAATTTCTTAAATGCTTGCTTCACAATGGAGCACAACCTATTTTGCAGAGGCATTGATTCTGATCAAAATTGGTAGAGTGAATGAATGTGTTTGCTGCTGGTAAGTGACTTGGTAATCATACCTTAGCAATTTAATTAGGAATCCCTTTTCCAGGCAGATGATAGGGTACCTACATTGTAAACTTCAAGATCCAATCCTCTTCTCTCAGTTCTAAATTGCACAAGAAAGTCTTAATTTCAGACAATTTTTCTCCTCAACAAATTTAAAGATAATTACTAATTTTGTTAAATGCTAGGAACACTCTGCCATAAAGAGTAACTGTGGTGTGGGTGGTGGGGCCCACTTCATAGATCTGAAGTATGGGAAGTGAGCAGCTATGGGGAGAATCAGAGAACAGCACAGCAACATTCTTGAGAATGGAAGGAGTTCAGGTGTTCAGGGAAATGAAGTCTGCCCTGGTGGTTGGAGCTGCTGGGACACTGTCGGGCACAGTGGTACCATTAAGGGTTGGAGCCACATGCAGAGGGCTGATCAAACTTAACCTTGAAAACCACAAGGAATTAGGCATTGAATCCTAACTTGAAGTCACTAATGGGTTCATTCAAGAGCCACACTACTCACTTATATTTTCAAAGATCCCTCTGGTTGTCATGGAGAGAGGGTCAGGATGTGCAGGTAAGCAGGAAGACTACCTGTGGTCTAGGTGAGTCATGAGGATAGCTTGGACTAATTTGGTGGGATAGAGAGATGGAAAAAAGTTTCCTTACTTATTATCTGGTTCTATCAAGAGACTGCAAGCTTGAAGAAGGCAGAGCCCATTTCTAGTTTGTTAACTCTGTGTAGAGCACAGTGCTTGGTGCATTAAACATCTCTTGAGTGACTTCATTTATATTCAACTCCTTTATATCTTATAAAGGTTGCACCAGAATTCTGTTCATATTTGGGATAAGCAGCTGGGATTGCATTACAATTAAAAATGTGGATGCAAGGATCTCGGTAACAAACTGCACCTTTAGCATACATAAAATATGCCACTCATTTATTCAGCTACCCTTGATTACTCACTGCCATCATCATCTGAGGTATCTGTCACTGTTCATGCCTTGGCTTCACTCAAAGTTACCTAACCAACTAAACAAACATAAAGCCTGATCTCATTTCTAAGAAGGTCTGTCAGGCAGATCTATCAACCTGTGACAGAAGCAGCTACCATGTACCAGGCTCTGTGCTAGCCTGCAGGGGGCTTCCCACCAGCTCCAGGTAAGCCATTTACCTGAGGCCCACTGCAGGAACACCTGCCACACTCCATCACCTGGACACACTGGGGCATTGTGCACATGGCAGTGGGGAGTAATTGTCCAAAGGAATGATGATCCTTTGGACAGTGAGGCTTTGAAGACAGCAGAGGCCAGATCACCAAGGTCAAGAGGTCCAAGTAAGGGCCTTGAACCTCATCTCCTAGAAAAGCTTTAATCAGTTCTGCTTTTTTAGAGAGTTCATTCAGGCAGTAGGGAGAGGACATGGTTAGCTCAAGATATCTTTAGAGGATGAAGTCATCTTTGTCCAGGGATTGCAGAAGAGACAAGAAATGAAAGCACAGTTCCCTGGATCTTTGGTGACTGGCTTGATGGCTGTGCACTCACCTACACTGGCTGCTAAAATAGTGAAATACCTCCAAACTGGTTGGTACATGTCTGTCACCCTTAAGCACCTTTCCCTGATACTCTAACTTCTTCCTGGGATCCCTGGCCTATCCATACCACGTCCAGCAAGCAAAAGGTCCTATGCAGAAGAGAGTCTGAGAAGCCTGACCTTCTGACTAATTTGAATCTGCTATGCTTCCTGTTAAATATTTTAATATTACCCTTGGTGTTAAGTATCAAATCAGGAACCAAAAGATGAGCAGGACTGCCTCTGTAAATACAGAGTTGGGGAAGGCATTCAGGCCCCTCACAAACTGATCATTACTATACTTTCTAGCCCTTCTTCTGCTACCCTCCCCACGCTGATTCCAGGGGACAAGGGCTCATAAACATGCACATGCCTGTTCTTGGGTTCTGGATCCACTACCAGGATTCACCCACCTAAATCATTCTCTCTGCCTCCTTCCTTAGCTTTTGTAATCCTCTTACACTCCAGAGGCCTCCTAAGTTTTTACTGCCTCTGCGAAGCTTTGCTGAAAGTTTCTAAACAAAGTTAGTTACTCCTGTCTCTATGTTCCTGCAGCATTTTATCCATGCCTCTCTTATGGTATTTTCCATTTTGTACTATTTCTTTGCAAATCAATCCCATGCAGTGGAACATAGTAACTTCCCAAATGGGGACCATGTTTTAGTCATATGAAGCCCTCACAGTGTTCAGATTGATACCTAGTACACAGTCAGGACTCATTAAATATATGCCAAATGAATGCACAGTGGATTTTTTAATTGGCTACAGGAAATCCATCCTTTCAGTATCCTTCTACCTGGAAACAACAAACCACAATGTTGTAGTCCTAAGATATGATAAGATCAACTCCAGACTATAAAATGCACTTGAAAAATGCAAAAAAAAAAATGCTGAAGTCCAGGTCTGTTTAGGAAGATAAATATTCATGCTGTATCTATATAGAGTACCAAATGCAATACTGGTCCTTGCTGGCCTTTCTCTTTCTTCCATATTGGGTAAAATGCATGTTCCATGCCAAGTACAATGGCAGAGGGATTTTATTTCAACACAGAGCATGCTGAGCTATCGTTTTGCAGGATGACATACTCCCACTGTGTTTTGCAATTGATTTCTAATTTCTAATACTGAACATATGCTACTGCAGATTATCTCTTCTTGCAAGCTTATTTTACATGTGGCTTTTATTCCATTTGGGGTTCTTGTGAAATGTAAAAGTTCACTCCCTAACTTTTCGTCATAATTTCTCTTAGCGATACATTTCAGATCATTCAAGTCTTGAATTGTATATTGTGAAAATTGCAGCAATAAATTTTTTAAAGGGCGAATAAGGGAAAGTCATCTTATCTCACATGCAGTAGATAATTTATTTGGGAAGGCCCCTGACTTTGCTGGAGCAAAACAAGACATGTGTTGGCTTGTCAAGCAATTCATTTCAAAAATGAAAAGCAATGGATTATTTTTCCTTTCATCAGCTCTATATAGAAACCTTACTCTGAAAATAAAAAAAAAAAACCCTTTTGTACTTGAGTATTTAAGACTTTTTAAACCTGTGCTTCCCTAAGAATAAAATGTAGCCCCTTTTCCGGGAAGTGTGAAAAGGAATTCCTTTTAAAAGCAATCTATTTTTTTCAGAAGCCTTTCCAGGCCAGACAAAAGATCGAATAGCCACAGGCTCAGCCTTTGGATCAAACCTTTCCTCATCTCATGAATGACTAGGAAGCACTTTGAGCCAATGCTCAAAGTATTATCTGGTGACAGTGGGCAAATTTTCAATAAGAAACTTATCAGATGAAAAATTTTTCTAAAACTCAACTTCATTGTTCCCTGGTTTTCTGACTTGTGAAGTGGGAATGATATTTGTTGTACCTAATTCATGAGGACATGATGAGCTGAAAAGGTGTTTGAAAAAGCAGAGAATGTTGTATGCCATCCTGTGAGTGCTTTAAGGGAGACCTGATGAACTTGCCTCCACTGGTGTCAAAAGCAATGTGCTTTTAGAGGGAGAAGTTAAAGTGCAGCACAAAATAGAAGGTGGAAGAGACTGTGTGGAAGGTGGGTTCACGTACAAAGGAAAGACCTGGAGCCCCTGAGGATTACTCCAGCAGCTATGTAAAGGGGATCTGGCCTTTTACCAGAAGCCTCATACTTGAAGCTCTTTCCCTGAAATCTCTACCTAACACAAAAGGCCCATTGAAAAGTGACTGAAAATAGTTTGGTGAGGCTCAAATGCATGGAAGACTGCTGGCCCCTCTCCCATCCCCTCATCCTGCTCCTCTGCAATCCAGAGACTCACAGGAGGCCAAGACTGGTTGCCTGAGAAGCTCAGATCCCACACATATTTCAAAGAAGTTCAGAGGACATCTGAGTGAACACCATTTTTGATCCGTTTACTACAATGTTCCATCCCCTACAAGGCGGTGCTTCTGCTTTCCACCTGTCTCCCTCTGTCAACAGAAGGCTTGACACCCTACAATGATGACATCTTGTCTCCATGTGTTCTGAAAACCCTTAAGTACTTGACAGGATTTAAAAGAAAAAAAAATACAAACACGTGAAAAAATATTCAGCCTCACAAATAGAGATGCACAGACTGAGTGATGAGCAGCAACTAAACAACGGATTCAAAACATATGAAGCAACATGTGTGTACCTCAGACCCAGTGCTTAGTGAGGACTAAAAGGAAAGAATGAAGTGTCCACCCAGTAATATCCATGAGCATTTATAGGTATACACAACAACAAAAGCAGGCACATAGAAAAATATAGGCTGAATGGCACCAGAACACTTATGTAAGCTGGGATCTGGGAAGATAAGGGGTAAGAATAAGGAATGAAAAGAAAAAGAATAGATCAGCAGAGGGGCAGACAGATTGTTAAGAAAGAGAATAGCCTGGAACAGGTCAGTGATGAAAATGAGCCATGAACTGACAAGTCTGATTAACTCAACCTGTTTCATAGAAATCCCCAAAATAAGTGAACGAAAAAGTTAAGCAGGTTCTATTTTACATGAATTACATTGACAGATTTAAGAAGCACTGTCATACCTGGTGTTGACAGGGTGGTGGCAAGTAGGCACTCTTGTACATTTCTGGCAAAAGTGCAAATTAATATCACTTTTAAAAAAGACAGCAATATGTGAATATGTATCAAAAAGCTTAAAATGGCACCAGGCGTGGTGGCACACGCCTGTAATCCTAGTAACTCAGGAGACTGAGGCAAGAGTATTGCAAGCCAGCCTCAGCAAAGGAAAGGTGCTAAGCAACTCAGTGAGACCTTGTCTCTAAATAAAATACAAGATAGGGCTGGGGATGTGGCTCAGTGGTCAAGTGCCCCTGAATTCAATCCCCAGTACCAAAAAATAAAGAAAGAAAGCTTAAAATGTATACACACACACACACACACACACACACACACATTTGGACCTAGCATCTGAATGTCTAAAAATTTAATAAAAATATTTACCACAATTTTATCATGGTTATTTATAATAGTGATTAATTAGGTACAAATATTGAACATAGAGGATTGGCTAAATGAATGATTGCATTACTACAAACAGAAAGTTATACAACAGCTTTACGATCAGATGTTGTTCAAGGATAAGTAATAACATGGTGAGAGCAGGCAATGAAGCCATAATTTGATTTTTCTTTGGAAAAATAAATGTGTGCATGGGTACAGACACACGTACAAAGACACATTCATAAATTACAAATACAGACACCAAAATACTAACAGAAGTGATTTGGGCAAGTTTAAGATAGGAATTTTAGCTGATTTTTTTTACTTTATATTTTATTGCTTTTCCAAATTATTTTTGGGGATAATATGAATTTATTTGGTACTTAGGAGAAAATATAATGAAAGAGAAGGGGGTTTATAGTCCTCTTCCCTAAGGCACATGCTAGGTAAGTAGCTAGTTAATTTATTAACCAGGCTTGGGATACAACTGAATGATTTGAATTTCTATCAATGTCTTCTATAGAGATTCAACTTGAACCAAAGCTGAGGGAGTCTTTGGTAGGTTCACGTGGTGAGAGATATTACAAGTAGGTGGGCCTTCATTGGTTCATAAGTCAGAGGATAAAGGGAGCCAATCAGCTCACCAGGAACATTCTCAAAGTTATCCCTTATATCTCCTGCCCCTCTGCCTACACTCTTAGATCTACAACCCAGATGTACCCCAGGGGTTTACAAATGCCATGCCCACCAGGCTTAGATTCACTGGGTCTTCCATTCAATATCTGGTGACCACTGGCAAACCACAGCTGCAGAACCTCTCTGGGGTCCCCCCTTATCCCCACAGTTTCCCTTAGCCCCTGTTCATTAAATGGCTATTGGCTTCTCCAAGGACTTCTGTTTGTCTATGCAAACTGAAAGCCAAAGGAGGGACCACCAACCAAAGCAAAGCCTTTGATGGGGAGTATTCTCAGACTTCCTGCCCAGATCTTAGATGTGATGACAGGAAGGTGCCCTTCACTCTTCGAGCAGCATGGAAGGGGACCGGAAGGCAGAGTAGGGATAGTGTTGGAGGGGGAGAGTGGGGAAGAGAAGAAAGAAAGGATGCCACGTGGCCTAGCTAAAATAATTGAGAGACCCAGAAACTGGGCAGAAAGCCAGAAGACTTGTCATAAGTTTGCAGCCCATAGTTGAAATATTTAGGGGTTCATATTTATAATAAAGAATGAGATCTGTCTGGAAGATAAACTCCCTTGTGTTTGTGGCAGGCTTTTTCTGGTGGTATGTGATGCTTTTGTTCTATCAATGTATGTCTTTGGCACACAAAGCAAAGGGCTATAAGCAGACAAATGCCAAACACAGTCAGTCTCCTGCTAAAGCAAAGGTCCCAAGCAAAACATCACCAGCTGCTTTTTCCTTCTTCTATTGATCCTGTACATGAATACCCAAAGAGAGAGGGGACTTGGAATCCCCACTTCACTGGGTCTGGTTTACTCAAGAAACAGATTCCCCAAAGGCATCCTGTTGTCCTCCCTTCCCCATGGCTTAAAACATTCCCTGGACACTACCCAGGTTCCAATGATAATTTATTTCAAAATCACCCTTTCAGCACCCTACTGTTTTAAAGACAAGGGACAAGAAGAGAAGAAAAGATAAAAAGGAAGGACAAAAATTGAGATTCTGCAATTTTCCTGATGCTGCCACACCTAGCCAGGAATTGCTGACAAGGAGTAACTATCAGAAGCCATATGGAAGACAGGTCACCTGTAAGCAAAGTCTAGGCATGCCCATATATTCCTGTCTCCTCTTCTCCGTGCAATGACACGTCATATTTTTCTCCATTAAAAAGTCTTCCAGAATGCCTTGTATGGGCTTAGCACTGTGTGAAATTCAGACATATAAAACATGCCCATGTCCCAATAACTGGTCTCCTCCTACTCTATTCCTTTTTAAAACTGTCATTATAGCGCTGGTGGTAATAAATCCACATGACAGTAACTATCTGAAGGGATCTTGTTCACTCATTTAAGGACACTCTTTTCCCACTGAGGAAGCAAGATCCTTAACCACAGGGAATTTGTCTGGTTCACTCTGTATCCCCAGCACCCAGAAAAGGGCCTGAAACATAGAAGAGGCTTGATACATACTTGTTGCCTGTACAGAAGAAATGAGCAGTAGTATCACTCAAAGCAATAAATCCCCTTATACAAAACAGTCAGCAACGAAGCAGCAAAGACCGTGGTTGCTGTAGAATGCCAAAGAAGGTCTGAACAGTGCACAGGATGTAAAGAACAGAACAAAGCTAATAAAGACAGACTGGTGGGAATGTGCTGGGCCCCCAAACTGAACACATGCTCTGGCAATGAAATTGGGACTGATGCTCTGATTTGGGGGCACGTTGCTCGAGCCATGGAGGATACCAGCTGGACAATGACTAGCTGTGTAAGGAAGGCTTCCTTCTTGCTGAGGATTTCAGAACAGTAGTTGCACAAGTGCCTTTGCCAAGAGGCCCACCCAGGGCACAGTTAGGCCATGATAAGTCGCATGCTGAAACAGATTGCCAAAACCCATTAAGTATTCTGTGCTCTGGACCTGGCTCCAGGAGGTCAGCACTTCATTTCCTGAAATGATTGGCTGCTCCAGTCAACCATAGTTCCAACGAATAATTAACTTTATAAGTTCCTTTGCTCAAACCACAGCTTTAAAATCTCAACTAGGTCAGCATCCTATATGCAAAATCCACAGGTTTTCTTTCACACTTTCCCTCTCAATATATCCTAATTTAGCTAAAAACCAAATAATTACAAAATGTCATTATCAAATCTGAACACTTTTGAAAAAAGTTATAAGGAATATAGTTAACTGTTTTATTATAGTTCCTTCTCAATAACATTTAAAAGTATGTTTTCTTTTAAATCAGACATTAGTGGCACAAAACTCCTTGTTTACTGATGCAAGACATTTGGTTTTTATCACCATAGGTTAAAAAACAAATAGTTTCACTAATGTCCATAGCTTCCTTTTATTGTCTACATATTATGAACCAAGCATATTTATGCTTTTCAAACATCTTCCCTGTTCCTCATAATAACAGTGTAAAGTAGATAATATTATCCCCATTTTAGAGTTGGAGGAATTGAAGTTAACCAAATTGCCCAGAATCATATAGAAATAAGTAGTAGAATGGAGATTCAAAATAATCCTTTACTTTATGATCTCATAAAATGTCTAAATGTCTTGATTCTTTAGGTTTCAATATCTATGGCCATAAAATACTCAAATATAGAAAAAAACTTCAAAGATGTTTGCTGGGTTGGTTCATTGTTGTTTTCTATCTCTGCAAGCAATGGCTAACTCACCTC
This sequence comes from Urocitellus parryii, assembly GCF_045843805.1. Classification (NCBI taxonomy): domain Eukaryota; kingdom Metazoa; phylum Chordata; class Mammalia; order Rodentia; family Sciuridae; genus Urocitellus; species Urocitellus parryii. Next base: position 83,414,341 of record NC_135540.1, read on the forward strand.
AATTGCCAATCACTATAAAGTCAAAGACTGAATCTTACTCCTCTTCATATCCTCAGAACTAGGTGCAGTGGTCAACAGAGACTGAATTGGGGAATTGGAGAAAGGAACATAGAATAAGTTCAATGGGAAGCAGAAATTCAGATCCTTCAATGTATAACGGAGGACTTGCCAGGTATGGCGCACCATCTCCTACAATATATGTGAATGCACTCACTTAGTCTTCATGGCAATGCCACGTTGCAGATATTATTGACTTTCAGTTTTACCCATAGACAACTGAATCATGAAGATAAAGACTATGTAAAAAACTACAAAAAAATTAAGAAAAATAAAAAAGACTATCTAGGAGATGGAGCCAAGATTAGAATCCAGCTGGTTTGGCTCCAGAGCCTAAGCTTTTGACCATTGTGCCCTGCTCCCTCCCAACCCTGGATCTGCAGAATTAAGGCAACATTTGCTATGGGAATACATAGCTCCATCCTTAGGCCTTTATGAATAATTTGAGTTTTAAACAGAAAAACTAAATATTAATACACATGAGAAAATGAGATAAATTCTACTCTTTCTCCATTCAAAGTTTAGTCTTATGAGCTACTTCTTTTAATCTTGCATGACATGTCTTGTTGGCTGTTTAAGCTCTTCTTAAAGGTTTTTATGACTAGGCTTTATGTGCACAGGACAATGGTCCCACCAAAGTAGAACACAAGTTGATGTTTAAAAATGGGGCAAGATGAGCAAGGACAAATGTTCTCAAGACCTGGAAAGTACAGTCTGGATCTAAATTTAGATTTAATACTAGAGTTTCTAAGATGATAAAATGAGAAAGAATAGATCCAGGACAAGTGGTACCAAAGAGCCATGAAGGAAAGGTGCAAAGTCATTTGGCATGGTGGGGGAGAGGGGTCAAGGAATGGCCATACACAGTTGAAGCCTGACCATCAAGCTGCAGGTGATTAAGAGATGGGCTTTGATATTTAAATTTCTTTTTATTAATTAATTTATTTTCTTTTATTTTTTTGGCACCAGGGATTGAACCCAGTGGCACTTAGCCACTGCGCCACATCCCCGGCCCTTTTATTACATTTTATTTAGAAACAGGTTCTCACTGAGTTGCTTAGGGCCTCACTAAATTGCCAAGTCTGGCTTTGAACTCACAATCCTCCCATCTCAGCCTCCTGAGCTGCTGGGATTTATAGGCATGTGCCACCATGCTCGGCCAAGAGATGGGCTTTTAATTCCTGGAAATGGGTCAGAACAGGACAGGGAGCAGGAATAAAAGCAGAAGCCCAATCCTAGGATCTAAGTTACACAGGGTCAACAAGATTGGAACAGAGTGGGCAAAAAAGGATGCTATACAAGATCCAGCTGGTGGCATAGGAAGCACAGAGGTTAAAGCAGGAACATGAGTGCCAGGACTGAAATGCACAGTTTGGGCCCTGACAGGGCGATTACTCTATGGCCTACCTGCCATGGAGAAGAGGCAACTTACATATGGCTTTGTCCCTGACTTAGATTGTTATAAAAAACTGGGTAATGTTGAGCTATAATGTAAAGTGATCAAATCATCAAACTCCAAAATTGGGGAAGGCAGGGGAGATGAAGCAGGGATTGGTATGGGATGCATAATGTAGCCTATAATTACAACATGATTTGGTTTAATCTAATCCAAGATGCAGCAGTAATACTGATAAATGCACACATGTTTAAATGCATAGGTGTATGCATGTATGCACATGCGTGAGTGCATGTTTATACCACCAAACTCAAGCAAAAAGGGAAAAATAAGAGCCCCTTAGGATGGGATCCTTGGGCAGGCCTAGTACTTTCTTGTGCCCTCTCTGGTTGACCTACTCATACTCTTTTGTTTAGACCCCTGGATGTGTGCTACTTGGCTCTGTCCCATATTTTTCCCTCTGCCCTATATTCAACATAGTGAGCATGAATATTAATCAGGTAATTTCTGTTCATTAGTTTTCTCAGCACAGTGTTCACTTTCTTTTGGTTTTGATGTGTCAATAAAGTAGAGAATTATCCCAGTCATAGCATAAATGACCCTGCCCAAACAAAACAATCCAGAAGAATGTGTTAGTATCAAAAATGGCAGGCTTCTTTTTGAAAAGTTTAGCACGTATCGAAAGAATACTGGCTGGCTGACCCATTTCCAAGGTCAATGGTGAAGAGTCAACAAAAATGCACAAGCACAAATGTTACAAAAATTTCCAATGCTGAGAAACATTATTTGCAAAGATAATTTGGGCAGCCTTGGTGCCAAGAATGTATCTGGAAATTGATCACAAATCTAGCTTTAATTTTTTAAGATCATTCTCTCTCTCTCTCTCTCTCTCTCTCTCTCTCTCTCTCTCTCTCTCTCCTCTTACTTCTCGTCTCTCTCCCACTCTCCTCTTGCTGTTTTTTTCCCCTATTTTATGCATAAAAATGCAACCAGCCTGAACTAAAGCAAATTGGTTTAATTCCCTGGAGGGAGCATGAACAAATTTTCCCAGCAACTTTCTACTAGAGGCATTTGTGTGTGGATATGTGGATGGAATGTGAAGCAGGCAGCTACATAAACCAGTAATCAAATGAAACATTACCCATTTCAAAATGCCCTAACACAGCATTAGCATCACCAATTAAAACACTAGGCATGGGAGAAAGGAAAATGGCAAAAGGAACAAAAAAGAAATGTATGTGGCATGTGTGTATCCCAGGAGGTGGAGGTGATACACGGGAGGTGAACAATCTAGGGGGGAATGAATTCTTCTCTAAAGGCAAATCTGTCACAGGATTGTTAGCAGGAGATCTCTTTGATGGGATTGAAGAAAAGAGTAAGGAATACATTCAATAATTTCATCAAATTGAAATTTCAGCAGTTTACTCAAATTGTCCTGCCATTACACATTCACAAAGCCTATTCTATGGGCTCATTCGAGCCCGTTCTAAAATCACAGGTAAATAGAATAAGATAAACCATAAACACTAAGATTTGTCTTCTCCTTTATGGCTTAGGCTTAGTTATGGAGCCACAGGGTCCTTCAAGGGAATGAAGGAATCATTCATTCATTTATCCTACCTCAATCAATAAAAGAGTACTTTGTGCAACCCTGAATGCTGGGGGTGCAGAGATTGAGAAGTCACACTTAGAGATCTCAAAGAGCCCCCCAGCCAAACTCCTTCCACATTCCACCACAAGACTGCCACAAAACAGTCCCTTCTTCCTCATATTTCTATGGGCATAAACAGCAGGAGTGTCTCCTTTCAAGACTGTTCCTATAATCCAATGGGCTCTGACTGTGACCCATGACCTGGGATGGAGGGAACCAGCAGCCCCCTCCACTTAGGACCCCCACATGGAGCACCTGCAGCCTGCACATCTGCAGAGCTCAGGGCACTTGTTCTCCTGTACTCCTTTCCCTCCAAATGATTTTCCTGAAAAAATCTCATCAAAGGCATGAAAGAGGACCATTATCAGTTGCCCCTCAGATTGGCCCACTTTCCAATTCTCCTCACAGATCCACTGTCCTCAGCTGCAGGGCACAGATACTGCAGCTCCCAGGCATGATGGCTGGACCATCCACATTTTCAGATTTACCGGCTACCACAAACCTGGCCTGAGGGTCTGGGCACATCTTTTTGTTGTTGTTGTTCTAATTAGTTATACATGACAGCAGGATGCATTTTGTTTCATTGTACACAAATGGAGCAGATCCTATTATCCTTCTAAAGACAAACTTTTATCTCCCTTCTTTGCCTTTAGGCTTTTACCACGGCCTTTCTCTCCCATTCTTCATTTAAAAGATTCTTTATACATTTACTTGTTTTACTTATACGCAAGGTTATAATCACTATTGAAAAATTGCTCAGGTATAAGTAAATTAAATTATAATATGGCCACTTCTACCTCTGGAGATTATAATAATATTAAGAATTTTGAAAAAAAAAGAATTTCAACTAGATCTTAATTAAAAACAAAATTAAAAATGTAAAATAAAATTAGGCATATAAATCTACTAAAGTATATAGATACTAGAGTAATCTAATAATGTTATAAAAAACAAATGTGTCATCTCTTCCATTCATCATTCTTTTCATTCCATCAGAAGCCTTATTCAGAGTTTCTTCCTGTCTTAGAAAAATTGATTGCTATAACAAAATACCTGAGGCCAAGTGACTTATTATGTGTAAAGGTTTATTTGGCCCTTGATTTTATTGGCTGGAGAATCAAAAGAGCATGGCACCTGCATCCTGGCAAGGAGCCCCCACCTGCATCACAACATGGTAAAGAAGAAGAAAGGGAATAGGCCACATGCAGAAGAAGTCACACATATGAGTGACTTAGCTTTATAACTTCTCACTCTTGTGGTACTGATCTAGTCCCATAAGAGCCAAATCTCCAAGAGGTGCCATTAATTCATTCATGAGAGGTAGGGTCCCCATGACCTAATTATTTTCCATGAGGCCCTACCTCTTAAATTTCTTACCACCTAAACACTGCCATGGGGAACCCAGCTTCCAGCTCATGTCCTCTTGGGGACAAGTCAATCTAAACATTGCATTTCTATTTGAAAAACAGCTTTCATCTCCTGATAGCCCCAAGTCTCTGTTGAGTGAGGGTGACGAGCTTCCTCTGTGGCCTGCCTGGCTGGAGCCCGACAGTGCTTACCTTCACAGGAGTGGCGATCTTGGTAGAAGCCTTCCCCACAGGTGGACACGCACTGCCCATGCCGCATCAGCAGGGGAGGCTGGCAGGAGGAGCACTCCAGCCCACTGGAGCACGTGGAACACTGAGGCTGGCAGGCTGGCTCCAGACAAGAATCAAGAAAGGAAAAGAAACAACTGATGAGTTCAAAAACATCACCCTAGGGCTGACTCAGCTCAATCCTGAGCCTCTGGAGTCCCAGAGAAAAAGACAGGAGCCAATAATATTTCCATAGCATGTGGTTGTGTCAGCCATTGTTCAAGCACTTTATATATATATATATATACCAATGCCTTTAATGTTCACAACAACCCTATGAGGTAGATAACCTTAATCCCAATTTTATGAATAAAGAACAAGCTCTGAGAGGTTAAGTAAACATGTCCAAGTCTACACAGAATTGGCATTTGAAGACAGGCAATTTGGTTCAGGAGTCTATGATCTTTTCTTCTCATCTAATAGCTCCCAATATCTTTGTCACTCAACCTTTTTGCAAATATATTCCTTGCCTCTTTTCCTCCACATCTTATGGCAGATAAAATAAATAACTTTCCAGAAGGTTGAAGATCATAAATCAAAAAAGAACGTGTGGAGAAGTGAATAATTACAAGAATAATAATAAAAGTGGCTAACGCTTACTGAGCCCTGTCTATATTCTAGACACTATTCTAGGTGCTCAGCAGGTATAGACATGCTTAATCTTCACAAAAACTCTGAAGAAGGTACTAGGATTACCTCCACTTTGAGGTCATGTAGTCACTGCCAGGCTATGACCCTATGTGCTCTTAAATGAATAATTAACCTCCAAAATCAGAGATAAGGGAGAAAGTAACTAGATCCGATGTCAACCAAGCTAAAGTCTCCCAAGTAAGAGCTCCTTCTCAGATGTACAAAAATTATGAAATGAACCTGAACCCTTCCCGAATCCTCAGGTAGCTCAAAAGAGATAAGCTCTCTTAACAATGACCTGTGTGATACAGAGCAAGTCAATTAATTGGCATTAACTTCCCTGCTTTAGGTTCCTCATGTGCAAAACTGGAAAGTTTTAGTAAGTAGTTTTGAAGGACTATGTCAATGTAAATTTCTATCATGGATTAAATGAGTGTTTTAATAAAAGACACCAAACATCCCAATGATATCACTATCCTTGAAAGTCTTCAAAAATGAAACAAATCCAGCTAGGACTCCCTAGCAACCATCTGACTTCCAGACCACCTTTTTCCCAATTAGTACTGAAATACTTTTAAATGTGAGAAGAAAGAGACCTGAAGGTGGAGAGGCCAAGTAACCAATGGATGGCATTAGCACCTTCCAGTGGTTTTTAGATATTGTGCATTTCCTGCATACACAACCCCCTCCTTGACAGTACTGAGCCTCCGTTTGAGAAGACCAATCTCTGAGGAATCTCTCTCTCCACTACACAGTGCCACCTCCAGCTTTCCCACCAGGGCCATACCTAAGCAGAGACTGCCAGCTTGGTAAAATCCCAGACCGCAGCTGTGCACACACCGTCCATTCTGCAGCAACTGTGTGGGGTCCTGGCAGAGGTCACAGTGATCCGGAGAGTGAGAGCAGGTCAGGCAGTCTGGATGACAACGGACTGAAATTAAGGACAAAGAAGAGAAGAGCTCGGTCAAGGCCTTAGGATATTTTCATACCTTTCAGAAAAAGCATCCACAGGCTTTATACATACGTATGACAGACAAGATGAAGGACAGAAAACTGTAGAATGGAGGTGTAAAAAGGCCCCCCAAATAGTGAAAAATGCATTTCAATACAAGATTCTATGGAACCCCTCCTTGTCTGAAATACCACCAACTGCCTTCATAGCCCAAATTAAAGATGCTAAAAGAACAGCCTCGTTAGTTAGTGTCTCTACCTGCTGAGAGGATTCTAGAAACAGGAGCAACTCTCTCCACAGTATGTGATTTAAACAGAATCAATAATTTACAATATCTGAGATGTTCCTCTTAAGCTTGGCACACACAAAAAGGACAGACATGAAAACCTACAAAGTTTAAAAACAATGATTATTATCTTTTCCAAAACAGCCCATTTTCTTCTTTTTTTCCAGAATCTTAAATCTCATTATCAGTAATTGGGGGCATCACTGACCTTAGTGTTAATTGTCAGCAAAAGACTATTTTCAGGTTCTGAAGTCATCGAGGACCTGATTTTCGATGTATAATGCATAATAATATGTTAAAATATTTGTTTTGGAAAGCCCAAAGAGCCACTGTGGTGAAGGTAACATAATTAAACTATAAAGCTGCTTTGCTTTTCCCTTGATAAACTCTCCAGTGAAACACCGTGATTAGCCAAAATAAGGTGTGTATAACAAGAGCAACTACCAACGTGAAAAACTGTGGCCCATGGATGAAAACAATTAATTATGAAATATAAATGGAAGAAAGTGCCATTTCTCTAAGAGAGACTAAGCTTATATGTGAATTACTGCTCAGCCACAGCAACTCGAGAGCTTGCCAACAATTATTAACTGGAACTAATTCAACCCCAGGTGATTTGAAAGCAGAATTGCAGAACAAGTAGATAAAATTTTCTTTTGGAAGAGATTAATGAGTCTTTAAACTTTAAAACCCCATTTGAGAACTCCAAAAGAAACCATCTGCTTAATAGCTCCCTTAAAATAAGAAAGAATAAACGTACATAACAAAATTTGTGTAATTATTCTTGAATTTCCAATACTGGGAGACAGATTGGCCTTTACAAATTTTCAAACATGTGATTTGATTTTCACCAAACTTTTACAACATAGATAAGGCATGTTTTGTCAACAAGAAAATTAAGATGAGGTCAATGCCTAAGGTGACACAACTGTAATCAGTTGAGTTTGTCAATTATAGGGTGAAGATTCACTACAATTTTTTGTTAGAAAAATTAAGGCGGGTGGGGGGGCGCTGGGGTTGTGGCTCAGTGGTAGAACACTCGCCTTGTATGGGCAGGACACTGGGTTAGATCCTCAGCACCACATAAAAATAAATAAACGAAATAGAGATATTGTGTCTAACTATAACTAAAAAATGAATATTAAAAAAAAAGAAAAATTAAGGGGGGGGGGAATCCTCTCAAATCAAGTGACTAAAGAGAAAGACATAAGGGAAGAAAAAGAATTTCCCTGAAATTTCTGCCAGAAAAACCATTTTATCAGAAATACACGGCACATGGACCCACCTGAAGTACAATCTGGGCAACACTGTCCCTTCACCTGCAGGGCTAGGGTGGCCACTGGACATGGCGGGCAAGAGGGCTCGTAGCAAGTGACCTGGGCGCCCCGGCACTCACACACCCTGCAGGGACCGTCTTCCCACTTGTGACCCTCCTGCATGGAACAGAAAGGATGACAATGGCATCAGGTTGCATGGATTCAGAATCTGTAAGGAACTTCCCATATCCCTAAGGACAGAGAGAAGGCACTCACCACTCTACCCATACCAGCTCTGGAACAGGACACAGCAGAGGTGTCCCACACTAAAACGGTAAAATTTCTCCATCTTTGTTTATTGTTGGTTTCTTTTGACAAAGAGCACCAGTTGAATGATTTTTAGGCAGACTCTGAGATAAACTAAGAAAGTACTCTAAGGGCTACCAGAATATATAAACACTTCCAAAACTTGTTTCTCAACCTATTTTACATACACAAACATACATACACACACACCTGTGACAGCAGGGGGATTACAATGCACCTAGTGATAAACAGGTACCTTAAATACAATCATTAAATAACAGTGGGGACCTTGATTTCAACGCTGTTGAAAAAGCAGCAGGCAGGTCACTGTATTCTTAAAATTGAGGGCTGTTTTTTGTGGGTGGTAGATGTGCCATGAGCTTTCCCACAATGAAATATCTCTCTTGGACAAGGAAGTTATGGCAATAAACATGAACGGTTTGACAGACAATCCAAAGCGATTCTAAGAACAATCCCCTGTTGCTCACTATCCCACTCAGCCTGAAGACTGAACAGAGGCAAAGGTCCTTACCAGAATGTACTGAGATAATGAGGAAAGGAAAATAGGACAGTACAGGAGAGTGGATTTCCAGACAAAGGTCAACAGATGTTCACTAAGCTAACTGATGTTTTGTATCTCAGTTAATGTGACAGTACTCAACAAAATGGAAACGTTAGAATGCTGAGGAATATCATTTTGAAAAGGCAGCAGTGATGTTCTTCCATTTTAAGGCAGCCTGGATTCCTTCCCCTTATTCCTAACATCCAAAATTAAAAGCTTGTTTGTGTGAATCCACATGCTTGCACTTTCCCTTTCAGAGATGCCACACAACACTGTCTTGCAAACAACTTAGAGGGAACCAGTGCTCAGCATTGTTGGGGGAACGAACACTGCACAACTCCAAGAAGTTCCTTCTTCAATGACAAAATGCTTAATGATACCACCTTTAACAATGTGTTGTAGGTAGGCCTCAGTGTCATTTCAGAGACAAGGAAAAATAAAGACTTTATATTGAAGTAGCTGAAAATCCACAATGACAGACTGGAAAATACAATAAAGCTAAGCATATTTTTTAAAAAAAAAACTAATGAGTTTTAAGTTGAATAGATAACTTGAGACAAGAAAACTGTTAAATACCATTCCAGAAGAAGCTTTGGATATGCAAAACTTATTTTAGATAATGAGCTGATCAATTCTACTGTTTTATAAAACATTCCTTTGTTAAAAATAAATCAAAACTAAAGCTGTATTAACTGTTTGAGTGGCTCAGGGTCCCCTCTAGAATATGATGGCTGCAATGTACCCACTGCATTGCTAATGATCCCACATGGATAATGCCATGTATAAAGTCTTCTTGGAGTTATGCAGTGATGGTTCTTCAATGCCTCAAAACACACTGACAGTGGAAAATCACGAGGAGAAAATCATCACAAGGAAGGGAAAGAGTATAAGTAGGTATTGGTAATTAGAGAAATGTTAATGTCAGTTACAAAAAGCAATAAGGTAAGGAAAGGAACAAAAAATGTAATGGTGAAAGTCTTAGTTATCATCAAGATCATTAATTTGGACCATGGTGCCACCAAATGAGGCTGTCAAAAATACTAAGCTACTATTTCCCCATAGTAGTTCATACAGATGATTATTTTAAAAATTTTATAATGATCCATATACAAGTTAAAAAAAATCTATACTTACTGGAATATATTTAATTTCACCTGCATTTGAGGATATCTAAGAACAAAGAGAAATGTATTCATTAATTCCTTACTACAAACATCATTATGCTGATCTATTTATGTTTTCATTAGGAGTTATCCATTTTCTCCCAAATAATGTGTGATTTCATTGACTTGTTATGAATAGAAATAAAATCCATCTATATTAAAAACAAGCAAAGAATAAGGTGATGATAACAGGCAGCAGAAAGAGTTTGGAGTACTCATTCTTGCCTTGTGGTCGAGCATTTGGCTCCAATGCCCCTTACTATAAAGGGCTTCCTGGTCAAGTAGTCTAAATTTCTAAAGGTGAATCCTTGGATTTTGTGTGTTACCAGAGCATTGTGGAGATTTGTACTTATTTACAAAAATTTGGCTTTCTTTAAATCCAGTGAGTTTAATTCACTTCCAAAAATGAGTGGGAAAATGGATAAAATGAGAAAATACAAAATCAACACTTGGAGGGAACCTTTAAATCTCTGAAATTCTTTTAAAATTAGGACATCTAAACTATGAAATACAACTATGAGAGGAGCAAGGACAACAGCATAATGACAATGCCATTGTTTTCAGTTTTTCTTTTCAATATGCCAGGTGCTGTCTTAAGCACTGGACACTCAATAACCACACCAGGTGAGTACTGATGTTATCCCTACCTTACAGTGAGGACCCAGTAACCTACCCAACATCGCAGTTGGTGTGTGGAAGAGCAGGGATTAGAATCTAGAGCCTGCCCTGTTTTCATACACCACATTGCCTCCCCAGAACACACAGAAACACTGGCAGGCTGGCAGGCTGCAATCCAGCTGCCAATCACTCACCAGTCAAAGCACTTCATCCTAATTCTTATTATCCTATTCTGATTGGTCAATGAAAGAGTTGAACTTTTGATCAATTGACATGTTTTTAAGAACATGATGAATTTGTCAACATTTTAAAACCCCATGTGGAAAATTTGAGCTATAAAGGCAAATATATATATATCGCAAATATATATTTATCTCACAAATATACATATACCTTACATATATATATATATATATATATATATATATATATATATATACACACACACCATATATACATATACACATATGTGTGTGTGTGTGTATATATATATATATATATATATATATTCGTAGTTGGGCACAGTACCTTTATTTTTATTTATTTATTTTTATGTGGTGCTGAAGATCAAACCCAGTGCCTCCCATGTGTAAGACAAGTGCTATGCTGCTGAGCCACAAACCCAGCCCCCCAAAATAGGTCAAATTTGAAGCACTTAATATTTTTTCCTTGGTGTTATATAATTAACAAATTACAGACATGATGTGAAATAAAACTTTAGCAAGTGAAGTTTCATCCCACATCCAATCCCATCAAAATCCTGTCATTTCTATCTGCAAAATAAATTTAGGGCCTGATCCATTTTGACCACTTTCACCACTCCCCTGAGTCTAAGCCAATGTTACTCCTAATCTGGACTACTGCAAACATCTCCGAACCGGACCACCTACTTTCAGCCTTGTTGTCTATATGGCAGCCAAACTGATCCTTTCTAAGTCAGATCATGGCTCTGCTGGACTTCAAACAACCCCTCCCCCTGAACCCCAGCCAGCAGCTCTCATCTGCTTCAGGGTAAAAGACCCTGGCTTCCAGGCCACCTTCTAAGCCTCATCTCCAACTCCTTTACCCTCCTTTGCTCTCTTCTTGGTATATTCCATCTTGCTACTTCTTACATATGTCAAGTATGCTTTTGCCTCAAGGCCTTTGAACTTGCTGGTCCCTATCCCTGGTGTGTCCCCCACACATATAGGTGGCTCACTCCCTTACTTCCTTCAGGTTTTGCTCAAATTTCTCTGTGTGAGAGGACTTGCCCACTCATCTTATGTAAAAGAAAACTCTCCCCCAACCAAGCCCAGTTACTTCGGCTGCTTTATAGTTTTAGGTAGTACTCATCAGCACCTGTAATGGTAGGTGGGGTCTGTGTCCCCACCCTAGATAGTATGTTCCACCATGAAAACAGGGACTCTGCCTGTTGCATTCACTTCTGTATCCCAGTGCCTGGCACCTACTAGGTGCACACAGAAAAATATCTCCTGAACAAAGGAAGGGTTAAAGGAAACTAGAAGGTAATGGAGGTCCCCTTCTAAAGTTAATTTCAAATGATTAATTTTTAATGATATTGAGTTATTAGCCTGATACTCACAAATTCTGCCTTTTCTTCATACACACAATGGCCATTCCTAGAAATGCATTCAGGACAGCATTTTCCATCTAAGTGAATTAATTCTTCTCCCTGTAGAAATAGGATTTGTAGTGGCACACATCAAATTAGCATGTTCAGGCAGCAGTGCTAAATTGTGAGAAGCTGGATGCCCTGACTGCAGTGAGAAACCTTGATATACCCTTTATTTGGTCTCCTTGTGCTGTCTTCCTGTGGAAGGTCTAGTACTGTGGCACCAAGTGCTGCTTCTCTGATGCCTATGCTGTGATCCCCGCCCTCCCCACCCCCAACTGCCAATGTATGAGCATGAATACAAAGAATGGCCAAGGTTCCTGTTGCAGTCTTGGAAAGGTGAGTTTCAGGAAAGGATCATGTTGCCTTAAAGACACAAGATTAGAACTTAGGACTCTGGTTTCATCAACAGTGGGCAAATCATAGCAACATGTTTTCCTTTGAATACAAAACTCAGATACAGATCTCTTTACACAGAGATGTAGTCTCAGGCATAAACTGATTTGTATTCAGCATTGTGAAACTTGTACTGTTAGCCAACTCACATCTAACTTTTAAAAATTATGAAGAAATGAAATGCCACACTTAAAGGGTAGATGTTTGACTAACAAAATCTTGTCACTTTAATGCCCCAATATCAATAATTTCAAATTGTGATTTTAATGACAAAATAATAAATGCTTGCTGTTTAAAAATTAAGTAATTCAGAATTCTATGGCTTTAGAAAGTATAATTTTATTGTAGTCCTATCTTTCAGGGAATCAGCTATTAATAATACAAAGTGTAATTTGCCATATGCATACCCTAATATCAAATACTTATAGGGTAGAGAGTATGCTTTAAAGAATGGTCTACTTTTTAAAGATACATCTATTTTTGAAAGAATGATATTTCTTTAGATATTTAATATTTAATTTGGGGTCTATATTATATTTAAAAGTACAGAAGCCATATTAAATAAAAACTACATAAACAAAATAATCATGATGACATTTTATATTTGTGAACACTGAACTAAAGATAAATATAAAGAAATAACATTGGTTGTCTTTGGGTTGTTGCATGGATTTTTAAGTCTCTTTTCTATTTTTCTTGAGTCTGTCTTCAAAATTTCCAGCATGAATATATATTATTTCAATGAAAGAAAATATGAACTTCCAAAAAAACATAAAAAGACGACAATGATTATTTCTTTTTATAGTGCCTAAAAAGTTATTTCAAAAAGAAGGAAGTTATGTAGATGACTGTCCATCAAAATTTCATGCCTATCAGAGGCCAGCAGAGAGCAGTGGGTGCTAAAGGGATCAGACATATTTACATATAAATTGTTTTGCAGAAACTCGAAGAATCAGCTGGTAGTGAAGGCATCACTCAGAAACAGATTGAAATTTGCTTTCAAAGTATATAGAGGGGTTTATATGCATGTAATCTAAGTTGCTTAAAACAATACTTTGAAACAAGGCAGCATTTGTGTACTCCTATTAAAAACAAAACACAGGAGGAGTTCTGGAGTGCCCGCCATAACACATAGACAAGAAGGTGGCTACACAGAGCTTTCAACTCTAAGGTAAATACCAAAGGGCCCTGCTCCTGGAGAGCAAGGATTTGGTTTTGGTGAGGTAGTCATTCTAAATAGGTTTGCTATTTATAGAAGAAGCCCAGTGGCCCCAAACCACATCAGTTCACTGCAGGGGGGAGGCAAGAGCTGGCTCCAATTAGCACTTGACTTTTGCTGTGAACAAAATTGTTTTGTGAAACAAAACTTATTCTTTCCTTTTTCAAGATGATTCTTCTACATAGGTCAGATTGAATCTGCTACTCTTTCCCCACCTTCATCCATCAGACCAAAGTCAAATCTGATTCCATTCATTTACTTTTCCATTGGAAAAGTAAACATTCTTTCGAGGGAATTTTCCTGACATGTAGGCATGCCTACACTCTTCCTTGCATTTCTCTACAAGCTTCATTTCCCCCACTATATCATGCCTCAGATGTGAATGTAGGTCCTTAAAAAAAAAAAAAAAAGGTAATTTGACTTTATCTGAATTTATGTTCAAACACTTTATAAAATACAGAAAAATGAAATCCATCATGTGGTATTTTTCTACCACTGATTTATTTATGTTTCAATGTTTAGGGATTTGATTGGATAACAAAGACAAAGATCATACCATTTTTTCCCTATTTTAACAAATAAAAATCATGTGCTGGTTTCAATGCTATTCAGAAATATTACTGTTGATAGCAAATGTGATAATGATAATAATGGCAAAGTTGCACAATTTGGCCTCTCCTAGAAGCTTCTGCATCTTTTCCTAGATGTGCTGACACTAACATTTAACCCACCTTTGGTGTCCAAGATTAGAAATCAAATGACCTTGATATTTCAGAGACGGAAGCAGAAAGTGGAGTAGAATTCAATAAAAAATAACTGTAATGCATTTTCACTACTCCCTTGATAGACAGTAATTTCCCCGGGGAGCTCCTAAAGCATTCAATTCATATTTTCATAATCCTTGGTGCTGCAGTATTTATGTTTATACATCTGACTTCCCCCAAAGCCTGGGAACTCTTGAGGTTAGAATGTGTCTTATTCATCTTTTTATTACCATTGATACATACTAACCAGAAGGTAGGAGTAAGACTCTGTCTCTGTTCAGAGCTCACTGAAAGAAGTAGGTGGCTAAAGGACACTCCCTACTAGGGTCATCTCTTCCTATTTTCCATAAAACTTGGTATCTTAGACAATTTAACTCAGAAAATAATCCAACATCCCCCAGGAGGGCTGCTAAGGGAAGGAAACCTTGCCTCAGCCTGAGAGAGAAAGAAAAGGGCCCTTATTAGGTTTCTTCTCATCTTCATCCAACCATTCTGACTCCCTAACATAAAGAAAAAGAAATGAAAAGGTGTGGGGGGCAGAAAATAGATCTGCAAACTAGCAAGACCCTCTTTACCTAAATGTTTCCACTCTGCCAAGTCCAAGAAGTAGGAGGCAGAGTAAAAAATTACCCTGTCAATGACAGCCTTGTTTGAAAGGTTGTTCCTCCTAAGGTTCAGTGCTGTGAAGAGCTGAGAAATGGGGGAGAGGAACTAGAAAGAAAAATGTCTTCACTGACACCCCCTGCTTCAGATCTTTCCAATTTCCCCTCATCTACACAAGTTCACAGCCCTGAGGGAAACTGGCGGGGCGGATGGGAGCGGTCAGGGAGAAGAAGCCGACTTTCAAAGCAATTTGTATTGCCATGGGTCAAAATTGAGTTCAAAGGGAAAAAAAAGTAATTTCCTTAAAATATATATCTACAGTCCAAACAGGGGCAGCTTTGTTAGAAGCTTCTAGAAATTCTGCAGACAGCAGAAGTCAACGGAGGTCAGCAGAGTTAATTGTTTATGAGGTCTCCTTTGCTCTCTCTTGAAAACAAAACATAAGCTGTTTTCTTTACTTTCCTCATCCACATGAGCAGTCCCCAGGTGCCAGAACTCCTTTCTGCTAAATGCAGCCAGTGGGGTCTGCAGCAGAAGCCCAGCCCCGGGCACACCTGTAGACCCTTGTTTTGCAGGCGTGATGAGCCGGGCAGGCCACCAGCAATGAGGTCCAGCTCTGCTGACCAATAGGCTGATGTCCCATGTCATGTCCTTGCCTTTCATGTCTCTGGCTCAGGGCTTCCAATCTGACCAGATGCACAGAGAGCGGAAAGCTAGTCTCCACAAATAGTGACATTCACTCTACACCACAGCATCTTTGTGTTAAAAGGCCCCTTGAAACATGAGAATCAACCTGACGGTCCCCTCTTCTGCCAAAAAGTAAGGAACTGGCGCAGGTCCACCCATCCCGCCGGAAGGAGCTGCTACAGCCCAGAGAGGAATCCCTCTGCTTCTTACCTGGGCACACTCCACCTTGGCACACTCTCCAGTCTGGCAGGTTACCTGCCCACGGTCACAGACACAGAACTCACAGGCTGAACCTTTCCACATTTCATCCTGGTACCGCACAATCCCATTAGATGTGCAGCTTCCGAAGGGAGACACACATTCCTCACAGCATTGCCCATGATGCCGAGCCCTGCTCTGACCCTGAGGAAACAGAGAATGGCAAGGGAAGAGCAGTCCTCGAAGGCAGTGGAAAACCCCAGCCGAAGGGCAGAAGGACATCAGACACAGACAGATGTGTACAACACAACCCACTACTTGACCCAGGGGATGCAAGCTCCCTTCCACCTCAATCTTCCTTCCTAGGAAAAAGACCTTTCATATCTTTACATAACATTATAAAACTTGATTCCCTCAAAGGACACACTACACTAAGAAATGCATTTCTTAAATGACCCAGAATCAAACTTAAAAAATTCAAGCTTCACACTCTCAAATACCTTCTCACATCTCAGGGGTGGGCAGGCCTGTGTGTGACATCTGACCTCACCCTGGTCACAGGTACACGTTGTACAGGCATCTTCAGTCCACTGCTCACCATGCTGAGGAAGAAAGAAGAAAAGAAAGTGGAACACCAAATGTCACATACACCAAATTATCCAAAGGGAACTTTAGATGAATTTTCATTTGACTATACTGATTTCCAGATATGTTGAGGGCCCACTCCAGGTCAGGCATGTAAAGACCTCAGCAACACAGAGGAGTAGGAAGGCCCAGTTGGTTGTCTCCCCTGTGGACATTCTTTAGGTCTTCTTTTCCAGGAGATCCACCTCTCACTGCCATATGCCCATTTTCTCAGCTTCCCTTGCAGCTAAGGCACAGACATTTCTACCCAAGAAGACCTTATAATTAAGTTTGCTAAGTGGTAGAGGTCAAGGGAGAGGTTACCCTCCTACCCCTTTCTCCACCAATTTGTGCCATGATCATGTGAGGATGAGCTGCCTGCAAAGGAAGCCACCTTGGGGACTGGAGGGGACAAGATGAAGGTAAATGGCAATGTGAAGATATCGCTGAGACCTGAATCATTCAACCCTGCAGTTGGCCTACTCTGAACTTCTTTTTTTTTAAATATTGTTTTTAGTTGTAGATGGACACAATATCTTTATTTATTTATTTTTATGTGGTGCTGAGGATCAAACCCAGTGCCTCGCACTTGTGAGGCAAGCGCTCTACCATTGATCTACAGCCCCAACCCCCTCTGGACTTCTTGTTAAATGAGATAACAGAGGTTAAAATTTTAGCCACAGTTAGAGGGGCATTTCTGTTACTTGCAGCCAAAAATGTCATAACAAATACAAATACTGTGACAGATACCTGTCTACAGTAGATAAGAATATCACAAAAGCTGCATATATGCATGCCTACTGTGTCTGACAGTGCATATTCAGCACATACAGAAGTTATCCCAGTTAGCTTCTTGCATTCATATTTCAAGAGACACTTCTAGAATTTGTGAAACTTTTATTCCCAAATACTTAGTTCCAGATTCTCTATTGACGGCCATAATTCCTGTTTCTGTTTAGAACAATGTAACATTCTTTTGACTCAGGCACTTCTAAGACAGAACATTCACACCATCTTTCAATCTGTTGAACTCATCTTTATGTAGTACCCACTGTAGGTTAGACACAGGTGTCTAGATTATTCCAAAAGTATCTTCATAATTGCGGTTTCCACTACTCTCAGCCTCTTGCCTGCCTCTGCTGCTCCCATGTTTCCTCCCAGGGTAGGTGGTGGGGAGGTAGTCTCTGAATATCAGTGGATAAAATCCAGCCAGTGTCTGCAGACAGACATTCCCAGAGCCTGAAATCTTGGTGTAACCTGATGGTGACCAACGATAGTCCTTTTTACCCCTTCAAGATGTATGAACAGTAAGTTCACCAAGGTTCACAAACCAGGTACTGCTTGCCAGCACATTCCTTTACATTTCTAATCCCCTTCAACTTAATTTTTTTCATAAAGGCTTTCCATGAAGAGAAGAAGAAAGTCGTTTATGTACTGAGTTACTAATCCTGGCAAAGAGTCAGATGTGAGGGCGGGGAGGCGTGGTGGTTGGCGGGTGCAGGGTAGACGTGTGAGAATGCGTGTCAAAACACCTACATACATGGGCATCAAAGCTTACCTTGTGGACTTGGCCAGCTACAGAGCAGGACTGTGCAGAGCATTGGGGACAGCAATTTCCAGGGTCTCGGACTATAATTTCATCCTTAACACCAAAAGAAAGAATAATCCATCAAAAGGAGATACTAATAAAATCCACATTGATAGGAAGATTTCGCTCACAGCCAATTCTACCATGTGCCTCAGCATCCATTATAGCAATTTCCTCTCATTTAGCACTTATTAGTCACCTGGGGCTCTGATAGGAATTAGCACTTCCAAGGTCAGTGTGAATCTTTAAAAAGTTTATATATGCCTCAAGTCCTGTTCCCTTCTAAGAACAAATAAGAACAAAAATAACAATGGCACTTGGTTTTCTTCTAGGCACTGTTTTAAGTGCTTTACATGACCCTAGGAAGTAGATGTTCTTATTCCTTCTTCACAAATGAGAATAGTAAGGAGCAGAAAGGTTGTGTGACTTGCCCAAAGTTATACAGCTGACCTAGTAATGGCATATGGTTGGAACAGAATTTAGAGCACAACCTTGCCAACACTTAAGGGAACTCATAGTCTTCCTAAGTGACCTCTAAACTCAAAAGTGGAGGTAACCATTCCTTGATCAACTACTTCACCATTCTTTGGCATCTGTGTATAAATCCACATATTAATATATATGTGCATTAGGAAGGTCCTTAACATGAGCAAGAATTGGTCATACTTCCAGAAATCTGAAAATAGACGAGTGCAGAGCAATGTGGGGAAGAGAGTTTCAACCCCCAAACAACCCACCCCACAGTACACTATCCCTATATTCTCACCTGGATTACCCTGCCCCCAGAATATCAGACCATTTGTCTCTTCTGCCCTAAAAGAATTTTCATAGTAAGCATTTTCTCATTAGTGCCAAA
Organism: Urocitellus parryii; assembly: GCF_045843805.1. Lineage (NCBI taxonomy): Eukaryota > Metazoa > Chordata > Mammalia > Rodentia > Sciuridae > Urocitellus > Urocitellus parryii. The sequence goes on from NC_135540.1 coordinate 83,433,399, forward strand.
GAGTCAGTTACTTGCTCTGAATTATCACTACAGCCTTCTTCTCTTGCAGGAAGGTAGACTTGCTAAAAGTAGGAGAAGAGGAGTGAGGACAAACCAGAAGTAGTGGGTCTTGGACAGAAGATACATCCAGAACAGCTGACTTCACTTTCTCTTATGAGAAGCAGAAGCTGAGACTCAGTGCTATCAGTTACTTGTGTACACATTTTGCCAGAACAGGAAAGCCAGTACACTTGGGATAGAGGTCACAAAACCTTAATTTTTCATGGAAAATTCCAGTCATACCTCAGTAGTCCTTTAACCCGGTTTATATAACCAGATGGACTCATGCATTACTACCTAATAGGGATTCATTTCAAATGCCTCAATCACTAGATTTAAACCAACAACTATTTTTTGTTGTTTTAAGGTAGTTTATTTTTGTATTATTCTATACAAAAAGCAATTTGACCACTGATGTCTAATAGAGGATGTGAAAGCTGAACAGGCACTGAAATAATTGAGCACTTCTTGACTTCAGATAACATTTTTTTTTCAACTTGATGGGATTTTGGTAAGGAAGTAAAATAAAAGTATTTTGATGTCATACTTTATTTAGTAATTTTATTGCAGTAAAAAATGAACAAAGCCTTCTACAATGTTAGACAAACAGGAAACAAATGTCATGATTATAAATTTTGAATAGGCTTAAAGTTAGTATTGATTCATCCTTATCAACTTGGAATAGACACAATTACAGTCAAGGTTTTCTAACAGTACACTTTTGTAGCTATCATATACTTTAATACTTTTTCTAGCCTACCTACCTGTGCCCTTCCAAATGTACAGTCTAATGCAGCAAACTATGGACTGTGGGTCAAATCTAGCTCATCGCCTGTTTTTGCAAATGATGTTTTCTTTAAAGTTTTAACATCCATCCATTTATATAGGTTCTATGGTTTTGTGTTACAATTGTGGAACTAAGTAGTTATTCCAACTTGATGGTACTCAAAACTGAAAATATTCAGTATCTGATTCTTTACAGAAAATGTTTGCTCCAAATCTAATATCATACTAATATGAGTTCTCACAAGGGCTCAATACAAAAAAATATAACTAATGCCATTAAAATTTGGGATGGGACTACCAGTGAGGATATATTCAATTATAATTTTTAATATTCCTTAAAAATAATTATGATAGAGAAATTTATAGTGTGCTTAGAATGATAGTTCTTGACCAAATATCTTCCCACTATAGTGACTTAGAAAATATAGAAAGAAATGAAAACTCCATCACTAAGAACTCATAGTCATCCTCCTGCCATTGCCAAGAAAAACCTATAGATGTTGTATGGCATGTTTTTGTTTTTGTTTGTTTGTTTCTTTGTTTGTTTTGGTTTTTTTGACTGAGATTCAAAGTACAAATAAGAAACATCAGCCGGGCATGGCAGCACATGCCTGGAATTCCAGAGGCTCAGGAGGCTGAGGCAGGAGGATCTTGTGTTCAAAGCCAGCCTCAGCAAAAGCAAGGCAGGGTAAGCAACTCAGTAAGCAACTCAGTGAGATCCTGTCTCTATATAAAATACAAATAGGGCTGGGGATGTGGCTCAGTGGTCGAGTGCCTCTGAGTTCAATCCCTGAAATAAATAAATAAATAAACAAACAAACAAACAAACATCATCTCTTCTCAACTTTTTGCCTTTCTAGGCCTTCATTCCTCCACTGTGTGCTATTTGAGGCAGTCAGTGCCAACTCTGGCTTTTCACTTCCCTCAATATCTTTTCACATCTAGTCCAAGCCCATAATGTCAAGAACAATAAAATGAGTGGGAAACATGTGTGTTGGGGAAGTAGGGGGCGGAGGGTACCCCAAATGTAAAGAAGTACAATCACAGAAAAATAAAGGGATGCGGGGAGGCTAATGCAGGAGGATTGAGAGGGGAAACCTGTCAGACCCTGGGACTGAGACATAGTTTCTGGCCATGGATCCAAGAAAGGGAATGAACTAAGGACAGTCTACTTTGCCTTGTACTTTTAAGCAATGGACAGATTCCTCTTGGTCAAAACTGTGTAGACAGGACCTTTTCATTTCTTTCTATGTTTTCTAAGTCAGTAGGAGGAAGGGATGAATGAGCAGTAGTGAAGGGGAAATATCTTCCCTCTACTCATTTTGGATTCATGATTAAGGCTCCTATAACAAAAAAACTATTAACAAGGGAAAAGCATCCCACTTTATTTAACATAAGTTTTACCTGATATAGGACCCTTCATAAGGAAATAACCTTCATAAGAAAATAACCTCTTTTTTTCAACAGTAGGTTTGATGAAGAATAACAGTCATGGAGAAATATAACAGGGCAAAGAGTATGACTAAATAGCAATAACCAAGAAAATGCAGCAAGGCCTGTTGAGATTCTTCTGTCTATAGCGACAAAGATGATCCTTTTCTCCAGGAGCAGGGAGGGTACCTCTCACCTGAGGGCCTTACAACCTGCTTTAGGGGAAGGTCAGAAAATCCTTTCCAGGTTTTATGACCTGCTTCAGGGGAGAAGGATGGGGGAAAAGGTGAAAGTAACCTTTAAGTTTCTGCCATTTTCTCAAATGCCTTCATCTTAAAATATTCAGGATGCCAAGCTGCCATATTTGTGGATACCATGACCTAAACCCCATCAAGAGAAAGGAGTAACTCTGAAGATGCAGTTAAAGAACAGACTTCTGAACACTACTACAGGATCTAAAAGGAAACCCTTCAGAGCCATTTTGTAAGTGGAGTAAGATGTAGAAATATGCAGTCTGTTAGCAAACAGAAGCAGGAAGCAATAAAAGAAAGACCACACTGAGGAAGAATTAAAAGAAAAATGTGTAAAGCAAATGTGTCAAGTTAAAAATCAATACTGGAGATAATAAATATAAACTTGAGAAATTCTCCCCATATGCTAAGGAAAGACACAAAGTGAAAAATGATGAGAGAACATGATTGATAAAGAGGAGGAGGTGGTGAAAAAACTAAGTGTCATAGATGTTTCTGGAAAAAAATGTGAATAATTAGAACAGATGCCATTCATCCATACCAAACTGAAAAAAACACATTTCAAAAACTGGAACACAGTCTGACGGGTTCTGTAGGCAAAGTATGTGAAAAGACATTCCTAGGGATCTTGCTTGACCCTGCGATAGCTATCTTGGTCCTCTGCCATTTTGTCTACCAGGTGACCCTGGCACACATCCCAATCCCCATAGTCCTTAAGATATTTGTCAATATAAATTGGAGGCAAAACTCTTTTCATGGTTATCTGTCAACTGCCACAGAACAGCCATGGTGTGCCAGCCACTGATGGCTGGGGTATTTCTTAACTGACACTGGACTGTGAAGAGGTTTGGAGAAAGGCCAGGTGCATTCTGGTTGACTGTGGCCCACACTTGTCTAGCTTAGCATATGAACACCTTTCCACTTCCTGTTCTGGGTGTGGGGATTCCCCTGTCTTGTAACTGCCCTAGATACACTTTTATCTGTAAATCAGCAATACATTTTACCTTGTGAAACCCTGGATTTGTCCACATCCTTCTACCCCACCCCCACCCCAGTGACATGGCACCTTCTATCTTTGGCTGCTAGTTCTCACATATGGGATTGGGTTTTTCTGAAATAGTACTTCATCTAGAACTATCTTGAAATATGTTTTAATTATAAAGAAACATCCTATAAGGATACAACAGAGTAAAACTAGCTTCTTATAATGGAATAGAAAGGAGACAGATCTCAGACTTCTCTCTGAAGCTAAATTCTGAAATTTAATGGAAAGGAGTCTATAAAGTCTATACAGGACAGCTGTAGACTATAGCCCCTACAGCTGTCCTTCATGCATACAGGCAATGAGAAATAACTGTTAAATACTTAGAGAATCAAAAGATTCACCAATCATCTCTTTCTTGAAAACATATCCAAAGATGAAGTTCGAACTACTCAGATAATCAATATTAGGAATAGGGAAAATGTGGTATTAATAAGACTAGTGGGAATATCATTAGAAACAGCTCTCAGTAGTTTGAACAGATCATTTTAGTGAGACTACAAAAATGTGAAGGACTTATGGCTCAGTTCACAAGGCATCTGGACAAAAGTTGAAAGCCTGCAATATCAGTATGAATTTAATCCCTCATTAAGGGAATAACCCTTATGTGAACATAAGGAATTTCTTCTTTTGTTAGGGATTATCACCAACTTTTAGAATGTAATTATAACCGTGCAAATAAACATCCGCATTTTCCTTAAAAAAGACTAAAATGAATTACCACAAAAAAAAATCTGTCCTAGTCTTTTTGAATGGAGGAAATATGGGTGATAATTTTCTTTCTGGTTTCCCAACTTTCCTTAATGAATATGCATTCCTTTTATAATTATAAAACCTCAAAACCATTGTAGTAAAAATCATGGCAATCCCTGAAGACAAGTTGGGTATTTTTCCAGAGCATAAGTCCTGAGAAATAACATTTCTACTGGAAAACTAGTGTTTTCCTTATATTTAATGAACTCATGCATACAAAATATTTGTAAAAAATGCTCATTGATGTTAGCAAATATTGTGATAATTATTATATGTAAGTGCTGGTAACTCCTCATTTAGGAAGGCAAGATAGCATAATGGTTAGAAATAGGAGTCAACATGGTTTTCTGAGGTTGTAATGTACAAGTACAAAGGAGAGAAGTGCTGTCACTTCCTAACTGCGGGACCTTGAGCAAGTCACTTACTCCCTCCCAAATCTCAGTTTTATCAAATATAAAATGAGGATGATAATAAAAGCTCCTGCCTTATAGAGCGATAATGAAAATTACACAGGTCTTAAATATCAATGACTGGTACATATAAATTACCCAAAGTGTGCTGGTGGTGCTAATGGTGGTTGTGATAGTAGTGGTGGGGTGATGTGCTACATCAGTAACACCAATTCTATAGTATCCCTTTATATTATTGGAACATTCAACATTTAATAGCAACATTAAATCAAGAAAAGTGGTTCTAAGTGATCTGACAGTTGAATTTTTTTTAATGTCATGGTAAAAACACAGACTTCATGCAAGAGTGATTGAAATCAATCTATTTCCAATTCTTCAGAGGGCCTGTATATCATTTAGCTCTAAAGTATGATACCAAATTTTGTCATCTCACATTATCATATTGATGCGAACTGTAAGTGAATACTATGCATGAAGCAAGAGCTTATGTTTAATGTTTCTTAAAATTAGAAATAGTAATATATCTGCCCCCACCAAATAGGCAGTATGTGGTTGAGTTTTTGAAGAATTAAGGCAGAAAGTCCTCCATGGAGTGTTTCCTCCATTACTACTCCCACCTCACTTACTGAAATGGTGGTAAATTGCTTCATGACCCTTCCTACACAAGAGCACTACACCCCAAATGTGCTATCAAAGAGCCATGATGTGACAATGTCCTCCAGATGTAAGAGCAGAAGAGGGAGATACTATGCAACTTAATCAGTGGCTCATTTGTAATCTTAAAGCTGGGACAAGACCTGGTGATGAATTGGGAGATGAGAGTGATCAGGGAGCTGGTATAGTGTGGGCAATACAATCTAGTCCTTCAATTAGATACGTTTTTCCCTCCATTTGACATTTAGCATTTCATGTCTAATTGCCTTTTGTCTGCCTTTAAAAATATTGCCCAATTGTCACAAGATGCCATGTTATTGATTTTGTTTTATTTGACACAAAGTACTGCTCTGTATCAACTGAATGTTGGCTTCCAGCTTTTCCTTAGATCAAAAATGAGCAATTTTCGACTGGAGGCAAAACTCTTTTCATGGTTATCTGTCAACTGTCACAGAACATCCATAGAAGCCTCTGGAAGAGCAAAAAAAAAAAAAAAAATCCTATAAAATACCATGTATACCACATTTGTTTTCAATTGATTTTCTCTTCCAAATTTGTGTGAAGTGCCTAACGTTTTGAAAATCAGACCAGCTTTAAATGAAGAACAGTATCCCACTCTCTTAAATACCTCTAGAGAAAATCCTTAGATAATCTGAATCATTATCCTGTAAGAATTAAATCATGTACATCTGGATAATCATGCTCAAAGACATGTATGTGTCTTTAAAAAGCAGACTACACCTATACACTGAAAAACAATAACAAACCCGATTGTATTACGAAATTTTCCAGATGTTTAGCTTGACATTGTTGGAACATCTGTAATTCAAGCTGGAGGCTTCCTTGTGTGTACCCTCAAGGCTCAATTTCATTATGTAACAATTAGCCTAAATGGCTGGTAATTAGACCTATCTGTAGCTTCTAAGGGGAAAAGAAATGTCTTGGAGGGAGTCTCCAAAAGTATAAGGAAAACAAAGCAATTCTTGCTTCATGTCTCTAGTGCTCTGGAGGCTGCCTAACATAATCTCAGAAGAGACTCCAAGATTTTGAACAGGAAGTTAACAGCCTGGACAAATCTACCCAGAGGTATCTCCCTTACCTGGTTACAAAACAGAGGCAGGCACTGAGCCGCGAAGCACTGCACGACTCCATTTCTGCACACACACTTGGCACACTGGCTCAGCCTCCAGTCCTCCCCATCCTCAAACACACGGCCTTCATAGGAACAGGGTTCTGGAAGGTCGAAGGAGTCAGCATTAGTGGAAGAATGGTGTGTGCTGATCTCAGTGCTAAAGGCACAGGTGAGCCCTATGGTCTGGTTCAGAGTGCACAGCAGGAGGCTCTTAGGACTTAAAGCTCCACAGTCACTGCTACCTTGAAATCTCTTAGTCTGTGTTTTGTAAGTGAAGGAGGGGACATGACGCCTCAGCCCATGCATGGTCCCACCTCCTACTGGCTTCCTGGGTTGGGCTCTCAGCTGCCTGGTCCCCAACCCCAGCCCAATGAAGACTTCCCCCCTCCAGTGGGGACCATGGTGTGGGTTCCAGGAAGCTGCATGTGCCCTATGCACCAAGTCATAGGATGGGGCCCAGGGTGCCTAGGAGAGTCTTCACTCACCAATCAAGTATCCCCAGGCCCCAAGGAGTATAACATTAAATAGCAAATAAAAAACATGCCAGATGGAAGGAGAGAGAGAGACCTGGAGACCACAGAGGCAAAGAAAAAGCATTTCCCCCTGCTTTTTAAATAAAGGAGTCTGGAATTTTATAAATTAGGTAGTGGGGGCTGGGTGATCCTCCAATTTCTCAAGGAAAAAAATGCTTCCAATATCTTTCTCATGGAGGGCCCATGAGAAAGCCCCTTAAGACCTAAGAGAGAATCCCACAAACTCAGACAGCACCTTCCATACCACTGGACTCCGTTGTTCATGCATTTTCACTTGCTGGGTCACTTGGCTCCAAAACCACTGCCAATCCTTTTCTGGCGGGTGATGACTGAAATGCTCAGGCAAGTATTCTACTCATCATTTCCTGAGCACACTTTGTAATACTTGGAACAGTTCTCCAGAGAAATGGGTTGCCAGGTATAGAACAAATGGTATGGGAAAGAAATCAGGGATCTTTTTAAAGTGAAAGGGCAAGAACAGAGTATAGGCTGCAGATGCTACTGAATAAAAGAGGTATTCCAGCTATTATAAGTCACAAGAAGGCATCATGCAGCAATGACAGTAATTTATGTTTATCATAAAGACTATTCTATTTAGTCGTATAAACGGAAGAGACATGTTATTTTAGTACAATAAAAGGGGTACATGGACCAAGCACAGATTCTAACCAGAGGGCCTGGAGCCTGATCTTGGCTTGCTGAGCAAAAGTTGGATGCCTCAGTTTGTAACAGGATTAATCCCTTCAGTGAGGATGCAGTAAAGGCTAACAAAAAAACTTCTTTTTGTTGAGAATGTCTGAGAGAAAGATATTGTGTCATCTCAAAGGCCAGTTGACAGAATTAGTGCTAGCAATATGATATGGAGAAGAGATTTGCTTGTTCTCTCCACCAAGGGGCAGGAGGAACTATGTTGGCCTTGTGGAATCATATCAAAAGATAGTCCCCCTCCTCCCTTTTCCTCTTGGGAGCTGTAAAAGCTGAGTGAGGCATCTGGCCAAGGCAAAAATCAATCAATCAATCAGAGACTAGCAGAATCCTAAACTGGGAATGGAATTTAAGGATTTTTTTCCCATCACACTCTCTGATACCTCTCTCCCTACCAAGTGCAAGGTTTCAACTGGGTTCCAATAAGGCATGAGTTAGAGATTTTTGAGCCACACAGGACAAGGAGACAAGAGTCTGGGTGCCACCATATAACCTCAAAGGCAAAGGTTCCTTTCCACAAGCCCATACTCACTCCCAGGGCCCACGCAGATTGGGCAGCAGCTCCCTTCAGGGATGAATTCCAGCTCCTGGGGTCCACATGACAAGCGTGGGCATGGCTGGGGGGTGCACCTTACTTCTCCATGAGTGCAAGAGCACACACTACATGGGGAAGAGGCCCACTCTGTTCCATGCTGTAAATCAAGGGAGAAAAGAAGAATCAGAAGGTTAGTTCCAGAATATAAGCCTCATTAGCCAAACAGAAACAAACCTTCCCTTATACAAACTGAGGATGAAGCTCAGGAAAGGTGGAAGAAGGCTTGAAAAGTTGAGACCAAGGTTTGCAATTTTCCAAGTTGGAGACCAGTTTAAATATAGACTTTTGTTCTATTATCACTAAGATTTTATATTTGAAAGTTTCAGAAAAACATAAGAAGAAAATAAAAACGATCTGAATACCATCATTAAAAAATTCTATAAAACCCCAAGTAAAATATACACACATTTACTATGTTTTTTTTTTTTTTTTTGGTATGTGTGTGTGTGTGTGTGTGTGTGTGTATGTGATGGTTCTGTCACTTTTTTTTTTTTTAAGATGGGATCTCACTATGTTTTCCACACTGGTCTCAAATTCTTGGCTTCAATCAATTCTCCTGCCTCAGCCTCCCAAGTATCTGGAACTACATGCATACTCCACCACTCCCTGCCTATCTTGTTTATGGTTTTTTGATGGTATTGGAGACTGAACCCACGACCTCACAAATGCTAAGCACATGCTTTACCAGTGAGCTATATCCACAGTCATTTTCAATAGCTCTTGCTCTTTTTCCTTTCTTTAATTTTACTTTTCATCCATATTTATCCCCCCCTCCTGTTCCAATGACCTTATAATCTTGGGGAAGGTGTGATAGTCAAGAAGAGGTTCCTGCTCCATCCAGGTCTCCCAAAAACTGTACAGAAGAGACACTCCCAGTGAATGTGTCTATCCACACATGCAGAATGCTCCTAAGCCACTTAATGCTGGAAATACCATGCTCTCAAAGCATTTTGTCTGGGATCTAAGAGATCCAGGCTTTGAGCTATCCTGTGATATTACTAAGTGCCTAAAGTATCTATAGGAGTCACTGTCAATGTGATGCAGAATAAACCAGCATGTAAAAAGTTACAAACATTTGTATTATCTTGTCTTTCCCCTCCTTTCCTCTTATATGACATTTTGTATAACCCTGAGGATCGCCTTCCATTTCCATGCAATTTCCCTTCTCACTCCCTTTCCCTCCCACCTCTCATCCCTGTTTAATGTAAATCTTCTTCTCAAGCTCTTCGTCCCTACCCTGTCCTTGTTTACTCCCCTTATATCAAAGGAGTCATTTGGTATTTGTTTTTTAAAGATTGACTAGCTTCACTTAGCATAATCTGCTCTAATGCCATCCATTTTCCTCCAAATTCTATGATTTTGTCATTTTTTAATGCAGAATAATACTCCATAGTATATAAATGCCACATTTTTTTTATCCATTCATCTATTGAAGGGCATCTAGGCTGGTTCCACAGTCTTGCTATCGTGAATTGAGCTGCTATGAACATCGATGTAGCAGTGTCCCTGTAGCATGCTCTTGTTAGGGCTTTAGGGAATAGACCGAGAAGGGGAATAGCTGGGTCAAATGGTGGATTTACAGTAGAAGGGGTAGAGAAAGAAAAGGGGAGGGGAGGGGAGGGGAGGGGAGGGGAGGGGAGGGGAGGGGGGATAGTAGAGAATAGGACAGACAGCAGAATACATCAGACACTAGAAAGGCAATATGTCAAGCAATGGAAGGGAAACTGATATGATACAGCAATTTGTATATGGGGTAAAAGGGGGAGTTCATAATCCACGTGAATCAAACTGTGTAATATGATGTATTACGAACTATGTAATGTTATGAACGACCAATAAAAAAAAAAGTTACAAACATGCCACTAATTAGGGAAATAGCTGCCAAAATATATATTCTTGACCGCAGAATGGAATACTGGTGGCCTTTCCCAAGATAGAGGAAAAAAAGTAGTTTAATGAACTTTTCCACCTGCAATGTTTTCTGAAACCACTCTCCTTTGTCTCACAGGTAGCATCTGACTAATGTCCAATTCAGCACAAATCGTATATGGACTTTTATTAAAATATCACACATTCTAGACACTCCACCATCTAAATACAATCTGGGGTTTACAACTACAAGTGTCATTGAGAAACATGAAAATAATTATCCTCTTGTGTCCCTTCAAACTAGCATCCAGAATAGTTTTTCATTTTTCTCAAACACAAAGCAGCCATCTTACCTGAACAAGTCAGTATTCTTTTATTCTGCAAATTGTTGCCAGGTTGCAAGCAATGCCAAATCTAATGTTATAAAATTATTAGAAACCTGGATATTATTGTAACAATAATAGTAACAGGTAGTTGTGATCATCCAATGATTTGGGAATCCAGCCCTTATCTTACTATCATAATTATTCTCCTCTAGAGAGACTTATTGGGAGTGCAAGAGGAAAATAATGCATGTGCACTCTCTCAGAAACCAAGGATTTCCTTGACCATCTGCAAATTTTCAGGTTAATTCAACCCTTTCTGCCTTGGGAGCAGGGGTAAGTGGCTTAATTTTCATTAATCTCAGCTTCCTTGACTATAAACATGAAATGGTAGGATGTCCCCTTCCTTTGTTTCCTACAAAGTTTCAATGAGGAAGACTGTCAGAGAGCCGCAAGGGATGGGCAAGCACAGGCATTCACTCAAGACACAGTCAAGGCTGCCAGGGGAGTCGTTGGCCAAAGAGCACAAATATGCAGTTACAAGATGAATGAGTTTTGGCATATGTAATAACAGATGCATTAATTTGTGGTATCATCCAACAATGTGTATGTGTATCAAATCATCAGACAGGATGTGTGATCCATTTTTATTTGTCAATTAAATATTCAAAAATAAAAAAGAAGTTGCTCAATCATCTCCCCTCTTTCTACTGCATGAGTTCAGGGTCTTCCTCCTGTTTTTATACTTTTGTGCTGATTATGAGTAGTGGCGATAGAGATGGATACAAAGGCCAAGTCATCTCCCATCAATTTTTACTTCTGCTATAATTACATATAAAACTTCAAATTTAGCTCAGCATATAAATACTCAAGTTCACAAATTATAGGCTAATAAAAGACAAAGTGCCACTGACCTTTGACATTCATACATAGAAAATCCTAAGTATAAAACAAAGGAAAAACTTATAAAATAAAACTTAATAGGCTCTGATGAATTAAAAATTTTAAATCTGTCAAAAAACATAAACAAATGAAAAGCCAATGATAAACTGATTTAAAAAAATTAACCATAATGTATAAAAGCACTTACAAGCAATAAGAAAGATGAATATTCCCAATAATGCCAAAAAGCTTATGAATGTTCAACTTTATGAATTAAAATAAAAACTGGATGACATTTGTTAAGATCAGATATGGGAGGAGCTTTAAATTCATAGTATCTACTGCTGATGAAGCTGCAGTGAAATGGGATTTGCCCACAGAGCCCTGTCTTACACCTGGAATATGTATGCAGGTAGGCCTCAGCCAGGTGGTCACACTAGAAAGGAGGCTGCATGGTCTGTGTGATGCCCACTGGGCCTGTGGCTAGATGCAGACATTTAAAATGGAATGTTAATGATGACAGGCATCACAGCTTCAACACCCAAAGTCTTTAGTGCTTCAACCTTCAAATTGTGCTTTTTAAGTTATCTGAACAAAATGATCAACAATACACAAAGAAAGGCTTACATACAAGGAATTCCATCTCGTTTTTCATAGTGAAATTGGAAATATTTTAGTGAAAACTAAAAAGCTACCCAATTTTAATAATAGGGAATAATGTTCTCCAAGGGTATCCTAGGGAATTATTTACAATACAATGTAAAAAGGACATAAACCATATACACAGCATAAATCCAGTTATGTTAAACCATGTATCTAAACTGAGCCCAGTGGCACACAGCTATTACCCTAGCGACTTGGGAGACTGAGGCAGGAGGATCTCAAGTTCAAAGCCCACCTTAGCAACTTAGCATGGCCCTAAACCACTTAGCAAGACCCTGTCTTAATAAATAAATAAATAAATAAATAAATGAAGGGTGGGTGGGGAAGTTGCGGTAATAGTTCGCTGAGAGAGCGCTCCTGGGTTCAATACCCAGTACCCCAAAACAAACAAATAGATCTATATGTATTATCTATCTATGTCCACTGTCAGCTCCTGCCAAAAAACCCTGAGACAATATTAATGGTGTTTTTTCAGAGTATTGGGGTATTTGTGACAGAGTATTTGTGACCTTTTTTCTGCTTACACTTCTATTTTCTAAATTTTCACCAATAAAATATTCTTATTTTTGTCACCACAAAGCAAATTACTGTTTAAAATATCTAATTATTCATTTAGATAACTTAAATAAAGTCAAATTTGAAGGCTGTTTAAAAGCACTTGAAGTGAACTACTCTATTTTATTAAAAGTTAAGAGGCTAATTCTAAACATCTAGACATTTCAGTTCATTAAAACAGAGCTTGTTTCTGTTACTACTGAAAAGCACTGTTGTTTTTAAACACTTGTAATCACACCACCGTTCAGACGGAGACCAAAAAATTAACTATAATAACAACCTGTCAATCATCAAGCCTTTTCATCTGTAAAATGAGAGGGCTATGTTAGTGAATCCCTTCAGTACTTTTGAGCTCTATGATCATGTGAATCTATTATTTAACTCAGGAGACACAAAACTAAGCAATGGATTCTCCCTTCACAATAAGCTTAAGAATACTGGGAATAACAAAGAACATGTAGTAGGGAAACTCCTTGATGTCACAGCTACAAAAACAGCTTCAGTTGGTGATACGGAAGTCTGCAGAGTGATAGAATGACTCTCTTATCTCTTGAGAAAATAGGTCACATATGTTCCTTCCAAGTTTGTCTCCTACACCTATCCCTGGAAGAGAAACACCTTCCCAGAGTGTTCCAAGGATTGATAATGCATGAAAAGCAGCCAACCTAAAGATCAAGGAGTTCCACACATGTTGAATTTTACTTATACACATATAAATAATTTTATAGTATTCTCCATATCCATTTACAAGAGCATTATTTTAAAAATATTTTTTAGTTGTTGGTGAACCTTTATTTAATTTATTTGCATGTGGTGCTGAGAATCAAACCCAATGCCTCACACATGCTAGGCAAGTGCTCTTCCACTGAGCTACAACCCCAGCCCATACAAGAGCATTATTTTTAACAAACACTGTGGTAGCAAAGAGCTTTATAAAATCAAGGAATAACAGATGCACAAAGCAAGGCTCCCCCAAGACCCAGATTTAGCTGTGCCATCTTAACCTCGCTAATATCCATTTGAAAATATCAGACTTTGACATGGGCAAAAGCAAATTCCGCAGACAACATCTTAAATATATTCTTCTGCATAGTCAACTAATAAGTTAGCTTAGCTGTTTGCATAAGTCCAAAAGAAAGATAAGGTCATAAAGCTTTTACTTTGGCTTTCTGACAGAATAAAAATAATTTTTTTTCATATAATTTGTTCCTGTTATGAAGTTATAAATCCAGCATGCTAAATATCCGGGTATGTTCACAGCATATTATAATTACATCCTCTACTTTGAAGGGAACAGGCCACAGAATTCAACATTCATTTCTTTCCTCACAAACATAAATTACTTCTCTTAACCTCATGGACGGGCAGCGTGGGCCGCCCTCTCCTCGCTCCTCCCTTCAATGGGCCTCAACACTAGGGCATTACCACTTGCCATTTTCTTTCTTCAGTGACATGATAGGTGCTTGGATCAAATTAGTAAAAAGGAAGCAAAGGGAATTAATGGTCCTTCCTCCTACCTTTCATGAGGTGATTTGTGGGGAGAGAACAAGGGAAAGGCCAACAAGTCTTTAGAAAACACATTTGAGAGGAGAGTACCGGGAGGTCACAGATGAAGCAGACTCCCCAGATCCTGGCTCTAACAAACCCGACATAAGGCTCCCAAATAACCTGGAGTCAGCCCAAAGCCCTGCATTTTCCTCACTCCAGGAAAGATCTCGGGACTTGTCTAGACCTGCTGGGATGCCAGTGGTAAGTGCTGCTTGCTGCCTGCCCTGTGAGCAGAGGCGTCTCCCAGGAGGCCCAGCTTTTCACTGGGGTGGCCCTCTCATGAGGCCTTAAACTCAGCCCATCTCTGATTTCCCTGGCTTGTAGCACATTTTCTAGGGACAGGATTGCTTCAGCTGATTCCCCTGTGGCCGCCCCCCATCTCTCCTAGCTTCTGCTAAACCCCTTAGATCCAGGCTTCCTCCTCACATCTCCACAGAGTTCTTAACACACCAGGCTGTTTTACAGCAGCTGGGAGAGTCTCCACCACCTGCCCTGTGGGAAGCAAGCCAGAGGCCAAAGAAAGGATTACTGCTGTTCAGCAGGAGAGGAAAGTACTCTAGAAACTGCTTACCAAACAAGCTAAAAGGGGGGGGGGGGAAGAAAGGCAGCCAGATTTAGAAAATTGCCTGGTAGAGCAAGTGACATGGCAAGACTCAGACCAAATCACACAGTGTCAAACCTGCTCAAGAAAATGAATAGGCCAGGCACAGGGGTGCACACCTGTCATCCCAGTCACTTAGGAGGCTGAGGCAGGAGGATCACAAGTTCAAAGCCAGCCTCAGCAATTTAGCAAGGCCCTAAACAACTTAACCTGACTAAAATTAGATTTTGTCTCAACTTGAAAAAAAAAAATCAAAATCAATCTCCGGCGCTTTTTGAAGAGGCAGACCACTAGCGTTTTCCTCCCCTCAAAGCTAGAGTTCTCAAAATTCAGCCTTTTCCTCAGTTACATCAAGTACCAAAAATATAATAACATTTTCTGAGGGAATAAATTTTGAAAGTGCACATGGAAAAACAACACATGGCCATGTTCTTATCCAGTTCAGAGATTTCTACATGATGGATTATTGGAGAAGGTGTGAAATGCAAGGGAGACGGGGAGAGGATAGCCAAAAAGAGGACTTTCTGAACGCGCATGGCAAAAGTAGGCGGCCAAGGAAATTTCTAACCAATCCATGGCAACTCTGTGGCCTCAGAATTGCCCATTGACACAGGTCAATGACCAACATGCTCGTGGGACGAGGACAGGAGAAGGTGGAGAAATGATCTGCTAACTGAGTCTTTCATCAATGTATATTAAGCATCCACTTTGGGAAAAGTTCCGGGCCAAGTGCCAGGTTACTTTTGGATAAGAGGCAGAGAAGATAATTATAAAGATATTGAAAATATCATCAAGACTTTCAAGCATCTTAAATTAAGAAGATTTTACATGTGCACAAATGTAGCATTAGAAGCCATTGGCAAGTGTCATTAGAGTAATCCAAGCAGAATTATTGAACTCGGGTGGCACATGTGCCTGGTGTCAAATCTTATTTGAGAGATCTTTTCCCCTCAGATTCTGACCTTATTTTGGCTCCCAACAGCTTGAGCAGCACACGATGATGGGTAGTATGAAGACATTCCCAGTGTAAATCCTGTTTGGGTGTCTTTCAACAACGCATTGTGCAAAAGAGAAAGAGTAGCTTCCTCATGTAATTAGGAGACAGTGGCTGGAGTAAGATGATCCAGACCCAGGGGAAATGAGCACTGTACTCACTGAGATTTAGGAACACACACTGAATACTAGCTGAGAGTGGATATAGCAAACCCTGCTAACCTGTGCTCTCTCCTGAACAGGTGGAGGCACTAACTTAGGGAAAGTTTTGTATCAGGTAGAAGATGAAGATTAAATCAAAGAACCTCTCTCTATCACATTCAACCTGGTGCCTCTGGGTAACATTTAAGTATGAGTGAAGATTAACTATTTTCATCATTTCTAATATAAACCTAGCAATGGTGCTTTTAATCAGTATTTAATATCTCTAAATTAATCCTAAAGGATCTAGAATGAGAAGATATAATTTTAAAATCTTTAGGATATTTTTCTACTACTGTGATTCTTTACAGGATGGAGAGAAGGGTGTGTGAGCATTTTGCCTACTAAGGAAAATTTGGTCATGTCTGCAGACATTTCTCATTGTCTTGATTAAAGTTTGTTACTAACATCTACTGAATAGAAGCTAGAGATGATATTAAACTCCCTATGATTCATAGGACAGCCCCCCAAATAAGGCCTAAAATGTTGATAGTACTGAAATTGAGAAACTACCTGAATGGGGTAGAATTATAAATTATGGTTCTAAAGACCAAGGTTATCCCACTTATTAATAGTAACATGCATTGGCTATTTGCAATTCAATTTTTTTTATATCTTTGAGTAAAGAGTAATATCATCTGCTTTATTCAACAACTCATGGGTTGTTTATAACTATCAAATAAAATATATATAGTATACAAAAGAAAGGTGATACTTTTCACAACTTCTCAGTATTAACATTCTCATACTACTCATTATTCAATCAGATTTAATCTATAGATATTTATGTAGGGCTAATGGGATAAACAGGACAGTTTTCATCTTATTCAAGAAACCTAATTGCCCATAGAGAGTCAAATGAGTTTCAGATCCTCTGCAGGCCAGGTGGAAAAAAAATCTCCCGTCAAAAAAGTTTAACATTCGGATTTCTCTTGTCAACAATCTGCAGACATAGAATCAACCTGGGATCAGAAAATACTTACCTCATGGATTCTCTCTTCATGGTGGCAAGATCCAGGAGTCCTCGATACACACTCTGGGCAGCACTGATTGGCAGCTATTTGAAGCACTTCTCCCTAAGCATTTAAAAACAGCTCAGTGTAAAACAGCAACAGCAAACAGAATCACATGGTTCATCAGTCCCCAAGTATCTTAGAGTCTCTAAATCTCATGAGTGTCCACCAGTGACAACAACAGACAGGATAAGTAAATAAACTAACAAAATGATCCTTAAGAGGAGCTTCTATGAAAGTAATTTCCTTGGGAAAAAAAAAAAAGTCTACATCTTTTCACATGTAATGAAGTGAAGAATTATTTTCACTAGAAATGCTCCACACAAGAAAGGCAGTCAGGGTGAGAGAAGAAGCATATTTCCTTACGGGTAGTATTTTCCTCTACTGGAGAGAGGAAGAAGATTCTGGTGCATGGGGGATGGCCACCGAGCTGGCAAATCTTCTAGCCATCTTGGTGAGGCCTAACGCTGAGGGGAGCTGAAGGGCTGACAGTCAATTTTTACTTAAGAAGCAGAGTAACCAGGCACTTGGGGGCAGGAGGTTGAAGGACAAAGTCTGTCTAGGAAGTAGCATTGTTGTGGAGGTATCATATGTAAGTACTATGGGAAGCTGGGTAGAATTCCTGGGCTCCAGTAAAAATCTGTCCTGTTTTTCAAGGTTTTTTTTTTTTCTTTTAATTGCAATTTGCTTCTGGATAGTATCAAAACAATGGATTACCACTTGATATCTCAAGATTTTTTGTGGAAGTTATCACATATTTAACTAACAATGAATTTGCCACTATGAAGAATCTATTAAGAGTTACTAAAAATTGAGTGATTGGGGGTGTAGCATAGTGGTAGCATACTTGCCCAGCAATTGTAAGGCCCTGGAATCCATCCCCAGAATTTATATATATATATATATATATATATATATATATATATATATACACACACACACACACACACACACACACACACACACACACCAGAAGGTTGGTATTTGGGGCCCTGTGATTCTCCTATTCTATCCTCTTATTCACACCACTCCTCTGCTATATATCTTAGGATTTCCCCAATTCTAGATGTGGCAGAACAGGCAATGAATAATTCTGACCAAGAATGGTGGAAGATTCTTCATTAGCCAAGAAGTCATGACACATCCACAAGATAAAAGTCAACCAAGAATTCAGTCAGTAGAATGAAAAAATAAAATTGTGTGTGTGTGTGTGTTTGTGTGTGGTAATATTTTCTTTGTTATTTTTTGTTGCTTCCATTTTTTAAAAAAATTGTATCTACAAGAGAATTCTCATTCGCACAACTACATCCACAAGCGTGTATGGGAAATAGGGTTGAGATTTTACAACAGTTAATCCACTACATAGATAAATACATCAATAACAGTAATCGCCAAATTCTTATTTGCTTGATAAAGAACAAAATTTATATGATATGGGATTTTATAAAATTGCCCATTCTGTGCAACATTAATGACTTCTCCGAAAAGTCGCCTCTGAACCCAAATAGAAAAGTACACTTCAATTTCCACTAAGATGGCAATAGAAATTACATTAGCATAATTTCTCCTAAGAATTTCATACAGATAGGAAATGAGATAATCCAGTTGTTTATATTCTAACTTGGCAGCAAGGAGCAAGGGAGAAAGGCAGAGAGAATGGAAAACTTCAAAGAATGTCTTATGCCTCCAAATTAGTTTTCTTTTATTATATAACTACTAATTTTCAGATATGGTTCTCAAAAAACTCATTTCAAAAATATAGTATTCTTTATGTGTGAGTGGCAGTGGGCAAGAAGAAAGGGAGGTTCCCAGCGAGGGTCCATCTGTTGAACTTCCGGTGGGGCATGACAGAGATGAGGTGAAGGAGGATCAAAAAATGTTGCAAGTGTGTGCCTGGAAAATGGGAAGCAAGGAATTCTTGGCACCTGACCATGTAACCCTACACAGCTTGGAGAGCTGTGGACTGCACAAATCACACAGGCCCACTCTTCCTCTGGGCTTTGCTCTGAAGAGCAATGAAAGTGACTGCATGGGCAAGAGACATCAAGGACAACTGTCAGGGGAACTGAGCAAGAGGACTTGATTAGGTTCTAGAAGCACAACTAACAATAAGGGATAATTTCATAATTTTAGCTAACATTTATTGAGTGCTCATAAGAGCTAGGTACAGTAGTCTCCTTCCCATGTAGGATACATTTCAAAGCTCCCAGTAGATGCCTGAAACTACATATAGTATTGCACCCTATATATTCTATGTCTTTCTTACATACATACCTACATATGATAAAATTTAATTTGTGAATTAGGCTCAGTAAGAGATTAAAAATAATAGCTAATCATAAAAGAGAATAATTATTTTTAAATGCTGTGATAAGTTATATAAATGTGATGTCTCTTTCAAAATATCTTATTGTACTATAGATATTTTCAGTATGTGAATTTCAGTACTTAATGTTTTTCTTCCCAACATCACGATTCTTGAGCTTTGGGGCAATTATGAAGTGAAATAAAGGTTACTAGAACACAGCACTGCCATACCAACACAGTGGATCTGATAACTGAGATGGCTACTAAGCAACTAATGGGCAGACAGCATATACACTGTAGATACACTGAACAAAGGATGATTCAAGTCCTGGGCAGGATGGAGGAGAACTGTGTAATATTTCATGACACTACTCAGAATGTCATATGATTCAAAACTAATGAAGTATTCATTTCTGAAATTTTCCAGATAATATTTTCAGACCATGGTTGACAATGCAAAACAACAGGTAAGAAGGCACTACTGTACTAAGCATATAAAAGCATGCACAAATATGTTATATATATATATATATATATAGTGTGTGAGTGTGAGTGTGAGTGTGTGTGTGTGTGTGTGTATTATGTGGCACCTAGATCTCAGTTTCTTCTCCACCTTATATCTGAGCATCATTCTGACAGCTTCAGTGTCCATGAAAATGATCAATCCCACATTCTTTCTTTGTACATTATTTGACCACCTCAATTCAAGCAATCCTCACTCCATTTGTCTTGAAAAAGCCCATAGCCATAGTTAAACTTGGAACCTATCTGCACTCTACACTACTGTAGACCAGAAGCCTTCATCTCTCTGAACCTGTGCCTCCTAGTATTTAGCTCCCATTCATCCTCACTCCCACTAACCTTATTTCCCTCAGAGACTCTTGAGCACCTCTTTTCCTGGTAGCCATTCAGCCCCCAGTTGGCATTGTTTTCCTACTGATGTCAGTCTCAACACCCACCACTTCCCATATCTCTACTCTGTCTCTTCATGAGAATGGCAAAATCCCAGTCCCGTATCTATCCCACATTTTGTCTTATCCTCTTTTATACTTGACTGGTGTGCATTGCTGAGAAAAGCATTCCACTCTGCAGCTTGGTACCCACAAGTTCATGGCCTCCTGCTCCCATAACACCACACTTTATCTGACCTTGATCAGTCCCTTTCTCCCCTCACTGACCTCTAACATTCACTACTCTCATAACTCCCACAAGAATCTCAAAATCTTCACAAAGAAACATCACTAGGTATGAACTGCATCAGTATCCTCTTCCTTTTCTCGCCCTCAGATTTACCTGTATCTGTATTTATCCATGGGTTTTTCTTTCCATTCCTAGAGAATGAGGTTGCTTTCCCACCCCATCCCATTCCATACTCTGGAATTCGTTACGAACTACTCTAATTCATTTTTTCTCTTTCATTCTCCTCCCTCCCAACCTTCATGTCTTCACCTTCTCTCTCCATTCTGGATCATTCCCCTTTTCTCCTAAGGTGATCTTGTTTCTCTCATGCTAATATTAAAAAAAAAAAAAAAAACTAAAAAACAAAACAAAGTAAAATCCCACCCCCATCCAAGGGATTATTCTACAAATGCTAGCAGAAGGCTTCTGTGCTCATCTGCAATAGTGAAGGAAACAAGATTGCTGCTCTCAAGGAGCTTACAGTCTGGAGGAAGAGCAGACAAACGGGCATATGCATTCTAGCCAAGAAGTGTAAGAAGGGTAAGCACAAAACACCATGGCAGTACACAGGAGGGTAGATGGCTTTGGGAGAGGAGTTCAAAAAACTTCACAGACGAGCTGTTGTCTTCCAAACATCCCCCTTCTCCACTCAGTCAAGCTTTGAAAGAGTAGCCTTGAGTTAACCTTCCTTTCCTCATTTTCCATTCAGTCCTCAAAACTTAGCACCATGACTCCCGCTCCCTCCATTTCATTCACATTAACCCACATGTTGCCAAATGCAGTGGATCACATTGAATTCTTCTCCCACTTAGTCCCTCAACTGTAGTTAACACAAAGTCCTCCTGAAAAGCCTCTACTCCCCTGCAACCATATCTTGCTTTCCTCTTTGACCATTCCTTAGCTCTTGCCTCTCTCACCCTGTCTTCTTAAACTTTAAGTTCTCTTTCTCCTGTTCCTCTGGCCCAAACTCCATCCTTGGCCTTGTATCCTTTTCACACACCATCTCTTTGGATAAGTTCATTAATTCTAAAGGCCCCAGACACCCACATTATTACTTCAGCTCTGTCTTCCCTCTGAGGTTTGTTCTCATATATCCTGCTGACTGGCTTCTCCCTGGACACTTTAAACTCAACTTGCCTCAAACTGAAATCATCACATTTCCCAGTTGGACTACTAAGATATACATATACTGACAGATAGATAGATACACAGATACCTAGTTAAGATATAGAGGGATCAGTTGGTGGCTCATCAAGCCATAAACATGGAAGTCATTTCTCCTTCTTTCCCTCATCTTCCTACCTTCAATCAGTTCTACTGACGTATCCCCTAGGTATGTATAGAACCTAACCTTTCCTCTTGATCCCTACACTACCATGCTCTAATTCAGATATCCATCCTTTCTTTTTAAAAAAAATTTATTTGTTCTTTTTAGATATATATGACAATAGAGTGTATTTTTGACATACTATACATTCATGGAGTATAACCTCCCATTCTTGAGGTTGTATATGATGTAGAGTTACACTGGTCGTGTAGTCATATGTGAACATAGGAAAGTTATATCCAATTCATTCTACTGTCTTTCCTAGTCCCATCCTCCTTCCCTTCCCTTCCCTTCACTCCCCTTTGTCTAATCCAATGAACTTCTATTCTTCCTTCCCCAACCCCTGATTATATGTTAGCATCCACATATCAGAGAGAATATTTGGCCTTTGGTTTTTTTGAGATGAGCTTATTTTACTTAGCATAATAGTCTCCAGTTCTATCAATTTACCAGCAAATACCATAATCTCATTCTTCTTTATGTTTGAGGAATATTCCGTTGTGTATATATGCCACATTTTCTTTATCCATTCTTCCGTTGAAGGACACCTAGGTTGATTCCATAGCTTGGCTTTTGTGAAATGAACTACTATAGATGTTGATGTATCTGTGTCACTATAGTATGCTGATTTTAAGTCCTTTGGGTATATGCCAAGAAGTGGGATAATTGGGTCAAATGATGGTTCCATTCTAAGTTTTCTGAAAAATCTCCATACTGCTTTCTAGAGTCATTGCACCAATTTGCAGTCCCACCAGAAATGTATGAGTGTACCTATTCCCCTGATTCTTGCAAACAATACTCATCCTTTCATCTGTATTATTCTCATAGCCTCTAAATTGAAATCCTTGTTTCTAATATTATGCTTATCTTTGAAACACCAGTGGTATCCTTCCAAAAGAAAACCTGGCCATTCTGCATTTATGCCTAAAATCTTCATTAGCATTCCATCACCATGAAAAGAATTCTAAGCTCCATAGTGCAGCCTACAAACTTCTCTATAACTGTGAATTTACCAATTTCTAGCCTCATCCCTCATTCATTCAGTCAAAAATATTTATTGCATACCCACCACATATCAAGTATGATTGCTGGTGTTGAAGATATATAGTGAATAAAACAGACAGTAAACAAGAGATATCAGCAAAAACACATAGTACACCAGGCAGTAGTTAGTACTATGAAGAAAAACATGGAAGGTGGATACAAAATGTGAGGAAGGTGGTAAAGGGTGGCAATTTTAAACAGAAGATCATGCCAGCAAGACTTAAACTAAAAGATTAAGATAGATAGATAGATAGATAGATAGATAGATAGATAGATAGATAGACAGATAAACACTTTTGCCATAGGGCCTCTCGCTTTACTGTCCCCACAAAATTGTTCTAAGATATGTGGTGTGCGTATCTGTGTGTACTTGTATCCAGCGACCAGCAAAGAGGCTTGATGGCTGAAGCAAAATGAGCAGAAGATGCTAGGGGAAGATTGATTAGAGCGGTGCAGTAATACCTTAAAAGACACCGTGAGGAGTTACTCCAATTGAGAAGAGAAGCCATTGGAAGTCACTGGAGGGTTTAAGGAGAGAAGCAACACGATCTGATGTCAGTTTTAATAGGATCATCCTGGCTGCTACACCAACATTACAATGAAGAAAGCAAGCACAGGAGCAGTGAGACCAGATGAAAGGCTACTATGAGAATCCAAGGGAAAGATGGTAACAGGTGAAACCAGAGTGAGAGCAGAGAACTCACATTTGCAATGTACTATTGTATGAAGGAAGAGCTGGGAGATCTGCAAATGTCCTGGATGTAGGAGGGGGAGAAAGTAAGGAGTCAAAGATGGTGTAAGATTTCTGACCTGTGTACCTAGAGAATGGATTTACTGAGATGAGAAGAAGTAGGAAGAGAACAAACTAAAAAAGATGAAATTGTGAGCTCAGTAGAGTACACGCACCAGAAACTTTTTCAGTAAATATTTTAGCCTTTGGGATTCACAATTAGGTCTATATCACAACGCTTGTGACTGAAGTATAAAAGCAGCCAAAGATAATGCATGAACAAATGAGTATGCCTGTGTCTCAATAAGTTTTTAGTTTTTGATTCTAAATACTGAGTTCATATAACTTTCATAAGTTATTGGTCATGGCTATTTTCAACTATTTAAAAATAAAGAAAATATTCTTAGTTTATAGGTCATAAAAATATAAGCATCAGGCCACATTTATTCTGCTGACTCTTGGTATAAAACACTTTAGTTTCACCAATATGTCTTCTAACAACTAATTTAGGGCTTCTTCTGTGATATCACAGCATGGCCCCTACATCACCACACAGACTCTGCCATCAACCAATTGGTGATTTCTTAGGAGTACTGACTCCATACAATAGAAGGATTCATAATATGCAGCAAAATATTAACATTTGTGTACTCCCTGATTCTCAGAAATCCACCCACACAGAAAATGAGAAATAGTCTAAAGGCATACCTTCATTCCAATGTTAGGGAAAAACAGAACCTTATTATTAGCATTAGATGTAGAAAGTCTCAAGATTAATTACTGGGGGGGGGAGGGCAGAAACCAGAAAAATAAACTGTGCTTATGAAATTGACAGAATGCTTTCTTAAGAAAATAATCGGTCTTCTCTAGGGAGCTTCAAACATTCAAATTTCAAACTTACACCTTTTTAAAAAAATATATTGACTTTAAAAAGAGTCAAGAGCTAGAAAACAAATTATTCTAACAAAACATTTATAGTCAGAAAAAAAACTGAAAAGTTTTAACAGAGGATAAAGGAGGACATATCACGCATATGCTTGTTCAAATTTGAGGACAATCTTGTATCAAGGACTCTCTTGCTTCTTCAGGAACCTGCTGGCAACACAGTGATACCATCAGGGGCAGACACAAGTGGAGTTTTTAGAAAATAGTATTTGAGAAGTCAATTTTGATGTTTGACTCATGCAATGGTGCGATGAGTTGTTGAGATTAGTGTCAACATCTTTGGCTTGTGCCAAAATCAGGGAAAAATCTCTGGGCAGCAGTTTACTAATTGTACCATCTTGTTTAATTGCTTAAAATCTCCAGGCTTCACCTTTCTTATCTGTAATGTGGGGGTAAAGGCACCAACTCTCCATAATACTAACTGGGATAACAACTGGTAAACCTTCAACTGAGCACCTTGTCCTCAATAAATGAAAATTAATATATTCTTACATGTGATATGTTAAAATTCTCTCATGCATTTCCTAAAGCTCGCAATTAGAGATTGAGCTGAATGTTGAAAACAGATGATCAATAAGATGCAAAAACCTGACCCTTCACAGACTAATCCAATATATTTAGGGTACCATTAGGATATCTTACCTTCTCAAAGGCACACTGAGGGTTTCTGCAAACAACAGGTTTGCAGATAACGATGTTGCCATGGCAACGGCAGTTTTGGCATGAATCAGGCTTCCAAACTGTGGCATCCTGCAAAGAAGCATAAGCTCTGAGTTAAAAACTGATCAGTCAAGGTCTGAGCACACAAAGGCAACACCATCAAAAGCCCCAAATCCTGAACAATTAAAAGGCAGAGGAGTGTCACAGGCACGCCACACACAGTACTCTCTGGGCACTGATTAACCCTGAATGGCAATAAAAGCAGTATGATCCATTTCACAATAGTCAACCTACATAGCCAAAGACAAGGGCATTCAGCACACAGCTGTCAATACCCAGAGTAGAAAGTATCGATTAGCCACAAACCTCTGAGGACATGCTGCTCCCTGACTTGAAGTTTCTTTTTGCTGTTAACTAGCACAAATTATCTGAGAAGGTTTAAAGGAAAATGACTTTTTTTTTAAGGTTCCAGGGATTGAACTCAAGGGACCACTGAGCCACATCCCCAGCCCTATTTTGTATTTTTTTTAATTTAGAGACTGGGTCTCACTGAGTTGCTTAGTACCTCACTTTTGCTGAGGCTGGCTTTGAACTCACGATCCTTCTGCCTCAGCCTCCCAAGTCACTAGGATTACAGGCATGTACCACCATGTCCTGTAGAAACTGACATTTTGTCTAGCTCTAATCAGTATTCAAAAAGCAGAATTTGCCACCAGATCATATAAGCACCTCAGACCTCACTCTGCTTACTGCATATTTCAATGCTCATCAGAGACAGATGTATGTAAGTGGTTCTGTTTTTCAAGATACATTCACCAAACACATATGCACTGAGTAGCTGTTTTGGGATCTTAATTGGGATCTTAATGAAGTCCAAGTATGGGACCATCTATGAAGATCTCACACATTATTTTGGATCATGAACGTTAAGTAAACAAAAATGTCATTACCCAACAAATTGGGAAGAAAAATAGTGAACAGAAAAGAGAACCCAGGCTCTAATAAAGGTCTCAGGAATTTCTTTCCTATTTCTCACCCTCTATCATGTTGAATCCTTATTTCAATCCTACTATTTTAAAGTAACTTTTAGCCCAACTCTTTCAGAGATTCCACAGAGACCTTTTCTATCCATTGAAATGTTGCTATGATGACTTTGAATTTAAGCAAAAAGACACTAGAGGATGTACTGAAATCCATTTTCCCAGACATTCCTATTCCTATTCTACATGAGTTGAAAATAGCCAAACTATTCGACTGAATTTTAAACACTAAACCTGAGAATGCTGTCTGTACTATTCTCTGGTTTAAAACTACTCTAAGGCTCATCTTTGCTTCAGATGGGATAAAACACAGACCCTACAATCAGGCCTTCACCTCGCTTTCTGGGCTTGCTGAACCTCACAGTCCTGAGGCTTTCATCCATTCACAACAACTAGGTCAAGTTACTGGACAGCCCTGCCTCCTCTCACCTGGTCTCACATCTCACTCTCCTGCTGGGATCCCTACTCCTCCCTGACTTCTCCTGGAGGAGTTTGCAAACCCACACTCTCTTTACATGCCAACCTCAGAGTTGAATCATTCCTACCCCTATTCCATGCAGCTCTTTGACACTCCGCTGCAACCCCACTTTGTCCTGCACACACTGTCACACTTTATTGCACTCATTTAAATGCCTGTTAGCCTTGCCAGAGCAGACTGTAAATCCTTTGAAGCATGAACTTGGCCTGCTACACTGCAGATCCTTAAAAAGAGGAGTTAATAGTTCATAAGTTGCTTAGTGAAGGTTTATTCCCCCTTTAAAACTTTCTCATCCTTTTTTTCCCCTCAATAAACCAAAATCCAAGTGCTACTCAATACTCCAGGGAGAGAAAGAAAGTTTCTAAGCTCCTGACAGCATCATCAAAACACAAGCATTTGACTTGAGCTGGGAATGGGCTGGAAAATGGGTGGACACAACAGACACTTTTACATGCAATGGCAGAAAACGAATGTGATGGTTAATGTTAAGTGCCAACACAGCTAGGCTATGGAGCCCATTTGTTTGGTTGGACATTAGTCTAGATGTTTCAATGAAGAAACAGGTGGTCCCCAACTTTTGACTTTTTGACTTTAGGATGGTACAAAAAATATACATTTAATAGAAACCATACTTTGAATTTGGGGTTTGAATCTTTTCCCAGGCTAGCAATATGCAGTGTGATACTCTCTTGAGATGCTGAACAGCAGAGCAAACCACAGCTCCCAATCAGCCACAAGATCTCCAGGGTAAACAACAAATACTCTACAGCGTCCTGTGTTGCTATTATGTACAGGTAATAGGTACGTTAGTTGCATGAAATGCATTTTTGACTAATATTTTCTTACAATCAATGAGGATATAACCCATTGAGAATTGAGGAACATCTGTATTTTGTGGATGAGACTGACATGTACTATCGGTTGACTTTTAAATAAAGGAGTTTACTTTCCATAACATGATGAGCCTCATACAATTAGTTAATGTCCTTAATTGAAAAATCTGAGGCTTTCTAGAGAAAAGGGAATTCAACCTTACATCTATAATATGGCTCAGGAAGTTTAGGCAGGAGGATTGTATGTTCAAAACCAGCCTCAGCAACTTAGCAAAGCCCTAAACAACTTAGTGAGATCCTATCGCTAAATAAAATATAAAAATGGGGGCTGGGGATGTAGATAAGTGCTTAAGCATCCTGGGTTCAATCCCTGATACCAAAAAAGAAAAGAAAAGAGAGCTACAACATGGAAATTTTGCCTGTATTTCCAGCTTGCTCATCTGTTTTGTAGATTTCGAACTTGCCAGTGCATGAGCCAATGAACAAATTCCTTAAATACCCCCACCTCCTATCGGTTCTATTTATCTGCATAACCATGACTAATGTACCAACACTTGTATAGATTTAAATGGATATGCATGACACTCTACACAGAGTCACTTCTCAGGTCAAGAAACGCTACGCTCATAATCACTCAGAGAATGTGCTTCAAATACAGGTAATTTTCCAAAGTTATTTTAGACACATAATATGTATCTGAGGTAAGATGACATTCCCAGTGGCTGACTCACAAATTCTAAGTCAAAGCAAATGAATATCAGAACTTGCCTTGTATTATTTCTGAATTTCTCCTTATCATTATAGCACATTCTTCAAACTTGACAATAATGTGACAACTACAGGATGGTCTTAACCCAAAGAACACTGACATGAAAGTGAGGAAAAATGAAGTTCATTTCCAAGCACAATGCAATATACGTTTCCTGATGATTTCAAGAAAGTAGTTCCAGTTTTAGGATACAGATTAAATAAAAATGACAATTTCACAAAGCCAATTACTACCATTTATTGATAATTTAGTTTATGTTGGCCAATCTTGGAGCAGGAAGAGCAATTATTGTACAAGAGGAAGAAGGCTTTCTCAAACTCTGCCATCATCGTGGAAGACCAGGGAACACAGCTATGTGCTGGTACCATGTAAACCTCTTACCTGCAGGACAGCCCTATGTAAAGGTCTCCAATGCAATTTACAGATGAGGAAACAGGATGTGAGAGATGGAAAAATTTCCCCAAGTTCAAAAAGTCCTTAGAAGATCTCAGTACACAGGCTCTGGGGCCAGACTGCCTGGGTTCAAATCCTAATGTCATCATTTACTAACTGTGCATCTGTGGTTAAAGTGCCTGTGTCCCAGGTTTCTCATCTGGGAAACTGGGATACTAAAGTAAGGTAGATGCTAAAGGTACTTACTCCATAGTTTTCTTAGAAGCATCACGTGAGATGCTGTATTTAAAGATTTATGAACATTGTCTGGGACTTACTAAGAGATCATTAAATGTAATCTGGTTTTGCTCCAAAGGCTTTCTATTATGTTACAGGCATTCAACAAATATCTTCTAAACATTTCCTTTTCTTAAAGTAAATACAGTCCCGTTCATATCTTGATTTTCCCATGTTCTCACTCTATACAAGTAAAACTTAGGGGAATAAGATTATTTCTTAATTGGGATTCTTGCACTCGAAGAATCCAGAACATTGCCATGGGAGGGATCTGTAGGAATAAATCTGTAGACTGAGTTTAAAGACAATTAGGTAATTAGAAAGGTCTCTGTCTCACAAAGCAGTCAGTATGAGTCCACATCTTTCTTTAACTTAGACCATGAATAGCCACACTGGGTCATATGAGCTTTCTTCATCTTAGTGTGGGCCAACCAACTTCATTCTCTCCAGATGCAACATTCAAAACACCAGACTTCAAGTTCTTCTCTACACTCAAACATGTTCCCAATGACCTCCAAATTTCTAAGAGCCCATTACACATTTAGCAGCCTTCAATTATTGCACTTAGCTTTCTGAATTCTAAATAGGGCCTTCTGAGAACAGAGAGTAAGTTTCCCACTTTCATTCACAAAACCATAATCTTTCTTCATATCAATTCAATGTTTCAGTTTTTCTGGATCTGGGAAGCCTTCTTGATCTGTTTCCATATCTGTCTTCCCAGAAGATGAGGAGTCTTCAAGAAAGGAGATTTCATTTTACTCCTCTTTGTAGATCCCCTGAACTTAACCCAGTTCCTACATGTTGTCTGAACTAATTAATAAACAATTCAGGTACTTGTTTACCCTCATTAAAAAAAATATACCTGTATAAATTCATATATTCTAGTTAGGCTTGTGAGAGCTTGAGGAAACCGTGTTTAACTGATATCACCACAAAATCCCTATACTGCTGGATGTTATGACATTCCTGGGGTCTAACTATATTTAAAGAAAACTTTTGTTCATCTAAGCATTGAACCCAAAGAAAAAAGTTCTTAATTTTATGCCCTTAATTAATATATCCTCAGGGAGTTAAATAATTTATGGTTAATTTTAAGTAAAATAAATGCTTTCCCAAGCCTGGATAGATGGTCATATACTTTTTAGTTTTAAAACTTTACAAATCAATTTCTATGAGGCCATAAAATTGCTTTATGAAAGTAGGGACGCGGGAGTTCCTCAATAGCTAAAACTTTGGATAAAGCCATAAAATCCAAAGAAATAACACTGTAAAGTAAGTTTTACAGATTTTCATGTTACTACTGCAATTCTATCACTTTATAATCTTCTCTTTCAGTTTAACACACTCTGCAAAAGTATATTCTTAAGAGAGTCTTTCACTGGAATATAGATGAAAGAATTAGATTATGACAAAACTAAAAAGCAATGAAAATATGGTCTATTTAAACAGTTTTAATATTTTTAATAAAATATGAATAAAATTTTCAGATAATATCATTATTCCAAACCCCAATACTTTAAAGTAGAAGGGTACTTTAAAAAGAAACTTATTTACTTGTCAAATACTTATTGAACATTTGATTAGTGCTAAAAATGAACAATGAATATACCCTTCATCAGGATTCAAATTTCTGGGGGAAATTATTTATAATACTCTAAAGAGCAGAATATCAACTGTCAACATAAATTTTCTTTCATCTAAATGTTATAATAACCATAATTTAATTATTGATTAATGCATCTCATTTTTAAATGCCCTTGGCTCTTTAGAGCAAAAATGAGAAAGAAGGAATAATGTTCCCCAAAACTGTGCTTTTAAGTTACAAAATAGTATGTGGACTATAATGCTTTTTTGGAATAAAAATATATTTAAATGCATAGAAACAAAGTGTGAAATTATGTGATTTCACATAACCAGGGTGTCGGTTAACTTTTCACATGGTGTGATTAAAATTCCTACAAGAACAACTTAAAGGAGGAAAAGTTTATTTTGGTTCATGAATGCAAGGGTTCCATCCATGATTGGTACACTCCTTGGCTCTGGGCTCAAAGTGAAGCAGAACTTCATGGAAGAAGGATGTGATGGAAGGAAGCTGCTCCATCACAGTGGCCAGGAAATAGAGTAGGGAAGGGGCCCAGAGATGATAAATTCTTCCAGGGATGACCCCAGTGACCCATGCCCGCCAGCCATACCCCACTTGCATTTTACCTCTGATGTTCCTGCATTGACAAAGGAGTTGGGGGAACACCTGATATCAAATCATAACACCCAGGAAGCAAAGAGTGGTCATTACTGGTGGGTGGTAGGTGATTTTTTTGTTTTGTCCTGTATCCTTATCTGTATTTTCTATTTTTATTTCATATTTAACTTATGTGATATTTTAAAGTCATTTTAAAAATATAAGGTAGGAAAACAAAACAAAACAAAAAAAAAGGTTGTTGTTTTTTTTTTTTTTTACCTCCGACAAACATAGACCTAGACAAAACTGGGCTTTGGTGTTAAACTAGCTTAGGGAGAGAGGGTAAATAAAACCATTTACCAAATATATAACAGTAGGTGATTTATCTAAACTTCCTGAGCTATCCCCAAACTCAGTCAAATTTCAAAAATTAACTGTACTCCCTACTTGTCCTTGAAAGCAATGAAAGAAATACAATATTCAACCGGGGCCCATGTCTTCATTTCTGGAGGTTCATTTTCCTGACAAGTCTGGTTTTCAGGAAAGATAATCCATAAAAAAGGGTTCTTTGACCCAGCTTCAGTTCAGGCACAGAAATAATGGTCCTTGTTTGTCAAGGAACCATAAAGAAACGAATCAATAACTTTCATAAGGTTATTTTAGAGCTCAGTGCTTTTCCCAAGTGCCCTTCTTCAGACAACTTAGATAAACAATACCTTTTTCATTTGGTCTCATTTTAAAGTTCATGGAAGCTCCTCATTCAGTCCCAAATAAGAAGGAAGACAGGGCATATATTGTCAGGAAAAGATACGGGATCTTGTATTTACAATAAATTATCTCCTCTCAGGAAGAGTAAGTACAAGTTAATGCCACAAAAGAGAAAATGACAAACCACTTTCTGAGACCTATTTCACAGATTTGCTCCATATAATACCCACTTATGGAACTTCTTGTTTTAATATCAAGGACCATTTCAGCATCCTGGGATGATTAGCTTGTACCCAATCTCCTTCACCTGTCTTAAAAATGATAAACCTAAAGGCATCCACTGTACGAATCTCAGCTTGGATACAGAAACAACAGCAAGCATCACAGATGAAAAGACAGCTGCTATATTTAACTGAAAGTGCCTTTGTTCAAAAGACCCTGAACAGCAAGTTAGCATCACGTTTTTGTACAGATGTCTTACAATAGCATGATACCACAAGTGGAGGCAGGGAGAGGGAGGAAAAGGGAACAAGTTACTTCCAAGCGCTAGTGTGTCCCAGATTCTCCACACATTCAAGATCCTACGACTCCTCACAGCATCCTGTAGACAAGGTATCATGACCCTGATTTTATTACTGAGGGAATAAAACATGGAAGGTTGAGTGAACTGCGTAGAGCTCAGCTGGTAATTGAGACATCTGGGATTCAAACCCATTCTTTCTTTTTTTTTTTTTTCCTGTTTTGCTGTTATATAATACCAATAATCATGTACTATAATGTGTAGCTACTTTACCATTTTAAATCACTCTTGGTTCTACTTTCTGACTTTAACTGATTCAAATAGAGAAACACCTAGGGCAGTGCTGCTTCCGTTTACAAATGAAGACTATGTGAGGTTTAAGTGACCTACCTACCAAATACTCCCACCCCTCTTAATCTAGCTTCCACAGAGCCCCCAGGTCTCAGTTTAAATATCACTTCCTCAAGAAGGCCTGCTCTGCCTCCTCAACCAAGTCAATATTCCTCTGCTTCATGTTCTCAAGGCTTCTCCCAATTCCAGAGAGACATATGGACTCCTCCCAGTTTTGTTTTACATAGAAAACAAACAAGGAAGAAGAGGGCACCTTCTGGGTTCTAGATTGTTTGGCAGTTTCACATTATTTTATTTTTCTTTTTAAAACCTCTTTACACAGATTTTCATCATGATTTCCATTTTATAGATGAAGAAACTAAGGTTCAGAGCGGTTGAGCAATAGTACCAAAGCTCATGAGCCTTGGTACCTGTATTTGAACTGGTGTACCCATTTGATTCTAAAGTTTGTTTTCATACATTATCACCTTTGTAGCCCACAGCCTGGTCTAGGAACACAAGGTTACACAGCACTAGTTCAAATAGCAGTGCTGACATGGTAGAGAGGGTAACCTTGGGTTCAATACCAATTCAACTACTTCCTAGCTTTAGAATGCTGAACAAATCTATTAATTTTTCTGAGTCTCCATTTCCTTGTATGTAAATTAAGTATAAGAGAGGACCTAATCAAGTGACAGTAAGAATGAACTACACTAATATTCTTGGTCCAGAGACCCTCCCATGAGATGCACACAGTCGATGCTACCTATGAATTTAGTCACATGTCACAAGCTTCACCTATTGTATTTTTTATGACGGAGGAAAGAGTTAGTGTTTAGACCTGTAGAAAGTCTCCCCTGGAATCTCCAGTATCCAAGACACGGGGTAGTTCACTTTCCTAGGGCTTACATATTTACACAATATTCTACTATCAAGTTATGTGGAAACTGTATTCCTAGAGCAATACAGCATGCCAAAAATAATTAAGATATCTTTTAAAAATAGAATAAAATAAACATCCAAATGATGTACTCCCCATTCCAAATTCTGAAACATTTGCAATACAAGCTTAATTATAGCTCTTCTATTATTACTTAACACCCAACTTTCCATTTGTTCTGACACAATCCTGTTATAGTGAGAGTCTGACCTAAGAGCATCCCAAATGACCAACTCTCATAAATTCCTGGTGACAATAACCACAGAAAATTTTTCATTACTGATTAATTCAGTCACATATTTCCACTTTAATCCAGATACTAGGGAGATTCTACTGTAGCTAAGCTTGTAATTACTTTTTTCTTCTATCAATTCAGCTCCCAAAGATTTCATTTCATATATTCCTAAAGCAAATGTAGGGGGGGAAATTAAACATTAAAAATGTTTGCACATAAAGTTAAATTATAGCTATACCATTATCGCCCATATTAAAATTACTTATTTTCTTGTATTCCCTACCAGATCATTATCATTTCTTTTATAATTAGTTTTCTACTTGTCTGTCTTTAAAGAGTAAGGACAAGTTCTTTACATTCACGTAGCTATGTATTCCCATAGGGACTAAAACATAACAGACACATGTTTTTGAATGAAATAATAAATGGATGGCAGGAGGAATATTCCCAAACTTAAAGAATTTCTAGCTGTTTTATGATGTAATTGCTAAAAAAAATTAATGCACAAACAACAGCACTTCATTCAATATGCTGCCCTTTAAAAATCTTGCAGCTACAATAGCCATTTTCAATCTATAATATTTGAGAGCTTGCCTTCTAGACTTACATCTCAGTTAAGACCTTTATTCTAAAAGAGCCCCTCTATTTCTGATTAAATGTCAAGCTGATACTATTATGTTCCAGCATGCCACAACTGTGTCATATCATCTGAAGCTCTTCTGGTGGGTCTTTAATCCCTAACTTTTCCTCAAGCCAGCCCCTTGGCAGTAGTCCTAGTTAAACAGACCATCCAGTGAAAGCAAATGGTTTGGATTTGTACTGATACTTGCTCTTCTTGACCAGACAAAAACTGACATACTAAGTCTATTTTCAGGACTGGCAGACATCAAAGGCTTCCTTTCCAGTAGCTGATTCTCACTATTTAATGTGAGGACTCCAGAACAGGGACAATGCTACTCAAAGAGACATTGGAACATTTGCTTTAAATACAGAAGATTTGGGGTGCTACAAGTATTCAATGAACTAGGATCATAAATTCTAGATGTCATGTTGTGTGCATTCTTGCACAAATAAAAATTATCCCCCTTCCACATGACTTTTAAAAGTCCCACCAAATGTTCATGTAGTAAAAATATCTACCTATAATTATCTAATTATTATATACCGTTTATATACACCATGATCACACATTGAATTACCCAAAATTTAGCTACCATGTAACTTAAGGAAAGACTGTATTATATGTGGTTTAGAACTTTATGAAGATAATAAAAAATATGTATATTATAAATATCAGATGCATATATTTTAAATATTTCAATAACTAGGAAATTTCTTCAGAAAATTTATAAATATAATTAACATAAACATAATTAAAATTTATAAATATAATTAAACAGAATTTATAAAACATAAAAATCCAATCAAATAATATTAAATTTGTTTAATGGAAGACTGCCTACAGCTAAAGAGAATAATGGTAAGCAAGAATATAGATCAATAGAAAATATCCTAACTGAAACACAAAGAATGAAAGGATAGAAAATTCAGAAAAGAGGATTGGAGACACATGGAACATGTTATAAGGTTTAACATACAGGGTAATTTAGTTCTGAAGACAAGATGCAGAATGTGGGAAGAATGAAATATCTTGAAGAAATATGGGCAATACTTTTCTAAAACCAAAGAAAAATGTCAAGCCATAGATTTAAAAAGTTCTGTAACTATCAAACAGAATAAATGTTAAAGAAAATAACAATTTAAGTACATCAGCATCAGTATAAAAGCAAAAAGAAAAATCTTAAAGTCATAGAGAAATATGGAATTATCTTCAAAAAAAGAACAGTAAAACTGACAACTTCTTCACCAAAAAAGAGTGATAGAAGTTAGAAGATAAATCTTTAAAGTAATAAGCAAAATACAATCACCAACATAGAATTCTATACCCAGCAAAAATATCCTTCAAAAAATAAAAGTGAAATAAAGTTTTTTTTTTTAATAAAGCTTGACTTTATCACCTGCAGGCTCAGACTAAATACTAAAGGAAGTTCTTCAGGCAAAAAGAAAATTACTCTAGGTAGGAACACAGGAATTAGGAAGGAATTCAGAGTAATCAGAAGGTAAATATCTGCATAGATCTAAATGAATAATAACCATACAAAACAAAAAGAACACCACCTTGTGGGATTTATGTATTATTTGTATACATAAAAAACATGTAAATATAAATGACATATCAACAATAAGACACAAGATATAAGAGGAGTGAATAAAATTGGAATCATAAGGTACTAACACTAGATTATAATTAAAATGATTAATGCATGATGTAATATCTATGATAATCACTAGAGTAATAATAAAAATGTGTATAACTAACAGATTAACTTATTGGTAACTAATATTGTAGGGGGAAATGTACTAATCCAAAGAACACAAAGAGAGAAAGAGGGCTGGGGTTGTGGCTCAGTGGTACAGCACTTGCCTAACATGTGTAAGACACTGGGTTTGATTCCCAGCACCACATAAAAATAACTGAATAAAACAAATTCAATTATTCAATAAATAATTGAATAAATAAAAAATTACAAATTAAAAGAAAAGACCATAGAACCAGAATGACAAATAGAAAACAAAATGTAAGATAGAAGATATAAACCTAAAAATACCAGTAACTACAATGAATGAAACATTAAAAGATAAATACTGTAAGACTGGACTACAAACAAAGCAGTGAATCCAATAACATTCAGAGCCATGATTATATAGTGTGAACTTAATTTCACAAAGAAAAATCCCAATGCACACATATCTATATTTGAATATATTTACACATCTGCCTCATTCAAAATAGGATGTTAGAAATTCAAGGCACCAGGAATTACTAAGAACCAACCATTGTGTTTAGCAAAACGGAAGAAACAGACAAATACAATCCAATCCAGATAGGAAAGACTACAACCCAGTCCCTTACATTGGCTCTTAAATGTGAAACATGGTTGGAGAGGCAGGACTTTTGAAACAAAGAACAAAGCAAAAGAAAATAACTTGAGAAAGAACATAGCATAGAGAAAGACACACTGGATTCTAGACCAGGCTCTACCGGTACCAGCCTGGGTACAACAGAAAAATCACTTCCTTGGAAAATAAAAGATAAATCACTTTCCTCTCAGCAAGCTGTCCTCAGACATTTCTGTCCACTCCGGACAAATCTCTGTATGAACTGTTTCTCAGAGGAATTATCAAAGTACACCCCTGCACGGAATTTATAAAGGAGTTCATCATGCACTGGATTTCTTCTTTTGTGTGAATTCCACAACCACATTCATCAGTATATGACCATTCCTAATGTATAAATAAGTTAGAAAGCTTACTTTTCAAAATATCACATCCACAGAGATACTGTTGACTTAAAAAAAACCACACACAAAACCTCTCAAGTCCCATTTTAAACTGTCACTACATAAGCTATGTGCTCTTAATATATTTTTATAGCTATTATATAAGTTCTAGAACATATGTAAGGTACTATACTACTGAGCAACCACTGCATACATGTTACATATATATGCATATGTGTATATACATGTAGGATATGCATATATTATAGGTCTATACAAATAGCTATAATATACATATTACATACATATACATTACATGCATATGTATATAGTATGTATTTATATTTGACACAAAATGCTCACAAAAATTCTATGAAGCAATTAATTTTTACTTATTAAAACAAGAAACTGAAAATTACAGAAAGTGTTTGGTTAGTTATCATATAACTGGTGAAGTCAGGATTAGAACCCATGACTATTTGTTTTTAAAGTTCATATTTTTTCAACTGGAAAATGACATTGATTCCAGAGAGAACAGTTCTCAACAGGCTTGAGTCTCTCTGATCAATAGACCTAATTGACTTTGGCTACTGCTTCCACCTATACCTTTTCTGCACCTGGCAAGGATTTCTGGGAAGGAGAGAGTTAGGGATCAACCTTGGCAACCAGCCCTGCCTCAGCACCTCACTCTCAATATCTTTCTCAAGATCTTCCTGTTTAGGAAAACAAAAGCAGTTTCTCCTCTCCTCTGGAAATGTTTGAGGAAGCTTTTCATAAAGACACATGACACAATAAAATAATAATGATATAGTAACAAAATGTTACAGTAACAACTACGCTCAAATCCACCTCCTTTAACTTGGCACATAAGTAGTGCAATAATTACTTAGCTACTTTATTTCCATTTCTTGAATTCACAGTAGAAAAAATATTCTAATTTTCAAGTTAGAGAGGGTAAAACAGGCTTAATCGGATATATTTGCTTGGGGAATAATTATCCAAGATGTTGTGTTGAGAAGGCTTCTGAAGCTCTGACCAGGTAGGTGGTGGGAAGGATTATTGTTTCGTCCACCATGGAGTGAGGGATAATCTGTGGAGAGAAATGAAGGTACCT
Source organism: Urocitellus parryii (assembly GCF_045843805.1). Classification (NCBI taxonomy): domain Eukaryota; kingdom Metazoa; phylum Chordata; class Mammalia; order Rodentia; family Sciuridae; genus Urocitellus; species Urocitellus parryii. The sequence goes on from NC_135540.1 coordinate 83,471,726, forward strand.
GCCCCATATGTTCCTCATAGGCTGGCCCAACATAATCTATCCTAAAGTACTGTTCACTGCTGTTATTTTATTCATGAATTAAAGTGTATAAGAAAAAAAAAAAGAAAGAAAGTAAGTTTGTTGGGCCAAATCCACCGAGATGCTCAACTTTAATGATGAACATTTTACTCTGCTTATTTTTCCATTAAGCTACTCAACTCTTTCCAGACATGTAAACCTTTCCTCAGTCATAACTAGTTTAGAAAATGGGCTTTTGTTCTGCATCAGCAACTGTTCCCAAGAACACCCTGGCACGGGCTACAACTGGCATGTGAGTTTACCATCTTTGCCTCTTGAGAATGTGGGTCCCACCCCCATTCTGCACCAAGAGGAAATTAACTGCCAGTTCTAATGGGAATGACATATTGACTAAGTACTCAGACCAAGCAATCCACTCCCACAGTCAGCAGAATACATAGTGGTTATTCTCTAACCACACAGGAATGCTTGATTGGATTTGCCTCTAGCCTCACTGTTCGCCAGGAAGCCACTGGAGAGAAGCAGGTATCCAGTGTCTCAGAGGAAGACCCTCCCAGGGTTCATTGTTAAATCCAGAGGCAAAACCCTGAGCAATTACACTTCTGGTACAATTACCAGCATCACCCCACTCCCTGCCAAGAGAGGGGCCTTGGCAGCCGAATAATACAGCTTTCATTTTACATTTCCACTTCAATTAGCTGACAGTACTAGTCAATTGGCTGAATAAAACAAAATGCAGGGGAAGTTGAAAGGTCTCTATGTGGTTTGCAGAGCTGTGCCTTCCAGAACAATGATGAGATGAAAGGGACTGAAAAACAAATTAGGGGACCCACCGCAACAAAAGGGCAGGCAGTGGAACACCCACAGGTGGCATGTATGGTTTAAATGGTGCACCAGAGACATTTAAGCTTAACACCCATCCCACCTACTGCTTATTGTACTAATGAAAAGAGAATTAAATTGTTGCCCCTGAACTTGCTTACCGCAAGGTCTAGCTGGGACTTATTAACATCACACAGCATATACATGCAAAAGACAACATTCTCCTGGGAACTTCATCCTCTCCAGTCCTGCCCTGCAGTCAACACTTACAGAGGAGTTACTGTGTACAAAGTCCCACTAGTGCTCAGGAGCTGTTAAAGGGATAGACAATGAATTTCCAGGGGGAGCCCACAGTGTCCTCAATGAAATTAAACTCACACACACGAAATAGGCACAAGACCATATGGTGGACAGAGGGGACCCCGGTAACTTGGAATAACTGAGTCATTACAAGCTACTGGCTAGTGTCAGAATCCTAGCTAAATCCTCAAGGGGTAGGGGCTGTCTAATACATTCTACTGGAGTCTCACAAGTTCTGGCTTGATCATTTTAATAACTAACTCTTCCAGAGCTGAGCAGAATCAACCAGTGCCTCAGTGCCAGCCTCTCCACCTCTGCCCTGATCATCGATACTCTTTCAGCGCTTATAGGAGGTTAATCATAGACATTGTAAATGGCCTGGGAAAGTTCTACCTGGCCACACTGCGCACGAGCCTGAAATTTCCAGCACCCTTGAGGAACAATTCCATTAAAGGCAGAGCATACATAATAGTTTATTTCCTTTATATATTTTTGGCCCCATGATTGACATTCAATATGTACTAAAGGGGTATTGTGACCTTGTCCTGAAGCTGAATGTCAAATGTAGGAAAAGAGGGCGTGCACAATTGCAAAGCAGGGCTTGCCAACCCTCGATGAGGTCTCCCAACTCTGAGAGCAATATGCCCAGGAACCACATTGTTCAACCCCTTCCTAAAGGTGAGAGGATGATACATCATGCAAAGTAATAAATGAAATGAGGCGTGGCAAGGGTCAATGTCTATTTGTAGAAAATGATAGTATTTTGAGGATCAAGGTCCTTTGCAAGGCATTCTAAAATGTTTACCAGAGAGTTAACAGATAACTTCTATAAATGCAATAAATGGCATTGTATTTAGCCAGTCTGCACAAATACAGAACATAAATTTCTAATACATATGCAAAAAAAAAATCCAACTATCAATTAATCAGCTCAGAAGTTGTTTACCATTAAGTTAGCTTTGTGTACATACTTATAATAGGCAAAGATTTTTTTACAGAGGAAGATAAAAACTTTAGAATACTAATGGAGACCATTAAAGAAATGTGCAGGGCTGGGAGTGTAGCGCAGTGGTAAAGCATATGCTTACCAAGGGTCTGGGTTCAATTCCCAGCATTAAAAGGACGGGGAGAGGGGAGCTGGGGTTGTGGCTCAGCAGTAGAGTGCTTGCCTAGCACGTGCAAGGCCCTGGGTTCGATCTTCAGCACCACATGAAAAAATAAATAAACAAAATAAAGGTATTGTGTACAACTAAAAGATAATTTTTTTAAAAAAGGAGGGGGTTAATCTTTATAATAAATTCTATATTCCTATTTTTTTGAATATAAAAAGATAATCAGTTGTGTATTATTATTATAGTAAATGTTCTAATTTCTTTTAAAAAAGAAAAAATGTTAATACTGTTCATGAAATATCTATAGTGATGAGTTAATATGAGCTCCTAAATAAAATGGCTAGAGAAAGAGCAGGTAAAAATCAATTCCTGCACTAATCTTGTACCTTTGGATTAGATGATTTACTTTCTGAACTGGCTCTAGAATCCTATTTCTCTGATTGTTCCCTTAATACAATTCAACTATATTGAACATGAGAAATGTGCTAAAAAAATTTTTTTCTATTTGGCTCCATAATACAGAAAAATTACCACTACAGGTAAGAACAAGATTGTAGCTATACACATAATAGATAACATATTTTTAAAAAACTGCTTAGACTTGCCTCAACCAGACTTTGGGCCATTTGGTATGTGTTGTAACTACTCAACTATGTCAACTCAACTTTGTCAACGCTGCTGAGAAAAAGCCATATATATGTGTAAATAAACCTGTGTGGCTGTGTTCCAATCAGCCTTTACTCAGGCACTGACATATGGTTTTTCCTGTTGTCACAAAGTGATCTTATTTTTTTTCAACCATTTGAAAATGCAAAATCTAGTCATCAGCTATAGACTAGATTAGACCCATAAGCCAGAGTTTGCTAATATCTGACCCACTGCATCAAAAAGGAAGGAAGGAAGGAAGGAAGGAAGGAAGGAAGGAAGGAAGGAAGGAAGGAACAAGGGAGGGAGGGAGGGAAAAAGGGAATCATTAAGGGATAAAAGAAGGCAGGCATTAAGGGCTCTGGTTGATTTGGAGATAACATGAGAGCAACCTTCCAGGAGTTAATCATCTATTCCAATCCATATAACTCCTGCCCCCAGGCTCTTGAGACTGCTGATAAAATTCCAGCCACTGTTCCTGTCCTTGAGCTGTACTAGAAGATATGGGACAAGCTGAATTGTCATCTCTGCTGTCAATGAGGATGATGGGCTGTCATTACCTGATTCTAGACTGAAAAGGAAAGTATTAGTGCCTGGATACCTGTCTATCAACAGAGAAAAGCAACTCATTTTCTGCAGAGAAAACAAAAGGAACTAACTTCTGCCATGGCAAGATCTTTCATGAAATTTATTATCTGTGGAGTGGCAGCAAAAACAGGTCCAAAGAAAATGTTAAGTTCCAAATTTGTAGCAGCAAGGCAATTACTTATCCTGACATCTCAAGTAAACTCAAGAAAGCGCCACCTTCTCAACCAAGTCTGTTATTGTTCTTTGAGGATGAAGCAAGTATCTCACACAGATATATTGCAAATTCAACATGTTATTTAGATGCTTAATCAATCTGACCTGGCAGGAGGCTCTTTAAAAAAGCTTTCTTTAAAATATACTCTTGCTTAGTTTTATAGTTTTATATATATATATATATATATATATATATATATATATATATATATATATATAAAATTTGTCTAGAAACTGGCTAATATCAACACTATACATGATCAATTTTTGCTACATCTAAATGAAAAAGCAATCCTGAAATATATATTTGTGATTCTACTTCCACTATTTATAAGCAGATAATATATTTTTGTTTATTTTTAAATGTTGTAATGATTTTCTAAAATAATGAGTCTTTGGTGTGAAGTAAAGCATACTCATGAAAATTCAAATAGAACTCATTTACTAATAGATAAAAAAATGGCCTTAAATGAGGTAGAACTTCATTCTTAAGCAAATAAACAATTTGCCCTTATAACAGATATATAAATAGGGCTACAGTTTATAGTTATATTAATTGATCATCCATAATAAGAAAATTAAGTAGCATTTTGTTTATAGAATGAAAAAACAAAATCATCTTCAGTATGAGAAAATTTAAAAATCAACAAAAGCATGTGATTACCATAGAAGTATATCCTGAATTCTGTGGGCTGAAACTCCATATTAGGGAAATTGAGCCCTGATGGGAAATAATATGCTCTTTGTAGTTCACAAGTTTTTTTTTAATTGAAAGGATAGATACAGAATCAGTTTTAATAATAATTTCCTATGAAATTTCACATGTGTATTTGGAAATAACACAGAGATGAAGGTAGGCAGGGTTCAAAATATTTTGAGGCAAGAAACCTACACCTATCACCTTCTCAGAGATCCCCAAGGCCATCTGATTTTCCGTACTTCCCACACAGGTGGAAAGTGGGTGGCTCTGGGTTTGGAGAGGTGCTAGATCATCATTTATTTTCAAATCTCCAGGAAGACTGGTTCGATTGATTCTGGGCTAACCCCCTTTAATTTCAAGAGCAGGGCCAAAATGATGGTGGGTCAACAGATTCTACAAAGTAACTCTAAGAAGATATGCCCTCAGATAAGATCCAAGAGCTAGATCAGAACCCAGTTTCAACCAGGTATCATAAGGGAAAGAATATACTTTGGCCATCAGTTCTCACACATTCTTCTGGATGTCACTCTGGTAACTGTCCACCTCTGGCCTGTTGCTGGAGTACTCACAAAATAAACTACATGACGCTCAGAAAAAAATATAGTCTTCTCATTCTTCTCCAGTTTAAAATAGGCCAAATAAATCAGAGAACATGTAGGCATGGTTCCAGATATACCCAACTCTCACCACCCTCCATGAACAAAAAGGGAGGCCTAGGGAAGAATATTGTGCTACATTTTAAACACAGATCTTTCTGTAATTGTTCCCCTCTGTGTGTATGTTCTCCAAAATAAAGCTTCTTAGGAGTCAAAGGGAGGTGTCCAGGATGAACAGAATTATCAAATTTCACTCAGCAAAATATGGAATTTTTTTGTCTGGTAGGGGGCAGTGTAAGAAAGACCTTTGAAGTTCATGAGTGAGAGCAGATAGGAGCTTGCAATAGTTCTTGTCCATCAAACTAGTGCTAAACATCTGACACAATTCCAGCTTAAATCACTCATAAAAATGGCAGGAAGAAAGCAGCAATAGATTCTGCAGATGTTGAGGAATTGCCTTTAGAGCAACAAAATAAATGCAGGCACAAACAGACTGAACATGGGAGATGAAGAAGGCGATCTATTGTCTCCAGATGAATTTTCAATCCGTCCACAACCCTCAGGTGCCATATATATAATTTCTTGGTTTTGTTTCTCTGGAGAACCTTAATATAACATGTTAAAATATGTCAATGGATTTCTCACTATTCTTCACTAAAAATTCAAATTCCTTACTATGGCCTACCATGACCCTGACTGCTCCAGCCTCCCCTCTGCACTTTTTGCCCTATGGCCTCAACATTTTGGCCTTCCACCAGATCCCTGAAATGCTTTCCTCTGGAGCTGGGTTTTTCCTTTTTCTGACAGTTTTTCCCCTTCTCCTTACTCAGCTTCTCTTATTCCTGAGATTTTATGTCCTCATCCATGTCCTCCCTGATTCCCCTACACAATGCAGGCCTCTATTATTCTCAATCACGGCTTCCTGTTTTTCTTCATGGCTCTAAAAACTACTGAAATCCATTCCATTTATGTTTGATTCACTCCCTGGAAGACAAGGTCCCGAGAGAAGAAATTAGGCCTGTCTGGTTTACTAATGAACCCAGGGTACCCATAACTGCAGACATTGTAGGATGAGAGAATAAATGGTGGCCCATTGCCCTGTCCTCCCATGCCTCTCTCCTCTCACAGTAAAGGTTCAAGAGCAGGGCCAAAATAATGTAGGTCCAAGAAATATACCACTCACCAAATAATACATTCTTAGTTGGCTTATTCATGAAATCATTCCCTTATGCATGCATTCATTCACTGATTACTAATTTACACTGAATACATACTGAGCCCCTACTATGTTCAAACCATGAGAAGAAATGCAGGAAAAGAGGTATGGGTTGGGTTTGTGCATGTTGAAAATTATAAATACAAAAAAAAAACTATTTTAATCAATATTGAGTTCATTTACATTGAAATATGGACCAAATATTTCAAAGAGAAATATTAGAGAACATATCTAGAGAGGTCTGGAGTTCCAACCATTTCATGGAAAAGAACAACTTCTTTTCCTTCTATTTAATTGTACATTTATTCTTCACTTAATGAATAAATATCTACTGAGCACACTGTGTCTTAGGCACCATGTAAAGTAGGGGGCACATCAGTGGCAAGCTGCACATCAGGTCAGATAAAGTCCTAGATTTGAAAGAAATGATGGCTTGGAATTACAGGCCCTGCAGTAACTTCAGGCTAGGAGAGTACTCAACCAGTGGTGTATGTGAAAAGTAAGAGGAAGCACCAAATTTCAGACCAGAAAAAGGCTTCACCTAAAAAAAGAAATTATGTATACCCATGTTCATTAGTACCATTATTCACAATAGCCAAAAGATGGAAGAAACTCCCAGTGCTCACTGATAGACGAGTGAATAGGCAAACTGAGCTCTATGCATACAATGGATTATCATTCACCCTTGAAAAGGAAGGAAATCCTGACACAGGGTATTAACATGACAAACCTAGAGGATATTGAGCTGAGTAAAATAAATCAGTCATCAGTCACAAAAGAACGAATAGTGTGATTCTACTTTGTGAGATACCTCCAGTAGTCAAATTCATAGAGCTGAAAATAGAATGGTGGTTTCCAATGGTTGGTGGAAGAAGGATTTGCTGGATGGGTATAGAGTTTCCATTGAGTGAGATAAAAAGCACTGAATTTGATGTACAACAATGTGAATATAATTACCATAACTGAATTGTACTGTTAAAAAAATGGTTAAGGGACCGAGGCTGGGACTCAGTGGTAGAGCACTTGCCTGGCATGTGTGAAGCACTGGGTTCAATTCTCAGCACCACATATAAATAAAAAAATTAAATTTTAATTTTAAAAAAAGATCTATCAACAACTAAAACTTTTTTTGTAAAAAAATGGTTAGGATGGCAAATTTTATGTTATGCCTATTCTACCACAATTAAACTTTTTAAAAATATGTTATAAGCAGATAGACAAGGGTGAAGCTGGGCAAGGTTGGGGTAGCACTCTCAAGCTCTGTTCTTGATACACCTAGATGCCTAACATCCAGAAAGACAGGTTTACAAACTGGCTATTGATTGACTACTTTGGAATAAGGCTGGGGGAGGGGACACCTCTGAATTGTCATTAATCTCAAAGAATACAGACTATACTCCTAGGTCATACGAGGTGGGAGGACACCTTTGTGCAATGAAGGTTGTTTCTATGTCCCCTGTTCATTAAAAGCTGTCAAGAGGTAACTGGCTAGTAATGCAGTATGAGGGTAGATGAATTAAAATAAACAGCCAGCAAAGTTAGGTAAAGGCTGTGCAACTCACTTGCTCATGGAACAGGACTTTTACTCTGGGTTATGAATGAGGAAATTAATTGATCTTGGCACAAATAAACCATTGGCTCCAGGAAATTTCTGCTCTAAAATTTAAAACATGGGCAGTTTTTCACAGGCAGCCCTCCAAAAAAATCTGAAAGGTATTCATGAAGGGTGTTACTTCTATTTTCATGTGTGTGGGATGTTCAGACACAATGAAGAATTTGCTTCAAAATTTTCTAGCACAAAATTTAAAATGGGAAAGTAGAGTTGGAGATGTAGCTCAGTGGCAAAGTTTTTGCCTCACATGCACTAATGCCCTAGTTTCAATCCCCAGCACTGCAAAGAAAAAAAAATAAAAAGGAAAGGTAGATGAGACAAGATTGGAAAATGTTAATAATTCTTGAAGCTAGATAAAGGTTACATGAAGTTGAGGTTCACTGTACTATCCTCTCTACTTTCGTGTTTACTTGAAATTTTCCATAGTAAAAATTTACTTTATAAAATGTATATGTAACAAAACAATTTATGACAGACTTGTGGATGATTTCAAGACAGGTACAGAATTTAGATTACTCCTGACCATTAAGTTACTATAAAATTAAGCAAAATGATTTATTTTCAATAGAACGTGACAGTGTCTTTGAACAAAACAAGTAATAGAACGCAAGTGTACAGGTGAGGAAAGAGAACAAGATGCAGGAAAGGAGACATTTTTTATTCTCCTGCCTCTTTCAGCTACATTAATTCAGTCTGAAAGGGAGCCACACCCAACAACTATTAAAGTTGTCTGCCCATTTGACTCCCAAGAATGCTTCTAACTTGAAAAAGCAATCCATAGCCAGGCATGGTGATGCACATCTATAATCCCAGCAAATTTCAGGTCAGTCTGGGCAACTTATAGAGACCCTGTATCAAAATAAAATAAAAAGGGCTGGGGATGAAGTTCAGTGCTAGAGTTCCCCTGGATTCACACCCAGTACAGGAAAAAACAATAAAAGAAGAACCAAAACGAAAAGCAATCCATTATGTGCACTAACTTTTGACCTTAGGAAGTCACAGAGGTGTTGACCAATGAAAACTAACAGAAGTAGAAGTAAATTTTCCCCCATCCAAGAAGAAGGCTCAAAGTCCGTTTAAAAAGTGAATTAAATGAATAATTACTCAAAGTCATTTGAGGCAACTGTCTGCCAACTTCTTCTGTGGTCTCCATATTTGATAAAGAAGCCAGTTAAATATTCACCCTTTAAAATTTCACAGTCTTCCAGTAATCATTTATAACATTAAAATGTTATATATCATTTAATCATTTATTACATTTTTAATGTATCCTGACAATGAAAGCTCTATATGCTTATTCCAAAAAAAAAAAAACTTGAGAAGACATGAAAAAATAAAGACTCAAAAGTAACCACTATTATCATTTGTCTTCCTTCATTTTATAAGAGACACAAGATAGAAGGAGCTCGGCTCTCCAAAACTATGGAGCCACACTCCAGCTATGGTAGGTCCCTTGGACACCTCGCTTCAGGAAGGAAATGTTCTGCATTCAGTGACTGATTGCATAAGGAGGTGCAAAGCCCTGGTGTCCTTCCCTAGATGCACAGTTAACTCTGAAGGACCATCCCCACTCCAGAGCTCCAGTGGAATCACCTGCTGGCTGTGTTATAACTGTCACAATGCAACTTTTCCCTCTGCTTAACTTCTCTCCTCTCACACTCAGTATTTACCCCAAGAGAACCTCCCAATAAAACACTCAACTACACATCAATTTTCAGCCCCAGAGTCTATTTCTCAAGGAACCCAACCTTAGCCAATAAGCCACTATTATTTGCTCTGTAAGAGCAGGCAGGATCTATATTTCAACCAATCCAAGTACCTATTATGTGCTGAGCTCAGTGGTAGAAATTCTAAGTTATCACACCCTAGACTTTGCACATGTGTAAAATGTATAGTAAAAGCCATGCAAATAAGGAATAGGGTAGTTATAGAGATTTCACTATCCCTGGTCTCATAAAAGCCCTCAGGTCTGCCCCACACCACATTGAAAAAAAGAACAAAATCAGTCTTTATCTAAGTCTCAACATTCTCATACACTAATTCCCTGGCTTCCTTAAGATGGACCTTAAATTCCTTTATTCAGATGATCTATTCAGACTTCCTCTGACTTAAGCTACTCTCTCTCCTGGTTTGGGGGATGCAGGATCTTCAGCTCCAGACAAAAGGCACTACCCCAGGTCTATAGGAAGGGAAGAGGTGATGCAAAATATGTGGCAATTGCAAGAGGAAGGAGATCACAGTAAGTTCTACAGAGAAGGTAATGGTTTAGTTGAGATTTGAAGGACAGATCATTTGCAAAGATGACAATCTTTAAGCTTTACATAATTTTAAAAAGTATAATTTAGCCAATATTCATTGAAAAATCATTCAAAATAGCCAGAATGCACAGCCAACCAACCCATTATCTTCAATAGATAGATGAATGAACAAAATGTGCTAAGTGTGTATATAGAAACACAATGAAACATACACATACACAATGGACTTGTATGCAGCCACAAAGAAAAATGAATTTCTGATACTTATTACAACATGAATGAACCTTGAAGACATCATCCTAAGTAAGATAAGCTGGACACAGATGAAAAACATTATATGAAATATCTAGAATACACAAATTTAGAGAGACAATGGAGATAAGAAATCACTAGGGCTGACAGGAGAGTGGGGAGTTACAACTTAATGGCTGTAATCTTTATGATTCTCTTTGGAGTGATGAAAAATTTTAAAGTTGAACTATTGTGAGTATAATTATATGGCATTGGATTGTATACTTTAAAATATTAAAATGGCAAATTCTATGCTATATCTGGTTTTGCTAAAGTTAAGAAAAAAAAAGAATTAGTCATTCCTTGGTATCCATACAGAATTGGTTTCAGGACACCTCCAACACATCAAAATCTGTGAATGAGCAGGTTCTTTATATAAAAATAGCATAATATTTGCATTTAACCTATCCAGATCCTCCTGTATACTATAAATAATCTCTAGATTACTTATAATGCCTAATATAATATAAATGTTATACAAATAGTTGTTATATTGTTCAGGGAATAATGACAAGGGAAAAAAGTCTGTACATATTCAGTATAGGTGCAATTTTTAAAATACTTTCAGTCTGCTATTGATTGATTTCATGGGTATGGAGCACTGACTGTACTTAATGTCAAAGCTTCACTTCATTCAGTCTAAGTCCAAGAAAAGTCAAACAACTGCCCAGCCCCAGGGCGCCAGGGTGCATGGTGTGAGCGGAAAGTATTCTAAGGGAAAGGGGCTCAACCAAACAGGCACTGCACGTCTGTTTTCCCCAACCCTGTGTCAGCCTGACAATCAGAAAGTCTGGAGGTGGCATTTTAGTCACAGGACATTTTGATGAAGTGTCAGAATTCCCTCCTGCCTTCCTGAGTTTTCGATGACAGTATACACATTTTCACAGGCAACTTCTCTTTTAAAGTTTGCTGAAGGACGATACTGGCACACATGCAGGATGTAGCACAGGGTTTGGTGATAGTTTCACATACATAGACAGCTTTGTAACCATCATGCAAGTATCCATACAAAACTTGTCCAGCATCCAGAAGTTTCCTTCACACCTCTTCCCAGTCTATAATCCACCCCTTCCCCAAGCAACTTCCATTCCAACTTCATAAACATCTACTAGATGCGTCATAATTATTTTTTCAAGATTAAACTCCTTACTGATGCCTTTCTTTGCCAACAATTGCCATCTTACTCTCAGAGTGGCCATAATGCCCATCATCATATGCACAGCAGGAGGAGAACGCTTCCATCTCAGTGAGAGAAAGTTGCCATGCACGTGAAGCCCCAGTGAGTATGGAATTGGGGTGCCAACAGACACTCCACATTTCACACCCAGTAAGAAAGTGGCTTACCATTTCTCTTGAGGCACTGTCACCTAATAGACCCTGTGATTCTATCAGTTAACATCCTCTGATTCCCACCAAGAGCCCTGACACTTATGATTCCCCTGCCTGTGATGATTGCACGGACACAGGTAATTCACTTCTCTCTCTCAGATGCTCCCATAGAAAGGAAACCTATTTCCCATAATTGTGTCATCTTCCTGATAGGCAAGGACAGGACAAAGGCACATGAGCCACCTCAATGGCTCCAATTTCTCAGGGCACACAAGCGTCCCTGAAATATGAAGAGCTGGTGGCAGAAGAAGGCAAAGCAAAAAGCTGACAGACTCCGTGGAAGTCAGGAGAGCCCCAAAACATAAATGCTATTTCTTACAAATCAGAACACTTTCTCCCAGGATGCATTAGGTCTACTTAAAATGCACCAGGCACTCTATTTTGTGCTGAGGCTTCAAAGCTCTGGACTTAGGCCTAGAGAAGCATGGTGAGAATAAACAGTCAGTTTAAATACAAAGCTGATCACGTGGCTAGTTTATATGCAGGCGATGAATGCTGCCACAGAGGCATTTGTGGCTTAGAATGGGAACAGAGGGAACAGGGCCTTTGTGGCCCTGTTTGGGGAAAGCAGAAAAGACTTCTGGGAGGTGATGATACCTGGATTGAGTCTTGAGAGCAGTTAGACAGATTAACTAAAGGGGCACTATGGGGCTGGGGAAGCAGCCACACAGGGAGAGAGAAGGGGCGGTGTGGCGCGCAGCACCATGGCTTAACCGACGGAGATGAGGATGAGCAAGACAGGTGAGGCCTGATCAAGGAGCACAGAGAACTCGGGTGACAGCCATGTGGACCCCAAGGAGAACACAGCCTAAGAACCACAGGGAACTGTGGCACAGGAAACTAAAGGGCGCAGAGTTGATGAAGTGTTCTGGAAAATACAGGCTTTTGCCAACTCAGTTGGGAGGCAGGCCAGCAGTAAAGAACATAAATGAAATTAGCCTCCTTGACGACTCACCTAGAATCAAATACTCTTCTTAATTAAAAGCAGTTATTTTCAAAGGTCAGTTGAGATATGATCCTGCTGTTACAACCCTTGTAATAACAAATAAGTATCCAGGGGCACCCTGGCAATTTAAAATTCTGTGCTCAGATTCACAGAAATGCACAAACCTCAGGGGAAAGTAACTCAACACTGACCATGAATCTGAACTTCTATCAGGTTTTTCCATCTCCTCTTTCTCAAGTTCCACTGGCCAGCCAGGTATCTAACGGCCCCTTCCCCCAGGCTTCTCTGACTTTTAAGACTCACAACTCTCTCCAAGAATCCTTCTTCAAAAACCTTCTTCCTAGACACCAGGAAGGTTAGGACTTGGGTCTTACTGACTCCTACATCTCCAATGCACTTAACAGGTATGCTTTAAATAACTGTAGAACACAATAATTTGCTGAGTCCATACTATGTGCCAACAAGGGGAGGTAACATCTCCTCCCATGTAGCAATAGCTGGATCTAACAGGTAGCCCTGCATATTCTCTTGAACAACCTAGAAAGAAACCCCAGGGAAAACTGGTGCTCCCCAACCCACATTGTCTGATTTCAGCCACAGAGCAGCTGATATCATTAATAGAGCATGGGAATAAAGACCACAAGGAGTAATTTCCCAGGAGTTTCCTAGGAAAACCGAAAGGTATTTTGAAAAAGAGAAAAGCCTATAAGAGATCATGACAAGAGAGCCTAATGTAGTCTACATCAAAATGGATTGTTTTTGTGCTCTCCCTGTTATGGTTTACCTCAAGGCAGAATCTACATCTAGATGGTCTCTATACATCCAATTCCTGGAAAGACCCAGAAACTCACAAAAAAGGGCCAGTCTTAAAGTTAATAGACTTCATATCTCTGTCTGAGAAATGACTCAGAATACTTGAGTTGGTCAATTAGGATGATATTTGAGTTAACTAATCAACACCAGAGACACATAAATAAAGTCTTACACATTTCTCTCTTCTCCAGAAAATAATCCTCCTTCTATGATGATGCATTCCTTTGTGCATGTTTAATCCACTGGATTGAAGACTACCTTAACTTCTTGGAAAACTTCCAACTAGTTAAAGATGATAAAACATGCTTGACTTATCAGCAATCCATTTCCAAAACCAGTTTCTCCTCTCAGAATGCATTATTTCTACAAAGGGCAATTTCTCACTATTTAATATCGGATCTTACTGGCTTCAATTTCAGGAGGCAGCCCTTTTGGCCTTAATTTCTAAAAGGTCTCCTTTTTGGGACATTTCTCCCTGTCTCCATTTGTGAGGAGGAAAAACAAAGGATTAGCTACTAGGTACATGTAGTAGAATTTCAGCAAGACACCAATCTTCTGTGGTCTCATTTTCTTCATGTAAGAATTAAAGGGGGAAAAAAAACTCATTAGGCCTCATGATTTCTTGAATGCTTTCCATTCTAATACTTCTTTCTGAGATCATTTCTTACTAAGGTAGAAATTACTGATTACAAGTAGTTGCATAAACCATGGGGACTGGGGAAAGAAGCATGTGAGTATTAGTACATAAAGGAAAAAAAAAAAAGAGCCACACAAACATGGGGGAACAGAGTAAGAAAATTCTTAAGAAAAAGAGGCCAGAGATTTAGGCATAAAACAGATGGCTCCCTACAGTAGGAACTGAGGAAAATACAAGGCAGACACTGTTAATGAAGAAGGTGACCAGGCAAAGGGAGCCTCAGGCAAACAGAAAGAGCCCTTACCATCACCAGGCCTGAATGGAAATGGCAGAGAATGGTTCTCAGAATCCAGAAGAGCTGTGTGACCTTTGCTGACAGAGGAACCCAAGCAAGAGGAAACTCACCGGAGGGAACTGGAAAGATAAATACCCTTACCTCACTACCCTGAAGCCCTCAGATCTCTGGCCAGTGTCTCCCATCACTCACACCCAACTGGAAGCAAGAAGGGAAGGGGCCTGTGAATGCATGCAGCCTCCAGGGTTGCAGAACAGCATAAGTGATAGGTTTGGAGAGGCATATAAAAAATACCCAGCCAAAATACTTAGTCTGCTCTACTATTTGGTCTCTATAGCCTTAGTCTCAAAATAGGCAGAGATGAGGTCTGATGATGATTAGCAGGCCACTGTCATCTTCTTTGGAGGTGAGCAATGCTGTGATAAGGTGAGAATGTTGGAGTAAGAATGGGCTTATTTCCAATAGTTACACAGAAAAAATAAATAGGGGAAATAGGGAAAGGATTGGGAACTCTCAGAAGGCTGAAGCAATTCTAAGGAGTTTTCTGAAGACCAAAGTTCAAAGAGACAAACCTTGAACCACCTGAGAAGCTGGATATTATATAAGGTGAACTCAGATAAGCAAGTTACAACGGGTTTTTGAAGGCCAGCTGGCCACAGTTCAGCAGCTCCCATTTCACACAGAGGAGTCCTAATATCACCCTGAGACATTTTCCCATGAGCCCAAGGATCTTCTTCCTCAGGGACTCTGATCTGATTGGTGTAAATACCCAGATGAGTGGCTGTGCAGTGAAGAGAATGGTTAATACAGCAAAATCTCATTCATTCATGAGCAACTACATTAGAAATATGAGGTATCTCAGACTAGGTTGCGAATAAGCAAAACTGCAGAGAATCTCAAGAACTACTGAATAGACCAAACTGGATAGAGTATTTGAAGGGCAATGACTTATAATGGTATACAAACTACAACTCAGGGCTGGGGATGTGGCTCACACGGTAGCGCGCTCGCCTGGCATGCATGTGGCCCAGGTTTGTTCGATCCTCAGCACCACATACAAATAAAGATGTTGTGTCTGCCGAAAGCTAAAAAATAATATTAAAAAAATTCTCTCTCTCTCTCTTAAAAAAAAAAAAAAACTACAATTCCCTCTTCCCTCTTCAGTAGGACCTAAACAAAGTATCACTTTTCCTTAAAAGTTCTACATTGTATGAATCTAGAGAAAGTTATGGAATTATCCATACTTTTAACATTGTTTGCCTTGAAGATTTGTTACAATTAGCATGTATTATTGTAAAATAAATCAAAATGTAGAAATTTTTAATATAAGTATGTAAACAATGGATTTTTGCCATGGGCACTGCTGTAATCCCAGTGGCTCCGGAGGATGAGACAGGAGGATTTAGAGTTCAAAGCCAGCCTCAGCAACATCGAAGTGCTAAGCAACTCAGGGAGACCCTGTCTCTAAATAAAATCCAAAATAGGTCTGGGGATATGTTTCAGTGGTCCAATGCCCCTGAATTTAATCTCTGGTACAATACACACACACACACACACACACACACACACGCACACACACACACATACACACACATACACACACACACATTTTTGAAATAGATAGTTCCACAAATAAAAAATACCATCAATGAAGATATGTGTTTACTATGAAAGTCATGATTTAGGAAGGCTGACTCTGCCTTTGCCCCAGGTATTCACATATCCTGCACAGACCCATGAATATAAGAGAAGAGAATGCCAAGTTAGAAGAAATGATAAGAGCCTGATTTCACTCTGGAGTTCTGAGACCTGAATTCTTTTCAAATTGCTTACTGTAACTTTGCTAATTAGCTCAGTGACACACAGTTTCTTGACAAGCAAAATCAAATAACTATATTTGCCTCATAGACTGTTGGGAGGATTATAGAACCTACCAGAAGCAAAGGTTTCATATTACTACATCTTCCTCCTTCTGTTTAAAAACACAAGGAAAATAAAAATCAGCATTTCTACACTATTTTTGAAATATGGAGATGTATCAGGATTACAATTTTCCCCACTTAAATGGGGGGAAAAAAGACTGTGCTCTAAAAGCTTCCTTCTCTCTGAAGCCCTAAATATTCCCTTGAACCCTATTTTATCCGAGACAGAAGTTTAAAAGTAAGCAGAATTTTGAATTAGTCTCAGATTTGAGAGTATTATAATCAAGCTTGATTTCTGTTGCATTCTTATTCTCCTTGGATTAGTCTCCAAAAGAACACAACAAAAGAAAAAAGTTTTAATTGAGGTAATTTATAACATTCCATTTTATTTCAAGACTTTGCATTTGATGAATAAGGATTGGATTACAAGGCTTACAGAGTTCAGGGAAAAGTCCTTTCATTTCTCTAATGAAGGCTTAAAACATCAGGGTATAATACATGCTGCAGTCCTTTAGTGATAACTATATATTTGGTATAATTTTTATAAATAGCTTTATTACAGCTGGTATCTATTTCTTTATGCTAACCTTCTTGTCCTTAATAAAATCAGAGCTACCCCCAGCTGCAGCTCAGAATAACCAGGCCTTATTGCTACCAACCAAAAGTTTTCAGAACTGTTCCAATCACATATGGCAGCAACTGTCAGAGTTGAATCGTTTTCACAAAGGAGGCAGGAAATTCCCAAGAGGCCATAAGTGGAAACATGATTCATATTCTATCCCCATTAGGCTGGAAGTCAGGAGACCAAGACTTTATACCCTGCTAACTAATCTGTTAGAGTAAATTTTCCTTAGACCCCTTTAAATGTCACAATTTTATGATTTCTCCCAGCCATTCCTAGTTAAAATGCTTAAATAAATTCATTAAACTACCCTGATAGAGAAAACATGAAATGTGAGGAAACAGCTGCTCAAAAGATTTGTGATGTGAACCAGTATATAAAGGAAATAGCATAACAGCAGTACCATAAACATGCCCTTTGGATACTGCTATGGTTTGCATAAGTGTCCCTAAAGCCCATGTGTTAAAGGGTTAGTTCCCAGTCCGTGGCACAATTGGGAGGTGGTAGAATCTTTAAGAAGGAGAGCCTCATAGGAGGTTTTTTAGTTATTGGGGTATGCTGTTGAAGGGCATATTGGGACCCTGGCTCCATTTTGTCTCTCTCACTTTGCTTCCTGAATGCCAGGAGATGAGCTGCTTGCTCCTCCACACATTCCTGCTAAGGCATACTGCCTTACCACATGCCAAAAAGCAACAGGTTCAACCAGCCATAAACTGAAATCTCCAAACTTATGAGCCAAAATAAACCTTTTCTCTTTATAAACTAATTATCTCAGGTATTTGTTATAGTAACAGAAAGCTGACAAACACACATAGTATGTTAGCTTCCTAAGACTGCTGTAACAAATTTAGTGGCTTTAACCCACAAAAATTTATTATTTTGTAGCTCTGGAGGTCACAAGCCTGAGATCGGTTTCCCTGGGTATAGTTCTTTCTTAAGGTGAGAACCCATTTCCTTGCTTTATTCAGGTTCTAGAGGCCACCTATATTCCTTGGTTTGTGGCCCCTTCCCCCATATTGGAAGGATATTACAAATAGAGATGTTACCTCTCTCTAAGTGACTTCCTGTTCCATTGTGAGGTCTCTTGATTCCTAATGTCCATCTACTCTTACCCTGTTTCACTGCATGTTATTCTCTGGGAATAGTGTAGTAAAATTCCTAGATTGACTCTAAAGGTAACTTTAGTAACTCCTACCCAAAATCAGCATTATAAAATGGTTCTGTTATTTTGAATATCCAAAGTACGAACAGCACTATTAATCTTAAAAATAATGGCAGCCTAGAATGAAGAAAGTGTGTACCACCCCACGAAAGAAAATGGCTGCCTCTACCCCCTCGCTTTACTCAGTATCTTCTGGAACATTCACAGCCACACCTTTTTTACCTATCATTACCCAAAGCACAGTCAAAGAGGTAAGAAACCACAGCAAAGCAGGAGGAACCAAATGACTGGATTCCAGCCCCAGGAATGACAGAAGCAGCTCTGGATACCTACAGACACCACTGCCTGGGGCAGTGCTTCTCACCCTGGGGGTCTGAAGCCTTGAGTACAGGATAAAATATGAGGATCTCAAGTCTATTCCAGACAGAATGAGACAGAATCCCAGAAGGGTCCCAAAGAGCTGAATTTTTAACAATCCCCTGTCAATGCCTATGTGAACCCGTGTCTGGTATTCCCTGCTCCATCCAGGAAATGGGCCTGATAGCAGGTACTCGTTTTAAAAGTCACGAGATTTGGGTTTAAGGGCCTGATCCACTCATTAGCCAAGAGCTTCCATTTCCTCATCTGTAAATATGAGGACAACACAACACTTAGCTTACAGGGTTTCTTGGCAGAGACACTACTGACATTTTGGGCTGGATAACTGTTATGGTGGCTGTCCTATGCATAGTAATAGATTTGACAGCAACCCTAGCCTCTACCCATGACACCCTTGTCATGACAATCAAAAGTGTTTCCAGATATTGCCAACAGAATCGGAGATATGGGAGCAGGGCGAAGGGAGATTATGAAGAGCCAAGTCATCTTTTTGAGATGCACTGGTTCAATGGGTTGTTGGGCTGAATAAAAATTATAGGGCATGACATGAGGTAGGCTATCAAAAATGGTTATTTTTCCTTCTTCATCTTCTCTCCCAAGCACACGGGATCCCCAGAGAAGAAAAGCTCCAGCCGTTTTTCAGCAACATCCTCAATGCTCTGTCATTTTTGACACCTCCTTTGTTTCTTGTCTGACACCTTAAAACCTCACTTTGTAGTCAGTTAAAATGAGCAGACTTTGGTCTATGAAGTTCACATGAGTTTGTTCTTAATATTAGCAATGTTCAGAAGCAATTGATCTGAGTCTTGTCTTTAGAATTCATGCACATTATACACAGAGAGTTGGCTACCGGGTGAGAGTTCAAAGACCTTATTACATTCCTAGAATTAATTTCACAACAGGTCTTTCATATGTCAGTTCTTGAGCTTTCTAATCAAAGCACCAAAAGATTGTAGTGCCTGACCCCATGGGCTTCTTATCCAAAGCAGGTCAGGATTCCCTATCTATGAAACAAAGAAGTTGGGCTAAAGTCTCAAGTTCCTCTAAAATTCCATATGCTATTTTAAAAAATCTCATGATTTCAATTAATTCCTAATACCTGATTTATTTATCTAGCTCCTATTTATTTATTTAGCTTCTTCATCAAGAACATCATACTTTGAGGACAGATACTCAATAAAAATAACTCCAATATTTTAATATTTGTTCAATAAACATTTCATCAAAGTAATGATTCTTGAGTGTCTAATTTTTATAAAGCACCAGGCTTTTCACCAAAAAGGATAAGACATGGTCCCTGATCCCAAGGTGGAGAGGCAAAGAACATAGGCAAATAACAAAAACCTTCAAATATGTGCTCTGTGAAAATGTAATGAGAAAAATCCAGGGTCAGGAAAAGAAGAACAAAAGTTCAAATAGTTACTGAGAACTCATTATATTTGAGAGAAAAAAATGGCTGAAAAGAGAACAGTGGTGAATGACAAAAAAAATATGTATTTTCCCTTGGCCTTCCAGATTGGGGGACAAATGAAACAAAGATAAATTCAAAGCATGCAGGAAACTTCAAGTTACAACAGTCTCATCCACAGACATCTCCCCTTGAAGTACAGTTATGTTGAGTGATGAAAGACGTAACTGTGGAGGTAAATATATTGAATAATTAGAAATGGCAATATGCTAGAAGACATTTCATCAAACTGATGGCTCACTGACTTCTTTGGCAGCTGCTTGTCTGAAAAAAAATGTAATTCAGGGGCTAGAACAAACTCGGATATGTTACTTTCTTGAATAGATTGATCACACCACTATTGCAGCAATGCCTGTACTTGCTTCAAAATAACACAGGGGAAAAGTTGAAAGACAGCCTCCAAAGATGCGTTAGAAGTTGCTCTTTATTTTCTTTCAGCTGAAGCATATACTTTCTGCACTCCAACTGGCCCTGCTTTCATAATAATCAGCAGTGCTGCACTGGGAGAAATATGTCAGCAAATAACATATGACAGAGGTCATATCTGTCAGTGGCTCCATATATTGTTTGTGTTAAAATATGAGGTTCAGACTCATGTCTCCCAGAAGCCTAGAGTGAACTATTTGTGGCTGAACACTTGCTATATTCAGGAAAAGAGTTCTGTTCATTTTTGGTTAAGTTGGCATCTATTTACAGTAGTAACAACCAAGGCAAAGATGTGGTTCTGACAAGGGCTAGAAACCTGCAGTTGACAGTCCCATTTCATTGTCCCAAATCAAATTCACATTACTCCAGCCATAGGACAGGACCTGCTTTCAATTTCCTCATATTGAATGGGCAGGCAGCTCAGGTTCTGGTGGTTCTTACTACTTGTATTTCCATATAGAAGCCACATTTGTCAAATGCAGGGAATTCCCTCTGCCTATCCTTAAGGTATCCTCTACCTATAATCCCAAAAACAGAGGAAAAATACAAGCTGAAGGCATTAGGGCTCTTCCCCCAGTATTTCTGTAGTTGTTATCCATCCATCATCATTGTCAGGGTCAACATTCATAGTACTTACCATGTGTCAGGCACAATTCTAAGCAATGGATGAAATCATTGGAACAGTACCTGCCGTTACAACCTCACAGGCCCGGTTACACCTGGCTCCATCATTGATCCTGAGAGAGATTTATTTTCTCATATCAATGTCAGGATAATTCTTTAGGAGGCAGAAGTCTGAACACCATGCCAGTCCACAGATCTTCTCATGAATCTTATGAGGGAATATGAGATGAGACTAAAAACTGTAAATTGACTTTTTAGAATTACTAAATGTTTTAAAATACTGATTAGGTGTACTTTATTTTGACCATTTTTACTGACTTGTTCAGTCAGTAATTTGGAAAAATTGCTTTCATGCTCTGTATACAAGTGCTTTCCAGTAGTATTATTCTCAAAGAATTAATTTCTTTCTCATAAGAACAGATTGAAAACAGAGAGCCAAGAAACATCACTATTATGAAGGGACATGAAGATAAGGGACAGTCCAGAGGGGTGACAGTCTCTAGAGAGATAATTACTTGCAGAAGCCACAGTGGTTCTTCAACTACAAAAAAACTCCTGTTCTTAAAAACTAAGTTCCCTTACTAATAGAACTCATTTGTCATTTGCATGGACTCCTCTCTAGTAAAACCAAATCACTCTGAATTGTCCCAAGAGAAACTGTGAAGTTCAACTAGAAAACTAACCCATCAAAAAATATGCGTACTGTTGGGTGACAGAAATTGGGGGATACAAAACACATGTTAAAAAATTGTCTCTGTCCTCAAGAAAATTTTAATGTAGTTGCAACAAGTTACAACACGACAATATTTCTAAGGTATTCTACTAGCAAGCAATGTACTGGAGAGAACAGAAAAAAAGCATTTCAAATGAATGCTGACTGTCAAGTTTCTATATTTCTTTTCATTTTCATTTTTGTTGGGTTCCCCCAAAGCACAGCCTAAGTCAAAGCCAAGGACCCCTGCACAGGTAATTCACCCAGGGGGATGTGTCAGAAAGTATGAGCAAGTGGGAAGGAAAAGTGAGACAGAGACTAAGACATACCATTATGAGAGGGTGTCATAAAGGTCACAGTCAACTGGGGCTGCTTGCCAGTGGGATTAAGTACGAGGAAAGAAGATCATCTCCCAGGATGTTCATCCACAGGGCTGGAGGCTGGAGCTCCTGGTTGAAGGCTTTGGGAATACATTCACTCCTCTAAATCCACTCCACTTGTAAGCTACATTTGCCTGCTGGCCAAGCTAACTCCAGAAGGTTCTTAGATAGAACGTGAGAAAGTCTCCCTGGAGGTGAAGGTGAGGCACTGTCAGAGTCAGTCTGAGCTCCCATGGACCTATCACTGCCCCTCCCCTGGAATTCCCCAGGAAAGCTGCTGAAACCAGAGGTGAGCAGAGGAGATACAATGTGAAGCATCCAAAGCACCTATTTATACAGTCCTACTTAAAAGTCTTGTATTTAGCCCACTCTGTACTCTCAACTTTTCCCCTTTCTCCATCCTTCTTTCTTACCCACTTTTTATGCATCTGAAACAAGCTATTTTTTTCTACCCAACAAAGTGCTTGACTTCTGAGGTTTTCCACTTTAGAAATTCTTTTACAATGCCATGTATCACTTGAAAGAAACTGTTCAATTAATAAAACAATACCATGCTAGGCTCCCTAGAAACGAAGATGATAACCATGAGGAGGATGACAAAAATAACTAATTATGGAGGTCATGGTATATGCCAATCCTTTACATATTTTAACTCCTATAATGCCCATGACAATTTCTTTGAACCGTTTGCTCCACTTTATAAATGTATCTTCACTTCACTGAGGCATAGAGAAATTAAGTAACTTGCCCAAGGTCACAAACATATTATATTGAAGAACCCAAGTTTAAATGAACCTAGGCAGTCTGACCTCAGAGACCAGACTAATTATGCAGAAAGGGTAGGGTAAGCGTAGACAAAAATAATAATAATAATAAATAATAACCATAGTTAAGTGATAATTATGGTTATATGGTAAAAACAATGAGTTGCTTCAAGAAGCAAAAAGATGAGAAGATTTTTTGCAAACACTGGCAAAATTTCATCTCAAGTATCCAGCACATGCTATCCTGGGAATCTCACTCACATTTCTGCTCTACTTAGTCCCAATTATTTCTGTACTCTTTTGTTTTTCAGACCTCTCTTCATTGCAACCATTTTTAAAAAATCATTCTTCAGTTTCAAAAGTGCAAAACAATGCTTATGGAATCACAATTTTTCAGTTTCAAAAGTGCAAAACAATGCTTATGGAATCACAATTTTTATTTAAACTTTATGGAGTTTACAGAGTATGGGGAAATCTCATTTAAGCCCGGAGAGTGGATGTTAAAGTCTTCCAAGTCTCTTATATGTTAAAGAGGCCATTATTCCAAATTCTTCACATACTTTTTTTCATATCCTGCAACACTTCTATGGAATAGAGAAAATATGAAATTTTGAAGTGAAAGCAATATGCAGTTGCCATCAGCAATATTGTAGAAGGATGCCCACAGACACCACTAAGGTAAAGATAGAGAAACCAACTCAGGAAGAAAAAGAAATCCTCTTTATTTAGTTCTAGGCTTTAATTTGAATAAGAAAAAAAAAGATGAAACTTAAAGATATACTAAGAGTAAATACTGATTATTCTAAAATATGTAATTTATTTAATCTTTCTTAGGTTTTATACCAAAGGCAGACCAAAATTGCAATAGTACAGAAAACTTTATTTATCTATTCAATAAACTTTTTGAGTAAATACTGTGTTCCAAAGGAGATGGTTTACCACCCTATATTCAAGAGATGCTACAATCAATAAGACATGACCTTGTTATAAATAAGGAACTGGCCTTCAAATTAACAACTACTAAGAATAAGAATAATGAGGCTCTTGCTAGATATGCAAAGAGCTTCCCAGAATCTGACAGTGGGAGCAGCCTGCTTTCAATATTATATTACTTTTATCATATTTTAATGTATTTATACATTTTCTAATTCAGCATATAAAACTAACTCCCCTGAGAAATCAAATGCCAGACTAACATGAGATCCCAAGAGCTAGATGATAAGACAGACAATTCGCAAATAAGAAATAATAAGAGAAACGATCAGCACATTTTGGAAAATCCAATCCAAATTATAAGGTCTAAATGTGTTAAGACCTACAAAAGCAACCTGATAGCCACTCTAGGTCACCCTCTGAATCTGTTGGCTCTGCCATACAATATACCACAGACAGGGTGGCTTAAGCAAGAAAAATTGATTTCTTATGGTTCTCTGGAGTCTGTGAAGTCCAAAACCGCTGTGCTGGCTATTTTGGGTTTGGTGAGGCCTCTCTTTCTGGCTTGAAGGTGGACTTTTTCACGGGGGCTCCGTGGTCTTTTCTCAGTGTGTGTGCATGGATAGAGAGCAGGAGTTCTGGTCTTTTCCTCTTCTTATAAGAACACTACTCCTATTGGATAAGGACCCTACTTTTGTGACCTCATTTAACCTTAATGACTTCTGCAAAGGCCCTATCCCCAAGTATGGACACACTGGGCATAAGTCAGGTCTTGAAAATATGAATTTGGGGACAACAAAATTTAGTTCATAGCACCTCCTAAAGCTGTCAGCCTCGCTCACTGCTATAGACTAAAAGCCCAATAAAAGAGTAACTATTTATTCAATCATTTGAATCACATTTATTAAGCAAATACTTTGTCAGGCACTATCTTATGCTGTGGAAAGGAAGGAAGGAGAAAGAAAAGGGAAAAAAAGACCAGGAAGGAGGGAGAGGCAGGAGATGTTAAAGACCCTGGCTTACCAACAGTATGTCCTAGTAAATGATGATCAATAGCAAATAACCAAGTGTGCAAATAAAGAAAAACCAGCAGTGAGTGGGTGGATGAGGAAGGACTGGGGAGAACTGACCAGAGTAGACAGCCTGCACAGGACCTCTCTAAGGAAGTAATTTTGCATTGGGATTGGAGAGACATATCCACTCATGTGAGCTTTCTGAGGAGAGGATTTCAGGGAGAAAGAGTGGACAACACAAAAGCTTGGGCTGGTTATAAGCTTGACAAATGTTAGGAACAAAGTTGGGATGCTTGGTCTGCAGCAAGTGATAGGGTAGATATGAGCTGAGGCCTGAGAAGGAGGCAGGGAGCTAGCGACCATGATGAAGAGTTTGCACTTTAAAAGAACTGCAACAGAAAAGCATCAAAGGGAATCAAGCAGGGAAGGGACTCATCCAAACACACTGTCATGACTTGGGGTTGTCTAAGGCCAGGCAAGGATATAGCCAAGCAATCCAGAAGCAGCAAAACTAGGTTAGCAGGCTAATACATCACTGTAGGGAAAAGATGGTGGATTTGGGGAAGAGATTTGAGGCAATGGAATTAGAGAAAAGGGTTTAGGGTCTGTTTTAGGAGGCAGATTCACAGGACACTGTCATGGGGGCTGGAAGAATTATGAATAACTGAGATATTTTTATTAAGCAAAAAAATAAATAGATAGAAATTGGTTGCAAAAGGGTGCAGAATGAAGAGCTCTCTTTTGAATATGTGAGGTCTGAAGATCCAATAGACATGCAAATGGAGAAGTAAAATGGAGATTTGCCATCATATCTGCTGCGGAAGGGTTGAGACTAGAGAGAAGAATTTGCAAGTTAGTACAGATGACCTGTCTGAATTACAAAGCTGAATGAGAGCACCTAGGCAGATCCCATAGCTAGGCAAGAAGGCCTCAGTTAGCAACCAGGCACACCAACTAATAAAAAAGCAGTCAGAAAAAATACTCTCAAGATGATGAAAATCACATCCTTGCCTTCTTCTTATAGCATATTCTGAACCTAGAGAACTGTGCACATATTTAAAACCTCTGTACTCCAAGAACAACTCAGAGAAATTCAACAAAAATGATCAAAAGGGTGAAAGCCTATTATGGGAATATTAAAGGAAAGGAATAAGGCAGTCTAATCTGAACCAAAGGAATCTAAGACAGATGCACTGACTTGTCCACTAATTTCTGACACAAATAAGCCAGAAGGGTACCTTCTATACTTTAAAGGTCAAAACCAAATTAAATGAAAATAATGTCTACAACTGTGTCTTTTAACAAGATGTAATATAATTATGCATATGGCCAGATTAGTCAAAAGAAGCAATGTGTACAGGTAAATAGGTCAGAATTGGAAGTGGATGAAGGATATCCCAAGACAAGCCTCACAAAGACTTATAGCATTCTCTAACATGAGCAAGCCTTTTACCCTTCATTGTGCATCACCTGCAATTCAGCAATAATGCCACAATACCTCTTCACCTAAACAAAATTAATTAGTTAATGTATGGGAAATAAAACCATATCTGTAAGGCACATACTTTGAGCTATTTTTGCCCTATCTTAGTGCTTTTATGACTGTTCATCCATGCTGCTGCCCTTTTATGGCCTTTTGTAACATGAGGACAGGATACAGAGTAATGTCAACCAATACAAGGACTAAACCAGTGACTTTGGAATTGGTGACCCTTCATTGCAGTAATGCAAAAAGTTCCATGTCACAAGTCCACATGCACTCTAGAAACACAAATGTGCAAAATCTTTCCTATGATGGTCTACTTGGCTAGGCTACAGTGCTCAGTTATTCAACTAAATGCTACTCTGGGCATTACTGTGATGGTATTTTATAGACGCAATCAACACCTACAATCCACTGACTTTAAGTAAAGGTAAAGCTCCTTAATAATCTGGGTGTGCTTAATCCAATCAGCTGAAAGGCCTTAAGAGTAGAAGTAAAGGTTCCCTAAGGATGAAGAAATATTTCCTGTGGACTACAGGGTCAGTGGCCTGACTAGGCCCTATAATCAGATAAGCCAATTTCTTGCCCCCCATAAAAACTATATTCATGTATATGTATATCTACATCTAGATCTCCCTATTGGTTCTGTTTCTCTGGTAGAACGCAAGCTGATACACATTCCTTTTCTCCCTAGAGGAAAAAATCAAATTTATATAGATGCATACTACTATAGCTAAACAGTGTGTTTCCATAGAGGGGAAATGGAAAAAGTTACTTCCTTCTCACCTGGGAAGCAAAGGGCAGATAAATGTTGACAAGTCAGTAAGACCTCAGTAGGACAAATTCTACCTCTTGTTAATCACATGCTCCATACAGCTGGCAAATCCAAATTTTAGTTCCAGGTTTTTTAGGTCTTATTTAATTATATAGACAACAGCACCTCTCTGTTAAATATGATGTACAGAAACAGAAGCTTAAAATAATAATTCTGATGCTGACTTTAAGTCTTTAAGCATCCTCTAACATGGGCAAGCCTTTTACCCCTCTTTAGGCATTACCTGCAATTCAGCAGCAATACCACAAGACCTCTTCACCTGAACAAAATTAATTAGTTAATGGCTGGAAAATAAAACCATATCTATTGGGCACATACTTTGAGCTGCTTTTAGGTCTTATTTAACTATATAGGCAACAGTTTTAGTGCAACAAGTTTAGTGCTTTGAATTGTCCCCCAGAAACATTTGGGACAGAACATGGGACATCTGAGGCTGCAAATTATGGAGACAAACTTGAGTAATAATCCCTTCAACTAAAAGTCCACTGCCTTAGTTTTCTGCTCTTGCCTCTCCTCACCTTTGTAAGTGAGCTCTATGGATCTTCATCCTTCGCAATGGGAAAGGCAGGCATGAGGGACTCATCTTTCTGGTTGCCCAGGTGATCAGGACAATATAGTGGGGGCCCTTTCCCTCTCTATATTCCATGTACGTCCCTTCTGAAACACTATCGGTTAAAGCATTCCTCTTCTAGTAGAGGAATAGTGAGGAACAATACAAAGGTCCTTGAAGATCTGCTTGGACTTCCAACCAGCAAGATTGGATGCTGGACTCAGAAAGGGTTCCTTCCAGCTCCCACTCACCTTTCCCATAGAGTTAACAATAACTTCTCCTTAAATGCACCAACATTTTCATTTGTGCACTTATTCACTCAAAAATATTTATTGAGTGCTCTGGAAGAAACTAAAATAAATCAGACCAGATTTTAGACTCACTGATTTGGAGAGAAGCTAAGTACATATATTACCATAATACAAGTTGGCATAAAATACACAAATAAAAATTCTACAGGAGTTTAGACAGAGTTTGACATAGTGCAGAGATAGAATGAAAAGAAGAGGAAAAACAGAATAGTAATGGCATGATATATTGAGAGACTTTACCCCTGGGAAACCACCATCAAACGAAGGTCTTCTTGCTATTTATATATTTAGTTGGCACTAGAAAAGTAATTAATCAGAACACAATTTTGATATTGTCTATAGAGAAATCACCAAACAACAGGGCTGCAACACAATTTGTACCGTGATTTGTGTCACTTTGCATATTGTTGCTGTGGTCTGGCTGACAAGTTGCAGGTGAACAAATAAGTTTGTTGTTTGTCTTTTTAAAAAAAAAAAAAAAACTACATCTATACAAATACACAGGGCAAGAGCCCAAACAAGTCCTGACCTGGTAAATGCTAATAAGCCTCATGTGATTCAAACTTAGTACACTGGCTCCAAATTAATATAGACTTTCACATAGTTCACAAGTGACAGGTTTTATGATAAACAGAGTACTCCAGTAAAAATGTCATTAAATATATGCAAAGCCTGGAACAGATGGCATTTATAATAGATATCCCTGATAACTGATCACCATTTAGTATTCTCTGGTCCAGGATCCTACCAAAGTCCCCCATTTCAAGGAGGGTGGGGGTGGAATATGAGCAAGATCTTAATTTCCCAAGCAGCCTGTCCAACAGCTGTTTCTCACCTTCTCCCCACCCAACCCCCCCAAAATCAGCCATTCATCAAAGCTGTTTTGTAGAAAGGAAAAATCAAATATGAATCTTCTGCAAGTTGAACTATAGTTTACCAATTTCCCATCTACTTATCTTGAAAACCCCAACTTACTGATATTACCAAAGATCGGCACTTCTTATACACATAACATTTCACCTTTTTCCCTGACAGACACGGAGGGTTCAACTTCAGGGCTAAGTCCTTTTTAAGGCCATAATACCTAAGAAAGTAACGAGGATCAGTAGGTTTATGGCAGGGGATCAGTAAAGAAGAGAACCTCAAAAGGAAATACAAAAACATTTTTAATAAAAATTGCCAAATTAAGCCTTGATTGAAATGTGGGTCATCAGGAAAAAGCAAGCGAGTCTGACAATGAAGACAGGAAAATCTTGGAACAGACAAGAGTCAAAGCAAAGACGATCTTCAAGAAGTGGCAAATTACACTTACTTAGTGGTTTGTGGTTCAAAGGTTTTGCTTGTCCTGATCTGCATCAAGTTTAGGTAATTTTCATGCTAGTCAAAATGATGTATGTGTTAACATGAACTGGATGACAGTCACCCAGTCAGCAATACAAAGTGTCACAACTTATTGGAGCACATTTTCTAACAATCAAGAAAAGCAAATAACTTTATTAGACTAAAAAAACACAAGTCCCTTTTAAAGCTTATAGCCTAAGGTTAAAAAAGACATCTAAAGGGGATGCAGGGGTGTTCACAAACATAGGGATTCAAACACCATTTGCAATTTGATTCGAGAAAGCTAACAACTAATTCTCAATCTATAAACTCTGGCACAAGGACATTCCATTTAGATTCTGCAAGGCAATAATCTTGATAAATCAAGTTAACTTTAACAAAGCTCAAACCAATAAAACAGCTACCTGCTCTAAACCACTATGGTCCATTGAATTGTGCTTCACTTCACTTGCACTCTACTAAGTGACACCTCCTGGCTCAGCATGGGCCACAGGCTCCTACACAAGATATGAGGAGAGCTCTGCATGCAAGCGACAGGCAGTGTTACTCCCATGGTCCCATCAACACATTCTGAAAAGTGATAATCTTAGAGGCAGCATGATAGACTGTCCTGGGATTGAATGTCAGGGCACCATTAACCAGTTCTATGAACCAAAATAAATTGCATGACCTCTGTCTGCTGAAAAATTAAGATGTTGTTTTTTTTTTAATGTCAACTTGGCTAGGCTAAACTACAAGGATAGAAAGGAGGCCAGAGTAACTTGTAGTATATACATAGACTTTTACCCCTGTTATTTAATCAAACATATTCTAGGTGCTGCTATAAAGGGATTTTGCACATGTACTTAAAGTCCCTAAACAGTTGACTTGTCCCTTCCGCTAGAAGCCCCTTACAAGAAAAAACTGACCTTTATTTCTATAGCCCTAGTGTCTGGCACATAGTAAGAGCTTGATAACTAATGGTTGCTTGAATAAGATAATACAGATAGAGTGGTACCACCAGTGGTCAAAGAATGAGCTTCATTTATGCAAACATCACTGTCAGTGGGCCTAACCTAATCAAGCGAGCTCTTAAAAGGAGACAGGCTCTTTCTGGGCAATGAGACTCTACATAGCACCTGGGTCCACAGTTGCTCGACCTTTGATGAATGGTTCCTCACTGACTAAGGAAAACAACTTCAACTCATGCCAAAGGGTCCTGATCAACACACCATCTTCCCTTCTTGACTGCCCATCCTATGGATATGGATTTGTTCACTGAACCCTAGAAATGTCTAGAAATAAATATCTTAATATTACTTCCTACTGTTTCTGCTTCTCTGGTAAAGCCAACTGATCCATGGGTTAACTATCTGTACTTCATAGATTTGCTATGAGGATAAATGTGGTAGGTTATAAAGTGCCCAGGGCAGTGAGTGCTTCTCAAACTCTATTGTGAGCACAAATGACAGGGGATGCAACTGAGAAGGGAGGTATGGAGCGCGACCTCGGGTCTGCATCTCTAACACGCTCCCAGTTGCCACTAACACCACTGGTCAATGGACACAATTTGACTAGCAAGAGTCACCCTAGAATATAACACACACTGAACCAATGTTAATTTCTCTCTCTGTACCACCTCTTTACTTGCAATCTTCAGGTTTCTCTTGTTGTTTTGCTTTTCCATTAATGCATTTGAAATATATAATGCATTAACCACCTTCTAGAGCTCTGGGTGGCTGTAATATAAGAAAACACAAAGAGAATAAAAACAGAAAACATATCAAAAAACAAATATTAAATAATGCCTTCTCATACCCCATATCCAGAACTAAGGTCTACTTACAGACACCTGAATTACTTATGATTCAGTTGGCAGAAGACACACTGTAACACCAAAGACTAAGAGATCATTTGACAATAGAGAAAGACAAAAAATAAACAAAAATAAAAGACCCAGAATAGCAAAAGCAATTCTAAGCAGGAAGTGTGAATCAGGCGGTATAGCGATACCAGATTTCAAACTATATTACAGAGCAATAGTGACCAAAACAGCATGGTACTGGTACCAAAACAGGCGGGTGGACCAATGGTATAGAATAGAGGACACAGAGACTAATCCACAAAGTTACAACTATCTTATATTTGATAAAGGGGCTAAAAGCATGCAATGGAGGAAGGATAGCATCTTCAACAAATGGTGTTGGGAAAACTGGAAATCCATATGCAACAAAATGAAACTGAATCCCTTTCTCTCGCCATGCACAAAAGTTAACTCAAAATGGATCAAGGAGCTTGATATCAAATCAGAGACTCTTTGCCTGATAGAAGAAAAAGTTGGCTATGATTTACATATTGTGGGGTCGGGCTCCAAATTCCTTAATAGGACACCCATAGCACAAGAGTTAATAACAAGAATCAACAAATGGGACTTACTTAAACTAAAAAGTTTTTTCTCAGCAAGAGAAACAATAAGAGAGGTAAATAGGGAGCCTACATCCTGGGAACAAATTTTTACTCCTCACACTTCAGATAGAGCCCTAATATCCAGAGTATACAAAGAACTCAAAAAATTAGACAATAAGATAGCAAATAACCCAATCAACAAATGGGCCAAGGACCTGAACAGACACTTCTCAGAGGAGGATATACAATCAATCAACAAGTACATGAAAAAATGCTCACCATCTCTAGCAGTCAGAGAAATGCAAATCAAAACCACCCTAAGATACCATCTCACTCCAGTAAGATTGGCAGCCACTATGAAGACAAACAACAACAAGTGCTGGCGAGGATGTGGAGAAAAGGGTACTCTTGTACATTGCTGGTGGGACTGCAAATTGGTGCGGCCAATTTGGAAAGCAGTTTGGAGATTCCTGGGAAAGCTGGGAATGGAACCACCATTTGACCCTGCTATTGCCCTTCTCGGACTATTCCCTGAAGACCTTAAAAGAGCATGCTACAGGGATGCTGCCACATCGATGTTCATAGCAGCACAATTCACAATAGCTAGACTGTGGAACCAACCCAGATGCCCTTCAATAGATGAATGGATAAAAAAAATGTGGCATCTATACACAATGGAGTACTATGCAGCAATTAAAAATGACAAAATCATAGAATTTGCAGGGAAATGGATGGCACTAGAGCAGATTATGCTTAGTGAAGCTAGTCAATCCCTAAAAAACAAATACCAAATGTCTTCTTTGATATAATGAGAGCAACTACGAACAGAGCAGGGAGGAAGAGCAGGAAGAAAAGATTAACATTAAACAGAGACATGAGATGGGAGGGAAAGGGAGAGAAAAGGGAAATTGCATGGAAATGAAGGGAGACCCTCATTGCTATACAATATTACATATAAGAGGTTGTGAGGGAAATGGGAAAATTAACAAGGAGAGAAATGAATTACAATAGATGGGGTAGAGAGAGAAGATGGGAGGGGAGGGGAGGGGGGATAGTAGGGGATAGGAAAAGTAGCAGAATACAACAATTACTAATTGGGCATTATGTAAAATTGTGGATGTGTAACCGACGTGATTCTGCAATCTGCATTTGGGGTAAAATTGGGAGTTCATAACCCACTTCAATCTAATGTATGAAATATGATATGTCATGAGCTTTGTAATGTTGTGAACAACCAATAAAAATAATAATAATAAAAAAAAAGAAATTAAAAAAAAAAGAGAGAAAGACAAGATTATTATATATTGGGTCTAATACAGAACATAGTCAAATGCCAACAGAGAAACCATGTACTACACTTCCTGGGCACAGTGAGTACCTTCCTGATCAAGACTGCAGGATGATGGACCTGGTATGTGCACAGGTGGTGTGATTTCTAGAGAAGCAAAGACAAAACCTGTGCAAAGACTAACACTCCCAACTCTCCCTCAGCTGGTGACTGTTCATATTCTATGATAACAGCACCATTCTTGTGGTTTAAGGCTTAATTTCTTGGAAATAAAAATACCTTCTAGAGAGACATGACTTTCAGAAACTGGGATGTTTGTTCCCATATCCACACCCATCATTCAATTTACTGCTCTCAGCAGTCCATAAAAATGGACCTACTGAAGATGCAGATGACCTCCCTGTGCCAAACCTAGCAATCATGTGAGTCCATATCTGACTTGTCCCCTGTACAGCTCTGGACACTACCAACCCATCTCAACCTCAGAGACTTCAGTGACATCACCTCTCCTGGTTTTCCTCCTATATCTCCAGCTGCTCCTTTCAAGTCTCATTTTCCGGCTCTTCCACTGTGTACGTCTTCTCAATCCAAGTTCTTGTTTTTCTCCCTCTCCATCTGTTCCCAAGCTGTTAAGTGCTGTGGGTGATTCCTAAGTGGCCTTCAGGCTGGGCTTCAGACCCATATGGTTCTTAGCGTTTGGAACTTCTTAACCTAGATGTCCCCAAGTATCTCAGACTCAAAGTGACCCAAATCAAACTCACTGTCACTTCTCCTAAACATACTTTCCTCCTAAATTTTGTTTTGCTGAATAGCATGATCAGTTACCCAGAGAGAAAACTTGAAAACCCGGGAGCCCACCCTTCTTTTCACCTGGTTACCTCCTATTCATCTTCCACCATTTGGACACTGCCTCTCTCAGGAACCCTAACTTAATGCACCTCAGCCCAGGTAAAGCTCCCCTCCCATGCCTCTATGTGTTCCCTATGTACATTTCCAGTGCAGCAATTATCCCATCGTATCATAGTTGGGAAACCAATAACCACAATAACAAAGTTACCCTGTCACATGTTCTCATTGTACCCTGTGCATTTCTTACAATTATAATTGTGCGATTATTTATATAATTTTAAATGTATTTCCCCACTAGCCTGAAGGTCTCATAACATCAGGGACCATCTATCTTGTTCAACTCACCCAACACACCCATACCTGAGACACTGTAAGTGCCCATGAATTGTTCAGTGTGTGAATGTCTACCGTGTGTCTCTTCCACTAGGAGCCCCTTACAAGAAATAACTGACCATTATTTCTGTAGCCCTAATGTCTGGTACATAGTAAGAGCTTGATAAATAATGGTTGGTTGAATAAGATAATATAGATAGAGTGGTACCACCAGTAGTCAAACAATGAGCTTCATTTATGCAAGAGTGTTTATTATTCAAATCTTCTCAGCCACTTCTACCCACAAATCCCACCAATTGTCACAGCATCTTTACACCGCTGCCTAATTCCCTGTGCTTCCCAGGGATAGCCACTATTTACAGGGCCTGTCAGCGATGACAGTTATGTCCATTTGTCTCACAGTGGCTGCGAGTGTGGTACCTTAAATGCTTAGAGACATACAACAGGTGTCTCTGAATAGAATCAAGCTTTATTCCACCTTCAGACGAAAGTAACTTCCCTGAGATAAGTCATTTGGACTAAATGAGTGTCTGGAATCTTTCCTTTATTTACTTCTTTTCAATTTCTGTACATACAACACATTCAAAGTTTATAGAGATGTCATTTTAAATATATTCCTAGAGCAAGGAAAAAATGGCTTTTCAAAGCTTCACATTAGAGGGTTTTATGCAACAGAGATTTTTAATAAAATGCTTCCCGTTCATTCAGGGGAATTCCACTTTCTTTCATCCAAAGCCTGAGGAGATTGTGAGCAATGTCTCAGCATAACTTGCCTCCCTACCTGCTGGCACTTGATATTAAAAAGGCAAGGCCACCACAGGTGCTTTCTCTGTGGAGAGCCAGACGTCAAGAAAAGGCCCCAAGGTCGAAAGAATGAGAAGAATTCAAATGATCCTAAGGAGCCTGAACGGATGGTACGCTTTCAGACAGTGAGAACAACTACATTTTCCTAATTTTATTCTAAGATACATTTTCAAGTTTTCTTTTGCTGTGTTTCCAATTCAAACACTAGAAAAAAAAGAAAAAAAGGAATGCTTTATGCTTTATAGATAAGTGATTGGCCCTATTTGGAAGATAGGAATAGTGAGGTACTGAAAAGTATTCTGAAGGTCAACCCATGGGCTATTCCAAGGGGACTATATAATAAAGACCTTCTCCTGCCTCCTCAAAGATTTGTGCATCAATGGTAGTTAGAGGATGAGAAAACTGTGTTGAATATCTACTGTGTAACCATACCTATGAACGTACGTATGTACTCCACATAAAGTATCTTATTTAAGCTTTAAAATAATCCACAGATGTGTGTGTGTGTGTGTGTGTGTGTGTTTAATAGTGTCTCTCCAATTCATGTATATCTGGAAACTCAAAATGTGAACCATTTGGAAATAGGGCTTTTATAAATATAATTAGTCATGTCTAAAGGAGGTCACATTGGATTAGGATGGACCCTAAATACAATCTAAGACTGGTATTCTTAGAAGAAAAGGAGAGGACACACCAAAAGAAGACAGTAATGTAAAAGCAAAGGCAGAGAAAAAATCATGCTACTATGAGCCAAAGAATGCCAGGATCCACCAGCCGCTGGAGGAAGGAGGAAGGATTCTCCCACGGAACCTTAAGAGGGAGCATAACACTGCCAACACTTTGGCTTCAGACTTCTGGCCTCCTGAACTGTGGTTGCTGTTTTAAGCCACTCAGTTTGTGGAAATTTTTTTACATCCATGCTAGAAAACTAATACAAATCCTAAGGTAAGTGTCATTATTGTCATTTTACTGATGCAGAAACTGGAGATCCATGACGTTGTATAGCTTTCACACAGGAGGTGGCATGCTATGAGCAATCCAAAACCCATCTGTATGGTCTGAAAAAGGAGGGGGAGGCTTTTCAAAGGAGGAGGTGTCAAGGATGGAGAAGGCTGCATCCTCTGATGTGGTGAGGATGACCAGGTGTTACCGGTCTAGGAACTTTGAACCAGGAGCTTCAGGTTCTGCAAGCACGCTCAAGTATAGCAGGCAGATCCTCCTTTGCCAAAGGCCACTCCTGAAGCACACAGCCCAGGAGTGGTGATTCAGGAACGAGAGGCTATCAAGTGGCCTCACCTAGGGAAGCTGGCTCATTTTGCTTTAATTCAATCAAAGAGCCACCTTAACAATGAAACTAAACAGATACAAGAGAATGCCACCCATAGACCAATATCCCCAACCTCTTATTGCATGTCTCATGACTTGTCTATGCCATGGCTTTCACTGTGAGCCAAGGCATTACAAACGTTATAGTATTTCAAACATACCATACAGAATAAGATAAAGAATTTCCAATGTTCTACCATTTAGCTTCAATATTTTTTTTTAACATTTCTGTTTCTCAACTTTGTTTTAAACCATGTCCCCTGTTCTGATGCATATAAAAATTTCACATCACTCTCTTTCTCCACTCACCTTTGGGGTTCTAACATATATTCACCATGGAAGTGTGTAGCCCATGATTGAGAATTGTTGGAGCACACACAATGAACACTGGTTTCAGCAAAGCGTGACAAAGGTCCTCTGTGATGTCCTGATGGTGCAATAAGATGACCAGGGCTAAGAGCAGGTTGAAAGACAATACTTGCTAATATGAGTTAACTGATTAATGGGTCCCCATCTGAATAAGGACCTTTATTAACATGCTATATGACCTTTCTTTTGTTCCCTTCCTATTAAACATTTTTACCCATGAGTTGAATGAAATGCGTGAGTTAAACTTCTACTCAGCACATTCCATTCTATCTTGTACTGTGTTAAGTGTTACCTTTCTCTCCCCCACATACTGTAAGCTTCATAAGATAGGTATGCCTTCTTGGAATCTAGGTCAAGTGCCTTGCCTGTTGCTGAGGTCTACATAAATGGTTGTTGAGTTTGTACCGTTTGAGGACAGGTTGCCAATACTGGGAATGTTTGGCCTAAAAATGAGATGGTATCAGGGGGAAATGATTAATGTCTTCACATATTGAAAGAACATGAAATTGAAGCTGTGTGACTCTTGGCAGAAAAATCTGAACAACTGGAAAAATGAATAGTGAGTCAGTTTCTATCCAGGATAAGGAAGTTCTTTCTAACAGTTACACCTGATGGCAACGGGAATGGGTTGGATAGCAAGTCCTCTCACCACTGATTCCTGAGGGCACTTCAGGAGGGATTCCTGTCTTAGGAAGACTAAATGGGCTGCTTTTCCAAGTGCATGACTCTGACATTCTAGATGTCATACTTTTCAGTCCTTTTGCTTACTACCAATTTTGATAAACACGGATATATGATGTAATGACATCTCACATATAATAGTTTGATTCCTGGGGGGAAAAATGTTTTTTGTTTGTTTGTTTATTTTTGTGGTGCTGGGGATTGAACCCAGGGCTCTGTACCTGAGAGGCAAGCATTTTATCACCTGAGCTATGTCCCTAGCCCCCAAAATGCTTTGCTTTTTAAAAAATAAGGTACAACCAAACTACAGCTGTTACTTTTAACTTGGTTGGTCTCCACATAAAAATTCCCCTGAGAGCTAATGCAGCTTTGACATTCAATTCACTAATGTCTGAGCCGCTAAGGTCTTAATCCTATTGATTTGGAAAATGAAACCCATGAAGAGACAGCAATCTAGCATTTCTTAGGGGTGTAGTTATGTCACATGCTTGAGAGGCCTTGTATTAGATGTCCTCCATTTACCCCTACTCCCTGCCAAAGCAGGCTGGCCTCTATGGACCACATCAGCAGGCATGCAGTGGGATTTGGCCAAAGGGGAAGACTGGCAGAAGATCAGTGAAGCTGTTTATTCCTTTGCTTCCCTCCCTACTAAGCCTGGTCTGGCCAGATCTCTCCTCTGAGGCCTTAGCTCATGTAGGCAGCCCTCTCCACAAGCTGACTTTGCCTCCAGGTCTCAGTAAGTGCTCCCTCCCTTTGCCCTGTCAGAGGAGAGGTTAATATTGGCTCTCTGTGGCAACTACCCTGGGGTACTGCCCTGTTCCTATGTTTTCCGTACACAGTGACCTGCCTTCACCTTTGAAAAGTGTCCATTTATTAAACCCTTCAAATTGCCCAATGTAGATAGGTAGTCTTTCCTGCCAGAGCCCTGATGCACCAGATAACTGTCAGGACCAACGTGCTAAAATGTATATCCATTGGCAGAGGAAGTGGGTCCCTCCCTGCCAAGGCACCCAAGTGGGAGATGCTGCCACCCTGGGAATCTTGCGGGGAATCTCTCCAGCAGTGTTTGTCTAATCATGGAACGAACATCAGAAGCAACCAGACAGTAGGGGAAATTACATCAATCCATAAGAAAATAAATTTTTAATTATAACTTTTTTATTTTTATTTTTAAATTAATTTGAGGTAGAGTATAGATAGTGGGATTCAATGTGACATATTCATACATGTACATCACACAATTCAGTCAATTTAGAAGATGAATTTCTTTGAACTGAACTGAGAGAAAAAAGCTTTTTATCTTTCTTTTTTAAAATTTTTTTTAAAAAAACTAGTCTCCTTTCCATCTGATGAGATTTGGACAAGAAGACGTGGTATGACACTGACACGAAGAATGTGATAATGTTGCTACTTTCTGATTACTTTTAGAAAAGCTTCTTTTTAAACTTCAAGATTGGACCACTTTGCTTTGCCTTCCTAGTTTGATATGTCCAATATCCAACCTGCCATTTCTTTTTTTAGTCTAAAATTCCTTTGTGATAAGCAGCTTAAGACTAATGGGGCCTTCGGAGGGTTGTTACTACAATGCAGAAGTCAGCTAAAAGGAAACAAAAAAGGGAAAGGATCCATCCTCTGCTTCTCCATCATCCTTTCCCCCTCCCTCCTCCTCCCTCTTCCTCTCCCTTATTGTTCACTCTGTTGGAACCAGAGAGTGGGTAGGACTACAATCAACCTCAAGCTCAAATCCTAGTTCTAACATTTACTACCCAATGACCTTGGAGATGTTTACTTAGCCTTTCTAGCTTCACTTTCTTCAACTGTAAAACAGAGACGATTATTTCTACCTTGAGAGGTTGTAAAGATTAAATGTGATAAAATGTTCAGCAGAAATCGAGCCCATAGTATGCGATGAATGCTAAATATTATCATGGACAAATTTATTAACTTAGTTGTCTCTAAGAAGATTTAAGAGTATTAAATTATGGAATTCTGGTATAGGAGTAGTAGATTTGTCTATGTGTGGACTTCAAAGGAGGGAGGAGAACATGTGATCCCATGGAGGGATCATGGGGAACATGGGGAAGAAGAACCCAGCACTGGACAATGTGAGAGAAGCACCCCCCCAGCCCTAGGGGTGCAAATGTGAGAGAGAGAATGTATGCAGAACTCCTTACCTCCTGGCAGGGACATGGTAGGATCTTATTAAGAGTCAGTATATTAATACTAAAAGAGCCCAAAGGGAGATCCTGCTCTCCTCCAACCAAAATAATAATAATAATAATAATAGTCGATAGGCAATGGGAAAAGGAGCCAGGAGCCTGCTGGGCAGTGTCAAGATGGGCCAACAGAGACAAGCCGCCTGAATTTGCAAGAAGAAGTGGGTAGCAAAGGCTGCCTTCACCTACTTCATCTTTATGCCTAAAACCAAGCCTGCTGAGATGCAATAATGAAAATCTTCACAGCACATTACTGAATATAGCAATGCCTTTCTGCCTCAATAATACCACAGCCTGTGAATGAATGTAATGCATTATTCTGATGCTGCTAGGAGAAAATTCAGTGATTTACATTTAGGGTTTATGTTTTGTTTCCAATTGAAAACATCCATCCCAACAACCATTCCTACACAGGTATTCTCGTTTCAAGCAAATGGCTCAAGATTTAGACTGTGTTCTCTTGCCTGAGACTTCTGACCTAATTCAGTTTTCCAACTTAGTGGATTTTAAAAGAGCCTGGTTAAAGATTTATAATCCTGTCATTATATCCCAAGACAGATTATATTCCAGGTTACTTTATTTAATGCATAAAGACGACCAGTACTAGTCAGCCAAATACTTGGCTTATCTTAATTGTTAGGCAACTGGTGTGCTCAGCATTTTTGAGACAGCTGGGTGAATATACCCCCTCCATCTTTCTCCTTCCTTTTATATTGGTTATTTCAGTAGCTACCAATTCCCAGTTATAGAAAAACAAAGGGTCTTGTGGAGTGGAGTGGGCATGGGGTGGTGCTTAAGCTGCCATCCCTGGCAGGAAACATTACTATCCATCAAGCTGTCTCCTCATTATCCTCTGGTCAGACACATAATAGTCTTGTATATTCAAGTGATATTCAAGTCTTCTTTAAGCAGTTTTCATGATCATGTCAAATATGGAAAAGAGACATTAACATAGGAATGTTTGTCACACCCTAAATTAACAATAAGGTATTTTAGTGACCTAAGTGGACAATGACTCATTAGAGTCAAGAACATTAGGCAACACGTTTCCAAGCCGAAGCAGTAAACACAGCAAAATTCAATTTGCAGACAGCTCTTGGGAAACACAAGGCTGGTTCAGAGAGGCTAAGCATCAGAGATTGGTCCTAAAAATAAAAGAAGCTGCTATTCTGATCTCACAGATGCTGCTGTGTGTTCAGCTTAAACACGGGAGACACAGAGACACTGAGGGACATGGTAATCAAAAGTTAGTCACGTAGCACCCAGCGACACCATCTGTACAATGAAGCTGAATGTGCACAGTAACTGGCAATGAGCATTAGTAAGAATTATTAAGCACATTGAGAATAATAGTGTAGTGCAAATAAAAATGTTTTTATTATTTCAGCCAGCCTGTCACTTTTGCCCATGATGGCTCTCCAAAACAATGTTTTAAATATGCACACCCGTGCCATAGCTTCTCACTAAGAAATGAGAGTGGCTTTGAAAGACTAATAGCTCTTCCCATTAGGAGATGTCAGTTTTCATCACTAACCAGTAAACCGTCTCAACTTTACGTACCTTATACAAAGACGTGGATTGAGTAAGAACGAGTAGTGATGAAGTATTCTAGAATCAAAATAATCCTTCTAATAATTACAAGAGATATGTTGCTTTACAGTTTCAATTCTGAGATGCTTCTTGCATTCCAAAGACATGATATTTCTTAGGGATGGGAGTAGGAATGAGTAGGGGTAGTTCTAGAAATTAGAAAAAGCAAGGAGACTTCAAGAGAAAGCTTTTTCAAGAGCAGAGTCTGGACCCTGCTTCCCCCCACCCCCGACCACACAAGACTTCTCCAGAAAGGAATGGTGCTGTGTTCCATGTGCCCTACAGAGGGCTCCTTAGACAGTCTCAGGTTAGATAACCACACTTGAAGGGTGGAACAGAAGCAGATAACCAAGGGTGTGGGAGAAGACATCACCTGGCAACTGGTCTGGACTCAAGACAGACATGAGCTACCTCCTTGAAGACCTGGAGATCTAGCACTACAGTAAGACCTCAGACTGTGACAAAATCCCAGGAAGAGAGAGGAGCACTTCAAAAGAACTGAGGGTATTGTATTTCTGCCCACCTGACAGTATAGAGATTCAAAGTCAGAAATAGTGTTGAGTTAATGGAATGCAGATCAGTATTTCTAGATTACCTGAGTTGTGAACCCAGATTGGTTCCCATCTTCCAAGTTAACATTTCTCAATGTGCTTCTCTTTGTTGAGTCTCATAGGTAAAATACTAATGCCAACACAGAGACTATAAGGACGTTGTTTTTATTGTATTTTAAATTCATCCCCAAATAATGACACTTTCAGAGAAAGTACAGTTTTAAAATCTAAAAGGGCCTCCAAAGAGCTCTTCAATTGAGAACTTCATAAAAGAATCTCAATAGACTAATGTTCTTCAGGCTAATAAAATGAATGGAAAAAGATTTTTAATGGTGATTTTTCTTAGTTTAGTTTAGTATTATATTAATAATAATGATTTAAAAATATAACTTACTGAAAGATAACTAAATTTATCCCTTTATCCAAAAAAAACATATTTTTTAAATGGCTGTTCAATGTCAGAATGAAATAATATACTCCATCTTCTTTGTGTCCTGACACTTATATTTTAACAATTTTTGGGTTCTCAAAATTCAGCTTATCTACCAAGATTGAAAACTAAATATAAATTTCCAAGGTATTTTATATTTGTTTTCCAATTAGCAGTTATGTCTAGGTCAGAAAAAGCATGTGTGATCATTTGGATACGAGGTGTCCCCTGAAACCTCGTGGGTAAAACAGTGTTGGCTGGTCAGAATGAAGTGATTAAATTATGAGAGCTGTAACCCAATCAGTGGATTGATCCATTTGATGGACTAATAATCTGAATGGATTAAAGGGTGATAAACAGCAGGCAGGTAGAGTGTCCCTAGAGGAAGTAGGTCACCAGGGGCATGCCTTTAGGGATTATATTACCCCTGGTTCCTTGTATTCAAGCTCTTTCTGTTCCCTGATTGCCATGCCCTGAGCTGCTTTCCTCTGCCACACTCTCACACCATGTTGTTCCGCCTCATTCAGGCCCAGAGATAAGGAGTCGGCCAAGCATGGACTGAACCTCTGAAACCATGAGCCAAAATAAACTTTTCTTTCTCTAGGTTGCTCTTCTCAGGTATATTGGTCACCGTGACACAAAGCTGACAACATGCATCCTTAATTAACTAAACAGAAATCACAAAGGCTATCTTGTTTCAATAAATCCTAAATTTTTGGTTAAACAAGAACACTGTTCATGTCACATCTTACCAAAAATG
This sequence comes from Urocitellus parryii, assembly GCF_045843805.1. Classification (NCBI taxonomy): domain Eukaryota; kingdom Metazoa; phylum Chordata; class Mammalia; order Rodentia; family Sciuridae; genus Urocitellus; species Urocitellus parryii. The sequence continues at coordinate 83,514,683 of NC_135540.1, forward strand.
TTCTAAAATGTATTTGTATATTAATATGTGCACACTTCAACAGTTTTTCTTGGATGATTCTATTTAATTAAAACGAAACTACATTTAGGACTTGAACTGATGTCCAAGCACTATGCCAGGGGATAAAAACTGTAACAAGAAGAGCAAGAAATGTTCCAAGGGCATGTGCAAGCATGTGGGTGAGTGAGGGAGGAAATGAAATGGGAAGACCTTGAGGGGAGCAGGAAGGAGGGAAGAGGAGACTTACATAAGAGGTCAGTGAGTCAAGGCCCCTCTTAATGGAGGGGAAGGCAATGTGTAAGGTGAGATGAAGGGGGAACAAGGCTGTTGCAGGTAAAGATAGAAGGAGGCTATCTTTGATTTAGGAACTAATAAGAGACAAGGAAGGTCCATGAGAAAGCACAGAGAATTTTGCAGGGTGGTGCAGATACTAGAAAGATCATATGTGGCTGCATTATAAAGGTCTCAAGGGCCAGGAAGAGGAATTTAGGGTTCACTTGGTGAGAAACAGGGAGCCACAGAAGTAACTGAGGCAGGAAGGAATGTGATCGAAGTTGAACTTTGGAAACACATGGAAGGCTGTGGGGATGTGCTGGGGCGCATGGCTGGCATCAGGCAGGAGGCGGCAGTTTCACAGCCATATGCTGATTTTTTTCTTTGCTAGCCAGGAAACAACATTGAAATGGTAGGCAAAGTGACCCAAGCACAGCTGGTGGTGTCTTCTGTATGAAAAGAGTGATAAGAGAAACTACAAAGAGTCCCTGGTGACATCTGATAAGTATTGAAATGTGGTAAGAAGGGAAGGAGGTTTAAGAATAATTTCAACTTCAAAATATTTTGTTAAGTTTAAAAAAAAAGCAAGTGGAAGAATTCTAAGCATAGTAATTATGTTTATGTAAAAGCAAAATCATTTGAAACATCATACCACCTATTTTGTGGGTGTTGTGTGGGCATATATAAAACATATCAAGAGGCAGCCAATGCCCAGGTTCAAATCCCCATTGGGTTAACTGCCAGCTCTGCAACCTTGGGCAAATTACTTAACTTCCCTGGGAGGGGTAGACAGGGGAGTTTGAGGAAAGCAAAGAAGATGTGGAACTGTGTTGTACACGGATTTTTTTTTTTAATTAATAAAAGATTGTTTGGCAGCCATGAGGGTCCAGCTGAGACTAGAGTTCATGGTTTTCAAGACGCCAAGATGGAGCCAAAAGAATGCCAAACAGATTCAAGTCACCTACAAGGAGATCCCTGATCCCTACAGTAACCAGTTCACTGTGAACTCGAATGTGGCAAAGGTTGGTATCCCAGAAAATAAGACAGAGGTTAGAAATGAAAAGAGAACTGACAGAGAGAAAGTGGACCAGGAAACTGGAGGCCAAAGGAAGACAAAGAGCAGTTGCTCAGACAGAGGGGCAGAGGTGACCTGGGAGAGGAATTTAAATGCACAGCAATTTTCACCCAAAGAGGCAGTGTGGCCTTGGAATGGGGCCACCATTGGGGCAAGGCTGGAACCACCTAGGGGAACATATACAGAATGACCAGGACAGAGAGATAATCTTTCTGAACTGTCATCTCGTCTCTCTGAACATCAGTTATCACTATGCCGATGCAATAGATGGAGACATCAGTGAGAGTGGTAAATGCGTTCTGACTCATGACATTTCCCCCAAAGTTTAATCTTTAGTGAAATTCCCAGAATGAATTTTTTTTCTTTCCTTTTCTGGTTCATTTATTCAACAAATAATTACTATGCAAAGCACTGTACAATCTGTGAGAGCACTAGAGATCTTATCTATGGCGCAAGCACTTAAGGGGCTTACAACCTATTGGAGGGGATATGAAAATAATTAGCCATTTTACAAGAGCTAATTAACAAGACAACAGGTGGTGTTAAAAGGCAGTGTGAAATGAAGTGACAAATAATGATATGTGCTTACAGAGGAGAAATATCACCACTGTTTGTTATCCCTTCCTGCTATCCTGCTATCCTGCTATCCTTTCATCTGGCCATTTAGCAAAGATTTATTAAGCACCAACTATATGCCAGTGGAATGGCAAATAAAACAGACACAGACCTAGTCCTCGACCTAGATGGTAGACAAGCATATGGATAGTGTATGAATGAAAATCATGCCAAGTGCTATTAAACAAAAGGATGGAATGCTTTAAAAACAGAATGACATGGGACCCAACTGGGGGAACTTGGAAGCTCAGCATGACTTTTTTTTTCTTGCTTATTAGAGCTTTATAGTTACGCATAGTATCTGGGTTCATCCTGACAAACTCATATATGCATGGAATTCAATTTCAATTCATGATCCTCCCTCTTTTTCTTCCCACCCTCCCTCCATCTCCCATATTTCTTCCTCTACTATACTTCCTTTTGCTCATTTATTTACTTATATTTGATTGGTTCTTTCTACCTATGTGTAAAAGTGAAATTCCCTGTGATATATTTATATATGCACTTCACCTGATTTTTTAGGAGTTCATTCTGCATTGCCTCTCCTTATTCATCCCTCTATTCTACCTCTCAATCTCTTTCTTCTGCACTACTGATCTTTCCTTTTATCTCTGTTATCAGGATGACATTTTAAAACACCTTAAGAAAGCATATGGCAATATTTTGTCATGTTCTATTAATGCATCGTATATTATGTCAAGACTTGACCAACTCTATATATTAGCTTTGATCCTCAAAATGAATTTTGCTTAAATCAACATTGTCATCTCATCTCCATTTTAGGGACAAGTAAACTTAACACTTGGCAAAGTTGATTGATTAACTTTTCCAAGGTCACAGCTCATAAACGATGGCTGCAGAATGCAAAGCTAGATCGCACACTCTTTCCAGGATGCCACACTGACTTTCAACTCAAATGGTGTCCGAAGTTACTCTCTTTTGTTCCTGAAAATAATTCTCTGAACAAAAACTTTTTAACACTACTATCATAATTACTATTGGGTTGAACAATAGTTCAGTTAAGTAGCAATAGGATTGATCTTTTCATAAAATAACCTTCCTATACCTCTGTTGATATTTTGCCAGCATCTCATCCAGTTGAAGGGCTTGATTACAGCTAATAATAATTATTAAACATAATTATAACTAGAATTTAATGGGTGACAACTGTGTGCTAGACACTGTCCTTGATGAGGTTCATATATTGCCTTATTGAATCCTTGCAGCAACCCTATAAAGTGCACATTACTCTCCCACTTGAGAGGTGGCATCTGAAAAGATAGGAGACTAAGCAACCAGATGAAGATTGCATTAGGTAAGTGGCAGAGTGGAAATCCAAACTCCAATGCAACCTACTAATAGTGCCATCCCCTGTACCAACCCATGAATTCCCTGAGCTATGGCTAGCTTTGTTGTAGGGAGAGAGAACACAGGTAACACAACTTGGCAAAGGTAAGACGACCAGTGAAAAGTAGACCCAGTCATGGAAATTAGAATTCCTGACCTCCCATTCACTAACCTAACCTGGAACACCATTGGGGCAAATGTGATGAATACATGATGATTGAGAAAAATTACTTAACTCATTCCCAAAGGCTCAAGACAATTGTACTAAAGTAACAAAAAGGCAGCCTGCAGTTTACAATTTCCCCCCTTGTCAGGCCTGTTGGACTCTCAACACCCTTCTTGTTAGCACATGCAGCAGTCCCAACCTGGATCATAATTTACATCTAAATTTCCCAGTGAAGAGCTGCCAACTTTAGTAAACTGACCCTGCCCAATTTCTTCCTTTATTCTGTTGTGGCCAGATGTCTTGAACACAAAGCACCCTCACAGAGTCTTAACAATGTTCAGAATTAGCCAGACTCAATGGCCCCCGGGAAAGAGAATTTCCAAGAATATATTAGCACCTGCCTAGACTCCCTATCAAAGGGCTGGCTCACAAACCAGGGGCATTCAGAACACAACCAACTGGATGTTCAGCATCTACTCCCAGCATCTAATCCCCTATAGGAGAAAAACTATTATAGGAGAAAGACAAAAAAAAAAAATAGGACAGCAGTCACAATATTTCAAGGAAAACTAAAATTACCTCCACTAGGAAACCAATATGGTGTAAGCCTCAGACAAAAGGATCCAACATGATAAAATGGGGGGAAAAAATGTAATGAAGAGTAACAAAAAAAAAGACATTTCCCACACTTTGAGGCTACAGAAGAAAAATAGAATTCGAAATTTTAGATGAGATTTATATTTGCCAAAACCATTCTGTGCAAATACAAATATCACTGAAGGAAAAAAGCAAAAATACTATGTAAAGGCATTTTTTTTTTTTTTGTCCTCTCTGTTAAACTCAACCTTCTTTAAGTAGTGACTGAAAGTAAGATACTGTCATGTATCTCAGTAAGCACTGCAAGGCAGACACAGAGGGCAAGACCTGCAGGGTAAGTATGTTTCTGATGCAAAAGTTCAGGGGACATGAATTCTGCATAGTGGATTATTCTGTATTTGCTCAGCAGGAAGACGCTTACCTGACACTTGGTGTGGACAAGGGTCAGTTTCATACATTCTAAATAAGTTAGAGACCCATAAAAAGTCAGCTTGGGAAGACAACACATGCAAATAGTTATCACTGATTTTTGAACTGGTACTTCCTATATGGGATCCACAAAAATTGGGACAGTTGATTCAATGAATCCTGATACATCTAGAACATCAAATGGCACAAAAATGCAATGCAGCATTCCCAGAAGGACCAAGTAAACCATTATAGCCTGAGTGCATAAGCTAAAGGAACGTGGTTTGAAGGCATCAAATGTTCACCATATCTGCAAATTAGTGTATGTCCCCACACCAAGAAAGACTACTCATGGTTTTAACTTGCTCATCTACGTATAGCATGGTAGTTAACAGCCTAGACTCAGATCATTTGTTTTCAAAGCCCAGCTGAATCACTTCCTGGCTATGTGAACCTGGGTAAATACTTACAACCTATGCCTCAGTTTCCTTACCTATCAAATGGGGAACCAGCATATAATACATGTGGGTTTTGTAACATTTAAAGGAGTTATTACACCTAAAGACTGGAAACTGAATTTACCAAGTGATAAGTGCCAATTAATGCTACCTATGATAATAATTGTTACTACCAACAATAATCCCTATTATCAGTTATTACTATAACTCTCTAGGGCAGAATTACCTGCCTACCCTAGATGGCTCACCTGCCTCTGAACTGTTTCAGAAAAAGAATTTTCCATCTTGTCTGACCCACTGAATATTGGGGTCTCTATGATACATTATTTTAGCTCATACTCCAAAGTAGGTTTACTACATTGTATAATAATCATCTGTTTACACATATGTTTATCTTATCAAACTGATCTTCCTGAAGCAGAAATACCAGCAATGCATTCAGCAGTCGCACATGCAAAAGAGTCAATAATGTTTAATGAACTCAACTTTGTATAGCTGTGAACATCGAGAAAATTCTTTAATTACACTTTCCTGCTTTGATTTTTCAAGCAAATGTATTATTTACCGTACTAGTTAGGGCTATACTGATGAACAAACCATCAGAGAAGGGGTTAAACACAATAGAGTTCGCCGTCTCAAATTTAGGTAATAACCCAGGGCAGGTATTCCCTATGAAAGAGGGGTTTTGCTCCAGGCAGTCATTTAGGAACACAGGTTGACAACAAGCCTTCCAACATCAACCTATGGCTTCCACAGTCACCCTGTGTGTGGCCAACCCAGTCAGCCAGAAAAGGGAACCAGCAGGGAAGAGCCCGTGGTGGAGGTTTTATGGAACAAGCTGGGAAGCGGCACACATTTTCCCATGCATATCCCATTAGATGGAACTCAGATGACACGCTAACAGCTAAGGAGGCTGGGAGCTTTGCAAGGGAAAGTGTAATTTGGTGAACAGCCAGCAGTCTTTGCTAGTGGTCAAAAATAATCCCATTAGCTTCCTTCAAGGAACCCCGATGTAAAAATATTTTGTGACTCCTGAAAAAAATAAAATATTCTTCTGATAATATTTTTTTGTTTATGAAAATCAACATTCAAGATATAGCTTCTTCTTTAAACTGACAAAATGTAAGTTTGGAAATTATTCACCATCAACCGTTTATTTCCCTTGCTTAATTAAAAATAACATTTGTCCTCATTCTGTGTATAACTGTTAGAGGTGATTAAAAAGAAAACAGTGATCAGTCCAAATTTAGCTACTGACACCTCACCTTCTGAGTCTAAGTATAGCCCATAGTTGTCTCTTAAAAACTGTTCTGTGCCCACTGACCAGCAGATCCATGACAAAGCTCAGGTCCCGGCACAGGACCACCTCTACCACCGGCTTCCCCATGGGAGCCCAGGCCCAGGTTAGGCCCAGGTCCACCTCCTGGGCCCACCTGGGAGCCCAGGCCTAGCCCACCTCCATCTCGGGACACTGAAGCTATCACCATAGCCCTTTTCACCCAGTAGCCTCCACCTTGCGACACAGACAGCTGCATCTCAGAACAGACAGCCCAAAGCCATTGTAAGGCCCACCCTTTCGGCCCCATCTCTGAAAGTGGTTGCATCCATCTTGGACACCCCTACTGCTATCTTGAATTACCTCCACTATTGCTGCCACCACCTATAGTTGCAGTAGCATCCATGATGGGACACCAGCAGGGTCTGGAAGCCCAACACCAAGGTGAGGTAGAGATAATCTGCACAGATATTACAAGATTATAGAGTAGAAACTCTAATACCTCAGATATGCACTGCAAGAAAGAAAGACACATAGGCAACATGAAAAAAGAAGGGAAGAAAGAAAGTGCTCCGAACAAACCAGGATACTACAATAATAGAATCCATGGATGGCGCAATTGATGAAGTGTCAGAGAAGGAGTTCAGAATACACATAATTAAAATGATCTGTGAATTAAAGAAAGACCTAAATGAGCAGATACAAGGCAAAAATTGATCAAACAACAAAGAGATAAAGGAGCAAATACAGGTAGTAAAAGATTACTTCAAGAAAGAGAGAGATTCTGAAGAAAAACCAACCAGAAATCCTTGAAAAGAAGGGAACAATAAGCCAAAAAAAAACTCAGTAGAAAGCATCACTAATAAGCTAGATCACTTGGAGGACAGAATGTCAGATAATGAAGACAAAGTATACAATTTGGAAAATAAAGTTGACCTCACAGTGAAGATGATAAGAAACCAAGAGCAGAATATCCAAGAATTATGAAATAGCATCAAAAGACCAAATATAAGAATTTTGGGGATAGAGGAAGGCACAGAGATTCAAACCAAAGGAATGCACAATCCCTTCAATGAAATAATATCAGAAAATTTCCCAAACTTGAAGAATGAATTGGAAAATCAAATATAGGAGGCTTACAGGACACCAAATGTACAAAATAACAACAGATCTACACCAAGGCACATTTTAATGAAACCGCCTAGCATGAAGAATAAGGATAGAGTCTTAAAGGCTGTAAGAGAGGAATCAGATCACATATAGGGGAGAACAATTAATATCAGCAGATTTTTCAACCCAGACCCTCAAAGCCAGGAGGATCCTGGAACAACAGCTCTGAAAAAAAAAATGGATGCAAACCAAGAATCTTATATCCAGTAAAATTAAGCTGTGACCTGCCATTACCTCTCAAAGTCCTAGAAAAAGAAGAACAAACCAACCCCAAAAGTAGTAGAAGGTAGTAGAAGACATAAAACAATTAAAATCGGGGTGGACATCAATAAAATTGAAACAAAACAAACAATTCAAAAAAACTGACAAAACAAAAAAGCCAGTTCTTTGAAAAAATAAATAAAGTTGACAAACCCTTAGCCACCTAACGAAAAGGAGGTAGAAAACTCAAATTACTAAAATTTGTGAAAAGGAAATATCATGACAGACCTTATTGAAATACAGAAAAAAATTAGAAACTATTTTGAAAATTTATACTCCAGTAAAGTAGAAAACCTTGAAGATATCGACAAATTTCTAGAGGCATACCATCAACCCAAACTGAGTCAAGAGGACATATGCAATTTAAACAGATCGAATTCAAGGAAGGAAACAGAAGACGCCATCAAAACCTACCAACCAAGAAAAGTCCGGACCAGATGGATTCACAACTGAGTTCTACAAGACCTACAAAGAAGAATTAATACCAACACTCCTCAAATTATTCCATGAAATATACAATGAAGGAACCTTTCCAAACACATTCTACAAAGCTAGTATCATCCTGATACCAAAACAAGGCAGAGACATCAAGGAAAGAAAATTTCAGACCAATATCCCTGATGGAACATTGATGCAACAATTCCCAATAAAATTCTGGCAAATTTCATACAAAAATAGTACACTATGATCAAGTGTGGTTCATTCCAGGGATACAAGCTTAGTTCAATATATGGAAATCAATAAATGTAATTCATCACATCAATAGACTTAAAGATAAGAATCATATGATCATTTTAATAGTTGCAGAAAAAGCATTTGACAAAATACAGCACCCCTTTATAGTCAAAACACTAAAAAAACTAGGGATAATAGGAATATATCTCAACACTGCAAAACCTATCTATGCTAAACTCAAGGCCAACATCATTTTAAATGGAGAAAACATAGATTGGAAAAAAGATAGCCTCTTCAACAAATGGTGCTGGAAGAACTGGAAATCCATATTCAGCAAAATGAAAATAAACCCCTATCTCTTACCAAGTAGATCACAGACCTAGGAATTAGACCAGAGACCCTGAACTTAATAAGGAAAAAGAAGGCCCAAATCTTCATCACATCAGATTAGGCCCGGCTTCCTTAACAAGACTCCTAAAGCGCAAGAAATAAAATCAAGGATTAATAAATGGGATTGACTCAAAGTATGTATATCAAACTGAAAAGCTTCTTCTTAGTAAAAGAAACAGTAAAGAGAGAGCCTACATTTTTTGGAGAAAGCTTTTGCCACATACATGTCAAAGCATTAATCTGCAGGATATATAAAGAATTCAAAAACACCAAAAAAATAAACAATAAATAAGCTAAGGAACTGAACAGACACTTCTCAGAAGAAGATATACATTTGATCAACAAATATATAAAAACATGTTCAACATCTCTAGTAATTAAAGAAATGCAAATTAAAACTACTCTAAGATTGCATCTCATGCCAGTCAGAATGTTAGTTATCTAACATTCTAAAGAATACAGACAACAATAAAAGTTGGTGAGGAAGTGGGGGAAAAGGCACACTCATTCATTGCTGGTGGGACTGCAAATTGGTGTTACCAATCTGGAAAGTACTATGGAGATTTCTTAGAAAACTTGGAATGGAACCACCATTTGACCCAAGTATCCCAATCCTTGGTCTACACTCAAAGGACTTAAAAACAACATACTACAGTGACTCAGCCACATCAATGTTTATAGCAGCACAATTCACAACAGCTAAGCTGTGGAAGCAACCTAGATGCCCTTCTATAGATGAATGAATAAATAAACTGTGTTATATATATACAATGGAATATTAAATGAGCATCAAAAGAGAATAAAATTATGGCATTTGCAGGTAAATGGATGGAGCTGGAGAATATCATGCTAAGTGAAATAAGCCAATTTCAAAAAACCAAAGGCTGAATGTTCTCTCTGATAAGTGGATGCTGATCCTTATTGGGGGGACATGGTAAAAATGGAGGAATTTTGATGGGTAAAAAGGGGAGGAGGAGGTAGGGAGGGGGAATGGGGTAGGAAAGATGGTGAAACGAGATGGTCATTATTACCCTAGGTACATTATGATCCAACATACAGTGCAACACTACATTGTGTACAACCAAGGGAATGTAAAGTTGTGCTGCAATTGTATACAATAAATCAAAATGCATTCTGCTGTCATATATAGCTAATTTTAAAAAGAAGAAGAAGAAGAACTACTCTGTATCCTGAAGCACTTACAAATCTCCAACCCCCAAGAAAAGATGGTCATGAAATGTTTGCTATTTTTTAAGAGATGGACCTTATTTGCTTAACCACATTGCAAGTTCCTCAAAGATATCTGTTATCTATGCTTTTTCTGGAAAGTGAAAATGGTTTTTATAAAATACAAAGTGCCTTTGATATAGTCAACGGTTATTTTTCTCTTTTTTACATTTCTTTCTGTGCCAAAATACAGCAATAGGTATTCAAATAACCAACTAGATCACCACAAGTTGAAGAAAAAATTAAAGCTCAAAGGAGCCTATAGTAAATTAAATGCAAAGTGGGCTGTGATTCTTCACCCTTCCCTGTTTCCATGACCTTGCTATGAGACTTCAGAGTCTATTTCTGCATTTTGTGAAGCTGAGCCAGCTTTCAGGTTTGCTTCAGCCAACAGAATATGGTGCAATTGACAGGTTTCACTCTGCTCACTTTGTGGACACATACTTTGGTCACAAAAAAAGCCCAGGTGAGTCTAATAGATAATGAGAAAGCCCGATCAAGATCAGGCTGACCTTACCCATCTTAGCAGAACTGCCCAGTTGACCCATAGATTCCAATCTGTATAATAATAATTGCTCATTGTTTTTAGACAGTTACTCTCATTTATCCCAACCTTTCGTTTTGCAGATGAGGAAAGAGAAGGCTTATGCAGCACAGTGGTGAAATCAGATACTAATAAAAACAGGTTCAGAACTCAGATTTTTCTAATTTAGCAGTTTCATGTACTATTCACTAGATCATTTTGTTTCATTTGCAAGGTCTTTAGGGCTACTCAGCTCAACATAAACACAAGAGTCCCATAAAAGCTGGCCACTGAAGAATGCCATGTGTACGATTGTTAGACCTCTCCATAAAATGAGACTGTTTGAACATACTGTAAACTGTTAAGTACTATAAAAGGCAAGATGTTCTACTGCATGCCAGAGACAATGATGAAAGTTGTAAACTTTTACATTGTGCAAAGAAAAATCACTGATCAGTTTTATTGTACCTTTAACTCAGAAAGTCCTGTTTTCTACCTGGATATTTACAAGTCTTCAAATAAAAAAGAGGACAGGATTGGATTCCAACATGATTAATTCTCATTATTTTAAAGCATCAAGAGAATGACTCTAGAATTTATCTTTTTAATTTGTATTCTGACTTAAAGGACTGAAGGGTAAAAGGGCAGAAACCATGACATTTTTTTAATCACTCTATTCCAGCAGTCTAGAACTGCACCTGAATGAATGAGTATCTGACTAAATCCTAATCTTCAGGAAAACTTGAGGAAAAAATCAAGAAGATGGGAGTTTTGAGAAAGAACTTTTAGACTGGTTTTATAAAGGAGAAGGCAGAAAATGTGATGTTACTTTAAAAAAAATCTACATGAAAAAGAGGATGAAAGGAATGAGGCAAATATTCTAAAGCATTTTTAAAAGGGAAAAGATATTAACTATATTGAACCTATATTGAAATAAAACATCATTGTTATGGTTTAGATATGAAGAGTCCCCAAAGTTCAAATGTGAAGCAATGCAAGAATGTTAAGAGGTGAAATGATTAAATTAGAGAGCTTTTACCTAATTGCTGAATTAATCCAGATACAGATTAACTGGTCCATAACTATAGGCTGGTAGGGTATGGCTATAGAAAGTTGGTCAATGCAGGTGGGCCTTTGGGGTTTATGTATTGTCCTTGGTGAGCAGAGCTCTCTCTGCTTCCTGGTTGCCATGTCCTGCTGTTCAGCCTCATCTGGGGCCAAGAGCTACGGAGTAGGCCAGTCAAAGACTGAACCTCTGAAACCATGAGCCAAAATGAACTTCTCCTCCTCTATGTTATTCTTATGAGGTCTTGGTCATAGTAATGAAAAAGCTAATGAAAACAACCACTTAAAAACTCAACTTACTCATTGAAAATAGTCTCTTTAAATAGGCTTTTAGCTTTTATATTGCTTCTGTAGAAAATTTGTTATATGGTAATAACTTACATTTACATAAGGCATTATCCCAGGTAAGACTTTTTTTCCTTTTAGGACAATTTTAGTGTTTTATAAGTACTAAACTTATAGCAGCATTTTATAAAATCATAAACTTTCCAAATGTCTTCTTTCATTTTTTGTAACATTTTATGAAATTTTGAAAGGATTAATTTTATTAATTGGCCATAAAGGCAGTCCATTCCTTATGTTATATTCCTTAATCTATACTAATTCAAAATTTTTATTACTCCAAAGCATTATAGATGGCTCTGGAGTTACAAACACACCACTTTAAAACATCTCTTTTAGAGAGTTCCTCAAACCAGAATAATGAAACACAACAACAACAAAAATGAAGATATAAAATTAACTGGTAAGAGCAACTATATGGACAAATTCAGAATCCTCTCATGTTGGAAATAAGGTGTATACACCATTTTTATTTTTGTATAAAGACTAAAAACAAAACAATTTAAAAAACGTTAATATGCTGAGAGAAAATATAAAAAGATATAAATTGGGACATCAAAAATTGCAAACATGGGGGGGAAATGCATTATAAGTGCAGTTTTTAATTAGTTCCGCCCCCTCCCCCGTTTGTTTCTGTTCTTATCTTTGCAATCAAACCCTTAGGGATAAAAACTCTGAACAAATTAGACACAGAAGGAACATACCTCAATATGCTACAGGCCATTTACAACAAGCCCACAGCTAATACCATACAGATGGGAAAGCTGAAGTCTTTCTCTCTTAAGATGAGGAACAGGACAAGGCTACCTACTTTTATTCAGCTTGGTACAATAATTGTAACCACAGCCATCAGGCAAGGCAAATAAGTAAAGTGCATACAAATTGGAAAGAAGAAAGTCAAATTATCACTGCTTATAGGGACATGATCTATATACTAAAAACCCCCAAAGACTCCACAGAAAACTGTCATAACTAATAAACAAATTCAGCAAAGTGGCAGAATACAAAATTAGTAGTGTTTCTATTTGACACCAAATGTCAATTATTTGAAAAAGAAATCAGAAAAGCAATCTTATTTACAATCTACAATAGCTACAAAAATTAAAATAAAATAACTAGGAGAAATTTTAACCAAAAAGGTAAAAGATCTCTACAATTAAAAGTATAAAACATTAATGAAAGAAGTTGAAAAGGACACACAAAAAAAGAAAAGGCATCCATCCTTTCATCTCTTGTTCATAAATAGGAAGAATCAATATTGTTAAAATGTTCATACTACCCAAAGCAATCTACAGATCTAATGCAATTCTTACCAAAATACCAATAATATTCTTAACAGAAATAGAAAAACAATCCAAAATTTGTATAGAAGCAAACACATACACTGTGAAAAGACAAAGCAATCTTAAGCAAAAAGAACTAAGTGGCATTACAGGGACTAACTTTAAATTATATTACAAAGGGGCTGGGGATGTGGCTCAAGTGGTAGTGTGCTCGCCTGGCATGCGTGCAGCCCAGGTTCAATCCTCAGTAACACATACAAACAAAGATGTTGTTTCCACCGAAAACTAAAAAAAAAATAAATATTAAAATTCTCTCTCTCTCTAGTGTGTGTATGTATGTGTGTGTGTGTGTGTGTGTGTGTGTGTGTGTATATATATATATATATATATATATATATATATATTACAAAGTTATAGTAATCAAAACAACATAGTATTGGCATAAAAACAGACACAAGACCAATGGAACCATCCACAAGAGTCTAGAAGTAAGAAAGAGACTAGAAGTAAATCCATGCATCCACAGCCAATTGAGATTTGACAAAGGTTCTAAGAACACATAATGCACAAAGGATGATTTCTTCAATACAGTCCTGGGAAAATTGGATATTTATATGCAAAATAAAACTGGAGGCCTATCTCATACCTCATACAAAAATCACCTCAAAGTGGTTTAAGGAAAGACTGAAATGTAGGACCTGAAACTATGAAATTAACTAGGAAAACAATATGGAAAATTCTTCAGGGCATTGAAATGGGCAAAAAAAAAAATTGAACAGGATTCTAAAAGCACAGGAAACAAAAGTAAACATAGACAAGTGGGATTATATCAAACTAACAAGCATCTGCACAGCGAAAGAAACAATCAACAGTGAAGAGACAGCCTACAGAATGGGAGAAAAATTGCAAAGTATACATTTGATAAAGGGTTAAAATGGACAATATTATGTAACTTTAATAACTATATTGCAGAACAACACAAAATAAAAGCCAAGTAATCTGATTTTTAAAATGAGCAATAGACTTGAATAGACACTCCTCAAAAGAAGATATATGAATGGTCAACAGGTGTATGAAAATGAAGAAACATTCAACATCACTAATCTGCAGATCAAAGCCACAATGAGATATCAACTCACTCCAGGAAGAATGAATATTATCAAAAAACAAAAGATAATAAATGCTGGTAAGGATGTGGAGAAAAGCGCTTTTCCATACTTGGTGGGAATGTAAATTAGTATAGTCATTATGTAATTATGTATTTATGTAAATTATTACAATCATTATGGAAAATAGTATGTAGATTCCCTAAAACTTAAAATAGAACTACCATATGACCTAGAAATCCTACTACCTAATATATATCTAAAGAAAATAAAATAAGTATGTCAAAGAGACATCAACATTCCCATGTATATTGAAACACTATTCACAATAACCAAGAAACAAAAAAATATTCATTAACTCATGAGTGATTAGGAAAATGTGATATTATACAACACATACACACACACATACACATATACCTGGAATACTATTCAGCTATTAGAAAGAAAAAAATCTCGCCATTCACAACAACATGGATGAAACTGGAGGCAATTAAGTGAAATAAGCTACACAAAGAAAGACAAATGCCACATGATCTCACTTATATGTAGAAGATAAAACAGTTGATCTCATAGAAGTTGAGAGCAGGGTCGTAATTATCAGAGGTGGGGAAGGTAGAGAAGAGGGAGGAGTGGAGAAAGGTCAGTCAATGAGTTCTATATTTTAGTTAGATAAGAGAAGTTCTGCTGTTCTATTGCACAGTAGAATGACTATAGATGATGATCAAGTACTATTTCGAAAAACCCAGAAAAAAAGGAGTTTGAATGTTTTCACCTCAACGAAACGATAAACTTTTGAGAAGGCAAATATGCTTACCCTGGTTTGAAATATTACAATATGCATGTATTGAAAGGAGGACATGGTACCCCACAAATATGCATAAATTTATGCATCAATTTAAAATAAACTTTTAAAAACATTTAAAATAAAACACAAATAGCAATACCTCTTGTTTAAGCATTATAGAATACCCCACCCTCTCCAATGGAAATTGGATTTACATAAATGCTCCTCCGTCATGGACCCCATTTCTGCCTCATACCAAGCTTTGTGTTCTGCACCATCCTATCTCAGATCATTTGACTTAATGTTTGTCCTCAGGCACTTGCCCCCGGACTTGACTTGCCCCTCTAGCTCTCTGTGTCCAGTGAAGTAACCTAGATTTGTCTCCAGACTCTTGGAACCCAACTCATGTTCCAATCAGGTGGCCAATGTAACTCCTACCATCTGAGTATGGGAATCAGAAAGTTGGATAAGCAGAGCAAAGACCTCTTCCTGTGGCCATTTTTGTTGGATTTAACCCTGCAAGACACCTTAAATGTCCCTATATCAGAAAGAGGAAAATGAATTGGAACTCCTCACACTACTCAGGTTAGGGGGAAGAAGAGGAAAACCTCTTCCAGTCCAAGCACAAAGGAAGAGCCACAGATATTTTTGTCAATATCGGGGCTACAGAAGCCATATATCATATTGTGACTTGGGACTAATTTATCCAAAGAAGGAGTTAGAAACTACAGCAGTATAGATCAGCCCTAGTATGGGTTACAAAGATTTGTAGGTTAGAACAGAAATCTAACTCTCATTTACCTACTTTAAAATATTGTTCCCATTGTGGGGCAGGACAGGGAGGGCTGCATTCTGAGTACCAAACAACTTTTAAAAGTGTCCTCATGTTAGAAAGAAACCAATCTCTAAGTTAGGATACACTCATAAAACCATTATAAACATTGCCCACTCTTGGAACAATTAGTAACTCAATGACCTGGTCCCAGAAATATGTAAAATCTTTGACTCTAAAATTTAACTAAAATAGTTTTTTTTTTTTAAATAAGGAGAACTATTGTTTTGAGTTCTCTAATAATAGGAAAGAAGAGACAAAATTTTTAGAGAATAATAAATAAATTAAGTAAAGGTGTATATCTGAGGCCTGTGCACATAAATTTATTCATAAAAAGGTAAATAAAAATGGTATGAGAAAACACGGGATAAAACACTCATATAAGGGTGTGACAGTATTCCAACAGTCTCTCTGAAAAGAGCAGAGTGTTTACTGTCTTTTCTATCATCTGAAGCGGATGTGTCTTCCCAGAGACAGCAAGACACAGTGACAACTGTGGGTCATCTGCCTGCTGCCTCTTGTTTGAATTCTAGTTCTGGCGCCAGCTCCTCTCTTGACCAGCAGGTTCAGTCAGAGAGCAGGTTAGAGAGGAGGAAAAGAGACCAGCCCACAAATCGCTACCAGTTAGCAATAAAAACAACTGGAATGCTTCTCCCAGTCCCTGTTTTAGATAATTCCTGTTTACTGTCTTCCCCAGTTCAGGATGGTTTACACTGACACATCTTCTCTTCAGGAACAACAGCTTCATACTTCAGGAAGAACCAGCTCCTGAGATTCTTCTTCTTTCTAGCCTCAGGAGAAATAACTTGAATTTCCCAAGTTATCAGATAAAAGCAAACCATTCACCTAACAGACAGTGACAGCAACGAATAAATGTAACAACAATGACAACAGCAGCCAGACACGATTTGCAAGATTTTCCACACTGCAAACCCTACAGCTGAGATAGATTTGTGTTTTTGCAATCATTTAAAAGGATGTTTTCGTCAAATGTATCCCATCACACTCAATCTTCATTTACAACAGTGAAATAGCGCTTCCTATTTCCTCACAGAGGACAGTGGTCGCTCAGCAATGTGGGATTCCTGCGGTGCAAGAAAACAATTGCCAGTCCAAGAAAGAGTTCTTGTGCTATCATTTCTATCTCTTCCCACTTATAACCAAATTTTTCTGGGAAACAAACAAGATGATGGAAGGACATAACCATAAATTTCTGTTGAAAAGCACCTTCCCCAAGTTAGTGCTATACCCCATGTATGCTGATTAAAAACATTTTTCTTGTGGATTCCTTTCAGACAAAGGAGTAGAATCTGCTTTTTCTCCTTCCAGCAAGAAGTCAAAGTGAACATCAAGAAAAATAATGCTAAAAAAAAAGGAAAAGAATATTAAAATCCCCAAACAAGATGTACATCAAGGACAAAAGATGTTCCTATGTGAATAAATCAGTGCTTTGCATATCTTTTGGCTACAACTTTATATTTATGCTTTTCCATATTTGATTACCAAGGCTTAATAAATGCATGGAATTGGGAATTAGAGAATGGGTGACTAATTATCGTCATCAAATAAATTTATGGAAGACAAAGTCTTTATGGCAGCTTTCTGCCAATAGCCCCAACTATCACTATAAAATTTCTACCTTGCTTTATGCTACCAGGTGGATGGCAAGGAAAAGTTTCCTCTTTTTACAGCACAAGGCCTAAGTAGTTTTAGGTGGTAGGACTTAAAACGTGAGCACTTTCTGGGGCAGAGTATCACAGCCTTGCCGCTGACACTTGCTGCAGACCAGGCCAATATACTCTCAAAATTACACTAGGACTTCAGTCAATTAAAAAAAAAATTGGGGGCTAGGGATGTATTCCAGTGGTAAAGCATTTGTTTGACATACATGCAACCTTAGGTTCTATCCCCCAGCACAGGAAAAAGAAGAAAAAAATTTTTCAAGTTGTAATAAAAGTATATAACACATTAGACTCTTAATCTAGAAATGATAAATAGCTAATATTCTTTGAATTTTTATTCTGAGCCAACTTTTTTGTCTAGATTATTCCATTTAATCATCAAGACAATCCTCCAAGATAGATGCTAGAATGAGTACTATATCATAGGTGAGAAAATCAAAGTACAGAGAAGCTCTGACCAGGTCACATAGCTTATATGTAGAAAAGTCAGTATTCAAACCTAAGCAGTCTTCATCTAGAGCCCACATTCTGTGTATTATAAGGTAAAACAACAGCGTTTATGTATGCAAACCAACTCATCTTACTAATAAAGCCCATGAGTTAGTGATCTGGAAAGATAAATGCCTACTGAAAAGAAAAAAAAATACTAGTGGTTCTAGGGATTGAACCAGAGTCTAGCAACCACTGCTACACCCCCAGCCTCCCAAACATGTTTTTACATCTTTAAATGACTTATGCTTGCATCTGGGTAACAAAAGTAGACGTTGAAATATCTCAGATAGGGTGCTTTAACAAGAAAATAAAGTGTTCTAATTAAAGAAAATATTTTCTACTTTATAGTTTCATTTTATAATATCTACAATGTCTAGGTATATAATGTTATTAATAATACTGGGATTCATTGCTTTGTCTGCCTTTAAGTTAGTAATTAGTTAGAAACACATACATGAACAAACAGCCAACACCTAAGAAAACAGCATTGTAGAGGTGACAGCAAACATGCCCCACCTAATGAGCAAAACTACTCAACACATTCAGATGATGGCTGTCATAAGAATATAGGCCTAATGTTCCCACACCTTCCACCTATTCGAGTGAAGCAAGAATGTTAGCTTTTCTATGAAATCTAGCTATTGGCTATGTTGGCAACAGACTGAAAATTTTCTAAGCACTATGAAGGTCAAATTAAATATGTCTATAGGTTGTATTTGACATATTTGACCTGCAATTTCTCTAGCTTGTGACCCATGGAACTGTTGTATTCTTGCTAAGAAAAACACTTAAAGTATTTCTTCTTTACAGTCAATGGAAACGCAGACACATTACTTTCTTCATCTATCCTTGTTTTCTCCCTTATTAAAAATTCAGTAAGGGGCAAATTAAAAACTATAAAATAAAAAATCACAAGCAGTATAAATAAATGGTAATTGCCACATTAGTAGTAATAGATCCCTATTCTGAGATGTAGAACAGATGAGATAGGTCGGAAATTATGTACAATACCTAGAGCACCCTTTCTCCCCCATGAGGGAAAAACACTTTAAATGATTAAGAATGAAATTAATAATATTGTAGGAATAATTGTGAAATTCGTTCTAAGTTATTTTCAAAGGTAAATCATACCCAAGTTTAAAAGTTGTGATATAACATCATCCAGAACAAAGTCACAATTAAAACTTGTGACCCAAACCAGAAATTCTATTTTCTCTAGCACCATCCACCATCATTTAAAGGAGTTCCAGAAGAGGGTGCCCAGTAACATGAAGTCCTCTCTTAGGTTGTTCTCCAACAGCACACTGCTCTTAGGAGCCCACCCACGTCCTATACCAGCCTCCTTTCCCCATCTGCTCTGCTCTCCTTGGCCATGTCCTTCTGCCTGTGCCTCCCATGCCTATCCTACATACTCCCACACACCAAGTTCCCTCCAGTGAAGCACCAAAGGGAGTTAGTTTGTATTACAACTTGACAACTTTTCTCCCAAGAATTTGGCCACTGACTTTTTGGTTTCTTTCAGAGAACAGGGGAGCAGGGAGAGGCATCTGTGAACAGCCCCATCCTGACCAATTTTGCCCCATCACACCAGCACCAAATGTGTGTAACACACAGCACTGAGAAGGGCTGTCCTAGATGCCACACAACTCCTGCTGGTGTCTCATTGAAGGCTACAGTTAAACTGTCACAGACAATGTCTAAGGACTCCAACCCCTATTTGTGCCTACTCTTCATCACTATTGGATGCCCAAGACCAAAACACAAGTCATCCTAATTTTAACACCAAATCAACACAATAGCCATTTTCCAGTAAGAGATTTAAAGACTAGAACAGTGGTGACATAATTAAATGGACAAGAGATTCCAATGACCAGCCTGCTCTGGGAAAGGAAGTCATGTGAGGTTCAATAAAGAAAAGAAAAACTTAGTGTTGTTACTAAGAACTGAATTCAAAAGAACCCAAGGACTATTTGTCTTGGCCACATGTTATAGCAGGCCTAAAAACGTATGTACAATATAACTTGAAGGTGAAAAAGAAATATTTTGCTTATTGATTACTATGTAGTCGTGGGAATTTAATTCATGAACTGCTTCTTGGGCACCATAGCTGGTGATCACTCTTTTCAGTCAACAGAACTTAAAAGAAAGACTTCTGCAGAGTAACTGCAGCTGCTGGGACTCACAGGTCAGGCAGAGAAGTGTGTGGCTATCTCCCACCTTGACCTTGGGCTCTAGCACCAGAAAGGACACCGCACTAAGACGGAAATAGATATATAGCACCGCCCCTGGCAGGAAGTCTCCCACCCCGTCCTCCTGCAACTGATGTTATGGGACAATCACCAGACTGGCACTCTGATGGGAAAACAGTTGAGCTGAAACCACATTCATCCCAGCTCCCAAAAGTGATTGTAAGACATTTTTCACAAATGGGTAACATTAAGAATGGGTAGATTCAACTCAATCATCTGAAAGGCTTGCATGAAACAGAAGACCTTTTTTTTTTTTTTTTTTTTAAGACTCTTAGCTACCTGGGGACGGTGTCTTGTTCAGGTAATGGAAAAACTACTGTTTCTTTAGGGAATCTTACACACAAGCTAAATTCAAGTACCCACAACGATTTTTTTTTTTAAAAAAAGAAAAACCCTCACTGACTTGGTGGGCATCATTGTTTCCTCTGGTCACGGGAGCTGGCTTTGACTACAAAAGAGATATTCACAAAACTAAGCAGATGGAAACCAAATTGTGTTAATTGACATGTTCCATATTAGTCCTGGTGAAGATCTGAGGAAAATATGTTAAGAGTTTGAAGTTATCACTATACATCATGTCAAAGAGATAGACAGCGCCATCATCAAAACAGATGAGGACTTTGTGTATTCTTTAAAAAGAATACCGCAAGTTCAGATGTGGACACAAAAGCTTTGTAAATGACTTACACGTGCTAAGCTCACAAAAGCAGACGTAAGAAATCTTTCATGAACTTCTGTAGTTTTTCAATTTCCTCCCAATCTACAAAAAGAGTCTTACACTTCCACCCTTTGAATGCTGTCAGTGGATGATTATTTGGAACCAAGCTTTGAATAAGATTCCAAGAGCCCAGAAATAGCCAAAGGCAAAGGAACCCACGGACTCTATTTCAGAACTGGTCAGCCAGCAATGAGCATAATGAGCACAAAGGCAGAGATCGCCACATGAAAGAATTACGTTGTTTGCTGGGTTTTGTGTATTTTTTTTTTTTTAACTCTAGCTGCTTGGCAACTCTTCAAGATCACTGCTTTGGGAAAGAAATGTATCTCCCTGATGAAAAATGAGCTAACAGAGATCCCATTGATGGCCCACTCACCAACTCTGTACAAATCCATGGGTTTCACCCTACACGAGAAACTCAACCAAATTGATTTCCTGTACAGAGAAAAAAGAGGGGGAAGTGGGAAAGAAAGCCAGATACATTTGCTCAGATGTAAAAGATAGCATGGTACAAGCAGAATGACACTTCATTCCGACCACACGATGCGCTGTGTTTAAGATGCAGGGCATTATAAATAAGCTCCTAGAAAAGCTCCACGTGTTTCTATATTAGAGAAAGCAAGTGTGTACGTCACCAGCTAATGTGAAGAAAAGGTCACAACAGAAATAATCACTCTGAAAAATAACTTTTCTTTCTAGCTAGAATCTCTCTCTCTCCCTTAGATTTTGTTTGCTCTCCTCCCCATTTCATTAAAAATTACCCTATTTTACTTTATTCTTGACAATGTATCTAGTGTAAATTTAGATCCATTTAATTTTCTCAGTTTTCACTTTGTTTTCAAAATAATAATATTTTCATAATTTAATGATAATAATATTTTTCTTACACTAAACATATACCAAAAAAAAAAAAAAGGTTTTGTTCAGGTGATATTAACCCAGTTTAAAATTAAGCATCACGTGGACATGCTTAACCCAGGGCGTATTGGCTTAGTGTGGTTCTGCTCCAGCCACGGCTCACTGAGAACCTACAGGGATTCAGGCTCTGTTCTATGTGCTGGGGACACAAAAATGACAAGCAGTAATCTCAAGGACTTTATAATTTAAAGCAACTACCCAAACCAATGTTTTAGTATCTGTGTGAAAATAACAAAGAAGCAGTGTGAATAATCAAAAGGATCTAATGCATTTGGTTTTCATCTAAAACCAATGCAAATTATTGAAGGAAACTCTTACAGGCTGCTACTCCACTACTGCTGTTCCTTATTGCATCAGGAAAAGAGTAGAAGGAAGTCTCAGCTCACAGGGTGAAGACACAGAGACAAGGTGAATCATCCACTGCTAGATATTCCAGGAGTGAGCATATTTAATCTCCCAAATAAAATATGCATTCTCAGTACATGGAAACGTGTGTACTAACTCTCAGATAACCCTACTTCTTTTTCTTTTTAATTACCCATCTGCTAAAATTTCCAATTTGCTTCATTTTGCTTTTTATCCCCCTCTAGGGATTAAAAATAGATTTTCTTAGCTTTCTTTTTTTTAAAGAATAACAAGAAAAAATGAGTTAAAATGGTCATGCTTATAATTACATGAATGCAATTAAAATGGGCTAAAAAGAAATTTAATGTTTTCTGTTTCTCAGTGTCAACTGAATGTCTGTGGAAATTGTTAGGTGTATAGCAAGTATAATACTGAAGAATGGGCCTTAATAAGCAAATGTTGATAGCATTTAAAGCTGAATAATGGTACATGTTAGTTCCTCATAATGTTATTTTTCCGTGTAAGACCTTTATAAAATCCCATGGGCTTTCAGCAGAGATGAGAGTTATCTTGAGCAAATTACTTAAATCCACTAAGCCTCTATTTCTTCTTCTTTGCAGAGATTATCTCTGTGTACCTCTAAAGTGCACACCATGGAGGAGAATGAGATCCACAGACTATGGGCGACATGTTGTCTGTGTGTTTCCATGAAACACAACTCAATATACAAAACCCGGTAGTGAGCAACATCACTTCTAAATAGAAAGGACACACCATTTATCAGCTGCACACATATCTATGCAGTATCTTTGCCACATGAAATAAGAAAAAGTAAAAACATCCTATAAATTAGAAGTGTTTGTGAAGAAGGCAAATCAGTGAATGATCTGAAATCCACAATTTTGTTAGGAGGAAAAAACTTTTACTCAACAAAAGAATGAAGAATGTTCAAAGATTTCTAAAGTATTTGATCTAATCGAGCAAGAAAGATCTTGAAATAACACTAGGTCCATAAACTTTGGTTAAATATCACTGCGTAAATTCTAGAATCAATATTTTGTTTTGTTTTTAAAGTTGGCTTACACATTGTATTCTCTTGATAACTAAAAGGAAAAAGATATGCTGAAGAACAGAGTATGTGGGAGACTCTCTGGCTACTCCGCTCCCCCTTTCTGTTATTTTGGAAATTAATAACACCCCACCATATTAGATAAGGAGGACAACCCGATGAAGCACATGGACAATCTTATCACCCTTCAACTTCTAAACGTTCTAGATACATTTTTGGAATTTGGTTTAGCAGTAAGAGGGAAAAGACATCTAATTTCCATTGCACAAAGCACTTTGACAAACAATGCTGAATCCATCAAATAAAAACTTAAGGGATTAGACAGAAGGCAAAGTAATCTGGTTTGCTAACAAGCTGAAATCAGGTTAGTTTCAGAGGGTAAACATAACTCAGTTAAATTCTACAAAACTTACAGAAACCAAATGTAATATGGGCACTATTCTGGATCCCAGAGAGTCAAAGAGATACATGCACACAGGTCCTTTTAGAACTCACATTATAATCAATACTGTCACTGGACATCCCCAGAACAAAGTGGGGAATTAAGGATACAAAGCTATCAGCAGGTCTTATATGCCACAGAAAAACCCCTCTAAGGCTACAGCCAGTCTTCAGGTTAGAAAGACCACTGTAGGCTCAGTGTAGAAGAGCCCAGAGGGTTGCCATGGATGGGCAGGAGCACAATGGAAATAGGCACCGCTGTTAAGTTGCAGTGGCAATCCAAGTGAACAACAGTGGAAGCTGAAGCTTACACCAGGTGGTTGAGGACAGAAAGGGAGGGAGAGCTCTGTGCTATATTTAGGCAGTAAAATGAGCAACACTGGAAAGCTGATAGAACACCCCTATAAGTCATGAGACCGATTTCCCAGAGAAATGTTTATCCATTTATTATCATATCATATACAATGCATTACCACTAAGAACCAGATTTACCTTTTAATTTTTAAATTTTTATTAGTGCATTATAGTTATGCATAATATGGGGAGTTTATGGGGAGTTCGTTTCCACATTATACAAGCATGGAATATAATTTGCTCCACTTCAGTCCCCAGTACTTCCTCCTTTCTTCTCCTCCTCCCTCCCCCATACCCCTTCCTCTACGCCACTGGTCTTTCTTCTATTTATTTATAGGGGGTTTTTTTAATGAGTGCATTATAGATGTACACAAAGGTGAAATTCAAAGTGTCATATTCATATGAACACATGGGATTTAAATCCAACCAAAGGAGCAAATTATTCCCACTGGTTCTTCAGCATACAGTGAGACCTCCAGGAATGTCTATAGAAGGAAACCCTGAATTCTCCAAAACAGGCTCTGTCATTATCTGTGAGTTACTGGCCACTTTCAATCAAACAAACATTTATGAATGGTTTGTTACATACAAAACAATTAGTCTACATGATATGAAGAACATAGCAAAAAAGAGTGCAAGGGTCTTAAATTGAAAACATCTGCCTCTGGCTGGGGAGGAGATACACATGCATGATTTGAAAAAGCAATTACTTCTAAATTAAAAGGTATACCCAATTTAAAACTGATAAGTACTTTATTCTTCCTAGATCCTGGAATAAGCAACCCAGAGCCCTCCACAGAGGCACACTGGAGAGAAACTGAATCTGACCCCCATGCACTTGTCCTGAAAGCACAGAGGAATTTCCCTACTAAAATGGCAGGTTCACTCCCGGAAGCACCCTGACTCCCTCAGGCACCTTTTGAGGGGGTTAGGACAGATGACTCTCCACTGGATTTTTTAACAACAGCTCCCAAGAACAAGAATGAGAGTCTACTGAGGGCAGAACAGTGCCTGCTGTGTTCAGTTTTATATCCCCATGATGCTGACTGGCATCAGGTGCTCAGTAAACATTTTTAAATGAAGTCTCCTGTTTGAGTGTGGGGAAATGAGAGCTTTCCATCCACCATAAAACTGTAAGCTAGTACAGGTTTCAAGCAAGAAAATTCCATAAAAGCTGGTTCCGGCTTTGATCAAGACTCATTTCATGTTTGAAATCCCAAATAATTGTAGTATGACTCAATGTTTGTGAGTATTTCTTTCTTTAGTAAGAAAAACGATTTAATTGTAAACCCACTACGTCATTGGCAGTGGTAAAAAATTTCAAAAAGTTTGAAGCATCTTTCCCATGTTCAGTGGCCCCCTAGAAAAGCCCTGATCAATGAAACTCAATAGATACTCGAAGACTGGCCTTGGTCTCTAGCATAAGACAATAAAACACAAAAGGATTTTAAAATGCTCTAAGCAATGGGTGTCCCCAAGATAAACAATGTTTAAAAGGCCTCAATAAGAAATCCAATGGTATATGCAAACATCCTCTCTGCACTCAGAGCATAAATCACTTCCCAGGGGTCCTAGTTTCAGGGTTCTAGTTAATCATTTGGCTGGAGCAAACAGTAAAACAATCAATCTCTCAGGCTTTGGAATTTGTAGGAAGACTTGCTGTCCTTAGAAGCCAGTTTCTCCAGTTCAGATACTTTTAACTTTTCCTTTAGTAGCTAAAAGTTAACCAAAGGGATATATCCTATCTTCAACCAACAGATTGCTCTGTGATTAAAATCAGGTCCTTTAAAAAAAAAAGGGAGAAAGATATTTCCTCTTTGAAATTACAAGCAAAGCAGAAACCCTTTAGAGTATCTAAATTCTCTTTGAAGACAAAGAAAGATAAAAATCATAACACCTTGGTTGAAAAGAAATGCTGTCTAGCTCACTGTCTTTCAATCTCTGTTCTGGGAAGACGCCAAGTCATTGGAATTGTTTGGGGAAGACCAACCACATCCCCAACTCAACCCAAACCCTGCAGCTCCATTTTTATCTATTTTATATACTGGAAATAGAAAGGAAAGTCTGTCTGAAAAATAGGTTCCGCTTCTAAAAAAAGTTTGAAAACTACTTATCTTGTCCAAAGTTTAGCACTCTTGCTTGAAGTCAGGGTAAAACTGACATTTCAATTTCCTTTGGGAATTTGCGCACTCTTCCTGAGATGGGCTTTACAAGCTCTGAGACCTTCTTCCTGTCTAAGAAAATACGCAAAGCTGCTGGAATCAGCCCCTGTGCTAACCTGACTTGAAAAGAGAGCAAGCAGCATCATTGACCTTGAAAATTCTGACAGCACAGTACCTTGATTTTCTGCTTCATTATGTCCAATCTAAGGATTCACCACTGATGTACCAACCTCCCACTCACTGGTCCATGCTTCACTGCCTCCTGGAGCCATCACCGCAGTTCTGACTTTGGCAAACACACAAATACACAGCATCCCTCATATGCCAAGAGGTTACAGGAGGTGCAGATGGTGACAGTTAACTACTCCCAGGCTCTCACCAGCTTGCTTTCTCAGGGTTGGAAAACTCAGTACTCTAGGCAACTGGAACTTAAGTGAGAAACTGACTAAACACCTGTCAGGAGATATGCTGTCTGGGGAAGATGGGAGAGTGTGTGAGAATATCAATAAATAATAGGCCATCCCTAAGATGGAACACCACCCAGCCTCCGAAAAGAATGAGTTAGCTGTATGCAGTGATGCAAACAGATCTCACTTACATATTAGTAAGTGACAAGGTAAGACACAGAACTGCATGGATACTACACACATATACTACACTCACTTTCAAGGAATAATATGTAGGTATGTATACAAACATGGGTGTGTTCACATGGAAAATGTTGAGAGGGAGACCCAAGAATCAATAGATGGTGTTTCCTGTGAATGGTGAGATTGAAGAGAGAACAAAATAGTCCACGGATACCTTGAACATTTTTTTTTCTTTCAGAATTTCTTACTGAAAGAATGCATTAGCCCTACAACAGTTTTTTTTTAAGAGAACCAAAGGCTATAGAAAACTGAGAAACGTGAACTGCTCAGAAACAGAACTTAAGATGGAGAAGGAGGCAGTGAAATACACAAATACGAAATCAGATGTTCAAAAGCTAATTCTACATTTGCTGCCAAGGAAGCTGAGGCCCTTGGGTCAATTCACCAAAGCATGGCACTCATTGTGGGCCTGTCGCTCTGTGGGCACTGCCCCAATTCTGCCATTTCCAGGCTCAGGTTATTACCAGGATTGTGAGGAAAGCCAAAGTAGAAAAGGGCAACAGGATTCCAAATCTGGAGCTTTATTCATCATGTAAAGAAACGGCAATATTGAAATAGCCCTCCCCACCCCCAAAAAAGAGTATGAATTACCTTTTTCATCTGAGAGTTTTTAAAAAAAACTATTTGTCACAGCCCATATTCAAACTAAGAAACTTTCATACATAGGAGAGTTGGGGCCCTTCTACTGCCAGTCAGGAAAATGGCTCATTTTCTCTTGATAAAACAAACATCACAGGGATTTTGCTGCTGCATGCCTTCCTACACATTTATGATATTTTGCAAAACCTTGTGTATTAACTTTTATAACAATAAATGTCACTGAGAAAAGAATGATGGATCCCAGTAAAGATGGCACCTACCAAAAGACACTGAGTGTCTGTCTGGTCAAATTATCAAGCATTTGTGACTATAGTCCACAAATAAGCAGCTGTGATCACCAGAATTCTTAAAACAGGGGAATGTGATCCTTTAGATACATTTTGAGATAAATAATTAAGAACAGATACATAATTAATAGCTCTGTAGCATATGAAAATTAGAGTGTTAATTTAGAACTCAAGAATGCTCACTAACTCCCAATTCTCTGATGAATTTAATTTTTTCAAATTTTGTTGCATAATTTCAACAAACTTGTTTAGAAAACTCTGCGGATTCTAACTTATCTATTCTGGATTGCCACTGACTAAAGAGCATTCAAAGTATTCAATTATAATATTGAATTCTTTCATTACATAA
The DNA here is from genome assembly GCF_045843805.1 of Urocitellus parryii. NCBI lineage: Eukaryota > Metazoa > Chordata > Mammalia > Rodentia > Sciuridae > Urocitellus > Urocitellus parryii. The sequence continues at coordinate 83,542,875 of NC_135540.1, forward strand.
TGTTTTTCAGCTGAAATTTAAGCAGAGACTTGGCTATGTTCTCAGGCTACACTAGCTAACAGCTTTATGTCTTGGACAAGTAACAGCTTTTCTTGAGCTTAATTTCTTCATCAATAAAATTAAAAATTTTAATCAGATGGTCCCTAAGCTACTTTTCAGTTCCAAAAGTATATGATTCTTCAGTCTCCATTAGCATATTACTCACTAAAGGGGGGAAAAAAGAATTAATTTCTCCACCCTTCTAAAGAAAAAAAACAAAATCCCAAATAACTTAATTTCTAAAGCTACTCTCATGTTTTGCATAAGAGAAGGTTTTGGGATTTAAAGTGAAGAAATGACATTTTTATCACATACTATTCCAGGAAAGGTAGCTGCTTTATATATATAGTAGATGGACACAGTATCTTTGTTTATTTTTTGTGTGGTGCTGAGAATTGAACACAGTGCCTCACATATGTTAGAGAAGCACTCTACCACTGAGCCACAACCCCATCCCAAGGTAGCTGCTTTTAACTTTTACTTTATTTCCAAGGTCATCATCATTTTGGACTACCTGAACACGTCAGGAAACTTCTCACTATGAGCAATTAGATTGAAGTTTTCAAGAAAACCCCAGCCCAGGAAAGCACCACAAAGATTAGGTTACTAAGTACAAAAGCTACAATTCCCAGCTTTCTTGGGACACTCTCACCATGCACTACGGTACCCAGGATTCCCTAACATCTTAATAACAGCTATCCAAAGCACTTATAGACAACAAGAGCTGCTCACATTAACCCATTTCACACAATCCTCAAAGCAACTCCTAAGACAGACATAATATCTCAGTCTTAAATAAGAGGAAACGGAAGCAGAGAGACAATATTTTATCCAACAACACTTAGTTAGAAAGAGATAGAATACAAGCTCAAGACCCTGGTCTAACATTCGCTACTGTCCTTAAAGCTACTCTTTAATAGGTCCTCTTCCTCAGAACCAGGTATTCCAAATGTGTTGCTAAGTTTAAACCAACATGTGATGAGTGTCATCATGTCCATTTGATAGTTGAAGAAAATGAGACTCACAGAAGGATACATGTATTCCCCTCCTAGACTAAAAACGGCAAAGCTAGACTCAAAGCCAGGATTAACTTATTCTGAAGCCCACTGATTTGCCATTTTGTATTAACACAGTTATTTGAACTCGAGTTCAGCTCCAAAACTGTTCATCCTCTGCCCATGCAAAATTGCTTTGTCAATTCACAATGCCCTTCTTTCTCTAAATGGGGCCCAGCTTTTTACAAGACCATAAACTCTTTAAGCTGATAAAAATCATCCCTTGTTCAACTTTGATTCTAAGAAACCAAGACACCACATATAAGTGGTCCATGAATCTGTACAGAAATAAATAATAATGAAAACAAACCTGAACCACCTTAAATCACTAAGTCATAATCATCTTCTAAGAAAGTAATCCTCATCTGGAAATTAAAAGAAAAATAACAAGTGAATAAATGGATAAATAAATAAGTGAATGAATGATATATTTTGCAGGACCCAAATTTTGGTTGGTGATTGGAAACTTACTGGAAGGACAGAATAAACCATAATGGAAATTAAAAAATCTTTCATTCTCCTCTCCATTCAATTCAAAAGAAATTTAATCCCTTATTTGATAAAGCCAAGACAGAAAGTGGGAATAATTCTGGTTAAAAGATGAAAAATGACGTTTGGGATTCATTTTGTAGTAAATATTTGCCATATTGAGTCGAAGATCACCAATGTTTTTTTCAGCACCTATCACTATTCTTATTTTCCAGACCCACCTATGACCATACATTTCCACTAGCAATAAAATTAAAGCCTTTACTCAATTTCTGATTTTATTCCCCATGGGAAACCTATGGTACAACAATTAGCAGCACTCCCTCAACAGAAACCATATCTTCTAGAACTTTCCTTATGTTCTCTTCTGCCCCTTTCTAATTTTGACTCCTTGTATATCAGGTGCTTTAGAAAGCTGGCTGCAAAACTAAAATTGTTAAATAAGAATTTTATGAAATATGGTGGATGGAACAAGTGCTTATCTATATCTTTCCCTAAAGCTTTAGTAAAATGAAAGAAAAGGAATAAAGTATACACATGGGTAGAGAAGAGCCAGCACCAATAGCACATGATAACAAAACTTTTAAAGTCAGAACAAACAGACGAGGAGGGACAAATGTTTCAGGTTTCTCAGTTTTGTTAAATGCCTACAGAAGGTGGCCAACACTGCAGAACCCTGGACATGCTGAAAAATTAGAGCAATTAAATGTCTGTGACCCTCCACCTCAACCCTGAAGGAAGACTGAAAATTCACCCTCTTAAGACACTGAACTAGGGTGCACTGAACTGGGAAGAATCAAGCACAGCTGAAAGAGGGAAAGAAGCATCTTCCTGATAAAAGAGGAATAAGTGAAAATCTGGCTACTCAATGAGATCACCAACCCCATTCCAACCCGTCTCCCAGAAATACTGGCTTTTAGGCTCCCTTTGCAGAAATGTAGCTATTTTCCACTCTGATAAAACTGATGACTATATTGAAGACTGACATGTGGGAGTTCTTACAAGGATATGGTTGAGTTCCCACCAGACCAGATCACCCATCGAACAGTTGACAAAAATCCCCATTTATATGAAACCAACAGTCACCTTTTTAATATTTCACTAATAAGGGTGAGTGGATTAACCAAAGATGACTGACATCTAACAAAAAAATAGAGAACAGATAAAAGAAACTGGAAAGAAGCAGATCAATGCAAGGAATAGAAGAAAGCTTTAAAAAAATCTTTTTTCAAATTGTAATTGAAAAACAATTGTAACTGAGATTTTCAAAAAGATCAGAGAAGATACGGCAATCATGAAATCAAAAAAAGGAATAAACAATGAAGAAATGAGAAAGAACTGTCAGGAATTTTCTTTAAATTGATGGTAGAAAGAAAACATCTTTAAATCTTTTTTTTTTAAAAAAAGATGGAAGATAAAGTTAGGGGAACATTACAGAAAATTTAAAAAAAAATTAAAGACCTCAAAATTGGGGGAGGGAGACTTTAGAATGAGATGGTTCATCCAGTGCATCCTAAATCTATTGGGGTTGAGGGAAAAGAACAGAGAGGGGAAAATGAAGTAAGAAGAGAAGCAGGAAGAAAAAAAAATGTAGATATGTGGTCCTGAAATAGGGACCGGAGAAGCTAAAAAGGAGTCAACACAACATTTCAGATATATTTTCCATAACTATAGGGTATGAGATCTGATATCAAAAGCCTTTACGAGTCAGGTGCCATGGCGGCACCTCCCAACGGCTCAGGAGGCTGAAACAGGAGGATCGCAGGTTCAAAGCCTCAGCAAAAGTGAGGCACTATGCAACTCAGTGAGACCCTGTCTCTAACTAAAATACAAAATAGGGCTGGGGATGTGGCTCAGTGATTGAGTGCCCCTGAGTTCAATACCCAGTACCCCCGCCAATAAAAAAGCCTTTACTATATGTTTAAAACAACAGCTGTGTCATAAGCCTAGAAAGCAACCCAGAAAGATTGGGGTAGGATTCTGAATAACTGCTGGATAGAGGTCTCCCATTGGAAATAGAACTGACAGATTACCTGACGCATTTGAGCATATTAAGATGAACGTCAGAATTCGGTCAGAGTATTTAGGAATAAATTACGATAGACTCTTAGAAAACCAACCAAATAGACATATATAATTATCAATTCCCCAAAACCCCAAGGTTAGACAAGAAATCAATGAACCCATGATCAATATTCATGCGGTCATAATAAAGTCAACACTAAAAATTGATTTAATAAAAAATGATGATAAAACTATGTTGGGAGCACATGTATCGAACTATTTATGGATGAAATGATAAACTGTAGGAATTGCTTCAAAATATTCAGTTTAGGGGAATGCAAAGAGCCAGCAAGATAGTAGATAGGGCTAAAATAAGTTAGAGTGTGACTTACTAGCTGTTGAAGCTTGATTATAGGCACATCATGGTTCATGACAGGGCTCTCACAACTTCTTTGTGTATAAGTTTCCATAATAAAATCTCCTAAAATTATATTGGGATAAGATAAAGGGGAAGAAGGAAAGTTTCATAGAATATGAAGGGAGAGGAAGAAAAGTATGTGTGGAATATGTGTGTATACAAAAAAACTACATTCTAATCATCTATAGCAACCAATGATGTTAACTGTTACTAAAAAGATCAAGAAATAGCAGAATAAATATGTCATTTTGCAACATGGACAAAAATGTCCAAAGAAATAGCTGACAGTATTCAAAGCAGCTGTTTATGAAAAGTGGGAAGAATTGTCCAAGGGATTAACTAGTTTTCACTCTATGTCTTGCTTTACTATTTGAATTTTAGGATTATGAACATTATTCTTTTGATTTAAAAAATGAACATAGCAGCTAAACAATAGTTGTGCTACAGGCTTTGGGTTTGGGGTGATTTAACATATCTTTTAGTGTAGTTCTTACACATCTTTTTCAATAAGAAAAATATGAAAACTTTGTAAATTTTGAAGTACTTTATAAATTAGAGTTGTTGAGCTCACTAAGACTTCTGACTTCCCAAACAGACCCACATGTGATCACAACGTAAATTCTGAGCTTCTAACAGCTCCACTGGGTTCTCTCACCTTCCTTTACCACAGTGTACCTACTTAATAGTTGTTCTCTCAGGTGGATTACTTTTGGGCATCTATGTGACCATAAGTTAAATTAAAATGAAAACAGAAATGATGATTAAATAATAAAGAAAATTGACCAAAAAATCACATTTTTCACCTCTCTTGGCTTATATGAGACTTCCATCCCCTCCAGGTCTCTTAGAAGTTAACTGTGGGGGCTGGGGATGTGGCTCAAGCGGTAGCGCGCTCGCCTGGCATGCCTGCGGCCCGGGTTCGATCCTCAGCACCACATACCAACAAAGATGTTGTGTCCGCCAAAAACTAAAAAATAAATATTCAAAAATTCTCTCTCTCTCTCTCTCTCTCTCTCTCCTCTCTCTCTTAAAAAAAAAAAAAAAGTTAACTGTGGGGAGGCTGAGATAGGAGGTTCGCAAGCTCAAGGACAACCTCACCAACTTAGTGAGACCCTGTCTCAAAAAGGGTAGGGGAGGCACTAAGGATGTAGTTCAAAGGTAAAGCGCCCCTAGCACCTTAAAAAAAAAAAAAAAAAAAGTTAACTGTGAAAATCACTGAACACAAATGACCTTACTCCAATCACTGCCCTTCCGTGAGCTACCCACCCACAGTGGGGCATACAGAAAAGTTCTTTCACTTTAATGCCCCCCCCAACTAGCATCCTTTCAGAGACTTTGACAACATTTCAGAAAAGGTTAACATGAAGCCTACTCATATGGTTTTGATAAGTGTCCCCCAAAGGTCCATGTGCTACATGCTTGCTCCTTAGCCTATGGCACTAACTGAAAGATGGCAGAATCTTAAGAGGCAGGGCCTGGTGGGAAGTCTTCATGTTACTGAGGGCATGCTCTCAAAGGGGAAGTAGCACCCTACCCCTTCCTCTTCCTCTTTCTTTTATTCCTGGGCCATGAGTTGAGCAACTTTGCTCTGCCCATGGTCCTGCCATGATGCACTGCCTTGTCACAGGCCTAAAGTAACAGGGCCAACAAATCATCCACTGGAACCTCTAAATCTATGAGCTGGGCCCTGGGTTCTAATCTCCAGTACAAAATATATGTGTGTGTATATATATATATATATATATATATATATATATATATATATGAGAATAAGTTGATTATCTCAGGTATTTGTTATAATAATGGAAAGCTAACATGTTTTAAAATGTTGTGCCCTAATGTTGAAGATAGTATCAGAAATGGACATTCTTAAACACTGTTATTTATGACAAGATTATAATATGGTACACTATTTCTAGAGACAATAAAATTGTTAAATGAAAAATGAATGTTTTTTCCTTTCAGCAATTTCATTTCCAGGTATTTATCCTAAGAAAATAATCAGTGATTTGCATAAAGATTTAGTTACAAAGAATATGTACCAATAGCCCTGTTTATAATCACAAAAAGGTTGCAAGCAGCCTAAATGTTCGAACACAGGTTATGGATACATTCAAATAAATTACAGGACAGGCATACAATGAAATGTTATGCAGTCACTAGAATAATGCTGAAAAGGATATTTATGACATGGAAAAATACTCATTATAGGATATTAAGTGAGAAAATTTATAAAACAGACTACACATTGATTACATTCCTGTGACCATTATGTCAATCTGTAAAGAAAGAGAAAGGCTGAAAAAAATACGTGATCATACTTTAGTATTGCACAAAGGATTGATTTTAAGGAACACCTGAAGGCATCAAAACCCAAGGATGCTTCATATAAAATAATGTTTTCTTTGCTCATAACACGTGCATATCCTCCTGTATATTTTAATCTCTAGATTAATTATAATACTATAATTATACTGTAATAATTATAATGAAATCTAGTCATTATACTGTACTGTTCAGGGAATAATCACAAGGGGAAAGTCTATACATGTTCAATACAGATGCAATTTTTTAAAATATTTTTGATCCACAAGTGCTTGAATCCTTAGATGCAGAATCCATGGATATAAAAGACCAACTATATATTAATAGCAATTGCTATCTGGCAATTAACTTTATCCAGTGAATTTTCTTTTCTTCATTTTACATATTAATATTTTCTTCAAGGAAAATAAATCACTTCACAGTGAAACAAGTAAAAAGCTATCTCTTTTTAGAACTGATCAGGAAAAAATAAAGGTGCCACAAAAGTACTGTCATCATTTTACAAACTGTATGTGTGTGGCTGGAGTGGGGAGGCGGTGCGCACACACATACCCATGCATATACACTAACTTTTAAAAATAACAAGAAAAAGATGAAAAGAAGATGTTGAACCAAGAATGTTAATTCTGGATCATATTTTTGACCCAAAGAATAATTTTCCAAAGTCAGAGAATACAGACTCATTAGAGGTTTATCTACTTATCTAGTCTTTTCAAAGTAGATTATCATTACAGATTTGTCTCTGTTTGATTAATATCTGTCCTACACTAATTATTTCCTTTTTCTACTTTCTTTGGGTTTCATTTAGTCTTTTCTTACTTCTTGAGATTGTTTAGTCTTTTTATTTTATTTATGTGTATTATTTTCATACTTAGATGTATGCTTTAAGGTTATAAGTTTCCCTATAGTCAATACTTTAGTTGTGACATAGAAAACATTTTGAGCACTAACTTCTCTTCTTTGACCAATTGTTAAGAAAAATTGAATTCAATTTTCAATTTTTTTGCTTTATATATTTTCCTTTAATCTTCTTTTCCCCCTTATTTTGGCTATATCAAGAATTTTTTATTCTTCCCCTCACTTATTTGCTTGTTGGTAAAACATCCCTCAACTATTCTTCTAGTTGTTACTCTAGGGATTACAACAGGCATCTTTGATATACTGAAGTTCAATCTAAATTCATATATTTTTTTACTTCCTGTACAATGCAAGGACCATAGAACATTTCTTTTCTATTTGTCCCTCTCCTAAATTATGTTCTACTTTTGTTGCATATTTTAACTTCATGTGCAATTTTAATTACTTTTTTGATAGTCAATGATCATTTGGATTTACCTACATGTTACCTTTTTATCTCTCTTCATCTCTTCTGGTACCTCTGAGTTTCCATCTGGCATAATTTCCCCATTGCCTAAAGAACACCCTATGGTATGTCATTTCCTCTTGGACTACTGACAAATCCTAACATGTTCATAAGCAACTATTGTGTATCTGTGTGTGAGCAGGCATGTGTGCATGTCCTTTTTCACCTTTATGTGAAAAGGATAATTTTGGCTAGGTGATAATTCTACATAGGGTTCAGAGTGTGCATTCCATGTATCTCAGTTTCCTTCTGATGTTGCTTTCCCACCCCATCTCTCCTCTCTCAGGGATGCTGATTACACAATGGTGAACCCTTGTGCTAGATCTTACACTTGTATCTTTTGCTGTTCTCTGCATTCTTATTTCTTCTTGCTCTCTATCTTTAGACTGACTTCTTCTGTTTGTTCAGTTCACTACTCTCTTCAACGATGCCAAATCTATGGTAAAGTCATGCGCTGAATTTTTAACTTTAAATGAATTTTTAAATTTAACAATTTATTTAATTCTTTTCTTTAGTTTCCAGTTATTTTCTGCAATTCTCAGTCTTCTCTCTCCTTTCTCTCTTAGTTTGTTCTTTTGCTGCACTAAGGATTAAGGGGGAGCCCAAATATAAAATAGGGAAAAAAATGTCTGAAACTGGTTTTATCATACATCTCGTCGAAATTTCTCTGCTCAATCAATAGTCTGCTCAGTTTTCATTTTTAGTATGTTCCAAGTTCTTTCTTTATTCCTCTGTATCCTTACTTATTATGCAGTCACATCCCAAGGCCCTGTTTCTTGGGCCTTGGGGCCAATACAGCCTGTCTAGTAGCCTACCTAAGACCAATCTGCCTCTGACTGTCTGCAGAAAACAGCATATTCTTTCCAAGGTGGGGTGGGCACTCACCTCCAAAAAACACGGCAGGACTTTCCCAAACTAGGCAAATCTGTGAGCCCAACTGTGAGCCGCCGTGAGCTCAACTGTGAGCCGCCGTGAGCTAGAGCATTCTAACTTAAATGCACAGATGTGCAAACCTAATCGCACACATGCCTGCTCACACACAGATACACAATAGTTGCTTATGAATCCCAGGTTCCAGAAATTAGAGACATAATCAGTATTCTGTATTTATTTATTTAAGACTAAGGAAGATGGAGCTTTTTAATTATTAAAACCACAATACAATGGAAAAAGTATCTGCTCACATTTATCAAATGCTGACTCTGATCCAAAGCAAGCACCAAGCTAACTCATGGCTCCATATTTTCACATATATGTTCATCTTCAGTACACAAATTTATCTCATTTAATTCTCAGAACAACTCTAGGGGATAGGTACTAAAAATATTCCCCACTTACAGGGGGAGAAACTGAGGCTCAGAGAGATTAAGTCACATGTCCAGGGACATGCAGCGAGAGGTCACAGAGAATTATTATATAACAGTGGTGATTCTTTTTAATCAGGGCTGAAAAATCAATCCTGATTATGAAAACAGGGTGCAAGACTATTCACTTAAAAGAAATTGCATCACGCTCCAGATATATTCCTCTATACACTTCCTGGATGAAAATCCAAGCTTATCTATAATATTGTTGATCCCTGGGTTACTTTTCCCTCATCCTCTGACCACATCCTTACCAGAGATTGGCATGAGGCCCTTCATAAACAACTCAGTTCTTACCCTGGATCTAAGCTGCTAGCTGTGGTCATCATTCCTTTTCTTGGCTAAGCCCCTCATTCTGGTAAAATTACAATATGGATAAGAGGGGTGTTCATTGGATAAGATGATCACTATCACTACTTAAAATGAAAGCAGTTATGTGGCTAAGTGAGAGGCAGTTTGACACCAAAGGCTTCATTGAAACTAGAAGTCAAGTTGTCTGCAAAGGACTGGCAGCAGAACCACTCAGCCTAAGACCACCACGGAAGGGCAACAAGTTCCTGGTGGGGGAGTCTAGGGATGGAAGCTCCTCCCTTAGATTAAACCAGTGCACACCACGCACACACAGTCCCCAGTAACGAACTGAACCTCTTGCTACTACCAGTAAATACCTTTGCCAGGCCTTCCATAAGTGCCAAGCATGGAGCCGAGTACTTTGTTTTATTTCCTATGCTAATAATCCAATCTGGTGAGTTCCATGCTACAATTCCTGTTTAACAATAAAACTTCAGAAGCACAGAGAGCCTTAGTAATATGCCCAAGGTGATACAGGCACAGGCTTTGAACCCAGTTCACCCTAACTACAAAGCATATGCTCTTAACCACTGCATACACTGTCACACACATGCCCCCAAATCCAGATGCTCAAGTTCATCTCTCTTCCACAGAATGAGTGAACATGAAACCATCAATGCCAAGAGGACACATGTCAGACAAGGGTGCACTTCCCCTTAAAGCACCAATCTAGCCTCCCCAGACTGTACCTGATGTTCCCCTTGTCAATCACCCTCTCTACTTCCAAGAGAAGACACTGTTATCACTTTAGAAGAGTAATCTTGAATCGAAATCTTACATCTCTTTGGAGGAAAGGCAGAATTAGTAATTCAAATATTAATTACAAAAAAATTATAAAATAAATCTGTAATCTTCAACATGAAAAGCTGCACATTCTTTTACATTCTTGAAGCTGGAAATAATATGTATGTCTATATATTTATATGCAGACACAAACACGGAGATGCACATATATAATTAAAGAAATCATTTTACTTAACATTTAACTAGGAAGAATTATTGATTTAAATAATTCCCGGAACCATCAGGGACTTTGGACATTTTACTCTGATCACATAGGAAGGTAGCATTAGACTGCCATAAGTTTCGTATCTTTTCTTTGGCTGAGGGGGAAAATATGAATCAACGGGCTATAGAAACCACTTAAGTATAGTCTGGTCTTGTTTAGGTTCAGAAGAAAAAAAGAGATCAGCCAGATGGTTGACTTGAGTGGCTTCTTGGGGCAGGATTTGAGAAGTGACAGTGGGTCCGCAGGAGAGCTGTTCCTGCAGAGAAGGGACTTCCGCCAGATGGCCCAGTGCCAGTGCTCTCAGCCCTGTATTTGCTGGTACCCACTCCTCTGGGAAGGCCTCTTGAGGGGTCTCCCTCACCCCACAGGGCAGTGCCTCGCACAGGCTGGCAAAAACAGGCCAAGAGCAGTTCCTAGAGAAGGAGTTGAACAGAAGGACAAGGAACCTGTTCTTGGAGGAGCTAATGCTATCATTCCTTGCCCAACCAACAGCTCCAGGAAGTCCTGTGGTGAGCCTTCCAGGGGCACCTAGAGGGGGCTGGACACTGTATGGGATGTCCAGACTCGAGTTCTCCTGAACTGCTATTCCAGGTCAAAAGTCTGCTCTGTGCTTCGCTGACTGTGGCCTTCAAGAAGCTGTATCATCTCCGAGCCTCCTCCTCACTCAAGCACTGAAGAGATTAGACTGGGTGCTAAGGGTGCTTCCTGCTCTAATGTGCTTTCACCCTACTTCCCTTAAGGTCAATCATCCTCCTTTGGGTACCCACAGCTCTTCATTTATGAGGCATTCAGCTGACCTCATTATTTGTGGATCCCATATCTGGGGATCCGTCTCCTGGCTAACACTTATTTGTAGCCCTCAAATCAATACAGCACGTTCACAGGCATTGCCACGCAGGCACAGAGCAGGGGAACTGTCACCGAGTACACACTTGCCCAGCTGAGCTCCCGCAAAGCAGCAGTCCCCTTGTTTCAGCTCTCACATTGTAGATAAGTGTCCTTATGCAGGCTGTTCAGTGCCACATTCTTCTCATTTCTGTGCTCTTTTAGGGGGACCTGACTGTTTAACATGGCCCCCACACATAGTGCTGAAGTGCCGTCTAGTGTCCCTAAGTACAGAAGGGTGTGAAGTGTCTTGCAGAGAAAGTACATGGGTCAGGCACATGTCATCCAGGCACAGCTACAGTGTGGCTAATTCCATGTTAACGAATTAACAATCTATATTAAGTAAGATGTCTTTAAACAAAAGCACACATAAAAAGGTTACATATTATTCAGCTGATGAAAATGTTGAGATAAGAAGTCCACAAGATCTCAAGCCTATATTTCTTCCAAGAGCAACAGTTCAGCAGTTGCTAATTATTCACTACAGAAAATAATGAGCATCAACTGTATACCTCAGTCTGGACTTCCACATTTAATTAGAAAGAAAGGCAAATGACCTCCTCTATAGTTTCACAGTGCACAACCAGCCCAACCCTATGTGGCAGTGCCGCCCTTGAGATACAATCCAGTTGGAATGAACAATAGTAAGAAAAACAGAATAGAAATTTCTATCTTTAGCATACCCAAAAATTTTTTAAAAATACTTTTCTAGGGCCCATGACAAAATTATTGCACCTGAACTGGGCTCCTGACATTGGTGCACCATGATTGTCTCCTAGAATGCCTTTCCTCTAACTCTCTTATGCATACAACCTGAATTTGGTAAGAAACAGCCCTAGTGTTTCTAAGCTTCCTTCTCAGATCAGTTGGTAATGGTCATTAATAATTGCAGATGGTGCCCCCCCCTGAGAAAATCCTTCACAAATCCACTCCACAAAACACAGGCCAGTAACAATCAATAATTCAAGTATACACCTGAAACTCCTACCAAGAAGATATACTAGAACATTTTTTAAAGAAGAGAGAATATGCGAGCAGGAAAAAAGGAAAACCCAAAGAGAGAGGGGGGAGGGAAGAAAAGGAAAGAGACAAGTATGAAAGAGAAAGACTGACTTTAACAGAAAGGATGCTAGAAATAAATGGCATTTCAGGAAGGCACGAGGAAGCTGGGTGCACACTTGTAATCCTAGCAGCTCAGAAGGCCCACACAGGAGGATTGCAAGTTCAAAGCCAGCCTCAGCAACTTAGCAAGCCCCTAAGCAATTTAGTAAGACTCTGTCTCTAAATAAAAAACTAAAAGGGCTGGGGATGTGGCTCAGTGGTTAAGCATCCCTGGGTTCAATCCCTGGTACAAAAAAAGAAAAGAAAGAAAAGACATCAGCAAGGCGGATGGAGATTTATTTAAATTTGCAAGTGGGGTGAATTTTTTGGCTTTTGTTTTTCCATTATGATATGGTTTGTTACTGTATATGTCAAAGGCAGTCAGCCCAAACACACCACAGGTATAACACTTTCATTCAGTAAACCCTGCCAGCATGCAATTGTCCTTTGAGGCTGTCAAGATTAGGATTTTAAAAGAGCATTATTCCTAAACTCTGAATGCAAACATTCGGATTCAAATCTCACCCATGCCACTTAGTTAAATCACTGCCAGTCAGTGGTTTAACTTCTAAACCTCAGATTCCTCATTTGTAAAGTGGAGATAATAACAGCACCTATGGCATAGGGCTGTTTTAAAAATAAAATGAGGGTCTAGGGGTGAAAGTCAGTGGAAGAGCATGTGCTTAGCATGCACAAAGCCCTGGGTTTAATCTTCAGCAACCCCCCCCAAAAAAAAATTAAATGGGATAATACGAGTAAAATACTTACTATCGTGCCTAGAATGTTTAAAATGTTATAAGTGTTATTATAATTTGTAAATTACACATGGATCTAGGTCATTTGGGGCCTTTAAATCTGAAGCTGAAGCTAGAGCACTGAATGGATTTCACAGAAGCACCTCTGAAGTTATCTTTCGAGAAGGGAGTGATTCAGGCAGGAGGAAGAAACGAGAACAGCAATTTTCTTTGGAGTTTCTCAAGCTTTCCACTTTTCTTCTCTCATTGCCAAGTAATGGATCAACAACTTCCCAGAGAGCAAAACTAATCCTACAAGTAAAAATGATGTGATTACAGGTCCAGCACTTATAAGCCACAGTGATATCCCACTGACGTGGGAAGAAGAGACGAGTGACAGGAAAACAGACTTGAGTGGATAGGTAGCAGATGAAGGGGAAAGCTGCAGGGCCATGTCTCCACCAGGAGCACAGCGAATGGGAGAAATAAGGTTCATTACTCGCAAAGCCTCCACTGCCCTTAAGAACTAGGGATACACATCACAGCACACACCTAACATCACAACTGTAAGACAGTTTTGCTAGTTACATCAATGGGAACCTGTCAAATGGCCTATAATGAATATCTATAACATCATCTTGACTTTAAGTTAATTATTTCTGAGAAAAGAATCATAAAAGACTTCAATTAAAAAGAAAGAAAAAAACTTAAATACCTGCCGTCAGCATACTGATGAACACCATACCCTCCCAGAGGCACAGTGCAGGAATCCTCCAGGCCAAATATTGAAAATGCATATGTAACCGTAAGCAAGGTTTAAAAAAGAAAGAAAGAAAGATGAGAAGCCACCTAGAGCTAAAGGTCTGAAGATTATTGCTGGGTGTCTGTTATTATTACTCAAATGAGTCACTTGATTTAGCTCTTTCTGCTTTTAGAACAAAAGGGAGTCATGGACCTTGAAAGGATCTTTTGTGTCATTTAGTCTAAACGTCTGGCATGACTCTGAGTCCTCGATACATACCTCTGGTTTAAGAAAGCTAAGAAAGTTGAAGTGGGGTAGAAGGGTAGACTACAAAAAACATAAAATGGGCCTAAAAACCCCAATTCCACTTCCTCCCACTATCCTGGGCCTCACTGGGATGTGGGTCATCTAACATCTCCTGTCTATCTATTGCTAGCCTCTCTCCATACCAACTGTGGCCCTGTGGAAGGTTCCTTCAATGACATTGCAACTGACACCATCATCTTCCTAATCTAGGTAAGGGGAATAGCTCCTCCCAAGCCACTAACTCTAGACCAGTCCCCAATTCTGGTCTCTGAGGGCTGCTGCCCACTGTGAGATAAGCCTTATCTCTGCCTGTGGACTCCAGACCTTTTACTTCACATCACAGCTGGACTCCTGACCAGGTCACTCATTTCCTTTATTTCTCCTTGTTCCACTCCCTCTGTCTGAGTTTGAGCCACAACATGGTATGATGGGGTCTGCCAGTTCAACATGAAGAAATAAAAGAAAGTTTCGAAAACTCGGTCCTGCCAGATTTTCCACCAAGAAACCCATTTGCAAAATTGCTGAGTGTGAAAAGATAAGTCTGTAGTCAGGAGGTAGAACTGAGGTTCCAGAGATAGACAAGCTGGTCATACACCTGACAAGAAGAGGGAGTCAGGCTGACTTTTACATGAAGGGAGGTCTGGGAAGTCAGAAATGGAGAAACTTGGGAGACAAAGTGAGGGGCAGGACCAACAGACTCCTCGAAATCTAAACTTGTGACTGTTCAGTGGGTCCCCCCAACATGGAGCCTCTTCTACCCTAATAGTCTTCTTTCTGCTTTCATGACACCCAGGAATATTCTGATAAATAGGTACCTGCGCACCCAGCACTTCTCCCAGGCGAGACAACCAAGCCAGAAACCCTTCACCTTATCCAATGGCTCTTTCTACAAACCCTTTGTCACTGTGTGAAGAACGCCCAAACTAATCCAAAACTAGACCATCCTATCTTTTTTATTTCTCAGTGGAAAGGGTATTCCTCCATCTGTCTCAGGCAAATCTGCATCTGCTCTCCACCCACCCCCTCCCTTATCCTGAAAAACCACAGTGGACCTGAAATTGCCATCTCTCCCACATCCCCTGACTCCTTTTCCTTATTGGTGTCCTTGCCTTGGCACCTCCCACCCAGCAAATGCTTACAACTGTGTAACATTCAGACTGTGATCATCATCTGTGGGCTGGCTCCACAATCAAGAGCCAGGAGCCTGCGGTCAGTGCTACATTGCAGGACTAAAAGCTGGAGAGTCCTCAGTGCTAGTGGTAAGATCACAAGAGAGACTTTATATTGTTTTTTGTTTTCATGAAGGGCATATAATGCACCAGCAAACAAAGACCTGATTTCTTCTATAAACACTGATTGTCAACTGAAATTGGAATGGGTTTTTTTCCCAGCCAAATGGCAAGTAGAAGTCAATATTTACTTGATGGCCACCTTGGCTGCTACCTCCTCCTTAGGGGTGCCAAGAAGACCTAATAGTAGGTAAGAGACCTGGGGAAAACACCCAGAAATACAAACCAGACATGACAGGACATCAGCCCTACAGGTCTGAATCACAACCAATAAGAGAAAGTGAACACATCTTAACATTTACAGGCTAAGTTTGGCATCACATTTAATAATGCAGAGCTTTAATAGCTCATTGAGAGGGGTCATTTAATAAAACAAACTATTCCCACAGAGATGGTCCCAGGCACCTATTTATCGGCAACTATTTAAATCTATGCAGAAGTTATTTTATAGTCTTTGATTTAAAACTCTACTTAATACTGAAAAAATAATTTCATATTTATCCCATTCTGGTAGGAGGTATACCTGAATAAGTAATTAGCAACTTTGTTCCCACTGAGTCTATGCTTCTAGTCACTTAACCCCTCTGGGTTACCTGGCTCGATGCTCATAGGCTCCAGTGTTTTTTGCACTGCAGTAGATTTCATTCCTGCAAAGCAGCTTGGAGACACACGCCTTCCTAACACTAACATATCATCTTCTCTTCCAAGTGGCACAAATGGAAGTTTCCGGAATATTGAGCAGTTGTGGCTCCTGCCTACACTGCTTTTATTATGAAAACAGCACAGACATTTTCAACACAATAGTCACTCCTTCCAGCAGACAGCAGAATTCCTCTATAGTTACAGAATTGCAAATCCGTTTGTCTTTGCTTCTATCAAAAGAAATAATGTAACTCTACAGGTATGGGTGTGCCAGTGCAGGACAGTAGGGATAAAGAAAGCTGGAGAGTGTGGCTGGGGCAGAGGATTCTCAGGGAACAGTGTGCTGACAGGAAAATCTAACACCCCTGTCCCAGCCTGATGAAGCAGATGGAGTTGAGGAGTTTCCTACAAACTTAGCCCTCTGTATCAACTCCTATTGTAATCTATGTATGTATATGTACATGTCAGAAACAGAACTTTAATGTCAGAAAGAATTGTTTCTCTATGGAAGAAACTTTGTTTTCACTCGAGGCCCAAACAAAGCACACAAGGCTGTAGCAAATCTTTCAAGATTTTGCATATTTTTAGAAAACCACGGTTTTTCCTTCATGTGTTAATAATACTTGAAAGAAGTAAGAAAAAATCAGAATCAAGAGCTTGGTTTATTTGGTACTGAGTTCAACGGCTACAGGAAATAAGAGTTGGGCCTCTAGCAGTCTGAAAGCTGTGAGCTTCCTGAGGAGGTGGCCAGACTATCCCCATATCCCTAGGGCCTGCACTAGGACACACACAACAATGGTCAGAATAGGGCTGGGATGAATAAATACCTGAATATTAAGCTGAATAGGGCTCTGAAGTTGGTTACAATTCTCACAATTCAATGTTCAAGACAGGAAAATGTAAAAGTAAAGCTAAGGTAAATGTAGAAGTAAAGCTAATGATACTGAAGGTCTGGAGAATAGCTCCGTGGTAAGCACTTGCTGAGGCCAGGGTTTAATCATCTGGAGATGGTGGAACACAAAAAGTCTATAAATTCTAGTTTGGCTAGACTCAATAATACCAGCACTACTAGTAAGAAGAAAGCAACACTGAGTACATGATCAGTACTATTAAAGCCACAAATACACATAAGTCGACTTCATCAGTCCTGTGTTCCTGGAAGTCATCTTTGATGACCAAGTCTTGTGACCTTACTTCCTAAATGTCTCTCTAAATCCTAGTCCTCTGCACCCCAGGGCTATCATCTTGGTTAGCCTACTTAGTCAGCTATTTCACTACTGTGACTAAAGGACCCAAACAGAACAACTGTAGAGGAGGAAAGATTTATTTGAGGGCTCAAGGTTTCAGAGGTCTCAATCCATAGAAGGTTGGTTCCATTTCTTGAGGCTCAAGGTCAGGCATGACATCATGGTGGAAGACTGATGTGGAGGGAAGCAGCCTACACAGTAATCAGCAAGCAGAGAGACTCCACTCACCAGATACAAATATATACCCCACAGTCATTCCCGCAATGTCCCACCTCCTCCAGCCACACCCTACCAGCCTCCAGTTACCATTCAGTTAATCCCTATCAGGTGATTAATTCACTGATTGGGTAAAGGTTATATCCCAATCATTTTTCCTCCAAACTTTCTTGCATTTCTCACATGTGAGCTTTTGGGGACACCTCATATCTAAATCATAAACTATCATCATAAATCATGAACTACCATCATTCACTTCTACCCTATCCAATCTGTGTGGGCTGTGGCCAGAACAAAGACCTCTTTACAAATCTGACCACATCTCTCTCCAGGTCAAAATTCTACAATAATTCCTGTTGCCTTCAGATGAAGTCCTTAAAGGGGCTCTAGCTCTTCCTTACTAGCTCAGGTTCCTCTTTAACCCCATCTCTCACTATTCCCCTCCTCACTTCCCAGTCAGGTCACCCTGGCATCCTTCCAGGGTCAATGACGCTTTCCCCTGTTCTCTCTTCCTTCCTCAGTGTTCCATGATCTATGATTAAAAATAGAAATTAATGCTGAACTTGCACAAAGTGGTGGATTAAAAAACAAATCAATGGATCAGAATACAATTTGAAGAAGGGAAGGTGGGTTGGGGTAGCACCGGCAGACAAAACCAAGAATTTTCAATACAAGGAATATCCAGGGTTTCCTGTATCATACACACACCTGGGGCACTGATGAGGCAGTTGATACAAACAGATACAGCTCTTGTCCTTAAGGATCTAGGGTATAGAGTCTAACACAAACACTAGGACAGGCCATATCAGCATCTTTAACTTCTGGTATATTCCAAGATATATCATCCAAGACTTGTTCACATTCTAGCTGCTAAAAGATGACTGAATGAAACCCACCACCTGTGCTACCATACAAACAGAAATGGCCAAGGCTTCTGTGCTGCTTCGAAGAGGCATGACACAGCTGCTCCACTGTAAAACACATGGTCCCATCCAATAACAACTCAAGCAGAACCAAGGAAGCCTTTGTTTATATAACAAATCTAAAGAGCGTCTGATAAAACACCCTTTGCCTTCTATCCAGCAACCGGATAAATCTCCCAGGCCTGGCTGGCTAACTCTCACACACTGTATTAAGTGCTTTCCCAGGGCGTGCTAAGAGGTACTGAGGCAGAGTATGCTGCTTGGTTACATTACTTGTGGACTATGCTCCCGTGGGCTCCTCAAAGGAAGGAATGCAGGCCAGCCCCTCACCCTGATAAATTGTGGTTCCCACTCAGTTACAGAGGCCCCTTGAACTGCCACTCCCAGAATGGTAGGGTGGGGGATTGTTTAAGAAGTTTAAATCCCAGGCAGGATTAAATGTCTACAATTACTCAGATACTGGACCAAGTTGTTCAAAGGAACTTGTACTTTAGCCTAGCCTACTGAGCAAGGATATTTTCCCCCACATTTTTTAATGGTCTATTATAGTTATACATAATGATGGAATTTGTTGTTACATTTTTGTACATGTACACAGTATAACAAACAATATAATTTGGCTAATATCACTCCCCAGCACTTCCCCACTCCCTCCCCACCTCACATCCTTTGGTGGCTCTTTTCTATGGATCTCCTTTGATTTTCATGAGATCCTCCCCACCTTTCTCTTCCATTTTCTTCTCTAGCTTCCAAACATATGAAAACATACAACTCTGTCTCTTGACTTGAGTTTGACTTATTTTGCTTAACATGATGGAGTCTAGTTCCATCCATTTTCCTGCAAATGACCTA
This sequence comes from Urocitellus parryii, assembly GCF_045843805.1. Taxonomy (NCBI): domain Eukaryota; kingdom Metazoa; phylum Chordata; class Mammalia; order Rodentia; family Sciuridae; genus Urocitellus; species Urocitellus parryii. The sequence goes on from NC_135540.1 coordinate 83,562,229, forward strand.
ATTTGCTGAGCAAAGTTCTTAACCAGGCCTTTTCCCACCTTTCAAATGACAGGAAAATTTGCATACATAGCCTATTGCTCCAAGGTAAAAGGTCCTATTAGGCTCATCACCAGATTACTCAGGTTCCAGAAGAGCCAATTTGACAGCAAGACTGGCTGAGAGGTTGCAGAAATATGCATTCTGAAAGCGACCTGATGTCTGCACTGAGGATTTCTGGCTCTCTTCCTTGATTTGTACCAAGGTTAAGATGACATGTTTCAATTTCCCACAACCCAGCAAAGGCCATAAAGCCAACACAAGACACACCATCACTCCTCCATCCCTACATCACAGATCCAGATTTGGTCTAAACCTAAGGTCCAAACCCACTTATAACAAGACTTTAATTCAGTTGAGATGGAGAATGTCTAGAAATGGAGCTTAAGTGTACTAAATTTCAAAGACTTAAAAGTGTTGAATCATTCATGAATAAACTCCTAAATTCTGCAATCCCCAAAAGAATGTTTGACCCTTCATTGAAATAACCCTACTTTTTTATTTTTAGAATAGCCCATGGCCGCCTCTTGAAAAAGACGAGCTCAGACTGCAGTTCTACACACACGCCCTCTTTGCACCAGAGCCTGTCCGACCTAGACCTCAGTGGAGAACACGTGAGCTAACAGAGGCTTCTTCCTGTTACACCATTAAGGACTGCTACGCCTATGCGGAGAGGCATCGGGAAGACTTGCAGAACCCAAGAGAAACATGAAAGATATTTTGGTAATCATTTTCAGAAATAAGTCTTGTTTAGGGCTGGGGCTGGAGCTCAGCGGTAGCACACTTGCCTGGCATGTGTGAGGCACTGGGTTCGATTCTCAGCACCATATAAAATAAATAAAGGACTATCAACGACTAAAAAAAAAAAAAAATTAATAAAAAAAAGAAAGAAAGAAAGAAAGAAGTCCTGTTTAGAACACACAGTGCTTCCTGGATAACTCTAAGTTAAACCTCACAGATGAACCCACACATGAACAATCCTACAAATGACACAGAGGAGGCTGATTCTCCTTACCATCATTTCAGAGCAAAGAGTTTTTTGTTATCTGAAATCACATAAACCAAGTTTGTCACTGTTGTTTTGTTTACGGAGAAAACTACTCATTTAGATTTCAGATATTTGGCATTATGTTGAGCAGAAGAAATCAGCGTACAATTCAAAGAAACCAAATGGGCTCTCAATTCCAAAACAAACATTGCTTAGTTCCAAAACAATGAGAAACTAACCAATATATCTATATTTTGTTCAGAAATGTCCTGGGCAGTAAATGGGTTGAGTCTAAGACACAAGTATTTGTAACTTTTAAAAATTTTCCTTGTAAGTCTGAGTAAGACAAAAGGACACGGAACAAACAGAAAGAACACATTTTACAATTGTTTTTCACTTGGGTAGACAGCAGGGAGCACAGACAGGACAAGATGCTCTGCTCTCCTTCAAGTGTTGAGTGCAGTCCTTTGTGTAGGGCAGGATCTGAACCCCAGCTACACCAGTAGCCGTGAGGAGGCGCTGCTAGTTTAGTAAGGCTCTCAAAGTGAGTTTCCTGTGCATTTATCCAAGCACCAAGTTTGGTAATCCCCTGGGGAACTTGTTAAAAGTAGAGACTCAGGACTCCGCCCTTGCCTTACTGAATTAGCATCCTCAGAATGAGGTCACATATCTCCATTTTTAACAAATCTCCTGATTATAATGCAAAGCCAGGTTTAAAACCACGATTACAAAAAGTCTGACCTTAACTTGATGACATAACTATTAGAAATATAATCAAAGTATGAAACGGACTATCTATTGAGTATGCCATTTGATCATTTTGGTTTGGCTATTTCATAAGTAAGAAATAAGTAGCCATGCACAAAATCTATTTGGGAGGACAATTAGTATTACTCTTGTAAAAGAGTGTTCCACAAGCCATTTCTGGAGCACAAAATATTAATGACTTGAATCTTAATTATTTATAAAACACATTAATGTTTTCTAAGCCTATCCACAAACCAGAGACCTCAGAATCAGTTATCAGGAAGAATCACCCAAAAGAAAATCTCACACATTTTTAAGATATGAAATATTTAAAAAAATAATAATAATAATTGTAGACCAATGATCTCCAGATCTATGGATCACAGAGAAGATTAAGATGTAAATATATGTATTAAGTGACTATGTAAATCATGAGAAGCTAAATTTTAATATGTATTTATTGACTGATCATTTTTAGTACAAAATTAGTATGTCTAACATTCCAAAAATTGCTTTTTATTGTGTTTTTTTTTTTAAGTACATATTCTTAAAAGTTTTTCTGACTCAGGATCCTTGCCCATCCCTCGGGGGCAAGGCCATCCCACATGGCAGTGGTAAGCCTGCCTTTCCCCGTGGTTCTCTAGTTTTTCAGTGTGTTTAGTTTCTATCTCGATGAACTATTTGTGACTTTTATGTTATTGCAAAAGAGACAGAACTGCTTCTCTTTCACAATTTGTTCACTGTCTTCTTGTAGCACATTTCCTGTTTTATCCTGTTTCCGTAAGTTATAATTTTATCCCTCTAATATTAAGATAAACATGTTCCAAACAATGTTGAGAAGGATATGTCTCCCCCACCATACCTAATCAAGCACAGAACAGTGTGTTTGCTCCCATTAACTTTTCTCATTTCTTCCTCTAGTCCTCTGAAAGGAACAAGCAAAGAGCTCATGGTTTAGGACATCAGTATCTCTCCTTCCATTGCACCCTTAGATACCTTGCAGGATTGAACAGAATAGCACATCTAGGATATTTTGAATAACCAACTAGAATTTCATGATGCCTATCAAACACCCCATCCCTCTTACCTCCTCCAAAACAAGGATTATGAATGAATGTTATATAACTTTGTAAAAATATATCATGTCAGGGAAAACCAACAGTCCAGAGCAGATGAGAAAGCCAAGTATTCCCATTAAACATTTATTCCTCAGAGAACTATGCCAAACCAAGCTTAATTTGGGCTTTGGAAGTGTTAAGACTCTTTCTGACTGATGGGAGTGACCCACAGGAAGCCACCTGTTGCAAGGAAGAGAGACTGAGGAAACCAACTCACTGCTGAGAAAACAAATGAAAATGATCGATTTAAGTCAGAAATACAATCAATCAAAAAAGGTCAGATGAAGAAAGGTTAGGCTACACATCCTGTCTGAACAGGATTAGTTCAATTTTCCTACAAAATTATGACAGACTTGATAGAAAATGTTCTGTTTCTTAATAGAAGATGTAGAGAATAAAGGTACAACTTGAAAGCAAGGCTATCATTGTGATGTAGCATAAAGCATTTGCTTTTTCCCCATTTAGTAAGAAGTTCCTTCAGATGACTATTCATTCCTTGGAGACAAGCAATGGGCTTTTATCACTTTACCCCCCAGGCTACCACCCAGCATGGCAGACATACCTGCCCTACAATGGGTTTCTGATGAACTGACTGAACAAATGACCAAGGTGTATCCTCTCTTCTCATTTTCTGAAAGAATGTACACTAGAATGCATTAACAAATAACATGAAAGCAAGCCCAAAAACTGCATTTGGTGAATCATTTTAATCTTGCTAGATCTAATTCTTCAAATTAATAAAGATAATGGTTGGAGTCAGATACAGATAATATCAGTTGTGCACATACCCCAAGAGTTCAAAGGAAGAAAAGCCTCAATGGCAGCATCACATCTCCTTCCCTACATGTCTACTAAAATTATTTCCAGACTTCTCACTATCTCAGGCCCTTTGATCTATTTATATTAAATATTCTTATAATTATTTGTGCATTATACAGCAACTATGTTAACTCTACAATGGCCTAAGGAACTGTGAGAGTCTGGTGGTAATGTGGCTCATGAGAACTAGCAGTAGCACCCCTTGAGATTTAAATCAAGGTGTAGATTTATTTCCTAAACATCCTATTTTGCCTTGTGTATAACGTCAAGGCTGCCACAAACATTCCTGGAAGAAGTTGTAGTAAAATATTGAATAAAACACATAGTCACAGCTCCTTAGTAAGGCAAGAGGTACCAGCTAAGAGCAATGAGCTAAGCTTTAAGATGACCTGAATCAAACTTTAAGCATGTAAAAGGCTACTTTATACAAGTGGGTAATTCATCCTAGATGGTCCCATTACGTTTCGGGTACAGGAAGGTGCTGCTGTCTGGCCCAATGACAGAGCTCAGTTCCACAAGCACTAATGATTCGCAAAGCCATGGTAAAAAACTGTGTCTCCGTCCATTTCCATTGCTATCAAAAAGATTGGATGGCTTATAAACATCAGAAATTATTTCCTCACAGTTCTAGAGGCTGGGAGTCTCAGATCAAGCTGCAAGCTGACTTGATGTCTGGTGACAGCTACTTTCACACAGCTGTTCCCTTCTCCCAGTGCCCTTACCTGGTGGAAGGAGCTAGCACCGAACCCAATCATGAGAATTCTTTCCTCCTCATCTACTCACCTCCCCATCTCCTAATACCATCACCTTGGAGATTAGGATTTCAACATATAAATTTAGAGGGATACAAACATTCAGACCATAGTAAACTGTAATACATTACCCTTCATAAATTCCCATCCTTCACCAGGCCCATCTCTCTACACTGTTCCCAAATCTCCACCTCTACCGGACTCCCATCTCTGAAGAAGGAAAAAAAACATCTATGAAAAATAGGTGAAACCTACACAGGAAGGCCTAGAAAGATGTCCATCAATGGTGACAAGAGGGCAAGAGAAAACCGAACCACTTCTTGAGGTTTCAAGTACATTTAAACATTTTTTAATTACTAATCATTTCAAATGTTCTATTTAAAAAGTAAAATTGTTTGATAAATGTCTGCTTCCAATACCATCAGTACATCCACTTGGTAGTGATCACTGGAGATAATATCAGGTGTCTAAATATAGCCCCTTTGTGGTTTAAAGGCTGGGTCAGAGTTCCCCTGAAGCCATGTCCCCAGGCCCACATACTTGTGTGTGGCTTTCTGCATATTAAAGGGAGAGGCAGAGAAAGCTGTTCTTAGGAATCAGAGCTTGTTCCTCTGCTTCCCTTTCTGCTTCAAAATGAGCAGAGGTGGATGCTGCTATGTTCCAGAGGCAGAAGCCACACACACAGCACATCATTTCCAAAAGTGTCTTGGAATTCTAGGAATGGGACACAAATCTCTCTAGGCTTTCATTTGTCTTAAAGAATAGGAGTGCTACTTGAAAGAACGATCAAGGCTTGCCGTAGGAGAAAAATGCCCGTTTATTGAGGAACAGCTCTGCATATTTATAGGGGGGGGGGGGGTTTGACAGTTGGCATGGGGGTGTTTTCTGATTGGTGGGTAAGGATCAGGTGAGCCAGCAGGGCTAGTCTGATTGGTGGGTAAGGATCATGAGAGCCAGCAGGGCTCACCATTGGACAGCAGGATCATGTGACCAGCAGGGCTCACCATTGGACAACTCTTCTTGGGGGATGGGGAAGTTAGTCTTTGGAGCCGGGCTGACTCCCAACACTACCAACTTTTGCTCTTATTTCTCTTCTGCTCTATTCTCTAGATGAAGCTATTTTGCCCTTTTTTCTTCTCCCTCAGATCTGTAACAGGGGTCAGCACACTCATTTATATTGCAATAAATTAAGGCATGTCTTGACTCAGAGAGACCTTTCGTAATGTGGTAGCTTCAATCTCAAAGTAATAAAATCTTTATAGGGGCCCTCATTACTTTATATATTTGGCTTACACAAATTCTTCAACTGTTCAGCTTTTATTTGACTTCCAGTTTTTACTTTAACCACGCTACTTAGCTAAAAGTTAAAACATTCCTGTGAAACATAGTTCCAATGCCATTCTAACTCAGAGAGTTAAGGGGAATTTGTAGAATAGTTAAGTAAAGTTCATATTCAGTGTGATAATGACCACAGCCAACATGTAAGGAATAAATCCAATTAGCATATGGGTACTTAGAGTTCATTCGTTTAATATGAAGTGACATTTTGATAACTAAAGAATTGAGCCATTAGCACTCTCTGGTTACAACCTGTCTGACAGATTCTGGGCATGAACTTCACTAATTGAGTTTTCAAGGACTTAGGTGAGGATTAGTAACAGGGATGCTTTCTGTGCTGCTTCCTTTATATGAATATCCTCAGGAAATGACTTTTTGCTGAGAAGTCCCTAAGATGTATATTCAACAGTTTAGATGCAGAAGAAAATTGTTCCAATTTTTCTTGTTCTTTATTTTTCCTTTTGAAAAATCACCACATTCAACTTTGACCAAAGTAGTTCAATTGATCAAGGCATTTTAGAAATCTTCGTTCAAATTAGGAAATGGTATGGATATAAATCTGCAATTTTAGGTCTTGGTAGGATCACTTCAATTTAGGGACCAAAGAGGGAATGTTTTAGTTGGATTTTGAAAACTTCAATGAATACTTGCTGGATGGATAAATGAACTAATAATCATTAACAGGATAAAAAATGTCACTCCTGCCAGGTGAAAAATGTCACCACAGATGTGGTGGCACACATCTGTAATCTCAGTGACTCAGGAGGCTGAAGTAGGAGGATCACAAGTTCAAGGCCAGACTCTACAATGTAGCAGGATCTGTCTCAAAATAAAATTTAAAAAGAGATAGGGTTGTGGCTCAGTAGTAGGGTGCCTCTGGGTTCAATCCACAGAACCAAAAATAAATAAATAAATAACTTCTGAATCCTGTGCAGCACCTGCCCCTATGTGCACTTGTTCTGCTTGCTTCTTATTAAAAACTCCCATTTGGTATTTCGTGTTCTGTCAGAATATCAGATCAGCATTCTTTCTTCCCTCAACTCTGCTGTTTTATTCTTCTTTCTATAAAAATGTGAAATCACATACAGGTTAAAAGCTCTATAAGTTATTAAAAATTGTACCATAAGATTATGCAAGAATATTAGGCCAAGAAATTCTCAGTTCTAAACAAATTTTCTCTGTGTGGGAAATTGTTATTTTTCTACCCTAGGTAATAGAAAAAATTCACAAACAAATATTTTGGATGGAAAAAAATACTAAAAATTGTACTCCCATTTTGAAAAAATGGGAGAAGTTAGGAGTAAAGACTAGGAAACCAAACATAAAATTTGGGGTTCTTACTGATGTGGACATAAGAATATCGATTAATTGTGTTTTCTACTTTCATTCCAAAATCACTGTGTTATCTTCACCCATATTTGAAAAAATTAAAAGAAACAAACAAACATGAACTGAATGTTGAAGCAAAAGCAAGCACAACTGAGTACTAATCCTAAACTTGCCTCCATTTCACAGCCTAAATTAAAACCTTTTTTTGCAAGAGTTTCTTAACTTCTTATGAAGAGTTAAACAAACTCACACTTGTTGTGTTGGCCACCAGGTCTGTGGAGTCTCTCTTTTTTTTTAAGGTATTTATTTTTTAGTTGTAGCTAGACACAATACCCTTATTTTACTTATTTATTTTTATGTGGTGCTGGGGATTGAACCCAGGGCCTCACATGTGCTAGGCAAGTGCTCTACCACTGAGCCACAACCCCAGCCCTGGAGTCTTATCATTTTATAAAGATCACATTAGCCATGTTTAAAAATTAAGGGGTGTTTATATATGTTAAATGACTGCCAATAGCCAGGCTAAACACTTCAACAGCTCTAACATTCCCTACCCCAAAACAAAGACTTATTATTAGCTTCCTTTTCCTTCCCTAGCACATTCTCACTTCCGACTAGCATGAGAAACAGAGACAGTGGGTTTTGAGACCAATATTTCAGAACTAGTCTCCATTCTGCTCCTTCACATGTGATCTACAGGAAGTTATCTTAGCCTCATTATCCTTGATTGTACAACAGGAATAATAACATCCAAACCTTGAAGATAGTTGTGAGTTTTACATAAGTGAGTGTGTGTGTGTGTGTATATGTGTGTGTGTTTACATACATATGCCAAAAGCCAGGATCAGCTCTGTGTGTGTGTGTATGTGTGTGTGTGTGTGTGATTTTAGACCAGTCTGCTGGTAACAGACATACACACGCATATGCCATTAGAAGCTAGGATCACCTACATAATTTATGGGGCCTGTTACAAAATGAAAGCTCAGAGCACCTTGTTCAAAAGCAACTAAGAACTTCAAAGTGGCAAGATCAGAGCATAAAACCAAGAGCAGGGCATTCTGAGTGTCAGGCCTATGCACCTGCTGGGTCAAATGCCAGTGAAGCTATCCCTGCTCAGAAGCACTATATGTATCCATAAATGATAGGTGCTACTCAAGCAAAAGGACTTATTTTGATATGAACTTTTAACTTTTCAGAGTGTTTTCACGGGGAGAGATGGTTTTCCCAATAGAGCATAACCCTCAGAAAGAGGAAATACCATTAAGCAAATTCAGGAAAGCCATTGAATGTCTCTTGGTCTAATTTCTTCATATTCAGGATAGAGAGATGGCTTTCTAAACATGGCCCTGGTAAATCTTTGGAGTGCCCTCAAAGAGCAGGAGAGGAGGGGCTGGGCCGAGCAGGTCACTCATACTTGGAATAACTGATTTTCTTAATCTCATTTGGAAACATAAAAATAAGTGGAAACTACTGGACTTGTTGAGCGTGTAGCAGTCCAATTTTAAGTTCTGTGCTCAATTCCTCTGTTTATCTTCACAACAATCTTGAAAGTAGAAAAGGTACTGCCTACTTCCTTTGTTAAAGAATATACAGAGTATTAGAGATAGGTCACTTAACTCTTGTCAGGAGCAAGAGTTTTCTCACGGAGTTATGATGAAGGTCATGAGTGAATGAATATGTATAAAGCACTTGGAACTGTGCCTAGAACATAGCAAGTGCTATGTAAGAGGTTCACCAAATAAATAAATTAAATAAACATTTTAGTTACCTCCTACCTCATATGCTCCTCCACCCCCATCTTTTAAATATTTGACCAAAAAGGACTCCCTCAGTGGAGGGATGACTGGAATGAGCAGCAGGGAGAAGAAAGCCTGCAGCTGCTCTCTAGTAACCCCTCCCAGCACAGCCATGATTTCTGCCTGGAAGGGCCAGTTATAGAAGCATTCCAAATTTAGTTATTCCCCTTCCTACATTTCACATCATCCACTTTAAGTGCCACATAAACATGTGATGGGTTAAAAATAAGTTACAGAGGCCACCCTCAATTTACTAAGGAGCCCAATGTACAAAGGCACAGGTGATCTTCTCCTATCACTCCATAATCTCCTCTGTTTCCCAAAAGAGGAGACCTAGGATGGAAATGCTGGGGAACCCTTGTAAACTAAAGGATTGAGGATATTGTTAACATCTGTAGGTGCATAACAAGAAAGAGAAAAAAGTTGCATAACGGAGAACTGGATGATCTTGGAGCTGGCTCTTGGGGCATCTACTGTCATTCCCCATCACACACAACCTACCACAAAAGGGGACACATTTCCAAGTGATGGAGGTGTCTCACTCCACTTGTCTATTCTATCTACAATCCCTGCAGTAAGCCATTCACTTTGGGTTTAACTCTAGCTCTTGATAGTTAGTTTACAGGAGAGTGCAGCTACTCTTGATGGAAAAAATGGTCCTCCTCTATTGGATAACGTAGTCCTCATCCACTGAGTGAGCGCACAGCCTTGGCGGGGAGGGACACACATGGAGAGGGAGGAAGAGGACATGCATCTAGTGAGGCAGATCAGCCAGATCAACCAGATCAACCCTGGTGATCAATGGGTGACAGATGTCACCGCCAAATCACCCTCACTTCCTAACTCCAGCTCTTAAAACAGGATATTCATTTAAATGCACTCCAAATAGAGCACATTCTGAGGTTCTGGAGAGTTAGGACTTCAACATAGGAACTTAAGAGGACATAATTCAGCCCAAAACAATCTCTGATCCTAACATCATAACCAAGACATTGGAATAGTGAGACTTCAACAAGCATTCAATAGATAAAACCAGCTTTTATTAACAATTATGTGAGGAAAATATGCTCCAACTTCCAAATAAACAAATTAATAGACCACCTATGAATAATCATTTTTTTTCCAACAATGAGGCTTTCACTTTTGAATGAAACCAAACAGGTTCTAACTATTTGAGGATAGAATTTCTTCTCTTGGTAAAGTATTCAATATTTTAAAATGCAAAATAAATATATTAGTGATCAGTGAGACAGGTTTTAAGTATTTATTTATAGCTTTATATTGCTTTAGGGTTGTGATAGTCAAAATTGTTTACTGATGAAGGAACCAGTCATGGGAAGAATGCAATAATCTTGTATTAAAGTATTCCTGCTGAACACAGCCTGAAATGTTAAATTCATTCTTTCTGGTTTCACAGATTAAGTTGGCATATGTTTAACTAAAAACAAAACCAAGCAATCTAAAATACAACTTTAACAAAACTGGTTTCCTATGACAACTGGAACATTCTAGCAAGCCATCACAGACATTTTACTCTTAAAGAAGACAATTCCATCAATGGGACAGCTAGTATTACCCACAATCAGACTCGGTAATTTCACACTTATTATCTAGAAATCTCACTGTAGTTCCCTTACAATTTTGTTATTGTTTTTTAAAAATGTTCTTGATTATAAGCAAATTGCTAAATCACTCTAGGGAAATAGTAAAGGAAGCATAGACACTTGCTACAAATAAAATACAAAACCATATGATAAAAGCCATTATGAAAATTCATACCTTCTTTTTACTACCTGTACCAATTACATGAAACGCAAAACTATAACAACTCAATGTCCCCCAGACACGTAAGGTTTATAAAACTTTTAGAGGCATGGCAGCTTTGTGTCAGGCAGACCCAGGTCTGAGGTTTGGCTCGGCTACTTCCAGTGAAACCTTGGAAAAGTTCCTTCCCTTCCCCAAGCCTGTCCTTCCACAAACAGAAATGGTGGCTGTAGCTACCTCACTGGACTTTGGAGAGAATCAAATGTGATAACACATGTAAAGCCCTTAACACACACCTAGCACATGAATGCAACTATTAGTTGTATTATGTAGGCTTCATCTTCACATTAAAAAATGAGGAAACTGGGCTGGGGTCGTGGCTCAGCAATAGAGCACTCGATAACACATGCAAGGCCCTGGGTTCGATTCTCAGCGCCACATATAAATAAATAAAATAAAGGTATTGTGTCCAACTAAAACTAAAAAATAAATATTTTTTTTAAAAAAAATGAGGAAACTGAGGCTAAGAGAAGTTATCACTTACCCAAACTCAAACAACAAACAAAAAACACCCAGGCTGGGGAAGCAGGTAGTGGAATATTTGCTTAGCATATGCAAATTCCTGATCCCCAGCACTGCAAAGGAGGAAGGGGAAAAAAAGAGTACCCTTTACGCCCATACACCTGAGTTTTCTTTAAACCTGGATGAATCACAAGTGTTGATGAAATGCTTTAATAATAATTGGCATTTACCATATTTGCCTCTCACCCCTGCCATTATTACTAGGTTTCACATCCATGTTTGCTTTTGCAGCTGATATGAACACATATGTAAAATTATTCATGGCTTGTACCAAGTGTAGACTCTAACCAAGATAGTTTAATAAGCAATACAGGGAGCTCTGATATATGTAGGGGGGAAAAAAAACTAGCAATTGTGTCTTCATTGTGATATTTAACTGTTGCCAATTTCAAATGGGAAGCAAATATTTCAAATAAAGGTAAATATTACCCAAAGATGTTGCTCGATGTGTTCTTTCTAAAATTACAAGATTTCAAGAAACAGTATTTGATTATGATTAAAGTTTTTAATTTGAAAATGTGAAGAAATTAAGAACTATTTTTTATTGCTCAGGCGTTTAAGCCTGTGATTTAACACTGATTGCTGAGTAAGAAACAGACATTAGCATTTAAATAATTAATGAGGTCTTCAAAAAGAATAGGTGAATAATCTAGATTATAGAATATTTTCAAGTTAGTTTTGTTTCTTTTGACTCCATGCATTAGCTCCCAGGAGGCTACTAAATTATAATTTATTGACTACTTAATTCTGTACTATCTATTATAGTAAATAATAAAGCTGACTTGATCCCCCCAAATTGTACCATCATTTTAGCATTAATATTACCCCCATTTCATAGAGGAGGAAATTGGGGCATAGGAGTTCTGTAACTTATTCAAGATACAATAGCTACTAGATAAAAGAACCAGGATCCAAATTTAGATCCTATAGCTCCAGTTTATTGCCACTAATTTGTACTTCATATTGAATTAAGTAATCATTTGTCAGTATATAAACAGATTCTGTTAAAGTTCTTGAAAATGATCTATTTTAGTAGGTTAAGCATTAACTGTGCAATAATTAATCACATGTTTTCTTACTGCAAGGTATTCTAAACTCAGCAAAATGTTCACAAAAAATTCTATGACATAGTTTAAGACACTGCACATTATTGAGATTCTATTATAGATAAAAGCCAGAAAAAAAAATCTAATTTTAAACTTTTTAAACTAAAGATGCAGATATATTTAACACAATGTAGAGGGGGGAAAAGAATGTTGCATATAGCTTCAACTCAGTTTGCCTCAAGAAAAAGCTATGCTGTTTCAAACAACCCAGATATTTAAATTAGAGCATTTGCCAGCTTTTTCACTTTCAGAAATTTATCCCAACTGACCCCATCTTTCATCTTTTCCTAATACCTGGGATGCTGTGTAACCTTGAAGTCTTTGGAAATATGCAGATAATATAAAGATGGAGTACACTATGCTTTCCTAATTTCAGTTTCACAGCTGCAAGAAAATGACTTGGTTCTCCATAAATGATCTTATCTACCCCTCTCACACTGATGTTGTGCTCCTAACTGCACAATGACTTCCAGGTAGCCTGTTGTGATGCCCCAGACTGGTCATCAAGACTTGGGGGAGGTGGGAAGGGCAGGGGATGAGCTCCATAACCAGGAGTTGTGATCCAGAGCTCACTCTCATTAAGCGCAACATAATGCAGATTCTATTAAAACATACTTTGGAAATTGCTGCCAGTAGTAACCTTAACAGAAATAACCGAAAATATATGCTTTGCAAACAGAATTTCTCTAAATAGAACACTTTTAAATTGGTCCGTGGGGTGTCAAAGGATTTTTTAATTTTGTCTTCATAACTGTGTTCTTTCACAATTCACTGGCTTTGTGTCTTCAGATGCTAATTTCTTTTTCTACTAGAAAAGTTAATAGGCACCTCCACTTAGAGCAGATGGTTCTTTATAAAAATAAATAAATAAAAATAAAAAGTTGGAGAGCATCTGGCCAGATATATCAGATCTGGTAGTTCAGATTTTAAATACCTGTTATTCTTGTTCAGATAAAAATAATTTTAATCCTAGCAACTTAATCTTCTGCTCTTCTGAAATATTAATAAGGTTTTTATGGAAATGGATATTAAATATAATAAGTTGTCATAGTGGTATGAATTCTGTTTTTCTGTTTCAACATAAACAGCATACCTTAGTCATAACAGCTGTAAAAATAGAGCTTCTCTTCCATTTCTGCTTAGCAATTTCTATCTTAGCTCCTAGAAACCCTGGTTTACTCCCTTCCTAACTGCAATGTTTATTTTTTCATGACTCCTGCACAGGCATTTGAGTTTTAGGCTGGAACTTGTAGTCTCCTTCCATTTGGAGATACTTACCTCATATCTTGAAAACATCTGAGTTCATGTCTAATTATTCTAGCTTGATAAACACTTCCTCCTTTTCACTGCACCTGAATTAAGAGACAATGTGACCATGGGCCTGGCTTCAGAATTTACTGGGCTGAACCCATGTGGTCAAACACAAAGGTGACTATGAATGAAAATTATATAAACCTTACTGTGATCTTTTGTGGACACCCAGCTACACAAAAAAGGAAAGGGTAAAGCCTACTGAGCTTTTCTCTCCTGCTCAACCGTCACTCAAAATAAAGTACCCAGCTTCAATCTGCAGCTTCTACTCTGCCCAGACCACCTGGGCTGTATATAGAAGAAGGAGCCTTTTGCTTGCTTTATGTGGATCTGCAGGAGGTATCTGAGGTCTTCAGATACCTTTAACGGTACTCCATCCAAGCATCTGGGGGTGGCCAAAAGGTCAAACTTTACTTCAAGAAATAACACACTCCATATGGAGCATCACTATTGTGAGGACTGTGAAACTCACTTCCCCCAGGACCAATGGAAAAAGGCTCAAAGCATAGCAGCCCTCATGCATGAAGTGCCTCCCAAGTGCCAGTCCTCATGATAATCCAGCCTAGAGAACAGGCAGCTGCAGTTTGCACAAGTTAAATAACATGCATAAAAATTCTTCATTAAAAAAGCAGTAGAAGGGCTAGGGATGTGGCTCAAGTAGTAGCGTGCTCGCCTGGCATGCACGGGGCACTGGGTTCAATCCTCAGCACTACATAAAAATAAAGATGTTGTGTCCCCCGAAAACTGAAAAATAAATATTAAGAAATTCTCTCTCTCTCTCTCTCTCTCTCTCTCTCTCTCTCTCTCTCTCTCTCCTCTAAAAAAAAATAAAATAAAGATGTTGTGTCCAGGGAAAACTAAAAAATAAATATTAAAAATTCTCTCTCTTTAAAAAAAAAGAAAGAAAGAAAGAAAAAGAAAACAGTAGAGAGGGATTTGAACTAAATTCTACCCAAAATCCCCTTGTTTCCCCCACTCTGTACGTCTTCCTATCAAAACATCGGAGACTGTGAAGAGTATAAACCACCAGAAATAGCAGCCAGAGAAGTTCTTACCTCTAAGCCACCCAACCTGCAGGATCCCAAAACCAAAGCTTTTTTTTTTTTTTTAATTTTTAATTATCTAGGTCCACTGTAAAAGCTCAAGTATAAAATAAAATATATTCTGGTCCATTCTACCCCAGAGCAACCAGAACCCTTCAGACCACAGTAAATTCTACCTCTGTAAATGCTGAAGCAGCACAGAGGTTTTAGCAGAGGCGTAATGTGCAATTCACCTATTAGCTCGATTTCTCTTTACGCTGTGCAACATGGACTTGAGGGGCACAAGACTGGAGAGAGGGGATATGTTGGAGGGCATTGCAGAAATGCAGCTAAAAGCAGTGGCAACATGAACCAAATTGTGGTAATAGAAACAGCAGGAAAGAGAGATTCCAAAATACATGAAAAGTTAAGTAAGCCAAGCTTCTGGGAGCTAGATGAGGAAATGAGGTAAATGGAATGGGAAAAAAAAAATCAGTCTAAATTAACTAAAATGTGTGCCACAATTTCAAAGAGCAATAACAATTACCCCACCTAAATGCAAATTTAAACCCCAGCTGACCCTCCCCACAAAAATAATCTTTAACTGCTAAAATTTCTTCTAAAACCCAAATTCAATTATTTCTAACAATGTAGTTATTTCATGTTATACTGTGAATTGGGCTCCTGATGAATATTAATATCCGTGATTTATAAACTACAAATTTATCCTTTATGCTGAATATAATTACAATCCTGCCATTTCTAGAATTATGCTCCTCTTGGAAGTTTTACATTTGAAAATTATGCTCAGTTAATGCACAAAGGGATGAGAGAGACCATTCTATATGATGACAGCCTTTATATCAATGAAGGGGGAAATGGCTTTCTTCAGTTGTTGAGTTCTAGAAAAAAAATTCTCTTGGTATTTGTTCTTTTAATGACAATCATTTTCAAAATGCACAGCTACACTTTAGAAATAGCCTGAATTTTTTTTTTTTCCCAGTGATTCTGAGCAAAGATGAGATAACATAACGGGCCACGGAAACAGGCCAAATTCAGAGATGATAGAGTTTAGAAAGGCCTGGCTGGTCCCCAATGCCCAATTTAGATTTAACCAGATCTGACTATCTACCATAACAATTTGTTAAGTTCTAAAAACAAGGTGGGGGACAGGATTTTCTGTAGAAAAATGAGCTTCCAACTTAGCATAATTTCAAATCCATGCTTTTACACCTTCCTATTAGTCTTCAGCAATCAATTGGCTCTCAAAGTCCAGAGATGTTCAAAATTGTCTATATTACCATTTAGTGCAGCATAAGAAACTGTTCAATATGTTTAAAATTTTCTTTGCTCCAAGTAAAATAGCTTTCTTCCAATTTAGAACTTAATGGCTCGTGCCTCTGACATGGTCATAAATGCACTATTTTTATGTTTTGCCAGAGCATTAAACTGTTCTTTTACACATAAGTTCTGCCTAGCCCACGTATACTCACAAGGCCTTGCCAGGATCTTCACTGACATTTATTTCATTTGTCAATAGGACTGGTTTCAAATAAAATCTTGAAAAAAAAAATTAAAGCTTAATGAGCTGTTTTTGATTTCTCTTCCCTCCCATTTATTTCTGTTATTTTAGGATGAGTCTGGACAACTGGCTACTTTTTTATTACATGCTCATCAGATAGACAAAATGAAAAGTCAAAGTGACCTGGAGTTTAAATCTCAGACACAAAGAAAGATTTAAAACTTGGAATAAACAGTTAAAGGAAGTCAAAATAAAGGATTTGCATATAATCCAAGCATAAGGCAGAGACTCCTTGGGCTCCCCCAATATGTGAGTTTTGTTAATATAGGGTCACCGAGCAAAACCACTGCTATCAACCATTCCCACCCGATTTTTTTCCAGGTAAATCTCTTCCCCCTTCTCATAACTAAAAGTGCCCAAAAAGCAGGGTGGGGAGACAGGGGAAAAGATTTTCCAAATACTCAAAACTGCTACCTACAGCTCTGCCACCTCTGTGGCTGCCACTATCCAGATTTTAACACTACCACTGATTCCCTAGTTGATGATTCTGCCTATTTATCAGGATGTTTGGGGCTATAAATAACAATCAAGAAACAGTGAATGTATCTTTCTTTAAAATAAAGAATAAGAAGATGAATAATGACAGGCAGGAGGTAGGAAAAGAGAGTGTATAACAGAAATGTAAATGGCCCTGAAGCACAAGTAGCAAGGATTCCTTTCCTTACCCATCATAAACCTCACAACCAACAATCCACAACAGAACACAGATTAGCAAGAGAGGAGCGTGACACATAACCCATGTATGTAATCAAAGTTTTACAAGATATGGGAGCCTTTACAGTGAAGACCCAAAGACCCAGGGAAAACTATCCATTCATATATTTAGATTAACAGAAGAATGGACAGCCCAGTAGGAAGGGGATTGGACAAAAACAGATCTAATCTGTAGGCTGAAGAGGGGAATCCAGCAGGGCCTGCCTGTCCAGATTCTTTCGGGTCTCTCTGAGGACCACTCCTTCCTCTCTGGGACAGGGCAAGACCTTTTCTGGAATGAGGGTATCCTGATTTACTATAAGGCAAAAATGTCAGAGGATTTCTTCATAGCCAGTTTTTACACAGAAAGCCAGAAGGAAAGAAATATCTCTAGGTTTTTATCACTCACTTTGGGGAGAACAGGTCCTAGTTTCTAGGACCCATCTTCGGAAAGAGTTGATTTTTAGTTTTTATCATCTGCCTGGTGGAAGAAATGCGAATAGGAGAAAAAAAGGGCAAGAAAAGGTCAGAAAGATTCTTTGATTCTGAGACTTTTCCAATGTTCTTCAATTCAAAACGCTCAGTATGGGGAAGTACCATACTTGGGGGTATTGTTTTCTGAGCCCTAACATAGAATCCAGTTACAACAATGTTAAGATATCATTACTTGCCTATCAAATCCAAAACTTTGATAACATACTTAATCACAGAAATGAAATCATCATTTCAAATGACCTTTAAAGACAAAAATTTGATTATCCTTAGATAGAGGACATTCTAAAGACAAAAAATAAATAAATAAATTCTGCCTAAGCAATATACTATTTTCAGTAATTAGATTGGTAAATTCACCATCAGTTTTGTTCATGTGAAATTATCACGGATATGCAGAAGCACAGCGTACAAACATAATTATATTAGCATCATTAGGAAATACACTTTTCTGAATAAAAGAAATGACACATTAAGAACAAAACCCTAAATTTGAAATGAAAATAGAAATATAACCTCATGCTTTCTGTCTAAAAGGAGGTATTTATTTCTCAGCTCTGCATTGAAAGAGCCAAGAAACAATGACCAACCCAGTAATAACAGCTTTAAGTCTCCAGATTTTGGTATCTGAATACCATTTCCAACTGAAAGGAGCCAGAGCTCATGGAAAAACTGGCTGACTGGGGCAGGAAAAGTACAAGACAAGGATGGAATATCTTTCCTTCTAGAAATCAGGCAATCCATCAGAGTCTAAAGAGGTTCTCATGGCCCAAAGATGGAACATACTGTATAGCTAAAAGGAATGTTAATGGCAATGAATTGATATACCTCGAATACCAAAAATTCATGAAACTAGAATAATACCATTTTAAAAGTAAAATGAGACAACATCATTGATCATTTCTGGTGAATGCTAGAAACCAAATTATTATTCTGAAAATAGTAAATAAAAGAAGGAGGGATCAACCTCTTGCTGCCTTTCCTATTTAAATTATGCCTTAGCTAACCTAATAGCTAATGAGGGAAAGTTTTATCTTTAGATGGATTCAAGCTCGTAAATGAAGAAGGAAATGACAGAATTGCCATATCAACATTTTGCCTACCTGCTGCTGACCTGCAATGAAATTAGAAATCTAGGTGATGCTCACTGATGGTGCCAACACTACTAAGTGAAAAGTTGATTTGTAATGTAATATAATTCATTACACTTTGTAATGTAGTTCTTAGATTAATAATACTTGACCCTACTTACATCACAAAAAAAGAGACAAACATATACTTGGATCACCATTTTGTGATCTATGTTGGATTCTTGCCCCCCCCCAAAAAAAATTGAACTTAAATCAAACTACCAGTTTCCAGAAAATACCAAGGACAGAAAAACATGTTCAGTGGCACCATGGGAAAGCAATCATGAAAATCCAGAATGTGGGGAAGACTAAAAGACAGACGAGCAAGTATCATCAACAAATAAGTTGTAAGGAAAAGAAGAGGGAAAACTTAAAAATTAAAAGAGATGTGTATATATATATATATATATATATATATATACACACACACACACACACACACACACACACACACGTGCGCACAGTAGTTGATAGTATCAAGAAATGCTGTTATATTTCTAATTAGGATAACAGCCCTTGTTATTTAGTGATATATACTAACAACATATTTAGGAACACGGTGATCCATTGTTTGAGTGAACAGCAGAGGGGAAATTAAGACAAACTTAGCCATTAATTGGTTAATTATTAAAGAAGGGTTATGAGTGCATGGGGGTTTATTATACTGCTCTTTCTTTTGTACATGTTTAAAATTTCTAAAGTTAAAAAAAAATAAAGATTTTTTTAAAATAATTCAATGTCCAAAGAAAATATACAAATGGCCAATTAAGCACATAAAACAACGCTCAGTATCATTAGGCATCAGTGAAATGAAAACCAAACCACAATAAGATTCTACTTCACACCCACTAGGACGGCTACAATCAAAAACTTGGAACATAGAAAGTGTTGGTTAGGATGTGGAGAAACTTGTACGTATTAGGTGGTACTATAAAATGGTATAACCACTTTGGAAAACAATCTGGTAGCTTAAACATACCCACATGATTAGTAATTTCCCTTTAGGTGATACCCGAGAGAACTGAAATATATGATCACATACACAATGGTACACCAATGTTTAAAGCAGCATTATTCATAATAGTGGGAGTAGAGGAGTGGAAACATTCCAAATGTGCATCAACCAATGAACGGATAAATAAAATGTGGTGTAGCCATTCAATGAAATATCACTCAGCAATAAAATGAAATGAAGTACTGATATAGGATACCACATGGATGAACCTTGAAAAGATTATGCTAAGTTAAAGAAGCCAGCCATTAATCACCACAGAGTAAATTATTTCATTTATATCAAATGTTCAGAACAGGCAAGTCTACAGAAACAAAAAGCAGAGCAGTGAATTTGCAGGACTGGGAGGTGGGAAGTAGAGAAAAATGGAAGTGGGATGGTAACCACTAACAGGTACAGGCTTTCTTTATGGGGGATGGAAAAAGTTCTAAAATGGGTTGTGGGGATGATTGTCCAACTCTGTGATTATACTAAAAATCACTGAATTGGTAAATTGTATGGTATGTAAATCCTATCAATATAAAACTATGATGATGATACAGTAGTGACCAAATATAAGTGACTTAAATAATATAATACTTCTTTCTTAACTAAGATTTTTAGAAGGAGGGTATTTCTTGGGTCGGTTAGTTCAGCAGGTCAACAACAACATAAAAACCTTCACTCTTCAGCACGGGACGTAGCTCAGTGGTAAAGCACTTGCTTAGCCTGTGAAGGCCCTATGTTCAATTCCCCCGCACCAGAAAAATAAAACTTTATTCCATCTTTTTTTTTTTTTCCTATTCTGGCATGCCAAAGGTAGCATTTTGTCTTGAAGCCAGGTACCTGATGATCAAAGCATTTCCGGAGCTGTTCCAAAACACCAGATAGAAACACATCTCCTGGATCTCTTTTTGAGAACAAGGAAAGATTTCCCAGAAGTCTCACTGCAGGCTTCCCCCATTCTCATGTTCCAGAACAGCTTCACATGCATGACCTGATCAATCACAGGTCAGAGGAAAGGAACCATGAAACTGGATTCAAACTAAGGGTGCGAGGGTACCATATCTCTGAGGCTCTTGAAGCTTCCTCAAGGATACAGAAAGAATAAATAATATAAAGTAACTCCCATATCCTTATTTCCATATTTATTCCTTCCTAAGAATAGGCTTACTCTTCCATTGACTGCTTCCTTCTCACATTATTTTAAAAAAAAAAACTCTCGCCCATCCTGTATCTTGGCACAACATAATGTTCTGGGATGCTAAAATAAAGGACATTTTGAAATAACGTAGGTATCAAGAAAGTAAATTAATAATTCATAACTAATTCTTCTTGCAAATTAGGTTGTTAAAAATTATTTGCTTTTACAAACTTGAAGAAAGACTTAAGTTTTTAGCTGATCATTAAAGATAATTTTTAATGATCCATCAAAATTGATTTTTCGCCTATAACTCAGAAGGAGTTTGAAAAAGACTAACAAATTCTTCCTTTCCCAGCTACTTATTATATGAACAGATTTCACAAAGTTTACATCTAGACAAGCAAAAAGGAGGAATAGAATTGATGCTGAATCCTGTCTGCTCTAGCAATAAATAATATGCATCCTGCATGAACTAATTGAAGGAAAAAAGCCCTATCCATCTTATTAAAAGATGCATTTCCGATGAAACTGTTCTTTCTAACATCTAACAAGTATTTATCAAAAATTTTAATGTATTTATGTTGCTTTGCTCAACCATGATAACTCAATCCAAAAGAAATTACTTAACACTTGGAGCCTTATGTTCACAGGAAATATTACAAATGTTTTAAATTTAAATTTATATACATGTTTTATTGCAAGGAGGTATCATAAGGTGATCAATAAAAGATTTTGAAGACAAAAATAAATTACCCTAGGATAAATCCTGTGAAAAACTGCATCTGAAATCAAAGTTTCAGAAGAACAAAAAGAATGTTTATTTTCTATTGTTAGGGATGAGGTTGTATATTTGTTATGGATGCTAGTGGGAATCAAAATGCTGCAGTATTCAGATTCTCCAGGATATATTTGAGAGAGATATAATTGTTCTATCCTAAAATATAAAAAAAAAACATGCAAAAAAATTACCTACATGCAATATATGCCTCTTTGATAGAAAAAAAATAATTTAGATATAATATTTTTAACATGTAATGAAGTACATGATTTTTGAAAACATTCGGGGTGTGTATGAGTAAAAATGAGAAAAAAGGAATTTTTAAAAAGGGGAGAGCTCTAGGCTGGGGTTGTGGCTCAGTGATAGAGCACTTGCCTAGCACGTATGAGGCTCTGGGTTCGATCCTCAGTACTACACAAAGATAAATAAATAAAATAAAAGTATAAAAAATTTTATTAAAAAAAAAACAACAGGTGTTTGGGGAGAGCTCTGACTTAAACCAAAGAAAATGTGTTACCGAGCATGAGGAGGAGGTCCAACTCTTTTAAAGGTTATGGCCATGGGAAAAAGTATGCCTTTAAGACTCAAGCCTCTTTGAGAAAAGAGAGAGGGGACTGAAGACTTCCCAGGCAGCCAGAGTGCCTATCCACCCCGTCTTCCTATGATGCCCAGAGGCAGCTGCCACAGCCTGGAGCTCCTTGGAGTCTAACTTAGGATTCCGAGGCTCCCAGCTATCTCTGGCTGACAAGAACAGGTAGGGGAAGTCCCAGGACAGTGGGTATGGAAAGCTGGTAAGAAGGGTCTCATCAATGAATTGCCCAGGTTTCTAGGACAATCTGAATACAAATTATTATGTTTTTTTTTTCCATTTTACCCCCACCTGTCTCCTTACCAGGTGCAAAATTGCTGTGAGAAATCAGTTTGGGGGTGTTCACATGTAGAATACCTGAAACCGTTGTTTGCTGTGGGCATCACAGTTTTACCCTGTCCACCTGGTGGCTACTAACCACATGTGGCTATTTACATTCAATTTAAAATACACTTTATCATTCCATTCCTCTTTGACACATTTTCAATGCTATTAGCCACATGTAGTGAGTGGCAACCAGCAGATACAGAACAGCTGCACTACTGCAAAAAGTCCTATTGGAGGATGCTGGTCTCAACTGCCACCATGCCAGTATCCTCACTTGCAGGGATTTTCCTCTCAGGGAACCTGATGTCCCACTTCACAGCCTAGCTTTCTCATCTGCATGCCCACACCAACCCCATTGTCAAGATATGACAGCAGATGTCCAAATTCTAAAGGTTTTCAGAGTTGAAGCTCTTTCCTATGAGAATCCTAGGTCCCAAATGAATCAGGGGATGTAGCATAACACCAGTTCAATATGTGCCCAAACTTCCAGTGTAAGTTAGAAGTTGCACTTCTCCAGCCCAGGAAAAAGGACAAATCATAGAGATGCAGGTCCCACCTCTATCGGCCTGCACAGCCCAGTTTCAGATCTGATCCATCCTGGAACAGATTTAAATGGTAATGTAACTATGAAGGATTTAAAAGGGAAAAAAAAAAGAGTCTTTCCACACAAATGGAAGATTAGAAGAGGCAGTAAATGTTCCATAACTATAAAGGAATTTCTGGTGGTAAAGTGTTTCTGAGCCCAAAATTAATGTATCCCAATATGCACCTGTGCAAAATGCTGACATGTATCTGCCTGTACTACACGTGTATGCAGTCTAAATTCTGTATTCATGTGAAAGCAGAACTGAGCACAGACAATAGTATTTCGAATAACTGTTTCCCAAAGCAGATACATACCAGCTGTTCACAAACCCTGGACAATAGAAACTATCTTACTAAGACAGAAAACCTATTCCACTTAGAAAATATTTGATTTTTTTTAATTGACTTCCTGCTTATGATGGAAAAAGTGATTTTTAAATATATATAATTACAAAGAAACAAGACTCAGAATCTGTGGCTGAGCTGCTCTCCTTCACAGTGCACCCTTTCTGCCAAAAGGCAGAGCGCACCAACCTCTTCTCCAGGAAACACTGGTGAATACCGCAATTATGTCTCTTCCTTTAGCACCAGATACTGGAGACAGTGACCAGGCTGCTCTCTGTAGCCCCAAGAGAATAAATCAATCAGGCCCTCAGAGACAGAAACACTGAGGGATCTGTTTTGGCTCTTCACAGGCCTTTTGTTGTTAGTTCCTGTTTCTTAACTATGCCCCAAACAGGTGAGTTGGCCAGAGAGCTGAGTTTCCAAGAGGTGAGATGTCATTTCATTTGCATGGTGTGAATCACACACAATATTACACCTCTTAAGACTTGGTCCCACTCAGAGATGCAGAAGAGAGCAGTGTTCAAGACAGAATGAATGACAGAATCGTTCTCATTGTTCCCCATGCAAAATAAATAAGTAAATACCATAACACATTTAGGAGATGACTGTAAATATTGGAAAGGAAGGCTCTAAATTCTTGCTCCTTGTTTGTTTCCAGGTTTCCCCACTTCTGGGTAAAAACTGACATGTTAGTACAGAGAGATATGCAGAAGAAAACTGAGGCATGTACATAAAATGATAGATTCTGACTTTAGAGAACATATTAAAAAAGCAAATCCAGGGGACTGTCACCAGCTCCCCTGGAGGCTGAGGTGAGAGGATTTCTTGATCCCATGAGCTCAAGACCAGCCCCTCGAAAGATAGTGAGATTCCATCTCAAAAAAAAAAAGAAGAGAAATATGACAACCACTACACCAACACTCAAGCTACTTCCAACATCTACATGCAAACTCCTTGAGATAGAACATCAATAAGAAATGAAAAAAATCACTAGACATAGTCTTTACTTTTTTAAAAAAATTTCTTCAGTGCTGGGGATTGAAACCAAGGACACTCTACCACTGAGCTACATCTCCAGTCCTTTATTTTTTTTTAATAAATTTTTGTTAATATTTTTTGGTTGTCGATGGACACAATACCTTTATTTATTTATTTGCTTGTTTATTTATTTTTATGTGGTGCTGAGGATCAAACCCTGTGCCTCACGTGTGCTATGCAAGCGCTCTACCACTGAGCCACAACCTCAGCCCTATCCAGGCCATTATTTTTTTTATTTTGAGATAGGATCTTACTAAGTTGCTGAGTTGTCTGTGAACTTGTGATCCTCCTGCCTCAGCCTCCTGAATCAGTAGGATTACAGGTATGCATCACCATACCACAACGCCAAAGTTCTTTTCACAATGATGTGTGTGTGTGTGGGGGGGTGTTGTTTGTTTGTTTGTTTTGTTTTCTCTCCCCAACACATCCCCAGAGTTCCCATATCATTCTCTTAGTAAATGCTCATAGTTCAGACTCATACTGACAAAAACTACATAGGTCCTCCCACCCAGGACATCCTCAAAACGTATTCTTTCTTGCCCAATCCCTACCTACACTCCTTTGTGTAACATCAAAACCTGTTCAATTCTATTTTCTTTGAATCTTAGTGACATCTATAATCCCTGAGACAAAAGGACTGATCTCAACTTAGAAAACCCACATTAAGGACTGGAGGTGTAGCTCAGCAGTAGAGTGCTTGCCTAGCATGCAGGAAGCCCAGAGTGTGATTCCCCAGCACTGAGGGAGGGAGGGAGGGATCAAAGGACGGAGGGAGGGTGGGAAAAAGGCAAGAAGGAAGGGAGATAGGGAGGGAGGAGGGAAAGAAGGAAGGAAGGAAGAGAGGGAGGGAGGTCTCGAGGGAGGGAGCCCATGGGAAGAAACCCCAGCACAAATAGAAAAAGCAGCTTGACTCACATCTGAAAACTGACTTGCTAACATTCTGTCTTCCAAAGACAAATAAGCTGAGTCTTATTTCCTTTTCCTAAAAGCAATCTTTGAGGATCTCACTGAATAGAAGCAAGTAAATTAAATATTCTTAAAAAAAAAAAACTTTCTTTACATTGGGAAAGGGCAGCTTCATTTACAGTCATCACCACAGTTACTAATTAAGCAGACAGTTACTAATTAAGTAACTTTATAAGTTACTTCCAATAACACAAAACTCCTATCTTCCTTCACACTTTCAGGAGCCAGAGGAGAAAACAAGTACATTGTAACTCCAGAAAGCTGAGAAATGGTAAGAGCTCTTTCAGATAACAATCTAAAGTACCTAAACTCCTCAAGGGCTGGGGTTTAACTGACTTGCTCTTGCTGCTCCTGGTGGACAATGATCTTGCCATGAAAGCTGTGCGTTGAATCATCCACTCATTGCAAAGGACTGGAAAAATGTCTGGCCCTGTACACTTGGAGCTCTATCTTTTGAGTCAATACATTTTCAGTCTCTATTACAGATGGCTTTCTCTTTCTGCTAGTCATTTATCAAAGGAAAATAAATGAAACAAAGGGCTAAGTACCTGAGAAATGCTCCCAACAAGCATTTCAAGAAAACAATAAAACATTCCATTTCAAAACATATTAACATCTAACCTAACACCCATTTACTCATACTGCCCCTCCCTCCAAACTACCAGAAAGGAAGCCAACGTGGCCCTCTTTCATCAACTGTGTCCACGCTTTGCTGACTATGATTTTCAAATAAGTGAAGGTTTATTACAGAGTGAAATGTGTCCAACTAACTTTTCTTCTCAACTTCAGATAAAAGCAAGTAAACATGGATGTTAGTCTTAGGGTCCAGTGGCTGCCAATAGAAATACATGAGGTGAGCAAAAGACACAGGAATCCACACACAGAGGCTGGCAGAGCCATTCCATTCAAGAGTCAGGAATTTAAAATCTAAGGGGCAAGTTTCAGTCAGCGGCAAATAAGGGGAGTCAAGAACAGGAGACCGGGTTCTGATGATTCCTTCTCCAGCAGTGTTGATTAGGCCAATCAAGCAGATGGTGGCTCTCACTTAAGACTCAGTAAACAAGACACGCTGCCTCCAAATGTCTATTTATCCTGGTAGAGAACATCTGCTCCTTTCTCTTTGGCCAGGATGCTTTCATTTTTAGAACTGCCCTTCTCCACTGGGTGATGTGATAAATCATAAGGTTTCCTCTTCCCCCTTGATGGTATGATTAAACCTGGGGGTACAATCCTTGAATCAAGCCACAACAATCAACCTTGTCCTCAAACTTTTGCTGGAGATGCCACCCCAAGAAAGGGCTTTCTTTTATTTGAGAATATAAACTGAACTGTGTAAAACAATGCTGCCATCACAAAGAGGCTGGCTGAGAATGGTGCCAACCCAGAATACAATGATGCATAGTCAAGAGATATGCCATGAAAATGTCCTGCTGACATCATGTGACCCCAGTAAACAATAAATTAACAGGCTTTACTTAAGCTGGTATGAACAGTTTCTATCACTCCCCCCAAGAGTCTTAAATCATTTAATGTTCAGATACTTTCTTCTGCTTTGCTCTTATCTTTGAAAAACAATTTTGTCTATGCTGTCCTGGCCACATATGGTTTGACCTGCCCCCCATCTTGTCCCTTCTTGACTTTCCCTATCCATTGTTTATTCACCTTCATAACTGCTATCCTCCCTCATCACTGGTTCTGTTCCCTCTATTTGCAAACACTCACGTGTGCGTGTTCATGCTTGCACTCACGCTCCCTCTCTAGCTCTCTCACTCCCCACCCCCCGTGTGTGTGTGTGTGTGTATATATATATATATATATATATATATATATATATATATATATATCTCCTGTTGATCAAAAAATGTTTTTTCCATCTTATCAAACTCTGGTCACAGAAAGACACATTGTTAAAGACAGTTTTAATCATAAAGTTTGAATTCAGCACTCTTTCATTTAAAATTAACTCATAAATGTGTCTACATGGCTAGATGCTCTGCACATCTATTATTTTAATGACTATATAATGTCCCGTGTCAAGTTAATTTATGGTGATTTACTTAACCTTCCTCTAATATAGACATTTTGATAACTTCTCATTTTATAATATAATAACATCAGAAAAAATACTTCTTTTACATATAACTTTTCTTTCTTCTAAATTAGTTCCTTAGAGTACTGGGGACTAAAAAGGAATAAATTATATTCCATACATGTCTGATTAGGTCAAAATGAACCTCAATATTGTATAACTATGACACACTAACAAAAACATTTAAAAAATAAATTAATTCTTTAAGGCAAATTCCCAGAAGTCACATCAAAACTGAGCTTGATCATTGACTTTCCCCCCACCTCAGGAATACAGTAGTGAGGTTTTACTCTCAACAATGAACACATACAATATAACTGCCTTATATGAAGTTCAAAATCAGCTGGGTGCTGGTTTTATAATTTTAAATGAAAACACGAGGCATTTCACTTAGCACAGTGTCCTCCAGTTCTACTTACGTTCCTGCAATGACAGGATTTCAAATATTTTTAATGGCCAAAAAAGCATCCCATTGTGTACAGATGCCATATTGTCTTTGTGCATTCACCTACTGATGGATACCTCCGCTGACTCTGTATCTCGGTATCGCTATTATCAGTAGCACTGCAATAAACATGAAAGTAAAGTTATCTCTTTGATATACTTATTCCATTTCCTTTGGATAAATACCCAACAGTGGGATAGCTGGAACATATGGCAGTTCTGTTTTTAGTTTTTTGATAAATCATACTGTTTTCCATAATGGATATACAAATTTACATTCCCACTAACAATGTGTAAGGATTCTTCTTTCTTTGCATCCTTTGCCAGCATGTTTTTTTTTTTTGTCTTTTTGAATACACACATTCTAACTGGCTGTGACATCATATTTCATTTTGATTTTGATCACCATTTCCACATGATTAGTGATGTTGATCATATGTTCATAAAATGTTGGCCATTTGCATGTCCTCTTTTGAGAAATTTTTATTCGGCTCATTTGCCAATTTTAAAAACCAGCCTTTTTGCTATTGTTTGTTTCCCATGTATTCTGGATATTAATTTATTGTTGGATAAACAGTCTGCAAATACTCTCTCCCATTCTGCAATTTGTCTTCATTCTATTGTTTCCTTTGCTGTGCAGAAACTTCTTAGTTTGATATAGTACCATTTATCTATTTTTGTTTCTGTTGCCTGAGCTTTGGGGGATACACCAAAAAAAAAAAAATCATTGCCAATATGGATGTCTTAAAGTGTTTCTCTTATGTTTTCCTCCAGTAGCTTCATGTCTTACACTTAGGTCTTTGATTCCTATTGAGTTGGCTTTTTTTTTTTTTACATGGTGAGAGATAGGGGTATAGTTCCTTCTTCTGCATATGGGTATCTATTTTTCTCAATATCATTTATTAAAGAGATTGTCCTTTGCCAATATGTTTTTTGGTGACTTTATCAAAGATAATTTGGTTGTAGATGTGTGGATTTATTTCTGGGTTCTTTCTTCTGTTCCAATGGTCTATGTGTCCATTTTTATGCTAGTACCCTACGACTCTGATTATTAGAGCTTTGTAGTATGTTTTGAGATCAGGTACTGTGATGCCTCCAGCTTCTTTCTTTTTTGTTCAAGACTGCTTAGGCTATTGGGGAGGGGGATCTTCTGTGATTCCACATGAATTTTAGGATTGTTTTGTGTGAAAATGTTCTATATTATGACCTGGATGTTAGTTAAGCTATATACCTTAAATGACTACATTTTATTCTGTATAGATTAAATTTCCATTAATTTGATTTTGATT
This sequence comes from Urocitellus parryii, assembly GCF_045843805.1. NCBI lineage: Eukaryota > Metazoa > Chordata > Mammalia > Rodentia > Sciuridae > Urocitellus > Urocitellus parryii. The sequence goes on from NC_135540.1 coordinate 83,591,419, forward strand.
ATTTCTACTAACTGATACATAACACTGTGCCCTGGAAAGATTGATTGTCCTAGCAATAGCTCAGCCAACACACAGCCTGCAGACCATATACTCTATACTAGAGGTATAATCAGTGGCTCCAAAAATCGACTCTGGTGTCCAACAGTACCAAGAGCGAAACACCGGGTTCTCCTCATTCTCCAAAGTCACAGAGTTTTAAGATGGCTGTATCAGGATCCAACAAGAGGCTGTGTGGTTTAATATCTCAGTGGCAGAATCCAAAGGAATGGATGTAGGCTAAACTTCTGAACAGTTGATACATATACAACTTGATGTAGATCACAAGGAGCGTCTGTTTGGCTCTACTACAGTGTCTGGCAACTCTGTATACTGTTCCCAGAACAGAGTCAAGCACCAGATTAAGATAGACCTCATCTTTCTCCTCACCACTTGCCTAGAGGAAATACCACAATCGGATTATGTTACAGTGGTTTCAAAGGTCTCAGTCCATAGACAGCCAGCTCTATTCCTTGCGGCTCAAGGTGAGGCTGAACCTGAACATCACAGAAGGAGAGTGTGGCAGACAGAAGAGGCTCACATGATGATCAGAAAGCAGAGGGAGAATGAGGTTTTTTTCTAATAGATATAAGGTCACATCCCAGTATAGGTTTATTTTTTACTTGGTCATTTGACAACAATGAGTCTTTTTGATATATTTACTTGCTTCATATATTTTCCCTTTGGTGAAGTCTATGTTCTCAGTCAATTTAGTTCCTAAAGTTTGATGGTATTCTTAAATATTTGCATAAAATCTTTTTTAAGTACTGACTTTGGGGGTCAGGGCAGTGTAGCAAATATTGGATCCAGGTGTGCTTTACAACTGAACCACAGCCCCAGCCTTTTTATTTTTATTTTGAGACAAGGTCTTGTTAAGTAGCTTAGGGTCTCACTAAGTTGCTGAGGTTGACCTTGAACTTTGGATCCTCTTGCCTCCTCTCCCAAGTTGCTGAGTTTACAGACATGAGCTTTTTTTTTTTTTTTTTTTTTTTTCTGTCTTGTTTTAGAACTGGAAGTCGAACACAGGGCTTTGAGAATGCAAAGCAAACACTATAAGACTGAGCTACATCCCAGCCCTATAACACTAAATCTTTGAACACCTATTAATCTTTTTTTTTAGCTTTATGACGATTAGATAGCTTTCAAAATATATTTCAACTTGTTAATGCCATCTTCTATTTAAAAATCAATTATTCTAAAATCCACTATTGGTTTTATCCTTACATCAGAGAACAAACCAACTAATGAAAATGTGAATTGTCATGACTTCCCTGAAGGGGAATTTAGGATTATGTATTAAATGTGTACACAAATGTTTTTTAAAAATACATACCATGTGTCTCAAAAGTTGTACTTCTAAGGAATGTACATTAAAAAAATAATTGGAAATAACATTCCAAGATTACAAGAACATTCACTGTGGTGTTGCTTACTATCCCAAAATATTGGATTAATGACTACCAATCGACAGGACTGGGTAAATAACTTACAGTCCATCCATGATGGACAATGATGTAGGTCCATGTGTACTGACACAGAAAGACACCCATTATACAGTATTGAGTCTAAAAACAGGCAGCCAAATAATATGCGTATTATGAGGCCTACTTTTCTTAAATATATATACACATATCCATAGAAAAGGTTTATTATGAGGCCTACTTTTCTTTAATATATACACACATATCCATAGAAAAGGTTCTGTAATAAATTCATTTAATAGTTAATATTAATTTTGTTTACAGAATTATGGGATTAAAATGCTTTTTATATTTTATTTTTGTCTGGTTTCCTTTACATAAGCCTTTTTTTTTTTTTTTTTGGTACCAGGGATTGAACCCAGGGGTACTTAACCATTGTGCCACATCCCCAGTTTTTTACTTTTTATTTTGAGACAGGGTCTCCCTAAGTTTCTTAGAGCCTTGCTAAGTTGCTGAGGCTGGCTTTGAACTTTTGATCCTCTTTCCTCAGGCTGCCAAGTTGCTGTGATTACAGGCCAGGCGAGCACCACCGCACAAGGCTAATACTTTTAATATAATAAGACAATATGGCCATATTCACTTAGAAAACCCAAAAGCAAACTCAAAAATTGAGATGGTATTCTGCAATTTATGTTTTGATGTTTAAATAACACTATTATTTGCATTTTTCAATTGCTTTCTCTTTAATAATATCAGCAATACAAAAAAAAAAAGAACTCCTACTTTTAAAGACTGAGTATACTTGACCTTAATAAGTTTGCATAAAGATACCTCATAGGAATATATACACCTTGGTGCTCATAACATTTCTTTTATTATACTTATATCTCCTGACTGGGATTATTGAAATTTTTCTTCTTAATCATAAATGAAACAGTAAGAAATATAAAAATACAGTTTTTTCCTCAACATTCTGATTAATTCTTCTAAAGTAACCACCAAAGCAGCAGTTTAACATGAATTTCCCATGCACTTGAGTCACCTCATTCCTATGAAATCGTCTCTGGTCTCCTCCTTAGTCCCCAGGCTATCAAGAATCCTTTCTTACATTGTGTTGTTTTTCAACAGAACCTACAGCTTCTGACCACACTGGATTTTTCTTTTAAAAAAACACATTTTAAACGTAGGAATTTACAAATCTTAACAAAATCCTAGAAGCAAACAATAATCCACCGAGTTTTGTGGTCCACCATGAGAGAAGAACCATACTCTTCAATCTGTGGGGGAGTCTATACAACATAATCAGCCTTCCATTTTAAAAATAAATTTGAATATAATAACATGCATATTTATCTTAATACTGCCCGGACATAATTTAGTCTTTGCGGATTGTGAAGGAGAATAAGAAATGCCAACTAGATTAAAGAGGAATGAAAATGATTATACGATTATACTATCACTTGGGGGAGGAGCATTTCGATGGATGTCATGGGCGCAGCTGCTTAGTAGGGAGTTCCACCTGACATAGTGCCAGAAGAACCTGCTTTTGCTGAACTGATCATAAATTCAGCAATACTGACTCACTGTTGGAGTACATGAGTGAAATGACCTCTCTTTTTCAAAGTGCCCATCAGTCACACTGAACCAGTTACCCCTCTCAAAGCTCTATAGAGTAACTACATGTGGACCTGGGTGGAAATGAGAAGAGGAAGGAGCACAGCAGAGGGCAGTGCTGTGATGTCACATCTCCAGCAGTCTACACATCAGTCTACAGGACAGAGTCAGAATTCAAGAGTAAATTACTTCCATTTCAAAAGTGCCCCTCTGCCTACTGGATATATGTAATTCAAACACCTTATTCCAAGCCTTCAATGAGCTGGAGTTTTAAAAATCTCTTCTCAGTATTTTATCTCGTCACTTCTTCCACTTCAATCAAACTGGACTCCCTTTGTCACTTAGGTTTGTACTCATAATGATCCTCTTTCTTAAGAGCCTTCTCCTCATTTCTCCCAAGTCTGAAGTAGCTCGTATTTCAAGGCCAAGATCAAAAGTGGTTTCCTCCTGAATATAGTGTTCTCAATAGCGAATTCTCAATGACTGAAGCATGTGCTTACTACCTCCCAGGTACTTTCACTTATTATTTTATTTATCTCTTAGACCGCCCTGTGACATAGGTGCAACTATTATCTGCATTCAAAAGATGAGGTAACTTGTCTGAGATCAAACAATAGTGAAGAGCTCAGCTTAAACCCAAGAACTGAGAGCTCCCACCCTTTATCCTGATGTAATACTTCTGTTTACTGACTTATCCCAAAGTGCTGTGGGCAGACTTCATTAACTGACTATGAGGTATTGGTTTGACTGAGAAACAAAATCCAACTTATATTGGTTTAAACAGAGAGCATTTATAAGCTCATACAAAAATTCCCTGGAAGGTCAGTTCCTATGCTAGTTGTCAGTAGATCAATACCAATTCCTCAAGGAATCAAACTCTTCCACCTTTCTCCTCCAGCAATTTCTGTATGTTGCTTGGATATTCTAATGGTTGCAAAATGGCTGCAGGAACTCCAAGAGATCACCTCATCTTGGACCAATGTTCAAACACTAGGCTTCAAAATCTCATGTTAATGGATAATTCCTTTTCCCCCACTATGATGTTTCTTTTTTTGTGAAGGGATATCAACATATAACTCCAGGCTCTTTCCTATCCCTAGGAAGGTGGCATGATTTATCTAACTGGTAAATTTAACTTAGATAAGTCTAACATAGTTTGTCTTCCTTCCTCTTCTATGGAGCATAGCTATCATCCAAAACCGTAAGTTTTCCTCTGCTTCTCCTAACGGTATTTCTTATCTGCACAGCCCTTCTATTTGGGAAAACCAATTCATCAAAGCTGTCTGTGAATGCCCAAGTCTGCCCAATTCTGAGACTGAGAATCAGCATCTCAATTCTCTAAAGACAACTAAATCTATATCCCCTAACTTAGCTTCATTGGTTAAAAACTAAAGGGGTAATATTTTGACTTCTATACTTATTTCCTGTTTTATTTCTCATCTTGTTCGTAACTGGGGAAAGGGAGGTGTTACTTATGGGGCTCCTTTCAAACATCCAACAATCTTCTCAAACTTAACACACACATCTCATTGGCCACAACTAAGTCACATACTCACATATGGAGTTTTAAACTAGGATTTACACAAGCCATGCAAGGAAGGGGCGGAGCACTGAATAAAAAAAAATCAGGGCTCTTCCAGCAGAGAAAAGGGGAAAGGGATTGTTGGATAGGCAGTCTGGAGTCTGTTGCTAATATCCCAGGGATCCAGCTCAAGTCTCACTAATCTTGGTATTCACCACAGGTCCAATCACAGGGTCCACAACCTGAAAGTTGCTCGATGTCTTTGGAATCCAGTTCGATTACTACTGCAACCCACACCTACAGCAATTAGGAGAGGGAGAGGTGTCTTAGCCACTAATTTCAGGTTCCTTCTGCTCCTGATTTCTCATTCTTACACCAAGTTCCCTCCAGGGAAAGTCAATATAGGAAGTGTATCAAAGAGTATCCATTTCTGTTAATAATTCTCCCCTGCTCACTATAACAAAACCATTTATTTCAAGAATGTAAGGTACAAAGAACAATGAAATCTGCTCTCCAATGCAGACACTGTCCCCTCCTTCCCCGCCTACTCAATTTCCCTTTGGAGGAAAGGAATGACATAAATTTAATAAATAACCAATCTCAGGAGCTGTCAGGAAAGCACTCACAGGTCATGGCCCAAACTCAAGGGCCTCCTGGGGACTAACAATAAGCCATTTCTTACTATGTGAGCTTTTCCTTTCCTCCTTCTTTTATTTAGTTTATAAATGCTAGGAACCTAAAAAAATCATTGCTGAAAGAACTTAGCTGGGACCTCAGAAGCTAAGTGCTTATTTTCCGTAAAACTGCACAGTAATTTTTTTAAAGCTATTTTGTGCCAATTTTATATTTAAATGTCCCCTACTGTGACAGAAACAAAATGCCATCCATATGAAATTTTCAAAGCCAACTTTTACTTAGACATTTATAATTCAAATTCCAAGAAAACATATGCTGGGTTAACTCAATTGTCATTTGATATTTATACACTATCTTTCCCTTAGCAAGCAAAGGACTTGAAAAAGTAAGTAAACTTTAATAAGATAATACTGTAGGTTGTCATAAATGAGTGACAGGTCTATTTTAGGGGAGAAATATATATATATATATATGCATATATTTTATAGAAAATGTATTATGCATTTATGTACATTTTCTATAAAACATACCATGTATAAAATAAACATGTTATTTTTAGTTATGCACAGAGAAATGGGAAAACACAAAATGAGGTACTAGGTCAGAAGGCAATTGAGAGCAAAAATGGCACAAACTTTAAAAGAAAAAAAATAAATGTGGGAGGATGAGTGGCCTACCAGAAAATTGAGATATATGATCACACATAGCATAATCTAAGCAAATAAATATGGCTGCCAAGCTCAGTTGCATCTTCTAAATTCAAAACAAAGAAAAAGAAATGTGTTTGTTAACTTAAAACATCTGTTCCTACCATAAGAATATGAATAAGAATGAAAGTGCATATGGATTATTCATCAATAAAAGTATAAAGTCTCCTATATTATTCCCCTCACACAATTATTCCCAGAAGATATAAATTTCCAAATAGTATACTACACATATAATTGTGATGGACAACTTTTAAAACCCCAAAAAGGAAAAGAATCACAATTCTTCACTACCTGGCACCCAAGGGTACAAAACTGCTCCCTTAAATAAAATGCACACTCAAGTGGAGAGATTTTTTTTTACCCTAGAAGGGCTTCCTTAGGCAGAAGCACATAGATCTAACCCAGATTACGCCAACCCTCGGAAATCATCTAGACCAAGCCACCATTATCTCATTCCTGATATTGTCAGTCTAGTCCCAACTTGAACACTCCTAATTAAACAAAGCTCACTACCTCTCTAAATTCATTTCATCATCTAGCATGGGAATGATTTGTTGCAATATATATATATATATATATATATATATATATATATATATATATAAATTTTTACCATAAACTACATACAGTTTAATGAAGGATGGCCTTCCCACTTAAAAGTATATTATGCAGTATTTAAAAATAAATGAAGAGAGCCAAGCGCAGGGGCACATGCCTATAATCCCAGCAACTCTGGAGACTGAGGCAGGAGGATCATGAGTTCAAACTCAGCCTGAGCAACTTAGCAAGGACCTAAGCAACTCAGCAAGATCCTGTCTCTAATAAAATATAACAAAAGGATTAGGGATGTGGCTCAGTAATTAAGCATCCCTGGGTTCAATCCCTGGTATCAAAATAATAATAATAATAATAATAATAAATGAAGAGCAGAGCACAGTGGCTCATGCCTGTAATCCCAAAGAATCAGGAGGCTGAGGCAAGATGATAGCAAGTTTGAGGTCAGCCTCAGCAACTTAACATGACCCTGTCTCAAAAAATAAAGGATTGGGGATTTAGCTTAGTTGTAAAGCACTCTTGGGTTCAATTCCCAATACTGAACAACAACAACAAAAAAAAAAAACAGTTTTAACTTAAAAAAAGATTAAAAATAAATGAGGAAGATCCAAAGGTCAACTTTTTAAGGCATTTAAAAAAACAGTGGCAACCTACAGTCAACCAACAGGTATTGGGAAACTACCCAATACTCTTAACGGAAATAAAGGAATTAAGGATTGTATTGACTCCTGCCTGAGAACATCCACAGGTATCCAAGTAGTCACCCAAGTGCTGAAAGTCTGGAATGCTTCACTAGCAGCCACTGAGCAAGATTCACTGAGTAAGGACTTTGAGAACTTTATAGGGAAAGTTTCCAAACTTTTTTCATTGTTCTTCCATAAAAATCCTTTGAGCATGCTGATGAATACCAGAAAAAAATGAAATTTGAAGATATTTTCATTTTTACAGGGCTATGTTTTGTGTTAACAGTTTCAAATAAAAAAGTAAAGCTATAGCACACCAATTTTTTAAGATTCCAGCAATGAAGAATTGTCTTCCTCAGTTCTCCTTGGCCCTAATAAATAAGGCCAGAGCTGCTCAATTCTTTGCTACATACACTACATTTTAACAAAACACAACAAAATTGAAAAAAAATTAATGAAATATGTAAGATTAGGCTGCAGGAAATGGCTTACCTCTAATTTTATCCTTTCTTTTATTAAAAAAAAATACACACTGGACAATATGGGCAGTGTAGGGCTATAATTAAGATCATCTCAAAAGTCTTCAAATTTCATATGCAAACAAACATGGAGAAACTACAACAAATTTCTTGCTAACTTTCTCACAATCACTGAAGACACTACAGTAGATTTTCAGAGTGACAACAATTTGCAATGTTGTAATTCAAGTTTAAGCACTGGAGTGCATTAAGAATCTGAAATCTCTAAAGCTGAACTTTCCAGTAAGGAGGACACTAGCCATGGACAGCTATTCAAAAACAAACCATAATTGAAACTAAACAAAGCTTAAATCTCAGTTCCTCAGAGTCACATTTCAGGTATACTCAGCAACCACAGTGACTCCCCCACTGCCACACCGAGCAGCTTGGCTGTGGGACCTTTCCATTCTCACCAACACTGTGCTGAGAGACCTTGCACTAGGATCTAATCTTTCTTTTTTTTTTTTTTATTTAACGTTTATTTTTTAGTTGTAGAAGGACACAATACCTTTATTTATTTTCTTATGTGGTGCTAAGGATTGAATTCAGTGCTTCAGACATGCTAAGCGAGCTTTCTAACTGAGCCACAACCCTAGCCCCTAATCTAACTTTCTTAATGTATAAATTTAGAAACAGAAAGCCTATTTCATTCATGTGTCTTACTCCATGCGACATAGGTGGTAATTACAGAGCCAGGACAAGAACCCAGGCACCCTGACCTTTGACACTCAGTCATTTCCACTCCAACATCTTGTTGCTGCCTAGATGCAGTGAGTTCCAGTTCCTACCAGGTTTAGTTTTGGGTTTTTCTACAAACACGCTCTCAGTCTTTAGGAACCCTTAGGAATAGGATCCCCCATTATACAAATGATGAAACTGAGTTTCAACTGTATAAAATTTCATATCTGAGGTCACACAGCAAGTATGTCACAGCACCAAGATTCAAACTCTAACACTTAGATCTTTCTACTGTGTTAGGTACAGAAAACACTCAACATTTTTATTTTCCTTGAAAAACTTTTTTTTCAATTTTGTTAAAATAGTGCTTCCTGATTTCCTTTGTCAGCTTGTGTTGGTAAAAGTATCTCAAGTAGGAAAATCCCAACACTTAGCACTTTTGATCTAGGGAAGGAGAGCAGTTTTGTTCCCCTTTGCCAATTGTAACTGCTTTATAACACCAAAAGCTTCTAACCTTTATTAAGCACCAGGCCAAGTACTTCTTGTTGATGTCCTTCAACCTTCCTAATAGTTCTGTGAACAAACGTTTCATCTCCATTTTACAGATGGAAAAAGTTGGGGTGAAGAGTTAGCCCATCCATCCTCAAGAAGAATTTAATAAAGAAGTGTTCACTTGTGGTGAGGCAAAGCAAAAGGACTGCTAAATTCTGTGTATTTGATGTAATTGGAAAAGAATAGAAAATATATGAAAATTTTGAAATAAAAATTTGTTTTCCTCCTCACAATGGAAATTCCTGCCACAGTTAGGCATCATAACTGTTTCCCTCTAATGGATTCCTAATCCAAGATGGTCACACTTTCTTCCACAGGACTGACTTTAGAGAAACTCTGTAAGTCAAAAAAGTGAATGAGTATTGTAGGGTAAGAAACATATCCAAAATAGATTATTCAGTGTTTCTCATGGTATTCATTGTCCCTTCTGGAAATTTCTGACCTGACAAATACAGAGAAGAGAAAGGTAGAGAAGAAAGTGTTAAAGAAAGCAGAAGGGAAACAGCTGAAGTCAGTACATAGCTACATGTGGCTCAGGACCAAATTGTCCCAGAATGTCACTGCAAATTCAGAAAGCTGCCAAAAGTTAAAAACACAACATGTTGGAAGACATACACACACATACACTCATAAACACATATAGATACACATGTATATAATATACTGCATACAGCATTACATATTTGTTTAAGATCCAATGATCCTCTAAATGCTTCTTGCATCCTGTTGTGAATTTAGTACTTGCACACAGTGCTGGAAAGCCTTGGTTCAGTGGGAAGGGGTTAGCCAGGGACAGCTGGCTTTCGCAGGAGGTCAGGGACAGAGACTGGCAGAGACAACTGCATGGCAGGTGCTGCAGGGGAGGGGATGAGCATACAAGACTTGAAGGTAAAATAAGCTAGTTGTGTACAAAGACAACAAGCAGACTGGCTTGGCGGTGAGAAACAGAATGCTTGATGAAATGGCTTTAGAACCAGGTTTGAACCCTCTCTTCCTCTAGCATTTACTAGTCCTGTAATGTTGGACAATGTGATTTACACTTTCTGAGCCTTCCCTCTCTTACCTGTAAAGACAATACCTACTTCCTGGCATTGTTGAGAGTATGAAATGCTAGTAGGGGCTTAATCACTGTCCTTGTCACTTGTTCTTAATGGTTGGTAGAAAGGAATTTCGTTATAGCAAATATATATATATATATTCCAGGCATTGCACAGGGATGTCTTCCCCATATTATCCTATTTATTCTATTAAAATCCTTCAGGAGAGGCTCTATTTGTCCCCATTTCACTTAGTGTGCCCCAGGTCACAAAGCTAGTTTCCAGCAGAGGGAAGAATTCAAACCAAGTCATCAGACCACCATATATGTTCCACTGTATCTGGCAGTTTCCTAAGCAACAAGTGGTAAGACTAAAAAGCATCAGTGAGAGGAATCCTCATAGGACAGATGGGGAGTTGAAAAACTAACAACAAGCCCCTAAATCCATTTCTCATCTGCTCAATATATTTTATGGAATTCTGGGGTAAAGCTGAGGAGTGACATTTCCAAGCAGACCAATGAAATGAACCTCAAGAACTTCCCATCCCTGCCCTCAGTTTCCTCATCCAGTTTCCTCCCAATGGGGAGCTGGGACTACATACTTTCTGAAGTTACTTCCAGCTCTAAAATGATGAGCACATGGGTAGAATTACAAGGTTTGAGACACAAACAGCACACTGTGCTCAGAGCCATCTCTTGAGCGTGATACGCCTTTTATAATAGAAGCCCTCTCACCCAGAGAGATGTTTAATCATGAAATCCTAAAATAGCAATGGTGTAATGTTCTCAAACTCTTTATTTTAATTCAAAATATATAAATGTACGTTCATTATCCAATTTCACTGATGTAGGCGCAATGCCTCTCTCTTCAACACTAGGACACGGGGAGAGAGCAGGGATGGGTTATGCAGACAATTAACTATGCTCACAATCCATCATGTACAATTTCCTCTTTCTTTCTTTCTTTCTTCCTCTCTCTCTCTCTCTCTCTCTCTCTCTCTTTCTCTCTTTATTTCTTTCTCTCCCCCCACCCACCCAGTGCTAGAGATTCAGAGCCTCAGGCATGCCAGACAAATATTCTATCATTAAACTACATCCCCCAGCCCCATTTCCAATCTCAATGTCCTTAAAATAGAAAGAATTTTAATGATTACGGATAAACCCATAAGCAGAATCTCTTTAGATTTTCAAGTTTTTCCTCATCTTTTATAGCTGTTTCTCCCACACTTAATTTGACAGCAATTTTTAGTGACTCACCTCTATGGAGTCTTTTTTAAGTATTCAACACAGTTTCCCTAGAAACAAGAATGTTATTTCTTTTTATATTCCCATTTCAGCAGTTTAATTAAACAATAAGTCAGACTTTGTCATCTCTCTTCTCTAGAGTGTCCAATGACTCACCCATCTTACTGAAAGGACATGTAAAGTCCGTCCATGGCTCCACACTCTGTGACCCCTGCCGTTCCCTCTGCCTCCTCTCCTGCCACCCCCCTCCTCAGTCAATCCACACCAGCTAGGTGACCTCCAGGTATGCTTCCTCACGTGGCCAAGGGAGCTCTTGCTTCCAACTGGCTTGCTGTTCCCCCTCTCCAAATTTTCTTCCTCTGGATATCCACAAGGTGAGCTCTTAGAATTCCTTCTTTCTAGTTCTTTGTTCATATGTCACCTTCTCAGTGAAGCCTTCTCCATTATCCTAATTAAAGTAGCCACCCTGGCCTCCCACCTCAATGTTGTTTTTTTCTAGCATACGTAGCTGATGTACTATACATTTCACCCATTAGAATTCAAGCTTAGGAGGGCAGGGAATGTTGCCTGTTTGCAGATGTACTCCAGTGCCTAAAATAACAGGGCCATAGTTGTCATTCCATAAATAAGTCTTCAATAATAATCTCTGTTGTAGTAATAAATGTATTTTCTGACTGAATTGCATAAGTACAACACTAGGTACCTCAGACTTGAGGAGGGTTAGAAACAAAGACTCTTGGTAAGCAAAGAAGTCACCTGGAGGGCTCAGAAGTGCACTGGTTCTGAAGAGCTTACCCTGCAAGGCATGAGCAGCCATGAGCCCTAGGATCAGCCAGGGCATGAAGAGAGGGCAACAAGGTCACCTGTTAAATGCAAGTTGCTAAACAGTCTCTCCTTTTAACTCAACCAAACTGATGTCTCCAATCACTTGATGTTTTCATATTCAAATACACAAAAACCCATAGCAAAGTGTAGAGGATAATCTGGCTACTTTGCTTCAGATAGAGATAAAACAGTAGATAAACTGTCTTATTCTGATGTACCCCTCCACGGTCAATGACCTTTAGCAAATCTCTTCATCTCTTTCTTATCCTTAGTTCTCCATTAAAAAGCAAGAGGGTATAAAATAATATGTGGCCTGACTATTTTATCAGTCTATGGTAAGTATCAGATGAATTGCTAACTATGAAAATATATGAAAAAATTATAAAGCATGCTATACAATAAGCAATTATTGGGGCTGGGGTTGTAGTTCAGTGGTAGAGCACTTGCCTAGCATGTTTGAGCCACTAGGTTCAATCCCCAGCAACACATCAAAAAAAAAAAAAAAACTAGATAAACAAACAATAAGCAATTATCTTTGTATGAATAAAGATGACTTACTTGTCTATAATATCTACCATTACTCCCCCAAACTGATAATGTACTTTAGAGCACTTTGATTTTGATATTATTCTAAAATTTATAAAGAATAAACAGAATGAAAAGTCTGCTTTTAAGGGCATGGAATGAGAAAAAGAAGGAAAATCAGGCCTTTTCCTGGCTCCTAAATAGAAAAATATCAAGAAGGAAAAAAATGCATAAATCTTCAGAGCAGTAACTATAATATAAAACGATCAGATTTAAGAATATTACTGTGAGTATCTATGATTATCTGGACTCTGGGACACTTTAGATGTTCCTCATCTATTTCTACTACAAGGATAATCCAAGATGACTTATTAATATCACAGATGTCAATAGCAGGTTATGATGTAAATGAGAAAACTCTTTCCAACCATCTCAGTTCTGTTTTATTATAGCATTTATTACACCAAAATAAAAAGTGGTGAAGAACGACTTGTCACACCATTTATTAGAGTTGATGGAGTGTAGACAGTCTTTTCAATAAGGCTTTAACACACTGTTCTGCACCATAGTCCATTATTAATGAAAAGAAATGCATGATACTTGCATCTGCTTTTCCCCCAAGTCATTCAGACATTAAATTCAAAATCCATTCTACCCTTTATGGCAAAGGGTCAGAGATCAAATGTTAATTTGTTTGTTGTTTACCAAAATGTTCATTTCTAATCAGGAATCTTCCCTATTCTACTGAATTTAATAATAGTACTTTCTTGGAGAGGGGATCAAAGGAGGAAGCAAATGCAACAGGAATATAAACAAATTGTGCCCTAGTTTATATCTGACAAGAGAATGGGATCTAATTTTTCTCTGTGAAAAGAACACAAAGGACAGCCACAGAATGCAAACTGTGTGTTGCATATCTGAACTTCTCTTCCAGCACCTGAGTATCTGAATGGAACTAATTCACTCTAGAAAAGGCATTAAGTAATAGAGCCTGATGGTGCCAGGATGAGGGATAACCTTCAAACTGTGAACAAAAGTAAACATATTTGACAATGATAGGAATCACCTCACTCACACAGGAACCTCCATCAAGCATTTCACACTCAAAAGAAAAAAAAATATATTAAGAATGACCTACCGCCAACAAGGAACTCTGATAGACACAAGCACCTGTGGGGAAAAACAAACAAGAATTAAAAGTGATGCATAATATGCCAATAAGCACTGCCCCAGCAGGCTCTCTGCTCAAACTGCATCTACACGCATCATAATCAGCAAACTGCTTTTTCCAAAATCTTAAAAGCTTGAGCATTCTTCCCCTTGGGAAATAACCCCATACGCCAAAATAATATTTCCTGGGCACACGTGAGGGAAGGCTTCATTAGAACTCATTATCTGAATTTTAAAATAAATGTATTTATAATAGCATACTCTAAATACAGTGCATATTTTCCTTTATGATAAATCAGGAAAGCTTCCATAATCTAGTCCCAATTTACTTATTCAAGCTTCTCTTCCACTCTTTGCTTACATAAATTCTCCAGTCCAATCAAGAGAGCCAACTTAGGATCCCATGATAAAATTTCATGTCTCAATGGCTTTTGTTTTTATTTCCTACAGGAGATGTATTTGGTCTATTCAAAGCCCTTGAATTTGATTTCATCTCCTTCATGACACTTTTCCAGCCCACAGGATTATGTTCATCTCCTGTGAGCTCATAGCACTTTGTGCGTGAATCATTTATTTGTGAATCACCCTTGTGTACTTCCTCTGGCATCCTTGCTACAGATGTGGAAATGCTGCTATCCTGCACAAAATATATATCTGAGGAAATGGGGACTATTTCTCTTTTTTGGTATTCCCCTTCTCTTCATATATTAGGCATTCATTTAGATATCTGGTTAACATAAAATACCTATTTCATGCTTTTAACACAATATGCTCCTCTTTGGAGAGATTAAATCATTCTATAGAGGAGCAATATAAATGGTGGTTATTTGAAAAGATCCCTTCTGTTGAGTTCCTGACCTCCAAGACTCTTTTCTCTCCATTTTTTTTTCTGATGGGCTGCTTATGAACTGATACATCTTTATATCTTCCAGTCATTAGGCACCAAGTGAAAAAAAAAAAAAGATGATTTGTTTCTACATGGAGAAGAAAGCTGGATTTGACTGGATAGCTTATGTATTCCGAATAACTAGCATGTCATAAAACAAATCTTTATAAAATTGTAATCCTGATTTTTTTAAAAAAATACACATTTCTCAACCAATTTTTGAGCAGCACGACAGGTGTTGATTTAACCTAGAAACAAGTATACAATGTGCTACTGGCTACTCTCAAAAACTAAGGCCACAAACAGAATAAAGTTGTATACACAAACCAAAGTAGGTCATCTTGATGTTGTGCCACATTTGGTTTCCAAAGAGGGAAGGACACATTTTACTACAGTGCTTGTCTCCAACAGATCGTTCATGAAGTCTTAAAATATTACCTTCTCCAGAAAGGACTGGTCTATGTTCTCCACCAATAATGGAACTGAGAACAATCTTCAAAGAAAGTGAGATGACTATTTACATTTGAGTTGAATCAAAGACCCTGGGGCAAATTTACTAAATGACTTTTACGTTCTTGACTTTCAAATAGAATAATTTGAGACAAAGCCCTTGGGGAGGGAGGGACTTTTCTTAATTGACTTATTTTTCCTTAAGAAATTTGTTCCAAAGATTATATTTCAGTCTACAGCGTGTCATAAGAAAGCATATAAAGGATGTAAGTACATGTATATTTATATATAAAATAATCATATATAACTCAAATACACAATTCATTTTCTAAACTGCTTAAATGGATTAAATGGATATTTAATTACACCCAATGTTTTAAACATTACAATAAAGTTCATCACTAAGGTACAATTTAACAAAATTTAATATTTTTTCCAGACCATTAATTTTTAATGGCTAAAGTATGAAAAACCTTTCACATATTAAATAGTTTTTTAATTGACAGATAAAATTATGTATATATGTATATGTCATGTACAACATGATGTTTTCAAGTACATTTAACCTTTATGATAAGCAAAGAAAATTTAACTTTCAGAGAAAAAAACACAAAATTTGTTCTTTAAAATAAGACTATCCTCAGATATAGGCATGTGTTACTAGGGATACCTTCTGAGAAATGCATCATTAGGAAACATTTCTGTGATGCAAACATTTATTCACACCAAGTAAGATGGCTATGACATCATTAGGCAATATGAGACCAACATACTATATTCAGTTCAACATTGACCAAAACATCATTCTGTGGCACATAACTATAATTTTATTTCTCTCTCCCTCAGTATTACCTCTTTCACAGTTCCCCCCAAAATCAAGTACTTTAAGAAGTAACCAAATATCCACATAAAAACCTGTTTGGGGAAGTTCTATAAGAGGAAAACATAAAGCTACATTTAAGAGTGGCACCAGAGCCAGATGTCGTTAAGCGAAACATCTGCTATAGACTCCAGTCAAGTGGTATGTACCTGCTGATAAATTCTGTCATTAGGAAAAGAAAATAACTCAATTTGGGTCACTCTATGATGCACAATTCCAAAAGAAATAAGCTTTGCCCTCTGAGGGCTTTCCTAAAATCAAACAGTTCTAACCAGAAGGCAGCTACATGAACGAATGTCCATTAACACTGTTTCCAAACCCTCATTTCTACTCTCCTGAGA
Source organism: Urocitellus parryii (assembly GCF_045843805.1). NCBI lineage: Eukaryota > Metazoa > Chordata > Mammalia > Rodentia > Sciuridae > Urocitellus > Urocitellus parryii. Next base: position 83,607,702 of record NC_135540.1, read on the forward strand.
GAACAAAGCATTCCAGTATGATGCCCAGTCCTATCAAACATTTATCACCACCCAAAGCCAGATGCGGTCATCCAGAGTAAACATATTTCTCCCACACTGTGGCACGCTGCACACCCACTAGCAGATGAAGTTGGGAGGTTTGTTGGCATTAGGTGCTGGGTGCAGCTTCTGATTCAGAACTGGAGCAGAGAGGCCTTTTCACTAATCCATCAATTCACATAATATGGACAACAAAGTTACTCCTTCTACTCATCATTTTTTCCCCCTAAGGAGTTCTAGAAAGATTACAGATCTATCTAAGCTTTCAAATTATGGCTTCATTTGAACTTGAAAGGAAAATCCAGCTCAACTCAAGGTGGATTTTTCTTTCTTTTTTTCTTTTTAGTGCCTGAACTGAGGCATGTTAGGTAAGCATTCTACAACCTCAGCCCCTCAAGACGAATTCTGAGAAATGGTAGAGATCTAGAAAGAGAAATATGCCTTCTTCAAAGGAAAATAGAGGAAAAAATTTAAAAAACAATGGGAACCAGAGTTCCCAAACCAAGAACATTGTCAGTTTCAGGGCATGAAATATGGCTAAAGCGTCCAGCAATTTAATTCCAACAGCACATGGTCTGTGAGAATGTGCAGATAGTCTACAGAGTAAAGTAATTATATAGAGCAAAAAAGGAAGGCTGCTATGTTTGGAGAATTGGCTGCTCTTCTTCCAGTGTGGATGGCTCATTGCCTACAGGTCACAGAGGCAAAATGTTACATATAAAATTTAAACAAATAACATAATGGCTTTATTATTTGATGGCTTTTCAAAGACTATAATAAACTCCTTTATGACATATCTGTAAAAAATTAATATTTTCAGGGAAATTTTGAGATATGATTAGTACCAGTACTGACATCCTTAAACTATTCACTAGAGAAACTGACTGGTAAACTGAGTGAATTAGAGAAGTTAAATCCAAGAAGCACAAAATGTCAGACCCATTAGTTGAAAGAAATAGTGTTCATTAAAACATGAAGAGATTTGGAGAGTAGGGCCTCACAAACACACGACTCATTAGGACCAAGCAGCCACAAGTTGGCATTTAAATGTTCAAGCTTTATGTTGTATTATAATTCAGCATATGGCTGTGTACACTGTGGAATAGTTAAAATAGAATCGCTTCTGGACTGACAGGGCAGCTCATGTCCTGATGACTGTCGAGTAGGATTCAGATCAATTAATAGAGTAGTTAAAATGAAAATGGGCCAACTGTTTTTGAACTGTTATAAAAGTTGGCATGCAGCTCCCACTTCACCGTGTGGTAGTCCCCTCCCCTCTTCTGAGCCATGTGGTGGAGAGTCTTTTATGACTACTTGTGTCTAAATAAAATTAAGTGATATTGCCACCCAAGTCCATAATAGTGAATATGGATGGGTATGTCCTCACTAAAGGACGTCTATGGGGAGAGCAATACTCAGAGTCAATCCCCAGAAGGCAATGTATTAGAAACAAGAGCCAACAACATGGGGATAGGGATGTGGCTCAGTGGTAGAGCACCTGCCTAGCATGCATAAGCCCCTGGGTTTGATCCCTAGCACTGGGGGAAATTTAAAAAATCTATGCTAATACATCACATTATTTCTACTAGCAGGTAGTTATAAAAGCCATAAAGCTGCAAAATTGCAATTAGTATCAATCAACTGGAATCAGTAAAATTTCAATATTGGGCAAGCCAACAAAGACCAAATGTTCTCCTATCTCTGGTGAACCATAATTCTGATAATAACAATTTGGGGGTATGCAAACTCCTTGAGGGCAAGTACTATAGGCTTTTACTATTTGTTTTGATCTCTGTATTTCCCCACCAGACACAACATGACACATTTGCTCTCAAAAAAAAAAAAAAAAAAAAAAAAAAGGCTTGTCAAATGAAAGATGAAGGGAGAGGCTATTTTTCTTGGCTATTTTTCAATGTCTTCTCTGATATTGAGGTTCAAGCATTCAGTGTCTCACCAAAGGGAGTCCTCAGCCAACAGCAGAATCAAAAATGCTGATCTATCTATAAATAAAACACACTGTCTATCAAATGATCAGTTCCAATATAATCTGTCAATGGCACTTATATGAAAAGCCTGGGAGATTGTGGAGTTGACTGAAACCACACGAGGAGTGATGAGACATCAACTAGAGCTCAGTGCTCTTAGCCTCAGAGCCAAACCAGCTGTCTATGTAGTGTAACCTCACAGGACTTCCCCATATCAACACAACTCAAAGTGAGCATCTCCAGAAAACACCATCACAAAATTCCCCTGATTCAGAAAATAACCATATTAGAGGTTTCCCTGTGCCTTCTTGATTTTATTAAGATCTCAAATCATAGAATTTTATCTACTTGGCAATATAAAATAACACTCCCAATAATTTCCTTATAAAAATTTATTTTTTCTTCTGATTATTAGAATAAAATTTAGAACCTGGAAATTGCAACTGATCACAAATAAGCTGGCAAATGCCAGTCATTTTTCCCCCTATTCGTGATGATTAACAAAAGTATTTTAGCACTATCACCTAGTTGACTTCTTCATTTAGTAAATAACAGAATTACAGCTCACAGAGTTAGATGGTTCATTCAAGGTAAGTCAGCTAATCAAAAAGGCTTCAAAGGAATGTGATTTGGCAATACTTGATCATTTGGCCAAAAATTTTGAGTACTTACTATGTGCTAGGAGTTGAACTGGATATATAAGAATAACTAGGAGCCATCCTAACTCCTCAGTAAGCACATAGCCAAAGGACCAAGGTAACATTTATATCAACTGCAATTGTGAAAGGTATTAACTGGCATACTGGAAGCATATATGACATATTCTCTGAGCACAGAGAAGAAAACAAATTCTTCTGTGAAGTGGCAGACAAAAGTGTCCAAGTATGTCCCATCAAGAGAAATACATGTGAACGTTTCTTTTCAGCTTTTAAAAATCATTCCCTAGGTTAACACTAAAAATTTGAGATCTCTGAAATCCTTATATTTCCATCTATGACCTCAGTGCTTTTAATGTTAAAATAAAACCTTGACAGAACCAAATGGAAGGTCTCATGGAATGACAACTTGTCTGTGGGACTAATATCATTTAATTAAATTCATGAGATAAAGGATGTAAAGTACTTGGCATAGTACCAGGCAAATGGCATGTGCTCAGTAAATGTATTCATTCACTATCAGATAAGCATCATTATGATTTGGGTGAAAACTGACATTTACCAATCTTGCCATCCAATTTGTGAAATGACTATAGAATGCTCTGAAGGTAGGGTGATACAATTAAATGCAGTATCCGAAGTATATCTTTAAAGGAATAAAACCTCTTTCCCAATACCCATCAAAAGACCTTGGCAGTTCTTAAACATTGCGCATTGTATGGACCAATCCTCCAAAGAGCGCCCCCTGTAGACTCTTAATATTAACAGCTTTTGTCTGAGATTTGATCTGAGAAAATGCATCATTCCAGCTGCCCCCTGCTGAGCAATACAGGAGCGTGTTTTCTTCGTTGCTGGGATATGATTGTAAATAAGAAACTGCCACCAAGTGAAACTGTAGTTTTTCTAAGTCCGAAGTTGAGATTTAGGTGGCCTGGGCAGTCTCTCCCGTCTGGGGCAATTAGACTTTTTTTTTTTTTTCAAGTATGCACACACATTCGCATACATAGTATCTCTCTCTCTCTCTACAGGTTTTGCACTGTTTGAAGAAGTCTGCACAGGTCCTAGACGTACTTCTCCCGGGGATGGGATACATTCCACCTGCTCCCCAGGAGGGTGAGGGAAGGTATCACCTTAACCAGTAGGGAAAGTCTCCATTGCAATATGTGAATTTCCAAAACTAGACCATTTTCTCTTGTGAAGCTAATAAAGAAGAGGCACCGCTCCTTTGACTGGAAGTCGATCCAAGAAAGGCTTTGTCCTACCCCGACCTCCAACGCCCCCAATCCTAGGCAAGGGATCAGCAGTCAGGGACTGTCTCCCGCCAGCACCAGCGCAGAGAAAGCGGCCCGCCCAGCGCTGGCCGCCGCGGCTGCGAAGCCAATTTGCGGCTGGGCAGGTGAACTCTTCTTCCCGCAGCTGGATGAATAATGAATGGAGCCGGGAAGGAAAGCAGAGCGCCCTGTGCAGTGGATTAAGTCCTCTTCCTCCCAGCCGCCGGCTCCCCTCCCCCTCCTTAAACACTAACTGGGCCACTTCCCGGGCTCCTCCGAGCAGGTGGGAGCTCAAAGCGCCTCGCGTCCCTGGCCCTGCACCCCTTGACCCCAAAACTCTTAATTTACTTATTGATTTATTTATTCGGCTGAGCCTAGATTGCGTTTGATATCATGGCGACAACTCTTCGCTGTCTCCCTTCCCTCTCTCAGCTCCAGGGTTTCACAAGTAGATTGAAGCCCGGGAGGAAAACCAGGAGGCGGAGGGATAAGGGAAGTAATCTAAACTCTTATTAACCACTTTCCCCCCGCCCCCTTGGGGAAGCAGGAAGGCTATCGGTACCGGGGAGATTTATTTCAGTACAATTAAATTGCCTAGGTCCAGAACATGCTCTGATCAGCTAGTTATAAAATCTTAACTGGACTTTATAGAGACTTATAGGGGAGACTTATAGGGGTAGGAAGGAGCAAGAGTGATGGAGCTTTTATGTTTCATAGGAACCGAAGTTGGTTTGCTTTTTGGTTTGTTTTGGTGGTGTTTTTTTTTTTTTTTTTTTTTTCCTGCAAACGTAAGAGCAATTGCTCTTTCCTCACCTCGGCTTTATGTAGTTGCTTTTCCTTCGGGGGCAGGAGAGGAAAGGAAAGAAAATCCGATTTAAAAGATCCACCTCAACCTGCCACCACCCAAAGGACTTACGGTGGAAAAGGAGACCGTGGAGGGGGCTGTGATCCGAATGCTAACTAATCTCAGAAAGAAAAAAAAAAAGCCCACTCCAGTTCCACTCCCATCCACCCCCCAAAGTAAAAGACAAAAACTTCCACCTAGCCCACGACACCATAAAACTTGCTGAGCATTTTAAACTTCACACACACACACACACACACACACACACACACACACGCCCGCGCCACTGCTCTTTTTACCTTCAGAATGATGAAGCAATACTGCCAATTCCGCCAACGCTATGGCCACCCCGAGCCACACTTTGAGGAAACCCATCGCCGCCTTGGCACCCACAGTGGAGGAGTGCAGCCCTCAGCATCCAAGAGCCGGCTCTCCGCCAAACTGCTGGTTTCGGCGCCCGGAGCCGGGGACGCCCAGAGGGTGGGGAACAGTGGGCTGTTTCCTCCGGGGAGAAAAGAAGATGGACAGGCCAAGAGCGACTCTCACATCAGCCCCGAGGCGCCGGATCCGGCGGGCGATTCAATTCACTCACTGCTGGGGCGGGGAGCTGACCGAGCTCTCCCGGACCTCAGGACACCGACGATGGCTGGGCTTGGGAGAACGAGAAGGCGCAAAGCGTAGTTCTCCACTGCAAAGTCTCCCCGAAAGTTGCCGGTCACGGACTGATCTGCTCTCGCAGCATTTCCCTGGGGCTAGACCCGTCCTCTTTGGGGTCTCCCTGGTACGTCTCGACTAGCTTTTTTAAAGTTCCCTGGATATTCCGCGTCCGCGCTGCGTAGGCAGAAAGGGTCTCCCGGAATCCCGAAAAACCCACTCACACCCACTTCTTGGCGGGGCCACCTCCAGCTCAGCGGACCTCAGCCGCCCAGCGCCGCTGACTGGAAACTTTGTGTCGCGATGCGTGCACGTCCGGAACTCGCCGGAGCTGCAGCCGCACCGCGCCGCCCCGGGCTGCGCTCCCTGCAGCAGACTGTTCCGAGGCTTGCAAGGAAGGCGCGGGGGGCGCGGGGGGCGCTGCTGCTACTTTCTCGCCCCCGCCCCTCGCCTGAGTGAGAAGGGCTGCGGGGGCGCGGCTTGCTCCACACCGACACCCACCTCCTAACCGAACAACCAGAGCTGCTCTGCAGGGTGGAGGTGCGATTACGGGAGTGGAGGAGGAGCCAGAATTTTAGATTCACTGAGGAAGGAGAAAGGCTGAAAAAGCCCCCTAGAACTCAATGCTATCCGGGCTAGAGAGCCCGGAAATGCACAAAATAGATCCCCGTCTGGATCCCCGCATTTAAAGGACACATACTCCGCCTGTCTCCGCCTCCCTCCCCTCCTTCCTCCCTCCTTTAGCTTGGTGTGAAAATGGACCCAGGGACTCGGAGCTTTGGCAAAGATTCCAGAAAGTCACGTGGGCAAGGGGAGAAGCGGGGAGGGGAGTGAGGGGAGGCCGAGAGAGCAACCTGATCCCCTTATTCATTCGGCTGGAGTTCAGATTGGCTTGGTCTGGAGCGGGATCAAAAGTGGTCACCCCGGGGATGGAGGGGCGGGGTGGAAAAAGGTGGCGTGGTCCTTACTCTGGCACAGCTGAGGGCTCCGAACTGGATCCACACCCCTTATTTAGGAGGGGCCGATTCATGGAGGAAAGTGTCCACATCAAAGCCCTAGAGCTACCTTCTACCACCAAGTGCGTCCTGGGACCCTCCTGGGGTTTTACCCGCAACCTGGGAGAATCTAGTCCTGCAAGCAGGAGGGGGAATAATCCCACTGCGAAAGCACCTTTACCTCTCCCTGGGAGCCGCTGTCAATGAAACAACACGCTGTCTTGGCGTGATGGGTCCAGCTGCGCCCCCAAATGCCAATGCCTGGGAAGTAAATTTTAAGGCAAAGCCGACTGGGGCGCATACTTGAAGAGTGGAAGCTTTGATTCCCAGCTGGGACTGACAGATAGCAGCTATTTTTGTAGAATCAAATAAAAATAGCTGGTCCGGGCTTAATCATTTTATAAGACAGGAATAGTTGCATCAGAAAGATACTGGCTAGGTTCCGATGGGCCCAGAGAAAAGATGTCCTGGTTCACTCTGCTGATCTGAAATGGAGAGACTGTCCAAGAGAGTTTGAAGTAGCATTGAACTGGTAGCTGTGAGTAGGCAGAGGTGCCAGCTGTTTCCAGTTTTCACCGCCATCATAAGGCAAGCCCACTGTTCTAAAGCACACTAATGCCTTTTGGAACCATTCACTTTTGGGGGATAACTGGAAAAATTGAAATTGGCAGGTCCTCGTGACTGTAATATTTAGCCAGAGCAAAGAGGGAACCTCTGACAACCTGGCTGTGATTCTTGAGTATCTGGAGGACCCAGAAATCCTGCATCTCACCCTTAGTCTCTCCACTGGGCTGTACTTCCTAGAGACAGATTTTTTTTTTTTAACCTCTGTATCTGAAGCAGATAATAGGGCTCTGTAAACATTTCTTGAAAGAATGGACTAAACAAAACAGTAAGTTCCTGAAAGCAGCAGCCATATCAAGCTGGACTGGGGGGTCCTAACCCCCTCCCAACAAAAAGGATTACCCCCTTTTTTTTTAAGAAAGTGGACATTTTTTTCAATCTCAAGAAGAGCATTTTGCAAATTCAAACACACACACTGACAAACCAGATTACCACACAAAACCCCTCCTACAGTAATGTACTAAGAATAACAATTTGTTCCTGCCAGAATCAACAATTTTATTTTATTTTTTAAAATTTATGCATCTACTGAAGGGTATCTAGGTTGGATCCATAATTTAGCTATTGTGAATTGTGCTGCTATAAACATTGATGTGGCTGTGTTCCTGTAGTATGCTGTTTTTAAGTCCTTTGGGTATAAACCCAGGTGAGGGATAACTGGCTCAAATGGTGGTTCCATTCCCGATTTTCCAAGGAATCTTCATACTGCTTTCCATATTGGTTGCACACCCCTTCAATAGATGAATGGATAAAGGAAATGTGGCATATATACACAATGGAATATTACTCAGCATTAAAAGAGAATAAAATCATGGCATTTTCAGGTAAATGGATGGAATTGGAAAATATAATGCTAAGTGAAGTTAGCCAGTCCCAAAAAACCAAAGGCCGAATGTCTTCTCTGATATTAGGATGCTGATTCATAATGGGGATGGCAGGGGAGCATGGGAGGAATACATGAACTTTAGATAGGGCAAAGGAGGGAAGCATGAGGATAGGAAAGACAGTGGAATGAGATGGACATTATTACCCTAAGTACATATGTGAAAACCTGAATGGTGTGACTCTACTTTGTGTTCAATCAGAGACATGAAAAATTGTGCTCTATGTGTATAATATGAATTGAACTTCATTCTGATGTCATATATAACTAATTAGAATAAACAAAATTTAATTTTTTTAAAAAAAATATGAAATCATGGAGCTCAATGGGGTTTCAATAAGATATCTGTTATACTTACTAAATGCAAATATATTACTCTTTAAAAGGAAAAGAGATGAAGAAAGAGGAGATGGCAAGAATAGGTCTATCAAATTATTCTGAATAAAACATATGCTATATTTATTGGATTTATATACAACATTCTCCACCCTACCACCATCCCACCACAGGAGCACACACTGGCCAGCTCATGGCTTCCCTCTACCCTAATTACATAATGTAGAACAGGTGGTCCTGGAGTCCCTGCCCCAAGATCACTTAGATAACCAAATGGTTAAAAGTGTCAACCAATGAGTCAATAAAATTAGGCATATCTAACACCTACTATGGCCACTTAAACTGATATGTTAGAAAAGGTATTATAATTTCTTTATGATAAAAATTTAGTAAGCATTTTTATGGATATGCAACTAATCTTAATTACCTTATCTCTATAAGTCCACCTCTACAAATGAGTGTTTCATTCAAATAATAAACACTTCTTTCAACAGGGAGCAACAGTTTACTACCCAGGTGTATTTGGGTCTATATCCTCAATCCTCTTTCTTCACAGTCCATATTCCCTGACTTTTGTTACTATGTCCCACAATATTTTCTTATATGATCCCTGCTATCATCTGTTCACATTTACTTGACCTGTTGCTGCCCATTTGGGGTGATTTATTTATTGACTCCTTCTGTAAATGATAACAGCTAACATATGTTGAATACACTGTACACTTTCCCATGTAATCCTCCAATTACTCAATGAGATAGATACCATTATTATTTCCATTGACAAGTGAAATAGCTGATGTTCAGAGAGTTAATAATCTGTCCAGAGTCAGACAGCTAATACATGACAGCAAATTAGAGCAAACACCCCGCTACTGAAATGGGCAAACCCCCAAATCTCAGAGTCTTAACACAACAAAAAGTTTATTTCTCAATTACATCCTGCCCCTGGGCATTGGTGACTCCTTTTTGTAGCCAAACCATCATGGAACATGAACCATCACTAGTTCTGCATAAGAGTAGTAAAGGAGGCACTACAACCTCTAAGGACCTCAGCACTCCCTCTCAGTCCAGTGACAAGAAGGAGTCACATGGTTGAAAGCTACTATTAGCGAAGATAGGATCCATAGGGAAACCTGTGGCTATTAGCTCTATCAGTACTGCTTCAATCCAGAGCCCATGCTGTTAACCATCTTACCCATCCTTAGCTACATTATCAGCCAAACTCCAACTGGATCTTCCCTGCTACCACCAGGGCCTTGCTGACCCTTGAACAATGTTCTACTGCGTCTCCAATCTAGCTTTACTCTGCTTTCCTTCTCTTCCACTTTGCTTTTCTTTCTCTTTACCCCTCCCATCTATCTTTCCTGCCTTCCTTCTATACAGCCCCATCCTGTGAGTTCTTTTATCATCTGGATCTCTTGTGCCTGCCTTCTCTGACTCACCTCATCTGCCCTAGGAGTGTTTTGCAGTTTTAGTGCATTTGTTGTGATCTGTCATTTTAGCATTTGACAATATTTCTTGCTTTTTGTTTCTGCTTCAAATAATTACATGAAAAGTGAATATTCAGCTGGGTGTGGTGGCGCACACCTGTAACCTCAGTGGCTCAGGAGGCTGAGGCAGGAGGATCATGAGTTCAAAGCCAACCTCAGCAAATTATCAAGACCCTAAGCAACTGGGTGAGACCCTGTCTCTAAATAAAACACAAAAAAGGGCTGGGAGGTGATTCAGTGGTTGAGTGCCCCTGGGTTCAATCCATGGTACCAAAAAAATAAAAAGAACACTCAAATAATATAGAAATATAAACCAATAGACTCTAAATATGTATAATCTATAATTCCTCCACCAGGATAAACACAGCATATACAATCAGACATTTTTCTCTGCTTAACTAAGGGGAATTCCTTTTACAAAATTAGGATTATAATTTATATGCTATTTTGTGACCTGAATTTTTCTCCCACTGAATAATATAACAAAACTACAAGTTTATAAGCTGAAATCATTTTAAGGACCTCAGTCTTTTTAAGAGCTGCTTGAGCTTACATTTTATGGTGATATCCTCACATATTTTGCCAATCCCCTTTGGAAGAACACTTCAATTTGGGTTTTTACTTGTTTGTTTGTTTGCATTACAAATAATGGCACACTAAACATCTTTATGAAAGACTATTATAAGGTCCATTGAGTAGGTGGGGAACCCCCAGCCTCGGGTTCCCCACCTACTCAATGGACCTTATAATAGTGCCCACCTTACAAGACTTTTGTTTACATTAAACAAAAGTACCAGAATCAAGTTATTCACTTAACATATTCGCTAAGTAAAATGCAGCTGTCTCATAAATATGCATTTCTTTGCCCATTAATGATCTGAAACACCTTTTCTTACATTCATTGTAATTTGTGTATGTATCTGAAAGGCCTGCTTATATTTTCTTTTGTTGTTGTTGTTGTTTCTATGTAGAATTGTAAGAATCATTCCAATATTCAATATATTAATCCTTTTCTATGAATTTAGATAATATTTTCCAGAAAGAGAATAGTGATTTACTGTTTATTTATGTGGAAGATAAATTTCCTCACAGTGTCATTGGAAACACATACAAGATTGAAATCAAAAATAAACACTTAATACCTAAATCTTTTTTCTAGAGTAAAATAAGCAAAAACTTCAAGTTCTTTTTTCTTTTTAATATGTTTCTTTGTTTTATTTCCTCACTCAGGGCAGCTATCCAACCCTAACACACTGGTTCAATCACAAAAGGGTCTCAGACTGAGATTCTTCTCATTGGCTGGTGCCCCTGCCTCACCAGTTGTTAAATATTTTTAATATCACCCCTGTGCCTACCACAGCCACACAACAGAAAGCCAAGCATCAGAGGTCAGTGCCAATGCCAAACAGTCACAGCAGCCAATAAAGAAAAACAGATCCCCTCAGCACATTTAATCAATTTCTTTCCTGTGCAGATTTTAATCTCGAACTAGCTTTTTGTTTTTAAATAAAACTCCTATAGGCCTGCACTTTACCATGACATCCTGGCTTACAGATCTTTTTAAACTCTATCTGCCATTCTCTATATCACCAATTATCTCTAGTTACACCTAGAATACCTTGAATAATGTATGTAAGTATTATTGGTAACAAATACAAGATAGTCGTGTAAAAAAAAAACTAACAGCTTTATAGGAAATGATTTTTTTCTTACTTTACTAATTACCCAGTCACTGTGATGATGTATATTCCCATTTGTATCTGTTTCCACAGAACAAACGGAGAGGAGGCCAGGTGAAAAGAGAAAAAGTGAAAATAAAGAAAAAACACAGAGGGCAGGGAGAACACTGGCAAAGCTAGTGGGCCACCCAAGCCCTTGAGGGTCCATATCACAACATCATGTGCCCCAGAGATCAGATTTGGAACTTCAGAATGTAATGTTTGCCCTGCTGAGTTGTTTCAGTCTTGCTTTGGTCCAAGCCTTACTTTTTATGCCCCCATTATTCCCCTCTGGGATGGGAATGTTTACTCTCATTCCATCCTAGAAGTGTAACTTGTTCTTTTTATTTTTACAGGGGGCTCACAGCTAAGAGTTCACCATTCCTAGAGGAGATGTTAGACTTGGACTTTTGAGTAATGCTAACACTGTTAAAGCTTTGGGGACCTCTGGAGAGGAACTGAATGAATTCTCCATTTGTACGATGGACATGAACCTTTAAAGACCAGGGGCAGAATGTTATGGCTTAGATCTTAAATGTCTCCCAAAGGCCATATGTTGAAGGCTTGGTTCTCAGTAGATGGCACTGTTGGGAGGTGGTGGAATCTGTAAGAGGTGGGACTAGTTATAGGAAGTTAGGTTATGAGGGGCATGTTCTTGAAGAAAATATTGGGACCTGGCCCCTTCCTCTCTCACTTTCTCTTTGTTCTTGGCTGTCATGAGGTGAGCATCTTTTTTCCATCACATACTCCTCACCAGGATGTTTAACCTCAACAAAGGCCCCAAAACAGTAGAGCCAAGTGACCATGGACTGAAACCTCTGAAATTACGAGTCTCTTTTTAAGTTGATTTTCTCAGGTATTTTGTCACAGCAACAGAAAACTAACATAACAAGATTTCCAAATACTCTCTGTTTTTGTTTCAGATAAGAAGGTATAATATAAATCCAAAATAGACACCTCCTCTGTTCCTAATTTATACAATGATATATTCTGAACAGCCTAAAATATAAAATGTTACATAAATTATGAGACCTTCATAAAGTGGAGTACCAGTTGAGTATCCCTAATCCAAAAATCCAAAATCTTAATGCTCCAAAATCTGAAAGTACTTATTAATAACACAATATCACATATGGAGAATTCTACAACTTACCTCATGTGGTGGGCTGCAAAATGTGAACACACTAAAAAATATTGTATGAAATTACCTTCATACAAGGCATAAATGAAAAGTAGATAAATTTTTTTAGACTTGGGGTCCATCCCCAAGATATCACATTATGCATATGTAAACACTCCACATCTGACAAAATCTGAAATCCAAAACATTTCTGGTCCCAACCATTTCAGCTAAGGATTGTTCAACCTGTATTATACAGCAATTGAAAATGATACCTTAAGTATTTATGAGGCAGATGGGTACAATTCAGTACATAGCAGTTCCTATGTATTGCTTACACCTATGCACTTTTAAACTCTCACACACACATATTCAAATACATCTATCTAAGAAGAACATACACAAAAATATTGCCTCTGAGATTCCAGGTCACATTTCATTTCTCTTTTTAGCTTATCTATATTTTCTCATCTTCTATATTGAATACATATTTACTTACGCAATGAAAAATTATATTGAAGGGATTTTTCAAATAACAGAATAAGTCATTTCAACCTGGCTTAACTATATGTGACACTTCTGTCCTTTACAACTAGAAACTGCTACATTAGAAGATTTACAGATGTGCTTCAATTTAGTAGTTTAATAATAATCATAGAGAATCGAAATTCTTTCTTTCTCTTCAACCCGCCTGTGTGAACAGACATCACTAGTGCTCACTAACATTTTCTGGATACAGGATAACATATTTTGCCAATCCACCCACAAATTGGTAGAGCAATGTGACTAAATCCAGACCCACACTGTCCAATACAGCAACCTCAATCCACATGTGGCTATTGAATGTTTGAAAGATGGTTAGTCCAAATTAAGATGTGCTGCAAGTATAAAATATATACCAGATTCCAAAGCCTTGATACAAAAAAAGAATATCTCATTAAAATACCTCATTAATTTTTTATATTAATTGCATGTTGAAATAATATATTTTGTGTTGTATTAAATAAAACACATTATTAAAACTAATTTTATTTGTTTCTTTTTTTTAAAATTGAAACATGGCTACTAGAAAATTAGGTTAATATATATTCCCTACACACCTATGAGAATGGCTTTTAAAAAATTATAATATGGGCTGGGGTTGTGGCTCAAGCAGTAGCACGCTCACCTGGCATGCATGTGGCGCAGGGTTTGATCCTCAGCACCACATACAAACAAAGATGTTGTGTCCACTGAAAACTAAAAAGTAAATACCAAAAAATTCTCTCTCTCTCTCTCTCTCTCTTTAAAAAAATTATAATATATACTACAGAGATATAGTAACAAAAACAGCTGACACCAAAACAGACATGAAGACCAATGAAACAGAATAGAAGACACAGAAATAAACCCACATAAATTCAATTATCTGATATTAGATAAAGATGCCAAAAACATACATTGGAGAAAAGATAGCCTTTTTAACAAATGATACTGGGAAAACTGGAAATCCATAGTAGTAGAATGAAATTTAACCCCTATCCCTCTCCCTGCACTAAAGTCAACTCAAAGTAGATCAAAGATCTAGGAATTAGACCAGAATCCCTGTACCTGCTGGAAGAAAATGCAGGCCCAATACTAGCAATGTCAGCACAAGAACCTACTTCCTTAACAAGACGCCTAACATGCAAGAAGTAAAACCAAAAATCAATAAGTGGGATGACATCAAACTAAAAGGCTCTGCACAGCAAAGAAAACAATCTGGAATAGAGAGTCTACAGAATGGGAGACAATCTTTGCCACCTGCTCCACAAATAAGGTATTAGTATCCAGAACGTACAAAAAACCCAAAAAACTTAAAACAAACAAACAAAAATCCCAAATAACCTAATCAATAAATTGGTCAAAGAACTAAACAGACACTTCTCAAAAGAAGAAATACAAATGGTCAACAAATACATGAAAAAATGTTACATATCTCTAGCAATTACAAAAATGCAAATTAAAACTACACTGAGATTTCATCTCACTCCAATAAGAATGGACATTAACAAGAATATAAGTAACAATAAATGTTGGAGAGGATATGAGGTAAAAGGCACACCCACACATGGTTGGTGGGCCTGAAAATTCACACAACCACTCTGAAAAAGCAGTATGGAGAGTCCTCAAAAATTTAGAAATAGAACCACCGTGTCTCAGTTATTCCACTCCTTGGTATATATCAAAAAGATTTAAAATCAGCATACTACAGTGAGTGATACAGCCACATCAAGGTTTATAGTAGCACAATTCAAAATAGCCAAGGTATGGAACAAACCTAGGTGCCCTTCAACAGATAAATAGATAAGGAAAATGTAGTATATATACACAATGGAGTATTACTCAGCCATAAAGAAGAATGAAATTGTGGCATTTGCTGGTAAATGCATGGAACTGGAAAATATCATGTTATGTGAAATAAGCCAACCCCAAAATTCAAAGGCCGATTGTTTTCTCTAATATGTAAGAAGCTAATCCAAAATAAGGGGGGGTGGTCAAAAATAAAAGAAGAAATATCAGCCGAGTAGACAAAGGGGAATGAATGGAAGAAAAGAGGGATAGGATAAGGAAAGACAGTGGAATGAATCTGACCTAACTATCCCGTGTATATACAGGAATATACTGTAGTGAATGTCACCATCATGTGTATCCAAAGACACTAATTAAAAAAAAAACTATAAGTAAATAGCAGATAGAAGAGTAGAAGGAAGGGAACAGGAGAGAGAGGAGGGGTAAGAAATGGAAGTAGTGGGGAATGCATTAGAACAAATTATATTCCATGCTTTGATAATTATGTCAAAATGAATCCTAACGTTATGTATAGCTAAAAAGAATCAATAATAAGTTACCATTATTAATTTTTAGATAGAGAACTAAAGATAGGAATGAGTAGATACTAGAATACAAAAGAAATAAATGAGCTCCAAGACTTTGTTTTTATTCCCTAACATCTAACCCAATCCTTTCTACTTTCAGTTTTAGAATATGTGGAATAGAGTTGGCTCACCTATTTTTAAACTTTTTCCTGAAGGATGTATTTGGAGGATTAGCAAATTAAGTCTGTATAGTGCTGTCAGTTTCTCTGAGATAGGGGCATTACAATATCATTTGGAGTTATAGTTTGAAGGGAGATGTCACATATCTGCAAATCTTATTCCTTGATAAGCTGCCAACTAATTAAATTTAAAACAGTAAAGAATTCTATAACTAAGCCTTAAACACTTACTGGATACATCTATTATTCATAACAAATGACCAGTTCTGTGAAAAAAATAAACCCCTTTTAGACACTAGGTTCTTTTCCAAATTTAAAAAGCATGATAACATCAAGCACTGGCAAGGTTGTAGAGCAATTAGAACTCTCACAGATACTCTTGGCTTTAGTGCAAAAAGATAGTTTGGAAAATAGTTTAGCAGTTTCTTATAAACAACACAAACTTACTATATGACTTCTCCACCCAACCCTAAATAATTACTAAAGAGAAATGAAAGCTTATATTCATGTGAAACCTGTACATGACTATGTTTTTTGGCTTTATTAGTCATCAAGAACTGAAAGCTACCCAAATGTCCTTCAACTAGGAAATGCATAAACAAACTGTGATACATCCATACAGTAGAACAATAAAAAGCAATAAAAAGAACAAACTATTGAAACACACCATGGCAAGAATGAATCTCAATGCATTATGCTAAGTGAAAGAAGCCAGAATCAAAAATTACAATTCTACTTATGGGACATCCCAGAAAAGCAAAAGTACTGGGTCAACAAATACATCAGTGGTTTCCCGGGACTGAGGGTAGGAAGAGAGGGGTTAGTTACAAAAGGAATTCTGACAGCTTTACAACTGTTCTAAGCTTTGATTATAATGGTGGTTGCACAACTATATGTATTTATTAAAAGATAAAAAGTGCCAAATGCAATGGCATACACCTATTATCCCAGCTACTGGTCATCT
Organism: Urocitellus parryii; assembly: GCF_045843805.1. Taxonomy (NCBI): domain Eukaryota; kingdom Metazoa; phylum Chordata; class Mammalia; order Rodentia; family Sciuridae; genus Urocitellus; species Urocitellus parryii. Next base: position 83,624,297 of record NC_135540.1, read on the forward strand.
GAGAAAGGAGGATTGCAAGGTTGAAGTCAGCATGGGCAACTTAGAGAGACCCTATCTCAAAATAAAAAATAAAAAGGACTGGTGGTTTAGCTCAGCGTTAGAGCACTTGCCTAGCATGGGTGATGCCTGGGTTCAATACTCAGGACCAACCACCCGCCATCTTGGCAAAAAAAGAATAAATTTTACTGTGTATACAGGCTAAATGGAGAAAAACTGAAAGCATTTACTCTAAACTCAGGAATGAAACAAGTATGTCCATTCTCACCACTCCTATTTAATATAGTCTTAAAACTCTAGCCAGAGCCATCAGGCAAAAGAAGGAAATTAAAGGGGCGAAAATAGGAAAAGAAGACGTTAGATTATTTCTGTTTGCTGATAACATGATTTTATACTTAGAAGACTCCCCTAAAAAATCCAACAGAGAACTCCTAGAGCTGACAAATTCAGCAAAGTAGCAGATTACAAGATCAACATATAAAAATCTATAGTTTTCCTATATTCCAATGATGAATGTTTTGAGAAAAAAAAATAGGAAAACAATTCCATTCACAATAGCATCAAACAAATAAATTAACTCCTTGTGAATAAATTTAACCAAGTAGATGAAAGACCTCTACAATGAAAATTACAGAACACTGAGGAAAGAAATGGAAGGGAGACCTCAGAAGAGAGAAAGACCTACCATGTTCTTGGATAAGCAGAATTACCATTCTCAAAATGGCCCCATTACCAAAAGTAATCTACAGATTCATGCAGTCCTTATCAAAATAACAATGACATTCTTCACACAACTAGAAAGAAGTCCTAACATTCTAGCGGAAAATAAAAGACCCAGAAGAGCCAAAGCAATAGTGAGTAAGAAGAGTGAAACTGGAGATATCCTAATACCTGACCTCAAATTATACGACAGATCAATAGTAACAAAAACAGCATGGTATTGGCATGAAAACAAACATGAAGACCAAAGTAACAGAATAGAAGATACAGACAAATCCACATAGATACCGTGATCTGATCCTTAACAAAAGTGCCAGAAACATATGTTGAAGAAAATGTCATCTTTTAAACACATGGTGCTGGGAAAACCGGACATCCATATGTCAAGGGAAAATTAGATCCCTGATTCTCAGCCTGTGCAAAAATCTATTCAAAGAGCCTCAAAGACCTAGGAATTAGACCAGAAACACTAGAACTGCTAGAAGAAAATGTAGGCTCAATACACCAACATATTAGCACAGAAAACTCAAGAAATAAAACCATCAATCAATAAGTGGGGATAACATCAAGTTAAAAAGCTTCTACACAGCAAAGGAAACAATTAAGAGCATGAAGAGAGAGCCTAAAGATAGGGAGAAAATCTTTCCCAGTTACTTTTCTGACATGGAATTAATAACCAGAATATGTAAAGAATAAAAAAAAATTAAACACCTGCCTCCCCCGCCCCCCAAAAAACCCTGCATGAATACATGGAAAAATTATCTAAATAGAATTTCTCAAAAGTGGAAAAACAAGTGACCGACAAATATGTGAAAAAAAATGTTCAGCATCTTTAGCATTTAGGGAAATGCAAATCAAAACAACACTGAGCCAGGCACAGTGGCACACGCCTGTAATCCCAGAGGCTTGGGAGACTGGGACAGGAGGCTTGTGAGTTCAAAGCCAGCCTCAGCAACTTAGCAAGACCCTGTCTCTAAATAAAATATTAAAAAGGACTGGGGATGTGGCTCAGTTAAGGGTCCCTGGGTTCAATCCCTGGTATCAAAACAAAACAAAAAACTACATTGAGATTTCATTTCACTCCAATCAGAATGGCAACCACCAAGAATACAAATAACAATAATTGCTAATGAGAATGCAGGAGAAATGCTACATTTTTACATTGTTGGTAGAATTGCAAATTAGTACAGCCACTTTGGAAAGTAGTATAAAGATTCCTCAAAAGGCTAGAAGTGGAACCACCATGTGACATCGCTATTCCATTCCTTGACATTTAACCAAAAAAACTAAAATCAGTTTGTTACAGTCAAACACATAGCAGCACAATTCACAATAGCCAAGTTGCAGAACCAGCCTACATGTCCATCAACAGATGAAAGGATAAGAAAATGTGCTATACACATACACACACACACAACACTAAGTTTTTATTCATCCATAAAGAAGAATAAAATTATGTCATTTGCAGGAAAATAGAAGGAACTTGAGAACATCATGCTAAGGGAAATAAACAGACTCAGAAAGTCAAGGGTCAAATATTTTCTCTCATTTCTGGAAGTTAGGGAAACATCAGGAAAACAGGGAAGAGGATACCATGAATATAAAAAATATATCGGAGTAGAGGAAGAGGATTGAGGGGTAGCAAGGAGAGATGGACAAGAGAAGAACTGTGGAATGAAACAGACTAAATTATGGTCTATGCATGTATGAATACATCACAATGAATTCCACTTTTATGTATAATTATAATGCACAAACTTCTTTTTTCTTAAACAATTTTTTTTAGTTATAGTTGGGCACAATACCTTTATTTTATTTGTTTATTTTATGTGATGCTGAGGATTGAATCCAGCACCTCTACCGCTGAGCCACAACCCCAGCCCAATGCACAAATTTTAAGAAATAAATAACTAGAAGGAAGACCAGGAGAGCAGAGGAAGTGAGTCAGAAGGAGGGAGAAGAGGAGGAAAAGAGAAATTTCTAGAAACTAAGAATGAACAAACTATATCATATGCATTTATGATTATGTAAAAATGAACTCCACTATTATATATAAATAAATGCACTAAAACATTAAAAAATTATATATATATATATATATATATATATATATATATATATATATATATATATATTTGTACTGAACATTGAACCCAGAGGTGCTTTACCACTAAGCAACATCTTCAGTCCTTTTTCATTTTTTATTTTAAGACAGAATCTCACTAAGTTGCTTGGGGCTCTCTAATTTGTTGAGGCTGGCCTCAAATTTGCAATCCTTCTGCCTCTGCTGCCTGAGTTGCTGAGTTTACAGGTGTGCACCACCATACCCAGACTTATAACCTAATTTAAAATATAGAAAGAAAAAAAACACAAAGAAATCTTAGCAAATCAGACCCTTTCAAATTCAGAAATAATGACAATAATAATGTTAGTAAAAAAAAATTACACTTCTGGCTCACATTATATTTCTGGTAGACAGCACTGTTTTAGATGATGAGCTATGTCACTTCAGGGCCAAAGCACTTGAGCAAAGCTCCCTTCCTCTGCCTCAATTCAATCTGAAACCTATGATGGCAACATCATAAGAAGGTAGAACCTCAACAAAACCAAGTCCCTGGATGGCTACATGGAATAAAGTTCTCGGCCAGCGCTCACTGGCAAGCTAGTGTAGAAATAAACTGTTTCGCTAAACAATGGACATTTTAGGTTGTTTGTTACTTTAGCATAACCTAATTTGTGCCGACAATACTGCCTTCCACTGTTTCAACTTCGTCTTCTACTTGGATCCTGCTTTTACATTCAAAATAGCTGCCGGCCAATAACTACTTTTATTTTTGTTTGGTTTGGTTTTGTTCTGTCCTGTCCATTGAGGGTAAATCAAAGCTATCTAAGACAAGAAACGAATCTACTTTATTATGAACCTCCAGCAAACCTTTCCTTCTGTTTCCTTGGACCACATTCACACCCATTCTCATCACAGAACCAATTGTGTGACAGAGTTTGAGATTTCACTGAACTATTAAATTTAAAATTAAAATTATAGGGTTGGGGTTGTGGCTCAGCGGTAGAGGGCTTGCCTTGCACGTGCAGGACCCTGGGTTCAATCCTCAGCACCACATAAAAATAAATAAGTGAAATAAAGGCATTGTGTCCAACTACAACAAACAAACAAACAAACAAATAAATAAATAAATAAATAAATAATTGAAATTACATAACATGCCTGACTCCTACAGTGAGGGGTAGAGTTAACATCCCACACACTGGGATAACAAATTTGCTATCCAAATCAAGATGCTTTTGACAGCAACAGAGAATGCTATTAATAGTTATTCCAGAATAATAAAAACAGAAATCAGGACTTCTCAAAGTATGTGGCTTCCTGGGGAAGATATAGCCACCTGAATGAAAATGTGGAAGGTAATAAGAAAATGTGGTAGGTAATGTGGATATTGGAGACACAATCACTACGATCATTCTAAAAAGTGTTTTTAATCACATACCTACAAGAAAATAAAGGGCTCTTGAGGCACTAATTATCAAATAAATTGTCTATGAAGGAAATCTCAGTGGAGTACAAAGCTTGCTCCTGAAGCCAGCTTATTTCCCAGGTATCCTTTCCAGGGTAACATAAGTAAAAATCAATATTAGTGAATTTAACCCTCCTGAAGTGTCCTGGGCTTTCCTATCCTCCTTCACTGAGGCTTTTAAATATCTGAGAGCATAAATGACAAAGGGTAATACACTCTGTCTTCTCAGAAGTAAACTCAGGACTTTGAGGTTATTTTCACTGCAATTCAAAGATATTGGCCTCCACAATCTCAGGAAAAAGAGACTGTGTTGCCTCACCATGTTCAGGAAGAAACACTTAGGATACAATCTAGGTGGTTGACTGACTTCAGATAAGTCATTATTAGATCTTCTAAATTCTCGTTTGTAAAATATTCGAGATCTACTTATCAAATTGCATTGTGCTGCGGCTCAATTTAAGAAAATGGATATGAAAAACTTTTGAAACATTAAGAGCACTTTACAAGGATGAAACATTATTCTTAAGAAATTTCAGCTAGGTCAGGCATTTTTATGTGCAAGGCAGTTTTAAGGGTATGAATAATCACCCCGTTATAATTGGATATGTAAATGTTCCCAGAGGTCCATCTCAGCCAGCTATTCAGATAAATCAAAATGGATGATGATGATGATGATGATGATAATGATGATATTTCTCTAAACATGAATGAGAAACAGAAAGTAAAGATAGATGATCTCATACCCATCCATGCAAGAACACTAAGTTCCCCTTAGCTGCTTTATTTTTTAAAGATTTCAGTGATGACATAATTGGAGCTGCAGCCCTTATAATCGGGTGTGACTGGTATGTTTGCTCACACTAATTCATTAGCTTTTAATTTTGCTGTTTTGATTTTTTCTTTTCTTTTCTTTTCTCTTATTCTATGAACATCCAGTAACAGCCGAGTTGCAGTAAATCTGACTTTGGAGCCTCTGGAGTGATTCAATCTTAAACTGACTGTGGACTTTGAAATGACAGGGAAAAACTGGCCATGGGTTCTCCTGGGACTTACCTGGCAGACAGGCAGCCCTACACCTGCTGTCATTTTTAGGAGGTTATAGAATTGAGAAATATTTCCCTTGTGGGTACAAGACAAAAAGAAGGTAGGAAGGCAGACAGTGAAGAACCATGACCCTGTGTCCCTTCACATCTCATTTAGTACGAAAAAGTATACAGAATTTGAAAACGCACACCTCAGATGAGATGGAAGGAATGTCTCTTGAATTGGCTCCCTCTTGCCGAGTTCGGCATCCTCCCTCAGCATCTGCCAGTGTGCTTCTCCTCACCAAAGCATACCAGCATGAATCTGAATCAGTGATGCATGGAAGGCGGCAGCAGCATTGAAACTTTAACTTGCAATGAAGTAAGACCAAAGCTGTTTACATAACATCTTAATTTAAATATAGTGTAAAATAGAGTAAGATTTGCTGTGAAGATGAGCAAATAAGTAAAAGAAAAGAACTGTAAAAATACAATTATTTCCATAGTTATCTAAAGACATAACAAAGCTAACACACTATGTATAATGACCTAGCATAGTTAGATCGTCTTGATTTTTCTGTTTTCCCTTCCATTGAAAAAAAGAATATAAATAAATGTATACTCTGATTTTCTATTTCTATTTAAAAGAGGGAGGCAACTGTTTTCATCCACAGCAGCACTTACAAATCCTCTTATAGTCTGAAGATATTAAAAGACTTAAAATAAGCTTTGAATTGAACTGGAACGTTGTTTAGATGGTGCTACTTTGCATAATCACCAAAATAACCTCAGTTGTTTTCATTTCCTATGTGTAAGTAGGGATTTCATAAGTGACTACCTACATCAATTTAAAATAAGATAAATAACACTGAGACACATTAATTAGCATTATTTATGGCATCAAGCTCTCCATCCAAATCTACATAGATGACCTTTAAAATGTTGGAAGTAAAATAGTGGTTACCAGAGTTTATGAAGAACAGTGGGAAGAGGGGGATAGACAGAGGTTGGTCAGCATGTACAAAATTACAATTAAAAGGAGTGTAGCGAGTGACTATAGTTAACAGTAATTTATTGTTCAAAATATGTAGAAAAGAGGTCTTTGAATGTTCCCAATACAGAGAAATGTTTAATGTTTGCAGTGATGGGTATGATAATTCTCCTGACTTGATCATTACACACTGTATATATGTATGGAAATATCACAAGGTACCCCATCGATAAGTACAATTATGATGTACCAATTAAAAATCATTTTTTTAAAAGCACTCCACCGAGAGTAATGCCTCTGTAACTTGAGCAATTGCAGGGGTCCCAGGTTAACCTGACTGCTCAGTGCCCTGTGATTGGAAAAGAACCTGTCCGTGTGCATTCACCCACAGAACTCTTAACCCACCTCTGGAATCCCCAAATACACAGACCCATTCAGGGAAGATGCAACTACTATTCACTGTTGCTGAAGAAATGCACATCAGCCACTTCATCAGTCAACCTAGCCCTTTCATAAATAGGAATGAAGTCCCATAATCAAAACACATTTGAGAAAAGAACTACAGCTTAAAATAGAATGTGAGGATAAACAAACAACATAACTGACCTCAGAGTAAAATAAACATTATTCAAGAAACAAAAGAAATTTCTTGAAAGGGTTGAATTTATGTTCTCAGGGTTTTTTGAAAAGGGCCACATATTTCTATAAAGCAAGTACTGGCTACTAAATAAAAAAGAACAGCTGGAACATAAAAGAGTCTTTGAAAAATAAAGATATAATCCCGCCAATAAGAAAAATTTAGTAGAAGTTCTGAATAATAGAATATACACAGATGAAGAATTGGAAGATAAAACTGAGTATGTTTTTATAACTTAGAGCAATGAAAAACAAGACCACTCCAGGAGACCCAATATCTGCCTGTAGAGTGTTCCCAATGGAGGAAACAGAAAACATAGGGACAGAAATCAAAGAAATAATAATAATTCATACTGGGAGGATGGGGCCCTGAGCACATACCAAAATGTCTTCCAGTTGATTAGCAGGATAAACAGCTAATGTAGAAAGGTTCTCGGGAGGGAGAGGGGAAATGAAGAAAGTATGGCCTCCTTAGGATTTAGTATTCTATGGAGACAGTTTATTGACCTGGTCTGGGTTCTTTGTGCATAGCATCCTTTAGAAAGATGAAAGGATCAAAGGCCAGACATCCAAGGAGAAGGCTCATCTCACTCTAGCAGAAACTAAGCTGAAGTATATTGATTTTTCATCTACTGGAACAAGACCTGGCTATTTGAGCTTAACAGACGACCCCAACACAAGGAAATCCTCTGGTTCTACCATTGCAGGTCATTCTCAGGAGGAACTGTTCCATTGGGTCGATGCTGCAAAAGAAGGATCAGCGCTCCCTCTATCTCACTAAAGAAAGTTGATGATTACACCATCATGTGAAGTTCCTGTTCAGCGCTTGCTCACTAGAAAAGGTTTGTTTTTTTTTTTAACTCTCTTTCTTGCCCATCTCCCACCAACTGAAGGGACCCAAAAACCTGACTTCCTGACTTACCCAGATATTGTTATGGAAGAACAGAAAAGGATCCCAGGTTACTTTTAAAAATGAGTTCAGTAGCCTGACAGAGAAAGACCAGAGTCCAAAACCAGGACAGCCATATCCCATTGAGGCAATTAACATAGGAGGAGAGGACAATTTAATAAACCAATATATGGAAATTAGTGGCGTATAAGAAAATATTGGAAATGAAGGATCAGAAAACCAAAAATATTTATCTGAAAAAATTTAAACTATAGAATTTGAATTCTAAAGTTAAGTAGAGAAACACCAAAATAGAGTGAATACTTCTGGGAACAAAATTTTAATGTAAAAGTTCCCATACAGGAATGATACATGACAATGATGCCCCAAAACATAAAGGTAGAAAGCTATAAGTGAAAAGATGTGGAAGAAAGATCCAGAAGAGTTGGGGGTGGTGGTGCCAGTGGGCACTGGAAGAACTAAAAAGGAAACATACAAAGGAGAAGCTTAAAAAGACAACAGAATGAAGAGTCTGCATTTTATATTGAAATATGCCAGGCATAGTTAATTTTTAAATGACACACATTTTGACAAAATTGGATAGAAATATATGAATAAAATCTCATACTTCCAGGCATTAATACACACACATGCACACACTCACACACATATGCATACACACATAGGTTAACTTACAAAGGAAAGAAAATCACAATGGATTTCTCACTTGGAACTCTGGAAGACAGTGAAAAATGTATTTACTTGCTTTCCAAAGACAAAGAGTAAGATGCAAGAATAGATTCTAGACACCATCCCTATGAAAGGGCAAAAGAATAAATCTTATATAATCACAAAATATATTATCTCTGTGTCCTTTCTGAGAAAACATAAAAGCAAAGAGAAAAGCAATTCAGGTCAAATATCGCAAGTTAGTAAAAACTTGTATGTACAAAAAACATTGGTGGGCTGGGGCTGGGCCTCAGCAGTAGTACATTTGCCTGGCATGTGTGAGGTACTGGGTTCGGTTCTCAGCACCGCATATAAATAAATAAAATAAAGGTCTATCAACAACTAAAAGAGAAAAAAAATTTAAAAAATTGGTAAAAAGAAAACACTGGTTTTTAAAAGCTAAAAGAAATTATTAAAATCAAAACTTGATGTTTAAACGGAAAATCTCAAAATTTCAGGTAGGAAGACTGACTTGAATCACTACAACAGAAGATTGTGGCCCTCACCCAATCCCCAGACACAGAGCCCCTTGAATGAAGGGGAGGTTGGTGTTCTCTTGAGAAAGGGTTGTTCTGCCAAAAATACAGATGATCAATCCTCATTCTAGATTCCTAAAAAAACCTAGTGGAAGGAGATTACATATAAGGGAAGTAAAATTAGCATTTGAAGGTTTCTGGAATCTTGGGCTAGCACCCCAAAATTTTAAAAGTATTTCTGAGGTTTATGTTGTAATTATTTTGATGTATATGGTGTCTTCTCGTGGGTCACTGTATCTTATATGGTGTCTTCTCATGGGTTACTGTATCTTACTCTCTGGTGCATTGTGTGTCTCAAGTCTGGTTATAGGTCTAGAAACAATGAGAAATACTGGGAATGGATCCTGAGAAGATCAGCATTGTCAGCAAAGTAAGTAAAAAAAAATGTATGTACATTCAGGTTTTGGGGCAAGGGAAGACTCTTTCAGTCAGGAGAAATTTTGCTCCACCCTCTCCCAATATCCTCCAACACCAAAGGAGGTCCAAATCTTATCTAAATATAATCAATTTTCAAGTTCCAAATCTCATCATCTAAGTACGGGTGAGACTTTGGGTATGATCCATCTTGTAAAATTTCCCTCCATCTGTGGACCTGTGAAACTAGAAAATAAAATATCTGTTCATAAAATATGATGGTGGAGCAGCCATATAATTACAGCTCTACACATATCCAAAAAGATAATATGGAAAGAAGGAAAAGAACCACTGGTCACAAACAATACAAACAATTTTAAAATGAAACTGGGCAAGCTCCATTGGATTTAAAGGCTTGAGAATGACCCTCTGTGGCTCATAGCTTCCCTTTGGACTCACCCCTGTCCTCCTTATTCAAGAGGCTCTTTGAGACATCTTCCTTTTTCTTGAAGGCCAGAGCACATTTGCTGCTGAGTAGTTATATCAGCCAGTAGTATTTTGGAAGATTAACAGCCCTCTTTCATTTCATTCTTTCTCTGTTGCTTACAATCTAAGAGGGCACTGTTTCTGCTGATAAAACAATCTCAAAAACCTTTTGTGTCTCCTTTGCATGTCACAGGAGTTTATGCCATAAAACAAAACAAGTTTCCTCAATAGATATTTTCTGAAAACTCACATTCAGACATATCTCTATGTCTGAATTTCCAGAATTATCAGATAATGACTTTTTTTCTTAAAAGTCCTTCTCCTAATTTATCTTTTTTCTTCTCTCATTTTACTATAATCAGCAAGAAGAAACCAGGCTGTGCCTTCATTTTTGCCTTGAAAATGTCCTCAGTTAAATATATAAGTTCATTGCTTAGAAGCACTATTTTTCACACAACTGTCAGATAACAATTCAGATAAGTGTTTTTGCTGTTACATAAAAAGTATCTTTACTTCTTATAGTTTTTAAAAATATGTTCCTCATTTTGTTTTGAGCTCTCACTGGTGGTCTTTAACTTCCATATTTCTATCATAGTTTGTTCAAAGCAACCTTTGATTTCCTATCATGCTTCTTAAGATTCTGTTCCCTTTACCTAATTCCAAAGCAACTTCCACATTTTTAGGTATTTTGAGCAATATCCCACTTCTGATACCAAAATGTTTATTGATCTCTTGTGTTTTTTTTAATTTTATTTAATTTGTACCAGGGATTAAACCCAGGGGCACTCAACCACTGAGCCACATCTCCAGCCCTTTTTATTTAGAGACAGGGTCTCACTGAGTTGCTTAGTGCCTTGTTAAGCTGCTGAGGTTGGCTTTGAAATCACAATCCTCCTGCCTCAGCCTCCTGAGCTGCTGGGATTACAGGCATGTGCCACCACGTGCACGCAGTATTTTAGCAATTACCTCTACTTGGTGGCTTAAACAATATATATTCATTCTCCTGTGGTTCTGGAGGCAAAAAGTCTTAAATCAGCTTCACTGAACCAAAACCACAAAATCTGCAGAGCCACGCTCATTCTGGAAGCTCAAGATGAGAATCTGTTTCCATGTCTATTCCAGCTTCCAAAGCTGCATTCCTTGGCTCATGGTCCCTTCAACGATCTTCAAAGCCGGCGGTGTCACATCTTGCTTCAGTATCACTTTGCCATCCGTCTATGTAATCAAATCTCCCACAAATTTAAAGAAACTTGTGATTCCACTTAGACCCCACTCAAATAATCAAGTATAATCTCCCCATTCTCAAGGTATTTCGCTTAATAACATCTGCAACAGGCCTTTTCAAATATAAGGTAATACATTTTCCCAAGTGTGTTAATCAGTTTTTGTTGTTGTTGTTTCTATGACCAAAATATCTGAAACAAACAACTTGAGGAAGAGGGATTTATTTTGGCTCATGGTTTCAGAGGTTTCAATCCATGGCTAGCTGGCTCTAAGGCAAAAATATCATGATGCAAGGACATGGCAGAGGAAGGCTTCTCAGTTCATGGCAGTTGGTAAGCAGACAGGGTGGGGGACAAGATATAGACCCCAAGCGCACAATCCTAGTGATCTACTTCTTCCAACCATTCCGCACTTGCCCACAATTCCCACTGCCTCCCAATAGTCCACTTAGCTATCTGTGGATTAATCCACAGATGAAGTCAGGACCCTCGTGATCCAATCACTTCCCGAGGCGCCATCCCTGAACATTGTTACATTGGCACCAAGCCTTTTAATACATGAGTCTTTGGGAGACACTTAATTGGGACCAATAGTGACCCCTAAAGATATCTACAGTATTTAGGTTACATGGTGCTTTTTGATGGGGGGTAAGGGGACAATGCTAGACATTCTGAATCTTACCTTGTTCAGCATAGATACTTTTATGTTTTTTAAAAATATTTTTGAGCTTTATTCCTTCATGCAGTTTAGTTACTTGGAAATAGGTTGATTCTTTAGAGGCTTGCTTTTAAACTTCTTTAGGTGGGAATTAGAATACTCTTTAGTCATGGCCAATTTTGTTCCAAAACCAAATTCTCTACCCAATGCCATATGAGCCCTGAGATTTCTTACTCTGGACTATGAGAACACGATTTTTTTCTGGCCCTGTATGAGTGCCAAGTATTTTCCCCTCTGCTATGTTCCGATGGGATTCTATCTCTAGTCTAGGGTACTTCACTCAGACACATAAGATTATTAGTACCCAGCTGAGGACTCTGCAAATCTCAGGAACTCTCTTGACAGCTCTCTCCCCTTTTGTTCTCTGCCCTTGGAACTATAGCTGATTGTTCTGCCAAGACTCTCAACTTTTTCTCTCACCACAGGGAGACTGTTAGCCACTGCTGGGTGCCCCCTCTGTACTCTGTGGCCTGGAAACTCTCCAGGCAGTAAAATGTGCAATTACCAGGCTCATCTCATTTGTTTCTCATCTCTCATTGATCACTGCCCTGCACTGCCTGACATCAATGTCTGAAAACTAGAGTTTCATATATTTTATCCAATTTTCTAGTTGTTTCAGGTCTGAGGATAAATCAGGTCCCTTTTATTCCATCTTCGCCAGAAGCAAAAGTTTATAAAATTTATGTAATGATACAAAGAAGCTAGAAGAGCAAAAATTTTTTTTTTAAAAAGAACATATTTTGGAGACCCACACTATCATCTGATTTCAAGCTTTACAATGAAGCCACAGAAATCAAGATAATATGGTATTTATATAAGGATAGATGCATAAATCACTGGAATGACATTAAGAATTCAGAAATAGACTTCATACATTTATGATCATTTGGCGTTTCCCTTTTTTTAACAAAATAAGGAAAAAGGAATAGTCTTTTAAATAGCTGATGCCGGAAAAATTAGACATCCATATGTAAAAACAATGAACCTTGACCCTATCTTCACACTGTGTGCAGAAAATAACTTGAAATAAATCATACAGACAAACTTAAGTGTTAATATTATAAAATTTCTAGATGCCATAAGAGAAAATTTTCATGATATTGAGTTGGGCAAAGGATTGCTAAATAGGTCACAAGAAACACAAAAACATTTTTAAATTGAGCAGCATATAATTAAAATGTGTTCTTTGAAAGAATGTGTGTTTTAAAATAAAATGAAAGACTTGAAGAAAATGATTGTGCAAGATATACTTGATTAAGAAATTACATCCAGAATATAAAGAAATTTTTTTAACATTTATTTTTTTAGGTGTAGATGGACACAACACAATGCCTTTATTTGTATGTGGTGCTGAGGATTGAATCCGGGTCCCGCCCATACCAGGCAAACCCTCTACCGCTGAGCCACAATCCCAGCCCCTAAAGAAATCTTATAACAACAATAAGAAATAAACATCATAATTTTAAAATGAGCAAAGATTTGAACAGACACTTCATCAAAAATGATATAAGGGGGCCTGGAGTTGTGGCTCAGCGGTAGAGCACTTGCCTAGCAAGTGCAAGACCGTGGGTTCAATATATTAGGCATATTTTAGATATATTAGGCACATACATTAGGCATATTTTCGTGTATCATAAGCACACGAAAATATGCCTAACTTCATTTGTCATTTGGAAACCCCCAATTAAACCCTGACAAGGGCTGAGATTGTGGCTCAGCGGTAGAGCGCTAGCCTAGCAGGGGCGGGACCCCGGTAAGATCCTCATGTACCACATACAAATAAAGGCATGTGTTGTGTCCATCTACACCTAAAAAATAAATGTTTAAAAAAAAAAAAAAACCCTGACAAAATACCTCTATGTACCTTCCAAAACTGCTAAATCTAAAGCCTGAAAATACCAAGTGCCAAGAAGAATGTGGAGTTCCTGGAACCTTCACTACTTGTGAAAATGCAAAATGTCTCTGCTGCTTTGGAAATGTCTCACAGTTTTGTTTTAAGTTAAATGTGCACTTAACATATGACCTACCAATCCCACTTCCAGTAGTTTTCCAAGAGAATTAGAAACATATATCCTTACAAAGACTTACACAGATATTAGAGCAGCTTTGTAAAGGATAGCCCCAAGTTATAAACAACCCATATGTTCTTTAATTGGTAAATGAATAAACAAATTGGGATGTATCCATACAATGGAATATTACTCAATGATAAAAAAGAATGGACTAACAATGCATCCAACAACATAAATAAATCTCAAAAGTACTATGCAAAGAAGAAAGAGTCCAGACACAAAAGATTACACATGTATTGAATGATTCCATTGATAAAACATTATGGACAAGCAAATCTACAGGAAAACAAAGTCAGATTAGAAATTAGGGCTGGGAGAAGGGAACTTATTGTGAAGGAACATGAAAGAATTTACTAGGGATATGAAAAGCTATCTTATTTGTCAAAATTCATTGAGATGGATAATTTTTTCCAATTAAATTTTTTACAGTTTATTCTGTTTAATTATATACAACACCAGGATACACAGACATTTTAAAGGTATGGATTTTACTGTATGGAAATGATACCTTATTAAAAATACCTTTGAAATATTAGTCACACAAAAACACATGTATACTATTATCCCATTTACATGGTGAAAAAAATTTAAATGCCTGCACATTTACACATGTAAACATATATAGAAAGATCTAGCAAAAAATATATATCAAATTATCTTTGAAAAGAAATTCAGATTAGGAATTTCAAAGTTTGGGCTTTCTGAAAACAGGCTCTGATACAGAATTTAGCAAGCAGAATATTTGTTAAGGATCTGTATTTGTACAAGAGAGGAGGAAGAAGGAGAGGAAGACGTTGTATTGCAATGTGGTTGCAATAGAGTCTCACCAGCCCCAAGGAGAGCTCTGGAACACATGACTGTTCAGAAGTGTCTCATGCTGAACTACAATGGCCAGGCCTTTTGGTCCCCCAGTGAATCAGAAGGAATGATGATAATTGAAACCTCTGTTATTTCCATCCCTTTATTTCTAGACCCCCATATTCTTTTTACTGGCATTATAGAGTTTGAAACTTCACCCTCATAGAGTACCATCTCCAAACTGATGCTTAAACTCACCTTCTGTCTGCTGTACCAAAACTCTATTAATCTAGACTTTTCTAGTTTGTGTCATCTCTCATGCATTCAGTAAATCTCATAGTGCTGGGCTGACTGCTTCTTTCCTGACAAGCGCATCTCCTGGTCTGATGAAATAATATCCTAGAGGGATCCCATCATGATGGCCTGAAAACTTTATAAGCTCTCATATAGTCATGCTGATTAAAGTTTGTGGGAAGGAAATACAAACCAGTGCCCAGAATAGTTGGCCTTTCCTATTAGAACAAATCTCTGGCTCTTTCAGGACAGAAGAGAGAAATGTATTCAACTTACCACCAAATGGCTGCCTTGAAGAATAGTGTGTCCTTGAAGAATAGCGACATATTGGGGGATCAGTGTTGGTTTCTCTGACTGGCAGTTAAGACATTCAGCGGCAGCAGTAGCCAACTCATTTTAGGAGTAAGCATCCATACTATTGAACTCATGGACAGCCTGCATCTCTCCCATCATGACCACTCCAGATATATGCCCATGTGCAAGCACTGGTGTGGCTAATACCAAGGTAAGCTGATGGCAAATGGACAAGGGATTTTGTCTACTCAGTGGTTCAATGTCTATTCCATGTCTATTCTTTGATGGGTGTTTGCATGTGATACCATGTCTTAACACTAGTGCCCAGGTGTCCATCCATAGCTTTTTGTTGCCAAAACTCACAAGTTTGAATATATATTCAAACCTCAAGCCACTTCTCTTCTCACACAAGGTGGCCGACCAGGTACTTTGCCTGAAACCCGTCCTTACAGCCTTTCTCTCCTGAGTGAAGTACAGTGCTGCTGTTGGTCATTTTCAGCCTTTATATACCAAGCCACCCAATCTGTAAACTTCTGTTAGCTGGTTGTAAAGGATCTCCCAGATGGCCCTAGGGATCGGCTGAAGGAGGGACACTGATTCAACAGTAATGGGTGGCCTGCGGGCCTGGGCCACCTACTTACATAGCTTGCTTATATCTATAGTCCTGCTCATTACCCAACCACATTTACCACTTTCCTTTTACCATGGATTGCTATTGAGCCTGCCCTACTTCCAATTCAGTAGACTTGACAGAATCCAATTCAAAAGACATGGTTACTTAGCGTCTCATGGTCAGATGCTCCATATCTACCAGAATCCAACTGCACAGCTGGGGTTGTCTTTCAAAAGGCATATAATTCTCTGCCCAAGGGCATAGTCTAGCTCCAGAACCCTCAGGGCCGGCATTTTTATTTCAGCTCAGTGGTTTACCATAAACTCTGCACAACCTCTTTTTGCATCACTTTTACCTCTAATATTGTAGAGTCTGCTGGATCATTTGGGCTAAACAACAGAGCTGCTTCCATTCTAGTTAGGACCTATTGCAGAGCTCTTCCGGCTCTGAAAACATTCAGTGATGGCCGCCTCCTGTGTTCCTAACACAGGGATTGGAGCAGTATTTCTGCGGGTAGAATATGCTGCCTCCTGAACCCAAAGAAGCCTTCCAGGCATTGTATTTCCTTCTTCATAATGGAAGGTACAAGATACAATAAGTTGTTTCTTACTTTGAAGGAATATTTTGGTATGCCCCCTTATTACTAGATTTCTGAAATGGTTTTCCAATGTAATTTACCCTTGTAGGGCTTATCTTCCACCATCAGACATGGAGGTATCATGCCAAGATCTCCAGTATGCTAACTTCATTTGCTCATCAGACCCGATTAGCATATTATATTTGATATAGAGGATCAGAATGTTATTCTGGAGCATAGCCACATGGTCCAAATCTCTTCTGAACATATTATGATAGACTATACTATGAGAGAACACATTAGATTTTAAATATCCCTGGGTAAAATGTAAATATATATTGTTCCCCATTCCATGTGACTGCCAACTGATTCTGATATTTTTTTTTTTATGGTTAGAATAGAAGAGAATAACTTTACCAACTCAGTGACACATCCCACGTACTGCGGTCATGTTAACATACTAGCAATTTTACATTTGGCACAGCAGCTACAAAAGGGGCTATTATCTGCTTAAGTTTGCTGTAGTCTACTGGAATTCACTAGGATCCATCTGGTTTCTTTGGTAGCCAGACATGTAAATTAGATGGATGAGTATTACTCTATGTGTTCATTTCCTATTGCTTCTGTAACAAATTACCATAAACTTGAAGGCTTAAACAACACAAACTTATTATATTACAGTGCTGGAAGTTGCACTCTAAAAATTAGGTTAGCATTCCTTCTGGAGGCCCTAAGGGAGAATCCATCTCCTTGCCTGTTCCAGCTTCTAGAGGATGCCCATATTCCCATGGGCCATAGTCGCTTTCTATTGTCCCAATCAGCAATATCTGTCAAATCTCCTCACATTGCATCAATCTGACACTCTCTTTTCTCTCTCATACACACTCAAAGGACTCTTATGACATTGGGCCCACCTGGATAATCAAAGATAAATCTTGTTAATCTCATCATTTTAAGGTTAGCTGACTTGACCTTCTTTCTATTGTTTATAAATTACCCAGTTTGTGGTAGAGAAGCAGTTTTGCTATAACAGCAAGAGTAGACTAAGACATAACCTTAATTCCATTTATAAACTTTATTCTCCTTGACATGGAACAGAACATAGTAACAGGCTCCAGACATTAGATTAGGTCTGGACACTCTATTTTGGGAGGACTATTATTCTGCCTACCATAACTCTTCTCCCCAAGAGTACAGATACTTGAGTAAATGGCTGCATGCTTGTGGAGGAGGACTGAGAAAATTACTACTATGGTAATTATTATGGTGTTGCATGGGCCTTTTTCCTGTGGACCTGGCCTCCTCTTCAGTCAGTGTGCCCCAGGTCTAAAAAGTAATTCAGGTCTGAATTTGAACGAAGTATAATGGCTTTTTATTTTAGCAATTGCTCTTGGCCTTCTGGTCATTCATCTTCAATTTGTTATGATTGTACAAACTGAGTAGTATCCATGTTGGCTCTCATCTAATTTACCCTTAGGGTCACCGGTTCAATTAACCATCTACATAACCCTCTTTAGGTCAAGTTCTCTTGGCTGTCATTCCAACATGGAATGGGGAATGTGGCTCATTACAATAATTGCATCCACCTGGCTTCTAGCAGTTAAGTGCTGCCACCTGGCCTCTATTGTTTTGAGCTCCTATCAGCCTCATTCTATAAGCCTTTCTGCCATTCAGTCCTGGCTTGCAGAGCACAGGCATCACTAAACATGATCACATACATCAGTATGTTCTCTAGGGCCTGTGGGCAGAGGTCATCCAGGTGAATCTGAGGAACATCATCTTCCAGAGGGTCTTCTGATCTCATGTATATATGTACTTCCTTACAACAGAATACCCACCTCCAAACCCAGTATAACCATTTCTTCTCATAGCATCCCCATCTGGTTGTAAATGACTTAAGAGAGTTTTATTCTATTTTATGTATTTGAACTTTTAAAATATGTATTCCTCTATAGCTTGAGTTATTTAAAATCATAAAAGAAAAATAATAAATATAGTTAGAAAAATAATAAATATAAAGAAAAATTTAACCAAGGAATAATAGAAGCTTTGCATGTAGTTGTAAGCAGATATAATGAAAAAGAATGCATTTAAGAATATTCAGGTAAGCTGGGCATGGTAGTGCACATCTGTTATCCCAGTAGGAGGATTGCAAGGTCATTCTCAGCAATTTAGGGAGAGCCTGTCTCAAAATAAAAAAATAAAAAGGGTGAAATATGTGGTTTAATGATTAAGTTCCCCGGAATTCAATTCCTAGTACAAAAAAATAAAAATTCAGGTAAGATTTCTCAGTGTTGGGAATAAATTTATTTGTTTTTAAAATAGTCCTAAATTATTAAGACTCAGTTGAGTTTATATTTTCTATCTTCATTATGAAATTCAGAAACAGGATGAAATAATTTATCAGTCATAAAGAAAAGGCATTTTGAATCTAAAACTTCATTAAAAAGTTTCCTACAAAGGCAAATAATCAACAAAATGTAAAAAATAGGGAGAAATTTTTATTCAACAAGACATTCAGAAACTCTACACTTTATTCAATCTTTCTGAAAAGCTCCAAGAGGCAGACCTATGATGAATTACCAAAAAAACAAGCATTGAACAAAAAAATCCCATTAAGCTTATTGATAAGTACAAAAAAGTGTTAATATGAATAAAGCTAATACAATTGTTTAAATATCATGAAAATGAAATGAGCATTATATTTTAAAATTTCAAAATGTAATTAAAATTAAAGAAATCATGAGTGTTTGAGATAATAATAACCTAAACATCCTGAATTAATCATTACACAATGTATTACTGTATCAAAATATCTCACTGTACCCCATAAAGATGCAATAATTATTATCTGTCAATTAAAATAAATAAATAAAATTCAAAATGATTGTAACAAAACATGATTTTTCTGTGGGAGAGGGCAACGAAATAGATACATACTGAAGGTGTATCACATTCTGGAGGAAATTATAGTCATTGTGATTCCAGGGAAGATTCTCATGAGTGGTGAGCTCCTTCTTGATTCGGTGTCTATGGCCAGACAAAAAAAGTGCTCTGACTAGCCAGCTCCACTCACCTTCCCATTTCTGCAGTGGTGGAGGTGTGGACACAATGAAAATTCCACATGAGTAAGGGAAAAAGCTTTCTAAAGGTCCAAAAGAAGGGGGACCAGTAACTAGAAATGTATAAGTATCCCAGACTACTGCAAAAACACTTTCTAAGTCACTAAAGACAAAATAAAATAAACCAAAAAAGTCAAATAGGGAAAGCTAGAAAAGGTAATAAGAAGAAACCAAAGAGCACAATAAATCAAAAGCACACAAAAAAGGTTTCAGAATAAAATTATAATATTAATAATCAGATCAGTGACTGAACACCCCTGGGTTCAATCCCCAATAACAAAAACCAAAACAACACAAAACAAAACTTGTCCAACTCTTTTATAATTATAACAGAATGGAAATAAGAGATCTAATTCTGCAGTTCTTAGTGCAGAGATGGGGAGAGAAAGCAGAATACAGAAAATCACAACAGTGAAGATCATCTAGTTTTGCTATTTGGTATTTTCCTTTTTTAAAGCAAACAGAAAATATAAAAAGTCAAAAAAATTAAGTATTGTACATTGTACAGTGGCTAAATTATTGAGAGGATGAAATGGAATATAGGAGAATCAAGCTTCCTATCCCATCCTCCATTCTCCCAGTGTTTTTTCTTTTTTTTTTTTTAAATTAGTCATCAGTGGATCTTTTCTTTATTTATATACGGTACCCAGCACCTCACACATGCTAGGCAAGCGCTCTACCACTGAGCTACAACCCCAGTGGCTCCCAGTATTTTTAACTCAGAAATTCCCATGGTTTTTCTGAACATCATTTCCCTCCCACATATGCTGAGCTAACATCTTTATGACAGAGCAGTACCAATGAGAACCCCATTTGAACATACAAAGATATTAGAAAAAAAGAAGTAAGCAAATTTAAAAGGAATTATACCTCCCATTCCGTGCATCTCTCAGCTTTCAGAAAGTATCAGGAAAAACTTAACCGGAAGTATGTTGAAAAGAAGCATTTCCATATGGCCTCTTGGTTCCAATAACTTTTTAGAACTGGAACCAACTACAGTGTGGATCTATTTAGAACTTCCACATTTCTTTGATCACAGATCATTCTTTACAAGTGTAAGCTATTAATGGAACCTGTACAGCATGGTGCACACTCAAATTAAAGGAGAAAAAAATCTCAGAATAATTTCTGCTAGAAGTGGACAAACAGAAATTCTAACACAAAACATAAAAATACTAAAGAAATTAAAATAACTTTATTTTAGAAAAGATAAAAATGAAGAAAATAACAAAAGAATTTGTGCAATTTTTGAAGCAAATATGTACAAACCAGATAAACAGTCACTAGTAAATGGCATACATCCACACAATGGTTATTTGGTAAATGCTACTTTTGCATAAATGTAAAAGTCAACATCATTCAAGCTTCTGGTGAGCTTAACTGTGTTCTCTTGTCAGGAACATCATTTCTAAATGACACATTATCTTATAATAAAATAATTATTTTTAAGTGTAGTAGCTAGTCTTCTTTGCTGTTTTCTTAAATACACACTAGAGAAAACAAATTTGCTAGTACTAATACTTTTTATGGACTACTTATCTAGATCTTGCAGAAAACAACTGGCAAAATGCATACTTGGTCTTGTACTGTTGAACTTCTTTTCACCAATGAGAGAACATATAGTTTGGAGAATTATCTCAGATCTAAGCTATTTTGTCAGTAGCAATATACGGAATAGGAATCAAGAAAATTAACTTCAATCCAGTTCTTCCCCACCTGCCCTGCCCCACTGAGAAAGTTTACATATGTGGAAGCTCTTTGAAATAAGTAAGCCCTTGGGTGTGATTCACCGTGGAAAAGAACTTTTCTGCCTTTGGGGGGTTTTACTCTACAAATGTATGAGCTGCTGTTAGTGTAACACAGCATAATGTTTTACAGTAAAACATTTTTTGTAAGTAGAGGAGGTACACTCTAAAATAATAATAAAAAATGTAGTAAAGTAAATACCTAAACCAGTAATATAGTCATTTATTATCATTATCAGTTATTATATGCTATGTAATTATATGTGCTATATTTTTATGACTGGCATACCAACATTGTCAAACAGGTGAGTGAGATGTCATGCTATTGTATTATATATAATGGCTATGATGTCACTAAGCAATAGGAATAATAAAATCTCCTCGAAGGATTCAGATTTTTTACACTGGTTCTTCAGATTTCAAATTTTTTTATTTTTATTTGGTTGTCTGCATTTCTTGCTGTCTTCTAGATTTTTATACCCATTTAGAACTTACTATTGCCTTTTTTGTGCTCTAAAATGCCTCCACTTATTTCACTTCTATTCATCTTAAAATCCTCTTGGTAGAATTGGACCATTTTTAGTACTAAAGCATTGAATCATGGTGATCAGTTCATGAGCATCTCTTAGTAAATTGTCTGCTGAGGATGTTGACTTTGTTAATCTTAGAGCATCAAGGTAGAGTCAGAAGAGGCCTTTCAGAAATCTATCACAATCTGCTAATTTTACTCACAAGGAAATTGTATTCTGAAAAATTTCAATAACTCATCCCAGTTTAAACTTGCTGGTGGTTGGCAAGTTTAGGATCTAAATTTCTTTGCCTAAGTTGAGTTTTTGTTTTGTGTTTGTTGTTTGCATGTTTGTTTCACTTCACACTGATTTCCTCATCACAAATGAAATTTGCTTAACAAGATTAATATCAATAAGAATAAAACTGTTTTCCTGAATATTTCATCATTTCTAAACTTTTCACATCTTTTTATTTGTTACTAAAATGTCATTTTCTGTTTAGTAAAACAAAGGAAGCCTGGTATCAGCTAAATCATCATACTCCTCCTGCTGGAAAGAAAGATAACTACAGGTAATAAATAACCCTCAAGTTCATCCACCAAATAAGTTGTGCTAGAGGCTCAAGTGGTAAAGAGGTAGGTATATAAGAAATTGGGGAGACAAGACTGCATGTAGAAAACATTTTGGGCATAATATAGGATTCTATTCATCTCTGAGGCCATTAATCTTGTTCTCCTGTGACATGTATAAAGTATATGATGTTGTGACAAAAAAAAAAAAATACATGAGGGGTGGGGTTGGAGGTGTAGCTCAGTGATAGAGCACTTGCTAAGCATGCATGAGGCCCAGGGTTCAATTCCCAGGACCAAAAGAAAAACATAAAAAGAAAAACCTTGTATAATATCAAATGTAAGAACCCCATATGTCCCTTGTTGAAGATAGAACTTACCTAGCTATATGGGTAATGTTTTATAACGTTACAGAACAATCTATCAAGAAAATGCATGATATATGTGATGCTAACTTCTTCCTCACAGCAGTGATATATAACAATACCTTCCGAGCCAGGAACTTGACCTTTGTCCTGATGCTTCCTATGGTGCACCTGCAGTCCACTTAGTTCCTTTTACTGGGTGTTAACTTGAGAAAGTCTACATCTCTGTGTGCTGTTTTCCTAATTCTTGATGCAATAGCTTAAGCTATTCTCAAGTCACACATAAGAAGAAAAATTAATTCCATAAAAATTCCAAATTTCTGTTAATAATTAGCTTTTAAAGATAAAAACTATCAGGGAACTATTAAAAGTTCTTTCTACATACAAATTCTTCATTATCTTGAATGCAATGGTGCTGTTAACAAGACTTAAAAAATGGTTCTCACTAGCTTACAAGGTTATTTGGAAAGGAGTAAATATTTTATTAAGCCTCCCAGAATTACTTATTGACTATCTTTTCCCTCCCTTCCCTATAACTACATGGCATTGCTAATAAAATAAATCAAATGTTACATATTCATTTATAGTACTATATCCCAGATTTACTTAGCTCATCCTGAAGGCAAAGATAAAGCTCCTTATTTTGTATAGGTACCATCTAACTAGACTTTATGATTTAGGGTAGGGAAAGAGCACTCTTAGAATATCAAATAATATCAAATAATATTGCTGAGCACTTATTGTAATCCAGGAACTGTACTAAACACCTCTACTTTATCTTATTTAATCTTTTCAACAACCCTATGCATTAGGTACCATTATTACCCCTACTTTTTCATGAAGAAACCAGAGTTTGGGGAGGGTAAATAACCTGCCCAATACTATAGCACTGGTGCTTGGTGGAGGCCTGGCTTTGATCCTGCCAACCTATGCCTTTAACCACTCTGTTTCTCATAACTGATCTGTGAGAAAGAACTTACAGTGCTATAACTAAAGGCAAACTTGGGCCGGGCCCTTTGTGTGCTGGGAAATCTCTAGACAGCTTCTGAAGCACCATGGACAGGCTTTTACCTAGTTGCTCTCTATAGAAAATGGTTGAAGCAGCTCAATGGACATCGTGCAGAGTTATGTTTAGTTTCCCACATATTTGTTGCTATTACACACTTTTCTGATACAAAAGAAGATATATGGGAATGCAAGCTGCAGAGGATGATGGTATTTAAAAGAAATCATTGAGTATTCTCTAGTTTATATATTTTATCTATTTCAATTAGAACTTACTTAGGACACTTGAGAATTACAATGCATTACAGTGTCAAGCCACTTGAAAAGGCCACATGTTCTCTTTGATATGTGGATGCTGACTCACAATGGGGAGGGCGAGGTTCACCAAATTGGACAGGATGGAGTAGAGGGAAGGGAGAGGGGATGAGAATGGGAAAGACAGTAGGATACATAGGATATAACTTTCCTATGGTCATATATGAATACAATACCAGTGTAACTCCTCATCATGAGCAACCACAAAAAATGGAAAGTTATACTCCATGTATATATGATATGTCAAAATACATTCTACTATCATGTATAACTAAAAAGAAAAAAATTAAAAATTAATTTAAAGAATTACCAAGTATCATATAAATAATTACAGTATTATGAAGTCCAGAATCATAAGTTCTCATCTCTGTTCTACCAATAAATAAATGAATGGCCTTGAGCAAGTCCCTTATTTGTAATATGAAGATGGTAATAACAATAGTGATTGATATGTTGACTTAAACAATGTACTCAGTGTCAAGCGTCTCCTACTTGGAAAGCACCTAGACAGGGTTGGCTAACATTGTGACTTATGTATACATAGTTGCTCCATATTGACAGGCGTCTGCATGTTGATGTGTGAAAAACTGAGATGGCACTTGTGCATGTAACTAATTCCTCTAGAGTTTCAAGACTAGGGTAAAGGTATAGTGAAGATGTTTGGGTTCCTCCATTAAGATTTGTCCCTTCTTTTTTTACACCTTACCACTGGTTAAAAACCATGGCAATAAGGAATATTCAGTAAATACAATCTTAATGCAAAGAGGGAAAAATTACTTCTGGGTAAGTGACAATGGCAAGAAAAATAACACATTTATGCAGAAAGAAAAGCAGTATAAAACGTGAAAAATAGTGATTATGATTGAATTGGGGTTTTGGAGTCAAAGAAGCTTCTACTAGAATTTTTAATCCACCACTTAAACATTTATAACCCTTGGCTAAATTACTTAAACTGTTCCACCCAGTATTAATTGTGACTAATAATAGTTATTTTACAGTGGCTATTATAAGGAATACAAATATAAATAGATCTAAAACAGGGCCTCTGAAATAACAGGAACTAAATAAATGTTGGCAGAAACTCTATAAGAAATATAACTCTTAATATTATAGCACTGGTTTTGCCAATAACTGGTTGTAGCAATAGTTGTAACAAACTGATTTGCATCCTCTGAAACAGCAAGTTCTCACAATCATAGAATAATCTTGATGAACATATTTTATAAATTAAGCATATATAGCATGAAAATTTCACTGACAAAGAGAATACAATCTAAGTAATCTATGAATTCTTAGCTATACACTTGGAGAATGTATCTGCAACTGGCAAAAATTGGTTACCAAAAAGAAATTCTTTTAGTTAAATGTATTCCTTCCCCATTATTTAAATTAGAATTGTAGTGACTGACTTGTTTGATTTCTTGGAATGTAGGTATCATGACTTCCTGTTGCATCTTTGTTCTTTCTTTAGCAAAGCAAGATGGTCTGCCTCCAAGTTTAATATAACTGAATGAAGTTGGGGCTATCAAGTAAGCACATTAAAAATATACCCAAGGTTTTTGAGAATATCTGACACTGGTCATTAAATAACTATCCTGCAGCTCACAGAGCCCAGAAATAGCACTTTGTATCTTATTACCTGAAGGGATTAAAACAAAACTATATATCAGAGCACAGTTCTGAGTTTCAGAAACAGAAGGTTTCTAAAGTTTTAAATGACCTAAAACTCCCTCAAACAAAACTAAAGGAGATCAAAGTTTTGGCCCAGCAACTCTGAATATCAGATGAATTGCCCTGGTTGGGTCAGCTCGTTTATTCTTCTTTAGCCTGATTGTTTCTCTCTATCACCTTGTGCCATTAATGGAGAAATTAATCTTTGAAGTTCTAATGGCTCAGCGTTTCCAATTATTCATTTCAGCTAAGGAATTTTTTTTTAAAGAAAAGCTCAGTGTTCTCAGTTACGATAAGCCTACCAGCAGACACTGCTATCCAAACTGAACGGCCACCCACAAAATTCATCTATTCCATAGAAATTTTTCTGAGGATTTAAAAAAAATCTCTTCCACTACTTATTTCCTTTCTTAAGTCCAAACTTATAATCAGCTTAAAGCATAAAAATTGCTTAATAAGCATTTTAACATTTTTTCCCCCTAAAGAGTACTTAGAAGGGAAAACATAGGAATAAGGAAGGAATGTGGAATAACAAGTTATCCTTCTCTGTCCATGGAGGATTGCTTCCAGGAACCCCACAGGTCCCAAAATCCATGGATGCTCAAGTCTCTGATATAAAAATGGCATAATAAAAATGCATATAATTTATATATATCATCTCACATGCTTTTAAAAATATATTTTTATAAAAAATAAAATTGGTAAACATTATGAAAAAATATCAGAATTGCATACTTAAAATGGGTGACTTTATAATATGTAAATTATTTTTAGTAAAACTCAAGAGATACTTTGAAATAAAAAAATTATTTTTAATTGACACATAGTAATTATACTTATTTATGAAATATAGTGTGACATTTCAATATATATGTATACAACATGTAATAAATAGATCAGGATAATTGATCTATCTATTACCACAGATATTTATTATTTTTTTGTGTGTGTGTTGGGAATATTTAAAATGCTCTCTTTTAGCTATTTTGAAATGTTCAATTTATGCTTAACAACAACAGTTATTCTATTGTTCTATGGAATATTAGAAGTTATTCTTTCTAGCTGGATACAGTGGTGCACACCTGTAATCTTAGCAGCTCAGGAGGCTGAGGCAGGAGAATTACAAGTTCAAAGCCAGTCTCAGCAAAGCAACTTAGCAAGACTCTGTCTCAAAATAAAAAAAATGGGCTGGGGATGTGGCTCATTAGGAACATGCCCCTGGGTTCAATCCCTGGTACCAAAAAAATAATTATTATTATTCTTCCTAACCAACTGTGCCCCTGTTGCTCTTAACCATTCTTTTTCTATTTATCCCTCCCCAATACCCTTCCCAGCCTTATCTTTGAAATTGTCTCTAGATTATTTATAACACATTGAAAAATGCTATTCAAATAGTTGTCATACTGTATCATTTAGGGAATAATCACAAGAAAAAAGTCTACGCATGTTCAATACAGACATAATTTTAAAAATTATGCTTCCACAGTTGATTGGATCCATGGATGTGGAACCCACAGATACAGTTGGCCAAATGCACAGTCTTAGGACAAGCACTATGATCTAAAACATACTATCCTGACACTTTAGTCCTCGTTTTTTACTTCCCCAGACCATAGGAATGCATTGAGCTCTTCTAACTTGAAAAGAAAATAAAACAAAACAATCTTCTTGCTCTCGCATCTACTTCCTAGGTCCATTGTGACCCTTCATTGTCTTCATTGAATAATTCCTTCTGCTATTTGTCATTCAACCTTGATGAGAAGGCAAGGCTCTATGAACATATAGCACTTGTAAGCATAATTTACCAAGCAGCCTATCAATGCGTAAGAAAAGTTTTGGTGAAGACATTACTTCAGCTACTTTGGGGATGCCAATAAAATTCTATTGACTTTGGCAAGGCCAGGGAGTTGTGTTTCTCTCTCTGGTAAACTCTATGATCAGTCTTCATTTTCAGGAGATGGACAATTGCTAAATGAAGACAAGGAGATTATGGCTCCCCTTACATTATCCTGTATTCATTCAAGAGTTGTGCTTCTAAGCAATAACATGCTAAAACAAGATCCTTCAAAAACAAGCATAGTCTGTTTTTTAACATCCTTATGTTGGTGAATTATTATAGATTGAAGGTGATTTATTACTTCTCTAGAGCATATTTAGAAAAGAACTCTAAAAATTGATGTCTTATGAAATTTCCACTTAAAAAGGTTCACTTTTGCAAAATTGCCCGATTTTTCACAGAATCGAATAAAGTGAACATAATCTTTTAGTTATAATTCATTTGAGTAGGGAACACAGTGCCAAGGAATTCAATCTCCAGAGATGGGCATATGATCCTAGGTTTGGGAAGTAATGAGGTGCTAGGAATTTTTTCTTTTACCTGGGGTACAGTTTTACACTTGCATTAATAATGTTTATAATGCCACATCTCCTTCGGTCCCACATCAAATGACACCAGTCCACGGAGGCCTTCCATAACTCTCCTCTCTGGAGCATTCCCCATCCCATTACTTTCTATTACATTACCCTGGTTCTTTCCATATAGCATTCATCATAGTGTGAAACTATTATATTTATTGAATGTCTTAACCTACTGGAGTGTAAACTCCTGAGAACAAGTGACTTGTCACCTTCTCCATTTCTGTATCTCCAGGGCCATTTCTGTGAGGGTTAAACAGGCTCATATTTGAATGTTATTGGGTTGAATGAATAAGAAAATAAACTTAAATTTTCTGTTACCCATTCAGTCTTTTTGATCTGGATCACTATATTGAATGTCTCTCCTTTGTTCCAAATCCCTCTTTTTTCAAGAATGTTTTGGTTTTTTGAGGATTTCTTCACCATCACTTGGGTACCAGGTGTAAGTTCACTTAAAAACAACTACAATCATGAGGTTAACCAAGATTTAACCAAGATTTGAGGGTATTTGCCCAAGATTTGAGGGTATTTGAGGATATGGGACTTTGTGTGCTAAAACCACTAAAGTCCAGGAAAAGCCAGGACAAATTTCTTCCTCAACAGCTCACCTCTCACTCAATAGTTACCATTAATAATTTATTTTATTTTTCAACCACTATTTTTTGCATAAAAATTTCATTGCATAGACAACTTTGAATTCAGTCCTTTCCAATTAATTTTATAGCATAAGCATTTTCCCATATGATTAAAATGTTTCTTTAACATCTTTTAAAAAACTGTTTAATAATCTACATTATAGTTTAGAATCAATGTAATGTTATTAATGTAATTAATGACTTAAGACCATAGACTCTGGAGCCAGATTGCTGTGTTCAAAATCCAACTCTGCCTTGGGCCTTTAACTTATCCTCCTTGTGTCTTAGTTTCCTTCTCTCTAATATAAAAACCGATAAAGTATGCCTTATAGGGTTGTTTGGAAGATTAAATGGTTTCATATTTGAATGTTATTAACACTAATTATCTCTGTTTTTCTTGGTAGACTGTCATGGAGTGTGATAGAATATTCATAACATATCTAGGTCTTTGTTAGAACCTGCTTTCTCCCTCTATCTTTCAGAGGCATTACTCCCAAATAAAACTGTTGTATTCCTAACTCCATGTCTGCATCTCCTTCCCAGAGGACCCAAACAATACAGAAACTTTGCTAATTTGATATGAGAAAAAAGATATTTCATTATTTTAATTGCACTTCTTTGATTAGAGATGCAGTTGAGCATTTACTTCTTATCTTTATTATGTTCTGAAATGTCTTCTTTTATTTTTGTTTTTCCTTCAGTACTAGAGATTGAACCCAGGGCTGTACATGTACTAGACACTAAACTATAACCCAAATCCCTTTTAAAAATTTATTTTGGCTAGTCTCACTAAATTGCTCAGGCTAGCCTTGAATTTGTAATCCCCTGCCGAGTTCTCCCTGATAGCTGGGATTACAGATTACCACCATACCTGGCTGAAATGTCCCTCATTTCGAATTGACTATGTTCTTTACCCATTTTTGCTATTGGGATCTTGGTATTTTTCCTTGTCTGTTTGTCTGTATAAGCTCTTTATATAGAAAAGGTGTTAGCCCTTTTATGCTATAACTGGTTTTGATGTACAGAAACTTTACATTGTTATATAGTCAAATGATAAATTATACTTTTTATCTTTAATCTAAAGCCAAGAAAGCACGTTCTCTTCCAAAGATCAGAGTCACTTATAATCTTTCCTTATTTATGAAGAGTTTATATGTAGGGCATCTCGAATAAATTTTCACACACAGTGAAATGAAAATCTAAATTGATTTTTTTCTATCTTACCACATC
Source organism: Urocitellus parryii (assembly GCF_045843805.1). NCBI lineage: Eukaryota > Metazoa > Chordata > Mammalia > Rodentia > Sciuridae > Urocitellus > Urocitellus parryii. The sequence goes on from NC_135540.1 coordinate 83,654,357, forward strand.
TCTCCAGACCATTTAGTGGACGATCTTACCCTCTCTGATTGATTTGGCATATCTTCTAAAACCATTTATTAAAATTTTATATATGCTGGGTTCATTTCCTGTTACATGAGTTTATCTTTTTGCTAACACTATATTTACTAAATGACTGTAGTTTTATTATCTGTTTTAATATTTGCTACGTTGAGTCTCAATCAATAAACTTCCTAGGCTTCTGTACTTTTTTTCAAAGTGCAGTTATGGCACTTTAGATTGTGTCTATACAAAATCACTTCATCTTTCTCTTACTGTCCCAAGATTGGAAGATTTGTTATTGCTGAGGCTATTGGTGATGATAATAATATAGAGAATCTCATAAAGCCTCTCCATAAAGGAGGAAAAACTAATTTGTGGAGCAGAGCTGTTTAAAACACGATACAAATGTGATTAGAATGGCCTCTTTTGCTTGTATAGGAGCCTGCCTGCTTCATCTTATTTTCTAGTGAAGAGCAATCCATGACTCTATGGCCCAGAATAAAATAATAAGATTCCAGGACCATGTTATGATAACATGAAGCAAAGCTTCCTGGCAAACTCTGTAGCCAACAACATCACCTGTTCTGGACAAAGAATGTTGTCAATATTCATGGGGGGAAAAGTAAATGGAAAAAGGATTATGGACGAGATTTGTTTGGTAACTTGTGTTGCCTCCACCACTATCTATTCATTAATCCTGGCCAGATTGAGCTCAGGAGGAAAGAGGAAGAAAGAGGAAATGACAAGGTGAACAGTAGGCAGGGGGATGCTGTTGAACCACGACACAAAGGAAAGACCACCAACTCCAATTTTAAACCAAATTAAAGCAAGCTTATATTGTGTACACAAGAGAGCTGATCAGTGACTGCTTCACACACACACAAAAAGGGCCAGAGGACAGCGTCCGGTCTAAGGGCAAGGTGGGGTGTTATAACAAAAGTTACAAAGGTGGGTGTCTTGGGAACTTATAGCTGACAGGGTTCAGGCAAGCGCAATACAAGGGCAGATAGCAGGTTAATGATCTACATGGCTTAACATCTCAAGGTAGGGAGAAACTCAGATTCTAACATCAGAGTTAATGAGGAGCAGCTGGGATTTCAGGGTTTTGTTATCTGGTCAAGGAGAGCTGGGCATGGGTAGGTAAGTTGGGCAAGAATCCCAAGCAAGTTTTTGAAACATCAAAGGTATGGTCAGGCCAAATAGAAATCTTAGTATTTTACTGTAAAACAGAAATGAACTTTTCATGATTGTGACGAGATGGCTCCCAATCTTAAAATGGAATTAGGCTGGGTTCATCAATGCCAACCAGCAGCCTGGCATGGATCCTAAATGTTTACCCCCAGGAAAAATACTACCAATGAAAAATAAAAGGTGGAGGAGCTTGAAAGGACTTTAAAATTCCATTGTAACAAAAATCACCTTAGCCAACTGCAATTGTGCAAATATATTTTCATTTAAATGAAATCTGCAATTTAATTTGGGATATAATTAATGCTTTGTATTATAACTGGAATCTTCTATAACTGAATTTTTCTGTACTATAGCAAAAGATAAAAGATGGTTTTGTTTTTTTTTTAAGATGGTTTTCTTCCTTCCCCTGCTTTTTTTTTTTTTTTTTTTTTGGTCTCTGTTGCTTTTGTGCTTTTAAAATGAAGTTTTTAAAAAAAAGTGTGCAACTTTCAATTCACTCATATGGATAAATAAGAAAAGGGCAAATAACTCTTTGGATAATTAACTTAATAAAAGCAGAAATAAATATGTAGCTGAGGCTCATAAAGTGAAACAGAATACAACCTAAGGCTCTGTATCAATCAGGGTTCTCCAGAGAAACAGAAACAATAGAATATCATAGATATATTAGAGGAGAGACAATCGTCTCACAAAATTATCGAGTCCAATAGGTCCTACTATCTGCTATCTGCAAACTGGAGAACCAGAAAAACTGTTGGTGTAATCCAACAGTTTGAAGACCTCGGTACTGGAGAAGCTAATAGGGCAACTCCCAGTCTCAGTCCAACACCTTAGAAGCAGAAGCTCCAATGTCTGAGGTCAGGAGATGAATGTCCCAGCTCAGAAGAGAGATTGAATTTGCCCTATCTCTTCCTTTGTGGTCAGTTCTGGCCTTCAATGGATTGGATGGTTCCCACCCATGTTGGGGAGGGTGATCTTCTTTACTCAACCCACTGATTCAAATGCTAACTCTTCCAGTAATACCATCACAGACTCATCAGAGATGTTTTACAGGCTCTCTGGGCATCTCTTAGTCAAATCAACACATAAAACCATCACACTATGGATTAAGTTTTTCCTTTTAACCAACAATTTTTTCCCTACCACAGCCACAGTTTTAAAACTCAAATGTGAAGGTAGTCCTTATGAGAAAGAGAAACTCCCTACTCTGATTAAGGATCTTCTAGTATCCCCCAAGACTGTCAAGATCCAGCAGGCTGCTGTAGGGTTGGGCCCCAAAGCCACTTCCTGAAAACAGCCCAGGAAACAGCTAAGCTCCAGCCCAGATAAAGAATTTTTTTGTATATGACTAGTGAAAAGTAATTAGACTTTGAAAGATTGTGTGAACGTGGCATATTTTTATAACATAGGAAAACTAGTTCAACTCCTAGAAACAATGAGGCACCACCTCACTTTCTGATTAGATGATAAATTCAAGCCAAAGGAAAAATTACCTAAAAACAATTATTACAAATATTGCTTAGAACAGGAAGGGATGTTAGTCCTAGGTAAAGGTGATGTGTTTGAAAACATAAGGTATGCATACTAGAAGAGGCAAATTAGCATAGTAATTCACAGCACAGATCTTGTGATTGCACAGACCCAGAATCTGTTACCTTAGGGCTCTGGACAATGAGTTTCTTCAGCTGTGAAGTGGAAATGCTAATTTTCTTACCTCACAGGCTCATTTTGAAATTAAATGAGATAGGCCTGTGAAGCACTTAGCCCAGAAGCAGGCCCTTTGTAAGTATTTAATCAATGATAGATATTATGGTCATCAGCCAAAGACCAGAGGAGCTAGAGAGGTTTTCTAGTTTATCCATCTGCTTCTAATTTGGATCACATTAAACACTGATAGAAAACAAAATGAATCCCTCTTATTTTTAAAGATACTAAAGGAAAGGAAAATACCTGTTTGTTTGTTTGTTTGTTTGTTTGTTTTACAGGAATTCTTTCTTACTCAGAAATGTTTTTCAGTTTTTCCAAAAACCTCTCAAGTTACAACTTTAGCTTATTTATTCTTGGCTCTCATTACTAAGGATGGAAATCAGTTAACACTCTCTTTCGTGATCTAGATACTGTTCTTGACCAAAAAACGATCACTTGGTTCTCTTCTCCCTTTCTCATTCTCCTACTCTCCATCCCAAACTTAGAGCTAACTACCCCACCACTATCAACTCTCTGAGAGGAAAATAAAGGAAATAATACAGGATTATAATAGGATTATAGTTCATAATGGGAACATTCATTAATCCTAAACACTAGACAATGACTCCCAGATCCCTTTTATAATTTATCTAGGAATTGACCTGTACCAAGAAGAATAATGGCAAAGCGAGCAACCAACTCAAAACAATAGGTGTTGGGTGTGTGGGAGACTTTGCCTTTTGGTTTTATTTCCCCCATCAGGTTTATCTCCACTGAAGTTAAGTTTCCGTCACATAATTCCATACCCCTGCCCCTCCTCTCTGAAGGACCAAACCAAAAGGCACCAAAGTCAAAAGTTTTCCCGACCAATCCCAGCGGGACACAGTGTCTGCTCACCCGTTCCTGAGTCACCCTGCCAATCAGCACCCACCACATCGCCTCAGCAACCCTTCTTAAGCTGAAGCTTGCGGGCTCAGGCTGCTGCTCTCTTCCTCTCCTTTCTTCTCCTTTGGGCAGCCCCTCAATAAAATCTCTTGGTTGAATTTCCATCTCAAGTGAGTCACTCTCCTTTCAGTAAGGACAAAATCAGACACTGAAGAAAGCTGAGTGTTATGGTTTGGATCTTAAATGTCCTCCAAAAGCTCAAGTATTGTCCACTTGGTCTTCAATATAGCAGTGTTCAGAGCAGGATGTGACTGGATCATGAGAGCTGTCACCTCATCAATGGGTTGATCTATTGAGGATCCATAACAATGGGACATTGGGAGGTGGTGGGAACTTTAGGGGGGTCTACTTGGAAGGAATGGGTCACTGGGGAACTGTCCTTGAGGTTTATATTTTGTCTTTGGCCTCACCTCTCTCGTGCCTCCTGGCTACCACATGCTCCCCACCATGATGACTCCAGAGAAAAGTGTGAAGGTGAAATGCACAAGGCAAGGGAATATTACTGTTAATCATGAATACAAACAGACTGGACTCTTTTTTAAGGGCATAGGCAATATAGTCTATAAGGTAAGTGTATCAATATAAGTGAAAAGAGAGGAAGTCATAGAAACAGCGTCTTAAGGGCAGCTGTTGTTACGAAATCTCTGGCTTTCCTTCTTCAAGGTATTAGATTTATTCATACCATAGTGCAAGATTTTCTGATTTTAAAGAAGAGTCATTCAGATAAGTTTGGGCAAGGATGTGCAGAAATTAGTTAGAACCCTCAGACACTGCTGGTGAGAATGTAAAATGGTCAGCCACTTTGGAAGACAGGCCAGCAATTCCTCAAAATGCTAAGCACGTAACTCAATAATTCCACTCCTAGGTATGCACCTAAGAGAAGTTAAAAAATAACTATATTCACACAAAAATGTGTACAGGAATACTCACAGCAACATGATTCATAATAGCCTGGTAATGGAAAAAACCCAAATGTCCATAAACTGGTGAAAGGACAAATAAAACATGGCAGACCCACACAAGGGAATATTAGGCAATAAAAAGAAACAAAGTACTGGTGCATATATGGATGAATCCTAAAAACTTTCTAATAAATGAAAGAGCCAAACCCAAAAGGCCATTTATATGAAATTTTTAGGACAGGTAAATCCATAGAAAGAAGGCAGATTAGTGGCTGTTAAGAGGTCGGTGAGAGAGAGAGAGTGAGGAGTGACTACTAATGGGTACAGAGGGGAGTGATAATAATGTTCTGGAATTAGATACTGGTGATGATTGCATGACTCTGTGGATGTGTTTAAAAAGAAGACTAAATTGTACACTTTAAAGGGTGAACAGTATGATGTGTGAATTTTACCTCACTAAAGCTGTTATAAAATGCATTTAACTTTAAAATAAGTTCTATAATACCATTTATGGGGTGTGATGAAAAGCAGGTATAGAGTAAGAAAGGAAACAACAGGAAGAGATAATTCATTGAAAAAGTAACAACAATCGGTATTATAACTTCAAAAGGCCTAGAAAGTATTGTTTTAATTCCAATCATCAAAAACTGGACTTGAAGGACAATGTAACAGAATAGAAGACACAGAGACAAACCCACATAAAAGCAATTATCTCATACTAGACAAAGGCGCCATAAACTTACATTGAAGAAAAGATAGCCTCTTCAGCAAATGGTGCTGGAAAAACTGGAAATCCATGTGAAACAAAATGAAACTAGACCCCTCTTTCCCATCCTGCACAAAACTCAATGCAAAGCAGATCAAGGACCTAGATTAGACCAGAGACTCTGAGCCTACAAGAAAAAAAGTAGGCCCAACTCTCCTTCACTGTTGGCTCAGGAACAGACTTCCTCAATAAGACTCTTAAAGCAAAAGAAATAAAATCAAGAATCAATAAACGGGATGGCATCAAACTAAAAAGCTTCATAGCAAAGGAAACAACTAAGCACATGAACAGAGAGCCTACAGAATGGGAGAAATATTTACCACCTGCACCTCAGATGGAGCATTAATCTCCAGGATATACAAAGAACTCAAAACACTTAACATCAAAAAAACAACCCAATAAACCAATGGGCTAAGGAACTGAACAGACACTTCTCAGAAGAACATTACAATTAATCAACAAATATATGAAAAAATGTTCAATGTCTCTAACAATTAGAGAAATGCAAATTAAAACTACACTGAGATTCCATCTTACTATAGTCAGAATGTCAATTATCAAGAATACAAGTTATAATAAACGTTGGTGAGGCTGTGTAGGAAAATGTTCATTCACAGTGCTGGTGGGATGGCAAATTGGTACAACCACTCTGTAAAGCAGTATGGAGATTACTCAGAAAAACTTGAAATGAAATCACCATTTGATCCAGTAATCCCACTCCTTGGCTTATAGCCAAAGGACTTAAAAGCAGCATACTACAAAGACACAGCCATATCAATGTTTATAGCAACTCATATAACCAAGTTATGGAACAAACCTAGGTGCCCTTCAACAAATGAGTGGATAAAAAAAATCTAGTGTATATATACACGATGGAATACTACTCAGCCTTAAAGAAGAATGAAATTATGTTATTTACCAGTAAATGGATGGAACTGGAGAATATCATGCTTATGAAATAAGCCAGTCCCACAAAACCAAAAGCCAAATGTTCTCTCTGATATGTGGATGCTAACCCATAACAAGGGCGAGTGGGGAGGAGAAGTATAGAAATTCATTGGATTAGACAAAGGTAATGAATGGGAAGGGAAAGAAGATGGGGATAGGAAAGACAATACAATGAATCGGACTTAATTTGCCTATGCTCATATCTGAATACAAGACCAGTGCATTTCCACATCACGTACAGCCACAAGATTGGGATCCTAATGTATGAATAATATGTCAAAATATACTCTACTGTCATGTATATCTAAAAGCAACAATTTTTTTTAAAAAGGTAGGACTATATCTGAAAAAGTGGCATGGAAAGGTTTCCAACAAATTAGAACTTATTTTTTTTAAATATTTTTTTTAGTTGTTGATAGACCTTTATTTTTTTATATGTGGTGCTGAGAATCAAACCCAGTGCCTCACATGTGCCAGGCAAGTGCGATACCACTGAGCCACAACCCCAGCCCAGAACTTACTTTTTTAATAAAAGGAAAGATACCTTAAGAGAGGGAGCATGGGAGGAATAGATGAACTCTGAATAGGCCAGAGGGGTGGAGCGAAAGGGAGGGGGCATGGGGTTAGAAATGATGGTGGAATGTGATGGACATTATTATCCAAAGTACATGTATGAAGACACAAATTGGTGTGAATATACTTTGTATACAACCAGAGATATGAAAATTGGTGCTCAAATGTGTAATAAGAATTGTAATGCATTCCACTGTCACATATGAATTTAAAAATTAATTTTAAAAAAAGATACCTTAAAAGTTTTTCTTTGTTCCTCTCCTTTTTCTTTGATTCAGGTTTGAAGTTTAGGTTGGCTTGGGTGAAATTTGACTAGATCTAAATTATTAAGAAAAATTAATATTTGTCAAGCAGTATCTTTTATAAATTGCTATGTGTGATATATAAAATCTCAAGAAATAGAAGTGGGAAAGAACCATAGAATGGAGCCAGAAAACCTCTGCCTTTCTTGAAAAATAGAGAGGCTAATTTTACAATGCTGAGTTTGGGATCTGGAATGCAAAACATCTCAACTTGGCACATCGAATGCTTTCTCCACCCAAGCTCATCACATTCCTTCCTCTATCTTCATGTTAAGGCTGGGTGAAAGGTTCATCAATTCTTGGACATTTCCCAAATTAGACTTGGATTTGTACCTAGGAGAACTTACAATCTTAGTTGTGCTTAGCTTATATCCAGTTCTCAGAACGTACAGTACAGCAAATCACTGTAACATTATGATAATGAAACACTGGCAGGTATAAAGAAGTGTCATTTGTTCTAGTCATAGTAAATATTTTAGAACAAATTATTCCTGTTTTATAAAATTTCACTGAGAGAAAATTTTGTAAAATCAAAGGTATCATTGTTACAAATTTAAATAAACATCCATATCCACCACGCTCTTTAGAAATAAAATATACCCCAGTTCAGGATACTAGTTCCAAGACAGATCATCAGGAAGCATCCTAAGACCACTAAATATATCAGAACCAATTCAAACATATTCTGAAAAAACAAAGAGCCACAGTGGTTTAAGTATTTAGAGAACAAATTTAAAGACCAATACTTCTCCAGATGTACAAAGGGTCTAATTATTATGTTTCTTGGATCGCTTTCTCTGTTTTCTTCAGAAAATGATGCTCAGAGTGATTAGGTACATTGATCAAGATGATAGGGCAATGACTAGACTAAATTTAAACTCCAATTTAAAAAAAAATTTTATTTCAACTTCAGTATTTTTCTAGTCACCTCCCAATTGCCTCACATTATTTCGTTTCCCTTTCTGTTTCCTTCTAGGGGACTCCTTGAATTCACCCTCAGAAACATCTTTCTTCACAAAAAGTAAATAAAATTGACCAAAATTGATATCTTTTTCCCCCAAAGTGATATCTTAATAGGCAAAAAGGAACATGTATATTTTTTTCACATACCTAAAAAAGGGTGGCCCATATTAGTTAAGCTAAAAGAGCAAATGCAACCACATTAGCTTTTAGGGAATAAATAAGTGACCAGATGGTGTAATTGGGCTGCTGGGCAGAAACTGATATGGGATTTTTTTTTCTTGATTTATTTTAATCTTTTATTTAAACAGCCCTTATTTTTAGATTGTTTGATTAACAGCCAAATTAGAAGCTCAGGGAATTTCTTACTGGGCAAGTTTAACTTTCCAAAAAAGTCCTTGCATATCCACCACACTCTTTAGAAATAAAATCTACCCCAGTTCAGGACACTGGTTCCAAGACAGATCATCAAGAAGCATCCTAAGACCACTAAACATATTGGAACCAATTCAAACATATTCTGAAAAAGCAAACAATAAAACAAAGTCTATGCTTCATATTGGCTGCTCTGATACACTCTTCCTGTTCTCCTAGTCTACTTTTCTTCTGTTTGTCAAAGTTAGTCAACTCTGGAGTTTAGTTATTTCTAAACAATATTAGTCAACTGGCTGCCTCATATTCTTTCTCTTCCAGTTCACTGTTGGTGTTCATTAATTATATTGTAAGTCTAATGAGAATGAGTTAAAAAAAAAAAAAAAGGAAACAGCTGGTCGTTTTATCAAAACCTTAAACAACCATGAACTTTGGCAGACAAGGCAGGAGTAGAGCTCACAGAGAAATCAGCACCCAGATGGAATCTGAATAGGGTCAGAAGAAAGGGCAAAGATGCCCACCAAAGGCAAATTTGGTGACTATGGAGGGGAAATCCTAAATGCGAAAAGGCAGAGGAAGTGGAAAAGACTTTGGTTCCACCGTCACAGATTTCTGGAATTCACAGACAAGAATGGAATATAGGCTGGGTATGTGGCACACACCTGTCATCTCAGCAACTGGGAAGCCTGAGGCAGGAAGATCACAAGTTCAAGGCCAGCCTCAGCAACTTAGCAAGACCCTGTCTTAAAAATAAAAAGGAATGGGGATGTGGCTCAGTGGTTAAGTGTCCCTAGGTTCAGTCCCCACTACCAAAACAAAACAAACAAACAAACAACAACAACAACAAAAAAATGGAATATTGCCTCACATTCTAGTGGGTTAATGTCATTTCACTTTCTATGACCCAGACCTCCTATTTTGAGATAAGAAATGTAGAACATATACATATGTAGGATTCCTCCTTACCTCCAGTAGGTATGGATGTGGTTCTAAAGAATTACATTTTCACTAAATGCAAGGGTTGAGGCTGTGACCTAATTTAAGCCCATCTGAGTATTCTATCTCTGGGACACAATAACTGGCCAGGCCAATCAATACCAACAACCCCAAGATCTGTCATCTCTCTTTGAGTTTTTAGGGGAAGAGGACTACCCCTTTCGTTGGACTCCTAAGTAGAAACCAAAGCTGCTAATGAGGACATCCCATGAAGCCCAAGAATGGAGCTAATATGTTAGAGAGTAGAGCTCAGGACTGAAGATGAAGAGGAACTGAATTCTGATAGCGTTGTTTCAGCCTCAAACTCTACCCCAAATGAAGCCTCTGAATTTTTCAGTTTGTGGACCAATGAATTCCCCCTCTCTGATAAAAACAATTAAGTTAGGCTGTACATCACAGGCAACAGAAAGAGTCCAAATTGGTATACACTTCATTTACACCAATGCCTTTGTGTAAACTGTAAATTATTTATACTTTCAGCCCCTTCTGTTTGGAGATAACTTGCTGAATCTTTTGAACTAGTCATTGTGAGATATATAAATCCAGGCAAATGGAAGCAATTATTCACTTTGTGAAAGATGAAACTGTGACGCATCACCTCGATGCACCAGAGCATTTTTACTCTCAGAACCCCTTTCACATGCACATCCTTGACCACCAGTGGGACCACAAGTGAATTCAATCAATCTGAGGTCAGCAGTGCCCAGACTGTCACAGGCAGACAGTTGTTTATTTATGTAGGCAATCAGAATGTGGTAATTAAGCCAAGCTGTAGATGATGTTTCACTTTATATGCAATGTAAATCCATTTAGGAGTGAAAAATGCCAATGATTAGGGACTAATAATGAAATAATAAGGTTATAAAAAATCAGAATGCAAAAACACCAGAACATTTGATTTAGGTCTTGAAAAAAAATAAAAACCAGAGTCTTCTATTAGCTTCCTGTATGGGCTTCCTGTCTTAACTTTTTTTGTTTGTTTGTTTGTTTGTTATTGTGGTGGTAATGGGTTTGGGGCTTTTGTTCTGCTGAGGGTCAAACATAGGGTCTGATGCATGCTAGGCAGGCAATTTACCACCGAGCTAAATCCCCAGTCCCCTGTTTTAAGTCTTGATCACTTTGAAGACATCACTGGTAGAGAAAAAGGAAAGGATGTTTCAAAATATCTGTTAATTTATCAGTTAGGAAGCTTTCTGTAGCACAAACACAATTTAAACTGGCTTAGAGAATAAGGGGATTTATTGACTCATGTAACTAAACTTTTGAGTCAGTTTGAGGCAAAGGCCTGTAATATCATTATGGCCTTTGCTCCTTTCTCCTCTACCCTTAATTCCCTTGGCCATGCCCTCCTTCTTGTATCAGTTTTTCACTTAGGCTGACTTTGCTCGTGGTAGCAAGGTGGCAGAACTAAATTCTTTCTCATTTACATTGGGGGAAAAAGGGCTTCCCTTCCAACCATAAAGCCAAATTATTAAGCTTTGCCCTGACTGGACTTTCCCTCTCTGAAGAAAAATTACTGTGGTCTTAGAGGTCACATACCACAGTAATTTTAGGCCTCGGAAATAAGCCCATGGCTGACTCAATAACATACTGAGGGCTACACTAATGAGAAATCACCTGTAGAGATAGGGGAAAAAATTGATCCCATTCAGCCACATAGCTTCTATCTAAAGTAAGATAATAAAATGGATATTGTAGAACCAATCACAATATATTCTATTACCAAATACCAGACCCAAGCTGAACAACAAGGTAGGCTAGCTGGGCAGTTTGCACAGGGTGCCAAACTATAGGGAGATTTCCCTGGAAATTCACCTAGAAGAAGAATATTTAGAGAGCTATCCCTTGTGAGAATCATGTTCCTTAAGCCTTGCATAATTCCAGACTAATTTTCACACAAGAATAAATGGAAACTAGAGATAAATTCTCATAGCACATGCATCACCTGTCATTATTGCCTATTTTTACTTTAATGTTTGCTTTATAGTTTCTCAGGTTTATTTTTAGCATTTCATAGCATGAAGTACTATACATATACAGTTTCCTCCAAAATTCATAGCTCAATGTGTTCAGGTGTTAGCATGTCTGACTTCTATTCCAAAGATACTAATTTTCAGGTCCATTTTCTTGTCTGAATCATTGGACCAAATGAATGCTTAGATGGCATTACTATTGAATACTAAAAATATTTTAAATCACAATAACAATGAATGTTACATTAAAAACAAACATCTGGAAATTCTATAATCCCAGCAGCTTGGGAGGCTGAGGCAGAAGGATCGTGAGTTCAAAGCCTGCCTCAGCAAAAGCAAGGCACTAAGCAACTCAGTGAGACCCTATCTCTAAATAAAATACACAATGAGGCTAGGGATATGGCCCAGTGGTCTAGTGCCCCTGAGTTCAATCCCCAGGATCAAAAAAAAAAAATGTCTTCTCATAGCCAACATATTTGGTGTCTTGGATCACATCCCCTTAGCCCATTTCTGATCTGCAGTGATAGTCACAGTGTTACATTATACAGAATATATATATTTAATCTCTGCTGCTAGTTCCTGGCACAAAGATCCTAAAACCCTTGTAACTTTCCAAACAATAGGAGTGCTAGTTATATATTTTGTTCTATTCTACTGTTTGGTCTTTGACCATAATTACTGACACTAAACTCTAATCCCTTGGAATTTCCTGGGTGACAGGTATGTCTTTTATTCGAGCAAGATGATTCTTGGTGGGCTGATGGATAGGGGCAGTCACCAGAACATACTTAGAATCTTGGAACTTTGAGCCTCACCTCTCATCCCCTAAGAAGGGGAGAAAGGCTGGAGATTGTTAATAACTGATCATGCCTGTATGATAAAACCTCCACAAAAATCCTAAACTATAGGGCCCGGAGAGCTTCAGGGTTGGTGAACATGTGTGGCACTGGGAGGTGGTGCACCCAGACAGGGCATTGAAACTCTGTGCCCCTTCCTAGTACCTTGCTTTATACATCTCTTCAAACTATCTGGCTGTTTCTGAGGGAGATATAGAAAGGCTTAGGCAGCCAGGACGAGATGTTAAGTGAGGAGGTTGGGGTCAGGGCCAGAACAAAGGAGCCTGGAGAGGGTCTTCTGATGAGGTCAACTTCCTGGCTAACGAAAGCACTCATAGACTCAAGTGGGGGACCCAATCAGGCAGACACTTCATGCTCCTAAGCAGGAGATCAATAGAAAAACTAGAACATGGACAGATGGGGACACCAATCAATAATAGTGAAGAGGGCTTGGACAGGGGAGCAGATAGGAAAGGAGGAAATTCCAAAGACCATTTAAAAAAAAAAAGGCCAAAATCCCACCGGACTCTCAGTTCTGGGGCCCTGTCTCTTCAGAGAAGTCTGGCTTTGTCACTCTGTCGCAGTAAACCTGCCGCTTGCTTGCTACCTCTATATCCTGTTCTTCAATTCTTTGTTGAATGGATATAAAAAACCCAACATCCCGAGACAGTAAAATTTCTAATTTATTCTTAGGAAACCAGTAATCCAGTAAGTACTCTGTTTTTCTGAATTCTGTGGGCCAGTTGAACAAGTGATGGATCTAGGAGGAGATTGTGGAATTTCCGATTTACAACCAGTTGGTCGGATACATAGGTGACAATCTGGACTTGTGATTGACATCTAAAGTGGAGAAAGTCTTGTGGGACTGAGTCCTCAACCTGAGGGATCTAATGCTACCTTTGTTTAGAGTTAGAACTGACTTGAATTATAGAATACCCAAGTGGTGTCTGCAGAGCATGGGAGAATTGCTTGGAGTGGGAAAACCCCCTACGTGTGTCTGGTGTCAGAAGTGAGGTATTGAGAGGTGAGAGGAAAAGCAATGATATTTTTCACTTCAAACAGTGCAATCTGTCTTCCCATTTTCTGTCTCAGATTCCTCTTTGAAATATGAAGCTACAGGTACCTAATTGGCCTAAAGGCAAAGAAAGTCAGGAAATTTAGTAGACAATAAATATTTGTTGCATGAGTGAATGTTAGAGTATAATTGCCATTCGACAGCCTTGTCAGTACATGAACATCAGGGTTCTTGCTATGCACTAAGGGGCATATATATTTGGAACTTGAATTACTTGGGATATAACAGTGTTGCCCAGTAGAACTTTCCACACTGATGAAAAAGTTCTCTATCAGTTCTGTCCAATACAATAGCCACTGCTTAGATACTTGAAATATGACTGATATAAGTAAACAACTAGATTTTTAAATTTTAATTTAGTTAATTTGTACTTTAAAGAGCCAGATGTGTCTGATAATTACTATATTGGACAGCATAGGATAAGAAATGGCAAATGCTTCCACAAAAGTCCTCTTGCTCCTTGCCACATTAAGCTAAAAAAGTGTTTATTTAGTAATGGTATGCAGGTGCACAAAATTATCAGCCTACCTGGGAAACACATATTGGCCTAGAGCAGCCCAATGCTGGTGCCATACAAGGATTTTATTTTGACTCAGAGACAAGACCTAGACAAGACCTAAAACAGGCAGGTGGAACCAAGCATTTGTTCCTTATGTGATTATATTGGTGTCTGTTTATGATGAGCTCTGAGCAGGCTTCACTACTGAATTTCTCAGCCTTGGCTTAGACAGAGGATGTGATTAGAAATGCATGTGACAGTTTAAATCCAGCCCTTTCAGATTCATTTACATTTAAATAAGAAAAAAATGCTGCTTTAAAATAACCATTCATGTCCAGGAAAACATCTTTAAGTCCTTTATTATTTGAAAAGATCCTTTTTACTAAGAAGAAAAAGGAATATGCATCTTGTGTGGTTGTCAGCCTTCAGGTTGCAAAGACTGAAGCTCTGGTTTCAAAGGAGTTTCTAAACTTGGTGACCCCTGCTTCCCATCACTAATAATAAAAAATGCTTTGTGTGCACACACCTTGCTCTGTGTGGTTTAGCAAATAGGTCACAGGCAGGCATCAGGTGCTCAAAGGTTCTATCCTGAGCTATCTCACTGATTCAGACTCTGACCTCAGGAAAATTGGTGTAGATTTAGAACCAAGGGCTCCTGAGTGTACAATCAGACTGTGTGCATGCTACCGACTTTGCTTTCCTTCTCGAAATTCTCATATCAGCACTTCTGACTTGGCGTTCATGAAGCAGGTTGGAGTATAGCCATATATCATCTTGACCAGCTCCTGAGGCTTCCCAGGGACCACTTTCTGATATTACTTCCCAAGAGATACATCATTTCTCTTCTCTTCCCATCCTCCCTTGCTTTCCCCATACTTTTCCATAATGATTGCTTATCATGTACAGATTTAACCAGACAGATTTAATACCAGGGTAACTGTGGTATCATTTCAGATCTTGAGAGTGCAAATAATTGCAGTCATGGAAGTCTGAAATACACAGTCTCATTCATGAACCTGCTTGAAGCAGCTGAACACACTGGTGACACTCTTTGTTTGAAGGAGAGGATATGATCCCTGCACAACTGCAAATGCCCCAAGGGCACAATGATACTTTATGTGCCAGACCCAAATCCTCAGTTTCACCGCATTCCTTACAGTCCCTCCAGGTTGCATCTGCTTATGAAAGTTTCCTCTCCTGGGCCCCTTTCTGGATGAAATCTACTATAGGTTTCCAGGTTTGTTATTGGGACTCATTTGGGTCCTAGGGAACTTAAAAATGAAAAGGTCAGTGTGGCTGACAGCAACAAGGAAATTCTGTTATACTTGTGCAATCCAAAATTCACACAGGAGTCAAGAACAAAATGGTTCTTATAGCCAGTTTCCAAGGGCACATTTTTTAAATTTAGATTTTATAACTCTGGCTTTCACTCTGTGTGAATGAGTTGCTACTGGAGGGTTTTGGAAGAAGAATGACAAATTAGACTTAACTTCCAAAGTCATTCTAGCTGCTGGGTTTGGGTCTCTGAGTATTATTCACCCCTATATTTCTCATTGCTGTTTCTGGCAGTAAACTTTATTTTTGCTCTGCCTGCTGGGTCCACTTCCTCTCCTCACGTCCCACCACAAGCTCTGCTCCTCCATCTTTGTCTCCATATCCTACCTTAGGCAGGAAGGCAGCTATACCTGCTGACATAAGCATCTCTCCCTTCTTGGCCTGTCTGCTGCAGTGAACACACGTGGCTGACTCCTAATCAACATCAACAGTACATTATTATCTGAAATCAAAGTTGGACTCTGTATTTGTTTGACTTAGTAGGGAATTTTCAAAATTTTCTCAGAGATTCTCTGGCCAGGGTGACCCCAATCTGTGAGTATTTCTCTCACACTGGTATACCTTGACCTCTGCTGAGCTTGTCAAACTTGCTTCTCAAATTTATATTCTCTCTTGACAGATAAGGATGCACCCACAACTCTCTGTATGTAAAAACCACCTTTTGATTTTCACTTAGGGAAAAATAGCTGAAATAATGAATTATTAAAAATTACTCTTTTAATAAAATTATAGAAAACCTAGAAAATACAGGTAGGCTTAAATAGAAAAAATACTTGTAAACATGTATATCCACCAATGAAATGGAAACACATTTTCCAAAATACTATCTATCTATCTACACACGTATGTATTCTGTTTTTTTCACTTCCTATATAAAATGAAACATTTTCCCATCTTGTTAAATAAGTGATTTTTAGTGGCAACATAGGATTCCACTATGTGGTTATATCATTATTTAATCAATCTTCTACTTAAGTATTTTGACTGCTCACAGGTTTTTGATCTTGTAACCATGTTACAACAAATCCTGTAAAACAAAGCGTAAATACATAGATCTGAATAAATTTCTGATAATTTCATTCTATTAAATTCCCATAAGTGGACTTACTGGGTCAAAGGGTAAAAATATATTTAAGACATGTTGAGACTCTAAATAAAAGTTCAAATCCCAGGAGGAGCAAAAAGAGTCAGGAGAGGATTGATCAGTTCCCCTCATGATCCCCTGATCAGGGGCAGGAAGGGAAGTTGAGATAGGTTCTAGAAGCCCTTGGGTAAATAAGGCCTTTAATCATTTCAACTGATTTCTAAAGACATGCACCTGCCAGAACATATTAATCAGCGTTGATGAAGCAGCTTCAGCTATTAGGGGCAGCAGATGGATAAACACACCTGGACTCACACTGTTGCTGGCTTCAAGTTCTCCTTTAGAATGAGCAATGGGCTTCAGGCAAAAATGTAATTGTCTTTCATCCTTCTTGTTCTCTCAGTCCGTATTGTGAGACACCAATTGACCTTTGCTCTGACTCCTAATCACATTGTAAGATTATACTATACCAAAGAACAGCTATTCAATGGAAATGAGAAATCTGTAAAGCATTTATATTATATAGATCCAGGGATGGGTGGGAGTAGCAGATTGCTCAGGTATTTGCAACATCAGCAAAACAAGGGGAACAGGATTTTATGCAGGCATATCAGAGCAGAGAAGCAGAGGGTGATTTTTTTTCCTGGAAGTTTATATGACAATCACCTTATGAGCAATTATTCTCTTACTACCATATATTGATCTTCATAATACACCTGTGATGTAAATCAAAAATACTTGCTCTTTTCCAGATAGGGCAAAGCACACAAACAGATTCTTTTCATTTGTCTCAAATCAACTATGTGTGCAAGGTTCATTTCCTTCAACTTTTATTTGATTGCCTCCTATAAGCTAGACATTGTGTTTTGTTGATTTGCAAAGGTGATAAAAACATGATCTCTTGACCTTAAGGAAGGCAAAATCTTTTCACGGAAGCAAAGTTCTGCTAATGTGTCCAAATGTGTTTAGAGAGTAATAAAAGCAGCAATATGTTAAGAAGGAAGTAAACTAAACAAAGCCTTGAAATCAGCATTTGTGTAAACAAAAACACCAGATAGACTAGGAGGAATCTGATATCTGAAAAAATGATACGAATGAGGATTGAATGCACAAATCCACTCTTACTACTGAACTCTAGCGATCAGATGCATTTACACCCAAATCAAAGCTTGTAAAGTTGACTACTCTTTAGATCCTCTTCCAAAGCAATAATTACTCTTCATAAAAGCTCACAGTAAACACCAATTTCCATGTAATTAAAATCAGTGCCTTTGTTTGCATAATAGGAGAATGAATGCCACATCATACATGATACTGGTCCAAGAAGGATTCAAATGAACAGATCTGTTTACAATTATAAATGCCTTAGGGAAATAATCAACCCTAGGTAATGTAGTGATAGACTAAAGAGTTTGTGGATTATTTAGACAATTTTCTTCCTCTCCTTTTAATTCCCCATGCTGCTTGGGGCTTCCCCAACGGCTATTTACTACTTTCATCTGGGCCTATAAAGAGGCAGAAAGGCAGAAGTCCAACATCAGTTTTGCAACTCTATAATGGTTCTGATGAAAGAGTTTGTTAGGAGACAATATTAAAGAATATATAATTGTATAATTTTAGAAAAATATCAGAGAATTTTAATGGTCATGATAGCTCCAGGCCTTCTGACCTGGAGAATGGAAATTTAGCTGTTGCTATCATTAAATATGCATAAGTTATTTTCCAAATTTTTAGAATGTCTAATCACTACTTAAATGTAACCTACTTGTATTATATTTTTGTGAGGAATCCAGACAGTTCAGGGCCCATGCTTAAACTTAACTGAATGAGTGTCACTGTAACAAAATATTTTTATGTAATAACATTCTCTCTACTGGAAAACAGCTGAAGCAAATCCACTGATGAGAAATAAATGGAGAAACAAAGCGGTATGGTATTTCCAGAGCTAGAAACACTACCTCCTTTAAAGCCCTCGGTCATTCTGATTTTGTTTCTATTTATCAGGAATGAGTGTTGAAGAACGAATCATGTTAGTTCAATAGATGCCTGCAGGATCAATAGGCGCTTTTGCACCGTACTTTTACTTGATGTCTATTGTCAGAGAGGCTGGCTTACACAGCAGAACCATGGCCAGAGTAGCATTCCTGCCATTGAGAAGCAGTCTGCTCTGGCTGGATTATATATCTTACATTAGAGATCAGTTTTTATTCATCTTCATCTCTGATGCTATCTCTGGTGGAAGAAACAAGGCTCAGCAATTTGGGATTCCCTAGCCATCTGAATTGGCTGTCACTGTGGTGGTATGAGAGTTTCATATGTAAGCAGATGCTTGACTCCTTCGAGAGA
Source organism: Urocitellus parryii (assembly GCF_045843805.1). Classification (NCBI taxonomy): domain Eukaryota; kingdom Metazoa; phylum Chordata; class Mammalia; order Rodentia; family Sciuridae; genus Urocitellus; species Urocitellus parryii. The sequence continues at coordinate 83,673,158 of NC_135540.1, forward strand.
TTGGTTCTTACAGTGCTTGATCAAAGAGTGAGTTACTATGTCCACACACTGATTGCCAGAACTTAATGTACCATGACTCCATTCACATATCCCATGGAGCCATTCACTTCATGCTGGCTGACTGTCCATCCAAGAAAACAAAATCCCTGCCTCAGCATTGCCTTGTAAAGTAAAACCTGGAGTGTGGGCTCCCACTTCCCCCTTCACTCATTTTGCAATCTTAGTAAAAAGGAAGGGAATGTATTTCCCTTTCCCCTAAACTGTCGAACTCTGATTTTATAGTAAACCTACCATGTTGTCATATAATTCCAAATGTCTCAAACACACAAAGAAAAACCACTGCAAAAATCTTGGGGGTTGGGGAAGAAAAGAGACTTCCAGAGAAGTCCTTATAGCAAACCTTCATGTTCACCTCTTCCCATTTCTCTTCTCCCTTACCTTTTCCAGCCTCCCTTGCAGCATGGTGAGGCTCAGTACTGGCCAATGAGACCTAGAGGGGATTTGGGGAAAGCTTTCAATTTCCTCATAAAAGGAACAGACATGGCTGGCATATTTTTCTTTTCTTCTTGTCTTGCACTTGAGTGTGATGCCTAAAGCTACAGAAGTATCTTGTGAGTACACATAAGCTAACATTAAATAATGATTGCGTGGAAAATACCTGGATTTGTTGATGACATCCTGAGTCCCTGCACCAGCCATGGATTCTCTTTGGTTTATAAAGAGAAAAAACAAACCAGTTTGCTTAAGTCACTATGAGTTGTTTTTTTTTTAACCTGCATCCAAAAGCATACCTAATTGCTACAGTGCTGAAATTAATGGCTTGCTAATAAATCAGACAAGTCCATATTAAAGTCTTATAGCTAATCCTAATAGTAATAATTCTAGTAGGGGGCTACAGGATGTATCTCAGTGGCAGAGTGCTTGCCTAGCATCTGTGAGGCCCTGGGTTGAATCTCCAGCACTAAAAATTTACAGTGTCAATAATAATAATTTTAGTATGTTTATTTGGGTGCTTTAGTTTTCCTATCAGTGAGCATTCTAATACACCAGTCTCTTAGTCTTTCATTTGCACTGTGTTAATAGCATCTACCTTGATTCCATGAGTGCTGGCAACCATGGAGTATGAGTGTTCTCAACTCCATGACCCCCATCTCAACATAAGCAGCTTCCACCCTGTGACTCCTGTGAAACAAGCTCATCTCCCATCTTCAATCCTGCTCCATCTGGGCTATTGAGAAATTCTGATAAAAATAACCCAACTGTGTAGTGGAGCCACTGAATATGTAGAGCACCTGTGTGAGGTATCCGAGCTCACTCACTAGCTGCCCTTTCAATACTGCTCAGCAGTTCTTCTAGTTCTTCTTGATCCTTTTTTTCCTGATTTCTATATCTACTCTTTCAAATCCTCATTATTCTCAAGCTCCCATCATCTCTTTACATTTTACAGAGAAAACAAAGGTTTTCCAGAGGGAGGTCCCCTCTTGTTCAATTCATTATAGGAGGAGACCCTGCTAGACAGAGCTACCTATATGCGTGTGTTCTGGCTCCCAGCCTTTCCTTAGCACAGCTGCTCTCTATCTTCCATCTCTTCTTCTTTGTTGAATCTTCTAGACAGACTATAAATATGCTTAATTATCTTAATAAGAGAATATAAGATGAAAGAAAAGAACCTCGCTTCACCCCACCTCTCACCACATGCCTCTTCTTCCTCCCAACGTCAGTTTCCTGGGAAGTACATCCCATGGTAGACATTCTCCCTGACTAGACTTTCCCAGCATTCCTCTGCTCCAAAGTTTTCCAGTTTGGGGTTTCAGCCCATTTCAATGCTTGCAGGGAGCCAATCCTATGTATTCCCAAATGCAGGCTCATCCTCCTTGTGAAAGTAATGGGTTCAGATAACCCAGTTTAGTTGCAATTGAAATTTCCGTGGCCACAGTTCAGCAATTGGATCAAGATAACTTTTGGTTTTCATTCTTTTAAAAAAATGTCCAAAAGGCCATCCACACACCCTCTCCCTTTCTGGATCTTGTGGTATGGTGAGGTGAAGTCTGAAAAGGAAACCAGTGAAACAACACTATGGAAGGCAGAATTATGAGATGAAAACAAACATTTTAAATAACACTGTTCAGCATAACTCCTGTCCTCTGAATCTTCTAGTTATGTGAACCAATGAACTCCTTTTTATTGAATTCAGTTTTCTGTTAATGGAAATCAAACAAACTAATAAACAAAAATCTTCCATTATAATATCTTGTCTATGGTACCTCATATTTTTTTCTGCTTCCCTCTCTCCCTGTGTCAAGCTTTATTGGCCTTCTGCTTAATTTTACCATATGGCAATTAGCGCAAGTTTCTTGGACTTTAATTTCTTTTCTATTGAATATGTTGATTACAACGCCATTAGAATGCTAGCTGTGGACTGGAGATGTAGCTCAGTGGTAGAGCGTTTGCAAAGCATGTGTGAGGCCCTGAGTTCCATCCCAGACCTGCAAAGAAAAGAATGCTTGTTGTAATATGAAAATTGAATCACCTCAGTCCTCTGCTTAGAATGCTTCAAGCATCCCCATTGTACACGAAATAATATTTAATCCCCTAATTCATAGTCCCAGTCTGGCTCTTGTTTGCATGTCTAGACATTCTCACCACTCTTTCTGTCCCATCTCTCCCAAAATACAAATATAGGGACATACTACATTCTCACAATTTTGAATTACATGTATGTAGCTTCTGTTTTAGTGACTCCACATCTGCTGTTCCCTTTATCTGGAATCAAGTACTCATTTCCACTAAGTGAATCCATATTCATCCTACCCCAAATTTCTTCTATGCAGCTTACTACAATTTCTCCCCATTGTCCACACGTAACTATTTCCATACAAAACCAAGTTCTTCGAAGGCAAAGACTGTTTAATTTGCCTTAATAACCTTTTGCTTAGCAGTGTCTGACATGATAGGTCCTGATGTTGTTTGAATGAATAAATAAATGAGTGAGATGTGAAGACTGAAATTTTACTAGATTATTTTTGGATCTTCTATGTGATAGTTAATCCTTAATATGTTGATTAAAGCCCTTCAGAAGTCTTCTCCCTAGATCTTAGTCCTGTGAGAAATTTCATAACTACCACAGATAATTGGTTTTGACTGACTGGAATGCTTTTCAGCGACTCCACTTTTTTCCCAGGATTATTCCTTGACCAGAGAGGAAGATATGAAATCTACGTTTGTTTCCACACACACATTTTTTTTGGGGGGGGCAGGGGATGGGAGGGGTCGCTCCCAAGAATTAAACTCTTGAGCAGATACACTTTGAGAAGTGTTTTTTTTTTTTTTGTGGTATTAATCCAATAGTTTGGTAGGACAAAAGTCAAGTAGAATTGCATCAAATGTATATGATTACTTGGGCAGATTTAAAAGAGATTACTTAGTCATTTCTGTCAAGTAGTTGTATTTTTCATACCCAGCATGCCCTAATGCAAGCCTAAGCATATTTTCGGCCACTTCAATTCTTTCTAGAATTTGAGGTGATTAGATAAAAATAAAGGACTGATTTTCTGTAAATAATTTACTAGTGATGGTAAAGAGTTCCTGGAAGTTCATAACAAAGAAAAATTCTAAAGTTTAAATACAAGGTAACTGAGGGTCTAATAAAAAATCATCTCTTGGAAACAAAGTTTAAAAGACAAAGACAATTTTTCAAGGCATTTATTAAAATTGAGAAAAGGCACAAATTAGGTGGGTTTCCATTATAAATTGCTTATTCAGTTGAAAAAATATGCAAACTACTATAATTTACTTAGAGTTCCTTTGGTATGTTGACTCAAAAAATAAGTTGGGTAATAACACAACCTGTAAGAGGCAGCAGATGGCATAATAATTTCCCTTACTTAGCAACTAATATGTTATCCACCGTGGGCACTGTCAAGATTTCCATACTAATGTACAGTCTTAGAACATTTAGCAATAGGAAGCCCCAACTCCTACAGTCAAGGGCCTGGGTATAAGTGTCAGGTGTTACATAAATAGCAGCAGGCCATATTTAAACAAAAAGAGTTCAGACTTAGTTTTAAATTTTCTTTAGATTTAAGATACTTTGAAATGCCGTGGCTTTTAAAACCCAAGTTATGCCATCATTTTGTATTTATGCCATCTATTTTACAAAAGATGTTGAATCTTTTTTTGTTGAAACTGGATCTTATTTTTTTCTCAAAAACTTCTGGCATGATAGAGGGGAGGGAGGAAAACATAATGGGAAAAGCACTGGACATGAACTATTTGGTTCTTAGGCTCACTAGCTGGGTGACCTTCAGTAAATACTTAACTTCACATAGTCTCTATTAGCAAATTAATAAAAACATCAGTCTCACTCATGTCACAGTGTTGTCATGAAGACCAAAACAAACAAGTTTCACTAGAATACTAGTTATATGAAAGTCAAGATTTTTATCTTTTATGGTTCACTGATGTATCCTTAATACCTAAAGGACTGCCTAGAACATACTGATCTCTTGACAAATGCTATCAAAATGTTTTGAATATTATAAAGATGCAGTTTACTATATTTAAGGCATCATTATTATTCTCTAAGCCAAGGAAGGCAGCCAAGACTGAAAGAGTGAGATGATTTGCTCAAGTAATTTAGTAAATCGGAATGAGGTTAAAACTGAATTTGGAGGCAGGTCTCTTGATATTTTATTTGGTCATTCAACAAATTTTTGAGGTTAAATACTATATGCCAAGTGTAGTGCCAGGTGCTGGATACATGGGGGTAAAAATATATACATGGGAGTTGGACATGAGACTTAGACATTAAATAAATGAACACAGGAGTGAATACACACAAATAAACTGTAAAAGTGCTATAAAGTTAGAAGAATATCTGATGAGAAAACAACAGGTGAAGGTACCCTAGTTTACACCTGGACTAAAGGTTTAAGTTAAAATTAATCTTTAAAAAGCCAGTTCACTCTTTTGTTGTGATGTGTATTTTTAGAGAACATTCATTCCTTGTTTATATATATATATATATATATATATCATTATTTCCATCATCAAACTATGAAAACAACAAAGTTATCTAGAATTAATCATCAAAGACACATCTATTATAATTAAAATTTGGAAAAACAATAACAGCACTAGTCACTCATCCTTGCCATTACAGTTCTCACAACTAGAAGCTCAATGATTATTGACCTTTATATTAATATTAATATTTTATAAAAATAAATTAGATTATGAATAAATTAGATTATTTATGCATATAAATTATTTCTATTAATTATTATTGACCTTTATATTATGACCTGTGCCTTAAGTTTCAAAATATGCCTTTAAAAATATATATGATGGAAGGCAAGATGGCAGAGTAGAGGGTACTTTCCAAGTTGCTCTGTAGCACGAGACCAGGAAAGCAGACAAACAGCTTCTCTTTGAGGTCAATGAAAAAAAGAAATACTACTGAGATTTAACAGTGGACTCTCAGAACAGCCTGTGGACAAGTCGGAGAGGGGTCTAAGAAAGCCTGCATTCCACGTGGCACCGTGGCATGTCTTGAAGCAGACAATGGTGATCAGGAACATTGACAAGTGAATCCAGAAGGTGAGTTGCACTTTGTTTTCACGTTAGAGGGACACTGCACATCTCCTGGTGGCCTACAGAGAGCTGAGACAGCTGCCGTCTTTTCTGGTTGAGCAGCCCTTGAGTGTGTGTAGAAATCCAGGCACCAGACCTGTGTAATTCCAGCTGGGTTGGAAAACTTGACCTGGCAGAAGTCCTCCATGTGACCCAAAGTGTGACTAGAAAACCAGGTGAAATTCAGGCATGGAAAGTGTTACACCCAGGGAATTAAAGGCACTCAGACCTGAGAGATCCTGGGTACCTCTCCCAGGATCTCTTGCTGTTCACAGGACCAGTTGGGGACTGGGGGCAGGGATAGGTGTCACAAAGGACTGGCTCCTCCTTGCCTGAGCAGAACTTAGGGGAGATTCCAACCATACAGATGCCCAGTGTGAATCAGAAGCTGGATTCTGGAGGTGTACTGATTTAAAAGCCTCATCAAACATCATGCCACAAAAACACCAGGAGTTTAATTAGACCAAAACCCTGCCTCTAGGAGCTCCACATCTGGGAACTCCTTTCATAGAACTCTGTAGCCACCCCTCTATGAGAGGAGGAGGCAACACCCTCCAATCCACCCCACTTCATACTGCTGGGAAGGGGCAAAACTGACTAGTTCCACAAAAGGAGAAAGGAATTGACAGCCTCCAACTACTACTCTGGTGTGCAATACATACTTCAAGAATAAATGGAAAAAAAAGAATGGGACAGATTTCCCAATTTCTCTTCAGTTGATTCATCACTGATGTGGAAGAACACAATTGATTTATGGGTGTTAATTTTATATCCTGCTACTTTTCTGAATTCATTTATGAGTTCTAGAAGCTTTCAGGTCATTTTTTGGATCTTCTAGATATAGAATCATGTCACCAGCAAATAGGGATAGTTTGAGTTCTTCTTTTCCTATTCATATCGCATTATTTTCTTTCTTCTGCTAGTTGCTCTGGCTAGTCTCATGGACTATGTTTAAAAGAAGTGGTGAAAGAGGGCATCCTTGTCTTGTTTCAGGTTTTAAAGGGAATGCTTTCAATTTTTTCTCCATTTAGAAGGATGTTGTCCTTGATTTGGCGTATATAGCTTTTACAATATTGAAGAATGTTCCTACTATCCCTAGTTTTTCTAGTGTTTTGAGCATGAAGAGATGCTGTATTTTGTCAAACGCTTTTTCTGCATCTATTGACATATCTTGTGATTCTTTAAGTCTGTTCATGTGATGAATCATGTTTATCAGTTTCTGAATGTTGAACCAAACTGGCATCCCTGGGATGAACCCTACTTGATCATGGTGCACTATCTTTTAATATGTTTTTGTATGCCATTTGCCGGTATTTTATTGGGAATTATTGCATCAATGTTCCATCTGGTATATTGGTCTGAAATTTTCTTTCCTTGATGTATCTTTGTCTAGTTTTGGTATCTGAGTGATACTAGATTCATAGAGTTTGGGAGTGTTCTCTCCTTGTCTATTTCATGGAATAATTTGAGGAGGAATGTTGTTAGTTATTCTTGGAAGGTCTGATAGAACTTGACTAAAATTCTGTCTGATCCTGGGCTTTTCTTTGTTGGTTGGCTTTTGATAGAGTCTTCAATTTTATTACAAGAAATTTATCTGTCTAAATTTTCAATGTTTTCCTGATTCATTTTGGATAAGTCATATGTCTCTAGAAATTTGTTGATGTCCTCAAGATTTTCTATTTTATTAGAATAAAAAATTTCAAAATAGGTTCTGATTATCATCTGTATTTCAGTGGTGTCTGTTGTGATATTTCCTTTGCAATCATGAGAGAAGTGTGTTAATGCCACCTAGTATTATTGTGTTGTGGTCTATTTGATTCTCAAAACTGAGAAGGGTTTGTTGGATGTACATAGATGCTCCATTGTTCAGGGCATAAATTTTTAGGATTATTATATCTTATTGATGTATAATTCCCTTATGCAGTATGAAATGTCCTTCTTTCTCCCCTCAAATTAACTTGGCTTAAAGCCCACATTATCTGGTATGAGAATAGAAATCCCTGCTTGTTTACAAGCTCCATGTGAATGATATTTTTCCCCATTCTTATAAGTTTAGCCTGTGGATGTCTTTGCTATGAGGTGCATCTCTTGGAAACAGCATACAGTTGTGTCTTATTTTTTAATCTAATCTACCAGTCTGTCTTTCAAATAATGAATTTAGGCCAGGTATTTTTATGTTATAGTTGAGAAATCATTTTTATTACCAGTCATTTTGATTTATGTCTGGTTTTTATTTCTAATTAGTTTGAATTAATTTCTCCTTTGATTGACTATTCTTCTAGTGTAGTTCCTCCCTTTGCTGGTTTTCACTCTTATTTTTCATGAAATATTTATTGAGTATGTTTTAGACAGTGCAGGCTTTCTAATTGTGAATTCTATTAGCTTGATTTTCATGTAAAGTTTTTAGTTCATTATCAATTCTGAAGCTTAATTTTGATGGGTATAGTATTCTTGGCTGACATCCATTTTCTTTCAGAGCTTTTAGCTTTGAGGGTCTGGCTTGAGAAATCAACTGAGATCTGGATTGGTTTCCCTCTGAAAGTAACCTCATCATTTTTCTCTGGCAGCCTTTAAAACTCTACCCTTATTCTGTATGTTAGGCATTTTCATAATAATGTACCTTGGTGCATTCTGTTGTGATTTTGTATATTTGGGGTCCTGTAAGCCTCCTGTATTTGATTTTCCATTTTATTCTTTAGGTTTGGGGAATTTTCTGATATTATTTCATTGAAAAGATTGTGCATTCCTTTGGTTTGTATCTCTGAGCCTTCATCTATCCCAATAAATTTTAAATTTGTTCTCTTCATGTTATCCCATATTTCTTGCAAATTCTGTTTGTGGTCTCTTAACAGCTTTTCTCCATAATGAACTTTATTTTCAGGATTATATAGTCTGTCTTTATTGCCTGAAATGCTGTATTCCAAGTGGTCTAGTTTGTTGGTGATGCTTTCCATTGTACTTTTTTTTATATCTTTATTTTATTTATTTATATTTATGTGGTGTTGAGCATCAAACCAGTGTCTCATAAATGTTAGGCAAGTGCTCTACCACTGAGCTACAACTGCAGCCCTTCCTTTGGATTTTTAATTGGGTTTATTGATTCCTTTATTTCAAGAATTTCTGCTTGATTTCTCTTCATAATCTCTCTTTATTAAAGTGATCTTTCACTTCCTGTATTTTTGCTCTGATTACACTTCTTACATCATTCTTTACATTGCATATCAGTTTAACTATTTACATTCTGAAAGTTTCCAGTAACCCACCATTTGGGGGGAGACAAATAATAACAAAAAAACAGTTCAAACAATATAAGCATTAAATAAAAATTCTTGCCTACAATGTTAGTTGTCACAATAAATAGAAATTATATGATCAGCTATTACTTACAATAAAAATAGTCTTTTCAAAGAATGGTGCTGAACCAGAAGGATGAAGTTGGACCTGTATCTCACACATGCAAATAATTAACTAAAAATGGATCAAAGACCAAAATGTAGGAGCTTAAAACTAAAGCATGCTTAGAAAAAAACACAGGTGTTAGTTTTCACTGCTTTAGATTAAGCAAGGTTTTCTTAGATAAAACACCCCCCAAAAAAAGAAAAATCAGATATCACCAAATGTAAAAATGTAGGACTGGGAATATACTCAGTGGTAGAGTACTTGCCTAGCATATGCAAGGCCCTATGTTTAATTCTCAGCAGTGCAATTTAATTTTAAAAAAAGAAAAAGTAAAAAACTAAAAATTTTTGTGCTTCAAAAGACACCATCAAGAGTGAAAAAGCATAGGGTGGTATCTCAAAGGTAGAGTGCTTGCCTAGCATGTCTGATGCCATGGGCTTAATTCCCAGAAGCATTTTTTTAAAAAGTGAACATATTAATTCTTCCAACCCATAGACATGGGATATTTTCCCAGTTGTGTCTTCTTGGTTAAATTCATTCTTTAGTATTGTTTTTATGCTATTATAAATGGGATTGTTTTCTGATTTCTTTTACAGATAGTTCATTGTAAGCTCATTGTAATAAAAATGCTACTCATTTTTATATGTTGATTTTTCTACATGTCTTTAATAGAATTTTCTGTATATAAGATCATGTCATCTGTAAATAAAGACTATGTTACTTTGTGGGGGTACTGGGAATTAAACACAGAGATGCAATATTACTAAGTTACATACCCAGTCATTTTTGGCTTTTATTTTGAAACAAGGTCTCACCAAGTTGTTTAGGTTGCTACCTAAGTCTGGCCTTAGACTTGTAATCTTCCTGCCTCAGCCTTCATTCATTGAGATGATCAGACGATTTTTATCCTTCATTCTGTTAATGTTTGGTATCACATTAATTAATTTGTTTATCTTGAATCCTAGGGATAAGTCCTACTTGATCATTAAAAAAATTATATATGGAGTTTGGGGGGATAGCTCAGTGTTTGAGTGTTATCTAGCATGTGGCAGGCGCTAGATTCAGTTCTCAGCAACACATTCCACATATACACACACTCCACACAAATTGTATAGAATCATTTCAACATGCTATTGAATTTGATTTGCTGGTATTTCATTGAGGTATATGATACTTTTAATATGCTCTTCAATTCAGTTCACTAGTATTTTGTTGAGGATTTTTGCATCTTGTGTTTTGGGGGATATTATCTTGCAATTTTCTTACATTGTCTTTGCTGGCTTTGGTATTAGAGTAATGCTAATTTCATAAAGTGAATTTTGAATTGTTCCCTCATCTTTGATATTTTTGGAAGGACTTGAGAAAAATTGACATTCCTGAAATGTTTTGTAGAATTCAGTGATAAAGGTAGCAGGTACTAGGCTTTTCTATTTTGAGATTTTTTCCCCCCTGATTCAATCTATTTATTCCTTATTGGTTTATTCAGATTTCTATTTCTTCATTCAATCTTGGTAGGTTGTATGTCTCTAGGAATTTCACCATTTCTTATTATTCAATTTGTTGGCATATAATTGTTCATAGTAGTCTCTCATAATTCTTTGTATGCCTATGGCATCAATTGTAATGTTTCTTCTTTCACTTATAATTTTGTTCATTTGAGTCTTCTGTTTTTCCTCCTTAGGCTACTTAATGGCTTGTCAATTTTTGTCTATCAAAACCAATTCTAAGTTTCATTGATATTCTAGTTTTCTAGTTTCTACTTAAGTTTGCTCTCCTCTGAACTTTAATGTTTTCTTCTTTCTGCTAACTTTAGGTTCAGTCTTTTCCCCCCTAATTTCTAGAGCTATGTAGTTATGGTATTTATTTTACATCTTTTTTTTTCTTCAGGTAGGCATTTATTACTATAAACTTCCCTATTAGAAATATCTATATTACCCAATGTGATCTATATATTCAATGTGATCCCTGTGAAAATCTAAATAGCATTTTTCACAGAAAAAAATGTCCTCAAATTTTGTTTTGTTTTGTTTTAGTAACCATGTATGGCTGTTTATTTCATACACGGCTCTCTGTACAAAATATTTACACATATTCTTTACAGAATAAATAAGTCACCTGAAGGTAAATAGTTAATGCTTTTTCCTCAGTGGCTAGGGAGAATCCTGGTGTGAGCAAAGCTGCAGCGCACACTTTCTCCTTAGGCCACAGCACAGGCAAACATCACTTACTTCCTGGGATCCAGAGTTGTGGCCTTGGGTCGTCACAGCTCCTCCACCTCTTGCCATCGCTGTGTTTACAAATAGGCTTGCGTGCTGCAGCTAGAAGCCCAGAGCTGTTGCCATTTGTAAAGATGGCAAGAGGGAAAATGTCCTCAAATTAATATGCAATCACACACACACACACACACACACACCTCAAATAGCCAAGATAAAATGAGCCAAAAGAACAAAACTAAAGACATCATACTACCTAATTTAAAAATATATTAAAAAGCATAGTCATTAAAACAGCATGGTATGGTAAAAAACAAACAAACATGTAAGTCAATGAAATAGAGAGCCCAGAAATAAATCCTTGCACTTAAGGACACTTGATCTTTGACAAAAGTGCCAAGAACACATAATGCAAAAAGGACTGTATCTTCGATAAATGGTACTGGAAAAACTGAATATACACATGTAGTAGAGTGAAAGTGGATCTTTATTTCACACCATATGTAAGAATCAACTAAAAATAGATTAAAGACTTAAATGTAGGTCCTGAAACTGTAAAACTTCCAGAAGAAAAAACAAATGGGGAAAAGTATCCTGACACTGCTCTGGGCAATAATTTTTTTGAATAGGACCCAAAAGCATAGGCAATAAAAGTAAAAATAGCCAAAACAGGATTGCATTAAACTTAAAAAAAAAAAAAGCTGCCCAGCAAAAGAAGCAATCAATGTTTATAGCAGCATTATTCAACATAGTCAAATAAAAACAACCCAAATGTCCATCAGCTGATGAATGTACAAAAGGTGATATATCCATACAATGGAATATTATTCAACAAAGAAAATAAATGAAGTTCTGATACATGTTACAACATGAATGAACTTTGTAAGGATTATACTCCGTGAAATAGTCTACAAACTACCTGAATCTTTTGTGTAAAATGTCCAGAAGAGGCAAATTTACAGAAATAAGAAGTGGTTTAGTGGTTGTCTAGGGTTGGGGATGGGTCTATTGAGAAAAAAGAAAAGTGACTGGATAGGGTTTTTTTTTTTAAATGGGTTACAAGATTATTCTCAAATTCATTATGATGATAGTTGTACAATTCTGACTATACTAAAAACATTGACTATAAACTTCAAATGGGCAGATTTACAGTTATGATGTATAGCTGAATTTTTTTTTTGGTGTTTTACTTTGCATTTATTACTTATATCAATTCAATTCCAGAGATTAACACACATCCAGGAAAGAGTAAAAAGGTGTCATATCAGAGAGTGTGAAAAAGAAAATGACAGTGCTATTTTAAAATAACTATAGTTACAGGGAGAAATCTAAATACCCCCTCTAGCTTCACTTGCTCTTGGTTGATTTATCAGTTGTTGATTTTGAGGTCTCATGGCTGGACAATATATTGTTGGTCTCCTATTAGCTTTGCTGTAGATAACACCTCCAATGTGTGGGATATAATGATAATGGTCACCTAGGTTACTCTTCAGGAACCTGAAGTCCATTTTTGCTGAAAACACTGACTTTTTTCTATTCAGGCCTGCAGATGGATTTGGCATCTCTGTCTTGTATAGCTGAATTATATCTTTAACTACCATAAAGTTTTTGGCTAAACAGAAAATAAATAATAAATAAAAATCAGTAAATCAAAGCTGCTTTTAAAAAATTATTGATAAAGTAATAAATTTCTAGTGGGACTGGCCAAGAAAAGGAAGACATGAGTTACCAAAATAGAAATAAAATAGGAGCATCACCTTAGCTATTATAGATATTAAAAGGATAATAAAGGAATATTTTAGACATACTAATTCTAATCAGTTTGACAACATACAAAACAGATCAATTTCTTGATAGTCAAAAACTATAAAATAAAAACTGGTAAAAGAAGAAATATTTTTTTAAAATCTGAATGATTCTGTATCAATTAAATAAATTGAATTAGTACTTTAAAATATTCCCACAAATACATTCTACTTCCAGAGGTATCACTGGTGAGTTTTATCTAACATTTGAGTAAGATACAAAGGTTATCTTACAAAAGTTTAACAAAATAGAGGTAGTATTTCCCAACTTATTTTGAGGCTAATATTATACTGATACCAAGTAAAGCTATTACAAGAAAATTAAAGATCAATATATCTTTTGAACCTAACTTTAAAAGTTTCCAATAATATTATCAAATCAGAATTAGCAACATATAAAAATAATGCATCATGATCAAATGGAATTTATCCCAGAAACAAAATCTTGGTTTAACCTTTGAAAAATAAACAATATAGTTCTCCATGTTTAAAAACTACAGAAAAAAATCCCAAACCAACTGTTCCTATAAATAGATTTAGAAAAAACATTTTATAAAATTTAACACCTATTCAGGAAAAAAATTCTGATCATATTAAGATACAAAAGAATTTCCTCAACATTTGTCTCTCTGAGAGTCATTAAAGAAGACCCAAATAAATTGAGAGATATACTATCATGGATTAGAAAAATCAATATTGTTAAAGTATCAGTTCTCTTTAAATTCAAATATAGGTTCAAAGAAATCTCAACTAAAACTATTTTTTGTAAAAATTGACAAGCTGATTCTAAATGGTATTAAAGAGTACAAATAACCTAAAATAGCCAGAACAGATCATGAAAGGAAAGTTGAAGTGCGCTTATTATCTGATTTCAAGACTTACTATAAATTATGTAATCAGGATTGTTTGGTGTTAATATAAGCTTAGGAAAATAGGACAGTGGAACAAATTAATGAATTCAGAAATCAACCTACATATATATGTTCAAATGATTTTTTTAAACCAAGATCCAAAAATGGAGGAGTAGATGGTCTTTACAACAAATGATGCTGGGACCATTTGTATATAGTTTGATCATTAAACCACTGAAAAATTTTATATGAAATGCATCATAAACCTAAAGTAAACATTAAAAGTTATAAAAAATATAATAGATGAAAACATAGAAGAAAAATTTAGTAACTTTGGAGAGGGAAAACATATCCTAGATAACACAAAGCACTAAGTATGCAAGAAATATTTAAGCAGACTTTATGAAAATTATAAAATTCTGCTTATTGAAAGATTAAAAAATGAAAAGTAACAATTAGAAGAGAATATTTGTAACACACATCTTTGCCAACTGACTTCAAATCAGATTATATAAAAAGTACTCTTGCAATTAAAAAAAAAAACCCAAAATTTTTATGAGGGCAAAAGATTTAAATAGACATTTTACTAAAGGAAAGAAAAGAATAGCTAATTAGCAACCCTCCCCCCCAAAAGTTCAACATCATTAGCCACCAGAGAATTACCAATTAAAATCACAATGAGATGCCACTGTACACCACTGGAATTGCTAAAATTAAGCTAAAAATTCTAATTATTTCTGAGGATATGAAATCATTTCAACTTTCATGTTATTGGTGGGAGTGTAAAATGGTACAACCATTTTGTGGATCTATTTGGTTGTTTTCCTGTGAAATTAAACATATACTTACTACACAATTTAATGTCTAATTAAATAAAACAAAGGTACACCAAAAAAAAAAGCTTCTACATGAATATTCACAGAAGTCTTACTTACAATACCCCAAAATTGAATATAATGCAAGTTACCTGTGAACAGTTGAATGGGTAATACCTTTGGTATTCTATACAATGGAATCTTTCTGGTTTTTTAAAGATTTTTTTTTAGTTGTAGGTGGACATAATACCTTTATTTTATTTATCTTTTTATGTGATGCTGAGAATCAAACCCAGGGCCTAACACATGTTAGGTGAGCACTCTACTGCTGAACCACAATCCCAGCCCCACAATGGAATATTTCTTAATGACAAAGAAAAATATCCTGTTGATACACATAGCAACATGGATGAATTTCAAAAACATTAAACAAAAGAAGGAATGACACAGTATGATTTTGCTTTCTTCATTTACAGTGTTGAATTTTGCAGGCAGTTTCCTGCCAATAAATTTGATCCTTTTGAGGTAGCTTTTAAACTTTTTTGGTGGTGGTCTAGAGAAAATTTTGTTTAAAGCTCTTTTAGCCCTTTCTAAGGAATGACTGTGGGGTATCTACTGAATGCCCAGCATTTTTATTGAGGTCTTGCTACACTGATATGGAAACTCAAATGTCACTCAGCTGTATTTAAGCTTGGCAATTGTTCAATTTTACAGTTACCTGGTAAATGCTTTTTTTTTTCTTTTTGCATTTTTCATTGTGCATTATAGTTGTACATAATGATGGAATTCATTGTTGCATATTTGTACGTGCACATGATAAAATAACATAATTTGACAAATATCTTTCCCCCATATTACCACTGTGCCTTCCCCTCTTCTCTCCCCTTGATCTCTTTTCTCTACTCTTCTGATCTCACTTTGATTTTCATGAGATCCACTCCCACCACCTTTCTTTTCCTCTTTCCTCTCTAGCTTACACATGTGAGAGAGAGTATATGACTGTGAGTTTGGCTTACTTCATTTCACAAATGTTCTCAAGTTCCATTCATTTTCCTGCAAATGACATCATTTCATTTTTCTTTATGGCTAAATAAAACTGCTTTGTGTATACATACCACATTTTCTTTATTCATTCATCCATTGATGGACACATAGGCTGGTTCCATAGTTTGGCTATTGTGAATTGAATTGCTGTAAACATGGGTATGCATATATCACTATAGTTCACTGATTTTAGATCTTTTAAATAAATATAATAGAATAGGATAGATGGGTCATATGGTGGTTCCATTCTTAGTCTTTTGAGGAAACTTCATGCTGTTTTCCAAAGTGGTTGTAGTAATTTACAATCCCATGAACAGTGTCAAAGTATTCCTTTTTCTCCACATCCTCTCCAGCATTTTATTGTTTTGTTTTTTTTCTTGATGGCTGCCATTCTGACTGAAGTGAGATGAAATCTCAGTTACGTTGACTTATATTTCCCTAATTGCTAACAAAGTTGAACATATTTTCATATATTTGTTGGCCATTTGTATTTCTTTTGAGAAATGTCTGTTTAGTACATTTGCCCATTTATTCATTGAGATATTTGTTTTCCTAGAGTTAAATGCTTGAGTTATTTATATATTCTATATATTAATCCTGTCAGAAGAGTATCTAGCAAAGATTTTCTCCAATTCTGTAGATTTCTCTTCACATTGTTCCCTTTGTTGTGCAGAAACTTTTTAATTTGATGCCATCCCATTTATTAATTCTTGGCATTATTTCTGGAACTTTCAGTGTCCCATTGAAAAAGTCATTGGCTGTGCCTATATGTTGATGTGTTGATCCTGTTTTCTTCTAGTAGTTGCATAGTAGTTTCTGGTCAACTACTTAGATCTTTTATCCCTTTTGAGTTGACTTTTGTGCAGAGTAAGAAATAAAAGATCTAGTCTCATTTTTCTACATAGGATAACCAGTTTTCCCTGCACCATTTGTTAATGGTATGTTTTGGGCACCTTTATCAAGGATAAGATGACTGGTCCTTTTTCAATATTTCTATCTCCTTATTGACTTTTTCATTCATATCCTGTACTGACTTTGTTAATTTATTTGGTTGTTTTTTGTTTTCTTGGAATTTATTGATCACTTTTATATTCATCTTTTGAATTCTTTATCTGGTATTTCATTCACTTTAATATCCTTGGAGTCAGTTGCTGGCAAATTAGGGTCTTTAGGAGGCATTGTGTTATCTTATTTTTTTTCATATTTTTTGTATTCCTATGTTGGGATTTATGCATCTCTTGGGATAAATTCTCTTCCTTTCTTATGTGAGGGCCTTTTTAAGTAACAGCCTTCTCTTGCAAAGTGTCCTATAGTGATCTAAATTGAGAACCCTCATATGTGTGGTATCAATAACTTTTGTGTTAATTTTCTCTGTTTTTGCTGTAGCAGTGGATACTCATGAGTGGTAACTGAGAGCACCACCTTCCAGCCATTCCTTCTAGGGACTTAGACATTAGTTTGGGATTTTTTGTTTCTTCAGTTCTTTGTATTAAAGTATAGCTGAAGTTTGAGTGTGGTTGATTTGTATGTGGAGCAAAGTGAACTGTCTTTTGGTTGGATTTAGTTCAGCAGCAGAGCCTACCTACCCTGTGAACTTGTAGTGCCCCTGTCTATTCCCAGCTCTTCACAGAAAAGGGGGAAACAAACAATAGCAACAACTGAAGCAAATAATATACAACATTAAAATAAATACCCATGTCCAGTATGACAGCCACAATGCTAATTACTACAAAAACAGGAAAGGTGGAGATCAGCAGTTGCCCACAGTAAGATCAATAGCCATGAACTAGATAGGGCATTAAAGAAGACAGCAGGTGTCAACTAGGTCATTCACAGAACTAATAACTGCAACAACATGAATGACTGGGGCAGGAGTTATCTAAACCAAATAGTTCTAAAAGATGGTAAAAATACAATTCATTAAAAGAAAATAAGACAGGAAGTTAAAATAATTTAAGTTTCGAATGTTCAAAATGTGAACTGAGAGAATGTAAAAGAGAGGGTCTTTAGGGTGCATTGTGTTGGTTGTAAGAGAGAAAATGGTGGGGGAGTAGAAAGAACAAGAATTTGACTGTTAGTGAAGAAAAAAAGGAAAAAAAAAAGAAACAGAAAAACAAACCAAAGCCACTAACCCTCAAAAGACAAGGAAAAATGAGTATTATAAAATAGTCTCAAAAAAGAAACAAACACACACACACACACACCAATCAGCACAGAAAAAGAAAAAAAGATTCCTAATGAAAAATGAAAAAAAAAATCTCTCTATAGAGGTAGTCAAAACAGTTGAGGAGGTTGATGGTCACTGTGTCCAACTGTCCTTCCTTGGGTGATTGATGTGTGTGTGTGTGTGTGTGTGTGTGTGAGATTGTTAACCCCTGTTCTTTTTGTGTTGCTCACTAAGCTGCCAGCTGGAGTGGGCTAATATAGAAGGTGGATGAAATAGCTCTCAGCTTCCCTTCTGGGCAGTATAAGGTAGAACAGAATGGGATGTACTGTGGATCAGAGTTTTGTCAGACCAGATTGATGCACTACTCGAGTGGGGCTACTGCAGAGTTCTATGAGAGGAATTCCAGTTCTTTTCAGACCTTAGAGTTTTGTTCTGGAGAGATCGATTCTACCCGCCAGCCCTGAACCTGTTAAGATCATGCTTAATCTAGTATCTGTATCATCTTTCCTTCCCAGTCAAGTCACTTCCCCTAAATACTGTAACCTATAAAGCCATAGCAACCGTCTCAGAATTTTGCCTAGTCCAATATTTTTAAATGATAAGAAAATGAAAACAAAGGAAAAAATGTGAAACAAAACCAAAGCCAACTTCTCAATCTGAATAATTAAGTAATAAATAGACTTAAATTATAGCTTTCTAGTAATGAGTCACATTTTGGTCACTCTAATTTAGGGCCAACCAACAATGGTAATACTTGAGAAAATTATAAGACTCAGCAAATTACCTTCTACCTTAAAGTACAGAATGAAAAAGATTGATTGATTGATTGATTTAGAAAAAGATTTGTCAATACCAGGATTGAACCCAGGGTCACTCTACCACTGAGCTACATCCCCAACCCTTTTTGTTTTTAATTTTGAAAGAGGGTCTTGCTAAGCTGCTCAGGCTAGCCTCAAACTTGACATCCTCTAACCTCAGTCTCCTGAGTCCCTGGGATTACAGGTGTGTACCACAGGGCCCAGCTGAAAAAGTGTTTTTCACACTTCTAACCAACAGTGTGACTGTGGAGTATTGAAATGAGGGGGAAAAAATCTGACATTGTATGTTGCATTATATGTATTGAAATATAACCTTGAACTCCATAAATATGTATAATTATAGGTCAAATTTTTAAAGAACATTTTTTTTGAAAACCTTGAGACCATATAGAAACCTGTAGGAAGGTGTTTGTGACTCATACCATCTGTCAAGTGCCTGGTTGAAGATGGGGGATGATAGAGCATGAGCCATGAATTTGCAGTTTCCACTCTACATTAATAGCAGTAATACTTGAATTGCATAATGTACTAGAAATATAATTTTAAAAACTAATGGATCTCATTTCACCAAACATTGGGGTTTAGATATAAAGAAAGGGTAATTTTCAAAACCAGGTCCTATAGTCTGGGCATCCTGACCAACTTGACAAATAGCCCTTTATTCCCAGGATAATCCAAACAAAACAAAACTTGTCCTCCAAACAAGACATTAACTTGTTGGAATGAGAAAATAACTGTCTTCTTCTATCTCAAGTCTTTTTTTAAGAAAAAGTTATTCTGCGAGTCCCATAAAACTCTAGATCACTGTTACAGTTATGATATTGCCCCCCAAAAGTTCATGTGTGAGACAATGCAAAGAAGTTTGGAGGTAAAACAATTGATTTATGAGACTTTATGTTGGTTCAGAGATTAATCCCTGATAGGGATTAGCTGAGTGGTAACTGTAGACAGGTGGGGTGTGGTTGGAGTAGGTGATTCATTGAGGGTGTAGTTTTGGAGTTTGTATTTTGTACATAATGAGGAAAACTCTCTCTCATGGCTTCCTGGTGCCATGTCCTGAGCCATACTTTCCTCTGACACACCCTTCCACCATGATGTTCTACCTCACCTTGGACCCCAAAGAATGGAGTCAGCCATCTATGGACTGAGACCTCTGAAACTGTGAGACCCAAATAAACTTTTCCTCCTTTAATATTGTTTATGTCAGGTCTTTTGGTCACAGCGATAAGAAGACTAAAACAATAACCATATTACAACTTTAATCAATAGGGTGTGATATACTAAATGCTATCTCCCCCACTAAAGAGATTTAGAAATTCTCCAAACATTACTAGACAATGTCACATTCAGCAAAATCATGAAAATAAAAAAATTACAAGCCAATTATTGGTAAGGATATAGAATATAGAATTAGGATATAGAATATAAATTCATTAATCTGTATACTTACTATTAGTTCATATTTTAAAATTTGGGTTGTATGTTAATAAAATAATTCTTTACTGGGCAATATCAACATTAAATATAGCTGGTCTGGAGCTGTAGCTCAGTTGTAGAGCACTTGCCTTGCATGTATGAAGCACTGGGTTCAATCCTCAGCACAACATAAAAATAAAGAAATAAATAAAGATATTGTGTCCATCTACAACTAAAACAATATTAAAACAAACAAACAAACAAAAACAAAGTAGAGCTACACAATAGTTGGGCTCTCAAGTGTGTGCTCTGTGCTCTTAATCACATTATACTATTTCTAGTAATCTACCTTATAGAATTACCTGCTCATGCTCATAAACAAACACATAACAATTACATTAAGCAAAATGACATATTGGAAAAACCCTAAATGTCTGTCAACAGAGGACTGATAAAGCAGGGTGTGGCATTAATATTTTGAATTCAATACCCCATACTATTGACTTCACAGACTCATAGAAGTTATTTAATAAATATTCAAGGAATAGGTGGGTCAGAGTTTTGTTGACTCTCCTATCATTGTTTCTTATTTCTTTTTCTTTCTTTCTTTCTTTTTTTTTTTTTTTTGGCAGTGCTGGCGATTGAATCCAGGCCCTCACACATCTAAGACATGTGCTCTACCACTGAGCCACATCACCAGTTGTCTCCTATCTCCACTTCGTTTGGTAAAAATCATTTCAGTATTCCTCTGAGAAATATCTTCTACCCTACTACATGAATTTTTCTTGAGATTACATTTTCTGCCTTTTCCTGCCAACGACTGGGCATGTAAACTGAGCCGAGTGGACTCTCCTCTCTTAGAATTTAAATATCTTCAGGTTTGTTTGGATTTTGAGACAGGCTTTCTCATGTTATGTTGCCCAGGCTGGACCTGCATTTGCAATTCTCCTGCAAGGCTCCCAAGTAGCTAGGATTATAGGCATGTCACTATACCAGGCAGATTTCAATCTTGATAGGAGTGACATAAGGTCTGAAAAAATTCACCAAAACAGTTACTCTTTGAGGGGATATTCCACTGGTTTCTGCAAGTTAGATCTCTTGGGCTGCTGCGCTTCCTGCACTTTCTAAGGACCAGTTCATTGTTTGGCTTTCCTTGGAGTCTGTGATTCACTTCATATCCTTATAATACATTCCTTCTCTATTTAAATCAGTCAATTTCTGTTTATTGCAGCTAATGAACAATAACCCATTATGTTGTATATGATAACCGATTATATTGTATACGAATACTCAATAAAAAGTTCACTTATTACTTTGCAAGAGTTCACAGCATTTAAGTTTTGCTTTAGTTTGTGCCAGAATTTGCTTCCCTATAAGGTCTATATTAGTACTGTTTACCTCTGCTTCTGAGTCTTCATGGTATAAATGTACTTTATTCTCTAAATGGCACATACTTTAAACCTACTATCATTTTTCACACAGTAAAATAACTTGTTTTCTCAAGTAAATTACATATGACTATTAAATACCCCCACTAGAAAGGCTAAAAGACAATTTTAAGGGTTGACAGAGATGTGGAGAAACTGGAATACTCACACATTATGGGAGGGAATGTAAAATGATACAGCCACTTTGAACTGTGGCAGTTTATATAATTTACACATTTATTTAACAATTTTTTCATAAATTAAAAAATAAATATAATTACTTACTATAATGTCATCCTAGGCAATGATACTATTTTAGCTTTCATCATTGTGACCAAAAGACCTGACAAGAATATTTTTGGTTCATGGTTTCAGAGGTTCAGTCCAAGATCAGCTGACTCCAGAGCTCTTGGCCTCAGGTGAGGCAGAGCATTATAGTGGAAGGCCATGGCAGAGAAAAGCTGATCAGTTGATGACAGGAAACAGAGTGCCTTACTAACCAGGGACAAAATAAACTCAAAAGTCACATCCACAATGACCTACTTACTCTAACCACACTATACCTGCTTACAGTTACTGCCAGTACATCCATATCAGTGGATTAACTCACTAATTAGATTACAGCTCTCATAATCTAATCATTTCACCTCTGAACATTCTTGCATTGTCTCACATATGAGTTTTTGGCAAGACCTCATCTTACTCATATTAGATGCCAATTGAAATCATGGTCTTTATGTGCAGGTTATATTTTTTGTCTTAGTCAGTTGTTACCACTGTGAACAAAAGACCTGACAAGAACAATTTTAGAGGAGGAAAAGTTTACTTGAGGCTCACAGTTTCAGAGGCCTCAGTCCACAGAGAGCCAACTGCATTGCTCTGGGTCCAAGGTGAGGCAGAACATCATGGTGAAAGATGTGGAGGAAGAAAGCAACTAAGGGCATTGCACCAAGAGAAGCTCCCTTGACCAAAACCAAAATATATACCCAAAGGCATGCCCACAGGAACTCACCCTCTCCAGTTGTACCCTACCTGCCTACAATTAATCCAGTTAATCCTTTTCAGGCTTAATGTACTGATTAAGTTAAGACTTTGATAACTGAATCATTTCACCTCTGAACTTCCTTGCATTGTCTCACCCAAGTTTTGGTGGGGATATCTAATATCTAAACCATAACATTTTTCTACCAATACACTGAAGACGTACTTAACTATTTATTTATTATTTTGGTACTAGGGATTGAAATCCCACCCCAGTCCCTTTACTATTAATTTTAAATGTGAGTCACTTCTTATCTAAATTCATTTTTTATACCACCAATGGTATACATATTGCTCTTTGAGGAAACACTAGGTTGTTGTATTTAACCTATGATTTTATATAAATTAATTTTCATCAAAGCAACAACCAACTCAGGAAACAATTATACAAAGCTTTATGTAGCACAAAATGAGACACAAAGTGTTAAGACTTTTCACTGAGCAAATAGCTTTCTTTTCTTCTGTCAACCAAAAGTGACTGAGGAGCTAGAAATGTGGGAATCCTCCAGAGCCAAGATGTTTCCCTTTCTACTTTGCATCTAACCTGATCATAAACATGTAACTTTACCGGGAAAGGAGACCTCCACATAGGGAGAAGGAAAAAGAAAAATGCAACAAAAATGCTAAATTGTTGTTTTAGGGGATTATGGGTCATTGAATTCTTTCTTTAAATCTTTCATTATGTTCATGTCTCTATTCACCAATTTTTATGTAATGTGCTTCTATTTTTAAAAATAAACAATATAGTAAAATCTTTGTTCTTTTGAATACTATTAGATGAAGATACCCAAACATATCTTCTATTCCTTATAAAATGAATATCTAATTTTATATTGACTTAAAATTTTTACCAATTTCTCATTTTTTATTGATTACATACCTTTTGTTACTAATTATGTTAATATACACTCCAAGTTTAAAAGTGCTAGAAGTGGGTATATTGTCATTACATGAAAAAAATAATCCAAAGAAACTAAGGACTTAGCTTGGCATGATGGTATATACCTGTAGTCCCAGCTAGTTAGGAGGCTGGGGCAGGAGGTTCATTTGAGCCAAAGGTTGAGAACTGCCTGTGAAGTATAGCAAGACCCCATCTCAAAAATAAAAACAAAAATGAGGCTGGGGTTGTGGCTCAGTGGCAGAGTGCTTGCCTAGCATGTGTGAGGCACTGGGTTCGATTCTCAGCACTGCATATAAATAAATAAAATAAAGATCCATGAACAACTAAAAAATATATATATTTAAAAAAACATAACCCTCAATAGCCCAAGCAGAATAGAAAAAACAATGGATTTTTCAGGTAATTACAGCTTGACTACTTTTAGAACTTTATAGGTTAAGCAATATGTGACATTTGCTTTAATTACTATAGCAGGAATGAGGGGTGGTAGGTAACTGGAAGGAACTGATGAAAATAGAACAATAACAGAATGTTGTTAATTGCAGAATGTGGGTGATATGTAAATTGGCATTCATTATTTAATTATATTCTGTGTATTTGAAAAATTATTTAATAAAAACAAATTTTTAAAACTTCTAAATTTACATTATTAGAAACCTAAAACAACCTCTGTAACATGCCCAAAATAGTAAAACATGAAGAAAAAAGTTCACTCCGAAACAAAGCTCCCAAGTGGTCTATAAAAATTACTTTTGCTATTTTATTTGTAGAGTTAAGTGAAAAATCAAGAATTTATCAGTAAGTACACAAATATTTAAAAGTTGTATGAAAGGCAATTATCGCCATCTACTGGACACTACTTGCTATAAAAGTTAAGATTTGAAAAAAAAAAAACACTGAAATAAACCCATTCTACTCAAAGTATCTAGTTTTTAATAAGGTTTTAAATAATACCATCAAATTCATGTTCTGATATGTGCATATATTAGTAATGCTACCTAATAATGTCTTATTACATCACTTCAAACAGTGTAAAATGCCACCTGCTAAAAGATGTATTATAAAATTTTGGTTAGAAATCACATTGGTGCCACTATATGACATCTTTGTCTTACTTTAGGTCACAGAACTTGAGTTGTTTGTTCATAAGGTTAGAATTCAAGAATTTAAACTATTTTTTACAAATAAATAATATACCAGAAAGTTAGAAACTAATTCTAGTTCTTAAGCTCAGTGCATTATCCATTTTTTTTCAGCTCAGTTTTTAAAAACATTTATTATTATTTTATAATTTGGCTGTTAGCATATAATAGTAATTTTTAATCCTGTTAGTTCAGAATCACTTGCAGAACTTTTAAATAAACTGATGTTGGCTCCAAAGTAAGAGATGTTTTTATTTTATCCATGGTTAAAAGAAATATCAGTTTATACCA
Source organism: Urocitellus parryii (assembly GCF_045843805.1). Taxonomy (NCBI): domain Eukaryota; kingdom Metazoa; phylum Chordata; class Mammalia; order Rodentia; family Sciuridae; genus Urocitellus; species Urocitellus parryii. The sequence goes on from NC_135540.1 coordinate 83,698,119, forward strand.
GCCTCAAAGTATAGTCCCTGAACCATCAGCAGCAGAAACAGCCAGTTAGAAAATAAAAATTTCAAGGTCCTCCCCATATTGCTGAAGCCTAGCAATTTATGTTTTGTAAACCCTTCAGGTGATTTGGATGCAAACTAAAAAGTACTTCCTATAAAAAACTTTTGTCTTTTTTTTAAAATATAGGCTTTAACTCATTGTGCCCTAAGAAGAAAATATTTAAAATGGATTTAGTTTATTGTTCTCTAAGAGTAATACTGTGCTTGCACGCCTGTAATCCCAGCTCTGGAGGCTAAGACAGGATTGGGGATTCAAAGCCAGACTCAACAACTGCGAGGCACTAAACAACTCAGTGAGACCCTGTCTCTAAGTAAAATACAAAAAATAGGGCTAAGGATGTAGCTCAGTGATTGAGTGCCCCTGAGTTCAATTCTTGGTCCCTCCCCCCGCCAAAAAAAACCAAGAGTAATATAGTGGAATTCTACTATTTTTCCAGAAGCATGCCACTATAAACTTTCAAAAGTTTCTAGTTAAGACAATTTCAACAAATGCTCTAATAGAAGAGTAGGGAATGTTCCTGTCTAAAGAAAGCTTTATTTTTATGGTTTATTTTGATTCACAAGGCACCTTTCTAAAGACATGAGACCTTTATCTACATCAGATCTTTTCACCCTAGAACGCCACTTCTAGAAATGAAGAGAAAAATAAATTATATTCTAATGCATGGCAAATAATGGATGGGGGACTCTGAAACCAGCTAAATGCTTACCAACTGGGGGAATGATTCCATAAATCAGAATATCAACAGGATGAAATGTTGCTCAATCACCAAAATGATACTTTTCATATGAGATTTTAAATAATATAGAGAAATGACTGTAATAGCCCAAGAGACTGGAAGCATATACTCCCTGCCCCCCCCCCGCCCCTATACGCATGCTCTCTCTCTCAATTGGAAACAAGGAAGTACTGAAATATTAATGCTGATTATCCCTGGGTAGTAGTATTATGAATTTTTTTTAAATTTACCAGTGTTTTAAGTTTTTCAATAATGAATATTCTCCATTAATCAGAAGAAAATCTTCAAAAAAAAATAGCAGAATTCTTGAGTTGGGGGTATAAACTCAGTGGTACAGTCCTTGACTATATGTATCATGCACAAAGCCCTAAATAAATAAAATAACACAGCTCCTACTTTATGATTTAGGATCTTTAATGATTAATCAAAGCTTTCAGAAGATGGTAATCAGAGCTAGGGATGTAGTTCAGGGGTAGAGTGCTTGCCTAGCATGCACAAGGCCCTGGGTTCGATGCCTAGTACTGACAAAAAATAGAGGGGGGGGGGTTAGAAGAAGAATTCCTTAGAATGAATACTTTCCACATTTTTTTCTTTAAAAAACAGTTAAGTTTGTTAGAGAATATCATGTGAAGTAAGCCAATCCCCCAAAATCAAATGTTTTCTCTGATAAGTGGATGCTAATCCATAATGGTGGGGCGGGGATAGGATGAGTGGAGAAACTCTGGATGGGGCAAAGGTGGGGAGAGGACATGGGGGTAGGAAAGATAGTGAAATGAGACAGACATCATTACCCTAGGTACATGTATGATTGCACAATGGTGTGATGCTACTTTAGGTACAACCAGAGAAGTCAATTTGTGTATAATGAATCGAAGAACATTCTGCTGTCATGTATAACTGATTAGAACAAATAAATGAATTAAAATTATAAAAAATGGTTATGTTTGTAATGTAGGTCATGACTTGGCCATTCTCTGCCTTGTGAGAACCAAGGATGTTACCATTCCCTCAGGTGGTTATGGCTCCAAAGGAAAGTTGTTGTAAGCTAGAAACTGCTGTTATATCTACCAATATGTAAATGTGATAAGAGTTTAAAAAGTAGGTTCAGAGAAAATATTTCCTTAATTTTGAAACTGTATAAATTTTCATTGTTAAAATTTACTTCTAAGTGCAATGTTCAAGAAATCATAAGACATCAAATGTAGAAATTATGCAGTTTTATAATTTTCTTTGTTGTTTCTTAATCCGTTGAAAAGAATTTCACAATTCAACACTTTTAGGCAGCTTCTTGGTTACTTTCCTTAGTTTCTACTTCTTTGGGCAGCAATGGATCAATCTTTAGTAGCAAACCTTCACTTGTTGAGCTACGAAGGAAGGCACGTACCACAAAGGGACCTAGAAACAAAGACAAGAATCAATTTTGATGTTTATTCTATGGATTCCTAAGGTGCGAATACAAATAAACAACAGGAAACCTTAAAGGACTCACATCATATTTTCACTTGAAAAGTACTAAGTTGGTGAGTAATATTTTAAATTCTAAGAAAGGAAAGACAGATTCATTTCTAGAGCAGAAGACAAAACTAGCTGTACTAGAGATTTATCCTTAAAACCACACACTCACTAATAATTTATTTCTTTCTTCCAGAAGATGATCACCTAGAATTTATTTTATTGCAAAGTCAACAGTGAAGGGAGCAGATGGTGATATTTACATTTGATGAAAATACTCTAAATATTTAAAACAGTCTGCATAGATGCTACCTTTTGTTACCAAACAGTTGGTAAAATTCTCTAAAAATTAAAAAGCTTTTCACAAGAACAATGTTAAGAGATTTCATTTTAAATGACACAAAATAAAAAATAAAATAACATCACTACTTCGATTTACTGTCTACCATTCCACTTCTGCTATAGTCTCAGAGGATGCTATACTGAAATCAAAGTTTCTGTGGAAGATAAAAATCCATAAATATACAATGACTAGGTACTATAGCCATAGAACAAATGAAGTGTTTAACTCCCAGAGAACATTAAAAAGAAAAAGAAAACAAAACAGCTTATGATTGTGCTTTAATTATTAATGTAGTTATAACACTAACCCTGACAAATTTCTGTCATGGTTAACCTATTAGTGAATAGTCAATTAACTAGCCAATTAACTATAATGGATCCTGGCTTAGCTTCAGCTATCCATGAATGAAGTCTGTCTGAGGAAGGAATCTGAATGAAGCAATGCAATGATAAAGGTGCCAGGCTAGCTGTGTTCTAGTTTCCACATCATGACCAAGTCAGTGATTCTCCATGAATCACCTATTTATAAGAAGTGACTTTCATAACATGACAAAAATTATCTTTCTTTTCTAAAATAAGTAAATAAGAAAGCCATGTACTAGTGTCAGAGACAAAGTCAATGATCTAGCTTCAAAATAACATTTCTTAAATGACTTTTGTTCCTATTTAATACCATTATAAGTTTAAGGCAATCTGTTTTCTTTCAAACTTTATTACATTTAATGATAGAAATAACATGGAAATGTGTAAATGTGTTTGTATAAGTGATAAAGAAGTCCCTCTCTAAAAACTATGACTCATTAATAAGGCAGTTAGGAATACTTTGAAGAAGTAAATTTTATTTATTTAATTCCTAGAACATGTATTTTCATATTAATCTACTTGTTTTCCTAATATTTTATATTTTTTAAAGTATCACAGTGCTACAGGGAAGTCCACCCTCAGCACACCACTTACCCAAATTCAGAGGTCTATGTTTACACACTTCATTAATAACTGCTTGCAGATTGGTAGCTATCTGGTCACTTGACATATCCAACTGAAAGAAAAATATGTGTATAATGTATTAATGATATGAATGTGAGAAGATGACACCATTTGAGTAACTGTATTAGTATTTATTCTGGATTAGTATTATTAGTATTTATTTCAAGTATTCACCTAATGCAATTATCCTTACCCCTGCCCCTCCTCCCCCGCAGTGATGCTGGGGATGCACCTCAGGAACATTCTATTACTGAGCTACATCCCCAGTCCTTTTTATTTTTTTATTTTGAGACAGGATCTCACTTAATTGCTGAGGCTGGCCTCATATTTGCAATCCTGTTGCCCCAGCCTCCCAAGTCACTGGAATTACAGGGTGCATGGTGCCCAGCTGCAATTAACTATTAAGAAACCCTATTTTGAAAGCAAAAACTTCCATACTTCTTTTGAAAAGCTACATTTTATATGTTATATATAAAGATTTAATTACCTTATAGAATGTATTATAGCAAAGTGTTTTAAAATTTTTCCATTTGAGGTTCCTTGATTTTCAAGTAATTTCTACAAAGCATATCTTGGATACATATACCATTCCCCATACACACCTCAAGGAATTAGTGTTATTTTCTTAAGGTCATTTGCTGATTTATTTACAAAAAAAAAATGTTTAGAAATTAATGCATTCATGAGTTCAAAATATAGCTACTTTATTACATGCATTAAGGAAATACATATAGAGATATTTTTAGGATGCTGAGCTAACATTCTAATTTTTAAAACACTCTAACCAGGCAATACCAATTATTTTGCCATTTAGCAAAACTACAATAATATATAATAAGTCCTATTCATAAAACTCCTAAACCCAACTTATATCCTTGAAAAGCCCATGCTTCAACAGAATTTTATTCAGCCATAAAGAAAAATGAAATTTATGCCCTTTGCAGGAAAATGGATGGAATTAGAGACCATTATGCTAAGTGAAATAAGTCAAACTCAGAAGGTCAGGTGATATGTTTTCTCTAGAAAGGAAAATCTCAAAAAGAAAAATCTCAAAAGGAGATTAGTAAAGGAAAGGGACCAAGGGGTAGGAGGCAAGAGGGAGGGGGAAGTGGAAGGAAGTATTACTGGGCAAATTATATTATTATATTGTGTGCATGTATGAATATGTAATAACAAATCCCATCAATATGTACAACTATAATGCACCAATAAAAATGTGGGAAAAAGTCCATGTTTATTAATCAAATTCAATGAATGTTATTTGTTTTAAATATACCAGTTAAACTCAATTATAGTACATTCAAATGTTAAGAGGATTTGGGTTGTGTGAAATGAATTATTTTCTAATATTTCATCAAAAACTTATAATAGCATAACGAACAAAAATCATACAGTGAAAGAGTTAAAGTTTAAGCAAGATTTCTATTTTCCCATGATTGTGAAACCATTATGAGAAACGTGCCATGTAAATATAAGGAGAACCCCTCCTGGAAAAAATTATTCTCTTATCGTCATTAAACAACATTTATTCAACACACACTTGGAATGACACAGTACCAAACCCTAAATCAAAGTTTAAACATTACTGAAGGAATTCTCACTTCATCCTAATCCATAAGTGAGAGTTCTGAGAGGAAAAAACTCAAATCACTAGTTAGTTTATCCTATAAGTCCACAGACCTTGCAGTCTTTAAATATAATGAAGCAATCATTCACTAGCAGAGAAGACATCTTCCACACTCTACATGAAAGAAAAGAAAAAGCTAAAGGAGTCCTCACCTCCTTTCAGTGTTCGTGATTCTCCACTATACCTCAAAGTGTCATTCTTCCTATTACCAACTAAAGAGACCATCATAGCTTAATAAGTTCCTTTATTTTTTGTTAAGACCTTAGCACCTACCTTAAATTTGGAAATAGACAGAAAAAGCAATTATGTTCAACATATCTTTTTTAACAGTTATGGTCTATACTGTTATACCATATATACTAAACTTCTCAAATTTTTTAAGTATACCTTTTACAGTCTTATATTGCCATTCCCATAGAAAGTCAAAATAACATATGCTATATAAATAAATACAAAACTATTAATTCTCCTGCAACTTTCATTATTAAGATTCCCTCAGTGACTTTAAGGGTTTTGGGAGGTTCTGGGGGACTGTACTGGGGACTGAACTCAGGCCTCCATAAGCTTTGATTCTGAACTATACCACTGGACCCTTATTTTAAGTTTTAAAAAATATAAAAATGTTTTAAAATATAGTTTACACTTTTCTCCAAATTTTATTAGCACCTCTGATCTTTAGTACTGTGCCCTCTACTGAATTTTAAAATATATTTATAAACATAATACTTCACTTCATTTTTGTTTTAAATATTGTGCAAAATTATGGAAAAGTTACATATTTTATGGGTATTACTATTGATTATTTAATTAGCTACTGATGGAAATCAGTAATGATAACTTACATACAAAAATAATATATATCCCTATACCAGTTTCATCAAAATTTACATGGGAGGGGCTGGGGCTAGGGTTCAGTGGCAGAGCACTTGCCTAGCATGTGCAAGACACTGAGTTCATTCCTTAGCACCATATACAAATACAATAAAGGCATTCTGTCCATCCACAACTACAAAAAAAATTTTTTTTAATTTACATGGGAAATTTATTTGAACTGACCATAACTCAGGAAAATCTGCAAAATTCTCAGCAATGATGAGCACTAAGCAACTCAGTGAGATCCTGTCTCTAAATACAAAATAGGGCTGGGGATGTGACTCAGTGGTCGAGTGCACCTGAGCTCAATCCCCAGTACCCACTCCCCACCCCCATAAATAGTCGTAATACTATTTATGTTTAGCTAAAGTGATCATCCACTGCAGGGCACAATCGTTATTTCTCATTCTGTAGCACAAATTTTTCAAAAGACTGTTTTTTTAGTGAATCCTACATTCTGCTTAGCATTCCTTAGAAAAGATTTTTTACCAAAAATGCAAGGGTTGAGATTCTGGATATAAGTGAACTCTGCCTCTATCTCATTGCTTTTAAACTCATTCTTCTCTTTCCATGCAACTCATAACCTTTACTTTCAAAAAATTTCTTATCATTCTAACTAAAAATTGGTCATTCTTTGTCCCTTTGAGATGCATATGTTATATTTCATCTCAGGGCAAAATTTAGTCATGAACATGTCCAAAGCAGTAATTTTTAAACTCTTTTAGGTCATCAAACCTTGCTCCAGAAGAATGCACATAAAAAATTTAGCCTATGCTTTTGATCTTTATGAATTCTCTGATTTAAAAGAAAAGTAGAGAGAAAAAGTCTTACCAGGAAAGTGTCTTAGTTAAAAGGGATCCCTGGGTCAGACTTTGAGAACCACCAATAAAGAGGTAAGTTTGTTCAACTATTTTGGAAGACTATAAACTACAGTGTAAAAAATAAAAATGATATTTAAATTCTACATAGGATAGAACTTTAAAAAAAGCAATATAAATGATTTTTTAACAATACATGTTCCTTCTAAAAAGAACAGTTTATGTCACTATAATATCCTGATAGTCTTTAGATGACTGATCATCTCTAACTGGAAAATGAAGAGACTACTGCTTTCGATAAGTACCTGTTTAACTACCTGACCTCCAAAATCCCTTCCAAATGCAATATTCTAAGTTACATTAAGTGTGGCCTAGCAGATGGTTTCTGCAGAAAGGCCAATACTCAACCTCTGTGACTTCCAACAATTTAAATCAAGAAAGAGAAGAAAATCCATGTTTCCTACAGAACATTAATTAAGTAGTAGTAATAATAATAATTGAGTATTGATAAATAATCATTATAATTACATATGAAATAATTATAATTGATTATAAAACTCTACTTATTGGGGTACTTACTCTGGGTCAAACTCTGTTCTACAGAAACTGCTTAGCTACAATTTCATATCTACATAGATATTTTTTCATCTCTTCCAAGAACTCTATGATATAGCTATTATCATATAGCACTTAAATGTTTCATCTATCTAAAAGCACATGTATGGTAAGAAGTTGGCCTATCAGCTATATTCGTGAACTCTTCAGGCAAGCAAACACTGATAAATTTCATTTCCATTACTTGCTAGCTTGTAACCCTGAACACAGCTACAATGTATTCTGATCCTTACAAAAAATGACTATTTGTCTGAAAAACACAAATGAGTTTGTTGGAAGCTAAGGGGAGGAAAAGAAACTATATTAGACACTGGAAGGAGAAGAACATTCAGATGAAAACTACGATTTTTCTTTCTGCCTAATGAATCCTTTACCACTTTCCTAATTTTTAGATGTTAACATCACATAATTCAGCACATTTATTTAGTTCCCACTCTTTGTCAAGCAACAATGCTGTAAAATAGAAACAAAAAGAAGGGAAGATTCAAACCCTACCCTCAGGAGCTTACTATCTAGTCACTAAAATATAACACAACAGGTGCTATTCCAAATGAATAAACACAGGGGCACAGAGGAAGAAGTGATTGGCTTTGACCAGGAGGGCTTTACAAAGAATATTTAAGCTGAATTCTAAAAGAGGAAGAATATTGAAGAACAAAGAAAAATTTCTAAGCAGAAAAACCAGTATAAGGTGACATGAGGTAACCATGATGTAACTCATTATATTTAGGGACAGCATTATTGAAGACTTCTGGACTTAAGTGCATGCACAAATGCCACTTACATAATACAGGTCATGCAGAACTGGAGAGCAACCACCCTATGTGAGAGAAGCAGTGGCTACTCAGGGCTAATAGACAATTGTGATGAAAGCTATGGGGCTGGTGTCATTATGGCTCCTGATTTTTCAAAAAACATGTCAAAATTTGGATTTCTATGTAATGTTCAGTTTTTAAATGTTCAGGTTTCAATAAAACAAAACAAAATCACTATGTGGGTCCAACAAAATAAGTCTGGGGGGCCAAATACAGCCTGCAAGCTATCAATATATATGTAACTCTGATCTTCAGGTTGCACCACTGAAAATAGCAGAAAATACTGAATTTGAACCTCAGAAAGTGACTTAAGACTAGATTGCAAAGGGTTCTAAATGAAAAGATCGTAGGATATAAGCTTCTCATCAGCAGTGAAAAGATATTAAATGTTTCCTAGCATGTAAATAGTACATTTAGTCCGTTAATGAAACAATTCTAGAGAAGGGGTGTAAAACAGGAGGGTTTTTTCCATAGGTCAGAGAGTAAATATTTTAGACTTTGCAGGCCCAATGAGCTCTGTTACAACTCTACTGTTATAGCACAAAAGAAGCTATAGACAATACATAAATAAATGAATACAGCTGTGTTCCAACAAAAGCTTTATTAAAACAAACAAACAAAAAAAAAAAACAGGTAGATAGCTGGATTTGGCCCACAGTCCATCCAGTTTGCTCATCTATAGGGTAGTGAATAAACTAAAGGTGTTGAAAGAAGTGAATGAGCAAAACCATAACTTTTTACTAGGGCAAAAAAGACTTTTGGTTTGTATTATTTCATTTAAAGAAAAGTTTTGTTTGATGCTGATAGACTTTTAGTTTATTACTATGCATCTACTATGCAGATGAGGAAAAATGTTTCATCAGTCTAAAAATTGCATTGCCATTTAAAAATAACAGTAGAAAAAATGCTTAGCTACAATTTCAACATCTGTTGTAAATTTAATGTGTGCATTTGAAACACGATTCTTTAGGATTGGTGACAGGCTATAAATCAAAAGCAAAAAAAGAAACAAAAGTACATTTAGTGTCCTATATTCTAAAAGAAGATATCAACATTAAGGCCATTAAAAAGGTCCTACTATAATTAACCCCCTTTCCAATTAGAAGCAGCAAACAACAGAGGTGGCAAGAATCCAAAGGGCTCATATGTAGAAGCTGGGGAAGGGGGAGAGCACCTGTAAGAAGGGGAGACTGGCTGGTGGAACACGTGCTAAATGAAGAACATTTAACCCATAAGAGATGGGCAGAAAAGTAAAAATAATCGTAACAGTGACCACAAATACAGACAGATAAGCAGATGCATTTGCATTGTTCCTCTTATTCTCTTTTCCTTTACTCCAGAGGAATTAGCCTCAAAAAAAGCACCTTAGTCAAGATGCCTTAGAACTGAGCATTCCAAGGTCTCAAGAGTAGAAGAAGGTTGAAAACCAAGTAAGTCCTCCCCACTCTGGGTAACATGAGCCATAAAAGCCTGGCTCCAAATAGGACAAGGGAAGACTTTGCTAATGAGATTAGTATTTTTGAACTGGATCAGCTGCACTTCAATTACCAACAATCACTGGAACTATATGAACTAAAAGGCCTGTGCCTAACAAATAAGGGAAATTGTACAAGACACAGTTGGAAGCAGAAAATGGAAAAATCTATTTCATGGTTTACTTCACTAAATTCAGACTTTTCAATAAACATTTATACCCAGAGACAAAATGCTTTTTCTGATAGGAGAGAGATGTGGATTTATAGTCATAGAAGTGATGTTTACAGTAATGAGATATTAGAATGCCCAAAAGGTATAAGGTTGACCAATTATGATTTATCCATACAGCCCAGTATAAAACAGCTATTAAAATGATACTTTTACAAGAATTCTAATAACATGAAAAAACATTTAAGATACAGTGTTAAAGGAAAAAGAATATATAAAACAATATGTAATAGCAATTACATAAACAAAAATTGCATGTACAGAAAAAGAGCAGCAATGAAAAGTACTGCAGCTTCACCATAATTTCAGAAATTCTCAATGACTTTTATATTCTTAATTATACTATTCAGAATTTTCCAAATATTTTATTATGTACACTTATTACTCAATTAAAACATTACTTTAAGTTTAGCATTCAAATTTATAAAACCAGGACTGAGGGTGTGGCTCAGTGGTAGACCATATTTGTCTAGCAGGCACAAAGCCTTAGATTCAATTCTCAGCACTGTCAAAAAAATTTTTTAAAGGAAAAGTATAAAACCAAGATACTATAAACTGCAAGGCATGCTTTATTTCTTCATAAAGAAACAAAGCAGGGTTGGGACTGCAGCTCAGTGACAGAGCGTTTGCTTCTCACATGTGGGGCACTGGGTTTTGATCCTCAGTAGCACATAAAAAATAAATAAAGACATTATATCCATCTACAACTAAAAAATTTTTAAAAAGAAAAAGAAACAAAGTAATAGGACTTACTCTCCCTGTTGGTACTGGGGAATAGACTCAAATCCCTACCTGACCACCACACTCATAACAAGCTTTATGTTATTACATGTTTTGATACTTTTTTTTTTTTTTTTTTTTGGTATGAAGGATTGAACCCAGGGCACTTAACCACTTAGCCACATCCCCAGCCCTTTTTATTTTTTTAAATTTTGAAACAGAGTCTTGCTAAGTTTGTTTAGAGCCTTGCTAAATTGCTAAGGCTGGCTTTGAACTTGCAATCCTCCTGCCTCATCTCCCAAGTCACTGTTATACTTTTTCCCTTTTGTTTATTGGAGCATTATAATTATATATAATAGGACTCATTTTGCCATATTCATACATATAAATAATCAACCTCATTCCCCAGTATATTCCTTACCCTCCCCTCTTCCCTCCCCAGTTCTGCTTGCTCTACTCCACTGATCTACCTTCTATTATTTTAGTTAGTGTAATAATTACACACACACACACACACACACACACACACACACAATTAATTGTGGTGTATTTATATATGGACATAGCATTATTTGGTAGATTTCATTCCTTAGTACTTCTCAATGCCATTCCTGCTACCTTCCCTATTGATCCCCTTCTTCTACTCTATTGGTCTTCCTTTAATTTTTGTGAGATACTTTTCATACTTTTATTTCCTCCCTACCTCCACTCTCTACACTCTCTACTTCCTTTGGCTCATGGTTTCAGAAGCTCATGGCCAACGCCAGAGCTCAGGGACCAAGGTGAGGCAGAATATCATGGTGGAAGAGCATGACAGAAGAAAGCAGCTAAAGACATGACAACCAGGAAGCAGAGAGAGAGCTCCACTTACCAGGGACAAAATATAAGCCTCAAAGTCATGGCCCCAATTACCTACTTCTTCCAGCCACACACTACCTGCCTACAGTTGCTGCTCAGTTAATCCATGTCAGTAGATTCATCTGCTAATTAGGTCACAACTCTCATAATCTATTCATTTCATCTTTGAACATCTTTTAAAAAAATTTTTTTTGGTTGTTGATAAACCATTTGTTTGTTTGTTTGTTTGTATGCAGTGCTGAGAATCAAACCCAATGCCTCACTTATGCTAGGCAAGCACTCTACCACTTAGCTACAACCCCAGCCCTGAACATCCTTGCACTATCTCACATGTGTGCTTTGAGGGACACCATGTATTCAAACCATAACAAATTAGGTTTACTAGTTTATGTATATTGAACTAGCCTTTGCATCCTTGGGATGAATACAACTTGACTGTGTGTATAATTTTAATATGTCTTTGAATGCAGATTGCTAATATTTTATTAAGCATTTTTGCATCTAATGTTTGTCACAGATATTGGTTGTAGTTTTCTTCTGATGTGTCTTTATCTGGTTTTGGTATCAGGGCAACACTGGCTTCATGGAATGAATTTGGGAGTGTTACCTTCCTTTCTATTTCATAGAATAATTTGAAGAGAACTGACATTTGTTCTTTAAAGATCTGATAGAATTTGGCTGATAATCTACTGGTCCTGGGCTTTTCTTTGTTCAAAGGCTTTTTATTATTATTTCAATCTCATTGCTTATTATTGGTTTCTTCAGGCATTTTCTCTTCTTGGTTCAATTTCAGTAGGTCATATGTGTTAAAAAATTTATCGAAACAACTGGTCAGCCCTTCTGATCCTACGGAGGTAAATGCCAACCGAGCCTTCATAGGTAGTGGCCACAGGTTTGAAACGGGGCTTGGGAGAGACAGTAAGGACCCACCCGTTGCATTGGTCACCCGGCAAACTAACTGTCGCCATTTGCAAGAGATACCACCATGGCAGAGAACTGACGTCACCAGACTGCGGCAGAGGAGATAACTTCATTGAAACCTGCGGCTACAGGTGTGTAATCCCCTAGCCTTCCATCTCCACACATCGGGGAAATCTTAAGGGCCCCTCCCAGCTCTCCCGTGAGCGCAATAGCCAGACGGAGGGAATCAGAAATGGCGCGGGACCCACGGCGCGGAACTCCCGGCTACCACTCCCACCAGTGCTGACAACTGAGGTCTCTTGCACCAGCTACCGGGGGCGTGGCTACCGGAGGGCAAGTAAAATTCGCTGAGGATTCTCAGCCCCAAGCTCTACAAACTTAGGGTCTGAGGGAATGGCAAACAGGGAGAGTGTGCCCAGTTGTTCATGAAAACAGGGCTCCCGGGAGCAGCAGACCTGGCGTGTAGCCAGTATTGTGGTGAGCGGCACCGGTGAGAGGGGCCTGGCTAGAGGAAAAGCGGGGAAGTGACTAGACACAAGAGGAGGCCCTAGGCACTCAGGATTGGAGACTCGCCCAGTCTGGGAGGAGGAGCTGCTGCACAGTGATTGATTCCCGTGTATTGACAGGAGAAGCTTGGCCTGGTGGGCACAGCTCCACCTATTGGAAGAGAAGTTAATCAAACTCTAAGACTGCATTTATTAGTTTTTTTTTTTCATTTTCATTTTTCTTTCTTGTTGCTTTTTAAATTTTTTTTTAAATTTTTAAAAATTTTTTTCTTCTAATTTTAATTTTTATTTTTTTATTATCATTTTTTTAAAAAATTTTTTCTTTTTTATTTCCTATTTTTTTCTCTTTTGTCTTTTCATTTCTTTTCAATTTTCTTATTCCCCCTTCCTTGAATTCTACCTGCCTACTCTCATTCTCTTTAGTGACTTCTTCCCTTCCCTTCTAATATCTTTCCTCCCAAGCATTAAATAAATTTATAAGAGTAAACAGTAACTCAGCAGTCAAACAGAACAAGAAGTAACATGAGCAGCATAAAAAAGCAAGGAAGAAAAGGAGTACAAACAATGAAGGACAGCCTAAATATTCAGGAGGACCTAGAGTCATCAGAAAAATGGTCATATAAAGAACTCATATAAAGATAGATGGAATGGAACCTCAAAGAGGATACGAGACAGCAAATCCAAACAGTAAAAGAACACCTTGAAAATGAATTACATAAACAGATAAAAGAAGAAGTTAAGCATCTTCATCAGGAGATAGAGATTATAAAAAAAATCAAACAATAATTCTAGAAATGAAGGAAACAATGAACCAAATTAAAAACTCATTTGAGAGTATCACTAACAGAGTGGAGCAAGTAGAAGCCAGAACGTCAGATAATGAAGACAAAATATATCATCTTGAAAAGAGTCTAGCCAACTCAGAAAGGCTGGTAAAAAAATCACGAGAAAAACATCCAAGAGATATAGGATAACATAAAAAAACCAAACTTATGAGTCATCGGGATAGAGGAAGGTACAGAGATTCAAACCAAGGGAATGAGTAACCTGCTGAATGAAATAATTACAGAAAACTTTCCAGAAATAAAAAAGGAAACGGATATACAAATTGTAGATGCATACAGGACACCGAGCACACAAAATCACAGTAGACCAACGCCAAGACACATTGTTATGAAAATATCCAATATAAGAACAAAGAGAAAATATTAAAAGCTACAAGAGAAAGGAGGCAGATTACATTCAGGGGAAAACCAATAAGGTTAACAACGGATTTTTCATCACAGACGCTAAAAGCAAGAAGGTCATGGAACAATGTATTTCAAACACTGAAAGACAATGGATGCCAACCAAGAATTCTGTATCCAGCAAAATTAAGCTTCAGGTATGACAACGAAATAAAAATCTTTCATGATAAACAAAAGTTAAAAGAATCTGCAGCCAGAAAACCAGCATTGCAAAGCATCTTGAGCAAAACACTACACGAGGAAGAAATGAAAAACAATAACCAAAACCATCAGTGGGAAGTGCCTCGGTAAAGACAGAGGGCGAGGGGAAAGATAATCATGGAGAAACAAACGAAATTAAAAAAAAAAAGGATAAATAATCAAACATGGCTGGAAGTACAAACCATATATCAATAGTAACTCTAAATGTTAAAAGCGACACAGGCTGGTATCATGGATTAAAAAAACAAATCCAACAATATGCTGCCTCCAGGAGACACATCTGATTGGAAAAGACATACACAGGCTGAAGGTGAAAGGATGGGAAAAAATATACCACGCACACGGTCCTCGTAAGCAAGCAGGGGTGGCCATCCTCATATAGAATAAAATCGACTTCAAGACTAAGTTAATCAAAAGGAATAAGGAAGGATATTATATACTGTTAAAAGGAACCATTCACCAACAAGACATAACAATTATCAATATTTATGCACCAAATAATGGTGCTGCGACATTCATAAAACAAATTCTCCTCAAGTTCAAGAATCAAAGAGAACACAACACAATAATTATGGGTGACTTCAACACACCTCTCTCACCATTGGACAGATCCTCCAAACAAAAGTTGAATAAAGAAACTACAGAACTCAATACCACAACCAATAACCTAGACTTAACTGACATATATAGAATATATCAACCATCATCAAATGGATATACTTTTTTCTCAGCAGCACATGGATCCTTCTCAAAAATAGACCATATATTATGCCATAGGGCAACCCTCAGTAAATATAAAGGGGTGGAGATAATACCATGCATTTTATCTGATCATAATGGAATGAAACTGGAAATCAATGATAAAAGAAGGAAGGAAAAATCCTACATCACATGGAAAATGAACAATATGTTACTGAATGATCAATGGGTTACAGAAGACATAAAGGAGGAAATAAAAAAATTCTTAGAGATAAATGAAAATACAACATATCGGAATCTATGGGACACAATGAAAGCAGTTTTAAGAGGGAAATTTATTGCCTGGAGGTCATTCCTCAAAAAAAGAAAAAACCAACAAATAAATGAGCTCACACGTCATCTCAAAGCCCTAGAAAAGGAAGCGCAAAACAACAGCAAATGTAGCAGAAGGCAAGAAATAATTAAAATCAGAGTGGAACTCAATGAAACTGAAACAAAAGAAACTATTGAAAAAATTAAGAAAACTAAAAATTGGTTCTTCGAAAAAATAAATAAGATCGACAGACCTTTAGCCATGCTAACGAAGAGAAGAAGAGAGAGAACTCAAATTACTAACATACGGGATGAAAAAGGCAATATCACAACAGATGCTACAGAAATACAGAAGACAATTAGAAATTATTTTGAAAACCTATATTCCAATAAAGTAGAAGATAGTGAAGACATTGATAAATTTCTTAGGTCATATGATTTGCCCAGACTGAGTCAGGAGGATACACACAATTTGAACAGACCAATATCAATGGATGAAATTGAAGAAGCAATCAAAAGACTACCAACCAAGAAAAGCCCAGGACCGGATGGGTATACAGTGGAGTTTTATAAAACCTTTAAAGAGGAATTAATACCAATACTTTTCAAGTTATTTCAGGAAATAGAAAAAGAGGGAGCTCTTCCAAATTCATTCTATGAGGCCAACATCACCCTGATTCTGAAACCAGACAAAGACACCTCAAAGAAAGAAAACTACAGACCAATATCTCTAATGAACCTAGATGCAAAAATCCTCAATAAAATTCTGGCAAATCGAATACAAAAACACATCAAAAAAATTGTGCACCATGATCAAGTAGGATTCATCCCTGGGATGCAAGGATGGTTCAATATACGGAAATCAATAAATGTTATTCACCACATCAATAGACTTAAATATAAGAACCATATGATCATCTCGATAGACGCAGAAAAAGCATTCAACAAAGTACATCATCCCTTTATGTTCAAAACATTAGAAAAACTAGGGATAACAGGAACTTACTTCGACATTGTAAAAGCTATCTATGCTAAGCCTCAGGCTAGCATCATTCTGAATGGAGAAAAATTGAAGGCATTCCCTCTAAAATCTGGAACAAGACAGGGATGCCCTCTATCACCACTTCTATTCAATATAGTTCTCGAAACACTGGCCAGAGCACTTAGACAGACAAAAGAAATTAAAGGCATAAAAATAGGAAAAGAAGAACTTAAATTATCACTATTTGCACACGACATGATTCTATAACTAGAAGACCCAAAAGGGTCTACAAAGAAACTACTAGAACTAATAAATGAATTCAGCAAAGTGGCAGGATATAAAATCAACATGCATAAATCAAAGGCATTTCTGTATATCAACGACAAAACTTCTGAAATGGAAATAAGGAAAACCACTCCATTCACAATATCCTCAAAAAAAAAAAAAAATACTTGGGAATCAACCTAACAAAAGAGGTGAAAGATTTATACAATGAGAGCAACTATGAACAGAGCAGGGAGGAAGAGCAGGAAGAAAAGATTAACATTAAACAGAGACATGAGATGGGAGGAAAGGGAGAGAAAAGGGAAACTGCATGGAAATGAAGGGAGACCCTCATTGCTATACTACATTACTTATAAGAGGTTGTGAGGGGAATGGGAAAATAAACAAGGAGAGAAATGAATTACAGTAGATGGGGTAGAGAGAGAAGATGTGAGGGAAGGGGAGGGGGGATAGTAGGGGATAGGAAAGGTAGCAGAATACAACAGTTACTAATAGGGCATTATGTAAAATTGTGGATGTGTAACCGATGTGATTCTGCAATCTGCATTTGGGGTAAAAATTGGGAGTTCATAACCCACTTCAATCTAATGTATGAAATACGATATGTCAAGAGCTTTGTAATGTTGTGAACAACCAATAAAAAAAATTATCAATATTTCCTATATTCTCCAATTTATTAGATTACAAGTTTTTAAAATGGACCTCTATTTTTCAGCAATGTCTGTGGTAATATCTTCTTTTTCTTCTCTAATTTTGATGATTTGTGTCTTTTCTCTCTTTTGGTTAGTTTGGCTAAGAGTTTATCAACCTTGTTGATCTTTTCAAAGAACCAACTCTTGTTGCATCAATCCTTTGTATTGCTTTTATTCTCTATTTTACTAATTTTGGCTCTTAATTATTTTCTATCTTCTACTGGTTTTATAATTTTTTCCCTTCTTTTCTAGGATCTTGAGATATAACATTTAATTGTTTATTTGGGATCTTCTTCCTTTTTAAAAATGTAGATATTTAATGCTATAAACTTTTCTCTTAGAGCCATCTTCATGGTGTGCCAGAAACCCTGGTACATTGTATCACTATTGTTTGATTCTAGGAATTAAATTTTTTTATCTCATTTACTCTATGATTCATTGTTCATTTAAAAGAATACTGCTAAATTTCCATGTGTTTATATGGTTTCTATTTTTTTTCTTGCTGTTGATTTCTAATTTAACTCCATTACGAAATGATAAAATGTACAGCATTCTATCAATTTTTTGTGTGTTTACTAAGACTTGTTTTATGACCTGAAATATGGATTATTTTGGAAAAGGTTCCATGAGTTACTGAGAAGAAAGTGACTTTAGTTGTTGTTGGATGAAATATTCTATAGATGTCTTGTTAAGTACATTTAATTTATAGCATTATTTAGGTCAGAAATGTCTGTTTGGATGACCTGTCTAATGATCAAAAGGGTGTGTTGAAAGTACCCAGTATTATTGCACTTCTGGAACTTGATATCAGTAAGAATTTGTTTTATATAAATACATGCAACAACATTTGGGACATAAAGTTTTTCTATCATATCTTTTTATTGGTTGTTCCCTTTTACCAGTATGTAGTGATTTTCTTATCTCTTGTGATTAATTGTTGCTTCAAATCTGCTTCATCAGACATCAGAGTAGCTACTCCTGCTTGTTTTTGGACAGCATTTGCACTGAATCTTTTTCCATATTTCTACTTTCAATTTGTGGATGTCATTTATAACATGAGTCTCTTGCAAACTGCATATAGTTGGGTCTTGTTTTTTAACCCACTCTGGCAGTTTGTCTTTTTTTTAATATCTATTTTTTAGTTGTAGTTGGACACAATACCTTTATTTCACTTATTTATTTTTATGTGGTGCTGAGGATCCAACCCAGGGTCTCACACATGCGAGGCGAGCGCTCTACCGCTGAGCCACAACCCCAGCCCCAGTTTGTCTTTTAATTGGAGAGCTGAACCCGTTTGCATTCAACATTATTATGGAGAAATGATTATTATTTCCTGCCATTTTGGATTGTTTCGTATGTTTATTCCAGTCTTAGTTTTCATTTACTTAACTGCTCATCATGAGAGATTCATCCAATTGAGAGCTTGGGGTTTGTTTTTGAGTTCCTCAATGCGTAAATACTTTTTGTAGTGCTGGCTTAGTGATCAAGAAATCCTTTAGTTTATCCTTATTGTGGAAAGTTTTTGTATCCTCTTTGATTCTGAATGATAACTTTGTTGGAACTAGCAATCTTGGTTGGCAATTGTTTCCTTTCAGAGCTTGGATTATCTCATTCCAAGCCTTCCTGGATTTTAAAAGGCTGGGCTAAGAAGTCAGAAGTAAATCTTATAGTTTACCTCTAAATGGGACCCGATATTTTTCTCTTGCAGCCTTTTAATATTCTATCCTTATTCTGTTAGGTATTTTTGATTATAATGTATCTTAGATACAGGTTTTTTTTTTTTTTTGTCTTTGTCTATTTGGGGAATCTATATGTGTCCTGTATGTGGATGTCCGTCTGATTCCTAAGGCTTGTGAATTTTTCTGCTATTATTTCACTGAAAAGGTTCTTAATGTGATCAGTCTGTATCTCCATGTCTTCTTCTACCTCACTGACTCTAAGTTTGGTTTTGAAATACTGTCACAGAGTTCTTGTATATTCTCATCATGGTCTTTTTTTTTTTTTTCTAACTGCATACTGAGTGTTCAAGTTCACATACCCTGTCTTCTAAGATTGAAGTTCTGTTTTCTATGTAATCTAATCCATTAGTGATGCTTTCAAGCAAATTTTTTACTTGATTTACTGTGTCTTTCATTTCCAAGAGTTCTGACACACATACATACGTAAAAGATAAAGAAAAAAGATTCTTAATGAAAAATAAAGGAATTGTTTCCACTGGGGTGGTCAAACCTGATGACAAGGATAGATGTTCACTGTCCATGCCATACTGCCCTCTGTTGCCTCTTGGATTATGTGACACTATAGAGATAGCAAGGGCTGGGGGGTTGTGAAACCTGTCCTCTTTGTGTTGCTCACCAAATTGGCTAGTTATAATATCTCTCAGTTTTCCTTCTCACCTGTATACAGTAGGACAGAATGGGAAGTACTAACAATTGGATTTTGTCCAGACAAAGTCAATGCTCTCCCAGGGCAGGGATGATACGGAGTTCTAAATGAGAAGCTCTAGTGGCTGGTATTTAGTTCCCATCATCTTTTGAAATTTTGTCAGGTGGTATCTGCTCCAGAGAGATTAAATTAACACAACTTCTAGCTAGGTAGATTAGCTGATCTCTGATGAGCATGCAGATCTTAAGAGCCTTCAAAAGAACTCTGCTTGTGGGATTGGGTAATTAACCCTGAATAGTTATTACACACTCCACTGTAGATGAATGTGGTCTTCCAGGATCAGACCCTGAGTGCAAATGTGCCCACCTGTCCAGCTTCTGGACCCTTCCCTGGATGATCTTGTAAACCACTAGACCAAAAGGGAAAGCAAGAAACATTTCTCACATATCCCTACACTGAATCCCTGGGAGCACAATCTTCTCAGTGCCTGCCCTTAACTGCACCACACTAGTAGCAATCTGGACCCCATGGCAGGCAATTGCTGGCACAGCCTGCTGATATTTTCTATGATCTCCTGTGTTCCCACAACAGAAAGCCCCAGCACTGCCACTTCAAGATGGCTACCTACCTCAGCTCTCCACTCAACAGCCAAGAAACACAGAGCCCTTTTCAAACATAAGCTCACTACACTCCACTGACTCAGTTAAGATCAGATTGCTAATGATCGGATTCAAACTAAAAAGCTTTTCTCAGCAAACAAAACAATCAATGAGTTGAAGAGAGAGTCTCCATTTGGGGAGCAAATTTTGCCACACGCATGTCAGATAGAGCACTAATCTCCAGGATATATAAAGAACTCAAAAAACTTAACACCAAAAAACCAAATAACCCAATCAGTAAATGGGCTAAGGAACTGAACAGACACTTCACAGAAGAAGATATACAAGCAATCAACAAATATATAAAAAAAAAAATGTTCAACATCTTTAGTAAATAGAGAAATGCAAATCAAAACTAAGATTTCATCTCACCCCAGTCAGAATGGCAGTTATCAAGAATTCAAGCAATAAGTGTTGGAGAAGATTCAGGGAAAAGGTACACTCATACATTACTGCTGGGACTGCAAATTGGTGCAACCACTTTGGAAAGCAGGGTGAAGATTCTTCAGAAAACTTGGAATGGAACCACCATTTGACCCAGCTATCCCACTCCTAGGTCTATACCCAAAGGTCTTAAAATCAGCTACATAGCTACACCAATATTTATAGCAGCTTAATTAATAATAGCTAAACTGTGGAACTAACCTAGATGCCCATCAACAGATGAATGGATAAAGAAACTGTGGTATATATACACAATGGAATATTACTCAGCATTAAAAGAGAATGAAATTATGTCATTTGCAGGTAAATGGATAGAGTTGGAGAATACCATGCTAAATAAGCAAAGTAAGCCAATCCCAAAAAACTAAAGCCTGAGTGTTTTCTCTGATTAATGGATGCTAATCTAACAGGGCAGGGGGAAGAGGTATGGGAAGAATGGAGGAACTTTGGATTGGGCAAAGGGGAGGGTGCGGACGGGTACTGAGGATAGGAAAGATGGTGGAATGAGACAGACATTACCCTAGGTACAAGTATGACTGCACGAATGGTGCGTCTCTATACCATATACAACCAGAGAATTGAAATGTTGCGCACTACATTTGTGTACGAAATGAAATGAATTGAAATGCATTCTGATATCATCTACAAATAAGTAGAACAAATTTTAAAAAAAGAATAAAAACAACAATAAGTGTTGGCAAGGATGTGGGGGGAAAGGTACACTCATACAGTACTGTGGGACTGCAAATTGATGCAACCAATCTCAAAAGAAGTATGGAGATTCCTTAGAAAAACTTGGAATGGAACCACCATTTGACCCAGCTATCCCACTCCTCCATCTATACCCAAAAGACTTAAAATCAGCATACTATAGTAACTCAGCCACATCAATGTTTACAGTAGCTCAATTCACAATAGCTAAACTGTGGAAGCAACCTAGATGCTCTTCAATAGATGAATGGATAAAGAAACTGTGGTGTATTTACATACAACGGAACATTACTTAGCATTAAAAGAGAATAAAATTATAGCATTTGCAGGTAAATGGATGGAGTTGGAGAATATCATGCTAAGCAAAGTAAGCCAATCCCAAAAAACCAAAGGCCAAATGTTCTCTCTGATAAGTGGATACTGATTCATAAGGGGAGTGTCATGGGAAAAATGGAAAATTTTTGATTGGGCAAGGAGGAGGGAGGGGAAAAGAGGAAGGATGGGGGTAGGAAAGATGGTGGAATGTGATAGACATTATTACATTAGATATATGTATGACTGCACATATGGTATAATGCTAATCGTGTACAGAGAAATGAAAAGTTGTACTGCAATTGTGTACAATGAATCAAAATACATTCTGCTGTCATATATACCTAATTAAAATAAATAGACAACGCAGAATTCTTAACACTTGGTGACAAACCTGAGAACATCTAGAGAGTTCTCAATGTTTCATGTTTCAAGATGTTGTGGTTGATTTTTCAAACTTTTCAAACCATTTCCATTCTGCTGATACTATAAACGGCTTTATTTATAATTCCTGTTTGTATACTATTTCATAATGTTTTTATATTATCTGTAAAAATATATATTTAAAATGCTAACAAATGTAAAGGAAAATAAAAATTATCCGAAAGCAAAAAAAAAAAAAAAAAAAATCCAGACTACTTCTCTGTTCCACAGACTCTCCTATACTAAATTTGTTTACTAATATTCTCTTTCTGTCTGTGTCACCCTTCCCTTCTGAGGTAAACTGTGTGATTTATATCTCCTCAAATCAGATAGGAAGGTTCTCCTCCCTCAAAGACATATACCTATATCCTCCTCCACAGTTGATGTGACTACAAGGAGATAAGTCTGTGACTAGAGGGCTTCTACTGGAACCATGCCCACTACCAGGTTTCAAGCTATGTTGAGACTAGGCTAGGTGACAATGGAAGGGGACAAAATGTTGTAGGGAACAGACGAGGCAGGGCACCAAAGATAGCAGGAAACAGTTTTATTTCGCTGCAGCCAGGTTCAGAGGGTACAGCTTTTGCAGTAATCAATTAATCCTCTGAACCCTGAGTTCAGGTTGTTTCAGAACTTTATACCCAGTGTGTAAGGGGACCGGCTCAGAAGTTCAGTCTGCAGAAGTTTACATAAAAGCAGCTTTTTCTTTCACTGTTCTGGGCAAGTTAACCCTTCAAGGACAACACCTGAGAAGTATTAGTAATAATTGAGTCTGTGCTAAATAGGTTTAAAAAGTTTTATGGCATAGTAAAAGAATAAATAAGATTACAGTTAAATGTTTAAACATCATTAGAAATCAACTTTTAAAAATCTATTTAAAATGTGTTTAATATAAACAATTGATTTTTAAGTTTCTTCTCCCATTTCTTTCCTCCCCCTGCCAGCTGTTACCATGGAGTCCAATTGGTATCTTCTCTTATCTTAGAAATGTAGATATATCTGTGAAGCTCCAGCTCAAGGTCAGAGGCCTTGTTAAAGGATTTTTTTTTTAATAATCACATTTTGCATTTGCAAACACACTTTTACAAACTACTATACTGTAGAAAAAGGGGCATCCAGCACCTGGATTGCTGATCTCTTCCAGGCCAAGTAGAAATAGAGCAACAGGAAAATAGGAAGTTTAACTACATTGAACTCTTTTGTAGAGACTCTGTTGCTGATAGTACTAAAATCAATTATGGTGAAGATTTCTGGAAAAGCTTAATTAAGGTTTTCAGTGGAGGAGGAGGGTGCCACTACAAAATGACAAACTCACTATCAGTTTGGTGATACTTCAGGTCTGGGTTTTGTCTCCAATTTAATATTATTTAATTTTCAGAGTCCTCAATGAATTGTTCTATACATTCTGTCCATGTTTTATAATTCCTTCATTTAGTTTAACAAAGGGGTATACTGTGATTATGCCATCTTACCTGATATAGGAACTTGCCAGACTTATGTGTTATGAATTTATATTTTAGGATTGGCAAACTCTTTCTGTAATGGGTTGGACAATAAATATATTAAGCTTTAAAGGTCCCCAATACGATTCTTTTCTTCTTCTTCTTCTTTTTTTAAATAAGGCCCTGTAATAGACCTCTCTAAGCTCACAGGCTATAAAAAACAAGCCATGGATCCATTATTTGCTTATATGTTTTTAAAATACAGTGTTTCCTTACAAGTATTTGGAAACTTATTGACACAGACAACTAGTGGTATGAGGGAGTTATCCCTTATTTAACTGAGAAATTAATACATTTAACAAAATCTATAATGGAGGAATAAGGATCCTTTTAGGTAGAATATTTTTTTCTTTTCGCTTTTGCTGATGGAGATTGAACCAAGGATCTCACTAATACTGGGAAAAGGCATACCACTGAGCTACTTCTCCAGACCTTAGAAGCAGTTTTGATAACTGCTTATGATAATGTCATTTGGAAAATGTTCAACTTTTTGTCTATATTTAATAATTTATAATAGGGCCTTACAAACATTATAGTGTGTCTACTATACATATTAATGAATGTTATAATTTGTTTAAATATAATACTAATGACACCCTGAGTTATCTTTCAGATCCATTAAACTTCACCTAGATTAAAAAAAAAAGAATTCAGTAAAAGCTATCACATTTATCACTAGTTTTATTTTTCTTTTTAAAATAAAGCTAATGAAAGAAAGCTATGTTTCCAGTATGTTAACAACTACTTATTAACAAATGTATTGCCAACAAAGGAGTTGGCAACCACTGGAAAACAAATTAGTGACACTTCTTTCACATGTTATGCTATATTTGTATTTTTCATCATTCTTTTAATCAATGATTACCACATTGTTGAGTTATTGCATGGATTAATAAGAAAAGCTGTTTCTCTCCAATGGTATGATTTTTCTTAGGCTATTTTTCATATATGAAAAGGGGGAGAGTCATACTATTAATCCCTCAAACTCTGGGGAAATTTCCATTTGATTTTGTGACACTATAGGTAAGAAAAGTGGAAAAGAAAATAACTATTTTTTATTCTAATATTCCTTCTGGTAAGAACACAGGCAAAAATCTATCCAAAGGATATAACCTAAAATACCATAAAGATGAGTCATTACAAGTAAGTCTCTCTCATGATAAAGCATCAAAGATGGTGCTGGAACATAGTGATTCAGGATAAATAATAATTTCTCCTCTTGGCCCCATATCCCTGGAGATCTAAGATCTATTACCAACCTACTGCCTTTATCTTACATTCTACAGTATATTTTCCTCTCTTTAATTCCCTTATTTATAACACAGCACACCAAATGTAAGGCAACAGAGTTAATGATTAACTGAAAGGAATAAAGGAAAAGAGGAGGAAGTCACATGAGTTAATGGGCTGCTGCCTATCTTTAGCTATTGTTTATATCTAATTGATTTAAATCATACTTCTTGCAAGCTACTATTTCAGATCATGGACTTAGTTGCTTCAAAATAAGCCTTCAAATTCTATGACCTCTACTATCCATGTCTTGTTGTTAGAACTCTAATACATTCACTTTTCCTGTTCTAACATGTTCACTAAAACTGAAGGCCCTGATTTCAACACAAGATTATACTATGTTTATATTCTCTTGCCCTGAACTTGTTTATTTTTGTTACAATATACTTCAGCTTTTATCAGCTGCCAAGCAGATAGTATTCTTGCTTCAAAACAACTATGAGGCAAGCAAAACACAGTGATACTCACCTATGAATAGACCATGTCTACAACTTTAAAAAGAAGACAGGGAAAAACAAAAACCAAAACCCATCAAAGACATTGCTTTAATTTTGAAGAGTTCAAAGCTCCAAATTCATTTGAAACACAGACAAGAAATGCTGGTTAAATCAGGTCTCGGCATGATTTGGTATAAATATACATTTGTGTTGTGCTACCCAATATTTTTTCCTTTTTAGAAAAACAAGTTTAGGTTTCACTTTCCAATAAATTATTGTTTACAAGTCCTCAATATCTGAATATCTGTATGACTGTAAAGAGCTTTTTTTCCCCAATGTTATGTATGATAACTTAAGGTCAAGGTTAGGCTATTACATAAATGCATTCACAATTTTAATCATATTAGATGATGTTTCTGTAATTCCTATTCCAATTGATTCGAGATTTTATGTTCTAATTACACATTAATAAATTAAAAATAGGGCTGGGGTTGTGGCTCAGTGGTAGAGCGCTCGCTTAGTATGTGTGAGGCCCTGGGTTTGATCCTCAGCACCATGTTAAAAAGAAATAAATAAAGGTATTGTGTCCAACTACAACTAAAAAAAAATACTTTAAAAAATAATTAAAAATAATATGGTAACATTTTAAAAAATAAAACAGTACAAGTAGAACAATTAGAGAAGATTAAGCTAAGTAAAGTTAGCCAATCCCAAAAAAACAAATGTTTTCTCCGATATAAGGGGGGTGACTCAAAGTGGGGTAGGGAGGGAGAGCATGGGTGGAAATTACCTCTAGATAGGAAATTGGGGTGGGAAGGAAAGGGAAGGGGAAGGGGAATAGCAAGGATAGTGGAAGGAGATGGTCATCATTATATAAAATACATGTATGAAGATGTGAATTTGGTGTCAACATACCTCATATACAGAGATATGATAAATTGTGGTATAAAGGTGTTTTAAGAATTGTTATACAAAAAAAAGGAGAGAGGCTCATGTATAATGGCATAATTTGGTGTGAACATACTCTATATACAGAGTTACGAAAAATTGTGCTGTGAATGGATAATTATGAATGTAATGCACTTCACTATTGTCATGTATATAAGAAATAAATAGATAATTAATTAACACCAAAAAATAAAAAATAATATTACACTCAGTTATAAGCATCCCTCTCCTCTTTACAGATTTATTGTTAAATATTTTCCTTAGTGAACCACTGTATTGAATTGAACTGATTGGGTTCCTTCTACAAATATTAGAATGCCTACTAAATGAAAAACAGTGTATGACTTTTCTAGGACAGCTGCAATAAATTACCCCAAACTTGGAAAAATTTAAAAAATTTTTAAAAATAAAAAAATAAAAATAATATGGTAGCATTTAAAAAAATAAAACAGAACAAGTAGAACAAGTGACATTCCTATTTTAAGTCTATTGTTTTTAAACCAAAACTACACTGAGATTTCATCCCACTCCAGTTAGAATGGCAGCCATCAGGAACGCAAGCAATAATAAGTGTTAGAGAGGATGTGGACAAAAAGAAACATTTGCACTGTTGGCAGGATAGTAAATTAGTATAACCACTATGAAAATCAGTATGGAGGTTCCTCAAAAGATGAGTAATGAAACCACCATATTACCCAGGTATACCACTTCTTAGAATATACCTTAAACAATTAAAGTCATCATACTATAGTGATACATGCATACTATGTTTACAGCAGCACAATCCACAATAGCCAAACTATGAAACCAGACTAGGTATCTGTCAATGTATTCATGGATAAAGAAAATGTGGTATATATACACAAGGGAGTTTTATTCACCCATAAAGAAAAATGAAATTATGTCATTTATAGGAAAATGAATGGAACTTGAGAACATTATGTTAAGTGAAGTAAGCCAAACTTAGAAAATCAAGGGTCCTATGTTTTCTTTTTATATGTGAAAGCTAGAGAGAGAAAAAGGGAAAGTGTGGGATGAGGAATATGGTGAAAATGAAAGGAAGGTCAGTAGAGTAGAGTAAAGGGACCAGAGGGAGGGAGGAGGAGAGGAAAAAGGGAAATACTGGGGAATGATATTTGCCAAATTGTATTCTCATATTGTGTGTACAAACAAGTGTGTAACAAGGAATCTCACCATTATGTACAACTAAAATGCACCAATAAAAATATGGAAAAAAATTTTAAAGTATGTTTTTTCTTCATAATACTTTATTCTCTGTTATTGACTTAACAATTTTATAGTATACTAGTAGGAACATGTTCTGTGATGTATGAAAATGAGAAAAGTAAGATTCTACTTGCTCACAAGAGAAATCAATGTTTCATAATAAACTTACTGATGTTGTTAACTGGAATTAGTAATAATTGAAAGTCTGTGCTAAATAGGTTTTAAAAGTTTTATGGCACAGAAAAAATAAAATAAATAAATTACAGTTAAATGTTTAAACATCATTAGAAATCAACTTTTAAAAATCTATTAAAAATTTGTTTAATGTAAACAATTGATTTTTAATTAAATGACATTATTAATGCAGGTAGCATCTACCAAGTTTTTTTTTTTTTTTCCCTCAGTACTAAGGATTGAACCCAGGGCACTTTACTACTGAGCTACATCCCTAGCACTTTGTATTTGTGAGCTAGGGTCTCATTAAAATATTTCTGAGGCTGGCCTTTAACTTGTAATCCTCCTGCCTCAGACTTCCAAGTCACTGGGATTATAGGTGAGCCACTACATTCAGCACCAAAGAAACATTTTTTATTAGATATCACTAATCAAGCCAGGCACAATGGCACATACCTGTAATCCCAGCAGCTAGGGAGGCTGAGGCAGGGATATTGTGAGTTCAAAGCCAGCCTCAGCAAAAGCGAGGCACTAAGCAACTCAGTGAGACCTATCTCTAAGTAAAATACTAACTGGGCTCAGTGGTTGAGTGCCCCTGAGTTCAATCCCTGGTACCAGAAAAAAAAAAAAAAAAAAAAAAGATATCTTTAATCAAAATTGATTAAATTACATTTAAAAACTACTCTGTGATATACAACTTCCACCAGTTCATACTAATTTTTCCATAAATTTAATACTATTTTTCATGTCCTTCTGAAATGGGGGTGATAAACAAAGGAGGAAAACAAGAGTATTAATGAGAAAAAAGAGAGAGGGAAGAAGAAAACAAAAAAGAAAAATTTGAAAAAGTTATTAAAAGAGAACTAAAAGGAGAAAGTCAGGGAAGGAAATAAAGGAAGCCTAAAAACAAGTATCAAAAAGAAACAAAATTTTTAATTATGTCACATAATTTCAGAGTCTAAGAAATGAACAACTATCACTTTAACCAGAGATAGAGTAAAGCTGGCACAAATGCCTTATATTATATCTCTACTAAATAAACCTCTTCTAATCTCCTGCTTAGAAGATGAAGCCTGGCTACCAGAGTCCTGGGAGCTAAGTCAAGGAACAGGGATACCGGAGGGAGATGAGAGGAGTTTCTCAGCATTTTAGAATACATATATTCATATAACCTCTCTATTCTCAATTCCTCAACTCCTTATGTCCCTCAGTCTAGAAATCCTGTTTTAATCTCCCAGTATCTGATGTCATGTACACACTATCCACATATTTATCCCATGAAGACAGGACTGCAGTATATCTTGGTAATGTTTATTTAACCACTACAAAGAATAGCGTCTGACTGTTCTTATTAGGCTCTCAATAAATAGTCACTGAATGCATGCGTAAGTCATGAATTCCTAATGAAAAATCTCACACCAAAGAAAAATGTATGAATGCATACACACAAATACTGCATACAATTTGAGGAAAATCACAAAATCTTGAAGTCCATTGTTAGCTCCATTGGAGTTTTCTGGGGTTAAGAACTTCTGCACAACTGACTTCTTATTAAAATAACAGCAAGTCAAAACTATTATTGATGAACCCAGCCTAATTCCATTTTAAGATAGGGAGCCATCTCATCACAAAGTTATGAAAAGTTAATTTCTGTTTTACTATAAATTACTGCAATTTATAAACTTGCTCGGAATTCCTGCCTGTGCCTTGAACTCACCTACACCTGGCTTTCCCTGACCAGATAACAACCCTCTTTAAAACCTTAGTAGTGCTGCATAAATCCTGGCTCCCCCTGACCAGACAACAACCCTCTCTGAAACCTCATTGGTGCCTCATAAATTCTGATGTTGGAATCTAAATTTACTCCCTACCTTTAAAAATCATGCCATGTAGATCATTAACCTACTATCTGCCTTTGTATTATGGCTGTCAAAATCCTGTTAATCTGTAAGTTCTCAAGAAAACCCCCTTTGCAACTTTTTGTGCTATAAAACCTCGTTCCTGGAGAGCTGGGGTGCTGATCTCTAGCCCATGTTAGGAGAGACAGCTGCTGATAGCTCTCTTTGTGTACACAAATACAAGCTTGCTTTAATTTGATTTAAAATTGAATTTGGTCTTTTCTTTGCGTCAGGGTTCAACATTATTAGGTAATGCTATCAAGGAATGTATTGCCAATAAAATACATGACTCACGTTCTATATCAAAGTATTTCTCCTCTGTGTGTTTAATACTGTTCTCAGAAAGTTTTCAGCATGTACTTCTTTGAGGATATTCTAACCTTACAAAACACAGAAAAATATTCTTCCTCATGGCTTTCATACCTGTTGCCATCTCTCCCAAGAATACTTTTCTCCCAAGCAGCTCCACAGTTTATTCTCTGACATCATTCAGCTTCTATTCAAAATGTCACCTCTCAGAGATGTTTTTCCTTACCAAACCTATCTGAAATAGCACCTCCCCATATACACATCTCCATCATTCTGTCCCTTTACCTAAATATATAAAATCATATTTGCATATTATCTATATTCCCAAACTAGAAAAGTAAGCCATTTGAGGACTAGGACTCTGGGTTTTCTCCAAGACAGTATATCATCACAGTTAAAAACAGTTTTGGCACTCAGTAAGCACTAGGATATGTTTTGAGTGTATTCTGTGGCAGAAAAGTAAGAAAGGAACAGAGTATTCAAGGAAGAATCAGTCCATGTAGGGCCACTAAAATTATTCTTTTGCCTTTACTAGCTTTAGTGTGATGCCAAGCTAAAATACTAAATAATAGGATGAATGAAAGGAAAAGAGTACTACAGAGGAAGTACAGGCAAAATAAATGGGGAAAAAGAAAGTTTGTTTTGGACATAACAAAAGCATATGCTATTTAGCAGAAGCCAGACTTTCTGTGTATGTATTTGAACTTTTAACTCAAAAATCTAAACCTCAGGGTGCTCCCACAGCCAGGAGCTTCATTCTCTGCTTAGCAATTTTACCATTTTAGAGATAAGAGCCTAACCAGGCTTTATGAAGCAACAGATTCCAAGAAAGTGTGTGATGTTTCATTTAACTTTCTGTCCTGAAATGTTATGAATACAGGTTAGCTTTTCTTTAGATTTTATTTTGAAACGTATTGTCAGCAGGCCCAGTAGATCATGCCTATAATCCCAGTGACTCAGGAGGCTGAATCAGGAGCATCACAAGTTCAAGGCCAGCCTCAGTAACACAGCAATACTCTGCCTCAAAAAATAAAAAGGACTGGGGATATGGTTCAGTGGTAAAGTACCTGCGTTCAATTTTCACACTAAAAAACAGAAAACTGATGTTGTCTATGGCCATACTACCCTGAATGTACCCAATCTCGTCTGAAAAGTGCTATGAAGACAAGAAGTCCTCAATGTTCTAAGATGAAATGAAGATAAAACATCAAGATTTCTGATTTTAACTTTTAGAAAACAGAAGTCATTTTACAAGCTTCACTTGTGTGTAAATGTATATTAGAAAAAGAATTTTCCTTGAAATGAAAGATTAAAACCAAAAAAGGGATTAGAAATAAAGCAGCCCCTTTATACACACGTTTTTTAAGGCCATATTTATCAAGTGTATAAAATTCCACCAAGTTCTTATGCTGATGGCCAAATACTTATAAAAAGGCCATATTGTTTTTAAAAATGATCTGAAACTAAGTAGATTTCATAGTACAGTGCACCTATCAAAAAAAGGCTTAGGAAAAAAAAAAAAGGCTTAGGGATGGGGTTGTGGCTCAGTTGTAGAGCACTTGCCTAGCATGTGTGAGGCACTGGGTTCAGTCCTTAGCACCACATAAAAATAAACAAAGGTCCATCAACAACAACAGCAAAAAAACATTTTTAAAATAGGTCTAGTGTACATTAATATGTACATGTTTTTATCTTTGACTTTCACCTTGACTTTCACTTTTTCAAACCCAAAGAATTTTCAGTTAGAATTGATTTAAAAATCAAAATCTAAAACCCATGAAAACTACATTAAGTATTTCTACGTGTGAGTTTCAACTCAATTGATTTCAGACATAAAAGTTACTTGTTACATGTGTCTGAATATATATAAATAGGCAGCAAGAGTCATATAATTTATTATGGTATTAAAAAAAGAAAATGTTAATTACCCTGATTTTATCATTATGCTATATATATACACACACATATTCAATTACAATACTGTGCCCCTTAATTATGTACAAATAGTATATATTTATTTATTTTTTTAAAACCTTTTTTTTAAGGGGGGGGAGAGAGAGAGAGAGAGAGAGAATTTTAATATTTATTTTTTTTAGTTTTTGGCTAACACAACATCTTTGTTTGTATGTGGTGCTGAGGATTGAACCCGGGCCGCACACATGCCAGGCGAGCGTGCTACCGCTTGAGCCACATCCCCAGCCCCAGTATATATTTAATAGTAATATTAAACAATAAATTTTTTAAAGAAAAACAAACCTATTATGGTATTAAATCCTATGAAAGGTTAAATATACCAAATAAACACATTCTAAATTTTCCCTTGATTGAAAAATCATAGTTCATGCCCTTTCCTACTAACAAATGTCTCCTACCACAAATCCTATATTTTATACTCTAGTAATTTTTTTTCTACTGGAAAGTGCTATTCCTGGAACTCTGCCCTCTCATCAAAAGAAATTGCAACTACAATGCTATCACATTTGTTTGCTTTTGAAATATGTGAGGTAATCAACATTAACAAAAAAAGAGAGGGAGAGAGTAAGGAAAAAAAAAACTTTAGTTTTTCACAAATATAAAAGTATTAAATGTGCCACTGTGAAATGAAAGCGTCAATATTAATAGAAAATCAGAACTATCTGAAACAAGTCAAGAAAACCAATCAACATTGCAAGTGGCCTTTAATTAAACTTTGGAGTGTACCGGAAGAGCAGACTGAAGGACAAATATCTTAAATCACACAAGGAATCTATCACTGAAAAAAAACAAAGAATATTCTAAGAGCCCTAATAGCAGATATAAAATGAATTTGCAGTATGTTATAAAATACTAACAGATACTTTTTGAAAATTACTCCAAAGTATCTATTTTGACAGGTTTACGCTTCAATATTTGCAGAGTTTAATTTTCTTACATAATGTCAAAATATAAATCTAGCTAAGCACTTCTATAATAAACAGTGAACAAGATTTTTAATTATTTCATTTTGTTAAACTACAGCAATTAATATTTCACTTGTATTATTTCACAAGGATTATTTGAAGAGTTCAGTGTAAATTGGTCAAATTTTGATTATTTAAATTGATACATCTTTTAGTAATTTCTAACTAATATCAGTTGGCATATTGTTTATTCATACATATGTACATCCATTCATTAACAGTTATTGATTGAGTACATATCTGCCAGGTATTCTTCTAGGATTTGGGTACACAGCAATAAACAAAATGAACAAATATTTTGGCCTTTTATTTTCTTATTCTTTTTGGTTTCCTGGTTCCTCCTCAGTTGTAATAAAACCTTAACTTTCCCTCTTTTAAGCAAAATTTTAGCTCAGTACATGGTCATTCAGCTGCATAGTATATAACATAGGTCATCAGCTAAGCCATGTGACTAAGGTCTGGATAAGGATGGGAACAAAGGTGGTGAAAGCAACATCTCACATGCTTGAAAAACAGCTGCATACTCTACTTACTCCTGCCCCCTGAATCATTCAGACATAATGGTCAGCATGCTTTAACCACAAAGAATAGAAAGGCTTGGAGATAACAAAAGAACAAAGGGAAGGAACCTTGATCCTTAAATAACTCTGCAGATCAAAAGCAGTCCTGAGCTGGCCATTTCAGACTCTGGAGAAAGTTAACTATCATGGTTAAGTCGCTGTTGTTTGGTTCCTTTAAAATAGCTGAATCAATATAGTTGTGTGGTAGCCCATTCTTCGTCTTGTATATTATTTTGAAATAAGAATAATGACCCGGGGCTGGGGTTGTGGCTCAGTGGTAGAGTGCTAGCCTAGCATGTGCAAGGCCCTGGGTTCGATCCTCAGCACCACATAAAAATAAATAAAGTAAAGGTATTGTGTCCAACTACAACTAAAAAATAAATATTAAAAAAAAAAAAAGAATAATGACCCTTAATTTACCTGGAGTATATTTTTAAAGTCCTCCAAGAAGCCATCCTTGGCCTACTCCATGCCATGATTACATTAATCATTGCTTTTCTGTAACTTCTATGTCTTACATATACATTTATATACTGCTAAACTTATCACACATGTAATTTACTTTTGTATCTATCTCCTCCACTAGGTGTGTCCTTCTTAAAAAGAAAAATGTCATGTCACCAGCAGTGTGCCTACTACAATCAGTACTCAATAATATTTGTTAAACTGAACTTATACATTAAGTTGTTCTTTGTTTCTTATTAGATTATAAATGAGCTAATAATAATTTTTCTTGTTCAGAAACAAAGTTCGTGAAAAGTCATTACATGAGAATAATTTTTTAAATACATAGGATACAATAAAAGTCTCTAATATTTCATGGGTCAGACAAAATCAGTCCCAAATATGAGTTAGGAAAGGTTTTATTTTCAGTAGTTAGCAAGGAATCTGCATTATTAATGTTTACAACACTTCAATGTAATCATCCTTCGGTGACCAAGATTCTTGTCAATTTCATTCAGCAGGTACTGGTAAACAGCACATATGATACAGGTAAGTTATACAAGGTACATAGTAAAGGGAACCAACAGGAGACCACCCCCCAAAAAAAGAGTGGTGGAGGATCAGAGTGAGCAGGGCTAAGAATGAGAATAGAAAAGGAATGAGAATAGCAGACAAGCCATTTGAGTAGCATATGCCTGTAATCCCAGCAGCTCTGGAGGCTGAGGCAGGAGGATTGCTGGTTCGAGACCAGCCTCAGAAACTTAGTGAGGCTCTAAGCAACTTAGCAAGATCCTGTCTCTAAAAAAAATAAAAAATAAAAAATAAAAAAATTAAAAATTAAAGGGCTGGGAACATGGCTCAGTGGTTAAGCATCCCTGGGTTCAATCCCTGGTACAAAAAAAAAAAAAAAAAAAAACACAACAGGTGGACAGATGAGACTCAGGATGTTCAGAAGAATAAAACAGATTACATAGCTATCTAAAATATGCAGGCATTAAAAAGAACATGGCATGGGCTGAGGCTACAGCTCAGTGGCAGAGAACTTGTCTTGTATGTGTGAGGCACTGGGTTCAATCCTCAGTACCACATAAAAATAAAATAAAGGCATGCTGTCCATCTGCAACTATGGGTTGGGGGAAGTGGGCATGGCAGCCCACATTAAAGCCCAGGAAGCCTGAGGAGAAAAAAGAAGAACATGGTATGGGTTGATTCCCTGAATTCCTCCCTCAGTAACCCTGCCAAAAAGGGAGAGAGAAAAAAAAAAAGGACATGGCAAGCAGATCTCTTCACATCTTCGAAGATATTCATGCTATATCTGTATTTTCGTCCACTGAAAAGAAGGTTACAGGGGCTGGGGCTGGAGCTCAGTGGCAGAGTGCTTGCCTGGCATGTGTGAGGTACTGGGTTCCATCCTTAGTACCACATACAAAAATAAGCAAATAAAATAAAGGCATGCTATCCACCTACAACCACAAAAAAAAAAAAAGAAAAGAAAAGAAAAGAAAGAAAAAGAATGTTAAGGAACTATATATGTGACATAAAAATTTGCACATAAATTAATTTTTAAGGGTATTTATGTTTTATGCCTTAATATTTCTATAAGGACTAACCAACTATTAATAGATGTTCCATAGGAAAACAACTGCAGGGAGAGACTTCAGTGTTTCCTTATATACTTTCATGAACTGTCTAAATTTAACCATGTACACATATTAATCTGAATTTTTTTAAATATCAAGAGAGTTATATGAGGGCTGGGGTTGTAGCTCAGTAGTAGAGCACTTGCCTGGCATATGTGAGGCACTGGGTTTGATCCTCAGTACACATATGTATAAAGAAAGAAAGAAAGGTCCATTGACAAGTAATAATTTTAAAAAGTTATATGAATAACTGAATTGATTATTATATTGTTTTCTATAGTATAAACATATTGATACTTTTAAAATTATTTACTATCTGAAATTATACTATTTAGATTATAAACATTGAGCAGATACCTGTGTCTCAACTTCACTTTCTGAGAACCCAGATTAGTTTAATTTCCATTTCATGCAAAGAGCCATTGGGGGAAAATGTAGGAGAAATACATTTTTATTCTTTGTAGCCCTTTTAGTTTTATACTTTAAGATCTTTTTTTTAAATATATCACTTAGCAACTTATTTTTATTTCCAGCCAATTATGATCCATGGCCAAGAGAGAAAGTAAATGTTGACATGATAGCAATATAACTGGTAAAAAACAAAATATTCCAATAATAACTTGTTCTTTCTTCGTCATGTTCAACATAGTGTTTAAATGATTTTCACTGATAAAGAGTATTTGATTTGAGAGCACACAGAAATAACCAATTTCATGAACTATGTACATTTCAGGTACAAATTGTAG
The DNA here is from genome assembly GCF_045843805.1 of Urocitellus parryii. NCBI lineage: Eukaryota > Metazoa > Chordata > Mammalia > Rodentia > Sciuridae > Urocitellus > Urocitellus parryii. The sequence goes on from NC_135540.1 coordinate 83,734,619, forward strand.
GAAAAATTAAAAAAAACTAAATGAAACAAATTTATCTAACAAGTACTGCTGACAAATGTTACATACTAACCATCTAAAGGAGTACTTGCAGGTGGGGATGTACCTAAGTGGTACAGCACTTGCCTAGCATACACAAGGTTCTGGATTCAATCCCCAGACATTAGTAACTGAGTTCTAATCTCAGGTATTAGACACCCATTAGATACTAATCAAGAAAGATCATTCAACTGATTGTATTTATCACTTTGATACAGAAGAAAATGTAGCTTAAAGTACTCAAGATCAATTTCATAATACCCTGACACTAGAACTAGATCTTGAAGCAATGTGGCAGTAAGACCCCTTACACAATCATAACAAGAGACATCAAGATGACTTAGCTAGATACAGTACCTCCCACATAGGCAAACAGAAACACGAAACTAATCTTTTGTTCACTCAAAAAATCTTTCTATATTAGGGTTCATCAACCTTTTCTGTAATGAGACAGATGGTAAATATTTTAGGTTTTGCAGACCACATCTATTCTCTGTAGTATATTCTTGTTTTGTTTGCTTTGTTTTTGTGTGGTGCTGGAGATTGAACTCAGGGCCTTGTGCATGCAAGGCAAGCACTCTACCAACTAAGCTATATATATCCTAGCCCTCTTGTTTTGTTTTTTACAACCTTTTAAAATGATAAAGACCATTCTGACAGGTTGTACAAAAGCAGGCCATAGCCATGACTAAATCTGGCCCACAGGCTGTTGTTCATTGATATAGTTCTTTTATCCAAAATGAAGAGGACTTTTAATAAGCATGTGATATTGTCAGTGCCCTTATTGTACACTCACTCTTAATCAAATTCTCATAAACATAGGCTGCAAAACAAGACAAACAAAAACCTCACATCTTCAATATTCCCAATTGTACAATGAAAATAATATCACACATGAAAACCTCATTATTCTGCTTAAAAATCTTTTTTAAAAAATTTATTGCACCTCTGATAATTATAATAATAAAATTCATTGAACACTTGGTTTTGTATCAGATACCATAGTAAATAGTGTAATACTTTTTAAATAACTTATTGAGTTATTCTTGGCATACTGCACATTTTTAATAACTTTGCTAAGGCATAATTTGCATATTACTCATCAATTTCTAATGTACAATTCAATAATTTTTAGTAAGTTTATCAAGTTGTACAACCATCACCATTAATCAGTTTAATGTATCTTCATCACCCCAATATCATCCCTCATGCACATTTACTGTTAATGCCTATTTCCTCCCACTCCCTTCCCAAGGAACTACTAATCTTTCCTATGTTTTTCTTCCTCTAGATAGATCATATAAATGTTATCACATAAATGGTTTCTGTATCTGGCTTCTTTCCCTGAGTATAATATTATTAAGGTTCATTCATATTGTAGAATGGATCCATAGTTTGTTTTTCTATTATGAAGTAGTATTCCATTAGATGTGCTGCACTTTCTTAAAAGATGCAATTTACTAAGTTTTGACACATATACAATCATGATATCACCCACATAATAATCATTCATTTCCACAACTTACTGTGCCCCTTAATAATCCTGCTACCTGCCATTCTCTATCCACCTCTGTCCCCAAGGCAACCATGAGTCTGCTTTCTGTCACTATATAGAAGTTTGCATTTGCCATAATTTTATATAAATATAATCATACAGTATATATTTTTTTACCTCCTTTATTCAGCATAATTATTTTAAAATTCATCCATTTTATTGTATATATTGATCTTATTATTATTCCAAAAGAATATTTTTGTTTATGTATTCATCTATGATAGCTATTTAGAATGTTTCCAGTTTGGAATTTTTATAAACAAACCTGATATGGACTTTTGTTTCTAAGTCTTTGGACATGTTTTCAATTCTTGTAAATATCTAAAAGTGGGGGCTGGGGATGTGGCTCAAGTGATAGCATACTCGCCTGGCATGCGTGCGGCACGGGTTCGATCCTCAGCACCACATACAAACAAAGATGTTGTGTCCACCAAAAACTAAAAAAATAAATATTAAAATTCTCTCTCTCTCTTTCTCTCTCTCTCTTTCTCTCTCTCTCTCTCTTAAAAAAAATATCTAAAAGTGGAATGGCAAGATCATATAGTAGGATCAACTTTTAATTTAAGAGAAGGACAAATTATTCACCAAAGAGATTGCATCATTTAACATTCCCACAGTACATGAGTGATCTAGTCCCTCCACATCCTAAACAACATGGTCAGTTTTTTAAATTTTATTAATTCTAGTATATGTGTACTGACAGTTCTTTATGGTATTAATCTATGTTTTCCTAGTGACTAAAGATGTTGAGCATCAGTGCTGGGGTTGTGGCTCAATGGTAGAGCACCTGCCTAACATGTATAGGCATTGGGTTCAATCCTCAGCACTACATAAAAATAAATGAATAAAATAAAGGTACTGTGTCCATCTACAACTAAAAAATAATAATAATAAAAAAAGATGTTGAGCATCTTTTCATATGTTTGTGTTGTAGCTCCTTGGTGAAGTGTGTTCACATCTTTTGCCAAATTTTTTAAAAATTGGGTCTCTTTAATGGGTTTGATAAGTTTTTTAAATATATTCTGGATTCATCAGATATATTCTGCCAGTCTTTAATTTGTCCTCATTTTCATAATGCTATCTTTTAAAGATCAGATTTTTAATTTTTACAAAAGGGCAACTTACCAATTTCTTCTATGGATATTTTTGGTGTCACATCTAAGAAATAATTCCCAAACCAAATTTTTTCTTTTAGAAGTATGTTATTTGAGGCTTTATATTTAGATTTTTGATATATTTTGAGTTAATTATTATATAGGATTTGAAATGTGGTTCAAAGTTCATTCTATTTTATGTAGATATCTAACTGTTCTGGTACATTTTGTTGAAGACTGCTTTATGTGGTTTTCTCACTAAAAAATGCCTTTATACCTTGTTGATAATCAGTTATCCATATGTTTTTTGTCTTTTTGGGGGGAGGGGTCGTCTATTCAATTGACTGTTTTTTCTCTAAACATCAATACCACATTGTCTTAACTGTTGTACCTTTATAAATCATATATATCTCCAACTTCATTATTTTTCAAAGTTGCTTTGGCTATCTTAGATCCTTCACATTTCCATATAAGCTTTAGAATCAATTTCTATTTTTTTGAAAATAAGTTTTGAATGGGAATTTGAGAATTTAATGAGTCTATTGACTCCCTTGGGGATAACTAATATTTTACTAACATTCAGTCTACTAATTCATAAACAAAGAACATCTCACCTTTTATTGGTATCGTTAATTTCTTTCTACTATATTTGAAGTTTACAGTGCATTCATCTTTCACATCTCTTGTCATATTTATCCTCAAATTTTCATATTTTTATAGTATTACAAATGACATTCACTGTTTTTTGTTTCTAATTGTTACTACTGTACAGAAATGCAAATGATTTTTATACATGGAGCTTATATACTTCAACTATACTTAACTCATGTCTTTGTTCTTTTAGCTAAATCATATACTCTATAAATAATGGCAGTTTCACCTCTTCCTCTATTCTAGATGTCTCTCTGCCTGTTTTACTTACTCTGCCTAAAATCCTATATAAGGTTGAACAGAAGCATTAAGAACACATATCCTAATCTTGTTTCTAAACTTAGGAAGATAACAGCATTTAGTCTTTCACCAATAAATATAATGCCAGCTATTGGTTTTTCTTAGATATCTTTTATGAGGTTGAGGACACTTGACTTTTGGTGGTGGTGCAGGGGTGGGTGTTGTGCTAGGGACTAAACACAGGGTTTCATACAGGTTAAGCACATGTTCTACCACTGAGCAGTAGATCTAACCCAAAGGACACTAACTTCTATCCTCGGTTTGCTGAGATTACTTAATCAGCTTTGGATTCTGTCAAATGCTAGCTCTGTGTCTACTGAAATGATCTATGGCTTTTGTTTTATAATTTGTTAATAAAATGAATTATAATGATTATCGAATCATAAACCAACCTTGCATTCCTACAGTGAACGGTACTTGATTACCGCTATGATTTGAATATGATATGTCCTCTCCAAAACTCAAGTTGGAATTTGACTGTCATTGTGACAGTGCTGGGAGATGGGGCCTGTAAGAGGTAATGAAGTCATTAAGAGGGATTAATGCCTTTCTCATTGAAATGGATTCATTCTCCAGAGAGCAAGTCAATTCCTAGTGTTCTTGCCTCTTCAACACATGTCTCTTGTCCTTTCACTTTTCTGCCATGCTGTGGTGTAGCATGAGGTGCTCACCAGATACTGGCACCATGTTCTTGAACTCTCCAGCCTCCAGAATCATAAGCCAATGTAAACCTCTATTTTATATAAATCATCTAGTCTCAGGTATTTTTTTATGTGTGTGTTGGGGGTGCTGGGAATGGAACCCAGGGGCAATTTACCACTGGGTTACATCCCCAGCCCTTTTAATCTTTGACACAGAATCTCATTAAACTGTCCAGCTGGCCTTAAACTTGCTATCCTTCTGCCACAGCCCCCTGAGCCACTGGGATTACAGGTCTGTGACTGTAATCCTGGCTCAGTCTCAGGTATTCTACTACAGCAATAGAAAACATTCTAAGGTAGCCATGATAAATTATACTTTTTATATATCACTGGATTTTATTTATTAAACTCAGTTTTAAATCTTTACATCTATATTCATGAATGATGTTGCACTGTAGTTTTCCTTGGTTTTGGTATCAAGATAATGCTCATTGGTTTTGGCGCATAGGTAAATCAGGGCCTTCATCTTAGCCAGAAGAAGTAAGTGTGCTACATAGTTATTATGTTATTACCTCATCTAATCATTCCTAGCCTAGGTAGTATTTGTCATTACTATCACATTACATATGGCAGAAAAGAGGAAAATAATAAAGACTGACAGCAAGGAAGAATAGTTCTTTCTAAACTGGAACTAGGATTTTAATCATGACAGCATGAATCTAAAATCTATTCTCTTAATCTCCTACTATACTATAATACTAAACTTGTACTCAAGAAGATTCTCTTTAAACACGTAGATTAATTTCTTTTTTATTGAGAAAAAAACATTTAGTCTCCAAAAGATCCAAGTACTCTGATCTGGAGCTCATGTCTTACTCTCTATAGTATTTATTAAAAAAAAAAAAGTATAAAATGCCATGGTTTCTTACACTTTAAGTCAGGACCTATATAAACTATACTACTGAATATACTGAACTATTACTTAAGAAAGGATCTTATAAGGATATTCTATAGTCCCAAAAGACCAACCCAAACTATTATAATAGGTACTACCCTCTTACAGTTTTATCTGATGTTTAACCACATTGTGAAATATGAATTATCATAGATATTCTGCAGATGAGAAAATTTGAAAAGCAACATTAAGAAACTTGCTTAATATCCCTTAAATAGCATGGCAGATATTCAAACTCAGGTCTCTACAGCTCAAAAAAAGCTCCTTAAATACCATGTTTGTTTGTTTGTTTGTCAGATTCCAATATTTTCAACTCTAAGGAAAAAAAGAAGCACTGCCAAGGGCCTTTGGAAACAAAGAAATTTCATCATCAGATTCCAGCAGAGCTCAGGCCAAGTAAATTGGATCTGAGCTTTGATGATAATGTGGCAAGTAGACACTTTTCAACCTTTGACTGCTGTAAGCCTACTTTATTTCCTTTCTAAGGGAAGTTTTCCTACCATGAAACTAGCTGAGTGCTTTTTCTTTATTTCTGAATAGCTAAAGGTGGACATAGCTCAATTCACTTGGATCACTAGCTATTATATATGATGCAGAATTCCTCTTAAGAGTCAAATGGGAGGAAAAAGAGAAAGAATAGCAGCAATTCAAATTATTCTAGTCACAAAACAAGGTAGAATAGAGGAAAAAAAAAAAAACCTGAATGCTTAAGAATATTCAAGGTCCAGATCCTACCTATTCTGCCTCATTTTAGCAGTGAAACCTTGGAAAAGTTTCAGACTCTATGGGCTTCCAAGTTTTGATCTATAAAATAGGGATGATAATTTTACCTCTCACATACTTAAGAAGTAAAAGAGAGAATACACAAAATGTGTTTAGAATAGCACCTGACACTTGATAAGCACTTTTTAAAATTATTCTATCAGTATTATATTATTCCTATAATTATGGACAGAAAAAAATTACATGTTATTTAGAGATTGTTTGTATTTGCAAATAACTTGTTTCTAATGCCTGTATATTGAAAACATCATTCTGTAATTCTGACAGGTCAATATTAGTGTCCTAAAAATGACATTGGAAATTGATTTCTAGTATCTTCTATAAATAGGCAAACAACTTTGAAAACAAACAGAAATAACCATAAGAGCTGGGCGCAGTGGCACATGCCTGTAATCCCAAGCAGCTTGATAGGCTAAAGCAGGAGGATTCGCAAGTTCAAAGCCAGCCTCAGCAATAGTGAGGAGCTAAGCCAACTCAGTGAGACCCTGTCTCTAAATAAACTACAAAATATGACTGGGGGTGTGGCTCAGTGGTTGAGTATATCTGAGTTCAATCACTGGTACAAAAGAAAAGAAATAACCAGACATAAATTATTAAGATAAGGCAAATTATTCAGTTCCATTATGTAGTATTAATTACCCACTATGTGCTCAGCATTATATAATGTTCTATAGAATACACACAAGATCTAAACCCAACTCTCAATATGCTTAAATTATCAGGGAACAAAAATACATACTTAGAATAGATAAGGCAAAATATAAGCAAATTCTAGTGAATAACCAGTAACTCTGGATGGAAGAAGTCCTCAAATAAAAAATTCCATGTGTATATTTAATGCCATTCTTTTTTAAATTTTTTATTCTAATTTGTTATATATGACAGCAGAATGCATTCAATTCATATTACACATACAGAGTACAATTTTTCATATCTCTGGATATATACAACATATATGCTTAATATTAGTTTCAAAAGCAAATGCAAATGACTGGTATATTACAATAGTATAAATTATTAATAAATTAAACAAAAAAGGATTATTTAATGAATTTCCACCATAACTTACTGTGGCTATTTTGGTACTGAGAAAGTTCTCCCTTTCTTCATCTACGTGAATTTCATGTCCAGTTTTAAATAATTCAAGCATTTTAGGGATGTCACGGCCAATGGAATCTGGTTAGAAAAATAAAAAATCCCAAATTATCACTACATCTAAAACCATAGCAAAAATTACTGAATGTGATAACCATATATTCCATGTGAAGATACAGTAAATAAATTGTGGCAGACAGACTTTAGAGTGGCCCTTGTGGTCACAATTTCCTGTGCTCATGCTCTTGAGTGATTTCCTCCCACTGTGTGTGGATGAAGCCTGCAGCTTCCTTCTCAGGTTATAATGTCACTTACTAAAGAAAAGAACAAAATCAAGGTAAAAACTGATAATGTTCAAAGTATACAGAAGATTCAAAAAATAAACTATATAACCACTATGATTTAGTCATTATCATTTTAACTCAGAGTTAACACACAAAATGCATTTATATTTCAGTATACTGAAATACTAATATATGCATAAAAGTGTTTCTTTTTCTCTGCATCTTTTCCAGCCTTTATTATTATTTGTGTTCTTGATGAATGCTATTTTGACGGTTGTGAAATGAAAACTCAGTGTAGCTTTGATTTGAATTTCCCTAATTGCTAATGTTGCTGAACATTTTTTATGTATTTATTGGCCATTTATATTTTTTTCTTGAGAAGGATCTGTTTAATTCATTTACCCGTTTATGAATTGGGTTATTTGACTTCTTGGTTTAAAGTTTTTTGAGCTCTTTATACATTCTAGATATTAATCTTTTGTCACAAAAGTGCTAGCAAAGATTTTCTCCTGAAGCAGGAAATTTTATGGTAAGTTTTTAAACTAAGAAGGATTATCCAGGAAAGCAGGAAAAATGAACAGCGTAGAAGGAGAAACAGTGTCCTCTTATAGGTGAGTGAAAGTGGAATCCATTGCACAAATGACCAGAGGTGGCAGTTAGTAGAAGCATAGAGAATTCATTTGAAGTGACAGGAAGGAAGGCAGTGTTGTGGGTATATTCAAGTATCACTGAATGATTCTTGAGTTCTTGTACTAAGTACAAGCCTGGTTCCTATGAAAAAATAACTTTAAAAGCATAGGTGTATGTTAAATATGAAGACGTCTAAATAGACATAGTTTAACCATGTGTTTCTTTTTTGTATACCATTATTAACATCTTACTGTTTATTGTTAAACTATGTCATACTGTTTAGTACTCAGTTACATCAGAATGTAATGAATATCTTTTCAGTATTTGTTCCATCTCTGTGTCCCTTATCTCTCAATTAGATTGTAAGCTCCTTGTGGGTAGTTGCTTTTCTTCATGCTGAAGGGCTCTTGAACCATCCTGAACAACTTCTGAGATAATACTTGGGAGTAATGTATAGTGAAGGTATGTTTGCTCTTCATGTAATCAGATCCTCACATTTACTCATGAAGGGAACATTTGGCTTGAGGCACCATGGAAGTTTTGTCCCTCTCCTTCTCTCTTTTTAAAATTGCAGTGCTGGGGATTGAACCCAGTGGCACTCTACCACTGAGCTACATCCCCATCCCTTTTCAAATGTTATTTTAAGACAGTGTATTACTGAGTTGCTACCTTCAACTTGCTGTCCCTCTTGCCTCAGCCTCCCAAGTTACCATGTCCAGCATTGGGAAGTAGTGTGTCTTTAGTGGCACATTGCTCACTATATTTCTTACCCTTCAAATTTTTCACATTTTCTACACGTTTTAAATTATATTGTGTACATATACAAATATTTTTTTAAAAATTTTTTAATCTTTATTTATTTATTTATTTTTAGTTTTCGGCGGACACAACATCTTTGTATGTGGTGCTGAGGATCAAACCCGGGCCGCACGCATGCCAGGCAAGCATGCTACCGCTTGAGCCACATCCCCAATCCCCACATACAAATATTTTAACAACAAATCCCATCAATCTATATAACTATAAAGCACCAATTAAAAAATGTGAAAAAAAAGGAAAATTGCCCATTTCAATACAAAATAAACTAGCCTCCTATGACTTTATATTGCTTTCCAGTTACTATCTAATACTCTTCTTAAGTGCATTAAGGTCTCATAAAAGTTGTTCATGACCTTTTCTCCATTTCCTTTTATGCGTATTCTATCAGGTTATCCTTCCCAGCATTCCACCAAGAATAATATTGTGAAAGTCACCAATGACTTTCAAATGGGAAAATCCATTAGCCATTTCTCAGTGTTCATATGACTTGACCTATCAACAGCAGGTCACAGAATATCTTTCCTCTTTCTGTAACACCTTGATTTCTCTTCAAACACACATATTCACTAGCTGGCCCATTGCTTTTTATCAACTTAGCCACCTTCATTTAGCTGACTTCTTCCAACATTACTATCTCTGGGCTCAGTCACCTGACCTATTATTTTATACTTGCACACCCACCTACGTGATCTCATCCAGACATCTGGCTTTAAATACCAGTTAGTCATTCCTAATCACAAATTTACATCTCCAGCTACATCACTCATGATTTCCAACCACCTGTTTGATATCCCCATGTAGATGCAGACAGTTAATTAGTGAGGTATAAATATGACAAACATTTGCCAGAGAAATGAATAAATGACTTCATAATTTTGAGTTTAATATTATAGTGATAATGTATGGTAATTAAGTAGGAAAGAACAGGGTTTAAGAAATAAAGAATGTTTACTTTCATGGCACATATATTAAAACTGGAACAATACAGAAAAAGATTAGCATGGCCCTTGATCAAGGATAACAGGCAAATTTGTGAAGCATTCTGTATTTTGTGTTCTGTATTCTCCTAGAAAATGTTCTAGAATTTCTTGAACCTGGTTCAAAGTGAGTGCAACATCAACCCAAAGACAACCTTAAACTAGGCTTTAAGCCTTCAGTCTTTCTTCTAGTTAAGATCGTTGATAAACAAGACATGTCCAAAGTGAATAAGTTTGACAAATCAAAACTGAATAAAACTAATACTGAAGGGAAAACAAATATATGCTTCTCTCAAAGAAAACTATCCAGCAGGAGAAATAATGTTCCCAAACATTGGGGTTTCTTCCCAAGAGTAAATTTCAACACTGCCTGAGAGCCTTGGCTAATTTTTATAAACCTGTGTGTTTGTATAAATTTTAGGTACCTATGGCTTCTCATCTGTACTCCCTGGCTAAGAGGTCAAGAGTAGTCAATGTTCACTTAAATCTATATTTTAAACTTCCTATTTGTACATAAATTCCAGATGGTAGATGCTGTCATATAATCTCACCACTGATGACCTTTGTATGTGTGGTCCTTGCGCCCCCTACAGGGCAAGCCAATTATAACTTAGAAGAGGTGTTTTCCACTGCTTCTTCACCTTCCTGAAGGTGCATACCTTTACAGCTTCTCACAGTGTACCTTCATTTCTAATGTACCAATAAAATAATATTTTAAAAAGACAAAGTTCTAGAATTTCTTGGCTTTTCCCTTAAATTTGGTTTATTTTCCATTTTAGATTTTTTTGTCTGATATGAAGAAAGGGACATCTGGCATATAAGCACCATTCCTTGAAATTTTTATCATTTTTCCATATAATTTTGGCACTTTTGATGAAAAGAAGTTGACCAATGTTTGATCCACATTCATCTATCATTAATGCCATACAACGCTGTTCTGATTACAATAGTGCTATGCAGTGAAGTCTTTTGTTAAAGTTTTTTTTTAATTGTCAGTTGGCTTTCTGGCTGAGGTTACATTGAGTCTAGAAAAAGTTGGAAATAACTCCATTTTAACAATATTATGCCTTTAAATCTATAGCTATAGTGTATGTCTCCATTTACTCAGGTATTCTTCAAACTTTCAACAACTTTTAGCAGTTTTCTGTGACTAGCTCTTACACAACTTTTGCTCAACTTAGTCCTACATATTTTGTTTATCCTCATGTGAAACTGTTTTATAAATCTCATCTTGTCTGTTAGTAGTCTATAGAAATGAGGTCGATTGTTGTTGCTGGATCTTGGCATAATATACCTCTAAATGTACTTATTAGAAATCACAAGAATACCTTAAGATATCATCTGGAAATACAGATTTCTTCTTTTCCCAGTATATGCCCTTTACTTCACTAACCTCCAGTACAATGTTAAATGTAGGTGGTGAGAGCAAAGATCTTTGTCTTGATAGTTATTTCAGGTAGAAAGCCTTCCATCTTAAGAGTCTCACCATTAAGAATGTTGTTTTTGCATAGTTATGTTTTGTCAACTTGAGGAAATCCATTTCTATTTCTAGTATTTTCAGCATTCTTACCATAAACACATGTTGGAGCTGGGTATGGTGGCACACGCCTGTAATCCCAGCAACTCAGGAAGCTGAGACAGGAGGATCACAAATTCAAGTCAGCCTCAGCACCTTAGCAAGGCTCTAAGCAACTCAGCAAGACCCTGTCTCAAAAAATAAAAGGTCTGGGACATAGTTCAATCCCATAGTTCAATCCAACATACATACGTTTATTTATTTACTAGTACTTCTCTGCATCTAATCCTCTTTTATTCTATTAACACAGTATATTATACTGATGTTTGGATATAAAATCAATTTATTCCTAAAATAAATCTCCTTGGTTGAGATATATGAACCCTTATGTTTATATTGCTGGATTCAATTTGCTAATCCTTTGTTAAGGATTTTTGTTGTTGCTTCTATGCTCATGAGAAATAATGGTCAGCAGTTTTCTTATGAAGTCCTTGTCTGGCTTTGATATCAGGGTAGAGCTCAGCACATAAAATAAGTTGGTAAATGGTCTTTTTTCATTATTTTCTAAAAGGGGTTGTAAGCTGGTTACATTGGCACATGCCTGTCCCACTCCCATTCCCCCCACTGCCCACTTGGGGTCCTTCCCTGAGCTTGCTCCCTCCTTCCCTCCCTCCCTCTCTCCTCCTCTCCTCCCTTATTCCCTCCCTCTGTGCCCAACTGCTCAAAAATTTAAAAAAATAATGATAATAATAAAAAGAAAAATATTAAAATCTCCAACTGGACTTAATTACTATATTTCTCCTTTCAATATTGTCCAGTTGTGTTTCATATCTTCTAGGGCTCTTTTTAGATGAGTACGTCCTATTAATAATATAGAATATCCATCTTTTTCTCCAGTTAACATTCATCATCTAAAAGGTAAACCTTGTAATATAACCAATCCAATTCCCTAATACTAATTGTTTTCATGGTATATCTTTACCCATCATTTTACTTTCCCTTATTCGTGTGATTAAAAATAAAGTATATTTCCTATAAAAGCATGTAGTTGGATTGCTTTTACATCATCTTATAATCTCTGCCTTTTGAATGGAATGTAAAGTCCATTTCCAAATGACCTAATAATTATTGTTATGACTGGATTTTTTATTTTGGTATGTATTTTCTATTTGTCTCATCCTGTTTGTTCCTCTGTTCCTTCTTTATAGCAAGCAACCTTTTGTTTTAAATGAAAAAATTAATATATCATCTTTATTACTCTAACTTTCAGATGTTTTTCTTTGCTCTAGTGATCACAATGTGCACATGTATTTAGTATAAATTATTCTGTGTTAATAGCAGTAAATTTGTGCTTGCCAATTAATCCTCCCCTACCCACTTCACTTTGCAATATTATTGTCATACCCAAACCTGCTATACCTCCTGTATATCTCATTTTTTATTGATTTTTTAAAAAATAAACAACAGAATGCATTACAATTCTTATTACATATACACAGCACAATTCTTCATCTCTCTAGTTGTATATAAAGTATGTTGACACCAATTCGTGTCTTCATACATGTACTTTGAATAATGATGTCTATCACATTCCACCATCCTTGCTAATCCCCTGCCCCCTCCCTTTCTCTCTCACCCCTCTGCCCTATCTAGAATTCATCTATTCCTCCCATGCTCCCCCTCCCTACACCACTATGAGTCAGCCTCCTTATATCAGAGAAAACATTTGGCATTTGTTTTTTTGAAATTGGCTAACTTCACTTAGCATTATCTTCTCCAGCGCCATCCATTTACCAGCAAATGCCATGATTTTATTCTTTTTTTTGCTGAGTAAAATTCCATTGTGTATATATGCCACATTTTTTTATCTATTCATCTATTGAAGGGTATCTAGGTTGGCTCAACAGTTTAGCTATTGTGAATTGTGCTGCTATAAACATTGATGTGGCTGTGTCCCTGCAGTATGCTGTTCTTAAGTCTTTTGGGTATAGACCGAAGAGAGGGATAGCTGGGTCAAAAGGTGGTTCCATTCCCAGATTTCGAAGGAATCTCCATACTGCTTTCCATAATGACTGCACCAATTTGCAGTCCCACCAGCAATGTATGAGTGTGACTTTTCTCCCACATTCTCGTCAATGCTAATTGTTATTTGTCTTCATAATATCTACCATTCTGACTAGAGTGAGATATCTTAGAGTAGTTTTGATTTGCATTTTCAGTGAACATTTTTTTCATATATTTGTTGACTGACTGAGGTTCTGAGAAGTGTCTGTTTAGGTCCTTGGCCCATTTGTTGATTGGGTTATTTGGTGGGTTTTTTTGTTTGTTTGTTTGTGCTTAGCTTTTTGAGTTCTTTATATACCCTAGAGATTAGTGCTCTGATATGTGAGGGGTAAAAATTTGCTCCCAGGATGTAGGCTCTCTGTTCACCTCACAGATTGTTTCTTTTGCTGAGAAGAAACTTTTTAGTTTGAGTCCATCTCATTTATTGATTCTTGGTTTTAATTCTTGTGCCACAGGAGTCTTATTAAGGCAGTAGGGGCCTAATCCCACATGATAGAGATTAGGGCCTACTTTTTCTTCTATTAGACGCAGAATCTCTGGTTTAATTCCTAGGTCCTTGATCCACTTTGAGTTGAATTTTGTGCATGGTAAGAAATAGGGGTTTAAAATTTCATTTTGTTGCATATGGATTTCCAGTTTTCCCAGCACCATTTGTAGAAGTTGCCATCTTTTCTCCAATGCATGTTCTTGGCACCTTTGTCTAATATAAGATAACTGTAATTTTGTGGGTTAGTCTCTGTGTCCTCTATTCTGTACCATTGGTCTACCGTTCTGTTTTGGTGCCAATACCATGCTGTTTTTATTACATTGCTCTGTAATATAGTTTAAGGTCTGGTATAGTGATGCCACCAGGTTCACTCTTCCTGCTAAGGATTGCTTTAGCTATTCTAGGTCTTTCATTTTTCCAGATGAATTTCATGATTGCTTTTTCTATTTCTATGAGGAATGCCATTGGGATTTTGATCGGAATTGAATTAAAATATATATAGTGCTTTTGGTAGTACGGTCATTTTGATAATATTAATTCTCCCTATCCAAGAACAAGGTAGATCTTTCCATCTTATAAGGTCTTCTTTGATTTCTTTCTTTAGGGTTCTGTAATTTTCATTGTATAGATCTTTCACCTCTTTCGTTGATTCCCAAGTATCTTTTTTTCTTTTTTTGAGGTTATTGTAAATGGGGTAGTTTTCCTCATTTCCTTCTCAGAGGATTTGTCACTGATATACAGAAATGGCTTTGATTTATGGGTGTTGATTTTATATCCTGCTACTTTGCTGAATGCATTTACTAGTTCTAAAAGTTTTCTGGTGGAGCTTTTTGGGTACAGAATCTATAGGTATAGTCTTCTAGGTATAGAATCATATCATCAGCAAATAGTGCTAATTTAAGTTCTTCTTTTCCCTGTATATCTCTTTAAGATAATATTCACTGGGCTACTCAAGACAAAATTAGTAAATCATACTAGATTTCTTGCACTCCCTTATACCTTATATCTAGTCAATTACTCCTATTAAGTCTAGTTCCTCAATAAGCCACAAAAGCCTTTATTTTCCATCTTCATTGCCACTTCCAGATTCTTTTATAATCTTGTATCTAGGCTACTATAATACTCTCTTCACTGGTCTCTGTTCAAGTCTCACCATTCTCATTCAGCCATTTACACATTCCCTGAAATACTCATTCTAGTAAGAAAATTTTATCCTATTCTTTTGAGCAATGGTTTTCAATGGCTCCTACCTATACAGAAGATGAAATCTAATCTCCATGGAATGGCACACACAGCCCTCCATGACCTGGCTCGCTGCCTATCACTATCTAACCCCATTAAACACCACTATCTAATAATATTTTATGTACTAAATGATAGAAAGCTACTTATAATTTCCTGAACACAACTGGCTCTCTCATAATTTTGTGCATTAATAAAAGCCATTTCTTCTGCCTGGAATGTATTCCCTATGCATGTTAGGAAAGCAAATACCGACTCATACTTAACTTTTCAATTAAACTGTCATCTTGTTTATATGATTTGAATCTATAAAGTAGTTCCTCAGTCCTTTAAGTACTTTGTACATTTCTACTAACACATTTACTACCCTTTAGTGTAGTGGTTTGTTCTCATCTCTCCTCTTTCTCAATGTTTATGTTCTTAGGAAAGGTCTTTTTATTTTTCAATTCTGCATATTAAGTATAGTGCCTGGCACATAATAGGCACTCAATAATTATTCTCTTATTCAACAAATGACTTGTGAAGGCAGAACTGTTATATGAAGACATGAGAAAGATTAAATTCTCCTAAAGTAATTGCGGAGAATGAATAGGAACTTTAGAAATAGTAGGGAGTTAATAATAACAGTGGCTCACATATAGTATGTACTTTTTATATACCTAATTTGTGCTAAACTCTGCATACATTATCATAAAAATACTATGGAACAGATGTTATCATGAAACCCATTTTGTAGATGATTAACTGGAGGCACAAAAATATTTTAAGTTTGATCAAGGTCACAATAAGTGATACAGCCAAGACTAAGGGTGGTCTGTTAGCAATTATTTATTCTGTTTTTCAATACAACCAAATGTCAATCTGTCACTGCTCTAGGGCTTTGTTTTCCCTTGTTGCTATGTAATTGCTCTCCTCCTTTTCCACTTTCTTTTCATTTTTTAATTTTTTTTAGTTGCAGATGGAGACAATATCTTTATTTTATTTGTTTATTTTTATGTGGTGACAGGGATCGAACCCAGTGCCTCACGCATGATAGAGAAGCACTCTACCACTTAGCCACAATCGCAGCTCTCCTTCTCCACTTTATCTTGTATGTGCTTTTTAATTCTGTTTTTCTTCTTTTTCTTTCCTTTTCTCTTCCTCTAACTTTCTCTATTCAATTTTCACAATGAACATAATCTAAACTAGATCACCTGGTATTTTACTAGGGAAGACAAAGAAGGAATAGTTAGAAAGAAGATGAGTTAGGATTGTACATACAAAAGAGTTCCAAGAAACAAGAGAAAACAAAGGACTGACCTTTGAATGTAGAAGAAAAAAAAAGATGTGTGATTATAATTGAGAGAAATATTTTAAACTAACTGTTGAAGAGAAGGTTGTGAGATAGAATAACATTTGTTAAGGAAATGAAGACAAGCAATCACTGTAGACCATTTATTTTAAAAACTGGCATTAAATAACAAATGAAGACAAGCAATCACTGTAGACCATTTATTTTAAAAACTGGCATTAAACAACAGAAAGAACTAAGATCATAGCTAAAAAGGACAGCTAGATCAAATAAAGGTTGGAAGGGCAGTTATATTTTGGTTTTTGTTTGTTTAACTAGACAAATCTGGGCATGATTAAATACTAAAGTAAAACCAGTTGTCTACTGTCAAAAGTCAAATTGTTCTATGACATTAAGAACTTCATGTGTCATGTTTATAGATATCATGTCCAAGGTTTGGCACATAGTAGATGATTATTATAAATACACTTATTCAAAAAAAATTACAAATTTTTTTATAATAAACCCAGGTTTCGGTTGCAGTATTTAATCCTATATCTTCTACCAACTGAATGCTGCACTAAAATATTTGTATACGATCTCTATGTGCCAGGTACTATTCTAGGCTATGTGAACATAGTAACAAACAAACTTAAAATGCCCTTCCTCTAATGGGAAGAACTGAACACACACTATAAACTTAAAAGTAGGAGATGCAAAGAGTAATAGGCCCTATAAGCAATACAAAAGCATAATATTTACTGTTAATAGGAAGGAGCGAATAATATTGCATATAGAATGGTCATGGAAGACCTCTCTGTTTAGATGTTATCTGTATAAGAAAATAAGTCAGGCAAATAATCAAAGAACACTGTGGACAGATAAGATAATAAACCCAAAGATCTGAGAAAAAAAAAAAAGCACTTAGAGGGTAGTGAGGAAGAACAAGGTAAACCTTCAGATTGAAGTAAAAGGAAAGAGTAACAGAACCAAATGCAAGATATCCATACTTCACCTATAATTTTAACAGCACTTAATCATTTATGAATTCTTTCACACATAAATAATTTTTAAATTAATGCAAGGGAGAAAATTAGAAAAATTTCAAATTGATTACCCTGCAAAATTTTTTTTGTATTTTTTCCTTATATAAGCAAAAAATTCTATTTATTTCAATACTGTAAGCAATAATCTGAAATACAACATGTTATTCAATAAGTTAAAAGTACTTTGAATTTTTGATATTATTAACATTCATGAATCTCAATTATGATACAACTTCCTTATAGAAAGCAGTGTTCTACTCAATAGATGTAAATATTCTCTCTGAACAATTCTACTGGAATAGCCAGTGGACAAGACTCCAAGCAGGCACAGGTGACTAATTCTAAGAGCTGCATGTTAAGAAAAATACACATTAGTGTAATTCTAGTTTTCTAATTGTATCCCTTTCTTTCTTATCTGTCAATAACTTAGTATGGTTTAAAATAATTCACCTAAGTGGGATGTGTAACTCATTGACAGAGCACATGCTTAGCATGAGCAATGTCTTGGGTTCAATCCCAAGCACCAAATAAATTAATTAAATAATTCAGCTGTTTTCATATATGTCATAGTACCTACCACAGGTATACATAATGGACGACAGATTCCATTAAGTCAAGATATTTTTCATACTACTATTTTTTGTTTAGTAATGCTAAGTAAAAACAATAATAGAAATAAAATATTTTAGTATCAAAAAAATCTCTATACTACAGATAAAAGATTTTCAGAGGACATGGTTTGGGGAAAGCAAGGTAATTAGCAAAAGAAGCCAAATTTCTTTCAAGAAATTTTAAAAAATAAGTTTTAAATTTCGTTTTATGAAATAGAAATATTAAGAAAACATGGAGGGTGTAAACAAGGACAGGGTAGGGACGAAGAGCTTGAGAAGAATATTTACAGTAAACAGGGATGAGAGGTGGGAGGGAAAGGGAGTGAGAAGGGAAATTGCATGGAAATGGAAGGCGATCCTCAGGGTTATACAAAATGTCATATAAGAGGTAAGGAGGGGTAAGTCAAGAGAATACAAATGGAAGACATGATTTACAGTAGAAGGGGTAGAGAGAGAAAAGGGGAGGGGAGGGGAGGGGAGGGGAGGGGGGATAGTAGACAATAGGACAGACAGCAGAATACATCAGACACTAGAAAGGCAATATGTCAATCAATGGAAGGGTAACTGATGTGATACAGCAATTTGTATACGGGGTAAAAGCGGGAGTTCATAATCCACTTGAATCAAACCGTGTAATATGATGTATTAAGAACTATGTAATGTTATGAACGACCAATAAAAAAAAATAAATAAATAAATAAATAAAATTTAAACGTAAAAAATAAAAAAAAAAGAAAACATGGAAAATGTACATTTGAAAAATAGAGAATGTGCCTACAGTTATAAAAGCAATTAAAATAAAATGAATAAAATCTCAGCATTAAACATGCTATAAAATGTGCACTTTCAATGCAGACAAGATGGTTACACCCACTCCTATTAGAAAACTGAGACAAAATGGGAAACTAATGAGCTCAACTGCAAGGGATTTGTTTGTTTTTTAATTTCATTTACTTGCTCAAAACATAATTTCTATTTTACCCTAATGTCTTTTGTAGGATATAAGGGGAATCAAATGTTCCCAAATAAGAATCTGAATAAACTGTGAAAATATATAATACAAGCTTCATAGTTCTAATGCACATCTACTATATTCTGTCTTAATATTTTTGACAGGTTAATCATTTGTCTTCATGTTTAAAGAACACAAGTGTTTTGCTAGGCTGATAAATAGATCATGGGGGTAAAAAGAAGTGCTGGGGTAGAAGAAGATCTGTTTTTTGAAGATGCATTCTTAAGCAAATGTGGGGACACATACTTATGTACTTGACCATGATATGCGGAAGATGTGGTTCATTATGAAAGGAGAAATAAGTAAAACCCACTGATAAAAAATAAACATTTTAACAGGAAATTTGCTATTTGGAATAGGAAATAAGTTATCTTGGAAACCTTTCAGACAAAAAAAAATTTTAAAATAGCCCTAAACATTGTGCTACCATCAGCAATTTTTAAAATTCTCAAAACTAAATAGAATCCAAACAGGTTACAAAAGAATGGATAAAGTAGCAAAGGTGACAAAATTAATGTCTGTTTGAAAAACCAGTTCACCGAGCAAAGCAAGGAGCTAGATGAATAGATATATTCGGTATTCATTTTCAGTTTTAACTGGCTATATTTAGTACTATTTGTTTTGCTCTGTCTGGAGCTTGAATTTAATGAGAAACAAAAATATGAGTAAAATTTTCATCAAATTCAACTTCAGTTCTGTTTTAATTTTTAAATAATGTTCAATTTCAGGTCTTACTTAGGAAAAAATGTAAGTCTGATTCCATGACAACAAATAGTACTGTGATGAACATCAGTAATGAAAATGCCAAGCCCTAGTCCAATATCTAATATGGAAATGTGATTTAATGTAAGTTATGAAACATAAACATAACGACAGTACAACAAAAGAACTGGAGAGTCCACTGGAATTTGCTTAAGTTACAGATCATGATTAGTGACTAACATGTGTTAATGACTAACATGTATAAACAATTCTAGCTGGATTTTTTTTTAGCTTAACTAGAATTTAAATTTGAAGAGAAATTTATGAAAGCAATTTTAAAGGACTTCTATTTACACTACAAAATTTTATTAAAAATAATTCCGATCTACACAGATACCCAACACCACCTAAAACAAGTGAACTTGTTTTTTCTCTCTCTCCGTTTCAATTAATGATACCACTTATTAGAAGTTCCTAGACTTAAAATTTCAGCATCTTTTCCCCCAGCAATCTATTCATTGTTAACTATTCACAAAGTCCTAGTACTTCTGAGGTTTGTCCTCTTAGCTCCAGTCTCACTATGAAAACATTAGTTTAAATACCGCCTTTATTAGTTTCCTACAATCAGACCCAAACTGGTCTCCCTGTCTCTAGCTTCAATTCATCTTACCATCTTACCAATACATTTTACCAACTCTTGCCAGATTAAAGCTCTAAAGGACAGATCATGTCATTCTACACCTCAAAACTTCTAAGAGGTTCCTGCTTTAATAAAGAATAAAAGTCCAGGCTCATTAGTTTATCAATCAAAGTCCTGCTCAATATAGCATCAATCTATCTTTCCAACATCACTTCTCTTCTATTTTAATGTAGAGGTACTCTTCCCTATGGACAAAGAAAATTGTTATTTCTTGGACCTGGCCTATAATTTCTACTTCCCTGATTAATGAACTCCTTCTACTTAAAGTAATAATCCCAAACTTATCCAATTATTTAGGATACAGGGTACAGTTTAAATGTTACCTCCTTCACGATGCCTTCCCCATTCCCCATCTATATGTAAACTCCTTCAATGAACACCTACAGAACCTTGTAAATTCATCAAGTAATACCACTTTATAACATGGCTCTTTACAAAGAAACCTCTCTTACTAGATTTCTTACGGGAGAGAAAAACCATGAGGGGAAAATTCCGTAAGGTAAAATACCTGTAAAGTCATGCAGTCGTATATACACACAAATACATAAGCTAAATGCATAAATTAATGAGCATATATATTATATTAATAAAGAGGTATAAAAGTCAATAAAATAATATGATGACAACATACCTAGTGTAATATATTCCACTAATTTGGAGCTAAACTCTGATCTAAGTTTTAAGAACCAGTACTGCAAAGTAACTACATTCTCCTATTAGATTATCAATATTAATGTTGGGGGGATCAAATCTACAATTCTTATAACACAAAACTCAAACATCAGGACATGCTATTTGCTCTACATATATTATTAGCAACTTTGTTTTCTGACTGAACTAAATTGAGAAGAAACTTGTTGACAGCATTTTGAAATAACAAAAAATTATTCCTTACTTCTAGTAAGCTTAGGAAACTTTTTTTTCAGTTTCTTCCTTAATGGATTAAGCTCAGGCATTATTTCTGGAACAGCTACATAAAAGTCTACTTGAACTTCATCATCCAAAATCTGAAAATCAGGGGAAAAAATAATCTTAGATTATCTTTTGGAAAACAAGTAATTTTCATTTTGATACAGAAGAGACATTAAGCACAATTTTTTTCTTCAAATGCAAGGACCTTATGAATGCACTTACCAATTAAGAAAACAATCAGAAGCAAAACATTTTCTTTTAAATACAGACACATTCATTTTTAACAAAATATTTAATGGTTTTAATTTTTCCATGAAGTTGTGTTAGGTAAAAAGGCATTATAAGCTAGAATACAGCACTAACATGTATACAACTCATATAACTTGACAAAGTAGAATTCATGTCTGTTAGAATTGAAGAAATAAGCTTATATTTTTGCAATAGATCACATGTAAAATTAATAATCACTAGGTGCCAAACTAACTAGCAACCACTAG
The DNA here is from genome assembly GCF_045843805.1 of Urocitellus parryii. Classification (NCBI taxonomy): domain Eukaryota; kingdom Metazoa; phylum Chordata; class Mammalia; order Rodentia; family Sciuridae; genus Urocitellus; species Urocitellus parryii. The sequence goes on from NC_135540.1 coordinate 83,756,498, forward strand.
CTTTATAAATTTAGAGCATGGAGAGAGCTGAATCTATAATTATTTTCGCAAAGAACTGAACTAAAATTCTCCTTGTCACCAATACCTAAAAATAAAAGATGTGGGGGGGGGCAGTCAAAGACAAGTTCATGCACAGTTTATTATCCATACTCTATTTCCATTTTCAGAGCAGGGGATTAATATTCAATTTTTAAAAGATTTTTTTCATTGATTCAGGCAAGCACGTAAAGTAACTATTATACTACTACACTACTTAAAAATTTAATTGATTATAAAATGAAAGAACTCTTTAGAACAATACTGCCTGGGCAACAAGTATTTCAGCAATTTTTGTTTGTTTTCTGTTTTTGCATAAAATCCTACCAAAATATGCTACTCAAAGCCTTGGTTTAGGGTTATATGGAATCCAAAAAAATTGAACTTTATAATAAAAAAAAGCACTGATTCTTGAATTTTATCTTTCTGTTACCAATATTTCATTTTACAAATTCTTTACTCCTTAAATAATATACCATGTTCTCCTTTACAATAATAAATGAGTACTTCTCAAGTGTCATGAATTCTGCTAAATATATTACATGATTTAGTTCATCCGATCTTTACAACAACTCTACTAGGCAGGTACTACTATTGACCACGCATTCCAGATAAAGAAACTGACAGCTTAGGGAGGACAAGTTAGTCTCTGCACTCCTCAGAGTGAGAGCCAGAATTCAAACACAGATAATGTGATTTTAGAATCAGGGCTCTCAGCCTTGGAAATAGGAAAGCAGAGGCAATTTTGAAAATGTCAAAAGAATTGTATGTAAGTTTTCTACTTAAAGACTTTCCAAAATTAATTCTGTGTCACGTTCCTTTAAATTAAATTAAAGTTATGTTTGAAAGTTATGCCATAATTAACCTTAACCTTGAAATAATACAAATCTGTGGATGGAAATCATGCTCTTAGAGATAAGTAAAAACATGAAATTACTTTCAAAGTTCTCAGAACCAAGCATATTTGTGATATTACAAACAAAATTTAATAAAGTTCTTATCTAAGAAACAACTGAAAAATTAGTAATTTTATCATAGTTTACATTTTATAAGAGCTAAGTAATTATAGTACACTAATTCAGAAATATAGGAATGGGATTGGGGATGCAGCTCAATGGAAGAACACTTGCCTAGCATGCACAAGGCCCTAAGTTCAATCTCTAGAACCACAAAAAATAAATTAGTTAATTAAAATAAAAATACAGGAATGCATTTTTAAAATTGCAGCCATGATACTATTTACACAACTATGTAGAATTTACTTCATAATCTGAATACCTTCTAAAAATAACATGGACACTCTTTTTAAAAGAGACTATGGGGTAACTTGCAAGAATACAGTGATTAAGATTACTTATACAAATGGCACAGTCCCTTTCATAACAGATCCACCACTGAGGTTCCTAAAAAAAAAAAAATGCTTGTACCTGTAAGTCTTATGTATCAAATAACTTCAAAGTGTATTTGGTTTCCTTATTTGGGTTACTTTTTCAAATATGCTTCCTCTGCTGAACTTAACGTTATATAAAATACTTTCTGTTCCATTACCATTTCTTCTTTGATAAGTAACTTAACTTCTTACTTAAAGTTTGAGAATTGAAAGAGTGACTATGATAGCTCTACTAGATACCTTGTGTTTGCAGGAGAAAACAGATGAAAGGCAATATACAAATGTAATATGAATAGTTCTCTGACTTAAGAAACCAAGCTCCACTCTCAAACCCCAAGCCTTCACGATGTTTTTTTAAATAAACATACAAATTAAAATTGATAAGCTAAAAAGAATTGAGTACTAACCTTCAACTTGGTCTAGAATCTTTGTTAAAGTATATTCTCTTCCTAATTTCTTTTAGTTCTTCTCCTAAAACTCATTTTTAAGATTCCATAGAAAAATTTATAATCTCCCACAAATTTAGAATATTATTGGAGTGGGAAAAAAAATAAATTACCAGCACTGCCATACATTCCAAAGGATGAGCCCAGATAAAAGTTCCCCAGATGAAAATCTGGATACTGAACAAAAGATACATTTTTAAATCACTTTTTCCTATTCTGCCTCTCCCCCCTAAAAAAATCCATAATCTAAATGATTATCTTTAGAAGAGGAGCTTTTAGGGAACATTAAAGTATCATTAGTTTTTCAGAAATAGCTATGTGCCTATTTCCACCTTAAAAAAAAAAATGCTGTTCTTTTCAAAAAAAACACTCCACAGGCTCTGTTATTTTCTACAGGCAGCTACACAGTCATTTGTCAGCTATCATGGTGAGCCTCTGCCACTCAGAACTGAGTAGGGAGTAAAAGTTAAGAGGAACCAAAAGCACTATATTATAGAGGTCAGATACTATGCTTTTTGATCTATCAAGTGAATCACTCCCAGAAAGCACAACAGATATTTGATCTTCAGAAGATGAATAAAGCCAGGCACAGTGCATACCCATAATCCCAGCTACTCAGGAAGCTGATGCAGGAGGATCACAGATTCCAGGTCAGTCTGGTCAACTTAGCAAGACCCCATTTTGAAATAAAAAAGTGAGCCAAGAGTGGTGGCACACTCATGTAATCCCAGCAATTCGAGAGGCTGAGGCAGGAGGAATACAACTTCCAGGCCAGCCTCAGCAACTCAGTGAAATGAGGTTCTAAGCAACTTAGAGAGACCCTGTCTCAAAATAAAAAATAAAAAGGGTACTAGGGATGTAGCTCAGTGGTAAAGCACCCCTGGGTTAAATCCCTAATACCAAAAAAGAAACCCTGATGGACAAAAGGAAGAGAGGTGTATCCTGGACATGACAAGAAACCACAAAATAAATCAAATATAATCAACATCATTTTGTTTTTTCTTACCTTGATTTTGAGATTGAAAAAGGAAAGTTTTTCCCTGCTCTATAAAAATCCCTACTAACAATTTATCAAAAGATATGAGCCTGGTGATTATGTTCAACATGTAATAAATCAGTGGATGGCAAAGATAACAAAACAATCTTTATAACTACTGAACATGAAAACAACACTATACCTTCTGAATCAGACTAGTTCCTCCTGCAAACGCAGCTCCATTTTCTTCTGCTATTTCAATCTCTGATGCATTCTACCAAAACACAATAATGTGAACATCAATCTTTTTGAACAACTTTAATATATTTTTGAATATTCTGTCAGAAATAATCAGCATTCAAAATAAAAATCATGGTTTTATTTTGACATCAATTTTCAATTAAATGTAACAGTTTACGACATTCATTACATGTTTAATTTGTAGGTAAAGTGTTTCTTGACAGACATATGATGAAATACACCAAAATGACATATTAAAAACCAACTAAATGGTAGGTATCAGTTTTATCAATATATTACCTTTCAAAAATAAAAGGTTAAAATATATTTAGTTCTGCTAACTTATTAAACAGAAACATTTTATAAAACCAATATTAAGAGGGTAATTTTTTTCAACTTAAGGAAAAAAAAACTTACCAAGTGTCTGAAAATTTCAAAAGAAAAATAAATAGTATTAGTTATTTTTTTATAAAAAATGGTTTTATTGTTAAAATGTTTCAATCTCTTAGGTATCAAAAGTTCTGTGAAATTCCAAGAACTATATTCCCCACTTTTCTGGGAAGAAGTAAAGTATCTTCCTTGAGAGTAAGGCAGAGCAAATGAAAAATGCCTCAATTTTGAACTTTGTATAGAGAAGAATCAAAATATAAAACATACATAAACACAGTATAACAAATTAACAAATCCATTATTAGCAAAGAGATGTAGATGGATTACTACTTTTGTTATAAACATTTGCTATAAACTTGATTTCCTAACTTTCTAGATATTTTTAGAAGATGTGGTTTCTGAGGATATCTAGCACTAAGTGGTACTCTTGCTTTAAAATAATCCTCTTGTGTAAAGGAAGAAATTTAAGTAGTAAGAAGGAGTTACGCAGATAAATTGTACGGTACTCTTCAGTTTCTTGTGAAAAATATAATGTGATGGATTAGTAATGATGAGTGAAATTTTCTATTTGGCTCTATCTCAAATTAGTACCATAAATCCAAATAAGTCATCTGCTTTGAACTCTAAATGGGGAAAATAAGATGCTGATGAATACCAAAATTTTCTCTGTTTATTCAGTTATTCAAACCACTGATTAATTCGATTTCTAAAATAAACTAAATGATACAAATAGATTACAAGTTACTCACCCCAGTAAATACAGCAACTTTATTGATTTCTGATGCAAATGGGTATGGAAAACTAATAACACTGGCAAATGGCTCCACTTTTTTCTAAACATACAACAGGAAATACAATTATAAAAAGTTCATTTTTTTTCTATTATCTCTCACTTTCTATAAAAACCAGAACTGATATGTTTTTCATTCTTTGATTCTACCATATGTCATTAATACAGAACCATTCTTTTGATTACAAATTAAAGCTCAAGAAACTATATGTCCTTTTTATGAAAACATAATAAAAATCTAAATCTCTCTTCCCAGCTCCATACTCCCTTAGCATCTGCTTCTATCTCTTTATCGCTTACCACAGTCTCTCAAATATTAAGAGGTATATTTGTATATCTATAAGCCCCCAGCACCTAGTATGATGTTTACCATTTCATTGATATAAACAGATGTTTCCTAAATTGACTTAAAATTGTTTAAAAAAAACCTCTAATTTTCTGACACAGTCAAGAAAAATATGAACACAGTTATACAAAATGAACAACAGAAAATATCTAATTCATCTGCTTAGTAGGATACCCCTAATTGTCATACTTGCTCTAAACAATTAGGTAAAATAGATACTATTTTTTTAATATTTATTTTTTAGTTGTAGTTGGACATAATTTTTTATTTATGTTTATGTGGTGCTGAGGATTGAACCCAGGGCCTCACATGTGCTAGGCAAGCCCTCTACTGCTGAGCTACAACCCCAACCCCTAGATACTGTTTTGAAATAACCTGGACCACCATCATATTTTTTTTTTTTTTTGAAGGGAGCAGGGGGGATTAACCAGAAATCAAAAATAAACAATAGCATGCATCTGAGGCACTCTAATATGGGCAGAGATTCTACAGGGCCTCAGAATTAATCCACTCCATCATTTTGGCCAAGGGCATTTGTAGATCTAAGGCTCAGGTCTCTTAGGGAGACAAATGGAAATAAGTTCTAGGCCCTTCACAGTTCTGTTCAAGCCTTAAGGTTTGGAGGGGAAAAGGAGAAAGAAAAGACATTATTCTGCTAATAAAACTGAGTGAAAGATAACATTCTTTTGAGTAGAGACATCTTGAGGGGGGGGGATTTCTTTTCTGACAAAAATGATTTTTAAAATTTCCTTTTTTAAAAAATTTATTTATATGTATGGGTGGGTGTGTGTGTGTGTGTGTGTGTGTGCGCGCGCGTGTGTATGTGTATTGGGGATTAGACCCAGGGTTTCCACATGCTAAGCAAGTACTCTATCACCAAGCTACATCCCCAGCCCTATTTAATTATTTAGTTTTGCAACAGAGTGTCTCTAAGTTGCCCAGGCTGGTATTGAACTTGGGATCCTCCTGCTTCAACCTCCAGAATAGGAAGGATTACAGACATGTGCCACTGCACCTGGCTAAGAAGGCATAAATTCTTAAGCACATGTTATATCATTCATTTAACTTATTATTGATTTGCATTCCTTTGCCAAATCAATGTCATAACTGGTTTCAGTAGTAAAGCAATCATAACAGCATCCCCCGGGGAATACTGGCTTGTTGTGCACTCTATAAGAAAAAGAAAAGCTCTAGGATAATGATAGTACCTTTTTAATGTCATTCATTTCAAATGACTTCCATATACAAAATGAAGCTTGTGTCCTACAGGACATTGTTATGAACTTCTTTAATGGTTGACCAAGAAAAGTATCATCTGTACTACAAAACTTTTAAGATAAAGAACTAAGAGTAAGGCTGGGTGTGGTGGTGCATGCTCTAATCTTAGTGGCTGGGGAGGGGAGGCGGAGGCAGGAGGATCTCAGCTCAAAGCCAACCTCAGCAAAGGTGAGATGCTAAGCAACTTAGTGAGACCTTGTCTCTAATAAAATATAAAATAGAGCTAGGGATGTGGCTCAGTGGTCAAGTGCCCCTGAATTCAATCCCTGGTACCCCCCTCCAAAAAAGAACTAAGAGTAACATAACATACAAAATAAAAATTGTAACATGACTGGTATAAACTGTTTCTAATGAAAACTAAGAAATGAGATAAACCTTCATTCAAATCTTAACTCTACCCGTGCTCTATAACCTTGAACAAGATACTTCACTTTCTCTGTTTCCTCTTCTGACATCATTATAGGATTAAATGAGAAAATAAGTGCAAAACATTTAGTACTGTGAATGATACACAGAAAGTTTTCAGTAAATGTAATTAATAAGTACTAAGTCCTTTACATGTATTATCTCATTTAATCCTCAGTAGAACCAAACTAAATATTTTATCTCTCTTCATAAAGAGAGGGAAAAACTGAGACTTAAAGAGGTTAAACAATAAATCCAAAGCCAAAAAGAAAACAAGTCCAGGGTCAAAATATGGTGACGGAGGGCTGGGGCTGTAGCTCAATGACAGAGCACTTGCCTAGCATGTGTGAGGTACTGGGTTCAATCCTCAGCACCATATAAAAAAAAATTAAATAAAGGCACGATATCCATCTACAACTATAAAAATTTAAAAAATATATGGTGACAGCATAATATGGGTTGGTTTATACTGTAATTTGACCCCATTGCCTATACTCTTAAACATAATGCTGTGCTGCTTCCTCCTAGGTGCTTGCTTTCTTTTGCTGTGCAGGTTGTTAATTTGTATTACAAAATTTAAATCTTCTAATTTGGCCCAAAAAAGACATTTTAGAAAATAAAATAAAATATCATTTCTAAAATGTTAGATTTTTAAAGAGACGTTTATAAAATTTAGGGCTGTAACAGACCTCAATACTAACCTCAAGGTTTTCTCTCTTTTAGAGTTTTATAAACATAAGTTTTCTGAAGAAATCCAGAGTATGAACATAAAAAGCAGAGAGGCTCTGATTAAAGCATGAGTGAGGAGCTTGGTACCTAAGCCATGCAAACTTAGTCTCATCTAAGACTGTAAGGAACACATTTGAGCTAATCCAAAACCCTCATTTACAAAGAAGAAACATGATACCCAGATAGCTTAGGTTATTTTCCAAAGTTACAATGATATCTCAATTTTAACACTACTTTTGTTGAAATTTATACTAGTCATCCTTTAGGAGAACAGGAGATATATATATTTATCAACTCTCCACAGTGTCTTTAATTTTATGTTTTCAATATTTCATATTTCATCTTTCAGACCTGGAAAATTTTAAAATTAACATTTTTTATGACACACTATAGAAAGAGCATGAGATTTTCTAAAAATCATAGTGGGTACAAGAATTTTTAAAACTAAGAAACATCAATTCATATAGTCACTGTTCACAAATAAACATATTTTAATTGGGTCTACATACCTTTTTCCCCAATGCCATATCCAGTGTCAAATCAAGATAAACCCCTTGCTTTGGATGAGTAAAGTCCAAAATTTGAAATTTCTTAAGTAACTGAATAGCTTTCTCCACCTCATATATCTGCCTTGGGTATAAGCGTTTTAAATAGACATCATCTTCAGGTTCACCTTCCATGTAGGAATATGATTTTATTTTTTCTATCTCATCCTTTTTTTCATCTGTCGCTTTTTCTTTGGTATCTTTTTTTGTTTTCTTTGCAGGCCTTAAAAAAATTATCAAGATCAGTTATATTAATATTCTAGGAGGTTTTTTTGTTTGTTTGTATAGGGAATTGAACCCAGGGGTACTTTACCATTGAGTTATAGCCTTAGCCCTTTATATTTTTTATTTGAGACAGGGTCTTGCTAAGTTGCTGAGGACCTTGCTAAATTACTAAGCCTGGCCTTGAACACATGATCCTCCTTGCCTCTGCCTCCAGAACTACAAGGTTTACAGGTGAGCTTCACAATGCCTGGCCCTAGGAGATCTACAATCTACACAGGACAGAGAACACTAACAAAAGAAAGTTTATTTAATTCAAAAGCATAGATTGCTTTACAGTTTTTCAAACTGAACAAATATTAAGTGAACTTTTCTACTGTTTACAGTCAGTAAAACTTAAATAAAGCATTGATATTGTTTTCCAGAAATTTACAGAGGAATAGAGAAGACAGGCATGCAAATTGATAATTTCAATTTAATGTGAAAAGTACTATGAAAGTGTTATCAAGGTCTTAGGAAAACAAACAACCCATTGTAGGAGAGTATAAAAGAGTGCTAGAAGAGATGACCCCAGAGTCAATTATTGAGGAATAAGGAAGTTAGCCTGGATATACACCCCCAAAAAAGAAAACATGTTCACCCCAAAACTTGTACATAAATGTCCCTAGCAATGTTATTCATTAATAGCCAAAAGCAATAAACAACCCAAACATCCATCAACTGATGAACAGATACATAAAATGTTGTATAACCATATAATGCAATGTTAATCAGTAACAAAAAGGAATCAAAAAAAGGAATGAAGTATTAATACTCCCTACAATGTGACTTAACCTTAAAAACATTATGCATTTATCAAAAATGGGCATATCAATAGAGACTAAAAGTAGATTTAGTGATTATCCAGGCCTGAAAGAGGTTGAGGAAATGGAGAGTAACTCTTAATGGGGATGGAGTGTGTGTGAAGAATAATGAAAATGTTCCAAATAAAAGTGATCACAGCAGGGTGCATGGTGCATACTTGTAATCCCAGTAACTTGGGAGGCTAAGACAGGAGAATTACAAATTCAAGGCTAGCCTGGGCAACTTAGCAAGATAATTTTAAAAAGGCTGGAGATGTAGCTCAGAGGTCCAGTGCCACTAGATTCAACACCTAATACAGTTTAAAAAAAAAAAAAAAGTGATTAAGTGATTAAGTGATGGTTGTACAACTCCTTGAATATATTAAAACTACTGACATGTTACATTATATCTTAATATGACTGTTACTTTAAAAATAAGAGCCATGCAAAGAAACAACATAATAAAAAGCACTGGGCCATGAAATAAAATGATATACAAGAGGAGCTATTATAAGTTCTATATGACAAGAGCAATGGTTGTCAAACTTTTTCTACAAAGGAACAGGTAGTCAATGTTTCAGCTTTGTGAGTCATGTGGTATTCTGTCCCAATGACTCAACTCTGCTCTTGGGCAAAAGCAGCCATAGGCAATACACAAATGAAGAAAGCTATGGTCCAATAAAACTTTATTTCTAGACAATGAATTTGAATTTCATAGTTTTCATGTATCACAAATATCATTGTTTTGTATTTTAACCACTAAAAACTGTAAAAATCATTCTTAGCTTGTATGCTGAACAAAAATATGTGGTAGATCAGATCAGACCCACTAGTTTGCTCATGTTTGAATTAAAAGGGCAAAAGAGAAGGCAGAAAACACTATAAAATGACGTTGGAAAATCTACATCACAAGGGCCTCCTCTAAAAGCAAAGAGAAGCCAGTGAACAAGAGGCTGAATTTCAAGGTTGAAATAAGAGAAATGGATCCAAAAGAAGCAGAATTGGAGACAACTAGAAAGCTACTCTCTCCCTAACTTCTCAAGGAGACATGAGAGCCTGAACAAGAATTTCGGTGATGGTAAGGAAGCTGAAAAAGAGTGCAGAACAGAAAAATATTTACAAGGTAAATATTGAAGATAGAGGGCTGAGCCTGTGGCTCAGTGGTAGAGCACTTGCCAAGCATGTGTGAAGCCCTGGGTTCAATCCTCAGCACCACATAAAATAAAATAAAGATATTGTGTCTACCTACAACTAATAAATATATTTTTAAAAAAATATTGAAGATAGGAAAAGGAGAAAGACAAGATTAAAATACTTCTTAGGTTAAGTGATGAGACATAGAATACTATCATTAACTAAGACCAGAAACAAAGAAACAAAACAGGTTTCTAATAAAGCAAACAGTTACAGAGATAAGTGCAGTTGGGATATACAGAGTTTGAGAAAAGGCTAGATTTATCATTTGCCCTATTTTTTTAAAACCTCCCTCTCCATTCTAGCCTCTTTGCTAAGTGACTTTGCAGTACCTCCCACTAAAGGGGATAGAAACATATTTCCCACCACCTTGACTTAGCCCTGTGACTAGTTTTGACAGACAGAGTAAAGTAGAAGTGACAGTTTCTCTGTTCTCAGCTTTTCTCAGCCTAGGCCAGAAAAGGTTTCATGTTTTGACTAGGTTTGCTTTTCTGCCATTTTAATAAGAACATGCCTAGACTAGCCCACAGGTAGGAGGATGAGAGGCAGGTAGAACAGAGCTGCCCCACAGAGCCCCAGGCTAGGGTAGACAATTCTCAACTAACCTACAAACTCACAGATGCACAGCAAGCCCTGATTTCAGACACATTCATCTGACTCTAACCTGGGTCAGCTGACCCATACACAAGTGGGCACTGATAAATAATTGTGGGGAGGTTTGTTACATAGCAAAAGCTATCAAGGTACTTACCAAATACCTAAGAAAGAACATTCAACAAGTAATGGCAGGTAAGAGTTTAAAGGTAAGAACAAAACTGAGCATTAATTCAAACCATAAATTTTTAAATTAGTAAAACAGTATTCTAGAAAGATATGTGCATTCTATGGTAGGCAAATAATGCCCTCCCAAAGATATTGAAACATTTTTGACATTTTACCATCTTAAGACATTTTGTTTATTTTAAATAGGAGACATCATTCCTAAAACAAGCTTTCCAGTCTCCCTCCTCCTCTTGGCTTCACTTCTCCCTTTCTAAAATCAGGTAAAAATGTGGTTTCTCCAGTTTGAAGACATTAGGATTTTGTGGAGTACTTCCAAGATTCTAATTCTGAAAACTTGTAAATACATTATCTTACATGGCAAAAGGAACTTTGTAGATGTGACTATGGTTAAGAATCTCAAGATGGAGAGATTATCACTATCTATGTGGGCCCAATCTAATCGCATAGGTCCTTAGAAATGTGAACCTTTCCCCATATCCAGCTATGTAAGACAGAGGTGGGAAGACAATGACACTGGAGAAATCAAACATAAGTGGAATTCAACCTGAAACTGGTTTGAAGATGAAGAGGGTACAAACCAAGGAATGTGGGCAGCTTCCTGAAGCTGAGAATGGCAAAGAAATGGATTGGCCCCCACACCCTTAAGTAAAAAACCATCAACACCTTGATTTTTGCCCAGTGCAACCTATAGTATTTTAGGTCAGAATTCTGACCTAAAGAACCATAAAATGAAATTTTTAAAAAATTTATTTTAAGCCTCAAAGTTTATGGCAATAATAAAATGGGTATGGGTTCCTATAAAATTTATGTGAAAGATATGGATAGTAAATATTTTTTAAAAAGGTCTCAAAAACCAATCTAGCATAATTTTATTCTGACTTTTAGCACTTAATAAATCCTTATTACCACCTAATAAGAGTATCCTCCCAGCTAATGAGCAATTCAACAGAATAGCAGATAATGACAATCCTCATTTTAATGGGGTGCAGGTGTACTTTTGGACTGATGACAAGTCTAAGCAAGTGCCCAACTAGATGGATTTAACATGCCTCAATAGCCACCTTAGAAGTGCTCCATAAAATCCTGAAATCTTCCAAACTAGAGAAACCACATTTTTACCTTACATTCAGTAAGGAAGAAGTGAAGCAAATACAAGATAGGAGACTGGAAAGCCTGTTTTAGGAATAAAGTCTCCTATTTAAAAATAAATAAAATGTCCTACCTACAGTCTCCAAACTTACTTTATATAAACGCTGATTTCACTACTAAATTTTCAGTCGTAGTTGAAGCAGTGCATTTAATCTGCAATGAAATCTCCAGTGGCTGAATTATGACTTTCTAAATTAATAAATACTTACAGCCAAGCACAGTGGTGCACACCTGTAATTCCAGTGATGCAAGAGGATCACAAGTTCAAGACCAGACTAGGAAACATAGCAAAACCCTATCTCAAAATTAAAAATAAAAAGAGCTGGAGATGCAACTTAGTGGGAAGCATCCCTGAGTCAAATCCCCAGTACCACAAAAAATAAATACATAGATATTTACAAAAACCAAAAAAATCTGATATGCAATGAGACTAAACAGTTACAGAGCAATTTATTTTATAATTATAGCAATGTTTCAGAAAACATTTGAGGTGGTTCAGTAAAAAGTTTTAAGTTTCAAATGGAATATTGTTATTATATAAATAAAACAAAAATAGCATAACATCAATATAAAAGATCAAATAAATCAGAAAAACATATTTGCTCAGTGGTAGAGCATGTACTTTTATATATGAGGCCCTGGGTTCCATCCCTAACACAGGAAGAAAGCAGGGAGAGAAAAATGCATTATTCAAATATTTTAAAAACTTCAATTGAACAAACTCCTTCAATAATAGTTAATCTTACAGACCTACTGCCTATTTTCCACAGCCTCCCTCCCCCTGGCAAAAAATATTTATCCTAATTCATAAGAATTACATTCAGAAGAACTTTGTTGTTCAAGCAATTAGGTGAGGCACTATCAGAAACGTTTAAATACTGTGATTTTCATAATAAAATAAAACATACTGGAAAGGTTTGGGAGAAGGTAGAGAAAAACACCTGGCAGTCTAAATCTAAGAGAATAGAATTTAACTGCAGTTACCTGGGTAACTAAACCACACGGATTAAATGAGTAATAAGAGATTGTACTCAGCTAATAATTTTCTCCCTGCCTTATCTGTCCCCTAACTTCAAAAACATTAAAAGAAAAATAATTCCATGGTCAGACCCCATAAAAAAGGGGAAATTAAAAAAAAAAAAGACCCACTGCTATAATAAAGTTCACTTCAAGACTTTTGAACATCTATGACTCCAAGAGACTAATCCACGTCCTTCCAATGCTACAGAATACTTTGCACTGAGGAATTCTAGGGGCAGGTGGGTTGGTGTTGAATTATACAACCTCTATACAACGAAACTGAACCAAATGGAAAATGACTAGGGCATATTAATAAAATAAATTCACTAAACTCTCAGATGCTAGTTTATTCATTACCTTAAACCAAGCACATAAATTCTGTTTCTGCTTAAAATGTAAAAGCTGGAAAGAGCATTAATAATGAAGAAAAAAGTGCATAAAATCAAAACTTTCCTTGATCTCATCACAGAGCAGAACTGCAGACTTAAAATCCAACAGAGTCAAACCCACACTCATCCCCACCCTCACTCTGGTCTCTGCTGTGGCAGAGGAAAGGCAAGCAAGGAAGAAAAAAATTTAGGGCTAACATGACAATATAAACCCCCTAGGAGATACAGACACATAAGGGAGTTCACACTCAATTTGCAGGCCATTTTCCACACTTCCACCAGTGCTCCCAGGAAAGACTGAAGCAGGGCTGGAGACAGACAGACTCCCCAGAGCATAGAGGCAGGAAGAAAAGATTTAAGTAAATATCCATTGTCTAAAGAGAGAAAGAAAAAAACACAAGAATTTTCACCCTTGGAGGCAGGACAGGGAAGAATCCTGAGCCCAGTATCTATATCAATATAGCCAGGAATGACCAGGAAACAGCCCCTTAGGAGCTGCAACAGATAGAAGGCGTTGGGAAGAAGAACAATAATGCTGAAAAACCCTCTCTCCAAGATACAGCCTCAACAGGCATACTGAACACTAAGGCTAGGTTTGGACCACAGAGAATGCCTCCGGCCCACCATCAGCCTAGCAAGCACTGAGTAATAGGCAACAACAGTCTACTGCTAGGAGAGGAGCAAGAATATAGAGAGTAAGAGATGCACCTCCCCAGGGAAAGCATAAAACTGAGCATGGAACAGAACACTGAGAAAAACTCTCCAGCAACACAGCCCCCATCCAAAGCCCAAAGTAATAGTTGGTGGTAACCAGAGCAACTACAAGACCAAAATCTTGTCAATCCCTATCTAGATTGACTCAACACTCTTGGCAAATCAAAGGCATGACCATTTTTTGGCATAAAAACTATTTCTTCAGTCTCTATTATTCTATATAAGATATTTGAAATTCAATAAAATATTTTTGAGATACACAAAGCAATAAAAAAGAACCAGACTCAGATGACCCAGTGATCTTTTTTTTTTAAATCACAATCTGCAACTGGTAAGTAGGGAATAGATGCTGTACATACATGATAGATTGGGAAGATCAAAAATGACAGAAGAAGAAATAAACAAGCATGTACATTTCTACCCTGTCTCAGATCCTGACAAAAAAAAATAGCATTAAAAAACTATTTTTAGCATATTATTAAAGCCTGTACATTAAAACATAAAAGACTATAACTAAAATTTATGAACACTCTGATTCTCATCTAGCTACTGAGTAATAAGTAACTCATTAGCAAATAAGAAAAAATTAATCTGCTTATAAATTTTGAAGCTTTTTAAAATATGCATATTTCTTGTGTTATGTTTATTAGTTTGGTGAAAAGTGCTTTTACAATTATACTGGAGTAAAATTTGGGAAAGGCTGAAAGTGAAAAATTTCTATAAGACAAATACTTGAAGATAAAATATTCTCAAAATAATATCCCTAAAAACCAAATGCTCACAGAATGATAAACAGCCCAAAAGCAAAATGGGCAAAAAACATAAACTAGAAATACCCTCAAGAAATACAAATAAAAATTGATGATATCTAAGGTTGTTAGGAATGTTGAAAACTGGGCACTCTTCACTCACTGCTGTGTGGGAATGTAAACTGGTACAACAAGTACTCCTTCAACTCCTCAAAAACAATAGAATTTAGGCACTATTCACACTCAAAGAAAGTCTCCTATGTCTGCTAGCTCCCTATTCTTTCTATATTCAACCCATATTGGGCTGTATTTATATCCACTGTCTTGCCTCTGCACCACTGAAATACCTGTTTGCCAATTCCCCTGCAAAATTCTCTCTTTCAAAACCCACCTCAAACATTTCTTGCCTACTCTTCCCCAGGTAAAATTAATCAACCTTTTATGTGTAATCTCACAGCACTTGGGATTCCTCTAATATAAGAGTTAAAAACATTAAACTGAAGTTAGATCATAGATCTGTGCTAATTTATAATAACTCTGTGCTAAAGAGTTCCACTTATCAACAACAAAAATAATGGGACATGAATAGGAAATTCAAAGTAAAGAAAAATTAAATGCTCTTAAACATATGAAGAGATACACAACTTCATTAATAATAAAAGAAATATCAATTAAAACCATAACAACATTTATTATCTATCAAACTGACAATGAGCAAAAATATTTGACTATACTAAACATGGGAAAATAGGCATTCTAATAAAACTTACTGCTAAGGACATAAACTAGCAAAATATCTATGAAGACAATTACCTATCAAAATTATAAATGCGCATACCTTTGACCCATAATTCTATTTTGTATATTTTAAAGCTAATACTATAAATACTTTCATTATATTTGTTAAGATATATGATTGTACATGATTATTCACTTCAGGATCCTTTGCAGTGGCAAAAGATTAAAAAGATAAACATGTATCAGTATGGGAATAGTTATACAAATTATGGTACATTTGGATAATTAAAAATTTTACAGTTAAAATAACTGGATAGCTCCAAATGAAACTATTTCCAAGCTATATTTTTAAATGAAAGACGCAAAACTAAGATGTACTAAATATTTGTATAAATGTATAGTACACTACCACTTATACAAAAAGCAATATAATCACATTCAAAAAATAATATAGTCATATACTTATTAAAAAAGGGGATCATAACAACTGAATGGCTGAAGGACAGAGGTAGGATGACTGACCTACTTTTCACTACATAACCTTCATACTTTTTTAACTGCTTACCATGAATACATTACCTACTCAAAGAATTAACTATTTTGTTTTAAATAATTTAAACAACAAAAAGCAATTATTTATGTTGCTCTCAATTCATTATGAAATCTTTAAGGGCAAAGAACTGAACATGTGCCTCATCATCTTCATATCACAACATGATATCTTGCACATTGCCTAACATAGAAATGAGAAATGCTTATCAAAGTATGCTAAAGTGACTAGAGCCATAGCACATGCCTATAATCCCCACTACTTAGGAGGCTGAGGAAGAAGGATCACATGTTCAAAACCAGACCTGGCAACTTAGAGGTGCCCTGTCTCAGAAATAAAAAGTAAAAAGAACTAGGGAGGTAGCTTAGTAATAAAACACCCCTCAGTTCAATTCCTGGTACCACAAAAAGGATAAAGGGAGAGGAATAAAAGAGGGAGAGGGAAAGGGTTAGGGGAAAAGAGAGAGAGAAGGAGAGAAAAAAACAGAGAGACAGAGAAAGAAACTACTGTGGCAAAGATAACCAGATACTCAATTAATTTTAAAGAAACAAAAAACATATTAAACAACTGGGAATTTACAGAATGCTTACTATGTGTTAGAACACTATACAATGCACACTATACCTATTCATTTAATCTTCATTATAGCTCTATGAAGTGCAGATTTTATATAATGAAGGAATGGAAGCCCAACAAAGATCAAATAATGTGTCCAGGGCTATCTGGCTTGATTGTGCTAGGGGAAAGTCACTAAAACTTTCCAAATTTAGTTTTCATTTTGGGTATCCCATAATCTAAGGATTGTATTCTATCAAATTTTGTCAAAAAGTTTGTCAAAAAGCTTTTTTGTCAAAAATTTTGTAGATTGAACTCTATTTGCTTTTCAGAGGATACTCTCCAAAAATCACTGATTTCATTATTCCATACTAGCTATGAAGAGTAATAGCTCTGAAGTCAAACAATTTGGGCTGAACACCTTCCTCTAGCAAATTCAAGCCGGATAACCCTGGGCATATTATCTGATCTTTATTGGGCTTCCATTCCTTCATTTGTAAATGCTTATATAAAATCTGCACTTCATAGAGCTATTATGAAGATTAAATGAATAGGTATAGTGTGCATTGTATAGTGTTCTAACATAGTAAGCATTCTGTAAATTTTAATTATTGATAGTCTACATCTTCTTATAATTATCTCTGAGCCACTTCTTCTGCTTCAAAAATGGGTGACATTATACAGGGAGACATTCAGAAAAAAGCTAACTACAACTATCTGTTACTATCTGTTTCTACACTTCATTAATACCAGTGCTACTTGGAGAGAAAAACAATTAGTGCCATGCCCGTCAACCAGATGGTACAAGACTAAAGCCTGGAAGTTTAACCCAGACCTGCCTTTCAGTCCCTTACCTCAGCAGGGAACAAAGCAATAATGCCGTCAGGCTATCATACCATCATTCAATTTAACCAGTCAATGGCAGTATGAATGGAGCAAAGGACTAAATTCTAATTCCAATATAAAACCAGTTCTTGTTTTTGGAAATCACAAGTTGGGGGGAAAAAATTCATTCTTTGGGTTTCTACATGTTCAAATTCTACATTAAAAAAAAGGTATATTTATATTTTAATACATATATTACGGAAATCTGAAATCCCACTATAACATATAATACCAGTAATCCTATAACACCTGCTAATAAAAAGTTCCTAAGAAAAAATAATTTAAAGAACAGAAATAAAAACATATACACACAGAGTATACCTTAATTAAAATTCATTAACTGGAACAGTGGATTATGTTCTAAACAGCCATGAAAGCATATGGAAAAGGCTTTCTGGAACTAAATTTCTTGGGTTCAAGTCATTAGCACATATATTAACTCTGACCTTGAGCTAGTTACATAATCTATCAGTGCTTTGATTTTCTTCTCCATTAAAAAGCATAATAACACTAGCTTTCTCATAGGATTGCTGTGGGGATTAAATTAGTTACTGAATGTCAGTGTTCAATAAATGTTAAGTATTACTGTAATAAGTCTTATCTTTCATTCATTACTACAAGGTCAAAGAAGCAGAGATGATAAACTTTTACAACCGTATCCCCCTATGAATCTTTATGGAACTAAGCAAGTTTTTTTTTCTTTTTAATCAAACTTTTAAATAATAGTAAATGAAACAGTAATTACAAAAAATACTTACTTTGTAGCAGCAGCAGCAAAATGTCTGTTGGGCACTTGAATGTTTAAAGAACAAGGATAAAGAGACATCTGATAAACCATCTTGGAAAGATGACACCTCTGATGACATATCAAGACTTGAAAAGAAAAAACAAAAATATTAACATTAATCCAGTATATTAAAATTCTTTACATTATAAAGATTAGCTTTTCCAAATCATTCAATATTTTGTGATCTTTAACCATTCTACAAAAGTCTAACAATAGAAACCACATTTCTAGAAACTAGGTGAACACATTTTGAGGGGGTGGTACTGGGGATTGCCCACTGAGCTGCATCCCCGGCCCTATTTTGTATTTTATTTAGAGACAGGGTCTCACTGAGTTGCTTAGTCCCTTGCTTTTGCTGAGGGTGGCTTTGAACTCACGATCTTCCTGTCTCGGCCTCCCAGCTGCTGGGATT
This sequence comes from Urocitellus parryii, assembly GCF_045843805.1. Lineage (NCBI taxonomy): Eukaryota > Metazoa > Chordata > Mammalia > Rodentia > Sciuridae > Urocitellus > Urocitellus parryii. The sequence goes on from NC_135540.1 coordinate 83,775,058, forward strand.
ACAGGCATTCACCACCGTGCCTGGTTAACCACATTTTTTATTCAAACAATTTTGTTATTTATTTTTAACTTAATCTGCTTCAGGCTCAACAAAGTATGCAGGCTCTATTTTTAGGGAGCAAGTATTAAGTATCCCTGAATTTTTAAATAATTTACATTCATTCATTTCTTAATAGATAATGGATTCACAGAGTTGTCCTTCTGAAGATCAGAACAAAGTGGGTGACGTGCCCTAGCAGAGATCAATATTTGTAAAGTTATAGAAATTAAAACACTTTAGTATAGAAAGTGTATACATGAACTAGTATAGAAAGGCAAATTAATAAAGCAACAAATAGTTCAGCCATAGATACATGCATATATGGATACTTGAAATAAAATCGATGTTATTGCAAATCTCTGCACATTGAATTGAATCTAATAAGTTGTGCAGAGATAATGATTACCCATAAGGAAACAAGTATATTTAGATGCTACCACTAACACACACACACACACACACACACACACACACACACATCAAATCTAGATGGATAAAAGACTTACATAAATGCCAAAACTTAAAAAGACTTTAAAAATATAGAAAAATAACTTTATGAACTTTGGGGAAGAAATTATTTCACAAAAAAGCACTAAAATATGGCTGCATTAGTATGAAGAGCTTGTTTATTAAATATTCTTTTTAAAAAAGTGAAAAGATGGGCTGGGGTTGTGGCTCAATGGTAAAGCACTTGCTTAGCATGCATGAGGCACTGGGTTCTATCCCCAGCCCCACATAAAAAAAAAAAAAAAGAACTAAATAAACAAAATAAAGGTATTGTATCCATCTACAACTAAAACTATATTTTAAAAAAAAGTGAAAAGATAAGTCAGATATATTGGCAAATGCATAATTAACAAAAGATTAATATTTTAACAATAAAAGATAATTTAATAATATATGATCAACTGAATTGAGAAATGAACAAAACCAAGACTTCTAATTGAAAAGGAAACACAAATAATGCATAAATACATTAAAAATGCACAACCACATTAGTAACCAAGTAAATAAAAATTTAAAACCTAATAAATATCTTATATCAGTATTACTTAGTGGTGATCAGGAGGCCTGTTATAGTTTGCAACTAAATTAAAATTACACCAACATATAAAACATCACTAAGTAATTATTTAGTGTATTTGACAATATATTTTCCACAAAATTTTCTCAAAGGAGGAAGTGCTTTGATCTCATTGTGGACAGGTAAACAGTTTATGATCAGATAATAGATAATTTAAGTAGCACCATTTTACATACTCAGATTGACAAAGCTTTAACAAAAAGTCACTGACAATATCAAGCAGGGATAAATTTTAGACACTGAAGATGTGTAATTGGAATACCACTTTGGAAAACAATATAGCACGACCCAATGACACTGAGCATGCATATCCCAATGATGCAATAATTCTACTTCTAAGCATGTCCCTTGCACCTGTCTACCAAGAGACATGCACAAGGATGATCATATCATTATTTGTAATAACAAAACTACAAAAAAGAACTCAAGCAACTACAATAGGATGGATAAATACATTGTGGTATATTTCTATAATAGCCATAGAACTGTAAAAATAAATGAACCATGCTACATAGTTGAGTTTCACAAACATAATGTTGAGCCAAAAAAAGCAAGTGGCAGAACCACTATTCAGTAGGCACAATTTAATCCCCAGTCATGAAAAACAAAAATTAAAATTTCCAACAGAAACTGCTACAGATCTACCAAACTGCTACAGACTAAAACAAACCAAGTTACAAAAACAAAAACAAAAAAAAAAAAAACCACTATTTAAGTAGGACTACTATACCATGATGTCTGTATTTTCAATTCTTATTTTAAGAGTCTTTCTTTATTACCCACTTACCCTTAGCAGATAACCTCATAGACCTCAGAGCTTCCTCAACTACTTAAGAACTGAACCTGCATCTGTACTCATTCTCCAAAGTCTTGCCCACTCTTACCCATGTTGGTAACAAAATGGAAACTAATCGGCCTCCTTTGTTACCTTACTCTTTTAATTGATACTGAATGGTTACATTCCCCAGAAATGAGTGGTAAACTGCCTTCTCACTAAACTCTCATCTTTACTCTCTAGGAGATCTTATCCATCCTTCTAGTCTTTGCTTTCCTTTATAACCCCATTTCAACCAGGCCACCTGGATTACTACAAACTCCAAACTCTTCCATTATTCTACTTTTGGCCCTCTCTGTTTCTTTTCCACCTGTTGTTAGTAAAAAAGATCATTTTTTAAAGGACATCTGTCTCCATGTCCTTAAACCACTTGTATAGCTCAACCTGGCTCTTTGAACAGAGTAAATTCTTACCAACAGACTCTATGAGTTACTTCTAACCTATCAAACACTAAACTGCTACAGACTAAAAGAAACCAAGTTACAAAAACAAAAACAAAAAACCATTCCTTCATGCTTACCATGCTTTAAATCACTCACCTCCTTTCAGTTACCTGAACAGTTACTCTGTTCTTTACCTCCTTAGGATTTTCGTACAAAATCTTTCTTCCCTCTGTGACATTCTTTCCTACCACTTTCCCTTCACATGATGAATTTCACAGTAATCTAGTCATGTTTCAGATATTCCACTTAAACATTACTTCTTCAGAACAGTCTCCCTGAAGATTCAGAATAGATTAGGTCTCTCATATACACTTTTTTTTAAATGTTTTTTTAGTTGTCAATGGACCTTTATTTTATTTATGTATACGCAGAGCTGAGAATCAAACCTAGTGCCTCATACATGTTAGGCAAATGCTCTATCACTGAGCCACAACTCCTGCCCTACATTTCTATAGCATTTTGTACTTTTCTTTCTCAACACATAGGACATTTGTAATTAAAGAAATAATTGTTCCTTAATAGATGGTAAATACTATCAGTAGGAAGCAAACGTGTATAGCTTGTTCACCACTGTACCCCTAACCACCTAGCTTAGTGTTTGACAAATGGAGACTCAATAAACAGCTGCTAAATGAATGAACAAATTAAAGCAAAACCTGGATTCAAACTATTTTAAATATTACCTATTGCACCACACAAAGAGAACGCCTTGTGTGTGTGTACACACACATATGTGTTCAGAAAGTTTTGCCAGGAACAATAGCAAACACCTATAATCCCAGTTCCTCAGGAGACTGAGGCAGGAGAATCAAAAGTTCAATGCCAGCATGGGCAATTTAGGAAGACCCTGTGTGAAAATTAAAAAGTGAAAAAAAAAAAAAAAAAAGACTGGGGATGTAGCTAGGAGGTGGAACACCTGCCTAGCATGCACAAGGCCTAGGGTTCAATCTATAGTACCACAAAAAAATAAATAAATAAAAATTAAGTTTTATTGTAAAACAGCTAGTTCATTTATTAACATTATTGTCTGTGGCTTCTTTCGTGCTACAATGACAGAGATGACAGATGGCTTGTAAATCTAAAGTATTTACTATTCATCTCTTTACGGAAAATGTTTTCTGGTCCTGTTATTAAAAAAAAAAAAAAAATACCCTCTAGTACCAGAAGTAGGTAGAGACAATGGTTGGGTAGGGCATTAAGCAAGGCACCTCTCAGCAAGGTACGGAAATGCTCCTGCCAGAAATCCAGCCTAGAATATTTTATTTTGTCCAGGTGTTCTTCAATAGATGAATGTGGTGTGTATATATATATATATATATATATATATATATATATATATATATATACAAAATGGAGTTTTATTCAGCCATAAAGAAGAATGAAATTATGGCCAGTAAGTGGATAGAAATGGAAAGCATCATGCTAAGTGAAATGAGTCAGATTCAGAAAAAAATCAAGCATTCAATGTTTTCTCTCATATGCAAAAGCCAGAGCAAAGTATGGGGGAGTGGGAGGGATCATATATCATAAGCATAGAGAGAAAACAATGGATAAGAAGGAAACTGAAGGGGAGAGAAAAGGGATGGGAAAGAAGAGGAAATGTAAAATGAATTTAACAAAATTATGCTATGAGCAAGTATACATATACCACAGTGAATTCTACCTTTATGTATATCTACAAAGCACCAATTAAAAATAAACAAAAGAAAAACCTGTAAAGGAAAGGGAATAGGCAGGAGGAAGAGAAGGAAAGAGGAGGCACAAGGGACTGAAATGGAGCCAATTAAATCTCATACATGTATGATTAAGTAAAAATTAGCCCAACTATTATATATAACTATAATGTACTATTAAAAGCATAAAAAAAGAATACTGTGCTTTAGAATATTGTCCATAGACCAAAGAGCAACCAGAAATTACAGTATACCCTAATTCCCTCATAATTGTGCTTTTCAAAATGTCATATGATTGAATGTCAAACCTATCTGTGTGAAAATCCAGACTCTATTAACTGCAGCATTATTATGGTGGATAACTTGTATTAGGAATGAGTTTTCAGTCTTAAAGATGGGTATTTGTAAAAATTGCATAATTCTTTGGTCACGTCTTTGTACCACACTCCGTTGCATTTCTGTGCATTTGCTTAAGTACTGTCCAGTTCATCAGGCAGTTTGAGTGAGGGTGTTTTAAAATACAATTGTTTGAAGGCTATGCACAAACAGGAACTGCAGGCAGAGAAAGCAGATTTTTAGAAGAAAAAACAAGTTTTGCTACATGAACCTAGATGCAAGGTATATATCAAAGCTGTTCTCACTTGAAGGGGGGACATTTTTTCTTGATGATCCAGGATTCATTCATTCACTTGCTCAACAATAAATGTACCAACAAAATATGTGGTAACACTACCTTAAGCATTTAGGATACATTCATAAACAAAACACAAAAATCCTATTCTCAAAGTGCTTATGTTCTATTGGGAGGGAATACCAATAAATATAATATGGGGGAGGAGGGAATGAAGGATAAGACATCAAATGTACCAACAAAATATGTGCTAACACTGCCTTAAGCATTTAAGATACATTCATAAACAAAACACAAAAATCCTATTCTCAAAGTGCTTATGTTCTACTGGGAAAGAATACCAATAAATATAATATGGGGGATGGAGGGACTGCAGGATAAGATATCAAGTCAGAAGGAAAGTGGTTTGCAACTTTAAGTGGTTAAGATTGGCCTTATTTAAAAAGGTGATATTGAGCAAAGATTTGAAAGAAGAAAGTGAACAGCACTAATACCTAGAAACATGTTCCAGGTCAACCATCCCAAGGCAGAAATTCTCGGTGTGTTTATGGAACCAGGAGGAAACTGTAACCATAAGATTAAGTGTAGAGAGGTTAATTAGAGAAGAAGTCAGAGAAGTTAAGCTGGGGATTAGGGGAAGAGGCAGGCACTAGATGATGTGGAAAACTATAGGCTAGTGCTATTTAACAGAATTTGAGCCACATGTAATTTTAGTTTTTTCTAATAACCACAATAAAAAAAGAATAAAAACAGTGATATTAACAAATATATTTTGCTATAGCTAACCTCCCATAATATTATCATTTCATTATCAGTATTTAAAAATTAAGATATTTTACACTTTTTGTACTAAGCCTCCAAAACCTAATGAATATTTCTGCATGTTCTCACTTACATTCAGAAACTAGAAAAAGTTAATCTCACACAAGTAGAGAGAAGAATAGGGGTTAAAAGAGGCTGGGAAGAAGAGGGAAATGGAAAGAAGATGATAAATATGATCAAGGACATAGTTGGGCAGAAGGAATCATTTCAAATATTCTATAAAACAACATGGCAATTATAGTTGGCAACAATTAACTGTATACCTCAAAATAACAAGTATAGGTGCAACCACTCTGGAAAGTAGTATAGAGATTTCTTAGAAAACTTGGAATGGAACCACCATTTGAACCAGCTATCCCACTCCTGGGTCTATACCCAAAGGACTTAAAGTCAACATACTAAACATCAATGTTTACAGCAGCTCAATTTAAAATAGCTAAACTGAGAGCAACCTAGATGCCCTTCAATGGATGAATGAATAAAGAAACTGTGTTATATATACACAATGGAACATTACTCGGAGAATAAAATTATGGCATTTGCAGGTAAATGGATGAAGTCATGCTAAGCGAAGTAAGCCAATCCCAAAAAAACAAAGGCCAAATGTTCCTCTGATAAGCAGATGCTGATCCATGATGGGGGAGGGCATGGGAAAAATGGAGGAACTTTGATTGGGCAAAGGGGAGGGAGAGGCAAAGAAGGGGTAGGCGGACGGGAAAGATAGTAGAATGTGATGGACATTATTACCCTAGGTTCATGTATGGCTGCACATACAGTTCAACATTACATTGTGTACAATCAGAGAAATGAAAAGTTGTTCTGCAATTGTGTACAATGAATCAAAATGCATTCTGCTGTCATATATACCTAATTAAAATAAATTTTTAAAAAGATTAATAGCATCAGGCAGTGATATTTTTGTTTTAAGTAAACAAGAAATCAAGACACAGAGTTAAAAGGAAATTAAGATACACAGTTTATTTCATGTATTAAATTATTGATAGGTACTCGTCTAGAATTCAAACCTCTTGACTGAGAAAAAAACAATTTTATTGGTCCTTTTTTTTTTTTGTACTATACTTGAATTTATTCCAAGAAATGAGACTGGGGAGAGAAAGAGGAATCAGTCAACTAATATAAGAAGGAATGACAGGTGAAATAGAAAAAAAAAATTAAGAGAAAGGTATCCAGGAAGCTAAGAGAAGAAAATGTGGCAAGAAGAGAATAATAACCTTCGGTTCTCCTTTTGATTTCTTTGGTTTTGTCTAATGTAATGTGATTGCTGTCATACAGGGAAGATAACGCCACCAATCTCCTTTCAGTAATAATATACATTTTGGTTTGCTTACTTAGTAGTGGTCTGAGTCTACTGTGATCTCTTGCTACCCATGCTATCCCTAACTTTTGAACAACTATTCCAAGTAAAGGATGCTCATGATGACACAGCTTTCTTGTAAGAAGCTCAAAGAGAAAACTGTAATGCTGTGTTTCAAAAAGCAGAGAGCAGGGCTGGGAGGTGTGGCTCAGTGGTACTGCCCTTATCTAGCGCTGGTGAGGTCCTGGGTTCAGTCGCCAGGACTGCAGAAAATCACTGGTTTAGGAGTGCAAGCTTCAGTTCCTCCCCTACCACTTATTGATTATATAAATTTGGCCACATACCAACAACCCAACAAAATCATCTCCCCCTTTCTATAAAATTAAGGGATAGGGTATGCTCGCTGTTGCCTCCGCCTAAAATTGGACTTTATTCACTGCTGAAAAGAGTTGCTGAAATACCTTCCAAAAGGTACACGTTGGTCCAAATTAGATAATGTTTAAAAACTGTAATCACTTGAAACGATGTATCTAGAAAGCAACAACAAGCACTCTGAAAACTGTCAAGGCTTAAGGATGGAGGTCACTTAAGTGTACCACCAGTCTAAGGAGAACTCACTTCTTCACTTATCAAACTCCACCTACCCACTCCCCAGTCCACACACTGTAGATAGAACCCTGCCTTCCACGCTGGTGGTAGTAGGAACTTCAATGATACATTCCCCCGCCAATCCGCCCTCAAGGTGACTGGCTTCAGAAAGGAATGAAACCTCCAATAAGGTTGCTTTTAAGTAGTGATGACCCTTCAAAGAACCTAGAGCCCAGAAAGTGCAAGAGGCGTGTCGAGTTCCTATACCTGATCCGTGCTTCGGGGACTCTGGCTTGCATTCCGCTGTAACCCAAGACTCAATGAACTATTTTCTCCCTAAGACACCCCACGCCTTACCTCTCCCGAGGCACCTGACGGCCGCCGCCATGTTGACCACTCCGGATTGTGTTGATGAAATTGGTCCTACAATTCAACTGGGGAGAATGAAAAAAGAGTTCCGTTCCGGAATTGGCGAGGAGGGAAGCGGTTAGAAGGCACAAGAGGAACAGGGCGGAGACCAAAACAGGCTTTTCTTGCCGGCGTGGCGGTGTTGCTGTCACTCCACGGTGCTGCCTAGGACCCTCCGTTTAGAGGTTCCGGTACGATGGCTTAACCACCTTCAGGAAAATACGATCTTGTTAGAGATGCTTTAATTACTTTATTTTGTTCGGGTTTTTTAAAATTTTTTATCCTACCTATGTACAATAATTTTAATAGATCGTGAGGAAACCTAGGACCCAGCCTAAAATATTTTAAAGCTGAAGATCCCACCAGTTTCCTCAGCCACATTTCCATCCTTGTTAAGAATGTCTCTAACCTGCCCGGCTGGGCGGAGGAGGTAGCGCCGAGGGAGACGCTGGCCTAGCAGGCGCGAGGCCCTGGGTCTGGCCCCAGCAGCAGAAATAAAAAAACAAATTCCGCCCGGCTTTTCGCCAGCACCCAAGGGGAGGGAGATCCCACTCACTAACAAACTTCCTTTTTAGCTCAGCGCAAAATCAGCCGTAATAGTTTTATGTTGATCTAACTTTCGGTTTTACATCCCTCCCTTCCCTGCCCTGCGAGCTGTGCCATCAGGATCAATTGAATAATAATACAGCATTCGACATTTATGTAACGCGTGCAGTTTTAAAATGGCAGATCTGAGACCTACGCTCAGGTTAATTCTAACCCAAAAAAAAAAAAAAAAAAACCAAGAAAACTAAATGTCATTTCCATTACGTCACAGCTGTCCGTGTGGTTTATCAAAAACAAATCTAATCACTGATTTTATCACTTCCCAGTTTTAAATAAAACCCTCCAGTGACTGGCTATCTAAAGGCCTCTGCGTATCCCCTGTTCACCCCAACCTAGGTCACACACACACACACACACACACACACACACACACGGGGTTTCTCACCTCCATGACTTTTTTCATTCTGTCCTTTTCGCTTGAAATATATTGTTCCACATTATCAGGTAACAGTATCAGGTTTTTTTGTTTTTGTTTTTGTTTTTGTTTTTAAGATTTCAGGTCAGACTTTCCTCATTGACGAAGGCTCCCTCCTGACTTCTGAGGGGGAATTATGGCCACCTCTTCCTGGTTTTATGTAGTTACATCTAGTTTTGTTTGTTTCGAGCAATTTCAAAATATGATTTATATACATAAAATTCACCAATCTAAATTGTATCCTTCAATTTTTTTTTTTTTTTTTTTTTTTTTTAGTAAATTAGAGAATTGCACAACCATCCCAACTTATGCCACTGAGCACTTAGTGGCAGAATTCTTGTCATTCATTTTTGTAACCTTAGCACCTTTCATATAATACCAGACACAGGAGGCCCTCAATAAATGTTTGTTGAATAAGTAAATGTTTGTATGCATGAATTAGTGACTCCATTAGAAGGACAAGCCTGAAAAATTAACTTGCTTCCATGAAGTTGTTTCTGAAGATGGGCTATAATCAAAGTAGGAATTTCCAGGTGTTTTATTTTATGTTTATATAGATTACTCAGCAATATGAAGAATACGGTTTCTAATTTATTGCCTTTTCTTGTGAACAGCTAAGCAGTTACTTCAAAGATTTCACAACTATTTCTGATTGTTATTTTTCAAAGAATTTAACTGGGAATGATGGCCTGTGCCTGTAATCCCAGCAACTCAGGAGACTGAGACAGAAGGATCACAAGTTTGAAGCCAGCCTGGGCAACTTAAACCTTGTCTCAAAAAACAAAAAGGAGCATCACACTTCACAATACCTAAACTGTGGAACCAGCCTACATGTCCATCAGCAGATAAACTGATGAATAAAATGTAGTATATATACACAATGAAATTTTATTCAGCCATAAAGAAAAATGAAATTATGTCATTTGCAGGAAAATGGATGAAACTAGAGACCATTATGTTAATCGAAATAAGCCAAACTCAGAAGGTCAAGAGTTGTATGTTTTCTCTCATATGTTGTAGCTAGAGAGGGAAATGGAAAAGAAACATGGGGGCAAGGTGGGGATCTCATGAAAATCAAAGGGAGAATAATAGAGGAAAGGAACTAGAAGATGGGAGGCAAAGAGGGAGGAGATAAGTGCTATGGAGTGATATTTGCCAAATTATATTTTTATGTGCATGTATAAATATGTAACAACAAATCCTATCAGTATGTACAAACATAATGCACCAATAAAAAAATGTGAAAAGAGAAAAAACAAAAATTTGAATTTCAGATAAACAACAAATAATTTTGTAGTATATGTCCCAAATATTACATGAGACATACTAAAAAGTTGGTTGTTGTTTGGATGAAATTTAAATTAACTGAGTCCCACCTTTTTGTTTGTTTAATCTGGGCATCATACATTGGACATCTTCTTGGGCACTAACCCTGACAAATGCCAGCCACTTTGGGACTCCCCAGAGAAAGTGATGTGATGACAGTGAGATCCCTTTTCAGAAAAGTGATCTGATGACAATGGGAGATGGCATGTTGCTGGCAGTGAGAGAAATGAATAAAATATTTCATACTTGTTTTCAGGACCTGTCCCTTAAAGTCTTGGAATTCTCCAATTTCTTGATCTGGTCTTAAGATCAAAGACAGGCCTTACAGTTCTCTTTGGTAGGGCATATGTACTCTTTTAGATTAACATTCTGGAGCAATTTCTTCAGAGAGGGATATATCAGAAAGTATAGAAAAATGTTATTAGGCTGATATAGTTTTTTCTTCAGTTTTCATTGATTGTTAGATTTAAATAAGTCACTCCTTCTTTTAACTATTAATTAACTATTAATACTATATTCTACATATTGATGAATGTTTCCCAAGTTCTAGCTTCTGTTCTAAACATTTCACACAAGATACTTAAGGCCTATTGGTTATCTGTGTTTTATGAAGGAGGAAATTGAGAATCAGAGAAGATGACAAACTCTCCCAGGGTCACTTCACTAATAAATGAGAGAAACAAGTTGCAACCCAAGCCTTCTTACTACAGAGTTTTCAGAATAAAAATCTTAAAAAATAAAGAGTACTCATGATGTGGCTCAGTCATAAAGAGCCCCTGGGTTCAATCCCCAGTTACACACACAAAAAAAAAACACACACATACATTCAAAGAATATGAATCTACCCTTAAAACTTTCTTCCTTCTTGCTGTCCTTTCCTCCTGTTCTGTCTTTTTTTACACAAACGTGATCATCTGCCATGTTTCAAGCAGCATAAGTGGCTATGCATTGATGTGGTGAAAAAAGCCGACAGTCGTCTGTCTTGTGATTCTTTAAATTTAATTAAATTTGAGGATGTATGCAAGTTCACCTAGACCATTTCAGACAAAGTAAACACCCAGATTAGGGATGCTGATTCTTTGACTATACACGTCTTCTCTTTCTACAACTTAGGTCAGTTTGGCCCCCATCTATAGACCTCTTTATGTCTCCTAACAGGAGAATTTAAACCTTTGGTTCTGGAACTCACAGTAGTATGTAGTAGTCCAATCATTAAAGCAATGTCCTGGATGAGTACAGCTTAACTGCCTTCTTTGGACACTAGAACTTGGCAGCATTAGTCAAGTGAGGTATGGAGTCCAGCTGCTTATATAAAACAATTCACAAGGAAGTTCTTTAGCTTAAAACTTTATAAAAACCACAGAAGGACTTAATTTTTAAAAACTACAAAAATTCATACTCTGAAATGAGAACTCTAAGCATCTAAATATTTGATACATAATGAAATTTTCCTCACTGAAGAGAGTCAGTGGAGCTTTTGGTTTAAGTGGTTGTGCTCTGAAGCAAAACAACCTAGGCTTGAATCTCAGTATCATCACTTACTAGTTGTATGAGGACCTCAGTTTCTTTATTTGTGATATGGACCTAATAATGAGATAACTACCAAGTTACTTACTTCAGTATCTGGCACAGAGTAAAGAACTGGTGAGCTTTCTTAAAAACAAAATAAACTATCTGCTTATTTATGAATATGATCCCATACATGAAGGATGTCATTTTTTTCATATTAGAACTTTTATTAGTGATTGCAGAAAGTCTCCAGGCTGTGTTTATTCACTTCCTCAAAGTTTACTTTAAAATGCAACTTTTCCCAGTTGATCTCTAAGAAGGTTTAGACTTTTCCAGAGTCTTGGGAAAATGCCAGCTGCCAGCCTACTTGGCTAACTTCCCTGGGGAAAGCTTCTAAATATGTGCTTAGCCCTGTAATCATGTTGATCTGTTCTTTGCCTTCTTCAAACATCTTCCAGTTAATTCTTTGTAAGAAGAATCACTTCCTATTTGGGGCTCAGGTTGAAAATAGATTCTCTTATTGGACAAAAATAAGAAACTCTTAAGACATTTTTATTTTGGTAGCATCCATTAGATTCACTCAAGAACTTTTTAAACTCAGTTGATGAGTTCCACCCCAAGGTTTCTGATCTAGTTGCTCTGGAGTGATAACTTGTGGATTTGCATTCATAATAGGTTCTCAGGTGATGCTGACATACTGGCCAAATGACTATTCTTGGAAAACTGCTCATTATTCAATATTATAAAACATTTGCATCCATATCTAACATTAACTTGAGGATGAATTGTTTCATTTAATAATTTCATGCTCAATATAATATAGGGAAAAGTTCCCATGTATTACACATCTAGGACCAGAATCTACTCATTCTTATCTTCTCCAACTTTATACAGAAATTGCTATTCCTGTCAAGGTTTCAGCTTCAAAAAATGTCTACTGTCAATGAGGAGTTCCAATGCCTGTCTGCCTACCTATCAGGATTTAAACTATTACCAACTCTTAGAATCCCTCTCCTACCCCATGTACTTATTTTGGATTCTTTTTTCATAAATAAATGTCTAAAGTAATAGTTTCTTAGTCTTAAGTTTGAACATTCTATAATAGATTGAAACTCATTTTCAACTTGTCCCACACATCTAGGAGCTTCTCAACTCCCCAAGAGACTAGTTTAATTTCAGATTGAAATAAGTGATGAGAACTCTCCACTGGTATGCTGATAAAAGCTTAACTATGGGTATTCCAGTATAAAATAAATGAAATTGTAGCATTCTATGCTGTAAACACTCACAATAATTGACTTCAAGCCACCAAACATAAAATCATCCAGTTCACACAATTCCTGACAATTTATTCCTTTGTTCTCACATGGCTATAACATATTGCTGGAACTTTCCTACTAAAAACCTTCCATAAACCAAACTAGATTTGTACTTTTTAAGATTTAATGTGAATACAAATGACCTGGAAATCTTATTTAAATGCAGATTCTGATTTAATAGATCTTGAATGGGGCCTAAGATTCTCATTTCCGACAGGCTTCTAGGTGACTGACATTAATGTTACTGGTCAATGAACTATAAGGAGCAAGTTCCTAGAATACATCAAAGAGCAAAATCTACAGTTCTATCATTAGTCCCCACCAAAATCATAATGAGGCTTAATTCCTCAATGCTACAGGATTGGGAGGTAGGGCCTAGTGGGAGGTATTTAGATCATGGGGGCAGAGCCCTCATGAATGGATTAATGCTTTTCCTTTCCAGAGTGGGTTAGTTATTGCAGGAATTCAGCCCCCTTTTTTCTCTCATACATGCCTTCTCTTCCTTTTTCTCTCTTTTTTAGGCTCAAACTTGCCCTTCTGCCAGAAACCAAGCAGATGACAAGGGCATGTTCTTGGACTTCCCAGTGTCTAGAAATGTGAGCCAAATAAATTTCTCTTTCTAAATCACCCTGTCTCGGGTATTATGTTATAGCAACAGAAAATAAACTAAGACACCATTTGTCCAAGGAAGAATTTGTCCATCCATATTATGGCCAGTAATGGTGGCTTAGAACAAAAAGCTGAACCAGTTATTCCTCTCATGAAACTGGAATTGGAAAAATGACAGTCTGAAAAAATGTAGGTGAGATGATTCAAGCTTTTAAAGTCACAGAGTAGATTTCAAGCTAAAGAAGCCTTGAAAGACAAGCCAAAAGTACCAGGGAACAAAAAGAATGAGTAGAGTTGCATGAATAAGTCAATTACAAGAATGGAATGAAGTGCTGAGAAAAGCAGAAATAACATGAGAAAAGAAGAGAGTGGCCTTTGAGAGGAAGATAGCAAATGCTGCCTCAGTTCCTGTTACAGTTTGAGCCTGCTGTATCACAGTCCCTCCCCTTGCCTTCTTCTGAGATCCCTATCTACCATATGTATCTATCGCTACAGTAACTTCTGTTTTCTTGAGGTAGCACCAGTATATTTCTATATCTTCTTTTAAAAAATAATTAAAGGGGTGGGGATACTGAATTGGTAAGTGCTTTCCCTGCAAGCACAAGGCCCTGGGTTCGATCCCCAGCATGAAAAAAAAAAAAAAAAAAACTGTAGGACTCTAGTTATTCTGGTTATAATGCATGAATTGGCAGTTCTATTCCAGAATTAGTTGCAAAGTCTTAATCCACAAATCCAAGATTTGGAAAAGTTTTTTGATATCTTCCATCTACCTACCTCTCTATGGTTCTCTGATTAATTTCTGGCAACACAGTCTCAAATATTTTTATAAGGTAGTTCATTTCACTTTTGGTGCACTGTAATTTTTAAAAGGTTGTTGTATATATTAAAGCTGAAATCTCTGTAACGTGGACCTCATTTTACCCTTTGGGTCATTCCATTTCCACATGGCAAATTTTCTGGAATTTGAGAATAGCTATTATGCCTTCCTTCAAATCTTCCCCTCACTTGGATAAATATGTTCCTATCCTTAACCACCCACACTTCTTCCCTTCTATGGCATGGAGATGAGAAATTCTCATCTTCCTCAGAGCCTTAACAATATACTCTAGTTTGTCTGTCTTATAAAATGTAGTCATAAACTGAACAAAACATTCTATAGGAAAAATGAATGTAACCTAAAATGGCATTACCTTATTTGACTGTTATAATGGCTTCTCTTAGTACTCTGTAATTTCCTTACTTTTCCTCAATACTTTGTTACTTATGACAAAAAAAATACCATGAATATCCCAAGTTTTGAAGTAAACTAAAAGATAAGTTTTCTTTGATCGACTTTTTGCTTTAATACTTCTGTATTCTAGAATAGACCATCAACACACATATAAAACAAGTCTCATATGTACTTTTTAATTTCTAGTGCCTACATTTTAAAAAGTAAAAAGAAACAAGTAAAATTAATTTAAATAACTTATTGAGTTCAGTATATCCATGCTATCAGTTCAAAGTGTAATTAATACAAACATTATTGAGATATTTTACATTCTTTTCTATATTAAGTATTTGAAACTTGACATGGAGCACAACACAATTAAAACTAACTACATTTCAAATGTTCAGTATCCAAGTGTGACTATCTTAATGGACAGCACACTTTTCTGATAATAATATCAGTTAGTGCTTATTGAACTCTAACTGCATACCAGGCACTTTTCTAAGGCATTTATATTGTTAACTCTTTAAATCTTAACAACAACCCTATGAAATAAACATTATAATTATTCTCATTTTACAGATTAAGGAATAGAGTCACGGAGAAGTTAAGTAACTTGGCCAGCTAGTTAAGTTAGGATTTGAACCCGGGATGCTTATCTCCAGAGTCTATGTCCTAAATCACTTTTTATATATGTCACATACATATGTCATGCTGGATACTGTGCTAAGCACTTCATATATTGTATTGTACTTAGTCCCCATTTTATAGATAAAGCAACTGAGGTCCCAAGAAATATATTTCTTGCCCAAGACCAGAAGCTAGTATTACATCTCACATCAGAGCCAGCATATCTGAACTTTGCACCTCCTCCTGCTTTGCTGCTACCCCTAAACTCTGGTGTTTAGACATTTTTCCACCCATGACTCAATATTTTTGATGCTGATGTTTTAAAGAATGACCAGATAACATCAGAGTGTGTGGGAGAAAATAAGCAACATGTAAGCACATGTACACTACTTTTTGATCTTCAAAGCTAAGCATATAAATCACAAGCACCAACAAAACACTAATTAGAGTTAGTTTTTTAATCTCATGTATGAGAAGGTAAAACTAGTTTGAAATATTTATCTAGAATATGGAAATCCATCTTTTAAAAATTCACACACCTGAGAAAAGTAATAGTATCAACAAAGCAATTCTCGGAAGGACATCTTATTTTTATAGCAGAGTGTACACAACTCTCAAGAGGAGGCTGTAAGTAATTGGAAGGATATGACACTCTTCCTCCCTTTTATACAGTGGGGCTTTGTTGTTTTGTAGACTTAGACGTGAACTTGAACTTTTGTTGTTACACTCCTTTCAGGTCTCTCTTTCTTTTAGATTAGGTCGATCTTAGGCTGAGTTCTTTGCCAAATTCCAGCCTTAGGGGTTAATAAGTTCTTTCTCTATCTTTAGGCATCTCCTTTTTACTGCTTCAGGAAATGAGCTCTGGGTTTAGGGAAACTTAGGGATTATTTCTTTATTATTTTTATCTGAAAAATATTGAGCTCAAGTATTCTATTATTCATCTATGAACAGTAGCATTATATCTTTGTCAAAATTATTTTATTCCACGGAGGAACTTTAGACAGGGCAACGGGGAAGGAGGGGAAGGAGGAGGGTTTGGGAGTAGGAAAGATGGGAAAATGAGACATCATTAGCCTAAGTACATGTATGAAGACACGAATGGTGTGACTACTTTGTAAACAACCAGAGACGTGAAAAATTGTGCTCTATATGTGCACTATGAATTGAAATACATCCTGCTATCATGTATAACAAATTAGAATAAATAAATACATTTAAAATAAAAAGTAAAAATTATTTTATTCCATTTACCCATTTTTTTTTCTGTTGTTGCTGTTTGGTTAGCATTTTTCTTCTTCCTGTAGTTAGTTATTAAGTAGTAGAGGTAGAGTTGTAATAGAGGAAATTGAGGAACAGGGAGAAAAGAGATTTTGAGTGGTTGGGCCTTTAATAATCAGCAAGCTATAGGTTCAAATCAAGCTTTTCTGGCATGATCAACCCCAGCAGGGTATGCCCTTACTCAGCGCTTCAATTTTTCCACCTGAAAATAGGGATGATGATATTTTTATAGCATATGGTTCTCCACAGTGGTTCCTCAGCTTCAGTGACACCTTGAGAATTTATTTTAAATAACTGTAGATATTTTTAAGGATTAATATTTAACAAATAAAAATGCTTTTCTAGATCCTCTGGGAAAGATGATAGAGCTCTATACCCTAGCAGAAAAACAGACCAAAGGGGTACAACAGGGTCCAAAGAGGGAAAATAATTAGCATCCTGAATCATCAGGGAAAATAGATGGTATTTAGAAAGGAAAAAAGAAAAGATTTCTCCAATATTCTGAATCATCAGGGTAAATAGATTGTATTTAGAGAGAAAAAAAGATTTCTCCAAAGGTCAAAGGAAAATAAGGATCAGGATAGGAATATAAGTAGAAGAGTCATTAAATAAAATGATAAAATGCTTTTAAACTGTAATAATCTTATATGAATGGCTAACTTCTTATCTTT
This sequence comes from Urocitellus parryii, assembly GCF_045843805.1. Taxonomy (NCBI): domain Eukaryota; kingdom Metazoa; phylum Chordata; class Mammalia; order Rodentia; family Sciuridae; genus Urocitellus; species Urocitellus parryii. Next base: position 83,792,469 of record NC_135540.1, read on the forward strand.
TCTCAGATTGTAACATCATAAAAGGTATATAAAATATAATTTATACTGAAAACATAAGAATTCATTGAGCTCCTGAACCCATCCTAGAAGGAGGGTGAAAGAAGGCTAGCGAGAGTAAGACAAATGCTCTGGCTCTGCTATAGGAAGAGGCCAGATGCCCGTGACTGACAGGGAGGTGGGGATTTCTGCAGGGTTACCACAGCTCATCATATATACAGCACCCAGAATGGATTCAGGAATTAATGGCTATGTAATAGGAGGGCTCCAAAATGCAAGCCATGGGCACCCTGAGATTCAGATATATGTTAGACAGAGTATATCCTGACATCCTCAAGGGGCCTTAGCAGGGCTCTGAGGAGCAGTTCATCCTAAAGAAAGTAAGAGATTTTGAAGGGCACAGGTCCAGTAAGAGAGGGAAAGCAATACTGAATATGATACTTCTGCCTCATGCCTTCCAAGGATGAGTGTTAGAACCTGAGCAGGGGAGGCAATAGAAGAATATGTAAAAGAGCCATTTCTCTGAAAACTCTGAAGGATTTGTGAACACAGAACTTCTTGTTTGTGGGAACCGAGGTAACAAGGAAAACTTGAGAGAATTTCTTGAGTGCAAGTGGGAGAGCCTGGGATATACTTGGCACAGTGACAGCTTCCGTGATTTTGGCACCTTTCCTATAGAAAGAAAGTAACAAAAGCAGCAGAGGACAAAAATGCTGATGTTGTGCAGAAGCAAATGCGTTTGGGAACACTTAATGACACACTCCCTTGGTACATTCATCCAGAGCTAGGGAGACTTTGAAGGTGAAGCCAATAATTATTGGTGGGATCCCAAAGACAGAGAAATATAGAGCCTTAGATCACACTTGATTTGGGAATCACCAACGGCATGGGGAAAACTATCTGAAAATAATACAAGCAAAATATGATGATTGTTATAAGAATTGTGAAGTGTGATAGGACTTATTCAATGTTTAATTTTCTTATATTTTTTTGACCAGGATTAGTGGGGTTTTATTTCTTTGCACCTTTTAAAAAATATTTATTTCCTAGTTATGAATTAAAGTATGACACACTATATACTCCCATATCTTAATGTATTAATTGAATTAATATGATACACTTTGCTAAATCATATCTAGTTATCCATAACTGTTTATCTCATTCTTTATTATGTGAAAATTATGTATCTTTTAAAAATTATCTTATTTTATTTATTATAATTAGTTATATGTGACAGGAAATGCAATTCAATTCATATTACACAAATAGAGCACAATTTTTCATATCTCTGGTTGAACACAAAGTAGAGTCACACCATTCATGTTTTTATACATATACTTAGGGTAATGATGTGCATCTCATTCTACCATCTTTCCTTCCTCCATCTCCCCTCTCTTCCTCTCCTTCCCCTTTGCCTAATCTAAAGTTCATCTATTTCTCCCATGCTCCCCACCTCCATTTGGTTTTTTGGGATTGCCTTACTTTACTTAGCATTATATTCTGCAACTCCATCCATTTACATACAAATGCCATGATTTTATTCTCAAAATTAAGTACTTGAAGTATCTTACTTTTTGGGTTCTTTTCTTTTTTTTTTTTTTTTTTTTGGTACTGGGAATTGAACTCAGGAGCACTTTGCACTTTAACTCTGAGCTACATTACAGGCCTTTTTTTTTTTTTTTTTTTTTTTAACACAGGATCTCCCTAAGCTACCTAGGCTGGCCTCCAACTTGCAACCTTCCTGCTTCTGCCTCTTGAGTAGCTGGAGTTACAGGTATGTAGCATTGAACCTGGCTAAAAATCTAGTTTCTTTCAGAGCCAACAAGAAAGCATTATCAGGATTCATTGTAAAATCCAAATGAATTATATCCACTGAATAACACTCCTTTGTCAATCATGCTGCCTTTTTTACATAATTCAATGTATTAGAAGGCAAATATTTATTTTTACAAGACTATTCTGTCCTTACCATTTTGACATAAATTCATTGGCTTCATTATCTTTATTCCCTAGTTCCTAACAGATTTTTTTCCTCCTTTCTATATGCTAATAAATTACTGATAATTTCCCATTTTAAAAAGCACTATAGGGTTGGGGATGTGGCTCAAGTGGTAGCGCGCTCGCCTGGCATGCGTGCGGCCCGGGTTCGATCCTCAGCACCACATACAAACAAAGATGTTGTGTCCGCCAAATACTGAAAAATAAATATTAAAGTTTAAAAAAAAAAGCACTATAAGTCAGGCATGATGGTGCTTGCCTATAATCCCAGGTACTCAGGAGATAGGGAGAAGGATCATAAGCTCAAGGCCAGCTTGGGCAACTTAGTGAAATCGTGTCTCAAAATTTGAAAAAATAAAAAGGAATGGGATGTAACTTAGCAGTACAGCACCCCTGGGTTCAGTCCCCAGTATTGAAAGAAGAGAAGGAGAAGGAAAAGAAGAAAAGAAGAAGGAAAAGGAGGAAGAGGAGGAGGAGAAGGAGAAGACAAGACACTCTACTGATTATGCTCCAATCACATCTATTCTTTACCCCTGTCCACCCTGCTTTGTACCTACTGACACTGAGCCTTTTAAACTGTACCACCCAGGTTCCAGTGCCCTCTTGCCTCTCACTGGGTTTGCCCGTATGAAGCACCAGCAAGAGATATAAAGCTGGAAGAAAGAGAAACCAACGTAGTTGCCCAGTACCCTCCTATCTGGCTGCCGTCCTGGAAATGGGTGCATTCCTCAATGATCGCTGCTTTTGCCAGGCGACGTCTCTCCTATAGCTTGAGCTCTCACCTTGTTCCAATAACACAGTGTTTCCCTTTGGCCTTACCCTATGATTTATATCCCTTGCAACACAGTACATATCCAATATTTGGAGTTGGTTGATCAAGAATAATGCTTTAAGAGCTTTCAACAAGACAGTGTCTTACCTAATCATTTATTTACATTTATTATTTATTATTTGGAGACAGAGTTTCACTAAGTTGCCCAGACTGGCCTCAAGTTTACAATCCTCCCGCCTCAACATCCTGAGTAGATGGGATTACAGTCGTGTGCCACCACTCCTGACAAGACAGTTCTTTATGTCTATTAGCTTTCTTCAAATGTAACAGTGACAATGACTGCCCTTTTGGGAGTTGTCCTTGGCAAAGTTACTTTTGCTTCCCCTCCCTTTGGCCTGAATTCTAAATTCTAAGAAAAAGACACATGCCCTGAATGATGAAGACTCCACCCAGATCATTGCCCCGTGCCTCCTCTGCCTCCCTATAAAAGTTCCTTTCATATAACTAAGTTCCCTAAAATGGCCTTTTTTTCAGGGGAGCGGTGGGATGATAGTCTTTCCATCTTCTCAGGATGCCAGTCCTTCAAAATACCTGATTTCTGGGCTGGGTTATGGCTCAGCAGTAAAGCACTCGCCTCACATGTGTGAGACCCTGGGTTCAATCCTCAGCACCACATAAAAATAGATAAACAAAATAAAGATATGGTGTCCATGTATAACAAAAAAAATTTTTTTAAAAATACCTGATTTCCCTCCTAAAGAGAAATATGCATTCTCAGAGGAAGTATACTTTGTTAATACGGTATTGTCCCACAAATGTTTTTTTTAATGGAACTGACAGCTAATTAACCTGAAAAATCTAGATTTATGAGTTCTTTTGAAAATAATCAGAAGACCAAGCCATACTGGACCCATATTTCTACATGGTCATGATCCACTGGAGCTTTGCACTTTTTAGAAAGGGCATCAATTCCTCACTTACTACATTCTTCATTACACTGAATTGCCTCTCTATGCACTTCACTCACTCACAATATCTGCCTAGACCCTGCAGACACTGGAGTTTATAGCCTCTAATTCCACTCTTTTTGAAATTATGTGAGTCTATCAGAATAAGTAATAGGTGATTGCTGAAGAATGATAGCTGTTTCATTGGCAAAAAAAAATGCCAGGCCAAAGCCTTGAAATTACCACCTGTAAGGGTCTAACTGAAATCTTAGATAAGGTCCATTTGCCCTTCGTATTTTAAGCAATTCATCTAAGGGTTCTCTTTTAGTCAGCTTTGTGTGGTCCTGATGAAAATATCTGACCAGAATAACTTAGAGGTGGAAAAGTTTATTTTGGACTCATAGTTTCAGAGATTTAGTCCATGGTAGGCCATTACTCTCAGCCCAAAGTGAGGTAAAACATCATCGTCAGAGGCCAGGGCTGCTCAGCTCATGGCAGTCAGGAAGCAGATGGAGAGGGAGAAGAAGGGGCCACAGAGAAGATGCTCCCTTCCAGGGCACACTCCCAGTGATCTAACCTCCTCCAGCCATACCCCACCTACCTATAGTTACCATCCAGTTAATCCATTGAAACTAGGATGAACTGATTATGTTATAGCTCTCACACTCTTATCATTTTACCTCTAAATATTCCTGTATTAACACAAAAGGCTTGGGGAGACATCCCATATCCTAACTGTAACCAGGTTTTCTATCAGAATCTTGTATATTTAATAATTATTTATATAATCTTCTTTTTGTAAGGGGAGGAATGTTTGGAATCCCGATAGTGACTTTTCTGTTTTATATACTTTGAACACATGAGAAACTCTTAGTCAAACTGCTTTAGGTAAACTAGCTTTCAGTAAGTTAGTCTGAGCTCCCTCAATTCACACTTTTCAATTGAATGAATTGTTAATATTTCTTCATTTGAAATATTCCTGAAGTGTTCAATCCAGTTATAGTTAGTTTTATATGCTACAGAATGTAATGTAGCTCTAGCTGAGACTTTTGTCTATTTTCCAGAATTCTTGTTTAAAGCCTACCCTACTACCATCCCTATGAATTATTTAAACTTGACCTCTTAAATAACATACAGAAATGTAATGCAACACTTCACTTAATTTATTAAATTGGTATTGTACTGAGGTTCTAATTTCTTAAATGGAAACTCCATTGCTGGAAAAAAAAATCCTTTATTTTGAAAACTTTTAAAACAGTGCCCATTTAAACAGCCATGTTCTAGTCACTGCTGATTTAAAAATAATGATAAAGAGAGCCAGGTGTGCTGGTGCACTCCAGTAATCCAGCTACTCAGGAGGATCACAAATTCGAGACCAACCTCAGCAAGTTAGAGAGGCTCTAAACTACTTAGACCCTGTCTCAAAATAAAAAATAAAAAGGGCTGGGGGTGTGGTTCAGTGGCTAGGTGTCCCTGGGTTCAATCCTGGTACCAAAAATAAAAATAAAATACAGAAAATATTGTCTTGTAGTGTAGCACACACCCTGCTAACCAATTTCCGTCTAATCAATTAACCTTATTCATTGACCCTTTCTGGTGTCTCTATAAATATATTGACTGATTTCTTCAGCACTTTAAAAAAACTTGACTGGTAATCTTTCTGTAGCCTAACCAACATTTCCCCCAATAGTAGAGTTTTATACTTATGAATTCATTGTTTTCTCAAATCTGTTTATGATTGCTCAAGAAATATGTGTACAAGAAAAAAAGTTTGTATTTTTTAAATATGAAAACTAAGTTAAGAGCTTTGGAAAGACATGATGAAGACAAGCTGCTAGAAGAGCTGCTAAAAGCTATTACTACCAAATTTGGGAAGTGGGCCATATTCAAACAAGGCAATTATAAAAATATGGAACAGGGTTGTGGATGTAACTCAGTGGTAGAGCACTTGCCTAATATGTACAAAGTCTGGGGTTTCATCCTTCCCACAAAAAGGAAAAAGAATAACGTTTCTAGGATTCATCCTTTAAATTGCTTCACAAGAACTTATTCCAGTATAATACAAATACTTATTGCACTTACTATGTGTCAGACAAATGTTCTAAGTGCTTAACATAAGTTAGTTCATTTTATTATCCTAAGAGGTAGATATTATTTTTACTCTCATTTTTCAAATGAGGAAATTAAAGATTAGAGAGATTAGATAAGATTCTCTAAAGAATTACTTGGTTGGGCCCGTTTTAAACCTGAAGTCTGAGTTCTAGATGAAAACACTGAATATCATAGGCAATGTGTTATGGGTGTGTTGTGTATATATATATATATATATATATATATATATATATATATATATATATAAAGTGACAATTCAGAACACCAGCCAGCGGGCCCATATTCAATCAAGGACTTAGCAAATAAATGAGGTCTTATACATTTAAGTGAAAATAAAATGTTGAAGATATGTAGTTTTCATTTTTTTTTGTGATTAGCTAACTAACCACACCGATTCTAGTTGAGTTATATAAGGAGTTTTATTCCCTGAAAAGATGTACAACATTGAGTCATCTTGCAAAAAGTGAGTGTTTTATAATAGTAGAAAGGATAGAATTTAACATTAAAACAACACAATAGTCTTTTCAACAAATTATGCTGAGATAATTAATTGAACATCTATATGCAGAAAATGTATCTTATCACACACCTCATACTTTACACAAAATAATTCAAGATGGATTATAGAAAGAGTGGGGAATATAGCTCAGTGGTAGAGTACTTGCACCCCAGGAGAAAACAAGTATCACAGACCTAAATGTGTAATACAAAACTATAGAATTTCTAGGAAAAATCTAGGTACCCTTAGGGGTAGCATTGAGATATTAGATGTAACATCAAAGGCATAATCTGTGAAAGAAAAAATTGACCAATTGAACTTTATTAAAATTTTTAAATTTTAAAAATTTGGTTTTTGAAAAATGGAAAAACATTCTGTTAAAAGAATGAAAGACATGTTACCTCCTGAGAGAAATATTTGTAAGTCACTTATATGATAAAATGCTTATATCCAGAATATGTAAAAAACTCCATTACTGTCAACAATGCTAAAATTGACATTTTTATACATAATTTTTTTGCTAAGTTTTGGCCATTATAAAAATAAATTGTACTTCCAGAAGGACATTTACTAAGCCAGAGAATGTAAACTGTTTAAAGGATATTAACTTTTATAAAGCAGCAATATTTTAATTTTATGATAAAATTAATTATCATAAAATAATTATCATCTGTTAAATCCAAATGAAGGCTGGTGCAGCAGCACATGCCTGCCTGTAGTCACAATGACTCAGGAGGCTGAGGCAAGAGGATCTCAAGTTCCAGGCCATCTTGGGCAATTTAGCAAGATCCTGTCTCAAAGAGTATAAAAAGGACTGGCAATATAGCTCAGTGGTAAAGTACCCTGGATTAAAATCCCTAGTACCAAAATAAATAAATAAATATAATAATAATAAATAATAATATGTTAATTAATTAAATTAAATAAGCAAAATTAAATCCAAATTAGGCAGAGAGAGTAAAGTAAGAAAGAACATTGAAAAAGAAATGAAGGGCTGGGGTTCTGGCTCAGTAATACATTGCTTGCCTCACATGTGTAAGACACTGGTTTTGATTCTCAGCACTGTATATGAATAAGTGAATAAAATAAAAGTCTATCAACAACATATATATATATATATATATATATATATATTTTAAGAAATAAAGATACATAAACAGTTGATGGCAGAAATGTCATTAGGAAAATAAAAATAGTAATAACTAACAATTATATGTATAGTATTTAGTACATGCCTGGAATGGTTCATGTATGCATTTTATTTTATGGTAATATTGTAAGAAGAGTACTATAATATACTATAATAATGGTTCATGTATGCATTTTATTTTATGGTAATATTGTAAGAAGAGTACTATAATATACTATAATAATGGTTCATGTATGCATTTTATTTTATGGTAATATTGTAAGAAGAGTACTATAATATTATGCTTATCTTTACAGATAAGATTGACAGCTTAAAAACAATTCCTCAAAGTCACACAGCTAGTTAAGTAGAGACAGTGGCATTTAAACACAAGGATTGACTTCAGGCTGTGCTCTCAATTATTATAGTATTATGTTGCCACTGACATCAACAAGCATTTGTAAAGTACATGCTACTCAGAGGGCATCATGTAAGAAAAATTAGGAGAGTTGTGCTCACAGAAAGTTCATAATATGGGGCTGGGATATAGCTCATTTGTTAGAATGATTGCCTTGCATGCACAAGGCCCTGGGTTCAATCCCCAGCACCACAAAAAAGAAAAAAAATTAAAAACCCTTCATAATATTAGGAGTGCCCCAGTCTGGCTGGGCACAATTCAGGAGCCACTTGTCAAAAGAAACTAACTTTATTTTTAGAACTACACACTCCAAACAAAACAGCTCCTCAGGAAAAAACCCTCAGAGCCCAACTGCCACCACTGGCTTCCCACAAGCCTCTCCCCCAACCGCAGCCTCTCCACCTCCCACAATCCTCCTGCTCTTGAGGCCGATTGGCTGGGTCACATGGGCAGAGCCAAAGAAGTCCCCCAATGAGCAGCCCCGTGGTCTGAAAGGGCAGGGAAACAGCCCAATGAGCATCACCGCAGAGGAGCCAATCAGCTAGATGTTGCTGGGGCTGTTGTGAGCCAATCATCAGCCGGCAGCTGGAAGTTTGCTGGGGTCCCTTCGGCTTTGGCTCTCAACAAGGAGAAAAACCTATAGCTAATTCATTATAAAAAAAATAAGAGGTAATGATAGAGAGTATTTTGAGTGTTCAGTAAGAGCTGAGATTTCAGAAGTGGCTTGAGGAATGTGTAGGTGTGAAAATGATTTTTAAAAATGTAAGAAACACTCAAAGGAATTTTAGAAAAATTGGACAATCAGAGCAATGATCATTAAGTAAAGCTTTGGGCAAACTGACCTCAGACTAATTTATTTTAGGCAAATATATTTGGTTTTGTTTGTATAAAAACTTTAGTTTCCGATAAAAACAGTATTGAATAACTACTATGGAAATAAGTGAGTCAAGGCTATTGATATGGATATGTTTCTCTGTCCTAGAGTACAAAAAGTGGGTAAGAGGGTTGCCAGTGAAAGGTAGAATAGCCCAAAGGCCTTGTTAAACACATGCAAATAGGCTCCACCCCAAACTTTCTTATTCATTAGGGCTAAGGTGTCACCAGAGAATTTCTAGTTCTCTTAAGTTTGCAAATGCTGATGTTACCTGCAGGGGACCACACTTAGAGAAACAATGCCCTGGAGGAATCACTAGCTAACTGGGAAGGAGGTTAGTATTTGGGAGGCCTTCACAACAGAGTTTGTTATGAAAGCCAAGTGGGGAAGGGATTCTGGGTGGAGTTCAGCATTTATAAAAGCGGGACTGTCAGAACAGTCCTAGGAAAGCACGTGGTTTAGGATGTTTGGAAACAAAAGACTCATGGGAGTCCCCACAGGAAAAATAGCCCTTTCCTGTGAGGGTAAGGACCTTGACATATCACTGCAGTCTTTGGGAATTGAAGGATTTTAATCAAAACAGGTAGAAACAGTAATAATTTAACCAGAATGCTCCTCGGCACCCATAAAAGTTAGTTATATCTGCTACATTCTTTAAACAATGAGAAAACTACAACTTAATAGTGCAACAGTCTTTTAGTACTTTTAGATCTTTCTAAATGATCTTTTCCCAGACAAAAGCTCAGAAATGGGCTCCATCTTTGATGCAAAGGGACTTTTATTAGGAAATTTTATATTAGAAATACAACACAAAGTTATTTAATGCTGTCACAATTCCTCTCCCCATACTGAGGAGGGAACCCAGTGGTGCTGTACCACTGAGCTACATCCCCAGCCCCTTTTGTCTGGGCCCGGAAATTTGGATCTTTCTTGTATCAGCCCCCTAAGGAGCTGGGATTACAGGTGTGCATCCCTGCACTCAGCTTAATGTTGTCACAATAAAAACATTTCAACTTTTTCCTCCATTTCTGGTTGTAACTATCTGAAGAGGAAATATGGTTGGTTTTTCTAGGCAGATTCTGACATTTAAAATAATGTATAAGCCAGGCGTAATAGAGCTCCTCTGGGTCAATCCCCAGTACCAAAATAATTCATTAATAATTAATAATAATTAATTTTTTAAATAAAATAGCATTATTTTATTATTTTATTTAAACACAAGGATTGACTTCAGACTATGCTCGAAGATTGTGTTTCGTATTAAGAATCAAAGGAACACTATTTTTTAAAAAAGAACACTATTAATAACACCTCATGTGTAATTAAGTTGAGTAGAGAATTAAAGCCAGAATATTAATGTGCATTTATCAGTAATGGCATAGTGACATAATGCTAGCAAATACTTCAGTACAAAGAAGCAGATAAAACTAAGAAAATAAGTTTAGAATACAAATTCAAAAAACAAAAACCAGAAAGAGTTTAGAGAATATACATGTTCTAAATACAACTATAAAGCAAGAGGGACTTTGTGTTTTGGAGACAAAAGCTTTAATTCATCACTGATATCAGCCAACCGCCTGTACTAGGTGCTTAGACTGGGAGAGGTAGCAGTTATAACTGACACTCACTAAGTGTAGATTGTGTTCTAAGAATCTTGAGCCACAAAGGAAACTTGTAGCTTCCAGAACAGTTTGTAGATTCAGCTGTGAACTGGTTCACTTGAACAATTGGTAAAAGGAAAAATGCTGTTCAGAACACAAGAGAGGTAAATATTCAAAGCCAAAGAAATTTGATAAAAATTCAAGTAAATTTCAAATGAAATATGTGGGGTAGAGGGTGGGAGGAAGACTCATTTCTGCATATAAACAAGTTCCCCCTAAATCAAATAGCTAATTCTAAAAATAAAAACAAAACAAAACAAGTAAATAAGCAAAAACTAGGGGGTGAGGGCTGGGGTTGTGGCTCAGTGATAGAGCCCTTGCTTAGCATGTGTGAGGCACTGGGTTTGATTCTCATTGCCACATAAAAATAAATAAATAAAATAATGGTCCATCAACAACTAAAAAAATATTTAAAAAAAAATCTAGGGGGTGAAACTCAACAAAAATGTAATGAGAATAGGAAGACATATTTAGTATTAGTTTTCCCTTTCTTTATTCAAAGTATAGCTAACATTTTTTTAGTAAGAAAAAATGTCAGTTCTATCAATTTTTAAATGTGAAATTCAGTAAAATAAAGTCAAGAAATCTAAGTATTTCAGATTCATTTAAACTTTGTTTGTTTTCTCTCTCTCTCTCTCTTCCTCCCTCCCTCCCTGTCTTTAGATGTCTCCTTTTTCTCTGTCTCTTTCCAAGCACATAAAGGAGGGGGGGTGCGGGGGGGGGGAATCATCTTTTGGAAATGGAGGATAAATGTTAATCTGTACACTTACAAACTGAAATGACTTATGTAGAGTCCTCAGGGCATATTATAGACAGGTTATAAACTAAGATACTAACCCATACCCGCAGTAAACAGACATTTCTTATCTAATTTAGTCTTTCATCTTCTCCTGACAAGCATTTACTAGAATAAATGACCCACATATTTACTGCCATGGGAAGGAAAACAAAACAAAATCATTGTAGTGCTACCTCTTTGTTCTGGGTAGAAAACAGGGTTAGTAGTAGGGTGGCATAAACAGCAGTCCAGAGAGATGAAGTCAGTGAATACTAAACTTGTCTTTGCCTTTCCTTGCCTTTGGGATTACCAGCAAAGCATTTATTCCTTCATCGACTCATTTGTTTAATCATTCCCTTTGAATGCAGATAATAGCACCAGAGAAGCAGATGTGAGGAATAGCTAAACAATATGATAGAGCTTTGTCAACATAAAATGCTTTATTTAATAATTTCTTTAGAGACTGAAATATTATATACACAATTATTTGTTTACTCAGATTTTTATTATATAAACTAATCTCTGCAAATAAGTAGGGAATTTTGTTAAGATAACTCTTAGAGATATTATAAAATCTTTTAGGTTACTAGGAGGAAAGACTGTCTCAGAGCCCAAATTGGTATTCTTCTCTCTTAAAAGTTATTGTGGTTTCCAGAGAGAAGACTTCTGTTTATTCAGTGCTTTCACTCAACAAATATTTACAGATCATCTGCCAGTATCACGAATACATGTTATTCCTTGACAAAAGTGAGAACACAAAAATCTCTTGATCAGCCAGGCATGGTGGTACATGCCTGTAATCCCAGAGACTTAGAAGTCTGAAGGGTCAAAAGTTTGAGGCCAATCTCAGCAATTTAGAGAAACCCTCAGCAACTTAGTGAGAACCTGTCTCAAAAAAAAAAAAAAAAAAAAAATTAAAAAATGGTCTGTGAAGCCAGTTGCAGTGGTGCATGCCTGTAATCCCCACGGCCAGCTCTGGAGGCTGAGGCAGGAGGATCACAGGTTCGAGATCAGCCCCAGCAACTTAGTGAGGCCCTAAGCAACTTTGCTTGACCCTGTCTCTAAATAAAAAATAAAGGGCTGGGGGGATATGAAAGCACTGAATAAACAGTGGTTAAATACCTCTGGATTCAATCCCCTGTATTCCACTCCCCCCCCCCGCCCCAAAAAAAAATGGTCTTGGGATATAGCTCAGTGATAAAGCACTCCTAGGTTCAAATCCAATTACCAAAACAAAACAAAACAAACAAAAAACCCCTCTGGATACAATAACTAAATACTCATGAAAGCAGAGAAATAAATAAAAATAATTTTCTCCCAGATGCCTATAAACTTAACCCATGTTGATAAAAATCTACTTTAGAAAATAGAGAATAATTCTGTGTGTGTGTGTGTGTGTGTGTGTGTGTGTGTGTGTGTGTACGGTGTGGTATGCTGGGAATACCCAGAGCCTCATGCATGTTAACATGCACTGTGCTACTGAGTTATGTTCCTCATTCTCCCAAGAATCTTCTTTTTGTTTAGTCTGAAAATCACAGCCATTACTTTAATTGTCTGGATGCATTTAATATAGTACACTTAAATTATTCTTTTTATAACAAATATAATACAAATGATTCCGAAGAGTGTCAATTAAATTGGATGTCTGTCCCCAGTAACCCCACTGCAGGAATAACTACTGTTACCATGTTTATTTGTCCAGATTTTTTTTCCCTCTATGCATTAAATTATAATAGATGATCCAAGAAAGTAGAAATTTCCAAAGCACTGACAAATTTGACTAAAACCTCTTTTATAATTAATGAAAGCCTGAGAGAATCTTAAGTTACCCAAAGATTGCCAACCATGTCTGACTTTCCCAGACAGGGAAAAGTGGTCTGTTGTGCTTCCTTGCCACACAAGTGTGTAACAGGGACAGAAAACACATCTCTTCAATCCTTTCCTAGTCTTGTTGCTGTCCATAAGAGTTGAAAACTTCAAAACAGTCTCAGAATCAAAGTTTGGTCACCACCCTTCATAGGGCTTTATATCCTGTTAATGATTCCCAGACTAAGACTTCATGACACCACATGTTAGATATTTCCAACAGGAAGACCTTTAACATGTCCCCATTCCCAGCTAGTTCTTTCATTTGGCTGTCAAAGAGAAACATAATTCTGTCCTAATATGCACTTAATCAACAGGCTAATATTTATTCCTTCAATGAGTATTTTTGAACAATTGTTTTATGTCAATTAATATTAAGAACAAATGGAGAGATCATCAAAGCTAGAATTTTAAATTTTACCAAACTTTTGAATTTTAAATTTTCCCCCAAAATAAAATTGAGCTTTGAGAGGAAAAGAGACTTTTCCTGATTGTTTAAGCAGAGTTAGTTTACAATCTGGGTCTGTGTCCAGGTTAGGGCAGTACGGCAGGTAGAAAAAATTCCTGGAAAAAAAATGTAATTGCCCCAAGAAAATAAAACAAAATTGGAAAACAGAAGACATTTTGAGGTAAACATAAAATATAGAATGATTAGATGTTTAGCAATTCTTTATGACTTCCAAGAAATTACTACCGAGAGCAGAAAAATAGAGCAATATACAAGAAACTTCAAAGGCAAGATTCACAATTTCATCTCCTGAGAAAACCACTCTGCATTCCTTATGTATACCTCTCATAAGAGGTTTTAGATCAAAAGACTTTCCAACAGCCAGAACAAACCCAGTCCAGCATTCTAGGAGTATAAGAGTCTGTTCCATTTATTAAGTATCTTGGATTAGGCCTTGTTTTGTGAAAGGGTGCTAGTGTCTCTGTTTGGATGCTCCTTGCTTTTAGTCTGTAAATGTAAAGTCTTAGAAATAAATTATGATAGAAATAGGATTCCATGGAGACTGTGATCCATATCTCAAGTGACCTTTCTGATTTTTTAAACCTAATTTTGACACTGTCATACTTTCTGAATGACAAATACCCAATTTGAAAACACCCAGAATAAAAATGGGCTGTTAGACAACTATCATAAAAATAAATTTTTGGAAACAATTTTTTTTTGTTAGTTGGAGTCTGGCACAAACTTTCTACCTTACTTATGAAGTATTTACTAAATACATTTGGGGTGAGGCTGTGGGTGTAGCTCAGTGATAGAGCTGATGCTTATCATATATAAGATCCTTAATTCAATCCGCAGTAAAAAAAAAAAAAAAAAAAGAAAGAAAGAAAGAAAAAGAAAAAAGAAAGAAAAGAAAAAAATGTGCAGGATAAATATCTTCTGAGAAAAAATTGAGAGACGGTTATTTTATTAAGAGTTAAGAACAGCAACTTGAACTTGAAGTACAGAGAAACTTGAAAGAAAATGAAAAAAAAAAAAACTTGAAAGGTAATCAAAGGAAAGCCTCCAGGGAAGTCTTTTCTCCAGTCAAGAAGGGATGTACTCAAAGCTTATTTAAAAGAGAGCAAAAAGAGCTATTAGAGTAATAAGAATAGTTGATATGAAAGAATGTAAGAATGGTGTCAAGGGAGTGAATCAGGCAAGGAAGATGAGACACAAAAGCACAAGTGTTCTTAAGGGAGAGAGAAATTGAAAACTGCTTACAAAGAGAGAAAGGTAATAAGCTAAGAAACTTCAGACATCCCTGAGGTGACATTTTAAAGAGAGGGTTATTTATGTCCATGTCTCTCTGCCACTAGATTTTTAGCTCCTTAAAGCAAGATACTGTACCGTATTCATTTTTGCATCCAGAGCAGTTAGCTCAGTTCTATCTGATAGAAGGTGCTCCATAGGTGTTGAGTTGAACATGAATAAAAGTTATCTGTACTGAAATTTATATGCTGGCTATGAAACACAGTGAAAGGGACAAAGAAAGACAAAAGTTAATAAATATCCTGGCTCATCTATCCATTCTACATATTCTTAGTGAGCTAGGAAGGATCTGAGGATAGAACAATGAATCATACATGGTTAGGATTCTATTTTTCTTTACGAAAATACAACCCAGATCTTCTAAGTTAAGTACTAGAAGGAGAATTTCCAGATGATCAGAAGACAGTTGGACCCCAGGGTCTTGTATATTTCCCCTGTCTTTCCCTTGCCATTGGGATCCTTAAACTGATTGCTATTGAGATAAACATACTGGGGCATGCAGATCTCTCATTAATCATTTCAGACCAAATAGTCTTTGAAAGATTGATGGAGCTGGGGATACATTTCTGTGGTAGAGCACTTGGCTAGCATACACAAGGCCCTGGGTTCAATCCTCACTACTGCCAAAAAAAAAAAAAAAAGAAAGAAAAAAATTAAGGAAAATAGCCAGGTGCAGAGGTCTGCTGCTATAGTCTCAGCTACTTGGAATTCTCAGGAGGCTGAGGCAGGAGGATTGCTTGAGTCTAGGAGTTCAAGACCAGCCTGGACAACAGTGAGACCCTGACTAAAACAAAAAAAGTAATAAACTTAAATAAAACCATGAATTTCCATAATCTGGGTTGAAGTCCTGTAACTCTCCACAGCTCATGTACTACCCTGGAATGGGGGAGAAAGACAAATAAAAAACAGATATTACCTTATTTTTTCTTCTTGGCTCCCTTTTTGCTATCATGTGGTAGATCAGGGGAGTCATCTTTAGTAGCAGTTTCTTTCTTTTTGTGTATTTTTTATTTGTTGTTTTAAGATACACATGATAGTGGGGTGCATTTTGACATATTATACATACACGGAGTAGAACTTATTTTAATTAGGATCACAGCAGTTTCTTAAGAATACCCTTCCAGCTAGGTGTGATTGCTTATGCCTGTAATCCCAGTAACTCAGGAAGCAAAGGTAGGAGGACCATAAGTTTGAGGCCAGCCTCAGCAACTTAGCAAGACCTATTTCAAAATAAAAAAGGACTAGGGATGTAGCTCAGTGGTAAAGAACCCTTGGACTCAATTCCTAGTGATAATGAGGAGGAGGAGGGAGGGGAGGAGGAGGAAAGAATACATTTCCAAACATTCTATTTCTTGACTTTTGGAGAGCAAATCTTATGTCATATCAATTTTGGCTTTTGGCTTCACTCACTGAGTAAAACTTTTCTGAGTACTAGCCTCTTTGGCAATTGTCAACAAGAAAGACATAGTCTTTCAGACAAAACTGTACTTGCAGATCTGAGGATATTACGTCATGACACATCATGACACATACAGTAAAAATAGTATAAATGGGAAAGTTAGTTCCTCACCATGGAGGCACTATTCTCCAGTTTCTGCTTTCATTTCTAGTTAGAGAAATGGACACTATTTATTTTAAAAATATAGTTATATAAAGACTTAAAAATTGTTGAGATTTTATGTCCAATTATCCCACCAAATAATCCAGAAAGACCAAAAAAAAAAAAAAAAAGGATATGTACAAATGTTCAAAACTAAGTTCCCACACTTCTTGTCAAAGCACTTGTATTGGCCAGGTTTTCATTGCTATTAAAAAATACCTGAGGTAGGCCAACTTTATAAAGAAAATTTAACACATAGCTTTGGAGACTAGATGTTCAAACAGCATTGTTTGGGCTGTGGCAAGTTGTGTCCTTTGGCTGTGTCACATCATGGCAGGAACTGTCTCTGTGTGGTCTCTTTCCCTCTCCTTATAAAGCCATCCATATTCAAACATGGGGGCTCCCCACCCTAACTTGATCTCATCACTTCCCAAAGGCCTGACCTCCAAACATCATAGTTGGATCAAGTTTCTACTCTCTTAATATCATGAACATAAAATTTGGGGCATTAAATTTCTCCGTGAGTTCACGGGTGGGGGAGGGAAACCATATTCAAACCACAGCAACACTCATGAAGGGAAGAGGGTTGTGTGGAAAGGATAGAGGAAGAAGCTGCTTTAAAAAAAAAAAAAAAAAAATATATATATATATATATATATATATATATATATATATATATATATATATATTTATTTATTTAGTTGTGGATGAACCTTTATTTATTTTTATGTGGTGCTGAGAATTGAACCCAGTGCCTCACACATGCTAGGCAAGCGCTCTACTACTGAGCCTCAACCCCAGCCTGAGAAGCTGCTTTTTTAAATGTGGACTTTGTGCTGATGTAATTCTAGCAGTGCTCACAAGGGCAATCTCATTGAATTTTCACAAACAACCCCATAAATTAGGAACTATCATGCCCATTTTATAGGTGTGAAAAACAAAACACAAAGACTCTTAAGTGAAGAAATCTGTGTGAAATCGGCTTTCCATTGCTCTAGCAAATACCTGAGATAATCAACTTATAAAGAGAAAAAAATTGTTTGGGCTGATTTTAGAGGTTTCAACCCATGATTAGTTGGCCTCTTTGCTTTGTTTTGGGCCTGTGGTAACACATCATGGCATGAATATGTGGCGGAGCAAAAAACTCATGTCATGGCTGGGAAGTGAAAGAGAGAAAGAGGAAGAGACTAGAGACTCATTGTTCCCTTTACTGTTTTGTTTTGTTTTTGTTTGTATTTGTGTGCAGGGGATTGAACCAAGGCCCTCATGCATGCTAAGCACACACTCTAGCACTGAACTACACCTCTAGTTCCCCCATAATCCCCTTCAAGAGCATACCCCAATGACCTGCAGATCTCCCACTAGGTCCCAGCTCTGAGAGTTTGCACCCTTTCTCAATATTGCCATGCTGGGAATCAAGACTTTATCACAGGCCTTTGAGGGACATTCCAGATTCAAAGTATAGCAAGGTCTGTTCATTAGCTTATAATTGTTGTGTAGATTAGATTGAATTCAGCTTAATGTAAATCACTCAATAGACAGTTTACTATGAAATTATTATGTGTAAGCATTATAAATGTATTACAGAAGACACAAAGTGTTATACATTTTCCATCTTCAAATTACTTCCACTCTAGTAATGGAGATTAAAAAACCCACTCCACTAATGAGGAGGTCATTCATAACCATGGAAATAATACTTTCATATGATAATAGAGAGGGTAGAAGCAACCATCCAGTTGCTTAAAAATGAATACATAGCGTGAGGGAAAAGAAGCAGTACATCTGAAATAGTATACTCCCTAGACATGTTGACTCAGGTTGAAAATTCCCAAGTTCTTTTAAAAATTGAATTTGCTTAGTTACATTGAGTCATTCATTCAGAGACAGCCTTAGGGTAGGGACATTAATTAGAACCAATTGTAGCAGATCCAGATCTAGCACAGATCTCTGCTTTAAAGGAAGGGGAAGGAGGGAATGAGGAACAGCCTTACATGAGTCCAGAAAAGAATTGTTCCACAAAGATCAAAAAGTAAAGGCATTTACAAAGAGAAGCTGCATTACAAGGTAACAAATGTATGAACAGAAAGGGTCCAGCAATATGAGAGGGGATGAAAACTGTATTTGGCAATATATTCCAGTGGCTTAGCACATAAATTTAGACCTCAAAAAGACCCAGATTTGGATCCTGGCTTCCCTGAAGAAAGCTGTTTGGCATCTTTGAGGGTCAGGCTTCTCATCTGTATAATGGAGGAAAATGATAGTACCTTATGTGGTGGTTGTAAAGGTTAAATAGGCAAATATGAATAAAATGTCTGGGGTATTATGCATTCTTAAATAAGTGGTTCCAACTGTGATTATTCAGTGAGTTAAAGAAATTGTCATTGAATTTAATGAATAATTAATTGGTTAATCTACTGGTGTCATATAATTTAAAGGAATGTTAGGCAAACTTTATAGTATATTCTACAATACCGGTTCTTAACTGGTTTGTTCTCACTTATGGGTGGGGCATTTTGAGAGGTGATAGGAAAAATTTTTAGACATTACAATCATGGGGGAGGAGACAAACAGGGAAGTGGTATTTGAGATAGTGAGGATCTAGAATTTTCTGGAAAGTCCTGTACAGGATGTATCCTACAAGTTTTTCAAATATCCCTTTAGGGCTTGAGGATGTAGCTCAGTGGTAGAGCACTGCCAGCATGTTTGAGGACTTGGGTTCCAATCCCAGCACTGAGAAAAATAAAATGTTTTTCTGGACAAATGTTAACCACCCCCCCCCCTTTTTTTTTTTAATGATCTGAACCTAGCTAGAACCAACTCCACTTTACTTATAAAGAGAGTAAAGGTGTTTTTTCCTTCTTCATGGTTTTAACATAAGTTTTCTAAAAATGTAGCCATAGCCAGACATGGTGGTACACACTTGTGATCCCAGCTACTCAAGAGGCTGAGGCAGGAGGATCTCAAGACCAAACTGGATAATTTAGTGAGGCCCTGTCTCAAAATAAAAATGAGTGATGTAACTCAGTGGTAAAATGCTGCTGGATTTAATCCCCAGTACCAAAAATACATACGTACATGTACATACATACCTACATCTAAAAAAATGTGGCTATAATGTAAATGAACAGAAGATGTACTTTGTTTTATTTTGAATTTTACCATTTTGCTAAAGATTGAACCCAGGGGCTCATGTGTGCTAGGGAAGAACTCCTCTGCTAAGATACATCTCTAACCCTTGGTGTCACCTCTCTGATATATTAACAAATCTGTTGCTTTACGGTCATGGGATTCATATTAAAGTTACATGTAGGTATCTAACTTTGCTCTTAATTATCTTATATATTATAGATAAGGCATTATATTACTTTTTAAATAAATTGTTAATATACATAAAATATATTATTTATACCTACGAGGTCAGGATAATAAAGAAGGCATTATAAAATATTTGCTATTAAAAGGGAATATTTGCTAATAAAAGAGTTATGCTCTAGGATTATGTTTAATGGCAAAGAAATACGTTAAGACTGAGTTTTTAAAAAGTGAATTTTTAAGTACTTTTAAAAGTAATTTCTATGGGTTTGGTTTCATTTTTAACAAACACCACTAAAACTCATACTCCTTCACCTGTAAGATAAGATCACAAAAACAAGAGAGCTAGTAACTCCAGAGGTCTGTTCTTATACATATAACAGTTCTGTAGCATTTTTATCAACTAATTCATGTACTTCATTTTAATTGGAAAAGTATGGTAATGCATTTTTTGGGTTCCTGGAAATCAAATGGGGAACAAAATGGAGGTTCTAATCCTGGCTGTATTATTTAAGTCAAGTCATTTAACTTTATAGTTTTTTTTTTAATCTGAAAAACCTGAGACTTAAGCTATATTATCAATGACATAAGATTTCTTGCTTTATAGTTCGATGATTTTAAATCAACGCTTTGCTGATTACTGGTTGAGGTAGTGTTTTCTGAAGTATGCTCTACAGGCTGGGTGTGGTAGCATTCGCCTGTAATCCCAGTGGTTCGGGAGGCAGTGGCAAGGCCCTAAGCAACTCTCTTTCTAAATAAAATACAAAATAGGGCTGGAGATGTGGCTCAGTGGTAGAGTAACCCTGAGTTCAATCCCCGGTACCAAAAAAGAAAGTGTGCTCTACAGAATACTAGTATGATAGGACATTAATGGGTGTGAAGTTAATAGGTTTCTATAGTTCATATATTTGTGAAAACACTGGGTTAAACATGGTGCTTTAGTAAGACTTCTTAATTTTTGGTTCAACTTAAGAGTATTGAGTTTTCAAGAGGAAAAAAAAATGAAATGTGTGGCAGGCGTGGTGGTGCACGCCTGTAATCCTAGCAGCTTAGGAGGCTGAGGCAGGAAGATTGTGAGTCCAAAACTAGCCTCAGCAATTTTTAGCAAGACTCTAAGCAACT
Organism: Urocitellus parryii; assembly: GCF_045843805.1. NCBI lineage: Eukaryota > Metazoa > Chordata > Mammalia > Rodentia > Sciuridae > Urocitellus > Urocitellus parryii. Next base: position 83,813,316 of record NC_135540.1, read on the forward strand.
CAGAGACACTCTGTCTCTAAATAAGATATGAAAAAGGGCTGAGGATGTGGCTCAGTGGTTAAGTGTCCCTGGGTTCAATCTCTGGTACCAAAAAAAAAAAAAAAAAAGACTAAATCCCCGTGGTGAATTTTTAGGCATCATGACATGCAACAAGGAAATAATTTTGTGTAGTAATTTTCTTAAATAACATAATATGATGAAATCCTAACTTGCAAGTTGACAAAAAGGAGGAACTGAAAAAGTTAACCCAAGAAAACAAATTAAAATGTGTGATGAGCATGAGTCATTTTAGAACTAAAGAATGAAATAGAGACTGCATGTTCACATCAAAATAATTGCTCTATTTCATAAATTCTGTGGAAAAACAATAGGCTTGGTTGGCCTATTCAGTTAAAATAGTTAAATTGGAAAGGGGTTTTTTTTGTTGTTGTTGTTTTTGTAGAAAATAGCACAATGTAGGTATTGAAAGAATATACTATTATATGGAAAATAAACAGGAACAAGTTAGAAGATTTAAAATATTAGAAATATTGTTGGGCTGGGGATGTGGCTCAAGCGGTAGCGCGCTCGCCTGGGATGCATGCGACCCGGGTTTGATCCTCAGCACCACATACCAACAAAGATGTTGTGTCCGCCGAGAGCTAAAAAATAAAATATTAAAAATTCTCTCTCTCTCTCTCTCTCTCCTCTCTCACTCTCTCTTTAAAAAAAAAAAAAAAAAAGAAATATTTTTTTTTCTAGGCTATTTTTGGTGATTGGGCTACCAACATAGACAAGCTAAATAAAGAAGTAGAGTATAATGCAGAAAGAACACAAGAACAAGATTAGCGCTATTGTTGGATATGGTAGTAGAAACTTATAATTGTAGTGACTGAGGCAGGAGGATTATAAATTCAAGGATAGCCTGGGAAATTTAGCCAAACCCTGTCTCAAACAAAACGGGTCAGGGAATGTGTAGCTCAGTGGTGGAGTGCTTAGCATATGCAAGGCCCAGGATTCAAACCCAATAAAACACACACACACACACACACACACACACACACACACACACACACACACAATCCCTATTGCAGAAAAGAGCACAATTACTTTAGGTAATGATTTAGGTCAGATAGTGGAAGTTGACTGAATTTGTTTTGTGTAGGTTGTGTATCAGCATTTAGTATTGTTTTAAAACAACAACCAAAACAACTTGATTCTTGGTACTTAAAGAGTTATTTCAAATTATGTGTATCAAACTTCAAAATGTAAATTACTTAATGGGTGGAATATCTGTTGCAAAATTTTAAAATCTAGTTTATTCTGTCATATAATGTACTTCAGGGCTATAATTTCTAGCATAAATGAAAACTAGTTCTAAGAACATATCAAAGAAAACTTAATCATGAAGTTTACTATCAAAATACAAACAAACCAAATGGTGAGATAATGGATTATAAAACCAAATAAAGGTTTCTTTCCCTTCTTTTCTTTCTTTCAATTTTTCTTATTAAACAATTGGTCTTTCGGATTGAACCCAGGGCCTTGTGTACAGAAAACTTGTGCTCTATCATTGAGCTACTCCCTCAATCCAAGCTTTTGCAAAACTAACAGATAAAGTCCTTCAGAACAAAAACAAAATTGAATTCTATACTTTTCCAAACTATAAAGTCTGTACATGAACAAGTCATTGAGGTTGATTTCTGGGGGGAAAACTATCATTACCTTAATCCATGATTCCAATTTATTTATTGTGGGTTAACCAGTTATTACTTAAGTTCTAATGGGCTACAACATGAAGTATAGGATGTACTATGATAAATTCTAGTTTAAAATGTTTAATTTGAATCTATTATACCTTTAGCTATAATATTTGGTTAGTAGAAAACACTGAGGATAGTGAAACAAGCCAAATAGTAACATTTTTCTAAGTAATTAGATAATCAGGGGCTGGGGTTGTGGCTCAGCAGTAGAGCACCCCCCCTAGCATTGGCGAGGCCCTGGGTTCAATCCTCAGCACCACACAAAAAATAAATTAATTAATTAAAGATACTGTATCCAACTACAACTAAAAAATAAATAAAGAAAACATTACTTTAAAAAATTTAGATACATCATAAAGTGTGACTTTGTTTTCTTTCTTCTTTTTTTTTAGTATGACATTCTATAGAACATTGTCGTGGTTCCCTCAAAAGTCAAGGTTGTAAAAAGGGACAGTGTTAGGAGAAGGGAGACTTATGAACCATCTTAACTGGATACAATGTGTGATCCTGGGATGGAGACTGGCTTGGACAAAGTAGCTCTAAGGGACATTTTTGTCGCACATTTGTGTCACATAAGTATGTATGGGTGGACATCATTTGATGATAAAAGGCTACAGCAGTAAACATGGTATGAGTTAAAATTAATAGACCACTGAAAAGACATATATAACTGAAGTCTTAAGTGTAATTAAAATGCAAATTTTTTTTGAGATGGGTTCTTATTATGTTGATCAGGCTGGCCTTATTCACCTGGACTCAAGTGATCCTCCCACTTCAGCCATGTGAATAGCTGTGAAGGACCCTAGGTGCATATTACTGTGCTTGGCTAGTTTTCATTTTTCTTGTCTGTATTTTCTAATGTTTTATAATGGAAATTCATTAATAAAGGGCTATTAACAACAAAAAAATTATTTATGACCCTCAAGGAAATAACAGTTTCCCCTGACTTATCGGGCTGTGTATTTGTAAGGGAATCTGACAAAAGCCAAGTTCTTGCTGGATCTTGATTCTTCAAGTGAATGTTTATAAAATGCTTTCCATTGCCTTCTGCTCCTATCCCACTGTTCCTCTGAGTCAAATATTTCTGGGAATTTTTCACAAGTTGTTATGCATAAACTCTTCTTCTTGTCTCCTAAGGACACAGAGAAAAGGACTTCACTCCTGACTCTAAGAAACATTAGTTGGAATGCTTTTTCTGCTGGGTTTCTTATTCACTAATACCCCATAAAAGGAGGAGCAGAAAACACATGGGCTAGACCTTGCCATTCACTAGAGCATATTTTTGTGGATGAGGTTGTGAGGCTTAACGTGCAACTCTTCACTTTTTTTTTGTACATCAGCTGGACTGTGTTTCCAGTTCCACCATGTTAGTACATCTGGACAAAACCTCAGCTTCTCCTACCACCAGGACAAGGCCTGCCATTCTCTCTATCCCTACTTAGCTGCCTGTCCACAAATCTCTTTCTTGCTTTTCCAGCTTCTCACACACAATAAGCCAGACAACCCAGTTCTCTTCATTACTCTGGGGAGGGAATCCCCTACTTTGGCCTCAGCCCGGTGGTGTATTTAGTTGATCATTTTTTTCAGCACATTATTATTGAGAGACTATGCTAAATATCCTTTGTTGATACAAACATTCACAGGAAAATGAGCTTGGTTTAAAAAAATAAAATTCTTCAAATAAAAAATTTAGGGCATACAAATTATTCATTTCTCATAATATTTTAGGAGAATTATGTAGTATATGGTGTTTTCAGAATAATAATTCCAAGTAATGAAATTTGATAAAATGTCCAATATTTTTCCATCTCTTTGTTTCTTGAAATAATCCTTCCACTTATCTGCTTAATGTGATGATACTTTAATTAAAAACCATACAATAAAATAAAAACAAACCTGAAGGTTAAACATGTAAGTTTTTTTTTTCTTTTTGCGGAAATTTGGAATTTAATGGAAAGTTCTCATCTGAAAAATCATCTCTATAGCAACTGACTATAATTTTATTAACAGATTCACATATCAATGTGAGAACTAGAGTGATGTCTTATAATCTTTCTGTGATTTCAAGGTCTAGATCAGGCTTGCTATACAGAATTGCAGCTGCCCTGAAAAAAAAAAAAAAAAAAAAACCAGAAGAGCACATCCTTCCTTGATGCTTTTAGCATGAGAGCACAGTGACCTTTGGGATTTTTTGTTAAGCAGTTATGTGGGTCAACCCATTCATTAGCATCTAATCTTAGGTGAAAATATTAATTTGTCAGACAACTGTAAATGCTGTGCTATTAAAGAAAGGAAGAAAAAAGAAAGGTAAGGGTAGGTTGGCTCAGAACTGACGAGGATGTGCTGTCATAGAACAAGCTACTAAAGCTGATAATGAAGACATTCAATGCAGGAAGACAGCCAAAAAGAGACATAATTATTTTTTCCAGTTCTGCGAACTAAACAACTGCTTTACCAGTGAGCTACACCCCCAGACCTTTAGCCTGTCTTATTTTAATAACAACATTATAGGCTTATAAAATATATAGCATTTTTCATAACTTATGCTTCCTCATAATATTTTTACTTGTTTATATTTACCTTCAAGTTGTTTAGGGTATGCAGTATTTTTTTCTATATTTTTGATAGATGAGAAAGCTGAGGAGTGAAAATCATGGTAAATAGCCAAAAGTAGCAAAACCTTTTTTAAAAAATATTTATTTTTTAGCTGTAGTTGGACACAATACCTTTATTTTATTTATTTATATGTGGTGCTGAGGATCAAACCCCGGGCCTCGCATGTGCTAGGCCAGTGCTCTACCACTGAACCACAACCCCAGCCCGCAAAACTTTTTAATGAGAAAATTAGAGTGGAACAGATAGATCTGAATATTTCTGCAATTTTTCAGGTTATGGTTACCTGGATATTATTTGTAAAGAGATTTTTTAAAATTAAACATGTGCCTTAAGTATTTTCTACTTATGGTTATGCTTTCTAATTATGTCAACATGTTTTGTTTTCATGATTTTTTTTTAACCGCTAGTAATATGAAAGCAAGCACAGTGGTTACTCTTTGAAGCCTTTTTTTTTTTTTTTCAGTATTAGGGATTGAATGCAGGGGTTACTTTATCACTGAGCTGTACCCCTGCCTTGTTACAATTTTATTTTGAGACAAGGTCTTACTAAATGGCTGAGGCTGGCCTGGAAATTGTAGTCCTTCTACTTCAGTCTCCCAAGTAGCTGGAATTACAGGTATGCACCACTGTCCCTGGCCCATGAAGACATTTTTAAAAATTCACAATATTAAATATAGTTCAGCACAAGCCCATGTACTACATCTATTAACTTAGTCAAGAGATATTGAGTGCCCATTATTGTCAGACTTAACATTTACTATTTCATTTGTTTTCATGCCAACCCTGCAATTAGATAATTATACTTATGTGTCAGATGAAGTTAAGCAATTTTTCTGGGATTATAAATGGCAGAGCCAGAATTTATATCCAGATATTTCTTTTCTTTTTTATTTTTTTAGTTGTTGATGAACCTTTATTTTATTTATTTATTTGTGGTGCTGAGAATCGAACCCAGTGCCTCACATGTGCTAGGCAGGCGCTCTACCACAGAGCTACAATCTCAGTTCCCCAGATATTTCTTACTTCAAAGCCAATTTGGGGTCTGGGGTTGTGGCTCAGTAGCAGAGCACTCACCTAGCATGTCTGAGGCACTGGGTTTGATTCTCAGCACCATGTAAAAATAAATGAATAAAGGTATTGTGTCAATGTCTAACTAAAAAATATTTTTTAAAAAACCCCATATGGTTTCTGGCATACCAAATTTGCATCTCAGAGTCCCTTTCCTCAAAGTGCTGTGAGTGTTCAAATTGGGGGGAATGTATACCTGATTGTTGGGCATCAAGAAAGGCTGTGTGAAGGAGCATTGGAGCAGGTGCTTGTAAAATGTGCTTAGAAATGTATGGTTTAAAAGTGGCAGTCGAGAACAATGTGAACAAAAGAACAGAGTAGGAGTCAGGGCAGGTATAGGGAACAAGTTTTGTTTAGTAAAGGAGAAATGTGCCAAGTTCATGAATGTTTGACTACCAGTTATAAAAGATTCTTGAGGGGCTGGGGCTGTGGCTCAGCAATAGAATGCTTGTCTCTCATGTGTGAGGCCCTGGTTTGATACTCAGCACCACATAAATAAAATAAAAAGGTATTATGTCCACCTACAACTAAAAAATATTTAAAAAAATAAAGATTAAGATTCTTGAATGAAAGGCAGTGGGGAGTCTTCACTACTCACCCCTGGCTTAGAAACAGGTATGAATATAAAAACACACAGCCCTAAACTTGCAATAGTACCTGGGAGAAGGAAAGGACCTTCTGCTCATGAAAAAACTTTTTTTTTCCTTTTTAAATATATATAGTAAGGGAATTCTTCTGCTTGACAACTCAGAATTTAAATATAGATGTTCTTTTGTTTTATATTTTAAATATAGATGTTCTTTGGAGTACCCCCCAAAATTCTACTGACCTTTGGGTGGGCAGGGAGGGAGGAGGGGTGAGGGAGAGAGACAAAGGGGGGGTGGAGAGAGAGAGAGAGAGAGAGCCAGAGAGAGACAGAGAGAGAGACAGAGAGAGGAGAGAGAGAAATTAGTCACAGGCTTCTAAAAACAGACCTTGAAAGCTTTGTTGAAAGTGCTTTACTTTAATTTAGATCAACACAATTGCACGTTTGCTTTACTAGAGTTGAAACTTTTGGTTATGAAACTCAATATAATGCCTTAACTGTTTTTTTTTTTTTTTTGACTCACTAACCATTCAAGGTTAAAGCCACGGTTTGTATCCATGCTCCACTTACAGGGAAGCTGCCCAGTAGTTTGTTTATGGTGGCAGTATGTTTAACCAAAACACTGTTTTCTAGCTTCCTTTTCAGCTAGTTATGATCTTTCAAGAAGTTTTTGGCTAGTGAAATCTAAGCAAATATTTTTTTAGATGGGCCTTCTAGGAAAGTGCTTAGGGGTGGGGATAATTTTTACTCTGAGAGGAAAATGGATTGGATAACTAGAATTCCAGTAGCTATATCTCTGTTACTGTCTTTGGTTCCCAGAATGAAAAGAAGCACCCATCCCTTGCAGATGTAATAGAAAAAGTTCCTCCACTGAACACATGCAATCCCTCAGAGTATATAGTCCCCACTCACTTCTTGATCAGGTGCCTTTGCATTAAACAAAGTATGCAACCATTTTGGGGTAGCCCTGTTAGCCCTATTGGATATGAAGCAGGAAAGGAAGTCATGTTCAAAGAGGGAAGGAACTGGGTCCCTGTGGACAATGAAGGTACCATATCAGTCCTGAATTGACTACTTTTTTGAGAGAAGAGTAAAATTTATTTCAAGTAATTGCTATTTCTGATTTATTTTACTATCAACTAATTGCCAGTATGTTAAGACTAAGTATGTGATTTAAGATGTGCTAACATTAATAAAACAAATATTCCATGAGAATTATGTATCAGACATTCTATGTAAAAGACAGATGTATTGAGATCTAGAATGTAAAAGACAGATGTATACATACACAAGTAACTAGAGTTATATTGTCACGTTGTTCAGTGTGCATATTGCACAGAGACAGCTGGCCAAGAGGCAAGTGGGGGCTGTGCTTTGACAGAGCATATCCACCCAGTGGGGGAACCTTTCTGAATTCATCTCCACAAATAGGGTGACTCTTTTAATTTTGATTTATTTTTGGGGTGCCTCTTTTTAAAAAGACTGATTCAACCAATAATAATGCTGTATTGTCATTTACTTCAGTGATTTCCACATTATTTTAATAGCAGTTAGCCTTCTTTAAAAGAATATGTAGCCATAAAGAACTATTTTGAATGTTTTAGTTGCAGAGGTCAAAACTTGAGTTATATTACAGAAAAGAGTATACTTATTAATTTAATCACACTTACTGTAATTGTGGTGGGCAGAGAGTCCTAAGGGAGATCTTAGTAGGATTTTTAAAGAAAGCTTCACAAAGGAAGTGATCCTTGAGGTAAAACTTGAAGAACGATTTCAAGAAGAGAACAAAGGGGGCTGGGTTGTGCTTAGTGGGAGAGCACTTGGCTGGCATGTGTGAGACACTGGGTTCGATTCTCAGCATCACATATTAAAATTTAAAACTAAATAAAATAAAGGTCCATTGGCAACTTGTATACACACACACACACACACACACACACACACACACACACATATATATATATAGAGAGAGAGAGAACAAAATGTGAAAGAGCATTCTATGCTGAGGAAATAGTATATACAAAGATATCTAAGAAAGTATTCCTGTTTCAGAAATGACAAACAGTTCATTAAAAGCAAGGGTGAGAGAGAGGTTGGTGGTTAAGTGGTTGCAGGTGGTAGTGGTAAAATAGAAGCAGATCATTAAGGGACTTTTGCTTTCAAATGAGGGTTTATTTTATAAATTGTGGGGGGTCATTTAAAGAGCAGATTAACATGAATAGAATATGTTTTAGAAGTATGTTGGGATTATACCTGGTTGTGACATTAATAGACAAAATGCAAAAGCTCATGTAAAAGTTCACAGGCTATTTTATGATATTGCCAGTGCAATAGAATGAAGTGAATAAAGAGAATATTTATAATACAAATTTATAATACATTTGTATTTATCTATTTAAATAATTATATTTACATAAATATGCAAATACATAAGCAAATATATAAATGTTTATAATAATTTAAATATTTATACTGTAGGTATAATTGGTACCTCTTGGTGAGGCTGAGAGAAATGTTAAGGATGACTCCTAGGATTCTGCATTGGATAACAAATTCTTGATGATTATATGATCTTTAGCATGATAGTACCATTTTTTAATGGGAGACAGTCATGAAAGATGAGGAATAGATTTTGGAGGAAAGACAATGAACTCAGTTTTGGACATAGTGATCTTGAAATATGTTCAGACTGTCTGGGTGGAAATATCCAGGAGGAAATTGACAATATAAATCTGAATGTGTGGCAAGTTCTGTAGATGTAGATTTGAGGGTTATAAGTGTAGAGATGTAGTTAAAACTTGTTGATGTGACTAAGACTCAGAGTGTGTTTGGGACCAACACTGAAAAACTTTGAGGAACTCAAAGAGGAAAAGGTTTTCATTGTGGCTTTCACACCACCAAATATCTCCCTACTAAGCAGACAGTATATGAAATTGCTGTTGTTGAGATGTATTCTTTTAGGTTACGGTTGTATTTCTAAATAATTGCCTCTTAAAAATACCTTTGGGAGGAATTAAACAGAGTAATGTAATGAAAAGAACAACTAAACTAGGTATCTAGAGACCAGTTTCTAACACTGCCTGCCACTGACTTCTTGGTTAATGCTTAGCAAGTCACTTTGCTTCAGTTTCCTGATGTGAAAAATTAAGAAAAAGGGCCAGGTGATCTTCAATGTTTTGGTAGAGTATGATCCAACAAAATAATAATGATTTGTTGTAGCTTAGTTCAGTAAATTTCAAACTTATGGAGCAGTAGTAAGCCTTTAAAAAAACTCTCATGCGGAAACAGTGTATTAGGTTGTTTGGTTGTAGAGGCCTAGTGTACATACAGAAGAGAATATACTAATTCATTTAGCTATACTATGTGAAACATGTAGCTGGGACCCCAAACATGACTGGAACCAGGACTTGCTCTCTATACTTCTCATCTGTGTGGTGGTTTCTTTCTGTACAATACAATATGGGGCCTCTGGCCATTGTCACACTTTCTTTGTGGTTATTCCACTGTGGTGAATGGCTCCTTCTCCTAGTTCCACCTGAAAATATCCTGGAGAAGAATTCTTGCTTTGGCTTGAGTTATATGCCCACCCTTGTAGACAAGAATTAGGTGGATTCCCTTGACCATCAGCTGCCAGTATAATCATCTCTTAATATTAAAGGAAGGAATAGTTTCCCCAAAGAAAAGAAGCATTGCTTGAAGAGAAAGGAAGATTACTAGGCAAATAGATGGTCAATATATAAGACAGTAAAAGAGACTTTTTAGTTTAGATATTATTTATGTGTGTGTTCTAGGTGGCTTCTGAAGGATACCTTGAAAAACCCCATGAAGCTAGGTATGGTGGTGCATTCCTGTAATCTTAGCCACTCAAGAGGCTGGGGCAGAAGGGTAGCAAGTTTGAGGCTAGCCTCAGCAATTTAGCAGAGCTCTGCTTTAAGACATTAAAAAGAGTTGGGGATGTAGCTCAATAGTAAAGCACACCTGGGTTCAATCCCCAGTACCAAAACAACAAACAAAACTAAACCCAACCAATAGAAAACAAACCCCATGAGGATTCTTAAGAGTACAGCATTAAAATCATTTTATTGAGTGCATAGTATGCCCGTGTTGCCAAAATTCTTGACAAACTGAGGCACTAGAAAGCTAGATATTTGTTAATGGTAATGGTGCTTGCTTAGTAGAAAATTTCTGGAATATAGGGAAATACTAGGAAGAGTGGTGCTAGTGTTAATGGGGTTGGGTAGAGAACCTCAATTTTCAGGACTTGAGATGGGGAGTCTAAAAAGAGGTGGGAGGCAGAAGGACACTAAGATGAATTTTGCTTACTTATCATTTTATGGAGAACTGATACATCATATGGTAAATTATTAATGGTGAAACACGTTCATCTTTGGTAAGACAGTATTATGATCCTTGGTATCATACACAGCATTCTGGAGTAAGGGACAAAGGGAAGGAGATTGAAAGAGAGTCCATAGGCCTGGAGAGAGGTAGAAGCAATGAGTAAAGCCATTTCTCTTTGACGAACATACCAATGGTAGATGGTACCTCAAAGAAATATAAGAAACAAAGAGAGGGAGGGAGGGAAGAAGGGGGGGAGGCAATGAAGGAGGGAGGGAAGGAGGGAAGGAGAGATGGAGACAGAGAGAGGGAGATAGAGGAGCAAAAGACGGGAAGATAGAGAAGAGTATATATAATTCAGTAAAGGTAAAATATGTCACTGTAATATAGTTTGGAGGCCCTGTCAGGAGGTCTAGAAGGTAAAAATTAAAGATTATCTTAATATTTATTTTAAAATTAGGGTTATTTTATACTAATGATTATCAAGTAAAATACATTTAGGCATTTTACTAATTATACCTACTGAAAACCTTTAAATATGACATTTTCTTGAAAAGTTATGTAGCTATTAGTACAGATGTATTGAAATCAGTAAAATAAAATTTAATCAATTCTTTATCAAATGGTAATACTTTTCTTAAGTAAAAAACTTAAATCTTTGCCTTTTGAACGAGCTACTCAATAAAATTTGAGAAAAGAGACAAAGAAACATAGTTACAAGGGATCTTATAAGACCAGCCACCTGTGCTACCAATAAGAATATGGAGAGATAAGATTTATTCAGATCAAATATGAATTGCTAATTCAGAAAAGACACAGGTAGTCTCTAGAACATCAAGTACTTTTTAATTGAGAAAGAATGAACCAATTCTGCAATAATACAGATAAGCAAACATGTTTTAGAACAAATTGTACCTACACACTGCTGTTAAACCAATTTGGTCAAAAAGGCCTTTCTTGAGCCAGAAACTTCAAATCACTTCTTTTTTTTATTTTTAATTAGTTGTTGATGGACCTTTATTTTATTTATTTATATGCAGAGCTGAGAATTGAACCCAGTGCCTCACACATGCTAGGTAAGTGCTCTACTACTGAGCCACAACCCTAGTCCTTCAAATCACTTCTTTAAAAATAGATTTTTCTTTTTGAATTTTATTTTATTAAAAAATAAAATTCTTAAAATTTTATTTTAACACATAATTGTACATATTTATGGGATACAATATATTTTGATATTCTATATATATTGTATAATGATCAATTCTGGGTAATTAGCATATTTATCACCATAAACATCACTAATCCAGGGAAAATGCAAATTAAAACTACAATGCAGGCTGGGGGGATATACTTTTTGGTAGAAAGCTTGCCTAGAGCATGAAACCCTGTTTGCATCCCCAGCACTTTCCCTCCCAAAACAAAACAAAACCAAAAATCCACAGGAGATTCCATCTCATCCCAGTCAAAACAGCCATTATCAAAAAGAAATGATAATAAGCATTGGTAAGGATGAGGAGACAGGGAGCCTTCACACACTGTTGATGGAAATGTAAATTAGTATAGCCATTATAGAAACCAGTAAGGAGGTTCCTAAAAAAAAAAAAAAAAAAGATTAGAATTACTACATGATCTAGCAATCCAAATACTGGTTATATATCAAAAAGAAATAAAGTCAGTATATCAGGGACTGGGGCTGAAGCTCAGTTGTAGAGTGCTTTCGTCGAAGGTGTGAGCCCCTGGGTTCAATCCTCAGCACCACATAAAAATAAATTAAGATATTGTGTCCATCTACAAGTAAAAAAAAAATTTAAAAAATCAGTACATCAAAGAAAGAGCTGCACTCCCATGTTTATTGCAGAATTATTCACAGTAACCAAAAGATTTTCTGTTGCATTCTAGTTCATAAATAAAAAGATTGCATTATCTGACAAACATGAAAACTTTCCAGAAATGAGATATCAAAGCAGGTTATTATTCTGTTACAAACTTTGATTTTACTATAAAGTTGCTTTTTAAAAATGACTAGGGCTAGGATGAACCTCAGCCAAAGAGTGCATGGTGGAACATGTCAGGTCCTGGGTCTGAACTCTAACATTGAAAAAAAAAATCAACAAAAATTAGCTAAGTCTTATTATTTTCTTGTTTTTAGAGTGTCTTTTGAATTGGAATATTATGAGGAAGTTTTTTAAAATATAATTGAAAGTTTAATTTTTCTGCATTTGTTCAGTGTCAACTATTTGAAAATGATAATTTCTTTAATGTCAATCTGGTTGCAAATACCCTATAGGTAGGTAGATTTCTAGCTTTTCATTCATATACAATAAGCAAACAAATATGAAGGGTGTATTATATTTCATTCCATTTTTTGTATGATACAATTAAATTATACTGTATGAAAGTATTGTTTTCTTGTTTTTAGTGAGTCAGTCTATTTGATATGGTACAAATAAAACATTTCTGGTAGTGGAGATTATTTAAACTTATCCTGAATTCAATTGACCTTTTAATAATAACATTCACAATATTTTTGAGTCTCGGAAATCTTTTATTTATGACAGACATACCTAATATAAGTGAAATTCAGTAACATTCACTATTCTTAATTCTAAATGTCACAATCACCTTTTCCCCCAATGGGTTGAGATGCATTTACTATTTGAAATTTAGAGGTCAAAAATGAACATACCATAATAAATTTGATATTCAGCACTGGGAACCTCACCATTTATTAGTGTTTCTTCAACATCCACAGCGACTTTCTCCCTTCTTCCCATTCCAGTTCTGCTGTTATGCAGTTTGTGAGAGTGAGCATATGTCAAATAGCTTTAGTAAAAATGCCAGTGCTGTCAGTCTATCCTCCTATACATTGTTATGAGTATTTTGTGTCACCTTTCATACTTTCATTTCTGGTTTGTTCTGTGAGAATTTCCTGTTTATGTGTCAGCTTCCCCTGCAACAACTGTGAACTACATAAGCACGGAGACCACAAGGTTGACAGTGTATCTCCAGAGCTAGATAGTGTATGGAATATAATACACCCTTCATATTTGTTTGCTTATTGTGTATGAATGAAAAGCTAGAAATCTATCTACCTACAGGTATTTGCAGAATTTTAAGTCTGTGACTTACATCTTTTACATCTGACTTACATCTTTTAAAGTATTTATCTCTCTTTCTTCAACATTTGGTAGTAATGTTTGTGTGTCAATGAGAAATGCTGTGGTAAGATACCATGAAGGTAGACGCACTGTTCTAGGATCCTGAAATGACTTGGTTGGCTTTGTTATTGACAAAGTCAAAGATAACTATTCATTATAGGTCAGCCTAGATCTAAACAGTTGGGAATGAATGATACTTCTAGGATCAAGGCCATTTTAACATCTTTTACAGAAAGTGGTGTGGGGGTGGTGTTGCTAGGAAGGAAAATGGAAACTTAACCCAGGTGAAAAACAAAGTAACCCGAAGTCTTTTTGGTCTTGAGCAGCCTCTTCACTCATTCACACTTCCTGGTCACAAAAGTGGTGCAGTGCTTCTTTCGCAATGGTGGACTCTTCTAATAGCTGTTCAGTTCTGGCTAAATGATGATTTGCATTTTCACCGTACCTTTTTACCCATGAGATAAAGGCATTTTACATTCAACAATAGGGCCCAAGATGAATTGAAACCAATACAATGTGCTTCGTGTGCTAAACAATACACACTCTTGTGGGGAAAACACACTGAACACCGCTAATATATCCTTAACCAATTCTGGTAAATACACAGTCAGGGGCATATACTGTGAAAGAGAATGAAATGGCGCAAAACTGCAACAGCAGTACTCTGCCCCTACAGTCCGTGTAATTTGCTTTTTGGATTGCTGGCGGTAAAATCTGAAGCTTGTCCACAAAAGCAAAATTAACCTCCAGAAACTTAAGATATTAAGGACACATCCGCACAATAAACAACAGTTTTAGTTTACCTTTAAATGTTTTCATTCTGTAGCTGGCACAAACTGCCACATGTAATTTTATCGCGAGAAGGGAGAATTAGAAAATAGGACGGGGCTATAGCAGAGCGTCACAGGTTCTTTTATTTACCTTTCACCATACAATTTACAGATGTTATCCTTTTAAAATCCACCGAAGATGACAGGAAACATTTCCTTCGGTCACTTCACCTCACCTGGCATCTAATTAACCATCTAGACCTGCCCAGGGGTTCGCTCGGTTGGCCTCGGGCAAGCTTGCAATAAACCGCACCGAGTCGACACAAGAACACAAGTGAGGGGGGTCGCTAGTCTCTTATCCAACGGCTTGGTTGACTTAAGATTAAAAAAAAAATTTAAAAGCAGATACATTTTTTATACCTTTATTTATCCATTTTTACATGGTGAGGAGGATCAAACCCAGTGCCTCGCACATGCTACACAAGCGCTGTACTACTGAGCCACAATCCCAGCCCCTAGATTTAGGATTTTTGATATCCTACAAGTCTTCCAAGCTCTGCTCTTTGCTCAAGGAAATAGTAAGAAAGTAGCAAAGGTAAAGGAGAAAATGAGTAAGAACTCCCTGGCCGCCGCTGGCGCACGCGCATCACGACAAAGCGCTGGGCGCGAGGGGCGGGGCCAGGGCGCGGCGCTGGAGTCCCGCCCCACCGCCGCTCCGCCTCCTTCCCCTCACCCCACCTCTCAGCGCCGGGGAGTGACTGACTCCCGCCAGCCCCTCCACGTCAATCAACCCTCCTCCTTCTCGCACTCTCCGCACCTTGTTATTAATCTCAATACCGATATCGCCCGGACGCCTCTCCCCCAGCCTTCGGGGGTGTGAACGTGTGTGAGCGAGAGCGAAGGCACCGAAAGCTGGCGTCTTTGCTCGGCCTCGGCCCCAGCAGCATTCGGCGCAGCAGCAACCCCCGCAGCGGCGGCAGCCCCAGCGCCAGAAGGCCAAGGCCAAGGCCAGGCTCTGTGAGGCCCTCGGAGCAGTAGCCGCGGCTGCGGGGGCGCAGCTTCTTCTGTCTGGGGCCTTCACGTCAGCGGCCGCGGCGCCTCTACTGCGCGCCCAGGGTCACCGTCCTCGAAGTCCGGCGGCGCGGCCTTCGTCCCCCTCCCCGCCCCCCGATCCGTCTCTTCTCTCCCTTCAGCCGCCCTCCGCGCCGCCGCCCCTGCCGTTCCTCAGGCGGCCCGGCCCGCCCGCCCCGCGTCCCCTCCGGCCGGTGCCTCTCCCCCCGGCGGGCTGCCTGCATGTCTTTGCTGCCCTCAGCCCCGCCGCCACCGCCGCCGCCGCCTCCCCCGCCGCCGCAGCCCCAGCAGCAGCCGCCCCGCCGCCGCCGCCGTCGCCGCCGCCCGGACCCTGGCGCGCTGAATGCAGGTGAGGAGGGGGCGCAGGCCGTCGGCGACCCAGGGCTTGGCGCGCCCGCCCGCGAGCTCGGAGTCCGGGCCCTCTCTGCCGCCGCGGCTTCCCCTCGGGGCGGGCGGGCGTGGGTGTTTGTGTTTGCGTCTGCGGCCGCGGCTCTGGAGGGGAAGCATCTGTGGGGGCCTGGTGCGCGCGCGCGCGTGTTTGTGTGTGTTTCCCCTGCCGCGGGGAAATGGCTGCTGTTGATCCTTCTGGGCCAGGGGAGAAGAATGAGGTAGAGTGTTTTTGTGCCTTCGGGTAGGATCGAGAGTGTTGGGAAGAGGAGAGCGTCCCCGGGGAAATGAGGTGGGAGAGGGACAAATGTTCGTGTGGGTGTGCGAGTTGGGACTTGGGCTGGCGGGAGAGGCCTGAGGACCCACGGAGAGTGGGTGTGTGGCGGGTGACTGGAGGGGGTGGCTGGGCCGCCCAGCGTCTCCTCGGAGGGGGCTAGGGTTCCGGGGTGTGTGTGCGTTGGGAGGGGGTCCGCGCTGGGGTCGGCACTCTGGGGGCGGCTTGCGCGTGTTCGGGACCTCCGAGTGGCGTGTCCCTCCCCCTTTGTGGCTGGGCTCGGGAGCCTCGCAGGTGGGAGCTGCTCGGAGGGGGCCGGCGGAGCAGTGGTGAGGGCGGTAGACACTCGGCGGCCGGGCTGCGAGAGCCTTGGGTCGACGCCTGCCGCGGTTCCCGGGGCAGCGGTTCTGGTGGCGGGGACCGCGGCCGCGGCAGGAAGCGCGCCGGCCTGCAGCGCGGCCTAACCGCCTCGGCGCCCGCCTGCCTCCAGCCGGCCTCCCGGGACGTTCCCGGGACGCCGAGCTCGCGCGGGCCCAGGGCGCTGCCTAGGGCCTGGGCAGGTGAGGGTCGGGGGCGGGACGCCGATCGCCGTCGCCTTGGCCGCCTCCGCGTCTCCTGAGGAGCGAGGAAGGCTTATTTTGGTGTTCGAACTGCAAGCCTGCCTCTGCCGGCGGTGGGACCCGAGGGAAAGTGAATCAAAGCTGTAAATCTCAGAATACGCGTTGCTCAGATCCCTTCTTTTCACCATTCCCTTAAGGCTGTCTGTGGAGGGACTGAGTAAATATTTTCAATTTTTGTTGCAAATACTTTCATGTTGGTAAGATTTTTTTTTTTTTTTTTTTTGGTAAGATAAGAGGTTTCCTTGGAGAGGCGGGGGAAGAAAGGGAAATTGGCTTCCCTTGGCCATGGTGTTGGTGGGATTGGATGGATTTTGTGCATTTGATATGGTTTTATCCTGCCTCCTAGGGGGAATGGGGAGTACAGGCTGGGCTGTGGAGGTCGGTGAGGAAGAGGAAGTTACTGGAGCTGTCATCTTCCTTAACTGGGCCAGCTCTTTAGCTTGAGCTAATCAGAAGGATTTTATTCAGGGAGTTTAGCTGAACTGTTTGTATACGTTGGAAGCACAGTACCACATTGTAGGAAATGCTGTCTTACGGCTTCTAGTTATCTTAATTGTCAAGATTGTCATGTTCAACAAACATGTTTTCCTCACAGTCTCCAAAACTTAGATCAAGCTGCCTCTATGTTCTACTCAGTATATGCTCCTGGAAAGCTATTCTGAGAGTAGTATAAGAAAAACGTGGTAATAAAAATAAACCTGCTGCCATACAATAAATTTCAAACCAAATATAAATGGCACTTGGGTAATTATTTGCAGGTTTACTTTCCTCTTTACATTTGTATCTAGTTAGCTCATCTAGCTAGAACCCTACTATAGATAAGTCTTAATACAAGTTTGATACTTTTAGGCCATGCTGCATAATGACCAGAGATTACCTGGTTTCATAAAGAAATAATGTATGCTGTTAATTATGAAATGGGGGCAGGCGAAGGAGAAAGTTTTCTGTAACCATTACTTTGAAAAACAGTTTAGCATATATACTTAGTGGAAAAAGGACTTGTTTTCTATAGAGCTCAATGGGAATCCCAGCTATGCCATTTTTTCCCTGTTTTGCCTTAAGCAAATTATCTAGTATTTATAAACCTGTTTTTTTTTTATCTTAATAGGGAGATAATGCCTTTTTAGTAAGGTTGTGAAAACATTTGGAACATTTGGAACATAGTAGATGCTAAGTTAATTTTAGTTCTGCCTCCTGTAGTCCTGTGACTATTGAAAGAATTTATTAGTACAAATATTAATTACCTATAGCAATATTATGTGTTGAATTAAAAATCAAGACACTGAGCTGGAGATGTAGTTTAGTGGTAGAGCATTTGCCTAGCATGTGAGGCCTTGTATTCTATCCCCAGCACAAAAAAAGAAAAAAAAGAAAAAAAAAGAAAAAGAAAACAATGGAATATTTCAGAGTTCTTTGATATATATAAAATTTATGTGAACATCTTTTAATACATACAAGAAATTCTTTTTCTAGGAATAAAATTGTCATAGCCTATTATATTTTCATATTTTTGAATAGTCTGTCTTTCCATTTCATTACTTTTTATTAGATTTTGCTATGTTGCCCTGGGGGGAAAAATAACTTAAAGATCTGTGTATTACATACATGCTTCAATATAATCAAGCATTAAAAAATGATTAAGGAACCAGTCTGTCTATATAGATCTGTAAAGAATAGTGCCACAAAAAATGCTATATAGTTTTCAGTTCACATTGACTAATTTTGGTAAACAAGACCTATTGGAAGATTTTTCTGAGTGGAGGCAAAAGTTTTCTATCAACTTCCAGTAATTTCCCATATTTATTGTTTTGTGTGAAGTAATAAATGTGTTCATTAAATTTTAACTATCATGTAGGAAACATGGTCTGAACAATCAGGTAAAGCCAACAGAAAGGTTAATTAAAGGGTTTTATTTTTTTGGTTTACTTTTTTTGGTTTTGGCGGATGTAGGGCAAAGAATGTGGGAGGAGTTACATTGGTTTAAGTTTGTAATGTCCTTGTTTACAAATGACAGTTTTCCCAATTAGGTATTATATGTTATAATTTATATCAGCAATAGTAAATATAAACCTTACTAGACTTTTCTGACACTAAAATTTCAACACTTCTAGAAACATTTTTACATATAAGAACTTCTGAGACAGATGGTAGGGACAATTTTAATAGACTATAAAATATTAAATTCTCTTAAAATGTGTATTGTGGCTGGGTGGTGTGTGCCCATAATCCCAGCAGCTCTGGAGGCTGAGGCAGGAGGCTCAAATGTTCAAAGCCAGCATAAGCAACAAAGCAAGGCCCTAAGCAACTTGGTGAGATCCTGCCTCAAAATAAAAAAGAAAAATGGGCTGGGGATGTGGCTTGGTAGTTAAGAACCTCTGGGTTTAATCCCTGGTAGCAAGTGTTGTATTGTGGATGTGTGTATATTTATAGTGGATAGAATTGTCTGCCATGTGGTTATATTTAAAGGAATAATTCTTTTAAAAATTGTAACAATTTTTAATATTTTAAAAAATAGAAATGAATTTTGCCTTAGTCTGTTAATTTCTACTAGACATTATGCATTGCAGTATTTAAAAACTCCTCAGTTTTTAAAATTTTAATTTGGAATAATTGGGGAAAACATTTCTCTAATCATGAAAACAATGATCTTGAACTGAGAGATGGGCAATTCAATTGTTTAGATTTTAAAATTTAATGTTATTCAAAGTGACTTTAAAACCGTCTTCCCAAAATATTCTAGAGTATAGATGTCTTTAATTAGAGTGAATTGTAATATTTAGGAATCTCTGCATTTATTACTTTGGGTAATGTCAATGAGGGTAATAAATATACTGCAAATAATACAAGTTTATTTTTTTTCTACATGGCAGTCTAGTGCAGGTGCACCTGGTTATCAGGCTTGTGACTTTTCACTCACCCATGTGGTAATTTAGAGATCCTGCGACTCAACCATTCCTAAGTCTTGGAGTCCTTCTTCCTGTTGCCCACAGATCATTTCTTAAGAACCCCTAGACTGAAAGTGATAAACATCTCCCTAAACATCTCATTGACATAGAGCCTTATTTGAATGCAAGGAGGATGAGAATTGTAGTTCCTAGATAGTGGACTGCTTAGCAGTTTCTGCTTACAAGGGGCATTTCATGATGTTATTTTATTTATTTTTTAGGGGACAAGGGATTGAACTCAGGGGCACTAAACCACTGAGCCACACCCTCAGCCCTATTTTGTATTTTATTTAGAGACAGAGTCTCACTTGAGTTGCTTAGCTTCTCACTTTTGCGTAGTTTGGCTTCGAACTCTCAACCCTCTTGCTTCAGCCCCCCCCAGAGTGGCTGAGATTACAGGCAAGCGCCACATGCCCTGCTCATGGTGTTATTTTAGGTGGTAACATATTTATAAAGTTATGCTAAAAAGTGAATTAAAATTCTTAAGGATTGCTTTCCATTTTCTAAAAGTAAAACTGTGTACGTAGGGAAGGGAGTAAATAGAAAAGGAGAAAAGGATATGAGCTACTGGAGGAGGAGGAGGAATGAGAGCTCTTATAGGTGAGGGACTTGGATGACAAGTTAACTTCAGCAGCTACTTAAAGACATACAGTTTTAAGCTCAGTGGCTGGGTGCCCCTTATTTAAAAATACATAAATAAAGACATAATTTTTTGGAGAACATTACCTTTGGATTCTATAACATTTGGTGGGCCACTTCTTTGCTATCAGTTACTGATTGTCAGTGAGTTTTAATGGGTTCTGACTGTTTGAGTTACTTCTCTTGGTAACTTTGAAATTAGTTGAGATCAGTAGGCCAAAACTCGTGAATTTCAGTTTTTGGGGTATATTGTCATAGGAAATACTCTTTAAAAAAATATGGATTTCTTTATTTATAATTTCGAAGTACACACACCTTTTAAAACTGTGCATGAAACCCAGTGACAAAACAGGGTAGAATGTAAATGGAAACATTTTTTAAAAACATTTTTCTCTGTTGGGGGGATAGAGTATTATTATTATTATTTTGTTTTGATGGATATCATTTAGGTGAATCTTATCATCTGTGTGCCGTTGGCTCTTTTTGTAATTCTAAAGTCATTAAAATTAATTTTGAGCCTTATTTAAAAAATAACAAAATCATCAAATAGACCACAAATGTTTAATTATTAACTTGTGCTCATACTTTGTGATGAAAATACTACAACTTTTACTAACTGTATTTACATTAAGCATTTAATATACTATGTGGATTTTAATTATGGACAACTTCAGTTTAATCAGTTTTTTTTTTGTGTGTGTGTTGGGGATACTGGGGATTGAACTCAGGGATGTCCTACCACTGAGCTACATCCCCAATCCTTTTTATTTTTTATTATGAGACAGGGTCTCGCTAAAATTTGCTGAGAGTGGCCTTGAACTTGAAATCCTCCTTCCTCAGCATCCTGAGTTGCTGGGATTACAGTTGTGTGCCGTCATGCCTAGCACAGTTCATTTTTTTTGAGAACCTACTCTATATCCATTATATCTTGTTCTGAAGAGAGTATGAAAGATGTAGAAGAGACTCTTGGAAAACTTTTAGTTTGAGTTAAGGCGATAAAGTATGTAATTTAGTTATTTCAAAACAAAAGAATTTGCATAAGCCAGCATAGCATATCAACTGTATATTGATGTCCTGAGAGGGAGTGACAAAATTTAATTGGGTAAGAGAACTCTTAGTGAAAAAGTTATCTGGAATCAAACCTAGGATCTTCTGCATGCTAGAAAAGTGCTCTACCACTGAGCTACATCTCTAGCCTTGCTTATTTTTTAAAACAGCTTTGAGATATAATTTACATAATTTATAAGAAATCCATTTAACATGTTTATCTCTATAGTTTTTAGTGTATTCACTGTTGTATAACCATCATCACAATCAGTTTTAGAACATTTTTGTTTCCTGAGATATAATTCTATATCCTCTGTTACCCTTCATTCTCTCGTACCTCTAGTTCTTTGCAACCACTGTTAAGAGAACTTTCTACAGATTTGTCTATTCTGGACATTTGATATGAACGGAATGTTAATATAATACATGGTCTTTTAGGGTGGGCTTCTTTCACTGATATTTCATATTTTCGAGGTTCACCCATGTTGTGGCATGTAATAGTACTTCATTCTTTCTTTAATGGCTTAATAGTTTGCCATTTTATGACTGTAACAGTTTGTTTATTCTTTGATGGCTGATGGACATCTGAGTTGTTTGCACTTTTTGGCTGTTGTTAATCACGCTGCATTGAATGTATACAGTATTTGAGATATGGAATTGCTATATCAGGTGGTACCTCCTTAAACTTTGAGGAATGTGTAGATAGTTTTCCATAGCAGCAGCACTATTTGACATTTCTGCTGGCAGTGTTTAATGCTTGTTGCTCTACATTCTTGCTAACAATTATAATTATTTTTCAAATATTATCTTTCTTATTGGATGTGAGGTGATTACCTGTTGATTTTTATTTGCATTTTCCTGATGGAAGATGATCCTTTTATGTTCTTATTGGCCTTTCATATGTATTCATTGGATAGATGTCTATGAAAAGATTCAAATTCTTTGCCCATTTTATATTGAGTTTAATTTTTATTGTTGAATTGTAAATGTTCTTTGAATATTATAGTATGTCTCTTTTCATATATGTAATTTACAGCTATTTTCTCCCATTCTGAGTCTTTTTTTACCCTCCCAGTGATGTCCTTTAAAGCACAAAAGTCTTTAGCTTGATGAAATTGTGTATATTTGTGTGTGTACACTTGTGTGTGTGTGTGTGTGTGTGTGTGTGTGTGTGTGTGAATATATTATGTGTTTTTGTGATGGGGATTGAATCCAGGGCTTCAAGCATAGTAAGCATGTGTTCTACTGAGGTACATTTACAGACTCTATGAAGTCAATTTCTTTTTTTGTTGCTTGTGATTTAGTGTTGCAGTTAAGAAACCATTGCCTAATCTAAGGTCACAAAAACTTATTATCTCTGTTTTGTCTTAAGTTTTATGGTTTTTAACTCTTATATTTAGGTCCGTGATCCATTTTGAACTTATTTCTGTAAATGGGCTAATAATGTAGGGGTCTAATATTCCTTTGCACATGTATATCCATTTGTTTTTGATACCATTTGTTGAAAAGACTATCTTTTGTCTTGTCACTCTTGTCAAAAATCAATTAACTGTAAATGTGAGGGTCTATTTTTGGATTTTCTGTGTCCACTGACCCATATGTTTATCCTTACTCCAGCACTATGTTTAATGAGAATTAAGACCTCCAACTTTTATATTTATCAAGAATATTTTAAAAACATTTTTTTTTAGTTGTACATGCACACAATACCTTTCATTACTTATTTATTTTTATGTGGTGCTGAGGATCGAACCCAGTGCCTCACGTGTGCTAGGCAAGCGCTTTCCCTGAGCAGCTACAATCCTAGCCCCTGTCAAGAATATTTTTCAAGAATTTTGTTTTTGGCCTAGTGTGGTGATGCATGTTTGTAATCCCAGCAACTCTGGAGGTTGAGGAAGGAGGATTGCAAGTTTGAGGCTATCCTCAGCAATTTAGTGAGGCCCTAAGCAACTTGTCTCAAAACAACAAGGGTGGGGGGAAGAGGCTGCTGAGGATGTAGCTCAGTGGTAAAGTGCCTGTAGTTTCATCTCCAATGCCCCTTCAGGGGAGAAACATATTTTTGTACTTTCTGTAGGTCTTAGAAGTTAAAACAACTTTGAGTTTGGCTAAGAATCTTTGTTCTCAAGGCAAAATTGGAAAGTAGTAATACAATTTTTGTTTTGTAGTGTTCTTTTTCATAGTAAGATTATTAGTTTTTATAAATTTTTTCAGTCCACTTTAAAATTTTGTTAATGATAAAAGTTTTTTATTGAAGTAAGTAGTTCTCTTTGCTGAGTGAGCGACTCATTGTTCATATTGAAGAGATGCCTAATTTTGGGCTTTCAGATTGTTTTATTAATAGTGAAATTGGTGACATGAAAAAGATTAAAATACTTAATCTTCCTTATTCATCTTTTACTGAGAGGATCTCCCTCTAATTTAAAGTTTAAATAGTTTTTATTTCTTTTCACATATTATTTAAATAGGTTTCCTAAATGAATAACATAGATCAGAATTATATAATGCAAGTTACAAATTCTGCTAAAATAATAGAACTAAGTTTAGGTTATACCAACCTCGATGGCACTCTGTTTAAGACATTTGGGATCTGAACGTATATACCTACTGCTTTCTGATAATAATTATTATACTTAAACAAAACCCCCAAATTGCTTATAGGATATGTCTACTATAGGTTCCTATTTAGCTCAAGTTTCTGTAATATATACATATAAATTTATGAAAAATGTAATATGAATTATATCCAGAGTGATGATCTTGAAACTCAGAATTTGAATCAGTAAAGGAATATCTAACCTATTTGTACACATTCATTAAGCTTCTACTGGCTGTAAGCTATTGTATTCATTGTTCTGGGGCATATAAAGAAATTTTAGGCGTGTGTGTGTGTGTGTGTGTGTGTGTGTGTCTATGTGTGTCTATGTGTCTATCTCCCACCCTGCAACACACATTCTCACTGGGGATGAAATATTGGGCCTTGGGCACACATTCTACCACTGAGCTATATCCCTGGCTCTAGGATATAGTCTTCACTAAGGAATGGAATAATACTGGACTACTTAATACCAAGGACCTTAAAAAGCCACTCCCCCTCCCTTTAAATATGTAACCTTAATTAGTCATCATGAAAATCCTGTGAGATAGGGGGTATGATTCTCAGTTTGTAGTGGTTTAAGAAGGTGAGCCTTAAATCCTCTACTTTCTAGCTCTTGGGAAACTCATTCTCCATACCTCAGTTTCTTCATCTGTAATGGGAGAATGATAGTAGTCCTCTATTTTGTGGAGTTGTGTAATTAAATAATGTCATAACTATAAAGCACTTAGAACTGAACCTAGCAATGTCTATAATTTAGAAAATCCCAAACTCAATATATGTTAGCCATTACTGTTTCTTATTATTAGGAAACATACAAGTTAAAATGCCCAACATCACAATGGAATCTTTTTTTTACTCCAGAACACTTACTTTTACACTTAATTAGGGCATTTAAGTCTGGTTACAGCAAACAAGTGAAGGCAAAATATACTAAGTGATAAAGTAATATTAAGTACTGTAACATACAGCATACATGTGGGTTTTAATCTATAATAGAGAGAGGGTAGAAGTTTCGAATGCCTTTATGATAAAATGAAAGGAAGGGAAGAAGTTAATAGATTACCATAACATCTTCGTGGTCTACCACTTTCCATTATTGTTACTTTGTACATACACATCACCAGAAAAATACTTGTAAAATTTGTTGCATATTACTTAAATTCCCTACTTAAAATACTTCAGTAGTAATGATAGTTATTTTCAGTTATATATTATGTGCTAGGGTAGGAGTCAGTAAACTTTCTGTAAAGAAATAGATGTAAATATTTTAGCTTTTGGGGTCACATCTTCGTTGTGCCAGGTGTGGAAGCACATGCCTGTTCTCCCAGTGACTTGAGAGGTTTAGGTAGGAGGGTCACAAGTCTCAAAACCAGCCTCAGCAACTTAGTGAAACCCTGTCTCAAAAAATAAAAAGTAAAAAATAAAAAGGACCAGGGGTATATCTCAGTGGTTAAGCACCCCGGGGTTAAATCTCCAGTTTACCTCCACTACAAAAAGATCTTTGTTGTGATTTTTTTTTCTTTTTAAACAATCATTTAAAAACATGAAAGTCATAAACTGCTGTTAAATGAGATTATAAACAGTTTGCTAATCCCTGTGCTAGGAGATTTACATGAAATAAGTGGTTTCTTCTTGTTACAGTCCTGTTAAAATTGATATTAATAATCCCTGTTTTACAGTTGAGGATGCTTAGCAAATTTTATGAATGTCAAATAGTAAGTAAAAGATTCAGAATTAGGTCATTGCAATTCTTAAACCTGTGTACATTCCAGTATATCCTGTTGCTTCCTACTACTTTTTTAGAATATGATGCGGATTTTATAACATTTTAAATAAGGCTTGTAATGATCTTGTTTTTTGCTTACCTCTTCAGTTTTTTAAGTTTTATTTTTGGGGATACCAGGGATTGAACTCAGGGGCACTCGACCCCTGAATCACATCCCCAGCCCTATTTGGTATTTTACTTAGAGACAGAGTCTCACTGAGTTTGCTTAGCACCTCGCTTTTGCTGAGGCTGGTTTTGAACTCTGGATTCTTCTGCCTCAGCCTCCTGAGCTGCTGGGATTACAGGTGTGTGCCACTGAGCCCGACATCTCTTCAATTTTATTATTATAAATAACTTTATAATTATTTGTAAATAACAATAGTAATCTTTATTCATTTTAAAACTCTTTCCTCACATATTCCTTAGCTTAGCCATAGCAAATCACTTTTTTGTTTGGTCTGTGCTTTATATGTGGCTACAATATCTTGTACTTTATTTATTTATTTTGGTATGGGGGGATTGAACCCAAGGATGCTTAATCACTGTGCCATATCCCCTGCCCTTTTATTTGAGATAGGGTCTTGCTAAGTTGCTTGGGGTTTTGCTAAGTTTCTAAGGTTGGCTTTGAACTTGTGATTCTCCTGGCTGAGACTACTGAGCTGCTAGGATTACAGGTGTGTGCCACCACATCTGGTGATTCCTTGTACTTAATGACCTCACTGACTTACTTCAGTAATTCACCTCAGGTGCTCCCTATTCTAGGAAACCTTACCTGACATTTCCAGTCTTTGCTTTATGATTTTTCTCTGTGCTCCTTTAGCATCCTGTGCATTCCTCTTTTATGAAATTTACCACATTGTCTTGTATTTACCTGGTTTATATCTTGTTTTTTTTCTGTTAGACTGTGAGATTTTTAAAAATTTTCAATACTGGGAGTTGAACCCTGGGTGGTATGCTTGCTAGGTAAACATTGTTACCGCTGAACTGTATGACTGTACCCACTTTTTTTTTTTAATTGTATTTTGAGACAGGGCCTCACTAAGTTGCCCAGAGCTGCCTCTAACTTGTGATCCACCTGCCTCAGTCTCCTAAGTAGTTGGGATTACAGGCATATACTACTATGCCTGACCAGACTGAGATTTTTAAGGGTACAAGATTATGTATCCCTGACCTTTATAACTCAAATGTTTGACACATATAATAGGGGCTTAATATAACAAGTGAACAATCAAATGGCATTGTAAACTGAAAATTAGGTCAAGAAATATAGTTACAGAAAGATGAATTCAGATTCAAGGTGAGTGGGAAAGTAAATTTCTGGCTAACTTCTAGTGCTTGAGTGGAAACGTGAGGCTAATATAAGGCAAATCAAAGCATGATTATGGAGGAGTTTGAATTCTTACATAAGGAATTTTAATTTTGTCCTTCCATCATTGGTTGAAAGATTACAACTCTATGAAATCTTCTATATGTTCTTGAAATTCATAAACTGGAGTCTCTTATTTATATTCAAGTTTTATGTTGTAATATTTTGCTTTAGGACTGGGGTTGTAGCTCAGTGGTAAAGCATTTGCCTAGCATGTGAGAGGCACTGGGTTCAATCCTTAGCACCACATAAAAATAAAGATCTTGTGCCCATCTACAACTAAAAGAACATAAATATTTTGCTTTATATATTTATAAGCTATTCATTAACCCATTCATTAGTATTTTTAGTAGGATTGTGGCTCTGAAATCTCATAATTATCAGTATTATTAAAGACATTGGGAGCCAGTTAATGATTTTGATCCAGTTGGTGGCTGTTTGAAATGTGTTTATTTATTTATTGTGGTGGTAAGGATTGAACAGAGCTTTGCACATTCTAGACAGTCACGCTATCACTGGGTTGTATCTCCAGTGCCTGCAATTGATTTTTTTTTTTTATTTTTAAAGAAGATTTATCTGCTTGAGGTAACAGAATCAGTTGGGGAGATGGGAATACTAGGAGGAAAGACATTTTTAAAGAGTTAAAAGTGATAAGAAATACGTTTATGTTGGCTAGAATGGAAAGAAAACTTTTAAGTGACATTGATGATTCTGTATGAAGAAGACATGAGATAATTGAGATAACAAGGAAGAGACAGTTTAGCTAAAAAAAAATTATGAAGTTTGTGTTAGACAAATTGGTGTGATTTCTGTTTGAGTGATTTTTATTATTACCTGAATTTAGGTCCTTCTTACTTTATGCTTGATAATTTGAATATCTTCATGATTGGCTTTCCTTCCTGCCTCTCATTCGGGTTCTAAATCTTTGTTATTGTGAATTCCATGGGCAGTCTGGGAGAAGGCTGTGGATCCTTTCTAGAATAATAATCTTAAATGAATGAAAACATAAATGGGATTGAAAAGGAACCTGTAATAGATATCGAAATACATAAAAATGAATTTTGATACAGTGATATGTGCTTTTTTATTTAAATTAAAGTATTTAAATAACAAGATCTAGCAGTGAGTCTAATGACTTACCCTAATTTTGAAGTAATGATGCATTTAGATGCTATTTTGAAATTTCGGTTACAATTGTAATGTGAAATGAAAATGTGTCACAGGTGTGGCTAACTCTACTATGGTAGATTGTCCATATCTGTGTGAAAGAGGTACTACATTTTAGGTAGAAGTTAGTGAAAACAGTGATGTAATTTTCTTCCTATACAAATTCACAGGTTTTCTGAGATATTTATGCATACTAGCTTCATAATTTTTGCTTGTATTGTCTCCTTGTTTTACTCTATTTTGTGTAATTTTGTTGTTTTTATTGCTTCATGTCTGGCTTTGGAAGTAATATGTTCTCTTAGTTAAAAAAACAAAACAAAACAAAAAAACCCCAAAATGATACTGAAGAGCATACTTTCCTGGTTATTTTACCTCATGGTGATCAAGACTATTAGAAATGTAATATGACCTGTTTCTGAGCTGTACTTAAATAGCCACATAAGCATTGTATAGATAGAAGCATACTATGTGTAATGTTTTTTACTTGCTTTTTTCATTAAAACTTATCACAATCATTTTTTCCATTAATAAATGTACTTCATATTTTAAAAAAGATGTATAGAATTAAAAAAAAATTGAAACTGAAAATGGTGGTACACACATGTAATCCTAGGTAAATGCAGGCAGAGGCAGGAAGTTCCCAAGTTTGAGGCCTACCAAGGTAAATAAAATAGAAAAGGGGTGTGGATATGGCTCATTGGTAGAGTACTTGTGTATTATACATGAGGCCCTGGGTTTAGTTGCCAGCACTGAAAAATAATTATGATACACATTACAAAACATAAAGTTAACCATTTTAAAGTATATACTTCAGTGATTTTAGCATGATCATTATTGTGAACACCACTAGTAGCAAATTTCATAACATTTCCACCGTTCCCAAAAGAAACCTCATATCTAATATCAGTTCCAATTCCCCTGTCTGCTGGCATCTACCAACTATGAGTTTTTTGTTCCTATGAGTTTGCCTATTTGAGGCATTTATTATAAGTAGAATTATACAAACCGATTATGGTGGTGCATGTCTGTAATTGCAGTCATTCAGGAGGCTGAGGCAGGAGGAATGCAAGTTCCAGGCTAGCCTCAGCAGTTTACTGAGGCCCTCAGCAACTTAGCAAGACCTTCTCTCAAAATAAAAAGGGTTTGGGATATAGCTCAGTGGTAAAGTACCCTTGGGTTTAATCTCTAGTACCAAATAAAGAATTATACAATATGTGATTTTTATGTCTGACTTCTTAGCATAATATTTTCAAGATTAATCCATGTTGTAACATGTAATATTACTTAATTCCCTTTTATGGCTGAATAAAATACAGTATATACATATGTATATGGTTATTTTTGGTTATTGTAAATAATTTTGCTGTGAACATTTATATACATGTTTTTATGTGGACACGTTTCCCATTTTTCGTGTGTGTGTGTGTGTATGGAATTGTTGATCGTATAGTAATTCTGTGTTCAACTTAATTTAATTTCAAGATGGGGTCTTCCTAAATTACAGATATGTGCAACTGTGATGGGCATTTTGCACACGTTTAAAAAATACATTTCTAGAAGTGGACTTGTTAGATTAAAATAAGTACACATTTAAAATTCTGATACATCTTGTCAGACTGCCCTTTAGAAATGTTATATAAAATTATATTGGCACCAGTTGTGTAATAGATGCCTGTTTCCTCCAAAACCACAGATTAATCTTTGCCATTCCGATAATAAAAATCATATTTTAAAATTTGTAGTATGTTTTGCTAATAGTGGGATTTTTTACCCCCACAGATTTATTCTTTTGTGAATTATCTATCTGATCATTACCTTTACTCCAAATTTGTCTATTAGGAGTGTTGATAGCTTCTTTTTTATTGATTTGTAAGAGCTATTTAAATTTTAAAAACCTAACCTTATTGTATATTATGAATATTGCAGATATTTTTTCCGTTTTCTGTTTACCTTTTGACTTCATTTTGACTTTGCTTTTTGCCTTATAGATATTAAATTTTTTAATATTTAACCTGTCTTTTTGTGGTCTTTGCCTTGCTTAAAAGAGTTTTCTGTACTCCCAAGACTGTAAAATTATATTCTGCCATTCTTTTAGGAATGTCTAAAATTAGACTTGGCATGGCTTAGTGAAAGTGTACATTTTGTAGTTGGAATTGACCTGTATTCAAATTCCAGCCTAGTCACTTATTACCTGTCAGGTGTTGGGTGTTTCATAAATTTCTGCATATCCCAACTTCCTCATTTGTAAAATTTATTTCATCATTTTTGTGAAATTAAATATGCAAATTGTGTAACATACTATCTGGGCACATCTGAATGTTTTCTTCTCTCTCTCACTCATAAACTCTGTCTTCCTTACTTAAAATCTGGTCCAGAAGATAGGAGAGTGGAAAGTTTCAAGAAATGGGAGTATGGTCCTCAGTTTTCAAAATTGGATAAACTCATAGGATGAATTATGACTGAAAAGGAGATTGAAACTTCACTTAGTAATTATGAAGCCATTTATGTTTAATAATATTTTTCAATAGCATGAGTCATATTTAGTCATATTTAGTTATTTAGGATGAACGCTAAATAAATGCATACAACAACATACATAAAGGATGTGTGCATATGTTACATGTATCTACCATTATTTATTATATTTCAGAAATAGCTGTAACCTTTTCCTCATTGTTAGAATGTTGGAGGATAGGAATAATAATACTAACACACGGTGAATTTATATTGTATATAAAAATTGTACACAAATTTGGATTATTTTTACTATAAGTTACAAATTATAGTATTTGTAACACTTTACAGTTAATTGTCAACCTGGTTAAGAGTTGCTTCATTCAAATTTTAGTGGTTCTTTTATGAAATTTACATATATTCTTTATTAAATTACAGTGATTTGTAAACAGTGTTATATTTTCTTTGTGGAAAGTAATTTTAAATACATTTTGGAAAGAGGTGGGAAATAGATAAATATTTATGAAAATCACTGTTTACATTTTTATCCTACAGTTTTAGGGCAGGGAAAACAGTTCTGTCATAGGTTTTGGATAAAGATCTTTAAAATATTATGTTTCCCTCTTTTGTCTTTTGACAAAGTAATTTCAAAATAAAATTTTTTTAAATTAAAAATAATTAAAGCTTTTTTCCAATTGTAGTAATAATGGACATAGACCATACGTAATGAGGTTTCAAAACCAGATATCAAATTCTATTCTTTGACTCTCTGTAACTGCTTTTTATTCCTAGTATGTTGTATATACACCATCATTATTTTGTTAGCTTCAAAACACAAAGAAGGAAATTCTGTATTAGTGAGGAACAAAACAGGAAATTTTGGTCCTCATTGATCTTTGATGAATTTGTCATTTCAGCTGTAGGACTGAAATTTGAAAGACAAACGTATTTAGTATGCTTTGTTGCTTTTGCATAGTATCTACCTGCCATTAAAAAAAAATGAGTGAAGGACTGTTACCTTTTTGGGAAGTGATGCTCTTCTTTGACAAAGTCTGAGTATCTGTATTTTTCAGTGGCAGGATTTTGCTTTCACATAAGGGCCAAAGTATCCTTTTCCTGGAACCAAGCTCTACTCAAAGTCTTTGTAACTTCTCATGTTCTTTATCCTTTTTTAAAAGAACTATTTTAGGAACTATTTTAAAGTTGACACCCCTTCCTTCAAACCTTTTCCGCTAGTTACAAAGCATTACCTTCTTGGCAGTCATTTATATGAATAGAGTGGACACTTTGCAGTAGACATTTGTTCATGCCAAAAAATTAATGGTTAGTGCTTTGTTTAATGCTGTCTGTGTGGGATCAATGTGAGTCAGCATTGGACCTACCTTTCTTTTGAATTTTTTCATAATTAAGATGTTGACAGGGCTAAGGTGTTAGCTTAGTGGTAAAGTGCTTGCCTAGCATGTGTGAGGCACTAGGTTCAATTCTCAGCACCAGAGATAAATAAATTAAAATAAAGGTCCATCAACAACTAAAAAAAAAAAAAAAAAAAAAAAAAAGAAGAAGAAATTGTTGACATTGTTTGGAAGCCTTTCCTTGATGGAGCTTTTCTTTGTGCTTATTTTTTACCCTGGACAGTTGGTTACTACAAGCTTTTCCTGTTTTATTCTTACCATTTTAAAAAATATTTATTTTAAATTATGTTTATTCTTTTTTATGTGGTGCTGAGGCCTGAACCCAGTGCCTCATATATGCCAGGCAAGCCCTCTGTCACTGAGTCACAACCCCAGCCCTATTCTTACCATTTTTAATGGAGGCTGGTAGATTAATTAATTGGTTTTGGTACTAGGGATTGAACTCAGGTACTTAACCTCGGAGCCACCCCAACTCTTTTTATTTTTTATTTTGAGACAGAGTGTCTCCCAGGTTTTCTAGGGTCTTATAAAGTTGCTGAGGGTGGCCTGAACTTGTGATCTTCTTATCTCAGCCTCTTGAGTCGCTGGAATTACAGGTGTATGCCACCACGCCTAGCTGAGATTTGTAGATTTAGATAGGGCTTTTTAAAATTTATTTATTTATATTTATTTTTTGGCATACACAACGTCTTTGTATGTGGTGCTGAGGATCGAACCCGGGTCGCCTTTGTATGTGGTGCTGAGGATCGAACCCGGGTCGCCTTTGTATGTGGTGCTGAGGATCGAACCCGGGTCGCACGCATGCCAGGCGAGCGCGCTACCGCTTGAGCCACATCCCCAGCCCCTAGATAGGGCTTTTATCCTTAAACCTTGGTTCTCAGAATAGTAATATTACTTTTAACGTCTCTTTATATGTATATTTTATTGTGTTCATGTGACACTGGAGCATGTATTATTTGGTTCAGGTCAAAAATATAGGACGGTTATAATTGTTACTTTCAGACATTCATATTTTCAAAATTTTGTGTTCACATTTTAACCTAAAATATATTTTTTTCAAAGAGAAGCTAAAGTAATTCAAAAAGTTATTTGTTTTGAAAAGAGTTCATTAAACCTGTATTTTTGATACTGTCAGGTTTAGTTTTCTTTTAAAAATGTCTTTATTTTTATTCATTTATTTATATGTGGTGCTGAGGATCGAACCCATTGCCTCACACATCCTAGGCAAGTGCTCTACCACTGAGCCACAACCCCAGCCCTAGGTTTAGTTTCTAGTAGTTAAAGCCAAACAATATCTTAAATTATTATTTATTTTTTGGATATAGTTCAGTCATACAGGTGATTGCTTATATAAACAAATATTATATTTGTGGAATATTAAGTCATTGATTTTTATATACCACTATAGAGCAAAGCCTGAGATTGGAAGCTGGGAAAAGGAAAAAAGATGACATGTTGTCTGTAGGGTTACTTCAAGTTTTTTTTCCCCCCATTTAAATATGGTGGACTGAATTTAATTTGTCTAGTGGATTGTTGCTTTGAGGAAAGAACTCTCATATTCATGATATTCTTGCTTTTTTTAAAAATAATGTGACTTCTTTAGATGATGTGTGATTCTTTTATAGGTGTCCTTGCAGCTTGTCTCAGTTTATGTCTGAACATAATTTATTTTTGACTTTGTTTATAGCAGCAAAGATGTTTTCATTTTTGATGGGTTTGAAGAAACAGTCTGTTCTATGGGATTGTTGTTTATTCATCTTTAAGCTTATACAGCCAAGGCTGGGTGATGTAGCTCAGTGATAGAGTACTTACCTATGTGAGTGAGGCCCTGGGTTTGATCCTTAGCACTGAAAAAGGGGAAGGAGAGCTTCTCATTGGATTGCCAGTTGATTTAGAATACTTTTCTTTGGGTGGTAGATTTTTTTTTTTTTTTTTTTTTTTTGTGAGGGAGTGTACTGGGGATTGAACCCAGGGCTGCTTAACCATTGAGCCACATCCCCAGCCTTTTTTGTATTTTATTTAGGGGCAGATTTTCGCTAAGTTGCCGAGGCTTGCTTTGAACTTGTGATCATCCTGCTTCAGCCTTCTGAGCTGCTAGGATTACTGGAGTGCGCCACCTCATCCAGCAATACTTGTTATTAATTAACAGTTTCAAGGGAGAACTTGTAGTAAACTTTTCTATTTTTAAAGTCTGGGCAACCTTGTAAATAGACTACTCTTCTGTGTTTTCACTGCCCTTTAACTTTAGTTGGAAAATAGGGATTCAAAGGAGAAATTGCAGTAGTCGTTTAAAGTGACCTTTGATTATCAATATATTAAGGAGAATGCTGGAGAACAGACATATAACTTTGCATGTTGATCCTTGAACATATGCCAGTATGTATTGAATATAACTGTTTTGACTACAGTAACATCTTGAGTACATAGTAGGGTGGAGACTGTTCTCCTTAATTTTCTGTACTACCTATGTAACAACTGCTCTTCTGAGAGGAATTTGAGCTATTTTGGAGTTTGGCTGACAGAATTTGGAGGACGAGGTACAAATAAAAAATAAAAACATCAAACTATTTTTCTGATTTATATTTTTCAGTGTCTATATTAGTTACTGAAGGAGGAAATGAAGAAAACTGTTAGTGTTAGAATTCATAGGGTAATGGCAACATGGTTTCCTTTGTGTTATTACTAAATCTGTTGAATAGTAAGCTTCAGTGTAATTGGTGTATAATGTTTGTTGTTCATATGTCAGAAAAATGAACTCTTTGATTACTGTATGCTCCAGGTTATGGATTTAGGGTGTTTAGGGTGTGATAATAATAGGATTTGGGTCTCTAGACATATTGTCATCTATCCTGCTAATTTCCCTCCTGTGTCTTTGGGTTTTCTGAGCTGTACTTACAAATACAAACAATTGAATTGCTAGTTTAATATGTAGGTCTTCTACTCCTTGGCTTTCCGGCTTCTACATCAGTTTTTAAAAAAACAGTTGCTGAAATTTCTAAAAATGTCTGTTTTCTTTCATTCAGCACAATTATTTTGAAATTTGTCCATGTGGCCATGTGTGTCAATAGTTCATTTTTTTTATTGCTGAATTCATTATAAGGACTTGTCACTATTTATGTATTAGCCTTTTGTTATATATTTGGGTTGTTTCTGTTTTTTGGCTTTTAGAATAAAATTGCTAAGAACATGTATGTTTAATTAAATCATTGGGGTGAACATGTTTTCTTTTTCTTTTTTACATTTTTTTTTTTTTTTGGTCCCGGTGATTGAACCCATGGGTGCTTGACTATTGAGCCACATCCCCTGCTCATACTCCCCCTTTAAATTTTTTATTTTTATTTTTATTTTGGGATAGGGTCTTTCTCAGTTGCTTAAGGTCTCTTAGTTGCTGAGGTTGGTTTCGAACTTGTGATCCTCCTGCCTCAGCTTTCCTAGCTGCGTGATTCAAGTGCACCACTGTGCCAAGCTCATGTTTTTTTCTTTTGTTGGGGTGGGGATGGTACCTGGGTCAAATGGTAGATACATGCTTAAGTTTTTAGTAAACTGCTAAA
This sequence comes from Urocitellus parryii, assembly GCF_045843805.1. Lineage (NCBI taxonomy): Eukaryota > Metazoa > Chordata > Mammalia > Rodentia > Sciuridae > Urocitellus > Urocitellus parryii. The sequence continues at coordinate 83,848,888 of NC_135540.1, forward strand.
TGGTTTTCCAAGGTTGTACTATTTTGCACTCGATAGTATATGAGAGTTCTACTTGCTCCATATTCTCAATTTTTTAAAATAGGAATGTGGTAGTATTTTATTGTAGTTGAATTTTATTTGTCCTGTGACATTGAACATTTTATCATGTGCTTCTTTGCCATCCATATATCTTCTTTGATAAAATACCTGATAAATTTTTTGTTCATAATTTGGAACTTCTGGTACAAGGTCGAATAAAATTTAAAGGAGGCATGCTTGCTTTTTTTTTTTTAAATTTTAGGAGGAAAACATTCAAAATTCTATCGTGAAGTTTTTTCATTAGTGCCATTTATGAGAATAAGTACATTCCCTTTATTTTTTTAAATGACAATTTTTCTTTCTTTTTGCCATGCCTGAAATTAAACCCAGGGCTTTGTAGCATGCTAGGCAAGTGCTCAACCACTGAGCTATTATCATAACCACTGAACCATTATCACCACCCTCACCCCTCCATTTTTGAAAGGGAGCTCGCACCAAGTTGCCCATTCTGGCTTTGAACTCAGAATCCTTCTTCCTCAACCTCCTGAGTAGCTGGACTTATAGGTATGTGCCACGATTCTCAGAAAGTTTTTCTTTTAAAATAGGAATTGATTGTTAGATTTGCCAAGTGCTTTTCATGATATACTGAGATCATATTTAAAAAAAAAAACAACTCTGATTGGTGAATTATATATTGATTTTTTAAAAATGGTAAACCAATCTTGCATCCCTGGGATAATTATCATTTGGTATGATTTGTCATTTTTTAAAAAAATGTATTGCTAGATTTTGTTTGCCAGAATTCTAAAAATAATTTTGCATCTGCTTCTGTGAGGTATGTAATTTTCTTATACAGCATTGATCTGGTTTTCGTATTAGGGTAATACATCGGCTTCATGGAAGAGTTTATGTAGAATTGCTAGTATTTTTTTTTTCTGTAAAGGCTGTAACCAAGAGTTTGGGAACTATTGGACCATATGATCTTCTCTTTCCTTCTATTTATAAAATTTTAATTCTGTCCTCATATGATAGATGTATACATTTTTATAAAACAACTTCTAGGTCTTGTTAATAAATGAGCATTCTTGGAAGTATAGTAAATGAGTAAATAAACTTAGCAATAGCACAGAAAAAGTCAGTGTTTTTCTTTTTTTTCCAGTGAAGCAGAATTGACTTCATGAGATTTAGGATTTATAGGAAGGGGAAAGGCAAGATATGCATGAGTTGTACTGGTTCATTTTCAGGAACTTTACAAGCTAGTTATTAAGCAATCTATTGAAAATTAAAAGTAGTAAAATGATATAAACAAAAATTAAATATTAGAAACAAAGTTTCACTGCTTAATTATTTATTATCTGTGTTCTTCAAATTATTTACATTTAAAATACAATGTAATGTCAGGCCGCTCGCTGTTTTCTTGTAGCTCCTTATTCATGGATATTTCCTTGGCAGCCTGAAATCTTCCATGAGCTATCAAGCCATAAAAAGATACAAACCTCAAAATGCCATTGTGTGGGACAGTCTTCCTTCCCTCCCTCATTTCCTCCCTCCCTCTGTTTTTTCTCTCATTTATTCATTCATTCTTTCTTTTCTGTAATGGGGATCAAACTTAAGGCCTTGAATATTTTAGACAAGCATTCTACAACTTGGTCTACCCTTGTCCACAAGTCACAAATACAGGTGGGAGTATTTGCACCACAAAAACAGATGCATGTGGGACTGGGGATATGGCTCAGTGGTAGAGTGCTTGCCTAGCATGTGTGAGGCATTGGGTTTGAGTCTCAGCACCATATAAAGATTAATAAATGAAGTAAAGTATTGTGTCCATTTACAACTAAAAAAATAGGTGAATGCTTTAAACATATTTAATATGTTGGTTTTCTAGACTTAAAAGTAATAAGAGAAGCTGGGCATGGCATGGTGTGGTTGCTTATAATCCCAGCAATTAGGAAGGCTGAGGCAAGAGAATTGCAAGTTTGAGACCAGCCTTAGCAATTTAATGAGGCTCTAAGCAACTTAGTGAGACCTTGTCTCAAAATAAAGAGGGCTGGGGATATAGCTCAGTGGTAAAGTGCCTTTGGTTTAATCCCCCCCCCCCCCCAAAAAAAAGAAGGGAGAAATCATAATAAATTAAATCACAATTTAATATGTTGCAACTTTTTTTTTTTAATTAAAAGTTTTTGAGACAGTCTTGTTAAATTGCCCAGGCTGGCCTTGAACTTGAGATCCTCCTGCCTTAACCTGTGGAGTCCTGGGAATTATAGGTATGTGCTACAATGTGCAGCTGTAATTTCTTTAAGAATGTGACAACTGAAGCAGTAAAGGATATAGACCCATTTTGATGTTCTACTAGAAGAAACACTGTTGAGCAGAAGTAAAAGGGAATGAAGGAAGGTGACTCTAGGAATGGTAGTTTCATGTTTATTATTAAACTTTTATGGGTGAAAGTTTTTCATATTAATAAAATGATCAATAGCAAAGAGTCAGGAATAAACAGATTTTTAAAGCTTTCTCTATCTGTACTTTGCTTACCAATACAATACCCTTTGCTGGCTCCAGTGATACTTTAAGCAATCCTGAAATACTACACTTGTTCCTCTTTTCATGTTGTATATCATCTTGGTGCCTTTTTTTGTTTTTGCCTTGTCTATCTCTACCTCATTCGCCAACCTTTCCATGAGGGAAATTCTGATTCCTTTTCATTCTTTAGGACTCAGCTGTGTGTGTGTGTATGTGAGTGTGGTATGTGTGTGCACACACACATGTGCATGTGCCAAATCTTTGTCAGCATTGGATGTTGGGGATTATAGGCATGTAATACTGTCCCTGGTTTGTCAGTTTTAATAGGTGTATGATGGTATTTCACTGTGGTTTTGAGTTGCATTTCCCTGATGCCTAATGTTTGAATGTTATTCCACGTGCTTATTTGCTGCCCATGTATCTTTGGTGAAGAGTCTTTTCAAATCTTGTGTGAATTTTTATCCCTGGATGCTGGGGATCAAATGCAGGGCCTTCCATGTACTAGCCGAGCGCTCTTAATACTGAGTTATAGCTCCTTGGTATTTTTTTTTTTGCAAGTTCTTTATATATTCTTATGTGTTTCTCAGATGTGTTTTGGATATATTCTCAATATTATGACCTCTCATTAATTGTTCAAGTAGAAGTTTTAGATGTTTATGAAATCTAGTTTTTTAGATCATGCTTTTTGTTATACTTTTAAGAAATCTTTGCCTAATGCAAGTCATTTTTTTCTCATTTTTTCTTGTAGAACTTTTATTTTGGCTACTAGGCATTGAACTCAGGGGCACTCAACCACTGAGCCATTACCTTTCTCCTTTCCCCCTCCATGACAAATGACCACTCCTTCACCCCTTTTCAGATCCTGAAGATTTCTGCAGTTATCTCTCATTCACATAAAATTACTTCTGGATTGCTTTTGTAAAGTTATATAATAACCAGTAACATCTTCTTCTAAGTTAAATATACTGTTATGTGTTTAATTTAGTTATCTTAGTCCCATTCCCCAATATAGACCATTTAAAATTTGTTATTGTCCTGGGAACTCTACTCTTTCCACCTGTCCTTGAGTATTCTACATGTTATCTGTTTTTCATCACTCTTACCCTTCTTTATAAGAATACAATTATTTAAATGTAAAATATTATATAACTTTCTTTTTCAAGTAATACCGTGAAAGTGGTATATGCTTCCTGAGGACTATACAATTGTCCATTTTGTTCACTTTGAAGCCCTACTCCTCAATATAGTATATGATGGTGGTAGCTGTGCAATAAATATTTCTTGAATAAATGTTAAACTGGTCAGAAATATGAGACTCCAAAAGTCTTAAGAGCTGTTTTCCTCCTAATGACTGAGTGACTTTACCATCATAAAATATAGGTTTTATTTTGTTAGAGTAGTCACAGAAGCTGCAGATGTTGGGAAAACTCGGAATGAAGTTCTTTTTTGTATGTTTGTACTTATTTATCATCTGTAGACTTTAACTAAATAGGTAATGAAAGAGCAGTCTCATTCAGAGCCCATTGAAGGGAAGTGGAATGAAATTGATAATTAAATTTTTCTTGGAGTGTAAACTAGTTTTTGAAGTCTATCAATTTTTAGTCTTTTTAATTGTGGGTATTGGTGATTGAAACCAGTGGTGTTTTACCCAAGAGCTACATCCCCAACCCTTTTTATTTTTTACTTTGAGACACGGTCTTGCTAAGTTGCTTAGGGCCTCACTAAGTTGCTGAGGTTGGCCTCAAACTTGCAGTCCTCCTCCCTCAGCCTCCCAAGTTACTGTGATTATAGGCGTTTGCTACCACATGCAGCTAAATCTTTAATTTTGTCAGTATGAATCTACAGTAGGCAGTGTGATTTGCTAGGTGCATTTGAAATGATTGTTTATCATTTAAATGATACATTTTGTTATTTTGATTTTTTTTTTTTTTTTAAGATTGGGGATAATTTTATTTTCTTTTTTAAAAACCACATTTTCCAGTTTCTAGAATTCTTATGTATTTTTTTATAATAAAAGAAAAGTAATAAATTTTATATTTTAAATGAACAAATTCTATAAAGACCAGGCTATCTGGAATCAATTCAAATTCATTAAGCTAAGAATACCCTTATTTATAGAATATAAATTTTATTTATTCTGTTATGTTCAAATTCTTATGATAGCTGAGGTTACACAAGGAGGGTTAAGGACCCTTGATCACAAGGGAGATTTAGTTCTTATTTATGTGGTGTTTGTGGCAGAGAGAGCTGAGGGAATGTTTAGCAGATAGATATATTAATATTTCTTTGATGAATAAGAGAACACTAGAAGTGGATATATTTTATTTACATGAAATGTAGTTCAACATGGCATGACATGTTTTATCTTCTGATGTGGGAAACCCTTCCAACTCTGGATAAATATTAGGAGATACTCAAGTACCTATTATCAGCATATTGCCAAAGCTTCTCTTAGGGTGATAAAATTTGAAGAGTGCTTATCATTATTTATATTAGGTTAAATTATTTAACTATTGTCAGAAAGGTCTTTTTTTCCCACACTTTTAAGGGTAGGATAATAAAATAATAGTAATAGCAACATCATTTAATGAGTATTTATTTTATACTAGGCACTTTACATTGATAATCTCATTGGATCTGCAAAACAAATCTCTTAAGGTTAAGTATTTCAGACCCAGAATCTCTTATCCAAAACTTTGGAGACCACATGTGTTTTGGAAGTGAGATTTTTTTTTTGCAATTTAGAAAAAAATTGGTATTCTTTGGTATACTTTGTAATATACTAAGTGGATATGAAATATATTAATATTTCTGTAAAGAAATGTATGAAGGGTTAGGGATACAACAATGGTGGAGTGCTTGCCTAGTGAGTGTGAGGCCCTGTGTTCAATACCCAGCACCACTCACACACAAAATTATACTAAGTGGAATAAAGACCATAAATAATATGATTTATTTACATAAATAAATTAGTGAATTTATCAATAAGTGAATACACTTACTGGTAAATGAAATAAGAATAGACTATATACTTTAAGCTTCTTATTTCTTTTACTTCTGGTAAAACTTCTCACTTTAAAGGAAATTTTTTTTTTTTAAAGAGTGAGAGAGAGAGAATTTTAATATTTATTTTTTAGTATTTGGCGGACACAACATCCTTGTTTATATGTGGCGCTAAGGATCAAACCCGGGCTGCACGCATGCCAGGCCAACACGCTACCGCTTGAGGCACATCCCCAGCCCAAAGGAAATTTTTAAGTAAAAATTATATTCATACTGATGAAAACTAATGTATAACACATATAAATGCAATAAATGTTCATCACTTCTGGTTCCTAGAGAATCTTGGAGAAAAAGTTACACCAATATTACCATTGTCTATAAAACCAGGAGGCAGCTAGACATAATGAGCCAGAAACAGGATTCTCAAGTGACATAGAACTTTTTAAAAGGCCTTTTCCAGTGTCATCTGCCTCCTTAACACAGGTTTTTGTCTCAGCAATTTCTCTTTAATTGAGTAAATTGCCATGATCTCTTGCTCACTGATGAATGCACATTGTTCAAGACCAGCAATTAACTGGTCACACATTTTCACCAGGTGTTCTATAGAGATTTTTTCACCTGTGTTCATGTCATCATCGTGACTGCTACTATCTTCATACTGATCTGTATTTACACCCATTTCAGCAAAATCCCCCTCGCTCAAAGGATGCACAACGGGTACATCATTATCAATGTTCAGTATTTCTTCAATGTCAGCTTCTTCTAACTTATTTACACTTTCAGCTGATAAACTTTTGGCATAAGTAATAAGTTTTGATATCATAATCTTCTCATTAGAGTCTCTAAATCCTTCAAAATCCTCATCAGCAAGGTCATTTTCAAACATCATTGTAGCCCAAAGTCTGTGCCAAGCATTTGTTAATGTTGACTTATCAACATCATTCCATGCATTAGCAATTGCATAGATGGCATCCTTAAGACTAAATTCTTTAAGGAAGTCCTGGATTTTCAGGCCTGTGTTCACTGAAGCAAGCATCCTGTTCAAGAAAAAGTGTTTATATTTGCTCTTCATGGAGCGTAAAATTCCTTGGTCACAAGGCTGTATTATGGATGTCACATTCAGGGGAAGGAAGATGCTGAAAACATTACAATTTTTCACAAGTAGTTCTGGAGGGGGATGTGCTGAACAGTTGTCTAGGAACAGTAAAATTTTGCAATTGTCTTCTAGTCCGGCTTCCTTGCAGTGAGCTCGTGCTGCTGGCACAAAGTGCTTATTGAACCAATCAGAAAAGATTTCTCTGGTTACTGATGCTTTTTTGTTTGCATAATAATGCACAGGTAAGCTGCCTGTACCTTTTAAACATTTTGGAGGTAGGCTTTTCCCAATCACTGCCAGTTTTATCTTATGTGTACCTGCAGCATTAGCACATCCAAGAACAGTTAATCTTTGCTTGGCATCCTTGAAATCTGTTGGTACCTTTTCATTGGCCATGATTAAGGTTTTTCTAGGAACATAGCACCAGTACAGAGCTGTTTCATCAGCATTGTAAATTTGTTCAGGGCTAAGGTTTCCATCAGATATTATCTTAGCAAATTCGTCAATGTAATTTTCAGCTGTTTCATGATCCGCAGAAGCTTTTTCACCGCACATTTTAAGATATTTGATTCCATGACGCTTTTTAAATTTTTGCAGCCACCCTTCTGAATATTCACACTCGCTTTCAATGTTCAGTTCTTCATGGTATATTCTAGCTTGTTTCATGACCAATAAACCAGTCAGGGGCATATCTTTGCTTCTTTGTTGTCGAATCCATTCAATTAACACACGGTCAAGATCTTCATTTTTGGCCCTATGTAATGTTTTTCTGTTTTTCATTAGGTCTTGGTTATCACTGTCACTGTAAAATTTCAGCAATTTGTCTTTCTGTTTCTTTAAGTCATATATAGTGGTGGTCCCCACACCATATTCTTCTGTAAGACACCTTACAGACACACCAGCATCAAGCTTCTGTAATAACTCTACTTTCTGAGCTATTTATAAAGACAGATGCTTCCTTTTCTTCTTCTCACCATTATCCATAGGTATATCTTTAACTCTTTTGGACATTTTCCAATGCTATTAATTCCAAGTCACAGAACATCAGCAAATAACAGAGGTATGTGTGGTGAACGGATATGAGTAGTAAGACAATGGAGGCTTCATGTTTATCCACGGTTTGTTTTGTTGTCAAAGAGTCCTGGTGCCAAACTCACAAAACACTTTTGAGTTTCAGAGTGTTTTCTGTTTTTGTCTTATTTTGGGATTGCAGAGTAGAGATTGTGGACCTCTGAAATCTGTCCTCTGTTTTGCATCTTCTCTGACATTTCCCAAGTCCACATTATCATATCTTGCTGGGATGATGGTAAAAGCCTTCTAACTGGTTCAACAGCATCCTCCTTGGCTGCTTCTATTCTTGTCTGGGAGAATAACCTCAAAGGGTTCTCAGGATCAGTGAGACAATCCATTTTATAAGTTTAGCACCACGATGGCACAAGTAAGCGCTCAATTTATGTTAGCAGTTATTTTTCTTTAAAATCAAGTAGAGTTAGGAGACAGCCTAAGTAAATAGTTGTCATATAAATGTAATAGTAGAGCACCGCACTCAAATCAAGAGGACCACTTTAACAGAAGCAGAGAAGGATGCACTGGCACTTACATTTTGGGCAATGCAAAGACCATGCCTATGATAAGACTAACAGCACAACGCCCTGCAGCGGTAGCTGATTTAAACTCTCAGAAAAGCCAAAAAAATACTGAAAAAAATAAAAGAAAGAAAATGCTCATAAAATGTGTTTGGTCCGTCAGGGCCGCTGTCTACAGGTAGGCTAGTGCAGCTAGGGAAGTGACCCCTGGTTCCGACAAGAGGAGTCTTTTCCGGCCCCGAGGGGACAGGACCCGGAGGTGACTAGCCCGCCATTCTTCGGCCCGTCCCTGGGGAGCCGAAAGAATAAGTGCTGCTGCAGAGGCCTCACCTCCGGGCCTTCGCCACGTCTTTCTTGTCTGAAGGACGGAATCCAAGACCTGCGTCCCAGCCAACAGATAGTGATACCTACAGCGGCTGCGAGGAGCCCCGAGGGAAGTCACATCCTGGGCTCCCGGCCGCCCACCAACCCACATTTTGTTATTTTGAAATAGGGTTTTGTAATATGCTTACAAGGTGAAATGTTGATACTGAGAACCTGATGGAAAAATAATGTTCATTCCCTGCATTTGAGTCCTCTAATTTTTAATACTACAGTTGAAAACCTGATGTTTGAGGCAATAGTGATCATCAGAACTATAGTCGCTACTAAATTACTGAATTAACCCAAATGAAAAATGTTTTAACTTACATAAATTCGTTTTAAAGGATTAAGGGAAGGCTTGTGTTTCTATTGGCATTTTAATCAAATCCAAGAGAGATTTCTGACTCTAAATATGTCCTTATTAATATTATTTTGGTTTTTAGACCCTACTTGACTTGCAGACTTGACTCCAGTGTAATAATAGAGTATTTCAATATACCTTTCTCTCTAGTAGATAGGTCATCTACTCTAAACTCTGTAAATAATCTTCAAAACCCCAAATTATTAATTAAATGGATTTAATAGACATCTTTTGAATATTTCCTCCAACAATAACTGAATTCACTTTCGTCTCAGCTGCTCATGAAACCTTGTTCAAAGTAGATCATATTTTTCTTATCTAAACAGACCATATTAGGCTACAAAGCAACTCTTAGCAAATATTAAAAAACTGATATAATTCCTTGCATCTTACCATATTAAAATGGAATGAAGTTATCAGTCAACATCAAGAAAAACTACAGAATCTATATAAACACATGGGGATTGAACAATATCATTTTGATTGATGAATGAGTCATAGAAGTAGGCAGGGGAGACATTTAAAAGATTTTGGAATCAAACCAGAATAGTGACACAACATACCAGAAACTTTGGGACACTATGAAAGCAGTTCTAAGAGGAAAGTTTATAGCTGTGAGTGCCTACATAAGAAAATCTGATGGACCCCAAATAAGCAATCTATTGATTGATCTTAAATCCCTAGACAAACAAGAGATAACCAGTTTCAAAACCAGTAGAAGGAGGGGAATAATTAAGACCAATCTGAAATGAAATAGAGAATTAAAAAAAATACAAAAGATCAGTGGAACAAAGAGTTAGTTCTTTGGTAAAATAAACAGTTTAATAAATCCTTAGCCAAACTAACCAAAAGAAACAGAGAACAGACCCAAATTGATAAAATTAGAGATGAAAAAGGAGATATTACTACAGATATCACAGAAATCTAGGGGGATCCTTAGGGATTACTCTGAGAATTTATACTCCAATAAATTGGAAAATCTAGGAGAAATGCATACAGTCCTAGACACATAACCTATCAAAGTTGAACCAAGAGGAATTTAGAAAACCTAAAGTGATCAATAATAAGCAATGAGATTGAAGCATCAATAAAAAGCCTTCTAAAACCTGGGACCAGATGGATACTCAGCTAAATTGTACCCAGGTCTGTAAGGAAGAACTAATGTTAGTGCTCTTCAGATTATTCCATGAAAGAGGTGGAACACTTACAAATTTGTTTTGTGAAGCCAGTCTCACCCTGATACCAAACCAGATAAGGACACAATAATGAGTTAAACTACAGACCAATATCCCTGAAAGCATTACATGTAAAAACCATTAATAAAACATTAGTCAGACATATTCAAGAACATATTAAGAAGATTGTATATCATGACCAAATTAGTTTCATTCCAGGAATGCAAGGATGGTTCAACATACACGCCAATAAATGTAATTAAAATAAATAAATGTAATTCTCTATATGAATAGAATTAAGGACAAAATCATCACATTGCCACTTCAATAGATGCAGAGAAAGCCTTCAACAATATTCTGCATGATAAAACTATTTAGGAAACTAGGAATAGAAGGAGCTTGCCTCAACATCAGAAAGTCTATATATGACAAATTGAAAGCCAATATCATGGTGAATGGAGAAGAATTGAAAGCATTTCCTCTAAAATCAGAAGCAAGATGAGGATGTCTTCTCTCATGATGCCTATTCAGTATAGTACTAGAAATTCTAGCCAGGGTAATTAGGCAAGGGAAGGAAATACAAATAGGAAGGGATATAAACAGGAAAGGAAAAAGTCAAATTATTACTGTTGGCAGATAATTTGATCCTACATTTGGAATCTAGAAAGCTCCACCTTAAGACTGCTAGAACTAATAAATTCAGAAAAGTAGCAAAATACAAACTCAACATACAAAAATCAATAATTTTCCAACATACCAATAACGGATTCACTGAAAAAGAAATCAGGAAAACAATCCTATTCACAAGAATCTCAAAGATAAAATACCTAGGAATAAATGTAACAAGACCTCTACGGTGAAAATCATAGAACACTGAAGGACACTGAGAACAACTCTAGAAAATGAAATGAGGGCTGGGGATGTGGCTCAAGCGGTAGAGCGCCCGCCTGGCATGCGTGCGGCCCGGGTTCGATCCTCAGCACCACATACAAAACAAAGATGTTGTGTCCGCCAAAAACTAAAAAAATAAATAAATAAATGTTTAGAAAATGAAATGACTTCACACGTTCATGGGTAGGCAGAATTAATATTGTTAAAATGATCATAACCAAAAGTGATATACTTATTCACTAAAAATCCTCATCAAAATATCATTGTCATTCTTCAGAAAACTAGGAAAAAAACTGCTAAAATTCATAATGTAAGAGTATTTTCTGTATTCTCTACATGTAACAAATTTTAGACATCAAAGTCTTCCATTCAGAATATTAAATTTAAATTTTACTTAGAAATAGTCCCAATTTGGACACTTGGTTTAGGGTTGTGTATGTGAAAATATAAAAGAGGAACCAACTACAAATACATGGCAATTGCAGATGATATGCAGCAGTTTAATTAGGCACAGAACTTTGTATCATTTGCTATACTTTGTTAGATCTGAAGTGAATTTATTTTCTTCCTTTTGCCAAAGCAGTAATTTTTATATTGGACTTCTTGAATAGGTTACTTTAGGGCCGTTTGCCATTTCCTTTGTATGTGTCACATTTGAATAGTGGAGTAGTTGGTCATCATTGATGATTGTGTTGTGATTATGAAAAAGACTGCATAATATTAATTTTGATCAAGGTGGCTGTGTAACTTATCCAATTGGAAACCTTTGAAAGTAAAGAAAGAGTGATAATAATTACCTTAGAAGAACAGATATGAATTAAGACTGTCAAACCAAGAAATGTAATCATCCAAATTACAATGCTTTTGAGAGAAAGTATCAGAAACCATAACTCAAATTACCTTAGAAGGGAAATAGATACTGGCTTTTTTGGGATTACCATAGGTGTGATTCACTGAAGTGTGCAGCTTTCTCTGTTTTCTAAAACCGTTTTCTCCAGCTGGTGTTCCTTCTCTTTGTTGAAGGATTGCCCTCAGCAGTCTGGGCTATATATTCTTTTTTTATTTATGATCAGAAGGACAGAAAAGTCTGCTTTTCTCATAAGCATAGAATGCGTTTGAACTATTCTCTGGTCAAGGGGGGTGTCATGTACTGATCTGATATCTGAAATATCACTGAAAGAAATAAGAGAATTGCCTGATTCTTTTAGAGTAATATATTTAGGACACTGTTTGTAAGGTCAGGCTATCTAGGAAAGCAGTGCATCTAAATGAAGGGGAAGGAATTAAGAACCTCTTTGAAGTCTAGAGTCATTGTTTGCATTTTACTTTAGGTGTCTTTTAATGTTTTCCTACAAGAGTCTAGTATGCTTAGATGATAAGTTTTCCTCAAATGAGAATTTTTAGTATAAAAAGACTTAGTAGTCTGGCAATGGGAGAGAAAAAGAAAACTTTCCATCTCATTTTCTCTAGAAGACTATAGTAATTATTGATGACCTTTTTTTTTTTTTTCACAGACTAATAGGGATGCCAAAGGAAAAATATGATCCTCCAGATCCTCGCAGAATTTATACCATCATGTCAGCGGAGGAGGTAGCCAATGGGAAAAAATCTCACTGGGCAGAATTAGAAATCTCGGGTGAGTGGAATCTGAAGCATTTTATTTGAGATATACTAGTACAAATGAATAAAGGTATTGCTATTTTGATTTTAATTAGGTGGACTAATTGAAAGTATACAAGAATGCCAAGGTACTAGATTTTTTTTTTTTAATCTGTTACTAAGTATCTTTGTCCCCACCCTTTCTTTGAGATTAATTACCTTGAGTAAGAGTTACCATCTGGAATTGAGGATTATTGGAAGTTCAGATTCTAAGTAAAACCAGGTTTTGTGATATAATAGATTTTGTTTGATTCTTTCAGAGTAATTTTGTCAAATTAACATCTTTGCCATCCTCCTGTCACTTAAATGTTGGCAAAGAAGGAAACCTTTGAAGGTTTGAATTGAAGCTATCCTAACAAATACATGATTACTGTGTTACAAGACCTCAATAAATGTTTGGGATTTGTTAAAATAGAATATAACATCAGACTAACTCAAACTGAAGTACATTCTACAAAATACCCACTACTAAGCCTCAAAATTATCAAGGTTGTGAAAAACAAGAAAAGAATGAAAAACTGCCATAATTAAGGAGATATCATGACTAAATACAAAATAGTAGCTGGAGTTGAATCCTGGAACAAAAAGGTGTAAAAACTGTTGAAAGCCAAATAAAGTCTAGATTTTAGTTAACAGTAATATACCAATGTTGGTTTCCTGGTTTTGCCAAGTTCACCATAGTAATGTAAGATTCTAAAATGAGGAGTAAGAGATATGACTCCCTGTATTATTTTGGTAACTTTTGTGTAATTCTAAAATTATTACAAAGTAAAAAATAGATTGTAAGAAATGTTTTTATTTTCTGAACTGCTATAGTGCAGATTATATGGGATGTGATTTTTCCCAGTAGGCTTTTGTTTGGAAGAGTTAAACTCACATCGTAATATCAGTGGCAAGTATGGCAAGAATAACTCATACATGTAGCTAAAAGGTAACTGGGTGGATGACAGATTGGCAGTCAAAAGAATATACATGAGCAAATCCTTCAGATCCTATTAGGTTAATCCAGGGTTTGTCAATCTTGGCATATTGACCTTTTGGACCTGATAATTTCTTGTAGTAGAGGGTCGTTGTATGCATTGTAAGATGCTTAGTAGCATCTCTGATGTCTACCTATTAGGAACCAGTAGTACTCTTTTAGTTATGAAAATCACAAATGTTTCTAGATATTGTCAAAGTCCCCCGAGGAGCAGAATTTCTGTATGGAGAAACACTTGGTTAAACCCTGGATAGAATTGAAATATGTTTCTTTCTTACCTAGAGTCTCTTTACTTGAAAACTTTGTTTAACAATTAAAATGCAAAATTTTAGTTGACATTATAAGTTTGATTATAGATAGCAGGAGAGAACCTGTGGTAGAAAGAACCTGGACAGAAGTTAAAAGTGAATCTACTCCTCAATAGCTATATGAAATAATATTTCCCCTTTGAGAATGATAATGAAAAATGATATATAATTAAAATATCACTTTACTTTTGTAAAGGAGCCTTCAAATAAATTATTTTGTACAATTAATACTTACTGATAGGTAAGACAGCATTTCATCTTATATGAACTGAGGCCAAATGATTTGTCTGGACTTATGTAGCTAATAAATGATAAAAAGCAGAACTCTGAGCCAGGTCTTATGATCTAGTGTATGTTCTATTCTAGGTATCAGTTGCTGATTGATAAAGCTAGATGTGGAACTATTTTCTTGAGGATGTTGCACTTAATGCAAAAAATCTTAAACCAGAGTTCTTAATCTCTAATTGCAAGATCAGAAGAAGGTTCCTTTGGGAATACAGTGGTTTTTCTGATGGCTGATCTAAGGTTCATTCTAAATTATATAGTAGTTTATTTTTGTTTTAAAGTTTGTAGACTAATCCAGATCTTTGAAACGGACAAACCTTGCAGTAAAAATTATCATGGAGTATGTGAGAAAAACTTTAGTACGGAGTCAGACTTTAAAAAAAAAAAAAAAGTCAAGATTCTTCTACCACTTGTTCAGTTAGCTTCGTTTTTTCCATGAGATCTTACTCCAAGGGTCTCTACATCTTGCCATAACTCACTGAATACATGGAAGGTCTATGGGAAGGAGGGATTATTGGGTGAAAATGACGAGAAATTAAAGTATGGTTGGGTGTGTTTAGAAGCAATTATTTGACCTTAAACACAAAATTAAAATGTCAAAGATAAAATATTTGTAGGCAGCTGCTGCTATCACTTTTTTTGTAAATTAAAAAAATTTTTTTTGTAGTTGTAGATGGACAGCATGCCTTCATTTATTTATTTATTTTTGGTACCAGGGATTGAGCTCAGGGGCACTTGACCACTAAGCCACATCCCCAGTCCTATTTTGTAACTTACTTAGAGACAGGGTCTCACTGAGTTGCTTAGTGCCTCTCTCTTGCTGTGGCTGGCTTTGAACACACAATCCTCCTGCCTCATCCTCCCGAGCTGCTGGTATTACAGTGTGTGTCACTGTGCCTAGCTTATTTTATTTGTTTATTTTGATGTGGTGCTAGGGATCGAATCCAGTGCCTCACGCGTGCTAAGCAAGTGCTCTGCCATGGAGCTACAGCCCCAGCCCCTGCTGTCATATTTTAGTCCTTGTGACTTAACCTTTTTCTTGGGCCTGGAGTTTTATGCATCAATATTTTGCCTTTCAGGTAGAGTGCGGAGCTTAAGTACATCACTTTGGTCATTGACACACTTGACGGCATTGCACCTAAATGACAATTTCCTTAGTCGCATTCCACCTGATATTGCCAAGCTTCATAATCTGGTTTACCTGGATCTGTCATCCAATAAACTCAGAAGTTTACCAGCAGAACTAGGAAACATGGTGTCTCTCAGGTGAGGAAATGCTTACAGATGTGACTTACTATATAAAATTCTAAATTTGCCAAATAAAAATATGGGATATTACTCATTTTTTGAAATATTTATTTTTTATTTGTAGTTGGACACAATACCTTTATTTATTTATTTTTTAATGTGGTGCTGAGGATCCAACCCAGGCCCATGCATGTGCTAGGCGAGCGCTCTACTGCTGAGCCACATCCCCAGCTCTGGATGTTACTCATTTTATAGTGGGATTTCTACATCTTCTGTGAAGATTGAATTTTAAGTACAGTGCTTGATTTGGTCTCCATTAGACATTTCTTTTTCTTCCTTTGTCTGAAGAAATTTTCTTCCTTTGTCAAAATCACTTCAATGAAATACAGACTTGAAGTGGGGTGAGATTAAAATATTTAGTAAGTCTCACTTAGGATCAAGTCTGATATAACTAATAAGAAATAATTGGAAAAATCGGTTTGCTTATAAACAAAATTTTTAGGGACATAACTATTATATGATAGTATATTTATATTTTATATTACAGCTCTTTAAGGGAACTGGAAAGCCTGACAAAATAGGTTTATTTCTGGTTCTTTCAGGATCCTGTAAGAATTTCTTCATAGGAGAAAAATTTTCAGGAATCTTAAGACTTTATATAAATGTTGCCAGTGAAAATAAACATTGCTTTTGTATCTTATCTGTTGAGTAATAATTTTAAAAAATTACTGTGATATGTTAAAAATTAAACAGACTTTTGTTGTTTATCATCCCTTACTGATTTATTGGTTTTGTCTTAGTTTTTCTGGTCATCTACTAATGAAGATGCTTTTTATTTTTTCTATAGTTCTCTCGAAATTTCACAATCATGAACCTAGATCTTATCTATTATATCTTATTGTTATATATTCCATCCTGTGCTTTAATGTTTATGTTCTGTGTCAGTGATTGTTTATCAGAGTACTTGTCTTTTCATGTTTTCTATTTAGTTACCTTTTACTTCTGTGATATGCTAACTTGTTCTTTCTTTTTTCTTTTTTTGTTTTCATAGTACTTTGACATAGATTGTAATCAATTATAAAAATCACGCAGGTTATTGGCCATTCATTGTGGTTTATTCCTAAAGTTTGTGTAAAAAACTTAACTTTTTTTTCTCTAAATTAAACTAGGTTTCAGTTGGAAACTAATGGTATTTGTCACTCTGATTTGCATATGACAGGCATTTTGGGTGAGAGAGCATGGATTTAGCATGAGAACGATGTGCAGTTCCTATACTCCTGACTTTAATTTGTGCTGGGAAATGAGGAAATCATAGAACACTTTTAATTGTGGCAGTTGCACATTTTGTAGTACTTTTAATGTTGCACAGCAGTTTTGGATTAGTATAGACAGATGCTTTGAATGTAAATATCACTCATGGTATGTTAGAAAGTTAAGAATGGCAAATGTGGGGCTGGGGATGTGGCTCAAGTGGTAGTGTGCTCACCTGGCATGCATGAGGCACTGGGTTTGATCCTCAGCACCACATAAAAATAAAATGTTTTCATTAAAAAAAATGGCAAATTTGGAAATTAATAAAGTCTGGTATATTAAACTGAAACAATGTTTTTTTTTTTTTTCTTTAAACAGGGAATTGCTTTTAAATAACAATCTGTTACGGGTTTTGCCTTATGAACTTGGTCGGCTCTTCCAGCTACAAACTCTAGGTTTGAAAGGTGAGTTTTTTTTTTTTTAAAGAGAGTTTTAACACTGAGTGTTAAGGTGTTCTGAGCCCTTAAAGGCCATTTTGGTTATCATATAACTGAAAAATTTTAGTGTCATTTTAAGAAAAGTAGTTTTTTGGGTATCGAATTTAGCTTCCAGATTTCAGAATAATGTCATCATCTTAAACAAACTTGTTGGGAAACGTTTTTTGTTTTGTTTATGTACTTTAATTTTGTATAAAACTCTAAAATTATTTAGAGAAGATATTTTTTCTTTTTATTATTACTGTAACTATAGCACATTAATTGTAGAAATTGAGTTTCACTGTGTAGAGATACTTTAAATTAATGCTGCAGTTCCCCACACCTGCTCTTTTAGGATGACTTTATCGTAAACCATAGTCCAAATGCCCCGTGTTTAGTTTTTAATGCACTAGATAAAATAATGACACATTATATGATTACAAGAGGGAAAACATTATAATAGTAAGAATTAACTGTATCTGATTAGTGTAATTATTTTAAGTAAAATACGTTAATCAAAAATTTATGCTCCTGGGCTGGGGCTGTGGCTCAGTGGTAGCACACTTGCCTAGCATGTTGAGGCACTGGGTTCAATACTCAGCACCACATACAAATAAATAAAATGAAGGTCTGTCAACAACTAAAAAAAACCCCAAAAAACCAGATAAGTTTATGCTCCTGAGACTTTGAATTTTGTTTAGTTTGGGATGAAAGTCATCCTCATATCATATATATATATATATATATATATATATAATGAAATTTGCATATGAAGAAGAGTTTATTTTTTAACAGAGGACTAAATACAAATGCACTGTACTAAACATTTTATTCTGTGCTTCTGAGGAATAAACATCAAAGTTTTATAAAGTATATACTTTTAGATTTGTTTTCCTTTCTCAAAGATTATGAGTCTCTAAGAAAATGATCTATTTGTATTTTTTTATTCTATAATGTAGCATTGCAAATGATGTTTAAGTGAGAATGGAAAGAATACTGATATTATTGGCTAAAATGCAGAAATATTAGGCTTACTGTTATATTTTCATAAATTAGATAGTTAAATGGATGGCCTGAATATCATGCTTATAGTTGATCCATAGGATTTTACTGGGATTTTTTTGTAATGTTGAAGTGGAGAGGGAAAATACTTTATTGAAAATATTTTCTGAGGATTAGTCCAAGACATTTGAGATTTAATGGTAATAGTCCAGGACATTTGAGATTTAATGGTTAAGACATTTTTCTGTTATTTCCTATATGTTAAATCTTATTATATAGTTAAAAGAGTATGGTGCAGCAAGGAGTAGGAACAAGTCTATTCCTCTTTGTAAAGAAATTATGAAATGGTTTTTTTAAATAATGTTGGATTCATAAAATATGAAATTCACAGATTCCTACTGATTATAATAATTATAGTTATTTGTCTTTAGAACCATTATTTTTTTTTATACCTTTATTTATTTATTTTTATGTGGTGCTGAGGATTGAACCCAGGGCCTCACACATGTTAGCAGGTGCTCTACCGCTGAGCCACAACCCCAACCCCAGAACCCTTATTTCTTTACACATTAATCAGATCAGCTATTTTTTTCTTTTGATATTGATAGTACATCAGTGATAAATAAATAATTTATAATTGAACCTAGCAAACTTACCTTTTGTACCAGGCAGTTTTTCTAAAAAGTAATGTTAACATTTTTTCTTTTTCTTGTCTGGTACCAGGAATTGAACCAAGGGGCACTTAATCACTGAGACATGTCCCAGCCCTTTTATTTTTATTTCTTATTTTGAGATAGCGTCTTGCTATGTTGCTTAGGGCTTTACTAAATTGCTGAGTAGTGATACTCCTGGGCTGTTAGGATTGCTGGCCTGCAGCACCTTACCTGGCCATTTTTATTTTTCATGAATCAATTCCATATTATCTAGCATAGAAATGTATTGTGATTTGGATAAGAAGTGTTCCCCAAAGCTACTATGTTAATGCAGGAATGTTTGGAGGTCAAATGATTAGATTATGAAAGTAGTAACCTAAGCAGTCTGTCCTACTTTGAGTGGACTGACTAGATGATAACTAGGCAGGTTGGGCATGGCTGGAGGAGGTGGGTCCCTAAAGGCACCTTCTGTGCCCGTACAGCCCCTTCACTCCTCTCCCTGGCTCTATTTCTTGGTTGCCAAGAGGGGAACAACTTCTTTCACCATGCCCTTCTGCCATGATGTGCTGCCATGCTTTGGTCCCAGAGCAATGGACTCAGCCAACCATGGACTAGACCTCTAGAACCCTGACCAAAATAAATGTTTCATCCTCTACATTGTTTTTGTCAGTTTTTTTTTTTTTTGGTCACAGTCATGGAAGCTTGACTAACACAGATGTGTTCTTGTGTTCTTAGGAAATTTACACTAAGTATCAACTGAATGGATATTCTGAATATTTTTCATTCAATTTTTGGTGGTGGGGGGATGCAGGTACTGGGGATTGAACTCAGGGGCACTCAATCACAAAGCTACATCCCCAACCCTGTTTTGTATTATATTTAGAGACAGGGTCTCACTGAGTTGCTTAGTGCCTTGCTTTTGCTGAGGCTGGTTTGAACTCACAATCCTCCTATCTCAGCCTTCTGAGCTGCTGACATTATAGGTGTGTGCCACCATGCCCAGCTTTTTCATTCGATTTTACTAGCATGATGTTAGTCCTAAAACGATTGTCTTTCGTTGGCCTTCCATTGTAGTGGCCTTTTAAACTCTATTAATACATATTCATTAAGGTCTCTTAGAAGTCTGCTTTATGTGTCATGTACCATCTCTGCTTTACCAACTGTAACTGAACTTTGTTCATGCCTTTTCATTAAACTTCAATTTGTTCTGTGGTGTACATAGGTTGAGTAGTGTTTTAGGTTTTGGATTTAGGGCAGGGTTTGAAGTATGTAAACGGATATAATGAGATACCATGGAGATAAGACCCAAGTCTACCATAAGTCAGTTATGTTTCATGTACATCTTATACACATAGCACGACCAAGATAGTTTTATATAGTGTGTGTGTGTTTCTTTTTGTGGAAGTAGCGGGAATTGAACCCAGGGTACTCTACTGCTGAGCCATATCCCAGCCTATTTAATTTTATTTTTGAGAAGGCTCTTGCTAAGTTGCCATGGCTGGCCTGGAATTTGTGACTCTCCTGCCTTAGCTTCTTGACTGGTTGGGATTATTGACCTGTGCCATTGTGCCTGGCTTTATATGGTATTTTTAGTGCACCTTCATTTTTACTGTCATCTATCACATGAGGTCAGGTATGGAACTTTCCACCTGTGGCATCATGTCAGTGTTAAAATGTTTTTGACTTTGGAGTATTTCCATTTTGTGATTTTCATATTAGGAATGCTCAATCTGACTTTTAGGAATGCTCAACCTGAATATATTCAGCCCTTTTCTCTTCTTTGAGAATTTGTGTAGTTTTCAGTCAGTGCCACTTTGTATTCAGATGATCCACTATGAAAGAGAAATATATGTTCAGAAAAGAAAAAACAAAATCTTCCTGCCTTTTTAAAAACTGTAAGATAATAGCCAGGTACAGTGATGTATCCAAGTGACTTGAGAGGCTGAGGCAGGAGGATTACAAGTTTGAGACCAACTGTAGCAACTTAGTGAGACCCTAAGTGTTTTAGGGAAACCCTGTCTCAAAAAATAGGGCTGGGAATGTGGCTCAGTAGTAAAGCACTCCTGGGTTCTGTCCTTAGTACCAAAAAAAAGAAAAAGAAAAAAATAAAGAAATTGACAAAATCAAGAATGCCCTAATGAAGTGATTGAAGAAATGTTTCTAACAAATCACAACTTTATATACTTAGGAAGGTAAAACTTGAAGTAATTTCTAAATCAATCTTAGTAGCCATATCATGGTTCTTCTTGTCAAGAAAGAAAGAAAAAAGTGAATGTATCATTTAAAATAGCACTGTGATATCCTTAAAAGAAACAATGGGAGTCAATGATTTTATTTTTGTATTGCAACTGAAAGAGGGATGTCTTTTCTCTATTTTCTTTTCTTCCTTAGAAACACAGATACTGAGCTTTTAATAATGATTTGGATCATCTTGGCTCAACAATCTAATTTTTAGAAATTCTTTTTATTTTTATTTTTAGAAATTCTATTTTGAGATCTGGAGAGTGTGTATCTGAGGGTAGGTTGTTTGAGGAATCCAGATAATTCAGACCCCTATCTCTAAATAAAATTTAAAGGGTTGGGGATGTGGTTTAGTGGTTAAGCACCCCTAGGCTTAATCCTCAGTACCAAAAAAGAAAGCACAACAACAAAACACTTGAAAAATGTAATTATTACTAATTTAGGAGGTAAAGTGTTATTACTGTGTTATAAGTGAACTTCTGGAAGTTAAAAAAGAAAAGTTTTGTTGTTGTATGATATTATATCCTGTAGTTCATATGAGAGGGTATAATGCAAATTCTAATTATACTCAGTTCCATTTTTTACCTTTCTGATTGGGATAATTAAAAAGATGATAGAATAGTTTTATTGGTGAGATTTATAGGGAAATATATAGATTTATAGGCATAATCATAGATCCCAAAGACTTTTTTTTTTGGCACTGGGAATTGAAGCCAGGGACACTTTAGCACTGAACTATAATCCCTGTCCTTTTTGTTTTTTATTTTTAGATTGTCTCCATAAATTTACTGAGGCTAGCTTATAATTTATAATCCTCCTGCCTCAGCTTCCCACGTTGTTGGGATTATAGGCATGCACCACTATTGCACCTGGCCTCCCCTGTACATTTTAAGTTTCCTGTGTGTTCTTTCATGTTTACATCTTCCTGCTGTCTTCTAGAGGTTATTTTTGTCTTAAATGTTATATAAATGAAATCCTGAACATAATTTCCTGTGTCTTGCTGAATCAACATTGTTTTAATGATTCAGCCATGTAGATGCATACATGTAATTATACATCATTTGTTTCACTGCTTTGTTGTATTCTGATAGTGAATATGCTGTAATTTATTCATTATACTGTACATATTTAGATTCTTTTTTCTTTTTCTTTTTTGGCTTCTATAAGCAATGCAGCTATGAATATTCTAGGTAGTATGAGTCTCCTGATACAGTTCATAGAAATGGAATGGTATTGTTGGGTTTTAGAAGTCTGTGCATCCTTAGCTCTATTAGGTAATGCTAATGTTTTACAAAATAGTTATATAAAACTGCACTTCCAAAATAGTATAGTTTCCATTTTTCAGTCTTCTCTCTAGTTCTTTGTATTGTCAAGTTTTTAAAAAGTTTTGCAGTTATTGAATATGAAATAGTTTCTAATTATACTTGTGATCTTTCTAATTGCTAATAAGATTGAACACCTATATTGGCTATTAATATTTTTTCTTTAAATATACTATTGATGTCTATTAGCTATTTTCAATTGGATTGTTTCTTACTGATTTGTAGGAGTTCTTAACTTTTGTCTATTTTGTGTACGTCTTTTCCCACTATTTGGTCTTTTCTTTTTCCTTTCTGATATCATTTAATGAGTAGATAATTATAGTATTTGAATTTTTAAAAATCAATTAGTATGTTTAGTATGTTTTGTATCTTGTTAAAAGAAATTCTCCCTCCACCCTGTTAGAAATACTTGTTTACATTCTAAAAGTTGTGAAATTTTGCTCTTTAGTTCATATGGAATTGATTTTTGAATATGGTATGAGGGTCTATTTGGGGAAGGATCTAATCATGTTTATGTTCTATGAGTAACCAGTTGTCTCAGTGTCATTTACTGAATAATTTTTCCTTTTCCCACTAGTCAGCAAAGTTACTTTTCTAGACATTTGCTATGTTTAGCCTACTTTTATTATCTGTGTTCTAGTCCATTGGTCAGTTTGTCTAACCTTATACCAGTTACTAGGTTGTTGTTGTTATTATTATGGCTTTATATTAAGACTTGATATCTCATTTATGAAACCCTGTCACATTTTTCTGTAGCAGCATCTTGATTGTTTGGGTGTTTTAGCTCTCTCTTAGGCATAAAAAAGAAGTTTTGCCTGCAAAATCTGAATTAATTTGGGTTTTATATGTAGACAATGACTTTACCTTTTTGATAGTTTTTCTTTTCATATTTTTATGTATTTATTTTTTTTCTTGTTTTAGAGCATTGCCTAGGATATTTCATATAGTGTTGACTAGAATCATTAATACCAGTCATTAATGCAACTTTGGAATTGCATTGACCCTCTGGATTACTTAAGGACAAATTGGCATCTCCTTTTCCATTTATTTAGATTAGATTGTATTTAATGCCTTTAAATAAAATGTTACACACTTTCTGTATACTGATCTAGTATCTATACTGATCTAGCACTTTTTTTTTTTTTTAAATTAGAGCTTTATAGTTATTCATAGTAGCTGGGTTCAGGCCAGCAAAGTCATACATATGTGGAATATGACTTCATTCATGATCCCTCTGTTTCCCCTCCCCTATTCTTCTTTTTCTACTGCAATTTTGCTCATCTGTTTGTTTTTGATGTTTTTTTTTATGCATAAGGTGAGAATTCCTGTGGTATGCTTATATGTGCATATAACATGATTAAAAAAATTAATTCCTAGTGCATCTTTTACTAGATTTGTATCTAGGTACCCTAAAATATTTTTTGTAACTTTGTAAACTATAACTTTCTATGTTTTTAAAAGTTATTTTCAATGTTATTTGCTGTTTGGATATGGATATAAAGCCCTCTCCCCTCCTCCCTGGGATTGAACCAGGTCCTTGGTCTTTTTTTTTTTTTTTAAATTTTTTTTAGTGATGAACACAACATCTTTATTTATTTATTTTTATGTGGATCTAACCCAGTGCCTCAGACATGCGAGACAAGTGCTCTACCACTGAGCCACAACCCTATCCCCTGGATCTTTGGTCTTATTGTGAGCCTTCTTGATCAAATTCTCATTTTTTCTAAAAACTTGTTTGCAAATTATTTTGGATTTTATATGTATATAATCACTTCTGTGATAGCTCTTCTTTTCAAATTCTTTTTTCAAAGTATTTTTAATTGTAGGTAAACATGATATCTTTATTTATTTTATTTATTTTTATGTGGTGCTGAGGATGGAACCTAGTTCCTCACACTGAGCTACAACCCCAGCCCCTTTTTTCAAATTTTTATGTATTTAATTTTTTATTGTTGTTTTAAAGTACAACCTTGGATATATCATATAGTGTTGACTAGAATCATTAATACCAGGCATGCTTCTATTAATTCTAATATTAAAGGGGATACTTCTAGTAGTTTCACATTAAGAGTGATATTTGCCTATAATTTTGGTTAATAAAAGAAGTTTAGATTCCAAAATTTTCTTTTTATTCCTACTTTGCAATTCATTGTTCAGATAGTTTATCAAATGCTTTTCATCATCTGTTGATGATTATATTGTTTTTGTCATTTCAGAGGTTAATGTGATAAATTATACATTTCCTCTCAATTTAAACATTTTTTTTCTTTTGATAAACCCAAAATGTTTGTGTTATTAAATGTTTTTATATATTGCTGGATTTAATTTGATGTAGCTATCAAGGATTGTGAAGGCAGTGGGATTTTACTCTACTAATAAGCTAATTAGCCAATTACTATTTCATCAATAATGGCAGGAATAACATGAGACTCTGGGGTTGGGTTAGAGACAAAGAATATTTTAAATTCACAAAGTGGCCCCTCTGCATGCTATGTACACAGTGAGTTTGCATTGTAATCGAGGAATCTTGGTTTAAGGGTTCAGCACTTTTGAAGCAAATAGTGAAAAAAGCGGCAAAAAGCTAGCCCTGCTTCTCCAGGGGAACAGTTAACATGGTAGTATGCTGTGGTTGCTTTGACCTAATTAGTCATCTATATAAGTAACTACAGAACCTTCTAAGTATCAGGAGACAAATAAGCCTTTGAATCAGTCATACACCAAGAATGCAGAAGGAAACACAAGGCCCGTGGTGGACTCCTTTTCCTGACATTAAAGATTTTCAGGTATATGTTTAGGAATAAAGTAGATCTGTTTTTTATTATTTTTATTCAGTTGTGTGTAAAATTTATATTGTCTGTAAAGTGGTAGAGCACTTGCCTAGTATGTGTGAGGCACTGGGTTAGATTCTTAGCACCACATATAAATAAATAAAGGTCCATCAACAACTAAACAAAATATTTTAAAATCCCCCATCATTACATTGTTTGTTCTCTATTGAAAATATCCTTTTTGAAAAATATTTTTTTTAATATATTTGTAGTTATGAGAACTAAAGAGGATTTTGACTGGTTAATGAGTCAATTTTGAAGGAATTGTGTCTGTACCATTGGTATTTATCAGCTTTAAAAAACTTTAATTTGCTTGCATGAAAGTTTCTGTAGTACTTTCCTGGTATGTTTTTTCTATTCTGTTTTACTCCCCACTTTTTTTTTTTTTTTTGGTTGGTACTGGAGATTAAATCCAGAGCCTCATACGTAATAAGCAAGTGTTGTACTACTGAGCTACATCCTCAGCTTTACATTTCTTCATTTTTTTTTTAAAGAGAGAGGGAGAGAGAGAGAGGGAGAGAGAGAGAGGGGGAGAGAGAGAATTTTTTAATATTTATTTTTTAGCTTTCGGCGGACACAACATCTTTGTTTGTATATGGTGCTGAGGATTGAACCCGGGCCACACGCATGCACGCATGCCAGGCGAGCGCGCTACCGCTTGAGCCACATCCCCAGCCCACATTTCTTCATTTTTAAGATTATTTGTTCCTTTTTTCTTTAATTTTTATCTAATTTTAAATTGGATATGACTATTCGTATTTAGAATTAGTTATCTTCAAATATAAGCATTTAAAGCTATAGATGGTCATGTTTGACTACAATTTGCTGCATCCTCAATTTGAGATGAAATGTTTTTATTTATTTATTTTTTAGTTTTTTGAAACTTGTCTGGCTGTGTTGTCCAGGCTGTCCTCCAACTCATGAGTTTAAGTGTTCTTCCTACCTCAGCCTTGAAGTAGCTAGGATAGGTACCACTGTGTCCCGCTAGGAAGTATTTCATTATGGTTTTGTGTCATGTTCCTCTCGACAGAAACACTCAGGGTCACTCCAGGGAAACTGGGCTGCACGAAATAACCACACAAGAGACAGAGATACCTTTTTCTTCGGGGGTCCTTTGATGGCTCCTCTGACCTTAAGGGTCCCCAGAAAAAGAGAGAGCAAGTGCGTGCTGACCCTTTTATTGAGGAGAAGCCATTCCAATGAGGCAAGGGGTTAGGCTTTGTGATGTCTGCTGTCAGTAGGTTGACTGACATCTAGGAAGCCCACACCCAAAGGCAGAGCAAGAGAAGGGGACACACAAAGGGCATTTCCATGGAACATTCTATCCTAATCAGGGTAAAGGGGTAATATCACAAAGGAACAGGTGAGCGTAGCTCGATCCATGGGGCTGCAGGAAGGCAAGCCTAGGCATGACGACATATTCTCCTACTTCAAGGATGGGGCAGTGTCTAGGGTCACTACGAAAGTGACCAACAGAGCCTCTATCAATCATGGGAACGAAAATGCTAGTCATTCAGTGTGACCGCTTCCCACAGTTTTGGTCTGTTTTAAAAAATGTGGGTTGTGATATCTTCTTTGTATCATCAGTTATTTAAAATATTTAAAATTTCAATGCATATGTGACTTGAAAATATAGCTTTTTATTGTTAGCTTTAAATGTAATTGTGTTATAGACAGATGAGGTAGCCAGTATGAACTGTTTCTTTGATTTTTTTGTTGGCCTAGTATGTGATCAGTTCTTAGGTTTTACTTGTATCTGAAAAAAATATTGTTTCTCTTATTGTTAGGTCTAGGGCTATATATTTGTCAGTTATATCAGATTTGTAAATTGTGTTGTCATATTCTGTTTAAGATATTTATTTTAAAATCATGGTTTTGTTCATTTCCCGTGTACTTTGGTTTTTACTCTTTCTTATAAGAGATTATTTTACAAGGTGGTACCATCTTAATATTGCTGTATCTGGTGAATTGACCTTGATACTAGTAGTGAGTGTTTTTCTTTCTTGTTAGGGTTTTATCTTACAGTCTGTTTTGTCTAATATCATAGCTATTTCAGTTCTCTTCAGCTTAATGTTTGTTTCGTACTTTAAGCCTTTTATGTACTTATGGTTAGGTTTGTCTCTTAGGAGTAATATATAGCTGGACTTTGTTTTTAATCCAGTCTGCCCTATGGTTTTTAATATGTGTTCAGACCACTTGCTTTATACCTAGATGAATTATTGATATTTTTGTTATTGCTATCCTATCTTTTGATTCCATTCTTGAGATTTTTCTCTTTTCTTGCCTGTGTTTTATTCCATTTGCTGTACAAAAAAAATATCTGAGGCCAAGTAACTTAAAAAGTAAAGAGGTTTATTTGGCTTATGGTTCTGGTAGCTGGAGAGTTGAAACAGCAAGGTACTGCTATCCTGGCAAGGGCCAGGATGAACATGGTGGAGAATTGGCAAGGGGAATTGGCCATGTGCAGAAGGGACCAAGCATGTTAGGTGGCCTTGTTTTATAACTTGGTCCTGTGTGAGCTGCATTAATCTCTTCTAGGGGTGGTTTTCTTAGGACCTAATTACCTTCTTCTAGGTTCTACCTTTTATAGGTTTTACCACCTCAACACTGCCACATTGGGGACCAATATGTAGCACATGGACCTTTGGGGAACAAACCATATTCAAACAAAAGCTCTTAGCTTTTTAATTAGGCAGTTTAATCCATTACATTTGATGTAACTGTTGATGAAGTATGATTTATGTTTGCCCTTTTGCTTTCGATTTTCTATGTCTTTGTTTATTTTTCAGTTAATGTCTTTTATGTTAAATGTGTATTTTTTATTGTACCATTTAATTATTTTTTTCATTTCTTTTGCTGTGTGGTTTTGAGTTATTCTCTGAGTGGTTATTGTGGGATTCTAATTAACACTCAATTTATTGCGATCTAATTTGGCTTAATATCAACTTAATTTTAATCATATTAACAAACATCATCTTTATACATTGTATGCCCATCAACTGAGATTTATGGTTATTGATTTACCTAATTGTATTTCATACCTGGTATGAGAAAAAGTTTAAAAATACATTTGTACTTACTTTTATATTTACCTATGTAGTTACTTTTACTGGTAGTTTTTATTTTTTTATGTGGATTTGAGTAATTATCCAGTGTCCTTTCATTTTAGCCTGAATGGGAGTTTCTTTAGTGTTTCTTGTAGGATTGGTCTGCTAGTGATAGACTCATTCAATTTTTGTTTATCTAGCAGTGTTTTAATTTCTCCTCTTTTTTTTTTTAAGGGGAGAGAGAGAGAGAGAGAGAGAGAGAGAGAGAGAGAGAGAGAGAGAGATATATTTCTCCTCATTTTTAAAGGTGTATTTTCTATATAAAGTCTTAGTTGACAGTTTTTTCCTTTCAGTATTTTGAATATGTCATTCCATGGTGTCTGGTGAGAAGTCAGTTATTTTAAAAATGTTTTTTTAAAAAAAATTTTAATTAACATATAATTCTACATATTGTGAGTACATTGTGATATTTTAGTCCATGTATATAATATATAATGGTCAGATCAGGGTAATTGGTCTGTCACCTCAAACATTTATTATTTCTGTATGTTAAAAACATTAAAACTTCTCTTACCTGATTCTTCTGAAATACATAATTGTTGTAAAGTATAGCCACCCTTCTGTGTTGGAAAACATTAGGAGTTGTTCTTCCTTTTCCGCTGTATTCTGGTACTTATCAACCATCCTCTTCTGTCTCCATCTTTCCCCCTATACTTCCTATCCTTTTGAGATCAATTTTTTGGTTTCCATGAATGAATGAGGTCATGTGATACCAGTCTTTCTGAGAGACTTATTTCACTTAATATAATATCTTCTAGTTCTATCCATTTTGCTGCAAATGACAGAATTTCATTCATTTTTATGGCAGAATAACATCTGTTTACATTCATCTGTAGATGGAAATGTAGGTTGATTTTATATATTGGCTGTTGTGAATAGTGCTGCAATAAACATGGAAATGCAGATGACTCTTAGCATACTAATACCATTTCCTTTAGAAATACACCCAGAGTAGGTTGCTGATCACATGGGTAGTTATTTTTGTAGTTTTTGTTTTTTTAGAAACTTCCATATTGTTTTCCATAATGTTGTACTAATTTACATTTCCACCCACATTATATGAGTTCCCCCTTTTTCTACATCCTTGTCAGCATTTGTCTTTTTGATAATGGCCATTCTTTTTTTCCCCCTTTTTATTGGTGCATTATAATTATATATAACAGTAGGATTTGTTATAATATATTCACACATGCACACAATAATACAGTAAAATTTGATGAATTTCATTCCTCAGTACCTCCTCTTTTCCTCCCCTTCCTCCACCCAACCCCTTCTTCTATTCTACTGGTCTGCCTTCTATTTTTTTTCAATTAGTTACATATGACAATAGAATGCATTTTGACACATTCACAAATGGAGCACAACTTCTCCCTCCTCTGGCTGTACACAGTGCAGAGTCATACCACTAGTGTAATCATATATAGGGTAATAATGTCTGTCTCATTTTACTGTCCTTCCCATCTCCACAGTCCCACCCCTCCCTTAACTCCCCTCAGCACAGTCCAAAGTTCTTTCATCCACCCCCACCAGCTCCCCAACACTATAGATCAGCATCTGCTTATTTCACTTAGCATGACATTCTCTAGTTCTATCCTTTTACCTGCAAATGCCATAATTTCATTTTTCTTTGTGGCCAAGTAATATACTATTGTGTATATGTCCTACATTTTCTTTATCAGTTCATCTCTTTTTTTTTAAAGATAGATAGATAGATAGAGAGAGAGAGAGAGAGAGAGAGAGAGAGAATTTTTTAATATTTAATTTTCAGTTTTTGGTGGACACAACATCTTTATTTTTATGTGGTGCTGAGGATCAAACCCAGTGTCCCGCGCATGCCAGGTGAGTGCATTACCGCTTGAGCCACATACCCAGCCTCATTGGGAGTTTTTACCATGAAAGTATGTTGAATTTTATTAAATGCTTTTTCTGCTTCCAATGAGATAAAAATATGGTTTCTTACATTCTGTTGATGTGATATACCATGTTTGTTGATTTGCATATATTGAGCCATCCTTACATTCCTGGGATAAAACCCACTTGAATATGGTGAAAATCTTTTTAATGTGTTGTTGAATTCAGTTTGCCAGTCATTGTTGAGAATTTTTGTGTCTTTTCTTTACAGAAATATTGGTCTGTAGCCTATGTTTTTTGTTGTGTCTTTGTCTGGTTTTGGTATCAGGGTAATGCTTGTCTTATAAAATGAATTTGGAAGGATTTTCTCCCTTTAAACTTTTTAGAATAGTTTGAGAGGAATTGGTATTGGTTCTTAAGTTTAGTAGAATTTAGCAATAAAGTCCTCCAGATCTGGCTTTTCGTTGTTGACTTTATTTTACTACTACTTCAAGTTCACTGCTCACTGTTAATCTGTTATTGGTAGGTTGTGTGTATGTAGGAAATTATTAATTTCTTCCAGGTTTTTCAATTTTTTTTGCCATAAATTTGTTTGTAATAGGCCCTAATTATCTTTCATATTTTTGTGGTACCAGTTACAGTAGTATCACCTTAAGTTTTGTTTTTAGTTATTTAGAGCTTTTCTTTTCTTAATCTTATCTAAATTTATTGGTTTTTATTTTAAAAACATTTGGTTTTGTTGATCTTTTGTATTGTTTTCTGTCTTCATTTATTTCTGCTCTGATCTTTATTATTTTTTTCTGTGTAGCTCTTTTGGGGTTTGGTTTCTTTCCTAGTTTATTTAGTTGCATCAAAAGAATATTTAAAGTTTTTCTAATTTTTTGAAATAGGTTCTTACTGCTACATACTTCCTTTTTAGTACTGCTTTTGCTGTATTGCTAAGTTTTGGTATGTTTTGTTTTCATTTTCATTTGTTTGAAAAAAAGATTTAGTTTTCTTAATTTCTTAAAAGGTTGTTCAGAGGGTGATGTTTAATTTCTATGAATTTGTGCAATTTCTGTAGTCCCTCTCCATTGTGGTCAGAGAAAACACATAATTTTGATTTTTTGAATTTGTTGAGACTTGTTTTGTGACCTAACATATGATCTATGCTAGAGAATGTTTCATGTACTAAGGAGTATATATTTTGCAGCTATTGGATAAAGTGTTTTGTAAATGTCTATTATGTCCATTGGCCAGTGGTATAGATTAAATTTGATGTTTCTTTGTTGATTTTTTTTTTCTGGATGATCTGTCCATTAATGAATATGTGGTATTGAAGTTCACTACTATTATTATTTTTGGAGTTTGTCTCTTCCTTTGGTTCTAATATTTCCTTATAAAGGAATATATAATATTTGCAGGGTCCAGTGCTGGGTGTGTATACATTTATAATTGTTACCCACTTGCTGAATTGATTCTTTAATCTTTATATTTTCTGTCATCTTTTACAGTTTTTGATGTAAAAGTGGGTTTTATATGAGTACAGTTACTCCTGCTTACTTTTGGTTTACATTTGCAATGAACTATCTTTTTAAAAATTGCTTTACTTTCAGTCAATGCATGTCTTTACTGGTGAGTTTCTTTTAGACATCTCAGCTGTGTTAACCTGAAAATCTATACATGATTCATTACCTCTCCTGCCATGTTTAAAATTCTTTGTCCTTGACTTCTTGCAGTCTTACTAGAATTTGTTGAGGTATGCATCTCTTTTATCTCAAACTTACTTAGAGTTTGTTAAGCTTCATGAATATATATACAAATGATTTTCATCAAATCACAGAATCTTTGTCCATTATTTCTTTAATTTTTTCCTATTCTTTTCTGTCCTTCCTTTTGAGACTCCTATTATGCATATGTTGGTATCATTGGTGGTAGACAGTAATCATTGAGGCTCTATCCATCTTTTTTCATTTTTTTCTCTCTGTTCTTCAGACTATATAAGCTCAACTGAAGTATTTTCAAGGTCAGTAGTCCCTTCTTCTTTCCTACTTAAGACTGCTTTTGAGGTCTTCCAGAGATATTGTTGTTTATTATAGTTTTTTACTTCACAATTTCTATTTAGTTCCATTTTATACTTTCTTTTTTTGATATTCTCCCTTTGGTGAGGTGTCATTTGCATACTTTAATTCTTTAGGCAACTTTTTTGGGGGCGGTGGTGAGGGGTCATTGAACCCAGGAGTGTCTTTCTACTGAGCTACGTATCCAGACTTTTTTTTTTTTTGAGACAGACTCTCACTAAGTTGCTTAGGCAGGCTTTGAACTTGTGGTTCTCTTGCCTAAGCCTCCCAAGTTACTGGGATTATGGACATGCACGACCACTACTGGCAATGATTTTTTAATTTTTATAAAGCTCTTTGAGCATACCATGCTTCTCTACTTATAGTGGGGTTACATTCTGATAAATTTGTTTTAATTTGAAAGTGCATTTGACATCTACCCTTTTGCACATTTGAGTTTAGCAGTACAGTACGTGTAGAGTATCAGTTGTTCACATTTATGGTCTTATTTTCTTTTTGGAACTTGCACTATCTAGTAACACAAAAAAGTATCATTCAACATATTGTTAGCTTGGTAGAAGATGAACATTTGACATATGGTTTTACTGAATATACATTACTTTTAAACCATCAAAGAATTGAAAAATTATAAGTCAAATCATCTGAAGTCAGGGACTATTTCTGTTTTCCATAGCTGATTTAAAGTCTTCGTGGTAAGTCCAGCATCTGTCCTCAGGGTCAGTTTTTATTGATTGCCATCCACCCCCATGTCCTATTTATATGGCACATAACTTGCCTATTTTTTAGTGTTTTATAATTTTGTTGAGAATTGGACATTTTAAGTAAACATGACAATTCTGAATCTCACCCCCAGTAGTTGCTTGTTGTTACTTGTAGTTTTTGTTCATCGCTTTAGTGACTTTTGAATTAATTCTATATTCTTTGTCATGTGTGGTCATTAAAATCTCTACTATGTTTAGTGGTTAGCTAGTGTTGAGACAAAGATTTCCTTAAATGTCTGAAAATTAAATTAAAAATTAAATCTCCCACTCTTCCGAAGTGGGTCTATGTTTGGGGCACAACATCAGTATTAAGCCAGGAAGGTTACAACTTTCCCTTTAGCATCCATTTGCTGATTGATATGTCCTTAAGATCAAAACAGGCCCTTTTAACCAGCAGACTACCCTGGGAGATCAAGCACAGCTGCCCATATCCATCCACACATGCCTCTGTGGGGCCCGGGTGCACAGCTGGCCTGGTCCACCCCTTTGCTGTCAGGGCGGACACTCCCAGAGCCTAGCCTCTGGTGCAGGATTACCCCTTCTGATCAGTGGACTACTGCAGGAGCTGAGATCCAGCCCAGACTGCCCACACCAGCCCACACAGGATCCAGGCTCTCAGTAAGCCTGGTACACCCCTCCCCAAGAGGGGCAGACACTACCAGAGCCTAGCCTTTGGTGCCCCAGATCCACCCACTCCAACTTAAGCAGGACCCAGATCCAGGATGAAGTAGCATTCATTGAGGGACACCAACAAGGTCTGGAATCCCAACATCAAGGTGAAGTACAGACACCAGGTACTACAAGAATATAGGGAAGAAGTTAATATCTTAGATCCATGCTGCAGTCCGGCTGCAGCAAAATAACCGGGGGCGGGGGGTGGTGACGAGCAACTTGTGTACATTGATACAGCAGGAGTGGGAGCCATTTATTGTAGGACAGGAGGGGTATATATACATAATTACACACAGCTTATCTTAATTAACATAAAATAGATACAGCAGTCAACCAATAAGGAATCTCCATACTTAATGGCTCACTGGCATTAGTTTACAAACCACTCCCTCTGGCAAAATGCCAGGCGCCATCTTGACTTGTTTACAGACCCTAACAGATCCACACTATAAGAAAGGAAGACACATAGACAGCATGAAAAAACAAGGGAAGAAAGTGTCCCAAACAAACCAGGGCACTATAATAACAGAAGGCATGGACAGTGAAGTTGATGAAATATCAGAGGAGGAGTTCAGAAGGTTCATAATTAAAATGATCTGTGAATTAAAGAATGACCTAAATGATCAAATACAAGCAAAAACTGATCACTCCAACAATGAGAAAGGAGAGCAAATACAGATAGCAAAAGATTACTTCACGAGAGAGAGACTGAAAAAAACCAGTCAGAAATTCTTGAAATGAAGGATACAATAAATCAAATAAAAAACTCAATAGAAACATAATCAACAGACTAGATCACTTGGAAGAAAGAACTTCAGATAATTAATACAAAGTATACAATCTGGAAAATAAAGTTGATCACAGATCACACAGTGAAGAAAGTTAAAAACCATGAACAGAACATCCAATAATTATGGGACAGCATCAAAAGACCAAATCTAAGTTATTGGGATAGAGGATGGCACAGTTTCAAAACAAAGGAATGCACAATCTCTTCAATGAGATAATATCAGAAAATTTCCCAAGCATGAAGAATGAATTG
The DNA here is from genome assembly GCF_045843805.1 of Urocitellus parryii. NCBI lineage: Eukaryota > Metazoa > Chordata > Mammalia > Rodentia > Sciuridae > Urocitellus > Urocitellus parryii. The sequence continues at coordinate 83,883,646 of NC_135540.1, forward strand.
GAAAATCAAATACAGGAGGCTTACAGGACACCAAATGTACAAAATTACAACAGATCTGCACCAAAGCACATTATAATGAAAATGCCTAGCATACAGAATAAGGATAGAATCTTAAAAGCTGCAAGAGGGAAGAATCAGATCACATATAGGGGGAGACCATTTTGTATTTCAGCAGCCTTTTTCAATCCAGATCCTCAAAGCCAGGAGATCGTGGAACAACACATACCAAGCTCTGAAAGAAAATGGATGCCAACCAAGAATCTTACATACAGCAAAAGTAAGCTTTAAATTTGATGATGAAATAAAAACCTTCCATGATAACAAAAGAATTTACAGTGAGAAAGTCTGCACTAGAACATCCTCAGCAAAATATTCCAAGAAGAGGAAATGAAAAAAAAATGATGAAAATCAGCAGAGGGAGGAATTACACTAAAGGGAAATCTAATCAGAGGAGAAACCAAGTCACGTTAAATACCAAAAAATAAACAAGAATGGCTGAGAATACAAATTATGTCTCAGTAATAACCCTGAATGTTAATGGCCTAAACTCACCAATCAAAAGACATAGAATAGCAGATTGGATCAAAAAAAAAAAAAAAAAAAAAGAAGAAGAAGAAGAAGAAGAAGAAGAAGAAGAAGAAGAAGAAAAAGACCCAATAATATGCTGCCTCCAAGAGACTCATTTCACAGAAAAAGACATTCACAGGTTGAAGGTGAAGGGTTGGGAAAAATCATCACTCACATGGACTGCGGAAGCAAGCAGGGGTTTCCATCCTCATATCAAATAAAGTAGACTTCAAATTAAAGTCAATCAAAAAGGATAAAGAAGGACACTACATATTGCTCAGGGGAACCATACACCAACAAGACTTAACAATTATAAGTATATATGCCATAAACGATGGAACAGCTATGTTCATCAAACAAACTCTTCTCAAGTTCAAGAGTCAAATAGACCACAACACAATAATGTTGGGTGACTTTAACACATCTCTTTCATCACTAGATAGATCTTCCAAACAAAAGCTGAGCAAGGAAACTATAGAACTCAATAATATGATCAATTACTTAGACTTAATTGACATATATAGAATATTCCATCTTTTAATGAGAGAATATACTTTCTTCTCAGCAGTACATGGATCTTTCTCTAAAATAGACCATATACTATGCCACAAAGCAACTCTTAGCAAATATAAAAAAGGAGAGATACTACTACCCTGCATTCTATCAGATCATAATGGAATGATATTAGAAATCATTGATAAAATAAGAAATAAAATCCACTCCAACATTCTGGAGACTAAATAATATGCTACTGAATGGACAGTGGGTTACAGAAGACATCAAGGAGGAGATTAAAAAATTTTTGGAGGTGAAGGAGAACACAGATATTGAAATCTCTGGGACACCATGAAAACCGTTCTAAGAGGAAAGTTCATTGTAAGGAGTTCATTCCTTAAAAGAAGAAAAAGTCAACAAATAAATGACTTAACATTATATCTCAAAGCCCTAGAAAAAGAAGAACAGATCAACTCCAAAAGCAGCACAAGACAGGAAATAATTAAAATCAGAGCTGAAATCAATGAAATTGAAACAAAAGACACAATTGAAAAAAATGATAGAACAAAAAGTTGTTTCTTTGAAAAATAAAATTGACAGACCCTTAGCTATGCTAACGAACAGAAGGAGAGAGAGAACTCAAATTACCAGCATATGTAGTGAAAAAGGTAATATTACGATAGACACTAGAGAAATACAGAAGATAATTAGAAATTATTTTTGAAAACTTATTCTCCAATAAAATAGAAGATATCAAAGACATCGACAGATTTCTAGAGTCATATAATTTGCCCAAATTGAATCAGGATGATATACACAATTTAAACAGATCAATTTCAAGTGACGAAATAGCAGATGCCATCAAAATCTACCAACCAAGAAAAGCCCAGGACCGGACAGATAAACAGCTGAGTTCTAGAAGACCTTTAAAGAAGAACTAATACCAATACTCTGCAATTTATTTCAGGAAATAGAAAAAGAGGCAGCACTTCCAAACTCATTCTATGAGGCCAATATCACTCTGACTCCAAAACCAGGCAAAGACACACATTAAAAAAAAAAAAAAAAACCAACTTCAGACCAATATCTCTAATGAACATAGATGCAAAAATTCTCAATAAAATTCTGGCAAATCAAATACAAAAACATATCAAAAAGATCATTCACCAAGGTCAAGTGGGATTCATTCCAGGGATGCAAGCTTGGTTCAACATATGGAAATCAATAAATGTAATTTATCACATCAGTAGATTTAAAGTAAGAGTCATATGATCATCTAAATAGAAGCAGGAAAAGCATTTGAAAAAATACAGCACCCCTTTATGTTCAAAACACTAGAAAAACTAGGGATAACAGGAGCATATCTCAACATCATAAAGGTTTTCTATGCTAAGCCCCAGGCCAACATCATTCTGAATGGAGAAAAATTGACGGCATTCCCTCTAAAAACTGGAACAAGACAGGGATGCCCTCTTTCACCACTTCTATTTAAGATAGTCTTGAAACACTGGCCAGAGCAAATAGATGAAAGAAATTAAAGGGATACACATAGGAAAAGAAGAACTCAAATTGGCACTATTTGCTGATGATATGATTCTATACATGGAAGACCCTAAAAGTTCCACCAGAAAACTTCTAGAACTAATAAATGAATTCAGCAAAGTAGCAGGATATAAAATCAACACCCATAAATCAAAGGCATTTCTGTATATTAGTGACAAGTCCTCAGAAACGGAAATGAGGAAAACTACCCCATTTTCAATAGCTTAAAAAAAGATGGAATCAACTTAGCAAAAGAGGTGAAAGATTTATATAATGGAAATCACAGAATCCTAAAGAAAGAAGTCAAAGAAGACCTAAGAAGATGGAATGATCTAACTTGCTCTTGGATAGGCAGAATTAATATTATCAAAATGACCGTACTTCCAAAAGCTCCATACAGATTTAATGCAATTCCGATAAAAATTCCAATGACATTCCTCATAGAAATAGAAAAGGCAATCAGGAAATTCATCCTGCAATTCTTAGCAGAAAGAGTGAACCAGGTAGCATCACAATAACAGACCTTAAACTATACTACAGAGCAATAGTAACAAAAACAGCATGGTATTGGCATCAAAACAGACTGATAGACCAATGGCACAGAATAGAGGACACAAAGACTAACCCACAAAACTACAATTATCTTATATTTGACAAAGGTACCAAGAACATTCATTGGAGAAAAGATAGCATCTTCAACTGGTGCTGGGAAAACTTGAAATCCATATGTAACAATATGAAATTAAACTCCTGTCTCTCACCATTCACAAAACTCAACTCAAAATGAATCTAGGACTTAGGAATACAACCAGAGATCCTGTGTCTAATAGAAGAGAAAGTAGGCCCTAATCTCCATTATGTGGGATTAGGCCCCAGCTTCCTTCATAAGACTCCTGTGGCGCAAGAATTAAAATCAAGAATCAATAAATGGGATGGACTCAAACTAAAAAGTGTCTTCTCATCAAAAGAAACAATCTGTGAGGTGAATAGAGAACCTGCATATTGGGAGCAGATCTTTACCCCTCACACATCAGATAGAGCACTAATCTCTAGGGTATATAAAGAATTCAAAAACCCTAGCACCCCACAAAAACCAAATAACCCAATCAATAAATGGGCCAAAGACCCGACGAGAGACTTCTCAGAAGATGATATACAATCAGTCAACAAATACATGAAAAAATGTTCATCATTAGCAATTAGAGAAATGTAAATCAAAACCACTCAGAATGGCAACTATTATATATACAAATAACAAAAAGTGTTGGTGAAGATGTGGGGAAAAAGGTATACTCATCTATTGCTGGTGGAACTGCAAATTGGTGCAGCCAATATGGAAAAGTAGTATGGAGATTTCTTGGAAAACTGGGAATGGAACCACCATTTGACCTAGCTATCCCTCTCCTTGGTCTATACCCAAAGGACTTAAAAATGGCATACTACAGGGAGACACCACATTTTTATAGCAGCACAATTCACAATAGCTAAACTGTGGAACCTATCTAGATGCCCTTCAATAGATGAATGGATAAAAAAAAAATGTGGCATATATATGCAATGGAATGCTCCTCATCAATAAGAGAGAATAAAATCATGGAATTTGCAGGTAAATGGATGGAGTTAGAGAAGATAATGCTAAGTAAAGTTAGCCAATCCCAAAAAAACCCAAATGCCGAATGTTTTCTTTGATATAAGGAGGCTGTTTCATAGTGAAATAGGGAGATGGGAGGCATGGGAAGAATAGATGAACTCTAGATAGGGGACAGGGGTAGGGGGGGAAGCGGGGGCATGGGGTTATTAATGAGGGTGGAATGTAGTGATCATTATTATCCAAAGTACAGGTATGAAGGCATGTATTGGTGTGAATGTACTGTGTATACAGAGATATGAAAAATTGTGCTCTATATGTTTAATAAGAATTGTAATGCATTCTGCTGTCATATATAAATAAAAATAAGGTAAAAAAATCAAAACAGACACAAAGACCAATGGTATAGAATAGGACACAAGACAAACCCATATAAATAACAGTTATCTCATACTAAACAAAGTTGTCATAAACATAACATTGTGGAAAATATAGCCTCTTCAACAAATGGTGCTGGGAAAACTGGAAATCTGTATTTAACAAAATGAGATTATTCTTCTGTATCTCACCATGCAGAAAACTCAAAAAGTGGATCAAAGACTTAGGCATTAGAATAGAGACCCTGTTTGGCTGGGGATGTGGCTCAAGCGGTAGCGCACTCGCCTGGCATATGCGGGGCGCTGGGTTTGATCCTCAGCACCACATAAAAATAAAGATGTTGTGTCCACCGAATACTAAAAATAAATAAATATATAAATAAATATTAAAAAATTCTCTCTCTTTCTCTCTCTTAAAAAAAAAAAAAAAAGAATAGAGACCCTGCGCCTAATAGAAGAAAAAGTAGGCCCAAATCTTCATTTTATCAACTTGTTTAGGATCAGAATTCTTTGTCAAGACTCCTAAATTGTAAGAAGTAAATGCAAGAATCAATAAATGGGGTTGTATCAAACTAAAAAGCTTCTTCACAAGAAAGAAAACAATAACACAAAGATATAGCTTACAGAATGGGAGAAAATCTCTGTTATCTGCACCTCAGATAGAACATTAATCTCTAGGATAGTGGAAGATCATTTGATTCGACAAGGGAATGAAGGGAAAGAAGGGTGGATAGGAACAGGAAAGACAGTAGATGTATCAGACATAATTTTCCTATGTTCATATATGAATACACGACCAGTGTAACTTCACATCTTATAATAACCACAAGAATGGGAAATTATACTCCATATATTTATGTCAAAAAATACTCTACTGTCGTGTGTATAAAAAGAATAAATAAAAAAAACCTGGGGGCTGGGATTGTGGCTCAGTGGTAGAGCACTTGTCTAGCACGCGTGAGGCCCTGGGTTCGATCCTCAGCACCTCATAAAAATAAAAAAAAAAAAAAGGTATTGTGTCCAACTACTTCTAAAAAATAAATATTAAAAAAAAATACGGAGGTGAGAGATTGGGTATTTTTGGTCTTTTCTGGGCATGTGCGTTGTCCTTTGCATGTTCATGGTCTTAAATTTCCTGGAGTACGTAAGAACTTTTCAAAGCCATTATGGACATCTCTTTCCCAAGCTTTTCATATTAAGCTTTTTCGTTAGTCTGTTATTTGTCCCAGTTGTTACCATCACTTATACTTTCCTGTAATTTTTTTTTTTTCCAAACACTTGCTCAGTTCTAGTCCTCTTCTCCAGGGAGAAGTCTCTCAACATTGGATAAGAATCAGATAATTACTATACAGGTCTGATAATGACTATTTGAAAATGAGGCTTTGAAAGAGTTCCAGCTTTGATTTGTTTTTGTTGCTCTAGTGGCTTCAAAGTTGCTCTGTCAGTGTGGAATCAGAATAAATAAGAACTATATAAATCATTATTCTTAATCAGATTCTAACATTTTTTTTTCTTTAGTGAATAAATACTTCCTGGGGTTATTTTAGTAATGCATTGCTTTTTCTTTTTCCCTCAGAGTTGGCAAGAGTTTATTAGAAAGTGAGATAAGAATGTGTAGTAGGCACTGTAATAGGATGCCTCTGGACAGACTGTGTATGTTGTAGATTTTCGGGGTTTGGGTTTCCTAAAAACTGAGGTTCTTGGCTTTCTTTGTTATTGTCACATTCTGTTATACCTCTTTAAGTGGTTTGTTACTCCTTTGTTTAGTGCTCAGAAAATTTTCTTTCTGAGGGTTGTAAAGATCTCGTCACAAGGGGTGGGTATTACATGATCTTGGAATAATAATTCCCTTAACAGGCTATAATTATCTGTGGCTGGGGGAGGTTTGACATATCAGTTCCCATTTTCAGAAGCTTGTCTGCTTTGGTAAGTAACATTCCCTGTGCTTCCTGGTTCTGTGACCCATGGATTCTTTTTTGATATATGTTCACTGTCCTGTATAAGTAATTGCCCTTCGTAGTCCTTTCCCCGCTCACATGTTCATAGCCGCCTGTTTGCCTAATATTACCCCCTCAAGGACTTGGGCCCCTAACTTATTTTAGGGTAATTGGGCATCAACCTATTCTGGCTGCCCCTGCTTAGAGACATCAATAATGTGTGCAAAGCTGATCACTGTCCTTGCATTCTGTCAAGTAGGGTATGGATGTTTAAAGGTATTGAGCATCAAAGTCCATGGTAAATGTCAGGAAGAAGAGATCCTGATATAAGTTTTCATAGTTGCAGTTGCTGAGCATTTGGACTAGATATACATGTGGTAGGGATCATGCTTACACATGTATTAGAACTCCCACCAATTTGAGCCTTCAGTGAGGTCCCATGAGGTTCTATTGATATAGATGGAGATGAAAGTATAAGAGGAAGGTTAAGAGGCATTTTTTTTTTTTTTTAAATATAATGGGCTCTGACTTTCAGAAATCCTGTTGTAACCGACTTTCAGTCTTTGCCAAGGTGTTGCCCTGGCCAGGAGCCTTCCAGTTTGTCAGTTGGTAAGACCTGCCTTCCAAAAAGACTAAAAAACCATTTCTAGCCTCTCATCCTGAAGGACTGGATTTCAGTTGTGGCCTTTTGGTCCTACTGGAGGGTTGTTCTGGCCAGAGACTTTCAGTTGCCTCAAGAAATCCCTCCAGTCACCAAGAATCCAAGGTGTAGAATGAGAGTTCAAAAAAGGCTTAACAGGGCAGAAACAAAAAAATATTAAATAGTAAATACATAAACCAGCAACAGTTGTTTGTTATTATGAAATTTTATGTACTGTACATGATTGCATATGCTATACTTTTATATAGCAGCACAGTAGGTTTGTTTACATCAGCATCACCACAAACACCTGAATAATGTGGTGTACTGTGATTATGAAGGCATTGATGTCAGTACGTGATAGGAATTTTGCAATTCTACTATACCCTTATGAAACCATCATCACATACACATTTGTTGTTGATGAAGTATCATGCTTAATGATCATAGGATGATTTTGATAGTTTTTACTTTTTTTTTTGTTTGATTTTATAGAGTGGCAGATTTTTGGAGGTCCTGTTCTAACTTTGGTTGATTTTTTTTAAAAATCTGTTTCTTCTTGAGTGAGCTTTGTTCTGTCTTTCAAGAAATTTGTCTTTCTGTTCTATGATGTTGAATTTATGAGCATACAATTCTTCTCACTTTTGAAATATTTTTCTTTTCTCTATAATGTAATATAAATACTCTAAGATGAAGTCTTTTTTATGATAACATTTATTCTGTCTCATGTGGGGCTGTTTGTCTTTCAGTTTGAAATCTGTCATCAAAAATAAATATAGAACCTATAGGGTTACTTAAGAATTGAAGATGAGCCTTGCGCGGTGGCACACGCCTCTAATCCCAGGGGCTACAGAGACTGAGGCAGGAGAATTGGGGGTTCAAAGCCAGCTTCAGCAATGGTGAGGTGCTTAGGAACTCAGTGAGATCCTGCTCTAAATAAAATACAAAAATAGGGCTGGGGATGTGGCTTAGTGGTCAAGTGCCCCTGACTTCAATGCCTGGTAACACGCCCCCCCTTCCCAAAAAAGGAATTAACCAAGATGAAGTGATGTGTTTATGTATGTGTCCATACATATGTTTTTGACAAGCCCAAATTTTAGGTTCATAATATAAACAGTGAAATCTGAAAAGAAAGAATTCTTTTGAAGTTTCATTATCTTAAAAGAATATTTTTAAAATTTCTTTAAATGTCTGACATTAAATACAGTAGAATTCAATTTAGAAAGTGTTTTGTTTCATAATGTACATTTTTTGTCTTGTATTGCAATTCTGAGTCTTACAAGTTTTATTTTTATTTTCTGCTTTAGGCAATCCTTTATCACAGGATATTCTCAACTTATACCAGGACCCAGATGGAACGCGAAAGCTACTGAACTTCATGCTTGACAATCTTGCAGGTAACTATTAATGACAAAAAGAGTTTACTCTCCAGATAATATCATGGTAGAACATTATTCTTTTCATAAATGGAGTGCTTTCTGTTTATTAAGCAATGTTCTAGGAAATCTAGTTACATAATATTAATTTTTCTAAGAACCTAGGTCGAAGGAACTTTTCTAATTCACATTTTACAGTTACATATTCACTGAATCAGATACTAATCATCTGCATATAGCTGATTAATGCCTGAGCTATCAACCGAAGATTGTGCTTTGCTTTTTGTAACAATAATATATAATTTTTAGTTGTTTTAATTTGGTACACATTACCTGGAACCCATACATGTTACACATTTTTTAAAAAAATATTTTTTAGTTTTAGGTGGACAAAATATCTTTATTTTTATGTGGTGAATTGAGCCCAGTGCCTCATGTGTGCTAGGCGAGTGCACTACCATTTGATCCACATCCCCAGCCCCCACATTTTTTTTAATGAATAAAATGATAGTTCGATTTAAGATTTTAACTTTGTGTGTGAATGCATACCCATGCATGTACTCTGTTTTAAATTTTCTGTTTTTAGTAAATTATGTGAGGTTTTCAACACTTTATTATAAAGTTAGCTTTATGTTAGAATGATTTTGCTCAGCTGTAGTCTAAGTGTTCTGAGCATGTTTAATATAGGGTAGGCTAAGTGATAATGTTTGGTAAGTTAATTGTATTAAATGCATTTTTGACTTAACATAATAAACTAATTGGGATTTAACCCCATTGTAAATCAAGGAGCTTTTGTAGTTTGATTTACTGTACATTTGTGGAAATTTTGCAGGCAGCCTTTTTTTTTTTTTTTCTTTTGTACTGGGAATTGAACCTGGGAATACTTTACCACTATGTTCCATCCTCAGCCCTTTTTTATTTTTTGTTTTGGAACGGACTCTCACTAACTTGTTGAGGGTTTTGCTAAATTGCTAAGGTTGGTCTCCAACTTGTGATCCTCCTGTCTCAGTTTTCTGAGTTGCTGGAATTTCAGCCATCACCACTGTGCCTGACATAAGCAGGTTTTTAAATTAAGAACATTAGAGTCACGGGACTAAAATGGTTGTATTCCATATACAATGTTTTCTTATATTAGACAGCTATTAAGTGTTTTATTTAAATTTTTTTCCCCTTTGCCTAAGTTTTCAAAGTGTAGGTAAAAGTTGGAGATACTACTGAATTCAGATAGTTTCCTTGGAATAATATCTTTTTAAAATATAGAATTCTGAAACAGCTTCAGAAATCATAAAATTTATATTATAGTAGCCCTTATTACAATATTTTGGCTTTACTCTTTTTTAATTCTATCAAAAAAGACACCTTCCCTCCAATATACAAAAAGTAGGGTTTATAATAGGGGAAAACCAGTTAGCATCATTTAAAATATTTTGGTTAAAAAGACTTAAAGTTGGTTGATGTGCATTAGAGTTAAGTAAGCATGTGCATTAGAGATTTTTTCATTAAGTACTAGAAATATGTGAAAATTAAGCTGTACACATCATGTGTGCTATTTCCAACTTACTTTACAGTTAAATATCTTTCTTGTCTATATAGATGTAGCCAGTTAATTCAGTTATTGATGTGTGTATGTAATTTTTAAGGTATTCTTCATCTGTTTTAGATAAAAGCTGCTTGATGTTATATATTTTGTAAATACCTTTTCCTATGCTTAATTTATCTTTTGTTGAACAGAACTACTTTAACATACTCCAACTTACTGAATTTTCTGATATAGTAATGTTTCTGTTTCCTCTTTAAGAATTTTTACCTACCACCTTGATCATGTTATGTAGACACTCATATTTTTTATTTGCTATACTTAAGAAATGTAACCTTCCTGAAATTGATGTTTGTATAAGGTAGAAATTCATGATTTTTTTCCGTATGTGTATTATATTAACCCTGAATCATTTATTGATGAGACTGTCTTTTCATTATTGTGTTTTTTTTTTTTTTGTATGTGTATATGTGCTATCTTTCAGGTGTCAGTGTATGTGTGTGTGTGTTTTGGGATTTTTTTGTTTTCTTCCATCGGTCAGTCTTTCTTTCAGAGCTTTATAATTATACATTGTAGTTGAGTTTATCCCGACAAACTCATACGTGCATGGATTTTGATTTTAGTTTGTGTTCCATTAGTCTTTATGGCAGTGTAACAGTGTCTTTGATTATGATAGCTTTTATAAAAAATCTTGAGATCTAGTAGGGTAAGTCTTTGCTCTTTATCTGATTGTGATGAATCTTGACTAGCTTTGGCCATGTGATTTTTTTTACTTTATATTTTAATGAAAATTTTTGGAAGTAGGCTTTTCATCTGTCCCTTCTCAAAAGGTATAAGGATATTATTTGGGATTATATTGAATCTATGGATTGCTTTGGAATAATTGATATATTTATGTCAGTGGATCTTATTTCATTTTTCATGGCTTCTATAATTTTGGTATTGAGTTGTACATTTCTGTATTGCCATTTTATATAAATTCTAAGTATAGACTGTTTTATTATAGTATTTTGAACACAAGACAGGTAACAATTTATGGAATATCCTTGAATTTTGTATATTTATGATACCATGCTAAACATTTGCTAAATGCCTTTGCTAAAATGTTTTCAACCACTTTGCTAAACTGTTCTTTTAATCCTGATACTTTTTTTCATTTTAATTTGTACCATTGTAACATCTGCAAATAATGATGGTTTTATTATTTTCTTTCTCATATACATATATTTTTTCTTTCTTTTCCTTCCTTTATCTTTTTCTCTTTTTCTCTCTGTTTCTTTTGAGGTACTGGGGTTTGAATCCAAGACCTGTTCATGTTGGGCAAGTGCTGTACTACAGAATTACATCCACAATCCTTATTTATTTATTTTCTTGCCTATTGCACTTTCTAAGACCATCAGTAAAACTGCTAATTAAAAGTGGTGATAGTGAATATCCTTGTCAAATTTCACAATTTATTAACTTCTAGTAGTTTTACAGTTAAATGTGATATTCATAGTAGTTTTTATATAGATAAGCTTTACCAGATTAAGGCAGTTTTTCTAACCTTAATTTGCCAGCAGAGATTCTTTTGTTTGTTCATTTGGTTTTTTTGAGATGAGGCCTTGTCATGTTGCCCAGGCTGGCCTTGAATTTACCATCTTTCTGTCTAATGGAATTGCTGGGAAGATAGGCAAGTACCAATGTAACCAGCCAAGGGAGTTTTCTCTTGAGAGGATTAGATATTTTTTAGCCTTTATTCTCTTAGTATAATAATTATATTGATTATTTTTGTATGTTATACTACCTTTGTATCCCTGGAATAAATCCATATAGGTTGTGCTATATTATAATTCTTTTTATATATTATCCCCAGATTTTCAGTTTGTTACTATTCTGTTTAGAATTATTTATGTCTGTGTATGAGTCTGAATGACCATTAATTTTCTTTCTTCATTGTTTTTGTCAGGTTTTTTATACTGGCTTTATAAACTTTGTGGGGAATTCATATTATTTTAAAGAGTTTGAGATTGGTATTTTTTCTGTCCTAGATATTCAGCAAAGCATATCTGGGCCTGAGGTTCCTTTGTAGGAAGTTTGAAATCGTTGATTTATTTTAATAACTGTGGACTTGTTTGGGTTTCTGTTTTTTTTTTCAGTTTGTAAAAGTTATGTTTTCTGTAAATTTGCACATTTTATCTAAATCTTTAAATTTATTGGCATAGAGTGGTTCAAAATATCGTTTTACAGTGTTTTAAGGTCCAAAAGATATATGATATCTTTTCCAATGAGATGCTAGTTTGTGTTGCCTTTAAATCCAACTTCTGACCGTATTGGTTCTCTTTATTGTGTTTGTTTTACAGTGTCATTACTTTCTTCCTTTTGCTTTCTTCGGGATTCATTTGCTGTTCTTTTTCTTATTTAACATAAAATCTAAGTCATAACTTTTGTACTCTGCCTTGCAACATATCTACTTCTAAATCTCTCTCTGAACATGGCTTTTGAAGCTGCATCCCACAAGTTTTAATATGCATTATTTTCATCCAGTTCAGTGTATTTTCTAATATCCCTCAATCATATCTGCTTTGACCTATGAGTCATTTAGAAACTTATTTCTGAGTTTTCAAGGGAGTTTTAGTTTTCTTTGTTCTTTTGTGGTCAGAGAACTTACTCCAAGTGATTTACAGTTAAAAGAATGTATAATTTATTACCCAGCACATTCTTAATTTTTCTAAATGTTAAATGTCAAGCCAGGCATTGTGGTACATGTACTCTGTTTTAAATTGGGAGCTGAGGCTGGAAGATTGCAAGTTTGAAGTCAGCCTCAGGAAGTTCATGAAAACCTATCTCAAAATAGAAATCGCTGGGGATGTATGTAACTTAGTGGTAAAGCACCCCTGGTTTAATCCCCAGCATCCCTCACCCCCACGCAAAAAAAAGATAAATATTAAATTTATACTTGAAAAGCATACTTTTTTGTGGTTATTACAAAATTTTATATATACTGGTTTAAATTCATTAATTGTATGGTTTGAACATGTTTTACATATATTTAATGATTTCTTTGGTCTTATTCATTACTGGCATATATAGTTGTCATTTTTTTTAATCAACTAAGATTTGCTCTTTTAATGTTATGTTAAAATCTTCCTTTTTCATTGTAGAGATCATTCATTTAATTTTTAAATTCTTTTTATATATACATTACAGTGTATTTTGACATATTTATAAAAACATGGAGTATATTTTATTCTAATTGGGATCACAGTCTTGTGGTTGTACATGATAGTGAGAATGACTGTATTTATTATGCACATATGAAAGTTGTCAGATTTATTCCACTGTTTGCTATTCCTATTCTTTTAACTTTTAAATGACATGTAATAAGGGTTTTTAAAATGTATTTCATATTCATAGTTATTTAAATCTTTTGTCATTGTGCTGTACTATTCTTTGAAATTTATTTTGACATAACTACATGAAAAACTTTCTACATGTGTTCTCTTTGCTTCAGATTGGCATTGTATATTTTTGTTTATTTGACTTTTACGTATCTTAACCTTTTTTTCATCTTTGCTTTGGATTTTTTTTTTTTTTTTACTATTTTTCTAGTTTGAGGTAGAAATTTCTATTGGTTTGAAATCATCCCTCTTTTTTAATGTAAGCATGTAGCACTGTGAATTACCCTATCAAAAACTACTTTATCTGTACCCCACAAAATTTTGGTATGCTTTATATATAGTTTCATTTTCATTCAATTTCCTTTGAGACTGCCTCTTTGATTGATGAATTATTTAGAAATGTGTTATTTAAATCACACGTGTTTTAAAAAATATTCCTGTTGTCTTTCAGTTGATTATTGTTTTGATTCCAGCATGCAACTAGTTGAAAAATTTCTCTGATATGTTGAAATTTGTGTTGTGATCCAGGATACTGTCCATCTTGGTGAATATTCCACAGGCTCTGGATAAATATAAATATTCTGCAGTGGTTGAGTGGAATTGTCTATAAATAAAAGTTAGATTATCTTGGTGATGGTGGTCAATTCTCATTTTTAATTTTACTATCTAGTAGTCCTTTCAAATGGTGATTTGGGGATGTTAAGGTTGCCCATTATAGGGGTTGGGATTGTGACTCAGTGGTAGAGCATTTACCTAGCATGTGTGAGGCACTGTGATTTTGAGCCTCAGCACCATAAATAAACAAACAAATAAACAAATAAATAACAAATGTATATATGTCTATCTACAACTAAAAAAAAGTGGATTTTTTTTTCTTTGTCAGTTTTTGTTTTAGGTATTTTGAAGCTCTGTTGATTAGTACATACATATTTAGGATTGCTATATCTTAGTGGATTGGTTATTTTCTCAATATGTAATGAATTACTTTTTGTGTTTCTTGCATTTGCTTTGAAACATGTAGCCATTTCTGGTTTTTAACAATTAATGTTATTATAGCATATAATTTTTCATTCTTTTATTTCCAACTTTTCTTTGTTGTATTTGAGAGATTTTTTTTGTAATCAGCATATAGTTGTCATGTTTTTTAATCAACTAAGATTTGCTCTTTTAATTTTCATTTTTAGTAAATGCTAGATACTTGCACTGAGCACCAGAATAGTTATTGTTATAATTTTTTGATTTAAGAAGCTGATAGGGAAAGTCTGTAGTATTTATCCCTAATTTTACCCATTCCTTTTTTTTTCTTTTTGATGTTTTGTTTCTTCTGTTGTATTTTTCTTCCTGTTTAGAGAGCTTCCTTTAGTTATTATTTATGAGTAGTTCTGTAAGTGCATCCCTCTCTTAATTTTCTTTTGTCTGTTAAAATCTTTATTTCCCTTGACTTTTAAATGATAGTTTTGCTGGTTACAGAATTTGCAGTTGACAGTTATTTTCTTTGGTTTACAGAAGTTTAGTCTGTTTTGGTATGGATTTCTTTGAGGTTATTCACCTTTTTGGATTTGTAGGTTTGTTTCTAACACAATTCTGGAAACTTTTATCCTTTATCTCTTAGAATACTTTCTTCATCCCCACATCCTTTTTCTTCAGAACTCTGATGATATGAATGTAGATCTTTGGTTATACAAAGTTTCAAAGTCCTTCAGGTTCTGTTAAAAGTCTTTTTTCTTTTTGTTCTGATTGAGTTCCATTAATTTATTTGCAGTCACTGGTTTTATCTTTTGTTACCTCTGTAACTATGCTCTTCTAATATCTTTAAAATTTTGGTTATTTTTCAGTTTGATAAATTCTATTTTAACCCCCCCCCCCCAATAACTTCTTTGCCTGGGTTTTTCTATTTTTTCATTTTTTAAGGGAATTTGTTTTTACTTATAAAAATTGTTGAGAGGCCCTTGATTCTTTCTGAATCTTCCGTTTTAACAGACAAATTTGCTATTGAGGTTTTGCATGTAATTCTCTTGTCCTTTTTCAGGCTCAGTTGATGTCATCACTACAGACAGACCTTGGCTCACTGCTGCCAGCCACTGTGAGGTGTGGGTGGGATGAAGAGGTAGTCAGGTTTTGCTGGGGATGTTGCCTTTGGCAGACTGGATGGTCACCAGTTTATTTATTTATTTTATGTGATATTAGCTCACACTTCTCTCTATTCCTTTCTTTTGTCATATCATTAACCATGCAGTTTTACCTTTAAACAATTAACTTTATCTGACACCAATACCTGATTCTTCTTGTAAAATATGTTAAAATTCCTGTTAAAGCTAAAATTTCCTTTGGTTTCTACCTTTAATTCCAGTTCCTCTGTGTAGGTTATCACATTTAAAAGTTGGATCTGTTTCCTTGTACTTTTTGGGCAGCCATTTACATGCAAAAATTATATCAGGAGAAATTTTGTACTGTAACTTTATTTAGAGTATGGTTTTATATTTTCTAATAAACTATCATATTCAATCCTTATACATTTTGCTACTTTTTTTCTTAGTAGGATTCCTTGGATGTCTTTACACTTTAACATATAAGTGTCTCAGTTTTTCTTCTAACTGGTAAAGTCTTTCTTAAAAATGGATATTAGTTAGCTGTTTACCTTTGCTTTTGTTATTATAAAACAGTAGGGTAATTCGTATTTTTTTGAATGCTGCTTTAAGCAGATAGGACTGAATCCAGGAAATAAAATTTCTAGTTCATAGGAACATGAATGCTTTAAGTTTTATAAGATGATACCAATTTGTTCCGTAGATAATTGTTCTAGTTTATATTCTTACCAGCTAAATATTCAAGTAGCTATTACATTATCACAAACCCTGGATATTATTAAATTTGAAATTTTTTTGTCAATTGGGTAGACATATACTGCCTTATCTTTTAAATTTTCCTGTTACTAGTGAGATTGAATGTTGGCTCTTTCAGTGTTGTTGATGAACTACTTAGACTGATATATAGTTTTAGTTAAGATTTGGAAAGCACCAAAATGTTGACATTAATTACTTGTTTTGAGAAGCTTGATTTCTAGATTTTTACCCACAACAGCTTAGGTAGATTTTGCTATTAAGGATCTCAAGAGCTAGAATGTTCTTTGTTTACTCTTATTCTATTTGTAGAATGCTTTTTTGAGACAAGTTGCTGTGATTCTGGAATGGTACTTCCAGTAGGCATGATTATTTTCTAGGATTGAAAATATTGAACTAGCTGGATGATTTGTTATGATAACTTTTCTTTCTTTCTGCCAAGATGTGGAATATGTGAAATAATGTTCATTCTACTCTAAAAAGTGTGGTTGCTAAAGCAGAGTAGTATTCTTTAAATAAATATTTGGAGCACCAGAATGATTAGTAAAGTGACACTCTTAAAGGTCTGGGATACTTTTGTCAGAATTTCCAGAGCTGAATGAAAATGGAGTGATTTTGTTTTAAAGGAGTACATTTCTCAGCTACTAATACCTTGGACAAATCTGCAGACTTGAATGATTTGTTATGTAATTGCAAAGATTTTCAAAAAGAAGAAGAAAAGGAGGTCGTTAAATCTTAGTTATTTTCTTTCACATTGTAATTGGCTAGTTTTAGTTCATGGTATTGATAACCATGTCTGAGCAATTTAATGTTTAACTACTGCCTTCCTTTTTTTTTTTTTTTTTTTTTTTTTGACCATTGCAGTTCTAACCTTTTGCTTTGCACTGACATTATAAAAGAGATAAAGTAAGACCAGGAAGTTAAAAAAAAAAAAAAAAAAACTAGAAAATTCAAGTTTTATTATACATTCAAGTGCGCTCCCCCCCCACCTTCCCCTGTTTTAAAGATGTTTGAACATTTTAATTTGTCAGCCTGTTACAATTTTATATGGCTTTGATTTTTCTGGCAGGAAACAAGGCTGACTCAACACAATTTACATATGTAATTAAGACAGTAAGATTTTACTTAAGGTTTTAAATAGGTACCTTTCATAAGTGCAAGTGAAAATACCATTAATGAGTTTCCTAATGTCCTTTTCTGATGTTTTATGTTCTCTTCATAGCTCTTCTTAAATTTTTTTTGGTTTCTAAATCCTCATGAAATTTCAGCATTGGATTTTTAAGTCAGTTTGTGGACCATTACAGCTGAATAGAAACCAGGTTGATTTTTCCTTATAAATTAAGTAACACTGATTTTAGAAACACATGAAATTAACTTTTGCTTACAATTTTTTTTTTTCCCCTAGTTCATCCAGAGCAGCTTCCTCCGAGGCCATGGATTACATTAAAAGAACGAGACCAAATTCTGCCATCAGGTAGTTTCTCATTCTTATTTGACTCTTTTCAGAGATACTTGAATACCATTTAGGCTTCACAGTCTCTAGTTAACAGGCCTCATTTTACCTTCCATGGTTAGATGAATTTAAGAATATTTAAAATCCATATTAAGATAGGCTTATGCACAAGTTATTTTGTATCTTTCACAGAGTTGCAACTCCTGGAAGATAGATCTATATCTTAATGATAAATTAACTTAATGGAACTGGTAATAAAATATACTGGTCTAGGGTTGTAGAAATAGTACAGGGTAAGTATTTGTGCAATTTAAGGGTATAATTTAGCATGTCTAGAATTGTAATAATATAGAAAATATAAACCTTTGTTTCTCTGTAGGGACCAGTAGCAGTTTATAGAACTTCATTTATAGAATTTCATTTATAAAATGCTTATATGACAGATGAGACATTTTTTGGGGTTGGGAGTTCTACTTGAAATAAAATTATAAATTATGGTTTCTTCCAATGACTTGTTTCATCACAAGTAATAATTCTCATATTAATTTCAACTTAAAATTAAATGAAGATTTCCACTGTTTCGATAGAAGAATAAACCAGTCATTGAATACTGCTACTGCTACTTTAATAATTTTTAAAGGGTAAATCACAGTTAGAATGTATTATTGACATGTTGAACAATATAAAAGCCCTTCTGCTTATGAATTTTTGGCTTTTTTTTTAAAGATTCAGAACAAAACATTTGATTTAGTATTTATTTTATTTAGTATTGGGAAATGTGGGAAGTGTAACCTTCATGTTTCTATTTGCATTTTAATAACTCTGAGAAATATAATATACAGTATAGTTTTGTGTATGCCTAGGGTAATACTTCTAAAATCACCACACACTAGAACCATAGTTTCAACCTGTCAGAAAGGGCACTGTGTCATTGTTATCATGAATAACAGTTACTCCTTATCATGACGCACATTGGTGGTATAAGTAAAAAGAACACCAAGGCTTTCTACAAAGCCTTTTATTTTATACTTGGTCTTCCCTAGTGTGTAATTAATCATAAGCTTTCTAATACTAAAAACACCATTTTCTAGTTCTTCAGAGTAATTTCCCTTTGAATATGAGTGGACGTAATTTTGAAGAAATGCTTTCCTAATATCACATAGCTATATTTCTTTCAAGAAAAAGAATAGCAGAAATAAGTTTTCATAGTTGCTGAATTCTCAAAGTAATGTATTCTTGGGATTTTCTCTTTTGAAAAATTAGTATGGATTTTTTTTTGTGTGTGTGTGTGTGGGGGGGGGGGTTCAGGTTCATGGTGTTTCCCTGAGACTCTTAAGTGCTTACAAAAGATACTAACAATTCTAGCCTTTTTAAAATTACTGATGCATAAGGGGATGTCTATAATAAGTGATGACAAATAATAGTGATTTATTATGATAAACTAAGCTAACATTGTAGAAAGGTACCAAATAGTAATTAAGTGTGAACGAGCAGTGATAAGGGCACCTTAAATAATTTTTAGTTGTGTTTAAAAATTACAGGCATACTACTAATATAAAGAATTTTGGATATTTTATAGGAATTAAAATTTATGACTTTTTCTATAAAAAACCTCATTTCACAAAAGTCTTAGAAACAAAATGAGTGAATAAAAGTCTATCTTGCTTCTTCTTATTTCCAAAAGACATTTCAAACCCAGAGAAGCAGAGTAAGGTAAACTCAGGGTGCTCACTTTACAATATATAGTGATTTGGAAATGGTTCTAGACCATTTCAAAGATAGATGATAAGAGAATACAAATAAGTCAAATTGAAATTTAGCCCTCAGTATACAAAATGACTATTAGATACCTGGGGGATCGTTTATCTGAATTTTTCTTCATACCTTTTCTATCCTCTGAAATGGAACCAGCCTCAATTAAGTATTACTTTATCTTGGATTCTCCACCGTATCTGCTCATTATAAAAACCTGGTATGACTTTTAAAAATATAAATACTAGGAACCTAATATTCTGACTTAGTCTGGAGTCACACTCTAGATATCAGCATTTCCCCCCTCTTTTAAACTCTACAAAATAATTCTAATGGGCATCTAGGATAGAAAATTATAAAACTTAGGACTGCTAAAACTTTAACATATGTGTGCTTATGGATCTCTTGGATTGTTCAGCAGGTTATTTGTGGGGTCAGAGATTTTGCATTTCTGAGGGTACTAGGTAATCACTGATACTGCTGGACCTTAGAGAACAATTTAAGTAACAAGGATATAAACCATCTTCTACAGGCTGTTAGTTTCTTTACAGTCCTTTTCTTTGTTTAATTTTTTGTACCAGGGATTGAACGCAGGGGCACTTAACCACTGAGCCACCTCTCTGGCCATTTTTATATTTTGTTTAGAGATAGGATCTTACTAAGTTGCTTAAGGTCTCACTAAGTTGTGGAGTCTAGCTTTGAACTCACTATCCTCCTGCTTCAGCCTCCTGAACTCTGTCTGGGATTATAGGTATGTACCATATGTCTGGCTGCTTATAGTCTTTATTTATAGTTCAAGGACATTTTCAAAAATGAGAATTTTATTTCAGAAATGAACATTGGGTAAAAAGGTTACTCTGATTACTAAACTTTATTGGTCCACACTTTTCTGGTTCAGAGAACATTAAAAAGTCCAGGAAAAAGAATGGATATTTTTGTAATATGAAGTAATGAAATTAGAGACTGTTAATTAGAATGAAACCAAAATTTAACTTTGTTCTCCAAAAAATTTCTAAGTAAATTACATGCAAAAAATTAATAGTGACTTAAAATTTGATATTTTAATTTAAAGTTTCTCAATCTCAATTGTTAACATCAATGATCTAATTCTAGATGAATAAACGAACTATGGTGTGATGGATTCCAATGAAGTTTTAGGAGATATAGTTTAACAAAATCTTACTCCTCCCCTGGGCATTTTACAATGATGATATTTGGGGTATGTGTATGTAATTATTCAGGTGTGTATGTGATATTGCTTTAGAAGAAGTTGCCTAATCATCTCCCTTTTGTCTGTTTTTTTCTCCCACTTCTTAGCATCATTCACAGTTATGTGTTACAATGTGTTATGTGATAAATACGCTACCCGGCAGCTATATGGCTATTGCCCTTCCTGGGCATTAAACTGGGAATACAGGAAAAAGGGAATTATGGAAGAAATTGTTAACTGTGACGCAGATATCATTAGTCTTCAGGTAACACTAGAAATTAAGTTGTCTTTAACTTAAAGGTGAACTTAAAAACAAAAGAAGATTCTCTTCTGGGATTCTGTGTTCAAAGCAAAACTCTAAAGGAATTATTTTATTTCCTTGTCTTTAAAAAACCAAAAGGTTAATTTTAATAAGCATTTAAGAGATCTCCACAGGGAAACTATTTTGTTCAGTACAGCTATGCACTTGTATTCATTTACTATTTTCTGAAGTCTTACCCATTATCCATTTTAACAATTCACCTTATGAAGAAATCATTGGTATTGCTGAAAGAAAAATGTACAGAAGATTATCAGTTTTTCAGAACTATAAATTTAATGTATAATAGAGTCTAGAAAAAAAATGCTTGCCCACAGTTTTTCTTTAAAGATAACCATTTAAAGATATTATACTATAAATCCTACTTTTTACCTTACTTTATAAACCACCACTGAAATTGATATTCTTCCCCCCACCCCTTAATTCATGCAGTTTTATTTTAGGAAATGTATAATGTCTGCTGGACTTTTTGAAACACTGAACATAATTTTAAAAATTCTTCTTGCTTCCTCTTAAGGCCTTAGGTCTCCAAGGGAGTAAAATACTGATGAAAGGACTGACTCATAAAAGGCCCAGTAGTTGAAGTTGCATACCCTTGAATTGGAGAGGGAGACCTTAAGAGTCTTCTATTCAATAACACTTCATTATTAATGAATTTAAATGAAGAAGAAATGTTGTTTTTTAAAAAAATTTTTAGTTGTAGTTGGACATAATACCTTTATTTTATTTATTTTTATGTGGTGCTGAGGATCGAACCCAGCGTCTTACATGTGCTAGGCGAGCGCTCTACCGCTGAGCCACAACCCCAGCCCCAAGAAATGTGTTTTTAATGAAATATGAAATATGTTTTTAATGAAATATGTTCTGTGTTCTTCTTCTCAACACTTAGCTAATGATTAGCCAAAAACATTTGAGTAGATTTCGTTTATTTTTTTTTCTTAGTTCCAAAGCACTTTAAGTGCTTGAAAATGTATTTAATATTTTTTATTGATAATAATTGTGTATTTTAATGGGATATAGTGGGATATTTTGATACATGTATTTTTTTAATGGGCCTTTATTTTGTTCATTTATTTATATGCGGTGCTGAGAATTGAACCATTGCCTCACACATGCTAGGCAAGCGCTCTACCACTGAGCCACAATCCCAGCTCCTGATACATGTATTTCTACTGTGGAATAATCAAATCAGGCAAAGTAACTTGTCTGTTACCTCAAATACCATTTCTTAAAGGTGTTTCAAAAAAATACATTCTGTTTTGGAATATCCTAATAAGAAAAATGATTACTTATAAATAAATATATGCATGTGTGTGTGTGTGTGTATATATATATATATATATATATTTTTTTTTTTTTTTTTTTTCTGTGTGTGTTGGGCAGAGGGTAAATTAGGGATTGAACCCAGGACCTGTGCATGCTAGGCAAGCACTCAAGTACTGAGCTGTCCCCTTTTAAATTTTATTTGGAACAGGGTGTTGTTGAGTTGCCTAGGCTGATCTTGAATTTGTGATCCTCATGTTTGAATCTCCTGAGTAGCTGGGATTACAGGCCTGTACCACCATGCCCTGGTACTTTTACATATTTTTTTTGTAATAGAGTATGTTAATGATTTTTTAATGTTGCTTGAGAAATAAAGTTTAAAAATCTATAAAAATTAAATTTCCTTATGAACACTGAGAGGGACATAGAATTGGGGGGCAGGAGGAAACAAATAAAATTAGGCTATTTTAGTTATTGAACTGTTTACCTTTTGGTTTAGTATTTATAGTAATAACAGCCTCACATCCTTCTAAATAATGTATAGTTTGAAGAATGATTCATCATAATTTAAGATGACTTTTTTCTGTTATAGAAATAATAACTGTCTGATAGTGTTCATTCTAGAAAAGTTGAAAATTTTGAAAAAATATAAAACATGTTGCAAGAAGATCCTGTTCCCATATCCCCAAAGATAGTGGCTATGCTAAAACTTCTATTTTTCTTCTACACATTCCCTTACCAACTTACATTTACCTGTATATTTTCAAAATAAAGTTGGTTATTGGCATATTTTGTTTCTTGATAATTGTATTTAATGCATTTTCCATGTTAACTAACATTCTTCAAAACCAGTTAATTATACAAACATATATTAATTGCTTTAATTTTTTTCCTTCTGTTGGGCATTTACTAGTTTGTAAGTTTTTGCTGTTATAAAATCATGCTGTTATGAGCACCTTCAAACATAAATTCTCTTCATATTTGATTACTTGGAAAGATTTGTTAAAAATATGATGAAAGAGTGATCGAAATTATTTTAGAGACCATTGATTGGATAACTGATATTCAGGTACCTAAACATTTATAAAAAGTAAATTTTTTTTCTTGATTTTATGTTTCTCAATCTTGGGTATCATTCTTTCCCACCATAGTTCATTATTTATTTTTAAAATAAATAATTTAAAAAATTACCTCTCTGTATAAAATGTTCTATTACCTACCACCTTAATCTATATCATATGTCCAGCTTACTCGGTCTTGAGAAAGTGAATTATATTTGAATAAACTCTTAATTGGAAGTCTAGAGACTTGGGATGTATCCTACTCCTGTTACTAACTAGCTGTGTGAACATAAGAAAATCATGCCACCTTTCTGATTCTTTCATGTTTTACCCTTGCTAAATGACAGCTTGGCAGCTGTTAACAATAAGGTAAGATAGATAATATTCATTATGTGAACTGTTTGAACTTAATTATACCTTACTCATAATGTTGAATATTCCTATGTCCCAATCAGTGTTTCCCGGTGTCATTTAGATAACAAGTTTTCTTTCATCTCAGGAAGTGGAAACAGAGCAATACTTCACTCTCTTTCTGCCAGCATTGAAGGAGCGTGGATATGATGGATTTTTTTCTCCAAAGTCACGTGCCAAAATCATGTCTGAGCAGGAGAGAAAGCATGTGGACGGTTGTGCAATATTCTTCAAAACAGAAAAGTAAGTTAAGGAAACAGCAAAACAGTGTAAATTTATTTAATTGTTACACATTTAAAATCGACTTTGGTTTGACCCTAAAAAACAAAGCTAAAAACAAATGTTACAGAAGTTAAAAACTGTTGGTAGTGTTTTTTTTTTTTTTTTAAAGACTGTATATTGGAAACAGGGATGTATATTGTATTATTCTTTATGCTTTTATTGTCAAATTACATGAAAAATTTTAGAAGTAGACTTGAATATGGTTTCATAATTTTTTGAAGATATATTTTTATAAAGTAAAAGTTTTTGTGATAAGTGAAAATTGTTGCCTTTTAAGATTACCAATAAGTCATCTGGGTTTTTTTTCTTTTCTGATAGTCGGCTTTTTCAGAATCATTGATTTTTTTTTTTCAACCTTTTCCTCATTTGAATTATCATTGTTTATTTACTCATTTATTCACTAAATGTTTGCTGAGCATTTGTTTGTGCCAGGTCCCATACTAGGCATGATAGACAAAAAAAGATAGACAAGTCATAGTTTCTGATTTCACTGAAAGCTCAAATCTAGTAAGAAGAGATAGGCACAGTGGACAATTATAATATGCACAAGAGAGATAAGAATAGATCAGTAAGGCTGGACAGAGGAGAGGCTCTGAGCTTATAGAAGTGGGGAGTTAAAAAGAATAAATTGAGACAGGGCAGTGGAAATTGCATGAAGTCTGATAAATGTTGAATCTGATGGTTGATTGGGAGTTGATACATTAGATGGGGAATTATCTACTTATAGAATAAACATATATATGCTTGTGATTATTTCCATTATTTCCCTTTTGGTCCCTATTATAACAAAGCCAGTCAATACTTTTGTTGACATAATATCTTACCAGTATGACATACTATTTTAGGTAAATAAATTCAGTGAATTTGAAAAATATTTGGTACACTTTTTATTCATTTTTTCCCCTTTTCATTTATATATACATAATTTCCTGTCTTTTCCATGAATTTTTAGTGGAGATAATCTCATTTTGGTTTATATTTAGTACTGGGCCCTATGTCTGAGGTTAGAGTATACTGAATTCCAGATTTTTTATGAATTTTAGTAAGAGTTACTGTTTTTTCCATAGTGTTTATGATAGGCCAGGTCTTTTCTAATTATCTATATGGATTGTCTTATTTAATTTTTAAAGCGAGCACTCCTCCAAGGTAGGCAAAGAACTATTTCCTGTTTTTTTTAATATTTATTTTTTAGTTGGACACAATATTTTATTTATTTATTTTTATGTGGTACTGAGGATCAGTGGAACCCAGGGCCTCGCCCATGCTAGGTGGGTGCTCTACCACTGAACCACAACCCCAGCCCCCTGTGTTTTTTTTTTTTTGTTTGTTTTAATAGATGAGGATACCAGGGCATGCCCTGGTTTAGTAACTTGTCCATGGTTACACTGCAGTCTAACTTTATAGTCCATGCTTTTAACCACTATACTAAAGAATTCTTTTGACATTTTGTTTGCGCATCTGTTATTATCCATCTCTTTCAAGATTACCTCATTTGTGAAAATTGCTTTAAATTTGACATTTGTTACATTTTTCATAGTATTTTATACTATGTTTAGTTTAAGAGTACATAGATGTGATCCAGAAAAGGAGGGTATGAGGCAACTCATGGGCAATTATACTGTCTTCTTAACTATGTTAACATCGTTCCTTTTTATAGGTAAGGAATATTACTTTTTTTTTTTTTGTACTGGGAATTGAACCCAGGGTTTCTTAAACAATGAGCCACATCTCCAGCCCGTTAGTCACATGATAGCCAATCAAATTACTTTTAAACCACAAGTTGGTAAGAAATTGAGTTATTTCTTTGTCTGAAGGCTTGTTTTGGACATTCTTCCTGCATATGAATACACAACTGAGTAATCTTTTTCATGGGAGAAGGTTTTTGTGTCCTTTATTATTCCCATGTGAGTTTTGTTTAAATTTTTCTAAAAGGCAGAAGAATTCTTAGGGAAAAAAGTGTCAGTAATGATGCTTATAGTACCAGTCATAGAGTACAAATAATAAATGAATTTAAATACTAAAAGAAAAGTTTAAGATTTTTCATATTACTAATGCTTGGTGAATTTAGATTAGTGATTAGAAAAAAAACTATAAATCAATATATATATTTAAAAAGAAGCATCTAATAGAAGCAATGAAAGAAGACCTATGTATTTCAAAATGATTTCTTCATAAAATAAACAGAAAAAAGGTAAATGGTGCAAGATATAGCTATCACCATTAATACTGGAAATCATTCTTCTGAAATGCAGAGTAGCTAAAAATTCTTAAGGTTCAAATAGCATATTCAATTCTTATTTAACTTTCAGTAGAAAAAGGGAACTGTCTTTGATTCCTTAGTTCTCAACTACCTGAGAACAGATGCTGAAGCTAGTGAAAAGATTTGAGAGACACTTTGCTTTAGTGTTTTTCAGTGTCAAAGAAGAGAGTGTTAATTATAATCACGTGTTTAGGAAAGCTAGTTTTATTTTTCTGAACTTCTTGAAACCAAAGACAATAAAAAGAAGATACTTCAAGAAGACTAGGAGCTTTTAGAAGTATGGCAATACTGTCGTAAATTATACCAACAAAGAAAGTTGGAAACATCTAATAAAACAAATAACTATATTCAGGATTCATTTTAAAAGAATTGTTTTCTAAATGAAGAAAAGCATATTTTTAAAAACAGTTTTAAGAAACTATAGTCACTGCCAAGAAAATTAAGAAAAACCAAAGACTTGGTAGAAGTGCTAAGGAAAACACTCAACAAGGAGGGTATTTTAAGTTTCAGTATGCTGTATAAATAACAAAGGATAGACCCACTGTGATTGTGTAAATACTAATTGAATAAGGAAAAATAGCTGCTCTTCCTTTCCCACCTGGGCCCAGCAGAGTGGAACCTGCAAAGAAAAATGGTGGCAAGAAGAATAACGGCCCTTCTGCCGCTTGAGGTTTTGATTCAGGAATATAACATCAGCATTCATAAGCACATCCATGGAGTGGGCTTCAAGCAGCATGCTACTTGGACACTCAGATCAGGAAGTTTGCCGTGAAGGAGATGGGAGTTTAAAATGGGAGTTTAAACTTCCTGATAACAGGCTCAATAAAGTCTGAGCCAAAGGAATAGATCATATCCATGTGTGGTTGTCCAGAAAACATAATGAGAATAAAGATTCACCAAACACACTCTGTGCTTTGGTAACCCATGTCCCTGTCACCATTTAAAAAAATTTCAGTCAGTTAATATGTATGAGAACTAGCTGTCTATTGTCAAAGATACAAAGCTACTCCCCTTTTAAAAAAGAAAAAAAGATGAAAAAAAAAAGAAAAACCAGAGCTATACAGTTTCTATTTTGCTTTCATGATCTTATTGAAGGAACATTATCTTCAAAGTAGGATTAAGACCAGTGAAGAGGAGAATGGAAAATCAAAAAGGTAAGATTGGTAAACCGAGAGTCATTAAACTATTTTAACTAGTTAGGTTTCTAAATGAAAATAATTATATCCATGATGTTAAAGGTCCTGTAAAAGTGTGTCTAGAAAACTGGCATGGGTGATCTGTTATGAATATTGGAATGTAGGAAAAGTTCTGAGATTTTAGAGATAGATAAACCATCTTATTTTGCAAAAAGATTTGCCTAGCCTCAATTTTCTTCATCTTTGTAATGGTAATAGTAATTTATCATATTACAATTTGGGTTTCCAGAAAGAAGACTCTGAGATAATTTGTCATTCTGGAGTATATTAGGAATCAACATTTGTGGAAAAGAAAGGGAGGAAGCAGAATTTCACATCTAGAGAAGTGGAAATGATCCCCCAGGAGCTTTGAAGCTAATATGCCCTATGAGAATTAAACCATGGACATGGGCTAAAATTGCAAGACCTTTATTTTTGCTTTTTTTTTGGGGGGGGGAGGTGGGTGGGTACCAGGGATTGAACTCAGGCACTCGACCACTTTGCCATATCCCCAGCCCTATTTAATATTTTATTTATAGACAGGGTCTCAATGAGTTGCTTAGTGCTTCGCTTTTGCTGAGGCTGCCTTTGAACTTGCAATTCTCCAGCCTCAGCCTTCTGAGCCAGCTGCTGAGATTATAGGTGATGCACCACCATGCCTGCCTTTATTTTTGCTTTTGATTTTTCCATTGGATGTTTGTGCTGAGTACATGATTTTGAGGGCACACAACAGACAAATTCCCTGAAGGGTAGATGAAGAATCTGAGCAGTATATCTCCATGTGAAAATTTTAGGACTAACTAACATCATAAAGATCATAAAGTACTTAACACAGATTTTGATAGAGTAGACCCTCAATAATGGGTAGCTTTTATTTATTGTTATTTTTTTCTGTTGAGAATTTTAATTATTTGAGGAAAAATAGAATGCATGTACATCACATTTAAAAATGCCCAAAAGCTGGTGAGTATATTTAATCTGTTAGAAAAAAGAATGAAGTTTCAATGTGCTCTTGATATAATCTGAATGTGGGTAATCTATAATCAGTGGATACTCATGAAATGATACATAATAGAGATAGTTTGCTGCTCTTACATTATTAACAGAAGAAAAGGAGGGATTGAAAAATCACCTGGGAATACAGAAGAATATGTGCAAAGCTTACATCATTGGCTCATATCAAAAGTAACTTAAATGTTCAACATAGAGTAGGTAAATAATCTATAATGAATCTGTTTATTTAGTTTAAGAGAAGGGTCTTGCTATGTTGCCTAGACTGGCCTTGAAATCCTAGACCCAAATCAGCCTCCTATGTAGCTGGGACAGATATAAGACTGTGATTATCATCTATACCCTTTAATTTCAAGTTTTTCTAGTCCTCAAAACAGGTTGATTGTGTTCAGTGATTGATTTACTCTAACATAATATTGCTTTAGTGTGTTTGGAATCACACTATAAATTGTTTAAAAATGAATCACTCTGATTTGGAGAATGGTTAATTCTGTCTATCAAATGGTTGTTTTTATGTTTTTGTTTTTTTTTTAAACTGGGGATTGAATCCAGGGACACTTTGCCACTGAACCACAGTGCCAGGCCTTTTTTAGATTTTATCTAGAGACATTGTCTTGCTGAGTTGCTCAGGGGCTTACCAAGTTGCTGAGGCTAGATTTGAATTTGTGATCCTCCTGCCTCAGCCTCCTGAGCCACTGGGATTACAGGTGTGCCCCTCCATACCCTGCTCGAATGTTTTTTGAATCTGCTCACTGTTCTTCATTTCTCTTGCCTTGGTCTGAGGCATCATATTTCATCCAAATAAACTCAAAACTTTTGCAGCTGGTTTCCTAATTCCTAATTTCCATTTTGGTTCCTATAATCTATTCTCCACAAAGCAGCATTGTGATCTGAAAATGTCTTTGCTTGGAATTTTTAGTTGTTTCTGTTCTTCTCATCTTCAACATCATTTCTTACCTTTTTATTCTTTTCTAACCCATTAAATTACAAAGCTGTATGCTATCTCAGAACCTTTTACCCCTTCCTTCTATTCAGAATGCTCTTAATTCCATTCTTCACCTTGATAACTCTTCATTCTTCATATTTGAGCGTATAGATCACTTCTTTAGAAGGGTGAAAAATGTATTCCCTTTAACAATTCAGTTCAACTCAGGGTTAGAAAAGGCACATGACTGGATCCTTTACACTTCTAAGCACATTTGAAGCTCAGTATTGGAGCAGGAAGGGGGAATATTGGGGGAATATTGTTTCCTCTAATACAGCATCCTGTGGCATAGTAAGTTTTAGTCCCTATTTTTGAAGGGGTATGTGTGTGGCTCTGTTTTCAAGCTAAGAAGAAGAAGGTAGGGAGTAAGCTTAGTTAGGAGAGCAAAGATGTCTTAACACCTAGTGAAAAAGTAGCATGTTTAGTAGTTTGAGACATTTATAAGTATTTCACATCTGTATAAAAAAAAAAGGGGGGGCTAAACAAGGTTAAATGGCTTGACCAAGTTCACTGCTATTAAATATAAGTACAAGACTAATTCTGTCAAATCCTACAATCCATCATACTTAATAACTAAGGAAAGAAAATACTCTAAGTGTAGAAACTATGATTGTAGGGAGAGCCATTTCTTCATATTATGAATGAATCTGTTTCTCTGAACACTTAAACCCAATTACAACTTTTTAGTAAAAGCAGGATTGAAAAATCTGTTATCGTTAACTGAGATAAAGGTTGTGTCCTTGAATTTCTTGGCTAATCTCTTGATGTGATGGAAATAAAACTACAAATAGGTAGATAGATATTATTCTTAACTGACACAGTTAAGATTATGTGTACCTTTTAATACGAGAAAATCTAAATAAAGTTAAGCAAATAAGGAAGAATAATTTTTTCATATAAGAAATAGTCTAGAAATAGGCAGACCAGAACTGGTTCAAGTTCATGGCACCAGCTGGAAAATGCAGAGGTGTAAAAGGGTGAAGGAATATATGCCTTCTTTGCTAGGTGGGGCCTCTAAGAAAATTTCTATAGAAATCAGACTTCTTATGTCTCATTGGTCAGAACTGTATCACATGACGACTTGAAACTAGTAAATGACAAAGATGACGAATGGTATCTGTGTCTTATGCCCCCTTCACTTAGTTTCTTTTTGTGGGATGGTCTAAATAACTAAATCACAAATTTGCATTATGCCTTTTAGATTCACATTGGTGCAGAAGCATACAGTGGAATTTAACCAAGTGGCAATGGCTAATTCAGATGGATCCGAAGCTATGCTGAACAGAGTGATGACGAAAGATAACATTGGTGTTGCTGTGGTATTAGAGGTCCACAAAGAACTATTTGGAGCAGGTGAGTGCAATTTAAAATATTCTTATTAATAAATACCTTTCCAACTCTTCTTAAAGCAGGTGAAGAGATCTTATTGTTACTTATTGCAAAGTTATTTGCTTGTCTTTTGAGGAAAGCTGAGGAAGATGGGCAGGAAAACACCACTTATTTATGAAACATTGTTTCTTGGGATTTTTTTTGAGAGATTCTGTGGTCTCTGTTATTATTATTATTACTATTATTTTTTAACCTATAAGGTAATTTGTGTAAGGTCTTTTAATATACCATTAATTCCAAAAGGTTCCTTGAAATAGAGAATGTTTTGATTAGCCTGAATTTAGAAATTATAATGATTTGGCCCTCTTTTGAGCCATATTTTTAGTTTCTTGGCTTTGAGCCCTTTGTTCTTTAAGGTTAAATACTTGGCACATTTTCTTCCTTCCTTCCTTCCTTCCTTCCTTCCTTCCTTCCTTCCTTCCTTCCTTCCTTCCTTCCTTCCTTCCTTCCTTTCTTTCTCTTTTTTTTTGTTGTATCTCAAGTCATTGTTAGGGTAAGAGCAGATTTTTATCTATGCAGAACTGTTCTTCAGCTTTTAAGCTTATTTATAGATGGTTTCAGAATCAGAAATTCATTATGTTCTTTGTGTTATCTAGACCTCTTTTTACCCTTTTCTATTGCCTGCCTCCAAGTGTTATATTGTTTACTCCTTTGTTTTAAGGAAGAACAAGAAGGAAGTGAGGCTACCTCAGTACTTTTCTTTTTCCCTATACTTTTTGCAGAAGAAAAGATTTTTTCATGTTTGAGTTTGATTTGAATTATTCAGACCCTGAGTATGTGTCGTAACCTCCTTTTCCCATCATCCTTCAGTGTACCCTTCATTGAGAAGGATAAACTGTGAGATTTGACTTTTCTTTCTTTTGAGCCTCTTCTTTGTTATATATTTTTATAAATTTTATCTATTTTTATGTCATTCCCATCACTTTTCTCCTTTGGTACTTTTGTTCCGATATGATAGTAATCAAGTTTATTTTGGAGTTTTACTCCCCTTTTAACTTGGAGAAGAGTAATTCCAGACTATACAGTGGGTACTTTCACTGAAATACCTGAAATATGTGTCTTTTGTATTCCTAGAAGAAGAATTTAATAATATAGAAAGTGCTTACAGCTCCTTTGCCAAAGCAAAGGGCACATTTTTAATATTTTATGTAGTGAACAGTAGAGACAGGATCTCACTGAGTTGCTTAGCGCTTCGCTTTTGCAGAGGCTGGTTTTAAACTCTTGATCCTCCTGCCTCAGCCTCCCAATCGCTGGGATTACAGATGTGTGCCACCACACTTGGCAACTTTTACAATTTTTAATATATTATCCTGTCTACCATTTGAAAAGTAACTATGTTAGTGTTTATTTTGACAGAATTTAAAAATAGGATTTTTATGGGGGAAAAAGAACCTTAGTTGAATTCTCACTTTCCAAATGAACCTGAATACCAAAATGGTAACTAACTGGTCCAAGACCACACAAAATAATTAGTAATAAAGCCTGGTCTGAAACACAATTCTCATTTATCCTGGTGTGTGTTAGTAAATTTGTTTAGGTAGAAAATTGACTTATTTTGTAGAGCTTAAT
Organism: Urocitellus parryii; assembly: GCF_045843805.1. Taxonomy (NCBI): domain Eukaryota; kingdom Metazoa; phylum Chordata; class Mammalia; order Rodentia; family Sciuridae; genus Urocitellus; species Urocitellus parryii. The sequence goes on from NC_135540.1 coordinate 83,916,065, forward strand.
ATCATGTGGTCTTTTATTACTGATCAGGAAATGCAAGATCAATTAAAGTCTATGTAACTTAATAACTGAAATCCTGCCTCACTAAGTTATTGTTGTATTTAATCAACAGATAGTTCAACGTGCTTATTTAAACTAAGAACTCAGCAAATGCAAGGCATTATAATCAAATGTTGATTATATCATGATATAATTCCTAACTTGGGTATTTAGATAAATGCAAGGATCAGCAAAGTTTTACTGTAAAGGAATAGATAGTAAATATTGTAGGCTCTATAGGCTACCTAAGTCTTAATCACAGATTCTTCAACTCTCACCCTTCTTTCCTTCCTTTTAAAAATATATAAGCATCCTTAGCTCGCATGGGCTACACAGAAACATATGTGGGGTCATGTTTAGCTTATGGGCTACTTTGTCAACTCGATCTGGAAGAGTAATTTCCATATTAGGATTACCAGAATCTTAGCCCCTTGACTTCTGAGAACCAGATTGAAATAAAAGGGAAAGTATAAATTCCTGGAAAAGAGTAAAGAAATTGCTATGGATTTTTAAAAAAAAAATTTTTTAAAAAGATACTAGTTGGGCTGGGGATGTGGCTCAAGCGGTAGCGCGCTCGCCTGGCATGCATGCGGCCCAGGTTCGATCCTCAGCACCACATACAAAAACAAAAGATGTTATGTCCGCTGAGAACTGGAAAATAAATATTAAAAAAAATTCTCTCTCTCTCTCTCTCTCTCTTTAAAAAAAAAAAAAAAGATACTAGTTGTTGACAGACCTTTATTTTTATGTGGTGCCGGGAATCGAACCCAGTGCCTCACACATGTTAGGCAAGCACTCTACGACTGAGCTACAACCCCAGCCCTGCTATGAATCTTTTTGTGAAAACTTTAAGATACCACTTGTCCTGAGACATAGAGCATAACTTTATCTTTTTTTTAATAATGTTTAAATTTAGGTATGAAGCCTATTCATGCTGCAGACAAACAGCTGCTTATAGTGGCAAATGCCCACATGCATTGGGACCCAGAGTATTCTGATGTGAAACTTATCCAGACCATGATGTTTGTCTCAGAGGTTAAAAACATTTTGGAGAAAGCCTCAAGTAGGCCTGGCAGCCCAACTGCAGATCCTAATTCCATCCCGCTGGTGCTATGTGCAGATCTTAACTCATTGCCAGATTCAGGTATTTATAACATCATTTCCTTCTTGTTTTCAGTTTTGCTTTTACTCTGAGTTGAAAGCCTTGTAACTCCTTGTAACTTATAATTTTTGGAGTTGAAAATTTCTCTTTTAAATTAAGAAGTATATCAGTGAGAATTGCAGGGATAGGGCAGTAAGTAATTGAGGAAAGTTTAATAAAGAAACTATTCCCAAAGGTGTGGTGAGGTTTAAGGGGAAAAAAAAGAATGAATGTTACAGTACTCAATCACAGGGGCTTTTGGTCTGGGAGCTGTCAGCAGAACTTGTAAAAAAAAAATAAAAAAGTAGATAATAGAAGAGAACCACATAATAGGAACAATGACTTTGAACTGAATGATGGCTGCAAAAACCAGTAAGAAGGGACTTTGCTTCTCTCTCTCTCATCTCTTGCCAGTGCTGCCCATTGACTAAATCCAAATAAAAGCTAGAGTGGGAGAAGGGTTTTGCAGTTAATGCAATAAAGATAGCTTCCTAAGGAGTATAATAGAGAACGGTGATCTAAATGGGTAACCAGAAAATATTCATTGGTTAATAGTTGGAAGATTTTCAGTGAATAACTGATACTAGGTATAGAAGAATGATCAAAACACCTAGAATATCATATTATTTCTTGACCTCCATTAACTATTTATATCTTGACTTCTGTCGTTTTGGATCTCTGCAAAACTCAGTTTTCTGTTTCATGAAATTAATTAATTAATTAAGTAAGTAAGTAAGTTTATTTTGGTACTGGGAATTGAACTCATGGGCACTTTAGCATTGAGCTACATCCCTAGACCGTTTTTAATTTTTAGTTGTACACACAGTATCTTTTTATTTATTTTTATGTGGTACTGAGGATCGAATCCAGTGCCTCACACATATTAGGCAAGTGCCTTACCACTGAGCTACAGCCCCAGCCCCCTTTTTATTTTTTTATTTTGAGGCGCAAACTTGCCAAGTTGCTGAGGTTGACCTTAAACTTGTGCTCCTCCTACCTCAGCTCTTGAGTTACCGAGATTACAGGCACACACCATGATTCCAGGCTTCAGTTTTCTATTTTAGATGCTAAATGTCAAACATAAAACATTAAAGTATTACTTTTTTATTATTACCAAAGCATATTTTAAATTTTGTATGTTATCATTATTATTAGGCTATTAAAAAGCAGCCAACAATAAACATAAAACAACCCAAATGCCTATAATTGGAATGTTTAAAAAAAGTCACTAAACATCTTTCTCTTTTAGAAAATAAATACTAAAATCTTTATTTACACATGTTTTATGACCAATAGGCCAGTTGGCACCTTAACCATACTCTCCTTTTTTTAATCCTCTGAGTTGAATTGCTCTGATATATAAGTTTTTCTCCTATTTAATTTGATTTCATTAAGCCAGTTACTGTCATTTGTCAGCCAAGCATAGTGAGCTGACTGGAGACTTTCAGGTTGGAATCCTACTTCTGCCACTAACCAACAGTGTGGTCTGTGATCAAGTTTCTCAAATTTAAATAAGAAAATAATCATTTTACATATACCATATAGAGTTGTTGTTTGTGAGGTTTAAGTTTGTAAAGCACTTAAGATAGGCATATAATAAATAGTAGGTAAATTGTAATTTTTTGATACTGATATTACACTAATTACTTCTTCATTGTATCTTGCTGTCATCCTGATCACAAATAGGAAGAGAGGACTCTAATATTAGTGTCTATTAATTATCATCATAAGAGTTGTGATAATTTTTTCATGTTTCCTAATGTACTAGAAACTGTACTTTCTGAATTCTCTTCATCTTTGTAGATACACCTAATAATTTGGTCAAATAATATGTCTGTGGCATATAAATAATCTTTGTAGCGTCAGGTTGAGAAACTTATGCTAGCTCAAAATAATGATGTTGTCTAGCTGACACTAAACATTGAATGTTGAAGATGTAAAATGTTTTTGTTAAATTATTTTTTATTACATATGCTATATTTTATGTTTCCAAAGTTGTTGATTGTGTAGAATAGGAAAATATTCAAGAGATAGATAGGTTTAGAATAATATTCCCAAAACACTTAAGGTCAAGATCATTCTGGTAAATGTTGCTTAGATCCTTGAAATCATTTAAAGCTGAAGGAACTATTAAGAAATGCTGTTCTAGGTAATCTGGATACTTTGTTCTGAAATAAGCAAATATCCTTAAAAATTTTTTAATAATAAAGAAGATGGTTTTATATGACTCAAAACCATTAAAACGACTCTGAACCTGGTATAGCTACCTGGCTACAGGTCTTAACTGTTAAAGACTTGTGTAAGGACTAAATACTAACTGGTACTGTTCCTTTCTTTACTCTGCTAGGTGTTGTGGAATATTTAAGCAATGGAGGAGTAGCTGACAACCATAAAGATTTCAAGGAACTAAGGTACAATGAGTGTCTTATGAACTTCAGCTGCAATGGAAAAAATGGAAGCTCAGAAGGGAGAATTACACATGGCTTCCAACTTAAGAGCGCCTATGAAAATAACTTGATGCCTTACACCAATTACACCTTTGATTTCAAAGTGAGTAGCAGCCTATGTGCTGGTGTTGAAAGTATTTCAAATGTAAACTTGTGACAAGAAAAGTATAATTTCTGTACTTAAAATTGATTTATAATCTTCACTTTTTTAGATTCTCAAAATGTCAAGTCTAAGTGTACATCTAAATATAAGGAATTTTGATAGGTTTGTGGTGGTTATTGTCTTAACAAATTTGTTTTTTAATCTTTATTTTTTCAAATTTCAAATAATACTGATGATAACAAACACTTCTAAAATGTTTACAATGTTCCAGACATGTTTAACATACTGGACTATAAACTTATATTTTTTAATATTTATTTTTTAGTTGCAATTGGACACAATATCTTTATTTATTTATTTTTATGTGATGCTGAGGATCAAACCTGGGGCCTCGCACGTGCTAGGCGAGTGCTCTACTGCTGAGCCACAATCCCAGCCCCTAAACTTATTAAACACCATATAAATTCATTCAAAATAACAAACTTTCTTAGTACTTTTCATTTACATTTATCTTTAAAATTTCTAGGTTTCTTTTAAAGAAGGGGTTATAGGTTACGCATAACATCTTATATCCATTTAGTCATACCAATATATTCTCATACATTGGAACACTCCATCTTTAAAAAGGAAAAAGACAGGTTTTGCAAAATAAGAAAAAGAAATTAAAGGACTATTGTACAGGGCCAGCTGTTCTTTAAAGAGATTGATCATGGTGGCTTTCTATAGTTAATCCCTTTTTTATTGCCTATTTTCTAATCACTTTGTCTCCCTTTAGCTCTTATTTTGTTCCTATTTTATTTTCTGGCATTTCAGGCGTCTATACTAATATACTTTCCTGAAAAAATAAATATTTTAGAAAGTGGTTTGGTATAAGCAGCCATGAGAGGATTAATACAATACCAAAGGAAATTTGTGGGCTTTTTCACAACTCCAGTAGCCTTTTTTTCATTTTTAGTGTTTGCTCCTGAAAACAAATTATTTATCAGCTTTTGTAATCAGGAAGTTGGGGGAAAAGCTGCTTAGAAGTTGAGTCTAATTTGGTATTTTTGCTATTAGATAATTCTATCCAGTGATAGTTCATTTTGTTTTAATCACTCATATGCAATGATGTGCTGGTAAATATTTCTTGGAAAAAGAAGTCCTGATCTGTAGAGTTTGCTGATTTCTGTGGTTTAAATGCTTCTGCTAAAGCATATTCCAAACTCCCAGAATGCTACCTTTGAATGCAGTGTTGTGAAGGTGTACTAAAAAAGTTGGTACTAGCTGGCTTCAGGCACACCAGTGTAAGCTTAAAGAAACACCTCTATATTTAATGATAGTTTACTATAGGTTAAATCCTATCCTTTTAACTATAATGATAAATCTGCTAGTATAACCCAGAAATCCTGTAATAAAATTTCTCCAAAAGAAGTGTTCAATAATTCTACAACTGTTAATGTTTTGGTATGAATATAAGTAAAAGAAAACAGATATTATTTCTTCCTTTTTTTTTTAAAGTTACTTTTTTCTTGTTCAAAAACAAAAATCAGAGAAACAAAATTTGGCTATCAATCTAAGCTGTCTTCCTCAATCATCTGAATTGGTCTAAAATTCTTTGTTAAAATTTCTTCAGAATCTATTATGGATGTTAATAATCAAATCAACATTCAAACTGGCTAAATGAGTACAGTTAAAGTACCAGAAATGCTTGGCTTGGAGAGTAATGAAATAGAAGAACAGAGTTAGAAATGAGTGGAAAAGAGGCATATATATGGGTAGATAAGTAGACTGGCTGAATAGATAGATGGGATGAGAGTGTAGAATGGGATAGAAGGAAGGATGCTTAGAGAATGAAATAAGGGCATTTCTGACTAGAAAGAATGAACAATAAACATTGCAGATTTTTATGAAGGATTTTATGTCATTCTATCCCAATATTGAAGAAAGTCAATAAAAAAGATTAACACCAAATATAAAGTATCCTGTGATCAACTTTAAATACAGATCCTACAATAGTGTCCTGCCATTGCCTCACTGAGATGTTATTTAATTTTGTTTATTTGGCTGAGCATTTGTTTACTTTTTATTACTCAATAAGTATTTAGAATCCAGTCCCTTTAACTAGAAATGGTTTGTAGTGAATTGAAATATAGCTGTTAGGAGAATTACTTCTTTCTTAGCATTATTTACAGACCAAATAAGTTTAATAAACAGTTTAATTCAAACCTACTGCTGTTCCTCACTGGTCCCTCATACCCCCAATCTAAAAGCATTTTTAGTCAGCTTTTTTATCATTGTGACCAGAATACCTGACAAGAGCAACTTAGAGGAGGAAAAGTTTATTTTAGTATTTTATTTTCTTGTTTGAAGCAAAGGGTGGTCTCAAAGGGGAGGTATAGCCACCCTGGCCCTTGTTAACTCTTTTTCTGAAATATGTCTATAAAACCAGACATTAAGCAGAATGAGGGAATAATACCTTGTCATCATATAATTTCTAGACTATTTGGACTTGAAGCATTAATGACAGAAGTCCTCCTAGGTTCCTTAACTTATGGTAAAGTAAGGTTAGATAAGGTCTTTTCTCTCAAAAGAATTATTTTGCTCTTGGTTATATAAAAATTGGCAAATTAAAGTCATGGTTTCTAGAATGTCTTAGTAGATACCATTATTATGTATAGTATTTGTAAATAGGTACTTTCAACTGTAGAAATATTTTTTTTTCCTATTTGGGTTTATGTTCTCTTGGTTTAGACAGGAACCATATAGGAAAAATGTGAATTTGTTATCTTGTATTCACAACCTGGGACAATCAAGCACACTACTCTTTGAGATTTACTGATCAGACAAATCATCTAGCTCTGAGAGATACAACTGATATATTTGGGTCCCTGCCAAATATTTTTTATTTAGATATCCTTATATAGTACGGAAATCTAGAAATGATTGTATATCAGGGTTTGTGGAAATTAGAATAATTAGCTGTTTGCTAGCTATATGTTGTTATACATGTTCTTATTTTCCCACTTACTATAACAGTACAGTTTCCACATTTATACTGATAAGTATTAGATTTCACTAAAAAACCAAGCAGGACAATTCTAAAAATACCTAGACATAATTTGGTGTGTATTGTTGTAGCTCCTTAGTTTATCACTTATCCACACATGGGAGTTCACTAGGATGCTCTGTTTCATGTAATACCCATTGAAGATTTGAACCTTATTTGATCCTGCAGTAAAATAGATCTCAGAAAGTAAAGATTATTTGTTTTGCTTTTATAAATTATGAAGTTTTCTTTACATAGAGTTTTTCTATTATCTAAACATTTTTTTTTCTCCCCCCGACTCTCAACCCCCAATCTCTTTCTAGGGCGTGATTGACTACATTTTCTATTCCAAGACTCATATGAACGTGCTTGGTGTCCTGGGGCCTTTAGATCCTCAATGGCTGGTTGAGAACAACATCACTGGGTGTCCACACCCTCACATCCCTTCAGACCACTTCTCACTGTTAACACAACTTGAACTCCACCCTCCACTCCTGCCTCTTGTCAATGGTGTTCACTTGCCTAATCGGAGGTAGTGGAGTACTGCCCCGCAAAGACGGGGATCTGTTGCTATGGACCTGTATAGTTGTAAATCAAAGTATGTAGGAGTGAAGTATGGCCATCCTTAAGCTGCTTCTTCAGGTTCCTTTCATTATGTGTTTGCTATAAGACTTTGTACATTTTTGTGCATATTGATATCATTTGGCACTAGGGCTGGAACCAAAGTATTATTGTCTTTCCAAAATTTTAATTTAACATGTTTTTAAATTGGATTTTCTTCATATTATATTAGGAGTCAGCATTCATAATTGATTAATCACCTATTTGAGGCCAAGCAACAATGTATTTGTTTTGAAAAAACAAATACATTCTTTTGAATGGTTTCAAATGAGCCAGTTGATTTTGTAAAAGGCAATTTTTTTAAACTATAAATATAAGATTTTAAATTGAATGATGGCATGCCTTCCAGGGAAAACTTTTTTGAATTTCTGTTTTCCTTTATATCAGACCAATTTTTGGCTCCCCAAGTCATTTGCACATTAACAAAGCACTTAAATTTGCTTGATCTGTACATAAACTATGATATAACCTCTAGGTGTAATAAGAAAATTGAGAAATTTGAGAAATTAAAAGATGATTGCACAATATGCTTTCAGAATCAAGCATTTAACAGCACATGACAGTTTGTTGGCTAAACACTGGTTGTTTTGTTTTGGTTTGTTTTGAGAAATCACTCTGTTATTTTTGTCCCCAATATTAGTTATAACCTGTTTAAAAGTATTCTAAGCCTGTCTCTCTAGTTTATTTATAGGGCAACAGCAGGTAATTTATACTGCCATATATCTTGAAAATGGAATTTGGTGTGTTTAGGATGCCCACACAATTAGTGTCCAGTATTTTTCATTACCTACTTATCCTTGTTTTCTATCTGGTTATGCTGGAAAAAGAGATAACATCATTTTGCCTTTATAATCAAATATTTACAAAACAAACTGCTGAGAAAAAAGACCCTGATCAAAGTTTCAGATAGGGAAAGCCATACAGATATTTCATGTGTTTCCCAAAGTAGGTTAAATGGTTGTTGGTTTTGATTGAGGTTACTAATAGAAAGGATTTGAGGGGGAGAAAGAACAGATTTTAGGCAGTAGTTGAAAACCTTGGATCATTTTTTTTCCTGACTCTAGCTGCCAAATGGCCATCATATGCTTTTAATCTTTGTTTCCATTGTCTGTCAGGGTTGAATTAAAAAGCTACTGGTTTATTCCCAACTGTTGATGTCTTCAGATATGTTGGAATCCTTTTTTTTTTTTTTTTTTTTTTTAATACCCAGGAGGAGCCAGTTGAAAATCTGTGACTCAAGAGGCAGTGAACGTAATATCTCGTTTTCTGGGGGGAAAAATTGGTTGGCTACTTGATGTTAATTATGGCACAGTAACAGGAAAAGGTTGTGTCTGTGTTTTTAAGTTTTTCTTTATTCTGCTTTTTTGCTGCTATAAGAGTTTTCTGAAATTTATATTTTAAGACTTTTCATGCACTTTACTGTTTCTAGTCTCAAAATGTGATATTTTTAATAAATGAGAAATTTTCCATTATGTGAATGAAATTTTAAAAGAAAATAGCCTATATTTGTGTCTCACTAATATATAAAGTACAAGTCAAATTTAAATTATTTAATTAGTTTTAAATATATACAATTTGTCTCCTTTTTCAAACCTGACATCTTAGGCTGTTTTATTATTAAATGATGCATTTCCTTTGGTCATTTTATACTAATTTCTTCCATAGTAAATTAATCAGGCTATATAAGATAATATATCCCCTGAAGGGTAATTTTAGTGGGACAAGGGTGGTGGGATGATGTAATATCATATATGGGATTGCATCAGAAGGGTTCTGTAAAGCCTAAACTCCCTTTTAAAAGTGCCTAGTGATAGAGGCGTTGTTTGTCATCTGCTATAATTGGAATGTCATTGTAGTTCAGTGAAGTTTGATGTAAATAAAATATTCTTTTAAAAATGTTAAAGTACCAGAATAAACAAAAAGAAACAACTCTTAAGATGACAGATTTTCCTCAATGTACAGGTATCCCTTCTTATATACCTCAAGCATCCAACATCTAGCCATGCAAATTGATTACCTGAAGCATAGTACTGGAAAGTAGAATAGCATGAAAAACTTAATTTTGTGGACATTACCTTTTTTTGTAATCGGCTACTGTATGTTTTATTTTAGATCTTTTTTTTTGGGTGGATTTTCTGCTCTGGAGGTATATGCACTAACAAAATATTTTCCTCCTTTCATTATACGCATGTTAATTAGCAATGTGAGCAATATTTCCTACCATACTTCACTCCCAATATTTTTTGAGATGTTTGTATAAAATGGAATTTAAAGTTCACTTATGATTGTATATGAACCACAGAGGAGCCCATTTATTAATAAAAAACCCTTTTTTAATAGTTAAATGTAGAGGGAAAAATAAAAAATTGGGAAACATTGTAAACAGCTTAAGTTTATTTTGTGTATGATTGAGGCACTCTGTTGCAGGAAGGTGTGTAATTGGGTTCTCTCTGCTTCCAAATGCACTCTTTCAAACCATTCATTATCCTGTGTATTTTTAATGTGGTTTGAGTAAATGTTGGTAGTAGCTCTGTTGAAGTAGGTAATTGTGTTTTGTTTTGGGTGGCACACACACTTGGGGCATGGTGACCCAAATTTCATGTGCACGGTTTCCCTTAAGCCCATTGCCCAGATTTCACACACCCTTCACCCTTTGTTCCCTTTGTAAAAGGAGTGGTATCTGTTTTGAGCTGCCAATTCAGGTGATCAGAAATGCTGCTATCCTCAGCATTGTCTTGTTAAAACGCATGCCATTTGGAACTTTGGCAGTGAGAAGCCAAAAGGAAGAGGTGAATGACATACAGTAGTTTATGTTCAATGAAAGCAAAATATATATGCTCATATACTTTCTAGTTTTCAGAATAAGTTAAGCTTTATACCATTGAGCTGCTGCATATTTTATCTGAAGATAAGAAAAATTTTGGGCATTTTTCGATTGTGATATGTTTCTTTTAAATTGTTAAATATGATTCCTGATATTTATCTGGGAACTGGAGTGTTCTTTAAATTTATTAAAACAGTGTTTGAGGAAGGGAAAACTGCACTGTTTGCCATTATAACAGTCATACAAGTGCATGTCAAGTCACCCACTCACTCAGGCATCAATATCCGCCTCATAGCTTTACACATTTTGATGGGGAATATTGCAGCATCCTCAGGACTGACATCTGGAAAAGGCTCAAATCCACTTACTGCTCCTTGCTTGTTGACTTTGTTTTAAAATATTGTGCCTGGTGTCAACTTTTAAGCAACAGCACTGCCTAAAAGCAAGCAGAGAACAGAATCCCAGCACCATTCTATAGGCAACTTTTTAGAATTCAGATATAGTAAATCTGTTCAAGATTTATGATGTTTTATGTAAAAAAAATTTTGTACAACATAGCTGAATATTTTTGTTTTATTTCTTTGATGTGAGGCGTGTGAACGTTTGTTTGAATATCACATGTTAAAGTCAGGTATGGCACAATGGGTTCTGAGACCAGCTTTTTCCCCCTCCCATTTGCCTTGTTCCAAGCTCTTTCTTTTCAAATTACTTTTCTGATATTCATAGGCAGATATTTAATTTTACTAATAAGCATCCTGTGTGAATGTATTAAAAAAGCCACTGTGTTTTAGTGTTGTAGTTTGCAGAAATATAAAACTCTGTTCCTTATTTGCTCCTATTTTTGTGTCTTAGAGTTATATATTAAATCACAGAAGCAAGTGAGAAGGTTGAAAGATATCTAAGGCTCATATCACTTGATTCTATAGCAGATTACATTAGAATTGAGGGTGTGGCACATTAAAACCGGAACATGGGCAAACATCTATTTAAAAATTCTGTCTCCTAAGTATATATTGTTAAATGGTTGAAAATTTAAGTCTGCATTTCCAAGAATTTCTAAAAATCACTGATGTGATCTTTTCTTTCAATATTAAATAGCAACGAGTACAGAAAGCACATGGAGGTATATGTTCTTTGAAGGAACTGGAGGCATATAATTTGTCATTCCTAATACAAGGCTAGATTTTCTATTGTTAAAAATTGCCTGTGTCCCAATACTTATTTGATTCTTAGCTTTTATATTTCTGAATTTGAGATATTTTAATAGCTTTGCAAAATATGTTGACTGATAGTAGCTTCAGTCACAGAAATCATGATCAGTTTTTGTTACAGAATGATTTTATGGCTAGCAGAAGCTTTATGGCACATTTTCAAATAACTCATGTTTGACATAAATGTGAATTCTCACATTTGTAATATTTTCTCACACCTCCCCTCACCTTTAAAAAAAAGAAAACACCTTTCTAATGTGTTGGAAGATTTGTTTACCCCCCTTTCCTTTTGAATTGTATCATGTTTATAGAACTCTGAATTATAGGTAGCAAATTAACTAAAGAAGTTAGAATTATTTTTCTAAGCCAGGAACTTCAACTAAAGTTTTGAATTTGTAGACAGATGGGAACTTTTATGCTTATGATTGCTTTGGGATTTTAATTTTATAATAGTATCATGATCATCAAATTGAATTTCAGATATAGTTAACTAGTGCATCTTTAACCTGGTGCATTTACCAAAGTTATAATCTGTTCAGTAGGATGCCCAGAGCATCTTTCAGAATTGTCACCAACAGCTAAGGGTAAAAAAGCCCTTATATCTGTACTGCAGGATGTTCTGAACAAGAACCTCTTGAAAGACGGTTGGCAGTTTTGAGGAAGGTATTAAGAAGCATGCATGTTTCTTATTTTTACCAAATCGCTTCTTTATGAAAATTTATCTTAAATCAAAAGGCCTGTAGAAAGAAAGAAAAGCAGGAAAAGCAAGCTTTATTAACCTAGTAAGTAATTTCTTTTGGCATAAGTTTGTTTAGACTTGGATTATTCTTGGAACCAAAGGAAAACAAGTATGTTGAGGTTTTCATTCAATAAACATGACATGGAAGTAATACAGCATTTCTAAGTTAAATAACTTTTAGTGTTAAAACATATGAATTAAGGACATGTCTATTAAATGTTAATTTTTTAATGGCACATTGTACAAACAATAACATTAAACTGAAATTAGAAGTGTCATCAGAAATAAATCACAATATGACAGGGTATGCAAATAAATGCCAAGTGATATGACTCTTTTGGCATGGTACATTTAGCTTTCAGAATCTTTCAGAAGGCATAATTTGCCGCTTATCACTAGTTATTTTGGTTATAGCAGTCTCCCTGAATTTAGATAATTTCACCGTTTGTCAGTTTTAACTTGAAAGCATAAGAATCATGGTAGCCCTCTCAGAAATGGTCCTTGCTTATTTCAGTTTTGTGTTAATTTCAAAGTACCAATACATTTTCTTTAAGCCATCATATTTATATAATCATATTTAATTTGCCTATAGTTATCTGAACTTACAAAATTGGCTCCGTGTTGATGTATCAAACCATGGCTTTGCTTCGTACTGAACAGACATAGTATCTCCTGCTACTTGTGTCAATTTTGATGCAGTAAGTGATGCAGTATCTGGGTTTCTATTTATTTAGAAACTGTACTGTCCTTTCTCTGTGCTCAACTTACTAAAAAATGTATTCCCTTACCTGTGAAATTCCTGAGCGGTGCTCTGCCAGCTTTTGAGGGGAGGGGTTTGGATGGCTGTGTTACTGCACACTGGATCTGGAATCAGTGTTGTGAGTGGCAAATTTCTTAAACACCAGCAGCACTGAGAAGTGCACCATGGGCATTTGTACAGTTGTCCAAAAGCAAACACTGCTTTTACCTAGGAGAAGCTGAGGTCTAGAGTTAAGTAGGAGTACTTGGAATGTTTCAAGAAAGATGAATTTTTCAACTTTGTTTTCTCTGAAGTAGGGTAGTATAGAGGTGGGTGGGGTTTTTTTCTTTGTTATTTTTTTTAAAGCGAATGTGTACCTTTTCTCTTTGGAAGGGCCAGAGTGTTTGGTCCATTCCACCATGAATTAATTTATATCATGTATTTTTCTTAATTTATATCTTCTATTGTGATTTATTTCAGCTATATAATAAGTGCCAACTAATTGTCCATGGGACTATATTACTCTTCTACTCAATTTACCATTGGAGTAGGGAGGGGTTCATTTATTTTCATGACCTAGAACTAAATAATTCATTGTTTTGCATACATTTGAGTCATTCTGTGGCCTCTAGTGTTTTTGTAACTGATTCTAATGATCGGAAAGCAAAGCACATGATTTTAAAACTGAGCAAGGTGTTTGGGTAATATTTTTCCCTGAATACTTGTTAGTTTCTATTAATAATATTCTAAAACAAATTGTTTCAGCTTATGTATTTGCTTTGTCCTAAGAAAAAGCCAAGCACTAAATCAACTTGTTATTGTGTTCCAATAATCAGTTTAAAATCCTAAGGTTTTTTTTTTTTATTAGAGGATTTAATGAAGTGCCATGTAATTGTAGCTTGCTAGTGTTTAATGTTTAATAGACTGGTTCTGTGGTGTTCTAAACATTTTACACTCTGTCATCCCTGGAGAAAGTGGTTCTACTCTTATTGAACACATTCTCTCTGACAAATCACCAGCTGCTTTATTTTTCTATTTATTAAACAGTTGATGAGGTCTGAATCCTGACCTAACTGCTCAGCTGAGATGTTTTTTCATAATAGATGCTGTACAAAATGTGCGTGCAAAAGAACACAGTTGGGTGGTAGTATTTTTTCATTAATGTGAACATTGACTAAACAAAGCAGTCCTGCCTTTTAAATCTTGTGGCAGCTCAGAAGGGAGGTGCTTAAGAATCTTAACTACTATGTCAGATGACAAAATACTTTTTTCCATTTTGGAGATTGGGTACTGCTCACACATGATGTATAGGGCTAAATATATGCTTGTTTCCTTGCACCTGTGTACTTCCCCTTCTCTCCCTCCCTTTCCTTCCCCTGTAGGCAATAAATGGCCATTTTGCAACTGCATACTTTTGTCTTGGTTTTTGATTATTTGTGCAGTGTAAGTTTCTATTTTTAGTTTGGTTCTTTTATAAATTAGGGAGCCAAAGGAATTTAGACAAAATGAAGACAAATTCATGGTACTTTTTTTTCTGGTGAAAATTACATACATACTTTGTTTAGAATAGATTTTGAAGTTATGTGACTTGCTTTGCCATAGGAAATCCAATTAAAGGGACGTGTCATTTGGGTCGAACTTGGAGACGCAGTATGTAATTTGTTGTAATGCATTTTCTTGTGCCTTATTGATCATGAGAACATATGTTGAGATTGAACTTCTCATTCTAGATCCTTCAGTGACTGAACAGAACTCCCTGCTGACTTTTGGACATGTAGTATGAGTAAGAAACAACAGTCTCAGTGTGATATGAGGGCATAAATTTGGCCTATCCTAAATGATAGACAACCATCAAATCATCTGAGTTACCAGTATTGCCCAAACTCAGCAGCTTAGGCTCTCCAAGACCTAGAATAAATTCATTGAACAAACATTTAGGTTATATTCTATGAAAAAAAAATGCTATAGGTGATGTAAAGACATGCTCTCTGACCTCCACAAATTACTTTCTAAATACTCATATCACACAAGATGCTGAGATGTTTTAGAGTAAAGATAATCTTTAAATCTTAGGATTTTGGAAAGTGGGTGGTAAGGAGTGAGGTCACAGTGAAATAATTAGAAATCCAGCTATGGGAATATTCAAGTGAAAAATAAGTAGTGTGATTCAGAACGTTAATCTTATAAACAACTGAGCTAACCATCTTAGTAAATGCTTGGATTATTTTGGCATATCAGAAATCTGGAGACTGAAACTTTCATGCTTACTGACTTGGCCTTTTAGCTAAGGATTTAATAAGATCCTATCACTGATCTTAAAACCTTGTCTTCATGGAAGTCATTATGCTGCCAACCTTCAAGAAGTTTCCCCAAAGCAGAGTCACCTGCAAAGTGAATTATAAAGTCAAGGTTTCAAGATAACTTCCATATTTTGGTACTTCTGAGAGAGGACATTGACATCAAGTTTCCTTGCATTCACTGTGATCCTGGGCAAAACATGCTCATTAGTAAAATGGAGATTAGAACCTAAATCTTATGATATGCTTCTCAAAAGCAGAGGCCAAGACAAGGGCTTACACGGAGGTAAATTATTTGGGTAAGTGATCCAAGAAAGAAGACTAGGATGGAATGA
Source organism: Urocitellus parryii (assembly GCF_045843805.1). Lineage (NCBI taxonomy): Eukaryota > Metazoa > Chordata > Mammalia > Rodentia > Sciuridae > Urocitellus > Urocitellus parryii. The sequence continues at coordinate 83,931,583 of NC_135540.1, forward strand.
AATCAGGAAGGAGAGAAAGCAAAACCACTGGTGTGTATATTGAGCTAATCAGATCTGCATTTAACAAGAACATAAGCTTGTCAAGGACCCTCTCAGGAGTTGAATAGAATGTTCCTTTACATTGTTGTCATCAGGGATGGGAAAAGAATTTATTTGTGGACTTTTCCCATGAGACAAGGGTTACTTTCTAAAGCTAAATTTCTAAATTCCTTTCCCTCACCCACATTTGTGCATATACCAAATTCATTTAGATTCTGCAGTTGTCCCAGAGAGTGATAGTGGAGAAATGGTATTGGGGGTATAGAAAGTGAAAAACATTTGATGTGGCTAAGGCAAAGTGCTGTAAGTTATACCTGTGTACATCTGGTTGGCAATGGCGAGAACAGGGAATGAGCTGAGAGGGAGTAGAAGAGCATGAGTCTGATACACTACCTTTTGTACCTTTGAGATCTGTTTGGGCCTGTTTTATCAGCCTTCTAGGTTGCAATGTGCTGTATCTGAACAAAAAATAGACTAGTAGTGGTGGAACCAAAGTAATCCACTGCTACAGCTAGTTCTCTGGCTGTGCTTAATGTGTCACCTTCCTCTTAACATCATGCATTCCAGAATCTACTCAGCTATGTACCAGCTTGTCAATAGCTTTCTGTTACTTCCCTGAGATTGGATGCCATACCTTCATCCCACAAGATATTTTTCACTTGTTAGATTATGGTTTCTTTCACAAACATGAAAGAACCCACAGATGCCCAGTGAATCCCCTGGGTTCCAGACATGCTTCTTCCTCCCTTCCATCAGGTAGTAGCAATTCTGCTTTTTCTATGCCAATATTGTAAGTCTTTGTTTGTATAATAGCATCATAAGGCCAGAATGACCCCTTCCTTGGAGCAGCCTATGTCCAATGCCTGGGCATGTGTGGTTAGAAAGTTCTAGGCTTAGCCCATCTTCGCAACTCTGATAAGCCATCTCATTTTCACATTTTCTAGGCTACTTTTGTTGAGACTGCTTGTCCTGCCCAAATTCTCTCAGTCCAACCCCCATTCCTTTCCTTCTCTTTCACAGGTTTTGATTCCAAGAGTATTCACTGAGCATTTCCTTCCCACTAATCATCTTAGAGGTTGCTTGCCAGGGAACCAAGTTTTATGTTTTGTTTTGCAGTACTGGGGATTGGGCTCAGGGGTACTCTGCCACCTGCTTACTAAGACTTTATATCTTGACTCTATAGAGTGCCACCATATCAGTGCAATCTATTTGAGTCCCTTAGCCCATACTTTGAATATCCATTTTCACTTGTTTCTTTAGTTTTTAGTTAGTGTTGGCCCAGATCTTAGAATTCTTTGGGTGAGTAAACTATTTTCTTTTGGTGTAGGTACTGTAGAACTTTGCTCAGGCTATGCTGTGATGTGACTGTAGTGGGTCTCAAGTCAATAGAAGAGGGTTGGGGTGAAGCTAAAGGAAGACAAGCATTTTGTGAGGCATCTGCTCCAGGTGAGAACTTTGCCTTGTATCTAGGCGTATCTAGGCGAGGAGAGGTTTCTTTTAGCAAGAGCGAGGGCCCTGAGGGTTAAGGATATCTGGGGAGTCAAGCTTCTCCTATTTTCATTTCCAGAGTTTCCTATCTTAGATCTTAGGCTTTTGCTTTGAATACACAGGGTTGAAAACCATGCCTGTATTTTTAGGGGCTCTGTTCCTGATGTGAAAATCCTAAGCCTGGTCTTTAATACTTTTTTTGCCCTGGAATATAGCCATTGGAATAATGGTCTTTAAATAGTCTTGAATACATTCTGACTTTCATAGTATACCTTCAATTATTGTTGGCTAATTTGAGCCCAACATTTTATTATTTTAAGGTGCCTGACGTCGGTTTTGGAAAGCAGATGTCCTTACAATCCTTACATTTACCATTCCCCATACTGTTTAAGTGCTGTTCCTTTACACATGAGCCAATGCTTCCCTTCCACTTCTGCTTCAGATCTGTCACCAATGAAAGCATACCAGGGGTCATCATCCAGTTATGGGGTAACTGGAGAGTGATCCAAGTCCAGAAGTCCATCTTGAGCCTTTGTTTTCTTGGGCAATTTCTGGTACTATGTTAACTTGAGTTCCCACAAACAATATAGCCTGAGATCTTCCTTGCAGATAGTGTATTTTGGGTTGTGATCTTAAGAAACAAAGTGGGGGCTGGGCTTGGGGCACAGTGGTAGAACACTCACCTGGCATGTGTAGGGTACTGGGTTCAATTCTTAGCACCACATGAAGATGAATGAATAAAATAAAGGTATTGTGTCCATCTACAACTAAAAATATATATTTTTTAAATTAAAAATAAGGTGAGGACTAGGAAGAATCATATAGGAAAGGATGAAAAGCCAGTTCAATGGTGGGTTAATGAGCTAATCACTTCTGCAGGTACCTGAGGCTTGATCCTACCAGGAATTTTCTGAGGGAGCATGTAAAACGTATCTCAGAATGTCCACCTGTGGAGTAGAAGAGAATATTGATCCAATGGCCCCTGTATCCCATTGGATAAAGTTCATTTACCTGGGTTTTAACTTCCTCTCAGATCGAGCTTTATTTTTTTTAAAATATGGCATGGTGAAGGATTTTACATTTTTGTTACAGCAAATCAAGAAAATCTACTTAATTACAATAGCAAATGATAAAAGTCCTCAGTAGTTCTTTTTTTTTAGTACTGGGTATTGGATCCAGGGGATGCTTTACCACTGAGCTTCATCCCCAACCCTTTTTATATTTTATTTTGAGACAGGGTCTCACTTAGTTGTTGTGGGTCTCATTAAGTTGTCCAGGCTGGCCTCAAAGTTGGGATCCTTCTGCTTCAGCTTCCCATGTTGCTGGGTATATGGAGGTGCACCACCATGTCTGGTGCCAAAGATAAAATTCTAAATAACAGTCCTGTTTTTTTTTTTTTCTGAGCATTTTATATAAACTTGTATCATGACAAGTTGGTCATGACAGATATTAAATTTATGTAAAAATTTATTGTTAAAAAAGTTTTTTACATGCTGGGTACTAAACAATGTATGCTTGTATACCTTAATTTATTTAACCCTCACAACCCAGTAAAAAACATGCTATATTTTTCCAGAAATAACTGAAGCCCAGATAGTTTGGTAACTCAACAGTTGTGTGATCTTGGGCCCAGATTGGTACAGGAAACAGGAAGGTCTGTGCAGCATGTCCAGACTATAGTACAAGTGACCCTTCCCATTGGGCAATGGAACCCTTGCAGACCTATGTTGTTAAGCGGTTCAGCTGCTATTATACAATGCTTTAATACTATGCAGGCAGTTATTTGGCACTTGAAGGTCCAGGGGCAACTTGGTATTCCCTGGCCCTGTGCTGATGTTAAATTGACAAATGTAATAATAGGCTCATAAAGGGTAGAGTAACCAAGTTCTGGGTCACCTCACTATGTCAGCCACCAAGACCAGCAGAGGTCCTAGCTGAGGAAGAGAACAAGTTGTGGGTATTGGAGGAAAGAGAAGATGAGTGTCAATTTTAGCCTAAGAATGGCCCAACAGAAGAGACTGTAGGCCTTTTCTTTGTACAAGTTCTTGGGACGGGGAGGGAAGAGGGAAGGAGATACTTCCAGAATATATCATACAAATCAATTGACTCTGAATAGACTGAGATGACCTGTGGTGTACTGCCTTGATTATCTTCTTCAAGACTCATTCGTTTTCTCATGTCTGAAGAGTGTAGGAAGCTGAGGGATTTTTACTAAAACCCTTCCTGAAGAAGGAGGGTTTCCTTGCCTCAGGTCATGGCCTCTTTTGGGTGGGGGTTGGGGGTGACCTGCAGCCAAAGACTGGTGAAGGTGGGTGGTATTAAGGCTTAACTCCTTTTTATCAACGTGTAGGAAGTTCTGAAGAGAGTGCTAGTTCCAAAGCTCCTTATATGAATGGCCAAGGTCTTGGTTATGACTTCCTTCACCGATATGATCTTGAGCACTCTAATAAAAACTTCCCAAATACCATTCTTCATCTCAAAATCTGTTTTTTGGGACACTATCCTGTGGCAAGGAGAAACAGGTTTCATAGGCAGGTAATTATACTAGTGTTCCTGGATTATAGAAAAATCTCTCTTTAGAAAACTCTAATACTTGGAAGATACATTGTGTGTGTGTGTGTGTTTCATAAGAACATATTGAGTGCTGAATAATAAACCCAATTACTCAGCATCTGTTTTCGTACTTCTATCAATTTTAACTTAAAATTGTTCAAAACATAGGAAAAAACATGTTGACCTTATTCAAAAGGTAAATGTAGAACAATTTATGAGGATTTGTGGTCTATGTGTATTAGGTTTAAAAGTGGCGATTATAAGGGATTGTATTAATCGCTTCTTTGGAAAAAACAGAAGCTACTCTATTTCAATCAAGATAAACACAACACAAGGAATCAGTTAAGTGAGTAAGGAAATGATGAAGCCAAACAGTAAATGATAAGACAGACCAGAGGTTAGCAACACCCAAAATCCACTACAACTTTAAGACATCCATGGATGTTGGGAAGATAGGTAAACTCAGTTCCTTGGATCTGGTAACTCTTATCAGGAGACAGAACCATGGCGGGGGCTGCCCATAGGTGCTGGGATCACAAAGATTCAGACTCTGATGGGAATGATTACCCAAAGCAATAAAAAGAGAAACTCCTTAGCTTTTCCTCTTCCTCCAGTGTTCTACTATGTCTCTCATTGACTGAACCTAACCATAAGTGGTTGATAAAGAAGCCTGGGAAATGTTGCTTTCTTGATCCATTCAGAATAGAGAAACAATGGGTAATGCATGTGAGAGCATGCAAGCACATGACTAGCACACACTGTTTTAATTACTCAGCATCCATTCTCATACTTCTATCAATTTTAACTTCAATACAACCACAATTTAATTCTGCTATGTAACAGAATGCAACTGTCCTTTATATGAATATGTTCCTCTCACTCATGGCATTCCTTCATACAGTCATGTGTTGCTTGACAATGGAGATATGTTCTGAGAAATGTGTCAATAGGCGAATTTGTTGTGTGAACATCATAGAATCAAACTAAAACAGCTATGAGATTATTAGGCAATATAATCTATTGTTGAATGAAATATAATTATGTGGTGCGTGACTGAACTTTGGTGAAATGTATGTTCTTCATTCCTTAGAGGGAAGTGTATGACTGGGAGTGGCTAAGCAGTTATAAGTCCCTTCCAAATTCCCATTTCTAAGATTCTCTAGACTCCTTTGCCTGTGCTGTGCAATTCAGTACAGCAATCTCTAGTTCATGTGTGTGTGTGTTTCATAAGAACATATTGAGTGCTGAATAATAAACCCGATTACTCAGCATCTGTTCTCGTACTTCTATCAATTTTAACTTAAATGGGAAATGACTACTCAGCATGATTTCTAACATAGGGGAAATGTTCCAAGACATTAGTGTAGGCATTGATTTTTTTAGTTAGGACTTCAAAGGTACAGACAACAAAAGTAAAAATAGATGATGGAATTATATCAAATTAAGAAGTTTCTGCACAGCTAAGGAAATAACAGAATTAAGATACAACCTGTAGATTGGGAGAAGATATTAGCAGACTATATATCCAACAAGGGATTAAAATCCAGAATATATAAGAACCTAAAGAAGCCAAAAAAAGAAAAAATGAATACTGGGCTAAAGAACTGGCACTCCTTAAAAGACATACAAATGACCAAATATATGAACAAATGCACAATCTAAGTAATCTTTAGGGAAATGCATATTAAAACCACAAGGTATCTATCGTCTTACCCTAGTTAGAAGGGCTCATTAAAAGCGAAAGATAGATGCTCATGAGGGTGTGGAACTCCTATACACTATTGGGGGGAAACATAAATTAGTATAGGCATTATGAAAGCCAGTATGAGGATTCTTAAAAAAAACTGCAAGTAGAACTCCCATATATCAATGTGATCCAGAAATCCCACTACTGGGTATAGATCCAAAGGAGATGAATTATTTATACTCAAAAGATACATACATTTCCATGTTTATTGCAGCATTATCCACAGTTGAAATATGTATTTAACTTAGATGTCATCAGTGGATGAATGGATAAAGAAAATGTGACGCACACACATAATGGAATATTATTCAGCCACAAAGAAGAATGAAATCTTGTCATTTGTTGCAACATAGCTGTAACTGGAGGTCATTATGTTAAATGAAATAAGCCAGACACAGAAGAAAAATACAATGTGTTCTCATTTATTGTAGAAGCTGAATTGTGAATTTCATAGAAGAATGAAATGGAATAGTGGTCACTAGAGCCTGGGAAGGATGGAGGACAGGATGGAAAGGAAAAAAGTTCAATAAGTTTAAAGTAGAAGAGGAAGGAATTAGTTATTATAATTTTTTCCATAGCATAGTAGGGCAACTATTGGTTAAAACAATCTGACATATTTCAAAATGATTAGATGAATATGAAATTCCCAATCAAAAAATGATTGCTGCTTGAAGAGATGGAAATATTTATTACTCTGACTTGATTATTACACATTATATATATGTATATATATATGTATGTATGTATCAAATTACCCTCACATACCTTATCAAGGAAAAATGTTGGTACTAGGAAGTCTGAAATTACATATGTAGCTCATGTTATATTTCTGACAGCACAGTGTGCCAAGTAAATTCTGCCAACTCTATTTCAGGCCCTTCTAGCTTTATGTTACTAATTTATCAGGTAACTAATACCACTCCTGGTGTTTGAGTCAACAAATTAAACTCCAGGTAGCGGTACCCATGTCCATAAATTCAACCTGATGCAATCCATGTCATTCTTCCAAATAGTCTTAGAATATATTCCCATATGTATTTCCAAAATTTCTTTCAATACAAATGAACAAAATTCATCAACTTCTTTGGTGTTTGCTATCTCATACTGGATTAGGTCATACACTTTCCATCTGGGTTACATTGGGATCAATGATAGAAACAACTTCTAAGGCAACTGCTACAGGTGAAATCATGCAAAAGCTTTTATGCAAGTGAAGGATAGTTGTTGTAGGTGGTGTGTTAATTGACAAAAGGAGAGCTGCCTTTGCTAGTGAGGAAGGTTTGGGGAGCTGGGAGTTCAGAGTCCCATCTCTGTCTGCCTAATGTTATTATTAAAATTCTTATAACATTCCTTTCTAACCAGAGTGCTTACCTCAGCATAAAATACTCAGTAGGACTATTTACTTAACTGAAGTTGCAATTTTGCAATCTCTTATCAATTCTTGAGCCTGCTTGTTAACCTTGTCTGACTTGGCTGCAGAGCTATGGAATGTGGGTGGTTACATGGCCTGATTTGGCATTAAAAGTTCAAGGTGGTAGCCTCATCTTTCTCTTTGTGTATATTCTTCACAGCAGGCAAAAGTATCCATCCTGTGTAATCATTTATCTTTATAATCAAAATTACTATCATAATAGTCAAATGTAGCAGTTACATGGCCAAAGCCTTGTTTTCGACTTGGACTGTCTCAATAAACCACAGTTTACAGTTTAAATACTTATGATAGCATTGCATTTTTATTGTCCTATTTCTTGACTATAAGAAGGTCATGAACGCATTTAGAGCTAACAACACAATCTTAGAGTTTCATGTTGAGTGTAACCAAGAGCTGTAGCAGGAAGGTGCAATTGAGAAAAACAAAAATCTGAGGATTGCAGACCAAAGATATTTTAGTGGTACAGTCTGTGGTACAGGATGTGGTACAGTCTTGCTTCAGAGAAGCTTGCAAATATGTTGCAATATTATATATATTTATTAAATGTATGTATGTTGGTAGTAACAGCATGAATGCTAGATCTTGTGTAATCCTAGTATTATTATTTTTTAACCTTTAATTTTTTTTAATGTGGTGCTGAGGATCTAACCCAGTATCTCATACATGCTAGGCAAATGTTCTACCATGGAGTTACAACTCCAGCCCCTAATCTTGGTATTATTTCTGATAAGCCTACCCATATACATATTTTATACATGGAAGAAATCATTATACATATTATTTTATAAGAGGCATGAAATTACTTATAACCATAAGTTTTTAAGTGAAATTCTATCTGAATACCTTCCTTATTCTGAAACCCAAAGGATAGTGAACATTTCTCCTACTATAAACTTACTAATTTGCAACTACATAGCTAAGATGACTTCTCTACATTTAGTAGAACACACACACAAAAAAAATGTGTGAAAATCAGGTTCTAAATGCAGGGAGGAAGCAGCATCGTGAATCCTGCTTCAAGTGTATCTTTGTTAAAACCTTAATCTTTATTTTTTAGCATTTTCACATCTATAAATATTCTGTGTGTGGGATAAAGGGACCCTCTTTCTAAGAGTCTTTTTTAAGCCAAAAATAGTCTTGCCATTTTTTTTGCTTATGCCCTTAATCATTTGTAAAATAATGATTTATAAAAAGATAAATTCAGAAAGTTTGGGTTTAGGTACTTTCTTGAACTTTTTTTTTTTTTTTAAAGAAAGGACTTTGTGTTCTGAATATGTGAATTCTGTACCCTGTGATCAGGACATTAGATTCAGGCATTAATCTAATGATCCATGGAATGTCCTATACTTTTTTCCCCAGTGAAAGGAAGAAAGATTTGCTGGAGGGACTGACAGCATAAGAATGTGCTACTTCTCAGCCCTCCAGATTGGGTTTCTCCCCAACACAACTGGCTGAGCAGTTGTTTCCAAAGCATATTGGATGTTATCCACATGACCAGTTTTTCCATCTTACATGGTAATTCCTTCCATCAGAAACCAGGGAGAATAGCTTTGGTTAATCTCCATAAACATCTGCCTTTACAAACTTACCCTTTAAACCATGTAATGTTGAATGCTAGATTCAATATGAAGAAGACAAAACATGAACATTGTTTTCCTGATGCAGGCTAGTCCCTGGCATTTTTTTTATAATAAAAAAGTGGGGGGCATGCATAAAGCCATTAAGAAATGCACAGGATGAGTTAGGAGGGTGAATGGATACCAAAGTCCTGATGATGCTTTTTGCAACTCCTCATTTTTGGAGGGTGGAACATTTTTTTCTTTCATCTTTGTATGATGTTCTCAATAAATGTTTATTAATTGAGTTCATTAAAGAAAACTTAGAAATACAACAGCCCTTCAAATATTTTAGAAGGGTCATATGGGAGAGGAATGAAATTTCTCTTTCTAAAATAGCTGCCTTTAGCTTTCCTCCCCTTACCATATCAAACAATATTCAGGAGAGTTCCCAACTTACTAGAACTGTTTAAAAGCTAACCACTTGGAGATTTCCTTGCTATTACTTCTGAATACACCATAGGAGAAAATACAGTTTCTGTAAATGATCAGGCTTGATGACCACTAATTGGCTGTCCAACTCTGCCATTTAGAATTATAGAATCTTCAGTTTTCATTTTCATTGAGATACTTTGGTTTTCACATTCATTTATAAAGAATACCTTAGCTGGGCACAGTGGTCATACCTGTCACTCAGGAGGCTGAGGCAGAAGGATTGCAAATTCAAGGCCAGCCAGAGCAACTTAGTGAGAACCTATCTCAACATAAAAAGGGCTAAGATGTAGCACAGTGGTAGAGCACCCCTGGGTTTAATCCCCAACTTTGTGTGTGTGTGTGTGTGTGTGTGTGTGTGTGTGTGTGTGAGAGAGAGAGAGAGAGAGAGAGAGAGAGAGAGAGAGAGAGAGAATGAATACCTCCAAAGTATGCAATGAATTAAAATACAACTGGGAGAATTTCTTGCATTCTTTTAAGAGGTTGAGGTATACCTATATGTTGGAAAACCTATGAAGACATAATCTGAGTTTCTGGACAGGAAAAGCTGGTCACAATATGGCATTAACAAAAAGTTTATCAAATATGTGTTCAAAATATATATGGACACTATAAACTGGGACTGGGGGAAATGTAATGGCTAATTTATTTGGCATAATGGAGAGCAGCTCAACTCAATGTAATTAAATCTTTTTCATTCTGCATGAAGTTGACTTGAATCTGTTCCGTCTTATGTTGAAAAGCTGATGGGGAATAATAAGTTTAATAATGAAGGAAAGGGAGGAATCTCCTATTGTTCTGTTTCCTTCACACTCTTTAAATCATCTGGACTTAGAAACATGCAAGCAGAGTAATGAATCCAGAAAGCAAAGGTGGTCAACTCCCAGGCATCAACTTGATGATCTTGGTCCTCATTGTCCTCTACCTTTCTGCAGTATTCAACCATGATAGGCATTCATTTGTTTTGAAAAATTTCCATTCTCTTGGCTTCTGTGAACCTTCAGAAGAATTGAAGATAACTTGGGAAAAAATCACTTCTTCCTTATCTGTCTTGTTCCTTTTCTTTCTCCCTCTACTAGCCTTGAAGTTTTCCAAGCATCAGTCCTACTTGCTTCCTTTCCTTTTCTTTATTCCACTCATCATTCCTATTCTGATGACTCAATGTCTATGCTATCCCTAATCTCTTTGGTTTTAGTCCTCTATTTCTAACTGCCTCTCTGAAAATTCTTGGGCAAACCTAGTATCACTATGTTTGAAATTAAATGAATCTTTCCATCATTATCCCTATTCCTACTCTTTTGTTTCTTAGCTAGCATGAGTAAAAGATTCAAGTTAAGAATTCTTATTTACCTTTTTGTTTGGGAAAGTGCTGGGGATCAAACCCTGGGCCTTACTCATGCTAAGAAAGCACTTTACCACTGAGCTACATACACCAGCCCCTAATTAAGACTAATCTAAGGTTTTGCTAGCTATGAGAAGAAAGAGATCAGTCAGATATACAAGTAGGACTCAGTAACTCACACCTTTCTCCTTTCTATTCTATTAAGTACAGATCCATTATTGGTAATGAAGTTGTACAAAAGATCATCAACTGTCAGTGCTGTTTATCCATTTATTTACAAGGAATCTCCATAAGTTCAATTATTAAACTGAGTTTTTCAACCCTGTTTATGCTTTAGGCTTTTAAGTTTACCAAATTCAACATCTTCCATCTTATAGATATTCAGGAATTTTATCTATAATTGGGAGATGGTAAATGTATGTATTTCCTATAATAGAATCAGGGCAATCATATATAAAATCAAGTGTAAGAATTCCTAAAGTTGGAAAACTTATCAAGGAATTAATTGAATCTATACTTTCCTCTATATACATACCTCTTTCCCAAATCCAAACCTGAATGGGCGGTCTTAATTATAGACCTGTGATAACTCTTTCATTTTCTCCCATTCCTTGATCTGATTCCATTCTGAATTCTATTGGAAGGACTAGTAATGGCTCTTTAGTAGGATCAACTGTGTTTTGAACACCTGCTCTCTAAATACACATTAAAGAAGCTCCTCCAAGTAGATGCCATTGTCTAGCTGTGGAAATACTCAGCTGTCCAGAGGGACAAATGTCATGTCATGTGGGCTCTCAGTGACTCTTGCCATATCCTGAAAACAAATGCCAGAGAGAGAAACAAGAAATCCTTTCAGCACATGTGCCAAAGGACTGAGAATTCCTTACAATATGGTTTTTAAAAGCAATTATAGGATTCTACCCACTTTCCAGAATTAGACAATGACTATACAAAGTTCTGATCCTGCCTATCTGAAACCTGAGTGGTGGGATTTTCTCCTTCCAGTGGAATGGTGTCCTCATGGGCCACCAGCTTTTCTCTAGTGAACATCTTGGTGATGAGAGGAAATGGGAGAAGTGTTTATTCTGCTCTACAATTTCACTCTTCATATCTATGACTCAGAGAGGTGCCAAGAAGAAGACCTGGCATGACTTTTGGAAGAAATGGTGGGAAGGAGAGAAATGAAAGTGTTGATTTTTTTTATGGTGGTGGTATTGGAGAATTGGAAATAGAAGAAAGAGCTCCAGGAACTGGTAGAAGCAATAAAATGGCTTATGCCTCCTGTTGCTGTGGGTTTAGATTGTTAATATGCTTGGATCTACAGCCCAGCTATAATGGTAGCATTAACTTGTTACTATTATGAATATGCAAACATGCTTTTAAAACAAACAGCAGTTCCTTTTTACACATATTTAAAAATATGTGTAAAAAAAGTTTGAATAAAAATACACCAAAATGGTTACTACTTTTAAATTCATTTTTTATATCCTATTTTTTTCCTGCTTAGCATAAAGATTTCTTCAGGTTAATAAATATATTTCAAAACCACAGAATGCTATGAAGTAATTCAAAATGTTTTGGTTGCGCTAACTTATGATTGAATTTTGTACCTATTGAATATTTAAATTGTATACTGAAACTAACAGAAGTATACTAGAATTTTTGCTTTTCAGTATCAAAACATATTTTGCTAATGCTTCAAATGAGGAGAATTACAGAGGAGCATTCAGATACATTCAGATACCTACATGTGCAAGTTGGGGTTTTTAATCTGCTTCCACCATTAAAGTCCAGAGAGCCAGGGGTTAAACTCCTAGCAGATGGTGTGACTGCTAATGATGCTGCTGACTGAGCATGACAGGAATTTAAAGAGTAGCTTAAACAGGGTTAATATATGGCCCGTGGGAAGACAGCTGGGCTGTAGCAGAATTAGAGGTGAGGAGGTTAGCCACATTTTCCTGAAAACAGGACAGTCCAGAATCAGTATCAGTGAAAGCCATTTAGGGACAGGAAAAAGCAGAAAGTTCCTATTTAAGGCAGCAATTGAATGAGAGGGTAGATGGTGTTAGAGTAGAACAGATGAACCACCAAATATGGAGAAGGGGGATGGGGAAATGAAAGAAGATAGAACAAACATGGCAGAACACTGTCCCTGCAGCCTCCATTCTTAGATATGGAGAGACCATACCTCCAGCTTCTTCCCAGATGCAAAGATTGGTTGTCATGCTTTCAATTGTATGTGGATGTGAGATGGAGCACTCCCTCCTATCCTGCTAGGCAATTAGACATTTAACATGGCTAGCTGATGCTGTAAGACACAGTGGGATGTTACCAAGTTGGAAGAAGACATTATCCTCTTGCAATTACAATCTCATCAAGGACAAGGGCTGAAACTCTTGCAGTCCAAATTCTGCAAATGCCTTGAGGGTCTATTATTGGTGGAACACTGTGAGAAGGGTTGCAAAAGTTTGAAATTTAAAAAAGAAAGAGACTGCAACACAAGGTTGCAAATGAGTATAGAGAAAGGAAAATCAAAAGCAAGAGAGACATAAGGATTAGTTAAGAAGACAGTGAATTTTTATGAAAGATTTAGGATATACAAGGTCATTGCTAATGAAAGAAATCACACAAGCATATTCATCAAGAGATGCATGTCCCCCAGGCCCCCTCCCCAACATATGGGTGGTTGTATTTCATTTTAAAGCACTCTGAGGTCTGTATGGAATAAGTCAACTTATCCTCACATTCAATTTTTGGTATAAATGGTTGTTCAATAAATACATTTTGAATGTTAGAAGACCCAGATTTAAATGATAAAGCCTACAGAATGACCATGGGCTTTTAATGCTAGTTGGATTTGACCTTGAATAAATGACTCAATCTCTCTGAGAACTTTTCTTATCTAGAGAATTGAGAAACATAAGAATGGACTTTGCAACGTTGTTGTAAGGAATAAATGAATAGGAAGATATGTTAAATACATTTGCTTGATAAGGGCTGCTCTTCTAGTTTTCCTTGCCTTCACCTTTGCCCTGATCAAACCTTTGTGCGGCTGCGGCTGCTCACTGCCTCCTTGGTAACAGCAGAGGGCAACATTATTCCATTCTTATACCAGAGGCTTTTAGGAGTAAATCCTGTTCATTGTAAACAGGATTTTTAAAAATGCTTCAGCAAGGGAGCAAATAGAAACTCTGTGTTCCAGAAGGTGAATAGGGCAATAGGGGATAAACCCTGGAAGGACTTGGGAACAGCTGTTGTGTCTCTGCTCTGTGGGCAGCAGCTGTGTATGAAGATGCCATCAGAAGGCACCACTGAAGCAATCTATTTCTGCCAGCTGGACTGAGAGGACTTCTTGGTGCTAATAGAAATAGAATCTTAGACTTGGAATCTAAATGAATCTGCTTGTTTAATACTGGAAAACATTTTTCTTCATGATATCTATGAAAGGGCTGCTGGAATTTGTTTGCTAGAGAATCAGAACTATGTTGACCACATGTGTGCCTTAAGCAATCTTTTCTGCCTGTGGCCCTGGAGTAATTAATAATGCCTTTTTACTTTCTAGGTGCCTGGGTTTGCAGGATAAGTTATATGGCCACCCAGTTCAGAATGTTAGGAGGGATATTCTCGAATAGTATGGATTAGACTTAGCAAGAGTCCTTGGGTCTTGTAAAGCCCAGTGCATGGGCTTTGGAGTTAGAGTGACAGAAATATATAGGTTAAAATTCTTGCCTTGTCATTTGCAAATTATTTAGCCCCTTTATCCTTAACTTTAATTCTTTTTTCAAAGAAATTAAATGTCATAAATATAAGTAAGACCTCTGGTGCATCCCTCCTGGGCACAGCCTCTTCTTTTATGTATTAACTAATTATTAGGGGTTATAACTACAAGTGGACTTACAGAGTTTTAGGGTCTAAGCATATTTGTTATTCAACATTACCAAATTTGGTCAAATGGAACCAAAAGTTTTCCATGACCATGGATGTTGGTACATGCCTATACTTCCAGCAGCTCTGGAGGCTGAGGCAATAGGATAGCAAGTCCAAGGCCAGCCCAGGCAACTTAGTGAAACTTTGCCTCAAAATAAAAGATAAAAAGGGATGGGGATGTAGCTCAGTGGTAGATCATCCACTGGGCTCAATCCCCAGTACCACACACACACTAAATTTCCAAGGTGATTGTTCCAATCTCCATTGTATTTACAATTTTTCCCCCAGATAAAACATTTTAGTTAAGGCAGAGAAGATGATCCATAGCTCTTCCAGCAGTCAAGTAATAGGAGAAGCACTAGTTGTAAAGCATATGCACCATAAGAGAGAAATGAATAACAACTGGGTGCCCACTATGTGCTAGGCCCTAAGCTAGATGAATTACATCTGCTTTACAAATATGTTTCAATTAACCTCATTGCCCATCAATCATCAAACCCTCTGAATTCTACCTCAAAACAATTCTTAAATTCATCCTTTAAGAAGATTTTGCAGATCCCAGCAGCCTGCAGCAGGGCCCGGAGAGCCAGGCCAACTGATTCGCGTGGCCTGCCCTGCGGCTACAGAAGGCGTGGCGCCTCAGTGAAGCCATTAATTGGCAAGCAGGGAGGTTAGGGAAGGCCATTAGGTGGAATCCCACCAGCCAAGCCCACACGGACCCTTGGGCCGAGCACGGGTTCTCAGAAGGGGAAGGAAGCGGTACAGTCCCATCCCCCACAGCGGACACTCCGCCGAGGCAGTCAGCGGCCACCATCCGGGAAAGCTGAAGGATACACCGCCACTCTCCTTCAGAGTGCAACATCAAAACAGCGGACACTCCATCCAGGCAGTCAGTGGCCACCATCCGGGAAAGCTGAAGAATACACCACCACTCTCCAACAGCTTGCAACATCAAAACAGCCAGCAGCAGGACCCCGGAGATCCAGGCCAACTGATTCGCGCGGCCTGCCCCGCAGCTACAGAAGGCGTGGCGCCTCAGAGAAGCCATTAATTAGCAAGCAGGGAGGTTAGGGACTGCCATTAGGTGGAATCCCGCCAGCCAAGCCCACCGCCCACGCCCGGAACAGGCCCAGCGATCTGCCAGCATTGTAGTCACGACACCCCAATTGGAATAGGGACAGAGCAGAGCCGCCTTCCACTCCCGGAACAGGCCCAGAGAGCCGCCAGCGTGGTAGACACGTCACCCCAATTGGAGTAGGGGCACAGCCGCCGCCCGCACCTGCAAGGGAGACTTTTCAAGTATACAAGAGCAACATAAATAAATAGGGGGTAAATTTCAAAACACAACAGTTGCACCAAGCAGAAAGAAACGCGGGCAGTATGAAAAGACAAGGAAAGAAAGGACCACAAGCAATGCAGGTCAACTCAACTTTAGAAGAGGTAATAGCTGCAACAGATGGAATATCAGACAAAGAGTTCAGGATATATATGCTTCAGATGATCTGGAGTCTCAAGGAAGACATGAGACAGCAAAATCAGACAATGAAAGATCACATTGACAAACAAATCCAGGAAGTAAAAGATCAATTTCACAGGGAGATAGAGGTAATAAAAAACAAACAAATTGAAATTCTAGAAATGCAGGAAACAATAAACCAACTTAAAAACTCAATTGAGAATACTACCAGCAGAGTAGATCACTTAGAAGAGAGAACATCAGACAATGAAGACAAAGTATTTCAACTGGAAAAGAACATAGACAGCTCAGCAAGTCTGCTAAGAAACCATGAGCAGAACATCCAAGAATTATGGGACAATATCAAAAGACCAAATTTAAGAGTCATTGGGATACAGGAAGGCACAGAGCTCCATTCCAAAGGAATAAACAGTCTATTCAGTGAAATAATACGAGAAAACTTCCCAGAATTGAAGATTGAGACAGAATCCCAAATCCTAGAAGCCTACAGGACGCCGAATGTGCAAAATCATAAGAGATCCACACCTAGACACATTATAATGAAGATGTCCAACATACAGAATAAGGAGAGAATTTTAAAAGCTGCAAGAGAAAGAAAGCAGATTACATTTAGGGGTAAACCAATCAGGATAACAGCTGATCTCTCAACACAGACTCTGAAAGCTAGAAGATCCTGGAATAACATATTTCAAACACTGAAAGACAATGGGCTCCAACCAAGAATCGTGTATCCGGCGAAATTAAGCTTCAGGTTAGAAGATGAAATTAAAACCTTCCACAATAAACAAAAGTTAAAAGAATTCGCAGCTAGAAAACCATCTCTTCAAAAAATCCTTGGCAAAACATTACAGGAAGAGGAAATGGAAAACAACATTGAAAACCAACAATGGGAGGTAGGACAGTAAAGGGGGGAAAGTAGTCAAACAGGATAACAAATCAGGTTTAGTAACATCAATAAACAAATATGGATAGAAGAACAAACCATATCTCAATAATAACCCTAAATGTTAATGGCTTAAACTCACCAATTAAGAGACACAGGCTAGTAGAATGGATCAAAAAACAAGACCCAACAATATGCTGTCTACAGGAGACGCATTTGATAGGAAAAGATATACATAGACTGAAGGTGAAAGGTTGGGAAAAATCATATCACTCATATGGACCGCGGAAACAAGCAGGAGTGTCCATACTCATATCTAATAAAATAGATTTCAAGCCAAAGCTAATCAAAAGGGATATAGAAGGACACTTCATACTGCTCAAGGGAACCATACACCAACAAGACATAACAATCATAAATATATATGCCCCAAATAATGGTGCAGCTGTATTCATCAAGCAAACTCTTCTCAAGTTCAAGAGTCTAATAGACCAACATACAATAATCATGGGAGACTTCAACACACCTCTCTCACCACTGGACAGATCTTCCAAACAAAAGTTAAATAAGGAAACTATAGAACTCAATAACACAATTAACAACCTAGACTTAATTGACATATATAGACTATACCACCCAACATCAAGTAGCTACACTTTTTTCTCAGCAGCACATGGAACCTTCTCAAAAATAGACCATATACTATGTCACAGGGCAACTCTTAGACAATACAAAGGGGTAGAGATAATACCATGCATCTTATCTGATCATAATGGAATGAAACTGAAAATCAATGATAAAAGAAGAAAGGAAAAAGCAAGCATCACCTGGAGAATGAACAATAGGTTGCTGAGTGATCAATGGGTTTTAGAAGACATCAAGGAGGAAATTAAAAAATTCCTAGAGTTAAATGAAAACACAGACACAACATATCGGAATCTATGGGACACATTGAAAGCAGTTCTAAGAGGAAAATTCATTGCTTGGAGTTCATTCCTCAAAAAAAGAAAAAACCAACAAATAAATGATCTCATACTTCATCTCAAAATCCTAGAAAAAGAAGAGCAAAACAACAGCAAAAGAAGTAGAAGGCAAGAAATAATTAAAATCAGAGCTGAAATTAATGAAATTGAAACAAAAGAAACAATTGAAAAAATTGACAAAACTAAAAGCTGGTTCTTTGAAAAAATAAATAAAATTGACAGACCCTTAGCCATGCTAACGAAGAGAAGAAGAGAGAGAACCCAAATTACTAGCATACGGGATGAAAAAGGCAATATCACAACAGACACTTCAGAAATACAGAAGATAATCAGAAATTACTTTGAATCCTTATACTCCAATAAAATAGAAGATAGTGAAGGCATAGATAAATTCCTTGAGTCCTATGATCTGCCCAGATTGAGCCAGGAGGATATAGACAACCTAAACAGACCAATAACAATAGAGGAAATAGAAGAAACCATCAAAAGACTACCAACTAAGAAAAGCCCAGGACCGGATGGGTATACAGCAGAGTTTTACAAAACCTTTAAAGAGGAACTAACACCAATACTTTTCAAGCTATTTCAGGAAATAGAAAAAGAGGGAGAACTTCCAAATTCATTCTACGAGGCCAACATCACCCTGATTCCGAAACCAGACAAAGACACATCAAAGAAGGAAAACTACAGACCAATATCTCTAATGAACCTTGACGCAAAAATCCTCAATAAAATTCTGGCGAATCGGATTCAAATACATATCAAAAAAATTATACATCATGATCAAGTAGGATTCATCCCTGGGATGCAAGGCTGGTTTAATATACGGAAATCAATAAATGTTATTCACCACATCAATAGACTTAAAAATAAGAACCATATGATCATCTCAATAGATGCAGAAAAAGCATTCGACAAAGTACAGCATCCCTTTATGTTCAAAACGCTAGAAAAATTAGGGATAACAGGATCATACCTCAACATTGTAAAAGCAATCTATGATAAGCCACAGGCCAGCATCATTCTGAATGGAGAAAAATTGAAGGCATTCCCTCTAAGATCTGGTACAAGACAGGGATGCCCTCTCTCACCACTTCTGTTCAACATAGTCCTCGAAACACTGGCCAGAGCAATTAGACAGTCAAAAGAAATTAAAGGCATAAAAATAGGAAAAGAAGAACTTAAATTATCACTATTTGCAGATGATATGATTCTATACCTAGCAGACCCAAAAGGGTCTACAAAGAAGCTATTAGAGCTAATAAATGAATTCAGCAAAGTGGCAGGATATAAGATCAACACGCATAAATCAAAGGCGTTCCTGTATATGAGCGACAAATCCTCTGAAACGGAAATGAGGACAACTACTCCATTCACAATATCCCCCCAAAAAATAAAATACTTGGGAATCAACCTAACAAAAGAGGTGAAAGATTTATACAATGAAAATTACAGAACCCTAAAGAAAGACATAGAAGAAGACCTTAGAAGATGGAAAAACATACCCTGCTCATGGATAGGCAGAACTAACATCATCAAAATGGCGATATTACCAAAAGTTCTCTATAAGTTCAATGCAATGCCAATCAAAATCCCAACAGCATATCTTGTAGAAATAGATAAAAGAATCATGAAATTCATATGGAATAATAAAAGACCCAGAATAGCAAAAACAATACTAAGCAGGAAGTGTGAATCAGGCGGTATAGCGATACCAGACTTCAAGCTATACTACAGAGCAATAGTAACAAAAACAGCATGGTACTGGTACCAAAACAGGCGGGTGGACCAATGGTACAGAATAGAGGACACAGTAACCAATCCACAAAACTACAACTATCTTATTTTTGATAAAGGGGCTAAAAGCATGCAATGGAGGAAGGATAGCATCTTCAACAAATGGTGCTGGGAAAACTGGAAATCCATTTGCACCAAAATGAATCAGAATCCCTATCTCTCGCCGTGCACAAAAGTTAACTCAAAATGGATCAAGGAGCTTGATATTAAATCAGAGACACGGCATCTGATAGAAGAAAAAGTTGGTTATGATCTACACGCTGTGGGATCGGGCTCCAAATTCCTCAATAGGACACCCATAGCGCTAGAGTTAACAAATAGAATCAACAAATGGGACTTACTCAAACTAAAAAGTTTTTTCTCAGCAAAAGAAACAATAAGAGAGATAAATAGGGAGCCTACATCCTGGGAACAAATCTTTACTCCACACACTTCAGATAGAGCCCTAATAACCAGAATATACAAAGAACTCAAAAAATTAGACAATAAGATAACAAATAACCCAATCAATAAATGGGCCAAGGACCTGAACAGACACTTCTCAGAGGAGGACATACAATCAATCAACAAGTACATGAAAAAATGCTCACCATCGCTAGCAGTCAGAGAAATGCAAATCAAAACTACCCTAAGATACCATCTCACTCCAGTAAGACTGGCAGCCATTAGGAAGTCAAACAACAATAAGTGCTGGAGAGGATGCGGGGAAAAGGGTACTCTTGTTCATTGCTGGTGGGACTGCAAATTGGTGCAGCCAATTTGGAAAGCAGTATGGAGATTTCTCGGAAAGCTGGGAATGGAACCACCATTTGACCCAGCTATTCCCCTTCTCGGTCTATTCCCTAAAGCCCTAACAAGAGCATGCTACAGGGACACTGCTACATCGATGTTCATAGCAGCTCAATTCACGATAGCAAGACTGTGGAACCAGCCTAGATGCCCTTCAATAGATGAATGGATAAAAAAATGTGGCATTTATACACTATGGAGTATTACTCTGCATTAAAAAATGACAAAATTATAGAATTTGGAGGGAAATGGATGGCATTAGAGCAGATTATGCTAAGTGAAGCTAGTCAATCTTTAAAAAACAAATACCAAATGACTCCTTTGATATAAGGGGTGTAAACAAGGACAGGGTAGGGACGAAGAGCTTGAGAAGAATATTTACAGTAAACAGGGATGAGAGGTGGGAGGGAAAGGGAGTGAGAAGGGAAATTGCATGGAAATGGAAGGCGATCCTCAGGGTTATACAAAATGTCATATAAGAGGTAAGGAGGGGTAAGTCAAGAGAATACAAATGGAAGACATGATTTACAGTAGAAGGGGTAGAGAGAGAAAAGGGGAGGGGAGGGGAGGGGAGGGGGGATAGTAGAGAATAGGACAGACAGCAGAATACATCAGACACTAGAAAGGCAATATGTCAATCAATGGAAGGGTAACTGATGTGATACAGCAATTTGTATACGGGGTAAAAGCGGGAGTTCATAATCCACTTGAATCAAACCGTGTAATATGATGTATTAAGAACTATTTAATGTTATGAACGACCAATAAAAAAAAAAAAGAAGATTTTGCAAAAATCCAGATGGCACCTGCTGAGTGACACCTACATATCTCCTTGCTTCTAGTCTTTGTCCTCAGGATGCATCCTTTGCAATTGTAGAATTCTTTTCCTAAAAGCATAAATGGAATTGTGTTCCTTCTGTCTGTGGAAATGTTTTAGGGGTTGTCCATTGACTAGAAAATAAACTTCCCACTTTTTGGTTGAGGTAGATTTTGAAAGATTTCCTATAACCTAGAGCTTCTTTCCCACCTCCCTTTTGCTCCTTTGCCCTTTATTAGCTTGCCACCCAGGTAGTCCAGTTGCCCAAATAGGACCTATGCTTTTTCAAATGGGGAAGAGCATAAGCAGAGCCATGGCAATTTGAATGTTCTTTCCAACACTCTCACCTCAGGCAGATTTACCCTAGTGAACAGCTCTTGAGTGATTGATGGTGTCTGGAGAAGGGAGGGGAGGAGAGCTGGGAATGGTTTTCCTCTGAAAGGAAGGGTTAGTTGGATGATACAACTTTTGTCATTGATAGAAGACCATATAATTTAGTATAACTTATATTTAACATAAAACTAGAACACTTTCAAGATGGGGAGGTTAAAAACATTAAAATTACATAATTTGGGGGGATTTTTTTGTTAAATAAAATATTGGTTTTGTTCTATTGGCAGAACAATAAAATAGCTCTATTTAAAAACTACTTTGGACAAAATTATGTACATTAAATAAAGACTTATGTAAATTAAATAAAATTTGTAACTACAAAACCCAAGGAAATTTGTCTATGGCACTGAAATTTTAAACTAAATTTATAATAGCATTCTCTACAATGAGAGCTATTTCACTTTTGTCAGAATGAACTTCCAACCTTGATTTCCTGCAGATGAAAACAATGAGCTATTATTGGACTTAACCTAAATGACTTTCTCTTTGAAGTATCTGAAGACTTTGATTTGGAACTGGCAGGATTTAACACTTTGAGATATTCTTCTGCTAATGGAGTT
Source organism: Urocitellus parryii (assembly GCF_045843805.1). Lineage (NCBI taxonomy): Eukaryota > Metazoa > Chordata > Mammalia > Rodentia > Sciuridae > Urocitellus > Urocitellus parryii. The sequence continues at coordinate 83,953,858 of NC_135540.1, forward strand.
AACAAGTTAACCATTCTCACTTCATTTTTGTACATGAAAAAGACACTTGGAATTGAAAATGTGCAAAGTAATTTAGACGTTTGCTCTAAATAAAAAGGTATGCATTAACTTCAGAAGCTGCACATGTTAAATTGGCTTCTTTGGGTACAGCCTTTATATAATAATTACATTTTTTTTAAAAAAGAAGAAAGTACATTATCTTTTTTTAAGTTTTTGTTCTTTTTTTTTTTTAAGTAAACATTCTGCTGAAAGCTCATTCCCCTACTTTATAGGAAACAGCATAGATTCTAAGTATGGAGCTCAATGAGCACAAAAACAGAACGTTAGTAGTTTCCATTCTCCCAACATTAGAAGCATCATCTCCCCAAGAGTAATCGTTACCTTGACATCACACACCATCCCCTTACTTTTCATATAAATGATATCATACATTATACATTTTGCTTCTGTCTCCTTTTCCCTAATATTATATTTGTGACCTTTATCCATGTTACATAAAGCAAGAGTTTTGTTTCTTTGCTACAAAGTATTCCTTTGTGTGAATGCTAAAGCCTAACACTTCTACTATTTATTTCCAGTTTGGGACTATTATGAAAAGTACTATTATGAACACTGTTGTACCTTTTTGGGTGCATATATGTATTTTTGTTGAGTATATGCCTAGGAGTAGAACTGCTATAGTGGATATTGCAAAATAGGTACTCTGCATTTAGATTTGAAATAGATTGGGCTCTATTTCCCACACACATTTCACCTGTAATTTCCCATAACTCCTATCTGGAGATATCTTAGCTTTAGGCATCTGGCAGGTTGGCAGAAGCTGACACACCAAGTGGCCACTGAGGACAGCTACATGAAATACTTCCCTCCTATCATTTTTTTTTTTTTTTGCAGGGGAGAGGGAAGCTTGGTTAGTTTTTTCCCTGAAGTTCAAGAAGTAGGGTGTAGAGAGCAAGACAGTAGCTGATAACTAAGAGTATCTGGAGACTGACATCTCCTTTCCTGATATGGATGTACTCTCTGCTCCTGGAATTAATCTCCTGCTTCTGTTTGAGAAGGGGAAAGACCAGGAAAGATGTCTTAGAAGAGATAGTGTGGGTAATGCTAGGTCAGGTGGGAAATGTATGTTTTCACATAGGTACAAAAGGTGGATGTGGCCCATCCCTATACACTCCAAACTTGGGATCATGGAACATAGATAGTCAAGATTTATGGTGTGGTCTGAGGTATGTGTATCAGAGAAATATGGCACAGGGCTGCCAGATGGAAGATGTGGTTTAGTCTCTTATAAGACCACCAAAGCTAGGAAGCTATTTGGAATAAACTCATCAGTAAGCCTATTGGGGTATCAACTCCCTACAGCTCATGTATTATGGCATTCATCTTGGCTTCATCAAGGATCATTACCAAGAGAAAGAGGGTGTCAGCATTGCCTAGGTTGTCCCATAACCAGACTTTTTTGTCTCTCACTGTTCTGGGTTCAACCTCAAGGGAGTGAAACTGCAGGAAAGGAGGTATGGTGTGAAAGGACCAACCACACCTCATCCATTCTCCCCTAAGGATTAAGTCCAGTTACCTAGGATGAAGGGGAGACTTGATCAAGTAAGTGTTTGAAAATTTAAAGTACATGGGACTAGGTTTTAAGCAAACACATTCTGTCTTAACGACTGAAAAGGACATCAAATTATGGACGAGGATTGGGTCATATCAGGGGTCCTATTACCCAGTGAAAAGGAGAATTAACAGAGCAGAGTTGAAAACATTTACTGGAAAAATGAAACAGTTCTATGTTTATACCTAAGTTGTTGAGACTGCTCAGTCAAGTTGGTTATATAATCTGACACAAATTTACTTGATTAATGCCATTCTGCACCAAGAGCATAGAGATGCATCTGTTTTGCCCCCTACTGTATTCCCAGGGCTCAGTATAGGGCCTGGGACATAGCTGGCTCAGTGTTGTTGAATGAGTAGCATGAATGATCTGTTTTTCTCTTCACTACATTTTTGTGTCCTAAATAAAAAAAAAATTACACACAATCCTAATGATAATTAAACACTCTCTGAAGGCAATCATCTGTGGAAGCATAATATGATATTATTCAATTTGCAAAATTTTTTGAAAAATCTAGCTTTCCATTCTATAATAAAAGAAGTAATTGAAGCTAAAATTACAGATTCTATTTTCATATTGGAAACTAGTATTAGTCAATTTATAATTTTAAACTATTATCAAAATTGAGGGGAAAAGAGATAAGAAAAATATGGTTAGCATTTTAAATAAACATTTTGTCCACAAGTTTCTTTCCAAATTGGTCTACTCTGTAACTGGGGGCATATCAGGTTATTAGTGAGTTGACTATCACTACCCAGGGTTTGAAGTTTAGTGATACTTTTATTATATAGAGAAAGATTTTTCGCTCCAGAAAAATGCAAGTATTAATGGCATTAAATAATCATGACTTATGGTCAGTAGTAGACTGGGCAATCCAATAGGCCAGGCAAGATGAAGCTATTATCAATTCAAGTTCAGTGTGAACATTAGGTTCACCCACTTTGGATGTGGTGGAAGGATACTTTTTTTTTTTTTTTTTTTTAAAGAGAGAGTGAGAGAGGAGAGAAAGAGAGAGAGAATTTTTAATATTTATTTTTTAGTTCTCGGCAGACACAACATCTTTGTTTGTATGTGGTGCTGAGGATCGAACCCGGGCCGCACGCATGCCAGGCGAGCGCGATACCGCTTGAGCCACATCCCCAGCCCCGGAAGGATACTTTTTGAGGTATTTAATTACTAAGGTATCAAAAGAAACTAATCCTAAAATGATCTTACTTATAAGGTAGGTCCATGGCATGAATGAAAGGACATTATTACAGCAGTATTCCTAATAAGTCATTTATATTCATTTTTGAAAAGATTGTAGTAAGGGTCTACACTGGAAGAAACAAGCAACCAATTTTTTTTATATTAAATAAATTTTTATTTTAGACAGGTGTGGTGGCACACACCTTTAATCCCAGCTTCTCAGGAGGCTGAGGCCAGAGGAGAGTTCCCTGAGGCCAGTCTAGGGAACTTAGAGAGACCTTGTCTCAAAATAAAATTTTAAAAGGGCTGAATATGTAGCTCAGTGGTAGAGTACACCTGGGTTCAACCCCCACTGCTGCAATCAATCAATCAATCAGTCTACTTTAGGCTAATATGGGGACAGAGGGTTCTTTACCCCATATCTGTTTCCCTATAATTAACATCTTACATTAGTACAGGGTTTTTTTGTTTGTTTGTTTTTACAATTAATGAACCCAAGTTGATGTATTAGTATTAGCATTAGCTTAAGTCCATGATTTATTTGAATTTCCTTACTTATTTTACTTACTGAAGACTCACTCTTTTTCTGTTTCAGGATCTCTCAAGATATATTACATTGAATTGTCATATCTGTTTAGGTTCCCTTGTCAAACATCCCTTGTTTTTATTACCCTGACAATTTATTTTTTATTTGGGTTCATTTTTACATAATCATACATGCATGTCAGTTTTGAGGAGTACTGGTTAAGTATTTTGTAGAATATCTCTCATTTGGGAATTTTTCATGCCTGGACTGGATTTCTGGGAAGTGACAGAGGTAAGGACTTTTTACTATAAACATGACTTATGGTTTATGTTGATCTTGACCACCTGTATGAGATAGTGTTTATTAGGTTTTTCTACTGTAAAGTTTCTTTTTCTCTTTCTTCAAAAGCAAGTCAGATCTACCCACTATCTCACCCCTACCCCCATTTATATATATTTTTTGGTACTGAGAATTTATTTCAGGGGTGCCTTACCACTAAGCTACAGTAGCTGATAACTAAGAGTATCTGGAGACTGACATCTCCTTTCCTGGTAGGGATGTACTCTCTGCTTCTGGAATTAATCTCCTGCTTCTGTTTGAGAAGCTACATCTACAGCTTTTTATTTTGAAACGGAGTCTTACTAAGTCACTGAGGCTGGCCTTGAACTTACAATCCTTCTGCCTTAGCCTCTGGAGTTGCTGTGATTACAGGTGTGTGATATCATGCCTGACTCATTCACTCACTTTCGAGAAAGATTCAAATTACTCTGAAATTCCAGTTTCATTTTAACTTTATTCTGGCATTGCTTTCTGTACCAGTGTCACGTGTAAATAAGAACACATGCAAAAATGTTCACATACAGCTTTTTATGTCTCTCTTCTTTATAAAAAGAGATCCAACAAGGTCTATTCAGAAGTTTCTCCAATTCAAAACCTAAGTTGCCAACAAGATCTTCTCCAGAAGCTCATCAGGGATTCTAGATCTATATAGAATATTTTTTTTCCCATTCAGGTACATTCAAAGATAAAACTCAGAGGTAAAACCCAGAGATGGAAGAAGCTACTAGTGCTTATTTTGGTAGAATGTAGATAAATGATAGTAAAATGTGGATCCCCCACCCTTATTTTTTGTTGAAGAACATAAAGACCTGCAGTCACCAAGACCCAGCTTGTGCCTCTGAAGTGGTAGCAGTTGTTTTTCTCCTAGAAATCCCAGGGATTTGACCTGCTGGCCTCTGTTTCCATTTGGAAAATGAGTTTAGTGCCCCATGAGTCTTAGAAGGAAAGACACAATTTCACCTTGCTTCTTCAAAGGAGGACACACATTTGTCATTTCTTCTTTCCTTTTTATTGTTGGCAATTATGCAGAATCAAAATATAATATTAAAACAATAAATAGCAGCAAAATACCTCTGCCAAAAACCTAAAGTTACTGCTCTTCATTAAAATGGAGGTAGGTATGTCATTTCATAGCCCAATTCCCTAAATTCCAACTTAGCAGACTATCTTAGGATGTTTTTAGAAACTCAGTCTGTATTAAATTTCAAGTCAAGCTTCTTACTGCTTAGCTATAATTAACAGTAGTGTTAATGAAAATCCACTGAAGGCATGACACAGGAAGAATTGAGGAGTTCTGCTGAGCAGCACTGCCCAGTAGAGACACATGAGCTATAGGTGTAATTTGAGAACATCTAGTAACCATATTAAAAAGGCAAAAGAAAACAGGTGAAATTGATTTAAAAAATTTTTTTGAGTTGTAGATGTATACAAATATGCCTTTGCTTTATTTTTATTTATTTTATGTGTTGCTGAGGATTAAACCCAGTGCCTTACACATGCCAGGCAAGTACTCCACCATGAGCTACAACCTCAGCCCTGAAACTAATTTTTGATAATATATTTAGGCCATTTTGATATCCAAAATACCTTTCAACAGGTAATCAATACAAAAATATTAATGAAATATTTTACATGCTTTTTTCTTAAAGTCTTTGAAATTCGGTGTGTGTTTTACTCTTAATATAGATGAGAGATTTTCAATGATTAATTGAAGCAATCAAACTAAAAAGGGGTTTGACAGAAAGTATTTTACACTGCTTCAGTTTTTAAAAGAAATAAAATTAAATTTTAAAATTTGGTTCCTTATTAATGCTAGACATTTTTCAAGTTCTATGTGTAGCTAGGGGCCACCATATTGGAGAGTGCAGGTATAGATTAAAATACAGAACACTTTTAAGTCAGAGAGTTCAAAAAGGTGGTTCCTGTCATTTCTGCAAAACAGAGGTCAAGAGTACTGGTTAAGGGGCTAGGATTGTGGCTCAGGAGTAGATAGCTTGCCTAGCATGTGTGAGGCCCTGGGTTCGATCCTCAGCACCACATAAAAACAAATAAAGGTATTGTGTCCAACTTCAACTAGCATACTGGTTAAGAGTGAACAGTAATTGGAGGCTTGAATAGATAGGAAAAGATCTCAACTGATGAAAGTGGGCTAAGAAATAATGCGGGGTGAGTATAGCCTTCTGGTTCACAGCAGGATCTCCATGATGAAGTGGAGCAACTTACCCACTCCCCTGCCCCCAGTTGTGAGATGGCCTTAGCACCTCTTGGCAGCTCTGGTGCAGAAAAAATCCCATATTGTTGGGTTTTCTGAAACTTGGAAAACCTTGAGAAGGTTGAGCTCAGTGAACCTAGAATGAAGATATGGCAAGATGAGATTGTGGTCCAGGGTGTGAGGAAGTGACTAAAATGAGGGGTTACCTAATCCACCAGGTAAACAGGGAAGTGTGAAGAAAATGGAGGGGGCAATGAGGCCAAGGTGTTTGCTCAGGGTTAGGGAGAGCCTTGGGAGTGGTAGACAGGAGAGTTTAGCTGGAGAGAGGATTTTTATTATCTGATACTGTGACAGGACATAAAATGGGTTCTTCTAGTTGAAACAAAAGGTGCCAAGTACCTCCCTTCCCTTTCTAAACTCCTTCAAGTGACTCTAGAGCAAACTGAAAAACCCATGGACCAAATCCAGTCACCACTTGTTTTTGTAATTAAACTTTTATTGGAACACAGCTGTGCTCATTTGTTTATGTTTTGTGCATGACTGCTTTCACACTGAAATGGCAGAGTTGAGTGGCTGCCACAGAAAATATATAGACCATGAAGCTTAAAACCTTTACTATCTGCCTCTTTATACAAAAAGTTTGCTGACCCCTGGTTTAGCCAAGCACTGTCTGTGAAGGACTTCCAATCTGATTCTCCTACCATTAGCCCATATACCAGTCTTTAAAGAGGAAGCTAAGAACCCATGATTATTCAGACATGGAAAATATTTCTTTGGAGAGTTAGTGTGCTACATCTCTGTGGGGGAAAGCAGGGGAATATGTGCCCATCCCCACCCCCAAACTGAAGCCAGGTAAGGGAGACTTGAAAACAATCACTTTGAGAGCTTGACCTATGCTTCCTGAAATTTGGATGGCACAGGGACTGGTCCCTGAATTGTTCCTGAAGAAATAAAACCTCATTACAGGGTCATTGCTTAGAGTAAAGAAAAAGGGCTTCAGTGGCACTGATATAGACCTCATACACCAACCTCCTCCTTATCGTCCTCCCTCTTGCTTCTCAACTTTATTTAGACACAACTCACATACCATAAAATTCACATTTTGAAAGTGTACAATTTGGTAGATTTTAGTATACTCAGAGTTGTGCAACCATTATCTAGTAGAACATTTTCATCTCTCCCAAGAGAGACCCTATATCCCCACTTCTTCCAACCTCCAGCCCTAGTTAGCCTTCTTTCTACTTGTATGCATTTGCATATTATGGACATTTTATGTAGAAGGAATTATACAATTTAAAATTAAAAAAAATTATTTTGGTTTGGCTTCTTTTACTTAGCATAATATCAAATTTCACCCATGTTATAGTGTGAATCAGTGCTTCATTATTTTTTATGGCTGAATTATATTCCATTGTAGTGGCTGTACCACATTTTGATATCCAGTTGAGGTGTATTTGGGTTGTTTGTTACATTTTGGCCATTATCAATAATGCTGCTATGACCACTTGTATTACAGGTTTTAGTTTGAGTATTTGTTTTCACTTCTTTGGGGTATGTAACCAGGAATAAAATATCTGGGAATCAATGTGAAATTCTATGCTCATCTTTTTGAAGAACTTCCAGACTGTTTTCAAATTGCTATATTATTTGAATATTCCCACCAAGTAATGGGAATGCACCGTACGAGTGTTCCAATTTCTCTATATTTATCAACACTTGCTATTGTCCATCCTTTTTTATTATAGCCTTCCTAGTAGGTATAAAGTAGTATTTGGTTGTAGTTTTGATTTGGTGATATTGATGCTGAACATCTTTTCAGGTGCTTATCGGACATATGTATATCTTCTTTGGAGAAAATTATCCAAAATCCTTTTGTCCATTTTTTAATGGGATCATTTTTAAATCAGTGAGTTTCAGTCACCATTCTTGAGTTGTCTTAAAGTGTCTTTGCTGTATAGACCTCCCAGGGAAGGATAAGGAGGTCAAACAGGGAGGCCACGAGAGCCTGAAACTGAGCGCTGTGTCATGTGTGGTTATCAGAAGGCAATGTCACTAGTTGCAGGAGTATAGATTGGTCTAAAAATCTACAAAAGTACCAAAGAAATAAAAAGCCGGGGTCTGAGCAGACAGCACAGGGATTTAATTGGCATCAGTGTCACAAGACTTCTACTTTTCCTGGAATTTTTTTTCTTTTACCCCACCTCCACCTTCTCTAGAAGCCAGAAGAGTGGCTAATTATCCAATAACAGGAGGAGAGGGTGGAAGGAAGCAGCTTAAAGTCTACAAAAAAGGGAAATTTTACTGAATGGGCTGAGAGAGTGACGTTTTTATTTATATTTGACTGAACTATTTAATAAATGGAAGATGATGTTATTGACACCTGTTAGTAACTAGAAAAGCCACTGGGTCTTTCTGAAATTTCATCCATGGTCGGGGAAGACTGAACAAGCTCAGTGAACTCAAAGGCAGTTATGTGAAAATAAGCATTAAGCTAGTTTGTAATGTCACTCCCAAGTCTAGTTAGTTTGGCCAATACAAGATCTCAAAACCTAGTCGACACTCAATATAAACTTCTAAGACTGTGTATGTATGTATTTATACATGTGTGGGGAGGTATCCCAGGGAAGGGAGTTAGAAAGGCCCAGAAGAGGAAAGTCCTGAGAAGCTGGGAGGCCAGGATGTGGCTACCTGGTCAAGGTGGACACTGTGCTCCATCAACAGGGTGGTAGGAAATGTGACAGGAATGAAAAAAATGGGCTTTACCTCTAGGAAGATAAGGGATGGCTCTGGGGGCTGATGAAGGACAACCAGGGGAATATTGGGAGAATCCTATAGGAGCAGGAAAAATGGGATTATTGATGTACTTCTCAATGAAGCTTCCAGACACAGCTCCAAAATATGTCATCCACATCTGTTGGCTTGGTGTTGAGTTGGGGTGGGAGAAGGGAAGTTCATTAATTGAGGAGAAAGAGGAAGTATGTGGATGGTTAATATCACTTAAAAAGAAACAATGAAAGAAGCCAACAAACAGTGTTGATAAGCAGCAGCCAGCAGAAGCACAAGCTCAGGAGCATGAATAAGGTTGAGGGGACACTAGGGCAGGACCTGGAGAAGTCTGTACAGAGGGGCTAATGATTTTAGAGATGAAGAAGATGCAGGAGGGAGCAGGCAGACAGGTAAGTGGGAACAATGGAGCTGTTGACAAAACTACTCTGTCCTAAATTTTCCATTGTAAACTCGATGTATTGGTATCATTAACCTGGTCATATGAATAATGACCTATTAAGTTTCAAACCTCAAGTACCATGCTAGGAAGAACCTGAAATTTCTATGTTCAGTAGCTGTTTTAATTGAAAAATTCTTCAATTTCAAAAAGGGACTTTCCAATGGAAATAATAGACCAAAAAATGTTTACTTGGCAACACAACATTAGACTAAGCTAAGGACATTCATATACAAGGATATAATAACAAACTTTACCTTCCAAGTGCTTTTGGAATGAGATGGTAGGGAAATTTTTCCTGACTTGCAAAGAAATCAGAAAGATACTGTATTTTACATTTAAGAAAAACACAGCATGAAAGAGTAGGAGCAAAAATGTTGGTCAATTAATAAAGAAACTGGGTAGGAATCAAGTAAAAGACTCGTTGGCTTAGTTTTCAGTTGTTAGTCATGATGTATCCTTTAAACTGGAACAAACAATAAAAAGACTTTTCAGGGCTGCTTTGCTGAGATTTATTGCCCCCATTTTCCTTCCAGGGAAAGGAAAAAAGGATAGAGAGAAAAAGGTGTGGGAGTGGGTGGGGCTGATAAAAAAAAATCTTTCATATCATGTTATCAAACTCATTCAAATACAAAGGGAAGTTTATTAAGTTTGCTTCTGCTGTATTTTTCCTATAAGGTATACTTATTGAATGGAGAGCAACTAAGAATAGAACAGGGAGGAAGAGCAGGAAGAAAAGATTGACATTAAACAGAGGCACGAGATGGGAGGGAAAGAGAGAGAAAAGGGGAATAGCATGGAAATGGAAAGAGACCCTCATTGTTATAAAAAACTACATAAAAGAGGTTGTGAGGGGAATTGGAAGAAAAAACAAGGAGAGAAATGAATTACAGTAGATGGGATAGAAAGAGAAGATGGGGGGAGGGGGATAGTAGAGGCTAGGAAAGGTAGCAGAATACAACAGTTACTAGTATGGCATTATGTAAAAATGTGAATGTGTAACCAATGTGATTCTGCAATCTGTATTTGGGGTAAAAATGGGAGTTCATAACTCACTTGAAACTAATGTTTGAAATATAATATGTCAAGAGCTTTGTAAGGTTTTGAACAACCAATAAAAAAAACAATACATATATGCTATTCATGACTCATCAAGATACAGGCATGCATTGTGCCTGATTCAGTAAAGATAAAGGCATGACTCCTACTCTTATGGAGTGTACATGCTCTTGGGAAAGTAAGACTAATTGCATAAAGTGCCACACACACAAAAAAAAAGACAAGAGGCTTTGGAATAAATTAGTTAATTGAATATGATCATGCATATTGAGCAGAAAACCAGATTCATGGTTAAGTCAATTGCTTCTAGACTGTAATATGAACTTGCAAGATGCTATTTGATAAACCACAAAAAATTATCCTTGACGGTGGCTGTTAAGTTCCGATTCTAACTCAAACAAATATTCCATCAGAATATTCTCTAGAGTGTGCTCCATGAATGGTGAGATGCCTTGAGAAAAAAGATTTTGTGGTCAAAATTTGAGTAATGTGGCATACCATGTCTCCTTCTTGGGGAATTATAGTGCACATTTACATATTAAAGGCTCCAAGAAATCCTGCAGCTGAGGACTTATGTTGAAATTGTACAACCCTGTATGTCCCAAGCATATTTGACTGCAGAACTGCTTTTGCTTCTAATTCCTGAACCTCTTTGACAAATGCTGTGCTAATGCATGAGACATTTAGGAAATGATGACTTGGAAAGGCAGAGTCAAACGAATTTGTATCTGGACAAAGGGTGTATCTACTGAAATTTTGAGTAAAAGCCAAGGCTCTAGTGGTCAAACTTCTTCACAGAGTTATAGGAAATGAAACACAAATAAGACTTCGGGTGCCTTGAGGAACAATAAAGATTATTACTGTGAGACTTTAGCCAGCATACCACATGGAGGTCTTCCTAATGATTTGCTTTAAATATTCTTTCCATTCATCCAGTCATTTAATATCTCTCCTGCTCTGTTTCATGTATATGTCTCTCATTATCTTGTTCTCCAAGCTTATCTGCTTCTTTCTTCATCCCTGTTTGACCCACCTTCCAGTAGTAACTGCCAAGACCTCAGCTGCCCCTTGCTAACTATACTACTCCATGTCAGGCAACTGTAGAACGCAGGAGTTTTATTCTTTGTACTTTTGTTCTCCATGGAGGGATGTAAGGGAAGTTTCTTTTCACTTCTACTCTCAAAGTTTCACTATGAAATTTTACAGTGGAGCATTTTAGTGTTGGGTTTCCCAAATCTATCAAAGTCAACCTCCTAATTGCATTGAATGTTCCTGAAGGTAGCTTTATTTCTTTAGGAAGTGCTAACAAGACTCTTTTTGGATGGAGTTATTTCTGATAATCAATCAATTCCAAGAAAAATTTATAAAATTTTGCCAATTTTAGATCTATAAAATAGCTTATATTCTGTATTTAAATTTGGAAGTTTCCTTTTTCCATTTCAAAAATCATAGCAAGAAAACCAGTTGACTCCTCACTCACAGAGAGAAAAAGGGTGGAGGTGGGTGGGGCTGATAATTAAAGTTGAAAAAAATCTTTCATATTATCAAATACATTCAAATATAAAAGGAAGTTTATTAAGTTTGTTTCTGCTGTATTTTTCCTATAAGGTATACTTATTGAATCTTAATTTTCCATCCATGTATGCATGCATATATTCTATGCATGACCCAGTCAAGATACAGACATGTATTGTGTATCCAATGAAAGAAAACCCAGAAGTGAAAGGCAAGTCATTGAAGCTGAAAAATTAAGGTAGAACCATAAAGGTAGAACCATAAAATTTTTCAGAAGAAAATGGTACCCTAGAGTAGAAGAGGATCTAGTGCAGAGAGGCCAGGGAAAAGCTTTATATCCTAAACCCTTTTCTACTAACTTGTTTTTCTTAGATGGATTCATTTCTACTACAAAGCAGGGGGAAACAGTGCAAGGCCAGTGGTAGGGTGATATCACAGTAATATTCAAGTCTGCTTGGTGTAAAGAAAGGAAGCAAAGATGCCTATAGACTCACAGACTCTTGCACATCTGACTTTACCTATATGGTGTGCAAGATGTTTCTTAGAGACTTAAGCCTATTCAATCTGATTTTATATAATGTATGTAAAAATGAAAAGATTAAATAAAAACTCAATAATGCAGATGAATCCTAAAATGCACACTATTGAAGAACAAACAATGAGCTAGGAGATCAAATCACAAAACTCTTCCATAAAGCATCAGAGTTAGGAGACGTCATTTACCCAGGGCACTGAACAGTGTGGAAAAGGGTGGGGATTCAATCTGAAGAAAAAAAATCCTGCACACTTTTGCCCTTGTTTTCCTTTGTTTATATATATGTGTGTGTATCTGTAATCAGATCTCTCATGGTTTATTGCTTTGAAATCACCACAGTCCAGAGTTCAAACTTTGTACTTTCAAAATAATCTTATTCATGTCACTCAAGAACAATCCGTTTCTTGAGGGCAAGCTTTTATTCCCAACCAAGATACTGATCTAACAATCAGAATGCCTATCTATTTTTTAATGATTATGAGGGGACTATGTACATTGTACTATCATTAATCATTCAGTCTTCATGCCACTGTTTAAGTTCATAGTGATTGAATATGCACAAGCAGCATTTCCCAAGGATCAGGGAACCCGGGATATCTGAATGGTTATTTGAGGGTTACTTGCTGAGTTCAGAATTAGAGCAAAGAGAGGTTTCAGAGAGGGAAGTTCTGTATAGGCCTGATAAACATTTCTCCAATCATCCAAAGTCAGCCTCAGAGTCCCCTCCTGTGAACAATGTTGCAAGGATAAACTCTAGGAAATGCTATCTCTTCCACTCTCATGGGTCCATTTCCATGTTTACCCCATTTCTTCTGTTAAATCATCAATCATTTTGAAAACATGTATGTTATATGGTACACAGTCTGGACATAAAATGGAGGTTACCATAGCAACAAAGTTTCCTTGGCTCCCAATTTGTGTGATGTCTCTTGCTCTCCCCTATAGAGTCTCTATGACTTACTAAAAATCTTCTGCCCTCCCTTCTGAGAGTTCCTAGGGCACCACTCACAGATACTCATGAATATATTATCACATCCTCATTGACTTTGGAGAATACGGTTGCCTCAAAGCTACATAGGTTGCATTCCACAGCACTGCCCTTTGTTCTTAAACTGCCTCCATGGCACTCAGTTAGTTGAAGCACTCTAAGCCACAGACATACCCAAGATCATTCTGCGCCTATTACATAAGGCCTTGTTGTTGCCTCCCGGAATTGGCCTACCAACACCATTGCTGTGCTTTTGGTACTGCCTATCTTTTATGCCTCAACTCTAGATTGTACTGGTTAGCACCGTCCTCTGCTGAAGGCAGGTGGATTCTTGACTCCCACGTCTGTCACACTCTTTCCCTAATACTGAAGTAGCATGGCCTTATGTTTCTATTGCATATAAAACATGTTTACAACAGCTGTCAAATAGGGACATGAGAATAAATTCAAATGCTCAGACATAAGTCCTCTTTCAGCCAAAAACTGACATATTGTTATTGGATAAAACTTTAGATTTTGTTCTCTCCTTTAAAATGGGCTCTTTTCCAGTAGCTCCTCTGGCAGGCAGTAAACATATATCTGGTCAAAGATGTATCTGCACTCCCATATTTATTGCAGTATTACTTACAATAGCTAAGACATGGAATCAACCTAAGTGTCCACCAACAGATGAATGGAAAAGAAAATGTGTCACAGGAGCTGGGGGTTTAACTAGTGGTAGAGCACTTCCCTAGCACATGCAAAGCCTGGGTTCAGTCCCCAAAACTGCAAAAAGAAATTGTGTTATATATGCATAATGGAATACGATTCAGACTTAAAAAGAAAGAAATTCTGTCATTTGTGACAACATGGTTGGAAATGGAGAACATAATGTTAGGTGAAACAAGCCAGGCATAAAAAGATAAATACCAAGGGATGCAAGACAACTGAATAGAGGCACTCAACACTCACCATCTCCTCCTCAAAGAAGAGTCAAAGTAACAAGTGTATAGCTACATTTTAAAGTAAGTGACTGTGGGAGAACACTGGAAATCAGCAAGAAGAGACTGGAACCTTGTAAGATTCAGAGACTTGGGACAACAGCATAGTAAGAGACAAAATATACCCCAGCATCTGCCATGTATCCACATCTGGAGGAAGGTTGTAAGAGTCCCAGCAAACTCTATTAGTGCAGAAGCTAGCAGTCCTCACTGCTAGAGAGTTTCACAGTATTTATATACTTGTAGCCCCTTAGATAAGTTCTGAAATCTGTACAGTAGCCTTGCATGAAAAGGATCACCCGTCACCTCTCAGTAAACACCCAGTGTGCTACAGCCAGGAGTCATCTTGAAAAGGGAGACACTGTCTGAGTTTGGAATGTTCTAAGGGTCAGAAACCCCTGCATAGTCCCATTTCTTGGACTCCACAGATATTTTACTGCACTAGCATGGTGAACCCAAATTGATTCAGCAGAAAGACCATGAATTAGACCTGTTGGGTGTCCTTATGACACAGGGGAACAGAGGGTGCCAGTGTCCAGAATCAGGAGATTAGGGCATTTGCCCTCTGAGACCAAGGGTATGGCTAGCTGTGTGAAGACTCAGCCAGTGCCAGGACTGAAGGCAGACATCCACAGCGTTCCCACTGACATCCTCTCTATACCACACTCAGGTACCTGTTAATGATAGGGCAGGGAGGGAACACTGTGGTTCCTACTGCTTTCTTACCCACAAGGGTACACTGAGGGGTCCTTAAGCAACCTATGGCTCTTGCCCTGGGTATATGGTATAGCTGAAGGAATATGGCATGAGAAGAAAAGCTCCAACCCTAGTCGTTGCCCAGTTTCTGTGCACACACAGCCAAAGAGAACTGAAAGGAACTTTGCCCTTTACCAGCCTCAGTCTCACTCTTGGGTATGTACTGCCATTGGAAGAGAGAAACATCACTGTTCTTATTGCCACCCTATCTGCAAGTTGCTGCTGTCACTCATCCTTGCTCTCTATATGATCATACACTGCTTTCAAAACTGGGGGTGAATGCCACAGTGTGGGTATTGTGTTTTCTGCCACTGCCTTTCCTCATGTAGCATCTGGGCCTGCACCATTGATCAGTCTGAGAAGAAGTACTTTAGATCCTTCACCACTTTCTGGGGTTGCTAATGCCAGAGGCTTTTGCTAGTAGCAGAGCTCACATCCATAGTGCTGAAGGAAACCCCCGTTGCCCAGTAGGGGCTATTACTCCTATTGTAGAAGTAGCTCCACAGTGAACATCTCACACTCACTGCTGTCTGCACCACACCTGCTTGAACTGCTAGAGTGTCCCCACTCTTGCATGGTCTATGAGCATATTGGGTCTTTCTGACTCTACCATGGTATGTGCTGTACCCAAAATAATTAATTACAGCCAAAGAAAGGAGATTACATTGTGGTGCCCAGCTGGAAATAAAACCAACATTGCAAAACAATTGCCATCCCAAGATTCATCTTCAGGAGAAAGCCACTTACCAAGAAGGCCACCATATAAATGGTAGAGATGCCTGATCTGCTAGATGCATAAATCTCAATGTAGGAGCACAAAAATAATGAAAAAAAAAAAAGATAAAGTGATGCCTCTAAAAGAACATAATAATTCTCTAGCAGCAGAACCTAAAGAAATCCATGTGGATGAAATAACTGACAAAAATTTAAAAGAATGATACCAGAAAACTCAATGAAACCCCAGAGAATACAGATAAACAGTGAAATGAAATTAGGAAGACAATACAGGATATAAATGGGAAATTGAGCAAAGAGAGATTTTGAAAAAGAACTAAACAGAAATCTTGAAAATGAAGAGCTCAAAAAACCAACAAGGACTAAGGATGTAGCTCAGTTGGCAGAGTGCTTGCCTCACATGCAGAAGACCCTGGGTTCAATCCCCCCAGACTACCACCACCACCACCAAAAAAAAAAAAAAAAAAAGAAAAGAAAAGCTAAATGAAAAAGACAACTAAAAGTCTTAAAAGAGATTAGATCAAGTTGAAAAAATAGCAGAACTTGAAGATAGGTCTTTTGAAATATCCCAGTCAGGCAAATGAATAAAAAAGAATGAATGAAGTAAACATTAAGGGTTTAATTTGAGATTACTGGAATATCATTAAATGAGAAAATATATGCATTTTTTGAATATCCAAGCCAGGAGAAAAAAAGTTAATGGCATAGAGAACATATATAATGAAATAATCACAGAAAACTTTCTTAATCTTGGGAATACACATGGACATCCATATAGATTAGATTCATAGGACCCCCAACAGACATGACTAGAGAAGAGCTCTACCATGGTCAAACTGTCAAAAAATATAAGACAAAATAAATAAATAAATAAATAAAAGGTAAAATCTGTAAGAAAAAAGTTTTAAGTCATTTTGTTTTATTTTATTTTTGTAGTAGGGACTGAACCTGGGGCAATTTACCACTGAGCTACATCCCCAGTCCTTCTTATTTTTTATTTTTTAGTCAAGGTCTCACTAAATTGTTAGGGCCTTGATAAATTGCTGAGGCTGGCTTTGAACTTGCAATCTTCCTGCCTCCCCCTCACATGTTGCTGGGGTTATAGGCATGTGCCAATGCACCCAGCTTCTAAGTCACATTTAAAGAGTATCTGCATTAAACTAATAGCATATTTCTCAGCAGAAGACCTACAGGTCAGAAGGGAATGGTATGATGCATTCCAAGTCCTACAACAACACTATCACCAACCTAGAATAATATACCCAGTAAGGCTACCTTCAGAAGTGAAAAAGAAATAAAGTCCTTCCAGAACAAATGAAAACTTGTCAAACCAAACTTACAAAAGATGTTCAAGGGAATCTTACATTCAGAAGTGAAAGAAAGACAACTACTGTCAAGAAAGCACATGAAAATATAAATCCCACTAAAAGAGTAGATAAGTGAAAGAGGAAAAGAAAAGAATCAAACATTATCAAGACAGTAAGCCATCAAACCACAATGATGAATAAGAAAGGAAGAAAAAAGAAAAAAACAAGGAATATTCAGACTGGAAGAAAATCTGACAAAATGACAAGAGTAAGTCTTTACCTAATAGCAACAACCTTGAACGTAAACAGACTAAAATTTCCAATTAAAAGATACAGACTGGTTGAATGGACTAAAAAACAAACAAACAAACAAACAACAAAAAAAAAACAAACCTAACAATATTCTTCCTATAAGATTCAGCTTACCAGTAAACACACACACACACACACACACACACACACACACACACATGCTGAAAGTAAAGGGAAGGAAAATGACATTCTGAGCAAATAGAAACCTAAAGCAAATAGGAGTGTGTGTGTGTGTGTGTGTGTGTGTGTGTGTGTGTATATATATATATATGAATCTGACAAAATAGACTTTAAGTCAAAAACTATAAGAAAAGACAAAGAAGGTTGCCACATAATGAACAAGGGATCAAATCCACAAGAAGATGTAAGGACTTTAAATTCACATGTATCTTATGTTAGATCACCCAGTTTTATAAAGCAAACATTATTTGACCTAAAGGGAACAATAGGCTTCAGTATAATAAAAGTGGGGGATTTCAACACCTCACTTTCATCAAGGAACAGATCACCCAGACAAAAAATCAGCAAAGAACATCAGCGTTAAACTATACTATAGATCAAATGGATTTAACACACATTTATAGAACATTCCATCCAACAGCTGCAGAATACACATTCTTTTCATTGGTGCAAGGAATTTTCTCTAGAAGTAGACCATATGTTAGGACACAAAACAAGTCTTAACAAATTAAAAATATTGAAATCATATTCTATATCTTTCTGATAACCATGGAATAAAACTAGAAGTCAACAAAAGAAATTTTAGAAATTACAAAAATACATGAAGACTGAACAACACACTTTTGAATGAACAATGGGTCATTAAAGAAATCAAAAGGGTTTTTTTTTTCTTGTATAGTTAGCATCTGGTGGATACACATGATTGTGAGGTTCACTGTGATATATTCATACATGTACATAGGAAAGTTAGGTCAGATTCTTAGTGCTATTCTTCCCTTATTCCTTCCCTTTTCCCTCCCTGTCAATCCCCTTTATCTAGTCCACTTATCTTTCTTTTGTTTTGATGGGATCCCTACCCCTCTTTAAAAGTAAACAGCAGACCAGTAGGGGAGAGGGAAGGGGTCATGGGGAAGGAGGAAGAGAAGGAAAGGGGAAATACTGGGGACTGAATTAGAACAAATTATATTCCATGCTTTTATAAAAATTATGTCAGAACGAATCCTAATGTTATGTATAACTAAAAAAAAAACCAAATAAAAAAGAAATCAAGGGCTGGGGTTGTAGCTCAGTGGTAGAGTGCTTGCCTTGCATGCTTGAGGCACTGGGTTCAAGCCTCAGCACCACATAAATAGATAAAATAAAGGTATTGTGTCCATCTACAACTAAATATTTTTTAAAAAGAAATCAAAAGAGAAAGAATTTCTTGAAACAAATTTAAATGGAACCACAACATACCAAAACTTATGGGAAACAGAAAAGCAGAACTAAAAAGGAAGCTATAGTAATAACTACACATAAAAACATTTTAAAGATTTCAATCAAACAACCTAACAATGCATCTTGAAGATTTAGAAAAGAATAAATTAAACCCCAAAATAGTAGCAGGAAGGAAAAAATGGAGATTAGAGAAGAAATGTAACACATATAGACTAGAAAAATAACCAAAGATCAATGAAGCAAAGAATTGTTTTTTCTTTAAAAGGAAAATAAGATCAGATCAGTAGACCTTTAGCAATACTATCAAGAAACAGAGAAAATACACAAATAAGTAAAATCAGAGAAGAAAAAAGAGACATTAATAAAAGAAAAAGAAAAAAGAGACATTACAACTGCTACCACAGAAATACAAAGGATATCAAGATTCATTACAAAAGCTAAATGGTAACAAAATGAAAAACCTGAAGTGAACAAATTTCTGGACAAATATGATCTACAAAAATTGAACCATGAGGACATTAAAAACCTGAATAGACCAATTACAAACAATGAGATTAAATCAATACTAAAAAGTCTCCCAACAAAGAAAAGCCCTGGACCAGGTAGGTGACTCAACTAGTCAACTTTTACTAAATTTTCAAGGAAGAAATTATATCAATTCTTCTCAAGATATTCCAAAGAATTAAAAGGGAGGGAACCCTTTCACAGTCATTTTATGAGGCCAATATTACCCTATTACCCAAACCAGATAGGGACAGATAGACAGAACACAAATTACAGGCCAATATCCCTGATGAACATAGATGCAAAAATTAGCAACAAAATACTAGCAAATCAATTCAACAGCCCATCAAAAAGACCATTCACTACAATCAAATTGGTTTCATTCCAGGGAAACAAGGATGGTCCAATCAATAAATGTAATACATCTATCAACAGAATAAAGGATAAAAATCCTATGATCATCTCAACAGATGCAGAAAAAAATTGATGAAATTCAACATCTCTTCATAATAACATCCCTGAATAAATTAGTACAAAAGAATCATACCTGGCTATAGTAAAGGTTATATATGACAAACTCATAGCCAATGTCATATTGAATGGGGAAAAGCTGAAAGCATTATATCTAAGATCAGGGACAAGACAAGGGCATCCATTATCACTGTTCATATTAAATATAGCATTAGAAGTTTTGCCAGAGACGTTAGCCAAGGAAAGAAATAAGAAGCATACAAATAGGCAAAGAAGAAGTCAAACTGTCCTTGTTTGAAGATTATGTGATTATATGTATAGAAAAAGATAAAGACTCCACCAAAAGACTATTAGAACTGCTAAATGAATTCAGTAAAGTATCAAGATTCAAATGAACACACAAAATCAGCTTTTCTGTACACCAATGATGAATATTCTGATAAAGAAATCATGTGAGGAATCTCATTTATGATAGCCACACAAACAAAACAAACAAAAAAACCACCTAAGAATAAACTTAAGAAGTGAAAGATGTCTACAATGACAATTAGAAAACACTGAAGAAAGAAATTGAAGAAGATACAAAATGATGGGGAGGCCTCCCATGTTTGGGGATTGGAAGAAGTAATACTGCTAAAATGTTATAATATCCAAAATGACATACAGGGTTGATGCAATCTCCACTAAAACGTCAATGACATTCTTCTCAGAACTAGAAAGAACAATTCTAAAATTTATATGGAAGCACAAAAGACCTCAAATAGCCAAAGCATTCTGGAGCAAAAAGAACAAAGCTGGACTCTTCTGGTCTCCACTGCTCTGGCGGGGAAGCGGCTTATGGTGCAGACAGGGCCAAGTCCAGGAACCACACCACGCACAACCAATCCTGAAAATGGCACAGAAATGGCCTCAAGAAACCCCATCACAAAGATATGAATCTTTTAAGGGGGTAGACCCCAAGTTCCTGAGAAATATGTGTTTTGCCAAGAAAGCCCAACAAGAAGAGCCTGAAAAAAAAAATGCAAACACCACCAAGACCATGAGTACACGTGCTGAGACTATCAAGGCCCTCACAAAGCCTAAGTATGTTAAGCCCAAGATGCCAAAGGGTGCCAGCTGCAAGCTTGATCTCCTTGCCTTGCTAGCCCATCCCAAGTACAGGAAGTATGCTCGTGTCCACGTAGCCAGGGATTGCAGACTCAGCCTGCCCAAGCTACGACCCAGGCTGCAACTCCAGCACCAGCTCTGGCTCCTTTTCCCAAAAGTGCCCAGGCCCCCAAGGGTGCCCAGATCTCTGTGAAGGTTCCATAGTAAGTGAGGACAGAAGGACTAGTGTGACCCCGAGACCCTGTCTATGGGAACTGGTGTCCTCTTATGCTGTTTGTACAAATAAATCCAGAGGCAGGGTGGGGGAATGGGGGGACAAAGCTGGAGGCCTCACACTGCCCAGGCACACTACAGAGCCACAGCAGTCAAGACAACAGGGCACTGGTACAACAACGGATACAGTGTCAATGGAACATAACAGAGATCCCAGAAATAACCCCTGGCATCTGTAGCCAACTAACTGTTGTCAAGGGCACCAAAAACATGCTGGAGAAAGGGCAGCCTCTTCAATAAATGTTGCCATGAGAACTGGATATCACCTTGGAACTGAGTCCATCCCCCTGCACCAAAATCACATCGTGTTGATGGAGTGAAGCCTTTAAATCTAAGACCGGAAACTGTGAAACCACTAAATTAAAATGGTGAAAACACTTGAAGACATTGGCATAGGCAGCAATTTTCTGGATAGAATCTCCAAAGTACAGGAAAAAAGAAAAAGTGAAATTAGACACATGGGATTACATCAAACTCAAAAACTTCTGCACAGCAAGGGAAACAATCAACCGAAGGCAGAGACAACCTGGAGAATGGGAGAAAATATTTGTCAACTGCTCATCTGAGGGCTAATACTGAGAATAAATCAGGAACAACAACAACAAATAAGTAATTCAATTTAAAAATGGGCAAATGATCTCAATGAACAAATAGAAACTTCTCAAAAGAAGAAATACAAATGACCAATAAATACATGGAAAATTGCTCAGTGTCATTAACCATCATGAAAATGTAAATCAAACCTGCAATAGATGAAATTCTAACCCAGGGAGAATGGCTACAATCAAAAAACAAAACAAAACAATAAACAACAAATAACAAATGCTGGTGAGGATACAGGAAAAAAAATAGGTACTCTTAAACACTATTGATGGGACTATAAATTAGCATTACCATTATGGAGAATAGTAGGGAGCTTCCTCAAAAACTAAACAATTCTAATATGATTCAGCTATCCCACTTTTGAACATATATCCAAAAGAAATAAAATAGCACACCAAAAAGATACTTGCGTGCTTGTGGTTATTATAGCACTATTCACAATAGCTAAGATATGAAATCAGCCTATGTGTGCTTCAACAGATGAATGGATAAAGAAAATGTAGTACAGATACACAATGGAGTATTATTGAGCCATAAAGAAGAATTAAATTCTATCTGTTGCAGCAAAATGAATGGAATTAGGGGCCATTTTATTAAGCCAAATAAGCCAGACACAGAAATGTGTTCTCTCTCACAGGTGGATGCTAAAATATGTCAACCTGAAGAAAAACAGTGATTGTTAGAGGTTGAGAAGTGGGGAGATAGGTGGATAAAGAGAGGCTGGATTTAATTAGTGCATGCCATATGCATGTGTGAAAATATGCTGAACCCCATGAATATTTATAACTAACACACGTTAATAAAAACTAAAATAAATGAGGAGTTCACAAAAGACAAATATCTCATGTTTTTACTTCAGATGGGAATCTAAAATAATTGAATTCATAGAAGCAGAGGGCAGAGTGGGGACTACAAAGTTTGGGGTGGGTGGGAGTTTGGAGACCTTCATATTTTTCTGGGAGACATTTTAAGGTGACTTCTGCATACAATTTTATCCATTGTGTCAGTTTTTCCAGGGAGGCTCCACTGTTAGTTACAGTCTGTCTTTCTATCACATTTTCATTTTATGATTTTTTTCAATCAATACAACAATTCCTAGGTTGTTAGTTTTTTCAAAACAACTCTTCTCAATAGCTATATAATTCTAATATTCTATACTACCAGTTCTCTATTATTAGACATTTGTATGGTTCTGTGCTTTATTTATATTAAATAACCTCTCCCCACGCAGGGCTGTTTAGTTGGCCAAGTTTTTCCTAAAGCTTTTTCAAATAGGCCTAGGAAGGATAGAAGGAATGCCAAAATACAGAGAAAAATTCATTGAAAATTAAAAAAAAAAACAAATGTAAATTTTTTTCCATGAAAAAAAGTTTATAGACTATTTGGTTTAAAGTTGAATGGTTAGGGATTTCTTTGTTTACAAAAATTTTATTACGAAGAAATTTAAACATTTACATAAGTAGAGAGTAGTTTAACACCCACCTCCCAAACTTATCACCCAGATTCAACAATTATCAACATTTTGTCACATTTATTTCATCTGTTTTTTCCACTTTGATGAAGTATTTTAAAACAAATTTCAGGCATAAGGCCACTGCACTCTTGTTTATCTCACTCTATATTCCTGAACAGTGGGGAAATCTTCCGTTACCAAATGCCATCGTCACCTAGTGAAATGAGCAATTCTTTGTTTAGGCCACAGTAAAGTTTCCCTAAGTGTCTTTTTTTTTTTTGGCACTGGGGGTTGAACCCAGGGGTGCTTACATCCCCAGTCCTTTTTTCATTTTGAGACAGGGTCTTGCTAAGTTGCTTAGGGTCTCATTAAGTTGCTGAAGTTGGCCTTGAACTTGTATCCTCTTGTCTCAGCATCCCAAGTCACTGGAATTACAGGTATGTACCACCATACCCAGCTCAAAGTCTTTTATTTAAAAACTTGGTCTATTTGAACTAGGATCTAAACCAGGCCCACACATTAGTTTGGTTGTTATATCTCTTCTATCTCTGTATCTAGTATTCCCAGGGTGAGCATATTTTAATTAATGATGAGAGAACCTACTAGAAGTGGCAATCCCCAGCATGCGAGGGGTGATTATCTTATCACTGGAAATGTTTCCAGGGGCTGGGGTTGTGGCTCAGCAGTAGAGTGCTTGCCTACGTGTGCAAGGCCCTGGTTTCCATCCTCAGCACCACATAAAAATAAAGTAAAGGTATTGTGTCAACTACAACTAAGAAGTAAATATTAGAAAAGAAAAGAAAATGTTTCTAGACGAATCAACCAAATGCAATGTGTTGGATATTGATTTTGGCAAATAAAATGACACTTTTGGAGGCAGTCTTGGAAAACTGAACATGATCTGTATGTTAAAGAGATGTTAGTCTTGGGGTTGTCATTTATTGGTCCTTGTGGTTATGTTGAAAAGTATCCTTAACTGTTGGTGTCATATATTGAAGAATTTCTGGATGACATGACATAATGGGTGAGCTACTTAAAAAAAATAGGTCACAATGCTGTATGCCATTGAGGAGAGTATAAAGGACTTCCCATAGCCATTTATCCCTTCCTGCTCTCCTTCACTATGGAGCCCCAACTTTTAGTCAATCATCTACCATTTATCTAAACATTCATTTGCAGCTAGTTGTGAACTGACTACAATTGAGCTTGTGATATACAAATAGAAATGCTGTGTAGAATTTTTGGTAACCATCTGAAAGGCTTAAGTACTTTTTTTTTCCTGCTTCCATCCTGATGTTGGGAACATGGACATGTTGTCTGGAATCTGTGCCCATATTAGATTATGAGAAAGAGGACAAGAGTTCAGTGATAGCAAAGAAGAATCTAGAAGGAGCCTGAATCTCTGGGAATCATCAAGCTGCTGATTAAGTCTGTGACTATCTGTGGACTTGAATTTATGGGTTTACTGTGTTGATACTAATATGAACATTTCAATATATTTGCTTTACCACAACCTACCATCTATAATCCTCCAACAAAAAATAAATATCAACAAATATTGAACTAATTAATTTTATACATCCTGAAGTGTTTAGTAGGAAGAGTACTGATCAGAAATGAGAGATAAGGAGATCAGAATCATGGAGCCATTCTGATGCTTAAAATATCTGCATTAAATACTTTCACCTCATGAAGTATGCTATGTGGAATTAGAGAAAAAATAATGTTTCAACACACTTTGGTAGAACACAATAGAGAATATCAGGATATATGACAACCAGACACTCTTCTTTCCTACTCCCTTTGAAATCCCCATAGAAATGGAGGGGCTATTATAAAGTTAGGGGAACATATAAGAGCTCTGGAAACTTGGTCCAGATTTATGAGTCCTTGACTTTTCAGCCATGTGAAGACACAGCTAGAAGGTATTGTGTATGAAAGAGAGAACAAGCCTCACCAGACACTGAATTTGCTGGTGCCTTGGACTTCCGGGCCTCCACAACTGTCAATAATAAATTTCTGTTGTTTATAAATCACTTTGTCTAGGTATATGTTAAAGCCGTCTGCATGGACTAAGGCATCATGCAGATTCATCATGATCATAACTTTAGAGAATGGTAGATACATATATGTACATATATATAGAATAACTAATATTAGACATGATAGTGTACTGATTCAGAGCACAGGCTTTGGAACGTAGGCTTTGAGTGTAATGTACTTCACATAGATTCAGAACCAACTCAGCTTCTTTCTATGTGATGTTAAGGTTCAGTTTCCTCATGTGTAAAATAGGGATAATTTTACTCACCTCACTATGATCATAGAAAGATAATGAACAAATATATGTAAAGACAGAATCTTTGAAAAAGGCACCAAAAATATACATTGGAGAAAGGACAGCCTTTTTAACAAATGGTGCTACGAAAACTGGATATCAATATGTAGAAGAATGACACTAGATTCCTTGCTCTCACCCTGCACAAAAATCAATTCAAAGTGAATCAAAGGCCTAGGAATTAGACCAGAAACTTTGCAACTGCTACAAGAGAAAGGAGGGTCGACACATTAAAATATAGGTGCAGGCATCAATTTCCTCAGTAAGACTACTAAAACTCAGGAAATGAAACCAAGAATTAATAAGTGGGATAGCATCAAACTAAAAAATTTTGCACAATAAAATAAACAATGGTATGAAAAGAGAATTAAAATCAACTTTTAAGGTAACATAGTTAATAAAGCAATGTGATATGAGTACTGAATTATAGCTCACAAATAATAAACATTGTATTTTTAAAAAATGATCATATGAGACAACATTTATGATATAAAAGGAGAAAAGCAGCATACAGTCTAGTGACTTAGGGCATGTCACTCAAATCTCTCCAATCATAACTTTTCCCATGAAAAGAATGTTTATGAAAATTTAAAGTTAACAGAGAGGTATTTATAATCCTGTCACTTGTATGACATCACCATGAAAAGTTCAGAAGGGAAATGCTCTAAAATTTTTTACTTAACAGGCACTTCCTGATGTTCAGATTCAATTACAAATCACTTCCTCCCTCATGTTCTATCTTTTTAAATAAGAAAGTATATATTGTGGGTTTAAATACTGGTTTAACTGTTTACTTGCTATAAGATCTTAGCAAATTATTTAAGATTTTAAATTTCAATTAAGTTTAAATTCTGTGATTACTTATATGTAAAAGAGAAGTGACAATAATAATTTTCTCCTAGGACTATTATAAGAATCAAATGAACTAATGTATGCAACTCACTTAGAAGAGTGCCTGACACATTAATAAACCTTGAAAAATATTAACTTGAAAATAATAAGTGCACACTCATACATTTTTATGAAGTGGTAAGCAGATTCTAAAATGAGTCCTAGTGATCCCTGCCCCCTTATTTTCATACCCTTGTGTAATTCCAGTCGTTTAGTGTGATTTGGATCGGGAGGCTTTCTTATTAATAGCCTATGTATGTAAAAGGTAATAGGATGTCATTTCTGAGATAAGGTTATGAAAGATGGTGACTTCTCTCTTGCTTAAATTCTCTCTTTGGTTCTTCTTTCACTCTGAGAAAGTAAGCTGCTCATATAGTGAGGTGACCTACTGAGAAGGTCATATAGCAAAGATTTGTGGGTATCCTCTGACTGACAGGCAATGAAGACCTGAGACTCCCACAGGCCAACAGCCAGTAAGGAACAAAATTGGAAGAGGACTTCATTATTTAAGCCCTGAGATGATTGCAGCCTTTTCTGACACTAATTGGTGCTGTGAGAGACCGTGAGCCAGAGAACCCACCCAAGTTGCACCTGGATTCCTGATCCACAGAAACTACAACACAATGTTATTTTAATTTACTAAGTTTTGAATAATTTTATGCAGTAATATATAACTAATACATATTTTGGTATCAGATATGTGGTAAGCTAATGTAATAAGTAGCTAAAAATATTAAAGTTGCTTTGGGACAAAGCTGAAAAATTTTTGAGGAAAATGATAAAGAAAGCCTAAATTGATTTGAACAAACTGTTAGTAGAAATCTGGATTTTGAGGATACTATCTGTGAGAACTGAAAGGTGAGACTGGGTATATAAAGATTGAAAGTAGGGTTTTGAAGTGATATTTGTTCTCCCATGTTCATAATAACATTATTCACAATAGCTAAAACATGGAAGCAACCCAAATATCCATCAACAGATGAGTGGATAAGGAAAATGTGGTATATACATACAATAAAACATTAGCCTTAAAAAGAAATAATTGTGACATGCTACAGCATGGATGCACTTGAGGATGTTATGCTAAATGAAAAAAGCCAACCACAAAAAGAAAATGTTTGCAATTCCACTCAGATGAGGTGTTTAGAATAAACAGAATCATAGAGACCAAAAGTAGAATAGTGGCTCTCATGGATTGTGTGAAGGGGAGAATAGGGTCAAATGAGTACAGAGTTTCAGTTCACAAGATGAAAAGCGTTATGGACATGGATGGTGGTGATGGTTGCACAGGGTGATGAATGTATTTAATATCACTGAGTGTGAACATAAAAATGACTAAGAAAGTAATTTTATGTTATATGTATTTTACCACAATTTTCTAAAAAAGAAAGAGAAATGGGAGGAAAGAGCATCTTTGTTATATATCAGTAGACTGTTGTTGTTTGTGTAGTTCAGTCCCTTTAGTGTGAATTGGATCAAGAAGGTTGCTTATAAATTAATAGCCCATGAAAAAGATAATAGGGCTTGGCACAGGGGCTCACTCCTGCAACCCAAGAGACTCAGGAGGCTGAGGCAGGAGGCTCACAAGTTCAAAGCCAACTCTAGCAACTCAGTGAGACCATGTCTCAAAATAAAAAATAAAAAGGGCTGGGAATGTGACTCAGTTCAGTGGTTAAGTACACCCCTGGATTCAATCCCCAGTAGCAAAAAAAAAAAAAAAAAAAAAAAAAAGAAAAGTAACAGGATGTTATTTTTGAGATTAGGTTATGAAAGATTGTGACTTTTCTCTTGCTTGAACTCTTTTTTTTAAAAACTTTTAAACTCTTATAAAGTAAGCTCGCATATGGTGATCTTCCCTGTTAAGAGGGCCACAGAGCAAAGAATTGTGGGTATCTTCTGATTATTAGGCAATGAACACCTAAGGACCCCCCTCCCCACCCCAGAACAACAGCCTATAAGGAACTGAATTCTGTCAACAACCAGACATCAAGAATCTAGGTGCAACTTAGCTGGGTCCTCTGGTTCAGTATGTCTTATACAATTCATTCAAGGTGTCAGAAGGGGATTTAATTATATCAAGACTTGAATAGGGTAGAGCCTTCTTCCAAGTAGAAAATGTGCTTAATGAACTTCGTAATGTAGCTAAAGAAATTTATTTTATTCCTCCCTCCCTTCCATGGGGATTAAACCCAGGAGTACTTTATCACTGGGCTACATCCCTAATCTTTTTAAATTTTTAAAATTTAGGTTTTTGCTAAGTTGCTAAGGATGGCCCAGAACTTGTGATCCTCCTGATTTAGGCTTCTGAGTCTCTGGGATTATAAGTATGGGCCATCATGCCTGCATTAAATAGATTTCTTTTTTCCTTTTTTTTTTTTTTTTTTTTTTTTTTAGTACTGGGGATTAAATCCAGAGTGCTAAACCACTGAGCCACATTCCCAGCCATTTTATTTTTTATTTTGAGACAGGGTCTCAGTAAATTGCTGAGGGCCTTGCTAAATTGCTGAGGCTGGCTGTGAACTTGCGATCCTCCTCTGCCTCAGCTTCCTAAACCTTTGAGACTACAGGTGTGTGCCACCGTACCCGCTGTAGCTAAGGAATTTCTAAGAAGAGTTTTTGAAAGTTTTGCCTGGTTTTCTCTGGCTGCTTATAATAAATAATTCAAGAGTAGAAAAGTAAATTGAGGGAAGAACTGTTAAATAAGAATGAGCCAGGACTTGATGGTTTTGAGAATTCTCATCTTCTCCAGATAATAACAACACCACAAAGGTAAAATTAAGAAGTGTCTCTGAGTACTGCCAACAATAGGTAGTCTAGGAGAAAGGCAAGTGATTGTCTAACATTGTGTTAAGACCTCAGAAAGAGTGAAGGACCAGGTTATGTTATTGTTCATTCAACAAAGGTTTTTTTTTTTTTTTAAGAGATTAAGGATGTATCTCATAGATATTCTTGAACAATAAGTCCTTGTAAAGCTTCGAATGTTCTCTTAGCTTTTTCAACAGAAGCCCAAGGTAGATTTGAGCTATCTAGAAGAACTTTATGGGGGTGGTATTTGTCCAATGTTGTGAACTTCAGAGAACTTCACAGAAATCTCATAAAGTTTTTTTTTTTTTTTTTAAAGAAAATCCTATCAATGAACACTGGCTGGCTTGGACTGAAAGGAACAGAGGCATAAAAAATAAAACAAAATAAAATGAAGGCTTTGGCTTCTAAATGATACTGGCAGGGAGAGGACTGAGAAAATCATTCAGGTACAAACAGGTCCTATCTTTCATGACAAAGGAAGGGTGACTCAGAGGGTGTGGGACCAAGAGCCTGGAGAGCAGAACAGAGATACAGAAAAGTATCCCCTGACTCCATTGTTCCCCATTCTTTGATGAGAAATATTTATAGAAATCTCCCTGTACCTGGACCAAGGCTGTATATTGAATGCATGGCGGGTGGATAACTACCATCTCCTCAGTTTCCCAGATGCATGAATGGAGAGTTGTACCCAAGCCTCAGGGATACCTGGGCCTAATTTAGATGAGAAGAGTGGATTATGGCACCCATACTCACTGTCCTGCTAGCTGTTCTCTTTTATATCCTCATTTACTTAAGCAGTTATTGTGTACCCATTGTTTACCAGTCACTGAGTTACATGCAGTATATTCAAACCTAAATAAGATATGGTTCCTTGCCTTAAGTCTGGTGGGAAAGAGAGGTAAACCCACGATACCCTCATAGTGAAGTAAGTACTATACAGTGATATACCCAGGATACAATGGGAAAAGAATAAGATTTAAATTAAGGAAGCCAGATAAAAAGTCCTGATAAGGGGATACCTGAGGTATTAAGTCTTAAAGGTCAGGTAGAAGTTATTTGGCTTGAATTATTTGAAATTGTCATTTTTGTAGTTCACAAATGATTGATTATTAATCATGTAATATGCTTCAATCTAATACCTATATGAGGAGTATTCTAAACAGAGGATTTCCAGTAATATATGATAGATTGAGCAAAAAAGAGGTTAGTCAATGATCCATTTTTAAATCCCACTAAAATGACATTAATTAAGAACCAGTCCAGAGTAGACTTGATGATAGAGGCATCAGAATGGGAATATCCAGGGAAAAAGTGAAGTTGATTGTCAGATATGTTTGAAATTATCGAATGGAGAATGTTCACTATTTTTAGGGAGTTTGGGGGTAAATAAATGATAGGTTTATAGAAAAGCAAGAAAGTGAATTACAAATGACAATGATTAACTCAAGAGAAAATTTCAAAGGGATTTTCAAAGTAGCTGCAGAGTAATATTTACAATCGGAATAAAATATCGAGTTAACCAAATGTCAACTAATTAGGAGGATTAGGAAACTGAAATATGTAAGACAGCTAAATCTTTATCTTAAATAGTTGGAAGTCAATAAATAATATAAAAACCTGAAAAATGACAAGAACTAATAATGCAAGCTTTTTATTAAAGATATGGCTCCAAACAAGACATAATAGAAAATAAGTTTTGGTTGTTTCTGGGAAGTAGAAATCAGAGATAAGAAGGATGAGAAAAGAAACTCCTTTTCAAAAATATATAAGTTTTGTTGTTGTTGTAGTGCTTGATGGTGCACGCCTATAATCCCAGCAATTTGGGAGGCTGAGGTAGGAGGATCGCAAGTTCAAAACCAGCCTTAGCAACTTAGTGAGGACTAGAGCAACTTAGCAAGACCCTGTTTCAAAGTACAAAATAAGGTGAACTGGAGATGGGGTTCAGTGGTTAAACTCCTTTGGGTTCAATCCGTGGTACCAAAATAAATAAGCAAATAGAAAATCTAAGTCTTAAAGAAGAATTTCATCTTTCTAAACCATTAATATTTTAAAATTTAAAAATAAAGGTTATCCCAATTAGAAGAGGTTTGCTTAAAACATGCTAACTCCTCCAGAGAACTATATCCCAGCTGTAATTGAGATCATATGAAGGAGAGTTATAGGAAATAACAAAATCAATGGTCCTATCATGTAGGACTATAAACTGAGATAAGCACTTTGAACTTTGTCTGAGAAATAGGAAAACGTTGCCAAAAGATCTTAAGTAGGAGAGTGACACAGTCACGGTTGTTTTAGAAAGGCCAGTCATCAAGGATGAATGAGAGCAAAATGATCCAACTACCCTCATGCTCCTAATAAACCATGTGCAGTTCTTGGAGGAGGCGATGTGCTTAGGACAGGGATATCCGTGTCCTCTGAAGGTGACTGTTCAGAGGCTGGATGGGTGGGCTAGTCCTTTGGAAAACACCCATATTGGAATTGAGTTTGTCTCTTACAGGGATTTATATTCTCCCTTCAGTAGAAAGGTCAGTTTCTGGTGTTCTTACATGAGATGGGTTTATTGTTATTTCTTAAAATATAATCTCTACCCTGAGATATAAGCCAAAATCACTGGCATAATTAGTTGTGATTTGAAAGATGAATTTATGAGTCTCAGATGTCTTCTCACAGTCAGCATGGTAACAAGTGATGTGGCAGTTACAGTAGAAAGGGAAGAACAGGTACCATATGAGAACCTGAGGAGGCTGATTCTATAAGACCTGATGACTGGCTGGCTGCAGCAAGGCAGTGTTATCCTGAGATCTGGAATAAACTTTTATCAGGAATAACAGATGGAGTACGCAGTAAAATCAGGGTCCATCTTAAACCAATAGGAATTCACTAAAAAGAGTCTTGCTAAATCCATAGCAAGGTATAGAATGAAAACTGGAGGACAGAAGACAGAAAATTGTGTAAGTACAAAGAGTGGGATATACAAGAGTCTTGTCTCAAGAAGATTGACAGAAGACTACTGCTACAGGACTATGCCAACATTCATGGTCGCCCTCTCTGGTACCACCCCAGTTGCTCTTAGTAAACCCTAGATTTCTTTCATATTTATGTCTCCTTTCAGATTCACAGATCTGGGCAAGAGTGTTCAATTGTCTAATCATGGATCATATACAGGAGTTGTAGGACTGGGAACTAAGAGGATTTTCTACTTCACACTCCACTATGGAGGAGAAGGGCACTCTGGTATACACCAGGGCTGCATACAGTGAGGGTGTTGTGGGGGACTGCTCTTTGACCCAGAGACCCCTGCCTGATGCCCAGGGATTGAGGTAAAACAGGGAACCAGGATTGTAGTTAATAAGGAGTTTGGGTATCTAGTAGACAGGGCTCTCTGTCTTTAACCAGAACCTCTGGCTAACTCTTGACTCCTGTGACTTAGATCCTTTGTCTGAGCTGGGGCCTTTGTTTTGAGTTTCTGGTCCCAGCTTATCTTCTTGACTTGCCTCCTTGCCTATCTACTCTTGGCCTGAACATTCCTCTCTGGATGTGATTTCTCATTCTCCTGGCTAAAAGTATCCACTAGTCTGGCTTCTCCGTCCGCATTCCTTTTAGACTGCCTACACCATTATCACCCAAATGTCTGAGAATATCAGACTCTCTTTATACTATACGACTATCCTTTTCTCACTTAATATTGTAGAACAATTTCCCATGGAACAATAAATTTGTTCATTCTCTTTTTCTTTTTTTTATTAGTTGCTCAAGACAATACAATTATCTTGACATATCATACACATTTTCAGGACTTACATATTTATACTCAACTTCAAAAAGCCACACAGACATAGGCATATTCAATAGTTTATTAAAGGACTTTACTTCTAACTGAATGTTTGGAAGCAACATAAAGTTGTTTGTTTGAACATATTTTAGGGCAGGCATGGTGGCACATACCTGTAATCCCAGTGACTTGGGAAACTGAGGCAGGAGGATCACAAGTTCAAAGCCAGCCTCAGCAAATTAGCAAGGCCCTAAGTAACTTGGCAAGACCCTGTCTCAAAGTAAAACATAAAAAGAGCTGGGGATGTGGCTCAGTGGTTAAGTGTCCCTGGGTTCAATCCATGATTACCTCCCCTGCAAATAAACATATTATGTAATTAACTACATATTTATCCAATGTGCCTAGGTCATTCAATAAAGATATGATTTGATTTCTAATACTAAAAAGTTCATATGGATATTGGGTGGCTGAGGGAATAATTTTACTTTCTCTTAGGTAAGTGGTCTTTCAGAGATAATTTCCCATTTTAATATGGTTAGTATATTTCTTCAGTTCCGGTGATAGGGTACAAAATGCTGTATCTGTGCCACCCTTTCACTCAAGTCATTAAACCATTCTTCCATGAGCTCAGCATTATAGAACTCATTTTTAGATAAAGATGTAGGGACAAAATGTTCCAGTTTTGGAGGGTTAAACCAAGGTTGAATAGCCCAAATGCAAAGCTATTGTATAGTCACTAAATCAGAGCCATACAATCTTCGAAGGCAACCAAAAAATTCTTTTTTCAAGTTTTAGAAAGAACTTGAAAAAAATGTCTTTTATCAAAATTTGTAAATGCCTTGTACAGTCAAGGATGGAATTATTACTGCTCTGCCACTTCTAACAAAAATACCACTTCCCTTTGTCTCTTGTGAAAAACAAAGATAAGAGTGCACTCAATAATGGCCCTGCACAAGTAAGATCAGTGGGAAGAAGATCCTGCTCACTGGCAGCAAAGCCTTGAAAGAGGTGAGCTGTCTTAGTGGGAGCCGTGGGAATTGATTCACTGGGAACAATGGTAATCTCAAAACAGTAGCTTCAAAATTAAAAATGGAAAAATGGGCAAGAGTAACACATAACTGAAATTTTAGTAATAACAATTAAAATAAGAACCCACTTGTAGCAATGAAAATCAACAGGAGTAGCAGATGACATATACTTTACTTATATAGCATATACACATATTTCTGTAAGAACATAGTATGTTAGAAATCCATAAATCTACAAAGAAATTAAATGAGCAAATTGACAAGTATGGAGTGAGCAACTATGATAGGTAGTATGACAAAAATGAACAGGGCCAGGCCCATTCTGGGGGCTGTACCACACATTTTTTTTTTTTAAATCTATGAGAGTTGCCATAGATAAAGCTTATTCCAAGCTTTTCTCTTTTCTGGGCTCCACCTTCACATGACACACTTTCAGTTTCCATACCTTTTATTTTAGGCATTTTACTCTATGCGAAATGTCGCTTCCCTTTATATTTGCAGACATGAACTTTATGTAATCTTCAAAACCCAAAAGCTTTTTCCTTGTTCACCCAATAAAAGTGAAGTCCTCCTCTCTTGCTGTTGCTATCACAGCTTTTACTACATTTTGCCTGATGTCATAGTTACTTCCCAGTGCGACCAGGAGCAGCTTATGAGTAGGGACTGTGTTTTATTAATTTATGTTTCCGTTTAGTTTTTTAAAAATATTTACTTATTAGTGGTAGTTGGACATAATATCTTTATTTTATTTATTTACTTTTATGTGGTGCTGAGGATTGAACTCAGGGCCTTGCACGTGCTAGGCGAGCACTCTACCGCTGAGCCATAACCCCAGCCCTCCTTCAGTTTTTTAAGTAGGAGTCTATTAATGCTTGGACAGGATCTCCAAGGTCATAAATTTCAGATGAAACTATGAGTGTGATGAGGGAACTATTATTTATACCCATGAGTGGGGTTTGCCTTTTTTCTCTGTTCCCTATGGACATGCCCTCAGCTGCCTTAAGTAAGGAGGTCAGATTGGCTACCTACACAATAATGGGGGAAAATGGCAGAGAAGGTGAGCTGGACGTCTTCACATTACGTCTTGGTCATAATACCTTCAAAACACTAGAAGAAATAGAAAAGCTAAAGGTTAGAAGAAGTAGAGGAGGAGTAGCTACGGCTGTGTAGGATTGCCCTGTGCAAAACTATTGAAAAACCAGTCACATTATTTAACAGGTTTTAAAATCATATATTCTTATTATATCAAATTGTCTTATTTACAATCCTGGCCTCTGTGGTTCCAGGAAACATTTTCCAAAAGAGGCACAATTCACCATTGTACTTTTGTAGTATTAGAAAGTCTTCATTTTGTAACAATATCATAGGTTGAAACTCAGAAAAAGATTCTGAGACTATTTTTGCATTGAGAAAAGCATCAATACTTGCTCCATGGTGTGATTTCTAGAGACCTCCAAAAGTCTTCTCATGTCTTTGATCAATTTTTAAATTTTTATCCAATAATAATAAAAAATAATAATATTCAATATTTGAAGATAGAGCTTTACGTTTAACATTTTTCTGTTAATTTGAAAGTGCTTTGAAATGAAATGGAACAAAGTACATGAATTCTTTCATTGAGAACACTTAATTTAGTTCAGAACATCTGTTTCCTTCATTCCTTCCTTCTTCCCTCCATCTTCCCTCCCTCCCTCCCTCCCTTCCTTCTCAATTTTGTGATGCTGAGGATGGATAGAAATATCCATCCACTTAGGATAGAAATAAAGAGTTGAAGATGCTCAAGTGCAGGATAAGGGAAGACATTTTTTTCTAACTGTGCTAAGAACAAAGGGAAGAGGAAGGTGAATTAGAAGCCATGAGAGATGCAGAGGGGTTCAAATATGTTGCCCGAGGTTTGGCTACTATGTGGGCCTCCCTATTTAATCTTTAAAAATTTACACTTCACATTTTTGGCACAGGCAAAATTCAACATGTGTCTTCTACTCTGAACTTTAAGTAAATAAGTGCTTGGAAACAATGTAATTTTTAAAACTACTTTCATATGTTCTAATCAAATGGATGTGTTTTCAAGTATTTACTTACTCAAAGTTTATATGTGACTATAACTGAACTATCTGTGAAAACTCTTTCTAGGCCAGTAAAACTTTGAAGATCAGATCAGATAGTTATGTATCACCAAAATGGAATTCCGTATCAACCAAGAAAACCAGAAAATATTGAAAAAGGGAAAAATGGTTGGAAATGAGAAGACTATGAATTGTTAAGGAGAATCTCGGATAATGAGCACTGAGTGTAGAATATCAGAAATTTATACTACTTTAGTAACTGGGATTAACTTGGCTGCTGAACATCTGGTTTAAGTCAAGCATTAACAACAAGCTGCCTATGATGCAGGTCAACCCAGTGTGTCATAATGCCTGACTGTGGTGGGAAGAAGGGACATGTGCTGTTTGTATAGCATCTCTCTGGGGAACCACCTGGCACACACTCTTAAGCACCACTTCAGAGCCTCTCAGCCTTACCTGCCTCTGGTTCTCATTCTGCCTGGCCTCCAGCTGACCTCCCATGGAGCCATCCGACAGTGTCCTGTTTCCACTTGTACCATGCACCTCTTGACCTCCCTCCTTCAGTTACATGTCACAAATGAAATTTCCTTTTCTAGGAAAGTGTTAATATTTGGAACTAAGAGTACCTACTAGCCCAGAGGAGGAGATGCAGATTGTCATTTCCACTAAAAATGTCATCTTAGTCCTCCCCCAAATCCCAGAGTTGGTTTTATTCATTCCATTTTCTAGATAAAGAAACTGAGAATGAACAGAAGTAATTAGCCCAACGTCACCTGGTTTTTAAATGACAGAACTAGAATTTGAACTAGATATAACTCTTAACTCAGTATTTTTCCAGTCTGTTGCCTCTCAAATATCGATAAGATAAATATCTGAAATTGAATGCATGGGTTTTCTTGAAAAAGCAAAGAGCCCATTTAACAACATTCAACTGTATAAAGAGCAAAGATAACTCAGTAGAAACAAAAACCAATTGTGTAATAGGAGGAAGAATGGAGAAGATGCCAAAAGGGAGCTGGGAGCAGTTTCAACCCAGCTTCTGTCACTGATTAGCTGGGTGGCCTCAGGCAAGTTCCTTAAAGCCACAGAATTCAGATGAGGAAGAGGTTGCATTTTGCATCTTGTTTAATATACTCACTTGCACCCGGGGAGGCTGGCACCCAAAGAATTTCATTTGAAACTTGGTCAACATTGTGCAAATGGTGATAGTGTCCCTTGGAGGTATGAGTTGCAGAGTTGTTTAATTTGTGCCTTCAAACCTCTCTACACCCACATTCTGCTCTTGCACTCTTTACTTCTGCTACTCTCAGACTTCAATTGTGCAATGCTGAACCATAGGGGAAATTTTTTCCTGATTCCATCAGATAAGCATCAATTTGTGTTTTCATTCTTCAAAATGAGTTAAAGTAGAATGAGATCCTTTTAGATACATTAACTCCTTAAGTTCCAAGTTTCCAATTCTGCAAATGTTTCAATGAAATTGATGCAGGTGCATTAGGATAGATTGGAAATCACAATCTAGAGCTTATTATATAATTATCATTAATATTATCACTAATCATCCACCTATTACTTTTCTCAAAAGAATAGAACTCTAAAACCAAATATTATTCAAAATTACCATAAATAGTGTATTTGTTGTTCTGTTTAAGTTTTTTAGGCAATTTATACATGAGATGATGGGACAGCAAACACTATTGAGTCTCCCTGTGTGTCCCATGCTGTATATATGTATATGTACATGGCACACGCTGTGGATCTTCCCTTTCGGTTTCTATGAGGCAGTGCTTTTATCATACCCACTTTACAGATTAGGAAGCTGAGATACAAAGAGGTTAAGGGATGTGCCTAAGATGGAATAGCTGGCAAGTAGTGAAAAGGTTGGGGTTTTCTTTTGACTGTGCCAGAGTGGGGCTTAGCATTTTTAGGCTCAATTTTTATCTATGAAACAGGATGCAACACAATTTTATGATTTCCTGCCTCTTGGCAATGGGTGCATTCCCTGAGGATTTGAATTGTCTCCATTTATTTTTGAACCCTACTTTTGAGATATCCTTCTTGACACTTTTTTTTTGTGGTGTGGGGATTGAACCCAGAGCTTTGTGCATGTGAGGCAAGCACTCTACCAACTGAGCTATATCCCCAGCCCCTTCTCTTGACACTTTTGTAATGAATATACTCCCAGTGGGCAAAAGAATGATAGAGACACTACACAGAGTTGATTCCCAAACTCCCTTTATTCCATGAGATATATCCAAGAAAGCATTTGTTTCTGTAGATGAAATCACAGGTTTCATTAACTTTTTAAGTATGAAAAATTAGACAGAATTGATTTGTCATTTTGTGTTTTATATTTGAAATCTTGACATCATTGGTTTCTAACTTTTTGGAATGGTGTGAAGGGTCAGAGTAAAGATCTCAAATAGACCAAAACTACAGGGAGCCAAGAATGTCTTTGAGTAGGGAACTGTTTCATTAGTATCTATTTTTGGCACTAATTTAGATTTACTCTGAAAATCATATTCTGTTAAGAGCTCTAGGCTTGGAGTTGTGTGTTTTCTTCTTTGTTTTCTACACACTAAGAAATAGGATCAGGTGACCAAAAGAACTCTGGAGGAGAAGCCTGCACCATTTTGGTCTGGGCTTTACTATAATATATCCTGGTTATAGGACCATGGAAGACTGTTAATCAACCTGAATTACTCTTTTCTCATCCGGAATATTAGGGGATTTAGTTGGATATGATTTCTGCTGTCTGTTCTAAGAATCCATGGTCCCATTATGTTTTCTTCACCTAAGATTAAATATATTTTAATTTCTAATTAAAAAAGTTAATAAGGGAAGGAAACACTTCTCAGGACAAGGGTGAGCCCAAGTCCCAAAATAAGAGTGTGTTTAAAGGTCACATATCACCAAGCACATTGAGTATGTGGACTTTCAGTATTCTCTCCCATACAAGGGTTACAGTAAAAAAGATCCTTATCTCGAACCAACAGTGCTAGCAGATCACTTAGCTCTTGTTGAAACATAAAGAAAAAATTCCCTTCTGGTTGATTAGAGTCTTGTTACCATAGTCTCAATAACAGAGAGCAATATTATTATGTCATGCAAATTCCTCCATGGTAAAGAGGACGTTTGTGGTTTAATTTTCCATAGGGACCTAGAATCAATAGTCTTTGGCAACTAGAAGTAGAGTTTTAATAATTATTGCTGATCATCAACCAAATACATAGTGATCAAATCTTAAGATTCATATTTTCTGTTAGTTCCTCAAACAATAAATAAGTTAGAAATGTAATTTCCAGCTACATCTCATCCAAGACCATTTTGTTCTTGTTTTAATAATCAGTTCACAGAGAACAGACACAGCTTTCCCCCAAAGGCATAAATATACTGGGTGTAAAAGTATAATGGCCCAGAATGTTAATTTAATAGTCTCATAGTTCTTTAAGGAATATTGCTTACTCTGTCATAAAATACTAGTTATGACACCTTTCTTCAAAGCAAGAAAGGATGCAATGAGGAAAGGATAGGGAACCCATGACTACCATATTTGCAGGGATAATCCAGCCAAAATGTCATTCAAAGAA
The DNA here is from genome assembly GCF_045843805.1 of Urocitellus parryii. Classification (NCBI taxonomy): domain Eukaryota; kingdom Metazoa; phylum Chordata; class Mammalia; order Rodentia; family Sciuridae; genus Urocitellus; species Urocitellus parryii. The sequence continues at coordinate 83,993,444 of NC_135540.1, forward strand.
TAAAGGCAAAAGGACATTTTAGGCATATGAGAACTCACAAATGCATGTTCCCAAGGGTACTTCTTACAAAATCTCCAGTAAGAGGACAAACTTCAGCTAATTAAGCGATAGCTGGAAAAAGCACCAGCAAAGCAGTTGTTTTTCCTACTGTTGGGGCTGCTAAAGGAAGTTCATAGGGATTAATGACTGTCCTGAGCTGCATCTAACCACTACATACCGTCTGTCTGCTGTCACTCTGGCGACCACAGGGGTAGCATCTGCGCTGTTGCAACATTCCTGGTAGTTTATACTTGTCATAGTAAATTCTCTTTTGGCATAGAACAAGAAAATAGTACCATGCCACAAAACCAGAGGATAGAAAGATTGGCCAATGCAATTCATCCAGTGTTCTATATGACCTTTAGTTTTGGGTGAGTATTTGAATGAAGCGATTGCTAAAGTCCTTTTCAGTGGTAATACTTGATGATTTTATGGCATTTTGGCATGGCATAAAACACTCAAGTCTTTGGACTGATTGTCGTTATTTCATCTTCAAAACTGCCGTGAGTAATGAAGCTAATCTGGCAAAACGAAGCTTTAAAACAGGGTCCATGTCACAACTTGCAAGATAAAAGAACACACTGACAAATTTCAGCCAGTTAAGCTTCCCAGTCCATGAAATAGAATCACATTATAATAGTTGACCCTGCATGGAACACTCTTGACCTGAGAATTCTGCAAGTCACTGGAAACCCTTCCAATGTTCTGGGTCAACATGAGGAGAGGCCTTATGATTCTCATCCTGTAAAGACCTTAGAGACCACTCACTGTAATTCTTTCATTTTTTTCCAGAAGATACTGAGGCAGAAGAAATTTAGATTTGATTAAAATCTCAGAGGAAGCAATTTGCTGAGCTAAAACTACATCAAATTCCTTTCTTCCAAGGGTTGTTTCAGATATCCCCCATTTTCTCTAGTCTCACGAGCATACCAATTTCCTTTATAGGCTTTTCAAGTGGATGGGTTTAAAGAGGTTTCTATCTCACAGAAAAAATAGAAACAATAAGATAAAAACTCTCAACTACCAACTCTGAATCGTTACTCTGCCTGCTCTTCTGGCTAAAGGGAGGACGCAGCCTCCCTTTTTTCCAAAGCTGAAGCTCAGTTGTAGAGTGCTTGCCTTGTATGTATGTGTGAAGTCCTAGGTTCAATACCTAGTACTGCTAAATAAGTAAACAAATTGAAGTAAACATGACTAAATGTTAGAATTTGTTGATTCTGGTGGTGGGCATAGATAGGAATTTGTGATTTTTAATCTCTGTATCTTTTTCATCCACATTTTCTTTTTCTTAAGACAAAAGAACTGTGTTATAGTCTCAGTCAAGATCAGAGATCATAAATGCAAAATAATCTCCATCTATGTACACTACACACAAAGTTATTGTTTCCCTCTAATTTTCACATTGAGTGTGAATGAAGTTTTGTGTCCAGCTGATGAGATTAATGGGGAAAAAAAAGAAAGAAAAAAATTGGAGAGATCGTTCTGTTTACATTTGAGTAGGGGACTTCCAAATTCCACGTTAGCAACTGTGAAATGATTTATTTATAGGTGGCCCAAAAAGCTGGAAGTAATCATTTGGAATTTTTAAAAGCTTTTCATCAATTTTACTAAAAACAAAAATATTATGATCAATTACAAAAGACAAAGAATGTCAACATTCATCTACTCATTGGATTCCCCATATCTGCTGGCAACTAGTTAGAGTAAAAGACAGAATCAATTAGAAGGTAGGTTAAATTTTTATTTTCTACTATTATTTCTGGTTTCACAAAGAAAATCACAGCTGTTCTAAAAAATATAAATAAAAAACCTTTGCTTTCTCAGAGATCCCCTTTTCCACTGGTGAATTTATAACTCCTCTTTTCTCCTTCCTAATTTCCTTGAAATGGAATAACTGTCCTCCCTCCCTTCCTATTCAAAGCCAATCTCATCCCCAGTGATGGGGACCTCCCTACTTGCTTCTTTTTTGGAACTTTATGTCATGTCTTATTTCTTTTAACTTCTTCCACTCACCTAGTGTTTAAATTTGTTTCCATTTTTTATCTCCTCTCAAAACCAAACAAACAAAACCCCTCCTTCATGGCTCTCACATCCATCTCCCTTTACCATCACGACCAAATTCCTGAAGTTTGAGGGCAGCTTCAGCAATTTAGCAAGGCCCTAAGCAACTCAGTGAGACCCTTTCTCAAAATAAATAAAAAAGGGCTGGTGATGTAGCTCAGTAGTAAAGTGCCCCTGGGTTAAATCCCCAGTACCAAAAACAAAACAAAACAAAACAAAACAAAAAACCCCAAACCAAAACCAACACTGCCCCACCTCCATAACCTATACAGAAGGCCAGCTTTGCCCATTTCTCACCATTATTCTAAGATAGCTCTGGAGTCTGCTAGTTCTACCCCCCTCTGGTCTCATCTTTCTATTGAACGTTGAACTTGTCACAGATACAGTTGGGTAAGGTATTCTATTTCGTTGTGAGGAATTATATTGGAGCAGCAAAGAAAGAGTTCTGTAGACATGTCATACTCCACACTGAGTGAGATTTTGGGTCAGTCTCATTGAGTGACCATGAACAAGTCATGTAACAGTTTTTTTTCCATTTGTCTTTTCAGATCATTCTCCATCCTTCTTTGTCCTTCTCTGTGCCCTCGGAGGCATGTTTCCACCAAATACAGCAACTGGGATATCATTCCCTCTAGTCACTGGATGCTTTAGACAATAGGAAGAACTGCCAGGAGATCTGAGGAAAGGATGCTGGTCCCCAATCTGTCCCTGCCAGGCCATGATTTTGGCAGTGGATATTCTCCCCTGGCTCCGCTCTTGCTGGTCCCCTTCTTGGCTTTTTTTATCATTGCCCACCCTTGTATAAAGGAATTATTCATTAAACACTTTATTTAAACCCTTTGAGGGAGTCATTTTTTTTCCCTCTGCAAGAGAGTCCTATGGACAAATTGACAACCACCTATGCAAGCCTTGCTTTTCCCCATCTGACATGGGGATGATAAAAGAACCAACTTCACTGAGTAGGAAGGAGGATTGAAAAATGCTGGTAAAATACTTAACACACAGTACTAGGTAGTCAGTAAATATTCTTTTGTATTATTTTTATCATTTTGCTTCTCAACTATAGACAAATTGAAATGTCTTCAGGCCACTTTTGATTGAGATCTAATTTGAAACTGTGATTAGCAGATTACAAAACCCAAGACCTACTTCCTGTGCTTTTCACTGCAGATGACCTTTACTTTCCCTGGTCCTCGGCTGCTTCCTCAAAGCTGGCCATGATTGGCTCTCTTTCATTTGGTGTATCTGTGACTTCCTCAGGGCTTCCCTCAGTGAAGACTATCTTTTCCAACCTGAAAGCATGAGGCCATTTTGTAACTTCTCCAAACAAATCTGATGATGAAAGATTCAGAATTTTGTGGTAACAGCTGCAAGGATTTGAAGTTTTAGGAAGATGAGTGAGAATCCTAAAAAACTGACTCTGAAACTCTTTCACCCAAATAGCCCTTAGAAATTTGTTTCTCTAATACTACATTTCAGCAAGTACGTATGATGAGAATCACCAGGAAGATGGATAGTCATCAAAAAAAGGAAAAATGAATAGGATTAAGTAACAACTGTTATTTTTGTTCTCCTACTCTGTATATAATATTTTTTAAAAGTTAAAAAAATAGCTCTAGAGAAACAGATCATACTCTTAATCTCAAACTGCCATAAAATGATCAAGTAGAGTAGGGTGGCCTTGGTCCAAAAAGGCATTTTAAAGACACTAATAATAAACAGATTCCAAGTGACATAATCAATCACCATTGTGGCTGTCATTTTGTGTCCATTCAAACATACTGCAGTAATTAGATTTAAATACTCCACAAGTTGGAGCCTTTAGAGGCCTTCTCTGATGATTTCACTGTAATCAAAACACATAACATGAATTTGGCTCTTGCCATAAAATCATGAACTCCTTCATGACAACTTTTGGACTTCTGAAATATTACTGATTTTTCAGATTAGTCTAATTAAATTACCTCCAATTTTTTTTTTTAAATCTTATTTCTCCTTCTTTCTTTTTGTGCTAGGGATTGAACCCAGCCCTCTCCTCATTTGTATCGGTGCATTACAGTTGTACATAATGAAGGGATTTGTTGTTACATATTTGTCCATGCATACAATATGACAATATAATTTGGCCAGTATCACTCCCCAACACTTTCCCCTCCCTCCTTACCTCCCATCCCTTAGTCCCTTTTCTCTTCAGATCTCCCCTTGATTTCCATGAGACCCACTCCTACCTTTCTTTTCCTTTTTCCTCTCTAGCTTGCGCATATGAGAGAAAATATATTTACCTTGACCTTCTGAGTTAGACTTATTTTGCTTCACATAATGGTCTCTAATTCCATCCATTTTCCTGCAAACAACGTAATTTCATTTTTCTTCATGGCTTATTAGAACGTCATTGTGTATACTTAGCACATTTTATCTCAAAAATAGTTTTTGAGGAATAGGCAAGGGGCATTTGTTGGGCACTGCTGTGTGCCAGGAGTTGGGCCAGGTGATTTCACATTCTCTTTTAAAGCCCCACAAAATAGTACAATCATTCTATTTTATAATTAAGGAAATTGAGATTTAGAGCATTTCAATAACAGAGCAAAGACCATTGCCAATAATGAATGGCAGAGCTGGTATTTCATATTTCTCTGTGTCACGCCCATCACAGCGACTAGCATAGGGACTGATCTTAAATCTATAAAATTTTATATCAGAAATGAATAAGATAATCCTGCCCTTAAGAGCTTTATCTCTCCTTCAAGACAGGAACCAATGAAATGCTTCTAAGTTTGTAAAATATGGTTGTGATATGTTTTTCTTCCACCCAGACTCTCACAGTGCTGTCTCATACATTCTGTATTGAAAAAACATAATGAAGAAACATTAGATGGTTTCCCTCCTGATGGCCTCTAGTCTATGCTGCTTTATTCCAAAATTAATCTTGAACTAATTCCTATTATCATTCATCAACATAATTTAGCTCCCCACCTCCCTCAATAGACTCATACCCTATGAGCTGGGGATGTAGGTCAGTGGTTGAGTGCTTACAGGGCATGAACTAGGCCTTGGGGTTCATCTCAAGTACTTTAAAAAAAAAAGGGAAGCATCAGCTGACCTGACTTCACAGGTCAGGAGTATCTTTCAGTTTGAGGGGAATAAACCTTCAGGTCATAGAGGGGATCTGAGCAGTACATCAAAACACCCTCTCCAGTCCATCCCTTGCTCTATTCAAAGTCACTTTATTTAAATTCTGAAGAAATGCCTCTAGAATTATGGTAGGGCTCTTTTCCTGAGGTCAACTTATTAAAAAAAAAAGTCAAAGGGATGAACTGAGTGTTAATTGAGGGAGGGCTGTTGGTGCAATAGCAGTGGATAACACAGGGGCCTGGGACACCCATCATGCAGTATCCTCCATCCTCCCAGCTGTACTCATGCCTGATCTTGGACATGCAGTTTCTGTCTTAATGATGGATCACTACTGAGCTTGCTGGATTTTAAGACCTGTGTGTCTGACAGACCTAACTAATGATGGCAGCTCTGGCTACATGATAACTTATGACTCTATTGCTACCAGGGTCATGTGGCATTCTAAAAACTTTTTTTTTTTTAAAGCATAATTTTCCACTGAAGATGACATGGTCTGGATTCTTTTCCTTAAAGGTCTGCATTACAATCTCCTATTAAGGCTTGCCAAAATTCTACACAGTGTCTTTTTCCACCACAGAATCTCAAATACCTTAAGGTCTGTTGGACCAGATGAACAAGAAGCAGGGCAACTTGCAATGTTATTGGTGTCTGTTGTTAAACAGACTCATGCTCAGCTGACATCCTTTCATTCACCAAATGTACTGATTAGAACAGTATTTCCAGGCAGAAATATGCTTTCTCCAGAAAACTTAGAGACCCACTTGGCATTGTACTTCCTTCTGTAGGAACTACAGAATGCAATAATTTCATCAACAGGGCTGACTCCTGAATCTTCATACCTTTTATTTTAATCTCTGGGGAGTATCCGGAACTGCACCACATCTTAGGGAAGGAATCCCCCAAAGCTGGTTTCTCCTTGAGGGGAGAGGTTGTGGCCTGCACATATAACATCCTAACTCTAAGGTTTTCCGTGGTGTGGCTCTTCACCAATTTTGGCATTGTTACCCAAAGCTCGATCCTTGTTCTCACTGCCAATCCAATAATGAAGACATGATTTTAAGAAAAAGAAGATTTTGCTTTGCTACCAAGGGAGAAACACAAGAGACTCCTGTCCCAAAGACTGTGATTCTGCCCACTGGCAGGAACGGGGTCTTTTAAAGAGGTGACTCAAAGGCGACATTTCATGTTCTCTTTCTGGTGTTATAACTGACTTGTTAATTTGGGAGGTAGTCATTTCTGAGATCTGGTGCCATCCACAAAGTCTGGATTACTTCATTTCTATGGTGGGTGTGCACTTAGGGACAGAAACTCTGCCTAGGATGGGGAAGAATGGTAACCCTGTTTCCCTTGAGATTAGGGAGGAGTGGAGAGATTAGTGGGGAGGAGGAGGAGGAGGAGGAGGAGAAGGAGGAGGGGGGGGGTTGGGGTAAGAGAAAGAAACATGTCCATTTTAAGAATAGTTTCAGTGGCCAAGCAGCAAGGGCTATTCAAAGCATAAAGTGGACCATTGTTATAGCATTGGGGGTGGTTGGGCACATGCCTCTTTCTACAACAGGAAAAAAATATGAGCTAACAAGTGCTTTCAGAAGCTTAATTTCCTGCACTGAAGGCAGAAAAAGAGCTAATACTCTAAGGTCTATTTCTTTCTTTCTTTTTTTTTTTTAGCTATAGATGGACACAATACCTTTATTTTGTTTATTTATTTTTATGTAGTGCTGAGGATTGAACCCAGCACCTTGCACGTGTGAGGCAAGTGCTTCACCACTAAGCCACAACCCTAGCCCCCCATTTCTCTCTTGAAAGAATATGTGAGCATACCCTACCAACCGCATCTGGGAAATAACTGGGCCAGCCAACAGTAGACCTCTAGCAGCTTGAGTGAGCACTCAACACTCCCAAGTCTTCTCCCTGGGCTTCCCATAGCGATGACTTCAAGTCCACCAACTCCTCCTAAAAGGAGCTTGTCTACCCCCAAACACCCCGACTTTTATAGTCCCCACACAGGGGCTGTGCATATTCCTGGCCATCAGAACACAGGAACTGTGTATGTGTGAGTCTCCCTAGAGCACAGAACAAAGAGGTAGGTTTAAATGGGTACACAACCATGTCTAGGTGCTAGACTGCCTGTGAGCAATGTAGTGGGGCCCTCAGCAACTTAACGAGGCCCTGTCTCAAAATAAAATTTAAAAACAGGCTGGTAGTTTAGCACAGTGGTAAAGTACTCCTGAATTAAATCCTCAGTACCATGAGAAAATTGCTTTCACATGTACTCTGTTAGACTGTGCTGGCTCCTGTTAAGTCGGTTCTGTAGGTCCTTGGGGAAGTGGTTCTCTGATCCCCTTGGCAGGCCCAGCACTTGCATTGTGGCACTCTTCCTAGTGATTAGGGGGTCAAGAGAAGTGATGAGCAGAGCCCATAGGAATATATTATCTTGCAAGGCCTGGGGTGCTGCCTCCAATAGTACTATCCATGCAGGGTCAGGGGCCCAGCAGTCTATGGATTCAATATTTTCAAGCACATAAACCCAGATGTATAATTAAACCCTAACCCAATTTTCAGAGTTCTATTTTTTTTTCCCCAAACAGGTTCCTGGCTAGTATTACAAACCTTGGTAGAACGAGAGAGTCCAACCTTCTCTGGAGCTCTGCTATGGTTATGATTAAATCCTGGACCTGCCCTTATATTTCCTATCTTTGCCAGAGAAGTTTTTCCTAATGTGCTCCAAAGATGCCCCTGGATTCATATCTTCTTTAGGCTGCAATAACAATCTAACATAGACTGGGTGACTTGTAAACAACAGAAATGCATATCTCACCATTCTGGAGACAAGATGGAGGCTCCAGCAGACCCAGGGTCTTGTGAGGACTTTCTTCCTTGTAGTTGCCACTTCTCACTGTGACTTTATGTCGTGGAAGTGATAATGAGTGCTCAGAGGTCATATTATAGGGCAATAATCCAATTCATGAGGGTTCTGCCCTCATGACCTAATCACTCCCAAAGTCCCCCACCTCCTAATACCATCCTCTTAGGGATTAGGATTTTAAACTATGAATGGGGGTCAACAACTACACTTGACCATGGCACACCTAGTCTTTAATGGCTAATCATTTTGTGTCTTCTATTATTTTTCCCCCAACCCCTAATGCCTCCAGCCTTAGCTATCCAATTCCCTTTCTCTTAGAATTACTATCCCTCAATTTTTTCAATGCTTGACATATTGCACCTGCTACTGCCTTTTCTTTCACTAGTTTTCCATCAATCCCAGTTCACTGTAGGTGAAAGTGTTATCAATTGCACCACTATTTGTGCCAGGGGCTATGCATACTCCTTATAGGATCAGCAATGTCCTCGCTGCCTGCTGGTGGGTGATACAACTCAGATTCCCTTCTTAACATCTGCTTTCTCAGCAGCTTCCATTACCCACTTTGCAGGTCAGGCTCCTTGGTCAGCATAGCAATAGGGTGATGAGCAAGTAGAAAGTCAGACTGGAAATTTTTTCATGATTAACACATACTGAAGGAAAGGAAATAGGATTAGGCCGAAGGAAGAGGCCACAGAGAGCCCACAGGAAGCTTGGATGCTCTGACTGTGGAAGAGCTGTTCTGATTTCACTGGAGTTGGGGAGGGAGGATTAGGACATTTATACCTTTGCATCAAGCAGTTATTGAATATAGGCTGCTCCCAGGAGCAGGAAGGTGGCATGACCTGAAAGGGCAATTTCCAGAGTCCTTCAGCTGCTGCCAACCCCATGCCTAGCTGCAGGAAGAATGAGTGCTTCATTTCAGAAGGCGGTTCTATTGGCTCAGTACAGCCCCCATCACCCCTTATCACCTCCCAGTCCTCACTATGCTGGCTAGATCACCTCTAGAATAAAGTTCTTTCAACCAAGTCCTCAGATCAAGGTTGGCATCTAGAGAACTCTGCATTAAAATTAGGCTCTCAGGAGGATAAGCAGTTTTTAGGCAGGTATTGGAGTAGTAAATGTAACACTAATTATCACAGTGGTAGCTAACAGTTGGAGTATATTTTACAGATAATGATTCACAGCCTCACTTTCTTCACCTCTAAAGTGAGGTTGTGTGACAAGATGATTACTAAGATTCTTTCCAAGTCAAATATTCCACAATCTCCTTTTCTGGGCAAACCTATCACAGTATAAGGTCCTGCCCCCCATTACTTCTGGGGCTCTGTGTCTATTGGTAAAAGATTTGGTGACCCAGAGGGACCCAAGAGTGGGACCCAAGAGGACCCTCTCCAGCTTTCTTGGGCAGACCTTGCTGTCCAAGGATCCCCACTTCATGCTGAGGATTCAAGATGGCTGGCAGGAGAGTTAGGAGGTGGATGAGTTTGCTTTGGGTTGAACCAGAGGAGCTATTCCTGCAAGTAAAGGGAGAGACTGAGGGAACATCCCAGCAGCTTCCAAAGCTCCTTTTGCTTTGGGGAACTCCTGACTTCTCTCCCTGAATGGTACAGGTTGCTCCATCATGATCCACTTTGCGAAAAAGGAAACTGAACTCAGTAAGTCCCCTGGTGTGCATGTTGAGACCCTTGATTCCACATTCTGGTTCCTCATTATGGGAACATATTATCCCTCTTTTGGGGGGACATCTGTGGTACCACTGGTGTAGTAGACATAGTTAAGTGAGACTTGAGAACCTAGAGCTATTTACTCCCTTCTGGTTCCCTTCTGGTATGTTCTAGGTTCTCATCTGTTTTTTGGCCTTGGGTTTGGGAATAGCCTCTGGTTGTGTGTCTGTTTTTATTTTGTTTGTATCTGTTACTCCCCCTTTTAAGACACGGCCAGTACTGCATTGATCCTATAGGTAGTTTCTTGGGAAAGATCTTGGCTGGTCAATTTAAAGGTTCTTGTCAATTTGCCATGGTTTAGGGGCTCTTCTCTGGTTGTCTCTCTCTCTCTCTGTGTGAGAGTGTGTGTGTGTGTGTATGTGTGTGTGTGTGTGTGTGTTTATACAATCTTGCCTTTGGAGTTGGTCTGTCAGAGGTAAAGTAAGTTGAAGAAAGGGTCACCTATAGATATGTCTGTCTAAGACAATGTTTTACTGTAATGATCTGGCTTTTAAATAACTTTCTGGATTATTATAGAATCTTGCAGTTGGAGTTGGTCTGTCAAAGGTAAAGTAAATGAAAGGAATGCAGGTCTGTCTGTTTTAAAGGTCACCATCTGTCAGTGATCCTCTCGCATCCGTTATTTTGTCTGTTACTGTCCCTTTGAGACACGGGCCATGCTGCATTCATATTACTGATAGTCTCTTAAGCAGAGAGAGATTGGCTGAATAGGCCACCTATAGGGATAAGCCTGTCTAAGAGAAAGAGGATTTACTGTAATACAATATGGCCTTTGAATGGTTTTTCTGGATTATTATACAATTTTGACATTGAAGTTTGTCTTTCAGGGATAAAGTATATGAAAGAGAGTCTGTATGTACAGGCATTCTCAGATGCATATGTATTCCTAGTCACATATATTTAGATCATCTCATCATGGTTCAAGGACACCAGCCAGAAAAGCTGCCTGGGCTGTAGAAAAATGGCCAAAGAGAACCTGGCCTCTGCCCTGCCTTCCAGCCCATTTGTCCCTGGTGGGGTGGAAGCTGCTGGCCACAAAGAATATGGTAGTCAGTTTAGCACTGTCAAACCTACTACCTGGGGACAGGAATAGTCTCCCCTTTTAAGATCTGACAGGACCATTTGGCCAGGGACTATCCAACATTGGAGCAAAGTAATTGTTGCTCTAACAGTATCCCATCAAAGTAATTGCCTGGGGAGACTGGCAGAATAAACAACTGTGCCCAGAAAAGAAAAAGATGGAAACTAAGGCCAACCTGTGTTTTGTAGACATCCTCAACTAAGGATCTTCAAGGAAGCTGAAAGAAGAGGATGGGGAAGGGCCTCCTCCTTTCATTTCAGTAGACCTAGGGTAAGAAAAAGGCCCCAAAGGAGCCGCTTTGGGTACCATTGACAGTGGGAAACTTCCTTAAAGTTGATGACCTTGTGATAAATTATAAGGGAGACTGGTCAGGCTCAAAAATATCCTGTGCTCCAACTCGTCAAATGCAACCTGGCAGAAAAAAGACTAAGGCACAGTTTTTGTACATCCTGGGTGGTCCAACCCTCTCCTGGGACGAATTTTTTTTTGTGTAAATTAAATGTACAGATAACATAAGGACTGTTTCAGAATATGAACTTAAGAAAGAGTTCAAAACTAGAAAAGATAAAAGAAAGTTATAGGTATAGAAATATATTTTAGTATGGAAATTTAGAAGGTAAAAGAAATGTTTCTGGTGAGAAAGTATTTTGTCTGGTAAAGTAATGTTCTTGGGCTAAAGTCCAAGGTGAAAGAGGACAAAACTAAGGAATGTCTAACTTGTGAATGTCTGAGTCTCAGAAAGTTTGCGGAAGGTAAATCTCAAAAAGTTGGTGTTTGTGATCAAATTGGCTACAATTAGCACAAAGTTATTTGAAATTTAATGTACTGATGTGAAGCAAAGTCTGAAATGTGGATCTGCACTCATCTATCAAGATAATTTTCTTGTATTTATTAGGTATTATTACTTGGGGAAACTATGTCTTCAAGGAATTAGGGTTTATATCTATTTTAAAGTCTTAAATGAATACAGTTGACACCCTAAATATATGCGACTATGTATACATATGCATCTGAGAACTATATCTGTCTAAGCCTTGTCTAAATGTTATGGAAAAGTGTATAAAATGAAAGTTTATCTGCAAGATAACCAATAGTGTTCTCTTTTATACATTATATCTGACACAGAAGAGCCACATTGTCATCTATTTGCTTTGATGAAGTCAATTTCTGATCATTAACTCTGTTTCCTAAATGTATATGAGATTTAAGGCTATCCTTTCATTTCTGTTAACCCACTGCAACTTATTTTGAGACCCTATCTCAAAATAAAGTGTTGTCATACACTCTGGATTCTGAATTTTACTTTAAAAAGATAAACTTAGGTAAATGTAGAGCTTAGGAGAAAATTGCCAAGTTGATATTCTCCTATACTAAAATTATGTGTAGCAAAAGTCTCAGATTTGTATAAAAATAACAAATTTGGTTTGTATTTATTCATGTCATTTGATGTTTTATAGATGGATAAAGTAACATGTTGTTAATAAGTTATATACACAATTTTGTATTACTCTTCATACTGGAATTGGAATTTAAATGCATTTTTGGAAGATAATGAATGCCTGATCTGTTTAAAGGTGACAGTATAAAACATAAAAGCATTCTGCTACTTTTTCCACAAAAAAGTTAAAAGCTCTCTTAGTCTTTCTTTGATTCATGTTTCAGAGGTAATGTTGTATTGTGTTATTTGTTAAGAGCCCTGCCACCTGAGATAAGACTCTGACTCCCACCTTATTCCATGTTAGAATGACTCCAAGTAGGCTAGACTTCAGCTTATTTAAAGTTGTGTTCAAAAGATTGATTTTTGTTGTATAGATTACTGTGATCTCAAACAGGGGATACAATGTATAAATAAAGGTTCAACATTATAAAAGTCACTTTTCTTGGTTCATAGCTTTACACAAACTGAATATGTTTTTGCTATGTTAACTTAAATTTGGATTTTCCTTGAAAACTTTATAACTATTGCCTGTTATTGTTTTGCAGAGGTACTGCTTCTAAGCAAGCAAGCAAACAAACAAAAAACCAACCTGGGTTATTTTGCAATAATAAGTTATCACCCACAGGATAGATAGTATATAATGCTGACTTCCATTACTACTACTAATGAAAGGGCTAACTGTCAAATTACAGATATTGAAGTTATAACCTATTATTCCTTCCTTAAGACTAGTGAAACCGGCTTGCTGGGTTTTTAAAACCAAATTTGAGACCAAAGACAAGGAAGTAAAAGAATCAAGAAAAAGGCAGCCAACATTTTGGCCTTTGCCTTCTTAGATCTAAGATCTTGCCCTGCACCTCTGGTGAGTCTCCCAATCTGCTGATCAGGGAGATTGAGAGAATCCTAGAAAACAGGAAGCCAACCAGTGCACATTTTGCAAAAGAGGAGGATCATTGGAGAGGGAAATGTCCCTGATACTTCCAAGAGAATCCATGTATGGCCAGCAGGATGTTGCCCTATGGTAGATGGCACCACTGGTAGAGGAAAGTTAAAGGAGCCAGGAGGCTTCACACATGTTCCCAAGAGTGATCTCTGAGGAATCTCAGCTGACTCTTAAGAGTAGATAGGAACAAAGTCAGTTTTTACTAACTTGGTCTTAAACACCTGGCAGGGAAGTACAGCCTGAGCACAGTCCTACATGGACATTTAAGAGGAAAAACAATGTTCTTTTTTTAAATGTAATTTAAGATGTACACCTGTGTCAGCCCTACCAAAAGTAAGTAAAGCCAGAGGTTATAAAGTAAGGGTTCTTTTGTGGGAGTGCCTAATAATAATGATCACAAAGGTCTCTAGCGTTGCAAGTGTGTCCTGAGTCAATTTTAGCCTATCTCATAGAACTATAAATTTTCCTATGTTCCTACATTGATAAACTTGATCTGTTTTTCACTAATATGTTACTATCTTTATTATGATTTATTAACTTTACTTGATCTGTTTTTCACTAATATGATTATAACTTTACTATCTTTTTTCAGAGACTGGCTGAAATACTAATTTCTTTTGTGCTAATTGTTTATAAAAGAGTAATGCTTTGCCGTCTTGTCTTTATTGTTGTCTTAGCATGATCCCTGCCCCATGTCTGCCTTGTGCAGTCACCTTCCATCAGGCACTATGTACATCTGAACTGTTCTGATGCTAAATACTGTCCATTGTCCACTCCCCACTCGATAGAGAACAAAGACATTGGGCTACTTCCCCAAGTTCGCCCCTACTCAACAGGAAGCATCTTGGAGAGGTTTTATCCATTTTCCCACAGAAAATGACAGTGGGGAAATGCAACACTTTGTGCTTTGAATGTAGCCCTTGCTGCTCTGCCACTGCAACTTATTTTTAAAATGGACATGTTTCCTTCCCTTCCTCTCTACCTGCTCCTCCCTAATCTCTCCTCCTCCCTAATCTCAGGGGAAACAGGGTTACTTTTCTTCTCCTTCCTAGGCAGATTCATCTGTCACTGAGTACACACCAACCATGGGAATGAAATAATCCAGACTTTGGGAATGGTACCAGAAGATCTCAGAAATGACTACCTCCCAAATTAACAAGTGAATTACAAGACTAACAGAGAACATGTGGAATGTAGCCTTTGAGTCACCTCTTTAAGAGCCCTCTGTTCCTGCTGATGGGCAAGAATCACAGCCTTTGGGATAGGAGTCCCCTGTGTTTCTCCCATGGTAACAAAGCAATAAATCTTATTTTTCCTTTTTCTCAAAACCATGTCCTTGTTATTGGATTGGCACTGGGTACAAGGACTGAGCTTTTGGCAACAATAGGTACATGGAATCAACTGATTTGGGGGAGGTTGTGTGTGTGGGGGTAAAGGAATAGAACTGATCCAAATGATGGATTTCCATATATATGGACCAGATATGTATTTTTTTTCAAATAAAGTTTTATTTAGAACATGTGTTTTGAACAAACTAGTGGTACTAAAAGCTTGAGCCTGATTTAAGTAGCGTTTAATATGGGGGAGCTTGAGCTATATGCTTCATAGAGGTTGCAGGCACCTGCCTAGGCACTTACCACTCTACCCTCATCTTGTCAGCACCCATATTTGATGGGTTCCTTTGGTCTAAGGATTACATAGGCCCTTCTCATAAAGCATCAAAAGGAAAATTACACATGAGAAGCCAAGCTGGGATATGTATATGGGAGGTTTGTTCCAAGATATTCTCTTGAAGTTAAAAGCCTTCTTTTTCTTTAAATTTAATTTTATTTATTTTTATTAGCTACACATGACATTACAATGATCTTGGCAATTCATACATTTGAATCATTGGGGTATAATTTCTCATTTTTCTAATTGTACAGATTGCAGAATCACACTGGTTATAGAGTCACCTGTATACATACAGCAATCATAATGTCTATTCTATTCTGTTGCCCTTCCTATCCCCCCTACTCCTCCCCTCCCCTCCCATCATTTCTCTCTACCCAATCTAATGTGACACACTTTTTTTTTCTTTTTCTCATCACAACATCATACCTGTCTTCTGTATAACGATGAGGGTCTCCTTCCATCTTCTGTGCAACTCCCCTTCTCCCTCTTTTTCCCTCCCACCTCTCTTCCCTATTTAGTGGTAATCTTCTTCTCATGCTCTTCCTCCCTATCCCATTTTGAGTCACCCCCCACCTTATATCAGAGAAGACATTTGGCATTTGTTTTTTAGGGATTGGCTAACTTCACTTATCATAATCTGCTCTAATGCCATCCATTTCAGACATGTATTTTTTATATTCAGTTCAGCACATAATTAGAGGAGATTGAGACTTGGCTCTGATGTTTGCCCCACAAACTTTCCCTATTCCATAAGGATATGCATGGCCATGAGTCAGAATGTAGCAAGTTGAATTTCTTCCAAAATTTCTTAAGGCAAACAAAGAGATCATCTGTACAGTAGAAGAGTCCTTTATTCAGTTATCTTTGTTTATTTCTTTTGAGTTTAGAGTAATAAAACACATTACTTTGGAAGGACATAAACATTGATGGTCAGGGCAGAGATGTCAGCAAATGATGGTAGAGAAATCTCTGTTGCTGAGAACTCATGAATATCCTTCTCATGGTTTACTTTATATTTATTTTTAAATATAATATTTTTATATTTATTTAAAGATTTTTGTCAATCTTTAAAAGCTATGCTTTGCCAGGCATGGTGGTGCATACTTATAATCTCAGCGACTACAGAGACCCAGGCAAGAAGATCAAAAGTTTGAGGCCAGCCTCAGCCACTTGGTCAGGCCCTAAAGTAACTCAGTGAGACCCTGTCTTAAAATAAAAAAATAAAAGGGCTGGGGATGTGGTTCAGTGTTTAAGTGCCCCTGAATTCAATCCACAGTACCAAAAAGCAAAACAAAACAAAAAGCTGTTTTAAGGATTATAATGTATCTAGTAACAGCTAGTTAAAAGAAGAGGCCCAGAAACCACTTTAGTTATGTAGAGCAAACAAGTTTTAGCAAAGCTTAGGTCATAGTTTGGAGAAAACCAAGTTGCTAAGACATTTCTGTTTTTGAAACACATTTGGCCTTCAGTATTTTAGAGAAACCCTAAGAAATATAATGTGGCTCCTCTCTACATTAATCACAAAAAGTTATACTGGATTAAAAATACTTGAAATGCTGTAGAACTTGGTTGACTTTCAACTCATGTGCTTTATTAAAAGACAAAAGACTCATATTAAGATGTTCCAGACCAACTCCCTGAATATTAACATCTCCATGACAAAAAGAACTCTCTTTAGGATTGCCAGTGAAGTTAATGTCCGAAGAGGAATTTTGAGTACAGAAATGTCTATTAATATTTTGCTTAGGTTTAAAATTATGTTCAGAGTTTAAGATGTTCAAATTTTACTTTTTAATCTTATTGAAATATTTATATAAATGTTAATCAGTTTTAATTGACATTTAATCAATTTTTAATTCCAGCCCAACCAAAAACAAAAGCAAAAAAAAAAAAAACAAAAAAACCAAACTTCCCTTAATACTAGGGAATGATGAGCCAATTATGTAATGTGCATGAACAAATATGGTATAATGAATCCTACTATTATGTATAATTATAATGCACCAATGAAAAATTAAAAATTCCTTAAATAATCAGTCATTTACAAACTGGATTGAATAAATTCTTTTAAAGATTTTAGGATATAGATTTTTTAAAAAAATATTTATTTTTATATTAGTTGTAGTTGAACACACAAATACCTTTATTTATTTATTTTTATGTGGTGCTGAAGATTGAAACTGGGATCTTGCACATGAAGCCCAGGATATACATTTTTTATTTTTAAAAATTATACTTTAAAGCAATCATATTTCATGTTGTTATTTTTAACAGATTTTTGATATACTACTCATTTACCATAAAGTTCACCTGTTTTAAGTGTATAATTCAATGATCTTTAGTGAATTCATAGTTGTGCAATACAGTACATAGAATAAATAACAAAATATTTCATATTTTCTTATACATTTTAAATAATTGGCAAGAGAAAATTAGAAATGACAAAATTTACAAGTTCTTTCTGAATAAGAAAATTTGTTAAATAATAAAATTATGAATTTTGCATATCAAATTTTCTCAAAAATTGTGACATGGTTAGAATTTATGTAAATCACTTCTCAGCTTAAAATCAGAGTTAAATTAGCTAAGTACTTAAAACCAAAGTCATTTTTTCTGAGAGGACAGATTCTTTTACACTTTATAAAATTATGGATTTGATTTATTCCTTCATCTCTAAACTTAATTCTGAGCTCATTACATGGAAAAATGCAGTTGTGGAAATAAAGTGGATGAACTGCACAGATATTAAGAAAGTAGGAAAAATTGCTATCAGTGAATGATTTAAGGAGGAAGTTTCCAGAAAGAGGTCAAGGATGAGACTCGAGTTTGATTTTAATGGATGGTAATTTCAAAATTTACTGGGCTAGAAAGTGTCGGAGGAGGAAAGAATGTAGGAGGGTAGGGAACTGGAAGACACCTGAGCAGCTGTCTAAATCACTTCCCTCATTTACAGTAAGGGAATTGAGACTCAGAGATTGTGATTTCTTTTTCACTAAGACGTTTCCACAAAAATAAGCTTTTCTAGTATTGCATAGTTAGAGATTGACATGCATTTCTCCTAGATTCACTTCTTTTTAATATTTCCGTCTTAAAAATGGACAGGATAAAGTGGGATCTGGCTAGGTATCTTGCCAGTACTAGAACACTGAAAAACCAACAGAAAAACTGCTTCTAAGATTTCACTTGCAACCTGAGAGGATACAAAATAAAGTCTTTGGTTGTTTTTTTTTTTTTTTTTTTTTTTTTTTGCTGATCTGGAAACTGAACCCTGGGCCTTGCAGATACTAAGCAAGAATTCTACCACTGAGCACTTTTTTTGGGAAGGAGAATTGAATTTACTATGGAACTGTATCCCTAGCCCTTTCTATTTTGAGAAAGGTCCTTGCTAAGTTGCTGAGACTGGTCTGGAACTTGGGATCCTCCTGCCTCAGTCTCCTGAGTCACTGGGATTACCAGCATGAACAACTGTGCAGCCCATGACTTTGGTTTATTTTATTTTATTTTAAATAATGCTTTAATAAAATAGGTATAGTCTATACACAATACTCAAGGTGTCATTTTGTTTTTAGTAAAAATGCCACACTGAACCTGTTATAATTTGGATAAGAGGTGTTCCCCCAAAACTTCCTGTGTTAATGCAGGAATATCCAAAGGTGAAATGATTGGATTGTGAGAGATGTAACCTAATCATTCCACGCTATTTGAAGGGTTGACTACATGAGCAGGTGGGGCATGGCTGGAAGAGATTGGGTCACAGGGGGCAAGCTCTGGAAAGGTTTATCTTTGCTGTAGGCTTCTTCTCATTTTGCTTCCTGATCACACTATGAAATGATCATCATTCTTCTGCTGGGCCCTTCCCCTATTACATGCTGTCTCATCTTGGGCCCAGAGCAATGGAGTTGGCAGTCTATGGACTGAGATCTCTGAAACCAAGAGCCCCAAATAAACTTTCCCTCCTCTAAGTTGTTCTCAGTATTTTAGTCAGGTATTTTGGTAACAGCAATGCAAAGCTGTCTATCAGAGCAATATCACATCATACTGAGGTAGGATAGAAAGATTAAAGAATAGGTAGAATGGAGACAAAAAGGAAGGATAAGGAAATATAATTTTTTTTTTTTGTACCGGAGTTTGAACCCAGGGGTGCTTAACCACGAGCCATATCCCCAGCCCTTTTAAAAATATTTTTATTTAGAGACATGGTCTTGCTTGCTTAGGGCCTCACTAAATTGCTGAGGCTGGCTTTGAACCTGCTATCCTCCTGCCTCAGCCTCCCAAGCTGCTGGGATTACAGGCATACACCATCACTCCTGGCAGGAAATATAATATTAAAGTTCCATATACTTTTCCAGTCTTGTCATTCCCCAAGCTAGTCTCTCTCCCAGGTCTGTTATGTCTACATTTCTAGGAAATTGGTAAGTCTACCTCATATACTATTAATTAGCCCACCAACAAATAGATTAAATAAAGAGAGAATACAGTATTTTAACAAACCTATAGTTTAGGGGACTTTCCAGTTTCTATTGATCAGATAGCAAAGGCTAAGTAAGCCTAAGAACAGACTGATGCCATTCCTACACACTTTCTCCTACCCAACCCTCACCAAGTTTCCTTTAAAAGAAGAGCTGGGAACCCCCAATCACATTTCTCATTTTTGAGATGGCTCTTGTTCTCCCTTGAAAATATATTTCTTACTTTCCTGAATAATTCTCTGTGCCTCTAGTGACATGTGCTGAAATTCTCTTTCATCATGTACATCAAGGATATAATTGAGGCACCCGCCCACCCCCAATCCCAAGAAACTCCTCAGGATCCTCCCCCAAAGATGGCTCTTCTATGGTGACAATAGCACCAACTCCACGGGTTGAATATGAGAACAAATGCTAGATGTCAAAATCTTATAGCTTGTCCCAAGGTGACTGGACACAAAGTAACATTTTGTTGTTAATTTATGTTGACTTGAGCATTCCCAAAATCCCAACCTCAGATTTTGGGCAAGATTTCCCCCAAAGTTATATAAATTTGTCACTTGGAAGTAGGTGAACAGAAAACACTGAGGTTGAATTTCTGTTCTGCAGAAACTTGAAGAGTCCAAACCCAGAGGATACAGGACAATTGAGGGGGTCCAAAGAGAGTTAGGGGACTTCCTCAATTTTAATCTTCCTTGGAATTTTAGCTTTTGCTAGAAAAATACCTTCCTCATTCTTCTCATTGTTACCAAAGAGACTTAGAGGAATCGTCAAGGTCCTTGCCAGTTAATTCTAGAATTGACCAGTTTCCAGAAGCTGTAGGATTTATGGAAAGTGGAAGCCCCCATCCCCCAACCTGCCTTTCACACAGTTACACTTTAACTGGAGGGTGAACAGGACCCACTCACCCTTACCAAGCCACCAGGTGGGCTGCCCAAGGAATTGGCAGGTCATATAATCAGTAGTCTAAGAAGTCATTAGGAAAAACAAAACGAAACAAAGAAAGGCTTTCTCGAATTCTATAGCAGTAGTGGGATAATAACCAAGGATCATAAATAAGGAGTTTGAAAAGAATTTTGCTTTTAACAAGAGGGGAAAAAATAATAACTCCAAGAATTTAAATTTAGGTTAGGTTAATTGTGGTAAAAATGAATCCTGTTAATTCCAGTTTATACCCTCATTGCAATTGAGGTTTTCAGATTTTTATTAACTTCAGTGAAAATTGTATCTGCATAGGAGGTTATCATGGGTGGGAAAATGTGGGGAAGGTGATTTAATTTAAAAAGACAAAAAAACAATAGCATGCTGGATATTTCCAAAGTGGGATTCTTTGAAGTTGCTCCCATGTAGGAAGTCTGAGTTTCAAACATAGAAACTACAATTTCCAAAGTTAGGCAAAATGTCAAGCAAAATGTATGTTCTCTGTATTTGTGGACACCCCAGTTGCTTATCAGGGACATCAATCATTCTTGAAGGATGGGGAGTGACCACTGGACCTGGATTATCGCTTTATAGAAAATGAGAGTCTGTGTGGCTTTCTTTGTTCACTGTCACTTTTATTTTTCAGGGGGTGGGAGGCAGAAAGGGCAGAATATGCAAATAAAGCAAATGGAAAAACACAAAGCTGAGCTGTGTGATTAGGGTGAGAAAGCTGCATGAACTAACCTGCCATTTATTATAAAGTGCTTTAGAAATGTTAATTTTACTACTGAATAATGGGTCTCAGCTCACCTGAACTCTTAGTAATTATTTTACATCTAATTTGAGATAATGCATAAAAGAAAATCCAGCACACATTTCTTTAGCTTGGAACCTAGCAGCTGGTAATAAACTGGTATAAATCTTGCTGGAAACAATTAAATCTCTGCTACAAGTTTCAGCTGATGGTGAGCTTGTAAGCACATCTTTTTATTCCTCTTTGTCTCTTTCAGAGCCACATGCTGGTTTTAGGTTCCTTCTTCCTGGGTCAGTTCTAGGGATTACTGCATTATCTTGTTTGTGGAGTTGTATGTTTCCACATTATACCATTCACCACTGGATGCCAGTAGAGGACTGTGACTTAAACTCAAAGGGTTGAATGTGACCATTTCTAGAAGACCAGTGGAATGACCTTAGAAACTGAAGAATAATTCCAACTTCCTGGGATTTAGAAGTACCAGTAATGGACCCACATTACACATAGCTTTTTTTTTTTCCTTAGTTCCCTGAGGGGTAGGTGCTATTTTCATTTGAACAAAATTAGAATAACGGGACTCATAGAATTTAATTATATTTTAGTAAATCATAGCAGGACCAAATTTTGATCTAAATTCTTCTGACTTCCACTTTTTGCATCCTCGATGGCGTGGTTGCAGACCTAACCTGAGGAGTTAGGGTTTACTCTAGGAATTAATTGCATTTAGTGTCTTTTCAATGAACAGGGATGGAGAAACGTGAAAGAAAAAATATGGGGGATAAAGCTGCTCAGTGTCTGTTGCATATAAATCTTCTGGGAGTCTCTGAAGTGCAGTTTGGATTCAGATTTTGCATGTCTAACTCTCAAATGTTGCTTGGTGAAGGATCCTCCTTTGAGAGGCAAGATCCTTCAGTTTTGGCACTGATAGTCACAGGATCTGTTTGCCTGAAATCCATGGGGGGTACTGAATGGGAAAGGTCTGACTGAATGAGAAAGGAAGAGGGGAATCTGTGCCCAGCATTAATGTCACCTCCCTCTCTACCTTGTCTTTCATTTGAACATGGTATTTCATGAGTCACCCACAAGAGGGGGCCAAAGAGCTGATTTGAAAGAGCAGCAGAGCCCTGTGAACAAAGAGCCACCTGAGTACTGATTATTGATTTTGCTTTTTCTAGAAACATACACTAATGTTCTGATGCCATGATATAACTTTATTGGAATTCAATTTGGAGAACTCAGTGTTCTAAGCTTATGGGCATGTTCAGGTGCATAATGGTAGTTGTGGTTAAGTCCTCCTGTTTCCTAGTCATGTGTTCTAGGTAATATAGTGAAAAAAAAATTGTTTCCTAATATTCTAAACCAATGACATGCTGTTCAAGATGTTTTTCGTTTTGCACAGAGCTGTTTACTGAATACCTGAGACTTTGTGTGGGAGTCAAAGAAAAGATCAACTGTCTCTGAGAAGTTCACAATCCTTTAAGGAAGTTCAAACAAATGTGTGAAAAGTTTTATTTTATAATATCTTAACAATAAGTTAAAGAGTTACAAAGAGTTCATTTATTCATTCACATATTTATTCAATATATATTTGTTGAACTCCTACTGTGTGCCAGGCCATAATTGATGCCACGATCATAAAGGTGAGCAAAACCAGACACAGTTCTTGCTGCTGTGGTGTTAATAGCCTAATGGGGAGACAGATGGTAGTTTGACAGTCACACTGACAACTGTATTATTAGTGACTGAGGAAAGTGTGCTCAAGGAAAAGAAAATGTTGGATGGGAGCACATCACAAGGAGAACTGACCTAGTCTGAGAAGTGCAGAAGGCTTCTCTGAGGAAGTAACCCTTGAGCTTGGAAGTGAAGCAGGTATAACATCAAATTCATGTAAGGATCACCTTAGCTGAATTATAGAGGAGGGAATGGAGGAGGACAGTTAGTTTTTAGGCTATTTAGTCCAGATGATACTTGATGGTATCTTGCAATAGGGTCATGGTAAAGATGGAGAGTTGTGGACAGATTAGGGATATTTAGGAAAATGGACTTTGGTTATGGATTGTGCATGGAGCTGGTAGTAATAGAAAAGGAAATTTGCAATGCATTCTAGTGTTCTGTATTGCATAAGGACAGGTTGTGGAACTTTCAATGATATAGGAAGGACTGGAATTGGATCAGATAGGTACTGGGCCATGGATTTTGGTCTTTGACATTGAGTTTGAGGTACCTTTGTAAATCCAAAGTGGAGACATAGCAGAGTCATTTGAATGGAATGGAAGAGAGCTTATGGGAGAAGTGGAGATAAACAGTCTAGGAGGTACCAAGTGTATACATGATAATGAAAACTGTGGTTTCTTCTTGGGGAGAAAGAATATGGTGATAATACAAGAGTCAAGTAATCTTATCTTGTATTAAGTGGCCAGAAAGAAGGGGGAGCCTAAAAGTAGTCTGAGAAGGTCAGAAAGGTAGAAGGAAACCAGGAGAAGTGTGCCATTAGGAGGGCCGAGGAGAGAGACTTTAGCTGTGGACTAATTCCTTCTTTTCTAAAGAGTACTATTGAGCTATGTAATTTGAGCAACTGTTGAAAATTTATTGTTTCCAATTCTTTACATTTCTCTGCATGCATGCCCTTTCTTATATGGTCTCACAGTTATACTAAAGGGAAAGTAAACATCCTAACACACTAAGATGGGTTTGGCCATATGACTTGCTTTTGCCAAGCATGGTGAATATAGTTAATAAAGCATATTTCAGAATTACTGAAAGAGTAGAATTTAAAGGTTCTCACCACAAAGAAATGTTAAGTATGCAAGGTGCTGGATACTTTAATTAGCTTGATTTAATCATTATATATATAAATATATACACACACACACACACACACATATATATATATATATATATATATATATCATTTATATGTATTATAACAGCACATTGTACTCTATAACTAACTTACTTTCTATTTATTTAGCAGTGCTGGGTATAGAACCCAGGGTCTCATGCATACCAGACAAGTGCTCTACTACTGAGCTATATATATGTATAGTTATACATATATATCTATATTTGTCAATTGGAAACAATGTGAGTGAAAGTTAGAGGTTGATATTTCTGAATCTATCTAAATCTAGACTGTAAGAGGCATAGCTTGAGGATGAGAGGATATTTGAGTAGACTTACAATAACTGATGAGGAATTACAGCTCATCACTTTGAGTCACTCCTTTTCTATGAAGGAGGGTGCTGTGTCACCTGACAAAAATTAGGCTAGAAGCCACATGTGGCTGCCTCCCAAATGATATAAATAACGAACCCTTTGCTTTCCCTTACTGATGAATGTCCTTCAAGAGGTACAGCTCTTATTTTAATTTGGGGGGAATAGGAGATCTGAACATGTACAGTTATAAAACACTGCTGAGTGTGATTAGAAAAGTCTCTTTAGGGAGTTATACCATGTTCATAAACTGGAAGACTCAATTTTATTAAGATGCCAATTCTACCCAAACTGATATATATATTCAACACAATCCAAATCAAAATTCTTTTTGGGGGGGTATTGACAAGGCAATTCTAAAATTTAGATGAAAAAGAAATGACTTGGAAGAGCCAAAACAATTTTGAAAAAGTACAAAGTTTGAAGATTCTTGCTACAGAATTTTAAGACTTATATTAGTCTATATTAATCAAAATCACATGGTATTGGAATGAAAATAGACATAAAAATCAGTGAAAGATAATAGTCCAGACTTATACATTTGGCCAATTTCTTTTTGACAGTGTTAACAATGTTAACTCAATGAAAGAAAAAACATATTCCATATAAGGTAGATTTTAATTGTAGATACATAGATCTCAAATATACACATAAAAACCTGAGATATGAGTTAAACCTGGAGGTATGAGTTAAGATCACAAGATAGTAACGGCTATTAAATTATCTAAAATTTAAAAACAACAATAATACTGAGTACTGGCAGAGACATAAAGTAACTAGAATTCTCATATTGCTGGTAGGAATGCAAAAATGGTACATATATTTTGGAAAACAGTTTAAAGCTTGTATAAAGTTGAACCTACATCCATCATATGACCCAGCCATCCTACTTCTAGGCATTTACCAGAGAGTAAGTGTCTCTCCTTTACCAGAAAGAAACAAAAATATATGTTTGCATAAAAAACTTATAATAAATGTTGACAGCAGTTTCATTCATGGGAGCCCCAAACTGGAAACAACTCAAATGTTTGTCAGTTGGTGAATGAATATACCAGTTGTGATATAGTCATACATTGGAATAATTGTAACAATAAGGAAGAAAATAGTGATATATTCAATGGCAGATGAGTCTCAGAATCCTTCTGCTAAGTGAGAATAGGCAGAGAAAAGGAAGTAGGAGGTATGGTTCCATTTTTATGATACATTGGAAAAGACAGAACTATAGGAACAGAGGAGGGGCTGGGATGAATTTTAAATTCATTAGAAAGCATGAATTTAAAATTCATTAAAAAGCATGAATTTTACTGTAGGTGGAACTACAACGTCATGAACCCACTGTAAGAAAAAGCAAGCTCCCTACATGGCTTAAATGTACTGTGAGAGTTGAATAATATTTTTCAAGCTTTTTCATCATCATAATCACCTGGAGTGTTTGTGAAAGAATTTTTCTCAGGTGTTTATTGACACCATCCAATTCTTCCACCCTTTGATTCTGACACCAGCTGGGTATCTAACAACTTAATTCAAATCTGAAATTAATTGTAGTTACCTCAGACCCCACAGATTACAGACTTAGTCCACGAGACTGCCCACGTTCTAGATACCAATTGCAGATGGGGTGCCCAGCCTAGCCACATTTCTGCCAAGCTAACTAAAATTTCAGGGGTTCCCATAACAGCCTCCTCAGATTTGGTAATTTGCCAGAATGACTCAGAACTCAGGAAATCCCTTTATTTACCAAATGGGTTTATTATAAATGAATCAACCCAGGAACAGCTAAATGGAAGAGATACCTAGGGCAAGGAAAGAGAAGAGGGCACAGAACTTCCGTGTCCTTTCCAGGTACACCACCCTCCTAGCACCTAAATGTCTTTACCTGGAGCTTTCTGAACCCCATTGTTTGTGTTTGTGTGTGTGTGTGTGTGCGCTTGGGTTTGAACCCAGGACCTCGTACATGCAAGGTAAGCACTCCACCAACTGAGCTATCTCCCCAGCCTGTTTTAGGGTTTTTAATGTTGATTTTGGCAGGATCAATTAAATTTTTGTCCTTAGTTGATTAATTCAATCTCCACACCCTCTTGTTTCCTTAGTAGGGGTGGGATAAAGGGTGCTGAAAGTTCCAACCAAATATAAACATGGTTGGTTCCTCTGTCTGCTAGCCCCCAACCTGAAGTTGTCTAGTGGCCTGCTAATCTCTCTTTAGCCTAAAGTTGGGTATGGGTTGACAGAGGCTCATTATGAATAATGAGAGTTGCTTCTATCAATCAAAAAATTCCAAGGGTTTTAAGAGTTTTATGCTAGGAACAAGGGACAAAATACTTTTCCTTCAAATACAGAATAAAATAGCATGTTAAATACAGATTGCTGAGCTCTTCCTTTGAGTTTCTGGTTCAGTAAGGCTGGGAGGGACTGGAGGATATGTACTGTAACAAGTTTCTGGGTGATGTGGATGATGGTCTTTAGAGACACAACACATGGAGAAACCTGCCTTTGTCGGGGGTTACAAGATGGTATGATTTCTCTTTCAAATGTCACCCTCTGGATTCCTGGGGGTCCTCCTCAGTTCCATGGAGTTTCTTTCATAGACAAGAACATTAATTCTGCTGCAAAATACCACCAAACTTTACACCAGAGCAAGAAGACCTTGGAACATGCACCAACTCCCATCTCAAGTTGGGAGCAATAAAATGGCACATCTCATGGAAGGGAAGTTTTGTTGAAAGGAAACTCATGGAAAATGGAAGATAAGAGAATGAAGCCCAAACATCTGGCAAATCATTTCAAGTTAAGGCCAGGGCTGCATTCTTTGTTTGGCAAAGCAGAATCTCTTGCTCCTAGGTTTCTGCTGGTGGGATGAGTGAAAGTGGCACAAGTGAGGCTCAACTAGGTTTGTTTGTGGTTTCTTGCATTCTGCTGCCAGGAGATCCTGTGCAGCTTGGCCTTCTAGCTCTTTCATTCAGCCTCCCAGAGCCAACCATTCCACTTTAGTCAGATGACCTTGTAGTTTTCCTCCAATTCTATTTACTTTGCATTTTAATTAATTTGCATATGCATGTGTGTATATACATACATAGTCATAATTACCCAAATTCTGCCTGTTTCACATTTCTTCTCTTCCAGGCTTTCCCCCAGATGCTCCATTAACTGATACAACAAATTTTCCTGCATCTAATTATCACTTAAGCTTCCTGTTCCAAACCAGGCTATCCTTAAATGTACTATGATTTTGCCCAGTGTCTTCCTGCCTCACTGTCTCAGTGGCTCAGATCTCCTAGAATTGGACTACACAGAAGAATGCCTCAACCCAGGGGAGGTTGGAAGCTGCAGCAAGCTCTGCTCTTCCTTGGCTTGCTTTTCTTATTTTTGACACCTAAGAACTGTACATGTTTATGGGGAACCATGGATATTTTGATACATTTATGCATTGCATAATGTTGAAATCAGGGTAAGCATATCTATTTCTTGAAACATTTGTTTTTGCCACAAATGATAAAACTTCTAGTTTTTAAAATAGAGTACATTATTCTTATCAATAATCACTCTACAATAGTTCCTAGCTTTAATTGGGCTAGGAAAGGAGGGTGGGAAAATAGGCTAAGAAATATATTTAGGAAAAACTTGAAGCAGCCTCATGAAATGATTAAGAACATTCACTTAAGATTCAGGTGGCCCTGGGTTCAAATTCTGGTTTGTCTCGCATTACTCATATGAACTGGAGCAGTTAAATGTCTACTCCTACGGATACTATCTACCTCCTACGGAGTCAGCACAGTGTGGTGGTTAGAGCATGGGTCCTAGTGCTGCGTGCCTGGGTTCCAGTTTGGACTTGTCATTTAGTATCTGTAAGGCCTTGAGCCAGTTACTTCACCACACGGTGTCTCAGCTTCTCTAGCTATAAAGTGGGGGTGATGTGAAATGGTGGCCTTTCTCATTTGAGGTTCCTGAGGACCTAGATCAAAGTAAAGCAGGAAAATGATTCCTTATCTCTAAATACTGAAGAGAGAAACACTAGATTGCCCAATTTTGACATTTTATAATCTTTGTTTCCTGTAATTGAACACATTTAATTATAAATACAAAGTATTCATATTATTCCCTCCTCAGAAATTTAATTAAAAAAAAAAGGGAGCCAGAGAGAGCTTAGAATTGCGCAGGGAAGTCCAGGAGGTATGAACAGGCTGTGGAGCTCAGGTGATGGGAAGGAAGGGACAGGAGTTTAAGTTCCTCCTTCCATTTGTCAAACTCAATGCAAAACTGTGTTAAATGAAACACTGGAGACATTAAGAATCAATATGATGAGACATGGAGGATGTGTTTGATGAAGAGTTCAAAGTCGGAGGAAATCATGATT
The DNA here is from genome assembly GCF_045843805.1 of Urocitellus parryii. NCBI lineage: Eukaryota > Metazoa > Chordata > Mammalia > Rodentia > Sciuridae > Urocitellus > Urocitellus parryii. The sequence goes on from NC_135540.1 coordinate 84,022,104, forward strand.
GGTATGTCAGGTTTTGAAAGAGGCTCTCTTGGTCAGGCACTCCCACTAAGTAACTGTACTCACTTGCCTGCTCAATTTTAGATCATCTGTAAAAGACTGATATGCAAAGAAAAAATTACTATGATGAACCCTTACTTTCCATTAAGAGGAACTAAAGAATGGCTCAATCATGCTTGCATAATTATAACAAAATGAATTCTACTATCATGTATAACTAAAAAGAACCAGTGAAATTTAAAAAATCTGCTTTGTTCACTCAAAAAAAATTGCTCAAGGAAACAATTAAGAATGTGAAGAAAAAGCCTACAGAGTAAATCTTTGCCAGTTACTCCTTCGATAAAAGATTACTATCCAGAATATATAAAGAACTCAAAAACCACCAACCCCCCCCCCCACAAATAACCCAGTCAACAAATGGGCAATAGAACTAAACAGAAACTTCTTAAGACGCACAAATGGCTGTACATGGTGGTGCACGTCAGTGTATACAGCAGCTTGAGAGGTTGAGGCAGGTGGGTCACAAGTTCAAAACCAGCCTGGGCAACTTAGTGAGACCCTGTCCCAAAATAAAAAGGAAAAAGGCCAAGGATGTGGCTCAGAGTTTAAGTGCCCCTGGATTCAATCCTTGCTATCAAAAACAAAAACAAAAACAAGACAAAAAAATGGCCAACATATGAAAAAATGTTCAATCTCTAGTGATCACAACACACATCAAAACTACACTAAGATATCATACTCCAGTCAGAATGGCAGTGATCAAGAATATAAACAATACATATATACTGGTGAGGATGTGGGGGAAAAGGTACACTTGCACATTGTTGGTGGGACTGAAAATTTGTATAAACACTCTAGAAAGCAATATGGCGATTCCTCAAAAAACTAGGGATGGAAGCACCATATGACCCAGATATTCCACTCTTGGGTATTTTCCCCAAAGATTTAAAATTAGCATACTACAGCAATACAGCTACCTCAATATTTATAGCAGCACTATTCATAATAGCTAAATTATGGAATATACCCAGATGCTCATCAACAGATTAAGAAATTGTGGTATGTATACCCAGAGTGCTACTCATCCATAAAAAATGAAATTATGGCATTTGTCAGTAAATAGATGGAAGTGTAGAATATCATGCTAAGTGAAATGAGGTTGACTGTTTCCTCTCACATGTGGAAGCTAGAGTAAAATAAAGGAGAGGAGGAGGGAAGAATAGGATATCAAAGAGCTTACATCAGTAGAGTAGAAGGAGATCGAGAGGCAGAGTGGAGGAATGGGATAGGGGAGGCAATGCAGAATGAATTCTTAAAAAAATCATATGACTATGAAGTATACCACAGGAAACTGCACCTTTAAGTAAAAAGAACCAATCAAGTATAAATGGATGAGTGAAAGGAATTCTAGCAGAGAAAGGGAAAGAGAACGGGGGAGGAGAAGGAGGATAGAAGGGACTGGGGGAGGGAAAATGGTGTGGGGCACACATTCCATGCATATGATTTTTATCAGGATGAACCCAACTATTATGTACAACTATAAAGCTCTTATAAAAAATGAAATGCTCATAAGAAAAATGCTTGCTCATGTTTATTGGAGGACGTCAGATTAACAAGAAACATTAAAGAATTTGATACCAGAGACTGGTATTTTGTCCATGCAAAAGACGCGAATAAAAACTTTGTCAAGACTAATGTATAAAAGAATACATCTATGATTTTTAGTTTTTCCTGAATATTCTGGAATTTTAAGCCTGGGTATATTTCAATGTTATTTTGAGAAAATAAGTATTACAAAGGAACTCTGTAAAAGTGGAAGAAGGATCTCCTCAAAATGGTTTTATTCTTTTGTGTGTGTATGTGTATGTATATGTGTGTGTGTGGGGGGGTACTAGGCGGATCAAACCCAGGGCCTTACATATGCCAGGCAAGAATTCAAATTGGGTTTTAGAGGATATTTACTCTGAGGAGCCCTCTGTTAGAATGAAGCTGTATCGGGTTTATACGCAGCCTTGAGTCTCTCATGGAAATCTTTTTCTTAGGGTAAAATGATTAAAACACATTCCACAATTTTCATCTTAATTCAATTCAAATTCATATTTGAAGTTTAAATTCTCATTTCCATATTTCCTAGGACAGATTACCATTAAACAAGGTACATTATCAAAAGAATCCTATGCGATTTATTACTAAATTATTTTCAAAGAACCTTTCCTCCCTAAATGAGATTGCAAAGTATGGGTGTGAAGAGGCTTGAGTTGACCCACATCAGCTTCTGCAGTTTATTTTTACATTGAGTCTTAATGCTCGTTTGTACAGGGAAATTGCTTTTCTTGGAAAAGTTAATAAAAAACAAAACTAAAATCCAGAGCAAGGATAAGCAGGGAAAGCAGGTGTTCTGAGGGGGGATGTTGACATCAGCCCATCTTCTTCATCGCTGGAGCTTGAGTTGAAAACAAATTTTTTCTGTGAAGTAAAAACAAACACAAGAAGTCATGCTTAGAGAAATACACCAGAAATGATGGATTTTCCCTGAAGATATCAAATAAGGAATATCATACCTACTACTTTCTAATTTAGTTTACTGAACTCCTGGGATGAGTTAGCTCTACTCTATGTAGATGTAACAAAAAAAGCAAGTATTTGTCTTAGTAACTCATGAATTTAAAATTATCCCCTTTTGACTGCCTAGCAAAGGGAAATCTTTCAGTACAAATTGGAATCTGAAACCCCTTGGTATGTATGACTTACTTTGATAAATAATTTATTAATTTCTTGATCCATGAGGTGTGAGGGTTCATACACACAGTTGTCTTATTCTTCAACCTGATTCTAGGGGGGAAATTAGCAAAAATAAAAATAAGACAGTGTTACATTTTAGTCAATCTTGCATTTTTAATAGCGAAGGGTTGGGTATGAAAATAATTATTCCTAGGTGAAGTGACATCAAAGCTGGGTTGTTTTGGATCTGAACAGGTATTTGTGACATGAGATCTGAGGAATAAGAAACAACCATTTGTAGACCAGTAAGTGAGAGCTTGTGGAGCTGAATCCAAGTTGACAATATCTCATGTGTCAGAGGTCAGTGTTTTGCTGATCACCTTTACTTGAGTTGGAGAAGGACCAAACAGACTCTAAGGTTGACTCACTACTAAAGTGATATCACAATCTTTAAAATGTGCTTGTTCAATGAATGGGGGAGAACAATAAAAGGTCCTCAAGTATTTTCTATAGCCTTTATCAGAAAAAAAAGTTAATGAAATCTAATGTAGGTGAGGTTAAATAGCTGATTGCTCCGAGTGATATTTTGTGGAACCACCAGCTTTCCTTAGAGCTTTACTTGCTCTAAGGAATTAAGCAACAACAAAAGCAGCGAGAACAGTTAATGGATCACATTATCCAATACTATACTCAGAATGCATCACATGCTATGCTTAGCAGGTAACATGGATTATTTCAATTTATCTGACAAAAGCATTATGTTAGAGGAATTGTTTTCTTACCTGATGAGAAATTTGAGGCTTAAAGAATTCAAATAATCTTGTCCAAGATTGCACAGCAAATACGTGATTGAACAAAACTCAAAGGAAGATTATCTGATTTTCAGATTCTACACTTTAGGTCATGTTCATGGAAAGCAGTGTTTAAATAGTTATCAAGTGCTAGACAGAGCTAAAGGTTTTGCATGCAATGGAAAAGTGGTATCTCCCAGGTGATAGAAAACTGGGAGATGTTACTCTACTAGTGATTTAAAAAAAAAACATAATTTTTGATGTGTCCATTGTCTTAGCTATAAATTATTGTATAGCAAGGATCCATCCATCTAACTTTGAAACTCCACTGCTGTAGGTGAATCTTAGGGAAGTCAGAAGTCATGGAATAGATGGGTTCTCAGGCAGCATCTTCCAATTTGGTTTCTGAGTTCATGATGGAAAAATAAGATTTCTAATCTTGTATTTGCACCTCTAGCTGGTAGGAGTTTCTCATAATTTGCAACTTTTATTTCTATATCTGGTTAAAATTCAGAAATTCAGATTTTCTTGAAGACAGGCAAATTTTTGTCATTTCAAAACTATTGACCTTAAAGCAGAGAAAATTAGGGTGCCTTACTTCCTCTGGTTGAGAGGCGAGAGACTTGAGTCATGCCAATTGACATACAATACAAAGAAAGGAGTTCTACTTTTCTTTGCAGACTGAGGAACTGCTCTAAACACATTATAGCTAGACTTCACATCTTTGAGCTTGAGGACGATAATTGTGGTTTAATTAGACTTTAAGGAAAGCATGATTTTTAAAAATTATTGTTGTTTTACTGTTTCCATGGGAAGAGCTACCAATAAAAAAAAATCAGGCAAGCCCCGAGAATGATCTTATCTCTATTGCATACTTCAAGGTTCTGTGAAGACACCTTGGATGGGGGAGATGTGGGTGTGGTCCGGATCCTTCCCTTTCTAATGGTGTGCCTCATGCAGGCAGTTAAGCTTGCTAAGCCTGTTTCTGTCTCTGTATCTGTAAAGCAGTTGACAGCAATAGACATGCCTGAATGCAGTAGTTGAAGGAATAAAATAGCCGAGTATAAAACACTTAGTTCAAGGGCTGCGACAAGTAACTAAATATTTCCAAATTTTATTATTTCAGAATTTTTAGCAACACTCAAGTAAATCTCTTTTTAGGGTTCTAGTTGTATAGTAATATTTGATCTGATTTTCATTAGGAGAAAGGAATCATACATATTTTTTCCCTTGCAACTTACATGATTTGTTCAATTGGGCAACCATTCCCAGGAGGTATAATTTGAAGCCGACCAATCTGTCTTACATGGATAAAGTCTGAGATCCCTTGAACACAGCTACACTTCAAGTTTGTGTTATAGGCTTCCAGAACACCTGCAAACACAGAATCAGCTATTTAAATTCCTTAGACACTTAATGTATACCTAGAACTTTATTACCAATTTTTCATATTGTGCAGTTGAGGATTTAAAAATTTCAAGCCAGTGCTTCCAGCTAAATATGCCTTAGTTTGTATATTTCTGTTTGTCTTGATTTGACTATTTTCAAACATTTTCCACCAAAACCATAAAATAGATTAGCTTTGAAAACACACAACACTTAAAAAAATTAAAATCTTAATTTGTGGCATTATTTTGGCGGACACAACCTCTTTATTTGTATGTGGTGCTGAGGATCGAACCCAGGCCGCACGTATGCCACTTGAGCCACATCCCCAGCCAATTTGTGGTATTAGTATACTAGTACTCAGGTGATCCTCCATTTAATAAAATTTGAGAACTGCCACTATAGGGACATACAACTGAGTTATAGTTAATGCTATATAAAAGTCAACTGATTTTCACTCAACATAAAAACAAAGAACATGACCTAGTTATAACATGTTATTGCTTCTGTAAATTCATAGAAGTTCTTCCTCTTATACTCTCCACACCCTCTCTGCCTGTTGAGATGCGAATAATAAAAATTCAAGACTTTTCATTCAACAAAAGTTATTAGTACTCCATATCTTTACAAGTAAATCATGCATTTTAGTGAAAGCTAAACTTAAAAAAAAATGATTTATCAAATTCTCTTAACCCAGAGTGCCTACCACCACACTAAACATGCATTTATAAAAGGGCCAAATTTTTCAGGCATTTACAAGTTAGTAGAGGAAACAAGTGCATAAAACCCATACAAGGTGGTTGTGTACCTAAGCTCTCTACTGCATCCTGGGAAAAGAGGACTTAAGTCACAGGTAACTTTGCAAGGATCAATGGGAAAGCTTCCTGGAGGAGGCGAGAAATGCAATTTTTTGAAGCATGAAAATAAAATGTGAAACAAAAAAAATGGGGGAAAACCCACCCCTCTGTATTTTAAGAATAAAAATGTGTTCACTAAACTTGAACGGTGTTTCTGCATATGCATCCATTCCTTCAGTACAATAAAAACTCGCCACTTCAACTAGGTATCTATTCACAGAGAAATAGCGGCCCCAGTTAGATTTGGAACTCTTCCTGATGTATTTACAATGGCTGATGTCAGACCTAACCATATGCTATGGACTTGAAAAATTTCAAAGTCAGAGACCAGATAACGCCAGTAACATTTAGACCCTATAAAGGGCCTGGTGAGAGGGGTTAGCGTCGAGAGGCAGAAAAAAGAAGAGACGTGAAAAGAATTGAAAGCAGGAGCTTATCTGAAAAAGGCCAGGACTATACAAACCTAATACAAGTTACATGAACATTGGACTCCAGTCAATATCTCTTCCTTCTTTAAATAAAAATCTCAGTTTCTAAGAGTAAAATCCTAAAGCACTTTAATAAATCTAGAAGCAACTGAGCAGTTTTCCCCTTTAATCGGGTGTCTTCTCAGTTTTTAGTTGAAAAAAGAAAAAATAAAGATTGAAATGGCTGAAGACCATTTCTGTTCAAAGCACAGTGAAAACATAAGTGAAAGTTCTCACCATGGACTGGAGAGAGGCTGCTGCTGACCAGGAGCATGAGAAGCAGAGCTGCTGAGATGAGCCTCATCCTGCCTGGAGGTGGAGTTCAGACTTCAGCTGTGTTTCCAAGCTGTGGGTTTGCAGCATGGAGCTACTATTTATTTATACCAGTAGGGACCCTCCCACTGCCTTTTCTCCAGTAGGTCAGCTGCATCATCAGTTTTCAAAACCCAAATATTGCTGAGCTTGCTTTTAAAGAAAAAAAAATTCTTCTTGTAAACTTTATGAATTTGCTTCAGAACCCTCTTAGTCTAATAAAATATTTCCAGAAAATGTAGACTAAACATGTCAGGGATGCTGCAGAGTTTTGAGGGTGGGCAGAGAGGAAAAAGACAGCAGTTTGAAGGCTCCAAGGTATGCTCTTTGGGATCCTTATTGGTGGTTGTAGCTTTGATCCTGCAATTGCTCCTCTTAGTGAAGGGTCAGTCAAGTTTCTTGAGGTCTTTATGTACAAAACTTCATAACATTAGGAACTCAGTTGATCATTTTGTTTTATCCCAGGCACCTGCAAGGGAGCCTAGTTCTTGGTGGGTACTTAATAAATATTTGTACATGTAACGAAAGCCTCCTTATATACAGATTCCTATGCTGATTATGTTAGATTTTTTTTTCTGCCAAACTTTCCCGGCCCTTCATGTTACTCTCAGATATGATTATATAATATAACCATCATGGAAATCTTGAAAGGCCACAAAATATGTCTGCCCCCTTGGTGTGCCTGTGTCTTGATGAAGGGAGGGAAACAAGGGCTCGAGGAAAAACATCTTTCTGGCTATAGTGGGCAAGTTACCTGAAAATAATTTGTGTTAGAACTACATCAGGTAGAACTTGAGAGCATTATATTAAGTAAAATAAGCAAAACTCAAAGTCAAGGGGAATATATTTTTCTTTTTCCTCTAGCTTCCAGTGTGAGAGAAGAGAGTATGGTAAAATCTCAAAAATAAGAGGGAGACCAATAGAGTAGAGGAATGTAAACAGGGGAGGGAGGAGGGTCAGGGAAAGGGGAAATACTGTGAAATTAAATTGACCAAGTTATGTTATGTGCAGGAATAGAGGTATCACAAGAATCCCATTATTGTGTATAATTATAATGCACCAACAAAAAATAACTTATTAGGTGTTGATCCTTGCATTACAGACTGTTTTTCAACCTAAGCATTTGTAAAGTTTTGTTTTGATCCCACCACATGGTTCATGGAGGCAAACATCTCACAGCCTTAATTCATTTGCTAGAGGTTCTGATTAAAAAAAAAAGAAAATTTCTAAATTGGTTTTAATTAAAATAGGGCCACCAGGCCAAAGAACTAATTCCAGAGAAATCCCAAGATGTGATTTTTAAGTCCCTTTAATGTCCAGAATTCTGGATTTAGCTTATGCTGACTGAAGAAGTCTTATTCTTTGGTGGCACTTATGTTTTCCCTATGTTTTGAACAGAAATGGTCTTCAGCCACTTTAAACTTTTCCCCCTTTTATCATTAAAAATGGAGGGGACACCTGACTAAAGGGGGAAAACTGCTCATTTGCTTCTAGATGGACAATGGCCATTCTGGTCCAGACACCACTGAACTTCCCTAGGAATGGACAAGTATGGATGTGTCATACCAGCCCCATTGGAGCACTGAAAAAAAAAAAAAATCAGGTTTGGTTTTCTGGTGCGATTTCCTGAACAATTTGGTTTTGCTAGTCAATTATCATAGAGGATGTTTAGCAACCTAGATATTCTGTATGTATGGGGTGGCATGTGTAATGCTACACAGCTTTCATACAAGGAGCAGTTCTGCAGTTGACCCGAAGGACTACAGTGATATGAAATTTAGTCTTGATGCAGCCATTGTTTGGTGGTTCTAGTCATCAGAAAGTTCCTCCTTATGTGAAAGCTGCTTCTCCAGTAGTTCTGTCATTTTGTCCTAATTTAACCTTTTATTGCCACATGGAACAATTCTAAATGCTCTTTAGAGCACTCCAAATATTTGCAATCAGGGTGTGTCAGTGGGTTCTCTGTGAAAAAGATGCCCAGATGGACTGTGGAGTAGAAGAAGTTTATTCAGAATATTTCCCGAGATGATAAAAGAGGGGAGACGGTGGGAGGAGGCAGAATTAGGCAGTTCGAGGCTTCAGACTGTAACACTGATCTGAGGAATTCTATGACAACTCACCAGAGCTCCAGAGGAAAAATCATCCATTATAGATGCCCCATAATGGCAGGAGTGTCCAGACCCTGCTACACTTGCCATGCTTGGTCACTGCTTAGCCTCTTCAGAAACATCAGGGTCTCTGATAGGGAGCTGACACAGGTCCTAAGGAGGCTAACACCAGAGGCTGTCAATTAAATGCATTCTTTGCAATTGCCTGTGTGGTATTTAAGGGAGATCTGAGCAGTGCACCTCTCTAGCTGTCATACAGGGTTAGAAACCAGAGGTTAAGAGCAAAAAGTATGCGGTCAAAGATTTTGGACAGGTCACGTATTTTTCTATTCCTCATATTTATCAATTTTCATATGGGGATAATACTAATTTTAAAGGACTTTTTTGGAGAACAAAATCACCTAGCATGTATTTGGCCGAGTGCCTGGCACATGGAATGTATTCAATAGATAGACGGGCTGTCTATCCACCCACCTACCCATCCAATCATCCATCATACTTAGGTTTTACTAACTTTTACTAAAAGCTCACATGTACACACTTCAAAAATAATTACTTTTATTTCTCTGATGCATCTTTACCATCTTAATTTATTTTTGAAGCCTGTTGATCTTTTTCATAAATTGTAATTATACTTCCTTTTGCCTGACCATCACCCTTTCTGACTTACAGCCACACACATGCCCCTGAACACTACACTACCCTAAGTATGGTTTTGCCAATAGAGAGTCATTACCTCCTCCGTCCTAGGCACTATGCTTCCATTAATGCATTTCTGGACTAAATAATATTATTTGGATCACTTATGTTGAACTGATAAGCAATAAACATGTTTCTTTTCAAAATGGTAAATTTCTGTCAATGACTAATTTATGTCACTCTTGTACAATTTGATCTTGGGAACAAGTGTAGGTCCTTTTACATTTGCCTCTATTAGGCGTGCAATATGTCTCCCTGTCAGAACAAAAATGAGTGATGTTGATAATGACCAGAAGACCATAGGGACAAAGGCACCTGAAAGAGAGCTCTGTAAAAATTGAGGAAATTCCTAAATTGGTTTTAATTAAAATAGGGCCACTAGGCCAAAGAATTTCAGAGAAATCCTAAAATCTGATTTTGAAGTCCCTTTAATGTCCAGAATTCTGTGTTTAGCTTATGCTGATTAAAGAATTCTTATACTTTAGTGGCAGCCAGATGATTCTAGAAGTTTCAAACGAGAAACTCCATAATAGCATCTATAATAGAGGCATAAATTTCAAAAACTTAGAAGTCAAATAAAACAAATGCTTGAACCAACAGATTTGGAACCAAATATAAGCCCTTTACTTTAAAAATAGCTCATAGATAACTGTTTAGAAACAAACATAAAAATTGGGGGTTAATGAGAAAATTATGGGAATACCTTTTTTCTCTTGGCTTTGGAATCAAATCATATTTTCTCTATAGACGTAAGAAAATGCTAGTTTAGTACCTTCGACCTTGAACTGTGGTCCAAAGACTGGCATCAGCAGCTTCATTTGAGTAAAGCTAGTTGGAAAGGCAGACTCTCAGGTCTTGCTGTTTAATAATGTTTCCAGGTGATTTGAAGGCACCTTAAAGTCTGAGAAGCATGGTCCTTGTGGAGCTCAAGTTGTACAGTATCTATGATCCATTTGCATATTCAGATTATCTTCAGATACACATCTGGTCAAGTCATCTCAGAATATGATGTACAGATATCTTGGTGAAAGTAGACAGGACGAATGTGTTCCTAGACACCCAAATGCAGAGCAGTGACAATAAGCAGGGTACTCTCTCAAGATAATGAAAAATAAAATGCACTAATATAATGAGATGTCCTAGCCAGGCAAAATATCTTCCAATAGAGGTGTTTATGATAGTCAGCTTTTCATCCCTGTGACCAAAATACCCGACAATGACAACTTAGAGGAAGATATATTTATTTTGGCTCACAGTTTTAGAGGTTCAGTCCATGCCGGGCCAACTCCATTCTCTGAGCTTAGAGGTGAGGCGGAACATTATGGCACAAGGGTGTGGTAGAGGAAAGTTGCTGAATTCATGACAATCAGAATGTATTCAGTAGATATCCCACCTGTCAGAAGTGGAGGAGAGGCCACAGGGAACATTAACCCTTCAGAGCACACCCCCAGTGACCTACCTCCTGCAGCCATGACCTGCCTGCCACCAGTTACCACCCAGTTCATTCAAACTAGGGTGGGTTGATATTGTTGCAGCTCTCAGAATCCAACATTTTACCTCTAAACATTCCTACATTAACAGGAGCTCCTAGGTAACACCTCATATCCAAACCCTAACAGTAGTATTGACTACTGTGCATTGAACAGAAAGTCGATGCTAGAGTTTTAGAATGATTGAAGGGATAAAATCCTTATAACATTTTGTTTTCATGTCACTGGGGATTAAACCCAGGGGCATTCCACCTCTGAACTACATCCCCATCCCTTTTCATTGTTTATTTTGAGATGGGATCTCACTAAATTTCTGAGGCTGGCCTGAATTTGGGGATCCTCCTGCCTCAACCTCCATAGTCGCTGGGGTTATAGTTGTAGACCACCATGCTGGGAAAAATCCTTATTAAGTAGTTTGTAAAATAGGAAAAATGTCACTGACAAAATTGAGAACATTCTCTCTCATGCCACTCAGCTCAACTAGAAAGCAGAAACACTCTTTTCTGTTTGTTCCCTCTCTTCTCTTTCCACTTTACCTGCTGAACTTCTGACATCTTTTTGCTTCCACATACCTTCCAGCACAACAGCAAAGCACTATAAGCTGGTGCATGAAGCTCAGGCCCTGCAGCCATTCTAAGTTTGTACCCAGCTTCCAACAATTGACTTGTTGCCTTCTCTGTGTCACAATTCCTACTGTGACAGACCACAGGACTAGTGTCAGTGACAGCATCTTGAATAGTCGTATGGTTCATTTCAGTGCTTAGAAGATACTTTACTCAGTCCTTAGGCAAATACCAAACACTCAATGAAAGATGGATTTTTTTTTAACTTTGTGACAAAACATTGAAAGTTCATGAGGAAGCACCTACGACTTTGTTAAACTCCTGACACAATTTAAAATATCACTTAGATCTCCACTGTACACATTCATGATTGTGTGGGTCTGATTCCAGAGGTCCCCTGATCAAGGAGCTATTCCTCTCTGAGACTAGTCCACCCACTCTATTTTCTATTTTACTTTCTCAGAAGTTACCTGCAGAGGTTTGTATTGTTACAGATATATTGGAGTTTTATAAAGAGAAATTTTATTTTTTGTCTTACTTTTAGTTATTTTAAAGCAGCTATATTGAGGTAGAATTGAGGTATAAAGAACTGCACATACTGAATTGCACCATTGGACAAGTTGGGAACATGTGAGCTCTGTACATTTGGCCATCATCTTCCTCTGGACTAAGCTGCTTTCAACAGCCTATTATTTGCCACACAATTATTTTAGACCTCTACCTGTAGAAAAGTCACTTTAAAAAGTAATTAAAGCCATATTTCAAGTGTCATTCCAAATTCAAATACATTGCATCTCACAGAAGTGTTGGTGTTTGCCTAAAGACCAAGTAAAATGTGTCAAAGCTATCACATATTAGGGTGTAATGTCCCAGGAGACTGCTAGGTGGCAGTGTTACTTACAAAAGCAGTTTGCAGGGAGGAAATATTCTGTCCTCATGTACAGGCTCCCCGGGACTGACGAGAGGGATGTGTTATACATTATTTCCGTATTCAAATTGTTTTTTGATTTGGTTTATTGCTTTTAAGAATTGTGAATTATGATATTTTTGACTAGGCTTGGAGAAAAACCCCTAAAAATCTGAAATAATCCAACAAATTCTGGGCCAAATCCAATTGCTTGGCCCTGAAATTGCAAAATCAGATTGCACATCAGTTCTCTGGCATGGGATCACATTAAGCCCAGTAGACGCTGTTTTTGAAATTTCTGTGATTAGAAAGTTTTCTGAGAACAGTGAAGCTACCACATACCAGTGTCATAGTGATGATCAAGCAATTTAACAAGCAATTGATCATTACTTGGTGATCATGCTTTAATAGTTCACTGAACAACAACATATTCATCTGGTTTCTCCTATTTAGACTCCAAAATATACATATTATGCCACCATCTAAATTTTTCAAATATTTTTAGGTCTTAACCATGACCAGAGTCCTGGATTTTTAAAAAAATATCTTTATTTTGTTCGTTTATTTTTTTATGTGGTGCTGAGGATCGAACCCAGGGTCTCATGTGCAAGGTGAGTGCTCTACCACTGAGCCACAACCCCAGCCCCCGGATTCTTCTTTTTAAAAGAAATGGTCTCATTTTCTAGTAAGAGTATATCTAATTTTGAAGGTTTTTGGCGTATCGCTATTCCTTTACTATCTGCTCATGTAGTGGCACTCCCCCCTTCACAGAAAATCTTAACTAAGCTTCTTTAGAAATCATAATAATTGATTCGACTTTCAGCAAAAGATTCTCTACAAAAGAGTTCAATGTAGGTAAACTTCCTCTTTTCCTGTTACTCTATTTTACTTGGCCACGGGCCTGGAAGAAATCAGCACTCCAGGTGCTGAACGCCCCTTTACTAGGTTTTCACAAACATTTATCCTGTATAGTAGTTTGTAGAAGTGTGTTTGCAAATGCAAAATGAGATTTTTTTTAAAAAAGACAAATCCTGTAACAAGGCCTATGGCCTTGAGCTGGAGCTTCATGGAGATGTCTACATTTCTAAGAAAAGTTACCAATTGGGCTCCATGGTAACAGCTGGCAGGAGGAAGAAAGAAAGGGGAGAAAAAGCTCTCCCTTCTCAGGTGTTGTCCTTGAAGGGTTAACTTGCCCAAAACAGTGAAAGAAAAAGCTGCTTTTATGTGAACTTCTGCAGACTGAGCTTCTGAGCCCCTCCGCTTACATGCTGGGTATAAAGTTCTGAAACTACCTGAAGTCGGATTCAGGGGATTAATGACAGAGAAAGCTGTACCCTCTGAATCTGGCTGTAGCCAAATAAAACAGTTTCCTGCTATCTTTGGTGTCCTGCCTCATCTGTCTCCTACAACACTCATCCTCTGGATCTCATATTCCTTTGTTATACTCCATAACTAACCATCCATCTTTTTACTGTGTACCTTCTACTTCCGCAAGCAGGTCTTTGCCCAGGCCTTTAAATTTACATGTACCTCCACTCGTATTGGATCTATTCATACTGATCATTTCTTCATAGAGGCCTTTTAGTTGCACCCAACTAATCCAAAACTGAATTTAATTTTCTCAAAATCTGCTCTTTTCTTAGTATTTCTAGTCTTAGTAAATGATCATTCACCCAGGTGTTTAAAAACTAGGAAGTAATTTTTAATTCCTTTATCCCCTTTAAGCCCCACGTCTATTTGGTCTCCAAGAGCAGGCATTTGTATATTTTAAAATATCTCTACTTTGTGTTCAATTCTTTCTAGTTTCTCCCCTCTTATTTTTGCCACCTTTCTCTTTGTAAAAAAAAATTTGATAATTATGGGTTAATCGCATGTCCTTGGTATCCAAATTTATGAAGTACAATGTAATGTTGGTACATGTATGTTGTATTATGATCAAATCAGCATAATTAACATGTCACCACAAATATTTATCATTTGTGTTAAAACATTAAAAACCCACTGTAATTGAGATCTCACACTTGTTAAGAATGACTATTATCCTTAAAGACCGATCACAATGCTGGTAAAGGTATGGAAAAAAGATAACCTTATACACTTTGATGGGACTATAACAGTGCCAATTTATATTGGAATTTCCTCAAAACTAGAAATAGAACTACCATGTGACCTGGCCAACTTATTTCTGAGCATATACTGAAAGGAAATAAGGATACTGAAGAGATGTCTCTCTATTTTAGCAGTATTCACAACGGTCAACCTGGGGAATCAACCTAGATGTCCATGGATGAATGAATGCATTAAGAAACTGGTAAATACAAACAGTGGAATGCTATTTAGGACAAAAAACAATGAAATCCTCTCAATTGCATTATAGTCTTTTGTTTGACCTACTGTAATAGCATGTTAACCGATTTCCTCCCATGGCCCCTCCAATCTATTTTCCACACTGCTGCCAGAACCATCTCAAAACACAGAAATTTATGTCATTGCTCTGCTTCAAAGGCTTCTCACTGTCTTTGCATAAGTCGTTGGGTAGATTCTGGTGTTCTCAACTTCCTACCCTGACTTTCCCCCGCTTTTCCACTCCAGTTTCCATAACGTTGGTGCACAGATGGATTTGAGGACTCTGCAATCAATCCATTAGTGGTCTGACGTTCACAGGTTGAACATCTTCCACAAGGATTTCAACTTTACATTCTAAATGAATACTTCCTCATTGGCACACCTAGATATTATGTTTTCCCTCTAGCTTTACTACTAAAGGCTTCCTTTCTATTTACCCTCTATAACAGCATGTTGTGGCTGGGTTAGACATGGAACATGGATGTTTTTGACACCTACTTTCCTCCTATGTACAATCCGTTCAGGATAGAGTCTTCAATTTGCTGGTATAAAATGAATTCCCTCCAATAACTTTCAACTAGATTATACTGCCTCTCCCTTGCCTACTGTGTACCCAAGATGCATCTTTCAGATTCCAAAATATCTTTTTGACACTTCCTGTTATTCAAATAAACTTAGATGTTTATTAAGTTTCAATATCTGCATCATTCATAGAGTGGGTAGCATGAAGTAGTCAATTCCTAAGCTGAAATACTGTTGAGAACCACTGAAGAGTTATTTGAATGCCAAATCAAGGATACTGAATGCAGGGATCCTTATATGGATCCCAGGGGACATTCTCTGAGGAAGTGGGACAGAAAACAGGGGAAAGGGCCATTTACCTAACTGCCCTATGGACAACCGTCCAGTGCAAAGACTATGAAGGCCAGGGTGACAGAGCAGCATCCTCAAAGAAGGCTCCAGCAGGTCAGCAGTGGTACTTCTTCACAAGGGGGCTAAAGTTCTCATCTCCAACAGTTTGGTTGCATGTCTCCCAGGAGCCACTAGGGTGGCTCTTTGCCAGTGTGAGAAAAAGCTTCTACAGGCAAGCAGGTGCAGGTCTACAAGAGGAGTATGCAGTCACCCACATGACTGCATTTTTGTTCCAAGTCTGTGGCTTTTGTACCTTAATGCTACACTCTAAGGGTCATGAACAAACAAAAATGTCCTCAGTCTTCCTCCATGCTTCAATTCTAGTGTCTGCAGGTGAACTAAATCATGGTCATTGTTCTGTTCTTGCCTTCAGATTAGCACATATTTGAATGTTTGCTATGCGCCAGGTATTATGCAATGTATAGAAGAGATGTGGTCTGTGTCCTGTGAAAAATTAGCCGAAAATTTGGCACCTTTGTAGCATATCCTTGGCTTTCCAAACTCAACATATTCTGGCCCCGAGTTTAAAGCACAAAATAGAGTGGTTGAAATGTTCTAATGCAACATGTTTTCTTAATTACAAAGTGTGAGAAGTCATAGTAGAGAACTCAAAACCAACAGCTGCCTATAGTACAATAAGTGAATAGAAATTAAGTAGGTAAAAGGTCTGTGGACCTGACCCCCTAAGTATTTTGTTTTACCAGCACTTGTTGGGGTGGTGGGAGGCAGCAAATGTTTTATAATGGGCTTTCTGGAAAATAAAAAGTTCTGACTTGTGGTATTTGCCTGTTTCTATGTGAAGACTCTTACGATGGCGAATTTCAAACTATAAAAGTAAGGTCACAGGATGTGGAGTTGGAGAGAGAGATGAGCACCATCAGCCCTTGCCAGTGCCAGCACACCACTGGGCCTGCCCAGCAGCCCCTGGGATTTGTGGTGTAAAGTGTTTTGTGTCATCATTTATCAGCACAGAGCCCTGTGTGGGTTGTGCTGCTGTCTAACTGGGTAGCTAGAGGGATGCTTTAAAAAAAAAAAAAAAGAGCTAGGCTGAAGTCCCTTCGTTCTAACAAAGCTGATTAAATGGATCATTTTGATTTAAGTGTCATGGAATCCCTGACCAACCCAGTCTCATTTTTTTATCCTTTTTCCTAGTTGTAGAGGAGAGTAATTGCTTTCAATAATCTTGTGCTCCAGAAGTGGTGTTACCAGGGCCTTGCCCTGGGCTCAAGGCCCTTGAGGTAGCTCTGCAGACCCAGGTTTCCAGGGCAGGAGGACTAGCTGGGCCTTTGTTGTCCAAGAGCTTGTCCCTCTTCTCTTTAAGAATCACTCTAGTAGGCTCCAGATAAACACATGAATGACTCAAATCTGCACCTTCTCAGTCTAAATCCAATGCCCTTTCCATTACACAAGCACTTGCACATGCAGCGAGAATTACTTCTTAGGCCAAACGGTCTTGCCTGGTATGACATGGCTTTCAATGTGACTTCAACAGCACCCAGCACCAGTGTTGAGGTTTCACCATTGCTCAGAGAATGGCAGTATCCTGGTTCATCCTGTATCCCAGAAGCATCTCTGGGTTCCATCCTAATAAGGTGTCAGAAAGAACCCCCTCTCCTCACATCTAAGCAGCTGTCTGCTGCCACCTCTAGGGTAACCCCTCTACTGGTTGATAGAGTTTTTGCCCAATTGGCAGTACCACTGTGGCCCTCTACACAAGAGCATCCTGGTCTTTAAACATGTCCAAAATTTCACTGGATTTGAGAGCTCATTCTTCTTAAACTAATTTGAATTGAGCTCCAAATGTTCTCATCCACAAAAGGGAGAAATATGTATCTACCCAGTGATACCATAAGAAGTTTGTAAGATGTATATGAAAGTGCTTTATAAAATATGAGGTGATTTTGAAAGTTAAGGTGGTTTTCCATCTCACTTATGCATTGCTATTAATTTGCCTTCCTGAGGTCAACTTCTTCAAAGTCACATGAATTGATCAGCTTTGCTCTGGAAGACTAGGTTTCAAGGGGATGTCCACTCAAATCAGTGACAGACCCAGTGAGCAATCTCGGACTTTGTCATGGCTTCCATGAGAGGGCACATATGGGAGATGATGCAAGGCAATGATTATTGTCCCTTCTTATAAATTGGAGGTGATTTCTGCTCTTTCAGGCTTACTTGGCTCTTAAATTGTTTAAGTTTAGAAATAGTTTTGTTTTATTAGCAAGTGACTCATCACAGCCACAGTCAGGGAAATGGAGCAGGCTTTCATTTCCTACAAATCTCTGGTCAAGCATTCTTGCCTCATTGGTTCAGAAGAATAGATGAGAGATAAGTTGCCAGAGTTCAGATATCCAAGGGAATATTAAAAGAATAGAGCTTAAGAAAGTGGTAGAGAAAAGAAAGATCCAAGTTAAAAATCAATTATCCTGGTCATTTGTTAGCTAATGGCCTCTCTGAATTTACCCCTTTAAAACTGCAGCTAATATTACTATAATGTACATTGAGCTGCCCAGCATTCAAAGTTTCTTATTTTGGAGAAGTTTGTTGTATGAATCTTGAGAGCTGTTGGTGCCCTGACTGCCAGGGTCTTTTTGGTTTCCATAGTTGAAAAGGAGCCTAAGATCCAATATGGCCAATTTATGTTTTCACCCCAAACTCTGAATCCTAGGAGTAATTTAAAGCTGATGACTTAACAAGACTGTCCTTGTGGTGGGTTATTGACATGATTCCTGCTGCCCAGCTTCTCCTGGTTCTGCAGCTTACCATGGATTCTATGAGATATTCACTACCCTTCCAGTTATTTTATTAATTGTATATTGAAAAAACATAATTGTAATTATCAAGTACACATGTGATTTCATTATATAAGTAGGTATACACACACAAAACATGGAATAATTAACTCAACATATCTGTCACCTCACATATTTGTTATCTATTCTCCTAACAGAAATTTCATAACCTTTGACCAACACCTTCCCATTCCTCCCAACTCCTAACTTCTAGTAAGTGCAATTCTCCTCTGCTTTTAGACTTCAATTTTGTTTTAGATTTCATATAAGTGAAAATATGATATTTGTATTTCTGTGTCTAACTTATCTCACTTGTATAATACCTTCCAGTCTCGTGTGTTTTGTCACTATGTCCTTCTGAATTTATAATGCTGTCATAATCTTGCCTCACAGAATTAGTGTGGCATTTATACAGGAGAGAGGATAATTTATGACTGTGGTCATATCAACAGAACACAGAACTTCTCTTCACTGCTCAGTTTAAAATACAGGGGTAGGAAAGGAAAGAATCGCACTGTGACTTGTACCCATGAAAAACCTGTTTAGAATGTTGGAGTGAGTTTATGAACAAATTTTTTTGCAGTGTTGAGGATTGAACTCGGGGCACTCTACCGCTGAGCGATACCCCCAGTCTTTTAGAATGAATATATATATGTTATATACATATATATACACAAATATATAAATAATATATATTAATATATAGACATATGTCTATAACATATATATTTTTTGATACAGGGTCTCGATAAGTTATTGAGACCGTCTGGAAGTTGTGATCATCCTGCCTCAGTCTCCTGAGTGGCTGGGATTACAGGTTAGTGCCACCACACCAGGCTTTATGATCAATATTTTTATACTGTGTTTTGCTTTACTGAATTATGCTGTCATGTGCAATTGTTTAAAAATTTAAAAAGGAATAATACTTACATTTGTTGAAATTATCAAAGAGTTCCAACTTCCCATAAATTGCCTCTGTGAATTCCCCATAGTCATTCACTTCTTTGAAGTAAGATTGTAACTTGAACAGGCACTTTTTACTTTAACTCACTTATTGCTCTGCTGGAAGAGAAAGACTGTCTTACCTTAGGCTGCTTTTCCCTCCTAGAACTAGTTTCTAAAGACGGAAGAGACATTTTCTAAAATGACATTTCCAACATGTAGGTGATGAGCAACTTATATATAAATTGGGAATGTTATTCTCTTCTGAATTAAAGATACACTTCTGAGTCGTACAGCACAAAGGCCTCTATTTTGGAACTCCTCTGCTGTGATCATCCTGTAATAAAAATTGTCTTCTATATATTTCAGTCACTAGCCAATATTTTTAGAGCATTTACATGGGCCATGCACTTTCAGTTCATGGGAGATGTGAGCGTGGGAATATATATGTAGGTGTAGGTATGTTGTCTGTTGACTTGAGGAACCTCTCCTAACGACCTATGTCAAACTGATGAGGAAGAACCATCAGATGTCTTGAGCCAGTTGAAAACATGAGCATCTTTCCAAGTCACTCTCCGATTCCAGAGAAGCATGGTATCCCTCTCAAACATTTCCCTCTACGCCAAGCACTTAGTGTTCATCCCTGAGATCAGGAAATAGAGCTTTGATGTAACTTTGATTATAGGTGGGGCTGGAAGTAATTTGCCAAACACTTCCGTAAATTACAAAATGTATGAGCTCTATAATAATCTATAAGCCTTTCCAGCCACCAATAGCCTAAAATAGAAATCTAGACAGATTGAAAATAGAAGTGACTGAGAGGAAATTGCCTCAACCATGGGGTGAATTTTCATTTATGATCATTGGAAAGGGGAACTTCTTAACCTAGTCTCCTTGAATTCAATTTACCTACATAACTTCATTGTGTAGTTTTAATATTAGTGAGAAGTGATCACAGTGGGAATGTTCAGTTTTGTTTTTGTTTATGTTCGAGAAGGAGCTAATCTTCCAATGCTGTAACAAATACCCGAGATAATCAACTTAGGGAAAAAGTTTATTTTGGCTCATAGTTTTGGAGGCTCCAGAGTCATGACTCTTGCTGCTTTTTGGGCTGTGGCAAGGCAGTACTTAAATGGCAGAAGCATGTGGTGGAACAAAACCACTCAATTCATGGCAAGTCGGGGAGCAGATAGTGTGGAAGGGGCAGGAGCCAACAGTCTCCAAGGGCATGCTTCCAACGACCTAAAGACCTCCCCCACCAGGTTCCATGTCTTAAAGGTTTCACCACCTCCCAATAGCACCACCACAGGATGGAAGCTTTAGCACATGGGCCTTTGGGGGCAATGTCAAGATCCAAAGCCTAGCAGGATGGCTGGTGTGTGTGGGTGTGTGTGTGAGTGTGTGTATGTGTGTATGAGAGAGGGGTAGGGTGGGGAGGGAGGAGTAAGGAGGGGGAGGGAGCATGGGGGTTGGGAGGTGGGGAGGGAGGACAGCTATGGAGTTAAATAGGAAGAGAACTAGAGAAAGAGGATCCATGATAGCTCATCAAGACAGCAAAGATGGAACAAGATTCATGGCACAGGCTATAGAACTGAGTGCTTAAAGGATGGAACACTAGCCCAGTAGGTACTTATGGAAAAAAAACTGTGCTGATAATATGTTCATATGAAAAGGACAAATAAGAACAGATTGAAGATTTTAAAATAGTTCTTTTGGGGTGCTCCTTTAGGCAGTTCCAGCATTGTCAGTAATGTGCTCTCAGACTGAATTAAGCTGAATGGAGTATGAAGGCAGCAGTGATGCTTAACTACCAGAACAGGGATTCTTAGTCGTGGGTGGCACCAGAATCTCTGGAGATCATAGCCCAAGTGGAATGAGCCACTCTTCCTTATTGTAGTTTGTCTCATACCTCAGGATGGGAATTGAGGTAAAAGCAGTAGAATAAATTATATGCCCAGATTCACAGCAAACTTAATTGTTCACTAGAACTTTTTCTTCTTCATTTTTCTTATAGAGGAGGGAAAGTGTAATTGGAGGTCACAATTTTAGAGGTCTCAGTCATAAATAGCCGACTCCATTATTCTGGGTTTCGGGTGAGGCAGAACATCATGAAGGAAAGCAGCTCAGGACACATCAATAAGGAAGCAGAGAGCTCCAGTCACCAGCAACAAATTATAAACCCCACAAGAATGCCCTCAGTGACCTACCTCCTCCAGTCACTCTCCACCTACTTAGTTACCTCCCAGTTAATCCATATCAGTGGATTAATACAGTAACTATGTTAAAGTTCTCAATCATTTACCTCTAAAACTTCTTGCATTGAGCTTTATGGGAGGACAACACATTTAAACCATAATATTCCACCCTTTGCCCCCCAAACCTCATGCCCATCTCACAATTTGAAATACATTTAGTCCATTTTCAAGAGTCCCCATACATAGTCTTAACAGTTCTAGCATTACCAAAAGCCAAGTCCAAAAATCTCTTCTGAGACTCAAGGCAAACTCTTAACTGTAAGAGTAAATATGAAAAGCATGTTACATTGGTTGGGGTTGTGACTCAGTGGTAGAGCACTTGCCTAGCACATGTGAGACACTGGGTGTGGTCCTCAGAACCACATAAAGGTATCGTGTCCATCTACAACTAAATATTTTTTAAAAAGCAAGTTACATATATTTAATACATAATGGCACAGAGGGAGCATTTTCATAGTATAAGGAAGAAATTGGCCCCTTCTTTCTATACCCCTAAGCAAAACCAAAATTTAGCTGGGTAAACAAGTATTGTAGCTCCACATGCAGCATCAGGGGCATATGGCATTGTGATGTTGTCTCCAAAAAGCTTATGTAGCTCTCTCCCTGTGACCTTGCTGGTTGCAACCTATATGGTCTCTTAACTTGTTTCTGCTCCATTCCTGCAGCTTTCCTTGGCAGATACCCCACGTTATTGGCATCTCTTAATCTTGGGGATTTCCACTACAGTTTCAGCTTCTTACTTACTTTATGTGTCACCCTGTTAAGGGAAGCCCACAGGGACTCTGACCCTGCTCTAAGTTGCCTGACCTCCCAGGCTTTTCTTTGAAATCTTGGTGGATACCTCCATGATCTCCCAACTCCAGCATCCTGTATTTCTACAGAATCAGCATCACATATTTGACACAAAGTTCTTCTATGATTTGAGCAGTAGCCATGCCTCCTGGGACCAAGGCTATCTCAGCCTGAATAGCTGAACACAACTTCCTAGGCTGCTGGAGGTGGGAGGCAAGCAAGGCATCCTCATTGTTGCTTCTCAGAGGAAATTTTACTTTTACACCCTTGAGCCACAGATGGGTGTGGTCTTGCCAATTCCTGAGATGCCTGCAAGCCATCTTTCCTATTGTCAGTTGGTAAAGTTCTTAACATTTCTTTAATGGACTGTAATGTCTTTAACAACCGCAACTTCCTTGGCCTCAGTTACAATCACTTTTCTGGAAAAATTGCAAGGTTTTCAAGTCTTTCTGCTTTGCTTTTTGCTCCTGATTATATTGCTAAATGTGGCTAAAAGATACCAGCAATAGCTACTCCAGCCCCTGAATGTTGTGTTTCCTCCAGATTAATTAATACATCACTTCTAAATGAAAACTCAAAAAAATCTCAGGACATGGACAAAATATAGACAACTTCTTTTCCAGAATGTAACATGAATGACCTAGTGCCTAGCATGCAGTCATAGTTGAATAAATGGTGGCCATTCTTTGTAAAGGATACAATTAAGCAGATTCTGTCTTTGCTCATAAGCCCAGTCTTTACTGTCCAGTTTTATTGGGTATTCTGGTCTTGTGAGCCCCCACCAGAATTGCCCATTAAACTCTACTTACAACATTCTTAAACATTTCTGGCTGTATCTCTAAGCTATTTAAAATTCCTCCCCCTGAAAACTAGTTCCAAATCTTTTTGAATGGCATGGTCAGATTAGTCACAGTGAAGATCCCACGTCTTAGTATCCATTTGTTTTAGTCAGCATTTTTGTTGCTGGGACCAAATAAACTGATAAGAACAATGTGAGAGAAGTGGGGCTTATGGGTTCAGAGCTTTCAGTCCACAGATGGTTGACTATTGCTCTGGGTCTGAGTGAGACAGATCATCATGGCAGAGGAAAACATCTCAGGACATGGCAACAAGAAAGCAGAGAGCTAGAGCTTTTCATTTGAAGACTGAAATGGTGGATAGAAGGGGAAGACCCCTCCTGGAAAATGCAGGTAGATGTCAACATTTAATGACAGTCTTTTTTTCTTCTTCATTTTTATCCTCTGTAGTTCAAGAAAGAAAAAAAAATGGAAATCGTGCAAAGAAAGCAAGATGAAAAATTCTCTTGGTCACAGTACTGGTGTCCTAAATTGTCCCAAAGGCATTTAAGGAGTGAGGATAAGGTTTACTAGGTGGACAAGAGTCTCTTGAAAGCAGTCAGTGTAGGCTGGTGACAAATGCTGGTCAGAATTGACCCAACAGGAGCTGAAGTTGTTTCTGGCTGAAGTCAGTTCACACTGATGCCATTCTCTTTTGTGACCTCACTTCCCATTTTCCTGCTTGTTGTCCTATAATTGATGGTGAAACATGAGATAACCGAGAAGACAGACCTGGATTTAGTTCTGGCTCTACCTCTCAGTTTCATGGCTATATGCACTTTTTTTTGGGGGGGGGGTCTTGTTTTCTAATCTTTAGAATAGTCAATTGAGAGTTAAAGGAGATAAGATAGGTAAAACATTTGAAGCAGTGCCTAGCATGCAGTAATCCTTGAATAAATGGTGGCCATTCTTTGTAAAGGATTCAATTAAGCAGATTCTGTCTTTCCCTCCTTTGAGCTCCCATTATGCCAAGTACCACCTTCACCTCCTTTGAGCCCCCATAATGCCAAGCATCCACCCCTAAGGATTGCAACTATCTTTACACATGTGTTTCCCCAGCTAGGCTGTGAGCTGCCTGCAGGGAGAGCGCAAACTTTAGGGCTTTGTATTCTTCATACTGCAACTATTACATTCTATGCACTCAATGAGAGTTTGTCATCTCCTGTGGTACCTCTGTTGAGTGAAGGCACAAGTGGCAGAACAAAGCAATGGTGATGGGGAGAAGTGAAACTAGAGACCTTCATTAGTGGAGAGGAACGTTCCAACTTAGCATCCTTTTCTTGTTTTGACTGGTTCAGCAAGTAAAACACTAGACTTACCGGATTTTATTCAAGCACTGTTGACGAGCTCAACAGGGGGAAGTCTGGGCTATATTTAAAGAGCTGTGCAGGGAAGCCTTAGAGTTTCGATACTGGGCTCCTGAGTCAAGAGTGACTAAAAAACATCAGCCCCATCTTAATGAAATGCAGTGTGGTTTCAGATTATTTGTCACCTGCTGAAGAGGAGCGAGTCCCCCACCTCCCACCATTGCCTCCTGCAACCAAGTTTGCAGTTCATTTGTGGGAGCTCTGATGTCACAATAAACCTAATTTTCATGCAATTTGCAATTGGTACCTAGATTCTTTTATTCTCTGGACTTAACCTTGACCATAAAATTTCTATTAAGCTACAAAATTGTCCTTCAAATTGCCCCTAACTCATATTAAGCTTATAGAAAGCTAATGTCTCAGGCCTCTATTTCCAAAAGGAAAAATGAAGGATTTGACCAAAATGACTCCTTAGCAATTTGTCAAAAGCCATTATGTCCTGTCAGAGAGCCTATCCTGAATATGCTAATTGTATACCATATCATGGAGGTAATGGTCAATGTGCCTTGTCCAAGGCACTTGTCTGTTTTCCCTCAAGAACATAAGGAATCCTAGAGCATGGATGCATATTGCCTACTTTGTTAAATTATTTTAAGCCTATATTCAGCTTCCCTGGCAGGAGACCTGTAAGCTATGCTCAAAAACATCAAGACAGAACAAACTTTATCAAAGATGTAAAGAAGAGTCTTGCCAATATCTTGGTTTTAAGAAAAGCCCTCTTTCAACAAATGTAATTATTCCTTAAAAAATGTTAATGTGATCCCATTGTGTCCCATTGAGAGCAAGGAGGGCACAGCCTAACTCAGGACAGCATTGACTGAGGCCTCTAGTTCATGAAACATCAACCTTAGACTTTTACCTTAACTTCCAATATAGTTGGAGACATTGTCAGAGACACATGACAGGAGCAAAAGAAGGGATTTTTTGTTTTTTTCTTGTGCATGTATACAATTCTTACGTTATAGAACTGCACAGCCTGAATTAATTTTTATAACTTTGTGAATGCACAATTCTATCAGTACTTTAGCTTTTTGGTCGGTAAATGTCAGCCAACATCATCAGCAAACTGCTCTGCAGGCCTTGACATTTATCATGATTTGAGTCTGTATTTTTTTTTGAAACAATTTTTTTTCTTAAATTAAAATTCCGACACATATCAAACTCCTGCCCCAGAACATCCACACCTGGAAAGGGGTTTTTAGAAACTAGAATACTAAGATGGAGACTTTTTAAATAAAGAAGGCTTCCTCCATTTTTTAAAGCTGGGATTCAGGGAAGGGAGTTGATAAAAACCTCTGCTTTCAGTGAGACTTGACAGGAGATTCTAGATGGGGTGA
Organism: Urocitellus parryii; assembly: GCF_045843805.1. Classification (NCBI taxonomy): domain Eukaryota; kingdom Metazoa; phylum Chordata; class Mammalia; order Rodentia; family Sciuridae; genus Urocitellus; species Urocitellus parryii. The sequence continues at coordinate 84,047,978 of NC_135540.1, forward strand.
TGTGCAGAATCCCACCCAAGGTTTGTGTTTCAGGGTTCTTCAGAAAAGCTTGCAGTCATTGCAACGGGGCATGGTCAGTGCTTCACTGAAGTCTTTGGAGAAGGAAGGAACTTTAGTGCATGTAATCAGTACTGGGAAGGTATAAGTTAGATTTGTCTTTAAAGCAATATTAGGACTGGGGGTAATTGGACTTGATATACTTGAATTGTGCTGCTCGTCTTATCTCCTTACTTTTTTCTATTAAACAAAACCTAAAGTAAAGAAATACCAGAGTTCCCAACTTGGCTCTTGGCATTCACCTGAGGAGCAGAAGTTCCTGACTAAACTTTCCAGTTTCTCTTGGGCAATTCCTTCCTGACCACAACTTCTCAATCAATCAATGCTGTGGACATTCTGGACCAATAATAGTGTACTTTCTTTTCCCATCAGCCGTTTTCTCAGCATTTTGGGGGCCAGGAAGTCAAGTTCAGCCAAGGATTTGACCAACTTCTCCAAACGGCTGGAAATGTGACTTCAGATATTTCAGAATTTTAAAAGGCTTTGAAGCAATTTGGAATAACATTGTTTTCTGCCTCATTGTGAGATTATCTCGATTTCAGGTAGCAACTAAGAAAGGCATATTAATTTTTCTGTCCTTTGCATATGGAAACAATATCGATATAAAATTTTACCAGGATATTTTTCTGATGAACCCATATCAGTTGCATCAACTGTCTAATGATAACAGTATGTTGGTGGAATGAATAGAAATGTGATGTGAGAGAAGTTGCAAAAGCAAATGTTAATCAGTGTAGCCCTTTATTGTGACCACCACAAAAGTTTCTGGACTAATGTTTATTTTTGTGGTGCTGGGAATTGAACGCAGGGCCTTCCACATGCTAGGCAAGTATTCTACTTCTGAGAGGAGCAAAGGATGAGTAGAACTTGCTGGATAAAGGCAATCTCCTCAGGAATGTCGTCTCTGATGTAAGCCAACTTCCTGTGTTGTATTGTTTCTAGGCACCATATACTTTTTTTTTTTTTTTTTTAGTTCTGCCCAGTTGGGATCATACATTCATCCAATTCTCTAATAAAACACATACTCCATGAGGACAGGGTCTTTGTCTACTACGGCCAGTTTCTTGAATAAGTTGAGCTCCAATATATATGTGGGGAAGATATTATCTTTAAAGGAGATCTGCAAAATGTCAGAAGAGTTATATTCAAGAAAAAGATAAGAAAATCCACTTTTCTCAGTATCGCCATCTATCTTAGCTGGCAACCTAATGCTGGGTTCACAAAATCTGACTATTCCAATAATTTAAGAAAACAACAAAGAAAGCATGAAAACACACAGAAGTACCTTTTCAAAATCTTTGTGATGGCTCTCCAACCTTAAGGGTTGGTGGAAAGAGAGCCACTGGAATTCTTTATTCTTATATAGGGGACACACAAGTAGAGGTTCCATGGAACATTCTATCCCCAAAAGGGCAAAGGGGTAGGATTACAAAGGAGCAGGTGAGTAACTCAACCCCAGCAGGTGACACCTATACCTGGAGCCACGCGTTGTTATCTGAGCTGGGGTAGAATGATCTTCATCCTTTTAATTTTTAATTTATTTTCCAGGTGGAAAAATGGCAAAGAATTGAGGAAAGGGAGAATTCAGAGAAGAGTGTTTGATGACTTATTACTTTCTTTTAATGATCTTTAATACAAGTTCATTAGAATAGTAGAATCTAAAATTGCCAGCAGTTCAAGGAATAGGAGGTAAAGAAATGTCTGTGAATATAGATTACACTTGATATGCTTGTGGGTAAACATGAACAGGAGAGATGAAATAGCTGATTTGAAAAAGTAGTAGAATCCACAAAAGATTGTTTAGTTGGGTGAAAACATAATAGAGACCATGAAAGGTCTCCAGGATAAAGGGGGGAAAGGTGGTGGAAAGTTTGTGAGGTTTTTGTCCTGAGGTAGAAGAGACAAGATAATAAACTCTGAAATTGGGAGACAGCATAGGAGGGTTTGAAGTATATATTTGAAGTATGTATTTTATGTCCTACTTGGAGAAACAAAAATACAAAAGAAAAAAATTAAGTTTCTTAATGTTCACATTCTTAAAACTTGTTTTCTTTAAACAAGCTGTGTTAGTAAATTATATATTATTTAAATCTTACACAAAGGTTAAAAAAGGAAAAAAATGGTATGGCCCAAGAGATAGAAACATAGCAATGGCACTAGAGCTGACATGTCTTAAGTTGTGGTTGGTCCCTAATCTGTCATCTGAAGGAGTGTTGCCCACTCTTTCAAAGTTTTGTCCAACAGTTTCTTCTTGTCACAGGTGCATTCTTTTAACCCCTGAGTGGGCCGATAAACAAGAACCAGGGATACACATTTCTCGGCCTGAATGTTTTAGAAAACTGTAAATGTGTATTTGGTAGTACATATTAGATTACCACAGATGGCCATACACGTTGGCCTCTCCAAACACTGCTTGCTGACACATTTTTAGTAGAATTGTACCTTTAAGGAGATGTGCTTTCATCAAATTTCAGCTGAATTCAATAGAAGTCCATTAGAATCAATAAATGGAGTGACTGTGGAATTTGACATGTAGTCTCTGATGTTGAGTATGTGGGCTAAGGAAGGCTTTGGGGGAAATATTGAAAGCCAAGTTCCTACCCTCAAGGAAATTTTTCCCAGGTTTGTAGGATTTGTTCATGTTGCTTGTACCTCTGTGGTAGTTATTTCATCTTCTCCTGGAAATTAATATTCACCTAGTGGATTGCAATTTCTTTGAGGTCAAACCTGGCTGCCATTCTATCAAGTTTCCCATCTCCCGCGGCTGTCTATACTCTCTTCCATCTCTGTAGCATAGGTAGAAAGTGTCAATTGCCATGATAGATAAAGATAATTATGTAGGTCTTCTTACCTACTAGATGTGTGTCCTTTGAGGTCAGGTTCCATTGTATTTACACTTAATACATATACAAATAATTGTTGGATATACAAATTGTTGGATTCTGTAGAAAACCCAGCAAAGAGCAATTAATCCTGGCTCCTGCATGAAGGGAAGGTCAAAGTCATTTTCACTATCATCTAAGTTAGCCCAGCAAAAATTTTTTCCCCTTTCATAAATAATTGACTAAATTCTACAAACACCAAATTCCAATGACCCAGGTTGAATGTGAGAGTGTTTAGGGATTCTGATCTACCTACATTGGCATTGGCATTCTGATCTACCTACACTAATTCAGGTTCTTCTAGTTGGTTTGAAGTGACAGCCCAAAGCAATGGATTTTTAAACATGTGTTTTAAGCTGCAGAACTTCATCTTCCTTTTGCAAGAAAAGAAATTCCCATCTAGATTCTTATCTATAATGCCTTTATTTAGATTAAAACAAGTGAAAATGAAGCTGTGCACATTGCAACAATAGGAATCTGAGCCACTCCATTCCGGTCCTTTTCACCCTGGTAGGCATTTGAGCCATGAAGGCTCAGTGGAACAGTTTGAAGACTCCTGACAACCTGACCTAGCCTGGTGACAATCTACGAGAAATGTGTTTGCAAAGCAAGATGCGTCCAGGAAAACCCCACATGGGCTCCTCAAGGTCTGCGGATGTTTATGTTCTACTGCCCCAACCCCAACCCCCATGCCTTAGGGAATGGGGAACTTTGTGTCCCCATGGTGCAATCCTTGTGGAGACAGCCTCTCCACTTTCACTTCTCCACTGAGGAGCATTCTGTACAATATCTGCTTCATCATGCCTCTTAGAGTACAAAGCTATTTTACTTGGTAAGACAGCTATGCATTTGATTAAGAGTTTATGCGCTATAGCCCAACTGTCAGGATTCAAACGCAGGCCTCAGCAGTTGATAGGTGCAGGGCAATTAATTGATCTCATGTTGGCTCAGATTTCCTTGCTGGTGATATAGATCTGCCTTACAGATACATTTGTTGAAAGAACAAATGAAATAATGACTATAAGTCCCTCATAACAGAGTCAGGAAATGATTGATAAGTGTGATACATCATTAGAAACAGAATCTGCTTGCTTTTTGCTGAACAACTCAAGTGGCTCACTCCTTTTGTCCCTAATTTCCTGGGCCACCTGAATAGTCCTTGCTGGCTCCAAGTCCAACGTGGCATCTCTATAGATATCCACCCCCATGTGACAGCTTGGCATGTACAGCAGAACAGCCAGGTACCACCGTTTTCCTCCTGCTTTCTGAAGTTGGTCTTAATGACAACTCCTAGAAGCTTCTAGAAATGCCAGCTTTTGTTGGATCTAGTTTTCCCAAAAAGATACTAAGAGATGAAAAAGTTCTTTAATTTGATTTCTGTTTTTATCATTAAGTAGTATTTGAAGTTTAGATTTCTTATGAATACAAATGGGACTGGCTCATAATTTCTAGGAATGAGTGCAAAATGAAAACATGGGGCCTGTTAATTACTAAGAGCACTAAAACCAAGTGCAAGTTTCTTTTGTCATATGCCCATAAAGCTGGCTCTGCATCAGCATATCTAAAGCTTTATGCTTCAGTCAGGATGGGATATTCAATTTGCACCACAAAGTTTCCCTTAAATTTATGCATGTCAACCTGAGGGACAGAAAGTATGGGTGTCCCAAAGGTACCTTTTCATTCCTTCCACAGCAAATAGTTGTAAACAAAAGACAAGAGACTCTAGTGTATAATACATTCCTATAGAAGAAAATCCTACCTTTTTCCTGTCTTCTGGGGAAGGAGTGAACTCAATTCCTCCCCCCACCCTTGGATTCCTCAGTGGCACTTCATTTTAACAAACAGAGAATCTCATCTTTCAGCTGTTATCAGTTTCATAAAAAATCTCTTTTCCTAATGGTGTTATATTACTATCTACAAAGGAGGCTAGTCATTCACTTCCCAGTGTTTTCTTTGTTGTATAGGGAATCTCTTAGGAACCCAGCTTACTTTTTTGCTATCTTAATGCTGATTCTCCTAGAAGCAGAGCCCGAGATAAAGATTTAATTTTAGTTTGTTGAAACATGCAGAGAAGTAGGGGAGGGAAGGCAGGAATAAAAGGTGCATCATTAATCCAACTGCTACAGTGGTCAACTGAAGTTTCATCCTGCAGGGAAACTGAGCCACACCTTAAAGTACAGCACACAGTTCCTCACCTGGGGCTAAGGGAGCCAGGGTATTTAGATATTAATTCCCATCAGTCACTGATGGAGACCTGTGGAGGAGGGGCAAGGTTAAATCCAGCCTGTGTGTTCTGGAATGGGAAGGAGTCAGGGACATGCACAGGCAGAGAGCACTTGCAACATAAAATCTGAAAGTCTTCATCTCAGGTAGTGCTGGGTTCCAGGATCAGTGCTACTGATAAGAGTAATCTTGGGTGAATTAAAATGTAAGTCTCAGTTTCTCAACTATAACCTTCAGGGTTGTCGGGGTGATTAGAACTATATGAAGCATCCAACACAGTACCTGGTCCATGGCAGACACTGATTGAGAGTCATCTTTACATAGAGCTACTACTGAATGTTTTTTTTAAGTCAGTACCACTCCAACTTGTCTGCAGGTGGTCTCTATGAATATATATTGTTAGAATGCAGAGTCCATTTCAACTTATCCTCGTATCTAACAAGCTTTTTGGTGACATTAATGATACAAAATACCTTGGGCCTTTGTGCAGGGTTTAAAACCATTGTAAAGTTTTTCTTTAACCTCTCTATATACAATTAAATCATAAAATATTTTCCCCGGATCTCTTGGGTTTAATCATAGCCCACACACAAAAAAAGCGTTTGATCATAATTATGAGAGCTGTTATCCTTATATGGAGTATAACCAGCTTGGGCTGATCACTGCTAATAAACTTAACTGCTGAGGGTTCCCAGGGCAGAGTTACACAAGAGAGGAAGTACAGAATGAAAAATATATAGGATAGATAAGGATGTCAGCATTATGGGAAGCTGAAGAAAAGATGGAAATTGCATCACGATTAGAGAATGAGGGGAAAAAAAGAATCTAAAGGCATCTAAGTAACTCAAGACACTAATACAAAATTAATTAATGTACTCTGCTTTGAGACATCTATTATGTAGGGTGGTGACATAAAAGAGGGTACATGATGTTTATAATCTGTCAAGGGGACTAGAAAAACACCTGAAGCAGTAAAATATATGACTAAGGTTCTCATGTGTGGGAAAACTTGGCTGGGCTCATGGAGGTTATTCTGATTTGGAATACCTAGAAAAAGTGCAGCTAGAGGGGGACTTCAGCTGAGCATTGGAGGATGGAGGCATCTCGGCTTTAAATGTAGTAGGAACGTATAGAGGAATGATCACAACTTTAATAATATGAATTTATAAAATATGCCTCAATCTGCCCTGTCATGGCCCATTTCCAGGATGTCATGGCCCATTCCAGGATGACATGGAATCACCATGATTTTTCTCCTCCAAGTGTTGTGGTGATGGCAATCAAACCCTGAACCTTGCACATGTGTGACAAGTATATGTCAAATATAAGAAAAGATGGAAATTGCTATGACTCTTCAGAGACTACTTAGGTTCTCCTTATTCCATTGGTGGTCTCTATCCATTTGTGGAGCAATAGGGTATAACGGCAGTGGCATTTAGTAAGGAACTTGATCCTATACAGACTACCTGTGTGGATAAGATTATAGAATATAAATCTAAGTGGCAGGCACTTGGAGGGCTATTGATATTGGCCCACAGAATCAAGCAAGGGCTGGAGAGAGAACTTTTTAAGCTTGAGTGCGTGAGAAAGCACAAATGAATGCATTCCCTAACTTCAAATCTCAAGATCCTGAATTTGAGACCATTGAAAGCCCTGTTCTGAAGAAACAATGTCCAATTAATATAATGATTTCTCATTAGTTGCCCAATTAATTAGAAATAAAACATTTCACGACCATCAAAAAATATGCCTCAAAAAGGCATTATTTAGAAGGTTATGCTGCCTATAATAGCAGTGACACACGATTGACCCCAGGGAAGGTACAGAAGCAGGTGGCCAATAATAGTGCCATCACTAAGAAGATGGAATTTGTAGTAGGGTCTGGGTGCATGCACACATTTCAGTAAGAACTATTTGGAAATACTATTCAACCTGAACTGTATTTTCTTATTAAGTGTTTACTCAGGCTTACTAAATAGATTTGAAATGATTAAATGAAAGCATTCACAAAAGGTAATTCATGCAGTCCTCAGCACAGAGCTAAACATGTAGAAGTGTTTGATAAATATTAAGTATTAACATCCAACACAGGAAGGAGAAATAGCAGCAATGAAATGGGAGAAGAAAGGGAGAAGAAATGGTGGGAGAAGGAGTGAGGAAGAATTAGCAAGCTGGCTTGTTATTGTGGGCTACAGCCACACAGATAACCAGGAAGTTCTAGGAGGTGAAGGGGTCATTGGAGCTTCAAATGTAGTCCCCACACAGAAGAAAAGGAGGATGGTTGCTCAAGGTTCCACCCAACCCATTCAGGAATAAAGAAACTATTTCCCCGTCTACTGGGAGTGCCACCCAGGGAAGGAGCCACCCTTCTCAGGGTGCTGTACACCCAATAACTTTTGTCATGAAGTTATCAAAGCTTAGGTTTCCCTCTCCAACTGACCTTTTTGAAGGGCCATTCCATATTCAGAACTCTCCACAGGATTAAAGCTTCATTTAGTCCACATCTCATCTTGAATGAATATCCTGCATAATAACCTCCATCTTAGAATCTGCTTCCTGGAGAGTCCAACCTGTGGCAGTTGGCACTGCTGCTGGTAAGTGGAGCCTCGGCAAAATGTGGGAGTGCAGGTGTCAATGATTGCAAGTGATGTGCGAAAGTGAAAGAAAATGCATCAGCTGGTGCTGGTATCTGCCACTGGAGAGACATGAGGGAACCATCAAATAAGAACATTGAATTGGGAGGATTTGCTAAGGTCAGTAAAGACTTTGAAAACAAGAAAAGCTAGGGATGGAAGAAAGAGGTCTCCTTAGTATATGAAACAGATTTCATCATCTTTAGCAGAATTGCTGAGAGCGCCAAGTAGCAAACCCAGAAATTCAGAGTAGCCAACCTACAAAGGAAATTAAACTCTTAGCCTAGGAGATCTGTTATGCCAAAGTCAAGGCCTTGGTTGAGTACAAATAAGACCCTGATATATGGAATGGGGACACTGTGGATAATGCCCCTCATCTCAAGTCTCCATATCCCCCGACTCCTTCAGGAGTAGTTCATACTTCCTTAGTAAGGGCTACCACTCTTCTCTTGCCCCAAGACAAAGCAGAAGGCTGTTCTCTGCAAGACAACTTTTGCCCAGCTCAGAATCTGATGTAACCTACCCACTTGACCTAACAGGTTCAGTTGCAGCAAACACAGCTAGAGACATATTGGCCATAGGGGAGAAAAAGTACTCTACCCTAAAGGACGAAGCCATCTTTTATAAAGAAGATTGGATGAGTATGGATGGAACCATTTCTGAAAGCCTTGATCAGAGTCAGAGCATATTGCTTGAAAAAAGAGTTTATCAACTTGGGATACAAGATTTAAAATTCTAGCAAGGATGCCAAGATATGGTGCAAACACAGTCCTAGAATGTCTCTTAGCAGCATGTAACGAGCAATTGCTCATGCTAAGTCAGATGGAAATACGAGTTGCCATGGCAATCAGAAGGCAACAAGATTAAGTCTTGGAGAAGTACATTTGCTACAGTGGGTGCCCTATATAAGCCTGGAAAACCCACCAGACCTCTGTATTCCAGATGATACACCATTTACTGAAGCAAAAAGAACGGTCTTGGTGAGAGGGTCACTAGTGTCGGTTAAGAAGCTGACTATTCTTAGCAGGTCCAGGATGATAGTGGGAAATGCCATTACAAACCTAGGTTGATAATAGGACACTGCTCATTCCAATACACATAGTAGAGGACAGGCGCTGCTACGTGATCATCAGAAGTCAGGTGCTTACAATTTTGATATATAGCAAGGACAAAAGTAAAAAGTGGATCTGAACTTGCAAAATACTGCAGAGCTGATTACTAGAAAATAGTGTCTGAGGGTGGGGGAAGGAAGAAATAACAAGGATACACTTACACAATAAAGAAAAGTCAAGCATGGATTATTTGGAGCTTGACAGTTGTCACTTAATATAGTCAACAATGTGCTGTCTGGTTTCTAGATGTGAACTATTCTTCAGACCCGAACCTCAAAAACTGAAGAACATGTCAGTTTCCAAGAACCCCTATAACAGCATGCAAGTGCATATCATGAGGATCCTTCCTTCCTTCCCAGGCCATGTACATAGATACAATATACCATGGAAAGACTGCAGTTGGACAGAGTGAGTTTTTGTTTATACCCAGAGACCTGAAGTATCTCTGTGGCCCTGTTAGTGTGGAGGTATACAGGAACCAAGTAATAAATGGATGCAATGGCTAAATCAATATTTCAGGCTTAAGGTGTATGTTTTCCTTACTCAGGAAAATCACGATGCTTTCTGTTCTCTCCTCCATTTCCCATCTTCTTTGGATGGGAGTCCTAGTATTCTGTATTCATCTTTGGATTTTTTATCATAGTATATATTTTCACAGAATGAAACATTTATTAAACCTTAATTTTAGTATTTTATGAACTTATTTTGCTATGTTTTTTTTAAAAAATATTTTATTTACATTTTAGTTTTCGGCAGACACAACATCTTTGTTGGTATGTGGTGCCGAGGATCGAACCCGGGCCACACCCATGCCAGGCGAGCACGCTACCGCTTGAGCCACATCCCCAGCCCCAATTGCTATGATTTTTAAAAAATTTTTTAATGCATGCATAAGAACAGGTCTTTTTAAAAGACATTCCATGGATATGTAATAATATGTCAACGTGTTTCCCTGTTGATTGAGAAGATTGAGAATGTCCAAAGCACATACACATATTTTTAAGTATCAAATCGTTATCCATGCTTTAAAACGGGATTGTTTTCCGATTATCAAGTTGGGAAAGTTTATGTTCTGGATGCAAGTCTTATCAGATATGTGTAATGCAAATATTTTCTACTGGTCTGTAGGCTTGCTTTTTTATTTTCTTAAAGGTGACATTTCAAATACAGAGTGTTTAATATTGATGAAATCTATTTAGTAATCTTTTCTTTCACATTTTCCACTTACTCTTGTCAGCTCTTTCAGTGCTGTGACTAGATGACCCGACCAGCACAAGTGCAGAGGAGGAAAGTTTATTTGAGGTCTCAGGGTTTCAGAAGTCTTAGTTCATAAGTGTCTGGCTCCATTCCTTGGGACTCAAAGTGAGGCTGAACATCATGGTAAAAGTGTGGTAGAAGAAAGCAGCTCACATCATGGTTTTCAAAAAGAGAGCTGGTCCACTCAGATACAAATATATACCCAAAGCCATGCCCCAATTCCCACTTCCTCTAGCTACACCCTACCACTTCAGTCACTAGTTAATCCCCATCAGGGGATTAAATCACTGATTGTGTTAAGACTCTTGTAAGCCAATCATTTTTCCTCGGAAGCTTCTTGTATTGTCTCACATGTGAGCTTTTGGGGGATCTCACAGCCAAACCATAAGAGCACTCTATGCTTAGAGGAATATAAATCTTTGCTTACCAAGTTTGTGAAAATATTTTCCTAAAAATTATGATTTTTGGTTTTAAATTTAAAGCTATACTTAGTATAGATCTAGGCTGAATGAGTAACTCTCCTGACCTTGTTACTTCCTTTTCTAGGGATTAAACTGTGTGTCCCCTGTTCACCGTTCTTGAGGCTATATATAAAGATCTAAAGATAAAACTAGGGTTTCCTATTAACATCACTGGTTCCCAAGAACTCAAGGAACCACACCTCCAGGTCATAAAAAGTGAAAATAGTTTTCATGCCTTCTTATCCACCTTGGTCAGTCTCTTGCTTCTATTCTGGTAAAAATCATTGCAATTAAAGCAATCTAGGTATCAGAGATAGTAGCAACAGCTATTGCTGGGTCATGGAAAAAAAAGGCAAAGGAGAGATTTTGCTGCTTTTCCATTTGTTTCCCTTTGACAATCTGCACCTGTAACCTCCTCCACCTGCCTGTTAGAGGGGCTAACCATGTTCACTCACCAGCACCCTGCTAAGTGCTGTAGTTATTTCATCATCAACACAAACATAAGGTAGGCAATATTGTTACTTCTATTTACAGAAAGGAAACTGAAGCACAGAGAAGCTAAGAGATCACCCAAATTTACAGGCAACTAGTTAATGGCAGAATCAGGATTTAAATCTAGGCACACTGGTTCCAGAACCTGTACTCTTCATGATATACACCAGAGCTGAAAGGGAACTTAAGAACATAGAAGAAACTCAACTCTCCATTTGACAGATTCATCTAAAAGGATAGTTGAGTGATTGCTGCTCATAATTTATCCCATCTTGATCCAAATTTGGGCATGTCCACTCTCATCCCATCTATTTTGTATTATCCTTGAAGTAAGATGGAGTATGAATGAGACTCATCTGTGCTGGATATCCACCAGGCTCTCCAGCCCCATCCTCCATCCTGCTCCCTCCCTGCCCCAGGAAACTGATGTATGCTGCATCAACATGCCTCCTTCCTCTATGGATTCCAGTTGGGTTAGGTCAATGTGAAGTTGAGTTGGAGACTGAGCAAAGAAGATAAGGCTATTTAGTCTAACAAGCTATATAGCAATCCATTATTGCTTAATAAACTATCCCAAATTCAGTGGTATAAAATAATCACTTTATTTTAATCAATTCCCAGCCCATTCTTTGTGGGTTAGGAATTCAGGCAGAGCATAGTGGGGATGTTTTTTCCTCCCCTCTGTTCTTACTACATTTAGAATCTCATCCGGAACCTAAAGGCTGAAGGTGGCTTCAGAGCAGCAAGCTAGAATCACTTAATTGTTCACTCAGATGTCTGTTGGCTGGTTTTAGTACTTGGCTGGGCCCACACATCTGCATGTATCCTCTCCATGCATACAAACTCAAGTTTGAGCGTAAATTTGAGTTTCCTTGCAGCATGGCAGCTGGATTTCCATAGAAAGTATCTCCAAGAAAGCAGATGAATATATATGGCATTTTAATGCCCTGTCACCTCCATCACATGCAATTAATCAAGACTGTCACAAAGCTCTCTTCAAAGGGATACAGACCCCCTCACTTCATGAAAAGACTGTCAAAGCCACCTTGTAAGAAGTGGATAAGAGACTATCTTCATCTTGTGGGATAAGAGTTTTCTTCAGAAAACACTACAATGGGTCACGAGATTTAAGGAATTTATATATCAGCATGGCTCAGCTTCTAGAGGGGATGGATTATATCAAAGAATTCATGAAAACATCAAGAAAGGGATATGTTTTATTCAGGGCATCTCCAGGGCTTAAAATATAGATAGATATTAAACGAGAGATAAGAACAGAGTCCCTAAAATGCCCTCAGTTCTGTGAGAATGTCTGTTCTTGATCACAGTGTTTGTGTCTTCTCAAAGAACTTTCTAACCAACTCCTTTCTCTGGAAGCAGATATTGTGAGGACAGCACAGGCGAGGGTGTTTTTTTGGCCAGGAGAGGAAAACATCAGCATTTTCTCTTGTGAGTCCAGTAATGTTGCTGTAATATGCAAAGCAGCGTTTGGGAAGGTGGATGACAGGATTTGGTTCTCCTGGTGTGATGCCAAAAAAGCAGTGTTGTTTTTATTAAGATTTTCAAAGGATCTTTGATAAATACTAGGGTAAAGACATGGTTCCACAGGTGTGTAGAGCTCACTGGGTCAAGGAATGGTGGAAGAGAGATCTTAGAACCCGTTTGTGGTCCAACACCATCAATCTGCAGGCGTGGAGATCACATGACAGGGCAAGTGGCACACCAAAAGTCACACTATCCAGACTTTGCATCAATGACTTATTTGAAATAGATCCTAACTCAAATCCCTACCGCTCTTGGAGGTGTATTTTTAGAGCTACATGTGAGTCTTCAACTGTCTAAGAAATACAAAGAAGAAACAAAGATCTTGTGTATCTTTTACAAGATATTATTGGTGGAAACAGTAAAACTCTAGTACAGTGTCATAATAGGATAGGAACAATGATATAGTAAATATGTAGACTGTGTCCCTCACAAGAATTCCTTATTGCCCTCTTGCAACCACACCCACTTCCTCCTGCTCCACTTCTTCCCTTGTCTTTGATAGTCACTGATCCATTTCCCATAATTGTCATTTCAAGAGTGTTGCATAAGTGGAATCATAAGCTTTTTTTGGATTGGCTTTTTCTTTACTCAGCATAATTCTCTGGAGATTCATCCAGATTTTTGAATGTATCAAAAAACTTGTTCTGTTTTATTGCCGGATAGTATTCCATGATACTATATGTATTGTTTAACCATTCTTCTGTTGAAGAGCATCTAGGTTGCTTTCAATGCCGCACTATTACAAATAAATCTTCTGTGAACAACTATGTACACTTTTTGGTGTGAACAAAGTATTCATTTGCCTGGGATAAATGCCTGCAAGTTCAATTGCTAGGTTGTATGATAAAAACAAACAACAACAAAAGAATTGCCAAAGTTTCCCAAGTAGCTGTATCATTTTGCCTTCCCAACAGCAGTGTAGGGGTGTAGGAGTGATCCATTTTCTCCATATCCCTAATAGTATTTTGTGTTACAACAATTTTTACTTTGGCTATTCCAATAGGTATACTATGTTGTCTTCTGTGATTTCAGTTTGTATTTCCTTAATGATTAGTGATGTTGGGCATTTTACGTACTTATTTTACCAAAGAAGAAATACAAATGGCAAATATCTCAGAGGTGTACTTTCAAATATTTAAGGAGAGCAAAGTCTATTTGCCCACCCTTTCACATGCCTTCAGAGGCCTCGTCTGCCACAGTTCTGGTCTCTTAACGTTCACAAAAGGAAACCAACTTGCTTTACCCACACCCCATTGGCACTTGAGCATTGGCACTTGGTCAAACTCGCCTTATTTGACGAAAAAGTACAACAGCTCTGTGATCAATCTGCTTAGTTCTTCGTATGAATTGCCTTTTTCTTTTTTTTTTTATTGGTCGTTCATAACATTACATAGTTCTTAATACATCATATTACACGGTTTGATTCACGTGGATTATGAACTCCCCCTTTTACCCCGTATACAAATTGCTGTATCACATCAGTTTCCCTTCCATTGATTGACATATTGCCTTTCTAGTGTCTGATGTATTCTGCTGTCTGTCCTATTCTCTACTATCCCCCCTCCCCTCCCCTCCCCTTTTCTCTCTCTACCCCTTCTACTGTAAATCATTTCTTCCATTTGTATTATCTTGTCTTACCCCTCCTTTCCTCTTGTATGACATTTTGTATATCCCTGAGGATCGCCTTCCATTTCCATGCACTTTCCCTTCTCACTCCCTTTCCCTCCCACCTCTCATCCCTGTTTAATGTAAATCTTCTTCTCAAGCTCTTCGTCCCTACCCTGTCCTTGTTTCCTCCCCTTATATCAAAGGAGTCATTTGGTATTTGTTTTTTAAAGATTGACTAGCTTCACTTAGCATAATCTGCTCTAATGCCATCCATTTCCCTCCAAATTCTATGATTTTGTCATTTTTTAATGCAGAGTAATACTCCATAGTATATAAATGCCACATTTTTTTTATCCATTCATCTATTGAAGGGCATCTAGGCTGGTTCCACAGTCTTGCTATCGTGAATTGAGCTGCTATGAACATCGATGTAGCAGTGTCCCTGTAGCATGCTCTTGTTAGGGCTTTAGGGAATAGACCGAGAAGGGGAATAGCTGGGTCGAATGGTGGTTCCATTCCCAGCTTTCCGAGAAATCTCCATACTGCTTTCCAAATTGGCTGCACCAATTTGCAGTCCCACCAGCAATGAACAAGAGTGCCCTTTTCCCCACATCCTCTCCAGCACTTATTGTTGTTTGACTTCCTAATGGCTGCCAGTCTTACTGGAGTGAGATGGTATCTTAGGGTAGTTTTGATTTGCATTTCTCTGACTGCTAGCGATGGTGAGCATTTTTTCATGTACTTGTTGATTGATTGTATGTCCTCCTCTGAGAAGTGTCTGTTCAGGTCCTTGGCCCCTTTGTTGATTGGGTTATTTGTTATCTTATTGTCTAATTTTTTGAGTTCTTTGTATATTCTGGTTATTAGGGCTCTATCTGAAGTGTGTGGAGTAAAGATTTGTTCCCAGGATGTAGGCTCCCTGTTTATCTCTCTTATTGTTTCTTTTGCTGAGAAAAAACTTTTTAGTTTGAGTAAGTCCCATTTGTTGATTCTATTTGTTAACTCTAGCGCTATGGGTGTCCTATTGAGGAATTTGGAGCCCGATCCCACAGCGTGTAGATCATAACCAACTTTTTCTTCTATCAGATGCCATGTCTCTGATTTAATATCAAGCTCCTTGATCCATTTTGAGTTAACTTTTGTGCACGGCGAGAGATAGGAATTCAGATTCATTTTGGTGCAAATGGATTTCCAGTTTTCCCAGCACCATTTGTTGAAGATGCTATCCTTCCTCCATTGCATGCTTTTAGCCCCTTTATCAAAAATAAGATAGTTGTAGTTTTGTGGATTGGTTACTGTGTCCTCTATTCTGTACCATTGGTCCACCCGCCTGTTTTGGTACCAGTACCATGCTGTTTTTGTTACTATTGCTCTGTAGTATAGTTTGAAGTCTGGTATCGCTATACCGCCTGATTCACACTTCCTGCTTAGTATTGTTTTTGCTATTCTGGGTCTTTTATTATTCCATATGAATTTCATGATTCTTTTATCGATTTCTATAAGATATTTTTCAACGTTGGGTCTTGGCTGAAAGGCCACTTCTGCAGGAAGGGCTCCCTGTCCTCTTCAAGTCAGCTCTCTTTCTTAGTCTCTCTTGCCTGTTTCCCTTCCCTCCCGTTTATACCAGTCTCCAATTTTACTTAACTGTTTGCTCCTCACTGTGTTTGCTTATACCATCACACATAAGCTTCATGAGGCCAGGACTTGGCATCTTTTCTCCCTTAAAGCCTTGGAATCTGGGCTTAATGCCAATTATATAATAAATTCTCAGATTTGGTGGCTTCATGAGTATATTCAGGGCTACTTTGTCCAAGTCTGTCAGTTAGGTATTAAGAATGTGAACGAAAGTAGCATCTAAAGTAGCATATGGGCTAAAACTGTCCTTCTCAAATTCATTTTATTGAAGTTCCAATCCCTAGTATCTCAGAATGTGATTATATTTGGAGATGGAGGCCTTCAAAGAGGTGATTAAGTTAAAGCGAAGTCATTAGGATAGGACCTATCCAATATCACCGATGTTCTTATGCCAGGAAGAAATTTGGACCCAGAGGGAAGACCAGGTGAAGACCCAGGGAGAAGATAGTCATTTCAAGATCCAAGAGCAAAATCCAAGAAACAAACTCTGCTGATACCCTCATCTTGAACTTCTAGCATCGAGACCTATAAGGAAATCAATTTGTTATTCATGCCTCTCAGAATGTGGTACTTTGCTATGGCAGCCCTAGCAAACAAATACAAGGTGTAATAGCAGCAACACATGATTACAATACTATGGGAATTTATAGTTCAAACCTCTGTGGTTCCTAAATTTTATAAAACCAACTATAAACTTGTTATTAAAGTTACTTAATACTACACTGCACTAAACTGATAAGTAGAGATGACTTGGGATAAAACTAGAATAAAGGAGTTGTAAGTTGATGAATTAGATTTTTTCAGTGACAAATGAAATTAACAATAAAAAAAAATCAGATTCACTGTTGAAGTTAATGAGCTTTAAAGTCTTGGTTGAAGGAAAATGTGCCGCATTGTTAGTTTTATGGACAGACTATGACCACTCGGCCAAGGAGTCCTATATTTATTACCTGGAAGTGGATGTTTGGTGTGTTCTACAGCTCCATGCTCCAGCTGTGTGTGTGGGGATACAAAACTCTGGCCCAACCAAACACACATTCCTTGGCAGTTACTTGAAAACATTTTCCAGATCAGGGCTGCCCATGTCAAAAGGAATGATGGACAATAGCTCTAGAAGTTACTTAGGCAGTTGAGTTGGTGGGGTTGATGCCTTCAACCTCTCACCTCGTTAGCAGCGTCAGCTTGTTCATACATCTTTCCTTTCACTCCATGAATAAATGTAGCAGGCCAAGAGAAGTCAGATGATTAGATAAAATCTTTTGGACCTGGGGACCTTCATCAACTGGTCCAACCCCCTCAATTTATAAGGGAGACAACTGGGACCCTGAATTTCTCAGAGTAATGTATATGCACATATGTGCCTGCATAATATTTATAGCAGTGTACCTCAATCTGAAGTTAAAGATAAAGAATCCTCAGAGACATACCAAGCCTGAAATTTCTCATGCTACGAGCAGAACTTTGGATTCTCTTGATAGGTCTTGTCTAGTATCTCAGAGGGACATAAATTCAAGGGATGTTCCAAAATTAATTGCTTATCTTATAAACTTGGGCTAAAAGTTAAAATCCTATCAGTACTACATCTGGAAAATATAAAGAGATTGATTAACACTAGAGAAAGCTACACTATAAATGAAAACTCAATCTTACCAGTAAATATTATTCAATAATTACTCTTGATAAATGATTTCCTCTTTTCAATGTGCTTCAACACAGGTACTTGCTTTACAGTTCTTTGGAATTTATGAAGAAATTGATTTATTTGAGATCTACAGGATTAGATAAATATTAAACCACAATGTATTTCTATTGTCTGTGCTTTCTCAGACCTTCACAATATGCCTTTGCACTAATGATGCTATAAGACATAAAATTGAATAGATGGTCCTTGCCTTTAAGGAGAGCTCAGAATGAGGAAGAATCAGACATAAAACACTTGAACAAGGGGCCTCAAGGTCGTGAGATGAGTATATTGTTCTCTTTTCCCCTGTTCTTATTAACTCTTTAAATTCTTTTGCCTCTTTTTGGAAAAAAATAATTGTAGTTAAAAAGCACATAACATTTACCATCTATAATTTTTAAATGTATAGTTCAGAAGTGCTAAGGGTTAAGTGTGTTGTTCAATAGGTTGAGAACTTTCCCATCTTGCAAAACTGAAATTCTGTCTTCATTGATGAACTTTCTACCCCTACCAGCCCTGGGAAACCACCATTATACTTTATTATTTCAGTTATTTTAGAAACCTCATAAATAGAATCATACAATATTTGTCTAGTTTGTGACCAACTCATTTCACGTAGCATAATGTCTTCAAGTTGCATCCATATTGTAGCATGTGACAGGATTTCCTTATTTTTAAAGGCTTAATTCCATTGTATGTATAAACCATTTCCCCCATGTTTTTTATTTGTGCCTTACAGTTGTTACAATAATGGAATTTTTGTTATTACATATTCATAGATGCACACAGTAATATAATTTGGCTAATATTACTCCTTAGCATTTCCCACCTCACCTTCCACCCTTGGGCCTTTTGCTCTACTAACCTCCCTTTGATTTTCATGAGATTCACCCCACCCCCTTCTGTTCCTCTTTCCTCTCTAGTTTCCATACCAGAGAAAACATGCAACCCTTAACCTACCGGAGTTTGACTTATTTTGGTTAACATAATGGTCTCTAGTTCCATTTGCAAGTGACATGATTTTGTTTTTCTTTAGGGCTGAATAAAACTCCGTTATGTGCATGAGTGCATGTGTGTGTCTGTATACATACACATATCATTTCACATTTTCTTTATTCATTCATCTGATCTATTATTCAACACCTAAACTGGTTCTACAGTTTGGCTATTGTGAATTTTCTTCTATAAACATGGGTATGCATGTATCACTAATATGATTTCAGTTCTTTAGGATAAATTCCAAGGTGTGGTACAGCTGGGTCATATGATGGTTCTGTGTCTAGTGTCTTGAGGAAACTTCAAAGTGATTTCTATATTGGTTGTACTAATATGCAATCTCACCAACAATAAGTGTTCCCTTTTCCCCATTCACTTCAGCATTATTGGTATCCATATCTAATAGAAAAAGAATGATAGTATATTGACATATTAAGAAAATGTCAGACATATCAAGCCTAAAATTTCTCATGCTACAAATAGAACTTCAGATTATCTTGATAGATCTTGCTTGTCTAGTATCTCAGAGGGACATAAATTCAAGGGATGTTCTGAAATTGCTTATCTTATAAACTTGGGCTAAGAGTTTATATTTATAAAAACATGAAGTACATATTATTCTAACTGGGTCAAATGGTGGTTCCATTTCAAGTTTTCTGAGAAATCTCCATACTGTTTTCAAGAGTGTTTACACCAATATAGTAAGTAGGTATTCTTGATGACTGTCACTCTGACTTGTGTGAGATGAAATCTGTCATTTTGATTTGTATTTCTCTAATTGCTAATGATGTTGAACACTTTCATGGATTTTTCTGGCTATTTGTATGTCTTGATAAATGTTTAATTTGCCTATTTATTGATTGGATTGTTTTGTGTGTATATTGTTTGAGTTCTTTATATAGTTATTACAGCAAAGATTAATTTGACAAAGGATTAATTTGACAAAGGATTAATTTGACAAAGGATTAATAACTAGCAAAGATTTTCTCCCATTCTGTAGGTTCTCTTTTCACATTCTTGTTTCCCTTGCAGTGAGGAACTTTTTAATTTAATGTCATCCCATTTATTAATTTGGGACATTATTTCCTGAACCTTAGGAGTCCCATTGAAAAAGTAATTTCCTGTGCCTATATGCTGGAGTATTGACCCAATGTTTTCTTCTAGTAGTTGCATAGTTTCTGGTCTAATTATTTAATATGGTCTTTGATCCATTTGATTTTTGTGCATGGTGAGAAATAAAGTTCTAGTCTCTTTCTTCTACATATGGATAAATATGCTTCCCAGCACCCTTTTAAAATTATTTATACATGACAGTGGAATGCATTTCAATTCTTATTACCTATATAGAGCACAATTTTTTGTATCTTTGGTTGTACACACAGCATATTCACACCAATTTGTGTCTTCATACCTGTACTTTGAGAAATAATGATCATCACATTCCACCATCATTAATAACCCCATGCCCCTCCCTTCCCCTCCAACCCCTCTGCCCTATCTAGAGTTTGCCTATTCCTCCCCTGCTCCCCCTCCCTTTCCTACTATGAGTCAGCCTCCTTATATCAAACAAAACATTTGGCATTTGGTTTTTTGGGATTGGCTAACTTCACTTAGCATTATCTCCTTCAATGCCATCCATTTACCTGCAAATGCCATGATTTTACTCTTTTATTCCGGAGTAAAATTCCATTGTGTATATATGCCACCTTTTTTATCCATTCATCTATTGAAGGACATCTAGGTTGGTTCCACAGTTTAGCTATTGTGAATTGTGCTGCTATAAACATTGATGTGGCTGTGTCCCTGTAGTATGCTGTTTTTAAGTCCTTTGGGTATAGAACAAGGAGAGAGAGCTGGGTGAAAAAGTGGTTCCATTTCCAATTTTCCAAGGAATCTCCATACTGCTTTCCATATTGGCTGCACCAATTTGCAGTCCCACCAGCAGTGTACGAGTGTACCTTTTTCCCCCACATCCTTACCAACACTTGTTGTTTGTATGCATAACAGCTGCCATTCTGACCGGAGTGAGATGAAATCTTAGAGAAATGAAAATCAAAACCATTCTAATTGCTAGTGATGAACATTTTTTCATGTATTTGTTGATTTGATTGTATATCATCTTCTGAGAAGAGTCTTCAGGTATTTGGCCCATTTATTGATTGAGTTATTTGTTTTTTGGTGTTCAGCTTTTTGAGTTCTTTATATACCCTAGAGATTAGTGAAAGATAGGGGTTTAATTTCATTTTGTTGCACACAGATTTCCAGTTTTCCCAGCACCATCTACTTATAGATTAGTATCTGCACAGTTAATTTGATTGATCCTTTCCTGTATTCCTTTTATTTCCTTCTCTTGGTTATAATTTCTAGTACTATATTAAATAGGAATGGTAAGAGCAGACAGACCTTATCTTCTAGATTCTTTCAGTTTTTCTCCATTTACTATGATGTTAGCTTTGGTTTTTTTTGTATATAGCCTTTATGATGTTGAGGTAGGTTTTTTTTAGAATTTTTTTATTCCTTTTAATTAGTTACACATGACAGTACGATGATATTGACATATCATGCATTTGAATCAGATGGGTATAATTTCTCATTTTTCTGATTGTACAGGTTGCAGAATCACATTGGTCATACAGTTATTATTGCTGTGTGTATATACATGTCTATTTTATTCTGCTGTCCTTATCCCCCCTTTCCCTCCCCTCTGATCACTTCTCTCTACCCAATCTAATGTGACATTTTTCTTCTTTTTCCTCACATCGTCATACATGTAATCTGTATAATGAGGGTCTCCTTCCATCTTCCATGCAATTCCCCTTCTCCCTCCCTTTCCCTCCCAGCTCTCTTTCCTATTTAGTGATAATTCTCATGCTCTTCCTCTCTACCCCATTTTGAGTCACCCCCTTATATCATAGAAAACATTTGGCCTTTGTTTTTTTTTAGGGATTGGCTAACTTCACTTAGTATAATCTGTTCGAATGCCATCCATTTCCCTGCAAATGCCATGATATTGTTACTTTAGTGCTGAATAATATTCCATTGTGTATATATGCCACATTTTAAAAAATCTATGCATCCAGTGAAGGGCATCTAGGTTGATTCTACAGTCTAGCTATTTTGAATTGTGCTGCTATAAACATTGATGTGGCTGTGTCCCTGTAGTATGCTGTTTTTAAGTCCTTTGGGTATAGACCAAGGTAGGTTTTTTCTTATCTCTAGTTTCTTTAGTGTTTTTACCACGAATGGGTGATGAATCTTAAGGTCTTCTGTGCATCCATTGAGATGACTAAGTGACTTGTCATTCATTCTATTTATGTAATTAATTACGTTTCTTTATTTACATGTGAAACCATTCTTGCATCTCTGTAATAAAACCAACTTGGTTTTGATGTACAATTTTAATGTTGAACATAATCTGCTAATATTTTATTGAATGTTTTTGCATCTAAGTTCATCAGGGATATTGATCTATAATTTTCTTTCATTGATGTGTCCTTATCTGTTTTGGGTCTGGGAATGATATTGGCTTATAGAATAAAATTGCAAGAGTTCCATCCCATTGTATTTCATGGAATAATTTGAGGATTAGTTCTCTTTTAAAGGTCTCATAGAATTTAGTTGAGCATCCATTGGTCCTAGGATTTTTATTTTTATTTTATTTATTTATTTATTTCTGAAAGGCTTTTTTTAACTGCCTCCATCTCATCGAAAATTATTGATATGTTTAGGTTTTCTATGTCCTCTTGATTCAGTTGACAGATCTTAAGTGTATCCATTTCTTCTAGGTTTTCCAATTTACTGGAGTTTTCAAAATTATTCCTAATGAGGCACTGTATTTCTGTGGCAATTTCTCTCATTTCTAATTTTATTAATTTGGGTCTTTCTCCTTTTGGTTAGTTTTAAAATATTGATAAACCCTTAACCAACTCTCTGAATTCTTTGTGTTTTTTTAATATAATCAAGGTCATAGAAATTGGCTCTGATCTTATTTTCTTCCCTTTTCTGATTTTAGAATTGGTTTGTTCTTCAAGGGCCTTGAGATGCATCATCATTAATTTGAATCTGATTTTTTTTAATGTAGGCACTCAAACCTATAAACTTTCCCCTTAGAACTGCCTTTATTGTGTTCCAAAGTATGGAACACAATAAAGTGTAGTGTTATCACTGTTCTTATTTTAGTCTAAGATTTTTAACATTTCTCCCTTGATTTCTTCTATTGCACATTAATCATTCAAAAATTTGTTGTTCAATTTCTACGTGTTTATATAGTTTCTGTAGGGTTTGTTGTGTTGAATTCTAATTTAATTCCATTATGATGGAGTTAGCCTTCATCTCATAACTCTTCTAAATTCCAAATTCATTACTGAACCATCATTATAGAAGCTAAACAAATTCCAGAGCTCACAAATGAACAAATTTCATTTGAATAGTAGCTAAGCCAATGAGAAACAGGACCAAATTAAACTTGATAAAGTGGCAGGAATTAAACAAGTCTGTAAGTTCTATAAGTTCTATACTGATGGTTTAGTAGTCATGAATTCTAGTTTCTGCTTATCTTGGAAAGTTTTTAATTTCTTATTCAATTTTGAAAGATAGCTTTGCTGGCTAAAGCAGTCTTGGTTTAGGGTTATTTTCTTTCAGGACTTGGAACATACCTGTTCCAAGCTCTCTTGGATTTTAGAGTTTGTGTCGAGAAACCAGAAATTATTCTGATTGGCTTGCCTCTAGATGTTTTACTCTGGAGGCTTTTAAAATTCTGTCCTTGTTCTGTATGTTAGGCATTTTGATTGTAAAACATCCTAGAGAAGTTCTTTTTTGATCTTGTCTATTTGGGATTGTGAATGCCTCCTGTATCTGGTTCTGGATGTTTATTGCATTCTGAAGGTTTGGGAAATTTTCTGTTATTATTTCACTACCCTCAATATTTCATTATCTTCCATCTCAAAACCCTCCTAAATTCCAATGATTCTTAACTTTGGTCTCTTAATGTTGTCCCAGAATTCTTCTATATTGTGATGATGGATTCTGTCTTCAGCATGGTGTACTCTTTTAGACTTAACTGAACATTGATTGATCATGTATTTAATTTCTAATATTTCTATTAGTTCTTTTAATAACTATCTTTGTTAAATTTGTTATTCACATTCTATACTACCTTCCTTAATTCATTTTTTCTGTGTTCTCTTGGAATTCATTCATTTTTATAACCATTACTTTGAATTCTTTATCTGGTTTCATTCAATATCTTTGGGGTCAGTTGCTGGTGAATGATGAACTTTAGGAGGTGTTGTGTTACCAGAAATATGAAAAAATAAGGTATATCTTTGTTGGGTTGTATGCATCCTCTGGGAGGGATAGCTCTTCTACTCTATGTGTAGGCCTTTTTAGGGGACAGTCTTCACTTGCCAAAGTGTTCTAGAGTGATTGGAATTGAGACCCCCTTATAGATGTGCTATCTACAGACTGTTAACTCTGTGTTTTTGCTATAGCAGTGGAGGTACATGAGTGGAACTTCAGGGCCCATCCCTAGTCATTTCTACCTGGGGCTTGGTTGTTTGTGTTTTTGTCTCTAAATTTTTTATTCTAATTTGTTATGACAGCAGAATGCATTACAATTTACACATAGAGCACAATTTTTCATATCTCTGTATACAATGTATATTAACATCATTCATGTCTTCATACATGTACTTGATGGAATGAGATGCACATCATAACCCTATCTTTTTAATCCCCTCCCCTTTGTCCTACCTAGAATTTAATCTTCCCATGCTCCCCCTCCCTACCCCACTATGAATCAGCCTCCTTGTATCAGGGAAAACATTTGGCATTTGGATTTTTGGGATTGGCTAACTTCACTTAGCATTATAGTCTCTAACTCCATCTATTTACCTTCAAATGCCATGATTTTACTCTTATTGCTGACTAATATTCCATTGTGTATGTATACCACATTTCTTTTTATCCATTCATCTATTGAAGAGCATCTAGGTTGGTTCCACAGTTTAGCTATGTGAATTGTGCTGCTATAGACATTGATGTGGCTGTGTCCCTGTAGTATGCTGTTTTTTTAAGTCCTTTGGGTATAGACCTAGGAGAGGGATAGCTGAGTCAAAAGGTGGTTCTATTCCCACTTTTCCAAGCAATCTCCCTCCATACTGCGACATATTGACTGCACCATTTTGCAGTCCCACCAGCAATATGAGTATGCCTTTCCCCCACATCCTCGCCAAACAATTATTTTTTGTATGCATAATTGCTGCCATTCTGACTGGAGTGAGATAAAATCTTAGAGCAGTGTTGATTTGCATTTCTCTAATAGCTAGAGGTGTTGAACATTTTTTCATGTATTTGTTGACTGATTGTATATCACCTTCTGAGAAGTGTCTGTTCTATAGTTTTTGTTCAGCTTTTGTTTGGATGATCTATACAGTGGTGAAAGAGGTGTGTTAAAGTCACCCAGATTTGTTGTGGTCTATGACTCTTGAACTTGAGATTGTTTGATGAACATAGATGCTCCATTGTTTGGGGCATATATATTTATAGTTGTTAAGTCTTGTTGGTGTATGGTTCCCTTTAGCAGTATGAAATTTCTTTGTCCCTTTATTTGGTTTATTCTTTCAAGGATTTCTGCTTGGGTGTTTTTTTTTTTTTTTAAGAACCTCCATCTCCCTATTAATCTTTTGCTTTGTTTATGTAGCTCTTTGTCAAAATGATCTTTTGCTGCCTGTATTTGCTCTTATATCATTCTCTAATTCACAGAACATTTTAATCACGCACATCCTGAACTACTTCTCTGTAATTTCTTCTGCTGTGCTGGCCATGGATTCTAATGTGGTATCCTGATTTGTTTAGGGCACTTTCTTTCCTTCACATTGCTTGTGTTATTTCCCTTCTAGCACTGTGGATCCCAGCTGTTACCGTTTTTACCCTTAGTGTCTCTAGGGATCCAGTACCTCTCCTTTGAGTTGAGGACAAAGTTATCAGATGCCAATATAAACAGTATACACCCTAAAAACAAATGTTTGCTATTAAAACTTTATAGTTAGGTCACAATGTACAGAAATGGCGAGTTCAATTATTATCTACAATATACTCAGGTTTATAAAAAGGTTTACAGTTTGAAGTGGACAAAGAACCGGGGTTGATGAGTATGATGATATGCTGAGGAGATAAGATAACAACTCTATATCCTCACCTCTTCGGAAGTGTGAAAAAAATCTAAAGAGGAAGATTAGTAGCAGGAAAAGGGAGAGGAAGTAATTTTGCGAAGACAAGTAGTTGAGAAGACAGTACATAACAAACATTAAGAAAAATTAAAAAATGTTAAAATAGTAGAAATTGGGATAAAAGAATATATACAACACAGCTGTAATATACTATTCAGACATCCCAGTCCTCAAAATCCTAATTCATGCAAAGTGGTTTCACATATGTTGGGGATGTGAGGGTGGGAGAATAGAAAGGCAGAGGTTAAAAAAAAAAGTCTTGAAGGAAGAAACGGGATTCTTTTGGAGATCAGTATCTTTCCCACTTTCCTTCTCATCCAATAGGTGTTAGCTAGTATCTCCACCCTCAGGCTGGTGAAGGTAAGCAGGGTATCACTGTGCCAGGGTAGTGCTGCTGGGGTGAGGGGAGAGTTAGAAACTGGGTACCTGGGCAGCCAGAGTTCCAAACCAGTTCAATTATTATCTACAATATACTCAGGTGAGTATATCTACAATATACTCACCCACTGAAGATGGTGATGAAGGTGACCCAAGATAGAAGTTCCTGCTTTCAGTGGTGAGGTGTTGGGTCGTGTGGAGGGGAGCTGAGCAATGGCATTGCATGATGAATTCAGAGATGAGCCTTGTAGCATGTAGTGTGAGGCTGTTGGCTGACTTTAGAGGCTGCGTGAAGTTCCCGGGTATAGGCAGGGGTACTGTGTGTAGGGGACTCTCTCCACTGATGCAGAGTCCCAAGATGGCAGCCACTGGGCGAGCTCCACATTGGTAGATGGGGATCCACACGGGTGGCAGCCAGAGTTCCTGTGTGGAGGCGGTGGTTGGACTTCCTGCATGGGGGTAGCTGCTGGGTGTCCTGTTGGGGAGTGGTGTTGGTGATTTCTGACTGGGTGAGTGGCCTAAAGTTCTATGCAGGTGCTGATGGTGCCTGCTCAGGTACCTGGTAGTGCTGCGTGGGCGAGTAGTTGGGAGACCTACTCTGATGCCGAGGCCTGGAGCCCTGGGTGGGCACAGTGGCCGTGATTCCCATGCAGGATCAGGAATGCCCCTCTCAGAGATGCAGTATTCTCATTACTTGAGTCCCAGGTCACGGAGGGACACAGAATGCTGCCTCCTTCTGGCCAGCCAACTTGGATCTCCTCTGGGTTTTTGTCTGTATTAAAATATAGCTGAAGATTGAGTGTCACTAATTTGTTCATGACATTGTGTGGAGCAAGGTGCACTGTCTTTTGGTTGATTTAGTTCAGCAGCAAAATTTCTATGCTATGAACTTGTGGTGTTCCTATATGTTCCCAGCAACTCATAGGATGGAGGAAACAATATATAGCAACAATTTGTGTAATATACAGCATTAAAATACCTGGTTTCTACTATGAAACCTGCACTATTAATTACCAAAAAACACCCTCCCCTCAAAAAAAAAAAAGAGTCAGGTCAGCAATTGCCAACAGCAAAAATACGTAACCATAAACTAGATATGGCATTAAAAAAAGTGTTAACTATGTTAATTTATCTGATCTCAGATTTTTCCATTCCAAATCTATCCATTGTGTTTCTTTCTGTATTTTCACTCCTTCTGTTATTGGCCAGCACTGCTACCACTACTACTGCTGTTGATGCAACTAGCTTGGCTCCACATGTACTTTCTTTGTTTAATGTACCCAAGTTTTTGAGCCTGTAAGTCACTGTCCAATATTAAAATTTTAGTGAAATCCCTCTTTCACCCCCACCTCTCTGAGCAGCAATACTTCCACTGCTTGAATCCCAAGCCTCGGAATGTAGCCTTCCTCTAATCCACCATCTTCATTCTGTCACTCTTCAAATTCTTATTCAAGGATTAATAAGTTAATCCTGACCCTCAAAAGTAATGTAGGACAGATCTCATGAGTTCTCATAACATCCAAGTAGTATTTTCTGGTCATTTCTAGAGCCAAAAAGACTTGTTTCCGTAATTTATATAATCTCCAAACTCTAGATTTTATTTAAAATTAAAGACTGCCCTTCCACTAGTGTGAAGGCATTCTGGAGCTGTGGGTAGACTCTCCATATTCCTGCCTGGGGCTCTGCTCCTCTCCTCTCCTCCACCAGGCTGCCTCTGACTCCTTCAAAGCTGGACCCAGGGTGAAGGTGAAGAATGGGATCCAAGAGGCAGGCAAGGCTTGGCTGGCACACTCAGATAATCTTGCCTCAGTTCCTTAGTAATGACAAGTACCTGCCTGAGTCTATCGCCTCCCTCAAGCCCTGGATATTGGATGCTCTGTCTCAGTTGGAGTAACCACCCATTCAAGGGATTCTTTTGGGCAGAATTTAAAATGGCACACATGCTCCCCTACTTTCCCCTCAACTAGGGACATAGATCAAACACAGTTCACCTAATAACTAGGCCTGAGGAAAGGGCAAGAACCCTCTGCTCCTTTTCCATGTCCATGTAGTAGGTAAGAACCACAGCATATTAACTCTCCAAAGGAAAAAAAAAATCTGGGTAGTACTGGGCAAACCCAGGACTTTATTCATGCTAAGCACAGGGTTTACCACTGAGCTATAACCTCAGCTCAAGAATTTTTTTTTTGGTTCCAGTGTACTACCTGAATCCTTAACCCTCACTTATATGGCTAAATCTCAGTGTTTAAAGCTTAGATTATGAAAATAGGCAGTTTTATGGTTCTTAGCAAAGATTAAACACTGGGTCTCGTCTTGTAGTAAGAAGTATTATTAAATTAATAAGTGAATATTAAGAGACATGCAATTTTTGTATTTAATACTAATAACAGAAGGGGAGGTGTTATTTTTTAATTCTTTTTAATCATACAAGACAGCAGAATGAATTTTGACATTGTACATACATGGAATGTACAATCATTGTCAATTCTATTCTGTCCTTCCTATCCTCCTTACCGCCCCCTCCTCTCCCATCCTTTCTATCCAATCTAATGTGACTTTTTTTCTTTCTCATTACAACATCATATATGTATTCTGTATAATAATGAGGTTCTCCTTCCATCTGAAGGGGAGGTATTATTAAAAGCTTCTCATAAAGCTGAGTTCTAAGACAAGAATCCAGCAAAAGAGGGGAAAAAGACATTCCAGGTTGGTTTGTTTTCAATTGTAGGGTCCATTTGAGTTGCCTGGACTGTGTGCTATAGTAGCTAATACTCTAATACTCTACATTTTAACCAACCCCCCCAAATCAACATTTAATAATGTGAAGTGTTCATGCCAGGAAAAGTTAAAGCTGACTCTACATTCTCCAGAGAAAGTTTTCAGAGGAATAAAGAAAGAAGTTAAATGATAAACATGAAGAAGCAGATTGATCCAGAATGGGAAACATTTTGCAGAACTGATTTAACTTACTGCAAGATGACAACGGTCGCAAGAAAGAGGACAGCTCTTCATGTAACACAAGCAAGTGTAACATGTGGACTTTGTAGATGATGCCACAGGATTATTAGTAATTTCATTAGGTATAATCTGGAACTTTGGTTAAGAACACAGTGTTCCTTTTTAGGAGATGTATACTGAGATGTATCATGATGAAATGATATGATACTTGGTATTTACTTTGAAATACTAAAGCTAATATGGAAAATCTTTAATTGTTGACTCTAGGTAGTGGGAAATTAATAAAGTATAATAATGATTCTAATGTTTACAAATTTTTCTTGCATTTCTATTTCCATTCTTTTAGTGTTAACTTTATTTTTTCCCCAAAGCTTTGAGGTAAAATTGAAGTACAATAAAATGCAGATATTTGAAATATGCAATTTGATCAGTTTTGACATGTATGTAACCACTGCAACCAAAAACATTTCCATTTTTTAGAAGTTTGCAATCATGTAGATTGTTTTCTATGTGATTTATTACGTTAGAAAGCAATCACCTTAAGATATAGAACCCCACACCAACATGTCAACTATTTCAAAATTATACGTCACACTTATAAGTATCTTAGTCAAGGAAGAAAACACAAGTAAATTTTATTTGAGGTAAGTGATAAAAGTTTAAATGTCAGGATTTCTGGGATAAAACTACTCATAAGTTATAAATGTTCATCTATGATGTAAGAAGCGTAAGTATCTAAATAACCATCAACACTTTCGAATTATGTAGTAAGGGAAAAAAAATAATAGCAGAAATAAAGAATATATTCCCCATAGAAATAGAAAAAGCAATCATGAAATTCATCTGAAAAAATAAGAGACCCAGAATAGCTAAAGCAATCCTTAGCAAGGAGAGTAAAGCAGGAGGCATTATAATACTACAATACTATTATGGTTTAATACCAGAACTTATTACAGAGCCATAGTAACAAAAACAGCATGGTATTGGCACCAAAACAGACATGTATTCCAATGGTACAGAATAGAAATACAAGTACAGAAATAGAAAATAGCAATATAAATACAGATATCTCGTACTAGACAAAGGCTCCAAAAATATTCACTGGAGAAAAGATAGCCTATTCAACAAAACACCATTCTTGAGAAAAAAATCCTTTATCATTGGTCATTCTGTGAGCTACTCTAGCCATACCCCCTCCCCCAAGAGGCACTAAGTAAATTTGAGTTAATCCCATCAATGCTTCCTCAAAGTTCATATTATATGTTCAAACTCTGGATTGCATGTTTTAAAATGTGTCTGAAGCTATATTTAAACATTTTATATGAAAAACTAATAAATACCTATAAACCATGGCTCCTGATCAAATGCAGGGACTGTTAGTCTAGCATTCCCACCATTCCAAACAGAAGCAAAGAAACCGTGTTTGGGGTTACTTAAGAGAAACTACAAGCACTAATAAACTTGGACACGTTTTTTATTTCAGGAAACCTAAATCATGGACACTGTAGTTTGGGTTCCTTGGGAAGTAGAATTTGAAATGGAGTTAGGCTCCAAAAGGATGGAAAGGAGAGGAAGGAAGCAATATTGGGAAGCAGAAGAGGTCTAGTTATGATACAGGCTCAGAGGTAGCCTCAGATGATCCCACAAGCAACCTGTGGAGTAAGGATGTCTTGCAGAGATGTTCTGAGGTGGATCAAGTTGGCCAGGCCCATCTACTCCCTCACAGATCCATCACTGGATGTGGGCCATGCTTAGAAGGGACATGACCTTACATCAGATGGCTCTATGCAACAGAGAATTCCCTAAGGTTCTGACAGAGACTTTCTACTAGGGTGACCAAGCATTCCACTTTTCCCTTTATGGCTCTAGTTTTAACACTGAAAAAGCCTCAGATCTTGGGAAACTCTTCAGTCCTGGTCAAAACTGAACCACTGATCACCCTACTCTCTGCCAACAGCACCTCAGCAATGTGTCGGTCACACACCTCTACAGATTCCCTAGGATGCCAGGGACCTCATGCTCGATTCTCTGCCTGCCAAACTTAAAGCTCTTGGTGTTAAAGGAAATTGCTCTGCTTGGAGGGTCACACCAAGAGAAAGCTCAATACCTTCTCCCCTACCTCCCAAATGTTAGAGATCATACAAATTCAGATTATTCATTTTGGAAAGGGTTTGCTGAATACAATACCAAAGGCTGATACTCTAATTACTTTGAACATGTCTTCTCTCATGGTAAGGTTTCCTCTGAAGTATGTTTTCTGTTCTCTGCCGGATGTAGGACATTCTTCTAAGGCCAGACATACTGGCACAGAGAAATAAGCTTGGAAACAATTCATCTTTGTCAAAATCCAGAATAAACAGCTTATCCCAATATCAAGAATACTTTAGTTAAAATTTTCCACACAGAATTGCTGACATTTTATTGACTAGTGATAGTCCTCAGCAAACTTGAGGTTATAATAGTGACCAGATAAATAGGATGATATGAAACAAAGCAAAGAAACCATTTTGATGGTTGGATAACAGCTGGCAAGATCACGGCTTTGGCTAGGGGAATACACAACAGATCTTGACTCCTCTTTCTGAGCCCAAGCATCCTGGCCTGACCCCTTCCTCTCCTGCTTCCACCCAGTCCTTCATCCCTCAGCCCAAGAAGACCGTTTCAGTCAGTGTGTCCTCCTGGCTGATTATCTGCAAAAGCCAGGCCTGTGAACCTCAATGAAGCAATAAAACAGCAGTTTCATTCACTAATAATTAAGCAGCATGCATGGCAGAATTTAAAATGAAACATGCCTCCAGGTAAACCCAGGTGCTTAAAACATTTCACTGAAGGTGTTTAGATTACAGTGTGATAGGTTGTCATTAAATCAAATGCTTTCATGAGAGGAAAATGGATTTACCATATTCCTATAAATGGAGTTTTGGCTAACGAAAATGTAAAGAGTCTTCATGTCATCAGCCTTGGGAAGTGTGAACAAATAGAGAACATGCTTGTCTCACTTGTTTTCTGGTCTTAAGATGATGGCCATTTTTTATTGGTATACTGTGAGTGTAATCAAATACCACAAACGTACCAGCATTGTTAAGTCTGCAACTTTTATTAGGTTGATATGTTTTTGTTGTGTTTCAACCATTATCTTTCCTTTTCAAACCTGAAGCTTAAAAGACAATTTTATTTAGAGCAGAAAACCCTCTTACAAGTGTTGCCCTACCACTTACCTAAATAATTCATTATAATCTCTTCAGTGAAAAAGGGGTTTTCCCCATAAAGCCAGAAAAGCTGTAATTTCGTGAATTTTGAGAAATCATTGCTTTAACAAAGAATAACTAAGCTCTTGCAATTTTTTAAAAAATATATTTTTATTTGAGGATGGACATAATACCTTTTTATGCAGTGCTGAGGATCAAACCCAGTGCCTCACCCATGTGAGGCAAGTGCTCTACCACTGAGCTATGACTCTAGCCTTCTTCTTGCAATTTTATACATAGAATTTACATTACCTTTGTTAGATTATGAGGACACAGGATTTGGAAAAGCTGTTTGCTAACAAGGAAAGCAGATAATAACCTTGCCTAATGTCCATTGTGTTTTAAGGCTGATAAAAATATAAATTTTTTAAAAGTTATTTTTACTAATTGGTAACAATATATGGAGCAAGGTTGTTTTAACTAGAATATTTTCCTTTTCCATCCAGACTAATAATTCTTCATTTGGCACTAAGGGAAAGTAATGTAAAGCTTGTCAGAAATGCAACAGAATCCAAGCAAGGCGAGCAGCACTATGTATATACACAAAGTAGACATAATTCACTGTAATCATGTCAAATCACAGTTCAGTGCTCGTTACAAATTAGGGTGGTGTTAAATCATGGAACGGAGAAGGCCGAGTGGTGCCTATGATTTGAAGCAGCATGGACATCCAAATAATTCACTGGCACCAATTCACGAGTTTTGTCATTCCAGGAAAATATGATGAAAAAAATGAAGGTAGTAACCGTTAAGTTGTGCAATTATTGACAATCTGCCATTTAAAATGTGTTGCTGAATGCATATTGATGCTACAAATGAAACACCTTAGAGAAATCAGTGCCAGGTGGAACAAGTTATTTCTCTTCTCATTAAAGGAAGGAAGAATTTCTATGTGCCAGGCCTTGGGATAGGCACTGAGGATGCAGAGAGAATAAAAGTTTCTGGCCTCAGGAAACTGATAAGCGAAGTAGGCATGCAAGCAGATCCCAGAAGCAGGGCCCTCTAGGAGTGAGGATGAAGCAATGGGGGAGAGCTTCTTGGGAACTTACTGGAATAAGATAACACTGGATCAAAGTAAGTGAAATATTCCAGAATAGGAGCTAGAAGGACAGTGTTTTAGGTAGAGGAAATGGACGTTTGGGAGAATAGAAAGCAGTTTGTATGGGGCTGGGGATGTGGCTCAAGCAGTAGCTCGCTCGCCTGGCATGCGTGCGCCCTGGGTTCGATCCTTAGCACCACATACCAAAGATGTTGTGTCTGCTGAGAACTAAAAAATAAACATTAAAAATTCTCTCCTCTTTCACTCTTAAGAAAAAAAAAAAACAGTTTGTATGATTGTAGCCAAAAGGTACAAACAGGTGTGACAAGAAGTGGTGAAGAGGCCACAGAGCTTAAATCTGAAAGGCCCCTTAGGGCACAGCATGGAGTTTGTGATACTGTGGACATCAGAGAGACAGGCCAAGGTTTGTGTGCTGGGAAGGCTAGCTGTTATTCACTCTCAGAAAAAGGCAAGCATGATCCCATTCAAGGTTTTCATTGAAGTTAGTACTCACTCTGGCTTGGTTAATAAGACTCAAAATGTTTTTTATAAAATAATTTCAACACCATGTAAGGACAACATAGGCTATGAGCATGCATTTGAAGCGAGACTTGGCAATTGGCAGAAAGGCCTTGAAGGGATTTTGTGGGGAACAAGGTGATACCATTTGAGCAGCTGTATTACCCTCACCCCATCTCATATTTCCCAGGATGACCCTAAGAAGGCAGTGAAGGTAAAACTGACCATAGCTTTCCTGACACCCAACAGAGCTGACTCTGAAATCTCACTTCTCCACCCTATTAGGACCAATTTCCCTTGTTCTTAATTGTCTCCTGTCCCGTTTTACCCAGGAACACTCCAGTTGCTCATTCCCTTGCACTTTGACAAAAGAATGAAAGATCCAAATCCACTAAGCATTGGTGGTATAGTGGTGAGCATAGCTGCCTTCCAAGCAATCCATTAAGCAATGTGAGTGGCCCTTGCCTTGCAGAACAACTCCATTTTGAAAAGGACAGTCTTCACTCAAGGCACCTCTGATGTTAGACTAGAAAGCCTTAGTGATAGCCTAAGGATACCGTTTCTTAGGAGTGGAGTTGGTACAGCTAGAGGTCCTCCTTCTGCACCCCACCAACCACTAGAGCTAACCATCATCAACCCAAGCCTCCAGCCTTGAAGCCGTCAAGTGTACATTATTCAGATGTTTTTCTTCCTTCCATGGCCTCTGCTCATGCCGATCATCCTCTTTGCACAAGTAACAGGCTTTGAGCCAATGACAGTGCTGTTCAGGCATCACACGGGCCAGATGATGTGCTTTTATGCGTGATGAACAATTGATCTGATAAAGTGTCTTCCTGAAGCATCCAGAAGGAGCTGGGATGGATCAAGTACTTGGCAGACAGGAAATGTGGAGGCAATCAGACAGAATGAGATAAATGATACACATCACTGAAAGATCTGACAAAAATATATTCATGGGAACGAGCATTTGACCATTCCACCTCTTTGCTATTTAGAGTGGTACATGGTGGCGTTAGACTATCTTTAGAATTCAGATCTTTCAAACAAAATGGAATGGCATGCTTTAAAAAGTCTTAACTTGCATGTTACTATGTTTTGAAGGATCAACCTTTTTAAAAAGTTTATCTGCTTAAGGTGAGGGCAGCTTCTTCAGCAGATATAAAACTGGAACCCTGGTTCCAATAAAAATTTCTAGGTAGCTTTTTAAAGTATCCAATAAAAAGTTCTCTATAGAGGCCATGTTCTGGACAGTAGATGGGAAAAGCCTTGAAATTCTGATGTATGAAGACATCTGGGGATTTCTGAACTCTGTTTCTAAGTTACAACACAGGGCTACTAAGAATCAGTCAAAGAGACCACCAACTAAGCCGAGACCAGTCTCTTGACCACTGAGTTGCTAGCATTTGCCGTTTTTAAACTTTAAAAAAAATCCCAATTTTAAAAAAGGATCCAAATAGTACTAGTTTTTGCAAGGAAAAAAAAAGAAACTAAATAAAAATGATGACCAGTTTCTCTTGACTGGCAACAAATAAGGGGCAAGGAATTTCTAAGGGGGGTCTCTTCTGTGAATTAAGTGAAGTGGGAAGGACTGAGGGAAGATGCCAAGATGACTACAGCGAATGGCCCACTGGCTTGTTCAGAGGCTGCTCCTTCTTGTGGTTTTCTAATGACTAGGAAATGCCTGGTATAAAATATGGTCACTTCATTCTTCAAGTAACAGAATGAAATCATCTTTCTAAATCAATGGCACTTCACTAGGTTCGGTTTGTGCATCTTCCCAGATTTGCTCAGTGGCTACTGCCACTTCAATCCAAATGCCACTGGTCATCTGCCTCATCCACTCCTGGACAGTTTCCATGGTGCCCTCACAGCAGCACAACAGAAGCTCCCTTGCCAAAGTTGGACCCAATCATACCTGTAAGGGTCTGGCTTACTTGGCAGGTGCTTGGACGGGCCGGGTGTGGGGAACTACTGTTCCGCTGGGAATGTTTGACCAACAGAAGGCAAGGAGACAGAAAGGAATGGGCTAATTCCATAGCCTTCCTCCTAATTCCCCCATAGAGTTTGCCAAGATCCAGTGGCACCTTTCCTATGGCCTCTTCAGAGGGGTCTCGTGTCAAAGCAACCAGCTTTGGGTTTTTAATGAAGTTGTAGTGGGATTAGTTTTCGTATTTGCCTTCCCCGTTTCCTCTTGCTGCCTTGGAGTTGCAACTTCTAATAACCAACCTGTTCACATAGAAGCTTTGCCTGAGACTATGGTTTCTAGGATTAAGACATTAATATTTGCCGAGTTCATCTCATGTTGGAACAAAAAACTATTCTCATTTGATCATCAACTTTCACCACTGGATTTCTTTAAGATGAGAATGGACAGGACAGCTAATCCATGGTATTAGGTAAGAATAGTTCAAGTTCTTGGGATATTTAAGTCTTAAAAGCTTAAAGGCACCAATTTTCAAATTCTGGGACTGATGTGATAACTTCAGGGAAAATAAGTTTGATATTCCCTTCCTGCATGAGAGGGGGCCTTTCTCTTTGAGGCCTGTTGGAAGTGGCTTCCTTCTCCTACATACTAAGGACAGAATCTCTCAATTCTACTTGCTCTGCGGGAGGCTGATGAATTCCAATTAAGAAAGCATAACCTTGTCTGCTCTTCTTAAGTGCAATCACTTAAGTACAATTTCAATATAGTAAATATTGATCAGTACAACCCACAGACGTTGGAGTCAGTAATTTTTCAGGGTATGAAGTATTGCTGAAAGTGACAGTTTAGTAGATATCTCCAGGATTTAGAATAAATATCTGGAAGAAAAGTCCTTATGGCAGACACTTTTATACCCCTATCATAGCCCCTTAGTCAACATTAACTAACCACTATTTTATGGTGCTTTGCAACTTGCAAATAGCTGCTAAAAAGGCAAATATGCCAAGTTACCATGTGCTGTTCTACTCATAGTTT
Source organism: Urocitellus parryii (assembly GCF_045843805.1). Lineage (NCBI taxonomy): Eukaryota > Metazoa > Chordata > Mammalia > Rodentia > Sciuridae > Urocitellus > Urocitellus parryii. The sequence goes on from NC_135540.1 coordinate 84,084,890, forward strand.
CCATGATTTATTAGGATATTTATTACTTTAAGATCTGAGCTCATTTTTCCTTTTAATCTCTGCTACCATAAGACTTCTTGCTTTTGATGCGTTTTTATTGTTACTGACATCAATGTGCCACACTTGAGCTCCAGGGCACACTTAATGGAGAGCACGTATCCTTCCTCTACAATGGAAAGCTTGGTGTGTAGGGAGCAAGGAAGAGAACCATTACTAGAATCATTGTTTCTCCTTTGCTAGCAAAGCAATAAACCATCCTTTTTCCTTCTCAAGACCGTTCTCTCTCGCTGGATTGGCATCAAGACAGGGACAGCTTTCCACACCAGGGACAGCTTTCCACACCAGGGACAGCTTTCCACACCAGGGACAGCTTTCCACACCAGGGACAGCTTTCCACACCAGGGACAGCTTTCCACACCAGGGACAGCTTTCCACACCAGGGACAGCTTTCCACACCAGGGACAGCTTTCCACACCAGGGACAGCTTTCCACACCAGGGACAGCTTTCGAACAGCGTTCCACAAGAACAGCGTTCCACAACAAGGACTCAAGTACAGGATCATGGAGCCAGAGAAGGAGAAGACCGGGAGGCTCCCCAGGGAGAGCAGCCAGAGACGGGTCCCTGACTGGCTGATGAGGACGCCCGGGGTAAGGATATCCCATTCGGATCTCGTGGACAGGCAGCCCGAGCCCAAGAAAGCCCAGTTGTCTGGCATTGTAATGGCTGAAAACTGAAGTAACCCAGGAACAGTTATGTGAGTTGCTCAAGTATGCAGTTATGGGTCAACCTGTTATTGAGAGACCTAGATGGTGCCAGCTTCTTTACCAAAACCAACTGAGAATAGTGGTTGTCATACTTCAATGGATGAGTCAACTACACTTCTACAGGTTCTATTTGGAGTTTGGATTTCTCCGAAAAGCCTTCAAACACAAATTCCTCCATCATCTAATTTTCTAGCTCATATTTTTGGGCTACCAAATAAAACAGCTGGATATCTGCCTAAGACCATGGAAGGATCTTTACCATCTACCAGTACAAAACCCAATGTCAACCTGCAGAATGACCCTATCATTCAAAAGTATGGTTCTCAGAAAGTGGGCTTGCTGCGATACCTTCTGACAGGAGGAAATGAAAACATTTGACTTTCCGTTACAAGGTTCTCCTGACTGAAAACTTTGTTACAGATCCATTACATTTGGTAGTTACAGAGAACAGCCCTCTTTGGGCTGGATGGTGAAATGTGCATCACGTCCAAGGGGAGGGAACTAACACATCTCACTGGTTGCTGAAGGAGGCTCATGTCTTACGGATGAGTTGGTCAAACCCGATGAGGAGATCTAGACTACGCCACCTGCTATTCAGGAATGACGGAGGAGTTGCTTAAGCCGGTGACAACAAAATTGAAAGACGTTCAGAGGCGGTTAAAAGCACTGCTTCCTCCTGATGCAGTGTTAGTAGGTCATTCCTTAGACGTTGATCTCCGAGCATTGAACATGATCCATCCATATGTTATCGATACCTCATTGCTTTATGCCAGAGAGTGGGGCAGAAGATTCAAGCTAAAGTTCTTAGCCAAAGCTATTTTGGGGAAGGACATTCAATGTTCGGAAAGGGATGGTCATGATGCCACAGAGGATGCTACAGCGACCCTTGAATTGGCTCAATATTTCCTCAAGTATGGCCCAAAGAAGATTGTAGAACTCAATCTGGAGGCGCTATGGAGAGCCCAAGACCCAAGAAATGTAAGAGAAAAGTTTCAGTACACATACAAAGGTGCATCAGAAGCTCCTTTTTGTATCTGAGAGACAGATGATATTGAACTCCCTTCTCCTGAAGATTGTGGAACTATTAAGTGCCTTTCCAACAGAGAGGTCTTTGAGCAGGCCAGAAGGCAAGTCCGCCTGTACCCCTTCAGCATTATTCGGTTCTCTTTTGAGCCTTTTTCACCTCTCCTCACTGAGGAAATGAACAAAAGGATGCGGATCAAGTGGACAGAGATGTCAACTATCTATGCTGGACCTTTGAGCAAAGATTGTAACCTAAGTGCTCTGAAGAGGCTGTTTAGGAGCTTTGGCCCCATAGGTACAATGACTGCTGTTCGAGACGCATCAGCCTCATCTCTCTATACAGTATGAAGTCCTGGAAGCTGCCCAGCTCGCCATCAAGTCCTTGAATGGCGTTCCCGTGGAAGGTGTAAACAAAAGGTACAGAGACCTGTGACAGAACTCACTCGATTGTGAACGAGATTCTGAGAACCGAGATGCTATTCATCTGTCTGGAGTTAGTAAAAATTTCTTAGGACATACTCAGGAACTACTGAACCTCTTTGGTGGCCAGAAAGCTTTAATTGTGCCTCCAGATGCTAAAAGCGGAAGACAAGAATATTGTTTCCTGAAATTCAAAACTTTTGGCAATGCCCAGAGGGCCCTCCATGTCCTCACAGGCAAGGACTGGAAGCTGAAAGGCAGGCAGGCCCTAACCCCCAGGCACCTCCACGCGTGGCTTAGGAGCTCACCACTTGAATCAAGAAGGCCCGCAGGTCTCAGAGTTAGACCTCCTCCCTCAGAGCAGGAGACCTTGCAGAATTTAAAGGCGGACAACACAAAGATTGCAGCCGGACAATTGGAAGGCTCTACCAAAGCCTGAGCCCGGGTACCCTTTGTGTCATCCTCCTGCCAGGAACCAGTAGCCCTCATGGATCTCTCTGGCCTAGGACTCATGGGAATAAAAGATGAAGAGCAGGAAAGCACCAGCCCAAGCATGGGTTTGAATCGGCTCACCACTTGCCGTTTCTTATCCTTCCTGGGTGATGGTGGAGAAGACAGTCAGGCTGCAGCTTCTCCAAAGACTGCTGGGCCTCTTCATTCAGTGGACAGCTTTGTGTGGGAAGTTGGTGTGCCGGCTAATGGGTCTAATCCATTTACATGGCATGCACAAGTTTTCAATAAATGCCTAAAATTTAAGCCTTCCTCATCTTAAGACAGGGTGAGGGGGGGAAAACAAAAGATGCCACACTGTGCCCCATGAGTCTGTACAATTACTATGTGCCAATTTAATATATATGATTAAAAATAAAGTAAAACGGAGAGGAAACAATTTATAATTAACCCCCCCAAAAAAGAGAACTATTACTTAGAATTAATGTCCCACACTGTAGTCTATTTATGGATATGATAAAATTTTAAAGTTATCTTTTCCACAGGTTTTTTCCCTAATATTTATGTAAAAAGAGGTGCTTCGGTATTTGATATAAATAGAGGAGAAATGAGAATCAGGTACTAACACATTAGGAAAAACTAAAAAAAAAGCCTATATGAATTAGGTATTCTAAATCCTGAGATCATTGGTATGTACCCTGGTGAAGACACTGGCCTCTGAGAGTGGCTAGTATTGATTTTTTTTTTTAAAAAAGCTATTCTTGGGCTGGGGATGTGGCTCAAGCGGTAGCGCACTCGCCTGGCATGCATGCGGCCCGGGTTCGATTCTCAGCACCACATACAAACAAAGATGTTGTGTCCGCCAATAACTAAAAAAATAATTAGAATTCTCTCTTCCTCTCTTTTAAAAAAAAAGCTATTCCCACAAAACATAAAAAGTCTGGTAGTTTCATTTAATTCAGTGTTTTATGCTGAAACTTTTTACATTAGGAGAAATAAGCCAAACTCAGAAGGTCAAGAGTCATATGTTCTCCCTCTTGTGGAAGCTAGAGGGCGTGGGGAGAAAATTAAAAAGTGAAATTTTTTTCCTACCAGAGGGTGGTAGGAATAGGGAAAGGGGAGTACTGGGGTGTGATATCAGCCAAATTATATTGTTACATATTGTTACATTGTGTGCAGGTATGAATAAATCCCATCATTATGTACAACCGTAATGTACCCAGAGGTTTTAAAAAAGGGAAAAACCAAACTATTTGATGCAAGTTGTGAATAAGTGATGGAATTGTTAAAAGAAAAAAAAAAGATGTGGCTTGGAAAATGGGGAGAGAAGCAGGCAGGAAGGAAACTGGGATGAACAAATGGGTAAAAAAAAAAAGTCAATTTCCTGCAAGGGTTCTTTCCACTCCAGATGTTGGCATGATGACAGGAATTCAAGAGAATGAGAAATCAGAGATAAAGAGTATGGTTAAACTTAACCAGCTGTATGAGTTACGATTCTCTGGTGTCAAGCAAACCAACTTCAATTTTTTTCAGAAAAGGGGGGAAATGTTGAACAGACTAAGAATCAAGCTGGGCCTCAGAAAGTGAGAAGAACTGGAGCTTGGCCAGTTGCCAGAACTCTTCCATCTGTTTCTATGTCTACGGATCATTTTCCTCTGCTGTCCTAGGCTGTTGGCAGAACACAGCCACCCCGCACTTAAGATTACATGTTATATTTCTAGCTATCCACTCAAACTGACAACTACAAGTCCTTGGAGAAGATATGACTGATTCTCTCTAGGTCAGGTGGGGTCTGTACAACCTCAGCTAATGCCAGGAAGACAGAATTGTGTGATTAAAAATACGACTTCCAAGAGCTCAGGGAAAATGGGAAGAAAAGTTCATGAGAAAAATGGTATCACGTACTAAGCATACATCCCAGGTACCTAGTGTAGCGCCCAAACCAGAAAGAGTTGATGTAGGATGACTTGATACCGCTCTGGTTTGCAGGAGTCTCTGGTGATTACTGAGGTCAGCAGTGGGATTTCTGTCTATTCTAGCCCCATGTGGGAGTTTGCATCACCTCCAGTTGTACTAATGGGTACCCTGGAAGAAGCAGAATGTTGACAGGAAACCTCAATGATCACAAAATATATGCAAGGCTAAAAATGGTGTTTTAGAAGTAGCCAATAGCTGACTTCATAATTTGAAGATATCTTTCAGTAAATACTGAGAAAATTTTAACTTTAACCTTAAAAAATTAACTACTTTGGAAGATCTAGTTTTCCAGATATAGCAAGATAGCATGAAACAGTGGGAAGAACTTGGATTTGAAATGAATGAGCCACACTTGGAGTTCCGAGTTAATTTAGGCAAGCTCTGATTCCCCTTTTTAATTAGTAAGAAAGCTAGTGGAAGATTAAGTTATTTTTGACATCACTACATGGCTGTGAAGATCAATTGAATCGGCATAATAGTAGATGGGGAATAAGCAGAGCTCAATACAAATGTTAGTAATTACTCAGAAATTGGAAGACAAGTGTTCATGTAAGATACCCAGGGGGAAGACTCACTTTAGCAGCCACTCTAGCTAGATGCTCTAGGGGTAGGGATGGGGGGAATCCAGTTGGATGGTGAACGCTCAAACAGGGATAGCCAAGGGCTAACTTAGAAACTGTGCCTTCTAAGAATATTCCTTATTTATCAAGCAAGTCCCTTTGCAGAATTTTTTGAGACACCAAGCCAGTTAGAAACACTTTCAAGCTTGTGTATTGTAGATGGGATCAACTTGGTCACAAGCCTGAGGACCCACAAAGCAACCCCTTGGTGTGGGTATACAGAATTCTGTTCCAAAGATTCAACTTGGGAGGGGTAGGAAGGTGGGGCCCTGAAAGGTACAAAAGAATACCCAGTGTCCCTGGACCAATTATTCTCAGAAGACTGTGGGTGGGGTGATGTCCTAGAAATGAGTGCTTGGGGATTTTTGGAGATGTACATCTGTTTGATCGAGGTCAGCAGGCCAATGCAGGAACATTCAAGCAGAAACAGGCTTGTGGCTGGAAAGACATAGCCTTACCTAGGAAAATCTTGCTAGTTTCAGCTTTTCGAGGAACTATTTGGACTTCTTCAGATAAACCCTTTAAGCCCTCAGGATAGAACACCCACATTTCTTTGAGCTCAATAGTCAAAGACCTCAGGATCCTTGCTTAAAAGATGAAATAATTGAAACAGAACTTGAGCGGTTCTTAGTCCAGCAGAGCATTCTATGGCTCTTTGACTACTCTTCTGACCAGAAATATCGTTTTATCTGAGGGTATTCGTCTCAGTACCCCCAGTTGTATAAGGCCATTAGGCTCTTCTAGCAGGACTCCTAGGATACTCTTGTGCTTCACCTTAGATCTTTTGTAAGATGAAGCAGTGAGGACATGAGCGGTTTAAGGATTGTACATATCAGGATAGTTGGTGGATGAACCAGCCAACGGATAGGAATGGGCCTGTAAGTATAATCTTTCATTTTTCGAGGAAGGAGGCAGGGACGATTAAGGCAGGATGAGAACTGGGGAAGAAAGGATAATGTTTAGAATAAAGGCTTAAAAATCCATTGTGAGCCCAAAGGGGAATCCCACACTTTTTGCATGAACCTAGTTCCTCTTTTAGATATTTGGGAGGATGGTATAATTAGCCTAGGAGACTGAGCAACTTCAAGGCATTTGGAAGTCCCCTCTAGCCCCCATTTTAAAAAGGAGCCTCTTAATTTGGTTCAGAGTCCTGACCACAAATGTGCTGAATCAGGCCCTGGCCACCTTCCGTCTGCCAGCAGGAATGGGACTCTTGGAGGTAGCACTTAACAGTAAGCCTAATTCACTTTCTGGTAAGGAAAACAAAGGGAATGACCCTAAATTTTGGACTGCACAAGCATGTTCAGATGACAGTGTCAACTGCTGATTGCATTCATTTCTGCCTCAATCATTGTCACCTCTTCCCTAATTAAGAAGGCTGTATCCTCAAAAAGAACACAGGCTGAACTAATATCAGATGCAATGAGAGTCAGACTGAAAGCTCCTAGAAAGAACCTGGCTTGAATTACTACCTAAGTATTTAAGATTGTATTGACATCTTAACATCACAATTACAGTCTAACCCTTATGGGGCCAGTTTGGGTCTGGGAAGTTGGAGACTGCCCCTGGGATAAAGGAATGTTAGTGCCTCCAGAGCCCTTTGATTACCAACATTACCTGCCTACATGGCCCCTTCCAAAAGATTGATAATGAAGCACCCCCTGAACAGACAAGCAGCTGCTAGTTAGTGTCCCCTAGGCTGCAGCTCTCTCCCTAGCCTGATCACTCCACCGTGGCCTTTCCAGCCCACCTGAATTTCATGTCTGCTTTCTCTATTTCTGTGAGGAATGTCATTGAGATTTTGATTGGAATTGCATTAAGTCTAAATAGTGCTTTTGATAGTACGGTCATTTTAACAATATGAATTCTGCTTACCCAAGAAAAAGGGAGATATTTCCATCTTCTAAGGTCTTTTTTTCTTCTAGTGTTCTATAGTTTTCATTGTAGAGGTCTATTTACTTCTTTCATTGATTCAAGTATTTTATTTATTCGTTTTTTTTGAGGCTATTGTATATGGGATAGTTTTCCTCATTTACCTTTCAGAGGATTTGTCACTTATATAAATCAAAGGTATTTCTGTATAAGTATTGATTTTATATCCTGCTACTTTGCTGAATTCATTTATTAGTTCTAGAAGTTTTCTTGTGGACTTTTGGGTCTTATAGGTATAGAATCTTATTGTCAACAAGTAGTGCTGATTTGAGTTCTTTTCCTATCGGTATCCCTTTAGTTTCTCTCTTCTAATTGCTCTGGCTGGAGTTTCAAGAACTATGTTAAGTAGAAGTGGTGAAAGAAAGCATCCCTAACTTGTTTCAGTTGAGAGATGATTTCAATTTTTCTCCATTTAGAATGTTATTGGCCTGGGGCTTAGTATAGATAGTCTTTACAATGTTGAGATATATTCCTGTTATCCCTAATTTTTCCATTGTTTTGAACATAAAGGGGTGCTGTATTTTGTCAAATGCTTTTTCCAAGTCTATTGAGATGGTCATGATTCTTATCTTTAAGTCTATTGATGTGATGAATTGCATTCATCGATTTCTGTATGTTGAACCAAACTTGCATCCCTGGAGTGAATCCCACTTGATCGTGGTACACAATCTTTTTGATGCGTTTTTGTATTCTATTTGCCAGAATTGAGAATTTTTGCATCTCTGTTTCATTAGAGATTGATCTGAAGCTTTCTTTCTTTGGTTTGTCTGTCTGGTTTTGGAATCAGGATGATATTGGCCTCGTAGAATGAGTTCAGAAGTGTTCCCTCTATCTCACAAAAATAATTTGAGGAGTATTGGTATTAGTTCTTTAAAGGTCTTGCAAAAACTCAGCCGTGTATCCATCTGGTCCTGGGCTTTTCTTGGTAGGCTTCTGATGACATCTATTTCATTGCTTGAAGTTGATCTGTTTAACTTGTGTATATCATCCTGATTCAGTTTGGGCAACCTATGCCTCTAGAAATTTGTCAATGCCTTTGATATTTTCTATTTTATTGAAGTAGAAGTTTTCAAAATTTCTAATTGTCTTCTGCATTTCTGTAGTGTCTGTTGTGATACTACTAACAACCATGATAAAAGGAAGTTTGAGTTCTCCTTTTCTTCATTAGCATGGCTAAAAGCTTATCAATTTTATTTTTTTCAAAGGACCAACTTTCAGTTGTCAATTTTTTCAATTGTTTCTTTTGTTTCAATTTCATTGATTTCAGCTCTGATTTTAATTATTTTCTGTCTTCTGCTTTAGGGATTGATTTGTTCTTTTTATAGGGCTTTGAGATGAAAAAGTAACGTAGATGACCTAATATTACTTCTTTTAAGGAATGAACTCCATGCAGTGAATTTTCCTTTTTGTATTGCCATAGTGTCCCAGAGACTTATATGTTGTGTTTTTACCTCTAAGAATTTTTTGATCTCCTTGATGTCTTCCGCAACCCATTGTTCACTCAATAGCATATTATTTAGTCTCTAGGCTTGGAGTAGCTTCTATTTTTTATTTTACCATTGATTTCTAATTTCATTCCATTATGATTGGATAGAATGCAGGGTAGTATCTCTACTTTTGTGTATTTGCTGAGAGTTGCTTTATGGCTTCATATATGGTCTATTTTAGAGAAGGATCCATATGCTGCTGAGAAGTATATTTGCTTGTTGAAGGATAAAATATTATACATATGTCAGTTAAGTCTGATTTATTGATTGTGTTGAGTTCTATAGTTTTCATTCAGCTTTTGTTTGGAAGATGGATCCAGTTGTGAAAGAGGTGTGTTAAAGGTCACCCAGAATTGTGTTGTGGTCTATTTGGCTCTTGAACTTGAGATTTTGTTTGATGAATGTAGATGCTCCATTGTTCAGGTCATATATATATTTATAATTATTATGTCTTGTTGATGTATGGTTCCCTTGAGCAGTATGAAATGTTCTTTATCCCTTTTGATAAACTTAGGCTTAACACTTTGATATGAGGATGGAGACTTCTGCCTGCTTCCACAGTCCATGTGAGTGATGTTTTTTCCCAACCTTTCACCTTTAGTCTATGGATGTCTTTTCCTATGAGTATCTTGGAGGCAGCATATCGAGGTTTTTTTTTTTTTTTTAATCCAATCTGATAGTCTATGTCTTTTGATTGGTGAATTTAGGCCATTAACATTCTGGGTTATTGAGACATGATTTGTATTCCTATCCATTTTTGTTTATTTTTGGTATTTTACTTGGCTTGGTTTCTCCTTCGATTAGTTTCTGTCAGTGTCTGCCAATTTTCTTTGTTTTTCATTTCCTCCTCATAGAAAGTTTTGCTGAGAATGTTCTGTAGTGCAGGCTTTCTAGTTGTAAATTCTTTTTAACTTTTGTTTATCATGGAAGGTTTTTATTTCATCTCAAATCTGAAGCTTAATTTTGCTGGATATAGGATTCTCAGTTGTCATCCATTCTCTTTCAGAGCTTGGTATAAGTTATTCCAGGACCTCCTAGCTTTGAGAGTCTGTACTGAGAAAATCAGCTGGATGCAAATTTGCTTCCCTCCATCCATAATCTGATTATTTCTGATAGCCTTTAAGATTCTATCCTTATTCTGTATGTTAGACATTTTTATATAATGTGCCTTGGTGTGGGGTCTGTTGTAATTTTGAACATTTGGGGCTCTGTAAGCCTCTTGTATTTGATTTTCTGTTTCATTCTTTATATTTGGGAAATTCTCATTTCATTGAGAAGATTATGCATTCCTTTTGTTTGTATCTCCACACCTTGATCTATCCTGATAAATCTTCAGGTTTGATCTTTTCATGGTATCCCATAGTTCTTGGAAGTTCTGTTCAGGGTTTCTTAACACCTTTGCATGGTCAACTGTAGTTTCAAGATTTATCTTAATTGCCTGAGGTTCTGTCTTCCAAGTGATCTAGACTGTTGAGGTACTTTCCATTGGATTTTTAACAGTTTGTCTTCATTTTGAGGGATTCTGCTTGGTTTGTTTTTCAGAGTCTCTGCCTCTTTATTGAGGTGATCTTTTACTTCCCATATTTTCTGATTTCATTTCTGACACAGTGCTTTACTTTGCAGATAACTATATACATTCTAAACTTTTGACATTTCTTTCACTGTGGTGTCAGTGGATTCTGCCATTAGAGTAACTTGGTTGGTCTGGAGCAATTTGTTTCCTTGCTTTATATTGTTTGTGTGTATCCATCTATCAGCATGGATCTGAGGCAGTAGAGTTTCTATCCTGTGGACTTTAGTGTCCCTAAAGGTTTCCAGTACCTCCTTTAGGGGAGAGACAAATAATAACCACTACTAATGCAAACATTTGTAGTATTAAACCAAATAGTTCCTACTATGACATCTACAATGTTAGTAACTAATATTTCTATTGTGATAATCTAATAAGAACAGCAAGTTTGCAAAAGTGTTTATAACTTCAAATGGCAAATGGGAGAGAGCAGAAGTGATATGATATGACTGAGGGTGAAGGAGAAAAAAAAGTGAACAGAGTGGCTGTCAGCAAAAGACTCAAGGGAAACGGGAGAAAAAAGTAAAATTTAAAAAGAAAAAACAAATGCAATAATCAAACACCCTAGTTCACAAAAAACTCATGGGAAAAAAATAATCACTGGCTTTAGTGATGCTAGAAATGAAAAATGAATGTGAATGTATAGGTTTCCATGTAACATTAAAGGTCAATTAAACAGAAAAAGAATTTTAAAACTAATCTTGATGAAAAAAAGAATTCCTTCTGTTGGAGTTCAAGAGATACTCGGTTTCTCTTAGCAGTTTAGGTGGGGTCATCTGGAGTGTGATACTCCACCCTTTGGATTGCTCGAGTGAAAGGGGTAATCCCATAGGTTGGGTTTCTGGAGGAAGGGTTTAGGCTTAAGTGGGTTCCAGCTCTTTGCCAAGTGCCAATTGGTCTGGAGATTTTAAATCGGTGCGCCTTGAGCACCCAATATTTACTGATCCACGCTGGAAGACTGTACCCAGGGATCTCCCCTGGGTTCCTCTGGTGAGGGACCAGATTCTTAGTTGCCTACATTATCTTCACATCCCATGTTTCCTGGTCTATGCTTCAGTCTTCAAACAATTTCTCCCACCCCCATCCTTCCAAGTTCCTGGCCAGGTGTGACTCCCAGCTAGTCCTGCAAGCAGTCAGATTGGAGGGCAAGGGGTAAAGCCAGGTGGGTTTCCACAACCAAAACCTCTCCAAACATTTGATTTTCTGCTGGTCACTTAAGCACACTATCATGCAGTACATTTACTGGGCCTGCATTTCGGGTCAAACTCGGGTTTGCCAGGACTTGTCCCCCTCAGCTACTGGCAAAATGGTTCCTTCCTTTGTCCTCCACATGCCACCAGAAGAGATGGTGGCTTCTTTCCCTACAATGGATATTGTACAGTGCATCTTTCAGGTTTGCAGGGCAACATCCTTGATCTCTAAATGCTCTATACTCAGACTCTCCTCAGGCCTCCAAAAATGCAGTTTCCTTTTATTCCCTTATCCCTCTTACTATGCTCAGAGGGACCACTCTGGCTGGCCCTTCCAGGCCAGCCAAGGCAGTGGCTCTTACGCTGGGGATTTCTTCCTTTTTCCATTTCCCAAGTCCCCAATCTGCTTTAAATGTCCAGTTTTAAATTCCAGTAAAATCCCCCCACTTTGTTTACCCACCCTGCCGAGAAGCTGCCTATCTGCTTTGTTGGTTTCACTCCCATGGAGCAGCCAGCAAAGTGACTTCCTTTATTCCACCATCTAGAAAAACTTCAGAGTCTGGTAAATCTTTACGAGTCCAGTGACCGGGGGGTATTCTGGAATTCCTACTCCTCATGCCACCAGGAAGTATGCATAACATTTGGTAAGCCTCGATTCCTAAGAAGCTATACTCAGGGATCCTACTCTGACCCATTTGTTGGTTGATCCAGAAATCAATGTTCCATAGAGGAACCGGAGAGACAGAGGGCTTTGAAATGCTGGATATGGCTCTTCATTCTATTGCCATGTAAGCAGGGCCAGTACTAACAGGGAATATTAGTAATGTCAGGCAGTCAATTTTACTGCAGTGACCTTCAAACAATAAGAAATAGAAATGGGTAGATGAATATCCATTTCGCAGCCTCTCAATAGACAATTCAAAGTGTCCTTATAGTTCTTTAAGGGTCTCCAATGGGACTGAACCCCAGTTAACAAAGTAGTAATCCATTAAAGCATCTTTTGGTCTTATTTTTGTTGCACTTTTCTTCATTGTGCCTGCTTGGATCTCTTCCAAAATAAAGAAGAGCATCCAAATCTATGTCTCAGTCTCCTTTCAGAGAAACCCAATCTAAGACAAGGTTCACTATAGATGGAATTTGGTGAGGAAGGAGGAATGGAATGAGGAGGTTGAGCAGGTTAAGAGCCAGATCATGTGGGATTTATTGTACATTAAAAATTTGTATTTTGTTCTATGGGCAATGGTATAAAGTAGAAGGATGGCATGAATAAATTAGTTTCTAAAAAAAATCATGTTAGTCTCTTAAATAATCCTCTTCAAAACAACTAACAAGGTTTTGGATAAAACAAGGAGGGATAAGTGTGCTTATGTGGGAAAGGTGGCAGTGAAATGGGCTGACTCCAGGTATTTGAGTTTGAGACTACAGTATTTTCTAATGAGCGAGGAAAAATGATGGTGAGGAAAAATGATGGTGCCATTTCCTGAAATGAAGATGGACACATGCTTCAAATATCAGATGAGATCATTCTTCCTTGCTCTTGATCCTCTATGCCTAATAAGGTCTAGGATCCAAGTGCTTTTTGTCAGATTGGGTAGGTGGAGTATTAGAGCTCAGGGGACGCTAGTAGAATTTCCTTCACATGTTGGGAAGATAAATAGGCTGGGAAAATGCAGTTCTGTCATTCTAGGCACTATGAACATTATTGCCTTCCCTAGCTTCATTTTATTGTATAACATTGCAATCATTTTCATCTTTAGGAAACTATCTTGACTCAAGTTACATCACACAGGCTGCTGGAAGTTCATATTCTAAAGAGAAATAATTCCAAATTAAGCCATTTTCTCATGAAGGAGAAGAATATCAGCTTCCTGGACAGCACAGGATACCCAAAGGAGACAGAAGATGGCTTATGCCTCATTAAGCCTGCATGTCAGGTGACACGGGAGGATGGTCCAGAAGACATTGCTTTCTAGACAAAACAGAAGTACTTCAGGAAGTCTGCCCCTCAACACCCCAGTTAGGTCCAATGGAGTAGGAGATTCCAAGAGCTATGCTGTCCAAACTTTATTCAAGAAAGGAATAGCTTCCTTTAAAATGCTGGAAAAAGCAACAGTTTATTCAACAAGAGTAGAAATTCCAGAGCCTTAGATCTAAGTGTTATGAGTCACAAGAAATGTAGCTTTTAGAAATCTGTCTCTACACATGTAGAGGCACAACTTTCATTTCTGTAGATTATACCAGATATGGGGAGATCCAGGGAGGAGAGGGCTCCAGCAGGACAGTGAGTGAGAGCACTCCAAGTCCAGTCTCTTTCAAGATTTCTCCATGTATGTGGGACACAATGGTTAAACTATTGGATGACTTAGAGGCTCAACCATCTCCAAGACATTTAATTTTTCTGTGTAGACTCCAACTCTACTGAAAGAGAAAGATTGTTCTAAATGCAACTTGAATTGCAGACTCCTGCCCCCAATGGGATTAATGTGTCACATAGCTCACAGCACTGACATTTCACACTCCATTCTTCTAGAATGAGTCCTGGAGACCACATTCACTAGAACTGGGCTAACCACAAAATTATACACTAACTGGACACACCCCAAAGATGTAGTAAAATCTCAGAATTTCTACTTAATTTTATCTAAGGACAGGTGACATGGATGAACATAGTTAGAGGTCTGGCAGACACTATTGATGCCACTGTGCACCCCTGGTGCACCTCTCAGCTGATCTGTGGCTGCTGTGGACAGCCTGTCACTTCAAGCATCTATTTGAACTTCTCTGGCTGAGAGAATCCAGCTTCTCCCTTTCCCCCGTCAAGAGAGGCTGCACACAGAAATCACATGTTCTTCCCCGTTACTGCATGCTGTCAATTTTCCAAAGAAACCCCATGATTTAGAGAGTCCTGTGGCGGCCAATGTTACAGGAATGGCTAAGTCCAATGCTGTGGCTCAGTTGTGAGAAGCTCACTTGCCTGCATATGTGTCACATTTCTCATGTCTGGTTTATCAGTGAGAAAGATGTCTGGTTAGTCACCATCTGACTTGTGTGTCTACATTAAGAACTCAGGCAGGAAACAAAATACCAATTTATGAGACTCCATCAAAAATACCAATTTTAGATTCCATCAAACCCCAACTTACCTGGAGAAAAAGTACACTGGGGTTTCCCAGGTAAGGAGAGGGTATTGGGCAGAAAGTTTCTGTTCAGATGTCCCATCCAGATACCAGCTGCAGGGAATATAGCTAACATTGGTGCTGCCCCTTTAGATTCACTATGACATTTACTGGTCAGTGGGTCCAGGGCCCTCCCAGCGGTGATGGAGCACAGCAAGAGTATTAAAGCTAGGTCAGTCCTGCTTGTATGGTGCAGGTTTCATTTAATAAGCAGCTTTGGCCCATCAGTCTGGTCCCAACATTCTTGGGCAGTACTGCAGTCTGAGGCCCTTAGCCTTTTCCCCCTCTCTTCCTACCCATGTTAGGTCAGCATGATGGTCTGAAGGCTTTCCCTGCCTGCCACCAACTCTTCCTCCTTCAAAATGAGGCATTTCCTCATATCAGGCATGCCTTTCCACCTGGCATCTGATCTTTGAAGAACCTGAACTGACAGGTTAACTGACAGAAGACAGACTTTAACCTAAGATGTAGGCTAGGAGATAGTGGTCTATCATGCCTGAAAGCAATGCAAGACTTCCTAGAGCTGTAAGAACTTCCTACTGTTGGGCTATTAACTGTCCAAAGCAAAATGGAAGATCATCAAGGTGTTGCTTCTTTGCAGTTAGAATCCTGGTTTAGGTGGCCATTTGTAAGGTGACCAGAATCCTGGTACTCCAATCCTACTTGCTAGACTTATTTTATTCATGAAATGTACAATGAAACAGAATAGTTTAATTAAAGCCTAGATCCCTTACTTCCTAAGGACTCAAGCATCTTGATCAGATCTTTATAAAGTCAACTACCACAGTGAACATTTTATATAGGCAACCCTAAAAGCCTCTTTCAGCCATTTCTAACTGCAATAGTATTAACTGCTCATAACAACCAGGTCTTTTCTGAAAGCAACACTCACATTTCAGTATATTATTCTTGGCTCAAGTAGTCCACACCCCATTAAAACACAAGGAGAATCTTATGTAACTGAAATCCAAGGATATCAGATCCTTACATTGAGAAAGGAAGGTGGGTTTGACCCGTCTCATTCACAACTGAGTGATAAGAGACCAGAGTTCTGAATAAGATCTCTTTATTTTGGAAAGTTAAAATGTCCCATGCTTTTCATGAAAGTTCGAGAACATGAATGTACTTTGTGAACTGTAAAACAAGTTGTACAGGTATGTAGACCATTAGTGGCCCATGAGACATATGGGTTGGGATTAGCCCATAAAGGATTTCTTATGTTTTTACAGAAATTCTGGCTTCTTAAAAAGAATCCTCCATGGCAACAATCTAATGGCAGGGAATAGTGGCTGTTCCCAAAGAGGGTATGTTTCTAAAGTTCTCTACTACTATCTCCACATCACCCTACACTTTGAGCTATCCCTTATTTATATTACCTTTTGGGCTCTTATAAGTATCCAGGTTTCAGACCCCTGCAGCACAGCATAGGAGTGTGCATCATCTGTGGGGACATTCTAATGGCCAATTTGTGTCAGAAGACAGACTTTAACCTAAGATGTGGGCTAGTAGATAGTGGTCTATCATGCCTGAAAGCAATGCAAGACTTCCTAAAGCTGTAAGAACTTCCTACTGTTGGGCTATTGTGCTTGGGAGTTATAAGGGCTTTAGGGTTCTGTTCTATGAACCAAGAATGAAGACTAAAATATCTATTACTATACAAGCATACCTCAGAGATATTGTAGGTTCTACTACAGACCACCACAATAAAGTGAATATTACAATAGAAGTATTATGAATTTTGTTTCCAAGTGCTTATAAAGCTTATGTTTAACACTATAGTCTATTAAGTGCAATAGAATGATGTGTTTTAAGGTATATACATTTTTTTAGACTATTACTAAACATTTTTTTGGTGGGGGAGTACTGGGGATTTGACCTACAGACACTAGACTTATTTTATTCATGAGATGTACAATGAAACTGAGTTACATCTTCAATTCTTGTTTTTGAGACAGTCTCTACGTTGCTGGGGGCCTTACTAATTTGCTGAGCTGACCTTGAACTTCGATCCTCCTTGCTTCAGCCTTCCAAGTTGCTGGATTACAGGTGTGCACCACCACACCAGGCTTATTGCTAAACATTCTAATGATCACTTGAGCTGTTAAAAAAGTGACACCAATGACTTGTTCAATTTGTGTCAGGCTTGCCACAAATCTTAAATTTGTCAAAAATGCAGTATGTGAAAACATATGAGGTATACCTGTGCAACACATTATCAGAATTCTATACCATGTAAATTCTTAGATTGATGAGCAATTTCATAGGCAGGGCCCATTAAGTACCACTTAAACGTCATTGTACTTTAAACACTATACAGTAGTGTATACAATGTAAGAATTGAGTGGTTATTGTCTCAGGGCTCATGGAATATACATTACATTTGTTAAGTTTCAGAGTAATTTTAGTCAGAAACCACTCCCAAAGGGGAGCAAGGATTATTGCAATCTCTTGTGTTTCCCAGACCTATGTCTTATTTGGGTTCCTCCAAAAGCAAACTCAGAGACAAGAATGCAAGTGATTTGAGAAGTAGAGGGAACTCTGGTAGAAGAACGAAGAAGGGAGATAGTATGCCCTCTATTGGCTACTTTGCTTCCCTATCAAGTCAGCTACCACTATGGGCAACTGGAGCACAATTCCAAGGAGAAATTCTTGCTCCAGTATCATAACTTACGGTTCATTGGGGTCCTTTGTTATCAGGCAGAATCCCCCTACTTTGAAGGCCAGAACCCATGACAGCACAGAATCCAGATTAATGGGGATGGAAGGTACAATGGTTTCCTATGGCATGCTGGGGACGATGAGTAAAACCACTCCTGCTCCCAATCCTTGATTCCTGGTCCAAGTGAGCTCCCCGAGGACTCACAGTACCAACATCTTTCTCAACAGTACATCCCATACATTCTGGGGCAATGTATCCATCAGGTCTGAAATTCCAGCTCTGCCTTCAGCAGGACATTTCAAAAGTCTGCAAGCCCAGCTGGTATGGTTTGTGACATCAACTAGGAATATCAACACAAGGGGCCACACCTGCACCTTCTTCACTAAGAGGCTTGGTCAGATGCCGTGTATTTTGTAAGGCCCTGGATAGTCATGCCGAGTGAGGTGCTAAAGAAAGGCAAACCCACACCAGGAGCGTCTCCTCCCGTCTAGTCAACATGTCTCAAAAGGGGCTCAAAAAGCAGCACAATAACAGGGACTTGGTATTAGTCTCTGTTGCTGGCAGTTTGTGTATTCAGAAGCATCAGTAGCTAGACTGGCCTTGATAAGTGAGTCTATTTGGGGGCTGTCCATAGCCTCCATCTCTGCCATGTGAACTTCTGTTTACAAGTCCATTTTACCATTTCTGGGGTTGCAGATAGAAAATATTAACTGGTAGTTATCTTGGCTCAATATGGAAATGAAGCAAGGGATTGTGATACATTGGAGTAACCACTCACACTTCTCTATTCATTCTTCTCATTACAGCTATTAATATCATTGATTTATCGTTGATTTTACAAATACTGTGTTCCATCATACTGATCTTGATGAACAGGCATTTCTTACTTCCTCAGACCTTTCTTGGCACCAATCCTGTCCATTCAGGTACTCCAGGAAACAGATGCCAAGATGCAATTAGAAGTATAATAGGATTCTTGGAGGACCAAGTATGAAAAATAAAGAAATTAGGTGGGGCTTGGAGAATTTTGAAGTACCTTACATACAGGATATCATCTTGGCTGACCCAAGGACACTCTAAAGATTACCCATTAAGTGAGTCCCTGGTTGGTCAGAATTCCCAGACAGGCCTTAGTATCTGAACTATTAACTCAGACTGGGAGCTGCTTGAATATTGTGTTGGATCCCAAAGGCACTGCAGACAGGGGCTGTCAGCTGCTGTTATTACACTCTGCAGTAAATTCTCTCCTATAAGGAGATCTGAACAGGGCATCTCCATGGCTGTCACAGGGGGCTGGTTTCTTAAGGCAATCTCCTGCAACCTGAATCAGAGCTTTAGGTTGCCAGGCTCCAGATGAGCTTAAATCTGTCAATTGAGGCTAAAGCTACTCATTTAAAAAAGATGAGGAAATAACAGCAAAAAACAAACATCAGGATTCATTTGCTCCTACAAGACTGAAAGGAATGATTAAGCAGAAAGGGGAAAAAACCCACCACCAGCAACCCAAGACTCATGAATGACAAGGCTCAAATAGAAAGTGTGGAGACCATGTCAGAATTTTCCCACTCCTTGGCTAATGGAGAAAACTTGAAACCCTGAATGGAAGTTTGAGGCCAGCAATTCTTCTGGGTCCCCCTTTGCACAACCAAATAGCACTTTGATTTCGTGTATTTTTCCTTTGCTACCTTTAATTTTTTTTTAATTTTCTTTTTTTTGAGGGGAGGCAAGTACAGGGATTGAACTCAGGGGCACTCGACTACTAAGCCACATTCCCAGCCCTATTTTTTGTATTTTATTTAGACAGAAGTTCTCACTGAGTTGCTTATAGCACCTCATCATTGCTGAGGCTGGCTTTGAACTCATGATCCTGCCTCCTCACCTGGCTGCCCTTTTTTAAAAAAAAATTATAGGGGGTAGAGAGAGAAGATGGGAGGGGAGGGGAGGGGGGATAGTAGAGGATAGGAAAGGTAGCAGAATACAACAGTTACTAATATGGCATTATGTAAAAATGTGGATGTGTAACCAATGTGATTCTGCAATCTGTATACGGGGTAAAAATGGGAGTTTATAACCCACTTGAATCTAATGTATGAAATATGATATGTCAAGAGCTTTGTAATGTTTTGAACAACCAATAAAAAAATTAAAAAAAATTATAGGTGTGTTGCTTTTCCTGTTACTCAAATTTCTTGAATATTCAATCTATGTCTTAGCTTGGGTCCCTATCTTAGTATTTAGACTGTTATAACAAAATTCCATAAACTGGTAGCTTAGAGACAAACAAATTTGTCAGTTTTGGAGGCTGGAAAGTCCAAGATCAAGTTTCTGGCAAATTTGATGTCTGGTGAGGTCACATTTCTTAGTACATAGATGTGTTCTTGTGTCCTCACATTGTGACGGGATGACCACCCCCCCCACGCCCTTTTCTAAGGGAACCAAGCCCATTCACTCTTAAGACCTGAGCACCCCCCCCCCCAAAAAAAGCCCTATCTTCTGATATCACTCCAGGGAAACAAAGTTCAGACCATAGGAACCCCCTAAAAGATCCTGACATGAGGACCAAGGATTGCCTCCTAAATAGGCAGGAAATAGGAGTAAAAGGGAGAATAGCAAAAGCCAATGTGAAAGGCCTTACTGAAGCCTGCACCCCAGTTTTCTCCATTTGTAGAGGGGTTTGTATACTTTTCAGACTTATACGCTAACTCCTCAGCTTTTTCAGGCTGCATGCAGAAAGGATGTTGGTTGGGTAAAATCCAAGTCCACAAAAACAGTCTTGCAATTCCGAGGAACACATGGCCAGTGTGGTGCGAGTTGTAACTCTCCACTACAGGTGGCTCAAGTCATGGATGGCTAAGGGAATGCAAGACAGACATCTGCAGACTGCTCTGGCCATTTGACCCTAAATCTATTTAAAATAACAAAAATAGTTTTAACCCAGAAGAATGAATTTAAATAAGATAATGGCACTATGCTGGTCAGCTTTCTGTCACTGTAAGTTGGTTATCTCGGGTAACTTTTAAAGAGAAAAGTGTTATTTTGGCTCAAAGTTTCAGTGATTGCAATTCATGATGGGGTGGACCCATTGCTTTGGGGCCTCTGGTGGGGGTGCTACATGGTAATGGCAGGGAGTATTTGGAGAAGCCCTAGTGCTTACTTCATGTCCAGGAAGTGAGGGAAAGGACAGGCTGATGTCCCACAGTCTCCTTCAACATCCCTCCAGTATTATAAGAGGTGAGACCTAGTGGGAGGCCCTTAAAGGTTTTATCCCTTTAATAGTGCCACCCTGGGGACAAAGCATTTAACACCTGAGCCTTTTGGGGAATTCAACATCTGAACTACAGCAAGTGTACATAAGGAATGACACATTGATCTAAGTATGAGCTGCTCCATCAGCTTAAGGGAATTGAGAGGGAGTTCCATAGGTTGACAAGGTAGGAAATACCTAAGCATTGTGGTGTGAAAGTAAAACCTAGAAACAGATCCTTAAAGACACTTTGCCAAGACCTGGCCCTGCCATAGGGCTTTCCACAGTTATGACTGGGACATTCCCCAAAACCCCTCTAGTCACTAATCCCATGAAAACTGAAGTTCTTTATGGACTTTGATTCCGATTATTTTGTTCCATGGCTTGGCTCCCTGCCCAGCTCTGGCTCCTTCCCAGGTATTTTTCTGTTCTTTTCTGTTATTCATCTTGTTCTGAAGCATGAATATCTAAAGACCAACACTGGTCTTTCATCTTAACATTAGGATAAAACAGTGCCCATAACAGACATTGAGTATTTTAGACTTCAAGAATAATTCATGTTCTGCCATTGAGTGGATGGATTCCTGATGCAGTACTACCAAGCTAGTAGGGTGAGATGGAATACCAGGTTCTTCGGCCCCATTCCCCCAAGGTACACAACGGATGCAACGGCATAAAGGAGTGCTCCAGGGATGATTTACTAACCTTTAAAACTTCTACAGCTTAACCTGTGATCCCATGGGATCTGAAAGGATACATGGGTACAACTCCTGCTTACATGAACTAGATTGTTCATATACCATGATACAAAGTTCACTGGATTAAAGGAGTTCCGAGATCCAGAGCTGCTGCAACTCTCAGAGCTAAGCTTCAATGGGCAGACCATTTACTTGAATATGCCAGAGGTGCTTATCAATGATAGTCTCTCCATTAGTATTTAGTGACAAATGGAATGATAAAAACCTGTTTTAATAAGTATGAACCATTCCGATTGGCATGAGATGAAATCTTGGAGAAATGCAAATCAAAACTACTAATTGCTAGAGATGTTGAACACTTTCACATATTTGTTGACTGGTCATATTTCTGTGAAGTGTCTGTTCAGGTTCTTGGCCCACTTATTGATCAGGTTATTTGGGGTTTTTTGGTGGCGTTTGAATTCTTCATATATCCTGAAGATAAATGCTCTGAGGTGCATGTGGTGAAGATTTTCTCCCATTCTGTAGGCTCTCTCCACTTTGTTTCCTTTACTGAGAAGCTCTTTAGTTTGAATCCATCCCATTTACTAATTCTTGATTTTACTTCTTATGCTTTAGGAGTCTTGTTAAGGAAGTCATTTCCTAACCCAACATGGTAAAGATTCGGGCCTACTTTCTCTAGCAATTAGAGAAATGCAAATCAAAACTAAGATTTCATCTCACTCCAGTCAGAATGGCAATGATCAAAAATACAAGCAGCAATAAATGTTGGCAAGTATGTGGGGAAACTCATGTTGCTGGTGGGACTGAATTGGTGCAACCATTATGGAAAGCAGTAAGGAGATTCCTTGGAAAGCTGGGAATGAAACCACCATTTGACCCAGCTATCCCACTCCTCATCGATACCAAAAGGACTTTAAAAAAAAAAACCACAGTGTACTACAGTGATGTAGCCACAATGTTTACAGCAGCTCAATCCACAATAGCCAAACTACAGATCTAAGTTAGATGTCCTTCAACAGATGAATGGATAAATTGGTATGTATACAATGGAATATTACTCAGCCTTATAGAATAAATTTATGGCATTTGCAAGTAAATGAATGGAGCTTGAAAATATCTTAAGTGAAATAAGCCAATCCCCCCCCAAAAAAGGTTGAATGTTTTCCGATATATGGATGCTAATTCACAATAAGGCCGGGGCAGGGGGAAGCTAGGGAAGTTTTGGATTAGGCCAAAGTGAAGTGAGGGGAGGGGAGGGGTAGGGGGTGGGAAGGACCGTAGAATGAGATGTTATTACCCTATGTGCATATGATTAAATGATCAATGTGATTCTACCTCATGTACAACCACAAGAATGAGAAGTTATACTCCATTTATGTATGTCAATGTATTCTATTGTCAAGTATAACTAGTTAGAATAAAATAAATTGAAAAAATAATAAAGTTCAGGTTTAGAAAGAAAGTATAAACTTTTGTTTTTTAGTGAGTCATTTTCTTAGATATTCTCACTTCTAGGCAAATTAAAGTTTCACTGGGGTTTTATCTTAGAACTAGAGTAGCCATGGTAATACTAACTTGGGTCATTTTCTATGATGGGAAGTCTCTTCTCATAACAGCTCCCTCTCCCATTTTCATTCTAGTAGACCCCAAAGCAGCTAATATGACCAGTTTTGGCAAAACAGCAAACTCCAGAGAGGAAGGACCTACACAGGTGGATCACTCAGCTGTTTACAGTGCACTGTCAGGAACACCCCTCCCAAACCAGGTATAAGATCAGGTGCCTCCAGAAAACATATCCAAGAGAATAAGAACCTGTGATATCCAAGAAGAGTAAGGATCTTGTCTTACTTCCATGCCGCCAAATATGTTAGTTCAATATATTCTTGGAACATTCTTTAATGGGGAAGGGGAGATCAATAGAGCCATAGGCATTGGTGCTTCAAATGAAGTGACAGAATGTTTCTTTCCTCTGAACTCCCTGGGACTGGTTCTCTTCTGAAATCTGTACCTGTTGTTCAACTCTTTTCCTCTGTTAGGGAGAAGAGGCAGAAAGGCTTTCTTGGGGTCCTATTGTGTAATTCACCTGATTGGGTCAATTAGCTGAGCCTGGCTAACAACCTCCCAAGCACGTTCTGTAGGACTCCCTTCTCCGACTATAATTGTCTTCCCTGGAAGCCCTCTCCAAAGCCGTCTTGTCATGCTCCATGCAATCCAAAGTGCCATACAACTCAAGGAGCTCTGGTTAGACACTGCCATCTCCTGGCCAAAGCACCGACTTTGGTCCCATCAGGTCTGCCCCTGTGATTCACCCTTGGGATTAGTTCTATGCTCTCCCATCTACCCTGACAGCCAGGATTGGGGAGATGCTCATGGCCCCTCACATTTCACAAGGCATAGAAAAACTTGGAGATTTAGTTGACAGTATCATCCAATAGACCCACCTAAAGACGGTATCTCCCTCAGAGAGGGATATCTCTGGAGTCTGATTTCATTTCATTGCCTTCAACTAATATGGTTTAGTGAGTCATCTCAAAGGGATTTTTTATAACGTTATATTAGTTTTTGACCCTTGTTATCACAGGATTTCTAAGAAACAGTCTCTTAATAGGTTTCTAAGTCAGGTTTCTGTATAATAGTAACCCCCCCAACCCCCAGTTCTGGGGATCCAACCCAAGGATGCTTACAAGCTAGGCAAGGACTGTACCACTGAGCTACACTCCCAGACCCGAGTTTAACTATCCAATTAATGGCTCCATATAAGTCCATTGAGTTGCTAACCCATTTAGTAGATTAACTCTGATCTTTATGCCTTGTGAATGTGTTCCAAATAATAGAGTATGTTACTACCAAAGCTAACAGAAACCAAACCTAAGAACTATCCCATTCAAGTCTGAGTTCTAAGCCTATTGACCCCATAGATATTATCCTGTCCCATTCCCCTTTCCCAGAACCTAATGTCACATGGTTCCTCATGAATGGAGCTGGTTCTTGCCAAAAACATTTGTCTGGATCTATGGAGTCACCAATTTTGCCTTAGGAATTCCCCCATGTTCACAAGAGGAAAATGCTTC
This sequence comes from Urocitellus parryii, assembly GCF_045843805.1. Taxonomy (NCBI): domain Eukaryota; kingdom Metazoa; phylum Chordata; class Mammalia; order Rodentia; family Sciuridae; genus Urocitellus; species Urocitellus parryii. The sequence continues at coordinate 84,109,175 of NC_135540.1, forward strand.
TATCTTTCCATCCAGACACTTGAATACCAAAGAGCAGGGATAGTCCCTAAAACGAAGATGAGACCTCTAGAAGTTCAACTGTACTGCCAAAAGGTTTCTAGAAGATGGTAAGAACTTATTATGAACTGAAATATGTCCCCTCATGATTAACGTTTTGAAGTCCTAACCTCCAATGTTTTGATTATTTTGAGATAGGGCCTGTTATGGTTTAGATCAGGAATGTGCTCCCCTTCCAAAAAAAGCTCAAGTGTGAGGCTACACTGCAATGATCACAGGTGAAAAGATTGGATTACAAGAGTTGTAACCTCATCAATGGATTAATACACTTGATAGATATTCAAACAGACTACTGGGTGGTAACTGTAGGTAGGTGGGGCATGACTGGAGGATATATTCTTGGAACATTGGGTGCATGGCCCTGTCCACTATCTTATCCCTGGCTCCTCCCTCTCCCCTCTGCTTTCTGGTCGCTATGAGCTAAGCAGCTTTCCTCCACTTGCCCTTCCACCAAGATGTTCTGCTTTACCTCAGGCCATAGCAATGGGGTCAGCTAAGCCTCTGAAACCATGAGCCAATCTCTTTTCTCCATGAAGTTGTTCTTAGGTATTTTGCTTACAGCTACAAAAAGGTCACCAACATGGTATCTTTAGGGAGGTAATTAACATTAATATGGCTGGTGCCCCTATTTAAAAAAATACCAGATTTTTCTCCTTATGCAGAGTAAAAGCCATGTAATGACAAACGAAGAAAGTGACATCTACAAACCAGAGGCGCCTCACCTGAAACCCGGCTGGCACCTCAAGCTCAGACCTGCAGCCAACCTGAGCAGACGTGTGTGTGTAAAGCCCAGAGTCTAAAAAAAACCTAAATGTAGGTATTTTGGCTTTAGCTTATAGTTTGTTATGTACTTGACTTGGGAAACTAAAAAATTGTAGCTTTGTCTGTGTGGACCAAGTCTAACTGAAACAGAAGAAGATTCATCTCTTGATTAAGCTGCTTAATTGCCATAATATTAGAAAACAATTTTGCTCTATCCTCATTTTTAAAAATATTGGATCCAGTTTGAACACATAAGTTCTGATCTACACTCTTGCTAGAGATAAATCATCTGCTGACTCCTTCCAAAAGGCTAATTGAAAGACATGTTGTTTATGAAGAATTGATTGAGGGTAAAATGTGGAATAACAAGAATTGGATTGCTATATGACCAGATTGAATGGGATCCTCATGTACTTGAACAATATTTTCTTGGACACTATCACATTTGCTGGGTTATGTTTTGCAGTTATGCTTTCAACTTTCAAGAGATTGCTACAGCCAAACAAAAAAAAAAAAACAGGCTAGTGAAATCATTACTTTGTTTAATGAATGTAGACATTGCCCACCACATCCCCTGGCTCTCATGAAAATTTTGAGAAGGATTTTTTTTTTTTTTTAAACCAAGAAGGGCTTTGCATCCCTTGAGTAACAGGCATAATTTCTCCTCTGTTGATAAGAGCAGAGTAATGATTTCTTTTGGCACTTTGCCTAAAAGAAATTCAAGTCTTAAAGGTTAAAGACTCAGGCTATAATGGGAGGACATGGCACATCTAACACTGATAGAGTTGGTTCCTTGCGGGGGAGGAGACCCCAGATCTGTAAGGCTCTGGGACGGCCAGCATGAGTTCTGAATCAATGAAGCTTCAACTAAACAGCCAGATTTTTTGGGAGGGTATGAAGTTTTCATGCCAGCCTGTAAAGTTACTGAACTCAGAAGTTTACACAGAGGCCAAATGGTGATTAAAAGCAACCCTTACTGAGCACCCTAGTTTGCAGCTATTAAGTTACTCACAGGCTGTGTGTGTGGTGGGAGGCCTGGGGGGAAAGAGAAGTTGAGTAGGGAAGGGGATGTCAACTTCAAATAATTTGCAAAGGTACCCCCTCACATGTACTCTGGAATGACCACTGAAGATTTCTCTGTTCCAACCTCCTCACCTGAACATTGCAATCTGCTTCCTTTTGCTGCTGGTTCTAATGAGTTCACACTTTACTCTTTTGGATACAGCTCTCTTTCATGATGACCTCCATTGACATCCCTCTCCTGAATTCTGGAAGACACAACTAATACAGATCCAAGATGTTGGTCTTGCCACTCTGTAGCAGGGCCTGATCTACTTCCTCGAGTGTAGAGGCCTACTTAAAGGATGTTGTTCTGGATTCCAGCTGCTCATGAAGGGGTCTGTTATGGTTTGAATGTGTGCATCCCTCCAATATTAAGATCTAATACCCAATGTGATGGTATTGAAAGTAGGATCTTTTGGAAAGTTATTAAGTCATGAGTGTTCCACCCTCATGAATGGAACTAGTGCTCTTAAAGAGGTCAAAGGGAATGCCATACTCCCTTTTGCCCTTCTATCCCTTATGCATATCAGGGCACCCCAGTTTAATCTTTCTGGAGGATGCAACAAGGCACCATCTGGAAAGCAGAGATTGAGCCTTCAGATATAGAGGAAGATTTGTTTTGGCTCATGGTTTCAGATGATTCAATCCATGGTCAGCTGCCTCCAAGGCAGAAACATCATGGTAGGAGAATGTGAAAGAAAGCTGTTCAGCTCACAGAAGCCAGCAAGTAGAGAAGGAAGTGGCCTGTGAGAAGAAAAACCTCTAGCATATGCCCAGTGACCCACTTCCTCCAACCAGGGCTCATCTCCACTGATGATGTCAGAGCCCTCATGATTCAATCATGGCACACAAGATCACCTCCAAGCCTTGCTGCATTGGGAACCGGCTTTCAAAGCAAGAGCTTTTGGGAGACATTCCAGATCCAAACCTTAACACCAAAACTACTCCTCACACTCTAGCTCAAAAACATCTCATGCCTTTCCCTAGAGCTACTGCTTTTCCCCCCCCAATCACCAGTCCTCATTCTGTAGTCTCATAGGATGAGTATGGTATGGTCTCATGGGGTTAGGGGTATGTTGGTGTATTTCCTCAAACCTGCATCATTCCACATTGGCTACCTTCAGATGTTATTATAGAAAGGGCTTCCTAGGAATGTGTCAGGGTTTAGAACAGAACCCCTAGTATGTAAATATGTTCATATGTAAATCCAAGGTAACACTTCCTATGTTAAGTAGATCATGAAGTACTATGATTTAGAAGTGATATTTATACCAACTACTATTCATAGTTTTAATCCAAATTTTAAAATTAGTGTATTGTCCTAGTCAACCAATTCTAACACAAGTGTCATGATCCTAACTATAGTAATTCTCTCCCCACGGAGTGTTCCATTAAAAATATCCCAGGTCGGTACAATTTGACGAGTTTGTATTAAAATCCTATGAATTATGATCAGATCTATGGGTTTTCTACAGTATGGTCTAACTTCAATATTTTGGAAGAAGATATTTCCTTAGCAGGAATAAGGAATTTATTGGCCACCCAGCCAAGAGATGACAACCCTGTAAAAACCATACAAATGGGTCAGCTGTGGTAGAACATTTTTAGATATCCTTTGTTATAACAATCTTCCCGATTTCATGTTTTGGCATACACTTCCCAGAAAATTAAAATGGTTTTTAACTTACTCTCAGGACTTGATCAAACAAACAATTACAAAATACATTCGATTTAGAGTTCTTCCAAAACAAGAATGCAGCCCAACTGAAATTAATTTATCTAGAATCACTGTAATGCCTCAAATTTTTAAGTAAAACAATATTTTGCCTATGATTTTTAAACATTTGTTGCCCAATTAAGTCCAAAACAAGGCAGATCTAAAAAGATGCCAGGTGATAATTAAAAACAACCTCCTTTATCTAATGAATTCCATGATAAAGTTTATTTGTCTTCAAAATATATTCCATTCCCCAAACCAGTTCAATGTGTAAATACCATTTTGTTACCAATATCCAGGACAAATAATCCCGAGTCTCACAGTGGACACCAACAGGACCAGCAGGGAAGTAAAATAGCCCAAGGACTCAATGTCTTGTCTGCATTACATTCAACCTAAGCATCTTGTGTTCAACCCTACTTTCCACAGGTTTTCAGGTATGCATTAGTCTGATAATCTTAGCCTCACCCAGTTTCTTCTTCATTTTCTGAAGGGTAATTTCCTCTAATATAGTTATTGCAACATTTAGTGCTGTATGCTTGGCATCTACTTCTCATGTGGTACCAGAAGTGGTTTTAGGAAAAAAAAGAGGGATTTGGGAATGGTTTATATACTGCCTATGTGTAAAGAGGATCCTTATCCTTGGAAAGGGGGAGCACAAACCAAGTCACAAGATGTTATCTCAGTTGATGGAAGCCTGAAGAGTGCCTTTGTTGAAATCTTTGTGGAGGGGAATACTGCAAGTGTAATCATGTAGGCTTTTGAAAATATTGGGGGAACAAAGCTGTTGACAGAGTTGACAACTCTTTAGAAAGTTGTACTGATACACAGCAGAGAGAAGCTAAGAGTTAACAAGTATTTAACAGTAAACGTGAGTCATGGGGCTTTCATGGTAGCTTATGAGAAGCCTCGTCTCTGAAATGAGAAGGCAGACACAACTGATCAGTCTGCACATCTCAGGGTCACAGTGCTCTAGAGACAATGCTCAATCAGCCGCGTTGTTTTGTAGTGTGAAAGTCAAGGTCTTAGTGGGAACCCTGGAAACTTACGACAAGGTGTCTAGAAATCTATGCGAATGTCCCTGAAGATTGATTCCATAAGAACTTCTGGTTTTACAGAGGCAATCCAACTTCCCTAAAAAGCTTGCATTTTCCTTGTACTGTAATATGCTGCAGAGATTTCTCCAACAGATAACAGCTACCCTCCCCCCAAAAGCTATCCCTACTTCTTTTCCTTGCTTTTAGGCTGGGTTAAGTTTAAGTATAAGCCAACTGAGGATATGCTGGATCTAATTAGTGAAGGAGTAAATTATGAGAATTAACTAGTATGTACCACCAAGAGTCAGGGGAGTACATTTGGGTTTGGATTTTGAGGTTGTCGTCTCATCAAGAAGCATAAGACGAGCCTGGAAAACCCAGAATTTATTTGGGCACTCAAGACCTTGGGTTTAGAACGCTGGCAGGAACCCAAAGAAGGGAAGAAACTGCTTAGATGACAGAAGCCTGGAAAAGGTGATGGTCCATACCCAGAAAAGTGAAAAAGCCAGAGTTGCCCAGCCAGAGGGTGAAAAATGGAGCAGCTAAGGGAAGTAGCCATACTTGAACACCCAGTTGGATTGAACCCAGGGCATTGAGAGTGCGAGGCAAGCCCTCTATGCCAACTGAGCTATATCCCCAGCCCCCTCCCCCTTTTTTAAACAGATGCAGTATCTCAGCGCTTTTACTTTTATTTGTATGCATGTATCTTAAGGTCTCCAGAGTGGAATTTTTTTTGTTCAGATTACCATCATCTCATCTACAGAACACACCCCGTTTTATAGTCCACAGAACATCCTCATGATTCAGGCCTTGGAGTCGGACTGCAATTCTGTTGCTGCTACTTTGTTATGTTATTTAGTTTTGCCTCTTGGACCAAAAGTCCTGAAGAAAACAACTTGGAGGAGGAAAAGTTTGTTGTGGCTCATGGTTTCAGAGGGTCAGTCCACAGGCAGCTGAGTCCATAGCTCTGGGCCTGAGGTAAGGCAAAGCATAATATATAGCAGGAGGGAATGGAAGGGGGAAGCAGTTCAGGACATGGCAACCAGGAAGCAGAGAAAGCAGTGCTAACCAGGACAAAATTCAATCTCCAAAGTCATGACCCCAGGGAATTACTTCCTCCAATCACAGCCTACCTGCTTACGGTTGGTTAACACCCAGTTAATCAATGGATTAACCCCTGATCAGATTACAACTCTCATTTCACCTCTGAACCTTTTTGTAGTTATGTGACAATTGAATGTATTTTGACATGTAATGGATATGGAGTCCAACTTCCCATTTTGTGGTACATGTGGAGTTACCCTGTGTATAACTTCTGAACCTTCTTGCATTGTCTCACATGTGAGCTTTTGGGGAACAACTCTCATCTATCTAAACCATAGCAATCTTGCTGCTGATGGCAATGCTGTGCCCATTGGCTTTGGCTAGTTAAGCATTATTGCCTAGCCTCCGTTGTTTCAAAATCCAATAATTCCCTTTGTTACCACAAGTCCCCTCCTATAATAGCCCCTCCTACAGACCAGCCTACACAAAGCAGCCACCATAGAACTGTTGAATGAAGTTGATGTCCTTATCAGCACATTCATTGGGTTGGGTAAATGGTGTATAGACCATTCTATCCTGCGAAGTAGATTAGGTCAGCTGGAATCTGGTCAGAAGGACCAGATGCTTCCGTAGGTATGACCTGAAAAAAGACATGAGTGCAGCCGTGACGACCTGGAGGTTGGAGCTGCCTGCTTTGCTGCTTGTGTCCTCCAGCCCTAGAGCAAGCCCTTGCTTGATCCCAGGTGTACATTTCCTCTAACAATTATTTCTGGGTGTACCCAAGCTATTGAGTCCCGATTTATCCTAGTTATGGCTACTTCTGGCGGTAGAGTCACTTGGTATACCATCAAGATACAAATGCGAGCCAGGACCGTTTTTTCAACAGACTAGTATGGTTATACAACAACGTTTATACATACTGCCAATGTGATCCTGCAATCTGTACAAGTGGGAAAAATAAGAATTCATACCCCATTTAAATCAAATGTATGTCAAGATCATTGTAATGTTTTAAGCAACTAATAAAAAAAGTAAATAAACAGCAATGCTTTTCAGAAGCAAATGACTTCTCCAAAACTAGTCTGCATGGAGATTCTCCCATTGAGAATCCACATGGCTCCCTTCTTACCTAAGAAACCTCTATAGCATTTTTGGAGTAGAGTTTCTTTCCACCCTACTAAGTTCAGTCACAATTAACAAGCTAGAGATATGCTAAAGCTTAGACCCTGGCATGATAGGGATGAGTGTAGATCAGTTTTATATGCTTATAGTTCTGGGGCATTTGGTGATGTGAAATCAACCCCCTTCTGTCCCAACCAGGATTTGACTCTGGCATAGCCGACTCCTGCCTGCTGAATCTGCTTTGGAACTCCGATATGTCTGAGCAAACCGAGGGCCTGATCTGGGTTCCCCACCCCCCCTTCCTTTCTTGTCCTCTGGATAAAGAGCCTTTTTAAATGCTACCAGTAAAAGCTAAGTGTGAAAGCCAGAAGCCTTAATTATTAGACACTCAACTTTGTTTTTCCCAAGTGTCAATTGTGCTTAGCAAGAGTCACTAATCACATTGTGCTTATGGATAGAATTTCCCAATGTTTCTCAAATGCCTGATATAGTGTGCTTGTTAGTTCGTTTTTTAAAAAGTTAATAATTTTAACAATATAACTGTCCCAGGAATCATTTGGATTATGCCTATCAGTGATGGGGGTCTATCCCGTTTTCCTAGGCTTTCCATTACAAGTTACTACAGACTGAGCTACTTTGAACACTAGAAAGCCATTTTCACCATAATGGAGGTTACAAACCTGAAATCTATGTATCAGGGCCACATTTCCTCTCAACTTATGAGGAAAGGTTTACTTTGGCTTATAGTTTCAGTCCATGGTTACTTGGTCCTGTGGCAGCACAGTACATCATGGCAAAAGCAGGTAGTGGGAGGAGCTACTCACTTCATACAAGCAAGTAAACAGCCACTTCAAGGGCATGGTCCCACTGACCTAACTCCTTTCACTAGGCCCCCATGCTTAAAGGTTCCACAATCTCCCAGCTCCATGGTGTGGACATCAAGCCTTTAATATAGGGCGTTTGGGGGACATTTCACATTCCAATTATAACACTGGCAATATTAAAATAGAAAATAAAAAAATGGACAGTCTTACATTTTATAAAAGGGATGTGGATATGGGAGAGGTAAATAATTGAGGCTATTTATACAGTGAATCTTACATTTTACCTCTTGACAAATGAGCCTCACTTTTCCTATCCCTTGAACTTTGGTTAGTTCACTAACATGCCAGTTTCAATTCTAGGTATTAGGCACCTGTAATTGCCATGAGAATTGTGCCCAGAGAATCAAACTGGAAAATGAGATTCCCTCAGTAAAGCCAGTGATCCCAGTCAACTTTAGTCTAAATCAGGCTCACACTCTGGTTTACTGGCTCTTGACTAAAACCAAGACTGCCCAGCAGAACCACAAAGTGGACCGATGATCTTGTGACCATGATTAATGGCTACAGTTTTAAGTCAAAGTTTTGGATTTTTTTTAAAATATAGCATTAGTGTGGCAAGAGATCAGGTATGCTCCTATTAAGGATTTCCTGAGCCCAATCCCCTGATCTTAGTTCTATTAACTGTTCCATATTCTCTTTAGTTTTGTTTACATTGGCCAGTGGGCTTTTACAAAGTTGAGTATCATCCATTTATAAATCCTTTGAAATTGAGTCACCCACACACAGATCGCTGGCTAATCAGACTGCCACATTATGGAAGAAGGTGCAGGAGAATTTTTAAGGAATGGGGATGGTACAAATGTGCCTCCAAACTTTGCTTTTGAAACATAAGCACAAAGATTAGCTCAGCATCTATTATAGTACAATTAAAATAGAAAACATTTAATGTGTACCTTTGTATTGAACATGAATTTTACAAAAGCTTGAGTCTAACATTTTGCATCAAGAATGATTAAGAATCAAACTAAGAATGTAATGGGTTCAAAATAAAATTTTTAGATTTGTGGTTTTAAAATTTTGACTGCTCTCACATTGTCCTGTAAATTTAGGAATCGTTAACAGTATACCTGTCTTCTCCCAAAGGGTCACTTGGATCTCAGGAAATCTTGAATCAAAAAAGAAATTGGATAAGTACCAATTTTCACATCTCTTGCCTGTCAGTTGTCTTCCAATTATTTTGGAGACTCAACAGAACTAGGACCCTGGATAAGATTCAGCTGGCATATTTTCAATCTTTAACTCTCTCAAATACATCATCTCTTATTCCATAGTTTAGGCCTTTGTCTCTCATCTGCCCATTGCAATTTCTGCCCATCCCCCATAGAAGAGACATTTTCCTGATCATGATTTTCAGAACACTGGGCATCTACATGCACTGTTCTGTGACTAGAATGCCCTCTATACTAGGTATGTCTGCTCATTTTTTAAGTCAACTCAAATGTCACTATGTGAATCTCCCAGTGAAGCTCATTGCTTACCACTTCTCAGTCCTGCTATCTATTCGCCCCCCCTCTATTGTAAAATAATTTCCTCCCCCCACCCCAATCATTCAGCATTCTTTTATATCCCATGGCATAAGCTATTATACAAGAGTACTCAAATTATATCTGTGGACAGCTGTGAAGAAATAGGGGGAAAAAAAAACATCTGCAGTCCCAGGAGCTCAATTCTGTTCTGCAAAAATATTTTAAGTGTTCATTCTGCCAAGAAAAATGTCCTTGACATTTAAGAAACGTTTAGAAAGAATGACAGAAGGAAAATGCATGACAATTATTGCATCGGTACAAACATTGTTCAAGAAATCTATCACACTAATAGGACTCCTTTCTCCCTTGTTAACTAAATGCACTAGAAGAGCAACTGACAGGGTATCATGGAAATTTTATGACCACTGGCATTAGTTATGGTTTAAATCTGGCCTTAGATAAGTTTCTTGCCCTTTGGATCTCAGTTCCTTGAATTAAAAGGATTGTATTGCACTGCTAGAAGTCTTTTTAATGAAAAAACTTGAACAGTTTAATAAGGATATAAGTCTGTTCATTGGAACAGTTACAAGAACTAAAGACTGGGTACAACCAAATTTTCATCACATGGGAAAGGATTTTTAAAAATTATGCAGTGTCTATTTTAATGCAACACTTAAGTATTGAACTGTATGTTCTGACTTGGAATTCTGTCTATTATTTCATGGTAAAAAAAGCATGTTGAACATTGAACATTTTGGGGGGAAACATCCGTTTATACACAAATATGTACATATTTGTACAAAGTTTAGTGGAATAACCAGAGTTTGTAAATATATAGAGTGTGGAAAAGACATAAGTGTATTTTAATCAAAATCTCTTAAGGATTTAAAAAGACTTTCTAGAGAATCAATGGTCTTTAAATAAAAGACTAACAGGATTTTCAATTGAACTATATCATCCTACTAGGTGGAAATGACCTACTTCAGGATGTGAGATCAATAGGTGTCAGAACTTCTGTCTTTAACACTCATAAGAAATAAATTCTTCAGTGTAGGTCTAAAGCTTAAGGATGGCTGTTGGCTCTCCTCCAATTTGATATTCTTAAATACTACCAAAGATGGGAAAAAAGCTTAAGGCAGCTGAAAGCTGCGACAGAAGAATCAAAGTTGCCGACTTTGTGCAAATTTAAGACATTCTCCTCAGCTTTATAGGAAAGACATAATTGAATGCATCTGTTTATTGTGACAAAGTGTAGATGCCTTAATAGGTGCTATCTGGTTTAAAGGTGCATACTGTTTGCATTGGGTGCTGTTAATATTGGTTTCCTCCTTACAGTGTCCTGAAGGCTTCCAGTACCTCACCTTTAAGACCACAGGGTAGAAACTGTACCGCCTCAGATCCATAAGGCCAGATGGAAAGACACAAAATGAAGAGACAAGGGGACAAAGCACCTCAAAAAGATGTTTCAACAGTAGAATCCACAGAAAACACAGAAGAAATGTCAGGAGATTAGAGGGTACATATAGTTAGGCTGATCTCTGAAATAAAGGATGGTATCCAAGAGAACACAGGAAGTAAAAGATCACTTCAATCAAGAGGCATATTATAAGAAGCAATCAAGCAGAAATCCTCAAAGTTAAGGAAGCAATAAACCAAATTAAAATTAAAAGTATCACCAGACTAGACCACTTAGAACCTCATGCAGTGAGGACAAAATATATACTCTTGAAAATAAAGTCAGCTGCTCAGAGAAGATGGTAAGAAACCATGAGCAGAACTTCCAAGAATTATGGGATAACATGCAAAGACCAAACTTCAGACTTATTGGAATAGATGAAGGGAGTTACAAACCAGAGGAATGCACAATCTTTTCAAAGATATCAGAAAATTTTCCAAATCTAAAGAATGAAATGGAAAAGAAAAATCAACTCAAATGGACTATATAAACAAGGGGTTTCCATCCTCATCAGAAAGTGGATTTCTAAGTTAGAAGGGATTTAAAAAGGCCATTTCATAATGCTTAAGGGAACTGTATAACAAGACAAATAGATGGTTCCATTGTTGGGTCATATGTGTACAAACAAACCCTTCTGTTTCAAGAGCCAAGTTTACCACAACACAATGATACTGGGTGACTTTAACACCTCTCACTACTGGATAGATCCAAACAAGAACAGGAATTATAGAACTAAATACAGTCAATGATTTAGATTTAATGGACATGTAGAATATTTCATCCATCATTGTCCCTGGAGATTGAGTAATGTGCTACTGAATGAATAGTGAATAGAAGAGAGATGAGAAAAAGATTCCAGTTAAATGAGAACACCAATACAATGTATCAAAATCTCTGGGATGCTATGAAGGCTATGCATTGAGCTCATTCATTAAAATGAAATGTGACCTAATGTATCTCAAAGCCCTAGAAAAAAAAAACACCAAAAATAGACAGGAATTAAGAACCGAATCAATGAAATCTACACAAGAAATAATTCAAAAAACAGTGACTGTTTAGAGCCACAGCCCAGTCAGAATGACGCCTGGCATATTGCCAGAGGGAATGGTTGAAAGGTGACACCAGCGAACCATTGAGATGATATGAGTTAAACTGTATATAATTGCTGTGATGCTGGATTGATCGAGTTATATATGGACCCTGCCTAACCCTAACCCTAACCGGGGGAATAGGGAGGCTCTGGGAATCTGCATCGGGATACCCGCTACTTTGGAGTTCACGGTGGAGTTCTGGGGGGGAGGCGTGGAGCCGGTGGAAGGAGTGTGTTTGAGTAGTGTGTGTGCAGTGCCAGTGAGTTGGGGAATAAAGAATTGCTGTTTGAACCTACAAGGCTTTGTGGCAGCTCGGTTATTTGTGCCCAGCCAGACTGCGGCAAGTGACAAAAATGAAAAGTTCTTTGAAACAAATTGATAAATGCTTATCCTCACTAAAGAGGAGAGAGAACTCAAGTTACTAAAATTCATGGTGAAAAAGGAAATATTACGGACACTCCTGGTGTACAGAAGATAATTAGAAACTATCTTGAAAATTTGTACTCCAAATATTGAGGACACCCACAAATTTCTAGAGGCATATGATCTACCCAAATTGAATCAGGAGGACATACAGTTTAAACAGATCAATTCCAAGCAATGAAAGACACCATCAAAAACAACCAGCCAAGAAAAGCCCAGGACTAGACAGATTCTCAGCAAAGTTCTAGAAGACCTCCAAAGAAATACCAGTACTCAAGTTATTCCATAAGGTAGAAAAGAAACTCTCAAACTCAGAGAGACTAGTAATACACTGATATCAAAACCAGACAAAGATATCAAGAAAACTTCAAACCAATATTCCTGATGAACATAGACGGAAAAATTTTAAATTCTGGAAAAATATCATAAGAATATTAAAAAGATAGTATACCACAATCGTGTGACTCATTCCAGGGATGCAAGGTTAGTTCAACATACAGAAGTCAATATACGTAATACATGTCAATAGACTGAAAGAATCATGATTATCTCAATATATGAAAATGCAAAGCATTTGACAAAATAAGCACCCCTCCATGTTCAAAACACTAGAAAAACTAGTGATAGCTTTTACAATGTCAATGTTCCTGCTAAGCTAAACCCAAAGCCAACTTCTAGAGAGAAAAATTGAAAGCATTCCCTCTAAATCCTTGAACAAGACAAGGATGTCCTCTTTCACCACTTCTATTCATCATCCTTGAAACCCCAGCGAGAGCAATTAGACAAAAGAAAGAAGTTAAAGGGATACAAATAGGAAAAGAACTCAAATTATCACTATTTGCAGACAACATTAACAACATAGGCAAAGCTAAACAAAGAAGCTTTTGATAGAACTCTAGTGACACTTGAGTGTGCCACCAAGGAAGGACTGTTATGCACAAATCTGGGCATTGGTTGGGAAAACTAGGGATAGACACATGAAAAATGTTGGCTCTGTAGACCTCCCAAGTTTTCAGTTTACATAGAGGCCTACTCTTCCCTATTAAAAGCTCCCACTTCCCAAAGTACCACATCAATGCCATCAGGAATGTGATTGTGCACAGGGCACCACTAACACAGAGGTTCCTCTCCCTGCCCCCCCACCCCAGTATGTGATTTGGTTTGGGAACCAACCCTGGCTCTCCTCTGCAGGCCAGGGCCAATAGAAGGGGTAGTGACTGTGCTAGGTTCATATACATTCATGGGAATGAAGCTCTTCCTTGTAATGAAGAGCTCAGACCTCTCCCAGATGAGGATTTGGGCCACCAGGCCAGCTCTGCAAGTTCAGCAAAAGTACTAGACACCCACGAGGTAATTCAGAATAGGTAGTAAGGAAGGGATAAAGCATTGATGACCTTAGGGCCGAGTGCAGCAGTATTGCAGGGCTTATCTTGGAATCTCCTGGAGAAGGGCTTATCTTGCTCATTGTGCAACAGGGAAGGTAGTAACACAGAACGCTACATCTTTTGACAGAGTGCTGTCATAACGCTGGCAAGCACCATTTCCTTGCTACCTTATTCCCTTGTTGGTCCAAGATCAGCCTACATGGCAATTTCTGGATTCTTGGTGTCTAGGCTCCTGTAAGATGTTGTATATCACCCCTGGCCTATCAAGACAGGGGCCTATCACCCCTGGCCTATCAAGTGTCAGTTTACATATAAAAGCTGTTTCTGCTGTGCAATAAAGCAGACACTGTTCTCGGAAGCCATCCCTGGAAGGGTTTCTCCGAACCCTCAAGTTCCCCACAGCCATTGTGGTGGGGGTCATCAAGCCCCTCAGTACAGCAGGGCAGTGGGGGAGGGGGCATGAAGCTCATCTTTCTAACCTGTGTAAGTTTTTCCTCAAGATGGTGAGTACCTCATATTTCTCTAATTTGAGATAAATTTACAGCGAGACTCCATCTGGCATAGCTTTGAGATGGTTTGAGACTCTAGCAAGGTAAAGAATCCAAGGGAATATAGGCACAATACCCATCATGTGCTTCTATATGGCTCTTCCATGACCTCAAGATGCTCGAGCACCTGCATAGCCAATACCTGCCTCTTTAGAAGCCTGACTGTTCTCAAAATCTGGACCTGGAAGTATTTAAGAGTTTACATCCTGTGTGTTAGCCCTTACCTCAAGATAATTCTTCCTAGGTCCCATAAGAGAGGCAAGTCTTTGGTCTAACTATAACCACCAGTTTCTCTGTGGTATCAAGCTGCATAACCTCAGGTAAGACTTTCCCCCAGAATTCACACTGAAGAGAAGCCCTACAAATGTAAAGAATGTGGCAAAGCTTTTGATTGGAAAAAAATCTTATTCGCCACAGAATTCACACTGGAGAGAAGCCTTACAAATGTAAGGCATGTAGCAAAGCTTTTTATCAATAAAACAGGCCTTATTCACCACAGAACTCACACTGGAGAATAGCCCTACAAATGTGAATAGTGTGGCGAAACAAAAAAACTTTATTTACCACAGAAGACAACACCCTGGTGAATGTGAAATGTGAATAAAGTGATAATAAGGTTTAGTTTTTCTTTAAAAGTATTAACAGAATTTATACAGAAAAGAACCCCTACAAATGGAAACAATGCAGTAAAACTTATCAATTTTTTTTAACCACTAGGCTATTTATTCTGGAAAGACATAAATGTAGAGAATGTAGAAACATTTTAGATTATATCATACATTACTAGACATCAGGGAAAACACACTGGAGAGAAGCTCTACAAATGAGACCATTGTACCATTCCTCTAAGAAGGGGTCAACATTTAATTCTCACAATAACCACAGCAGAGAAAGTTTTGAATGAAAATTGACAATGTGACAATGCCTCCAAAATTTATTCACCAGTACTCAGCACCTGTGGATAAATACTGGTTAGAATACAATTGGGGGAAAAAGATTCCATAGACACAAGTTTCTTAAACACTAATTTTTGGAGAATTCATTGTGCCCAGAAACCCTAAAAAGTTAAATAGTATTTTAAATTCATTGAACCTCTGAAAACTCATCAGTAGTGAACATTGGACAGATTTTATCCAAAATGTATGCCTTATATAACATTTATAATGAACACCTTGACAAATGTAGGAAAAAACACTGCTTTTCAATAGAACTGAAGATTTAATCTCTACTTCTCCCTCTCAAGATACTTTAACCATTGGCAATCTGGCCTATTTTTTAGCCTACCTATACCTCAAAGGAGTATAGAGGTACCAAGGAGGGATGATCAGCATTTAGACGCTTCCCTGTGGGGGTGCCAATCTACCATCTAGATGAACTTATCCAGTCTTCATAGGATCCACTTCATTTATGTACATGGTACATTATATACATTTAAATGTTCAACTATTAATTTATTATTTTATGTCATCTATCTGCATGGGTCCCCTTCTATGGGCCTTGAGGGGCACATCAAGCGCTCCTAACAGCCTATCTAGTGCACCAAGATGAGGACTGTTATGAGCACTATAAAGGTCATGTATTTCTAGACACCAGTCAGACCTCAGGTGGGAGAATTCCCTCAGTTGACTTCTGCCTTGTAAGTTGCTAGATATGTTGATTCTGAGAGACAAGATGCCCCTGAGCTTATCCTTTGCTCCCTACACTTTCCTCCCCCCAGGATTTTCCCTTTACCAGCTTAATGACCTTCAACCCAGGTCATGATCATCATTGTCTGGGCTCTAGCGAGTTTGGCTGCAGCAAGGTGTTGGTCAAAAGTGAACATTAAGAACTTTTGGGTTGGATTCTGGGAAATAGAGGCTGTGATGTAGTTTGGAGTGAGGTTTCATGGAGGGTGAAACCCTCATTGTGAATGAGGAAGGTAGACAAGGTTGAGGAAGCATTAATCTCTTTCTGTAAGAAATCATAAATTTAACTGGGAACACCAATTTACTGTCTTGCCATTCTGAAGAAATTAAAAAAAAAAGGTTTCACAGGCTGAAATTAGGGTTTTGGCAGCTGCATCCCTTCTGGAGTTCTCAGCCGAAAATCTGTTTCCTTTTTCCAGCCTCTAAGAGCTGCAAATATTCTTTGGTTTATGGCCTCACATCACTTTGACTTTTGTTTCTTATTCTGACTCTGATCCTCCTGCCTCTCTCATAAGGACACTTATGACGTTAGATCACATAATCTAGAATAAAGTGTCCATCCCAAGTTTTAATCACATCTGCCCATCTTTTTTTTGTTCAAGGTAACATTCACAGGGTCATAGGATGAAGATAGAAATTTGGTGAGGAACCAGGTATTAGACCTGCCATAGCAGGAAGAACCTTCAGATAGCATTGCAGATCTGAAGGGCAGTGAAGGGTTGTGCAGAGACTCCAAAGTGTGAAAACCTCAAAGATTGTTGTTAGAGTCGTGCATTTGGGCAGAAAAAGGTCCTAGTTTAGTCTTCCATGTTCAGTTGTTGGTTAGAGATTGACCCCAAAGACTGATCCTCACTTGAAAGCTGAAGTGGATCTGGAAGGGCCAACAGGTGGCTTTCCACCATTTGTACCATAGGTCAATGCACTGTTGAAGGGAGACTCATGTAGCATACATTCATGGCCACATTTTAATGACCATACAAACGTAAGGATATTGATAGGGGAACGAGAAAATCTGAAAGGATAATCCAGGCTAGATTAAATGCCCAGGACAAGTAGTATTTAGTATAAGTATTGAGAAAGTGTTGCCCTGGTTCCGAGTAGTCTGTCCTGTAGAAATAACATTGGAACAAGGACATACTGACAGGCTTATTTCAGTTTTAGTTGCCAAGAAACTGGAGAAGCATAGATTACTACTGTGTATGTGGTTGGGAATGAACAGATCTTTATTGGGAAGTGACTGATAACAAGAGGAATATATATAGAAGTGTAACTATGATCAAATTTTTATAATCCTTGTGCTTCTACAATCCTAAATACTCACTTGTATTTGCTCATATTTCTAGAGCATATTTTTTTGTCAATATTTTGACAGTGAATTCCATAGTTAGTGGTGAAAAAAGGGATTTTGGATCTTGGGAGAAATATATAAAGCTTTTCTACAGAAAAGATACAAAAGGTTTAGAATTAGAAAAGCAATAAGTAAACATTCTAGATGTTGCCACCAAGGTTGACATCCTAGTGTTATTTTCAGCTTAAGGTAACATGTTACATGTTTTAGAACTCGACTTCAAAGACTGGAAAGAGAAATGCAGTTTAGCTGGCTGTGCTCTTGGTGTAATGACTCCCTCTACCCTGACTTGAAATAAGAGG
The DNA here is from genome assembly GCF_045843805.1 of Urocitellus parryii. Taxonomy (NCBI): domain Eukaryota; kingdom Metazoa; phylum Chordata; class Mammalia; order Rodentia; family Sciuridae; genus Urocitellus; species Urocitellus parryii. Next base: position 84,126,564 of record NC_135540.1, read on the forward strand.
CTCAGAGCCTGTCTAACAACCTTCAGGAGTATTGCTTGAGTAGTTGTCACTGTGAACTTGCGCATATCACCAGAAGATGGCGGAAAAGGACAGATCATGGGATAGCGGGCATTAGAAAGCTGTCCCACAGGGTGACAGAAGCCATTCTGTTACCACTTTCTAAGTTTTTTTTTTTTTTTAAAAAAAAGCAGCCCCAGACACAGGTATCAGATATTAAAAAGTATGTATCAGTCAGGGAAAAGCCAGAGAAACAGAACCAGTTGAAGATATGTATTAAAATATAGTAGGGCTAGGATGTAGCTTAGTGGTAGAACACCTGCCTTAATTGTGTAAGGCCCTAGGTTCAACCCAAAGGAAGTAGGAAAAATATGTTGAGACCTGTCACAAGAAGTTATCTTAAGCAGTTGTGGGGACTGCTAAAGTAGGTCCAGATTCCACAGGGCAGGCTGCCAGGGAAAGCAGACTAGAGCTTAGGCACAGCTAAGATTGCTGCCATGGAACATCAGGGAAGCCTCAGTTCTTTTCCTCAGTCCTTTCAAATCACTGACAGGTCCATCAGAAAAACTCCAGAGGGATATTATTCTAGTTAATCAAGTGTGGACTTTAAATTACATCTTAAGTCACATCATATTTTCCAAAGCAATACCTAGATTAGCATTTGAATAACGGGACTGTAGCCTAGTCAAGTTGACACAAAAAAAAAAAACATTACAGAGTATGAGTATGTGCCCTTTAATCACATTAAACACTTCAAAGAAAAATCAGTTCTACTTAACATGATACAACTATTCAGTGTACAACTGAAAACACTAACAAGTTCCCCCAAAAGAGCATGCAAGATTCTTGGGCAATGTAGTTTTCTGACATCCTATAACTGAAATACTGTCTTTTGAAGACCATCATTATGTTTTCTACCTTAAGATGTAAGATAGTTATTTCTTTATTTTTACATATGAATTAACCAGATCACACTATTTCTACGTGATCACAGCTGGTATTCGTAACTACCTTCTAGCACCCATTCCATTCCCCCTCCCCTCAGTAAATGCTTCAGGTGTCAGGGTTCTTTGGTTTGGGGGATGACCATGACCACGATTTCTAAATGGTCTGAGTCATTATAACTATTAGAACTCAGTTCAACTTGGCTAATAGTTCCATTGACTTCAAATCACTGGATGTGATTGAAGAGAACTTCTGTGGGGTATATTCCAGGCATAGAATTGTTTAACCTCTAGTCCAGTTTCTCCTTTGTAGTCAATCACTAGAGGCAGTATAGCAAACCCCTTCTGCTAACTCAGAGCTCTATTCAAAAATGGAAGGGTAGCAGTCAGTAGATTTCTTGTCATTCCTCCCTTTGGTACCCAGACCTCTAGCCAGCAGAGGATAAGTTTGTGTGGATAAGAAACTTAGTAGTGATAATCATCATTCAGCAGGGATGATGGTAGACACCTAGTATCTCCAGTTTTCCTTCTACATTACTGACCACCAGCCAAACCCACTGGCTACAGTTTATAAGATCTATTTTCTCTTTAAGGCAAAATGAGCAGTTTCATTGTTCATAGTTCTGCCCACTGGGAGAGGGAATCGCCCTCACCACTGCCCTTTGAGAACATCTCAGAAAGGGGTTATAGTGCTCTAGTACTATATTTTTAGTTCCTGCATATGGGGGGGGTGCGAAATCAACTCTTTCCTTCAGAAAGCTAATCATAGGGCAATATCCATGAGCCCATGGATATGTGCTGGGAGAAAGGGCATAATGTGGTAGAAGTGGGACACTGGACATTTATACCAATTCCTCGTGTGAATTATTTATGCCTTCAATCTCTGCTCTCAAGTCCAAACTCAGATGTGCCACTTCTAATTTGTGGTGGAGTGCTGCTGTGTATACTCCACGACTAAGTGGACCATGTAACACCCAGTTCATGATTGGCATCTCAGGTCATAATTTGATAGCACATGGTTAAGTTCTCAGTCTATGAGGGCCTATAGCAAGCCAACAATTGTTTCTCAAAAGGAGAAAAGTTGCTCACATTAGGATTCTAGAGCAAGCCCCCACTCTAAGGGGCTGTGCTGGGATTCACCTATGGATCCTGCCAAAGGATCTACCTGCTACCGAGTCCGCTGAATCAGATGGCCAGTGGTAGAGCAGCTTATACAGAAACTTGGACACCGAGTTTGCACCTGTGGGCCCCACTCCCAAACCAGTAGCTTTTTCAGTCACTTGGTAAATGGTGAAGTAGCACACCCAAAGAATGCGTTGCTAAAATCTGAAAAGGCTCGGTAACACCGTGCCTCTTTTTTAGAGGGGACCATTTGTAACTAGCTTCTCTTACTTTAGGAGACAAGTCTCCATGTCCCATACCATTGGATCTTTAGAAATTTCATTGAAGAAATTTGAATTTGTGGCATTTTCTACCCTCTGACATGCAAATATCTTATGTCTAGAGTAATTACTACTTCCTGATCACCAGGCCCAATCAGCATATCTTTAATATAAAAAACCAGCACGATCTCTTGTAGAAGGAAACTATGATCAAGACCCCCATAGACTAAAATGTGAGATAGGGCTAGAGTTAATACCCTAAAGTAGAACAGGAAAGATGCTTTGCTGGCCATGCCAGCTCACAGTAAAAAGCATTCAAAGCAGTTTGCTAACAGGTATAGAGTACAATGCATTTGCCAGATCAACAGTGCACACCAGGTACCATAGGATGTGATAATTTTCTCAAAGAAAGATCACATCTGCACCAGTAACTGCATTAGAGTCACCACCTAAGTTTATGATAACCTGGCCCATCATTCTCAAAGATTTGTTTCCTGTACTAACAAATATACAAGTTGAATAGGAATGTGGAGAAAATCCCTGCATCTTTCTAGGTCCATACAAATTTCTTTCCAAAGGGGTGCCTCTCCTGGTCCATGGCCAGAAAATAACCCAAGTACCAGAGAGACTGCAGGGACCTAAGTTTATTAGGAGTAGCCCTTCTTTCACTAGCTCTATATAACCCCCACCCCAGTACAGTTCCCAGTAACCCAGAATTTATGGCTCTGAGACTAGAACCTCTTTGTTCTGTCATTTCTTGACGTTTGATTTGTCTTAAAAAACCAAGCTTGCTTGATCATTTTCCCCCACCCTTTACTCTTAGGAAACTTCCCATATATGAGTAAAATAAAACTTGTATGCTTTTTAGTCTGTTGTGCCGATTTGATTTGTCCAACCAAAGGAGCCCACGTAAAAGCTAAGGGGAGGGGATAGAGGTGATCTTTCTTACACTGCCTTTGGGCTCACGATTCAGATAAGCCATCTTTAAGATTAAAGAGGAACCCAGAGTCTATTTAATGGGGCCATATCAATCAGTTCAGCCCAATCAATATTTTCCCCATTGTTACTCGAGTCAGAAGCCCAACTTGGCAGGGGGTGTCCCCAAAAAGACCAGGTCTACTCACCCACCCCCAAAATAGAGAAAGTAGTGATAAGGGTAGAAGGGAATTCACTCAGTACAGCCATACTTGGAAAATAAGGGACCAGGATACCTAAGTGTGACTTTGGACTAGAAATAACAGTCCCAGGATTATTAGAGGAACAAAAATGGGGAGGATTTGAGAAGCACACATATGAGTAGTCTTCGTAAAATTATAGATTATCATTTGTCACAGGATCGGTCATGAAGAGCCTTGTCAGTAAAGATGTTGCTGTTGCCTGTGGATGTGGGGACAGTACTTCCGATTCACAGTATGTTTATTGATCAGTCATATTGTTCCTGGAATCCAAGGTAACTGAAGAGAATAACTCAGAACAAGTCAAATGTGAGATGGAGTTAGGATAGTAACTGGATCCTCCAAGTTTAGTGCCTAGAATTCTTCAGTCATTGCCCTATACTGGTGATTGGAAAAGAACGTAGACCCACTGTTAGGTTGTCGGCCCTGAAGGGGGAAGATTACCCGTTTAGACAAGAACTACCGAAGTGGTTAACCTGTCTATGTGTCAGATTCCTGTTCAGTTTGCACAAAGTCTAAAGTAGCCAAAGGAAGCAGATTTAGTCTGAAGACAGACATGCCAAGCTCTTGTCCTCTAGGTGACTGAAAGGATATCTGCAAGCTCATATGAAGAGTCAGTACTTTCAGCAAAAGCAGCCTCTTGGTTTCCATTACATCGTCATCCTGTCTTTTCAGATCCATTTCTACATACTAATTTCTATCTGGAAAAATGGGAAAAACCAGTTATTGTGGTATATATTGTGTACTTCCTGGGTCACAATTTGTACTTAATTCTTTAGAAGCTCTGGGGATTGAACCTAGGTCTAGAAAAAAGGTGGCCGAGCTAAGCCCTTAAGGTCTTGCCCTTGTAAGGATCTACCACAGGCAAAGGCAGGTTAACCTCATGCAGGGCTGGAAGGGCTGCTTCCATTGGCAAAGATAACTCAGAACTTAGGGGTTTTCTACCCCCAGTTTCATTGGGATCTGCCCAATGTCCCCAGATGTTTAGGATTCCATTCCTTTCCAGTCAATGCCTTCCCTTTAGCAGAAGATACCTTATGAGGTTGGGAGGTTCAGCTCATATTGAAATTCATTCACAGGATGAAACTCCAGGTTTGGTTTTCAGAAGTCATGGCCTTGCAATTACAACAGATGAAGTTTTCCTCCAGAACAGAGGAAGTTCAGGTTATTTATACAGAGCACCAGCCAAGAATTTGCGGCCCCAAGTTCATCCTTTTCTATCCTCACTTTTTCAAAGGCAGTTATGAGAATCTAGCCAGTCCCATCAGTTAGGAGGGGACACATTCAAACTATAGCAGTCCATCTCATCCGAGTGCCACCTCTGATCCCATGCTACCCTCTGACCAGTGCCCTTTCCCAAATTTCTCTTGACTGCTTAGTGTCAAATTCAGAAGGAGCAGTTTAAAACTTGAATTTGCAGTGAAAAAAACAGAATCTAGATATTTGGAGGTTTTCCAACCTGAATATGTAAAAAAGAAAGCATGGTTAAGAGGAAAAAACCATGGGTATGGCCAAGTGTTAGTGCAGACAAAAGCCAGGGACTATGACAATGGGAAAATGATTCCAGGAGCATTATTGATGCTTACAACCCCCAACACAGGAATAGTATGCCAGAGGGTGGCATCCACGTGGTGCCCACTGCAGGTATGCATGCTGCAGCAGCTCTGATGGTATGTTTACTTCCATCTACATTTCAGATGATACCCGAGAAAGCCTTGGAGTTAGGGCTTTCTGTAGAAAGTCCCTAGTAGGTAAATTGGAGGGAGACAACTGAGATCCTTACACTATATATCTACCAGTGTGAAACTCCAGCTTGGCATAGCTGCTGCATGGTCTGTACCCAGCTAAGCCACTTGGCAGATCTGCTTGAACCTTGGGAATCCATTCTCTGTCCCAATAGGCCTAGAAGCCAGGGAAGAGTCAATGAAGATCATTCTCAGACCCAAGATCTAGTGTTTTCTGCTTTTGAATTTTGGACTTAAGTAACAGGTCCTATTATTACCTTTTAGGATAGAAGGACCTATTCTGCACCTGTTACACCATTATATTTTGGAAACAATACTTCACAGGCTTGTAACTTGAGAGCAGTTTGAGGATGAAACATACCTTTGAGTATCATCCATATATAATTTAAATTTTATCCAGATAAAATTCTCAGGTGTAGACTTTTGAGTTGATATTGGAATGAGGCGAGACTTCAAGGGTTACTGGAAAGGGGCAAAAATTGAGAAACAGAATGCTATGGCTTAAACATTTCCCCTCCAAATTTGTGTGAATTCTCTTCATCAGGGGAGGTACCAGGGATTGAACTCTGGCACTTGACCACTAAGCCACATCCCCAGCCCTTTTTTCCTGGATCTTAGAGACAGGGTCTCAAAGTTGCTTGGCACCTCTCTTCTGGGGAAGCTGGCTTTGAACTCGATTCTCTTGCCTTAGCTTCCCTAGCCGCTGGGATTACAGGCATGCGCCACCAAGCCCAGTGAGTGACTCGTTTTTACCAAGCCCACTGATGGACAATTTCAACTACTTCTTGGCCCATTAGGTAAGGGCTAGCATAATGGGAAAGAACTCAATCTGTCTTGTCCCATTATGCTAGCCTCAATTCGAATATACTCAGGGAATTGGGAAATTACTACCAGGCTGGACAATGGATATGTGAATCCATCCATGATAATCTGAATGTTGGGATTCCTTTGTTAATCTGGCCTCAATAAACCCTTATTCTAACAGGGCTGTGATGCTACTCTGGATTTTATAAGTCAATGGTACTTACCCCTTTTAGGAAAAGGGACTTTTTAAGTACTTTTCAAACACAAGCTAACAAGTCTACAGTGTGCCACCCAGATTTACCATAAGGTGAACTGTTTAGCCACTGGACCAAAGGTAAGGTCCTCAGGGTCAGCATCCAACCTAAGTTAAGCACCATGTTATCTGCTGAGAGCTCTCTCCATTTGTCACAGGTTGGGTTCTGCATAAAGATGTTGAATTTGATATGTATATTTTATTAGGGATGAGTACTCATAAAAGTAAAGCCCGTGTACTACAATTGGTCAAGGTGAGAAGTCAGTGGTCACAAAAACCTGACAAAACTTTAGCCAACTCCGTAGAGTGTTCTAGAACATTATAAGTCATAGAATTGTTCCACAACAGGGCCAAAATGCCTGGACCTTTATTTTCAAAGTCATTAGATGTAGAACAGCATGTTCTTGGGTCAAGTATCTCTTCAGCTGAGAAGCAGGGAGCAGACCCTCAGAAGCTACACACTGATGTCACTTCCTATAGCTGGCACAAGCCATTCCTTAAAGGGAAACCTGGAGTCTTCTGGAAGATACATGATGTGAATCAATGCCCTTTAGGACAACTCTAGAAATGAAGAAACTCCAAGGCATTTCTGGATTTCTACATTACTTTTTGTAGGTAGAAACTTCTGAAGTCATGAAGTTTGAAATTGAGTAAGCCAGATTTATTGGCAGGAGAATCTACCATGCAACTTTGTAAGAACTTAATTCTTCACATTACTGCTTGAGTTACCTATAGACATTTGTTTACTGCATTAAGTCTCGTCTGAAATTAGGTCTAGGACGATTTAGAGAATGACCAGTAAACCGTACATCCTAGTGCAAACAGGTAAGCTGGATCAGATTTTTAGATTTATACAGCAAAATACCTAGGGCAGGAAGCAATTAACATTGAGGAGCACTTAAAGATCATAGATAAAATAGAGATTGGCAAGTGAAAGCCCATGGACCAAATCCAACCTACCTCCTGTGTAAGTTTTATTAGAACACAGACATTATGTATTGTCTGAGTGCTTTCACCCTATAATTGGGATAGGGACAAAGACAATATGGTATGCGAAGCCTCACACGTTTACTCTCTGGTCCTTTCAGAAAAAAAAAAGACAATCTAAGCCATTGAGTCACGATAGACCTCTTGATTCATATTTATAGTCCTCCTGGCTATTCCCCTTAGTCACATATGAAGTCCATAATTGGAGGTCGTGTAACCGAGTCTGCCTTGCAACATTAAGGCAAATGTAAGACTTATAAAAGTCACAAGTTTCTCTGAAGACCAAAAACACCGAGTACTGAGCTCCCCTAGCCTCCCCCATCAACACAACACTAAGTAGAATCAGTCTTGGGTAGAGCACATCACACTCAGACCAACTGCAAGGCAAAAAGTTCCCACAGTTCAGGGATCCCTTGCTGCATTCACTATCCTTTTTAGATGCCACATTTTTGTATCAATCAGCAACATTTAAACATTAAAATAGAAAACAGACTTTATTGCCAATCAGAACTTCTGATCAACACAAGAGAATCTGAATATTACCCCCCAAAAATGTGAGGACAGAAAGTTGATATTTGAATTTACGTGTAACAAAGCTACATGGAAGAATGAGCACAAGTTTGCCATTCTGAAACATTAAGAACATGGCTCATGAGCTTTTCCAATTCCCTAAAGTTCAAAGTCTCGAAGTTGGAAGCCAGTGTCAAATTTAAGGACTTTCAGGAAAGACTTCCGATTCAAGCCAGATTTCTAATGTCACCATAAAACTAGTGTGGAAGACAAACATGTCTTGACGGTTAAGTTACCACAACAACTCAGAGCCAAGAAATATTCCTAGAATTGCTTTCCAGAAAAGCATAGTGGTTTTAAGTTCTAAAATTCATGTTTATGCTATTCTAATCTGTTCAGTGAACAACGCTTTCTTTTCCATAGTTTCACTTTATTCTACGTTTTCCGCTTTCCCAGGTCAGACTTACATTACTTATGTTGAACACCATGCTGCTCTGAGTGCAGGCAAGTTTGTGTCAAGAAGTGGCATTTCACTCTATTTGCCAAGCTAGTGAGCAACCTGTTACAGTTTTGGGGATGCTGTCAGAAGTCAAGACTCCTAAATCAGAGAAAGGATTTTGTTACTCATGGCACAGCAAATCATCATGATCATCACATTGGTGCCAGTTCTTCACACCTTGTAAGTCCAATGGGAAAGGTGTGGAAAGGCCCAAGTAGGTGCTACACATGCAATGTGTTTGCACTGGGGCCAACGAATACCAAACTTGGGGAACTCATCATTTTATGACTAGTAAACAAGCCTGCTTTTTTTCCTTTGAAGAAAATGGTACCTCATCCCTCAGATGCTTACTGAAAATGTCCAAGAGTTGGCCCAGGGAATCAATAAGAACCTTGTGTTCTTGGTAAACCTAAGTAGTATGTGCAGGAATGCTTGAGGTCTATAGCAGATTGCCTCTCGGGTTCACTGTGGATCGCTTCTCCCAACAGTTGTTTCCAGCCCATCTTTCTAGCATATAATCTAGGTGAAAAAAGTAACTAGAACACTTCATGTTAAAATCATCAACTTCAGGAAATCCTCATGTTTTAGTGTTGAGGTCTTAAGCAATCAGAAGTAAAGGAGGCTTCATCTAGCCTACATAGAAGTGAGCCATGAGACAGGAGAACTCCCGAGCTGGGATCTTTGAAACTTATGCTTCCTGGGATTCAGCCTCAGGTCAACAGCATGCACCCTTCATTCTGTGAGTGTCATATATATGGCATTTCCTCACAAGCCTTAGGTTGTTGACATGCAGGAATAGTTATGATAGCATATCCAATACTAAGGAACATGTTTGAGGGACAAATCATGTGTGGATAGAGCAAAGGTAAGGACCCAGAGACAACTTTCAGAATATACCAGAGAAAATACTCAAGAGAAGTACCACATGTATACAGTATGAGAGTTTATCTGGAAATCCTATCTCAGAAACAGGAAGACAAAACTCAAGAGTGGGACACTGGAAACTCATCTAACCCCAGCACCAAGGAATGGTCTCTTTGGCAAGTTCCTATCCCTTTAAATTCACTGGGGGAGGTTGGAGGAATTTACTAAGCCAAAATTCCCCACTTTAGTTCCATGGAATTCAGCATTCAACAATAAACGAACAGATTGTGGTTTTGTTTCTCCACTTCACTGCTTTCTATTTGTTACCCTCTTATTTCAATACGCCTTGTTTTTGTTTGAAGATCAGAGTCTTAAAGTTTCAAAATGTGGTATACACTAAATTAGGGAATAGAATCATAAGTCCAATAATCTACAAAATCCTAATTTTTCTTGGATCCAAAAAGAAACAAGGTAAACTGAATTTCAAAGATTAACCGTCCTTAGTGTACATTGTCTTTCCTTCAACAGTTTCATCTGTTGAAACCCAAAGGCCATAGTTGCCGATGACTCTTTAGTCAGATTGACAAGGAAAGAAGTTCCTAGTTTCAGGAATAAAGATGGCAGATTACATAGAGGAAAAATACAGGACATTTTATGCCAATAAATTGGACAACTTGTATAAAAGATTTCTTAAGAGGCACTCTAGGAAAATTCACTTGAAAACTAGCTTGAATAGTCCTTCACTTATTAAAAGTTCAATGTGGTTAAAATTATGACAAACTCCAAACAGATGACATCACTGATGAAATCTAACCTTAAAGTAACAATTACATGTAAAGTTTTCCAGAAAAGAGGGAATTCTTCAACAATTCTATGAGGCCATTATTATTCTGATACCAAAACCAGAAAGAGGTACTATGAAAAGAAACTACAGATTAGTCTCTCATGCTCAACACAAAAATACTAAGAAAAATCAAGTCCAGTCCTTAATGTTTTACTGGAAGGCCTTGAGTTTTTCAAAGTTAAAATTGCCTTTATTCATGGATAATATAGACAATGATTCTAGTATCTTTAGACTTTAGTAAGTACATCTACTGAATACAATTATCTACTCCTAAAATGAATCAGTCTGTATGCTAATAATGGGTAGTTAGAAATTGATGCAGTAACATCCAAAAATGAAATCTTAGAATAAATCATTTATAAGATTTCATACTGAAAACTTTAGGACATTGCCAAATTTAAAGACCCAAATGAATGGAATATTTTACCTTATTCACAGGTCAGAACTTAGCATTAAGATATCTAATTTCTCCCATTTATCAATAGATTCTAGCATCCCTATCAGAATACCAGCAGACTTTTAAAGAGATTAATACTGACAAATTGATTCTTCAAGAGTACAAGATATTTCCATGTAAAACACTCCTGAGCAACATAGTGGAACAGGAAGTTATGGCCACCAAGATTTATTCATGGACCAACTCCTTCAGAGGAAGTGAGGCCCAATTAAGAGACTCCCAACCACCAGGCAACTAAGAATCAAATAGAATAGGTGGGAGAAGCTGAGGCACATTTAGGCCCAGACCCTGTCCCCAGCACATGGGATAAAATTGGAAAAGCAATCTCCAACACCAGGTTTCTCCCCGTGAAGAGGAAGGTTTGCACCTCACTTGTAGTGCCGATTCTAAGGTTTCCCATGATTTGGATCTCAAGTCATCAACTCTGGGAATGAAAGATTAGATCTACTTGAGTCTTTTCAGATCTCAGGACAAAGAAAAAAGTAGAGGTTTATGTGGACACTGTGTTCCCTGAAGCTTCTTCTCCAGAGAAAAGTGCAGAGAAGGGACTTGAGTGCAGCCCCGTATTCCCCAGGAAATAGCATATAACACTTTTCCAAAAGCTACTTGACAGCATTGCTTCTAACCAACTTGCACTGAGGAGGTACCAGGCGAGTATTAATCCCCCACAAGGAGTCTGACCACACATTGAACACCAATTTTCAGCTTCCACCCAGTGGACTACATCACCTACTTCCCAGCACTGGAAGCAGAGGGGACTGGCATGCTTTGAGCGTACAAAAATTGTTTTTATACCGGCACATAAGCACTTCCAGGGACTTTATTCTCTAGTAATAGTATAGAGAAGTAGGTTATAAAGTGATTTTTCCCAGGAAGGTCTTATGATACATTCTGCCAAGGGCTATTTTGATGGCCAGGCTGTTAACTTATATTAGGACATCAGAGGGAAAGATAAGCGCTAGCCCTCCTATAGCCCGAGAAGCAGGTTGATACTTCCCATACATTCTCTCCACCTGCACCACACTGGTAACTTCAAATCTAAGCTCCTGGAAGGAGTTTGTTCACGTACCTCCACTTTTATGGTTTCTACCAGAGGGATTACATCCTAAACATCCTAGCTCTTATAGGATAGGAGCCTAAACATGTCTTTCTAGACCAGAAACAAACTGTCAGGTTTTTAATGGATACATAAGCACTTACAGGGACTTCATCCTCCACAATCAGTGCAGAGAAGCAACTTTTTAGAAGTATCCTCTTTATGCACCCCCCCCCCCCGAGCTAGATGCTATACACTGAGTGCCAACTTCTTACAGCTACCTCCTAAAGGGCTCCATCTTAAATATCTTGGCTCTGGGAGTAGAAGGAACTAGGCCTGTGCAAGTCTTGAGATCTCAGAGCAAAAGATAGTTTTAAGTGAACACACTAATGCTCCTCAAGATGAAAGCACTTAGAGCTTTGCAGCTTATACCACCCTTCAGTGGCTCCCAGATGGACAGGCTTCTAATGAGCTTGCATAGGGGAGCTAACAGTAAAACATACCCCTTATTTCATCATTTCCGAGGTAGAATATATCATTCAGGGTAACTTGAATCTGTGTTCCTGAACCATTGCCACTCATTTGGCTCAAAGGTAATTAAAAAATGGTTTCCTCTAAGAGTCATTGTTTTATAAGATCAACAATACCCATCTCAGCCTCACCGTGGGGCCAGAAGCTGGAATGCACATGTAATACCCCGATCTCCCTGGCCACATTTAGTCTGGCTCCCACAAATATCACATGTGATATACTCCTGAGCAAGGAAATGGAACAGGAAGTTATGGCCACAAACATGATTATGGTCAGTAGCAATGACCATAATCCCAAGGAAATAAAAATCATACAGAACTCTAAGAACTGCCTTGACTAGTGTAAAACATTTTAAGTAGAGTTCAAGTTCTCTAGCTTTTCTAAAGGAGCCAAGAGTTGAGCAAACACGAAAAACTACCAGAGAAATTTTTCCTTTAAGTAGTCATCTGCACATTTGTTGGAATGACTTGAAAAAAAATTTCTACCCAAAAGTCACTAAACAAACTGAAAATAAATATTAACTGGTGGGTTCTCACAAGCAAATTCAGCCAATATCAAAACCAGATAGGGACACATCAAGAACTATAGACCCATGATACCTGGATGAACACAGATACGAAAATCCTTAGAGTATTAACATGGAACCTGGTGGCTCACAACCATAATCCCAGCTACTCTGGAAGGTTGAGGTATGAGGATTGCCAGTTTGAGGCCAGCCTCCAGAAACAGCAAATCCCACCTCAAAAAATAAGGACTGAGGTAGTTCAGTGGTAGAGCACTCCTGGTTTAATCCCCAGTAATACAAGAAGTATTAGCAGTTCATATTTAAGAATGCATTAGGATTGTATATCCCCTAGTCAATTTTGTTTCATTCTAGGGATGAAAGTATGGTTCTCCATATACAAGTATGGAATCACAAATAGGGTAGAAGTCATGTAATCTCAGATGTAGAGAAATCTACAGCATCCATTTGTTCAAAAACACTGAAGAAGTTAGATAGGAATTTACCTAAACTTCATAAAGGCAATATTTCAAACCCAAAGCTAACATCATACCAAATAGGGGAAAACAGCATTCCCTCTAGAAATCAGGAACAAGACAAGCATAGTTCTTGAAATTTTAAACAGAGCAATTAATAAGGAAATAAAGAAAAATGTCACTATTTGCAAATATATTTAGAAGACCTCTCCCCCCACCCTATCCCCCCAAAAAACTGTTCCAGAGGACTCTAGAGCTAGTAAATGCAAAGTAGCAGGATATGAAAAAATATACAAAAGTTTTATTATACACCAAGAACAATTCTATAGGAAAAAAAATTGGAAAAACAATTCCATTCACAGTAGGCTCAAAGAAATACCTAGCAGTGAATCTAACCAAATAATGTGGAACACCTCTACAATGAAAATTACGTGATACTGAAGATATTCAAGATACTAGGAAATGGAGAGATCTCCCGTGTTACCAGATAGGCAGAATTACTATTGGCAACATGGCAATATCACCAAAAGTGATAGATTCAATGCAATCCCCATGAAGATACCAATGACTGTTCACAGAACTAAGGGGGGGAAAAAACCTACAAGTCATAGGGAAGAGGACCAAGATAACCAAAGCCATCTTGAGCAATAAGAAATGTTGGAGGCATCACAATACCCAACTTCAAATTATGCTACTGAACTACAAACAGAAACTGCATGGTACTGGCATAAAAACCAATGCAACAGATGTAGAGACATACCCACACAGAGTCAGCTGATCCTTGGCAAAGGCATGAGAGTCGTATTTTGAAGAAACAGGCTTTTTAAAATTTAATTTTTAATTTGTTTTAATTAGTTATACATGACAGTACAATGACTGATATCATACATTTGATTCAGATGGGATATAATTTCTCATTTTTCTGAATACAGGTTGCAGAATGATATTGGTCATGCAGTCACATATATACACACAGTAATAATGTCCGTTTCATTCTATCCTTATCCCCACATCCCCTCCCCTCCCACTTCTCTCTACCTAATCTAAGGTAATGCTATTCCCCTCCCCCATTTTCATACATGTATTTTGTATAACGATGAGGGTCATGGATGATGGAAGGAGACCCTCATCGAAACAGGAGGTGCTAGAGAAATTGAAATCCAGTTTAATTCTTCTACATGTGGATACACAATCTGTCAGTCTCCAAACTTCAACTCAAAGGGGATCAAAGATGTAAGAATCAGAAACTGCAACAGCTAGATAGAAACATGGGCTCAATGCTCCATTATATAGGCTTAGGGAACAAGTTCAGTAAGACCCCTAAAGTTCAAATAAAACCATGGGATGTCAAATTAATGGTTCTTTGCTGTGCTGAAGCTTTTTAAGATCAGAGATCTATAAATTAAAGATTAAAGAAAAAAACCCAGTTGGGTGTGGTAGCACATGCCTATAATCCCAGTGACTTGGGAGGCTGAAGCAGGATGATTAAGTTTGAGGTCAGCCTGGACATCTGAGACCCTGTTTCAAAACAAAAAATAAGGGCTGGAGATACAGCATGGTGGTAGAATGCTCCAGTATCAATCCCTAGTACAAAACAAAAATCAAAAACCAAAAGAAAGGTTAAGTGAATGTTTAAGAAACTTAAATGGCCAAGAAGTTTATGAAATAATGTTCAACATGTATCAATCTGGGAAATGCAAATCAAGACTACAGTGAAACTTCATCTTGCTCCAGTTAAAAATTGGAAACATCAAGAATAATTCTGTTGAGGATTTAAGGGAAAATATAAATTAGTAAAACCATTGTGAAGTATTGAGGTCCCTCAAAAGTTAAGGAATGGAACTATCCAGTGACCCAGTTATACCACTCCTTGGTGTTCATCAGGAATTAAAGTCTGCACGTTTCTCCTAAGAGACCAATGACCAATACATGAAAATATGTTCATCTCTAGCAGTCAGGGAAATGCAAATCAAAACTGAGATTTCATCTCACTCCAAGTCAGAATGATAATACAAACAATGAAAGCTAACAAGGATGTGAGAAAAGGTACAAACATTGTTAGTGAGACTACAAATTAGTACAACGATTCTGGAAAACAGTATGGAAATTCCTCGAAAAACAGGAATGGAATCACCGTATGAAAGACCAAGAGGGAAAGAAGAGACAGGAAAGGGGAGGAAATGCAGAATGCATAACAAAAATCATAATGTGCAAGGCCCTGGGTTCAATCCTAATCACCACATAAAGTAAAGGTATTAAAAAATGGCTAGATGGCCATGCACGGTGGTGCATGCCTGTAACTCCCAGTGGCTTAGGAGGTTGAGACAGGAGGAATGTGAGTTCTAAGCCAGCTTTAGCAAAAGCGAGGCACTAAGCAACTTGTGAGACTTTCTAAAATACAAAATAGGGCTGGGAGACTTTCTAAAATACAAAATAGGGCTGGGGATGTGGCTCAGTGGTTGAGTGCCCCTAAATTCAATCCCTGGTACTCCCCCATAAATTAGATAAAGGGGTGAGCAAGGGAAAGATCAATGGATTGAAGGGGGCTGGGGAAGGATGGGAGACTAAAACGAAGTGGGTCAGATTCCATGCCTGTGTGATTTTGGGGGGCATGAGAATATGCATGAGCTGCGTGCTGTCTGCTATGTCCCATGAGGTATACATGTCACGTTCACATTGCTTAACTTTCTGTCACTGCTATTCCTCACTGAAAGAAATATTAAGTGAAACTTGCAGACCTTCAAAGGGTCATAAATTTGACTTAAAGTTGTATGCAGTAAAACTAATCGTTAAGCCATAAGAACAGTTGTATGTAATTATTCCTTCTAATGATGCATTGTCCTATGGATAACAAGATCCAACATTGTGTTGTTTCTAGAACATGTTGCTCTACCACAGGTACTGAAAAATGCCATCCTCCCCTACTGTGATAATCCACTCACCAAGGTAGAGTTGCTGAACAAGAAAGGCTTACTCTTGCATCTTGATGAAAGGCTGAAGCACAGCAATTCCTATCTGTTTCCCCACTTAGGTTCTATTCTCTCTGCTAAAGAGCTTCTGCCTTGGGTTGTCTGCCTTCAGATCCTTTTCCTTTTAGCTTAATCTAGTCCCTTTTCTAAGAACTGTCTCTTAATAGGGAGGTATGCTCTGGTATTGAGTAGGCTGGTCTTAAACCTATCACTGCTGGTTCTTTCTGCCCCAGAGCCCTTTAAACAGTCTCCCAGCTGAGGTTCTAAACCAAGGCAATGTTTCACAGGGAACAGAGCTCTGCTGTATGATCGATCGTTGCCCTCTGCTGGCTGTAACATTGAACTCAGTCCCAGCGTCTGTTGTAATAATTCATCTCTGGAGCTCATACTATCAAGAGATGTACAGGATACACACACATGTCAGATAAGAGAAACTATAGGATGGGTTAACAGTGGCGTCCTCATCATCCTAGATTACATTTTCCCTCAGAGGAAGATCAGCTCAAAAGTCCATCTGGTCAAATGGGCCAATCAAGGGATCTACAGAGAAGAGCTGTCTGGGTTTTCAGTACAGAGTTGCCTTCACACGGAATTCCAGACTGGTTCTACCAACTAGGATAATTTGGCGTTTGTAAGAGATGATGCTTGGAAGCACACTTTGATGGGAGACGCCCCATAAGTACAAAGCAGTCCCTTGTAGATCTAAATGGATAGATAATCTCATTTCTCCATGCTTCAAGACAAAGGTTTCAAGTGACAAGCAACTTTCTACCATAGGTTAGGATCTGTATTGTTATTCTAAGCCTGATCCACAATGACAGTTGACCAATTTGGGAGATAAGTGGGGACTGTATAGTTTTGCCACTGAAGTAACAATATGCCATATGGAATAGCATAAATGGCTCAGCAGAAGCTCTCCCATGGATGTCCAGGTGACACTAATTGATGGGTCCAGGCCCTCTCCACTGTTCAACCATAGCTCTGCCCGTTCCCTAGGAATCAAGACATTCCCTACTCTGGATACAGGTTGGCACACCAGGACAAGCAGCTAGGAGACGAAAAAGCCGTATATCCTACGAGTATATTTGTATACACTTCAGAGTGTCATCTTAGCCTTAGCGATCATCTTACCCTTAGAAATTGGACCTTCTGGGAAATTGGGAAGATTGTAATGAAAGTTAATATGGAGGCCAGAGTCCTATAAGATAGCCAATTTTAAATCAAATGTCTACAGGTACTCCCGAAGTCATCCTAAAGATCAGAGAAAACATTCTTTGTCCCAAAGAAGTAGACTTGAACTCAGGGGATATCATCTGGGTAAGAAGTCTACTCTGTCACCACCTTTTATCCTAAAAAGGATTCTTGTCTTCATTGCCTGTAATTCTGAAACATGGAATTTGGCAACAGCTCGAGCCTTTATTGAAGGGAACCTTGAAAACGGCAGGGCAAGACTCCTTTTAACTTTTGCTAGTAAGTAAAAACTGCTTGAGAAATGTCTTTATTACCAAATAATCTCCCTTACCCCTTTATCAGAAGGGTCCAGACACCATTAATCCTGAATCAAATCCGGACTCAAGATTTGGAAGTCTCACCATCACATAATACTGTTTGAAGAATAGGAAAGAAAAGAGAAAGCTATGCTCCAAAAGCAAGCTCAAGAAGGTATTTATTATTCCAAAGCATTTTGACTATGCTCCATGGTTATGGCAACAATGAAAATATGCCTCTCAGACTCCCAACTTTGAGGAAAGTAAGTTGACTGGTCAAGATACTGCATTTTGACCATTTTAAATGAAATGACCTGTGGCCCAAGATATGAATATATAACCTCTTGGCCAAGGCCAATGGCCTAAACATATGATCAATAAACTAGATGGTAAAGGACTAGAAAGCTGAAGACAAGCAAGTCTATGAATAGATGTGCATGTAGGAGGCATTCATATTACACAAGGTAATCATCAGAAGACTCTGAACAAAAGACAATATGTCTGCCAATTGTCAGTCAACTTTAATCGGCCTATTGCTAAATAATCAGTCTCCATAGTTGAAGAGACTGAGAATATAGATGTTCCCAACAACATGGACTACTGCTTCCCAGAGACAATCTAGCTACGGCTGTAGCTGTCAGCCTGTCAACAGAAATGCCGAGTCACAGTATAGTACTATGTTAAGGAGATCAACTTATTTGATAGCAGGTTGGCTATAATAAGCCTCTTCCAGAAAATGCAGCAATACCAACTCAGGAATAGATGAGTGTGTTTGTCCTCAGAGCCTCAGCTACCATCAGAATCTACAGGCATTTATAACGCTCTATATCTCAGGTATGGAATCTCAAAGTATCTTGGACTGAGGTAATAGAAAAGGACTAGAGTTAAAACCAGTTGACTCCATGATCAGAGTTATCACAAAAGTTAGAATCAAGTAGCCTCAACATTGAAGTTTTTGGTATGATCTTTGAAGACAGTAAACATGGTAAAAGTTTGTAATATCTTTGCTTGATACAGTAACATTACAGAAGCTTCAATGGTACTTTGTCCTCACACTATTGCATGAGTGCAGAAGAAACAGTCCCATGATCCAGTAGTACAAGTGAGCCACCACATCACTTTGTGAATCATCTTTGTTGTAGGAAAATAAGTAACCAATTATCGGGAGGTTGGCTACTTTTATGTGAATAGAGCAGAAAAGAATATGAATGGAACTCAGATGGTCCACTTGACTGTCTCCCGATACTTCCTTGTCCCATTGTATCCAAGGTACAGAATTCAGTATCCCCATCTTGAAGAGCATATTCACTAAGGGTTCACACTCCTTTGGTCACCAGGCAAATACCATGCCTGGTAGTGCATGAGGCAGAGGATGAGTATCACTCATGACCAAACATCAACTCCAGTGACAGAAGCTGCATTTTATCCCACTAGCTTCCTTTCAAAAAGGGGTCATCTATTTTCTTCACAGGGTCCTCTTATAGATTCAGATAGAATGCCATGCACATGGAAAATGATAGCTGGCTTTTTTCAGCAGCTACTTCGAGGGACTAAGTGACAACCTGGAAGTATAGAGGATTTGATGCCCATGGGAAGTGTAGGAAGAAGCTGGCAGATTATTCACTCTCCATCCCTGCAGACAGGCCACAAGGAGCTACAATACTTGGGAGACAGTCATTGTGATAGACATGGAGATGCCGCATTCAGATCTGAGGGAAGGGTCTTGCATCTCAGCTGCAGGAGTACTAATATCAGCAGACAGCTCCTAGGTGACAGCTGTATCTCAGTCCCTCTTAGCTGCAAAAAAATCTGCCTTGTCTGAGGATCTCCTGCCCCCCCAGAGGCAGAGCTTCCATCTCTGACTTATAAAGGCCCACAATTCCAGCCTGATGTATGACAATGATGAACAAGTCTAGTTATAGAACCCCTCCCCAACCAGAATAGTCAAAGCTTTGTTTAGCCTACATTAAGGTTCAGCCCCTCTGCCTAATCCTAGCTCCGTCCCCTGTCCCCTCCTTTTCACAGGCAGCAATCCCTTAAAACGACTTGCACTCCAAACTCCCTCAACCATGACTCCAGGAGAGCCCAAGCTCTCGGACCCTATGTGATTAGTGAGAACATGACCAGTTTGGGAACACAGCCCCTTTTTGCCTTTCTCTTTTCAGAATTCAGGGAAAGCATTAAGAACAGAAGAGATAAGTTGAGACAGTTGGTACTAGTAATCCTAGTCAAGTTAGATATTTGTAGTTAAAGACTGAAGCATAAAAACCTAGCTTTTAGTGTCACAGATGATAGATTATACCAATATAATAGCTACTGTAATTGGAAAAAAAAGACGATGATTATCTGAGATTTAGTGAGTCGACTTGCTAAAATGACATCTTAAAATACACTAAAGGTTATAGCACAGAAATGCAATCACCATTACAATGGGAAATTTTAATTATACTCCCTCCACAAAATGTCATAGGAAAGTATTTTCATTTAGCCAGCATGGTAAATGAAAGCAGTTATGTGTTTTCTGGTAAAGCTACAATTGAAGTCAAACACACCTTGTATTAGCTTGTATTATCTCTCCCCTTTCCTGCCTTTTTTTTTGATGTTTATAGCAGCTTTATTCATAACTGCCAAAACTTGGAAGCAACCAAGGCGTCTTTCGGTAGCTGAATGAATACATGAACTGTGGTATATCTCGAGAATGGATATACTCAGCACTAAATAATCCATGAGGACATGAAGAGACCTTAAATACATATTTCAGACTACTTTAAAATACATGTGTATGATTCTAAATATAAAGCATCCTAAAAAGGGCAAAGTTACAATGTCAGTAAAAAGATCTGATTTATAGAGGCTTGGCAGGAGAAAAAAAACAGGTAGAACTGAGGAATGGAGGGTTAGGGCCTAGATAGTTATGAATTATCATGCAGAATGTTGGATACATGTCAAACCTTAGTCAGTGGCCAGTGTGGTGAGGGCCATAATCCCAACTACTTGGGAGACTGAGATAGGAGGATTGCAAATCCAAAGCTGGCTTTGGCAACTTTTTGGGGGAGGGGGGTACCAGGGATGCTTTACCACTGTGCCACACCCCGTCTTTTTATTTTTAGACAGGGTCTTGCTAAGCTGTTGAGACTGATTTCAAACTTGCAATCCTCTTGACCTAGCCTCCCAAGTCTCTGGGGGATTACAAATGTGTATCTCCACACCCAACCAGCCTCAGTAATTTACTGAGACCCTATATAAAAATAAAAAAATACAAAGGGCTGTGAATATAGATTAGTAGTAGTGTTTTCCTGGGTTCAATCCCTAGTAAAAACACAAACACACACACACACAAAATAAGACCTTCAACAAAAAGCATGAAACCAAATATACAACTGGGGTTGTAGCTCAGTGGTCAAATGCTTGACTACACGTGTGAGGCCCTGGGTTCGATCCTCAGTGCCACATAAAGTTAATAATTCATTATAACTAGTAATAGGTAGTTAATAATTAATAGGCCGGGCTTGGTGGCACATGCCTGTAATCACAGTGGCTCTGGAGACAGGCAGGAGATCAAGTTCAAAGTCTTAGCAATTTAACAAGGTGCCAAGCAACTCATGAGACTGTCTCTAAGTAAAATACAAAAATAGGGCTGGGGATGTGGCTTAGTGGTTGAGTGCCCCCGAGTTCAATCCCTGGTACCTCACCCACCACTAAAATTAACATACCAATATTGACTCAATTAAGGAATATACAACACTAATAGGGCATATTAATATTAAAGCCAGGTGAGATAATGTACACCTATATGTCAGCTACTTAGAGGAGGCTGAGACGGGATTGCAAGATCAAGGGCAGTCTCAGCAATTTAGTGAAACCCTAAGCAACCTTGGAAGAACTTGTCTCAAATTAAAAGGGCTGGGGATGTGATTCAGTGGTTAAATTCCCAGTACCAAAAAACAAAGAGGCAGGGGGTTAGGATTATAGCCCAGTGGTAGAGTGTCCCTGGGTTCAATCTTGGTACAAACACAAGAAAATTAATATTAAAGAGAAGCATAAAGGAACTCTTTTGCTCAGTTTCCCCATAAACCTAGCAGCTCTCTATATATAGTTAATACTTGAGTCTGACAAATGATCAGGAGATACTGAAAATGAAAGACAGAAACCAGCCTAGCATTCATCAGGCTGTGTGATGATTTACCTATGGGCTCTCCACCACTTGTCCTGGGAGGGAAGAGGAATATTTGCAAATTTATGTCCTGTTTTGGGGCCAGTAGTGGGAAAGCAGAAAACTTTGTTTCTTAATTGCCTTCAGATCAAAATAGTACTTCAACATTGCTTAAGGTGGCACCTTTTGGTATCCTACAGTGCATTGCTTTCTCTTGTTATAATTAATCCTTTCATCTTATTCCGTTTTACACATTCAGGGCATATTATCTTCTAGTCCCAAGGGTGGAAAAATACAGGCTGGTGACAGGAAAAGGGAAATCATCCTCTTGGGAGTGTCAGGAACCCAAGTCTGACCTGCATGGAACTGCAGGTGAACCCAGCCTGCTGTTTCTGAAGAAATTGTCCATGGACTACACACCACCTGACACCAGAAGTTTGCGCAAAAAGGCCTCCACAGAAGTAGGGATGGGACACAAATTCACAGCCTTGCGCCGATTGGCTCTGGCAGCGATCCTTGCCCAAGATGCCAATACGGACTCCTGAGCTGAATTTACCACTTCAATCATGTTAGTCTCTTCCTCTCTCAACCTTATTATGCCTTTCCTGAAGCCCTGTTGCATTGGCCACTGCCTTCCATTTCCTGGAAACTGGATTCAATCTGGCCTCCTGAGATGTTTCAGGAATATCATTTTTGTTCAGGATGCGCATGCTTCTGTAGCCTCAAATAAACCTCTATTTTCTGGCCATCAGTACTCAAATTGTTGGCACCAGTTTCGCAAAGTATCCCGAGAAACCTTATTAACTGGAGGCAAGATGGTCGGCAAGGGAAGGGGTCGTATTTTACAATTAGGTTTTGTTTCACACCGCATAGCTGTCCTGAGCCCTGCTGCCTTTGCTGTCTCCCGGTGTTCCTGGAAATGTCAGGCGCAAATGACAGGGTCACCGAGAAGACCTTCCTTGAGGAGCAATTCGATGAGGAAAATGTGATTTTAACACTGGTCCCAGTTACAGAGGAACAAGAATATCCAATATAAACAAGTGTTTCTTCAACTGCAGAAAAACAGGAAGTCTGCTTTCCTGAAAAACCTAATTGTAAAATACGACCCCTTCCCCTGCCTTGTTTTTAAATGCCGTCCTATCCTCATATAGATTAGTTCACCCAAGTCTTGTCCTAACAAGTGTTTTCTGTGAAAGTCAGATAAGTCTCAAGACAAAGTGTCCCTTTACTAACCAAAGGCAAAAGGCTATACTCTTGGCATAGATAATCCATACAGCAGTCCACCCAACTGCTATCTGATAAGCTGAAGACTATACATCTACTATGTGCAGGCAAGTATGATCTTGGGTGTGATGGCTAATCTTGGTTTTGTTTTTCAACTTGACTGGATCTAAAGATGCCTAGAAAATTGATAAAGCATATTTCTGGGTATTCCGAGAGCGTTGCCAGAAGTGACTCAACAAGCTGAGTGGGGAAGATTCATCCTGAACATGGCTCGCACCATCCAATAGGCTAGGACTGGAGGGAATGAAAAGTGAAAGAAATGGGAAGCTCATGTGAGCAACCCCTCAAGGGGATGCATTTTTGCTGCTCACCACCTGCGGATAGACTTCAAATTCTAAAGGCTTTGAATGAGAACTTACCCCAGCTATACTCCGGCGGGTGGGGGTTCAAGGCCTTCAGCCTCAGACCATGGCTGTCTTTTTAAATTGGACATAAGAAAAAATACTGGCAATCTTTCTAGCTACAAATACCAGAATTACAAATGTCAAGCTACTGTCTCGTCTTTTCAGTTTGGTTCCTCTTGTTCTGAGGCTGCAAGCATTTTAGACTAAGCGCTATTCGTTTTCTCTCCTCTCTAGTCTGAAGAGCGCATTGTGGAACTATTCGGCCTCTGATCTGATCATAAGCCAATCTAAAATCCATGTGTGTACACACATGATTAGTTCTAATTCTGAAGAACCTTAATTTGTTAAGAATTTTAGAGATGAATTTCCCTTACCTGGTTTGTTTCTGAAATTGGCTTTCTAGTGAAACCCGAAATATGATGCTGGAAAAACTGGACACTATCTACAGAACAATGAAATGAGATTTCTCTTATTCTGTTAAAAAGTGAATTTTGAAACCCTTAATTTTAACATCTGAACATTTTGAAACTACTGAGGAAGACGCTTCAAGATATTGGTACAAGCAATTTTCTTGGTTGGGACTCCAATAGCCCAGGAAATAGCAGGGATTGACAAATAGGATTGCATCAGTTAAAAACCTGCTCAGCAGGCTGGGGTTATGACTTAGTGGTAGAGTGCTCACCTAGCACATGCAAGGCCCTGGGTTCAATTTTCAGCACCACTTAAAGTTATTGTGTCTGTCTACAACTATAGCACTGTTTGCAGAATGGGAGAACATCTCTGCCAGCTGTTCATATGACAGAATATTCAGAATAGAGAGCTAAGAAGTTAACTCAAAGTACCAATCCTGTCAGTAATTGGGAAAATGATCTGGACAGAGTTCTAAAGTAGTCCAAGTGGCCAGTAAATAAAAAATTCAACATCTTTTAGCCATCAGAAATGCGAATTGAAACATGCCAAGATTCCATCTCACCCCAGTCAGGTTAGCTATTACCAAAAAATAAATGCTGATGTGGATGCAATGAAAAGGAATCCTTACAAACTCTTAGAAGGAATGTAAATCAGTATGGCCATTATAGAAGCCAACATGGTGGTTCCTCATAAAGACCATAAGACTACCATATGATCCACCTATACTATTCCTGGGTACATACTTGAAGTCCAAGTCAGCTTACAAAAAGAGGTACCTGCATACCCACATTGATAACAGCCAAGTTATGTAATCGGCCTAGATGCCCAGCAATGGATGCATGGATAAAGGAAATGTGTGTGAACACACACATGCATGTACTTGAGGGAGTATCATTCAGCCACAAACAAAATGTCATCTGCAGGAAAATGAGTGAAACTGGAGATCATCATGTTCATGTTAAGTGAAATAAGCCAGCTCATAACAAAAGATGAAGAGATGGCCCACTTTGGATGAGCTGGAGGAAACATTGAAGGAATTAGAAGGTTTAGAAATATTGGAATGCTACAGTGGATTTCCCACATGAAACATGAAACCTACCCAGACCCAAAACATAAAATGAAGGGGTACATCTTAAGAATCAGATTTGTGAGGGGAGCAACAGTAACCTTGAATTCTGTCGTTGCTCTTTTCTAACATGCCAGAATTTCTAGTGGAAGTTGCTGTCACTCGATTCAAACTCCTAAATTCAGTAGGTATACTTGGAGTCCAGAGTGGCAGGAGCCAAGTGAAAGCACTAAGCTAAAGACAAGGTTGATGTCCTTTCCTTAAACAGGGGCAAGGTCATAATCAGGACAGTCTTACCAAAGCCATGCCTACATCAGTTGATCCGTTTCTGAAAGCACACATAAGCCCCTCCCCATCAAGACAATTCTCAGGTTTCTCTTTGCTCCTACCTGCTCTTGAGATTTAGCTGCCTCCTGAAGTCTGGATTTAAAGCATACTGAAGTTAGCGAGAAACAAAACCTTCCTTTCCCAAGTACTCTCTAATCAAGAGGTCAGGTACCTGGAAGAAACCCTGACTACAAAAGCAAAATTATAATCGCCATAGAAGCTTTCACTTAATAGATCCACTAGAGTGCAACTCACCAACCTATGTGAATGAGATGTATTCAGCCCACACTCTACAAGAGGCTATTCTTAAAACTGGACAACTGAGGTATTCACCCGACTGAGATTTATTTACATTTTGTTGGGGTGGGGGGCAGAAGTCACATAAAACATTCTCTTAAGTGGAGAAATTGTGGGCAGAAGTCAACCGTCTTCCAACAATGCCAGCTTGTTACTAATAAAGCTCTATCATTTTGCCTCTCCACTCACTGAATCTATTGGTCAACAGTCAACCAAACTTGTGTGGTTATATTTACAGAAGAAAGCTTTCTGCTTGTGTAAGTCAATAGTTTTCAGGTCAAGTGACCAAAACTCAGTCATAAAAGTAATCAGTTCTTCAACCAATTCCCAGACGTGAGTTGACAGACCCCCGACATAGTACTGCTTGGAGAGGTCATCAGGTCCCTTCAGGAAGGGCCTGGGCCTGGTATACTAGCTGAGACATTAATATTTTTCCCCCTCCTTTCCCAAAGGGACCTGAGGGCTTTTACCACAGTAACTGTATATTGGGGGAGAGGATATAATCTGAATGGGGACTATTGGATACTGAATCCACTTTGAGTCAATGATATCCCAAAACATCATCGTGGGCCTGCAAGCAGTTAGGACTCATGGAGGTCAAGTGATTCGAGTTTTAGCACAACTCAAACTGTCTGGCGAGTCTCCAAAACCACCCTGGGTTCATTTCCCTAGTCTGAGAATGTATAATTGAAATAGGAATACTTAGAGTTGGCAAAATACCCATGTTGGTTCCCGAATCTGTTGAGGGCTACTATGGTGAGGAATGCAAAAATGGAAGCTTTTAGTGCCACCTCTACCTGGGAAAATTGCAAATTAAAAACAGTACTGCAAACCTGGAAAAATTGTAGAGATTAGTGCCACCATGAAGGATTAAAAGTTGCAAGGAAGGTGGTTCCCACCACATCCCCATTTGACTCTCCCATACGACCTATGCAGAAGATGGATGGATTTTAGAGAATGATAGTTAGTCATCACTTGGTTAATCTTAAAGTAAGTGCCGTTTCAGATGTATTAATCTGTCCAAGCAAGGAAACTACATCTTCTGGCACGTAGCTTTTGCTCTGGTAAAATATCTTTCTCCATGTCTGACAAGAAGGCTCACCAGAAATATATTTGGCCTTTTTGGCTAAAAGCAAACTGTCTTCTCTGTCCTATCTCAGAGGAACTCTAGTCTCACATGACTTAGTTGAGATGTCAATTGCCTTTCTCTTCTATATTACACCAGCCCATTACATTAATGCGGTTATGCATGGGCAAGATAGCGACCACTCTTAATGAAATATTTGCATGTCAACAGAAATACAACTAAAACTCAAGGGCCTGCTACTTCAGTGAAATCTCTGGTAATCCAGTGGTGTGGGCCATGCCAAGTTTTCCCTTCTGAGGTGAAGAGGTATGTAGTTGTATCTTGCCACTACTAAAACCAAGAAGAGTGCAATATCTAGTAGACCTCTTTAGATATTAGAAGTCAAACCACTGTCAACTTGGTGTATTATTCTACTTCTTCCCAAACAACCAAAAAACCCTGCCAATTTACACGAGGTCCCGAACTGAAGAGGGCTCTGCCATAGATCCAGGTTGTTGAGCAGGTTGCTTTGGACCATATGACTCAGCAGACCCAATGATACTTGAGGTTGTCAGTGGCAGTAAGTATGTTGTTTGGAATCCCTTGTTAAATTGCAAAAGACAATGTTGAAGCAAGGTTCTGCCATCATCTGTAGACAACTATTCTCCTTGAGAGAGTTAGGAGTACTGCCAGGCCTGAATACATGACCATGGGTCACCAATCTACCACATGACTGGAGCTACCCATCATGAGCTAGGTGTTACTTGTGCCACCAAGCCATAAAGTTGCATGTACAATGCAGCAATCCATCAAATGGCAGTGGTATGTTTTGGTGTCTGAGCAGGTCCTGAAGGAACAAGTTACATGGTGAAGTGGTCCAAATTCCTATGGTCCCTATGCCCATTACACAGCCTTTTTTTTTTTTTAATCAGCCTATGTGTATGGCCTCATGGGAAGTATGCTGTGATCAATTGATAATACTAGGGCCTGGTTTACAGATGATTCTGCATGTTATACAGACACCCCTGAAAGTCAACAGCTATAGCCTTATAACCCCTTCTAGATATCCCTGAAGGGCAGTCAAGAGAACTCTTCCTAGCAGGCACATCTTGGGGCGCTGAACCTGTTTATCCATTATACTCAAAAGAAATGTCCAGACATTCCAGCTGTGTACCGATTCATGGACTATAACCAATAGTCTGGTTAGAGTCAGGTACTTGAAAGGAACTAAATTGGAAAATTGGTGACAGACATTTGGGCAAGATGTGGACATGTCCCTCTTTTTGTCATTCTGCCTATGGATTTGCCTTTAACATAAGTGCACAAGATGGTAGCTTTGGCAGAAGTCTTGCGTACAGAATGCCCAAGCCACCATCATGATATTCCACACACCATTTCTGGCTAAAGAATTCAATTCACAGCCAGAGAAGTAGGTAATGGGTTCATTCTCAAATCCACTGGGTCTTCTTATGTTCCCATTCTTAAGCTGCTAGGTAATGGAATAACCTTTTAAAGACACCAGCACAGCATCATGTAGGTAGCAATACCTTGCAGGTATGGGGCAAGGTTCTATAGAAGGCTGTATGTGCTCCTAACCACCATTGATTATATTTCTATATCCCATAACCAGGACTCACGAATCAAGACTCCAAGGGATGGAAATAGTAATGGTACTCTTCACCATTACACTTAGTGATCCACCAGCAAAGTTCATGCTTCCTGTTCCTGTGAACCTGTCCTATCTGGCCTAGAAATCATAATTCTAGAGGAAAGAATCCTTCAACCAGAACAGTAATTTTATTGAACTGGAAATTAAGACTTTCCCCTAACACCTGGGTTCCCTGTGCCCCTTAGTCAACAAGTCAAGAGGGAATTATGGTGTTGGCAGGGTTGATCAGGACTATCAAGGGGAAATTGTTACCTCCATTATGAAGTTCAAAATCTAAGGGAGGATTATCTCTTAGGGCATCTCTTGGTATTACCAGCTCTGTGATTAAAGTCAATGGGAGACAGCAACCTAATCCAAGCAGAGCTTCAAATGGCTCAGATCCTTCAGAGGAAGGAAGGTGTGGGATACCCCTCCAAGCAAAGAACCATGACCTGTTGAAGTGCTGGAAGGCAAAGAAAATACAGAGTAGGAAGTTTAAGAAGGTACCGATAATTACCAGCAATGACCATGTGACCAGTTAAAATGACCGAGTCTTATTTTGTTAGTATATTTGTGAAACTTTCTTTCCCCTTATTTCTGAATCATGTAACAAGATATGAACTCAACACTTGAAATTCTGGCATTGTATTTGATAATATTTATAGGCTGTCAAAAAACCTTGCCTCCTGTTCGGGGGAAGGAATTAGTGTATTTTCAATTTTATACAGGGTAGTTATAACTACTTGTATAAGAACATGATATATCATGTTAAGTGGAAATTTGAACTTGTTTTATGTGGCAATTATGCTTTAAGGAGATGCACTTTCAAGTTTAAGGGGTGGACTTGAGATAGATTATCTTGGTTTTTCAACTTGACTGGATTGAGACACCCTTAGAAAATTGGTAAAGCACACTTTGGCTGTGTCTATAAAGATGTCTCCAGAATAGTTGGCATATGGGTGAGTGAACTAAGTGTGAAAGACCCACCCTGAACATGTTGGCTAACAGCAACAGAAAGAGACCAGGGCCTGAATTGGTCAAGAAGGGAAGCTCATGCCCGATAAACCCCTTCAAAGCCTCAGACCAGGTCTGTGTTGTTTGTCCTATTCCAAGTCTATCATTTTAGATAAACTAGTGGTTTTCTCAGCTCTCCAGCTAATAGATTGCTTACATGTTCAGAGACTTGTCTCAGTGGCCAATCTAGCAAGTTCCTTTTATAGTTATGCATATCCTGTAGATTCTGTTCCTTTGGAGGACCCTACTATACTAGGTACTGAGGATACAGCAGGATAAAATCCCTGCACTCATGCAATGCGCATTCTAAAGAAGTGACAAACAGGTGGGGATAAGTCCTATGAAGGAAACAAAGCAGGATATGGGATGGCCATGATGGGGAAGGAATGAATCAGTACAACTTTAAGGTTGCCCATCAGTAAGGTGGATCTGTAATTCACTATAGTCCAGCACTGTTAGATGGAAAATGTGGTCATGCAACAAACATTTACTTCCATTTCTATCTTAGGACATTCAAAGAACTTGTGCACACATCTGGTGTGTAGTTTCCACATGTGGGTCTAGTATTAGACCAAGAGACAATGTCAGTCTTACCACTTTTACTGTCACTGACATTCTATTCTGGAAAAAGGGCTAAGACTAATGTTAAAGGTCTTTATTATAAATCAGTGAGTAATCAAATTATTTCCGAGCCTGATGGGAAAGTTCATATCCTTAGGCTATTGTAATAACTTCCTCGCAATATTTAATAGGGTCTAATCTTGTGAGATACATTTCCCCTCCAGCCACAGTGAGAATGCCCAACTAATTGAAGGAAACCCAGCAAATTTCGGTTCACTGGAAAGGTATAATCTTACTGCCATTCTTAAAAGAATATGCAAAAAAAACAAAAACAGTTTGTTTGCATTTGAAATGCAAGAACATGTGTGAGGTGTGTGAGAAAGCTCCTCCTGTCATTGGAAATGAAGCCTAGAGATTAGCAAAGAGGCTGAAAGAGTCACTCAGCAATTAAGTAAAAGTGAGATCACAACTCAAATACATTGTAAGTCTGAATAAAACAATGAATGTGGTGATAAACTCTGAAGTAACAGGCATAAGATTTTAGCTTTAGTCTATGTTTACTTTACAACAGAATTGCAGAATTTCTATGAATTCCTAAGTCACTCACTTCTACCATATTTAGATAATTGCTTGCCCAAAGGTTGTAACTTGTTTTTTTTTTTTACAGTAGGACAAGAGAAGGCAGTCATTGATTTTAAACAGATGCCCATATAAGTTGTCCTTAAGTTACAGAAACTGGTAGAATTGGTTTAACATTAACATCACCTATTTATTAACTGAGGTTAGGAACAGGCTAATGTAAATACGTACTCCTATTAAAGTAGTTAATTCAGTAGGCTAAATCCCTCATACTGTGGAAGTGTTTTTATAAGGGACATTAGGAAACAGGTTGTGAGAAACAGTCACTTGGCAGTGACTAATGTTTTTATTACAGATATAGGCTATAGCCAACTGTCTAGATCTTTGCTTTGGCAAACGAGCTAAGGACCTTCTATTTTGTATCACATTAATTATAACTAGAACAAATCCACCATGGATAAGGGAATAAGCCCCTTATCTCAAATTCTGCTTTGAGAAATCAAAATATTGAAAAGGCTTTAAGTTTTTAAAGTGGTAAGGTACAAAGTAGTATACCTATAAGGAAAATAAGAATGTGTACAGACTCTCTGAGGCAACCATGAAAATGGCTTCTACAGAAAGGGGAATTAGGGTGCTAAGGGAAACATCTGTTTGAATTATGTCTGATGTACATGTCATAAAATTAGAGGATATTAGAAGGTAGAAAGTAAAAGTTTAGAGTGAGGGAAGCTGAAGAAACTGCTTACAGGTTGAGGTCTAGTATTCCTGGTATTCAAAACCTCTTATGAAATCTTTCAAAAGGAATAAAGGCCAGACATATTTTATGAAAAGTAGCAAACAAAAATGAGCTCAATACATGATTTAGCAAATAAGTATGATCAAATTTCAGTGCAGGAGAAATTAGATGATGCTACCTCCGACTAGAACGTGGTCAAATTTTGGTAGAAGTGGGAAGGAACATGGGGTGCTAAGCAAAGCATAAAATAGGAGTACTTCACTTAGAGCAGAAACGCTAAGCTGAAATCTAAAAATTAAGCAACCTTATCATTGGGGCAAGTTGGGGTCAAGACAAACATGAACGCTTACAAATTCCCATGTTGGCTAACAGCAACAGAAAGAGGGCCATGTAGCTGGAATGAGGACGATTATAAAGCCAAGGAGCCTGGTGGGCTTTAAATGGAACCACAGCGAAGGACAGAATGGATGTGGGAAATGAGACATTACTAGGCCACCATGACTTTTCCTGGTCTTTTCAAGCCAACATACAGAATTCTCCCAGAAACCAAGAATTAGATGGCGGTATGTATTGTGTTTCTAAACAAAGCATCTAAAAGTCCTCCAGCTACACATAAGAGGAAATTGAGGGGATGTTTTAAACTGGAAGAGGCAAGATTGCAAGTCAATTCATGCCCCTTATGAAGTAAGGGGACTCGTGTCTCCTTCAGTGGTTGTAGGGCCCAGGGAAAACGTGGTTCAGATGGCCTTCAGCCATCTGAGCAAGCTCTGGAGCAGAGATCACTAGGGAATGGGTAAGAGGCTAGAACTTAGTGCTTCTTCCTCCTGTTCCGCTGTCATTACTGTTGCTATAAAGTCTAATTATTTTCTAAACATAGGATGGTGATTCATCCCATGCTATAAGCTTTTAAAGATGCAATTTTGAGAATTTTGTAGTAAAAATGTGAAGAATAAGAATCTCAGCTTCAAGAATTCTGCCACATGAATATGTGGCACATAGGCATTCAAACGTATACCTTGCGTTTCTATTTTTCATATTTGATAGAGGGAAGAGGGTTTATGGGCTATGGTGCCAGGTCTATTCTAGGACAGTATAACAGCTTTGACCTCAAGGTCCAACTTTGATTTATACTCTACCCACTAACATGAAGTGGGAAATGAGGTTCTTCTGGGTCATCTGGAAGTTAACCAGATGTCAAACTTGGCTCCATGTTACAAATAATTCTGAGTTCTACATGAAGAATGAAAGATTAAATATTTCCTGAATACATTCTACATAGCCCCTACCCATGGTGAACTGGCAGTTTATCATGGTATGCATCTCAACCCTAACCTCTTAGGGGCTGGCCAACTGTTCTTTCCTGTTGGGGAGGTGTTCAAGTCAAGATTTTGCCATCCAGGGTCCTTTTTTTCTTTTTTTTTTTTTTTTAAGAGTGAGGAGAGAGACTTTTTAATATTTATTTTTTAGTTCTCAGCGGACACAACATCTTTGTTATTATGTGGTGCTGAGGATCGAACCCGGGCCGCACGCATGCCAGGCGAGCGCGCTACCGCTTGAGCCACACCCCCAGCCCCATCCAGGGTCCTTTCTACTCTGGAAACTGAATGGTCTCACGTCTGGGAGGCTGTGGTCTAAATTCTCATGCTATCTGCTTGCCACAGTTGTACAGCCCTGGCACACTCTGGAACACACCCACTAGAGACCCTATTCCTTCCTATAAAGTTTCATAAAAAAAAAAAAAAAAACAGTTGACTTGGTCTAAAAGTCATGGTATCTTTTAGGAACCAAAAAATTCTAAGCCAGTTATAAACCAGTGCACTTAGAATGTATTTCCCATTTTAATACATTGACCACATTCCCCAAGAACTGGAAAATTCACAAAGCACAGATAGTTTCCCATTGTATCCTTAGCAAGTCTGTGGACCAGTTTCCTTACAAATGAGCAAGGAATTACTACTCAGGGAAAAAGATCCCAAAATAGGACAAGAGCTGTAACTAATAAACGGGGATGATTAGGACTTGAATGCAAATCTAACAATATCCAAGCATCTTAAGATTACTTCTTTCAGTTTATATGGTGACCGTAATCTTTATGATAACTTGGGGATAGCATTACCTCAAGGTTATTAGTAGGTAGTTCCCTCTGCTGAGAGGTAAAGGGATTTGTTGGGTGGTACTAAGGTGTGTATGTAGGGAGGGGATGATTCTCAGGCAGTAAAAGCTCTAGGAAGGGTTTGATGCCCGTCCTTGCTAACTCTGGCCTGATCCTGGAAGGATCTATGCCACCTTCCCATTTTAAGAGAAAGCCTATACTTAAGAAACATTGGCCAATCTATTTTGGTCCAAATCCTCTGGTTAAGAAGGAGAGTTAGGTAATTAAGATTGAAAAGGCAATAGGGGAGAGACATGGACTGCTACTTTAGTAGTCTTATTTGAGAAAACGAGAGCCTTAATTTTATCAGTAGGCCAACCATTGTATATAGAACATGAATTACATTGTTAATACTGAGTCAGATTATGTGTAAAGACTAGACTGGTTCTACTAGCATCTTGCCTCCAATCTACAAATTTAATCCATACAAAAGTCAGATTTAGCTCTTCAAAACTATGATCTGAATATTACTATAACATTTAAAGAGCAAACATCTCAGGTTTTAATGATTAAGATTGCAGATGAAATTTATCTAGATGCTCCAATTTCAAAATCTCATATTGGTCAGCATATTGGTTAGAGATGTGTTCTCATTTCAAATCTCATGTAGGAGGGGGATTTATTCCCAGATACATATGGCAATTGTCACACCTCCGAATATCCACTTCCATGCTCACCCACAGTTGAGGGCAAGCCATAGTGCCTCACAGCCTGTTGGAATGAGCCTATTCCTGTTCCTTGCTGAGATATGAAGACCTCTCCATGGAAGATATGACAAAACTCAAAGGAATAGACAAAAAGCAGCAGTTGTCTCCATGTCACCTTGGAAGCCACATTGATCAAGAGGCAAATCACTATGTCTACCCTCAAGAGAAGATGCTTATCCCCTGCATGAATGCCAGCAAGGAGGGTCACTGAGGGCCCCCTCACAGGCTGCCTACCCACACAGGCTGTTCAAGTCTTCTCTCCCCTTTGTCTTATACTTTACTCCTGGCTCATTTACTCTATTCCCACCTTTGGTGCTCTCCAATAGCAGACCTCAAACTGAGGGAGCCTTCAGTGTATCTGCATGTCAGGTTGTAATGCATGATAGAAGGGTCTGATGTGAATCAGGACTGTCAGAAGTTTGATAGCACATTAATATATAGCTTCAGAAGACTCCACAGTGCATTTCAGTGACGTTACAACCAATAGATTTTACTTCTTGGAGAACTCTTACTATTGGGAAATCAGACTTCACATAAGAGATCCCTCTGCTACCCGAATAGAGTCCATTTTGTCCGATTTCCATGCTTATCCTGGCACTTGTCCCTGGCAGTAGGGGACTCTTATGATTTCTTCCTCCTACTTCTCTTTTGCTGAGAAGTTGACATTTTTGTTGTCATGAGGTAAGCAAAGGGTTGGTGCAGCATCCTATCATCAGTAGGGCACTTTGTATTCTGGCCTCATGCCTGTCAGAGGTTGCTTCTAGAGAAGTCTCAACCGGAGGAGCATGGGCCAAAAGACCTAGAATGCCTCTGCTCCAGACACTGGGACAGATTCTGGCTGGATTGTGCATCTCGATAAGTTTTCATCCTAGCAGTAAAATAAAAAGTATGAAGATCAAGGATGGCTTTAAGACAAAAAATGTCTTAAGCCCCCCCGAGTTGATTTTTATAAGCTGTAGAGTGACATTCATGAGAGGCATACAGATTATACTAGTTCTGTGTCAAAATTGTTCAAAATTTTTATTACTATGACTGCTGTCTAATTCCAAGTTAGCTAGAATAATGGAAATCGTCTTCTATCATAAGACCACAACACTATCATTCTTGTCACCCCACTTCTTACTCGTCTAGACTGTTACCCAAAACTCAGATTCCATTTTGGGAGTTCAAAAAGGCAGGAACCTCACAGGAAAGCTCTGTGGTGAACATTCCCATGTGTAAAACACAGGCTAGAGTCTTAAAAAGATATTCACAAGGTCACAAGATCACTGGATTGAAAAACAGTGTTTCTAACAGCAGGGATAAGAAGCCCCTGTCAGCATCCTCCAGCTCTCACCTCCTTCAATACTTTCTTCAGTTGCAAACCCATCTCATTCTCCACTTAGCCACATCAAATCACTTAGCACAGATATATACAGGCCAGTCATTTCAGGCCACCATGAAACAACTATGATGGGCCACATGTGTGCCAGTACCGGTCAAGGCATTATTGCATCTATTTCAGGTAACTGATCCTGCTGCCCAGTCCTACTTCTTTCCAATCTCTTATACAAGATTCAAGCTCAAAATAGTGTTCTTCAAATCTCATGGGTATCATTCTTCCTCCAACTAGGCACACGGAGAGGCCTCCTGCTTGGGGGAATGAGGGAATAAAGTCCATATCAGACTTTGATATCTAGTATGGCAGAGATATGCATTGCTAGAACAGACGCAAGTTTTGTCCTGCATCATTATCTTTGGTGTGAATCTGGGGTGGCAATCCTCCCCTACATCATACAGGTCTGATAAACTCGGGCATAACCTAGCTTTAGTGTCTTAGTAACCAACAGGACCATCTCTACCACCCATCCTTCACCCTTAGGCAGCACAACTATTCCCATGCCAGTGATGGCACACAGAGCCTCTAGACCTGCCCTGGCACCAGTCAGATCTGCGCCCTGGTGAGATAGACTTGCTGTAGCCTGCATCACTACCTATTACTGTCTGACCCGAGACTGTACAGGTCCTTACAGCTGTGAGATTAAGTATAACCTAGCTTGTCAACCTTCATGCCCAGGTCATTGTCTGGACTGAGCCTGTGGAAGAGGTCTGGTGTCAGGTGAAGACCCTTGGCCCCAGTCCATCACATTTCTCTAGCCAACATGTGTGGCTCAGTGTAGCCGTCTTGGACTATGAGTCCCCCTCAGAAGCAGGCAAACCATAGTAGTGTAGACCTTGGTCCTACCCACTGCTTTACTGATCTTAATGAGCTATGGGCTCAGTATAACAAAGCTTTGCAGAATTGATCATTTTAAGAATGGCACAGGAGCCAGGAGATTGACCCTTCACAGGCCAGTAGCCACGGACAAGGCATCTAGGCTATTCTGGCCCCAGAAAGAGGTCACGGTGAGGTGGCAGGGTATGCTACCCTCCCCCTTTTTTTGGTACTTCAAGCTGAACACACCAGCTGCAGATCTGGGACAAACTTGGACTTGATTGCTCTCTAGTGTGGTAACAGTGACAATGCCCCAATAGACTCAACAAACTTGGACCCAAGGCATCAGTCCAGTGCCGAGATCGTGGCAGTGACTACAGGCTTAGAAAAACATACTGCTTACAGTTCCTGGTAAGACATGTACCAATAGCCCGAATTATTAATCCTTCAATGCCTTAAGAAGGAAAACAGGACTTGGCAAGTACAAATCATTGTAAACTATTTCTCTTTTCAATCTTCCATTTTCTCAGGAGAGCCAAAAATTCAGACTTGTAGTGAACCAAAATGTTCAATAGTGATAATCCCTTCTCTGGAGTCACTGTCTACATATCTGTTGTGACAATGAGCAAGATGTTTCTACCTGCCCTCCCCCCAAAAACCTGAAAGTTTTAGAGAACACCAGGATGAGCCTATAGCTTCTCATCACCAATTTCAGCTGGACACAGGTGCAAGAGGATGTCTATGAGCTGCCATCCACTTGCTGTAGGCCACACAAGGCCCGCGATTTGTACTTCACTTGACTTGCCATGCTTTCTTCAACCTTCACCACATTGAGAAAAGTTACATAAATATTTGTAGGAAGTGTATCATAGGAAATATACGTAATAAAGCATACTGATTGTGAAAGCATGAAGACATAGCCATGTATTTATTCATTCTGATGCAGTTTTACACTTAAGAGTATAAACATGTTACCCATTCAGGAAAAGGTACCTCTAGAAACAAGGCATCCTCCACTACTGTGACATTCATTTGCCTTAGTAGATGCCACGGAAATAAGGGCTGACCCTTGCTTCTCTGGCATTTTGTTCTGCTTTAGCCCTTTAGCATCTATGGCCACATTGAGATACTTTGCTTTTTTCCTGTTGAATAGTTTTGGGTCATCTGCCTGGAGAACCATTTTCCTATCAGCTTAATCCCTTCTTCCCCCAAACTGTCTACATCTAGGACCACAGTCCCTGAATATTCCTATAGGAACATCCTGGACAGCCAGAGCCGTTTTTCCCTTCCCCAAAAAAGAACCTCTTCTCTAACAGTTTGCTGCATGATCAAGTACTGCCATCTCCTGACCACAATACTTCAGACAGTCCCAGGATATCTGCCCCAGTAATTCACACCTGGGCTTATCCAATAGTTCCACCGGCATTGCCAGCCAGTGAGGGTGAGGTACTCGGGATCCCCCACATCTGATCAAGAATAAAATTTAGAGAATTCATTAAAAGCAATGTCTTATGGACTCAGACACCTCATCTTTGAGATCAAATTCATCTCTTGCATAGGAGATGAGCTGAAACAGTAACTTTTTGGACCCATTTGAAAAAACACCTCACTCAGGAATACTGTCAGAAATACTGTCACCTTTTTAGGTGCACTTGCCTTTACATACATATTTTTTCCCACAACAGCCCAACTTGAGGTCCTGGTTGACATTATTCAGAAGACCGCCCTGATGGGAGATAACAGAGAAGTCTGCCTGAATGGCAAAGCATGGGAAAGTAAGAGTTTTCTGCTCAAAAATAGGCAAAGCATATGCTATAATAGCTCTAGAATAAATTCAGATGTCCTATGCCTGTAGATACCAAGGCTACAGCCATTCCAAAGGCTGTAGCCTATCATTTAAGTCCAGAGTGCTTACTAGGCCGAGATTCTAAAACCTTGACACCTTGGATATTAATTCTACCCCATATTGATGGGCTTCCGAGGCGTCTAGATCTTCCAAAATTTAGCCGCCCCCCCCCCAATCCCACATGCACCATTCCTAGTGCTTCCTGGTTTTAAGAGGTACCACTTCATATTGTTCAGGGCCAATGATCTAATATTCTTCCATTCTGTTTTAACATTCCATATACCATTTCTTTCTGCTGTTGACCGAGCTGAATTTGTAACTTTCTAGGTATTTAAAAAAACCCACTCAGGACTACCATCCACATCCTTATTCCTGCCTTAAGACATTGATTTTTTTAAATACATAAAAGAACACATTACAATTCTTATTACACATGTAGAGCACAATTTCTCATATCTTTACATGAAGTGTGTTCACGCCAATTCATGTCTTTATCCATGTACTTTTTGCAGACATGACTTACCCAAATGAAGTCAAGGGTACTCTGGGTAGGTGGGAATAAGGACCAAGGGAATATCTACAAATGTCTTCCAAAACACTCAAGCCCAGTATAAGATGGCTTAACCTTATGAGTTTAGGAAATATTGCCTTTCTAAGGCTTTACCACCCAAAACCACCTCAGGTCTAGCATCATCTTTAGTTATTAACCGGAGATCTGCCAGTTGGGCCTGCTTGATAAATGTCAAGAGGACTACATAAAGTTTTATGTAGCACTTTGTTGGCCTTGTTCAATATGAGGTTTGGCTTTCTGATTTGAGATCACTGGTCCTGGTAACTTAATTTCCTTATCCACAAATGCGAGTTGTTACTTAAGAGTATAATCTGACAATTACCAAGTTAGTATTATCCTGTGTAACATTGCTATAAAAGGAGCTACCCTTTACCAGATTAAATTTATCCAAGGCAGAAAAGGCAATTGCACTGCACTTTTAGCATGTTTCCCAACCAGACATCAGGCCACTTGACCAGGTTTTTTTTTTTTTTTTTTTAAAAAAAAAAGCCTTGCTGACTTTAATTCTACTCAGCCTGCCATAGGTAGTATGATTGATGTGCCATGGCAGACATACTGTGCTCATAGTTTGGGGATAGTCCAGATCCAAAGACTCTTATGTTAAATGCCTGGTCCTGGACTGGTAGTGCTTTTGAGAAGTGGTAGAACCTTTAGGAAGAGGGGCCTAATGGCAGGAAGTGGGCGACTAGGAGAATGCTCAGAAGAAGTATCTTTCCTTTTGTTTCTTTTTCACTTTCCTGCCTCCTGTGCTTCTACTATAATGAGCTTTGTTCTGCTATGCATTTCTTCCATGATGTTCTGCCTCACTTCAGGTCCAAAGTAATGGAGCTAACAAAGTCGATGCAGAGAAGTTTATTCATTGTTATGACTGTACCTAATTGTGGTGTTCAGAAGTCTTTGGCCCGTAGGAGAAATTTGGAAAGTTATGAGGATGTAGGTTACAAAATAGACTGTTGTAAGAGAAGTTTGACAGTTCTAGCACAATTTCCAGAAGACCAGAATATTGACAGGAATGCTAACAGTAAAAATTGTGCTAGTGAGGTTTTGGATGTAAATGTGGACTCTATTGGAGATTGAGGTAGAAGCCATCTATGCTATCTATATTCTAGGAAAATTATTTTTGGAACATCTCTTGTGATTGATAAAGTTTAAAAATGATCTAGTTTATCTAGTAGATAGAAATTTTAAGTCAGCACAACATTTAAGGTGGTAGCATAGATATTGCTGGCAAATTTCAACAGATTTACAGTAAAAAAAATGAACAAGAAACCCTTAAGACTTGCAGTTTGGCCAGAAGAGCAGCCCACATAAAATTATGGTCATAGAAAGCATGGTTGCTGAAGAGATTAGTGCCATTAGAAAGAAGCCAAGCACTTTGCACCAACACAATAGGAAAGACATTTGAGAGCATCTCAGGATTGGCCAGACCCCACCCATCTCACGCTTGAGGGTGTAAAAGTGTAAACTTGAAGGCTAGCCTCACCTCCAGCCAATTTCCTTAAATCTTCATGTAAACTGAATTATTCTGTCTTTGGGGACATACCCAAGTTGAACATAACTTTCTCTTGCTGCCCATCATGAGCATCACTATAGCACACTAAGCTTCCAAGTTCTTTGGACTAATCATCCTGGCATTTAATACTTCACTCCTAAAAAAATCCCATCCATTTCTATTTTGTGGGTTTAGAGCAAATTTACAAGCCACCACTTTTGGTGAAATCTCATAGGGGAACCAGATATACAGAATGCAGGAAGTGCAGTTCTGTAGAGTATTTACATCTGATAGGATCCAGCCCAACCCAAGATCTGGCCCTGCCTCAAGGTTCTAGTGCTCAGAAAGGCCCTTATTTCTCCCCTAACCCTTTTTTTTTTAGTTGCTGCCTAGTAAAGCTTCATGCAGTTTAAACCTCAAATTTCTATCAAATACCAAATATAATCCCAGTAGAACTAGCTCAGAAGTCCACACTTTAGTGCAAAGGAGAAACATCCACATTATAGTAGTGAATCTGGAAACGGTTTGAGAAAGTATGAGATCCAAGTGATGAATATGCCACAAGTGCATTCCATGCCCTGTTCTAAATAGGTAGATCCTGTCTATACCACAGGGCTGTTAAGAGTCAAGTCAGGGACAGGATTAAATACAAGGACTGGTAATTAGAAGAACCTTATTAGAAATAAAGGGAGCATCTCATAGTTGAGGACTCTTTGTACTCCTACCCTTTTCCCAGTCTAGGAACATTCTTTGTACCCTGGGAAGATAGCATAGTATTACCCCTCAGTTTTCAGACCCCGTTTTCCACCTAGTACAGGTAAGAACTTCATGATCACCAACTACA
Organism: Urocitellus parryii; assembly: GCF_045843805.1. Classification (NCBI taxonomy): domain Eukaryota; kingdom Metazoa; phylum Chordata; class Mammalia; order Rodentia; family Sciuridae; genus Urocitellus; species Urocitellus parryii. The sequence goes on from NC_135540.1 coordinate 84,167,318, forward strand.
TCATTGTCCCACATCCAATCACCATGACAACATGGGATTCTCTAACCCGTTTAAGAAACGGCCTTGTCTCATGCAACACTGTCAAGTTTTTACACACATTGTGTATATGCCCTCAGAACAGAGCTCTTGTTTCCCCACAAAAAAGTTTGTCTTCCCCTCAGGTCCTCCCAAAGAACACAAGTCTTACTGTGTCAGAGCAGACAATGCTCTGCCGGAACCCTCTAGCTTCTGACAAGTTAAAAAATATATATATCACCCAAGATTCTTCATTCTGTATCAGCTTACAGTATTCCCTCTTCGGGGACATACCCAAGTACCTGATCTCAGATTGATATGGTTGCAGAGGGCAGGCAAGGTTATTCTAATGGGTAGAAAATGTTAATTTCCTTCTTTATATTTCACCTGGTTTCTGCTTGGTATTCCCCATCTTATTTGGTTCTTACCATTTGGTCAGAACTAAGATGGCAACAACTTTTCAATCGGCACAAGGAACACCCTCTATTCATAATAGTCAACACATGAATTCAGCAGACCTCAAAGCAGAGGTCCTTTCAGCATTTAAGAAAGGCTACCAAGTCACTTATAACTATAGCAGAAACACTAAGATAGTAAACATCTAAAATATATATGACTCAAAGACCAGTAGAACTGACCTTCAAGTGAAGGACTACCACAAGCTATTAGCATGTAAGACTCAAAATATCACTGAGCCTTCTTTAGAATTCCCTTGAGTAGGTTGAAGACTATCAAGTATTGATGGCTCACTTAATATCATCTGACAGGAGGCAGCATAAGTACAATGGACGTTGGTATATAAGCCTCTTTTTTGCAATATGTGTACTTAATCCTCATGAAGACCTAGCTGAACCTCCACCCTCAGCCCAAACCGAGAGGTGGAAGAATAAGGAATAAGGAATTAGTGCTTTTATAAGGATGAGACCCCACAGCATACCTAGGCGTCACTGACGAGGAACTATAATATCTTGGGTTTGACTTGTAGTCTCTTTCCAACTAGTATACTAGAATCAAATTTTCAAAAACATACTATCAAAATATCTCTGCTACTCTAGCAGATACAGCCCAAAGCCAGGTGAGTTTCTGAACATAAGCATGTGTTTGAGAGTTTAAGCCTTTGTTGTAATCAGTTAGGTATATATACCTCTGCTGTCCCGCAATAAAGCGGCTCTCGCTACCTTGAGTGCCCGCTCAGTTCCTGCGGAGTTTCCCGGCAATAAAGCAGTTCCCGCTTCAACCTTCAAGTTACTTGTCACCTCCCAGTTATTTTGCCCAGCTGGACGGCGGACTGCGACACTTTGTCATCACTAAAACTGATGTGGGATTAAGAAAGGAATCAAGTCAAAAGCTGGTTGCACACATTGTGTCCCATCCAAAGCTATTTGGGTATGTTATGGTTATTAACAGCTATGAGAATGACTCTTTAGCTCCCTACCTAGGGTAAACAAAGTCCTCACTTACTGGAAAAAAAATGTTAGTAGACTAAGTATTCTAAAATAATCTGATCTGGGCAGAAGTCAGTCACCTAGCCCCCTTGTCAACCTTGTGGATGGAAAAGGATTACAAAGTCAAAAATGAATGTCTGAGAATTAGACATAAAGCAGATTCTTATGTTGTATGTTATGGCCCACTTCAAAAGCCCCATTAGCACTGAACAATCACACAGATAAAATGGTTTGATAGTTAATAGCCAACTTTTCATCAGCTAATCAGCCAGCGAATACAGTGACCACAGTAGCAAGTAACATGTGTGCCCACCATGACTGCTAATTTCTAGACAATCTCTTGCTCCGAATGTCAAGCCTGTCAAAAACTGAAGCTAAGCACCCTAATATAGTATTATTTCTCAGGCAGCTACCTCAATACATCGTCAAAACTTTACTGCATTAGACCTTTTTCATTCTAGAAATGCTAAATGCTCGTACTCAGATACAAGATCTTGGCATGAATTTGTTGTACGTGTTTGCACTGCCTCATACTACCATTCTGGTGGCTTCTGGAATATTCCATGTCTAGGCATAAAATCCCATACAATAAAGCATCTTACCCATGCACTGAGGTTACAGAAAAAAAAGTGGGACCCCGATTATAGCTTCCACAAGTCATGACAATCTATGAGGCTACCTGCTTCTGAGAAGTGTTATATGCTGAGAGACTAGAAAATATGGCAGAGTCACTACAGACTGCATCATGAACTTTCAGTATGTTTCTTTGCCACAAGTCATGAAAGCGGTTCTGAATGATGGGAATATGAGGTTAAGGGAATAATTCTGTAAAATGGGTCCACTATACCGATTCCCATGTTTTCACTTTCAAGAAGTAATTTACCTAAAATCCTGCCTGGCACAAGTCCATAGGATATGTTGCTTTCCTTGGCAAACTGCATTTGCAAGAGAAATGCAGGCCCCCAAATGCCAATAAGAACAGAAGTTACATTGAGGGGGAAGACTTGTGAGTTTTGCAGACCAGATTCTACAACTTGGAGACTTCCCAACCATCAAAAAAAAAAAAAATCAGTAAGAATGGGTTCCAGTTAGAACTCAGCATCCCAAAGTGACCTATGACAGTGGCAACTTGAAAGTGATTTCATCCTGTTGTCAAAAATCAAGAGGTAGACCTAAGCAGGACCCTCTGGAACTTTCCTGGGGCCCCCAAAACTGAAGGGCAGGAGATGTACTCTGTCCTGAGGACCCACTCAGATATTTTTCCATCCAATTAGCTCATGCTTATTACTCTGAGACATGTCTTATCTTTCTGACCTGATAAGAACTTTGGTTTGGCCAGGGGAGTGGGGGACCTTCATGCTGCCTCAGTTTCCCAGAAGGCCCCAAGCCCTTTCACAGCACTATATCCTCAGTAGGAAGACTACATAGGCCCCCAAGTTAAGAGGTAAAAGCAAGGACTGGTTTTATTTTCCAATCCCCCTTTGAGCCACTGAGGTGTTTCGAGTCATGTTTGTTGTAGGGAAAACTGGGTGGTATATATTCGCTATCAAATGAGATTCAATCTGTTCTGGGAAGGACTTGCTGCTCCAGCTACTGGGATCATTGCCAGTAGCCTTCAGCTTCCAGTTTTCACTTTGATCCGGGCTTAAGCTACAAAAGGAATTCCTCTTCTCCAGTCTTCCCTCAGTTAGAGCAGAGTAGCATATAAAAACCAGTCACTTCAGGCCAAGTAACAACTGTGGGGCCACATGCATGCCAATGCTGGCCATGACATCATGGTACCTAGACTGCAGCCAATTGCTCCTGTTGCCCAATCCTTTCCTTCAGATTTTTCCATTTCTAAGCATTTTTCATGCCAAATTCAGTTTTAGTCTGTTCCCCAATGAGCCAACCTGAAACAAGAGGCAAAAGATTCCTTGAGAAAAGTGATCCCTGCCTTTATCTGGAATGTCCAGTCATGACAAGGTCATTCAACTCTAGGCGTTCTCTTTATTAAGTGTTCTAATTCATGTACCCTGTCTTCAATACCTTAAGTTCTGTTTACATAAATCTATTGGTGAGACTTAAGTTTTTCTTCGTCTTTCATTTCTGTGAGTTCTGTTTTTAGGATCTATTGAATAGGTCTTTCACCTTTTGTGTTCGATCCGTTGTTTTGAGTTCATTAATTTTAATCTTTGTAGTCTTTCAGAATTTCATCCCCTATAGTATCTGTAGGTTCATCAACTGAAGAGTTATAAACTTGAGAGTTGTCTTGTGTAAATCTTGAACCTGAGGAAACAGGTCAACATCTGTTGAGATGGATTCCTGTTCCTCTTATGTGGAGGTCCTTTGGTGAATAGTTATCACTTTATAACAAAGCTAGTAATATACCTGCAAGCACGGGATTTATCAGTATAATCAAGTGTTGATTTCAGCTTCCAAAGCTTCTTTCAAATTGTCAGTGGTACCTTAAAAGTAAACCATGTATCAACATGTACTATCAACAATGACTAATGATCTCTTTACATGTCTATTATCCCTGGATTAACATGGGGTAGGAGTAATCCCGACTGAACTGAAAAGATTATACATTAGTTTTATATTAAGTTGAATTTGAACAGGATAAAAGGAGGGAGGAGAGTCAGATTACAAAGGGGGAAGTAAATGGGTATAGAAGAGGCTAAAGTGGGATGGTTATGTATAATACTTGGTATAAGTCAGATAATGCAATAGTAGAGGTTCAGATTACTTCGTGAAGTTTTTGAAATAGAATCTCTTGAATCTGTCAGCTTTAGAAATTGTCAGAGGCAGTCACTAAAATGCAAATCTCGTACCCCTTGCCATTTTCAGCTCTGACACAAATCTGCCAAACTTGTTAGCAGACTGTCTATGCAGAATTTGGCATCCTCCTTGCCACCTCTGGATGGGGTGCAGAGGCAGATAAATAGCTTTCGATTTCAAAGTGGGTATGTTGTTGTGTCCAGGGATGAGAGTAAGTCTGATAAGGCAACTTGCCAGGTTCTTCACCTGTTCCGTCTGTAGATCTGGGTTTGATTGCACCTGTCATTGATGAGTTCCTGTCCTTGTATTATGGAGAGATGTGTGGAACTATTACTATCTTCCAGGCATCTCTGGACTTGGAGATGGGATCCTGCTCTACCCCAGTTCCCTGCACCTGTCAGCGATACTCAACATCCCACACATCATACTGTCAGTTTCAAATGGAAGGGCCCTTTGTTCTTTGCCACTCTACATAGTTCCAGCAGGTCCCAGTCTCTCTTCTAGGCTTATGTTGGCTCTCAAGTCTTGGACATTCAGAAAGTATGTTCAGTACAGAATAGAAAAAAGGAATGACTTCGGGGCGGGGGGAGGCAGAGGTGGGAGAACTAATGGTGAGCTGCAGGAATTCCAGGTCTTCTGACTTGGAAAGTTCAGCGAGTCCCTTCAAGTTGTGGGTGCTTACCCACTCAGACCACCCCTGTAAGGAGCTTCCGATACATAACTTTGGTGATTTCTGTTTCTCTTTCCAGCCAGAGTACTCCAGGACTCTCTGGGGTAGACATCTCTACCTGAACATGGTACCAACTTTGGTACCTCTTGTACCCCTAGAACTCCCCTTGGTTTGAATGGAAGCTAGACAACAACTGAGACCATCTACTTGCTCAGCTCCTTCCTTTGCCCTTCTCCCATTAAGTCACATGTAGGGAACTTGACTTAACCACATGACCGACTTCTAATTCGTAGGAAAAAAACTGAAAGCAGCATCTCACACTGACCCACAGTAGTACAGCTTGTTCTTTATGATACACACATAAGTTAGTATTTCACAACAGATTAATGGGTTTTAAGTTCAAGGACAAGGAGATGAAAGTTTAAAAAAAAAATTTAAGAGAGAGAAAGGGGGACAGAGAATTTTAACATTTATTTTTTCTTAGTTCTCGGCGGATACAACATCTTCGTTTGTATGTGGTGCTGAGGATCGAACCCGGGCCGCACACACGCTAGGCGAGCGCGCTACCGCTTGAGCCACATCCCCAGCCCCGAAAGTTAAATATTTTCTTAGGCTTTTATCTGACCTAATTCAATCTGAAACAGGCAAGAAAATTCCCAATGTTTTTGCCCCAAACCTTCCCTACCACCAACCCCTTTGCTTTCATAGGAGGAGGACTCCTAGCAGACAGACCAAGTTTTCCAAGGAGAACACTGCAGTTCTCTCAGGGAACCTTGAGGGGGGCGTAAATGGGTCTGTCAATTTTATCTGGAATTTTTAAGACCAGGTTCAACCTATCAGTTCCCGTTTGACAAAAGAGCCCCTTCTGGATAGAGGCAGGACCACATGAGATGTGTCTACCCTGGCCTGTGAATATAGCATCTTCAATAACCACTTTCAAGAGGATAAAATTCTCCAAAGGACTGACCAGTGACAGGGCTCAGCCAAGGGGTAAGCTAGTGCTTTTCAGAGTGTTACCTTTGCTTGGAGGATTGTCCTTTTACCTCCCACTTGCTCCACCCATCGTCCTGTAGTACCTGGAGTGTCATGCTATAGTTCTCATTTTGGGGGGCAGGTACCAGTGATTGAACTTTGATAACTATTACTGAGCCACATGCCCAGTCCCTTTTTAGATTGACACAGGGTCTACACCAAGTTGCTTCACACCTTATTTTTGCTGAGGCTGGCTTTAAACAAGATCCTCTTGCCTCAGTCTCCTGAGCTGTTGGGATTACAGGTGTGTGCCACCATGTCCAGCTGTAGTTTTGAGCACTGTGACCTGCAAAGACCCACAAAATCTCAAGCTTGCAGCCCATCTTAGTATCCAAAATTGAGAGGAAGAGCTCTAGGCATTAAAGTTAACATAAGTGCCTTAATCCAAAGGAAGTCAATTGGCTATAGACTCGCCTAGATACTGGGGTCGGGTGTGTGTGAAAGGAGAAATTGGAATGTTTGATGTTTTTGAAATATGGGAGATCCAAGCACTAGTTCAGAGTGCCCTAAAGATACGTTCTACCAGTTTCTGGTGCCTATATGTCCATTGTTTCCTTTAAATTTCTAGGTATGTGACTATTCCCAAGTAGTGTTTTGTCCTTTGGCATTGTTAGCTCATCACCTAATTACCTTTCTTCCATTCAGCCTGAACATAACTGTCCAAAAAGCCAAAGTTGCCCTTGCCTCCCAAATTAAATAAAAGCATTGCCCACCATGGGCTATTCAGGGTTTTAGGTCATGTACAAACACTGGCCATAAATGTTCAGGATTACCAGGGAGCATCCCAGAGCTACAACACTGGTAGAGAACATTCCAGATTTCTATTCCCCCCCCCCCCCAGAATTCATTCGTCTACACTGAGAGATCTTCTGTGAGACTTGAAAAAACCATACCTGCATTTACTGCTTATATAAACAAGCACTCTGAAAAACAGAACAAATCAGGCAAACTGGATTCTCAATTTAACCACTCAGCTCAATTATACACAGAATTTAAGCCAAGGAATTAATACAGGATTCTATTAGTACTTTCATGACCAGTACCAGGCATGGTGGCACTTGCCTGTAACCACAACAGCTCAGGAGGTAAGGCAGGAAGATTGCAAATTCAAAGCCAGCCTCTGCAACTTAGCAAGGCCCTGAGCAACTTAGTGAGACCATCTCAAAAAGTGCTTGGGATGTAGCTCAGTGGTTAAGAACCCTTGAGTTCAATCTCTACCAAAAAATTTAAAAGTAACTTCTATGACAAGTATTAAGCATATATTAGTTTTCCCAGCTTCAAGAATTTACCAGAATATGAATTCTTATTGGTGACAATCTTTCCTACCTGAAATCGAACAGAAAACATTTGCCAATCATAACAAATACGCTGTCAGTATGCAAATTCACAACTTTAAGATGAGCCTATGGATGTGCACCAAATTCAGCTGTACAAGAGGACAGGGGAGGATGTTGATAGGCCCTGTGGAACAGACAGCAGCTTACAACTGGTTTATTTTGCTGTGCTTTGTTACTAATCCCATTATGCTCCTAGGTTTTCCCTTAAGAGGCCAAGGAAACTTAACTGCTGCGTTTGAGCAAAAATGTACCCAATGGAAGTATAGAAGATGCACTAGCCCTTACACTTAAAGTCTCCTGGTGGTGCTTTGTTTTCTATACTTGAGCAGGGCGAATGTAAATACGGGATTGATTCTGGAAAAGGGACTTCAGAAAACAGTGACCTCTCCTATCATGACACTCAATGCATTGGTCAAGATAGAAATCACACACGAGAATGACTCTGGGTTTTCTCTGGCATTTTGCTTTATTAACCCTTCAGTATCTGCTCCCCCAGTCAGGTCTTCTTTCTACTAGAAAACTCTGGCTTTGGATCATCTAATTGGAATTCATTTTCCTCAGCTTAAATTCTCTTTCACAGACTCCCCTGATCCATCCAGGACTGAACCCCAAGTATTCCTTTAGGACCATCTTTGTCACTTACGGCTCTTTAGAAGGTAGGGTTTACAACTAGCCAAGTGCTTAGGGAATGCAGATTTGCTATATAACTGACAACTGTCCTTTCCTGGCCAGCTGTCTGTTCCTGTACTTCATCTTTTAGGCTTATCTGAATCCCCTACAGTAGGGGACAGGATGGAGAGGAGACTTGGACTACCTACAACTGATGAGGCTTAGAAGTTACAGAATCCACTGTTAGTAATGTCCCATGGACTCAGGCATATTTGAATATGAAGTATATCCCTCACTGAGGAGGATCAGCTCAAATGCTCCAATTTGTTTTGACCCATTTGGGCAAAAGAATCTGTAGAAGCCTTATAGGCTGTAGGCAGAGACTTGCCTTCACAGGAATTTGCAGGCTGTGATGTACTATTTTGGTTAAGGCAGGGCTCCCGAGTACCTGGAAAAAGCTTCTAATAGAAACCCACCCCACCAAAATGCAGAGCACACTTGGATTGGATGAGTCAATAAACTCTTACTTCCCCAAGGTCAACCTGGCAGTTGATTATGACATGTATACCCTTTTATCTGTGTATACCCTTTAATCTGACCTACAATACAACCAGACCAATAGAAGAGTTCTGTTAAGTCCAAGCTCAGAAGATAGAGCTTTGCCACAGGAGGGAAAAATACAACATGTCATTGTGTTCTAATTCTTGGCATGTTTCACTGGCAGCTCTCCTGTGGACAGCCAGGTGCCTACAGTAACCGAGTGGGACCAGGCCTGCTTGTGAACTAGGATTCCTCCACTGATGAGGTTATCAACTCTGGACACAGATTGGCATGCTGACCCAGAGGTTAGAAGGCATATACATCCCCCTAAGCCCAGACCCATTTATGCACATTTCATATAGCTCCTCTTAGCCTTAGATCAACTTGTTAGAAATACCAGCCTTATACTGAACTCAGTGAGTCTTGTATAACTATTGGATCTGTGATGTGACTACATATTTCTACCCTCTCACCCTCAACAATGAAGAGATGCTTCCATCTATACTCCATCTTAAACTGATCTGATGCTATATTGTGCATCAGACCGAAGAATTAGGATCTATACCTATGTCCTTGGTAGGTTTTCTTCCTCAAAGAGAAAGTGAGGAAGACTGAGCTCATCAATCATTCAGATATTAAGGAGCAGCGTTTGAAGTCAGACTCCCAGGCTGGGAATCTAGCTCACTTGAAAGAGCACTTGCTTTGTGTGCATAAGGCCCTGAGTGATTCCCAGCACCGAGGAAAGTTACCTCATGAAGTCAGACTACCAGAGAAGAAATTCACATCTACTACCACTCCTCAGCCCAACTCTTGCATACCATCTCTTCCTTGTTCCGACTCTCAGGGAATATGGGGGCTATCAGCATTCGTAACCAGGACCCATGAGACTCTGGCTAGGTTACTTTAAAAACATCCTTTATAATAAAAAATGTTTTCCTCAAAACCCTTAGATGATTGACAAAGGCAAGAGTGTTCCCAAATCACAACCCTACATTCAACAATTTACAAGTTTATCTGAATCATTAGTACTGTCCTGGCATTAAGAAAATTTGAAGTACTAGTTGAAGATAGTATTCAAGTCAAAAACATCTTGTACACACTGGTTGTAACAGCTGTAAAACTGACTCGGGCCCCCAACATGGGGGAAACTATTTGATATCACTACTTATTCCACATATATTTGGTTTGAGTGAAATCTGAAGGGACCAATGATGAGGATATTAACTGATGAGGGACAGTGATCATAGTCTTGACCATCTAGTCAGGGGCCTACATGGAAAAGAACTAGCAAAGGAGGTTTAGGAAAGGATATAGGGATGTACAACACATGCAAATTTTTTAAATCACATTACAATCCTCTATAAGTAGACCAAGTTGTTCAAGTTAACATCAGCCACTTTCATCCTTCGTGAACAACTCAACATATTCATGATGGCAGAAATGGAAGATGTGTTCAACACTGGATTAGCCACCTTTCAAAGAATCTGGCTACTATTACTTCTGAATGTCAAATCTGTCAGCAACAGACTGAAGCCAAGCCCCTTTGATAAGACCAAATTTGCCACTTGGTAGCAGTTTATTATAAGGCTCTAACCATAAGCACAGAGTCCCACACAACGAATCATGCTACCTGTGGGCTCAGATCACAGAAAAGGCAGAAAATAGTAGAGATAGGCCTCAAGTCATGCAGTCCATGGTTTCATCAGATAACAACTCCAAGAAGGTAGCCTTGTAGACTGTTAAGTCATCCTTCAGAATATAGCTGAAGCATTAATTCTGAGTAAACATGCTGAACACCTGGGGTGCCCTTTATGATATAATATTTACATTTAGGAGGCATCCCTATGATGTTCTATCCCCAGAAGGAAGAATTAGTAAAAACGAGCATGTGAAGTCAAGAGTACCTTTGTCCATTACAAAGTTAGTGGTTTTTAATGGCCTCTTTGCAGGCATAACATCCTATAAGAGAAAAGTGATCCACTTTAACACAATGAGAGCAAGTAGGAATATGACTATCCTGCATGATGCACTTGGGCATCTCCTTACTTCCTTGCCCCACTAATTCGACACATTCGGCTACACTTGTTTGAAAAATCTCATGGTCACTAGTTGTTCAGAATCAAGGTTTTAGTCACACCACCAGGTAAGCACCAATGCTCAGCATAGGTAACATCAAGGGTGGAGGGGATTTGAAGAGGATAGGAAATGTATCAGGAGGCGAGTTGCCAGTTATGAACCAAGATCAACTCCAGCAACAGGAGCTGCATTTCCTATTGCTAGCATCCTTGAGTTTATCAGGCTTGTGGGATCAAGAGTTGCTGTTCTGTGAATCTGTACAGCAAAGAACATCTGAATCTCAAATGAAGACAGTGGTGGTGATGAACAAAGTCTAAGTGCAGGTGGGATCAAGGCTCATCTAATGGCAAGTAGGAAGACCAAATTAGCCATCAGCCTTGATAAACCTTTTGTATTGCACTTCCATCTGAGTTGCTTCCTGCCCATTTCTTTCATTCACAGGATCAGATCTGCACTCTGGTCTAACCCAAGACTCTTTGGACCTCTTCAATCTTATTGACAGGACTCATTTCCAAGTTCTCAAATGTCTAATCACACTCTGGCCTCTCAGGAACACACTAGTATCACAAGTTTTTGGTCACAGCTGATGACTATAGCTCTAAATTCAGAATTAAAATGTTTGTGTATACCTGTAGACCCTCCTGAAGCCATCCAAACACAGGGATTATGTCCATCCCTAAGTCAGGCGAGATGGAGGAGGTCTGGTCCCAACTTCATATTTGGGATCTGATGCATACATTGGACTATGCCATCTCTTTCTGTTGTTGACCCAGATGAACCCCTGACTTTCATGGGTACAGCTATCTGTTCAAAACCCTCAAACATTTCAGAAGTTCAGAGTATCTAAAATTTAAGTGACCATACGTCAGAATTTTTGTAGGGACCTTACTGGAACCATACAACTGGAACCCAGGTGACTATACATGCTATGTTACTATGCAGGGTGATCTCATCTTTTCAGATAGTACTTTATTTCACATGTTGTTTCATTTAAAGCTTCTCTGCATTTAGCCATTTCTGGATAAAAGTCTCACAAGCAGTGGGTCCTAGTTGCCTTCTATATACTTGTGTCATGGCATTATTTTCTACTACTACTACGCTGTTTTCATAAGAATGACAGGTGCTCATAAACTTGAGCAGGACAGCCACATGGGTATGGGAACATTTCAATGTTCTATTGGCCAAGGCCTGGCCTTTCCAGATCCCTTCAGGATAATTCGGTTCCAACTATTTTGAAATATTTAGACTGAGAACTTGTAAGTATTATTGAATTCAGCTCTTCAGGCTTATTAACTACTGTTTGTTTTAACCTTGAAAATAAGAAACCATTTTGTTCTAATGCCTACATCCTCTATCAAGTTCCTCTGAGCTAGAGCTGTTAGGATTCTCAGGTTTCAGCTGAGAAACTCCCAACCTCACTGGCTTAAGTAAAAAGGGAAATACATTGGGTGAAACTGAAGTTTATAGTGGTGGTCCCAACAGAGGCCAGTTCCATTGGTTGTTTCTTCAAGAAACTGGTTCCTTTTCTATCCTCTAGTGGTTCAGATTCATTCTCATAGTCCTACTAAACCCTCAGGATAAAAAAAAAATCTAGACATTCCATTAGTGATGTCAGGTGCTCTAGCTCACCTTAGCCTTCAAGTAGGTTTTTCCTCAAAGCTCTTCTGGAAAGAATTTTAGCAGTATCTCCTTGACTTTCACATGACATCTAGATCACATGACCATCCCTCATCTCTATACTCGATATTTGGGTAGCTTATTAGAATGTCCCATTTTGCTAAAGTCAGTCAGATCTGTGGCCGATAATGACCAAGGATAGAAGTATACAGGGGAACAGACGATTTCCCACAAAGAGGAGTCTGCTTGACCATGTTCAAGATTCACTTGGCAAATGTCCTTTATAGTCAAGTTCAGTGCAGAATCAATGGGCCTTAGAATTCTCAAAGGAGTTTCTACTAAAAACACGCAGGTCTTGTTTTGAGTTACATTGTTAATTCTTCAAAACATCAACTCTACCTTATGAAAATTGAGACCATAAAAAGCACCTAGCCACTTGGCATTAGTTTTCCTACTCAAACACCAAGTTTAGCTTTATCTATTTGTCACTTATGACGGTATTACATTTAACCAGTAATTCCTTAGATAGCTAAAAGGACCGAGTCTAGTCAGATACCTGAGGGTACTGTCTGTCTCATCTACAGACGAAGGCACTACCCTATTAACAGGCTAATACATCTAGGCAAAAGAAGTTTGGAAGAAATTTCCCAAAAAGACACCAGGCCATGATCAGTTTTACAAGACTTGCCAAGTAGAAAACATGTGATTTTAAGCAGAGTGACTAGTAGAATTCCTAAATGCTCAGTAGTGCTGGAATCGACCATTGAAGCAGCTACCTTTACCCCTCGAGTTGTAGACCTAGCAGTACAGGAATCCTTACCCTGCCTTAGACGTAACTGGGTTTTAAACTTCGAAAGGCCAGAGATCTGCACCCTTGTTCCCCCCTTTAGCTAGAAGGATGGTGGGCACAGAAAAAGCTCTTCTGAGATAATCTGAAGTGGGGAGCATGATTGACAGGTTGAGTGATGTGCCATGGAAGGGATACTAAGGCATGCCCATTTCTCAAGACAGGACCCATCTCAAGCAATTGAGTCAGATTCCCCAGTCTGTTTAGCCCTCTAAAAATGTCACTAACCTGAAGCTTTACACCTACCCCGCTTTCTTTTCCTATTTTGTGGATTCAAGGTTCCCCTGGGGCTTCTTTATCTCACAGGTATCTATTCCATGAAGTTCCTGCATATCCAATCCTGTCTTTGCATTCACTTCAGGAGAAGTCAACTGAAGAACTCTTCCTAGTTTCCCCAACCCTAACTCAAGACCCTAGATCCAGCAACAAGGCCCCTATACTTCCTTATGACTTCCCCTCATGCTCAGGTTCCTATGTTATAGGATACTCAGCAATGTATGCTGGAAGAGGAAATGGCAGATCTACATATACAGCCACTGACACCCAAGTCTTCAGCACCCAATAGTAGGCGTAAGCCCTCCAAGTAATGCTTGTTAAAAATCACAAGACCCTAAAATGAATATGGTCACCTGGATACAATTTGCCTTAAATACCAAGGGAAAATTGGTAAGTTTGGCAGGCTATACAACGTGTTTTGTAATAGTAACACTGAACAGTAGGCAATAACACTAAGTTGGGGTCCCCCCAAGATGTACTGTCCTTTTTTGGTACCACCAGCATGGTTCATTCTAATTTCTCATAATTTCCAGCTCTTTTATTACCCTACATACTATTTGATCTTCTGGTATGCTTTCCTGCCTAGTGTTGGTTTATCACTTAGGAATCTGCTATGTGTCTTCTATTCAGTCCACTTCTATCCACAAGTGTCTGAACAGCTAAGTTAGTTTCTCAATTCAGGAAGTTAATAAGCCCATGGCAAGAAGAGTTCAAGAACTGGTTTCACACATTTGGATCAGAGTGGGGAACTGAATTCTAAAGCTAGTCCAAATACCTGAGCTAAATTATCTTGGAGGTTGCCTATAAATTTCAGGTACCCAACATGCAGACTTTATTCCCAAAGCAGGAAACTTAATACAGATCCCCATGAGACTTCAACAGGCATTATAAACTAATGTTCTGAGGAGTGCTCTGTGGGTCTTTCCAAAGACAAAGGTCATGCTCCTTCCTTGGACTGGCTTTGCTCTGAGGTAGAGGCTGGTTTTTCAGGGGGTCAAAAGCTGCAAAGTTTAGTGTAAATAATAGAGTAAATGAACAGGGATTCAGCCAGCCAAAAAAAGGATGCACTCAAGCTAAAGAGCCTGATGGGGACCTGATATCCCATCAATTCTCATCATTCCTGATCCTCTGGGTGATCCTCACTGCTCTCAAACTCTACTATCTTTTCTGGACCTTGGTGAAAGCCCCAACTTCTCATGTCCCTTTGGTCAACTGGTCATCCACTCCCTGCCAGGAAAAGCCTGCCTTGGTTCTGGACCAGATCACTGCAGTCTGACCAGAGAGAAGGGGACGGGCTTCCCTCCTGGACCTCCATTTCTGCCACTCAGCTCTGGACTTTGCTCTCATCATGGAGTCCCAGGTTGTTCAGCTGTGAGGGACTGAAGATTCCTAGAAAGCAGTACTGGATCCTGAGCACCAGGAAGTGGATCTATTGACATTCAGTTATGTGGCCATTGATTTCACTGAAGAAGAGTGGGAATGCCTTCAGCCTGCTTAGAAAGACTTGTACAGATATATTAGAGAACTACAGAAACTGTCTTCATGGGACCTGCAAATCCAGCCATGAAGAAAATGCCATCATGCAAAATGAAGGGCACAGCCTCTTGGAATAGAGAGGCCCAATGCAGCATGGTGAGGAACCGACGTTCATTGGCCCCGACTTCAACAGTGGACTTTCAGAAGACCGATCTTTAACCAGCACGTGTAATGAGCAGCACAGGTGTGAGGGTGTTGTATGTCTACAGAGTGTTACATCACCCTGGCTTTCCATGTGGAACTGGGCACAAGTTGTAATTATATTCGCCTTTTCCAAGCCTCCAAAGTTTCCACTTCTCCTGGAGCCTGGTTTCCTGCAGGGTTTAAGCCAAAACTGTGCAACAGATTAAATAAACCTCAGTTTGTTCTAAAAGCTAGATTGTTACAATCCAGTGGAAAATTGAAGCACAGTCTGAAAGAAGCAAAATCACCTTTCATTATATAAGTGGGCACGAAGCTTCTAACTGTCCTGAGAATGGCTAAGAGTGGCAAACAGGGGCTCAACAGTTACTGTGGGAGTGCCTCAGGTTGCAAAATTCCCTGGGTGACATGGACAGCTCCAATGCCAGCCAACAACACTTCTGATATAAAAATAAGAGTAGCCCTCCTGAGAGCCCAGCTCTGTTCTGCACAACTTGAGACAGCATCTGCACCTGGAAGGGCCGAGTCCTGGCTGGACCCAGTACCTTCCCTGCTTCCTTGATGTCAGCAGGGGCAGCTGCAGGACCCATCAGCTTGTGTCTGCTCTGAGAGAAGAGCAAACCCCCACATCTCCAGGGACTGCCCTGCCACTCAGCTGGTTTAGATAGTTGCTGCAAAGCCACCTCATGGGGCCCTGCTGGCACAAGACCAGCTGGTCAGCACTCTGTTGGGTGATCTAGCCCCTTCTCTCGATGCCAGCTCACTGCCAAGTCAGAGGAGCCTTCTCCATTGCCCCTCCACCACCACCTTGTGCAGGCAACACCTCACCCTGCTGTCCTTCCACCTGCAGTGCCTCTTTCCATAGGGCCAGTGGATCCCACCAAGCCTGTGCACCCTCTGGCTCAAAGCTATACTAGCACAGTGGATGGCATGCCTTGTGTCCTATCTGCATCTTCGGCGAGTGAAGTCTTATCTTCTCAACCATCCTGCAAGTTCTCCAGAGGGCCACAAGTAGATTTTCCAAAAATCACTTGCCTGGTATCCAACATGCCTGCCCCAGAGCTGGGTACACGGTGAAGCCTCAGAATGTGGGTTGGACATGTTCAGCATGGCTGCCACTCCTGGGTGCCCTACCCACCTGGATGCATTATTTGTCACTAATCCCCATGCTAGTACAAATCTGTTGCCCCCCCCCACACTGCTCCTAGTTTCAGTTCTTTAGGTTGTCCCCAAAGCTTGTCTGACTCAACAATGGGACCAGGGGAGTAACTCACCTCTACAGCTGCAGGTTGAGAGTGTGGGGCAAGACAGTCACAGGTACCCACCTGGGCTCCTCAAGCTACGTAAAGGGGCGAGGGGCTCCCTGAACACCCCTCCTCATGTGCCAACTCTAAGCTACGTGGCAGGGTGGGGGGGACATTCAGCTCCAGGAGACCCAAAGGTGGGAAAGGGAATATTGTTTCAATGAAAATTAGGACAGTTTAAAAACAATTCAATACTTAAAAGATATGAGAGTCCAGTTTCCAACTGTCCCAGGCCCTGAAACTGGGTGCATGCAGTCTCCATTCCCCAGCCATGAAGGCAGCCGGGCACCCTCACAGGCATTCTCTGTCCCTACACTTAGAATCCACTTTCCATCAGCAGAGAATGGCCCAGCGGCCATGTCACAGAGGTCAAGGGACAAGAGCCATAGGTATGATCCCTTCCTTCCTCTCAGAGCTCTTTAGAGCTGCACAAGGAACAAGGTCCTCATCTTTGACAGTTCTGTGCTTGTGGTGGAGTAAATAAGTGTTTCCCATGAAAGAAAAAAATGGAAGTAGCTGTTAAATTCCAAATCCCCAAAACAAGTTACTTAATGTATCTAAGGAACTATGTCTATGAAAAAATTTGGAGATGTAAGTGCTTTTAACCAAGATGTTCATCAGAAAATCATTTCCTTAAAAAAGACAAGCATCCATCATAGTTTTCCTTCAATTTAGAACTTTTTCAAAAAAGAACCATCCAAGAAAAGACTCAATTATAAATTCATAGTCATAGAACTTATTTGCTCAAAATGGAAACTTGTCCAAGTATCTTCCAACAGGTGGATGGTTAAGCAGATAGTATTTCCATACCATGGAATACACAGGGATTTAAAAGACCTGGAATGTTGATGTTTACAGCTTGGAATCTCCAGGGAATTCTATGGTGTGAAAACTCCAACCCCAAGTAGCCATGTATTCTGTGATTCCATATATAATGTCTTTTAAAAAATTTAGACAATGAAGGGGTGAGAGGAACTGGGGAAGGCAAGAACAATGGGGATGGTGGAAGAGAGGTGGTGAACAGTCAAAAGAAACACTGAGCTTGACACGGCACCAGGAGCCTACCCAGATGAGAACACTGACACAGAGAAAGTTATTGCTGGCTAGCCCTAAGAAAGAAAACAAACCCAAATCAGGGGATTCTGTAAAATACCTGACTAGTATTCCTCAGAACTGTAAGAATCAGGAGTTCAATAATGGATATAGTTTGATAGCTGGGACTGAATCTTAAGCTTTCTAAGAAGCATGTTAAAAAACAGGTCTAATGCATGCAGTGTAGTTTCCCCGGGACAGAAAAGGGACCTTGGGTAAAACCAAGGAAGTCTGAGTAAAGCATGGCCCCCAGTTAGTGGTAACACACATTGATTCATTTAGAATATGCCATAGAAACAGAAGCTGTGGATAAGGGGAGATGGAGTCTGGTGTCCAGGAGGATTCTGAATCATCTCGGCAACTTATGTAAATTCAAAACTATAAAATAAGCACATTTTTAAGGTTAAAAATTAATGTTCTGAAGACTACAACTTCTCTGGAAAAGTCAAAAATCCAAGTGTCAAGAACCAAGTCCTATAGTAATATTCCTGAGGTCACTATCTGAAGTTTCATACAAATGAAACTTTTCTACCCCAAATTTGCCATACGAGTTCACAATACACTGATATTAACCTGTGGGTGCTCATTAGCAATTTCAGCTGCATGCAAATGCAAGCACACATTCACAAGCTGTCATCTGCTCTTCTGTGTCCCACAAAACCCACATCTCATGCTCACATTTAATTTGCTGTGCTTTATTACCTGGCATCTCAAAAAAAAAAATCAGGTGAGAAATTAGATGAGCCCAAGAGGCCAAGAAAAGCTTTTGTTACACAAGCAAAGTCGTTTGTGATTAGGCATGACGACAGACTCTGAAAAAGCAAGTCTTAGCCCTACTCTTCAGGTATGGCATTTTTCTATGCCCAGAAGCAGAAGTGTAAATGTTGTGTTCACTTTGGAAAACATGACATCCTTTACTACTGCTACCTGGTTCACTCACCAAGGCTGACATATTGATACACATAGGTGACTCAATTCTCAATGGATCTTTGTACTACTTCAAAAGACTTCAGTGGGGGAAGACTGAAGAGTTTCTTCTTGGGTTACCAGCCTTGAGGTCAGTTTTCCTTTTAGCTTAAGCTATTCTCATTCCCATTAACCGTCTCTCCTCCATGGCTCTATGTTCTAGGTATCCCTTTAAGGCCACCCCATTTATTGCCAATTCTCCCAAGATGAGTCAGTGTAACCGTTTCTGCGTGCATTTCCCTCTGACCATTTTCCATTCTTTGGCCTCCTCTATGGGGATTGTCAGTTCTCTACAAGTTACCTCATGTGTGGTCCTTGGTGTCTAGCTTCCTGTGGGATTATGCAATAGAAGGAACAGATTGTCATCTCATTAGTATCCCCCCAATCCCTTCCCCACAGTGCTTTCATTCTTCTAGTTACATCATTCTAAGACCACACCTTCTGTCATGCAAGTCTCTGCAAAAGCCCTCTGGCTCTGGTGACACTATTCTTTCCCATTATATTTTCATTCCTTTGGCATCAATGGCTCCCACCTTTACTAGCCCCCTCATAGTTTTAATATCCGAGTTGTGGTAACCTACTCCCCAACTCTACAACGTTCTCCCCAAAGTCTCTGTACCTCACACCTCTTCTTTCTGGGACTCCTATTATCCTCATGAAGTCTTTGAATAGGATGACCAAGAATACCATCAATTGTTGTTATACTTCTCATTGTGATGGTATCTGAACAGCTGGAAAAGATGCTGTTAGGTACGTTTCAAACATCTTTGGGGAGAAAGACTTCCTCCTTCATGTTTTCTGCCTTGGAATTTTAATGAGTAATCACTACCAGTCAGAAATCTGACCCAACTGAAGATTTAATTCCTGCAGCTAATTTTATATTTCATAGTATTTCAGAAGTTTTTTTTCCCCAAAAAGCCCTTTATGTAATCTGATCTTTTACGAGCTAACACTCATCCTCGGGCATTCTTGTTCTGAAACTGCTTTATTTTCCTTCACTGATTCTGATTAACTCAGACTTCACCAAAATTGTCAGTGATATTTTAGAGATGAAAAGCAGTGGTTTCACTTGTAGTTAAAATATTAAGCTAATATGCTTACACGTATCAGAAGTGATGGGTATGTTTTGTTAGAATGTGTTAATGTTGACAAGACTCCTTTAAGTTATCCATGAAAACAGTTATAATCATTACTGTCTATATTGCCTCAATCAGCGTGTGGACTTTAAGAGCCAGGAAAAAAAGTTACTTCTCAAATACAGACCAAACTAGTACCTTTTCAGATTTGCTCACCATGCCCAACTCTTGGCTTCACAGTCGCTTGCTCAGTGAAGAGCTCCAGCCTGAACTGCAGTCCTCATCAACTCATCCGTCATCTGTGCTTCCCTAGGAAGAAGGCTGGGCTCCGACACTCTCCCTGGTGCCAGCCACAGCAGGAGTCCCTAAGACCCAGGCCCAATCTGAAAGGACTCAGTCTACAGCTTTCCTACCGATTGTGGTGTCGGGCAGAATACCACACACATGGGGAATGAGGGCCGTTTTTCCAGCAGTTGTTTGAAGAGGCCAAGTGACAACCTAGCAGTTCAGGTGATTTGATGCCCTTGGAAAATGAAGGGCAAGTAGTCTATTCAATTGCTTCATCACCTCAGGCCCACAAGAAACCATGATACTCTGAAGACAGTCACTTCAATCAGTAGAAGGAAAGGCTCACTTCTCAGCTTCAGTATTAGCAGAAAGGCCCTAGGTGACAGCCGTTCCAAAACCAGTATCAGCTATATAAAGTTGGTTTAGAGTCACCCCTTTCCCCCAGGGTAGCCTGCCTCTGGTGTCTAAGTGAGGTAGCCCATAAAACCTCTATCACTGAGGTCTGATGTGGAACAATGATGAACAATACTTGCTCTAAAACCCGTAAGTAATCAAATCCACATTGGGCCTACATTAAGGCTCAGCTTTTTGCTCAATTCCGACTCCTTCCCCTCCCTTTGCAAGCCGCAATATCAGAAGACACCTCAAACCCCAGACTCCCACTCAGCAATGACTTCAGAGAAATCCAAGTGAAAGATGGGGTTATATACAGTCAAAGAGTATAGCCAATTTGGGAACACAGCCCCTTTTCCTTTTCAGAAAAAGAGGAGAGTTAAAGCACAACAGGAAGCATAAAATAAGACTTTGTTATTTGTGGTTGGAGAACAAGACATCCAGGGTAGATTTTTTTTTTAAGTGCTCTATATGCTATTTGAATTTCCACCCCTTAAGTTTTTAGGGTGTCACTCTGGAAGAGATACTAGCAGTATATTAAGAACAGAATCAATATAAGATGACTTGATAGTGAAGTCATTACCTAATTTTAGCAAGTTCCAATTCACCAGAATTAAGCTTTCATGGAGCTAATAACCGAGATAAGCTTTGTGACTACCTGAAGAAATTGAGTTCACGAAAACAGGAAATTCTGAGTACATTCCTCTCCACAAAATGTTTTAGTACAATTTGTGGTGTCTGACATGATTCACTGCTTTCTGGCAAAGCTGTGGTTTAACACTTAGTAGCTTTCCTTCTCCGCCACTTTATCCCATCAGTCTTGCTATCCTGGGGTTACACACTCCTCACCAACTAAAACAATTACATTCCAGGAATAGTTTTTTGGGCACCCAGGCACACCATCTCAGGA
The DNA here is from genome assembly GCF_045843805.1 of Urocitellus parryii. Classification (NCBI taxonomy): domain Eukaryota; kingdom Metazoa; phylum Chordata; class Mammalia; order Rodentia; family Sciuridae; genus Urocitellus; species Urocitellus parryii. The sequence goes on from NC_135540.1 coordinate 84,188,248, forward strand.
GTACAAGATATTCTTTTCTAAGTAGTTAGAAGAGGTCTCAGCAGCAATATTCCATGTACTAGTATACCTAACTACTACATCTGATGAAGGGTAAACCCATCATCTACTGTGCACAGGCGCTGAGGGGACTGCAGGAAACAGCCCCCAGTATCATGCAGAATGCATTCTACATGTAGAGATAAGTACTATGAAAAAAAAAAAACGAGGATATGGAGTATTGTAGGGAGGCGTCAATACCACTTTAAACAAAGTACCAATGAGTAATGCAGATCTTTGACTCAGGTTGTTGCATGGCCATATTCTGCAACATTTACTTCCATTTCTCCTTGTTTTACTTAGCACATCTGAAGAACTTCTGTGCATAATACTTGGAGTTCCCAAAATGTTATGGCTTAAACCTATTAACCAAAAAGTTGTCTTTTACAGTTAGTATTCGGGTACATAGTGTAATAAGACACTATAAGAACGTGGGTTGTTTGAGACTGTTTGGTGAAGGTCTTCATTACAGTCACTAGGTAATCAAGAAGCTAATTATTCTAGAGCCCGAAACCAAAGCTTAGGTTCTTAGGCTATTGTAAATAACTTCTTTCCAGCATTTAGTGGAGTTACGTCTCAAGTTCAGAAGTCCCCCGACCCAAACACAAGGTCAAGAGAATACCCAATTCATAGAGTCCAGCAAATTTTGGTCCACAGAAGTATTTTGCTGCCATTCTTTAAAAATTCATGCACTCCTTTTAGAAGGAGAAATCGGTCATTTCATTTATAGTGGTTACATATACTCACTCCTCACAACCATGTTGTGTTTAGATAAGATGCCTGAATAGTAAATTCGGGCAAAGAAATGAATTCTTCCGAAGTCACATGACAATTAAGCGGGAACTGAATTCAGATCCAGCATTAAGTATTCACATTCTTAGTATTTTATACCTGTCCATTCAGTTTAAAACCATCATGCATTTAGTAAACAGAATGTCTACAAATTCCAAAAACATTTTTATTACCTTAGATCATTTCTTACCCAAGGATATAATGTATTTGTATTTGTGATGACAAGAGTTGTCATTTTTCTTCCCCCACTTTAGATGCCAAATGGGTTTTTATACAGACACACAGGCTACAGTCAATACCCAAGACATTTGCTTTGACAGGAACTACAGAGGTCCGTCCATTTCATATCATACATGAACACCTACTAGAATGAATTCACCATGGAACAGGTAACAGACCCATCCTCGCACTGTTCTCTTTTGAAGAACCCAATGGACCAGCAAAGCTTTACCCTACACATAAGAATGAACATGTTCATCCTGGAAATGGAATGCTGTTCAAAGCACAAGTACTTCTGAAAAGCGACATCCTCCATTAGTGACATGAACTGAAGTAGATCCCATGGAAATGGAGTGTAAGGGCCAACTCTTGCTTCTCTGGCATTTGGCCCTGCTTTAGCCCTTTAGCATCTGTTCCACTGGTGTTCTTTGCTACCTGGAGATCCATTTTCCTGTGAGATTAACCCATTCTTCCCCAAAGTTGCCTGCATTTGGGGTCATATTCCCTGGATATTCCTTTAGGAACGTCTTAGTCACCACCGATTCATTTTCTTCCAAAAAACCCCTTTTTAAAGAAGCTGCTAAGCTAAGGCTCCAAGAGAACTAGTTCTTAAGAACATTGACTAAGTGCTGCCATCTCCTGACCAACACACTGCACTCAGTCCCAGCCTGTCTGCCCCAGTAGTTCACACATGGGGCTTATCTGATTGTCCCATCTGCACTGCCACTGCAAGGTAGTAGTACTCAGGATCACCCACATCTGATAAAGGTACAGAAGATTTTTTTAATCCACTAAAAGCAATGTCTTGTGAACTCAGACATCTTATCCCGGAGATAAAATTCACCTCTTGCATAGGGGAAGATGAGCTCAGTCCGATTTGTTTTGACCCATCTGATCAAATAAGTTAGGCAAGGTTGTCTACAGAAATGCCATGTAGTTTTTAGGTGCCTTCACGTGGACTGCTATGGCTAAGGTTGGGGTCCTGACTGATACTGCTTAGAAGACTGAACTGATGAAAGACACCAGGTACCGACAAGTCCCCTACTGACCTGAATGAGCAGATGGACTCATTTCCCCATACCTTCCCAAAAGGCAGGCAAATAAGATGAGAGCTATAGATGTTGGGCAACAGTGTTACCCAAGTCCTCAGTTTAATTTTGAAGTAGCAATAAAATTATTTCTACAAAAATGGAAGCAACAGTGTGCTCAAGAATCTAGTGCCAGGAGGCTCAGTGACAGCACCCAAGCCCAATGTAACCGAGTGGGGCTGTCCCTCCACAACTCAAATTACAGCCTTAGCATTCTATTACATAGATGTTCCTAACTCAGGATACAGATTGGCACTCTGAGCCAAAGGCTAATAGAGAAGTTTTGTATGTCTTCTAAACCGGTATTTGAACACACCTCTTGTGAGATCTTAAGCCTTGAAGCCTTGGAATTCTAACTTGTTAAGTTGTGAAGACTAGCCTTCATCGTATACTTGAAACAGTACTGTAAAAGATAACAATACTGATGGTTTGTTACAAATTCCCATTGCATTCTGAAGAGGTGCTTTTTCATCAAAATGTTCAAAAGGAACTGGGCTTGGAGTGTATCAACTATGCAAAAAATTAGTCTATGTCACTACTCCTCTGTAGCCATCTGAGGGGAGTTGTCTTCATTTCCTGAACCTCACAGAAAAGGCCTAGGCATTACTGACAACCTGCAATATCCAAGAGCATCCTTTCTATCAGCTCTTGCTACTGAACAATCACAATTTTACATCAGAAACATTATACAAAAGATCACCTTTGATGCTTCTCAAAAGCCTCAGACAAGGAAAGTATATTCCTAAAGCCTAGATCCTTTATGAGTTTAAAAGCATAACTTGCTTCTTTCCTAATCCCAGAACAGTAATTTCCCAAGCGTAGCTGAAAGTACAAGTTCCAATTCCAAAGCATCTTGGCTCTACTCTATTGTGGTAGCCTTAAAAATTGTCTCCCTGTGTAAGAGGGAATAATTGACAGCTCCAGCTGCTTATCCAAGAACCAGATCTAGTGGAATAAGTAGCTCAGGAAAATATGCTAATCCCTAGGTAATGGCCATCTGGTTAGAATCTAGGATTTTTGTTTAAATATTAGAAAAAATCCAAGTCAAGAAGGTCTAGAAGGACTCACTGATGTCTAGTACATGTAGATCCTATTACATGTTAGGACACACAGTACTAACCAAGAAAGTAGTATGGAACCAAATTGCCACTTCAGACAAACTATCACCTAATGGCCAATTGAATACAGTGACCCTGATGCAGATATGGAATGTATGTGTGCCCAACAACTTGGACTACTTTCTAAGGAAATCTTAGCTACTGCTGCCCAACTTCCCTAAATGTTAACATTCTAAAGCTGAGCCATTAGGACACTTTGTTAAGCAGACTATCTTGTCACTTAGCAAGTTTACTACATTAGGATGCTTTCATGTCAGTTTATGCTCACAAGGTAGATACTGTAATCATGGTGTGGGACTGTTCAATAGCCTCCAGAGTAGAAATAGTTGAGGCTTCAGCCAGCCTTACTCCATACACAAGCAGGAAACCTCAAACAGCAAAACATGCCACCATTTAGCAAAGTCCCAGAATAGACCGAGGGGCCTGATCCTGGAGTCAACTAGTTGCATCACATAGCACCTCTTTCAGAGGAATGTAGCATACAATAGTAAAAAAGCCTTCATAAAGCATTATAGAAGCACTGAGCCAACATGCTGTCATGATGTAAAATGTTCAATAGACATGCATAGGGTGGGGATATAGCTCAGTTGGTAGAGTGCTTGTCTTGCATGAAGAAGGCCCCAAATCCAGTCCCCAGCACCACCACCAAGAAAATAAAAAGACATGCATATGGTACTGAATAGTTTATATAAGGGGGAAAAAAGATAGTTGAAAGAGGCAAAAGTAAAAGAAATAGTGGTCCTATTTTCCATCACAACAAATGAGCCACTTGGTAAGTCCTGTTAGAGATTCAGGACTCTGGAAAGGACAAGGTTGGAATACTTTTATAGCAAGTAGTTAGAGTGTGGATCCCATGTGGTCCACTTGGCATCTCATTCCTTCCTTCCCAGCGACTTCACAGCATCTTCAGGATTCCAAGGGATCTTATCTTTATTTCTTGCAAAAGTCTGGAAACAAATTTGTTCTTTCCAGTAATACTGCCTTGAGTTTTAGTGACATCTCATTGCATGTGCACCCCTGAACTGAACATAAGTATGCAGATAGGAAAAATGGGATACCCTAATAAGCTAAATTCATCCAGAGCAAGGCTGGGAAAGATCAAGGATAGAGACAGATTGGGGAATGAGTCAATTTCCCCAAAGTCAAGTGTACCCTTGGCTAAGTGGGAATAAATGCTGAGAGATCGTCTATGAATGTCTTCTATGAGACTCAAGCCTAGTTTAGGGTCACCAGTATTACAGATTCCTAAGCCTGGGGATTAACAAACCAGGTCTGGCCACTTAAGGAAAAAAAAAGGAAAGTACACTTTAGTCATTCTGGCCATATGGGAAGGCTAAGTAAGGTCCAGTATCTCAACTCTGTCATTACAGTACTGATAGGAACTTTAAGTTTAAAATGGAGTAAGAACTAGGCCAGAGGGCAAGAGGTATGCACAGTGAAGCAATCTTGGTCAAGCTGTGCTCTGGTTGATCATTCTCAGTTCTGGTTCTGTCAGGTCATCTTAGTTCTCACTTGAGAGGCAGTTTCTTCTTGCTCAGGATGTTTATCAGACTGATCCTGGAAGGTGGCAATTCAGTTTGGGTCAAATGGTTCCTGCTTAGGAGGGCAGTCTCATCCTGGGGTGATGAGAGGCAAGATCGGCAGCATTCTTATTCAGACCCATGGAGTATCATCCATAAGTCACTAGTTATTGCCCTATATAGGGTGGAGCCTTGCAGGTACATCATGGTAATCATTTAAGGAGAATTCACTAAAAGCTATCGACAAGGTTTTAGCCCTAAGTTTGTCTAACCTATGTCAAGCAGGGACATGACCAACTTTAAGATACTAAAGGAGACATACTAGATGAAGGCAGAGAAGCCCAGTATTTATCCCATTTTTAGTTGCCCTTTGAAATCCCTGTTACACTAGGCTTTGAGTTTAGGAAGCATTGTACCGAGAAATTCCCAAGGAACCCCAGTTCAATTTCGTTGTTAACCTTTAACATTTGTCAACTGGACCTACCTAATGAAGGTCCAAAGAACAAAAATTACACGTACCACTCGAGTCTGTTGGACTACTCAATGAGGTTCAGCTTTATTTCTAAGACCACTGACAATGAGACTCAAGCAACAGTTCTATCAATAAGGGATTGTGATGAGAAATTATACCCCAATGATTCAACTGTATGAATTGCCAAGATTATAATGCCATGTGTAGCAAATAAGGGATTATGCTTTGATAATGACTAATATTATCTTGAATACCATCTTCATGACAGCAACTTGCAAGGTGCTTTTAAAATTCTTTCAATTCCCCTAGAAAGATGATTCTTAGAGCTACTTCCTCCTCCCCTTCCATCCTTTCCCTCAATTCTCTTCATCTTTAACATCCCTTTCTTTCTCTGTGCTAAAGCCAGCCCTCTGCAATGCCTCTACTATGCTTTAACTCAAAAGACAATATGCAGATCAGAGACCTAGGAACTCTGCAGCTGCTAGAAGAAAATGTAGGGCCAACACTCCAGTATAATGCCACAGGCACCAACTTCTTTAGTAAGACCCCCTAAAGCACAGAAATAAAGCCAATTGTCTATACCACTTTTTGGGGGGTGCAGGATGTACCAGGGATTGACCTTGGGGGGCACTCAACCACTGAGCCACACCCCCGGCTCTGTTTTGTATTTTAGGGACAGGGTCTGAGTTGCTTAGGCCTCGCTGTTGCTGAGGCTGGCTTTGAACTTGCAATCCTCCTGCCTCATCCTCCCGAGCCACTGGGATTACAGGTGTGAGCTGTTGTGTCCAGCACTGTACCACTTTAAATGTTCCCATTTGTCAGATCTGAGACCTAATCAGGGTCAGGGCCAGTTAGTACTTGGATGTGAGACTGGGAGTGCCAAGGTACAAAAAGGAATCAAACATGTGCTCAGAAATAGCATGCCAAGATCAACTTTACTTTGCAGAGTGTGTGCTACCAGGTGTGGTAAGCAAGCACACTTGGTCGAGCCATCTGACCCTGTTTAAATCCTTAACAGCACTGTTCCTGGCTAAGTTTAAACTTGGGGAGGACAATATAGTTACAAGGGCTACAACTGGATCTTACTTACATCCCAACTAAGGCCAAGTACTATGTTCTGAAAATGGACTAGACTGTCTCTCCCACAATAAGTGGGACAGCATCAAATTAATAAGCTCCTGCACAGCAAAGTAGTTAAGAGCACAGAGCGCCTACAGAATAGGGGAAAATCTTTGGCATCTGCTTAAACAGAAAATAACCATAATAAAGATCTCAAACTTCCAACACCACAAAAATCCAAATAACCCCATAAGAACAGATGCTTCTTTAAAAAGAAAAGTGGTCCTCTGATAAGTGGATGTTGACTCATAATGGGTGGGAGATGGGGAGAATGGGAGAAATAGGGGAGGGGAGAAGCATGGGGGTAGGAAAGATGGTGGAATGAGATGGACATCATTACCCTAGGTACACATATGACTGCATATGTGGTATGACCCTACATTATAGGAGAAAAAGTTGTGCTACATTTGTGTACAATTGAAATGCATTCTTTCATAGGTAATTAGAATTTAAAAAGAGCTATCAAACATGAAAACATGTTCATGTTCAACATCTCAGAAATGCAAATTAAAACTTCATTGAGACCTTATCTTACTCCCGTCAGTGGCAATTATCAAGAATATAAATAAATGCTAGCAAAGAATGGGGAGGAAAAGGTACTTACATTGTTGGTGTGACTGCAAATTAGTATGACTACTCTGGAAACAGATTCCTCGAGAAACTAGGAATGGACCCACCATATGGACACAACTAGTCTACTCCCTAGTACTTATCCATGTCAGCATGGTATAAGGTTCAGTCACAGCAATGTTTATAGCAGTGCAATTCCTAGTAGCCAAGTTATGGAACCAGCCCAGATGCCTGTCAGATGAATGGATAATTTTTTGTTTTATATATACACGAAATGGAGTTCAGCCACAATGAAGAATGAAATTATGGCATTTGCCTATAAATGAATGGCACTGGAAAGCATGCTAAGTGAAATAAACCAGACTAAAAATTGAGGGTCAAATGTTCTCATGTGGATGAGACAGATAAGGGTGAATCCCATGAAAAATGGAAAAGGTCAGTGAAGTAGAAGACAGGAGAATAGAAGGAGGGAAGAGGGACAGAAGAGGGGAGGAATAGTGGGGAAAAAATGAACTTTCCTATGTACGTAGGAATATACAAGTGAATTTCACCTTTTTTTATATATATATAAAATGCACCAAATTTTTGTTTAGATAAGCTTGCTACTTCAATTTCTAAACAAAAAAGATGCTGGCCCCAGGATGTTTGAGTTTCCCTTTGATGGGACTAGAAGAAGGAAAAAAAAACAAAAACACAAGACTCAGATACTCTTGCCAAGAGGGCAAATCACATGAAATCTGACTTGTCACACTGAACCCCTTTCTCTCAAGTTTTCTATACTCAAGCCCAAAGATTGAGAACTTTCCCAAGTCTACATTTCCCTGGAAGCCAACTTTGAGTAAACCCATCCCTCACCAACCTGCCTCCTGAGCTTTAGTGGAATGTGAATAAGTGGTGAAGCCTTATCCTTCCCAGTAGCATTCCTACCAGAGAAGCTGTACTATTAACAGGTTTTGTTAATGTATCTAGGCAAAAGAAGTTGTTCCATTGCATTTCCAATAAGTCTCCCAGACATCAGGCTACTTGAACAGTTAAGACTTGCATATAAGTAGAGTTTCCATTGCTCAGCACAGCCAAAAAAGGTCATTTAAGCATCTTATTAGGTAGCAGCTAGCAATGAGCAGTGACATGCATGGCTAGGTCACAAGAGTTCTTTAGGGTCTTTAAATTACTCCTAAAGTTGTTGAGAAAGCAAAGGGTGGTAGTTAATTTGTAGAAAATAACTAGAAGCAAAAGGAGCTAATGGGAAAATATGTCAGAAGAAAAGGATTAATGGGAGTAACTCTCAATAGGATCCCTTGAGATATTGATGTGAAGCTAGGATTTATGGCTATAAGTGTCTTCATTTGTCTGGGAAGGATTCCTTTAGAAGTGTAGGCACACTAAGGTTACTTCTGACCAGCTATTGTCCCCAGTGCCCACATTAACATGTGACTTGTAGATGAAGCCCTCCTAAATAGGAGTTGCCACCATGCCAGTTCCAGAGAGGACCAACTAACGTCAAAAACTCCGCTGGATGTGAAGTACTTGAACACCGGATTGGCAAGGAGTTAAAGAGGTCCCCAGTTCTGGTAAATAGTAATAAGCTTGGAGATAACACTGTCTTTGTCCTTCTCTGCTCAGACTGCCTATTCCATCGAATGTGTTCTCTGCTTGAGCCTCACCTTGCTTTTACTTTTACCTCATTTATAATAACCTTCTCTTGCATGGCTTTTGGTGTCCAACTTTAAATTCTTTTGCAGGAACACAATAAGGTTTGTACTTTCAGCTCCCCATTTTCCTGGGACAATCTCATTACCTTTGCCCCGTGGGATCATTATCAGGCAGCTGATACTGTATGGGGGCAAGATGCAGGACTACAACTCATTGTGCTCCACAAATACTTAGAATAAAATCCATTTTTCCAGCCAATTTGATTACAAGTCAGCTATGAGGGGAAAAGTAGGAAACTTGTTTCAAATTACCATCTTCAGAAAAATTAAAGACAAGGAAAGCTTTCAAAGAGTCAAAGTGGGACAAAAGGCAAAAAATATGCATATGTAGATTTAGCCAGTGGTAGCATCCTGCTGAGCAGGGAGTTGTTTCTATTCTCAGCATGAATAAGTTCAGAAGACAAGAGTATGTGGAGCTTTAATTTTCAGCAAAAGAAAGTTGCCCTTAATTACAGGATTCCCTTAGTCTCGGCAGGAGTCTTTCACGATCAAGAACAGCAATGAGGATCTATGCACTGCCTCACAGCGAGTGCATTTTAAACCCTCTTTGGGGGGCCTTAAGATCTAAAGAAATTCTAAACTTTCAGGTAGCTCTGCTGATCACAAGAATAAAGCTCCTCTTGGCTATCCTGCAGTGGAATGCAGTAGTGAATGTAGTTGACTGCATTCCTTTTACCTGCATAGTGGCAGGACCTAAGGTAAGGTCATTTGCCAATCCAAAGGCCTAACACCAGTCAACCCACCCAAAATTCTTATGTAACTTCACAGCTGTCTGAATTCCCATTCTTCACCTACTTGAACAGTAGGTTTCCAAGATGTCCAAACTCTTATGCTTAAAATTTATCCTTGGCATTTGTGTCAGAGAACCTGACTTATCCCAAGAACTTACAAGTCCCCCCCCAAACTAAGCACAAGACTCTACAACCCAGGAAAGTCTTTGCACTCCCCCTAAACCTCCATGTTAATTCTTTTCTCTGAAAAGGCTTGCTTCACCATGTCTCTTCCTTCCCAGTACAATCCAAGTAGCCTTATCTCAGGCACCCACAATGGATGCAAGGCTAGAAACAGTTAAAGCATTAGATAGAAATAAGAAAATGGAGTATATATACACAATAGCAACCATAAAGAATGAAATTATGGCATTTGCAAGTGGATAGAACTAGAGATTAATGTTAGTTAAAATAAGCCAGCCCCCCCCCCCAAAAAAAGGCTGCAAGTTCTGATATATAGATGCTAACCAACAAGGGAGGGGGAATGAAGTTAAAGGAATGAAGGGAAGGATGGAAGGAAAGTGAAGGGAGGGAATAGGAAAGTAGAACGAGTTGGACAAAGATTTCCTATATTCATGTATGAATACAGGACTAGTGTAACTCCACATCATGTACAGCCACAAGAATGGGATACAAAATAAGTTATACCATGTATGTGTTGAAGGGTTACAGGAACTAGTGCAAGACAAACCCCAGGAGAAACAGTATGGCTCAGGAAGAGGGAGGGAAATTAGCCAAATGTAAAACCTCTCCCAGTAAATCCTTTCCTAACAAGGGAGTGAGGGAGAACTTTCATCCCTTCCTGGATTCATCCCCAGAATCTCCAAAAGCAAACATTCATCCGACCACAATAGGTCCTGCAAGAAGGGGCAGATACTGAATGCTGGCCTCTAGACTTTGACCTCCCCCCACCCATTGCAAGTTATTCAGGGGCATAGTAGATGTTGTTTCTCAGAGTTTCACTGAATCCCAGTGGAAGAAAAGCAACCAGGAGGATTTGAATATTCATCCCTTGGGATCTGAGGCTCGATGACTTTACAACTGCCTTCCTGTGTTTTAAGTTTTAACCTGCACCACTAGTTCCCTGACTGAATGGCATGTCCGAAGTTTCTAGTGATTGATTCACCCTCATTGTGAACTGTAAAACCGCCTCCTTCTGTAATCCGGGGGCCATTGCCATACCCAGGAAGTGAGCCCTCCCATGCCCAACTGACGGCAGCTAAAGGAAAGCTTGCCGATAACATTTTGTGTCTGCTTCAGTCCTGGTTATTTGTATTTTTATTGTAGTGCCAAACCGTGTTGGTTTTGCTTATGTGTATGCTTCTGTCATGTCTGAAAAGACTTGGGAAGTATTAGGAGAAGTTTCTAAAGAATGCTCATTTCTATGTATGTCAAATGATGGCGCAGTTAATGAATTGATTCTAAAATATGAAAGATTTAAAAGTTAGAAAAAAGTAAAGTAATGAAGATGCCAGAGACTACATTTCATGCCTTTCTCTGAAGGCTGTAGATCCATGTCAAAGTTCCCTGGGAATTAAAGTCAGGCAGGACTAAACACAGGGCTGGTAAACAGCAAAGAAATACTTGGGCAGACGTCAAGGGAACTATGAAACAGGAGAAGGTGTACCCTGGGAGGACAGGGTTATATAATTGCATTGAGTCATATTTTATTGCCCATCTGAAAAAAAAAATTTCCTTACTACCAGGGTAGAGTCCTGCCCCACTCTGCCCAGCATGATGGCGATGTCAGAAATGCCCCAACTTGCTTCAGATAAATAGTGCTGAACAATGAGGCAGTTTAAAAAAAAAACGTTTTCACAAAGAGGTCTCAATTTCTCACAAAAGTTGGTCAACCCGAGAAAGGACCAGAGCAATCAGTTCTATCTCATAGGATATAATGCTCCATCCCAAGCCACTTAGATTTTTTAAGAGCCGTTTTTATATATCTGAAGCTAATTGCCATTAATTCCCCACTTTCTGTAAGAAAGTTTCAATTCCTCCAAATTATCTGGGCTGAGACTAATGTGGTTGGAAGGGTAAAGAAATGGTATTCAAATTAACAGAAAAAAAAAGCATGTTAACTTGTCTTGTTTACCCTGTGTTAAAAAGGCCTAGGTACAAGAAATCAAGTCATGTTCAAGAGTGAGGGGCAAGGCAAACTACTTCTGTTAGAAGGGCATGCTACAGAACCTAGCTAGCAAGCACACCTGGGTGAGCAGTCCACCTGCTTATATCCAATGTAGTGCTGCCCTTCACCCAGACTGGAGAAGCTCTGGGTTACAGTCTATGAGACTGGCCAATTTTAAACTGAGACAGGCAAAGGTAAGGGCTATAATTAAAATGGCTACGATTCAATCAAATTAAGGCTAAATACTATAGTCTGAAAGACCACTGAACTTTCTCATGTTCATTATATTTCAGCTCATTTCTACTGGTCCCTGACTGGTGTGAACATTATCATTTGTTTAGAATCGGATGGCACCTGTCAGTCAGCGATAGGAATGCAGTATTCACATCTGTTCATGATGGTCAACATGTCTACATTGGACTTTTTTGCTTTGAATTCCAGAGAACAAGTCAGGGTCAACTTGACTCTTCTGAACTCCAGTTACTCTGCATTCCTCACAGCACTGCCTACCACCTCCACTGCCAATTCTTCAGAGTCTCACCCTTGGCATTTGTCACTCAATACACAGAGAAGTTTGGGGTCCCAATTAGAACTTTAGTACTAGAAGTAATTCTCCTGTAGAAAACCAAGCTTGTCTATCCTTAAAAACTCTCCCAAGGCTATTCTGTGAGGGAGGCTGACCACCCATCTTAGTCCTGAATAGGCCAGGTTGCAGAGTTATCTTACTGCCAATGATATTAACATTATTCCTTAATAATGTCTAAGGTATATGAATTCTCCCTTCCAAAAAAAAAAGCCCCATTACTAGCTCAGTGGTTTCTTGTGCCATCCATCAAAAAGAATGAGATAAAGGCCCAGCTACAACGGGCAAAAGACTACTGGACTTCTTGCTCCAGCAGAAAGACAGTACAAGCAAGTTCTGTTTGAACTAGAGATAGGGATGGGCTAGAGTTTAGGAACATTAGTTGATGTTAAGTATGTCTTAAAACATTTTTCCTTTTCCAGAAAAAGTCTGATCCCATGGGAAGGGTAATTAGCTGGTCATCCTGGAGCCAAATATCACATCTCGTATGGATGCTGCTTCCTGTATAAACATCTCTCCTTTGTGATAAGGATGAGCTGCTGTAGTTGTTAACATAGGTGGAAAGTGAAGAAAACAAATCTTAGTAAGGAGTTAAGGGCCCTAGGAACTTACTGACTCCTCAGTTTCATCCTGCATGTTGTCCTTTGAGTCATGCCAGGGTATCCTGGCTTTAATTATACATCTGGTTTGATGCCAATAACAGTGAGGGGTAGGGAAAAGCACATATCATGCTCTTACTAGTTAGCAAGTCATGAGGGCAGAAGAACATGGGAAAGAAGTCATGCTTTTAATGGCAATAAAGCAGTGAGTATACCAGGAGTATACTTCCCTTTGTCTTTATGGTGGTCCCTGTCTCACTGGTGCACAGCCCCCCCCCCCATTTTTACTTCCTTGATATCAAGTGGTACCGCTCTTCAGGGGAGTTCCTTTCTCATTGTGCAGTTTCCTCCTCATTAAGCTGTCTATAGCTACTTCTTGCTGATATAGGGATGGTGACCCTACCTTAGATGTTATAAAAATCCCTCATTCCCTGATAAGGGACAACACAAGCACCTAGCCTGGGGATGGCCTGTCCCTGAGCAACCATTAAATTTGAGATTTTTGGAGTCTTGAAATTAGACAGTCCCCAAGTCAGTAAGATGACAAGTGGTACTAGGAATCGTAGAAGCCAAGTAAGACTAGATAGGGCAGCTTTTAAGGTCACCCAGAGGACATTTGTGTCTGGGCCCTCGTTGTGTTGACCTGGCAAACTAGAGACCTCCAGATGTGAAACAAAGTTTTAGCTTGAATATTTGCTGTGAGCTTGTACTCCAGCACAGATGCCCATTCAAGGATCCTCTTGTTTACCTAGTTTTATTAGGGGTAGCCGAGCCCTAGAGTCTGGGAACTAATTGTCCAGAGCGAGTCTTCTTAGAAGACCTTTGCCCAGGGTGAGGGGAAAGAGTTCTGCAGAACATGGTAACTGGAATCTGGGCTTTAACACATGTCCAATGTCAGAATAGTTCCAAGGAAGTCCTCACAGAGCCACTGGCTGACAAGTCCCCGTTAGATATTTCTTAAGTCTCAGAAAAACTGAGGACCTAGTCAGATTTGTTAAGGAGTCATGAACCAGATAGGGGCGATATTGGAGGAAGAAAAGTTACAGCCATTCAGGGGACTTAAAACTCCTTATACATGCACTTGTCCAGGAAATAGAAATCCAGACACCCATCAGGTGTTGGGATGCCCAACAGTTTCAGTTACTGAAAAAGCCCTTCACGTGTGAGGGACTTCTCCAATGAGACAATCTCCCAAGTTTCTAGTCTGTTTCCAGATAAAGGGAGTCACTATGCCAAGCAAAACCCCTGAACAATCTCTTGCATGGCATGAGTTTATGCCATTTCCCAACTAGGTGTACATCTTAGGCTCATTTTAGAATTTGCTGTGCTTTACCCTTGATGTTCCTCACATGAGGAAAAAAGTTTTGAGTCCAAGTGCCCCTCAAAGGGGTATATGTTTGAGGAAAAATTACGAAATAAAGCATAGAGATGGTGAAAACATTGAAGTCACTCTGGAATTTACTAGTCCACTTGAGTTTTCTGATGCATTTTCCCCCTCTGAGAGGGCAAAACTAGAGAAGGCCTTCACGTGTGAGGGACTTCAAACCCTGTCTTCACATGAACCTACAAACTTCTTCAGGGGGATCACTTCCTGTTTTTTCCTTGGTGGGTTCCATGGTGATGAGCCCTGGTGAGGGCCTTCTATGGTAAGGCATTCCAATACTTTCTGGCCACAAAGGTTTCTATCTGGTGCCCCAACATGAACAAGAACCGAAAGAAAAGAGGAAAGTTTCCCGGAGGTCAGGGGTGGACCCAGTGGGCTTCAGAGTTTAAAGATTCTGCCAGGCCCCAGGTGAAGGCAACGATTACCACTGGATTACCACTGGATTACCACTGGATTACCACTGGATTACCACTGGATTACCACTGGATTACCACTGGATTACCACTGGATTACCACTGGATTACCACTGGATTACCACTGGATTACCACTGGATTACCACTGGATTCCCCAGCCACCCCAAAAAGGGAGCCACCGCAAGTACATTGTACTAAGCTTATGCCCCTTTGACAATTCAAAAGGAATTGAAAGATCCAAATTATGTTGTAATACAAAAGAAAACCAAATTGAGGCCTCCTTGTTTAAGTTGTAGGCTGCTTGAATTTTGAAGAGGCAGCACCCTCATCTTAAGTCTGGGTGTTCATTGGTAGTTGTTACATTCCAGTTTTGGTCAAAATAATGTGATTCCCCAAACAACCCAAGTCATGAGTTTCAATAAAGAAACCTGTGGGGTGGGGTGGGAAGAATGGGGCAAAGAGCTGCTCAAAGTGTCTGTATTAATGCTGAAGTTATAGCTTAAGAATCCTCATGGGTGTTCACAAGAACCATCCAAAACATGTTTTATTCCACCTTTTAAGTCAAATCTTAGAACCCTTCAGAACCAAGGAGGAGAATGACCCTGAAACCTGGAGGAAGTACTGAGCAAACTCAAGTTCATGTAGATTAACAGGAATTGAATTTATGGCCCAGATGGTATTAAAAAAAAAACTCAGGAGGGGGACATGTCGAAGGACATGGAGAATTACAAAGAGCATCATTTCCAATTAAAATTGGAGAACGACTGAAAAGGATAGCTGGCAGGCCAGAAAGTGATTATGAGATCCTTTGGGGGCAAGCAGCCTTGAGCCACAGGTTTGGAGCTTGCAATAGACTTGCAGTAGAAAGTTCTTCCAAGCCAGGTGCGGCGGTGCATGCCTGTAATACCAGTGGCTTGGGAAGCTGAGGCAGGAGGATTCCAAGTTCAAAGCCAGCTCAGCAACTTAGTGAGCCCCCGTCTCAAAAAGGGCTGGGGTTGCTCAGTGGTTAAGCACCCCTGGATTCAATTCCTGGTAACAAATAAGCTCTGTCTCAACATAATTGGCAGTTAGATTTCCACACGAGCTTTGAAAGAAGCAGTTGATTAGGAATTGGAGACCTGTTCTAGCTACTTGTAATGCCCCCAGCAGTTTGTCACCAGGGCTTTCCAACTGAAGAGAACCTCTCCCAAGGTCATACCAGACTCCAGGTGGCTGACCTCTAATGACTTGTCAACCTGAGAGTAAGAAGCACAAACATCAAGATAATTAAGATATCTCACTACATTGTACTAAGCTTATGGCTAGGGCTTATATGGAGATCACAGTTCAGCTTTTTCCTGCCGAATTCTGATCCTTTCTTTCACAGACATGAATCCAAAGACCACTTTTCAAGGTAGTAAAGTCCATCTGATAATCTGCTTCTTGGAAAATCTATCCTATAAATCACATACACAAGCAATTTGTCTATCAAGACAGCAGCCTAGACCAGTATTTTTGAAATTAAAGCCAAGGCCAAGCACAGAAGCCTCCAATGAGAGACCATCTCCTAAATTTCTAGTCCGTTTTTAGATAAAGGGAGTCACTATGCCAAAGCAAAACCCCTGAACATAATCTCTTGCACCTGCACAAGTTTATGTCATTTTTCAACTAGGTGTACAACTTATGCTCATTTTTAAGATTTGCTGTGCTATACCCTTGATGTTGTTCACATTAGGAGAAAAGTTATGAGCCCGAGTGTCCCTTAAAGGGGAATATGTTTGAGGGAAGAATTATGCAATAAAGCTTATATGGTGAAAGCATCTATGTTGTAGAATCTACTAGTTCACTTGAATTTTCTGATGCATTTTTCCCCTCTGTACAAGAGCAAAAAATGTGACCATGGGAAGGACTTTGGAAAACATCCTACAGTGCTGTATCAATCCACTCACTAATGTGGGTGTCATTGATACATAAGCCTACTCTTGCTCCTTTCTGGCACTTTGCATTAGCCCTTTAGCATGGGTTCCCTCACCAAGAACTTTGTTATCCTAAACAGCTCTTGTTTTGTGTCATCTCTTTAGCCCCCTTTCCCAAAACTGCTCAACATCTAGGCCTTCATGCCTATCCTATCCCATCACTAGAATACTATCACTGCTGGTTCTTTTTCCACAGAAACTGATGAGCTGAAAGTCTCCTATTGGTCAAGTGTTCAGAAAGTATACATTTCTGCTGTACCACTGAGTGCCATGCCTTCCTGTCAAAATACTGACCTCAGTCCTAGAGTATCTGTGCCAGCACTTCACCTGTGTGGCTTGTTGGATTCCCCCACACATATGCCCAGTACTACCAGACAGGATGTAGAGATGCTCAGGAGCACCCAGAATCTGATAAAGCATACAGGAAAGCAGTATGGAGATTCCTGGGAAAGCTGGGAATGGAACCACCATTTGACCCAGCTATTGCCCTTCTCGGACTATTCCCTGAAGACCTTAAAAGAGCATGCTACAGGGATGCTGCCACATCGATGTTCATAGCAGCACAATTCACAATAGCTAGACTGTGGAACCAACCCCAATGCCCCTCAATAGATGAATGAATTAAAAAATGTGGCATTTATACACCATGAAGTATTACACAGCAGTAAAAAATGACAAAATCATGGAATTTGCAGGGAAATGGATGGCACTAGAGCAGATTATGCTTAGTGAAGCTAGCCAATCCCTAAAACAAATACCAAATGTCTTCTTTGATATAATGAGAGCAACTATGAACAGAGCAGGGAGGAAGAGCAGGAAGAAAAGATTAACATTAAACAGACATGAGGTGAGAGGGAAAGGGAGAGAAAAGGGAAATTGCATGGAAATGAAGGGAGACCCTCATTGCTATACAAAATTACATATAAGAGGTTGTGAGGGGAATGGGAAAAAACAAGGAGAGAAATTACAGTAGTTGGGGTAGAGAGAAGATGGGAGGGGAGGGGAGGGGAGGGGGGATAGTAGAGGATAGGAAAGGCAGAATACAACAGTTACTAATATGGCAGTATGTAAAAATGTGGATGTGTAACCGATGTGATTCTACAATCTGTATACGGGGTAAAAATGGGAGTTCATAACCCACTTGATTCTAATGTATGAAATACGATATGTCAAGAGCTTTGTAATGTTTTGAACAACCAATTAAAAAAAATAGAGAACCTTAGTAGCAATGACCTATGGACTTCCGCACCTCAGACCAGAGTCCAAATGTATGTTCCTCACCTAAGGAGGTTCACTTCAAATGATTTCAACTCACCTAGTCAGGTATGTCAGATGAAGTCTACAAAAGTCCTTCTAAAAAGGTACAGACTTGCCTTTGCAACAATTTCCAGGCTACAATTCTACCTGCCAGGTTGGGTAAAGGTTGGTGTCCTGATGACCAATTCTTGCAAGGCAGACATTTTGGAGTAGTTTCCAGTAGACATAACATCCCCTTATTGACCTGAATGGATAGTCTTAGAGAAATGAATAGCTCTAAAAGTGGTGGGCAAGGTGTCTACAGACGTCCTTTACGTTGTGAATCTGGCTGAAGGTAACTGTTGAGATGTAGGTATATTCCCCAAAATGCAGTATTAAAGGGAGCCCCCCCCCAAATTCCACAGACATTCACTCTCCCAAGGTACTTTAGAGGTACTAGACTTTACCATTCAGACCTATGATCTAGAGTTGCTCTATTGAGATAGGAATTCACCTCTGCAAATGGTACACTGACCAAGTCTAGACAAGTAGGTAGGCTATCTCCTCCAAGAACAGAAATGTTTTTATATACTTATGAGCCCCTCTTAGGCTTGGAACATTAGTATAAAGGTTTTTCTTAAAAAAAAAAAACAGGTTAAAGTAGGGAATCATGTAAAAGCAGAGAAGGAAGAATTGAAGTCATACTAAAATCTAATCCACTTGAATTTGATGCATATCCCCCTTTGTATGGGATAACAAAAAAAGGGGTGGGGGGACATGGAAAAGACTTTGGGATACATCCTACAGTGCTATATCAAATTACTCACCAAGGTGGGCGCCACTAGTACATAGAGCCTACTCTTGCTCCTGGCACTTTGATATAGTTTGTTATTGAGCCCATTCACCTGAATAGCAGCAGCTGCGGTTCAAGTTCATGATCCACTGAGCTCAGTGGCCCTGAATGACTGAATATTCAGCCAGCAGCAGGAGCTGGAGAAATGTTTCCTGGAGGAGCCCACCCATCCCACAGTGCCCTGGTGGCACTGGCTGCCTGGTTTGATCTGGAGGAACAATGTGCAGAAGTGGTTTATGGCACACAGGCCCTATTGTTGGAGGCTGCAATCAAGTCAAGATGGCACCTGGCAGTTTGCCAGGAGGAGTGGTTTGTGAGGCCACGCCACCGATCCATCAAGATGGTGGGGACTCCTTATTGGCTGATTTCTGTATCTGTAGGGGAGCAATGCTATGATAATGCTGATTGAGTTAAGCTGTATGTAATCAGATATATATACCTCTGCTGTTCTGCAATAAAGAAGTTCCTGCTTCAACCTTCACAGTTGCTTGTCACCTCTGTTACTTTGCCTAGGTGGACTGCGGCACCCTATACCCTCCACTTGGCACCATACCCTCATCGGGGGGGCATCCTATCCTGCCCTCATCCTGGACAGAGAACTGCACCTATGCTGCAGGAGCTTTCTCACCTATATTGCCAGATGTGAAGAGTGCTGGCACCAGTGGGCTTCTGTGGGTACAGACCAAGGCAATGAGATGACTTAAGTGCCAGTCCCTGGGGATTTCTTCCCAGAGGATGAACCTGGCTTCTCGGTAAGGATCAGATCTGAGGATGCCCCAGAGGCAGCACCCAGGAGGGCATCCCAGGAGTCACAACCCAGCTGGTGGCGGCGGAGGGGGGACAGTGTCTGACCTCTCAGGGGCTGAGGCCTGCAAGGCTCTAGATGCCTTCAAGAGACCCTCAATCTCTGCCTCTGGACATCTGTGGACCCTCCACCTCTTGAGACTTCTGAACGTATGGGGGTTCCGTGTCTGCCACATTCTGCAAGTCCTATGGGTACACTGGCTACTTTCATACCTAATTGTTGCTACCACCCACCCATCGTTTGAGTCACCTGGGAGCATGTCTGGTTTCTAGTCTAGAACAGGTGTTCCTAGGTGTACTTTCTTCCCTTGATATTGCCCACCAGCTCTTTAAGGGGCTTTGCCGGGCAACCTCGGGATACTCTGTATTGAGAGGCTACAACCTCTGGCTATAACAACTTGTGTAATACCTGTGGTTTTCATCATGAATATTCCCTCATGAATATTAAACCATCCTTGCACATCAGAAGTTTGTTACTACAGATTTCTATCCCATCTTGAAGGGAAAGAACGATGACAACTGACTTGCATCACACTTCACCCAACAGGACTAGAGCTCAAGATCAATTGAACAAGAACTATCTGCCACCACCCCTCCAACTCAAATTGGCAAGTAGTCTTCATTCCCTGAAGGTCAAAGACCATGGCATCCACCCCTGGTATAGGTTTTACTGACAATGCCTTTTAATACCGGAGAGTCAGCTTCTGTCACTTTCACCAAAGTAAAATTTCAGAAGTCTGCTCTGTATCAATCCATCTAATGCTCTCCCTCAGAACCTTTATTAGGTCTAGACAGGTAGGTGTATTTCTGAACACCAATTCTACATTCTACCACGGTTTAAGAGCCTGCCAACATTATTGATACTGTTCTATTAGGAGGGAGACCAAGTTGGGTCCCAAAAGCTGATGACTACTTTCTATTCTAAAGCATTTGGGCTGTATGTTATGGTGTGGCCACCATGAAAATATCCCTCAGTGAAACAGAGGGATCAGTTACCCCTATATTGGGACCCGAGAATAAAATTTGGTGGAATAAATGGCTTAAAGATGACAATATATCCTGGGAAGCAGCTAAAATTTTAGCCATAAATTCCACTGCCTTGATTTTAAAAGGGGCTGGTCTGAGACAGTTCTAAGAAAGGGCACCTGGATGTCCAAGACATGTATGTACTTTATGGTTACTTTGTGACATGAGTAACATTGCAAACTGCCACTTCACAGTAGCCAACTCTTGTTAACTAGTGTGTCAGTGAGTATAGTGACCACAGTGGCAAGCAGCTATTGCTGCCTCAGAATGCCCAGACTGTCAACATTGACTATATATGGTGCTTGTTTAAGGAGATCAATTCGTCTCTTGGAGGCAAGGTCATTCCATTGACTACTTTAAGCCCCTTCCTTTCTAGGAAGGCCAGCAATTCATGTTTTTAGAAAGATACCTAGTCTTGGATCACTGTCTCGCTTACAAAGCCTCACTTCCTACCACTCTGGAATGCACCACACAAGATTTCTGGATCTCAAGTCCTAGTCCTGTCAGGTGAAGTGTGATGCAAGTCAGTTGTCATCTACAATGCTAGAAATCTACAACGCTCCATTGAGAATTATGAAATCCCAAACAAATCATTTCACAAAAATCGACCGAGATCACAGAAAACAGATTACTGATCATGAGATCCACCAGTAATTTGACCTAGCATGCAATATGTCTCAGATGCAGGTAGCCTCAGTACATTGAGACCAATTTTAGGAGCAAAGTAGAAGCATAAACTGAGGAAATACACCTAGTTTGAGATGCCCTCAATGATGCAGAGGCGTGTGTGGTGCAAAGACTACATGGGTTAGAGGAAAAGATTTCACTTTCTATCACTGAATTTGCAAGTTATCTTTATTGCAGGGAAAAGTGAAGAATCAGGATGAAGTTAGGCCTTTACATGCTGTGAGCTGCTAAGAATGTGAATGAAACTCAAGTGTGAGGAGATTCTACAGTAAATCATCCCCATCTGCCCCGTTATAACACACTTTGCACAGCTGTTAAGTACATGATCACCAGCTTCTCAGGACTTTTGACATTTTAGTTGGCAGCTGGTAAGCAGACACCCAGCTCAGGTTACTGAGGGCAAAAGGAATTTAGTGTGTAGAGAAGATGAGTACCTGTTGCAACCCAGATCACTACAAGCTATAAGAGCTGCGTTTCATACCAGTGGCATCCATTTGTATTTCCCTCAGGAAGAAAGGTCCATAGGAGATGGAGTTGCTATTCTGAATGTGTGCAGGGAAGTAGATCTGTGGCACCGAAGCCAGCTGCAGGAGTCATCAGGAGGCCACACTAACCATGTGCTGTTTCCAACATGTGCCCGAATGCACATGGGATGCTAAAGAAGGCATATCCCCTTTAGTACACTTGTGTCTGATGAGTGATCTTGACTGATACTAAGCCTTTTGACAAGGCTGACGAGTATTTTACCTTCATATGAGCCCCTTACTCATTCCCCCCCCCCAGAGGGTCACATCTGCTTTCCGGTATGATGGCTCTTCCGGACTTCACACCTCCAATCAAGTTCTTCAACACCTAATCCCACCTTGGCATTTGCAACTCAGAAGACAATGCAGTAGAGAAGTCTCGAGTTCCAATCAAAACTTTAGAATAAATTCACACATAGAAGCAAGCTGGCCTATCCCCAAAGACACCCAAGGCTACTCTATTCAGAGTGTCCCAAGAGGTTCTTGTTACTCAGCTGAGTAACCTTAATGCCATTTGGCAATGTTATTCCAAGTTGATGTCCAAAATGCAGATTTTCCCTTCCAGATCTTTCCCTTCCATGAAAGTTAGCCCCGTTCCTCTCAGTCCTATTTGAAAAGTTGTTACCTTTAACTCTTTGAGGCCAAATTTTTGTTTCGAGTCTTCAAAATATTTTACATGTGAGCGAGTGTAGGCGTTTGTTCCTGCCTAAACCGTTTTGACTTGGTAGGTGCCGAGATGCAGTACCCACTTAAATAAGTTATTCTTTCAGCTACTGGGAATGCCCCAGATGGTCTCAGTTGTCAGCCTCTGGTGTCAAGAGGGGCCCTCATCCAAAGTCACCCCTTCCTGAGTGGCTGCCATCCAATGACTCGATAGTTCCAGAGAACTGAAGACCAGACATCCCCTATTCCCACTCAGGATAGCTTCAAAGTTATCTCAGCTTTGAACTCCACCAGGTTGGCTAACGCTCCTGAAGGCTACATGGCAGATCAACTCCTTCCTTGACCCAATTCTTATCCTTTTCTTTCAGGGATATTGATCAAGATACCTCCCTAATAAATTCATGACACTAGCCTCCATCAGAAAATGTGCTTCCCGGAAAACCCATTGCATCCTGTTCTGATGACATGTGCGATTCATTCATCCTCCAAAGAAAAAGTGCTGGTCTAGCTAGAAAATGTGCTGCTCTGTAAAGTGAGGCTTGGGACAAGCACAAACGGTCTCCAGGAGAACCAACTCCAGAACTATTCAGTTTCTGAAGAGGATTCACCAACTGTTCTCTAAAAATGGGCCCGAGCACATGCCAAGAAACTGCTCTTGAACAGGCCAGACAGCGTAAGTTTATTACTAATATTGAGGGATATTAAAAAAAAGTAGGAAGAGTCTTCAGAATTAGCCTAACAGGAATTCTTACATCACCATCTAGGCTCTAGAAGCTCACAAATGACTCCATTAGTATTGTGATTTACAACTTGAATGTCTCCCCAAAACTTGTTAGGCAATGTTGCAAAGTACCGAGGTAGAGATTTTAAGACACGATAGGTTAGAGCCTTTATAGTCCAATCATCATGAAGGCTCTAACCTATCAGTGCATTAATCCATTTGATGGATTAAGATGAGTAGACTAGTGAGTAATAACTATAGACCAGCAGTATGCAATTGGAGGTGGTAGGTCACAGGACATGACCTTGGGGACCATATCTGCCCCTGGACCCTTCTGTTACTGGCTGCCATGAGCTAAGCAGCTTTATTCCACATCTGTCCACCCTGATATTTCTGCCTTGGAGCCAGCCAACCTTGGACTGAACCCATGTAAACAAACCAAATTCTTTCCTTGAAATTGTTGGGTATTCTGGGCAAAGCTATCTCTAAAGAACTTAGGATAAATCCCAAAGCAAACCTTCGAGTCTTGAAGCTTTGATTTGCTTGCCTATTTGTTACTTAAATGTGGACAAAAGGAATGTGCATCTGCCACCTATTCCTTATTCTTTTCTTCCTCAGAAGATGTTATTGATGAATTTTGTTGACACCATGCCCTCAATCTCCTTGAATTCTTTCTACCTTCACTATATCCTCAGTCCTGCCTTCCATGTTGTCAAGGAGAAGTACCTACAATTGTTTTGTAGCACCTTTTAGTTCTAGTACATATTTGCCTTCACAGAACTTTAAGTACCTGAAAGATTTACAAGATCCTACCCTTAAGAAATTAGGTCAGCCATTAACTAGTGACTGTCAGACCTGAATGTGAAAACCCAGCTTATAATTGAAGTGACACTTCTAGTGCTCTACTATGGATATGAGGCAGCTACGGTCTGCCATATTTTATTCCATATCACAACCTTCGACTTATTAGCCCTGCCTTCCTGCTCTTCTATCTTCTCTTGAGATTTTGTTGATACTCATGTGAATTTCTCAGGGACCATGTGGAAATTCAAACTGCTTAGTTCCACTTTAAATGCATGACAACTCATGGCACCTCTGGGCATCTGCTTCTTGGCTTCAGGATTTGGAAGGATTGGGGGTTTCTGGGGAACCAGAGGGCAGTATTCGGCCAACACCTCAGGCCCCCTTCTGTGTTGGAGCTTACTAGCTCCTGGTATTATGACTACCAACAACCAACACCTGTGTCTCCTTGGGGGCAACTCCAAAAGGGTCTGAGGAGCTTGGAAATTGATATTCCCTAAAGTTGCTAGCTTTGGCCAAAAGTCAGAGCAAAAGGTTTACATATTTCTACTCTGTTCTTACCTGGATTTAGAGAATTGAGGTTTGACAGACTATCTCCAGGGGCCTATTTATTGCTATATTCAGTAGCTGTGAGTCTGCTCAATCACACCATTGTTCATCTTTTGCCATCTCACTTTTCCTCCTCCTGTGGAGTTTTACTTGACTATTAATCATTATTGCTCAGGATCTTCAACGAATTTCTAGATAATTCAAACTAAAATCCACTCCAACATCTGGGCAGCTCTGACCCCACTAAGTCTTTCATATACAGCAATGGTCTCTAAACTCAAGTATCTAGTACTCTGGGTCATCTCTAATAGCTGTAAAACCTGCTCAATTTGCTTCTGAGTCTCCTCTATCCTAAGCCTCTCTGGACTTAGAGTTTTGACTATAGAATGTATTCCTACAGAGCATGAGACTGAGATTTGGCTAAAGAAAGTTGCAGAGGTACCAATGGCATCCTGAAGTTTCTAGGTCAGCCCTTTAGCCCAGAAGGAATGGGATCATATCTAGTGCACCAAGGACAAAGATCTGAACCAGATGCTGCTTCCCTGGACTTGATAAACCATGCAAATGTTTCTATAACCTGCTAGAAAACAACTTCTAAAGTTGGTGAAGGGTCTCAAGATGGGATGCCAACTCATAATCCAGATAGCTAGTCTGTAGCTCATCCTCGGAGATCCTTAAACTCAACAAGCCCATTTGAAGTCACTAGCTCAGTCTTCACGACCCATTTTCTAATCTTTGGCCCTTTTACCCTGGGTGTTACAGTTTAAGACAGACTGATTGGGGCTATGATTCAGTGAGTTTCATATTATTTCCAGTATTATCCTTTCAAATAATGACAGCTGTTTTTCAACATGAAGTTATTTCTTTAACGAGCTAGAATATTGTAACCAGTACCCAGAGATAGTAGTGATGTGACTCCCATCACCATCCAAGTGTAAGTTTTAAAGGTGATAATGGCATCCTAAAGGTGCTCTTTCAGCTCTTCAGTAGTACTCTTCCTGGAAGGAGTTTACCCAGTATGCCATGGGCAAAAATCTGAACCGGATTCCAAGTTGACTAGACTTGGAAATCATACAAAGTCATCCCTGTAATCATCTAGGAAACCTCAGGAAAAAAAGGGGGTTAGTACCTAATAGATACAAGAAGTAGAAGCCCCAGATTAAGGAGTTACCTTTATGTGTAGCTCAACCTCAGTCTATAATCCCAATAACTCAAAGCCAAGACTGGAGGATCACGAGTTTCAGGACAGCCTCATCAATTTAGAGAGTCCCTCAATTTAATAAGACCCTTTCAAGATAAAGATGGAAAGGTCTGGGGCGGGGGGTGGCTCAGTGGTAAAGTGCTCCTGGGTATAATCCCTAGTATATCAAAAAAGGCAGTTTGCAAGGAATTAGGAAAAGGATTAGATTCCTGTGGTTTTTGTGGGCCTGTTCTTTGAAGATCCACTTAGTTTTAAGAAAGCTGGAGTTTCGTGGTACTGGGAATTGAACCCAGGGTTCTTTGAAAACAATGAGTGGTTGCAGCTCAGTGGCAGTCAAGATTTTGTTAAGTTAGCCTCAAACTTGTAATTTCAGCAACTTGGGAGGCTGAGGCAGGAGGATCAGAAGTGTGACACACCTCAACCAGCCAGGGAAGCTTCCTCTATGGAGGGAAAGGAGCACTGCTTCAGTAGAAGTTCAGGAAAGTCTGACATTTCTAATCCATTTTTAGTAACATTCTTTGAAATATAGAGGCACTTGGAGTTGGCTAGACTGGAAACCTTGGAAAGTTACAGCTTCTATCCAGAGAGCCTAGAAAACAGTACTTCTGAGCAAGTTGGATGGATTTCCTTGCAAGCACTGATAAGACCAGTTCAAGAGTCTTTAAGGACATTGGAGATATTACACTAGAAAAGAAAACTGAAGTACAGAATCGCATACTGGAGGATTTCTAGAAATAATCATCTGCCGAGTTGTGAAGTTTGAGCTCCTGAGCTCCTGTTAAAAGGTCTCAGTTATGCAAACATTTTAAGTGGCCCAGAGAGAAATCTCAAAATGGTACCACGTCATAGCCAAGGCCACTGGTCAAAGAAATCATTCTGACGTTACTGGAAAATATGGATAGTAATGTCCTATACAATGACAGAAACATTTGAGAAAACCCTGTCACGTCTAGACTGGGAAACAGTAACTTTTAAACATTTCTCTAGAGAAGTGTACAAGTGCAAATGGTTAGAGATTTCTTGCAAGTTGAGGAAGTTGTGTACATTGATGTTAGTTTTAGAAGCCAAAGAGTATGTTTAAAAAAAATCCCTTGAAAGGCAAAAATGTGAGAAACAACCAGACTTCCCCCAGAGAGCCCTGACTGCTTGTAGCCACTTTTATAAGTGGCTCCAGTATTCCTAAGTGCACCCTGAGCTGAACAACCAGGAGTTGACCAAGGTTCTGTCCAAGAAATATAAGCAGCTCACAAAAGAGAATAAAAAGTATTGATTTCAGAATGATAAATAGGAGTCTGAGGAAAGACTGGCTAGATTCAGGTCACCCTGATCTAGCCAAGGACTCCAAGACGTTGATATCTACACAAAGGTGCCAAACCAAAACCCCAAATGGGTTAAGGAATGTGAAAAACATGAGCTCTTTTCTAGAAGCCAGTGGATTTTCCAAGAAAAACTTTCATGGACAGCCCAAGAAGCCTCCTGTGAATGGATCTTACAAGTTTCACCAAAAGTCATGGTCAAGGAGGGAGATGCAAACATCTGCCCCCGAGGGAACACACAGTAGAGATTGGGAGGTGCCAGCAGTTCATCCCAGAGCCTAACAGTATGAAAGACAGGCTGAGGAGCTGCAGCAACAGTACAGGGTAGACCTGACCTCTTGCCCAGTAGCTTGTCACCTGAGGAGTATACAGAATACAAAGACAAGCTATGGTAAGCTTAGAACATGACCAGCTCTGGAGGACCAAACCCCAAGTTTAGACGAATAGACCAGTGGTCTGCATCAGCTCAGAGTCTGCAAGGCAGCCTTGGAGAGAAGTGGGGGCTGCATTCTCCAGAGGAAAATAAGTTGATACAGCCGATTGCGTCTGAGCATTCTCACAGGAAGCAAGACAATAAGAAGGAAGGCGGCAAAGATGAAGGAGGCAATTCCTCAACTCCAGTGGTGGAGATGAAGATGAATATGGTAGGTTTTAGGGTAGTGGTTCTAGCTCATCTTCAGGGAGATTCTCCGGATACTCCAGATTTGTTCATGTCCTAAGTAGTTATGGTCAGAACTCCACAAAGGATACAGGTTGCAAAGAAGGCAATATGGGGTACTTTATACCAGGTTCATAAGCCTGGGAAAGGAAGGCCTTTCAAGTAAATATATCAAGTGACTTCCACCCCAATTCAGACTCTAAGAATACACAATAATATGATTGTGCTTTGGAAGGCACACTAGAGTATTGAGATAAGTTTTGCTTTCTACCTTCTCATGATGGTAGGTGGGATACTAAAGAACCTGTGACCTTCCCCTTTCTGTGAAGTT
Source organism: Urocitellus parryii (assembly GCF_045843805.1). Taxonomy (NCBI): domain Eukaryota; kingdom Metazoa; phylum Chordata; class Mammalia; order Rodentia; family Sciuridae; genus Urocitellus; species Urocitellus parryii. The sequence goes on from NC_135540.1 coordinate 84,216,097, forward strand.
GTCCCTCAGAATTCTTGTATTGAATCTGGATAAGGATTATTTGATGGTGAGAGTAGGTACCTTAAGGGAAGGACAACTCCTGTATCTCTTCCAACTTGAAGTGGACAGAGTTATGCAGGCAGAAATATCTCCATGTGTATTTAACTTGGTCCTCAGGGAGACTTGTGTCACCGGTTTTTTTAGTAATGGAAATTGAAAAGACACCGTAGCTGTTTTGCCTCAATAAGCTCCTCCATAGACTCAGTCTTATCACTTTGGGAATGGTTTCCACAAGTGGGTATCTGAATTTATTCTTCAGAGAATAAGCTCCAAATCCTTCCTGCTGCCTCAGGGGAGTAATTTTACCTTTAGTATTCAAGGTAAAGTTACAGGTATAGTAGTATATGTATCACGTCTATCTGACCTGACTTGAATTCAGGTAGCAGTATCACTACATTATTTTGGTTTACTAGTGTTGATGTAATGTTAGGACCTTATAATTTTCTTTTTTCTCATGAATGTTGTCAAGGAATATCCAGAAGTATGAAGATAGCATAGTTGAATCATTTAAGAACACAGAGTTTTGAATATTAATTTGTTTCTACCAAGGATTGAACTCTGACACTCAGCCACTGAGCTACACCCCCAGCCCTATTTTGTATTTAGGGACAGGGTCTCAACTCAGTTGCTCAGCAACTCTACTTTTTGCTGATGCTGGTTTTGAACTCGTGATCTTCCTGCCTCAGCTTCCCCCCAGCCGATAGGATTACTGGCTTGTGAGGCTCAAGTTTAACTGATACATTAAAGCACAAAAATTGGGCTGGGCACGGTGTGGTGTACGCCTGTAATCCCAGCGGCTGGGGCTCAGGAGGCTGAGGCAGGAGGATCGCGAGTTCAAATCCAGCCTCAGCAATTGAGCAAGGGACTAAGCAACTCAGTGGACCCCAAAACCCTGACTCTAGTATAATAGAGGATAGGGCTAGGGGATGTGGCTCAGTGGCCGAATGTCCTTGAATTCAGTTTCTGGTACCCAAAGACAAAAGTTGTACATAGTAATGTAGTGCTATGTTTTAATATGTAGTCCAATTTAAAAGTTGTACAATAGGTGCGTGTTTCCTAGGAAGTGATTTGGAAAGTTCTAGCTTTTTGAAGTGTACAGGTTGTTGTTCCTAAATATCCAAGTATTATAGTATTCTTCCTCCTGTTAATAGTTTTCAGGTAAAAATGGCAATGTTTGTAATTGCTGCACCTCTGCCGTCTTCACTTTTAAGTGTGTTGTATGAATATCCAGAACAATGTTAAGCAACAGCAGTGAAGTTCAACTTCATTCCAACTTTCAGGAAAAGGCTTACTGGATTTAATAAAAGTCATTCTGATACACATTTCAAATGTATTATGACCAAAAAAGCATCCTGAAGGACAGTTGAGCCACATGATCAGCTTTCAGTAGCTTTCCCATCTTGGCCATTATCCAAAAAGCACCTTAAACTACAGATGTGTTTAAGTCTGTTAAGTTTTCATATCAACTCTTAGATTTCCAAAATCCTAGTATACCAAGTTGAAGAAACAGACATTACATTGTATTTTGTCCAAGTTGTAGTACAGTATCTACTTGCCAAGGAACAGATGTGCTATGGCTCCAGTCACTACCTCACAATATGACCCACTTGGTAACATGATGCATTCCATCCCACAACATCCATCCTTGCCGGATTAGAGGTTGTAGTACATAGAAATACATCATCCAGGAGATGGAGTGGATTCCATAGAGCCAGCCTATAATTGTTACTTTGAGTTACTGGTCTACTAGAATGAAATTCCAAAGAGTTATTTTACTGGCAGGAATTACCCTAACTTGAGTTAGGTTTCAGCTACATAAGATTGTGTAAATACATGTACTTTATTGTGGTGCTTTGCTGTATAGGGGGAAGAGGGACAAAAGTACAGTCACTAACTTGACCCACTGGACAAAAGTCCTACAACCAGTTGTATATGGAGTCAGTCTAGGTCAGCAGTAGTACTAGCAGAGGATGGCAGGAAATCCCCAATGTGTGGTTAGAAGCAGGAGATGGATGACCAATCTTAGGCCTCATGGCAGCTGTGGGGACAGTAGCTTGTCATAACATTGTTGCTTCTTTGTAAAGTTTGGTCAAGATGGTAACAAGTCAAAAAAGTAACCTTGGTAAGGTGCACAGGTGGATCCTCATGAAAGGTAGGAAAGTGGATCAGAGTTTCTCTATTAGAGGTCATCCATAGGTCACCTGAAGATATTTCCACATACCAATGGCTTCTTTCTATAGACTCTTGTCACAAAAATTACCTTGCCTATATGTAAGCCAGGCCAGAAGAGATGAGTCAGGGAGATCTTTCAAGGAAGGGCAGGAATGGACAGATTACCACTGGGAGTTCACATAGACCACTTCAGAGATGTCCCTAAAGGTCCTGCACTCACAGAAGGACAGTTGTTCATGGGGCTCAGACTCAATAACACTTCTGGGTTCACCTGCCTTCCCAGCTTACTTCCCATATTCCCACTATGCCCCTGTGATCATCTCTAAAGTATCTGCTCATATCTTCATCTCAGAGTCTGTTCTTTGGAAAATCCAGAGTAACTAGGAGAGATCTGAATTGAATTTTCACCTGAGAAATTTAGGTGAGAAGTGGTTCAAGTTTGGCAAGTTTAACTGGGCTCATTGTAGTTAGAGAAAAAGTGGAGTAACTTCCTGGTCCACCTTAGATTAAGGAGGTTTTAAAAGGCACAGTAGTCTGGTTCTTATGCTTTTACTTAAGTGAACAAAGTTAGCCTAGAGGAGTCGAGTTATGACATTAAAGATATTTGAATATTCTGAGATATGCAAACTTCTTTGAAAGAGGAATTAAGCTTGGAAAGCGAGAATGCTTAACTAAGAACTCCTGTGGACGAAACCATGTATTTGGCTTTGCACAGCAGAAAAACTGTTGACTTATGTCAAGTATTTTCCATATGTACACAAGTCTGAAGATTACTGATGTTTCTACTGTATGTTACTGTCAAGAACCCAGGTCCTTCCTATCCTTTTACACCATCTTCAGAAGATGCTTAACAGTTGTACTTAAGGCCCAAGATAACATGGTACCTGGAGCTCAGCAGCTAACATTCCCGGCACAAACATAATGTTGTAATTAGAGCCATATCTGCTATGCTATTTTAATCAGTGAGGAAATAACCTTGTTTATATTTCATTAATTCTTATGTTCTAGAGTCTTCTTGAAGTTATGTTCAGCAGCACATTCATAGCTCTTTTGTAACTACAGATATTAATGGGATTATATACGGCTATTGATTAGCCAGTCAGTAGTGTATACCATGATGTTTCAAAATTTAATATGCAAGGCCAGGCTTAAAGGGAGAAGTGCTTAACCCTTCTAGGGCCCATAGTGTCTTACCCCTGTAGTTTAGTAATTGAGGAAAAGAAACCTTAAGTGTCATGTATGCCTACCGATTTGTAGGCTCTAAGGTGCTAGAAATAGGCACAGCAAGAATCATACTTCCTCCCCATCACACCTTATAGACCAACTTTTAAGACCCTCTACAGGAAGCCTAAGATTGGGAGAAGGCACAAGTTAATGCCACATTTTATAGCTGCTTCGACTCACCTTAGGCACATCCTGTATCAAAACAGGCTGAGCTCCATGTCCATGTAACGATATTGCCAGAAGATTATGCAGGGAAGTACTTAGCCTATTTCACGGACCCAAGGCCCAACAGAAGACCCACAGTAGGAGACAGAATGTTCCCATAGTGTCTTTACCCCTTGTCAGAACTGCCCAAGAAACCTCATGCACAAGCCCCATTTTTCCATCTCTATAGCCCCCAAATAGAGCAGATAGTACAGAGGGTTAGGCTCTTATTCCTTGTCTAGGCCAAGTAGCTGAGCAGCATGCTACTGCTTTACCAGGATTCTGGTAAAGTAATGAAGACACCAGCCTCAGACGAGCACTTGCACGAACTGTATGTACTTACAGAGCACCCTTCCTTCTAGATGGGTCAACAAGAGTTAACCAAGCAGATCTTTTGACAGTAGCTGATGTATGACCATTGTACTCCAACAATATAGCTCAGACTGAGCCCAGTCTGGCCATCTAGCAACCTGGAGGGTAGACATGATCAGCCCACTCCATACTTGGTGAGGCAGAGAATACAGAAGAAATAGACCTTATAGGTCAAGTCGAGTTTGGAACCAAAACTAAAATTTCCTTTTAAACATTAGGTGATCCAAGGGTTAGTTTACCAAGTCATCCAAAATTCATTCTCTGCCTTTGGTCAACAGGCTTCCATTTGGGTAAGCACATGGACATCCTCCCTCCAAAGACTCCACGACTAGCCCTTCAGCTAGTTGTGACCACATGACTAGATCCTGGGCACTGGAATGTGGGAATGTATCTTATGTGCACATTCCAGTTTATGCCACTAAAAAGGAAGCTGTGAACAGGACCCACCTTAAGTCACCTTTGTGCTGGCCAGAACAGTTGTCAGTTGACCTACCTTCAACAGTGTAACAGGGAAACACTCTGGATCCAAAAAGTTAGATCCATGGTCGATTCCGAACAAGACCATCCCTATGGACACTTAATAGACTAGTAATAGAGAAAAATCTTAAGTTATAGTTGAGATGTATTCAGAGCTGCTCCATGTTCAAAACCAAAAGGTATACACTAGCTCACTTATACAGTCATCCAAACAACTTGGTAGTACTGGACAATACAGTCCTCTTTAGTACTAGGACTCAGGATACTGGACCAGATCCCTCCCGCCAAGAAGTTCTATAGTGGAACATTCGAGGGTAATCAGATTAGACCCTTCAACAGGGACTAGGGAGATCGGCTCCCCTCACAAGCACTTCATGACAAGAACCTAACAGAACTGAGCATAGCTCTTCCCGTCATCTCTAATAGTGGACTTTCTACAAGGTGAGTTTGGGCATCCATATGGGTCTCCCAGGCAGTCTGCTCTCTCCTAGCCCATTTCTAGTAGTGACAGGAAAGGCTCAATACAGTGTGGTCAACAACTGTCAGTGAACACTCACATTATTGTAACTCCACTGAACATTAGAGGATCACAAGACGAATCTGAAGAGAAACCACTCAATCCACAAAAACATGAGGACCACAAAACTAAGAACCCGGAAGACCACAAGGGAAGAAAGTATCCCCAAGTCCCTGTTGTTCCATATCTGAACACAAGCACTATGTATCAAGTCATCAGTATCTCATGTTGCAGCCAAACCATGAGGACAGACAGTTCGCAAACTATAGAGGTTACAGGTCAAAGTGAAAGTAGAACAGAAGGAACAGCCTGATGTATTTCCAGGAGGTACCACAGATCCCCACCGTTTCTCAGACTGTCTCCTGTCTCAGTATTTCAAATTCCCTTAGTCTCGCTGGATACTAAGGCAGAAGCCAAGTAAGGTCTTGTGAAGGACCTCAAGCTATTGGGTCCCTAATGTGATGCGTCCTCCAGTCACTGGAACCATCCGACCCACAATGAGTAAGCAGCCAGTGTCACAAGAGAATGCTCAAGCTATATGGAATCCCCGAGGAAGCTAGCTTAAGTATTGGAGGGGTGGGGAAGAGACAGAATAAGTCTACTTCCATTCCCCCTCCCCTGCTCCCCGTAAGTGGGGAGTTGCACCGATTTAACAACTGAGTTTGAAAAAAGTTATCAATGAGAATTTTGTTCAATAAAATCTGAACATATACAATTAGAACTGTTTCCACTAAAATTTAGCTTAGTGATTAACAGAAATTTAGTTGGAAGACGACTTCAGATATATTGAGTGTCTACTACCAGTGTGAGAATGAACACCCAGCAACTTCATATGCATTGCATTGTAAAACAGCTATCATTTGATAAAATTTGGAAGCCTATGTATCTTTACCTTTTTTATAGTTTTGCTTGGCAAGAACATTCACGTATTTATATTTGCTGATGAAGTCCTTAATTCTGAAGAACTGTTCTAGTGAATAAAAGGACATGTCACCAAGGAGTTGAGGGATACTTCAAGAAATATTGGTAAGTCATCCAACGAGTCTAGTTATGTAGTCCTCAGATTAGTCATGAGCGTAACTAATCATTTCTCCCATACAAGTCTATCATTGTTCTGTTATTCAAGAATGACCATCTTTGGCCATAGACGGCTACCAGAGGGAATAGAGGGTGGGTATCTTCAGATTTCCTGGTAAGAAACTCAGGAGAGTCAAATTCTGTTGACTACACTTCACAACATCCCTTGAACTAGTTCATTTCTCTATTTGTGATTCTGCCACCTGACTCCAAGTTCCCACCATTTCTTACTTGGACTCAAGTCAAAATTAGATTTTTGGCTAGCACTTAGGTCACGTCTGAGGAAATTTAAGAGCCATAGTTTTTAATCACCTGGCCTTCCACAGGTGCTAGCGTAAGAACATGAAACTTTTGAAAGATTTTACTGATGAACAGAGTGCCTGAAGATTAGACCAAGTCTACTAACGTGACCCATCTGCCCTGCAACTTAAACTATTTCTTGCCTTTTAGCAGAGGTATGTAGCCACCAACATTGTCATCCCTTCCTAACACTAATTGACTTGAGCCAATAACTCCTCACAGAATCTTGTCAGTTTTCCTAAGTTTAACGATGCAAGACATTAGTACAGTTTTTAAGGGTAAGTTAAAAAAGGCAGTTCAGATAAATATTTCTGGTCCAAGTTTTCATATAAGGTTGCACTCACACCATTGGCCAGATGCATTTTTATTTAAAGTTTTAATTGGCAGTAAGTCAGTTTTCAATTTCACTCATGACAGTTGTCACCTCCAAGAATGTCTGCTCCCAAGATAACTTACAGCTTCAAATTCTCCAGCTGTTGGATAGCTGGCTCCATGCCAGGCATGGTATTTGGGCCCAAGCCGGGTGCAACCCAAAATGAACCTTGTATCTCCTTGGACAATTAAAGACCAAGACAGAATGTTAAGTCACACCAAGATCCAATTTATCGTTAGGGGGAAGGTGCTTATATCAGAGGAAGCAAGGACCACTGGGGGCCATCTCACCAGCTATCTATCTACCCCATACAGGCTATGCTTTATCCTTTTCACCAGGTCCTAATCACTTATCGTCTTCCTCTCTGCTCTTGGATTCCTTGTTCTATTGGCCATTTCTTTGAAGGTCTTGGTTTGGATCCTGATATCAAAGTGCATAAAAGCACTCATCTGTAAAAAAGCTCAGGGTTTATTGAAGGTCTTGCTCCATAGCAGGGTCTAAGATGCTTAAGATTTGGTCTAGCAGTTGATTTTTCCACATTGCATTAATGTGATAGTTCCCAAAAATTCACAGTCCATTTTAAGTACATTACAGTCTGAAGATCAGACTTCACTATTTGAGAAACTTTTGCACCTGTTTCAGGCAGAAGCTCCTATAGGTTCTTCCTCCTTTCCTTCTGAAGTCTCAAAGTTGAAGACATTCATATTGCTATGAAGCAAGCAAAGCGTTAAAGTATTTCCCTATCATGGATAGAACACTTTGGATTCTCTATGCCCAAGAGAACTCGGAACTGTTCCTACTTAAGGAGTACCCCCAGCCCAGGGGACCTGCAGTAGAGTCCTAGAATAGCTCAGCTTCAGGACTGGGGAAAACTAAGTTTTTTTGCATAGGCTTTTCAAATGGCAGAATAGAGACTAAAGACAACCTGGACCTACCTTTAACCAAGGCAAATGAAAATAATTTTCCATATGATCCAAGCCATCTGGACTTGGAACTACTCAATATTAAGTAAATCATCTTAATAGATGCAGAAAAAGCATTTGACAATTCAGTATCCTTTCATGGTAGAAATATGGTCAAGAACATTCCTTCTATACCTTAAGGAAGGTCATATCTGATTAACTTAAGCTATCATTTGGATAAAGTCTTCGACAAGATTTGGAATGAAACAAGGGTGCTCACTCTTGAAAATTGTTCAGTCTAGTACTGAAATTCCTAGCTATAGCAATAAGAAAAATTAGAAGGCATTAAGACAGAAAAAGGGACAATTTCCTTTCAATTTTATGTAGAAAGTCCTGAAGATTTCAGGAAACTGCTAGAACCAGAACAGTTGACTCATTGAAAACTATTTTGCAAATAAGTTTCTGCAAATATTCAATGAAGTTGATATACATTTAAATAGGTTGGAAATTATAATCTAGAGCTTATACTATGTCATGTAATAATTAATGTATAATTTTGTAGGTTTCCATATCTGGGATAATGGGACAAAATTGGTTAAGAAACTACAAAAAATTAAGTAGCCCCATCTAAAATGTCAAAAATAGAAATAACCAGAGGGGTAAAGTCTATTTAAAAAAAGTTGAAGATGCAATTGAGAAGGTGAATTGAATTGAGAATATTGTTAAAGTGTATTGCCCTAAGATTTTATACAATCCCTACCAGTGAAGCCAGATTTAAAGTTAGGTAGTCAGTGTAGTTAGGTAAATCGGGTCTAGTAGAGTCAAATCTAAAAATGGAGGCCATGCCAAGAATGAATTCCGGGAAACAGGACAACTCATGGAATGTAATGAAGTCCTGAGAAAAGCCCTAGGCCCAAAGCCCATCCCAAAGAAATGTTAATGAACAGCCCCAGCAGATTTGAAGATAGCCCATCCCAAAGAAATGTTAAGGAAGTCCCTCCTGCCCAGATTACTTTGGCCCACCTGTGTCCCACCCCTTGGGCCTTCCAACCTACATTCCATCACTGAAAGATCTATAAGAAGGGGAAACAACTGCACTTCCACGGATTCCACCTCTTGAGTCCCCTTCTTCCTCCGGGAGAAGTCTTTTCTGCTGTCCTTTAATAAACTTCTACGTTCCACTCTGACCTTGCCTCGGCGTGCTTCTCTGGTGTTATTCTTCAACACTGGGGAAGCAAGGACTCATCACTGGTCAACAGCGGTAACATATTGGAGGTTCCACTGAGATTCTACACTGAGGTAAGAGCATACACCCCATGTCTGTCTGAGGTGCATCTTTCTCTTTCTGGAGGTAAGGTGGGCACCCGACGGCTACTTAAACGCAATTAGTGCAGCCACCACTCTTCAAGACTCGGGTGAGAGGTTTCCGGGCCTAGGCAGCTCTCAAACACTTGTTCAATACAGAGCAGGCATGTTGGGTTCTGTCAAAGCTACTTCCAACTTTTCCATCTGGGCCCAGAGAGCAATTGGCGTGAGTACAGTGTCCCGAATCCCGATCTGCCTCGGATGCATGGAGGTGGAGGAAGGAGTTTGGAACAACTGCGGAATTCCCTTCTGGGCTACAGACGTATTCCTAAGGTTCCTTTCTCTTGAGCCCCCTCCCGACAGCCCTCAGGGGCTTCTAGGGTGATCAGTAGATGAATGGCACTGAGGGAAAGTCCCAGTCACATTTGCTTCCATTTGGGTTACACAACACTCCCAACCCTGCAACCATTCCCTCCTGGATGCTCCCCTTCCTTTGCAGGTCAGAAATGTTAGCAATTCAGGTTGTAGGACTGAAAGAAAGGCATGAGATAATTAGTAAAATCTTCCCAGGTTCCCTAAGATGCATAAGTAACTTTCACTAGTCTGTTTTACCGCTCCGATATTTAAAATGTGCCGTGTTGTCTTTAAGCTGCTAGAGCAAGGAATTTTTAGAATCCATTCCTCCTGTAATCTGATTACAACCAGTAGATTTCCCTCACCCTTCGGTGGTTCCTTTAGTCTACAGAGCAAAGGCAACAAGAAAGTGCATTATTCTCTTCTGCAATGGGTTTTTAGTGGCCGGGAGGGATAAGCAGTAATGCCCTGAAGTCTGAATCCTCCCAGGGTCTCTGGCACAGGGCAAACTGAGACCCTAGCACTTTGCCAAAGGGGACCAGAAACACCCTTGGCAAAGCAAGGCAAGAGATGGGTTTTCTGGACCATTTAGGAAGCTCAATCTTAGGGAGACGTCCCTAATGAAAACAGTTTTCTCGGGTGCGGTGCGGGCGCCTGAGTCCTATTTTCTTCTCACTCAGAAGGGAGCTTCTCTCCAATATGCCAGGTGTACCACTAGCCTGCGTATTGAAAAATTGGGATAGATTTGACCCTCAGACGCTCAAGAAAAAGCGCCTCATTTTCTTGGCCTGGCCTCAATACAAACTCTGATGGAGAAACCTGGCCAGAGGGAAGTATCAATTTTAATACAATTTTACAGCTTGATAAATTTTGCAAAAAGGGAAATGGTGTGAAGTGCCGTATGTTCAGGTTTTCTTTGCTCTAAGGGAAAATCCTAAATTATGCCAACAGTGTGAAGTAGACTTAGCTATGATATCTGCCATGAAGAGAAAATCTTGGACTCACTGAGGAAAAAGTATCAGGAGGACCTTCAAAATCTCCATCTGCTGACCTCTCTGCGTCTGCCCAACAGGCAAACCAAATATATTACGTCTCCAGGAAATGCCAGGAGGAAAGTTTGGGCCAAAGTACATATCCCCTTCTCCATTCAAGGCCTAAGGCAGATACTGACTACTGGAAAGTTAGGAGATATGCCACTGTGCCTGGAATCAGATCTAACCATAGGAGCTAATCCTGTGAGTAAAAGGAGAGACCGAGGGACCCCCAGCAGCTGCCAAAGCCGTTTTGCTTTGGGGAACTTCCTCATTTCTTCCCTGAACTTCCCTCCATCTCTGCCTACTTAAAAAGGGGAAACAACCGCACTCCCACAGATTCCACCTCTTGGGTCCCCTTCTTCCTCTGGGAGAAGTCTTTTCTGCTGTCCTTTAATAAACTTCTAATTTCTACTCTGACCTTGCCTTGGCATGCTTCTCTGGTGTTATTCTTCAACATTGGGGAAGCAAGGACTTGTCACCAGTCAACAGTGGTAACACCAGGACTCCGATGAACAACTTCTTAGAAGTTGAATACAAATCCTAAGATTCATAATAGCCAAAGCAAACTTGAGATCAGTGGAGCTGGAGGCATAATACCTGATCTAAGTAGTAACTACAGTATTAGAACAGTGTAAAAACAGACCACTGGAACAGAAAACCTAGAATATACGGCCAACTAATTTTAAGAGCACCAAGATGTCATAACAATCTATCCTTAAGTTTTGGATAAACTTGATATCCCCAAAATAAGTTATGTCTTTATAAGAAGAAAAACCTTAAAATGGATAAAGGCATAAGACCCGAAACTGTGGAACTCCTAGAAGGATTAGTAGTTTCTTGATGGCTTCACAATTGTCAAGACACCGCAAGTACAGGCAAAGAAAGTGAACACTTTACCGCACAGTAAAGGTTCAGTGAAACAAAAAGGCAGCCTATGAGAAAATATTCACAAGTTTAATGTTAGTGAGCAGATTATGAGGAACTAAACTCAATAGCAAGGAAATAACCCAATTTAAAATTGGGCAAAGAAACCAAATTGAATTTCTCCAATGACGACTTAACCACCAACAGGTATATATGGAAAGATGCTCGAAATCTAGTCAATACAAGCTCTAGAAATAAGCTAAATCCACAAGTATCTCCTGGTAAGGTGGCTCTCCCCCAGACCTCCAAAGAATCAACTTGATGATGGTAGTAAAAATACTATTCTGGTGGGAATATAGATTGGTGTAGCCTCTGGGGGGTAAAGAAATTAGTAGCATGGTGAAGAAATTTACTTCCATGAAATCCAGTAATTCCTCTTCTGAGTATAAACCCAAAGGAAAGATCTGTCATGTTCTTTGCAGTATTATTCATATTAATTAAGATATAGAAACAATTTGACAGCCCATCAATAGATAATATATTACATCTTAATCTAACACCATTCAAATTTAAGGAAATCCTGTCACTTGTGACAGATGAGCCTGGAGGATATTTTGTTAGAGATAAACCAAAAACAAACATTCTCACTCTTTGAAATCTTGACACATAATAGGGCTGGGGTTGTAGCTCAGGGGGTAAAGTGCTCGCCTTGCATATGCGAGACACTGGTCCGATCCCAAAGGTATTATGTTTATTTTACAACTGAAAAAGATTTAAGAATACATAACAGTAAAATGGGATTGGCATGAGAAATGGGAACTTGTCAAAGAACATAACTTGCAGTTTTGTAGGATAAAAAACTCCTAAAGTCTGTTATGTGTCACATACTAGCCATTTGTCAATTAGGTTGGTTTTGTCAATTTTGTGGGGGTTTGAACCCAGGGCTTCTTGCATGCTTGATGCGTGCTCTACTACCAAGCTACATCCCAAGCCCCCGAGAGTAGATTTTATCTACTGTTGTGTGGGCACAGCTAATTTCACAAGCTTCAGAAGACATTGAGAAACAGACCATTGCCGACCTGTGCCCTAGATGTTTCTGAAGATTGAACTCCCAGACTGAATTGGGAAACCCAGAATCCATTCACATTCAATAGATTGAGAATGAAGTTGTTAGCAGTATAGTAGCGCCTCTACACTTTCTGCATCCTAATTACGGTAAGACAAATTCCAGTCCCTTCGTGGTTTGTCTCGCTTGCCAAGTATGTAGTATCTAAGTCAGACTGCAACTTTGGGGCTCAGTAGGAAAGGAAGGATCGAGCAAGAAAACTGTCAGGTATACTCACATGTAAGATGCAAAAGACCATATTATTGGCTTTAGAAAACAGAACACCCTAGGATTCTCCAGGGACATTGCCCTGGCTTCTGGGACCACTGTCAGTAGCCTCCAGGTGTCACCTTCAGCGATTGCTTCAGCTGAAGGGACATTCCTTCCCTGTAGCACCCTCATCCAATTCTTCATCTAACTGGATATGAGGGTCATGCATTTTAGGATGCTAGAGTAATTGTTGGGCCATGTACTTGCCAACACTCCCCTGGGACTGGCCAAGGCATCATTAAGCCTGTACTAGAGCTATTTGATGTACCATTCTTTCCCGTGTCTTTACAGGTTTATGATCTGATGTGCATTTCCTCACAAATTCCACTTCATTCTCTTAGAGTCCAACCTGTAAGAAGCTCAAGGGGACATGAGGAAGATGATCCCTTTCTACTTGACTGAAATACCCATCATTGCTGAGCATGGCAGTGTACACCTATGATACCAGTGACTCAGGAAGCTGAAGCAAGGAGGATCACATGCTCAAGGCCAGCCTCAGCTACTCAGTAAGATCCCTTCTCAAAAAGGGGTGGTGATGTAGGCTCACTGCTGGAGTGCCTCAGAGTTCAGTCTCCAGTAAGAAAGTGCCCACCATAACCAAGCTCCAAGTACTGTAAACTTAAAAATGCTTGGTGTTTCTCAACTTTGACACATCTAGGATATTTCCTGGTTTCTAGACTGTAGTTTTTTTTTTAAGCTACACACCATCTTTTCTAGCACCAATGGTTTCCTGTCAAGTGTGGACTCTCACCTATAGTAGTTTTTGTAGTTCCATCTATCCCAAACACAAATGTCTAAGGATTCAAAGTTGGTTCTACCTTGTTACTTAAGGGAAAACATTGCTCAGTGGTCCAGATACAGGACCTTATACATTCACCAATTCCAGGGAGGATCCCAATACAGAGCCAGACCAATATGGGGGAAAAAGCACTCATTTTCACACTAATGGAATATTCAACATGAACCAATTCAAACTTAGTACTGCTGCATCTTCCATAGGAACTGCAGAAAGATGCAGTCTCTATGTAACTTTAGTCACGCCCAGAATCTGAGTGAAATACACTAAGCTGATTAAGGACAGTCCCACTTCTGATGGGTTACATTAAGTTACTTGCCTATAAATTCTAGATGTAAAAACACAGACCTTAACCCAAGGAGGCAAAGCCCATCTAGTACTCCAAGAACTAGATTTAAGTTACAACTAGTGGTTTGTAGTTTTTCCAACACCCCGATTATTTTCCTGGAAGAGCCAAAGGTTAAGATTTTCCATGAACCAAGCTCACTGGTAATTTTAGTAACTAAAGTTAGCTGTGGGATTCTGTCTGGCAAGACTTATCCCCCACTTCCCTATATAAAAAGGGAAATCACTATATGTATGTACTGATGTATATTGAGAGAACCAAGATGAGCTGGTGTTCAAAGTCGGTATGTATCAAACGCAGAAGATGTCAACAGCCATCTCTACATGTTCCACAATGCCAGCTCATTTTTTCATGTTTAAAAATTTGCTATGTTTTGTCTCTGATCATCCACAAGTAGAATAACCTAAGAAGGCTAACATACTTGACGTATAAGATACACAGGTGGTGAATCCATCGAAGATGCATTAAATCTTGCATTTATTCCTTCTGTTTCTGTGCCAAAAATGCAGTAGTTTTGAAAAGTTACCATGCTAGTCAGTTTTCTAAAAACATGAAATTTTTCACTATTGTGACAATCCACTCACCAAGTTACCAGGAGTGGGGGAAGCCATCCGTGATCTGCGAATGAACTAAAGTGATGTTGAAACCATTAGGCAGGAAAGCCTGGCATCAGGAACTCCCAGTAGCAACCCTACTGGTGTAATGATGCCTGGTTCATTTGGCCTCCTGCCTAGCTCCATCTCAAGTTCAACACAGCATTGGAAATGGGAGTGACAAGCTCAGAGCCAGACAGCCTGCCTACCCCAACCTATATCATGAAGCAGCAAACACTATGACAATACTCCTACACTGAAACCAATCCCCTTTGATCTGTACCTCTATAAATCCCTGGCTCTCTCTTACCTCTGGTGGCCTTAACTCTCACTGCCCCCACTCTTTCAGCTGTAGGTCTGGTCTTTTGTGGTACTGTTATAGCTTGTTTTGCAGCCATCCCATCCCTGTGACAGGAACTCTTTTCCTTGCCCATGAGAGACTTGAGATAGAACAAGTGTAAGAAAAGCAAGAGTCCTGCTTTAGCCCTTCAGCATGTATTCCCAACTGAGGTCCTCTTGCCCACAGCCGCTTTAGGATCCTTTCCTTTTAGTTGAAAAAGTCTCCCCCCAAACTGCCTCCATACAGAACTGCACATAAGTTTCTTTATCACCATCCAGTCAATGACTACCAGTTCTTGCCAACAAATCCTTAGCTCTCCCACCTTAGACCCAGGTGTCCCAAGAAACAGCTTTGCTGTATGAGTGCTGCAGTCTGTTGGCCAACTCCAGTTCAGTCCCAGTGTGTTTGCCATTACACCTCTGCTCCTGCTACCTGAACTGCCAGGAATGGAGATACACACATAGGAGAAAGCATAGGAGAAAACAGATGATCAGTTAATATCTAGATCCTATGGCCTCATACAACCTAAAGACTAACATCGAGAGAAACTCAGGAGGTCAGGAGTGTGCAGATAAGGAAGTACTGCCCTTTGAAAGGTTTTCAAAGTCAGCAAGCTTCCAACATATTCACTGGTGCTACACCAGAGCAACTCAATGTTGAGAGATGTCTTAAAGACAGACCAGGTTACCAAATGAGTATACCATATAGGAACTCGCTTTAATGCTACGTCTTGAGCTAGTAGAAAGACATGGTTCAAGAACAAATGTATAAAGTGGAAGGAACTGCCATGGAGGCTGTCAAGTCCCTCACTAGGGCCATCCAACTAAAGACATTCTAGTGGAGAAGTCATCCCCCTTATCTATAACCACTGCAAATACTGATACACCAGTTACTAGAAGTACATGCAACCAGGATGATACAAGCCTTCTAGTGTGGAGCAGCCTGGAGGTAAAAATGGAACAGCCACAGAGGCTGTCAAGTCTTTGTCCCTGTGTTGAATTCATCAAGGGAGTCTCTGCCTTATGAGATCAAGCAGATATGTCTGGGGAATTTGGATCCTCCTTGGGCCTCCATTCCCTATAATGTAGGCCACCTCGTGAAATTGTACCCCTTACTGGAGAGGATGATCCCTGCAACGTAGATAGGTATCTATTCCCAGGGTGCCTCAAGGGGATATTTCTGGCATTGATTTTTCAGGTGACTGAACACAGCTCCTGACAGTGGGCTGATCCAAATCCTGACCAATGGAGACACATTTCCTATAACTGTCATGGGTGGGTTTCAATATACCTAGATCAGAGCTTAGGGATTTGGTCTTTTTGTGAAAGGCTACCTTTCAAAAATAAAAGTACTAATATTGACACTCCAATAGACACTATTAGTGCAACCAACTGGTCACTAGGTAATAATGACACGTGTAGATACCCAGTTTTGGTGCCGAGTTATCTTTCCTGCTGGTGGTTTCAACCAGGACTTCTATAATCCACTCATAGGTATGTATTCTTGTAATCCCGTTGTGCCACAAAAATGGCAATTGTTACATAGGCAGTTTCAAGATAGTTGCAGAATCTTAGGACTTGATCTAAAATGACCAGGAGTCTGGCTGAATCTAAGTAGGACTTCATGGACATAGATTGGAAGGGGTGCCATCAACAGCTGTGGATGGCCCCAAGTAGAGAAACTAGAAATTCCAGCAACAACCAGTCAGCCCTTTATATCCTCCAAGAAGCTTAAGTCCCTTTGCTATCCATCAGTTGATCCAGATTTAGATCATGCCTCCTGCCACTTAATACAAGTTCTTTTTGAAAAAAACTGCCATGGTACTGACATCTGTAATTGTTGGGCAGTAAGCCCTTGCTCAGTATGGAATCCCACTTCTATGCATTGATAGCCCACAAGTATCTCACTGGTGGGTTCATGTCATAAAAAGGATGTGTAGAGTTTTACAAGGTCAATTATCTAAGGTAATACAAAGAGCTGATGAACCTTACGCCGAGTTTGTGGATAGGCTTATACAAACAGCAAGCAGAGTCTTTGGGGATGTAGAACAAGTGATGTCATTAATAAAACTAGCCTAGGAACAAGCCAATAGATGGTGTAGGGAGGTTATTAGACCTTGGAAATATAAATACTTAAATGCATACATTAAATTGTGTAGAGATTAATGAACCAGTGTTGGCAGCTGCAGCACAACAGGCTTTAGGTGCCAGGCCCAAAACATGTTATGATTGTGGTCAAGCAGGACATTTAAGGAATTGCCCCATAGGAGGAGGGTTTAAAGACAAGACTGGGTATTATCAAAGATAAATACCAGGTGTTTGCCCACGGTGTCAGGAAAACATTGGGCTAATGAATACAGTTCTTGGACTAATGTAGAGGGTGCTCTGTTGCCAAAAAATGGACAAAGGGGCCCAATGCCCCAGGGACCACAACCACAAATATTTTGCCCAGCTGGACTGCGGATTATAGAATCCACTATTGGACCATGTAACATCTTTGAGAGCAGGTAGCCTATTAGGACATTTATAATCCTTCAGAGTACATAGAAGCACTAACTCAGTAAATACACTGAATACTTAGATCTTCATTCAGGATGCCCTATGTATCTTGAAAGGGACATTGTTATGGAACCAAGATTTCTAATAAGCCACGTGGGGTCCAGAAACCAATGGTTAGAAGAGGTCCTAAGCCATTGGTTCATTTTGAGTCATTGTTATTGTAGGGATAACTGATCTGAAAGAGTCGAGCTATGTTAATATACTGGGAGCTGATGAGAATGGAAGCCAGGAGTGTCTCCTAGTACTTCCTTTTCTCATTGTAACTTGGACACATTCGGTAGCCTTATATTGAAAAGTATATGATCAATAGGGGTTCAGCACTATTAAGATGTTTTGGGTCATGCTACCAGGTAAGCATCCACCCTAAGCTGATGTATACAGCTGAAGTTGAAGGAAAGTTAGAGTGGGCAGTGGGAAAAGGCAGAAGATGAGTAAGTTGTAAGGCAAGAAAGACTCCAGTGATGAGTCTTCATACCACCGACATCCCTCCTTTTAGTTTCTACTTGGAAACAGGCTTATGAAACAGGAGGCATTGTTCTAAGAACCTGTCAGTAGGTCTATGCAGCACAGTCGTCAGTTCTTTGGGCTGCAAGTGACCTCAAAAAAAACCAAAAGCCAAACACTGTCTCAGTTATTTGACTCATCTGAGAAGTCCAAGTGCTGGTAACTCCAGTTTACTGGTTTAAAGGACTCCGCTTCAGCAAGAATCCAATTTCTTGTGTCTATCTTCCATGACACTGGGTTTGTCCTCAGGGATGAGGCACCCCTAACAGTAAATTCTGGCACTCCCTGATAGCAAGTGCTCGAGACCTCGTTTTTCTTCCAAAAAAGCTCTTCTGGAAATTAGCCGATTCTAACAGTGTCCCTGATTTATAATGGCATGCCCATCTAGATAACATCCCATTTTATGAACTAGTCACTGTAGTCACAAGCAAGTGGGTAGGAGTGGAAGGCTCCAATAAAAGGTAAAGTCAGCAGACTTACAAATGAGGACGACCAAGGAAGTCGGACCGACTTTGGTGGAGAAATGACCCATTGCTCAAAGTTTGGCTGAAATGTGTAAACAGACACTGAACAAACTCTGCACGTGTAGGACTATTAGGCCTTCCAATTTAAGGTAGATTTCCTATTCAGTTCCCACATCAAAAGAAGTCTATCTTCAACTTTACTGTCCCTTCATACTTACAAGTTTAGTCTACTTGATATAGCCACCTTCTAAAGGAGTTTGGCAATTTGGTGCTTGACCTACTTGAGAATGGTCAGCTTTCTGATCTATTTCTGTCACCATTGATGACCACGCTGAAGTAACAGCTCTGTTCACAACTAAGGAAGTTGTGGGTATGCTCACTAAACTGAGGATACTCTGTCTACCGCTGAAGCCACCCCTCCTTAGATTAAAATACAAATTACCGTTTTCTGCTGGATGTATTTCTAGTAAGCTTCTTACCTAGATATTAAGCCACTTGACCAGCTTTACAAAAGCCATGCTGAGCCAAGACCTACAATATGGAGCTAGATTAATAATAAATGTTCAAGTGCACAGCATGGTTGGGACTAGGAACCATTTAAACAATGAATTCCCTTCACCCCATGAAGTCTAAGGGTACCAGAATCTACCTGCCTCAGAACATGAAAAACTCTTTGGAGGGTCCGAGATCTGCAGCCACATTCTAGGCTCTCTCAAATAGGGCTCTGGTAGCCATGGAGGAGGGTGGGGAGAGTAGTATTCAGCCTGATATGGGGAGTGTAGTTGACAAACCCAGATAATTATCATGGCAGGGATATCAAGGAGTCCATTTCTACAGACCATCTAAGTAACATTCAGGAGGCTCCCTCGTCTACCCAAACTCATGCATTGTCACTAATCTGAGACTTCATACCTTTTCTACTTTGTGGGATTAAGGTTTTCCTACAGCACTTTTTTTTGTATATATTTACTCTTCTGCACAAGTTCCTATGTCCAATCCTTTTTGGTGTTTGCTTCTTATAGGACCAAGAACTCTTTTACCCCAACCTTGCTCAGTGCTCAAGAGCCCTTAAAGCCTTCGTTTCCTCAAACCATCCTATGAAAAGGTTCCTGCCCATCAGTTCTTTCCTGATCTGCTTTATACCAATTAAAATTCAAGATGAGCTAGTCCTGGAACTCTGGGAGAATAAGCAACCAACTGATTTTACTTTATTCCCATGATTTGGTTTGCCATCTCCCCCCCTCCCCCATAATCTAGTTTTGATTAGTGAAGAGGTCAACAGCATGGTGTCAAGAATTATGCTTCATGACCTACTTTAATACATGTGTCTACAGCAAGGAGTACCTAGTTATTCAGACAAGGGAAAACTAGGAGGTACTGATAAGGCTCTCCCCCATGCTACATCCCCTTACTGTACCAAGGTGGATCTGCTACACCTTCTGAGAACAGAGTATGATGTTACACCAAGTAATTAGACCCTGTTGTCTACCTAGAGCAGGTAAGACTTTCCCTGACCATGTTCACTAAACCTGGTCATTTGACATTCTCTAACCTTCAGAAGGTGGTCCGTCTCATCTGATGAAACACTAAGTTTTACAAACATTTATCTTCAGAATAGTTGACTCTTCCAGTAAACACTGGTCAGTTCTTCCATTCAGTTCTCCACCTTAGTCCAAGAACACAAGTTTCACTCCTTTTTGGAAAAGGCCTTCCTAGATCCATTTGGTTTTTGACATAAAACAGGTTAAGACATCTAGTGATTTCCTTTCCTTATTCTTATTCCTTGAATGACAGTAGCTTCCTCTGAGACCCAGTTTTGTCAGTGTAGTTCAAAAGGGCAAGTGGTACTCAAACCCACAGTGGGGCACGTTTATATTATGTCATTTGCCTTGTTTTAACTGATCCTCCGATATGTTCCCAATTGGCGGAGGGGGGGGGGAGAGAGAATGGCAGCAATTCTTCAAACACCAGGATTGTCATATTCCTATCTGCTCACAATGATCAACACATCTACCAATCTGTTCAGGGCCTATTTGTAGGGGAAAGTAACAGCTCCAGCTGTTAGAATTCAACAGTGGAGTAGTAAGTGGCCCAAGAACATACTGATAGACAGGTAGGCTGGGGCCTGCCATCTATCTTGTCCTTTGACCCAGGCCACTAAAGATGTAAGTTCTGATGAAAGACGTCAATGCATGCTTCTACATGCATTCATATTTTCGTCTTGGCAATACTTAGTATAAACGCCAACCACAAGCAGCACTGAACAACCCAACAAAATGGCCATAGTTTTCAGCAGTCTCAACACATACCATGGCAGAAGATACACAATTACATGCTCAAAAATGGACTACTTTGTAAGGAAATTTCGGTGTGTTATGTCTGAATACCCATTCTGACAACCTTGAATCTCAATGTCCCTGTTAAACACTAAGTTACAACTTGGTCTCCTTAATTAGACAAAAAGGGGGAGATATTGAGGGCCACAACCAAGTCAAGATGCCACCTGGCAGTTTGCCTGGAGGAGTGGTTTGTGAGGCAACACCACTGAGCCATTAAGATGGAGATTCCTTATTGGCCAGTTGCTGTATCTAGATGCTATTTGAGTCAAGCTGTGTGTAATCAGGTATATATACCCCTGCAGTCCCACAATAAAGCGGCTCCACTACCTTGAGTGCCTGCTCAGTTCCCACGGAGTTTCCCTGCAATAAAGCAGTTCCCGCTTCAATCTTCAAGGTGCTTGTCACCTCCCGGTTATTTTGCCCAGCCAGACTGCAGCAACTTATGAGATGAATATTAAGTTTTTATTTTATGAGAGCCTTAGGAGAGTCAACAGTACATGCTTACAGGGAATAGCTACCTAATCCTAGTACAAGTTTATCTTTCTTGATCGTGAAGTCTCAATACTTCATGGCTTACTCTGGAGTCTTTTGCAATCGTTGCTCCATGAGAATAGAATACCTCAAAGAGGATCTGGATAATGGCTTGAGGTGACAAAAGGTTTACGACGGACCTCTTGACCATGAGGTCTGCCCTTCATGATACCATTCACAAACAGGATAATCTCAGAATGCTGAGCCTGCCTTCCAAAGGGAAGATAGATCTGAGTGAACACTGAAGATTTGAGTTGCCCTATTTCATGATGCAGTAGGCATAGTGTAGAGGCATCTACATGACACTATCTCCAATAAGACAACTGCATGGGTACAGAGAACTAGTGGTCAGACCAAGGATGTTCCCATCGTCCATCACTACACATGATCCACTGGGTAGTTTGAATATAATTCTTACAGGGATAACAGATCTATGAGGAGGAAGTTGGGCTATTTCACTCACTAGGGCACTTACTGTGAAAGACTGACACAGGATATCTACTTGCTCTTTCTTGCACCAATTTTCTGACATTCAGCAGCCCTATACTTTAAAAGTTTATTCTCACTAGGGGTGAGGGCCCATTAGGATGAAGTATTACACCACCATCAACCCTCAGCCAAGACAATAGATAAGGGTACTGAGGATTTAGAATGCAAAGTGCAGGCAGCACGGGATGAACATGACACCGAAGATCAACCCCCAAAGGACAAGAGTTACTGTGTTCTATTAACATCCTCTTGAATTCCTATCAGAATGAACTCCTGTAGGACAGGAGTCAGCAGAAGCATAGAGAAGTAGATCTGTGCATTACAGGGGCCAATTGGCAGGTCACAAACGTCACTTCCCTTGTGATATTTAACCAACATGTCAGTGCAGCCGGGCTGCTAAGGCAGCCCCATCTAGGGCACCTGTAACGGGCAACTGGAGCTCTGGTACTTGTCAACCTTGCCAACATACTTAGTATTTCACTTCAGTTTAAGCCACTTTGTACTTGATATTTCCTCATTTCTTCACAAGGCCAGACAAATTGTGATCATCCTTTCCCAGGCTCCTGCAGCTTGTTCCCTTCTCAATTTCCTTCACAAGATTTCTCCAGTTTATCATTTGTCGTTGAAAAATTCTGACCACTCATGAGTGGAAGGGAGCTGTGACAGACCATGGAACTCTTATTTTAAGAAGTTTTCCTCTGCTTTAACATTTATTGAGGATTCTTGCCCAAACCTTTAAGTATGTCATGATAGTTAATGTACTGGAGGAAGTGGTAGTGGGAAGTTTACTTTATCTTTGGGGAGTTGGAGGTAGTAACCATTCTCACTGGAAGATTAAAAATTGTTAGAATACAAGATAATTGGAAAACATTTCCAAGACTCACAGAACTAGATTTAGTAAGTTCACCAGAAGATTTAGACTTGTGTGGCCTTAGTCAATATGTACATCCCTTTGTAGGCTAATCATTATGAAAGCAAGTTAAGAAAAATTCTGCTTCTTGGCTTAATCCTAGTTTGAGTTATCATTGGTTTGCATTCAATTAAAGTGGTCACCTAGATACAGTGTACAATATTACTAACATTGAACTTACAATGCGAGTTTTGGTGAGGAAGAAACCTTAAACCTCTAGGTAGCAGAAATACATAGAACAGTTACAAGTGTAAATACTGGCAAAGGGGCATAGGACTTTATCCCAGAGTCAAACCATAGAAGTCTCAGTATTAAGAAAACTAAGGATTTCTTATGTTTGCATTTTGTGGCAGGAGAGAAAAAACCCTGGTTCTTAATACTTTAAGTTATGTTTACGATTGGAACAGCAGCTTCTAAAGTCAGTATTCTGAGGGAATTTTCAGCAGAGTCTGAAGTTCCCACTTGTGATTGAAGTCATTTCTTTATCAAGGGAAGTCATTAGTACAAATGGGAGTGTCATGGTGAAGTTCCCAAGTCTCTGTATCCCAACCCCATGAAGCAGCAGGCACTCAGAGGTCCAAGGGTGACATGTGCCACTCCTCCGGTCTGCAGGAGGCACATGGGGTGTGGAGAGGATCCGAGTTCAGCTGGCCAGAGCACCAGAGCTGTCTAGCAACAATCATAAGTGTCTCCTTTCCCCAGCATTCTAGTCCCACAAGCTCTTGGATGGGAGCCAAGGACCTTTGTGTGAACACATTTGGAATAACATTGTCTTCCAGGTGCAAGGGCAGAATATTGCAGGCAGGAATCACGAAGTGTACTCTTCTCCCTTTTCAGGAAGGGATACCTGTCCAGCATGGACCTGCACCTGAACCTAACTGTCCTCAGGAGACTTCCCCAGAGGCCTACAGCTACCTCTCACCATGGACCTCTGGCAGCAATTGCATCCTCTCCATCTTCAACAGCTACAGTTCTGGCCCCAATCAGCCACCAGGGCAGAAGCTATTGCCTCAGTATTAGCCTGAAGGGCAGGCCCTCTGAAGGCAGGAAATCCTTCCATAGGGGAGGGCTCCAAGGGGAGGGCTCCAAGGATATTTCTGCCTTGCCCACTTTTCTTTGTGGCAGTCTTGATCCTGGCCTCTTTTGCTGTGACAGGAATATTCTGATGTGGGTAAAGATGTTCACAGTCACTCATTCAGCCTGTGGCTCTCAGCTTTAGTTGATGGCATCATTGATGTGAATGAGACCGAGCCAAAGTCACCGATTCTTGTCATTGGGGGGTTGGGGGTGGGGGGTACAAAAGAGTGTAGACAGGGCTTTAGAAAAGCCGAAAGTGAGTATACAGAATAGGCACTGAATGGTCCACCTCAAGGTGGAACAGTGTGGCTCATTGAGTCAGGGGTTTGTTTCATTTTGCTTTTTTAGTCAGAATTTAAGCTTATTTTTCTTCATACCATTAAGTGATTTTATTAACTCAAATGAGAGGTTTATGATCATCTAGTCACAGG
This sequence comes from Urocitellus parryii, assembly GCF_045843805.1. Taxonomy (NCBI): domain Eukaryota; kingdom Metazoa; phylum Chordata; class Mammalia; order Rodentia; family Sciuridae; genus Urocitellus; species Urocitellus parryii. The sequence goes on from NC_135540.1 coordinate 84,240,064, forward strand.
GGTAGGTGTGACAAGGGACAATAGTAGCTCCTTTAAGGAGTTATAAGGAACTTGGGCAGGTATGGCATACCAGTTTCCGTTTTCCAGAATGTCTTTTATAAGGTTCCCTGTGATTCAGTCCTGTGACCTATGGATTTGTGTACAGGTCTCATGTCTTCCCTGTAAGTTACCACCCTTCATTGTTCCCCACCCATTTGTCAATGGGTGACTAGCAACCTAATAGCACCAGGTCCTCAGTGTCTTGAGGCAGGATGACTGCTGGCAATTAAGATAGGGAAGCAAAACTTCCAGTGTTTTAGGAAGTTATTGCATCATGCCTTCTTTAGAAGCTTTGTCATCTTATCTTTCATTGGGGCCCTTTCAGTAGGGTTCTTGGTAAAGAAACACTTGGTAGATTGAGAACCTAATACCTCCCCTTCTTTCCTCAACTCCTGTGGAGTTCCAAATATGGACAGTGCAGGAGATCAGTTGAGGTTAGGAGTTCTTTTCAAGATGGCCAGTGGCCCAAGATGGCTCCAAAAATCCTCAGACATCCGATTCTACCCTTGCATCTCAGAACAGTAAGTTTTAGGTCATAACTGAAAACTTAGGAAATTCAAATGTGAAAGTTAGCTTGTGTATACCTATAGATACTCCCAAGGCTACTCCAGAGGGAAGATAACTATTCACTTTAGCAGATATTAACTTTGTTCCACATTGGTGTGGTATCTGATGTATACAGACCCTCCCACCCAATGCTAATATCAGTGTTTGCCAAGTTACCACCTTGCTATTGCTTGGGGGCAATTATTTCAGGTTCATCTCCCATGACACTATGCCCTTTCTTGTATCAACCCAGATGAACTCATGACTTACCTAGGTATAAATTACATACCCATTTACGTCTCAACTATGTCTTCATTTGTGGCTTATCCCCAAGCATCCAAAGTTTAAGTGGCTGGAAGAACCCAGACTGGTCAGTACTTGCCTTCAACTAAGGTGCATAAATTATTGGAACCAGTTCTGCAAACTGTTAAGTACCAGTAGCCAGGAAATAGGTGGTTTGCTCTGGAAACCTATACCCGTAACAAAAAACATGTGGCTAGAAGCATGTGGTGTGACAGATATTCCTAAAATACCTCAGGAAGTCAAGTTATAGTTCTATTTGAAGAAATGTAAGGTCATAAGGTTTCTGAAAAGACGGGACTAAATTCCTCTCTAGGACAGTTTGGAACTCACCTAGCTATAGAGACATCTAAATCCACCACCTCCATACCTCGAGTGCATGATCCTATTTTCCCATTTCCACTCTGCAGCTGTCACTGGCGAAAATGTACACCCATTCTTAATAGTCTCAAATCCCGTAAGTCTTCCAGAAAGGACTCCTGCTCCTCCGTCTGCCTGAACTACCTTGTAGACCCAGCCGCCATAGGCTATGGGCAGCGCTTTTGTTGGCCCCGACTGCCTTTCCGGAGAACAGCCCAAACCCCTGCCTGTTGCCATGTGTTCAGGAAGCCTCTGCCAGAGGCTTCAAGACCAATATTCCTTTGAATAATGTATTATCCATTGCTAAGACAAGCTACTCAGGAAATTCCTGAGCCAAGGCAAATGTGTGACCCAGAGAATGATTTAAGAACCTGTAAGTCTACTCTAAATGCAGAGAACCATACACTCAGTATGGATCTGCTATGCTTACATCCAGGAAAGCTAATCAGTGCCGAGTATAGGAAACTTCATACAGTTATCTACAAGGAGAGAAAACTACATTTAGAGAGTCTTTAAGATCTTGCTTTCCTCTTAGAGGAACTTCAAGAAAAGCAAAGCCAAAACGACTGAGAAGAGCAAAGTAGGAGAAATGTGTTGAGCTGGTAAACATGTCCCATGAGCCATATGGAGCTGCTCTGGGACTTGGAGGCCTATTGACAAGGACCAAGTCGGTGCAGCTGCATGTGCCTTATCCTTCGAGGCCAGCACTTCCTGCCCAGAGCATCACTGGACTGATAGCTGTTGAGCATGTTTTCCAATGGAGACTCCCTTCAAAAATGAAGGAAGCTTCCTTCAGAAGTGTAGTAGCCAGTCATAACCTCAGGGAATTTGATGCAAGAAGTTTGAGGTTTGGGCATATCCATCCAGACTTGGATTTGAGTCCTGATCTGTTTTGCTTCATGGAAAATAGTTTCTATTCCAGAAACTATTACTGGGAATTGGATGTGAAGAACTCTTGGGGCTGGGCTCTAGAAGTCTAAAGATTCCTGGGTAAGGAATGTCACACTAATTGACTCTGAATACATGTTTCTCCTCCCATGTGTGAAGGGGGATGATCACTACAATCTCTTGACCTCCTCCGCAATGTTTCCTCACTACATAGAGAAGTCTCAGGATTGGGTTGGCGTGTTCCTTGATTTTGATTGTGAAAGCGAGTTTCGTTGCCAAGAGTTCCCTTATGTGGCAATACCCTGCTGGTTCTTTGAATTTTCCCTTTTGTTCACACTGGCCACAGATGACCAGTGGATAAGCCAGGAAACTATGCCCGAGAACTCGAATTCAGGCAGCGCTTCTCAGTTGAAGTCAACAAGACTGTACACTTACAATGAGAAGTTTGCCTCTGCATTCTTCCCTAACCTATGATTCTATTCTATAAGAAAAGTATCTACAAGCCAAAAATTGAGGGTCATTTTATGAAACATCTAGTCTTCAAAATTGTGAAGGTCATGAAAAACAGGCTCTTTCAGACCAAAAGACATGAGAATGCAATGTTCCATTGTAAATTGGACCCTATGTGCAAGCTGGGGAGACTTAAGTTATAACTACAGCCAGTGTAACTCCACATTATGTACAACCACAATGTGAAATTATACTCCGGTGTGGTAAGACGGATTCTAGTGTAGCTAATAAAAAGTTAAAAAGGGATTAACAGTCCAAGTCATAACTGCAGCTGGAGTTCACCTTGGCATCACAGATGATTGCCGAAAGAGCCCTTTAGCCCAAGCCTGTGAATTCACATCTATTCTTGTTTGCCATCTCACAATGTACCACCTGCTACAGGCTCAAGGTCTCATCAATTCTAAAATCCTATTGGTTTGAGATGCTAAACTGTAGTAATACCCAGGGAATGACTAATTCTGAAAGAGGTAACTCCCAAGTATATGGGATGTACTTGGTAAGTTGTTTGTATTCTTCATTAAAAAAAGCTTTATTTTAGACTGTCATCCAGGTGGCAGTGGCTACATTCTTTCTTGCATCATTGGCGACATTCATTCTGAATAGGTCTTTATAAAGTGACACATGCTGAACTTAGGTCATACACGTGACTACAGTACCGTTTCAATGTTATTGGCCTAGGCATAGGCTATTCATCTCCTTTTGGAAGTCTGTAAACCTCCCGCTTTTGCATTTCAAGTGTTTAGTCTGACAAACCTTCACATTCAATTCATAATTCCCCAGGCTTAAGTAGCAAGTCGATTTTTCATCTTGTACACTATACAGGAAACAAGTTTATTCACATACAAGTCCTCAGAAAAGTTCTATTGAGTTATAACACCTGTCAGACGTGTACTGTAAGTGACAAGACACCTAACCACTTTGAAGTAAATAGATTTATCGGCTCAAGCCAAGAGGTCAAATACAGTGGGCTCCGAGTGAGGCTGATCTAAGAGGCCCAGTTTCACCAAGACCTACATTTCTTGTCTCTTCTCCAAAGTATCCAGCTACTTCTCAGGTCCACACTGGGCCTTCCCTTTTACCCTCCAGATGGGAGGATCTAGACCCTCTATTCCAGTAAGTACCCCATGCCTCATTGTTTCAGATCTCTTCCAAAAAGAGCCTGCAAGTGACAATTGGCAAAGTCCAATAGTCTGGGTTTTAGTGCAGTCCAATAGTCTGGGTTTTGGTGCATGCCTGGCTGAAGTACAAGGTTAAGAGATTTCTAGAAGGAGAGAAGAAACTCTTCAAGTGATAACGTGGCTTCCTATGCTAGAATTATCAGAGATTAGAATCTCTTCAAGAGTCATTCCACCCAAGTCCAAATTCCTATTCCTGAACTAATCACTGTAGTCGTAAGTCATAAGGTACTGTGATTAGCCAAAGTTTGTCATGACTAAGTTTATTACCAGGGAGTTCCCAGTCTCAGGTTTAACTCAACTTTACTATTCCCTGTCAACTTGGCCTAGCTGGTAAGCCAAGGGGAATAAGTCTCATTTAGCAATTCGGTGTCAGTTGACTCAGATGCGTTCAGGTCTCTGATCCATTTCAGAGATTGCGGGTGATGACCACACTTTAAGCAACAGCTCCTTCAGTAGCTAAGGAATTCATATTTTAAGTACGCGATACTCTTTCTCACTGTTCTACCACAGGAGCTGTCCTATTAAGATTCTTCTGTACATCCAGCACAGAACAGTGACTACTTTTATCAAGTTTCCTAATGAGAGATCACTTGACCAGCTTTACAGATTTGCTGGCTGAACCCTAACACACATGGAACTCAGGCCAATGGCTAAGACTTCCAAGTGTTCTATACAGCTGAGATTAGGAACCATTTAAGTATCTGCTTCCTTCCATCCCAAGGAGTCTGGGGCTATCAATACTAGAAACTATACTGCCTCAGAACATACGTGTTTAAACACTTTGAAGGACCCGAGATCTGCAACCACATTCTAAACTTAAGGCTCTGGGGGCCTTAGGAAAAAAGCTACAAGCTCTACTCAGGCTACTGTGAGAAGTAAAAATTGACTAGCAGTATCCCTGCCATGACAATGACCTGGGTCCGAGGCAAGCCCATTTCCACAATGGAGAGCCCTCTCTCTAAACATTGGGTAGGCTGACAAGAAGTCCCTCATTCATGCAATGTCAATGCAAATTCAGGCTTTATTCTCTGCATTGTGATCTCTTACAGTTCCCTTTCAGACATTTACTGAAATGAATTTCTACACATCCTACCTTGTATTGGTGTTTGCTTCTCATAGAAGCTGATCCAACCCAAGAACTCATACTACACTGGCTCAAACTCCAAGAACCCAGAAATGCCTTTATTTCTATATGAAGTTACCTCTCATATGGCTTTGTGCAGTCAATCTTAGTATAACTTCACATAGAAGTGATTCATTGTGACCTTTGTACATGCACATATCCTGATCTGGCAGATTTTATTCCCCATGTGTAGAGTCAAATGGAACAAGCAAGCAGCCTAGGAGCCCACATTTTGTTGCAAAGAAAGCCACGGTGTGTGAAGTTGGAATCAGTTTTGATGAGGCATGGGAATCAACATAAATGTCAACAATTAGCACTTATGCTCTACTCCAACACCCGAGGACAAATAGAGGGTCCCCAGGAGTTGAGGGATAGGATTAAAGTTGAAAAACAGTAACTCAGGCAGAAATAATGGCAAATACACATACAATAACTGGTAGTCAAGGGTTCCTCCTCTGCTATCCCCTCAAAGATACCAGGAAGACACCTGTACCCCTCTGAGACCAGTGCACAGGGTGCACCAAGTTACCATACCCCATTTTTCACCTGGAAAAAGACTTCTTGAACATGGAGAGAGTATTCCCCTGTACCACTCAATCTGATGGTTTTACTCGAAATCTTGTCTGCTTCAGGGAAGGATCTCACTTTGTACGATGCTGTCAATTTTACAACATCAAAAGCTCTTGCCACTATTTTAGTCCTATTCCTTGTTTTTAGTTACCAGGGGCCTTTTGCTGTGGATGTGTGTTCTCTGATCCAGTATCTGTAGACAAAGTAATTTCTGACATCTTCATCCTGTTTACTACCCTACTTCTTCAAAACCAGTTATAGCCTTGCTGTCATGATCTGGTTGTTTCCCCATTTCCTAGAATGTGGGTTCCTGGTCTAGGTCTTAGATCATTTGTTATGAAGCACACTAATGGCATATCCACTTTTCCTGAAGTGGTCTTCCTCCTAAGACTATCCCATCAGAAAAAAGATTTAGTACTGCCATGTCATAAGATGCTTTTTCCCCCAAATTCACTTGCTTCTGATGTATAATATAGTTACGTCTCTTTAAAAACCTGTTCATTCTTAATCTTTCATGCTCTTTAATAGCTTTTAATGTATACATTACAGGAAAAATAAAAACAGTCATCCAGTCATATACAACTTAATCATGTTTGATGTCTGAGGCACCTCAGCTGGAACTGGTGTGGTTGGAGAGTAAACAAGCCGATTCATACAGCTATTAGTTTTTATAGCTTAATCACCTTCTGTGATTATGCCTGGTATGGTTTCCACCACCTGGTCAGAAGGATCAAGATGGCAGTGATTCCAGTCAACTCCAAGAACACCATGTTCCCAAAGGTCTTATTGGCTAATCATGAAAAACATTGATCTTCATAGAAAACCCCCTGGGCATTTCATCAGAAAGACCAAGTTGCTTAGTCAACTTTAATAGCAATACTAAGTCAGAAGTTAATACCCGAAGTGTTATAACCAAACTGGCTACCTTGAAAGAACTTTGTTAATGCAATGAAGTTATGAGGGCTCCTATTCTGAGGATAGGCGAAAATTACTTGAAGGAATAGAGGTAAGGAATACCCTGCTGGCCACTTTTTATTCTTCCATGATCATTTATGAATTATGCTTATACCACACATTTATCCCCTCTTGGCTTCTGTGTGTTTATAAGACTCAGCCCATTTACCTTGTTGCTGGAAGGCCACCTTTAAGTTGAACTTGTTTTATCTGTACCCAGGTGTGTCAGTTTATACACACCCCTCCACTAAACCAAGTCTGTTAACTGACTGTCAGATACTCAAGTATGATAGTCTGTGGTCCCCCACTTTGGAATCCAGAGGGCCCTACAGAGCACAGGATGTTACCCAAGATCACAACTTCACTCGACTGCCTACCAACCTGTCCCGCCTCCCTTCACTGGTCTCCCAAGACTACTTCCTTAATGTCTTTGAATTTCCTAGAACATGAGAAACAACTACCAAGTTATTTGGCCTCACTTTAAACTCCTGACAACTCACAGCTCTTCTGGTTTTGAGCATCTGGTTCAGTTTTGCAGTGTTTGGAAGGAACAGACTGGAATATTCCCTTGTAGTGCAGACCTTCTGAGGAACCTCCAGAGGCTATCAGTGCTTTTCTAAGCTCTCAAAGCCATGTGGAAGCTTGTTGTCCCCTGGTAACACAACTGCCAGTAGCCACCATCCAGCACCTGTGTTGATAACTGCCAATAGAGCACAGAGGGCCTGGGAACTTGTACCCCCAGTGGCTGTTAGGCCAGTGTTGGGGGAGACCAAGTATTTCTCTTGCCTTGATTGACATCCTAAGCACTAGCTGTATATCCTAGTCACTGAAGTTCATTACAGGATCCATTTCCACAGAATCCAACCCAAGACCTACTTGGAAACTCCTGGCCATTCCCCAGTTAAGTCTTGGATAGAACCCGGTCTTTGAATACAAGCTTTTGGGTTCACCAGGACCATTGCATCCAAGCAAATGCCAGTCACTTGGTCAACTTGTAGGGTAGAGAGGTGTCAGATGCATCTACTGGCTTTTATTTTTGGCCCCAGAGATATGGTCCTAGAAGGCATAAGCTACTTTGTCATCTGACAAAGGGTAGTTATGTAGGCAAACACACCCCGAAGACAGCTCAGTTATTTTCTTCCCTGAAGGAGTAGGGTTACAATATGGCATACAGACCTAACGTGGCATGTGGCATCTGAGCCAGATGCTAGATTCACATGACATGCTTGGAATCCACATGAATGGAAGTGTTCTAACAGGTAAACAGATGAAAGTCCAATACAATAGCCAACAACGGGCCCGCTAGTGAGGAACAGTAAGCAGTACAGACTAATTGGGAGTAACCTCAAGCAAAAGTGGAGTCATCTAAGCTCATCCGACTTCACTTTCATCTTTAGCTAACCCTTTTACCCATGGACCCTGCACATTTGTGCTTCAAACTAGGGAAGTCAGGAGCTTTCAGAATCCTGAACTCCAGTCATGCCCATCAAGTTATATTTCAAGTTAAAAATACTACATGGAAGTTTCCTTATCTCCAAAGCTATTAGTGTCTAGTAGCCCAAGGGTATCTGACCTGTAACCATGGTATACTGTGACCCACTCGGCCATAGAGTGCTTTCTGTCCCATAACTTCAGCCCTGGCCTTATTAGATGTTCTAATCCCAGATAGAAATTCATCCTCCAAAACATGGGTTCCATAAACCAAAAGCTATGTTTTGTCATAGGCCATTGAGAAGTCATGGCTTTCAACTATGAGACCCTGGACAATAAAATGCTGCTTTGGGGAACCCTGCAGTGTTAGGGTGCCCAGATAATGCCCATTTGCAAGACGAATCCTGTTGATAGGGGAAGTTTCGTGTTTGTCATGGAACTCACTAGTTCAAAAGTCCTCTATTTTTAAATCCCAGCCTGCCCAGAGGTAGAAGAGACAAGTATAAACTGCTAAGCCCCACACAGAATCCCTTTGTTGTACCTACCCATATAAATAGCTGCTCAGGTTCCATTTGGTTAGATCCAGTCTCCAGAGCTGAACCATTCACATCACCACTTTTCACTTGTGAGTCTTGTTTCTGTAGTTAGTAGTTACTTCCCCCCCACCCTCAATCCAGCTCATCACCTGTGTCAGTCATCTGTCCTGGTCACAGCGGACAATATTTGTTCACTTAGGCACTATCATGCCAATAGACTAGTTAAGAGTTCAACGGAGAAAATGATCACAGCCATCATGAGAAAGTAGGTTTCCGCTATGAAGTGGGGGGAAATATGGCCCGACTTGTGACTTACTGCACGCCTCTTAGCATCAGCACAGGTGGTGACAAAAGGAGTTATAGTAATCATGGCCTGACCAGAGTAATAATCAGGTCCTCCGATCCTTCATGGTTGAGCCAAGTAACCCTCCCAAGTCTGAGGTTGTAGAAGAGTATGTAAAAGTGAATATCCATTGTGACTTCAGGATTATTTGCAGCTGTGGAGACAGAACTTGGTCACCATGTTGCAAGATCATGGCCAGTGAAAAGTAGATTCAGTAGGGAGCACAGGTATATTTGAGGTAGACTGAGCAGATGCAACTCCTGTTTTATAAGGCCACCCACATGTCACCCTGCAGACACTTTCACATGCTGACTACTTGTCTCCACCTGTTCTGCCATAGGACTGGCCATGAGTGCTAGGCATTAGTTCCAGTAAGACCCTTTAGCCAGGAGTGGGTGGCTTCTCTCCTTGGGAGCCCTGACTATTCAGTGTTGTCCCACTAAGGCATCCTCAGAGTTGGCCTCAGTTTCCTACAGGGCTCACCTACTTGCCAACACTTTACCTGTCTGCCCCACCTCATCTCCCTCCATGCACTGTACTTCTGGAATCACCTCTTCAGTAAAACTACCCTCACTGCAGGCAAGGCAGAGATGTGAGAAGGATCTTGAATTTGACACCATGTTTACAGGTTATCCTAAATGTTGATTGTTAGTCAACACTAAGCTATAATCTGTTTAAAATGAGGGTATGAATCTGCTCTTAGAATTAAACTTGTACTTGTTAACATTTGTTTTCTTCCAGATTTTTAGAATATCTCAGGACTCATTAAATTTAAAAGCTCCAAGTTCCTCCCTGCCCTCCCCATCCCTGTAAAACCTCTTCATGCTAAGGACAGAAATTGAGAAGCTTGGTCCAGGCAGTGCACCAAGGGACCAGGAATCACAACATGTTCCAGCATAGCCTAGCTACATCTTGTCTCTTATTTTTGTAGATCATAGCTACTTCTATTGGACCATTCTACATCATTTGCTTGTTTCTCATGCATGCGGGAAACCCAGTAGAGACATCCAGGATACAGGCAGTTTCCTTGGCTGCTGATAACTTCAGTTCTTTCCATTTAACTTATCTGAAGTGAACTCAGCTTTAATCAGCTCTCAGCAGCCATTTGTCCTTCCAGTTCCGAGTCGGTTATCGTGGCCTGATGCCAAAGGGTTTCAGCCTGGCAAGAGATACTTGGAGTTCAAACTGCCTGATGCCATAGCCAGACATTCAAACTACCAATTAAGAAATGGATTGCAGAGAAAAATCCATGTGAGACTTTTGCCCTTCCTATTTTCACTTGACAGGTAGTTAAAATTTCAAACAGTTACTATGGGTAACTTGACAGAACCTCAACTAAGATTCTTTAGTCCACCAGTAGGTAACACTGCCAACATCCTGAAAGCAGCTTTAAGAATTGTAACAGTATAAATTGAATATTCTTTTAATTCATCCTGGTTGTAGGGTATTAAGTGATTTTTAAGAAGTCACTCCTGTTAAGTCAGAATGTGCCAGTAATATTACATTACTATTCCTGGATAACTCCTGGGGAAATTTGAGGTCCAACTATACAAGAGAACATTCGATGGTTATAACACATTGAGTTTCTTGGTCATTTAGTTTACTCTGAAGAGTAGAATCCGGATTTATAACTACCATGCAAACTGGATTTATATTCTTTTGGGTTTATTTTAGTTTTTAGAATCTTTCACATGTTGGCTACCAAGTTTCTGCAGAATTCCCAGTGAATGTTGGCCCAGTGCTATGATAAAACTATTTGAATTTAGACCCACACCTCTAAGCTTCCTTGTTGCTCAAGTAGGCAAGTGTTTTATTAGTAACTCCCAAGTAGCTAGTCACCTCCCCTAATGTGGCATCAGGTTAGATCAACTGAGCAGGGTCCTTCCTGGCACAAGGGACAAATTAAAGTGTAACAATGACTGATCAGTGTTGCTTTAAGACTTGATCATTGCCTTTTAAAAACTTCCCCTTGACATTTCTGAACATACCCATCGTTTAACATAGCATAACACGGCAATAGGAATACACCTGCTATTTAAGTAACATTAGTACCTAAGAGGAACTCCTAAATAAAAGGGTACCTAAGTGTTAAGAGACTACTGGATATCTGATGTCATTTCCTTCCTTTAGGATAAGGTCCCGCAGTTAAATATGTGTACAACTCTAAGAGCATGTGATTGTGTCTCAGCTCATTGTGACCATGTGCCTAAACCCTGGGAAGTGGGATGTTCATGTTCTGGTCCATGTCTTAAGATGAAAGTTCTATTTTGGTTTCATTCCCAATAGATGGAGCATAGATGGCAGTCATCGAGACCATCTTCAACAATGCAACAGACTTCCCTTGGAGATGTTGCACTAAGACTGAATCACAAATCCATGTTTCTGCATGGAACCACTATTTGACAAATCACCTACTAAATCAAACTCGGGGGAAGCATGTTTTTAGGTTCAAAGTATTTTGACGTCTGTTAAAGCAACAGGTTGGATATACAGAACTACCCATATCATTAACACTCATCACCCAAACAAAGCCGAACTAGAAAATCCCTTCCTTGCTAGTCTCCAATAGCAGTTGACCAACTCCTTTAGGAAGTTGCTTTACAGTATAGCCTGTTGGAAATTGCACAACACAGCCCCTTATAACAAGTTAGATCCTCCTGTAGAAACTTGATCTTCATTTCTTATTTCATGCCAGACACTTAGAAGTTAAATGCCTGTTATTTACCCCCAGATATTGATGGTTTACAAGTTTGAGGGCTTACGTGGATCACTCAGGAAGTTTGACAGCCTATCTCCCACAGTGTTAAAGGACAGGGAAGACTGAGGTTATTCTGTTTACCAGGCTGTATTCTCAGTGAACAGGTCTTACTGCAGCTCCATTACACAGAAGGGCAAACATACACACACAAACCATTTGAGGGGAGAAACTCCTCAATCCATAAGGATGTAGGAGAGCACAAAACTCAGACACAATGGCCAGGCTGCAGGAGAGGAATCTAGGTATCTTCTAGTGTCCTGACTGCAAGTTGAAGAAAATATTAGTACCAAGTTGCAGACAGATAGCCAGCTTATATCAAGCTTAATAGTTCATAGGTCAAAGCAAAGAATGGGTAATGTCTGACTTCATTGAAAAACCACAGGCTCACTGGTTCTCAGATTCATCTTCCTTGGTCTCCATATCCAGTGAGCTTGCAGTGTCATCGAGTCCATGCTTTTAGTAGTGGGAATGACCAGGGTATATTTCACGAGTAGTATCAGCATTGTGGAATGTACTCCGTGAGATTTCTCATTGGCACATGTCCTTTTGAGTTAAGAATTGTGTACCATGTCCTATGGTGGCTGGATATACTGGCCGTCTTTGGGAGCTAGCTCTCAGAACCTGTAAGAGATTTGTTACAGGGCATAGAACTAAGGTTTCAGATGGAATTGAGGTTGCCAATCAGCTGAGCTTTAGAGTGGTATATTACCCTTGATTACCATCATTACAAGACGTCAAACAGTAAAGAGGGAGGAATCAGCATAGTGGTGATATAAGACTCCAACCTGTAGAACCATAAGCCAAGAAATACAGGTAGAAGCTGGAGTAGCCCAGAATATGGAACACAGCTTCCATCTTCCAGAACTTCAACACTGAAAGCCCAGCCGATCTATTTTGGCCAGCTGAGACTCATTTCAGATGAAATTTCCAGAGTTCTGAGAAAATACCATTTCCCCCACAGTTAAGCGGCAACTTGAGATACTGTTATACTTGATACTGTCTAAATGACTGTTACCAGATAAGTTTAAAGCCAGTTCATGGTAGAAGTAGGAAACTCACATCTCCTATTATGGCTCAATTATCTCTGCCAAGAATCTCACAGGGAGTGCCTTGTCATTCCTTTCAAAGTTCTAGCTCTACAAGGTACTCCCTTCACCTGCAGGGAACACTAAGCTTACAGCTCATTCAGGAATGAGCATATGATCACTAGTCATTCATCACTACCTTCCACTTGTAGGGCGTCAGCCAACTCAAAACCATTTGATGATCCCGAGCAACTCTTTACAATTCGCCTGTTGCCCTCAGTGGATGTCTCTCCACTCGGGGCAACCACCACCTAACTAGCTCATGCTCCTCCAAAGCAATGCTAACAGAGTCCCAAATCCTACCTAATAAGTGTAGATTGTCAAATTTGCACTGTTGAAAAAAATTCCAGAAGCATTTCAGATCACACTTATGGTTCATGCATGTCAGGAGTAAGGAGAACAGTCGTACAACTTGTCTAATACGTAGTCTCTAGTACATTTGAAGATTAATCTGCCTAAAAAATGCAGTATTTTCCAATGGTGAACAGCTAAGACTCACATTTGAGTGTTAGACTTTGCTCAAAGCCCTCCAAACTCAAAGTGGGTTCCTTTGTAAATCCGTATAAGATTTTAAGACAACATTTTCCTCTAAAGACACTCATGTCAAGTGGTGTCTTCACAGGTTGATGTAGTTAGGCTTTATTCAAACACTAAGTGTTGCTATGAAGTATATTGCAAGTGTAGTTAAAGCCCCTAGTCAGTAGTTTAACATTATCCCCATCTGATGAGCTGGGCGCTCAGATGAATCACTTTGGTCAGGACTGGCTTTTTCAAAAGCCAAATTCCATTTGTGGACAGCAGTTTTGCCATGCCCTTGGATTCCATCTGGCTCCCGATCTTTGCCAGTTACATAGAGGCAGTATCTTTGGCCCAAGCCCACTCATTGTACCGTGTGTTACAGTACTATGGATACCCGCCCGTTTACTCTATCTTGATTGGCCGTTAGCTTTCCATTGCTGCGACACCACCCAAAAGTGAGCCAAGAGGAAACATTTACTTTGTTTCGTGGCCTCAGAGGTCTCAGTCCATGGTCATTTGGTCCCGATTTTTGTGCCTGTGGCATGGTAGATCATGGGGAGCACATGCAGGAAGCCACTCAACTCATGGTGGCAAGAAGAGAATGTGGCCAGTGTCCCAAATATCCTCCTCAAGGGTACACCTCCAAGAGTCTAGCTAGTGGAAGGTCATACCACCTCCCAGTAGTGCCATCAGCTGTGGACTAAGCCGTCAACATGTGGTGGGGAGGCTTTTAAGGTCCAAAGCTACTAATTTCCAGCTTACCTAGCCAGCCCCCACCACAGAAGCCAATCCCTTATACATGTGTAGAACTTCACATCCTTATGGATATGTAGAAGTGCACACCCCCTTCCTCATTCTGGGAGCTTTCCAATTCTGCCACAGCAGCAATCTTGAACGGGTCTCTGAATAAGTTCTCTGCCACAAGCTTAGGTTTTGGGGCACTATCCCAGCCTTGGGTCACATAACCCCTAAGTTGCAGGGAGTGGTGTGTTCATGGTTGAACATAAATAGATCCAATGTTTACATGAACCAGTGAACAGGAAGCAGTTGAGTGGTAAGTACTTTAGCTTTCCCATTCCTCAGGGGAATCATTCCAAAGCACATTCAATTCTTCAGTTAACAGGTTGTGCCCTAGTTGCCTGTACAAATTCTTCTCATTAAGAGAACTTTATTGGTTTTTGTCGTCTTCCCTTCCCTTTGTTTCTCCTTTGCCACCACCTTCGTTTATGCTTCCCATGATCACTTCCCAAATAATCTGAGATGAGGACATGACTGGCTTGAGTTTATCCAAGACCATCCTAACACTTGAAGTTCCAATATTAAATTTTGTAGTTATTCGTCAGTTTCTGTAGAATGTTTTCTTCATGATTTGCTGGGGATAGGTGTGAAAAATGAATTGGAAGCATAACTATGCAGACTGAAGATGGGAAAGACTAGGCAGTAAGTTGACAAGAGTCAGTCTGAAAGTCTGTTGCCTTAGACAAGTCACTAGCAGTTTATGTGAAGGACATTTTCTAAGATATTTGCAGACACAAGCTTTATTAAGCTTAAATTCAGCAAAGATCTGCTGGAAAATATTAACAAGTTAGATGTGCAATGGCTTTCACATGATTCCAAGTGAAATGTTAGTATGTGTAGACTTCCAAGTCTTTTCAGTTGGTCATTTTTCCTGGGCCATTTCTAACTTGCTTTTCCACCAAGGAAGTTATCGTGAGTCTTTTCGTTGCCTTTATTGGTCTCATGAACAGTGTCTATGGAAGTCTGAGTCAACACCTTAGACTCTGCAGATGACTACAAATGTTCAATTTATGTCCATTTCATAGGCTGTAGTTGAGCTTGCACCAAGAATGGAAACTTGAGATTAAGAGCATCAGTGTAGGTCCCCCATGAACAATGCATAGGGAGGTGTGAGATCGACCTTGACTCATGTCGTGCAGCCCCAGATGGGGCCAGTGCAGATGCACACCGTGGCAATACAAGGGAGAACTTTGATGGTTAGTGTTTAAAATGAAAGGCTCCTTCCTATAAGCTGCCATTGAACATGGCCAACTGCTAAGAAAATGCTAAGCAGGCCATGTCTGTTTCTGAAGACTTCATGACTGAATGTACCAAGTAATCCAATAGCTTTTATTGAGGCGTGAGTAGGCTTGTAGTGCATTGTAGTTCACCTGCATATTTTCAAGTGAAAAACTCCTAAGACACAGGCTCCAATTTGGAGAGTCACCTTCCCTAATAAGGTCTTCAGTGTGCTCTGGAGACAGTATTGTAATTCTTGACATAAGTATTTTAAATTTGTTCAATAGATCAAAGTGTTCAAAAAGAATTTGTTATTCAAGGCAATAGGTCTGTTACATTATGACATGATTATCACAAGTTGAAACTTGTTGTATACCTCGTCTGTTACCTTTTGAGATGATCATCAAGTACATCAAAACATTGTATACTTTAAGTACATGGTGCATAGTTTGAAGGTCATCTATTGATCCGGGGAGAAAAATGACAAGCTCACAGAAACTCATGGAAGTTTATGGAGCCTCCTCATCCCTTTTCCTTGCAGATAAAATTGGTGTTGTGGTTTGGATCTGCAATGTCCCAAAAGCTTGGGAGTTGAAGACTCAGTCCAATGCAGCAATGTTCAGAAGTGGGGCTTTGGGGAAGTGATTTATTATGAGGGCTCTAACCTCAGATTAATCCATTTGAAGAATTTTAATGGACTACTGGGTGGAGGTGCAGAGTATGGTTGGAGAAGTGGTGTGCTGTTGGAGACATTTGTCCCTGGCCCCTTCCTCTTTCCTGGCCATCTTGAGCCAAGAAGCTTCCCTCCACCACCACATTGTCATGTTCCATCTCACCTCAACCTTAAGAGAAACCTGAAAGTGGGCCAAAATAAACTTACTCTAAGGTCATTCATGTAAAGTAATTTGGTCATAACAAAAAAAGCAGTACCATACCCAAGTATGTTCACATCTAGTTAGGACTTTTGTCTCTGCTTATTCAGTAAGAATGAGAATGAGGGGCAAAGCAGAAGAGCTACATCAAGGATTCTCCCAGTGCTGTGCTTGGGGTAGTGTATCCTTAGTTCTTTTGTTTTGCCACCTTTTGCATGTCTATCAGCAAAAACATTTGTTGTTATCTGACTTCAAAAGATCTTGTCATGTCCAGACCTCACTGTGGTTCTCAGCATTGAGTATTATCCCTGTTGAAGTCTATCAAAGTCAGACTAGCAACGTGGCATTTGAGGACCTGGGAAAGCAGCTCAGCTATAGCCTAATATCTGGCTAAGTCTAAGCAGTTTTATTGACTCATTTTCTTTTGAGCCCTTTGATTTTAGGAAGTATTTTAGTAGTTCTCTGTAAAACTGTCTGAAGTTGGCTCTTGTTTTCCCCGTGAGGTTCTATCGGGATTTGCAGTCATTAAACCCTCTATCAGGTAACAACATAACCTGAGGTATTGGTGAAGAATGCCAATATAACACACTTGAGGGTCTGGAAGCTTTTTACAAGTGAGGCGTTTAGGGCTATGCTTTATCCTGATCATAGTAAATTTATTTGGGAAATGCAATTTCGCCATTCTTGTTTTCATCTTGATCTGTCATTCTCCATGAGGCAACCAGACTCTTGCAAGAGCATGGAGATGGCCATCCCTTCAGTAGTTTTGTTGAAAAACACTCAACCGAACTTGCAGTTGACAGTAGTACACAACTACAATATGGAAGAGGATCATGCCCATTTTCATCCAGGAATACGCTTGTCCCCAGGCCTATCTCACTAAAAAAGTCTTAGGAAAGTGAAAGCTTAATGAAGTCAGACATTGCAAGCCCTATTCCCTAGAGCTTAGCATTTAGAACTCCTATGAGATAACAGCACGTCACCCTGGGAAACACTTCCAGCAAGCACAGGTAGATGCTAAGCAATCATGACAACCTCAGTAAGACTTCCAAGTCTGCAATGTTTGTGCTGAAGGATAGCCCAACATTACCTCAGGAAGGCTCAACTTGGAAGATGTTCCCACATACCATGAAGATAGCCATTTGTGGGGTCGGGGGTAATCAGGGATTAAACTCGGGGACCCTCAACTAAGCCACATCCCCAGCCCTTTGTTTCGAGAGCGTCTGAGTTGCTTAGTGCCTTGGCATTGCCAATGCTGGGTTTGAACTTGCGATCCTACTGCCTTGCCTCCCCAGCAGCTGGGATTGTAGGCGTGTGCCACCATGCCCAGCTGAGAATATCCTCAAACCTGTCCCTTGAGTTTGGCTGTGACATCTCTGTACAACATTTCCATAGCAGTAGATGAAAGCTTCAATAGGTCAGTATGTGGTCTGAGTGTTTGCTCCTAGAGTTCCTGGTATGAGCCTGGCCATCAGTAGCTAACAGGGACAATAAAGGAGGATATGGCCTAGAACAGAGATACTTGTCTTTAATGTCAACCAGGCTTGAAATACATTACAATTCTGGATGAATTACCAATGGGAATTTGTGTAAGGAAAGGAAGATCCATGAAAGATCCTCAAAAAAATATCCCAGAAGGAAACATGAATAGGGCCAGAAGGGTTTGGAAGGGAAATAAAGTTTCAGAGGACAGAGACCTAAACGCATGTTAGGGAGGTCAAAGGTTAAGTCTAAGAACCATCATTTTAAACGCAAGTTAGTAAGACTTCCTACATGGAGACTCGATGAGACCGAGTATGAAGGTAGCTCAATCAGGTAAGAACAGTCAAAGGTAAGTCAGCATCATTTTTGTAACAGGTACAGTTCCTCCCCACCCAACCTCCAGGCATATCTGCCAATGTCGGGACATACCCGACTGCCAGCGTAGAAGAGGGGGCTGTGTGCGCTGTGGGCATTTATCAAGATGATACCTGGTGTGCAACTACTCAAAATACAAGAAAGCCCCCAAGGAGGGTTAGCCATCACAAAACATGCAACTCGAAATTCAAGTAGACAAACAGAAGTTGTTGTATGGGTCATCCAAATGGATATTTAAGTCAGATGATGGCAAAACCTATGGAAGATACATTTAGTTGTCTCACTCTTCACTTCGTTTACAGTTCCTTCAGTTCTCAGAAGCAGGGTTTCTAGAACTTCGAGCTCTGGAGTAACCAGATAAGCTGGGCAAGGGTTTTTGCAAGAAATCTGTCTGGTTATTTATTTCACTTGTATTCACCAGAATGAAAGCTTGGGCACTATTGGGTATGGGCTCTAGTCAACATTGACCTGGAGTTCTAAGTGATAGTCATGTGTTGATATGTAGAACTGTGGTTTAGGTAATTGGAGTTTTGATCAGTGTTTGCCCAAAAACTGGCCTACTGGGTCTGAGGACACTTCTAGGAGTTATTATCCTCGAGTATAAAGTTGATATTAACATGCTTGTCATTTGGAATGACCTACCTTCCTACCCAAACATCCTTGGCATGTCAAGTAGGTCATAACAGTAGGTATGGCCAGTTATAAGCCTCTGAAACTACCCTCAAGAGTAAATAAAATCCCCACAGTGAGAGATAGCCAAGTTTAGTATCATGCTAAAGCAAACTGGGTTGGTGGTCCTTTAAGTTGAATTCAACATTCCATGGAGCACACAGTGGAGGATGAGGTATTAGCTTCTATTCCCCGTGGGTCAGGTTCGAGTACTAAACCTTGTCATTTTATGAATGACAAAGGGCCTGAAGTGAGATTGTATATAGGCAGTGTTCAATAGCCTCATTGTCCAAGTCAGCAGCCTCAAAGTGGCAACAAGGGGATCCAGGTAGAGGAATGTGGATGGACACGTCAAGGGTCAATATTAAGTGGAATGTTTTCCATTATACTCGATACCCCTCTGAAAGGATCCAGAGATGAGGAATAACTCCCCCTTTATCCAGCTAAGCCTATAAAGCCATACTGCAGTCTGAGGCTTTTCTCCTCCTTTCTCCTTTCACAGGTATTAACCCTGAAAACTGATACAGAAGTTCCTCCAGTCACGCTAGGACTGCCTACCTTTGAGTGCATTGTCCTCACCTCACCATAGGCCAGGAAATGCAGAACGGAATCCACGAGTTCACATAACTTTCTGAAGCAAGTTTAAGATATTGTAAGCCTGTTCTGATAAGTCTACCACTTCAGTATACTGTGTCTCCCAGTAGTATCTTGCCATTTTAATCTCTCCTCCCTAGACTTGGGTTACTGCCTATGAAGTATTTCACTTCTGCCCTCAGTCTAACCCTTTAGTCCGACATTTCCTTTGAAGGGACCAAAGTCTTTAATACCTCAGATGGGGTCATCTCCTTTTGATGAACCCCCAATTTAGACTAATGTGATGAGCTTGCTTCTGGAAGATGAGTTTAGGATTAAACACAGCATGAGAAAGAGCTCTCTAGTTAGCTTTAGAATGTAACATGTAAAGGTGTCTGATGCCCCAGGATCTTATTTGAAGAAGAGATCCTAAAGATCAGAATTAGGGTCTTACAAAAGAAGGAAACTATCTTAGGTTGGCTTGGCACAGCACATGATGGCTGCCTTCCCATCTGGGAAGAGATGCATATTCCTAGTTTAGCAGATCCTGGAAGTCTAGTTTGTGAACAGTGAACTCAATTCCATGTGCAGTAGGACCTAGTTTAATTCCAGGTCTCTCCAGTCCCACTTGTATATTTGCCTGGAATTCTGGTCCCCCTGCCCTTTGTAACCTGCTAGTGTCACATTATCTGGGGGCATCTGGAACCTTGAAAAGCATTGGCCTGGTCTCCAACTCTCCTGCACACCAGCATAGAGCCTTGGATAGGGGAGCAGTGGCAGTGTGTAGCCAGAGTGCCATAGAAGATAGAGCGAGACCATAGCAAGTCAGAGCCCAAGCTGTGTTTGAAGTACCATTCACTTTACTACTCTCCCCAGCCCTGATTCAGAGCCAGTTTAGAACTAGACCTGAAGCAAGATTATACTGGATTTGCTGCACTAGGGTATAGAACCAAGCTTGGAAGAATCATTTCCCCTGAACTAGACCCAAGTGACTCTTCCCTCCATGAAGCGGAGAAACCCTGCTTAGTGACGCTTACACAAACTCATAGGGCAGATCACTCAGAAGTTGATCCACAGATGCCCTATGAGTTCTTTCCAGTTTTATTAACCTTAACTCCTCCTTTCCTCTTGTATAGGATTGAGGAGATGGGGAGGAAAAACAAAGATCTTAGTATTTCAAAAATATAAGTTCTACTTCGGAAACAATGAGACCACCCTATGACACCAGTTTTGTTTAGGATACAATGCTTTCCAACTCTAAATCCCATTCCAAGGGACCCTTTTGTTGTACTCGATGTACACGGTGGGTGTAAGTAAAATTGACATGTTATCTGTCTGACAAAGCCCTTCTTTCTAGTCTTAAGAAATCTATATGTTTTTCCTTAATTCCCTAACAAGTTTATCTGTCTTAAGCATGTCAAAAGCTGTAGACAACTCTGAAGGTATATACACCAAAAACATGATAGCTGAACAGAAGTCAAACTTCCGTTTGTCCTTGTGATGTTTTTCTTCGAATGTTGCCCATCAAGGCAAGCCAAGGTTGACTTGAAAACTTAGTTCCTTTCATGTTAACAGTTACCACAGGAGTATTCCAGTGCTGACCCTGCCAGTCACGCTACATAACCCACTGTAGTTCTTTAGTGTAACCCTAGTAGAAAAGACTGTCGAGGCCTTTGTATCGACAAGTCATCCTGTATCAGACTACAAGATTGTCGTCTGCCAACACTGCAAGCAGTAGATCTCCCAGTAGACAGTGTTCTCCCTGCCATTCCTGCCTACTTAGGAGTTAAGTATTCCAGCACCATTGAAACTGTGGCCTTGGCCTCAGTCTTTCCCAGCCATCTCTTATTGTTCCCTCTCCAGTAGGTTAGGAGCACCACACAAGGTGGAACTTGTTTAGGCAGTCCTCACCTTCTTTCAGGTGTACCAGCTAGAGTAGGACAGACCCCTTAAGGGCAGTTAGAATTCCACACCTTATGCTCAAGGATGGAGGTAGACAAGGATAGGACCCTGGGAGTTTGGGCCAACTTAGTCTTGACTAATCTTGCAGAATTTACCTTCAAAGTAAAGACCTTCATCCAAGTGATAATTTAGGAAAAAATATGGAAGACATCCAGCATAACTGGTCTTGTTGAGGCAGGCATCGGAAAGGCCTCAGAAGTACGCCGAAGAGGGCTCCCAGTTACAACTCATACCCAGTTTGATCTAAGACCTTTGAGCAAGATATAATTTAAAAAGCGATTCAGTACACCAATGGTGTATATTACTAGTCAAGACAGTTCTTATGTTCCATTTACCTTACCCCTTTTCAAATCCCACCTAAAGAAACTCCAAGTTCAGTCCAGTGAGCCCCAGGGATCAGGATTTAGATAAACCCCATAATTTTACTTTGACTTCCAAAATTCTCAGTATAAGTGTGATGGTTCATCTGGAGCTCAGTGGAAGAGCACTTGCCTAGCATGTGAGGCAATGGATTCAATCCTCACCACACATAAGGCATGCTGTCCACCTATAACAAGGCTTTTGGAAAGTGAGACAACTTGGTAGTAGTTACTAGTTTATGGTCAAAACCAGATTGGTCCTTTACCAGGTGATTTAAGCAGCAAGTGTTGCATATTCAGGGAGAGTCCATAAACAGAATACCATTAAGCAGAGCTTCCTACCCGCCAGCCACAGAACATTGTGTTAACTTGTGACAGATCTCATCCCTGAAGGGTACTGTGCCTCCAGCCATGAGCTGTTTCATCATTCCCAAATCCTTTTGTGTTGTGACAAGTGTTTTCCATGTGGGCCATGACCGAGCATTGTTCTAGAATATCTTGATGCTTAGGACTCAGTTATTCCCACTTCACTAGCAGCATGCTACAAGTATCCCCCTACATCGCAGACTAAATTTCAGTGACTTGAAACAGTCTCCTATTCATCTTCAACAACCATATTGACAAAGGTCTTGTGTCGGGCCAAGAAATAATTCTGGAGTGATAGGACTACTTTCTAGTCCTATGCAAGATATCCTCCATGTTTTGTTTAGTCCCCAAATTCTGTTATTTCTAGTGAAAAAAGGTTTTGTAAAGACTGTCGATAGGCTGTGCTGCCAAGCCTGAGGTTTCAAGTCTTCCATCTTCTAACTTATGTTGTAGTCACTAGATCGTGCAGCTTTCCTAACGAATTTCCTAGAAAAGCTCAGAAAAGACGGCATTTCCAGAATCCTTACATAAGATTTATAAAGCAGTGGCCAGGTTTGTAGTAAAGTGTATCCGTGCCTTGAAAACTGTATCAGAACATTGATCAGGAATCAGGTTGGAGTTCTGTGGAAGAGGCAGCAGGCAGAACCTGTCACTAATCCTTGACAGGGTCACTTGAAATTTGAGGGCATGACACTAGGTGTGGTTATATTTCTAGGATTCCATTACTCGAATACCCAGTGAACTATTAGCAACTTCAGTTCTCCAATTTTAGAGTCCATCATCTCAAATCAGTCCCCTCAAGTGTATAAAATCCTGAGTTCTCCAGTACTATTGATAATCAACTTTGAAAGAAATGAGGTTTTAGATGCACGATTAAGTGGATGATCATACGAATGGGGCCAAGCACATTCTCCCTACAATCCAGACTCCAAAAGCTGCTAGACAATCAACATTAAGATCTTCTAGTTACAGGACTGGGGCTAGAGCTCAGTGGTAGAGTGCTTGCCTAGCACGCGTCAGGCACTGGGTTCAATCCTCAGCACTATCAAGATGTTAACTTTTTGCCTATAACTGCATCTTGTTACATTATAGTCACTGAAAGTTTTAATTACAGGTCTAAGATGACTAGCTGTCTGTAAAGTAAGGATTCATGTTGATAAGACATGGAGTATGTTTTGTTCTAGTTCAGCCCCCAGTTTTTCCCCTTACTACCTCCCTTCCCCTTGTTCTCATCCCTCTGTTTTATAGTTAGTCCTGTGTGTATATGTAACATCAAGTCTTGCTTTCCATCGGAAGAATCATGTATAGAAGTTAGATCTGGAGTTTATCCATCCCAATTATAGGTTTACAAGATAAATAATGAATTGAAGACTTAAACAGAGTGAGGTATTTTGCATAGATGTGTCCCAAGTCTGATGGCTTTAAAGGCTTGCACTGACCAACCTGCCTGTTAAGTTTGAGATGGTTATTAAAACAAGATTTAGCAATGCTACTTACAAGGGATAACGTGGCAGTCTAGTTTCAGTTAAGCTCATTTGTCACATTAGAGTCTAGATAGTTTAAGCACCATGCGAATATTCATTTTGTAACAAGTTTACCTCACTTTAGGAAACTCATTGTATGATATAGTTGCAGGTATCTATGAGTTCAATTAACAGTTTCCTTTGGACTTAAATGTGGTTTCAAATAACGTTTGTAAAAAACATGAGTCTCATGTACTGGTTTATAACCAGTCAGAACCAAATTGGCCCTTCACCAGGTAGTCAGGTGTACTAGTCTGGGCCATGTTAATCTAAATCATTTGATTAAATGAGTCTTAGTTGTCTGATTTTATTCTTCCTGGCAGTAAGCCTGGGTTTTAACTCTTCCAAGAGAGATTTAGGCAAAAAATTTTCCTGACACCGATCAGCCAGAAGCTTCCAGTTCTGAATTTTCTCAATGTCTTCAGAAAAAAATACGGATACGGATGACCTATGAGAGGATTAGAAGAGCCCAAACAATGGGGTGGAGAGGCAAAAAGCAAGGGCCACAGGGAGATGACCTAATGCAGTCTAACCTCAGTCTTACGTTTGTGAGGTTTTGGCCTTTGTTCGGGGTAAGACAGGATCTTGCAGTTTAGAAACATTTGCAGGATATAGCCACCAGTTACAGCTTTAAACACTTCTACCAACAGGGGGCACTTGGTAACCACACAAAAAAACTGAACTGTTAGCTTATGCTAACTCACCTGAAGATTGGGCCGAGTTATTAGATGGACGTTTCAACAGTTAAAGGTGGAACCATTTCTAGTCCAAGTAGTCCGTTTCCTCACAATTTCATAGTCTTCAAGAGCACAGGTGAGGGCTGGTGTTGTAACTCAGTGGTAGAGCACTTGCCTAGCATGTGTGAGGCACCATGTAGGTTATAAGAAAGCACATGTGAGCCCTGACTGCTGAGCTGACTAGAAATTTGGTATCACCTATACCCTGCTTTTCAGGGTAAGTTTACTTATTAGGTCTCTAAAAGTTCTAACATCTTCCAAACTAGTTTAATTTTCTTTAGATGGACACAATACCTTTATGTGGTACTGAAGATGAAACCAAGTGCCTCACATGAGCTACAACTGCAGCCCCTTGAACCAGTTACGAGTTTCCTCACGTTGAGTCCCATTGCTTCAAGGACTATTCTGGAGTCCCTGTGGCTATGGACAGTTGTGAGTATCAGAAGCAGAAGGACTAATTCAGAAAGGGACAGGGGGGTCCAAGTGATTGAAACCCATCTTGGAATACAGCAGCTACTTAGTTGGTGAGGATATACAAAACCAGAATAACTTCCCTTCTACAGCAAGTTAAGGTAGTATAGTCTGCAGATTTTGTTACAAGAAAATGGTGAATGCAGGTGTGGTGGTGCATGCCTATAGCCTCAGCAACTCAGGAGGTCAAGGCAGGAGGATTGCAAGTTTGAGACCAACTTCAACTTAGCGAGACCTTGTGTTGAAAATTTTTGAAAAGGACATGGACATAGCGCAATGGTAAAGTGCCCCTAATTTCAATCCCAGACAGTTCATTTGCCGACTAGGAAAGTGAGTCTTAAGACTACCCCAGTAGTCTTATTTTCTCTCCCTTCAGAAGTTTGGCATCTGGGAGAATACATTGGAAGCTGGTGATGAGTTTAGAGTCCTACACTTACCATAGTTTGATTTGGTCACTCTACCTTTTTAGGACAGGTTTAAATCGTTCTCCCCCCACTTTTATTTGTGCATTAGTTGTGAGAATTTGTTACATGTTCATACACACAGGGTAATCTGTCCAATACTCTCCACAACTTCCCTCCACCTCCCAGTCCTTAGTCCCTTTCCTCCGATCTCCTTTTGGTTTTCATGAGATCCACCTCCCCACAAGCTTTTTAATCACTCTAGCTTCCATACATGGAAGAACCTAGTCCTTGACCCTCATTTTGACTTATTTTGCTTAACATAATGGTCTGATTTCATCCATTTTCCTAAAAAATGGAAGTTTCATTGTATGGCTGAGAATGCCACTATGCATGTATGACACATTGTATTCATCTGTCTGTGAACACCTAGGCTGGTTACATTATTTGGCTACTGTGAACCGCACTGTTATAAACATGTATTTATGTGTATCCTTGTAGTATGATAATCTTTATGATTAATTCCAAGTGTTAGTAGGGCTGGGTTATGTGGTTCCATGTCTAGCCCAAGGAACCTCCATTTGCGATTTCCAGTGGTATAATAAAGATTCTTCGATTCATGTGAGCTGAACTTTGTCAAAGAGTGAAAAAAAGAAGCCGCAAGCTTGTTACTTGGAAAAAGACAAGTTAACAGGGAAAGGTTAACTGCTGCTGCATCAAGATAAAGTGGTCAGAGTTGACATCTGCATGCAGATGAGCAGTCTTAACAGCTGAAATGGGAAGAGCTGAATAAGCAGGAGAGGAAGACGAGTTCCGTGAAAATCGAGTTATTTGGGAGGACAGCACAAGCTGTTAGCCATCTACTTATGATGAACTAGAGTGGAAACGGTTAACAAGGTGTGCCCAGGATGGAGGGGTGTTCCCACAATGATTGCCATCACTTCGATTTAGCTTTGGAAATAAAGCTGAGGTTCAAAACATTCAGCACCTTAAGGCAGATCTTTGACAGACTAGCTTCCATGCACAAACCATCCTCTCCAAAAGCACCTAGGACCAAGTAGTTGAGTGGGTCAGAAACAAAGAGACTTGCTTGAGAAAGCATTCTAGAAGATGGTAAATAACATTTCCAGTTGATCAGGTGACATAACAGAATGCCTCTCTAGAAGTGGCAAGAGCATCTAGAATTTTACCATTAGGGAGAGTTATGACAAGTGCTGTCATGTACCAAGCAGTAGTTTTTTTTAAAAAAAAATATTTTAGTAGGCCAGCTTTGAGAAATCCGTTAGGTGTACTTAAGCCACAGGCCAAAGATAAAGGATGGCGGGGACAGAAAAACATGCTCCAAGTTATGACAGGTCTACTCCACCCATTGTCTTTATTTGGTCACTTGATCTGATGCAAACATGACTAAGCTCGTGACATTTAGTTTGTCATTCTGCCACACCAAAAGTTTCCGTTCATAGAAGCTACATGCTACTCCAGCTGATGTTTGGGTGTGTACCCAGCCAGGCAAGCACATAGGACTGCTACAGGAAGTGATTATTCCCTTAAGATATCTAACTTCCTGCTAAGGTGGGAGTGACATCCATCTGACTAATTCCATTTCAGATGTTTAAGTGATCTCACCCTTGACAATGGAAAAGGCCAAATTGTGGTAACAGTTTGATAGACAAAGTTACTTTGAAACCTACTTTGAAACCAACTAAAATGAATGTTTTCTAGGTTGAGGAGTTAGGAAAGTGGATTCTGGGTTCATTTTTCCTTGTGAAATTAGAAAGTAAATTACTCCTTAACCTTAACTACTTTATGTGAAGCTCTCAGAACATTGATGTGAAGGCTCGGCAGTTACACATTGATAATCTTGTAAAGAATGAGTGTAGATTAGCCCTGACCCCGATTTGCTTTCCATGTAACTTTCACCATGGTCCTACATGAGTAGTGACGTGTATAAGCTAAGAAGTACCTAGGAACACTTGAAGTCAACTAGTATCCACTGGTGTTTAAAGAATGGATTTGAGGAAAAATGCTAACCCAAGATGGAATACACGTAGGGAACGTTGTATGAAGTCACTCAACAGGATGTCAACTAGCAACCAACCTTCCCTTCCATCTTTCCCAATTGGTTTTGCTTTCAACTCCATTTTTAGACTATAAAAATTAACATTTTCCTTCGGTTGGAAAAAATTGGTATGAAGGCAAGAAAGAATACAAGAGCAAGCCGTAACAGAAGAGGACCTATACCAGAGTTAGGTTATTAGAATATCTGCAGTGAATTGACCACAAAGGCAAGTATAGCTGGAAGTGATGGGATAGAGTTGCAAAGAAAGTAAAAACAATGTTTTAAAACAAGCTTTATGCAATGGGGAATTCATTATGAAGTACAATAGGAGAAAAGTACCTCCTTCAGTCTTGAAGGGTCTTTACATGCTGTTCAAAGTTTTAATATTGTATAGATTTGGGCTACTGCAGCAATGCCATAGGCACCCCCATTTAAGTTCACCTGGGAGCTAACTCAAGTTTCACTCCTGTAAGTCACAGGAGTGAGACACATTCTAGGATACCCAATTTCTACAGATAGAAGTGGGTAGAGGATAGCAAGTAACAGCACTTAAGGAAAACTTGGATTCCTCTTGAAGTTGGTTAATATCCTTTTTTTAAACAAGGACATGCCAAGTTAGTGAGTGTAGGCAACTGACCTAGTACCCGTTTTTGCTTATGAACTCTTACTAAAACATTCCATAATATGTGCTCAGTTTTGTAAACAAAGCCCTTTGATTCATGGTTGTAATTTTTTAAACCCCTATTGCAGAAAATGCCTGTCCTGAGACATGTCATTACCCAGTTACCCAAGTCATAGATCCTTGGATGAAGCAAAGTATCAACTGGACTGTTTGATGTAATACTCTGACAGCTTGGAGTCAATACATTTTTCACCTATTAAGTGCTGAAGTAAGTCAGATACCAGTTTCTCCTTGTCCTTTGTTCACTGCTAGGGTTAGGCATTTACATTGAGACTGGCTCCATTTGAACTGGCAGTTACACACAAGTACATATGGTGGGGGTTTGTTCTGAGACCCTTGTACCAAAAGCTCAGGCCTGCTGCAACACTTGGCAATACTGGAGGTTACCCGGGGGCACCGCCACTGAGCTACATCCCCAGCCCTTTAAGACGATTCCAGCTAAGTTGGTGGGAGCAGACTCAAACTTGCTATCATCCTGCCTTAGTCTTCCAGCATTGCTGAGATCACAGGCATTCAGTCCTGATACTCTTTCGAGCAGAGGGAATAGCATTGTGGAGTCGCTGGGCTGCGACCAGTTTGATGGGTGGGCGGGGCTACATTATCTTTGCTGCCCACAAACAGCAGTCACCTGGACTTCCAAATGAAAGATTATGGAGATTCCCGAAAGGTAAGCATCTGAAGTTTTATGGAAGGATTTGAGAATTTAAAAATGGAGACAGCATAACAAAACTCAGGAAAGGAATACTAGTGATTTTCCCCATGGATTAATATGGGACTGCATTTTCCTCTCATTTCCAAGCAAGTAACATTTTGGGTGTGGGGTGCCAGTGCTAAGTTGACCATACCACTGAGCTACATCTAGTCTTTTGGGAGGACAGGGTTTAAGATGCTGAGGGATTTAGATACGAGATATCCTGAAGGCCCAAGTTATTGCAGGACTTCAGGGGTGAAGATGAGTACCATAACTATTTAGCTAATCCTAGTTTGAACAGACTGGGTGGTAACTGCAGGAAGGTGAGGCAGTGCAAAGAAGTAGTGGGTTACTGGAGGCATGTACTGTGCCCCTTCATTT
This sequence comes from Urocitellus parryii, assembly GCF_045843805.1. NCBI lineage: Eukaryota > Metazoa > Chordata > Mammalia > Rodentia > Sciuridae > Urocitellus > Urocitellus parryii. The sequence goes on from NC_135540.1 coordinate 84,268,823, forward strand.
CCTGACCCTGTCCACAAGCCAAACAGCTTTTTCCTTGGTCTCATCTCAGGCCCAAAGCAATGGACTGAATCTCAAGTTGAGAATAACTTGTTTAAGTTTGTCAGATATTTTGGTCAAAGTTAACAGATGCCCAAACCGATCTCAGTTTTCCATCCTTCTGCCTCAGCCTCCAGAGTCACAGGGAATACAGTTGGATGCCACCCATACCCACCTGTAAGTATCATTACCAGTGCCACATTCCATTAGTTAAGATTGTTACTGCCTTGCATTCGTGTTGTCAGGTGGTTTGGTGGTTTATGATTACCAACAGGGACCAGAGCAACTATGCTTCCCCCCCCCGTAAATTGGCTTTTGGAACTTGAAATTCCCACCTCCCAAGCCAGGGCAACTATGTCTCCATCCACTAGGAGTCTTCAGGTGTTGGGCTTCTCCCTCATGAGCTTCTGCTTTCCCAGAAGTCCTTAAGTCCAAGGATGGAGTTTGTGGTTTCCTTCAGCTAGGAGCTCAAGAGACCCCCGTAGGGTGGAAGCAGTGAGCGAGCAGGGGAACTGATGAGGACAAGGGGATGCGAGCTGGTGGCAGGGTGGCAAGGCTGGAGCCCCTCGACCTGGGAGCCAGGCTTCCAGCCCATCACAGCCAGACTTCACTGGTATCCTGTGCCTGACCAGCAAGGCAGGAGGCCCTGGCCACTGCAGAAACAGTCTGAAGAGTTGGTGGGCCCCCAGCCAGAAAGTCCCCAGGAAGAAGAACCAAGTCTCCCAAGAAGCTGAAGTCCTCACCATTCTAAGTGGGGCAGGAACCAAAAGATCAGCACCAGTTGAGAAGTGTCAGAACAGGACCACAGGAGAGCTGGTAACAGTACCTGGGACAGATACCAAGGCCATTCTAGCTGCAGGAGATGACCATAGTCCTGGGAGCTGGCAGGGACAGGATCAAGCCAGCAATGTGTGAAGGCACAGGAAAAGTGAATTTAATGCTAGTCACCGAGAACATCAAGAATCAAGTCAGTGGCATGAGTAGTGAGGCTCAGGAGTTGGTTCAGCCTGGTGGCAGTAACAGATACCTGCCCACCCCCAGAAGCTTTGGGCTTTTGGTGTCAACCAGCAGTACCTCACACACTTGAGGTATAGTCCGTAAGTACAACAACCTCCCTGCTCTACAAGTCCCAAGAGCAACTATTTCTGCTCCTTTGTAGATACACATGACTGGAAGTAATTCTAGACAAAGTGCTTGCCTTTTGGGTGACACCACATTGACATCCCAGTTGATCATCCCCCTTTAAAGATGTATGCCGTCTTTTGGTAGCCTGTGGAATACAGCTGTGCTGATGGCAGTTGGCAGAAGTCCTACATCATTGGCCTTGGTTCAGACAATGGAACCTTAACGTATTGATCTACAGAGATACTACAAAGGCAAAGAAAAGGATGTAAATTTTGGTTCAGTAGCAAAGAGTGTCTTGCTTCAGTCGTTAGATACCTCAAACTAGATAGGAGTGTCCCAACAGCTGGAAAACAGAACTTTAACCATTAAGACACCTTCTTGGAAGTCTTTGGATTGTCTTAAGGAGCACGTTAGTATTCCGTAGCGTCTTATTGCCCCAAGTCTTTCCTCTATTGCTAACCAGCTTACGTTTAACAGACTTGTGACATTAAGTAAAGAAATGACCACGTGTGTAGCTAAAGTGTTAGTTTCACTTTCATTTGAAATGTGTTGTGGGTTTAGTTGCTTTCAGAACTGCCTAGGAAGCTAAAGCCAAGGGATGCTTGTTCTTTGTAAGCTTTGTAGACCAGGAGGCAAACCCCCGAGCAGATGGTTTTACTACACTTAATTGTCACCAAAACAGCCTCTAACATGCCAAGGCTTTGACCTGGTTGAGCTCCGGTGATTCGATTTAAACTTAGGCATTTGGGGGAGAAGGGGTGGTAATTTACCAGGTGACCCGAGTATTTCTCTTTATGCCACCTCTTTAAGCACATGACAGAAAAATCGTGTCTACTCCAATGGGTACAGGTTTAGCTAAAAACTGAAGTGGATTGTGGATCTGTTTACCTTCCAGAGAAATTGGGAATTCTTATTGATCACGTTCATTCTTCAAAATTTGACAGAACTGAAAGTTACAACTAATGGCAGGGCCATTTTAACAGATGGGATTATTTAAGTGTTCTTCTACACTTCATCTTTTAGTCAAGTTTATTTACCTTCCAAGGCTGGAAATTTAGGACCAGTTTTAAGTTTTCCAGAGTTGTGTAAGTCAAAGTTGTTAGGTAGGGTATGTGTATATAAGTTGTGTCAAAGAGCTGCATACCAATTTGCATATGCCAGTGTTGTGTGCTACTTGACAGGCAAAGCCCTCCTACATTTGAAGTTTGTTCTGTGGGCAAGTTTGTAAATTTAGCGCCCTTCAAAGAAATGGAGGATAGTCTTCGTTATTAGGTCACATGGTTAGCCGATCTTGGACCTTGTCTTTCTGAGAATGTTGCTAAAGAAGCCAGTTGGTATTTACAGACTGAGGTGTGTTACTGGTGTAGGGGGGCCAAAACCACTTGGGTTGAACACTTATTAGTAATTTTACTCCTTCAAGCCCTAAGCAAAGCAATATCGACCAGTTCTGCCTATAAAAGGCAACAACTTCAACTGATTTAGGTCCCCCCTCTCCACTAAGATTACAATGGTGTTGATATCCACGTGATTGGGCCAAGTCTACTGCCCGTGATAGTAAGGCCTTCACTTAAGGGTGCCCCCCACCTCAGTTTTATTTGGTCTTTAAGCAGTTTTATGAAAAAGTTGGTTTAGGTTCTGTTCCGATATTGTCTACTGCTGAGAGTTCCTGAGGAAGATACCTCAGCAGAAAACAATTTTGGTCTAAGGATATCCCAGCTCCTGGATGGGCCAGTTGGTATCTTCAAATGAGAGCCAAGCTCTCAAGCAGTCACCTTGCTTCTCTGTCACCTCAGCCCAGAAGGAGCCTGGTGCTTGGCCTTTCATGTTGTTCAGCTTCACAGCTTTGCAGTTCAGAAAAGCAGACACATTCTCTACCTGCAACTGCATGTGCTGGCTCCCAAAACCAGAACTTCCCTTGACAAGATGGCGGGGGAGGACACAGAGCACCTGTTTAACTCCTATTCAGACTGGGTTTTCGCCTTGAAGTACTGTGTAAGCAGTTGTGAAGAGACTTGTCTCCCTACTTTATAGAGACGTAGGAGATGTTTACGTTGTTCCTTGCACACGCATACCAATATCAAGTCCCACTAAGCATTATACGCTAATGGGAGTGCGTAGACTAACAGCACAGAACTGGACAGCACACTTAAACCCAAGTGCAGTAGTAAAAGGCATGCTTCTTAACATGAAGTTGACAGATGTTTAAGAGTGGTAAGGCTCTGGCAAGAGATGAAGATGCTTTCAAGTACTTTGTTGAATCAGTACTGGTGATTGATCTGAGGGCCTCATGCATGTTAGGCAAATACTTTCATCAGTGAGCTACATCCCAGCCCTATGAGATAGGATACAAGTCGCCCAGGCTGGCCTCAACCTTGAGATCCTCCTTCAGCCTCCCAAACAGCCAACATTACAGGTGTGTACCGCTTTACTTTTAAAAGTCCAGTAGCCCAGGTTGACAAATATTCAAAAGATTATTTCTCCGGCTTCCTGTACTGGAGATAACCAGGAATTATTCCAAACATCAAGACATGTGCTATTAAGGAACAGATGGCATAGAAGATTCTAGGTCAAGTTTGTCTGCAATAACCAAATAAGTGTTTGAGGAAGACGGTCACATTGCTGATGTAGACAAAGTGATTGCCTTTATGTCTAATGCTGATAAACTGCAAGTTACAAGTTATTTCAAGATTCTAGTTTCACAATTTTTCTGTATTTGCAGTCAACTGGTAATACTGAAGCTACAACTCTACATGTCACTTTAGACCAGCATCTCCAGAAGGCATATAAAAATTCAGCCCCAAATGTTCAGATGTTCTATCTAATGCTACCACTAGCCATTGAGATTTGTGGTGGGCTAGTCCAAGTTTAGGTGTTTTAACTTTAAAATAAAGTGTGCTGGGGGTTGGAGTTGTGGCTCAATGGTAGAGTGCTCACCTAGCATGCCATGAGGCAACTGGGTTCAATCCTCCGAACCACCTGAGTGGAAGTAAAGATATTGTGTCCACCTAAAGCGAAGTTTAAGTGTACTAGGTTTTAGGGACTTAGGAATCAGGCATTGCAGTTCAGAAGAGCAGACACATTCTCTACCAATTGTTCCATGATCAATTATTTCATCTGTTGGGCTAAAGATGAAATTCTACTTTTGAATGAAGCCACAGACATTGAGACATGTTGCTTGTAGCTCATGTGTTATAGCACTAGAGGGTCCTGTTGACTCCAAAGGGCATATGCAGAGAAACCTCTGACCTGGAAGCCTGTCAAGAGCACCATTTCTGGCAGAAATTGAGGGCTCTTTGGGATGAGAACTCAGTTTCATGGAATTAAGATCACAAGATAACTCAGTTTTTACTATATCCCACTTCCTACCTAGGAGTTCCCAAACCCCAGACCTGAAGTGGTACATCAGCTCCTTTTGGATAGTTCGTTGGGCATGCCCAATTTAGAGGTTATAGGGCATGACTTGCTGACCGCTTCCCGGTCTTGGGGCCGCACGTGTGGCTGGGTTGGGGCCTAGCGATCAGCCAGGAGGCGGTGCTGTGGGTGGTGACGGAAAGAGCCTCCAAAAAGGAGATTTCCCCCAGGGCCCCTCCGGGACCAGTTTGTCAAGATGCTGGTCTGGGAGGGGATGACCACAGACCACAAACTAGCCTGTGCAGGGATGAACGACAGATCTATGGGGAGGTGGATGGTGGCCATTTCCCCTAGATAAACTACAAAAGCTGAAGGAGATAATATCAGAACAATTGACCCCAGGGCATACTAGGCCCTCCCTGAGCCCTTGTAATAGCCCTGTATGTGTCATACAAAAGACCACAGGGAAATGGTGTTACAGGACACAAGAAAGGTTAATGAGCAGATTATTCCTGTTAGTACCCCCTTGCAAGCGCTACCCTAGACCCCCTCCATCCCTCAGGACTTGACTCATTGTCATGGATGTCAATGATTGCTTTTTTTACTATTCCCCTTGATCCACAGGACTGCAAGAAGTTTGCCTTCTCTGTTCCCTCTGTTAAGTTCCAGGGGCTAAAGATATGAGTGGGTGGTGTTACCCCAGGGCATGGCTAACAGTCCAGCTGTCAACATTATGTTTCACAACTCCCGCAACCCCTTCGGAGGCGATTGGACATAGTTCTATGAGTTTACATGGATGACATTATTGGGGCGGTAGATGCCAAAGCGTTAGGCTCCACCTACAAGGTACTCCAGACTCTTACAAAAGAGAGTTACATATGTCTAATGACAAGGTCCAGACCTTACCCCTTTTTAAGAATTCTAGGGTCCGAACTCGAGTTGGACTCTTACCCCTTGAGAGTTACTTTTCCAGTCCTATACCTTGGTGGGATTACAGAAACTGATGGGTGAACTGGTTAAGGCCCTGGCTTCACCTGCCTACAGAAGACCTGCTTCTGCTTTGACTCTAAGAGAAAGTCCCCACAGATGTCATTCACAATGACTCCATCGCATCAGTTGATATTCCAAAAGATTCAGTCAGCCTTAAACGCTACACAGTTGGCTTGCTACAGGCCCCAATGCCCCTGTCTTTGGATCCTCCCCACTTGGAGCTTTCTTTGGCCACCATTACCCAGTTAGGCGAGCCTCTTCAATGGATACACGCGTCTGTGGGAGGGGCCCCTAGGGTATATTCCCAACTTGACCAGTTGGCTGACCTGATAGTTAAGGGTAGGGATAGTTCCCCGACATTATGGGCGGGATCCTGATGTTAGTAGTCCCCTACCAGTTGTTGGACTTTGAGTAAGAAACCATGGTCAGGTATCCAATGCCTTGGAGGGTTTCATGGGAAAGGTGGATTGTCATTACGGTACTTTGAGATGGGTGACATTCTCCATGTTATAATGGACCCCCCAGTACTTTTGTCCCCACCAGACCCCTCACTAAAGTGGTAAATGTCTTTACTGATGGGGGAAAGCGGGATCTGCCACAGCGGTGTATTCTGCCTCTTCCCCTGCCAGTGAAGAAAAAAGTACCCACTATTTTGAGCCAGTTACGGGATCTGCACTATTTAAGGAACTATATGCAGTTGCCCTGACCTTGACCCATCTCCAAGGACCGATGAACTTGTTTTCTGACAGCCTATATGTAATCAACTTGTTAAACTCTAATATCAGCGTATATTAAGTTGGACAAAAACCCCAATTACTCCTGATTGTTCAAGTCCGATCCTTTTGAAAGGGTGGGCTGAGCTCATTTTTCTGCAGCATCTCGCAAGATACTAAGAATTACTCTGAATCTTGAGACAGGGGAACCAAATGACTGATAAACTTAAAGGGTCTGTTGAAACTGGCTACCAATGGGACTACAATAGCTACCGATAAGTCTTGACTCAGAATCTTCATGATCTTCCTTACTGAAACTGGAGAGGGTTACAAAGATTCCCCGATTCCCATAAAAGATTTGAAGAATATCATAAGGACATGTAAATCATGTATGCAGTTTTTACAGGTCCCACCTGCAATCTCCCGGGGTCAACCCCAGGGACCTCAGACCTAATGTCGTCTGGCAAACTGATGTGGCCCACTATACACCTTTTGGAAAGATTTATGTCTAGATACATATTCATCACATGCTTGTCGGGCAACTGCTCAGACAGGCAAAAAAGCTCAACACGCCAAAAGCCATTTCCTACAATGTTTGGGGTATGATTCTCTTTATAGGAAAAAGACCATTCTGGACACTTTGCCTGGTTGTGACTGCACTCTTGTCTCCCTCGTGGCATTCATCGTGGCCACGGGGATGGGAACTGGACTTGCTGGCCTCAGTGCACCCTGTCATCAGCACTACCTGCAATCTCAACTCAACTCCTTGGCTGCGGTGGTTCTCCAAACCTGCTTACCACCCGAGGAGGATGACTACCTCTGTTCCTACAGGAAAAGTGCTGTTTCTACTGGGCTCCTCCAGTTTCTCAAGGATCGAGCCAGAGCTGTTCAACTGATGGTGGTCCGGCAGCAATACGCTGTCTTACAAGATACTGCGAACCCTATGAGTTTGGCCACGGCCCCTACCAGGATGTGCATATGTAAGCTGGGAGCACAAATGTTTCCTTCCTAGGTGATAGCCATCTCCCTTCCTTGATGCTTCCCATTGGGCCTGCAGGCAGGATTGCCTGAAGAGCTATAGTGGTTCTCAAGATCCCCAGAGGGGGACAAACCTGTCATTAAGACAGGCACACTCTCGAGTAAGGCAAACACCTGCTAGTAGAACGAAAAAGGGGGAGATGTAGGGCATTACTTGCTGCCCACTTCCCAGGCTTGGGGCTGCACCTGTGGCTGGGATAGCGCCTGGCGATCAGCCAGGAGACAGTGCTGTGGGTGGTGACGGAAAAGAGACCTCCAGGATAGGTTCAGGACTCTTCCGCCCTCTTGGACAGCTTTTGCCTTCCCTTAGACCATGGGATGGGTGTACACGTGAACTCGCTCCACCCCTGACCTTTATCCCGATTGGCTCCTGTGCAGTATATTAGCCGTGTGTACTTCCTCAGTAAACTAGATCCTGCTTTGACTCCTCTCTGGTGCAACTGATTGTCCTCCAGCGAGGGAGGGCTGGGTGCGGGCACTCGACCTTTGCCTTTCTTGGTTCGTCCTGGTCGGGGTGTGCTTTCCCCGTTTCTCCCATTGGTCAGGAAGGGAGTGGCTAAAAACCCCGACAAGAGGTATCTAGAAAGTCTCTGGACTTCAGAACCTCACAAGTATCAGAAATTGTCCTGATCACTTCCAGACTTCCTCTTTCCCATCCTGAAGTTTGGCCCTGCTTCTACCAGACATTAGGGAAGTGAGACCATGTTCTCACCAGCTAGAGGTCCACTAAAGACTTCTCTCCCTTTACTAGGGTATTCGAGTCTTACCTAGTTACTGTGATCATGTGGCCAGATTAGACAACTTAGATACAGAAGTATGGTAATAGGCCAAAACCTACCCAAACATTGATAATTACTTGGAAGGTTTTAATTCTTAAGCATCTTGAACTAAAGCTGGGCCTTCATTTGCCTTCAAGCTATGACAGGCTTCTAGAGGACAGGGACTACCTTCAGAGTATGCTCAGCACAAGGGTATTAAATAGACATCACTATACCCAGACTAGTCTCAACAAGATCTTTGATAATTTGCTGCCAATCACTTATTCCAGTCAGCCTCATGCCCATGACTTGGTATGTTTTTCTAGGTTGGAAATGGGGGAGAAGGATAATCTGGTCATCCTGGATAGCCTCTAGCCACCACAGCTCTCAAATTTCATAAAGGGATTGAAATATCTGGAGAAAAAAATGCCATCCATTCAAGTTAATCAGGAGTCAGATGCCAGGAAGGGCCATTTTTAATCAAATCATATCTAGTGAGGGATCAGAAGTAATGAAAGCCCAAGGTTTAGTGACCTCGAAGTACTGAATGGAAAGACGTCAAGTCAAAACCTAGGGTGTAGTCAGTCCTACTTAAGCTTTGTTATTAGCCCTAGATATGGTGCTTTCCCATGGGAAGATTTGGAGAAGTGAATACTGTGATCACAGCTGCAGCTTGATGCGTTTCCCTCATTGGGGACCAATTCTCAGAAGCTTTTTTTAAAAAAGGCTAACATTCAGACACCAAGTTCCCCACAATGACCGATTCTTGCGATAGGAGGGTTCTGCATGCAATCTTCCCCAGCAGATCTTAAGGATGACTTAACTTCATCTCAGGAAATCCACTAAGTTCAAAACTCCCGAGTTTTAACATGTAGTAGTGGCTCCTTCCATATAGGAAGATGGAGAAAAAGGTAACTTGATGTGATTATCAGACCCCTAACAACTCTCTCCAGAGTCAATAGCCTCGAGATTCCAGCTGGTTCTAGTGTCACTTAGTTCACTTTTGATCATTTAAATTCCCCTTATCATTTAGGGCTTATCTGTCATCATCCTGACTGTAGTGAACCAATGTTTCCAACTAAATTTTAGGTTTATTATCCCCACACACTACTTGGCACCAAACCCATTTCCTGGCGAAGTAGCCACTGGTCTCTGGCCGAGTTGAGCCCAAAATGGCCTGGGGGACTTACTGGCCACCTGAGGCCTAGTCAGGTTTTGAACTAAGTTGGGTCTAAAAGAAATGGGTTCAGGCTATACCAAGTGTAGTGACAAGATTCATACCAAACTTAAGAGGTAGTCACACAAATGACGCGTCCTCAAGCATGGCCAGATCTCTATTGTTTGAGCAAAACAGCGCAGACTTCCCTGCCTAGAAAGTCTGACTTGAGAAGCTTGCCATTTTGAACCCCTTCTCCCCACCTTACAGTTGTGTTTAGTTGAACCACATGGATTGTGTCCAAAGCCATAGAGCTGGTTCTCCAAGAAGCTATGCAGTAACACAACTACATGGTATTATGGTTTGGAATATGTCCTTCAAAAGCTACGTCAGTGCAGGTGTATTTGGCAAAATTCAATTGTAGGCTGTAACAGTCCAACCTAGTATATAGGAACTGATTGGGACTTAACTGTAGGCAGATGGGGCATGAATGGAGGTGGTCAGTTACTGTAAAAATGCCCTACACAAGGTTCATCTTCCCCATGGCCCCCTTCCTCTCTACTTTCTAGATGCCATGAACAGAGTAGTGCTCCACCACATCCTTCTCCCATGATGTTCTGCCTCACACCTTGGGCAGAGAGCAATTAATTCAGCCTACCATTAACACTCAAGTAGTCAAATACAAACCATCCTGTTCTTGAATAATTTTGGTGACAAAAGCTGACTAGAGCAGGAATTTATTCCAAGAAATGGTGTTGCTATGTCTAACCCAACTAGGTGGTCAGATACTTTAGACCGGGGTTGCAGATGTTTCAAGGTGCCTTACCATAAGCAATGCTAAATGGACAGTTCTGGTGGGAGCTCAGAAGATCAGGATAGGAATGCCAGGAGTAAAAACTGTACAGGAAGTTTGAGAGGAATGAGCATTCAGTTGGAAATTGGGACTACAGGTCACTGTTACATTCTGGCAGATATGCCCTTTACATTTTGCCCGTGTCCCGAGATAGGCTGAATTTAAAGGCTGACTAAATCCAGAGAAAGCGTTTAAGACAAACATTTAGATAGTGGCATGGATATTTCTGGCTGCTTTGCCAGTTTTACTCAATTGGTCTGGAGCAGTTCAAGCTGAAGTTTTAAAAACTAAAGTGCTTAAACCTGGGGCCAAGAAGGTGTGATTACGGATACTGGAGATGTTAAGTACTTGCAGATAAGGTAAAGATGGCTTGAGGGCATCCAGAATTTACGAAGACCACACTCATTGCAGAGGCTCAAAGACGTAGAAGGGAAAATTCCTTTAAGATCACGTGAGCACCAGCTTGTAGAGGGCCCTAGAAGTTTTTCCCCCAACCTGCACAGACATAAAAGCACTCAAAAGATATTGCAGCCATGATTCCAGGGAGCCCAGGTACGAAGCAAGCTGGCAACAGGCCTTGTCCACATGGCACCGAGTTCCAGGATGCTTGAGTTAAGGGAGACTTCCACCCAGACTTACAAGGCAATGGGTAGCCATATAAGAATCTGTGCAGGCTGCCCAGATGGTGAAGCATGATTCGGTTAAAGGTAAAGCTGGAGTGGAGACCAAGAATTCAGATGCCAATCCTGTGGGCTGTGATAAAAGCTATTGCCTACGGAGAGCCAGGCTAAGAGCCCATGTACACTGTAACCAGCAGTGTACAAGGAGCAGAGCTTCCTGAGCCCTTTAGAGATCACACTCCGCCACATATCCGGTGCAAGTGTATGTAATTACAGAACCCAACTGAGTTTATGGTCTTGGTTCGTTCCCATCCTTTTTTCCTGTGGGTCTATTCCTCCCTTGCAGAATGGATGTGTTTAGTCTGGGCCAGTGTGCATTCGCCATTTGTAACTTGCTTATTTTTACAGGGGCTCATCAAGAGTTTGGCCTTGAGTTTCAAGAGACTTGGACTTTGGGCAACAATGAAACTAAAGACTAAGTCCAAACTTCCGACTATTATGGACTAAATGCCCTTTTATATTTCGAGACAGACAAACCTTCAGGGCCAGAGAATATTTCATTTCTGATACGAAGTGGTCTCCAAGAGCTCCTGCATTAGTATAGGAATGTCTGGGGGTGGGATCATTTGTTATGATGTCTGACAGTCATTTAAGGAACTAATGGAAAATGCAGGTGGGTTGGGCATAGCCAGAGATGGTGATCACGGGATGATATGCCCTGAAGTGATTCATCTTAGTACCCACTTTTCTCCCTGCCTCCTTATTCCCAGCTGCTTTAAGTAGAGCAGCACTCCACCACACCCTTCCACCATTATGTTCTGCCTTATCTTGGGCAGAAACAATGGGCTCAGAAGATCGTGGACCTGATCTTGGAACCATGAGCCAAGACAAGCTTTCTATCCTTTAAGTGGTTCTTGAGTGTTTTGGTCAGTGATGAAAAGCTAACACCTGGATAAGGTCATTGACTCGCCTGTAGTTGAGCCCATAATTGGTTAATTGGGTTAGATCGCTCTTCGTTAGTGGATAATAAACTAGCTACATCTGTTGTCTCCACTGTTCTTTGCCCAATAGTCTGCTGGCATATTTGTAGGTAGGCTGGGCATACAGATCCCATTTTGTTTTTGTAGTTTGATAAAACTTACAGAAGTGAGGGACTGGCAAGTCAGCATTATCTACATCTTATACTTAGTCTTAAGTGTGACTCAACTCTTGGAAAAGTAAGAGTAGTGGCTTCTGGAATTCCTAGAAGTGGAAAATTGCTGTCAGAAAAGGTGAGATCTCTATAGGATTTCTCATGAAAACATTAAGAGGCCCGAGAAACATCCCTGCCTCAGAGCTGCATCCTACAGGATCTTCTGCCCCAACACCCCAGTTGCCCTTGTAACCATCAGTTAGCATCCATTTCCAAGTGCTGTAGCTTCAAGCTCTCAGGTGTAGTTTGTCAAGTTGTATAGCGAGTATTTCTAGTCCAGCACTACAAGTCTCCCAATCAGGTTGTCTACATGACAATAGAATCTTTGCTGTTAAGCCTTCTGCTTCCTCCCAGAGAGGGACTCCCCAGTGATGGAAAACGCTGTGTTCCTACCCTTAGAATTTGAAGAATTGTAAGCTTAAGTAAAATGTGTCCAGGCAGTGAGATATCCCTGTTGATAGATGAAAGCAACACTAACTGTAGTAGGCTGCCTAACCTATGATGTTACCATGGTCAGGACATTGACGTCCATCACAATGTTCCTGACAAGCCTCTATCACTTCTTTTGACATGTGAAGTATCTCTCCCTATAAACCCAAGGGATGCTCAAAACTCCTCTCATACTGACTTGAGTAGCCATCAGGTAGGCGTTTTCCTCACTGTCCCACCACACCAAAGAGAAAACCCTGTTCACCTGTCAGGAAAGGTTTTTCAGGTGAATCTGGTAATGACTAGAGAACCTAAAGTGAATACTCTACCTCTATAGCCAGGTTTAAGGTGAGCATCAGTCCACAGGCTTAGTATCAAGTCAGACAACAGCTAGGATTAAAACTAGCTCCGTGGTGAGAGGGTTTAAGAGCCTTGATGACAAAGACCTGAAGTGAGTGTCCACTGTCTTAGTGACATTCCCTTTCCTTGGGGAAGCTTAACCCAGAGAGCTTTGTTTCTTCTGTAGCACTCCACTAAGGAGATCCTGGCTTCCATCTTAGGAAACATGGTATCAGCTGGCTTTCACTCTCCACCATTGCCCACAACAGGCATTTCTTCAACAGATATCAGGATTCTAGCTTAGAAAACCGTTCCTGGATAGCGAAAAGTGTTTACTGACCTTACAAGTTCTAAGCGTGATTCTTTTGAAGTTTAAGTTGTCAGGAGTAGGTTTAGTTTTTTTTTTTTTTTGCTGGAAGTAGAGAAAAGTACTCGGGAAAGCTTTGTAAGAAACACCCAGCTTAAGATTTAGTGTTAAACTTCCCACAAGGCTCAACTTGCTTCACGAACCCTAGTAAAGTTTCTCCACTATTTCATAGAGTCCTACACCTAGTAAGATGACCTCAGGAATTAGCCGTGGCATTTTCTACACCGTGACTGGTTCCTTTCTTTCCAGTTCCTTAGTACATCTGCTCCGTTTCCCTCCCCTCTAGTCTTTGTTCTTCTTTCGCTTCTGAAAGACTAGCCAAAATTCCCCTTAGGACCTACTAGAAGCTCCATTCTTACTACCCCCCACTCCCAGCCATCAAAAAACTTTTTAGTACGTAGGACATCTAATAAAGCTTTAGTCCACATTCTCGCAGAACAACCTACAACCCACACCCACCAGCACAGCAGTGAAGAATACCCCTTCCGTTGGCCTCTCTTTTATACTCAAAGCCCTGCCTTCTTTTTGGGTGTGGACCAATGAGAACGCCTAAGAGTTAATTAGCTCTGCAAATGGTTCCTAACCTACAGCAGGTGAAACCCAGCTTTCAAAGGCCTACTGCCTTTCTCTCTGGGCTTACTGATTTAAGAAGGCATTCCTCCCTCTCCCACTTCTTTTTTGCTACAAGGTGAAAGCTGATGAATTGTTAAGATTATTTTAAAGGAATAACTCAGTCACCTTCAAACAGTGGCTGGCTGAATCAAGCTCCCCTCTACTGTTTAGTCTTAATGTAGAAGATATTTAATGTGCCCCAAGGCATTTCAGAAGGAGAAATATGAATAGCTATTTGCTCAGACACTGGTGTAAGAGCTAAACATCCTGACCCTTGGAAAACACTGATGAACTTTATCGCTCACCTGTGTGTCATGTATTTGTTCTTTCACTTGCCCGTGTTATTGAGGCTAAGGGTTCAGTGCAAGCAAGGAAGGAACCTAGTAAGGTGTGGGGTTTTGTCTGCTTTGCAGACTGCATGCTAGAGATTATAAGAATTCTCAGCATAGACATGATTCTGGAAAGTTAGTTACATCTGTACATTTTGGGGTGAAAAGCATTATTTTACATTAAGACAACAGCAATCTAAACCAACGTAAACAGATGACTTAATGAACAAAGAGAAGAGACCAAACTTCCTTATAAAAGATTTCAAATAATATATGTGCACACTCCCCACTCCTGGGGGTGAAGTTTAATTCTTGATTGTAAGCAAGTCTTAGTGATCTTCCTGCAGGTGAGGTGGGGGAGTAAAGGGAAAATAATTACAGTGAAAAAACCTGGAAACCTACCTTAATCAAGTGATCCAGACTAACAATGCCAGTGGCAAATCATGTTATGTACTCCCTGATATGAAGTGGGGAAAATAGCCCTTCAGTCTTGTAGTATGCGTCCTTAAAATACACAACTCCAATCTAATCATGAGGAAACTGCAGACATAACAAAATTGAGGGACATTTTATAAGATCCTAACTGGTATTCTTCAAAATAGATAACCAAGGTCATGAAAAATAAAAAAAAAAAAAGTGAGAAAATATCCCATAACAGGAGAGACTAAGGAGCCATGAGAACTAAACTTGGTGTATTACCTGAATGTGATCCTGAAACAGGAAAACATATGAATGCAAGAGTGGAAAACTGAAATAAAGTTTGGAGTTCAATTCTACTAAAATGTACAAATGTCTTAGTCTTGACAAATGACCACAGTTATATAAAATGTTAACATTAGGGGAAACTGGATGAAGGGAATATTGATCTCTGCTCTCCTTGCAACTTTTCTGGAAAGCTAAAATTATTCCTAGATGAAGCACTTATTTAAAATAAAAATAAAAATACATTTTAAAATTTGCTCGAAATTAAGATAAAACATGAACCTTCAAAGAAATCTTATGCTTATAGCAGACTGTTTTCAACACTGCCTCCTCTTGTCTTCCTAGAAGCAATTTTCCATTGTTTGGGTAATTTGGAGTAAAAGTTTGAAAAGCTGAAAGTTTAGCTAGATGAATCCCTTGGCTGTTCAGAGGACAGCTGTGAGGGGAAAGGAGCAGAGCCCGAGGACAACTGTAATCAGGCTGGGAGAGGACCATGTCTAAGGCAATAGTTTAATAGATAACTAGGTACAAATTGGCCTGCTTTATTCCTGTGACTGATACCAGGGCTTTCTGGGAATTTTCTGATTCCAGTTGTTCATTTTCTTCTTGAGTTTTCGTATATCTATAGTTTTTCATATATCTTGTCTTCATGTATCTATGGTCCCTCTTCTAGGGAAGTCAGGTGGCATTCACAAAATTGGCAAACGTGCTTGAGAAGAATGTGTTCTAAAAAAAACTTAAAATGAAAAACACCTACAAGAGACTGCTTAAGTAATGGTTACAATCTTGGGCTTTAGAAAAATCTGGGCTTGATTCCCAGTTCTACTACCTACTGGCTGTGTGATCTCCCGCTGGTTGACCTCTCTGGGCTTCATTTTCCTCATCTGTGAAATGGAGACAAAATAAGACTTACTTGTAAGATCACTGTGAGGGTTGATCAAAATTGTTTGAAACGTATCTAGAACATTTCATGGCATTAACACATATGGCACTTACTGTTAACCTAGGTCTGTTCTATGTGCTATACACACTGACTCAATATGACACAACAATCCTATAGTCTCCCTGTTCCTTAGAAGGATGAATAAATGGCCTAAGGCAACACAGCCTAAGTAATGGACCTGGATTCATTCCCAAGCTTACTGGGTCTAGAATCCTTACCTTTAGCAGACTACGTGACATTGCCTCTCCTTCAGAAGGAAAACATCATTTCTTCTGTTACCAGAAAGGGGAAGGAAAAAAAATACAAAATAAAGGAAACCAAAACTAAGGTCCCTTTATAAAAGGGAGAAGGCTAGCCCTATTGTGGAGCTGCAAATGAATAAATAATGCAGGAATGAATTTGAACAATACTAAATATGTGTCCAAGAACCGGCAGTGGTAGCCCTTGCTTCTGTTGGCCCAAAAGTCAGTGAGAACTTTCATCGAAAATCATATAAACATTGTAAAAATATAATTTACCAAGAGCCCCTCCCCTTAGGCTCATCCTCATATTTTCTCAGTTGATCTCCTGAACAGAAAGCTCAAAGACCAGACAATCCAGTTCAAAAGTAGACACAGGACAATCCTCACTGTAGAGGAGCAGGCCAACATTCCACAGTTAGTCAACATTCTTCTAGGCCAAAGAATGGGACACTGGACGAAGCATGAGGCAATGATCTTGGAGGTTCCCACTGCTCCCCAGCCCAAGTAGATGGCACTCACAAAAGTGGGCTCCCAAATTAACCACCCCATCTCTAACCTATTGCTCAGATATTAAAAGTTAGCACAATTTACTACATAGTCTGACCCAGGGATTCTACAAACTTTGGCTCACTTAATTCCCCTTTCAACTCTGAGATATTGATATCCTCATACTGTAAGTGAGAAAAGTTTGGTTCAAAGTGATTAAGCAAAATTCCCCCAAATATACAGCTGGCAAAAGACAGAGTCAAAAGCAAGATTGTCCTGAGTTCCAAGACCCTGCTCTGAAGCAGAAATGGCTGTAGTTGGGATTGTCCTGAAAGTGAGTTTAGAGGTATATAGTGGGCTGGAAGAGCCAGTAATATCTTGTTGTAGCCCTATCATGCTTTTTTTTTTTTTCCACCCAGAGATCCCTGAAACCCATGAAAAGAAAGACAAAATGTTCTTTCAGCCATAGGAGCTATCTTTAGGGACGGAGGCACAGAGAGAAGAGATGTGGGGAAAGCACTCCAATTTTTATTTCAACAACCTTATTTCAATTCTGTTACTTTTTAGCTAAGGCAAACTGCTTCAGATTCTTCATCCATCCATTCGTTTTCTTTCTCTTAGTTTTCCCCAATCAAAACCTGAGTCAGTGGAGAGAGAAATTAGGAGGGAAATAGTCCTTGTGCAAGAAAAAATTCTAGTTCCAGTTTCATAACTCATTCTGAGCTGGACTAATCCCAGAGGTTATTCACTGCATTCTGATGGCTGCCTAGATCCTGCCAGCAAAGAACAAGGCAGCCAAGGGAACAGGTGGTGGAAGGTGGCCTGCCCACCCCAGCACAGCAGGAGGGACTCTCTGTGTTGGTGATCTGCCCTTTGGAAGCTTGGATTTGTTATTGTCTAACTCATTATTTGGATGAGGCTGGTGGTATTACATGTGCATATAATAGAATTTAGTCAATCCTATAATAATATAATATTGAACTCCAGAATGTAGAAGCCTAATTTAGAGAAGATACAGAGCTAGAACTTTCCAGTTCCCTGTCATGGAAATATTTCTATATCCCCGGTTTAAAATGAAAAAGCAGTGGCAGGTTCTGCATTTTAAATGATACCTACAGAGACATTGTCATGGTCCTTCCCCTCTCAGCATCCACTCTGCTCCTGCCCTAGTTTGAGACCTTATTCCTCACCTCTGCCCTCCCATTTGTTTTTGCTACCTTTTAAGGTTATTTTCCACACTGCAGCCAGAGAGATCTTTCTAAAACACAAAATCCTTCCTTGGCTCCCCATTATATAAAAATTAAAGACAAAAGAGGTAACTTCCTGCTGGACTCAGTCTTCCCGCCTTCATTCAAATACCATCTAGGCTCTGGCCCCCTCTGATTGTGCTTCCTTCTAGCATTTTTCCAATGCTATCCCCTCTTCCATTATATCCTCATCTCCTTTTCACCCTCCCTACCCACATGGCTAATTCCCACTTACCAAGGGTCAAAACAAGTTTTGTTTTTGGTTTTGTTTTTGTTTTTTCCAGAAAGCACTTCTCCCTGGGTGCAGTAGTGCACACCTGTAATCCCAACAGCTCAAGAGGCTGAGGCAGGAGAATCAATGAGTCCAAAGCCAGCCTCCACAACTTAGCAAGGCCCTAAGCAACTAAGAGAGACCTGTCTATAAATAAAGGGATGGTGATGTGGCTCAGTGGTTAAGCACCCCTGGGTTTAATCCCCAGGACCAAATTAAAAAAAAAAAAAAAAAGAAAGCACTTCTCTGCCCAGCCCCAGTCTTTGTCCATTTGAGCTGACAAATATTAAAATGACATAATTTTTTTAAAGCACAAAATGCATCTTATAAACAGCAGAACTTTATTTGTGACTGTTACAGTTTGGATAGGAGGAATCTCCTAAAACCTCTTGTAATCATTTCAGAGGTGAAATGATTAGATCATGAGAGCTATGACGTAATCAGTCCATTCTAATTTGAAAGGACTGAATGTATAATAACGTTGGCAGATGGGCCATGGCTAAAGGAGGTGGGTCACTGGTGGCATGCCCTGAAATGGTTCATCTTTCTTGTGGCCCCTACCCTCTTTCTCTCTCTGCTTTCTGGCTGCCATGAATGGAGTGGCACTCCTCCACCATGTTCTCTTACCATGATGTTCTGCCTCACTTTGGGCCCAAAGCAAAGGACTGCACTGAACATGAATTAAACTTCTGGAACTATAAGCCAAAACGAAATTTGTTTCTTGTTGGGTATTTTGGTCAAAGCCATTCAATATTGACTAAAACATTGACAGTTCTGAATGCTAGGAAACCCAAGATCAAGGTGCCATTGGATTTGGTGACTGATAAGGGTCTACTCTCTAGTTCATAGATGTTACCTTCTTGCTGTGTCCTCCTCTGGTGGATGGGACAAGTAAAATCTCTGGGGTCTCTTTTATAAATCACTAATCCCCAAGTAACAATAAATATTGGCAAGGACCTGGGGAAAAGGGTACACTCATACATTGCTGGTGGGACTGCAAATTGGGGCAACTACTCTGGAAAGCAGTATGGAGATTCCTCAGAAAACTTGAAATGGAACCACCATTTGACCCAGTTATCCCACTCCTTGGTATATACCCAGAGGACTTAAAAAAAAAACATATATTACAGTGACACAGCCACATCAGTGTTTATAGCAGCTATATTCACAGTAGCTAAGCTATGGAACCAACCTAAGTACCCTTCAACAAATGAATGTATAAAGAAAATGGTATATATACATAATGAACTATTAGTCAGCCATAAAAAAGAATGGATTTATGACATTTGCCGGAAAATGGATGGATCTGGAGACTATTTTGCAAATCAAAATAAGCCGATTTCAAAAAACCAAAGATCAAATGTTTTCTTTGTGTGGATGCTAACACACAACAAGTGGGGTGGGGGAGAATAGAAGTTTAGTAGATTAGGCAAAGGGGAATGAAGGAAAGGAATGGGATACAGGAATAGGAATGATTGTGGAATGAATCTGACTTAACTTTTCCATGTACATGTAAATAAACCACAGCAAATCTCCACATCATGTATAATCACAAGACTGGGATCCTAATTAGAATAAGATATACTCCATATTTGTTTAAATATTAAAATATACTGTCATGTAAAACTAAAAAGAACAAATAAAAATGTAAGTCACTAAACCCATTCATGAGAGCTCTGCCCTCACCTACCTAATCACCTTCCAGAGGCCCTACCTCCTAATAACATCACCATAGGGGGGTGATGGGACACACACACATTCAGATCATAGGGAGGCCCCAAAGAGTTAGGAATTGCTCTTGTATCCTCTTATTTAGCAAAAATGCACAACACTCCTGTTGTCACCATCTGTTCACTTATCTGTTTCCTGCATCAGCATTGGACTCATGGAAAAGAAAATATTTCATTCATCCTTGTATCCCAGTCCCTGCAACAGTTCCTATCCAAGAAATAGATATCAGTCATGATTTTTGAAGGAATGAAGGAATGAAGGGATGCATGTCTAGGATGCTGTATCTAGAAATAGATGGTAAACTCTGTGTAATTGAAGAGCATTTAATAAAAGGACTATTGATAAAGTTGTGGGCAGGAGGTTAAATCATAAGAAATAACAGTGCTTCTATAGAGCCTGCTATAGCAGGAGCTGTGACCACCCTAGGCCTGTAGGTGTACAGAGAAACAATAGCTCCCAGAATCCAGAGAAGGCCACCGCAGGGGAGGACTAACCAACAGGTGGTATGGCCACTAACAGAGGATATATTCAGCATGTAGTGCTCTGTAGTGCTCTGATCAGAGCTGAAAGAATAAGTATCCTGAACTCACTGTCCTCCCATCTTCCAGTCTCCTGTTACTGCCACACACAGGCCAAACCAAGGAGAAAACAGAGAGGGCAAGAGCATCAATGATACATTCAGTTCCCTGGGGGCACAGAGCAAGGTGGGGAGGAGCAGAGGAGGGGATCTAGAAGAGTAAATGGAAATAATCCAACACAATTTCTAAGAAAAGAATCATTGCATTCTACAGGTGAAGAAGTTCAAGAATATGATCAGAGGGGAAAAAATTTTCTTATCAGCTGGTAAGAGACTTAGTTGTAGGAAGAAAGACTTTGATCAGCCAGTTGTGATAAAAGAGCTTAGGCTGGCATTTAGGTCTTTGCAAAAGAAACATATTTCTCAGGATGATAAAGGTGGAGAGGGCAAGAACAGGTTGGATACATCCTCAGGGCAAGTTGAAGAGTAGGAGGAAGGCTATGGTTGAGAAACGAGAAGAAAGACTTTGGAGAAGAACTCAATCTAGTGGAGATTTTTATATGAGTTTCTAAGCATTCTGTCTATCTCCCAATGACTCTATGACCCCACAGTGAAGATGAAAAAGTGGTGTGGGTGGGTGGAATATACTCGTATGAAGGTACTTCTCATAAAACCTAATGAAGGGATTGAGTTTACCAATATTGGTAAAGGGTTGCCAGAGAAAAGGATCGAAGAAGAAAGACATATTTCTTCATTAAATAAAGTAGAAACTTGGGGTCAGAGGTAAAGCGCCTGACTAAAGGACATATACTAGGAGTGAAAGCAGGACTCCAATCTGTCTATCAGACTCCAACGTTGGGCATTTTCATCTGTCAAACTGCTTCCTTCCATTGTATCTCCAACCCAAAGAGGTGAATGTGTGCATGCTGATTGCCTCCCTGAACATAGAAACGCATATAAATGCAAATTTAATATACTGGCAAGGATTTGTGGAGTACATACTGTGTGCCAAGGGCACGTGCCCCATTTTGTCTCTTCAGAGAAACTCAAGAAAGCTTCTAGTACAATTCCATCTTACGGAAGAGGAAATAGACTAAAGAGATCAAGCCAACTTTCTCACAATTGCATAGTAAATTTGCATTCAGAATTCAAATTTAGGTATCTGTATCTCTAGATAATCTCAAAAGTCATCCTGAATACATTTATTTTTTTAAGCATTTAGAAAGGGAGGATTTGTATCTTTTAAATTGAAGACCTATAATTCAAGGTGTTTTTTTTTTCCAGTTCCAAAACACTATTGATTTTTTTAGTCCCAATTCTTGCCATCTTACATACCACAATAGCTGCTATAGTTGTATTTTTCACATTTTTCTCTTTGAAATGAGACTATCCGTGGCAGCTATGGAATCCCACAGAGCCCCTTCAGGACTGCATATGTTAGAAAAGGTCCCCTTCGATGATCTCAGCAGTCCCTCATCTCTACACTTGATCCTCTCTGCAGGCTAGCTCTAAACCCAGGTGCTCAGGAGAAGAAGAATGGCTTTTTAATAAAGAAATATGAAGCATTATTCTTCTTATTATTTGTGGTTCATGTTCCTCACAGGGATTTCTCAAGCACTTAGATTTTGGTAGCACTTAATTCCACTGTAACTACCTCAAATACGAATTGTGTTCTGTCATTACCTAGAACGTTCTTGATGAGCACTGTGGTCTAAAATGCTGACTTAACATTTTAGACTTTTCCTTAAAGTTCATGGATATCAAAGCATTTGCTAGCATGTTATTACATTTAAGATCATCTGAATCTTGAAAAGGTATTATTATTCCATTTTATAGACACCAACAAATTGTCACCCAGCACAGGAGGTGACTTATTTAAGTCACAAATCAGCGGCAAATCTGGGGCCAATAGCCTGTGTCCCTGCCTCTAGGTGAAATGATTCATATCCTAAAAATACCCTCTCTTCTTTCTCCATATGTCGAAAACCACCCTTACCTACAGGATAATCTATTAGGCTTTTAATGCTATGTGTTGAAGCAAGGAGCCAGCACCAATAGGACCTTATACTTTAGTGGGTGGGGGGAGGCACTTTGCCACTAAGCTATTGAGCTACATTCCCAGGCCTTTTTATTTATTTTGAGATAGTCTCACAAGTTGCCCAAGCTAGCCTCAAACCTGAGATCCTCCTGCCTCCACTTCCTGAGACACTGGGTGTTGAGAGCCACAGCTGAAGGGGCCCCAGCAGACTTTCAGACTGCCAGCTGATGATTGGCTCACAGTGGCCCCAGCAACTTCTAGCTGATTGGCTCCTCTGCGGTGATGCTCATTGGGCTGTTTCCCTGCCTTTCAGACCACGGAGCTGCTCATTGGGGGACTTTTTTGGCTCCGCCCACATGACCCAGCCAATCGGCCTCAAGAGCAGGAGGATTGTGGGAGGTTGAGAGGCTTGTGGGAAGCCAGTGGTGGCAGTTGGGCTCTGAGGGTTTTTCCTGAGGAGCTGTTTTGTTTGGTGGGTGTGGTTCTAAAAATAAAGTTAGTTTCTTTTGTCAAGTGGCTCCTGAATTGTGCCCAGCCAGACTGCGGCAACTGGGGTTACAGAGGTTCAACACCACGTCTGCCAGCAATGACTCTATAACCCTATGGACAAAAAGCCTTGGCTTTGGAGTAAAAAATAGCCAAGTTTAAATTCTATCTCTATCACTAGCTGTGAATAGAGTAAATCCTTTCACATCTGAGAGAGTTTTCTGTAGGATAGTAGACATGCTAGTTGCCTGCCCAGTATTAACTTTCCTTTCTGTCTCCTACCAGAATACTGATTTGGTACAGGATATCAACATGCCCAGCTAGAAATGCCAACTTTCCAGACTCTCTCAGCTGGGTGATGTGGGTGCCCACCTCCCACACCACAGTGTTCTGGGTAATGAGTCATAGCCTCCACAAGTGTATATCCAACCTCCTCCTCTTCCTGCTAGATCCCACTTTTCTTTATTTTTTTTCCCCCAAGACTCAAACACCGATTTTCTTATTTCCATTATGTTATTTCTTGGATGAAATAACTAGCCAACTATTTGTAATAAGAGCTCTTCTTCCTTCATTACCAGCCAAAGACATGTTTCCAAACATGCCCCTCCCTTCAGCACTCCCCAAAGAGCCTATCATATCCAAGTCTAATTTGTAAGCTTGCAGTTTTCATAATATCTGCTTTTCTTAGGAGTAAGTTACACCATCTTCTCTTCCTTCTCTTAGTTCTAGAGATACTCAGCATCATCCCCCATAAAAGGATAAACAAAAAGAAAACCAGGGTAACTTTTCAGATCCACTCTCGTCTCATTTCTCTTGGGTTTCCCAACCAGGAAACTGAATTGATAGACTCCACTGATAAGGCTGTTCTGCTCTCTGCTTCTCATTGGGTCAATGAGGAACCCTGGCAGGAAATAGAGTGAGGGAGGAGTATGAGGTCAGGTTGTGTATTTCCCCCCCCCTCCCTCAGGCAAGCTGTGTTCTCTCAACTGAGGTCACAGATCTTCTCAAGTCTGTCTCTCTCTCTCTCTCTCTCTCTCTCTCTCTCTCTCTCTCTCTAATTTGGAGGTACTGTACCCTACCACTGAGCTACATTCCTAACCTTTCATATTTTTTAAAATTTTGAAACAGGTTCTTACTAAGTTGTAGAGTCTAGCCTTGAACTTGCAATCTTCCTGCCTCAACCTCCCAAATCAGTGGGATCACAACCTGTCTCAAGTCATCTTCTCCACACAACTCTTCTTTTCATCTCGGGGCCTAATTTGGTTAAGCTTTGCGGTTTCTACATCTGGCTTTTACTATCCCTCGAGATTTCCCTACACCCCACCCTGAGCTTTGGAAATAGTCTTTTTATTAAGCCTCTTTGAATTATCCTAATTTGAGTGTGTCACCTGTTTCTCTGAGAACACTGACTGATACAGATTAGAAAACCAAAATTGTCCATTTGTGCGTCTAAGTAGTACTTCTCGAATTTCTCAGAGTCCCCACAATTAAAGGACAGTTACCCAGAATTCCCTCTACTACAGACCAACAATGAATATTCCTCACTCTCTCTCTTGTCTACCCCATACTTTCTTCAACTACATTTAAAACTTACCTATTCTATATCCTTTTCCCATGACTCTGTCTTCTATGTGACAATGAGTGAATATGCCTGCGGGTGCTGATAATTCATGAAAGAAGGCAGACACAATGCTCAATAGTCCCCTGTAAACAAGTCATACCCACTGGTCACCCTTCCAGACAATACTCATTGCCCTCATAGTTGGAATATTCCTTGCTTTTCAACTATAATTAATCAAATGGGACAGGTTCACCTAATACAGGCTCTACTTCATTATTTCACTGCAAGAAAAAAAAAAGAGATGACAGGTTTCAGGCTTTTGATATTTAAAAATTGTTGCTGATGGGACCTATAATCTTATTTTGCCCTGGAGCTTGAAACACTGCAAAACCTCTTTGCTAAGACTAAAAAGTACAAGTTCAGGGAGGACCCAGGTGAATACATGTGGTCACCCTTTTCCAGGTTTTGTCTTTAGCTTTCAGGCCTTAAAACTGCTTTCTCAGTACCCTCAGTGAATATTGATTTCACAAAGACTGATCCATTCTAACCAAAGCATTAAGAAAAGGATATGTAAAGCAGCATGCCAACTTAACTAATTTATAATAAAGCTTATATGAGAATTTATATGTAAGTTATGAGAACCAAGCAATGAACATTGTATTAGTTTATCTGCAAGTAAAAGACAAAAAGAAAAACAATGGATTAAACCATATGAACATTATTTACTGCTTAACGAGATGAGGTAATAGCCTCATCAATGTATCAAGGAATAACATCTTTTGGCATGTTTGCTTGGGACCTCATAGCTGCAAGGTGGCTGCCACTTGAGACAAGGTACTACATTCAAAATCAGAAAACAAATAGCTAAGATATTAGCTATAAGGCTTTGTCTTTTCATCCAGTTAGCTGATCAGAAACCCAATTAACCAGAACTGGGTCATATGAACATTTCAATTGTCCCAGTGATTGGGAAAGTAAATAACTCTCTAGTCACTTTTTTATGGAATAAGATTTGGGAATGGCTCTAGATAGTGTGGCAGCTATGCGTGCATGCTGCACAGATCGCCCTTCAAGAAGGAAGCGCTGCTGAGCAGTGAAGAGTGTGGCTGGTAGTCTTATCTGCCGGGTCTTTGAGATATACTGTGTTCTTCCTGGGTGTCCCCGAGTCAATACTCTACCAGCTGGAAGTTAAGGTCTGGCCATGTCCGGCCAATGTGGGCTCCTCTGTAGGGCATTCTTCCTCCCAGAGCTCCCTGCTGGGTTGACAGAAACTTGTGCAGATCCACACCAGAGTCTGAAGCTCTCCCTGCCCAATTCTGCTTTCTCCTCCTTCTCCTTTCACAGTTGTCTGATCTGCATTATGGTGTGAGGACTTCCCTGTCTGGTTCCGGTTCCTCTCCCTTTGTTGTTCATGGCCATTACATCCCCATAAACCGCTTGTCCTCCTAACTCCATCTCAGCATGTGCTTCCCGGAAGAGCTGAACTGACAGCAAAGGGCAGCATGAACTAATTTGTTCCCTATAAGGAAATCTCCATGGAAATCAAATACCTTATGTGCTAAGAAAACAGAACATCAGAACAAGCTAAGAGAATGAGATCTGACTACTCCAATCCCTTTCCCCTGTAAGAATGTCCCCAATCTGGTGCTCTTTTTTCTTATTTCAGAAAGGCCATCCATGTCTCAGCTTCTGCTGGTGAGCACAGGCAAAGTGGGTCTCAGGCTGACTCATGTTTCCGTTTTCATTCCTGTCCTCCCTGCGGGTGACCTACGCTTTCTTAGCCAGGCTAATTCAGTGGAATATGCTGTAGCCAAGCTCAGTTTTTCCCACCTTGGGGCCTAGAAGACTGTGTTCTTTCTTTGTTCAGGCATTTGCTTATTTTGTATTGCTTTAGGGAAATTTCTCCAAATATCTGGTCCTTTCCACTATGTGTTGTTGACTTGATAATTTCATCTCTCAGGGTTAAGACTTTGAAAATATCATCAGTTCTGGAACATAATGTTCTCTGAGTAAAACTGCATTTGTTTTATTTGTTCATTTAACCTTCATTATTTAAACATCTGTTCTGTGATAGGCCTTCCAGAAGGTGCCGGACATCCAAAAAGGAACGGGACCGAAGTAGTCCCCGAAGAAGCTCACAGAGCTGTTTTTAAATTGAATAAAATAAATCCGAAGAAGTGAGATTGAAGCTAAAAGAGCAGCGAATCACTCGTCAGATCCTTCTTATAACCTGTATGTTTTAAGTTTTCCTTTCTTCGTGAAGCGCAACTTCAGAGATTCTCAAACCAGCATAGCCTCTCTACATGGACCAATATTAAATATGGATGTAGCTTTTGTCTGCCAATGTGTGCTGCTTGTCCCTGCCTGGTGCCACCCTCAGATCTCCTCTCCTGATAGCCGCCTGCCTAAGATGACTTCTCTCCATCAATGCCTGACATATAATGGAGCTGCCTGAATGGTGATTATTTCTGCACAGACACACATTCCCAAGTATGTCTGTATGGAGGTCTGTCCTTGTCATGGTTTCAGAATGTGTATTGCTGAATGCACTCATTCTCATTTATTAATGACTGTCATCCAGTTTCCCACCATAATCATTTAGTTCTCGCCTTCCAAAGTAAAAATTAACAAAGCTCCAAACAGACTTGACTGGATCACAGACTGGATGTAATCTTAAGAAAGATTACAAGTGGAAATAATGACAGTCCTCCAGTCTGACACTTAAGAAACTCTTTCTCAGCAGACCAGAGTCTCAGGTGCTTTAGAAGTTTTTTTTCCTAAGTCTTGAAATGAGAATGGCACAGCTACAATGGACCTTAGACCATCACCGAGCCCAAACTTCTCATTATTTTTCAAAGAGATTAACTTTCTTACAAAGTTAGATAACTACTGCCAGATCTGGGACTAAATCCCAAGATTCCTCCTCCCAGCCCTGGCTCTTTCCAACAGCTGCCACACCCTGGATCTGCCCAGTCTCACTGTCTTCCACAGCAAATTCTGCTCTTTCCATACTTTAATCCCCACCATGTCCCCTTTCTTTCATCCTGTCACCCACAGATTCCTCCCCTTCCCTCCTCCTTCTGAGGGATTTCTTACATTCCAGGCTGTGCTCTGTTTTTCCCCATTTGGGCATCCTTTTTTTTTTTCTCTTTGCCATTTTTAAGGGAAAAAAAGAGATAACTTGTACACATATCTGTCTTTGTATCTTCTACATTCAGTACTTAAAAAAACTTGAGGCATATGAAAATTCTGAACTATCTTTAAAATTGCAATTCTACAAATATACCATAGGTTGAATATCCTTTATCTGAAATGCTTGGGATAGTGCTTGGATTATTTTTATATACATAGTGAGATATCGGATGGGACCCAAATCTAAGCACAAAATTCAACTGTGTTTAATATACATGTTATATACATAGGCTGTTAGTAATTTTCTACAGCATTTTAAATTTGCACATGAAACAGTTTGGTGTGAAATTTTCCACTTTTAGTGTCATGTCAGTACTCAAAAAGTTTTTAGTTTGTGGAACATTTTGGATTCCAGATTTTCCAATTAGGGATGCTCCACCTGTATAAAGCCTACTACAAAGTTCCTAAGACTTAATACTAAAGCACTTCTGGGATGGCAGAAGAGGCTTGAGAATAATTGCATAGGGACCTTGAGGACTTGAAGAGAAGATGTAAAACTTCAGTGTCCTCTCTAGTTTCTATGAATTGATAAAATATAACAAATATCTATTGAGCATAATTGCACGCTCTTGAATATGGTAGGCTATTTGCCCTCTAAGAGGAGACTATCTCCCTGGTTTCAATAATCCAGAAGTAGTGAGAATAAATGACTGAAGGAAATGGATAACTGGGTCTGCTTCCCTATCTGCCATCTCTTTCATGTTTTTCTAATAGCATCGAGAAAATAAAGGAAAGCAGTCTTGAGAGCCTGCCGGGACTGACCCAAGGTGAGAAAATACCCAGTTCTCTTTGTTCTCTTGTCAGCCCATTTCACTTTTTGCTTGAACAACCTTGTCTGTTCCTGGAACTCGGAGACCTGTAAAATGCATATAGAGCCATGTCATTGAACCCCAGTCAGGGCTCTTGCCCTAAGTCCAGGCAGCAGCTGTTAAGCAGCTGCACCATTGTGCTGTAAAACTGCTCAGTGTAGGGTGCAGAGGAAAGAGGAATAAGTGCTCTGAAGCTATGTAAAAAAATACAACCCCCTGTGACAACAGCTGGCAGGTAACATATTTCATGAAGATATTTGTGCATTAGAATAGATGCATCGCGGACGAGGTTTAGAACAGTATTTTAAGGATTTTTCCCCCATAAAAGGTATGCAGTTAGATGTTTATAATAAAAAAATTAATTTATAAAAAGGGAAAAGAAAAAATTAAGGCAACTGGTACAAGACAGGCATGGAGCCCAGTAAATGGACTATCATCCTCACCTCCTTCCCCTGCCTCAGTGCCCCACCCCAAAATGGCATGGAATGTTTCCCTGGAACAACCAAGATGAATGTCTGCTCTTGGGGCCCCAAGTTCAGGCACAGCACCACTTCCTAGAGTTGGCAACTTGACTAGCCTTTGATCTCTTTTCCTTCCTGGGACGTGTCAATCTTGTTCCTCTAATGTGCAAGTCGGTGCAAGAATTCAGGCTAGGTAAGTATAGCTGCAGGCAGGACTTCTTCCAGTGCTACACAGAAAGCTCTTGCCTGCCCCAGCCAGAGGCAGTTGCTGCAATTGCTTACCTGCTGCATCCTATGGGAAGGAGTCTGGGTGTTCTGGTGGCTTAGCCTATGTGTTGCCCAATAATGGGCAAGCTGGAACCTGGTACTTAATGGAAAGCAGGGGACAGATTACTTTCTGAGTCTGGCTTTTTTGGGTATCTATCCTTTTTCTCCCATTCTTTCTAGGGACATTTTCTTCTGAGCCCTTTAGAAATCTAATGACCCCATTGGCTTTACTGAGCCCTCCTCCTCCCCCAGCCCCATTAAAATTCTCTTGCATGAAAGTAAGGAAACTGAAATACATTATTAATGGAGGCATAATTCTATATTCCCCTTTCAGGAGAGCAGATCAACAATATATAAATTTTAGATATGTCTTGGTTAGGCCCAAGAATTTTGCTTCTGGAAATATATCCTAAAGAAGTGATTCATGGGTAAGCAGAAATGTATGTATAAGAATGTTTACTGTTGCTGTGATTAAAAACACTAAAAAAAAAAAAGCATCCATTAGAAGGGGATCAGTTAAACAAATTATCACATAATATATAGTGAAACACTCTGGAGCCATTAAAAATAAGGAAGTCATTCCATATTTACTCACACTGATATGTCCTCCTGATAAATTGTTAAACAAAAAACATAGAAAACATAGGTCATAGAAATTATATAGAATAGGATCCCAGACTTGGATAAAGAAAAATTGATGTGTTTATACTTTCATTAAAAAGATTAAAAATAAATATTCTATTGACAGTAATATCTAAGGAGTAGCACTTTAGGCATTATCAACTTTATATTTTTATAAAGGAGTTATACTGACAGAAAAATATTCTGATGTATTTTGAAAACCTTCCCTTAGGAAAATATACAGGATGTCTTCACACAGACAACTTGCTTTTGTACAGAACTTTGCAGTTTTATTTTCTCCATTAACCTGCTCTGTCTTCACAATCCTGTGGAGTAGGAAAGGTAGATTTTGGTTTTGTCAAAAAAACAAAACAAAACAAAGCCATGCAGTCATGAAAGTGGTGAAGACAGATGTTGTTCAGCAACTACTGACAGTAGTATGAGGCTCTTCCGATTTGTGCAGAGGGGATGGGACCATTTAAAGGGGGAAATGAGGGAATAAGGAGGGAGAGTGAGCAAGGTCTCAAGTGAACGACTACAAAGCACTGCTCAGTGGAAATGTGATTAGGCCAGCTATGTGCTAGCTGGCAATTACCAGAGGTAGGATTTTGTTCTTCCACAGAGACTAGGAGAAAGACAGAAGCCTGCGTTCTTAATGATTACATTTCAAAGGAACGGCTCTAAGGTCCTAGAGAAAGATACTCAGTTGTCTCAAAGGGACAGAAATAATTCACAACTTAAAGCCATTTCTAGTAAATGTTCTAGGAAAGAGGGCTGTAGGCCCTGTAGTCAGGTATGGGCCAAAACAAACAGCAAATTCTTTTCACAGCACTGAGTTTTCCCAGACAGGAACTCGAAAGGGGACTAGATTCTCTCATGGATGCCACCTGAGGCTGCCGAAAGTTATGTTAGATGGGTCCAGTGTGTCAGTGTAGTGGTTTGACTGGAGTGTTTGTGCTGAGAGCTTTTGCCCGTCTCAAGATCACTTTTTCAGATTTAAAAAAACAAAACTAGTTCTCAGAGAAATTGTGTGGTGTAGCACGTTGGAAGTGCACCACATGGCTCTCTCTTCCAGAAAGAGATTTGCCTTGCTACAAGGAGGACAGTAGCTGACAGCCTCCAGCTACAGCACCATCCGACTCCACCTCAGTATTTGAGCCAAAGCCAACCTCTTCCTGGGTAGTCCTCATCCAATGACTGAGTGCTTGGGAGCAGCAGGCTGGCATTTCTGCTCAAAATGGGTATATCTAATGGACAACTTCTGCTCCCAAGCTATCTGACTCTGTTACATCTCTGCATCATAGAGGTTCTCCTGTACTTCTGACTTCGTCTCTGTGTCTGTTTCATGGGAAACCTGAACTAATAAATAAGCCTTGTCCAAAACTACATTCCAGTTAAGAGCTGGTCAAACCTTGCCTCAAACCAAAGTTTCTGAATCTCATGAAAGTGTAAACCCTGTTGGACATATCAGTATTTAACCACACTGCAAGTGTTTAGCTAAAGGAAAAATATGCTACAAGTAGAAAACAGAATGAGCTGGAGGGAAACAAGAATGTGAGGCCATCATCAGGGCCTTCCTTGAATGACTGAGATCACACCATATGGAACTAAAAGTTTCCACCTGGAAGGTTAGAAATAGATGAGAAGCAAAGCCAGGTCACTAACACAGCACCTCATAGATGTTTCTTACATTCCATCTGCCTCCCCTGTTAGATTGTGGGTTTCTCAAGGCTAAGAACTGTGGTTGAATTCCTTTTTGAATTCTCAGGGCTTGGGACAACACTCTACATCATAATAGCTCAATAGTAATTAGACAAATAAGGGAGTCCTATTTTAGCAGGAAGGTAAAGGTAGGGACAAAATTGGGATAATAATCATTATAGCCAATATTTACTGAGTGTCTTATTGGGCATTGTTCCCAAACCATGTATCATCATATTTAATATGCATAAACACTGCCCAGGAAGGCAGTGCTGCCAGTGGTGATGTCCATGAAGTGGACTCTGAGACAAAATTTAGGATGCACAGTGTATATTAGGGAGCACCTTTGAGATTAGCAGCTATGAAAGGAAGGGGAAGGAAGAAAGGCTGGTTAGAGGGAGTAAAGCTACAATGCAGACCTCACAATAGCTGCAGTCACTGGAAGCTCTGAGGCCAAAATGATCTATTTGAATTGTCCTAATTTGGATCCAAGTGACCAGGCCTTATACATCCTCCAGCCTCAACTGGCCATTAGGAGTAGGCATTCCTGGGAGAATATGGTCCAGGGCTGAGATGCTCTCTGCAGCTAAGGCAATCCCCACTCTGCACAGCTGGGGCAGCTTGGCAATGTACTTCAGTTAGCCACTGTTATTAGCCCTTTACACAGACAAAGAAACTGAGACACAAGACACTTTAGTTAACACCCTGCCTGGTTATAGAGTTAGTGGCCAAACCCAGTCTCAAACCCTGACAGTTTGGTGCAGAGCCTATGTTCTCCCTCAGTACACCACCTTCTTGAATAAGGTACACCTAATCCTACCAGTGGGCCAGGGCCTCCCACATGCCCTGTTAATGATTTAAACTCCTGGCTTTGGAGAGGGTGAATCTGTCCCTACATGCATAGAAGTTTAGCTTCACCAAACAAAGAATGGAAAAGACAGTTCAGGCATTATCATCAATGCATAGGAAAGTGTTGACACATGTTCTTTGCCTAGCATTATGCTAGGCACCTTGAAGGATATAAAGGAAGCAGAATATGTAGTCTCTTTTCAGAAGCTTACAGTTTAGGCAAGAGGATGAACCACAGACATGTGAAGTACTTATTGGAAATATCCCAGAGCCTAAATGAGTAAGTGAAAAGTGATTGCTATGTTGGATAATAGTAAAACAGACAAAGGGCAAGCAAACTTTTAACAGTTCTCTATTATTACAAAGTTACACCCCAATTAACACTGACTTTGGGTCTTGGAATCCAGAATAATAATAAACTATAACCCAAGTATAAAAGGAACTAGATGTTAAAGGTTTTAGAAAGGCCCACAGGCCTGAGTACAAAGAGGTTTCCAGGGCAAATTAAAATTCCCAGCCATTGGGGGGTTGGGGTGCAGCTCAGTGGTAGAGCATGCATCTAAGTATGCACAAAACCTTGGATTCTGTCCTGTGTGTATGCCTTGAATTTTTACATTAGTGTTCTAATCTAACTCCTGAGTATGAGACATTTTAACTCTAAATCTTGGCCACTTTTCCTTTACATGGGTGGGAATGCTTAAAAACAGGAGAATAATATGATTTACTTTACGAGTTTTTTTTTAGTAGGATTTTCTTCATACAAATTTCATTATTCATTCAATAACTGAGTACCATCAACTTTTGGGTAGTTAACATTGTGGTTAAGAGCATCGTGTTTGACAGACAGATTTGGATTAAGTTACAACCCTGCCACTTACTCCATCTGTGAGAAGGAACTTAACTTCTGTAATCATTATTTTCTTCATATGTAAAATGGGACTAATAGCAGAAGTTGTCAAACAGCATTGTGGTAAAGATTAAATAATTCATGTAAGGTGCCTGGGTCATAGTAAGTGCTCAGTAACGCTGCTTGTTACCTAAATAAAGCAGCAGGAGTGTGGGCCAGAAATCCTGCTGGGTGTTGAGCATTCAACTAAGGACAAGGGAGACAAACAGCCCCCATATTCAAGTCAGGTGAACAAACAAGGGGGGCGGACAAACAAGGTATTAAAAAAATATAGGGTTTCATGGAAATATGTAGCACTAACAGGTAAAGCCAAGGAGTTACAGAAAGATTATAAGAAAATATCATCACACCTTTTAAAAATTATATTAATTGCTGTGAATCATTGTTTCTACCATTAGACTGTAAATTCCCAGAGGGCAGCAATATTGTGAGTTGTGCTTTGTGCCATACAGCAAGCATAATGTGGTGCCTGGCCCATAAGAAACATTCAGATATCCAACAAATTAAATGAACAAGTGAATAAGGGGGTAGAGAGACTATGTAAGGTAATTTAGTAGGAGTCCACTAGATGAGGGTGACAGGAGTGACCAATAGGAGTGGGCCTTCTTGGGGAGTTCCAGCCAGAGGAAATAGTGTGCATGAACTCACTGAAGTGAATGAAATCAGCCATAAGTGGAAGGAGCTAAAATATAGTGAGGCTGAGAAGGAAACAGAGCCAGCTAGAGGGTCTTTTCATAGTAAGGAGTTTGAACTAGATGCTAAGGAATAGCAAGACATCATTAAAAATTTTCATGAAAGGAAAGCTATCATGTGTTTTTTAAAGTTCATTCTTTATTCTTTTAATATGCCAGTAATTCAAATCCATTTAAAAAAATAGGAAACTACAGATAAGCATAATTTAAAAAACACCTATAATCTCTCCAGAGATAATCACCAATTGACCATAAATAACAAACTCTTGCTGTGTAACAAACCACCCCAAAATCTAGTGACTTTAAAAAAAAAAAAGACTTATTATTTTTGTCTGTAGGCTGATTGGGATCAGCGGGTGATTCCTCTACGATGTATACCACAGGGAGTAGACATTGGTATTCACCTGGGAGCTCAGATCATCCCAGATGGTCTCTCATCCTCAAGACCCACTCTCCATGTCTTCCCAAGAGCCAGAGCTCTTTTGCAACATGGTAGCTGGCTTCCAAGAGGGATTAAAAAGGTAACTGCCATACTCTTAAAACCTAGGTGTAGATATACACTGAATGTCTTCCACCGCACTTTAGTAGGCAAAGCCAATCATAAGGCCAAACTTCAAGGGAAATAGACTCCCCTAATTTGATAAAAAGAGCAGCTTGTATTCCAGCAGCTTGTATTCCAGCAGCTTGTACTGAAGACTCACTTGCTGCCAACTTGGGAAACTACCTATGATATAATATGACTGGCTAAACACAAATGAATATAAATTTTTTATAATTCTGGTACTAAATAATTAGGAAAACTGAGTTCAAAAATTGCAATTGCAACGTACATTGTTTTATCACATATAAAAATCTAAGTGGATTACCTAACTAAATTAATAATTTGCATTTGTGGTGGGGGGATGAGAGGTAAGCAAGACATGCCATATTGGAACATAATGTTAAAATGCTCAAAGAATTGAAGACAAAGGCAGATCTTAGATCGCAAATGGTTAAAATCACCATAAGAAGTGTGCAAACAATGCCTTTGTAATAGTATCAACTCTGAGTGTGACAGGTAATTAAAGCAAATTGTTTGTCTAATCTCAACTTCCTACAGGGAAGAGCAGAAGCAGTGTCAGATGGGTAGAGACCAAGGGCCCTGGCATAATACTTCACCATGCACAACAGAAACGGCAAAGCACACACACCTACTCCAGTCCGTCTTCCACATAGCTGTCAGTTTTCTTAACACAAATTTTTAAGCTATAGGAAATGGTATGGAGAAACAAGCCAAAAACAAGTGTACATTAGAAAGAGACTTATATGTCATAAGATAGGGCCCAATCAGAAAACCTATTAAACAACTTTTCAGGTCAATTTTACATATTTAACAGTATGTACAGGTAGCAATGAAGAGATATGCAATAAGCCTCAAATGAAAAATCACTAACATATTGCAATAACTCTTAGTAAGAAGGCAGGTCTGAACCAGGGACAGAAAAAGAGACCAAGTAAAGAGAGAGAAACAGCATTAAGAAAATCACATAAATGATAAGAGGCTGGTGACCCTTCAGTAAACAGGCAGAAGAGATGAAGATATCACCTTAGTTTCTGACTTGAATAGATAGAACTCTTATTCACTGAGATAGACATACAGGAAGAGCAGGTTTAGGAGTGATCAGAAATTTCCAAGTAGAATGGCAGTTGTAAATAAACAGGTTTGGGAGCTCAGTAAAGAAGTTTAAACATAATATACTTAAAATCAGAAAAGGATACAAATGAAATCATATCCAACTTACTCAGAAGGAACATCTACAAGAAGCAATACAACCCTAGAGGAACTGAAGAGGGTCCTAAGATTTGGAAAGTCACAAATAACTTTTACATCTCAAAGAACCAAAATCTGAATGCAGAATATTTTGTTCATTATGTGCCAAAATTACTCAGAAAATCATCCTCAAGAAGATTCTCCACTGAAGGGTAGGAAAATACAGCTTTATCTCCAAGGAAGAAGTGGTCTTACATGAAAACCATATTCAGCATACTCTGATTTTTAACCAACACAGAAAATGATGTCTACAAAATCAAACTAGATGGGGGAACTTCTACAAAAAAAAAATCACCACTTGTGAAACAACCTGAGACGTAAAGATCCAAACAGCCAGTAGCCAGCAGGACTCCATCCATGCTTATTCACTAAGCAACATTGTAATTAGAATTTGATTTGTCAGAGATTGTACTGACCTGCCAACCTGGGCATTCCGGTTGCCCTTCACCGTAATTTAATAGGCATTCAGGTTAATTCCCAGTCTCTGAGAGCTTACTTTACTATGAATCCACCCCAGAGAGAAGTCAATCCTCAAGTGACAGATTCACTTTGGGTACATTCAAGGCAGAACAAAACTGTGGTAAGGAGCTATTACCCAAAGGACTTTTGGTAGCCAGTTAGAAGGCTGACAGTAGAGGCACTTCAAGCCTCCTCATTGAAATTCAGCAAGTACTTTTACCAAAAGATTAAAAATTAGGATATGATTGCAAACAAAAATTCAATGATATTTTTATTGAATTATAATCTATTATCACTTCAAAAAGATCCACTTCAGAAAACATCCAATGGATGTTGACTTACCAGTAAAAAAGTAAGTCATCCATGTCTGATTATAACACCAAAACATAATAAATTATATTTACATGCAATGACTAGACTATCACACACACAAGGTAAAAAAATACAGTATTTTATGTACAATATTAAAGATTTACATTTTCATATACAGTTTTATAAAGTTAAAAATTCTCTGTACAAAATCTTAGGTGTACAGAGTTTTTATATATCCCCATCCTTACAGCTGGATCACAGCAGATTTGCTTAAAACTATAATACTACAAACACTGGAGTTCTTTTTACTTCATATTAAAATCTTGGCACCCATATACTAACACATTATTTTTGAAATGTGAATTACAAATGAAATAAAATGTGATCATGCAGACTTTTTAATATAAGAAAATGAGATAAAATGTGCTTCTAAATCAACATTTATCAATTCCATAGTTAACCTAGTTCTGTTTAACTTCCTGTACTGCTTTCATACAGGTACATGCAAAACTAGCAGATTATGGATTTTTTAATAACATTAAAATAATACTATAGTCTGACAATACTTAGGCATTAAGGATTCAACTATCTAACAACTCTAGCTTAACAATTATTTCTGCTTTAGCAGAAACCTCAATTAAAGACATTATATACTAAAATTCACAGAAATGTTAACAATTCCTAAGTTTATAGGATCTGCATCAAATAGTACAATGGTCACTTAAAAAGCAACAGAAAATGTTTGACATTTAAGAATACTGTGTAGTCTCTGTTCTGAGAATGAGAGAAGAAAATCTAAGATAAACCATGAAAAGATTAACCATTGTCCCTGCTAAGGAAGCACTTGCACACTCCCAATCTGTTAAATAAAGACACCTGAAGGCTTTATAAAAAAGCTTAAGCAACACTAGTCAACTTTAAAAATCTTCTTGAAAAGTACCAAATTAAAGGTATCAGCACCTTCCTTCCTGTCCCAAATAGCTAAAGACCAACAACAAAAATAAAGTGCCAATGTCTAAAGTATTGTTAATTATTTAAGAGGCACTAACCCATTTGATGGCTTAGGATTTAAATATGAAAATAGGCCAGATCTGATCTGAATAATAAATAGAAGGTAGGTATTCTAGTCCATGTAATTCCTGCCTACATGGGGGCTGGACCAGAAAACCACCTACTCCCCCATTTATTGCTTTAAAACTGGTAGACATATTTTAAACTCTGACACAGAACAATCAGTTAAGATGGAAAACACAGTGTCTGTGCCACTTTGAAATCGAAAAAGAAGGTGCACTCTTGGTCACTGGGTGGAGAACTGCTGAGACTCTCTTCTCCACAACTCATATCTTCACAAGAGTCCTCACTAAAGGGAAAAAGAGACAAAAAGAGTGGATCGTTACTTAAAATACACAGATGCTTTACAGGAAAAAGAACTAAACTGTAGTCTGTCTATATGCTGTAGTCTATATGAATATCTCTAGTCTTAGGACTTTGTATACAAACGTTATTCTTTATAATACAGAGCCGAATTTGACTTGTAAGGATCTCCTAGGGTGAAGTTTATTGTAATCTCATTAGAAAATTTTTAAGAGATTTACACAAATTACTACTTGCCAAACTAATATTCTTATTCCAAATAACAACTCTTGCATTAACTATTTAAAGAATTCTAAGTGTTTTAAATCCAAGAAATGCAAACTAAAGACAACATATGTTCTATTCCATAGTCTATTTAAATGTCCTTCTAGTATCAATAATCATCACTAATCATCTCCAAGTATCAAAGCAAGAAACCAACAAGCTACAAAAATGAAAATTCCAGTCTTTTTATCT
The DNA here is from genome assembly GCF_045843805.1 of Urocitellus parryii. Classification (NCBI taxonomy): domain Eukaryota; kingdom Metazoa; phylum Chordata; class Mammalia; order Rodentia; family Sciuridae; genus Urocitellus; species Urocitellus parryii. Next base: position 84,306,865 of record NC_135540.1, read on the forward strand.
CTGTAGCATAAAACAATCAAGTTTATTAAATATTCACTTTACAAAAATGATTAATTCTAAAAAAGAAAATGACATTTGGCAAAACTGAAAAAATATCTGTAGAACTTGGCCCCTTTATTTTCCAGTCACCTACCCCTCAGTCTCTTCCTCATAGCATCATATTAGAAATTCATTTGAACATTAAAAAGCCTAGAATACTGTTATTTGTTTTAACTGATCTATATTTCAAAGAGCAGGAGACAGAGACAAAAACAACCTTTTTTTTTAAGGGGAGGCTTATAAATTATTATTATTTTAATGAAACTGCTGGTTAATTTTTTTCTTCTGAAGAAATTATGCAATAAGAGTAGGACCTTTTTCTGATGCCTTATGTTGCAGTAATCCACAGCTCTTTTTCAATAAAAATTAGTTATAGTGTGTGGAAGTCTAATTAGCCAAGATACCTGCTTACCTTTCACTTTCATCAAAACAACCCCTCTCTGGGATTGTTGGCAACTCGGGAACACTGTAGTAGCTATTGTGGAGGTTCTGAGCTGTGCGCCTTGAAACAATCCAAACTAACTTCTTAAGATCTGGTTTGCAACATTCAGGAGAAGAATATTCAGCTAAACATTTAGATACTAGCTCCCTCCAATAGAAGAACTCGGTGTCATTAATCTGGGAGGAAAAAAAATATATATATATTTTAATGAAGAGGTCATAGCACTGGTTCCCAAACCCTGCGCTTGGAATTATCAGGTAATCAGTTTAAAAAAAAAAAAAAGTGATGGCAGGTTCCATCCCCAAATATTATAATTTGATATAGAGTATAACCTGGGTGTCAAGAGATTTTTAAGTCCCCTAGATAATTTAAATGCGATCAAAATTTGGGAACCAATTTTACAGGAAGAGCACTATAATTTACATAGCATTCAATACATAGAAAGGTTTGCCTACTCTAACACACTGACTTAAAAATACTGTCTTTTAATAAATCAACTATCAAATATATTATACTTTTCTTTCCCCCACAAGTATATTCTTTACTAGTCCCATGCAAAAAAAATTAACATTCCTTTTGTTACATAAACATTGCTATAGAAATCAATGTTGTTTCTATAACAAGACACTGTATAGGTTGCTAATAATATACATTTATATTGTGACACCAGATATAAACTAAAGGAGAAGTTACCAATATGAAAGAAGACCCCCCCCCCAAAAAAAAAAAAAAAAAAACAAAGTTCCTTCACCACTGGGTAATGCCCAGTTTATTTCATGGAATCAATTTTCACTGATGATGCCTCCATATATCACCATTAATAAGTTCAGATGAAAACTGTAAAATTATGATTAAAAAGCCTAGAAGTTACCAACAAAATGTTTCACACCACATGCCCTTCCACCACAAGCAGAAGGTTTTTGTATCATCTTGGCCTCCATTTCCACTAGATTCAGTCACATGTTAAGCCTCCTATAATCTGGCTTCAACCAATCCTTTCTCACTACTCTATTAACATCACCTCTAAGACATCAATGACTTCCTTCAATTTTCATTATACTAAACTTCTCATCAAAATTCAATACTTTTGGCCACCTCCTTCTTAAAAACCTCTTTCCAACCTGACCATGCTCTTACTTGTCTGGATGTACCTCTCTATCTTGCTTGGGTCCTAAGGGGAAAAAAGGGCAATATTGAAAACCCTAGAGCTTCAAAGAAGCTCCCTAAGTTTCTTTAGGTTTCAACTATCACTTCTTCATGGAAAATTCCCAAAGTAAATCTTTTAACCACAATTTATCTTCTGAGTTTTTATTCCAGGCTGCCAAACACATGCATGCCTGGGTATGCAAGCATCAGAAATCATACTTCTTTCATCACAAATTAACTTCTTCCAAGTTTCTTTGAATTATGCCAATATTCTCTCCATTCTAGGTCCAAATCTTGGTCATTCACAATTCCTTGCCTCATTTCCATGCTTGGCTCTGAAAACTATTGCTTGTGTTTGATTTTCTTATTCCTGCAGTGGCTATCACTCAGTCTACCTGCAAGCCTACCCTAAAATGACTTTCCAAACCCATCTTCTAACAGTCTACTAATTTCTTAAATATAAGCTTTTATTGTGCAAACCTTCACTCTTCAAGAATTTCTTAGCACTCACCAGGCTCCTCTCCTGGTCTGCCATATATCTTGGCTAACAACCCCCAAACATTCCTATATTCACTATTATCTGCATTGAAACATGATAATAAACAACAGAATACACTATCTCATGATTTGTTTCCTCAACTAGACTATTAATTTATAAAAACAAACTGTGCTTATTTTTGCCTTACCCCTCTTTTTGACTGCAAAAACACTGGGATGGCCTGCCTAAGAGGCTTAAAAAGAGAATGCTGATGTTAATTTGGTAATGCTACTAATGAAATGATTCAGCCCTACAGATGAGAAGGAATGCCATCCTATTCTATTAATGCACATATTAAGTCTACTTCCTAGTATACATTTTAAAACAATGTGCATGTGGCAATATATACAGCTTTATTAGCCTCTGACATGATACTACAGAAAGGACACCTGCAAGCAAACACAGTGCTAGACTAACTGATCAAACTCCCATCTAGCTTTAATATCCAAAGCTGTATTTATACTTGATATATAAGAAAAAAATGAATATAAAAATTAAGAACCCCATACTATATTACTTAATATTTAAGATACCACAGGGGGAAAAATGAAATATCAGGAAAAAAAAAAACCTTGGACTTAAGATATTTACCTTGGAATGCTTTTTAACAAGCAGGAGAATTTCCAGTAATTCAACGGATTTCAAAGTTTCTACTTCCAAATTGAGAAGGCACAAAGCTAATATAGATGGCTATCAAAAGATAAAAAGAGAAAGAAAAAAGAAAAAAATTAAATTTATTTTTTAAAATTAAAAATAGAAACTATGAGACATGTAAGAAATACTTACTTTTGCTTTGGAAAAGACAAGTCGGCAGTTGCAAGCTTTCAGCTGAGCTTCTAGTTTGTCAAGGCTCAGTATTTCTTTCCTATAAAATACAAATGTCAAAGTCTTAAATTATTTTAAGAACTTCCTATTAAAAGTGCAAGTTGATCTGGGTGTGGTGCTGCATGCCTGTAATCCCAGAGAACTGGAAGGTTGAAGCAGGAGCATCCCAAGTTCAAGGACAGCTTCAGCAATTTAATGAGGCCCTAAGCAACTTAATAAGTCCCCAAAACTCAACAGCACTTAACCACTGAGCCACATCCTCAGAATCAAAAACCAAAAAGAGAACAAGTTGAAAACTGGCACACTAATATTTTACTGTTACAGCAATGCTCAAAGAACAAAACTTTCATTATTAATCCCACTAACCTTTCTGATATATGACAGAGTATAATAGTATGATATAAGTGCAAAAAGTTTAAGGCAGTAGTAGCTTCCAATTCATAGTGCAATTTTTCTGAAATTATTTTTTCCATCCGTTTTATGTCAGAAGCAGTACATTTACACTGACTAATCCGGATTACATCATGAATGGACGGAATATTGCATTCTTCTTCAACTATTCTAGCAGCCAGCAGAAAACAACAGACTCCAATGCAAGATAAATGTTTAGGTTTCACCTGGAAAACAAAAACAAAAGAATTCTTTTAACTGTCACTTTAAGTATAGCAGATACTTAAAAATATATAGTAATCATGCCCCTACTCTTAAAAGAGAACACAATCCAGCTGCTTCTCATATACACTTGCCTTTACCCACAATTATAATCATTTTTACATTTTAGAACTTCTTAGCATTTGTTTTTAGGCCTGGCATGGTGGCACATGCCTGTAATCCCAGTGACTCAGGAGGGAAAGGCAGGAGGATGGCAAGTTCAATGCCAGTCTCAGCAACTTAGCGAGACCCTGTCTGAAAATAACAAAGGGCTGGGATGTAGCTCAGTGGCAGAGTGCCCTGGTTTCAATCTCCATCCCTAGCACCAGTAAAATCAAAATCCAGTTTAAAAAAGTAAATAAATAAGGTTTTTTTGAACACTTAAAATATTTAAATGCAAGGGGAAAAAACACAATGCAGCGAAAAGTTAGATTTCTAGCACTGAGTAATACTCTGTAATCTTTTAAATTTTGTAAATCTAAAATAAAATCTCCCTCAAAAAAATTGAGCTTTTCAACGTTAAAAAAAGAAAACCTGCTATTTCTTCAGATATAAAAACAATACTTTCTACAACTTTTTATGCAAAAAAATCTTTAAGAACTATTCCATACTTCTACATTATTTTACCCAAGAGAAATATTACATCAGTTTGTGCAGCATGTGGGACATGTATAAAAGATGCAATGGACAGATGGCTGTCCTTTTCTTTCCAGTGCCCTGAAAACTGACCTAGCAGCTGAGAGCAATCCTACTGGCAGGAGAATTACCACATTTTTCTAACAGTTGCTAGTGATTGTTAATGACTGTGGCTCACTTTCAAAAGTATCACAGGGAAGGGTGTCTACTTCATTTGTTGTGTTTTGGAATTATAAGCATCTAGGCTCTAATAGAACTGTGGTGAAAATGAAAACTTCTTTTGAGAACTGTATACATATTTATATTGAGTACTGAAAAAAGCCTTCTTTTTGTCACATTTTCCAAGAAAAAGTATTTAAGAGGTACAGCAAAACCTAGTATAAGAAACAATATACACTTAAAGTCTCTTGATCTGGCATTGGCACTAACAATCACAATTCTTATTATAAATGTATATGTATAATAGACTTCTGTTACGTTCACTTAATAAATATTTACTGAACCCTTTGTGCTAGGCTCTGGACATAGAAAAGGTATTAATAGGATGTAATTACAGAAATGATTAAATACCTTCATAAGAGCTAAGAATCTGTCCAAAATATTGACAGCTAGAACAAACGTTTCAGTGCAAGATCCAAAAAAGTTAGTTAAACTCCTTAAATCTTCTACTTTGGCATTTCTCAATCTTGAACACAGAGTATTATCATTCTACAATAAAAAAACAAGAGCCAAAGTTAATTATATTCTTAAAACTATATAAATGATGCACAGATTCAAAGAATAAGGTATCCTTTCCCTTTAACTTTCAACAACACAGAGGGAAAGAGTGGTTAATAAAGCTTCATCAGATGTAAGATGTAAAACACTAATTTAAAAAAACACATCATAAAAGAACTTCAGCAATTCAACATAACCTGAACTTTTGCCACACTCCTGAGGGCAACAGCAAATACAGTATAATTCAGTTCCCTTAGAATAAATGTTTCCTTGCTTGTTTTTGTTTTTCTAAAATCAGCTAAGATTCTATAAATATTTCATAGGCAGAGGGTAGAAAATGAACTGCTCAATTCTCTAAGTCTCACACTCAGAAGAAGCAGGCTGGGGAAACTAACATCTGAACTTCTCTATACTTGGTATTACTTCCTTTCTTGCTAAGAAACAAAAACACGATCCTGTACAGTATTAAGGTTTTTCTTAGTACTCCAGGAAGACCAATTTTGGTCTTTTGCTGGCCTAAGTCTTCATTCAATTGGAGGCGGGATCACCTTCTCCAATCCCCATTAGCTACTTGAGCAAGTCCTCCCTTCTGCAAACTTACCTCTGGGGTAGCCTCAATCAAGCTCAGCCCTTTCTCTCGAGGTTGGAATCTCTGCTCTTGTTCCAGATAGAAACTCAACAATCCAAGGAGCTGAACTCCTTCACGATCTGCCAAGTACTCTGCCCCCAAATCCTTCATCTGTAGCAAAGACACCACATAAGGTTAAATATGTAACTTGGGGGTGCGGGGACCGTGAAGTAAGGCAGAAAAAAAATGATGGCAATACCTCCAACGAGGGGCGCCCCAGCACACCCCTGGAAGGAAATGGTGGTGAGGGGACCAATCTGCCAGAACCTCCCTGACCGCCAAGGAGGTGTGGCAGGGGAAGGGCTTGTGGTCACGTCCGCTGGCCAGCGCTGGGCCAAACCAGCCAGCCCCAGCTGAGGCGCTTCACAAACAGGAAACTGTCTGCGGGTTGGCAGTGTCCCTAGGGTCTGCCTATCTACCCCACCTAAAGCTGTGCATAGAGGATTTCTGTCCAGGGGACTGCACGGGGACTGTAGGGACCAAGCAGGGAGCCGGGGAAGCTCCAGGGTTCTGGAGGTGGGGTATTGCACAATAGGAAGGAGGGGAGAAAAAGTCTCGCGACTGAACAAAGAACCGGAGGGAGGAGACTCTCCAGCCCCGCCCAGCCTGGGGATCCCAGCACCAAAGACCCCCCTCCTTAAAGCCCAGCCTCCAAGATTTCCCTATCCGCTTCCGCAGCGCCAATTACTTAAGTACCCCAAGTGCCGGACACCCCAATCCGAGAGGGGGCGTGGCCCGCTGGGCTGGGGTCGAGATACAGAGCTTCAGTCTGCCCACACCGGAACATCACCAGTGAATCCACTCACCCTCGGGTTCCGCAACTGTGCGGAGCTCTGGGGCTGTCAATCCTGGAAGCACCACCCAAGCAAGTCCCCGTGACAAAAGGAGGTGGGGATGCCGAAGCAGAGAACTGCTTTTAGCCTTGCTGCCCCCTTCATCCACCCCACCAACACTGACTGCCGCAACTCCCAGGGGCTGGAGCAAAGGGCAGGACCCGGGCTGTTCCCGGGGGGATGAAGGGTGGGCAGCAACCAGAAGTCTCTAATCACCCTCCCCCATCCCCACTGCAATCTCTTAGGAACAAAGAAACCCAGAGCAATCCCAGGAGGCCCACTCACCGTGCCAAAGGTGCGCCTCCACGGCCCCTGGCTTTGCACTTCAGAGTGTACCGGGTGCGGTGGGGGCGCCGGACCGTCTCCGTCTCCGAGGTCTGGGACCTGCCGCCTCAGCGGTGCCCCGGGGCCGACATCCCAGCCTTCCCTCCTGCCACGGCAGCCTCGGCCTTACAGCCCTGTCTTCATCCTGCTCCCTCCAGCGCCCACCCAGCTCTGGGCACAACGCTGACCCCTCACTGCCGGTGCCTCTACCTGCACCACCTTAGCCTCAGCGAGGCCCCAGCAAAGCCCTTGTTTTTGTTTTGAGTTTTCGACGCCCCCAAGGGGGCGGGGCACGTGACTCTCCGCGGAGGAATCCTTCACTTCCTCCACAGACTTTGAAAAAGAGTCCCGCCTCTAAGCCACAGTGTCCAGTGTCTCTCTGGGCCTCCACAGCTCTCCTAGGCTGTACCTAGCCAGCCCCCGCCCAGTTACAAAGGCCGTGGGTGGAATCTCGGCATCCGTCTCATTTCACAATTGAAAGGAGGAAAGGGCAGTGAGCTGGATGAGAGGCGGAAGGAGATCATTTCTGGTCGCATCACACCTTTTAAAGGTCCCCGATTTGTTTTGTTTCCCCTGTTTTGAAAAGTCCGCCCAAAGTAGCCGCGTCTCTGATTGGATACGGGTGGGGTGAGCAGAATGCGGAGGACCTGATTCACTTTTGAATCTGGATTGGCTAACTGATTAGTTTTTGTGCCCTCTGATTGGCTCTCGCTGTATCCTGCACCTCTATCTTCCTCCTGGCCTTAGCAACTCTGAGGTATGGGTGCGCATGCTCAGATTAGGTGTCTTCGATGGCATTCAGTTACCTGCCTCGAGGTCTGTGTCTTTTCTCCAGGGCACCTCCACCTGTCCAGGGAGATACACCATGCTAGACAGTCTTTGTGACAACCACTTCTGCCAGGGGGAAGTCTTGTGGGTTTTTTTTCTTTTTTTTAAAGTTTCTTATTTTGTCCAGAGCTATTTTGCAATAACCAATCAAGTTACTGTAACATTTTTAGGGTCTTTAAAATGCCATCATGTTTTGGTATTTATTTAAAATTTTTCTGACCCAGGAGGGGGGAAAAAAAACGGAGATAGATGAACAAGATGGACAAAAAATGGAAAGCTGTTGAAGCTCGGCGATACAGATTGCATTCTTATTCTTTCTACCTTCTGTACCTTGAAGTTTTTCTATAATTAAAAAAAAAAAAGTTCAAAGGAAGTTTTTTTCAATAAAAACTGCACATGATGAGGGCACCTAAACATCTAATCACTATAATAGTATTCCTCCAGAGATTGTGGTTGTGCTGTTGTTTTAATGAAGGCTTCTAGAGCTGCTTGGTCCTCAGTAGCCTATAAAGTACCATTTATTGTCCATTATAATTAGTATAGTTATTAAGGTGGACACCTCTCCCGAGGCGGGGCAAAAAGCAAACCAACTAGGTGCCTTAGGCTGGAGAAACTTTCACACGGAATATGTTCAGGAGATGTAAGAGACAACCCTGGAACATTTATAGTTCCTTTCTGCCTCCTCAATCCTTGTCTCCTGCCAAACTTGAAAACCCGTAAATAGCACATTCATGAGTTCTAATCTAAATAATCAACCCCTGAAAAACAGTTTCTCCTTTCTGCTCCTCTGTATGTTTTCTGTGAATTATTATGTTACTTGTGAAAAATGGGAAGGCACATAACATAGCTTTAACATCAGCTTTCTTCTTTCCAAAGCAGCTAAGGAAATAGGTCCCTTTTTATGTTAACTGCAACTAAAACACTGGAGGAAGGGAGCCCAAAGAATTATCCTTTTATTTGTGGAGGTGTACCCTTGTTGCAATTTTTAGAAAATGATGTAAAACTAGCACACTACTACATAATTTTATTCAATGCTTCTCTAATTATTTAAACCTTATTTAAATTCTTATTTGACATAGTTTTTTTGGCCAGAAATCCATGCTAATAAACTTAAACAGAGACATGAACTAATTTGGAGAATAGATCCAAGATTAGACTATCGATTACATCTCTCATACAGAGAACACAGAGGCTCAGGAAACGGTCCAGAGATAGAAGCAGCTGTACAAAAACATATACCGTGGGAGAAGAGAGAGAGTTTGTGGCCAAAATGTGAAGGACACTGAGGACTTTTTATTTTTTTTGAGTAAGAAGACAAAGGTAGACAAGGAACACAAGATATAAACTGAATGATATGAAATAGGAAATGTAAAATTATGTGATAGACAATTTTTAAAATAACAATTATAAGAAGGAAGGAATCTAGAAATTTCTAGATCCTTTGTTTAGACCATTAAATGGTATAAGTTATGCAAAACATATATTATATTTTATAAATGGTATTTTATGTACCTTTTTTTCCAGGCGGCCTCTTGAATGATGTGAACAGTTCTCTAAGAGTAAAACAAGAAGTTTGTAAATGGTTTTAAATTTCCTGCTCTTTGTATAGCTGGCTTAGCTCAGCACAAGAAAAAGATAATCAAGTTGTCCAACACGGAGCCCTTTATCCTATTAGTCCACTTTTCTCTTTAAAAGTGAAGGAAAACATCATTTTTTAAAAATCGTCCATGAGTTGCATCATCTTTATTTTTTTCCGTCCTTCAACACGCCTCCTATTATTTAACAATGTTAATAATCTGGAGGGAGGGGGAAATTGTATAGGTTTTCTCTAATGATTTTGTTGTTGTTTATATATATTTTTAACTTAGTACATTGAATCGTTTTTTACAAATTAATATCTCTAATGAGGAGGAAAGTTGGGACAGCCTTTCTCCAGACTTTTTTTGTCCTTATCACCTTAGCTTACTTAGTGTTTTAGGCTGTCAGTACTACTTATTAAAAAAACATTCCTCTACTCTAATCAGACTTTACATATTAGCTATTTTTTATCCTTTTCTGAGCAGTTATTAAGAGTGGCTTTCCTGCAGTGTGCAGCAAAATTCCCACAACTTCCTGCAGTGTGCGTCTTTACAAAAATCAGGAAATCAGAAATCTGGCTGCCCCCAAGAAGGATTTTGAAGGAATTTATTTTAAGATACTTGGTCTGATATAGAATAGTGATAGGGATACGGTAGGTTTGGGTGATACTTTGCCCCCCAGTAACCCCATGAAGGCTTGACACAGAGCTGATTGTCCTCAATGACATCTGAAACTGAAACTAGAAGGTGGGAACAAAACAGGAAATAAGCATGGGGCACCCACAGAGAAACAATACCTGCATTCAGCAAATTTGACTTGTGAGGTGTGTCCTTCAAACCAACTCACTCTTAACAGTCTGCCTTGAAAAGAAAATAGGGCGTGCCCAAGGGGCTGCTGCACCCTTCCCTAAATGATTTATATTCAGACATCTCTGAACTGTGCAAGGAATCAAAATTCCCGCAATTTCCTAGATAACATCTTCCTCTTCAGAAATGATGGTCTATGACAGCAGAACCTAGCTTTTAATGCAACAGACATATAACGAATACACAGTAAGTGCTAGGCATGATACTAGGCCTCAGGGATTCAAAAAATAAATAATGAAACAAGGTCCCTAAATGTACCCTTGTTTATAAACACAGTAGGGCAAAAGTGTTCATGGTTGGATCAGAATGACTTTTAAGTTTGAGCTTCCTACTTACCAGAGATAGCACCTTGAATAATTTGCATTGTTCTGAACCTCAGCCTTCTAAGGGAAAGGGAAAAATGGGTAATTATGTCTACTTCATTTGTAACAATTAAGTACAAACCTATGTGAAAGCTTTTTGCTTGTTACCCATCTAAGCTGTTAGGATTTTTCACAACTCTGTGACTTCTGGAAGGGGAGAAAAGAAAGGATTAGCCCTAACTTCAGCAAAGAAATCTGGTGGAAAGCAACCCTAAAAGGAAAGAATCTCAGGATCAGGATTTGTAAAGCTGACATGAGGTTACCCCACCCCCTCTCCACTTTCCTCACTATTTCTGGCTCCCTGTCTAGGCTGTTTTGGGGCTACAAACCAGTTTCTATGACAGAAATTTCCTACTTAGATTTACCCTGCTAGCAAAACCTGCAAGAGACAGGGATGCCTGTGCCAAGGAGAGGAATGGGGAAGGTATTACCCAACCCAGAATGCCCTTTAAAAGTGATTCTAATTTTTCAACCAATAGCCCATGGTTTAATCTGATCCTGGAAAAATGAGACAATTTATACATTAGACAATCAATCCCTTTCCTCAAGTAATCAACTAAATAAATCAGCAAGGCTTCTCATATAGTCTCTTTCCTGACTTTCTGAACATCAATAAATTCTTCTCAAATCTGAAATCCAAAAGCCCAACATTTTTCCACTTAGGTATCTTGTTAATGATAGAAGCACATGGTATCTTTCTGGGAAATTGAATATATGTCTACAGAAATGTTGGTGATAATCACAACACAGTCAAAGTGTGCAGTGGGAATTATCCACACTGTAGAAACCATCTGAATGACCACACCAAGAGGACCAGTTTTTCTTGCCAGCCAGTTTAGCCTCTCCCAGTTCTACCAGCTTGAAGTGAGTTAGCCTTGTGTAAACTCTCTGAAATCCCAGAGCTCTATGCTCATTTGACTCTGTGGCCCCTGCATCGCTTCATTATCCAGAGCTCTTTCTTTTAGACTGAAAGTCAATTGAAAAAATGAAGTAGCTTTGAGGATGTGGAAAGGCCGTAAAGTACAACTGAGAGTACAGATATTCCTGAAATCAGAGCTGTTTATCTCAAAGTATTGGTTCTCTCCTAAAGTATATGTATGTTTTTCTTTTTTCTCTTGTTTTTCTTTTTTTTCTTACAACCTGGCACAAATTTAATTAAACTGTGTGACAATGGCTAAAATCTTTTGTTTTGAAGAGACAGGTTCTCACTATGTTGCCCATGTTAGTCCTGAATTCCCGGGCTCAAGTGATCCTCCTGCCTCAGCCTCCCAAGTAGCTGGAATTACAGGCAGGCCAACTGCACCTGCTTCCAAAGTAAATATAAGTGCCCCAACTACATTCTGGGACATTATATGTTATTTACAAAGTACTTTCTTCTTCTACAACTTGTCCCAAGAATCATAACATAAATCAGATTTATTCTGTCTTTTCTTGACATCACACTGCTGTGTAAAGTTGTCACTTTCAGCAAAGACATCACTTAGGAGATGTCTGTTGAATATATCATCTATTTCCCAGAAGAAGTTTTACATCCGTGAAAGTAAGGATCTCTTATTTTGATCTCAAATGAAAAGGCAGTTGACATTCACAGTGATATGAATAAGGAGTATAAGCTTAAAATTTGCTTTTGTTAACATTTTAAAGTGGTTTCAAAATGAAGGTTCTTTTCAACTTCTAAAGAAATATTGCTTTATAGCAAAAATTCACGTCTGTTTAACTCTATATATTATGTTTTTAACCACATTCTAAAGAAGAAATTGTAGCTACATACAGGAGCAAAACCAGATTTGGGGCAGGGGAAGGGGAGATGAAACTTGACAATTTGAAGGGGTTCTCTCTAGGAAAAAGAGGAGAATTTACAAATACAAAATTAGATATGAAAGCGAATATTTACAATGAGACAAATCAAGACATTATACATTTATAAAAGTATAAAAGCTACAACATTCTGTTGTAGCTCTCTATTGCTGTGCAAAGAATCACAACCTAACTTAGGAGCTTTAAACAACAATAATTCTATCATTATGTCCCATTGTTCTGGGTGTTGGCTGAGCTTAGCCAGGCAGTCCTGGCTCAGGGTCTCCAGTGGCAGGGACCGCAGTCATTTTGTGACTCACTTGCTTATTATCTGGAGTTCATGCTGACTGTGTACTGGGGCCTCGGCTGAGGTTAGTGACGAGAACACTTTCGTACATGGCCTCACCATGTAGTCTTTTCACTTCCTCATGGCATGGTGATGGGGCTTGAAGAAAATCAGGTGAACGCCATTGTCTCCTTTTATAAACTAGTGTCTGTATTAGTTTCCCAATCTTCTATAACAAATTGACCACAAATTTAGTGGCTTAAAGCATCACACATTTACTCTAATAGTTCTAAAAGCCAGATGTTCAAAATGGGCCTCACTGGGTTAAAATCAAGATTCGGGCAGAGCTGCATTTCTTCTGCAGACTCAAAGTGAGAATGCATTTCCTTGCTTTTTCCAGTGTCTGGAGGCCACTTGTACTCCTGGGCTCACAGCCCTCTCCATCTTCAAAGCCAGCATCACAGCTGTTTCCTTTCACTTATGAGGACCTCGGGGGTTACACTGAGCCCATCCAGATAATGCAGAATAATCTGTCTTGGAATCAGTCAATTGATAGTCTTAAGTCTCCCTTGCCACCTAAAATAATGTGTTCACAGGTTGTGGAGTAGGATGTGGATAGTTGGGGGATGTTTTTATTTTGCCTACTACAGTGTCTCTTCATCCACAAAGTCTGCTCAAGGATGGGAGATATTGTGGTGTCCCCCTCTGAAAAATAAAATCTGACACATTCACCAACATCAAAAAGCTGGGAAATGTCATATTTTTATTAATAAATGTTCTGACATGTGACTGTAAAACTTTTTGCCAATGTTTTGCTGCATACTCTCTATTCACCTCTTTATGCATATAACACATTTTAGGGTTGATGTCTGATTTGGGAAAACCTGTGTAAGTTTTTATATATGAGCTACAAAAATTCAGGGCATCAGTAAAAAATGACTATACTCACTTGTTTAGCCTTATCACGTTTTTCCTTATTGCAGAAGCATATTTTGAGTTTTATGTCATCTTTGACTATCAGCATTTTGTATCAAATCATCAAGAAATTTCTATTTTTAATGATCTTATGATTTCTTCATTAAATTAGAGTACTAAACAATCCAGGAGTCTATCCAACATTTCTAAAGTTCTGTCCTTTTAAGGAAGTACTGCTTTCAGAGGGATCTGAAAAAATTTCTTTCTACAATTTGTTTCTTGTCATTTGAGCACATTCTACTGGTTTCATCATGCATTTTTATGACTTTTCTTTCATACACCACTAGTTTATTTAAATTTTCTCTTAGTTATTTGACAAAAAATATTTATGAATGACAAAAGAGAGTACATTTTATTTTACTAACATTTTGCAGTACTGAGGATTGAATCTAGGGTACCCTACCAGTCAGCCACATCCCCAGTCCCTTTTTGTTTATTGAGATAGGGTCTTGTTAAGTTACCCAGGCTGGTCTCTTTTCCTGCCTCAGCCTTCCCTTTTTTTTTTTTTTTTTTTTTTTTTGTGGGTAGCAGGGATTGAACTCGGGGGCACTCGACCACTGAGCCACATCCCCAGCCCTATTTTTTTGTATCTTATTTAGAGACAGGGTCTCACTGAGCTGCTTAGCATCTCGATTTTGTTGAATCTGGCTTTGAACTCACAATCCTCCTGCCTCAGCCTCCCAGGCTGTGCACTACTGCGCCTGACACGTGCCTCAGCCTTCTGAGTCACTGGGATTACAGGCATTTGCCTTGGCACCCAGCGGCACCTTTCCTTTTTATCCAAATTAGGAGTCGGTCATTTCCCAATTGTTTTATTAAAACATCCCAAATTGTGTTTCTAATTCTCAGTTAAAATGGCATGTCCCAAATTCAACTTTCCCTTAGACAGATTCCAAAAATGCTGGTGTACACTCAAATACCTCCAAACACAAGTGAGAACCATTAGAGTAAAATTTGACATGGAGAGAGATAGTAACCTTAACTGACTGCAGATAAAAAAAAACATTTACTTTTTTAAAAACTCACAAAAGAAAGAAAAAGTGAATTCTATTAGGGTTCTCTGAGAATTAGAACCAATAGCACATATTCAAATATCAATATATAGAAAGAGATTTATTATGAGGAATTGGCTCATGCAATTCTGGAGATTAAGATGTCCTTCAGTCTGCTGTCGGCAAGCCAGAGGCCCAAGAAACAACTTTAATTTGAATTAAAATATCCCACAAAGATCCATGTGTTAAAAAGCTTCATCTCTAGCCTGTGGCACTACTGGAAGATAATGGAACCTTTAAGAGGTGGAGCTCAGTAGGAGGAAGTTATGTCAGTGGATGTGTGTCCTTAAAGGGGATATTGGGACCCCAGTCTCTTCCTCTTCTGTTTTCATATGAAATCATGAGGCAAATTGGCTTCCTCAAACCCATGCTCCTGTCATGATGTACTGTGCATCTCTGGCCCAAAGCAACAGGAACAATCAGTCATGCGGACTAAAAACCTCCTAAACTGTGCCAAAATAAACCTCTCCTCTTTTAAAGCTGATTATCTCTGGTGTTTTATTATAGCAACAGAAAGCTATTGTATACTTACAGACCAAGTCTAAAGGCCCAAAAACCAGAAGTGTCAATGTTCATGGAATGAGAAGATGGATGTTATAGCTCAAGCAAAGAATGACTTTTCCCTTCCTCCCCCGTTTTGTTCTATTCAGGCCTTCGGTGAATTGAATGATGCCTCACTACATTGGAGAGGACATACCTTCTTTACTCAGTCTATTGATTCAAATTCTAATTTATTCTGGAAATACCCTCATAGACACACCTATAAATAATGTTTTAACCAGATATCTGGGCATCTCTTAGCTTAGTCAAGTTGACACAAAGTTAACCATCACATAAACCCTCTACCAGGGCCCCTCCTGAGACCTTGGAGAGAGCTTGTATAAGTAAAGGCCCCTAATGTTAAATTTCATTAGCTTCCTAATAAACCCATATGTAGTAATCAATAATTAAGTGTCAAACATTGTGCTAGGTGATTTACATGTATTGACCAATTTTAATGCCCATAACACTCCAAGGGGTAAATACTATAGCACAGATGCAGAGACCCAGAGACCCACAGTTAGAGGTGGAATTAATGCTCATACCCAGACAATCGAACTCTAGCACCCACACTGTTAACCACTATTTTACACAGTGATTCCAGCATCAGGGGGAAGGAAAATAAAACTGATCGGGGCATAAACTTGATACGTTTGGCTATATCAAGTCACTCAAAAAGCTTGTATCAGTAGTTTAGGTTAACCTGTGTCAAGGCAGCTTGGATTGGATGTTTGATTAGAAAATTTAATCAACCAACTATGTACCTACATACTTGTATGTGGTTTTCCTTTATCCTCCCTCACTTCAATATGTAATGAATACAATTTTGAGAAATTTCAGATTAATTTCTACCAAACTAATCTGAAAAGAAACTGTCCCCAGAGATCAGGCCTATAAGGATCGACTGCCCTTGGCCTAGAGTTTTGGCTTAATTTATTTCTAACAAAGGAAGGCTAATTGTTTCAGCACAGACCCACCACTCAACTGGTCAAATGGGTCATATTTTGCACGTGTTTAGGTATTCTCATTGGTCCTGATAAGGACTATTTTGCAGACATTTGGGTTGTTTGCTATCTTGTGACATAGAAGCATTTTCAAATTCTTTATAACAGAAGGTTATAATCAGCAAATAATCTGATTTCCCTGCATTTCTGCTTCTCCTATCATATCCTCATTCAAAGTAGAAGTCAAGGCCCTCTGATAACTCACTGCTGAAAAGACAAAATTTGAGTTTTACAGCCTGCACTGAATCACAGGAGGGTAGATATGGCGAAGGTGGCACAAATAGAGTATATAAAGGCCAGAAGTCACCAATTTATTGTGCTTATTATGTAATGTTCATAAGTTTTTATGATAGACAATAATGTATTATCTCAAGATCTTCTATTTAAATATAACAGATGTGTATTGGCATGAAGGTTAGTACACTTTTTACAATATTCAGGTTTCTATAGCCATGTGTCTTACAAATGCAGCCCCCACTATGTTTAAGTTTTTTTCCTTCTTTTGTTCAGTTTAATTAAACATTAAGTGGGCAGCTACCCTACTCCAGGGACAATGGTGGAAACAGGGATACACAGGGACTGTGCTTAGACTCTGCCTTTAGAGAGATCAGAGCCTAGGGGCTACAAATTGAGTGAACAAATAACAATGCTACTTGGGATCTGTGCAAAGATAGGAGTATTTACAGAGTGTAGCAGCAAAAGAGGAAGATGATAATTTAATCTCTAGAAGGAGAGGGAGATTAGATAAATCTTTAGAAAGGAGATTGTTGGCTGCTTCAAAAAAAAAATGTTTTTACTGTGTGATTTGATCTTCTCCCTTCAATTCAGAATGTTCATGTTTAGGAGTGAGAAGCTTCCTCCCTAAGAACAGACTAATAGCATCTGAGCTACCCAAGAGTATGTGTTACTACAACTTCTACCTTGGGAAGTTCTTTCTTAACATTGGTGCTTCCCAGGTTGTTTGTGAAATCCATGGTCCTAAATAAAGTTACTTCAAGTTATATTTTGTGACCTATTTAGGATAAGTCAATGCATTTTTAGAGAAATGACAGTATGTTGACTTATATTGTGATTTCTCTAAAAATGCATTATTTTTGTTTTAACTATGAAAGTAATACAAGCACATTATGGAAAATGTGGGTGGTGGGAGGAAGTCTTCTGGTCTCTTTTCTGATAAATTTTTCAAAAATTATATTTTGAAAATACATACAAGACAGCATACAGGATGTACACACAATTAAAGGACTACTGATAAAACAAGTAATTGTGTATCCACCAGCCAAGATAATAAATAGAATATAATCTGGAATCTCTAGTGCCATACTTGGATCACATCCCCCACTGTCTCTCCTAAGAGTAGCCTTAGTATCAACCATTCCCTTTCTTCTTAAAATAAATTATTGCTTAGATCCATAACAATTACTTGTCTAATTTTTTAACTTTATGTAAGTGGACTCACACTAAACATACTGTTTTTTTTAAATATATATTTCTGAGCTTCATCTATGTTTCCCCATAGCCATGGCAATTTTTATAGGCATATAATTCCAATATATAAAAATACTCTTCTTTGTTTATCCATTCTACTATGAATAGGCTTTGGGAATCTTTCTAGTTTATTGCCATTTCAAAAAAAAAAAAATGTTGCAATTCATGGTTGTTGTTTTTCCATTTCTTTTTGTACACATCCAAGAGATTTTCTCTGTAGTAAATGCCTAGACCTGGAATTTCTGGGTCTCCAGTTGTGTGCATCTTCAACTTGACTGAATGGCAACAATTGGTTTCCAGAGCAAGTGAATTAGTTTCCACTCTCATCAGCACTCTGTGAGTATCTGCTATACCACATTCTTACCACCAGGGTTTTTTGTTTGTTTGTTTGTTTTGTTTGTTTTTGGTACTGAGGATTGAACCCAGGAGTGCTTCACCACTGAGCTGTATCCCATTCTTTTTATTCTGTATTCAAGTCAAGGTCTTGCTGAATTGCTGAAGCTGGCCTGGAGCTTGCAATCTTCATGTCTCAGCTTCCGTAGTTACAAGATTACAGGTGTGCACCACAGCACCCAGACACACATTACCTATTTTTATAATACTTAAAAACAAGGGCCAGAATGGCTTATGCTTCTGTATCTTCCTCCTTGAATAAAGTTAAGCACAGAGCAGATTCTCAATAAGAATCTTCTGGTTGCTTGATTTTGGGGAAAATGTTCTATAAAGTCAAAGATAACTGTACTTAAACATAAAATAATTATTTACATACATAACTAGGCTAAAGCTTTGCTTTTATTTTTAAATTAATAAACATGTACATAAACATATGTTCAAACACATACATATAAACAGAAACACATGAATGTGTAATGTTTATTAACACAAAAAGTGGGAGAAAGCTGGGTGCGGTGGCACCACTGGGCGCGGTAATCCCAGTGACTTGGGAGGCTGAAGCTGGAGGTTCGAGAGTTCAAAACCAGCCTCAGTGGAAGAGAGGCACTTAGCAACTCAGTGAGATCCTGTCTCTAAATAAAAGACAAAGTAGGGCTGGGGATGTGGCTCAGTGGTCGAGTGCCCCTGAGTTCAATCTCTCGTATCCCCCAGCCAAAAAAATAGGTGGGAGCAAGTAAATAGCACTTTTTTAGTTAAAAGGTATTCTGAAATTTTTTTGCCCCCAGAGACATGTACATTGTGTGTGTGCAGCTGTGCATGTGTGAACAAATATGTGTACCTCCTTAAATATTTGGTTCTGTTAACAAAATCAGTTTTCAGATACGGTGATTTAAACACAGTAATCCACTTCACGGGCTCATTTGGAACCACTGACTAAAGGTTCTGATTGATCAATTTGTGTAGAAATCAAGTTAAACATACATAGTTTAAAATGAGCTTAAATACACACCCAGCTAAGCAGGAATAGAGCTTCAGAGTATTACTTGAAACTTTAAATCCATTTTCTATCTATAACAGATGGTTATCCTCCTACTACCCACCAATTTAAAACCAGCTTTGTTTTAAAATATAAAACTTTTATTCATCTGTCAATACAATTTCAAGGCAAACTTTTGAGACTTTCAAAGCTAAAAAAAATACTATATTCAATTTCAATAACCAGCAAAAGATAAAATTTTAAATTATAGTTCTAAAAATCTGAACATTACACCTTACTAGTAAAATACATAATTTTTTACTAAAATAAAAATTGTTACTAAATACAATGCATTAAAATAATATAAGTACATATTTTATCTTGTAATTTTGAGGGACCCCAGTTAAAAAACATAACGGAATAAGTAGCTGAGAAATAATTATATATCAGTTACGTTCTTCATTTCATTCAGCAAAAATAAAAGTGGTTGGACTCTATGCAGGCCCAAATAATCTGAATAATTGTGAAACCCCATTTTGTTTTGGACTGTACAGTCTTTAGCTTTACAATAAATATACATATGCCTGACCATGGTTGTCTGATAATTAAAAGATACTGAAGCCTTACTTTCCATACTGACCCTGACACCTATTGGCCAAGTGCCCTCTCCAAATCTTCATTCCCACATTTGTAAAAATAGAATAACTCCTGACTACTCATGAGACTGAGAAGATAAAGTGGAAGAATGTCTGTAAATGCAATTCTAAACCATAAAATGCTAAATAGACATAAATTATTATCTTGTGTTTAAATTTCAACTTTATTGTTTAATATAACTTATATGGAAAGCTTGTTAACTTTTTAAAGCCTATTTTCTAACCTAAAAATGGTAGCTTTGTGAAGATTAAATAAGACAATACACAGAGAAAGCTTAAGCATAGTGTAAATGGTATTAAGCATTTGGTAAAGGCAACAAGATTTTCTTAATGTTATTCATTACATTTATCAAGAGAGAAATTGCTATGAGTTGTCCTTTTCAATAATTATAATCAATTCTACCAAACTATCCACATGATCAATGACCTGTGCTTGTGAGAGACCCAGATTGAATAGCATAAGAGCTACAGCAAAGGAACAAAACTTTTCTCTATATAGAGCTAACTGGCCAACATGAAAATGAACCTTGTCCTTATTAGGTAACTGAGTGAACCAATCTGGACACAAATTATATAAACAAATTTCACATATCAAGAATACTGTTGCCAAGTCCAAGGATTGGCATCAGTATAATTTGATGAACAATGCACTCATAAAATGTTTGGATAAGAATTAACATTGCTTGTTTATTTCTTACAAGGACACTGGTGATGACCTATTTCCTTCTCTTTGCTTTTGTTTTTATATTGCCCTGTCCTTGAAAATCTGTGTACTTCCTTATCACCCATTTCTACCACCAAATGGCTTCGGCCATCACTACCCAGCTGTCCTTTTTCCATATTGCTCAAGAGGTGGACAAAGTAGGTCACCATGAAGAAAAAACCATGTGCTTCCTCTCACAGGCTTAATTCACTTTTCCCTACAGCCCTTGAGGTCAAATATCTCCAAGCTGTTTATGACCCAAATTCAGATCTGCCATGTGCCAGGGAAACTAGACAGCTGTGTATAGGACAACTCTGCTTTAAATGATGCTAACTTGGGGCTGGGGTGGTGGCTCAGTGGTAGAGCGCTCGCCTAGCATGTGTGAGGCACCGGGTTCGATTCTCAGCACCACATATAAACAAACAAATAAACAAAGGTCCATCAATAATGAATACAAATATATCTTTAAAAAATAAATATAAGTAAATAAATGATGCTAACTCTTTTTTGTGATTTTATTAAAGAAATAAAAGATGACATTCAATGGAAAAGTATAGAATTTTTATTGTAATATATGACATATATAGAACAATAGTAATGTAATGTAAGTAGTTATTGCTTTTTTTCTCCATTTCCGAGATCACTCTGTGTTCTCAGAAGCCACTGATTCATGGTAACTTCTGATCTTATCCCAACCAGTTGCACAAGAACTAAGAATCAAACACCTGTTTATTTGTTAATACAATTGAGGGAACTCAATCACTGGGTTTTAATGACTCTAAAATATACACATATATTCTGTTTCAGACCAAACAATGTATTTCCTTTCATATACAGGTTTGTTATGATAATCAGTTTAATCTTTGAAAAACCCATGTGATTAATATACTTTGCCTCACTGTTGATGATTTATTGTTCTTGTTCTTGGGAAACAATGTAAACTCTAATAATTTTAAGTTTTAGGGGTTGTAGGTGATGTCAATAAATGACTTAGCATTCCTCTGGGATGCAAGACAATCAATTAAATGCATCTATGTCACATCATATCTTAATATAAGAAGATGATATTAGCATACACTCTATGAATTAATTATAGACTCTAACCACTTTGATATTCCCTGAGTGTTTTGTTCACTGCCCAAAGATATCTTGATGGGGATTTTCTAGGCACAGGACCAGTGTTCAAAATGCAGGTAGTACTCTTGGTTATGTATCAGCTGTCACTCTAACACTTCTGGGAGGGTTTTCTGACACTTTGCAGGAACACTGATTAAGAGAAAACATTCGTTTCAGCTCAATGAATGCTTTTTGAGCGATTACTGTGTGGCAGGTTCCAAGGGCTTTGGGGGTAAAAAAAAAAAAAAAAAAAAGACATGGACCTTCATAGTCTGGTCTAAAAGCAAGCATATAAATAGGTCACTTAAATAAAACATAATAAGTGCTATGCTAGAGTTATGCACAGAGCCATGGGAGTTTGGAGGAGGAGCTAGAATCTTCTTTCCTGAATTTCAGACTCACAATGCAGCAGCCTCTGGGTATCATTAACTTCTCAACGTATTCACGACAACATTCAGAAACCTGTCATATCTAAACAACTGTAGCAGGTGTTTTCTTTGGACTCTAGTTTGTTCTGCCATGTGTGAGAACAGTCCTCAAAGGATAACTAACTGGGTGGACACATAACCCAGCTCTGCCCTCATAAAAGTAGGATAACTCAGAGGTAGGATAATTCTGTTATATGTTCTATACTTATCCTATTGAAATTCTGCCCATTGGGAATCGGGATGGTAAAAATGAGTCAGGCAAAGCCCCTAGAAATTCCTGTCTTTACAGGATTGTAAAGCATAAGCAATACCATATCCCTGATGGAATTTGGAGATTAACTCCACCATCAGATTAACTCCACTTTTCCTGTTTGGCCTAAACAGAAGTCAGATGGATCTTGGATATTAATAGTATATTATTGTAAACTTAAACCAATGACTCCAATTGCAGCTGCTGTTTAGATATAATCTCATTTCTGAAACATAGAAAGAGCCCCTAGCACCTAGTTTGCTACTATTTATCTTTAAATGCTTCTTTTTCCACTACAGTTTGCAAGGACCACCAGAAAGAGTTTGTTATTACCTAATGTAGCCTCAAGACTATGGCGTCTCTCCTGTTTTCTACCTTATAATATGGTCTGCAGAGATTATGAGAACCTTGATAGTCTACATAAAACTCACTGGTCCATTGCATTTGGTAATATTATTTTTGTTACAGTTGATCAGGACCTGGACAAGAAGTAGCAAGTACTTCTAGATCACTTATTAATACATATGAGAAGCAGTAAATAGGAGCTAAACCCGACAAAAATTCAAAGACCCATTACCTAGCTGAAATTCCTGAGAGTCACATGATATGGGACATCTCAAGATCTCTCTTCTATACCTTACAGAATCTACCACTAAAGAAGAGACACTAGGCTGGGTTTGTGGCTCAGTGGT
This sequence comes from Urocitellus parryii, assembly GCF_045843805.1. Classification (NCBI taxonomy): domain Eukaryota; kingdom Metazoa; phylum Chordata; class Mammalia; order Rodentia; family Sciuridae; genus Urocitellus; species Urocitellus parryii. The sequence goes on from NC_135540.1 coordinate 84,329,634, forward strand.
AGAGAGCTTGCCTGACATGTGTGAGGCACTGGATTCAATCCTCAGCACCACATAAATAAGTGGACACAATACCTTTATCTATTTATTTATCTATCTATAACTAAAAATATTTTTAAAGAAGATGAAGAGGCACTAGATGAGCCTTTTAGGAGTATCTGTGTGTGTTGCTTAAATCCAGGGCCTTACACATGCTAATCATGGGACTTAACCTGATTCATGGATAGTTGCTAATAGTTTATCTGGATGTTCAGGGACTTGGTAAAAACAGTTCTGGGAATACTGATAAGAAGAGACCTAGGGAAGAAGTATGTAAATGGTTTTCTCTAAATGGGCCAACAGTGTGAAAACACTTGTATTTCATGTGAATACCCTAGTAATGAGCACCCACTGCATAGGTTTTCAATAATCAAGTAGGAAAATGTCATATTCTGTATATTTCAATCATTTTCTTTCACCAGCCACTGTGGGGCTTATTTGTGGGCCCATGTATTAAGTGTTCAGAGTGGCAAGAATGGAGGTTATTCATATTTAACAAGGTGAACTGACCTTGCTACTATTCCTAATGTGTGCCTGAAGGGCTGGCAGCAGAGACTAACACTAGTTCCATTCCCAGGAGACCAGTCAGCTACCTGGTACAGACTGATTACAGTGGATCCTTGTATTATGGAAAAGGTGGAAATTTGTCCTCACTAAAATGGATATGTATTTTGGATATGGATTTTTTTTCCTGTTTGTGATACTTTTGAGAGTCCATTTGTGAACTTTCAGAATGATTTATTTACCATCATGGCATTCTGTAAACATTGCTCCTAATCAACTAATTTTGTAGCCAGAGCAGTTCCACAGTAGGATCCTTCCCATGGAATTTTACGGTCTTCCCACATCTCCATCACCCAGAAGCAAGGGCTTAATAGAATAGTGGAATAACCTCCTGAACTAGTTTCCAATGCCAGTTAAGGAATGGAGTTCTAGCAGATAAGATGAAATACTCTTTGAATCAGCAACCAATAGATGCTGCCTCTTCTATAACCAAAACATATGGGACTATGAATCAAGGGGGACATGGGAAAGGGTCCCTTCAATATTACACACCTAATGACCACTCACAGAAGTTTTTCTTCCCATATGTCAAAGTTTTAGTTCTGTTGATTGAACTGTCTTGGTTTCCAAGGGCAGAATGTTTTTGCCAAGAGACATAACAATGGCTCCATTGAGTTGAAAGTTGAGATTGACATATGATCCTTTTTTGGCTCTTTATGCTACTGGCTGGAATGATTCCTCCAAATTACAGAAGAAAAATCAAGTTTGTGCTCCACTATGGCAACAGAGAGGGCTATGCCAGGAACGCAGGGGATTCTCTGAAGAGCCTTTTAGTATTTCTATGTACAATAGTGAAATTTAGTGGAAAATTTCAGCAATTAAAAAAAAAAAAAAAAACAAGGAGCTGGGGATGTAGCTCAAGCGGAAGCACGCTCGCCTGGCATGCGTGCGGCCGGGGTTCAATCCTCAGCACCACATACAAAGATGTTGTATCCACCGAGAACTAAAAAATAAATATTAAAAAAAAATTCTCTCTCTCTCTCTCTCTCTTAAAAAAAAAAAAAGTTAATATGCCGATGTTCTAGCATAGAAAGCCTAGATCCCACTGCCAGGCCAAACACACACACACACACACACACACACACACAGAAATCACTTGAGGTCCTACCTGAGGACAAATAAAATATAGAAAGGAAGAAATAAGTTAAAAATATCAATGATGGTCTTGTGGCTGGTTACAAAAATAAAGACTATAGCAGCTTTGTATATTTTCTACCCAGCTTACTATGTACATATTTATATATAGAGAGAAATAGACACGCAAATAAATTATTTTCTTATTATTTGACACAAATTTTGGATATTAACTTTATAATTTAGTCTTATGCAGAAAATTCAGATAAGACTATGGTTGAATTTGAGGGGTAACTGACATGGTCCAGAGAGGGGTAGTATGACTGTCTCCCAAACATTGGATTCAATAATTATTAGCATTTAGTGTCTCCTCACTTTGGGAGAAGGTAAAAATATCTTCATTCATATAAAGGATAATTGAATCTCATTGGGAGAAAAACAGAGTTCTTTTCGTCGGTGGTTAGAAGATTGAATTAGTAGGTAAATGTGGATGCTGAGCAGCCAAGAGGTAGACTGTGTCCATTATTAAGCTATTATCTTTCAGCTGCAAATGTACCCTTCATATTCTGCCTAATGAGTCTGGTTCAGGAACTCTCCAAACCACATTTCTGCTTTGCCAGCTGGCTTCCTGTTAAGCCCTGCTGATAGGGTGTTCTAGAAGGACACTGAAAGTGGGGAGGAGGAGGAAGGGTCTTGTCATATGTTTTCTTTCTGACTGCTTTTTGTGCTTTTGAGCCTGAGCATCATTTCTTCACATTCACAGCACTATTTTTTCCCCTCTTCCATAGCAGCAGTTTAACTCAGTTTGCAATTTTTCTTAAACTTGCAGAACCATCCTCATTTTGTTCTGCTCAGAGGCAACAGCACCAGGATGAGCCTCATCCTCTATCTGAATTTCGGCTTCACAGACCTCTACTGAAGCACCTAAATTTTAATCATTCCAATCTCTTTTCTTTATTGCATCAGTCTCAAAGTGGCAGCTGCTTCCTGCAATGGCTCTTTCCATAGTAACTTGGTATTTTCCCTTTGCCCCTTTGGTTACCTAGTAATAACTTTGTGCCTTGTTAACAGTGCCTCATGTTGAATTCTCAGTGTGATTTCTGTCTCCTGACTGGATGCTAACTGATAGGCCAGGGCCTGACAGAATCCTAGGAAGGTGTCTCTATGTCAGAATTTCTTTCCCACTTACCATTAACAACCCCTGGCATAACAATTATCAGTATCCCCACTAAATAAAGAACTCTATAATAACAGATATAGTTGGAAAATATTCATCTTGTCATTACCTAGAAAATGAATGTTCAAGGAATACTTGTTGAAAAAAATAAAAGAATGATTCAGGATGATTTCCTAGGGGAAGGTAACAGAGGAGAGAGGTAGAAGTGCCCACTGACTAGCCCAATGCCTTACCAACATTTTGATCTCAGGATTCCTTTACAGAGTAAATACATTGGTATGTTTAGTAAATATTTTTTTAAAAGCTCTGATTTGCAGCCTTTCCTGATGTATGCTTTGTAAATACTTCCTCTCTGGACAATTTCAAGCCACCAAATGATGTCATTGAGTGAAGAGCTGAAAAGAGAGATACACCATTGGCTTTCATGAGTCAATAACAGCTCTAGGACTTTGGCTTTTTTTTTTTTTTCAGTACTGGGGATAGAAGCCAGAGCTTTGTACATGCAAGGCAAGCACTCTACCAACTGAGCTAGTTCCCCAACCCCATCACTTCATGCATTTTTGAGATAGTATCTGTCAAATACCCAAATCCAAATAGCCATAGTTTTTTTTTTGTCAACTATTCTGTCAAGAAAAAATGATATTCCATGAAAAAAGAAGCAGCAATTAGTTCAGCTTATATTTCAAATAATTGTATAAGAGTTTTTTTTTAAGACAACCATTGTACTTCTATATATAGCAGAAGTGCTTTATGTATATGTTCTGGAAAAACATGGCTTCAGTGTATGAGAACTGGCCCCAAGGTGCCATGAGAATGAAGAAAGGAAACACAGATCTAGAATTACGTGCAGTGCAATTATTGGAGGACTTATTGACAGAAGCATGGCCCTGGACAACAGCATGATCGGTTGGATCCCTGCAATTTGGGTCACAAGAAGGACAGGTTAGGATAAAAATGATTTCATTCTGGCTGGAATATACCTGGTTTACCTTAAACAGGCATCAAAGAGTCAGGCACATTTCTGGAGCCCAGGTCTGGTTTTAAAGCTCTTCAAACCACTCTAATGATTTTGTCTATTTATAGTTTGTTGGGAAATTATGCAGGAAAAAACCAACCAGGGTTACTCTAGGGCAATCGCAGTGACTACAATTCAAGATGGTTAGAGTTACCTCAAGCTGAACCAATATGGCATACTTCCTTTTTAGGTACAGTATTTAAAAGTGTGTGACCAAGGTCTAGATTTAACAAAGGCAATAATTTAACTTACAAGTGCACTAGTAAGAAAATACAATGGCTCCAATTATGGTGTGGTGCTACTACCTGAGTCATACCCAGATGCCAGCAATTTAAATCACCATTTCTTTACACCACTACTGAAAATGTCCTCACAGTTTAATAGTATTATAAGATTATACCATCTTAGTTCTATCATAATTTTGACCTCATTAACTCCATAAGGGATCTCTACAAACTGCTGCACAAGACAAGTGAAAAAATATCTAGCCATGAGTGGTCTTCTGTGAAGTTTTCATGTATATAAGGACCACCATAGATGTGAAAGATTAGAATTTTTTTTTCCCTTTGAAAGATGTTTCTCCAGGTCACTAGGCTAGATGCAAAAGAAAAAAAAGGGGGGCGGGAAAGGTCTTATTTATTGAGTTATATTAAACCAGTTAATCACATCCACTCACGAGGAGGCAGCTCTAGGCAGCTAATATCTACCATTAGATCATAGGGGATCCTTCATAACATTCGCCATCCCCATGATCACCAAGTCATGACTTTGAGCTGAAGGCATTCAATAAAATACCTCAGAAACCAGGATGTTATGATGAACTTAATGCAAAAGCTTTACTGACACAGATATTAATGAGAGAAATCAAACTCCTTCTCTCCAACATTTTATAGGGGATATACAAAAAGGAATCTGCCAGGTGTAGGTGGTACAGATGCTGGAGGAGAAAAAAAAAACACCCAAAGAAGAAATGGGGTAGTCAGGACTATGATGGTTTATGAGCATAACGATCATTAGAAGCTGCAATTACAAGAAAGGAGAAACAGTAAGGAAAAACAATGAGACACAGAAGACAGGCTAAAGAGGGAATGAGCAGTAGAGGCAGAAGCAGTAAAAGCACAAAGAGGAACCAAATCATCATAATGGGGGAAGGTCAGCAAACTTCTGTTGAATAGTTAACTAGAAAAGCTAAGTCTTAGAGTTGCCATGCCAGCCTCTAGATCTTAGCTGAAATTCCTTTTGTCTATTTATATTCTTCTAAAAATCCCACCTTTTTTTTAAATAACTTGAATGAACCTCATTCCTTGCATCCAGTGGAGCTTAATTAACTCATATTTACTGGGGAAGGCATCCCACTAGGTGCTTCTATATCATTCCAATTTCAAGTTAATATATCTCAATTTAGGTATGCGTACCAATAATGCTTCCAAACATAAGATGCAACAAGAGAAAATAAAGTTGTCATGATTTTTATGTCCCATAAGCCATGTAGAGGCCACAAGCCCAAGGAAACTATGTAGTTGAAAAATTGTTGCTATTGTACTCCTGATTCAAAAAGAGAAAAACAATTGCACTACATACCATTAGAATGATAAGGGGAAAAAATGGTCTGATTGGAAGGAAGTCTTTTAATTGTAGGAAAAACAAATCCAAATGAATCATGTTAATCAAACAAGGAGAAATCAATACAACTACAGGAGAAGCTGATGGAGGCATAAAGATGTGATTTGGCCTCCAAAAGACCGACTCTGTTTTCTTTTATGTTCCTGTTTTTCCTCTCACTGTAACAGCATCTTCTGTCTGTGCACCCCGGCTTACTGTTTCCCTCCCTGTCTGCCTGGCAGAGAAGGACACCCACAGCTCCCCCTTATTGGTCACTGGTATACCTCACAGATTGATTCAATCCTCCTCCTTCCTTTCCTTCTTCCTTCTCTGGTCTTCATCTGCCTCTATTCTAAATCCATGGGGAAAGTGCTCTGATTGGGTCAAATAAGGGACAGGATTAAGAAACCACCTTATTATATAAAATGAAAATGACAGTGGAGTGGTGTGGGGTTGGGTAGTGGTTGAACTTGTCACTTTGGATCACCAGGTGGAAGTAGTTATGCAGGGCATCATCAGTTAGCTGATTCCAAAAGATATCCACTGTAAAGCAGGAACTCTTAATCTCCGTATCTTAGACAAAACAACTCTTAAATGATACCAAATAGATGAGTTACAACTTACAATCGAAAAATAGGACAGTCCATATCCATCTCCTCAATAAAAAGTTTACTGACCCCAGGCAATAATGTCAAAATGTGTTTTGAGAAATCTCTTGCTTTTTAGATCTGTTTACCATTCACTTGATGCTTCTCAGAGCCCACTTCTGTGACCCGGCTTGGGCCTGCCACCCCCACACAATAATCTCCAGTTTTCCAGAACTGTTCCATTCCTTTCCTTTCATTCAAACAAAATCTGTCTTGTTCTCCATGACAACAACTGGAAAAGGAATTTGTGTTGGAGTTTTAATTCTCTGATACTATTAGGAATTCTAAGTAAGATAAATGTTTGCTAGATATCATTTATCATTTTATTTATTTTTGTTTATTTTTGAGTCAGGTCTCACTGTGTTACCCCAGATGGTTTCTCCTGGGCTCAACTGATCTTCTTGTCTCAGCCTCCAGAGCTAGGACTACAGGCACATACCATGGGGCCCAGCATATAATCTTACTTTGGAGGAGGGTTCTGATGATAGCAACAATTTGAGCCAATTAATAAAACAACTACATTAAGTCAGAACATACAGTGACAGACAATCTATCCACAACACAAACCATTTCTCCCAACATGTAACACTGGCCTTCTGTTTTCATTCCAAACTGGCAATCTTGTTTTCTACACCTACTTTGTAACTATTGTTTCTGTGTTTTATTGTAGCCATTATACTGTGTTCTTGGCATAATGAACAATATTATAAACCAGAAGAAAGATATGCAAAATCCTAAGGAGTCTGCATTTGTGCAATGCTTTCCAACAAGAATGAACAAATCCTGAAGAATGAAAAAATTCAAGTTTTAATGAGCTGTAAGGGAATTTTCAAAGATGAAAGTTTTCTAAAATTTGCAGTTTCTATCCTCTTAAAATGCAAATATGTAAACATTCAGTAAGAACATTTTTTTAAAAAAGGAAACATTGCTGTTTACATGAATTTTAATAAGTATTACCCACATGTTCAATTCCCTTTTCATTTAAGGGACTGTAGATTATCCTAGAAACTGACCTACTTAATCAAAAATTCTGTCTGTAACTATGATACAGTAACCAAGATGAGATTATAAATTTTTCTGTGAGACCATCCAGCTCACTGTTCACTGTAAAATCTATACCCAGAAGATCATAAGCTTTGAGTCTCCTTATTTCCCCCACAAAAAAGCAATGTGTCTTAGTGCTTGGACAATGGATTCTGTAACCAGACTTCCTAGTATTAAATCCTTTAGTTAGGAGTTGGAAGGCTTTAGAAAAGTTACGTAAGAGCTCTGTGTCTCAGTTTCCTTGAGGATGATAGTCTATTCATATGGTTATTGGGAACACTGAACAATATTGCAAAACTCTTAGTACAGCAACTGGCCATGCCAAGGATTAGTTATCATTATAACTTTATAACCTCCATTGATTGTTGGTTAATGACCTATCTTCATTGTTAAATGTTCAATCGTCTGGAGGTTTGGGAGGTGAGGTACATTTAGGAGATGACTCTAAGGTTTAATCTTGTCTAATAATTTATTCTATTATATCAATACTCAAGATGGAATATTTGTGATATATCTACATAGGATGAAGAAGAGACTATGGTTGCTTAGAAATGGACCAGCCTGTGATAATAAGAGTGGACAAAAGGAATCACCTCTGCCAATAAGAAAATTTGCTTTGACATTGCTTTTTATCATGCAGTCATAAACTTATTTTTTTTTTTGGAAAGCACAAATAGGAAGCAAAATAGCCAAATCTTGTTAAAGATTTACTAGGTATGATTGATTCTACTATAAGGCTCCCAGTTTCCCTTAAATAGTTTTTATTCTATAATTCTATAAAGAGCAGGGGGAGACTTTTTCTTTTTTTTTTAACTAAAATGGCTTTTGATGACCACACAATTGTGGGAAAGTATTATTACATATACCATTCGTGTGGGCACACACATTTTTACTGTTAAATTATTGTTCCCCAAAGGATATTTCTGAAATATAAAAGAATATTAACTGAAAGATCATTTTGAAAAGCAAAATCCTTCAGTCTTTTTTTTTTTTTAAACTGGGGATTGAACCACCCAGGGGCATTTAACCACTGAGCTACATCCCCAGTCCTTTTTTATTTAGAGTCAGTCTTGTTAAGTTGTATAGGCTGGCTTTGAACTCATAGATCCTCCTGCCTCAGTCTCCCAAGCCTCAATCATTCAGTCTTAAGAAGAAAAAAATAGCCTGTGGGAAAGTTCATTCATGTCAAATGTTTTCCAAAAATGTTGGTCTATTAAAACTCTTATAGAGGATATATTACAAATCCTTCCCCTGGACATTGTCTAAGAGACTGCTCTGTGACCTACAGCAAAACGTGTCTTAGCTGAGTTTTGTAGAAGCATAGCCTGCGGAAGAGGTTCTGTATATGTGCTTAATTAGGAAAAATCAGAGAGGAAAGGAGCACAATAGGAAAGCAAAAATTTGAGCAAGGATATGGTTCCCAGTAAAGGTTGAGCTGAAAGGAAAGTAGTGGAAATGAGTCAGTCCTTGGTCACCCTTGAAGAGGGTCTCAAGAGCCTCCAGAGAGGTGGTTCCACTTAGCTAAGGCCAAGTCTCTGGAGAAAGTCACTGCAATAAGCTGTTTGCCAAGGCACTTAGCAGCAAAAGGATGGCCTCTCTGGCCTACAAAAGGGATCAGAGTTGAGCAACAACAACGTCTACTGCCCTCCTCCTCATTGTTGTTCAGAAGTGATTCTTTAACTTGTTGTAGGGACCTTTATTCTGTGCATTCTTTGTATCCCACTTATCACAGTACCTAGCACTTAAATTATCTATTGAGAGCTGCCTATGGAATTTACAAGGCAATTTCTGAACAGTCATCTAAACTTCAGATTTTACTTTGTACGCTTGCTAGATAGCATTGTAGTTTTCCGTATACCCTGTGTCACCACCCTGCCTGCTAAGTACATTTTATACTCTGCATATTAATCGTAGGAGAGGAAGAAAGTAAGGTCTTGTGGTTGGAGGAGTAGCTTGAAAACCCAGAGATCCTAGTTTTACCTCTCTTACTGGGTGCCCAAGGGAGTCACTGGACCTCTCAAAGCCTGCAGTGTTGGAAAGGAAGGAAATAAATCTCTGGAAGAAGTCCATTTTGCCTCAGATTAACTATACATTTCATACTCTTCTTTTTATATTAAGCATTGTGTGTGAGAGTTAATCTAAAGCATCTTCTTGCTGGAGATAAGAGTCCAGAAGTTCTGATGTTAAAAGAACACATTTCTGGGATCTTAGAATCTTTAATGCTCAGTTAGCTTCATCAAACCTTTTCCTGGGCATAGAGAAACTGGTTGGTGACCACTTTCTTCCTGTCTACAATCATTAAACCGTGCATGTCCCCAGAGTAATGGAGGTTGGGGAAGACTGCTTTAGGTATTAGAAGCCCTATTTTTTTTTTTTTTAGAGGAGTGGAGATTGATTGCCCAAAATATATGATATTAAAACTATAACTGAGGATATTAAATCATGGGGAAGTACAAAGATCTTTTTTTCATAGGATATATAAACCCAAAACTCTAATGGAATTAATAGCCTAACTAAAATTTAGCTCATACATTTTTATCTAAATTATAAATTAATAATGCTTTTAATACCACAAATTATACCACATATTTACCTTATGAATAATCATCTGGCTCCATCAGAGCTGAGGAAAGTTGTACTTGGTGAGAAAAGAGGAGGAGTTTTGTGTGAAGTTGACATTACATGTGTGTGGATTTGCACTCTGGGTACAAACAACTAAATCTGTGAATTGGGAGGAGAACTGGGGCAGGGAGGCAGGGATAAAGAAGCATAGAATACTATGGAAACAAGTAAACAGAAAGTTTGTAGACCTCTAAGGGTAAATCTTATCTAAATTCCCTACATTATTGTCTATTTTTCTCTTAGGAACCAGATAGAAATGAGATTCCCCTCTTTAGAAATTGAGGCTCAAAGATAATATGTTGGCAAGAATATGGAGAAAAGAGAACTCTTGCACACTGTTAGTGGGAATGTCAATTAGTACCAACGTTGTAGAAAATAGTATGGTGGTTCCTCAGAAAATTTTTAAAAAATTCATCACATGATCCAGCAATTCTACTACTAGGTATTAAGCCAAAAGGAATGAGACATCTGTACTCCCCTGTTCATGCAGCATTAGTCACAATCTCTGAAATAATGGAAACAGCCTAAGTGTCCACTGACAAATGAATGGATTAAAAAAATCACACACATATACATAGTGGAATATTGTTCATATTTTTTTTTTAAAAAAAGGAAAATCCTGCCATTTCCAACAAAATGGATGAACTCCTTCCTGTATGATATCATTTACAAATGGGATCTAAAAGGTCTAACTCAGAAACATAGTAGACAGTTGTACAGTATAGGGGAAACATGAAGGGGTTGGTCAAAGGTACAAAGTTTCAGTTATGCAGGATGAATAAGTTCTGAAGATCTAATGTACAGTTTGGTAACTAGAATTAATAGTAATGTGTTATATACTTGAAATGTGCCAAGAGAATAGATCTTAAGGATTTTTACCATACAGCACAATGGATAGACATGCTAATCAGGTTGATTGGGGTAATCATAACATATACCTACATAAATTCATCACATTATATATATAAATTATATACAAATCAATTATATATAACTATATAAATCAATTATATAAAATCATATTTATGTATAATCAATTATATAAATATATATAATTTTTATTTTCAATCACATCTCAATAAAGGGGAAAAAAAGAAATTCATATTTATGGATGAGAACCACACCAGCATTCTCAGTGCAGACATGGGGCCAGATAGAGAATTCTACCATGCCATCTGCCTTACCACAGCAGGGCCTGATGATAAATAGGTTTAAATAGGGGAAAGGAAAGTTGATTTTTGCTGGCTTCCCCCTTCTGAAGCATGGGATTCTTACCTAGTAAGAGTTCTAGTTCCTTTCCATATATCATCCCCACTATCCAAAACCTCTCCTTTCTTAGTCTTTTTTTTTAATGATAGCTTTTTAAGAAATCTTTATTTTATTTATTTTTATGTGGGGCTGAGGATCGAATCCAGGGCCTTTCACATGCTAGGCAAGCGCTCTACCACTGAACCACAACCCCAGCCCCTCCTTTCTTAGTCTCTAACTTGCCTCAGAGCTTATTGCTGGAATAATCCTTAGGAATGGTTATAGAGACACTCAAAAACAACAGGCTGAAGACATTTAGAGGTCATCACTGCTGAACGAATGGGTGCTGGGGAGGAAGGGACCTTGGCAAGAGAAGGAATATGGTAGATACTTAGTAGCATTCATCATGATAGGATTTCCTTTCCTTCCTAAGGAGACAAAGACTCCCTGGAACCTCCCTTAAAGTTAGGTTGGGGCCATGTGATGAGTTCTCTCCAGCGAACTGAGACGAGAAGTGATGTGTGACATTTTCATTCTATGATAGTTAGGGGCACATGTGAATTCTCTCTCTCATCCCTCGCTGCCTCATCCCTGGAAGTCTTGGGTTCCACATAGAGTAGCTGTTAAGATGAAAGCAACCTGGATTCCTACATTACCACTGGGAAGGGAGCTGCCCTGAAAAGTTGCAGCAGGACCAACAGTGGGCTTGCATATGTGAGTTTAATAAGGTTGTAAGGTTTGTTCATCACTGACACAGCAGAGCCTCTCCTGACTGATTCAAGAAAGGATGCAGAGATACAAGGCAGGGCTCCAGGAAATGTCTGATCTCATTGACATTTTTCAGAATCACAAAGAAAGGGACTCCATTCTAGAAAAGGAAAAATAATTTTAAAAAATCTTTCTTGAAAGTAGACTTAAATATCTGTATGCTTTCATATTGTCTTTTACAATAAGAATATATTTATCATGTAATTTTTAAAATTTATAAGTTAGGAAGAAATTCTTTGTAACTTAGAGACTTTGTATAACTTCATAATGATAATTTAAAAACTTCTCCAAATGTTTCCTACATTTTTTAAAAGATTTACTTGGGTTACCAAGTACCCCTTTTAAAAAAATGATTTGCCGAAACAGAGAAAATGGAATGAATTTCTAGACAGGTATGATTTTATTTATTCAAATGCTGGTGGTTAGAACTCTGTCTGCTTCATTTGGCAGGGTGATGTAAAACATCAGCCTGACCTAGCTGGTCAGTTACAGCTTTCTGGATGAGCAATAAGTCCCAAAACTCCTTCAGGAAACCAGGATGGTATATGTTAGTAAGGTGTATTTCCTACAAGCAACCTAAAATGCTTTGTGGCAGGAGGTAGAATACAAAAGAAAGTAAGAGTACTTAATAAGTAAGTTTTACTGACTTGTAAAGCATGTGGGGTGACCACTCTGGTAGGTAAACCACAAGAAATTAGAGAAGTTAGTTTGCATGCATTCGGTGAGACGTTGATTCACTGTACTCTGTGGAAACGATCCTTATCAGAGCTGTTGGTGGCACTAGCAGCTGAAGAAGACAACAAGGATCAGCTCCATAAATTCTACTTCATAACCTTAGCAACACCCTGGAATCAGGGCAATATTCCAGCCAAATCTCCCACATAGAAGTACCTCCAAAGACATTTGTATCTGTCACCAAACACTGAAAATAAGAGACCCAGAAAGACAAGAGAACCTTGAGCTTTTCTCTTCCACTTTCCCCATTCTTCTACCCACCCCCCTTCTGCTGATACTGGGCTGCCTCTTCTTGAAACTATGAAAGCCTCTCTTATCAGCTATTTATTCTCTGTCATTTGATTAACCGCACACCGGGGTAGAAATGAGTTTCTCCCAGTGAATTACTAGACCCAAGAATTTCCCAAGAGTGTGTTTTATGGGCTGGGGATGTGGCTCAAGTGGTAGCGCACTCGCCTACCTACCTAGCATGCACTCGGCCTGCACAAACAAAGATGTTGTGTCTGCCGAAAAACTAAAAAATAAATATTAAAATTCATTCTCTCTCTCTCTCTCAAAAAAAAAAAGTGTTTTATAATTGTGGGGATGGGGATTGCTTGACCCAGTAAAGAGATTTCACACTTTGGTATTTTGGGAGACAGAAGATTCATGAAAAAACACAATCCTTATTAGCAGGTTGGCCCAGAAACTGAATCCGATCAGTTGATCTTGAATCATCAAGAGCATTTTATGCTACTGAGGATAAAGTTCAAAAATCTTAGCTCTTCCATTTTCTCCTCTGACATATAGAAATGATCTGGAAGCTGATGGACTTCTGGAAGGCCATCCTGTGTATTAGCCTATTTTTTTCCTCAGCTTGGACATTGCTTGAATTTCTAGAATACTCTTCTTCTAGCTCCTGGTCCTCCCCAGTCTCCACTCTCTGAGCAGGAGTTTAGGCTCCCCTCCCTATCACCAAATTTTAACACTTCCCCTTCCTCTGGTCTCAAGAAATTGTGTGTGTGTGTGTGTGTGTGTGTGTGTGTGTGTGTGTGTATTACTGTTTTTAGGAAGCATGGTTTTCATTACATAAACTACTCCTTTTGTGAAAATTTGGATGGCTCTAATTTAATAAGAAAAATGCCCTATCTTACTCTAAATATTAGAAAATGAGATTGTTCTTTAAAAATGGTGGGTGTCTTATTTTAGCATCCTTTCATTATTAGAGGTCCTCAGAATTCCCAGAGTCCCCAACAAATGTGTACAAGTGTCATCATACCTTTTTCACATGTGAGAATTCTTTCATTAAGCCTGAGTAATTTTAATAATGTTAAATTAATCTGAAAAAAACAGAAAATGTGACTCACTCAGTACTTAAGCCCAAATCGACACACTTTGATAAAACTAGTATGTTTTCAATTCTCCATCTGTTTCTGTTACATCTTATTACCTCCAAAAATAAATTGAAATTTTTAGAAGTCTTCATAAGATTTCCATTGAGAAAATAAATATCATTGCTTATGTTGCAAGTTTTGAACTAATTTAAGTAACAAACAATTATTTTTTCAAATCTTCTAAGCATTTACTGTTTGGAACTAAAATTCCAAAAATGAGGTAGACTGATTTTTTTTAATTTAAAATATCTTAATATCTACAGGATATAAACACCCTATGATCTATGATCTGTGTTGTCATTTATGTAACCAATACAACAAAAGGCTGTATTATTTTAGTCATATGGAATAATAGATGGAATTTTCAAAAAATCGATTTGGCTTAAATTTATTCCCCTCCAGCATCATACTAATACCCCCAAATATTAACTAGAATGGAGAACAGAAGAAATTTGGTCTTACTGCCTTTATTTTTCTCTTTCAAGTTGTTTGAGTGCCAAAGAACAAAGAAATAGTCAAAAGAAAGATAGCAGTAGGGAAATCAGAAACATAAAAGTTGTAATATATATATGCACAAATTGAATATCCAGTACCTTAATAAATTGGCAAGAACGGTACTCTAGACTATTGTGTAACCAAAGAAATTAATGAGGGGGTGATGCATACGGTTGAAAAAACAAAGTACTTCAGACTATAGCAGACTATATAGCTTAAAAAATAGAAATTTATTTCTCACAGTTCTGGAGGCTGTTGAAAGGGCTGGCTTCTTTTACTTCTTTTTTTTTTAAAATTTTGTTTTAGTTGTAGATGAACACAATACCTTTTTTATTTTTATGTGGTGCTGAGGATCAAACCCGGTGCCTCATGTGTGCAAAGTAAGCACTGTACCACTGAGCCACAACCCCAGCCCCAGGGCTGGCTTCTTTTGAGGCCTCTTACCTAGGCTTGCAGATGGCTGTCTTCTCCATTTTGTTCACATGCTCTTCTCCCTGTTCATCATGTCTCATGTCCTAATTTTTTCTTATCTTATAAAGATACTAGTCATACTGGATTAGGGTGCACCCTAAAAACTTCATTTTACCTTCATTACCTCTTTAAAGAACCTATCTCCAATGCATTTACATTTTTAAAAATTAATTTTTATGTAGTGCTGAGGATTGAACTCAGTGCCTCACACTTGGGAGACAAGTGCTCTACCCTTGAGCTACAGCCCCAGCCCTGCATTTACATTTTGAGGGATACAGCTCAGCCAACAACAGAACCTGTTTCCAACAAGATGGTGAAGTAGATACCCTGCCCAAGCCACCTGCTGAAAACCACCAAAAATTTTTTATAATATGCAAAGCATCTTTTAAAATGCATCAAAGAGCCTCAAAAAAAAAAAAAAGATACATGTATAGGCCAAAAACTAAGTTAAAATGGGAACAAAGGTAAGTAAAGCAAAGCAGTGAAACTGGTTTCATATGAGAGCACTTGTCAAACCCCAGTGAACTTGAGCATCAGATTTTTATTTGTTTGCTTTTTTAATTTTCAGGAAGTAGAAGTAGAGAGCAGGAGGTAAAGCCCAAACCAAACCCAAAGCCTTCCCAAACTAAACGGATAAATATTCAGTAAATATAATATTGCCAAACCATGAGACCAAAGGAAAATTGCCACTTGTGAACCATGGCATTAGGTAGAAGGAAAAAAAAATCTAAGAATTCAGTTACATCACTTTTATTGCTCCCAAACCCTCAAATCTGGAACTTAAAGTACTTTTAGGGTGACTTCATCCACAAATATCTGTCAGAAGTATTCTGATTATTGGTTGCTCAGTAAAAACCTGGGCTCCTTAAACTCTGTATAGCAAAACAATGGCCATAATAATATACTCATAGATTCCGTGAGCCAAGATTTTGGGCAGTGTAAAATAGGGACAGTTAGTCTGTATGCCATGATGTCTTGTGCCCCATCTGATAAGATTTGAAGAGTTGTGAGTTGGTGGAAATGGGATCATCTGAAGGCTGATTCACCCACATGTCTGGGGGTTGATGCTGGCTGTTGGCTAGGATGTCATCCGAGGCCACTGACTCAGATTACCATGGAGCTACATGGTTTCTCACGGCATGGTGGTTGGTTCCAAGTGCAAGGCAACCCAAGAAAAACAAGAAGAAACAATATTGTCATTTTACCTCCCAGCAGTGGAAGTCACACAGAATTACTACCCTGATCATAAGCCCTCCCAGATTCAAAGAACTGGGGCATAGATCCCACTTCTCAATGGGAGAAGTGTCAAAGAAACATCATAAGAAGAGTGTGTGGGATGAGACATATTGTTGTTGCTATGTTTAGAACATACACTATGCTATCCAGAAACCTACAAATTCTTTCTGGAAGAACCCATTTTCAACTCAGGCTTCAAAGCTTTTTCCCCCAGATAAGTTCAAAAGAATGGTATCTCAAGAATCACAAAATACATAAAATTCATAATGGAGAGATAACAAAAACAATCAAGAGAAAAATTAGGTCTCCAAGTTTCAAATGGTATAATTATTAAACCCAGAAAATACAGTAAGGTTAATATGCCTGTATTACATGGTCATCTTCTGTTATGGACCTTCCTCTGGGTTGCAGACTGAGGACTTCCCATATCCTCACATATTGAAAAGAAAGTGAAAGAGCTCTCTGGTGCCCAAGAGGTCTCAACTCTTTTACCTAATCACTTCCCAAGGCCCTATCTTCTAATGCCCATTACCTAGGGGTTAAGGGATTAACACGTAAATTTGAAAGGAAACAAATATTCAGTTCACAATGTAAAGGAATAAAAGAAAGGTTTAAAAACAAGAATTTGTCACTGGGTGTGGAGCTTAATGCCCTGGTTCAATCCACAAAAAAAAAAAAAAAAAAAAAAGGAAAGACTCTAAAAATGACTAGATTGAAAAATAACCTGCTAGAATTTCTAAAAATGAAAAAAAAATATGGATTGAAATTTTAAACTCTGTGGACAAGGTAAATAGCAGAATAGCCAGAACTAAAGAAAAAAACCATAAACTAGAAGATAGATCTGAGTAAATTATATAGAATGCAGCATACAGAGTGAATGTGATAGAAGATATGAAAGGGAGGTTAAAAACATGAAGGATGGGGGCTAGGATTGTGGCTCAGTGGTAGATCGTTTGCTTGGCATATGCAGGGCACTGGGTTCAATCCTCAGCACCACATAAAAATTAAAATAAATAAAATAAAGGTATTGTGTCCAACTACAACTAATATATATATTAAACATGAAGAATAGAGGGAAATTTTATTCAGTGTTCCAAAAAGGAGAGGAAAGGGAACAAATGAAGGAGAGGTAATATTTGAAGGAATATGATAATTCTTATGAACCAATGAAAGATTGCAGTCAACAAGTCCTAGAATTATCCATAAATCCCAAGAAGGATACATATTTAAAGAAATTGACATCTAGACATATCATAGTGAAACTGCAACACCAAAAATGTGGAAAATATATATAAATCTATCCTTCAAAGGAGTGACAATGAGGTTGACAGCAGACATCTCAACAAATATATGAACGCCCTGAGGCTATGAAATAATATATGTGAAGATGTCAACCTAAAATTATACACCTGGAAAAAATATTATTCAATGTCGAGGGTGAGATAAAGACAGTTTCAAAAATAAGAAATTGTATGAAGAGTTTATCACCAATAGATCTCCATGGCGGACATTCCAAAAGATTGAAAGAAAGAGAATGATTTGAGATGGAAAGTCTAAGATGCAAGAATGAATGTTAGTCAAGGAAAGCAGGTGAATCTAAATAAATATTGGCTATACAGAACAATAAATAATATCTTATTGGGTTAAAAATACCCAACAATGATTTTTACATATAAGAGAGGAATAATAAAAGTGCTCCAAAGATTCTTCCATTGTTTGGTGGGGAGTTAAAGACAGTACATGATAAATTTCTAAAATAACAGCAATAGAAAAAATAGAATGGGAAAAATGGCTCAAATAAGCAAAAAGCAGTCATGATAGGAGAAGAAATCCAGCCCAAGCTGCTGCCATGTTGGCTCCTCTCCCCACTTCTCTGTCTGGCTCTGTGTTCTCACTTAGTTCTCTGAATACCTCAGTTTCCTTATTCTTTAACTGCTAGTAGGGTGTGGCCAATAGTAGATGGTGGCAGGAGATCATAGGATGGGAGAGAGAAAGGTAGGTATGTTAGTTCCCCCAGTTTCCCTCCCAGCTGTGCCAGAGTATTTCAGCTATCTCTGGTTAGGACAACAGCTCCTGACAGGCACTACTTTCCCAAGAAACAGCTTTTGCTGGATTCCAGGAATAATGTTCTCCTCTTTGACCTTTTAGAGCTAGGGGCATAAATACCTTTCTTGGTGACCAGTGGCTAGAGCATTTCATCATCTTTCTTTGGTTCCCTAATACTGTCCACTCCACACCTTTCTAAAGAATTCCTTCATTAAACTCTCTTCCATTAACATTTTGAATTGCATTCCCTGTTTATACCCTGGGATCCTGAATCTTTTTTTTTTTTTGAGATATTTATTTTTTTATTATTTTTTTAAATATTTATTTATTTCTTTAGTTATCGGCAGACACAACATCTTTGTTGGTATGTGGTGCTGAGGATCGAACCTGGGGCCGCACGCATGCCAGACGAGCGCGCTACCGCCTGAGCCACATCCCCAGCCCGGGGATCCTGAATCTTATGCATAAACATAAAGATACTAAAAGGTTGAAAATAAAAGATTGAAGAATGTTATATACTGACTGCTATATATTTTGGGAGGTGAGGAGTACCAGGGGTTGAATTCAGGGGCATTCAATCACTGAGCCACATCCCCAGCCCTATTTGGTATTTTATTTAGAGACAGGGTTTCCCTGAGTTGCTTAACAATTCACTGTTGCTGGTCCGGCTTTGAACTAATGATCTCCCTGCCTCAGCTTCTGAGCTATTGGGATTACAGGCATGCACCATGGCAAATGGCAAGTGACTGCTATATTAAAGTAGACTATAAGACGAGGAAAATATATTAGAGATAAAAGAGAGTAAATAATGATGACAAATTCACTTCACTAGTATTCTAAATTACTACCATGGCCTCAAATTCTTTTAACTGTAAAAAAAAAAAAATGAGACAATTACACAAATCTATCAAGCTAATGGAAAGGAAAAAAGATAATAATGATCTACAAATAACTAATTTGTGTGTTTTTTTAAAGTGCACCATATATATGGATAGCTTTATAACAGACCATTTATTTTCCTAATTTTATATTTTCTTAGAGGAATTTCACCCTTAGTTTGCATTTATCTGAGAGGATATTGTCAACAGAAAAAGGCAAGTAGAAATGTAAATGATGGAAAGAGGAAACTAGTAATGGTAAAAAAATTTAATCTTTCTTATATAGTATATTAAGTATTACTGGGGCCAGGCACAGCAGCGCACACCTGTAATCCCAGTGACCTGAGAGGCTGAGGCAAGAGGATAACAAGTTTGAGGCTGGCCTCAGAAGTCTAGCAAGACCATGTCTCAAAAAAAAAAAAAAAAAAAAAAGTAAAAGGTCTGTGGATGTAGCTTAGTAGTAAAGCACCCCTGGGTTCAAACCCCAGTACCAAATAAATAAATAATTATGACTATTAGTATTTTCCTTAGGTTGATATGTTAATGGTACTAGCATTCAAAAATGTAAATGGGCAAAGAAATAGATAAGTTATAATGTAGAAACTAAAAATGACTTGACAAATAGAAAAATGTTCAACATTACTATCAATCAAGAGAGTAGAAAATAATATAGTATTTTCATCTATAAAATTAATAAAAATTCTAGGGTAAAATAAACACTGTATTCTACTGCTGGAAGGAGTAAAAATTAAGATAAGTCACTTAACATTAGATCCAGTAATTCCATTTCTGGGAATCTACCACAGGAAAAATATGAATTAGAGATATAAGACTCAAGTACAAAAAGGGAAAATGGTTGATAATGCATTTCTTTAGAGAAATAAAAATGTTCTTTTCCTTCTCTTCCCTCTTTCCTCCCCTTGCTTACTTCTGCTCAATTCTTCACTTCCCCAGCAATTGAAACCAAAATCTACTAGATTGGGACTCAGCAAGATGGGCAGCCCTGGGTGAAGGATACCTGTCCTCCCCGCCCTAAAGATTCCATCCACCAAAACTCCTTCCATGACCTGGCCTTCCCCTGCCCACCAAAAGGGCCAGCCAAAAGTATCTAATTCTTCCCATGGCCTGATTCTGCTAAGGCTGCATATGAAGCCCAGAACCTCTTGGTGGCCAGCAGCCATTTTAACCCTGAAAACGAGCCACATCAGATATTTGACCAATTGACACCCCCACTACCACCAGCTCTCCCCCCCCCCCCCAGCTGAAGAGCTTGCGGATCTTGCCTCCATCATTTGTGTGCCATGTACTTTCATCCGGAGACAGGTAGTGTAATGATGGCCTTAGGCCTGAGCCTAAGCAACTCCATTTTAAAACTCCAGTTTGAAACCTGCAGTCTCACCAGGCATGCCCAAGGAACCCTCCAATATGGCCCTCAGGCACAAACAAGTCATTTCCCCCAACTCAGAGTGAAGTCTCTGGCATGTTTCCTTGCCCTATTAGGGGAAAAGGCAAGAAAATCTGGGTGGGGACCACCAGACTAGATGCTTTAATCCTAGGGCAAATGATGTCACTGAGAAACCCCACGGCAGCTGATAGGAAATGAAAGGGTGGTCAGACGCCCCAAAACTTAGTATAAATGATGGAGCAAATGAACAGACATTCAGCCTGAAATGCCAGATTCGCTGGAGCCGAATAGATGCAATAGACCTCCAGGAGCCGAATCAGATGCAATCACACAAGAGTCTTTATTGCAAGCTCGAGCCTGGACTCGCAACCCTTTCCGAAGCAGAGGTCCCTGAGGAGTGAGTCCCAACCCTTAGTTCAGTGAGGATTTATAGTTTGAGGAGGGATACTCTATGCATCACACATCACAACATCACACAGCAAATCATTTCATACCACAGGAAAATCAAACAACAACTCTTAACATTGATTAGACATTCACTGGTGGGAACAAGTTGGGTAAGGGTGATTGGTTAGTTCAAGTGGTGGATACATTGGTTTAGGCCTGAGGGGTTGCAAGAGTGTATATGCTAAAGTGCAGGGTTGCCTAATCATGTTAGCAATCACCAAAACTACTGGGAGGGTCACCTGGCATTTCAGACATTTTCCCTATCTCACTCTGAGTAGTTGTTGCTATGGTCTGAATTAGGCCTCAAGCATTTTTTTTTTTTTTTTTTGTCTTTTCAAGAACTTGCATTTGCTGAGTCAAGGATGTCTGGTACAGACAAATGACTCAGCAGAATAGCTTAGTGCCTAGGAACTTGTTTTCCAAGGACAAGGGTCATTCCCCCTCCCTTTGGACTGGCCCTGCTCTGAGGTAGAGGCTGGTTTCTCAAAAATGGAGTCACATCAGTTTCTCAAGCCAGCCGACACTGATGCCCTCATGCTGATGCCCTCATGCTGATGAGGACCTGGACTGACATCCCAATTTTTCTCATTGTTTGCCTCACCCTCTGCATCTTTCTCACTCTCTTGAACTCTACAGCCACATCTTGACCCTGGTGAAACCCACGACCTTTCTCTATGACCCTTCCTCCACCTGCCATCAGCTCCACCCCAGGAGAAACCTGCCTTGGTTCCTGATCTGATCACCACAGTCTGAGTAAAAGTGCATCTGCTGGACTTAGAGCCTAAGGCTTAAGACTTTTGATCTGACACTTGAGCTTAGCACGCAGAGGAAATGTCTATCATGAGCCTGTCATGATTAAGTGTGTTTGCAGTGCTTAGAATTAATCTAGAATTGTTTGCTGTGGATCGATTATGTCTATTGCAGTATCTGGCATTAAGGATTGTCATTTTCTTGATTAAGAAAATGAGATTGATTAAGAAAATGAAATAGAGTGATTAAGAAAAATGTATTGAGTAATTTGAGTGAATAAAGCATTGAAAAGGGCAGAAGTGTGGACATTATTTCTCCCCCTCAACTGCAAAAGTTGTACCTTTTGCCCATCACAACAGGTAGAGGAGAACCATGGCAACCCACACAGGGTGGCAGAGCCTGAGTGGAGTGAAAAGGGCGATCCTGTGGGGAATCCATTCAGCACAGATGTAAGAACCTCCAACAGAAGGAGGAGAGAATTTGTGTGTATATTCAGGGAGTGGGTTGCCCAGAGCAGGAGAGGAAGGCATCTGCAGGGTGAGGAGGTGGTAGCAGTTAGGAGAGCTGGTTACATACAAGGACATTGTTCAAATAAGCACATACATTGAATATAGAGGAAACCAGGTTTCTTACTGCCAGAGAAACAAATTACAATTATAGAAAGGAAGAAAACATAATGAGATATTGACTGAGCATTGGAGATATTAGCATGAACTCAACAACTTTCAATAAATATACAGATAATAACTACAAACAAACATATGTATCTGTGTCCCTTCAGTGGGTATGAAATCAATATCACCCCAGTAGCAATGAGGCCACTAGGGTCCAAATGTGGGTTTCTAAACATTACTACTATTCTCCACTAAAAGGAACAAGGCTCTTTGGAGAAATGGCTGATTCCTAGGCAGGGGCAGGAAGTATACAACGAAGCTGGAATATCTTGTGCCAGAAAGTGACATCAATCATTGACTAAAATCATCTAATTTTATTAAGAATCTTAATAGACACTATTAGTATCTTCATTTTGCAAGTGAGGGAACAGAGGCTTAGAGAGTTCTGAGATTATTAGTTATTAAGGAGCTGGAAAATGTACTTAGACCTGGGCTACTCCAAAACTCATGTGCTAAACCACCATGCAATACAACCTTGCAATATTGACAATTGTCAGAGTATTTTGTAGTAGATTAGTTTACATACTTGTTTTCCCTTTGAATTAAATTCTAAGTTCAAAGACCAAATCTTACCTATTTTTGTATTCTCGGCTTTACACAATGTCTGACTACTTTTCAGTATTTTATTCTGGGATGAATACATAGCAATTGTACGCATAACAATTAAATAAAAATTCAAAGTACTACTGGACTCAGTGGCACACACCTATAATCTGAAATTGTCTGGAGACTGAGGCAAGTTTGAGGCCAACCAGGGCAATGTAGCAAGATCTTCCTTGTCTCAAGATAAGAAGGTCCAAGGATGAGGCTAAGTGGTAGAGTATTTGCCTGGCCTACACAAGACCCTGTACTGAAAAAAAAAAAAAAATCAAAATACTTTGTGATAGAATGTGAAAGTGAATGACAGAGACAGTAAATGGTCTTAAAGACCTTGAGAAATAAAAGATCCACACATACTGTGTGGATTTTAAAGAATTTAAAGACAAATTGTGGTCTGGAACTAGACCTTAACTTAAGAAGAGAATTTGATCTGATGATGGAAGAAAAAAATTAAAAGTATAAAAAAAATGAACATGGTGTGTTTATGGTGCATTAGGAAACCGATTCATAATAATTATCATGAGCGAGAAAAGAAAGCTGAGATTGGATCAGAAGGATGGAAGCAGTTTGTGGAGCACTTTGGAATTCATGTTGAGGAATTTATGTAGCAGAGATAAAAGAGTAAGATCATAACTTCTGTACTGAAGTGAAGCTTGCATCCCATCCCAACACCACCAGTACTGGGTGATCCTATGAAGTTTCTAAATATTCTAAAATTGTTCCAACTGTAGAATTGTTTATTAGTAAGGTTCTTCTGCTTGACATAATTAATCCATGTAAGAGAACTTACTATGGTAGGCAGCACATAGCAAGTATTCATAGAATATTAGTTTTTGATATAGCTCCAATTAATAACAATTACAATATCTTAAAACTGAATGATAACAATATTCTAGAAATATTAATTCTTGCATAGGACTGGGAGTGGGGTTTGAAATTTAAAGACAAATTAAGTGAGCATTGACATAATCTTAGCCTAAAATAGTTTTTAAAAGGAGACACTGATTACATTGATTAGAGAGTGCTTTTTCCATCCTTGCTGTTCTAAAGAGTTTACAACAAAAACTATGGAATTCAGTAAGTGACTGGACATGTGCGATCAGAAAATACATGCATTAAAAAAATATCTTCAACATTTTAAACTTCTAAAGACCAAGTCACTGGAAAAAAACATAGTCAATGGGAATAAATCTTGCTGGAGATGAAGGGAAAGATGAGAAGATGTTGGATTTGAGAAGATAACTAGAAATCTGCAACTGATGGGCTAAATAAAGGTTTGGAGTTTAAACTATTAGAACAGCTAGCATATATTTGAAATTACCTGACTAAAAGTAATAAATAAAGGTAATAAATTGATAAGGCTTCTTTTAAAAAATGTATCAAGAGAGTCAAACTAAGGTTTGGGATTTTGGGAACATGAGAGTTAGGGAATGAAAAAAGGGAGAAGAGCCAACAAGGGAAAGACCTTCTTAAAGGTAAAAGGAGAGTAGGGTAGAGCCCTGCCATGGACAAGCTGTGTCATGTGCTCTGTGAGGTCAAGATCAGAGATGATAGCAGGCCACTATCTAGACTACTGCTATACAGTGATGAATGGCTGTTTGAATAAAAACCATGAAAGCTAATACAAGGCTGCAACCTTGCAACCTTCTCAGTAAAAAGATAATGAGGCAAAGTCATTTTCCTAAGAATAAATGGAAGAAGATGGAGTCAAATGCTGTCCTTGTTTGTATTGTGGCAAAACAGATATTGTACACTGGAATTTGAACAGAGTTTGTATGAAATTGTGAGCAAGCATAAAAAAAGAGGAAGAGATTGTATGTTACCTCAGGGTTAGCAATACTAGGTAATTACTCTTGTTCCTAGGCCTGAAGGAGCAAGAGGAGTGGGCAATTACTGGGACCTAGAGAAAGCTGTTTGGAGAAGCCAGGAGCTGTGACCTTTAGAAATAGAAACAGCCATAGAAAGGAGAGAAGGAGCAAGGGGAATAAATAATCTGACCTCACTCTCCTCTTGCCCTCTAGATTTCAGCTTCAGTCATTAGCTGAACACATGCAGAAACTAGGAGGTAAGGGAGTCAGGTTGTTGCAATTTGAATAGGTCAGATTCCTAAGACAGAGCAAAGTACACAGGGCTACAGGATGCATCCCACGCAAGTGCTCAAGAAGAATGGAAGGCATTCCATTGAGAAAAGGGATAAGAAGCCAAGAAATGAGAGAGAATTGTCAAACTAAATTAGATCTGGTTGACACTAGTCAGTCCCTTTAAATAAAGGTATATATTTTTATGTGATTATAAGAATCCTATATAGTTATTATAGCAAATTTCAGAAGCATTATAAGAAAATTTAAATCACCCATAATCATTTCTAACATTTTTAAAGTTACTTCAGCCTTTTTTATATGTACAAATAATTACAAACAAAATGAGATTACACCATAAAAACCCGAATCATCTTATGTTCTTTAGGTAATGATTTGATTGAAATTTTTTATCTTAAGAATTAATTTTTATCGAATGCCTAAAATGTGCAAGGAACTTTATAAAACAAAAAAAAGGTAGATAAATGGATGGAGATGGGAGGATGATGCAATTAACCAGGTACTGAAACAGGTAGTAACTGATAGTTATACTCTGGATCTATTTCAAGGTAGAGCCAACAGATTTGCTAAGGAGGATGCACTGGGAGTTCTCTGATTGTCCCTTCAAATATATTTGAAAATAATTTTTTTTCTGTGACCTGCAAGTCTGACTCCACAGAGTACAATTCTCCTGTTCTCCTTTGGTTGGGTTCAGACAACAAACAAAACTAGGAGATATGATGGCAGGAGATCAAAAATGGGGTATTTTTTCCTCCTAATTATTCATTGAAGTTTTCTCAGATACCCCCTATAGTGTGCTATCTATACATCACCAAGATGCTGAATGACACAGGATGTAAGAAAAAGGAGTCAAAGTTGATGCCAATGGGCTGAGGCTGTGGCTCAGGAGCAGAGCTCTTGCCTAGCATGTGTGAGGCACTGGGTTTGATCCTTAGCACCACATAAAAATAAACAAATAAAATAAAGGCATGCTGTCCATCTACAACTGCCTCCCCCCCAAAACAAACAAACAAAACAAAAAGGTGATGCGAAGTTTCCTGATCTGAGCAACTGGAAGAATGAAATTAATTGTCATTTACTGAATTGGGAAGAGACATCAGAGAGGAAACAAATAACACAAAATAAATTCATTAGGATATAGGGTACTTACAGAGTAGAATAGAAAGTAGAAATGTTATGAGGTGAGTGGGTTGAAGCTCCAGGCTTGCTCAGAGCTCCAGATTCAGAAGTTGGAAATTATTAGAGTTCAAAAGGGAAAATGGGATGGGGCCAGTCCATTTGAGGAACTGGGGCAGCGATCAGCTCACCTGTTGAGGGAGGAAACAATAAAATGGTTGCTGACCACTGCCCAGGCAACTGCAATATAGTAAGCTTGAGGCCTAGAAAAGACTCTTCAATGCACAAGACAACCTCTTCAGCAAGGAATTATTCAGCCTCAAGCAGGAGTGCCGAGGCCAAGAAACCCTGCTCTGTATGAAAGCTGCCTCATGCTTCATTTTCTATACCTCAGAAGACAAGTCGGATTATTCTAGATTCAGGGCCTCAAACTCCACTGGAAACCATATTTTAAAGCAGTAGTGGCAAATGTATAGGTACTTTTCAAAAGATTCTCTGCAAGAATTGCCACCACATTTGAAATTATTTTGAAAGCCTAGAATTTAACTTTACAATACTATGGTAAAATGTAACTGCACAAATGAATACAACCCCACCTGGTATAGCATAAATTTATTAGGAGTTTAAATAGACCATCTGTATGTGCTCAAGTCTGCAACTGAAATTAATAAGGTTGTAAATCATGTTACAGCTTTGAAATTTTTGCAGGAACCTTTCCAGGAAGCAGAATGCTATGGTTTTGTCTAATGACAGATCCTCAGGCAGTCCTGTAACAGGGCTGCATTCACAGCACACAATATGCTTTTTGTGTCCCAAGGGTTCCCTTGGGACAAACTGACTTACCTGGAGCAGGTAGACAGATTCACTAGAGAATTCAGCCAGTGCTGTAGATGGGCTTTTTCCCTTACGCTCAATACCAGAACTGAGAACCTGGGCTTGGCATGGAGCCAGGCAGGCATCTATAGCAGTTAAAGAAGGGAAACTTTGCAAACATGCCTCAGAGCCTTAGGGTTTGTATGACTGGGTTGTTTTCTAACATTCTGGCAAAGACTGATATACTTTATAAGTAAGAAATATTTTCTTTTTTCACTTGGAGCTAGAAAGTTTTATGTCTAAAATAAACATGATTTATGTCCCAAGAAATCTCAGTTCCAGAGCACTCTGTACCCTTGGCTAACTTACACCTCTCCTACCACTTAGAATCTAATTTCTTATTCACAACCCTAAAGTGAAAACTCTGCCCTTAAATTTCAAGGTACAGGGAAACCTGGACACTCAGAAGGAAACAGTCCATGGAATAGAAATTGTGCAGCCTACGAACAAGATTTTGGGCTCCAATTATCAGAAAAATGTTAAGTCTTTGGTTTTCCCCACTTCACTTTGCTATCTCTGGAAGTCCCCTAAATTTACTTAGCATTTTCCTGAAGCTATAAAAACCCCTACTCAGGAGAGTTTTAATATGTAAAAAAGAATTTCACAGAGGTTCTGCTTGACTGCTATAACTTTGGCTATCAAATTAGCTCAACAACTTAATAAACTCCATCAACTGTTTTTTTTTCCTATTATAAATGAATAAGTAGATCATTTCTTCATATTTGTATGTTTTAAACTTTGTGCATTTTAATAATATTAATGTGATAATTAATTCCCTCAAGAAAAACATTCTTAACTCACAAATTAGCCAAAGTTTATACTTTTACAAAATGTATGTGTGCATAATTATTAAATAAAACTTATGAGTTCACTGTTTTGTATTGAGCTCCTACAGTTGGCCCCAATTGACAAGACCAAACCAGAATGAAGTCATTTACTTTAGGAGCCCACCTAATCAAACTGAAATTTCAAATGTTTAAAAAAAAACATGGGTTCACAGTAACCAATCAAAAGGGGTCAAATTTACCTGAGCCAGCATAATAAGGAAGTCCCCTCTGTTTTAACCCTATTAGGAAAGAGATGGTAATAACCAATCTGCTTTCTGTTCCCTTTTCTGCTTTCTTAAGCCTTTTTCTACCCAGGAAAACCACCTCATCTGCTCAGCTTGGGGGAGCACCTTTCTTTTCTCATGAGATGCTGTGCCGGTCATGAATCATTAATGAAAGCTAGATGTTAAATGATAAAATTTGTCTAAATTTCATTTTTAGAATATATATGTATGCACACACACTATGCAATTCAAACCACTTTAGGAAACAGATATAAAGACCTAGAAGGTGAGATACACTAGACCTCAACAGGATCTTAGAATAAAGGAAAGTGCTTAAGAAGTCTTTGGAAAGTGGGAACTTGTGAGAAGAGGTACCATTTTAAGTAGATTCAATGAAAGGGGAAATAAGGATAAGCACACAAAATAGTTGCCAAGACAGAGTTTCTTGGTAATGATGGTGTTTTGATGTTTCCCTTAGGGAAGAAATCATTTGAGTCTCTAGAAATGCTAAGCCTAAAGTGAATTAATGACCTTAACACACTGATTGCTAATATGCAAATAATAAAACATAAAGGCTGAAATCCTAGTTAATAGTACTAAGTTCAGACTGCTGTAACAAAATTACCATAGACTGGGTAGCTTGAACAACAAACATTCATTTCTCACAATGTAGGAGGCTGGGAAATCTAAGACCAAGGACATACAAAATCACATGTCTGCTCAAGTTTCTTCTTGGCTTATAGTTAGCAGTCTTCTTGCTATATTCTCACATGACCAAGAGATCATCTCCTTCTAGTCACTAATATCATTCATGAGGGGTCTTCCCTCTTGTCATAATTACTCCCTGAGATCCCACTTCCAAATATTATTGCCTTAGGGATTAGGCTTCAACGTGAATTTGAGAGACGTGCACATTCAGTCAATAGCAAAGCTACTAGAAAAGCAGTAGGAAGTATTTGATTCTACTTGTATCAGGAATGTTTCATAGCAGATCATTGGATAATGGTAGATTGGCCCTGGAGCATTTGCTTCCTTTCCATCTGGACTGGTTGAATTCTGGAGAATATTAAGCACAAATCCAAGCCAACATTGGAAGACAAAAAAAAAATGTCCTCTGAGTTAAGAATGACTTCATGTGTGATTTCCTTCTAGATGAATATAGAAATTTCTAATGTTGTTGCACAATATATGTTGTGTTCACAATTTTCCCTTAAATGTGTGATCATATATATTTACCAACAGGCATATTAGTGTTTACAGCATTATCTCCTGGTTTCACAGACAGCTTGATACTTTAAATCAGCCCAAGACTTTGTACACAGCTGATGCTCAACAAATATTTGAATATTTCTTTAATGAATCAGTTAGGTTCAAACAAGTTCAGCTTTCACCAGCAAATGTGGCTTGTAGAATTGACTGATATTAGCATGAGTCTGAACCACACACTGTCCCATGCTGTGTTTAAATGAAGAAATGCCCTAGAGAATTTTTGCACTTTGGATCTTAAAAAAAAGTAGTTGAAAGCTACCTAAATTTCACTTTTAAAAAGTTGATAAGAGCCTCATCTTGGAAGTCAAAGACATGAGGATTCTACTGAAAAGGCAAAATTTCATCAACTTATTGGCAAGTAGAACACGAAATGATGTTGCTCCCACCAGGATACTTTATCTCAGGAAATATCTCCTCCCCGCAGTTTCTCAGTAGTTCCTGCTCAGAAGACAGGCTTGAGGGGGGAAAATAAGCACATAGCAGATCATAAAAATCTAATTTACTCTAAAAAGTAAAAGTTTCTGATAAGTAAAATTAGAAAATAAAATGATACTGATTTCAAGCATAATCTTTGCATACAATGCTTTGTCCTTACCTTTTTCTTAACTAGTCACATTAAATGATAAAATGTTTTATTTGCTTGATGGAATTTTGTGTTTCTAATTTGTTTACATAAAGTGAATTTACCTCTTAAAAAATAAAAGCTATACCAGGTGCAGTGGCACATGTCTGTAATCCGAGTGGCTTGGGAGGCTGAGGCAGGAAGATCATGAGTTCAAAGCCAGTGCCTCAGCAAAAGTGAGGCACTAAGCAACTCAGTGAGACACTGTATCTAAATAACATACAAAATAGGGCTGGGGATATGGCCCAGTAGTGGAGTACCCTTGAGTTCAATCTCCAGCACCCCAAAAATAAAAAAATAAAAGCTACATCTACATGGGACATGTTTACCTACATAATCTAGAAAGTACAGCAAACTGTAGCAGGCTAGGAGAGGCTCTAGCAGGCAGAGACAGAGAAAGAGAATATGCTTTGGAATTCATAGTAGTCTCTGTTAAGAGGGTACAGGGGAGGGACAGGGCTGCCCCCTGATTTCTTTGGGGTAACCTGAAGTGGGTAAGGAACCCACTTTGAGTTAATTGTCCAGACATTTACAGGGGTTAATTAGTACCACTGAAGTCAATGATAGCCTAAGAGCTAAGAAACATAAGGAAAAATATTAACAAAGGATTTAATACTGAGCTCTATAAATATAGAAACAAAGGCAACTGTGTTTAGAAGTTCATTGAAAGGATTGTAACACTGGCAGAGGGGATACCAGTTCATTACTCTTCCCCTTTACATAGCACAACACACAGATGTTGCCCTCAAGGTCAATAGGAACCCTGATTAGTGATAGGTACAAACTAAGAGGTAGTGACCTCCAAGGTCATGCCAAAATCAGGACAAATCTAAAGAGAGGATAAAAAACCCACAGTTGGTCTGTTTTCAAGCATACAGCAATGAGCTGGAATTCTTCTAATGGCTATCAAAAAGATAGAGTCAACTCTTCTAAGATCTGCCACAGAAAGTGGGACATTTAGTGCTGGGAGGACTAAAGGTTGAGTGCTAGCATCTATGCAAGTAGGACTCAGTGCCAGAAACTCCTATGTTGTGAAAACTTCCTGAGATGCATTCCCTCAAGTTACTGTGGACAAAGGGGATATTAACTGATTGCCCTGACTGGATGATATTTTCTGCAATCATCAAGAATACCAGTAACAATAAATGTTGGTGAGGATATGGGGGAAAAGGTTCAATCATTCATTGCTGGTGGTACTGCAAATCGGAGCAACCAATCTGGAAAGCAGTATGACAATTCCTTAGAAAACTTGCAATGGAACCACCATTTCACCCAACTATCCCACTCCCCAGTATATACCCAAAGGACAAAGCCACATCAGTGCTTATAGCAGCTCAATTCACAATAGCTAAGCTATGAAACCAACCTAGGTGCCCTTCAACAGATGAATGGATAAAGAAAATGTAGTATATATACACAATGGAATATTACTCAGCCATAAAGAAGAATGAAATTATGCATTTGCCAGTAAATGGATGGAATTGGAGACGATTGTGCTAAGTGAAATAAGCCAATCCCAAAAAACCAAAGGCCGAATGTTCTCTCCAATATGCGGATACTAACACACAGTGGTGGGGGAGGGAAGACTAGAAGGTCACTGGATTAGACAAAGGGGAATCAAAGGAAGGGAGGAGGAATGGGAATAGGAAAAATAGTAGAATGAATCAGATATAACTTTCCTATGTTCATATGAATATGTGACCAATGTAACTCTACATCATATACAACCACAAGAATATTCCATGTATGTATAATATGTCAAAATACACTCTACGGTCATGTAGATCTAAAAAGAACAACAACAAAACAATACAGGGGCTGAGGTTGTGGCTCAGTGGTAGAGTGCTTGCCTAGCACATGTGAGGCACTGGTTTGATCCTCAGCACCACATAAAAATAAAGGTATTGTGTTCGACTACAACTAAAAAATATTTTTTTTGACTCACAGAAGATTAGTTGAGTCACAAATTATTTGAAAAATCTTTTCTAATGTTGGCCTTTACTCTAATTAAACTCCTAACATTAGGGATAATTTTAATATTATGATAAAGGATATTGGATTTGTCAGCTTAGGAAATTACATTTTATCTTGTTCTTTTGTTTAATGTTCAGCAAAAAGTCAACATGTGCTATGTGACATTATCATTTTTATAAATTCAATTTTAATTCAGTGAGTGACTAATGAGAACTCGGAATAAATTCCTGCCTTTGCTCACTTTTAGGCACCAAGACAGTAATTGAGTTTAAAGGCTAATATACTATGCAGAAATATAAAAACAATACTATTACTAACATAGTCTTTTTTGCACTAAGACAGTCAAGATCCAGTTTCTTTGACCTTAACTAAAACCATCCATAGCAAGAGATGTGGTGCACATATCATAATGTACGTGGGTGTAGCTGTCAAAGGAAGTCTGTTCCAAGTTCTATTCAATGATTCTCTTAGTGAAAAAAAAAGTGACTTGGCATTCAAATCAGTTTTTAAATATTCATCACCTACTTATATGTACATTGTATATTTCTGGTAGCAGTCAGGAGGCCAAGTTTCAGTGGACCTATAAAAATGGATCAGTGCCCCTTCTCTAAAGGGCACATAGAGAATATCTGGCATTTGGGGAAGAGTAGAAGATCCCATAGAATATTAGAGTCACTGCCCCATAAAAATTGATTACTCTCACCATATTTCTTTCCTTACCCAAACTTATCCTCAGGTGTTCAGAAGGCATTTTAGATTCTGGAATGAAAATTATCTTTTACAGTAGTAAATTCTGGAATATATCTATTTTTCCCCTTAAAATGCAAGTGGTTATTAATATAAATAAGATTTAAGTAAAAATTAGCCGTTAACATTGATTATTCCAAATAGTTATTTGGTATGGTTATACCTTTGATTCTTAAATTCTGTTATCATACAGTTTAGATGAATAACAGGTTAGGAATATCTTTCTTAACACAATTAAAAGGAAAATATTCCTTTGGAATGAATTACTTACAGAATTTATAAAATACCTCACATATTCTGACAGAGTAAAATAATAGGAAAGACTTTTTTCCAAGATGGTTGAAGAATAATCTTATTAGAGAAAGATAAAGTATCAAAATCTCCTCTATATCAATGACATAATATTTGTGTTATTATGTCTGGAAATTTTAAAAAATGGTTTTGATAAAACTTTTATTTTTCCCTTTATGCTCGTTATGAAGCCTTTTCCAACTGTGCTAAAGATGGAAATCACACTTGAATTTGTAGGATTATCAATATGGCAATGGGGGTGGGGGGTGGGGACAGACAGTAGCACTGAGGAATTAAATTGTCCTTTTTTAGAAAACTTGTGTCTCCCTTGAATGGCTTTGATGTCTTCACCTACCCACAAAATCCCCTCATGTAATAGACTCCCCAAATCATCTAGTAGTTTGAAATTCACAAACTGTACACTGCTCTCTAGAGGGAAAGTTGAATATGGTTTATAATATCCACAGAACCAGCTCCCAACCCTCGTTTTATGCTTTACCAGATGGTCTCAGGTCCCATTTTTCTGCAATCCAGTATTTTTCCTTTCCAGTTTGTTATACTGGTTCCCAGCATATGGTACCATTTGCTATACTGGTTTTCTAGATTTTATTTTCAGCTCTTTCCTATCAGGGTCTACCCACTGGCTTAAACTCCAGATCACTTTTGGGTAGCCTAACAATACTCTCTAGCTTCCCCAATTATCTGGGGACCCAGACTGGAATGGCCCAAAACAAATTCTGAGTCTCCAAGAAAAATACTAAGGTTTCTTGCTCTGTTACGCACAAAGCAACACAGTTCAACAGCTTTTATTTAATGCATATTCTGAAAAAAATCATAGCTTGAACAACATTTATACCTTCTGAATCATCAACCCAGTTGTTTATAAACTGGGCTCTTTAAGTTTCTACCTACTTTCTCTCTTCCTTCCTAATTTCACATTTCCCTCTGGTAGAAGCATGGCTAAAAGGAAGCCTTGAAATAAGATATCAAAGAGAAATAAATGCTTAAGAGAAAAAGGTCTAAACAGGAGAGAATAAATAATAGTGAAAAATATTTTGAAATGAAATTGTTAAATATTCATATATTTTGAAATAAATAAATTTATGAAAAAAGCTAATCACTTTTCCTTTATGGTCCACATGTTTTTAGTATTGAAAAGACAAAAATATATTAATAGAAAATCCTGTTTTCTAATGACAAATCTCTTTAACAGATAAAGCACACCAGAGAAATATTCTAAGATATGTTCCCTAAAAGAATTAAGAATATTCTATGGGACTCTCCTATTTCCCACCAATATTAAGTGTTCTAGATCATGTCTCTTAGCAAGAGTGACTGGTTAATTTTGTATAAATCCAACAAAAATAGGGGCTGGATTGTAGCTCAGTGGTAGACCACTTGCCCAACATGCACAAGGCACTGGGTTCAATCCCCAGCACTGCATTAAAACAAAAAGAAAAACAAAACTTAAATTCAACAAACAGCTTAGCATTCAAGGCCCTCTATAATCTGAACTCCAAATCATCACTGTTATATAGGGTAGTATGATAGTTAATAGTATGTATTGACTTGACTGGGTCATAATGCCAGATATTTGGTCAACTATTATCTGGATGTTTCTGTGAAGGCTTGTCTTTAAATAGGATCAACATTAAAATTAGTGTACTTTGAGTAAAGCAGATTACCCTTCAAGATTACCCTTCATATGGATGTACCATTTAATCAGTTAAAGACTAACAGAACAGACTGACTTTCCCTGAGCAAAAAAGAATTCTTCTGGCAAGACTGTCAGTGGGTTCAAACTGCAATTCTTCCTGGGTCACCAGTTTGCAGCCTACACTATAGATTTTGGACTTACCAAGACTCTACAATCATGTAAACCAATTCCTTAAAAATCCACAACAACTCCCCACTTCCTTATACATACACACAGACAGACACAGACACACACAGACACACATTGGTTCAATTTTGGGGGAGAATCCTAGTATAGTTAGTGATAAGATCAGCAATTCTATAATCAGAAATATAGGTTCAGGACCTAACTTTTCCAACGTATACAGTAAATGGGAAATCTACTTTATCTCTCTAAGTCTCCATTTCCTCTTTAAAATGTGAATAATAATAATACCCTTGATTCTCTATCTATGCTCAATTACATGCTAAGAAATCTTAAATCTCTATTTTTTATCTTATGGCCACCCTCTATAATTAGACATAGACCTCATTTTCCTTCCATACCCACTGTGGTTTTTAAAATATATCCATAAATTCTTTAATATTCTTCCCCTCAAGTTTAATTCCTTTCCCCTTCAATATAGACTGGGTTGCTTCAGATGAATAGAATATGTCAGTGATAATTCATAACTTCCCAGGTAGAGTTATAAAATGACTATAGCTTCTAATTCTGTCTCTGTGTCCCTACAGCTATGTTCACCCTCGGTTACAGCTATGTAACAGAGGAATCAGTTGTCTGGTCTTGGGCATCCTAGGGAAAGGCCCAGTGGTGAGGAACTGAAGTCTCCAGCCAATAGCCAATAAATTTTGAAGCAGATTTTCCAGCTGCCTCATGACTTTGGCCCAGCCAACAATTTCATTATAACCTCATGAAAGACTCTGAGCCAGAACCACCCAACTACGATACTCACCAACCAGTTCTTGAGCTTCAAAAACTGAGATAATAAATATTTGTTCATTTATACAACTAAGTTTTTTTGTTTGTTTGGTACTGCGGATTGGACTCAGGGCACTTGACCACTGTGCCACATCCCCAGCCCTATTTTATATTTTATTTAGAGACAAGGTCTTATTCAGTTGCTTAGCACCTCACCTTTGCTGAGGCTGGCTTTGAACTGGCAATTCTCCTGTCTCAGCCTCCAGAGCCACTGGGATTACAGGCGTGCACCACTGCGTCTGGCTACAACTAAGTTTTGAGGAATTGATTACACAGTAAATAACTAATATTGCAGTCAACCCAAATTTATGAGAGTCTTTACTAACACATAGACTTTCTCTTTTCTGTTGCTCCATAGCATTTCATACTATCACTACTACAATACTTAAGTCATATTAACAACGCTCATGTATTTGTCTCCCTTCCAAGGCTGTGAGTTGCTTAAGAGTGAGCCATGTTAACTGTACTAAGTGGAAAAAAAAAATCAGACTCAAACCTGGCAAACAAAGACCTCTTATAACAGTTAAGCTAAAAATTAACGTTTCCCATGTGTCATACATTGTTCTAAGCCTTTTGAAAATATTATCCCGGTTAGTCCACATAAAACTTTAGGGCATACATTATTACTACTACCATTTTACAGGTGAGGAAAATGAGGTCAAGTTATAGAGAAGCTGAGTAGCTAGTAAATGTTGCTGAATTAAAGGATGATTGTTTCTTACAAGCAAAGCCATATTTTGGTCACCTTAGAATCCCTTACAGTACCTGACCTAGTATGCAATTTGGATATAAATATTTGCTAAATAAAAGTAGCTTAGGTGTGTGTTTTGTTTTTTTAGAATGAGCCTTGGAAACCTTGCTTATGGATAATTTGATTCTCAATTTAAATAAAAGGAGGGGTACAGTAAACTATGTTGTTATGAGACCAAAATTAAACTTTGGAAGATTTAAACCCTTCTCCACACCTCTCCCCCATAAATGCATAATGGGAAAGAAAAGGTCTTGGTAGTTTGCTTTTATAAAATATACAAAAATAATTTTTACTGAATTTATTAAATGTAGTGGTTCAAAATTCCATAAAGTCTTTAAAAGAGTAAAATACATTATTTTAGTGATGTATTTTTCTCCCAACCAAAATACATAAATAAAATATTTCTACTGAAGACTTTTGAGATACCAATACAAATAGGTGGTTGTTATTTGATTTCCTGGCTCCTCTTGATAAAGCAGGAAATCAATCGTCCCTTCTGGTGAAGTCTTTTAAAGTAAGTACCTAAATATGAGAAACTGAAAGTCATTTTACATCCAAAGTTATCTGAAATATAAAAAGCAGGTTGATTTTTGACATGCTTTTGAGTCCTTCTTCATGTTGATTAGGAGGTCTTACATTATTTGGTGAATGGGGATTCCCTGCTCTCTTGATGACATAATCAAGAGAGGTTTGGGAAGTTGGGAAATTGGTTTGGGAAGTTTCCATCTCTGTAGAAATGAACGAAAACAAATATTTTGGAAGCTATTAACAGAATCTTTAAATGTAGGCAGATGCTAAAGATAAGTGATTATAAAGATAGTAAACCATTTCCCTTGTTCTGTAGGCTTTGATATTTTTCCTACAAGATAGTACTTCATAAATTGTCTGGTGGAAATATTACCCAAAAGGTTCATTCAGGAAAACAAACTGGAAATTTCTGCCTAAATATTAAATAGGCAAAAATTAAATAGTCTTGCCTTCTTTACTCATAAA
The DNA here is from genome assembly GCF_045843805.1 of Urocitellus parryii. Lineage (NCBI taxonomy): Eukaryota > Metazoa > Chordata > Mammalia > Rodentia > Sciuridae > Urocitellus > Urocitellus parryii. Next base: position 84,367,001 of record NC_135540.1, read on the forward strand.
ATTGTAAGTAGTACACTTCTAATTGTATTTCTTGAAAAATTAAGGATTACAAACCACTTTGTGTCGAACCATTTGGTTCTCTTCCCCAGTTCTAGACTTCTGAAACCTGTAGACTTTTCACTATTTTGCATTCCAGGACAGACCCTTTATTAAAAGAGCACAATTTCTCAGGTGCTTCTTTACTTTACTACTCTGCATTTGAAGCAAGGCATGCTTTTATTTTAAGATTTGCTATTTCAGTCATGAAATAAAGCAAGTCTAAGAATTTTAATAACTCCTCCAAAAAAAAAAAAATCAGCTCTTTAGTAACACAAATAACAACTGCTCACTGAATTGTTTTTTTTTTTAAAATTTGTTCTAGGATTAAAGACAAGCCAAAAATAACCATAGGTTGAGTATCTTCATTCTAAAATTTAATGCTAGCCAAAAATATCTACAGGCCAAGCCAGAAAAGAGTAGTGGTTAATAGCATACCATGCCCGGGAGTCAGTCAAACAGGGTTTGAATCCTGGCTATGCCTTTCTAAGCTGTGTGGCCAACCTTGGGGATTTACTTTACCTCTTGATCTTCTCAAACACGGGGACAATAAAAATACTATTATAGAAAAGTACTGTGGGGATTAAAAAAAATGAGAGCTTATGATAAAAGTGCTTGGTATGATGCCTGGTAGATTGTCATCTGCATGTGTTAGGTTATTATGATTCTCAAATGCCATGTAGAATGGAAATCTAATCTTAGAATTTAGGATAAAAGGTAAACATCCCTAAAAATATAAATTCCTTATCAATATATATATTAATGTCTTCTTATATGCTTTATTTTCTCAGGGGATATCATAACTTTGCATTTTTACAACTATAATTCATTATAAGAAAATTACAGTTATTTATAAAATTTTAACCCAATAGTTTTTATAAATGAGTAGTGAAGAAAAAGAATGTCCATTTGTTTTTTAGACAATTAGAACTAGCTCCTTACCTATCTATTAACTACTTGTAATTATATTTATAGTATCGTGAATTAAATTGTCATTGGCAATCTTACAGACAGCAAGATGGTTTTAATTAACCTGAACTACAAAAAGAATAAATATATAATGAAGTGGTTGCTCTAAAATAATCCTGGTTACATTTTAATTGGTTCAATTCTTATGACAAACAATTTTGTAAATTCATATTCATTAAAAGCCATAGAAGTGCAGATACCATAGGACCCAGGAATAACCCAGAAGAGATTATGAGAAAAAGATGTTAAGGGAAATTTTTTTCTTCATTTTTTCAGTAATAGCTTTACTGATATATATTTTACATAATTTACAAAATATATTTATATATATTTACATAATTTTACAAATATATTTTACATAATTCATAATTCATCAATTTAAAGTGTACAATTCAATGGTTTTTAATACATTTAGAGCAAACATCACCACAATCAATTTCAACACATTTTCTTCACCTCAAAAACCAACCCAATATCCATTAGCTATCATCCCCTAAACCCTTGTCTGTCGCCAGCCTAAGCAACCACTTTCTGTCCTTACAGGTTTGCGTATTCTGGAAATTCATACAAAGAGAAGCATATAATATGTGACCTTTTGTGATTGGCTTCTTTCCTGTAGCTGGTTTCAAAGATCATCCATAGCACATAGGAGAACTTTCTTTTTAAGGCTAAGTAATATTCTATTGTACAAATTTACTACATTTGACTTGTAGGTTCATCAGTTGATAGCTGTCTTAGTTTTCTGTTATAGTAAAATAACTGAGACTGGGTGGTTTATGGATGAGAGAGAGAGAGAGAGAGTGATTGGTTTCTTTGGGCTCGAAGTTCTGGGAGTCCAAGAGTAAGGTGCTGGCATTTGCTTGGCTTCTAAAGAGGGCTTCCTGGTGGTGGAAGGGGAAGTGGGTACATGTGGAAGGGTAGAAGAGATCACATGGCAAGAAAGGCATCAAGCAAGGGAACCAAGGAAAATGAACTCATCTTTCAACAACTTATTCTTTCAAGAATTAATCCATTCTCATGAGATCTGACCTGTCCAGTGATTAAAGACATGAATCCCTCTTTAAGACTTCACATCTCACAACACACATAGGGGACATAGCATCAGCATAAGGACAAACCATATTCAAACTATGAAGACAGACATTTGAGTGTTTTGCTTTTTGCCGACTATGAGTAATGCTCTGTGAACATTTGAGTATTTCTTGAGTGGATAGATATTTTCATTTTTTTTTTTTTGAGTGTACATACACCTAGGAATAGATCCCCCCACCCCCAGGGGATTGAATCCAAACCCTTGCACATACTAGGAAAGCACACTATCATTGAGATACACTTCTAGCACCTATTATTCTTACAAAAGTGAAAATAAGCAATATTTTTTGGCCCAACAATGGAATTATACTACTTTTATGCTTAAACGTTGGCTATGTAAAATGAAGAACACTTAATACAGAAAAAGGCTACATGAAGGGAAAAAACAAGACAGAAGATAACCTAGGTGAAATCCTTCCAAGGATTCCCATGGGGTTTCTCAATCCATACTATCTTATGGATCTGTCCCCTGCCTTCCTATATGGCCTGGGCTCTGCCCCTCAATTCTCTGAGGGCCTGCCACACTAGTTTCCCGGGACTTTTCATAGTGTCAGCTTTAGAACCTTGGCACATGTTACTTCCTCCACCCATCTCATTCTTTGCCCACTTTTTTGCCCGGCGGTGGTTTCAAATCTCATTTTAAATGTCCCTTCACCAGAGAAACCTCTGATACTCCAAACTAGGCTAGTGGTAACTGTTTCCATAGCAGCCTGCAGTTTTCCACTTTAATACTTTTTGATACTGGTTAACTGTTTATTCACTCAGTAATCAAATATTGAGTCTTTTACATGTACCTGATAGCAGGAATCTTGTATGGTTTCTTTTATCTGTGATCTTATATTCTAGGGAGGGGAAGGCACAAATAAACAAATGAATGCATTGGGTAATTTTAGGTATTGATAATTAGCTCAACGGCTACCTCTGCTTGGACTGTAAACTCCTTGAAGACAGAAGCTATTTCTTTCTTGGTTACTTCAACATTGCTCATCTGCTGAATAAACTCAATGCTGTATGACCTTTTTTTTTTTTATTGTTATAACAGGCATATGGAAGACAAAGATGGAAAACCCCAATGAGGTTATATTTATAAATGGTTGAGTTTAAGGTTTTCTTCTCTCTTCCAAAGAATTCTGTTAAGACTATACAGTCTTTTAATAATTAAAACAATTAAAAGATAGGCAAAAATTATCATTTGGAGTAAGACGCATTTACGTCATCCACCCCTTAAGAACCTACTAATAACGCTGAAAAACTCAGACATGTTGGTTAAATGGATAGAATTCTCTTGGCACACTACCAAGCAGGCTCCTAGCCATTAGCAGTACAATTTAATGCTTTAAATGAAGCCTTAAGCACCGATGATGTACCCCCCCACAACCCCATTTTCTGATTTCTAAAGCTCTTCATAAACCCCCTTCACTGACAGGATGTGGCAGCAGGGGAGGAAAACAAACTACAAATTCTTTTACACGCCAACGATAAAGAAGACGTTTTTTGCGAAGTCAACAAGAATTCAAGATTTTTACTCAACAGATCCCCAGCCCCTTATGTATAAATCCTTCTGTGTTGGAGATAAGCTAGGTTGGAAAAAACCAGGTGGCTATAGGTTGGCAGAAGAGCAGACCAGACAACCCTGCCCCCAGGCGAGCGCTCAGCTGCTTCTTTCTTCCCAGGAGCGCATGCGCAGCGTACTCTCCGGCCACCACACGCCTCTTCAGCTAGCCAAGAGGGCACTTACGTCATCGTGAGGTTCAGGAGAGACCCTTCCGCACCTTCAAAGAAAACGAGTCCGCGGGCTTTCAGCTCATCTTAACCCACGGAAAATGTCCTCCCTTCTTCCACCCAAGTGTCAACGACTTCTTCAGTCCTTCTATAATAGTCTAACTTTTGGGCAAACTTCTCTTCGTGTTGGTTGGACAGAAAAAGCGGTGGAAAGGAAACAGGGGGAGGGTGAGCAACTAATCCAGTGTTGTTTACAAGGAGCGGGCAGGCAAGGAATCAGTCCGCGTAGGCGGAGCTGAGGCAGCCGGCACTTCTTCCTGTCTTCCCCTCCCTCCCCAGCCTTCCCCGCGAGCGGACGCGGCAGCGCCTCTGTCTCGCTTTTTCTTATTTTTTCCCCCTTTCCCCTTTCTTTTCTTTTCTTTTCTTTTTCCCCTTCCCCCCCTTTCACCATTTCCCCTCGGAGGCGCTTCCCCCGGGCAGGGGCAGAGCCGGTCTCACCCCCCGCCTCTCCCCGGCCCCCGCCGCCCTATGGCGAGAGGGAGCCCCCTCCTCACCCAGGCACCAGCGGCGGCGGTTGGAGGAGCGGGACCGGCGGTGGCGGCCTCAGGTCCGGGGTGGTCATGGAACTAATTCGCTGACCGACCTCCTGGCCGCAGCCGTGCGTCCCGCTCGAGCGCCAGCTACCGCGCCCCCCCAACCCCGCCGGGTTCCTTCTCTTCTCCCTCCTCTGTCGGCCCGGTCCTAGTCCTGCGCGCCCCCGCCGCTGCGCGAGAGGAAAATGAGGTGGTAACGGGCCTGCGGATGACCCCGCGTCACCACTTTGAGGCCTACAGCTCTGCCGGGGAGGAGGAGGAGGAGGAAGAGGAGGAGAAGGTGAGGGGCGGGGGCGGGGGGCTCGACGCGTGTCGGTGACCGCCGCCCGCGCGCTACGCCCCTGCTGCCCGAGTGGAGGCGCCCGGCGGCACGCTACTCGTCCGAGCTGCCAAGCACGGTCCCCCTCTGGAGGAACCTAGGGACGACCCCTCGCTCTCTCCCCGAAGTATCCCGGTACCTCCTGGGTTTTGAAACAATGAGCGGGGTTCCCTTTCGGGCCTATTTTTCAGTTAGCAAGTAACTTTTTAGTATGAGTTCCAGGCTCCGCACATCTGTATCATTACACAAAGGGGACACACCCCCACCTCCACACTCGACGGATCTTTTCTCAACTGCCCCTAGATAACATGGGTTTCAGAGCCGAGTCAGTGGGGAGGACTGCCAGGACGCAAATTTGCGAGAGGGAAGCGTTACCCAGGTTTGGGCCGGTGGGGGAACCCGTAGAGGTGAGAATTGAGTTGCACCCTGAACTAGAGGTTAAAAGTACCAAATTTGGAGAAGAGGGCCAAAGGCCCTCTACCGAGGAAGGGAGTCCCATTGCAGACCATTTCGGCAAAAATTGAGAATTAGGAAGCAAAATAGTGAAAGCATAACCTGTCAAGTAGGATGGATTCAGACTGAAGGTCTTTCTTTGTCAGGTTAAACGATTTCAATTGTCTTCTGCCACTCAGTGTTACACCAGCATTTGTAGATGAGAGTTATCCAACAGGCACTGTTTGTTGTTCATTCTCACAAAGACTCCACCCAGGTGATAGGAGACTCATTTTACAGATGAGAAAAACTGAGACTCCACAAGATTTGCTTCCCTTTAGATAACAGCGAGAAACCGTTAGCCAGAGTTTAGTCTGAATCTTAGGCTCTAACGACTCCATCCCGAAAATGAATTTGTTGAAAAGATTAGTAGGAGTCTTATCTGCTTCTAGTTTTTCCAGGTCATTTGTGGTAGAAAGGAACAGACTAACTAAGAAAGAATGGACAGGGTTTAAATTAGTTAAACTAGGACTAGAATAATGAGAAAATAATGCCAGTCCCTGGACCAGGAAAAGTTAAATACTGAATGTAAGGATAGACTATTAGAATCAACATAGGTTGGGAAGGTATAATAGACGTGAACTGTAGTTAACAGGTAAATATTGTATGTGGTAGTGTGACGTTCTAGTAGGTTTCTGTGGAACTCTTTAATATCTTGGTCAAGATTGGAAGCAAGATTGTATGTATTTTATTTTGATTGCATTTTCTTTCCTTTATTTTTTGGTACTGGGGATTGAAACCTGGGGTGCTTACCAACTGAGCCACATCACGGCCTTTTTTTTTTGGCGGGGGGTGGGGGTGGGGGTGGGGGGTGTCTAGAAACAGGATCTTGCTGAATTGCTTAGGTCTCCTTAAGTTTTGTTTTGGTACCAGGCATTGAACTCGGGGGTACTCCACCACTGAGCTACATCTCCAGCCCTATTTTGTATTTTATTTAGAGGCAGGGTCTCACTGAGTTGTTTAACACCTCACCTTTGCTGAGGCTTCACCCAGTTTTTTTTTTCTTATTTTAGTTGAACATGGACAATAGTACCTTTGTTTTACTTATTTATTTATTTTATGTGGTGCTGAGGATCGAACCCAGTGCTCCACATGTGCAAGGCAAGTGCTCTACCACTGAGCCACAACCTCACCTAGTTTTTGAGGCTGGCTTTGAACTTGTGATTCTGCATCAGACCCTACCATCTGCAGGGTCGGGGGATCACCTGGCCAGGCAGGCCGCTTTGGGATTACAGGCTTGTGCCCTGATTGTGTAATACTTTTCAAATGAACTGTATTTACCATTCTGTGCATGCTTGTCCAACTTTAAAATGGATTTAATAATTCCAACTTCATAAAGTATGAGGATTACATGAGTTAATATGGCATATACTTTGAACAGTAGCTAGCCAAATAGTGAACACCTCAATGCTTTTACTTGGTAAGCACCTAACAAATATAAGCTTATTATTTATTATGGTACTAAACTTCAGAGTTTTGTTATCAAGGAACTAAGGGTTGGTAGGAGACAGCCTACCAACCAATGAATAAAATGCAGAAGTAGAATTGTGCCCAAGTGCCCATGTAGGAAAGCAGGGTGCGACTGGCTGGGCCATTCCAGAGGGTACCATTCACAGACTGATAGTAATTTATGAAGGAGTGTAAGCCTGAGAAGATGATTTTTAGTTGAAAGAATAGTGTATGGAAAGAGCAGATTTTGGAATTAACCTGTGGTTTGTTTCTGCTGTTGTATAAAGTCAAGGAGGGAGTATTAGAATGTGAAATTCTGTGGGGTCAAGTCTGTCACACTTCAGAGGAGGAACTAAGATTCAGGAGTCAGCATCAGTACAGGATTAGAGTTGGTATTGTGATCATAAACACAATAATTATACATTAATGAAGTTGTTTATATTATATACCCAGTACTGTGTAGCACTTTTCCTCAGAAGAGTAGGTGGTCCTGAGTGTAATATTGTTCCTGCTGTTCAATAAGCATTTTATGAATTAGTAGCTCAGAAATTAGGCTGTTTGTAAGTGTGGAGAACAGTATAGTAGAAGTAGTTGAGAATGGGAGGAGGAGGAATGTGAAATTCAAAATTAATTTTGTGTGGAATATATCTACTCAAATTCGGATTGAACAGCCCTGGTTTGAAAAAGCAAAATGCTTCAAAGTCCAAAAATTTTTTGTTGCATGCTGACCTGAGACCACAAATGGAAAATTCCATACCTTGAAACTTTGTTTCATGTGTGAAATTACTGAAAAATATATAAGATTACCTTCAGACTATATTTAAAATTAATTTCCTGTTTTGACTAGGACCCCATCCAAATTCATTACGTATATCCAAATATCCAGAATCGAAAAATAAAACAAAACACTTTTGGCCCCAAGCATTTTGTGTAAGGGGTACACAATTTATATGTAACTTATGTGTACATATGTGTATATATAAATTTATATTTGTTTTTAGAGACTATTATGCATGGCACTAAGAATAGGCATATATAAACAAGATATAACTATAAAGCTCTTATTAAAAAAACTAAAATTGTATTTTAAGTGTATTTTATTCCTTAGCAGAATTCATTATTCATGTGACTTAAATAATCTGTTTTGCACATTTTAAAATAGGCTGGTACATTGTCAGTAAAAATGAAAAATGAAGCCCATGGTATCTCCATATCATGATTTCTGTCTTATAGTATTATAAAAGGAAATACTAATTTAAGTATTTTCATAAGTTATGTGCTTTTTTCTTTTTTCTACAGTATTTGTAAATAACTTAAAACTTACATCTTTTGCTCAGATTTCACCTGTTACCCTTTCATTTTATTGTTTTTATCTCCCCCCATGTATAAATTGCATACATTATGACTTTTTACTTCTAAAATGATCAGTGTGTATTTTCTAGGAATAGAGATATTCTCTTGACAAACCATAGTACAGTTTTTAATTTCAGTAGATTTCAAATTGATAAGACAGTTTTGTATAATCTACTGCCCATATTCCACTTAGTGTCATTTGACACATTAATGAGCCTTATAGCATTTGTCTCCCTCCAGTACAAAATTCAGTTCAGAATCCAGTCCAGGCTAGGTATTGCACTTTTATTTTTCTGTAGCTTCATTTAATCTGGAACATTTCTACAGTTAGCCTTTTTTTAAAAAAAAACTTACATTTTTTTATGTACCATTTTTAAAAATTTTAAGAAAAAATTTAAACTTTTTTCCCTTTGTTACATTTCCCTAGTGTGAGGAAAGAAATATTATTTTTCCCCTATTAATGTGGTGTATTATGTTAATTGATTTCTCATCATTGAGCCAATCTTGGGTTGTGGGACAAATCCCTCTTGGTTATGGTTTATAATAATCCTTTTTATGTTACAGAATTCAGTTTGCTGGTATTTGGTTGAGGAATTATGCATCTTATTCAGGTGGAGTTTTCTAGTTATGCTTATCTTGTTTTGGTAGCAGGGCTTCATAGAATTGAGTTGGGAAAATTTCTTCTATTTTGGGGGGAAGAGTTCATTAAAAAAAAATTGGCATTTTTTTTCTGTAAATGTTTGGTAGAATTAGCCAGCGAAGCCATCTGAGCATGGATTTTTTTTTTCTTAGTAGCTTTTCTATCTTCTAATGGCTATTCAACTCTTAAGTCAGAGTTTGTTTCTTAGAATTTGTCCATTTCTTCTAAGTTGTCCTAATGTATTTGTATATAGTTGTTGATGAAATTCTTCTATGATTTTTATTTCTGTAAGGTAGGGTACATAGTAATATCCTGTTTTTATTTCTGATTTATCTTTTCTGGGTTTTTTTTTTTTTTTGGTTGTTGTTGGTAAGACTAGCTAAATGTTTGCCATTTTGATTTTACCAAAGGACCAACTTTCATTAATTTCTCTATATTTAATATTCTCTACTTCATTCATTTCTTCTAATGTAATTTCTTTGCTTCTGGATTGCTTTAGCTATGGTTTTATTTCTCCATTATCTAAAGGTGGGAGGTTAGGCTATATTGATTTGAGATCTTTTTTTTTTTTTTGTATAAATTTTCAGATATTTCCCTCTGAGCACTCCTTTCATTGCATCCTATAAGATTTCATATGTTATGTTTTCATTTTCACTTATCTCAAAAGTGTTTTTTGATTGGGACTTTTTTCTTTGATCAGATTCCATTGTTTTTAAAAAGTCGTTAGAGGGCTGGGGATGTGGCTCAAGCGGTAGCGAGCTGGCCTGGCATGCGTGCGGCCCGAGTTCGATCCTCAGCACCACATACCAACAAAGATGTTGTGTCCGCCGAGAACTAAAAAATAAATATTAAAAATTCTCTCTCTCTCTCTCTCTCTCTCTCTCTCCCCCCCCTCTCTCCCCTCTCTCACTCTCTCTTTAAAAAAAAAAAAAAAAGTCGTTAGAACATCTACCTTTTAAAAGTCTTAGGCCTTCACTATAGGAGATCGGAGTCTAGGAATTCCTTGAGCCCAGTTTTATTCTGTACATGTTTCTGTCCCTCTCTGTCCTCATCTACACCTCCTGAAAATAATTTTCAAATCAAGCATTGTAAGGGAAAAGTCCTTAGTGGCAGCTAGTTGTTGGGGTATGTTTAAAAGGCAGATCCTGGTGAGCCATCCTGTTGGGTATAGCTAATGGCATGAAAAAATTACTTAAATTTGAGGTTTGACAAGAGTTTATGAACTACGGACTAAAATTGGGTTTGGAAGAGATCTTACAGCTTATGAAGTCCAATCTCTATCCAATATTAGTGTCTCTTTTAAAAATATCTTGACAGATGGTTATCTAGCTTATACTACAGTTCCAAGGCTAATACTTCTATCTGCTTTAGATGAAATTATAGTGAGCTTGCTCATCAAATTGTGGAAGATTTGAGGAAAGCACCAAAGCAATAAAATTAGAATCTTAAACATCTTGGCAAAATGCAACAATGGGTTGAATCTAACAAGATGACTTAAAACTAAAAAATCCTTTTTAAGTCTTGAACAAGCATGTATTCCCTTCCACCCAACCCCCAAATTACCAAAAAGCCATACAGAGATGGAGCAGGGAGAGGTGGAATTGTCCTAACAGTATACCTGCATAAGTCTTAAAAGTTTTAGTTGATCATAAATTTTATCTGAATTGGTAGTGTAAAAGTGGTGCTAATTTAGAAGAGCCAAAATGTCATGTGAGGAATCATTAAACAGTTTTTCAGCTATGAAAAAGATGAGCCAGTGAGCATGATAGCAGTCTTCCAACATCTGAAGGATTGACTTATGAAAGAGAAATTAGATTTGGGTATGTTTGTTTTGGTTTTGTTGTATGCTTTTGTTTTTGCCTCCAGTGGTTGAAACTAGAACCATTTGTCAAGTCCTTCTTTCTTCAAAAGTACTCTGCTGTGGGTATAATATTTATATCATAGTATAAAAGATGATAATTGGTAGATGTGGCTTCAAAAGAACTTATAATTTTGTTGGGAGATAGTGGAAAGCTGCTTTCAAAGGAGAAAGAAATCACATCTGATTAGAGAATCAAGAATAGAATTCTTGGAAGAAATTAACCTTTGAATTGAGCCTTTTAGGATAGGTATAATTTCTTTTCCTTTTTTCTTAGTATGAAAATACTTCATCCTCATCATAGAAAATTTCCCAAAACTTGAGAGTTTAAAGAAGCAAAAAAGAAAAAATCCAGTTAAATGGAGGTAGTCTGTAATAAGTTTAGTGGCAAGGAAATGGAGTGTGTGAAATGACTAATATAAAAGATGACAGATAGTAGCTAGAGTTGGGTATGTAGAATGTGGAAGTAAGAGGTTTGCTTTTTGTTTGAACTTTTTAATTTTATAAAAAATTGGAACTTGTCTCATGTTAAAGATTTCTAAAATATGAATCTGAAGCACGTGATACAGGTACATAGTTTTTAAAAAGTCAAATAATTACAAGACTTGTATAATGAAAAGTATCCCTGCAGAAAGTCTTCTTGACCTTTCCTCATTCTCTGGAGGTTAACTCCTTTCAACCTTTACCTGTTTCTCCTGTTATTTAATATCATGTTTTCTGATAACTTGCCCTGCTACTGTTTTTTGATATGCCAGTTTAAATATTGTTGTTTTTGTGGTTTTGGCACTGGGAATTGAATCCAGGGGCACTTTACCACTTAGCTCTATCTCCAGCCCTTTTCATTTTCTGACAGGGTGTAAGTTGCTCAGAGCTTTGCTAAATTGCTGAGGCTGGCCTTGAACTTGTGGTCTTCCTGCCTCAGCCTCTTGAGTTGCTGGGATCACAGGGGTGTGCCACCATAGCTGGCATCCAGTTTCAGATAAAGTTAATAGATTTCCTACTATGAAATGTATAAGACTCTCATTCTAATATCTCCCAAAATCCACACTTATTACCTATACCATACTACAAAACATTTTATCAAGTTTTGTTAATTTGTATTCAATATTTTCATTATTACTGCTATGTAAATATTATGGCATTAATTATACTTTATTATATAATTTTTTCCAATTTAGATGATTTTTTTTCACATTCTTCAACTTCTCAATCCAGTTTTATGTCACAAAACTTTGATCTGTAGTTCTCTTTAAAAAAAAAAAACTAGATCATCACTTTTGGGCTCTCAATTACATGGCCATGTTTTTGCTCTCTATAACTGACTTTCAGATTGAAATTGAGAACATTTCAGATAACTGATTATTAGTGTAACATTTTAATATTTAAAAGAGCTGTAAAATCTATATGACCTCATAACATTCTTAATTTGTTTTATGAGTTACTTAATAAGTATCAACATATATATTCATTTTACACTTATTCTGTAATTAAATAATAAACAATATTTATATTTGATTTTATAGGTAGCTACATCAAGCTGGGTGGCAGGCAGATCCAAAGGATATCATGAAGTTTCCAGGATCTTTGGAAAACCAGAGATTGTCTTTCCTATTGGAAAAGGCAATCTCTAGGGAAGCCCAGATGTGGAAGGTGAATGTGCCGAAAATATCTACAAATCAGGTAATGACTTCTCTGCTTAGATGAGTTTTATTAGAGATAAGTACGCTAGTGCATATATATAATAATTTCTTGACACTGCATTGGATAAGTATGTACTTGTTTCTTCCTGAAACAAGAATTAAACTGTTGTTTTCTGAGTTACAGCTATAAGAAGATAGTTATGTCATTCATTTTCTTCATGGTTTAATTAACAGTAAGATATCTTTACTTCTAAGCATACAGTTAGACTTACAGGTAGAACAAAATTTATTACATTATATTTAGTGAACCAAAAAATCTATCAGTAAAGGGCTAAAAGCATGAAATGGAGGAAGGATAGCATCTTCAACAAATGGTGCTGGGAAAACTGGAAATCCATATGCAACAAAATGAAACTGAATCCCTTTCTCTCGCCATGCACAAAAGTTAACTCAAAATGGATCAAGGAGCTTGATATCAAATCGGAGACATGGCGTCTGATGCAAGAAAAAGTTGGCTACGATCTACATAGTGTGGGGTCGGGCTCCAAATTCCTCAATAGGACACCCATAGCACAAGAATTAATAACTAGAATCAATAAATGGGACTTACTCAAACTAAAAAGTTTTTTCTCAGCAAAAGAAACAATAAGAGAGGTAAATAGGGAGCCTACATCCTGGGAACAAATCTTTACTCCTCACACTTCAAATAGAGCCCTAATATCCAGAGTATACAAAGAACTCAAAAAATTAAACGATAAGAAAACAAATAACGCAATCAACAAATGGGCCAAGGACCTGAACAGACCCTTCTCAGAGGAGGACATACAATCAATCAATAAGTACATGAAGAAATGCTCACCATCTCTAGCAGTCAGAGAAATGCAAATCAAAACCACCCTAAAATACCATCTCACTCCAGTAAGATTGGCAGCCATTATGAAGTCAAACAACAACAAATGCTGGCGAGATTGTGGGGAAAAGGGTACACTTGTACAATCCTGGTGGGACTGCAAATTGGTGCAGCCAATTTGGAAAGCAGTATGGAGATTTCTTGGAAAGCTGGGAATGGAACCACCATTTGACCCAGCTATTCCCCCTTTCGGTCTATTCCCTAAAGACCTAAAAAGAGCATGCTACAGGGACACTGCTACATCGATGTTCATAGCAGCACAATTCACGACAGCAAGACTGTGGAACCAACCTAGATGCCCTTCAATAAACGAATGGATAAAAAAAATGTGGCATTTATACACAATGGAGTACTACTCTGCATTAAAAAAATGACAAAATCATAGAATTTGCAGGGAAATGGATGGCATTAGAACAGGTTATGCTAAGTGAAGCTAGCCAATCCCTAAAAAACAAATGCCAAATGTTTTCTTTGATATAAAGAGAGTAACTAAGAACAGAGTTGGGAGGAAGAGCATGAGAAGATGATTAACATTAAACAGGGGTGAGAGGTGGGAGGGAAAAGGAAAGAGAAGGGAAATTGCATGGAAATGGAAGGAGACCCTCATGGTTATACAAAATTACATACAAGAGGAAGTGAGGGGAAAGGGGAAAGAAAAAAAAAACAAGGGGGAGAAATGAATTATTGTAGATGGGGTAGAGAGAGAAGATGGGAGGGGAGGGGATGGGGAATAGTAGAGGATAGGATAGGCAGCAGAATACAACAGACACTAGTATAGCAATATGTAAAACTGGATGTGTAACTGATGCGATGCTGCAATCTGTATACGGGGTAAAAATGGGAGTTCATAACCCACTTGAATCAAGGTGTGAAATATGATATGTCAAGAACTATGTAATGTTTTGAACAACCAACAATAAAAATTAAAGGAAAAAAAATCTATCAATATTTATAAGGAGTTCAAGTGAGGAACTCAGGTAACCCAATATTGGAAGCCTCTTGGGAAATAGCCACCTAAATTCATAATTACTATTGGCTGTATGTCTTTGAGAGATTTTTATACTTATATCATAAAATTATTATATCAGTTATTTTTAAGCAAATAACTATTAAGAGTATTCATTTCAAAAGTTGATTATATAAGATGTGTTATACATCTTTTTAATCCTAGTATCTAGCATGGTGCTTGGGATATAGAATAGCAAGAAATTTGTAATATGCATGGGTGAATGAATAAATGACAAATATCTAAGACCCTTTTGTGTTATTGTTCACTCAAAAGGTTAATGAAATTGTAATCTTTTTCTTTTATTTCCTACAAGCTGAAGAAATATGTTCTGCATTTACTATTTCTTATTTGTCATTTTGCAAATTGAAGATTAATTGACTTGAATGAGTCTCTTCTGTGGTAGGAATATTTACATATGGTATCATTTTCTTTTTTTTCGTGATACTGAGGATTGAAGCAAGGGGTGCTTAACCACTGAGCCACATCCCCAGCCCTCTTTTATATTTTATTTAGAGATGGGGTCTCCTGAGTTGCTAAGTGCCTCACTAAGTTGTTAAGGCTGGCTTTGAACTCAAGATCTTCCTGCTTCAGGCTCCCAAACCCCTAGAATTACAGGCTTGAGCCTCCGCAGCTGGTTTATATATGCTGTGATTTAACATAGTGATTAATCCTCTGAAATAAGCAATACTATTTAATTTGCTTAAGACTTTAGCTAATAAGTTACAATTCAAACCTTTACCTTTATACTTTTTAAAAAATTTTTTGTCTATATGTGTGAGTTTTAGATTTCTTTAAATGTTTATTGAATGTTTGCTATATTCTGGACACTATTCTATAAACTGGGCCTGTAACAATGGAAAAAAATTCCTGCTTGTATTTTATGACATGCTAGTGAGCCTCATAGTCTTTTAACCATTGCTTTTAGAACTTTACCTTTCTTCCTTCTCCTGCTATATCCTAGAGTCTGTATGTAACCAACAATAATAAAAAAGATAAACTTTTTTTGGGGGGGTACTGGGAATTGAACTTCTGAGCTACACCAGCAGCCCCCCCCCTTTTTTTAAATGGTACTGGGGATTGAACCCAGGACCTTGTGCATACAAGGCAAGCCCTCTACCAACTGAGCTATATCTCCAGCCCAGCCCTTTTGATTTTTTTATTTTTAGTTGAAGGTGGACACAATAGCTTTATTTTATTTATTTATATGTGGTGCTGAGGATCAAACCCAGGGCCTCACACATGCTAGGCAAGCACTCTACCACTGAGCCACAACCCCAGCCCTTTTTATTTTTTTATTTGAAACAAGGTCTTGGTAAATTTCCTAGACTGGCCTTAAATTTGCAGTCTTCCTATCTCAGTCTCCTAAGTAGCTGGGATTGGGATTGTAAGCGCAGGCTACCACTCCTTACTTCAGTAATCATAAACTTTAACACATAGTCTTTGAAGGCAGTTGTTGCTGTATTACTAATTAATCTGGCCTATTTCTATAGGTGATTTAACAAATTTTAGCAAGGTAACATTAGAACAGTACAGTGTTAAAACTTCTAGGAGGAACCCACTTCTTAAGGAATTGCCTTAAATAATGCCAAGTAGAAGTTATTAGTAAAATTTGGGTGAACTTGGTCTGGTGGGGATAGGGAAGAAGGGGCTGGGGATATAAAGAGCTAAGGGTGCTTGACTTACTTGCCAGAATAACCCCCCAGGAACACTATTTTAGTCCTAATTCCTTTGTTCTGCTACTGTCAGGGATTGCCTTTGGCTTTTCTACTGTTTCAACTTTTTTTTCTTTTCTTTCTTTCTTTTTTTTTTTAAGTGCTGGTAATAAAAATGGAAAAATTGAATATTTCAGAGCTTTCTTTTATGCTTATTTACTCTAGTTTCCTTCTCCTTTTTTCCTTTTCCCCGCCTAAACTCTACTTTGAGGTTATTCTCTCTCAATTCTCTTTTAATTTCACTTACTCTCAGTAAGTGATACACATACTTACTGACACTGTGATCAGGCAAGACTATATACACCTATCAACTTCTCTATGTGCTTTTACAGCTTTCTGTACTTATGATAGAATATATTATAGTAATTTCTTAGTGATTTGACTTTGAATTTCCTTGCATGTGGTAGTGAAACACTGAGTTACATTGCCCAGCCCTTTTTAAAAATTATTTTTGTACTGGGAAAAAATTCCCTGGGGATTGAACCACATCCCCAGCTGCTTTTATTTTTTATTTTGAGACAGAGTCTCACTAAGTTTCTTAGGGCCTTGCTATGTTGCTGAGACTTGCCTCAAACTTGGATTGTCTTGCCTCAGCCTCTAGAGTTTCTGGGATTCCAGGTGTGCACTACCACATCTGGCTTTTAAAACGCAGGCGCTTGGATCACTGGGTTATATGTAGTGCTAAATGTATCAGAATTGCCCAAAAGGGTTCTTAAAAATAGAGATTCTGGGCCTGACATCTATTCATTTATTCTTTCAATTTAAGTAAATTATGTTTTTCAGGAAATTTATTCACTTTATCTACATTTTTCAAATTTATGTGAATTTGTCCATAATTTTAACATCTGAAGACCTCATAATGGTGCTGCTTTTAAAATTTTTGAATTAACAATTTATGCTTTTCTTATTTGTTCAGTCTTGCTAAAGATCTGCCAATTAGACTTTCAGTTCTATTGATTTTTCCTTATTGTACACTTATTTTCTTAAAATTATTTATTTTCTCTTTCTACTTTGTGTAAATTCATCTATTCTCCTTTTACTTTAATTTCTTATATTAAATACTTTTCTGATAAAAATATAGATCTTTTTGCCTATTTTTAAAATTTGTTTCTTTTTTTGGTCATGCCTAATAATTATTATTTAATGTTGAACATTGTGTTATATAAATTGTTGAAACTTCAGTTGAAAATCCAATCCCTTCTTTTAGAGAGCCAACACTTTACTCTGAGGAGGGACTGAACTGATGGGAGCCTGGGTTGCAGTCGGATACGGTTTTATCTATCTCTGGTTTGCCCCAATTCCTAGAGTGAATCTGTAGGTTCCAGCTAAGAGCTTAGTTTGTTCCAGGACCCCCTTCCTCCTGAAGGGTGTTAAATTGTCCTCTAAACTCATGATTGCTTTTCAGGGTTTTTTTGCTTAGCATTTAAGTTCCCTGTGTCTACCTTCAGTATTTCATTCAGAAAACTGTCTTAAAGGGGGAAAATCAGCTGAGAATGGCATATAGATCTTTGACCACTCCCCACTAGGTTCTTGGCTCATCGAATCTTCAAATTTTGACTCTAGCTCTGTAAACTCTGAAAGCTCTGTTAGTTTATTTTTAGTCTTTTGCCCTCCTTGGGAAAGGAAAACATCCTAAAGAAAACTACAGAATGTCGACTCATCTCTTTTTGTTTACTCCCTCTCCAGAATCTTGGCTCCTCGTGGCTTAGTTGTTCCAGTAGTTCTGGTATCTTTTAAAAATAGGTTGTTGTAGCAGCTTTTCTAGTTATTCTCAGTTGGGGTGTAGGTTTGCTGCCACTTACTTAATCATAACTAAAAGCAGAAATATAATCTTTTAAAAATATTGAACACAACTATTAAAAAAATATTGAACACAATAGGTGTAATGAGATGCTGTGAAAACACAGGAAGGTACTTTGCTCTTGAGTTATCAGGAAAAGTGGTAGAGAATGACCACTGAAATAGCATAGAAAGATATAAAGCAGGTGAAGTGAAGATGGGTGTGTGTTCCAACTAGAAGGAACAATGTTATTAGCACAGGAGCACTGGTAAGAACAAGGAAGAATCAAATAGAAGTACTATTAGAGCATGAAATTTAAGGCAGAAAATGATGGAAAGTATATGAGACTGGAAAGATTGGTGATGGAGGGATTTGTATGCACTTTAATCTTAAGAGATAATGGCCAACCTTTTAGAGTTCAAAGTTGAGCAGGATGTATATTTAATGAAAAAGACCTGAAGCATGTAGAATTATGTACAGATTTTCTTTAGAATTTTTTTTACTCAATTATTCGCTTTCTACTTTTCTTTGTGGAATTTACTATTCTTCAAATATAGATTTATTGAAATATAGCAGTCTGTTTTACCATGTTGATGACAATATAAATTCTCCTTGAGATTGGCTATTCAACCACCTTACTGAATTCTCTTAACCTTGTTTGAGCAATCCATATGGAAAGAAGAAAATATAAAAGTTCCATTGATAAAATCAATAAATATTATCTAGTTTGCTCATTTCCTCCTTTCTTTCATCCTTTCTTCATTTAGATGAATGGAAATAGAATTACCTAATGGAATTAATTTTTTTGTAATATTACTGGTTTTAGTACATTTGAATTGGATTTGATAAAGTGATCTTAAGGTTAGTATTCAGTAAGAGTGTCTTATTAAACTGTGGGTTTTTGTTGTTGCTGCTACTAATTTTGGCTAATGATGACATGCTTTCTTGGTCCTATTGTGATCTTTTTTCATGATTATCATGTTTAAAAGGTAAATTCTTATATGATATTTCATAAATTCTTTATTGTCCTCCGAGAATCAGGTAGCTTAAAGGTAGAAAAGGAAAAAATTAGTATTCATTCTGTGTGCTTTATGTGGTAAATCACTTAGTTAACTTTGGTATGGTAATTTCCATATAACTGTTCTGTTGTATTATGTCATCTTTTGTGATACTACTTAAACTTTTTGTTGTTTAATATCAAATATCAAATGATATTATTTAATTTAGTCTGTTATTCAGAATTATTTTTTCCTCCTTTAAACATAATAAAAGCCTCCTCAGGTTGATCAGATTATATAACCACCTACCTCTGCTTTTGTGAATTTATTTTTATTGATTTGTTTGCTGGCTCACTTGATATTGCTTTTCCTTCTCTTAAATGGTTAATTTCCTTTGGAAGTTTTGTGACTGCTTTCACTTCCCAGCAATCTTTAGGAGTAGAACTAGATCTTAGAAAAGCATCTTGGGGCTCTATAGAAATATGGTTTATTATAGAACTAAGGACCATGTTAACAGATACTTGATCCGGGTCCTAACTGCAAGACTGTATATCTTTCTCTTACCTAGAGAAACCATAGCTCCAAGACAGTGGTGTTTTGCTGCCCTTTTCAGACTCTTTTTGTGATAGGGATAGCCTTTCTCAGAATATTAATAATGGCCTTATTCCATTTTCTACTTTCATATCAAACAATAGTCGTTAGGGCATAAATTCCCCTGCTACTCTGATACAGCAAGAACCCATCAAGCCTATAACTTTAGTCTCATGAACTACCTTAAGTTCTTGTTCCCCTTCTTGATTCATAGAATGATATGACTATTCTTAAGAATGATTTGTAGGAATCTCTTCTGTCATCCTTGATGTGATTTGCAAGTCTGAGGAGTTTAACTAAAATTTTATTGCCTTCAGGTTGATATCATTTCTATCCTTCAGAGTAAAGTTCACAGGCTTCCACACCATGACTCCTTTTCTTGCAGCTACAATGATCACCTTGTCCCCTCACTTTTAAGTTACAAATTATGTTCTATCTCAAGAAGCTCTTGTTTTACTACTACACTGGGCCAGGTCCCCTTTCCTGCAACCTCATCATACCTCTTTCCATATTTTGTTGACATTTTTTATGGCCTACCTCTCCACATTTCTTAACGCGTTATTGCAGGGTCATTCCAAAGGTAAGTGAACAAAAAGTGTTATGTGGTAGTTAACCTCAAAATATTGTTATAATTGAGTTTAGAATTAGGTGTAAAAATTATGTGTGATAAATTGGTTTGGCTGACACAAAGGAACACTTTACTTTGTTGTGCCAAAGCTAAAAAGTGAAGTGACAGGAAGTCAAGGAGGAGGAGTTGGAATAAAATTAGAACAGAAACTAGCAGATGCATTGGCAGAAATTATAATGAGCAGCAAGCCATATGTTCCCTCATAACACTAGAGAAAGCCAAGAAAAATCAGAAATCACAGCTAAAATTCCTTTTTGAGGAGATACATTGTTAGATATATAGTGTTCAATGGCTATTAATGCATCTTTGTATTATAAAGGAATAAATTTCATAAAGTTGACAACTAAAGGATCAAGGAATGAGAAATAATGTTTTTTAAAAGATTTTGATGAAATGAAACAGTGATAAAGACTGCAATGCTTGTATTATCTCTACTTGTCTGGAACTTTCTCTTACTGAAAATAGTCTTTTCCACATACTCTGTTGTGTTTAACTTTTGTAGGAGTGGTACTCATAAGGACTTTTCATTTAGCTTTAGATTATTACTAGTTGTTGTTTAGTAATGACTGAAACTCAAAAGAGTAAGTATCTAAATCACTGATGCTTTAGAATGTGTTACCCTCTAAAAATTAAGCCTCAGGAGTTAAAAACAAACAAACAAACATGTAGGGATGTTAAAACAAAAGCAAAATGTTTGTATTTATGGCAGTCTTTCCCAGTAATAATTCAGTTCAGGTCAACTTCTATTTCAGTGTTTTCCCATCATCTTTAACTGGAATTTATTTGTTGTCCTAACATTTATTACTACTGATTTATTTTATAATGTGCTATCATTCTGTTATCTGAGTCCATTTATGTTTCCTAACATAAGTTAATAGCTATTTACTGCCTTAGAAATTCATTCTTACTCTCAAGAATTGGGAAAATTTAATTATAAAATTGATATTAATTTGTTTAAATTAATTAATTGATATTAATTTGTTTAAATTTTAAAATCATATATTCCCTGAACATTAATTAAAGTAGATACCTGTTGAAGTGATGTAGTAAAGATTTTAATAAAGAGTAAAAGTATATTGGTATTGATATTAAATGCAATAACCAGTACACAAAGTTTTATCTTCACTTATCTCAAGTTTGATTTTGAGTAATCTTAAAAGACATTTTTAATGTACAAATGTATTTTCTGTAATAAAAACATAAGTTTTTATGAGAAATAATTCTAAATTATATTCATATGGTAACTAACACTTTGTTGTCTTTTAATTTTATTTTTTAATTATTCCCGTATAGAATGTTTCCCCATCCCAGAGAGATGAAGTAATTCAATGGCTGGCCAAACTCAAGTACCAATTCAACCTTTACCCAGAAACATTTGCTCTTGCTAGCAGTCTTTTGGACAGATTTTTAGCTACTGTAAAGGTAAATATTTTAATATTTAATAATATTTAATATTTACACATAACTTTTCCTTGAGAGTTTAGATATTAAACCACAGGTTATTGGTATACATGGTATAAAGTATAAATGAAGAACTTTCTTGGATAATGGTGTTATATACTCATGTCAAGATATAATGTCTTCTATTTTCAAAATTTTGTGTGTCTAATTGTACTCTTTTTGCTACAAATACTCATAACTCATATTTACCCTATGAAATTTTGTTGTTTTTGGGGATTGATCTCAGGGGTCTTCGCTAATGAGCTATATATATCCTCAACCCTTTTTATTTTGAGACAGAGTCGCACCAAATTGCTTAAGGCCTTGCTAAATTTCTGAGACTGGCTTTGAACTTGGGATCCTCCTGTCTCAGCTTCCCAAGTTGCTGAAATTTTGATCTCTTTATTTAGTACAAACCATATAGCATTGGCAGAGTGTCTAGCCATCTTCTAACATGTTGGTGTACTAGAGGTGGACAGTTTAATCAGACTTAAAAAAATGTAACAAGTTTTTTGCACATTTTTCTCTGTCATTCTTATTTATTAAATATGCATAGTGTGTGATTTTTCTGGACAATATGTAAATACTTTCCAGAAACATACTTGGGGATATAAAGAGGTCATAAAACGACTTTGTTGTATGTATATGTGAGTGTGGGTTTTATTTATTTTTTGGTACCAGGGATTGAACTTAGGGGCACTCAACCACTGAGCCACATCCCAACCCTATTTTGCATTTTATTTAGAGACAGGTTTCACTGAGTTGCTTAGCGCCTCACCTTTGCTGAGGCTGGCTTTGAACTCAATGATTCTCCTGTCTCAGCCTTCCAAGTTGCTGGGATTACAGGTGTGTGCCACCGCACCCAGCTAGAATGCTGTTATTTATCTCTGTCTTCTGTCTTTACCCTCTTCCCTTTCCTATAGCTAACCTTTCTTTCACAGGTAATTCCATAGAAAGTTGAGTTTTCAAAGTTAGCATTCTTTCTTGGGTTGCATATTTTTCAAAATTGGTAATGAACTTGCTCCTTCTACCATAAAAAATTCTTAGGTTTACTGAAGATTTTAAACACATTTTTGGAAATTCTAGAAATAATTTTGCCAAATATAATCCTGTTTTTAAATATTTCTTATTAGGTTTAATCATGTTAACATCAAATAACCTTATTTACAGATGGTTATGTATGGTTAATCTATATTGAAATAGTCTAAAATGTAGCTTAAATTAAAGACACTTAGACAAAAACCATAAAAGGGCTGCAGTAGTGAAGGGAGCCTCAATCCTAGCAGCAGAAATCACTGTGAAACCCTTAAAAATAAGGAGAGGCTAGGGATTTAATTCAGTGGTAGAGCGCTTGCCTGTTAGCACATATGAAGCCCTGGGTTTAATCCCCAGCACTGCAGATAATAAAAAACTACTGTCAGCATATCTAAAAAGAACAACAACAAAAAAGTCTAGATTGGGGATGGGGCTCAGTAGTGGTGTATTTGTCTAGTGTACTCAAGGCCCTGGGCTCAAAATAAACTGTATAGATGGATTGTAATATATATAATCAGACTGAGAACTAATGTTTTTTAAAAAACTTTTTTGGGGGCTTGGGACCCTTAGTGGTAGAGCCCTTGCCTAGCATGCGTGAGGCACTGAGTTCGATCCTCAGCACCACATAAAAATAAAATGAAAATGTTTCCTTAAAAAATTGGGATTCTTTTTATTAATAAATTTTTTACTGGTACCCTTGTTTTAGAAGTAGTAGTGTTTGCCTAGAGTTGTTAGGTTCTTTTCTTTGTAAAGAATTCAGTTTATTTCAGAGATGAGGATTTTATGTATTATATACTTGGAGAAATAATAACCCATAGAAAACTGTCCTAGTAACAAAATTAAATTTACTTTCTAGATTACCAGTGTCATGTCCCTTAACCTCTGAGACTAGTTTCTCAACTTTAAAAGGAAAACCTGATAGACATGATATTATTTTTGGACATGACTTTTTAACTCTAAAGCTCTGATTAATAATTATTTTCAAATGTTTATAGTATTGAACCATGTTTTATTTCTCTTGTGAACAAAGGATTGAAAGATCTGTAGGCTGTGCACCACTTATGCGGAAGCATAATATAAACATTGGTATGTTTATATTAGTTTATAATAAGTGTTTAAACAGGTCATACTGTTTGTTATTTAACTTGTACATCTTTGAATTTAATATGGCTAAATTGTTTGAATTAATAAAAATAGCATTTTGGTGCTGCATTGGCAGACACCTTGAACATGAGCCTATTTTATTATACATAGGAAAACAGGCAAATTCAAGTCATTTTGTGTTAAACCCAAGAAAGATTTTTTTTACCACTAACCTTGTATGTCTTTTTAGGGCCTTTTCTTTCTTACGAAGTAGGTGTGTGTGATGTGTTTGTGTGTGTGTGTGTGCGATGCATATGTGCACGGAATTAGAAAATTTCTACTTATCTAGCATCATAGTTTTTTAAAGCATTTGGAATGTGCTAGTTACTATGGTCTTTTATATTTTTTCTTTCTTTAATTTCCATAATACCTTGTATATTATCTTATGAATACTTTGTTAGTTTTATTCTCTTTGGCTATCTAACTTTAAAAGTATGTATGCATACACAAATATATTTTTAAATTTGGGAAACATTATTAAATACTTGTAAAATGAAGCATTTTGCTGGGTAGAGATTGACTTTATAAGCTAACTGACTATGGTTAGTTAAACTTTTCAATAGTGGAATAATTTTATTTCCATAGACTAGCTCATGCCTAAGGTTGTGATGTTAAGTTAGCTCTGAGCTAGACAGGAATTGGTAGAAATTGAATTCTATAGAATTGTGTGTACTTGTCTCAGCATATTTAGTCAGCATATTTAGTTTTCAAACTTTAAACTATTTAAAAAATGACTAAAGGTGCTTTTTTTCCCCCTTTTTCAAAATTTTAGGCCCACCCAAAATACTTGAGTTGTATTGCAATCAGCTGTTTTTTCCTAGCTGCCAAGACTGTTGAAGAGGATGAGGTAATAAATCCTTTCAAGATTAGTTGTTTCTCTTTTTTCTCTTATTAACTTGCCTTTTGTTTGCCAAGACAAAAATTTAACGTGAATTTATTTCTGTCTTCTTCCTGTTCCCCTTTTCTTTGGATAGAAAATTCCAGTACTAAAGGTATTGGCAAGAGACAGTTTCTGTGGGTGTTCCTCATCTGAAATTTTGAGAATGGAGAGAATTATTCTGGATAAATTGAATTGGGATCTTCACACAGCCACACCATTGGATTTTCTTCACATTGTAACTATACCTAGTCTTTCAGTTTCATATTTGAATATGTATGTAATATATAAATTATACCCAAAATTTTTCTGTAATTTGAAAGAGATTACCCACTCTTTTTTTTTTTTGTACTGATTTTTAGGAAAACTATTTAAAATTAGCTAAGGAAAAGTTAGAAAGTATGATATATGTCAAATCTCTGAAGCTAAAGTTGCAAATTTAGAACTTGAGTAATACCTGAGGAGATTACATCAATTTTTATACATAATTTTCTGCACATTTAAATAAAATTAAAATAATAATATTCTTTTTATTTTCAGTTCCATGCCATTGCCGTGTCAACTAGGCCTCAGTTACTTTTCAGTTTGCCCAAATTGAGCCCATCTCAACATTTGGCGGTCCTTACCAAACAACTACTTCACTGTATGGCCTGTAACCAATTTCTGCAATTCAAAGGATCCATGCTTGCTCTGGCCATGGTTAGTTTGGAAATGGAGAAACTGATTCCTGATTGGCTTCCTCTTACAATTGAACTGCTTCAGAAAGCACAGGTAGGTGCCAGTCTGATTAAATAGAATTCATTTTGTTTTTATTTTATTGGGGTACATAAGACATTTCTAATCTGTAAAGGTAAACTATTTAGAGTAGAAAAGAAGAAAGGGTTATACACTTTAAACTTGTGGGGTAGATGTTTTTTTCTTTTACAAAATTTGCATTTTTTAGTTATTTTCAACCCTTCTAGGTTACTTAATATCTAAGAATTTTGAAAACTGAAGATTCTCAATATATTCTCCTTTAATTTTATATAAAGTAACTTTGGTTGTATTTAGTTTGTTAGTAGGTTGATAAATCAGCAACCATCTAAGCAAAATTTCAAGATTTAGTGGAGAAAGTTCTCATTCAAATGTCAAGTTAGTAATAGTGCTATATGTTATCAGTTACTTGGAGGGAATCCTTACTGGTTCCATTATATCACTAAGTAGAATTCATCAAGTTTAGATCTGTTGCAAACCATACTCCTACCCTTAAAATAAAAGACTGAAGAACTCCCTTTCACTTTTTATGTCTATTTATTCTCATTTAGCAGTACATTTTCTTACTTGTTATATTGATTTTATTTAGAAGACAAATTCTGAGCTTAAAAACATAGAAGAAAAATAATACTTGAATTTGCTGTTCGGTAGGATATTATTGATGATCTTTAATGATGAGCACTCTGAAATTAGGAGACACTTAAGAAGTATCTCAGTGCTAAAACCTTACCTTCTGAGAATTTTGGATCGTAGGTTGTGAGCAGAGAAGAACTGAGTCTTTTCATAAAAAGGATGATCAGACCAATATATTAGCCTGTTGTACTACTTATGTAGTATAACAGGCTGTTTTCCTTTTATAAAGGAGATACGTTGTTCTAATAAATACCATATCTTAGATTGAAATAACTTGAGTGTTTCTTTCCATTGAATTAAATGGGTAATGAAAGTAAATCCTAAGAGGTAGTTGCTATTTAGTGAGGAGTTTTAGAAACTGTCATAAACTACCATACAAATGAATAGCATGAACCAGAACATTGACTTTGCCTGCATCAGGTGTTGGAAAGTAAAGTTGAATATTAATCATCAACATTGGACTGTGAAGTTGGGGAATAGGCATTAATAGAAAACCTCCTATATTATCTTATTTTTTTATTGGAACGTGACCTATCTTTAAATGCTTCCTGAATTGGCCTATGAGTCTATTCCCAAGGTAGTACAGAAAAAAATTGCTATGTAAAGTGTTATTGTCATAAAGAAAGAGCAGATTTTGAAGCATAAATAAGAATGTTGTAAATAGCAAAGTAAATTCTGTAGCTTTGTGAACTTATTCTCTATTGAAGAACCCTGGGGAATCCACTGATTCCCTTTTGTATATTTTGGGAGGGGCTAAAAGAAGAAAGTGTTTACTGAAATTTATTTTCTTCTTAACTGAATGAATATTATAAACTTGACGTTTGACAGGATCTTCTTAGATCAACTCCTTTATTTTACAACTCTAGGGAACTTTGGATTTTGTTAGAGTCACATAGAACTTAACTAGTGAAGAAGACTAAAAACCAGTGTTTTTTTTCCATACCACACCACTCTTAAATAATTTAGTCCAGTGGTTTTCAGAGTTTCTTTTAGAAGTGGAACCTTTTCTTTGCCTTTCTCCTTATAACAAAATTTATACATACAATCCCAGAATAGAGTAGAAAAGTGGCTTTTGTAATAAGCATTCAGGGCAGAGACCTGTTGGGGGCAGAGTCCTTACTGATCAGAATGTTTTCCTTTCTATAATCTGTTTGGACATACTTTGAACACTACTGTTCCATTCTTTCTCATATACATTATATGAGTATATTAGCAATTATATTCTACAAACATTTATTGAGAAATCTGTGATCTACACATTGGGAAAACAATGATTTTAAAAGAAATAAAGGTTTCTGCTACATGCAGAATTCAAGTTGCAATGGGGAAGATAATAAACCAATACAAGTAAGCTCACAAAACTTGGTAGAGACTTTGGAATTTTGTGTAGCAGTTCTATCTTGGCTAAGTTCACCTTTGTTCAGGTTGGAACACCAGGTATAATATCTTCGTAATTGACCTGTGACAAGGCCTGGTCTCATATAGCATATTTTTGCATCAAACTGAGATCATGCCTGTAATAATAATAATAATATTGTTTATTTATTTTGGCAGTGCTAGGGATCAAACTCAGGATCTTGCACATAGTAGACAAGCCCCCAGCCCAGTGCCAGTATTACTTCTGACATGATTCCCAGCATCTTGGTTTGAGGGGGAGGGTCCATTTGTAGACATTTTTGTGCTTTGAAGAGGCCACAATCACTAGGTTTGCCCTCTCTGCATTTGGGACAAGGTATGGTGAGTGTTCTCTGGTTTGAAAGGCAAAACTTCTCCCTCCTGGCCTTTCCCCCTCCCAAGCCAAAATTTTGTACTGCCTCTTGGTCTCTACTCTGGGACAGCTCAACCTTTTTTTACCCTTCTCTTCTTGATCTGTTTAATGGCTGTGCTCACGTTCTCCCTGTGACTAATGTGGCCCACTCTTATATCTCAGGGTGTTAACTCTACCTAGATTAGTGTGGTGATCTCCCTAATTTCTAGTGAAGAAGTTCGTCAGTTTTCTAGTTTAAAACTAAAGTAGAGAATTGAAAAGGCAGACCCTCCCCACCAGGGTCTCTCGTTATTCCTAAAGGTACCTAAGGTCACACTTCCAGCACGTATTTTCAGTGCTACTTTCTGCTCACCAAACCCAAATCTATTTGGACCTATCCCTTTGTCATACTGTTGTACTTCTGCTTCTCATCAGTAACGTATCTGAAATCTGTTTTAGTGCTTCTTAACCTATCTCCTTGTTAAACTAAATTAGTTTTGTTTTTCTGGCAGAGGATACATCATATTAAGATTTGGGGAGACAGTCATAAAAATTAATAATGGTTCTACTGGCACCATGTAATTAGAAAATGTTCATTTTAAATGTTTTAACAGATCCATTAGAGGACTTCTCTAGTATCTAGAGTTGTGGAAATTTCAGTATTATGTACATTTGGTTTTGCCACTGGATCTCAATAAGGATTTTTTTCTTTAGAACAGGGTCAGATTGTTACTAGATGAGAGGTTTAATTTGATGTGTTGTTTTGGAAGAGGACTGCCTTGAGACTTGGGTGGAAGATAGAGCTCATACAGATAGTATTAGTTTGATTTGGAGGGGGGTCCTGCTGGGAATTGAACCCTTGTGCATGCAAGGCAAGTACTCTACCAACTGAGCTATGTCTCCTTTTACTGACATTCTAGCTATTATTTTCTTCCAGTCTTCACTTCAAAAACAATTCCATATTTCTTTTTTTTTCCCCTACACAGAAAGATTATGGTGACTTAGTCTTTGTACATATATGTATCATTTTTCAGGATTCTTCCATAGTATTATGCCCAGTGATCAGAGCTTTAATATTTTTATAATTTTGCTTTTCTGAGTTGCAACACATCATTTAGTTGCTAAAAAACAAGTTTGTTAAACTTGGAACATTTTAGAAATAATTTCTACACCATAGTCTTTTTTTCCACTGTCCAATTTCTTTTATCTCTAGTACTTCTCTTTTATAAGCTGCTCAAAATATTGGCAGAAGCCCCTGTGCTTTTTTTCCAGTATTTCACCATAGGCTAGC
The DNA here is from genome assembly GCF_045843805.1 of Urocitellus parryii. Lineage (NCBI taxonomy): Eukaryota > Metazoa > Chordata > Mammalia > Rodentia > Sciuridae > Urocitellus > Urocitellus parryii. The sequence continues at coordinate 84,395,711 of NC_135540.1, forward strand.
TTATTCTACATTTCTGGGTTCTACATATGACCCAGCCTACAATAGTAAGCTTGATGTTGGGGGACTATCTTAAGTATTATTTAAGGAAATAAATTCCTAATACTAGCTAATATCTTACCAGTAGTGTGTTATCAAGTGCTCTTCAAAGTAGGGACAAAATATCAGTGAACAAAACAGTAGATCTTCAAATGCCATTTTCATGTTTTATTTCTGACAGTTTGAGGAAATTTTACGTCTGTATTACATGACGACTAACACGAGACTGTCATCCTTTCCTGGTTAACATATAATGAATATATTTAGAGATAAAATTAATTTTTGAGACCAAATATGTTCTTGTAGAATGTGTTATTTTCCTTTGTTTTCACTATAAAGAATTGAAGACACTCATATACTAAATGCTGCAGGTTATATAGGAATGAATAACACTTATTAAGAAAGGTCCAAAATACCTATAGAGAGCACAACACTAGAAAAAAGTGGTCCCTGATAAATGTTCAAAAGAAGCTTCCTGAAGGTAATAGGGTTTAGTTAGGCTAGAGGCAATGGGTAATGCAGTTTCACAGGTAGAAACAGGATAAGCCAGGATAAAGAAAGAAAGGGAGAAAATTATATGTAAATAGACCAGGCCTTTTGGTAGGAATGTAGAGCATAAATTTGGGATATGTTAGGAAATAGGGCTGGAAAATGAGGTTTGGGCTGATTATAGATAATAAGCTAAATTCCTTTTCCTTATTTGATATTTCTGGTAGGCATTGGGGTACTACTAGAGAAATTTGAATAAGCTAAATATATATGATGTTGGATGTTATTTAGACAGTGCTATAATTACAGGTTAAGTAAGACTTTTTTACCACAGTTAAGATTTTGGAGGCCTTACTTGTACAGGCATTCTACTAGAAACTTAGTGATGTGATACAGTGCTTATTATTTGAGATCTTTTAGTCTATAATGGAAAAGCTAAGTGATCAAACAGATTATTCTAATACAGTATGGAAAGTATGATGATACTTTGATATAGAAGCAGATGACCATAAATTGGGGGATTCAGAGGGTTGGAATCAAGTGTGACTTCAAAAAAGGACTGATACTTGAACTATCCTGAAGGATAAAAAGGAATAAGCAAAATTCCCGAATCAAATAGAAAGATTAACAAAGATATTGCCTAGTATTTTTAAGTTTTACTGTCTTCTATAAAAATGTGTCTAAAGTTTTAAAGCAAGGTACTGAAATTGTTTTAATTCTTAGATAAGCTTTCCCACCCAATTTGTTTCCCCTTGCCTCTGGCTTCTTCCTTAAATTCTTAATGACTTTTGTATTTATCTTCTACTTTGATCTTCATGGAAAAACATTAGAAAAGGCCAAAAAGGGTAAGGTGAAGGGTAGACAAAAATAATAGACTGGGGGGGGGGGGCAGGGATGTGATAAGTAAACAAACAGACAAAAAGACATTGCTTTTTGTTCACATAGCAGTGAACAAAAGAGAATAGATTTTTGAACCCAGGTAAATGTTCAGCATATAATTGCAGATATAGAATTCAAGTTCCAGTAGCCAGGTGTGGTGGATCACACTTGTTATCCCAGTGGCTCAGGAGGCCGAGACAGGAGAATCACGAGTTCAAAGCCAGCTTCAGCAATGGCGAGGTGCTTAAGCAACTTGGAACCTGTCTCTAATAAAATACAAAATAGGGCTGGGGATGTGGTTCATTGGTCGAGTGCCCCCGAGTTCAATCCCCGGTACCCCCCCCCAAAAAAACAGAGAATTTAAATTCCCGAGATATTTACATTAGATATGGACACAATTTAAGATGGGGTGGGTAGGCCATAGGCATTGATAAGTTTGAAGTAGATGTGGGAAAAGAAGAGAAAGCTGAAGGAACAAGAGGATGCAGCAAGGAAAAGTGGCCAGCAAAGATTACAATAGCCTATTTTAATTAATGATCAATGTTGTTTTTCCCCCTCCTTGGTCCAGATGGATAGCTCCCACTTGATCCACTGTCGGGAGCTTGTGGCACATCACCTCTCTACTCTGCAGTCTTCCCTGCCTCTAAATTCCGTTTATGTCTACCGTCCCCTCAAGCACACCCTGGTGACCTGTGACAAAGGAGCATTCAGATTACATCCCTCCTCTGTCTCAGACCCAGATTTCTCCAAGGACAACAGCAAGCCAGAAGTGCCAGTCAGAGGTACAGCAGCCTTCTACCATCTCCCAGCTGTCAGTGGGTGCAAGCATACCTCTGCTAAGCGCAAAGTAGAGGAAATGGAAGTGGATGATTTCTATGATGGAATCAAACGGCTCTATAATGAAGATAGTGCTTCTGAAAATGTGGGTTCTGTGTGTGGCACTGATTTATCAAGGCAAGAGGGACATGCTTCCCCTTGTCCACCTTTGCAACCTGTTTCTGTCATGTAGTTAGCTTTCAGTGCAAACTAAGGTTGACTATTCTGGGAATCAGAATATGCAAAACCAGGAAAGTCTGTAGAGGGCTGTGTATCTTATCCAGCTGGTTTGAAGTGAGCCAGGAAAAAGTTTTTTTTCTTTAATTTCATTTACTTGTGCAACTTATTAAAATTCATTTTTAAAGGCCTATAAACACAAGGATCCAAAATATTTTTTAAAAGTTAAAAAAAAAAACTTCTTTGTAGTATACCAGTTTCACTCTTTTCTCTGCTAAAATGTAGTTTGCCCCATGTCAAAAATTACACTCTTAATGCTCCAAAAAAGTTCTAAAACTCTAGCAACTGTGTTCCTGTCATCCTGATTTAAATTGTATTGCTTTTGCTTGCTTCTCCACTGAATACTTAACAAATTTTATTTTCATCCCTATCTTCTGACTTCACTGAATAGGTAACCCTGAATTTTTTTTAACCAGTTTAATTTAGTATGGCAGCCATGTACAATTCATGATTCAACTCCAGTTAATCTGAAAAGGGTACTTTGGAATTGTCCCATATGAATCAGAGGTGGTAGAAAGAAAAAGTTCTCATGTTACCACATGATTTTTGATCTTATTTCAATTTTTAGAGCTTAAAAACAAAGTAACTTCATTTTTGTTTAAAGTGAAGCTTGAAATGGCATGTAATTGAGACAGATTTGTTGAAAGCATTTTTGACAGATGTATAAAAGAATTTGTGATAAAGTTAATATATCCCGGTGCTTACCAAAGAAACATGTATGTAACCTATAATTAGATTTTTTTGTAATTGATTTGTTTTCACTCATTGATAATCAGTAGGAGAGACTGTCTAGATATTGGGGCAGCTCTAATGATCTGAGTCTTGTAATATGTAATAACTGAATTTAGTACCCTACTTTTATGTTAAGCTATTAGGATTTTCTTGATAAAAAGTTATTCTCCTCTCCCCCACCCCAATATACCTATGTTTTTCTTAACTTCTGGATCCTGAGCTCCCTTCACAGTCTGAAGAAGGCATTACAGCCAGAACCATGTACTGATGATAAAAAACCTCTGGAAGCAATAAAAAGTTGTCCTTAATCTTTGTGTCTGAAGTCCCCCCCCCTTATGAAGGGACGGTTTCCTGGGTACTTAGGCACTGCTGTTTGAACAAAGGAAAACGATAGAAAAGATTAAGATATGTTTACTGAAAATAAAACATGAATAAAAAGGGATTTGAATGTGACAAGGATGCAGGTTTTAGACATGAGAGTTTTCCCTTTATGGTGTTTGGAAGATCCACAGCCCATCAGTGACCAAACAGTAAAGTTTTATACTAATGGGACTGTGTGGGGAAGGCCCAGACCTGCATCTAGGAAACATTTTTAGCCCACTGATTTTGTTTAGGTATAGCAGAGCAAGGTTGAAAGGTTGACTGCCTACCTTCCAATTTTATAACCTTGAAGGGGAATAATTTGCTCTTGTCTAAGTTCAGGGAATGAGGGAAGATGATAAAGCAATTGTTAGTGAAGATAGCAGGAATTGGCCTCAGATACATATTTTTTAAAATTCCATAACTGTATATTCACAGTATCTACAAAACAAATGGGCACTTAGTTCCCCCCACCCCCATAACAGATGACATAGTTTTGTTATGTAGAAAGCCGGGAGTAACATTAAGTCCAGATTTAGAATAATTTGTAGTCCTAGAGCTTCAAGTTGAGCAAAATTAGAGGGCAACAGGATTTTGATCACTTGATCTTAAGTATTTCTAGTATTAAAAGTGGATAGTAGTTGGGTGCGGTGTAAATCCAGCTACTCTGGAGATGAGAATACAAAGTTTGAGGCCAGCCTCAGCAACTTAAGAGACCCTGTCTTAAAAGTGGTGCTGGGGATGTAGCCCAGTGGTACAGTGCCCCTGGATTTAATCTCCAGTACTCCACCCCACCAAAAATAAATAAATAAAGCACAGTGCTACATACCAGTAACTCCTGCTACTTGGGAGACTGAGGTAAGAGGCTTACTCATGCCCAGGAATTTGGGACCCAGCCTGGGCAAATGTAGCAAGACCCCCATCTCTCCCCCAACCTCCCAAAAATATGGTAAATCAGTTTGGAACAGTATTATTTCTATGGGACACTGAATCAAGTGGGTGGTTGGACTTCTAGTTTTCATGCCTCAAAGTACATTTAACCCGTAGTTCAAGTTATAATACTTGAGACCTGACCCGTGTACCCTTTCAATGTGTGTTCCCTGGTAAGTCTAGAGAACTCAGCCCACTTTCTGTGGTCTCTTTGAAAACTCTGGCTTGAGAAATAGCAGTGAACTAACTTTTCATTAAGAATATTCTAACTATTCCTGTTTTATCCAAAACTTAATCTGTCCCAAGTTGGTATCTTGGCATGACAGCCAAGATTTGGGAACTTAAAACTATGTATCATAATTGTTTGGTGCCTCCTGGTGGTTATAAGACCATTCCATGAAGCCTCTGGAAAGGCTAGGAAACTTGATGGGCATAAAGTAGTTCTCTAATACTCCCACAGAAGAGGGAAAGAACATGCTGTAGTTCTTGAAGATGAAACTGTGAGAGACTATTCTTTACCTGTGGAGAAGTGAATGTTTCCCCTATAGATGGACGATTGTCTTAGTGTGGAGGGGGAAGGAGAGCTGGGAATGAGTGCTTCCAAACACCAAAGAAAGCAAATGTTATACACTTGTGAGAAATATTCCTGACATTGCCTTTGTCTCTGAAGAAAGCTAGAGGGTAGCTCTTGATTCAGCTGCCTTGGCTTCCCACTGTTGAGGGAATTGAGAGATCAGTGTCTGCCCACCCAAGAAGTACTATTTCTTTTCTATGTTAGAGCCAACCACTTTTGTGTTGTCTATACTCCTCACATACCTGGATGGTCAAGCTTCCCAGTTAACTCTTCCTTAAGCAAGAAGGCAAGTTGTGCTTGAACATTACTGCCCAAATCAGCATGGTGGCTTCTTCCCTTGAGCAGAAAATGTTATTAAGCTAATGATGCTCAGCCAACATGATGGGTAGCTTATCTTCTTTCTAAGGTAGTTTGTACATTCTTTAGCTGAAAAGGGAAGACACTGTGCCAAACTTTCTCACAATCATCCTGAGAGAAGCATCTCTGGTTTACATTATCAAATTGAGGGTTAAGAGAGTTGTACAGTACCACAAAGCCAAGAATTTTGAAAGAGGTTCAACTTCTAACTCGTCTTAACCCTTTACCCTTCTATTTGACATCAGGATGTTTTGACTAACATGTAAATGTCACTTCTAAAGCCTCTCAAATTCTTGAAATTAGCGTTTAAACTATGTTAACAACAGTTTCCTATACTTATTAAATAATGCTTTGAGCTTTGACCACTAGATGGTGCTTCCAGAAAAAGAATCATTCATTGTTTTAAATTTCTGAAAGAAATTGAGTTTTGGGGGGCTTCATCTAAGGTAATGAGCAGTTGAACACTGCCCTGGTTACTAAGTGCCACTGCATCAACAATTTTTGCAGTTACTAGTACAGATCACTTAAGGTACAGGATGCATGTAAAACGGAACGTCAGCAAATTCAGAGAAGGGTAAAAAAATGGGTACCCAGTCTCAAACCAAAAACAAAACAAAACCCAGACCAATTTTACAAATTAAGCATCCTAATTAGTGAGTTTTGTGAGTCCTACAAAGTAGCCTAGAAATAAAATTGAGATGGTGTGAAAATAGGTTCTAAAAGCTTGATGCTTGAGTTGGATTCCACCAGTCATTAGGACAGTAAAAAAATGTTCACAGCCAGCATGCATCAAGGAATTTAAAACCTTTTCTCCTCATAGTGATGAATTGAGTGAGTTTTACAAAATACTGATGTGTAGGACATCTCCACTTCTGCCATCTGTTGATTACTCTTCTTCAATGCACAACCAACAATGGCTTATACAGAAATATGAATTCACAATTCTAGTTTTGTAGCTCCCCGCTTCTGAGTTAAGGATGAGGGAGAACTCTCCTTTTAGACTCAACATATAATCTTCATATCAGATCAAATGTCAGAACTGTTGGTCTTATTATGTTACACAATAGCTAAGGCAATAAAGAAGGAAAAAATTTTTTCTCAAATAGCTCTAGACACAGTGAACTGGTGTCTTATTTCCTGGGAACAGCTTATTTTATTAGGCAGCAGATATCCCCGAATGAAGGGCAAACTCCAGCAAAGAACCACAGAAATGCAACTGGTAATGGGACTCTCTTGCTATTCAGAATATAATCTATCTTCAGATAAGTTAGCAATGGAAAGGGCTTACTTTTTCCTTCACTCCAAAAATTTACTATGCTTAGGAGGTGTAGAGGGAGAAGTGCACCTAATGTACATTTGGTGCATTATGTAGAATAAAGTTTACGGAAAGTGAGTAGTAGGGGTGGATGTAAAAAGCAAGGAGAGCTAGATCTGCAACTGATCCGAGTTCTAAAAGCATGTACAAAGAATGCCTGGGTTATGCCCACCTCCTGATGGAATGTTATTCTACTCTTTACACATGTGCACATTCATTCTATTGTGGGACAGGCCTCATTAAAATAGCCTCTGCCTCTCCGGAGGCATAATTTTGAAAGACAATTTCCACAAAGGAAGGGAAGGCCATTCAACTCATGGTACTTCAAATGATTTGAGGCAGATGTGGACTCTTGCACTCCATATGATGTTCCACTGACAACCAGCAGATTGTATTTCTATAGAGTTACTAGTCAGGAATGGCAATGTTGAAAAGGCTTACATGAGTCTTCACAAATGAATATATTCAGTTCCTTCACCAGCCCTGGGAATGACAGTTGCTCTCTGGAGATTGATCTGAAAGCCAGATGGCATCAGTCACAAGGACTAGATACCACAGTCATAACAATTCAAGCACAAGGGACTTCCAAGTGGGCCCCCGTGCCCTCACTGTCAATCTCCACAGTAGAAAGATGGTAAATCATCTGTCAAACAAAAGGTTTTGTGTAGAAAGTTCACCTAAATACAGCAAAAAATTATGTACTTAAGCTTCTTGACAACCAGAACTATTTACCCATAATCTCTGCTAATGGTAGACAAAAATATAAATAAGGAATTTTCATACAAGTACTGTTGATGGGGAAGAAGGTTTAGCCCAACACTGGGATAATGCCTTATTTTCATTTGCTGTGGCTCAGTGTATACAGATTCAGATCAGATGTCTCCTTTATTCTTGTGTTGTACTAATCTTAAGGGGACCATCTAGACTATGCCTGTATTAGGCAGAGTCTGTATCTAGTATCAAGTAATATTTTTAAAAGATTGAATGAAAAATTAAAAGGCTGTCACCCATGGAAATATGTTCTGACGGCTAAGTTCTCCTTGCTTTTCTTTTCCACTATCTAGTTTGAGATAACCTAGTAATTTTTATTATTGCTGATCATTATCCCCAGGGTGGTTTCACATCCCTTTCACAGTCAGGAGAACTTGAGAACCTACCAGTTTTGCCAACACTTGAAAAAAGGAGCCACCGAAGGTAAAATGCCAAATCAGTGGCAGTCTTAGAGAGATGGCAAGGCACTTGACAATGGTGTCCATGATTGGCTCCCCTAAGTTTACTGAATGGAGGCTAACCTACTAAGAACAGCCTCTGTTCCTATCAAGGTTACTCTTAGACTGCCTCTAACCTGGGGGTTAAGATTGAAAAAGAATAGCAACTTCAGACCACACATTTCTCTACTTAGAAAAATAATACTACCTAGACTTTTAAACATTGCTCAAAAAAATCTTTACAGCTGATGCAGAATGTTCTTAAAACAATAGTATAAAATTGATGCAATATTAAAAATAAGGGGCTTAAGAATAAAGCCAATTATACTTTCAGTGAGACCTACATGTTTAATTCTATGATAATGTGTTATATTCTGGTATCAAAGAGTTGCAACCCTTACACTGCCACTGATCCCATCACCAGATTTCTGTCTTTACAAATTGTGGTGTAGTATGAGGGAGACAGCTCTTGACTCATGGTTTCATTATCTAATGGCACAGATGAATCTGACTTTACTTACATTTAGTTTCTTTCGAATGCTCATCTCATGGCTTTAAGTAACCTCTTTCCAGGAATCAAAGCACCAGCCACTTTGCTTCATCATTTATCTCACTGCCCAACAAAAGCATAGATTACCTTCTCATACAGAGGGGACCACTCCTAGGGTCCTGACCAATTCATGCTACCAATAGTACTTTTATGATCTACCTACTAGAGCTGGAAAAGATGCAAATAAGTAAAACTATAGGTAAGCAATGAACTTGGAAGGTAACTTCAAAGGCATGACTATGATCTACTATCTACTGTTGAATTTGAAAATTGTACAACAGGTAGAGCTTATTTAAGTTATGGAGCCCTGAATCTGACTCGTCACAACCAAGTCAGCACTGGAAATCAGACTCATGCAAATGGCAAAAGTGTGCGTTTGGATGTGGGTGTATCTGAAGTGATCCAGTGCTTTCATGACCAGCAATATTTTGCAAACAGTGTGGCAAAAACCTCTGGGTCACTCTGAGAAGACAATGTCAATCAGCCCATGTTAAGGATGCTGTCATGTGGGAGGGAGCTGGAATGTGCTTGTGTGGGGTTCATTTCTCATGGTGCAGGACACACGGGTCCTGGTGAAAAACCATGGACACAAGGTAAAGCAGAGCTTCACAACAAATAAAAAGGCAGGGATGGATCAGAAAAATCACTTTAAGGTATCTTTAAATATAAATTGAGCCCCAGAGGCAGAAAAGTCATCTACTCATTTTAAATATGATTAAGACCCATAGATCAAAAACCCTAGTAACAAAGAAGGGGAGTTTTTTTTTTTAGTTTTGTCTAAGATGAAGAGAACATATTAAAACAGAATTTTGAGACTTAAACTTCACTCATATTTCCCCTTGAAGTGAGCTTAAAACTGGCATAATTTTGATACCAAAAGTAAGTTTGAACAACCAATACAAAAAACAAAACTATAGAATTTTTTCCCCCAAAAAAACTCCCAAAGCAGAATCCCAATCCCAAACAACTTGTATAAGAGATGCAGGTAACAGAAAAAGGGTCAAATAAAACAATGGTTCCTGAATTTAAAGGAAGGATGCCCACTTCTCCTTCTCAAGAGGCAGATGGTCAGCTGAAAAATAAAAACATTGTATCAATAGGACACTCCAAAGGAAAAAAATTGCAGCCATCTCTGTTCATGCAATATCAAATGTTTAAAAAAAACCCAAACACCAAAACAACCCACAAGCCCACAAAACTAACAGAAGGAAGGAACACGTTGCCCGGCTCTTATGACCTGATGGTAGTGAGGATCCTGATGGGGCTGTTCAGAATGTTGCTCATGGGACAGAGAGGTCGGGAGTTACCATGAGATCAAGTTTGCCCTGGAGGTGGGTCCACCTCAGGTTAGGGTCCATGAGTTCTTGGATCAGCAGCATCAAGAACATGACAGCTAAGCAAGCGGATTCCGGCACAAGACCTTGGGTCTGGGCCCAAGTTTTCTGTTTCACTCTATTTCCTTTTTTTCTTTTAATTAATATTATTAAACTATTTTTGGTAGTGAAGTCACTTCGGTAGCCACTGTGGGCAGTGGTTTGTAAACAAACATTGACAAATACAAACAGCAGTGCAATATTTGACCCAGACTTTAAAAGAACGGGAGGCGATGGTGGAAATGAGGTAACTCTTCCCCAACACGTGTGAACAGACAGCTCCTGCTCTTCTAATGCTCTATGTCCATTAGGAGAGAGTAGGGCTTGTCAACAGGATGGTTACATAAAGAAGAAGCTACAGAAGAGAAAAAAGAAAGGTTCAGATTCAAATTTGGTTCTCAAAACCTTAAAAAAAAAAGTGCTTCTCTATAACAAGCTGTGAAAGAACAGCGATGTGTCAGTTAGAGGGATGATGTCACTGAGCACAGCTGGAGGCACAGTGGCAGCGTGGGCACCGCAGGCGCAGGTCAGAGAAGAGAATACTTCTGCTGGGCACCCAGACATGTGAATCCACAGGGCAGGCAGGGACAGGAATGGAGGGAAGGGGGCGGGGACTATACGTGAGCTGCAGGACACAACATGGCAAGTGTCTTGGAGAAGCTGGAGCTGCCCGTTGAGCAGCACCTGAAGTCCACCACGAAAGGCAAGAGAGCGTGAGACACTGCCATCCCTAGTTATTTTATCCAATATAATAAGCACGTGTATGTCCATATGGATATCAATCAATGACTAAAAAGAACTCACAAAAGGGCACACAAAACAATGTTTGGGTAAAAATATATTTTCCCCTGCTTAATGTCTTGGCACTAGTGATATATGCATAGATAACCTGTTCACCACTCTCCTACCTTAACAGACACCAAATTATGCAGCACGCTGCTGATTAATTTCATACTTGAAAAAAATGAGACTTCACAATAATACAATTATTTTAGTTCTTAAAAAAAGACAAGTGTCTAACATGCATCTTACATATATGACAATTCCGCATTAACACTGATGAAAGTAGATTACACAACAGTTTTAGAAAACACATCGGTTATTTTCAAACAGCAAAATGACAAGAATCTACAGCTACAGTTTAAGGCATATCAGCATATTTTAAAAATTAAGAAATAGACAAAGTTCTAATGCTGTTCACAGCTTAATTTTCAATTTATTTTTAAAAATTCCCTTCATACCTACATACAAACTAGACTTTGTAGGTCATAATTCCCGCTAAAGAATCATCGCACATGTCCTGCCAACAGAACCAGGACTTTGGAAGCTGAGACTTGACAATTCCAGACACTTGTAAGGGGCAAAGCCAAGGAATCTGAATGGACAGTTCAGGTTGGACCACACAGAGACAGCATGACGTGGGCCAGGAACAGCTGAAAAACCCGACTCAACAAACCATGTGTGAAACATTTATGGATACATCAAGAAAGTCAGGAAAACGTGCGTTCATCGGAAGTGCCCAAGATATGGAAAATAAGCATATTGCTGGTGAGTTACAAAGCAGGGAAGGAAGATTACAAGACACCTTGCCCAGCGTTGTTATCAGACAGTTCCCTGGTTGAGAGATGATGCCTTTTTAGACAAAACCTTGACCATTAATGCAGAGCCTATGCTGGGAAAACCCAGTCTCTGACCTGCAATAAATTCCCATACGTGCTCTTTCATCACATCCTACAACACATACAACTGTTGGGGGTATGTACAGTCCAGAAGAAGGAAAAAGACGGTTATTATATTTGAACAGAAGATGGGGAGAGGAACTGGAACTAACTGGCCAAAAAAGAAAAAGAAACAAAACAATGATCACTGTTACTGTTAGCACCAAGGAGAGCCCATTTATCAAGATCCAAAATTTAAGTGATCATGAAGTCGGCCCAGCATAAAAGGTTTCTTTCTTTTTGATTTGCTCCAGTGGAAGGTGGCAGTTTCTCATTCTAGTTTACAACGTCAGAGTCAAGGACTCTGTGTAACATCCAATGATGCCCATGATACTGTGCAGAACACAGGCTGGGATCAGGATTTCCGATTTCCACATTGAAATCAAGGAGTTGAAAAACATGTACATTGTTGGGGGGGAAAACATGGCCACTTTAGATATTTTTAATTTGTTTAGAAGAAAAGTTACTCAGACCATTCTCTCCCTACCCCCTCAAAAAAAAAAAAAAGGAAAAAAAGAAAATCCATCCATCCCATTTGTTTTCTCTAATTTTAAAGTGTTAGAAAGATCTGGAAGGTTTCTCACTACTATACTTACATGCAAAGGCGAAAGCACATCCAATTAGATTTGAGGATATCATTTATTCCGTGCAGAGCCAAGGACTACTGTGAAAAAAGGCATAGATACAGAAAGAAAAAGAGCAGCAATAACAAACTAAACAGGGCTGGGGAGCAGTGGTAGAAAAAAAGTTCAGAAGCAACACATTTTTTTGAAAAAAGCTTCTATATGTTTCTTTTGACTTTTTATTCCCTGACTCTCCATCTGATTCATTTTGCTTTGTAAATTTTAATGCAAAAAAAAGAATCAATCCAATCAATCAATCATCTTGGAATCAAAAAGTCAGCAGGATGCTTTTCGTCGTGCTAGGCTCATATTTAAAAGCTTTCAGGGATGCGAGAAACAGAATTGAAAAGTATGTTTTCTGGTTACAAGGCACAAAAATGCTCACACAAGCAGTGGTTGGAACAAGCATATGACACAAAGATTCAAGCTTTTGTGTAGTGCTCAGCATAGGAGCAAACGCAGCCCATGGTTAGAGTCGGCATGCCGTCTAGTGCTGGACAGCCAGCTTCAGAACTGCTATACAAACAAAAGCTAAGACAAAAATGATGGTCTAGTGGCTTCTCAACCTGTGAAGACCATAACTGCTGCTGGTCTAGTTGGCAAGGTCTTTCCCAGCTTACTTTGCATTCCAGTGAAACTCAATTCCTTACTTTGCCTAATTAAGCCTACATCAGGTTCATGGGAGAGTGTCCCTTCTTTCCCCTCAGTATGACTGGGGACAAAGAGAAGGTTGGGGGGGATCTTTGTTGGAATCAAATATTTATTACTTTAAAAACAAAGTGTGTGTCAGGGGAAGGGAGGTGTAGCATATTCTATCTTATTTAACTTAATATGCAACTAGCGATGGTCAGAGAGGAAACCTAGAGGTAAAGTGTTGGGTTCATGAGAAATGTTATCCTTTTAAGTAAGAAGTAGGAGAGGACAGGGTTAGAAAGCTGGGAGGATCTTGTTGGGATCAGGGGAACAAGCATATACAAAGATAAGCATGCGAAAGGACTGGCACAGAAAAGAGATCAGATATGCCCTTCTCCATACAAATCAGGAAGGTAGTATATGTCCTGGCATATGAGTTAGTCCCAGACCTGGATGAGACAGTGGGCCTGAGACACAAAGGGCAGGTAGAGTCAGTCATGGTAAGGGGACAAGTGTGGAAATTTCATTCAAGACAATTGGATCTGAAACATCAGCAAGGAAACTGGCAGTGAAGTTGAACACTTCTTTTCTTTCCTTTTTATTTTTTGGACTCATGGGTTTTGTTGCCTGCCTTCTCAGTTTTACCTTAAATTGATGATGTCCTTTCAACTTTGTGCTACAGATGACACACACAATTTATAGCAAATTTCTTATGTGAAGTATTTGTGAAACTTTCTCTCGTGGATAGTGAATAGTTTTATTACAAGTACCAATGTCCAGTGCCTCAGCCTGCTGAGAGCAAATGTAGGAAAGGGTCCTCACTGTAAATAGATTGTGGGAAGCCCATCCTCCTCAGTGGAAGATTCTTTTACAATCAGTGATATAGGACCTGACCTTTGAGATCTTGATCGGAGGGAGGATGAAAAACACACTGGCCAACATGAACATGATTATCATTTCCTTACACCAGTCGGTGCCAACTCGGCCAGGCTTTGAGTGGGTGTTCAGATGCAGTCTCAACCCCTGAGGGGAGACAGTTGGAACAGACCACAAGCTCAAGCCAATAATGTTAGCCATTAAGACAAACAAAAATTCATGCAAATGTAAAAGTCATCTATGATGCTCACCCACCTTTCTGCCTACGTTCAAATCTATCTTAGTTTGGGGCTGGTGTGGAAAAAAAAAAACCCAGGGAGTTCGGGATTGTGCAATCATGGAGATGAACAATCAAGAAAATGCAAGTTGTTGTCATGGCTATTCAGGGTTTTAGTTCAGCTGCTGAGGCGGTGAGAAGTTTTCACATCAGACGTACAGGCAGCATTTTACCCACTTTCCTCGATCCAAAGCGACATACAAGTAACAGGCATGCTTCCCGCTGCCATTCGGAACAGGCATAAAGGGCAAATCATTTAATTTCCGGAAACGAAAGTCCAGCTGCACAGAGCCTTTGCTGTTATTCCCTTGTTCTATGGTTTTCCACCACCCGACAACATTCAGCAAAATGAGTTAAGAGTTATTGGTGTTTGGGGAAGGGCAAAACAAAATAAAACAAAAGGACACAGATGGCAGAGATACACTATTACTGCAAAAGCAGGTGAATGCGGGAACATCCTTGGCTTGCCAGGCTTTATGTGAAGCTTGCACTGCAAGTTAAAAACAAAACAAAAAAGTTAGAAATAATAATAAATTAAAAAAAGAAAGGAAAAATTAGGAGCGCCAGCACCAGCATTCAGTGATGGTGAATGCTCATGCAATGATTATGGAACTGACAGAAATTAAAAACCAAAAATCGGAATAGGCTATTCTACATGACAAGCAAAAGCAAAATTTTAATATTGAATCAAAGAACACGTGGTTAGTTTCCATTTGCATGTAATTTAGAATTCACAAGTGACTTCTTGAAACCACTGCATGTTCCGGTGGAAGGATTTACTGTTTGGTTTTTTGTTTTCTCAAATAACACACAACCATGATCTACTGGATGCTGTTATCACATTAGCACTGAATAGGAACTTCATCTTCCACTTTTTGAGCTGCTAAAGGAGTCAGAGAATAAATACACAATAAATGCCTTTGTACAAATGACTTGGAAACATCTACAGTAGCTTGGGGATTAGAATATAGTGGATGAAGACATGCTACTAATCTAGTTGGGAAGGACAAAAAAAGATCATTATATGGTTACAGCTACTGCAATGCCGAGAGCTTTCCCCCTCTTTTAGGAACAAAGCAATGCCAAACCCAAGATCCATGTCTAATTTTAGGCAAGTCAAAAACATGCAACTTTAATTCCTTAGCAAAAATCAAAATGTATGTGTGCTTAAAAACAAAGGTGAGTAGATGGTTGGGTAAACTGTTATTCCATGCCAGTTTTTAAATGATGAATCTGAAAGCTTTCTTTTGGATTAGATGCATTTTAACCAGCTAATGCCTACTGGCAATTGTGCAAACTGTTTTCAGAAGAGATGAATGCTGTCCACTGAACAACTTACCCTCGGGCAGTCCCACCACTGTGGTGTAGCCGCAAACAAGGAAAGTGACTTGGTGGCCAGAGATGGCAGAAGGTGGGGTCCAGCTAATGGCAGTGCCAGGGTTAGTTCTACTTTGTAATCTTAGGTAATGTTATATACTCTCATGCCACTACAGGTCAAGGAGAAGTATAAAGCCTTACCTATGTTAAAAAAGGAGCGTGTCATTAGAATAGAAAAAGAAAATTTTAAACTATTAGAAAAACTCAGGTAAGCTTGAAGGGGGGAAGCATAGCAGATTCAAAAAAGAAAAATGTCTTAGTAAATTTTCTACCCCAAACAAAGCCAGCTCCTAAGAGGTGACTATGGCAGCTCTGGCACCTGATCCAGCTACACTAAGAGGAAGAGGCTGTTTCTGTGCGAGGTGCTCCTCTGGTTGCAGTGCTTACTATCTTTCTGTGGGCCTCTCTAGCCAAACCCTTCCACTGCCACAGGCAATAAGAGGGGTGGGTTTTTGTTTTTCCACTATGACACTTCAGGCCTCCAACTAGCTTTCACTATACAAAAGAGATATGAAAAAATATGTGCCATTGTGGAGCGCAGAACCTGGTAACTATTATGAACCAAGTCTAATGCCATTAGTAACAAAGGAGAATATATACATAAAGCTAAAACAGAATTCACACAGATGTCATGTAAACTTTAAAAGCTTAATTGGTAAGGCCCAAGATGGGAAGAAAATAAGCTAAAATATCAAAGGGACAAGGAAAAAACCTCCCTGTGCTGGGAAGTTGGTTACTAAGTAGATTTTTTTAATGGAGGCACAATATTGATCAGCTCTTGGGATTTCCATTACTTAAAGGCACATCCAGTATACATGAAATATTCTTTAACATTGCTGGTCTTCTATAAACATTTTTAGTCTGAAGACTTGTACCTTGACGCACTTTAGTGTTTGGGGGAAGGAAACCTAGACTTTGGGTTCTCTAAGCTGAATCAGCAGCTTTTTCTCTCATTCACACCTACAGACATACATGTACACACACACCATACACACGTGCACCCTATTTTTGTCTCGGGTTAGTCTGGATGGAGGGTACAAAGCCAAATGGCTTTCATGTGTCTTCACTGGAAGAGTCATGTAGCCTCTGAATCTGTGTGTGGACCACATCACCCTAGTGTCAGATCCTCTTCCAACACACAGAGCTAAGAAGCATTCTCTTGAATTGGATTATGATCTGAGCAACTGATTCTCTCAGAATTAATCCAGGATAACCAATCTGGGGCCCTTGGACTCCTCTTTGTTCACTTACATCTGTATCCACCCCAGTTAAAATCACACCTCATCCTCACCAACTATTTCTGTTATTGCTTAGAAAAGATGCCTGCCCCTTTACCCTTGACACATTTCCTGCTACTTGGCAAGTCAGTGTACAAAGTGTAGCTTAATATTCTCTCCATGTGTCACAGTAGCAGCACATTTTGATCTTTACTATAAGGGGACAATGGCTGTGCTCACTTTTCCCTTTCAATTAGGATTGCACAGATACTCAATCCTATGTGCTATATTTTTAAAGAATGTAATCTTTGCCTTTTTGAGTATCATATTTTTGTTGTTTGCTTAGTTGCCTGCTCTTTCCCTAGAACCCTATGGCATCTAAGGATGAAGAGCAAGAATCCTCAAACAAGCTCCGAGTTGCTTCATAGCTGCCCTAAGAGTATGGCAGGTTAAATAGACAAAAGAGGGTGGCATCTGTGGGCTTGCCGTTGGGCCACCACATAGGTTTCCTTCAAAGGCCTTCTTATCTCCATATTTACTATAACCAGCAGCTATTGTCATAAAACTCACTCTGAATTCTTTAACGAGATTCAAAGGAGAGTTTCAAGTGACAGAATTTCAAGGAAGCTCAAATCTCCCCTGGGTTCAGGCAGCTGCTACTGGAGCGTCCTAAGAAGTGACCAACTCAAGAGCATAATCTGAACCTTTGGCACATTGACTCAATACAATATTAAAAACTGTTTTGTGAGACTTGAGGGTTGGCAGGGTATGTTAACGGGAAGGGCATTTTGACTGCATTTCACAATAAGATCATTCACCACCTTGTTGAATTTAGGGGAAAATCAGTGGCTACAAGCAGCTCTTCCTGCTGTTTTTGTTTGGGAACATGATTCTCAATGACTGGCTTGCCAGGCCTTACAACACAGAGTGGGAAAACAATTTGAACAATCAAGATTTTAAGATGCTCTTTATCAAGAGAATCATGAGAACTGTCTTCAGAGGTACTGAAGAGAAATAAACCTGTCTTCTCTGAGAATCCTAGCGTTGGTGCAGACGATGCTATGGGAGATGACAGGTTAGTCCATCCTGATTGCTTGATCAACGTGGTCAAGTTTTATAAATTAATCCTTGTGTACCCTTTAAAAATACTTTTAAAAACATTTATCATCTTCCCTGCACTGTAGAGAAAATACTTGCTTTTTATTTTTCTGGTAATAGACCAGATTCCAGTCTGTCAATGGGTAAAGCAGACATGCAAGAGGAATAAATTGTTAGAGGTCCCCAGTAGATGGGGTGGCACCTGCTTACTTTTTCTTATCCTTGTCTTTCTTGGTTTGCTGGGCCCCAGACTGCTGGGCCTGGGACTGTAGTAGCTGTGCTGCTGCTTTCTTCTTCTGGAAATTGTTCACCTCGTCCTCGAGCTCCTTCTTCTTGTCTTCCACTTTCTTCTTCTCTTCTTGGTGTGTCCGCTTTAGAAGGTCAAACTTCTCGTGGAGCTGGAGAGAAAAAGAGGCAGACATGCTTGGAGAAGGGAAGGAAACTCTTACTAATGTAGACCATGTGAATCTGCTCAAAAACAAAAGTTGCATCATGTGGCTGCCGGTGCTTTCACTGCAGGAGTGAAGTACTGCCTGGTGGCTTATCGGAGGAGCCAGGCTAAGATGCTCAGAGCATCCCTGAGACCTAAGCTCCTTTGTTACTTGAGCTCCTTAGGGCTAAAAATTCCTTGAAAACCCTGATAAAAAGAAGATAACAAAAAAAATCCATCCTGGTAGTAAAAGCGCTTCTTTATTTCTGATTCCTTTTCACTATGTATGAAACACGTTAACTTAAGAGACGTACACAATGACTACAGAGATATAAACACATATCCATATTTTTTAAAAAAACACAATCACAGGATGGGGGTGTAGCTCAGTGGTAGAGTGCCTCCCAGCATGCATGAGGCTCTGGATTCATTTTCCAGCAGACACACAGACACATTCAGAAACAAATACAGAGAGGGAGGGATGCAGAAAGGGAAGAAGAGAGGGAAGGAATGCTTACTAGGTAATTTTAAATTTTTACCCATTATCCATTTGGTTCTTAAAGCCATAGCAAATAAAGCTCAATATTCCTTTCTCAGCAGCAAAACCATCTTGAGTGCTTAGTTATTCAAATGACCTCTAAGTTTTATTAGTCTTTTAAAGATAAATTAAAATAAGATAAAGTTACTTAGATGATTTCATTTAGAGAAGCATTGAGTTATAGGTCAAGCACTTGAGATACTCATTTACCAACCAGCAAAAGCAGACATCTCTCTCTCTCTCTCTCTCTCTCTCTCTCTCTCTCTCTCTCTCTCTCTCTCTCTCTCTCTAACAGAATGGGATGAGTGTTATGCTCAAAATTCATGTGAACTTTTAGGGCACAGTTAGTTTGGCCTGGGGGTGGGTACCAAGGTTGGAGGGATGCTGAGATTAGGAAGCGCAAGCTGGTAAGGGAGAAACCTGGGCACAGACGTGGAGTATGGGTTTTGCTTCAAACTGCAACCCACCAGAGAATGCCCTCCACTGTTTAGCCGAATTATCTGATAGACTAAGATAATAATAACAGTTCCAGAATCCAGACTTTCATAGGTCAAGAACTGTAAATTGAAGAAACACAGAGCTGCAAAGACCCTATGATCAGGACTAGAAACCTAAGATCTAAATCATGCTTCCTATATGGTTCCCAGTTTTTTATCTGCAAAATGAGGATAAGATTATCTAGCTGGGTGTGGTGGCGCACATCTCTAACGCCAGCAGCTGAGGAGGCTGAGGCAGGAGGATTGCAAGTTCAAAGCCAGCCTCAGCAATTCAGCAAGACCCTGTTTCAAAATATTAAAGAAAAATAAGCGGGGGAGGGACTGGGGATGTAGCTCAGTGGTTAAGCATCCCTCAGTTCTATCTCACTGTCAAAACCAAACCAAAACAAAAAAGATATCTGGCTCACTCTTCTTGCCAGGTTAGTATGCTACTGTGATAAAATATGTGCGGCAAGTACTTGAACTGGCATGAAATCCTATAAAATGCAAAAAATATATATATATTATTAAAATAATTCTAGATTTTTGTTTGTTGCGGGAAGACAGACAGCTTACCTCTTTCTCTGCCTCTTTAAGTTCAGCCTCTTTCTCCTTCACTCTCATAACAAACATCTGTCTCATCTCTTCTTCTTTCTTCTGCAATTCTCCCAGGAATTCATTCCTTTTTGCTTCATAGGTCTCCTGAAGACTATTCAAAATCCACAAACCAAGGGCAGGGTTATGAAATTGCATTGTTATGAAATTTCAGTGTACATCATTTCTATCCATCTACTTCCCAAAAAACAGATAAAGCTGCTGCCTACCATATTAAAGCTCAAATAGAATGAAAGGGTTTTTTTTTTTTTTAAGTTATTTACACTGGGATTGAAAAGACAAGGGCATCGAAAACCAGAAATGAGTCAATAAACACAATGCTGCACTAAGGGAAATCACTAACTAGCCAAGTTTTATCTCACACACATTCACACAGAGATAGCCTGGGCTGAGGATGTGATTTTGAGTTTTAGAAGATGAAGGTGGCCTAATAGGGGTGAAATGAACAGGGAATGAAGTCAGAAAGAGCAAAATTTGAATTTTGGCCCCACCAACTGACTGACCTTGGGAAAGGACCAGCCTCTCTAACTCTGCAACTGTGAGACGTGGATACAATAGCACTTACCTTCTGGGATGCGATTATTAGAATTAGATGCAGGACAAGTGAGTAAAGCATTTGACAATAAATCAGTGCTTAATAAATGTTCCCCTTCCTCCACTCATCTCCCTCCAGCCCTCAATCTGAAAAACAGACTCAGTGAAAATACTAGAGAGACAAGAGTACTTCTAAGGGTAGAAGAGAAAACTGCTACTTTTCAAGTTATATCACCAAATGTAAATCGTGCAGGAAGGATTTTATTTTCATTTTAAGCCCCATCTTCTTCCTGTCTGCAGAACTGACAGCCTAATATTTTATACTGAGTGCCATAATGCAGCTTTATCTCTAAGTCAGAACATTTACAGAGAAAACTACATTTACAGAGAAACTACCTTTGGTAACACAATCAAGAAAACACACCCCACCCCACAGGTGCAATATAAATAGCTGCTGATTTTACAAGGTGTTCATCCCCGCCCCTATCCCATCAGTTTCCCTAGAACAATGGTTGTATGGAGTCTGCAATACAATGTTTGTATTATATCTACCTTTACCCATAGACCTATTCACCCCAGGGATAAATTACAAACTGAATACAAACTGTGGAGGACCCAGGGTCCCTGTAAAGCCCCCACAATAGCCACAGAAACATTAGATGGAAAGAAGGGGGGGGCAGGGCATGAACTGAACAATTAGGTTAGGATTAGAATCTATTAGTCAGGATGGTACACTTCTATAATTATCACCCTTATTAGTTTATGAGAAATAAATTCTCCAGTCCCCAACACTGCCAGCCCTATCTACTTGTGAACAACCACGAGTCTTGAGTTTCCATAAATATATTTAGCTTTCATATTACGAGACAAACACAAGTTGGACAGTGTTAATGTTAGGTAATACTAATAGCACTATTTGGTCTATAGTCACTGAGAGATTGAATTCTGTTGGCAAGAAAACTATAAATAATTCATGAATTTGGTTTTGTCAGCTTGTAATAAACTCTTCATCACTGTTATGTGGGTCAGAACTACCAAAGGAAGCTAGGCATGGGGGTGCACGCCTGTAATCCCAGTGGCTCGGAGACTGAGGCATGAGGATCACGAGTTCAAAGCTAGCAACTTAGTGAAGTCCTAAGCAACTTGGCAAGAACCTACCTCTAAAAAAATATCTAAAAGGGCTGGGGTTGTGTATATATAAAAATTGGCTTGGTGGTTAAGCACCTGGGTTCAATTCTTGGTACGAAAAAAAAACTGCCAAAGGAAGAGAATGACTTGTCCTTATTATGAAATGTTACAGAAAACTCAATTTCTGTTGATTTTAATATAATGAACACATCTCTCTTCTAACAAACAATGGAATACCTTTTCATAGAAATAATACCCAACATGTGGTGTTTTAGAGATCACCACCTAGTTTCAAGAGAGGATCTCTGAATGAGGTTTCCAAAACTGAGAGTTAGGTGCTGTGTGTGCTTCTCTTTAAAAGGATTCACAATGCACAGGGCATCCCCCCTGGCAGCACAGCAGCACACCGGGCACACCTGAGTATACTTTTTCTAAATTCATATTTCCAAGCCCACTCCTAGAGATGCGGATTCAGAACATCTGGCTAAGGTAACATCTGTTTTGAAATGCTTCCTGGGAGATCACAGGTAACCAGCTGGCTAACCACTGCTTATTTGAGAAGCCCATCAGTGAAAGAAACAGGTGGACTTGTTTTAATGTTTTATCACAGGAACTTTCTGAAGGAACTCACAGATAGAAGTGGTTTGAGTAATGCTACCCCAAATACTGAGAACTCCCACGATGACTCTGTTGTATCTAGTCCCAACCACAACCTAACCCATGCCCCAGTTTCTGGAAATACATTTTCAAACTATGTATCACAGTCCAATCATAGATTTTTTTTTTCAATCATAGATCTCAATCATGATAAAAAAAGATCGAGACTAGGACAGAAAGCAACAGAGTGCAAACAGAAGAGTTGGTGTGTCGACACCCGATCACAATGGAAAATGTTTTGTATACTCCAAATTCCTGTCTAGAATGCCCTGTCCTTGAGAAAGCCTAAGAGCACCTTTGCTCTCAGCAAGACTAGTCTCAGCCACAGGCTGGTAGTTCCCTGGGCCAGCACAGGGGAAAAGGGCTCAACAAATGCTACTACTTAATTATTCTGTACCCTACGATGTGAACCAGCTTTGACATGGGAAACGATAATCATAGCAACATACGAGAAAGAATCCTAAAACCTTAGCCCAAGGAACCAAACAAAATTAAGTTACTTAAAAATAATTTAGAAAACCTATAATATCCACAGAGTCCTATCCCCTAGGCACCTCCACCAGTTGAGCTGTTATTACCCAGAGACTGTAGAAACCCTAATATTTCCAGGTATCAAACTCCAGTTCAGAAGCTGGGATTGTAGCTCAGTGGTAGAGCGCTTACCTAGCATGTGTGAGGCACTGGGTTCGATCCTCAGCACCACATAAAAATAAAGTTATTGTGGTCCATCTACAACTAAAATATATATATTTCAAGTATAAAAAATAGAAACAAAACTCTCACAGGGGCAAGAGGGACCCCAGAATGTCTTAATCTCTGACATAGTGGTGGTAATGAGCACTTTCTGTGGCCTGACTAGTGGTGAGTCAAGAAGGGGCTTTTTGTGAGGAGGAAGAAGCAGTTTGAGCAGGGACTTTTGTACAAAGGGCAATGGTATCTCAGGAAAAAAAAAAGAAGTGGGGAACAGCCAAAGGAGACACAATCAGGTCCAGTGGCGGCTTAAAGTCCTCTCTCCTCATTTACCCTAAAATGCCACTCAGAAAGAGAGCTGGAATAAGAGGGCCCTGGGTCCAGGGAAGAGATGGCTGCTCTCGTTAGGTGGAAGTGAGTTCCAAGGCTACAGGGCAGCAGTGAGCATACACCGGGGTGAGTAGGCACAGGAAGGGTAGGCTGAAGCCTGGATATCTATGCTCTCTGCCAGGAGACAACAGAGACAGCACTCTAAACACAAGCAGGTTCAAGGACAACCCCAGGGCCAGACTCCATGAGCTCTACTGCCTCTGGTGTGCTTCTGAGGCCTGAATTCTCCCGTCACTGGCAGCCCAGCTCCTCATTCTCACACTATGTAACACACACAGGTGACAGCTGTCACTACTAGAACTGATCTTAAAGCTCACTCTCTATTACAGACACGATATACACTACTGCTTAAAGGAAAGGATAAATTTCAGCAAACACCCACATAGGAATCTACTTTGAGGATATTAAAAAACATTAAGGTTTTTAGATTCCTCCAAAGTCATCCTAAATTCATATGGGGAAAAAAAAATCTCCTACGAATATCCAGGAGTGATGATTTTGAAGTTGAAATTCTGGGAAGTTCCTGAAATCAACTGTCGTTTCTGCTTTTCCTAAATTCTGCCGTCCTTCACATGAGGTCACCTAACTCCACTCCTCCCTCAATGGTCCCAGGTGCTCAGGAAATGCTAGGTAGGATAATGATTCCTTAGGGGAAAGGCTCAGTGCTTTTAAAGTAGTGGTTTCCAAGAAAAGGAAATCAAACTCATCTCACATTGCTCTTTACCTTCATGTATAAACCAATGCCAACTTTTTTGTTCTAAATGATTTTTCTAGTAGTGAGAGGGACCTGCTTTGAGTGAGCAGCTTTCCAATTTAAATGGAAAATAGGGTCCTGTTTATTGAGAGGATACAAAGTATTCATTTTTAGAGGGTCTGTTTTTTTCCTACTTTTATTTTTTTCTTATATAGGGTAAAGAGTAAAGATCTTGGTAATAAATTTGTAAGTATGATTTATTTTCCCTTTTCATCATCAAAAAGGAAACTTTAGGCCAGTAGAAAAGGGACCAAATGGAAATGGGGAGACAAGTTCTCTATGAGTCAGGTAAGCTCAATGACTACTCTCACCAATCCTAAAGGCCCTGTCTATAGAGTGGTCAGAGGAATGGGTTGGCCCAGCAACTCCCCAGCCTTGCAGAAACTCTGCTGGAACCACCCAGCTCCACTTACCCTGGTGGGCACTTACTCTGGGCTTGCAGGAGATGCCTTAATTTAAACGCCAGCGACAGAGACAGCAGAGCAGGTGGCAAGCTAGCACCTGGGGGGAATGCCCAGCATCCCCAGGTTCCCAGAAACCTGAGAGCCCTGGGTCACCTGGCCCCTTCTGGTGGTGGTAGAGAGCTAACGGTAGTATCACAGACTCTTCATATTCCACAGATTTCAGAATTAAAAAGAACATAGCTGTGCTGAATAGTTCCAAACACTGTGGGAGGCAAATTACCTCTAACAAACTCAGTCACACATTCTAATTTTTACAGCAATTCACAGGCTCCAGGTTATGACCTAGTCTAGGTTTCCGCAAATTATAGCCCAAGGACCAAATGTGAGTCCCTCCCACCTGTTTTTATAAATAAAGCTTTACTGAAACACAGCCATCCCCATTTATACTATGGCTTGTGGTCACTTTCAATTGACAAGAGTAGAATTGCTTACTTATGATGAGACCACGTGGCCCGCAGAAGTGGTCCATTATAAGGAGTCCTGGTGCTAGATCTAATCTGTCCTGATCTGGCTCAAGTGAAGAAACTCAGGCCTGGATGGGTTAAGGATGTGAGTAGTAACAGGGCCAAGACTTAAACCCAAACCCCAGAAACTTTTCCCAGTGTTCTTTAGCACTAGCCGGATCTGAACAAGTGGGGGATGTAGCCCAGTAGCAGAGCACTTGCCTAGTATGCGTGGAGCCCTGGGTTCAATTCCTAGTACCAGGGGTGGGGCGGCTTGGATTTGAATGAATCCAGTGAATGAAATCCAATTTTATGGCAGAAAATTGAATGAATCCAATTTTATGGCAGTTCCTTTGTTTTATTTCGGGAACACAAATGCTCTATGAAATACTAAAGATAGCCTTTTCTATACAAAAACTGTTTTTATCAGGTTTAATAACCATTGAATGAACCTAATTTTGTGGGACTATTCTTTGGTAAATGCATTTCAAGGTACCTAAACCTGTGTAGACAAAAAGGCCTCCTACCCCTAGACTAAGAAAGTAACATTTCATACGGCTGGAGAGAGTCAGTTTTATAAGGCCCCAGGGCGGAATACATGATGCAAATTCAGCTAGAAGTTAACTTCTTGGTGAACAGCCCTTTGTTTGGGTCTTCATTCTCACCAAATACACACATGCCCATGGGCCTGCCCAGTAGCACTGTAGCAGGGGACCAGCGGAGGCATTACTGAATTACCTCCAAAGGAATTGCAGGAAAAAAAAAAAAAATGAACCTCTTCTCTTTCCCCAAAGTAGCTCAGACCCAGGGGACAGCACAGGTTGCCTCCGGTTCTGTGGATATCAAAATATTTCTGGGCTAGCCACAAAAGAGAAAGAAAACAGTTTTTTTTTTTCCAAGGCATTGCAGCCTTCAATCAGAAGAGGCAGCCAGCACAGACAAACCTCACATCATTTCAATTCAAATTCCCACTAAGAAATAGGTTGGGTACAATTCTCTCCTCTACCAGAAGGTGGCGACCTGGCTTGGCAGCCTCACCTTCCAGGGTGACCCAGAGCTGTGCCTCTATCATCAAGCCTGGTGGGCACCAGTACTCCAACCCTGTCAATCCTTTCCCTGCCACTGGGCTCTAGCAAGAACTGCACATTTGTTAGGGCAATAATTCTACATTCATTACTCCTTTTCAAACTTTACATCTCCACCCATCAATGATGTGGGAAAATATATATACATTTTCTAAAAGTTATTCCCTTTCCTACTCTCCTCTGTTGGTAGAACTGTACTGGACCATTGAAAGCTAGTAAGAGCGCTCAAAAACACCAAGAGCTTTGAGAAGTTAAACCTATTTGGCAAAAATGTGTGGCTCAATAGCTGGGACAGTGGCGCACGCCGTAATCCTGCAAATTGGGAGGCCAAGTCAGGAGGATCACAAGTTTCAGGCCAGCAGCAGCAACTTAGTAAGACCATAAGCAATTTAGTGAGATCTTATCTCAAAATTAAAAAATTAAAAAGGGTTGAGGATATAAAATTAAAAAGGGTATGTTAGTGATAACACTCCCCTGGATTCAATCCCCAGTACTAAAGGGTGGGGGGACTGTATGGACCAGGATCTGTACTCTGCAAACCTAACAGTTAAGAGCCTGGGCTCAGGAGTAACATAGTGAAGCTCAAATCCCACCCACCTCACTTACTTGTAGGGTATTAGCTAGGTTGCTTACACTCTTTCAGTGCTGTGAGTTTCATCATCTACAACTCTAGTTAGTTACAATAATTCAAATACAGTGGTACAGTGGTTATCACAGTGCCTGGCTTTATGTTCCTTGAATCTCCTTCCCCAGGCCACTCCATCACCAACACCCCAATCCAACATGCATTTTCTATGATGCACCAATGTGCTACGCACTGCCAGATAGACACTTAACAGCTGGGTACCCTCATACCTGAAGGGTTTGCTGTCAGGGTCAGTGTCCTTGAATCCCATCTCCTCAAGCTTACAGCGCCGGTACAACTCATAATGGCGGGTGTGTGTCTGTTCTCTCAAGTCTTCCATGTTCACGCGAATCAGCATCTCCCGCAGCTTCACAAAATCACAATGGTTTTCATTCTCAACTGCAAATGATGGGGGAAAGTAGGAGAAAGGGCTATTAGCAACATCACAGAAAATCTTAGATGCTTCCAAGATGTTGCTACCATCACTCTGAACTCTCTGAAATCTCAAAACCAACTAAAGGGGTTTTACAGCCATCAGAAAGGATTTCAGATAGCACTGAAACTAACACTAATGGTGGTAAGGCTAACTGCCGGGTGACTATTCTGTGCAAAAACTCAGAGAGGAGCTTTACAGATTTTGACTTTATCCTTCACAATCATTCGACCAATAAACTTTGTGATTTTTGCTTTGCAGATAAAGAAGCCTGGCTTTGATAAGCAAGCTGACCTCCCAAAAAGAGGTAGCAGAGTCTAGACTCAAACACCATATCATCTGGTCCAAAGCCAGGCCTGTTTCTATCATTCCATGCCATCAGGAACTGTACCAGGCAGTTTTTAAATACCACCATTATTCCCAATTACCAAATATTTATTGAAATAACACTTAATTGGAAGACAACTTTCCCAGAGATGACTGAGCAAGTCATCCTCTTGTTTGCATGAAATTGTTTTTTCGTACTTTCTGATACTTTGCTGATGCAACTGGTTCAGGCTCCTGGGGAAATTTTTATTTTCTAGGAATTTATGCTGAATTTCCTACACAACCAGTGAAAGCTAGTAAGAGGAGTCACCTTATTGCCACTAGGGCTTGGCAGCTGCTTCTCTCTACTGTCTGTCTACCTGCATGGGTCTTTCTCACCTTGATAACAGCCAGGAATGACACCACACCACGTACTCCCACCTGCCCCTGTTTTACACTTTCCAACACAGGGAGGGAAGAATTGTGGTCATTCACCCTAGACACTGACTTCAGAGTCCCCTTCCCGTGATGGACATACCCTGCACCACGCCCCAGGGGTACTGCCTGGCCTTTGCCATCTTGTTGCCAATCTTCACCTCTTCGGTGCTGCCAACCACTGCGAACGGGAGGTGGACCTGCCAAGCAACAGAAGAGGAGTGTGGTTATCTTCCACAGCTCCAACAGAGTCTGTTTCTCCACCCACCTCTGCAAGCTCCTCCTTCTGCAGAATCTCTATTTCATGGCAAGACACAAGGTGGGCCAGAAGAACACATAGAAGATTCTCTAGCTCATGTATCCTACACCCTATAGCCAAATACTTGTTAGGAGCTAGATTGCAGGGAAAACTGCAGAAGCAGTAGCATCCATACAGTAAGCTCTAGATGTGCCCCATCCAACACAGCCGTCACTCACGACCTGTGACCACAGAGCAGGTGAAGTATAGTTTGTGGAACTCAAAACTTCACTTTTTAATTTTATTTGCTTTTAATTAATATACATGTAAATTCCAAATGAAAGCAGTATAGAATGTTTTCCTGTTCAACATAACTTTGTTGTTTGTAAGGACAGCATTTTACTACGCTTCAAAAAAAAAAAAAGACCAGTTTTGGCAAGGTAAGTACAAATTTAAAGGGAAAGGGCTTTTTGTTTGTTCATTTGTCTGGGAGGCGGGATTGATACTTATTTCACATAGAAGTATGTTAGGAGTAATCTAAGCATGTGAATCTGCTTTTTAACTATAAATTTTCTTTCTTTTTTTTTTTTTAACACTAGTTATTGAACCCAGAAGTGCTTTATCTCTGAGCTACATCCTAGTACTTTTTATTTTTTTTATTTTGAGACAGGGTCTCATTAAGTTGCCCCAGGCTAGCACTGAACATGTGATCCTCCTGCCTCAGCCTCCTGAATTGCTTGGATTACAAGCATGTACCACCAGGCCCATCTTACCTATAAATTTAATGAATTGTAAATACAGATTAAGCATTGTTAATAAAAAATGAAAATACAAATTGAGATGTACTAACATTATAAAACTTCAAAGACTTGCTATTAAAGGATCATGTTAATAACTTTTTAATTCATTACATAAAGAAACAATAATATTCTGGATATACTGGATTAGGATTAAGTAAATTTTTTAAATTAATTCATGCTTCATTTTTTTAATGTAACTACTAGAAAAATTTAAATTACTTGTGTAGCTCACATTGTATTTCTATTGAACAGAACTATTTAGATAGCTGATCACTGCACAAATTTCAAGTCAGAAACACACGTTAGCCCAAAATACTGAATCAAGCCTACACGTTAGCCCAAAATACTGAATCAAGCCTTCCACTCAGATTTATCTCAAGCATAGGTGGTGTCCAAGACAACCGACTCTTTTCTAATGGTTTATTTGGTAGTTATGGCTACACTCTGGGGGTAGGGAGAAAACTAATTCTGTTTTTCTATTAGCATACAAGAATAAAGAGATTTGATAGAGTTGCTCTTAGAATTACAACCCAATATCCTTCTCCTACAAATCCATTGAGAAGGAGAATGTTTTCAAGTCAAATCCTTTTCCATGGAGAGCTTGGCAGAATCCTCACCTCAAGTTTCTCAAGTGGGACTTTGTGGAAGATACAAGATTATTTAAATTTCCTAGTTAATCTCACCACTCTGAAGGGAGGAAGGAAAGCACATTTTCCTTCTCACACTCAAAGTCTGAAACTGAACCATGGTCCCTGAAGCTGAGGAACTCAAAGGTCTTTCTAGCTAACAATTCTGGTCCGATGACCAAGGAAACATTTCCATTCAATGCATCAAAAGCAACCACCAGGGGAATCTGTGTTACTCAGCTACATACACATCATATGGAATCATATGATTCTGTTTCATATGAACTGTTTGCATGAAAAGCCTAAAAGAAAATTTTTTGATAAACAGCAGGATTAATTTGGAATGTCAAAGATCTTCAGTCTTACTAATTAGACAAAGAGAGAAAGAGAGTAAAAGTTTGTGGATATTTTCTTTCTAGGAAGTTCAATGCAAACTTAATTTTATAACCATAAAACATTATTTAAAAGGATTGAGGTGGGGGGATGGAGAGGTGGCTCAGTATTAAGAGTGCTTGCCTAACTTCTCAGAAAAAGACAATTGATCAACAAATGTATGAAAAAAATGTTCAACATCTCTAGCAATTAGAGAAATGCAAATCAAAACTACTCTAAAGTTTCATCCCACTCCAGTCAGAATGGCAGTTATCAAGAATACAAGTAATAATAAGTGTTGGCAAGGATGTGGGGGAAAAGGCACACACATATATTGCTGGTAGGACTGCAAATTGGTGCAACCAATCTGGAAAGCAGTATGGAGATTCCTTAGAAAACTTGGAATGGAATCACTATTTGACCCCGCTATCCCACTCCTTGGTCTATACTCAAAGGACTTAAAAACAGCATACTACAATGATGCAGCCACATCAATGTACAGTATAATTCACAATAGCTAAACTGTGAAACCAACCTAGACGCCCTTCAAAAGATGAATGGATAAACAAAATGTGATATGTATGTGTGCGCACGCGCGCGCACACACACACACACACACACACACACAATGGAATATTACTCAGCATTAAAAGAGAATAAAATTATGGCATTTGCAGGTAAATGGATGGAGTTGGAGAATATCATGCTAAGTAATCCAATCCCCCAAACCAAAGGCCAAATGTTTTCTCTGATAAGTGAATGCTGATCCATAAGGGGAGGAAGGGCATGGGATGAATGGGCACAGGGGACAGAGGGAAGGGGACAGGGCATGGGGGTAGGAAAGATAGAGGAATGAGACAAACATCATTACTTTAAGTATATGTATGATTACACTAATGGTATGATCTACTTCATGTACAACCACAGAAATGAAAAATTGTGCTCCGTTTGTGTACAGTGAATCGAAGTGTATTCTGCTGTCATGTATAACTGATTAGAGCAAATTAAAAAAAAAAAGGCTTGGTGGCATGAATGAGAACCTGGGTTCAATTACCATTAAGGCTTTAAAAAAAATGATAGAGAGAGATATAAAGAGAAAGTAGATGATTTTATTCATGCTTACTGAACCCTACACTGAACCCTACACTAAGATCCCATATTGCGGTTCTATAGAAGAATGCACACATGGCATCTCCACCTGAGCTGAGATTTGTCTTGGAAATCAGTAACCATTCGAGTAAGAAGGAAATCTGAGATCATCCTGCTTAACTCTCCCACTTAATAGGTGGGGAAACTAAGGCTCAGGCTGGTTAAAAGACTTGCAGTGGTAGATCTGGACTCCAAATGGAGTCTCAGGTTCCCAGTGCAGGTTCTAGCCACTCTGCAATGCTTCTACAAAGAAAATCTTCCAGGAGAGTCATTTGTACCCATTTTATTTGAGGTCTTACACTCATCGTTGCATTAATCTCTGCCACCGTTTCTTCATCTGTAGGGAACTGATATATCTGGACGCCATTGCTGACTAGTTCACTCATGATCTTACTTTTAAATTTGTGCAGTTCATTCTTGGCAATCGTGTCTGCTTTTGCAATTATTGGAATAATGTTCACCTGTAAAACAAACATGTCCATTTTTACACAACTTCAACATAAGAGAAATAGACATGGGTGTAAAACAAATAAATAAATATTGTAAAACCTCACTGTAAAAAACATATATGACGCTGAAAATTGGACTATTTACCTAGATGCAAAATTAAGAAGACCTGGGATAATCTTTTAGTTCCATCTCAGAACACTTAGACTTCCTTCCATCCTACACAGAAATCATACTTGTAATTTCCTCTCCTGTGCTACCTCATCCTTTTTTTTTTTTTTTTTTTTTTAAACAGAGGGAGAGGAAATGTTATTACTCCATGACAAACAGCGGTAACAAAGGAGCTATTCTTTGAATAACCAACCACTCCTACTGGACCCCTCCCACTTTCTTTAGGTGCTTGACTTCTGCATGCTCTGACAGTGTGATCACAAAGTTTCTGTTAGAGCAGCAGAATGTCAGCCCCATGCAGGCTAAAATCCTTTCTTTGTTCTGATACCCTGAAAATTGCTAGGTGAGGGGAACCTAAGTATTAGAGCAAGAATATTTTTACTTACTTTAAAATTTTTCAAACTCACACTAGCTGATTCTTTTGAAAATCAGCTTCTATCATATTTCTCCTTCATGCCAGAAGTAGACCCAGTGCCAAAAACATGGCTCAATTTCTGAGTCTCCTCAGTTATGAATAACAGGGGAGAACTTGGAGTTTGACATTAATGGCAGACAGCCCAGAACGAGGGCCAAGGACACCCTAGAGTATAAGCTTTAAACCCAAGGTGGGCCATTTTTTTCCTACCATCCCCCAGCCCTGTCCACAGGACACATTTTTTAAATCCACATTTTAAGATTAACTTTCTTCTTCCTGTATGGAGGTTTCAATAAGATGCTACTGACATCTGATATTTAGAGCTCTGCTCTTCACCCAGCCCAAGAACACTGAAGGAGAGGTTTCAGGTCACATCTGCACTTTTGCTTCTCCTTTTATCTCCCACAGGCCAAATCAGAAGACGTGCTTGGTAGAAAGTCCTTTTCTTCAACCTATTCTACAACACACTCCTAAGTCCCTAGCACTTGGGATTCCTTCAAGCGAAGTATAGACTGGAAATCATCACTCATGGCAGGGGATGTGTCTGGATCACAACCAGGGAACCAAAACCTTCCCTCCTGTGTTCACTGGCTATCTTGCATCCACACTTGGTACTCCATTAATACCAAAGTGGACAAGATGACAGAGGTTTGTGTTTCCTTGACCAAACTGATCAAGTAGATAGAGACACCAAGCAATTTAGTTTTAAGATCTCTTTTCTCTCATTGGCAGGAGTTTGAGAATCTTTTCTGAAATGATCATGTTTTCTTAATTCTTCCCTTCACTTGTGTAAACAAAACGTGGATAATATCATTTTCAGATGCTACACAGCTCTCCAACTCTAATAACAATTCAATCCTTGAAAGTTTGACTTGCACGGTGATTGAGGTGTTTGGTTGCCTTGTGCTGGATCAGCTTGTTTTGCGTGCCACACCCCCTTTTCATATGAAAATCACCTCTGCTAAACACAATTTCATTTTGTGGGCTATTAACCTGGCTTGGTCTACATGCATGGCCCTCAGGTAAGAGGCCACCTCACTCTGCTTCCTTTGGACTGTCCGTGGAGCATGGGGGGCTCCTGATGATGGGGGACCTGCCTCACTTTCAAAGATCTGACAGCAGAGAGAGCAGCCTGGCCTGTGCAGAGTCCCATCCGGGTAACGGCACAGCTCCCAGACACTCAGCTCAAGTGCAGCAAACCCAATGGGCTGAAGAAGGGTTTCTATTTATTCTCCCAAGAGTGCTCTCACTGCAGTAATCCCTTAAGGCCATCGGAATATTTTTCTGTAAAACACTGTGTCTGTGTGTGCTGGAAGCCCAAGGAGCCTGGCTCGGCTTCAGCCTCTCCAGCCAAGCCCTTTGTGGGCTGTTCCAGAAGAAACCTTGTGGACAGGCTGATCTCTAGTTTGGCCTCTAACTATTTTATCCCCCTAGAGAATAAGCATCTTTTAAAGAGTGTTGTTTGGACCAAAAAAAAAAAAAAAAAAAAAAAAAAAACACACCAACCAAGCCCTCTATGGTCCTTATCACCTGATAAGAATTTCCATCTGAGGGCTGGGGTGGTGGCTCAGTGGTACAGCGCTTGCCTAGCATGTGTGAGGCACTGCGATTGGTCCTCAGCACCACATATAAATACATAAACTAAAGGTCCACTGACAACTAAAAAATATTAAAAAAAAAAAAAAAAAGAATTTCCATCAAATGCAAGAAAGTATTTTTCTAGGAGAAAATACCATGACTTAGATTTACGGTTGTTCTGGTTGCCATTTGCTTTTCTTTGTTTCAAAATGTGTTCTCTTCTATATATTTCAAAACAGAAAATCAAATTAATTGTAAAGCAGGAAACCAAATTTTATCAAATTTAATAGTCACCTCCTTTGAAGGCTCTGAAAAAGAGGATACAAAGGCATCAAGCTCAGGGGACAAGCTGAATGGAGACTCCACTTCTTCTGAACACCCATGTTCAAAAATCTAAAAAGCCAGGCTGGCCTCAAATAGGCAAAAAGTTAACATTTATTTCATTTTAAACTTTGAATTAAAGTTTTAAAAATCATTTAACATTAAAGAAATGGCCATTTTAGAAGTTAATTTAACCTTTAAAAATCTTTTAAAAAGAGATTTAGAGAAAGGTTTTAAAGAAAATAAATGAATCTTGAATTTATACTTCAATCCCTACTTAAGAACTAAATGTATTTTCTAACAAGCCACGTTTTGTTGCTGTTGTTGTTGTTGTTGTTTTTGTTTTGTGGGCTATTCACTTGGAGATTAAACCCAGAGCCTCGTGCATGTGAGGCATGCACTCTACCAATGAGCTCTATTCCTAACCCACAAGCCACGTTTTGTGAGTTTTGTTTTGTTTTGGCCTAACATCCAGAAAACAAAACAAAACAAAAAACCAAATTGTAGTGAAAGCAGAGAATAAATTGAGGCCTTAGAATAAAGGTACTCTAAAAGGAGAATTAATATAATCAGAGTGACAGACAGTACCTTACTGTCCAGCTTCTTCATGGTGACCAGGTCCAGAGACTTCAGTGAATGTCCCGTGGGGGCGATAAAGTAGAGGCAGGCGTGAATCCTCGTGTCGTGGTAGTTGAAGAGAGAACGTTTAATCTTCAGTTCCTCTTGCAAATAGGCCTCAAATTGGGCGTCGATGTATTCCACTATTGGCTTATAGCTACAAAACAGAATATTTTGAAAATACTTTTAAATCTGCATGTTTCCAGTCTCAAACCTCTTTCACAGAAACATCATCAGTGGCTTCCTCCTAAAAGCTGGAGTCCAAGTTCCTTACCTTGGTATCCAAGGTCTTCTGTCACTTGGCCCCTGAAAAACTCTCCAGAATCATCCATCTCTCCCCCACTCCTTCCCTGGCAATACACAGCGACGACCTGTAGTGGCCCTTGTACAGTACATCTTCATTTGCCTCTGGCCCTCTGTCATGCTGGCCCCTGTAGCTCTAACAGTCTTCTTTCTAATATTCTCTGGGCTAACACTCATTCTTTAAAACAGAGACTATACATACATGGAACATGCTACCTGTTCCCTGCCCTTTGCCCACCCCCCAGGTGCCCAGAGAAGATATTAATAAGAGGATTTAGCATTCTTTCCTGCTGGGCCAAAACTAGCTTTGAAATCCATCTCAAAAAAGTGTTTCTGAAAGACTTTAACAAGTGATTGGCCCTGGTGCACAAAATGAAACTGGTTTATGACTTTGGGATATGGCATCATCACCCATGGGGGCCTTTCCTCCAGCCATTCCTCCAGAGACAAGATGAGGTGCCTGTCTGTGCTCCCTTAAACCCTATACACACTCCCCAACTCCATCTAGAAATTGAAGAGCTTATGTTACCAACATCTTCAAGATTTATTGGTAAACTTTGTAACTCTCTCTTCTCTTCACCAAAACATAGTTCAACTCTGTTTTGGATAATTGTGTATGACTCTATTAACTGACCATCAACACACTGTTAAAAGCATTTTGGGTCTACATCATCAATAAATCCCATCTTCTGCAGGGAGTAAGTCTTATGTTAGGTCACCATGGGAAACCCATGAACTCTTTCAGTCTCCAAAGGGGAGCAGCTCAGAAGTTCATTTTAGCAGCAGAGACAGATCTATTAGGAAGACAAAGGGTTAATCCACCCCAAACTTAGTGCCTTTCTGGGTAATGATTTAAATAAAAACCTTTCAACACACAGATCCCAGATCCATAAATTAAACTGAAACCTTGAATAGGCACTACAAATATTTCATAATAAACATGACAGCAGACATTCTAAAGGAAAAAAAAAAATCCCCTGAAGTAAATAATAATGCATTTATGATCAAGACTAAAAGCAGTCAATAAATACCTTGTGGTGATATTTTTCTTTGGTGATTTTATCATAATACAGTGGTTCAATTTAAGCACTTAGAGTCTTTAGATATTTAAAAAAAAAAAGGTAAAATATGTAACTGTAACTTAAAAGCCCTGAGTCATAAAAAGTGAAATTCTAATAGAAAGGATAAGTGAGTAATTAGATTATTCCCTATTTTTCAATTTTAAAATGCAGGCTCGTACTACATAGCAATAATCATAATTATTATTATGGGATAGTTATATAGGATGGTGGCTAGAAAGATGGATTCAAGTCAGACTCCCTAAGCCCAAAATCTGTCTTCATAGTCCCTAGCTGTGTGGCCATTAGCAGGCCACTAAACCTCCCCTTGCCTCACTCTCCTCAGAGATAAATCAGGGACAAAACAGTACCTTTACCAGAGAGCTATTCTGAAAAATAAATGAGCTAATATAAAGGACCAGCACATAAAAGTACAATAAATTAAAATGTCCTGAATTAAAACAAAAAAACCAAACCAGGAAATTTGTACCCACCCAGTTCCCTGGTGACTGTTCTGCTACTGAGCTCATACCTCTGGGGAAGTGGACCAGGCCATTCAAAGGAGGTCCACCCATGTCTGCAGGCTGGTGCTTTCGTTTCCTGACACTGGAGCAGTGTTTAGAGATAGATGAGGGTTCTCCCCAGCACCCTCTTAGCCCAAAGGGAGAAAAAAAACAGCTCACCACATTTATTCTTCTTGCCTCCCTAGTTTCTGAATTTAAACTGTCCTTGTCTCCTCTCAATACTAGCCTAAGTGCATTTCCGCTTTCTTACTTCTGGTTTTGATTTTTATCCTCAAAAGACCCTGGAAGGCATAATAACACTGAATTTTTTTTAAATTTTATTTTATTCTTTTGTGGCGGGGGTGCTTTAAAAAAACAGTCTCCTTTATTTGGTGTATCTTTGTTTATTGTTATAAAATGATTATATCTTCCTCAGTGAAGGATGCTTTCTGACCTGGATTCAAGTCATCTTTTGATCTCTCACATCTTAGGTTTCCCTTGCCTGCCCCCATTAACCACTCCTGCTAGTCTTTCAATCTCCCTCCCTCCACTCTCTGTGATCTTCCTGAAAAATCATGCTTTTTCCTGTGTCTCACTTTGCATTTATCTAATGACAAGTCACAAATGTCTACCTCAGTGAGCTTCAGATCACTTACCCAATTGTTTATCAGATACTTCCAACAGCTCTTCAAACCAAACTGTTCAATCCTGCACCCCCAACCCTCAAGGTGGTGAATGACAAGAGCATCCACACCACTGTCCCATCAGAGACCTGGGATTCAACCTGGAGACCTCTCTTATCTCACGTGCCTAGTCAAGCATGAAATCCCTTCTGTTTTACCTTCTGTATCATAAACAAATAACCACTATTTACCAAAACCACTATTCCCTACGTCAACTATTTAATTATGTTTACAAAAGTTTCCTCTTGACAAGAAATAAGCCCGCCAAGTGATTTGTACTCCTTGTCATAATACAAATTTTCTGCCCCTTCCTTCAATCACTTCCTTTCTTTTTTCTATCTGCATTCATGGTCAGAAAGACCAAGAAGCTTAATCCCAGCTGGCCTTTTTCTATCTTCCATTCACACAGAAAGGACACCTACTTATATTCTGTGTGGCCAATTCAAACTTCTTGATTCTAACCATACCGAGCTGAGGAGACGGAGGAGATCAAATCAAACTAGTGTGCATTTTTACATAATCCCCTTTTACGACATGAGTGTACTCCTTGTAACCCACTACTCATTTTCTTCATATGCTTCCAGACATTAAGGGGAAAAAAAAAGCAATAAAATCACAAAGGGTGACCCTAAAAGTAATGGAAGAAGTTATTTAATATACTTTTCTATCCATCCAACCTACCCACTGATCATTCTAACACAATGGCAAACTTACCAAGTTTTTCTCTTATCTTGCTGTTAGCCCAAAACAACTTTTCTTACCCCTGCACTACCTCTACCAGAAAACATTAAAAACTTAGAATTTAACAGCTAAGCAGCCCATATCACTTCTATTTTATAACTCTAATAAACATCTCAACGGGTTTTGGTTATTCAGGCTTTTCAGGACTATTATCACAATTTGTGATACCCTATGGAAAGTCCACCTCCCATCTCTCAAATGTGGGACAAACTAACTATTCTATTTCCAGTTGGACAGCAAAATATAGTTTTCTTTCGTCTCCAGACCCCTTCCTTTTTCACCGAAGAATACAGACAGTCAAAGCAAGGAAACCCTTAAACAACAAGGAGTTAAACATAACAGGAAACCTTACCAGATCTCTCTTCCTGCCTCCTTCTAGCTAGCCTGGTCAAAGGAGATAATGATGCAGGAATGCTACATGTCCCAAGCCTATGTAAACAAACTGGGACATTCTTAAAGTCTTGCATCTATGGCAAAAAAAATAAACCTTGCCTAATCCCTGAAGTAGGTAAAAATAATCATGGGTTACAGAAGGTACACATCCTTTCCCATGTGGTTACATACAGATGCAAAAATGCATATTCTACTTCCAATTTTCTTCCAAGCAGAGCTTGTCCGAATAACTATTTTTAAACAAGTGATTTGGGTTTATAGTCAACAGTGTCAACAATGCCTTCTGAGGCACAAGGGAATGGGGAATTTCAAATGCCATTCAAAGAAGTTATGCAACAGCTGTCAAGAAATTTCAGAGGGAAAAAAAATATTTGGTATCTAGGTTAGGTTAATATCACACTTCCTCTCTTCTAAATCTCCTTGGTAACTATTATTTGACCCAAATGAGTCAGATCAGTTCTTAAAGAGGACTCCAGCTGCAAATATGAGGCTCCATGTTGCACTAACTTCAACTATTTGCTGTTCAGGACTGGTGAGTGATAACCACCAGCCAGAGGGGAGGTCCTCATTCGGGGGAGGCACTGAGGCAGTGACTCTTAAGCTGAAAAAGCACATGGAATCTTGGTAGCAAGATGCTGGGTGGAGAATGATTCTTACTCAAGTGGGAATCCTGAAAAAGTCCAATATAAAAGCATGATGTTCCCTAACCCCAGGGAGAATCTGTCCAGCCTGAGAGCTAAGGAACAGGCCTGGCTCTGGTGTGCTCTGTGACCATACAATGACCAGAAGCCCCTGGCATTCTCCCCAGCTCCCACAAAGCACTGTGCACTGTGTTCGTTTTCTCTCTCTCTCTCTCTCTCTCTCTCTCTCTTTCTTCCTTGATGCCAGGGTTTTCTCTTCATTTATTTCACTGGGCATTAAAACCAGCCTTCAGGCAGGAACCTCTTCTTCATGACTTGGCATTGAGGTCTCAAGCGAGGAGCAACTGCTCAGCTGCAGAGTCAGAGCTTAGCTGTCCCTGCCCCAACACAATGTACGGAGAGTCCATTCTGACCAGATGCAAAATAAAATCTTCCTATCTAACAATAGACACAGGACAAGGTCTATTGGAGAGCATTTCAAGTGCTCTATAGATAAAGAGCTCGGTGCTCCAAGAATGAATTAAATGTTTCTCTCTGATTATTGAGATGCTCTGCTTCTACTTAAATCAGGAATTGTTAAAATATATCTAGACAATACACATTTTTACACAAAAATAATTCAAGTTCCTCTTTACAAAACACATGTTTATTGTGTTTTGAGGAAACACAATTTTGAGGAAAAGTTAAAAAGACGAAAACTCTGATATTAATGAAGCCTTAAACAAATATACAACTTACTTTTACACACTGGTGTCTTTAAGGGGTGAGACATTCTCATAATGTCACTGCCCAAAAATGTCTCTGGAAGTCTCATTCTAGAAATATCTTTGGGCTGGATAGTTTCTTAAATCTCTTTTGAGAATGAATTTACATTTTCAAACAGTCAAGCTATCTGAAGTTGAGACTAAAGAACAGGACTGGTGTTGGGAAGGACAGTGAGCTAGATCTGAATTAACATGTGGGTTGTGCATTGGAAGGTTAAGAAGTAACAGCTTCCCTTAAGCAAGCGCAAACAGCAGCTCACAGTGAAAACCCAAACTTATATGTCCTTGTAAATGGGCTATATGTATTTTATAAAATAAAAACTCACTATATATTATTTTCTAATTATATCTTCAAGCTTATGTGAAGAACCATACCAGTTTTAATGACTGATACATAAAGCTTGACTGGCAGCTAGGAGCCTCCATCTATACACAAACTACTGAACCAAAATGCTTTAAAAATAATTTTCTTTCTTTCTTTCTTTTTTATTTATTTTTTTAAAAAATATCTCTAGTTGTAGATGGACACAATACCTTTATTTTATTTATTTATATGTGGTGCTGAGGATCAAACCCAATGACTCACACATGCTAGGCAAGCACTCTACAACTGAGCTACAGCTTCAGCCCCTAAAATATTTTTATTTCTTAACCAGGCATAATAGCATATGCTTATAATCTCAGAGACTTGGGAGGATGAGGCAGAAGGTTCACAAGTTCAAAGTCAGCCTTAGCAACTTAGCATAGCCCTAAGAAACTTAGGGAGACCCTGTTCCCAAGTAAAAAAGGGTTGGGGATGTGATTCAGTGATTAAGGGCTCCTAGGTTTAATCCCTGGTACCAAAAATAAAAAATATGTATGTATTAAATATATATCTAATTTCTTAAGTAGGTTCAACAAGTGTTTTTTCCACAGATGCACAGAATTCTGTAGCATCAATTACTCAATTATCTCTGCTTAGGAGGGGAAATTTTATTCAATTGACTGGAATCCTCATTAGTCTTCACCAAAACCCCAACTGCTCTTCAGACTCCATTTGGCAATTCTGACTGCAAAGCTCTGCCTAACAGAGCGGCTTCCCTCTCCAGAAGAGCCTCAAGCCATACCACTATCATCAACATTAAGATCCTATACCAATCAGAAATTCACTAATACATTTCAACAGATCATGCATAACAGTGCTTTCTTCACTATGGAGTTTTAGGAGTAATATCACTTTTAGAGGTAATATCACAAAAGCCATCAAAGTACAGAATTACAACCTTAATATAACAATATTCCTCATCAAGACCTAACCTTTCACAATGTCCTTCCTCAGGCCTCCATGTGAGAAGAGGACTGTATGAAGTGTCAGAGTGGCAAACACCTAGGGTAATCCCTCAAAGCTAGATACATTCCTAAGGTCCATGGCTTGTCACCAGTCAAAAACCCACCACGATACAGTCTCCTAAATCCTGGGCTGTGGTTTCTTATGCAGAATCACAATGACTCTCAGTTTTCATCCAAATCAGTAAAAATTTGCAGATTAAGTCAAATATCTCATTCTGCCTCAGGGACTAGAAGAGCATAGCAGATATTTATTTCAAACCTCCTACTTTTTAATATTTTCTTATTTTGCATATCTAAAAAAACCCTGAAAACCTCATTTTCTAGACTCTCTTGCAGCTAGTATTCTGGATGTGGCTTCGTCTCTGCCAAATGGATGCAGCCACCCAAGATCTGGAAGCAGAAAGTGAGCAACACAGCTGAAGGCGTCACTAGGGGAGAAGCAGGGGTGAAGGCCCTTAGTTATCTGGGACAGATGTAGTAGAGGTTCTAGGATCCTCCCCTCCAGTGCCATGGGTCCCAGCTAGTTTAAGGTGACTGATGGTAGGCTTTCTGCAAACACTCTCTATGCAGTGCCTGGGATATAGATTGCTTTTCTGCATGAGGAAAACCCAAAACCTGGCAAAAACTTTTCTGGAAAAATGACATA
The DNA here is from genome assembly GCF_045843805.1 of Urocitellus parryii. Taxonomy (NCBI): domain Eukaryota; kingdom Metazoa; phylum Chordata; class Mammalia; order Rodentia; family Sciuridae; genus Urocitellus; species Urocitellus parryii. The sequence continues at coordinate 84,437,185 of NC_135540.1, forward strand.
AGCCACCTTACTCCTCTAACAGGCTTCTCTTTCTGCTTAGACCACCTAGAATCAATTTGTTGTCTGGTTCTGACCTCAAGGAAGAATATTCTCAGAAAATTTCTCTGAGGACAAGAATGTCCTATCTTTCAGGTGTCAGAGGATGGAGCCCCACAACTAAGAGAACACCCAAAATAATTCACCTTTGAAGTTACCTGGAATGGAATCTACTATCTTCCACATCCAGTTACATCCCCCACAAAATCCCAAGACGCACCTGTCATCTTTATTTATCTGGTCTCCAAATCCCACGGTGTCAACAATGGTTAGCTTCAGCCGTACATTGCTTTCCTGAAGCTCATAACTTCTGGCTTTTAACCGGACACCTGGTTCGTTGTGTGTAGCTGGGTCACTTTCAAATTTGGTGTTGAATAAAGTATCCATTAATGTGGATTTGCCAATGCCTGTCTCACCTATAACCACAAAGAAAAACATCAGAGAATACGTCTATCAGTTCGATTAATCATGCTGGCAAAGTTAAAAAAGAGTCATGTTACCAGAAATCCTGCTGTGAAGAGAGTTTTTTCTATGTATGTCCTGAGGAATGTCCTACCTAGAAATGCCTCACTGAATTTCAGACTATTCAGCAGAAAAGAGCTTGGACTTAAAGACATTCTTCTTCTCAGGGTAGAAAAATAGTACCTGTGAGTTTGAGTGTGGTCAGTTTGCATATTACAAGGATACAAACTATATCTTTATCTTTCCTAAATGTTGGTATACAAAACTGAATTACTTAAGGGGGAAAAACTATGTTGTTGAATTTGTTACTAAACAACAACAAAAATTCCATGTTGTAGAAAAGAATTATTTCAAAAGACTCTCCTGACCATAATAATTACTTTATGCCAAAAATCTATGTCAAGAGGTTCCTACTATTCCCCTATGAAATAGGTACCATGGTTTCCTTTCCTCCAGATGAAGCACTAAGGCTTAGAGAAGTATCTTGCCTGAAGTTATATTGCACAGTGTCAGAGCTGGGGTTCTAACCCAGGTGTGTGCAGTTCAGACGTTGACCTTCAATCAGCACAGCATCCTGACTTTACTGTTACACAGAAAACTGCCTGCCTGGTATTTTCCAGATATATTTCTTTTACTTTTCTTTCTCTGTTCAGCTGGAGATAAGATGGCCAACATTTGTTAGTCTTCCCTGTTTCCTGGTCACCTTTAATGATAATGAAATTAAATTGTGCTAAGCCATACCACTACCATCAACATTAAGATCCTATACCAATTAGAAATTCACTAATACATTTCAACAGATCATGCATAAAAGTGATCCGCTTTTAGGGGTAATATTAACCTTATTATTTTACACTGACAATTCCAATTCATAAATGTTTATCAAGACCCTCATATGTACAAAGCAGGGGGGCAGACACCTGGAACAACTCTACCAATCCAATGGTGGGACCCAAATGTGGAGCCATGACGAAGTTCAGCTCAATCTTCAAAATGGGACCAAGCAATGGTCTCTCTTAATTCTAATTCTGCTGTTAAATCAAAGATAAGGTGGTTGAGTATGTGGAGACAGAGAGGTAGAAACTAAGAAACACTAACCAGAAAGATGCCTTTTTTGGTGTTTCTTTTTTTATTTTTATTTTTTCTTATCTAAAAAATTTCTCCAATTTCTAGGTCAATTGAAACATGCCAATGGTTAGAAGCCCTTTCAACAAATCTTTATGCTGATGACATTCCTGGAAACATTCCCTCATCTGAAGGATTGCAGTAATGACTTTTAGGACGCTGACATCCCATGGGAAAAAGAAAAGCTCCAGAATCTGTAGCCTTAGGGCTACTCCCACAATAAGGACAAAACCTGTTAATTAGAAGTTCTGTATTATACTCACTGCTTTCCAACATAATCCAAAATTAAAGTAAAATGGAGTCTTCCTAGATGCATGCTTTCTTTGATTAGAGTCCCTCTGTGGCTTGCCACTTACTGTGATTGGTTTATATGATAAGAGTTGTTCAAGTGCATTTCCCTTACTCTTTAACCTTTCCTACTATGTCCCTGATCTATCTAAGATCACAGAATTTCCTCCTTCATCAGCTTCTGTTTAGCCAATATTTTTCCAGTGCCAAGATTTGTGCTAAGTTCTGGGAATACAACAATGAACAGGGCTAATGTCTTAGAATCTGGTCTAGAACACAGCTGAATAACAGACTCTATTTTATTGTTATGAGAATAACATTCCACATGTCTACCATGACCACATTCTTCTCATGAGCAAGACCAGACTTTATACCCTGTGACCTTGTGAGTTGACCACAGATAAGTGGGCCAGGGCTCGGCTCCTGACCTGAAGACAATCACGCAAGCCTGACTGTTAGGCATACTGCACCCATCCAATCGAAACGTCTCTATTTGAAGGGGAGACATACAATCTGCACACAGCGTAGAGGCATGAGAAAGGAAAGAGGTAGAGAGAGAAGGAAATAAGCAGAAGCCATGAGACAGCAAAGGCTTTTATTAAACAGAAGCCGCACTGTAGATACACCACTAGCTGGGAATCTAGGAGAAGGAGAACAGATCAATACAGTAGAATAAAGTATCAGAAACCCATTTATTAAATTAATACTTGAATACTTGCTATGTAACAAGTGTAGGTGTGGGGATAAAGGTTTGAACAAAAACAAATAATGACACTGCCCGAAGTTCTGTAATATCCTAATGTCGTTCCAGATTGTTCTGAGGTCTGGTTATGTTCTGTCTTCCTTACTTCCCTGAATACTCTTACAAAAACCCTCATTAATACAAGTAATAAACCAGCCTCTGCTCCCTAATGTGATGGAGCTTAACGAGCTTATAATCACAATTCATGGTTTAACAAATCAACTTTAAGCAAATCAAAGTTACTGTGTAATGGATAAGAAATAAAACACAGTTCCCACTCTTAAAACGCTTAGAATCTGGCAGGTAACTCAATACGAATAGTACTTGAGTCAGTGTAAGCACACGTTGTGCATGTAACACTCTCCAGGACAGCCAACTTCTTTATAGGATTTACCTATTTTCAGGTCATGGACATAGGACACCATCAGAACACCTTTATAAAAATCTCTCCAAAATGTCAAAGGTTCTGTCAGTAGAAAGTGACCTACTTAACTTTCATCTGTTTCCCTAAGGACAGCAATAAAGACTTCAATTTACATGGCAAGAATTCTAGACTCCTTAGATAGGAATGAAATTACCATCTCCTTTACTAGGTTGAGAATTACTTAGCACACATGAATCCACAGCACCATAACTTTTTTTTTTTTTAAGGCATGGTAATCTTAATGATCATTTACATTAAGGTGGAAATCATGAACAATTAGCATTCCAGGCCTTACTTAGAGCACAGGGTTAATCAACGGGTTGAAAAAAACCACTGTTCCTCTAAATTTCAGAGTGTTTTGCTTTCCATTTCTATGCTCTGTGCTTTTGAGAGCCATAATTAGGCACAGCAATGCTAGCAGCGGTGTGATTCACCAAGGCAGCTCAGTAGGAAATGACAGTTCTGGAATAAAAGGAATTAGCGGAGTCTTCAATGCTTTGGCTTTTGAGACTCCTCTCTGAACTTTGAAGGAAGGGCCTTGTCTATACTTTTGAGGACCCACAAGAGCAACAAAAAAGTGTCTTTCTAATTGAGTAACTCAGAGCCTATGAGGTAGAGGTTCCAGTCCAAACCAAACAACCATAACAATATGTTCAGAAAATCAATGACTCACATAGACTTTGCAGAAGACTCCCTAGAAGAGTACCAGTCACACCCAAGGCATTTATTAAAATTAACTGAAGATAAAAATGAAATCATGGTGATAATTTATTCTGAGATTTGCCACTTTGGTAGATTTTTTTGGTTTGTTGTTTATTCTGTTGTCAATTCATCTGCCTAAACACTTGGTCACGGGAGTAATTAGAGAGTCACTCGTGAAGTGTTATCTGTGGTTTCTGTTTTCGCTGCCGCCCTAGTGCTGGCGGACATGCCGCCCACATCCCAGGGGAAAGCATCCCCCCTCCTCCACTCTACTCTCGGGCCTATCTCACCTATCAGCTCCAAGGTGGATATGAAAAAAAAAACATCGGAAAGATCGTATTATTGATTTAATTAAAAGGTAACTGCCAATTGATCAAAGAGTTGATGTATGATTTAGCCTCCTTCGCTCTAACTGCCAAGCCTGGCTACTCAGGAAAGTAATCAGGCTTGCAAGTCTGCCTGCCTTCTGTATAAGACTCAGTCTAGATTTTATTCTTGGATGGAGCTGGGTTACCAGAGAGCTGTAAGCCTATAAGCTGTGTTGTTACTCCTCACGCCTTCATCTTCAATGAAACCTGCCCGAGCACAACACCACCAGCCTGCATGGGGAACTTGCAGGAACAGCCTATGACGTGTCACATCATCAATCAATTGCACTGATTTAGAGGATACCCCCAAATCTAAACAGCATATTTACCCCATCTCATTTCTGAAAATCCATGAGAGAAATTTCCAAACTATATCTTTGTTCGTTTGTTTGTTTTGTTGGTGCTAGGGATTGAACCCAGGGCCTCATACATGCTAGGCAAGTACTCTACCTCTGAGCCACATTCCCAGCCCCTCTAGGTATATTTTTCCAGAGAAATTATCTCTGTTTTTATATTGTGGACACTATAAATCTGTCATGTGTTAAACTATTAACTGCTATTTGGCATTTAATATGTGCTCAATAAATAAAGGATTTATTAAACTAAAGTGTAGTGTAGTAGGGAGTAGTTTAACATGTTGTAACCAAAATAGGGAGTGGGGAACCATTAACTCCAGGGTATTTTGTTATCTGATTAGCATCAGAATTCTCTTCTGAATAAATGAATGAATGAATTCTCTCTGTGCTATGACCACTAAGTTGAGAGACAAATGTATTCCCTCACAAATTAATTGCTATCAGGAAATTTGAGCTCTGACTCTGTCTTTGGCTTCACCTTACTTTCTGGAGTCAATTTCATCTTCATTCATTTTACCTTATAAGCAATGCATAACTTTTCCTGGAAAAAGATGGAATCGCAATTTTTAAGATTTGATTATTAAGCCTCACCGTTCATGTTGACACTTTTGGCCTTAATTAAAACAACCTTAAACGTGTCTGTTTTCTATTCCTCTTCTCTCATCTCCTCAAAACAATTAAGCTTGAATTTAGAAAAACTAATCTAGTTTCTAAATGTACTACTAATTTTCTTTAACTCTTCTATTGAATTTGTTCCTCTTCAAAAGCAGAAATATCACAATATCTTATTCATCTTTCTGTGTTCACCAAGAACTGACACACAGCTGGATCAATGCAGATGAGTCTTCTCAGAGCATTATCATTTTGGAAAATGAATGAGAAAGACACATACATTAAAATGTTGAAGAGAGGCTGAATACTAGAATTTAATTTAGATTCTTTGGAGAAATATAGCCCGGATAAAACATAAAGGCTTTATTTAAACTAAAGTGTAGTTTAGGGAGTAGTTTAACATGTTATAAGCAAAATAGGGAGTGGGGGAACCATTAACTCCAGGGTATTTTGTTATCTGATTAGCATCAGAATTCTCTTCCTAGGTAAGTGAAAACTTTTCTCGCTCTATTGCATTTATTCCCAAGAGTCAACAGAGATGGGTTCTAACAGTGGAAACTTAATTCAGGATTTCTAAAACTAGAGTAAATTCATACCAGGATCAGTTTCTGTCCTGGTTTTTTCCTCTGCTTTCTACCTATAAGCTCTTGTTACAAAATGAAATTATGACTCTACAGCCTTTTTGATAAAAAAATTTCTTTAATAGAACTTTTGTATCCTCAATCCCCTTCCATATTTATCACATGAAAGTAAATATCACATGGTTATAATGTATAGAAAAAAATAGTAGGAGGACAAGTTGGAAAGAAATGACTATGGATAGTCTTAAGTTAAATATGACACCTAATCCTGTTTGTGGCTGTCCAAATGTTTTGATTGTCTAGAACATTTCTTTATAGATTCTAACTATAAAAATCATTGACTGACAATGGGAATTATTTCTTATGTAGGCATTTTTCTTTAAAATATTTGTGGTAAAGGGTTTTGAGGCATTCTATCCTGAGAATACATTGATAATTTAATGCTGACACCATATCCCCCAAAGACCTAATGGCAGCTTTAACCAAAGGGTTCTGTATTGATCTATTTTCTGTTACTATAATGAAATGCCTGAGGCTAGAGAACTTTACTAGAAAAGAGGTTTATTTAGTCCACAGTTCTGTAGGTTGCGGGGCCTGGTGCCAGCAACAACTCAACTCTGGTGAGGACCTCATTGCTGATAGCACAACAATGGTGGGGACACGCACATGACAGAAGAGATCACATGGCCAGACAGGAAACCAAAGAGGCTCGGGAACGGCCAGACTTGTTCTTTTGTAATAACCTTCTTGAAAGAACTGATTCAAAGGGCCCATGAGAACTCAGAGCAGTTCCCCCAATGATCTAAGGACCTCCTACTACCCCTCAACTCTTATAGGTCTCACAACCCTCAATATCATCATGCTGAGAACAAAGTTCCTAACACATCAACTCTTGAGGACTACATTCAAACCAAATCCAAAACACAGCCGACTCCAAAGGGCTTTGGAAATAGGAGAGTTAAATATACTGACATGGAAAGATATCCAGGACTTATTGTGGAGTGGAAAAAAGAATATAAACAGCATGATCTCATTTGTGTAAAAGCAAAACAAAACACACCTAGGTAATTGTGAGGGAGCTGTTTTTATCTGCTTAGTAGGTGTCTATCCATGCCCAATCTCCTTTCTCACAATGTCTTGAGTCCCTTGTTTTGAAGTGGACTGACCCCACCTCCCAGTCAGCCTAGGTATGTGACCCAGTCCTGGTTAGTCAGAGAAATCCTGTGGCATTCAGCAAGACCTGTCAAGAATGGCTTGTTCTTTTGCTTGGGGTTGCGAAGCTGGTAACTGCTGGAGGCCAGACTGTTGCTGGAGGAAAAGGCCCAAACGTGAGGCCCAGCAGAAGCAAGCATGATCTCAAACCAGAAATACAGCCCTGAGGACACACTCTGACCCTGAAGCCAGCTGTACTTAGTTCCAAGATTCAACATATTACCTTTTTAGTGTATGTTGGGGACTAGGGGGAGTCTCAACTGCATTTAAATTGGATCTCTGTGATTCTCTATGGAAAATACAAGAACGTTAGAGAGATGCCACACTGCTGACGTTAGAGAAAGAGTAAAGCGTCCAAGAGCCAAGGACTGCAGGCAGCACGCGTCCTGCCCTGGAGGGTTCCCTAAAAAGACACTGCCCTGCAGACCCATATAGACTTCCACCTACACAAGTGGAAGATAATACTGTGGTGGTGTTAACTGCCACCAGAAATGATTTCTTACCACAGAAAGATGTAGAAAGCTCCTGGAGGATCCCACATGCTATCACTATGGAATGGAAATGGGAGTGGGAAGTCAAAGGGGGAAAGTTTATAACTTTCAAACTTTAAATATATATCAAATCATTAAGTTTGGAAAAAAAACTAATCTTAACCATATTTAAGGGTGGAAACATAATACAATCTAAGAATCCCAGATATTCTCACCCACCCAGGGAAGTCAGGATAGCAGGTGCTTACAAGTCTAACAGGGCAGCACTGGTGTGGCCTGTGAGGAATTCCAACCTGCATCAGAACTGTGCTGTTTAACACAAGAGGCTGGCCACTGCACCACTCACACCACACAGCTGGTTAGACCTGACCCTTCCAACTAGTCCAGTTCCACTGGCAGGATTTCCACTACTATGCAGGAGTCAGGACACAGCTTTCAGATATGTTCTTGAAGTGGATTTTAGAGACAGGGCCGGGGAGGTTTGAAAGCCAGAACAGTAATTGCCCCAAGATGACAATTTAGCATAATTTTCTACAGAAAACCAACAAATTGCCAACAAATTGCTATGCTAATGAAGAATTGCCCTGCTCTGCAGTGAGCATGTACCAAAAGACAACTTATTTATGCCACTCTGTAGAACTAGCTGCTGTGCAGGAGATCCCCTGCTGAATTTTAAAAGGCTTTCATGCAGGGAAAGGAGCAAAGCATGAGAGTTGGCTGCTTCGGCCATTTCTCTCCAGTCATTTCCTTATCCAGTGCTTAAGACATAATGCCAGACAGCAAGCTGGCCCAGCGCACCGGGCAACTACGGCTTTCTATGTTACGGGCTTTCATAATGCCCAATGCAGAGGCCACAGGCTATGAATTCCTCAAGAAGCTTTTGAAAAAGAAAAACATCTGCTCCCCCAAATGCCACTACTAACAAGTCAGTCAGTGGTGCTTCTCACATTGAATGCACACCTTTTCTAAATGCACTTCATTTTACTTGGACAACAGAAGTAAGTCAAATTGAAAGGAAGAATGCTCCACTTGGCCACATACAGAAGGGCTTTGATCTGTCTCAAGTGCTATCTAGATGCAAAGAGAAATAAGGCAAGAAAACAATGCAGCCCAAGCCTCCCCCTGCTATTTAGCCTGGTCACAGGACGGTGACCAGTAGAAGATTTATATTTATATTTTAGAAGATTTATATTTATATTTTAGAAGATTTATATTTATATTTTGGTTTTCTTCTTTTTTCTCCTTGTTTTCTACCTTCCTTTTCTTAATTTAAAAGCTGGTTGCAAGTTCAAAGCCACCCTGGGTAACTTAGTGAGACCCTGCCTCAAAATTAAAAATAATAGTAGAGTGGAGATGTAGCTCAGTGGCAAAGCACTTGCCTCACATGGGTGAAGTCCTGGGTTCAATCCCCAGAACTTCAGTCACTCCATCGAGTTTATGGCTAGAAGAGAAAGAAAATACACTAAGGCTGGAGGCCTGGGCTAACATGTAACATTTAAGGGATCTGAATAAAATATACTGCAGATGCATGTCATCCGTTGGACTTTTCCATCTGTCTACCAAGAACAAACTAAGTCATTTTTAGATCCCAACTAAAGACAGAAGGCTAATTCAATAATTAAGGTAAAACATTTATTTTTTTATATAAAACATTTATATAAACAATTATATTAACATTTATATAAAACATTTTTATTTTTATATCTGAAAAAAATTCAGATATAAAATAGAATTTTTAGACTGTCTTCTGTCCTAGAAGCAAAAGTTTTAAACAGCATAAGGATAGTTAAGTAGTTAGAGTGCTTTAGATTTCACTTTCTGCAGGTAGTATATCTTAAAAAGACTTCAGTGGAGATTATTATTTCACTATAATCAGAAAAACCTAGAAACAGATTCTAGTCACAAATATATATATATAACATAACATAATCTTGAAGAGGGTCCTAGGCATCACACCTTGTTCCTGCTAGGCAAGTGCTATGCCACTGAGCCTCAGCCCATCTTTTAGAAGCAGATTCTTATAAAGCTTTTGAATATTTTTATTGCAGGCATCTCAGTTCTTTCTTTCAACTTTCTATAGTCTAGTTAGGGTCCATGTCCCACTCCCTACCAAAAAATTAAAATAAGTATTTTAATAACCATATTAAACTGATATTGTTTGGCCATGTGACAAAAATAATAACTGGAGTAACACCTCAACACCTACAAAGCATTTGCCCAAAAGCAACTCTGTCTTTACAATAGTGTTACCTATGTAAAGCAAGTATTATTTCCGTGCTTTCCCTAAGGAAAAAGAGTAAAAGCATCATTTTCCTTATTTCCCTGAAACATGCCCCTCTGACACTCACCTGCCAACATCCAAGGGTCAGATGCCCTGCTGGGCAGCAGGTGACCAATCACTTACCAACACACAGGATGTTGAAACAGAATCCTTGAGAAGTAGACTTGTTGACCAATTGGTCCGGGAGACTGTCAAATCCAACATGGCCAGAAAGGGACAAGTTTCGAAGCTCTTCATTCTGAAATTCCAAAGAAGAAACATTTGAGAGGCCATGAACTATACCACCAAACGTAACATATTACAGTTATTACCTCTTCCCTTCTCTCCTTGACATGTGTGGACATAAAGAGACTGCCCAGTGTCTACACCCTCCTTGGCTTCTTCCAACAGAGGGCACTAACAACTCCAAAGCCATGCTCTTTCCACAATGTCACAAAATCTCCTTTCTAAAGCAGACTGTATCCCAGCGTGCTCCATGTGTTACTGTTTTTATTAGGTATACTGATCCTAAAAAATATAAGCTTCTAGAAGTGCAATTTCAGATATTCATTAAGTAACATTTAAAAAAAAAAGACTCTAACCATCTTGGTAGTGTCCATCACTCAAGGAAAACTTTCAATTTATTTTCAATGCATAGTTAAACAAACCAACACTCTTCCAGATATATAAAGGAGCTTTCAGAAGCTCACAGTGGAGGATATATACTCATTACAATTAAGGCAATGTTATAACCACCATAATGCAATATATTAAAAACTAAGTGCACAGACTGGTTCCATCTCCTCCATTTACTGTGCAAGTTTAGTGAGGGCTTCTCTGCTCTCTGCACAGTTGCTAGCACAGGCTTTGTACTCCCAAGAGCTTCTCAGAATGTACTGATGGACACTGGGGTAAAGTAGTTATCACACATTTTAAAAGTCAGTGACTTTTACTGCTTTATAAGATAACACTGACTGCTTCTACAACTTTATGTGTGTCTCATGAGTGTTATGGATAATGTAGGAAACCTTGCTTTCCTGGGGAACAGAACTCACCGATGGTCCTTCAATCGTAATACCATGATTATGTTTTACAATTCCAGAATCTGGATACTGAGAGTCTTCCCCTTGAAAGCAAGATTCCTGGTAGTCTGGCTGTGTCACCAATGAAATTTACATTCAAAATACTGAAGTCCAGGTGAGGAAATGAGCCTCACTGATACTATTAAAAAAAAAAAAAAAAAAAGAAAGAAAGAAAGAAAAAAAGAAAAGAAAAGAAAAAGAAAAAGAAAAGGAAGCCAGGCATGGTAACACAAGCCTGTAAACCTAGCAACTCAGGAGGCTGAGGCATGAGGAGGACTGCAGGTTTTAGGCCAGCCTTAGCAACTTAGCAAGACCCCATCTCAAAATTAAAACTAAATTGGGCTGGAGATGTGGCTCTCCGGTAAAGTATCTCTGGGTTCAATTCCCAGTACCACAAAAGGGGAAAAAAAAGAAAAGTTTTGCATGGAATTACTTACTCAATGATTTTTAAAGACTGGTTTTCACGATCCTATTCTATATTATATTATTATGAGAGTGATTTCTTTTAATAATCAAAGACTGAGACTCCAATTTCAAATTACTATGGTTACTATATAAAGACAATAATGTGACTTCATAAATGTAGCAATTTAATGGGTTTTAATGGTTTTACTAACAACAATGTCTAAAATCCATACCAGCTCTAAAATTCTGATTCTGTGAACTAAAACTAAAACCCAACACACTGTATGAATACCACGCTGGCAGCTGCAGGTCTGAGGTCAATAGGACACAACAGATGTCTAGTCTATGAATAGTTTCCTTGAAACCTGCCAACAGCAGCGAATATCAGACTCAAGAGCAGCCACTTATGCTTTAACAGGATGGCATGGTCCACAGCCCACCAAACAGCTTCCGGAGCAGGCCCAGTGGGCAGCAGTCCTGGTAGCCGGACAAGCCTCCTACCAACAGTGGACTTCTTCCAACCCCAATTCTAGTACCTGCCCCTTCCTCTTCAGATACCTCAAAAGTTCAGACAGCAGGTATTTTTAGGGTGTTTACCACATCCGCCAAGACCTGGGGGAGGAGGATTTGAAATAAGTCCTGGGTTATATTTAAAACTGTTTCCATCACAGCTGCTGCTGTGCACCAGGCTGGGAGTCGCCATTGCAACAGCTTCACTCTCACCATGCAGACCTGAGCAGCTGGGGAATGAATGGCCTGCACATAGAAGAGGCAAGGAAGGACCCCATCCTGCATTCCCTCCACTCGCCATCACAATCATTCCTTTAATTTGGGGGGGGGAGGGGGTTACTGCTGTGGACTCTAGCTTGTTGGGTTTCTAGAGACCAGATATCCACCCATGAGCCAATCCTAGGGCAGAATCAGAGTTAGTAATTATAGCTCTCATCCCAGAACCCAAAGCTCAGCATCTCATATTCTCACCGTTTTCCAAAACATGAGAAACCACCCACACACCCACAGAGTATTTTTATACCCATTGAAAACCACATACAAAATGAAGGGTTATAAAACATTTTGGTCTTGGAATTTTTGAAATTTAAAAGTTTCGTCTTTAGAGTCTCTGTCTTCTTTGTGAAATAAAATACGTAAATTTTATAATGCTGTTTTTTAAATTTCAAAATTTGAATCGAATTCTCTCCCCAGTATTAAAGGAGAGTCCCTGCCCTATCAGCATGTGGTGGTCAAAAAGGAAATAGAAGTTCCTCCTCTGGTGCATGAGCGATCTTAAAAACCGGAAAACACTGGAGGAAATGCAAGGAGTGGCTCAGAGCAATTTACCTGGTGACTCACACACAGCAGCTGAACTGAATTCCTACACCCAGCATTTCAGGGCACTTTCCTTAACTGTCACTCACTATCCGAGGAATGCAGGATCTCATTTGAGTCTATAGTCCCAGTTTTAAGAAACAGTATATATTCCTACATTCCTAATACTATCACAGATCTATAAGTGACTCCCCCAATTTTACCTCCAATACTGAACTCTTCACCCAGTTCTTGATTTTTATCATAGCAGGGCTGTTTTCTTGGGGTTTCCTATCTACACTGCAAGCTGATGTTCACAAAACTGAAATCATTTCCTTCTAACCCCAGCGGTCCCTATTTCTGTTAATACTACTGACTTATGCTGGAAACCATCTCCCCTACCACCATCAACTCCAAAGGCTTAGCAATGCTACATCCTCCCCCACTCAACTCCTACTAACTCCACAGCCTCCCTGTCTCCATTCCATCCTTCTCTAATTCTTCTTCCCTCTATATCTTGTGGCCAAAGGCATCTCAGTACTCACAGGCTGCCAATACAAACTCCTTGGCTTGCCACCTCAAGTTCCCCAGGAGCTGAAGCCACTTCACCCAGGGAGCACCTGGTGCTGCGGTTAGACTGTGCCTGGGACAACAAACCCAGGGATCTGCCCCTCAGAAAACAGGGACTCACACTATTTCGTCTTATCAGAAGGACCTCATACCCAATATTAACGCATACAAACCTTCCAGATTCTACTGAAATTCTACCTGCCAAATCAGTTCTATTATGAAATCTCAGGAGGAGTTTCAGTGAACACTTTTCTTGCCAATAAAAGGAAAATCCTGATTGAATAAGGGTGGCTCAAGCTATTTGACATTCTGTGATCATCATCATAACGGCTAACATTTATTGACCATCCCAATGTTCCAGAAAAGCCCCAAACACAAATGAACTGATGAAAATAGAGGAACACTAGTTATCTGCCCAAGGTCACACAGCTAGTAAAGCTGAGGAGCTAAAAACTAAATGCAGGAAGTCAACATCAGGCCAGAATCCTTGCACTTGGTCAGAGCTATCTCGTGGTTATCTAAGTTTCCAAGTAGCCCCCAACATCACAGTGCCTTCTGCTGCTGTAAAAACCCAGTGTTAAGATAGGAGGAAAAAAAAAAAAGTCTCTAAAACCTTAATTCTTTGGCAACCAGAGAGGTTGGAAATTGAGAATTAGAATTGGCAAAGTAGCTCCAGGTCTAGTTTCATTGGTCCTGGCAATGCTGAGACCCACACTTTGATTTTTGCAGCTATGGCACGTGAAGCCCATAATATAAGGCTTAGGTTTAACCGTTTTCAAAACAAAAGTGCCAATATGAAGCCACTAAGTAAGTAACTATAAGACCTTAATTGAGTTAGCCCTTCATTAGCTAATCTGTCTAGTGAGGATTTGTTATTAGATGATTTCTATAGCCCACTACATCTTGAAAAGGGCCATGACTAAGAATGATGCAAAACAAAATAGCTGGTCTTTAACTGGATTATTTCATTTTTCTCTTTTTAGACCATCTCCTCTTGAATATAATTATTTATTAATCCTTTTAAAAATAGTACCCAAAGCACTAAGGGAGCTAAAATGCTTTATTTTTGTTTTTCACTAATAACACTCTTCTTGACTCCAAAAAGTTTTACAATGTAGCAGTAAAGACAGAACATACTAAATTTACTACTACTAGGAATAAAAAGTGGCAGATACCATGACCTCAACTCTATGCAGCCAGGGAGAAATAGCAGCTTTTGGCTGCAGAAATGCTGGGGACAGTTCTTAGGAAGGCTAAACTCCCCCATTCTACCAGTGAAACAAGAATGTGGCTTGCAGAAGCCTTCTACATAAATGCTATCTCTGCCTAAAGGGTCACTTTACTAGGAATGTATACTCTGAAGTTTATAATTGAAAAGTTTTTTCAAGATGTCCAGCTGACTTAATTATTGAGACAATTATAAAACAAATTATATAAGAATGTGTGCCAACACCTACTTTCTGAGTATTGCTATAAAATATGTTCCACAGCTCCAAATCTTGGTTAACCAGAGCAGGACAGCAAAAAGCCTGGAGTCTGACGGATCTGAATCCCAGTTTTGCTTTTTCTCTTTGTTCTGCCACCAGTAAAAATGGAGCACTTGGTAGGGTTGCATTTAATAGGTGTTGAAGAAACTTGTGTTTCCCTTCCCTAAATTTCATGAAAGATACAACTATAATTTTAAAATCTGAAATGAATTAGGAGTTCTGTTACTGCTGCAAAGCATTCCAGGAGAAGCTGCTGATCAGCAAAGTGCTTGGAGTAAATAAGAAATTAAAATCCAAAGGGATCAACACACTGAACAAAAGAAATCAAGAGACAGAGGATTCTAGCATGAAGAAAATCCACCTTCAAATAGGAGACTCTTAAAAAGGGGGAGGCAAAAATAAGAAATACATTCCTGTTTGCAAAACCAAAGGTTGAACAGCACCAACATCTTCTAAGGCTGGAAACCATTCTGGATTCCCCATCTTCACTTTTGTTTCTATTTTAATCCAGCCTAGACTTTTGAGATTAACAAACTGGATGTGCCCAGATGGATTCCATTCACCATACTCAAACTGGTATCCTTTGACTTTAATTTTAAAACTTCAGTGCTTCAGGGTTGAATGTGGTTGGGAGCTTACAGCCTTTGATCCTTATCAGCAGGCGGAAGCAAGAGAGCAGGTTACTAAGGTGACATTTTAACTGTTTAATTAAAACAAATTAAAATTATGTTTTCATTTGAAAGCAAGGCAATTTTTTCTTTAAAATCTGAAATTACAAAGCAAGGTAATTTTTACCTTTAAAATCAGAAATTACAATTTAAGTTTAGAAAGACTTCCCCATTTTTAAATTTAAATTATATAAATTTTGAATTTAAGAGACAACTTCTTTTATGCATTTAGTTAAGAGAGTCAGAGATTTTTGTTTATAAGAAGTGGTGATTAGGGTTGGGGCCGTAGCTCAGTGGTAAAGCGCTTGCCTGGCATGTGTGAGGCACATGGTTCAATCCTCAACACCACATAAAAATAGATATTATGTGTCCATCTACAACTAAAAAATATTTTTATAAAAAAAGAAGCGGTGATTACATTTTTCTCAAAGCATTGGTTTATAGATGATAAATTATTATATTGATCTAAAACACTTAATCCCAAGGTTTATGTTTCCTCATCTGTAAAGTGAAGAGATTTCATCAAATAACCCTCTAAACAAAGCCTCTGAACCTAATGCCAGTTCTAAGGTTTCTTGAACTTGGAAACCAGAGATGCATAAATCCAAATCTGTCATTTTGCCTAAGAAAGCCAACACAAAGTGAAAACTTCCTGGTAGTATATTTCTTCTCACCAGATCAAGAGGGCTCAATTTTTAAATGATCCATGAAAGAGACTTTCTATCAATTATCCCAGGAAAACTTTAAGCCTAATTGAAATTTGCGTGCATATTTCCACGTTTTTCCACCTAAACTTTCCATTCTGCTTATTTTACTACAATAATTGTGAATGTTTTTTTTAAGTTACATTGTTTATGACTATTCTGCTCAAAAGCAAGTTTTCAGATATATATGCAGGTTTTTTTGTTTGTTTTGTTTTTTTGGTGTTGGGGCTTGAACCCAGAGCCTTGGGCATGTGAGGCAAGCATTCTACCAACTGAGCTATATCCCCAGCCCTATATACAGTCTTTCACATAATTTTTGAAAAGCTGATTGATATCCTCAAAACAAAACCTAAGAAATAATTCTTAGGTGTAAGTCACCTGTTTTCAATAAGAAAAGTAAAGCTTTATTCATGATTTCATTCATTCGACAAGTACCTTCTTCGTACCTACCTACAATAGATACTGTGCAAGACTAAGGACAAGGTGAAGATGAAGAAGTCCTAACTCATGGAAGTTGGTGGGGCACCTAGATGTTAATCAAATAATTAAAAATTAAATATAATAATACTAATTTATGCAAAGTACAGGAAGCAATGCAGCCTTGTAACTCATGTGAGACTTAGAGCTCAAGTGAATTCATGAGTCTATAGCATGTAAGAACATGTGTTAATCCAAGCACCATTGGATATTAATTCAGATAACTGTTTATTAATTAATTGTAGGCAACACCTATGTACAATTGATGTGTAGGTTTTTTGAATTCAGATGAAAAGAGTCCTTCTGAGCAGTACTGCCTGATGGGCAGAGGTAAAAATAATGAAGACTCAAGTCCTAAGGGGTTGGATTTAAATAAAGCTGAGATGGAACCATGGGGGCAGCAGAAAGAAATAGGAGAAGGGAAAGGCTTGTCCCCATAAAAATGATGGCCACATAGGGAAGAGAAAAGGTGCACATTCCTTCCTCACCTTGGCAGTGTCTTTTTTTTTTTTTTTTTTGAGGTCCTGTTTCAGTAGTACAGGTATCACCTGGCCACAGAGGAGCAAAGAGAACAAACTGATTCTCATAATAAGACCTCTGACTAACCACAAGTCCAGTAACTGAACAAATGCTGGCCCCACAAACTGAGAAATAAGTTTTATCCAAGGGCCCTGATAGATCATTTTGGTAAATATGTCTTTTTATGTGACTATAATCTATAGAATATTGAATTAGTCTCATGTTTTCTTTCAAAGAAAAGAAGGTTAGCAGAAAGATGAGAAACACCCTTAGTTCCCATGCAAAATGGAAAATGCTGGAATGCAAAGTATCGACCCAAACCACAGCTATGAAGCTTATTCTGGGATATTTTCAAGGCTAGGCATAGCTAGAGTAACTTTCATAATATAAAACGTCTGAAGCATCTCATTACCAATGAGGGTTACATTCTTTAAGGATGATTCAGATAACATTTGCTACTCTGCTTGTCATCTATACCATGAAATCCTAAGGCTAGAGCCAAGAAAAACCCCAAGGAAATTGTCTTAAACAAGCAGCAGAACAAAGAGAGCCAGGGAGAAGAGTAGAACAGTTAGCGGGGAAACCATATGTTAATAAGGAAAAAGCAACTTCTCAGTGTAGCCCATCTGGAAGCTGAGACTGGGACAAGGGACAGTCTGGAGTCAGCCCCCAGGTCATAAAGTCAGGTAGATGAGCTCAGAATGCCAAACCCTCAGAGCCACCCCGGAAAACAGCACTGAATTACAAGAAAAGAACTTGATGAATACCGAGTAAATGCCCCAATTCCAAGTGTTATCTCTTAAGTAACTTTCTCCAAAAAGCTTCCAGTGAAGAACAAAATTTGCTTTTCCTGATCCTGGCAAAAAAAATAATGCAGTATAGAGGTTTTCTTAGATGATGGTAGAATTTACTGTAGGGAAATTTTACTTTCTCATTAGGTTTCTATAAATTTGCATTGTTGCAAAAGGAAAAAAAATCCCTTCCACTTTTATAATAGAAGAGAAATAAAGGATTTTAAATTCGGGAATGATAATAAAAATATACTTAACATCTATTTTAAGGAGGTAAGCCTACAATTTTTATTGCATCCCCTGGGTGGGTGATAGGATAAAAATGTGAGCACTTCATTTTTCTAAAAGCAGAACCAAAGACTCAGCAGAAAAGCAGAACAGTCCAGTGGAAGGTAAGCTTGACAAATGATGTCCTCACAAGGGCACCTCAGCCATCCTTTAGCTTTGTGACATAGAGTAAGTCACTAAACTTAGCCATGGTTTTGTCAACTTTCAAATAACTACCTTAGAGTGCTGTTGCAAGAATTAATATAATTATCTATCCTCTGCCTGTTTTATACAATTTTCTTGGGTTACCTCCTCCTTGCCAATCACAGGCTAACAGCCCCCGCTTCATGTGGGCTCCCAACCTGTTCACCTACAGTTCAGGCATCTCTAAGCTTCCTCCTATTTTCTCATGCCAAGTGGCAACATGTACTTCAAGGTATCAGAGACGTTCCTGGAATAACAATTCCTAATACACCACTGACTAAATCTGCAGAAAGTTAGACGTTCCACCCTCTTGTAGAAGAAATCATCTTAGACGTGCCCCTATGCTATGATTTGGACAGTGAAGATTTCAAGTTGTTGATACCAAAGTAACTCTTCTCTGCACCCAGATGTTAATACCAGCATTCACTGCCCACCAAGCACACTGTTTGGATAAACTTTTCCTAGCCTGCTCTCTTGTTGACATAACTGCAACTGCTCTACCAGATGGTTGCTATCTCTATACCCTAAAAACCAGTGACTTGGGCCTTCCCTTTCCCTAACCTTATCCACACTGAACTTCACCAATGTCTGTGTTTAATGTGGTGGACATATTCTCCAACTTTCTTGTTTTCAGATGATATAGGTACAGTGGCTCTCCTTGTGCACAGGGGAAGGAGGACGGAACCTCAGGGTATGGCCCACTCCCTCCACTACACAGGGGAGATAATTAAAGTTAGCTGCTGCTGGAGAAGCTGAATTGGAAAGGTCTAAAAACACCATGCTGCCTCATTCCTTCACCTGTGCCCAGTCCTTTCTGTCTTCTCTACAGCCAACCAACCTTCAGATTAAATGACAATTGTCCACATTTTCTCTGAGATCTGACTGGTCTGTCTGGGACTAGAGTTTTACCTTCCCTCCATCAGAAATTAGATTTCTCACATACCAATTAGGAAAAATACTGTTGAAAAATTAGACCCCAAAATAGGTATATGCAGTAAACACAGTCCCAGGTTCTGCTTACAATTCTGGATGAGGGACAGGATCATTAAACAGTCCATGGGCAAATAACTGCTGAGTGTGACATCCAAACAAAATAATCCCAACCAGCACACAGTGAGAGCATTTTTTTTTCCCTTACAGACAGAATATTTTTCAAAAAGTCTGTTTAAACTCAAGAGATTCAACTTAACTGGATGCCAAGAATTAACAACAACAAAAAGACATTTTCTTAAAGTTTCCAAAGACTTACAGTCTTTCTGTTGGAGACCAAGTGACTAAGGCCTGTAAGAGTCTCACAAATCTACAAAGTGCTGACCAGCAGAAAGTCTCATGTTCGGGAATGACAAGGTCCACGTGTGCATTCCAGGGACGCTTACAAATTTTACAGTATTCAGAGGGAGACAGAGTGGGAGGGAAACAATGTGACAAATAGTCAAGAAGTATTTATAAAGGCATGATATGATGAGAGACAGATGTTGCAGCGGTTCTCACCTCCCCTCACAGAGATGAAGAGAAGCCCGTGGATGCAGCCACCTAGGAAAGCTAATGAGCAAATCAAATCATGGAGGTCACTAATCATTTCAAAACCTCCAGCTCTCCAGGTTATTTTCCAAATCACCTGACTCCATTTAAGACACATTGCATCTCTTGTAGAGCAGAAAATCACCTAGTTGTCTCATGGTTCTTCCTTTGGGTCATATTTGTCCTTTCTGCCCTGCCTTTACCATAGACTATATCTTTCAGGTGAGCATTTCCAAAACAAGGATGAGTAGGTCAAAGAAAATTAAGAGGCTCAAGTCAGCTGGAAGACTCTTCCTCAACTTTTCGTGTACTCCATATTCACGTATCCTTTCCTTGGTGTTTCCTGTTTGAGAAACACCGTGGCTTACTTCATATATTTCTATTCAACCAAATGTATTAATCAGCAAATAATGATCTATGGATCATTGGATCAAATTGGCTACTTCCTGTTTGAAAGATACCATTTATTTCTGTTCCTTTCTGGAAAGGTGGGGATTCTCAGGTATACAAATGGTCACATAATGGTAGCCTCTGAGAGAGAAGAAAAAATAACCCCAACCAGCACTAAGGCCGTCGTGAACAAAGCACCAGGTCTGTGTCCCTCAGTCACAACTTGGCCACTTTCTTCCCTTAAGAGATGTTTGGTTCCTAAGCCAGACCAACCTAGCACAGCAAAGCATTTCTATACCCTAAACCTGAGACAACACCTGAACATACAAATTAACATCTGGCCTTGTTCTACAAATATTACTAAACAATACGGCCCAAATCCTCAAGCCTTTCTAAGAGTTTCACTGTGTCTTAATCTTAGCCCTGGATGAAACACTATCAGAGTAAAATAGAGGTCACTTGCATAAATTTGGAATGTGTATTAGTTTTGCATTGCCGTGATAATAAATTATCACAAACCTAATGCCTTGACACAGCACTCATGGTTAGCTCTCAGTTTCACAGGTCACAAGGCTGAATATGGCAGGTCTGGATTCTTGGGACACCAAAAGGCTAGAGATCAATGGCTGCCAGAGGTTCTGGAGGAAAGTCCACAGGCAAGTTCATTCAGCTTGCTGGCATATTCAATTCCTTGCAGCTGCAGGACGAAGGGCCTCCTCTGCTTGTAGCTGAGGCAGTGCTCAGCTCCACAAAGGTACTAGCTCCTAACCTTAGGTCCACTCCATATTCAAGAACAGCACTGGAAAGTCTCCCTGTATTCCTTTCCCATTTGGGATCTCCTTTCCCAGGAAGAGCCCTGTCCCTTTTAAGGAACCACTTGATTAGGTCCAAGTCCACCAGGATAATCTCCATTTTTAAAAGTGAACAATGATATGACTGGCTCCTAGGAGTGGCTATCCCATGATATCCACAAGCTCTGGTATATACAGATTATATACACCACAGACAGCTGGGACCAGGGCCATATTAGGATTCTGCCTACAGAGTGTGCATGATTATAATCTTCAGGTTCTTTAGGATAGGTTCTAATAGTGAATATTAGCATTTCCCCATCTCAAAACAGAACACAACTCAGTTTCCTGTGGGGAAAAAAGATAGAAATTAGTAACAGCACACCATAAACTAGATTTCTCTCAGGTTCCCAGGGCGTCTTTTACACTGAACTTGATAAGGGCAGATAACCACTGACTGGCCAGAGTCTCTTTGTCTTTAGAGGAAGTCTTCCAATAATGAAAGCAAACTGCGAACAGCTAGGTGCCTAGTGTGTGACAAGGATTCTAGGAAATGTAAAGATTCTTCGGAACTTGAGTTTTATTAGGAAGATACGTAACTGAGACAAAACAAACTCTAAAGTGTTTCACGATGAAATACAGTACCAAAGTTAAGGGGTTGGACAATGGATGTCAGTGCCAGCCAGGACAAAGAAGAATGCTTCCTTAGCAGAGGGTAGATTTGGTCTGGGTCTGGGTGAGCTGAAATAAATTTGGATAGTTTGCAGAAAAGGAATGGAGATGACAGGAAAGGAAGAAGTGGAACTTGTCAAAGAAGGCAGCAGGAAAAGAAAGCGCTCCAAAGGGCAGGAAATCAGTGAACTAAAAAACTGAGGATATATCAGATTTTAAAACTGGTTCATATTTCTGTTTACTGGAAATATTTCTTAAAGTAAACCATTACAAAGACACATATGAGCAATAATATGTAAATATTTATATGCCCAGGATCTGACACTGTGTTGAAGTTTTCTATCACCCAGCGTAGTTATGAACATATTTCCCACCAGACCCAGATCTTGAGTACAGAACTTGCTTTCTAGCCAAGGTTTTAACTCAGATTACTAGGAGGGCAACCATCCAAATGGTAAGCTGCTTGATGCAAACTTCCATCAGAGCATTAAAAAAAAAATGCATATTTAGCAGAGAATCTAAGAGATTAACTCCATTGGTGATGGCTACAAGTCCTGCCATTCTAAACAAGCTAAAGCTTTCTTCTTTATTCCTTATTCTGTTCTTCTTCTCAAAAAAATTAGGTCCAATTAACCCCAACAAAATAAATACTCCCACTACCAGAGGAGACAGCTTTCTGCCTTACTGAGGTTAACTGCACATCATAGAAGCATCCATCTAGCTGCAGAGAAAGTCGGCTGAGGGGTTTTCTCATACATATTGGTGTTCCTTGGAAAGCAGACCCAGGAGGTTATGTTACAGTTTTTCTCTTCACTCAAAGTGTCCTATTGATGGATGATTTTAGCTGCTGGCTCTTTTGCCTTGATCAGCTAATGCAAAACAAACCTCTTTTCACATGCTGCCTGCTCCCAAGAATGTTCCCACAGTCCTCTCCACCCCCTCTATTGTCCACTAAGAATGCCTCTTAAAAAGGCATTTTCATTATCATTATTATCAGGTTGATATGTCTGAATAATCAAATAGGGCCCATGTAGAACACTGGGAAAACTCTACTGCATAGGAAAATCTGTTATAAAATTCCACTGGCTCTTAAAAAAGACAAAAATAAAGAACTGGGAATAGAGCTCAGTAGTAAAGTGTACCTGGGTCCAATCCCTAGTATCAAAAACTAAATTAAAAAAATTTAAATCCCATCAGCTCTTAAAAACCGATGCTCAAATATGTGCAACAGCAGAGACTCCATTGTAATGCACGCTGTCACCACAGAGAACTAAGCATTTGGTTCAGCAGACCAGACACCTCAAAGAGATGGAATCCTACTCCACCTCAATGTCCTCGATTAATAGATTAAGAGTTATGGGATATGGGGATACATTTCTGACAGTCTCTTATAGCACGAATACAAGGAACCATTAACCTAAAATTACAGGTTGGCAAGAAGAAGAGCCTTGCTGTGATTCATATATTCTGTAGGAAGGAGAAACTGAGAAAGTTAAATGAGACCTAGGGCAAATGAAAGACCAGATTAGCAAAAGTCTTAGGCACTGATCCAAGTAGCTGCCATTAAATTCTTCCAAAACCAGAATGGTTCATTAGAATAATTAGTATTCAAGTAGTGAAAATGAAAGCAGGCAATGGAAATAAGTGAAAATTATACTGGCAAAAATAAGAATTACTCCAGCCATCTGAGTTTGAGAATAATCCAAGCCTCAAATCCCAGCCCGCAGAGAGAGGGTCAAACCATGTATCTTACTGTAATCATGGCTACACAGAGTTAAACCCCTTCTGCCACAATTGCCCCAAATGTACACACTTGGGTTAGTTATTACCAGGAGTGGGTTCAGCGCAATGTGGCAGCTCTGACCACCAGTGCAGGGAAACCAGGCTTCACTGCCATCTCTCAGATTCCTTC
This sequence comes from Urocitellus parryii, assembly GCF_045843805.1. Classification (NCBI taxonomy): domain Eukaryota; kingdom Metazoa; phylum Chordata; class Mammalia; order Rodentia; family Sciuridae; genus Urocitellus; species Urocitellus parryii. The sequence goes on from NC_135540.1 coordinate 84,460,609, forward strand.
CCAGCCCAACTTCCTACCCACTCCTCAGCCAGATGTTCCTCACTCAGAGAGGGTGTGACAGCCATGATTCACATGCACCTAAGGATCACTGTAAAACCAGATGTATTTGGACAGAGAAACCGATGAAGCTTCAGTCCCCAAGGAGAGTAGAGTACTAGTAAATGCACCTCGTATTCTGCCTCCTATTCTGGCAATCTAGGTGGAAAAGTAGACGGCAGTCTTTAAAAAGTGTTAATTCAAAGTTGCCTAATGAACCTGTATCATGAACACTGAAATACTCAAGAAGGAAAAAGAAGAAATGGGTTCTACTGCTTTTTTAACTAGGAAACTAAAAAGAAAGGAATCTAATATTACCCTTCGTCAACCAACAAAAAGGCAACACTGGACATTTATATAAAACACGACAATGTTATGCATAGGCTAACAAAAAGAACAAGGTATTCCAAAGGCTGCCACGTTTGGCCTGCCCTTCCAGCGCCCCAATATATCCCTCCTTCCACCACAGTCATCAGGAAGGTTACTAGTGCCTGGCCCTTTAAAAAAAACTTCCCATTTAATCCTCATAACACTGGGAAGTAGGTATTATTGTCCCCATTTTACAGATGAGGAAACTAAAGGCAGAACCTGTATTCAAACCAGTTTTGCCAAATTCCAAGGCCTTCACCACTCATGCCTTAAACTAGACTACCAAATCTTTTCAAAGCATACTCACATTTGCACAAAGAATGCCTCCACTCTCACCCCAACTGTAAAATCCTTCACATCCTCAAAATTGCTAGCAAAAATGCCACCCCCTTCAATGAGCCGTCCCTGATTCCCGAATTAGACACCACTGTTCTATTTTACAAATGTCCACTGTATTTGGGTCATTCATCACATCTTGCATGTGGTAGGACACTTGGTTTATTTTACTTGTCAGGTTCCCAGAAGAATGTAAAGCCTGAGGACAGAAACTCTTACTCATCTTACTTTTTATTTTTTCCATAGCTTTATTGAGGTAAAATTGAAGTACAATAAAATGCACATATTTGAAGTATGCAATCTGATCAACAGACATGTTTTGATATATATGTAACCAATACATACTTAATATAAAAAGCTTTCCCATTACTTTTTTTAAATTTGAAATCACGCTGAGTTGTGTTTTCTGCATGATTTATTATATTAGAAATCAATCACATTAAGATATATAGAACCCCACCACCACAACTCAGCTACTTCAAAACTAAATGGCACACTTATAAATATCTCATGGGTCAGAGAAGAAAGCATGAGAAAAAATAAAGTGCTTTGAAATAAGTGATAATAAAAGCTTAAAATATCAGAATCTGGGATGAAACAGTGCTCAGATGTATAATTAAAGTACTTGTATCAGAAAGAAGCTAGATTAACAATCAAATTATTTTCAACTTGGGTAGGTGGAAGGAAAAAAATAACAGTAAGAGCAGAAGTATATGAAGTAGAAAAGAAATAGTAAAGTTGATAAAAATAAAACAAGCCAAATCAAAAAAAAAAAGCAAGAACACAAAAATTAATATCAATGAAAAGGGAGCTATCAAAACAGCCCTACAGATACTAAAAATATATTAAGGTAATATTACAGTTGTATGCCAACATATGTGATACCCCACATAACATAGTCTACATTAGAGAAGGATTGTGTGCTGCTGAGAAGAAAGTATATTCACTCACTGATGTATGAAATATTCTATATATGTCTGTTGTCTGAATTATCAATTGCATTTTTTAGTTCTACAGCTTCTTTATTTAGTTTTTGTTTGGAGGATCTACCCAGTGGTGACAGAGGCATGTTAAAGTTACCCAGTATTATTGTGTTGTGGTCTATTTGATTCTTGAAATTGAGAAGGGTTTGTTTGATGTACATAGATGCTCCATTGTTTGGGGCATAAATATTTATGACTGTTATGTCTTGTTGATGTGAGTTCCCTTAAGCAGTATGAAATGGTCTTCTTTGTCCCTTCTGATTAACTTTGTCTCAAAGTCCACTTTGTCTGATATGAGGATAGAAACCCCTGCTTGTTTACGAGTTCCATGTGAATGATATGTTTTTTGCCCATCCTGTTACCTTCAGACTGGACCTCTTTGCCTATGAGGTGAGTCTCTTGAAGACAGCATATTGTTGAGTCTTGTTTTTTAATCCAGTCTTCCAGGCTATGTCTTTTGATTGATGTTACTCATCTTACTTTGAACTTCATTTATGACAATGTCACATGTAGCCAGGGATGCCCATTGAGGATGGATCAATGCAGAGACTAAGTTGCCAACATGTCTACGACCTACCTTCCCCAAGCAAAAACAAACGTCATCAAGCAACAGCACAGTGACAGAGAACTCACAGAAACATTCAGTGTGGCCGAAAGGCCTAGTATATGTTTAATGAGGGGGGAAATTTAAGAGGACCTTAGAAAATGGATAACATAGAGGTCAATGTGCCAGTCATATGCTTAGGTATGGACCTTCCCCAACACTTGGACCAACCAGCCTGTGGGGAAGACATGGGGGAGAGGCCACATGCTGTAGGGTACATGTTTTCAGGAAAATTATCATTCTGCTAAAGTTAACATTTATAAAGCTCTTATTTTATACACATGATAGGTACCATCCCTGTACTTTACATGGATCTCATTTATTTCTCACAATCACCTCTGAGATATGAACCATTATCATTCTTATCCTAAAGTTGAGGAAATTGAAGCTCAAAGACATTAATCTCCTCAGAGCCACAGCAAATAGTACTAGGCCAAGATTCAAAGCCAAGCAGGCTGTTGTCAAAAGTTCTTAGCACTCCATTAATGAGGCCTGGGAGCCTAGAAAAGCTACTTGTGCTCAATCTTTCATTAATCAATTAATACGTATGTGTTGATCTCTGTGGGATAGCCACAGCCACACACCCAAGCATATCTGCTGAGATCAGAATTAGGACGCACTCTGTCATGGTACACAGGCCCTGGACCACCTTGTGGGAGGTTTTAGGAAAGGGAAGTAGAAACTGAGGGGACAGGAAGAAAGTGGGTTCACCTGAGCTGAGACTTCCATCAAACTGCTGGAATGGATTTTTTAAACTTCTCACATAGAAGGAGCCGAACAAGTCTAACCTAAAGGATACAGATGAAGGCTGAACAGCCCGTAGCAATCACTCTTCCTCTCTCTCTCATCTACCAGCAAACACAATCAAGTATCCTTTCTTTTCTCTAGCAAAGGTGTAAGACCCCGTGGCAGAGCAGGGCACAGTGGGATATGCCTGTAATCCCAGTGACTCCTCGGGAGGCTGAGGCAGAAGTTCAAAGCCAGCCTCAGCAACCTAGTGAGACCCTGTCTCAAAATAAAAAGGGTTGTGGATGTGGCACAGTGGTTAAGCACCCTGGGTTCAATCCCTGGTACCAAAACTAAGAAGGGCCAGTTGCAAAGAAAAGCCAACCAATTCAGAAGCAGCAAAGAGACTAGAAGACAGACAAGATGCAACCTGCAGTCCCGACTCATTAAAACCAAGAGCCTAACATACAGAAAATTCCCATCACCTCCTCCTTAGTTTCTTACAGACCACCGAGGAGCAAACATACATATGATTTTATTGCCAAAATCCCTCTTGGTAATAAGGGCTGGAGTAGAGGAAGTATTTTCCATACCCCTACCTATTATGTGCAAAGGAACTGGTGAGCCGTTTTATAAACTTAATTATTCTTTTAAAGAAAATGCAAATTTTGAGCTAAGAAGCATCTTCAGATTCAATCCCGCATCCTGTCTGGAGAAGAAGGCCAAAAATGTATTCAGGTGTTTAAGATAAAACTAAAGGAAAAAACTCTGTTGACTTACTGATGGAACATCATTATCCATTTCTGAGCTTATATTTAAAAAAAATAAGACTTTAACAACAATCAAAAGTTTAAGGCCAGCCTGGGCAACTTAACAAGACCTTGTCTCAAAATCCAAAAATAAAAAATGCTGGAGATGGAGCCCAATGGTAGAGCATTTATCGGGCATGTGTGAAGCCCTAGGTTCCATCCCCAGTACCACCAAGAAAAATAAAATTTTTTAAAGACTAGTAATATTTTTAACCTCAGTAAATGAAATTATGATTCTAAAGCCTACCCTGAGTTCAGCATTAGTTGGCAATTTCACTACATTGTTTCTCTTAATAAATATAATATTTACTTAGACTCCCATCTCTGAAGGCATTTTAATTACATTCATATTCCTTTATATTCACTTCTCTGCCACTTGCAATTTGGAACAAATGTTCTAACCACCAGCCACTATGGCACCAACACAAAATGCCTATTGTGTTGATTTTCTAACAATCTATGAGGTAATTACAAATAGTTTACTCAGGTCCTTGGAATCTATATTCAGATGTTATCTACTTAGGCAATAATAATATTTCTATATGCACAACAAATAGCAAAAGCATTCCAAATCCAACTCTAATAAATTTAAAATCACATATTATTTAATACCATATTCTCTTTCCTATACAAATTGGTAGTAGCTTCCTCTTAAGACTTTCCCTATGGTCTACAATTCTCTCCCACAAAATAGGCTTCCTTTAGGATACTGCACTCTCCTCTAGCCACTTTGTTCCACAAAATGTTGTATAGTTGGATTTACCCACCTTAAAACAGCTAAGTACAGTCATACAAAGCTACAGTAGTCCTTAAACTCCACAGCTAAAAATCCTCCAAGGCTTCCAATCCTACTTCAGCTAGGGTCTGCATTTATAGTTACACATGTGTGCACACGCATGTGCATGCACACACACTGCTGGAGAGCAAACCCAGACCTCATACAAGTGCTACTAAGTTACATCCTAGGTAGGGATGTGCTTTAAATGATGTGGCTCACCACCTCTCTGGCTTCAGTTCCACCATCTGTAATATGGATGGGAGGAGAAGGATTGCTGAGAAATGGTACACAATCTAAGTTCTCAAATTATAAGATTCTATCATTCAGTAAAGGAGAAGAAAAAAAGGTTGTCAGAGCCTACATTAGAGTGGACACTTGGTTTCAAAAAAAAAAAAAAAAAAAAGGTCATCATGACACTAAAGCCAAATGAGAAAATAAGACGAGTAACATAGATCCAAATGAAAGTGATAGTGAGTGACAGTTAGTAGCAAATGTAGTACAGTTTCAGGACCTGTACTAAAATTAAAATTATCCTATTATCTAGCAGAAAACAAAAACAACCAGCTCTTAAGGGCCAATGAGAAGGGTCAGAGCAGTGTGAAGCCATTGCCACCTAAAGTTCCCACCAAGAGATCTCCTGAAGCTAGCCCGACATTTGAGTTGGAGTCTCCATTCTGTTTGGTCTTACAATAAGGGAACCACAAGCTCCAGACTTTATGATAACACAATTGCCAGAAGTGGGGAATAACTGTAATAGGTAATTTATCTATCAAAATAGGTACTTTTTAAAATTAGGTCTAGAAAGATTCAAGAGATTCCAGCTGAAAAGGCAAAGGAGACTGAATGAGTAAAAGAACATACTCGTTGTTTCCAAGTACTCACATCCAGGGCTCTCTTTAAATATGAGTAGACACTCGTATTTATAACCTTTTTATAACATCTTTACTGTGTAAAGAAAACAGAACAAACACCCACATATCCAACAGCCAGCCCAAGAAACCCGTCTCTAAATGCTCTGAAGCCCCAGAGTACCCTACATTTGCAAAAAATGAAAGATGATGCATTCCACCCCACTAAGTTTTTAGTTTGAAAAATCGAGTTATTTGGGCTGGGGATGTGGCTCAAGCGGTAGCGCACTCGCTTGGCATGCGTTCGGCCCGGGTTCGATCCTCAGCACCACATACAAACAAATATGTTGTGTCCGCCGAAAACTAAAAAATAAATATTAAAAAAATTCTCTCTTAAAAAAAAATCGAGTTATTTATCATAAAACAATGCTATGTATGTTAACATTTAATAAGTTTATTATCGTTACTTTAAATATATTAATTAGCAAATGTACTGGATTTACCTTCAAATGTAATTAGCATCCTTCTCTCTCCATGGCCCCCACTAGAGATAAACCCTACCCTGAATTTGCATTAACCCGTGTTTCTGCATTTCTTCATAGTGTTAGGTTACACATCGCTATCAGCATGCGGTCACTACAAGTCCTAACTTGGAAATAACAAGAGTGTCCACTTCCTTCTCTATCAGGAAATGCAGGGCTCCTCCCTTGAGGACACAGAGTGAGAACACAGAAAAGAGTTACTTTGAAAGAGTGGTTCTCAAAATGTGGTTAGAAGATCCCTGGAGAACTTGTCAGAGGCGTACAAGTTCCTCCTTTTCCAACCACATACCCATATGAGGCTGAATCTTTTTCACGTACTTCAGCCAGAACAATATATCACATCAGAGTGAACGAGAAGCAGAGCTGAGGACACAGCTGTCTTCCATTAAGTCAAGCAGTGAAGAGATTTGCAAAAAAATGAAAGATGATACATTCCATCCCACTAATTTTTGGTTTGAAAAACCTAGTTATTTATTATAAAACGATGCTGTTTATGTTAACATTTAATAAGTTTATTATTGTTACTTTAAATGAATTAATTTGCGAATGTTTTTAAAACTTAGCAATAATAGAAGATGGTTAAAGTTGCAACACAAACCCCCTGGGAATGCCTAGGGGAAGTACTCTGTTTTGTTATAAAGTATACCAACTAACCAAAAGTGTCCCAAACTGACACTGGTATTGTAAATATTTTGGACAGTAGAGTTTCAAACAGTTTCCTGTGTTCTCTGTGAGGCATTCATTATTTGTTAGTCCACTGGCTGAGGGTACACACACAAGCAGCACCAACAGTAACCTGAGTTGTGTTACATAAGCCTTTTACAAAGGATCACATTTTTTACAAAGGCTGGCTCACCATAAATATTCAACCGCATTGAGGATATAAGTTAAATATGATTCGTTCCATCTGCAGCTGGCTCCCAAACTGTAAGATTCTCTTCATCATAAATTAGCCAATGGCCAGGATCCTATTTAGTATCTGTGACTAAAAGGGGGGTTTGGGGTTTTCCCCACTGAGCACTGGAAACCACTGAAGAATCTGCCTCTGAACCACCCATCTAGAATGCCTTAGTTCTATTGTCCTTGGATGTGTAGTAGAAGCAAAAGAGATTTTGGCTCCAATTCTGGGTCTGTGGGCCTTAAGCAGGTCATTTACCCTCCTGGGTCTTGGCTTCCTTCTCTGTAAAATGAAAGAGCTGGATGAGATGATTTCTTTAAAAGTCCTTTCCATGCTAACGCTCTATGAAGCCCCAAGCAAGAAAAACCTGCAAGGGCACTCACTTTGCTTCTCATACAGGGACTGGCAAGGGGTCGATGCTCAACATGAGTTCCTGACCTTCAAACAGACAATGTGGTCCACAATACCACAGCTGAGGGGTACGAAGGGAGAAGCAACAGGAAGAGGAAGCAGGGAGAGTCAACACAGGATATCCAGGATGTTTTCATCCAGATTCCAGCTGTGAGGGGTAGAATTTAGGTATACCAAGAAAAGAGGGAAGGACCTAATCCTTTAGGCTTCAATGAGGATCGCATTTCAGTGACCAAAAGATTGATGAAAAAGAACAGGACCAAAGCCAAAAGAATTATCTGGGGCTCAAATGAACCTTACTTCTCTAGAGACCACAAAGATGCTTTCTTTGATCTACCAGGGGAAGTAAAAGTGCTATCAATTCACCAAAAGTTTCAGAGATAAAACTATAAATATGTCCATCAAGCGTACTAAAATAGTACCAGAATCACCACTTTAGACACTAGGACTTATTGCTTTCAATCTATAAAACAAGCTAACATTCATAAGGTGCTAGGTACATGCCAGGTACTGGTCTAAGTGCTTATACACATTAAAGTTTATATTTTCCCAAGCCTGTAAGACAGATATTGCCACCCTCATTTTATAGATGTGGAAACTAAATCACAGAGGTACAAAGAACTTGCCTAAGGTCTCAGAGCAGGTTAAGTAACAAAGCCTGGATTTTAATCCACACCAACACTGTGAAATGATACCAGCAATTCACCTCAAAATTTTTTCCATATAAACAAATTTTAGTTTTTGTTTTGCTTGTTTGGTATGTGTCTCACAAAAAGCAATAGACAAAAGTGGAAGGGTATGTATGAGATGGTATGATGAAATGCATACTGAGTTGTTTGGAGAACCAAATGATTGATGGAGGAGAACTGGGCGGAGGGGATGGTGATTCTCTAAGCATCAGTCACTGAGCTACTTCACTTGTGCATTTTCTGAGCGACTGCTCCGTCCATGTGGAAGTATCATGTACACACATGCTGGCAAGCTACATCCAGTCCCCTGGCACCACAGTGACAGGTGGGTCCACCTGTACCTGACCAAGTGACAAATGCTAGAGAGCAATGCCAGGGCTCAGAGGGAGAGACTGGTCCATTTGTCAGCCTGGAAAGCAAAGCCAAAGTAGAACTGGGCTCTCCAGGAAATTAGGGGTTTGCTTTCTTTCTTTCCTTCTTTCCTTCCTTCCTTCCTTCCTTCCTTCCTTCTTTCTTTTTTTCCTCTCCTTTATTTTTTTAAAGGTCCAAGTAGTAAAATCCCGCAAGAACTTTTCACATCCACTAACTCTCTCAGAGCATGCCAGCAGACAGGAGCCTGACTTAAAGCAGAACAGGCACAGCCACTGACTTTAGGGACCCATCAGCATCTTCACATACAATCAGCCTTTTATATCCATAGGTTTCACATCCTTGAACTTGACCAACTGTGGGTCAAAAATATTTTGGGAAAAAAATGTGTTTATGGTGAAATGAAGCCTTTTTTTCTGTCATTCTCCAAACAATACAGTATAACAACTATTTACATAGCACATATATTGTATTAGGTACTATAAGTAAATAGACATGATTTAAAGTATATGAGGATGTGCATAGGTTGTATGCAAATACTAAAGCATTTTAAAAAGAGACTCAAGCATCTGCAGGTTTTGGTGTCTCCTCCACAGATTCCAAGGGATGACTGTTCTTTTTATTTTTAAAAAAACATGTACTGACCACATTTTGGCAACTCTGAGATCAGGAAAAAATGAGTCTAAATTCTGGTGATTGAGTAGTTGCTCAGTCTGGTAGCAGCTCTGAACTCTGGGCAAGTTATTTAATGTTTCTGAGCCTTTTCTCATCTGGAAAATGGCCTGTTAATGACACCCACTCAGAAGACTATTGGCTAAATGAGACAGTGCAACAAAGGATTAGACACAGTGTGTACTGGAGTCTGGAGTCAGTCCTGAGTATTATTACTTATTAATGTTATTGATAAGAAAATTTTGATCTATAAACCAGGGATTAAACCAACTGAAAGGAGTGTTAAAATGGAGTCTCCATCCCAAAACAGCAAATTTCAACAATCTTACAGATCTTCTCACTACCCTAAGGGATTCCTTGCTTACCTTCTAGTTAGCTCAGTTTGTACTCAACTGCTAATTACAAGTTAGGTGTTAATTATCTCATAAAAGTTTCTTCAAATCACAGAGCACTAAATGCCTGCCCCCATTTAGGAAGACTAGATTCTGGAGCCTCTCTTCTTTTTCATGTCCTGGGTTCCAAGCTCTTGCCTTTCTGTGGCCTCTCTGAGTTGTTTCTAATTTATTAATGCAGGACATCTCCCAGACAAATGAATTATTGTTTCTTAACAGTTGCTACCTTCTTGTCTCCTCTAAACCACTGAGCAAAGGTTAAAACATAAGTTAAATATAACTACATGAACGTAAGTGAAAAGTGAACTAGATTTCTTTTTTTTTTTAAATTTATTTTATTATTAATTTTACACTCGTTAATGTTTTTTTTTTTTTTTTAAAGAGAGAGTGAGAGAGGGGGGGGACAGAGAGAGAGAATTTTAACATTTATTTATTTATTTATTTTCTTAGTTCTTGGCGGTCACAACATCTTTGTTGGTATGTGGTGCTGCTGAGGATCGAACCCGGGCCGCACGCATGCTAGGCGAGCGCGCTACCGCTTGAGCCACATCCCCAGCCCCAGTGAACTAGATTTCTAAACAACACAGAAGAACAAACCAAAGAGAAAAGATGGCACACTTAAGGCTTTTTATAATAAGACTCCAAAAACAAAAGATGCATGACTGACTAGGAGAAGATAGCTGCACCCTTCATCAAGGAGGGATGTCAGCAAGGTAAAGAAGTAGGCCAATAGGAAGGGGGAAAAAAGATGATGATGATGATGATGATGATGATAAAGATAAGAAGGCAAAACAGGTTATTCATAGAGAAATAAATATAAATGGCCAATAGCCATATCAAAAGATGACATATGTGCTGGGCATGGTGGCACACGTCTGTATTCCCAGCAGCTCAGGAGGCTGAGGCAGGAGGATTGCGAGTTCAAAGCTAGTCTCAGCAACTTAGTGAGGCCTGAGAAGCAGCTTGGTATGAGCCTGTCTCTAAATAAAATATAAAAAGGGGTGGGGATGTGGTTCAGTGGTGAATCACTCCTGGGTTCAATCCCAGAGTATTAAAAAGAAAAAAAAGTCCAACCTCATTAAATCATGGTCGTTAGGGATCATAACCACCTAGACCTTGTTCTATCTTATGGGGCCATTGACCATCTTTACTTTAGAAAAATAAGTTATAACTCCTGCAGGACATGGTGACATATACCTGTAATCCCAATGGCTAGGGAAGCTGAGGCAGGAGGATCACAAGTTCAAAGCCAGACTCAGCAACTTGGCAAGGTCCTAAGCAACTTGGCAAAACCCTGTATCTAAATAAAATACAAAAAAGGGCTGGGGATGTGGCTCAGTGATTAAGCGCCCCTGGATTCAATCCCCAATATCAAAAAGAAAAATAAATTACATCTCCTGTGTTTATGTATGTGGGGCCAAGGGGTTGCTGGAAATTGAACCCAGGGATGCTTTACTTCTGAGCTATATCCCCAGCCCTTTTTATTTTTTATTTTGAGATAAGGTCTTGCTAAATTGCTAAGGTTGGCCTTGAATTTGGCCATCTTCCTGCCTTAGCCTCCCACATAGCTGGAGTCCAGGCACGTACCACCAGGCCTGACTACCTCTCCATGTTTTGAAAGGCCTATTTTTAAAAAGATCATGCAGTGCTGGGCAGAGCCCAGGCACTATGAAAACCATACATGGTCCTGGACTTACCAGGTTCCTCTTAAGATTTTTCAACTTTATAATAATGCAAAAGCAATACATATTCAGTAGAAACTTGCTAAGAGCCATAGCCAAGTAGTAATGATGCATGGCATTTTTGGTTGAAAGGTGACGCCAGCAAGCCAATGAGATGATATAATTATGTTAAGATCTGCATTCAAATGGATATTAGACCCTTGCTGTCCACCTGGGCCTCCTGGAGAGTTCCCATTGGTTGGGGAAGTGCAGTAGGAGGGAATTCCAGAGGAGGGATTTCCTGTTGGTGTGTGTGTCCTGGAGAACGCCGTGTGTGTGGGTCGGCATATTTCCCTGGAGCATACAGGTCATTGGCGGGAGTTTCAAAAATAAAGTTTGTTCCTGTTTGAGTGGCTTGTGATTTTGTGCCCAGCCAGACTGTGGCAGAAACTGTACTTCAAATTTTGAATATTTATCTTTTCCCAGGCTAGTGATACACAGTTCATTACTCTCTTGGGATGCTGAGCAGGGGCAGCAAGCCACAGCTCTCAGTCAAACGCTCCACAGTGTACCATACTGCCAAGCTACAATGTCCAGTATGTTAAGCGTATTAAATACATTTAGGTTGTTTTTAACTTACCAATGGGTTTATCGGTACATAACCTCATTGTAAGGCAAGAAGCACCTGTAGTTGGCATTTCACACCTGGACTTTCATTGGCCTATTCTGGTCTTCTTTCAAAATAATCAGTATATTGCTAAAGAATACCCAGGTTTTGGTTATTTCAAAATGTTTTTCCCCCCACTTTCCCAAGTGAATACTACCCTTTAAAAAAGTTATGTCTTTGCATATTCTTAAGTGTTGTGCTGTAACCACACAAGATTCAAAGGTTCTAATTAAGAAGTACTTAGCTACCCAGTGACTTGGGAGGCTCAGGCAAGAGGATCACAAGTTCAAAGCCAGCCTCAGCAACTTAGTGAGGTTCTAAGCAACTCAGTAAGAGCCTATCTCTAAATAAAATATAAAAAAGGGCTGGAGATGTAGCTCAGTGGTTAAGTGCCCTTGAGTTCAATCCTTGGTACAAAAAAAAAAAATAAATAAAAACCCACAAAGGACTGGGGATGTAATTCAATGGTAAAGCACTCTCTGGTTCAAGCCCCAATATTAAGGGGTTGGGACCCTGGCTCAGTGGTAGAGCATTTGCCTCGAATGCGTGGGGACCTGGGTTTGACCCTGAGCACAACATAAAAATAAATAAATAAAAATAAAGATACTGTGTCCATCTACGACTAAACAAATATTTTTTTTTAAAAAAATCTCCAATATTAAAAAAAAGAAAAAAAACCTCAACATTCTGTTCCAGAACAATACATAAAATAATTTATATTTCAAAAATAATTGTTTTCTTTTACCAATATAAATCTAGGCAAGCCTGCTTGAAACCCATATGTTTTCCTTAAATTTAGTATTCAAATCTCCATATCTTAATTGATAGACTTGAAAAACTATCTCTGTAATTAATGTAAAAAATAAAGAACTATGATGGGGGGAGGGGGAATAGGTACAGAGGAAAGGAGAAGTCTCCTGGGGAATCAAACTGACCAAATTATGTTGTGTGCATGTACAAGTGTGTAACAATGGATCTCACTGTTGTTTATAATTATAATATACCAATTTAAAAAAAAACAGCACGGAATGGTGGGAATCAGATGTAAAAACTACAGCTCAGCTACTTTTTAGCTAAATGCCATTGAGGCAAGTTAATTTTAAGCATCTTTATCTTCATTTGTAAAACAGGGATTTTTACATGTGTCATAGGTTTGCTGTGGTTTCAACTGAGATGATATAGTGCATCTGGAAGTCTCACCCACATTAGGCAATTCCATAGTAGACAATATTTAAAGTGTTCCTCTCTATGAATTCAATGTCAATTCTGCTAGACATTTAAGTATATTCATATAAGATACACATACAGATATTTATCATACATAAACTTTTAAAATGTGAATACTCATTCAACTTATAGACCCTGCTAACCCTCTTTCAGAGGACAGAGACACCTATGAATAACCACCTCTCACACTATTATTTCTAAAACTTTCACCAAGCATGTTGGAAGTTCTCTGGAAGTAATGAAAATAAAAATACTGAAAGAAACCCTTTAATTTTCACACAAAATTGCTTCAGGGCTCATTGCTATACATATAATTTCAATTATTAGGAAACACAAGCCCCAGGGAAGACCTTAAATATGGCATCAAAGAGAATACCTATATCATTTGCCAAGACTACCCTACCCACTCACTGCAATATGTTCTGATTAATAGGAATAAATTATATTCCACTGTCAACTCCAAGTGGTATGGTTGGAGTAACCCAGGACAGAGAAAAATTAGACTTGAGACTAGAAACAGGCAAAATGAAAACTGAAATCTTAAGCCCACTGCACTTGGCCAGTCCTCCACAGTCCCTTGCTCTCAGAGGCTCAACCACTATATACTGATTAACTGAGAATTCCTGGAGAAAATTTAGCAGATAATAAAATTCTTTGTCCTGTCTTCTCCATCTAGGATGTTATGTCATAGTAATTCTTACTGACTAAGTTCCTCTGCCTAGGAAGAGACCCAAGCCTGTATTGCACAGTTACTTTTGGAGCATTTATTGAATAACTCCTTTGTGCCAGCCACTTGATGCTGTGTTTAAAAGGCAAAAATAAATAATGCATGAAAATATTATAATACAATAAAGTGTCTGCTTATTATAGGAGCCTAAGATAAATGGGAATTCAGAAAACTAATCCTCCTAACTCTTCCTGGGTGAGAGAGTCAGCAGAGAAGCCTAGAGACTTCCCCCCAACACACACACAGCTTTACTGTATTTATTTATTTACTTGTTTGTTTCTTTGTTTGTTTGTTTTTATGTGGTGCTGAAGGTCAAACCCAGCGGCTCACATGTGCTAGGCAAGTGCTATCTACTACTAAGCTACAATCCCAGCCTGCCTGGAGAGTCTTGAAGGAAGAAGAGGTATAAGAAGGTGGGAAGAGGCCCCAAGAAAGGCACCCAGGAGCTGTGCAAAGAGAGGTGTGAGAGAAGGGGACACAAACAGGGCCCTGCACTTAGCTTCTTTGGAAATAACAAAAATAAGGCATGAAGTCAGGAAAGAGCACGAGTGTCACCTGGGGAACTGAGCCTTTATGCCTGCTGAAGTGCACATGGTATGGAAATACATTTAGCAGCAATAAATTAAGAGGGGAGCCAGGCACAGAGGCACACACCTATAATCCCAGTCATTTAGGAGGCTGAGGTGGGAGGATTAAGGGTTTCAAGGCAGCTGAACAACTTAGCAAGACCCTGTCACAATAAAATACAAAAAGGGCTGCAGACCTAACTCAGCGGTAGATTGCTTGCCCAACATGTGTGAGGCCTTTGGTTAAACCCCTAATATCACCAATTATTATTATTATTATTATTATTATTATTATTTGAGGGAAGGGAAAATGTTTCATACCAACAAAAGGAACAAAAGGGTTGTTTAGGTATAGTTTGAATAAAAGTATCATGAAATGTTTTTTAAGAACTAGAGTAAATAACCTGAATTTTTAATTAATAATCAGAAAGAGTCTAAAAATGTCAGAAGTAAATTTCTAACTAACCCTCTGATTTAAAGTCTGGTTTAAGTGGAGCAAAATCCCATTTCCAAGCTGATATTTGTGAGGGTTCTTCGGTTGTGTTTATTCAGCTGTGGAACACTCTTGATCTTATTGGAACCATGAAATTGGTAGGTTGGCTTACTCTTATTGATTGGATTTTGGGTAGATTTCTCTTTTCAAATTTCTTTAGAAAAATAAGCATGCATACATTTATTAATTATTAATGACTTGATACCTAAAGTCAAAGATTCATTTTATTTGTTTAGGGGCCATGATTCAGAGGTGGCAACATTTCAAAATTTTCCATAACTTACAAAGTTAAGCTCAAATGTCTCTTATTTTATTATACTTATTTTTATAATTACCAAAATGCTAAAATACCATTCCTTTTTACAAAAATCGATTAAATCAAGCAAATGTTCTATGGACTTGATTTGGAGAATCAAGCAAAAGAGTCTAAAGCTTATGACACTGCCTTCTGTGGGCTCATTCACTCCTCTGCAAATCAGAATTGAAAGGATACAGTTACAATAACAAGGCAATGTTTTCAAGAACCTGAGTCCTCAGCCCAACCTGTAATGCTAGTAACTGCGTATCAAACCGTGGTGCTCTTGACCCAGACTAAGCATGAGAAGCACTTCTTTTTCCAACTTGCTTCTGTTGGCCTGAAAAATTAGAAACAAATCCAGCATCTGACTTTGGCTGGGGAGTCTTTTCTTCAAGGCAAGGGAGGTGTTTCAAGCCAAACATAACATGGGAGAGGAAAACTATTCCACAAGTGCACTCAAAACCATTAACTTTCAATCCCACATCTCTCAATAAAAATGCTCCAGTGTAACAGTGTTTGAGCAGGATAAACAGAGAGCTGAGTGGTCAATGACCCCATACAACACCAAAATTATCTTTATAAATAGGAAGATGCCCCAATACCCAATACTCCTTATTTGCCCTGTTGCTTAGGCTACTATTTTGATTCATATGAAACTACCATTTTTGAAGTTGAGAAATGCCTAAATCAACTATTTCATGTTATTCAACCCATTATTAGGAAATTCTGCAGATTTAAGAGCAATTTTGTCCCCTCTTCCTTTTTTTTTATTCTTCTGTTAACAGCCTGGGTTTTGTTGTTGTTTTGTTTTGTTAATATTTATTTTTTATTTGTAGTTGGACACAATACTTTTTTACTTATTTATTTTTATGTGGTGCTGAGGACTGAACCCAGGGCCTCACACATGCTAGGCAAGCGCTCTACTGCTGAGCCACAACCCCAGCCCTTTGTGGTTGTTTTGTTTTTGTCTTTCCACAACCCTCAGGAACATTATGAAAGAGTAGTCTTTTGGAAAGAAAGTATCAAAACTCATACAAAAACAACAACAGAATTTTTATCAATAAAAATGTCATAATAATTAGAAAGACAGGATAAATAAAAATCTTAGGAAGGTGTTTTATCAATAGTCTACTTACTAAACACCTCTCTTTTTGGTTTTTGTAATACTCTCTAATTGTTTTCAATAGTTCCTAGAAGATACTTATTGCCCTGCCCCCGACTCAGAGAGATGAAATAGTGATTTTTCTGTAGGCAAAAGAAAACAGGAAAAGAAAGAAGAGTGCTGGGTTCCTGCTGGACAGGGAAGAGTTAATAATGAGAAATTTCTCAACTCCCAGGCCTCAGATTCCTTATCTTAAAGGAAAGCCCTGGATTAGGTGACCTCTAAAGTCCCTCCTGGCTCTAGCACCAACAATTTGTTGGAATTTGGTAACAGACCTTATTCTACCTGTATCTACTTGCATTTTATAGATCATGTTGCCAAATTCATAAATAATTTACAGCCTGTAGGCACAGCCTAATGGACCTGTCATTGGACCTCAACCAAAAATTAAAAATCAAACCCCTTGACTATATATAGCACATGTTTTTGCAGAGGCACATTTGCTTGCCCATCACCCACTCCATAACCCTTCCCTCATTTCTCTCTGTGCAGGTCCCACTCACCAGCATGTCAACCTAGGTTCTACTTATCCCAATTTGATCTTCTATGGCCCTAACCTGTTTGGTGAGATCCTATTAAGGAGACAATATAAAGGATTCTATGCTGCCCCTAAACAATCTATAATACACTTTGAAATCAGAGCTCAAGTACTTGGTTTACTTCTGTTTTAAAAACAAGCATATTTTTCTCGCACACACACAAATGCTTTAATTGTTCAAATTTTAAAGCATTCTAAAAGGCATACCAAAAATTTTTAATGGTTTCTTCGTTGAACTACAAGAAAAATAAAAATGATTTTTTTCCAATGGAAATCAGATTGCAAATTGGCAGACTTAGCTCACAAACATGTTTATATGACCCACACAGTATTTTTCAAATATTTGATTTAGTGTTGCCAAAATTTTCAGATGGGGAAATTTCACTTCAAATTCTAAACGTCCATCTTTCCTAGAAAAATTGAAAAAACCATAGTACCAATAGGCCCGGATTGTTCTAGCCAGGGCCAAGAGGTGGTGAATGCTTGCAGTTACAGCAGTCTCCCTAAAGAATATGAGTGTTGTCCTTTTGGTACTTTTTCTCCCTCAAATAAAGCGGCTAAATAGTATAACCATAAGAATGGGACTCTAACTAGAATAAGATCATTCCATGCATGTATAATTGTATCAAAAATTAGACTTTCAAAACAAAACAAGAAAAAGCAGCTAAATAATGAAGCTCACCTTGGTCAAAGATGATTTATGACTTTTACTTATTAACTATTGGTAATTTAATTCAAAACCAAATTGATGTCCACCAAAATCTGAGGAGCAATTGTCATTACATTACATGTACTACGTCATTAACTATTTTATTTATTTATTTATTTTAATATTTATTTTTTATTTGGCGGACACAACATCTTTGTTTGTATGTGGTGCTGAGGATCGAACCGGGGCCGCACGCATGCCAGGCAAGCGCGCTACCGCTTGAGCAACAACCCCAGCCCCTCATTAACTATTTTAAAAGAAAATACATGAGGTAAATTTCTATTATTAATGTTATGGCAACATCAAATTAAACATATTTCTAACTTTATTAAAGTATAAGTGTTAAATGAGATCTAGATTACATAAATTTATTTTCTTTTTCAAGATGTATTATTACTGGATTTAAATTTGGTCTATTATAGAAGCATTTCAAAATATATAAACTTAATGCATTAAAAAAATTGCTGCTAATACTGATCTTGTGCCCTCTTTGCTGAAAATAGTTGCTATATTTGTCTAATCAGGTCAGAGTCATTTTAAAAGCCTTAATAGTTTCTTGTCTCTACCCTGCTTGAAAAGAACAGCATGACTGATTTGATAAAACATCTTCCTAAATTTCATTCTTAGCCTTCCCATGGATTCAAGCGTTCTTGTCAAGTGGAGATAAGAAGATTCATTTCTCCGGGTATGGTGATACATGCCTGTAATCCTGGTGATTCAGAAGGTTAAGGCAGGAGGATCACAAATTTGAGGCCAGGGAAACCCTGTCTCAAAATAAAATAAAAAAGGACTAAGGATGTAACTCAGTGATAGAGTGCTTGGGGTTCAATCCCCTTGGTGCCAAAAAAAGAAAAAGGTTAAAAAAAAAAAAAAACTCAATTCATGGAATTAATACTTGCAAAAATGGCATAGATCCTTGTGTGTGTGGGGGGGGGGGTGTGCGGGTGATACTGGGGATTGAAAACAGGACCACTCTACCACTGAGCTACACCCCCAGCCCTTACTATTTTTTGAGACAGCTTTGCACTAAGTTACCCAGACTGGCCTGGCCTCAAACTTACGATCTCCTGAGTTCCTGGGATTATGGGCATGCACCAAAAAATCCCCAACAAAAAAAAATGGCATAGATCTTGATTAATGTGGCAGCATTAATATATAAGATATGCTATGTTCCCAGCCTGGAACTATTGGGATGGAAAGTTTTACTATGGAAACTTTTTAAGGTGGAGCCTAATAGAAGGGTACTACGTCATTTGGGGCTTGAGCAGAATATGGGACCTTAGTTTTCCTCTTTCACACCCCTGCTTCAAAGTGAATAGCTTTGCTCCACTCCGCATTCCCCACTATGATATACTGCCTCATCACAGGCCCCAAAACAACAGGGGCCAATCAATCATATATGGAACCTCCAAAACTGTGAGCTAAAATAAACTTTTTTCTTTTTATAAATTGATTTGCTACAGTAACAGAAAGCTAACAACACAGGGTGCTATCCAAATGTTCACTAACTCCACTAACAATGGAATGAAGTAAATTAGACTTAACTGCAACATAGATGATGAGATTAGACAGATCTGCCCTGACTTCCAGAAACAACAAAAGGCTAAGAGAACCCAAAAGGTAGAATCTGCTGGAGAGTGACCATGTTAAAAACAAATAAACACAAAAAGCAGCATTTTATTGCAGCTGAAGGCTTACAGTGGTCCAAACGTTGCTAAATTTTTCAACTTAGCTCTTATTCTAAAGCATATTATCTTTTTCCATCAATAGGACAGCTTAGCCAAGACCTAGGAGCATTTCTGATGATATAAGATCCTTTTACCATCACATATTCATTCTCCTTCAATTCAGAGATCTCAAGTATAGGGTTCCAAATTTAGAATCTACGTATTCTGCACTCTATCATAAGGAAGAAAATCATTATTAGCTTCTAAATTCAATGACTAAAGCACAGTGATGATTTTTGCTTTATGTTGTGGGGAGAAATGCACTTTTAAATATCATTGGTGCAAGCATTATTTCCTTCAGTGTGTCCACATGACTAAAATGTCCTTGCTAAAAGAGCTTTTTTTTTTAATAAACAGAGACAGAAAATAAGCAGACATTTCCTGTAATAACTTCTATCCGTAGTAGGCATAACCTCTCAGCCCAAAAGACAAAATTTCATAAATGACTCCTTTGTACTGTCAATGACAAAAATATTTCTCTCCAACTAAAGTGTCTATAATACCACGAGTAGACCCAGACATAACATCTCTGTTCTCAAGAGGTCAGAAAAATCTACCTCTTTAAAAACTAAGTGGGGGGGGGGAGGCTGGGGATGTGGCTCAAGCAGTAGCGCGCTCGCCTGGCATGCGTGCGGCCCGGGTTGGATCCTCAGCACCACATACCAACAAAACTAAAAAATAAATATTAAAAAAAAAACTAAAAATAAATATTAAAAAGTTCTCTCTTTCTCTCTCTCTCTAAAAAAAAAAAAAAAAAAAAAAAAAACTAAGTAGGGGGAACTTACTGCTCCAAGTTTTAACCCAGCAAATCAGCTGGCCTAGCAAGTGTGCCCATCAGAAAGCACTCAATCACTCTAAAGAGGTCAAACCAAGTTGCTTCTCTCTGGCTAAAATATGATCCTCAACTTTTTTTCTATCTTTTAAAGTTTCCATGATGCTATAGCATTGCTGGTATTCAATAAAGCTTGATGATAAATATTGCATACGGATGATGTTTAAGTGTTTTAAATTATGCATAAGACCCAAGTTCAATATAAGCACAGGTAAATGAGTAACTATTTCATCTGAGCCAAACTTGGCTTTTTATTATTATAATATGGTAATGAAATAGTTTAAGCATACAGACCATCACACGTCTATCTTTGCCAATCACAACTTTTACTACTATACTTCCATTTTTTTTTAATCATAGGTACATTTGATGATCCCTGAGTACCTCTTCCTAAAGCTATTCGTTCTCCTCTTTCCTTCAGGTCATCATCTTGGCTTTTAAAAAGAGATCAGATTGTGTCTGGGATTTATTCCAAACAATATGAAAAGAAGAGAAGGAAGGAGGTTAGAAGCAATGGGAAATAGACAACATAAGATTGACCAAGAATTGATAATTAGCCTGGGTGATGGGATGAAAGTCTTCATTATACCCTTCTCTCTTGTATATGTTAGGAATTTTCATTAATAAAAAAGTTTTTCTATAGAAAGAGTGAGAGCCTGGCATGGGGGCAGATTCGTGTAATCCCAGTAACTCAGACTGAGGCAAGAGGATTGCAAGTTTGAGGCCAGTCTCAGCAATTGAGTGAGGCCCTAAAGCAACTTAGTAAGACCCTGTCTCAAAATAAAAATCTTTTCTAAAAGGAGCTGGGAATTTTGCTCTGTAGTTAAGCAGCACTGGGTTAAATAAAAAAAAAAAAAAAAAAAAAAAAAAGCAAAAACTTAGGCTATAAATTAAATACTTCTGGATTGTACTCTTAAAGCTATGCTATGCAATACAATACGGTAGCCACTAGCCCATACAATTGTTTAAATACAAATTAAAATTAAACAAAATAAAAATTTAATCCACAAGCTGCACCAGCCACATTTTAGGGGCTCAATAGTCATACATGGTCAATGTCTACCAGACTAGACAATGCAGTAGAAGAATACTTCCATCATCACCGAAAGTTCTATCTGACAGTGCTGTTCTGCACCCTAGATTGGTACCTCCATTCGGTAAGAAGAGGGTATAACGAGCAGTCAGAAGTGTTGGCCTTGAGATCATCATTGTTTACTTGGAGCAAGTCTTAAATTCTGATCTATGGAATAGGGGTTGAAAGTATCAAGAATAATATCTAATCGACCCAATCACAAAGCTGTCATGAAGATAAACTTTCACCCTCTGAAATCTAATCACAAAAAAAAAATATATGGAGTTGCACAATTTCAATTAGAAAATCACTACAGAGTGTACAATGAGTTTAGTGGCAAAACCAATATGCAAGTTAGCAATAACTTTCCAGAAGTAGATTTAAAAAAGAAAGACAATGAAAAAAAAAACCTGAAATGACTCCAGTTTTAGTTGAGAAATGAAGAAATCACACATTTCATCTTCCAATTTAAGTTTTCTCCTCCCACTCCCTTCATTTTGGAATAGAAAAATAACCTTCTACTTGTTTTTTAGCAATTTTCTCATGGCTGAGATTAAAAATTAAATGATGGAAAACTGACCAAGGTTAATAGCTGAAATGTACCATTTGAGCCCAACAGCGCAGGCACTTGAATGAATGCAAAATCTCAGAAGAGCTAACAACCAAGACTATAGTCCTGCTTTTCATCTTCAGATAAGGAGATTATATTCACTTTGCAAAGGAGAAACTAAGAATTTCAAAGTATTCTTAAAGACCACTAAACCAAAATGAGATTACTTTGCAACCAGAATTTCCTTTATTGTGGACTAATCTAAAAGAAACTGATAAAACAAGTAATATCTCTAGCATCCTTTTGTTTCTAAACTTGGTATCAGAAAACAAACACAAGACCCTGACAATCGTCTGTATCCAGATGTAAAGAAAAGTTTAATAAAGCAAGAGAGATATTTGCAGCTGAACCCAGGACAAAACAAGTAATTCTCAACCATTTTTCCCCATTTACCCATGTGGGGATAGTTCCATACACACAGTGATCCTCCATCTGAGGCACGTGCTAGCAGAGATTGAGAGATGGTTGTGTCCTTAACTACAAGTCCCTTTATCCAACAGCCTGGAGTTGGACAATTTATCTTGAAAGGTATTTCAAGATGGGGATTTTAAAAAACAGTCATAATCTAAGCATTTGATTTCACCTTAAAGGTGCATCCATTCACCAATTTTTTGACAAAGGACCAAGGTGTTTTCATCATCATGGGTTAGAGGAATTCCAACAAGAATGTCTTTCCAGTGCAAACCCATAGGCATCATCTATGATTTTAAATGTGTTGCTTTAAAATGAAGAATTTAAAAATCTTTTCATCAAAGCCATCTGAGCACAGACTCTTCTAGATCTTTATATTTTTTTTCTCCAATGTTTCATAGTTATCTTACCTATACTAAGTGCACAACAGTTTTATTTCAGCAAAATTCTCACCTCTACCAAATCTTTCCAAAGCATCTATATTTAATGGCAACTTGATATTTGCACTTATTTCATAGTTACAGAACATGAAATTAAATTATGCAATTATGATAATTTCCACAACTGGCACAAGCAGGTTTGAAAACAGACAACTGATGCAGTAAGTATGCAGTTCTGTTGGTGGGTACAGAAATGGTCATGTGCCTTAGAATAAAATGCTAGTCTACTAGTCAAAAGCACTTGGCATGCTGTGGGCAGTCAGAGTGTTTTGTAGAGGGAATGAAGAGTGCAAATTAATCTGGCAGAGTTTGAAAACATTCCCTTCAGATTCCGATACAACTTTCCAATTCCCTTTGGTGTGCCCTTTTTATCCCTGCTTTAAACCAAAAGAATAAATTTCTAATGGTAGCCTGGGAGGAAAGCAAGCCGGAGATTTCCTTTCAAGTACTCCTCAAATTACATTATAAAAGGGAAGAGGATGGGAAAGGAAAATAAAATGGGGACCCACTCTTTGTGAATGCTAAACAAGTTCTGGACACTTACTGTCTAAGAAAAAGGCAAGGACTGAACACCAGTTCAGAGAGCCTGGCAAGAGTTGCCTATTCAAGGAAGCTCAACATCATTCAAGTCTCAGGTTTTGATCACGTACTAAACTGGAAGCTTTCTAACAGCATGGGGAACAGGGCTAAAAACTCTGAAGGTCAATAAACTGAGTGTGGTGTTGCCCATCGGTAATCCCAGGTACTTGGGAGGCTAGGGCAGAAGGATGGCAAGTTCAAGGACAGCTGGGCAATCTAACAAGACACTGTCTCAAAAAATAAAAAGGCAGGGGAGAGGGACTATTTGGCAGAATAGAAGTTCAGAGGATTAGACAAGGGGAATGAAGGGAAGGGAGGAGGGATGGGAAAAGGAAAGACATTAGAATGATTCTGACATAACTCTCCTGTGTACACATATGAATACACCACAGTGAATCCCCATATCGTGTACAACCACAAGACTGGGATCCTAATTAAAATAAGATATATTCCACGGGCTGGGGTTACGGCACAGTGGTAGAGTGCTTGCCTCACATGTGTGAAGCACTGGGTTTGATTCTCAGCACCACATATAAATTAATAAATAAATAAAGGTCCATCAATAACTAAAAAAAAAAAAAATTTAGAAAGATATATTCCATGCTTATATAAATATATCAAAATGAATTCTACTGTCATGTATAACTAAAAAGAACCAAAAAACAAATAAATAAATAGGCTAAAGATATGACTCAGTGGTAGAGCACTTGCCTAGCATGTGCAAGGCGGTGGGTTTAATCCCTAGTACTCAGGGTTGATGGGAAGAAGATCCTCAAATATCAGACTTGTTGATGAAGCACAATCATGAATGAGGCAAGATATGAAGTAGGAAAGACAAGTTTAAAAACTCACCTCTGAACTGAAGCTCTACTCTAATGTTTCAAATCTCAGTGATAGGGAGACCCTTTTGCCAAAGACAGATTTTGGTTCTGGTTTGGTGTGGTGGGAGAATGAGAAGAAAAATAAATTTTGACATCTCCACTCCTTCAAGGTGCTACAAACATTGGCTGGGGCTCAATGTTTATTGACTTAATGAATAGGAAATAGTAAAGTCACTAAGGAATAACAACACCAATGCTTCAAGGAAAAGATCTGGCAATATTTGGCAGCATCTGAGGTCCCCAATGTGCCTACCTAAATCTCCACTATATAAAGACAACAAGACTCCTACATCTCCCAGCTTTGACTGGGATATAAAACCCAACTTAGAAGCAGCTCCTCATTCACGCAGCACAGCTGTAAAGTCAGCTTTGGAGCTACAGCTAGGGGCAGCCAATTAGTTACTTGTGATTTAAATGGTTAAGTCATTGATCTTAATTTCCTGCTTTAAGTCCATAAAATACCTAGGAATTTTGGTTTCAGAATGGGGCAGATTCAACTATGCAAAACTCAAAAACCTTTATGGAATGCTCATAAATAAAACTGCTTCAAATGTGGACCATCCAACATTCCCTTGGGGAGAAATGATCAAGATGTTGACTTAAGGATGGGGCAAGACTTTGAAAATAAAGAGGTATGTGATAGATAAACAATCAAATTGTTGCAACAGTACAAAGGACTAGTCTTAGATTGCCTGCCCACACAAGAAAATTCAAACCAAGCAACTCAAAGATTGACAGCACAGGTGATAAATTTGGGAAGATTTTGAGAATGAGTCATCCTGGTTTATGTCATTTCTGAGGATCTACATTCTCAGAAACTGCCTCTGGAGTAGGTGCCTACAAAGAAAAGAGATCACTAGCCTTGGTAGCACATACCTGTAGTCTCAGCTAACCTGTGATCCCAGCCACTTGGAAGGCTGAGGCAGAAGGATCACAAGTTTGAGGCCAGCCCCAGCAATCTAGGGAGACTCAGTCTCAAAAACTAAAAGGGTCTGGAGACATAGATTAGTGGCAAAGAGACCCTTGCTTCAATTCCTAGTACCAAAAAAAAAAAAAAAAAAAAAAAAAAAAAAAAGGAGAGAGAGAGAGAGAAGACAAAAGGGAACAGATAATTTGAAAAATCATCCTAAAAACTTGGACAGACACTTACATGAATCCTGATTCTTAAAAGTTTTCAATATTACTTAAGATTGTCTCAAGAATTATCTCATTTTTCCAATCTATATATGTAGTATCATCCCGAAAATTTTTCTGATTTGTTTTAAGACAGTTCTAAGCTTTGGTCCAAATCCACAGCTTATGTATCAAAACCACATTTCCCCTATTAACTCTGTATCTAATTCCTGGAATGTAAAAATGTAATTGAATTGAAATGGATAAATTAAACAAGTTACAAAGTATGCATCCTAGCCTCAAAGCCAGCACTTCCATCCAGACAGTGTTAATAACTAGAAATGAAAATCATAGAAAAGTTTAGATGATGCCTCCAACATTTTTCTTTTCTGAGTCCAACTTGTACAAAGTTTGAAGTCTGCCCTCAATACATAGAAGTGAAAAACTAGTAAAAGATCATTTTGTTTGGGGCATTTTTTGAAACACGCTGAGTAGCTTGTATGTTATAAAACATTCATACTCCCTTATTTGTATAAAGTAAAAGAAGAGCCCAAGAGAGGTTTTCTTCTAGATTTCTCCAAAATGGAAGGACAGGGACAAGGGCTTATACTCATGCAGTTATTTATGGAGAACCAACTCAGAAGAACAGAAAAGGGGACTGAAGAGTCAAACAGCCAAGAAGGGAAAGCCATTCTAAGGGGATCTTGGAGGCTCAGGGCCTGCAGGCTGGTTGAGGCTGAGACCCACACAAAGTCTCAGAAGCCACTTGCCCCACACCTCAGAATTGTCCAACTTAGTGACAGAAGTGAAGAAATATTTACCCACCAGCTTGGGTTCCTACTGAGGTGGGCGGGTTGCAGTTTGGGTTGAGCACAGTCTTCAGAATAAAGCAGTTATTATTTCAGCATTTGTTTCCCCTGGATAACTAACTTTCATGGCAGGCCAATGTCCCAGGTATCAGTGTAAGCACTTCAGGTATACTAACCCATTTAATCTCTACCTCTTTTAAGAAGGTAGAAGGTACTGCTATTATTTTACAGATGAGATAAGTAACGTGCCTAAGGTCACAGAGCTTGGCCAATACCCTGGAACTCAAGCAGCCTGGATCCAGAGCCCCACATTCTTGACCAAAGGGCTATATACTACTGCCTCCAAGCAGAGAGAAAAGAGAGCAAGAGAAGGAAGGGAGTCATCTGAGGCATCTGCATTTAGGAACAGACAGGCTGGGAAAGGTCTGATTTGGAAGCATCCCAAGGGAAATAATTCTGTCAAGCAGCTGGAAGTTCTAATGGCCTTGCAACCATTTCCCAGAGAGTACAGTCCCAAGCTGGAGCCACCAGGGAGTGGGAGCAGCACAGAAGGTCTTTCAGAAGGTCACCCCATCACTTACTTGGTGATGATGCCACTGGAAGCTATCATCAGTGAACAATAGGAGCAATCACTCTCAGACTTCAGTTCATTCTGGATGCTCATCTCTCTTTAACTGCTTCTTAGTCTGTTTCTCTCTCTCTCTCTCTCTCTCTCTCTCTCTCTCTCTCTCTCTCTCACACACACACACACACACACACACACACACACACACACATCATTCTACAATGTCTACCTGGAACCAAAATAAGACAAAAAGAGCGAGAAAAATAATTACAGACAAAAAAAAAAATTAAAACAGTGCTGAGGAGGTAGCTCAGTGGTAGAGTGCTTACCTAGCATGCTCAAGGCCTTGGGTTCAATCCAAGCAACAATCAATCAATCAATCAATCATCCTTGGCTTCACAGTAGGTTCCTTGATTAGGATGCCATAGTCTACAGAGTATCATTCAAAATGCTTCTCCCTAG
This sequence comes from Urocitellus parryii, assembly GCF_045843805.1. Taxonomy (NCBI): domain Eukaryota; kingdom Metazoa; phylum Chordata; class Mammalia; order Rodentia; family Sciuridae; genus Urocitellus; species Urocitellus parryii. The sequence goes on from NC_135540.1 coordinate 84,487,620, forward strand.
AAGAGGATTTACTTCCTCATCCCATAGCTCTTCTCAAGCTTGTCACTCCTTGCAGGGAGTTTACCCATCCTGGCTCTGTGGAATTCAGAAGTGACCATTTACTTTAGCCAATGAAATTCATGTGGAAGTAACCCACTGAAGTCAGTTCAGGGTCCAGCCTGTCTCTATTTCCTCTGTCACCAGAGTAGCTATATGCAGACAGAGGATATTCTCTGAGACTAGGCCCTGGAGTCAGTGTAGCATGGAATAGACTTCAGAGGATGGAACAAACAAGAACTTAAATGACAAACCTTTATTACTGTGTAAAACAGCAAGCCTCAAGGCCAACTTGTTACCTTAACATAATTTAGCCCAACTGACTGATACAGATGGTAGATCTATATGCATGTTGAAAAGAGGAATTGTTTTCAAAACCAAACTTTCTTAACAGGCTGAACCCGATTAGATAAGTGACAGGTTATTCTTGCCTTATTTTTCTTGTCTATATTACTTTTCAGGTATTTTGAGTAGATACTGAGACATGACTGTCTTGGCAGCAATTTGAACAAACTAAAAATATCAAAATGTTAAATAGGCTTCCTGTACACAAAGGTTTTGGTCAAACCCTCCCTACATTTTTAAATTTCAAAAACTGATTTGAAGCCAGCATGGTGGCACATACAGCTCGGGAGGCTGAGGCAGAAGGATCACAAGTTCAAAACCAGCCTCAGTAACTTACTGAGGCCCTAAGTAACTTAGCAAGACTCTGTCTCAAAATAAAAAAATAAATGAGCTAGGGATATAGCTCAGTAGTTACCCCTGGGTTCAATTCCTCATACAAAAAAAAAAAAAAAACAAGGCCAGATCTGAGTGAATTTAATAGGCATCTTTAAAGAGAGTCACTAATTTCATGCTGGTATGAAATGAGTACACACTGCACCGTGAAATGAGATGAATGAAAAGGTTTCCTTAAGTCTTAAGGGAACTCTGGCTTTCAAAAAGTTTTCTCAGAGGGTCCAATGTTTTTCTGTTTGTTTTTTGCAGTGCTAGGGGTGGGGTCCAGGGCCTCATAAATGCTAGGTAAGTATTCATCTTTTATTCTTTTTTTTTGGCAGAGATGGGGGTGTGCAGCAGGATGGGGGGAGGATTTGAACCCACAGATCCCCCATCCTTTTTATGTTTTGAGACAGGGTCTCACTGAATTGCTTGGGGCCATTGCTAAGCTGCTGAGTCTGGCTTTGAACTTGTGATCCTCCTGCCTCAGCCTCCTGAGCCACTGGGATTATGGGCATGAGCCACTGCACCCAGCCAGGTAAGTGTTCTTCTCATGAGCTATATCCAGCCCCAGTTCCTTTTTGAACTGCCACTTGAAATTCAACGCGCTACCAAGGAGAGTCCTGCCATCTCCCCCAGCTCCATGCTTCAGGCTGTTTTCTTTAGAGTCTGGAAAGAATTTCTGGTTCTATATCTTGAGGAAGGGATTGATACATTTAGACTAGACAGGGAGATATACTGTCATTTGCTGTCACTAGACACCTCTTTCTTCTCTGTGTCCTTCCTCAGACTTTGTTTTCTCTGTGCCTTGGGGCTCAGTTCAGGCAGGAAAGCCATCAATTCTCAATTCCCCTGATCCTTTCTCATTCCCCCTCTAGAGCAGTGAATCCTGGAAAATAAGGACTCTGCAGATTTTTAATGTCTTCCATCAACCACTTCCAATAATCAGTTTTGTTTTGTTTTCAGGAGTAGAGGGTGGGGGATAAATAGGATATAGAGAGTAATATAGTGAATACACATCTATAAAGAGTGCACGTGATCTAGTCTCTTGCACATCCCCAGCATCATGTCTGTCTACCTTCTCTACCTGGCCTGGAATACTGACGTCCCAGCTATTTCTTTACGAGGTTCTCTCTCACTTCCAGAGCTTTTTGCACATGGTGTTCCCTTAGCTTGGAACACTCTTCCACAGCCACCTCTCTACCTGGCTTTCCTTGTTCAGTCCAATTGCTTACTCGCCCTTCAGGGAGATTTCATAAGAGCAGAAGGGATATAACCTCAGAAACTGCACATGAAATGTTAGCAAGCAATATCTGATAAAACAGAGTCTTCAGAAGTCCAAGAATGATTTTGAGTGTATTTTTTCCAATTTCTAACCGATTTCCAATTTATAACCTTTATTATTTTGACTCTACTTCTATAAGAAAAAAAATATCATAAATTCTTCCCAAAGAAATGTTACTTATAAAAATAAGAAGGTAAATCTTATATATATATATATATATATACACACATACATATATATACATATACACATATGTGTATGTATGTATATATATATATATATATATATATATATTTAAATTTCCTTTTGCATAATTAGAAAAGGTTTAAAAAAAAAAAAAAGGCCAGAATAAGAACAAAGTCCCACTTGTTGGGTGCCAGTTATTTTTGTTTGTTTTTTTCTCCCTTACTGATATTGAGCAGTTCACAGAGTGACATCCCAGATCTCTTTATTTTTTATTTTTAAGAAAAAGGATCTCTTGGGCTGGGGATGTGGATCAAGTAGTAGCATACTTGCCTGGCATGCGCGGGGCGCTGGGTTCCATCCTCAGCACCACATAAAAATAAAATAAAGATGTTATATCCATCGAAAACTAAAAAATAAATATTAAAAAAAAAAAGAAAGGGTCTCACTAAATTTCAGAAGCAGGTCTCGAACTTGTAATCCTCCCGCCTCAAACTCTGGAGTACCTGTGATTACAGGCCTGTGCCATGTGGCCTGGCACCAAGGTTGGGGTTTTTGTTTGTTTGTTTTTTGGGGGGGAGTATGACATTTTCCCCACCTCTCCATCTCAGCCTGCACCCCCTCTCAACATACCACACTCCATCACACAGGGTCACAGTTCAGCAGATGGACAACATGTGTCTGCTAAACTTCCTGTATTATGTGACTTAAGCAATGTGCTCACACTTACTGGCACTGATCCAAAAAAAAAAAAAAAGGGTGGCTACGGTGCCTTGGCTTTAGTCATATCAAGGAACAGATTCCTGATTTCTAACTCAGGCCAGGACTGAGACAATGAGACAATGCAATTTTTCTTTTAGATCACCAGCAAATTCTTTTTTAGAAGTCTGCCTATATCACACCTTAGCCCAAGTATTGTTTTTCTGTTCAATAGCAGCTGCACTGATGGGTTGCCAGCAAGGCCTGACTAGGTTGGGAGGTATTGTTCAGTTGGAAGGGAGTTTTCTGTCAATCTAGATTTTTAAAAAGAGGGGGAGGGGAAGCATCAATTATATTGTAAAGTAGTTTCCTTGGAAAAAAGAATAGAAGCTTTAGATAGGCTGAGTCTTTGTTTAAATACTGGATCAGGCTTTGGAGATCCCAGCTGAGACAGATCTAGCCAAGATTATGAAAGATAGATCTCAATAAAAAGATAAAATCCAAAAGTGGTCTCTACTTCAACTAAGCTTTGGGTCCTATAAAGACAAAAAAGAGGCACAGAAAACCCTGTAGACTACTCCAGACTCCAAATCCCATGATCACTATCAGTGTGGCATCAGGTGGCCTCTTGGCAATCAATTAAAGTAGGCCATCCAAATCATGGAAATAGCAGAGTTCCACAATCATTCATTCGTTTGTCTGGACAGACACAGGGTGGCCCAGGTCCAACACTAAGCATCTATTTCCTCCACTATGAGAGTGTTCAAATGGTCAGACAGGCCCCATCCAGCACACAGCTTGGTTTCTAATGAGCAGTTCATACAAGATGGGTTATTTTCATTGAAGTAAATGTTGATGTTGATGAAAATATATCAGCAATCTAAAGGTTGTTATATCAGGATGAAAGGATGTGAATAGTTTTGTTCTTTTAACCAATTCCTTAGGTATTTCTTTTTTTAAATTTTATTTTAGGGTAGACATATCATTTTAAAAAGATTATTTAAAAGATAAAAAAAATTAATCTAAAGCTGGGCATGGTGGCACACTTGTAATCCCAACTGCTCAGGAGGCTAAGGCAGGAGGATCGTGGGTTCAAAGCCAGCCTCAGCAAAATCGAGGAACTAAGCAACTCAGTGAGACCCTGTCTCTGAATAAAATACAAAAAAGGGATGGGGATATGGCGCAGTGGTGCAGTGCCCCTGAGTTCAGTCTCTAGTAACCCCCCCACCACCACCAATCTACAGATTTCAAAATATTTTAAAAGGATTATTGCTCTTGAAATACTCTTTATGTTCTTTAATAATTATCTATAGCACCTCCACATGTATAATTTATATCACAGACTATATATAGAATTTTAATTCTTAAAAGCCCCTCCCCTTACAGGACAGCCCCTTTATTGTATAGACAGCCCTTCCTTAAACATTTTTCAGCTTTATTAATCTTTCCCAGATGGAGGGCTCTGGCTAGCCCTCCATCTGGGGCCACATCCTCAAGTCATAGAAATGTCAATTTTGTAACAAAGAAAAATAACATTTTTTCTAGTACTTCCTCACACATAGTCTCACCACCGCCCCAACTTTGTTCAAGATAGACCCTATCTTTAGGTACTATCTCTAATGATTCCCAGACAGATGAAAGTCTTTACCTGAACTGTAACTGTTGACTCAGCAATATGTGCATAATTCCCTCTCTCCTTAGTTTATAAACACCATTGAAGTTTGTCACTGTAATATACAGGGACACTAAATATCAGAAAATAAAAGCTCCTGGTAAGAAGGAAATATCTTTCTTCTCCACTGCTGTATCCCCAACACCTAAAACAGTATCTGATGCATAGTAGATGCTCAATAAATGAAACTAGTGAGCAAATGGTAAACTTTGCTTTCCATTTCTTTGGCTCAACAGATAAATGAGCAATTAAAACAAATTTCCTGAAGGATATTATAGAGGAATTTCTGCCACTGGAAAAGTTTAAGCATATCTCTGGTTAAGAATCAAGTAAGAAATATTTATGCATGGAAAAAACTGAACCAAATGAACTCTAAAGTTCAACTCTTAACATCTATAACTTGATGAATAGCAAACCTTAAGAGGGAGTGGTTCGGTTACATAAACCCTGATTCCCAGGTAAAGTAATTGCCATGTGCTGTTTAAAATCAAGATAATTGCTGCCCTGGGATGCAGATGCAAAAATGCTAATTCATCCAAAATGTAGACACATCCCTAGGAGGGAAATGTCCTTGCTAATTATCAGTTACAATCTGGAAACAGCACATGTGTTTCAGGATTTTCTCAGGACCAAGCCCTAAAACCATCAGTGGTTAAACGAAGAAGTTGGGGATGGAGATTTCAAATGGAACAAACAATATCACATTAAATTGAAGCTTTCGTTTTTTGCAGTCAACAACAAATTCACTTAAGAAACATCTGAATTTAAACCTTGAGGTTTTAATGGTTGTAACCGAATATAGCTACTTCATAAAACAGAAAATACTACATTTGACATATAAACATTTCTCCCCATGAAAATGTATTTACCTTGATATCACACTAACACGTCTAAAACTGAAGACCAATTATTCCAATTGAAATTTTCTTTAATCTGGATGGGAGATGCAGTTTGTAGGAAAAGGAGATAACTTGTGATTTTGCAAACAACTTTTTAAAAAACATAATTAATTCTAAAGGAGTAACTATGCAAATCCATTCCCATATAAATCAACTTTGAAATGATCCTTTTCCCTCAAAAATGTTTCCTTTCTTTGATTCAAAACATAGAATAAATAAGGGGATTGGAAAGGCAGAAAATTCTAGCATTAAAGATGCAGCGCAGTTCACTTGGAACTGGGTTTAGAGAATCTTCTGCATTCACTGAGTTGTTCTTAGACACAACTATAGAGACCCCACTTAAATAACTCAATGAAAAAAGTCAATCAGTTCAACAATTCCTTGGAAATGAAATCACACATTTTCTGTAATGTATTAAGAGACTTTCCAAACTTATAGTCAATTCCTGATTACTCATACAAGTCAGGGGAAAAAAAGTCTTCCATTTTTAAATTTTAAGTAATTTAATCTTAATTCCAGTGACAACAGGAAATGTGCAGAAAGCAGTAATTTCCTCTGTACACGTATATCTTTTTAAAATCTCCTCTATTATCTGAATGAGAGTTCTTACACAAGAATCCATGGGGCTCCAGCTCACATATGGTGGGCAGACCTGGTGTTGGATATGATTAAGGCCACACAACTAAATCTTAAATCCACATATTGTTCCTATTTAACTGACATATATGAACTAACTAATTTATAGAAAAATGTGCAGCAAATTATTTCTTCTACTTCCCCCAGCCCTCAAGAATGCACCAGCAATAGGTGTTACTGAAAAAGACACCCCCTACACAGAATATTTGCATTCCAAGACGCTTGCCAAAGCAGATATTGTTATTTTAATTCTCTGAATCTGTGCCCTGATAATAAGAGTGTGGGGGGGTTACCCAGATAAACCTATAAACTTCAATTTCCTCACTAGAAAAATACAGAGAAATACAGAGAAAAATACAGAGAAACTATGCAAACTCCCTCAGTGACAACTATGACCACTAATTAGCAAGGCCACAGTTTGTGTGCAAGAGGAAGCCAGAATTCTTAAGAATGTATCATTAAATAGTAGAGTTTAAAAGCCCTAAAAGACCCACAGTTGCGCTTTGGTGTGACCACTGCAAATTCTCTGACCGTGAGAAAAAAATCTTTGAAAAAACCCTGGGCATTTTGATACACCTAGGTAGAACTCACAGAGGGGAAACTCCTTGAACTTCCTCCTGGGCCCAGGCTCGGGGTGCAAAAGGCAAGCGTTGCCTCAGGGAGGAGGAATACAGGGGAAAAGCCTTGAGTTTGAAGGCATGGCCTTGCATTTCTAGGTTTCTGACCTCCCAATATCTCCCTGAGATTTTGTCTATACCTATGAAATCTCTCAAGTCACCACCTGCAGCTGCACAGTTGTGAGACGGGAAAGAGGAGAAAAGAAAGAGGAGGTAGGGAGGTCAGGAAGGACCTCGCCCGAGGCACCCTCAAAACCCAGGAGGCAAAAGTGGTCTTTGAAAAAAGAAAAAGAGAAAGAAAGAGGACTCCGCCTTTTCCATCCGGCTCGGCTCCTTTCAATAAAAAGGAAAGGCCGCTACCGCCTCTCCCTCCCGCTTTCACGCGGGGGGATGTAAAGCAGCCACTGATTGCATCCTCCAAGTCCCACACCCCTCGGGCTGGGTCCCGAGTTACAAAGCGAGTTACAAACCGCCTCTTGCACTCTAAGAGGCGCAGCCCGGGTCTGGACCTCTGACCCACAAACTCGGGGCAGGAGCATCCCCTCTCCCTCCCTCCGGCCAGTGGGGCACTCGATTCTCCGCGCACCCGCCTTCCCTTCCTCTTCCAAGGGTCTCCTCTTCCCAGGGTCTCCACCTCCGGCCCACCGCCCCCGGCCTTCCAGCCGCAGAGCCTTTAAGTACTTCCACCCACACCAACAAGGGAGCCTTTTGAAAACTTTGTGTGTACATCTAGGGCTTTGTCCACATCCTGGGCAGGGCCGGGTCACCAGGGTGGGTGCCTGAGGGTGTCCGGGATCTCACAATGCTTGGGAGAAGCCACCACGGAAATCCCACCCCTTTGACCCGCTTCTACCACCGTGTGACACAGCGCTTTGGTTCACAATTCCCATGCCCCGATCGCCCCTGGGCGCGGGGGAGCCGAGAGGAAACCCCCGGCGCCTTTCTCGACTGTCACGAGGGACTCGGTGTGCGCGGGGAGAGGGAGAGAGCTCAGAAACGCCGCGGCCGAAAGAACCCTTTTAAAGGGAACGCCGAGAGGGTCCTTTTTCTCCCATATCTCTGGAATAGTGGCGCGACGAGGAGATACACTGTTGCATCAGGTAGGAGCTGAGCCTCTCGGCTCCGCCACCTCCCCACAACCCCAGACGCGCGCCCAAATTCATGCACACACCCACAGCCAGAGCCGCCACGGTCCACAGCCCCGGCCCGGCTCCCCGGTAGTCCCCACCCGCATCCGCCCCAAATCCGAGACCACCCTGCGCTGGAGGAGCAGCGCGCGAAGAAAACGAGGCCCCAGCACTCACAGACTGTCTCCCCACCGCCACGGCCATCGCGGCTGCGGCTGCGGCTCCGGCTCCGGTTGGGTGCTCTGGACCGACACTCAATGCTGCTGCTAGCGCCTGGGCTCCGGCTCGCCTCCCCCGCGCCTCCCTCGCGGCTGCGCTCTGCTTGCACTCGGCTCCCGCTCGCAGCCAGCGGCATCTGCTCCCCCCACGCCGCCGCCCCTCCCGCTTTATTAGAGCAACATGGCCACCCGCCTGGAAGGGACCATTTGCTTCCCCAGGAAGGGGTGTGATCCTGCCTGCCCCAGCCGAGGCGGTGGGAGGAAGGGTGATGGGCGGGCTCCGAGTCCGGGTCTATGGGCTTTGGCCGCAAGGCTGGCCTTGCCTGAATTTAGTGGTGTGCCAGTGCGCGACCCTCTCGCTTGTCACTAAGCCACCCCTAGCCTGTGTCCTGAATGCCACCCCCCCCGCTCCATTACGTGCTGGAATCCAAGTAAAAGCCTGGGCACAGAGGTCTCAGCCCCAGTCCCGCCACGCGCTTTTAAGAAACCGGCAGCTAGGGCGGCTGCAGAGAGGGGGAAGGGAGACCAGGGGAAGACAGGTCACAGGGACAGCGTCTGGTGGAAAGTTAACCCTGGACGAGCACGCCCTACCTGGAGTAACAGGTTTGGAATGGGTTGTGGCAACCAAGGAGAACGGTGGGCGACCAAGTTGGGGTTGGGAGGGCCCCTACCGGGGAAAAATTTGAAGTCTTCCCTTTAAAAGGGAGAGACTAAAGGACAACTGGGAGTTGTCACTACAGCGTGCCAGATAGGGGACCCCACTAGAGAGGAAGCGGCTATAGTAGTTGTTGCTGCAGACGACCCAACCACCGCCTGCAAGAAGAGAAAAACGCCCCCGCTGGAGAATTGAGGCATCTGTCGGCTGCTCCAGAGCACAGGGACCGAGGCCTCCCACGGGTGTAACTGGAGGCCGCACGTGGGGGCTCCGCTGACTTTATTAGGTCGGTGGAGACACACCCGACCACTTGGAGGCGTGCGCCCCGGGGCTGCAGCTCCAGATCTCGGTGTAGGCACTAGGCGGGTGACCCAGAGGATGCGACTCCCGGTGCGTGAGACTGAGAAACTCCCCCGCTGTGGGGAAGGATTTTTCCAGCAGATGTTGGAACGGTACTGGGCGTCTATGAGGCAGGCGGAATGGGGCGTTGGAGGGTCCTGGGGCTTGCAGGGTTGTGTGGCACCAGCACAGGCTGGGCAGTGAGATGTGTCAAATGCAGCAGATTCTCGCAGTCCAGAGAAGGAGACCCACAAGATAACTGAAGACAGCTACTGGACAGGGGCGGGAACCAGTTGGATTAAAGCATTGGGGAAGTGTGGTGAGGCTTTGAAGAAAGGTGATCATCCCAGGGGATTGTGCCCTCAGGGAAAACCAGGCCTATTGAATTAGGTAATAGGCAACCCGCCTGTTTGGACCGGGGCGCCTCTGTGTCTGATCTGAGACTTGAAAGCACCTAACTTTCTGGGGACCTTGAGTTTGCTCCTCCATCAGAGTTCAAATGATTTCCACAGCTTTGGGTTAAAGAGGAGTGGTCTTCCTGCACCAGTTCAGCTTTGATGGAGCAGACACTTGAGTTTCTCTGATAGGCGAGGAGCAACAGAATTCCACTGGCAGGACAGCGGTGGAACAGCCAGGGAAGAGAGAACAGTGGTGAAAGAAAAGTGGAGGGCACTGACATGGAACCTGATATCTGGACCCATGCTCAAAAGAATTCCAACCTTTGATCAATGTCTATGCCAGAGACTTCAAATCTTTTGAAGATGGGTACCACTATTTTATGCCAAACAAACATTAGGCACTCAATAAGTGTTGAATTAAGATTATATGTGGATGGCTGCAGTGCAGAGGGAGAGGGGAAAATACTTTCTTCTGCAGCTCTGATATATGGACATTTTGTTCTTTCTCTCATAGAAAGACTCAGACCGTGCACTGCCAGTGGTACAAGGAGGCTCAGGTGTGCCCTGTGAAAGAGAACTCCACATAGTACCAATGGATATAAGGGCAATTACAAAGAAATTCTCCACTTTGTATTATACTAACCAGACCAGACTGCAGATTTTCTTTATTTTGCATTTAGTTTGTGAATACTTACTTGTAAACTGATTAGATTATAAGAACCTGAACTCCCTACCTTGGTGGGTAGATAAGTTCATTCTAATTAAAAAAGCTAAAAGTCACATATTCTAACATCTCAATTGATATTTAAGGAAACCCATTTAGGACACAATCACTGATAGTTCATCCATCATTGGATCCTTTCACTGACTAGGAACAATGCCTTATTGCTTCTCTCCTCCATTTTTTTTTTGGGGGGGGGGTGTGGAGGGAGGATACAGCTGTAAGCATAAATATATTTAATAAAAGTACAATATGGGGAGTGCTGGGGTTGTGGCTCAGTAGTGGAGCGCTTGCCTCAAACATGTGAGGTGCTGGACTTAATCCTCAGCAACATATAAAAATAAACAAAATAAAGATATTGTGTCCATCTATAACTTAAAATATATTTTAAATACAATATGTCAATCCCCATCACTGCAAATAATAATAATAACACTTTCAACCTATGGACACGATTTCAATATGTCAGCTCTCATTTTGAAATTATTTTAATATTATTCTACAGCCAAGACTACCTAGATTCAAAATCCTGATTTTACTGCTTCATAGCTGAGTGACCTTGGGTAGGTTCATTAATCTTTTAGTGCATCAGTGTTCTCATATTTAAAATCTGTTTAAAAATAGTTTTCCCTAATAGAGTTGCTAGAGATTAGTTTATCTTTTCAACTATATGCCTAGCAACTATGCTAAAGACTAAGAATTTTTAAAATGAGGATGCCTCTCTCTTAAGCAGCACACAGTGTGCCAGGAGATAGATGTTTAAATAACTCAGATAAATATGCCAAATCCTAATAAAGATATATGAATAATGAGTAGGGATGTAATTCAGTTGGTAGAACACTTGCCTAGTTTTTGCAAGGCTCTGGATTTGCTCCCCAGCATTATTAAAAAAAAAAAAATGAGTAACGGAATTTTAAAGTACAGTAAAGGAGCTACTAACTCAACCCTGCTTGTCAGAATAGAAAAGACTTAACCAGGAGAGAAAGCAAAGAGGAAATTCCAGGCATGGGAATAGAAGGACGCTATAGGAAGGGTAAAACTTCTGGCATTGCTAGAGTTTAGGAACCTTAGAGGAACAAGAGTAATAGCATGAACGTGGCACTTCAAATACATTAGTAACTCTTAGCTTTGTAACATCAGTCTAGTTGGCCTTGCTTCATCCCCCACCCCCGTTTTTTTCCATTGTAAATTAGGGTAGTGAGTTCTGATGGAGGATGTCACCATTCTCTGTCCTGCTCTCTGCCTCTAGGAGCCTGAACTCAAAGGGCTTTCATTCCTTGTACCTTCCAGTTGAGTTCAGGCAATGGGGAGCAACAGCAGAACAAGAGAGGAAGGTTTGAGTATTTATTCCTGCAGGCTCTCTTACCATGGCATCTCTGCAGGCTGGCTCCACTTGTTAACTAAAAGTCACTTACTTCCCCTCAATGACCTGGAGTCTGGTTTCATTACATTTTACCACCTTTGCAAATAGTCTTTTTGTTGAACTCTGCCCAAATTTTCCAGTAGGAATGTGCCGTCCCATTTCTCCAGGGACCTTACCAGATATAGTCCTTCATTAACTTCACAGAGTTTGCTGAGAAAACATGGTGATGGTATTATTAAAATGATGTATAACTTATTGTCCAAACTTAAAAACTTTTGAGATTTAAAATGGGATTTGGTCTTATTAGTAACTACACTAGGACAGTAGACAAAAACAGGTCTCATGGTCACCCCTAATTTTGACATGTGGTAGAATTTCTCAAGGCAAGAGTGCTAATTTGTCTTTTGACTTTTAGCACATGGCCAATATTCAGTAAATGTTGAAATTCAACAAATATTCACATATTCAATAAAGGTTGACTTACATTTGAATGGAGATGACTGGGAAGTAAGGCTATGGAAAACCTTTATTGCCATGATAAGGATTTTTGTACTTGTGTTTGGCATGGTGGCCCACGCCTATAATCCAGTGGCTTGGGAGGCTAAGGCAGAAGGATCAAAGTTCAGAAGGTTAGCTGTTACCATTACCAGAACAATCACCTTCCATCTCTCCTGCCTGGTGTTCTTTCCTCTAGCTCTTGCAACATCACTTTGAGTTTCCTTTGGAGAAATTTCTGATTTTTAATTTGAATGAATGAGACATGGGTCCAAAATGAATGGCACTGATTCTTCTTAAGTGACTATTGTCTCTGGCTCTCAGATCCAGAGATGTACCATTTTTTTTGCCATTTGTTCAATTTAGAAGGTTGTACTGTATTTGTATGCTTTTTTTCCCCCTCTTCAATTAAATCAAGAACTTAAATAGTAAAAAAAGAAAGAAAGAAAGAAAAAGAAGAAGGATCACAGTTCAAAGCTAGCCTCAGCAATTTAGTGAGGACCTAAGAAACTTAATGAGACCCTGTCTCTAAATAAAATATTTTTTAAAGGGCTGGGAATGTGGCACAGTAGTTAAGTACCCCTGGGTTTAATCCCTGGTACCAAAAAAATAGTATTTGATCCCATGAACAGTGAAGATAGAGAGTCTTTAAGCATACAAATAACATCAAATTTTCATTTTATGAAATATATATAGTGCATATTTGATATTGTTAGTAATGTAGGATTGATTTCCCTTTTTATTAGAGCCCCAATTTCTTTGGAGAGATTTTTCAATAATTTTTCCATAATGTTTTTTTCCCATAATTTTTTTCTTTTTTTTTTTTTGTGGATCCTTTTGTTGGGGGTGGGGGGTACTAGGGATTGAACCCAGGCACTTAAATACTGAGCCATATCCCTAGCCATTTTTTAATTCTTTAATTCTGAGACAGGCTCTTACTAAGTTGCTTAGGGCTTCACTAAGTTTCTGAGGCTGACCTTGAAATTGTGGTGCTCCTGAATCAGCCTCCCAAACCACTGAGATTATAGGTTGTGCCACTACACCTGGCTCCATAGTGTACTTTTTATGATTATTTTTTTAAGTTATCTAAGGGTTGTTTCTGTGGGTTTACAATAAAAAATAAAAAACCATGTAGCTCAGTGATAGAGTGTTTTCCTATCATGCATCAGGCTCTGGGTTCAATCCCCAGTACTGCAAAAATAAAAACCTTATCTAATACAAGATTACTGTGACTACAGTGAAAATGATGAACTGGAAAGGGATACAATAAGAAACAGGGAACAAGTTAGAAGGTATTGCCACTTTCAGTTTGGTTGAATATAACTAACTATATTTCTTCTGCTAAATAATATGTAAAAATATTTTTAAAAACATCTAAACTGTTGGGAGAAGAAAAACTGAAACTATCTCTATTTGAAGATAATGTGAATTTATATCTGGAAATCCTGAGGAATACACACACACAACACTAAAAATAGCTGGGCATGGCAGTACATGCCTGAAATCCCAGAGGCTCATCTTGGGAGACTAAGGCAGGAGGATGCAAGTTCAAGGCCAGCCTGGGCAACTTAAGGAGACCTTTGTCTCAAATTTTAAAAATAAAAAGGGTTGGGATTATGACTCAGTGATAGAGCACTTGCCTAGCATGTGTGAGGCGCTGGGTTCGATTCTCAGCACTGCATATAAATAAATGAATAAAATAAAGGTCCGTCAACATCTAAAAAAAAAAAAAAAAGTTACATTGTAAAAAAAATTTCATTGTTGGGCTGGGGTTGTGGCTCAGCTATAGAGTGCTCGTCTAGCATGTGTGAAGCCCTGGGTTAAATCCTCAGCACCACAGAAAAATAAATAACTAAAATAAAAAGGTATTGTGTCCAACTACAATTTAAAAATAAATATTAAAAAAAATCATTGTAGAAATTTGCTAGACATTGTTAAATTTGCCAATAATTCTCACACTCCACTCCTACCACTTTTTATTCTCTTTGAAAATTCGGGCAGTAGTTGCCCTCTTCAATCCTTTGACTGACTTTGACATTTATTATTTTTCTCTTCCCAAAGCTGACTAATGATATTGATTCTACAATCACTTATGCAGTCTTTCATGGATAATTAATTTAGGCCTAGAAAGTTTAACTCATTTAAAACAATTGGTTGCTTGTTTACCATCTTGGACTTCAGCAGTCTTTCAGTCACGTTTGACTGTTTTTCATGAAAACATCCTTCTCTTGACAGAGGAAAACGAAAGGTGAGGAAATTTTCACTTTCCCTTGTCATCTGATAGCATTACATCAACAGCACCAGGCCTTTCCTCCTCTCTTGTTCACCTAGTTCATGTCTGTGGCAAGTAATATTGGAAAACCAAAAAGCATATTTTACAAACTTCTTTTTAAGGGCAAAAAGTATCTAAGCCTCTCAGGAAGTATCAGTTCTTATAGGGTCGTGTAACTCTTTTATTCATGCTCTTTTAAAATCAAGTCTCAAACAGGAATGTCCTGTGCACAGCACACTCCCTGGAGTATGAAGACTTGGTCTGATGGCCACCTCTTGGGCAGTCAGCCCTGGACCTGGGTCCGTTGCCCTTAGCTCTGGCTTCGCTCATTCTCAATTCCTTTTTCACCGTGGCCAGTCATTGTGGGGCCATTAGGATTCCTTTTTATGAGCCTAGAAAATTTATGTAGTTGAAATCCCTCCGAATATTAGCTATTGCCACAAAATTAGAAGAGAAGACTACATGCCCGTATATCTTAACAGCAGTATCATCTACCTTATCACCTGTTGTCTCACCCTGCTCGTTATTCGCCAGGCTGCTGTCATCATTTCTACCAGCTGAATAACTCCAGTGCAGGGGGTTATCTTGCATCTCCTCTTTTTTATTGTAGACTTGTTCCTTTTGAGTGAGGCAGAACTAACTTATTTCAATCATAAATTCCTTGCTACCTCATCAACCAGTATCTGCTGGATTATGTTCCTATTTCATTGATTGTTCCAAGTTTCATTTTATTTTGCCACTGTCTTTCCAACCTCAGATTTTAAAGGTCATCAGCACTATATTTCAGGTTTCTTCTGATTGTTTTATGTAGTCCTTCCTAGATCAGCAGAAGTGGATATTACTTGGTTGGTACAGTGAATTTTGGTGGATTGTGCTGTGTTCCTTGACATTATACCCTTTAGGAAGACAACAGAATCAGCGATTGCAAGGCTGCCTCCTTACTCATCTTCAGTGAAAACCATGGGCTTGGGAGTCAAGACACTTGGGTTCATGTTCCTGCACTATTGAGTATTATGAGCTATGCAAAATTTAAATTGATATATCTGCTTGGGTGTAGATTAAGTTACTATATTAGAGACACTTCCCTTAAATAGACACACCCAAAAATTCACTGGCCCAAAAAAGATGGATGTTTATTTTTCTCTCATGAAACAGTCCAGGGTTTGGTGAGCAGTCCAGGGAACCCTGGCAGGTATGATCTTGTGCTCATCCAGGATCCCATGTTCCTGTTGCTGCCTTTGTTGCTCCATTAACTTCTGGTTGTTACCTTGTCTACTCTGATCAAAGCACCATGTTCACAGTATAGCCCATGGGAAGGGTGAAGAAGAGGAGGTAGAAGGAAAGCAGTTTCCTTTAAAGGACATGGACATATCATATCATGTGTTCACATACTAATGGCAAAATCTCCATCATGTGAGGGTACTTAGCTGCAAGGAAGACTAGGATACATAATCTCTTATGTGGCATCAATAAAATAAAAGATGGTTGATGGGTTTTGGAATCAGTGGATTCAGATATATATATTTACATGATTAAAAAAATAATATAAAATGGTATAGAATGAAGTCGCTTATCTTATTTACCATCTGTCCAGTCCCCACAACTTTTCTCAAAAGAGATAAATACTTTAGGGTCTTGTATATCATTCCAGAGTTTTCTTAGGCAACTTCAAGCAAAGATAAATAGAGATTCTTGTTTCCCACCCTGTGTTTTATGTAAAAGAAAAACATACTATGTATATCCTCTGTAACTTTTTTACAACATATTTTATAGATCTTTTATATCAGTACATAGTCATTTTCTTCATTCTTTTATATAACTGCCTATTATTTCTAAGGAAATATCAATAAATTTTCATTAAAGACCTATTGGTAAGTTCAAGGTTGTGTATAATCTTATACTTGCAATAATAACCTTGTCCCTATCATTTTAAACATGAGAAAACCTAGCTACAAAATATATTTCCAGAGTTCAGATTAATCAGTCATATGATATTGAGCCAATGTTTTTATCTCTTTGGTTTTTTTTTTTTCTTTTGCAGTGTGGGAATTAAAATTAGTGCCTTGTATATGCTAAGTAAGTGTTCTACCAATGAGCTACAGCCCCAGCCCTCCATTTTCTTTACTAAGGAAATGAAGTTCATATTTGCATCATAAAAAGGGTCATTGTAATAGGGAAATAACCATATATAAAATTATGGCACATTAAAAATGTAAAATAATTAGGAATAAATTTCTCAAAATGTGTGCAAGATCTGTACTCTAATACCTACCAAACTCTGCTGAGAGAAATTAAAGTTAAGTTAATGGAGAAATATACCATATTCATAAATTGGAAACCCAATATTGTTAAGATGGCCTATAGATTCAATATAATTTCAGTTGAAATCCTACCAAGATATTTTTTATAGAAATTGACAACTTGATTCTGAAACTTGTGTAAAAACACAAAAGACCTAGGATAGCCAAAATAATTTGGGGAAAAAAAAAAAAGAACAAGGTTGGAGAACTTACGCTACCTGATTTCAAAAACTTTGCAGAATCAGCCAAAGTACAATCAAATAGTATAATGGAAGAACAAAGACTCTAGATATAGACACACATGATAAATTGATGTTTCTTTGTTTAGCACTAGGGATTGAACCCTGGAATTTAGGCAGAGTAAGTATGTGTTCTACCACTGAGTTACATCCCCAGGTCCCTTGTCAATTGATTTTTTGAAAAGAGTACCAAGGTAGCCCCACTGAAAACGATAGTCTTTCCAACAAATCATGCTATAACTCTAGGACATTCATACAGAAGAAAGAACCTCAACCCTTATTTCACCTATTCACAAAATTGAATCCGTGTGGATCAGAACTAATGTAAACAATTAAACTTCTAGAAGAAAACAGGAAAATTTTTCATGACTTTGGGTTCTCTCTCTCTCTCTCTCTCTCTCTCTCTCTCTCTCTCTCTCTCTCTCTTTAAAAAAATAAAATAAATTATAGCATATGTACACAATCAGATACTAACTACTTAGTGATGCAGTAAGCTATGGATACAAAAAGTGGATAGATTCCCAAAACATCTTGCTGAGTGAAAGAAGCTGGATAGAAACATAGATACAGGATGGTTCTGTGCATAAGGAATTCTGAACACCCTACTCCATAGTTACAGAAAGCAAACCAGCATGGCCTTGGGTCTTGGGTAGGAAGATTGTGTGAGCTCTCAGAGGGACTTGTGGAATGATGACTATGCTCTGTATCATGATTGTGGTAGTGATTCTATGAATGAATTGATTTGTCAAACTCACTTATCTGTTCACTTAAAATGAGTGTGTACCCTTGTATACAAATTATACATCAATAAATTTATTTTAAAATCGGTTTTATACATTTATTCCCCCCGACACACACTCCAATACTGGGGATTGAACCCAGGGGCACTCTATCACTGAGCTACATCCCCTTGCTTTTTATTTTTTATTTTGAGACAGGGTCTTGCTAAGTTCCCCAGGCTGGCCTCAAACTTGCAATGCTCTTGCGTCAGCCTCCCGAGTATCCTGGGTTATAGGCAAGTATCACTATGCCTCGCTTGTCTTTGTTATGTCAAAAACTCTTGAGAGTAGATCTTTTTCTTCAAAATTATCAGATACCATCAGACTTGCTTAGATTTTTCGAATGTTTATTCTGTGTTAGGCACAAATGCAAGATACTTTTACACTCATATCATATTTATTTGTTACAACAATCCTCTGATATCTCCCCTGTTTTACACTGAGGATACTGAAGCACAGAGACATTAAGAAAATTGCCCAATGTGGCTGGGCCCGTACATGCCTGTAACCCCAGTGACTCCACAGACTGAGGCAAGAGGATTGCAAGATCGAGGCCAGCCTGGGCAAGTTAGCAAGACCTTGTCTCAAAATAAAAAAATTTAAAAGGCTGGGGATGTAGCTCAGTGGTAGAATATCCATTTAGTTTTGTGATGCTAAGTGACAGAACCAGGATTCAAGCCCAGGTTTGCTAGACTCCATCATCCGCATACCTTTTCATCACTCTATATTGCTGCCTTAGCACTCCCATCTTAATATAGCTCCTTGGAGTCTCACTCATTCAAGTCTGAAGAGAAGTAAAACCTAGCTGCGCATGGTGGTGCACACCTGTAATCCCAGTGATTTAGGAGGCTAAAGCAGGAGGATCTCAAGTTCGAGGCCAGCCTCAGTAACATGGTGAGGACTTAAGCAACTTAACGAGACCCTATCTCAAAATTAAAAAAAGGGCTGGGGATGCGGCTCAGTGGAAAAGTGCCCCTGTGTTTAATTGTCAATACCAAAAAAAGAAAACCAAAACACTAAGAAACATAAGGTTTAGCATTTGAAGGAGAATCTTTAGTTCTGAAGAGAAAGCTGACCGAGGAAATCTAACTTGGTTCTTAATGAATAAATGTTTAGCACAGCTATTATTATTGTTATATTATTTTACTTTCCCCTTGAGATTCTCTTTCATCCTGCTGCCATCACCATATTGGCAGTGAGGGTCTGCTGATCCACTCTAATGCTCTTGTTCCATTCCAGACCAAAAGCTGTCCCTATATCCCCCTTCGTCCAACTAACATTACTGAAACTAAAAGAACAAAAAGAAAGGAAAGACCAAAAATAATGATCATAAAAAAGACTTTAATGCTAGTGGAGCACTAAAAACAAGATAAGTAAAATGTATATCTTTGGAAGGACACACAGGAAACTGGGAATCGTGTGCACTGTGAAAGGCACACAGGTAGGTGTAGATCAAAACAGACACTGTGTGACTCCTCCATCTGCCTTTTACCCAAATGTATTCGGAAAATTGACCTTTTGCTCCAGGGATGGTTCTGATGAGTACAAGTATGATTTCATCCCCTTCAGAGTGCCCTGTTAAAGAATAGGCGCTCTGGTTTGGATTAAAGGCATCCCCCCAAAGCTCCTGGGTTAATGAAGGAATATTTAGAAGTGAAATGATTGGGCTGTGAGAGCCGTTATTCATTTTCCCTGTGGTCCTTTCCCCACCTCTCTGCTTCCCTCTCTGTCCTGAGTAGCTTCCCTCTACCACACCCTTCTGTCATGATGTGCTGGCTCACCTCGGGCCCACAACAATGGAGTTGGTGTCTATGGACTGAGAACTCTGAAAACAGTGAGCCCCAAATAAACTTTTCCTCCTTTAAGTTGTTCTGGTAAAGTATTTTGGTCACAGCAGTGGAAATTGGACTAACAATGGGTATGTAACTCAGTTCTTTAAAATGAGAGGTTTGCTAAAAGCTTCTAGGATACTTTTTTTATTCTTAAGAGAAATTCACAGGAAATCACCTTTTCTGCCGTGGGACACAAAGAAGAAAGCATGAAGCCCGACTTTTTCCATGAAAAAAGAAAATAAACAGAACAGCACTAAGAAGCAGAGTAAAAAAATGGATCTAGGTTTCAATATTACTGTTAAAACTCTAAACTATTAACTTGGAACCTATCTCCCTTCTCTTTGATAAGTGAATGAATACATTTCCCTAACAGTTTTAGTTAGGTGTCAAGTTTCTGTTATTTACAGCTAAAATTTCTGGAACTACAAAAAGAAAAAGAAAAACAACTACAATTGCAGATTTTAAGAAGTTTACTTTGTTCCAGGCACAGGGAAAATAGAGAGCATTCAAAAGAAATCCCCTTTCACCCTAAGGATTTTTTTTCATTTTTTTTTTCCTCACAATGTATTTTTTTGATAGACCTGCTTCTTCCCATCCATGATCTCAGCCATCCCAACCTCCACAAGGAAGATGTGGATTTACCCTTACAGAATTAACTTCAGTTGAACTGTATGAAACTGACTTTTTTTGGTAGGTCAAAGTGGTCAAATATTGGCAATTTCATAATATAAATCACTAGCCAGTGTTCACATAGAAGAAATTGTACATGTGTTGCTACCAGGAACATCAATCCTCCCTGCCAGTGCCCTGCCCATTGGTGAACTTTTCCTCAAGTGCTGGCTGGTTTCATCATTTCTGTCCCTAGGCCACAGAGAATTGATAAAGACAAGAGCCCTAAAGGTCAGATCACTATATATCACCATACATTCATTCTGTCCTGGGGTTTGGTTTTTGCATTGCCTATCAATCACTCTAGCAGCTATTCCATGCTTCCTACTCACCAAAAAAATAATAATTAATTAAAAATAAATAAATAGCTGGGTGTGGTGGCATACACCCGTAATCCCTGCAGCTGGGGAGGCTGAGACAGGAGGATCACCAGTTCAAAGCCAGCCTCAGCAAAAGCAAGGTGCTAAGCAACTCAGTGAGATTCTGCCTCTAAATAACATAGGGCTGGGGATGTGGCTCAGTGGTTGAGTACCCCTGAGTTCAATCCCCCGTACCCCCAAATCCATCCATCCATGCATGCATCCATCAATCGGTCTTACCACGGGGAACACCATTAAGCCATTCATGTACAAATTGATGACTCTGTCTATAGCCCTCAGCATCCCTCTTCCTTCCCAATGACACTGCCCCTAGACCCTGCCTTCTCAATCATCTGATGGTGGAGGAGCAGACAAAGAAAGCAAAAGGACAATAACATATCAGGATAGAGTATTATTCAGCTATTGCTGCATAATAAGTTACCCTAAAATATAGTGGCTTAATATAAAAAATAACTATCTCATAGTTTCTGGGGGTCAGGAAATCAGAACCGGCTTACCCAGGTGGTTCTGGCTCAGAGTCTCTTATGATGTGGCAGTCATGACATCATCTGGGGCTGCAGTCATTTGAAGACTTGGCAGAGGCTGAAGATCTACTTCCAAGGTGGCTAATTCCATGCCTGGCACATTGGCATTGGTTGTTACTGGGAGGATCCAGTTCTGAGCCATGTTGATTTCACCATGAGGCTAAGCAAGGGTCCTTATGGCTTGGCAGGTGACTCTCCCAAAACAAGTGATCCAAGACAGCCAAGAGCAAGGTAGAAACCCCAGGGTCTTTAATGGCCTAACCTTAGAAAATTACACCAAACCATTTCTACGATATCACACTAGCTCTATGCAGTCCAGAGGGTGACTACATGGAGGTGTGAATACTGAGAGGCAAGAATCATTAATGATAATCTTGGAGACTGATCACCACAGATGGCTATTTTCTCCATGGTACAGATGAGAGGTTCATAGGGTCTATGAGATATGTCAAAAATCAGACCATTAATAGGAAAGTGGTAGAGGCTGATAGGAAGCCAGTGTAGTCGACTCTTAAGCCTAAGCACTTGGTATTCTGTCAAGGGTATGGTGTGGTGGTATACTATTAGGAATGACTTTGAATTGTTAGGTCACTGTTATTATTTAATTTTTTTTGACTAGCTATATTTTATAGATTTTCATTGTTCTCACAAGGTTGCTAGATATCACCAAAGTTCCATGTATTGAAGGCTTGGTTCCTTTCTTGGTGCTATTGAAAGGTGGTGGCAACTTTAAAAGGCGAGGCCTCGTGGACATCTTCTGATCATTGGGGGTGTGCCCTCAGAGGTGACTATGGAAACCCAGCCCCTTTCTTTTCCTCTGTCTTTTGCTTTCCAGCCATAAGGTGAACAGCTTTGCCCCACTAGTCTCCCTACCATGAGCTGCTACCTCACCACAGGCTCAGAGGCAAGGGGACCAATCAACGGAGGACTGAAACCTCCACGGCTATAAATCAAAATAAAACTTCTATTTAAAGTCAATTATCTCATATATTTGTTACAGTAACAGAAGTGTGACAAACACCTAAACTGTGCATGTGTTAGACATTCAGTAAATAAGTATTCCATCTAATAAATCAACTTAGAAAAACGGAAGAGCCAACATAACATGTTTCTGCATGTTCAAAAATATGAGGCATGTTCTATGGTGTTCTAGTTCCAGTGGGAGCAAATTATATTAATAATAATAATTAAGGGAGCTGGAAGAATGATATGATCTGAATATGAATCAAACTGTTCCTAGCAGAAAGGATTAGGGAAAAAAAACCAGGCCATCAATTTTTCTTAGGATTAATCCCAAACTGGATCACTTTCTTTCTCTCTCTCTGATTTTTTTTCTCAACATCCTTTCTCATCAGATGAAATCCCCAAGTCAGAAAGTAGTTGAATTCAATTCTTTCTGAGGTCCTATGCAATAACAGGGTTTAATGGTATCCAAATTTAAATTTTATATATATATTTTTTGTGTACAAATTTATTTACATCTTAGAATCTTTTTTTCTTTTTTCTTTTGGTACTAGTGATTGAACCCACAGATATTTTACCACTGATCTGCATCGCAAGCCCTTTTAATTTTCTTTTTTTTTTTTTTTTTTTTTTTTTTTTTTTTTTTTTTTTTTTTTTTACCTCTTTTTTTTTTATTGTTGGTCATTCAAAACATTACATAGTTCCTCATACATCATATTTCACAGTTTGATTCAAATGAGTTATGAACTCCCAATTTTATCCCGTATACAGATTGCTGTATCACATCAGTTACCCTTCCATTGATTGACATATTGCCTTTCTAGTGTCTGATGTATTCTGCTGTCTGTATTATTCTCTACTATCCCCCCTCCCCTCCCCTCCCCTCCCCTTTTCTCTCTCTACCCCTTCTACTGTAAATCACTTCTTCCATTTGAATTATCTTGTCTTACCCCTCCTTTCCTCTTATATGTCATTTTGTATAACCCTGAGGATCGCCTTCCATTTCCATGCGATTCCCCTTCTCGTTTCCTTTCCCTCCCACCTCTCAACCCTGTTAATGAAAATCTTCGTCTCAAGCTCTTCGTCCCTACCCTGTCCTTGTTTCCTCCCCTTATATCAGAGGAGTCATTTGGTATTTGTTTTTTAAAGATTGACTAGCTTCACTTAGCATAATCTGCTCTAATGCCATCCATTTCCCTCCAAATTCTATGATTTTATCATTTTTAAATGCAGAGTAATACTCCATTGTGTATAAATGCCACATTTTTTTAATCCATTCATCTATTGAAGGGCATCTAGGCTGATTCCACAATCTTGCTATCGTGAATTGTGCTGCTATGAACATCGATGTAGCAGTGTCCCTGTAGCATGCTCTTATTAGGTCTTTAGGGAATAGACCGAGAAGGGGAATAGCTGGATCAAATGGTGGTTCCATTCCCAACTTTCCAAGAAATCTCCATACTGCTTTCCAAATTGGCTGCACCAATTTGCAGTCCCACCAGCAATGAACAAGAGTGCCCTTTTCCCCACATCCTCTCCAGCACTTATTGTTGTTTGACTTCCTAATGGCTGCCAATCTTACTGGAGTGAGATGGTATCTTAGGGTAGTTTTGATTTGCATTTCTCTGACTGCTAGCGATGGTGAGCATTTTTTCATGTACTTATTGATTGATTGTATGTCCTCTTCTGAGAAGTGTCTGTTCAGGTCCTTTGCCCATTTATTGATTGGGTTACTTGTTGTCTTATTGTCTAATTTTTTGAGTTCTTTGTATATTCTGGTTATTAGGGCTCTATCTGAAGTGTGTGGAGTAAAGATTTGTTCCCAGGATGTAGGCTCCCTGTTTATCTCTCTTATTGTTTCTTTTGCTGAGAAAAAACTTTTTAGTTTGAGTAAGTCCCATTTGTTGATTCTAGTTGTTAACTCTTGCGCTATGGGTGTCCTATTGAGGAATTTGGAGCCTGCTCCCACAGTATGTAGATCATAACCAACTTTTTCTTCTATCAGATGCCGTGTCTCTGATTTAATATCAAGCTCCTTGATCCATTTTGAGTTAACTTTTGTGCAAGGCGAGAGATAGGGATTCAGATTCATTTTGATGCAAATGGATTTCCAGTTTTCCCAGCACCATTTGTTGAAGATGCTATCCTTCCTCCATTGCATGCTTTTAGCCCCTTTATCAAATATAAGATAGTTGTAGTTTTGTGGATTGGTTACTGTGTCCTCTATTCTATACCATTGGTCCACCCGCCTGTTTTGGTACCAGTACCATGCTGTTTTCGTTACTATTGCTCTGTAGTATAGTTTGAAGTCTGGTATCGCTATACCGCCTGATTCACACTTCCTGCTTAGTATTGTTTTTGCTATTCTGGGTCTTTTATTATTCCATATGAATTTCATGATTCTTTTATCTATTTCTACAAGAAATGCAGCTGGGATTTTGATTGGCATTGCATTGAACTTATAGAGAACTTTTGGTAATATCGCCATTTTGATGATGTTGGATCTGCCTATCCATGAGCAGGGTATATTTTTCCATCTTCTAAGGTCTTCTTCTATGTCTTTCTTTAGGGTTTTGTAATTTTCATTGTATAAATCTTTCACCTCTTTTGTTAGGTTGATTCCCAAGTATTTTATTTTTTGGGGGGATATTGTGAATGGAGTAGTTGTCCTCATTTCCGTTTCAGAGGATTTGTCGCTGATATACAGGAATGCCTTTGATTTATGCGTGTTGATTTTATATCCTGCCACTTTGCTGAATTCATTTATTAGCTCTAATAGCTTCTCTGTAGACCCTTTTGGGTCTGCTAGGTATAGAATCATATCATCTGCAAATAGTGATAATTTAAGTTCTTCTTTTCCAATTTTTATCCCTTTAATTTCTTTCGTCTGTCTAATTGCTCTTGCCAGTGTTTCGAGGACTATGTTGAACAGAAGTGGTGAGAGAGGGCATCCCTGTCTTGTACCAGATCTTAGAGGGAATGCCTTCAATTTTTCTCCATTCAGAATGATGCTGGCCTGTGGCTTATCATATATTGCTTTTACAATGTTGAGGTATGATCCTGTTATCCCTAATTTTTCTAGAGTTTTGAACATAAAGGGATGCTGTACTTTGTCGAATGCTTTTTCTGCGTCTATCGAGACTATCATATGGTTCTTATTTTTTAGTCTATTGATGTGGTGGATAACATTTATTGATTTCCGTATATTGAACCAGCCTTGCATCCCATGGATGAATCCTACTTGATCATGGTGTATAATTTTTTTGATATGTATTTGAATCCGGTTCGCCAGAATTTTATTGAGAATTTTTGCATCAAGGTTCATTAGAGATATTGGTCTGTAGTTTTCTTTCTTTGAAGTGTCTTTGTCTGGTTTCGGAATCAGGGTGATGTTGGCCTCGTAGAATGAATTTGGAAGTTCTCCCTCTTTTTCTATTTCCTGAAATAGCTTGAAAAGTATTGGTGTTAGTTCCTCTTTAAAGGTTTTGTAAAACTCTGCTGTATACCCATCCGGTCCTGGGCTTTTCTTAGTTGGTAGTCTTTTGATGGTTTCTTCTATTTCTTCTATTGTTATTGGTCTGTTTAGGTTGTCTATATCCTCCTGGTTCAATCTGGGCAGATCGTAAGACTTAAGGAATTTATCTATGCCTTCACTATCTTCTATTTTATTGGAGTATAAGGCTTCAAAATAGTCTCTGATTATCTTCTGTATTTCTGAAGTGTCTGTTGTGATATTGCCTTTTTCATCCCGTATGCTAGTAATCTGGGTTCTCTCTCTTCTTCTCTTCGTTAGCATGGCTAAGGGTCTGTCAATTTTATTTATTTTTTCAAAGAACCAGCTTTTAGTTTTGTCAATTTTTTCAATTGTTTCTTTTGTTTCAATTTCATTAATTTCAGCTCTGATTTTGATTATTTCTTGCCTTCTACTTCTTTTGCTGTTGTTTTGCTCCTCTTTTTCTAGGATTTTGAGATGAAGTATGAGATCATTTATTTGTTGGTTTTTTCTTTTTTTGAGGAATGAACTCCAAGCAATGAATTTTCCTCTTAGGACTGCTTTCAATGTGTCCCATAGATTCCGATATGTTGTGTCCGTGTTTTCATTTAACTCTAGGAATTTTTTAATTTCCTCCTTGATGTCTTCAATAACCCATATGTCACTCAGCAACCTGTTGTTCATTCTCCAAGTGATGCTTGATTTTTCCTTTCTTCTTTTATCATTGATTTTCAGTTTCATTCCATTATGATCAGATAAGATGCATGGTATTATCTCTACCCCTTTGTATTGTCTAAGAGTTGCCCTGTGACATAATATATGGTCTATTTTTGAGAAGGTTCCATGTGCTGCTGAAAAAAAAGTGTAACTACTTGATGTTGGGTGGTAAAGTCTATATATGTCAATTAAGTCTAGGTTATTAATTGTGTTGTTGAGTTCTATAGTTTCCTTGTTTAACTTTTGTTTGGAAGATCTGTCCAGTGGTGAGAGAGGTGTGTTGAAGTCTCCCATGATGATTGTATGGTGGTCTATCAGACTCTTGAACTTGAGAAGAGTTTGCTGGATGAACACCGCTGCACCATTATTTGGGGCATATATATTTATGATTGTTATGTCTTGTTGGTTTATGGTTCCCTTGAGCAGTATGAAGTGTCCTTCTTTATCCCTTTTGATTAGCTTTGGCTTGAAATCTATTTTATTAGATATGAGTATGGACACGCCTGCTTGTTTCCGTTGTCCATATGAGTGGTATGATTTTTCCCAACCTTTCACCTTCAGTCTATGGATATCTTTTTCTATCAGATGCGTCTCCTGTAGACAGCATATTGTTGGGTCTTGTTTTGTGATCCATTCTACTAGCCTGTGTCTCTTAATTGGTGAGTTTAAGCCATTGACGTTTAGGGTTATTATTGAGATATGGTTTGTACTTCTATCCATATTTGTTTGTTAATGTTACTAAACCTGATTTGTTATCCTCTTTGACTACTTTCCCCCCTTTACTGTCCTACCTCCCATTGTTGGTTTTCAATGTTATTTTCCATTTCCTCTTCCTGCAATGTTTTGCCAAGGATTTTTTGAAGAGATGGTTTTCTAGCTGCGAATTCTTTTAACTTTTGTTTATCATGGAAGGTTTTAATTTCATCTTCTAACCTGAAGCTTAATTTTGCCGGATACACGATTCTTGGTTGGAACCCATTTTCTTTCAGTGTTTGAAATATGTTATTCCAGGATCTTCTAGCTTTCAGAGTCTGTGTTGAGAGATCAGCTGTTATCCTGATTGGTTTACCCCTAAATGTAATCTGCTTCCTTTCCCTTGTAGCTTTTAAAATTCTTTCCTTATTCTGTATGTTGGACATCTTCACTATAATGTGTCTAGGTGTGGATCTCTTATGGTTTTGTACATTCGGCGTCCTGTAGGCTTCTAGGATTTGGGATTCTGTCTCATTCTTCAAGTCTGGGAAGTTTTCTCGTATTATTTCATTGAATAGGCTGTGTATTCCTCTGGTTTGGAGCTCTGTGCCTTCCTGTATCCCAATGACTCTTAAATTTGGTCTTTTGATATTGTCCCATATTTCTTGGATGTTCTGTTCATGGTTTCTTAGCAGACTTGCTGAGCTGTCTATGTTCTTTTCCAGTTGAAATACTTTGTCTTCATTGTCTGATGTTCTCTCTTCTAAGTGATCTACTCTGCTGGTAGTATTCTCAATTGAGTTTTTAAGTTGGTTTATTTTTTCCTGCAATTCTAGTATTTCTATTTGTTTGTTTTTTATTTCCTCTATCTCCCTGTGAAATTGATCTTTTACTTCCTGGATTTGTTTGTCAATGTGATCTTTCATTATCTGATTTTGCTGTCTCATGTCTTCCTTGAGACTCCAGATCATCTGAAGCATGTATATCCTGATCTCTCTATCTGACATTCCATCTGTTGCACCTATTACCTCTTCTAAAGTTGAGTTGACCTGCATTGCCTGTGGTCCTTTCTTTCCTTGTCTTTTCATACTGCTGGCGTTTCTTTCTGCTTGGTGAAACTGTTGTGTTTTGAAATTTTCCCTCTATTTATTTATATTGCTCTTGTATAGTTGAATAATCACCCTTGCAGGGCATGTAGTGGCTGTGATCCTCCTCCAATTGGTGTGATCCGTCTACCACGCTGGGAGGCCCTAGGTCTGCTCTGCTGGTCGGTCAAAGGTCCGCCTACCCAGCAGGTACGAGGGGCACCTCTATCACTCCGCAGGTTGCTGGGCCTAACCTCCCGATGGGTCAAAGGTTCCCCTAGCTTGCAGGGGGCTGCTCCCGGAGCGAGAGCTAGGCCTCCCGGGGGAGCCCGGATGGTGGAGG
Organism: Urocitellus parryii; assembly: GCF_045843805.1. Lineage (NCBI taxonomy): Eukaryota > Metazoa > Chordata > Mammalia > Rodentia > Sciuridae > Urocitellus > Urocitellus parryii. Next base: position 84,515,969 of record NC_135540.1, read on the forward strand.
CCGACTGCCGGTTCAGGCGGGGTGGGCCAAGCCGCACTGGGTGCCGGCGGCTTGCAAACGCGGCTGGTATCAGCAGGACTTAACTCCTGCACCCGCTGCGGGGGCACCTTTATCGCCGAGTAGCTGCGGTCGCGTGGTTGGGACCCGGGCGGGTGGGGCCGCTTCTCCCAGGGCGAGAGCTGGGCCTCCCAGGGGAGCCCGGATGGCGGAGGACTGCCGGTTCAGGCGGGGCGGGCCAAGCCCCTCCGGGATCCCGCGGGTTGCAAAGGTGGCTGGCGTCTGCAGGACTTAACTTCTGCACCCGCCGCCGGTTCGGGCGGGGCGGGCCAAGCCGCTCAGGGTTCCCGCGAGTTGCAAAGGTGGCTGGCGTCTGCAGGACTTAACTTCTGCACCCACCACGAGGGCACCTTTATTGCCGAGTAGCTGTGGCTGCCTGGTTAGGAACCGGGCGGGTGGGGCCGCTTTTCCCTGGGCGACAGCTAGGCCTCCCGGGGGAGCCCGTATGGTGGAGGACTGCCGGTTCGGGCGGGGCTGGCCAAGCCGCTCAGGGATCCCGCGGGTTGCAAAGGCGGTTGGCGTCTGCAGGATTTAACTTCTGCACCCGCCGCCGCTTGGGCAGGGCGGGCCAAGCCGCTCAGGGTTCCCGCGGGTTGCAAAGGCGGCTGGCGTCTGCAGGATTTAACTTCTGCACCCGCCACGTGGGCACCTTTATTGCCGAGTAGCTGTGGCTGCCTGGTTAGGAACCGGGCGGGTGGGGCCGCTTTTCCCAGGGCGAGAGTTAGGCCTCCCGGGGGAGCCTGTATGTCGGAGGACTGCCGGTTCCGGCGGGGCGGGCCAAGCCACTCAGGGATCCCGCGGGTTGCAAAGGTGGCTGGCGTCTGCAGGGCTTAACTTCTGCACCCACCAGGAGGGCACCTTTATCTCCAAGTAGCTGAGGCCACCTGGTTAGAAACTGGGCGGGTGGGGCCGCTTCTCACGGGGCGAAAGCTAGGCCTCCCGGGGGAGCCCGTATGGCGGAGGACTGCCGGTTCGGGCGGGGCGGGCCAAGCCGCCCAGGGATCCCGCGGGTTGCAAAGGTGGCTGGCGTCTGCAGGACTTAACTTCTGCACCCGCCACGTGGGCACCTTTATTGCCGAGTAGCTGTGGCTGCCTGGTTAGGAACCGGGCGGGTGGGGCCGCTTTTCCCAGGGCGAGAGCTAGGCCTCCTGGGGGAGCCTGTATGTCGGAGGACTGCCGGTTCCGGCGGGGCGGGCCAAGCCACTCAGGGATCCCGCGGGTTGCAAAGGTGGCTGGCGTCTGCAGGACTTAACTTCTGCACCCACCAGGAGGGCACCTTTATCTCCAAGTAGCTGAGGCCACCTGGTTAGAAACCGGGCGGGTGGGGCCGCTTCTCCCGGGGCGAGAGCTAGGCCTCCCGGGGGAGCCCGTATGGCGGAGGACTGCCGGTTCGGGCGGGGCGGGCCAAGCCGCCCAGGGATCCCGCGGGTTGCAAAGGCGGTTGGCGTCCGCAGGACTTAACTTCTGCACCCGCCGGTTCGGGCGGGGCGGGCTAAGCCGCTCAGGGTTCCCGCGGGTTGCAAAGGCGGCTGGCGTCTACAGGACTTAACTTCTGCACCCGCCACGTGGGCACCTTTATCGCTGAGTAGCTGTGGCTGCCAGGTTAGGAAGCGGGCGGGTGGGGCCGCTTCTCCCAGGGCGAGAGCTAGGCCTCCAGGGGGAGCCGCCTGCCGGAGCGGCTGATGGTTGGGGGACTAGACCTCTGTGCCCGCGTGGCCTTCCAAGATCCACTTCTCTGGGGCAACCTGTCACTTCGAGTAAACCTACCAGTTCACGGCAGCTCTCCTCTTAAGGAAGTTATGGTAGAAGTTCCTCCGTAGCTAGGCTGCAGCTGTTTCGATGAGTCTTTCATATCCCGTTAAAGTGGAGACGTTGGAGACGCTGCTTCCTCGCCGGCCGCCATGTTGGATTCCCCCTTAATTTTCTATTTTGAGACAGAGTCTTGCTAAGTTGCTTAGGGCCTCGCTAAATTGCTGAGGCTGGCCTTGACTCACGAACCCCCTGTGATCCACATGTCATCCTTTAGAGTCGCTAGGATTATAGGCATGCATTACTGTACCCTGCAAATCTTAGAATAATATAAGCTTTCAGAGAAAAACCCACAGTCAGCTTCCTATATAGTAAACACCTTAAATTAGTATTGTACATTTGTTTGAACCGATGAACCAAGAGCTGTGGGTATAGCTCAGTGGCAAAGCACCCGCATAGCACAAGGTTCTGGGTTCAATACACAAATTGATGAACCAGTATTGATTTGTTATTATTAACTAAAATTTATACTTTATTCAGTCTCCTTGGTTTTTAAACTAGTGGATTTTTTTGTTTGTTTTGTTTTGTTTTATTTTGTTTTTGCATTCGAAGATCCCATACAGGATAGACCCTAATATTCTTAGATGTTCTTAGGATTTCTTGACTGTGACAGTTTTTCAGATCTTCTTTGCTTTTGATAACCTTGACAGTTTGAAGAAAACTGATTGTTTTGTATTATGTCCCTCAATTTGGATTTGTCTGATATTTTCCTCATGATTAGACTGAAGTTGTGAGTTGTAGGTTCATGGTAGGAAAAGCATAGGGGTAATGTGCCATTTTCATCAAATCATGCCAAGGGCACACACCATCAACATGACTCATCACTGTTGATGTTAACTTTCAAGATCTGGCTTAGATCGTATTTGTTGTGTTTCTTCACTATATCATCTAATTTCCATACTATTCTCCTTGGAAGGAAGTCACTATGTGTAGCTCACCCTAAATGGATGGGGAATTATGCTCCTGGAGAGTAGAGTATCTACAAAAAATATTTGATATTTTTCTGTATCATGATAGATTTGTCATTCTTCCCCTTTATTTAAGTATTCAACCATTTATATCACTATAGATTCATAGATATTTATTTTATTCTTTGGGTTATAATCCAATATTGCATTATTTATATTTTGTTGCTCAAATTTGTTTCAGCTTTGGCCACTGGGAGCTCTTTCATTTGGCTTCTGTGTCCCTTTGACAAACCCCCATCACTGTGTTTTGGTTGCAAATTTGCAGTCCTCCTGCCTCAGCCTCCTGAGTCATAGGCATATCCTGTATATGACCCTCTCTGGCATTTCTCTTTGGTTCCTTGAATTGGAAAATGATGTTAGAACAAAATCTGGGCACTAAGTATACTCATTGCTACTGGGGTGTGGTACCTTCCTGGCCCTCTCAGCTGTCAAAGCAAGGAAATGAGTGTGTATAATAACTGTGGTTCAGTGCCCCTGGGTTCAATCCCCAGTACTGTGAAAAAAAAAAAAGATTAGGAAGATCTGGGCATATACACCTGTAATCACAACTACTTAGGAGGCAAAGACAGAAGGATTTTAAGTTCCAAGACCCTATCTCAAAACAAAAAAAACATGGGTTGGGGATGTAACTCAGTGGTAAAGTGCTTGCTTAACATGTGTGAGGCCCTAGGTTCCATCCCCAGCACCACAAAAATAAATGAATAAATAAATAAATTTCAATAAACAATAGAAAGGGCTGGGGTTGTAGCTCAGTGGTACAGTGTCCCTAGGTTCAATTTCCATTACAGGAGGTAAGGGGAAGGAGATAAGGAAGATTTCTCTCGCTGGTAGATGAGTTCACCTGGAGGCATTAATTTCTGGATAGTTCTGGGCTCTATAAATTCCTGTTGCACCAAAAAAATTAAAGGACAAGATAGGCCCAGAGGTGGCAGGTAATAAGCTATGGTAACTGTCCCCTGCTAAATGCAGTGGGCTGAGGAGCTATGAAGCAGAGCATCAATAGTGTCTGCTAATTAACTCTACTTTAGTTAAATAACCTAGAATTCAGAAATGTGACATGTCCAAGGTTATACTGCAAGTAAGCAGAAAAACTGGGTAGCCATTGTGTGTGACCACAATCCCAGGCTCATTACTCCTACTAAAACCTGTCAATGTTACAGACAAACCCTGAAGATTATGGAATTAATCACAGAAATTTGGAGCTGGGAAGAATATTAGAGATTCTTGAGCCGATCCCTAGGATAGGAAACTGAAATCCAAAAATGCTACCCTAAATTGCAAGATTCAGATCACAGAGCTAATTAGTTTCAGAGCAAAACATAGAACCAGCAATCCAGACTTCCATACTTACTGCTCTTATCATTACATTGCAAGGCTCTTCGAGTAAATACCTGTAACCACTAAAATAAATAAATAAATAAAAGGCACGTATTAATTTTTATTACCAATTTAACACACATTGCATTGGAAAGTTAGTTACAGAAGGGCCTTATTCCTTCTATAGTATCATAAGCTCTGTGCCTGATGGCATCTTAAGGATTATTACATGGTTATTATTTTTCTTCTTGCGGCCTAATGCCTTCTCCTATGAAGTCATTTCCTAAATATAAGCATTATAGCTGAAATTAAATTAGCAATTAAAAATAAATGAACTACTTGTTATAGTCTCTAATAACCACTTTGGATGAACTAAAGTGTTATTCAATTAGCAAACTAAAAATTATCTGCTTAATTTTATTCATGTTCACAATTTACTAAAGGTGTTATGAATGGGCTCATATAGTTTTAAAATATTAGAAAGGTAATATAAGACATTTACTCTAATGTGAAAGGAAGTGTATAAAGACCCATCATAAGACTATAATTGCTATCTTTTAAAATGAGGGAAAAAAGTCATTATACCTTTCCAATTGTGATTTGATGAACTAATTCAGTGAAGTACAGTTAAATAGTCTCATTTGAAATAACACTAAAACTACTGCTTGAATCTAGGGGAGAAACAAATCTTTTATTAAAATTTTAATTTGCAAATTAATGTTGTATGTGGGGACTTTTATTTAGTAAGAGAAATTCACAATATGATAATGATATTATTCCTCAAAAGAAAGACTCTGTATCCATACAAACTGACCAACCCTATTCTTCATTATTTTTTATGTGCTTCTTTAAAATCCATCATTTTTACATTCATTTTGCAAATATTTAATTTATATTATGCCATATGAACTGCTTTGAAGTTTTGTCCTTGTCTATATCTAAAAGCATGTTTATTCTTTTGCCTACTCACTGCACTGAGAATCCAAAAGGAATATTTTTGCTGGATGCAGTGATGCATGCCTGTAATCCCAGTGGCTCCTGAGGCTGAGGCAGGAGGATTGTGAGTTCAAAGTTGGCCTCAGCAAAAGCGAGGTGCTAAGCAACTCGGTGAGACTCTGTCTCGAAAGAAAATACAAAATAGGGCTAAAGATATGTCTCAGTGGTTGAGTGCCTCTGACTTCAATCCCAGTATCTTCCCACCCCCCAAAAAGTGATATCCTTTATTACCATCTTATTGGAGTGATATAATTTTTTCATAATGAACTATTTCTTGTCCCTTTAAAATATCAATTTCTGTCAGTGTATTTGTCAATTTTTTAAAATGTCCTTCTTCATATGGAGGGGACTATTGGGTGTGTCGAAAGACAAAATTATAACAGCTTATCTTAATTGGCTTTATTTGTCATTCTAGAATCCAACAATACATCATTCTACAAAATGCACCAAGTGTTCCAAGGAGGTGAGTAGAGGAGTTTGGTTTCATAGACAGAAAACTGTTGAGGAAGCAGAAACAGAGCAAAAGGTGGACTGGTCATTTTGTTGTTGTTGTTATTGGTGCATTATATTTGTACATAATGTGGGATTTGTTGTTACATATATTGTATACATGCATACAATATAACAGTGTAATTTGACCAATGTCATTCCCCCCACTACTCCATTTCTACTTTGCCACCCTGCCACCCTGCCACCCTGCCACCCTGTCCCTTTCTTCTATTCTACTGATCTCCCTTTGCTTTTCATGCAATCACCCCCCACACACACATTTTTTTTCCTTTTTCCTCAACAACCTGCACCTATAAGAGAAAACATAACCCTTAACCTTCTGAGTTTTGGCTTATTTCACTTAACATAATGGTCTCAAGTTCCATCCATTTTCCTGCAAATGATATAATTTTTTTTCATGACTGAATAAAACTCCATTGTGTATATAGATAGAGCTCATTTTCTTTATCCATTCATCTGTTGATGGGTACGTGGGCTGTTTGCATAACTTGGCCATTGTAAATTGTGCTGCACATACATGGGTATGCATATATCGCTATTGTATGATGACTTTAATTTTTAATACCAAGGAGTGGTTAGGGTCACATGATGGTTCCATGCTTAATCTTTTGAGAAACCCCCATACTGATTTCCATAGTGGTTATACTAATTTACAACCCCACCAACAATATGAAACTATTTCTTTTTCTCCACATCTTCTCCAGCATTTATTATTGTTGATATTCTTGATGACTGCCATTTTGACTAGTGTGAGATGAAATCTCAGTATAGTTTTGACTTGTATTTTGCTAATTGCTAATGATGTTAGCAATTAATCCCATTAATCCATTCCATGGATTTTTTTGGCCATCTGCATTTCTTCTTTTGAGAAATATCTGTTTAATTCATTTGACCATTTATTAATTGGGCTATTTGTGTGTGTGTGTGTGTGTATGTATTAAGTTTTATGAGTTCTTTATATATTCTAGATATTAATCCCCTGTCAAAAGAGTAGCTAACAAAGATTTTATCCCACTCTGTAGGTTTGCTCTTCACTTTCTTGCTTCCTTTGAGGTGCAGAAACTTTTTAATTTGATACCATCCCATTTATTAATTCTTGATATCTTCCTTTAAGAGGTCTATTGAAAAAGCCATTGCCTGTGCCTATATGCTGGAGCATTGACCCTATGTTTTCTTCTAGGAATTGCATAGTTTCTGGTCTAATTCTTAGGTCTTCAATCCATTTTGAGTTGGTTTTTGTGCAGAGTGAGAGATGAGGGTCTAGTCTCATTCTTCTACATATGGATAAACTGTTTTCTTCGCATCATTTGTTTAAAAAGCGGGTTTTTTTTTTCCCAATGTTATGGTTTTTTTTTTTTTTGGCACAATTGTCAAGGATCAGATGACTGTATCTGTGTGGGTTTGTCTCTGTGTCTTTTATTTTATACTATTGGTCTATGTATCTGTTTTTATGCCAGTTCCATACAGTTTTAGTTACCTGTGTAGTATAATTTTTAGTCAGGTGTTGTGATACCTCCTGCATTCCTTTTTTGGCTTAAAATTGTTTTGATTAATCTGAGTCTTTTACTTTTCCAAATGAATTTTAGGAGTGTGCATGTGTTTTGTTTTGTTTTTCCGTAGTAGTTCTGTGCAGAATGTCATTGGTATTTTGAAGGGGATTGCATTGAATCTTGTATATTGAATCCTTATAATCTGTATATCTTTTGGTGGTATGACCATTTTAACAATATTAATTCTGCTTATCCATGAACATGGGAGATCTTTCCATCTTTTTATGTCTTCTTCCATTTCTTTCTTCAATGGAGTTTTCATTGTACAGGTCTTTCACCTCCAGGGTTAGATTTATTCCTAGGTATTTTATTTTTTGAAGCCATGATAAGTGGGACTATTTTCCTGATTTTTTTTTCTCAGCAAATTAATTATTGATATTAGGGAAGCTATTGATTTTTGTATGTTGATTTTGTAACCTGCTACTTTGCTGAGTTTATTTATTAGTTCTAGCAGTCTTTTGGTGGGGCTTTTTGAATCTTCAAGTAGAGGATCATGATAATCTACAAATGGTGATATTTTGACATTTTTCTTTCTTATTTCATCCCTTTTATTTCTTTATTTTGCCTAATTTCTCTGGCTAGAATTTCTAGTAATATATTAAATAGGAGTGGTAAGAGTAGACATCCTTGTCTTGTCCCAGATATTAAAGATAATGCTTTCAGTTTTTCCCCATTTACTCTGAGATTTGCTTTGGGTTTTTCATATATAACCTTTATGATGTTGAGGCAGATTTCTTCTATCCCTAGTTTCTTCAGTGTTTTTATCATGAATGGGTACTGAATTTTGTCAAAGGCTTTCTCTGTGTCTATTGAGATGATAAAGTAATTTTTGTTCTTAAGTCCATTTATGTGATGAATTACATGTGTTGATTTTGGTATATTAAACCATCCTTGTATCTCTGGTATAAAACAAACTTGGTCATGATGTATAATCTTCCTAATATGTTGTTGAATACAATTAGCTAATATTTTATTAAGGATTTTTGCATGTAAGTTTATTAGGGATATTGGTCTGTAGTTTTCTTTCCTTGATGTTGGACTGGTCATTTTAAAGGCACTTTCCTTGTAAGAGGAACAGAGACAGAATGATAGAAAAATAATTAACCAGTTAACATCAGATCATTTCAGATTTCTTTCATAAGAATTAAAGAAAAGGGAACTTTATTATCATGCCAACTAACACTGGTCTGTTAGGTAAATTTGGTTATTATCTCTGTCTCTCCTGATGTCTCAGGTTAGATTGATGATATAAACATTATTATGAGTGACTTCATTTTTTTTAAGAGAGAGTGAGAGGAGAGAGAGAGAGAGAGAGAGAGAATTTTTTTAATATTTATTTTTTAGTTCTCGGCGGACACAACATCTTTGTTGGTATGTGGTGCTGAGGATCGAACCCGGGCGGCACTCATGCCAGACGAGCATGCTACCGCCTGAGCCACATTCCCAGCCCAAGTGACTTCATTTTTAATTTGAGTCCAGGCTTTCAGAGCCTTAACTCAGGAACCTCATCCAAAATGATTACCACCTAATTTTTTTTTTATTTAACAGGTAAAAAAGGGGGAGTCCTAAGAGGAATGGAAAGGGCAGAGCAAAGTATGGAGATAACTGGGCTCTTCTAAAAGAATCAATGTAATTTAAAGAAATCTATTGAAGAAATATATTTTGTTACCACTATTCATACTTATTTGGAGAGCAACAATTATTTTGTTTCAAGATCCACAGAAACGTTGCCCTGATGAAAACACGTAATAATCCTATGGTTAACAAAGAGAATTGAGACAGATTTATTCCTAAATAATTTTGGGTCAACAGGACTCTTTTTCTTTGAGAAGGTCTATGAGAGGAGAAAGTAGATTTGGGTGATAGTGTGTTGTTTGTTTTGCTTTTTTGAAAAGTATGCCTAGTAAACATTTGTATGGTCAAGAATCACTCTAGGGCTGGGGTTGTGACTCAGTGGTAGTGTGCTCGCCTACCATGTGTGAGGCCCTGGGTTTGATCTTCAGCACCACATAAAAATAAATTTAAAAAATAAAGGTATTGTGTCCAACTACAAATAAAAAATAAATAAATAATCACTCTATACTCTTTTTCTCCCCTACTGGGGACTGAACCCCAGGATACTCTACCACTGATCTACATCCCTAGCCCTTTATAATTTTTCCCTTTGAGACAAGTTCTCACTAAATTGTGGAGGCTGACCTTGAACTTGTGATCCATCTACCTCAGTCTCTTAAGTAGCTGGTATTACAGGCATGTGCCTCTGTGCTTGGCTAAGAACAACTCAACTCTAAAAATCACACTTTCATCTTACTTGAAGAAGTATCTCAAAGTAGCATAGTGCTTCTTTCTTATACTTAAGGTCTAATGCTTTCGTCCTAAGAACTTTTCTGAAGTGTTCTCAAACTTTTTAGATAATGTCCACTTAGCAAATGCTACCTTCGTAGTACACTCCAACGATTCTCTAACTGTTGGGAGTCCAACAGTTCCATTCAATTCTGAGACCACCCATAGTTTGTACGCACCCATAGTTAGGAGCTAAATTTCACAAGACTTCCCCCACCTCAGATGCTAAATGCAAGGTGTCACCCAGGCTTCTTACTATCCAAGGTGGCTACAAATTCAAAAGTTTCCAAAACTCCCCTTCAAATTTGATAACTTGTTACAAAGATTCACAGAACTCAGGAAAGTGCTGTACTTGCAAGTACCATTTTATTATAAAGGATACAATTAGAAATAGTCACATGGGGCCAAGTTCAGTGGTGCATATCTGTGATCCCAGAGATTCAAGAGGCTGAGGCAGGAGGATCTCAAGTTTGAGGCCAACCTCAGCAACTCAGCAAGGACCTAAGCAATTTAGTGAGACCCTATCTGAAAATTAAATTAAAAGGGTTGGGAATGTAGCTCAGTGTAAAGTGCCCCTAGGTTTAATACCTGCTACCAAAAGAAAAAAGAAGCAGTCACATGGAAAAGATGTATTAGGATGAGGTCTGAGAGGAGAGGTGGCAGCTTCTGCCCCTATGGAGTCCGGGTGTACCATGCCTGCCCTTTATATTGTATGCTCACCAATCAGGAATTCCACTAAATTTCTTAAGAGTTTTTAATCAAGGTTTCTTTAATAGGCAGGATTGATTAAATCATTTAACATGTTACAGTGAGGTAGGACAGAAGAAATAAGAGATAGGTAATAGGAGACAAAAGGAAGGACAAGGAGACTAGAACTTTAGTTGGAAAGCTTTGTGCTAAAGTTCTTCATACCTTTCCTCCCAAGCCAGTGCTCTCTCACAAGCCTGCCACTCCCAATTACCTGGGAAATCCACAAATCTTCATTCATAATTTTAAAGGTACTAGAAATTTACCCACTTATGAAAACTGACCTTGCACTGTTAATTTGCCCACATATTTCTAGAATAGATTACACAGAGAAATATGAAACCTTTAACGTAGTGTACATTTCCCAACATTATCTGTTGATCAGATAATGGAGAAGATGTCAACCTAAGGAACCTGAAAATTGCCAGACCAACATGAAGCGTCTTATGATCACCAGACTGAGGTCATCCTTACCTACATTCTCATGGCCTCCCTTCACCCACTTCCCTTTCAAAGAAGAGCCTGAGAGCCAGGTGTGGTGGTGCACACTTGTAATCCCAACAGCTTGGGAGGCTGAGGCAGAAGGATTGCAAGTTCAAAGTCAGCCTCAGCAACTTAAAGAGACCCTAAGCAACTCAGATCTTGTCTCAAATAAAATACAAAAGGGGCGGGGGGGGGGGGGGTGGCTGGGAATGTGGCTCAATGGTTAAGTGCCCCTGGTACCAAAAAAAAAAAAAAAAATTAAAAGAAGAGCCTAAGAATCCAAGTATCTCTCCTCTTGAGATGGCCGGCATTGTCTCTTGAATGTACATTCCTTGCTTTCCTAAATAAATCTCTGTGCCTCCCTATCTGACACATCTTGAAATTATTTTTCCTACAAGGACTCTGCCATCCTGAACGGAAGACTTCCCTCTCAAAGAAAAGGAGTCCTGTTGACCCAAAATTATTTAGGAATAAATCTGTCTCAATTCTCTTTATTAACCATAGGATTATTACGTGTTTTCGTGTTTTCATCAGGGCAACGTTTCTGTGGATCTTGAAACAAAGGCTTAGCATGAATCTCTTCATTAGCATAAATTCAGGCTTGGTGAAAAGGGGCTCCTTGCGAATGACAAAGACATTCCTATACTAGAAATTTGCAAAGGTGTGAGGAAGAACCAGGGATACAGACCAAATATATATGAACATTCTGACTTCTCTTGGGGGTGGAGAAGACACCCCAGTGATAACAATGAAGACCCTCTGTAGATGCAGGATCAGTGATGAATGGAGTGAAGGAACAGGTTCATACATATCTGCTTTACCATTAAATTTGTTTGTCAAATCATGTACAAAATGGCATATCTCCACACAGTGGTGCATGCCTCTAATTCCAGCAACTTGGGAGGCCAAGTCAAGAGGACTGTAAGTTCAAGGCCAGTTTTGGCCACTTAGCAAGACCCTGTCTCAAGATAAATTAAAAAGGGGCCAGGGGTGTAGATCAGGGGTAAAGCACTTGTCTAGCATGCATGAGGCCCTGGGTTTAATCACCTGTATTGCGGGGGAAGGGAGCAGATGTGATACTTTTCTCATTTCTAAAATTGTAATTATAATCCATGAAGACTTTGTGTGTGGGTGTGTGTTCCCTGTTTAGTTTTCAGTAAAAACATGGGAATTTATTAAGATTAAGTAAGAGCAGATCAGGAAATATGAAGCTTCAGACTATGGAAGAGAATATCCATATACATTGTCAAGCTCTCCTCATTCCTCCCTCTCCCCGGCCAACAGTAATTTTCTTCATTCTTTCTTTTTTATTGTTGTTGTGTTTGCAGTACTGGGGTTGAACCCAGGGGCATTCTACCACTGAGCTACATTCCCAACCTTTATTTATTTTTTGAGACAGGGTCTTGCTAAGTTGTGAGGTTGGCTTTGATATGATCCTCCTGCTTCAGTGTCCCCAGTCGCTGGGATTACAGGTGTGTGTCACTAAGCCTGGGGATAATTTACTTTTAGTCTCTATGAACTTACCTATTCTGTACATTTCATACAAGTGGAATCATACAATATGGTCATTTGTGATTGGCTTCCGTCACCTACCATGTTTTCTTTTAAGTTTCATTCACACAGTAGCATCATGTGTTAGTAGTTTATACCACATTTTGTTTTCTCATTCACCTGTCAATGGATTAATGGGATCTTTCCACTTTTTGGGCTGTAATGAATAATGCTGTTATGAACATTCATAAACGGGGTTTTGTGTGAACATATGTGTGTCAGTCGGCTTTTTGTCACTGTGATCAAAATGCCTGACAGGAACAATGCAGAAGAGGAAAGATTTATTTTGGCTCATGGTTTCAGAGGCTCCAGTTCATAGTCAGCCAGCTCCACTGATCCATTGCTCTGGACCTGAGATGAGGCAGAACATCATGGCAGACAGGCATGACAGAGGGCTCACCTTGTGGAAGTAGACCAAAAGAGGAAGGGGCCAGAGATAAGATAAACCCCTCCAGGGCACACACCAGTGACCTACTTCCTCCAGTTAGTTCCCTCTTCCTGGTAATCCATTCAGCCTTCAGTGGTAATCCACTGCTGAGGTCAAAGCCCTTATGATCTGATCACTTCCCCAAAGTCCCCCCTCTGAGCACATGAGATTTTGGAGGACATTTCAGATCCAAACCATAACAATATGTTTTCATTTTTCTCAGAGATATAATACTATAGTTAGTTTGGATTTGAATGACCCCCAAAGGCCCAGGTGTTAAAGGCTTGGTTCCTTGGTTGGCACTATTGGGAGATGGTGGATGCATAACCTTTAAGAGATGGTGCCTAATGGGAAGTTTTAGGCCATTGGAGCTGTGTCCTCAAAGGGGATAGTGGGAATCCAGCCCTCCCATCTCTCCTTGCTTTTTAGTCACCATGAGGTGAGCAGCTTGTTCCATCACATGTTCCCCACTATGATGTGTGACCTTGCCACAGGCCCAAAGGCAACAGGGGCAACTGACCATGGACTAAAACCTCTGAAACTGTAAGCCTCCATCAACCTTTTCTCCTCAGAAGTTGACTATCTCAGGTATTTGTCACAGCGATGAGAAGCTGATTAACACATATTCCTAGGAGTAGATGACCTCATACAAACAATTTAAAGTAGGATAGATGTATTGTGACTCATGATTTCAGAGATTTTAATCCATGGTCAGCCATTGCTTGGGTCCTGAGAGAGATAGAACAAACACATGGCAGAAGAGTGTGGTAGAGGAAAGTTAATCCCCAGTTAGTCGACTTTTTTTTTTTCTTTTTTGGTACTGGGGATTGAACTAGGGGGCACTCAGACACATCCCCAGTCCTATTTTTTTTGTATTTAGAGACAGGATCTCACTGAGTTGCTTAGCACCTCACTTTTGCTGAGGCTGGCTTTGAACTCCTGATTCCTGCCTCAGCCTCCCGAGCCACTGGGATTACAGGCATGCTCACTGCACCCAGCTAGTCCACTTTTCATTGCTGTGACTAATAGGCCTGACAAGAACAACCTCGAAGAGGAAACATTTATTTTAGGATCTTGGCTTCAGAGGTTCAGTCTATGGTCATCTGATTCCCCCTCTCTGGGCCCAAGTGAGGTAGACTATCACCGTGGAAGGGTGTGGTAGAGGAAAGCTGCTCAGCTCTGAGAAACCGGAAACAGAGAAAGACAGTTCCAGGAGCCCAGGAGCCCAGGAAGATATATATATATATATATAATCCTCAAAGACATGACCCCAGGGACCTACTTCCTCCATCCACACCCATCCACCCAGTACAGTGGTCCTTTCAAATTATTAATCCACCATATGGGTTATCCCACTGATTAGATCACATTCTCATAATCTAATCATTTTAGCTCTGAACATTCCTGCATTATCTCACATGAGATTTATGGGGACAGTCCTTATCCAAACCATAACACATAATATCTCTATGCTTAATATTTTGAAGAGTTGTCATGGTATTTTCCAAAAGAGTAGACAACTTTACATTTCTTACATTTCCACAAGTAGTATATCGAAAGCCTAGATCTCACATCTCCACTCATAAAGGAACTAAACCATACCCCCTGGGTCTGTTTTTAAAAATCTGGGAAAAGATTTTATTTGGCCGGCATGGGTCAGATACTGACCTGCTTTCTCATCTCTGCAGCTAGAAAAGAAGAGCCACCCAACAAGAAGGTATCCAACACTTGGCTAGGCCAAGGAGTGTTTCCCTGAAAGGGATACACTAGGCATACAGTAATAGGCATACAATAAGTGGTACTACCCTTATATTTTAGTTTTCTTAAATATAAGGGTAGTACCCCCCCTTAAGAGTAATAGTAAGTGTACAGGAACATTTGGGTTGATACAGTGACTGGGAGGGTGCTAATTGGCATTTAGGTAGTATCTGGGGCCTAGACAGTAAATGTCCTAAAACATTCAAGATGATCCTATTCCCTAAAGATTTTTCCTGCCCAAAGGAAAAAGAACTAGTTGAGGCCTAGTTCTGTGACAATAAAGTCCCTCTTTTTGGGAGGAGCAGCAGTACTAGGGATTGAACCTAGGAGCACTCTGTCACTGAGCTATATCTCCAGTCTTTTTTAAAATTTTATTTTGAGACAGGATCTCAGTAAGTAGCTCAAGCTGGCCTAGAATTGGCTATCCTCCTGCCTCAGCCTTCTAAGTAGCTGGGATCATCAGCACATGCCTCCACATCAAACAAAGTCCTCTTTTTTAGTTGAGAATATGCTTACCCAAAATAAAGATTTTATTTCCCAGCCCCATGCAGCTTGAGGTGTCTGTGGGATTGCCCTCTGGCCAGTGAAAGGTGAGCAGCAGTGTTGTGTGCAGCTTCTAACACGTGTTCTTCAAGAGAGGAGTTCTGTCTTTTTCTTTGCCTTTCTTCTCTTTGGCTAACTGGGGTGCAGACATGATGGCTGCTGCTGCTACAGTCCTCTCAACTATGGAATGGAAATCTCACTTTGAGAAATAGTGGAGCAAGATGGGAGGAATCCGAGTAAATGATGATTTCAACTCTGGGCTGTGCCTGATTTTGTTTATTATGCAGATAAATTTGTTTTGGATGGGGGTACTGGGAGTTGAAGCCAGGGGCACTTTACCACTGAGCTATACATCCCTAGCACTTTTTTTTTTTTTTTTGAGACAAAGTCCTAATAAGTTGCTGAACTTGTAATCCTCTTACCTCAGCCTCCCAGAGTCACTGGGATCCTGTCACCATGGCTGGCAGAAATAAACTTGTATTTTAATGTCACTGTTATTTTGGTTCTGTCACTCTTTTAAGTTGAGTCAGAATCTAACAAATATATGTACCATGTGCCACCACCTCCTCAAGGCCTTGCTTGTATTTTTATTTACTACTTTTACTTTCCATCTGACTCCAATATGAAGCAAATACACATTATACAGATACCATGTACTGAGCTTTTCCTATATGCCAGGGACCATTTTGTGAATGCATTTTATATGCATTAATCCAGTGATTCCCTACACCAAACCAATGAGACAAGTATTCTTACTTATGTGCCTGTGTGTGTGTGTGTGTGTGTGTGTGTGTGTGTGTGTTGCTAGGGATCAAACTCAGGGACCTGTGCATGTTAGGCAAGTGCTCTACCACTGAACTGTAGCAACAGCCCTCCCACTTAATTTTGAGATGGGAAAACTGAGACTTAGAGCTCATGAAGTAGCTCAGTAGTAGAGCACATGCCTAGCATGTGGGAGGCCCTGAGTTCAATCTCCAGTACCACGCATACATACACAGAATCCTGAGGCTCAGAAAAATTAAATAATTTGCCCAACTTCACACATATTGTACATGGGAGACACTCTGATTCCAGAACCCCTCTCTGTAATCATTGTGCCAAGATACCAACAAATTAATGAAACCCAGAACAAATTGATAATGATAAATCTAAACTTCAGTCATTTATAATTAATAAGCAAGAAGAAAGAATCATAATGTCAACTCAATATAATAGTGAGGATGCATGATAAGAAATTAGCCTTTTGAAATTTGGGGGAAATCCAACTATCTGCATATGTGCATTTGCCAAGGATTTCTCTGACTACCAGACTTTTCTGAAGAGTGCTAAATTAGAATCCTTAACACTCTTTAGATATGTGCCAATTACAGTACATAAATATCCAATTTTAATAACACATTTAATACATTACAACTAATAGCTCATAACTACAAGTAAAATGGAAAGTCTGGAATTGGATCTACTTCACATGTAATCAGTGAAGATGGGCATTCATCAAATTAATTTACCATCTGTCAGGAGAACCCAGAGACCCTACCTTCAGACTTGTTCTTGTAAAATGCTGCATGTGAAATGAAGGCTCTTGCTTTAAAGTCATAGCTGTCTGCTTCCTCTATTTATATATGACATGAAAAAAACATCATATTGGTCTGGGGTTTAGGACATTGAATACTCTGAGATGATTATATTCAGTGAACACTGATTGGACACACACTACTTGCTACTGCATGGTGTTAAGAACAAGGGAGTGATAGAAGGACCGTTGCCCTCCAGAAACTCGTAATCCACTGGGGGAGACACAAGATTCCAAGGGAGATGTGCCACAATAGAGGTATATTCTAAAAGAAGAAGGAGGAGAGAATGATTATTGGAGCCTCTGAATGTTGGGGAAGATCTGAACAATCAGTAGGACTGTGCCATATGGAGAAGAAAGAAAAAGAGTAACAAATACAGAAAGCTGTAGAAAATAGCTATATATAATAGGGTCATGGAGTAAGTGACAAACCAGGGCAACTTATTTATTTGAAATGATATGCATGCAGTTCTGTGCTAATGTTATGTATATTATAAAAAGCAAACTTAAATAGAAACCATGTAAGGAAATAAGGAAAAATAAACAATTATAAGGATATTGCTACTCATGATGACCTCTTACACTACCATCAGTTAAAATCAAAAGCTCCAGTATACATTTAAGGAGGAGCTCATCATTAAAGTGGAGAATACAAATTTCTACTTGTCATAATTTTAAGTTTGTGGGCCAATTCTTGGCAGAGGTGGTTAGATGGTCATTGTTTCAAGCCTAATATAACTGAAGGCCCCTACTAAATCCCTTGCACTTGCAGTATTGTTCCCTAGGGCTTGAAGTTCATTATTTCTTTAGACCATGGTCTCTTTTTGAGAATTATTTTATTTGAGGGCTGGGATGTAGCTAAGTGGCAAAGTGTTTGTCTTGCATTCACAAAGCCCTGGGTTCTATCCTCAGTTCCAAAAAAAATTATTTTATTTGAAACCTTCTTGGTGAAGATTAATTTAGTTAAAATTAGATAATGTAATTTTTTTTTTTTTTTTTGGTGCTAGGGCTCTAATCCAAGGGTGCTTAACCACTGAGTAACAACATCCCCATCTGTTTTTAATTTTTTAAAAATTTATTTTGAAACAGGATTTTGGTAAGTTGTTTAGGGCCTTGCTAAATTTCTGAGACTGGCTGTAACTAGTGATCCTCATGCCTCAGCCTACTGAGTTGCAGGGATTACAGGCTGAGAAATGGTGCCCAGCTAGGTGATATAATCTTTAAATCTTCTCAACAGACATACAAATAACAATGCAATTACAGTATATACTGAAGGTAAATGTTCCACAGAGCATTTTCCGGTAGAAGACTTTTATTGACTAAGGAGAAGATACGTTTGAAAGATGGAGGTCCAGGCTATCATTTCTCAGTGCTAAAATTATGTTGGCTCCTGTGATCTAAAAATCCAAATGTCTTTTTTTTTTTTTTTTTTGGTTAGCATTTAATAAACCTCCAGTGCTCTTGGTGGCTTTAAGCCACCAGAACACAGGCACCCCCACCACCCTTAATCTTCTCCTCAGCTCTTCTCCTGAAGAATTTTACCTTCACGATGACAGGCTGCTGTGGGAGCTTTCCCTTTCCCAAAACTTTGTAGTAACCTGATCGGGCTACATCAATTATGGGAGCAGCTCCCGTCTTGTTTTTGGCAGCATTTACTTGTATCTGTTCACTGACCAATGTGCACAGTTTATCAAGGTTGACAGTTGGGCAGAAACTCTGGTTCCTCTTTAAGTGGTAATGCCTCATACCAACTTTCCCAAAGGTGATATTTGTCGAAGTTAATCCTGTGGTGATGCATGCCACCAGCATTACCCCGGCCTCCTGGGTGCTTCCGGTGCTTGCCGATGCGGCCATGGCCCTGGCTCACATGTCCCCACAGTTTCTGGGTCTTCCTCAGTCTGGATGGCATGGAGGCAGCTGAGATGAAAAAACTCCAAATGTCTTAATTGGATGCTCAAAAACTTCCACGGTCTGTGTCCCTATCTCTTGTTCAATCATTGATTGAGTCCTCCAGCCTTTATAGAGAGCTTGGAGGTGCCACAGTGTGTGGGTAGGGTAGGGAGATGAAGAAGTCTTGGTTGCTGCCATGGGAGAGGTCAGGTGGAGAAAACATGAGGATTCAGTAAAATAAGGATAGTAATAGGAGCTATCTCACAGGGTTGTAGCAAGAGGTGAGTTCATACACAGGAAGCCCTTAAAACAGTGTTGAGTATGTGATAACTACTGATTTACATGTACTGGGGCAGAGGATGTGGGTCAAGGATGATTTCCTTGATTCAGTGATAGCTGAATTGAATTCTGAAAGAAATTTTAAGTTAGCTTGAATAAAGGGAGAAGGTGAGAGGTTGGAGAAAGACCTTCCTGAGCTTCGGCCTATTCCCTTACTTAGTCAATTAAATGATGCCCCCCCCCCAAAAGCTATGTCAATGTCCAAAATTCCTGGGACCCATCAATGTTTCCTTATTTGTGAAGAGATAAAGGTTTACAGATATAACTAGACCATCCTGGGTTATCTGACTGGGCCATAAATCCAATGATAAGTGTCTTCGTAAGAGGCAGGAGAAGTTGGACACACAGAAGAGAAGGTTTGAAAAAGTTTAGAGGGAGCTGAGATTGGAGTGCCTTGGCCACAAATTAAGGAAGCTAAAGAATGCAGAAACTATGGGCTGGGGATGTGGCTCAAGCGGTAGCGCGCTCCCCTGGCATGCCCAGGGTGTTGGGTTTGATCCTCAGCATCACATAAAAATAAAATAAAGATGTTGTATCCACCGAAAACTAAAAAATAAATATTAAAAAATTCTCTCTCTCTCTCTCTCTCTCTCTCTCTCTCTCTCTCTCTCTCTCTCTTAAAAAAAATGCAGAAGCTAGAAGAGAAAAAGAAGGGTTCCCTCCTAGATTCTCCCAAGGGAGAGAGGCCTTCATTTTCAATGTCTGGCCTTCCGTCCTGTGATAGAATTAATCCCTGTTATTTTAAGGCACACAGGCTGTGGAAATGCATTACAGCAGTACAGGATACTAATATACCTTGTTACTCCAAGTCAATCTCCACAACCAATTCTTTTCTAATGGACAATAGGACATGGTCCTGGTCTCAGGGAGCCCATGTTCTGGATGAGGAATGGCACAGATTGCCCACTTGCCTGCGGTTTTAGTCGGCTTTGCATCAATGTAACCAATATATTTATTAAGAGCCACTTAGAGAAGGAAACGTTTGTTTTAGCTCCTGATTTCAGAGGTTCAGTTCATGGTCAGCTGATTGCATAGGTCTGGGCCTGAGGTGAGGCAGAATATCATGGCCCAGCTGAGGAACGATGCTCAGCTCATGGCAGGGTCAGGAAGCAGAGAAAGAAAGTGGGGAAAGGGCCTCAGGAAGAATGCCCCCTAAGACTGACCTCCTCCAGCCACGCCCCACCTGCCCACAGTTACCATCGAGTCAGTCCACTCAAACTAGGATGGACTGGTCAGGTTACAAATTTCATCATCTAATCACTTCACCTCTGAATATTCCTGCATTGATAGGAGCTTTGAGAGGACACCTGAAATCCAAGCCATAATGCCATCTCTTTTTAATGCCTAATAAACAACCCAAATTTAACTTTTCCTGAATGGAAGTACCTGGAGGTAAGAAGCTGATTTGTCCAAGGTAGCCAGGAAAGGCCTCTGGGAGGAGGACACCTAAGGACATGAGCACAGAGTGATGAGGGAGAGCTGAGGCACTGACCAAGCAGGGGCACGTCAAAGCAAGGTGCTTTTTTGTTTTGTGTTAAGAAGGAAAACATTCAGTACGTATAGGAAGAGAAGAAGATGCAGATACAAGGGAGATATGTAACAGAAGGTGTCAGGACCCAGAGGAGGCAGAAGGGAAATGGGCTGAGGTGAGAAGGGAGAACACAGATCAGGGGCTTTGAAGGCAAATAGTAAGAACTACGCAGGGAATAACTGATGTGGCCTCCGGACTAGAACTGTCAGGGTTGAATCCTGGCTCCCCACCAATTGGTTATCCAATAGTAGGGAATTCCATTTTCTGGATATTGGTTTCCTCAACTATAAAATGAAGATAATAACAACTCCTACCTCATAGGATATTGTTAGGAGAATTAATTTTATTAATATGGTTAAAGCCCTTGATTCAATGCCTGTTCATAGAATGTGCAATAAATTTCATTATTATTAATATGAGAAGTAATAAGAAGTTTAGAATCAGAATGTGAGCACTGGAAGGAACAGCAGAATCATCTAGTCTAATTCCCTGATTGTACAAATGGAGAAATTGAGGCCCAAAGGTTTTATTATTTATTTGTTTATTTATTTTGCATTCCTGGGAATTGAACCCAGGGCCTGACACATACTTGGCAAGCGTTTTACCACCGAGCTGCAAGCCCATCTCTTTTCAAAACTTTATTTCGACTTAGGATCTCACTAAGTTGCCCAGGCTGGCCTTGAACTTGCAATGCTCCTGCCTCAACCTCCCAAATAGCTGGAATTACAGGCATATGCCAATATACTCAACTCCAGAAAGATTTCAGATTTAAAGAGACAGGGAAAGAGCTAACATGAGACTAATTACTTAAAAGTCAGTACTCTGTAGGTGTGCTACACAAATAGATTTGGGAATCATAAGAATACAGGTGGTGATGGGCTTAGGCTTAGCTCACTGGTAGAGCACTTGCCTAGCATGTGTGAAGCCCTGGGTTTTATCCTCAGAGCGCTCCCCCCCGATCCACCCCCCCACACACACCAAAACAGAATATAGGTGATAATTGAATCTGGGGAAATAAAAAAGTTATTTAGGTAGAACCTAGGGAATGAGTAGAGAGAATGTAGAAAGAAGAAATGGAAAAAAAAAAAGAGTTAGCAAGGGAGACTCAGAGCTAAGCCAGGGAGGTAGGAGAAGAACCAGAAAAGAGTTATGGCGTAGAAGCCAAGACAAGGATTTTGAAGGGTGAAAATGATCAACTGAGTCAAATACTAGAGAGATGAGGAAAGATGATTCTAATGCAAAATGCTAAACCTGAATTCTACTCAAATATAAGTGAAATTTCTACAAGACATTTGCTATGCTGAATGTTTATAACCTCCTTCCAAAATTCATATGTTGCAACTTCACCCCAAAGTGATGGTATTAGGAGGTGTGGCCTTTGAAAGGGGTGATTAGGTCATGAGGGTGGAGCCCTCATGAAAGGGCTTAGTGCACTTATAAGAGGCTGAAGAGACCAGAGTTTCCACTTCCACCAAATGAAGACACAACTAGAATGCGCCATCTATGTACCAGACAGCAGACCCTCACCAGACACTGAATCTGCTGGGGGCTTGGTTTTAGAATTCACAGTCTCCAAAATTGTAAAAAATAAACTCTCTCATTAAAAAGCTGCCCCATTTATGGTATTTTGTAATAGCAGCCTGAACAGATTAAGACAACACTAAATTCTGAAACTTGGCTTTCCCATGTGTAAATATACATAGAGAACATACTGCCATGTTAAAAAAAAAAAATTAAGCTCACACCTTCTAGATTTGGCAATGGAACGAGGTTTTCCACAAGGAGAGAAGTACACAAACTGTATTTCAGACCCTGAAATTAACCTTATTCCTAGAGTCTTTCATGTTAATGTCTGCTGTAACCACAAACAGTACTGGCCTTAGAGAGACATAACATGAATTTTATAATTCTGCTTCTTATAAGGGTCATAGAATGGTTAAGAAAGATAGTACTAAAGGTTGGACTCCTAGCATTGGGGCAAGCCATGGGACTTTTTTCTTCTCTTTCTTGATTCCTTCCATGGATAAATTCGTCTAATTCCATAGCTTTAAAACACCATCTCAATGCTTGAGAGTTACAAAGTTCTATCTCTAATTTGACCTTACCTATAAGCTCCAGTCTTATATGTCTAATTGCTTTCTGTCTTAGTCTATTTTTGTGTTGCTATAACAAAATGCATGGGGATAGATACTTTATAAAAAAAATAGGTTTATTTGGCTTAGAATTCTTGTGGCTCTAAGGTCCAAGCAGCAGGTCCCTGGCATCCTGTCAAGTGTCCCTGGATATATCCTAACATATTGGAGAAGCAGAAAGGAAAACAGCTGTGTTCAGAAAGGGCATGCATGGCAGGTGGCCTTGCCCTCTATCAACCCATTCTCATAAGAACTTAAGTACTCTTAGGAGACCTTCCCACTCCTGCAAAACAACATCAGTACATTCATGAGGGTGGAACCTCCACGACCTAATTTTTCCACTAGGCCCTATCTTTTAAAGGCTCTACTACCTTAACACTGCCTTGCTGGGGACCAAACTTCCAGCACATGAATCTTGTGGGGACAAACCAATCCAAACCACAGCACCTACTCCAGATCATTACTCAGAGATCTAAGGGTCATCCCAAGCATAATCTTTGCTAAATAGAACGTCTGACTTTCTGCTTCTAAACCAGTTCTCAACTCAACACTCTCAATTTTGATAAATTTACATCCATTTCACCAGCAAATTCTCTCAGTTCTGCCTCTAGCACATTTTTCAATGCTCAATCCTCTACCAGATTCCCTGATGTTCCAAGTCACCATCATCTCTCCTTCATCTCACATGCTGCAGGAGTTTCCCAATTGGATGTTCAGCATCCCCTCCAATCTGGTCCCCACACTGCAGTCTGATGAGCTGCTTAATACACAAATTATATGTTAACTGTTTTCTTATAAGTCCCCAAATAGCTTCCCTTTATACTTAGACTAAAACCCAAACTTCATTACAACAACAACACCCAAAATCCCTCTCACTCTCTTGACTTCTCACTCCACCCTTCCCTTGCTCACTGTGCACCAGCTTTGACCCTGGTTTCTTTCTGTTCCTCAGCTCGTTTCTGACATGATACTAGCCATTTCCTCTATGGGAATGCTCATCCCATCCTGCTCCCTTCTCCTCCACTCATCTCACTGTGGCCCCTGTCTGTTACTGTCATCTTTGAGAAGCCTTCCTGTTCGTCCTGGCTAGAATCACTCTATCACCTCACCTGGCTTTTGTACCTGAGCACTTATTGATAGTGACATTTTCTTATTTATTTTTATGTATATTGGCCGTCTATTTTCCATTGGAATCTAAGTTTTCTGAGAGCAAACATTTTTATCTGTCTGGTTTGCTACTGGGTTCCCAGTCTCTCAATAGTGTGTACACCCAGTATGCTCTGAATAAATAAATAAAGGTTCAGGAAAGGAGAAGGAAAATAAATGCAGGGAGCCCTATGACATGAAGCTATCTGGTATGTAAGTTAGACTGCTCAACTACAGCTCTTAGCCCAAGGGAAAATGCTCTTCCCTTGCTTGGCCAGAATGCCCTAGGAAGTGCCCTCTGCTTAGGTTTTTCTCTCCAGACTTCCCACATTTCACTTTACCTGGGGATTGGTTTCACCTGGGGATAAACCCACCTATCTAGATGATTAACACTTCATTTACCTTCTTGGGTGGAGAAACCATCCACAGAAGAGGTTTGGACATTTTACAAGCTGGGGGCCAATGAGTTTGACTAGCCTGGACAATAGTGAGACCCTATCTCAAAAAAAAAAATCAAAAATAAAGAACACATTTTGCAAGAAATATATACATATAAACAGCAAGGAGAGCTATTTTTCACAAGGTAATTGACTTAATCCACTCAGGGTGCTTTAATATCATAGACTCAGCGGCTTAGACAACAATTTATTTTTCACAGTTCTAGAGGCTGGGAATTCCAAGATGAAGATGTTGGCAGATTTAGTGTCTGGCAAAGGCTCACTTGCAGGTTCCAGATGGCTGTCTTCTGGCTGTGTCCTCACATGGCAGAAAGGAAATTCTCCGGGTTCTCTTTTATAAGGGCATTAGTCCCATTAAGGAGGACTTCACCTCACGACCTAATCATTGTGTTAGTCAGCTTTCTGTCACTGTGACAAAATACCTGAGAAGAATGGCTTAAAGAAGAATGAACTGTTTTTGGCTCATGGTTTCAGAGGTTTTAGGTCACAGTTTCATTGCTTGTGAACCTGTGATGAGGCTGAAATGTCATTGTATGGAAAAGAAAAGCTGCTTACCTAATGGGTAAGCAGGAAGCAGGAGGTGAGGGTGGGGTCTTAACATCCCTTTCAAGGGCATGCTCATGAATTAGTAAACTCCCTTCCATTAGGCCCAACCTGTTACAAGTTCCACCACCTTCCAATAGTACCACATGCTGGTGACCAAGTCTTCAACTATGGCCTCTGAGGGACATTAAAGATCCAAACCATAACCACCACCCAAAGACTTCACCTCCTGAAATCATCACTTTGGGGGTTAGGATTTCAACATAGCAATTTTAGGAGGAACACAAACAGGCTATAACAGTAATGATAATCTGTTGCACACAGTGCCCATACTTACTATGAAGATCCAGTCAAGAGGAGTGGTCTGGGGGCCTGGGGTTGTAGCTCAGTGGTAGAACACTCGCCTAGCATGTGTGAGGCACTGGGTTTGATCCTCAGCACCACATAAAAATAAATAAATAAAATAAAGATATTAAACAAAAAGAAGTGGTCTGGGGTGTGACACATGTGCCTAAGCGGCTGCAGTATGACATTATTTGCTGAGTTTATCGTGGATGAGAGCAAGAACTCCTGGCAGAATGCCATCTGTATCGCTCAGGCCACAATACCAAGAACTTACATGGAGGACTCCAGGCATCCTCTCCATCATCGAGGACTTTAGTATCCCTACCAAGACTCATCATTCAACACCCCTCTCTGTTCCACGATTCTGTCATCTCCAGTGTCTACCATGTTTCATTCACATTGTCACACTCTGAACCTTATCATCACCCCTAACTCTTCTACTCCTGAAGCATTAAGCCCTATGACTTAAGGATACTTGATGTTCTGCTCACAACATCCCAACCTTCTAGTTTTCATATTCACTTATTCCCATTGCACTTGCTTTTCATCTCCACCAGGACACCCTCAAACCTTGACTTCCGACATCTTAGGCCCCTTCTGAGACTTCCTTCACTAGTCATCCATACCCTTGCTTTCCTCCACGTATCTTTTCAAGACCCCACCCTCAACCCTAGTACAGTCCAGTGCCTTCCTTCCCATTTCTAACTACCTACCCCCAGAGTACTGTGCCCTAATGGAGAAAATTGCATAGTGATTTAGTCTGGTGGCACTATGAACTTCTAAGGTAAATGGGCTCCCTTGACCAAATGGCAATCCTATATGCCTCTCCCCAAACCCACAAATGACAGACAAACCTTATTGAGGCTTCTTTATCTCTCCTGAGTACTCATACTCAGCAAATAGCTGCCTCTTCTCTATCAGAGGGGAATCGGAGGTTTTTATGTATAAAATCTTTCCGATTTCTTCCCTCCATGTGTAAATGCAAAGATGTGCATCCACAGCTGTGAGGAGACTCGTGGTTGTCACCAGAATCTATTCTTCCTTCTTTCTGGACATGCGGCTCCATCATGTTTCTCAATCTCCCTTGTAGTTCAGTGTTCTCATGTGACTACATTTTTTACCAATAGAATTTGAGCATTCATGTTATATACCACTCCTATGCCTGGCCAATGCAAATGTCCCACAGGCATATACACAGGATCTCTTTTTCTGGCAAACTGTTCAATGATATGGAAATCAGGTGTTGAAGATAATGGAACTGCTATCAGCCTTAGTGTTTAAATAACTGCATGGAAAAACTGACTACCTGACTGTAAAAACTGCCTTTACTATGATGTGAGATACAAAGTTTGTGTTTGCATCAATACAAGGTAGGTTTTATTGGTTATAGTAGTTTAACCTGCCATAATTAATTCAATATCTACTTTTCTTCTATCGGTTCTTAGTGAAGGAAAGTGACTCTCTCCTGTTCTGCCCCAGGGAATCCCTCTCCATGAACTCTGGACTCCAGCCCCATCTCCAGTCCTTATTTCATCACTTATTTACTCTGTCTCCTAGGCCTTCACCTTATCCTTTCCTGGCTCTTTCCCCTTAGCACACAGACACGATGGCAACTGTTTTAAAAGGAAAAAAATCTTATATGATTTGATACTCTTCTTATCTAGATTTGTCTTTTCTCCTTTCATTGATGGTTCAGTACCCCCACTCTACTCCTCCTAGCCCTTGCCCCTCTTCGATCTGGGCTCATCCCCACCAGTGTTCTGAAACTGTTCCAGATCAGCCCAGTGACCTGACGGGCTCTGGTCCTGTTTCACTTCTTATCTCCCCTGGCAGCATCTCCAGAAAGCTGTTCCTCCTTCTGCTCCTGTGCTTCTGTGATATGGTGCTTCTCTCTCCCTCTAGCTGCGCCTTCCAAGTCTCCTTGACAGGTCTCAGTTCCTCTTTCTCTTTGGCAAATGTGGATGCAGTGTCTACCTTCCCTGCCCACTGTGTGTGTGTGTGTGTATATATATATATATATATATATATATATATATATATATATATATATATGTGTGTGTGTGTGTGTGTGTACATATACATAGATATTTACATATATAAATGTACATATATAAATACATATATACAAACATATAAATATGAAAATATATACACATATATACATGTATTGTTATAAGTAATTTTATCCTCACCTGTGGTTTAAATAATCATTTATACATGATAAAGTCATACATCCTTGGTGCCCAGAACTTACATTGCCAACTGACTTTTAGATGTTTCTATTTTTATAGCCTCAAACCTAATATAAACCCTAACTGAAATTATCATCCTATTTCCAAGAACTCCTCCTCCTACATTTTCTATCCAGGTAGATAGATGCTAATAGGCATCCACTCAGCTACTCAGCCTGGGTGCATAGGAATAAGCCAAGCAGGATCCTCATCCTATAGGTAGGATCCTCTGGCTTCAAATGCTACTGAATTCACCTAGTAAATCTCTCTCAAATCCATCTGTTCATTTCCTTTTCTCGGCCACTGCTGAACTCAACCCTGTTTATCCCTTTCCTGGGTATTCTCAGTAACTTCTAGATTATTCTCCCTGCTGGCAGCTTCACCTCCCTCCCCTCCCTCCTCCAGCCTAAAGATCTGATTTTCTTGTTCATTCATGTCATTTTTGCTTGAATGTCAGGGTTTCGTTGTTGTTGTTGTTGTCTTTTGTGGTACTAGGAGTTGAGCCAAGGGGTGCTCTCTTACTAAGCTATCTCTCCAACCCTTTTTATTTTATTTTGAGAAAGGATCTAAGTTACAGAGGCTGGACTTAAACCTGCAAATTTCTTGCCTCCACCTCCCAAGTACCTGGGATTACAAGTGTGTGTTTGGTTCTTGAGTGCCTTTTCAAATGAAAAAATAATATATTCTCATTGTAAAATACTCAAATCATTTATAAGGCTATTTTTAAAAAGTTAAAGTCACCCCTCAGGCAATCCTCAAATCTAATCCCCAAATACACATTTCTTTTTCTAAAACAGTCTTGGCAGCATGATGACACATGCCTCAAATCATAGTAACTCAGGAGGCTGAGACAGGATTGCAAATTTGAGGCCATCCTGGGCAATTTAGGGAGATCTTGTATCAAAATTAAGAAAATAAATAAATTAATTAAAAGGGCTGGGGATGTAGCTCAGTGGTAGAGTACCCCTAGGTTCAATCCCCATTACAATAAAAAGTAAAAATAATAAAAATAGAATCTTATTAAACATGCTGTAATTTTATTTTAAGAAGTACTTTTTCATTTAAATATCTCTAAAATCAAAATGTGTCATGCAATCAGTACTGTCTTAGGTTTGGTTAAATACAGCAATGCTCTGCAATGTGTTCTTTTTACTCATTAATATTGTTCATGATTTCAAACCAATATTTACCTCCAGGAGGCCATTCTAAAAACCAAATCTGGTCAGCTTGCTAACCTCTGGAAAATTCTTCAAAGGCTCTGTTTTCCTTCCCCTAAAACTTTCATTCTGACTGCCGCCTTACTTTTACAGTTTCCTGAACATCATACATTCTCTTCCTTAAGGCTAAGCAGGCCAAGCAGGTCTCTTTTCAGTTAGTTCCCCAAAACAGCTAAGCTAAGCCAAGTCAGATCTCTTTGCCTTTGCACCAATGTGTCTTCTACTTTAAAGGTTTTTCTCACCTTTACTCAAAGATGCCTCTTATTGAAAAATTGTCCTGATCTGCCAAGCTGAGCCTCAGTTCTTTAACACTTCCCTTCAACTTCCAAACATGGTGTATGCCTTTGTTAAATCACTTGCCAAGAGAAAGTATTAGTGGTCAGGTTCATGACATTTATCTTGTCTGTTGCTCCCAATGTAAAAGAGAGTTCTCAAGCTCACTTTCTTCTTTATAGCCATTTCCAGCAGTGTGGGCACAAAATAATTGTTCCATAAATATTTTTGGAAATCATGAACTAGATATGAGGGAAGCAGGAAAATACTTCCTGCTATAAGGTACAGAACATTCTTAATTAGAATCCCCTTATCCTGGAACAAGAGAGACAAAGAGGAGGAGAGGTCTGGATGCTTAACCACCAGGGTGCCCAGAAATCTGAAGCAATTGGACAATTTAATTTTTGTTCCCTATTTTCTACTTCTGCAGACCTTCTATCTGCAAGTAACTCCATCCTGATTTCAACAATCACATCTTTGATGACCCCCCACTTCCTCTAATTTTTTTTAAGTGCTTCAAATCCAAGCCTCATTCTCTCTATGACTTTGCAGCAAGTCTTTTATTTTGATGTTTTGAAGAGTACCTACGAAGAAGCTGGGTGCTATGGCATATGCCTGTAATCCCAGAGAGTTCAAAGCCAGCTCCAGCAAAATCGAGGTGTTAAGCAACTCAATGAGACCCTATCTAAAATACAAAATAGGGCTGGGGATGTGGCTCAGTGGTTGAGTGCCCCTGAGTTCAATCCTGGATACAAAAAAAAAAAAAAAAAAAGGAAAGAAAGAAAGAAAAGAAAACCTGGCCACTCTAAAATACCTACCTGTGTTTTCCATTTGGACTCCCTCCTGCCCTACATGTGGTTATACCTCAGTTAATTCCACCAAGACTCAACACTAGGAAATAAATACAAAAGAAAGCTGAAGTTTAATACAAAACATTTATTTTAATAACTATTCTAAAGGCTTGATGTTATGTGGAGATATCTGTGGAAACAATTTCCCCCCTCAACCCACTATTGGATTTAAATTCTAGAAAATACCAAAAATAGACAAAAAATGAAATTTGGGATGTAGCTCAATAGTAGAACACTTTTCTAGCATGTTGTCAGACTCTGGTTCAATCTCTAGTACTTCAATAAATAAATAAATATTTCCATTTCTTCTTTCTGACCGAGATAATTTAAAGCCAGAGATTCCAACTCATTCATGGAAAAGTACCAGGGGTAGTGTTGGAGATTTTAAATAAAGCTCAGCTAATGTGGCCTATATGGCAGTTACTAAGATTGGCCCATGCTAAAATATCTTGACTACTGTAGGGCCAGCATACTTTCAATACTTTATCTTGGCAAAAACAACTGGGGCTCATGCAAAACAGAAGGAAAAGGAAGAAAAGTGGAAAAACGAGAAGAGTACAAGAGACAAGAGTGTCAAGTGACAGGAGAGGAGAATTTATAATGAGAAATGCAGCAGTTATGAGAGGATTCTATGAAATAGACATGTGCTGTAGCAGCTGGGGCTGAAAGGTAAATAAGACTGTCTTGTATTGAAAAGAAATAGGAAGGCTGACCTAAAGAACGAGAGGGCTTGGAGTGAAAATAGGTAAATATGTTGATTAAACACTGAAAAGCTCAGTGGGCTTGTGAACAGGGCTGATAAAGAACAGGGAGAGGCACACAGGATCTCAAAGACTAAATAGATCAACACTTGGACAGAGAAAAGGTAACAGCTGTTGGGGGTCCGGGAGAGTGCTGTAATTCTACCATCTTGAAGAGGATAATGACAAAAGTCAGCTCTTCTTTACAAATGGTCTTGATTTGGGTTCAGTTCATAGTCCTTCAATGGAGAATTAGAGTCAAGCCTTCATTCTACCTAACATTAGGAACAGTGGGGTCAAATCAGCCTAGTCTGTCTGTATTTTCAGCATTTTGAGCATGGAGGGAAACTTACATTACAAAAGCAAAGACTTCGCCAGTTAAACCAACCTAAACACAATGCGTATCTCTTCTGTTCACACATTTTAGACTAAATATAAACAAAATAATCCTAAAGAACTGGCTGAGACACAATTCCTATTCATTTGGGCTCCCAAGACAATAAATAATTCAACAGTTTTTTGTGTTTTTTTTTTCCTTGCATCTTAAGGTGAGAAAATTATGTAGGAAAAAGAAAGGCAGATACTAATATTAGCTTGTAATTTTCAGTCATTTCTTTTTCAGTACAGACACCGGTTGGTGTATTTGGACACCATAAAGCCCGTAGCCCAATGAGCAGCCACATCTGTATCTCCATATCAAGAAAGATTTGGTTTGGACGCAATGTAAGTTCCCTGGATTTCAGTACTGCCCCCCCCCCAATCTGAAATTATTCCCTGACATTGGTAAAACGGAAAGGCACCTTCTGGAGAAATCGCAGACTGCCGTCCCCATCGACTTGGGTCATAACTTGAACTGCTCATGGAGAGGGCAGGAACAGACCTTGAATTGCTTTTGTTTCCTGCCAGGCGGGGACTCACAGGAGCGGCCGGTCGCCTACCTGCTTTCCACTTCCCGGGCCGGGAGTGACCGTGCGTCCTGCCGAGAGGTTCGCTGCCCGCCGAGGTTCACTCCCGACCTCACCTACCGGTGCTCTCCGCGCCTCTGACCAGCCTGACTCATCCGGGATGGGTGGGGGAGACCTCAGAGGGCGGAGGGACAGGAGGAGGCGGGCCGGGCCCTTCCCCCAGAGCCAGGGAGGAGGCGTCTCCAGGGCAGGTGAAACCGACTCCGACCTATCCCGGGAACTTTCGGTGCGGGGACTCGCAGCTAGAGGCCCGCGCTGCGCTGGGGCCGCGGGGGAGCCGCCCTCTCCCATCCGGGCTGCGCGCTGGGGCTCAGCCTGGGGGCTGCCCCCTGAGGACCCTCGGCCCTCCTGGAGCGCTCGTTGGCTGCGGGCAGCGCTGGCCTCAGCGGCTGATGGAGGCGGGTGGTGCCGCCCAGGGCGCAGGTGACACTCTCGCGGCCAGGGTTTCTGCTGTAAGGGAAGACCACTGGAAGGGCAGGACGCAGACTCCTCGTGGGCAAGGGGCAAGGCAGCGATGGCCCTAGAGCTGAGCCAGGAGGCACTACTGGACTTTCTGTGCCAGGCTGGGGGCCGAGTGACCAACGCCGCCCTGCTGAGCCACTTCAAGAGCTTTATCCGAGACCCCGACGCGTCCCCCAGCCAGCACCAGCAACGCCGCGAGCTCTTCAAAGGCTTCGTCAACTCGGTCGCCGCAGTGCGCCAGGACCCCGACGGCACCAAGTACGTCGTGCTCAAGAGGAGGTATAGGGACCTTTTGGGGGAGGAGGGGCTGCAGCGACCCCGCGAGCCGCCTGCTGCCGCTGCCCCTGCAAGGGGAACTGCGCCCAGCTCCCCGCCGAGGGCACGCCGCGGGGAGCCTCAGCCACCGCAGTCTCGGCGGCGGCGGCGGCGGCGCGACACGGAGCCAGAGGAGGAGCCAGCAGGTACCGCAGCCCTAGCCGAGGTCGCAGGTTGCAATGGACTCCCGCCCAGAAGAACCCGGGAAGCGACCAGGGAAGACGGCGGCCAGAGGCTCAGCCCCGGCCGAAGGGCTCCGGTGCCGGTGGCTACGGCGGCAGCTGCAGCCAGGTGCGCGGCGGCGGAGACGCAGGGCCGCTGCTGCTGGGAATGTCTCCAGAACAGCCTGGGGGAGCTCCCGGAAGTGCCGCCACTCGGAGCACTCCCGGACCCTGCCACTGCCAAGGAGAAGCCCGCGCGAGCTCAGTCTGCTCAGGATGACTGCGGGGCTCCAAGGCAGCTGCCAGAAGGCGCTCGGGCTGAGCCCACGCGGGTGCCTGCAACGCCCCGCTCGCCTCCCGCCATCACCGAAGCTGCTGAGTGCAGGGTATCTCCTCCAGTTCTCCTGCCCCGCCCCACCCCTCCAGGAGACCGACCAGAGCTGTTGACCTCTGGTTCCCTGCACCATTCCACTCTGCAACTGCAGCAGCAGCGCACTCGAGAATGGGTAGCCAGACACCCTCAGATGCCCCAGACCAGGGACCAGGGTCCCATTCGGGCCTGGTCAGTGCTGCCGGACAACTTTCTCAGGATTCCCTTGGAGCCAAACTTAGAGACTAAATCACCGCTGTCAGAGCTCCCTCATTTCTCTCATTCTCTCTTTCCTGTGGTTCCTGAAGAGTCCCCAGGTTCTTGGCCAGGGAATCCTCCACAGGCTGTCTTTCGTAGCATTCGTTGTCAGTTATCCCTCCAAGATCTGGATGACTTTGTGGACCAGGAGAGCCACGGCAGTGAGGAGAGCAGCAGTGGGCCCAAAGAGTCCCCTGGGGGTTCTGAAGAGGGGTTACAAGTTGCCTTGGGAACCCCAGTTTGGGGAAAGCTCAGGAATCCAGCTGGGGGCCTATCTGTACCTCCAAAGAAAGGCAGCCCTCAGAGTCCTCAGGGCCTCAGGAACAGAGGGAACGGTCATACCTCTCAACAAGTTCCAACAGGGGCTAAAGGCCCCCCACACCACTCCCAGGAGCCTTTGCCTTGGCCAGCTCCCAAGTTAAGGAGGTCTCTCAGAAGGAGCTTTAGGGCAGGCAAGGCCAAACTGTCTTCCTCTGATGAAGAGTACCTTGATGAGGACTTGCTGAAAAGGAGTCGGCGCCCACCACGCCTGAGGAAACCTTCCAAGGCAGGAACAATGCCCAGCCCAAGGGTGGATGCAGCTTTGACACTGAAACTGGCAGACACTAGGGTCTCCAGTGGGAATGGGTCTGCCACCTTGGTACCCCACAGAACTTCTGAGCACAAGTCATCACTGGTCCCCCTAGATGCCAGGGAGCATGAATGGATTGTGAAGCTTGCCAGTGGCTCTTGGATTCAGGTGTTGACACTGTTTTGGGAGGACCCTCAGTTGGCTTTGCACAAAGACTTCTTGACTGGATACACTGCCTTGCACTGGATAGCCAAACATGGCAACGTTGAGGCCCTTCAGGACTTAGTCTCAGGAGCACGGAAGACAGGGATCGTGCTTGATGTAAATGTGAAGTCTAGTTGTGGGTATACCCCACTACACCTTGCAGCCATTCATGGCCGCCAGGGAGTCATCAAACTGCTAGTGCAAAAGTTGTCTTCTCGGGTGAATGTCCGGGACAGCAGTGGAAAGAAACCATGGCAATATCTGACCAGTAATACCTCTGGGGAAATATGGCAGCTGCTGGGAGCTCCTCGGGGCAAGCCCATTTTCTCTGTATATCCCTTAGTCCAAAGCTCTTCCCCCACTAGGAAGGCCAAGAGCCGGGAAGTATCTAGAAATGTCACCCGAAAGACTTCCTTAGCTGCACTACTCAAAAGTCACCACAACAAATGGAAACTGGCCAACCAGTATGAGAAATTCCCTACTCCACGGGTAGAAGAGTGTAGTGACTGAGGTGGGCCCGTCTCTCCAACATGCAGCAACCACACTCTCATCTTTGAGAACTCAGAGAATTCAGGGAGAATAGAAAAGCAGCTGAGGGGTTGGTAAAGAGAGAGGTCAAGTGGAATGGCCTCCCTGGGTTTCCTGTCAGCACAGTGGACCTTAGGAGCCATCTCAGCTTTGTGAAGGCTCATGTTCTTGGACCAGTGAAGCCTAGCCAAGTGGCAAAGCCAGCACTCACAACTCAGGAGGTATTCTAGCATTTCCTTTGCCAGTGGAAATTTTAGGCACAGTAAGCTACATTGTTTTTTTGAAGCAGCAATCCTAGGCCTTGGCTAGAAAGGTAACAGATGTCCAACAAAAAAAGAAGCAATTCAAAGAATGCCAAAACTCAGGGTGGGGGGCGGGGGGAACCCCTCTCTGGCTAGTAGCTCTCTGGCATCTATTAATTTGGAGAATAAATCTTGGCAGAGCATGGAAAGCACCAGGTTTGAAATCAGATGGCTTTCTTTTTCTTGATATGTTTTCTTGGCATTCAAATCAGTGTAATAAAATTATTACTGGTGAGTACAATTTGATTTAAGAGATTCCTCAGCCTTGGGCCTGAATCTTCTCAATTGAACCTGTGATAGCTAATGCACAGAGCAATGAGTGCCTTCCCTCTTTTGGGTTTCTTCACTGATGAGAGAAGTAGGTGGGTAAGGTCCAACTTCAACCTTGATTCTACTCCCTATAGAGAAATGAATGTCAGTTAGGCCCTGCTTTTTGTATCAACCCGAAGGGAACTTTCCAAATGTATAAAGCATGTGGCTTATTTGCATAGTGACTGAAACCATCTTTCAGGGAAACTCCCTGTGCCACAGAATTATTAGTAGTAGTTTCAATAGGTTTGAATGGCCAACATTGGTATTAATAGAAGAGGGGAATGATTTCACTCTGGGGAAGTCATAAGGGTTAAGAGAAAAGTTCCTCCCCAGCAGAAGTTCCCTGAGCTGCTAAATATAATTTTATTTGCACTAAACTTGATGCCAATTAGGATTAAATATTAGCTTTGAAGTACTGTATAACTAACTAGAAATGTTCCTTTTAATTGTGTATAAGGGACTGATCGTTGTGGATATTTGCAATGAGAGAATGGCTAGTCTATGAACTGCAGCACAACATTGAGATTTTTGAATGTAAATTCAAAGAGGGCTGAAAAATTAAATGTTCAAGTGGAAATTCTTAATTTTTTATAATGCTGTGTTTTTAAAATATTTTTGTTTCTTTGGTTATTTCCCCCATTAAAAGGTCAGCAAACCTTTATAATTCATTATACTATACTTATGGCTAATGTTCTTTATAAAATTGTGTCTCAGTGAGTGTCAAATATTTTTATTTCTTTGTATTTTTACTTTATACTTTGAAGTAAGTCAACCTCTTTTCCTCATCCCCTTTTCTCTCCCTCTTTCTGCAGAACTGGGGATCCAACCCAGGGCCTCACACATGCTGGACTAGCAGCTCTACCACTGAGCTACACCCCTAAACCCTATCTTTTTTTTTGGGGGGGGGAAGGGGCTTCTTTCCAAAAATATTACTATTTAAAGGATGAAAATTTGGCAAACCAAATCTAGAAAAGAAGAAAAAAAAATGACAGATAGTGGGGGCATGCTCTAGAGGGATGAAAATTTAAAAGAATTCAAGATAGACATCTATATAAATACTAAATGTCAACTTCTTTTAAAAGTCAAGGAACATTTTTGCCATATTGTTATCACTATATGAATTTAGGTAACAACAAATATTTTGCATAATAGTGTGGGATTTGTAAAGGTGAGCAGCACGTGACTTTTCGACTCTTGAAACTTAATATTTAACAATATTTATTTTAATGCTTCACAAATTTGAGTATCATCCTTGTGCAGGGGCCAGGCTAATCTTCTCTGTATCATTCCAATTTTAGTATATGTGCTGCCAAAGCAAGCAAACATTTAATAATATTTATTCTTGATTGCTTTGTACCTTGTCTTGCTCCCGAGGTGCCTTTTAAAGCTGCACTGTATCAGATAAAAGCTTGTAAAATTAGGCAAGATGAAAAAAGGTGGTACCAGGAATGACGACAAACAACTGCAGCATAAGCCAAAAGTTGCGAAGTGTCCTAAGCCAGGAATTAGACACTCTGGAAGATATCAGAGGAGGGGGAGAGAAGGGGTAAGAGGAGGGGAAAGGGAGGGGCAAGGAAGGAAAGGGGAAGGAGAGGAGAGAGAGGGAGGAAAGAGAGAAAGAAAGGGACCCTTTTAGGCTGGGGAAATCAGGGAGGGCTTCACAGAGGCCAGGACTCTTTAAAAAATAAAAAAAGATTGCAACAACAACAACAAAAAAAAACAATAAACATAAAAAACAAACAGCTCAATAAAAATGAAAATAAACAAACAAAAGGGCTGGGGATGTGGCTCAAGCGGTAGCGCGCTCGCCTGGCATGCGTGCGGCCCGGGTTCGATCCTCAGCACCACATACCAACAAAGATGTTGTGTCCGCCGAAAACTAAGAAATAAATATTAAAAAAAAATTCTCTCTCTTCTCTCTCCCCTCTCTCACTCTCTCTTAAAAAAAAAAAAATTAAAAAAAAAAAAAAAAAGTGAATGATACTGGCCTTCCCAGGAAACCAGCTTTGTTAGTTCTACCACATTCTTACTTCTGCGTAGTGTGTAGTTTATATAGCACTAGTGTTGGCTGATTGCTCACTAGTTAGAACACAGTCCTAGGTCTCAAGCTGGTTCTCATCGGGATTCCTCATGTCCCACTGGCTTTTGTCCACATGTCACACCTGATCCGGTCAACTCTCTTATAGAGTCAACAAGCTGTGTGTTGGGGGCAAGGGACGGGGTGGGGTGGGGTGAAACGGATCTGATCCAGTTGCTCCTGTTGTAATATCCAGGCTAGGAGGGCTGCCAGGACCAGCACACTCTTCCCTTTCCCTGCCAGCTTCTGCCTTCCAGCCAGGAGCTGGACACTGAAACCACACACCAGACCCACTAGGGTGCCCATGCCCTACCTTCTGTCATGGGGCTGGATTTCTTCAGCTTAGAAATCCCTTTGGCTCTTGTTCTGGTAAGTTTATTCTTTTTTTACTTTTTTCTTTGTTTGTACCAGGGATTGAATCCAAGGGCTCTTGATTACTGAGCTACACTCCCAGCCCTTTTTAAATTTTTATTTTGAGACAGGGTCTTGCTAAATTGCTTAGGGCCTTACTAAATTGCTAAGGCTGGCCTTGAACTCGTGATCCTCCTGCCTTGGCCTCCAGAGATCACAGGCATGCACCATGGTGCCAGATACAATATATTTTCAATTTATCTAAATATACCAGATTTTTTTTTTCTTTTTAAAGAGACAGGTTTTCAGTATGTTGCCCAGGCTGGTCTTCAACTCCTGGGCTCAAGTGATCCTCCTCACCCTCCCA
The DNA here is from genome assembly GCF_045843805.1 of Urocitellus parryii. Classification (NCBI taxonomy): domain Eukaryota; kingdom Metazoa; phylum Chordata; class Mammalia; order Rodentia; family Sciuridae; genus Urocitellus; species Urocitellus parryii. The sequence continues at coordinate 84,553,540 of NC_135540.1, forward strand.
AGTAGCTAGAATTACTATCTTGCCTGGCTAAATATACTGACTATTTATTGAGCATCTAGTATGTGATAAGAACATAATTTCAGCCTTCAAGAGCTCACTGGTGGCCAGGGAAGGAGGCTTTGAGAGTGGAGTCACTGAAAAACAATCTCAGCACCATGTGTTGAGGATAGGTCTGTGCATCCAGACTTGAAGAAACAGAATGGGCTGTTTAGGGAGCATTTTCTATATTTCAGGCTATATTTTTGTGCTAGAAATACAGCATTTAGTACGATGTATACTTTTTCCTGCTCTGATGTTGCTTTCCTGGATAAGGGAAGCTGGGAGGTAAGAAGAAAGTTAGGTGAGCCTTGAAGGGCTACGTGAAGAGGATTCTTCTGGAGAAATATCCCAGGAAAGGGAAAGAGTGTGAACAAAGACACAGGATGTGCCTGGAAAGTTCTTAGCTACTTAATAGGACAGCAGTGAGGCTATGTAGGAAGAGGAGAAAGTGGAAACATCATTATCTAACACCAGGTTGAAAAAAAGGGGCAAGTGCTCTACTACTGAGCTATATCCCCAGCCCAATAAATGGCAATTTAATATGAAAGACAAATGTTAGAAATTCTCAATAATCTTAGATAACTACTGTTTTTGTAGGTATAGTTGTAGTAAATTTTAATGTTACAAATATATTGTGAATATTATAGATATACTATATAATATATAAACATATATTATGGTTTTATTTTCTACTAGTAAAATTGCTGATAGTTCCAAATGGTGTGCTACACATAATATGCCATGGCTTCCAGATGCTTTGATCCCCAAATACATTTTTAAAAAACAGTTGTTGAGATACAATTCACATGTCATGCAATTCACCTATTTAAAATGCAGAGTTCATTGGTTTTAGTAAATGTAGAGTTATGCAACTATCACCATGATAAATCCAAAAATCTGAGAACCACTGACCAGGCAACGGGGGAAACCATTGAAAGTTTAATGCAAAGGCATGACATCTAGGTAAGGGTGGAAAAAAAAGATTCCTCTTGCTGTCGTAAGGGAGATGAGCTAAAAGCAGAGATCAGTTAAACTATTATGATATCTTAGTTTCATCTTAAAAAATATTAGAAGTGTTGACTTACCAAGCTGGATAATGTGATGAGATATCTACAATTAGTAAAGAAAATTTTAGTTTAGAGGGGCTGATTCAATTGATAAGAAGAATTAGATAAGGTCCAAAAGGGTCTCTCCATTTTCTCTTATGTCCAAAATGCCCTGGTTCCATAATTAAATCACTTTTTTACTGTGATGATCATCTAGGGTTTGGTGAATTCAATCTCTGTAAAGGCTGTTTAGCACAACACTGTTGCTGTGTGTGCTTGGTTTGCCAACATCAAAACAAATTTAAAATGTTTAATAAAAGGTAGGATAGTGCAAAGTACTGACGCTTAGTGATGAAGTTAGGCTTCTTGTGTTCCTGATGGAATTTGGATAAGTACTTCAACTTCTGTTTCCTCACTTGGGAGGTGGGAATAAATTACATAGCAATATAATATTTTTTTTTGAGAGAATCAAATGAATTACCATGAAGTCCTTAGAAAATGCCTGGCACCAGAGGAAATCCTCAATAAATGTTTCCTATTATTCATTTAACATACACAGCTCACATCAATTTCTATCTATGCAGAATTCTACTAGTTGGTTTAAAAGAGTAAGAACAAAACTTGCTGATCAAACCAAGCACTTCTCCTATGTCTCTACATTAAAAAGATGCTTGGACTTCTCATTTCAAATGAAAAAAGACTTCAACTATCTCTTGTAACAATCATTAGCTGTGATGATATGTCATTAAATGGAATTATGTCTAATTGAAATCACATAAACTAACACTAGTCAAATTAGCAACTCTGTTGTGGCCTGGAACCCATACAGGCCAAGCTCTGAAGGAGTGAAGCTTATGATGAGGTGTGTGTGTGTGTGTGTGTGTGTGTGTGTGTGTGTGTGTGTGTGTTTGTGTTTGTATAGAGCCGCCATCGTTCATGAAATCTGAAAAATCTAAAATTCAGTCATGCAATACACTATCCAAATTCCACTAAGTTAGTAAAGATGCAGTCTCAAACATCATTGACCTATTGAACAATTCCTCCTCCATGATGTGAAGATAGTACTTCTTGATTCCTAGCTACCAGGCTTGACTCCTCTTTTTTACTTTTAAGACATGGGTTTAAGAAATAAAGGCCTAAAGTATATATAAATTATGTCTCAAATTGTTTTAGATGGTAAGACAACTAAGGAGAAAGATACTTTTTAAATGTCTATTGGGGGCAAAGCCAGAACTGTTTTGGAAGTGCCTAATTCTTTCATATAGTCTATTTTTTTTTTCCTTTTCCTTCCTGTACCATCACTAAAACCATAGTTTAGTTAATCTTATAAGACTTGAAGCTCATCTAGATCAGAGCATTTGGAGTTTCCGACCAAAATGGACTTTCAAAAGTGAGCAAAATGTTATTCATTCTGCTATAACAAAAGCTTTACAGACTTGTCTCTGCAGGGAGCCAGGCCTTTACAGTGGTTGTGTGCTCTCTGAGGGGTTCTTAGTTTTCCACCTAGTTTGACCCTAACAGCTTCTATGCCAAAGGTGAAGTCTCTGTGAATCTCAGTTTTGTGAAGGAGAGGAGGGAGGACAAAAATATACCAATAACATTGAGCAACCTCAGCTTTTCAGGACAAACAGTGCTAAAATGTACAATGTTACTGACGGGAAGCAGCAAATGGGGAAGGGGGACATAAAAGATGGACTGTGCTTTATCTTGAGGCCATAATTCTCACAATAGTGATTTTAACTATTTCCAAGGGGCACCTAAATTAAGTAATACTTTATAGTAACATATAATTGTTACTATGCATTGTAGAAAGATCACAAGATGTTGCCCTGAATGAACTAACTAGATACTTCTCCAAGGAAGAAATTCAAACTGCCAATAAATGATGAAAACATGTTCAATATCTTTAGCAATTAGGGAACTGCAAATCAACAGTGCACTGATATTTTATCTCATCCTGGTTAGAATGGGAAAATGCTAGTACAACCACTGTGGAAATCTGTATGGAGAGTCCTCAAAAGACTAGAAATGAAACAAGCATTTGACCCAGCTATACCACTTTTTAGTATTTATTCCAAAGAGTTAAGTCATACGTGCATACTATAGTCATACATGCATGTCCTTGTTTGTAGCAGCACAATTCACAATAGCCAAACAACAGATGAATGAATAAAGAAATTGTTACATATATACACAATGGAGTTTTATCAGCCATTAAGAAGAATGAAGGTATGTCATTGCAAGAAAATGGATGGAACTTGAGAGTATTATAATCAGTGAAATAAGCCAGACCCAGAAAGTCAAGAGTGGTATTTTTTCTCTCTCGTATATGAAAGCTGGAGAGAAAAAGGGGAAAAACTAAGTAGGAGATGGGTATCACATTAAAATAGAAGGAAGGCCAACAGAGTAGAGGAAGGGAACTAGGGGGAGGTAAGAAGGAAGGAAAAAATAATTAAATTGACCAAATTATGTCACATGCATGAATGAATCTGTCACAATAAATCCCACTATTATGTATAATTATAATGCATCAATAAAAAACTAAACATACACACACAAAGATATTACCCTGGATTTCTTAAGAAGCTTGCTGATACCTGTTGTAAAATCCTGAGAAAGGTGAGACCTAGACCACTTTTCAAATTTGGAGTATATGTGTTTCTTTCAGGAGCACTATATCCAATGCAAGTATTTTATCTTCTGATCTTTATTGTGATCATATCAGTCAATTGCAGGATTCAATCAGGAAATGTCAAAGGGGTTGACAGAAACTGAAGACCACTTTGCTACTTGTCAGAATTTTTGAATTATTTGACGTTTCAATTATCAATGTTATCAATAGTATACATCACTGGACACCCTCATGGGCATAGATAAGGGGAAACTGAATTGATTGTATCTATAGTCTTACACCTTAAGATTTATTGTATTTATTTAAGATGTCTCTCAGACTTCTTGTAAAGGAATGCATCTATCTGCACAACACAGATGACTCCATGACCACAAAGATCTCTAGTCCTGGGAACAGCCAGTGATTCTGTGAGGAGGGGAAAGGATTAATTCTTTAGACACAGGGCAAAATCAGACATCCCTACCTGTGTGTCACCTTATACTTCTTGTGGTCTCTAGGGTCTAGATGTTCTCCTGTCTCCTCAAGGCCACCTGGGAAAGCAGAGGCAGAGCAGGTGGAGCTGTGTCACCTGGTGCTTGCAACATTCTGGACACAGGTGTGGCTCTTTGTCTGCCTTGGTTAATATTTTTGTTGTTGTTATTGTGGAACACTTCTGACTCAAATAAATTCCCGAAGTCTTTGTATGATCAGATTTAAAATTCCATGTAAAAGGGGTTGTAGCTCAGTGGTAGAGTGCTAGCCCAGCATGTGCATGGCTCTGGGTTTAAGCCCCCGAACCACACACACAAAAACAACAGCAACAACAAAAACCCCTTATGTATCTTCATTCCTTTTCTGAATTGAAAAAAAAAATTCTTATCCCTTTCAGATATAAAGGTAGCACTTAGTACTAGCTTATGATAGAAAATGGACAATTTGAAGTTATACACTATTGGTACTCTTTAAAGAAAATGCAAAATTGATATGGGAGAAGGGAGTGTGGTGTAGGGAGGCACTATAGTAAGTTCTTCCATTATCAGTAGGTTTCAGAAATGGATTGTTCTGATTTATAAATTAATAGGAATTTCTCACATATTCTTTACATGATAAAGTTTAAAATTTTAAAACTACAATTAAATATAATCAGTGCTTTAAACAGAAAGTATGTTGTTTCAAAAAATAGTACAAGATCTTTAAGCACTTTAAAATGATCAATTTGCATTGCATTTTAGATAAATAGACTGTAAGTCAGTTGATAAAAGGTTGTATTTTGTAGACTTAGCAGTGATCAACCCTCTGAGTGGCTGGACCTTCAGACGTGCCACCACGCTCAGTTTTACATCTATTTTTATGTTTTTAAAAATTTTTTAATTATACAAATGATACATGTTTATTGGGAGAAAAAAATTCAACAGATAAGAAAAAAAAGAAAAGAACAAACCAATAACTGCCCCTAATTTCCCTACCAGGTAATCAATGATAATATTTTGTTTTATATCCATATATCTCAGTTCTTGTTGACCTTTGTTCCCCCTTCATGGGGATGCCATGTGTTCTCATCATTGAGAGTCTTGGCCACTGCCTTCTCTCAGACCAAGTGAGCCAAGAAAGAGAGCAAAGGCGGAAGCCACGAAGTCTTTCATGACTAGTCACTGAAATCAGAGTCACTTCTACCATATTCCATTCACATCCAGCATGCCACACTCAAGGGGATGGGAAGAAGCTCCAGCTCTTGAATGGAGAAATATCAAAGATTTGTGAACACATTTCAAAGTTATCACATGTGCTATTGGGTAGAAACAAGAGTGAAGAAAGACCAGCCCCGCTTTATCTTTCTTTGTTTGGGTTTGGCTAATGTTTTCTTAGTGAGTCATGAGGTGAAGGAATAGTTGTAGAAGACATTCCTGACTCTACCACCGTGGGCTTGTCTTCTCAGTCTAATGTCAATGACTTATTATTTTTTAAAAATGAGAGCTTGTTTACCATATTTCTTTAAATAATCCTTCATCTGTCTGAGAACAAGATTTCCTGACATCTGGCAGGGGGAAGAACCAGAGGATGATTGCATCCTTGGGGCCAGGTGATTAAGGGAGGAAAGGCAGAGTAGGGGTTCAGGTAGACTGGGAGAGAAAGGAGATCAGCAGCAGCACAGAGGCATACCAAGGGCAAAATTTCAGAAGTGCTAGTTCAGAAACCAGGTGTGAGGCTGGGGTTGTAGCTCAGTGGTAGATCGTTTGGCTAGCGTGTGTGAAGCACTGGCTTTGATCCTCAGCACCACATAAAAATAAATAAATAAAATAAAGGTATTGTATCCATCTACAACTCAAAATATTTTAAAAACAAACAAACAAACAAAAAAACAAACCCAGGTGTGGTAGAATCTTTGGGGGAAGTGAAGATGGCAAGGGCATAGTAACACATCCACTTTACTCAGACTTATTTGATAGCACAGATCCCCAGTGCCACTTTCTTTATTGAATTCTATACATAAAACAGTCTCTTTTGCCTTTATGTTATACATAAGAATCAACATGAAGGACAGGACTTCCTCATCCCTGTAATATGCCAATTATTTTTTAAAATTACATGTTTGCTATATTATTTAAAGAATAGAAAATCAATTTTGGGGGGATGCTAGTTATATCTATACCAGTTTGCACTTTATTTATTTATTGATGTGCTGCTGGGGATTGAATCCAAGCCTCATGTATGTTAGGCAAATGCTCATACCACTGAGTCACACTCCAGCTCCTAGTTATGCACTTTAAAAAGAGTTCTGAAAAACAGTCTACTTGGCAAAAATATCTTACAAATCTTTTCTTGATTGACTAGTCTCAATGTATGAGGATGATGTTGAACAAAGCCAGTTGGGGATGACAGTCAAATACCAATCAATTCATCCCTTTCCAGTGAGGGAAACATTAAGGACCACTAACAGAGCTCAGTATCTTGCCCTGTCTAAATCTGCTTCTTGTTCTGTTACATCTGGACATACTATGCTAAGTCCCAGCCTGCATTGTCCAGTAAGATTTCTTAGCAGCCTTTCCCAGCCTAAGTAGTTATCCTAATATCAAGCAGCAAACTCTTCATTCTGGTAAATGCTTTACCTAAGGATCAGGCCATTGTTAAGCTCTTTTAAATTTATTTAAATATATTTATTTATTTACTTGGGCTCTCCCACTGAGCTACTTCTCAGCCATTATAGAACTCTTTAGCCAAGAAATTCTACCTCTTAGAATTTATCCTACAGAGAGATACATAAGTGTAAAATTGCATAAAGTAGAAGAAGGCTTTTCATTACAGCACTGTAACATTTTAAAAATGGAAATGAGTCGGATGCTGTGGTGCATGTCTGTAATCCCAGCAACTCAGAAGGCTGAGGCAGGAGGATCCCAAATTTGAGGCCAGCCTGGGAAAGTTCAAGACCATCCTGAGCAACTTAGTGAGATCCTGTCTCAGAATTCAAAAAGTAGAAGAGAGCTGGGAGGGAGGGATGGAACTGAGTAGTAAAGCACCCCTGGGTTTGATCCCCAGCCCTGTTTAAAAAAAAAAAAAAGGAGGAGGAGAAAGAAGGAAATGAAGACTGGAGATATAGCTTAGTTGTAGAGCAATTGCCTGGCATATATGAAGCCCTGGGTTTGATCCCAGCACTGTTTAAAAAAAAGAAAAAAAGGAAATGGCATAAATGTCAACCTGTAAGAAACCAATACAATGCAATACTTCAGCCATCAAAAAGAATGAGAAAATTCCAAATCATGATATGGAGTAGTTTCTCACAGAAATGGTATGTAGGGCTAGGGGTGTAGGTCAGTGGATGTGAACAGATGACTACCTAGCATGCAGGAGGGTGGCCCTAGGTCTGATCCCAAGCACTGGGGGAAAAGAAAAAAAACAGATGCACACACACAAACACAAATATATGCAACATCTGGCATAATGTGTACTACTATTTACATAAAAATGAGGGGAAAAAATAAAGTAACACAAATGTACTTACTTATCTATGAAACAAAACAAAACCTCTGAAAGGATAGATCGTAAACTATTAACATTGATTCTCTGCAAGGGAAATAACAGATTGGCTGCCATCCAGGATAGAGAAGTGACTTCTTACCATATAAATTTTGAACCATGTGAATCTTCTACCTATTTTTCTTTAAATTTAAAATAAACATTTCCTATAATAATAGATATTTAGTATGCAGATGAGAAAATGCTTTTAATTTTCATATCTCAGATTATCATACTAATTTTTAAAGTTTTTATTTTAAAGAGAGAGTGAGAGAGGGAGAGAGAGAGAATTTTAATATTTACTTTTTAGTTTTCGGCGGACACAACATCTTTGTATGTGGTGCTGAGGCTCGAACCCGGGCCGCACGCATGCCAGGCAAGAGCGCTACCGCTTGAGCCACATCCCCAGCCCTATCATACTAATTTTTAATGGATTAAAAATTCTGTTCAGCCAATGAGCAGAGCTGGAACAATTTGAGCAACAAAATAATATTGAATTATAACCCAAAACATAAAATAAATATAAATCTGCTATATTTTACTGTAAACAACTGGCTATAAACCACTGGCAGAGAAAATTTAAAATGGGAGAAATGAAGTCAATCTCTCTTGCAGAATTCCAAAGTAATTATGAGGATTTCCCCACCTTTAAGGTGACACACAATTCTTCACCCACTGTAACATATAGTGACTTCCTTCCTAAGAGTGTTGTATGGAAGGGGTGGGGGAGGGTGAGCTTACAGGAGAGAAATTTGGAGAACACTTCCTCAGGCAGGTGATTAGAGTCACTATCAACAGTGGTGAGTCATGGTGATAATATGTGACCTTGATATGATGTAATGAGAATGTCTCAATACTGCTGTGTTCTTGGTCTAATCATGAGAAAAACATTTGACAAATCCAGTAAAGAAACATCTTATAATATATCTGCCTAGTATATCTCAACACGGTCAAAGTCATCAGAATAAGGAAACTCTTGAGAAACTACCATAACCAAGAGGAACCCAAGGAGATGTGAGAACTATGTCTAAAATATCCTAGATTGGGTCTTGACAGAAAAAAAGGACATGCCTATTAAAAAAACTAAGGAAATCTGAGTCATTAATAATAATGTTTCCATGTCAGTTCATTGACTGTAGCAAATATATTTATGAAAGATTATAAAGTAGGGGAAACCCTGTGTGTGTGTGTGTATGGGAGGGGGGTATCTGAAACTTGTGTCCTACCTGCTCAGTTTTTTCTGTAAATCTAAAACATAATTTAAAAGTCTACTAATGAACAAAAGAGATAGGAAAGACAAAGATGATAAATTGTTAATGTTTGAGGAATAGAAGTGAAAGAGTCCCTTGTGCAGTTCTTGAAACTTCAAAATTATTTCAAATCAGAAAGTTTTTAAGAAGTAACAGATTATCCACTTCTTGAATATTCTAATCTAAATATCTATCAATACTTAAACATTCCATGAAATAAGGGAATATTGTTCGATAGGGAACCCTGAATGGCCTATTATTACTAGGCAGAAGCCAGGCTCTTGGCAACCAGAGAGGGAACAGGGCTGACCAAGAATAGCCATGGGCTGGCTGTTCCTGTACCTAGGAAATAAAGGTGCAAGTGCCCTCTAAGAGGTATAACCTGGCGGCCACTGCAGTTTAAAGAGGTTCTACTTCCCTCTGTTGGTACTGTTCCAAGGGCTCCACCTTTTCTCTAGTCAGTTGCTCGTTTCCTCTTGCCCTAACCACTACCCCTCCCTGCCATTTTCCTAGAAGTGCCCTCTGGGACAGGGAAGAGGTGGATACCCCCAGGGGCACAAACCCCTCAGGCAGGAGTTATTATGAAGTGTGACAGCAGCACAATAGTTAAGGGAAGCCTCTCTCTCTCTCTCTCTCTCTCTCTCTCTCTCTCTCTCTATATATATATATATATATATATATATATATATAAATTTTAATATTTACTTTTTAGTTTTATATATATATTTGTTTGTTTGTTATTGTTTTGTTTTGTTTTGTTTTGTCTTGTTTTCTCTTGTGGTACTCAGGATCAAGCCAGGGGTACTCTACTACTGAGCTACAATCCTAGCCCATTTAATTTTATTTTGAGACAGGTTTCATGAAATTGTTGAGGCTGGCCTAGAACTTGAGATCCTGCCTCAGTCTCCCTGGTACATGGATTACAATGATGCCTGACTATAATCCCCAAGTTTTAAAAATGAAAATATTACATTGAAGTGCTGATGAAATGTTATTATTGCTTATCCGAAGTCCATGTCCAAAGTGACTGAATAAGTAGTAAATGTTCTTAGAATTAGGAAAGATAGCTTAAACTAGGCTTTTAGTTTGTCTTTATATTGACAGTCCTATCAAAGGGGCCACTTTAGAAATGGTAAATATGAGTGCTCATTTCTTGTATTATTGTCCCAAGGTGACTAGACACAAAACATTCATTCAAATGTAAAGTGTAGGCATTTTCTCTATTTTTTTTCTATGTTCTATTTTTTCCCTCAGCACAATCAAACTAATGTGAGGTACTCCATAAAACTCCCCAGTTGAGCAGTAGGGTTGTGGGTTGGTGAATTTGCAGATCTTATTTATCTTCCATAGCAGAGTTCATTACAGTGGCCACTTCTGAGTCAGAGACAGGGAGACCTTGGAAGATGATGGAAAGCATGCATTCTCTCCTGCAGCCCACTGTTCAGCTACAGCCGACTTTGCTTCTTAGATAAAAAGAGCAGATGCCTGAGCTCCATTCCAGATTCAGTGACTACGGCTCTCTAGGGCTGGGATGGAGAACACTCACTGAATCCAGAGGCTCTGGTGATTAGTCTGCTCACTCAAGTGTGAGGATGGCCTTCTGCCCTGCATTCCCTAGGCATTGTATGATGGAGAAATGGAAAATTTTAGATAAGAATGCTTTTAGCATGAGTTTTAGAGATAATTTTTTCAATTGATTTGAGGTAAAGCATTTTCTGAATTTGTGGTTTCCCCACGGCATCTCATAAAACATTATGAATCTTTGTTCCTGTACTGTTGAAATAAAAGTTCTAAAGAAAAACTTCATCAGAGACATCCATTTTAGTTATATAGCCCTTTAAAGTATTTCATGTTATTTTCTTCAATGTTTTCTTTACTTTTTTAAATTATAAAGGTAATAAAATCACAGTCAAAATTTAGAAAATGGTGGGGGCAGGGAAGATTAGAAGTACTGTGGGTTAGACAAAGGGGAATGAAGGGAAGAGAGGGGGGTGGAAATAGGAAAGATAGTACAATGAATCGGACATAACTTTCCTATGTGCATGTATGAATACATGAGCAATGTCATTCCACATCATGTACAACCACAAGAATGAGAAGTTATATTTCTTATATGTATAATATATCAAAATACATTCTATTGTGATGTATAACTAATAAGAACAAATTTTTAAAAATTTAGAAAATGGAAAAAGAAAGAAAAATTATACATTGCCCTACCACACACTATATGATAAGCATTGTGATACAGTCCTTATCATGGTTTGGGAATTTTCCTTTTAAAATAGTTGCAGTTGCCAGGTGCAGTGGCACACACCTGTAATTCCAGCTACTTGGGAGGCTGAGGCAGGAGAATCACAAGTTCAAAATCAGCCTCAGCAACTTAATGGGTTCCTAAGCAATTTAGCAAGACCCTGTCTCAAAATTTAAAAAATTTTGGCTGGGGGTGTGTGGTTAAGCACTTCTGGGTTCAATCCCTAGTACTAAAACAGTAATAACAACAACAACAACAACAACACTAATAATCATAATATAACATAGTTGAAGTCACAGTGTATTAATTTCTATTGCATTAATTTAGATTATTCTTGAACATTACTTTTTAATGCTACTTTTAATATCTCCATACTTTATGTAGCTATTCCTCTATTCCATATTGATAAAAACTCTTTCTAATTTTTAACTATTTATAAATAACTTTTCTGCCAGTATCTTTATGCCTAAAAATATCTTCTGCATTTATAATTCTTTCCTTAGTATTTTCAGAGGTGGAATTTTTTGGTCAAAGATTAGTTTTTTTAAAAAAAACAATTTGTACATGTGACTATAATTTAAATCTTGACATAACAGGTTGTCTCTAAGTCTTTTTTTTTCCACTTTTTAAAAAATGGTGCATTATAGTTGTACATAATGGTGAGATGTGTTACATATTCACACATACACACAATATAACAATATAATTTGATCAATATCATACCAAGTTTTATTCCTGAATACTTAAAAATCAGTCACTAAAATAGTCATGAATATTAATTATATAGCTATATATATGCATCTATATGTATATACATATATATATATATATATATATATACATGCACTGCATATCATTCTTCAATGTCATTCTTCAATAGCTCCATAAATCAATATACAAAGACTTTTGTTAATGGAAGAATCATGCATCAGAGGCTTTTGTTTTGAATAGTCGTTATGCTGTGACTGTTCAATCTAAGTTTTGCACAGCATGATACTCCGATGTCAGGCGCTGTGCCAGAGAATAAGATACACATATGCCCTCCCAACAGAGCTCACAGACTAGAGGTGTTTGGGGTGAGAGAGCAAACTAAGCATAATAGAATATGGTAAGTGCTATTGTCTGCCTCAGATCTTAGGCACATCTATTTAGACAAAGTGGTCAGGAAAAGCTTGGGTCATTTTTGACTGAGCAGGGACCTGAAAGGTTGAATGCTCTGGGATAAGAAAAAGCAAAAACTGTCTCAGGGCCAGTAAAAACATCCTGGAGCAGGTGCATTGGTGCCCACCTGTAATCCCAGCAACTTGGGAAACTGAAACAGAAGGATCAAAAGTTTGAGGCTTAGCCTCAGTAACTTAGGGAGACCCTGTCTTGAAATAAAAAAAATAAAAAGGGCTGGGGATATATGTAGCTCAGTGGTAAAGAACCCCTGGGTTCAACAGTTAAGCAAAAACATCCTGGACAGAAAACACTTGGGCAGTTTCTCCGGAAGTTATATATAGACTTACCATATTCCTCACAATTCCACTCCTAGTTATGCAGTTAAAAAATTGAGAACATATTTGCACAAAAGTTGGTATGCAAATATTCATAACAGCATTATTCATATATCCAAAAAGTAGAAATGTTCACCAACTGATGAATGGATAGACAAAATATAATATATTTGTGCATATATTACATGAATATTACTCAACCGTAAAAAAATAATGAAATACTGGTACATGTACATGCTACCACATGAATGAACCTTGAACATAGTATGTTAAGGGAAAGAAGTTAGACAAAAGTTACATGTTGTATGACTCTATTTATATGGATCAGGTAAAACCAAAAAGAGGGAGAGAATAGTGGTTGTTGGAAGATAGAGAAGGGGGAGAATTGGCAGTGACTGTTAATGGGCATGGTCTTTGGGGGTGATATAAATGTTCTGTAAGTAACTAGGGATGATAGTCACACAAGATTATGAATCAATCTTTTAAAATGATTAAAATGGTGACTTTTTAGTTTAAGTAAGTCCCATTTGTTGATTCTTGTTGTTAACTCTTAGGCTATGGGCATCCTATTAAGGAATTTGGAGCCCGACCCCACAATATGTAGATCGGAGCCAACTTTTTCTTCAATCAGATGCAGAGTCTCTGATTTGATATCAAGCTCCTTGATCCATTTTGAGTTAACTTTTGTGCATGGCGAGAGAAGGGGATTCAGTTTCATTTTGTTGCATATGGATTTCCAGTTTTCCCAGCACCATTTGTTGAAGATGCTATCCTTCCTCCATTGCATGCTTTTAGCCCCTTTATCAAATATAAGATAGTTGTAACTTTGTGGATTAGTCTCTGTGTCCTCTATTCTGTACCATTGGTTCACCTGCCTGTTTTGGTAACAGTACCATGCTGTTTTTGTTACTATTGCTCTGTAGTATAGTTTGAAATCTGGTATCCCTATACTGCCTGATACACACTTCCTGCTTAGAGTTTCTTTTGCTATTCTGGGTCTTTTATTTTTCCATATGAATTTCCATACGAAGTTTTTTCTCAGCAAGAGAAACAATAAGAGAGGTAAATAGGGAGCCTACATCCTGGGAACAAATTTTTACTCCTCACACTTCAGATAGAGCCCTAATATCCAGAGTATACAAAGAACTCAAAAAATTAGACAATAAGATAACAAATAACCCAATCAACAAATGGGCCAAGGACCTGAACAGACACTTCTCAGAGGAGGACATACAATCAATCAATAAGTACATGAAAAAATGCTCACCATCTCTAGCAGTCAGAGAAATGCAAATCAAAACCACCCTAAGATACCATCTCACTCCAGTAAGATTGGCAGCCATTATGAAGTCAAACAACAAGTGCTGGTGAGGATGTGGGGAAAAGGGTACACTTGTACATTGCTGGTGAGGCTGCAAATTGGTGCGGCCAATTTGGAAAGCAGTTTGGAGATTCCTTGGAAAGCTGGGAATGGAACCACCATTTGACCCAGCTATTCCCCTTCTTGGACTATTCCCTAAAGACCTTAAAAGAGCGTATTATAGGAATACTGCTACAACAATGTTCATAGCAGCACAAATCACAATAGCTAGACTGTGGAACCAACCCAGATGCCCTTCAATAGATGAATAGATAAAAAATGTGGCATTTATACACAATGGAGTATTACTCTGCAATAAAATATGACAAAATCATGGAATTTGCAGGGAAATGGATGGCACTAGAGCAGATTATGCTAAGTGAAGCTAGCCAATCCCTAAAAAACAAATGCCAAATGTTATCTTTGATATAAGGAGAGCAACTAAGAACAGAATAGGGAGGAAAAACATGAGAAGAAGATCACCATTAAACAGGGACGAGAGGGGGGAGGGAAAGAGAGAGAGAAGGGAAATTGCATGGTAAAGGAAGGAGACCCTCATTGTTATACAAAAATTACATATAAGAGGAAGTGAGGGGAAAGGGGGAAAAAACAAGAGAGAGAAATGAATTACAGTAGATGGGTTAGAGAGAGAAGATGGGAGGGGAGGGGAGGGGAGGGGAGGGGGGATAGTAGAAGTTAGGAAAGGCAACAGAATACAACAGACACTAGTGTGGCAGTATGTAAAAACGTGGATGTGTAACCAATGTGAATCTGCAATAAGAATACGGGGTAAAAATGGGAGTTCATAATCCGTTTGAATCAAATGTATGAAATATGATATGTCAAGAGCTTTGTAATGTTTTGGACAACTAATAATAAAAATAAAAAAATAAAATGGTGACTTTTGTTATGTGAATTTTCTCTCTCTCCCTCTCTCTCAATTGAAAAAGGAAAAATCCTGAGTCTAGCCAGACCTCAGCACTTTTGAGAAAATGCAAGCTGTGAATTGCAGGAAGGTCTGAAGCAGAATGAAGGAGAAGTGGCCAGGGGTGAACTGAAATGGTCATTAGGCCAGATCTCCAACAGTTATAAAAACTGTTTGGCTTCATCCTGAGGCCAGAGGGAGGTCTCTGGAGGAGATGGATTCTGTCGCGATCTAACCTGAAAATGGGTGTTTCCTAGGGATCTTCTTATTACAAAGGAAGGAGAAGGACAGGGAGGTCACTTTACCCATTTGCTGTCAATCCGTTCAGGATGATTGCAAACTGACCCTGTCATGCACAAAACTTAGATCTTTTTTTTGGAAGATAATTGCAACTGCTCTGGAAATTCAAGGTGGAGAGAGAGAGTCCCACCTCTACCCCAATTTCCTGCTCAATGGTGATACATCAATAACTAGTTTGTAATAAAAGTAAGTTTCAGGGCAAATTCTGCTACACACTTTTTAAAAGAAAGATCCAGGATATAGTTTCTTTCTTTCTTCTTTTTTTTAAAGGAAGGTTTTTTTAAACACCTTTATTCTATTTATTCATTTGTGTGTGGTGCTGAGGATCGAACCCAGGGCCTCACACGTGCTAGGCAAGCACTCTACCGCTAAGCTGTCACCCCAGCCCCATGCAGGGTATAGTTTCCATCACCTGTTCTGGAAACCTGAAGTGGCTCCTAGTTCTCTGTTTTTTAGACTCTACAACTACAGTCTACATGAAAGACTCACTTGTGCTAGTTTCCTTCTCAGTCTCCTCCAGTGGTAGTATCTTATATAAAGTATTTTCAAGTGATTACAAGAATGTGTGGTGTCAGGAGAAATACATGATGTCACTCCTGCTCATGCCATTGCTGTACTTTTAAATTTACTACTAGTATATTTTATAGTTGGCATTACAATAAAATTGTCTCAATAGCATCACTGTAATTTTAACTCTTTATTGCATTATTATTATTTATTGCTTTATAAATACTACCAGTAAAATTTACTCCCATTTTGGAATTTTAGTTTTTTATGAGTGTAAAGCCTGTCATAAGTGAAAAATGGAACAGAATGTAGACACACATGTAAAGTTGTTCCTGGAGAACAATGGACTTCTGTTGCTATCACAGAGGATTCAAGATTCGTTACTGGAGCAGTTGGTGATTTATAAGATGGGAATGGTTGAGTATCCTAATAATGTAACTCCTTCACTATAAGATGAAGAAAAATGCCTTGTCCAACATCATCCACACCAGGGATTAATCCATCTTCCAACTTCCAAACCATCTCTCTCTCTGCTAGCCATGGCTCATTCTTGAGAATTTACCAGGGAGTTGCTTGCTCATGCATCTCTCCTTCAACAAAGAGACAAGCCAGGCACCATTTTAGACACTGGAAATACCAACAGGACACATGAAAGTGCTTGTTCTCATGGAACTTATATTGTTTTTGGGAAAAAGAATAAACAGAATTATAAATAGGTAAGATATACAGTACGTTGGGTTTTTCTAAGGAAAAAACTAGAGCATGGATAGTATTGAGCATGTCAGGGCGTCCGGAGGTTTAAATTTTTAATGGAGTAGTCAGGGAAGCTCACACTGAGCAGATCCAGGTTCCTTGATGATATATATATGTTTTCATATCTACATATCTATTACATATCTATGCTTAGCATGAGGCCTGGATCATAGAAGACATTCAGCATATAACTTTTAACTTTTTTGGTACCTGGGATTGAACCCAGGGGTGCTTGACCATTGAGTCACATCCCTATCCCTTTTTTTGTATTTTATGGGGTCTTGCTGAGTTGCTCAAGAACTCACTAAGTTGCCAAGGCTTTGAACTCATGATCCTTCTGACTCAGCCTCCCTAGCCATTGGAATTACAGGCATGCACCACCATGCCCGGCTCAACACATAACTTAATTTTTTTAAAATTTGTTCTGATTAGTTATAGTGATAGTAGAATGCATTTTGACACATCATGCATAAATGGAGTATAACTTCTCATTCTTCTGGATGTACATGTTGTAGAGTTACAAAGGTCATGTAATCACATATGCACATAGGGTATCAACACATAACTTAAATGGACTATTTTCATATATTGATGCTTGAAATAAAAAACAAGCCAAGAAATCTCCTTTCTTCCCAACAGAATGTATGTAAAGAATCACAGAATTTTCATATAGATAGGCAGATCTTTAGTTATGGAACAAACTTCATGAGTTACTGTTTCCCTTTTTATTTTATTCTTTCTCAGGAGTTTCATTTAACAAAAATGTTAATAATTTGCCCAAAACTGACATTAAGAAATAAACATACTTGATAATGGGCAGATTAGGTCCTCATGTGAACATAGTTTAGGTTGAGTTTCTCTCCTGAAAATTCATAAAATCGGTCTATGTGGAATGATTGGAAATAAGGGAAGAATGTTTTCTAGAGATTAGTTTAGAGTAAATCAGACAAGCCGCGTGTGGGGGAAGATTTCCAAAGCAATTTCTTTCCACCATAAGAACCGCCAACCCATTCTGATTACTTGGGGATTTTCTCATTTTCACCTAAGTATTCCTAGAGAGAAAGGGGTGACAATTACCCCCCCCCACACACACACACACAAGGTTTATAAACATAGCTAGATAACAAGATTTTTCTCTTGAACCAAGGACTTAGTTATTTACATAATTAACAGTTATTTATTAAACACTTTTTACATGAAGATACCTGTAGGGGCTGTGAGAATGTAAGAGCTACCTGTGGGCTGGAAGGATAGCTCAATGAGACCTTAGGTTCAGTTACCAGCACACACACACACACACACACACACACACACACACACACACAGCTGTCTATGAGCTATTAACTGTCTTGCAACTATGCATTCCTGTCACCCAGGAATAGGAGCAACCTTCTTTCTCTTTGTGTATCTTCATTCAATAATTTGCGATGGCTAAAGTACTGCTTTCGTGTAGCGTGCTGTGAGATCTCCTGATCTCACAATTGGAATTCCTGATTCTTGGCTCTGCCTCTATCTCATTTTTAATTTTAAAAATTTATGAAAATATAACTCACTTATTGCATAATTTGTCTTTTGAAAATATACATTTTGGTGAATTTAGTATTCTCTTAAAGTTGTGCAACCACCACTAATTTCAGAGCACTTTAACCATTTCCAAAAGAATCCCCACATCATTGTTAGTGGCTCCCATTTCACCCCAACCCCCTGTAATGCTGGGCAATCACTAATATACTTTTGGTTTCTATAGATTTTCCTATTCTGAAAATTTCTTATGAATATAATTGCACAAAATATGTGCCTTTTGTGTCTGAATCCTTCACTTGATATGTTTTCAAGGTAATGTAGCAGTACATCATTTCTTTTTACAGCTGAGTAATATTCCTCTTATGAATATACCACATTTGTTTATCTATTCATCAGTTGAAGGACATTTGGATTATCCACTTTTGGATATTATGACAAATGCTGCTATGAACATTTATGTACAGGTTTTCGTGTGAGTATGTTTCAATACTTTTGGGATCTACTTAGGATTGGAAGGAGTGGAATTTAGTCATATGGTAGCTTTTTGTTTGACATTTTAAACTTTTAAACTTTTAAACTGTTTTCCAAAGGGACTGAACCATTTTATTTCCACCAGCAGCATATAAGGGTTCCAATGTCTTCATATCTTCTTCACCACTTGTCTTTTTTTTTTATAAATCTATTCTAGTGGAAATAAAGTAAGTAGTATATCATTGTGGTTTTAATTTGCATATCCCTAATGATTAGTGGTTTGAGCAACTTTTATGTACTTATTAGCCTTTTGTATACAGTCTTTGAAGAATATCCATTCAGATCTATTGCCAGTTTTTAAACTGGATTATTGTTTTTTTTTTAATCTTTGGGTTATGAGCGTTCTTTGAGTATTTTGAATACTAATCTAATCAGCAATATTACTTGCAAACATTTCCTCCCATTTTGTGGGTTGTCTTTTCACCTTCTTTTCTTTCTTTCTTTCTTTCTTTCTTTCTTTCTTTCTTTCTTTCTTTCTTTCTTTCTTTCTTTCTTTCTTTCCCTCCTCCTCCTCCTCCTCCTCCTCCTCCTCCTCCTCCTCCTCCTCTTCCTCCTCCTCCTCCTCCTCCTCCTTCTTCTTCTTCTTCTTCTCTTCTTCTTCTCCTCCTCCTCCTTCTTATTTTTGTTTTTTTTTGGTGTGGTACTCAACTCAGGAGAACTCAACCATTGAGCCATATTCCCAGTCCTATTTTGTATTATTTTGGGACAGGATCTCACTGAATTGCTTAGTGCCTTGCTATTGCTGAGGTTGGCTTTGAACTAGAGATTCTCCTGCCTCAGCCTCCTGAGCTACTGGTATTACGGGTGTGCACCACCGAGCCCAGCTTTCACTTTTGTGATAGTGTCATTTGATGCACACTATTTAAAAATTTTGATGAAGTATTACCTGTTTTCCCCTTCATTGTTATTCTTTGGGTGTATATTTCTAAGAGTTTTATAGTTTTAGATCTTGTACTTAGACCCTTGATTGATTGTGTTTATTTTTTGCCTATAACATGAGATAGGAGTCTAACTTCATTCTTTTTTTTTTTTTAATGTGGCTATCCAGTTGTACCAGCACCATTTACTGTCAAGACTATTCTTTTCTCCACTAAGTGGTCTCAGTGCATCCATTTATCAAAATCATGACTATAAATATAAAAATTTGCCTCTGGACTCTGAATTCAGTTCCATTGACCTATGTGTTTGTTCTTATGCCAGTATCACACTGAGCTGAATCCTGTTGATACTGGGTAATAACTTTTTTGTTTTTTCCTGTATTGGAGATTCAACCCAGGGTCTTGTACATGCCAAGCAAACTAGTGTGTCCCCAGCCCCTAAGACTGGGAAGTGTGAGTCCAATTGTTCTTTTATTTTGCAAGAATGCTTTGGCTATTCTGGGTCCTTTGTATTTCCACATTCATTTTAAGATCAACTTGTCGATTTCTGAAAAGAAGGAACCTGGTTTGTTTCTTTTTTGCGGGGGGTGGGGGTACCAGGGATTGAACTCATGGATACTCAACCACCAAGCACATCCCCAGCCCTATTTTGCATTTTTATTTAGAGACCTGGTCTCACTGAATTGCTTAGCACCTCACTGTTGCTGAGGCTGGCTTTGAACTCACAATCCTCCCATCTCTGTCTCCCGAGGCACTGGGATTACAGATGTGTACCACTGCACCTGGCAGAACCCAGGATTTTGATGGGAATATTGTTGAATCTGTTGATCAGTCTGGGAAGGACTGCTATCCTATTTTTTTTTTTTTTGGTAGCAGAGATTGAACCTAGGGATACTTTACCACTGAGCCGCATGCCCAACCTTTTTATATCTTATTTAGAGACAGGGTTTTGCTGAGTTGCTTAGGGCCTCACTAAATTGCTGAGTTGACTTTGAATTTGTGATCCTCCTGCTTCAGGCTCAGGAGATGCTGGATTAGCATTGCTGTCTTAACAATATTAAATCTTGCAGTCCTTGAACACAGGATGTCTTTCCATTTATTTAAGTCTTTCCTGGACTTGCATACAGTCCTGCCATATGTATCCTTCTCAATTTCTAGAAATACACCAGAGCTTTGCAAAGCCCCCTGTAAACATTCAATTTCCAAGGTTTTCCTTTTAAGTTTTTTGGTCACCTTCTCTCTGGTTGATCTCAACTGCTGAGCTGCCTTAAGCAGTTGTGATGTTAAACAATTGCTATTGATTATTTCTGACAAATGTCCCCGAGGAAAGGCCGTTGAGTCAGGTTGAATAAAGACAAGTTTTTCAGGGAACTAACTGCCCTATACATCAAATGGCAATTCTCTGAGAAGAGTGTTTTTCTTTGGGGGAGTTGGTGGTTCCAAACCCATTTTGCCCCCTCCAGTGGTTGTTGGTTTTCACCAAGACTCAGGTGGTTTGCCTATGGCTGCTGCTGAGCTGGGAAGGGCTAGGAATATGGCAAATAAAAATGCCACAGAGTCACTATGGTCACTTAGATTCGGCTTTTTTTTTTCTTTTTCTTTAAATAAATGCCCCTCTTTGGTTGATTTCCAGAGTTTTGAAATTAAATATTTAAGTTACTTAACATTAAAAAATTTCACAATTTTTGCCACTTCTCGTTGTTATGGAGCTTTCCTGGGATCCTAACTTCTCTATTCCCACTATTTCCTCCTCCCACCTCTCCACCTCTAGCCTCCTTTCATTTTTAAGCACATTACTTAATTTCTCTACATTGCTGTCTCCCTCACACTAGAGATGGGAAACTTTGACTCTGGGATGGTAAAAATGCAACGGAGTTAAGCAACCATGTCTATACAGGCAAGGCTTTAACGGGGGCTCAGTTGAAGGAGACAGCACTGACAGAGGCTGCTTTTCTCTGAACAAAGAGAGATGCAAATTTTTACTGAACCGCTGGGTTTGGCTAGGTTCTGGTGATTCCCACTGGCCAGCAGCATGATTCCAAAAGACATTTCTTCTTGCACAAGATTCAGACCACCAGATACTCACAGTCAGCTTGTGCTATTGTCGTCAGTGTCATCCTCCTGTGCAAACATCCTGGCCTTGTGGCTTGGTCTGTGCCTTATGATAGGCTAAAGGACTTGGGATGCTCAGAATGCTATAGCTGTTGAAAAAGCATAGGGTGGGGTAGAAGAAAACCTATACTGGGGCTGGGGATGTGGCTCAAGCAGTAGAGCGCTCGCCTGGTATGCGTGCGGCCCGGGTTCGATCCTCAGCACCACATACAAACAAAGATGTTGTGTCCGCCGAAAACTAAAAAATAAATATTAAAAAATAAAAATAAATAAATAAAAATAAAGGTCCCTTGATGAGGGGCTGAGGTTATAGCTCAATGGTAGAGCGCTTGCCTCGCACATGTGAGCCACTGGATTTGATCCTTAGCAACAACACATAAAAATAAATAAAATAAATAAATAAAAAAAAAAAAAAAAAAGAAAACCTATACTAACTCCAATGGGCAATCAACATGCCTGTGTGCAGGGCTGCTTGGAATCTGACCCAAGAGTCAAGACAGCTAAGGTTAAGGAGGTGAAGAAGACAGACATAATGTAAAGACGGAGATCCCATCAGACATCTGCACACCCAAATGAAGAGTCAAGTGTTTTCAGCAAAAGCAGCCTGCAAGTCCCTGAAAAGTATCCTAGGCAACCGCTACCATCATAGCCCATACATCCGAGGTGTTATCTATAACAAAACTAGCTGGAAAATGATACTGTATGGCCCAGCTGTGTGACCTCCAAAATTAGTGATTTTTCAGTTAGCTAAAAATAAGTAAAACTAGAGGGTTTATTTAGGGTGTTCCCTGGTAACGATTCCATCTTGTGCAAACATTCTGCTTCTGTGGTTTTTATCAGGGTCTCATGACAGGCCTATTGAAAAGAGCGCCAGGGTAGAGGAGCCACATGTCATGCTACAAAGGACACTAATTTATCGCACCCAGGTATTTATTTCATTGTCCCACCTTCTTTTTCCCCAGGGTGGTGCCCAACACCTCATCCCTATTTGAAATTATATATATATATATATATATATATATATATATATATATATATATATATATTTATATATAATAAATTTCTTAGAGAATTGTAAAGGATTGCACACACACATACACACACACACATTTACATACACATAACCACTGGAAAAACTACAGAAAGTTCTGTAACTATAAAGTGCATGGCGATGCGCATTGTGAGGGAGGCTGTGAGTTCCTCTACATTCCATTGATGTCGATCCTGATTCTTTAACCTTTTCCGGCATGTGCATCCATCTCATTATTTTTGGTTGTACAAGCAGTTTGTTACTTCAGAAAGTATCAATTCCCGAGATTCTTCTCTCTCACCCTTGAGTCCAACTACAAAGAATTGAGAAAGCTTTTATTTTTTTTCTGTAGAATGAAGGATAAATCAAGAATTTGAGGCAAAGAGTAAAGAAAAGATTTGTCTAAGATTACACAGCTGATAATTGATAAACATAGAATTGACTCCCTGCTTACTGTTTCCATTATGTCATTTAGAATTCCAAAGGCCATGGAGTAGGAATAACAGAGTACTTTTGGTACAACGTGTGTTCTATCATATGTTTTATTTCTAGAGACAGCAGAGAAAGATGGATAATCTGACCTACCATAAAATAAAAATAATATTTAATTTAGAATTAAAGCATTATTAGCCCCTACTTAATAAACATAAGCAAAAACCTTTTTGACAAGAAGAATCCTGTTTAATTGGTTTATATAGGCTGTATACAGATTGAATCACCTTTACAAAAGGGACCAGGAAATTTTCCCAGAAATCTAAACTGTTAAGCCGAGTTTCCAAGGTTCAATATTACTTGTTTCCTTTCAACTTATAAAGTTCAGATCGTTGCACAAACAGTCCAAATAATTAATACACAGATAACTTTGGAGCTATAGTGACACTTATTTGGCCTGAATTCATTGATTTCAGTGTTCACTGCTAGTGCTATTTATGCCACAACTTTTCATTATTAAGTTTATTTCTGTCTGCTGAGTATTCTGTGGAATAAGCTTATGTACATATGTATGTACACATGTATGTGTGTTGTGTTTTTGGTGCTGGGGCTTGAACCCAGGGCCTTGAGAATGCTAATCACACGCTCTACCACTGAGTTGCACTCCCAGGCCCTAGAATAAGTTTTTTTAAGGAATAGTATGAAGGCATTAGATTTTCTGGGCCCTTGAATAGCTGGAATGTGTTTTCTGTTGCCTCCGGCATGAACAACAACCCAGTTGGGCACAGACACTGGGCTCACAAATAGTTCCCCTAAAAAGGTATAAACTCTTTCCCCTCTTTCACATAGAGTTGCAACATTTCACAAGGTCCAGAGAAAGAATCTGGGTAAAGTTCAAAAGGGACTGCCCAGAAAGCCTGAGACCCTGGTTTGGGTGCTTTAGATGCATCTGAGATGCATCTGGTCTCTCTTAAAAATCTTCTGAGGAGTAGTGACTGTGCTGAAGGATGTGGAGGGAAGGTTGGGAAAAGGATCAATTTCCATGGCAACACCAGGAAAGCCTTTTGAATAAACTGCCCTCTTTTTCTTGCAACTTCAGGTTCAAAGGTCCCCAAAGTACAAAGATCAGAGGCCTAGCCTGCTGCCAACAATGGAAGGACACACAGACTGGCGCCCCAGTCAGACCAAGTGGAAGATAAAGTATAAAGTTCATTAACACTTTCAGTGACACTCCAGAGCCAAGAAATGTGAGGATAACATATAGTCCACAGCTATTTCTAAGGCTTAACCAGTGCTCATGACTCACCACGCTACACTGTAATAATACTAACATGTTCTTAGTGTTTAAACATATTCGTTCTCACAACTACTTAGGAGGTAGTAAAACTACCCTATCATTCTCATTCTTAGAAGAAGAAACGAAAGCAAAGAAAAGACAAAACATTTATACAAGGTTCTACTCTTAGCAAGTGGCAGAGACTATAATAAAATTCAGGACCGTATCAGAGAATATACTTCTTCCCACCACATGATGATGCCTAACAACCTTGTAAGACTTTAATCCATATCAATTTCTTTAAAGTTTCGCTATTGTATGCTTATGAAAGAGAGATTTGGGAGGCTGAGATTATAGCATAGTGGTACAGTGTTTACCTTGCACTTATGAGGCCCTGGGTTTAATCCCCAGCACAAGATAGATAGATAGATAGATGGATAGATAGATAGAGATAGATGATAGATAGAGAGAGAGGAAAAAAAGGAATATTGTAGAAACTGGATGCAATGGCTCACATCTATAATTGCAGCTCTTTGAGAGGCTAAGGAAGGAGGATCACAATCTCAAGTAATTTATCGGGGACCCAGTCTTAAAATAAAAAATAGAAAATTAGCTCAGTGATAGTGCATCCCCGGGTTCAACCCCCAGTACAGCACAAGAAACAAAACAACAACAACAACAAAACCCAAAGAGTGCTGTAGAAAGATACTTAATGGTTACATCAATGTACACCGGCTATTGGGTAGGAGAGAATCGAAACATATTTACCTTCTTTTACCTGCTTCTGCTACCTGCTGCTACATCACCCTTCCCCCTTTTATGACTGTTTCTGTTACGTGTAAACACAATTCTTAAAATTATATACAGTGTGAGGAAGGTTAGATGACATAATCACTCCAACTTCTTCCAACTCAAATTCTGTGATCTTGTGAGATAGTTGTTAAAGAAAGGTGTTATGCCTAAGCCATCAAAATAAATCAAAGTGATAAAATATACTGATGTGCTGGGAGGAAACAGGTACACTCATGTGTGGTTATTCATTAATTTTTTTCTTGAGAGCAGTGTGTGTGTGTGTGTGTGTGTGTATGCATTGGTTTAAAGATCTGGCATTTCCACTTTTTTTAGTGGGGAAGGTCCTGGGGATTGAACTCAGGGGCACTTGACCAGTGAGCCACATCCCCAGCCCTTTTTGTATTTTATTTAGAGACAGGATCTCACTGAGTTTCTTAGTGCCTTACTTTTGCTGAGGCTGCCTTTCAACTCGTGATTCTCCTGCCTCAGCCTTCTGAGCCCCTGGGATTACAGGAGTGAGCCATTCCACCTGGCTGTCATTTCCACTTTTAGGAGATCATGTCAGTTAAGAATGTTTTTAACAGGGCTGGGGCTGTAGCTCAGTGGCAGAGCACTTGCCTGGCATATGTGGGGCAGTGGGTTTGATCCTCAGCACCATATAAAAATTAACAAATAAAATAAAGTCATTCTTTCCATCTACAACTACAAAAAAAATTTTTTTAATGTTTTTAACAAATAAATAATAATAATAATTTTTTAAAAAAGAATTGTCCAGCAAAAAATAAAATAAGATAAAGAAAAAAGAGAAAAGAATATTAATATTTTTGGCCATGATTAACAGAAAGTCTGATTTATAATGGCCTAATATATGGATGCTCATATTTCTGACCTACTAAGAGATTGAGGTGGAGGCAGTTGCTGGCATGAGTTCCCCAGTTCAACTCTGTTCAGGATGGACCTCTGGGATCCTCTTGGTCTTTCTTGTTTGATCTAAGGAAGGGTGCATGTGGAAATTCGCCAACCAAATCTCTCAACATAGGAAGAGAAATGACTGCCAGTCCCAGCTGTCTGGATCCACCAAGGCATTCATACCATATGCTCCCAGCCGGTGACTAACACAGCAAGGGTTACAGTGCAGACCCAGTACCGCAGAGTGCTCTAAAGGGCATTAGTGAGCCAATTGGTAAAATTTGAATAAAATCTATAGATTAGAGGGCTGGGATTGTGGCTCAGTGGTAGAGTGCTTGCCTCACAGATGTGAGACACTGGGTTCAGTCTTCAGCATGGCATAAAATGTGTGTGTGTGTGTGTGTGTTTGTGTGTGTGTATACATATAAACAAGTACTTATATAAAAGATCTATAGATAAGAATATAGTAGTAAGTCAATGTTAATTTCTTGATTTTGCCAATTATATTGTGGTTATGTAAGAGAATATCTTTGTTTTTAGAAGATGTACATAAAAATGTTTAGGGGAATTGGGACATTATGTCTACAACTTACTCTCAATGGTCCAAACGAAAGTACATGCTGGGAGGCCAAGCACTATAGTGCATACCTGTAATCCCAGGGGCTAAGGAGGCGGAGGTGGAGGATTGTGAGTTCAAAACCAGTCTCAGCAATTTAAAAAGGCCCTAAGCAACTCAGCGAGAATCTGTCTCTAAATAAAATATAAAAAAGGCTGGGAATGTGGCTCAGTGGTTAAGCACCCCTGGGTTCAATCCCTGGTACAAAAAAAAAAAAAAAAAAACATGCTGGGAGAGCGTGAAGTCAGGTAAACATAGAAAATGTTGACATTTGAGAATCTGGGATACAGAAATTCTTCCTGCACAACTTTTCTACAAGTCTGGAATTTTTTCAAAATAGGAAGTAAAACATATATATTTAAAAAAATACTCTGGAATTCTAACTAGACTTCCCAATAGTGATGAATTTTTCAGGTTCTAGGGCATAAAATACAGGGTACAAATTGTACCTTGTTACTGACTTACTTTACCTTGTATTTTATTTCCTTATCACTTAGAAATTTCTACGCTAAGTTATCTAGTGTCAATAACTTACTACTCCTCAATGTAAATTAAATAGAAATACCAGTTTCTATGTTCCTATTTTTATGAGGTGAAAATAGCAGGAAGTAGAATTTGACCCTCCTCCCCCTTGCTCAACCTCTGACCTCGTCTTCAATCTTGAAGCTCCAGGGTTCTAATCTTAGTTCTGTCCCTTGGCCTCTCCTTGTCTTAGTGGTTTGTGTTCCTCAGGGTAGGGCTGTGAAGAACCTCTATATTAAACTTTAACTAAAGTTGTCTGTTAGCCCATGGTGTCTCATGTCTCAAAATAATATTTCTGTCTAACCCTGGATCTTTAGAACCTACTCCTTCCCCAGCCATTGGCATCTCAATTTCCAGTCATACCACACCCTTCTTCCTCAACAGATCAGTGATAAAACAAAACCCATTATTCATCCCTTCCAAAAATCAAGCACTGCTTTAGGGCCAGGGAACAAAATGGAGAAAAACTATACTCTCATATGGAACCGACATTATGGTAGATATAGAAAACAAAAATAAATAGATCAATATATAATATGGTAGATTATGATACACTGTTATCAGAAGGAAAAATCAAACTTGTCTTAGGGAGCCTGTGGGTCCAGATCCATCAGGCAATGACTGGGAATAAGAAAACCCAGGAGGAAGAGGCCCACCTTGAATTCCGAGAGGTGACCAAAGAATGTTTTCTCCTAGGAGAAACAAGTACCTATTATACATTCATCAAGCTGGCACACACTGAGTTCTTTCCAGGAAGGAGAATAAGCAAAATGTAATTGGGCCTTCTTGAAAAATAGGTAAAGGTAAACACCTCTGTGAAAACTGGCCTCTAGATTTCAAGCTGATGTGACATTAACAAGGAGGTTCCAAAGACTGGAAGTTCCAGGATGTATTTTGTTATCTTCACCAAGTTTGAGCCACGCTGCATTTACAGCGCCATGTTAGAGAGGGCTGCTCCTTCCAATCACTCAGGGACACAGCATCCAGTCCGGCTGGTAGTGCTTGCTCAGTTTGGATCAGCCCTGACAGTGGGGGGCTGATCTCAATATCCCAGAGCCACTTTAGGCTGCCCCAATCCCTCCCTGGGCTATATCAGGGTTAGCAGCCTACTCCAAAACTATCCTCATTCCACTACTTTGTATTCATGAATGAAAAAACAAATACAGGTAGGTATCTCAGAATTGAAACCATCTCATCTTGCTGTTCTCAAAGTTGAATGTGCATATCAATTGACTGGGGAAATAAAATGGTAATTCTGAACCCCAGGCCAGATCTACTTGGAATCTCTGCCATGGGTCCAGGAAATTAGTGTGTGTTCACTGAAATTTGACAATCACTTTTTTTTTTATATCTAGAATTTTCCAGAGATTTCCATAAAAGGGGCACCTGCTTTCCTAACTTTCCTGATGATAAGACATACCATACTTTGTGACCTTGTTAAACAACCTGAGTCACTGGCCAATCCAAACCCCTGAATCATCTTAAGATAGAGACCTAGGAATCTATTCCTTTTTTTTTTTTCTTTTCTTTTTCTTGAAACAGGATCTTGCTAAATTTCCCAGGCTCTCCTGGAACTTGGAATCCTCCTGCTTCAATTTCCCTAATAGCTGGTGTCACAGTGCCTGGCTTCCTGTCCTACTTTTAAAAATCATCCTGGTAGGTCAGACTCCAGACAGCATGTCGAAACTTCTCTGATGATAAAACATACAGAAGGAGCTGATTAAAGAATAGATCCTCTAGAATTGATAATCCCAGCTACTCAGGAGGCCAAGGCAGGGGTAGTACAAGTTCAAGGCAAGCCTGGGGAAAGTTAGTGAGGTCTTGCTTCAAAATAAAAAATGAAAAGGGCTGGGGAAGCTGGGTACAGTGGCACACACACCTTGGTTTGGATCAGCCCTCCCAGCAACTTGGGAGGCTGAGGCAGGAGGATCACAATTTCAAAGCCAGCCTCAGCAATTTAGCTAGGTTCTAAGCAATTTAGTGAGACCCTGTTTTAAAATTTAAAAAAATAAAATGAGCTGAGGAAGTACCCCTAGGTTCAGTCCCTGGTACCAAACAAACAAAGAGCAGACATTTATTTCTCATAGTTCAGGAGGTTGGGAAGTCTAAGATCAAGGCACCAGCGGATTCCTGGTCTGATAAGGACCCATGCTCTGGTTCACAGACGGTGCCTTCCAGCAGTGTCTACCCAAGGTGGATGGAGTGAATGAGCTCCCTTGTGCCTGTTTCACAAGGGCACTGAAGCCATTCATGTGGGCAGAGCCTCCATGACCTAATCACATTCCCATAGGCCCTCGCCTCCTTACACTACCACCTTAGAGGTTAGAATTTCAACATATGAATATTGAAGGAACATAAACAATTCAGACCATTTAACAAAGGAAATGGGTCTATTATGAAAGCTTTGATTCCATCTTTCTTTCCTTATAAAATTCTTCAAAAGAGTTCTGATGTAATAATCTCTGAATATAAATGTGAAGCTTGCTTATACAGAGATGTTCAGTCCATGACATGTCATGGCTTCTTTAGACCAGAGGCTCTTCAGTTTTTGGCTTTCAGGACCCTTTTACCCTATTACAAATTATTGACAATTGCAAAGAGCTTTTGTTGTGTGAGTAAAATCTATTCACATTTACTTTTTTAGAAATTAAAGTTGAGAAATTCTTTTTTTTTTTTTTTTTTTTTTTGTCCTTTTTCAATGCTGGAGATTGAACCCAGGACCTTCTACGTGCCAAGCATGCATTATACCACTGAACAACAGCCCCAGTCCTCCAGTTGAGAAATTTTTAACATTTTTATTTAGTCTTTTATTTAAAAATAACAATAATAGGCTGGTACAGAGGAACATACCTGCAATCCCAGAGACTGGGGAGGCTGAGACAAGAGGATTACAAGTCCAAGGCCAGCCTCAGCACCTTAGCAAGACCCTTGGCAATTTAGTGATATACCCTTTTCCAAGACAAAAAAAGAAAAAGGACCGAGGATGTAGTTTGGTGGTAAAACAGCCCTGGGTTCCATCCCCAGTACCAAATAAAGAAAAATAAATATATATGTTAGCATAAATATTTCTCAAATACATTTAGAAATGTCTTTGTTTACATTTTTTTGCAAATATGTTTGACATCAAGCCTAATGGAAGGCAGCTGGATACTCATATCTGCTTCTGTGTTCATTCAATGCTGCATCACACACCACTTTAGAACCTCACTCCAGATAATGCAGTTAAGTAAGAATATAGCCCAGTCCTTGGAAGAATGTAGATTATTTTTTCTTCTCAAATGTAAACACTCTCCTGCTTGGCTCTGGTAACATCCTCTTGGTCTCCTGTTTCATAACCTTTCTCATGCTCTCATCAAATTCAGGCCTCACTATTATCAGCTTCTTAAACTGATGAGATCATCATCAACTTAAACTGATGAGACAACTTCCAGTGATCAGGTTCTATGTGCCATGTCCTAGACAAAACATCCTATATGCACTGGCACCTTTGATCTTCATACCAACTCTGGGAACAGGCAAGATTATTATCCTTATTTTACTGATGAGAAAATGAGACTTGGAGAAAGGCATTAAAGCAATATGCCCCCAAATCCCAGAGCAGGTAAAAATAATAAACAAGGAAATTAATGTAGGCCCACTTGACTCTATGCTTCATGCTTTTTTTTTTTTTTTTTTTTGTACTGGGGTTTGAACTCAGTGGAACTTAACTACTGAGCCACATTCCCCAGCCCTTTTTGTATTTTATTTAGAGACAGGGTCTCACTGAGTTGCTTAGTGCCTCACTAAGTTGCTGAGGCTTGCTTTGAACTTGAGATCCTCCTGCCTCAACCTCCCAAGCCACTGGGATTATAGGTGTGTTCCACCATGCCTGGCTCACTGAGTGCTTTTAATTAAGTGGTTTTTTTCCTAAATAGTAAGGAGCTCATTTCAAGTTCAGACATAATTTTGAGAATTTTCTCATTTTATGCATTCCAGGTGAGCTTTGTTTTCAGTTTTTGCAAATTTAATTCAGAGGGTTTTGTGTCTATTGGGAACCCTACAATCTGAAGCTTTCTTTTTTCTTTTGAACATCAGGGGCTGTTCTGTAGTGGTTTCAGAAAGAGGTTTTTTTTTTTTTTAGGGGAGAGGGTGTCAGAAATTGAACCCAGAGGTGCTTAACCACTGAGCCACATCTTTAGCCCTTTTATAAAATTTTGAGTCAGGGTCTTACTGAGTTGCTTAGGGCCTTGCTAAATTTCTGGGGCTGACCTTGAACTTGCAATCCTCCTGTGTCAGCCTCCTGAGTCGCTGGAATTACAGGTGTGTCCCACTGCACCTGCCAGCTTCAGGAAGTTTTGAGGCTTTGGCTATACTTTGGTTTTGGCGATTCCTGGTCTCAAATAAATATTTCTTGAGGTTTTACTCATTCATTTTATTTATTTTTTATTTCTTTTGGTCATTATTGTTATTCCATTTGTGATGGATTGAATAGTGTAATCCAAAAATTCAAGTCATGATCTGATGTCATGGAACAATTGCATATGATCTTATTTGGAAATAGGGTCTTTGCAGATATAATTAATTAAAACAAGGTTAGAAGTAAAATCACACTGGGTTAGGATGTGTCCTAAATCCAAAGATAGTGCCTTTATAAGAGACAGAAAAAGACACAGATGGAGGGAAGAAGGTCATGTGAAGACAGAGACAGAGACTGGAGTAAGGCTGCCACAGCTGGGGAATGCCAGGAGCTGGTGAGGCAAGGAAGGACTCTCCCCTGAACCTGCAGAGGGAGATGCCCTGCTGGACCCCAGGGTGGCAGGGAGGCTCTTACCTAACCTCTGCATACCTACCCAGCTGCTAGGTCTGGAGTAGTGGTTCTCCAAGTGTGGTTTGGGGAAACCTGGGAATTCTCCAAGCTCTGCTTGATGCTTCTGGCCTCTGGAATTGTCAGAGGAATAAATTTCTGTTGTTGGAAGCCACCAGTTTGGTGTAATTTGTTATGGGAAACATGACTATTCGAGACTTGGCTCCAAGTCGACCTCCCTTCCCTTGTCAGCTACAACAGAAGGGCTTCTCCCCCTCTGGACTCTCGGAGAGTGCTTGCTGTCTGCACCATTGCACGGGACCTAGTCTCTGGGGGGTGTATGTCTTCTTCTCCAGGAAAATTCACTTTAAAAAATCTCTCCTGAGTCTCTGCTTCACTCCTAGTCCTATATATAAAATGTCTGAAGCAGAATTGTTGGATATATGGTTTCCCCAATCCTTTCTTTTTATCTAAGGAATCCACCAACCAATATTCATTGAGTATCTATAATATCCCAGGTATCTTTTCTTACTTTGGGATAAATCTATATACAAAAAAAAGACAAAAAATTATTTCCTCATGAAGCTTACTTTCTAATGAGAATGTAAGTTTGCATATTGAAATTCAGAGGTCCTAATCCCAAGTTTTAGAAAAGTATCTGCATCCTTCCCTGTTCCTTTATTATCTGGACAACAGTTTCCAGGATTCTTGGCATCCTTATTGATCTTCTCCTTCATTGTAAAGACCAGGACAATAGAGGAGAAGGTGATGCGATTTCAGGGACATTTCAGTTCTTTCAAAATTGTTCTCTCTGGGAAGCCATCTGTGTCCTTGTTTTCTTTCTGCCCATTTAAACATGATTGTAAACTGTGTTGGAGCCAACTTCTGGCAACTGTATTTGTAAGTCTGGATACAGGCCAAAAATAAAGGGAGGCACATGCAAATCTGGGCATAGCATTAGCTCCTCTAGTCCCACACAGGTGGCTGGTACCATTTTTGCCAGAATCTGTGGCTCATCAACTCTCCTCCATTGCTGCCAAAATAAAGGATTCTTGTTTGTCTAAGTGGGGACAAGTGCCAGGTACCCAGACCACATGAGGTATATTAGCCAGGGTTCTCTAGAGGAAAAGAATCAACAGGAGGTATGGTTATACAAAAGGGATCTATTAGATTGGTCTACAAACCAGACGCTGGATAGTCCATAGCAGTTGTTGGTTGTCGGCATCTTGGAGAGCTGGAAGAACTAGTAGCTGAATGGGCCACGATACTGCAGCCTCAAAACAAGAGGGATTAAACGATGCTGCACCCCAGTCTGAAACCAAGGCTTCTGGTAACTCCCCAGAGAATCATTGGCAGAGTCCATTTTGGAAGATTGTCCTCAGGCGATCGAAGTAGTAATCAATAATCTGTTCAAGAAGGTTCAAGTTTGTATCTACTGTGGCTTCCTTGTTCTTCCAACGTTTATTCCAGCCAAGTCTCCAATCTATTGGACACAATAGATTGCCCACACTTAGGGAGGATCTCCACTTCAGTTCACCATCTCACATGCCAGTTATTCCTAGACATACCCTCACTGACACACCCAGAATGCTCTTGAGCTTTGGCGTCTCTTAATCCAATCAAGTTGACAATTCAAATTAGCCATTACTATAGGATTTGTGTTTGAAGGTGAGAGAAAGTGTATTCTCTGGTCTCATTTTGATTTTCAGCCTGCAGTAAATCTTACTCATATGAGAACCAGTCTGTGTTTGTAGCTAATTTGAGGAATGGGAATGGGTGGTAGTGGTCAAGGAAGAATACCAGTATGTCAGTCAACCCATACAAATAGGCAAGTGTGTGGTCATTTGAGAATGTAGTAAAATAGCATTCATAAACTGCTATTAGGAGAAGATATGATAAATTGATAAAAACTTCCTAGTGAACATTTTGGCAACAAATATATAAAGTTCATCCTCTTTAATGAAGTAATTTTATTTCCAGGAATTTACCCTGAGTCAATGTTTTATTTGCACAAAGAATCATTCAGAAATAATGTCTTTTCAGTGTTATTTACAATAATGAAAAACAATGCAGCTGAGTGCAGTGGTACATGCCTATTACCCTAAAGATAATTCTATACCACTGCATTACAATTACAATGCTATATCAATGCATTAGAATATGAGGCAGTCATTAAATATTATATTCTAAAGATTCAAAAATGCTAGTAATTTTTAATTTACATGATCAATATGTGAGGGTTCATTATGGTATTTTCTATACCCTGGGGTATGGTTGAAATTTACCTTAATAAAAGTTAAAGGTTGGAAACTACAGTGCACACCTGTGATCCCAGTGACTCAGGAGGCAGGAGGATGGCAAGTTCAAGGTAAACCTCAGCAACTTAGTGAGACCTTACCTCAAAATACAAACAAATACATACATAAATAAAATTAAAATGACTGGAGATGTAGCTCAGTGGTAGAGTACCCCTGGATTCAATCCCCTGGACTAAAAGGAAAAGAAAACAAAAGCTAGAAATCTCTTGCTTTCAAAAAAATGTTTATGTCTAACATAAAATGTTTATAAGGCATTACTAAGTGAAAAAGGCATGTTACCAAACAGTAGGCATAGTTAATAGTAGATTACATAGGAGTCCAATTTTATTAAACAGACAAGCATACCTGATATACACATGTATACATATGTACATACATATTCCTTTGATATGTACTTCATATATAAAACATGTAATTTTACATTCATATATTACATATGTAGTTTTTGATCATATATATGTATGTTTTAACAGAAGGCCATGTTAATAGTGACTATCTCTGGGTGTACAGGAATTTCAGGTTTTCCTTTGAAACTTCTTTATATTTTCAAGATTTATTTAATAGATTCATTTAATATTTATAATCAGCAAAACAAAAATCCTGTATTAAATGGAAAGGTAGTCTTTTAAATGAAGGGAAAAGATCAGACAAGGCTGGGCCTTGACTTCCCAGGTGTGTGACCTAAGGCAAGTTTGTTAAGTTTCCTAAGCTGCACTTTATGTGTCTGTAATAAGAAAAAAATTTAATCCTGCTTTGTGGGTTTATATGAAGATTAAATAAAGCAATGTAAATAAATCTTTTAACATGACATCCAAAGACAGCAAGGGCTCTGTAAATGTTATTTTAAAAGGACCCAAGTCTGAATTCTGCTGTGGGCATGATAACATAACTCATAGGTGATTAGCCTTCCAGTAATAAGTAATTGGAATTTGGAATTATAGGGAAGTTATCAGAGAGAAATAAGATATGCAGAAAAAAACTGGAGTAAGTATTCATACAGATCCTCTTGAGGCTCTTGCCAAATTCTAGACTGTAAGGTAAGATAACATAGGCCCGCACATTCGATTATAAGTAAAAGAAAACTGTGGAGAACTGCAAACTGAACACAAACAGGAACTTGCAGAGGCTGAGAGACATTCTAATTCCAACCAGGGAGACATTTGTTATGGGTCAGGTTATATGGGCAATGACCAAATAGACACCATTTTACCCTGAGACTCCATGTCATATAAGAAATGCTTCTCCCATGGGATCACCCCACCTCTGTAGCCATCAACAGTTGCTTAGCATAGCATGTTTGGCAACACAAAATGGCAAGTATTTTATGATGTTCTTTTTTTGGTTCCCATTTTTCTTGGACAGTGTATCCTGTCAGAGAATGATGTCTAGATGTTAGTAACCCTTCTTTAACTTGTACTCAACTAGTTCACTTCCCCTTCTGCTTATGATTTTAGATCTCATGATGTTTGTTTGTGGTCTTGAATCATAGCAATAGCCATTTATGATTAATGTACTGACATGCTTTACCTATGGTATAAAAGGTGGATTCAAACCCCAGGAAGGGGTTGAAGGGTGTAGACTTGCAGCCTGCTCCTTGGGCTGCCAACTGGTGAATCTGGACCTCCAGCTGGTAAATAAAGATGGTTCTGTCTTCTGCTTTAAGATTAACTCAGTGCTTTAGTGAAATCTCGCCATGAAACTTTCAGGAGACTTCAAAAAGGGCCACATCTTAGGAATAAGGCTAAAGTAATCCCCAAATAAGGGTACTTAGACCTTCTTAAAAATAAGCCTAGAGGATTTGCAACAAAGTTAGCTTCCTATAGGAATAATGCATAACATTAATGGAAAACAACAAAAGTCCAGACACTCAACAACATAATGTTCACAATGTCTAGAATCCAACAGAAATATTACCAGACACATAAGAAAATATGAGACTGTGATCCTTAACCCAGAAGAAAATCAGTCAATGGACCCAGAAAGGACAGAAATGATTAAGTAAATAGATAAGGATTTTAGAGGAGCCATATTTTGAATATATTTAAAGATATAAAGAAAACTTCAAAGAACACAGTGAAAACAAAAACAAAAATGGAACTTATAATTTTAAAGACTTAAATTTAAGTTAAATATAAACTTGAATTTTACACCGAATATCGCTTCCAGATCTAAAAATCGTAAATGCACAAGATCACACATTTTAGAAGAAAAGGTCAAGAAACTCAAAGGTATGGAAACAAAACAAAAAGTCCAAACTGAAACTCATAAAGAAAAAGTTCTAGAAAAAGAAATAAAGAGAGCCACAGTGACCTGTGGGACACTACCAAGCAATCCAACATATATGTCATTTGAATCCCCAAAGGAGGGAGTACAGAAAAGACATCTGAGGAAACAATAGATAAAATTCCAGATTTTATTTTTCTCTCTCCTTTCTTTGTTTGTTTCTTTTTTTTTTTTTTTGCACTGGGGATTGAACTCAGGGCTTTGCACTTTCTAGGCAACTACTCTAGTGCTGAACTACCTTATTAGAAAGTAATGATTGCCTGTATTACCTGAAGCAGAAAAAGAAATTTCTCAAGCCATAAGGAAAAAAATTAGCAGCTCTATACGAAGGAAAAAAGATCATTACTAATGGTAAATATATTGATAAATTGTTTCTCATTATTAAAATTTTCTTCAAAGATAATTGAGTTTTTAAAAGAAGTCTGTGTCCATGTTTCTGGGCTCAATATCCTATGGATAGTAAGTAAGAGGTATGATAAAGGAAGACCGGGCAATCCAAGTGTAGGACAGAGTGTGAGGTTTGGTTCTTTGTTTTGTGAATTCAAAGGATGAAATCCAACTACATAGGGTGACAGCGAAGTATCAGGACTTATTAGAAAGAAAGTAAAGCTCCCAAAGGAGGAGGGGTCTCAAAAGAGGGATACCTGGGAGTGGCTATTGTCTAGGGGTTTGTGTGAATCTACAGGGTTAAGGGAGCTAGCCCTCCCCAATCCTGGGTAAGGCACTCAGTGTCCAGGAGCTCTTCAGGTGCCCTTTGTCCAATCGGGTTACCATGCCTTTTTTGGGGTTGGGGGGTGGTGTCTGGATACTAGGCAGCAGACATCTCACTATCAATTTTTCTGCTTACAGAGGAGTCAGCCTGGCCTTGATGAGGCCTGGCTTGGGTCTATATTTTCTGAGCCCGGCTACTTAAAGATCTGACCTTGACGAAGCCCAAGTTTCCTGTCTGTCCATTTTAACCCTTATACCTGCCTCAGAAGCAGACTAAAATACGGTCTGTAATTACCTATTCTGCAGTACAAATTTTTTTGAAGATGAACTGTGAGAAGATAAAAGTGAAATAAAATATACCAAAATATACCATGCAAAGGTGGCCAAAACCTTGGTCCCTGTCCCTGATGCCAATCCAATAATGAGGACATGGTTTTGAGAAAAAGGAAAAAGATGGTTTATTGCTTTGCTAGCAAAGGAGAAACACGGGAACTCCTGTCCCAGAGGCTGTGATTCTACTCATCAGCAGGAACAGGGAACTTTTGTGGAAGTAATTCAGAGAAAATGAGATTAGGAAGAAGAAGATCAGGGAGAAGAAGATCAGAAAAAAGCTTAGAGAAAGGAAGATCATGGAGGAGATGGTCAGGAAGGAGAAGGTTAGGGAAAAGATCAAGAAGGAGAAAGTTAGGGAAAAAATCAGGGAGGAAATGGTTGGGAAAAGCAAAAAAAAAAAAAAAAAAAAAACAAAAAAACCCCCACAAAACTCGTGTCAAAACAACAAGGGATATAGTCAAAGCATCAAGGGAACCCCTGTTACACAAATATTAATTAAAAGGTAGCTATTTGAAAATGGACTTCAGGAAAAGGACCATTCCAATGACAGAGGGTCAGTTTTTACCATGAACTTGGTCCTTGTTCCCAATGCCAACCCAATAACAAGGACACGGTTTTGAGAAAAAGAAAAAGAAGTTTAGTGCTTTGTTAGCAAATGAGAAATACCGGGAACTTCTGTCTCAGAGGCGGTGACTCTGCTCATCAGGGGAACAGGAGGTTTTTGAAGAGGTGATTCAAAGGCGACATTCCGTGTGTTCTCTGTGGGAGTTATAATTCGCTTGTTAATTTGGGGAGATAGTCCTTTGTGAGATTTTCTGGTGCCATTCTCAAAGTCTGAATTCCTTCTGTGGTGGGTGTGTGCTCAAGGACAGATAACTGTGCTTAGGATGGGAAAGAAAGGTAGTCCTGTTGCCTCTGAGATTAGACAGGGGGAGGGATTCAGGAAGAGGAGGAAGAGAGGAAGAAAAAAAATATGTCTCTTTTTTTTTTTAAAAAAAATATGTTTAGTTGTAAGTGGACACAATATCTTTATTTTATTTATTCATTTTTATGTGGTACTGAGGATAGAACCCAGTGCCTCACACGTGATAGACAAGGGCTCTACCCCTGAGCCACAACCCCAACTCCAAGAAACATGTCCTTTTAAAAATGAGTCGTAGTGGCAGAGCAGCAAAGGCTATCTATATTCAAAGCATAAAGTGGACCACTGTTAAAATTTCATAATCATAAAAGGTCAGTCACTTCAAGACAGCCTTCATAATAGGAGAAAAGATTTTCTAGCTATTCTTTCAACAGAGGATTAATATCTAGAATATATAAAGAACTAAATAATTCAACATTTAAGAAAAAAAAAACTAATAACCCATTCCACAAATGGGCCTTTGAACTGAGCAGACACTTCTCAAAATAAGAAATATAAATGGCCAAGAGTTATATGGCCAAGAGAAAAAAATGTTCAACATCTTTAGCCATCAGGGAAATACAAATCAAAAGTACACTGAGATTCCACCTTATGCCAATGAGAATGAAAATCATCAAAAATACAAACTATAAAGGCGGCAAGGATGGGGGTGGGGTGAAGTGGCAGGAAAGAACTCAAGCACTGTGGTTGGGAATACAAATTAGTGTAGCCCCTGTGGAAATTAGTGTGGAGGTTCCTCAAAAAGCTAAAAATAAACCAGGGGTGGTGATAATCACCTATAATTCCAGATACTGGGGAGGCTGATCCAGAAGGATGGCAAATTCCAGCAATTTAGCAAGACTCTGTCTCAAAATGAAATGAAAAGAGAACGGGGATGGGGGGATCGGGGTGGGACTGTAACTCAGTAGTAGAGCACTTGCCTTGCAAGCAAGAGGCCTGGGGTTCAATCCCCAGTAATGCAAAAAAAAAAAAAAAATACTTGGGGGGGGGAAACTATTGTATGAGCCAATGATACCACTCCTCAGTACTTTTCCAAAAGAATTAAAGTGTGCATACTTTAGGGATACAAGCATACCCACTTTTATTGAAGCACAATTCAAAATAGCCAAGTTATGGAGTCAGCTAGATGTCTGTTATCAAATTAATGGACAAAAAAAAAAAAAAAAAAAAAGAAAATTGTAGCATACTCACAATGGAGTTTTTTTACTCAACCACGGGTTATGTCTGAAGGGAAAGTGAGGAATGAGAGACAGGTAAGCGAGAAAAAAAGTCAGAGGCCAGGCCGACAGAGACCACAAGCGTTTATTTGTCAGAGCTGACATATAAAGGCCATCTCTCTATAGGAGAGAGAGGCAAAACAGGCTGGAGTTCTGGGACCTTTAAGGGGGAGGCTCAGGAACCAGAGCCTGACGGGTCCTAAAGTGGGGTTAAGGGTTGGGTTGGTGTGAGGGAGTGGTGAGCCTTCCTCAGAAATGCCCTCTAGTGGGAAAGCAGCTGTCCCTTAAGACGGCCAGATACTCAGTGTAGTTAGAAAAATGGGTGGGACCAGAAGCCATCACATTAAACAAAGATAGCAAGTATTATATGTGGAAGTTAAGGGAGAAAAGAAAAGAGGGAGATCATGAGAGTAGAAGGAAAGCCACTGGGGTATTGGAAGGGGGCAGGGAAAAGAGGAGGGGAGGTTGAGGGGAAGTATGGGGGTAAGATGGACCAAATTATGTTATATGCATATATGAATATGCCACAATTAAACCCACTATTCTGTATGATTAATATATACCAATAAAATAAAATAAAGGTTACTTCATAAAGACATGCATGTATATATACACAATGAAGATAACAATCCTAAGTGTGTGTGCAGTTAATAAGAGAGCTTTAAAATGAATGCAGCAAAACCTGACAGAACTCTTAAGGAGAAACAGATGAATCTACACTCTTAATAATTTATTAAATAAGGAGATGGACAAATAGTCACCACAAAGATTTGAAAAATCCTGTGAACATGACCTAACTCACATGGAGAAGACACTAACCCACAGTGGCAGAGTACCTATTCTTTTAAAATAAACACGTGACTTTCATCCAGAAAGACCATATAATAGGTGACACAATAAGGCTCTATAAATTAAAAAGAAGCATTTTTTATGATGATAATATAATGAAATTAAAATTTTTAAATGTGTCTATAATATCTCTAAGTATTTAGAAATTAAATAGCTAAACTATGGGACTTGAGAGAGCTTGTTTGGAGGTTCTAGCAAGGAAGCACAGCTGGTAGTATATCCTTGACCCAAGAATGGTCCTCTTCTATCAGGGAAGTTCCACTGAGGACACAGCCCAGCCTCAGGAGGGAAGTCCATGGATTGGTAAGGGAGGAAGGGGATACCTTCCTAGCCAGCCAGATAAGCTGAATAAACCCTGGTGATCAATGGGGTGATAGTCAGATCACCCTCACATCCATAAATAGCTAAACTATGGAACCAACCTAGGTGCCTTCCTAGATGAATGGATTAAAAAATATATGATTTATATACACAATGGAATATTACTCAGTCTTGAAGAATGAAATTATGGCATTGTTGCCAAAAGCTCAGATTCTTAATGCCAATCCAATAATGAGG
Source organism: Urocitellus parryii (assembly GCF_045843805.1). Classification (NCBI taxonomy): domain Eukaryota; kingdom Metazoa; phylum Chordata; class Mammalia; order Rodentia; family Sciuridae; genus Urocitellus; species Urocitellus parryii. Next base: position 84,594,688 of record NC_135540.1, read on the forward strand.
ACACAGTTTTGAGAAAAAGGAAAAAAAAAGGCTCATTACTTTGCTAGCAATGAGGGACACAGGGGACTCCTATCCCAAGGGCTGTGATTCTGCTCATCAAAAGGAACAGGGGGCTTTTATAGAGGTGATTCAGAGAAAATGAGTTTAGGGAGGAGAGATCAGGAAGGAGAAGATCAGGCAAAAAGAAGATCAGAGAAGATCAGGGAAAAGGTTAGGGAAAAGAAGAAAAATATGTTTCAAAGCCACAGGGATATAGTCAAAGCATCAAGTGAACCCCCTTACAGGATTTGCCAGTAAATAAATGGAGCTGGAGAATATCATGCTAAACAAAATAAACCAAATCCAAAGAAATGTGGTTTCTGCCCCAAAGGCTGTGATTCTACTCATCAACAGGAACAGGGTTCATTTAGAGAAGTGACTCAAGTCTACATTCCACATGTTCTGTGGAGTTGTAATTCACTTGTTAATTTGGGAGGCTAGTCATTTCTGAGATTTTCTGTACCATCCCCAAAGTCTGGATTACTTCATTCCTCTGGCGGGTGTGTATTCAGGGACAGATAACTCTGCCTAAAATGGGGAAGAAAGGTAATCTTGTTTCCCCTGGGATTAGAGAGGGGGAGGGATTCAGGAGGAGGCGGGAGAGAGGAAGAGAAAGGAATATGTCCTTTTAAAAATAAATTGCAGTGACAGAGTAGCAAGGATTATGTTCAAAGCATAAAGTGGAACACTGTTAAAATTACACGACTGTAACTCTACATCATGTACAACCAGGAGAATGAGAAGTTATACTCCATTTATGTATGATGCTTCAAAACGCATTCTCCTATCATGTATAAATAATTAGAACAAATTGAAAAAAAAGAAATTAAATAAGACATTTCTAAATAACCCATCGGTCAAAGAGGAAGTAAGAAAATATTTCCGAATGAACCGTAACAAAAAAAAAAAAACCCAAAATATCAGAATATGTGAGATTCAATTAAACAGCACTTAAATGGAAATATACAGGTTTAAACACTTATAGTGGATACAAAGAAAGTTCTAAAATCAACATTTTAAACCTTCTACCTCAAGAAGCTAAAAGATTTTAAACAACAACAACAACAAAGAGCTCAAATAAAATAGGAGGTAGGAATTAACAAAGAGCAGAAATCAATGAAATAAGAAATAAGCAAAAAAATAGAAAAACTCATTCAAACAGAAGTTGGTTTATTTGAAGGTTCAATAAAATGGATAAATCTCCAGCTGGACTGAGCAAGAAAAAAGAAGAAAGAACACAAGTTACCAACATTAGAAATAAAACAGGGGCTGCCACTACAGACTAAGAGCCTTTATGAAACACATTTGACAAATGAAAATGAGAATTCTTTTTTTTAAGACACAGATAAAATATTGCAAGCAATAACAGTGTGGTGTTTCAGGGCTGGGACTCTGGAATCAGGCTACTAAGGTTTAAACTCATACATTTTCCTCTTATTAGCTGTGTGAATTTGAGCAAATTCCTTAATTTCTCTGTACCATAGCTCCTCTTTTTGCAATATCAAGATCATAGGGTTTTTTTTTTTTAAGAGAGGAGAGAGAGAGAGAGAGAGAAAGAGAGAGAGAGAGAGAATATTTTAATATTTATTTTTTAGTTTTCGGCGGGACACAACATCTTTGTTTGTATGTGGTGCTGAGGATCGAACCCAGTGCCTTACACATGTGAGGTAAGAGCTTTACCACTGAGCTACAGCCCCAGCCCCAGCATTAGCTTCCTTAAAACAAAACAAAACAAAACAAAACAAAACATTTTTTAGTTGTAGTTGGACACAATATCTTTATTTTATTGATTTATTTTTATGTGGTGCTGAGGATTTATTTTATGAGGTGCCTAGGCGAGCACTCTACCTCTGAGCCCCAGCCCCAGCCCCAAGCATTAGCTTTTAGTATTTCTTTGATCTTCTATGATTTTTTCTAGATTGAGACTTATAAAAGAATCTGATGGCTCAAATAAAAAAGAGTGGAAGATTTTTGGGTACTCCTGGCGTTTTTCTTGGTCAAAAAATAGGCTGTATGTGTATGGTTCCATGGTAAAGGAAGGAGACCCTCATCGTTATACAAAATTACATATAAGAGGAAGTGAGGGGAGAGGGGAAAAAAACAAGAGAGAGAAATGAATTACAGTAGATGGGGTAGAGAGAGAAGATGGGAGGAGAGGGGAGGGGAGGGGAGGGGGGATAGTAGAGGATAGGAAGGGCAGCAGAATACAACAGACACTAGTACGGCAGTATGTAAAAAAGTGGATGTGGAAACGATGTGAATCTGCAATCTGTATACGGGGTAAAAATGGGAGTTCATAATCTGCTTGAATCAAATGTATGAAATATGACATGTCAAGAGCTTTGTAATGTTTTGAACAACTCATAATAAAAAAAAGAATCAAAAAAAAAAGAAAAAAACAGTCTATTGGTGATTTGTTCAAATTCAACAAAGTAAATCAATCAACTTCAAAAAGAAAAGAGCTCCAATGAAACCTGCTCCCCTCTGCCGTGACCCTCCTGGCCCCTGAGAGTTGCAAGTTGACCTCACGTATGTTGGGAGACTTTTGTGCATACAGCAGACAAAGTGCTACTAAATGTGACTCTTGGAAATGTGACGGCTTCCTGGGTCAGATAGCTGATGGGGGCAATCAACTCATCTTCTGTTGTTTCCAACCAAACTAGTTCTCATCCTAGGGTCTGAAACACTGGAAGTATTTTGACCATCCAATTTCTTTCTTCCTGGGACTAAGGATGCATCTCAATGGTTAAGTACATGCTTAGCATGCATGAGACTCTGGGTTTGAACCTCCAGACCACCACCCATTTTTTTCCTTCTTCTTCCTCCTATGAACCCCCACAATCTAAGCATGACTTACACTCCCACAGGTCATGGCTACAGAGCAGCCCGAGGCCTCCTGTCATCCATCATGCTGAAAACCCTCGAGGGGAGCTCTGGGCATTCAGCCAGCAAGAACTGGCAGCCAAGGACACCACCCGATGGCAAAGGCTGGCTTCTCCTGAAGACCTCTGCCTGCTGCCTAGCGAAGCCAGCCCCCGTGTTTCCTTTCAGTGCCCTGCTCAGAAGGTTTCTTGTCCTCTGTTGCTTTGTTTGAGACCCAGTCCCCACCAAACATCAACCAGGTGGCAATGCCTCAGCCAGAGAGGTGAGCCAAGAAATTATCCACTAAAAAAGAACATAAACCCAAGCTGAATTTGAACATCTGTTTCCTATGTAATGCCCTTCAGACAGCACGGTATTGCTTTGTTTTCCAAATCAGTTCCCAGCAATGGAGCCGGAGAGGTACCACCAAACAGCATCAGCATGTGATATGACGCTGGTAAGGCCAGCGTCACTGGAGTTTTATATCCTCTTCATGTAAGGTCAGTAACTTCTAGTCATTCTACATACTTTGAATACTTTTAATTGCACTAATTGAAATCCCATTTCTAAGAGCTAGCATGCTTATTAAAATATTTGTTTTCAGGGGCTGGGGCTGTAGCTCAGTGGCAGAGCATCTGCCTAGCATGTGTGAGACTCTGGGTTTGATCCTTAGCACCCCATGAAAATAAAACTAATAAAATAAAAGCATTCTGTCCATATAAGACTACAAAAAAAATTTAAAAGATATTTGTTTTCCATAAAAACTCATCTCTGTAGCTCAATGGTTAAGCACCTCTGGGTTCAATCCCCAGTTGCAATAAGAAAAAAAAAAATTCCCCAGATTGGGAATGTAGCTTAGTGTAGAGCACTTGCCTAGCATACATGAGGCTAGGGGTTCCATTTCCAGCACGGCAAAAACAAACAAACAAACAAAACCCCAACTATCTCTGACATTGAGAACCTTACTTGAAATTGCTGGTTAAGGTATGATCAGGCAAAGACTGACTCCTAGAGCAAGAACTTTCAGCTAGCAGCCTGCCCCATTCCCTGAACACTCCTGATCAGTTCCAAGGTTCTGGCTTAACCTAAGAAACACATATAATATTACATCATAAATGCTAAAAAATTAAGACAATAAATTATAGATATGATAACACATATTATGAAGGAAGCACAGTATGAACTCAATATCAGTTGGGATCTGACCATCACTCATGGATTGGGTGTATCAGATTGTGTCCTCACTCCATAAGAGAAAAACTCAAATTTACCAAGGTTGTGGATCCTGGTGTATGAAACCGGAAAGTCAAATTATTTGTTTACAATAACAACAAACTTTTGTGTAGCTTCGACATTGATGGAATAAACACATTTCTCCCTGGAACTGATTCAAGGGGAAGTTATCATCATAAAGTGGCTTATTAAAAATCAAAATATGAATAATAAGAAAATGCTATGGTTGGCTGAACTGCAACAGGTGTAGACCTGCTAGAAGTATTTGAGTCCATAAGCCAGAGGCACTTTTTATCTGCAGTGATGGTCATTACTGATTTTTTTTTTAAGAGAGAGAGAGAGAGAGAGAGAGAGAGAGAGAGAGAGAGAGAGGGAGAATTTTTTAATATACAACAGGCCACCATGCAGGGACATTATATAATTTATATTTACTAAGTTACCATTATAATCCATCCTGATGCACTAAAAATATCTATTTTTCCTTCATTGAAGTTTGAAGTATAGTCTAATTTTTTTCACTGTACATTGATAGAAAAATGGTTTATCACATTCACTTTGGTGTGTAGATTATTCTGGTAGAAATTTCATGTGTGTGTGGGGGCGGTCATTAAGCTGCATTCTTTTTACTATGAGCGATGGAAAACACAACTCCCGTTTTTATGAAGTTTCTGGCACAACTGGATCCAATGTCACCTACCTCATCCCTAGTCCCCAGAGTAGAGATCTGCTCTAATCTGTGCTGGCTTCATTTTTAAATAGGCTCTTCATCAAGTCCAGATGAAAGAGCTTCTCTTTCTTTCAATAGTTCAATAAAGACTTCTACAATGAAATCTCATTGGCTTGGCTTGGGTTATATGCCCCTTCCTGAATTAACCATGGTGTCTAGGGAGCTGAAAGACATGGATTATCTAGACTTGGGTTACAGGATCACTCCTGAAATCTGGTTTTTGTGCATGGATTGAGAGTGAGTGTAAAATAGTGATTCTGTTGACAGAAGAAGGTGGTTTGAGTCCAGATAAGAAAACCACTGGAAATCTGCTGGAGAGGCAACCTCATTTTTCTTTTCTCCATGTTCTTAGGAAGTGGGTGTTATTTTCCCACTGTATTCTATGTGTCCAAAACCAGGTAGTGTGGATGAGATGATATATGGCCTCTTCCATTCAGAAAGTCATCTAATAGTGAGAATAGACGTGTGCACAAATGACCACAATACACGAACAACCAAATAAGTATCATATGAAGAGTGCAGAGGAAAATGAGATTTATTTAAGTTTATAGGGAGGTGGAATTATAGTTGTGTGAAAAGATAAAGGGAGGCTTCATGGAATAGGTAGCACTTGAGCCTGGAAGGTTAGGAGGGTTTTGATAGTTGGAAATAAACATGCTGACACTTCAGCAGGAGGGACCTGCACAAGCAAACTCTGTGATTGGAGAAAGAATAGTCTCCCTGCGTGCGGTAGACTGTGTGAGAAGGGAGGGTAAAAGTGCGTGCCATGTCAGTGCCATGTCAGTGCCGCGGTGGGTGTGTGGCGCTCACCCAGGAGTGCCCTCTGCAGAGGGTTAAAGATAGGTGAGTTTCGGGAGCTGTGATGGTGTCTGGGAGCTTCTATATTCAACATTTCTAAAAGTGTGGTCCAGGATGCTTTTGAACATGCTCTGATCCCAGACCTAACAGATTCAACATCTCTAGCTGATAGACTTTTTATTTAGGGCTGAGTCTAGTTCACATTCAGTTCTGTCCTGCATTTGGATGGGAAGTGACCACTTCTAATCATATTACTTAAGAAACAACCCCCCAAAACAACAATAACAACAACAACAACAACAACAACAAAACACCTTCTAGCTCTTCCAGACTATGACTCCTCTCCTGTACCTCACCCTACCTTTAAGACTTGGGCTGGAACCAGAGCCCAGCTGTCAGAGTCCCTGGCAATAGCAGAGAAGCGATCAATAAAGAGGGCAAGGTACAGGCCTCCTTTGACCTTAAGGAAGAAAACAAAAAGAGTTTTATCAGATCCTCAGGACCAGCCAAATGTTTCTTCCTGTAACTGCTCTTTATGGGTAAGATAGGCAGAGACTAAGAGGAGAGGGTTTCAGAATTTGTTTGGAAAAATCCAGACCACATGATGGCTGACAGCACTTAATCTCCAAAGGCAGCCAGTGCTAACAGGCACAAATTAGAATTCAGAGGCCTCCTGCCCTTTGTAGTAGTGGGCGGGGTTACCCTCCAGGTAAATAAACACTTTGTTTCAATTTACCCAACACTGCCAAGAGCTCATATTTTTTGCTCAGTGTGGAGTAGCCTGACCACTGTTATTCTAAATGAAGGATGTTTCCTGGTTTCCTAGAGGAAGAAGGCCTGAGCTGCCTGTAGAGCCCTCTAGGGCAAGCTTTTAGAGCTCCCAGGGCTCCACATCTGGAGAACCCTATCAGAATTTCTGGAAAGAAAAGTAGACTGTGCTGTAATACTACTTGAGAAATGAGGTCATTTAAAACTTTTGCAGCTCTACCAGAAACTGAAGAGGTAAATCAAGAGCAAAGGTAAGGAAAAACGGTGTCATTTTCTTCTCTATTTATTAGTGCAGCTGCATCTTGCCTGAAGGCCCAGGCCCACCATGCTGGGGGTCCCAGCCCGGGTGCATTCTGCTGAGCTTCCATCTCCCGCATGCCTCCCTCTCGCACTTTGGAGATGTGCTGAATCAGCACAGCTTCCTGGAGTCCCCTCCCCAAAGGCAAAAGGGTACACAGGGGCTGCCCCTGCCCAGGCTAGAGGCTGGATGTCCTCCGGGGACAGCTTGGGAAATCTCTGGGCCAATTCTGGTCCCTGCCTCCTTTGTGCTCTGTGTCCTGCATGGCCCTAGGTTCATACCATGGTTCAGGGCAGGCCAATTCAGGACTTAGAGACCAGGAGCTCCTTCTCACGGGCTGGCTCCCCTGGGCCTGGGATGCCACCTCTTTTCCTTCCCTTGCTCTGCCTCCTTCCCTTCTGCACAGCATTTTGTTCTTCATTTTCAATCCTCTTGGAGAAGAAGTGAGATTCTCATCCTTCTGTGTGACTCTTAGCACAGTGCTGACTTTTTTTCTTTTTGGCTTCCTGGTTCTGCTGACTGACCTTTGGAATTTCTTGGCTCCTTGTCAGAATCCTCAGTTCTTCCCAGCATCTGTTTAAACACCGCGTTTCCGGTGGCAATGCCCTTTTTGCTTATTTAACCTTTTTTGTCATCTGGCTCCAAGTTCCACAGGGGATTTTACTGCCTGTCAGGTCAGTAACCGTGCCCTGCAGCTAGAAGAAGTCTTGAGAATACATTTCCTTTGTGTGTGAAGTTGCCAAATTTTTAAAGATCGGCACTGGGAGAGAATTTCAAGGCTTTTCTTTACACGTGGAGAAAGGGGCGTCTGGAAGGCTGGTGTCCAATGCCCTCCTTCACAGGGGCCAGCCTGCCTTTTGAGCCTTATCTCCCACCAAAACTGCATTCCTTCAGCTTCCACTTCCACTTCACCCAGGATCCTTGCCTCCTGCACTTGGCTTAAGCTGTTACCTGTGCCCGGATCCCCTTTCCCACCCCCCACTCCCCACCTAGTTCTTTATGGCACAATTCCTAACCATATTCCTAGTGTTAATGCCTACTCCAAAAGGCTCCTTCCCCACCTGACTTAATCTCTCTTCCAGCCCTGAATACCATTGTGCCATTGTGCTATCTTTTGTTTCCCTGATTCTAGGGAGCACAGTTTTTTTGTTTTTTGTTTTTTGTTTTTTTTGGTTAGCTACATTGAGATATAAATATAGTGAGCACTCCACTCAAAGTGAGCATTTCATTTTTTTTTAAGTATAGTCAGAGAGTTATACAACTATTCCCGAAATCAATTCTAGAATATTTTCATTGCCTTAAGAAAAAGTTCTGTGCCCTTTATCTGCTGCCTTCCTTCCATCTTGCCCAGGTTAAGTAACCACTAATCTGTTTTCGGTCTCCATCAATTTACCTATTTGGGATCTAATAAAAATGAGATCACCCAGTACGTGACCTGTAGTGGCTGGCATCTTTCACTAAGCATGTTTTCAAGATTCATCCATGTTGTAGCATGTATCAGTTATATTTCACTCAAGAGGCTTATTTTAAAAATATTTTGAAACCTCTGAAATAAAGATGCATCTTCAAATCATTGATATGCATAGGAACAATTTTTCTTTCTTGGTAATGCTTATAACCATGATGTGTCATTCAACAAAATGCTCTATTTATGTCTCCATGTTATCCCTGTCATAATCACCTTCCTGGTCAAGCCATTTGTTTGTGTCTGTCTTATTTCTACATTGTAGGCTCCAGAAGGACAGAAGCCATGTCTTAATAATCTTTGTATTCTTTAAAGGACCTAGCACAGCACTTGGCCCTTAAGAGGTATTCAGTAGATTTAAAGATGGCATGCATTGGGATGTATTCACCACAAATAATGTGACATAGCAGAAGGACGCCCAGTCTTCATGGCCTGTTGCACACCAGATGAGTGTGCAAGGTGCTCATAATTGTTAAGTTTTGGTGATTGATACAGTTAATTGACTAAACGTTTGCTCACCTACTGTGTGCCAAGTCCCATATTCTGAGCAGAGAGTGTTATAAAGATGATTCAAATATAGTCCCTCTCCCAAGGAACTCATATTTTGGAAAGACACTTATATAAATGGTTATACAACAAAGAGAATGTGTGGGCGTGTTATAGGGGCTACCAATGCTGGAAAAGAGAAGTTATTTAGAGAGTAGCACATGTATTTAACACCCAGGTGCCAAGAACACCGCTTTATAGTCTGACAGCCTGGGCTCTGCCACTTCTTTGTGAATCTATGTGATACTGAACTCTCCACCTCCTTCCTTCCTTCCTTCCTTCCTTCCTTCCTTCCTTCCTCCTCATCCTCCTCCTCTTCCTCCTCCTTTTTCTTCTTCTTCTTCTTTTGTGTTACTGGGATTGAACCCAGATAGTCACATCCCAGTCCTTTTATTTCTTGTTTTGAGACAGGGTCTTGCTAACTGGCCCAGGCTGGCCTCCAACTTGTGATCTCCTGATTCTGCCTCCTGAGTGCCTGGGATTACAGGCATAAGCCACCGAACTTCACTTTCCTGTGCCAAGATCCCCTTTAACTACAATGGACATAGCAGTATTAAATTATAAATAATGGGTTTGTAAAGTATTTGGTATATATGTGTTTAGATAAATGACAGTTATTCTTGGGACTCTTATACCATTAAACCTTCAGGGACTTTGGTATTTGTTGACCCTTCCTAATTTTATAGGTGTGCCTATTTGGTTTTTTTTTTTTTTTTTTTTTTTAGTAGTAGTAGGGGTCTGAACCCAGGAGCATGTACATGCTGGGTAAGAGCTCTACCACTAAGCTACATCCCAGTACTTTTAAAATTTTATTTTGATACAGGGTCTTGCTAGATTGTCCAGGCTGATGTTGGACTTGCAATCCTGCTCTCTCAACTTTCTGAATAACTAGGATCACTGGGATTACAGGCATGTCACCATGCCCAGCTCACACATAATTTTATGTAGTAAGACACAGACCTTATAGTGGCTTGTCCTTTTGCTGGGTTTTGAAATGGGCTCAGGTTTCATAGAAGGGAGATGGTTGAGGGATGAGAAGTTTCAAATGAGAATCTCCAGCCAGTTAGACAGGCATATCTGAGGTGAGTTTGAGAGGGTCTGATCTGTGCGTCCAAACCATCTAGTCTCCCATTTACCTTCCCTTGGGCAGCTGCTTCATCTTAGTAGAACCTTCATATATTTATATATGTAAGCATGTGCTGTGTATTTGAATAGCCTTTAGCAAGAAAGTCTCAGCCCAGATTTGATTATATGGTTTAGTTCCTCCCTAGATGTTATTTTTCTCTTCTTAGCAAGTCTGTATATTTCCTGGTCTGCCAGGGGCAAGGTTTCTGATTTTTTTTCCCTCCAGTGTCCTGCATGATGGACAAATAAATTCTATTTGCAAGTATTGTCTTTTTAATTTGTAAAACTAATGAGTGTTGTTGAATGAATGACTATATTTTGAATGAATCAATGAACAAATAAATAATTGCAGGGTTAGCCATAACAATCGGCTCTTCAAACAAATTACATTTATTTTCCAAGGAAGAAATGAGGTATAAGATTTAAGTTAAAAGAATTATACTAATTTATCAACTTTTTTCAGTTTTATGAATAACATTTTATTTCCATCACTATTCAATCAACAGAGCTACAATGATTGGGTTTATTGGTGGGCTTCTTTTTTTTCTGATAGTCACAACAGCAGGAAAATAATGTTTTATTTTTCTGCTTAGTAGACAGACTAATAATACATTTGAAGCTTCCATGGTTACCAGTCTTTGTCTAAAAAGAAGATGCTGAACAAGATGCATAGAGCTAAGAACCACTTTTGGAAACTGGGGCTGTCTTTTTCGCTTTGGGGTGGTAGAGCAAGGGATGGGGTCTTCAGAGCCAGGACTCCAGTCTCTTCAACCTGGGCCAGAGTATGGGAAGGTTCAAGTGTACACATACCAGGAGTGGGATTCTATTAACTAGGAGGCATAAGTATTGATTTGGTTAACAGAAAATGTGAGAGAAACATATAAATTAATAGAGCCTTTAGGCAAGATAAAGTTTATGTATCTCCTCATAAAGAACTCCCGATGTGCATGATTTACAGCAGGAAGAGCTCCACAGCCTAATTTCTTCAATTCTCTGCTCTACCATTTCCAGGTTGTGGTCTTCAAGCTTTCAAGATGGCAGCTGGGACCCTACAGACACATTTCAGGAGGAGACATTGAAGAGAAAAAGAAGGAGGCACACATGCCTTTTGACAAGGTTTCCTAGAAGTCGCCACACCACACTTCAATGCCTCCTTGACTAGAACATAATCCTGGAGACATCAGGTGCCAAAGGAGGTTGGAATATGAGGTCTTTATTCTAGTTGGTCATGCCCAGATAAAACCCACAGTTTTATTACTGAGGAGAAAGGTGAAGAGAATTAATATAGTGGTCACAACTATCTCTGTCCCTTAATGGTGCATGGTCCCAATGTCTGTCCCAGGGTACTTAAGGATCAGGGATGCCAGTGTCCCTAAGAAAGTTCTGTTGGGTGATATAAAAAAATCTAGTCCTGGGATTACCAGCTCTCCATTCCCCATGCTCAGGAGTCTTTGAATTATCCTCTTGAAAGTCTCTACCACCTGACTCCAGGTTTCTTCTCCATGCAAATGGGATGTTTTACCACTCTCCTATTTTCCTTTGAAATTAGATTTGAAACTAGGCTCAGCCTCTCAGTAAACGTACTATCTTGGGCAAGTGATTGAACATCTCTGTGTCATTACATTTTCCATAACTCTGAAATGGAAATGATCTATAATAGTAATAAATAATAATAATCAGGCTCCAAAGTAGGTGCTTCAAAAATGTCAAATTACTTTCCCAACCAAATGTACTGTGTGACAACCTGCCTCTACCACACTGATACTTTGTTCAGATATTCCAAAGTTAGCTCATACTCTACTCTTTCTCTAATTTTGATAAAGTTAGCTTTTATTGAGTGCATACTATGTGCTAAATACTCTTCCAAAAAAAATTCTTTTTGCATGTCAACTCCTTTAAAACTCATAGTCACACCTTTACTATCCCCATTTTCCAGAAAGAGATTTAAGAAACATGCTGGAGGGCTTACAACCAGGAAAGGGTAGAGCTAGGATATGAATCCAGGTAGTCTGGCTCCCAAGCTTGTGAGCTTAACCACAAGTGATAAATGACAACGCCTCCCTATGGAGACTTTTACCTGTTTAAGATCTTAATTGAAGCTTTGTAAATTTAGGATGATTTAAACCTTATGAGAGCCCAGAGTCCCTCCTATTCTCCCTGTCCTTTATCATCTTAGCTTTTAGTCTCATACAAGATTCTTTTTACTGGGGTTAATGATCATGTATTCAACAAATATTTGTGTCAAAACCTAATCCTTGTCTAAGAGTTCACAATTTGGTTGGGAAGGCAGGATGTTAAAATGCAGTTACGCCAAACTGGGCACAGTGGCCCAGCAGCTGTAATCCCAGCAGCTTGGGAGGCTGAGGCAGGAGAATCGTGAGTTCAAAGCCAGCCTCAACAAGGGTGAGGTTCTAAGCAACTCAGTAAAACCCTGTTTCTAAATAAAGTACAAAATAGGGCTGAGGATGTGTCTCAGTGGTCAAGTGCCTCTGAGTTCAATCTCTGATACCTCCCCGCCCCACTCACCCCCCAAAAAACCCTTCATTGAAGGATGAATGGATAAACAAAATGTGGTATATACATACAATAGAATGTTAGCCTTAAAAAAGAAATGAAATTCTGATATGGGCTACAACAAAGATGCATCTTGGAGACATTATGATAACTGAAATAATCCAGACCCCAAAGGACAAACACTACACGATTCTCTCAGTGAGGTACCTAGAGCAGTCAGATGCACAGAGAAAGAAAGTAGAGGGTGTTTCCCAGGAGATGAGTGGAGTGAAGAATAGGAGGGTATTGTTTCTTGGGTGCAGAATTTCAGTTTGGGAAGATGGAAACGTTCTGGAGATGGATCGTGGTGATGGTTGTGCAATGTAAGTATACCTAAAGCCACGAAGGATTTATTTTTGTTTTATTAAGAGGCAAGATCTCACTATATTGCCCAGGCTGATCCCAAACTCCTGGACTTAAATGATTCTCCTGCCTCACTCCACCTGCTGAGTAGCTGGGACTCCAGGTGTATACCACCATGCCTGGCTTTTCAAGTAAATAGACTCATGTGGCACATTTTATATTTATTTTGATACACACGCACGCGCGCGCGCGCACACACACACACACACACACACACACACACACACGATGCAGCAAGGTAAGAGCCTAGGAGGCTGTGGAGTGGAGCACATGAGCACGGTGGCCTCACCTGCGCCGTGGCCCCTTGGGTCTCTGATGCAACCTCCATCAACCTCCTCAGCGCCAGTTTCTTGGGCAGCCCTCAGCATTCCCTTCTCCCTCAGGACCCTCGGTGTTGGGCTTGTGAGCTAGCAGGAGTGGGAGAAGACTGGTGGAGTGGCGTGCTGCTGCTGATCAGAAAGCCCTGAGTTGCTGTACAAGTGACTGAAGCCTGGGAGGGGCAGGGGGCTGGCAGTGTGGGCCTCAGCAGTGGGTGTGGGGCTTTTATGGCTATTACTTAGCAATCTGGGTGAGCAAAGATGATGTCCTGGACAAGAAGGGATGCAGAAAACTGTTGGGACTTGAGAAAGGTTTGGGATACAGATGTGATAGATCTTAGTGACTCGTGGGAACATCACTGTGTTCAACCCCAGGGCTGCAAACGCCTCCAGCACACTGTTTACTGATCCCAAAGAAAGAACTGGGGGGACTCAAGGTTTGGGACATTTTATAACTCACGCACTCCTCAGCAGTAGCGGGTACTATGGAGGGCCACACTGCTTCTAAAAGCAGGGGAATACATAGGTTAGGTTACATGCTCATCGTGTGTGGATCTCTCAGTTTTATGAATACATTCTTTTACTTTACAGGGTCATTCTGCTTTGCTTCTCACCTAAAGACTGGATATAAGGGAAATGGCCAGCTCCCCCTCTCCACCTCCTTCCTTACCATTTTCTGTGGAGTCCCCCCGATCTCACTGCAAGCTTCCCTAGGCACGGATTAGTGTTTATTCCAACAAGTAGCTTGAGGAAAAGGAGCACCTAAGGAGGACCCCCAGGTTGCTGGGTTGGGTGACCTGGTTATATGGGATGAGAGTGGAAGGTAGGAGGACGGAGGGGTTGGTTAGAGGAGATAATGAATGCTTTCTCTAAGTGCTTGCAATATAACCAAGCAGCCAGCAACCCTAAAATAAATATCCATTTTTGTGTTTATTTAAAGAAGAATCCGAAGGATTCACTAGGAAAATCGATTGAGATTAAAAAATAATAAGAAGAACTTTGCTCAGAAGCCTTCCAAGGAGAATATAAGACCAGATGTGGGACTTGCATAATTCTGGCATCTTCCTGTGCGAGTCTGATTTATGTTTATTTTCAGCAAGTAACCCACACTCGGTTTGCTTCTCTCAGTTCTTATTTGCAGAATCACTGGAATCCAAAACCAGCTATGTGGTCTTCTTGATTGGAATCCAAGCCATCATTTCCAGTCCTTGAAAAAAAGAATCAAACTCGTTAGCTGTGGGGGATTATAAAACACAACCCCCTCATTATATTGGGAACGGTCTCTTTGTTTTTAAGCTTGAACTGCCTTCAAAAGGATTGTGACTGGGGAGATATTCCCATTGCTTATTTGCTTTTTAAATTTAAGTTCACCTCCCATTTCAAATCTATTATCCCTACAGCTGCAATTTTCCAACATTGCTTTGGGGATGCTGGATTGGCCTTTTCAGCCTGTCCCCTGCCTCTCAGGGCCCTCTAAGGCTTGAGAATGTTTCCACATAAATCATTAGGCACATACCTGAGGCTTACCTCCTGCTGCCTGCCTAAACTTGGAATAGTCTCTCTTCACAGCCTCCTTTCCCTTCTTTCTGTGAGAGGCAGAGAACATTGAAGAGTTAGGACCGTCCCATTGCTAATCAGCTTGTGGAATAACAAAAACCCAGAAACAATCAGGTGCACACTTCAGTGCACTGTACTGTATGCTAAGTACTTTTACATTCATTACCTTATTCCACCTGGGCCTTTATCTTTGAAATGTGAATAAACATCTATTCATCTTTCCTACTTCACATCCCTGTAAAGATCCTGACTGATGAAAGAGAGGAGAGCCCCTGGGAAACTCTCTGATTCACAAAGATGGACAGCATTAAACTAATAGCTTGCTTTTCTGAAAATCTTTGAAAACAACTACTTTCTGTTTTTCTTTCCTCAAAAGGTACCTGCCAGCTTCTATTTCCAATGCTCTTCCTGTGAATATTAATTGTTGTTAAGCTACCATTTACCAGGTACTTATCGTAGATGATTGATTGCATTAAGAGTTCTTTAGTACTCAGCCTTGAGAAACAGGTACAGCAAAATGCTCATTTTACAACAGAGGTTACAGCTTCAGAGAGATTAAAATAGCCAACCTTAATCCATGCAGGGAATAAGGGGCAGAAACAGGGTTGTCAAAGGGTTTGAAGTGAATGTGGAGCCCCTGCCCACTGCTGTTGGGACGGATTTTCAATGCAATCTCTCTCTTCTCTTCCCTCTTCCCCCTCTCTCTCCTCTATTCCTTTTCTAAGAGTATTTGTCCCCAGGCTTTCAGAGTGTCTATTTTGGAAACCACAAAGTAAATAAAAGAGATCTGTTGGATGCTGTCCACTTCCATCAGTGTGGGAAAGAGAGGCTGGGAACAGGGAGGTGAGGGGTTAACTTGTCAGAGGACTCCTTAGTCCATTACACCCCAGATAAGAGGCAGCGATTGCAGACTCTCCAGAAAAAGGGATGCTCCCTCTCCACTCTTCAGCATTCTGTTCCCTGGCCTGGATTTCTCTTTTTGGACAGGGACATTTTCCACCTGAAGTCTTGCCTGGCTTGGGGGTTGGCCAGAGGAGGAGGGAGAGGGGAAGGGACAAATAAAGGGGAGAGGGAAGAGGAGGATGGCTCAGGAAAGAAAAGCAGCTGGAAGTCATCTTCTGGGGACAGGCCAAGAAGGAGGCCCAGGCCCTGGGAAATCTGCCGCCTCCTGTTACACAGTCCCCCTCCCAGCTTGCTTCTCAGTCTGTGTCCAGGATTGAGACCATGTGTGGAAGCTCCCAACAGCAGGCGCTGCAGACAGCCCAACCCAGAGGAGAACCCCACTGGGAGAGGAGACCTGCTTTCATGCTGCGAGGAGCCAGCTGCCAGCTTAGAAATGTTCTTCCAAGTGTCAATGTTGCAAATCAGAAAAAAAGAAAGAGAGAAAGAAAGAAAAAACCAAAAATCTGGGTATGCATGACTCTGGCCAAGGAGGTCCCTGTGCCCAGCAAATATGTGGATTTTTAGTGTGGATTTTTAGAAGGATAACAAAGGTACTGGGCTTGATAGAAGAATTTTAGAACTTGGTACTTCTGGGGAATTCTGGTCTCCAGAGGAGTTCAGCAGAGGGTAGGAGCCCTGGTGTAGGGAGAGGAATCAGGAAATGAGTTTGATGGAATGAATGTGGGATAGAATGAGAATCATCTGTGGAGGGTCTTCAAGTCATTCCAGGCTCATTTTAAATTTAGAGAAAATTAAGTCATTCTACAATCATTCTTGGACTCTGCATTAGGTCAGGAGGAGCAACTATTTTTGGGAAATAGATCATATCATATCATTTCCCTGCTTTAAATCATCAGAAGCTTCTGCTAGAAAAAGTCACAAACTCTACTGCAGCCTGCAGACCTTCCTGGCAGGCTCCCGCCTACATTTCCCATCTCACTTCCCTCCCAGTAGGCTCTGGTCATGCTGGTCTTTAGGCCCCACAAGCTCCAAACTCAGGCTCCCCTTTGCTTAGAAAAGTGATGTTCAGGGTGAATGAATGAAGAAAATGTGGTGCATATACATGATGGAATACAATTCACCCATAAAAAGAATGAAATCCTGTTATTTGCAACAACACGGATGAACCTAGGAGGAATTCTATTAAGTGCAGTAAGTCAGACACAAAAGACAAGGGCCATTTGACTTCACTCATTTGTGGAATCTAAAAAATTCTGGTTGCATAGAAATACAGACTAGAACAGTGATTACCAGACACTGGGGAAGGTAGCAGAGGAAGGTATATAGGAAGAGAAATTGGTGAACAGGTTCAAAGTTATAGTCAGACAGGAAAGAAGCTCTGGTGTTCTATAGCACGGTAGGGCGAGTGTAGTTAACAATATTGTGGTGTATATTTCAGAATAGCTAGAAGAGAGGATTCTGGATGTTCTCACCAAAAAGAAATGATAAATATTTGAGGTGATAGATATGCTAAATACCATAACTTGATCATTACACAATGCTTACATGTAAAAATAAAAATTAAAAAAAAACTGTGCCTTATAAATTTGTACAATTATTATGTGTGAATTAAAAACAACAATGGCAAAAAGATCTGAAGATATAGCTCAGTGGTCGAATGCATGCTTAGTGTGCATAAGGCCCAGGTCTCATGCCTAGCACTGCATATAAAACTAAACAAAAACAAAATAAAATTTGGAAAAAAATTGTGTTCCTGGCCTTAGCTTATGATAGTGCTTTTCAAACTCTGGGTTCTGACCCATTAGCAGGGGGTGAATTAACTGAGTGGGTCATTGTTGTATTTTGGATCTTCAATGTTCCCCAAAGGCCCATGTGTTAAAGGCTGGGTCACTAGTGCTATTGGGAGGTAGTGGTGAGGTCCAGGGAAAGGAAGGAAGGTCAGAGGGAGTTATTGAGACCCTGACCCCTTCTCTCTGCTTCCTGGCCACTATGAAATGGACAGCTTCCTCCACCACTTTTTTTAAAAAATATTTATTCTCAAGCTTTAGGTGGATACAGTATCTTTATTTTACATTTATGTGGTGCTAAGGATTGAATCCAGTGCCTTGTGCTTGCTAGGCGAGCACTCTACCACTGAGCCACAACCCCAGCCCCCTCCACCACTTTTTTACTCAGCTTTTTCGCTGCTGTGACTAAAAGGACCCAACCAGAACAATTGTAGAGGACGAAAGGTTTATTGGCGGGTTTACGGTTTCAGAGGTCTTATTCCATAGAAGGCTGGCCCCATTCCTTGGGGTTTGAGTGGGGCAGAACATCATGGAAGAAGAGTGTGGCAGAGGGAAGCAGCTCACATGATTGATGGTCAGGAAGTAGAGAGAGAGACTCCACTTGTCAGATACAAATATATACCCCAAAGCCGTGCCCCAATTCCCACCTCCTCCAGCCACACCCCACCACTTCAGTTACCACTCAGGTAATCCCTATCAGGGGATCAAAACACTGATCGGGTTAAGACTCTCGCAACCCAGTCATTTCTCCTCTGAACTCTCTTGCACTGTCTCACATGTGAACTTTTGGGGGACAACTCACACCCAAACCATAACAACCACATTTTCCCACCATGATGTGCTGTCCTACCACAGGCCCCAAAGCAACAGGGAAATGAACTACCAACTAGAACTTCTAAATCTGCAAGTCAGAATATTTTTATTTTTAATTTTGAGACAGGGTCTTACCCAGGCTGCCTTCTAACTTGTGATCCTCCTGCCTCAAGTCACTAGGATTACAGGCAGGCCCCACTGTCACTGGTTTCAATCCTCTTAAGTCAAATTATATCAGGCATTCTGATATGATTTCACAACGATGAGTCACAATGATGAAAAGCCAACTAACACAGCCATAACCCCCCCCCAGTAATGGGATTGAACCCAGGGCTTCATGCTTGAGAGGCAAGCTCTCTACCACTGAGCTACAGCTCCAGTCCATAATTTTTTTAAAAAAAATGAATTTAAATATGATAGAGACTATTAGAATGCGACATATAATAAGAATAGACACTGAGTTTTATTTTTTAATTTTTTCTTTTACAGTAGAATGCATTTTGACATATTGTACACAAATGGAGCACAACTCCTCATTCCTCTGGCTGTACATGTGCAGAGCCACTCCAGTGGCGTAATTATACATGTATATTATACATGTATATACACATATAATGTCTGAATCATTCTATCGTCTTTCCCATTCCCACAACCCCATCCCTCCCCTCACTCCCCTCTATACAAACCAAAGTTCGTTCTATCCTCCCCCTCCCTCACCCCCCTACTATGAATCAGCATCCCCTTATCAGAGAAAAAAATTCAGCTTTTGGTTTGGGGGATTGGCTTATTTCACTTAGTATGATATGTCACGACACACAATTAAACTGGTCAGGGTCATTACAAGTGAATTTGGGGACTAAATAAAGACAGAGACACAGAAAGTATCTTTTCTTTGGGTTCAGTGACCGCTCCTCAGCCACAGCTCTCCCAAGGGGGGCAAGGCAGGTAAGAAAGAGATCGAGGAGCATGTGCTGAATTTTTATTGGGGAGAAAGCCATTCAAATGAGGCAAGGGGTCAGGTTGGAGGGGCTTGAGTCTAGCTTCATGATGTCTTGCTGTCAGCAGGCTGACTGACATCTAGGGAGGCCATGCCCATCCCATATGCTTTTGGGGATCATAGGCAGAGTGAATAAAAAGGACACGTACATCGCCAGCCCAGAGAGGCAACATCAGTCCAGTCCACTTTGTGTGCTCAATGCTCATAGCCCATGGCAGGCTTGCCACATACATAGCTCCTGTCCAGAGTGGCTCCTGACAAAGATATTCTCTAGTTCCATCCATTTACCTGCAAACTAGGTATTGTTATATGAAACAAGTATGTGTGTGTATTCTAGATGATGTAAAATAAATTTTTACTAATGGATTTTAGTCCATAAAGTTTGATAGTCACTGGATTAGGAGCTGATGATGAATAATAAAGGCTCCCCCACCCCAGCCCCAGTGAGGAACAGCTACTTTTAATTAAAAAAGAAGTGTTGAAATCTCTTTTTTTTTTTAGAGAGAGAGAGAAAGTGAGAGAGAGGGGGGAAGAGAGAGAGAGAGAGAGAGAGAGAGAGAGAGAGAGAGAATTTTTTAAAATATTTATTTATTTATTTTTAGTTTTCCACGGACACAACATCTTTGTATGTGGTGCTGAGTATCGAACCCGGGCCGCACGCATGCCAGGCGAGCACGCTACCGCTTGAGCCACATCCCCAGCCCCAGTGTTGAAATCTCTTTGTAGAGGCACCGTGATGCGTGTTTGATAGAAGTGAATTGTACCCTGGCCAAAGATCATTAACCAACTTAACAAATTTCTGACATATAATGTTAGAGTTTGGGTATAAGATGTCCCCCAAAAGCTTCTCTGCTAATGCAAGAATCTTCAGCGGTCAAATGATTAGATGAGGACAGGTGTAACCAGTCCATCCTGGGTTTTAGAGGACTACCTGGGTGGTGACTGTGGGCAGATGGGGCATGGCTGGAGGAGGTGGGTTACTGGGGGCTTTCCCTGAAAGGTGATCTTCCCTGTGGCCCCTTCCCCCTTCTTGCTCTGCTTCCTGCCTGCCACCAGCTGAGTAGCTCCTCTCTGCCCCACACCCTTCCACCACAATGCTCTGCCTCACCTTGGGCCCAGGGCCATGGATCTGGTCTACCGTGAACCAAACTTCTGAAATCTTGGGCCCCAAATAAACTTGTCCTCTTTAAGTTGTTTTTGTCAGGTATTTTGGTCACAGCATTGAAAACCTGACTAACACATACAACATAGCAGAAGGAAAGGAGTATGGCAATTTGCAAAATGATCACAGATTCTTCCCTTTCCTGCTCTTTCTCTTCCAGCATGACCCTTCTGCTCCTGCTGTCTTGAGATGGGCTCTATTTCTCCATCTCTGGATTCTGGGCTGGCCTTGTGACTTGCTTTCATTGATGAAATAGGGAGCAAATGTGATGCAAACAGAGACTTGAAAAGTACTTACACATTGAGGTTCACCCACTCTTGCTATTCTTGGGAACCCTAACTACCACCTTGCTTATATGTCTGAGAAAACCTACAGGATAATGAGGGACAAGTGAACCTGATGCCCCATTGCCACAGCTGACAGCCAGTCCAAGGTGTGAGTGAGACCATCCTCAACCCACAGCCCTCAGCTGACCTGCCAGCTCATTGCAACAAATGAGCAGGCCTCACTGTGACCATCCAGGCCTGGGGAGATCAGAAAACCATCCATTGGCTGGACATGGTGGCGCATGCCTGTAATCCCAGCAGCTCAGGAGGCTGAGGCAGGAGGATCACAAGTTCAAAGGCAGCCTCAGCAAAGGGGAGGCACAAAGCAACTCAGTGAGACCCTGTCTCTAGTTAAAATAGGGCTGGGGATGTGGCTCAGAGGTCAAGTGTCCCTGAGTTCAATTCCCAGCACAGAAAGAAAGAAAGAAAGAAAGAAAGAAAGAAAGAAAGAAAGAAAACCATACATTGACCTACAATATATTGCAGTTCTAAGCCACCAAGTTTTGGGGTGGATAGTCATTGCAGCGAAATCTAATGGATAGGGCTGGGGTTGTGGCTCAGCAGTAGAGTGCTCATTTAGCACATGCAAGGCCCTGGGTTCGATCCTCAGCACCACATAAAAATAAATAAATAAATAAGGGTATTGTATTCAACTACTTCTAAAATATAAGTGTTTTTTTTTTTTAAAAAGCTAATGAATACAAGAAGAGAATTGGAATGGAAATGGAAGTTAAAATGAAATGGAAAATTGAAAATTGAAGTAAAAATGAAATGGAAGGTCTTTGGTAATCTTCCTTCCCCTCCCCCCTAGGTCTACAGTGAGGCTGCACCCCTGGTCCTCTAGGGCAGCAGGTCTATTCCTGTGACTCAGGATGACATTGCAGAGCTCAGCTCAGTACCTTACTTGAAGATCTTTACTACATATTTGTTGAATAGATCTATGCCTTGGGGATTATCTCTGCCCTGTGAATTATAAAATAAGGCTTGGGAAATGGTTACCAGCTTATAGTCCCCACATTATGTGCCTTTGTGGTATTAATAGAAGAATGGGATCCATGATTGAAGGTTCGATAGCAAAGGCTACTATTTAGCTAACCCAGATCCTTGCCCAGACTTGCATTCTCTTGCTGTATCTTCCGACAAAGCCCCCAAAAGCTAAATATTCCATTTTCCAGGCTCCCTGGCATCTAACAATGGCCATATGACTCAGATTAGGGAGATATGCATGAAAATCTGCTGGGATGTTGCTGGAAAAAGTTGCTTTTCTAATATGCGCAGCTCTAGTTGGCGTGGCCTACTCTGCTCCTTTTCTCTCTACTTTGAATGCAGATATGATGCTTACAGCTGTTTGGATCATCAGCAGTCGTCTTTTGATGATGAGAGAAAGCCTCAAGAAAATCACAGAGACCTTAGCTTTGATAACTGGGGGTTCTGCAGACTGTTTTTGTCACATTTGCTGATATCCCAAATGGCGGAATCCATCAGAGTTGACAAGGGGAGGACTCTACCAGGGCATAGATACCAGGACCATTAATTATAGCAATCTCCCTCTCTTCCTCAAGACATATTTCTTTCCACGTGTTAAAAATTGTAGTATACTCATTTTATTAAAACAAGACACTTGACTATCTGCCAAAAATATTATAGTAATACGCAAATCTATGATGTCTAAGACGTGAATGGCACCCTCTTAGATGTGACATGGTAATGCAGTGCACAATCTACACAACCATACCTAGTATTCCTAGTAAGTCTTATCAACCCACTTCATGTGTTGAGAATTAAGATCAAGTTTTATGGGTTTTTGGTACTTTTCATCTAATACTTTGTCTGAAATTTTATAAATATATCTTCTGTCACTTTTTCCAAATTCCTTTGAATTTGAAGTAAGGTAACTAAACTTAGACATATTATATTACATTGCATATCCTGCCCAAAGTCACACAGCTAATATAAGGCACAGTGGAGACTCAAATGTAGGTCTGTTTGTCTCCGAAGCACATGTTGGATGTCCTCTGACCAGTACTACAGAAAGATCTCTGAACTTCCCACATAAAAATCACCTAAAGAATTCATTAAATGCAGATTCCTGGGCCTTGCCCCAGATTTACTGACCCAAAAGGTAAAGCTTCAATTTCTCTTTCTCCTTCTTCTTCTTCATTGTACTGGGGATAGAACCCAGGGGTTCTCTACCACAGAGATATATTCCCATCCCTTTTAATTTTTTATTTGTACAAATTTCTGATGTATAATGTTATGGGTTGGATATGAGGTGTCCTCCAAAACTCCTGTATTAATGCAAGAATATTCAGAGATAAAATGATTAGATTATGACAGTTGTACCCAATCCATCCTGGTTTTAGTGGACTAACAGGGTGGTAACTGTAGGCAGATAGGGTATGGCTGGAGGAGGTGGGTTACAGGGGGCATGCCCTGAAAGGGAGCATCTTTCCTGTGGCCCCTTTATTTTGAGATAGGGTCTCACAAAGTATCGCTGATTTGCAATCCTCCTGAGTTGCTGGGATTATAAGCATGCACCTCTGCACCCAGTTTCCACTTCTTAATATGGTATCTTCGTCTGTTGTGCTGCTATAACAAAAATACCTTAGACCGTGTAATTTTTAAACAATAGACATTTACTAGTCACAGTTCTGTAGTCTGGGAAGGTGCCAGTAGACTTGCTGTCTTGTGAGCACTAATTTTCTGTCTCATAGATAGCATCTTGTTGTTAGATCCTCAGATGGTGGAAGACACCAACATGTTCCCTTCAGCCTCTTTAATATGGACACTAATCCCATTTCCACAGGCCCTGTCTCCTAATACTGTCACATTGGGGACTGCATTTCAACATATGAATTTGGGAGGCATCACCCATTCAGACCAGAGCACATGGTTTACAAGTTTCCTCATAGTTTGGCCTTTGCCAAACTTCCTCTGTAGCCTCGTCATGGGTTGGTCCTCCCAGCCACCCCCATCCTGCCACCCCTGACCCCAAATACACACACTACAGAAACAGACTGCTCAGCAGACTTCACCTATGCTGGATCTGAGCTCATTCCTTTGTGGAGTAACTCTCCCTCCTCCAGTCCATTGAAGTTTTTTTTTTTTATTTTTTTTTAATTTTTTATTCTTCTAGGTTCAGATCAAAGCCAGCTTCTCTGAGAAGCCTGTCCTATTGACACTTCTGGACGCTGCTGTTAGCAGTTGCCAGTAAGTCTGTTATTCTTTTTTTCACATCTCACTTGCTATGGCTTTTGTGGGGTCCTTAATAAGTCTTAACAAGTGCTACCCAAGGAAGCCTACTGAATAAAAACAATATTTTTAATGTAAAATAATAATCCAATGATAAACAGCATTTTTATCTTAGATTCTACTAAACCAACCTTACACACTCACAAAACAAGACAAAACTTAAAAAAAATAAAACAGGAAATAGGAAGGAGTAAAAGACTGTTTTCTCAATTTACAAAGGGAAATTCAGAACATTTTATTCTAATGCTGCTATTCAGAGTAAATATAGATTCAAGAATAGTCTATTTCTATTTTATTTTTATCACAGAAAACTCAAACATATACAAAAGTAGAGAGTGTAGCACAATGACTCCTTGAGTCCTTAACACCCAGCTTCCACAGTCTCTATTTTTCCATATGATGCTAATTCTAAAACACTTTCATTAATTCAAAAACAGAGAGCTAAAAAGCAATTCATTTAAAGGCACCCTTGTGTGTGGTGTTGGAAAACCAGTCACCATTTTAAAATGATAACATTAACAACCAGCCTCTTGACATCAGCAGCCACCTGAAGACAGGAACATAGTGTTAGAGGAGCTCAGTGGAATCTCCCACTGCCCAAGCACGGTGGGGACCCGCAGCAGGGGCATTGAATATTCTGCCACTCGCTGGTTGAGAGCAAGATAAGAAGAGCGCTATGCAGGTTCTTAGAGTGGAAATGGAGAGCAGAAGTTTCGATTGGGGCACCACATTCACCAGGAGCCTCATTTCTAGGCTTTTTTTGGCGGGGGTAGGGAGTGCGAACTCAGGGGTACTTGACCACTGAGCCACATCCCTAGCCCTATTTTGTATTTTATTTAGAGACAGGGTCTCACTGAGTTGTTTAGGACCTTGCTTTTGCTGAGGCTGGCTTTGAATTCACAATCCTCCTGTCTCAGCCTCCCAAGCTACTGGGATTATAGGCATCTGCCACCACACCTGGCTCATTTCTAGGCTTTAGTTGACATTTCTAGTAAACAGTCTCATTATTTTGTTTCATGTGTGTTAAGGAATAGTTTAATATAAACATTTAAATATTCTACAACTTATGTGACTTTTGGGGCCTTTTTCAATTCTTAAAAAAGTATTCCAGGAATCTCAGCCTCCAGAAGATCTAGGCACAGGTCGGGCTCCACACAAAGCTGCTCTCCCCAGGTGCGTCCCAGGTTTTCTTCACCAGTGGCTCCTGTCTGAAGCTCATGGGAACACTGCCAAGGTTGCACTTGGGTTCAAGAAGAGCAAAAATAGACAAAAGATGGAGAAGCCATTGATAAGATAGTTAGAGAAGCAGCCCAGGAAGCAAGAAGGAAAAAAAATAAGAGAGATGGGGTGGACACATTGAGGCTGGCCACGTGAGAAAGCGGAGACACACATTCTCTGGGGGCTTTCAGAAAGAGCCAAATGCTTTTTTTCTTTTTCTTTTTCTTTTTAAAAGAAGGAAACCAAGGCACAAAACACCAGGATATGGGTTGTTCCATTTTTAAAAACTGGAAAGCAAATCCCAGGTGTCAGGTCCTTGCTTAACATCTGGACGGCCATCTTAAATGACAGCCGCCATTTTAAGAAAAATTTCGCTTTCCCACCCAAGAGCGCATCACCACTCCCTCATACCAACCCCACACTTCATGCCCCATTAGGACCTGCTTGGCTCTAATCCCTGAGCCTGTCCCGTAAAAATCCTGAACCCCAAGCCTGTTTTGCCTCTATCCATTGGTGGAGAGAGGGCCTTTATTTGTCAACTCTGACAAATAAACTCTCCTGTGTATCTCTGCCTGGTCTCTGTCTTCTATTTCTCACTTGCCATCTCCTGGTTTCTCACTTTCCTTTTATCCTGTCACCAGGATACCTTCTCTGGAGAAGGTATTTACCACAGGACCCATGACCTAGGAAGAGCCTAGATTGCTGTTTCTTAAAGGAAAAGTCTTGCCATCTCTCTTCACCCCTTACCCCAGGCCTCCTCAGACAGTAAGACCCTGGGAAAGGGCTTCTGCTCTGCTTCTCCACAGGTAGAGAACAATGAGAAGAATTCAGGGTTTCCTGCTAGGCTTGTGCTGACCCACCAAGGGAAAGAGAGCAGCCCCTTGGCAAGGCCAGGAGGAAGATTGCTGACGAAGTTCCTTCTTCCTTCCAAGAAGCACAAGGCACTACAGAGTTGGTGGTGTCCTGGAGAAAGGGTGCCCTTTGTGAAAAGTGCTGGGTCAGCAGGATGCTTGGAATGACTGCTCCCGACTGCCTACCCTTTCAGAGATCCCCTCTGGGCGGAAGGAGAAGAAGTACACAGGCCCCTGAGGACATCCTTCCCCACGCAGGCAAGCCTGTGGCCAGGGACTGTTGGATAGAGAAAAAGAACTAGGGTCTGGGAAGACAGCCAGTGGAGAAGCCACCAAACAGCTTATCCATGCAGACAGGTTGCACAACAGGCAAATGTGGCCCAAGAAGTGGCTCACACTGCTGAAGGTGAGGAGCTCAACAATGTGCAGTCAACACGATTTCCTCCATGCATGATCCATCCCAGAGGGTGTGCAGAAGATAGTGTGAAGATGAACTAAAAGAGAGATAGGCCACGCCTTTTTTCTTAACTAGTAGCAAGTGTGGAGAGCATGAACAGTGATAATATCTCAGAAATGCAGGAATCTAAAATTCAAATGAATTTTTTTTTCTTTTTTTTTTTTAATATTTATTTTTTAGTTCTCGGCAGACACAACATCTTTGTTGGTATGTGGTGCTGAGGATCGAACCTGGGCCGCACGCATGCCAGGCGAGCGCACTACCTCTTGAGCCACATCCCCAGCCCCTCAAATGAATTTTTCCACAGATATATGTATGAATCACCTTTTTAAATGATCTCTGACTTGCACCACCTAATTAATTTGATTGATTTTAAGTTGCTTAGGACTGCAATATATAAATGTTTGCCTCCCTCCCCTATATTGGGTGGAAACAGAATGGTGGCCTTTTGTAGTCAAGTTTATGTAACAAGCTGAATCCTTTTGATGTTTATGCATGAAAGGAAGCCACATGGAAATATGGATGAAGCATGGGATTCCAAGATTTTAATACATACCAAACACAGGAAAAATGAGACTCCAGCGGTTTGGGCTGAATGATGTTCTTTGCCAACTGCCTCTTAAAGTATTTTGGTTCCAACTCAGAGAGGAAAGAAGGGAGGCAGGAGGAGAAGCAGGAGGCAAGAAGGGACAGAGGGAGGGAGGTGAGGAACCGTCTTCAGGGGACATTTAGTAATGCATTCCTTCTCCCATAGAACGCCATTTCTGTCTTTGTTTTCTTTAGAGCCTCTTTCAACATTCCTCAGATTACAGACAGGCAATGAGGCATCAAGACAGTGGGGTATCTGAACTGGGAACCATCATGAACCTCATTCTCAACTACACTTCCCTTTAGATCTCACTCCTCTGGAACAGGCTTAGTTTCTCTCCTCACCTGCTCCCTCCAGGTCTCCTCAAAGGCCTCTTCCTCTCCCATCCTGTGCCTTTGTAGGCTCTGGGCCAAACTCAGTGGTGGAGAGGAGCAGAGGGCCCTGTGGTTCTGGCTTCATGTACCTCAAGGGCCTTACGCAGGGCCTTCAGGCCTTATCTCCAGAGGAACTTATACACACAGCTCTTATGTTAGTTCATGCAGGTCACTTTACAGAGGTCTTTACTTGATTTATTAGACCTTTGAAACATACAATAAAAGTTTTCTAGCTGTTATGATATACCTTCATCATAGAAATATGTCCAAGCTGGGCGTGGTGGCACACACCTGTGATCCCACTGGCTTGGGAGGCTGAGGCAGGAGAATCACAAGTTCAAGGCCAGCCTTAGAAACTTAGTGAAGCCCTTAAGCCACTTAGTGAGATCCTGTCTCAAAATATGATGTTTCTTAAAAAGGGACTGGGGATGTTGCTCAATGGTTAGCAACTATGAGTTCAATCCCCAGTACCAAAAATAAATAAATTAATTAATGAAATATAATATGATAATAAATAAATAGAAAGGGCTGGGATGTGGCTCAGTGGTTGAACCCCTGGGTTCAATCCCTGGTGCAATATATATATATATATATATATATATATCATATACATAATGCAATCATATATAATGCAATCATATATAATGCAATATATATATATATGATATATATATATATATCATATACATAATGCAATCATATATAATGCAATCATATATAATGCAATCATACATAATGCAATCATATATATAATGCAATCATATATATATAGTGCAATCACAGCATGAGAGAGAGAGAGAGAAAGAGAGAGTGCAAACTTCATAAGGAAGTGGCCCAAGTCTCTATCACCTTCTGAGAAAAGCTAAGGAGCCCTTCTTTGGTATGGGGTATCCTCCTCCACGAATTGAAAGGAAGTTCTTCTGCAGTTCTACTAAAGTGGTCTCCTTCAGAAGCAGCCAAGAACAAGATGGCAGAATCTGTCTTGTAGGGGCATGCTTGGTCTCCAGAAGGAACACTCCTTTTCTGTTTCAGAGTGATCTCCACAGTGGTCAGTGTTATTTGGGGTACCCCACAAAGATGGTGGCCATGCTCACCAGGGCTCCTTTTCTATGCCTCTCAGTCCCAGAGATGCTCCATCCTTCCAGCAACTGGGTGCCCAGAGGCGCTGAGTTCCTAATTCTTTCTCCCCTCAGAGAAGAGCATGCAGCAGATGCTTCTTGTGAAAACATGTAATTGAAAGTGACTTTCCCTTTTGAGCTACTGTAAACGGCCTGGGGGAAGCTCGGCAGGGCTGTTGGGGGGCAGGGGAAGACTGTGGCCTGGGATTTCAGAGAACGGCTGTGAGGGGAGAAAATGGAGACAAGTTAAAGAGGAAAGCAAGGCTGAGACTTTGTGGCTTGCTTTTTCATCTTTGGATTCCTGAGTCAGGTGCGAGGCAGAAGCAAAGGGAAGGAGTCAAGGCCAGGGCAGTTGCTTGACGGCAGCCTGTGGGAGGGGACTTAAGGGGAGACTGAGGCACTACTGAGAAGGAGTCTGACTGCTGTGACTAGGTCCCAGGCCAGTATATCCCTTAACTTGTTGGTGCCCCAACACAGTCTTCTCTCCTGCTGTCAATGAAGACAGTCAGAGGGCCTGGCAGGACATGCCCAGTACCAGGCACGAGCATGGGAGTGAGCACCACGAACCCCAAGGTAAGTAACACAGAGCACGGCTCTGTGCCCAGCGGCTGAGGGCCTAGAAACAGATACTTTGTGAAGAGTTACAAAACAGAGTGGAGACTGCTAATTCAGACTTATCTAAACAGTTCTGAGGGCCATAGCGTACAGAAGAGTTTGCTAGTGTTGTTACAAATTATTTATTTAACGTTTATTATTTTTTGGAAAGGGGTGAGCACCCAGAAGAGGGCCAGGGCAAACAGCAAGTTTTATGCTAGAATAAGTCTTGGCCAATGTAACTGAATGCTTACCATATATGTACACATGCTCCTTGGCTTAGGATGGGCTTACATCTTGATAAAACCATTGTTAGGTTGAAAATATTAACTCAAAATGCTTTTACTAGCTGGACGTAGTGGTACACACCTGTAGTCCTAGCTACTTGGGAGGTTGAGGCAGGAAGATGGCTTGAGAGCCTAAGAGTTCCGATCAGCCTGGGTAACATAGCAAGAAACTCTCGGGGGGGGGAGGAAGGAAGGAAGGAAGGAAGGAAGGAAGGAAGGAAGGAAGGAAGGAAGGAAGGAAGGAGGGAAGGAAGGAAGGAGTGTGTTTCTGGAACATCATAGCTTAGCAAGCCACATGCTGTAGAGTACCTGTTGTTTACCCTCGTGGTTGTGGGGCTACATGGGAGTTGCCAATGGCACCTGAGAGTACTGTACTTCATATTGCTAGCTCCAGAAGATGCCAAAGTTCAAAGTAAAAGTCCTGCTGAATATGTATTGCTTTCCTATCATCCTAAAGTCAAAAAATTGCAAGTCAGGGACCATCTGTACTTAGAAGTAAGCATATGAGATACTAGCCCCGTTTTACAGATCATCAAACTACGACCTGGGATGATGGAGCAGAGTCTGGGTTTGAAATGAACGTAGGCTGTCTGGCTATAAGCCTATGTGTGTTTTCATCATGGTGTTGTAAATAGATGAGTTATTTTGAACGAGGCAGAGATGGACTTATAGGGGGAGCATCTGAAGCCTTCAGAGTTTGGGGACCATTTGACTCAGGAGTTGCAGAATGATTAGGGCCCCCAGGAGGGTCCTTGGGGATATGGGGAGATCTTTGCTCTAATTTTCACATTTATGCTTCTCTGGAAGTTGAGAGCAGGACATCCTCAAAGCCCCACTTATGTTTCATATTTACTGCGTTTACTAGGTGTTGGCCCTAATGCCTAGCACTCAGGTCTGGAACAGGTGTCTCTAGACCTATTAGGTGTGATATCTTGAACAGAATCATATTCAGTTTGAGAACAAAGAGGTGGGGCCACATACCAGACGGGCAAAAGCTGCGTGTATTTTGACTGTGGAGTTCTGCATAGCCCCAGCCAGATCTTTGAAATCTCTGATACATGGCTGCTTTCTTCCTTTGTCTAGACCTGTACTTAGTGGAAATGAGTTATGGTTATTTTCTAAGATGCAAATGATTAATAATACTTACATCTTCAACAAGCATCAAGTGAGCCTACTCCTAAGACTCGATTCTCAAATGGAAAAGAGGAGGGAGGAGTATCAGTTTTTAAAAAGGGAATAAACAATCTTGGACCTTAATGTACATTTAGTTATTAGAAGAGATAAAACACATATTCAAATAACTGGGTTCTAAATCTGGGATAATGTTTTGAGATTGGAAGTCAGATCTCCCTCCATGTTCTTTTCCTTCCTCCATCCAAGGCAAGGGATGTGGCTAAGTGGATAAACTAGAGGGAGACTCTAACATTTTTGGCTTTTATGTCTTAAAGTCCAAACTCATAGGAAAAGGAAAATTTCTCAGACAATCCTCCTTGAAGAGCAGAGGACAACAGTGGTGCTTTTTAACTCCCAGATTAGAAAGTTTCTGGAAACAGAGGAGCCTCTCTTGACCTACTGGTTTGTGTGAATAAGTAAGAGTGCTCGGGTTAGAAATGGCTGTGTGTGGTTTAGGGCAGGGAGGGTGGGCACAGAGTTTATTGGCCAAACCAGGACACAGTTGGCAGCGAATGGGACACTATTGATAAGTACACTGTGATAACAAGCAGGAACCAGAGCTGTCCCAGGCGAGCATGGGCATAGAGGAGAGGGGAGCGGAGGCGACCTCAAGGATTTAAGGGCCCTAAGCAGAGCACACAAGTACGGAGCCTGGGGCCTGAAGGGGCCATGCAAACTTAGTGATGATAATGTCCCAGTTTACAGTAACCTGGATGACAATTAATGGATAACCCCTGGTGTTCTCCCCCCCCACCCCAAGCCACAGTGCTGCCTAAACCCCTGGAGGGTTGGTGCAGGGGAAGGGGCGAGGGCCTGGGAACAATCCAATTTAGGTGAAAAAAGAGGAGGAAAAACTAGATCTAAATGCACTATTAGCCTCAAGAGAACAGGGATCGTCTTCATTTTGTTCAACAACTTCTATCAGATGCCAGTAACTATTTACTGAATGAAAGAATGAGGTAAAATCTCTGTCCAGCAAAGAATGATAGTGGTAATAACAGAAACAGAGACAGAAAGGGAAATGGGTTGAGGAAGGAAGATGGTTATGGTTTTGCAAATACTAGTTTTGACGTGGCAGCGGTTTCTTTCCCAGAAACTCCTGTGAATCAGCTGGGTATGGGTGAACAGGGCTTTGAGATGTCAGTTGAACCAGGCGCAGTAGTGCACACCCGTAATACTAGTTATTCCAGAAGCTGAGGTGGGAGGATTGCCAAGTTTGAGGCCAACTTAGCAAGACCCTGTCTCAAAACAAATTTTTAAAAAAGGGCTGGAGGTATAGCTTAGTAGAGCACTTGCTTAGCCCATGTGGGAATCCTGGGTTTCAATCCCTGCTCCTGCAAAAACAAATCAAAACAACAAGAAGGGGGCCAGGGTGGTGGCTCAGTGGTAGAGCACTTGCCTAGTATGCATGAGGCACTGGGTTCTATCCCTGGCACCACATAAAAAAAATAAACAAATAAAATAAAGGTATTGTGTCCACCTACAACTAAAAAATATATATATTAAATATGTTATTAAAATATATTAAATATATATTTAAAAAAACAAGAAGGAAGTCAGTGCTCAATTTTGTAGCCAGGTGCATTATTAGCAGTGAATGCCTTGTAATGACAGAGAATAGAATAACACTGAGCAATGGATGAGTTCAGGAGAAGAGGCTAAAGGAGACAATACGAATTATCAAGGTATCTGAATTTCAGCCAGGGTCAAAGTTGAAGTTAAAGGAATGACTCTCAAAGGATGGAATTTAACTCACAGAAAAATGTGTGATGGGAGGCAAGGGACTACCTCAGTCAGCAAGTAACAGCCCCTGAGATTGGACGGGTGTTAACTGTTCTGAATATGTTTTCTTCCTTCATTTAGTTATAGAAGCCCTTTATCCTCAGAGATTATTTTCTCTCAATAGTTTATTTTGAAAAATTTGCGACAAAAATTAAAGAATTTTGCAGTAAAAACATGTCCATTACCTTTATTCTACCATTAACATTTTATTGTTCTTGTTCATAATCAAAATATCCATTTATCTATCCTTC
Organism: Urocitellus parryii; assembly: GCF_045843805.1. Classification (NCBI taxonomy): domain Eukaryota; kingdom Metazoa; phylum Chordata; class Mammalia; order Rodentia; family Sciuridae; genus Urocitellus; species Urocitellus parryii. Next base: position 84,627,273 of record NC_135540.1, read on the forward strand.
TACCATCCATCAATCCCTTCTAATTTTTGATTCATTTCAAAATTGCAGAGACTCCCTAAATTCCTCAGGATGTCTGTCATTTTTCTGTTGATAAGAAATTTAAACACAATAAAATTCACAAATCTATATATTCACTGATGTATATTCTGTATATTCATATATATATATATATTCATGTATATATATATTCATATATATATATTCATGTATATATATATTCTGTATATTCACTGCTTCCCCCAAATATTTTGTTATTAAAATTTTACAAACATACACACACACAGGATGTTGAGAGAATTTTACAATGATCCTCTCTCTATGTGCCACTTAGATTTTACTCTTAACATTTTATTACTCTTACTTTCTCATGATATCCATTCATCATTCATTTATTAGTTCACCTAAATTTTTAGGCATTTCAAATGCTTTATTTCTCCCCAATACTTCAGGATACATATCATTAGTGAGATATTTGTTTATAGTTTTCTTTTTGATGGAATATTTGCATGTGGTGAAATACACAAATGTTACATTCACTGATTTTTTTTTTTTTTTGATGTGTGTGTGTGTTATATTTGGTGCTAGGAATTGAACTCAGGGCCTCATGCATGATAGACAAGTGCTCTACTACTGAGGTACATCCCCAGCCATTCACTAAATTTTAATAAACACACAAACCCATGCAACTCAAACCTCTATCAAGACAGAGAACATCAGTGTCCCCCGACAAGATCACGCCCCACTCCATCCAGAGACAATTAATTTTATTTTTTCCACCATAGATTTGATTTGTAAATGGAACCATACAACATGTATGCTTTTTGGTGGATGGCTCCTTTCACTCAACACAACAATTTTGAGGTCCATTTTTCATATCTTTTATTACTGAGTGATATTCCATTATAGGAATATTCAAAGTTTTTTTCTATTTTGATGGATCCCTGGGCTGTTTCCATTTTGGGAGTATAATGAGTAACGTGCTCCAAATGTCCTTATGAAGTTTTTTTGTGGACGTATGTTTTCATGTTTTATGGGTATGTAACTTCCTGGGTTATAAGGGTAGGTATATGTTTAGTTATATGAAAAACTGCCTGTCAACATAATATTGGCATTCTCGTTTCTCCACATCCTTACCAACATTTAGAATTGTCCATCTTTTTAATTTTAGCCCTTCTGGTAGGAGTGAAGTTATGACTCATTGTGTTCTAATTTGCATTTCTTGGATGATTAATCATAGTGAGCACTTTTCCATGCGATGACTAGCTATTTGTATATCTTTTGTGACATTTTTGCTTAAATCTTTTGCCATTTGAAAAGTTGGTTGTTTGTCTTTATTGTTATGTTGTAGAAGTTCTTGTTCTTTGTCAAAAATATAATTTGTGAATATTTTCTCACAATCTGTGGATTGCCTATTCATTATCTTAATGGTAGCTTGTGATGAGCAGAAGTTTTCTAATTTTGACGAAATTTAGTATATGTTCATTGCTTTCTGTGACTGGTTTTATAAAAATTTGTCACAAATATATCCTTTCAAGTTTTCCACTAAAGCCATATGATTATAACTTTTATATCTAGATCTATGACTCATTTAAAATTACTTTCATGAATGACGTTAAAAAGGGCCAGATTCACTTTTTTCCACATGAACATCCAGTTATTACGACATTATTTGTTGAAAAGGCCTTTCTCCCCATGTAATTATTTGGTCTTCTCTTTGAAAATAAATGGACCCTATAAGTGCTAGTATATTTTTGGGCTCTATTCTGTTCAAAAAATCTTCTATGTCAATCCTAAGCCAGGATCACACTTTCTTGATTAATTGATTTTTATAGTAATTCTTAAAGTCAGATAATATAAATACTCCAAATTTGTTATTTTTCAAAAATGCTTTAGTATCCTCAGTTCTTTGAATTAAACAAGCTGACTCAACTAAATAAACGTTTTCTTTGTGAATTTTTTGGGAGAATTGACATATTTCCATTATTTAAACTTCTATAATTTCTCTCAACAATGTCTTATAGTTATCAGTATAGAGGTTTTCATGTGTTTGGCTACATTTTTTTCCTAAATATTTTGAGTTTAACACAATTATAAAATTTTAATTATTAGCTGCTAATATATAAAAACATGATTGTTTTTGTACCTTTACTTTTTGTCCTTAAACCTTGTTAAATTCACTTATTAGTTCTAACAGTTGTTTATGGATTGTTTAGGGTTTTTGTTTGTTTGTTTGTTTTTGGTAAACAGTGATGGTGAATGCAAATAGAGACAGTTTCTTCCTTTGTAAACTCTGCAAAGTTCTAGTTCTTCCTTTGCCTTTGATTCCCTCTTTTTGCCTTGTGGCAAAGACTAAGGCCTCCAGTAAAGTGGAGGTGGTTGCAGAGGATAACCTTGCCTGGATCCTAATTTTAGGGGGAACATTCAATATCACCAGTAAGTGTAGCTGCAGATGCTTAGATAAATAGAAATTCTCAAGGAATGTCCATTTCGTTGACATTGTTGAGTTTTTGTCATAGTTGTTCATAATATTTCTTATTATCTTTTTAACATCTATGGATAGATGTTAAAATCTTTTCCTCTTTGGTTGATTTCTGCTCTTTATTATTTCCTTCTCCTTACTTTTGAGATGTCTATGTTGTTCTTTCTCCAACTTTTTGAAGTGGAAGCTAAGATATTGATTTTAGACCATTCTTTTCTAGTAAAAACATATGAAGCTGTACAATTTTCTATTTCTTTCCTTCAATCAATCCCATTTCTGAACCTGGCAATGCATAAGGGAAAGATGTTTATGCATTATAGATATAAGTCCTTTTGTTAGATACCTCCCACTGACTTCTTTTGAAATTTGATTTCTTTCCCATTTGATGACTTTTGATGTATTGAGTTTCATTATTATTTAGTTTAAAATATTTTATAATGATATGATTTCTTCTTTGATTCAGTTATAATATAGAAGTGTATCATTTAATTTCCAAATATTTGATGCTTTCTTAAGTTTCCTATTGTTATTAATTTCTAATTCTGTTTTAAAAGAACAATCTGCATGGTTTTAATTGTTTTCATTTTAAGCTGTTTTATGGCCATGTATATGATCTGTCTTGGTGCATATACCATTCATAATTGAAAAGAAGTGTATTCTTTTGGCTGTAGCTCAGTGGCAGAGCTCTTGCCTCATAAATGTGGGGTATTAGGTTTGATTCTCAGCACCACATAAAAATAAATAAATAAAGATATTGTGCCCAACTAAAAAAAATATTTTAAAAAGTGTATTCTTCAGTTGTTGAGTGTAATGTTCAACAAATACTAGTTAGGTCAAGGTGGTTAATTTTGTTCAAATCCTCTGTGCCCTAGACTGGTGGGGAGTTTAGCCTGTTTATTCAGATTCTTCACCGTGTCCATGAGTCTTCAGAGATAAAGATGCTCATTTCCTCTGGTAGAATAATGGTATCTTTCTTTTTTTTATTTTTTATTTTTTAAATTGACTTTTTAAAAATAAATGACAGTGGAATGCATTACAATTCTTATTACACATAAACAGCATAATTTTTCGTATCTCTGGTTGTATATAAAGTATGTTCACACCAATTCATGTCTTCAAACATGTACTTTGGATAATGATGTCCATCACATTCCGCCATCCTTGCTAACTCCCTGCTCCTACTTCCCCTCCTACCCCTCTGCCCTATCTAGAGTTCGTCTATTCCTCTCATGCTCCCCCTCCCTACCCTACTATGAATTAGCCTCCTTATATCAGAGAAAACATTCAGCATTTGTTTTTTTGGGATTGGCTAACTTCACTTAGCATTATGTTCTCCAACGCCATCCATTTATTCTCTTTTATTGTAGAGTAAAATTCCATTGTGTATATATGCCACATTTTTTAATCCATTCATCTGTTAAGGGTATCTAGGTTGATTTCACAGTTTAGCCATTGGGAATTGTGCTGCTATAAACATTGATGTGGCTGTGTCCTTGTAGTATGCTGTTTTTAAGTCCTTTGAGTATAGACCGAGGAGAGGGATAGCTGGGTCAAATGGTGGTTCCATTCCCAGTTTTCCAAGGAATCTCATACTGTTTTTCATATTGGCTCTATCAATTTGCAGTCCCACCAGCAGTGTATGAGTGTACCTTTTTCCCCACATCCTTGCCAACACTTATTGTTGTTTGTCTTCATAATAGCTGCCATTCTGACTGGAGTGAGATATCTTAGAGTAGTTTTGATTTGCATTTCTCTAATTGCTAGAGATGATGAGCATTTTTTCATACATATGTTGATTGATTGTAAATCCTCTTCTGAGAAGTGTCTGTTCAGGTCCTTGACCCATTTGTTGCTTGGGTTATTTGGTTTTTTTGGTGCTTAGCTTTTTGAGTTCTTTATATACCCTGGAAATTAGTGCTCTATCTGATGTGTGAGGGGTAAAAATTTGCTCCCAAGATGTAGGCTCTTTATTCACCTCACAGATTGTTTCTTTTGCTGAGAAGAAACTTTTTAGTTTGAATCTACACTCATCTTGTGCTATAGGAGTCTTATTAAGGAAGTTGGGGCCTAATCCCACATGATGAAGATTAGGGCCTACTTTTTCGTCTATCAGAGCAGAGTCTCTGTTTAATTCCTAGGTCCTTGATCCACTTTTTTAATTTTTTATTTTGTTGACATGAATATACTCACTTTGCTCCATTTGAGCTCCTAATGCAATAAAGTTTAAATATGTTTTAATATTATAATCTTTATGATCTGCTTCAGAAGAAAAGTGTGGGGAAGGTTAAAAAGATCTTCCTACACTGGCAGTTTCTCAATTAGTTCAAAATGCTAAATTTTGACGTAGGGTCATTTGAACCTCATCACGTAGAATCACCACCCAAAACAGGATACTGGATATTTCTATAATTCCAAAAATTTCCCTTTGCTCATTTCATTCAATTAGCTTCCCTCCATCCCTGCTGCCAGTTTCTCATGTCTATCATTATGGATTAGTTTTACCTATTCTAGAACTTCAAATAGAATTAAACAGTATGTTATTCTTTTGTGTGTGACTTCTTTTGCCTAACACAATGGTTTTGCATTTCAACCATGTTTTTATATGTATCAATAGTTCTTTCTTTTTAAAATCAATGACTAGTATTCCATTGCATTAATATGCAGCAATTTTGATTAATCTATTTACTTATTGATGAATTTGGGGTTGATTTAAATTATTCGACTATTGTGATTCAAACTGCCATGAAGATTCTTATACAAGTTTTTAAATGGACATATATAGATGTCCCTTGACTTACAATGGGGTCATGTCCTGAAAAACCCATTGTAAAGTTGAAAGTATCACAAGTCAAATATGCATTTAGTACATCTAACTTAACTGAACACCAGAGCATGGCACAGTCTACCTTAAATGTGCTCAGAATTTACATTAGCCTGTGGATGGGCAGAATTGTCTAACAGAAAGCCTATTTTATATATGGTGACCATGTGGTTACATGGCTGACCGGGTGCTGAGGCTCATTGCCACCACCCAATGTTATGAAAGAGTATTGCTACCCTGGGAAAAGATCAAACTGAAGTGTGGTTTATACCAAATGCATACTGCTTTCACAACACCTTAACATTGAAAGATCATTGAGTGTAACCATTGTTGGGGATGATCTGTGTTTTTATTTCTCTAAAGAAACACTTAAAAGTCCAATTGTAAATTATGGGGTAAATAAATGTTTAATTATGTAGCCAATTACCAAACAGTTATTCAAAGAGCTTACATGCTCACCAGGAGGAACCCATTTCCTCCACATATCAACACTAGAGTTCAGTCACTGTAATGAATTAAATAGAATCCCATGTGTTTTAAATTGGCATTTCCCTGATAATTTAAAGATGTTGCTCAATTTTACTTGTGCTTATTGGCTATTCCTATATCCCTTTGTGAAATGTCTATTTAATTCTTTGTCTAAGATTTTAAAATTGTTTTCTTTTCACTTGTATTTTTATATAATATAAAATGCAAATTTAATGTATTTATTTGTAACATAAGACAGGATTCAGGACACTTCCCTGAAATAATCCAGCTTGGCACTAGAGAAAACAGCAAAAGCTTCTCTAAAGCAGGTTGTAGGAGAGTTCTCTGCCTTTTCCCCAGTTGGATCAGAAGACCCTCATTCCAGACAGGTCCTGCCCCCACCCAGAGGAAAGCCAGGAGACACAAAGACACGGAGTAGAATCTGAAAGAACAGGCCTTGTGAACTTGCCCCAGTTTATCACCATTAGTTCAGAACGCTGTTAGTCACCCATCTCCGTGGCTGTCCTCTCTGCATCAAACTACGTCAGAACATCAGCTCCCCTCTTTCTTCGGGTCTGCATTTCTGAAGGCATCATGTCATCTAAAACTTATATTAATCAATTGGTAAGCTTCTGTCTTGTTAATTTGTCTTTTTCTATAGGATCTTGGTTATGAACTTGGTAATGCATAAGGAAAAAAATATATTTATGCATTAGAGATAAAAGACCTTTTGTTAGGTACCTCCCACTGATTTCTGATCATACTGATCTGAAGAGCGATCTACTTCTATTTTTGTTAGCAGACATTTTATCTTCTCAGTTAGCCTTGCCGATGCACAAGTTAAACTATCCAGAGTACTGAGGGATCCACGCGCTTCCTGCTGCACCCCTTCCCGATGCGTTCTACTCTTCATCCACCTCTGGACACACATCAGTCACACTCAAACCGACCTCCTGAGCTGAGACTAAGCACATGATTAGGTAGCTTTCCGTTGGATTTTGTTGTTGTTGAAAAAAGTTCTACTTTTAATCAATGAGATACTTGTATATATTTTATTGGTACAATGTATATTATGGGGTACATTTCTGACATGCTGATTTCAGTTCTTTTAATATATTACAGGAGGAGCAAATTAGACTAACCCATTCATTGCCTCAAATATTTATTATTTCTCTGTGGTAAGAATGTTTAAAAATCTTCTCTTTTAGCCACTTTGAAATATGCAGTACATGGTCATTAATTATAATCATGGTGCTGAACAGTAAAACACCAGAAATTATTCCTTCTGAGACTCATTGCTAGTTGATCAGCATCTCCAGGTCCCCAGTCATCCCCACCCCGCCCCCCCCCAGCTGTTAGTAACCACTATTCTATTCTCCTTTGAGATCAACTTTTTTAGATTCCACATATAAGTGAGATCATATAGTATTTGTCTCTTTGTGTCTGGCTTATTTCACTTAACATAATGTCCCCCAGGTTCATCCATGTGCTTTCAGGTGACAGTTTCCTGTTGTTTTTAAGGCTGAGTAGTATTCCACTGTGTGTATATACACCATGTTAAAAAAGTCTGTTCATCCACTGACAGAGGTTGAGTTATTTGGATGTCTCGTCTATGTGAATAATGTTGCCATGAACAAGGGAAAGATGTTGAGTATTTTTCCACATATTTGTTGGCTATTTGAATGTTATCTTTTGAAAAATGTCTATTCAAGTCCAGTGCTTATTTTTAAATGAAATTATTTATTCTTTTACTGACTAGTTGGAGTTCCTTGAATATTTTGAATATTAGCCCCTTTTGATATGTGATTACGGTTTCTCCAAAGCTCGTGTTGTCTTTATCGTTTCATTGACTGTGCAGAGTGTTTTAATTGGAGACCCTCCCATTTGACTATTCTTACTTTCACTGCCTGTGTTTTGGGGGTCATACCCAAGAAATCACTGCTTAGATCAATGTCCTGAAATTTTCCCATTTTTTTCTAAAAAATTTTATGGTTTTAAGGTCTTATGTTTAACTCTTTAATTAATTTCAAGTTGCTTCTGGCAAAAGTGGTGAAATAAAGCTTCATTTTTTATTCTTTGCATGTGACTATCTAGTTTTCTGACATCATTTATTGAAGGGACTGTCCACTCTCATAGTATATTCTTGGCTCCTTTGGAGAAAATCAATTGACTATAGATGTGTGGGTTTATTTCTAGGCTTTCTATTCTATTCCATTGGTCAATATTTCTGTTTTTATGCAATTACCAGGCAGTTTTGTAACATATTTTGAAATCCAGTAGTGTGGTGCCTCTAGCTTAGCTTTTTTTAAAAATACTTTTTAGTTGTAGATGTATAGAAAATCTCTATTTGATTGATTTATTTTTATATGGTGCTGAGGATCAAACCCAGTGCTTCTGTGTGCCAAGCAGGTACTATACCACTGAGCCACAACCCCAGCCTCTAGCTTAGTTTCTTTTGGTTAATATTGCTTTAGGTTTTGGGGTGTTTTGTGGTTTCATACATATTTAGATTTTGATTTCTGTTTTTAAAGACATTGAAATTTTGATAGGATTTCATTAAATCTATGAACTGCTTTGGTAGTAAGGATATTTTAACAATATTGATTCTTCCAATCTATGAATGTGAAATATCTTTCCTTTTGTTTGTGTCAACTTCAATTTCTTTCATCAATATTTTACAGTTTTCAGTATATACAGATTTTTCAAATCTTTTGGTTAAATTTACTTCATTGTACTTTATTTTTTTATGCTATTGTGAAGGAAATTTTTTTCCTCATCATATTTTATCTTTTTTTTTTTTTTATAAGACAGGGTCTTGCTATGTTGCCCAGCCTAAGTGAAGGGAAATTGTTTGCTTAATTTCTTTTTCAGACTGTTTGTTGTTAGTATAGAGAAATACCACTGATTTTTGTAAGCTGATGTTCTGTCCTGTAACATTACAGAAGTTTATCAGTTCTAAGAGTTTATTGGTGGAGTCTATATGGTTTTCTGTATATAAGATCACGTTATCAGCAGAGACCATATCATTTATCCTTCACTATTTGAGTGACTTTTCTTTCTTTCTCTTGCCTAATTGCTCTGGCTAGGATTTCCAATATTATGTAGAGTGGAAATCGTGGGTTTTTTGTTTTGTTTTGTTTTTTTCTAAACCAAGGAAATCTTTGTTTTGTTTGTGATCTTAGAGACAGAGCCTTCAACTTTTCATTGTCAGGTAAGATGTTAGCTGTGAACTTGTGTGGCCTTTATGGTGTTGAGGAACATTCCTTTATGCCTAATTTGTTGAGAGTTTTTATCAATGTTGAATTTTGTCAAATGCTTTTTCTATATCTATTCAGATGATCATATGGTTTTTGTCCTTCATTCTATTAATATGGTACACATATCGAACCCATCCAGGGACATGGTGATCATGGTGAATGATCCTTTTAATGTACCATTGAATATGTTTTGCTAGTATTTTGAGTATTTTTTTTATTTGTCTTCATCATGAACATTGGCCTATAGGTTATTTCTTCTGTTATATTTTTTTCCATTTTTTGGTTTGTTTTTCTACCATGGATTGAACCTAGGGGTGCTTAACCATTAAGCCACATTTCCAGTCCTTTTTATTTTTTTTATATTTTATTTTGAGATAGGGTGTTGCTAAGTTGATTAGGACCTCACTGTTGAGGCCAGCTTTCAATTCGCAATCCTCCTGCCTCAGCTTCCTGAGCCATTGGGATTATAGGCAAGTCCACCGCACCCAGCTCTTGTGTCTTTGCCTGGGCCTTATAAAGTGAATTTGGAAATACTCCTTCCTCTTCAAGTTTTTGGAGGAATTTGAGGAAGAATGGTGTTAGTTCTTGAAGTGACTGATAAGATTTAGCTGTGCAGCTACTGGGTTCTGTGCTTTTCTTCAATGGGAGACTTTGAATTACCGATTAAATCTCATTACTCGTTGCTGGTCTGTTCCAATTATAATTTCTTGGTGATTTAGTGTTGGTAGATTATGGCTTAGGAATTTATCCATTTGCTCCAGGTTGTTCAATTTATTGTCATTTATTTGTTCATAGTAGTCTCTTATGATCCTTTGTGTTTCTCTGCCATCAGAAAACATCTTTGTTAAGCTTTTCAAAAAAAAATCAACTCATATATTTGTTGATCTTTTCTATTTCTCTTCTAGTTTCTATTTCATTTATATTTGCTTGGTTTTTGTTCTTCATTCTGCTAACTTTGGGCTTAGTTCTTTTTCTAGTTCTTTGAGGTGAGTGTTTGTTTATTTGAGGTCCTATTTGTCTATGTAGGGGTTCATGGCTACAAATTCTCTTTGAGAACTGCTTTTGTTACCTAGTACTCATAAGCTTTAGTAGGCTGTGTTTCTATTTTATTTTTGTCTCTGAATATTTTAAAAATTTTCCCTTTAATTTCTTCTTTTGCTCAATGGTTGTTCAGTAGAATATGGCTTAATTTACACATATTTGTTGATTTTCCATAATTCCTCCTGTTACTGATCTCTAGTTTCATATCTTTGTGGTTAGAAATGATACTTGATATTATGTCAGTCTTCTGAAATCTGTTCAGGCTTATTTTGTGACCTAACATATGACTATCCTGGGGAATAGTCTGTGTGCACTTGAGAAGAACTGTTGCTGCGGGGCAGAATGTTCTGTATGTGTCTATTAGGTCTGAAGTGTAGTTCAGGTTCCATGTTTCTTTATTGTTTATCCTTATTTTGTGGATGATCTGTCCAATGTTGGTAGTGGGATCTTTTTTCTTCCTTATTCCTTTGCCTCCTCTTCCTCTTCCCCCCTCCTCTTCTTTTCTCTTTTTCTTCTTACTTCTGTTCTTCCTCCTCTTCTTTCCCTTCTTCCCCTTCCCTGTCTCCTTCCACTTTTCCTTCTCACCAAGCCCTTTCTAAATTTGGGACAGGTCTCACTACGTGACCCAGGCTGGCCTCAAAGTTGGAATCCTCCTGCCTCGTCCTCCTAAGTAGTTGGCAATACAGCTGTGTGTAACCACATCTGACTGGAAGTTGGCTCTTGAAACCCCCTCATATTACTTACTGCGTTATAGTCTATTTCTCTCTTCAGTTCTCATAATGTTTGCTTTATGTATTTAGGTGCTATGATGTTGGGTGCATCTGTATTTATACTTGTACTATTCTCTTGCTGAATTGATCCATTTATCACTATTTAATGATCTTCTTTGTCTTTTTTTTTTTTTTTTACAGTTTTGGACTTGATGTGTATTTTGTCTGAAGTAAGTATGGCCCCTGTTCTGTTTTGGTCCCCTTTGCATATCTTTCTCAATTTCTTCACTTTTAGTCTATGAGAATCCTTTAAGGTGAAGCATCTTTTGTAGGCATCACCTAGTTGGGTCTTATTTTTTAAGTCCATTCAGTCACTCCTATACCTTTTTTAAAAAATATTTTAAGCTGCAAATGGACACAATACCTTTATTTTTTTATGCAGTGCTGAGAATCAAACCCAGTGCCTCACACATGCTAGGCAAGCACTCTACCTCTGAGCCACAACCCCAGCCCTCCCTATACCTTCTATTTGGAGAATCTAACCCATTTACAAAGTAATTATTGATAGATGGGTATTTACTAATGTCATTTTGTTAATTATTTTCTGGTTGTTTTCTATGTCCTTTGTTCCTTTCTTTATGGCTTGATGGCTTTCTTTTGCGATATGTTTGAATGTTTTCTTTCTTTTTTTCTTTGTGTATCTATTAAAGACTTTTGCTTTGTGGTTACCCTGAGGCTCATATAAAACATCTATGCTTATAGATAGCTATTTCAAACTAGTAACAGCTTTGCATACAAAACCTCCACATTTTTACTCTCCCTCTTCCATGTTTTATGTTTGTAAAGTCAAAATTTTGTTTTTAAAATAATTTGTATCCTTAACAAATTATTGTAGCTTTAGTATTTTTTTCTCTCTCTCTCCCTCTTTCTTTCTTTCTTGCTTTTTTGCTTTCTTGCTTTTTCTTTCTTTCTTTGAATTGAACCTAAAGCCTTCCACATGCTAAGCAAGTGCTCTACCACTGAGTTATACTCCAAGGCCTTTTTATTTTATTTTAAAATTTGAGACAGTTCTCACTAAGTTGCTGAGGCTGGCCCAGCCTCTTGAGTAGCTGGGATTACAGGTTGTTACTGTGTTGGGCTGGCTTTAGTTGTTTTTAATAGTTTTAACTTTTAGCCTTTGTTCTAGAGATATAGTTACAGTGTCAGATCATTTCAGATTGTTTTACTTTGTTCAGTGAGATTTATACTTGCATATAATTTCATATTATGAATTAATTTCTTCCTTCTTCTGCTCAAGAAACTCCTTTTGGCCCTTTTTTTCTTATTTCTTTAGTGCATTCATAGTTGTACATAATAGTGGGGTTCACTTTGACATATTCATAAATACATATAACATAGTTTTCTCCATTCTTCTTCTTCTCCCAGTATGTGCAGAGTGGCCCCTTCACATTCTCCTGACCATGTTGTTAAACCTTGCTGGAGACGAGTTGTTGTTTCTGGCTGAAGTTTTCCCCTTTCTTTCTAACAGTAAGGTGAATAAAACTCATTTTGTTCTAAAAGAGAAAAAAAAATCCAAACTAACAAAATAAAGCCTGCAATATCATGGATAATAAAACTAAAGAGAATAAGTTTGGAACCATATAAGAACAAAATGTCAACACGTTCTGGGGTATCCAGAAAAAAGCCCAGTGTCTTCATAAGAAAAGATGTAGTATTTGGGACAAAGTATGTACTGTTGCCTTAACTCTGGGATGAAGCATGGAATAAAATGATGAAAGTCATTGTCATATCAGATAAGGACACATGAACAGTCTTCTAGTTTTAAGCAAAATCTCACTTTTCTTATGAGAGCTCATTTGGGCAGTTTAAATCCTGGTTTCTTGAAGTGTGGTCAAGACTGCTGCATCAGAATCCCTTGGAATGCTTGTTAAAAATACCACTTGCTGGGGCTGGGGTTGTGGCTCGGCGTTGGAGCGCTCGCTTTCATATGCCAACTGCCCCCCTACCACATTCCCTCCTTCTTCTCCTCCCCCCTCCCCATCATTTCCTTTAATGCATGTCTAGTGGTGATAAATCAACTCATCTTTTGTTTACATGACAAAGTCTTTACCACGGCTTCTTTTTTTGAAAGACGGTGTTGCTGGGTATAGTATTCCTTATTGGCAATTTTTTCTTTCAGGATTTTGAATATATCACCCCATTCCTTTTTGACCTGCAAGGTTTCCACAGAAAATCCTCTGTGAATCTTACATGGGTACTCTTTTATGGAGCTATTTGCTGTTTCCTCACTGCTTTTAAAACAATCTTATTTTAGACATAGATTATGAGGTGTCTCCAGTGTGGGTCTCTTTGAATTCTTTTTATTGTGGTCCTTTGAGTTTCCTAGATCTGGGTTTTTATTTCCTTCCACAAGCTTAAGAAGCTTTCTGCCATGATGTTTTTTGAATGTATT